>NC_140591.1:1235057438-1239857438 GCF_964204655.1 Triturus cristatus | reverse complement strand
TTAACACAGGTCCCAAGCGAGAGGAAGAGTACTTGTTACAATTCAATGGAGGAAACAGGGATAGTGAACAATATCGCCGTGAAATAATCACTGAGGCGGACATTAGTAGATGGAGAACAGAGCACAACTTACACCAAGGAACAGGTAGAGAATCAGGGGACATGTCATATGAACAGCATTCAGGGAGCCCCACTGGCCATCCGGCACCAATACAGCGGTTATCATTACAAGTGGATAGGGTAGAGGATCAACTCACTGAACTGATGGGTGGCTTGGGCCAAGTTAGAAGACGGCAGCCACCAACACTAAGTGAATTGGCTGGAGCTGCAGGCCCGGTGGGTTCACATAATGGTGGGGTCCCAGTGATCCCACCACAACAGGAGCCATGGATAGACTTTACTCAGGAAATCCAAAGCATGGCCCCAGCCCCACCTCAGAGTAACCCAGCAGCTCCCCTGACGACCAACCCAAGCATACCGCAAGTTCTGCCAACAGTTGTTACACCCCCATCCATGCACATACCTCAGGCAGTGCCACCCGTAGTCACACCACGTAGGCCAGAGGCACAACAGATGGATCTTGATAATTTTGATCTGCCAAGAGTGCTCGAACGGGCAGAAACAAGATGGAGAAGGCAGAGGAGGACAGAGAGAGAGAGAGAGACTTGCAGTGCTAGGTAGCCATGGGAGACCTGATGACATCCCACAAGATTATGATGTGTCAGGTACTGCAACACTGCGAACAACAAGATCTAGAACTCTGCATCACATGGCCCCTAACAGGCCAGTACCGTCAATGACCAATGGTCTGACGCCAAATGAGATAGTGATACTTGGAGAAGGGACTGACTATTATGTCAATCCATTCTCAGATAATTTAGCAGGTTGGACAGAAGCTAATGCACCTCAAATGAATGTCTGGCCTCGAGATGGGTCATTTGAACCAGAAGAAATGGCCACAGCTGAGGAATGTATTCTGCAGGGGGCAGGGGATGACGATTGGGATTACGATTACATGAGCAAAGGCCTAAGAGTGTGGCAGAAATACTCACGTAGATATGACAACGCAAGGCCTACAGGGGTGACACGCCAGCTACCCCTGCTATTAAAAAATGTTAAAGATCCCCCCCTATATGTCCCTTGGTCACTTATGGACAAGGACAATTTGAAGAAACAACTCCCACCCCTCACAGAGGGTGCTGGAAAATGGATACAGGCCTTTGAAAAACACACTGCAGGTGTCCCATTGGCTATTGGAGATGTAAAAAGTCTGCTCACCTCCTTGATTGGAGAGGATGCAGAGGATATGTTCACACGCATTGACACAAGACTGTCTACTACTAACACAAGGTGTGATGGTAACCCCTTCAATAAGATTAGATCACCCCTTTGGAATGAATTGCGTAGGAAGTTTCCTGACGTTCCTGACATTGGCTCTTTGATGTCACAGACAATGCAAAGCAATGAAGACCCAGCACAGTACATTTCAAGAATGAAGGAGAAATGGCATCAGGAGTTGGGAGAAAAATGGGACGTAACAGGGGATAATTGTAGGTTCTTTAACTACACAGTGAAAAAGGGCCTGCCCACTGCAGTACAGGACAAATTTGATGGAATAGTAGCCATGGAATGCAAACCATGGCCAGAGATACAACACCACATCATTCATTTTTGCAAAAAGGAGCAGGAACAGGAGAAGAAAAGAGAGACCCCTGACACAATGATGGTAGCTTCACCAGTGAGTCAAATGACTGCTGTTACTAATTTCCCACAAGATGCCCAGAATGCACTAGGAGGTAACACACAGGTAGCTGCACCAAACCTACAGGCACAGCCCATCCATAACAATGTGCAACAACAGGCATACACCAATGAGCAACAACAGCAGTATTATGGTAATGAGCAGATGAGGTATGCAAATACTGGGATGCGGGGGAGAGGTAGAGGATTTGGCTTCCAAAGACCTGCGCCACAGCCAGGAGCACGACTGTGCTACTACTGTCAGCGACCAGGACACCTTATGAGGGAATGCTATAACAAAATGCGGGATGAAGGGAGGTCGGTGGGTAGAGGACACCCACAACAAGCTCAAGTGCCAGTACAATACTACCAGCAGCAGCAGCCGCTGCCGCCCCAAGCAGTATACTCCTATCCTTCCCAAGCACAGCAGCCAATGCTGCAGCAGGTACAGATACAGACACCTGTGATGGCCCAAATGCAGCCCCAGATCCGACAAGCACAGCCACAGTTACTTCAGCCACAAATGCCTGTGTACCAAATGGTGCCACAGACACAAGCTCCTGTGCCTCAGGGAGCCACGATACTGCCCCCCACCAATCCCTTTTCACAGGGCACCATCCAGCAGTACCAGGCTGGAGGGTATTCAAGTTAGGACAGCCCACAGACAACTCTAGTGTGTCCCGTGTTATCGTGCCTCACAAATATCAGAGAGGACCCAGTTGTGTATGTCACGATAAACAACAAAACTTACAGTTCTATGGTTGACACAGGTGCTACATTTTCCTGCATCAGGGAAGGAGCACTGCCCTTCTCCAACCAGAGCGCAGACACACAGGGTTTCTCTGGGGCAATAATAAGGGTCCCTTTCACCAAGCCAGTACCAATGGAAATAGGAGGTAAATGTATTCAGCAGCGCCTGCTCTACTCAACACAGTCCCCAGTAAATCTCTTGGGACGAGACCTCATGGCCAAATTAAATATGACAATTAGTTTTAAAGAGAACAGCACAATGACTTGCTCCATTCCTGGTACATCAATGTGCAGGATGATGGCTGTCACTGTGGATTCTTCCCTGAGAGATGAGATAAGAGCCCGCCCAATGGATGAGCAAGCTTTCTCCACAGCGGTACATATTGTTATTGCCAACACACCAGAGATGAATGGGCGTATTGTCCAGCTTCCCAAAGAATTTCTTTTTCGTCCCCAATCACAGGGCATCCCTGCGCCTGACAAAAATATGATCCTAGGAATACACTGTCTTGAAATAACACCCACGTATGGAGCCTTCTTAGCACTAGACGACAATGCCCACACATGGGCCTGTGTCATTTTCATTGAACCTGGACATCAGGTAAGGAATATTTCAGATCACCAACTATTTGGAGAGCCTGAGGAATATTCCAAAGCGGAGATTATTTACCAAAATCCAGTACCTTTGTCAGTGACAGTTGAGATTAGAACTCCAGCTCCGCCCGAAGTATTCAATGCTATCCGTGACTCAGACTTAGCTCAGATACCAAGCATCCTTTGGACAACAGGTCCCAATGATGTGGGGCTCATTAAATCAGCTGCACCATTCAGAGTGACACTGAAACCAGATGCCCTTCTACCCAGAGTGCGCCAGTACCCTTTGTCTAGGGAAGCAGAGGAGGGAATTGCCCCTACCATGCAAGCGCTGCTAGATCAAGGTGTGATATACCCTTGTATTTCGCCGTGTAACACGTGCCTTTTTCCGGTGCGGAAACAGAAGACAAATCAATGGAGATTAGTGCACGACCTTCGCTCAATTAACAGCATAGTGATCCCAGAGTTTCCCATCGTCCCAGACCCTTCAGTGATACTTACCAACATTCCACCTGATGCTAAATATTTTTCTGTCATTGACCTGAAAAATGCATTTTTTAGTGTCCCTCTACATGTTGACAGCCAGTTCTTATTTGCTTTTTCATTCCAAGGTAGGCAATTCACATATAAAAGATTACCCTAGGGGTACTGTGAGTCCCCCAGTGTGTTCAACAGAGTTGTCAAAGATGACTTGTCAAATTTCCAATGTGACAGCACCTTGCTACAATATGTCGATGACATACTCCTCTGTAGCGCCACTGAGCAGCAGTGCCGACGGGATACAGTTGCTCTACTTACAACACTGGCACAGAGAGGATACAAAGTAGACAAACAGAAACTCCAATACTGTCAGGAAGAAGTACAGTACCTAGGACAGCTGATCTCAGCATCAGGGAGAAGAGTTACCCCAGGAAGAGTAGAGGCAATAAGAAACACTCCAGAACCTCAGTCAGTTAAAGACATGCAAAAGTTCCTAGGATTAGTGAACTACGTTAGACAATGGGTTTTTGACTATTCTACCATTACTGCACCACTCCTAACAGCTGTCAAAACAGCCAAAGACAGGCATAATAAGATTGACTGGACACCTGAAATGACATCGGCCTTTGCCAAGTTGAAAGATGAGATTACAAACGCACCTGTGTTAGGCTCTCCTGACTACACAAAAGAATTCTATCTATTTACTCACTGTAATGGACAGGTCATGACAGCAGTTCTCACCCAGAAGTACCCCATGGGCCACAAACCCATTGCATACTTTAGTGGCATGTTAGACTCAGTAATGAAGGGCCATTATCCTTGTGAGCAGGCCTTATCAACCGCAGAATTTGCTGTTGAGAAAAGCACCCCCATAGTCATGGGCTCCCCTCTGACACTGTACACTGAGCATGCAGTATTCGCAGTAATACAAAAAGCTAAAACAACTCTTACTACACAAAGAGTGTCGGGATATGAAGTCATACTGTCGTTACCATCTTTGAAGGTTGTTAAATGTCATACTGTGAATCCTGCCACGTTCTTTGTTCATCCCATTGCCACCACTGATGATGACAGTCATGACTGTGCCACATGCTGTCCCGATGAGTCAGGAACAGCGAAAGAAGACCCATTGCCAGATAGCGTAATTTACTTTGTTGACGGTTCCTCTACCATTGATCAAGAGACAGGAATAAGATACACAGGCGCTGCAGTGGTCAGAGCACAACAGAGGGACTACTCTGACTCTCTAGACATTGTACAGCAGATAGCATTGCCATCACATTATTCAGCACAGGCAGCAGAGTTAGTAGCTCTGATTGCAGCCCTCAAACATGGAGCTGATAAAAGGATTACTGTATACTCAGATTCTGCGTATGTCACCACAACAACACATTCCAGCATCCTGAGATGGAAAAGGCGTGGCTTCCTTAAAACTGACGGCACACCTGTGATGCACAAACAGTTACTTGAGGAACTGATAGATTCATTAACATTGCCAGCAGAAGTGGCTGTGGTAAAGTGTACTGCACACACAAATGGCCAAGATTTCGTTTCCAGAGGGAATGCCATGGCAGATTGGGCTGCAAAAGCAGCTGCCAGAGGGTCCTGACCTGTACCATCTCAAGTGACAGAGCAAAATACCTGTGCCCCCATCCTGTTTGCTCAAGATGCATCCGTCGTAGTACAGGTAGATACACAAAGTACAGTCGATGACACAAGTGAGCCGCTGCTCTCAGACACCACTGATCCAACACTCCCATACACTATAGATGACACACAGCAATATGATATCATTGCACAACTACACCTACGAGAGATACAGGAGAGTGCCCCTCCTGAAGAGAAAGAGCTGTGGATGAAGAGGGGAGTGCAACAAGATGTCTCAGATTTTATTTACAGACAGACAATGACAGGGAAGCCAGTTATAATGGAAAATATAGTTCCCAGGCAAACATACACAATAATGGTACAAATTGATAAGCACAGAAGTAGTAAAACAAACAAAAAGGTTCTTTTCATCGATCAATTACATACAACTGATAATTACGTTAGCATGATGTTGCAAATGAAAAAAAGAAGAAGAGAAAAGAGAAAAAAGAGGAAAAGAAAAAGTAAAGAGTAAGTGAGGAAAAACATAGTAAGAAAGAAAAAAGAAGAAATATGAGCGGAAAAAGCAGAAAAAATGAGGGGAAAGGGGGTAACAAAAGAGAGTAGGGGGGAGGAAAAAAGAATAATGGTGAGTATGATAGATTGATTCCCAAGAAATATATAATTATGAACGTTTTCATGATTGTGAATATATAAAACACCCGTGGTAAAAGGGGGGAAAAGGGATGAAGAATAAGTTATAATAATGAATAGGTTTTTCTTTTCCTCTTTTTTCTCTTTTCTCTTCTTCTTTTTTTCATTTGCAACATCATGCTAACGTAATTATCAGTTGTATGTAATTGATCGATGAAAAGAACCTTTTTTCAGACAAACTCAGCATTGTAATATTAAAGCTGTAGCACAGACATGTATGTTAAATAATTTTTGTTCTCATTAATTATTTAGATCTGTTGTGGCTACTCCTGACGAAGGCACTCTGTGCCGAAACGCGCGTCGTGAAGATATTTTATGTTCTGCCACTACTTATAATTGATATTATTGAATTGTACCATTGTAATTTTCAATTTTATTGTATATTGTCAATTCACACTATGTGATTTTTTATCTTCTTTTTTAATTAAAATTGTAAACTACACTATTTGTTTGTTTTACTACTTCTGTGCTTATCAATTTGTACCATTATTGTGTATGTTTGCCTGGGAACTATATTTTCCATTGTGTCTATACCCTGTCCCAGGAATCAGACTATTCCACAGGGGGTCCTTGATACTCACATGTAGGGAAGCCAGTTATGCCACAGGCACTATTGCAAGTAGCACTAACTCAGTTACACCTTCCAACACATGTCCCTCGTGATATCATGTCCACAACTTTACAGACAGAGTGGTTCATCCCCAATGCATATGAGCAGATACAACTCTTTGTTCATCAGTGCCTCATTTGTCAACAATATTCACCTAACCCAACTATGAAGACAGTTGCCTCAACAATACCTAGGCCCAAAGGTCCTTTTAGAGAACTCCACATCGATTACATAGACATGATTGACAGATGCAATAATTACAGGTACCTCATTGTAGTGGTATGCCCTTTCTCACGGTGGATTGAAGCTGGACCATGTGTCCATTGTGACGCAAAGGCCGCAGCTACTTTTTTGCTTCGTGAGGTCATATGTCGCTGGGGATTACCGGATTCTATTCGAAGTGACAATGGCCGCCATTTTTCAAATGATATCTTTGCCATAATTACCACGATGTTAGGAATAAAACATAAATTGACATCAGCCTATCATCCACAAAGCAATGGTATTTGTGAGCGCCTTAACGGCCTACTCAAAGCCAAAATCAGTAAGATAAGTGCCACAATTGGAAAGAAATGGCTCTATTACCTTCCCATTGCTCTGTTCGCACTCAGAAACGCTCCCAGTTCTGACCATCACCTCACACCTCACCAGCTTGTCACGGGCAGATCAATGAATGTGGTTGTTCCCTCTACCAGACCTAAAGTAGACACTGAAACGTCTTCTGAGATTGTGAAAGCTGAATTGTTTGATTACTTGTGTGCTCTAACTCGTGCTGCAAAGTTCCTTTCCATTCAGATATCAAGGACACAGAACAAGGGCTCTATTTCTGATGAACTTCCACCTATTTGCCCTGGGACAAAAATCTTCGTAAAGAAACAAGTCCGGAAGTGGAAAGATCCTAAATTTGAAGGACCCTATCAGGTTATAGACTCTTCGCCCACTGCAGTCCGAATAGCTGAAAGGAAGGCATGGATACATCGGAGCCACGTGAGAATCCACCCGGCACCATCCCAGGCCTGAACTATGGACAAGAGGAGGGCATCATGTTTCCATGGTCTATCCAAGAGAAGGAGTATGAAGATCGCATGGCCATCTATGGACTGAGACACAGTAACAGACGTTCCTCGCATACCGAACTTTCACTGAAAAAGATATGTACAGTAATCGGTATTCTCTTTGTTGCATTTTTTATTGCAGTAATTGCATTTGATTGGGTTGTGGTGTATCCAGAGAGAGGGGGAGGTACAGCTAGCAATGTTAGATCTACCCTAGGACAACCCCAGTTTGAGACACTTCCTGGCACCTATGCACCGCCCACTCTGGCACCTTCCACACCCCCTGCTAACCCAACAGAATGGGATATGGTACTGGATATCACCCTGAATGCCCATATGCCAGATACTCATAAAAAATTCCGCCAGAATAAGCGAAGTGTTGGGAGCGAGTTGATTGTCAGAGGCATAAAGGCACCTGCCAGGTATTCGCCACGTAACACTCGCAAGCAAGCGGGGGCCTCGCCAGTAGCAGACTGGGTTAGTAAACTTCAGGACACAGTTGTGTACACCTATGACCAACATTCCATGCCTGGTTTCCACTCCCAGCGCACTGATAAGATGTCAGAGGATAATGGGGTTCACAATGCACTATTTGACAACATGTGGTATAGAGACATGAGGGAGGTTGGGAGGAAGGTCACGAATGAATCCTGCTTTGTGTGCTCTCACATCCCTCATGCTGTGGGCGCAGACAAATTGATATTTCCCAGAGAAGTGCCACCACCCACTGCCAAATGTCTCCTACATCTGTTTCTTTGTCGCATACACGGTCAGATACAGCTCCACTCAGCCACAATAGATGGTGCGTTTGTGAATGCTACAGAGTGGGATGACAAATACGTTACATTTACAGTTGTAACAAATCCATCAGAGTATGAAAGGAGGATAGGGGTTTACCGTAGTATGGAAATGCCCATCGGGCTGTTGGAGGTCTGGAGATACCAGTTTAAGAGACTAGGGTACTTCGCCTTCCCAACACCCCCGTCAAAATGCCACTCACCAGTGCATCGCCAAGGCAACCATAATGATTCCCAGTGCCCTTGTCAGTGGAGGCCAATATTGCGCCTGCAGGCCAACATTTATTTTAGCGGCAAGTGGAATGGCCCACATGACTTGGTATGTAAGGCAACCTCCTTAGGGGATGCCATTGTGGAGGAAGATGACACACATCGTATTGATAAGAAGATAGGGGAGGAGTGCGCTGAGATATGGGCACAAGAGACTAGAAGATACACTTTCAATGAGGGTACAAGATACAAACCAAAGAAAGCATACAAGCTAAAGTCTCCTCTCCTTTGTTTCCTAGGTAATGGAACGATCTCTGTGGGCCGCAACACAAACTGCAGCAGCACAATTTTTAATTCGGACCTTCAGTACGGCACCTCCAGCCTCATGGACATCTATTGGGCCTGCGGTGAACACATTTATCTGCAGCTGCCACCCCACTGGAAAGGACTCTGTTCCATCGTTATGATGCATGAACTACACCTGGTTGTACCAGCATCGAACATTTCCCGCATCCATACCCACCCAATGACAGGTGATGTCACCCTGCTCCACCACCGAAAAAGGAGCCTTCAGAAATACTTCTCAAATGGTCCATTTCACGAGGTTCCACAAGAATTCCTCCTTTTCAACGAAGCTGAACTATTCTTCGGGGGCGCTGTCCCCATGTTCCAGACAAAAGCCAATGCTCGCTGGCTCCAAGTGACGCGATACGAACTGATGCAGCTCGTCAACAACACCCGTGATGGGTTCAACGCCGTGAAAGAAGAACTCAGACCTCTGAGACTTATGGTTCTAGAGCACAGATATGTTCTAGATCAACTGACTGCGATGAGTGGTGGTGTATGCGCAAGGGTGGGGAAGTCCTGCTGTACTTTCATTTTGGCTAATGATGCGGACAACGGAACACTTACAAAGGCCATCGAGGACTTGGACACTTTGGGGAGACAGATGCATGAGGAAGGAGGTGCTGAAGCAGATGTTTTTGATAATTTGTTCAGTTTTGACTTGATGCCTTCATGGCTGTCTGCTGTACTAAAATTTATGATGCCTATAATTTGTGTTTTGTTGCTGTTGTGTTGTGGTGCACAGATTCTAATACATTGTGTGAAAAGATTCAGTTCTAAGGTAATTGGTATGAACTACGCGAGCTCAGGAGTGTACACTGGAATACGCACTGAACAGGGGGACGGGGAAGAAGTAACTATGCTGAACATAGTAGAGCTCACCATCCCTGGGTCCAACGCGTCACAAGCTTCCCTTGGTAGGTGTTACCAGCCCCAGGTGCCTGGTAGCTCCCCACTTCCCTCAAGGAAAGATTTAGTGCACCCGTATGAGATAATGGCTGGGGAGAAAGGGGAATCACAGGGAGAAATAGAAGCAGGGCCGAATAGGAGTGATGGAGGGCTTTCTCCTCGTGACGCCACATGGCCACTGCCCCCACCGCCAGCTAAGTATGCTGTAAGAATGGTGTTCATTAAAGATGAACAAGAGGAGGGAAATGAGAAAGGGACTGATTGTCCCATATAGTTGTCCTGAGACATCCCTCCCACTTGACCGTGCTGTGTAGGCCCTTTTCTATGTTATATAGGCCTTTGTTAAGTTGACCATAGCTCTGCCATTTTAGTGTATTACAGGCTGATGGCAGGTCTGGCAGGTCTGACCCAACACATATTCAGTTCCTCTTTCTGCGAGGCTTTCTGCTCCAGACTGGTGGCCCCCACCCTCTACCCGAGTGCTCTGTGCTCGGTATCAAAGTTCAGCATCCCCTCAGCATCCCCTTGAGACATCGACATACAGTAAGCTGCATCCTGGCCTGGCACTTATTTCCTGGGTTGGTTTCCCGCTTGCAAGGATGTGGCAACCGCAGAGCGTCAAGTTAGGAGAAGTGAGGAGATTTATATGTATATATATGTATTTCGCGTACAATATCTGTTTATATTTTCTGCTTGCTCTGTGAAACTTATGACAAGCGTTTGGCCTGAGAAACTGACCTTTTCACCTAGTCTATTGTCAGCATTAAGTGGGTAAATGACGACATGTCTGGTGCAATCTGCAGACGAGGCTTTTTTGGGTAGCATACGTAGGTAGAGGTTGCGTGCGAAGGAGCCCGAAGAAAGGTATAAAAGGGGTGCCCCCTGAAAACCTCGTTGGACTACCTTGCTGTCTGTCTGTAGGTAGCAGACTCCGTAGGGTTTTCCCCAAGAGCAGCTCTGAAGCTCTTGTGTCTGCTTAGCATTTTGTTGTATTTTACCTATATGAAATGTTCTGTTATGTTTCATTATTGTTCTTTGAATAATGTATTCATTGTAATTGCAGGAATGCTTGCTCTAGAGTATACTCTGAAATATGTCTCCTTGGTGTAATTTGTTTCTTCAATTGCACTTTTAGATGCGTTCTCTTTTCTCTTTGACAGTACAATAGTGCAGATGCAGAGGGTATCATGATGAGCTCCATGTGATTATCTGAATCCTGTATTTTGTATTTTATGCCGTTGTCTTGCAGTTTCTTTGAAGTTGCATCTTTTCATTAAACTGCTATTTTACTCTGCCTTCAATTCCATGTCTCACATGTCTGTTTTCTTCAGTTTTAGAGCAAGCGTTCCCGGGAACCCCAGCTCAAATTAAGGTGCCCCTTTTGTCCCGGACTCCCTCTCCTGCTCAGTTCTGTGGTGGCTCCCGGGGCCCTGAGTACCGCCCCTAGCTTCCTTGTCCCGTTATTTACCCTCCCTCCAACAAACCTTTACGAAGTGGTTTCTTTCCCGCAGCCCTTGCCTGTCTGTCCCATGGCTGGACATTTACCTTCATGGGGAAATGAAAACCCACATCAGAAACATATCTTTTCTTCCTGTCGCCTTGTGAGCGTTTGTTCTGTGTTTATGCTTACTCTTCATGATAAGTATTGATTCATTTCTCGCTGTTCCTGCTTGCATATCAGCTGCTTGTCAACATGCTTGTTCTCCTGCCCTCGCAGACCTCAGTATATTCTCTAAAATGAGTGTCTCTCTCAGCATGCGTCTTCTGAAAGAGTCTGAAAGACAGCCATCGATGACTCTGAGATACATGACTTCATCCTTGCAATCACAGAACTTACAGGGGCAGATTTACAAGAAAGTGCCGCAGCGCAGCACCGCACTGCAAGCCATTTGGCTGCGCCACGCTGGGGCACTTTCAGAGCACAGGAATGCGACATATTTACAATGATATGTTGCATTCCTGTGCTCTCCCCTGCGCTGGCGCACAAACAGCTGCCATGCGCCGGCGCAGGCACCCTTGCACCATTGTGCAAGGATGCCTGCGTCATGTGGAGGTTGTTTTTGTGCAGGAAGGGGCACCTTCCTGCATGAAAACAATCACTACAGCCATTTTCCTCTTTCAATGCAGGGTGTCTTTTCCTGTCCCTGTAAATATGGGGCAGAGAAATGCGCTGCCAGTGCGTCACAAAAAGTAATGTACTAGCAGAGCAAGGGGCTTGTGAATCTTTCTCCCAGTGTTTAATAAGTGTGTCAACTCTCTCAACAAATTTATCCATGATTTCACCAGCTTGGTTGAAGATGTGCCTTTCCTAATCGACATTTAGCGTCAGCTTGAACTTGGCTTCCCAGGCTTCTTTTATCTTTTAGTACAATATTGTATCAGTTTGTGAGACTTTCTTCACTTCTTTCACTCCATCACCAGCAAGGATTTTAAGATATGTAATGATTTTCTTGTCTTCTTTTTCTTCTAGTACGTCTAGGAAGTCATTGAATGTTTCGATCCATGCAGCCCATCTAGTACCGATAATCTGTTTATTCATGGTGTCAAAAAGAGGTGGTGGCTTCAGGAATGTATCCGCATCATACTTTGCACTTCCTTCCACTGCCATTTTGAGTAGGTGCTGATCAGACAGTGTTCTTCACGCACAGCAGGATTGGCAACCTCTCCACACAATACCCTGTTGTTTCCGCCTAGTCGTCCCACTCGACTTTGAGGTCATATGGCACTTTAATCACTTATACTTGTAAACAAATTTCTGATTTTGTACCTAGTTGTCTTTGTGTTTAGCATTTGCTTTGTATGGATGACGGTTCTGTGTTATGGTGCGGCACAGTATCTCTACTATTGGCCCTGCCAAGGAGTTCTGGCAGGCTTTTCGAATGTGCTCATCTACAGGGCTTCCAAATTATTAAATGGCTGTGTATGCGTTGAAGTAGAGCTTTGATTCTACATACGCCAACCGCAGCTGGCTTTGCATCGATTTGGGGCGCATGTGACACGCACAAGCAGTTTGCTGAACTGTTGCAAACTCTCAAGTAGAGCAGTCTTGATTCTTCGGGGCACGGA
Source organism: Triturus cristatus (assembly GCF_964204655.1). NCBI lineage: Eukaryota > Metazoa > Chordata > Amphibia > Caudata > Salamandridae > Triturus > Triturus cristatus. The sequence goes on along the minus strand of NC_140591.1, from coordinate 1,239,844,582 downwards.
TCTCCTACTCATCGCCAGTTGTAGCATCCTCTCCAGCCCAGGAGAATGCAAATAAAATACCCAGCACACAGAGCTTTGCAATACATGTCTTTATTCTTCAACATACAACCACACACTGTACGCATTGCATCATAACTTTTATAACCACACCTTAACACCTCTCAGCAGATTACATAATTCCTGTTTAGAATCTGCCCAGAACTACAAGGGTCCTAGCACTCATAATCTTAAGGCACTACAGAGGTAAGGTGGAACCTTTTTTTTTTATAAAGCAGAGTCATAGGGTGATGGGTGACACAGCCAGCCCCCCCCCCAGTTATAAGCAAAAAATATATATATCTGTTATGTGGCGCCTGTGACGCAACAGGCGCAACACGTACGGTCATGTGACCGAACCCTAATAAAGAGGTCGCGCACGTACATCAGCCAGAAAGGGCTACGACAGCACGGCCAAAGAAAGTAGTCACTTGGCTCACGAGTATCATTTGCCACAGCGTGAGGCCTAGTACCACTTGATCACCCCCACATGTATTATCGCCGGCTGCGCACTGCGCCCGGCGCAGAACATAACATTTGGCGACGAGGGTGGTCTTGCCCTCGCTGCCTTCAGCGCATCGGTGAGGTGGGCACGAGCGCTGCCATCAGTTCACGGCGCGAGTGCCCCGGTGTGCAGAGGATCGTGCCCCTGCGCTCGGCAGCCTACGTAGTTCGCCTGGAGCCCGGCGCGTCTGCTGTGGTGGCGGCCTGAAGTCGACGCGGGCCCACCTGGTGAGGCTGTGCAACGCGGCGCCCCCACGTGCTAAGGAGCGCGCGTGATATCTCGGCCTGTCGGCCGTGCAGTGCCCCGCCCTGCGGTGAGCCCGCGAAGGCGCTCTGCTCTCTCGGCTGCCGACGGGGCCTCGGTGCGGCATATCCACTGTGAGTCACCCTCATCGAGTCAGTCACGGATGCACAGCGCACCCTGGAAGGCCGGAAGAGGCCTTGAGGGTGAGTGCGGTGAATGAGCCCACATCGAGGGCCTGATAGAGGCTATACATCACAGGCCTGGGGGGGGAGATAACCACCACGTGGTGCCCCTGCAAGGAGGGAGGAGGACTGCTGTGTCCCACATAAACGGGGAAAAGGGCCGGTCAACAAGCAAACAGTGAGCTGCACTTTGCAATAGTGGGTGGAGACAATAAGCACTGGTAACAACAAATAAGCATTCACCCACAGGACAGCTGTAGTTAGCGGCACATCTGCAAGCCAAGCTCCTCAGCAGTAAGTGAAAACACCAAGCACTGCCAAAGAGACACGGTCACCCAAAGCATAGCTACAACCAAAAGGGGGACGGCGAGCACGTGGGGACCCAACTGCAGAACACACACCCGCACCAGCTAAAGCCCCGGCCATGTCCACCGTACCTCCCATAGAGCCTTTTGTGGTGGAGGGATCGCCCTTGTCACTGGCACCCAAGTGGAAAGACTGGGTGGACCGCCTACTCATATTCTTCGAAGCTACCAAGGTCCACAAGGACCAGAAAAGGGCCATGCTATTGCACCTGGGAGGCAAGGACATACACAATATCGCCAAAACGCTCATAGAGACCAGGGTTGCGCGTCCACCAAGCTCTGGGAACGGATACTGGAGGAGCCAGGGAAGTCGCTGGCTGACATTCTGACCCTGGGGCGCACGAAGGAGCTGTCGAAGGTGCGGGCAGCGCACATGGAAGCGGCCCTCCAAATACCGGTGAAGTCAGAACCACTGAACGCGGTGGTGACCAAACACACAGCGAGATGGGCCAAGAAAGGACCAGGGACTTCGGCCTCCGGACCCAACAAGACCTGCGGATACTGCGGGGGACCACCACATCAAGCGATGGAGTGCCCCGCCAGAGGCAAGCGGTACTCAGGCTGTGGACGGTTCAACCACTTCGAAAAAGTCTGCAGGTCCAAGAGATACTGGAAACCCCGACAAGTAGTGAATGCCCTCCCGGATGGAGAGAGAGGACCGAGTGACGTGGATGACGATGAGGAAGAAGAGCGGGTAGTGCACAAAGTACACATGATCTGCACCATGACCCGGAAAACACGACGGCTCCCACAATGCAGCATTCGCGTAGGCTCCCAAGAGGTCACGGCAGTGGTAGACACCGGAGCCACTATCAACATCATGGCCTCAGGCCTGCACCGGACCATGAATCCGAAGCCGGTTCTCCACTCTTCGGCAATCACCGTGTTCGCCTATGGCCAAGACACCCCTCTGAAAATACAAGGCCGATTTCGAACATCCATCTCACATGGGACCCAGTCCATAACTACCAATGTCTATGTCACGGAGGACAGGCAAGGCATGTTGCTGGGGTGCCGAGCGGCCGAAGACTTAGGCGTGGTGACGTTCGCCTACGGGGTACACCAGGAGTCAGTCCAACATCTCCTAACCGAGTTCGCAGAGGTCTTCAAAGGTATCGGAAGGTTCAAAGGAAAAGAGGTCCACCTACACATTGATCCAACCGTCCAACTGGTGGCCCTGCGACATCGACGATTAGCGTTCCACCTGCGGCCCCTGGTAGAAGAAGAGCTCAAGAAGCTAGAATCTGCAGGCGTAATTGAGAAAGTGACCGTTCCTACCCCCTGGGTCTCCCCCATCGTGGTCACCCAGAAGCCTAAACAGCCAGGCGTGGTGAGGATCTGTGTAGACATGAGGCTACCCAACGCCGCATCAAGAGGGAGCGCCATATCACACCCACCATAGATGACCTCATAGGGGAGATGGCTGGGGCCTGCTTGTTTTCCAAGCTAGATCTGAGGTCCGGCTACCATCAGCTGGTGTTGGATGAGGAGTCACGTAACATCATGACCTTTTCAACACACGTCGGCCTCCGGAGGTATACCCGCCTGAGCTTCCGGGTGTCCAGTGCGGCTGAAGTATTCCAAAACGTAATACAGGAGTTGATCACAGACATCCCTGGTGTCATCAATGTCAGTGACGACATCATGATACATGCAAAGACAATCCCAGAACACAACACTCGCCTTACTCAAGTACTCCGCCGTCTGCGGGATACAGGGCTCACCCTCCACAGGGAGAAATGTGAATTCCTAAAAAGGAAATTACAGTTTTTCGGCTACACTTTCTCTACAGAAGGAGTAAACCCTGACCCGGAGAAGGTCAAAGACATAAAAGACGCCGTCACTCCTGCAAATGTTATCGAGGTCCGCAGCTTTCTCGGCATGGTAAACTATTGAGGAAGGTTCATAAGAGATCTAGCCAACCTGACATTACCCCTGAGGGAGCTCACCAAGGACTCCACCCCATGAAAATGGGGCCCCGAGCAAGCCAAGGCGTTCAAAGAAATCAAGGAAGCACTTTCAGAAGCCACTACGCTTGCTTTCTTCGACCCCCAGAAACTAACACTAGTAGCGGTCGATGCCGGACCCGTGGGCCTGGGGGCAGTGCTATTGCAAAGGCACCAGGAAGAAGACTGGGCTCCGGTGGCGTTCGCCAGCCGATCTCTTACGGACAGGGAGCAACGGTACTCCCAAAACGAAAAAGAAGCTATCGCCATTTACTGGGGGTGCCGCCACTTTCACCTGTACGTCTATGGCAAGCCCTTTGTCGTGGCATCCGATCACAAACCTTTGGTGGCCTTATTCTCAGGTACGTCCACGAAGCCACCGCCTCGCATCGAGAAGTGGATGCTGTAGCTCCAAAATTACAACTGCAAGGTGGAGTACCAGCCTGGATCCCGGAATCCTGCAGACTACTTGTCTCGACACCCCCGGGCAGCCACGATCCAGGAGATGGAAGATGCCGCGGACACTGAAGAGTATGTCCGGTGTGTCACGACTCGGCCCTTGCCCCCTTCCCCTCTCCATGGAGAAGCTTAGAGAAGTCACAAGCAGGGACGACTGCCTTCAACGGGCCATGGCGGCTCAACGGCGCGGCAATTCGCACAAGGCAAGGAGGAATGGAAGATCTTGACGGCGGATGCCTAGCGCATCATGCACAGTCTATATCACGTGAGAGACAAACTCACTGAGGATGCCACGGGATGTCTGCTGCGGGGTCACCGCCTGGTGATTCCGACATCGGTGACCGCACAAGTCATCCAACTTGCACACCTTGGTCATCAAGGTATGGTTAAGACTAAGTCACGCCTCCGCACCAAAGTGTGGTTCCCCATAATGGACGAACTTGTGGAAGCCACTGTCAGGTCGTGTCGCGCCTGCCAGGTGACTGGGGAAACGCCCCGGCCTGCACCAATCCAGGTGGAGCCAAGGCCGAAAACCCTGTGGTCTTGTGTCAGCTTGGACTTCGGGAGTCTCCCGGATGGCCGACACACGTTTGTGGCCATTGATGACCACTCCAAGTACCCGGAAGTGGAAATCATATCAGCTCCCAATGCCACGGAAGTGATTCCAAACCTGGAGAAAATCATGGCCACTCATGGTCTGATACAAGAGCTGAGGACTGACAATGGGCCTCCCTTATAAGAGCAGGATTTTGCCTACTACCTGAGCTCCCTCGGTATCCGTCATCGAAGAATCACTCCCCGTTGGCCGCAAGCGAACGGAGAAGTGGAGAGATTCATGCGGACTTTAAATAAAGTAATCCGAATTGCTCACGACAAGGGACAATCTACAGAGTTGGCCATTTTCACATTCCTACGGAGCTACCGGCAAACGCCCCACACCACGACGGGCGTAGCCCCCGTACATCTTTTCATGGGACGGGTAGTCACCGACTCGATCCTTCACCACTCTCAATGGTGGCCTGAAACGCCTGATGACGATCACATTGATGCCCAATGCCGCAAAATCTATGCCCAAGTCAGTCACAGGCGCAGAGCCCGGAGCCCGCAGCTGGTCCGGGGGGACATGGTATTGCTCAAATACCGTGTTACCAGTGGGAAGTTCAGGTTACCATATGAAAAGGGACCCTGGACTATAGTCAGAGTCAGGGGGACTCGGATTACAGCTACTCGAGGCCAAGAAACGGTTACCCGAAATGTCTCTCATTTCAAAAAGTACCAGTCAGAAGAAGGAGAACCCTTGCCCAACTGGCCCGAGAGCCGTCTGGACTGCACACCCTTGAGAGATGACAGTCTAAGAGAGGTGGCGGACGCATCGGCCCCCGAAGATGGTGGAGCATTGCCAGGTCCCGTGTCCCAGCCAGGTGTCCCCACTAGTGAAGCGCGGGATGATAGAGGTGATCATCCAGCGGCCCAGGGCTGTGACCTAACACCGGAAGCTGAAACCCGGGGCACCCAGTGCCGGGGCCTGTCCCAACATCAACTGAGGGCCAACCCAGTGCCCTCATGCCGATTAAAGGACTACTTCACGTAAGACTGTTCATACATATATGTTTACTAAAAGTTTGCACTACCTAGTTCATAAAGCATAAGTCAAGGGGGAGGGGTACCTGCTGTTTGTGGGTTTTTGCTGTTGTTGGGAAGGAATGTTATGTCGGCCTGTGACGCAACAGGCGCAACACGTACGGTCATGTGACCGGCTACGACGGCGAGGCCAAAGAAAGTAGTCACTTGGCTCCCATGTATCATTTGCCACAGCGTGAGGCCTAGTACCACTTGATCACCCCCACATGTATTATCGCCGGCTGCGCACCAGAGACGTTTTAAGGCATGGGCAAAGTGGGCTCTGGCCCCAGGCCCCAGCCTTTCAGGGGGGCCCCCTTATGGAGCCAGCTATGTTCTGCAGAGAGCATTGCCCTGGTGAACTGGGTAATTTTTAAACAAATTCTTTCAAATACTGTTTTACTTTAACTTATTTTTAATGTGGGTGATGTGAGAGAGTGTATAAGGGACATTTTGAAGAGAAAGGCTGTGTTTACCTTTTGTGCAACATCCATAATAAAGTTATTTTAGCTCAAAACAGGAGCTCACATCTTCCAAATGAGAGGGCGTCACAGAGATTATTTGCAGTTATATTTGGCGTCACAGAGATTATTTGCAGTTATATTAGTGAGCTGCTGCTGTGTTAAAGATTGAAAACACAAGTCACTAATCCCAAATATTAGATGTAAACACATTTAAAATTTGGACGAGTGTGCTTCTGCGCTGTCAGTGACCTGGCCAAAGAGGTCATGAAAAATCTGAAATTGGATCTTAAATTAAAAGTTGTTCTGAACAGGGGCCCCCAAAATTCGTTTGGCCCAGGGCCCCCAAGATCCTTAAGATGTCCCTGCTGCGCACTACGCCCGGCGCACAACATAACAATATCAACGCAGGCTAGATGCCTAGCGGCTAGGGCTTACGACTTCTGAACAAGGTTGAAATCCTGGCATCAGCTCAACATCCTGTGATTCTGGGTAAATCACTTAACATCCCTATGCCTGGAAAAAAAGTAATGTCTGGTTCTCAAGTAAAGCGCTCTTATGCCAAGTTCGCGCTCTATAAAACTGCAAAAGAACACAAAAAGACATTTTAACTTTCAGGTTGCAACGTTCCCCCCCCCCCCCCTCCCCCCCCCCTCCACACACACACACCCTTTTCGGGAGCGACCTTCCCAGAACACTGAAAAGAACGTTAGGGAAGACTGTCACGACAAAAACGGGTATGTATGGGGTTGGGAAAGGAGTGGACGAACAACCTCGCCAGACGGAGGATTCACGACAGGAAGGCTGCTGTGGTCTGAAGTGTTCGTCGGTGGCGTGAAGAGTGAAGAGAGCGTTGGTGGCGTGAAGCGTGCGTCGGTGGCGTTCACGCTGACACCGTTTCCATTTTTAATGACACTACTGTCTTACATAAATATTCCTCTAAAATTTAGGATCCGGCTACTATTGTAAATAACAACGACACACGATGAAATGACGAAGAACTTATTTGATGGGCTCTCAATTGAAAATAACGTCCTTGTATTGTAATTTTCTTTTCACTTTTCGCAGTTGTCTGTTGGTATTTCACGGGTTGGTCACATTAGGGACGGACGAGCGTTCTCACTAATCTCCGTCGAGCGTGTTTGCATTCAGACAGCGGGGCCCCGGTGGCTGCTGGACTGCGCAGGCCGCTTCTCTCGACGCGGTCCGTGACAGTGAAGCCGAAGCGCTCGGTGCCTGGCTCCCAGCCCCGGGATGCGTTGGCGCGCAGGGCCTGTACACGCAGCTGTTTTGTGTGAGCTCAGTGGTCTGGCACACCGCGGGTGTTCGGCTTTACTGCGGCACCGGCTTCTGGCTTTGCTATAAAACGCCGAGCATCTGGGCTTTGCCAGCTGGAGGAGTGCTACGTCAGAAGCGCTCCCTCATGGCACCATACGCAGAAGATACCGAGAGCCTGATGCTGGGTTTCCTGGCGGACTCTCCGTCTGCTAGTGCGGGGCAATGACCGAGGACGACGTGGCTGCGGCAAACTTGAAATCCTCCGGATGTTTTGTGTGTCTGCCCTGGGAGAAGCCTCTTTGGAAGAACTGTTGACATATGATAGCCAGATTGGGCCAGATATCGGTCAGAGCTGCCGACTTTGGAGCTGGGGAACCAGGTTCGAGTCTCAGCGTCCGCTCAACATCATGTGATTCTGGGCAAATCACTTAGTGGCATATCAACAACAACCGGCGATAATTATCGCTCAGCGCTCTTAGCGTGAGGATAATTATCGCCGGCTAGCGTGAATTTTTATCGCTGAGATAGCGTGCTATTAGCAACGCTTATCTCAATAGCGATAAAAATCTACACGCTAACAGGCTAACGTGAGATTATCGCTGGAAACCCAGCGATAATCACACGTTACCTTGTTGATAGGGACAGGCAAACTTAGCCATGATATCCTCCTCCCATAGGATATCATGGCTAAGTCAGAAAAATACCAGACGTAAAAAAGCAGCGTTAACCGCGGTTAGCGCTGCTTTTTTTGTCTCTAACAGGGTTAGCGACATTCTTGATAATAGGAGAAATGTCGCTTAGCGTCATTTCTCCTATTATTTTGCTCTGGAACGCCCCCTTTGCATCTCATTAGAGATGCAAGGGGAAGCGTAGAGTAAAAGGGTGCTAACATGCAAATTTGCGTGTTAGCACCCTGTTGTTAATAGGGTGCTACTTTTATCTCTGCTTTTTTGGCTTTTAAAGCCAAAAAAGCAGAGATAAAGCTCTTGTTGATATGCCCCCTAGGGTCGTATTTTCAAGTCCCTTAAAAGAGAGGCACCGGCGGCGCAAGGGGCTTGTAAATAAGCCCCTTAATCTCCCCGTGCCTACCAAAAAATAATGTGTCTTTGTGTAATGTAACTGGTGCTCATATAAAGTGCTCCAGGACCTTCGGGTGGAGTTCGTGCTATCTAAAACCGTTAAAAAAAATGTCAATAACATGAGATTGGGATATGGCCTAAAGGCCAGAACTGCTGACCTTGGAACTGTAGAACAGATTTTGAGTCTCCTCATGTGCTCAACATCCTGTGATTCTGGGCTCAGTGGCGTAGCAAAGGGGCGGTGCGGCACGACTTTTGGGGGCGGTGGCTTTCCGGCACCCCCTTACCTGTGGCCGCCGGGCGGCAAACGCAGCGACCACCACGGGCGGCACAACGTCTAGCTACGCCACTGTCTGGGCAAAGCAATTAATCTCCCTGTGGATACGAAAAATGAATGTGTCCTTGTGTAATATAACTAGCTATAATAGCGTTCCAATGCCTTCAAGTCGAGTTCCGCTATATAAAACTGCAAAAAAAAAAAAAACATAGGTCTTCATAGCAGGCTGTGGAGGGAGGATGTGTTCTTACGGCCAGAGCTTCCACTTTGGAACTAGGAAACCAGGTTCCTTCTCGGCGTCAGCTCAACATCCTGTGATTCCCGGTAAAGCACTTAATCTCCCCTGCCTAAAAAATTAAAAATAAATAATGTGTCCTTGTGTAATGTAACTGGTGCTCATATAAAGTGCCCCCATATGTTCGAGTCCAGTTTGCGCTATGTAAAACTGTAAAACCAAAAAACAAACAGTGGACTTTTCCCACCACACACCTTTCCTTGATAGTCCACTACCAATTTAATGGTGTTCTTTCCTGGAATTATTTTTAACTTATTTATTTAGTGGTTATATATAGCGAGAACCAGACTCACTTAAGAGCGCATTAATGCAATTAAAATAGAAGAAAAAATGCCCAAGGAGAATTTAAGCGTTCAAATATGGATGATCTAATAGGAACTAGGGGGAAATATAGACATATAGGGAATATGTACGTAGGGGAAACTTTTGCACATGAAGGGGCATATTTACAATATTTTGGCATAGGGCAGTGCCGCAAGCCTTCTAGCTGTGCTGCCCTACGTCAAAAGAAAAGGGCAGGAGTGTGACTTATCTACAAGATACGGAGCATTCCTGCCTTTTCTGTCAGCACAGGCGCACAAACTGCAGCTAAGCTCCAACACAGGCGGTGCAAGGGTGTCTGTGCTGTTAGCATGATTGTGTTTGTGCTGGAAGGGACACCTTCCTGCACAAAAACAATCAAAGGAGGTGTTTTCTCCATTCCATGTGTGCTGCAGAATGGAAAGAGGAAAAAACAAGGAGAAATGTAAACATTTTTAGGTCTCGCATAGAGCAGCGCATGCGCTGGCTCTACGAGGCATTAAGTAATTAGTATTAGTGGTGAAACTCCACCCATTGGCTTCTTTTTGTTTTTTCACTTGCCATTGGTTAAATCTGGCATTGCTCTCCTTATCTCGCTTATTGTTGGCTGGTGGTCCGATACGTCACTTCCGTTTTCTTCCGTGTAGTCCGGAAGCAGCAGTGCCTAACTACTGTTTTCGTCCGCTTTTGTGCTTTATGTGTGTTTAAGTTGAACTTTCTTTTACGTTTTTTGCAGCCCAGCATGCTGAGTTGCAGCATAACATACTTATTTGCATACATAATGAGTACGGCGCTCCTTAATAGCGCCGCGCTATTAATTGTTTCTTTGCTTTTCCACTCCTCCGCAATTAAAGCGGTGTTTTTTTAAATTAATAAAAGGGACCCTTCACTCACGCTTCCCGCATGCCTGTTGTGGGTTGATAAAGTGGGCTGGTGTTGTGTGATACATGCTCCGGAGTCCAGCTACGGAATGAACGGTGTCCTATACGAGAACATAATGACTGCAGCACAAGATGTTCGTGTGTGTCCGTCCAACTACCTGCAGATTCCCCCTTGCTCTAAGTCAAAGCACCCTGACCCAAAAGAAGTTAGCGCACTAACGCACAAAACACCTGGGCAGACAGACTTCGTGATTGCAGAGTTCTCGGTAACACGGCTGCAGGAACTCACGAAGATGACTGCGGCGCACTTTTATTACATAGAAAGACATTACCAGAATACCGGATCTGTCAGGCAAAAGCATACCGCAGCCCTCCTGACATCCCACTGCTGCCATCAGCCTTGTCTCTCATTTTCTCAAACGCAATTATCTTTCGCAATTACTAAATGTATGTTCCTACGCATACAACTCCTTCGGCTTCGGCGCTGTCTCCCCCATCCACAAAGCAAGCAAAGGGTGCATTACCACAGGCTGTTACTCGGTGTCCCTGTGGGGTTATAAACAAACCTCTGTAATGAACACAAGGCACTGCACCCACAGGGACACCTAGTAACAGCCTGTGTTACTGCACCTTTTCCTTGTTGTTATTGTCACTGTTAAGGTTTACCCATAAGGTTTCCCCAGTGCTATAGGACAGAAAGATACTCCGATTGGCTCTTATGTTTTTTTAAACCAAAGGGATTTGGCAAGAGCAATCATTAAATCCAGAGATTGAGCTTTGCCGCATACGATGTATGTTTTCACGTGCGATAATGGCACGCAAAAGCTTTGTATTAAACAGCAATAGGAACCATTTCTGACTCGTAGGCTGTGGAGTCCGCAGTTGCAACAAATAAGAATGGGACGAGACTCTCCCCAGTGCAGCTGGAGAGCCGCCACTCTAAAATTCACGCCAGAGTGCAAGGAGCACCCAAAATGCCATGCGGGGCTTTCTGGCATTTATTTCATAAACAATACTCGTTTTGGCTTTCTGGTGGCCTCAGGAGAATGGAGTCACCAGCAAAAGGATCTAGGAGTTCGGGGGGAGCTGCAGGAGCAGCGCAGCCTCCCCCTAAAAGTAATTCGAAAAGCCCCACCCTAATTTGGATAGGACTGGGAAAAACAAAACCCCGCTCGGGTTGGACAAGTTCACGATCCTTTCGCTGTTGAAATAAGTGCTTTTCAGCTTGAGAGGAATGAATCTTCTAGAGGTAAAAACAATAGCTACTATGTCTTTGGCATGATTGTGTATAATGTGAATATTCTTCATGGAAAACACTCTCTAGGGGTGAGCGATAGTAAATAGTTGAGTGTGAGAATTAGGAGTTAATGTTAACGCTCAATGTATAATCTCTGAATAACGAAATGCATTAGAGAAGTTATTGGGATTGAACCCGTCGCTGTCCAGAGCACATTTTAGGTAAAAGTATACGCCTTTCACTCTTTGCCTAGATTTTTTAATCGTTCATTTGTTTTCTATAGTTTGTGTTTTTTGTTTCAGGTACTTTGACGGTGAGCGACAATGACCTTTTGTTGCCTGTCCGGCAGCCCTAAAACTGCTTGTACTATGACTCAGTGTGGTGTGTGGGTTAATTGTTGCATAACAGTAGCCATGGCATCTGATTGGACGCCAGCACCATGTGCTGTTTCAGTTCAATACATATTCCTGTTTACTTTTCCCATAATTTGGAATGTGAGGTGGAAAGTAAATCTTCAGAAACCATAGCGCAGAAAGCAAAGGTCTGAGCAAAGTTTTGCCCCCCACCCCTCCCGGCTTAATAGATATTTGCCCAGAGGTGCTGAACTGTTAACCCCTATGGTGCTACTCCAGGCGTCTACTTTTCTTGCAATAGTCTGCAACCATACCATGCCTTGCATCTTATCCTAGAGTGCTCCGAGGCTGCCTCAGGGTGGTTTGCAGAACTTTATACAACTTCAAAAAACATAAATGCCATCAGAGTTTCAGTTACTGAGTCAGGTTTACCTACCAGGCACCTGAAACCACACTGGCTGATGCTGGAATGCACTTAATACTGCCTCTGTCCAAGCACTTACAAGACTGACAACTGAGGGAAAGTAATGTGTATAAAATGACCATTTTCTTTCTCTGAGAAACAAGGATTAGGGGACTGATGAAGGTAGAGGCAGGTCTCAAATAGTGGGTACAAACTATGCCTGTTACTTGGTAATACCACATAGTTACTAATAGCTCATAATTTCACACCACTCGATTCAACTCCACATCACTCCACTACATGCCCCATAATGACAATCTATCAAATTGAACTCCACAAATTTCCACTCCACGCCACATATTTCCACTTCACATAATACCACTCCATGCAACATAATTGTATTACACTCCACACAACACAGTTCAACTGCAAATAATTCCACAGCACATAATTACACTCCAAAATACATAATTACACTTCATACCACATAATTACACTCCAAATATATCAACTCGGCTCCAAAACACATAATTACTCTCAACAAAATTCAGCTCTGCAATGTGCCCCATGTTCACATTCAACATAATTTCACCCCATGCCTCACAAATCCACCCAGTGCCACACCACACAATTCAATGCCACACAATTCCATACCACACAACATAATTACACTCCACTCCATACCACATAATTACATTTCACATAAATCTACTCCATGACACATAGCAACACTCCACATAAATACACTCCATACCATGCCACATAATTCTGCTCAACATAATTTCACTCAATGTCACACAATTCCACGTAACACAATTCAACTTCACACAATTCCATTCTACAGCCCAAAATTCCACTACACACCACATGCATCCAGTCCACACCACAGAACTCTGCATCATATCATGTAATTCAACACCACGCCACATAATTCCACTCATTACATGCCACTACACGACACACAATGCCACTACACATAAGTCCACATATTCACTATCCACATAATTCCACTGAACATGCACACAGTGATCCAGCATTTCTCATATTGGTTCACTTCAGGCCTTTCAGCACAGTTTCTTTACTATAAGTTTTCAAAAAATCCAAACCGCAACTCCCCTCCTCCTCTTTCGGTATCTTCTGCGTATATAAGTGCAGAGTCCTTATGCCCCTTTAACCTTCTCTCCCATTCATTCTCTCTTTCTCACATACTCTTTCTACTACTCTATCTACAGTTCATTCACCACTTCATACACAAACTACCTATCACTCTCAATCTTACTTTCTATCTATTTTATACAACTCTCACCCCTATCTATTCACCATTCCATATATTTCAAAAATACACAAATACACTACACACCACACAATTCCACAACTAACAATTCAAATTCAAACCACATAATTCCGCTACAAACAACATACATTCTCTCCGCTACAAACAAAAAACATAATAAAAAAACAATACCATTTACAGCGCAATTAGCTCTAACTTTCACAAATGCGAGACCTATTGCATTGCAAATGCTTGTTCATTGTTACTCCTGCTTTGGGAAGTCGTTAGTTTTGGCAATGCCTCAGAATAACACTATGGGGCATATTAGCAAGAACCTCGTTAAAATTATCGCTGTTTTAGCGGCAGGAAACTGCCGCTAAAACGGCGATAATGGGCTTGCTAATATGCATTATAGAATTCCAATTGAAGCCCAGGTTAGATGTCCTGCACAGTTTCCTGCCGCTAAAACGGTGATAATTTTAACGAGGTTCTGGCTAATATGCCCCTATGTTGTTAATCTGGGAAAGTGTCAAAAACCACGGGTGTTATGTGGGAACACCCACTGCAATCCCCATGGAACGCCTCTTCCACCCAAAGTAAGGCATTGCCTTACTCCATATTTACAAGGCCATTGAAAGCCACACAGGGTGGCTTTGCGGGGCCTTGTAAACATGGGCCGGCACACTGAGCCTGTGGAGCATCACAAAAGTGACGCTCCGGTGGCATAAAAGTGTTGCTGGGGCATTGTAAATATTCCCCTTAGTATATAAGTGGCAATACAATTAGGTTTGGGTAGAGAAAGAAACGTCCTTAGTTGTTGGATCGTGAGTTAACACTGACAGACCAATCATCTTAGATTGGTGGCTGTTGGGATGGAATAGGCCTTCTGCATGCCTCTGGAGAGTGTGATCTCCAGCCTTAAACTGCGTAGCAAGTTGTTTAGTCTTTTTTTACTGTTTGTCTCAGCACACACAGCAACCATGAGTGTGCGTTGTTGGTTCATGTGATGTGAAATTTGGCCCAGGTCAGGACTCCTAGAGCTGGAGGGGAATATAACAGGCAATCTCCTTTTTAGGTCATGCCTGAGACAGCGAATACACTGTTGTTGCAAGACATTTTGTTAGCCCGCCCATTGCTTACCATTCGTTGACGTCATCATCACTCCGATTTGCTGGCTCCTGTTTGGTCGGCAGAGAGGTAGTCTACAGGTCAAGGAAGTGCCTTTTGTAGGTTTGGTGTAAATCTGTTCAGTAGATTCTGAGAAAATAGCCTTTAAATCAATATATATATCTGAGCCAGCTTACGGTGCGCTTACGGTGCGCTTACCGTACGCGTACGGTGACGTGCGCGAGCGCGATTCTGATTGGCTGTTAGATCTTAGTAAACATTCGAATCGGTCGAAACCAGGAAGCGGCGGCCGCCATTTTCTCTCTCTGACTCTGAGGGGGGGGCTGTAAACAAAGGCAAAAAACATATAAAGGGGCTGTTTAGACAGCGCCCATGCACATAGCTATGTTAGTTGAGTCCTCAAAGATCCCCCAAGGCCAAATTCCTTGACCTGAGGACTACCTCTCTGCCAAATTTCTAGTAATTCTGTTCAGCCGTTCGGGCTGTAGCCCTGTCTAAAGGTCCTATGGAAAAATGCATGGGAAAAACGCGTTTTGGGACCCCCCTTTTATCTCAGCCCCCGCTTGACGAATCCCCCCGAGACTTTCAGGGTAGGAGCGGAGCGTAGCGCCCCACCTATTTTGAGAAATTCGCGAGGATTCGTCGACCGGCGCCAAAGTTATTCAAAATAGAATGTTGCGGATTTCCTATGGAAACAGGGTCCTAACTATAACTACCTACTGGCGACCGCCAGTAGGTAATATATATATATATATATATATATATATATATATATATATATATATATATATATATGAATTCACCAAGTTGCTCCTGCTGACAGCCAGGGGACCCATGGAAGGTGGCACGTACGCCGGCGGAGCGCGCCGGAAAGTAAGTTCAATTTCAGAAAGTAAATGATCACGCGCTCTCAGTCAGCGGACCACAGGACACAAGAAGGGCTCCAAGGGTGTTTATTTACGACGCGTTTCGACTTACACAGAAGTCTTGCTCACGTAAACTCACAGTGCTCAGTGACAGACGTAATTAATAAAGTTGCATGGCGCTAAACATCAACAAGGGACAATGCAAGTCGAATAAACTGTTAAAACACGGCAGACATCTTGTAATGGTCACAGATCAGCATTTTCTGCACATTCAAAGCGTGACAAGCTAAAATCTGCCCCACAAAAAATAAACAATGGTCTGGAAATGAAATGAGATCTAATGTCATGAGAAAAGTGGGCATATAACAGTAAAAGAAGCCTGAGCCATGTAAACAGAGTTCCGTGTTCAACAGGTGCGCATGCGTCTGCAGGGGAGGGTTGCTAGGTTACCAAAATTGTGACAGAGAGGACTTGTCTGACAGGCAATGTAAACACAAGTGTGCACAGACGTGCGTAGTACCAGTCTACCCCCATTCTAGGCTGTGGTGGATAGAATGGGCCGGCGTGTGAAAGTCTAACCGGGTGACTGATAAACAGCAAGTGCCAATGTGTAATCGACAAAGTGCCGAGGACTCCGGCTCATAAATAAAGAGCAAAAAGAGCGAAAAGAGCAACAAACTGCTACTCTGCCTAAAATGAAGGCGTAGATTGTGTGTGACACAAAAAATGTAGCAGCCGCGATCAAAAGTGACAAGGGCAAGTGTCCCAGCTACGCTGTAAATGTGTCTCAAGCCCTACGTACATACGACAGTCTTCAAGTACATCCCCCCAAAAGAATACCATCCACTCAATGCTTAAGGTAACAAATACAGAAGGAAATAATTGGCAAGTGCCAGAAGGTACTTAATGCAGATTCCAGTACGTCTTCAATCAAGGTGCTCAGTGTGCCGGAGGGGAAAAGGGTAGGTTGCCCGTGAAGTGAACGTGCCAGTGTGTGGGCCCCTTCCTTTCCTCCTGTGGAGAGAAATAACAAAGATAAGAAAGGTTAAAAATACATGTCATGTATAGGATCTCATGTGCACACAGTTCTAACATTTGGAAGGAGGAGATCTAACACACGGTATGCAAACGAAATAGGGGAAGAAAGACATCCATGGTAATCTATAACAGTCACAGACTAGAGGCATAGGCAAGAGCAGATTATTCCCTAAGATGTATAGCAAGTTCCTCATCCTGGTTTAACCCACCCGGTGCCTTGGTCTGAAAATCTATGATGTATTTAGATTCTCTTTGCCTGAGTTTGAGTACTCTGTTGCCACCCCTGGGATTGGTATATATTTGTTCCAAAATAAAAAATCTCAGGAGGGCAGGATTGGAAAAATGTACATCACCAAAGTGTCGGGCCACAGGGTATTTATCATCTTTGTGAATGATGGCCCGGTAGTGTTCAAGGACACGCTTTTTGGCTAACAAGGTGGTGCTCCCTATGTACCACAGTTTACAAGGACACTCTATGACATACACAACAAAAGTAGTACTACAGGTGAGGAACTGTGCAATTTTCTTGGTAATGCCGTTGTAACTGATGTTCTTCACAAGTGTACTGTTCTTGCATGCCTTGCAGTGCCCGCAGGGAAAAAATCCCTGTAGGCCGTGTTCGTGTATGTTAGAGTAGATGGTAACATCGCTGTGGACTAGCATATCTCTGATACTCTTGCCCTTTCTATATGTAATCGTGGGCCTGTCAGGTAGCGATTCACCAATTGTGTGGTCACATTTCAGAATATCCCAATTTTTGGTCAGTATTCTCTTGATGCTACTAGAATCTGAGTTGTAGGTCAGGATCAGGCGTGTGGTGTCTTCTACATTATCAGTGGGTTCACTCTCTCTTTCTGCGATGGTATGGGCTCTGGATACGGCATCTGCTCTAGTTTTGGCCCTTTTCAGAACCCAGTTCGGGTAACCCCTTATCCTGAATCTGGACAACATCTCTTGGCTCTCTAGTTGGTAAGTAGCGTCCGTGTTGCAATTCCTCTTGGCCCTGAGTAGCTCACCGTAAGGAATACTCCATTTGAGAGTCTCCGGGTGGCTACTGAGGGCATGCAGGACACTGTTGCCAGCAGTGTTCTTTCTGAAAAGGGTAGTGCTGAACTTACCATCCTTGATGTCCAAACAGACATCTAGGTATTCTGCATGGGTGCTGCTGATGTTACTGGTAAGAACAATGTTCCTGTCATTGACATTGAGTTTGTCTATGAACTCCTTGGCAACCTGATGCTCGCCTTTCCATACGACGAACAGGTCGTCGATGTAGCGCATCCATATACGGATGTGGCCAAGGTATTCATTTAAATCAGGGTTCGAGAAAACCTCTTCCTCCCAGCGCCCCATGAAGAGGTTGGCAAAGCTAGGCGCAAAGCACGAACCCATAGCTGTACCGACCGTCTGTCGGTATAGTGCTCCATTAAAGAGAAAGATGTTGTGAGACAGGCAAAAACTAATCATCTCCAGTATCATTTTGTTGTGTTCCCTGAGATGGACCGGTCTGGATTTGAGAAAATGTTCACAGGCTTCTAGACCTTGCTGGTGGTCAATGATGGTGTACAAGGATTGTACATCCAATGTGATCATCAGAAAGTCTTTCTCCCAACTAACCCCTTCGATCTTGTTGAGGAAATCTTTAGTGTCCCTGATGTAGCTGGGAAGCTGAGTCACATACTCTCTGAGGAAGTGATCTACATATTTAGATACGTGCTCAGATACACTTCCCCTGGACGACACAATGGGACGTCCTGGGGGATGGGTGGGGTCTTTGTGGAGTTTGGGGAGAAGATAGAGAGTAGGCAGGACGGGAAATTCATTTTTCAGGTAGCAGAATTCTTCCCATTCCAGGATGCCCTGGTCTTTCCAGATGGTGAGTTTGTCCCACAACCTGATGATGCTGTTGCTGTATTCATCCCTGTTGATGGTCTCATAGTATCTGCTGTCCCTCAATTGTCTGTGTGCTTCAGCCAGATACATCTCCCTGTCCATGATGACAATATTGCCTCCCTTGTCCGCCGGGCGGATGACAATGTCCGTGTCTTCCGCCAGTGACTTGAGAGCTTGTTTCTGGGGAAATGTCAAGTTATTTATGGCTGGAGTGTGACTCCCGCTCTTGTGTCTGAACTTACATAATGCCTTGCCCACACTCTCTTGAAACGTATCAATCGTGTCAAAGGGTAGGGTAGGGAAAAATGTAGATTTAGGCTTAAAACCAGATAAGGCACTCTGGTCAGTGGTAAGGCCTAAGGATTCGCAAATCTGTGTAGGCCGCATGGTGGGTTCAGTCCCCTCATCCTGATTGAGTTGGATCATGTCTATGAGGGTGTCAATGTCACCCACATTGATATTGTCGAACCCACCAGGCGTGGGTCTGCTAGTTCTTCTGGTCTCACCTAGTCTTTTTAATTTATGCCATTTTTTGAGCTTGAGTTTTCTAATGAATTTAAACAAGTCAATTCTAGTATCAGTGTAATTAAATGTTTTGGAAGGACAGAAAGATAGTCCTAGACAAAGAGTCCTTTTCTCCGTTTCACTCATCACTCTTTTTGATAGATTGATGATGGTTTTGTTTACCATTTCACTGTCCATTAGCGGGCTCTTCTGGAGCGTGTGTTGCCAGTTCCCACTCTGCCCCTTGCCCTGCCTCTTCTGCCATCGCTGCTGTAGTCTCTTTCGGCGGTTTCTGCGTTTCCCCGGCCTCTTCCTCGGCCTCGGCTCCTCTGACCCCGTGTTCTCATCACCGGAGCTTCCTGCTTCGTCCGTCTGCTCCGGCGTAGATGACGATACTCCTCTAAAAAATTGACAGGACGTATAGCAAAGTCATTATTGGAGGACGTTTCGGCCGAAACATCAGATTCCGTCTCACTAGGTATAGAGATGGTGTTGTCTTGTCTCTCATCTTCAGTGGAGGAAACAATGATTGTAGGTTCTTCCTTTTTGTACAGATGGTCATATTTTCGGCTGAAGGTCAAAATTCTGCCGCTTTCGTAGTCGTTATAGTCTCTGTTTAATTTGCGTTCCTTCCGTGCTTTGATGTCGTCTTCGTAGTTTTTCAAACGATCTTTCATGGCACTAGTCAATTCTTCAAGAGTCTTTCCATCAGTAAGTTTGCTCAGTTCCTCCTGCACTTCCTGGATCCGTTTGAGTACAAGGTCTCTATCAATCCAAGCAAACTTGACTAGGATCTCCAACATTCTCCTGGAGCTGAGTGCGGAATTTTCCGCCCATTCTTGCAGCATCGCCGGATTTGGCGTCTCATAAGTAGGTGTTGTAAAGATCCTCAGGCCTCTGGGGACCATCTCCTGGTCTATATAGTTCTGCAATGAAGTTGCCTCCCACCACTTGGAGATTTCCGTTTTCTTCAGTTTCTCCAACACTCTGATTTTGTCCTCAACAGTCTGGGATGGTGCCACTGTCTCTTCCACTGTTTTCACCCGGTTAGACTTTCACACGCCGGCCCATTCTATCCACCACAGCCTAGAATGGGGGTAGACTGGTACTACGCACGTCTGTGCACACTTGTGTTTACATTGCCTGTCAGACAAGTCCTCTCTGTCACAATTTTGGTAACCTAGCAACCCTCCCCTGCAGACGCATGCGCACCTGTTGAACACGGAACTCTGTTTACATGGCTCAGGCTTCTTTTACTGTTATATGCCCACTTTTCTCATGACATTAGATCTCATTTCATTTCCAGACCATTGTTTATTTTTTGTGGGGCAGATTTTAGCTTGTCACGCTTTGAATGTGCAGAAAATGCTGATCTGTGACCATTACAAGATGTCTGCCGTGTTTTAACAGTTTATTCGACTTGCATTGTCCCTTGTTGATGTTTAGCGCCATGCAACTTTATTAATTACGTCTGTCACTGAACACTGTGAGTTTACGTGAGCAAGACTTCTGTGTAAGTCGAAACGCGTCGTAAATAAACACCCTTGGAGCCCTTCTTGTGTCCTGTGGTCCGCTGACTGAGAGCGCGTGATCATTTACTTTCTGAAATTGAATATATATATATATATATATATATATATATATATATATATATATTACCTACTGGCGGTCGCCAGTAGGTAGTTATAGTTAGGACCACGTTTCCATAGGAAAACCTCAACATTCTATTTTGAATAACTTTGGCGCCGGTCGACGAATCCTCGCGAATTTCTCAAAATAGGTGGGGCGCTACGCTCCGCTCCTACCCTGAAAGTCTCGGGGGGATCCGTCAAGCGGGGGCTGAGATAAAAGGGGGGTCCCAAAACGCGTTTTTCCCATGCATTTTTCCATAGGACCTTTAGAACGAGCTACAGCCCGAACGGCTGAACAGAATTACTCAAAATTTGGCAGAGAGGTAGTCCCTAGGTCAAGGAAGTGCCTTTTGTAGGTTTGGTGTAAATCTGTTCAGTAGATTCTGAGAAAATAGCCTTTAAATCAATATATATATCTGCGCCCGCTTACCGTACGCTTACCGTACGCTTACGGTAAGCGTACGGTGGCGTGCGCGAGCGCGATTCTGATTGGCTCTTAGATCTTAGTAAACATTCGAATCGGTCGAAACCAGGAAGCGGCGGCCGCCATTTTGTGTATTTCACTCTGAAAAAAAAGAGTGAAAACAAGGAAAGGGGGCAATGAGGAGAGTTACAGACCCCCTAACATTTGTAAGGGGGTCAAAGAAGGACAGAAAAGTACAAAAAAACATTTATTGATTTTAAAAAAAATCACGGGGTACGCGTACGGTAAGCTTACGGTAAGCGTACGGTAAAAAAAAAAATAAAAAAAAAAAATGAAAAGCAGATTTAAGAGTTTAGATATTAGGGAGCTCTAAAAAGAGCTGTTGTGTTTATGAAGTCATTTTTTAAGTGGTACCTACAAGTAAGTACCGATGCAGAGTCTAAGGTTCAAGAGGAAGACTCTGTTCCCTTCATCATTGAAGTGCACACCATCTCCTCTATAAATGTCTTGCATGTCATAACGCAAGTTGTTGTGGTAAATGGCACCCATACCATAGTCACGGAGGAAAGCAGAAACAGATTTGTCGACGTGCTTTCTTGCTTTGTCAATCTGTGGACAGAAATGATTGGACCAGTTCCATTTTTGCCTTTGGCATATGTTGGAAAACACAAAGGCAGTTTTAGGGAAAAGTGTAAACAGTTGTGCAAAGGTGTCCTTCATAAGCATTTCCAGACCTACCCCAGTCAAAGTGCCTAGGTCATTGCCACCACAGTGCACTATTATGAGGTCAGGGTGTTGGATTTGAATGAAGGATTTCACCAATGGCATCAATTGGTGCCACTTTAACCCTCTCTGACCAATCCATTTAATGTCTACATTTGGCAAAGCAAGGTCTCTCACCATACCTGTTTTCTCTGCAAACTTTTCACTCCAGAAGACATAGCTGTGCCCTACAATCCACACTGTGAACATCTTCAAAGGAGAACTGGATGCACTCAGGAGGTGTCTTTCAGTAGAATGGCAATATGAAAAGAAAGACAGTTTGGAAATGGAGGCATACATATTTTTTACAAAACAAAAATAACTGATTGGCTGTTTCATACCATTCTAGAATAAAAACTAGGCTGTATGTGTAAATTAATAGAAGCATGTTTTGTATTGGTAAAAAAAATGTGTAACCAAAGAACAGTACTATGGATTTGCTGTTAGGTTTGAAAAGTCAAGCACTCTTGCTCTGTGGAATTGAAACATTGTTTGGCGAACTTCTGACCTAACTCAACACAGCAGTGTTCCATGAGCTGTTGCTATGGTAGCAGGCAGAAGTCAAGTTGGGGGAAGGGTACTAGGCAGAAGTCAAGTTGGGGGAAGGGTACTTTTGGAAAAGGGTTGGTTTTCAACCAATAGAAATGTGTGATTACATTTGAAAAAAAGGGGGAAGCACTGAGATTTGAAACTTACAAGTATATGTGTGGAAAAATAGAGGGAAAGTTTGCCATTATCTGGTTCTGCTGAGAGGAGAGAGGTGAACACAACAGAGATCCTGGCTCTGATAATCTGCTGTTTGAGTGTCACATTTCTTTCACAACTAACTAATTTTAAAGGTGAGTTTACAGTTTGAGAGGGGATGTATGTGGTAACTTAAGAAATGAATAATAGAAATGGAAATTGTTTTTGTTGTAGTTACACATGGTGGTTTCATAATGTGTCAGTCTGTAAAAGTGATTTTCACTTGCCCCGAAAAAAAACAAGAGCAGTAAGTGTGCTTTCAAATTGGCAAAGAAATTTCGTTTTGGGACTAATGTGAAAACATGACTGTGTGCAGAGAGGAATTATAGGCAGAGATTTATTGCGTCTTGCTCTGGTGATTTCACAGTTGCATTAGATGGAAAGGGGGAGCGAATTTTTGGGGGAAGAAGCAGAGTCTTAGCACACACCCATGTGCTTGCCATGTATAGTCATGCACAGTATTTACAAGCGAGTGGGGTTTTCAGGTTTCAGTCTGTAATGCAAATACATTCAGCATCACTAAGGCTGGTTGCCCTTGCTGGAGTGTAGGCAGTCACCGAGAATACACATGGTGGTGGTCTGAAAAAACAGTTTGGACATGTGCATTTAAATAAATCAAAAAAAGTGGTTTCATAATGTGTCAGTCTGTAAAAGTGATTTTCACTTGCCCCGAAAAAAAAAAGAGCAGTAAGTGTGCTTTCAAATTGGCAAAGAAATTTCGTTTTGGGACTAATGTGAAAACATGACTCTGTGTGCAGAGAGGAATTATAGGCAGAGATTTATTGCGTATTGCTCTGGTGATTTCACAGTTGCATTAGATGGAAAGGGGGAGCGAATTTTTGGGGGAAGAAGCAGACTCTTAGCACACACCCATGTAAATATGTGTACTGTATTATAAAATGTTTTAAAAATATTAATACTTTTTTCTTTTTTTCCAGATAGATATAGAAAATTTTCGAAAACTACAAACATTTTTAAAAATATTTTAAAAAAAAACAAATGAATAAATATTTTTTCAGTGAGTATGGTAAGTCAATAATAATAATTGTAGTCTCTCAAGGACCTTGTAATGTGTTTATTGATTTTTAGTGTTTTAAAAAAAAAAAAAAAAAAAGTACGCGCACCGTACGCGTACGGTAAAAAAAAAATAAAAAAAAGTTTTTAAAAACATATGTAAAAAAAAGATGAAAGATAAGGTTGGCTCTTAAAAGAACCGTTGTGTTCATGCAGGGACAGAGGAAAGGAAGCATGGGAAAATTATTCAAAGCGACAAATGTGTTGATCTATTTTGTTGTTCACTAGGGAAACACTGGTCTCCCTATAGCAAATTAGATCTTGACAAAATGTGCATCGAATATCAACCTTCCGAAATCGAGGGTTGATTTCCAGAGGGCCAGCAAAAGGAGATTCTCCCCCCACAGATGAAGGGCTCACCTGACCTGCAGAAGAAGGAGTCAGCCCTGCAGATGATGGTTCAGGCTGAGCTGCTGTGGATGTACTGGCTTGTCTTTCTGAAGAGTTACCTCCAAAAAGATGACCATGTGTCCTTCTGTGTACATCCTGGAGGTGTCTCTTCATGGTGTGATTCCCAAAGGAATACTTCCTGTTAGGATTACCTCTAGAAAGTACACGCTTACACAGCTTACAAGTCACTAAGGGTGCATTTACCTTTTGCTGGCCTTCAGGAAAAGTAAAATAATCCCATACATAAGAGGGCTTTTGTTTCCTCGATCTCTGCCTCAAGACAGTGCTGCTAGTGCTAGCCTCACTCTCAGAAGAGCTCTGCTGTTCTGCCATCGTATCCCAAAGACAAACCAGCTCCTTCTCCCAAGGGATCACAAGCAGAAATGAGGGGAATGGGTGTGGTGTAGGAGAGTTCTAGAACTGAAAGTAGTTTCAACCAATCAAAAGTTGTGTTTCATGATCACATGACCTACCGTACGCTTACGGTACGCTTACGGTACGCTTACGGCAAAAGTGCGCATGCGCGTAAAAAAGACACGCGCTTGCGCGCATGCGCATAACAGTGACTCCCGGCACTTCCGCGTAACGTGCGCGTGTAGCGTACACGCGTACGCGTCCCACGCGGAGTACGCGCGGCTACGCAAATTGCGTAACTATACGCAAGCAGCGTAGGAAAATTACGGACGTTGCGTAAACCGTACGCTTACCGTGAGCTTACGGTACGCGTACTAAAAAAATTAAAAAAAATAGAAAAAAAGTACTGCAAATAAATTTTACATGTTTATTTTAAAAAATATATTAAAAAAAAACATATTTAAGAATTTTAAAAATTTAATCATAGTCTTTATAAAAGGTAAGAAAATTAAAATAAAAATATGTTAGAAAAAATAGAAGAAAAAAAAAAATTAGCATTTAAAAAAGCTTGCAAATTCACTGAAAAAACCATGGGTTTCACACACGTTATAGTTAGGAATTAGCATTTAAAAAACCTTGCAAATTCACTGAAAAAACCATGGGTTTCACACACGTTATAGTTAGGAATTAGCATTTAAAAAACCTTAGAAATTCAGTGAAAAAACCATAGGTTTCACACACGTTATAGTTAGGAATTAGCATATAAAAAACCTTAGAAATTCAGTGAAAAAACCATAGGTTTCACACATGTTATAGTTAGCTGGACATTTTACTCGTAAAAAACCAATGAAATTCCCCCGTTATAGTTAGTTCAGCTAACTATAACTCGCGCGCCCGCAATGAACTGCTGATGACGTCACATATTACATCACTCATGACATGGTCAGTGACATCACTCATGACATCACTGATGACATCTCAAATGACATCACTGATGACCTCACTGATGACATCATCCTTGTGATAGAGTGGCAGACCTCCTCTTCCCCTAATAAAACCTTTGATACACACATTCAAAAATAGAGACTAAAATTTACAAAACAATGGACATACCAATAACAGTTACAACAACCTCTTCAGTAATTCTAAGATCCACATACACATCCACTCATTCACCAACAGTCCAATACAGTCACTCATACATGTACTCACTTTTCATATGTACTCATACACCTATACATCCTGTAACACAATGCCACTCATCCATAGAGCTACTCACACACATAGTCACTCATGCTAATAAAGAATCAAACATACATTTACTTGCATATACAGTTATACACACACCACCACACTTACTTCTACGGAAACTTACACATACTTAGTCTTTTAAACAATCACTTATGGAAATACATACTTATTCATACAGGAACTCTTTCAATCTCTCACTCTCACATATACTCACATATATAAACCAATAGTCACATATACTAGTTTTAAACATATGTAGTTACTCATAAAGACACTATTGAGACAGTCATTCACTCACTAACACACCCATACATACACTCATCCACCCATGCAGTCCTGCACACATGCTCTGTTCAACACATACAAACAGTGAGTCACTCATTCATGCACCTATGCAGTACGTCATACCCCCCACCGAACCATGCAGACACTCAGACTGATACTCAAAAAACCAACTAATAACCTATATAGACACCCATGTAGCTACTCACCAACCCATGCAGCCACTTATACACAAAGTGAAAAAATGATACAGATATTTATATATTTAAACATTACTCACTAAGCCATGTATTCACTATGATACACTTAATCAGTCAGTTACATAATCAATTTTTCAAAAAGAAATCATCCATTTAGACAGTAATATACCCATTTATTCTTCCATCAACCTTGAGATATACATATATAAAACATATTTAATTTTCAGAAAAACACACATTCACTGGATGATGTCATCAGTGAGGTCATCAGTGATGTCATTTGAGATGTCATCAGTGATGTCATGAGTGATGTCACTGACCATGTCATGAGTGATGTAATATGTGACGTCATCAGCAGTTCATTGCGGGCGCGCGAGTTATAGTTAGCTGAACTAACTATAACGGGGGAATTTCATTGGTTTTTTACGAGTAAAATGTCCAGCTAACTATAACATGTGTGAAACCTATGGTTTTTTCACTGAATTTCTAAGGTTTTTTATATGCTAATTCCTAACTATAACGTGTGTGAAACCTATGGTTTTTTCACTGAATTTCTAAGGTTTTTTAAATGCTAATTCCTAACTATAACGTGTGTGAAACCCATGGTTTTTTCAGTGAATATATATATATATATATTCATTCTACTGGCGGTCGCCAGTAGATAGTTATAGTTAGGACCGTGTTTCCATAGGAAATCCGCAACATTCTATTTGGAATAACTTTGGCGCCGGTTGACGAATCCTTGCGAAATTTTCAAAATACTACCCTGAAAGTCTCGGGGTGATTCGTCAAGCGGGGGCCGAGAAAAAAGGGGGGGTCCCAAAACGCGTTTTCCCCATGCATTTTTCCATAGGACCTTTAGTCGAAGGTACAGCCCGACCGGCTGAACAGAATTACTTGAAATTTGGCAGAGAGGTAGTCCTCAGGTCAGGGAAGTGCCTTTTGCAGGTCTGATGTCAATCTGTTCAGTAGTTCCTGAGAAAATAGCATTTAAAAGCATATAAATATCTATAAGTGCGCACCGTGCGTGCACCGTGCGCGCACGGTGCGAGCACCCTAACGTGCGCGAGCGTAATTCTGATTGGTGGTTACATGTTAGTCAACGTTCGAATCGGTCGAAATCAGGAAGTGTTGGCCGCCATTTTGTTTGTTTTCAGTGCGAGAGTGAAAAAGGAAGGTGGCGAACGTGAAAATGGGGCAGGGTAGAGAGTTCCTGACCCCCTAGCCTTTGTCAGAGGGTCCCTGAAGGACCCCGAAGGCTTCTCTGTGTGTAGTTAACATTCAGTTACCTTATTTTGTCATGAGAATATAATCACTCATTTTGTGATTTTTGGCATTATCATTATCATGCGAGGCCACAATATAAGTTACGCTGTATATGATTTACGTACTGACATTTATTTGACGTTTTGTACAATAGTAACGAACAGTTTAGGCACTTCCAATATGGCTGCCAAGATGTTCACTTTCTTTATGTTTTATCGTCTCATGACTATGACGCGATGTCCGTGATTACTTAATGTATGTTTTGTGCCAGCGCACCATATTCACGTGAGCAAGGCTGCGGATGCAGTTGAAACGCGTTGTGTGGAATAAAGCCTAGTCGCATTTATTCGTGAGAATTTGTTTCATTGACTGAGAGCGTACCTACTTTGGATTTTTGCATATATATATATAGATATATATATATATATACACACACACACACACAAAAAAACAGTAAGGGCTTTCTGTCAGTCATGTTTATTTTTCTGTCTGTTGTTGTGTAATTAGCCTATTGTTTCCACTTTCTAAACCATACAGCATGGGGCAATGAACCAACCCACGTCAACCATTAGATAGCTTAATTGTAAGTGATGGAATTTTGTGCTTTCACAAGGAGCACGTTCCCACACAAAGTAGTTCCATTCAGTGCCAAGGATTACTATGCTGTTTGAGACTTTAAAATATTTATGCATTGAACCAATGATTTTACATTGGTGATGGAGCAGCTGCTCCTCCAAAAATAAAATGTTATAAAAACAATGACAAAACAAGCATGAACAAAGGCAAAAGGCTGGCAGGTGACGCTAGATCAATTAACTTTACAAGGGCTTGTTCAAGCACGACAATGCACAAAACTGGCCCCAGAACTAGATCATTGGACTATACAAACTGTCTGCAAACTTAGGGGCATATGTATCATACTTTCAAGCAGTGCAATGCAGCAAGCCAACTTGCTGCGTTGTGTGAAAGTGAAAGCACAGGAATGCACCGTATTTAACATCATAGGGCATATCCTTGTCCTTTCCTTGCACTGGCGCATTTTTGGCTGCCTAGTGCCAATGCAGGCACTTTTGCACCATGGTGAAGGATTCCTGCGTTGTCAGCAGGATTGTTTTTGTGCAGAAAGGGACACCTTTTCTGCACAAAAACAATCTTGAGGCATTTTCCTCTTTCTATCCGTGCTGCAGAATGCAGCACACATAGAAAGAGGAAAAAATGAGAAACAAAGATATTTCTCCAGTTATGCCTCTCTTCGGGAGGCGCAGCATTTTGAAGCATTTCCAGGTTTTCCACTAATTGTAAATCTGGGAATGCGCCAAAATCCATGGGTAGATGTGTGGCATCCATTATCCATTATACATATATGTGAAGCCCCCTGTCTCCTGGGGCAGTACACCGTCCCACTGGGATACAATACCTTAACAAAAGAGGTAGCCAAGTACGATATGGCTATTTTTTTTTTACCCCCCCACCCCTCAAAATGGATTCATATCCAAGTACCCATGCACTAAATTCCATCTGATGAATTTTACATGCACAATATGTCTTTGTGTGCTAAAAATGAATACTTTTTCTTACAAGTAAAAACACTAAAAGGACATTTATTTATTGAATATTACATGTTTAATTGTGTTCTGCATTTCTTTCCTTACCCCTAAAGTACTTTGCGACCGGTGGGTTTCACCCATTATGAATTTGCCATGAATTAAATCAGACATTATCAAGCCCGAGTAGGACTAGGTCAGTTCATAAAATACCCTATTACGTGGCACCAATATTTGATCAGTAGTCCCTGAATTGGACTTTGGACATAAATCACTCCATCCTGGTTTTGTGTATGGCAATACTGCTTAATTATAGTGCACTGTAGGCCATATGTGTTGTCTGGGTTTGATCATATGTATTACATGCTTATTTTGGAATGACCGGTATATGATATAACATATTAGGTATAAATGACCGCACACTGCTCGTCACACCAGCAAGTTGCCCCATGGAACTGTGGGCGATGTAGTAGCGACGGCGAGTACGCCTATGCTACGAAGTGTATGAATAAAGTATGTGTCGCATTAGCCATCCCTGGACACGTGTTTCGAGGTAGTTGCCTCTCGTCAGCAGGGAGTAGGTAAGTGTAGTGGGGTGCCGCGTGGACTGCCAGCAATTAAAAACAGGTAAAGTACCTTTCAAGGCGCGCAGGTGCTGGTCAAAGACTCGTCAGTCCGCTAGCTCAGGAGAGCCGTAATGTATTAGGTATAAATGGCCGCACACTGCTCGTCACACCAGCAAGTTGCCCCATGGAACTGTGGGCGATGTAGTAGCGACGGCGAGTACGCCTATGCTACGAAGTGTATGAATAAAGTATGTGTCGCATTAGCCATCCCTGGACACGTGTTTCGAGGTAGTTGCCTCTCGTCAGCAGGGAGTAGGTAAGTGTAGTGGGGTGCCGCGTGGACTGCCAGCAATTAAAAACAGGTAAAGTACCTTTCAAGGCGCGCAGGTGCTGGTCAAAGACTCGTCAGTCCGCTAGCTCAGGAGAGCCGTAATGTATTAGGTATAAATGGCCGCACACTGCTCGTCACACCAGCAAGTTGCCCCATGGAACTGTGGGCGATGTAGTAGCGACGGCGAGTACGCCTATGCTACGAAGTGTATGAATAAAGTATGTGTCGCATTAGCCATCCCTGGACACGTGTTTCGAGGTAGTTGCCTCTCGTCAGCAGGGAGTAGGTAATTTTGGGCTGACGAGCTCTGGACCAGCACCTGCGCGCCATGAGAGGTACTCTACCTGTTTTTACGTTATTGGCAGTCCACGCGGCACTCCTTTACACTTACCTACTCCCTGCTGACAAGAGGCAACTACCTCGAAACACGTGTCCAGGGATGGCTAATGCGACACATACTTTTTTTCAACACTGTGGCATAGGCGTACTCGCCGTCGCCACTACATCTACCAGAGTTCCTTGGGGCAACATGCTGGTGTGACGAGCAGTGTGCGGCCAACTGGATTTGTTATATGATATAACATGCTGAATACATAGTCAACAATATATTATATAGGCAATCAGACCCTCCAGGATTTCGCGATTTCGCGGCTTGCCGCGAAATCGGCACTTTTGTAAAAATGCCGCGATTTCTACGAAAGTGCCCGCGAAATCGGCACTTTTGTAAAAATGCCGCAATTTTTACAAAAGGGCCTGCGAAAAGTATTTCTATTTTTAATGTTAGCTCTTAGAAAGGGCCTACTCCCCTGTTGGAAACCTTGGTTAGTGCTAGGGAGCAGCAAGGGGGGGTGCAGGAGGGGGTGAGTCGCAGGAGGTGACATACTCGTGATGCAAACAAAGGCCGAGTGATTCTCGGCAAAGTCGCGCGCTTCGGAAGATGCTTACAGGGCGGAGCCTAAGTATACTTTTCAGTCGTGAGCTCGAGGTGAAACTGGGAGACGTTTTCTCTGTCCTGCTTTCAAAGGGGTCATTGACGTCTGCCGGTGTTATGTCATATCGGGTATCCCCTCGGAATCGTGTATCTTCTGGTCTTTCCGGAAACGAAACGAAACTTCGCACGAGCAGCGGCAGACAGAAGCAGCAGATCTCTTCTCGGGCTGAGTTACGGGATACATGATTCAAGGGGATGCCAAACTCAAAGCAGGCTATAAATTACCACACACTTCTTAAATACTGCAGCGGATCACTGTTGCACGAGTAGAAACGGGCAGAAAAGCGCTTTTAATGCAAATATTAAAACGTACAATAAAAGACAATTGATTGCATATACACGTTGAAAGCAACGTAATTATTTGATGTAGGATATTGAATCATATCATGAAATAAACACGTGTGGAAGACAAAGCGAATGGAAACAATGGCAGGGTTACAATAGTAAGCTACAAGGGAAAACAACATCAAAACGTGAGAAAGATTAAAGGGTGAAGGAAACAAAGGCAATGAGAAAGAGCAAGAGTTATTGACAAAAACATAGCTTGCACAGTAAATTAGCTAGTTTGCCACCATCAATCCTGTCAGGTTTCCCAGGTCCATGTGTGATGCTCCAGTTCCAGGTTTTTTTACAATTGAATTCTGGGACTTATAGTCAGTGCCACTGGAATTATGCGACTTTGCGGCCGCTGCGAATTTCGCATAGTTATGAATTTGCCACAAAATCCACCATCTGCATAATCTGCAGATTGAAAAACACCGGTCCCGCAATGTGTCAAAAGGTGTGATAACTGCTATACTAAGCAAATGGAGAATTGCATTTCCAAAGGATAACAGCCTTCACCTGTGGGCTGCTTCCTCTGTTCCATATTCCAGGTTCCCTATTCAAAGTGGAATACTCTGCTAAAAGAGTTTCCAATGATTTAAGGCTGAAAATGAATCATTATGAGTAAAATAAAGTGCCGCAAAAATGCCGCTAAATTTCCATATTTGTGCCGCTAAATTTCCATATTTGTGCCGCTAAATTTGCGAATCCATGCCGCTATATCCTGGGGGGTCTGCCAATCATTTTCACTTAAATGAATGAACGTACACTGCCTTGTAATGTAATGAGGAGGCCTACAATCTTAGAGCAAAGTGGGTCCACCCTCTTCCAGAGACGTTCACCACTGGAATTATTTCATACAGTGGCAAATATATTCCAAAGAAATAAAAGGCTGCAAGTAGGGTTGTGTAGTCTCCTTGCATTATTATATGACCTACTTCGAAGTGTAGAATGGAGAATTTTAAAGTGTTGACAACCACCTTAAAATCTATGCAAGAACTCTATATTTCCTTCAATGAACGTAAAGAAGTATCTTTATATATTTTAATGCACAATTAATCTAAATGTTTCCTGATTGTGATTATAAGATTTGCAATTTTGTCCTATATTCCAGCAAAAACGTTCTACAGGCAGTATATTAGAGAGTGTTTAGAAAAAACTGTAATTAAATACCTTGTGTTAACTTTGTTAGTTTCATTTTCAATAATAAGATTACTATTATTGCAGACACAAAGACCTTCAGGTCTAATGTTTCCCTACAGAGAACCCTATTATTGTGATCACATAAGTATAAAAGTCCCACTAAGAAACCAAAACCCCAGGTTTCGTAATACATTGGTTAAAGTTCTCTATGCTGCTTTGCTTCCTACAAAAAAATAAGGGGCATATTATCAAGCAGGGCGTTAAAATGATCGCCGCTTTAGTAGCAGAAAACTGCCGCTGAAGCGGCGATAATGGGCTTCATAATATGCCGCAGAGAATTCCAATAGAAGCCCATGTTCACACCAGAACATGGGCTTCTATTGGCATTCTCTGCGGCATATTGTCAAGCCCATTATTGCCGCTTTAGTGGCAGTTTTCTGCCGCTAAAGCGGCAATAATTTTAACGCCTTTTCTTGATAATATGCCCCTAAATCTTTCAAAATCTACCTTTGGTTGCTCTCCAAATTGTAACTCAAGTATTTTCTCAGCTTCAGTGTATTCATTCCATACACCAAAATGGTCTTGTTCTGTTGCAGAAAGGTGATCGAATACTTCCTGACAAGCTGCTCCCAAACAACTAAATATTAGGGCTTTCCTGCTCTCTGGATCACACTTTTTGGACTCAGTAGCTATCAAATCATTTTCAACATTTCTCTACCAAGTTTTCCATTTAACAGGTAGTTTGCCTGGCCTGTGTAAAAATGAACATGGCTGTGACACAAACTGTTGGCTTGCCAGATTAAAAAACTTTAAAATGGCCAAAGTCAAAGAAATATACTGCGGAAAGCTTGTGTAATCGTAAAAGAATCACAGATGACGCTGAATCTATGTGATTTGCGAAAGATCCCAAACTGTTTTTAGTGGCAATTTAAAATCCTCCCAAAAGAAGAAAAATATATTTCAAGGTAGAGCTGGAGAGGCAGATATATATATATATATATATATATATATATATATATATATATATATATATATATATATAGTCACTCAACAAGCAGATCCCTTAAAACTCTGAGTATGTTTCCAAATTCCAAACCTTTCTTCATAAAATCACCAATCAACACTTTTTCCACCTCCTGGGCACCAATTTCTATGAGGAAATAATATCAAAGATGGCTGCTGTGCATACTCTGTACACAGCGCGACATACGTCTTACGATGTAGCTTTACCTGTCCTCGTCTGGTTCACACTATTGTTCATGATAGCACCATCAGAAGTAAACCTGCTTGAGCCGTCTGCTGACACCAGTGACAAGATCACCAAAATCGTTGATGATCCATCCCAGCTCACACACAAGCAAAACTCCACAGCCATCTGCCCAGCCAAGCGATACTCAGCAATGGCCGATCACTGAAACCAAATTCCAAAGACTGAGCATTGGTGCGTAGACACAAAGGCAGCAGGGCTCTTCCACATGTGGTCTAACTGTGAGGGCGGTCGACTTTAAATCTG
This sequence comes from Triturus cristatus, assembly GCF_964204655.1. Lineage (NCBI taxonomy): Eukaryota > Metazoa > Chordata > Amphibia > Caudata > Salamandridae > Triturus > Triturus cristatus. Next base: position 1,239,811,170 of record NC_140591.1, on the reverse strand, counting down.
AGGAACGGGGTTTGAGTCTCGGCAACGGCCCACAACATCCTGAGATTCTGGGCAAATCATTAATTTCCTTGTGCCTAACAAATTAAAAATTAATGTGTCCTTATGTAGCGCAACTGGTGCTCATGTAAAGCGCTCCGATACCTTCAGGTCAAGTTCATGCTTTATGAAACTCTGGAAAAAAAAGGGAGTTCAAAATGCATCCCACCACTTTTGACATCTATCCTCTGGAACCCAGAGGCAGTTTACAAGATCTTAATTTCCATTGCTTGCCAAGCACCATCAAAAACCTCAACTGCTGGATCACTGCATGCGCTGACTTCCTGTGTCCTCCCAAGTGCAACCCAACGGCAAAAGACCGACCACAGGTCAGCTGGTGCACAGAGGAACTCAAGCAGATGAAATGCCGTTGCAATTAACTGGAGCGTATAGGGAGAACAATTCAAGACACCATGAATAAAGACATCTTCAAATCTGCCCTAAGACGCTATCAACAGCACCTATGGAACCCAAGCACACAGTGGTTGCAGATCGCATTGAGGCCCGCACAAACAGCCCCAAGGAAATCTTTGCCATCCTGGGAGATTTCACTGCGCCTACTGCTGCCTCCAGCAGCATCATACCCGCGTAAGATCTTTGCAACAAGCTTTCTGAGTTCTCATGTAACAAAATCACCTCCACCTATGGTAATTTCGACCCTTAACTGAACCCCATCAAAGTTGCAACTCAACTTCCCTTCATGCCGAAGAACCCTAACCAAGTGGCCAGCTGTCACCAACATTGAAACCACTAGCACAATGAACACCATTCTTGTGGGGGCCCCATGTGACCCGTGCCCCGACCACACCTTTACCAAAAGATTCCTACCGATCAGCGAATCAACAAAGCACTAACACCCTTCCTCAACGCCTCCATCGACTCGGCCACTTTCCAGGACAGCTGGAAACATTTTACTGTCACGCTCCTGCTCAAAAAACCATCAGCTGACCCAGCCACACTGTCCAACTACAGACACATCAACCTCCTACCATACCAAGGTCTTATGTGAAATTCACCAACCAAAGCCTCTACGAGCACCTAAGGAACCACCAGCTCCTTGACACCTCACAGCCGGTATTCAGGCACAATTACTGTACAGAAACATCACTCATTTCTGCCACAGATGACATCCCCATGCTCCCTGACAGAGGAGACACAGCAGCCCTCATTCTTCTATACTTCTCTGCAGCATTTGTCACAGCGTCTCACCCTATCATCATCAGGTACATGCATGAGATTGGCATCCAGGGACCCTCTCTATGCTGGATCTAGTACTTCTTAACGGATAAAACTCAAGCTGTCAACCATGCACCTTGGAAGCTCGCAAACACATCTGAGAGTGCCTCAAGGTCCATCTCTCAGCCCCACCCTCTTCAACATATACATGATCCCTTTAGTATTGTGATTTGCACACATAACATCAACATATTTTTCTACGCCAACTACAAACACCACATACTGTCCCTCTTAACTAGAACCCCAACACAAGAAGCAAGTTCACCACCTACATGACCGAAGTTGCTAACTGGATGAAGGCCAACTGTCTGAAGGAACGCATTACTTACCTGTAACTGCGGTTATCCAGTATTGGTATCTTTCATAGATTCACATGCCTGAATCATTCCCCGTCGTCGGAATGGGAGTCACCGGTAAATAACAAAGCAATGTCTTAGAAGACATATACAGCAATAGGCCCCAGAGGCCTTAGCTTAGTAAGCTATCCACGTCCTTATGTAAAAAAGGACCAAATTTTGGCCAGAGCCAATCAGCTAACACCACCCTCTAGAACCTTCCTGGTAGGAGCTCTAGTCCCTCAGATTTTCGTAAGCACAGTGCTAAGCAGTTGTATCACTGAGAGATCCAAGAGAGCCCCTCCAGGGGAGGTGGGTGGGTTGCATGTGAATCTATGAAAGATACCAATACTGGATAACCGCAGTTACAGGTAAGTAACGCGTTCCTTATCCAGTAGTAGGGTATCTTTCATAGATTCACATGCCTGAATCAGAGTAGTAAGCAGTGAAAAGCACATTTCGAAAGATATGGAAAATATACAGTCACTAGATAACCACATATATCTGTGAGAAAAAACAGCACTACAGAAAAAACAATGAGTCAGTCAAGGTATACATTATAGTGCGAAATGTGCATAAACTCACGATGATGGGATGAAAGAAAGGGCTCACCTCTATTGAAAAAGATGACGTAGTACCGCTTGACCCACTGACGCATCCTTCATGATCTCCGTATCCAGGCGGTAATGCTTGGTGAATGTATGCGGCGTCTTCCATGTGGCCGCTCTACAAATGTCTACAATGGGCACCACAGCAAACAGTGCCATGGAAGTAGACATGGCCCTTGTGGAGTGGGCACGAACCGTTGTTCTCAGCGGACGTCCTGCCTGTTGGTGACAGAAGGAAATGGCTGAAGAAATCCAGCGGGAAATGCTCTGTTTTGTGAGAGGTAGCCCTTTTCGAGGTCTGCTGTAGGCTACGAAGAGCTGATTAGATTTACGAAATGATTTCGTTCTATCAATGTAAAACTTTAAACAGCGCTGAATGTCTAGGGAATGTAGAGTTCTTTCCGCCACTGTTTGTGGATTCGGGAAGAATGAGCGTAGAACAACAGGTTCATTGAGGTGGAATTGAGATGGAACTTTGGGAATGAACGCTGGATTTGTGCGGAGAAGGACCCTATCTTGTTTGAATTGCAGGAATGGGTCTTGGATAGAGAACGCTTGGAGCTCCCCCACTCGCCTCGCCGAGGTAAGGGCCAGCAAGAGCGCCACCTTCCAGGAGACAAACTTAAGGTCAGCTCTGTGGATTGGCTCAAACGGGTGTTTCATCAGTTGAGCTAGCACCGTGTTGAGATGCCAAGCCGGTGGAACAGGCTTTACTGGAGGGAATGTTCGAAACAGTCCTTTAAGGAATTGCTTAATGAGTCTGTGCGACCATAATGATGGGCCTGAAGAGGATCTCCTGAAGCGTGAAATTGCAGCTAGGTGGACCTTTATAGAGGCATGAGCAAGACCAGATTTTGCCAGATGTAAGAGGTACGGCAAGACTTGCTCTGTGGTGGAAGAAAGAGGGTGTAACCTGTTTGTTTTACACCAGATACAGAATCTCTTCCATTTGAGCGAGTATGTCTTGTTGGTACTATCTGCTCGAGCCCGAGCTAGAATTTGTCTGCAGTCTGGAGGAATGTCTAAGCCCTGAAGCTCTCTGAACTCAGGAGCCATGCTGATAACCTGAGAGATGCCAGATCCGGATGTTGAATCTGCTGATTGTTGAGCGTTAGAAGAGATGGAAACGGCTTCAATCTGATTGCAGGTTCCAGGGAAAGGAGGTGAAGCTCCGTGAACCAGTGTTGGCGTGGCCAAGCTGGAGCTATTAATATCAGAGTGCAGGGTTCCGCTTTTATCTTCCTTAGTACCCTAGGGATCAGGGGAAACGGCGGAAAGGCGTACGCAAAGACGTTGCACCATGCTATCGAAAAGGCCTTCCCCAGGGACCCTGGTTGGGGATGCCAGCTTGCAAAGTGTTGGCATCTGGCGTTGTGCTGGGTGGCGAAGAGGTCCAGCAGAGGGGTGCCCCATTGAGCGAAAATGTTGTTGAGAACTAGTTGATCCAGTTCCCACTCGTGGCACACTGCCTGTCTCCTGCTGAGAGAATCTGCCAACACGTTCTGGACTCCTGGAACATAATCTGCTCGAAGGGAGATGTTGTGGCGGAGCAGCCAGTTCCAAATTCTTTGCGACTCGCGCGAAAGTGTCAGCGAGCGAGTCCCTCCTTGCTTGGTCAGATAATGCATTGTCGTGGTGTTGTCTGTCCGGACAAGCACTACTGAGTTCTTGATTCGTGGGAGGAAAGCCACCAGAGCTAGATAGACTGCTCGAAGTTCTAAAAGGTTGATATGAAGCATCCTCTCTGAAGGGGACCACTTTCCGCTTATCTGCAGTTCTTGGAGGAAAGCCCCCCAGCCCTCTAAGGAGGCATCCGTGGTGATTATATGAGGAGCAGCAGGAAGCAAGAAAGGCAAGCCATACAAAAGGTTCTGGGAGCAAACCCACCATCGTAGAGCTTGTTTGATCACCGGGGTTACCTGGATGATGTCGTCGAAGGACCCTGTACACTGGATCCACTGATCCGACAGTGCTTCCTGTAGGGGTCGCATCCGAAGACGGCAATGCGGGATTAATAGGATGCAAGAAGACATCATCCCGAGCAGGGATTTGAAGAGACGCACTGACAGCGTCTTTCTGGACATTATCCGGAGCGCCAGAGATCGAAGTTTGTCCTTGCGTTCCTGTGACGGGAATGCTTTCTTCTGTATGGTGTCTAGTGTAGCTCCCAGAAATTGCATGCGCTGGGATGGCTGCAGTACAGACTTGCCATGGTTGAGAGTTAGTCCCAGCGACTCGAAAAGCGTCAGACAAGCGTTGGAAGATCTTGTCACGCCTTCTAGAGATGGAGACTTGATAAGCCAGTCGTCTAGATATGGGAAGACTTGGTGATGGTAATGGCGTAGGTGCGCAGCCACTGGTGCTAGACATTTGGTGAAAATGCGTGGCGCCGATTTGAGTCCAAATGGCAGAACCCGAAACTGATAATGCCTGCCCGCCACCATGAATCGCAGGAATTTTTTGTGGTTGCGGTGTATTGGAATATGAAAATAGGCGTCTTGAAGGTCTAACGATACCATATAGTCGTTCGCGTTGAGAAGATGTAAAACCTCCTGAATGGTGATCATACGAAACAACTGTTTTTTCAGAAATTTGTTCAGATTCCTCAGGTCCAATATAGGCCTCCATTTTTTCTCTTTTTTCCGTATGAGAAAGTAGCGGGAGTAGAGCCCTTTTCCTCGTTGGCTTGGGGGAACTCTCTCTATAGCTCCCTTCTGAAGCATAATCTTCACTTCTAGAAGTAAAGGACGTAGGTTTTTGTGAGTTTTTTGGCGGGGAGGAGTTTGAGGAGGGATCTGTATGAATTCCAGAGAAAGGCCGAATTGTACTAATTGGAGGACCCATCGGTCTGTAGTTATCTTTTGCCAATTTTGTATAAAGTGGGAGATTTTTCCGCCAATCTTGGAGGGTGGAGAGAAGCTTGAGACCGGCTGCAGCTGAAAGTCATTGCCGCCGCGCGGCTCCCTTTTGTCTTCCTCCTTTGCCACGAAAGGAAGATTTGTGGTAAGAAGATTGCTGTCGCTGCTGATATTGCGGACGGTACTGTTGGGAGGAGGAGAAAGAGGAACGTTGTTGGAATTCTCCTCTGGTGGAAGTCTTACCTCTCCCTCTTGATCCACGAAAGGACGGGTTCCGAGACTGTAAAGAACCCAACTCCCTGGCGGTATCCGTATCTTTTTTGATACCCTGCAATGCCTCATCAATATGAGGACCGAAGAGAAGTTGGCCATCATATGGCATGTCCAGCACCTTGGTTTAGACCTCTGGCCTGAAAGAAGTTGCCTTGAGCCAACCCTGGCGTCGGAGAACGGCTGCGCCGGCCAGCTGTCTAAAACCGGTTGAAGCAATATCCATTGCGCAGTCTATAAGTTCAGAGGCAGATCTTTCACCCTCTAACAGAATCTTTTTTGTCTCATCTTTTGATTCGTCAGGCAAGTCCGCTAAGTATGGTGCAATGTCCGCCCACATTTGACGGTTGTAACGTCCCAACAATGCAAGGGCGTTGGAGGCACGCACTGTTAAGGCCGACATAGAGGAAAACCGTTTTCCTATGTTTTCCAGACGTCTTCCCTCTTTATCAGGTGGAGCTGTCAACAGAGCGGCTGGGTTGTTTGTCATCACTCAGAGTACGGCTTTGGATGGCCTGTGAGACAAACTGGAGAGGTGTCTGGTGCTTTATATTTTTTGTCCAGGCGTGGTAGTACTGGCGGGACTGATGAAGGGTTCTGCATAATCTTTATGCCTTGTTCCCAAATATAATCAATAATAGGAATTGCCCGAACAGACTTTTTGAAAGGTTCCTTAAAGTCATATAGGAAACAGTCTTGTTGGTGCGAGGGCATTGGAATCTGGAAGCGCTGGGCCGCTCTTTCTATGATGTTATGGAATCCGCCGATGTCCTCTGGCGGTGAGTCGGCTGTGGTAGGGGCAGGTGACACCAGGCAGGGAAGGATGTAATCATCCCATTCATCCTGGTGAGATTGGATGTCCTGAAGTTCTCCCTCTTCAGGGTCCTCCTCATCCCCGTCGTCCGTGGTGGGACGAGGCGGAGATGCAACCTTCTCTGGTTGCAAAAGTAACGGAGGCGGTCGTGGCCGTGGTGTGGAAGGTCCAGCAGGCATCGGTGAAGGTGCCTGTGTCGGAAACCATTGTTTATAATCCGATATTAAGAATTGAAGGTCCGTGACCAAAGACGCCGGTAGACACACCATGGAAGGCGGAGGCGGCATGTATTCTTGAGGTGAAACCTCCTGATATTCCTGGGTAATGTCCTCGTAATCAGAGACATCCTGGTATTTCACGTGCAGCTGCGATGGACTAGTCGCCGCAGGAAAGAGACTGGCATCATCCGAATCCTCCTCTTCAAAAAGGTGAGTCGGAGGCAATGTTGGGACTTTACTGGGTGAAGTGAGGGCCGGAGTCAGTGCACGTTTTGTTATTTTTATATGCACATATGTACTTTGGTCATCAGGGTTCATATCCGTCGACGGGCCCGTCGACGGTAGAGCTATAGCTGGCGTTACAGGTATAAACGTCGTCGACGAGGTTGTCGTCGTCGGTGTCGTCGCCAGCGACGAGGACAATGAAGATGGTTTCTTCGTCGACGATGGCGGCGACGGCGATGGTCTCGTCGACCGTGCCCTCGTCGTCGACGGAGTTCTCGTCACTGAATGCTTCGTCGACGGTGTCCTCGTCGACGATGATGTCGACGTCAATGAGGAAGCTTTCGTCGACGGTGTCGTCGTCGACGCTCCCGTCGGCAGTTTACTCGACGACGAAGACTTTTCAATGACCAACGTCGACGAGATGGTTTTACCTGCCGTCGACGATGGAGTGGTCGTCGTCGAAGACATAGAATGGGATGCCACCGTCAATAGAGTCGTCGTCGACGAGGTAACAGAAATTGCTGTCGACGGAGATTTTCTCGTCGAAGCTACCGTCGACAAGGTCATCGTCGACGAGGTGGAAACTGGCTTTTTGAAGGTATGTGGCACCGTCTTAGGAGACGTAATCCCTGGAGGAGACAAATCCAGGACCTCTGAAGACTTTTTCTGCGTCTTCTTTTGAGGTGGCTGCGACGAAGGGCCCGGAGATGACACCCTTGGTCTTTTACGTGAGGAGTGAGACGAGATAGAGGAACTCTCACTTTCCTCAGAGGACACAACAGCCTCCTTGTCCTTTAGCCTTTGCAGCCATATTAAAAGGCGACCTTCTCGGTCTTTCAGAGTCTTAGAAGAGAAAGTCCGACATACCTTGCAGTCTTTTGAACTGTGGCTGGGATAGAGGCAATACAAACAGTCTTTATGCTGGTCGTCGATATGAAGCCTCTTCTTGCCACAAGAAGCACAGGGTCTGAACAATCCTTTCTTTGGTGTATCAGCCATGTTGAAACCCCAGAAAGTTGAGTAGAAATACTGTAAATCCAAAAGTAATGAGCAGAGCTCAGTGGAGACTCCCTTAGCACGACGTGCGGTAGAAAATCTGAGGGACTAGAGCTCCTACCAGGAAGGTTCTAGAGGTTGGTGTTAGCTGATTGGCTCTGGCCAAAATGTGGTCCTTTTTTACATAAGGACGTGAATAGCTTACTAAGCTAAGGCCTCTGGGGCCTATTGCTGTATATGTCTTCTAAGACATTGCTTTGTTATTTACTGGTGACTCCCATTCCGACGACGGGGAATGATTCAGGCATGTGAATCTATGAAAGATACCCTAATACTGGATAAGCTCAACACCGACAAGACAGAAATGATCTTTGGCAAGCACTCCCTGCTATGGGACTCCAACTGGTGGCTGGCCAATCTCAGAGCACAACTCATGCCAGGAATCTCGGAATCATCAACAGCAAACTCCATACAAGTCAATGGCGCTATGCTGCTTCCCCACCCTGAAGATGCTGAGGAAGATCTTTAAAGAGCTCCCAAGAAACACTAGAAAAACTGACACGCATGCCCTAGTCACCAGCAAGGTGGACCATGGGAATACCCTCTACACAGGGATCACAATCCAACTCACCAGAAGACTACAAACCATCCAGAACTCAGCAGCCAGACTCATCAACCTCTCAAACAGAACTCACCACACCCCAGTGAGGTCATTGGCTCCAAATTCACAAATGCACTCATTTCAAACTCCTTACACATACATTCAAGACACTATACAATATAGGCCACACCTACCTGAAAATTTGCATCTACTTCCACCGACACCTTTGCTCCTACTTGCACACATCCCACATCTACACAGAACCAAATGAGGAGGACGAGCGTTCTCATACATTGCTCCTAAAGCATGGACCAAACTCCTACTCCACATAACAGCCGCCTCCTCCTCTCTTGAAAGAAGCTGAAGACCTGGCTTTTCAATTAACCAACCTTCCCTAGGCAGGGCTAGGCACGCACACCTGTTCAGTACCTGGATACCCTTGTGGATGAGTGTGTGCTTTACAAATACATCTAAAATTGCTCCACCTTCATCGAGCTCTTGCAACAGGAGCATGAAGGATCAGATCTCAATTTGGAACATTTCTGTTGAAAAGCATCCCTTATTGGATCTTTGCCGATTTGTTTGGCGATCTCAACCCTCAAACTTAAGCCTCCTCCTGTTTTGTTACCAGATGAGGTGATAGTACTTGCCCTTTTCATTAGACATTCCATGCAGTTTGTCATGCACTAGACTGCAGGGCCACTTCAGTGTATCATTACAAAATATTCCAGTAAATATGAAAAACCTAGTTTACAAGAATAACAAACATGTAAAAACAAGGATTGACAATGCCAATAGGTGACCTTATGCTTTGTTGCTGATTATGTACAGTAGCTGCAAAATAAACATGCAATGATGTACCTACTGAAAGATGCAGTGGCCATTTTTTTTAAATGAACCAAGATGGCAGATCCTTTTTGGAGCAGTAAATAAAAGGATTCATTTTCACTTATGCAAAAGAATGCTTCTGAAAGTGGAGTGGCTCAGTAGCACATGGGAACCACTGGGCACTCCAAAACAAAAAATATATTTTAAGGACTGTGAGAGGTGGGATATGCAACAAAGGAACAGGTGGTGGGAAACCACAGGGAGGGGGCAGGGGAGCATGGGAGAGCTTTAGACAATGTAGGGTATTTACTACAAATAAAAGAAAGGCTGAGGTAGGGCAGGTGGGAGCAACACGTGGCCGATCGTGAGGGAGTGGGCCTCAAATGAAAAGGCAGCACATGAGTAACAGGGGAAGTAGCATGGAACCGGGGTGGTATGGATTGGGGGGTGGACAGTAGCACACTAGGAAGAGAGCTAAGAAACGTGTGCAATGTCATAGAGTACTGAAAGACAAAGAAAAAAGTAGTTCCCTAGATGTGAGTAGTAGTACTGCACTGTACAGCACAAATCTGAAGTGGGAAAACTTAGAAGACATGCCTATTTCAAAGTGGCGCACAAACCTGTCTACTATGGTTAGTAGATAGGGGTTTGCATCAAAAATCATAGGTGGCTGCATGGGAATGCCCGTGTACCATCCATGGAACGCCCTTTGATGCAGAGCAGCGTTTTGCTTTACTTTAATGTAAATTGATACTTGTATAGCGCACTACTCACCCGCAAGGGTCTCAAGGCGCTTGTACGAATACCGCTGTGGAACCCATCCTGGCTTTCCCTGTGAGGTGTCCACTCCTGGGCACCCCCAAGGTGGAGGCCAGGCATCCTTAGCGTTGTGGGGGCCGTTGTGGAGATTAAGCAAGCTATTGCCCAGAGTTGCAGAGTGGGACTCCATGATTGGAATAGGCACCGAGGCGAGAAATATCAGGTCCGTGGAATTTTGAGCCCAAGACCCACCGAGGCGTGGAATTGAACCCTGGTCCCGGGCCAGACCTCTGCATCACGGTCTGCTGCTCTAACCATTAAGCCACACTTCTCCACTTTAAGGCATCTTGCAGGTTTGCAACACTTTTGTGACACAAACAGCGCAAAATGTTGGATAAATCTGGGCCACATGTTGATTTTCCAGGGAATCAATGCTACCTAGGATCTCTACAAGAATTTCTTTTGTACAAGGTGCACGTTGTCAAGAGGATGATGCAATATAAGCCCTCGGATTCCTGCTGGCACAATCTTTTATTCTGTGAGATTTGCTCTCACCAGCACAAATTATCTTCTTTTTTCTAGATTTGCCAAATATGGTTGTTGTGGCTTATTTGTTCTTTGAAATATTCACTCTGGTGGGATACTGGACGGCACATCCTTTCCGAAATACCAGTCCAATAACAGTCACACACCTTTTCCAGCAAATCCTATGTTCCTTTAACAGAATGGCCATTTTTCAATGAGCAATCTCTAAGACCCTGATTACGAGTTGGTTAGGAGATTCTAACCCCTGTTTAAACTCCTATTTATGCAGTTGGTAAATATTCAGCACATCCTATAGTTATTGAATGAGTTAAATACCTCAATCTTCGTTAAATATTGGCAGGTCAAACTAGCCGAAATTTGACGGGGGAAAGCATACGGTATTTACCGTATAATACAGATTTTCGTGCATTAAAGAACAAAAGCTGCATGTTATGCCCCACCAACTTCCCCCAGTAATCTATTTAGCATAAAACGGTTGTTTAGAAGCTATAAAACCCTCCTGGGGCCTGGGTGACTTTTCAATGCATCCCTCATCTGGAGGAGACATTCAATATCTCCTTGAAAACAAAAAGATGTTCTGCATTCCTTTATTCCACAGTTGGGTGGATCTCACAAACATCTTCCTGGAAACTTAGCAACTCGTTGCATTCCTATATTAATCATAGGACTGGACCATACAGGTCACAGGCCACAGTAACCCTGCACTGCCCATTTGGGTGAACCCTGGAATCTTTTTGGTAACTGATGCACTCTCTGCCTTCTGTAGTACACACTAGAGTAGTCTCACACACAATTGTAGTAAATTCTGCCCCGACAAGGACTGTCAAATTACATCTAGGCGCATATTTATCATTGGTGTTGCATCGCCCGTGCACCATGCAAAGGGGCATAAGGCAGTTGCAACAGGTCAGATTTATCAAGCCATGTACGGCTCTGGGAGGCGTAATATATCTAGAGTAACGCAGCATAAATCGCTGCCTTCCACTACTCTGACCTGGGGGGGCGTTCCATGGGTGGAAAGTGGGGATTTTGGCACATTTACAGATTTACCATTACTGTTAGACAATGGAATGTGAGGCGTAACGAGGAGAAATATCTCTAGTTCTCCTCGTTTTCTCCTCTTTCTATGTGGCAACTAAAAGAATTGCTCACCATATGAATTTAGCTCCCCCCCACCTTCTCGAGAAAATGCTGCTATCCGATTTAACAGTTTATTTTTTAGAATCACCAGAACTGGAAGTTAACGTAATTTTTTTTTTTAATCATCTAAAATGCTTCCACAGGACATGTCAACAATGGAACTTTTCCCACAATATGGCACACACTGTTAAAAGTGCACATTCAACAGAACGAAATGGTCTTAAATGCAAACAATGAAGGTGTGTTTTGTTGGGAGTTTTTTTGCACATCGAGGGAGCTCAAAGATTGATTAAAATCGCCATAAGTTTAAAATAAAAAAAAACAGAATTGGAAAACGGGGCGAAGCACAGGGGCTTATAGGGTGTATGTCTCGCGTCCCGTGGGGATGGACATACCACCATATGGTGGCAGACAATTCCAACAAACCGATACTACTACTCAGGTTGAACCACTACATGACTGAATAATGCACATCATATGAATCTCCAAAATTCTTTAGGCTTCAACCTACTTCTATAGGTAAGAAATACTGTATTTCCAGGGAGATCAGAGGGTTGCATATTAATCCAGAAGCTACTTCAAGCTGCAAAAATTGCTCTTACAGGCAAGTAACCATTTTGTTTTGCAGTGTAAATCTCTTCTGGAGTCCCTTGCTGTGCAATTAATTTGTGGTGGTATCCTTCCTTGGGAGGTTGGGTTGAAATGAGCTTGCACTTGCAAACAAGTGCTTTATTGCCTTATGTCCTACTTGTCCATATAATAGTGTTTATTGAAGATGTATATGTTTACCACTAGCTACCATACAGATATTGTTAATGGAAACGTTCAACAAAAAAGGAAGGGTTCCCATCTTTTTGCTTGTGGAGTGGTGTGACATTGTCACTTTAAGGTTTAGGAATTATTAGTCTGTGTTAATTCTAAGTAGAATGTTTTGTGAAACAAGTGAGAATTCTGTTGGGGGCAGTTGGTATCTACTTGTTGATGGCTGAGGTGATTAAATCCTAACTTGATACAGACTACGTGTTTGAAGAAGCTTTCTTGCGGTGAAGTGACAACTTTACATTGGCGACGATCGTGGGATCATAAAGGAACATCACCTCAACATCCAGAGCATTCGATTCATACCTGCAGATTTTTGTGTGCAGCACATCCGTTTCATCGCAGTGAACTTTTGCTTTGCTTCTGCTTTGACGATCGTGAGGAGGAGACTTCTCGTCCGACGTCTTTTGACGATACCCCGAGGGCTAATCTAAAAAGGATTAGGGGTGTGAAGTGCTGGCGGAGTTCGTCTGTTACAAGCGTTTCAGTGACGGAGTAGTAACGGCCTGGTTTGCGTTCCAGTGACGATGTGCCATTGTTCTTCAAGGGGGCGCGGCAACCAGTGACGTCGTTTTTTCAAGGAGGCTTGTAAAGAACTTCATCTGCGTTCCAGTGATGCTCTCCGCATTGTTTGCGCATGCCCAAGGAACAAGTACTCTGTATTACATAAGGAAGGCTGTCTCTCACGCATGCGCGAAGTGAGAGGAGCGTGTACACTGCAGTATCGTAAGAAAGGTGTTGGCTGTCTCTCACGCGTGCGCAGTGAGAATACAAAAGATCGTAAGAAAGGTGTTGGCTGTCTCTCACGCGTGCGCAGTGAGAATACAAAAGACGCTTTACAATCTCTGGTTGCGCAGAGGTTTGGGCAGGCTGGTAATTGAGGAGAGAAAACAAAAGACGTTTTACAGTCTCTGTTTGCGCAGATCGAGTGGGCGAGATTCTTCAGTGTGGCACTTTCTTTTGGAGGAGTGTTACATACAATTATATTTTTGAAAGGTGGGCTACATATACCATTTTAAAAACATTACTTTATTTATATGTTATTGGCCATTTGCAGAAGTCAGCATACTTAATTAATTATTTTTTTTTTCAACGCTGGTATCTGTTGGAAGTGGTTTAAGTTTTTAGGCACTGGCAACAAGGTAATTTAACATGCAGAACGTTACACAACCTCCATTTTTTTTGTCAAGTCCGGGTGAACCAAGTATTAAATGGCAAAAGTGGAAGAAAATATTCGTGAACTACGCCAGAGTTTGTGGAACTAATCTAAGTGCGGAACGTAAGCATTCTCTCTTACTGCATTGTTTAGGTGGAGAAGGTCAGGAGGTTCTGGAACATTTACCTGACCTTACTGTTGCAGAACAGAGAAACTTGAATGAATATGAGATTTGTATGGAACAGTTAGATCGGCATTATCTTCCACGTCTAAGTACTATCATGGAGAGGTATCATTTTGGACTGCGTGAACAAAAAAAAGATGAGTCTGTGGAGGAATTTCTTTCTGCTTTAAGAAAGTTAGAATCTTCATGCAAGTTTGGGGGTGCTACGGAAGAAAGGATAAGAGACCAGTTGTTTTGAAATGTGCTCATGATAACATAAGGAAAGAACTTTGGCTGAAAGATGAGCCACCTTTAGATGAAGTAATTACTATTGCAAAACAGGTGGAACATATGATGAAATGTGTTGATGAGTTGAGTGGGGAGAAAAACAAACCTAATGCAAATAATACTAGTGTCGAAGAGGTTGTATGTCAAGTGGTAAAAAAAGATTTAGATGTAAAAGAGAAAGTTAGCTTTACGCAGGGTAATGAGAGCGCACAAGGGAGTTTTAATAAGGCAACGTGCTATAGGTGTGGGAGGCTAGGTCATCTAGCTAATGCACCCTTTTGTCCTGCTTTAAAGATAACGTGTTCTACGTGTGGTAGGAAAGGACATGTTGCAAAGTGTTGCAGAAGTAAGGTAAGGAAAGGGGATCAAGTAAAAGTGCAGCCTCAGGTCAAAGTAGTAACCTTTCAAGTTGATGTTCGGGAAGCTGTTCATCCTTCACACCCAGTAAGTATTGAAGGTGTGGAATTAGAATTCAAATTTGATTCTTGTTCTCATTTGACGATGATGAATGAAGATGTTTTCATTAAGCATTTTAGTAGCTCTGTGAAGCTTTTCAAGAGTGATGTGTCTCCACAAGGATACGGTGGGGCGACCATTAAAATGTTAGGATATTTTTTAGCAACTATTGAGTTGTGTGGACGAATGATTGCTGGGAAGGTGTATGTGGCCAAATCTGGTGATGCGCTTTTGGGTTGGCCTCATCAACGCCTTTTGGGTGTTACTCTGAATCCTAACATGGTTCCTCAAGTTCAAGTACAACAGGTGGGTGATGTTGGCTCGATGTTTGCTGAACAATTTCCTGAGGTGTTTGAAGACAAACTAGGTTGTCTCAAGGGATACAGACATTGCATCCGATTGAAAAAAGGAGCAATTCCGGTTGTGGCAAGGTGCAGAAGGATACCCATTAATGAACAAGCTGGTGTGCAAAAAGAGATTGAACGGTTGGTCGATTCGGGTGTCATTGTGCCAGTGGAAGCAACAGAGTGGTTGGCTCCCATTGTTGTGGCCAAGAAGGCTAGTGGAGAGCTTAGGCTTTGCATTGATTTGTGCTCTCTAAATAAGGAGGTGATAGTAGATCATTTCCCGTTACCTAATATAGATGAGATGATTGGGACTTTGGAGGGTGCAAAGTTCTTTACCACGCTGGATTTAGCATCGGCCTATCACCAGGTTGAACTGGAAGAGTCTTCACAGGAGTTAACGGCGTTTGTGACACCAATGGGCACATATAAATTTTGTAGGATGCCTTTTGGTTTGGTTTCTGCGGCTGCAGTTTTTCAACGAATCATGAATAGGATTTTGAAAGGCATTGGAGGGGTCAGGTGCTATCAGGATGATTTGCTGATTTATGGAAGATCAAAGGTGGAGCATTACTCGAGGGTGTGTGCCGTGTTGAAACGTTTGAAGGAATCAGGTTTGACATTAAAGAGAGAGAAATGCAGGTTTGGTGTCGAGGAGGTGAATTATCTGGGACATTGCATTACTGGTCATGGTGTGTTCCCAAAGAAGGAGTTGGTGGATACTATTGTGAATATGAAGGAGCCTACCAACAAGGAGGAACTGTTATCTTTCCTTGGTATGGTAGAATTCTATAGTAAATTTATTCCTGGTTACGCTGACAAGACTCAGAGTTTAAGGAGTCTTACGGGCAAGAGTGTTATTTTTCAGTGGTCTGCAGAATGTGGGAATGAGTTCTGTTTGTTAAAAAAGGAGTTGATGAAAGCACCTTCGCTACAGGCATTTGTTCCAGGACAAGATACGTATATTTTTACTGATGCTAGTATGAAGGGACTAGGAGCTGTGGTGGTCCAAAAGCATGATGGTGCAGAGAGGTTAATTGCGTGTGCTTCGAGGTGTTTGAGAGGTCCTGAGTTAAATTATTCGGTGATTGAAAAAGAGTCATTGGCCATTTTTTGATCTCTGAGAAAATTTAAGAATTTGATCTGGGGAACCAGGGTGAAGGTCTTGTCGGATCACAAACCACTTAAAGAGGTATTTTCAAAGAAAGGTTTGGATTCTATCTCTTCGAGGATTAGGAGATGGATCATTGCTCTCCAAGAATTTAATTTTGAAGTTGACTATATTCCTGGAGTGGTCAATAAGTCTGCAGACTGTCTGTCTAGGCTAGTTGATTCTAATGAGTCTGTTGTCTGTGATAATGTCAGTAAAGAAGAGGACTCTGTTAATGTTTGAGAAGTGACATCAGGGGCTGTAAGTGAATCTGATTGGAAAGAGGAATTGGAGAAAGATGGAGAGATAAAGAAGGTGATGGAAACTTTGAGATGCAATGGTCGGTTGGAGAAACCATGGGCTCTGGTTGGAGATGAACTCTCAGTTAATGAGGGTCTACTTACTCGTGGTACTAGGCTTGTTCCTCCTGCAGGCGTAAGGGGCAAACTCCTTGGGTTAGCTCACTCTGGACATCTTGGGATTGTTAAAACGAAAGAGTTTATAAGGTTACAATTTTGGTGGCCAGGCATGGATCTAGAAATTGAAAGGATGGTTAGAGATTGTCTGGAGTGCTGTGCGAGTGATAAAGTGTTGAAGACTAGGCATATTCCTATGGTATGTAGAAAACTACCGAAATACCCTTGGGATGAGATAGCCATTGACATTGTGGGCCCCCTACAAGATGTGAGTGACACTCCCTATCTGATAGTTGTGTTAGATCTGTATTCTAGATGGATCGAAGTGGGTGCTGTGAGAGAAATCTCATCGGGGTGTGTCATCAAATTTTTGGAAGGGATTTTTAAAAGGGAGAGTTTTCCCAATAGTATTCTTTCTGATAACGGACCACAATTCTGTTCTAGAGAGTTTTTAAGTTTCTTGGGTGAGTGTGGGATTGTCCAAAAAAGAAGTGCAATTTATCATCCAGAAACTAATGGGGCTGTGGAACGAGTAAACAAAACTCTAAAGGAGAGTATACAGCTTGCGAGGGTAAACAATCTAAACTGGAAGGAGGTTTTGCAAGAAAGAATAACAGCTTACCGCATGTCTCCTCACATGACTACTGGGAGATCACCTTTTGAACTTTTCAGAGGTAGGGTGCCAAATTCTAAGTTGTGTCCAGGTTGGATGAAGCTTAACAAAGGTTTGGTTGATAACCAAATTGGTTCCTGGAGAGAGAGGGAACTAGATAAACAGGTAGAGAGGAAAGTTTATTTTGATAGGAGGAAATCTGTACAACCTAATGAGGTAAAAGTGGGCGACTTAGTGAAAATAAGAGCTCCGGTTGGATCTCAACCTGGTTCTAAGTTTTCTAAGTGCATGTCAATAGTCAAATTGTTCAAAAATGCTGTTAAAACTGATGATGGGCGGATATGGAACAAAAATCGTGTTGTGACTGTTAATCACAATTTGTCTTCCTTCAATGAGCAGGGGGTTTCTAACGACTCGTCATGTTCTTTGGCGAGTTCGTCTGTTTCCACCTCAGTTAGGTCTCCTAGGACAGTTACAGGTGTTAGAGAAAGGAGTCAGAGGTTGCGGAGACTTCCGGTATACATGAAAGACTATGTGTGATTTATTTCCTTACTTTGTATACTATAGTGTTATCCCGTGTATGTAGAGATGTTTATTGTTTATTATTATAAAGGGGGGAAGATGTGTGACATTGTCACTTTAAGGTTTAGGAATTATTAGTCTGTGTTAATTCTAAGTAGAATGTTTTGTGAAACAAGTGAGAATTCTGTTGGGGGCAGTTGGTATCTACTTGTTGATGGCTGAGGTGATTAAATCCTAACTTGATACAGACTACGTGTTTGAAGAAGCTTTCTTGCGGTGAAGTGACAACTTTACAAGTGGGCTCTTGGCTTCTGTTCTAGTGCTACTCCTGCTTTCAGACAGTATGTCTACTATTCTTCATGTGATGGTCGCCGGTAAACCTCTGCCTGCTTGGGCAAAGGAAAAACAGAATTGGCTCTGTTTTCCGATTGGTTTAGCCTCTCGTAGGTAGTATATGACTGTCCTCCAGACATCTGACATGTGAAGAGCTCTATCTGAATCATTGGCTGCTGAAAAAATTCCAGCAACAGGATGGTTTAGTTAACGTGGCAGTGTGGGATGACTTTGGGAAGTCCTGTAGGTTCCATGACCACTCTGTCTTTGTGGATCGGTAAGTAGGGTTCCTGTGTCGTGAGCATTTGCACTCACTGATCCTGCACAGTAACACAATGGATATGAAGAATGTATTTTATTTTTAGCATTAAGAATTTGCCTTTTGATTGGTCTTGAAATGTTGTTTCATCAGCAGCACGAGCATCATGTTTAGATTCCACATGGGTGCGAGTGCTGATCAGGGTTGCACTATACGTTTTACTCCTAGGAATTTTTTGACCATTGGTGTAAGAAGCTTTTACCCATGTCTTCAGTTCCAACACATCTATGGAATTAATTGCTTTCCGCTGGATTCCACATACTCTTGATGTTAGGTTTCTCCATGGGTGCTTCCCACTCTATGTGGGATGGATATGTGGTGATGGTCAATGGGAGAATTGGTTGTCTGAAAGGCCTAAGTTCCACCCGTCTCCATTTCTTCTGTAACACCCACTAGATCCTCCCACCTTCCAGTTGCCTGTGACCATTGGTTTTGTAGCCACTTCTGTACTGGTCTTGTGTGGGAGTGAGGCATAAGGGACCAGCAGGAGCCACCCTGCCCATCAATTTCACATCCAACCCCACTTTCAAGAGATTGCTCCTTCTGGTATAGAGGAGTTTGCCATCAATGCCAGGATACTTTTGGTTGTAATGCTTTGGCTTCTCTGGAATCGTCTTGCTTCCAAAAATGTCTTCTTTCTGGAGGTGAATACTGTGAACTAATAGTGTACCTGGTTCACAACAGATCTGAGGAAATTCTTTTGCTTGTAGTTCATGGGCACATGCAGATATGAATCCTTGGGGAAAAGGACTGCCACGTAATCTTTCATTTACAGGCATGTAATGAGCTCCTGAAGTATTGTCATCTTGACCTTCTGAGTCTTTATGAATCTGTACAAAAAACAAAGTCCAGAATCGATCATGGGATGGCTGGTTTTGGTACCCAGATTCCCTGGTTGGTTGTTTATTTGGTACCCTCTCTATTGCTTGTTTTTGCAGGAGTTCTTCCACCTCTTCCTGCACGAGATGTAGTCTTTATTTAGGATTAGCACTGCCTGTGGAATTATGCGGCAGGTGACCAAATTATACCACAGGGTTTACAAAATTATTCGTTAAGAAAAGAAAAATTGTGACAATGCATACATTTTGTAATATTACTACCTTATTCTCTCATTTTTACAAGTTATTATCTGAACAAAGGTTTCACCTCAATTATGCCAGTCAGGCAGCAAAATACAGCAATAAGCAACATAAAGGTTACGAATCGGCCATTGCGAATGGCCTTCTAATTGTGCACCAACATGAGTTGCCATATTTTAAGTAACTTTTGATCCGTTTGAGCTAGAAACAATTATTTTAGTTAAAATCTGTAGATTATATAGCAAATGATTATGTGGCAACTGCAGCAAATATAACCATGCAGAAAATGAAGCAGCCACAAAATTGCCACATTCCTGAGGCACTGGGTAGGAGTTGTTTTTGGGCTTTACTGTTGGTGGGTCCCTTAAGAGTTCAATACAATATCCATGTTGTATATTGTTCGTTATCCACTTGTCAAAGGTGATTGTCTGCAATTCTCGAAGGAACCCTCTCTATTCTGCCCCCACTGGTGTTACATGTTGGTGGCTTTTCTCCTTAGAGTCACTTGCCTAAGAAGCCCGACCACTTGGGGGGAGGAGGGTGGGTTACTGTCCTCTTTCCTTGGCCCTGCCCCAAAAGGGTTGAAAGAATTGCCGCTGTGGTATTTTTTGTGTTGCACCTCCATCACCATAGAGAAAGATGCCTGTGGAGTACTATGTTGAAAGCCTCTTCTCGAAAGCCTCCTTATTGGTGCGGAACCCTTTTAAAAGGGCTGCAGAACTCCACAGCTCCCATTGTCTTTGCTGTCCTGTTTTCTTTCTTGAGCTGCTGGAGAGAGTCAGCAACTACTTCACCAAACAGATCGTATTCCTTGAAGGGAGTGTTTTGAAATTCAAGACGTGTCGGCAGCCTGACTTTACACAGATGCTGGCAATAGCCATGTTCTCTTGGTTAATGGTTTGTGTTCATTTTTCATACCAGTCGGGGAGATGCTGCGTCACCCCCTCGATCTGCTCCCACTGCAGAGGCACATAGTGATTTAGTAGTGTATTGGAGTTCCTTGTTCTTCACTGGGTTGCAGTTGCTCCCTCTGGCTTTCCTCCACCATGTCCTCTTGGTTAATTGCTTGTGCTCACTTTTCATACCAGTCGGGGAGATGCTGCGTCACCCCCTCGATCTGCTCCCACTGCAGAGGCACATAGTGATTTAGTAGTGTATTGGAGTTCCTTGTTCTTCACTGGGTTGCGGTTGCTCCCTCTTGCTTTCCTCCAATGGGGGGGTATTTCCTGACTGTGGTCACTATTGTGTCCACACCTGCAGTACTCTTTTCATACATGGGGTCTTGGGAGATGTTTGTATTTTTCTTGACCCTTGGAGTTACCATTTTACAGGAAGCTGGTTCTCCAAAGTCCTGCTTCCCCGGTTTCCAAAATACTTGGAAGCATTGGGAGTTACTGGCACCGGTAGGACATAGAATTACTGACTGTCCTCAACTTCCACACCAATGGGTGTCACCAGCTCTATTGAGTTCATTGTACATTGTGATGTCGTCGGGTGGGTTGGAGGGATAGAAGTCGATGGCCTCCTCGGGTGAATCCATGTCAAGATTTTGCTAATCCCCTTTGGCACTTTCAAGTCCCCAAAGGGCCCTTTTGTACATCTCCTCTTGCTCATAGAAGGCTTCTTGTCTTTTTGCGGCTTGGGTGTAATCAGTGGTTGTAACTCTACTTGCACCTCTTCCTCCCCCTGATCTTCAACAAATCTTGCAGGGATTTGTTGAAATTCCTTTTATTGCAGGATCACAGCCATGTCAACTTCCACACAGCACTTATTAGAACGTCCTTTGTTGAGAGGGTGGGTGCTGTTAGGCTTTTTGGAGTAGGTGTTTCTAACTTTGGCTCCTTTTCCTCTCCGATAGCTCCCCGCATTGAATCGGTGTCTAAGGGTCTTCCACCAGTGTGTCCTTGTGTCAGGACCTATTTTGACCTGCCTTTGCTCGGGGAGGGTTTCAGCATCGATGGGTTCTTCAGGTTCCCAGAACCTGAAGGCTTCCGCTAAGGCACTAAAGGCAGATGTTAAAAGTAGGGTATTTTCTATTCTCCTTGATGGGTTCAACCCCCTCCCCCCCTTGCATATTCTCAGATTACGCGGTATGGTTCCAAACGTGGCACAATTACTCCAGGCGATATCTGGTGATTATCCGTCATCATTTAAATGTCTTTTCTCAGTACTCTCTGGTTTTACAGCTGTTCTGCTTGCTGCTCAGTCTAGCTTCTCAATGTTTTTCAATGGTCCTGGTGCACCAACTTTTGCTTCCTAACTAAACAGAAGATAAAAACAATCTGCAAAAAATTGTGACCATACACAGGTGCTTCTGGTGCATATGTATGATTCATGAGGGGACAGAGATACCACCTAATGGTGGCAGATAATGCCCACAAAAATATAGGACAATTAAGGACCCAGATAGAAGTCGGATAATAATAACCGACATGAATGGCTGAACAAGAGGTGCTACGTATTGTTTCATGTAATTTGAATAGGGGTAACAATTCAACAAAATTAAGAGGCATACTTCAATGGTTAATGGTAAATCGACCTCATGTGATTCTTCTCCAAGAGACGCATTTTTAAAAATGCATGCCTCTATCCGAATGGCCAAAATGTATAAAACAGGCCTTTCTGTCCTCAGCAGATGTCGCCGTTAGGAGGGTTGCAATTGTCATTATCAAGGGGAAGCCCTTGAGACTAGGAGTGATCCCCTAGCCAGATGGATGATGGGGAAATTGAGACTGGGGGAGCAAACTATCCACTTATTCAGCTATTATTGCCCCTTACATGATGAAACTCTAGCATTAGAAAAAATGGCTGAACTTTTAATCCCTTTACAAGGAGCCATAATCATCGGAGGAGATTTCAATGTTATTCAGAATTTAGGTTTGGACTCCTCCCGAAAGAACAAATACCAAAATAAACCGTTAACTGACAGATACTTGAATAAAATGATGCAGGACTTCGCGCTAGTCGATCCATGGCGGTCTCACACCACGTAAGTAAGGAATTCACAAGTTTTTCAAATAAATACAACACAGCATCCACAATTGATTTCTATTTAATTTCCCACCAGTTAAAAAAAAGGGAGTCTTGGATTATTCCTAATTCCCTCTCTGACCACTCGATCCCGATAGTGGAGATCAAGGTAAAATTCGGTCCAAGGGAGCGATCCAGATATTAGACACAACTCTGCTAACAGATGAGGGCTGGATTAAAATAATGCTGTCTTTACTTGCTGAGTTTGCCATCAGAAATGTGGGATCTGCCCCACCTGCAAGGCTTATATCAGAAGTGAGGCAAACTCACGTAAAGCCAGAATCAAAGAGAAAAAAAGAATTAGCTAGACATCTTCAAAATAATCTCGATGAGGCAAGTCGAACCAATCTCTAATTCCATTCCGAAATAACGGTACTCAATTTAAAACAGGCCAGAGTCAATATCAGAAACTTATTAACATCTGGAAATAGTAAATCAAAAAACTTGCCTCCAAAACTGATATGAGGAAAGTGAGCATGAATGCAAATTTCTAGCATGGTCCGTGAAAAAAGAACAAAAAAACACAATGCCACGGTGAAATCCATCTTTGATGATGTGAAAGGTCAAAATGTCCACCAGGCTGACGAGATCAATAAGGTCTTTTTATCATATTATGAAAGACTATATACAGCTCCGACACCAAGACCACTAGAAGAAATTGATATTTTTTTAAAAAAAGAATCAAGCTACCATATTTAACTCCCTCTCAGAAAGCCCAACTGGTAGCACCAATTTCAAAAATCAAGATTTGCGCGACCGTAAAAAATACACCTAGCGGTAAAGCCTGTGGCATCGATGGAATACCAATTCAATCCAATAAAACTTTATTTCGGCACACATGGCCATAAAAGCACAGTTAAAATGATAGTTAAAATACAACCGATTATGTACAATTCAAAAAGGTTAATGTTCCTATTCTAGAGCAGCTATTCCAGACATCCACCATGATAAGCAAGACTTAAAGAACAAGTTACTTACCTTCGGTAACGATGTATCTGTAAGAAACATTAGTTAGTTAGATTCCTCACCTTAGAATATCCCCAGGCGTCAGACTGGATCCGGAAGATTTTTCGTCAGCAATACCCCTTGCGCGTCGCTAGGCGTCGTCTGCGGCTCCGCGTCCGTCGTCGGCGTCGTGCGCTGGAATGACGTCGTCGGAGTACTTAGACGCCGCCCTCGCACGCTGACGTCAGTTCTTGTACATAGCCTTCCGCGCCAGGAACGCAGAGCCATGCAAGAGACCGACACTGGTGCCAAAAAATTCTAGGGCCCTGAAAGGGATAGCCTTAACCCTAGATGTCAGTTTGCAGAACGGGGAGGATGGGTGGGTCGGTGAGGAATCTAACTAACTAATGTTTCTTACAGATACATCGTTACCGAAGGTAAGTAACTTGTTCATCTGAAAGAAACACGTTAGTTAGATTCCTCACCTTAGAATAGATACCCAAGCAATACCAACCCCGGTGGTGGGTCTGCGAACCAAGACCACACCAGAAAGTCCTGGAGGACAGAACGGCCAAAGAAGCCATCCCTCCGGACTTGGCTGTCCAGGCAATAATGCCTGGCAAACGTGTGCAGCGAAGCCCACGTTGCCGCCTTACAGATGTCCTGCAAAGGGACTCCTCGTCCCAAAGCAGTAGTAGCCGCTGTGGCCCGAGTAGAATGGGCATGCAGCCCAACAGGCGGTTCCTTTTTTGCCAAGGAATAACAGATTTTTATACACAAAACGACCCACCGGGAGATGGTCCGTTTGTGTACAGCTTTTCCCTTCTTTGCACCCACGTAGCCAACGAAAAGCTGGTCGTCCACTCGGAACTGTTTAGTGCGGTCCAAATAAAAGGAGAGCGCACGTTTTGGGTCCAGACGGTGGAGCCGCTCTTCCTCTTTGGAAGGATGCGGAGGCGGAAAGAAGGTGGGCAAGGTGACAGATTGCCCAAGATGAAAGGGGGTCACCACTTTCGGTAGAAAGGAAGGACGAGGCCGAAGGACAACCTTGTCCGGATGAACAGATAGAAAAGGAGGCTTGGACGATAGAGCCTGGAGCTCACTCACCCATCTAGCCGAGGTGATGGCTACCAGGAAAGCAGTCTTAAGAGTGAGAAGACGAAGAGGACAATTGTGAAGAGGCTCAAAGGGAGCGCACATCAGGAATGTCAAGACAAGATTCAAGTCCCACTGAGGCATTACGAAAGGGACAGGAGGGAACGTGTGAGTAATACCTTTAAGAAAGCGTGACACTACAGGGGACTTGAAAAGAGAAGGCTGATCTGGAAGCCGTAAGAAGGCAGAGAGAGCAGCAAGATAACCTTTCAAGGTGCCCAGGGCAGAGCCCTGCTGGGCCAAAGAAAGAAGAAAGAGGAGAACCTCAGAAAGAGGGGCGGAGAGGGGATCCACAGCCTTTGCTGTGCACCATGCCACAAATTTGTTCCACCGGCAGGCGTATACCGTCTTTGTGGAGGGACGCCTGGCTGCCAGAATGATATCACAGACTTCAGGAGGCAAGTCAAATGGCATCAACTGTCGCCGCTCAATCTCCACGCATGGAGGTGGAGACTGGACAGGTTCGAGTGGAGGACCGTCCCCTGCTGCTGCGACAGAAGATCCTCCCGAAGGGGCAGACGTATCAGAGGATCGGTCAGCATACTGAGTAGCTCGGGATACCAGTACCTTCGTGCCCAATCCGGAGCCACCAAGATGACTTGGGCCCGGTCGCGCTTGATCTTCTTCAGCACTCTGGGCAGAAGTGGTATAGGCAGAAAGGCGTACAACAGACAGCAACTCCACTCGCGACGAAAAGCGTCGCCGAGCGAGTGCCGCCTTGGAAATTCCAACGCGCAGAACTGCTGACATTGCGCGTTCTCGTCGGTGGCGAATAGATCTAACCAAGGCTCTCCCCACTGCTGAAAGAGACCTTGCGCCACCTCGGAGTTCAGACGCCATTTGGGATCCATCATGCACCGGCGGCTGAGTTCGTCTGCTCTGGCGTTCAGAGAGCCCGCCAGATGTTGAACCACCAGGGTGACGCCCTGGTGTTCCAGCCATGTCCAGAGGCGCAGGGGTCCACGACCCCACCCCGCCCTGTTTGTTGCAATACCACATGGCGGTGGTGTTGTCCGTGAACACCTGCACGACACTTCCCCGGACAGAGGGAAGGAAGGCTTTCAGTGCAAGCCGGATCGCTCGCAGCTCCAGCAAGTTGATGTGGAGGCGAGACTCTGCCGGAGACCAGAGGCCTCTGATCTCCGCCTCTCCCATATGGCCACCCCATCCCAGGAGGGACGCATCCGTCACTACGACATGCTCCGGTAGGGGTAGGGAGAGGCTCTTGCCCGTGACCCAATCGCGGTCCGTGAGCCACCACTGCAACTGCTGTGCAGTGCCCTCCGAGATCAAGACATGGTCGGACAGGTTGCCGTGATGCTGGGCCCACTGAAAGTTCAGGTCCCACTGCAGAGCCCGCATGCGCCGCCTGGCGTGATGCACTAGTAGGATGCAGGAGGCCATCAGCCCCAGAAGCTGCAACACTAGCCTGACCGAAACCCAGGATAGAGGCCGAAAGATGGGAATCAGGGCCTGTATATCCCGGACCCGCTGCTCCGGTGGATGGACCCGGAACTGCGCCGAATCGAGAACCGCTCCGATGAAGAGGAGCTTCTGAGAGGGGCTCAGGTGTGACTTCGGCACGTTGATGGAAAACCCCAGCAAATGCAGGAGATCCGCCGTAGTCTGGAGGTGGGAGACGACTGCCTGGGGCGAGCCCGCCTTCAACAACCAGTCGTCGAGATAGGGGAAGACTGGAACCCCTGATCTGCGCAGATGAGCTGCGACCACCGCCATCACTTTCGTGAACACCCGAGGGGCACTGGTAAGGCCGAAGGGGATCACGGTGAACTGAAAGTGCTCCTGACCCACCGTGAACCGCAGGTAACGCCGGTGGGCCGGGGATGTGGAAATATGCGTCCTGCAAGTCCAACGCTACCATCCAGTCTCCAGGGTCTAGGGCAGCTAGAACCTGAGCCAAAGTCAACATTTTGAACCGTTCCTTCCGGAAGAAGGCACTGACGTTCCGGAGGTCCAAGATAGGGCGTAGGCCCCCATTGCCCTTCTTGGGAACCAGAAAGTAGCGGGAATAACAACCACGACCTACGTCTGGGCTCGGAACGCGCTCGACGGCCCCCTTGGCCAAGAGGGCTGAAACTTCCTTGTGGAGAAGATTCAAATGATCCCCCGAGATACGGTGGTGCTGCAGTGGCATGGCTGGAGGGGTCGTCTCGAAGGGGAGGAAGTAGCCCCTTCGGACGATTTGCAGCACCCACCTGTCCGACGTGATAGAACGCCAGTGGCGCAGGTGATGGCGAACTCTGCCGCCCACTGGCGTGGAATGGGCCTGAAAGCTCGGACTAGGAAGGCTTTGAGGCGGATGCTGCCGGGGTGGATGTGGACTGACCGCGTCGTCCTCTGGTACCGCCTCGGTGGAAACCACCTCCGCGACCGCGTGCAGGCTGGTTCTGCGGCCGGTGGCTAGGCGGACGTGAGGAGGTGCCCCTTCCTTGGCCACGAAAGGAGCGAAAAGTGGAAGTTTGTGGCCGCGGGGCCGAGAGGCCCAAGGACGTGGCCGTAGCCCGGGAGTCCTTGAA
Organism: Triturus cristatus; assembly: GCF_964204655.1. Classification (NCBI taxonomy): domain Eukaryota; kingdom Metazoa; phylum Chordata; class Amphibia; order Caudata; family Salamandridae; genus Triturus; species Triturus cristatus. The sequence continues at coordinate 1,239,784,375 of NC_140591.1, read as the reverse complement.
GCGAGCCAACGCACTGTCCGCTTTGTCACCAAAAAGGCGAGCGCCATCAAAAGGCATGTCCATGAGGGTGCTCTGGACATCCCCTGAAAAAGACGTGGACCGCAGCCAGGCGTGACGTCGAAGCGCCACCGTGGTAGAAATCGCCCTACCCAGCGAGTCCGTAGTGTCGAGTCCACATCGGATTGCATGGCGCGCTGCATCTCTCCCATCGGCCAGGGCCGAGGAAAGCCGCGCCCGGGCCTCCTCCGGGCACAGTGGCAGCACGTCCTCCACCGCATCCCACAGAGAGTGGGAATAACGGTCCAAGAGACAGGAGGTGTTCAAAGACCGCAGGCCCAAACTAAGCGAAGAGAACAGCTTCTTACCAAACTGTTCCAGTCTCTTGGAATCCCGGTCCGGAGGAGCGGACGGGAAGGCGGATTGGGAGGTAGAGGCCTGGATAACCAGACTCTCAGGGGTGGGGTGTTGGGACAGAAAACTGGGGTCGCCCGGAGCAGGGCGGTGGCGCCTGGCAACGTTCCTATCTACAGGAGGGACTGTGGAGGGCTTGGACCAGGTGCCCTGCAGAACGTCAGTGAGGGCCTCATTGAATGGCAGCAGAGGCTCAGTGGAGCATGCGGCAGACTGAAGCACCTCAGTGAGGATGTTAGTCCTCACAGCCACGGCAGGCAGCTCAAGCCCAAGGGCTTCGGCCGCCTTGCGCAGCACCACAGAAAAAGCTGCACCCTCCTCCGAAGCCACAGTCGGAGGAGAGATGAATCCAGTGTCTGGAGAGGTATCCAACCCACTGGCCTCCCCCAGTTCATCTGCCCAGTCCTGTGCAAGTTGGCTCTGAAGGGCCATAGGGTCCTCAGACCCCTCCCAGTCGCCCCCGTCATCCGATTCCTGGTAAACAGGAGGAATGATCGGAGCCGGTCGATAGACAATATGTGTCTCTAGCGGCGTCGGATGCGGCGTCGGGCGGCGCCGCATCGGCGTCGGGACCGGACAGGGGCTGAACCGGGAAACGACGTCGACCGGAGTCGGTGTCGGGGGTGGTATCGGTGTCGGCGCCGGCGGAGGAGGCGTTACGAGGTCGACCGGCGTCGACGGTGGCCCAGACTCGGGCCCCGCGGGGACCTGCGGCATCGGGGCCGGAGCCTCCAACGGCGCCGGGGCCGGAGCCGCCGGCATGCGAGGTCGCCCAGTCGAGTCCGCGGGGCCCGAAGGCACGCCAGCGGGCGTCGACGGCGGGGCCAGGCTCCTCATGGCCGAGAGGAAGGCACTGACCTCCGCCGGCGTCGCGTCAGTCCCAGGGACCGTCGGGTATGGGGACTTGCGCGGCGCCTGCGGCTCCTGCGGAGCTGCGGGGGTGGAACCACCCGGACCCTCGGCCGAGTCGCGCGACCGGCGAGGGGAGTCCGAAGAGCGGTGTCGCTTCTTGGACTTCTTGGAGTGCCTCGACTTACCCGAAGACTTCGAGCCAGACGAGTGACAATGTCGAGTGCGGCTCCGCGACCGATCCTTGGACCTCCTCCTGGACCAGGATCGAGAGCGACGCGGAGCTGAGTGGCGAAGCTCGAGAAGCTTGTGGGACCGCTCCCGCCTAGCTTTCGAGGTCAGGGCCATACAATCGGAGCACGACGCTGCGTCGTGGTCGAGGCCCAAGCAGTACAGGCACCGGCGGTGATGATCGGTCACTGACATCAGTCGGTGACAGTCATCGCAGGCCTTGAAACCAGGCATCCTACCGGCACCAGAGTCGAGAATTGACCAAAAAGAGTCAAAAAAGTTAGTCAAAAATTGACTAAAGGGGTAGCTCTCCCGGATCTGCTCTTACTGGCGCGGAAAAAAGAAGAACTGACGTCAGCGCGCGAGGGCGGCGTCTAAGTACTCCGACGACATCATTCCGGCGCACGACGCCGACAACTGACACGGAGCCGCAGACGACGCCTAGCGACGCGCAAGGGGTATTGCTGACGAAAAATCTTCCGGATCCAGTCTGACGCCTGGGGATATTCTAAGGTGAGGAATCTAACTAACGTGTTTCTTTCAGATGTGCATGTGCAGTATACAAAGAGTGGTTAATTCAAAGAGTCATCTTTGCACCATTATGTAATACATTTAAAATTACGGTGCACATAAAGTAGTATCCGTTGAACACATGAGCAATGGCTGAGCAAGACATTAGTCGTAATGATCCTCCGATTTAGTTCTTCTGAACTACTAGTCTGTTTTTAAAAAAAGGACAAAAATGCTTTGAAAGAGAATATTAAGCCCCCCCCAAAGTATGGGTGCAAGACTCAAGCCAAAAGTTGAAACATTTTTTTTTTAAAAGACCAACATTTATTCCGCCATCATGTTAAGACCCACTAGGCAGCTCAAAAGTTATCTAGTGCAAAAACAGTGAAGGGCCCAAAAAATAAATTAAAAAAAAAAAAAAAAAAATATATATATATATATATATATATATATATATATATATATAAAATTCACTTAAAAAACCATAGGTTTCACACATGTTATAGTTAGCTGGGCATTTCCCTCGTAAAAAACCAATGAAATTCCCCGTTATAGTTAGTGCAGGCAACTATAACTCACGCGACCGCAATCCGCTGCTGATGACGTCAGATATTACATCACTGTATTTAGACACTTATTTACCCATGTCTTCTTCCATTCATCTTTAGCTATACATATATTTCATTTTTTTTTTTTTCCAGAAAGACACATATGTCATCAGTGATGTAATATCTGACGTCATCAGCAGCGGATTGCGGTCGCGTGAGTTATAGTTGCCTGCACTAACTATAACAGGGAATTTCATTGGTTTTTTACGAGGGAAATGCCCAGCTAACTATAACATGTGTGAAACCTATGGTTTTTTAAGTGAATTTGCAAGGTTTTTTAAATGCTAATTCCTAACTATAACGTGTGTGAAACCTATGGTTTTTTCAGTGAATTTGTACGGTTTTTTAAATGCTAAGTTATGTATTTATTAATGTATTTTTTTAAACAAAACTTTTTCTCGTTTACTAAGATCTAACAACCAATCAGAATTGCGCTCGCGCACGGCAAGGTGCGCGCACCCAGCGCGCACGCTGCGCACGTACAGATATATATATTGATTTAAATGCTATTTTCTCTGGAAATACTGAGCAGATTTACACCAAACCTGCAAAAGGCACTTCATGGACCTTATGGCTACCTCTCTGCCAAATTTCACGTAATTCTGTTCAGCCGTTCGGGCTGTAGCTGCGACTAAAGTCCCTATGGAAAAATCCATGGGGAAAACGCGTTTTGGGACCCCCCCTTTTTCTGGGCCCCCGCTTGACGAATCACCCCGAGACTTTCAGGGTAGGAGCGGAGCGGAGCGCCCCATTAGTTTTGAAAATTTCACGAGGATTCGTCAATCGGCGCCAAAGTTATTCAAAATAGAATTTTAAGATTTCCTATGGAAACTCGGTCCTAACTATAACTATCTACTGGCGACCGCCAGTAGATAATATATATATATATATATATATATATATATATATATAACTTATTTTGGACGAAAGTTGATAAATAAATATTGCTCATGAATTTTGACAGACATAAATAAGAACAAATTTAACCCCTTGTGCGCTGCACAAATTTACTCGCTCTGCAGGCAAATTAATGAGTGGGCGAGGTTCGGACGGCCCCCGGCCGTCCTCCGCACACGCACACTGTGACGTCAGACAGCCGGGGGCTGTCCGCAGCACGCAAGGGGTTAACAGTAAAAGGATTTAGACAGGAGGTATCCATCAGTTATTGCCATTCCCATGGGCAGTCTTCTTTAGAATGGCTCTACGGGCACACCACATAGTAAAAAAAAAAAATGTGAAATGGAGAACACAATGGGCAAGTGGGTATCAAATTTTAGTAGCCTGGACACCGCTGCAATGTCTAGACCCCAGGTTTCTGCAAAGTTGAAGTAGCCAACGAGACCTTGGCCTCCTATAGCCCTGGAAAAAGAATAATACATGGAGTTCCGTCTCATCTGCATTATTACATGCTGGATACTCCCCATTGGAAGAGCCCTCCCATTTTTAGGTCTCGTCTGGCTATCGCGTAAGCGATCGCTCAGCGAGACTTCTGTAGGGGCTTCAGAAAATGCTCCCAAAGGCTTCCCAGGTGGATCGGGTGGCGGTTACGCGCACAACCATGCACATTCCATTTGCCACCAGCTACTTCCTGCTCGTGCGCCGCCTCACGCATTCAGAGAGATTTAGTAAGGGGCACAAGACCTTAGGAATGCGGTTTATGGCCAGTGCATGTGAGGCATTCAAGCGCGAAGCTGGCATCGGACTTGAAAGCAGCAGACTGCTTTCGCCAGCACGTGCTCGGCCTCACTTCCTGCATCCCCTCTTACAACAATTAACTTTCGTTATAACTCCCACCCCATATGCTCGTTCCCTCTCACCCTTCGTTTGATGTCCGCTTTTCTTGTTTACAAACCACGCCACACACTGCTGCACGCCACACACTGCTGCACGCCACACACTGCTGCACGCCGCACACTGCTGCATGCCGCACGCCACACACTGCTGCGCACACTGCTGCATTACACTGCTGCACGCTGCACACTGCTGCACGCCTCACACTGCTACACGAAACACTGCTGCACGCCTCACACTGCTGCACGCCTCACACTGCTGCACGCCACACACTGCTGCACGCCACACACTGCTGCACGCCACACACTGCTGCACGCCACACACTGCTGCACGCCTCACTGCTGTATGCCGCACAATGCTACACGCCACACACTGCTGCACGCCACACAGTGCTGCACGCCACACACTGCTGCACGCCACACACTGCTGCACGCCACACACTGCCACTGCACGCCACACACTGCCGCTGCACGCCACACACTGCCGCTGCATGCCACACACTGCTGTACGCAGCACACTGCTGCACGCCGCACACTGCTACACGAAACACTGCTGCACGCCACACACTGCTGCACGCCACACACTGCTGCATGCCGCACAATGCTACACGAAACACTGCTGCACGCCACACTGCTGCACGGCACACACTGCTGCATGCCGCACTGCTGCACGCCGCACACTGCTGCACGCCACACACTGCTGCACACTGCTGCATTACTCACTGCTGCATGCTGCACGACACTGCTGCACGCCGCACACTGCTGCATGCCACACAGTGCTGCATGCCTCACACTGCTACACGAAACACTGCTGCACGCCGCACACTGCTGCACGCCGCACACTGCTGCACGCCAGACACTGCTGCACGCCACACACTGCTGCACGCCACACACTGCTGCACGCCGCACACTGCTGCACTCCACACACTGCTGCACTCCACACACTGCTGCACTCCACACACTGCTGCACTCCACACACTGCTGCACTCCACACACTGCTTTTATGCGAGTTTATGCTACTGACATTGTAAATGACAATGCATTTTATTTGTTTTAAAACCAAAACATAAATAAAAGGCATTGTAATTTTACAATGCCAATAGCTCAAACTCTTATAAATGCGAGACCTATTGCATTGCAAATGCTTGTTTTGTGAAGGAGCGCAGCGGAAGGACTCCATGTCTAAATTGTAAGGAAAATGCTACTTACCAGTATGCATCTGTTCTTGGCATGTAGAGCTGCAGATCCACACACTTAGCATTAGATCGCCATCTGGTGTTGGGCTCGGATGCTTGCACCTTGTTGATGTCTTGGAAGAAGTCTTTGTACTCACAAGATAGGCGACTCCTCCCTTGGTCAATAATGCGCATGGGCATCGACTCCATCCTCAGATTGTTTTTCGCCATTATGGGAAATGGAGTTAGTAGAAAAGAAAAAGATGTTCATGTGTGTATATCTAAGTAAGATAGAACTGGAACAGATACAGGTCCCGGGGAGGTGGGTGGGCGTGTGTGGATCTGCAGCTCTACATGCCAAGAACAGATGCATACTGGTAAGTAGCATTTTCCGTTTGCGGAATATGAGCTGCAGATCACACACTTAGCATAGACTGTACAGCAGTGTCTCCCCTAGCGGTGGTCACCTGTATCGGTTGCAGTAGTTTGAAAGAGAGTTTTAAGAACAGCTTGGCTTGCACGTCAACACAATAGTGTTTAGTGAAGGTGTGAGTGGTAGACCATGTCGCTGCCTTACAAATTTCTTCTAGGGGAATGTTCCCTAAGAAAGCCATGGAAGCCCCTAGTTTGCGTGTGGAATGCGCTCTAGGGGGAATTGTCAATGTGCGTTTAGCCTTTTGGTAGCATATTTGGATACATTTAACAATCCACCGTGCAATCCCAGCTTTGGAGATGGGGTTACCTTTATGAGGTGGGGAGAAAGCTACAAAAAATTGTTTTGTCTTGCGAAAGGATTTAGTTCTGTCAATGTAATAAAGCAGGGCTCTTTTGACGTCTAGCGTGTGCAGAGCTCCCTCTGCTACTGAGTCTGGGTTTTGAAAAAACACCGGTAGCTCCACTGATTGGTTAAGGTGAAATGCAGAGATGGCTTTAGGAAGGAATTTTAGATTTGTTCTGAGAACCACTTTGTTACGATGCATTTGTAAGAAGGGTTCTTGTATGGTTAAAGCCTGGATCTCACTCACCCTTCTGAGAGAGGTGACTGCAATAAGGAAAGCTACTTTCCATGTGAGGAACTGAAGTTCACATTTGTGTAGAGGTTCAAATGGGGGTCCCATGAGCCTAGTGAGTACAATGTTGAAATTCCATACCGGAGAGGGTGGTAATCTGGGAGGAATGATCCTTTTAAGGCCCTCCATAAAGGCTTTAACTGCTGGGAACCCTAAAAAGTGACAAGTGATGTCTGTTTTGTAAGTAAGCGGCAAGTGCTGATAGATATAGCCGTATGGATGAGTATGCTAAATTACCATCTTTGCTAATGTAGCAAGTAGCAAATGATGTTCTGGATGGACGCATCTAGTGGATTGATATGATTGTTAGTGCAGTAAATGGCAAATCTCTTCCATTTTGCTGCATAGCAAGCTCTGGTGGTAGGGCGCCTGGCTTCTTTAATGATGTTCATACAGTCCGGTGGAAGGTTAAGATAACCAAATTCTAGGACTTCAGGAGCCAGATCGCCAGATTCATTTGAATTGGATCGGGGTGGCCTTATCTCTCCATGGTTCTGCGTTAGTAGTGATGGGGAGAGGCGTAGTTTTTGGTGTGGGACTAGTGAGCGTTCCAACAGTGTTGTGAACCACGGTTGGCGTGCCCATCTGGGAGCCACTAGGATAATTTTTAGAGACTGTTGTCGGAGCTTGCGTAACACTAGTGGAATCAGTGGGAGTGGCAAAAAAGCGTACGCAAATCTGCCTGACCAGTTCATCCATATTGCATTGCCCTTGGACAGCGGGTGTGGAAACCTGGCGGCGAAGGTTGGGCATTTTGCGTTTTCGTGTGTGGCAAACCGATCTATGTCCGGTTGGCCCCACATCTGGAAAAATGATAGAAGAACTTGCGGCTGTAGTTCCCATTTGTGAATCTGCTGTGTCTGTCGACTTAACAGATCCGCAATCTGATTGTGAACTCCTGGAAGGTGTTCTGCAAGCAGGTATATGTTTTGTGGGATGGCCCACCTCCAAATGTTCTGTGCTAGCTGAGACAGCTGTAGAGAATGTGTGCCACCTTGTTTCTGTATGTAATACATGGCTGTCATGTTGTCCGTCCGGATCAGGACAGCCTTGTTCTGTACATAAACTTGGAATGATTTTAAAACTAGGAATATTGTTGGCAGCTCCAGATGATTGATATGGAGCACTTTTTGTTGAGTGGTTCATTTGCCTTGAGTTGTGTGATTGAGGAGGTGTGTTCACCATCCTGTGAATGATGCGTCTGTTAGTACTATCTGTGGAACAGGTTCGAGGAATGGCCGCCCTTTGGATACGTTCGTAGTGTTCCACCATTGCAGACAGCGATGTGCGCGGCTGTCTACCAACACCAGATCTGTAAGTTGTCCCTGAGCCAGATTCCACGGATGTGCCATACATTACCGTAACGGATGCATCTGAAGTCTTGCATACGGTACAATAAATATGCAAGATGCTATCATGCCTGAGTTGCATGAACACACTGGCTGGGAGAGGGTGTTGGGTTTGAAATGTGTTGATGAGAGCTTGTATACTGGCTGGACTGGGATATGCTAGAGCTGTGGAAGTATTTATTGTGGCCCCTAGGTATTGATGTACATGAGAGAGTTGGAGTTGCGACTTGGTATAGTTGATTGTGAACCTCAAGTTGTGCAGTGTTTGGACGGTTTGATGAGTGTGTTAAACACACTGGTTGAATGATTTGGCTTTTATTAGCCAGTCGTCCAGATATGGGAAGACATGTATTAGTTGTCGTCTTAGGTGTGCTGCTACCTCTGCCAGACATTTGGTAAATACTCTGGGAGCGGTGGTGACTCCGAATGGAAGGACTTTGAACTGAGTGTTGTCCGTCCACTACGAACCTTAGATACTTCCTGTGAGCAGGATGTATAGGAATGTGGAAGTAGGCGTCCTTGAGATCTAGTGTGGCATGGACGTCTTGCTGTAGGAGTTGTGGAAGCACTTGTTGGAGAGTGATCATGTGAAGTAAACCCCTGTTCCCTGATGTAGTATGGGGACTGGCTCTATGCCCTGCTTTTGAAGCAGCGAGAGAACTTCTTATTTTAAAAGTGTAAGATGTTCTGTGGACATTGGACGTTGCTTAGGTGGTATGTTTGGGGGGGTAGCTGTAAGTTCCAGGCAGTAACCATATTGGATAATTTGTCTTACCACTTGTCTGTTGTGATGGATTCCCAGACAGGCAAGAACTGTGATAACCTTCCCCCGACTGGAGTGGAATGGTCTGGGGGGAGTGGAGGGAAGTCACTGTTTAGCAGCAGGGGGGGGGGGTGCGAGTGTTGTTGTTACCTCGGCCTCTCCCTTTACTGTTATTCCCTCTGTATCCTCCTCTAAAATATCCTCTATTGGGGGATGTTTGGGTGGGGTTTTTAACAGAAGATGAGGTATCTGCGCCCATGTGCTTGGAGGCTCCTCTACAAAAGGAACGACGGAAGGAGCCACGTGTTTGCGGAGACTAACGCTCCCATGGACTTAGCAGTCTCTGTGTCTTTTTTCATCTTTTCAAGAGCAGTGTCTACAGCCTGTCCAAAAAGTTGTTCTTGATTGAACGGGTGGTTTAGAATGGTTGTCTGGACCTCTTGCTTAAAGCCTGAAATGCATAGCCAGGCATGTTGTCTGAGCAGTACACTGGTATTAATGGCCCTAGGGGCAGTGTATGCTGCATCAAGGGCACATTTAATTGAGGCGTTTGTTATTAGTTTGCCCACTTGGATTAGATCGTTTGCCTGAGTTTAATATTCGTCAGGCAAATGCTGTAATAGGGTTTCCAGCTGGTCATAGTGGGCCCTATCATATCTAGCCAGCAGTGCTTGAGCGTTGGCTATGCGCCAGTGATTGTCCGCCTGCGCAGCTACTCTTTTGCCAGATGCGTCTAGTAATTTGGATTCTTTATCCGGGGGTGGTGCATCCCCGGAGGTTTGTGAATTGGCGCGCTTCTTAGCGTTGGAAACTACTAGTGAATCCAAAGGCAGCTGTCCTTTGATGTACGCAGGGTCGTCAGGGGCAGGTATATATATATATATATCACAACACTTCCTGTACCTCCTTGCGGCGAACACGAAAGACAACGTCCTACGCGAAAGTTCACAGTCACAGGTAGGTTTTTATTTTCTCATAGTATCACTCCTCACGACGAGTTGCCCTTGATCACATATATATATATATATATATATATTCACTGAAAAAACCATAGGTTTCAGGGGTGTTATAGTTAGCTGGACTTTTCACTTGTACAAAACCATTGAAATTCCCCTGTTATAGTTAGTTCAGCTAACTATAACTCGCGCGCCCGCAATGCACTGCTGATGACGTCACATATTACATCACTCATGACATGGTCAGTGACATCACTCATGACATCACTGATGACATCTCAAATGACATCACTGATGACATCACTGATGACATCATCCAGTGAATGTGTGTTTTTCTGAAAATTAAATATGTTTTGTATATGTATATCTCAAGGTCGATGGAAGAATAAATGGGTATATAAGTGTCTAAATGGATGATTTGTTTTTGAAAAATTGATTGTGTAACTGACTGATTAAGTGTATCATAGTGAATACATGGCTTAGTGAGTAATGTTTAAATATGTAAATATCTGTATCAGTCTCTCACTTTGTGTATAAGTGGCTGCATGGGTTGGTGAGTAGCTACATGGGTATCTATATAGGTTATTAGTTGGTAATTTGAGTATCAGTCTGAGTGTCTGCATGGTTCGGTGGGGGGTATTACGTAGTGCATAGGTGCATGAATGAGTGACTCACTGTTTGTATGTGTTGAACACAGCATGTGTGCAGGACTGTATGGGTGGATGAGTGTGTGTGTGGGTGTGTAAGGGAGTGAATGACTGTCTCAATAGTGTCTTTATGAGTAATTACATATGTTTTAAACTAGTATATGTGACTATTGGTGTATATATGTGAGTATATGTGAGAGTGAGAGATTGAAAGAGTTCCTGTATGAATAAGTATGTGTTTCTATAAGTGATTGTTTAAAAGACTAAGTATGTGTAAGTTTCCGTAGAAGTAAGTGTGGTGGTGTGTGTATAACTGTATATGCAAGTAAATGTATGTTTGATTCTTTATTAGCATGAGTGACTATGTGTGTGAGTAACTCTATGGATGAGTGGCATTGTGTAACAGGATGTATAGGTGTATGAGTACATATGATGAGTGAGTACATGTATGAGTGACTGTATAGGACTGTTGGTGAATGAGTGGATGTGTATGTGGATCTTAGAATTACTGAAGAGGTTGTTGTAACTGGTATTGGTATGTCCATTGTTTTGAAAATTTTAGTCTCTATTTTTGAATGTGTGTATCAAAGGTTATATTAGGGTGAGAGGAGGTCTGCCACTCTATCACAAGGATGATGTCATCAGTGATGTCATTTGAGATGTCATCAGTGATGTCATGAGTGATGTCACTGACCATGTCATGAGTGATGTAATATGTGACGTCATCAGCAGTGCATTGCGGGCGCGCGAGTTATAGTTAGCTGAACTAACTATAACGGGAGAATTTCAATGGTTTTGTACAAGTGAAAAGTCCAGCTAACTAGAACACCCCTGAAACCTATGGTTTTTTCAGTGAATTTCTGAGGTTTTTTAAATGCTAATTCCTAACTATAACGTGCCTGAAACCTATGGTTTTTTCTGTGAATTTCAAAGGTTTTTTAAATGCTGATTTCTAACTATGCCTACAGAGATAGGACATGTGAACAAAGAAGAAAAAATGCACAGAAAGAAACAAAAGAAGTAAAGAAAGAAGCAACAGAAGTCCTCAAATACGAAGATAAGTGCAGGAAGAAGGATAACGTGCAGAAAGAACAAAAAGAAGAGCAGAAAGAAGCCTTGTTGCAAAATCATCCTGTACCCTCAACTTTTTCAGACGGATACTGGTGATAACTGAGTCCGACTAACCAGTCCTAGAGCCAGTGCTATGTTAAAAGACACTTAGAATACAGTGAAAACACCTACATACACTAGGGAACATTATGCGTTGGGGTCCCCCTGTGATTAGCATGACCTCCTCCGTAAGCCCCTAGTATATAATAGGGCATGGGGATTAAAACTACCTCTTAAAACAGGCCACAGGGCGTTTTTGCACACGTTAACTCAGGCCCCGTCCCCTCCCTTCACCACTGTGTAAACACGCCCTGTGTCCATTTTTAGTTGGGAGATTAAGTTCATTTGAATCCTGAGGGTCCCTAGGGTCCAACTAGCCCACTAGGTACCTCCAGTAAGTGCCACAGAGCTGCGTTGCAGAGAGGTGTAAAAAGTGGCACGGCCTGGACCACCTCTCTGCAATGCAGCTCAGTGGTACTTACTGGAAGCACTTGATGGGCTAGTTAGCCCCCAGTGGCCCTCAGTATTGAAGGGAAATTATATCCCCAATTTAAAACGTGCCATAGTGCGTGTTTGCACACGTCACCTCAGGCCCCGTCCCCTCCCTTCACCACTGTGTAAACGCGCCCTGTGGCTGTTCTAAGTTGAGAGATTAAGTCCCCTTGAATCCTAAGGGTCCCTAGGGTCAAACTAGACCACTAGGTACCTCCAGTAAGCGCCACAGAGCTGCGTTGCAGAGAGGTGTAAAAAGGGGCTTGGCCTCAGAACACCTGTCTGCAGCTCAGCTCCCTGGCGCATACTGGAGATGCCTGTTGGAGCGTTTGCAGAGTGCTGCACGGAGGGGGCATGGCCTCCGGCACGATGCCAGTCTTTTATTTATTTTAATTTTTTAAGAAGGGGGGCTGTGTGGTTCCCCTTCTTATTCTAATTTATTGGCCCTGATGACCCCATCCCCCAGGGCTTGTCTCCTAATTATATTTTTTTGACCCCAATCCCCAGGGCCGGCCACTGTTTTTTATTATTTTTAAAAAATATATATTTATAGGCACACCTAGGACATGCTGGACAAACCGTACGTACCTATCACCATGACGATTTGCGTGATATTCATTAAAAGGCGACTATGCATGCAATGAATCCACGTGGAATGTATTTACACCACTAGTGAAGCTCTGACATGTCTGATGCCCTACCGTGCCTAATCCCGGTAGACACCCTTGTAGTTTATTTATACAAACATGGGTAGCTATTGACGGGCACATTTAATACACATGCACACCAAGCCATTCAAAGGGGATTTGACAAAAATTCGACCAAAACTATGCAAGAAACCCCCCTCACGGTTAATAAAACACACATCCACTGCCGGATGTGTAATACTTTTTATTTTACTGTCTGGAAAGGGGACGAACATCACTTGAGAGTCACAGCACGCTCCTGACAGAGCCCAATGCTGTGTTACACCCACCATTGCCTGCCGAGTGCCACACACCTCTGTGTTGTATTCCACTAGCTAGTGCATATGCTATGACACTCTCGCCCATGTGCACTGTAACACCACCCCGTGAATATGTCATGCCACACTTGTCTTCGCACGGGTTATATTGCCCCATCTAACGTGCCTTCCTCGATGCCTATGTTATAACGCACAGTGCTATGCCATACATATTACAATCTGGGATCCATATCTTTGTCACAGTGCATATGCAACGTTACACTCCCCAGCACATATTTTATATTACAACTTTAGAGACTAGTTAGGTTACACAACACTGCCCTGTGCATATTACACTCCAAGGCGCATATCGCATAGCACGCGCTAGTGCCTGTGCTATCTCGCGCTCTTCAATGAATCTGTCATTGCGCACAATGTATTGCATATTATATTTCACGCCCGGTTCATCTTATATCACACTTTTTGGTGCATAGTTTATACCATACACTATATCTAGTTTTCATTTTCAATCGTGCTCTCAGGACTATGTTCTATATAACACTGTGTTCACCTACCCTTTTCACGGGCATTACATTTTGCGATAGGGGGTGGAGGGTCAGGGGGTGTTTCTGCCAAGTGAGCCCGGAGTCACAGTCTCAAACGTCCTCTTCTTCCTGAATAAAAGTGAGATTATGCTGCATACTTGTTCATATTTTAAGTAGTTCGCACAGACACAATGTTTTAAAAACAATAAAGTTCCTAATACCCGCCTTCTCTGAACAGTTAGCTTGCTGCCCTATCCCCCTCCTCCCTATCCTCTGTTGTGTGAATCCATGGACTAGCCTCCTCCCTCCTGCCATGCATGGTCTGATGTGCTGCCACTGCCCTCAATTTAGTATGATGTACCAGTCCACTCCTCCTGCCCTCCATTGCCCAATTCTATGCCCCATCATTGACCTCCTGCTTAAACTCTGTGCTTAGCTTGCTGCCCCTATTCTCCTTCCCCCCTGCCCTCCGATGTCTTTGTGCATGCCCCTGCTCCATCCTTTTTGCCCACCATGTCCCATGGACCTGCCACTCCTATCTTCTGAGTGTTCTGTTGAGCTGCCACTCCCCTCCCACCTGCCTAGCATTGTCAGATGACTGTAACCTGTCCCTGCCACCTCCACCCTACCTGTCCACATGCCATGCCCCTATCCTCTTCCTCCTGTCCTACATGGTCCATTGTACTGCCACACCCTTCTGCCCTCCCTGGTCTGTTGTGCTGCAACTGCTCCTCCTGCCTGCCCCGTGTGGTCTGTTGTGAGGTCCCTTCCCCTGAACTTTCTTGTCTGTGCACAGGTCCTGACCCTCCCTTCTATCCTCCATCGTCCTTTGTGCATGCCCCTGCACCCTCCTTCTTGCCCATCATAGCCATTGTGCTGCCACTAACCCTCCCACTTGCCATGCATGGTCTTCTGTGCTGCCATAGCCCCTCCCACCTTCCCTGTGTGGTCAGTTAGCTGCCCCTGACCCCCTCCCACCTTCCCTCCATGGTCTGTGTGTATACCATCACAGTCTCACTGTTGCTCTTCATGGTATGTCTTGCTTCTAGTGCCCATCCTGCCTGACCTCCATGGCTATCTTGTTGCTCCTGCCCTGCCCCCTTGCCCACAGCCCTCTGTTCACATGTGCAGTCCCCTACTCCCTCCCTCCTGGCTTGTCTGTTCCATTGTAATGCCCCTGATCCGTCCCTCCTGCCCTTTATGGTCTGTTATGCTGCAGCTTTCTCTCCTGTCTGTCCATTATGGTCAGCTAGCTACCACTGCCTCTTGCCCCTGTTCTCTGTTGTCCATGTGCATGGTCCTGTCCCCTCCCTCTTGCTTTCTATGGATTGTTGTGCTACACTCCTGTCCTGCATGCCCTGTGTGGTGTATTGTGCTGCTGCAAACCCTGATGCCTGCCCTGCAGGGTCAGTTTGGTGCACCTCTCCATGTCCCTCCTGTCCTCTGTTATCCAAGTCCAAGTCCATGTCCCTATCCCATTTCCTTCCATGATCCAATGTACCATACTTGCGAACTTTTTGAACTTGGTAAGAGGGAGATTTTGAAAAAAAACTGGGGTATTGATTTTCCCCTTTGAGTTACATTGAAAAAGAGGATATTGTAGACAGGAGACAGATCAAATAAAGCCCATTTGAGCTTAAAAACATTGGACGTTTCCTGGCTGAATCGGGTCTGTTGGCATGTATGGTTGTACTACCATTGCCTCTTCCTTCTGCCCACAATGGTCTATTACATTGCCACAGCCTTGAAGGAGGGTAGATTTTGTATCACAGGGGGCCCCTGGCCCGTTCTGTCCACACCTGAAGTATGAGACCCTTGTCCTTGCCCTGCCAGCCGCATTTGTAGGCCGTATTAAATTGACCAGCGGGTCCTGTGTTGCTATATAATTATCCTGAGACATCCTTACCACTCAGCCAGCATAAAACCCCTGTGTAGGCCCTTCTGTTCAATATGTAGGCCTCTTTGTTAAATTGACCATAGCTCTGCAATTTTAGTGTATAGCAGTCTGAAGGCAGGTCTGCGAGGCCTTCTGCTCCAAACTAGTAGCCCCCACCCTACCCGAGTGCTCCGTGCTCGGTATCAAAGTTCAACATCCCCCTGAAGCTGTCGACATACAGTAGGCTGCATCCTGGACTGGTACTTGCTTCCTGGGCAGGTTTCCCGCTTTTAAGGAAGTGGCAACCGCAGAGCGTCAAGTTAGGAGAACTGAGGAGATTTTATACATGAATATATTGAATTCCCGTACAATACCCATTATTTTCTGCTTGCTCTATGGAACTTACGATAAGCGATTGGCCTGAGACTGACATTTTCACCCAGTCCATTGTCAGCATTAAGTGGGTAAATGACGAAATGTCTGGTAAAATCTGCAGACGAAGCTTTTGGGTAGCATACGTAGGTAGATGTAGCGTGCAAAGGAGCCCACAAAATGATATAAAAAGGCAGCACCCACAGATATCGACGGACTACCTCGCCGTCTGTATGTAGGTTAACTGGCTGTGCAGGTTTTCCCCAAGAGCTGGGAGCTCTTGTCTTCCTTTGCTTAAAATGTCTTGCTCTGCTTTGCTTGAAGTATCTTATTCTATTTTACCTATATGAAATGTCATGTTATGTTTAACCATTGTTCTCTTTACTTTTGCATTTAAAAGATTTTGTATTGTAATTGCAGGAATGCTTGCTCTAAGAGTAAACGTGAGTGTTCCTAGGTAACATTTTCCTTGGTGTAACTTGTTTCTCATGATGCATTTATAGATGTGTTTTCTCTCTCTCTCGGTCAGTACATTAATTGAGATACAGAGAATATCATGACAGCTGTATGATTATCTGGATTCTGTATTTTGTACTTTATGTCTCTATTCTGCAGTTTCTTTGAAGTTGCATCTTCTCATTAAACTGCCATTGTATTCTGCCTCCAATTCCATGTCTCATATGTCTGTTTTCTTCATTTTTGGAGCAAGCGTTCCTAGGCACCCCGGCTCAAATTAAGGTGCCCCTTTGTCCCCGACTCACTCTCCTGCTCAGTTCTGTGGTGGCTCCCGGGGCTCTGGGGACCGCCCCTAGCTTCCTTGACCCGTAATAGATCTTCCCTCCAACAGCCTCTCTTGCAAGTCCTGTATTGTTGGTTTGTTGCCACTGCCCCCCTTTCCACTGCCCTCCATAGTCTGTTGTGCTTCCACGGCCCTTCCTGCCTGCTCAGTGTGGTTAAATTGTTGCCTTTGCACCCTCCTACCTGCCTTCAATTTTCAGAGTCCGTGCCCCTGGCCTCTGCCTCTCAACAGTATCCTAATGAACAACTAGATTGCTAACATTCTATATTTATTACAAAAGTGTGGAACGCCTGACATCATCTTGATGTAATCAAAACTGTAATACCTAGAGCATTTCCTTTAGAAATTACATATATGAGAGGGTCTTATTGGCATCAAAATTATGGTTAGTGCTCTAAAACACTAAAATAAGGACATATTTTCTGAGTTTTCAAATAGCGACAAAGCACTTTTAAATTATTTGTTATCTTTATGTTTTTTTATCCAGTTGACCACTTGATTAAATGTTGCACTTAGGGGAGAGGATGTGGTGTTACTTCCAGAACTGCAGACTTTGCAACTGGGGAACCAGGTTGAAGTTTCTGCTTCAGCTCGACATTCTGTGATTCTGGTCAAATCACTTAGTCTCCCCATGTCTACAACCAAAATGAATTTGTTCTTGTGTGATGTAACCAATGCTCATGTAAAGCACTCCAATACCTGACATGTCTGCACTATATACCACTGCAAAAACACAAAATAATAAGTGTTTTGCACACTTCTGTCATTGGGCTATATTTGGGCTACATCTGGGTGATTTTGGGCTACATTTGGGCTCTTTTGTCTCCGGTGGCCACCTTGGGAGATTTGTTATGAAGTTTCCTAATTTCCTCATGTACTGCAGTCTCCTCAGTATGAAATGCTTTCAGTTTTTTACTTTGATTCCATCATGAAGGTATTCAGATATGTCACACATTTGCCATAAATTCTGAATGTTAGCACTCTAGTTGCTCATTAGATCACTGTAGTAAAACTACTGTTCATCATGGAAGTATGCTCCTGGTATTAAAAGTGCATGTTTCAGTCCGCAGGTCAGAATTTTTTAATGAAATAGAAGAGGATTTGAGAAGTCACTCAAAATGTGCCCTCATTTTCTTTCTTCAGCATTAATCATAATTTCTATTGCAAAATGAACCCCCTCATTGTGTTCCTTTTTAAATTAAATGTTTTAAGTGTTACCAGTTTATTCCAATCAAGATGGCTTCAGGTGTGCCATACTTTTGTCATAATGAAGACAGTAAGCGCTCTAGTTGTTTTTAAGAACATTCTGGGACATTCTGTCATTGGGCTATACTTGGGCTACATCTGGGTGATATTTGGGCTACATTTGGGCTCTTGTCTCTGGTGGCCATCTTGGGAGACTTATTTGTTGTGAAGTTTCCTAATTTCCTCATTTACTGCAGTCTCCTCAGTAGGAAATACTTTCAGTTTTTTACTTTGATTCCATCAAGAAGGCATTCAGATGTGTCACACATTTGCCATAAATTAAGAATGTTAGCACTCTTTTTGCTCATTAGATCACTGTAGTAAAGCTACTGCTCACCAGGGAAAACTGCTGCTGGTATTGAAAGTGCATGTTTCAGTCTGCATGTCAGAATGTTTTAATGAAATAGAAGAGGATTTGAGAAGTCACTCAAAATGTGCCCTAATTTTTCTTTCTGCAGCACTAATCATACTTTTTATGGAAAAATGAACCCCCTCATTTTGTTCCTTTTTAAATTAAATGTTTTAAGAGTTACCACTTTAATCCAAGCAAGATGGCTTCAGGTGTGCCATACGTTTATCATAAGTAGGACTGTTAGCGCTCTAGTAGTTCTTTGGAACACTCTGGGAAGCTGCAGTAGAACACAAAGGAATCAACTGACAGTCTCTGCCCTTGTTGGATGTACTTGTTTTACTGAGAATGTCAGACTTCATTCTCACATGACTGAGAAAGATAATGTGAATTTACAGAAAATACGCTCTCAGTTTAGCTTATAGATCACCTTCCAAACCTCTGTGGTAAAAGCATGAGAAAATAGTTCTCTCAATCATGATATCCCAGCAGAAGGTTTTTTCACATGGTGAAATCACCTTAGAACATACCACAATTCCTAAAATGAGTATGGTACCATCAACAAATGATTTATAATGTAACTAAAGTCTTAAAACCTTCTATTAACTGCAATGCTTTTTAATGAGGTGCTATCATGTATATTGGTCCCAAGATGGCTGCCAACACTTCTTGGATGAAGTGCTGACAGCCAATCAGATCTCAGGATGAGATGTGTGGTTAGGCTCCGCCCACATATATATATATATGCTTTTAAATGCTATTTTCTCAGGAAATACTGAACAGATTTACACCAGACCTGCAAAAGGCACTTCCTTGACCTTATGGCTACCTCTCTGCCAAATTTCAAGTAATTCTGTTCAGCCGTTCGGGCTGTAGCTATGTCTAAAGGTCCTATGGAAAAATGCATGGGGAAAACGCGTTTTGGGACCCCCTTTTTTCTCGGCCCCTGCTTGACGAATCACCCCGAGACTTTCAGGGTAGGAGCTGAACGGAGCGCCCCATTAGTTTTGAAAATTTCGCGAGGATTCGTCAACCGGCACCAAAGATATTCAAAACAGAATTGAGATTTCCTATGGAAACTAGGTTGTAACTATAACCGCCAGTAGATTATATATATATATATACACACACACACACACACAATGGCTGTAAAGGTCCTGGAGTAATAAACCACAAATCCAGTTGCACAACGTTGTGGTCCGTGCCCGTTTTTTCCAGACAGGAGCAAATTAAACTGAGAGTAACGCAAATATATTTATTTAAAATCGATCCTAGGATTAAGAATCCTGGCTCGTATGGGATCTTTGAATATGTCAGGGGCATGTTTAATGACCCCTTTAATCATTGGTAATATTTGTAGTTTTTTTTTACTGTTCAAATGTATCTAAAAGGAAATCCTCCTCTGCTGTGTCCGAGTGCATTGTCACACCGTGAAAAACGGAAGCCCTATTGATCAATTGTCCTAAACCAATATGGTCGTCTGGGGGAGATGGTTTTGTTGGGTATGGTTGAGGGCTTGGGAGGTCTGGTAGATCTATTGGGTGAGGCTAATTCCAATCATCATGTGGTGGGTCGACTGGATCCGTGAACTAATCATTGGGGTCTCCCCCCACCCCTAGGTCGTCGTCATCATCATCATCATCTGGTGGTGGAGAAGTTACAGGCAGAGGTGGCGTTAAAGGTTTATGGAGAGGAAGGGGGTTAGAAGGAAGTACAGGAGAAGAAGGAGGCATAGGTGATGTAGCAGAGTCCTTCTTGACAGGCACTGGAGGGGCGTGTGCTGTGTCTAACATCCTCTTCTTGCAGGGCATAGCTGTGACATGTCCTGTTTTAGGGTTAATGTAGATTTTTTTCTGTCTGGGATCGACAGGATCCGGATGAAAAAGTTCCTCTTCCTCCACAACCGCTTTCTGCGCCAATTTTTTCGGTTCCGAGCGGGCTGTTCCAGTGCCTTCTGATTTGGTGGTGGGGTTGTGGCAGGGGCAGTAGTACTAACTCATTGACCAGGAGTGATGGGGTCGTCCGAGTCTTCTGCCTCGGACCAGATTTCCAGATCTTCGGAATTTTCTTCTGGGACATCTGGACCCTCGGAGATGCCCTCTGGTTCCAGAGCTGATCTCTGCGCTATGATGGGTCATCGAGCCAGACGATCTCAGAGTGTCTTTTTTGATCGAAAAGAGGCGCAGGCTGGGCAGCTGGACTCGTCGTGTTCTGGCGAGAGGCACAGGTTGCAGGCCTTATGATGGTCACTGTGTGGAAACTTCGCTCCACACTGGGGCCATTTTTCTGAACGGAGTCCTTCCCATGAGCCGTAGGCCTTTCGGCGTCGATAGGCTCCCGCATCGACGACTGGAATCGAAGCGGCGAAAGGCACGTCAAAGATTTCAATGTTCGAAGTCAATCCGAAGAGTTTGAAGAAGTTTTGCGCGTCGAATAAGTTTGAAAATTAAGTTTCGAACAGGAGCGCAAAAGTTGCATCCAAACCCAATGGCGGAAAAAAACAATCCGAGGATGGAGTCGATGCCCATGCGCACTATCGTCAAAGGGAGGAGTCACCTATCTCGTGACTACAAAGACTTCTTCCAAGACAACAACAAGGTGCAAGCATCCAAGCCCAAAACCAGATGGCGATCTAATGCTAAGTGTGTGATCTGCAGCTCATATGCCTCGAACATAAAGCTTCTTGGCGAGGAGCGGCTCGATGTCATCCAACACCAGTTCTAGGCTATATCTGTTATTTACTTCCAGAAACTCAGCAGTCAGACAGCTCAATGTAGGCCTCCTTTCAAGCAGGTCGAGTTTGTGGTCTCTGTAGCTCTCTACCAAGGCCTTTCTGGGGGTCATTTGGGAGGTTTCTTTTAATTTGCTCCACAAATTACCCCTACCTAGACCCTAACTATGTACGCCAGCCATGGTAGCTTCCCTGCACCTCGCATCCCCATGACTTCAATCAGCTCTTCCCTGTAAGGGGCTAGTTCAGGGGTGCTCCATAGAAGACGCCAGTATAAAGGTTTAAGTGCAACTTCATCCGCAATGGGCCTTATCCCAAGATTCATTCAGAGGTGTTAATGGTGTGCTAGGAGGGAGTCTTACAAGTTATCTATGAAATAAGTTCTCGGTGCGTACAAGTGAGCTGAGTACACAGTGACCCCATAATTCCGCTCCTTATAGGGCAGGGCTCCTGTACTTTACAAATTTCCATCACTGGGCTAACCAATTTTTCTGTCAACTCCTATGTAATTTTAAGATGCGCGCCTCCCCCCCCACGTTGTCTATATTAATTTCAAGCTTGCTACGTTAATTTGGGCACCCCAGTCCATCTTCTCTATCAGCATAATTCCCAGATATTCAAAGATGGATACCCTCTCCAACGGTCTTCCATCCAGGCGGGGATTTGGGCGAGTGGTGTTGCCCACATCAACGCCGTGTACTGTTTGCAGAAGACACTAAAGTTATCAAGGGTCCTCTGAATTCCCATGGGAGATTTTGCAAGCAAGAGGGTGTCTGCAAACATCAAGGCTGATATTTTGCGATTCGTCAGCCTAGGGGCATCAAGGTTCATCCCGGCACTAAATGACTATTAAGGCATTAATAAAAAGGCAGAAGAGAGTCGGGCCAAGACACAGCCTTGACGACCACCTCTCTACGGGCATCGGGGTTGAAAGTTTGCAGTTTTTGCCAAATCTGATTTGGGCAAAATTACCCTCGTGTAAGCATTTTAACTGGTAGCATAGGTACTCTGGGACTCCCATGTCTAGTAGAATTGCCCAAAATGTGTCCCTCGGTACCAGATCGAAAGCAGATTTAAGGTCTACAAATATAAGATAGAGGCTGCCACCCTCTACAAACACAGTTTTCAGGTGTATCAATTGTAGCCTAAAAATGTGGTCAGTTGTTGATGTCCTTGCTCTAAACCAGGCTTGAAGTGGAGTAAGGATGTTATATTCCTCCATCCAATTCTGGAGTCGCCCCAAAACACGAGCAAATATTTTCTGGCTTACATCTATGAGGCTAATAGGACAGTAGTTGACAGGCAGAAGTGGAGAGCCATTTTTATAAACTGGTATTATTTCGGCCCCCACCCAAATGGTGGGAATTGCCATGCCTTGTAAAATGGCATTAAACAAGGAAGACAGATAGGGAGCCCAAACGGTGGGCTCAGAACGAAAAAGGTCACCAGGGATCTTGTCCAGCCCTGCGGGTTTAGCTGGTGTTATCTTGCCTAGTGTACTACAAAACAATGTTCACAAGGAACTGATTTGAAAATAATCATCTATCACATACAACATCAATAGTTGTGTTTGAATTAATCTCTCACAGAACAAACATGAAGTCAATAATAAACACAGTAAGCCTACACACGACCTTTCATAATTTACCAAGCCTCAGCCGAGGTCTTTTATTTAACACAAATTTTTCATTAAATCACATATAAAAACATATTGTATATACACAACTCCTCTCTCTTACATTCGCAGTGCAAAGTGAACCCCAGTGAAGAAAACCATAACCTCACAAAAATAAATAAACAAAAAATAATGAAGGTGTAAAAGGTTATTGGAAAAATTAACAAGGACAGTTTGTAAACAATATATAATAATTCAGTCAAAGCTGTCTCTTATTTCGTTTGTCGACGGCGTTTCGACCCACTTCTAAATACCGGGTCTCATCAGGACTGTAAATATGGGGACAGTTTTAAGCATACAGTAGTTCTTGTCGGATCCAGTATGCAAAGAATGAGCAAAATAGAGGTTTACGTCCAAACTTGGACTTTTTTTTACAAAATTTTATTTCTCATCCACGGATAAGGGTCAAATGGTAGACCGAATATGTGGCGATACACGCTTCCTTGGGCTTTAGATTATTATTCCTCCATGAATATGATTCAGAGGTGCCCCAAAAATTCACGGAGATACGACCTGTTCTTATCTCGGCTTTTATATCGAATTATCTGGAGAGAAAGAAACGTTGTCCGTAGTCAGGAAGGGCACTGACTATTTGGCCCTAAACCCAGTGCGTGGAAGCTTGTTTCTGGTCCAGGTAAGACATGGCTTGGCAGTTCGGGCTGGACTGTTCCCATGAGGCACAGGGTCAGACTGATTTGCATATGGCCATGTCTGAACTGGGGTGGCAGAGTGGGCTAAAGAACGGTGATGGATTAAACCCAGATCAGTTGACTGGGGGTGAGTGCTTGCAATGTTCAACACTCCGTCCATCATTTCCTTTGGTTTTTGCGTTATAGTTTACAGTAGCCACAAGAACCTACAATCTACTCTGCACATTTTTTTAAATCTTATTATTGTATTTATATTTGTTCTGGAGGTATAGATGTCCAGCCACAAATATTAATGAATTACATTTTACATGATGATTTATGGCATTTGAATTGTGAATGGTCACAATACTACCCTTTCCTTTAATGGTTCTCTTCTCCTTTTCCAGAAAAAATGTTCTGTCAGTTTATTGAATTGTCTGATTTATATGATAAAGTTTTTTAAAAAACAATTAAGGACCCAACCATGAGATGGTGGAATAATGCACACCACGTAAAGCCAGAAAAGATCCATTATGCAAATGGAGCATAAAGCCAACAAAACCAAGATAAGGCAAAGAACTTACAATCACCCCACCAAATATATACAGCTACCTGTGCAAACATACCCACACACATCCCCATTCTGCCATATAATTGGCTGTGGTCTGATTTGGAAGATGCCCTAGCAAATAGAGAAACAGCAATCATGAAACAGACACCAAAATTATACATTGACTGCTCTTCAGATAGGACAGTAGCCTTTCTAAGAACACGACCAGATCACAGTATTCTCAAGCTAAATCAGTCCAGTTATAATGGTAATCTCAGAATCAACTGGAAAGTCAACACTTACCAAAAGTGGAATACGGCCATTAAGTGGCAAAATGCGTGTTGTATAAATGTCAGTAATAATGCTATGACTGCATGCAAGTACAAGAAAGCAAAACAATGGATGCACAAAAAAAGTTTTGGGGATACAGCAGAGCAATAGTAACGAAATAATATATAAATAATAGCACCTTTTCTGGGGTCTGATGAGCATTGGCATCGGGCCACTTAACCAGGCGTTCGGTTCATCCCGCAGCTCCAGTTCTGCTTACCAAAAGTAGCCCACTAGGCACTCGCATTCAATGCCCGGCTCCACGCCAGTGATCCCGGCTTCTTACCCATTTAAAGTTTGAGAATAGTTTGAGATCGTTTCGGCCCAAAGACCTCGAATCATTCGCTTTACCAATAAATATTGATAGTAATTTAGCCTATGGTAATTTGGTACTGTATATATATATATATATATATATATATATATATATATATATATATATATATATACATATACATACATATATATATATACATATACATACACACACACGGGACTCCCACTACGACGACGGGATGATACAAGCATGTGAATCTATGAAAGATCCAATACTGGAGAAATTTAATTTGCCACTCTACCTCTCATTCACGGTCGAAACTTAAAAGCAAGACTGACTTGGTAAGGAAAATCACTCATGCTAAAAGGGTTCACTAGAAACGCTTCCACATGGAGGCACACCATGCAACAGCAGCACCCCGGCCTTTGCCCAATTAAAAAAAAAAAAAAAATACACCAGTCAGACAGATGGGACACGTCTGAAACACTCAAGTTAAGTATTGCTCAGCATGTGGCGAAAGCCCAGTATCCACTGCTCTGTGGCACTCAGCCCAAGGAACCCATCACCTCTGCATGCAGCAGGTTACCAATGAAGTAGTTCCAGTTACCAGCACAAAGGTAACTGGCTAAAAAACACAGGGTACCAAGTGACACCGCAAAAGAACTGTTAATGGCAGCCTCATGAATCGTGGCTCCCATTTCTAACATCTCCATTCTGGGAGGTTCTGCCCATTTGAAGCAAAGTACATGGTCTGCATGCCTTCTCCCTAGTTCACTTTCAAAATCTAGCTATTCTGGTTTCAAGTCCTTTGTTTTACCGCCATCTTGCAAGTAGCACATATCACCTACTGGCAACTCGTTTGAACAAGCAACCTCATTTGCCAACTCCAAAGTGCTGTATTGTGAGTAGTTTAACTGGTACCAAGCATTGTAAGAGAAGTTAAATATGGATTCATTGTAGTAGCTAGTGTATTCTGTCTTTTTTGCAAAATTTAAACAAAGGCCTCGAGAACTGATTTAGAATGGGGAAGGGTTCCCAAGAATTCCTTCTGTGCTGGAGGTTTACAAACTCAACTCTTAAATCGCAGACACATTTCAAAAAATGTTTAATATATACACACACCGTCTCAAATAAACTCAACATTATATGTTACATTTTTCAATATTTTACAAAGTACAGAAAAAATAGATAAAGGTACTTTTCTTTTAAATAAGGGCATAAAATATTGAAACATATATTCTTTACACGCTATATATATATATATATTTATATATAAAGAATCCGTTCTTATGTATGAAATCTAAATTACACAGCTATTTAAATTAGAATACAAAACTTCAAACAACTAACTGGTATATGATGTTTTCTTTTAAAGTACAAAAATGATTGGATTACATCCAATACCACTTACCTGTCCAAAGCAGGTAATTTTGTAAACATAAAAATATCATGAAGTGCCTTTTTAAATGCAGGTAAAACCGTACATTTTGAGTCTTCCATACAGACCACAAGACCTTGATCATATACCCTATTAAAAACAAAAAACGTCCTGTGTATTCAGTGCTTTGTATGAAGCAAAGTCAATGTGGTGTAAAAGTTGACGTGTTCCAAGTGAAAACAAAAATGTATCCCAAAAGTGTGTGTGCATTGAAAACGAAGGAAATATTTATAATATTTTGTTAAAAACGTAGTCTCTTTAGTTTTAAAAATGTCTTAGAAGTCCTTCCTTCGGGCCATGAAATTCCTTCAGACAAAGGAGCCATGTTTCCATATTCCATAGTGTCCTCTCTGTACAGGATAGGTGTCCTTATAGCACATATGTACAAGTGTTCCTTGGGCTATGTACAGGTCAGGCCCTGGTGCGTCACCAGGTGGTGCGCGCCTCGGAATGTAACCACTCCAGAGAGGAGCCCAGCAGGGCCTGCAGTTCACTTGTAAACTCCACCACTTCCAGCTGCTCCTTGCCCTCGGGGTCGAAGCCTTCCAGGTCCTTCGAGCACGAGAACAGGTGACTCAGCGACGTCTGTTTGTAAAACTCGGCCTCCGAGATGGTGACGATTTCCACGCCGGGGAACTTGCCACGGAACACCTGAGGTGACATTTTCAGCCTTTTCAGTACGTGGGTGAATAAAAACCAGTTCCGAGGTCTGGAGGGAGGGAAAAAAAAATCATTGTTATTAACTTCAGAATGCCCACGCAAGATAAAAGGTACACAACATGAATGTTGAAGTACTTTTTTTTTTTTTTTACATATTAAGCAGTTAAGTCGCCCTCTTATTTAACCTTGACCGGTAGATAGACCACTGAAGTGCACACCTCAAAGCACTTTGGTGCCATGTTAGTGGTAGATGGTGCGGTACAAAAGCCAGGGCTTTAAGCGGGATGAAAGAACTGGGGGGGTTCCTTCAAAGGGTGTGGCCTGTGTCGTTAGGGGTGTGGCTTAAAAACACAAGCTAAAAACCTGTGCTTAGCATAGGGTGCCGCTCGACCGGTATTATGCGGTTTGTCATTGCATCCAGATATATAATACAAGTAACAATACACCTACAACAAGCCAGGATTATTGGTTTTGTCAATGATTGTTAGTTGCAGAAGATAAATAAACAACAACTATGCCTTCGTTGTATAGAATATTGAAATGCTTCAGTTCTGAAATTATAAGACTATGAAAAAACAACAACGAGTCTCTTTGAAGTTACATCAAAATGCAGTAAAGGGTGGTACTGCTGCAGAGTTTAAGATTTATATTTTTTTCACCCCGAGGGTGAGGGCAAAAATTGACCCGTATTAGCACATGCTTTTTAGAACTGCCGATGCTGAGCACCAGCAGGACCCGGCCCACTTAAAGCCCTGACAAAAACTAACAACACTGCTAAAGCTGTTCACAAGGCCATGAAACCCATTCGGTTGCGCACCTCTTCCGTCTGTTAACATACCCCACACGAATTTCTGGTTATCAGTCAAACACTGTACCACTTAATTAACATTAAACTACACGAAGCAGTGCATCTTTCGAGGCCGCATAGGTGCGCGCGCAAGAGAACACCCTTATTCTAAACGAAACACTTGATGTTTCCCCCTTAAACTGGCCTTTGTTTGGAGACTCCCTCCAGTGAAGCCTACAGTCAGTGTCGCAGCGCCGCCCACAGGCAGCGCCCAGCAGCACCACTAAGAGAGCCCCAGGTCCAGTGAGCCCACAACACTTCCTGTTGGGACTCGTGGCCGAAGGTACACGGAGCTCATCTGCAAAGGAGAGCATGAAAAGGGCACCGAACGCGGGTTGACACCATAGTTATTTTGAGGGGCAGGGGGTTAAGAAAAACTTTTACCATGAGCAGAATGTTTTGGGGCTGCTATAAATACCTGGCAATGTTTTTAAACACACACGATGGGTGCAGCATTTGTAATAGTCATGTTTGATCAAGTCGGTGCATTAGTTTTTATTTTAAATGGAGCCGTTCTATTTGTACAGTAATTAAAGGCAGGAAAGAGGTAGTTAAGGCTGCTCTTGGATGTTCGACATTGTTTGTCTAAATGTAGTATTACTTTCGAACTGTAATGATTTGCCGAGATTGCTTGCAAACAAACGGTTTGTGCAGCTTGGAGCGGGATTAGTGTGACCTTGGAGCAAGCCGCACCTTCTCTGGGGTGGGCGCTGGAGCAAGCCGCGGCCCAGCTATTGTCCGCAGGTCGGAACCCACACAAAGGGCCGGATCGTGCGCATTTGCACCAATAAAGCCGTGCACAGCACAATGTACATTTTACTCCCAGGGGAAACAAAGGCCACTCCTGTCCCAACACTTAAGATAAGCCCCATTTGCACATCTCTTTTTAGAAGCCAGAGCAAACACAAACACCTCCCGGTGCCCTCCCAGATACAATGGCGGCCATTTGATAAGCTGCAGGCAACGGCCATAAGAGGCCATTAGGGGGAAACAAAGCAGGCGCCAGGCCCAGGACCCACCTCCCCCGAAAAGGTTAGGGCCTTTGACTGAAAAGGATATTACCCCCCCCCCCCCCCACACACACACACACACACACACAATTCCACGTCCCATGGCACTTCACCGAGCCACTCACCCCTGGGAGAGAGACACCTGGATGTTGTAGCAAGGCAAGAGGGGGGTGTCGGAGAATTCGAACTCGAAGACGTCGCTGCAGCCATCCTCGTCGTCGCTGGGGCCGGGGGCGTTGGCCAGGACGTCAAACCCGGTTTCATCTTTCGGTTCTAGAGAAACCGAGGGAAACACGTCAGCACAGAGGCGAAGCTGCCACGGCACACTCAAGAGTCAGCAGTTCACCTACTCCACTAGCAACAGCTCTACAGACAGTAAGCCCTGCCTGTAACCTGCTAGTGCAAAGTACTCGCACACACACAGACAAAAAGGCATGCATTTACTTACCACACACAGAGCTGCCGTAGAACTCCCAGGAGCCGCCAGCCTCGTCGCCACCGCGACCTTGCAGGTCAGTCAAGTACTCTAAAGAGACAGGGAGAGGCAGACAGGTCAGAACAAGACGTCAACACACTGAGCCAGCTGCGTCATCACCGCGGCGCCACTCGCCATCACGTGGACCTCGCAGCCCCCACCAACATGCAAGTGCAGAGTAGACCAGCGGCAAACCATGCAGGTCTCAACTCGGCTGAGAATCTTAAATGCTCATTGTTCGGTAATGGTTGCGTTTAGCCTGCCTCTAAGCACTCTAGCAATGAAAGGGCAGCCCAAGATCACACAATTCGCCCACGTGGAAGGAAGCCTGTATTAAATCTCGCCGTCCCAGTGTCACAAGTGATAAATAACCCAGCCACTGGCCCCCTTCCTGCCTAAGGGACCCTCTTTGCACTAATCAGTGAGAAGAGCTGACCGTTTGAGTTACCCCGGTTGGGCCTGGTTTTCTGGTTGCCCGGTACTCCAACCGCAAACTGTTCCACTTGTTAAATACTTAGCGATTAAGTATTTTACCTCCCCTGTCTGTGATACTCACGGACTTTGTGCTCTTAAATCTTTACCCCTTTCAATGTAAGTGGCAACAACAACCCTGATTTTTTTTTAAGCGACGGGTGAGGGGCGTGATTTCGATCATTCAAATGGACGTTTGTGGCCTTTTGACACTGGTAACAATAAGGCGCTTGATCGGCCTGGGAGCCACGTCGAGGGGCTCAGAAGAGCGACGAAACGTGGGGAATTAATTCTGACAAGGACAGAGGAGAATAATTGCAGGCCCCGCCCTCCCGGGGTAATTAGCGTGACCTGTGCCGTGCACAGCATTGTGGACAGCCGTAGTACTGGCCTAGGGGCATGCCCGACGCTCGCATGGGTAGAGGGGAGTAGCATGGTGGGCTGGCTTTAAGGTGGCATTATTACAGGCCGTGGTCTAGTGGGGTGCAAGTGTGGCATCGTTACAGCTAATGGCATGGTCGTGTGTAAGCGTGGCAGCATTTTAGACTCTTGGAATCCATGGTGTGTGTCAACAATAACAAACGTGGACGAGGTCTGCTGGTGTGGAACCTCTATGGCCTCTCAGAATAAGGGAAGGAGGTGTGAGTGCGGAATTGATGAGAGATGGGAGTGTGCTAGTCTGAGCATGCGAGATTAGCAAATGACACGCGTGTCAATGTGGCACCACTGTGTTCACTAGCAAGGTACAAATGTGCGCTACGGCTGCACTTAGAGACGGCAGTGGTATTGCTGCAGACGCTAATATAGGGTGGAGGGTAGGGTTGCTGGTGCAGTAGGCGCCATGGACCCGTGAGTTCCTGGCACAACATTCCAGACAGCAGCATGCGATGCGAAGGGCTGTTGAGGCGAGAGCCACATGGAAAGGTCATTTGTCCAAGCTGGTGCTGAAGCATTACAACACTAATCCTCTATGGGTCGTGGAGTAGCGGGCTACTCGCCGAAAAAGTGCTTCGACGCCTCGTCAAGGGTAGTAAACGCTATATACATGCAATTACAACACACTACAATTAAAAGGGAGTAAAACCTGTCCCCGCACTCCGGGCGCGTTGGTCAGAAGCCGGGGATGTTCCAGCAAGGAGAGCTGTGTGGGTGGTATGTGTCTCTTGATAGGATAGCGTTATCTGCATCCGTGTTTGTTTATCCATACCCCGGACACTAGCATGCACAGGGGTAACAGTCGGCTACTAACCGTAGGACCCTGTGGCTGCATTGTGGTCTCCCAGCCATAAGTAGTGAAAGGCGCAGCTCGGCACTGTATGTGCACGATACCAGATGGGCAAACAAATGAATTAACTGGGGCACGGCCATGTGCAACCACTCATATCCCGGCACCTGTTTCACATCACCGTCAGAAAATATTTTTAGCACAACTCAGAAGGGAAAATCTTTTGCTGGCCCGCAGCCCAGTTTGAAAAGTCCTTTCCGAAGGCATGCCTTCCCTCTGTGGAAGTGCTTCAGAAAAGTCCTACACTTCGGAGCTGCCCTAAACGGTCCACACCGCAGCGGACCACGGGGAGACCTCATGTGACCCAAGAAGCGCAACGCTCTTCTCTTGACCTTGCAGAGCACGAACACGTGCAACCTGAGGGGAAAGCAGCAAACCACGCCCCCTGAAATGTGCCCACGATTCCGGATCCCGGCGTTACTGAAAGGTACACAGCTGCTAGGCTTCGCGCGGTCGACAGGGCTAAAGCCGCCAGGTGACTCCGGGACATCAGAGGCGCCATTTTCCAGTTCCGTTTTTCCCCTTTATCAGCCCGCTGAATTGAAGGAATGGTATTACTGGTTACCACTGTCGGCAGACTGTTTCCACTTCTTTCGGGCCTGCATCATATGCAGATTTTTAAACTGATGTCGGTATGACTCAGTCAAAGCACCCCCTTGTATGGTATTGTTCCTATACACCAAACCCTGCGTCCTACATGTGGCCAGCCGCGCACCAGCTCCATGCAGGGCTTTAAATTACGCGCGCGCGCACTCTATAGGGGCCACCTGGGGTGGTCACACACACACCTGTCAGGAAGGCCTCCATCAGCTCGCTGTGCGTCATCTTTGCAATGGTCCGGCCCGAGTAGGTCGCCAGGGTGGGATCCGCCCCGTAGGAGAGCAGGAGACGCACACATTCCAGGTGATCGTTTTCTACCGAGTCGTGGATCGGTCTGTGGAGAGAAACACGTACATTTAGAGATGCGCCCAGGCAGTGTTCACACCCCACCAGGCAAGTTTCATTGGCTTCATTTAAATCATAACCTAAACCAAATACATCACTCAGAAAAAAAAAAAAAAAAGACAAAAAAAAACCAAAAAACCGAACATGGTACATAAAGGGTTCAGTGGTGAATTATCCGTGGAATATTTATTGTACAAATACACACGAATGTAACGCCACCACAACCCCCAGCACTGTCTATTCTGACAACACAGCCACAAAGATAAGGGTCTCTACCCCGAATGTGTGGTATTGGTTTAGCAATTATTTTTCTCCTCACTGAAGGGTAATAGGAAGGCGCAGTAAATGGCTTAAAAATGGAGGGGCTGAGTGGAGCAAGGACTCAATTTGACAGATTCACACAAACGTCTGTAATGGCGCCAAGCTCCTTAAATTAGAGAGTCGGTCTCATGACAGGCTCTTTCTGCTGCTTCCCAGGCCCGGCCCTTGTGGATAACACAATTTCTGATTTATGCCCCATTAGCCACAAATATATGTCGAGCCGAGCCATCCGGTGGGTGCCGACTGCTTGATTAAAATGCAATGGCTGGTCAAGCTCCCGGTCGCATGTGTTGCCAACGTCATCATGCAAAGTAACTGTAATGAGCCCATTAAACAGATTTATAGAGGCGTTACGCCATTGTTGTTAACACGCTGATGATTTTTTTTTAATCAATAACTTGTACAGAGCACTTTGCAAGCAGTGGATCTTTTAAAATGGAAAAAAAAGTGCCGTGGCGGAACAAGCAGCAAACAAGGCTCTTTGGGGCAGTCAGAAAGCTACCATAGCCCATATGTTTAGATACAGCTCAATGCAGATGTTTGTGAAGGCTGATGGGACCGGGTCACAAATGGAAGGAGACATCCAAGCCCATTGAAAATTCATCATTGGTCTGAAGCAGCTATGGTATAGGTGAAAAAAAATGAGGTACAGATTCACACCAAGTCCTCCCATCAGTTCAGCAAACCAGCACATTGCCTTAAACACCTTACACAAGGTGAAAGCTCTAATAGTTAGAAGACTTCAATGCGATTTTAACTTGTGCCACAAATTTAACTCCTTAAAAACAAGAGGGGCGTGTAAAAAAAAAAAAAAAAAAAAAAAAAAAAAAAAAAGCAGCTATGGCATAAGTTATACAGAAAAAGAAGCGGACCTTAATATTCTATATGGGGTTTAAATTGTACACAGAGTCCCACATACACGTCTTTGTAGGCTGGCACTACATGGTCCTTCCAAGAGAAGAGGGCGGGGGCAGGACTTGCATGCACCTTCCGCACTGTACCCCGCAGCTAGTCTGCACTAACTGGAAAGACAGGTGGGGCACGTGGTTGGCAGAGATAAGTCCTCAGCCGTAGACCATCCCGCGGGCCTGCCTGTGTCACACATGGGCACCGTGCACATAATCCGCAGAGGCTACTGGCGGCTGTTCATCACTGGATGAAGGTCAGCGCAGCTCTCTCCCACCTCCAGACCCGGCAACCAGGAGTAACATTTGTAAATGTCCCTTTGATTAGGAATAAAGCCTTACTTCACATAATCACGGTGACAGGGAGACACAGGAGAAAGAACCATGTCAAACCCAATGCTCGATGCGAAGAAATACCAAAAGCATGTCGCAGAAGCAAAGAGAGCATTACATTAACGGCTACCCACCTCTGCATGGCATACTTCTGCATGCTGAACACAGGGCGAGCAGCCTTCTCTCTCTCCCCCCCGTTAATTAATGTGCATAATCAAATGAACCCTTCGAACAAAAGGTCTACCATCATTCTCACATGGACTCTGCCCTTCACCAGGTAAAATAAAGCCACTCACCTGGTTCCATCCTGCGCACTGCAGTTCACGTCCGCCCCATGGTCAAGCAGGTGCCGTACGATGCTCAGCCAGCCCCTGGCACACGCCTCATGCAGGGCGCAATAACCAGCGTTGTCACGATGATTGACATCACAGAGTTTGTTCTCCAAGCAATAGAGGACCACTTCCTGCAAAAACAAAGGGCACTTAGTCACTGCTAAGCTACATTAGGTGTCTGCAGATTATTAAATAACGTCTGTGTAAATTAGGAAGTCTGAAACTCAAACAAAGAAATAAAAAAAATCACCATAGTTAGAGCCCTGAGCTACACGCAGTCCTCAGCCTTTTACAGCATATGCCCACAGCTGGACAACTAACAACCCTGGCAAACATGTTCAAACCAGCCCCATACTGCAGGAGGGCGTGACCAGAGGAGGGCCCCGGGGGTCGTGGTTAGATCATGGCAGCTGTTCTTCCTCTGAATGCAGCCGCCTCCTGCAGCCCATCATGGAAATGGCCAGAGTGGGGCAGTGGCCAGCATAGCCTTCTCAGCCATTTACAGCGCAACCAATCTTATGTCAGTATGTCTGTCTGTCAGGCACTACACCAACGTAACCCTCTGAGACGAACCCCTTTGTTTCCATAATTACGAAATGAGGCAGGCTTACCTCCATAGATCCAATTATCAGTCTCGTAAATAAAGTGTAAAAAAAAAAAAACGCGGAAGTGAGGCTAAAGCCGTGGTAGTTGCGAGCCTCACAAGGCTTACTGAGGCGGGTGAGAAGGGCATCTGGCCAGCCCAAAGGTGATAGGGCAGAACTGCCTCCAGACTCTGGGTTCATGCTTACTCTGGTTTTTCAAAGATCCCAACCAACACATGGTTCTGTGGGAAGGAAAAAGTAAGCAATCATTTCTGTTCCAAAGGAATAGATTGACAAGGAGATTATTCTATCATGTTTATGGTCCTAAAATCTTTAGGGTCTTACAGGGCCAGGCACGTCCTGGATCTGAAGATACTGAACATGTGGGTAGAGACTATTCATTTCAAAACGGAGATGTTGCAGAGCATCATCCCTTTAGTCCACAGCCAGGATTTCACGACTGATTGACCTTCAGGATGCTGATCTACACATTCTAATTCATCCCAAGCATCCAAGTTTTTGCAGTAGGCTACCTTCACTTTCAATTCAAGTTTCTACCTTTGAGACTCAAGTTGGTGTATGGTGTACATCGGAGCAATTAAATCACCAGCATATAGAACTGGCTAACTTAATTTTTCCAGGATGGATTTTAAATGGGCCTGAAAGTTTAACACTAAAGATTCAGTGGGTGGCCATCAGAGCTTTCAGGAAGACCAGACTTACAGGGAGACCAGAGGAAACCTCTCAGGTGAGGAAGGTTTGGTACTCGTCTATTTATGGGATTTAATACTTTTCAACCTGTTTGTGCACTTATCATTCCTTTTTGAGATTTGTCTTAGTTTTTGAATCCTTTAAAGATCCCACTCCCTTAGGCCTCCAGAGTAAGTCAAGAGGACCGTAACACTTAAAACTTTCTTCCTTGTAGCAGTCACTTTAGTGAGAAAGCTTGAAGTGTGGGGCTCCTTTTATAAAGTTTTGAGCATAGGATTGTCCTTGCCCAGGTCGAAACTAAACTCTTTACAATGATCAGGAAGTGATTTTGCCTCAGTTCTGCCCCCATCCTGACTAGGAGGAAAGATCAGGCATCATAAATTGAATACGAGAAGGGCTCTTCTCATATCTTGAAAATGCCCCTTAAACAGCCGACTCAATCAATTTTTTGCCAGCTAAGAGGGATGAAAATCCATCAGTAGCCTTAGTAGACGGATTAGATCCTTAGTAGGTCTGGCTTGCAGGCAACGGGCCATCAGGCTCCCTCTGTGGCTCAAGGCTGATCTCTATAAGGGTATGTGTACCTCTACAGCTGAGGTGTGGGCTGCTTCCATTGCAGAAATTTGCAGGACAGCAACTTGGTCATTTAATCAAAGTTGTCAATCTCAAGAATGTGTTGCCTAACACTCATGTTGCTGGAGAGCCAATTAAGGAAAGGAGGGAACAATCGCCGCAATAACTACATGTGGCACTTTCCTTTGTGCTTACAGGCACTCGCATTAAGGGCTGTGATGAGCTGCAGTTCCACTACCCCTAAATCGATCAATCTCTATTTTACTGACTTAGAATGCTGGAAAACAGAGTCATCTATGCCAAGTACGAGGTCAAGGGTGTTGCAAAGTCCACAAAGACCTTCACTGCACCAGTTTAACCAACGAAGCCATGTGCCATTGATATCTTCCCCGCATGCTCAGGCACTTCGACTTGGTAAAGGCTTGATTCACTTCACCAGCAAAAATGGCCCTGCGAGCGGAGCCAATGCAAAAGGCAGACGACCAGTGTGAAAATGCCTTGAAACAGCACACCCGCGCCGCAGACAAAGCCGGTGGCAGGCGTCCAGCAGCCTGCCCTCCCGAGAGCCGCGGGCACGCTGGCACACACGCGCTGCCTTCATGTAGGAAGCTGCTGCCAGCTACGGGGCGGTGGTTTTGAAGGAAGGAGGAGGAACATGGGGATGTGGTAGCCGAGAAACGTCAGGAGGAAAAGCTCACGGTTTGCAAAGCCGCTCCAGTGCTGTAGCCCTACGCACCTGAATGCAGCCTCGGTATCCGAGAGGCCGTACGGAGCCGAGCACAGGAAACGGGGGCAGCACCGACCAAAGGAGAAGAGCATCCCCACCCCGGGCAGCCCGCTCGGTCACGTGACGGCGGAGCGCGTCAGCCGCCGACGGGTCGACGTAGAGATCAAGAGACCTCCGTCCCCGCGCGCCGCCGAACCACGCCTGCGCCGCCAGGCGTCACCGAGCGCGGACCCCGTCTTCAAAGCGGTGCGGTCGCGCGCAGGCTGCTCCAGGCCTCGACCCCCCTCAACGGCGATGCCGAGAAATCTCTCTGCGCGCACCGAGCAGGGGGTGTCCTCCAGCTGCCGCGGCTTGGCACAGTGGCAGCGGAAGGAAGTGCAGGATGCACAGAAGACTCAGGCCACCGGTGGCCGTGCACCTCTACCAGGGACTGAGCTCATGATGCCCCACTCGGAGTCGGTGAAGCTCCCTCAGTCTCCGCTTCCACGTGAAATAAAAGCTATGCCAGGCCTGTCGAGCAGACATGGCAAAGGAACCCCTTTCAACCGAGCTGCAAGACGAAACACGTTAACTTTGAACTAGACCCGGCATGGCCACGGCATAGTCGGCCCGCGGACCATCACAGATGACCTCCAGCCTTAACAGTGCTAAGTGGCACCGGACTCCAGCCACTAAGAATGCAGCCCTTTCCAACAACAGCCCTCGAGCACCCCAACACACACTGCGGAAGAGACACGGAGAGGATTTATTGCACTGGGACTAAAAGAGGAGCCTGAAAGTGGCCGCTGGGGAAACGTAGACAAACTATTTTAAACTTGCCTAAACACAACATTTGTACGAAGTCCGAAGACAGTGGGCATGTATAATTAGGAGATGCACATGTTAGCTGTTGGCACCAGGCATCAAGCCAACACTCCCTGGCATCTATTTAACTTCCTAGCAATCCGTTCCAGCTATGCAGTGGTACAAGAAACCTAGTCACCTTGACTGTGTGCCAATATGGTTGCCCAGGAAATGAACATACAGCATCACTGGGGTCACCGTCTGGGGCAAACCCACCTAGGTGGACAGTGTGACATTAGTCGGACACTGAATTAAGGGACTTCGGCATTACAATATAAACCTTTGAGTCTGGTAGCCTTGGTCTTGCGCATAGCAAGATATTTGGACAGGCTATTACAGTCTGTACATTTTGCATCACCATGGCAAAGCAGACACAACCATTGCAATACTTTCTTCTCCCAACCTCCTGGGGACAGATAGCAAATATATTTTTTTTTGCTGCCAACACCTGTTCTACCGAGGCAAGGCTTCAAAACGTCACCATCACACATTATTTCTCCAGGAACAGGAGACTCCTCTTCTGTAACAGACTTCAATAGAACTAGTCTGATATTAACAAAATAGTTCCATTCACAGTCACCAAATCGACCATTCCTGGGTCGATCATCAAGCTCTCATAAGTGGCTTTTAACTTTCAGAAAATCTACCTTTTGCAGACACGGGATACCTTCTGCAATAAAGGAACAAATAAAAACGGTCATGCCGAACAAGGCGGAAGACAGCAGTTCATTTTTATAGAGCACCGAAGCATCTATCAATGAAGCAGGCACCCAACAAGAGTTGCTTGCAGGGGCACAGTGAAAAAAAACAAGGGGGCACCACAGCACAACAACCATCCAATTTTCAATCGCTGGAAACAGGACACCTCACTACCACCGATGCCTAACACGGAACAATCAGTAAACCATGTCAACGAATGGAATCAAAGGAGATCGCCCACCCATGACGTGCTGCTCATAGGGAAAGGATAGCAGGTAAGTGACATTTTATACTAATACATTTTCAGTATTAAGAACAAACCTAGAGATAGGTGGCGGAGGTTGCTGTTGCTTAACAGACACCTTACTAGCTGTGATCTTAGCCTAACACAGTTCTGGAAAAATCAGTTACAGTAAAAGTGGGAAAAAGAAGCAGTCTCATTCCTTCACTAAAATAAATAAAACACATTGATAAGGCGTTCCAAATATCCCCAGACAGGTTTGAAATAGGAAAATGCTCACACTAGATTTTACAGTTACAGCCAAAGTACGCTTCTACCACAAACCTTCATACTGCAAGTGGGTAAAATAAAATGTATATAGAAAACCGAGAATGCATGCTACACAGCTATGAAAGCCATAGGTGGTGGAGGGCAGATCAGTGACTTTATTAAACAAGCGATTTGATATTCATTGTGTTAATAAACTTTTTTCACAACAGCGCCATGAATCCCCCATGTATTATATGGTGGTGCGGATCGATTTGGACAGTCGCAGAAATTACACTTTCTGGGGAACTCGCAATATATGCAGCTATCATGCAATTCAGAGTTAATTTAGCAAAAATAAAATACTTGCCTCATATCCCAGACGAGCTGCTCTTTGGAGGAGCGTCTCCCCGGCGTTCTTATTGACAATGAGCCTGCGCGCTTCAGGTGGCATGGGGCGGCTCGGGGTCACCTCTGGAGGGCCATCCGCAATCTGAGGCTGTGGAGGCTGGGTGGCAGGTATGGACAAGAACATTGAGGAAGGTGTATGCGGCAGGCTGTCCTCTGGCTCACTCGCTTTGGCTGGGGAGGACTCCCTGTCTGAAGCAGTTCCTTGTTGCTTCTTGCACAGCCTGGTGATGGCACCCTGCAGGATAGAATTGTTAGTTAGAGCACAAAGGTCTCTGGAGAAAAAGACACTGAAGTTGCACTGCTGAGTAGGTCAGAAAAGAGTGAGGTATTTTCCATATCTGGTAAGTACTATGACCCAGGCCATTCTACGTCAGTTTCAGAAGGTTTTTCAAATGCGGACGCGTGGGACCACAGAACTGCAGTCAACCAGGCATGCTTTAACTGGGCTGGTCAAATGGAGTCCCACATCAATTTGTAACATACAGGTTTCTGGCAAATTATATATATATATATATATATATATATTCACTGAAAAAACCATAGGTTTCACACATGTTATAGTTAGCGGAAATTTTACTGATAAAAAAACCAATGAAATTCCCCCGTTATAGTTAGTGCAGGCAACTATAACTCACGCGACCGCAATCCTCTGCTGATGCTAATACTGTATTTAGACACTTATTTGCCCATGTCTTCTTCCATACATTTTTAGCTATACATATATTACAAATATTTTTTTTTCATAAAGACACATGTCATCAGCAGAAGATTGCGGTCGCGTGAGTTATAGTTGCCTGCACTAACTATAACGGGGGAATTTCATTGGTTTTTTATCAGTAAAATTTCCGCTAACTATAACATGTGTGAAACCTATGGTTTTTTCAGTGAATTTGCAAGGTTTTTTAAATGCTAATTCCTAACTATAACGTGTGTGAAACCTATGGTTTTTTCAGTGAATTTGTACGGTTTTTTTAAATGCTAAGTTACTTTACGCCATTCGTGGCGTGCGCGCCCACTTAACGCAGTTCGTTCCCTGCGCGCACAGTGAGCACGCGGTGCGCTTCGCACACCGCGCGCCCACTTTACGCAGTTAGTGCCGTGCACGCACGGTGGGCACGCGGTGCGCTACGCGCACCGACGTTACGCTAGATGGGCCTTGTACGCACGATGCGCTTCGCGCACCGTGCGCACATGGAGGACATATGATGCACTTCGTTTTGAAAGGTAATATTATAATTTTTCGTATATTTTATACGCCATGCACAAATGGTGCCCTTCGGGCACCATTTGCACACGGGGTGGAGAGAGTGTGGATAATTTTTTTTTTATTATTTTTTTTTTAAATATTTTAGTTTATCTCAGGTGTAAGAAGCCATTAACAATTGGTGCCCTTCGGGCACCAATTGCACACGGGGTGGAGAGAGTGTGGATAATTTTTTTAATTTTTTACCGTACGCGTACGGTAAGCGTAATCGGCGAAATTACCGAAAAAATAAAAATTCCGTTTTTGGCCTTGGGGGATCTTTGGGGACTCCCTCAACATGGCTATGTGTGTGGGAGCTGTCTAAACAGCCCCTTTACATGTTTTTGGGCTTTATATTTTAAAAATCACTCTCAGTGCGAGAGAGAAAATGGCGGCCGCCGCTTCCTGGTTTCGGCCGATTCGAATGTTTACTTAGATCTAAGAGCCAATCAGAATCGCGCTCGCGCACGCCACCGTACGCGTACGGTAAGCGTACGGTAAGCGCACCGTAAGCTGGCTCAGATATATATATTGATTTAAAGGCTATTTTCTCAGAATCTACTGAACAGATTTACACCAAACCTACAAAAGGCACTTCCTTGACCTGAGGACTACCTCTCTGCCAAATTTCTAGTAATTCTGTTCAGCCGTTCGGGCTGTAGCCCTGTCTAAAGGTCCTATGGAAAAATGCATGGGAAAAACGTGTTTTGGGACCCCCCTTTTATCTCAGCCCCCGCTTGACGAATCCCCCCGAGACTTTCAGGGTAGGAGCGGAGCGGAGCGCCCCACCTATTTTGAAAAATTCGCGAGGATTCGTCGACCGGCGCCAAAGTTATTCAAAATAGAATGTTGCGGATTTCCTATGGAAACGTGGTCCTAACTATAACTACCTACTGGCGACCGTCAGTAGGTTATATATATATATATATATATATATATATATATATATATATATATATATTTTTTTTTTTTACAGAGGTGCATTTCGGTTTCAAAATACATAAGCAGGACCTAGAAGTGCGTGTTTCAATTACCTTGTCTTCGTTGGTCTCTCCATCAGTGGTGTCCTCGGCCAGGGAGTCCCTTGTTTTGCTAGTCTCCAGCGCAGACAAGTGTTTTGTTTTGCACTGCCGCTTCCCGACTGGCTTGTCGCCCTCGCAAAGCTTCTGCAGCAATGAGGCAGTCTGGCAGCTCTCCTCGTCGTCTGTGCTCAGCACCTCGTCCGGGTGGCTTGCTTCAGTCCTCAGCTGCTTGGCTGGGAGCCTGGGAGTGGGGCTTGGGCTGGCAGGACGCTTGCAAGTTGGAGAGCCAGTGGAGAGGCTTTTCATCTGCAGGGAAACTGCATACACAGACAAACCTAAGTAGAGCAAAGGGTAGAGTATGCATTACAAAGTGAAGAGTGGGTTTAAGGTGCTCAACATTTGGGCGCACAATTTTTGCGAAGGCAACGCATACTTTATTTCCCACACACTTGAAAATATGTCCTACAAAAGCGTTATTAGCGTTTGTATAACACAGCTACCATCATTAAAGAAAGCATCCTAGAGCTTTCTGTTTCTGGGCGCCTTTTGTGTACATCTATGAAAGCCACCAATCAATAGTGTCTTGTTTGCTGGAGTTATGGTTGTGCATCATCAGCAGCGAGTTTGTTCAATGATTAGTTTAAGACTGGATTGTGTACATTACGATGAAAATCAGTTGCGTACGACTATGGGCTATCTTTCTAATGCCTTGTGTACGAGTGTACGCACCTAAATACTTTACTATTTTTTCTCTGGATTGTGTGTGCAGTTTCAATTGCTAGGCTGGGGCAAAGTGCTCTAGGCATTCCAATCATAGGAGGCAAACTTATGATGTGATGCGCGCATGGAAGCGTTGTTACATTAGGACAGAGGGTATCCCCTGGCACCCTTAGCATACCTTCATCCACTTCACTTCTCCTCAAGGACTCCTCCAGCCAGCTCCTAGTGCTTTGGACTTCTGGGGTGGTCCTGCTGAGCCTGTCCTCCTCCCAGTCTTTGACTATAGCCTCTTTCTCGCTGGCCTCTGGCCGCTCAGCCTCAGGGAGGTCCTGACTGCCCACATTGCCACAGGTGGCTTGTTCCGGTGTGGCCTGCTGCTCCCACAACTCCCTGAGATGCTGCAGGTGACGCTGCTTTTTGGGATGGAGCCCTGTTAATTCAATGCACACCTTCAGGTTGGTCACCTCATTACAATTGGGCTCTTCTAAGTGGTTAGAGGAACTGTTTGTCATTTCCCTCTCAGGCCAGTCATCTAAACGAAAGATAACTACAATTAATCATGATGCCCCCTTGGCTACGCACAAAGAATACCTACGCTGCACTGTTGTCTCAGCTACGCAAACGCACACCAGTTTCAAATAGCCCTCTGCACCAGCGCAGCACCCCTCTAAACCGCCCATTAGCAATCGCCCCATGTGTAAGCCATGGAAAAATAGATGCTAATGTACCAAAATGGCAACTAACTCCCTCTCTGAGTCAGTGTCACTGACATTGTACCTAGTGCCACTTTTCACCTCACCATGAGATTAATGCCTCTGCCGAGGTCTCAAATGAGCACGTACCCCACCATGACATGGAAATATAATTTAAAAACAAAAAATAAAATAGCAGCATTTATTGGATGGGCTTGTAATAACCAGAAACATGCCGTACAAAGTAGCTAAAGTTAAAGGGGATAGAGTCCTGTTAACTTCAATCCATGCCTCCATTTGCCCGGATAAAGCTCAGCTATAATGACACAAAGGACTGTGTTTATGCAGTGTGGCCAGCCTCAGAGAAAGAGAACACCAACTTCCTTTTACAAATATGCTGCGCTTATTTATGCAATATGCGTTTATATCATTGAAATAAACCCCCTTCTCAAGCCCAGGTTCCCCTAGTATTGTGCAGCGACTCCCGAAACAATTCAGCTAACTTGAATACACCTTTCAAAAACGCACAAAATGGCCGTCCCCAACACTGCTTTGCAGGATAGCCATTACAACAAGAATTCAGCCCTATAGGTACATCAAGCCCTGGAAGTGCCACGTGAAAGGAGCTTACCATTCTCAGTTCGCATCTTCTTTGCCTGCGACTCCTCGTCACCTTGGGAGGTCTCTCCACAACTCTCGCTGTGGTAGGCATCGCTTTCAGAAAGTTTACGCTTCCGGTGTAGTCCAGCCAATGGGCTGTCACTCAAGCTTTCTGCAAAAAGTTCCCTGGCTTTCTCCTTTGTGGCTTGATACAAGGTCATTCTTTCGAGGAGGGAGGTCTCCACTTCTCCTGCCTGGCGAAGAACCGCATGGCTGTTGAACGCAGTCTTAATTTCACCTGCACAGTAAAAAAAAAAAAAAAAATAGATCTATTCAGAATCAGAAACATATATTCGGCCGTAAAACAGCCGTAAAAGCATGCAGATATATACTAATAATGTGCAAAAAAAGCAGACACCATAAGACATGATCCAATAATAAATATTAAGAGAAAGCCCTGATAAAATGGTCAGTAGACCTAATCAAACTAAATCTGCATGCTACAATTAGAATGTAATTTAAAACATAGATAAAGAATTATCCGTAAAATCAATCCACTAATATGGTCCTCCTAGAGGATACTGCAGCTTGGATAAACATGGCTCCAAAACAGCATAATTCATCTGTCAAAGAGGATAAAAAAAAGATAAGCCTAAGTGCAGGATGGTATCCGAGTCTCATGAAAGGCACGAGATTTTTTTAGGCATATACACACATTATAACTGCAAGAAAGAGAAAGTGTATCATGGTTTGTTTAGACGGATTGTTACAGAGGCATATTCTCAAATGAAGCTTATGCTGATGCCCAAGAGGGAAGCATAGAGAATATTCTATTGCATCAGCCCTAAAGCTGAAAAATAAACAGTATAGATCTATTAATTCCAAAGAGAAAGCTTTGGTCTATAGATAACCAGCTTTATATAAATGTTCTGATGTCATAATTCGCTTTGAAGTAATTAGGTTTAAGGTAT
The DNA here is from genome assembly GCF_964204655.1 of Triturus cristatus. Taxonomy (NCBI): domain Eukaryota; kingdom Metazoa; phylum Chordata; class Amphibia; order Caudata; family Salamandridae; genus Triturus; species Triturus cristatus. The sequence continues at coordinate 1,239,740,788 of NC_140591.1, read as the reverse complement.
GTTAAACTTCATCCAGCAGTAAAAAGTGATACGGTATAGGGGTCAATGCTAGTTTTAAAAGTAGACAACTTCTGAGTATGTAAGGACCAAACATATGGGCTGTCAAAGAGCAGCCATTTATGGATTGCTTTGTATGGCTTCTCAAGCAAAGGTTTCCAAACGTGAAGGAAATGCACCATGTATGGCAAACTATATGTTACTGGGGCTCTCTGGCGGTTTTAAAACAAGCTACTTGGCAAGCACGTAGATGGCGTCCCTGAAAGCGGCACACTTAAGATTACAAAGACTCGTCATACCACAGTGACCCCCTACATGAGGGTACTATACTCAGAGGCTCTTGAGAAGGTGAGGGGTGAAGACATGGCCCTCCCCTTGAGGCATTCTGTTGCTTCAGCCCCTTGGCTGACATGCCAGCGCAGTGAAGGACTCAAGAGCACAACAATGTGGTCCGCCATTTGTGTAGAGCCTCCATTGATTAACTACAGACACCCACCTCTTCATGGAGGACGGTGAAGATGGCAGGCATTCACTTATTTTCAGGCAGGGCTGCGTCCTTACCGGTGGTTTCACATATGATGGTATGTAAAACCTAAATCATAAATGAACTTCACGCTGTGGAAGAGGCCTGAGCAAGCAGCCCAAATAGAACTTAGTTTAGAATCGCCGCATAGTCAAGAGATTGAAATATTTCCACTGAGAAACCAGAAATCTAATCCTGGCTTCACCACTTAACACCATTACATACAGGGCAAATCACTTTTACCGCGGTATGCTAAGGCCTAGCTAAGCTTTTTTTTTATTTTATTTTTTTTATCATAGATGTGCAGACTTTGTAAACTAAAAATATCTATCCAATGTTTTGGGCATTTTGTTTAATCTCCAATACTTCAGCAAAAAGCTCAAATTTCAAATTGCCATGTTATTGGCATTTGTGCATCATTTTCATGCGAGATGCCCTTGTGCACAGCCTTACATCAGATACCCAAACGTTTCGATCGTATGTCAGAGCTTGAAAACACCATATAGTGTTGTGTATACTGTGTTCTGGTCCATTCACTGGACTGTGTGAAGTGACTGGTCTTCCCAGGTAAAATGCCAAGCGCGACCATCGGAGAGCGCGCCCTTAGGACCCGGCTCCCCCCGCCCCTGTGACACACCCCCTTGGTAGCGCTAGCATGGTCGGCGACCTGATTGGTTGCCAGCCGGCGGTAGTCCTTCCGGGGCACCGCGTCATAGGCTCAACGCATACTTCCTGTTGGGATGAGTGGAGGTGGGGCTTAGGGGCTATTTAGGCCCGGATCTCACTTCCACTCATTCTCTTTCTTCCTGCCCGGACGACGGCTACTTTCTGATCTCCCACCCACCCGTCCCTTGAGTTTAGGGGTTAGGATGGTTAAGTTGGGGGAAGGGTTTTGCGGAATAGGGGTCACAGGGTTGTGATTTTTAAGACAACGGGAGGCCTGCTGGCATACTCCTGAGGCCAGCACTGAGGGGAGAGATGGTAAGCTCTCCGCAGGGAGAATGGGGACACCGGCTGCTGGGGAGGCAAAGGCGACAGGTCACACGAGCCTCCTTGGGCAGCCTGGCGGCGAGGGGTGGGCCCCCCGGAAATAGACTGATAAGGACCAAGGGCTGGGGGGCTCATCACTCAAGGACGCAGGTGGGTTGCGCCTTGCGTGGTTCTCAAGCGGCGGGGATGCGAGCCTGGAGGCCCCTTAGTGCTGGAGGGTATTAGGGACAAGAAAAGAAAATTAGGTTATGAAGTCTGAACACTAGGAAATTAAAAAGTGTTATGCAAGAATTTATAGCCTAGCAATTTATCAATGTTATTGATTGTCATGTTTGTGAATAACTTGTTTTGTATTAAACATGGCCTAATTTTCCCACACCTTGGAGTAAGGATTGGTTCGTGGGTACTCTTTGGGTGGAACGGGGGCGATTGGGGGGGGGGGGGGGGGGTGTCCAGGTTCTATGACAAGATTGCATCTCTTTTAGCGGTCCATGCAGCACGTACCGTTCAGGCACTGGCTGCTGTCCTGCTGCTCAGCCATGGCACTCTCCAGAATGACAGATGAGGGCTTGTCCTGGGTCCCTTTCTGGCTGTCCCAGCCGGCCTGCCCCAGGCGGGTCCCCTCGCAGTCCTTTGTGGCCGCGTGGCCCTCTCGCACCTTGGTCTCCAGTGCAGAGAAGCGCATCATGGCATGCTGGAAAGAGACAAGACACAGGTGACCCCAACAGCCAGGGAATCCATCCGCTTACTAACTACGCTGTGATGCAGCACTGGCCCAGCCCCTGTGTGCATGCGAAATGTGTACTGCCACCCCCAAATTACACAACGGTCTGTTCCAGTGATCAAATACACTTTCCACTATTTCAAAAAGCAATCCGAGATTCAGAAACAGAACCAGTGTTCGCATAGCTAGGCAACACAAAGGCAACCAGTGGTTATTCCATCAACGCACCTCAGCAGTAAACAAATGTCATCACACTGTGTGCCGCTAAATTAAATCTAAAAACACCCCTTAGTGTGTGCGATTTCATCACGGTTATGAAAGAAGTTACAGAGATGAGAGAAGTCATGCCCATGCTTTAAAACACAGAAAAGAAACACTGGGCTATACAACCAAGGCACATGGGGCAGGTATCAGGCTTACAGATGTAATCTTGGGGCCTGGCATCACATCAAAAGCAGCTTACATGCCATAGTACTGTGTAATGTGTCAAATACCCAGAATCCCTCGGACATGACCTTATAACACGGTTAACCATTATGTAACATGCAAGGACATGTTTCATCACAAACGGCAGTGCTTTCAATGGCATTCTGAGCAGGAATTGTAACCCTACAAATCCCCCGAGGTTAAATGGCTAAAGGGTAGAAAAACCTCAAGATGGCGTCAATGGGCAACAATACATGCCGCACATGACATATGGTTATATTTAATGTGAAGCTGTATGGCTTCTCCGTGGCTGGCTCATGTGAACACTAATTAACGCCCTACACAACTACTACAGGATGCTTCAATAGCCAATCAAAAACATATTTAAATCATATCCGGGAAAGTCAATGTGGCCCAATAATGTTATTTAAGCGAAGTGTCCCAAAAACTAATTCGCACACTGCTCCAGTGTAGAGGGCACCCTCCATACTAATACCACAGTACAGTGTATGTGACATGAAAAAACATTGCTTACGTGTCACAGAATGCCTGGTATCTTAGAACTGACAGCAAAATACCCCTCCAACAACCAGAAGGCCAATTCAGTGTGATGCTCTCTATATAGACCCATTTAAACCTTGTATCTTGGTATACCCCCTGTGTAATAACTTCCAGACACAGAAACCCAGCATGGCACATACTCAGATCAGCAGAGATTAATGCACGCACAACAGAGATATCAACTCCCACCTATTCTTTTAATACTATGCCCATAGAATGGTTAAGACAACAGATGTGGAGGATGCAACAATTCACAAGACTGTAAATAAGCAGCATGCTGGATGAAAATGCACCGTGCAGCGATCCAGACAGTCCCGTTTAGAAAATCAAGTCGCAAATTAAAAGAGGTGTTACCATAATCAAATAAAATAAGAACAAAAGGATAGGTAAAGAACAAAAGATGAAATGCCCGTGGCCCAGTACACACCCTTGGTTAATTTAGAAATAAAGCTGAACCCAAAAGGGTAGTAAATTTAAAGCACTGACCTCACAGTAAGCGGCAGGTGGGCATAAATTAGTGTCCTCTTGCAATCCTTCCATCTAAGTAATTAAAAGAGGCACTTAGTGGGTCATTTACGTAAATTACTAGCAGTATACATCAAAATTTCAAGTGCATCAAAGGAAGTCTTAACTGGGGCCACATTGTAGAGCACAATATTGGTGCACTGCAGCATTGCACAATTATTAGCACCGACTAACCAGTATAAATGGTCCAAAAACTATGTTACCACTAGTCCGACATAAGTTGTTCTTAAACCCGTTTTGCATCATGTAAGCTTGGCCCCTACTCTCTTGCTAGGGGAACTATTTTACAGAAGGTCCGCAGTACAGTAAAATATGATGCCTCGTGGTCCTAAACAGGCACATTCACACTTGGATTAGATTCATAAGTGGGGCTCCGAAATAGTTATAAGTCACAGAAGCTGGGCTTGCAAGGCTTGGCATGGATGAGCTGCCCATATTACTGTCCAAGGGTGTGAATGTGGCCCTGGACAGGGAAGCCATGAGCGTTATCACTGTTGCTTCAGCCTGCCCTTGGATCTAAGGCCTCCCTCAACTAGTTTGTCATAAGCAAAGCCTGGGTTTGGGGAACATGGGTAGAGCCAAGGCTTAGCCTGGTCAGCAGGGCATTACGATAGTTCAATAGAATGGAGCAGTCATGGATTTTGGAAAGAACGTGCCACCCTTACCAACAGAATCAGATTACCCTTCAGAGAGAAGACCATAATTTCATCAGGGCCATAAAGGGTTTAGGGTCTGGTCACACATCTCTGATTTTGTCGAGTCACTTTTGATGCATATTTGAGTTCTATGCAAAGCTCAATTTAGTCACTACCAAGGCTGCCTAGTGCAGAATTAACATCTACTGAAACATGAGTACAGGTTTATCTGCCCACCTCCACATGCTTTAGCAATGAAGAGAAGCTCACCTGCAGTGCGCGCTGCTCCCGGCTCAGCTGGCTTGAGTCTCCAAACAGCTCGGTGGTCATGCACTTCAGACGATCACCTACATAGCCAGCAGAATTTTCAATTCTTTTCGCCACCTTGGAGGAGCGATTCTTCAGATCCAAATTGTCCATTTCTTCTTTGGTGAGGGTTTCGTAAACGCTAGTGCCAGGATGAGAAGTTCCCATGCAGAACTGTGGGGTGTCCTGGGGCGTGGTCCCAAAAAACAGGGATGGGTTACAAGTGGCCTCGAAGAGTCCAGTGGGAGGCTGGGGGCAGGGACTCACTTGGTGGGGGCTCGTGGACATAGGGTCAGTCAAGCTCACTACTGGGCCATTCTGTGCAGGTTTAGCAAGGTCATGGAAATCATGCTTCTTTACAAAGTCCTCCCTCATGACAATGACTTCTCTGTGTGGCTCCACCTTGGGCTTGGGCGGGTCAGTGCTACGACCACTGCAGTCCGGTGCAAGGGGGCTTTTAGTGGTGCGCAGCTCACTTCTAGTGTCATGCAGGAGATCACTGCTGCCAGTTCTTTCCAGTTTCGCCAGGGGTTTACTGAGATTTGAAGAGCTCTGGAGTGCCGCCACATGCTTTTCTTTATGGGCATCGTAAGGTTTCGGGCTCGGCGCAGTGGTCTCATGGACTCTGTTTCGTGGAGCCGCATCTTCGTATCTCGGCCGTTCATGCGACCGTGATCGCCTCTCACATCGGTCATCCTTGTTGATTTCCAGAGAGGACGGTGGCAGCAGGATGGGATGCACCATGCCCAGAGCATCCTGGTATGTGACGTAATCCATGCGATTTGTTGGCAGACTGTAAGGAAGGCCAGGTTTAGGAGCCAGTGGTCCTGGGAAAATGCTGCCACTTGGCAGTAACACTGGGTGAGGGTACATGGGTGCTTTGCTGTGCAGAGATAAATGGCTCAGAGCAAGGCTTTCCGAAAGTGGGTAGGGGAGAAAGCTTCTGGGATAGTGGATAGGAGACCGATAAGGCTCGTTCTGAGCTAAAAACATGGAGTTCGATAAAAGGTCACTCTCATTTGGTTTAAAACTGGATTCTTGAGTCATTGCATCAAAACACTGCTCTTCATTGGCCACCTTGAAACTTGACTCTTGATTGGCTGCCTTGAAGCTCGACTCTTGGCATGTAGCTTTTAAACTAGATTCTTGATTAGCAGCTTTTTGATTTTTGTTAGACTTTGTGCATGTTGGGAGGGGTTGCCCTATTTGTTGTATGACCGATGTGGCACTTTCGGTTCTGTTGGTTTTGGGGCAATCTACGTTTGCATTGGGAGCTGGTGATGCAGAGGCTGGGCGACCAGTGCTTGGCACTGCCCCTGTATTGCTAGGCACAGTTCCATCAATGCTTCCAATTCGCGGGCACGAAGAGCTTCTGGGCTGTGGCATCACTCGCTCCAATGCTTTGTTTTTTAGCTGCATAATCTTGCCTCCATTTTCATCAGTAACACTGGAGTTGGGGACTACCCAGGACGATGGTGCTGTGCTGATGATTTCCGGTCTGTAGGTTGCACAGCCACTTCCTAAAGGAGAGAGACCGTCTTTCTGCACATCCCTCACAGATGAGAGCAGGCCACACCCGGGCTTGCTAGGGACTAGCACAGTTGGTGCGATTTTCTTTACGCTTTCCGACTTTGGTGTCTCAGCATCAACAATTTTCGATGACAAATCTAGGGGCTTGTCGCCTCCATCTTTGGTAGGTACTTGTTTCTCGAGTACAGGAGGGGACCTGCTGTCTTTCCTGTCCCGGGTCGGTTTCCTGGGGTGTCCTTGGGCTTGCAGAGCATGATCAGGGTTATCCTGGGCTTTGGCAAATGTTCCATTGGGCAGCCGTGAAGGTGAAAAGTCATTGTTCACATTCATGTATGGGTTAGGCAGAGGAACTGAAGGAGAGGTTGCCATCTGGGCGAGATGCTTTTGGAACTCTGCGTAGGTGTCCCCCATTGGCTGCGAAGACATGTGGTGTCTTTGAGAAGGCCTTGGTGAGTGGGGCAACAGGTGGGCAGGCTCTGCAGACATGCTAGTGGGAGTAGGCTTGGGGCACTGGACTCTGGGAGGTTTGGGCTGGAGATGCTGGTAGGCATGCGATTCAGCAGGACTCACGCCCATCTTCCAAGACAGGTTCTTATCCTGACAGTGCACGAGAGGTGGCATAGCTGGAGATGTAGAAGCAGTTGTAATCCGCATGGGTGAAGCTAAAGTGGATGGCATGTGGGGGGAAACGTAGTGATGGGGGAGGTACAAGAAACGCTCGCTGCTGGTGCATACAGGAGAGTACGCCAGATGTGGTAAGCTGTAGGTGGACTGCTGAGGTAATAACGCCTTGTACATGCTCAAAGAATACTTGTTAGGAGAGTCAATGAAGGGGTACATAGCAGCCGCTGTACTGTCCATGTAAGGGTGTACCCAGGGGAGTCGCAGGTAACTGGCACCATTGACAGTGAGTGGGCTCTGTTTGTCAGCCGCCATGCCATCCAATCCCAAAGTTTCACCTGGGGACACTGTTTTTTGTAATCCAGGAGGGGTTTTGTAGATCGCACTGAAGCCATTAGAACTGCTCACAGAGACAGGAGAACCATCCATGGGGTCGGCTGGGTTCCTTTCAGGGGTGTATCCAAGACTCGCCATGGCACTGGCAGCATCCCGGCTCTTATCCGCACTCATTCCACACAGGCTGGGGTAGACCATGCCCCCAGGCATTCGAAGGCCTTCCCTCATGAAGCCGCTTCGGTCCATGCCCAGTGCTGCGAGGCTGTCCATACGGTGGGCTGCCGCTGCGTCAACCTTAGGAAGAACAGAAGAAGCGGGTCAATCATGTGTCGATATTGGTCATCACTGAAACAAATCCAAACCTTTCTTGGACATTTTTTTTACTTGAATATGCCCCTCTGAGCTACACTTTGTGTGACCATCCCAAGGTATTCACATTAGCGTCACTTAAAAGCAGTCCAAAAACCAGCTCAATGTCCATCTGCACCACTGCTTTTCATCAGTATCAGATGTTTAAAAAATAAATGAGTATTGTGCCTTGCCAAGGAGTCAATTCTGTGACCATCACATTAAACATTTTATTCTCAGTTTAACCCCTAGGGATTGTGTTTTTGGACAAAATCGGTATAGGGTCAGTGGGGACAAAGTGTGCAAGCAATGATAACCTTAAGCCTTAAGGGTGGCCTAGACTCCCCATGTCTACAGAGGTAGCATGACCCCTTGCTGCAAATTTGGGAAACTTTGAACATGGCACACAGTGACTGAAGATCAAAGGGGCCTTACCAGACTGTGGGTAAGGAGACCGTCTTCCCTCAATTCCAAACGATTTTTCTGAGCTTCGCCATCATTTACAGGAATTTTTCTAATGATGTAATAAAAAAAAAACATTACTTTAAAATATACACTGAAAAAAACACTTCACTTTCAACTTCAGTATTTGGCTACAAAACAAAATACTCCACAACACTGCCCCGTTTTGTTCACATTCGTAACAAAGAATAACCATACACTTCATCAGGGAGAAGCAAAAGTATTTAACTTAAATGGGGCTATTGCAAAAGAGACGGGTGCTCAACAAATAGCAACGCACACATCTAACCCAAACATTGGAAGAGGAAAATATCCTTCAGTTACACAGGAGCAGGTTGCAACTAGCCAGCAGACCAGAGGAGGCCTTCTGGGTGATAAACAGTAATTATGAGGCCTTTACCTAATGTAGAGAGGGTTCCCGAGAGGAAAATATAAAAACTAAAAGAACATCTAATGGAGATTCTCCCGATTAATTCAGCAGCATACCGAAATAAACACATTGAAACTTTTCCTTTAAGAGGTCTACATCTCTTGGACGCCTTTGGTATATTCCGGCATCGGCAGCCCCACTTCATGGGATGAGTGTCAAGGGACCCCGAGATGAGCAGTCATAACTCAGTGCTGAAACCATGCTTTATTTTTCTAAAGTCCATTACTGTCACCATTGATCCACACGCTGGAGGACACCCCCAGAAGATGTAGGCTGGCACCCGACACGTTCACCGTGCCAGTGCCCAACCTGACGACCACTGTGCGCCACAGAATGCATCTCTGGTGGCAGCTGCAGACTCAGGTCAGTGTCAGGCCCCGCCACAGCCCCCCCCCCCTCCCTCCTTCCTCTAACACATAGGCGGCCACTTATACATGGAAGAGATCAATTTACCACAACCACTTCTGCAGACATTACACAAACCCATCGTGGGCGAGTTGCAGATTTCAGAAGGGTAGTGAAAATGAAGAATGCGGGGAGAGGGGGGTGTTGACCCATATCCTCTATTCCTCCCTAGGCTCAACAAATTCGGCATGGCTGCCAGCCTTCCCAAAGCTCCCTCATCTGCCTTCTCCGGCCTGCTAGGAATCCTACACGAAGCCTCCCCTCCCCTCCTAGGGAGGGTCCCTCTCTAATCCTTGCCCCTCCTATGTGCTCAGCGCCAGTTACCTGTCCTCGGGGAGGCCACACATGCGGACCCTCTCGGTGCTCATCCAGCTGTGAACGTTCCCATACAGGGGGGTGGCAGAAAGCATGGCGGCCTCTGGGGTCGGGCTGCCTTCGGCTCCTCGGGGTCAGGCTGTGGGGAGAAGGCAAGAAGGTGAGGAACGGTGCATTAAAAACAAACTAAAAAAACTGCAAGAGCGTGTCCTATGGATTGCGAGAAGCAGAGCTGCCACCGGGCGCAGGATCCTGGCCTTCAATGCCAAGGGAGAGGGGAGATCCAAGTATGGGGCAGCAGAGAGGGCAAACACTACCTGTATGCACTCAGAGATGGGCATAGACACTGCGGTAAACACGTGATAGCGCGCTCACGGGACGAGATCAGTGTTCCCCGTGCATAGTGGTCACATCGCAGGCGGCTGCTTGTGCAAGAGTTGAGGATGGGTGGATATTGTGCGTGGGAGTGGAATAAAAGTGCGCTGAGCCGGGATTAAACGTGGCCTGTATTCCAAGCGGGGAGGTTCTTTGTATTCAAGGGGGTGTTGTGTGTATATGTGTCAGTGTGATGGGGCGCCGTGTGCGCGCGCGGAGAGGACTGGTGGTGTGCGTGTTTGTGTACAGAGGCTCTGCGTGCGGGAGGGAGCGCTGCCTGTGCGTGCAGGAGGGGCCGATCAATCATTAGCCACGGCTGCGGGAGGCCCCCTCCCGGGAGTGTCAGAGTCCAGACACTGCCTCCCTCCCTCCCTCCTCCCTGTGCTCCCTCCCCTCCCCTCCACCTCCCTCTGGGGGAAGTGTCAGGACAGGCTGCCTTTTATTAACAGGATTACCGCCGCGCGTGATTTATTCCAGTGCAGCCTTTTAATTGCTCTGCGAGGGCGGAGCCGGCGGGCCCGGCCGCCATCCTGCTGCTAAACGCCGGGTTAATAAGCACTGGAGCCGCAGGACCCGCAGAGAGGGTCCGGGCCTAGCGCAGCGCCCTCGCTGGCACTGACTCAACCTCTCGGAACCTCCCAGCGCACATTTACCTCCGGCCCCACTGTAGTCTCCCGCCCTACTTCCCAGCCCCAAGGATGCGGGAGCTTCCGGCCCTAGCGCAGCCGCGGCCTAGCGGAGCCAAGAGCTGGCCCTGCTGCTCTGCTGGCCCGAGGAGCGCCCTATAACCTCTCGCAGATGCGCCCTAAAGGCGCGGCAGCCACTGGCCGTAGTACACCCCACTCCCAGTCCCGGGCGGCGCGCTGCTCCTCTGCGGCCACCCGGGGCGAGGATAAAACCCTGGCTGGACAAGCTAGACTATTCTAGAAAATTCAAACCGGTCTCTCATATGGTGGGTGTCCATCTATTCATTCCCAGGCCTGCGGCACCTGCCCCTGCCATCACGCGCCTCCTCAAAGGGGCCGATTTATATTTATGTAAAGAGCTACACACAGTAGAGCCCCTCCTTTCAGCTGCAGTCTCTTCGTGTGCGTTTTCAGGTTTAAAAATCCAAATGTGTGCAGTAACCAGAATGAAAATGTTTAAGCATTCAACAGTTGCTTAAACTTAGAATGGCACAATGCATTCCGTCCCCAGTGCATTTCGGTTCTCAAGGCCCTTATCAGTGGCGCTTTGGTACTGAAACTGGCAAAAGGAAAACCTCTATTGGACCTGCCACATGTTTACCCAGATCAAGGAATGGTACCCAGGAGGCACACATGATGGCCTTGAAGGAAATATCCCGAGGCAGTGATGGAGGAGGGGGGCTAACAAGGACTCTTGCTTCATTACAGGCCTGTCCGAAATTCACCAGGAACTTCAGTAATTAAAAAATGATGAATCGGGACTGGCCATCTTGGGCCTGAACATGCCTCGCGCTCCATACAGACCTGGTATGAATTTCTAAAAGAGGGGCTAACCACGGAGGTAGACCGGCGTGGTGACTGGTGAGAAGCAGAGGCACTTCACGCGTCTGTAAAGCGCGCATCACCCGGGGGTTTCTATGCGCTGTAATAAAAAGAGGAGGCTATAAAGAGGACACGGACAGCAGAGAGAGCCCGGAGGTGCAGAGATGCTTACACGTGATCACCTAGTTAACACTGGCCGGGCTGCGAATTAGATCTGCGGGTAGACAGATCTGGGCAGTTTCTCTTGTAAAGAAAGGTACATACATCTTCACGGAGCCGACTGGACTGAAGATTGCGCGATAGTCATAAGGGAGAGGTTACACGGGGGTGGAGACGCACACACCACACACGAGCTTTCACGCTAACGGTGTCTGTCAGTCACCAGCGCTATCGCGGTCTGGCGGGACACATTTAGACTCGACCCGGCTCACTAGCAGGACAAACAGGCAAACAGCGCCTACTCCGAGGCCAGAATACAAGCCAAACCCCGTCACCGCGGCGGTCTGGTCACCCCGGGCTGCGGGCAGCAACCCGCCCACATTCCGCACTAGAAAGAAGCTGCCAGCGCCCTCCAGCAGTCCCACTGCAACGGGCACCGGAGGGCCCATTAAACCAACCGCAGGTAAATGCGAGTGCCTAGAAACCGGGCATGAGACGCGAGGGCTCTCGGCTGATGAATACTGAGCCAAGTCCGCTACTGGACGTTGAATTGTTACACTAGGGAGGTGCGGATACCAGCGCTACACGGGGAGCCAATCCGTTTCCAGGTCAGGGCTCAAGGCCACAACTTCTCTGCGCTGTGTCGAGTTCCGTTTTCCTAACACGGGTCATTCCATCGCACTCCCCGGGCTGCTCGACGCCCCGGAAGACCTCCCAAGACATCCGTGCGTTAAAATGTCATTTCGAGTACCAGGAGCAACCCCCACCGTAACCGTGCTGCTGCTATTGGTCGAAGAGCCAGGTCTGCTGCCCATGTAAAGCGCTCTGGTACCTTCTGGCTGAGTTCGATAGATATATATATACACACACACAAAACAATATATAAAAGGTAACGTTAAAGTCGATATGTAAAAATAGAACACTAACTGCCCAGTTTATAAAACATCTAGCTAGACAGACGTTCGTTCTACTCGTGTCCTCAAACATCCAAAGAGTAAATAAGACGAAAAAAGGGAGCACAGTAGTAAAAAAAAAAAAAAAAAAAAACAAATACCAGCGTAATAGGCAAAATGATCAGGCCTACAAATGTATCACTTTCCATTATAAACAAATACATTTAAAAAAAAACAAAAACAAAAAGCACAGTTCCTGTGGTCCAGGAAGCGCGAAAAGGGCGGTGCGGAATGCATGACGGCCGTGTGACAGGCTCTCACGGGCAGTAACACACAGACGCGTCTGTTTGCCCCGTGTGCTCCGTGCCAGTCGCTGTGTGTGCTGATAACAGGCTGTGCGGGACCGGCCAGCCCCAGTAATCCGCCTGCGCCGCACGAGGCTAAACTGCACCCAGATTAGAAGGGCACGGCACGCCCTGGATCCACAGAGCCGTGCGAGCCTGGGCACGGCACCCCGCCGGCGCGATGCCCTAGTGCCCCCGACATCGGGGCGCTGCCAGCGCCGGCTGCAGGGAGACAGGGGCAATACCTGACAGGAATGCACCCAGGCCACAAGAGAAACTGCAAAATGGGGTTAATGTCACCGCGAACGCATGGATCTGCAAGATGGACTCGCAGGAGGGGCGCACTGCACCCCAGGACTGGGCCCAAGGCTCAGCAGAACCACAAAAGGGCTGCAACTGTACCCCGAACACGCAGTGAAACCAGAGGGGAGTACTACCACCACGAAACCACAAGGAGGGGCAATGCCACCTCCAATCGCTGGTCTCATCTGAACCGCGCGAGAGGTTCACATCCACTCCGAACCAGAGCGCGCCCTCCGCTCACCACCTGGGATAAGCAGACCCCACTGAACTCACTGCCGAACATAGCCTAAATGAATGAACCCAGAACTATCGGATCTGCACGTCACTGATCCATGTCTAACACTAGAGAGCACAGGCTCGCGGCGGGTGCACTCACGTATGTCCACGCAGGGCTGGGATGCGTTCCCCGGCTGCTCTCCTCCGCGTCCGCCTATAGACCTCCGGAGCTCCAGGGTCGGCCGCCCCTCGCTGCTCCTCGGCCCGAGGTGTCACCGTCAGCCGCTCCCGGCAGGCTCTGCAGCCGCGCGATACGCACGTGTAATTCGGGATAATTGGTGTCTCCGAGTTCCAGGGAGGGGCGGGCTCAGGGGATTTCAGGCGATTTACAATCTGCGGCGGCGCTCCAGGGAGAGCAGCCGGCTCAGCGCTCACGGGGGAAGGGTGGGGAAGGGGCGGGGGCCGCACTCAGACTGCATGCCAAGGAGCCCGGAGGCTGCACATCGCTGCTGCTGGAAGGATGGGCCGTCAGGAGCGCGCAGCTACAGACATACGGTGCGCAAACCCGAGTACTCTCAACAGCTAGGGAGCCCGGGGAATGGGACGGGAGCGCACATCTGTACCACCCGCCCGATTTCCCTTTGTCTATCTACCAGTGCACAGTGGGGTTATGCTGCTGTTAGGAAAAAGCACCAAAAGGGACCCTCCCCCTCTACCCCACAGCACCTGATAAAAGGACGGGCGGTCAGAAGTGCGCAAGACACAGCGGGGCAAATACCACTCCATCACGCAAGGGGGAGGGAGGCGGAGAGGTACGGTTCTGTAGGGACCTCGCACCTGAACACCCCCTAACAGCTCGGGAGCCCCAGTTAAAGGGACGGGACTTAGGTAGTTGTGCGCACCTTCTTAGTACTGTTCATTCGGTGCGTAAACCAGCACACCACTCCTACAGACCGCGAATAACACCCCGTCAGAAGCGTGCAGGAAAGCCATAAACACCATCACACTAGAGGCGCAGAGTTGAGGTACAAGGCTGCAAGGAGCTCGCAGCATATCACACGGTGGAAGCAACCCCTACTCCCTCGCTCCCCACCAAGCGTATGTTCAAGGGATAGCCCCCTCCACCCCCCAAAAGCGTGGCACCAGAGACGACATGGGGTGCCTAAGCCTCTACCGCCACTGGAATGCGCAGTGAAGGGATGGCACTGACAGGAGCTCGCTTGCAAGAGAATGGGCACATGGTGCGTCCCCGAGTACCCAAACCAGCACCCCTGGAGCTCACAATGCCACAAACATGGGTTAGTCAACATGTACGCCCGCAAGTACTCGGGATGCCCGCGGCCCCTGGCACAAGTGGGGTCCAGCAGTGTATATCCCATACCACCACGCCGAGATCTCAGCCCCGACACACGAGCAGAACAAAGAAGCGCGCGTCCCCGTGCTCTGCGCGTGCGATCGCGCCGCCCCAGTTTTGGTAGCAAAGCAGCGACGGAACTGACAGGCGCACCTCCTGCATCTGGATAAGAATTCCAACCGCGGCGTAGGTCGCACAAGTTGCACGCAAAATGCGCTCACAGTGCTGGGGGCTGTTTCACCATATTCCACCTAATCGGAGCACCGACTCTGGTCACTGTACATTGGCAACTGAGTTGTGCGAGTGTGGAGGTAGCGCGGGGATCTGTTAATAGTAAGAAACGCAGCTGGCCAGTCATCACACGTTTATGGAACATGCAACAACCGCATTACAAAGTCTGTAAATTATATAGCAAGTAAATTCAGCAAACTGAAAATTATGTTTTACTAACTCGTTTAAAATTTGAAGATGTTCCTATTTTGTGACGTAGGGTTTACTATCTTTAACAAAACCGCCTCGCGTCGCTTAATAAAATAAAACAAAGTCTCTCTATGTAGGTCTGTTTTGCATTGGGGCAATTATGTCATTTAAAGCATTCCCGAGAGGCTGCCAGAAAACTCCACAACTAGGAGGGCCCAAACCTTAACTGCAGCTTCATCTCAGAATTATGTAACCGGACCTTAAAAACCGCGACAACTTTCCCCGAAAGTACCCTATGCGGACCAACGCGGACTGAAAGATTGCACTGCGGTACCCGGTCAATGCAAATTGGGCACCGATCCTCTGGTTGTGGGGGGGGGGGGGGGGGGGCGCTGGATTCTCCCTGCCAGGCCCATGGCCAGCTGCGGAGGTGACCGGTTCGGGTAATGCAGGCACGAGTTGCCAGGAACCCGTCGCGGTGCGCAGCGGCGTCACTTAGCGGAACGGCGCTGACTTGGGGTTTCCAGTGGCCTGCTGGCCCCCCACAGCTGCTTACTAATGGTCCAACCCGGCTTGGAAAACATTACATATCAGCCCGGACACGGAGCCCCTGAAATGCTTTCTGGGCCTGGAACCCCGATACTGCTTGGCACACGCACCTGTGTTTTTTTCGGTCTGACACTGAACGGATCCCTCAACACAGTGTGTAAGGGGATGGATACACATAGTCTGAGGCCATCTGGGTCATGGTATTTCAAGGCAGACCGTGTCCACAATGGTTTAGGCCGCACGGACACCTTCCATAACAGTCACTTTCAGATCATATACATGGTTATCTCCGTCACTGGAAGTGACTGCACCCGGCTGGGATCTCGTGCATCCACTGCTTGCCCTCGTGTGTCCTTTCACGCGCCAGTTTCTGGAGCGGCCCGTGTGAGGTATACCGCTACCTATAATTTAGTAAATAATCAGCAGCGACAAGAACAGGCACATCTAAGCACTATAAAAAGATGTTATTAACAGCAGTTCCCGCACCAACCTGTCGGGCAGATACCCTGCAACTGGTCGCAGGGGAGCCGAGACTACCATATGATGCCAGGCTCTTCGCAGCGCTGTCCTCCACCCCTTGCATCCTCCATACCCGGGAGGGCCAAGTATGCCGTGCGTGACGGGAAAGCTGCAGCGAGTACCGGCCGGGACCTAAGGGGTTAAGCGTCTCTGCCGCTGGCTGCAATGAAATTAGGCCCGCCATGGCGCCGGTGTTTGCTCAACAGACCTCCAGCCTTTAACAGTTCACTAGAAGTTCACTCGGCTGAGATGCGGTGGGGGAGGTGCCCGTCACGCAGCACTCGAGGGAGGCGCTAGTCTGTGCGAGCCCCAGAAACCAAGTCGAGTTCAGCCTTTATCGCCCCATGGTGCAGGCACAAGCGGGTATTTGTCGAGAGGTGAATTCAGGCTGGATTGTGGGTAACGGAGTTCAGTGCGAGTCCCGCAGAAGCCCCACACTAAAGGGGCTGAAATGCGATCGTTGCGGATGTCCGGTACGTGCACACACAACCCCACCGTCAAAGCATCAACAAACAAGCTGCCCGAAATGTGGGCAATACAACTGCTAGAAATAAAAACAAGTTATTCACATAAAGCCGATATTACGCGCTTCAAACGTTTCTAGATCACTTCAATGGGTGTTCAAAATACACACAGTCACACACACAACCGCTGGACTATCTCCTTGTGTTAAAGATATAAAAGCAGCCTTTTACAGGCTGAGAAACGTGAAAACCCTACAAGAAAAATGAACGGGGCGCGCAGAGGGGCCATCCCGCTGACAGAATGGCGCTAGCCTCAGCTCGCGCACCGGATTCCCCAGGCAGCGGTGGACACGCGCGACGCTCCGAGGGCGCAGGAGACCCGGGACTCTGGGGTCAGACGAGGCCAGGGGCGCTCCACCGCCAGAGGACTCTCCAAAGGTCACCGTCAGGAGGAGCGGCGCCCTGGAGCACTGCGACGAAACCCGAGCACAAAGGAGCACCTGCCGCACACCCTGCCAGGCGGAGAGGGCTGCTCACCTCGAATCCCCTCCCTGTCCGCCCCATCCATCGGCTCCAAGTCCCCACGCTGCGCTCCGAGGGGCGGCTACCGGACAAAGCCCTCACCACCGGCCCCGTGGCACTCTGGTGCCGAGACCCCCACACTCTCCCCTCCACCCCCGGTCCTCTCCGTACCTGCTGCCCCCGGCCTCATATCCCGCAGGGAGCTCTCCGGGCGGTGGTCGCGGCGCTGCGGCGGTGGACCTGCTCCTCCGGCTCGGTTAGTGCGGCGCGCTGTGCGGCCAGGAAGCCTCCGAACGGCAGACACCGTCGCGGCAGCGCACCGCTTCCCATTTGGCGCCTTTCCTCCTCCCTCTCTCCTCCTCCCTCTTCCACCCGCCCCTCCACCTCGAGCTGCTGGCTGCTCGCCAGCTTTCCACCGTGTCACCTCCTGCTGCTGCAGCCTTGCGGGCAGCCTCGGGACGGTGGGGGAGGGGTGCTGCCGCGCCTCTTACGGGCGGGGGGGGGGGGGGGGGGCTGCAGGAGCCAGCCAGCCCCTGGGGTTAACCCCCACCTTCCGGAATGCAAACCGTGCCACAACCGCCTCCCCCCCCAGGTCTGTTGCCAGGCTACTGGCCCCAGCTCTACTGCACCGCGCCTGCTGGCACCAACGGTGCCTCGACTCACAAAGCGCGTCTCGAGGCGCTCTTGGGCTCCAGCTTAACAGGACCCCACGATTTATTTTTATCCCAAATGTCTGGCATGCCTAAAAGGGAGTACTGCCATGTCAGGACATTATTTTCACACACACACACAAACATAACCCTCGTGCTGAGCGCGCTTAATAAACGTGGCGTTTTAAATAGCGCCTCATACTCCATCCTACAGTTTCTCGGCGCTGTATTTACCTGCTCAGATTACCGATTTAATGGTATTCCCATACGAACTGCGTGTATTATAAAAGTCCTGGCCTAAAAAGGCAGATTCAGCATTTTACCCTGAATGAAATGCCTGGCTCGTTTAAAAATATACATTATTCTTCTTAGTTCTTAAACTTAAAACCTCGAACTTCAAATCTCTATTTGTCTGGACACCGATGTCACACACGTTGCTAACTTCTTTAGTCCTCATTACATGGCATTTCTCTGGTGAGACCTTTCAGACACAGAATGAGCGGCATCGAGTTTTTATGTCGTTTTTGACCTCAGAGTGCTTTACACAGATGCAAAACATATATACCCTGCAAAGCTACAAGCACCTTACAGAAAGATAATAAAAGTAGCAGGCTTCTTCAGAAGGTTTCTCTGTTAGCAGAGCCCTTCAAGAGAACCATACGAGTAAAGTTTAACTTGTTTTTGCTATGTTTTCTGGCTTTAAATTAGGTCGGATGAGTCCTAAAATGATGTACAACTCAAGAATTGTTGCTGTAACATCACTTTAGAACTCGAGAGACGGATGGGTCACGGTTTCTTACCAGCCCAGAGATTTAATCTACCACATTTGAGAGACACCTAAAATCAGATGTAAACTGCTGAAAATGTGGCAGAATTAAGCAGACGCAGTTAAAGACCAGTGCGGCATGAGGAGTCTAAAAGTGGTTGACGAAAATAAAATGCTAATAAAACGTGCTGTCCTTATTCGCTTTAAAACATTTCTATTTGGGGCTATATAATTCTGACCTGAAACAAGCACACCAGGGTACATATTTTGACAGCTCCCGAGACCAGTAGCCGTCGAGTGTGAGGACGCGAGAGGTGTCCTTAAGTGTGAGAGCGTAGGTATGAGAAGAAGTGTGCCCCGGAGGCCAGGCTGAAGCGACGGACAAGGCCGGCAGCCCACAGAAGAGCGCGGGCAGGACGCAGAGCCTGGCCTGGATGGAACGCGCCTGCGGACACTTATCCGGCCTACGGGGGGGCGAGAGGGGCGATCCCGCATCATCAGACTATGGTGCCCGCTCACGCACAGCAGCAGATACTGGCAGGGGCGCCCGCACAGCCCCGAGAGGAGGAGTGCGCAGGAAGCCCAGAGGAGGCTGCCGACACCCGAGAGAGAAAGGAGGAGGTAAACAGCATCCCAGAGACCCAACGGAAGACGAAGGCAGTGGCCTGGTTGTGGCACAGGCAGCCCTGAGGGGAGGAGGGCACAAGACACCCTAGAGAACCCAAAGCCGCCCAGACAGAGGAGGGACCCGAGAGAAAAGGAAGGCAAACTGGCACCCCATTAGAGAAGGATGACGAACGCACACCGGAGAAGAGAAAGAACAGATACTTCAAAAGAGGAGGGTGTGGTATAGTGCAGAGGCGCGCTCCGAAACCCCAGAAGCGCCGCACGAGCGCAGAATGCAAGACATCATGAACAAAAAATATAATGGAAATATTGCAAAGGAGACATCCCTCTCTCCGTGGAAGGGACGATATTCGGATTGAATCAGTAAACTCTGAGAAACTCTAGGCCGCCAAGCCGAGGAAGTGCTAAAACTCGGCACTTCTGGTGGCTGGCTGAAACACACCCCTCTTATACGGTATCTGATCAGAAGATATCCTGGGCTGGAGAGAGTGCGTGTGCGCGAGGTGGGAGACAGTCTGTGTCTAGACGAGACTGCAGAGTACATGAGTTTATACAGGAGATAACGGGCACAAAGCGCACGAGTGCCGGAGCCAAGGGTGACCTGGGACACAGTTCACGTGAGTCCAGGCAGGGCACACAAACCGAGGCCATCGAGTGCATGTCTGTCACGACAAAATACAGCTCGGGTTCACGAGCATCTTGCCAGCGATGCATGTGGATTTACACAGAAGACAGCCAGATCCACAGAGACTGCCTGCGTGTTGAGGCTGGAGACACCTTGGGCCAGAGTGCAGGCCTGTGGAGACAAGCAGCAGCCCGGCCAAGGGAGAGTTCACGAGCGTCTAGGCAAGAGACACCTCGGTACACGGCGTTCATAGGAGTCTAGGCAGGAGACACCTCGGGCAAAGGAGTGCAGGTCTGTGGGGACAAGCGGCAGCCCGGGCCACGGTAAGTTCGTATGCGTCTAGGCAGAGGGCACCTCGGGCAAAGGAGTTTTCATATCATCGAGACAGATGACCTCTGGAGCTACATAGTCCATGCGTGCACAGACAGGCTAGTGTGTACGCGAATCCGGGTAGGCAGAAAGCAATAGTGTATTTTTAGTAAGGAGACAACGGACCACAAAAGGTGACTGGTAAGAAACTCGCGTTTCCTTCCCTGGTCGCAGCTCCGCGGACGTCAGCTCGCATCCGTGTTCTCCACAGAGCTCAAGTTTGAGCCCGCCTCGAAGCCCTGAGCCTCGGAACGTCTGCCAGTCATAAGAGCAGCCACAGCCACCCATCCTCATCCGCAGAACGGGGAGAGGGAGAACGCCTAGAATTAAACCTCTCTGGCATAGCAGGAAGAGGGGCCGCAAAGCCCTATGGGATGCCTTCCCCCGAAGTGCAAGTCACTACACTTATGGTATAATCATTCCAGGTACACCCACACCACCCCTGGGAAGTCTAGATCATGCCCTGCCTAGAACTCCATGGTCACTCAATTGTGCACATACCGCTTTAGTTTATTCGACCCCCTTTCGGACATAGATCCACATATTACCAAAAACTAGTGTAACATGAGAGTGATTGGTGGTCGTTACTTTACGGTGGCCCAGGTGGGCACGCTGCTGCCCTACATAAACTACATTGGCGACGAGGGGCGCGGCAAGCTGCTTTGAGCCGATTAAGGAGCGACACGAATAATCCAAAGAATGTGCTGCATTTGCACAGGCTAGATACGTGCCAGAGCTGACCGGAGCAGGGGATCGGAGATTATACACACCGCGCGAATACACACGAATCAACTGTGCACACGCAGCAGCACTGGACAAAAAATCCGATGCGCAAAACTGATCGAACTTTTAAAATGAGTAGTTGGTGTGTACGCCACACACGCGCGCATCCTGCTTTAATCATAATACGGTGAAAGGGGGTGGGCGCCCCGCCTCCTCCACCCTCGTAGGAGCTGCTGCCGGGGATGAGCCGGCCATGGCAGCCAGCCACACGGGAGGTCACACGCTGCTGCTCTTAATATTTTCCAGGCGCCTCGCCCTCCTCCTCCTCCTCCCCGCCGCCGCGGGCAAATCAACTCCTTCATCGCGCACAGAGCCTCGGCTTCCGATCCCGGCCGCGCCATCTTAGAGGCAGATGGAGAGGGGGTACAGCACGAGAGCAGGGGGGAGACGATTCACGGCAAACTTCTCGGGGCAAGGTCATTGCGTGCTTTATATGCCGTTCCCCAACACAGACACAAAACATACTGTCAACCAGGTTTCCCTTCTGCAGGGCCCATCAAGGGAACCCATTAGTGCTGGGATGCCCAAGGGTACTACGTGATATATGAATGCTTAATAGTAATAATAATAAGCCTCTAGTGGCAGAGCTGCATTTGGTCATGGGTGCCTCCCCCACCCCTCATTACAGCTTAGTGGGGAAACCGAGATCCGGTTGAGGAGGTGACGGTGTACAACAGCCCCCCCCCCCCCCCTCCAGCGTGCTTGGAGAGCTCGACATGAACTTTTGGGGAGGATTGATCGTGTGGAAATCCCCCGGGAAAAGGAAGGCGATTTGGGGTGATGGCGTTGGTGTAGCTGCGCAAGATGTCCCCCTGAAGTTTTAGTGGTGGGTCCACGCCTTGCTCTTAGTTGGACAAGGACCCCCTCCTCTTGTAAGGAGACCATTTTAATTCGGGGGGGGGAGGGGGGGAGGGGGGGCAGTGCACGGCGGTCCCCGCATCTTCAGTGTTTATCAGCGAACTACACCTGAACCATGGGTAAAACTGCGCGTTCCAATCACGTCCCACTGGCAATCAATAGGCTGCAAATTTAGAGAAAAGCAGCAGCCCCGGGTTAGAGGCATGCCGCAGATTCAGCGCCACGCGGCCTTCTAAACCGACCCGCGGGCACCGGGTGACATTTTACAAATTGGACACCAGGTAACTTACAGAGCAGAAAAAAAATGTTTCTGATAAAGCTTGTATACAGCGAGGAAAAACAGTCGACAATACAATAAGCACATTTAATGGCAGGGAGTGCGTTCGGGGGTAGACACGTCTGAAGAAAAAAGGACACTTCCGGGCATTTCTAGAATATTGAGGAGTAAAAAGCACGGTTATCAAGATTATAGATGCCTTCAAATTTGGGTCAGCTTCCCTGTGCCATCACCAGTTAGGAGGACGTCTCGCGAACAGAATTAAAACTGAATGCGAAGGCAGCTCTCCAAGACTACGGGAAAACACTCGTGCGCTTTCCGAAAACAAAGCAACAGAAACCCCACAGGCACCCGGCGCAGCCTTTTCCGCGCCAGCCTCCTTCCCCGCCCCTCTCTCGTTTCACTGACAGGAAACGAGAAGTTGAAAAGAAAACCCCACACACGCTGCCCGGCGGCGGAAAATCCACCAGCATGTGTGCGCGGGCTGCCGGCGCCGCCTGCAGCCCCGACTCCGGGGCCCACAGGGCCAGGGTCAGAGGCGGAGAAGCACCAGCGCCGGGAGTCAGACACACTGGCCTTCGTGTGCCCCGCGCTCGGAACAGCGGGGCTGCTCCACTGTCAGTGGGGCCATCTAAGTAGTCTTAAACTCCACCACGTTGGAAGGCCGTCACCAGGGCTGGCACTCTGTGGAAAAAGACAGCTGGTTGTGGTGCGTGGGCAGAGGCAGGCTCAGGCCCAATATACTGGTTGACACCTAGCCCCGTGACTTACACAAGGCTTTTTGCGCCAAAGAACATTTGTTGTGGCCTGTGAGTCCCCCTGGCACAGTAGAAGCCAAGTAAGGCAACAACTTCCAGAACGGGGTGGGGTGCCGGTATTAACGGAACGCCACGCACATGTTGTTGGCGGGTAAGGGAGCTATACTTGCGCCCCTTCCTCTCACTGCGGTTTAGAACCACTACTCTCTCTGTGACGTGAAAACTCCATACACGATGTTAGGGCTGGCTATGGAGAAGTGTGGTGCACTCCCCTCAGCTCTGTGCAGGGGTGGCGTTAGCCCGGCTGTGGTGTAAGAGGTAAATCCGCTCTGGCAGTGATGTATGTAGGGTGATGTCAGCCCCCACCTCCCCTGTATTATGAGGGTGGTTTCAATCCAGGCAGTGCGTATCGTGGCGTCAGCCCCCGCGCAGGCCTTGTGTGGGGCGGCGTCAGGTCAGTCTGTGGTGTACCGTAGTGTCAGCCCTGGCTGCCTTGTAGGGCGGTAACAGCCCAGGCTCGTCGCCTGGGTGCATTCATCGACCGCGGCCCCGGACATGCTTTTTGCATAATTGCGGCTGACAGGGCCTGTGGTTGCCTCGTTTACGGAGCAGCAGATCGGAAGGCCTGATGGATGCGCCCCCCGCCCACTCCCCCAGACACTCTCCGCCGTACGCAGCTCGCGCATTGCCCGCAGCACCGCCCACCTCAAAAGATTACGGGCTCGCACTCCAAGCCCCCGAGGAAGAGGTTTGGTGGTGGGCGCGGAGGCAAAACGTCTATTGCTATGTTAACGCCACGTTAAGTGGCTATAAAAAAAAAAAACTCCAAATGTAAAACGGCCGCATGCTAGCACCCCCGGGGTGGCTGGTATTGTTGAATAATGTCAGAGTGAGCGTGAAGTGCGCTTTCCCCTGAGCTATAGTGCCTTGAAGTCTGTGGCAGGGTAGCCATTTTTGTCCCATTGAAATGTCCTTGTTCCGAATCTTCCGCGGCCCAGAATATCCCACAAATCTGGTTTTGGCAGAAATCAACAAGCATGTTGTCGGATCGAGACGCTGGCCAGCCCCAGTTCCCAATACCCCAAAGTCCCCCTGGCACTACTTTTCCTGCCGTGTGGGTGCCAGCGAGGCGTGCAAAGCAAAGACGTATAGTGGCGAGAGGACGGGGCACCCCACAACCTCGCCACTTTAATTACCAGCTCAACGGCCCAGACGGCATCGGGAGCCTGGCAGATGTGTGGGGGTGACGCGGGCACACTGCGGGAAGGGTCGGCCTGTTACACTCCCACTCCCCCGCCGAAAAAACACGGCAGAGACGGGTAGATTCTACCCCCCCCCCTCCAAATGAAACCAGTAGTACGCTGTTGCACACTTAAGACCCAGGATTCCCCGCAGTCCATGTAGCGCCCCCATCCCGCCCCATCAGGGCAGAGCGCTTTCCTCTGGCTCGGAGGTGCAACGGATGGCTCTCCTTAGACGGCAGCGCTCGGGCAGGAGCCTACCTAAGACCCCACCCTTCCACTGAGCTCCAGACTCGACCCCTAGGGATCCACCCCGAGCCCAGCCACCGCGCGCGTGGCTTCGACCGCCCAAGGTCAACATATTGCATAAAAATACGTTTTTATAAACAAGTTACAGCCACCTGAACACCCTGGCAGACCCGGCCTACTTTAAACATTGAGGGAGAGGCGTGTACACTCCTGAACACAACAGGAAAGGGGCCATGAAAGACTGCAGCATAATATATATATTATATATATATATATATAAAAAAAAAATACATCAACATACACTCTATTAGCTCCTGGGGGCTGCATGAGAGAACGCGGAGACAGCAAGGAATACACTGGAGTACCAATAACTTGAAATGCAAGAATACCGGATATTTACAGCGTTTAGAACCGAAGCAAGTGCGACACGAAGCACTATAAAAACAAGTCCTTCGTTCTCACTACCCATTGTTTAAGCCAAGCCGCCATAGCTGAACTCAGTATCTTCAAGGGACAGAGTCCTGCGTTCCCTCCCCCTCCCCACACAAAACCCAGGCTGCGAAGGAAGGATATGAAAATGAAACTCAGTGACACGGAAAGACCTCAATCGTGGGGGAGGGGCCATGCAGCTCCTGCTGTGTGTGTGGGGTGGCTTATTAACCAGTGGTCTAAGGCCGCAGGCAAACACGCAGAACAAATACAAAGAGCGCACACAGGCTGGCAGTCGCGCACACAAACGTGGCCCCAAGAACCGCAGATACTGGGCAAAGTCAGAGAAACGACCCAGGCGCAGAGAAACAAAAAACACCATGCACACCAAAACAGCACACAGCAGGTACAGGGCAAAGACAGAGTGTATGGAGGGGGCACAGGCGTGTACACATACACAGCCCACAGACAAACACGGGAGGTACGGGCGGAAAAACGGGCACTGTCGCAGACAGGCAGAAATGGCGCAGACCAAGACCACGCATCGGATACAATGCAAACAAAGTGAAGCACTCATGGAAACAGAGAAGGAAATGGGCATACAGAAACTACAGACAACCTGCCCCTCCCAAAAAATACGCAGGGGCCATAAGGAGTCATAGCTGCACAGAGGAGCAGGGAAACAACGACAGCAGGAAGAGGTAGAAGGCAGCCAGGCACACACACTGCACAGTCACACGGACGGCTCCTGCAGTTATTACAATCGACCCGGTGGCGATAATGCCGTACGGCTCACTGCGCCCCCGCAGGGTCAGAGGGTCACCCCCATAACAAGCCGATTACTGCAGAGAATGCGCCAGTCCGTCAGGGGCTGCCTTTTGGGGACACCCTCGCGCGATTCATGCTGCCTTGGGTAGGCTACAGGCTGGCCTCCGATTACGTGACAGTGGCAAAACGAACAGCCGATGGTGTTACATTATAGATCATACAGCCACGATTCTGTATCAATCGTGCGTGGGCCCAGTGGTGTGAAAGAAAGGCCAGCTGCGTCCCTTTCATAATGTTTTTATTGCTAACCCAGGACATGCGGTCCTATTTTCCCTGCCTGCAGCGCCAAGACTATCTCTGCAGCAGCGCTTTACAACCCCTCGCCAAAAAGTGCGGGCGAACGCTGCAGTGTGAGCCACCCCTGGCAGGACAAAATGCACGCGTCGCCCAAGACACCATGGGCGGCTCGAGCGAAGGCGTACTGGTCGTGCCAAGGGCAGGAGTTCTTGTCAGACCAGCACGAGTGGAAATCGGAGTGTTCACATATGTGTTTGTACCCAGCCACGTCTCAAACTGTACAGTGTGGGGTTAAATGTAGGGTGCGAATGTCGATAAAAGACAAGATATACAATAACACAGATTTTTTTAAACTGAACTTTAAGTCAAATCCCATTTTATTTCCATAATACAGCCTAAACTATGTGAGAAACACTGCTTATTAACTCACATGTTGTACTTTACAGTGGAAGGGTTACTCGCAAGGCCCATTCAATGCAATTTCAACACCAACATAAGACTTAATTAACCACTATGCACTGGTTATGTTGAAATAACATTGCTTACAACTGTTACACTGGAATAAGTACTATACAAAGCATTCCTCACATATGCAGATCAGCCGAGTGTAATAAGCCATTTTACTATCATTAATAATATATAAATTTCCAGGCAAACACCACAGCTCGGGATTAATCTTCGCCAATAACCACCTTAATTAGCATCCATAAAAGTCTATCTATTGTCAGCTTCAATAGCTGCAGAGACCTTCACTTCTTGGTACAGTTACTCACTCGTCTTTAAGGCGCTTCATGCCGCACCTCTGCGTTTCGATCATTGTAAATAACAGAGTTTACAACTTAGGACGTTCAAATTAACCTACTGGTCAGCAACCAGCACAGAACTGAAGCTGGGGCACCACCCTGCGTGACGAAGCCAAACGCCACCCTCGACATGCAGTCAACCAGCTTGGAAAGTGCACCATTACGTGCATGTTTGCAAAAGACTAGAGGCATAGTTGTTGGGCCAGCGTACCATGTAAACATTCTTGACAGGTAATACGGGCCAGCAAACCCACCACCGGCTCTGGGGACTTAAAACTACCCTGACAGATGGAAACTGCGGTTTACACACTAGCGAGCCATAATACACCTATGCACCGTGCGCACCCTGTATGAAAAATAACGAAAGACCCCACCACAACTAGACACCCAGATACATGAGAAACCAATATATTCACATCTTTTCACCCGAAAGGTGACGCTTAACACGTGACCCCCCCCCCCTTTTTTTTCTATTGTAAAGGTCTCAAACTGCCCATTAATTTAACACTCCAAACAGAAAGCGTGTACAACAACCAACCCTCGGATTCCCAACAAACACACACCGGCACAGAGATAACCATATTTATCTAAAAAATTAAACATTCAGCAACTGACAAGCTCCGCTCTTTATCGCCACATATGCATGCGAAAGTGTAATGTTTGTCGACCCTGCTTTTATGGGGCCCAACCGCATAGAATTAAGTGGTATTGTCCCCATGAGGTGGGTTGGGGGGGAGGCGGTGGGTTTTGTTTTTTTACGGAGAAGCCTTGAGACGTGCTACAGGAGGCGGCGGCCCACGATAGGGGGTAAAGTTGCGAGACGGGGCTGCAGCCGCGGCAGAGGAGGCCCCGAAGGAGCAGGCAAGCCGGCTTGCCTTTCAAATGAACCCACGCAGGCAGGCAGCCGTAAAGTGCCGGAGCTCCGCCGCCGCCTCCCCCATAATGAGCGCTTTGTGAGCCGAGCGGCCGGCGGGGCCAGCAGCTGTCACACTGTTTGCACTCGTTGTAAACAGGCCTCGCACCCTGCGCCCGGCGGGGAGGGGGCGCACGCGGGAGGGGCCCGAGAGAGGTGCCAGGCACGACGTGCGTGAACAGCGAGAGAGGGGCAATAAGGGTGCCAGGCACTGTGAGCTTGCAGAGGGAGTTACAGCTATACACGCAGAGAGGCGGGGAGATGCCAGGCATTGCGTGCATAAGGAGAGGGGCAACACGGTAACTTAAAGGTACTATGCACGCAGAGGCGAGGCGTACCGGAGGGGCACGAGAGGTGTCAGGCACAGTGTGTGCCCGTAGATAGAAGGGAGCCGGGGAGCGCCCTGGGCATGAGGGAGGGGCCCAGAGAGGTGCCAGGCACGACGTGCGTGAACAGCCAGAGGAGTGCAATAAGGGTGCCAGGCACGGTGTGCTTGCAGAGGGGCGGAGCGATGTCAGGCATTGCGTGCATAAGGAGAGAAGCAACACGATACCAGGTACTATGCACGCAGAGGGTTACCTAGAGGGGCGCCGGGCCCTGTGTGCAAGCAGAGGGATAGGGATGGGCAAGGGCAGAAGATGCCACGCACAGTGTGTGCATAAGGAGGGGTACCGGAGGGGAGCGAGACGGGTGCCAGGCTCAGTATGCGTTCCAGAGATACACTGACTGGTTGGTGGCGGCTTGGGAGGCGGGTGCTTGAGCGGTACATGAAGGACGGGAAGCGAGAGGTGCTGGGCACAGTGGGCATGCGCAGACAGGGGCAGTTGGGGTGCACAGGCACGGTGTGTACGAGCAGAGGGGCACGGGGAAGGTTGGCCTAGCGAGAACAGGGAATGGGCAATAGGCACAGCGTGTACGAGCTGCGGGCACTAGCAAGGGAAGCCTGGAGAGGTACCACCTACCGAGTGGGTACCCACAGAAGGCCATGGGGCGGAGAACAGTCATACGCCAGGCACTGTATGCGCCCAGGAAGACACGGGAGGTGGGCGGTGCCATGGACTGTGAGCGCACAGGAAGGTGGGCATTGGGAGTGCCAGGCAGTGTGTCGAGCTGGACACGGGGCCGTCGGCCTAGATAATGCCGGGCACTGAATGTGCATATGATGGGCCTGCCAGGCACTTGGTGCTCACAGAGGTGGGCACAAAGAGGGCAGCCAGGAGTGCGCCAGTCATTGGATGCGCGAACGGCAGGGGGAGTACTGCCCACCACCTGAAGGAGGTGCCAAGGCAATTCTGTGTGGAGATCTAGGAGGTATTAAGTGCAAGGTTACACGACGCCCGCCTGGAGAGTGCATCGGGTTACGACGCTCACGCAGGGGCCACGGTGACTGTAGGATCGACAGCGCGCATCCCATTACGTGGTCATTGGCCACACGTCCTACAAGGCAGGGCAAGAGGTTTACATTTCAACCTCTCCCCAAAACATCCAAAGGCCGTAGGAGTTTGAAGTCTCGTGGGGCTTCGCTGACGATAGTTCGTTCAATTAAACACAGCTGGCGCAGGGGTGATTCTGTGGAACATGCCAACGTGGAGCACGCAACCGTGAAGTGTGTGTGGAGGGGGAGGAGGGCAGTTTCCTAAGTGCCTTTCTCGATATCTAGTCTGTACACGGGAGGCCTCGAGTGCCTCCTCCCCCCGCCCCCCCGAATATTGCACCACGTACTTTTTCTGGCCCATATCGACCTGGTACTATCAGTAGTGGCCAATGCATAATTATGGCCTATAGGTTATTTTGAGCGCATCCCGAGGGTCCTGTATCCAGATATTCATAGCTTTTAGACTATGTAACACCTCTAACCCCCCCCCCCCCCCCGTCACCGAAGCTGCTGAGACAGGGTCAGAGAAGAGACCAAACTCACCTAGACTTGCTATAATCTCTAGGAGCCGCAGAAGCAGCCCAACACCTATGGATGTCAATAACTCACCGTCTCCCTCACAGGTGGAAACATTCCGTTTCATCGTTTCTTGCTTGTGTGCCATTACACAGGTACACTAGACAGTCTTGGTGTCCCAGAAGGCATTCCCGCCTAAGCCATCTTGACGGCTGCGTCTGTGGATACAGGTGGCCTACAGGCAACTCACTCAGAACTGCACAAGCCCTCAGTGGGAAGGCTGGTAACAGTCTGAGCTACTGGCAGGTACCCAGGCAGAATCCCTGCCCGTAGGGCTGTCTGGGGTTCCGGCGTCCCCAGGTGGCTTCTCAGACCTGGATGAGCGCGAACCTGCCCACTTATATTATTGCCAGGCTTTCGAGGCTCCGCGGGCACGAGGCCCCTTTGGAGCCCCGGCACACTGCGGATACCAAACAACCAGCCGGGGCCCGCCGTTCACAGAGGCCTCCCTCCCCAGCTGGTGTATTCTGCAGAACATGCCCGGACGGCCGGGGAAATGTGTGCACGCTGGGCGGAGGCGGGAAGGGGGGGGGGCATCTATTTAGAGCTGTCACTGCAGACGAGTTGCCCTACGAAGCTGTTGCCGTCAGTGATGGGTATCCGGGCTGGCAACGGCCAGCACGGTAAAGCTGCAAGGCTCAGCAGAAGCAAGTCCTTGCCCGCCACCCGCGCAGAGACCGAGGAGGGGTACCGGCAGGGCCCGGCTGTAAAGCTGCCGGCCTTGAGTGGGGCGGGGTAGACTCAGTGCTAACAAAACCATGTCAGCAAAGGCTGTTTGCATTCTTGTGAGAGCGCAGCGATCCGTGCCTGCCTAGGCGCTCTCCGAGCAGCACAAAGGCTTCCGGGGGAGGGCGAGGGGAGGAGGCGGAGGAGGCGGAGGAGAGCCGGAGAGCTCTCGTGTTTCAGGGCCGGCGTCCCTCGGGAGCAGAGAGCCGAGTGCAGCTTCAATCAAGCGCTGGCGGCTCCTGCGGGAGGCAGCAGGAAACCTGATCTCACCGCGCGGAGCCTGGGGCTGCTGCACAGGGGCGGGCGGCTGCACCTCCTGTTCGGCACCCAGGGGCTGTTGCACCACCTGCACCCCACCAAGTGGCTGCTGCACCCCCTCCGCCACCCCTGGGGCCTGCTGTGCACCCCCTCCGCCACCCCTGGGGCCTGCTGTGCACCCCCTCCGCCACCCCTGCGGCCTGCTGTGCACCCCCTCCACCAACCCTGGGGCCTGCTGTGCACCCCCTGCACCACACCTAGGGACTGCTGCACCCCTCCACGCCTGCAAGGCACGCTTTTCGCCCAGGCTGTTACAGCTCCTCTACATGGGCCACCCTCTTTTGTATGGTCTCCTCCGAACCCAGGGAGCTGCGCTTCAGTTGATGCAGCAGCGGCAACTGACTGCGATCAGAGGTGAAACGCCCTTCTTGGTGGCACGGTGGTATGCCCCGGCCCGTGTAATGCACCCACTGCACAGAGCACGAGCTCACTGTTGGACGGGTCTGCAGGGAGCAGGGCACCATCTCACAACACGGAAGGGGTCAAGGGCCAGCCCGACCGGATCGGTGCTGGGAAAGGAAGGTAGAATGCCTCGAAGAGCGCGGTGCTTCCCAGAATGGAACTGCTGCTAGGTGCACCTAACCTGCGCGTGCTGTATCGCAAAGCCCACTGGTGTATCCTCAATCTCCGGGACATCGTACCAGGGTGGGGTTCGCACACCCCGTCCGACCTCACACCTGCTCTCTCGGTCGTGCCAGGGCTCGGAAACTAATCATTATCAATGCCCAGGGCCGGCGTCAGGAAACCCAGCTACTGCCAAGGACACGCAAGGCCCACTGGGAGCGGAATGTCTCCCTGGGGCTGCCCACGGGCCCAATCCGTCCATTCATCGAGCCTGGCAGCCTGCCAGTGTCGACGCATACCAGCCCCTGGGGCTCACTGCGGGAGCAGGCTACCTCTGCGTTACATAGGGACGCCGGCCTGACACCTCCCCCGACACCTACAGAAGGCACTCCGACCCGGGCCAACCCTGGATGCGCATAGAGGCAGGTGTGCAATCCGGGGCACGGGAACTTAGTTTGGGTACTCGGATATACGGCACCGCTCCTCGCCAACAAAAAGGAGGGGGCGCACGGGGGGGGGGGGGGGTAGGGCCGGAAGGCAAGTCTATTAACCGCACGGCCGATCCAAATATGCGCAGGCCGCCGCCCGCGCAACCAAGCCTCTGCCCCGACATGTGAAAGGAATAGAGAAGCCACTGCGCATTTCACGTCACTACTGCCTAGGTGCATTTAATTGCAAAAACATCCATGGATAGCGATACGCGCCTGTGAACTATAGGGAATCACTGAGGCGCGTGACGTCTCAGCCAGATCTGCTATCTTTATTTCACAACATTCACAGACACACAAACGTGTGAATTGCAACCCCGGAAGCACGCAGCTTCATGAATGGCGCATTTACCGGATTCAGGACGAGGGGGCCGTTTCTGGGCCAGGGGAGAACGCCGAAGCTGCACTCGGAGTTAAGGTGGGGGTGCATGGGGTCCGGGAGGGTTAACAGTAACACCCCCTGCACTCGAATCAATGCGATGCGGTGTGATTAGACCCTGCCAAAACAGCCCCTACCAACTTCCACGCTGTTGGGAGACGGTTTAAGAGCTGACATTTCCGGGCGCCTGGGCGATATCAGATGTCACCCAAACAGGCCCAGCGTGAGAAACACCCAGAGGGGGGAACAAAACCCACAAGAGCGTCATTGGTGCTGCGCAGACAACCTTTGAGTGCACTGGGCGGCTGCCTACTTCTGCCCACGCCGCATACGTGCCCGGAGAGTGCACTTAAACGTTCCTGGTGTGTGTGTGTGTGTGTGTATGTAATATTCACCAAATTTGGGTTTACCTGGTACCTTACTCTGGAAATTCAACAGGATGGAAAGGCGCGGTTATCCTTTCTCCACCACTGGCGTGTACCGATTATACCTATATGCTCACAGTGAAAGCGTGTGTGGCCATCTGCAAATTACAGACAGGAGATGTCCAGAAATACAGCCACTGATAGGGTGCCCTCACCTGGCATAAGGCTCTACAAGCCGTAGGCAGCGTGCAGGGGTACCACAGACACAGCTGAAGTACACAAGCGGTGGGCACGGCAGGATTTGACAGGACAAGAGAAAATGACAAACAGGGACGCAGAGAAGCATAAGGCTGCATGCCATGGCACGGAGAAAACAGAGGGGCGAGGGACATGCAACAAACACTTCGATATTGAGACAGCAGCAAGTGTGAAAAGGTGAAGGGGGGTGATGAAGACAGCAGCCGTGGTATTAAGAAACCTCGACATTCGGGCTCACCAAAAATAAACGTCGCGCCTATGTAAAAAAAAAAATAATACTTACAAATGTAGCACTGGACAGGGGGGAATTAAGTACTATATACAATTAGTCTCTAGCTTGACCGAGTACAGCCGAAGCGTCTCAGCCTGCTGCCGGGAGAAAAATGGCTCCACAAAAATATACAAGTGAAAAAACAAAGTGGTACAACGTGAGGGCCGAGATTTGCCTCGTCGTCTGTACATATACCTGCAACTGAACTCTGTCCCAGTGAATATACCGGAGGCACGGGCCTCTCACAGGGTCAGAGACCGAAAAAACAAAGTGTCCCCTGGGGCAAAGCTTAACCTGAGCCAGCGGCACCGGGCGGGCTGTACTCTGAGACAGGTACCGTGTACTGTGGAAAGGGCGTCGAGTCTCGGTGGGTACCCTTCCCTGCACCTGTGCCATGATCTCCTAAAGCCCCCCCCCCCCCCCCGACCGTGCTTCCTGCCAGCATCCCCTCCCAGTGCCGCCCAATCCATTCAAAGCAAGCCCCCTATTAGCATGTGAAGGCCGCGCCAGGCCCGGGTCAGCGTGAATGGGGCATTGTCTGTGGGCGCAGGAGAGCGCCGAGGCCCACGGGCCTTAATGGGATTAAGGCGCGAGGAGGCCGCCAACGGAGCTGGAATTATAACCCCGCTGGGTGGTGAGGAGGGGCTGAGCGTTGTCTGCAGCATCCAGGGCTCCGTGATGCACTTAAGAAAGAGAGGCAGAGGGGGGGGGGGGGGCAGCCACCGCCTGCAGGACTGTAACACCGCCAGGCTCCAGTGGCGGTCATTAATTCATCCCTGCGCCGCCTGTTCCTTAGCTGTAGACAAGCTCCACAGGCTGAGCAGAGGAGAAAGACAGAACCGGGCCGCGCACAAGCTGCAGACACCAGAAGCAGGAGAGGAAGACTAGGAGCACCACCATCAACAAAGAGTGGAGGGAGGGGGGGGGGGGGGGAAGACATACACCATCAACAAAGAGTACGGGGGAGACATACACCATCAACAAAGAGTACGGGGGAGCAGGGGAAGGAGAGACCTACGGAGCCCAGATGGATAACACCAACAACAAACACCACAAGCAGGGGAGGAGGGACCCACGGAGTCCAGATGGATAACACCAGCACCAAACACCACAAACAGGGAGAAAGAACCTGGCTTAGCAGTTCGGGCTGGACTGTTCCCAGGAGGCACAGGGTCAAGACTGATTTGCTGGGTTCAAACTGGAATGGCATGGTGAGCAAAAAAACGATGGATTTAGGCCCAGATCTCTCTACTGGGGTGAATGTATGACATTGTTCTGCATTCTGTCCATCAACTGTTGTTTTTGCAGCGGGCAGTTAATGTGCCACAAAGCCGCAGGAATAATGGAGCCGGCACTAAACAAATACTCAAAAAGTGATATGTAAATATCTTTGCAGAGTTCACAAATAGATCCGGCCGGGGAGAAGTCATTGTGGCCACGTACCTGTAAAAACAGACAGCAGTCACCATGGACTCAACCCTCACTCCCGAGAGGAGGCCTGGTTCACACGGGGCCTCTGCTCCCAATATCTGGGATTAGACCACTGGCAAGACCATAACAGGCCTGAGGACAAAGACTGCTAGCCCCGGAACCAGTCCAGAGTGAGTGTGTGCGTGTGTAAGCCACCTGGGCTCGTGTGTGTGTGTGGGCGCAGAGAGTTCGGTAGCCGTACTGTTGATTCTATCGATGTACATGTCAGCCTGCTGAAAGATGCCTTCCTCTCAAGGCCCGCGGACGCGCGCGCGCACGCCCCTCGGAGGTTCGCGAAATATACCACGCTCTCGTTGCACACAGCAGTAGTAAAACCTCGAGACGCGACGGTCTGCAAAAGGGACCCCAGAGTGACAGCATGCAACAGGGGCCACTGGCTGTCACATCCGATGACGGCACGTTAAAACATGGTCTCCCCTTGGTCGGGGTAGCTTCGTCAACATTTTAGTCCGTTAGCACGAAGGGGGTTTTCACCATGGGGGTGGTCTGCTTTCTCTAGGAAGTGCAATAGATGCGCGTGCATGTGGCCTTCAAACAAGAACGGGACATTTCTCAAGGAGAAGTATTGTAAACAGGTCGTCTGACTATACTTAAGGGAGCATGAGATCTACGCTGCGGCTGCACTAGCCAGACACCCGCCCTGCTCGCTCTGAGGCTTCCACCTCTGGAACTCACGGCCAGCCTGAAGGCACCTCGGGGTGGCTGGGATATAGGGCGGTTTAAGGGCATCATGCAGAATTGCACTAAATAAAGTGTCAAGGCCCATAGCAGCGGCCGCGGGGAGTGGGTTAATTGTCGAGCTGGGAATTCACGCTTTCCGTTGCCTGTACACCTCACCATTAGTCGTGATAGGGCCTTGCACGGACGGTATTTACCGGCGGCTCGAGCCAGGGCTGGGTCCCGTGATTTCTGAGGAGCACTTCTGGCCAAGTGAGGCCGAGTCCAGGATCAGTCCCAGGAGGGAAGTCCGCGCACTGCCCCCTCCCCCTCGTAGCACCTGGAGGGAGCATACGGTATTCACTTCTCATGCAGCTTCGCTGCCGACTTGCCAATCGCAGGTGGGGCTGAGCTCACAGTTCAAACACCCTGCGGTTTCCAAGTGTAAACACGGGATGGAGGGGGTTGGGTTAGAGGACCTTCCCATCCCGACAAACAAGGCTTCAGAGATATGGAAACAGTCGTTCCCACCCACCCCTCTCAGGGAGCTGCACAAGAGGCAAAACCAACTGCACCGCCCGGGGCTGTCAAAACAGACAAGTCCCCACCACACCACAGAGACATAAACAAGCCTCGCAAACTACCCAGGCACAGCGATACAGCTCACAAAAAGGGTCGCTCCGGCACCGCGGAGCACACAATGGGCACGGCCGGCACTACACGAGCACGGCTTCCGCCCGAGAGCAGTGGCGACGAGGCTGGAGCGCAGCCAGGAGCAGGGGCGTGCTGGAGAGGAGAGAGAGAGGGCGAGAGAGAGCGAGCCGGCTCAGACAAAGAGCAACGATGCAGCTCCATTACTCTCTCGCGCACAGTCCACCGGACAGATCCCATAACCCCGCTTGCGTTTTTATTCCAAACCAGGCTCTAGGCCAAGATCTTCCTGCCGGCACCCATTCGGGCTACAAGGTTGAAGTTCACACCAGGCAGGGTCAAAGGACCTCTGAATTTCTCAAGTTCGCTTTAAAGTGCCACAGATATATAAAGGGGTTATTTTTCTTACACTGTAGCCGTCCAAACAGAGTCGAACCAAGGCACTTTCACATATACCCCGCAACAAACACGGGGGCATATTATCAACAAACAGAGAATTCCCATAGAAGCCCATGCACTGGTGTCAACATGGGCTTCTATGGGAATTCTCCAGGGCATATTATCAAGCCCATTATCGCCGCTTTTTAATTTTAACGCAGTGCTTGATAATATGCCCCATGATCTTTCCGACCCGAGCTGCTCACGGTCTGGGGCGGCGCTTGGCAAAGACCTGGTGGGTTAGATAACACAATCAAAGCGCATAGAAACCTCACCGCGCAGCGTCAACTGTTAACACCCTTCCCAGAGGAACAATACTGGTCACTTGTTCACGTTTTCACATTCTGCAAAGGTCCAGGATGATTCTCAAATATAATTTTAAATGTACTCTCAAATAGTTTTGTTTTTTAAAAACACGGCCTTTCTGGGTTTGTTTATTGTAATGTGGGGAGCAGGGTCAAGACCGATTTGCATATGACTGGGCCCAAACTAGGGTGGCTTGCTTGGTGAGCAACAAAAAAAAAAATGATGGCTTAAACCCAGATCTGTGACTGTGGGTGAATATTTGATTTGTTCCCATCTGTTCTTTTCATTTTAATTATCCGCCAATGGGTACAGTGCATCTGTATTAAACATTTTAAAGCATTCTATTCTTACATGTTAAAGGGCAAACACAGGTTTTAGGGGATTTTCTCTCATAAGGGCAACCCTAGCAGTGGGTAAAAAAGGGCCAATGTTTCTTCGAGATGAAGGTAGTTCGAGCTTTGGCTGGTGGCGGTTAAGGCACAAAACACCCCCCCCCCCCCCAAAGTTTGTGGCTAATCACGCAGGGAGCTATTCTGTAAACAAAAAAGAATTGGCAAACAAGAGGTGGCCGGCCTCCTGCCCCGAGGCACGGCGCTGCGCTGCTGTATACAGGAAACAGGCAGCCGTGGAGGCGGCGCAGGCCAGCGAGGGAAGCACGGGCAGCGCGCTGGTGTCTAAGGTCCCCGGTGGAAGGAAGAGTGAGTGGGGAGGTAAACGGTGCGCAGGCTGCTCGCGCCGATGACACTCGCGAAACCTTCCTCCAGCCACTTACGCTCAATAAATCGTCACCATTTTACAGCACTACCACAGTTTTACTGCGACAGATAGTAACTCTTCTGTATGTACAGAGGTACACCTCTCCCCTACACACAGTAATACTGATTGATCAGAATGAACCAAGCGCACCTTGGGAAAAACAGCACATAGCGCTGCGTGACAACAGAAAAGCCCCCCGTCAGCGTGCACTGTGTGTCCCCCGTGTGTATCTATATGAAACCAGCACGTTACGGCGGAATTGCAGGAGGCTAGGAGGCGGGTTTTAGAGTCAATGTAGAGGGACCCGGACACCCCTAACCCCCCCCCCCCTTCAAGTGTCATGACCTCAGAGTACAGACACCCCCGTGACCTTCAGCCTTTTGCTTTGGAACTGGCTGGGAGCGGGGCTGCTACTGTCAGACGTCCGGGACACGGTCCTCCCCCAACAGCATCTACCCTGTGGGTGACACGGACTTAATTGTCGTACAGAACACCCCCCCCCCCCCCCAAGAAAAAAAAATCTAATAACCCAACTATTTAATGTGGCGGGGCTGTGCCTTAGGGAAAGTTTCACTCTCTAGCTAACTTCAAAGGGCCCCTCCAGAGTCCCTCCCACCCATCACCAGATGCGTCTTTGATCTCCCTCTGAGGCACAGCGACGCAGGCACGAACAAGGGGTGGGTGCCCCTCGGAGGCCCAGACATGACCAGCGTTCACCCACCCCAGACCAAAGCGGAGCCTGCGACTCCCCCCGCCCCCCAGGCTCGCGAGGCCCATAGCTGAAGCTGTCTGGCGTGTATTACCGGGCTTAGGGCTTCAGAGCAGAGGCGGCTCCGGCACAAGCACCGCAGAGAGGTGTCCGGGGGCGGAACTCTTCGTGATCGGAATGCTTATAAACATTTGGAGGACAGACCAGCAGGAGGTCGTGACACTGCAGAAGAGTATTAACAAATTCACGCGCCACCGTTTAAAGGCACTTTAATCATAACATACATCGATATGTATTGAGTTAAGACTGCTTTACCAACCCCCCCCCGCGCCATCAAATTCACCAACCTGTACAAAGTCAGATTAATGCCCCAGAGCGGTGCGCCGCTTACCGAAGCACAGCCGGATCCGGCCGGCACCCAAGCGGAACCGGCGAATCACCCTGAC
Organism: Triturus cristatus; assembly: GCF_964204655.1. Classification (NCBI taxonomy): domain Eukaryota; kingdom Metazoa; phylum Chordata; class Amphibia; order Caudata; family Salamandridae; genus Triturus; species Triturus cristatus. The sequence goes on along the minus strand of NC_140591.1, from coordinate 1,239,702,841 downwards.
AGAGGCTGTTGGGGGTTCCTGCCCCTCCGCCCCCAGTCCAAGGTCGCGGTTTCAAAGGCAGACGTCACACGGTGCCACACGAACACCCGGGCACAGCGCATCCCTCCGGTACGACTTTCACACTCATCACTACAGTTACTTCCGCTCGTCGTCTGTTTACCAGAGCGACCCCCACATCATTGCACGCCGTCTCATTACTGCAAGCCCCCCCCCCCCTTCATTTCCCTAAGTCTCAATTATACATCGACCCCAACAACCCCGAGTTTAATTGACTTCCGGACACCCGAATGACGCCACCAACGGCAACTGGAATAGAGAGCCCCCCTCTCTATCCGACCTCCTTGCTCAAACAAAAGCCCCGAATGTACACACCCGCCGGCCTAGGCGCTAGGCTATGCCTGAAGCCGACCCCTACCCCCACACTAACACGCTTTTAAGTTATCGGTGTTCGCACCCTCTCCCGTGCATTCCTACCAGCCTCGCACCCTTCAAGACAAGCGACGCCATCGTCACTAAGGACAGATGTGCTCTACCATTGGTGCAGCGGGTGCAGTGGCACCGGGGCCCACTGCACCCAGATTATTGCTGTATTTTTACTACCTAAATATCGGATAAAGGGGGCATTTTCTTTGGCGGCACCAGGGCCCATAGAATTCTTGGTAGGTCCGAGCACTTACTTCCCTTTCTAGTCTGCAAATGAATAAAGCTACGCCAAGTCGGCTAACCGTGGCCGAAGGGACCCAGGGTCGGCATCAAAAAACATTTCTACGCCAGAGGTCCGAGAGGCAAAACACACTCCCTACCCACCCTTCCAGGGACAGTGGTACAAGGCATAGGGCGCATGCTACACAACAAGGTTAATACCACCCAGAGACCGCAGGCAGATGGACACGCACCCTGAAATGTACGGGGAGTGACCCTACCATCAACGACGCGCATGGCTCTCAGAGATACATACAGACGGTGCACCAGCAAACAGAGGTAAATACGGGCGAATACACCTCAGCTGTGACTATGACCGACAGAGATATGTGTTGCTTTACTCAGATATTAATATATCTCGTAGCACAGATGAACAGACTTAAGCAAACATCGAAGTACCCTTCGCTCAAAGATAACACACACACCCCGCAATAAATAACCGAATGATCTCACACACCCAGATATACACCTAAAAGTTGTTTGGGGGGGGGGGGGGCTGACATCAGCACACGAAGAATCCAACACAAATGTAAATAAACAGTGAACCTTTCCCCTCAGAGACCTTTCCCCTAAGACAGGACCAACAGCCACAAATGTAAATGTACACCGGCACACAGACTAAATATACCCGCAAAGCTATGTATACACCCACCCCCGATGTAAACATACAGCGCACACAGCAGATAAAGCGCCTCACAAACACGGGGATAGGTCACCCCACACACAAATGCACACAGCAGAAGGCGCCTCGGAGACAGACAACCCCGCTCCCACACGAGGCAGACAGGCAGGGCGTGCTCCGCGCCGGCAGCATGCGTGTTATAAAAAAATCTAATTATAACCATGAGAAGCCGAGGAGAGTGTCCCAGTACACGCACAAGCCCGGGCAGGGGCGTACATCGCACGCAGCGGCACTGACCTGCGGTGTCCCCGCTCCGGCCTCTGTTCTCGGCTCCCTCCTCCTCGGCGGGCCGGCTCCTCCCTCCTCACTCCCCGGCAGGTGTCCACGCCCGGCCGCTCACAGGGGGGAGGGCAGCTGCGTAGGCTGCGCCATGTCCGGCCGCCTGAGTGGCTCCGCGGAGCCCTGTGGAGTGGGGTTTAAGGATCCCGAGGGCAATGGACGTTCCAGAGACGGGGAGTCCAGTATATAGATCCGGGAGAGGCGCTGTGGTGTTCTGGAGGGGGCGGCGTGTCCCGGTTCTGCTTCGGTGTGTGGGGGTGCTCCTGGCCTGTTGCTGGGGGGGTCTGCCCCGGCACTCAAGGGGGCGTTCCCTAGAGCTCCTTCTTGGGGTCTCCCGTGGTCTGGTCTCGAGCTACTCTGGTGTTCTGGGGGGGGCTCTGGTCCTCGGGCTCCAACTGGGGTGCTATGGTCCTGGGCTGCTCTGGTGCTCGTCGGGGGCTGGGGTTGCTGCGCTCAGGTCCTCGGGCTGCGCTGCAGACTCGTCTTCTCTGTGCCGATCTCTGCCCGGCTCTGCGCTCCTGCCTCCCCAGCTCCCCGCCTCCCTCGCCCGGCTCCGCCCCTCGGTGTCTGTGGGAAGAAGCGGCGCCTCCGACTCGCAGGTTTGAGAGCGAGGGCGGGGGCTGGGGGAGGGCGGTGTGAATGGGAGGCCGCCGGGCCCTGTGCTGAGGATCGCGCGGCTGCGGCGCTTGTTCCTCTCAGGGGGGGGGGGGCTGGTGGCCTCAGGCCACCCAGCGCCTACACTCGAGGGCTCTTGTCACAACGAAGGGCCTGAAGCCGCCATTGGCACACACTCGAGCATGGTAGTGGAGCGAGGATGCAACGGGCTCTGGTGCAAGCAACGGAAAAAGATCAATTTGTCTTGCTTTTGGGATAGCAAAATTCAGAAATTATGAGTTCATTGTGCCTCTGAGATCTCTGGGGCCTGGTGCAACTGCACCTGCCGCACCAATCTCATTTATACCCCGCTCAAGCATTCTTTTCATTCACACTTGCTAAGGCACCCACTTCAATATTTATTTATGCGTTTTTGTATAGCGCAAACTTTACCCAAGGGTGTCAGAGCGCTTTACAATAGAACCAGTTACAGTAAATAAGGAATTCCGAGTGCATGAATTACATAAAGATACGAAACAGATCAACTTTAAACACATAAGAATAGTAGTAAGTACATATGTCTACTACAGTTACTAGTGGTTAGAGTTGCATATATACAAGTTGCAAATTCACTCAAGATTACATTTTAGGGAAAGTTGGAGCGATTATGGTTGGACAAAAATATATTACATATTTACACAGCATGATCTTGTTGCCATTGCTGGGGTTCTTGCTTTTCAGCCGGTCTGCAGGGTGTTGTTGCAGTGTTCTTGGGCCTGGAGGGATCTCCGAGCTGGTGATGGCTGTAGCGGAAGAAGGCCGGTGGTGAAGGGTGAAGGCTGCTGCGGTAATCTACAGGTATACGGCTGCTCTATGTTTACTCACACTCTAGGCTCACACCCCTCTCCCTAGAAACACCCTGTTACCGCACACTCCAGTGTCTGCAGGAGTGATGCTACGCTGGGCTAGTTAAAAGCACACCCTCACTCACTCTTGCCATAGTGTAAGTCTCTCTGCTCGCTCCTCATACTTCTGGGTCAACAGACTGCAGTAGGGGGGAGGGATACCTTTACATAACAAGCAAAAATGACAGTTGTCCCGCCCCCGGAAGTCCGTCATCATTGACCGGGACTTCAAGTCCCCTGGGGGTCGCTCCCCGGAACTGACGTCAATGTTCGTGTGGTGTCGCATGACTGTGTGGGGTCAAGTGTGTTGTGACACCACCCTGGTCACGTGCCTGGGCCATGACCCCTGTGTCTAGGGGTTTGAGAGGTAGAGGATTGATGGCGTCCTTGGTAGCCACACTGAAACCGGAGCCTCCCAATACGGGGCTGCCAGGCACCAACTCTGCCTCTTGTGCCTTGTTAAAAAAGCCACATTTGACCAGCCCCTTTGGGTTAGGCAGTCATAGGGGCTGGGGAGCTGGCTGTGTATTTCCCCTGTTCATCCCTGTGAGGAGGCAGACATTGGTCCTTGTAACCTGTCTGAAGATGTCCTGGGCTTGCCTTGTTACACGCAGAAATACTGCACACACCTCTAGTTTTTGCATACCCCAAACCCCTAGACACAGGGGCCATGGCCCAGCCACGTGACTAACACATGACCAGGGTGATGTCACAACACACAACCCCACATGGTCACGACACCACTCCTACACTGATGTCAGTTCCGGGGAGTGACCCCAGTGGGACTGGAAGACCCGGTCAATGATGTTACTTCTGGGGGCGGGACTACTGTCACTTTTGCGTGATGTGTAAATGTATCCCTCCCTTCTACTAACCCTCCAGCTGGAGATTAACAAGGTTGGAAGGCCTGCTGTGGGAAACAAGGTCACAGTTACACATCTCTGCTAGCTGCAATCACAGACATGCATGGTTCATGGACAAGGCTTGCACCATGGTGACCACAGCGATGAGAGAAAGACTTACGGAGACCTCACTCCCAGAGCCACAGAAAGAAAGGTTGTAGCATACTGATAAAACGCCAGGAGAATTACTCTTGAGGATAAGATCATAGGATTGCATGCCCTACCTTGCTCCTACAGCGCGGAATGGCCTATTTCACATCAGAGCCTCCTCCTGTCCCGAATTCCTCAAGAAGCTGAAGACCTGGCTTTTCGATTCCCCCCCCCCCCCCCCCCACCCTTGACAAGACTAGGCAGCCACACCTGCTCTGCACCAAGATGCCCTTGCGGATCACAGTGTGCTCTGCAAATACACACAAAGAAACACGTAACCAGGATCCTCTGTATGTTGCATGTTACAATAGGAGAGCTGGCATGTGGTTGGTGTCTAAGATTATAAGACCGCCAGGTGAAAAACATGCAATGGAAGCTACTTTTTGGGAGAAAATGTGAGGGGAAAAAAGCATAAAGAATAGCATCATAGCTGAACCAGGAAGACCCAAGCTACCATTCCTGCAACATTTTTGTAGACATCCAGAGCTATACCTCAAACAAACATGACACAACTCTGGGCCAATAGAAAGGTTCGTGTATGACGTCAAGAAACTACAGAACCGCTCTTCTATTCAAGCACGCCATGGATTAATACATTAAAGCAAAGACAAGTGCCCCCTTCAGCACACACGGGGCATTAGTGGCAGACTTGTGCGCTGGCCCCATGCAATGGATTAGTTATCTGAGAACGGCTGCGCCTCCAGAAGTAGGTCAGGTCTAGTAATTGCCTAAGGTTTGACTCCCCCTCCTACTTAGAGAACCTCCAACCACTACAACTAGGCAAGTTTCACCTGAAGGTCACATTGACCAGCTGAACTTGGTCGACAGACTGGTAATATGCAAAGTTTATAAAACGAAGTGCATTGTGGGTTCTCTGCCTAGAGGTCTTAACATCGTCGTAACGTTGTCTATTTTTTTGAACAGCTGTAGCAGTAAACAACTATGTTTGTCAGGGTGTCGCACAGACCAACAACAGGAGCAGTTAGGGGGAAGGGATCTCGCGCCAAAGGAGGTACCAAGCCAGCATTGGTCATTGGTGGTGCAGCAGACTACAGAAGCGGCCACTTGCTCTCGCCCAGAAGGGAACACACTAGAACAGAGCGCCTTGAAAATATACCAGGAAAGAGTTTGTGACAAGTAGAAACGACTGATAACTCCTCTGGAGGCTGCGGGCTGTCAGACCCACAGACTTATGTAGGAGTGACACTACTCTCTCCGCTCCTCCTATGCAGGTTTACGGTAATGGTAGACTGCGTCCTCTCTCCTCACACACCCTTGTGATATTTGAAGACTGCCCCCCTCACGTAGACTGTGTCTTCTCTCCTCACACACCCTTGTGATATTTGAAGACTGCCCCCCTCACACACTGGCCCCCTCTCCCGCTTCGCAAACCCCTGTGTTAGTGGCACACAGATCCAGCCTCACACACTCCGGGGCTGTGATCGGCCATTGATCCTTCGTGGTGGCTGGCAGCGGCGCGCTCCCTTGTGGTGGAGACACACTGCTCCCCCCTCACACTCCTGCGGCGGTGCCAGTCCCCCCTCTCGCCTCTGTGAGTTGTGGCAGACGGCTCCCGCGCTCCTCTCGCGCACTCTGCCTTGGCAGTGCCAGGCTGTCCCTTCTCTGTTTTCACACACACTTCGTGGTGGAGCACATATCTCTCTTTTCACAAACACTGCTGCTGCGAAAGGCGGTTGCTGCTATTACCACACTTTTGTAGTGACTGTACGATTTCGACCAGCACCAACCCTACGCCTAAGAGCTACCTAACCCCCGGCAAGGACGGGCCGGCTAATCCCGCATCCCTCACTGACCCGCTTGCCTGCCATGCCCGCCCACACGTCCCACTCCCGGCGCTTGAGCAGGCGCACGCTGACCCTCCCCCACCCTCCTCCGCTGCGCGGCCTGTGTGTGCTTTCTCGCTTAGCAGCGCCGCGTTGTCGGAGGTTGACGATCCGCATACACCCCGGGCACGGCTGTTCCCCCCCCCCCCCCCCCCCTCCCCCCTCCCTCTCGACAGCGCCGCACATGTGCGGTTCCACACGGCGGCGGTTCCGACAGAGCTCACTGTATACCGGAAAACACAAGCACTGTTGTGTGAGGTGGAAACACACACATCTCTTATGGCCCCCTACAGGACCGCGGTCAGACGGTTTGCTAGTGGCGCACACGCTGAACAGACCTGAGGCGAGTTAAGCGGTTCCGAGGGGCCGATGGTTTCGTGTTTGTACATATCTGCAGTATTGGTTGAGTGCCTCGCCTCCAATGTGTGTGTGGCCGTGTGCGTGATGGCTGAATAGTGGCTTTGTGTGTAATGATTGTTTCCAATGGTTGCCTGCATGCAGCTGTGTGATTGCAATACATATTGTGTGTGAAGGCTTTGTGCATAGGTGGAGTGATGGTTGCGTTTGCAACCCATGTCTGCATGCGATGCGAAGCTTTTGTTGTTGTTGCAGTTTTATATCGCGCGAACTTGGCTTAGAGGCATGGACCGCTTTACTTGAACACCAGGTTACACTACACAAGGTCCGACTTTTAACTGCTTTAGATACTGGGAGATTGTGCTTTGCCTAGAATCACAAGATGTTGACCCGGCGCCGGGACTCAACCCTGGTTCCCAAGCTCCAAAGTCAGGGGCGGCTTGCACTATCTGTGTGCCTGCCCCTATGCGTGATGGCTTTGCCTGTATGTGGGAGAGAGGTGGCTATGGTAAGGTTGGCATGTAATGGCTGTATGTGAGGGGGATGGTTGTGTGACAGCATTATCTGCTTGTATGAGCCGTGCACCAGCGGTCTGTGTGAGATGGCAGCAGGGCCGGATGGGAACAGCAACCAGCCCTGGCAGATTGCCGCTAGACCGCCCTGGGAGCGGGGGAGGGGTTGGGGGAGGACTAGTAAAAAGCATTGCTTCTGCTTTTGTAACAGGGGGGCAATATTGCAAAACCGGCCCCCACCCCTCCAGCCCACTGGGGAAACGCCCGGTGCCTGCTAAGGCCAGGCAGTGTGTAACGCCTGTATGCTGGTAATGGCTGTGTGTGGGAGGAGGTCTGGCTGAGGCACAGGTGCCTGTGTATGTGAGAGAGCAGGGATACTGTTCATGTGGCCGTATGCTTGCAATGAGTATGAGTGAGTTTTTTAAATCTCCACCCACACACATGGTCACTTTTTTATTGATTCCCTAACTGTGTGGGCGTCAGTACTAGGTTCGGAGGGTGCTGGGAACCTGCAAGCCTGCAATTTGATCAAACAGGCTTTTCTTGTCTTTAAAGAAGAGGGGGGTTACCATTCTGCGGCTGTCTCCATACTGTTTAAAATAAGAGCCCCGTATGCCCACACGAGAACTGGCACAACATGCTATCAGTTGAAGCAGCGTCCCTAGTGCACCATCACATTCTTAAACCTTAAAAACAGGAACAAATCCAAGTTAGGCCAGATCCCTATTGAGGAGAATGGACCATAAGTAGGAGCCGTTGAATGAGAGGTTATAAATGGTTTTATGTATATGCGTGTGGGAGTTATCAATTTGTCCTGAAACAGGTAGCCAATAGTGTTGTTACCCGTCGAAATGCGTCGCTGTAAAGTTTGGACTAAATCTGATGAGATTTGAGATACAGTAGATGATACTTATTTGAGAAATCATGTACCTCAAATCATGATTCAAACAGATAAGTAGCAGATAATGACGTACGTGGTTGTCTAATATGTCTCTCCCTTTGCATGTTTTAAAATTGTTTTTTTTAACAAAAAGATTACCTGCTTGTCTTTTTAAATATATTTCTTGATGATTCTTCCCATGTTTTAAATTAAAGTCCCAAATAATTGTCAGTTTTACTAAAGGACAGTCACATGAACTATGCTTTGTAACTTTTGATTTATATTAAAGATTAGATGTGTTTTTGACATATGTGATATTAAAACTCTTCACAACTGGACAATTTCATGGTATACGATTATGTTCAGACAGGGGGTGCAATAGAGTGTTGGATGTAACAGGGACGGTTGACTGTATGATGTTATTATGCCTTAGAGATTCTTTAACATTGAGCCCCCGAGGGGAAGTTTTCTGACTAGATAGCCATACAGGTGCCCAGCCCCTTGGTCTAGGGGCCCCGTTCTCTTTGCTTTAGCTAGGCTGCCACTGAGCCTGTGGGGGTCCACAGAACGGAGGCCCGATAAGTACACCTGGATCTTCTGCATACTGGAAACCACGCGCTTCCATGAGGGTTTGGGGATGACACGTGTCCAGCCCGTGTGGTACTTTACCCAGAAAGATTCTCCATTTTGACAGCCGTGGTATGAGGTTTCGCCTTCAAAACATGTTTTGTAACACAAGCACGTCACAACATGCAGAATACATACTGGTGCGTAAACGGCACTACTAGATGAAAGTTTCACACGCGAAACAGAGTCACTGGGGGAGCCTGTCCACTGGGGGAACCTGTCCTGTGCACTTTACCAGCCCCCCTCCCAGCCCCTGCGGTTCAGGCGGGTCTCTCAAACCTTCAAGGGGCCCAGATTCTTCAGAGGGGCCCCTTTGCACCCAGGGCGTAAGAATATTGAGCGATATGGGAGATTCACATTCTGGGGGTTTGGGGGGCATAATTTTACGTCACGCCGCCTTGAGACAAGATGTAAACCTTCCCACTGCAGTAAACCTCATTTCACAACTATCTGACGGCATTGTTTCAGGTCTCCAGTAAATCCGGGATATTAAGGCAGAGAGTAGCAAGGGTACCAAGGGCCCTAATGGAAGCAAGCAAAATGCCCCCCCCCTCCCCCACACTTCCGGTATGGGAGTAAAAAAGGCCTATCACTGGGGTGCAGAGAGATCCTCACCCCCCAGTTCAAGCACATTCCGTCGCTAGACACACAGGGGGCGTGGTCATCCAGCAGCACACAAGGGGAACACACCATGGCCCTTTAATTCTGCGGCAAAGGCCGTGACCTCAGAGCGACCCTTGAACTGAGGAGCCTGGCTCATCAAAAGGGTACAGCACCTGGCTGCACTTGGTGTCAGGATCAGAAATAGGGCTGCCACCTTTCCCAGAGAAAAATGCAGGCCATTTCTTCATGTCTTAAGATTCCACAAAGGCCCAAACACAGTACGTTTATTTTAATTTTATTTTTTTGCAGTTTTATATAGCACGATCTTGACCCGAAGGTATCGGAGCGCTTTACATGAGCACCAGTTGCATTACAGATGGACCCATTCATTTTCTAGGCACGAGGAGATTTAGTGATTTGCCCAGAATCACAGGATGTTTGAGCCTCCCACCATAATTGTATCCATTCATTTTTACTATGGCTTTCTGCCTTTGCTTACTTAATTAGTCAAGGATCATTAAGGCAGTCACAGAACACATTTAAACTGTTTTTATAGTTAGTTTTTAAACTATGTACAGATAAGGGGAAAAACACCAGCTTTAGGTGATTTTCTAATTTTTGTACTGACCAGGACATTACAAATACTGGCCATCCCAGAAAAACCGTCTGGGTGACAACCGTAATCAGAATAGGAAAAAAGCATTTGCAATGCAATAGGTCTCGCATTCACAAAACTCCTGTAAATGCGATACCTATTGCATTACAAATGCTTGTTTATAAAAGCGTCCCATGCCGCACTTTCACTTTGATGTCGGCCGTGCCTCTTTCCCTAGGCATATGCGTCTAACGAAAGGGGCGCGGCCGCCATTAAAGTGAAAGTGCGGGATGGGGCGCTTTTACAAAAAAGCAGTTGATGGTCAAGTTGACAATTTTTTTTTGTTTGAGGAATAAATGGTAAAAAAAAAATGCAGCTGCGTTCGGTGCCTCAAATAAACTAAAGGCGTGGACGCCGAATGGTATGGGAAAAAAATAGTAAAAGCTTTGTGAAAGAGCGTGTCCTGCCATTTTACTAAATAGTGCTCGGAGGCTGTAATAAAATCCTACCAAGTAACAACATATGTAACAGGGGGTGTCACCATTGGAGGTTACAAAACAAGCATTTGCAATGCAATAGGTCGTGCATTTGCGAGAGTTTAATCTATTTGCATTGTAAATGCCAATGCCCTTTATTTATCGGTTTTGATAATTAACACATAAATAAAAGACATTGTCATTTACAATGCCAATAGTTCAAACTCTTGTAAATGCGAGACCTATTGCATTTCAAAGAAGCGGCAGCCATTGTCCCGGGCTGCTTGGAAAGGGAACTCGTGCATGGCACGCTGAATGTTTCAGGAAAGCATGTGGTGCCTTCAGTAGGAGAAACTCATTAAAGAAAATATTGCTTACAGATTAAATAAGACGTACCGTGAACAACTGAAGTAAAAGGGCCAGTCCTCATGGGAGTTTACAAATGAAGACAAGGCAGTACTATGGAGGGACTAACAAGTCTATTAACGAATCAGAAGCCAGCATTTACGAAGGTCAATGATACAAGCCAATAACAAATATGGGCGGAGAGTGGGCGGGGTTCAAGTCCATACTCTAATACAGCATGGCTCGCAGAGCAGCGCATGCGCTGCCCAGGCTCAACCTAATGAGACAAGGCTTTACAAAAGAGAGACCACTAAGCCTATTGACAAATGAAAAGCCACAGTTTCCAAAGGACAATGACACAAGCGAATAGAAAATATGGGCGGAGAGTGAGAGGAGCTTCAAGTCCATACCTGAATACAGCATGCATCACAGAGCAGCGCATGCACTGCACAGGCCCAACCTAACAATAGCAGGGGTAAGAGTCTCTCGGAAATGTAAACAAAGCCAGCTGGAGGTCATCACACTGCGAATTGAAGGTATACAGCTGGGGTCTACAAAGCAGATCCATGCAAGAGTAACATCCACTGAAGTTATTTTCATTGCATTTTCAGATTTTTAGTCTTGTTGCTTCAATTATAAAATGAGGAATACAAGCCACAGAATGCAAATAAAAAAAAAAATTGGACTGGATGAGTTACTCAGGCATGGGCCTGGGAAACAACAAGTCTGGCAAGACCTCAAGCTAGAATGTTATAAATTATTTGCAGAAACTTCCTACTTGCAGACAACCTCACTTTCCTCTAAAATGCAAACCATTATCAAACCTGCTACCCAAATACAGACCGAGTGACTGACATCAGGTTAGAGATACAGACTGTGAAAACACACATTCTTGAAAGAAGGCGCCCACTTAAAGAATGCGCTATGATGCCATATAAGTGCTCATTGGTGCTATACAAATGCAGGTAATATAACATATGCTATACCCCAAGAAGCCAGAGAGCCCAGAATCTGCCAACAGTAGGACTGTGAAAACTGAAGGACCTAGTGTCACTCTCCTGTACTGATCCACACAGAAACACATTTAGGTTGGACCTTACACTAGACTAAAAAAAACAAAGGGATTCCGGATAAAATAGAAGCCCCACACTTTTTAACATCTATGTTGCCCCTTTCCCAAAATTGTCAAAGTTCATGTATTCGAAGTGTTGTCCTATGCTGATGATACACAGCTAGTAATCTCCTTTGATAAAGATCTTGCCAAAGAGCGCTTCTCGGCTGAAATGCAAGCTATTGCCGCTTGGATGAGGCAGAACTACCTCCAGTTGAATGCAGGAAAAACAGAGAGTTGGTGCTATAACAATTGATGGGGAGCAGCACCTTGGTTTATAACGTACCCACAAGAGTAGTATTTTTTTCAACGCCTGTGTGATCATTAAATGCAGTACTGTGGGACTTTCATATAGGTGCATTAGCTTGTTGAATTTTGTCCTTATGAAGACCCCACAAATAGCCATTGAGGGTCGAAACGGCAACTCAGTTTTTAGGGATTGGTTTTAAACTGAGACGCTGTCCTTAGTTGACATGTTCTTTCTCTCGGAGCTCACTAGATCCGTGGATACAAAGTACTCTTACTGTCCTACTGAGAGGAATGCAACTTACTCACAACACTAGGCCTGTACTATATAATTAAACTTCTATCAGCCATTAGTCATGGCATGATCTGGTGAGGGTATAGCAGTCACCTTTTGATTAAAAAGAGGTCCCCATGGAGTTGACCCCTGCAGTATATTAGAATATTAATTCTGATGAGGAACAATATAAAAAGCGTGCATAAAACCTGCCAGTAGACCTTTTTTCAAATGGCACCTGGGCAGGAGAACATACTGGGTCTGTCAGAAACATGAAATGATGAAGAGAACAATGCATCATACTGTGCCAATCACTTTCGACCCTACATTATTTACGTACAATCAAACTAATTCTTTGAGTGTGCCTGCACTATACCAGGTGCCATTTTAACTAGTCTTCTGAGGGTAACCTTCCTGGGAATATCAATTGATCAATTTTTACTCTAACAGGTGAAAAAGCAGAGCAGCTCTGGAAATGCAAAAACTTCACAAACTCTCAAATCGTTTGCGGTGTTCACTCTAATTGAAGTAGTCTATTAGGTGTAATGTTACGGCGTCTAGCGACCTCATCTACAGAGAGCATGGTATGTGTAGTGACTCAAAAGCTCACTTCGGGCCAGATGTACGAACACATTTTCCCATAGACACTGAATGGGCAAAACTGTTTAATACATCTGGCCCTTGATATTAAGCGAATGTTGCAGATCTTTCATATGATCATATAGATTTTTGTTTGCAATGAATTAAAGTAAATTCCACAAACCAAATGAACATATGTAACAGTGCACTACAGAATTACAGGCAACCAAAGGGACAAATAACCTTGGTTACTGAATTGTACAAATGGGCACCGACTTGACCTGATATGAGCTAAATTGGAAAAAAGCTCACCGATTCAATACGCTATCAAGGTAGGTCTACATACTCCTCTTGTGTTCGGGATCGTGCTGAAAGCATATTACAGAAACTGGCATCCTAGAGTCCAATAATTCTATCAGTACCTACCTAGTGCAGGCCCTAACATAATCTTGAGACCACCCTATTGCTAGGAATCTCTCTCATGATAAGACAGGCGGAAAATCGAATGCATACATTAAAGATACCATCAAGCACAATTTGGAAACTCCACATCTCTTCAGCCGCCAAAGAACTGCCTTAGCTAGAGGGCAATCCCAGCATGCTACCCTCTAGGAGATTATCATGATTGATAAAATGGCTCCTTCCCTTCACAGAGATATCGGTCTGATGTATATGTAATGATTTGCCAATTTGGGATCTCAGATTAGGTAGAAGCAAATAAGGAGTTGGAGGATAATTTGTAAGATTCAGACCAGAATAGGCATTTCTGTCACTTTTCCCTTTGCACGCCCAGATGAGGAGCAGCTAGAGTTTGATGTCCTCAGTGAGCAGGTGCTGTCGTGCGGGTATCTCTAGTAATGCTCTCAAGTGGGCATGAAACCTGGGTAGGCGGGCACTGCAGCGACCACTGCCTTGGTCACCCTAGACTTCTTCTTGTCTTTGTTCAGAATAGGGCCCATGCACTTAACGTCCGCTTGAGAAGTGAAACTCCTCTGCGTTCGCTATAGACAATGAGCTAGAATCTAAAAAATCATATTACTATATAACCCTAATGGCTTCTCCGACTCCAGTCCTTCATCTTAAGAAGAGCACCCTTTCATTCTAATAATTTAAAGAAATGTAGGAAGCACCTGAATTAGACTCCAAAATATGGTTACTTTAAGTTCAGAATATGCTCATTTACTTTTAACAAGATTTTGTCATCTGTGTTGTATCATTTGAGATGTCATCAGTGATGTCACTGACCGTGTCATGAGTGATGTAATATGTGACGTCATCAGCAGTGCATTGCGGGCGCGCAAGTTATAGTTAGCTCAACTAACTATAACTGGCGAATTTCTCTGGTTTTATATGAGTCAAATGTCCAACTAACTATAACGTCCTTGAAACCTATGTTTTTTTCAGTGAATTTCTAAGGTTTTTTTAAATGCTAATTCCTAACTATAACGTCTGTAAAACCTACGTTTTTTTCAGTGAATTTCAAAGGTTTTTTAAATGTTAATTTCATATTTTAATATTAATAAAACCTATATTTTTCTAATTGTTTTTTAATATTTTGCAACTCCATTATCCTTTTTTTAACTTAAAAAAATTATGTAATGTTTTATATATTCCCCCAAAAATATGCATATCAAACTTTTTTGGGGGAGAAAACTACAGTCCCGTAACGGTACTCTACCAACCTCGATCAGCACGCGAATCCTATCCACCACATTTAAATGATGCGCATTTCGTATCCGACAGGTTTGTGACACCATGTCCCACGTAACAACATGTACGTATGAGGTTGCGCCAGCTGCTACTTTAGTATTCGATGGGTACGCACTACCAAGCCGTGCGTTACGTCATGTACGTATGTGGTCGTGCCTGCTGCGCGCTGCGAATGCGACGAGTGCACGCTGCCACACCATGTGTTACATCATAAACGTACGGTGTTACGCCGCGTATGCCATTCCCTCATTTTTTTGTCTCAAAACTATATCTAAATAACTTTAAAGTGTATATGAGAGCAAGCGATAATCTAACATATTTTAAACATTTATATATTTCTAACTGTAATAAACGTATATTTTAGCAATTATATTTTCTCAAAATCACGTCGGGTGCGGTCTCCTTGCGCACTAGGTGCGCGATTGCCATGTGACCATAAAAAAAAGCACTTCATTAGTTCATAACATTTCTCATTGTAACAGTTGGAAAACGCCACTCATTTTAGTCAACCTCTGTACTGCATTTGATGAGACACACCTCTTCTGCCTAGAGAGATTTTTTTCTAAACGTTTTGCAATGTACACATATCTTACACTACACACAACATGCAACCACCATCTTCATCAAAATTCATGGTCTGTAAATTAGCCCTCCACCTGTGATAGCCATACACCTACAAGTTACATAACCAAAGTTTTCCCCACTACCAGAGGTAACATAGTTACATACACTGCCCACAGTACAATGTAATATCATACGGCCCAGAGGCACTATCATGCATAGATAATGAACACACAGACACAGATAGATAGTGGAAGTGGGTATGATCACATGCGCTCGACACCTTTTTATTACCAGGGTCACATATCCAGTAACGTCTGTGGTGGATGCGTGTGGAGTCAGTGTAAACCATTCCTCAAGGAATAGTTGCTGCTATCTTCTACTACAACAGTAATCATTGGATCACACACAGACATTCAATAATAAAAGAATCAATAGTTTGTACTGCAGTAAGGTAGGGACAGTAGATGTGAAGTAATACAGAAAAATATTCTATTGTAAAAGAAACACAACTTATGGTATACTGAGACACAATTAATAGATCAGAAATAATACACAAAAAGATTTTATCATAAAGGGTCCATCAGTTTTAGTGCACTCAGAAAGCCACATCAAAATCATTCAGCATGTCAACAACCAGCAATGATGTGTGCTGTAGACGGGCAGGCCGTACTTGGAATAATAGCTGTTGCCATCAACAGAACATCATCAGCAATAGCAACTCAATCCAAATTGTGAACACTGCTGTCTACAGTGTAGGCCAGAGAGAGCGGTCAGCAAGGGCACACAGCTACGTAAGGTGGAATTCAGCTACACAGTTTGTCGTACGCGAAGCAACAAAAGCGTGTCTGGAGCCTGTAATAATACGTATTCATGGTGTAGACAGAGCGCACTGGAGCAATGTCTTTTCCTACAGAACTGCGTCATCTACAAGACCAACTCGATCCGAATTGTGATCTGCAGTGTTAATTGTAAACAGTACTCACACAGACATTCATGAATACTTTCTCTCAGTTCCTCAAAACAATTCAAGTACCATTTCTGCTGGCTGTCTACAGTGTAGACTATTCAGTGTTCCTTGGCACTTTCAAATTAAATTTGGTCATTGTACTAAACCTATAAGGCATTTAAAAATATGTCTTCAAAGAAGTATACTAAAAACATAATATGTATATTCCAATAGACGTTGTAGTTACTTGACTACTGGATTCTATAATTAAACAATCAGCACTCGATCTGAATTGTGAACACTTCTGTCTGCATTGTAGGCCAGACTCACTATTCATTAACACCTGACAGCCATGTACCGTTCAATTCGAAAGCATGGACTTGCTTGCAGCAGATCAGAAGGGTTACACAGAAATAATATCAAACTTCAACTTCTGACATCCTCAATCATACAATCAAGACCCCATTTCATTGTTCGGACCTGCTGTACCACAGTGTACTCCACCGACTAGTGTCAACCAAGCACAATAATAATGTGCAACAGTTAGCTACGGAAACACCGAGTCTGATGCACCTCAACGGAGGGAGTTCTATGAAAACCAAGCAACAAGTAACATCGGATATCTTCCATTGTGGAATCAAGACACCGTTCCACTGTTGGGACTTACAGTTGCTTGCACCTGGTTGAAGGGTGTACCTTCATCTCCACTCTCAGATGAAGTTTTAACATCCTCCATTGTCAGATCAAGACACCGTTCCACTGTTGGGACCTAGAGTTTGATGCACCTCATCGGAGGGGGTACTACAAATCATCACACACTTTAACTTCTCACATCCTTAATCACAGAATCAAGACCCCGTTTCACTGTTCGGACCTGCTGTACCACGGTGTACTCCTCTGACTGGTGTCAACGAAGCACAATAATCATGTGCAACAGTTAACTACGGAAGCACAGTGTCTGATGCACCTCAACAGAGGAAGTTCTCTGAAAACCAAGCAATAAGTAATATTGGACATCTTCCATTCTGGGATCAAGACACCGTTCCACTATCAGGACCTAGAGCTGGTTACACCTGGTCAAAGGTGGTATACAGAAATAAACACAGACTTTAACTTCTGACATCCTCAATAATAGAATAAAGGCCCCGTTTCAGTATTCGGAGCTGCTGTACCGTGGTGTACGCCAGTGACTACACTCAACCAACCCCAATAATCCTGTACAGCAGTTAGCTACGGAAGCACAGAGTCTGATGCACCTCAACAGAGTGAGTTCTGCGAAAAACAAGCAGCAGGTAATATCGGACATCATCCATGGTGGAATTAAGACACCGTTCCACTGTTGGGACCTAGAGTTAGTTGCACCTGGTCGAAGGGAGTACCTTCATCTCCACTTTCAGATGCAGTTGTAACATCGTCCAGTGTGGGATCAAGACGCCAGTCCACTGTTGGGTCAGAGGGGGTACACAGAAATTATCACAGACTTTAACTTCTGACATCCTCAATCATAGAATCAAGAACCCGTTTCACTGTTCGGACCTGCTGTACCGCATTGCAATTTCAACTTCATGCATAGCAATGGCTGCTTCATTTTCCAGTATTGCTCGTCCAAGAAGATCGTGACTACATGGACCACTAGTTTCACTATCTTGAGAACTTTCATTACTAATTTCAGCTGTAATAGTCTTTTTCTGTTCAACTTCATCATTCAACATTTTTAAATATATAGCAAAAATTGTACATTTGTATTACAAGAATCTTCGTAACAAAGTCTCCAAATAATTAACTTTCACTACACCATGAATTAAACAGTTGCAGAAGTGCTAAATAGTAACATTCTCCCTTATCTAAACTTTCACAACTAACTTTCTTGTGGTTTATGAGATTACTCTTTGCATGTTTTACTAAACAACCATGACATCCAACTACTGCATATTTTCCTTCTTTTACATTCTCTTTAACATTTCAAGTTGTAAATTTGAAGTACTTCATACAGACATAGCTGTTCCAGATGTTGACTCCTTTTCGGTTAGTACGTGTCCAACATATTAGTTTTAAGATTGTCTGTACTGTCTGATTCATTTACTGCTAATTCTTCAATTTCTTCAAATCATTTCAAGACTCCATTTAGTTTTCAGGCAAGACCTAAACTTACCCAAATGATTCCTCGTGACTTTAAATTTAAATTTGAAGAGCACAATCAGTCTGAACATCCATACAATCCAATTTCACGGTGGGAAACCATTTTCAAAGTAAAGCTGTACAATTTTTTACTACGGCTTTTCTCTTGTGTAATTGCTTCCCACAGTTCTTTCATCTCTATTTTTTCTGATTTTGTTATGTACGATGTAACGTAACATGCAACAGCAATTGAGTTATCTGCAACATACTGAATGTCCATGCTCGCATTCCACATTTTTAAAATGACTGGATTGTAATCATTGATATACTTTGACACTTCTCTTCTTTTTAACTTGTAGTTATTCTTTTGAGATTTCCGAGTTATTGTGTGCCTTACAGAAGAAAAAAAATAATTTACTCTTCCTTTACAAATGACTGGACAGGAGAAACCAAACCGACATCTGGTGTAAACTTTTCCTTTAAAGTTGTAGTTTCTTCTGCAATACTTTCAACAACTGTGACTTCGGAAACGTAAAACTTGCTATCTCAAGCTTCTATCTCCTTCTTCTCTTGGTATCTCACATGTCACATACTATTCAATGAAGGACAATACTGTTTCATCAGAATCATTTCCAAATGTAGGTTCATCCTTGATCCATAGTAGCATATGTATATGAGGTGCACCTCTTGCTTGATACTTCTTTCTCCAAAAGAAATCGGTAACCTCTCCAAGAGCTGTATTCTTTTTATTGCAGATGAAATATATTATAGGTTGAAACCTATCATTACAATATCTGCACACATATACAGGATCCAATGAACACAGTTCACCACGAGTCTTTATTTCAACATTTTTTATATTGGAATTTGCTAATCTTAAAAAGTCAAGGAAATCTTCCCATGCATACTCTGCACAGCTAAGTGAGACAAACCATGTTCTTGTACCCACGTTCCATAACATACACTTGAGTTCTTCATGACGACAATACCAATACTAATTTGTTCCACGTTGACATGCCATCAAATTGATTGTGTCCTTCTAAATTTTCATCTCTTTCTTTAAGTTTCTCCACAAATTCTTTCGCAGAAAGAACGTATTGATGAACTTTAGTTTTAAGTATGTGATTCACTGCATACGACAAAGAAGACAGATCACTTTCAAACAAAAAGGTGAAATATGTATAAAATGCACTGTTGAAATCTAGGCTCTTCAGAATATAATCTGAAATTTCAAGTGGTCAAATAGAGAAAGTGGACAAGTCAAGGACTGAAGATATTTATGAACATTACACAATATGTCCTATGCATTCAAATATGTCCTATGCACTCATAAGCAAAGCATATTAAAACATGCAAATTTGCGAGTAAAACATTTACCATGCCATAGGGCACTTTATAAGTGCTGCCAGTGCTAATACATCACCTTTATTAGCTCGACATCTGCATGTTACTATATTCTGAGTTTTAATCAGACATATACCCACCTCCCCCACACCCACAACCACCCACGCCCTTCCTTAACCATACAAGATAAAAAAGAACCCCCCACCATTCCTAGTAGCACCACTATACCCATACACAGGCTTAATTTTAACAGGTGTGTGCCGGAACACTTATCAACAAAAAGTATTCAAACATGCAAATTCGTGGGAAAAACAAACAACACCATAGCACGGTTAATAAATGGGCCTTTACTTACAACACATGCCCACGTTACAAATGTCCGTCTTATATTCAGCAACATACACACATCCTCCACCCCCACCCATACCCATACCATGCTTAACTTTACGAAATCAAACAACGAGCCCCTGCACTCCCATTACCGCCACTTTAGCCATAGATAGACTTAATGTCAACAGGTGTCTGCCGGAACGCTCATCAGCAAAAGCTATTAAAACTTACAATTTTGTAACTCAAACATACACCATACCACAAGACGGTTTATAAATAGTCACAGTACCACTACATCACCTCAACACCCGTCCTTGCTTAACTTTACGCAATAAAAGAAAGAGCCCAAGTAAACGTAGAAGCGCCACTATAGCCATACACAGCCTTAACTTCAACAGATGTCTCCTGGAAAGCTCATCAGCAAACCGTATTAAAACATGCACATTTGCGGGTAAAACATATACCATGCCATAGGGCGCTTTATAAGTGCTCCCAGTGGTACTACATCACCTTTAGTAGCTCCACATCTCCACGTTACTATATTCTGTATTTCAAACAGCAATATAACTACCTCCCCCACACCCACCCATGCCCTTGGTTAACAGTACGAAATCAAATAGAAATCCCCCATTCCTAGTAGCGCCACTATACCCATACACAGGCTTAATTTTAACATGTGTCTACGGGAACTCTTATCAGCAAAAACTATTCAAACATACAAATTGGAGGCTAAAACATAAACCATCCCATAGCACGGTTTATAAATGGGCCCAGTGGAACTACACCACCTTTACTAGCTAGACATCTATATGTTACGAAAGTATTTTAAACACTCTGTAGAGTGTATAGCAGGGCATGGGGAGAGTAAACAAAGTTCTAATTCCCAAACTTTTGATATACAGTCCCTTTACTGTATCTATATTAAAGATATTAAATGGAATGAATAAATTGACGAGTGTCTCAAAAGGGATAGTGAAGATCACCATCAGTAAAACACGAACCACTTCAACACCTACAGATATCCGCCACAGCGACACAGCCTGACAAATAGTATCACTTATAATCACATGTAGTTCTCTAATGTCAACAAAGTCATACAGAAAATATACCGCACATTTACATTTATTATCTCTCACACATTTATAAAACATCTCTTTTAAAGAAGCACTCCACAACTACTTCTATTCCATAAGAACAGACAATAATTAATACGTTTACTACCATATATTTTAGTATATCTACCTTTTTATTATTCACTAGTCAGACACTACAAAAACTATTAACTATACTCAAATGCTGGACTGGGCAGCGCATCTCGCTGCCATTAATGAGGGCACGTATGGTAGTGTGGACGACCCCGGGTATGGGATGGATAGGTGGCTCCTTCCTGGGGGTAATTTTGAGGCTGCACTCTATCCGCGACCCAATAAGTTCCATCTCACGGGCCCCACAAAACACTCGGTCCAACTGTGGCATATTGCGAACCGGAAGCTAGGGTGGGCTGGTAAACTTACGAAGGCAACCCCGCTCTGGGTGTCAGAGAGGCTTGGGTCTTTGGGACGCACTAAGGGATTCCACAAGTGGGATCTGATCGGTATCTCCCGTATTGGAGACCTCTGAGGGGCAGAGGGAATGGTGCCTTTCGCCTCCCTACAGAAGTCACATGAACTGGCGCACACGGAATTCTTCCGCTACATGCAGGTCCGGCATTCTTTCAATCTAACATCCCACCAGGGACGACGCTCCCGGACTCTTCCCCCCGTGAGGATAGGTTGCTTGATGGGCACTTACCAGAAAGGGCAATTTCCCTCACGTATAAGAAGCTCATACACCACTCCCCAGATCCACTGAGCTCCCTCAAAAGGAGGTGGGAGGCGGACGGCCTGGAAATCGATGAAGAAGAGTGGAGAGAGGCGCTCTTGTCTCCCAAAGAAGTGGCGATATCGGCAAGGTTACGGCTGATACAGCTCAAAATTCTACACCGGGTATACGTATCGGTCACCAGGCTAACGTTGATGGGGAGGAGTGCGGACGGGCTTGGTCGAAGGCGTTGTGGGGAGAGGGGGACGTTTCTTCATATAGTATAGGAATGCCCACAAGTCTGCGCATACTGGGCAAAGGTACATGACTGTATGAGCACGGTGTGGGGAGTGAAGATGCGGCCTGAAGCCAAAAGATGCCTCCTAAACATTTAGGAGCCCACGGACCTACCGGTAAAGGGTAGAATATGGGTAACACTGGGGCTCGTGATTGCAAAGCGTAACATAGCACGTTTGTGGGGGGCAGAGGCGCCCCCACTGCTTGGTGCATGGAAGAAAGACATGGACTGGTGTATGCTGCAGGAGAAGACCGTGTATGTTTCAAGGGGGTGCCCCGGGAGGTGGGCGGCGGCCTGGTCTCCCTGGAATACTGACCGTGGTAACATCTGTGAGCCCCCAGCTCTTCCCCTCCTCGAGGACAGGCCAACCCAATAGCACGATGAGAATGTATGCACCCGCTCTTCTGTGCCATGTTAACTGATAAGAATGTATAAGAGTCCAAGGCTGAACTATTGTAACTCCAAAGAACTAAAATCTGTGAAGTGACCAACATGTTTATGTCTGTTAATAAAAAGAATTAAAAAAAAAAAACTATGCTCAAATGCAAACCAGAAACCATATTCTTATTATATCTCAACTTAGGATCACATGATTCAAGCTATGCATACATATAAAAGGAACGTATCACTTTTTCTATCTCCATCTCCTCTCCATGTAATCTCCAAACACTGTACACGGCCCCACTGTACAACAACCTACCCTGACTTACATTCACACCTCCCTTTCAGTGTCAAAAATAAGATCACAACCTGCCCACATAACATTTCTGCATTTCGCTTTATCGCTTTTAACTTAATAATACATACGTCTCCTACCACCACCCCCCACCCCACTATTTCCACAAAAAGTATCAGTTGCAAACATGCGACATTTTCTTTATCTCCCCAAATACATTACAAACTCAAATTAACGCTGTACCTCATTTTCAAAACAATACAGTCCTATAAAGATGACAAACTACACTTCTTCTCTGTGAAAAATTCTTAAACATATATAAAATACTTATATAACAGCTCAACTTTTATGCATATTTCATAACCAATATCAAACACCACATTTTACTAACACTATATTACTTTGAAATAAAAAATACTTTCAAAACATCACCTCAAATACTTAATCAATACAATAAAACACATAACACACCTTGTTCATTACTAACTCACCTTTGTAGTTGTTATCCAGATTTCAAATGACACACGCATACAATTCTGTCTTTCTCACATAGTACATATAAAGCTCTGACTTCATCAAGAATGAAACCAGGAATGGCACAATTTCTCTGTCGCTCCACACATAAATACATGTAAAGAACAAATCAGAATACTTAGTTCCTTCAACGACATTCCAAAACTTACCTCCATTGGTTAATTTTGAATTTTCCTTCCGAAAAGCTACTTATTATTCCGTGCCACATACAGGTCACAAGTTCAATCTATTTTATCACTACACTTTCTGGAACCTTCTACGACACCTGCAGGTTAAAAGTTCATCATTTTTTTTTTAACCTAACGATATACTTTTGCAACATTTTATCGAACATTCAACGGCACGTGCACGTTAAATGTTCACAATAGGGGTCAGTACTTCATCAGCTTTATTCCCAACTCCAGCAGAACCTCACCTTACGCCCCCAGCGGCATCAGACCCGTAGCAGTCAGTGCTTTCCACTTTCCAAATACCAAATTCATTTCATACACACAAATTTACCTTCGCACTCCCTATATAACACCCCCCTAAGCACCATACACAAGTTACAATGTTCAAAACAAAAGTTCCTCCAAGTAACTATAACTACATGCTGACACTACTTGCACAGATGTGGCACAGCGGCCAGAGCACATGACTTCACATCATATGACACACAGTTTGAGCTCACGCATTCATCCCAGAGTCCGGCAGCAGCTCAGTTTAGCAGCATGAGACTCTACACACTACCTCACATATTTTCCGTACCCCAGAACTTTCAGACCAATACGGGTCAGTAGTTCGTCCTAGTAGTTATAAACACATGCTGACACTACTTCCACAGCTGTACTGCAGCGGCCATGGCACATGACTTCACAGCATAAGACACACAATTTAGACTCACTCTCTAATCCCCGAGTCCCGCACCACCTCACCTTAGCAGCATTACACTCTAGGCAATACCTCACTTATATCACACCCTAAACACCCCACAGAGGTTACAGTGCTCCTACCCTCCTATTTCCCATGTTTTTTCGCCCTTTTTTCCCCTTACTCACTTCAACTGAATCACAAAATGGCGGCCAACACTTCCTCCTTCCATGAGACACTAGACCAGGGGTACTCACAAACTTTCTCTTGGGGGCCAAATTTACAGTGTGGTTTGTGGCCGAGGGCCGCACCTTGGGGGCGGGGTCATTGGGGGAGGGGGCGGGGCTAGAGCAACAAAAAAAACTGTGACCATGAGGTGGAACACAGGTTCCTGCAGCGAAATGTAAATGTATGTGTCTTGTAAAGCGCACTGCTGCCCTGAAGAGTCGTGGCACTGTAGACCGCTGGGGAACCCGTCCTGGTTATCCCTGTGAGATGGTCCCTCCAGGGTATCTCCAAAGTAAAACCAGGCATCCCCGGTGAATGTGGGGGGCCGTTGTGGAGATGAGGCAAGCTAATGCCCAGAGTTGCCGAGTGTGATCCCTGGTTAGAGTAGGCACCGAAGCGAGAATTATCGAGTCCGCTGGCCCTGGTCCACGACCCTGCCGCGTCGGGAATTGAACCCTGGTCCCGGGCCGTCCTCTGCATCCGGGTCTGCTGCCTCTAACCAGTGAGCCACACCACTCCACGTCCGCGAACGCCTTCGTCCACTGAGCCACCGGACACGGCATACACATATCTCTCTCTCTCCCTCTCTCTATCTCCCTCCCTCCCTCCTCCGTCTCCCTCCCTCTCCGTCTCCCTCCCTCCCCCTCTCCCCCTCTTCCCCTCTCTCCCTCCCTCTACGTCTCCCTCCCTCTCCCCGTCTCCCTCCCTCTCCCCGTCTCCCTCCCTCTCAGTCTCCCTCCCTCTCAGTCTCCCTCCCTCTCAGTCTCCCTCCCTCTCCGTCTCCCTCCCTCTCCCTCCCTCTCAGTCTCCCTCCCTCTCAGTCTCCCTCCCTCTCAGTCTCCCTCCCTCTCCATCTCCCTCCCTCTCCCCGTCTCCCTCCCTCTCCCCGTCTCCCTCCCTCTCCCCGTCTCCCTCCCTCTCCCCGTCTCCCTCCCTCCCCGTCTCCCTCCCTCCCCCCTTCTCCCTCTCTCTCCCCGTCTCCCTCCCTCTCAGTCTCCCTCCCTCTCCCCGTCTCCCTCCCTCTCCGTCTCCCTCCCTCTCCCCGTCTCCCTCCCTCCCCGTCTCCCTCCCTCCCCCTTCTCCCTCTCTCCCCCCTTCTCCCTCTCTCTCCCCCTCTCCCTCTCTCTCTCCGTCGCCCACCCTCTCCGTCTCCCTCTCCGTCTCCCTCTCCGTCTGTCTCTTTGCCTCTCTGTCTGTCTCTGCCTCTATCTGTCTGTCCCTGTCTCTGCCTATCTGACTCTGTCTGTCCCTGTCTCTGTTAGTCTCTATCTCTATCTGTCTCTGTCTGT
This sequence comes from Triturus cristatus, assembly GCF_964204655.1. Lineage (NCBI taxonomy): Eukaryota > Metazoa > Chordata > Amphibia > Caudata > Salamandridae > Triturus > Triturus cristatus. Next base: position 1,239,677,492 of record NC_140591.1, on the reverse strand, counting down.
TTGTCTCTCCCTACTGCCCTCTGTCACCCTCTGTCCCCTTACCTGACTCTCACACCCTGCTGTTCTCTTGTCACTCTTTGTCACCTCTCCCCCCCCTCCCCGCCCCCCCCTCTTCGCTTGTGTGGCAGCTGTGGCAGCTTCCCTTCCAGGGCACACACACAGCCCCACCCGAGTACTTCACAGGTCTTTAAGAGACCATTTGCATGATAACGAGGCTTTGTTGTATTTCACCTCTTAGCGCCCCAGCAGCTCCACTCGGACTATCGCTTGAATCCCCGGGCCCCCACAGAGCAGAGTCTGTGTTTGCTGACACTGTTAAAAAAAAACAAAAAAAAAACACCGGTACGATGTCTGCAAGGTCCACGGGCCGCCAAGAAAGGATTGCCGGGCCGCTGGCGGCCCGCGGGCCGTACTATGAGTACCCCTGCTCTAGACAATACCTCACATATTTTCCGTACCCAGGACTTTCACACCATTTCCGTACCCAGGACTTTCACACCACTATGGGTCAGTAGTTCATCTTAGTAGGTATAAACACATGCACTACTTCCACAACTGTACTGCAGCGGCCAGGGCACATGACTTCACAGCATAAGACACACAGTGTGGGCTCACGCTCTAATCCTCGAGTTGCTCCCAAGCTCACCTTAGAAACATCACACACTAGCCAATACCTCACTTAATTTTCGTAGCCTAGAACTTTCACACCGGTAGGTATGATTAGTTCACTTCGCACCCCCTCTATAGCACACCCTAAACACCCCACAATGGTTACAGTGCTCCTACCCTCCTCTTTCCCACATTTTTCTCCCTTTTTCCCCCTTACTTGCTTCAACGGAATCACAAAATGGTGGCCAACACTTCCTAGTTGCAAACACTCGCACTGCTCGCAGCCACTCAGCAGCAAGCTCGTGCTCGTAACGCCTCAGCCAATCAGATGGCAGAATTCCCAAATATCGATATCTGTAAATTTCAATATTTCTCAAAAACTACTGAACGGATTTACACCAAATAAACAAAAGCGTGCTTTCTAAACCAAGACCCTTTTTTCTCGCCCCCCCCTTATGAATCACCCCCAAATATTTAACATAGGAACTGATCTCAACAAAGAATTAGTTTTGAAAATTTCACGAAGATTCATCAATCGGCGCCAAAGTTATTGCGAATAGAATGTTGCCATTTTCCTATAGTAACTAGGTCCTAACTATAACTACCTACTGGCAACCGCCAGTAGGTAATATATATATATATACACATGATGCTTGGTAACATTTTATTTGCTTGATTAAACCCCTCTATATAAATACCCATATGTGGTAAATGCTTGCTTTCAAATAACTGTAATTAACTTGTATGTACATAAATATACACATGGCACTTATTAGTAACAGGCGTATCCCTCAATGCATGCACCTATTGCACCTATATGTACATAGAAGCAGCAATTTTGACATGGTCTGATATCAACATGTTTACTGTGGTGTAATATACAATTTTCCCTTACATAAATGTATCTACTCACAACAAGAGGCATAGTTCAAAGTATAATGATGTGTATTTGTATCACACCAGATACCATGAGAAGTATAGTTTGTTATGTCTGGGTATACTGTTGTGGTACCTTCTCGAGTTGTGAGACGAGGTGGCCAAGCCACTGAAAGCTCGAACCAGGCTCGAGCATGAAGGTTGGCTGTAGCTCAGCTCGAGGTTCTGTTAGAAGCTAGAACCCATAAGGAGCTGAGCTTTCATGTGCCTCCGTCCTTTCTTCCTCCGTCACTCCCTCCTATGCCTCTGGGATGTGACAGTCAAAGTTGCAGACTCTGGAACGTTCGAGTCTCTGCCTCGGTTCAACACCCTGTGATTCTGGGCACATCACTTAATTTTCCTTGCCTATAAACAATGCATGTGACCTTGCCTAATGTAACTGGTGCTCATGTAAAGTGATTAGGGTCAAGTTTGTGCTGTATTTAAAAACTGCAGAAAATTAACTAAGAGGTAAAAACAAAGCCTTAACATAAGGAAAGACAAATAAAGACCCATTTCTGGCTGATTTGTACATAGGATAACCAGAAAACCTGGATAAATTGCGACTTCCCAGTTTAATTGTGTGATCTTAAGCAAATACTTTATTTCACCTGAACTCTTTTTTTATCCTATATGAAAGCACTTTTAAATATGTGAGTTCAGACTGCCAGTTGTACCAAACATCACTTTTAATTAGTACTTCTCAGCGCAGTACTATAAAGTGCCTTATTAATGTTAAAGCTCCCACATGTAATGTTTGTTGTATGAAATAAATAGCTCAGGGCTCGGCTCATGCACAGGCTCTAAGATCCAAGCCAGACCCTTGCCTGGGCTCTGGCTCGGCGCTCCTTGTTAATTTATTGGCTCACCCATCTCTAGTTGCGAGTATAGTCATCATGTGGGGAATAGCCAGGTTTGAGTAATCTTCTGAAGTGGAAATGGTTGTCTGCCTCTCTTATGTTTGTGGGAAGGGAATTCCATAGTTTGGCTGCTTGATCAGAGAAAGCTGTTCCGCCCATGGTTTTTTCTTGTGTGTTGGAATTATGATACAGGGAGTCATTCTTGAGCGTAGATCCATTTGTTGTATGTATTTGTTGATTTTCTTCTTGATAAACAGTGGTCATTTGCCATGTATTGATTTGTGTGTGATGCAAAGCAGCTTGAAGGAGGATCTTCTGGCAACTGGTAACCAGTGTAGTGCCCTCCAAGGCATGAGAGAGATGTGTGCTTGTGGGTTTACATGTCAGAGTACTCTTGGTAGTATCTTAAATATCTCATAATTATCAGAAGCATTAAATACCTCAACCTTTGCTAAATGTTTACAGCTGAAACCTGCTGGAATGTAACTGGGGAAATGCATACAGTATTTACTGTATAATATGGATTATGGTGCATTAAACATAAAAATCTGTATGTTATTCCCCAGAAACTCATAATAGGTTCTATTTATCACACCCAATAAATAATGTACCCTGTGTTATCTTTATCAGGTGTGATAAATAGCAGCTATACTCTTAATCAAGGCCTAAGTATCAATAGTGGTGGGGAATGCAGCTATCTTGTAATACTGCAACCAGGACCAGAAAGTCTGAAACAAGCATGGACATGATATACTCAAAAGTACTATGTTTTTTAAACTTGCTTAATTATCTTTTAACTTAGCCTTTCCTCTCAGGGTGTAAATAAGAATGTTTATCTGCCGATCGTATTCTGGAGAAAGGAATGAGAACTTTATTTGAATGTGATCTGTAAAACAAAGGTTGGGCAGAGTGGGAAGAAGGGACGGAATGTGTATGTAATGAGGAGCTTGCAGTTAGACCTTGCAGTTTTTTTTTATCTTCCCCTTATTTCTCTTCAGTCTCATCCTCTGGTCTCTGATTGACCGAGTTCCACCAAGGTATTATTTATGAAGATGGACCCTTCAGAGCTGTAGGCCGCTGTTGATTGACAGATAGATGGCCAAACAATCCCATTTTCTCTCGGGTGAACCGCCCCAATATCACTGTTAGACTCTTCCAAACAATCAATCCCATTTGAGCTTTTGACAGGATTGCCTGTTTTATTGCAGACTAGTAGCAGATTTGCTGAGCACCCAGGTGGCTCTACTCTAGGGAGTAATACCGAACACCACCAGGTTTAGTCCATGTACACCCACATTGTTCTCTTTCGCACTGTTACCCTTTCCCTAGCGCATGCACAGCATAACAAATCTATAAAATCTTGTTGAGATTACTATGTAAATCTATTTCAGCCAGCTTTGGAGAACTTTGTGCTTAGAACCGCTGTTTTAGATTTCACAAGATATAATTCCACTGTTTAGCAGACTCGTATTTGCCTTAGTACTAGTATACGACTTCTTGATTCGTCTCATAAGTTGAACACACTGGCGTAAAGGGCATGATAATAATTTGACAATGTGATATTTATTCATTGGAGTTATATAACTGATTTTGGAGTTGGAAGTCCCAATTAAAGCTATGTTAAAGTAATAATATATGTTGACTTTTAGAATACAAGAATTAAATTCAATTGATATATATGAGCAAACGTGCTGAAAGAAATCATTTTAACTTGATAACAGTGTTAAATAAGAGAAGGAGCCCTTTCGGTTTGTTATTCTTGAGTGTGTATGGTTGCTACAACAGTAATAACCCTTAATTATAGTTCAGCCTGGTCTCCATTGTAAAAATTGGATTTGGCATCCATGGCCACGATTGAGCCCCTGCAAGCGACCCCCTTCTCAGAGATACGCCTGAATTATCGACCAAATATGAAGGTATTCTCTCTCTCTCTGAAGTTGTGTGAGCAGAATACACATATTTCTAGCCACGCTGGCCCACTCACGGTTGCATGTCGAAATATCTACAAAGTGTGCTAGATCACCACGGGTCAAACCAGCTCGCATTTGAATAATGCCCTTACTGTTTGGGAGCTGCTGCCCCACCATAGGTCCACAAACAATTATAATAGCAAACCTCTGCAGCTAGTACTTTAAATCACATTGATGAGTGACTGCAGTGTCTCAGCATTAAGTGTTCATAAGAATGACAAGCTAGACAAAGCCTTCTCTGTGATCACAGATCCTGATCTGCATACTTAGTTGCTGACCTAGCTGCGTCCGTAGAGAGACAAGAGTCCTCATCCAACAAATGGGCAAATCCGTATTGGTTCCAAAAACTGCACCAGGTGGAAGATAGCCTGTCGACTATTCAACTGCTATGTGTGCTTTCCGGCTAGGCACTTACAGAATAGTAAGTGCATTTTATGTTTGCTGATGTCATCCAAATCCATTTTGTTTGGAAAACCAACCAGATGCCTAGATGTAGTTCATCACCAGATAATTAAAAGCGTTCTGGGCCGGAATAGAAGCAACTCTGATATTCTGGAAGTAGGGGGACAGGCCCGGCTACTGATCCACTCATCTGGCCCTCTAGCCTAAGCCTGGACCTTCTATGTCAGTCACGTCAAGAAGAACCTTGGACTAATTGTAGACCCACACTACAAATTTGCACCTCAAAGCAATAATGCAGTCAATTGCACTAATAAGCAACTCTCAAGAAAATTACTTACTGGATAGATTTGACAAGATTCCTGATTATGCTCTGCTGGGACTTTTATTACTTCTTGGGCAAGATGGAGTAGTACACTACAGAGGGATCTGAGGCCACGCATAGGGTCTACCTTCTTATTAGCAGCTCAGTTTATTTTTCTTTGTGTATGATGTGAATAGTGGGGCTCACAGAGTCTGGCTGTTAAACGCCCCAATCTTTTGGTTTATAGTATACCTAGACTATTGCAACCTGATGTACCAGAACTCATCGACTGCTTTCCAATGCTTCAAAATAGGCTGCTCAGGTGTAGTTTAACTTGCATAAAAATAACTAAATGAACTCAGCATTGACAGCCCTTCAGTGGCCCCTTGTGGCATCCAAGATCACCAGGTATACTAAAACAAATGATTTGAGTACTTACAAAAGCTTGTACTTTACTACATTACCAACAGAGTTCTATAGTTTGCCACATCTCACCAGATTCTCCAACAATCTCTCAAAGGTCAAAACCTAAGACAAACCAATGAGTGTTATAGTTACCTGACGCCACATCCATCCATATGTTATGGACATGCCCCACACTGCAAGCCTTTAGGGCGAGAGTACACGCCACACTGCTGACGGTCACGGGCCTGACAGGACTTACCAGATGGGAGGTGAGTGCCCTAGAGATATTTAAACGACACAAACAGAGAAAGGTGGAGACCCGATTTGCGATACTAGCCATACTCCTAGCAAAGTGAAGCATTACACTGCACTGGCGATCATCGGACGGTCCCCCTATAGCAGCATGGTGGGGGGCGGTCAAGAAATGGGGCGCTGCAGAGGAAGATGCCATCAGACAGGAGGAAGCGCGCAGCACGCAACGAAATCTCATATCCTTGGAGTGGTCGATGCTCCTCCACAGCTTCACACAAGCACAAGACAACCCCACAGAAACCCCAATTGCCACGCAGACTGCGCCAGGCCCAGGCACGCCTCAAAACCCACAAGAACCCCCTGAGCGAGGCCATCCCCCTACTGCCCCAAGTGGAACGCTATACTTGTCCCGATGAGGGATGACCTCTCGATGTTATCGGACCTGCGAAGATCAATACCCTTATTCCTTGCCCCATTTCCCTGCGTTATGTCTCCCCAGTTCGGTTGCATACACGGATTGTTCCTTTCCAACATCACATACAGACAGCAAGGTTACAACAGTTACACCCAAGAACTAGACACTCCAATATGTCAACCAATATCCCGAACAGGCACACATCTAAGCATACCCCATGCGCTAAGACAGGTAATTCCTCGTTGGACTCGAATTTTCTGCCATGATAATGTGGACAATGAATGTTATGCAATGATTAAAGCTATTGATTGATGTATACCCTGTATGGTAAATCCAAAATCCAATAAAAAGGTTTATAAAAAATAAAAAAAATCAATGGGTGTTCTAGTACTGGGCAAGTCATAGGCCCATCTGTAAGAGAGAAGCTTCAGTTCAAATCCATGTAAGTGAAACCTCTTTCCACGATGGCTGCCAAATACCGGCTCTGCTCCAAAATGGTCAACAAACGTGAACACCATTTTAGTGCGATGGGCCTCTTTTCGTCAAGCGATCCATGTTCCTGTCATGTAGTTCTTGTTCTGAGACCAGTCCCTTCAGTTCAAGTGGTATATATACTCACACAACCCTCGTTCTGCCAGGTGGTTCTTGTTTTATCAATATATAAAGCACTTCTTATCAGTATATTAATGAGTCATAACTCCTCCTGTGATTGGATTCCTCACTCCTCCTCCTGTTCTTCTACCTCCTGTTCTGCTCCAGGCCTGGTCCTGCTCAAATCTGAACATTCAGCCATGCAAGAACTGTCCAACAATTGAGATCCATCCCTTTGGAGGTTTTTCGTAACATTTGACTTCCTTCTCCTGGTTCTGTCGGGCACTGGTTTCCGGAGGGCATACTCTAGGCAATCCATTTTACACCCAGAATAAAGGGTGTGGCTTCCAGGAGTGGCTGTTCTTGCCTCAGAGTTTCTAAGAAAGAGATGAAAAACAGATCCATACACCAAGATTTTGACTCTAGGATACAAGGTCTCAAACTTTTGAACGCACTAAACTTGATACTTGAGCAGAATCAAACTACGCATGATTTAGGTAACTTCAAAAAACAGAACTGCTCAGGTTGACATCAGATTTAAAAACTTAACACAAACCATCAATCAACACGTCTGATAAGGGATCTGTCACAAATCCAGTACGATTGTAACAGCCTTTCAATCTGCTCTAATTGCTTTCTTTTGTACTCCACAGTACTTTGAAGTGGCTGCAAAGGAATGCAGCATGTGGCACATTTCAGAAAACACCAAACAAATAATAAATAAATAAGCAAACCGGTTTTGTTAGTTTCTTAACCTTTACTGGACATTGAACTTAAACTTTACCAGGGAAGAAAAACCCAATGAGTAGCCAGTCATCCATAACCAGCTCTTTAAATGGGCGGGTACTGCCGGTACTCAGTATGTGCACTTATTTCAATTGATAGGGAGAGTACCTGCACTTCTCAGCACTGTTGAAATACAGTTAATGGACGAGTACTGGCACTTCTCAGGTGCAAACAGGTACCTGCACTTCTATATTTCCATTTGAAGCACTGTCCGTGACAAACATTAAGAAACTTAGGGCCTGATTAAGAATTCGGCAGATGGGATTTACTCTGACAGGGTGGGGGAGTAAAGTACTCTGTCGGCCTGAGGGTGTATCTGCCTGCCAAATTTAGAGATGTCCACTGGCCCTGGGGACATCTCTTGCTTTAGCACAAACCGCTGTCGCGTCAGTTACTGTCAGTGCATTGAAAGATTGATGGACGGCTCTATCAACATACGGCAAACTGTGTTTTTTCTTTTCAAAATCCCAAAGTAAGTTTTTGTTTTTGAAAATAAAAAAAAAGCAAGGGCCCCCTCGTCAATCGAGCTTTTCTCCCTTTACTTGGGGGTCATTTTGAAGCTTTTACTGACCCTTACCATCAGGTACCAGGTTTTACTTGGCACTGATGAATGATGAACATTGAAAGCTTGCCATTTGTTTGTTGTGTGTGGTATAAAGGTCCAGTGAGAGCACAAAGTCCACAATATGGATGCAACACAGTTTAGGCCATTCCTGGTCCCTCTCCTTGCCTGCCCCTGGGGTTTGCAACAAAGTGACCCCACAGTAGCTTCACCTTTGCCTGAAATCTATATTCGAGCCACAACAGTACAGTGAATGAAATCAATTTGACTGGGTGGCACTGAACCCCAAATCTGTCATCAAACATTCAACCTTCTTTGGACGCCTGAATGTGAAGTCCAGTACATAACCCTTTAACCATTCTAATTGCTGAAGGTGATGTCACTTTGGGACTGATGCATTGAGGCTGAGTGAATTGGGCCAGCAAAAACGTGTTTGTTAAGATGAAGGCCCAGGTGAAGCTGACCTCCAAGTAAATGCAGTCATTTTGCCCTGTACCTTCCAAATCAGAAAGCTTCCTATGATTCTTCTCTTCCTTTCCCCGTTAGGGCGAAATCTGACTTTTGTAAGTTAGAAATTACATTACTGCAATTTCCTGTATCCTTGGCTTCCTGTCTATTGAAGAAGCTCCATATGTTCCAAAACAACTTGCCTGCTCAGCATATGCCACTCCTGGAATCAGCAAGGTCAACCCCCTGTTCCGCAAGCTATTCTGGCTCCTGATCAAGAATTGGATCCAATTAAAAGTTCCTTGCTTACAGCAAAAGCCCTTCAAGGCAAGGCCCCCTTCGTTCTTCAGCAGCGGGTATGAGGGCCTTATGCTCAGTCTCTGTTAATCTGTCCTCAGTTTAGGAAAAGAGAAATGGGTGGGCTATCATTTGCACACACACGCTGTAATTTCTTGCTGTGTCGGTTTTGAGCTTTCCCTCAATTGCTCCCCCTTAGAAAGGCCCTTAAAACCTGTCTGTTCACATATTGTGCTGATTAAGTAACTGCTTGGCCTCAGCTCTGTCTGTCTAGCGCTCTGAAACCCCAAGAGTGAGCTGTGAACTCTATAAATGCTCATTTAAATTAACATAACATAGACATATAGGGCAACGGCACATGCTGCTGCTCTATGTGGCGCCAAAGTCTGTGGAATTTCCAACATCAAAAGCCTGATCACCAAGGGAAATAACTTCCTGAGATCACTATTTAGCCTCCCGCAGAGCACACCCATCCTCCTGCTTTTTAACGATACAGGATTCAAAAGGGTGGCTCCTCTACTGGGTGCGACTATGGTCGATCTCCGAGCTCCATCATTATAGGCTAGCCACAGAGGACATCATGTGCCATAGAAACGCTCATCTTCTCCCCTGGCTAAAGCATGTCAAATTCAATCTTACTGACCTGGACCGGTGCGACCTCTGGAGTAACCCTTCATCAGTGGGGGCAGACTCAAAGAGTAGAGTTAAAGCCACTTTTTAGGATAAGAGAATAAATGAACACCACCTAAAAGCGAGCTCCCGGGGGTTGGTAAAAGCGTTCTTGGCCTGTAAAGTCCTCCTGCCAAGGAAGCATACATTGGCCAGATCCAACCACTCATGGCACGCACATTGTATATCATATTCAGAATGGGTACACTTGAAGTCAACAACTTTACACATAGATAGAAGTGTCGTCAGACTATTCCCCCAGCCTGTGATTTTTGTAAACATGCCACTGAGGATGTTGAACACATTCTTTTTTTCTGACCTGCATACGCCAGACCCAGGCGGAGATGGCTGAAACCGCTGTGTACTCTCTGGGGTGTGACGTCATATTGGGTGGCTTATGGTATCCTGAGATGGGATACTTGCCACTTAGTGGTTTTTGGAGTCAGACGATATTTCTACAGCAGGAGGGCCAGTTTAACTGGATATGCACGTTTTGATCAGTTTAATCACATGCGACCCATGATGGCCCCAGGGTCGACGTAGTTTGAAAATTGTATTACTGAACCCTTTAAATGGAAAGGTGATACCTTTTGTACTTATCCTTTGAGAAAATGTTTTATTTGCCCAATGTAGGGATGGACTGTGCAGGGGTGGACAATTCTTGTATCTATTTTAATAGATTTCTTACTGGTAAAAACTGTTTTATGGTTTTTTAACTATTTCATCAAACTAATATCACATGGATAATGTAGTTAATTGTTTTGTGTATAGTGTTTTTATATGCTTTTATGGTCTATAAAACTGACAGACAGAATAACTGCTCAGATTGTTCCCTCTAGTTTAAAAATCCTGGGAGAACGCACATAAAGTTGATTTGTGTTTTTGATGACTGGATGTATGATTTATGTTGTTGGTGCAACTACTAACTGGCCCTCGCGGACCACAAATGCCCTCAAATTAAGACAAATTCTGACTCTGTAGAGCCACTACTTTTTATATCCCTCAATTTTATTTGAAGATAATGAGGAGGACAAAGTAGCAGGACAAGGGCTGTATTCTGTTGTTTGCCCACAACCTGAGAAGAAGCCATGGTTCCGAAGAGAAGCCTTGTTGTAGTGGCAATGTCCAGATAAGGAAGGGGTCACTATTATCTAGAGAACAAACATAAGGGCAACTGACTGAGATGTATTTAGAGGATGACTTGTGTAGAGAATGTGCACAGGAGTCATAAGCATCAAAGGCCCAGCTGGCTAGACCAAAATTCAGGAGAAAGATCTTTATCTGCTATAAGAGGATGAGAAGACAGAATGAGCATTCTTGCTGCTAGGAATACTCTTTCTCCTGATATCGTCAACATATCCCTGCTCTCAGACCTTACTGAGGACATGTCTCCATGGCTAACTGATTGGCAGCATCCTGGCTTAAAGTAGGTCACATCAACTACCTTCTTTTTTTCGATAAACCAATTTTTATTGTTTTCTTGATAACAGTTATTACAGTCCCATGAAGATAAAACACATCAATAGTACAGACCTGCCAACCTGCCGTAAATGTCCTCGAGTGGTTTCATGCATCTTAATGGACATCAACTGCTCACAGCCACAAAAGACGATCTGGAAATCCACTATATACAGTGGTTTCCATCTCACCTTGCCTGCCACCGTGTTATTTCGGCCCCTCACTGGGTGACCCTGTGAAGGGAGCTGAAATGGTGTGACACAAGATGGCAGGTCAGATTGCATCAACACACCATTCCAGCAGCTCCCCAATCAAAAAAAAGGTCACCTGTCATTCTGCAACCCATAATATGACCACAATTGGCCCCAAATCTTAGCACGTTTCTTCAGACAGCCACTGGCATGGTATATTGGTTTTGTGTGTTTTGCTGTTCCATCTTGGCACACCAGTCTATCCACATCCGCTGCTGAGGTTGGGAGGATTTCAACATGCGAGCAATGTCTAGTATAGCCACCATTGTGGCCACCTACCCCATTAGCCGCTCGTAATGAGGATCACCGAGATCTTCCAATATACCGAGTCGTCCTACTTTCAGGGTTAAAATCACCTCCATGGCCAAATTGTGGGTTAACATCCTCCCAATGCCCCGGAGAAACCCAGTATTTGGGGGCAAGCCCAAACTACATGGTAGAAGTCAACATCTGTTTGAGCACACCAAAAAAAGTCAGCTGGCATAATGTCCCGGCTCTCCACATGCACCGGGGTGTAATTGGATCAGGCACATCCTGGAGAAAATAGCTATGTCATGGGGAACCATCCGGACGTCTCGCCAGTCCTCATCCTCCAGTGGACCAATCCATCCCTCCCATTTCTGCCAAAGTGGTAAGAATGCCTCTGGTGCGTTGTTTACCAGTGTGTGATGTATGGTTGATACTGCACCCATACCAAGACAGCCCATGAAAAGTTTGGCTTTGAGAGGGTTATAATCGAGTAATTCATAAAGAGCTCTGATGTGGTATGACAGAGCGTGATGGAGTTGCAGGAATTTTTGGAACTGCGTGTGGGATAGTGAGAACTTTTGCCACTCTCCCTCCCATAGTGAGGTAATCTGTGCTTCTAGTCCCAACATATGAAGCGCAAAGGTGCATGCCAGACCTGAATACCTGTTGCTGTCAGCTCTGGGAGACAGTTGGAGATTGGGGTGCCATAGACCAGCCCCATAAAGGCGTCTAGACCCAGGTGAGAAAGGTCTAACCGGTATGAAGAGTCTTCTCACTCTCCAGTTAACCATTCATTAATGACCAAGGATTTAGGACTGGTAAGGAAGAGGATAATATTGTCTGAATACAAGGCAATTCTATCTTGGATTTGTCCCCTTCACCACCAATCGTGGACCCGTGCATCGCAGTAGAAGGGTCGAGCCAGGGGTTCAATGTCAAGGGCAGATAAAAGTGGGACTAGGGGACAGACCTGACTGGTACCGATTGGGAAGGTGTCCGACATCACCACATTTACATGCACGTGGGCGGTGGGTGTGTTGTATGTACTTAGATCTATCAAGAGGGCACAAGGGCCCTGTAGAGTTGAGGCATAAGCTAAGGCTGCCTGTCCACAACGTATAAAGAGACTAGTGCTTCTGGAGGGCATGAAGCCACAATGGTCCGGCTGAACAAGGCTGGGGAGAGTTTGTTAAAGCTAGTTAGCCAGTATTTTAGTGTTCATTTTGTTTGCCGCTTTGAACAAAGAGATCGGGTGATAGAATGAACATTGGATGGGTAGTTGCCCAGCATTTAGAAGGACAGCAGCAAGGAGCTGCTTGCTGTCTACTGCATCTCAGTAGCGTTCAACAAGAGGAGGACAGAGCAAGTTGTGGAATTTCTGGTAGAATTCTGTGGGGAACCCGTTGGGTTCTGGCGTTTGCCCTATTTTCATATCATTGACATTTTTGTCAAGGTCAAGGGCTCCTCCAAGCCAGAATGGAGGGCTGCAGAAAGCCTCAATAGGGGAATATCATTAAGGATGGGGTGATCCCATTCCTTCTGGGGCCATGGTTGGCAGGCGTAAAGTGTTCGGTAGTACTCTGCAAATGCCATTGTGATGCCACAGCTGTCTGCTTGCAGGCTCGAGATGCATCTGCAATCTCGGGGACAATCCTGGCGGTCATCTCTCCGATGGATAATCAGTATAACAGTTTCCTACTCTTGTCCTCCCACTTGTACACTCACTGCACGGAGGCCCCCAACATTGTCTGGCCTCTTCAAGCAAGATTTGCTTCAGTGACATCCTAGAAATTTGGAATTAGCGTTTAAGGGCTTCTTTAGGGTTAAGCGCAATTTGCCTTCCTAGCTCTAGTATTTGGTGCTGTAGTGCAGTTAGGCTTAGTTTGCGGGTCTCTTGACGTCTAAGAAAACCCAGTGCCAGCCCTCTAATTGTGACGCTTGAATCTCCGTCACCAAAAACTCGGAGCATTTGGTATAGACTAGGTTCCAGACGCTAAGACGCAGGAGGGGGCATGTCTGTCATCCTGAACTGGCCAACAACAGGCGAGTGATCAGAAATGCCCTATGGGAGGACTGTAGCCCCAGTCAGCTCTAAGAAGTCTGTGGTGGGAAAAAGGAGTAAATCAAAGCTGTATGGTGTTCCACATGCCACCAAAGTGTCTATGAACTCCTGGGTTCAAGGGTGCCGAACTCTCCAGACATCCAAGTCAGGAGTTGTGTAGCACGAGACAATTGGCTCATTGAGCGTACACCAGAGGAATCCTGTGTGGGGTTGGGGAAGATCGTAATGTCTCCTGCTAGTATTGTGTTCCCATTCAGAAACATGAGGGCGGCACTCTCTATTGCTCTTAAAGCCGGTGTGGTATATATGCTCTTCGGAAGTTATAGTCGCGACTTTCAAGGAGCCCTTCCACCCTATGAAGTGGCCCTGGGTGTCCCCAACAATGGAAGTCACCACAAGTGGAAAAGACGTGTGGAGGAGAAGCGCCATTCCCCACGATGCCCACACATACCCAGAGTGATATACACAGTCATATCCAAATCGCTCCAGAAAAAGGCAGTGTGCACCCAGCAGGTGCGTTTCTTGTAACTTCAGTACTGCAGTCATAGACCTTTTGACAGCGCAGAATGGCAACCCGCTCAAGAAGACCATTAACTACATTATGGTTACCAGTGATCTCCCAGTGGATAAATGTGAAACTGGGGCACTTGGTTTGGCTGGCCAGGGGCGAGCTTATGGCAAACGCGTGTTGACCACCATCGAAGGTGTGTGATAATGTATGTGCTGATGAAGAGCTGACTAAAACTCTAACACAAAGAGAACCAAAACTAAACATGACAACCCTCACCCCCAAATTTCCCCACCCACATTTCTCTAGCTGAAGCATCTGTCACCGTGTAACACCCTAAAACACAAACCATTACAACCACGTTGGGCAAAACTACAATGAGGGGGTAACCATTTAAAGTCAGGCTAGTGTCCTAGTACCGGTACAACACTGATATCTGCCAAAGGGAGGTCTCCTCATCTGGCTCTCTTTCTGGACCTGATCTTTATGTCCATTGTGGAGTAATTCTAGGGTTGCTGATCAAGTTCTAGACTGGGTGCCCCCTGACTCCCAGAGGGAAGCTTGTTGCTCTGAAATCGTGGTCTTTCTGGGTCCAGGGATTCTGATGGGCTCCAGATGTGTTTCCTTTCTCTCCGTGATTGTGTTCTCCTCCAAGACTATTGCGAAGATCCGGTTTTTCAGCTGCCCACTCGAAAACTTCTGAGATATCAAAGAAAAGTGCTTTGGAATTGTGTCATACTTTGAGTTTAGCTGGGATTATAAGCATATACTGTGTGTTCATTGCCCAAAGTTTCTGTTTAACCTCTTCCTAGGATTTCCTCTGCTGTTGGGCTGCTTTGGTATAGTCAGGGAAAATCATACTCTGGGCGGACTCAAAAGTCAGATCCCCAGCCTGTACAAAGGATTGTGTCTCTGTCCTTGTAGTTAAAACCCTGTGCTATCATGGGGTGAGGGAGGTGCTGAGCCATGGAGCTGTGTGCCCTCTCGATTGCGAACCATGGTGACAGCTGCCAACCTTGGTACCCAAGATTCCAGCCACTTCTCTAGGAATTGTTCTGGGTAGGGAACTTTAGCGTTCTCAGGAAAAGCGGACAAATAAGGATTATTTCTCCTAGACCTATTTTCTGCGTCCTCTGCATGGTTCTCCAAGATGACATTGGTGGAGAGAAGTTTGGATACTGTGCATTTAAGTGTGGCCACCTCGTCCTCCAGAGTTAAGACCTTACCTTCAGCTTCAGACACCCTGTTGACCACATAACGTAAATCTTGATGAAGAAGTGAAACACAAATCTGCACTTCCCCAGTCTTGGTTTCAACAGCCTCTCTTAAAGACTGGATGGTCTCCAGGTCAGTGGATGGGGATTGCTGTTGCAACTGTGCGCCTTCTTCTGGTAAACCCACACAATTAGAAGGTTGAACGGTGAATCTGTCCATCTTGGTTTGGGCATGAGTGTTAGGCCCTTTATCCTTCCTCATCGTTGGCTGTGTCCTAGAGTTTTATTGCACTGGGATAGATTTATAGAGCAGCAGTGCCTTGGTGAGAATCCCCACCCTTGAGGTGCCAGAAAGGGGGGAGTGGGGAGGGAAGGAAAATGGAGTCCCTCTGTCAGCATCTGCAGCCGGACCCAGCCTTCTGCATTCAGGCAGTCATTGGTTTCCAGGAGGCCTCCGATGTCTCTCTATCTATTCGCCATGAAAGGGGTTGCTGCTCTCAAGGTATCAATGTGAGAGAGCTCACCGCTCATGGTCTGGCCTTTCTCAGGGACGCTCCTCCAGGACCTCCTTAGACATCGAAGTCCCAGCCCAATTTTCACATTGCTATTGCCCCTCTCAAGAAGGTCTCTTTCCTTCCTCCTCAGGTTTTTAAGATTAGACATAAACCTTAAACTGGTGTCCGGAGGAGACACTTTAAATCCTATGTACATGCAAGGCTAGCTTCCCTCAACAATTCTGCTGGAAACATTACTCTACATGTGTTTGCAACTGCCCCCTTAATACTACGGGTCACATTTGTAGGTCTCAAGTCAGGGTACGTGTAATTTGTGCATGGTCCAAGATTACTTGTGGAAACATCTTAATCTACAGGACCAGAGTTGTTCGAGCATTGTTTGTTAAGATGTAGTCAATTTCTGAAGATGCCCGGTTGACATGGGAGAAGAAAGCATTCTTTCTGGTCTACGTGGTTTTTGCGCCATGGATCACGAAAACCCCATGTTGTGGAGTGTGTGCTTAATGGGTTTGGAGAAGGCGTCCATGGGTGAACTCACAGGCCTGAACTATCCATCTGTGTGTCCACACCAGGTTAAAGTCTCTCGCAAACACTGATCTTTCGCAAAAGCTAGCTAAGTTCTCAAGGAAAGAAGCCAGAAAGTTGTCTTGGCTTGTGTTGGGAGCATATTTAGTAGTGTACCATTGATTGGACCGGAAACAATAGTATAATTCCTCTTTTAAATTTCTTACTTCTACTCCTTGATGGTATGAAGTTTAGGGATATGTGAAAGAATAGGGTAATACTGTGGAGCTTCGTATGAGTTAATGATTGGTAAGGTATGGGGTAGTACTTATGCTTAAGTAAAGCTCATCTTGACCATGGAGATCAAATGCAAAGCTGTCATGTCATTCATTCCTCTTCACCAGCCCTCTGCCCCACAAACCTCCCTCGGGGACTGTTAGAGCATAACTCTTTTAATAGGGGAGTTCAGACCCTTAGCATTCAGTGCCAGTATTTTAACCACTGCAAGCTCTGAGATGTCTGTATCAATGGGGGAAGAACCCACTAATGGACTGTGAGTCCTAGCTTACGCTCCATAATGCAGTGTATTGTGATAATGGGGCCATATTAATGTTGTCATCAACGCTTGTTTGCCCCCACCCCCAACAATCCAAGCCACAGACGTAAAGAGTTAGAATAATGACAACAATAATAATAAGGGTTTAAATCAGAGCCCATCTTCATACTTCATTTGTCCAGTGCTATTTTTGCGATGGAAACATTTCAGTGGCATAAAGTATGGGATAGACATTGCTGGTAGAGGAGCCCCAATTCCTAATTTAATTTAAGATTTGTGATTGCTGTGCTCTCAGCTAAGGTCACGCACAATGGCTTCTGTTGAGACCAGCTCTAGCAGGGGAGCAGCTGAACATGCATGTGCATGCTGGCAATGAGACACAGAAGACTGTAAGATTGATAAAGCAGCTCTTAAAGAGGCAGTACGCAAGAACGCGCGTCAATGTTACTTAAGCAACAAAACGTAAAGAAGCCTTCAATTCACAGCGTTTAAAGAGCCAGGGCACAAACTACAGGCTGTCAAACAAGCACTGGAAAAGCTCAATAGACTCCAGCCTAAGAGATAGCTACCAGTACAAGTACAATGTCTTTACCGTTCTTGGTAAAAACACTTGCTTGTGAACATTACCACGGAAGGAATATTTGCCCCAAAGTTTTTTTTAAACCTACAATATTGTGGAAAGATTGGAAGGAGGGTTTGAAGGCTTATGTGCAAGCTATTGGAGGGGATACATGTACTGTGGTGCGCAAATTAACAATAATTAAACACTGTTTGGGAACTTGATGTTGAAGCATTTTTAAACATCCACCACCGTTGCATACGGACGATAAGGAATTTGGATGAATTTGAAACGGCAATGCAGAAATTAGACATCAATTACGGGAAAAAAAGAAATGCAGTGGTGAAAAGGTATAAATTTCTTAAGCGGAGTCAGCTTCCGGTTGAGTAAGTTGATAATTTCATGGCAGACTTGCTGGCTGGCTCCTATCGTTCTTGCAAGGAAGGCCAATGGATAATTATGAATGTGTGTGGATCTTTATGGCTTTGTGTCAAAGTCGTTCATGGAAGGAGGCTGTAAACAAATTGATACAGGTGTATTGCACTTCTCCCAATAGTGCCACAGATAAGATGCCGTTTGAGTTGGTGAGGGGCAGAAAATCAAGGACTTTGTTATCCAAAGGAGTACAGAGGCAAACTGAATGATGGAAGCAGTTGTGGTGCGAGTAGTGCAGGTGCCAGGTGTACAGCAGTAGGTGATTGGGTGTGTGCAAAGTGGACATAAGGGAAGTAAGGGGTTGTCCAAGTTCTCAGATCCCTTGCAAGTGTGAAAAATAAACAAATGCACTGTGTACCTGAGTGATGGCAATGTGTGGAATCTAAAGAAGGTTGTTAAGTTAGCAAGATGTCTCACCAATGAACCAGCCCAGAATGCGGAAAGTGTGACAGAGCTTTCTGTCTGCTCCTTGTAAACCAAGTCAAGGAAGATCTTGAGGGGCATCCAGATGGGTTAAAGACTATAGGGCAGATGTAGGTAAAAACAAATTTGCGAGTTCTTAATAGCGATTTTTACCAAATCGCTATTAAGAATTCGCAAACCGCAATGTAGAAGAAAAAAAAAATCGCAAAATGTCTGCGATTCGGTAAAAATCACAAACCCCTGTCCGAATCGGTATTACCGATATGGAATTTGCGAAATCGCTAATTTAAACAAATCGCAAAAATAGCGAATCTGCCATTCAGGTGCACCCTGATGAGATCACACACAGGAAGTGGCTACACCCATGCTGTTTGTCAATGCCTGAGGCTGTGAGAGAGGCAGAGAGCAGGAGAACACACCCAGGAGCTGCACAGAAGTCATCAGGCAGGCACCAAATACCAGGATGGAGACACAGGAGAAGGGAAAAGGAGTCTCCATAGAGGAAGAGGAAGCAGAAATTTAGCGAAAAGGAGTTGGAGGTGTTAATTGAAGAGGTTGTGAAGACTCACAACCAACCTTTTGGGACGAAATCTCTGCATGTTCCAGAATCCCAGAAAAGGAAGCTCTGGCTTGAAATCCAAGGCAAAATTAATGCCATTGGTGCCACCCAGCGCTCCATCGACGAGCTGAAGAAGCGCTGGTATGATCTGCGCTCAAGTGCGAAGGAGCGGGTGGCTGACAGGCTTAAACAAGCCAAGAAGACAGGTGGCGGACTATCCACAGCGCCTGCACGCACACCCCTGGATGAATTGGTGGAGTCCACCCTCCAGCCTGAGACCATCAGTGGCATAGGAGATGTGGACAGCTCAGCCAGAGACAACAACAGACAAGGTAAGATGCATGCACAGCATGGCCTGACCCACCCCCCCAATTCCCAATCCCCAATGAGTAAGTCAGAATTCCACTCCAGTCCATATTTTGTAAACAACCAGCAATGCATCATGGGAGATGTAGTCCTGAAACTCATATAGCATATCAGTGAGTTAAATAAACAGAAGTGCAGGGCCCAAATATCAGTCAATAAGCAAGCGGAGGACTGTTATTGTTAAAAGTAACGCATGTAATTTAATGTAACACAAATGCTGTTAGGCAAGTCAGTAAATGGATAGTCTGTATCCCCAAGGCGAACCTGCGCCACAGACTGCTGAGAGGGAGACCCAAGAGGCACCTGGGGAACACCATGCTCAGGAGGAAGAGACCCTGTCATCCACAGATGTCACACCACCAACCCCCAGACCCAGGAGGTACATAGTGGGTAGCCTGCAGGAGATGGAGGGGTCAGAGGAGGACAGCACAGGAGCCTAACAGACCCTGCACAACGAGCAAGCACAGTCCCCGGAGACACAGTCACCCATGCAGCATAGCCACACCAGTGGTCCTCGACGCAGAGCAAGGGCACACAGTCCAGAAGCGCAGGGTGGAGGATCCAGTGTCTTCGGAGGTCTGGAGGGCACAATGGTGAAGGTGTAGCGGCTGCAAGGGAAGACAATGTGGTCAATGAAGCAACAGATGGTGTCCATGAACAGGAACCTTAAGGACATCAAGGAGGGCATCAATGGCTTGAACCAAACTGTTGCAGAGGGCATGTGGGACATGGCTGAGGCAGTGAGGCTGTTGTGTATAAAATTGGACAGTCAACATGGCGCAAGGCGCAGTTAAAAACAGCGCCAGGAGGGTTTCACCAAGGCAGTGAACCGCCTAGCCAATGCCACTTCTGTCCTCAGCAGGCGCACAGTGGCCATGCAATTGTAAATGGCCCACTGCAGCCAGGATGTTACTAGGCGGTTGGTGCAGGTCACCACTGCGGTCGAACTGCTCTAGACAACATTGCTGCCACAGGGTCTGGGGATGGTGGAGACAGTGAGGAGGTCACCAGCTGCAGCAGCATTACTCCACCCATTGCTGAGCCCAGACGGCGTAGTGCAAGGCAGGGGCCAGCAGCAGAACAGTCCTCTAGGGAGGGCAGTGTGCAAACTGAGCGGGGCACTGCTGTGCGTGGCTGCAGGAGATGAGTCCATGCTGCCGCAGACATTTGCAGATGGGTGAGGTAACCTATGGGACACACTGATAGTGGAATGCAAGGTGCATGCAGTGTGTTAACGCCACACTGGGCTACTCAGGGCACTCAGAGGCCAATATGGTGAGGCGGTGTGCATTACTATTGCCTGAAGTAAGGACAATATAACACCGTTACACAATTGTCATCAATGGCTTTGTCTCTTTACTTACTTAGAAATAGTTGCGTGTGATCTCAGCACGTCTGTGTCTCTCATCTGCTGCTCTTAACATGCTGCGCTGTGCAGTGGCTGTGGGCATTCCTCATCCTCTGGGTCTGAGTTTGTGATTTCAATTGGTGTCCCCTTCTTCGTGGCCAGGTTTTGTAGCATGGCACAGGTGGCAATGATTTTGCAGCATATCTCGGGGCAGTACTGCTGTGCAACCCCACTCTTTTGGAGGCAGCGGAACCTGCTCTTCAGGAGTCCAAAAGTCCGCTCAACCACATTCCGCGTGGACTTATGGGCAACATTGTATCTCCTCTCACTTGGGGCAGACAGGTTGAGGAATGGGGTGAGTATGAATGCACGCACCGCATATGCGCTGTCACCTAAGTGGGAAAGGATCAGACATCAATCACAGGCACTAACAGATACAACAAAGGTATACATCAGGGTGTGTCACATGCATTTACCTAGCAGGTATCCTTTGCCAAATTCACCCCCAGCCAAACGTGTGTAGATTCCGCTGTGCCTGAAGATGTAGGAGTCATGCGTGCTCCCAGGGAATTTCGCAACTATATCAGTTATGATGTGTGACGCATCACAAGTGACATGAACGTTGATCGAATGATATGACTTCCTGTTCCGATATATGTACTCAGTGGCTTAGGGGGGGCAGACTGGGATATGTGTCCCAATGATGCACCCTATGACATGAGGGAACTGGGCCATCTGATAAAAATCCATCTTGGTCTTATGCAGTTCCATTTGCGTTGAGGGAAACCAGATATAATGGTGCATTATTTGAAGCATGGCATCAGGAAAGTGTGACAGGCAACTTTGTGAGACCCCTCCAGCCACAGCTTTCACCCCCTGGTAACTACCGGATGCAAGTCGGTGCAGGGTACAAAGGACCTGCACATGTGGTGGAATTACATGCGCCCTGTGTGTCCGCTGCTCCAGGATGGGGTGCAAGTCACGTATGAGGTCTAGGAAGGTTGTGGAATGAAGCTTGTACCTGTCATGTATTTCCTCTTCTGTGAGTTGGAAAAGGGTGATGCGCACTCTGTATATGCGATCCTGTCGCCTCCTCATCCTCTGTGCTGCTGCTTGGATCCGCATCCGCCTTGCAATGACATAGAGGGCCGCCATTGTGTTTGAACTACTGCATTCTGGGGCTGTCTTTATGCAGTGCACCTGGTTACCACCTGCTTTGAGTTGGTGGTAATATGCGACTTGCAAATAGCGATTTTCCGAGAAATCGCTGTTTGCGGTTTTTCTTACATTGGTCTGCGATTTTTTTTGCGTTTTCGCATTTTGCGATGCGCTATTTGGGAGTCGGTGGGTCTCCTCCGCAAAATAAGGAATCGCTAACTGATTTCGCTTTTTTTGTGATTCCTTATTTTACGTTGGCCTTTACATTCCACATGGGTCTTTTGCGATCGCAAACGTAGAAATTCTACAAATTCCTGCACTTGCGATCGGTATTTCGCTTCCTACATCTGGCCCTATGTGATGTACTGAATCTGTGCATGGTAATTACAATTCATTCGAAATTTATGATGTTTAATTTTGTTATGCATTTAATACGATATGATGATGGTATGTCTCAGTTTATTGTTTGTTAAAGATGGAGATGTGTTGCATCCTGAATCCGCAGAATAGAGATGTCAGTCGATGTGGTCATAAAATATGGGCGGTTGGAAGGCTCTGAGCTGTCAGAACATTGCGACGACTTCTCTTTTTGATATGGAATAAACGTCCTTTCATACTCCGTTTGTCCAATGCTTCCTTTGCGAGGGAAACTTTTCACCTTCTCAAAGGGGAACCAGGCTGGAACTGAACACATCAGGCCACCTTTGAGTTGGGGCGTGTAATTTCTCTGAGGTTCCCCAGTTTCACCTTGTGCATCAAGTATGGAAGCAAGAACAGCACCAAGCGAAGTACAGTGTGGGTGAAATAAATGCCACTTCATCTCCACACGTTTTGTGGTGCAGGTTTGAGTGCTCAAATGAAGGCTCCCCAGCTAAGACTCTCTCCCTGGCGCACACATAAATAAGTCACATTTCAAAGAGGTCATGGGTCTGCCAACACAATCATGGCTGTCCTATAGGTGCAGTGTGTTGGATAGGTCTAGATGAGGTCTCAATTTGCCCTGGTCCATCTCTAGTGTTGTGTCTTCGGTGCGCTTTAGAAGTAGCTCACTACCTTCGCAGAGCCTCTTCAGCCACCTCTCACACCTACACCCCAGAAAAGCTGCCTGCCTTTCAGTTTTCCTCCTCTATTTGAATGCATATGAACTGTGCCGCTCTGGCTCATTCTGTAGCATTAAGAACCTTATTTTATTGTTCAAAAGAGATGCCAAATGACTATATTCCTTGTTACTGGATTTGGCCTTTAAGTAGTTTCTCTGTGATAGGAAGGTGGCAATCATTTTTTATTTCTGTTTATTGGCATTTTATGTATTAAAACAATACAAGATGACAGCCTCGAGCAATTAACAACAGGCAGGTAAAGGAGAGGAAGAGGAAAAGGGGGGGGGGGAAGAGGGGGAGGAAAAGGGGGGGAAGAGGGGGAGGAAAAGGGGAGGGGGTGGGGGAGGGAGAAGGGCAGGCGCATCCAGCATATAATGACATCACAATAGCAATCATAGCGGATTACATATTATGGACTTCGCATTAACAGTAACACTCCAGAGTTCAAACATGATCTATGCAGGGTGCAACATCAGGGTATAATAGAAATAGGGATTCCGTGCAGGATAGTCCAACGTGAGCAGGAACTACGCAGTGAAGCCCTGTTTCTTATCCCTCATACAAGGCCTCCCCCAGTGATGAGTACAGGCCCCAGCTAGGCCCGCAGAATACAAGGGTTCGCTCTCCTGTAACAAAAGCTAGAAGGAAGTTGGCACGGAAACTGCAAATACAAAGACAGAGTTTATTAACGCTTAAGGGTGGTCCTACAACCTACACAACACTCTTCAGTATTGCATAGAGTAGCACAAAGAACTTGCGTACGTGGTCCCCTTTTATACACAACAGAGGGGCTCATAAGTGGGTGGATACAACATAGAGCAAAATTCATTACCATTTATGGACATTTTCGATACAGGATCAATATATGGGCGGAGTTAACAATTTCCTAAGCCCGCGAAAACATGGTCAAACAAGGACTAACTGATAACAGATGTGGTCAAGTCTGTACATGCGCCAGACGGACAAAGGAGCTATTTATAGACTATTACTAGGCAGATTACAAGAGCAACTAGCGAAAAGGTAGGACTCTTCTCGTGCAAAGCACGTAGAGACATGACAATACAAAATGGAGTCCAGACTTTAGTCAGCATAAGACGAGAAACATGCTTTAACTGGAGAGAATTCATGTCTTTAGTGAATGCTTAATCATATCGCTGTTTTAGTTTTCAACACCAGTGCTATCGGTGAAGTAGACAGTCAGTTGTAGGTATTAAGCTGCAGGCGCTTGAGATGGGGGGAGTGTCCCTCAGTCTCAAGTATGTTAAGAATGGCTCCCAGATGTCTTTAGGGTGGACTGTCTGGGGCATCTGTTCTCAGTAAGTGGCCAAGTGTTCTCTATTGGAGAGTAGAATGTACTGTATGCCAATAGTCTGCTATTCTAGGGCATTCCCAAGCCCAATGTAAAAACGAAGCCCTGGGGGTCGAGCACCTCTCACAGCTCGCCTCCTCTTTCAGGCCCATGTGTTGCAGTTGTGTCGGTGTGCGATATAACTGATGGAGGAACTTGAAGTGTATGAGATGCAGTCTGTAATTGGGCGAGACAGCTGCAGTTTGTACACAACAACATATCAACTGTTCAGTGGTGCATCTGTGTCCAGCGCCCATTTAGTGTGAGCTTTAGGGGTGCAATGGCGCCTTATCTTGCATAACAGTTTAGAGTTGTGTGGCCAGCTTACGGTGCGAGGCCTTTGTCAGCATGTGCTCCAGTGTATGTAGTATGGGCAGGGGCTCAGGGAAAGTGGCATGTTGTGCATGATACGTGGCTCTTATCTGATGGTATATTTAAACATCCAGTGCAGTTGGGGAGGGGTCTGGATGCATGAGATGGGTGAAGACACTCTTCGAGGCGTGTTTCTTAGGCGCCATTAAGTGGTTGATTACCCTTTAGTGGGTCATCTGAAGGATCAGGTGGGCAGATTGGTCAAATGCCTGGCAGTTTGCCATCAGAGCGTGGGTTCCGTCTAAGGTGGGTCTCCATCCCTGGGGACAGATCTTGTGGAGAGTGTAGAGGGTCAAGCAACCCCTAATATGAAGAGACCACACAGATGAAGCAGCCTCAGTCAAAAGATGACACTGAGAGTCAAGCGAAAGCACTTCAGACTGGCCCTTTGCTCATCGTGCACCTCTGACCCAAGTGAGTTGTTCCTCATAAAGGGCTGCTTTTAAGGGGAGTTCATCAGCACTACATGGGAGGGGCTTCAAGCAGATCACGGTGAGACGATCTGCCACATTCCACAGAGTGCTGCCTAAGCAGCGGTCACCTTAATGGTCTAAAGTGGGCCTCAATGGGCCAGCAGCAGTATGCTCCCACGGTCAATACCCAGGAAGAGGCAAATGTTATCGTACAACACCCTAACAAGGCCTCTCAACTCTAGGTCGCCGAGCTGCCTGGACTCAGCAGCACTCTTCAAAGGATGTGTCTTGTGGCCTCACTCTAGAACCCACAGAAGTCCTTGGTTTGCACGGAGGCTCTCTCTCTCTGCGCCATGCCCAGCACCACTAGAGCACCTGCTCAAATCCACCAGCCGCGGGCATTTACAAATGAGGCAAGTCTGGATGAGCTTTTGGATGAGTGTTCGGATTCTAGCAGGTTAGGCCCATCTCTTGATGGGGCGAGATGGCTGCCCAACAGAGGATGAATATGCTCTCTACACCTTTCCTCGAAACCTTACCAACAGGAGTTTTGAGGATGCAGGATTGTCCACTGAAAAAGGTCGACCGTTTGAGTCATTTTTATCTAAAAGTTTGCTATGAGTTCAACCCATGCCTTTCACCTCTCAACCCAAACCTAAGTTATTGGATGTACCCCAGGGCTCAGCATTGTCTCTACTATTCCATACCTATCTTAGGCCCCTGACAAATTTGCTACAGAGCTTTCCGTTAATGTACTATATGTATGCTAGCATTACGAAGCTCTTCTTTAAGATACACGAAAAGGATCTAGACTCTGCTGAGTAAGAACATTTTCCTTCGGTTCTTAAGGCTGTTTAGTTTTATATGTGTTGCAATTTTTTTTAAACTGATTTTAGCACCAAATGTGTAACAATTCCAAATCCACCAGACTTTTGGAATCCTAGACTATGGGCTTCAACATTGGGAGCTTGTCCCCCTTCAGTTGATCGGGTTAGAAATGTTGACATTACCATTGATTTTAATCTTTTTATGACACATTAGGTAACTGCCAAAAGTAAATCTTGTTTCTACCACCTAGGAGTTCTGAAGTGTTTTTTCTATCTTGCCATTTTTAGGTCTCACGCTTCGCGTTGCAGTGCGCAGCACTGCTCGTGCAGCGCGAGACCTCATGTAGAGGGTTCTGAAAGCTAACCACACGCCTGTGCGTGTGGTTTTGCTTTCGCCGGCTGCAATTGGCTTTAGTGTGTTTTAAAAAAATATATAAGGCACGCAATTGGGCAAAGGCGGGCGCATGTTCCGCCTTTGCCCCGTCCATTCCCATCGGTGTCTATTACGCGCAGCAGCGCGCTTTCGCCTCGCTGCCGCGCTCCCTCACCCCTGCTCCTCTGTGGTACGCGCGCACCACTGGTTTAGATTCCCGCCCCCACTCCTCTGTAGTGCGCGCGCGCCACTGTTTTTTTTTATTTTAATAAGCGCGGCGCCATCTTCATGGACACTGCGCTATGCTATGCAGTCCTCCTTAGACTGATGAAGCTGAAAGTGCTACACAGGATATACAATCACTGGTCACATTAATATTCAGTGGGATTAATCAATAATTTAACTAGGTCGAGATATCTGAGAAAAATAAGTACATTACCACCTACTATATGCGAATTTGAGGTTACCTGCACTTCTTCTGTGTAGGGCAGACCTAAAGGCTGTGCGTGGAGTGATGCTTTAAATATGGAGTTCTCCTTTGAATTTGACCCCACGCGTGGCATTATTAGGTAGCAAGGATGATCTCCGCCAATTTAACCTTAAAAGGATTCTCTACTAGTATGTAATGGCAGCTCGTAGAGAAAGCAAGATTAGCAGCGTCTGGCTCTACCAAAACCTTCCCAGGTAAGGAAAGGGGGCTGGTGTATGGCAAAGAAAATTCATACAAGAGAGCAGGGGATGGAGGAAAAACAGGAGGAAGCTGGCGAGACAACTAACCAGCGGACAGAGCACACTGTGGGGGCAGAGCTACACTGTTGGCAGGAGGAATGCACTCCTGTTTCATGCTAATGGAACTGCGCCCCCCATAGGAGAGGCCCCGCTCGTGCTGAACCAGAGAACAGCTCATGGTTGGACAGGAGGAAGACAGCGCCTTTCCAGGTGCATGTAAATGAAACACTATATTTTACCCGCATTGGAGTAGTTATCATCAAATCTGTAACACTCTTTAAAATTATTTGTTTGAAGAAACGTACTTCATTCTTATACCTTTAGGAAAACATATTAAATTCGAAGTTATGAGTGACCATTTATTTATGTGCTGGCTGTAGTGGAGACCAATAATTGTCTGTTGTCTTTATTTCGGCTATTTTAGATGGAAAGGCGCTCCAGCTCGGTGTTTAGGGCTGCATTTCAGTACGGGTCGCAATGTGTTCTAGAGGCGCAAATGCAAAAACAACAATTGATGGACAGAATGCAGAACAATGTCATACATTCACCCCAGTGCAGAGATCTGGGCCTAAATCCATCGTTTTTTTGCTCACCATGCCATTCCAGTTTGAACCCAGCCATATGCAAATCAGTCTTGACCCTGTGCCCCATGGGAACAGTCCAGCCCGAACTGCCAAGCCAGGTCCTCCCTGGACTGGAAACAAGCATCCTAGGACCGGTTTCGGGCTTTCAGCCCTCATCAGCCAGGATAGCTTGATTCCAGTGGCATGGAGAGCAAGGGACTCACGTCTGAGCATACCCTTCCCACTCGGGGTGACAAATGCAAAAAACAACAATTGATGGACAGAATGCAGAACAATGTCATACATTCACCCCAGTGCAGAGATCTGGGCCTAAATCCATCGTTTTTTTGCTCACCATGCCATTCCAGTTTGAACCCAGCCATATGCAAATCAGTCTTGACCCTGTGCCCCATGGGAACAGTCCAGCCCGAACTGCCAAGCCAGGTCCTCCCTGGACTGGAAACAAGCATCCTAGGACCGGTTTCGGGCTTTCAGCCCTCATCAGCCAGGATAGCTTGATTCCAGTGGCATGGAGAGCAAGGGACTCACGTCTGAGCATACCCTTCCCACTCGGGGTGACAAATGCAAAAACAACAATTGATGGACAGAATGCAGAACAATGTCATACATTCACCCCAGTGCAGAGATCTGGGCCTAAATCCATCGTTTTTTTGCTCACCATGCCATTCCAGTTTGAACCCAGCCATATGCAAATCAGTCTTGACCCTGTGCCCCATGGGAACAGTCCAGCCCGAACTGCCAAGCCAGGTCCTCCCTGGACTGGAAACAAGCATCCTAGGACCGGTTTCGGGCTTTCAGCCCTCATCAGCCAGGATAGCTTGATTCCAGTGGCATGGAGAGCAGGGATTCAACCCAGATCTCTTGACTGGGGGAGAATGTCTGCATTGTCAGCATTCCGTCCATCAATTGTTTGTTGTAACGCTTTTCGCCCTAAGTGGGATGGGTATTCCCAGACGTGGGACCCGTGCTCACTACGCCACTGGAGTCAAGCTATCCTGGCTGATGACGGCTGATAGCCAGAAACCGGTCCTAGGATGCTTGATTCCGGTCCAGGGAAGACATGGCTTGGCAGTTCGGGCTGGACTGTTCCCATGAGGCACAGGGTCAAGACTGATTTGCATATGGCCATGTCTAAACTGGGGTGGTGTAGTGGGCAAAAGAACGATGGATTTAACCCAGATCTCTTGACTGGGGGAGAATGTCTGCATTGTCAGCATTCCGTCCATCAATTGTTTGTTGTAACGCTAGAGGCGCAAGGCGGCCACAGAGCAAAACCGTTCCCTGTTGTCAGTCTCATAATATATGTTCAGGGGGCGTGTGTGAAATCATCTGTAAATCGCCTTGCCACCATGCCCCGTCCAGCCGTTCATTGATGGCAGGTGTGCGGCTATGCAATGCAATAGGTGTTGCTTTTGGTATTGTAAATAACAATGCCTTTTGATTTTTTTAAAGACATTGCCATTAACAATGTCAATAGCTCAAAATAATGTCATTGTGAGACCTATTGCATTGTAAATGCTTGCTTTATAGAGCCATGTCATGCAAAACAATTGTACAATTACTCCTTGATTTTGTCAACTTTCTTCAGTTTGGTCTGCACAAAAGCGTCTCATAAAACTCCAATATGTATTACATTTTATTTTAACTGTATTTATATACCACTTACTACTACTGATGAGACATTGAAGCTGCTCGCTCCTGTGTTAGTTTAAAGAAATGTGATCATAGTAGCCCTTTTCTTAGCCAGTTACACTTGAAGCTAGTGGCTGGCTACCCTTGTGTATGTGCTCTTCAGCTGAAACTAGAACTGGGTGGTCTGGCCTTTCCTTCTTGTTGGGATTAGCCTGTGCTAGAGGGATTAGTCTTTCTGTACATCTTGTTCAAGATCCTATTTCCCCTTCAGCTACTATGGTCTAGCTCCTGGTGTCCAGTATTCCACCTGGTGCATGTAATCATGAAATCCATTTTTGAAAAGGGGTACCTTTCTCAGTAAGAAATGGCAACCTTTCTTAGTAAGAAATGGCATAGTAGGGGATCTTTCTGGGACGACTTATTTCCGCGTTTGGCAACTGGGAAACCTGGCCTGGTCCATGCTAAAACTAGGTCACCCTTCCTTTCAGCTCCTTAAACACTGATTGTCCATGGCATCGCATTGAGAACTGGCGACCATAAATACACACAGGCCTCGGGACTGTGTGTGGCTGGAGTAAGCATGCGAGATGGTGAATCACAGGCCCTGTGAGAGGGGAAAACAATAATGGAAGATATTCTACAATGCAGCTACTCGGCACAACGTCTTACCTATGCTTCTCCCTCAGCATAACTTGTAATATTACGATAACCGCGTGTGGGATCACCATGCCATTCCTAAAGCTGTTACTAGAGCCTCCGTTTGAAACTAACGCACTGGTCCCCATCTTTCAAGTTCCATTGCTCCCAGAAGTTCCTTCCCCTTCAGTGTACGAGGGGGTGTCGCTCCTCCCCCAAGCAAAGCACAGAGCCGGTGATCTGGAGAGCGCCGTCACCCTGGTTAATCACGTAATTACTTTTCCATTCCGCCAGCAGAGTGCGGGCCGGGAGCAGGGCCGGACTGGGAACTGAAAGCAGCCCTGGCAAATTTTGCCAGACCAGCCCCCATCCGGCGCGTCGCGAGCGCGCCCGACCGCCACTAGGGGGGGGGGGGGGGGGCATGGTCTCCAAAAAAATTTGGGAAAACGACAGACCAAAATGGTGAATTTTACAGCACATTTTTCATTACATATTCAAATTGTATCAACTTTCAAAGCACTGTAAATAGTAGATGATGACCTTAAAGAACATCAGGACAAGGGAGGGAGAGAGAGGGGGCGAGAGTGACAGAGCGATAGGGGGACAGGTATAGAGAGAGAGATTGAGAGGGATAAATAGAGAGCGCGTGATGGAGCCAGAGAGAGCGCGAGAGAGAGAGGGCGCGAGAGCGATCACACTGTTCCCTTATCTGTCCGCATTTGTCTTTTCTTCTTACTTTCATCTCTCTTCCACCTTGATTTTCGCTTTTTGTTTCACTCTCGGTCCCTTCTCTTTGTCTCTGACCCTTTTGTACTTGCCTTTTTGTGGTTTCTTCCCCTGAATGTAGATGAAACTTGCAATCAAAATAAACCGATGATGAGATCTTTTCATGCTGTCCAGGGACAGTGCTACGAAATATAAGAGGTGGGCCTTCCAAAACATAGTTCTTTTTTGTGTGTTAGGTTTTCAATATTTCAGGAACGCCGGCATTAAAAATGCATTCATATGAAAAGGAAATATAAAGCTACTATAAAAACGAATAAGGCGCTCTAGACCATACAGATGTTTTATACACTGGAATCGGCACATCCGTGGGCTCACAAACTCCAGCTAGTGCGTTATTGTGCGATGGGTGTATCCGGTGGGGCCTCCCATAAGCTTGGAGCCACCTTTTATAAGATATGTAATGCACCTGTGATAATAGGAAATTGAGGTCACGTCTGCGTCACAGAGAAGTCCTGGTTGAACACAACGGCGAGCACACGCACCAAGCCCAGATCTTGCGTTACTACTCTTGCGAGAGGCGTTTTGGAGATTAATTAGTGGCAATGTGGTAATAACTGGAACCCCCCTCCTTTTTAAGGAGATTTGCTTATACCTGCTGGGTTTACAGTCAGGCGGCCACTCTCTAAAAAGGTACATTTAAAAGGAGGGCTGCTCACAATGCAAGAAAAAAAAATACAAGCCATTTATTTTAGTTTGTCGGAATTGCCAAAGCGATCACAGTTTGACTTGTGTGCCTCGTGGGATCAGAGTGAATTGGCAAAAACGGGCTCACCCCTGCAGTAAGGACAGGGCACGCTGGGGTGTTCGTTATATGCACGAGGTTCCATCAGATATGCGGCGGGGAGAGAGTGCCCCCCCCCCCTCCTCCCATGCCACAATTACAGACATCGAAAGGTGGATGGGTCAGTCAGATCTTGCGCAGGCTGGAGGTGCGGTATTTCAAGCCATCTTCTGTAGTGAGCAGAGTCCCTGGCACGGGGATTTGTACTGGCAGGCGCGAGAGTGCTTGTGTACAGTTTACACCTTTGAATGCGTCCGCAGTACCGTGTGCCCAACCGATGCGCGTGACAGCAGACCTTCCAGCCTGCAGCAGGGCATGGCCCCTGCGTTTCTATAGATGTAGAAGGCAGTGCGAATGAGCTCCCCCTCCACCCACTCCCCCAGTGTGCTCTTTCACCAGGAGTTTGGTTGGGCGGCGTTCTCAGCAAAAAAAGCACTTGCAGCAGGTAGAAGTTAGAATGTGTAGGCGCTAGAATTGCTGGGAAGGCAGTTCTCTCTCCCATATGCCTGCCAGTCAGTAACATTTTGTGGTTTCTCTGATAGAAACGGGTACCCACAGCAAACAAGACATGTCACAAAGACTATACATGGGCAATCACATGCATGGCCACTCTGTTATGGCATAGTTGTTCTAGAAGGAAGGATAAGTACATATGTTCAGCTGCTTTGAAGTGACAACTCATGACTGCATGTTTGGGGGCATGTCTGTCTGCTAAACGTTTTCATATCAAAATAGTGAACACTGTATGCAGTCTCATGGAGTGCATCATGTTAGTAAACATTCTCTGGTCGCTTTCACTCCTGCAGTGTGTGCATTGTCTAGTGGCACGACCTCCCAGGAAGACCCACACACATACACTTCACATTTGGGGACTGTGGCTGTCGAAGCGTTTCATGTAACCGTGTGTAACTATAAAAACACTGCTTGTAGGTTCATGTGCTGCACTATTTTAAGGGTATGGCCACACTTTTCAATACCACTTTAGGCAGAATGTGGAAGGTGACATATAAGGGTATTTACAGAGGTAAACTAACCCCCTAGCCAAAGAACGAAAAAAAATCAATTCGTATTTCTCTCTGTTTCTCCCTCTCACACACAGTCTCCCCTTAATCTTCTCTCTCACACCCACACTCTCGCTTGCACGCACACACCCCCATTGTGTATGCGTGTTTCTGCTTCCCACTCAAACATACGAACAGAAACAATATGGCTTTTACACACATGTAAATACATACATACTTTGTCTCGCTGTCACACACAAACACAGATTAGCACCTCTGTCTCGCTCTCACACACTAACAAAAACACATTACCTCCCAATCTCTCATTCCCCACCCCTTCTACGCAGTGAAACACCTGTATGTCTAAGCCTGGCCTGCCATTATTACAGCCACCGTACGGTATCTGGTCGCACAAGCATCTTTCTTCCCCACTAGCTGAACTACTGAGGCAAATCATGTTTATGTGGCTTCTGAGTTTAATTTGCGACCACAACACAGCAGCCATTTCTGCATTTTTAATACAACCATTCCGATTTGAGAGGAGTAATCTAAACATCTAAACATTTTTTAATTGGGCCTGTGATTTACTTTCGGTGCCCCCCCCCCCCATCCCCCTGCAGTCCCGAGAGGCTGAGGCAGCAATCACAGTAGCCTTCTCATTCTCTGCATGATCGGCTCTCCAAACGAAGTCACTGCTACCCACACTCAAGTAGGCTCTCCACCCCGACTGGCTCCACTTCAGCCACCTATGGGGCAACATGCATGCTAGACAGAGCACGTCCCAATATTGACAGCAGGCAACACTTAACCGAAAAGGTCCATAGTCATAGAGACGTTTTAAGGTTATGGACATGAGATAAATGCACATCCACCGAGTCTGAAATGAAACGCATTACACAGTCTGTGCTTATCCCAACACCAGCCAAGGATCCAGCCTTCCTGGACCAAACTTGGACCCCTCCGAGTCAGCATTTCAAAACTTGTTGTAAACTGCAGCAGATCCAAAGTAACAGACAACTTTTTTTACATCACATTTGTCAGCCTCACTTTCCTTTGCTCCTCAAAGTGCAAAACAAATGTGTGATCATACGATTACCTCCGGTTTTTAGTCAAAAATAAGTAGATTTCACTGTTAGGAGTTATCACTAAGGCCCATGATTGATATGGCAATTTCAATGGACACCATGGGGTCAGGTTTACAGGATGCACCGCTGGGTACAGTTGTACTACAATGATGGCCTAGGGTCAAGAAACCATGCCGACTGGTCATCATGACCTGTGTTTTAAATGGGCCGGTACTCGTCGTTATGGAATTCCAGCATTTATCAGTTTTCTCTCCTGGAGGACTGGAGCTTCTCCTTAGACAGGGAGAATACCGGTGCTCACAGGGTTCCAGCAGCAGTGCACGCGCTCCTCCTGGGCCTTGATTATACAGTAGGTCACCTGTTTGGCAAACAGAGAGCAAGCTCTGGTGCGCGATCACACGCTGCCAACCTTACCAATCAGTTAATTTATTGTGTGCGGCCAGCGAGTTCCCTGTTCAATTGTAAACGAGATAGGGAAATGTATGACTTGACATACCGCTCAAAAGAGGGAGAGAAGACATTGCAAAAGTATTGTGATGGCACAGAAACACGATTTTATTCATTGAATTCGTGTAAAAACAGAAACAAATAGCTACGAAATTCCGAGCCACCAGTCGCCAATGAGATGGAAGGAAGGTAGAGTGATGCAGAAGCAGGAGGCAGTGAGAGGTAAAGATGGGGAAAAGAGACGAAAGAACCCCCGGTAAATTCAAGAGGAAGAGAATTAAGAAACGCAACTGAGCGTAGGTAGAGAGAGAAAAAGGAAGAGACTGAATAGGGGAGAGTAAGACAGACTTGGCAAAGGAGAGAAAGGGAGACGAAAATATGAAGAGATACAAACAGGTGTAAGTTTTGAGGGACAGAAAGGAGGAGTTGACATGGGAAGGTTAGACATGGGGTATGGATCGAAGGAAAGCAGTGAGATTAAATGCCCATGAAAAAGGTTTCATGCGTAGCTCTGCCAGTGATTTACCACATTAAAGTGTGTCTGCATCTCACTGAATAGTTTCTCAAACTAAGAGCAAAAATAGCTCGGTGCAGCCTACAGATTTCATGCCCAATCCCTTAAAGTTACAGCAACTGCTGATCACTAATATTAATCAAACCCATACCTAGGCCGTGATTAAAGTAGGAGAACGAAAAAAGCAGCCAGCCAGCCTGTTGCATTAGCTTAGTTAAATTCTCCTACTTTAATCGCGGCCTGCCCGCCCGCACCATGCGCGCCACCAAATCAAAAATTGTAATCATGATGATGATTGATTCATCATCATAATTACACATTTTGATTTATTGCCTGCACCCGCGAAGGTCCCGTGAGAAGCTGAGCGCACAACTCAGGCTGAGCCTGAGTTGTGCGCTCAGCTCAGGAATGGGTAGCTCAGTGAAGGTTAAACAAGGCGCTAGCAGGCGAGAGGCCTCAGCATGTACACAGAGGACAGAGCTGTGCATACACGGTAATGGAATCTCGAGACCACCACCCGTCACCACCACTGCACGAGGCGCGACGCCCGCCAACTGTTTGTGCCACCCACCATGATGAATCAATGTCATATTAATTAATTTGGTGCCAGAAAAACGTTACGTACTCACCTGCTGTTGGTGGCAGTCTGTAGACACAGGGGGGCTACGTCGGCGGGCTAGCCTAGGATAAAATAATTAAATTATGGCCGCCCAAGATCAAGAAGTGCGCACCTCTGCTCGTCGTCACTCCCGATGCTGCAGGCAGGCGCGCAGTTTAAATAGCGCGAGGCCCAATGCGCATGCGGGGATGACATCAGCCGCACCCTAGAGAGGCGCACAGACGCGGCGGAGGAGGAGTCAGTGCATCGTTCTGCGCGCTGCGCAGAGGCACCTCCTCCTCCTGAAAGTTCGGTTCCACTTGCACACTGCACGGGTCAATCAGGCTTGCTGCTGTTTTCCCTGCAGCTGCACTCAAGAGCGGACTCGGTCGGAGTAGTAGTCTTGCTTTTGCTGGGAACTTGGAAGTCTGACTGACTTCAGTCTGTCGGACTGAGAGTCAGACAGTCTCACGGTCCCACGACGGTCGGACTGAAAATCGGCCCCCCAGCCACAAAACCGGCCCCTATTGGAAAACCAGCCCCCACCCCATCCAGCCTACCGGGGGATTGCCCGGTGCCCGAAAGCACCAGTCCGGGCCTGGCCGGGAGCCAGTCCCTGCTGCTGGGGCCCATCTCCTCCTCCCCTGCGGCCGCGTGGACCGGCACCAGCCGGAAGTGCCAGGCAGCGGCTACGGAGGGGTCTCGTCTTCACAGAAAGAGAAGGCGGAAAGCTAGAGGCTGCTTCCTGCCCCAAGGGCGCGGATCGGGCGGCTCGCGCGCGACGGAAGCAGCACCTGCGTAGCTCTGAGCGCCATTCACGAGACCGGCGACGCACCGCGGGCAACGCTCCCGCGTGACGAGCTGCGCATCACTTGAAGGCGAAAGAGGGCCATTCAAGGCGATGGAGAAAAGAAACAAGCAGGCGCCCAAGAAGCGCTCGAGGCTGACTGACCTCTCCACACCGGCATCGATTCAGGCTAGTCTTGGATTAAAAATACTAACGGAATCAGAAAAGGGCAACCACGACATTATGATATGTACTGATAATGTGGCTATTGCAACTCAAGTTATACGTTTTTATTTTTTCAAATTCGTAATAATGCTGCCGTGTTGGACCGTAGTGCATGTCAGAGTGCTTTCAGACCCTGGGGAGGGCACCGACGGGGCACAAGATGGGGGAGAGAGAGTAATGGTGTGGAGGGGGTCCCCGAGTGGCCTAGAGTGGGCAAGAAGAAACGAGGGGTGGGGTGACATTTGGAGAAGGGGGGCGAGGTGAGGATACAGAGCATAACAGATCGAGGTCAAGGGTCAGATAAATGCAGAACTGAGTAAGGGAGACCGGTATGGCTAGTGGGCAGACATTGATGGCAGTGTTTATGTGGGTCATCGGCACGGCGCTATGGGACTAGCCCTCCACGCTCCAGAGGCAGTGATGGCCTGTCCTAGGCTGGGAGTGCTCAAGCACCGATGCATCGGCTGCTGCAGTGTGGCTTCAGGGGCTTATGGAACTCAAGCGGCGAAGGAGCCAGGAGCTCGCACAGACTATAGCTGTTTTCTGGTACTTCTTGTCCTGCGATTACAAAACTAGGCACCCAAAACGTGAAATAAACTACTCACACTTGATAGTTCCCAGTGAAGTCACTGTTGTGTAAGGCTAAATCATAAGAGAATGTATAACAAAACCCCCTAACAAAACAGCATAACATATGGCTGGTCAAAATGTTGAATCTGTCCAATGAAAAATAATCTATATATTACATGCTTAACTTAAATGTTCC
Source organism: Triturus cristatus (assembly GCF_964204655.1). NCBI lineage: Eukaryota > Metazoa > Chordata > Amphibia > Caudata > Salamandridae > Triturus > Triturus cristatus. The sequence continues at coordinate 1,239,640,842 of NC_140591.1, read as the reverse complement.
AGATCAGAACAAAACTGCACATAAAAGATGATAGAATACCAATCAAGCAACCTATCACAACACAGTACCAGACTTGAACAAAATAATACAACTTACATTCATAATAGATTAAGATATACAGTGCAAACACACTGATTGTTGAAGCTTAACACGAGCGCACCACTCTGCTCTTGCCCTTAACATGTGCCTAAGATAGCCCTAGAAGAGCTCATTCTCAGATTGGTAATACTCTATGGTGCCTCATGGTCGAGCATGCACATGTCAGGTGGGTTTCACCTGGGTTAGCAGCACACAAGGCGCATTGGGGAATAACCTCCATCATTTATCACAGAGGGGACTAGAAAATACAGGGCAGGATTAACAAAAAAAGGTGATGCTTCTGTGGTGAGCAGGTGAAGTCAACTAACATTTTAAATCTAGGTTTCTAGCCCTTTCTGTCCTGAGAGAATACCACATTTTCTAATTTGTTGATTGGATAACTGCACACTCGCACACAATCACTATATATTTGTGCTGGAGGGGAGACCAGGAGCCATACCAACGATCCCTTGAGTAGCAGCCGTTCTGTTGTTTTTTTGGGAACATGAGAGGGAGTGGGAGTATTGAACAAAAGTACATGATTCCCTCAATAGTTTTATATTTTTAGAATGGGAGTGAAATTGTGCGTATAACCCTTAGTGTGTACGTTCATACTCCCAAGCTGTTCCTCTTTATCAAGACAAGACTGACTTTAGCTACATTTGCCAAAACTGTGCGCATTGTACTACATTTTTCTTCTTTAAAATCCGTTCAGCTGAATGCTGGAAGGCGATTTCTCTATATTTGGAGACCCAGGCGGTGGAAGACGCAGCATGTTATTTTGCATAGGCTTCTAGGCACTGCCTCCAAATTCACAAACTGCTTTTACTCTTACCACATACTCAGATGTCCTCATTTGGAGGTTGGAACCTGCACATCAAGGCTCTGGCATCACTGGGGGCACATTGCTTTGTATCACACTGCTTCTAGTTGTGAACACGTGTAATGTAGATGAATGCATTTAGTGTCAAAACTAAGCTTGGCGTATGGTGTCTTGCAATTTCCAAGCAATGTTTCCATCCAACACATCTTGTGACTTTGTTTTCATAGCCTAGTTTGAACGTGACCACATATTCGCAGCACTGCTCTATATACAGCTACTTAAGTGTTGGATTCCTATTTTGACTTAAAACATTGTTCTATGAAGTGTTCTGCTGGTCTGTGGAGGGACGGTCTAGGTATATAAATACCTAACATTTAATAAACAACCGTGGGCATACTTGCTTATACACGTGCACGCGACTGTCTCGTAGAGGAGGTGCGTTAGCACAGCAAGCTATCTCACAAGCACTGGAAAGCGTGATCTGCAGGTTCCATTCGGATCACTGCAGCATTTACAGCTTCCGGGGCTGTCTCACTGTGAGTGGAGCATGTTCTTTGCAGTTTCCATGGTGTGTGATCAGTGCTGAACTCTGGGGTGTTGCCAGCATCTCTCAGCTCTTTTGTAACAACACACAGAGGTCTCAGGCGAGGATAGATTTGCATATTATCGACCTTTCTTCCAGCGCATCTCTAGTGCCTCTTCAACGCCCCCTCCCAAAATCCCCTGCGCGCCTCGCTGCACCGGGTTTTAGCATCTTTTGAGGTGACACTCAGCAGTGATCAATGGGTGAAATCTGACCCACATCCTTTGCCAGCACTCGCTCCTCAGTGCCCTCCTTGATCGGGGCTCGCCGTACACCCTGCCACATCAACCAGTCCCAGCCAGCCCACGAGCTGCAGCCACCACTGCCGACTGGCAGCGTGCCACCAGCCGCCCGTACCGTCCCCCAAGCATTTTATACCACACGAGCACAGTGCCACAATAGCACACAGCTGGAACCCTCAAGAGCAATGAACCCCGCATTTACACACCGACACTTCCACCTACACCCTATTTATTCCATGTGGCACTAGCCAGCCCACGGCTCTAAAAAGCAGTGGCATCTCTGGCCATATAAAGGCCAACAAACCACTACCATCCATGCACCGCATACCCCATTTCTCCTCTGGCCCGAAACCACAACGCAGACACGGCTCGCTGCCCCGCAGGCAGCGAAGAGGAATTCTCTTGGCTGGGCTGAAGTGAGGCCACTGCTTCCGTCTCGCTGTTCTCACTGCGAGTTTTTTTTGTTATTCCTTTAAAAGCCGAAGGGAGAGACGCCGACGGTTTGAAAGCTGAAACTGCGGGGCTGCGCCTTGCAGCGCTGGCTGCCTCATGTGCGTGGGAAGCTGAAACCTCCTGGCCTAATCGGCAGAGCCGAGCTCCGCGATAGCGAGGGCAACGAGCCTGCGCCCTCAGGGGCCTGGGGGCGGGGCACACGGGGTACAGAGTCCGGCTGACCCGTGGCACGGTTTATGCTGGACCCAGCTGCGTGCATGGGGTTTGAAAACTGGATTACGCCTGAAAATTGAATTAACATTTCTTTCTGGTTAAAAAAACCAGCTGAGAGAAATAAACACCATTACAGGTCAATGACCAATTCCAACTGGCAACACAGGCAGCTGGCAATGGTGACCGCATGATAATCTGCAGAGACCGGCATTGGACCACCTATGGCGAAGATGCTCAAAGTCCTTCTGCACACCCTTTCACACTGGAAATACATTACCAATATCCGTATGCCATTAAACTAATTTAACTATAATATTAAACAATAGTTACTAAACATCTAGCTAGTCTCTCCTAAACAAAAAGAAGCACACATAACGGAAGGAAATACCACCAGAGCCCGCTTTACGGAAGTGCTTCAGTTCCATACTAGTAGTACAAGGCGCTTTACAAAGGCTGGTAATGTAATTTGTGAACGTTCAATACGTTTCAATCCCAAGCCCCCAGATATAAGCTTCCGGTAGCACGTAGCCAGACATCTGGCCCATCATGTGAGCTGCGAGTGGGATGCGGGCGTTTCCCCTCGTGAGGCTGAAAGCATGGTCGGGCCAGGCTGCCAGCTGCAGGGACGGGCACCACTCCCTCCTGGCACCGCTGGGCGTGCACCTCTAACGCACTTGGCCTTCGGCCGAGCTGCCGACTTTGGAGCTGGGCTAACCAGGATCGAACCTTGGCGTCCGCTCAGTTTCCTGTGATTCTGGGCATATCACTCAATCTCCCTGTGCCCACGCAAAACAAATGAACGTGTCCCTGTGTAACGTAGCTGGTGCTCATGTAAAGCGCTCCAATACCTTCGGGTCGTTCGTGCAATATAAAACTGCACAAAAATAGCACTCTCAGTATCAATCAGGGCATGGGGGCGCTCTATTAAGTGTCTCTCACTTTTCTATGGCGCGAATCCGTCACAGTCGCGGCGATAGTGGGCACGCCAGGATTTACCAGGGCAACACGAATATTAAGAGCGGCTTCACACTCTGGTGCTGGGCACGGGTCATTTGTTAATCTATCTGGAACCCGTGCGCTTCATTTTCTTAAGGCCCCCGTGCTTGGGTTATCACGCACGAGAGGAGACCTGCTGCCCACGCGCACGAAACGCGTCCCCCTGCCATGACGCTTCCGTGCGCCGTGTGAATCCTTTCGGGGGAAGACTCTGCCCTGTCTCTATATTTTAATGCCTCTTTTTCTCCCATCACTCCTCAATCAGACGTCTCTCCCTTACAGTCTTTCATTCTTAATCTCCCCCCTTCTCCCTCCCCCGTTTCTCCGCCCCTCACAGAAGGGTATGCCTTGCTCTCCTCTCCATCTTTCTACCCAGTCTCTCCTTTCATTTTACGGCACCGCCATTGCCCGCGTGTTCTCTTCCACCTCTCTCTTTGAACCGCTGCCTCTGCCGCACGAGCTCTGCGACGGTGTATCTCCCCCCCAATCTTCACCACCGCTACCCGTTACCAGTCTAGCGGCGAGAGACCTGCAGTGAGACAGTGGCCTGAGTGATGCCGTGAACTCCGCGTCACCACCGTGAGGAGACCCGTTTACTGGGAAGCGCTATATTCAATCCAGTCTTATGTGCACAGTACACACACAGCACAGTTTTAGGACCCGCCATTTAGAAGCAGACCGAAGGGGAACCGTTTATGCCCGAAGCATTAAATCTCATCAGGAAACATTGTAGCAAGCGTAAAATAAAATTGAAGGTATTGTAGAAAACACATAGTAAAAAATAAGAGAATATTCTTTTACGTTAACGTAAAAAGGAAAGACTCTGGCTGCGGTGGGAGGGGCGACATCTCTACTTACCTTTCTCCTTAACATGCCCCTTCCACAGATACTTGGCTATAGTATATAGTATAGCGCTTCATTGGCACAATAACAAAGCGCTGAGTAGGGTAAAATGAAAGGAGTGGTACCAGGACACCCGTTTTAGGGGTTTAGATAACAAGGAGGGGAGAGTTAATAGGAAATGTAATGAGAAGCGCGAATAAGGCAAAAAGCTGGCAGGATGGACGTGGCGTCAACCCCGGCACTGGACTCGGCCTTACAGCGGCAGTCCCTCCAAGAGCACCCGCTGTTACTGGCCGGCAGGACGTTGCATTTTTTTACAGCATTAGTTTCAATATGCATGCCTTCGAAAGACAGGCAACGACGTGGGGGGCTGATGGAATAAAAAAAAAAAGTAGATACGGTTTATATTTGAATGGCGGGGCGATCCTGGACAGACCCCGCCGCTGTATTTGTTTTTGTTTACTCTTCACGTTAGCAAACCGCGCTCAGGTGCCTGCAGTGAGATCAGCGGGTTTGGCATTCCGTGTGGTTTTGTGTTCCCGTCGCGATAGCAGGGCGTACGTAGGTGTTGCCAGTGAGATCAGCAGCTCTACAATTGTGTGTGGTTTCTGTCCCATATTCCTGCCTGGAGATCCGAAGTTTTATTGTTGTGTGTGGATTTATGCTCCCGTCGTGTTATCAGGACTTGCCAGGGTGCATGCAGTGATATCAGCAGTTTTAGCATTGTGTGGTTGTGTTCCGTCGGGTTAGCAGGACTTGCTTAATTGCCTGCAGTGGGGTCAGTGTGGTTTTGTGTTAGCACCACGATGTGAAGACGCGCTTATATGTCTGTTGTGTGATCAGCAGTTTTATCACTTTGTGTGGTTTTGTGTTTCTGTCGCGATAGTAGGGTGTGATTTGCATTAGTTACCTGCGGTGTGATTAGCAGTTTTGCCTTTGGTGTGGGTTTGTGTTACCGTCGGCATAACAGAGTGGGTATAGTTAGTTACCTGCAGTAAGATCAGCAGTTCTACCATTGTGTGAAATTATCGTCGTGATAGCAGGTAGTTCTCGAGTACCTGCTTTGGCATCGACAGTTCTACCATGTGTGCCTGTGTTCCAGTCGCGACAGCGGGACGTACTTGGGTACCTGCTGTGGCATCAACATTTCTACCATGTGGGCGTGTGTTCTCGTCGCGATATCCGGGCCTGCTTGAGCGCCCCTGGTGCCATAACCAGTTTAAACGCACCCCGGGTGGGGGGATTCGTCGTCCCACGGAGTTGTCGAGGGTCACGCAACTCGAATAAGGACCGCAGCGGCCCCTGCGGCGGATAAAAGCCCCGCCGGTCCCGGGAGGCCTGCGCTCTAGTGGATATAATTACGAATCAGCCACATGCCGGAATAATTACAGTGGAAGCCCTCGGTGCACGGGGGTTAAATTGTGGGAGGCTTTCGGGGAAGAACGGCAGCGATCAGAAGGGAGGGGTCGGGCGAGATAAGCATTTAAGTGCCTCGAGGAGCCGGGCTGATTCTGCCGCGAGAGACTGCAGGTCGAAAGCACAGAGCCCAGGCGGACGCGCTCCGCAGAGGCACCGAGGCAGCCTGGGAAGAGGATGTGCGAGAGGGGGTGGGCGGGGCGCAGGGCTGCTGCTAGGAGCCATCTGCACTGTATGACTGGGCCTCGTGGGAGCGGGCGGCTGCGGGCAGGAAGTGCAGGCAGCAGATAGATTGAAACTCCAGGCAGGACCTGTGGGGTGGGCTCCCCTGATAGGGCGATGGGCCCTGCCCGCAGGAACAGGAGTTGTGGAGGCCTTAAGGGATGCCGCCGCGTGTATAAATAATGCAGATAAGCAGGCGGCGTGTATTCACATTAGTGGTAAAAAGCTGCGCCTGCTAGGTGCAGATATCACAAGTCATCCGGTCACCCCTGAGTCCTTCAATCCGTCCATTGTTTCATTTGTTTGCATCCCGGGAACTGCAGTCATACATTTAAAACGGAAAAAGGTAAACAAGGTGAACATGCCACCACCGCCTAACATAGAATGGGCGTGCCAGCTGGGGGTGGAGGGGTGGGGTGCAGTGGGCCCAGCTAATGCAGGGTGCTCTGGGGCTGGCCCTGTTCTTGGATAGGGCACTCTGCTTAGCACCGCGCCTACCAGAACCCAGCATATTCCACCCTCTGCTATGACCGGCAGTGCTTTGTTCCTTGCCATAACTGAATCTCTTGTAGCCAAAATGTAGGTTGTTCAAACACAGTGTGCCAGAATGGTTAACAACCTGCCTCCACGTACTCTGTCAGCACCCACACTTAGAGTACCCCACTGGCTCCCAATTAAAAAGAGAACATTGTTTAAACTCCTTTGCCTCACTTATAAATCTAGGTCAGAACTAGGCCCAAAATATCTCCAGGACATACTCACCCCATATCTCCCTGACAAGAATCTAAGACTCAACAATTGAAGTCTTCATCAGTGACAGCTGCTAAGGAACAGAGGTGGCGGGGTTGAAAAAAAAATCACTTGCCTGGTTACAGCCGCCACCTCTCCGCCCTTTTCTCTTCCTCCTGACTCCCCATAGCAGGAAGCTCCCAGCCTCCCCATAGCCAATCCCAACGCTGCTGTCACAAGCATGACAGCAGCATCATCATTGGTCTAAGTGGCCTGCTTGGCTGCGCAAGCAGAGCCTCGGAGCCTTGAGACAGTTCTCCACCGCGGTTGAAGAAATGCTAAGTGTGCATGATGGTGCGCCAAACTGTCATGCGCACTTAGTAGTGCCCATACCACTCCTCTGTGAAACAGCCCCATCCGCCCCAACCTGGCTCCATGCAGAAAAATAAAATGATAATACCAACTTGTTATCATCATTTTATTTTTCCTTGTTGCACTGCTCCGAGAGCAGTGGGACGATGCTCCTTCGCTTTAGCGGAGGAACCACTGCTGACTTCATGCAGGGTTTTCAGGAATATTGTGAAGGCATCTGGAGATTGCATGCTAAACTGTAGAAAGAAACAACATTGTTTGCAGGTATTGCTATATCATTAAAGGCTGTGATAACACCACCATCACCTTTGGGTAATTAGATTTAAAATAAATTTGGATTCATTTTCTGATAAATCGGATGGAAGGAAAACACATAACAGGAATGTTGTACTTTAAATGTTTGTGCTTGAGATGCTCTTCCCATTTTCTTCTGGAGAGCAGAGTTGGATTAAGGATGACGGAGTCTGTTTTAGTGAAATTGCGTAAAGTTATCCTTGACGGGACAGGTAGCAGTGGGGTTGTCTCCAATCTGAAGCACCCACAACATAGGCACAACGAAGTGTGAGATCTTGCATCTGTCTGTTGTTCAGCCTTCCTATAGCAGTAATTAGACACACAAAATGAAAGGCCCAGCCTAGAAGCTTCCTCATTTGAACAATAGAAACTGCAGTCTCCCCAATCCCCCTTATACGTACCAACTATAAACCTGCGGTACTCATGAAAACAAGTAAGCAGCATCCCCTTCTCAACAAGGCCCTGATTGAATTTGTAAAGGTGAACTCTGTTCACACTCCTTCACTTCACTAGTGGAGAAGTGTGGCTCAATGATTAGAGCAGCAGACCCTGATGCCGAGGTCTAGCCCGGGACCAGGGTTCAATTCCCCGCCTCGGCGGGTCTTGGGCTCAAAAATTCCATGGACCTGATAATTCTCGCCTCGGTGCCATTCCAATCATGGAGTCCCACTCTGCAACTCTGGGCAATAGCTTGCTTAATCTCCACAACGGCCCCCACAACGCTAAGGATGCCTGGCCTCCACCTTGGGGGTGCCCAGGAGTGGACGCCTCACAGGGAAAGCCAGGATGGGTTCCACAGCGGTATTCGTACAAGCGCCTTGAGACCCTTGCGGGTGAGTAGTGCGCTATACAAGTATCAATTTACATTTACTTCACTGTCTGATCCGCCCCCTCAAGCCATAGGAATGCAGGTCATTCTCTTCCACTGTCTGGGGAGGTGAATGCATTTGTTGTTGTTGAGTTCAGACGCAAGGCAGATAAGATTTTACACCATGTGTAGAGGTGACGGCTTCACACAGAGCTTTATCAACCATTCGGAATCACAAGATGCAAGCACATGCCTTCAACACACTCATAGACTGCTTAAAGCGAGGCGGTGTGATAGATATTTATTGGGGTGCCCCATATTAATTGCAGTGACAGCCATGCCTGGGGATTCTCTTCTTTTATCGCAGTGATGCAGTGTGATAGGCATGCCTGGGGATGCTGTTAATTTCATACAAATGCCAGGAATGTTCTTGTTTTGCACCCTGCGGTACAGTGAAAAACATGACTCTGGTGTTCTTTATTAATGGAGTGAAACAACTAGAAAAACTATGCTTGGGGTTATTCTTTATTGCAGCCAGTGATTCAGTGAGATTTTAGGGGTACACACTTGGCTTGATACACTGGGACAGGGTTCACCTGTGCCCCACAAAGCTCCGTACAAAATTGGGTAAGCATACTTTACATTGTCTATTCCACAAAGGTGTAAAAGAGACACAGGATTACCAGTCTTTCCATCAAACACTCTCCAATATGACATTAAATGGATTTTAGTTCACACCATTTTTTGTAGTATGCTTTTTGTAAGTGTTTTATGTATGTTAATAAAGCACCAGAACATCGTATGTCCTCCAGGCCTTGGACTCAAGGCCCTGCCGTACACATACTCCTTATGTTGTGTATCACGCTCCTTTGCTAGCCAGCCCGCTATGGTTGTGCTACAGAAAAAACAAATCTGAAATGCACACAAACAAGTACTGTGCTGTAGATTACTTATATTCAGGCGTTACCTCCTTCCCATAGTCATCTCTGGAGACTACTACATTCCCCTTCTCCCCCCAGCAGGTTTATTACTGCACATCATGAGGCCATAACTTTGATAGTGCTAGACATTGCATATACACAATTCTGGTTCAGTTGTGATGGTTCAATTAGATGAATCAAACAATGTCAGGACTACAGGTCCCAGTATGCACTGAGGTGTGTGCATGCATGAATGAGAGCAGACTGCCTGAAATAAGTCAGTATCAGTACTAAGATATTGAGATCACAAGCTAGGATGAGCATGTTACAGAGGAGTGGTCATGGAAAGGAGGTGCCCTGCATTAGATCCTGTATTAAATTCACACCTGTGCCATACAGAAATGTACACTTTTAAGTCAGCTATTACTTGCATGCTGGAAGCGCAACAAAACCTGGGCAGCAGCCCGCTTACACCGCACAACTGGTTTCCGGGCTCTTCTAGAAATGAACTGGCCGACTCATGCAGCCTTGTCATCTGTAGGCTCAGCTCTTAGAATAGTCCAGGAGAGGGAATATGCAGGCCTGTATGCTGACTGGCAAGCTGAGGGTGTAAGCTGAATGCCACCAACTGAGCAATCCGAGTCTGTGCTTCTCTGAAGCTTGGAGGCTGGTAGCATTCTTAAATGTTATCATGTATGTCTCCCTCTTACCCTATATTTTTCTAAGAGAGATGTTTATTAGCAAACTGCTACTCCAATATGGTTGGAATAAAGTGCCCTACAGTAGACATAACTGGATATTTGAAGTCCTGTAGGAATATCATGAGACACTGTGGGCAGAGGCACAAGTCCATGTGCCTTTCTAGGGATTCTTTCTCTGAGATAACGTGCTGTATGCAATAAATAGTATTTATTTATACAGTTGTATGACAAAGTCTACCACTATTCTGGTCTCTCACGTTGAGAACAAATATATTTGAACAAATGTTATTATTACTCAATTGAGTCTTATTGTAACCACCTGAGAAGAATGAAAGTGTAAGTGGAGTCTCTAGTATTCAAATCTCTACATTGAATGCATTAGTCCCCGATCTATCTTATCCATTTCCAATTGTGTATATAAATGCAGGCACCTTTTTAATTCTAATAGTTGTTTATTCCGCAAAGACATCTGTCCGCGATCGCAGAAGGCAGTACCCTATGCAGGTTCATGAAGTCGGCATCTATCACGCTGCCAAGCCCTATCAGCAAAGCACTAACTTGTTGCCTGGTTAGTTTCTTCCTGCCACAATGGGTATGCAGCCTCAGCACATCAGCTAGAGCTATGAACACGGTAAAATGCAAAGCACCATTAACGTCCTTCATTTCCTGATAGCTTAGCAAATCTTGATGTCTACATAGTTTTTTTCTCAGCAAGCTTGCCAAGCATCGGTTCAGCAACTAATCTTTGTAGCCACTAGTAACCCATTCAGAGACCATGTCTGCTGCACTTTAAGCCAAATCTTGATTTCATACTGGACGAGCATCTACCCTTGAGTCAATCTGTTTATAGCAAGATGCACAATCATCATGTAAACCGCAGCATTTCATGGCAGCAGATAGTATTTCAGCTGAGAATATGTGAACTGTTGGTCTCTTTATATCCTGCTAGCCAGGCAACTGTTTCCCGCCCAGTCAGCACCGTTTTCTTTTTAATGATGCCAAGCTTCAGAATAATAGCCATGCATGTCAACCTCTTGCTTTCCAGCCATCATAGTACTCTTCTCGTCAGCTATTCAACATCAGCATGGCTGCCCGTATCTTCTTCCATGTAAGTAACTTCTTCCCGCCTTTTCCTAACGCACCAAACACGCTGAGGGTGATAAGCATACTATCCATCAACAAAAGAACTCTACTCGTGATTTGTACTTTTTTCTCTAGAAGTAATTAATGATAGTGTGCCTGGGAAGCTGCATAGGCTCCTTAGTATGTATACTAGATCGTGGAACGGAAGGTTGCCTGGAGAACTTGATCTGCATTAAATAGCACTGTGACCTACATTCTAAGACTGAGTTTTAAGTAGACCGTACTCTTAATTTCTAAAAGAAATATTTTACTGTCCCATCAACCATCCCACTTCATAAGTTATTTGATATTGGCTGATTTAATCCTCGGCAGCATATTTTCCAATGTTGTACGCTATTTAACATGTTTCAAACTGATGCTGCATTATCTCAACCCTGTATCTAAAGATGCTATATGATTCAGACAGTATATGTAGCAGCATATTTATTAGGATTTGGTTAAAATATTTGTTTATAGAGTATTTCATTTGCAGCTACAGATTTTCCAGCCTCTCTATCTGATGTAACTAATCGAAGGTCATATACATCACTTCGTGTGATGGTACCATGCCAAAGGCCATGCAATGACAGTTCCTGTGATGTCACCAGGTCAATGGTCTTCTGATGTCATTTCCTGTGACATCTTCGGGGGTGTCAAAGGGTGTGCGATGTCACTTCCGCTACCCCTGGCGTTTGGTGAATCAATGTCCATGCACAGCAGGTGTTTTCTCCAACTTTGTGTCAGGTGTTCTACTTTCCCTTCCCGCTTATGCTTCCACCACCAACTCCTGTGTAAATTTCCCGTGACCTACACCCTGGCATAATTTTGCTAAGGTCTCCTCCTCACAAGATCCACTCTGACAACATGACAAAAATGGCCGGTCTAAAAAATAACCTCAAACTGAATGCTTTCCATAACTCTGATGCTGAGAGGAAACAACTACAGAAAAAACACTGAATTCAATGAGAGACACTCTCAGGAAGAAGGCAACAAAGCTCGACTTTCTGCCAGAGAGGTTCCTGGCAGAGAATAGAGCTGAAGACAAAACACAGCAGAGAAAAATCATTAGCAATAAATATGACAAACCTCTAATATTATAGTACAAAAGTGACGATAATCCACTTACAAACTTATTGGAGCCAAGTTAATTTAAGCCTGGTTTTAATGCAGGGTCTATTGCGGTTGGAAGTGGAGAAATGAACGTAACTGCCAACAGTGGGGCAGAAAAAAAAGGCACCCTGAAAATGATGCATGCCTTGCACCCTGTTTAATTAAATGAATTCTATTTGATTTAGATGGCCTGTCATGTTAGTAATGGAAGGGATAGAGGGTCGCTGATATGTAAAAACGAATTATTAGGCCCATAGCAGCTTAATTCACCAACACCCAATCCATATGGCATAATATTTATAGGAGGACCTATGAGTGGTTTGAAAAGAAGTGAGCGTTACATTAAAAAGTGAGACTTACGTAAAGCCCTAAGTGTCGGGCAGGCCGCTGTAAGTGGTGAGCAAGTCCCAGTTTGCTAAGAAGTGCAATACAGCACCAATTGTCTGTAAAAAAGTTACCAGAGTTAAGTTGACACAGTACAGAGTGCGGGCATACATTAAAATGTCTACCTGTATCCAGTGCATATCTATGAGTTGCACACTTGTCACTCCGGGGGGATTATATATAGCAGGGGTCTCCAACCTTTCCTGTAATAAGAGCTACCTCCGTTCACTACAACCATCTCGGCTACTAATATTATTAGTGTTGTAATAGTGAGCAAGTCAGACGAGTGTATTAGTGGCCACCTACGTACGTTTACCAGCAGTAATAACGTCAATGCATGAGGCAGGGTTGCAAGCAGTAATGTAAAAAAGGCTTTGCCAATAAGGAATATCTTTATATGGGTAGTACATAACAGCCATTGCTGCAATGTTCTTGGCACAAAGGTAACAATGTTCGAAATACGTCTCTCCAACGCCGTATGGCTTATCACTCAAATATCAGCTTTAAATATATTTTCCCCCAAACATTAGCTTATGAGTTCTGAAAATACACACATTTGCATCTCAAAAACATACATCAGTTTTGGTATGCATACATTAATTCAGCCATGCATAAACTTCTCCTTTATTAGGCTGGACTGCGCACAGGAGAGCTACTTACAGGTAGAGGGAGAGCTACCAGAAGCTCGCGAGCTGCTTGTTGGAGAAGCCTGATGGGAGATCATCCCTCATGGCTTTGTGCATCTGATGAATGTCGTGGGCTGCTCATCTGTACTCCACAGTGGACTCTGCAGAGGTCCGTTCAATTAGGCAAAATAATAAATTAATGTAAAATGCATGAACACTCCTCCATTATGCTCCCAGGTGCAGGGACCGAGGGCAGGAGAAGAGCACCATTCTGGTCGTCCACGTTTACACCAACACGCTTCCACACAGGCCACACTGCAATTGTACACTCGTTAAAGCAAACATTCATCCTTGGACAGTGTTTTAAAAGGAAACACAGAACTGCAGGTACTCTGTCTTTAGAGTACCTATTTGCGCCTGAGAAGTGTCAGTACTCTCCCACTAAATGTATTGCAGCAGTGCTAAAAAGTGCAGGTACTCTCCCTATCAAATTAAAGAAGAGCATGTACTCAGTACCGGACAGTACCTGCCCATTTAAAGCACTGCCCAAGGAGTAGCATACTACTCTTTTGTTATCACATTTTGGTGAACCGTCAGTCCTGAAGAGCCATCTAAATGCAAATACAATACAGTTACAAAGATGCCTAACTTTGCTGACAGTTGAAACTTTGCACACCGCTGCTTGGTTCACCTGAATAACTTAGTCGAGAAGTCAAGGACATTCACAAAGACACAATCCTCCTGCCAGCTAGTAGGCTTACTACGTAAAATTAAATGCATCTTTAGTAGACATCTTGAAATAAAAGTAAAACATAGAGAGTGGTGGAAAGCTTGACGTCTCTGGCCCTAGCAATTGAAAGGATTTTATCAAATAAACTGTTAGGTTATAACCTTGTTGTGTGACCTGGCTACATTGCTGCTCCGCATTTTTGTTTTGGCAGAACACACCTCGGAGGAAACAATGCACTGGTGGTGTCACCATGGATAGCTCTGGAACTGTCCGGAGTGCTGAAGGCCTCTCCATTTTGGTTGCTAAATTTTGAGCCTCCTTCTCAAGATCGAAAGGAAAGACTGAGTAAATGTCTTGCTTTGGTACATATTTGGACGTCACATATCTTTCTAAAGTTGACCAGTAGCAAAACTGATCATTTTGCTGCAAAATATAGATCCTACAATCTGTTCTGTAAGACTATGGCCTACCTTGGAGGGGGACTTGCACACCCCAAATTGTGTTTGAGTCTTCACTTCATTGGAAGCTAGTAAAGTGATCTACAGTCCTCCGAGATGTAAGCATCATTTTATAGGAAAGTCACAAGTCTGACTCCAGAATTTTGAATTTGAGGTAATTTCCAGAGTTATTTTTCAGGGAGCCTGAAGCAAACCCAAAGCTTTAAGTGGGATGAAAAAAGTATCTTTGTGTGGGGGATCCTCTAAAAAGGGCATGGCCTCTATAGTTAAGGGCATGGATTAAGCATGTAAATTAAATTCCTATGAGTCCCATGGTATGCCCCCCAACCCCTATTTTGGTGTCTCTCTGAGCTTTCTGTTATTGCACACAGATATAAAACACAACAACTGACACACTTTAAACCAGGCAGGAGTATTTGCTTTGCCAATGGTTGTTAGTTGGTTAAAATAAATGAGTAACAATGATTTTGATGGTAATAATTAATATTGAAAATGATTCAATTCTGAAATTGTGAGACTGTGAATTAATTATTGAGGCCTGTGGAAGGGGTAGTGGCCTTCAGTGTCTCAATCACTCCTCTTTTGTTAGACATGTATGCCTCTCATCTCTCCACGTCACCTCAATCTGCAAATCTTACACCTTGTCTCAATATTTTTCATCACCCTCTTTTCACTCCCTCCTTCGGAAAGCCACATTCTGAATGTACTTCCTTACATCTCCTTCACTTTTCACCCGTCAAACAGACAACTTGCCTGTAAGCACAGTTTTTTCTCTTGTAATGTTATGTTGATTTAAATATCACACTTATCACCTGAGAGTGTATCCACATGCTTGGGAAGGTGTGTAGGTGTGATGCCCCCTAGGTGCTTATTCCAGGAGCTAGGTCTTCGGCTTGTTGCGGGATGTAATAAGTGAGGAGGAGGCTCTGATGTGTTCAGGGAGGTCGTTCTCTGTCTCGGGTACGATGTAGGAGAATGAGCCACCTCCAGTTTTGCTCTTGCACCTGCAGGGAGTGTGTGCGAATGAGAGTGAGGCAGAGCATAGGTGTCTGGTGCGTTGGTGAAAGCGTATTCAGCTGTTCAGGTATTCTGGTCCTGTGTTATGTACAGCTTTCGATGTGGGCGTGAAAAGTTTGAATTGGCTACGCTTGTGAATGGGGAGCCATTGAAGCTTCCTAAAGTGCCGTGTGAATTGGGTTCGGTGTGGGAGGTCGAGTAGGATTCTTACAGTGGTGTTCTGGATGGACTGGAGTCTGTGTAGGAGTTGTTTGGAGATTCCGGCTTAGAGAGCATTGCCGTAATCCAGCCTGCTGGTGATAAGTGCTTGCATGACGGTCTGTTTGGTGTTCCGAAGGCACCATTTGAAGATCTTTTGCAGCATGCGTAGAACGTGGAGGCAGGAGGAGCACACTGCATTGACTTGAGCAGTCACATTGAACTTGATCCCTAGATTTCTTGAGTGATCTGTGGCTCTGATGACCACCAGGTGAAGTCCCACGGGGAGGTGTTGTGGCCGAGGACCAGTACTTCAGTCCTGTTGGAGTTGAGCTTCAGGCAGTCGGTTTGCATCCAGTCCTCTACCATGGTCATTCAGTTAGTGAAGTTGGTTCTGGTGGTGGTGGTTGTCTTGTCTCCCAGAGAGAGGATGAGTTTGATGTCATCAGTGTAGAAGATGATGCTGATATCTTGTGATCGGATGATGTTGGTGAGCTGTGTCATGTATATGTGGAATAGGGTAGGGCTGAGGTATAATCCTTGTGGGACTCTGCATATCGGTTTCTTCGTCTTTTATGTGAAGGGTGGCAGCCTGACCCTTTAGGTTCTTCCTGTGAAGAAGGAACAAATCCATTTGAGAGCAGATCCTAGTATGCCAATCTCGTGGAGCCTTCTGATGAGGGTGTTGTGAGAGAGAGTGTCAAAGACCGCGAAGAGGTCGAGCAGGATGAGGGCCCATGTTTCTCCTTGGTCCGGGATGATTCAAATGTTGTTGCTGAAAATGATGAGTGCTGTTTCAGTGCTGTAGTTCTTTCTGAAACCTACTTGTGTGTTGTCTAGAAGATGGTGATGTTCGAGGTGGGTTATGAGTTGCTTGTCGTGGTCTTCTCAATCACTTTGGCTGTATAGGGGAGTTAGGAGATTGGTCGTAAGTTGCTCAGTTGATTGGGGTTAGCTTCTTGAGGAGAGTGTTGATTTCTGCAAGTTTCCATTCATCCTGGTAAGTGACGGACATGATGGAGGTGTTGATGATGTGGGCTAGGGTAGTGCTGATTGGTGATGTTCCCAGGTTGTAAATGTGGTGGGGGCATGATTGCCGCGGTGTCGTTTCTGGTGAAGGTTGTCTTTTCTGTCACTTGGCTGCTTTGGTTGGTAGTGGGTAAGTTAGCGATAAGTTCTCTGGGGTTGGTTTGTTGTGAGAAGTTGCTGTAGATGTTAGCAAATTTTGCTGTGGAAGAAATTGGATAGGTTGTAGCAGAGTTGTTGGGAGGCAGCAATGTTGCTGACAGGGTCTGATGGCGAGGTGAAGTCATTGATTATTGAGATCTCCTTCGCTGCAGTCCACTAGTACTTTTTAGGTCTCGTCTGAGCCAGCGCATGCTCTGCTCTGGCGAGACATTTAGGAGTGACGTTTTCAAAGTGCTACCACACGCTTTTGCTTGCCTAGCGCTTGCGGTTAAGCAGGCGCGCAAGCGCGCAGCTGGCAGCTTTCAGCTCCATCTGGCTTTCCTCTCGCTTGCTCTCTGAACGCTCCTCTGCCCCTCCCCGCCGCGTCTCGCGTTAATTGAAAACATATGTGCAAACGCACTGCTTTCACTTTCGCCGCGGCGGTCACTCGCTCACGCACCACTTTCGAAGCCGGGCTTGTCTTGTTTATCTCTTTCCGACAGGCCCTTCACCTCTCCCTCCCCTGCACTCCCTTTCTCCACCGCCTCTTTAGACTCTTTCGTCTCTTCGCCTCTATTCCTCTCACCCATCAGCTCGCTCATTACCTCCACCTTTTTCCCCTCATCCTCTCCGCCCGATCCGTTTCATTTAAGTCCACATCTCTCTCCAGCGCGTGTGTGCACTCCCCCACCCCTCCCACTTGTTTTCTCTGTTGTTGATGCCCCTCTCTCTCTCTAGATCCCTTCTGTAAATTTTCCAGCTCCTACGGTCGGACGCTACTGGCAGCGTCCTGCCCGTCTCCGCTGCCCATGCTGCCAGGACCGGCCCGGCCCGACTCCCAGGGTGACTCTGAGCGTGCAGTCCTCGAGTGCCTTTCTGACCTGTATGCACCCAGCTCTTCCAAATGACCCCTCTGGCGCCTGCCTTGCTCCTCCTCCTAGCCTCTGCCCTGCGCCTCCAGCAGCATGGATCCCGGGCGGAATCCAACCTCAGCAGCAAGCTGCACACCAGCAGCGCCAAGGAGAATGGTAAGGCGGCTGCCACCGTGCCCTTGTTTATGTTACAACTTCTGGTACAAGTGTATATGCATCATACAGTGCTGTGCGGAGGTGTACCATTTTGATTTTAGGCTGGTGCGCCTTTCCTGCAAAAGTTATGCCACAATCGTCTATACTTCCTATGCATGTGCACTTTCCTCAAATATAAGGTGGACAACTTGTATTCTCATCTCTCCGATATTCCCACGTGTGTTATTCTGGGGCCCTTTAGTTTGTACACAATGGTTTTCCCTGAATCCCGTTGTTTCTTTGTTTCATTGGTTTGGGTGTACACTGTTTCAGACCGCTCTAAATGACCTTGCATGCTTTTGATTTTGGACAGTGGGGAGTCATCTCGGATTCACCGGGGGGCCAGCGGGTCTAGCTATACGAGGCAGGACTTTATGACTCTGAGGCCGCCTGCTCTCCCTTGTCACCATACGTATGCGCCGGAAGGGTTCCTTACCTCTTTTAGCTGTGACTGTTTCCAGTCTTCTACTCCGGAGCAGATCTCTTTTACCGTAAGTCCATCTCTTTCGCCGAGTAATAAGCCAGGTACTAGCCTAAGGACTGACAAGGGCTTCCTCGTCAATGCGAGGTCATTGATCAAAAATAATCTCGCCTTCAAGGACTTTGTACTGGCCAGAAAACCCGCTTGGGTTTTCATAACAGAAACCTGGGCAAAGTATTCCTCGGGCCCTGACTTAATTGAGGCAGTACCAGATGGCTACTCTCTAGTGAGAAAGGATAGAGTGGGTCGAAAGGGAGGGGGACTTGGTATCCTCTATAGGGACTATTTGTCCTGTAATATTATCTCTCTGGAGGATTTTCAAGACTCGTTTGAGGCCCTTCAGTTCTCTATTTATGGACCCTATGTCGTACCATTTAAGGGTTTTCTCATTTACAGACCCCCTGGGACCAAAACCGATTTCGGTCCTCAAGTGCTTAACATTCTAGAGTCACAGTTTGGCTGTGAGCACATGACTGTTCTTGGGGATGTAAACTTTCATCTGGAGAACTCAGAGTCAACCGAAATTTCATCTTTATTGGATATGTTCTCTAGCTGCGGGCTAAGACAGTTAGTCAAGGGTCCCACCCATCAGGCGGGACATACGCTTGATGGGGTATTCTCCAATGAAATTCGGCTGGAAACTGAGACCCCTTTCCCTCTCTCCTGGTCTGACCATTATGCGATCCCTTTGGTCTTAACAACTGCCTTGAGCAGTAGAAAGGGAAATGCGCCCAGTAGGATGGTATGGAGACGTAATTTTAAAAACGTAACCAACAATGTGCTCGCCCCTAAGTTGTTGAGTCTAACGATGTCTCCGGAGGAGGATGTAAGATCTGCAGTTGATAGGATGGAGAATGTCATCAAAACAGCTCTTGATGAACTGGCACCAGCTACCCTGCGTTACTCCGCCAGAAAAAGTCCCTCTGCTCCGTGGTTCTCTGAATCACTTAGACTTCTCAGGCAGGGACTACGGAGACAGGAACGTCTCTGGAGGACTAGTTGGAACTTGCATGAAAGGGACAAGCATAAAATCCTCCTAAAGAATTACAAGAGGGAGGTTATAAAAACTAAACAAGAGTATTTTACTTCTCTCACCACCTCTCTCTCCTCTCCGAAAGATCTCTTTAAGATTGTGGACACACCTATTTCACTGAAGACGCCTGACCCTGTGGTTAATTCAAAACAGCTATGCAATGATGTCGCACAATTCTTTAATTCGAAGATTGTGGACATACATTCTGCATTAGAACGTCAAAGGTCAACTCTATCCACCCCCTTGTGCGCCTCTGTCACCTCGGTAACAGTACCGGAGGAAGTATCCCTAGGGGGCTTGTCCAATTTTCCTCCCCTTTCTCTACAGGAACTGGAAGTTCTTTTGATTAAGATCAGGTCGGGGTCTCCATTAGACCCCTGCCCTTTGAAACTTCTCAAACAATGCAAGGAGTGTTTTCTCCCCCCCCGCTAGATATTATGAATAGGGCAATGAGGGATGGGATTTTCCCCCCTCAATGGAAGAAGGCAGTAGTAAAACCTTTGTTAAAGAAGGCCACGTTAGACCCAGGGGTTCTTAAAAACTTCCGCCCAATTTCGCTTCTCCCAGCCCCTGCAAAGATGTTGGAAATTCATCTTAACCATCACCTTGCAGCTTTTCTGGAAACCTCTGGTCGGCTAGATCACTCGCAGCACGGATTTAGGAGAGAACATAGTCTGCCCTGACTATTGTGCTTGATAACATCCGCACCAGAGTAGATAAGGGTCAGACTACTCTCCTTATCCTGTTGGATCTCTCGGCTGCGTTTGATACCCTGTCTCCCTCAGTCTTAACATCCAGGCTGAGAGAGATAGGGGTTGAGGGGCCCGCACTTAGTTTGCTGGCCTCTTTCCTTAACCAGAGGGAGCAGAGAGTAAAGCTGGGGGAGTTTTTGTCTCCATCCCATCCTGTGATTTGTGGGGTTCCTCATGTGGAAATATGGATTTTTCTGGTCAGTTATGTCCCCTATCTTGGACCCCAACGGTTCTATGTGCATGTTACAAGTACATGTATGTTCCCTCCAGTTCCAGTTATGAAGACGCAAATACATGTGCGTCCACTGTTAACATGTCCTCTGTTGATCCGCCATGAATGGGCCGGATATTCCATTCCTAAGTACGAAAGGCCACTGCCTTTATATGGTTCACTTATGCCATTTTTACAGTCCAGGCAAGTAGGCCCTGATTCTGTCATCGAACTCTTCTTGCTTTCTGTCTTTGAAGCTCCAGTCCGAGCCTGCATCTGTGACCATGAACTTTGTCTCATTCTCTGCGCGGCTCACGAAGCCTGACATCAGCTTGCTGCCTGCCAAGAACTGTATTTCACCTTCGAAAATTATCTGCTCCGCCCCCTGCCCAATGCATTCCTGTCTAGTAGCTTAAGTAAACATTCTTCCAGCTACCAAGCAAAGGCCCGACTTCTCTGTCTTCATGCAAGTAATTCATAGCCCTGTTACTATGGAAGATTCCGCCCTCGCATCTAGTGTAGACACTTAGACGCTTGTACACGCACTAACAGTCAGTATAGTCAGTATAGAATAAGATTCTACTCTAAGAGACCTCTCTTTTGGATAACTTAGTTCTTTAAACATAGGATGTTAGATATGATTTGGGATTAGGTTGACTTGACCCTCCAGACTTCTGTCGCCACATGTAGAGCTAAATGTCAAGTCCCCTTCACCCCCTAGTTGCACGTCAATTACACGTCATGCTGCTGCGCGCGCATATCTGCCAAGTATTTCTGCTGACATTGCGAAATTCTTTCATGTAACCACCCTCTTATGACATCACATCTGATGACGTTTTTTAATCACTCCCAGTTACGCCTATTTTTGCTACGTATGAATATATTATCACCACTATCAATTGTTACGCCTCTTGTATTGGCCTCACTGTAATGCCTATTGTATAAAAGTAATTGATTGTCAATAACGTATGTACTTCACTTCCTGAACCTTCGTGGTGATGGAACCTGGAGCAACCGATTATAATCGACCATTGGAATAAAGCCCATTCCGAACCTCTAATACCACGGATTCTGCCTCTTATTTACTGAGCTATTTTATTATGTTTCTGTATCAAATTAAGTCCCGGTAATTAAATTATTTACCACATGAATGGCGCCCGAACAGGGACACTTTCTCATCTCACGCGCCGGTGGTGCGTTGCAGGCCTGGTCTCCTGCCACAGCTGGACGGACAACAACGCGTACCAGCAGGATTTCCTGCATCTCCCTCCGGTCAAGCGGGGGCGACTGAGGCTGCGATCAACACCCAGACGAGGCGGTGAGAAGTGCGAAGTATCCCGACCAGAGCCTAGCTGAGAGAGCAAGATCCGAGGTATACAGAGGCCCACCAGTTTTCCGAAGTCCGAAGTCGAGTCCAGTGTCCGAAGTGTTCGAGTCGAGTCCAGTCCGGTTCAAGTTCAGTTCAGTCTCCGAGGCCTTCCGTTCCGAGCTACCCGGTGAGTACCATTACTGGGGAGGCGTTCTGGCGTGCACATAAGTTGTGCCGGTCCAGACGGGTTTGGGTACACAAACCCGGTCTGCACTGTTTCAGCAGTGTATCTGTACTGTTTAGCAGTATATCTAGTATATCAAGTATATAAATTCAGAATAATTCAGTTCAAGTCGAGTATTATGTTTAGTGATTAAGTTTTTCTTAGATCATCGTTGCTCAGTTAAATGTTAAATGTTAAATGTTTTTTAGTACGTTCTGCATATTGTGGTATGAATGACTGTTCATTATTGTGATTACTGTATTAAGTTTGTTCAAGATCAAGTATCAGATCAGTTCTCAATATGCCACTCTTTTCGAAATTAAGACAGATCACAACTAGAAAAGGGGTACTCGAAGAAGCTGTTCCTATTCCTCCTAGGGACACTCCAGGGTACTTCATGTATCATAAACATGGCTTAGACGCTATATTATTTCTTGATTTATGGGTAGACTACACTAAGGAATTACCAGAAAGTCAGAGGTGGCCCGCAGCTGGGACCTGGGATGCAGAGTGCATCGTGAAAGTAGAGGAAGAGTTATGGAAAAAGAAAGCTAGACAATCACAGAAGGACGCCATTGAATTATGGCGTAAAGAATCGTATAGACGCACAGAAAAAGCACGTAGACAGGAAGAGAAGAGTAAAGAGAATTCAAATAAAGTTCAAGAAAATCTATTCATTGAAGAAGGTACACGAGTAAAATCAGAACAAGTAGACAGACAAAGGCATGCCCTTATGAAGGGTATGTATCCCCTTCTGGCCGAGGGATTACCTAAGGCTACTGCGGGGATACCAAAAGACTTGCCACCCCCATTATTTCCAATAAAGGTACATCCTAAGGGGCATCCTAGAACAGCAGAAGATGTTTTTCTTTCCTCATATTTAGATGACGCAGCTCCCGAGTATGCTAATCCCGCCCCACATAGACCGCTTGCCAGGGAGGTTCAACGCCAAGATCCAGTACCTGTATCCCTACAGCAACAGGTTCTGACACAAGTTCCGGCAAGCACATCTGTTTCTGCATCTGTTCCTACAGCTACTTCTATAGCTGTATCCACGCCTATAGTTGCTGTATCACGTTCAACGAATCCTTTCACACCCGATACCCCAGATGGGGCTACCGGAGGTGCTACCAATATCTTTTCTACGCCACCTAGAATAAATAAACTTACTTTTCAAGAGTCAGCACATTCACGTACCCCCAAACTCATAAATGCCCGTACGCTTAAGGAACTTCTTATAGATTGTAGATATGATCCTGTGCCCGGAAAAGAGGACGAAATGACCCTAGCATCATTACGTATCAGACGAGCCGCAGTGTATTTAGGGAAATTACCAGGAATGACTGCACATCTAGATAATATATATCATTTTGTCCAAACCGGGCGAGATTCTGAATGTATTAACAGAGCTATGGAATACCAGAAAGTGGAAATACAGGGGGAACTGTTACGTTTCCTCATAAATTGTGTGATCAGAAATCAAGACCGACCGGGGGTAGACCCGGAAGCAATGCAGATTCTTACCAGATGGAGCCAGAATATATCAGAAGGGAGACATGATAAGCAAAACTGTATAATAGCCATGTGCCGAAAGATCCGTAAAGAAATAGAACGCCTACACGAAGAAAGATTAGCGGTAGACCAGTTTGAACGAAGCGAGGAAGAAGCATCAGGACTGCCCACAGGACAGTCAGAAACTATAGCCTATGTAGGTAGAGGAAGATCTCGTAATAGTACTAGATGTCTTACTGATCCGATACATCCGATAGGTCTAGAAAATAACAGGAATTTTCAAACACCAATAATAAATATAAGGTCTAACGAGCATTCATTCCAAGCAGCTGATAAATTACTCCGAGAACAAAGGGGTTATCATTTTCTCGATTCTATGGATGAACAAGAATTAGCCAGGTCAGCTGTCCATTGGGTTGACAGTCCCGGGAAGTATAGTGATGACACAGTAGCACACACATTTTTGAATCTCACCCCAGATGAACAGCGTTTAGCTGGGATTTATATGATTCAACAACTTCTTATACTATATAAAAGCCAACATTCAGATCCTGGTCCCTTACCTGATATATTGACCGAATTACTCACGAATAGATGGAGAGGTTCAGGTACTAAGCTAATTAAAGAAATACTAGAATCAAGAAAGCAGTACATTCTTTTTATATGCCCAGAACATGTCTCACTGCCCATCAAGGAAAGAACCACGTATTACATGGACAGACAGAATCCCTTACGAGAAGTGCACCCAATAAAGGGCGAGGACAATGAGTTTAAACGTGTATATGTATATACGCCCATATCGAAAATAGAATTGTTGGAAATGAAGAAAGTGGTACCCAGTCATGACAAAGACCCAGCGGGTTTCCACCGAGAAATTAAAGACATGTTACTCATGGGAGAGTATACCTATCCCGACATTATGACAATATTAAAGGTATTGATGCCTGCTGGCATTTATGAAAAACTCAAGGAAAAAGAGTGGGAGGTAGGAGACCAAAAGATAGATTGGACAGCATTAGAAGCAGAAGAAAAGGCCCGAGGTCCAGGTTCGGGGCTTGGGGACAAAACTAAAGCACTACCAGGTCTACTAGTACAGGTACTGCCACGTTTATTAACCACGAAAAAGGAAGACTGGGGTGCAATTTCAGCCTGTAAACAAAAGCAAGATGAAGACACTAGTGATTTCTATGCACGATTTGAAAAATGTTTTGGTATAAATAGTGGTATAAAAGCAAGTAGCGAATCATACCCACATCTGTTTGTGACAAAATTAGTTGAAAATTCCTTGCCCCAAGTGAAGAATAGAGTATTAAAATTCGAGAGTACCTGGCAAGGTAACACTCCATCACAAATGTTACAAATGTTACAGTATCATCACAATAGAATTAGAGAGGAACAAGATCATGAACAAAGACGCATGAAAGACACGAAAATGAAAATGCTAGTCTCCCAAACAGTTCCAGCTGAAGGACATAAAAAGGGTACGACACATTCTGGCGATTTAGCAGGACCTGTAAAGGGGACATGCAACTATTGTAAACAACTAGGTCATCATGTACACGATTGTCCAGTCCTGAAGCGTAATATCGCCACAGGTATCACAAAAGAAAGACCACGGCCACTTAGACAGGAGCAGAATGAACAAGGAGCCTTGCAGCATGCACAGTCCATGCCAGCTCCACAACAGACTATACAGTTTGTGCCAGCTGCACCAGCGCTGCCTGTTGCTGCCACGCAAACCACGACACGACAACTGTACCAGACCGCACAGTATGACTATCCTGATTATCAACGATATGCATGAACCAGCCTAGAGAGGGAAGTTGACTTACCCCTTATCGAGATCCCTGTAGATCAAGAAGGACCTTATGTACATAGTGAATTATTAGGCCAAGACAGGAAATTTTTACTCGATACAGGGGCAAGTCGAACAACCATAAAACGTAGTGAAGTTCCAGGGGCACCCCTCTCAGGCTCACAGAATATTTCCCTTGGTTTTTCAGGAAAACCTATTGTTAATGAAGTGTCACAACCTCTTCCACTTACGATAGGACCTTTGACCCGAACTACAGATTTATTGCTTACTAAATCATGTCCAGAAAACCTGTTAGGAATAAAAACACTGAAGGCTCTAGGAGCTATAATATGTTGTTCTCCGGAAGGAGTAAGATTGTTTTTACGTGATTTTAAAGGTCATTATGTGTCTAGAGACATGGATCCCCGATTGCAGACTTTACCTACACATTTATGGGCACAAGGCCCTACTGATGTTGGTTGTATGAATATTACACCATATCGAGTCACACTAAAGGCAGGAGTGGTACTACCACGAATGCGACAATACAAGTTACCACCAGATGCTGTAGTGGCTTTACTGCAAATCATTGACGAACTCATTGCCCAAGGAGTGGTTGTAGAAACCGACTCCAATATATGTAATTCACCGATAATTCCGATTCTCAAACGAACAGATCCGAAGGCCCCGCCAGTATATCGATTGGTTGTTGATCTGCACGAATTAAATAAGTGTATTGTGCCACAATTCCCTGTGGTCCCCGATATCTCATCATTACTGACAGCTATTGATTCCGAAGCAACATTCTTTACTGTAATTGATCTCAAAAATGCCTTTTTCAGCGTCCCAATAGATCCGGAAAGCCAATATTTGTTCGGATTTAGTTTAAATGGACGTAGCTTCAAATTCTCACGCGCACCTCAAGGATTTACAGAAAGCCCCAGCATCTATAGCCAAGCACTGAAACGAGAACTCGACAGCATCCACATGCCAGTTAACACTGCCTTGCTTCAATATGTCGATGATCTGCTGATCACCGCCCGAAGCGAACCTGAATGTGAAAAAGCATCACTGACAGTTTTACAATTTCTAGCCGAAAAGGGGCACAAGGTGTCCCCTTCTAAGCTGCAATTCTGTGTCCAGCGAGTTATTTACCTTGGTCACTCGCTGTCCAAGGAGGGAAGGCAGCTTACACCAGACCGCATTCAGTTAATAGCTAACATGCCAATACCCAAGACACAAAAGGAGGTGCGGGCTTTTATAGGCCTCACTTCATATTGTAGACAGTGGATCCCTCAGTATGCATTTCTAGCAAAACCACTCATTCAGTTGACAACACAGGAGGCAGCCACATCGACTGTTCTCCCTTGGACTCAGGAACATACACAAGCTTTTGAAAGCTTAAAGAAAGCTTTATGTCAAGCACCTGTTTTAGCAACACTATGTTACAGTAAACAGTTTACACTCTTTATTACAGAACGCGAAGGTACTGCCTTGTCAGTACTCACACAAGAACAAGCAGGAGCACACAAACCATGTGCTTATTTTTCTAGTACATTAGATCCCGTAGCTCAGGCTCTGCCTGCGTGCCTAAAATCAGTGGCAGCGACAGCTTTAGCAATCAGACAAAGCGATGCCATAGTGTTAGGACATCCATTGACAGTACAAGTACCACATGCAGTGGAGGTTCTTGTGAATCGAACGCAAACACAACATTTGACTATAGCAAGACTTACAGGGTATGAACTAACATTGTTTCAGCCACATATAGAAATCAGACGTTGTAACACATTGAATCCTGCCACACTTTTACCTATAAATGGAACAGACCCACTAGCACATGATTGTATTGAAGTTATTACAATAACGACGAAACCCAGACAAGATTTAACCGATGTCCCGTTGTCAGACCCAGACCTGACGTTGTATGTAGATGGTTCATGTATGAGAAAAGGTACAGGAGAACTAGTGGCCGCTTACGCAGTCACAACAGACACTGAAATTATTGAAACAAATTGCATAAAAACCTTGTCCGCTCAAGCAGCAGAGCTCGTCGCTCTGACACAAGCCTGTATTCAAGCCACAAATAAAAAAGTCAACATATACACTGATTCACGTTATGCATTCGGAGTCGTACATGACTTCGGCGTGCTGTGGCGAGAGAGAGGTTATTTAACTTCTCACGGTGCCCACATTCAGCACGGACCCCTCATTCACGCCTTATTAGATGCAATACATTTACCCATTGCAATATCGATTATGAAATGCAAAGCACATACGAAAGTTACTGATATCATTTCTCAAGGCAATGATTTAGCTGACAGAACAGCTAAACAGACTGCCCAAACTCAAACATCCGACATGACAAAGACAATAGTCCCGACGCCAACACATTGTATGACGGTTAAAGATCCTACTCTTGACGTAATTGATATACAGACACATGCTACACCAGAAGAAATAAAGAAATGGACGGAATTAGGAGGGATCCAAACGGATCAAGGATGGTTGATGAAGGAAAAGTCTGTGTGGTTCCTTCCTGATTCAATGGTCCAAGTCATTATTAACACTATCCATAGTCCAGCGCATCTAGGAGAGAAAGCTATGCTAGACAGCATTCAACATATTTGGTTCAACAAGCATTTACGAGCTGCAGCCAAACAAAAGGTTCGTACCTGTCTGATCTGTTGCCAGTTCAACCCAGGAAAAAGCGTTCCCGTAGAACAAGGTGGATTTCATCCTCCTGATCATCCTTTTGAAGTCCTCCAGATGGATTATATCCAGATGGAACGATGTAGAGGATTCAAATATGTTCTCGTAGTTGTGTGTGCTCTTTCCCGTTGGACGGAGGCATACCCGGTTTCAGATTACACTGCCCCGACTACTGCCAAACAGTTGGTTCGAGAATTCTTCCCACGATACGGTTTACCACGTGTTGTTCACTCAGATAACGGCCAGCCGTTCTCATCCGAATTAATGAAACACGTTTCACTTTTGTTAGGCTATCAGTGGAAATTCCACTGTGTCCGACACCCCGAAGCAGCAGGTCTCGTAGAAAGACATAATCAGACTCTGAAAATAAGATTATCCAAAATATGCAGAGAGAAAGGTGTCGACTGGGTAGTAGCATTACCAGTTGCACTCTTTTACACAAGAATGGTAGCACACTCTCGAACAGGGCTATCCCCGTATGAAGTGATCTTCGGCAGACCACCAAATATGTGGGGGACGCCTATACCACGCAAAATAACTGATATTGACTGTAACATGCTGACAGATTACTTGGCTTCCTTGATGTCTGCACTACAATCTTGTCGTTCACAGGTAGCTGCAGCTTTTCCTGACAACACTGAGGTGAAACCCCATGACGTGGTTCCGGGAGACTTAGTCCTCGTGAGGAACTTTGATCGAAAGACGCAGCTGGAACCTAGGTGGAGGTCACCTCAGCTGGTGTTGCTCACAACAAGAACAGCCGTGAAGATCGAAGGCAGAAAAGGATGGATTCATTCAAGTCATATCAAGAAATTTCATGGACTGAAATCAGATGTGAATAGCACACCTTGTGTGTCTTCACCCATTGACTCAAAACTTCCTTTTGTGGAAAAAAGTGACTCCGAACTTTATAAATTAAAGCTCAGGCCCAATCAGTCGAGCAATTTGATTGTTTAAGTCCTCTCCAAGGTGAAGCGGTTGAATTGTCTCTGACATGTATCCCTTGGACCTGAATAGAGAAAGCACCCGAAAAATGTTGAAACGACAGGCGTACTGTAAATCACTGCGTAGTCATTGCATAGTGACGTTATTAATTTTGTTTTTCTCAAGTCTTTTAATAATTACTGCAAGTATATTGTTGCACATATATTATCCTATTTCTAGACATGTTTACAATGTTACTGCTGAACATTCTTTTAGTGAATTACCTCCGCTTGAATTGTCATACAGATTTGCGCTGCGCAATAACACTTTTATTAGTATGTTACATCATTCCCATCAGGTTAGCAATGCTACAAATTGTTGGATATGTGGCCGACTCCCTCCCCATCAGAACTATAAAGGAATTCTACCTCTTTTTCCATACCCGTTCACACACAACGGCTCCTGTGGAGCATGGTTTAGCTTAATTAATTCTCTGGATTCGAATTCTGCAGTTTATCAAGATAACTGGGTATGGGGACATTTGAATTTAGTTTTACTTAAGGTCTGCTATCCTAACAAGGAGGGACTTCCCAAAAGAACAGGAACTGATCTAGAAAATGAAGTATATGGATTAGGTAATTTTACGCTTAATCTTATGATCCTAAATGTCGAATCCAAAGCTACTCCAATTTTGCCCGCTATGTCAATATTTCCAGTAAAAGGTGAATTATGTGTAAGAAAGAATGGTTCCATACATATGGGCCATAGTAGATGCACCACTGTAGTAGAATTTAGTGATCAAGGCAAGTCTACATTTAGAGCTTCCCGCCATTCCTATTTTATATGTGGTCAGACGGCATATGTACGTTTGCCTCTATATTGGGATGGTACCTGCTACATTGGATTCCTTTTGCCACCTGTTTTTCTAGCTCCTCCTGATTATCACAGAAATACTCATTTAGTACACAATAGAGAAAGGAGAGATCTCCCAATAGTCGATTACACTGAAACAGCATGGGAAAAATACACAGATTTCAATAAAGGTCTCTTTCCCTATATAGGTACCGTTACTAATAGTAAGCTGATACGTAGATTGACTAGAACCCTTGAAGCAGTAGTGAACGAAACTATTTCCGCCTTAGGCAATTTAACAGAAGAGCAGTCTGCTATGCGGATTGTTGTGCTTCAAAATCGTCTTGTCCTTGACGTCATCCTGGCCGATAGGGGCGGAGCTTGTAGGGTCATCGGATCAAGCTGTTGCATATTCATACCAGAAAATTCGCCATCTGTATATAAGGCCATAACCCGCCTTCATAAGATTGTAAGCCAGATACACCAGAATCCAGGCACCTGGACTTGGTCCGGTTGGTTTTGGAGCGTGTTATCAGCCTGGGGATGGAGAGTTCTATCCTTCCTAGGTATTGGCCTTCTCATATTATTCAGTTGCTGCTTATGCCTGCAATGTGGACCAGCGATTTGTGGTCTGTGTGCCACATCGTGCATTCCACATCAAGATTTTCATTCAAGATCCCGGAAGAAGAAAGAAGAACAAATGATGCTATATGAACAGATCAATGGATTAATGAAGATTGATATCTCTTGACGGGCAAGTAGGGGACAAGGAGGGAATGTGGAAATATGGATTTTTCTGGTCAGTTATGTCCCCTATCTTGGACCCCAACGGTTCTATGTGCATGTTACAAGTACATGTATGTTCCCTCCAGTTCCAGTTATGAAGACGCAAATACATGTGCGTCCACCGTTAACATGTCCTCTGTTGATCCGCCATGAATGGGCCGGATATTCCATTCCTAAGTACGAAAGGCCACTGCCTTTATATGGTTCACTTATGCCATTTTTACAGTCCAGGCAAGTAGGCCCTGATTCTGTCATCGAACTCTTCTTGCTTTCTGTCTTTGAAGCTCCAGTCCGAGCCTGCATCTGTGACCATGAACTTTGTCTCATTCTCTGCGCGGCTCACGAAGCCTGACATCAGCTTGCTGCCTGCCAAGAACTGTATTTCACCTTCGAAAATTATCTGCTCCGCCCCCTGCCCAATGCATTCCTGTCTAGTAGCTTAAGTAAACATTCTTCCAGCTACCAAGCAAAGGCCCGACTTCTCTGTCTTCATGCAAGTAATTCATAGCCCTGTTACTATGGAAGATTCCGCCCTCGCATCTAGTGTAGACACTTAGACGCTTGTACACGCACTAACAGTCAGTATAGTCAGTATAGAATAAGATTCTACTCTAAGAGACCTCTCTTTTGGATAACTTAGTTCTTTAAACATAGGATGTTAGATATGATTTGGGATTAGGTTGACTTGACCCTCCAGACTTCTGTCGCCACATGTAGAGCTAAATGTCAAGTCCCCTTCACCCCCTAGTTGCACGTCAATTACACGTCATGCTGCTGCGCGCGCATATCTGCCAAGTATTTCTGCTGACATTGCGAAATTCTTTCATGTAACCACCCTCTTATGACATCACATCTGATGACGTTTTTTAATCACTCCCAGTTACGCCTATTTTTGCTACGTATGAATATATTATCACCACTATCAATTGTTACGCCTCTTGTATTGGCCTCACTGTAATGCCTATTGTATAAAAGTAATTGATTGTCAATAACGTATGTACTTCACTTCCTGAACCTTCGTGGTGATGGAACCTGGAGCAACCGATTATAATCGACCATTGGAATAAAGCCCATTCCGAACCTCTAATACCACGGATTCTGCCTCTTATTTACTGAGCTATTTTATTATGTTTCTGTATCAAATTAAGTCCCGGTAATTAAATTATTTACCACACTCAGGGGTCGGCATTAAGTCCAACCCTATTTAACATCTATATGACCCCACTTGCCAGGCTTATTAGATCGTATGGGATGGAGGTAATCTCCTATGCCGACGACACAGAGATTCTTCTGTCTTTCGCACAACCTGACACTCTTGTGGCTTCCAATCTTAGAAACTGCATGGAAGCCATTGCTCAATGGATGACTTGTAATTCCTTGAAGCTCAATGGCGAAAAGATAGAGATTTTGGTGTTTGGAGGTAAGGAGGATTTTTGGGCGGCAGAGTGGTGGCCCATCTCGTTGGGGACGTGCCCGACCCCTACGACCCTGGCCAGAAATTTAGGAGTCTTGATTGACCCGACCTTGGGGATGGACCAACAAGTCAGGAGAACTATCTCCACCTGCTGGGGCCTAATAAACATTCTACGGAGGATTAGACATTATCTATCTCCTCAAGCCAGAAAACAGATCGTCTTGGCAATGATAGGCTCCAGATTGGATTATTGTAATGCCCTTTATTTAGGCATTAACAAGGGCTTGCTAACACAACTACAAATGGTGCAGAATGCTGCGGCCAAGTTTGTATTGGACTTGCCCAAACGGGCTTCTGCTCAGGCCGCCAGAAGGTCCCTGCATTGGCTTCCTATTGAGGCCAGGATCTCTTTTAAGTCCTTGAGTATGACATACGGCGCTCTGGCCACAAAAAGGTCTGGAGGCCTAAAGGATCTGTTGGCCCCTTATACACCCTCCAGAAATCTCCGTTCGGCTAATACATTTCTGCTATCAGTTCCCCGAGTTCGCAAAGCCAAATGGGGCGGCAGAGCTTTTTCATCTTTAGCCCCCAGGCTGTGGAATATGATGCCAGTGGAAATTAAATCTCTCCCTTCCATTCAAGCCTTTAGGAAGGCCCTTAAGACGTGGCTATTTGCCAGGGCCTACCCTTAGCTCTGATCAGTCTTTTTAGGAACTTTTTGGTTAGGCGCCTTGATGCCTTCGGGCTGAGTAGCGCGATTACAAATTCTTTTTCATTCATTCATTCATTAAACACCTGGTGGCCGGATGGGGCAGCTGGTGTGACCTACGCACTGTCGACCAGCCAACCAAGCCTTTCCCATCCCCACCAGGGACTATCCCCAGTTAGAAACATTTCTGATGTTGGATGAGATCCCAAGAGTTCACTCCTTTTGAGAAATGCAGTTGATGGTTGTGTGGGGAAGGCACATGTTCCCGCTTCACGTGCCCCCTTCTTTGTGGGCGGGAGGGTATGCTTGCAGTTTTGCTGTTTCCAAGTGTTTACCCCCCATCACTCTCTGACATCTCTCTACCTCCCTCGTTTATGGCGTAGACGGCGCTCCCCTTCTCCCCACTGGCACGCTGAATTGGAAACCAGTCTCGTTGCATGTGTTTGTTTAAACTCAGGTCTGGGGGGCGTGGCCAAGATGGCGGGGTGAGCGGACGCTTCCTCCCGTAGCTCCTCCGGCCCGGCCAAGCTAGAGCCCTTTTCTTACGCTTTTCTCCCCCTGCTGAGGCTCAGCGCGGGAGAGGAGAGTGGCGGAGCATCAGGGGTACATATTGGTGCTGTTTTGGTTCGGATCGCCTCGGGGGAACCCCCCCAAAAGTTCGATCGAGTTCAAGGGACGACGGCGAGCCCGAGGGGCGGAGCGCAGTGGAGTGCTGTCCGGGCACCTCGGCTGGGCCTGGTGCTGAAAGTTGCGAATTGGAGGGGATCTGGCCCGCCGCTCGACGGAGATTGAAGGAGCCTTGCGGGAGAGGACCCGACGGTGCGGAAGGCTTGGGATGGGCGCCCCGGCACTCAGACTTGTGACGGCGACACCTCGCACTGCGGGGGCCCCTAACCCCTAGCCGAGGTACAGCGGACTCCCTGACGGGGTTGGACCATCTGGGCCCCTGTGCTTGACGGACTGGGGCCGGTGGTGGAACTTATTTGACTGTGGGGTGCTTCAGGGGGCCCGGTGGTGTCGTCGGGCCTGGTCATTTTGGCCTGCTCCGCCCTGCCGCCATTTTGTCCCCGAAGGAGCAGTGGTGGCAGCCTTCGCCGGAGTCCTGGCTGCTGGATGCAAGGGACCCCCGCTGCTGCTGGGCTGACTCTCGGAGGGATGTGCTGATGAGACCCCCCCACTGTGGCCCCCTTGGTTGTCTCGCACGGGCCCCCGCGGCTGACGGTGACCGGGCTGGGCCGCCATTTTGTCACCTGTGACGCAGCGACTTCGCTCGTGGGGGATACCCATATCGAGTGCTTGCCGGCGGCTGAGCACCCCTGGGGCGCCTGGATCTGTGCTCGACTGCGGAGTTAGCGATGTCTGGAAGAGGCGGCCCGAAGAAAGGGGACCGTACCCTGCCGGACATGCTTGGCAGGGCCCAGCAATTGCGGGACAGGGCGCAGCCCTCGCCGGGGTCCTCCCGGGCTCCGGCGGATGTGACTGGGGGGGAGCCACCCGTCACGAGGGCCTTTATGGAGGAACTGTTTAGCTCCCTCAGGGAGGACTTCCAGACACTGAAGCGGGAGGTGGCCAGCGAGGTCCGAGAAGTGCGCAGGGAGGTGGAGGGCCTTGGCGAACGTGTTGAAGCGGTGGAGACGGAGGGCCAACATCGAGCGGAGGAGATAGTCCACCTACAGCAGGACGTTCTCCGCCTCCGGGAGCAGTGTGTGGAGCTCCAGGCCCACTCTGAGGACCTTGAGAACAGATCTCGGAGGAACAACATCCGAGTGCGTGGTGTGCCGACTGCGGATGAGGGGTCCGATCTGAGGGGCTACTTGCAGGCCCTGTTCCGAGAGATCCTGGGGGAAGCTGCGGACTTTCCTATCAGCATTGATAGGGCGCATAGGGTCGGCCGGCAGCGCCAGTCATCGGCACCTCCACCGGACATTCTGGCCTTCCTGCCCGACTTTCCACTGAAGGAACGCATCATGGCTGAGGCCCGCAGGAAACAGCCCCTGACTTTCCGGGATCGGCCGGTGGCGCTTTACCAGGACCTCTCCTCCATCACGCTGCAGAAACGCAGGTCCTTTAGGATTGCCACTGACTTTTTGCGCGAACACGAGACGCCGTACTCTTGGGGTCACCCCTTCCGCCTGATTTTTCGGTGGAATGGGGTGTTACACCAGCTACGCTCCTTGCAAGACATTTGTGGTGTCCTGGGGCTCACGGCGGCGGAGGAAGAAGGAGCTACGCCGTCGTGGAGGTCCTCGGAGAGACGGAACCGGCGGAGGTCAACGAGGCGGCGCTCAGCGGCCAGCGTGGGGCGTCCGGACTCCCCTACCATCAGGGCGGACATGGCCGACGCTCTGAGGGCGGCGGCCGGGGACTCGACCGGCTCCTCTGGCGTGGCCTTGACGGCCTAACACACACTCCGGGGGGAGATGTCTTTAGCTTCTTTACATGCTTGGTGCGGGGCGGGGGGGTTGGGGGGGGGTGGATGGAGGTGAGTGGCTGGACGTCCACTTCGTTCCTTTCTACGGACTTGCCCGTCTTGGGGCTTGACTGAGACAATGGGGTGTTTGTGTTTGTGGGTGGCTAGTTGCCAGGGTTGTGTTTGGGGTGGGGGAGGGGGTTGTTTTGGGGTTGGGAAGGTCCCGTCCGATGTTGTCTATGCCCGCTTTGTTTTGGCTTGTCCTGCGCGGCGGCCCCGCGCGCCCCACCCGCTGATTCCCTGCCCATTGCATGGCGCTCCCGATCCCCGCGAGGAATGCCGGGCCTAAAGGTAGTGACCCTTAATGTTCAGGGTCTGAATAACCCGGTGAAGCGCAGAGCGATCCTATCGTTGCTGGAGGGGACGCAGGCGGACATTTGCCTTTTGCAGGAGACACACTTATTGCCCCGAGATTGCCATAGGATGCGTTCTGCTAAGTTCCCTACCCAGTTCTTTTCCTCGGCAGCGAACAAGACGGCGGGGGTAGCCATTCTCCTAGCGAGCTCCTTTCGGGGGGAGGTTTTGCATAAGTGTGCTGAACAGAAGGGGAGGCTCCTTGCGTATCGCATGCGCCTGGGAGGCATAGCATTTACGGTCAGCTCCGTTTATAGCCCAAACGATCACCAAGAGCGCTTCCTAGACTCCGCGCTGGTGGATGTCACTGCTTCCCCCGACCGCCACATTATCTTGGGGGGGACCTTAACATTGTCTTCGATTCTGTGATGGACAGATCGGCGCAGCGCTTCCCGCAGACGGGGGAACTGTCCCAGGCTGGGAGGGCCCGGATTGCGGAAATGGACTTGCACGACCTCTGGCGCTCCATGCACCCCACGGATAGGGACTACTCTTATTTCTCGCACGCACACCGAACCTACTCACGGCTGGACTACCTCCTGGTGAGTGGACCGATGTGTGCCGCTGCCACGGCGGCGGACATCGGGGTCCTGACCCTGTCTGACCACTCCCCAGTCACCGGCGTTTTCCAGTGGCCGGCGGCCTCCCCCTCTCGGGGGGTGTGGCGCCTCCGGGATACCCTTCTACACAAGAAGTCGGTGGTGCAACGCATCGGGGAGGTCATACAGGACTATCTCACCCACAATAGCAACACTGACACCTCGCAGGCGACACAGTGGGCGGCATTGAAGGCAGTCCTCCGGGGGGAATTTATCTCTATCTCTGCAGCTGAAAATAAGGAGCGGCAACTGAAGAGGGATGAGCTGACAGCTCAGTTCCGGGAGCTTGAGCAGGTCCACCGCCGCACAGGGGCGCCGAGGGTGTGGAGGCAGTTGAAGGCAGCGAGGAAGCTCCTGTCGGCTCTGGATCTTGACAGGGCGGAGTATGCCGCCCTACGCTTGAAACATGCCTACTATACTGGGGGGGACAGATGTGGCAAGCTCCTAGCACACCGGCTCCGGGTCGCGCAACAGCGTAGCGTTGTGAAAGAATTGGTGGGCACGGACGGGGGGGTTGTCTCCGGGGACGCGGAGGTAGCGGAATCTTTCCGCGGCTTCTACGAGGCGCTGTATGCTGAGGAGCCCTCCTCGCCACGGGATGCCGACGGCTATTTGGAGTCGGTGACCCTCCCGGTACTGGATCCGGCTCAGGCGGACCACCTGGAGCGGGACATCCATGTTGAGGAAGTGATTTCAGCTATCGCGCGGCTGAAACATGGCAAGGCCCCGGGCCCGGACGGGTACACGTCGCTATTTTACAAGACGTTTTGCACGGTCGTGGCCCCTGTCCTTACTCGGCTATTTAACTCTTTCTCCGAACCGGGAGCCATCCCTCCGGATCTCCTGAGGGCGACGGTCGCGGTAATCCCGAAACCTGGGAAGGACCGGGCCCTCTGCGGCTCGTACCGACCCATCTCGCTTTTAAATGTCGACCTCAAGTTGTACACGGGGATTCTCGCGTCCAGGCTGAGCCCACACCTCCCCGGTCTGGTGGAGGCGGACCAGGCTGGCTTTGTGCCCGGCAGACAGACGGTTGACAACACCAAGCGGGTGACGCATGTTCTGGAGAAGGCCTCAAGGATCTCGGGGGAGCGGATGTTGCTGTCCGTAGATGCGGAGAAGGCCTTCGACAGAGTCCACTGGCCGTATCTTGAGCTGGTCCTCAAGAAATTGGGAATCGGTGATAAGTTCCGCACCATGGTATTTAACTGCTACAAGCATCCTTCAGCGTCGGTGCGGGTCAACGGGTGTAGCTCCGGTGGCTTTGCCATCGAGCGCGGCACGCGGCAGGGCTGCCCTCTTTCGCCGCTCTTGTTTGCCCTCTACATGGAGCCGTTTGCTCAGAGGATTCGTAATAATCCGGATGCTGTTGGGGTCCGGATGGGCCAGTACGTCCACACCGTCAGTCTCTACGCGGATGATGTCCTGTTGACCTTGGACGACCCTAGGAGGTCGCTGCCTGCTTGCCTCCGGGAACTGGACGCCTTTGCGGGGGTGGCCGGCTTCAAAATGAATATGAGCAAGTCGATGGCGTTAGACGTGTCCCTGGCTGCGGGTACCAGGAGGGATCTTCAGCGGCTCTTCCCCATGCAGTGGTCCTCGTCCACGGTGCCGTACCTGGGGATCCTACTGGCGCCTACATTACCGGAGATGGCTACGGCCAATTATGCCTCCCTCAGCAGGAAGATCAAGGATGAGCTTGGCCGCTGGAACAAAGGCCTGCTGTCCTGGCTGGGGCGAATCGCGGCGGTCAAGATGACGGTGTTGCCCCAGATACTATATCTTTTCCGGGCCCTTCCGCTCCAACCCCCGGTGGGCTGGATACGACAAATGCAGGCTGACATCTCCCGCTTTGTCTGGCAGGGCCGCAGGCCACGCATGAAGAGGGTCCTCTCCACGCTTGCTCCGGAGGCGGGGGGTCTCGGCATTCCAGACCTCCGTAAGTACTTTCAGGCGGCACAGCTACGCTATCTGGTGGAGTGGAGCAGGTGGGAGTCCGACAAGCATTGGCTCTTCCAAGACCAGGCAGTGGCGGGCCGCACCTTACAAGAGGTTCCATTCCTGCGCCGCGCGCATCGCCCCCCTAATCTTTACGCTTCCTTTGTTACGCGGGTCCCCCTGCGTGTGTGGGACGCGGTCTGTGAGGCCCGGGGCCTTACCACCTTCCCTTCGCCGCTCACGCCCCTTGTGGGCAACCCAGACTTCTCCCCAGGGATGGAGTCGGGGGTTTTCTCCCACTGGGTGCAGGCGGGCTGCAGGGCACTCTTCCAGATCTATGGCCCGGAAGGAGTGGTTCCTTTTCAGCAACTCCGCCAGGAGTTCGGCCTGACGGAGCTGGACAGATTGCGCTACATGCAGGTTCGGCATTGGGCCCTCCAGCCCCAGGTGCGTGCCACCGCCGCCCGTCCAATTACACCGTATGAGAGGTGGTTGGCTACTCGGACCTCCGACGCTAAGCTAATCACCGATCTGTACAAATACCTACAACCCCCGCCGTTTCACTATTACAACCCCGGGAGGGAGCGCTGGCACAGGGAATTGGGTAGGACACTCAGCCACAAGGAATGGGACAAAATTGCGTATCGGGCGCGGCACTCTGCATATCACACGGGCCTTACGGAGACCTTCACTAAGGTGTCCACATACTGGTACTACACCCCGGAGAGACTGTATGAAATGCACAAACACACTGACAGGGGGTGCTGGCGGAGCTGCGGGCAGGAAGGTACCCTTTCACACATTCTTTGGGATTGCCCAGTGCTGACCGCCTACTGGAAGGAAGTTTTGGACGAGGTGGATAAGCACTTTGGGATAGAGCTGCCGCGACTCCCGGCGTATGTCCTGTTGGGCCTCCCCAATGACCTGATGTACCCACTGAAGTCCCGTAGGGGTAGGCAGATCGCAATTGCGCTGGGGTCTGCGGTTCAGAACATTCTAATCCACTGGCG
The DNA here is from genome assembly GCF_964204655.1 of Triturus cristatus. Classification (NCBI taxonomy): domain Eukaryota; kingdom Metazoa; phylum Chordata; class Amphibia; order Caudata; family Salamandridae; genus Triturus; species Triturus cristatus. The sequence continues at coordinate 1,239,602,186 of NC_140591.1, read as the reverse complement.
CACAGCCACCGTCCCCTCCATCACCGGTTGGTTGCATAGGCTTTGGCATGTGCTGGGGATGGAGAAGCTGTCGCTTACGGTTGCGGGGGAGATAGACCAATTTGAAGAGCTGTGGCAACCCTTTCTAGCGCTGCTGTCCACCGAATTCCGGGAGCTCACCTGCCCGAGGTATCTTAGGCTTCTCAGGCTGACGCCGCCGGGGACCCCGGCGGACTAGTTTACATGTGAGACGGGGACCTCCCGGGGAGGGGGGGGGGGTGCGGGGCTTCCTGGTGAGGATTACTCTGGTGCGGGAGGGGGGGGGGTGGTTTTTTCGTTACTGGGAGGATGGGGGATGAGGGGGGGGGATTGTGTTCTGTTGAGTTGCTGATGGCTTTCATTGCTTAGATTTGGGGTGTCGGATACGCGGGTAGGGATTCCATAGCTTGCATTTCTAGCCTTCATTTACTGTGTTTTTCCCCCTGACTCACTGCGCTACCTATTGCCAACCCTCTGGAGTTGCACTCTTTTTCTTTGACTGTATTCCATGTATCCTGACCTCCTATCCCCCTCCCCCATGGTTTGTTTTTGTTTCAATAAAACGTTTTAAACATAAACTCAGGTCTGTGCCCCTCGCCCTGGGTCCATTTGAATGAGATGTATGTTGTCCGTGTGCTGGAAACGAGCGTAAAATAGTGTCAGTGCGCCATTCTAACACCCATATAAAATGATGCACAATAACACGTGCACTCATTCCTTGCGTCAGGTTAGGCATAGCTCAGTGTCTGTTTATGTCTCAGTGTTTCACTCGTGTAATACCAGTCATTTCGTTTACCCTCGTTGAGCAAAAGTGCTATGATGCCAAAATAAGTAACATAATCCCATTTTGTGTGTACGTTGGGGTGGGGCGCGTAGTAAAAGGATTTTGATTATTTCAAGTGATGACGTTTGGTGATAACGTATTTGATATCAGATAAACCTGTTGCTTTTGAATTCCACCTCAGGTTACAGACTTCTACAGGACCTTTTATATTAGCACAGTCAGTAATAAGTTGAATTGGATCTCCTCCCACCCACAATCTACAGCCTTCCCTACTGCAGCACTCACTCACCTGTAGGATAACCTAATTTCACCAGTTATAGACACTTGGGCATTGGTGAAAAGGCTGTTGGTAACACCTGATCAGTACAGCTGCAAAGTGTCATTTTCGCAGATGTTTTACAGTGTGCATATTTTACATTTGTACAGTGGCAAGGCTGTTTGTCCTATCTGTCTTATATTGCAGGTTTCATAATTGTTTGGCCTTCGATTAAACTATTCCAAAGTTGACTCAAGCTGAATGCACCGCACAGTGCCAATAGATTTTGTTATGTTATGTTATTTTATGGAGAATTTATACCGCGCACAAATACTCAAGAGTGTCCTGGCACGCAAAATAACCGTGACCAGATGAAACGAAGAATTTAAAACAGCTGCTTGAAGAGGAAGGTTTTTAGTTGCTTTTTAAAAAGTCTGAGATCCTGAGTGTTCCGTAGTTCCAGGGGCAGGGCATTCCATGCCATAGCTGCTTTCACGGAAAAGGACTGGCCCCCCCTTCCGCGTTCTACGGAATCGTGGGATCGCCAACCGTCGTTGGGTGGCAGAGCGCAACGATCTATTGGGGACATAGAAAGCACAGCGCTCCCTGATGTATGATGGTCCAAGGCCGTGCAGGGTGCTATGGGCCAGGGTGAGGGCTTTAAATTGCACTCTCTGGGCCACAGGAAGCCAGTGCAGATCTCGTAGATGCTGCCTTACGCTAGATCTTCCAGAGATGTTAAACAGAAGTCTAGCTGCGGCATTCTGTATGGTCTGTAGTTTTTTTTGCAGATATCCTGGAATACCAATATACAGAGCATTGGCATAATCTATGCGGGAAAGAATGAGAGCACGTGCAACCGTTTCCTTGGCCGGCTTTGGAAGCAGGGAGAAGAACCTTCCTAAGGATTTAAGAGTGCCAAAGCAAACTCCGGTGAGTTTCTTAATTTGCTCCGAAAGCCGCAGGTCTTCTCCAAACCAGACCCCCAGATTCCTTGCTGGAGCACCCTCTGAGTTAGGTCGAGGGAAGTCTGGGGGCCACAGAGTTTCTCTGAAAGCAGGCGGAAACTGACCCTACAGAAGGACCTCCGACTTGTCCTCCTTGCATTTCAGTTGGGCATGAGCCAACCACTTAAACACAGACGAGAGACAGTTCTGAGCAATTTCTGTCGACAGGTCGAAGTCCTTCCAGGTAAATAGGAGTTGGGTGTCATCAGCACAGGCGATTATTTTTGCTCCCAGTTCCTCTGCCAGAAAAATCAAAGGAGTCAGATAGATATTAAAAAACAAAGGGCTCAGAGTAGAGCCCTGAGGGACTCCGGTAGACATTTTCTTGGCAGTCGATGAAAAAGGGGGCATCCAGACCTGCTGGGTGCGGTCTTCCAAAAAGGATTTCATCCAGTCCCAGGCAGGGACAGCGAGGCTAATGTTTCAAAGGCGGTGAGAAGTAATTGATGGGGCACCGTATCGAAGGCGGCAGAGAGGTCAAGTAGAATCAAGGCCGCTCTGCCACCTGCGTCTAGGCACTCCCTGATCGCCTCCGCCATTTCCACCAGTGCGGTCTCGGTACTGTATGTTGCCCTAAAGCCAGACTGTGCCGGATGGAGAACACCGGATGCTTCCGCATAGGCCTCAAGCTGTCGAAAGACCACCTTCTCACAAACCTTGGTCAATGCCGGTAGGAGAGATATGGGACGATAGCTAGCAAGTTTGGCCGGATCTAAAGAAAGTTTTTTCAAAAGTGGAAGGAGCTTAGCCTGTTTCCAACTCGGAGGAACAACAGCGGTCTGTAGGGATAGATTAATAATCTTATTGACCTCTGGGTGAACCACCTCCGCGACCCCAGCCAGCACTCTGGCTGGACAAGGGTCAGTCGGGGACCCTGACTTAAGGGATTTGAGGATGGCCAAAGTATCTATGGGCAAAAAGTTCATAAATGGAGGAACTGATGGAGTGGGAGCTAGAGGGGGCAGAGGAGAGGGATCCCTCGGTGCCAGGGAACCCGACCCAAGACTGTCTTGGATATTCTGTCTTTTTTCGACAAGGAAAGAAGACAGTTCCTCACACCATTGTGATGATACTGGGAGGTCCGTTTGTTCAGCGCCGGGTGCCAAAAAGCTTCTTACAATGGAGAAAATCTCCTTGCTATTGTATTAGCTTTAGCAATCCGCTCCGCATAGAAGCTGCTTTTCGCCTCCCCAATGGCTGCATAGTAGTCTCTCTGGGCTTTGCGAAGAGCATTTTTGGCCAAGGGACAATACTCCCGATGCCAACACCGTTCCAGTGTTTTACAACCCAATTTAAGGCCTCTAAGTGCGCTTGAGTACCATGGTTTGGCTGGGGTATGTCTCGGACTCGGAGTGCCGACCCATGACTAATCCAGGTGGAGAAACTATCAACCGCTCCTTCAAGATCACCAGAGGCCAACGGGCCTAACAGTGAGAGAACCTTAGAGAGGGCCAGAGTGTCAATCTTCCGAACCGGCTTATTGTGGGCCGGGATTATAGAAGACGGGAGTTTCGCTATGGTCCAGGAGAACTGGACCAAGTAATGATCTGACCAGGTGACCTGAAGGGGGTCAGAAGCAGACAAGGCAAAGTTGGAGCATACCAGGTCGATTATATGTCCCCCCCCCCCTTATGTGAGGGAGATTTGATCCACTGGGTTAATTGTGCCAGATCAAACAGGTCCATTAATTCCCTGGAATCAGTAGCCTCCGGGCAGTCTAAATGGATGTTAAAGTCGCCCAGAAGGCGGAAATTTGGAAAGCGTAGGGCACGGGGAACAATGATATCATCCAGGGCTTTCAGGAATGCTCCGGGAGGGCCAGGGGGTGGGTGGACCAATGTGCCGCCCAGTGTGTAGTGGGGCGACATGACCATGGAGAAGTCAAGCGCCTCCCCCTCCACTAACCCCATTGAAACCTCACTGGAGAAGACCCAAGTGTCCCTGAACACCACTGCAATCCCGCCCCCTCTCCCGGTTTTGCGGTCCACTCTTGCAATTTTATATCCCAAAGGGATAGCAAGCTCCACCACCGGGGCACAAGATTCATTGAGCCAGGTTTCAGTTATAAATAACACATCTAAGTGTTCATCCGAAAGAAGTTCATGAATATCGAGGACATGTTTAACCATAGAGCGTGAGTTAATAAGTGCAGCCCGAATAATGCTCTCTTTCTCAGAGGGACGGGTTGTTTGGTGTGAAAGCAGAACTGGCAGGTGGGACATGTCCTGGAAAGACTATGAAGGACTGCCCACTGATCACCACCATTACACCTAGCGTTGTCCAGCGCTACAAGTTCCTCCCTACCAAAGGACCTCCGACCTCCCTGCTCCTCTAACGTGAAACGAGTAGCGTGGCTGGCGCTGGACGCTCCCGGGGCGCGGACAGGCACAGACGGCTTGCCTTTGGCGCGTCGCCGGCGCACCCGCTGCGTGGTCGCTGCATCCGGTTTAAGTAGGAAGTGTGGTCTGGGTGAAAAAGCATCAACTAAAACTCTAACCTTCCCGCGGGTCCGCTCTGACATAACCTCTGACTAGGGCAAAGAGACTTCTGCATTCATGTGCTGCATTCCCCCACATTCTCCTTCCGGATACCATATGTTGTGATCCGCTGTAGATAAAATTAAGTGATGGTGACTGATGGAGAACATTTTGTCTATGCCAGACCTCTCAAATGGACCTCCCTCTTAGCGTCAATGGTTGTGAACATCACTCAGCACCACCACAGCATCACTCAGGAACACCACAGCATCACTCAGTACCACCACAGCATCACTATATGCTACCACAGCATCACTCTGCAGCGCCACAGCATCAGTCAGCATCACTACAGCATCAGTCAGCAGCACCACAGCATCAGTCAGCACCACCACAGCATCCGTCAGCCCCACCACAGCATCACACAGGAACACCACAGCATCACTCAAGGCCAGCACAGCATCACTTAACGCCACCACAGCATAAATCGGGGCCAGCACAGCATCACTCAACGACACCACAGCATCACTCAGTGCTTCTTACACTTTTTAATTACAACTTCTCAGCATGCTGCACAGCAGCCACACTTCTCTACTGCACAGTATAGAAACATTGGCAAAGTCAATAGCTCTACCTAAACACTTATAAGGCCCCCCCAATGCATAACCGATAGGTCTCGCCTTTAGGACATTATAAGTGTTTAGTTATCCAGCACAATTTCCTTGATTAAACAACTTCAAGAGTTGCATGGCTAAACACTTATAAGGTCCCAAAAGCGAGACCTATTTGGCTATGCCAATGCTTCTTTATGGTGTCAACTATTTGCTGGTGATAGCTCTTGGGTGCAGTCTTTTACATCAGTGGTGTTGTGGCTGTCTCTCTGTATCCTTTCTAGCTGTTTACATTGTCTTTTAGTGTCTTGGAGGTCTTCTGTGTACCATCTGGTCTGCTTGTTTGATCTAATATGTCTGTTGAGTTTTATGGGTGCAAGGGAGTCTATACAGTTCTTGATACAGTTCTTGATGTCCTTTGTGAGAAGATGGCCTGGTATACGCTGTCCACTAGTTAAAGTGGACGCCTTTCACCAGTCCAAACGACCCTTATTGATGATTAGGGTAAAGACAACCTTTATGGAAAGCTATCCTAGTGGTAGCTATGGAGAGCAGCCTTCAGGCTGAGTCTCGAAGGAATGTAAAGCATCTTGGTTTACCAGATTATATCCTCCTGAATGACCAAATGAAAGGAGAACCACACAAGGTATATATAAAAAATATGTATTTATTACTAAATACTCTCTACTAACCTCTTTATGAGATTAGAGAACAAGGTACACAACATTAAAGCACTAGAACGACAGTAAATAGCACAATACACAGCAGGCTCCAGGGGGAGACCGAATCATAAACTAAGAAAGTGGTATAACAACCACGACTGGACTAGACACAGTGCCTAGAGCACGTATAATCGCTGGGACCCCAAGGGACCACCCAAAGTAGTGACACAGGGGACCCACGGCGGCCGGGTGCAGTGTGAGAACACAGCTGCGAGCGCCGTACAACTCTATGGGAAAGTCGCGGTTGAAATTTTAAAGATTAAGGACACTTAGGAGAGGACTTCAAGCAAACCCTTTGGAACATAGAAGGTTCTAAGGCCAGCACCCTTGAGAGTACTGAGGTACCCGTGTTACCTATCCCTGGAGAGCCAGGTACATAGGGGTCAAGTGGTGTCGAAAACGCTCATTGATTTCAATGGCGTGATGCGAAGAAGTGCTGCTGCGGGTAAGATGAAAAGTGTCCGGTGTGATCCGAAGCCTAGATCGGAGCTGAGAAGAACCTGAAAGCAGAGGGGACAGAGTCTGGGTCACTTCACAGTGACCAGGGGCACGATAGACGAATGCCCACCGATGTCGGGTGTTTCAGGTGAGAAGGGGTGAAGCTTGACTATGCAGACACGGGGACCAGGAGACGTCAACGATGACCAAAGTCCGGAGGTAAGCTGTCCCACGAAGGATGTCGAGTGCTGGGGGGGTCAGTGTCCGGATTGAACACCAACAAGCCTTGGCAACTGCAACCCACGCGGTCAGAGGAAAGATGCTTCGGTGAGGACCAGCAAGGTCCTGGGGACTCTCCAAGCTTTGGAGAGTCGGAGCACGTCCGTAGCAACCAGGAAAGCCCACTGAAAGTTAAGGATACCTTCACAGGAACCTACAGGTCGACGGACCAGGGTTTGCGAAGGGACCTCAAAAGGAATCACAAAATACCAGCCCACGGAACACTCGTGGAGTGTAGGCCGGATGTTTTCGGTGGAAACACTGCTCGGGGTCAGGACTACAAGTAGCCCAAAGCACAGCCTCAGGGATCGCAGAAAAGCATATGCTGCTGCAAATGGACACGGTGCACAGGGGTATGGGTTGCACGGTCCCTATGAGGGCTGTGGGTCTTAGGATTGCTGAGATCACTAGTCGACCTCTGGGACACTTGGGAGCCCACCTCATGTGTTGCAGAAATCTTCAGAGTCCTCCGGAGCTCGGGAGATGCACACTGTTCAGATGCGTTTAGGGTGCCTGCCTTCAGGGGAGTAACTCCTTTACTCCAAGGGAGATTGTTCAGTCATCCAGCGTAGTGTAGATAGTCGAAGTACTTAATTTCTGTAGCAGAGTTTCGTCCAGGTAAATCTAAAGTCCTGTAGTCAGGGGTTCCCTACTTTATACCCAAGGAAGGGATCTAATAAACTCTGGGGACCCACCTACGGGAGGGTCAGGACAGAGGGGTGGCTACACCCATATCCTTTGTCCATTTTCGCACCAGAGCAGGAGCAAATGGCTCCTGCATCCGGTTTGAGCTGGACTATGCACAGGGACACCAAATGTGCCCCCAGTGCAGACATAAAAGCACTCTTGGAGTGCACCCACCCAGGCCCAATACACTAAAGCCTGTCTGGGAGGTGGTTACACCTCCCTGTGACAGGAAACCTATTGTCCAGCCTTCCCCTGCTGGAGTTTCGTCCAGCAGCAGGAGGGCAGACTCGTGTCTGTGGCTGGCAGCATCCATCTTGTGATGCCAGGGTCGAGAAAGCTGGTACCGGGTGTACTGGTGTTGTCATATTTCTCCCTCTAGGAGGGTCGAATCATACCTCCCACACCAGTTACTGGTGTAGCGGTATGATTCCAAGGTGTTTGACACCAAACACGACATGTTTCCATGCAACTGTTTTAAAGTTAGCATTTACCGCGAGGTTATAATGCACTTAAGAGTATATGGGTGGCTGCATCACAAACAACCCCGGAATAGAGGTTCCCAAGGCTGCAGAGGGGCTCTGTTCATGCAGGTGCACCCTCTCACATAAAACCCAGCACCCTGCCTTCAGGATTGATAAGGCCTGCCATAGGAGGGACTGATAGGTTTATATGTGCAGTGATATGGAGTAGATATAGTGAACCTATATCTAAGTATGGGGTGCATGCACCACCCTACACAGGCTGCTGTAGCAGACCTGTTGTGTCATTTTGAATGGTCTCCCAGGGGTGGCATAATACATGCTGCAGCCTATGCCCTAGGTACATAGTATACCATATACTAGGGACTTATAAGGGTATCCCAGAATCCAATCTGGAGTGCACCTAAAGTACATGCAATCAATTTAGAGGAGAAAGCAGCTAGGCTGGGGTCCTGGATAGCAGGATCCCAGCCAGACTTTATGTATTTTATTTATTTAGGAGTTTTATATAGCTCTAGCCAGACCCGAGGGTATTGGAGCGCTTTACAACATAAGTAATGGTGAAATCAGTCAAAGAAAAACAATATTATACATATTGAGTCATGGCGAATTAAAAGTCTGAGAATATAGTATCACATTATTGGCATGAAAACGCATTATTTAGGAGTCGTATACAAATTGATTTGTGTGAGGACCTTTCTCATGAGTGGAGGCCCATGTACCGTTCAGGTGGTGGGTGAGGTAGAAGTCTTAATGCTCAGGTGGCTGAGTGATGCAGTGTGCAGGAGTTTGCATTTGGGCAGCGGCTATCCATTGGGAAGGGATCGGTTGAGGCAGAGGTCTTTGAGTTGTCTTTTGAAGTTTACCAAGGAGGGGGTGGTCCTGATATGGACTGGGATGGAGTTCCAGATTTTGGGCGCATTTCCCGAAAAAAATCGAGATGCAGTTTTTTGTTTGCAAGTTCTCAGGGGGATGAGGAGTAGAGTGTTGCTACTCCTGAGGCTCCTTGTCTGGCCTGCTTTTTTGAGTTTCGCGGCCAGGTAGGTGGGCTTTCCGGTGTGTAGAGCTTTGTGCGTGAGACCGGCAGTTCTGAAGTTCGCATGCACTTCTATTAGGAGCCATTTACGTTCTCGGAGTACAAGCGAGATGTGTTCAAATTTCTTCACTCCGGTGACCATTCTGGCTGCTGCATTCAGAGTTTCTCTGAGGGGAGCCAGGTGGGATTTTGCTGCTCCTGTGAGGGTTGCATTCCCATAGTCCAGTCTGGACAGCACTTGGGCTTGAGTAGCTTGTTTAAGGTCATTCGGAGGGATGAAGGGCTTTATTTTGTTGAGCAGTTTAAGGTTGAGGAAGGTGTTCTTGGCTGAGTTTTGTGATGTGTTTGATGTGTCTAATTTTGGGTCCAGTGTGATTCACAGTGATTTCACTGAGTCGGCCAGGGTGAGATTGCAGTTGAGAGCATCCATGGCTTTCAGCCATTCTGTGATTTGGGGGTTCTGCTCCTTGTTGGAAATAGGAAGGATTTCTGTTTTGTCTTGGTTGAGTTTCAAGTGATTAAGAGAAGTCCAACACTGGCTATCACTCAAAGTGTTATTTAGTCTTTGGATGTTGTCCAAGGAAGAGGTTTTGAGATGGATCTGGGTGTCGTCCACATAGAGGTGGAAGGCGAGGTTGGGTTTTTTGAGTATGGCGGTGAGGGGTTCCATGATAGGTTGAAGAGTTGTGGGCAGAGAACCGGTCCTTGGGGTACACCCCTGTTGACGGGGCGTAGGTCAGACAGGAAGTTGTTGATTTTACTCTTTTGGGTGCGCTTCTGTAGAAAGGAGGTGAACCACTGTAAGACCACCTCGTCCGCTTCCACCCTCTCTTGTAGTACCTTAATGAATAATTTGTGGTCAACCGTGTCGCAGGCTGCCAATAGGTCAAAGAGTATGAGTAGACAGCATTGGTCATTGTCTAGAGAGTTGTAGATGTCATCTATGACGTTCAGGATCGCTGTCTCTGTGCTGCATCCTTTTCTGAAACCCGATTGGTGAAGGTCTATGAGGTTATTGCAGTCCATGTGTTGGGTGAGTTGGAGGAGAGCACACCTTTCCAGGATTTTAGCTGGGAAAGGAAGGTTGGAGACTGGTCTGAAGTTGTTCAGATCATTTGCGTCCGAGCCCGGTTTCTTTAGTAGAGGTGTGACTTGTCTGATTTGGAGACAGTCAGGCATGACTCCAGTTCTCAGGGAGCTATTTATAATCTTGGTCCAGATCGGTGCTAGGGTGAGATTGATCTTTTTGGCCAGTTGGGACGGAATGGGGTCCGAGACGTGAGTTGAGGGAGTCGAACTAGCAATCATTACTGCTATCTCAGCTTCAGTGATGGGGTTGAAAGATTTCCATTTGTTTGGGTGGTACTTGGGTGTGGTAGCTTCCATCTCAGTGAGTGAGCTACTGTCAGGGTAGCAGAGGTGGACGTCCAGGGAGAGCTCAATCTTTGTGATTTTATTATCGAAGAAATTGGCAAAGTTCTCACATAGGACTTTGGAGGCCTGCACAGTGGGTGCGGGGGGCTTTGAAGTTTGTTGTCAGATGACATTGAAGAGTTCTTTCGGCCTGCTTTTTGCATTGTCAAGGGCCCTACAAAAGAAGGACTTTTTTCTGTTCTTGATGTGCTTATTGTATGCCCTGCAAACTGATTTGAGTCGATTAAGGAGGATTGTGGACGGGTTGTTCCGCCAGAGTCTTTCTGCAGTTCTAAGCTGTCTTCTTTCCGAGTTAATGTCGGAGTTGAACCAGGATCTAGAAGGGGTGTTCCTGACTCTTTTCTTTTTCAAGGGGGCTAATTGGTCTATGACGGAGGTCATATTTGTGTTGTATTGTGAGGTGAGTTCTGTTGTGGAGAGGTTGTCTGTGGTGATGGGGAGGAGCGCGCTTACCTTTTCCTCTAAGTCCCTAAGAGGAATTTGTTTTAGGTTTCTCGCCCAGTGGGGAGGTTCTTGCGTGGCAGGCATTAGGTAGTTAGGTTGATGTGGAATAGAATTAAATGGTGGTCTGACCAGTCCACCGGAAGGATGTGGTCAATAGTGACTGTGTCTGCTTGGGCTATGATGGCATCCAAGATTGATCCTCTGTTATGTGTTTGTTCTGTACAGTGTTGGGTAAGATTGGTGTTGTGCAGCAGTCCATTTAAGGTTTGGATCATCGAGTTGCTTTCCTCATTCCATTGTAGGTTGAGGTCACCAAGAATTATGATGTTGGAGTCCCGGAGTGCACAGTGAGTTATCAGGTCAGAGAGGTGTTCACCGAATGTGGTGGTGTTGCCAGGTGGATGGTAGAGGAGATGGCAGAGTAGAGTTTTGTTTTCCCTCATCTTAATGTTGGCAGTTAGGCATTCAAATGAGTTATAGTTGAAGGAGTCATTTTCCGTTACAGGGATGCTGTCCTTGTGTATGATTGCAGTACCCGACCTCGTTTGATTTTTCTGTTTTTGTTAATGATTGAGAAGCCTGGGGGTACAAGCATGTCCATGGATGGGGCAGAGAACTCATTGAGCCATGTTTCAGTAATGAACATGATGTCTATGTCGTGTTCAAGGATGCTTTCTGCCAGTTCGGTAGCATGCTTCATGGCCGATCTATAGTTAGTGAGTAGGCATTTGATGTTGATCTCCTCGTTGTTGAGATTCTTTGTTAGGGGGGCCCTGGGAATAGAAGAGAGGAAAGCTAGTGGTCTTGGTGTTCTGGGTGGGGAGCGGTCTCTACCGAATCCGGTGATAACCTGGATCTTGGAGTTAGGAGTGATAGTAGGGGATATGTCATATGAGGTGGCAAGTTCCATTGCCTCTCTCATGGGCATTGCGGTTTTTGTTCTATTAGGTCTCTGTGCTTGGTTCGTGAGGGGCGTTGTTTTCCAGCTGTGCCACTGAGCCTTTAGAGCACTTGGGTGTTTTGTATTGTTATTTTTGGGTGTTCCGGTGTGAGGTGAGGCTAAGTATGATTTCGTTGAAACCCACTATTACCGTTTCTAGCTGGCTTTCCAGTAGAGAGAGTCTCTGATTCGTCTCCCAGGAGGAGGGGGTGAGGGCTTCAGGGTACTGGCTGTCATGGTGGGTGTTGTCCAGGGAAGGGGAGAGCTTGGAATTCAGATATTGGCTTTGGGTGATAATGTTGCCTGAGTTATTCCTGTGGGTGTCCTTGGACCTGGTGTGAGGAGGGTCACGTCGTGATTCGTGCGGTCGCCTCTGACTCTCCGGTAGAGTAAGCGAGTTAGGATTCAATGACTGAGGATTTGTTTTAGTAGTTGATAGTGGGGAGGAGTAATTTAGGGGGGAGTAGGTAGGAGAGCACGAGTTCAGGGGGTTGCAGGGTCTTGTCTGAGGCGTACCTCTGATTAGTGTTGGTAGGTAGGTGTGCTTTGCGCATTTCAGGGGGGTGAAGATGGGCATGGTTGTTGTTCGGGGGGAGCGGTTGGCGTTAATGGGATAGTTGCTCGGGTGAGAATGTTGTGGGTGATTGAGGACGTTACGTAACGAGGGGAAGAGGTGGTCAAATGCATCTAGGTTATCGTTGTTGGCTTGGATCATGACTGTACCATTGGTGTATATGGTCGCCGAGGTGTTGCCACTACGCGCGGGTTGGTTATGGAATTAGATCGTTAGTTTGAAGCTGTATGGAGTGTTAGTTGTTTTGGATATGTGGAGATGTGTTCTTAGAATGGTATTCCAGTTTGTAGGGTTTTTGGTATGGAAAATGAGATCCATTTTCAGCTGGCCTTTAGAGGTGCAGTGGTATATGTCGGTGAATAGTGTGTTGTCTAATGAGTTTATGTTTGAAGTTTCTTTTCGCTTTTAGTGATAGGTTGGGGGGAAGATGATGGAGAAGGAGTTAGGGCCATGTGGTTTCAAACAGTGTGGAAGGGAGGGGTCGGGGGAGGTTGCGGTGGCTGATGCCATTAGGTCTCAATTGAGATGGAGGGTAGGTACCCGGAGCTTCACTTAGTCTATTGGTTTGAGATGGCTGGGACTGTGAGGTGTTTGCCGTTAGTGACCCATACCGAGGGGAGAGCTATGTCTCTTGGTTCCACTACGTTCTCAGCGTTCAGGCTCCAGTTGTGAGTTGACTAGAATCGTTGGGTGAGGGAAGCAGATCAGTGAGGGTATAAATTGTTGAGCGACAGGTTGGAGCGGGTCATGCTGCAGTTATGAGGTCGGGCAACGGGTTATGTTGCAGTTTTGAGGTCAGGCATTGAGGCGCCGTGTCCTGCGACTCCCTTTGCTGGGGTGGCGCACCAGGGCGCTTTTATTGAAAAGCCGGGGTTCATGCCCCCATTTTGGGGTCAGGCATTGAGGTATTGTGCCCCTTGACTCCTGTTCTGCTCGATTTTCCCGGCCTTCTTGTGAGGAACAATGATGGAATGTGACTTCAGTCTCTTATCATTCAAGTCTAAGGGTTAGAGTAGTGAATGGAGCCTATTTACTAGGCACTTCGACATGATTCTGTGCTCTTCCCCATAGATCAGGGCTTGCACACATAGCCTAGGGGATAGATTTGTTAGTATTAGGGATAACCTGTCCTGTAGTGAGGGTATTTCATGGAGCTGTGCTGAATTCAGGCCTGGTAGGCCTCAAACGGGAGAGACTCCATCTTTCTTTCTGCTCCGGCAGCTTGGGATGCTTCTAGGTCAAATGTAATGTTTTAGTTATGAGGTGTTATTCGCTTGGAGAGAACCGGTTCAGGCCGGCCCTTATCGAAGGATTGTATTTTTCTTCATGCCGAAGACACTACATCAGGCCGGCCGGCTGGGAACGTGTCCTTGGTACGGGGAGGTACAAGAATTTGGTGGGCGGCAGGTTACGGGCCGGAATTTTCCATGAGGAAACGCACCTCTATATTAGTGAAAGTCTGAGGCAGTTACATGTTCAGTCCGTAGGCGGCATCTAGCCGTTAGCAGTAAAGCTACTACTTATTCCAGGGAAGACAGACGCCATCTTGAAGGCGGAGAAGAACCGAGAGACAGATGCTCTCCTAGCAGAATAGCCAGAGAGGAGAGAGTAGCCGATAAGGAAGAGGTCCCAGTGACTCGGAGAAGGGTGATTCCAGGCGAGCCGAGGCACAGACGAGAAGGGAACCTAGATGACCACTGAGTGCAGGCTACATACTACTAAGGTGATGTCGACCCTTTCTTATTAGAGTGTACAACTTAATCTTTCACTTTTCTTTGCAGGTTATGTGTTATATCGTAATGTTATGTGATTGTGTATGTAATGAGTAATAAAGTACCCAGTTTGTAGTGAACCAACATGTGCTGCGTGTTCTTGTATGAGAGGGTAGCCTATTCTTCTAGTCAGCTGCGGCTACATGAACAGATGTTAACCCTGATCAGGTAAGTGGTAACTGAATAAAGGAAAGAGGAGCCCCTCGAACCTGAGAACAGGCTATGCTCGAACTGGCAATCCTTGTGTGATCTGATGAATAGTGAGACTGATTCCCTTTTTGTATGTTATCGTGATCATAGGATGAACTGTCGTATGAGACTGCCGTCTAGGTAGAGAGGTCTGGATTCGTATAGGATCGCGAGGCCGCCACTTGTGATACTGTCGTATGGGCAGAGAGGTCTGGATTCGTAGGGGATCGCGAGGCCGCCGATTGTGCTGAGACTGCCGTCTGGGTAGAGAGGTCTGGATTCGTATGGGATCGCGAGGCCGCCACTTGTGATACTGTCGTATGGGCAGAGAGGTCTGGATTCGTAGGGGATCGCGAGGCCGCCGATTGTGCTGAGACTGCCGTCTGGGTAGAGAGGTCTGGATTCGTATGGGATCGCGAGGCCGCCACTTGTGATACTGTCGTATGGGCAGAGAGGTCTGGATTCGTAGGGGATCGCGAGGCCGCCGATTGTGCTGAGACTGCCGTCTGGGTAGAGAGGTCTGGATTCGTATGGGATCGCGAGGCCGCCACTTGTGATACTGTCGTATGGGCAGAGAGGTCTGGATTCGTATGGGATCGCGAGGCCGCCGATTGTGCTGAGACTGCCGTCTGGGTAGAGAGGTCTGGATTCGTACGGGATCGCGAGGCCGCCACTTGTGATACTGTCGTATGGGCAGAGAGGTCTGGATTCGTATGGGATCGCGAGGCCGCCACTTGTGATACTGTCGTATGGGCAGAGAGGTCTGGATCCGTATGGGATCGCGAGGCCGCCGATTATAAGAGGTCTTGGTATGTATAGTAGGAAGTCCCTGTCCTTAGGTGGTAAGATATATGTAGTTACCTATTGAAGATAGGCCCTAGGGAGAGGGAGGGGGTAACGTTCTGACTGGGTTAGTGAGGCTCTGATGAGCGGGTTCTATCTGATACGAAAACCCAAGCAGAACAACTCCCTATGTTGGAGCCGCGCGCCTGAAGCTTTAATCACCATCCGGGGCTTTTGTTTGTGGCCCAGTGTTACGGTAAGAGGGATTATTCACATTATATATTTGTGCACTCAGCTGGTGGGAGAATTGTAGTGCAGGCAGGACATTTTGATGTCATGCCTGCCTCAAGACAGTGATTACGGCTCTTATAATGTCGCGTCTGGATTACTGCAATGGCCTTTATCTCAACGCTCAAAAGCAGCACATGAATCGGCTTCAACTAGCCCAAAATGGAGAGGCCAGAGTGCTGTCAGGAACTCCTAAATTTGTTTCCATGAGAATGGGGATTTGGGGGGTGGGGCGACCAGCGAGAGGCCTGCCACCCCCGGGGAGTTTTGGGCCGGGGGGGCAGCCGTAACACTGGGGACAAGCCTTGGGCTCCTTTTGGGCTCGTTGGGCTGGGGTTGGGCGGTTGGGTTTAAAACCAGCCATTTCGTGTCGCGAGCCACCATTTTGGTGGTCGTGACACGACAGCCGGTGGAGGGAGGCTTGTGTTGGGGAGAATTTTGTTGTGGTGATTGATGGTGGGATAAGTGGTGGTGGCCTGAGTCCCAGGGACGTGGTTTCGCAGCAGGGCAGGACCGGTGATCGTTGCGGTGATGTCTCAGCGGGAAGGTCCGCATGTCGTGGAGGCGCTGAGGTTGTTGGCAGACGCGGGCTGCATGGATCTCGTGCGGCCCGAGGTGCAGGTAAGGCCCCCCAGGCGCGCCGCGAGTGGAGTGGCGGCAGCGGTGCTCGCATGCGACCCGCCGCGGGCGCAGAAGCGCCCCCTCGGCAGACGCGGGGGTCACGGCCGCGTGGTGCATGCGGCCGCCCCGGTGAAGCGCCCGAGGGCGCGGAGGCGGCAAGGGAGGAGGCCGGCATTGGACTTCAGGGAGGGGGCGGGAGGGGGGGCAATACAGCAGGGCTCCCAGGATGGGTCTTCAAATATAGCCAAAGCTCGTACTGTACCCTCTGGGGGCAAAATTTCAAAGGGGGTAGGCGTGGTGCGGGGTCGAGGGGTGGGGGAGCTGCTACGGGGCACAAGGAGGTCGGTGCTGGGGATGCCCCTACACCGGGGCCCAGCTTCGCCTCTCTTGATAGAGAGTGAGAGTGAGGGGAGGGGGGAGGCCCGGTGGAGAACTTAACAGTTGGAAGGTCGCAGGCTCGAGGGTGTGGGGGATTGGGGGAGGAGGGAAGGAGCGGGGGTTCGCAGGCGGGCCACAGGGGGGGGAAGGGCCCAGTAGAAAAGGGTGGGAAGGAGTATTCTCGGGGGCCAGGGGAGTGGAGCACTTGGAGCAGGGCGGGGGGCGGGGGTTTCTGGCACGGGGAGACTCGGCCTGCATTGGAGGTGGCGGGTGGTATGGGGGTGGGGGTGGAAGTGGGTCGGACGCGGGGGTGCGGAGGGAGGGGGCGGGGGTGGGTTGGGGGGGTGGTGCCGGGGCAGCGGGAGTTCGTTAGGGGTCAGCGCGGTTCGGTGGGAGCTGGAGTCCCTGGCATGGAGCAACGGTGGGGAGAGTGGGGGGGCTGGGGGGATGTGGAGCGGCTGGAGTAGGGGTGGGACCCTGGGGGCGGGGAGGGCTACGCCGTCGTGGTGAGGGGGCCATTCCGCGGGGGGACGCTGGGGGGTGCAGCGGGTCGGGGGATAGGTTTACCACCGGCATGTCGGACGCCACTTCTTTCTTTCGACAGGTAAGCGTGGAGAGGTGCTCGGGAGAGCTTCATGCGGCTCCAATCCACCGAGGGGATGGGCCGGCTCTGCCTCATGCGGGCGGTTGCGCTCCCACGAGGGACCCTGCGAGTGCGCCATTCAGGAGGCGGGCGGTAGGTCCCCGCCAGCCTCACCCCGCAGGGTTGATGCAGCCTTCGGGGGAGGGGGACGGAGTTTCCACAGTCCAGAGAGGGCCCGCGAGGAGCGGCCCACAGGGCGATGGAGCGGGAGTGTAGATCTGGGGGAATTGCTGCACACATGTAGGGAGTGGGCGGGGTTGAGCCGGCTGGAGCCCGTAGAGGGCGGTCAGTGGCCAAAACATGTGCCGACAGGGCTGGAGCGCGAGGAGGGCGGCCCTTACAATTGGGATGAGGATGGGGAGAGTGTGGAGGAGGGGGAAATCCAGGAGGGTTGGGAGCAGAATAATGCTTGTGCTAGTTTGTTGCAGCCCCAGCGTTTCCAGGCGGAGAGAGTGACGGCCCCTCCTGCGCAACTGGTTAGGCGGCGGGATCTGGTGCAGACGCCGACCTTGATGCCAGGTAAGGCAAGGCAAGGTGTGTGGACGGGGTTGGGCGGTGCGGCAAAAGTGGGGGTATCGGTGGGCACGGACGCACGGGGAGGCGATGGGGGGGTGTTTGAGCAAGGGTACATACGTGCGGGACACCGGGGTGGGGACAGATGGCTCAGGGACCGAGGGGACAGGGGCCGCGTGTGACAAGGGGGCTGGGGGGACACCCACTAAAGGTACGGGGGGAAAGAGAGTCATGAGGTGCCAGTGCGCAAACTCCCGTATATGAGCATTGCGAAGCCCCTGGGGGCGCATCTGTCTTTGACCACCAAAGAAAAAATCTGGAAGGGAGAGTATGTGGACATGTTGAAGCTCTTGCATAGGGAGCTAACGGCAAAGGAGGGGTCTAAGGAGGAAGAGCTGGAGCTGGCTTGGCGGCCCAGGGTGCCCTTGAATATAGAGAACTGGTCGGCGGGGTTTTTGATCTTTGCGAGTGTGTACTGCGACAAGTACCCGGAAAGGTCTGTTGCGTTGTTTAAATACATGGACGTGATCCGTCGGGCGCAGGTGACGTACGGGGGGTATGCCTGGTCGCACTATGACTAGGAGTTTCGAGCGCGCTTGGCCTGGGACCCGGAGGCAAAATGGGGAGAGATCGACTCTGACCTGTACCAGCAGACGATGGGCGGGGCTAGGTTTGGGAAAACGATTTACACAGCCAGCGGCCTTCCGTTGGCGCCTCGCCCCTTTTCGGCCCGTCCTCTCCTTTGCCCTTTGCCCCCCCCCCCGGGGGGGGGCAAAGGGCAAAGGAGAGAGTACTGGGGGGGCCAATGTGGGGGCATGTTACAACAAGGGAGCTTGCGCGCGGCAATACTGCAAGTTCCGCCACGAATATTCAAAATGCGGAAAGCGCCACCCAGTGGTGCATTGCTGGGGGACGGGGCAGCTAGGGGCAGCAGTCCGCTCTGGCAGGGCAATAGTCCGGGGGCAGGGGTGGTAGGGGGGACAGGGGGCTTTGGGAAAAGGCTCATACGCCAGTTAAACTGGACCGGCTGGAACCCTTCCTGGCGTCTTATCCACGGACCGAGGACGCAGGCCTGTTGCGGCAGGGGTTTCGGGAGGGTTTCCGGCTGGGGTACGAGGGTCCGTGGATCGCGCGGTGGGCGCAGAATTTGAAATCTGATCAGACGCATAAGGCGGTGGTTCGGGAGAAACTGGGCAAAGAGGTCCGGGAGGGGCGGATGGCAGGCCCCTTTCGCGAGGCCCCTATGCAGGACTTGATCATCTCCCCCATAGGGGTGGTGCCGAAGAAGGAGCCGGGACAGTATCGGCTGATCCAACATCTGTCATGGCCCGAGGGGGCGTCGGTCAACGATTACATAGCGGCCAATTTGCCGTCGGTATCTTACTCTTCGGTCGATGTGGCGCGGCGTCTGTTGGCGTCGGTGGGGTCCGGTGCTTTCATGGCTAAGTGTGACATCAAGTCTGCTTTCCGGCTGTTGCCGGGTCATCCGGTGAACTATCAACTGCTGGGAATACAGTTTGACGGCTCTATTTTTGTGGATAAGGCATTGCCCATGGGGTGTTCCATCCTCTGCGCGTTGTTCGAGCGTTTCAGCACGTTTCTGCAGTGGGCTTTTTCATGGCGCACGGGGCACGCGACGGTGACACACTACCTGGATGGCTTCTTCCTGGTGGGAAGGCTGGATCGGCGGACTGCCAGCAGCAGCTGGACAGTTTTACAGAGCTCATGGGCTACCTGGGTGTGCCCCTGGCGCCAGAGAAGACACAAGGTCCCAGCATGGTGCTGTCATTTCTGGGGATAGAACTGGACTCGGAGGCTATGGAGGCACGATTGCCGAGGGACAAACAGATGCACATGCTGGTGTTGGTGGATACGCTGTTGGGGAAACAGAAAGTAACGGTGAGAGAGGTGCAGGTTTTGTTGGGGCATTTTACCTTTGCGGGCCGAGTGGTGCGGGCGGGACGTACGTTTTGCCGGCGTTTGGGGCTGTCCTTGTCCGGGTTGACATTACCACATCACCACTTGCGATTGTCTGCAGGTAATAAGGAGGATCTGCGTATGTGGCGAGCATTTTTGGAGCGTTTCAATGGGATCCCCATGGCTCCCCCGGAGGAATGGGACGTGACCATCTCATCGGATGCGGCAGGGGTGGGGGGTTTCGGACTGTACTGGCAGGGGAGGTGGTGTGCGGAGACCTGGCCGCCAGCTTGGCAGAATGGGGGGAGGAGCATTGCATTTTTGGAGCGGTTTCCTCTGGTGGTGGCGGTGTCGGTGTGGGCGCGGGAGCTCGCGCATAAAAAGGTGCTTTTCAAAGTGGATAACATGGCTGTGGTGCACGTCGTGAATCGATAGTCTGCTCGGGATCCGCAGGTGCTTAAACTGTTGAGGGTGTTTGTAATGCAATGTTTGGAACATGACATTCTGTTTCAAGCATATCATGTACCGGGGGTGGACAATGACATTGCGGATGCTTTGTCTCGTTCACAGTGGCAGAGATTTCATGGGCTAGCCACAGACGCGGACGAGTGCAAGACGCCGGTACCAGCGGGGCTGTGGTCCGTAGGAGAGAGAGGGTCGCGCAATTGGTGAGGCAGTCGGTGGCTCCGTCCACATGGAGGGCGTACGTGCAGGCGTGGCGGGAGTTCTTGGAGGGCGGGTCGGTCCAGCATGACAATCCCTGGGTGCGGAGTGAGCAGGTTGTGCAGTTTATGTTGGCACTGATGGACAGGGGACGGTCGAAGGTGACGATTGCCGGCAAATTGTCAGCCATAGCATTTATGGGAAAGATGTTGTGGGGCTATGCGCCGTCGGCAGGTGAATTGGGTGCGCGGTTGTTGGAAGGCTGGGTGCGCGAGAAGGGCGACAGGGCACCTCAGCGACTTCCCATCACGGGTGGTATGCTTGGCGGCTTGATACGGTTCATGCTGCATATCTGCCGTAATCTGGAGGAGGTCCTGTTGTTTTCCACACTGATGTGGATGTATTTCAGGGCCTTTCGAGTGTCCGAGCTAGTTGGGCCACTGGGTAAGCCGGGACTGCGGTGGGAGGAAGTGGAATTGCGGTTGCGGGAGGTGGCGGTCCAGTTGCGGTGCGTGAAGACCGACCAGAGGGGAGAGGGGCAGTGGGTCGTTCTGGGCCCCGTAGTTGCGCGAGAAGTGTGCCCCGCGCTGTGGGGGAGGAGGCTGGCTTGTGGGGGGCAGGACGGGGAGGTTTTCCGCCGGGCAGACGGAGGAAGGGTGACGGCGGCACAGCTGCTCTGGGTGCTATGACACGCGCTGCAGGCCTTGGGGGAGGATCCCAGATGTTTTGGGACACACTCTTTTCACATAGGGGCGGCGACGGATGCAGCGCGGAATGGGTGGGGGAGGGAGGAACTTATGCGCTTGGGGAGGTGGAAGTCGGATTGTTTCAAGACATACATTAGGTTGCGGGGGCACGGGATGGCGGAGGAGGCATGAGGTGGTTTTCGTTTGTTGACATGTGTCTCTTTTCAGGTGCAGTGGCGGGGCCGGACGTGGAAGGACTGTCGATCCTCATCGTAGGACATTCTTTTGTGAAACGGGGCGAACGCTCTGAATGGGATAGGCACAGGGATCTTAATTTAGGACTGGATCTTGGGCTTTTCAGTTGTCGTTGGCAGGGAAAGGGGGGCATGAGGTGGCATGAGTTAATTTCCATGTTAAATCAGGTGGTCGGGGGGGGGGGATTTGTCCAGATGTATTGGTCATCCATCTAGGGGAGAATGACTTGGTACAATGTAAGGGCTTGGCTTTGTTGAAGCAGATGCAGCGGGACTTGAGGGAGATTCGGAGGCAGTGGTCCGGGTGCCATGTGATATGGTCTGAGTTCGTGCCCAGGAGAAGGTGGAGGGGGGCAGAGCGTCCTGCGGCCATAGACAGAGCGCATAGGAAGATCAATAGGGATATGCGGGTCTTTTGCGATAAAGAGGGTTTCGGAAGAATGGAGCACCCGGAATTGCGCTATGCGGCAGTCTACTTCTTTAGAGAGGATGGGGTTCATTTGTCCCGCTATGGCATGGAACTGTACATTGTACAGCTAAAGGAGGCATTGGACAAGGCAATAGGGGTACGCAGATACCCGAAGCG
This sequence comes from Triturus cristatus, assembly GCF_964204655.1. Lineage (NCBI taxonomy): Eukaryota > Metazoa > Chordata > Amphibia > Caudata > Salamandridae > Triturus > Triturus cristatus. Next base: position 1,239,580,710 of record NC_140591.1, on the reverse strand, counting down.
TTCTGATTCCTAGGGGGGGGGGGGGGTCGAAGGTTGTATAGGCCACCCTGCGAGTGGCGTTTTTTCCAAGTCGATTCGGTATAAGGTTGGATGGTTACAGTTATGAGTATGACAGAAGAAGTTATTTAGTTAGGTAGGTGTAGAGAGGTTAGGAATGGCCAGTTGTTTATAATAGTTGCACGGGGGGAAACATGTTAGGGGAGGGGGTGGGGGTAAGGTAGGAAGACTTTATTTAGTGAGGTCTAGTTTTGTACGGCACAGGCCAAGGGAACTTTGGATGTAAGGTGCACCTGTTTCCTATAAAGCGGCCTATTTCACACCAAGAAATGTGTTGCGGTATGTGCTGCCACCCAGGTTAGGCCCAATGGGGTTTTGGGGGGGGGGGGGCGGCCGACCAGCGGGAGGCCTGCCACCCCCGGGGAGTTTTGGGCCGAGGGGGCAGCCGTAACACGGGGGACAAGCCTTGGGCTCCTTTTGGGCTTGTTGGGCTGGGGTTGGGCGGGAGGGTTTAAAATCGGCCATTTCGTGTCACGAGCCACCATTTTGGTGGTCGTGACACGACAGCCGGTGGAGGGAGGCTTTTGTTGGGGAGAATCTTGTCCCACCCTCCCCCCCTCCTGTTTGTTTACCCTGGTGTGGGGTGTGCTGGCGGGGGTCTTTGGGGGGTTTGTGTAGGTTCGGTTGGCTTTTGGGGGAACAAGTGCATCCGGGGGGGAACACGTGTATGGGGTTGTCGCTGGAACAGGTGCGGGTGTGTTGATATATGCTGCGGGGGGCGTTTTTTCCTAGTTCCTAGTCGATTCGGTATAAGGTTGGCTGGTTACAGTTATGAGTATGACAGAAGAAGTTATTTAGTCAGGTAGGTGTGGAGAAGTTAGGAATGGCCAGTTGTTTATAATAGTTGCAGGGGGTGGAACATGTTAGGGGAGGGGGTGGGGGTAAGGTAGGAAGACTTTATTTAGTTAGGTCTAGTTTTGTACGGCACAGGCCAAGGGAATTTTGGATGTAAGGTGCACCTGTTTCCAATAAAGCGGCCTTTTTCACACCAAGAAATGGGTTGTGGTATGTGCTGCCCACCAGGTTAGGCCCAAATGAGCTAAGGCAACTTCACTGGCTCCCGGTGAAACCAAGAGTTCTTTTCAAGGCACTCTGCACCCTGTTTAAGGCCATCAATGGAACAGGACCCGACTTCCTTAGGCGTAAATTCCTCTGGTATGTTCCGGGGAGAACGCTACGCTCCTCAGGAGCCAAATACGCTCCAGTCCCCCCATTTAAAAGAGTCAACTGGGGAGGTAGGAGTTTTATTAACTGTGCCTCCAGAGCTTGGAACGAGCTTCCCCTCCATCTCAGGAGCACCCTGGATCTCCTCTCCTTTAGGAAAGGGTTAAAGACCTGGCTCTTTGCGCAGTGGCATACATTCTCTGCCCCCAGCAACCAGTGCTAGCGCCAGGAGACCCCAGGGTAACCGTGCGCTCTACAAATGCAACTAACATAACATAACATGTCAGGCATCGGTAGCGTGACTGGGTGCTCCCATTGTAGAGACAGCGTGCCTGTTGAGCTTTACTACCGGCTCCGCTTGGCTTTTAATTTTCAGGGGCTTTTATTCCAGATCCTGTGCTCCGGTGAGTGAATCAATTTGGATAGGTTTCCCGGGTACTCATCCAGTGGGAGAATGTGTGTGGGTCCGGCCGACATTTTGGTGTCATGTGTCCGGTAGCGAGAATGTTGATCCCGTTACAGAGAAGCGGACTGTTGCGCTTTGATCCTGGCTCCGCTTGGCTTAAAATATTAGGGGGTCTTGATTCCCGATCTAATGCTCTGTGGAGTAGGTCACTTTGTATAATTTTCCTAGGTACTCGCCCGGAGGGAGAATGTTTGTGCGGTACCGGCCGCCATTTTAGTGTCAGGCGTCAGGTAGCATGGCTGGGGCTCTGGTTCATGGTATAGTGCTTTAGTTGAACTTACATCTCGGTTCCGCTTAGCTATCCGTTTGCAGGGGTTTGTGATTCAAGATCCGGTGCTCCGGTGAGTGGATCTATTCAGCTTAGTTGCACGGGAGCTCGCTCGGGAGAATAATACAGGTCAAGTCGCCATTTTGATGTCAGGCATCAGGTATCGTGACTGGAACAGCGCCTCTGTTGAGTCTTGTTCCAGATTCCTCTGGATTTCTTCTCTGGGCTTTATCGCGGTTTCGTTGTACCGGTGAGTGGACCCCTTCCTTTCATTTTGCGGGTGTACACCGGTGCTGCTTCCAGTTCTCGGTGGGAGTGTGGATGCCTCTGATGGGGGAGCTTCTCACTCTGTCGGGTTGTTTATGGAGTCTTTAATCAGTAATTCTTCAGGCAAGGATGCGTCCCGTGACTTTCTAGCACCGGGTGTTGCTGGGGACTTGTTGGGACTCTTACGGGTCCATGCGTGGATATCCCGGACCATCAGCTAAGGGGTCGGTTGGCCGTTCTCCCTCTCCGTAGGCGGAGGCAGAGAGGAGCGGATCAGCGATCCCAGTGGAGGTATCACACCACAATTTTGGGATACCTTCTTGGCGCAGTTATATCGGTGAGTCTCTTGATCTAAGAAGGGGTCGCGGGGGGTCGCCTGGGATTTACACGTAGATGTGATCCCTTGCCCCAAGAGCTCGATCTCAGACCTCTGTCCCCGCTGCCATCTTACACCTGGTCCACCAGACCCTAGTCGAAAACTGAAACATCAGCAAAAAGTGTGGGTAACTATAAGAAGCAGATCTTACTCTCCTACATCCTTGTCAAGGTAGTCTATGGGACTAGGTTGTATCTGTGCTGAGGCAGTCTGCTTCTGTGATTTTGCCCAAGCTGCAGCTTGGAATGCTGAACCTGGTAGGCATGTTGACTTGAAGTGTGTTGATTTGGTAGTGGATGATGGAGTGGTTGGTCCATGTTAGCGGTGTTGGGTAGTTGTAGTTAATGTTGTTGCTTGTGGTCCTGATGGGGTCCAAGGTGTGTCCTGTGGTGTGTGTTGGTTCTGAGACAAGCGGGGTGAGTCCTATGTTGCTCTTGCTTTTGAGGAGTGCTGTGGAGCATGGGTCATTTCAGTCTTCCATGTGAAATTTGAGGTCACTGAGGAGAATTTAGGCTCTGGAGTCGATATGAATGGAGCAACAATGTTGGTGATGAGGTTGATAAAGGTTCATGGTCTGGGTGATCAGTAAGTGGGTTCCATATAGGGTGAAGTTTTTAGAGATTTGCAGCTTGAAGGGCAGGTGTTTCATAAATAGGGTGCCGTTCTCTGTGGAGGTTTTGCATTTGATGGATTCCTTGTAGATGATAGTGAGTCCTCCTCCTAGTTTGTGAAACCTGTCCTGTCAAGTGATCTTGTAGCCTGCTGAGATTGGCATGGCAATGTTGGGAGCTGATGAGGGGTTGAGCCAGTTCTCTGTGATGAAGAGGATGTCGGGTGCGTCACTACTAAGCAGGTCCCATATTTTGGTTGTATATTTGCTGAGTGATCGTGTGTTGGGAAGCATGCATGCAAGTGGGTGTTGACGTGCACGTTTACTGTGGCGTGTGGTATAGGGTGAGGGCGTAGACTTTCTTGGTGCTTGTGTGGTGTCTGTGTGTGGTGGTAGGGGGAATTGAGGGCATTGTTATTATCTGCATGGGGGATGTGGGTGGGTGGCTGCTGTGGAACCAGCAGCAGGTGCAGGTGAAAGCTCCTACGGTGGTGTGAGGTGAAGTGCAGCAGCAGTTGGGGAAGTGTCGTACGGGGTCTAGCAATCTTTGGAGTATCACTGGGCGGTGGTTAGAACATGGAGCATAGCGCTGGGTGCGGTCCAGAGGTGGACTGGCACAGACAGGCTTGCCTGTGGCGCACCCACTGCGCATCCGTGTTGCAGCTGCCATTAAGTTAGTCCCGGGGGGAGGGTGGGGGTGTAGGGTGGCGTAATGTCATTTTCTTGGCTAATGGGTGATTTTTGCCTTGTAAATATTTTGGCAACTGTATGCCTCCTTCACACGTATTTCCACTGGATCACGATTGCAACTGGAATATGTGACCATTGCTCTTTGCCCTCTGCAGAGCAGCCACGGATTGGAAGCTCATGTATTCTGAACACCTTTTTGACCTACTGACAGGCACTGTGAGAAACGATGGTACACAAAAAAGTGCACAAACAAAACATCCTGGAAATAGCGAACACTCTTAGGGAAGGCAAGATTAAATATGTGAAATGTAAATAGAGACTACATCCCTGGCATGGATTACCTTTATATTTTTTACATTCATTGTTCAAAAATCTATCAGAGGTTAAGGACATGTATATAGGGCCAAATAGGGACACATTGCAATGTCTGTTTTTAACTACTACCAGGTCTGTGATCCGGAGGGACCCGGCCCACTTAAAGTCCTGGGAAAACCTCATTTTCATAATCCTTGTGGAACAGAGTCACCTGTCACATGACAAAAGACAATTTCTTGATATGAATAAAGGGAATGATGTTTCTTAGAGTGCATAGGAGAAAAAAGCATGAAGAACAGTTGTTCTGCACCTGGATGTCAAAAGTGAGGATGCTATCAGTAAGCGGGCTTCTTCCTTTAAAACAAATGCAGCACCTCTATTAGGGTTGCAACCCAAGTGCCTAGCTCAGCTCTTTAGCTGACTAGCAGCAGCGCTGAAAACTTCACAAGGCAGGTTCTCGTCTGTGGGATGCAGTCCAGCAATCCCCTTTCTCCTGCAGGCAGTTCCTTCTTCTCGAAACTGTTGAAACTGCTCCCTGCAGGGATCTTCTTAGGTTGTCCTCACCTGGAAGCGAAAAGAGCAATCTCAGATCCTTGATCTGGAGCTAAAATACTTCCCACCCACACTGGTTTGTGGGTCCCAGCACAGATCAGTGGAAATCTTGGCACGCTGACCTGGATTTCAACCCAATATTTATTCTAGTTTTTCAGATGCAGATTCTAGTGATCCGCCCCTAGAGTCGAATTCAGACAGTTCCTGCCATTAGGTTTATTAACCCCAGAGTCATCAAGTGAAAGTGTTTGTTACTCATATTTGGCAGAAAGAGAGGTTGGAGCTGTGTGTGCCCTGATAGGGGAATCTGAGACAAAGGTACAACCCAGAGAGAGAGGCTTTCCAATTCAGCTCCTACACAAAATTGTCTGCAATAAAACCTCTGAGGAAGAATAAAGCAAGAAGGGGTGGGGACTGTCCTCACACTTTAATAATGCACAAGTCTCCCTCCTTCCTTTCACAGAAGCCAAGTCTACTTTAAAGAACCTCAGGAATGTTCCTGCAGTCCAGATCCCTGTCTGGCAGGATCTCTCCATCCTCCATCTTGTGCCCCATACACACGGGGGATCTAAGATGGAATTCAATCCCTATACAGTAAAACACTAGAGATACACTCCATGCTAACAATAATACACACATGCAAAATGTGAGTGTGCACACATTCTTCATACATGTCCCATGCAACCTACCCAGAAACCCTCACACTGTCTGCAGCAGTTTACTACATATTAAGCTACAGATTTCAGTGTATAATATAATGTAGAAAGAGTTAACAAATACAAGGCCAAAAAGAAAAAAACTGGGAGTCTTTACAGGCTACAACCCATTTCCAATAAAGACATATTTTACTCCACTACATGGTGCCAGAGGAAAATCCTCCACAGTGGGTGACAAATATTTTACCTCCAAACTCTGTATCAGGCTTTAAGACAAATCAGTGGGTTCATCGTTGTGCGTACTGTTTTTGTGCTTATAAGTAGTATAAAACAGACAAAACGGGGCCTGTGCACATTTTTTCTAACGCTGGCAAAATCTTACATACAAAATGTTGCCTTTGTGCAAAATGTTTAGTGTTTCACTTAAACTTTTGTGTGATTTTTGCCCACGGGACACAAGTTCGAGAAGAAAGTGTCTCATCAAAACATTTTCTTCTTCTCATCCCAGTCTTCAGTTGATATGTTGTGTGACTTTTGTGTAAGGTCTTGTGGAGAAATTTTACTCGAGATATTTACTAAATTATTATGCGCAATATCACAAAATTATGTGAAAAGAATTGCAACTAAGACACCCCCCAATATTGATTGTGTAAAAACCTCTTTGTTTTTATACAGAAGACATAAATTTAAACGTAGCTGCTCCCTATAGATTGGTTTTACTAAGCATTTAAAATCGCCTTTTTTATTGCACCATAGCTCATAACTAACAAATCCTTTTTGTGCGTGCAAGGAAGCTCCCACTGTTCCTACAAATATTTTTTTTTCTGCAAGAAAAGCACTGTGTGACTAAACGCATTATTTTTACTTCCCTCGAGTAAGGGTAGATCTGGAAGACATTATATTTTTGGTTGTGTGCCTTACCCTAAATTATCAAAATAGTTGTGGTTTACGATCTCACCAGCAGTGTGCAATTAAAGGCTCCAGCATAGTAAAATAAACTAATAATACATTGTTAGGGTTTTGCTTCTGTGGCAAGTCAAGTGGTTGACAGTTTTCATTTCTGAATTCCTGCTTTTCGACCTAGATAGAGCCTTTGAGCAAGACCTTTATCTTAGTATGTCTGGTTCCAGGTGGTGTTGTGATGTCTCGGCCCTTCTGCTAAGAGGTTATTGCTTCTTGATATTGATTAAGTGTCTGGGAGACCATACTAATGGTTTATTGTTTCTAGATATTGAAAGGATGCCTGGGACCTTTTATTGATAGATTAGTAGTTCTAGGTATTGACCATGTGTGCAATACTCTGTATTGATAGTTTATTGCTTCTGGATATCGATAAGAAGCCTGGAATCTTTTACATAGAGGTTACTGCTTCTGGAAATTGATGGTGAGCCTGGGGCTTTTTATCGATGGGTGATTATTTCTGGCTATTAACAGGATGCCCAGGACCATTTAATAATAGAACATTGTTTTTAGGTATTGATCATGTGAATTTTGAATACCTTGTATCGATATTTAATTTTTCTAGATATTGATAGGGTGCCTAGGACGTTTCATTAATGAGTTATATTATTGCTTCTGGATATTGATAAGGTGTGTGGGACCTTTTATTGATCTGCTGTTATTTCTGGATATGAATAGGTTGTCTGTGACTTAGTATTGATAGATTATGTTTCTAGATATTGATTGTGTGACCCTTGAATATCTGATAGAGATAGTTTGTTTCTGGGTATTAATAGGGTGCTTGGGGTCTTTCATTAATATGTTATTGCTTCTGGGAATCGATGGGGCACCTGTTATTCATGTGTTGTTATATCTTCAAGTGATTGGGTCCCTGGATCAGTTTATTCATTTTTTATTTTTCTGGGTATTGATAGGTTGTGTAGGACCTTTCATTAAGTTTTACTGTTCGAGGTATTGATTATGTATACAATACTTTGTATTGATATTGTATTTGGATATTAGCAGAATATCTGGGTTATTGTGGATATTGATCATTGGTATAAGATTTTCTTATATAGTTTGTATGTTCTGAATATTCATAGGGTTTCTGAGACTTTTTATCAGTAGGCGATTTCTGGAAATAGATGAGGGCATGCGGTATTGATGTATTTTCTGTTTTTGTCATAGTACTAGAGTGCATGGCAGCTTTTGTTAATAGATTATTGTTCCTGACTATTGATAGAGTGCCTGTGAATTTTAATTTATGGGTTACTGTTTCTGAATATTGATTGTGTACGAGGCCTTGTATTGATAGGTCTGTTTCTGGATGGGGTGTTTGGGACATTGTACGAAAAGATTATGGCTTTGTTCCTTACAGGTCTGTTCCTTCATGGAATCCTTAGATCAGGGGACACCAGATTGGGCGAGGCCACCCACGGTATTCACTGGGAGGGAATCAATGTAAAAGGCCTGCACATGGCCAAGTCATTTCTATAGTGTTACTGTTGTGGCATCTTGAATGCTTAGAACCTACCACTCACGCACAAAAGTTTTCTCCTTAAGCCATTCACTGGTGTAAAACTAGGAGTGGGGGATCCGAGAAGTGGCATGTTCACCCCCCTCTTCTAGGCGCTATATCTGATGCTGTTTCAGATTGAAGTATTGGATTTTACCCAGGAAGAGTGGTATAACTAAGGCCCCCGCAGTGCGGGCGGCCCCCTCAGCACAGTAGAGTGAGTGGGGGGGGGGGGGTGGCTTCAAGTTTGTTGACACCACTGCCCATGAATACTTCTGTAGCCTGGCCCGTGCAAGACCAGGAGAGACAGGCCCTCTGCAAGAAGGAAGAGGTGGGAGGTGGGGAAGGGCGGTCTGTGTGTGTGTGGCCTGTTAGCCACCGAGCCCAAAGTTGTGAGGCTCCCAAGAGGCAGAAGTTCAGATGGTCGTTAAAACATAAAAGGAAGACAGACTCGTGCACATGTGCGACGCAGGTCTCGGAAGTGAACGAGAGACTGCGGAACTAACCAGGCTCGGGGTGTTTTGTTTTACGAAAGGATCAATGTCGGCGGATATGGTCGCTCCTGGTGACACGAGGGAGCACCTGAGACACACAGCAAAGGGCGCATGCAGCTCTCTGCACACTGGCCACACAGCAGCCTCTAAACACTGTTCTGCATGAACTGCCGGTGTCGTATTCAACCCCAGCGTTTAACCAACTAATCAATCAGTCAGGGGGCCTGTAGAGCGCTACTACTCACCCATTAGGGTTTTAAGGCGCTGGGGGAGGGGGGGGGGGTAATCTTTGCTTTAAAGACTCGTGGGGGGGGGGGGTATGTAGGATGTATGACACTCTCGGACTCAAAACAAACAGAGCAGAAACAGGCGGTGCTATAATTTTTTTTTTACGGAAGGCGCTGTTGGTAGTGCCAAATTCGGTTTTGCCCTTGGCGCTATTTACACAAAGCCCCCCATGTGTTGGTATGCTTGTTGGGGTAGTTGTACTCAAGGCTGATTCTAGTATGCAAATGGTTGCGAATTAAGAGCTGGCAGCTGTTGTATTAAAGCAACCTTCTTCCACACCGTACTTAGCAGCGCTGGCGTAACTCACAATACCCCCACCGCAAGATGTGATGGGGAGGCTGAGACTCCCAAGTCACAAATATTCAGATGTCTGGGGCTGAAAGGGGCCCTTGGAGATTGGGGGTGGCTGCGTTTCGACCCTGACACTCCGTGGATCACTGTGCCGTTTCTCTCAGGAGCTGTGCACACATGGGTGACTCCACCACACTGGAATCCACACAAAGGCGGCCGGGCCCGCTTTATAAGAGCGTGGCCGGGAGGGCCTGCGCCCTTCCCCGCAGGGCTGAGAGCCGAACCCGGGGGTCAACACTGTGGAGCCGCGAGGATATCAGCGAGATTCCGGGGAGGGGGGCGGGGCAAGGGGCATACACGAGCACATAAGCTTCTCTAAATAAAAAATAAAAACACATACTACTCAGTCTCAAACCCAGCAACCGCGCACACGGTAACCAAACAGGAAGACACAGCCACCACGGAGGCAGACACACAAACTACTGCAGAAACACCCACACAAACAGACACAGCACATGCACAGACACATTCCTGATATCACCCGCATGACTTGGCTCGAGATGACAGGGACGCTCCCTTGGCTCGCAGCCGACACCGCGCCTGCGACAGATGCCACCGCGAGGCATCGGTGCATAACTGGGGAGCGAACTGGTTCCGGGACAAGAGGCTAGAGCAGTCTGAGAGAGCGCACTGAAAGGGAGATGACGGAGCGAAAGAAAGGGAAGAGAAAAACGAGAGAGGGGAAACGCACGCGGGCAACTGAGTGTTGTGGCTCCGGCGGCCATGTTAATGTGACAACCCAAATAAACGAACTTTTCGGGAAAGGGATCGGGGGTTGTAGGGTTTTAGAAAGTCAACTATATGAAACTTTGAAAACTATCCAGCGCACTTTTTAATTCTGTATTAAGATGCGAATGACAATAACATCAGCACTCAAATAAACCCCTCAGATCTTCATTCTATCTGGGGGGCACTGGGGGAGGGTCCCTGCCTAGGATGGGGAAGGGCGGTTGCTAGCAGAGGAGGCTGTGTGTGGTGGGACTAGTCTCACATTCAGGGTGTAGACAGCACACACAGCACCTGTCGGTCACATGGGGCGGGGGTCCATTGTGAAAGGGCTTACACCCACCCCCGTGCCACTGATCTGCCTAGAACAATATTAAAACTGATTATATGAGCCCTGGCAATGCACCTCTGCCCACTACGGTCCTGCGACCTAGGGGTCCAAGGTGCCACCGCAGGGGAAGAGCGTCCCTGGGTAGAAATAACGCCCCCTCCCACGAAGTTAGGATTGGAGCTGTGCCTTCGGGTACGGCCCCCACTCCGTCATTCTTACCGCCTGAACCCCCGCACCTCACTGCCAAGGACAGGACCGGTGGTCCCCACTTCTAGGCGTTCATTAGCGTCTCTTTCTCGTGCGTTTTCCTTTCTTGAACATCTCCGTGCCCCGCTGCCCAGTTTGAGCCCCCACCCCCATTGCCTTCTCTCGCTCAACTTGCTTGTTTTCTTTATCTCTTCTTCCAGCTGTTCATGGCTTCAATTACTCTTCGCCCTGCCTCTTTCATGTCTCTTGAGAGTGCGCACCCTAGCGGTCCGTGGACCTCCCGGCAAGTCACGTTACCTCAGTGGATAGGCCAGCCAGGCCTGGTCACTCTCGCATCACCCGTGTACACGGATTACCACCCGCAGTGTGACCCCGTGGTCCTGCCGTCCCTGATGGGCGGCATTGATTGTAGTGAAGAGACAGAACTTGGTATTTCTTGCCCAGAAAAATGCCTGCCCCACCCCTTTTCTAAAGATATATGTGTACTGCATTATGACGCTGGGTGAGAGGGGAGGGAGCCTGTGTGCATGTTTAGCTGGGCACATCAGGGAATCCATTTTGTCTGGCAGTACAAAATGGTGGCAGACTATGGGTGATGTTTTCATGTCTTGTGTTAACCGAAGAGTTCACATTGTAACATTCCTTTCCCTCAAATTTCACTGTACACGCTGCCGTGTTTTATGGAAGGGGCGCCAGGTTCTTGGTATGTGGCTCCTGTCCAGTTGCCCCTGCCAGAGTGTTCCTAACACTGCCCTCCCCTCCCGTCAGATCTGTGCCACAAAAGAGGAGGCTCGGCTGTCTGAGTCAAACTGGCACCAGCATCTGAACTGGCTCCGGAAGGGCATCTGTTGGCCACCACTCGGACCTGCCTCGATCATTTAGAGGGCGAGCAGGATTTTACTGGAGGACCCCCCCTTCCCTCCCCAAAGTTTGTACTCGGTCTCAAAGCTGACTGGCCAGTTCAGTGGATTAATAGTGGGCAGTTTGGCCAGATCAGTGTTTGAGGATTTCTCAGTGACTGAAGATGAACCACACATCAATGTCATTGAGAAGTTGGCTGTGTTCAGGGGTGGGAGCTGCTGCTTGCTGGCTTCTCACCTGGCTGGGTGCTGAGACTGCGTCCTGGTTCATGCTGGAAGTGCTGTTGGGCTGGCTTGAGAGCAGGAGGGCCCTGCCGGGGGTAGAGAGGGTGCTGGAGCGTACCTTGTAGAGGGATCCCTGCCTAAAAGCTGAAAGATGAGTCCAACAAGCTGCTTGGAGGGTGGAAGCCGTGCAGGATCAAGCACCCTCACCATCTGCAGTGCTCACGGCCCAGCGAAAGGATGAGTGCCGACAGTGACTGTGGTTAGCCCTCCCCTCTGCCCATAGTTACCTCCACAAGGCCTTGAGGATTACCTCGGTCATCTCTCCCGGTCTGGAGTGTACCTTGTAGAGGGATCCCTGCCTAAAAGCTGAAAGACGAGTCCAACAAGCTGCTTGGAGGATGGAAGCCGTGCAGGATCAAGCACCCTCACCATCCGCAGTGCTCACGGCCCAGCGAAAGGATGAGTGCCGACAGTGACTGTGGTTAGCCCTCCTCTCTGCCCATAGTTACCTCCACAGGGCCTTGAGGACTACCTCGGTCATCTCTCCCGGTCTGGAGTGTACCTTGTAGAGGGATCCCTGCCTAAAAGCTGAAAGACGAGTCCAACAAGCTGCTTGGAGGATGGAAGCCGTGCATGATCAAGCACCCTCACCATCCGCAGTGCTCACGGCCCAGCGAAAGGATGAGTGCCGACAGTGACTGTGGTTAGCCCTCCTCTCTGCCCATAGTTACCTCCACATGGCCTTGAGGATTACCTCGGTCATCTCTCCCGGTCTGGAGTGTACCAGAGAAGCAACGAGGTGGGGCTGTGCCGAACTGCTCACCGCAAACCGTGTCCAAATCCATGGAAAACTGCGGATTTATCAATCCATAAAAATACATGAAGGCCTCTGTGCCCCGCTCAGCCCAGGAGCTGTGGGCACACACCGGAGGCAGATGCATTCGATCACAGCAGGTAGTTGTGGTAATAAGCAACTTTAAAATGTCTAGAATAACCCAACAGCAAGGGAACTACTTAACCACAAGGATAGGTTGCAGAGTTGTCGCATTTTAAACTTAAAGTACTTTTAATCATGGGGATAGCAGTGGTCAGGCATCAGGACCACCTTTAGCACCCAAAGAAGAGCAGGCCCCTCTAACTTTGTTGGTCCTGTTGCCTGCCCTCCGACGCCCTTCGCGTGCTCAAGATCCGAGCTCCAGTGGCGTTCAGTCTTCGGTCTGGTTTTGGGTTGGCCAGAAAGATCCCAGTGAGGCCATGCTAGGACCTTGCGAGTGCCCCTGAGGCTCAGAAATGGCGTACAGTCCCCTGCCCGGGGTGGCTCACAGATACAGCCCCCCTTCTTCGAGCTGACCACGCCACAGCTCTAACAGAGAACCGAGTGCTCCCCTACAAACCGGATTGCTTTGGTCAAGGCAAGGACCGCAGTTCTGGTCATGAAAGTAGTGGTGCTTCTAAGCATCAGATATCATAACATTGAGCAAACATTAGGTAAAAGCTAGAAGTGTTGAGATATATTGAGATATATATATCTGGCTAGGAAGAGGCTAGATACATCAGGTTTGGTGTGTGTATCTGTATATTTAGTATCCCCCTGGGTGTGCATTACAAATACTTTTTTTCTTCTTGAAAGGGCACTTACTGCTTCTCACACCCTCTTCTCTTCCCCCTCCCGCTACATGTTTTTTCTCTTCCATTTAAGTCTGCTCCCCCCTCTCCCTTTTCTTATCCCAAGGGTCTGTTCAGATCGCCCCCACCCCGATCTGAATCCACCAAACTTTTTTGCTCGTTTAGTTTCACTCTCTCTGTCTGCAAATGCTTATTTTCCGCAAGGCGTGTCTCCGTTCCTCGCAGCCCCGGCCCTTTTACGTCTTTTCCGCAAGGCGTACCTCCGTTCCCCCACCGCCCCAGCTCTCCTCATTCATTTACTCAGACCGGCACTTTTATCTCCTCATCCGCTTCTCTTTACCCCCACCCTCGCCCCCGCCCCTCACGTCTCACCACAGCGCCCGCTCTCTCATCCTCTTTCAGATTTCTCCTTACTCCTCCACGCACTCCCTCTGCCCTCTCTCCTCAGGGTGCGCGCATCCCTCCTCGCCCCCGGTTTCTGGCGTTCCCCTGCTCTCTACCTTTCGCAGTCCTCCCCCCCGTATTTCTTCCCTCTGGTCTCGCTTCTCCGCACTCTTTCACCCTCTCCCGGTGTCCCTGCCCCCCCGGCCCATTCCTTTCTCCTGCTGTCGCGGTTGTTCCCCTCTATTCCCTCTCCACCACCCTTCTTCTCCCTCGCGGCCCCTCTGTTCTTTCCCTCTCTTCAGTCCTTTCTCTGTTCTTTCTCCTAAACTCGCCTCCACCCCCTCTATATATTCCGCTCTGTCTGTACCCTCGCCCCATATATATCTCCCCGCTGCCTCTTTTCTCCCCCTCGCTTTCTCATGTCCATCCCTCTGCCCTGTACCCATCCCTCTAGCCTTCCCCTCCCCCTTCACTCTTCGCTGCTGCCCTCTGCTCCCCCTCTCTTCTGTCTCTGTCTGCCCTGACTTTTTCGGGCTGACCTGCCCTCTCCTTACTCCCCCAGACCCCCCCCCCCCGCTCTTGCAGTTTCCCTGCTCCCTCTTTCTCCTACTCTTTCTTCTGCACTTTCTCTCTCTCCATCTTTTTGCTATCCACCCCTGAGCTATCTCTCCATTCCTTCTCCTACAACCCACTTCCGGCTATCTACCCCAGCAGTTCTCGACTCGTGGTTGCTGCCTCTGATATACTGTTTATTAAAATAATTGTTTATTCTCGATTCATGAAACCCAATAAGCATAAAAAGCATATAGTCTCAGTTTATCAGAAAATGCAACATATTTTACAATTTTGCATAATAATTAACGATGCTTCCAACATGAATTACAATTTTACAGGTAAGCCATCTTTCTCTATTCCTTCTCCGACTGGTCTGGTCACCTCTGCTCGTCTTCGTCTCTTCTCTGCCTTCCTTCTCCACCGCATGTCTTCTCATCTCTCACGCCTCAGGTCTTTCCCTCTCGAATCACCCTCCTCCAGCCTGTCTGTTCCTTCTCCTCCGTCACTTGTCTGCCCTCCCTAAACATCAACACCCTCCCCTTCTTCTCGCTGTGCTCTTTCCCTTCGCTGGTTCAGCTTTCCTCCACCTCTGTGTGCTCTCCCTCTTACGTCGGCTCTCCTCCTCCCCTCCACCCTCTTCCCCCGGCTCTCGCCGTGAGTGGAGGCAGCTGACGCCTGCAGTGAAAGCTAAAAACACACAGGCGCGATTAGTCACGCTCAGAAATCCCCTCCGAGGGCGCGGGGCTACGAGAAGCCTTCAGCGAGGGCTGGCCGCGGCGCAGCCGGGGTGAAGGTGGGGGAGACAGCGGGGAGGGTCACGACCTGCAGAGGGGTCCTTGTAGCCAGCCCCCCCAGCGGATGTCCGTGGCCCTTTCCCGTGTACTAAAGACCGTGGAGGGTCCTTTACGCACGCACACGGTATGTGCGAGGTGGTGGGCGACCCACAGAAAGCTCGAGCCAGGCTCCAGCCTGAGGCCTGGCTCTGGTTCAGCTCGAGGGGGAACCTCGCGCCCATAACGAGCCGAGCCTTCGTGTCGCTTCTGCCCCCCCCCCCTTTCTTTTTGGTGTTACGGCCAGAACTGACCACTATGAAACTCGTGAATCACAATCTCCCGTGCACGTGACGTGACCTTGTAACCAGTGCTCTCGTAGAGCGCCTCCGATACCTGTGGGTGAAGTTCACGCTATATTTTAAAAACTGCAGCAGATGCGCTAATAAGTAAAAACAAATCCGTAACATGAGAAAAGCCAAATACACGCCCATTTACTGGCTGATTTGTATAGTGTGAAACCGGAAAACTTGGAGCAATAGCGGCTTCCCTGCTTAAATCGTGTGATCCTAACCAAATATTGTATTTCACCAAAACTTTTTCATGCATTATAGTGTATTAAAAAAAAAAACACCTTCGCCGACGACCACCAGGATGAGGTCGGAGATATGAGGCATCGAGAGAGTTCTCTGTATTCATTTCTTCCGCGTGATAACCTTTAGCCTTTCAACGCCCCAACAGTGTGCTAACTGGGAGCCTGGCACCCAGCGGGGGGCGGACCCTCAAAAAAGGAGCCTGGAACCACCCCAACCCCGCAGGGACCATCAATCAGTCGTTATCTGTCCAACCCTCCCGCCGTGGTTAGAACACCCCCCCCCCTCCGTGAATGTCACTAGTGACCCCCCTCCACTACGGCAGGGAACAGGCTGATGAACAGCAGGCACCAAGTGGCCACACTCCCACCCCGGCATAGGGGCGGCTAGGCCATGGATGCCTCCTACGGGGAACGTACAACAGACAGACGGACCAGGCGAGTGATTAGGAAGACCTACAGTGAGGAGGTGGACAGACGGGTGGAGGGCCCTAGGGCAGGCAGGTGGTGTAAGCACCTACATAAGGCCCTGACAAGAAAGTGGCTGTGAGAGATGTGCGCGCCTCCTGCTGAAACGTCTGATACGTGTGACATCGAGTGAGGCCCTGACAGACTGAAGGCTCAGTCTGCGGCTCCCGCGGAGCAGGGACTCACACGGCCGCTCTGGGACCGCCTTCCTCAGGGACTCACACGGCTGCTCTGTGACCGCCTTAATCAGGGACTCACACGGCTGCTCTGTGACCGCCTTCTGCTGTGCTCAACAGGTGTGTGGGTGAGGCAGGCTGCCCCGGTGCGCCGTAGAGTCTTGACAGCCGTAGCGTGGAATAGGCAAATTTAATCCAAACGACATATAATAGCCCAGCACGGATTTGTAGCGGGAGTGGTTGGGGGTGTTTGCTGCCGCTGTGTATGGCGGCCTGGCGGCGGTGTATCGCCAGGGCATTGCCTGCTCGCCGTGGCCTGCAGGCGGCAGCTTGTGTGTGACTGGAGGTTGTGTGAAATGTCGGTGTGAAGCAGGGTGCGTGTTTGGGGGCATTGCCTGCCCACCGTATATAACAGCCTGGCAGCGGTGTGCTAGCCGTGGCATGAAGGCAGGCAAGGGGTAGCTGCAATTGGTGCAGCAGGTGCAGTGTTACCGAGAGCCGGCGGCCCGCTGAACCACGACTATTGCTGTATTTTAAAGTTCAAACAGCAGCCAGAAGGCCGGTTTGTACTTTGCACTGGGGCCTGCGACACGCCGGCTAAGCTACTAGCAGCAGGGTGTGTAGTTAAACAGGACGGGATTGTCTCTCTGCAGTTACGCATACCTGTGCAGCAGTGTGTGTGGGGGGCGGGGGGCGGCATGGCCTGCCCTGCGTCCCGTGGCCTGTCGCCAGCGTGCAGTAAGGTCTGCCACACTGATGTCAGATGTGCCGTTTGGGGCCTTTGCCGAGCCACAGTCGGTAGCGTAGCCAGGACGCCTTGGGCCCTGGCCTGAGCGCCCCCTGGTTGCTGTTTGAATAACATACAGCAATAATCCGGGTTCAGTGGGTCTCTGGGTTCGGTCCCACAACACCTGCTGCACCAACGGACACTACGCCACTGCCCACAGCACGCTGTGACCTGGCGGCAGTTCGGTGCAGCGGGATGTGCGGTCGAGGCGCTATATTGCCTAACCCGCAGTATGGCCGCTGTGTGTAGCAAGGAGTAAGGGTGCCATTGCCTGCCCACTATGGCTTCCTGGCGGCCCGGCCGCTTTTCACAGCATGGTGTGCGGATAGGGTTGGTGGGTGGGCACTGTGCCCACAGTACTGGCCTGGGGTCAGCCTGTTACCAATCTTCAACAAGGCGTGCGTGGTCGCTGCCTCCCCGCCGTGGCCTGGCGGCTGTCCAACCTCCAGCGGCCGCGGGCATTGGTGGCAGCTCGGTCGTGCTTCTCCGCAGCAGGGTGTGCGACTGTAAGCCGCTTTTGCCAGTAACGGTGTGTGCACTAGGGTGTTAGGCTTTGGACATTGCGAGTCTTATCGCGACATTTCATGGCCCTGTCCCGGCGTACAGGAAGGGTGACGGAGCGCTGCTGTGCCTGCTCACGGCGCCTTTGAGGCAGCGCAGTGTTTTGTGCAGCAGGGGTGGTGGATACCGTGGCCTCCTCCTGGCAGCCTGTCTGGTTGTGAAGCAGTGGGTTAGGGGGCACTGCCAGCTTGCTGCGGTGTGCCACTTCGTACGTCTGTGTGAGGGCCCGTGGGCCGCTCTGCTACCGAGGAGCCCCGGCTCCTGCTAATCGCGCGTTTCCGCTCCCAGAAACGGAGCCAAGGCGGCCTCTGTCTGCCTCTGACATAAAAGATGGCGATGCCGCCCCTCCCCCAGCCTCTGCTGCCGGCGCCCCTCCTCCCTCCCTCCTCGCTGCTCTCCCACTTTGATGTTCTCGCTTCCTCTAAACGATCTGCGCTTCTTTTTGTTCGCCGCCCGAGCCCTGCTCTCCCCCCAGACTAGCACACGAGGGACCCCTGCCTCCCACCGGCACAGAATCCCACACGCTGCCAAGTCTGGAGCCTTCGCCCCCCGGCCCCGGGCCGCATGCCACCGCCTCGCCTAGTGCCAGACTCGCCTCGCTGTGTTTACAGCGCGGCCGGGGCTGCCAGGCCGAGCGCACGGCTCCAGCGAGGCGTCCACGGCTCTTCAGCGCACCAGGGCAGCGGGACTTGGGGTGTCAGGGACCCCATTATGGTCATTTTGTTCTAGCAAACCAGAGGGGGTTGGCCCGTTTCACATGCTTACATTCGGGCCCATGGCGCCGTCTGCACGAGCCCTCTTTGGATACGGACGGGCCCAGCCACGGCTTCTATGCCTCCTGCAGTCTCTGATCGCGTTGCTAGAGGCACTGCTCGTCGGGTAGGCAGAAATACAGAAGTGCAGTTACGTCATATTATTTCAGCTGCCTGCGAACCACGGGGATTCGTGGCACTGTTTTCCGTATTAGGTGCCTGATAACGACGAGGCTGCAAATAGCGCTCCCACAAATTTGAGTTAATGGGAGGTTTGCGCACTGTGCCCCATTCCAAATTCGGTGTTGGAACGTGGCATACGTGCCAATAGTGCATGGCATTCTCTCCTTCTGATGTGCTGATGTGCGTCCACTTTGTAATCCTGTTAAGGACGGAATTTGGGATTTCAATTGACACTACAAGTCTAAATCGGGGTACGACCAGCAAGATCATATGAGCAGAATGTAAAGCCAGAGTGGGGGGTATATCCCAACTTTTGCAACGAGGAAGCGGAGTGCAGTACGGAGTAATATCCTTGCATTATTGTTAATGCTTTAAAGATCTGGGGCCCTGATATGTCAACAGCCTTTCTCACCCTATTAGGAGACCTTGGGGTGCATTCTGAGGCAGCGGCGGTTTGTTTAGTGCTTTTCCTGGAGCCCAAAGGACGCGGTCATTGCCAAGGTTAAGGTGAAACCGCACCAGTGCATGTTGCCGCGGTGTTAGTCAGTGAACACTCTTGAAGGGAGGGCTTCAGAGGGCCGCAGAGTGCCGGTACGGCGAGCTGCAGGCCTCGCACGTGAAGCATACGACCCAAACCTAACAGATGCACAGGTCAAATGTGTGTTAAAAGGAACAGCAAGCCAGCAACTTTTTTGTTTTTGTTCACATTTTTTTCTTAAAATTATGTTCTCCAAAGTGTAAAAAACAGTGAATAACAACCATATATCAGCCCCAAAACAGACAGGCGTGTTGTCAGACAGGAAAAAAATGAAACGGGAATTAGAAGAAAAGGAAGAGAATGAAATAAAAGATAGAGGAAAGAAAGAAGAGAGGGAAAAAAAGGCCACAAAGCACAAAATTAAGATCCAATGTGATAATCCCAGCTTCAAACATCGGCAAAAAAACGAATAGTACAACAAAAGAAAAAAATGTGTATTCAGACAAAAGAATAAAGAAACAAAGTAATATATGCATTCAAGACAAATCCTTAATATAACACATGCGTATCAAAAGGAAATGACCGAATACAAATCAGCGTCATTTATGAAGGGGCCCGTGTGGGGCGACTGATTGGGCCCTCCCAGTTTTGTACAATACACTTCCTCCAAGGCAATGTCATCTCCCATCGATTCAATATATGCGTTTTTGTTTTTTTCTGATTACAACATGCACGGCCCAGGAGACCATTTTTTTGTAAAGCTGAGCTGTATAATTTAAATGGTAATTAATTCACCCAGTGACCATGTGATCAGCCCTGGTTGAATCTGTCTAATTTCAGGGAGATTTAGGTCCGACCGAGAATGGCCGAGCCTTCTGCAGATGGCACTGGGGACACGTCGTCTAATGCGTTTCCCATTTGAAAGCGGGGCCCGCTTGTTACTGAGCGCCTACTCCATGTAGCGCGCTCCTAAGCGCCTGTCTTGTGCCGAACGTTGCAATTTAAGTTTTCTTGCTGCGATTTTAAAGGTTCCACAAGAGGTGGTTCCAGGCCAACCCCTGACCCCCCAGATTAAGAAAAGAAAACTTCATGAGGTTTGAGAATCATTCAGAAACGTGCCATCTATTGTCCAGAGGTGCAGCCGAAAACGATCCCTAAAACATTTAGGAAAACTTCTAGAAAGGTCATTGGAAACCTTACTGTTTCTGGGAAAGTGAGTCCTGGCTTTGCCTTTTTGGAACTGGGGCAGCAGGGACGTCTATTGATTGTCTGGAACAGGAGGTTCGTTGGTTGTCTGGAGCAGCACGGACGTCTGTTGATTGTCTGCAGCAGGTGGAAGTCTGTTAAGTGGCACAGGAGGGTGGTCAGTTGGTTGTCTGGGGGAGGAGGGAAGTCAGTTGAATTGTCTAGAGCAGGAGTTAGGTCAGTTGTTTGGAGTAGCAGGGAGGTCAGTTTGGTTGTCTGGAGCAGGAGGGAGGTCTGTTGATTGTCAGGCACAGGCGGGAAGTGAGTTGGTTGTCTGGAGTAAGAGGGTAGCAGGTTGATTGTCTGGAGCAGGAAGTAGTTCAGTTGGTTGTCTGGAGTAGCAGGGAGGTATGTTGATTGTCTAGAGAAGGAGGTAGGTCAGTTGGTTGTATGGAACAGGAGGACAGTCTGTTGGTTGTGTGGAGCAGCAGGAATGTCAGGTGGTTGTGTGGAGCAGGAGGGAGGTCCGTTGATTGTCAGGCACAGGTGGGAAGTGAGTTGGTTGTCTGGAGTAAGAGGGTAGCAGGTTGATTGTCTGGAGCAGGAAGTAGTTCAGTTGGTTGTCTGGAGTAGCAGGGAGGTATGTTGATTGTCTAGAGAAGGAGGTAGGTCAGTTAGTTGTATGGAACAGGAGGACAGTCTGTTGGTTGTGTGGAGCAGCAGGAATGTCAGGTGGTTGTGTGGAGCAGGAGGGAGGTCTGTTGATTGTCTGGAGCAAGAGAGTAGCATGTTGATTGTCTGGAGCAGGAAGTAGTTCAGTTGGTTGTCTGGAGTAGCAGGGAGGTATGTTGATTGTCTAGAGAAGGAGGTAGGTCAGTTAGTTGTATGGAACAGGAGGACAGTCTGTTGGTTGTGTGGAGCAGCAGGAATGTCAGGTGGTTGTGTGGAGCAGGAGGGAGGTCAGTTGATTGTCTGGAGCAAGAGAGTAGCAGGTTGATTGTCTGGAGCAGGAAGTAGTTCAGTTGGTTGTCTGGAGTAGCAGGGAGGTATGTTGATTGTCTAGAGAAGGAGGTAGGTCAGTTAGTTGTATGGAACAGGAGGACAGTCTGTTGGTTGTGTGGAGCAGCAGGAATGTCAGGTGGTTGTGTGGAGCAGGAGGGAGGTCTGTTGATTGTTAGGCACAGGCGGGAAGTGAGTTGGTTGTCTGGAGTAAGAGGGTAGCAGGTTGATTGTCTGGAGCAGGAAGTAGTTCAGTTGGTTGTCTGGAGTAGCAGGGGGGTATGTTGATTGTCTAGAGAAGGAGGTAGGTCAGTTAGTTGTATGGAACAGGAGGACAGTCTGTTGGTTGTGTGGAGCAGCAGGAATGTCAGGTGGTTGTGTGGAGCAGGAGGGAGGTCTGTTGATTGTCTGGAGCAAGAGAGTAGCATGTTGACTGTCTGGATCAGGAGGTAGGTCAGTTGGTTGTCTGGAGCAGCAGGGAAGTTTGTTGATTTTCTGGAGAAGATGTAGGTCAGTTGTCTGGAGCAACAGGGAAGTCAGTTGGTTGTCTGGAGCAACAGGGAAGTCAGTTGGTTGTCCAGAGCAACAGGGAAGTCAGTTGGTTGTCCAGAGCAACAGGGAGGTCTGTTGATTTTCTGGCCCAGGAGGGAACTGGGTTGGTTGTTTGGAGCAAGAGAGTAGCATGTTGATTGTCTGGAGGGAGGTAGATCACTTTGTCTGGCAAAGTAAGGGGAGTTTGTTGGTTTCTGGAGCATGAGGGTAGGCAACATGTTAATTGATTGGAGCAGGAGGTATGTCCCTTGGTTGTCTGGTACTGCAGAGATGACTGCCGATTGTCTGGGGCAGGAGGTAGGTCAGTTAGTTGTCTGGAGCAGGAGGGAGGTCTGTTGATTGGAGCCGGAGTTAGTTTAGTTGGTTGCCTGAGTCAGTACACCACATATATGTGTAAAGCACGAACTGTAAGGGTCTCAAGGCGCTGAGGGCCGTCGGGGGTATTAAGTGAGCTATTGCCCAGAGTCACATGGTGCTGAGCTGATATGCCTCCGGCGCAGGGGCTCGAACCATGAGCCCCAGGCTCCGGAGTCAGCTGCCCTGGCCGCTGTGCCACACCTCTCCCACTCGTGATTTGTTTCAGATTTCACTGCAACTCCTTGAAGCAGCATGGAAGCTCCACCAAATGAAATAAATACGTTTCTCTGAGTGCCACGAATCGTGAAACATGTGAGAGGAAGCTTCCATCACTGGCTCAGCCACCTCTTGGCTGATAAAACTACTGAAATGTGAGTAAAAGGAAATAATTGCACTGCGTCTACCATAATGCTTTGAGATGAAGAGCTCAACATGTTCATTGTGCAAACCAGACCTAAGAAAAGCCTTTTCTGGACCATTCAGCACTGGCTGGGCCCTCAGGAGGGCTGGTGTCCGCTTCCCGAACCACAGGATGTATACAGAACATAGCAGACGGGCCTCAGGTGTGTCAGGATGGTAGCTAGAGGGGCTGGGTGAAATGAGGTTGTGGGAGCTAAATAAAAGACACAGGTATATACAGGAATAGATGGCATAGAAAAACCAAATGCCCGAATCGCAGAAAGCCTGAAACCAGCCATGCTACAAGTGCGGCAAACATCTATGCCACGGTGTGCCAATCGGGGCCTTGGAGCACCCACGGAAATCAGACATGCCACCGAGCACAGCTGCATGAACCCGAAGAACCCGAGCACAGCGGACAGGCATGAAGCCGGGCCTGGTGCGGCAGCGCCCCTGGAAGAGAAGCAGGCGAGCCAGCAAGAAGCTGCTGCTGCGGGAACGCCAAGGAGACGAGTGCCAGCCATGAAGGATGGAAGTGTGCCAAGGAAGGAAGCACGGCTTGCCAGGCAAACAAAGCAGCCGTGCCCTGCGGGATCAGCAAGGGGCTCGTCTGTTTGAGTCATGTTCTCTTGCCGTCGACGGGGACCCACAGCCATTCCGCGCTCTCGGCTTATGGCTCTCTTCCCTGGGGCCTGTGGCGGGTGGGAGCTGGTGTCTTCTCGCTGTGCCAGAGCACCGCAGTCTGTTGCCTGTGAAGGTTAGCCACGAGGCCTCCAGATTCCTTGACTGTCCAGCGCTGTGCGCAGTCAGTGGAGGTGTCTGGTTCTTTGGACTCAGACGAAACAACACCAAAAAGAATGAATGGTTAAAATAAAGGGAAATGGCACAATCCCAGTGCATGGACATTGTGGTTGGAGAAAAATGACCACAAATGTATCGTAATATTAGTCTGGGGACCTAAATGCTCTTGTGGCCAACTTGTTAGAGCTATTACACGGTCCTAGTAACTTCGTATTCCTAAGGGGACCCTTAGGGCTTCTCAGGGTTGGATTGGGACCAAAAATAGACCGGGGCACCTAAAAAAAAAAAAGAGTGGCCCACATTTGTGGATTGCGCAAGACACTCCTTCAGTGTTTTTAAAGTATTATAAAAAGAGGGAGGGGGTTCTCTAACAGAGGCGTGTTTTCTTAACTTCACTGAGATAAAAAAAATGCAAATGTTGCCAGGACTTTGTGAATGGATTTGTGTACAATGGTGAACCACACTGGAATATAAGCAAGGCCACTTCTGGTATCGCCCCTGCCCCTGCTCAATCTGCATACATTAATGGGCAGGCCAGGCGCGAGACTGGGAATGCCACCTCTGCCCTTCCAGAAAGGCCGCTCAGGCCCCCACTGGGCCTTTGACACAGCCCAAAGCGGCCAACACCCTGCCCCAAAAAAGCAGACCACATCTGCAACTCAGATCCTGGCCCATTGCCCGAGTGCTCGCCTTACCAATCCGACCTGCGCCATATGCTACCCCTAGTAGTTACAAATGCCCCCTGTATCAGTAACTCGGGGGGCGGGGGGCATAACTCAGTGCTACTCCTGACACGGTGACTCAGGCAGGCCCACGTGTCACTCGACACCCGAGCCCACGTCTAGCTGGACAGGGGCAGGTGAAAGGCTGCGGTGAGCACCATGCGGTGCATTATGGGACGGTGGTTGGGTGTTGGGAGTTTATGATGATTAACGCGCTGAGGGGCCGGGGTAAAGGAGCTGCAGGCTTCAGTTCCCTCAGTGAGGAGGTAGCGTCTGAGGGTCAGCTGTGCGGTTTATCATTCCCAAAGAGCGTTAATCATGTGCGCCGCATACCAGAACCGAGCTTTGAATAACACCACGAAATTCACCCCTAACCCGCCTGGGAGCTGATACGTAGATGTTTTCAACTTCAGGGTTAAAGTTCAGACAGTAACTCGGGAAAGAAACAGAGGCGGACGGAGGGAAATGAAGCTACACCTACAAACGCATGCCCTTTAACGCAAAAATACTCATGCATGCATGTGAGCAGCTGTCTCACACTTACACTCAAAAACGCTGTACGTGCATTCCTGTTTACATATGCATGCGTGTGCAAACATACTTGTGGACGCACAGATAGTGCCCCGGAAGTTGGTATTTGCAGATAGCTTTATCGCTACACCTCTGCGGGGGAATGAGGTATATGTTTTTATTCAGAAAATGCAACTCTGCTGTCCCTCGTGCAATAATGCATCGGTGCACGTACAGCTCCGGGATATTATTGCATGTCCACTGGTGCATTAATGCTTGCTGTGGGCCAGAGCCGTACGTGTGCATCAACATATTCATAATGGAATGGTTAAGGCACACTTGTGAAATCATTTCATCATAAATGTGCCTCCCCAGGCTCAATGTGCACGGGATCAAGAACACACGTTCAATTCATACATGCGGATTATACCGGATTCATGCGTGCGCACGATTCGTACAAGTGCAACACCAGTGCTCATGTGTGTCGGGAATCGGGTGCAGCGCTCGAGCCATGTTTTGCATAGATTCGTCCGAGTAGCTTGAAATCTGTGACCCTAAAAGCATTTGCACACGTACACATTCAAATTCATGCGCGTAAGAATGAATTGTGTACATGCGAGTCGAAAACCATGCGTCTGTGGTCTGAATCACACACATGCAATTCACAGCAATACACGTGAACCGATTATACAAATGTAGCTTCAGATTTATGCAGGTGCACGGATTCTCATACATGCCACTCCAGGGCAATGCATGTAAAGTAATTCGTTCAAGTATAGTTCCCGAGCAACGGGAAACAATAAGGAAACAGCTCCGGCAGAGCCATGCATTTGAAAGCGTTATTAAGAAACGTGCTGGCCCAGCGACATGCATGTGAAAGGCTTTGCACAAGCGCAGCCCCAGAGCTATGCACGTGAAAGGATTATTAAAAGACATGCTGCCTCCGTGATATGCACGTGAAAGGCTCTCACATGCAGCTCCAGAGCCATGCTTGTGAAAGGATTATCAAAGAACATGCTGGCCCAGAGATATGCATGTGAAAGGCTCGGCTCACGTGCAGCTCTGGTGTCGGTTTTACATTAGAAGCTCGGCAGCCGTGCACGCGCACTGATGTACACAATGCTCACCTCCTTCACCAGGCACGTGCCGCCGTCCGATGGGCAGCGCGAGAGCCAGGCCCGCGTGCTCACGGACACAGGAGCAGGCCTCCGCGGACTGGCGCATCTGGGCCTAGCAGATGGCCTGTATCCTGTTTTCCGAGGCCTGTAATCACCTTTTCCATCTCCGCGCGCTCTATTGTGAACGCGTCGCTCCCTGCCAGCTCCCGCCGGGCCTCCGGAAGGCCGGGGCGGCAGGAGGGGCCCCTCCCCACGTGCGCGATTGGGCCTGGGAGAAGACACCCTTCCTCGGAGCGAGGGAGGGGCGGTGGCTAAGCTCCCCTGTCACCCAGGACCTCGCTGCCGGGCCCGGGCCTGCTCTGAAGGCTACACAGCGGCTGCCCGCGCCTCCTCCACGGGTTACTGCCTCCCTCGGAGCCGAGGCCTTCCGGTGTTCCCTGCCTGGCCTTTGCCACGGCCCGTCCATCACCCGACTGCAGTTCGCCAGGCTGTTCTCCTCCTCTGAATAGCAACGTCTGTGGTTGCTGTTCTTCAGGCTTAGAGATGTAATTATTTTTAATTTAATTTTAAACTCGTTTCATAGCCTGAATTCCCCTTATGAGCTGCGGAAGGAACCGACTGGAAACCTTAACAAGGAAACCAAACTCTAAACAGACGCGCTTATAGTCCATCATGGAACAGTAACTGTGAGGGATCGGCCCTTACATTGCGGCCCAGGTTTTCTTAAGTTTCCATTGCTTGCGAGAAGCAGGCGCCCACAGGGCAGCGTGCTGCAGGGTATCAAATAAGGAGACAACGCAGGAAAACGTTGTAGACACGTTTATTGTCTCATTATTCAAAGGAGCCCACAACCAGGTCTACAGCAACGGTCGGACTCACTCCAACCGCCAGAACCATGTCATAGAACTAGGGCTGTGCGTCTCGTGACGCAGCACGAGATGCCCAGCCGCAATACTAATACTAACAACTACTGCGAGTCTCGTGGCAGCAGCACGAGCTGCCCAGCCGCAATACTAACTACTGTGCGTCACGTGACGCAGCACGAGCTGCCCAGCCGCAATACTAACAACTACTGTGCGTCACGTGACGCAGCACGAGATGCTCAGCCACAATACTAACTACTGTGCGTCACGTGACGCAGCACGAAATGCTCAGCCGCAATACTAACTACTGTGCGTCACGTGACGCAGCACGAGATGCCCAGCCACAATGCTCATACTGCACAGCATCAACCAACTTTCATTCTCAAAAGGCTATTTTGCTTTGACAGTTGACGCGAGCTGAGCTCCAGAATCGTTTTGTGTCATACAGCGTCAATGTTTCTATATTCTATGCAAAGTGGACAGAGCAAAGACACCTGGACTCACATGAATGCCAGATCTGTTAAAATAGCATGGCCTGGCCTTGTGAAATCCTAGCGCTAAATGAAACCAATTGCAAACAAGGGAAAAGCAGAGTACCAGACAATGAAACGTGTAATTTCACTGAAATTGCACATTCAATGCAGTTGACTCTTCAACGGTTATCACCAGTTGGATTTTGTACCTAACAAATGCTGTCCCTGGAGCACACATCTTTCAGGAGGCACTGCTGGTCACCTTTGTGCTGTCATGTAAGGTTTAGCATCACACTTTAATGGCTTTAATTACGGCTGAGGCGTCATCGGCACACAATTCGTTATAAATAAAGTGCTGCCTTCTTTTTTAGGTCTCGTCTACACTGTGCATGAGACTATTGTTTAGAATTCAGTGGGTTTACTACCCGCCCACAGCATACCATTGGTTGTTTTTGTTTGATTGCTTAGCTCCTGTAGGTTTACCTACATTTCTTGTCTTCTCTCCTCCCTGGAGCAACTACATGTGTTCCTCCTCATCTTTTTGTAGTGCACTATGTTTATGTTTTATAAGAGTTTCGGTATTTGTCCTGGACGTGCAATGTGAGTTCATACTTTTAACACAGGCAGGCATAGAACTTATTATTATTGTTGCTTTCACCCTATCTGCCATCTCTATTTACACCTTAGTTACTTACTCCCACAATTGTACTACTCTACACCACTCTACTCTGCCCTTCTCGGTGCCACTACACACATTACCAACTTTACACCACTCCACTTTACGCTATTCCACTCCACTCTGTGCCACGCCATTCCCACCATGCCACTCTACGTCACTCCACTTTACGCCACTCTCCTCTGTGCCACTCCCTTTACGCCACTAACGTTTTGCTACGCTGCTGTACAACATGGTGGAAAGACATTGGCAAAGCCATTAGCTCTTATATAGGTGAGAGCTATTGACTTAGCCGATGCTTGTTTTTAACTGCAGGTTTTAATGCAGCCATGCACAAAGTTCAGTAAATCTGGGCCAGCGTCTCTTCATTCTTCTATTACAATATCAAAACTTTAACATCGATCGCCACTTATGGAAGAAGATGTGGAGTTAATAATAATAAGTAAGTCTACACTCGCCATATGTTGGCAGCCGATATGCCTGCAGGTCGATATCCTAAAAATTGTGAGACTCAGCCATCTCGCCATAGCTAGTGAATTATAAGTTGGCTATTGCGTATGTGTACTAAGCAGAAAAATATAGCAATCCAGCATTTTTTAGTTCAGAAGTGAAAGCTATCTTTTTAGTCCTTTAGACCATACATTGATCATTTTTTATTAAGAACGCTCAACATGGTGCTAACGACGTAACTTCCTTTGGTAGTGCAGCACAAATGTTTAGCTTTGTAAGGATGGAGCCGTAGGACATAGCTGTGCCTCTTTTTCCCTGCAGGTCCCTCTTGTTTGGCTTCCCACACTATAATCTCTGACCCGTAGAACCACCTGCCTGTTAACTTTCCGAGGTACTCAGTAGGGCCACAGGCTGCAGCTGGATGGTCTTTTAGAGTGAACCAGTCTATTTACCACTCCAGTGCTCAGAGCTGGAAATGTAAATCATTTACTCAGGCAACTCATCATCCGGGGAGAGGTAACAAGTCCAACAGCAAAGTTGGCATCAGACAACTGCTAACATGTCCTCCAGTCTAAACCTTTGCCTTATTTTTTCATGCCTTGACATGTCAGAATCTTCTTTTTCACAACTGTTATCAGGCATAAATCACTGCCCCAAAAGACGCCCTCGAATTTATGCGAACCCGTGAAGGGAAAAAGTGTTCCTGCCAAAGGACTCGTGTGCTGGCACACCATTCCTGTTCGTTTGCAGCCTCACCTGTGCTACATTCGGTACTTTGTTTCATTCAGTGTCCTTTTTAAAAGATATGTGCTTCTGCCTCATGCTGTACTGTAAAGTAACTTTGTATCAGTAATTTGTAACAGTCCATGTAGCACAAGTACAGGTGGGCGAGAAACTGTGGGCCGAAGCGGCTCCGGCTCAGCTCGAGGTCATCTTGGACCCTGGACCTCAAAACAAGCTGAGCTTTCCTCTGACTCCTGCCTGCCACCCACACTCTAACCTCATGCACCAAGAATCAAAGACAACATTAAACATTTGATATAAAACAGGTGTGATAAAGAGAGAGCCTTCCAGTGAATGAATTGCGCAAGGTGAAACCAGAAAACACAGCATCAATCCTGGCTTCCCCACTTGACCAAATTGTGTGTTCTTAGGCAAATATTTTATTTCACTATGCTTCCCTTTTCTTCATTATTGCATATAAGAGAATTTTTGAAATATGTTAGCTTAGAATGTGTGAGGCGCCAAACATCTTTGTTTCGATTTAACAGGCTATAATGTTGCTGCTTGTATAAGAACCTTGCCCACATATTGGGTGCGCATGACAACTAACATACCTCTTAGTTCACTAATAGCATTGTCATCAGGATGTGAGGTATGTATACATGTTTCTAAATTCAAGTTTAAATAATGTAAGTTTTAATAAATGCGTCTTAATGCAGTGATCTAATCTTGATGTACTAAGGTCAGGGCCACTGTAATTCTGTAGATGCACCCTTTTTTTTTTACAATTGTGGATTTGCCGCATTTGCCACATAACCATCTGCTGCATAATGTGCAGATTTGAACAAAAACAAAAGCGTTTCTAGCTCAAATGGATCAAAAAGTGCCTGGTGGAATAAAAGGCATGTCCGGCCCTGGTTTAGATCCTGGTCTTAGAAGTCAAAACAAACCCAAGATTGGAAAAGCTGTGCATTGAGACCCCCGTCCCCTCCTGCATATGCTGGGAATTCCATTGACAACGGAGGACTGCGTGAAAGACAATGTGACAATGTCCACCCCTTATGGTCTGCGCTTTTGTTGCCGTTAGCTGAGGTTTGTTGACCAGGCTGCAGAGTTTGAGGCAGGCTTTAGCACACACCAGAGGGAGCTTGCGTGCAAAGAGAATAGGTCTCCCAGGAAGTGGAATTGTTTTTTCCCTATATTCTAGAAGAGATGATGCATTTCAACATCACATATGTGAGCATACTTGTGCATCCATGTTTCTTTTGTTTTCCGGCCGTTTAAGCACCGCATGCAGACCCTATTGTTGATGAGTGGCGAGTGCACTTCAGTCTCTGAACATGGCACAGGAGGCGCCTTTTCATATAACAGTGGTTGCAGAACCATCAGGTAGCATAGGCGCTCTACAGTCTCAATACCCAAACAAACACCATGCCAGACACAAAAGACATGCAGATTATACCCTGTACAACATGACAAGTAAAACAACCCATAGAGACCAACCTATCTCTCCCGATTCTGACATACCGTGCATCAGTCAAGCCCCTAGCCAGAATCATATTTAGGGAGGGCATGACCCCACAGTAATGACCCAACATAAAAGAATGGTGTTGAGGGTGCATTCTCTGATATTTGTAGGGTGCAACATGCATGGTTGTAAAGCACAATGCTTGTGTTTTCTCTATTATTGTTAATATTCGCTTTAAAGGATTAGGAGGATTTTTTTGTGAAATGCTATGTCATAAAAGCATGGGTACTCGCAAAAACTTTGCCAAGGGCCAAAAAGTTTGGTCCTTGGTGTGACCGAGTGCTGCACTGATGCTAGTGGGGAGGGGGGCACGGGATGGGGACTGTAGGTGGGTGTAGAGGAAGGGAAGCATGTACATCTAGTAGCTAAATTGCGGGACCTGCTTAAACAGGTTTTAGGGAGAACATCGCCCTTTAAAAGGAGCGAGGAGCGGCGACACTGTCTCTTTCTCGCCGCTCTGCATACCTCACGCAACTCCGTTCTCGCGACGGAGTCAATTTCACTATCTCTTCTCTCCACCCACCATCCCCTAAGGCAGCAGATTCGATGAGTGTTCAATTTTAGGTTTGCTTGACGATTTTCTCTTTCAGATTGTATCGGACGGTTTTCCCTTCCAGTTATTGCTATGTGTTGACAAATAAGTTATAAAGGTTTTATAACAGATGTTTTATTTCAGGGCGGCGTCACTTTGTCGTGTTTTATGTTTTTCTATCCCTGGTCTGCGGTGAGGTCATGATTGGTCGGTCATTTTTTTAATTCTTTTAGTAGGCATCCCTTTATTAATGGGTACGCTTGGGGGGACAGTGGTCTCTAATCACACTCCAGGGGGCGGTTACAGCTGGTAGGCTGAAGGGTGTGGAGGGTAGGAAGTTCTGCTTCCGGCAGGCCTTTTGGGGCAATCCCCACACAGGCGCCTGGGCAACAAATTGCCACAACAGCCAGTCCCTTGGAAGTAGTATTGGAGGGCATAAGGGGGTGCCAGAGGGAAGTAATCTGATGGGCAAACGGGCCTCCTGCGCAAGGTCACTCCGTTAAGAAGGGGGACCTAGCAAGTAGTTGGGACCAGTCATGACCTTGCACGTAGGCTCATCCGCGATACGCAGAAAACTAGTTTGTACATATTTCAGTTTTAGGATAGGTATGGCTATGTATTAGAAGATGCATGTTAAGATTAGCCATAAAGAAGTGTAAATACGTTGTATATGAAAATTGTTCAAATGTATGAACATGTGTGGGTTTTCTGTGTATTGAAAATGATTGAGTATTAAAATTATGATTTTAATTTGTTAATAAAATATGGCCGGGGTTAACCGACCCCTATTCCAAGACATGTGTGTTGGTTTATTATACATGCCTCGGGGGGGAAAAAGGGGGGGGACGGGTAAGATACCCGGCGGTACCTTGCCGGGAGGTGAGGTGTCGGCCTTATGGAGTGAACTCGGCAATACCTGGCCATATCTGATATTTGTAGTTGCAGCATGCAAGTTTTTAAAGCACAATGCTTGTTGTGTTTTCTCCATTATTGTTAATATTCGCTTTAAAGGATTGGGTGGATTTTTAAAAAAAATGCTATGTGATAAAAGCATGGGTACTCGCAAAAATTTCCCAAAGGCCAAAAAGTTTGGTCAGTGGTGTGACCGAGGGCTGCACTGATGCTGGCGGGGAGGGGGGGGGGGGGCACGGATGGAGACTGTAGGTAGGTTTAGAGGAAGTGAAGCATGTACATCCAGTAGCTGAATTGCACAATGTGAAACCAGAAAACCTGGGATCAATCCCTGCTTCCGCACTTGACCAAATTGTCTGATTTTAAGCAATTGTTTTATTTCACGTTCCCTCGTTTTTCTTCATTATCACATTTAAGAGGACCTTCAATTACATAACTTCAGACTTTGCGCTGTTCGAAACCTTCTCCTGTGTATGATTTGATAAACTATAATTTTGTCCATGCATAATAGCATCCCAGGCCACCCAAAGAGCTCACATAACAAATGACTTGCCTCTTAGTTCACTATTTCGATTGTTATCAGTGTGAGTCGGAGGAAGCATGAATGTTTCTTAAATTCCTGTTTGAAAAATATCAATGTAAAAAACACCACTTCTCAATGCACTGATATAATCCGTTGTACTACTGTGAAATGGTTCTGCATGTTATTGAAATACACTTTTGGAATTTTGAAGAGACTTTGTCATATTTTCATACATTGCAAGAGGTCTTAACAAATGAGTGTTCCATAAGTTAAGTGGTGCAGGAAAGCTTAGTTACTTCCTTTCTTTAACTTCAATTAACCTGAAAACAAATGCTTGCCCGTTTAACAATTATTTTTTTGTCTCTCAATTCTTTATCAACTTTTTCAAAGTTAAACAAATAATGATCATCAATCAAATGCCTTCATATAAACATAAAGTGCCAATGTTAATGTTAGGGCTGATTTGAGTAAGCAGCAGCCCAGTGCTGCTGTTGACGAGCTGGCCGCATCTGAAGTTCAGGAGGGCCTGGCCGCATGTGCCGCCCTGGGCCCTACTTTGAGGGTCAGTGTCATAAAGCATACGCAAATCATACTCATTTAAATCCCATCAAGCAGATTGGGTTTAAAGGAGAGGTGTAGAATATGGTTGGCACCTTGCCTATAGAAATACAGGCAATATTGAACTTGATATAGTCTGTAATCATTTTTAATGTGGACTTTCTGTTTTTGTTTACTTAAATTAGCAGTCCCGGACCATTGAATCAGCTCTAGAACTAAGTCAAAAGTTATTTCAGCTTTTATTTACTGTTTAAAGGATGTACTGATAAGGGAAGAAAATACCAGCTTTAGGATTCTCTTCATGTTTGTACCAGGTGGGATAATAAAATACTGGTCAAGCTGGTAATAAGCATGCAAACAAGTGGCATCCCTGGTGTGGAAAAATGCAACATCAGCTGACTCACAGCTTTGTTTGTTCATTAAACTTTTCAAGCTTTGTGAAATGCAGCGCATGAAAAGTTCTTTCTTTTTTTTAAAGAAAGCTGGGAACCTGCTCCCTGCCTTACTTACCTTTGGTGGTGACAGCCATTTTCTGCAGGAGGATGATCTACCAAGATATTGTACATCAGGAAATTATGCCCCTGAAAATTATGGCCCTGGACTTCCTGATGGGGTAAATCTCACCTCAGGCAAAGTTATGAAACTTCGTTTGTATTCTTGAAAGAAGACGTTTCACAACTTCACCTAACTTCATGGGCAAAGTTTTAACTTTACTCACCACCAGTTTAAATGCAGTTTTACAGGGGAGAAGATGTGACAGCCCCACAATCAGTTTCACTGTAAACGTGTGACAACTGTTAAAGTATGTTTTATCAGAAGAACTGGTCAAAACTGCATGTACTTTAAAATGCCACAAATATTGGAATGCACCACTCTTGGGCATAGGTCGGTTGTGCAAAAGGTGCAGTACAAACGGATTTCTTCCTCAGACGGCCATCAGTGTGACAGGTAGGGGGTAAAGTGATGTCAGAGCCTGGGAGGGGTCCTTTGGAGACCAATGGCCTGCCGGAGGACTCTGGTTCATCCCTAGCAACAGACTCTGTAGCTGGACAGGCAGCAGCCTTGCCCCCAAGCCTCTGCCAGTGGGTAGTAGTTTCACAATTTGCATCTAGGGTCTTGCTCTGCGACAACTTTTCAGTTTCCTGCTGCTTGCAAGGTGCCTCCCATTTGGCTTCTAGAGAGAACTCAGATGTCCGGGATTACGGACATTCTCTTTTTTGGGGAGTTTTATGTAGAGCGAACTAGACCCAAAGGTATCAGAGCACTTTACATGAGCACCAGTTCCATTACAGAGGGACACATTCATTATTATTTTTTTGTTAGGCACAGGGAGATTAAGTGATATGCCCCTTATCACAGGATGTTGCGTGTCCCTGCCAAGACTCAAACCCGGTTTCCCAGCTTCGAGTACGACCGCCCTAGCAGTTAGGCCACATCCTCTCCCTGTCTTCCACATGCAGCTGGATCTTGCATAGATGTCTCGTGGTGGCCCACTCTAGGTGGCTAACATTGCTTGGACAAGCATGCATGTAGAAGGCATGGGAGCCTGTTCCGAACTAGAAATGTAAAATATTTACTAGCGGGGCTGTTATTCAGGATTACTCAAGTATACTCCGAAAGTCAAAGCTTCATAGTTTAAATGTACCCAAATCGCCTCTTCTCAACAGTAGGATGAACTTTTTAGTTGAAATTCGAGAAATATCTGACAAACAGCAAGTATCAGTACTTCTCACCAAACATTTATAATTACAAAGGAGAGGGTGGAGTGTCATTGTTCATCAAAAAGAAACGTGGGGCAAATAACCTTAGTTACACCTGCCGGCTTTGGAAAGAGCTTTCGTACTTCATAGCACTTGCAGTATATACATTTTAAAAAAAGCAGATTAGCCCTGAGTGATCAATTATACTACTATTGTTATGGCCTCAGAAGCCCTGGTGATGGCTCTCAAAATGTCCAGTCCACGGAGATGAAGTGTGAGTGCATTGATCCTTGAAGAGATAGCTAGATATTAAATAATTCTTCAAAGCTGAATAGCCCCAAATAGCGGCCCTTCGGTGAAAAGGAAGGCTGTGTCGTTTCATTTGATATCCATAATCCTGGACTTTCAGGTATGTGCAGATCTCTGCAAAGGGCACTTTTAACCAAGGTTTTTAGCCCACCGGGCTATATTTCACAACAGGTTAGTGGCCCTGGAAAGGCTGTAGGCTGGAAGAGTGACAGAAATACAAGTTGTACCTTACTTCTGACAGATCCTGCCCCATCACAATAAGCTAAGCAAAGCGCTATGCCATACGGAAATCTACAGATTTCCTAAATGCACACAATTGTGAAAGTTTATGTGGGCTTGGCTAGTGAATGCATCTTATCTATCACAAACGGGAAAGGTCATGAAAGTTGCTGGCTAAAGAACAATGTGACTCGATATCCTGCATAGTTGTGCAACTTTTGTTTGCCCTACCACATTTGAAAGGTGAGCAAAGAGTTCAGAATATGGCTAGTCGGTTATTGGCGTCCAAGCTGCGACTGCTAACCAGCAGTGGCAATGTGTCAATACAAGTACAGTAGCCCATTTGAGAATTGCTTCTAAAGGTACTGCAGCCCTCTGAGAAAGAAGCCTGCGGAATAATGGTGTTACTGTCCCTCCGAGGAGTATACTTATTATGTCCCCATTAAAATGCAGCTGTGAGGCTTACAAGTAACACACCCGTAATTAAACCAGCCCAACTTTGAAGTACTGGTAATTTCCCTTAAACTTGAGAGCAGCCCTCCTTTGAAGTGCTGTCAGATCTCACCTTCGGCCATTACTGTGATCATACCTATAGAGGAACATACATCGTGAGGGCAGAGCATGATGCCAAAATCAATTATTCCTTGGCCTCTCTGACATTGCTTAGAAATATTCTAAATTACAGTTAACACTGTAGCACATCCTACTTTCTTGGTTCTAAGCATTCTGTGGGCCTGATTCTAACGCTGGTTGTACTTATAAGGACAAGTTAAATGTCCAAATGGTTTGATTTATACATGCAGGCACAGATTGGACCTTGCACTAGTAAATCCATTCACTCATGAGTAATATCACTCAACGATGGCATAATATTGTGCTAGAGTAAATCCTAAGACAGGGGCAGGGGATGGGTGCTTGAGGGCAGTGGCGTAACACAGCTCGCAGCAGCCCCCGCAGTGCGGGGGGCTCCTTAAGCTCCATGGAGCCACCTCAGCCCAGTACTCGGGCCGGAGAGCTCCTGACTGAGTCCAGAGGTAGCCCCTCCACGTACCTTTGAAGGGGGCCCCCTCAAGTTTCACTACACCAGTGCTTGTGGGCAGGGATGCTCTGAAATCACAAGTTTGTGAATATCAACTGCAAATACAAGTTGTCCATTACAAAAAAAGGAAGACCAATTTTGGGTTACTATATTTATATTTTAACCAATATCAATATCACCCTTTACTCTTCCCTTCCCCTGATCAGAGTTGCAAAGTGAACCATCCAATAGAAGGGTGGCCCCTATATGTAGGATGGGTAGGCAGAAGGAATAGGGGACAACTAGAATCAAAAAGGAAAAAGGAACCGACTGCCTACACAGAGATAATATGTATAAGCCCAAGTTAGGGTCTAGGTTACCAGAAAACGACAAGCTAAAAACTGACCCCGGGAGACAAAGAAACAACTGGGGGAAAGTAATCAATACTAGATTTATTTAAATAAACAAAGGTCAGGATAATAATCCTTGTATACACAGTAAGCCAGAAACAATAGGTTCCACAATTCAAATATAAGAAGGTCCCACACAACAACAGACATACATACAGTCATTCAAACAACATACTGGTGGGTTCAATATGAGGCATATTTACAAAAGCACAAATTTATACAATAGATTTAAAAATAATTGGTATCAACAGAATATGCAGTTTGACACAATAGGGATTAAAGAGAACTCATGCACTCCCAGGTTTTTACAAATAGGTGAAGTCTTCAGGTAGGCACGTGCAAATAAACGCCAACGCACGTTTCGGTGTTTGCCCAACACGGGGCTACACCTTCATCAGGGCAACGATGATGTTAAACGTGTGGGACACAACGAGACCTATGGAATGATCATTGAATTAGTAAAACAGTACAAAAGATGTGAGAACTTAAACAGGCATTTAGTGCAGAATTGACAACAATTTGTTTCCACTCTAGCTCTTAACCATGAGAGTAGGACGAAAACGGTCATAGAGACTGGATGAGAAAAAATCTACAATAGGGGTCAGAGAGTAAACAAAAATGGAACTATATAGTACAATAATTTAGTTGAAAGACAGCGAGGTGCACCCTACAGAATAACATCTCCTAAATAGTGAGTGCTAAGGGACAAGAAAATGTGGGGTCCTACAACTGATAAGTGCTCATAAATAGGCTACCAAACACCAGTGTCAGAGGATAAGGACTATCGAGTGGTGCAAGTAAAAAAAGTTGCCAGAAGTTCATAAGGAAAGGCGGATAGTGAAGAGAGTTTAAGGCCAAAAGGGTTTGTACACCAAACATAGAAAAGGATAATAAAGATAATAATACGATAAAACAATAAACAACAAGCGATACCTTTAGGCCTGATATGTATTTCCGTCGAATCGTTTTTTAGGGAACCGCAGAGGGAACTTTCGCCTCAGGAATCGGAACCCCAGACAGAGGGGTTTCCGTCAGGATCTAATAACACCTCAGATGTACATACAAACGAGACAACAACAATACTGGAAAACATAAACAACATCCCTTTGTTCAATTTGTCCACTAGAACCATCGACCCCGAAACCTCCAAATTGTTATCCAGGGGATTGTCCTTTGTTCCTTCCGCGAACTTCAATAAATTTGAACTGGTCAAGGATCTTCATTCCTTTTTTCTTAAAATTAGACTAAAAAATTTTTTTCTGACTAAATCACCTGCCGAAAATACTAACAACCGATCGGGACTAAAACCCCCCTCTGAATTCATTCCATCTCTGGAATCCATTGGACCTGAAGTCTCGATTTTTGAGAAAGCAGTGTTGTCTAGAATTCAAAAAACTTTAAAATATGTCCCCAAACCGGCTCCTAATCTTTTGAAAGAAGAGAATGAGGCCCTCCACAGTCTTAAGGATAACAAACAACTCACTATCAAACCCTGTGACAAGGGAGGTGGGATTGTTATTTTTGACACCCCTATCTATATTGACAAAATGAACAACCTGTTATCTGTTGCCAAACACTATAAACGTATTACCACCAACCCTGAGCCAGCATTGAAACAACGAATTCGGACCATTGTACGTACCGCTGTGGATGAAGGACACCTTTGCCCCAAGGAAGCTGAGTTCCTTACACCCCTGCACACTAGAATACCAATCATCTATGGGGTGCCTAAGACCCACAAAAACGTATCAGACCCCCCTCTGAGACCAATTGTATCTACTATTGGTGCAGCTACGGAACCCCTATCCAAGTATGTTGACCATTTCTTAAAACCTTTGGTTGCCAACCTTGAATCTTTTGTCAAGGACACTGGCCATTTTATCTCCAAGGTCGAGAATCTAGACTATTACAGTGACAGGGATCTCCTTGTCACCATGGACTATTGTGTCAAACTGTATATTCTGTTGATACCAATTATTTTAAAATCTACTGTATAAATGTGTGCTTTTGTAAATATGCCTCATATTGAACCCACCAGTATGTTGTTTGAATGACTGTATGTATGTCTGTTGTTGTGTGGGACCTTCTTATATTTGAATTGTGGAGCCTATTGTTTCTGGCTTACTGTGTATACAAAGATTATTATCCTGACCTTTGTTTATTTAAATAATTCTAGTATTGATTACTTTCCCCCAGTTGTTTCTTTGTCTCCCGGGTCAGTTTTTAGCTTGTCGTTTTCTGGTAACCTAGACCCTAACTTGGGCTTATACATATTATCTCTGTGTAGGCAGTCGGTTCCTTTTTCCTTTTTGCAAAGTGAACCAGACATTAGTAAAGCTCTTAAAATGATTCCTCCTCTTTGGAGGAAAATATGATTAATGCAGAAGCACAGAGAAGAGCATGTGTTGTGCTTCTTTTGGAGCACATTGTATGTATTGAATGGTGAATGAAGTTAGTTTATATATGCAACGTTTTCCCAATACCCTCTGTCAGCTGTCTGGAAGGAAAAAATATTAGTATGGGATGGCCCAGCCCCCAAATGCCACCCAATGGCTACAGCTCTGGCACCAGTGTTCGCCCCATCACACTGTTACCTATGGTTCTCCCTTAGAAGATACACAGCACTTGTGTATACCGAGCAGCAACAACTCTATTTTGCCTGTGCATGAAATTCTCAAAATCAACAACTCTAAGTTATCTGTATGAGCACACGTCAACAACATCAGTTCTAAGGTACCTAGCATGTATTCCTCAAGAGTATTAACTGTACGAGTACATGTCAACAACATAAGTTCTAAGGTACCCAGCATGTATTACTCAAGATTACTAACTCTAAAAGTGCACCTCAGCAGCGTCAGTTCTAAGGTAGCTGACATGTATTCCTCAAGAGTAGTAACTGTACGAGTGTACCTCAGCAGCGGCAGTTCTAAGATACATGACATGTATTCCTCAAGAGTATTAACTGTACAAGTGTACCTCAGCAGCATCAGTTCTAAGGTAGCTGGCAGGTATTCCTGAAGAGTTGTAACTATGAGTACTCCTCAACAGTGTCAGTTCTAAGGTAGCTGGTATTCCTCAAGAGTAGTAACTGTACGAGTGTACCTTAGCAGCGTCAGTTCTAAGGTACGTGACATGTATTCCTCAAGAGTAGTAACTGTACGAGTGTACCTCAGCGGCAGTTCAAAGGTACTTGACATGTATTCCTCAAGGGTAGTAACTGTATGAGTAAGTATTCCTCAGCAGCGTCAGTTCTAAGATAGCTTGCATGTATTCCTCAAGAGTAGTAACTGTACGAGTGCACCTCAGAAGCTCAGTTCTAAGGTAGATGGCATGTATTCCTCAAGAGTAGTAACTACGAGTGCACCACAGCAGCGTAGGTTCTACGGTACCTGACATGTATTCCTCAAGAGTAGTAACTACGAGTGCACCTCAGCAGCTCAGTTCTAAGGTACCTGCCATGTATTCCTCAAGAGTAGTAACTGTACGAGTGCACCTCAGAAGCTCAGTTCTAAGGTAGATGGCATTTATTCCTCAAGAGTAGTAACTATGAGTACTCCTCAACAGCGTCAGTTCTAAGGTAGCTGGTATTCCTCAAGAGTAGTAACTGTATGAGTGCACCTCAGCAGCGTCAGTTCGAAGATACCTGACATGTTTTCCTCAAGAGTAGTAACTGTACGAGTGCACCTCAGCAGCTCAGTTCTAAGGTAGCTGGCATGCATTCCTCAAGAGCAGTAACTACGAGTGCACCGCTGCAGTGTCAATTCTAAAGTACCTGACATGTTTTCTTCAAGAGTAGTAACTGTACGAGTGCACCTCAGCGGCTCCTTTCTAAGTTAGCTGGCATGTACACCTCGAGTAGTAACTACGAGTGCACCTCAGCATTGTAAGTTCTAAGGTAGATGGCATGTATTCATCAAGAGTAGTAACTGTACGAGTGCACCTCAGCAGCATCGGTTCTAAGGTAGCAGGCATTTATTCCTCAAGAGCAGTAACTACGAGTGCACTTTATCAGCGTCAGTTCTAAGGTACCTGACATGTATTCCTCAAGAGAAGTAACTGTACGAGTGCACCTCAGCAGCTCAGTTCTAAGGTAGCTGGCATGTATTCCTCAAGAGTAGTAACTGTACGAGTGCTCCTCAGGAGCGTCCGTTCTAAGGTAGCTGGCATGTTTTACTCAAGAGTAGTAACTATACAAGTGCACCTCAGCAGCTCAGTTCTAAAGTAGCTGGCATGTATTCCTCAAGAGTATTAACTGAACGAGTGCACCTCAGCAGTATCAGTTCCAGGGTAGGTGGCATGTATTCCTCAAGAGCAGTAACTACGAGTGCACCGCAGCAGCGTCAGTTCTAAGGTACCGGACATGTCTTCCTCAAGAGTAGTTAATGTACGAGTGCACCTCAACAGCTCCTTTCTAAGGTAGCTGGGATGTATTCCTCAAGAGTAGTAACTGTACGAGTGCACCTCAGCAGCACCGGTTCTAAGGTAGCTGGCATGTATTCCTCAAGAGTAGTAATTGTACGAGTGCATCTCAGCAGCGTCAGTGAGCATGAGGTTGAACCTAGGCCCCTACAGTGGACGCATTAGTCCACTAAGCCATCAGACCCGGCACAGAGAGCACCTCAACAGCATCCGTTCTAAGGTAGGTAGCATGTATTCCTCAAGAGTAGTAACATCATAGTACATATACTCCTCAACAGTGACAGCTATACAATATCTGTGCAAGTGCCCCAGAAAAGTGAGAATGTTAATGCATTCATGCCTCAGTAGTGACAACTCGATAGTGAGTAGTGTGGATACTGTCCATTAGCAAAAACTCAACTATACCACTGCCTGCACTGTACATCACTGACAACTATACAGTATCTGTTGGGATGGAAATGTTCCCTGCATGCCTCTGGGGGACGTGCTTCCTTGATTTTAGTTTATTTGATGGAAAAACCACTGACTGTCCCCTCAGTGTTTTCGATGCACCACTCAAAGGAAGAGTGACTGCTGTCCTCTCAATGGGCTGAGAGAGACTGTCAGACACCACTTCAATGGATGTCAGTGAAAGGGGCAGCATCTTTACCTCTCTCCTTCAGGGGAAAGATACCTACCAGACTCTCCTGTTAAAAGGTTCTACCATGCTCACACATCCAGGTCCTTCACCCCCATCCGTATGAGTGGAGAGTGTATGTATATGTTATATGTGTGAGGTGGGTTGTGTGTAAAGCCAGTATGTGCTTGGCAGACCGTGTACAGGAAATCCTTTGTGTGGATGGCCAACCAAAATTGAGGGCTGAAATGAGACAGCCTGGCCCATTTGTATCACCTGACCAGGCCCAAGGACATTCTACGTGTCAGAGTAGCTGGACTTCAGCATCTGATCGGTGGAGATGGCATCACCTTGCCTTTGTTGTTTGAGGGCAGGTTCTGGAATCTTCCTTCCCCTTCCACCAGAAGAGGGCAGGGAACACCACATCCTTTCCTTTGAAGTTTAGCCTGCTGTGACTTGCAGGCCATTCCAGGCTTCGCCCCCTCTTGCTGCTGCACCTGTGTTAGACAGTCTATGGCTTGACCAGGCTCACTTGAATATGCAAATACATGGGAACTGTCCCAAACCAGCCCCAGAGTGGGCTCCTGGAATAATACCCTCACTTTGGGTAAGGTTATGATTGGAGGAGACTAACAAAGTTTAAACATGTCACAGAAACCTATTGGTCTGGACAGTAGCCCTACCCATTGTACCAGGAATTCTCTTGACCGGGGAGAGAAGTCACACTCCGTTGCGATTGCAAAGGCTGCAGGAGAGGAACCCTTGACTGCTAGCCTCTTATGCCAACCTCGGCACCATACTTGACTCCTGAATCTTCTTGTAAGTGCTGTCTGGGGATGACTCGAAGGAAGGAGTGTCGCTTGCTGAGAAAAGGGCTACTGAAGGTGCTCTAGAAGAATGAAGCTGC
The DNA here is from genome assembly GCF_964204655.1 of Triturus cristatus. NCBI lineage: Eukaryota > Metazoa > Chordata > Amphibia > Caudata > Salamandridae > Triturus > Triturus cristatus. The sequence goes on along the minus strand of NC_140591.1, from coordinate 1,239,538,541 downwards.
TGAGGGAGGAGAACCCCCCAGGTCAGCTAACTGGTGACTGAGAGCTGTGTAGGAATGCCAAAAAGCCATCAACGTGGCTTGTGGCCAGAGGAGGCTCAGCTGCTTGAGGATTTCTTCTGTTGAGACTCCTCTTTCTATGACCCACAATGTCCACCCAGCGTCCCTAACTAGCCATCAAGATTTCCTTCTAAAATCCCTGCGCAGCCGAGGGTTTACAGTGCAAGGGCACCGGGAGACAACTTCAGTCCCCCACTCAGATCTCTTAGTGCGTCCACCTTGAACTCCCCTCCTCCCTTGGATCTGCGATTGTGGTTCCGGGTGGGCTATACACATCGTGTTGGGTTGAGGAACTTGATTGGGCCTAAAAATAGAAGCAAGAGATCACGCCACTGAGGTGTGGGTCTGGGGCCCGGCAGGTAGGGGAGGGTGAGATCCCCATTTCACATTATGAGACCACAAGAGATCCTTCTTGCCTCTGACTGTCCCTGCTCTGGTCCTCCATAAGGCTCGCACTACTTGGTGAGTGTGCGCATGTGCACAGACAGCAGCAGCGGGGTGGGATGGAGAGAGTGGTTAAACCCAAAGCTGAGACAAAGGAAACATGAACTCTTGCCTCCCATTATTGAAGCCCAATAGGAAAGAGCTCTAACAGTATAAATCACCCTGTGACAAACACAGTAGAGAGGGGCTGAGCACTGTAATGAACCCCGTGAAAGGCCCAATAAGCAGGACAGTCCACAATTGTACAGAACCTGCGACTCTTCTGCGTGCGATTTCCACTAACTACACGTATAAAATATCTTTGATTAGACACCACACTACACAATACCTGTTTGTGTTCTTTCCAACAACACATCTATGGTATATTTACTGCTCAACCACGACAACTCAGTGGTGCTTGTGAGTGCGAATTTCCCAACAGTGGAAACTCTGCAATTGTGCTGGTATGTGGGTTTTACAACACTTGACTGTGCACGAGACTGACGTACAGAACCAAGAGGCTGAAACAGCAACAGTGTGTACACCCCACCAGCGAGTGTGTATCCAGACACCTCCGATACTAGGGTCTTTGTTATACCATATATTGCCTCCACAACCACTATCATGGCAGTGACACCAACCTAATGGTCACAAAACAACCACACAGATAACAAGCATTGGCATAGCCAATAGGTCTCGCCTTTGGGACCTTATAAGTGTTTAACCATGCAAATGTTGCATAACTAAACACTTATAAGGTTCCAAAAGCGAGACCTATTGGCTATGCCAATGCTTGTTTTAACTGCTGCAATCTATTGAAGCCTCACGGAGAACATCAAAGCGGCCGTGCGGCAGCGAAAGTGATCGCGACCGGCCGCGAAAGTGAAAGTAATCGTGGTAAAGCGTGATGCGCGCGCCCGCGCACATGCACTGTCGGTCTAGGCTGGCCTGGTAGCACTTTTTGGAGCCCTCACAAAATATCTCACCAGACCAGCGCATGCGCTGGGTCAGGCGAGACCTATAAAGCATAGGAGATCGCAGAGGGCATTTATCCACGACAGATAAAATGGGCATTGTATCACGATTAGCCACAGAGGAGTCTCTGTAAAGCATACCATGGCCCCCATCCCTCGCTCTTAAATATATGTTGAGCTATATAGCACACACATGCCAAATCTACATCTATAAGTACGAGTAAGCATTAGCCTGTGTCTCCTGCTGCACACCTAAGTGTGCAACATGCTATGTTCCTTATTTCACTAACTTAATCGCGAAGATTTGGTCAACAAAATTCAATCCATTTAGTACTTTTTCATCATTGTATTTATTTGCATAGATAAGCTGCAAACAATATCACATATGCACCCATGTGCCCCAATGCATTTCGGGATGAACCATTCATCAGGGGCGATTGCTTGCATTGCTGGTTTCAGCAAAATGTAAATAATCAAACAATATTCAAAATACATCTCAGAAAATCATGTGAACTAACCTCAAATCGGTAAGGCGAACTTATATACAGTTGTAAATCACTTTCATGGACGGTATTCAACTCGTCTCTGCTTGTAAACCTATAGATAACCAATCATAAGATTATTTTGCAATATGGCAAAAGCGAAAAATAAACATAGGCCTGCATAAACATAAAAGCAGCATTGGCAGTGACATAGAAAGGTTATCAGTGGCCAACCAGATCAAAGAACTAAGCCACAACATAGACATCTGCGATTCCAATGGATTAAAAAATAATAATAAAAAAAGAAAAGAAAAACCTGATTCTTTTGAGGAGAGACATTTATTGTATTAAAAACATATCTAGAATGTAACCAAATGCTTTTAACGACTTCGTTTAAATGTCTAGTTTTTGTACCAGACTTCATTTATCCCATGTAGTCTAATTGGCAAGTATTATTTGGCATTGACAGTTAGTACTTTTGATATTCCATTCACTGTTGTTTTCCACGTCTCCATGTTGACCACCAAGACATCTATTAGTTTAACAATCAGTGCAGCGTTGCAGTTATGCGCCACCCCATGACACTACCGCAGGCCATGTCGCATTGTTTGACACTACTCAATGCCCGAACTAAGATGGCCGCGATTTACCCAGCCGTGGTTCTGAGCCCCTCCCATCTCCTTAGACGTCCACAAACTTCCCATATTTCATAACCAAACGTTAATCACAAAATGATTTCAAGGCCCATCCAACATGGCCACCAGTTCCCACCTGTTTGTTTACGTGCTCGAGGAACCCACCAACCACGTAGGCTTGCCTTGATGATCGTAAAACGTGCCGGATAAGGGGGGCTTGGGGGGGGCAGACGACCCCGGGGAGTTCCCCCCCGGGCGGTTTGGGAGGGGGTGTGTGGGGGGGCGTGGCTGGCTTTGCGACGGCCATTTTGCGTTTTGGGCTACAAATTTGGTAGCACAAATATAGCCCAATTATAAAGGGCCTGGGCTCCTTCTCCCAGCCACCATTTTAGGTTTGGTGACCTGGTGGCTGGGAGATAGTCTTGTGGTGTTTTTTGTCCCCCCACCCCCCACAAAAAACAAAAAACCTTTTTTCCTTCCGGTTTCCCCCTCTTTTTTGTGGTTTTTCCTATTTTCTTTTCGTTTTTTCTGAGGAATTTTTCTGGGACAGGTGCGCAGGGGTTGTTTGGACTATGTATTTGTCGCTTGGAGCAGGTGCAGTGCGGGGGTTATGTGAATTTGGACATTTTGGCCGGAGGTTGGTTGAGTTATTTGTTGAGTTGGGTTATCGGCAGGGAAAGGATAGGTTGGGTAAGTTTAGCTCGGTTCCACAGTTTGGGTGGTCGATAGCTGTAAAGGGGCAGGCAGGGGAGTTTGGTTAACGGAAGGTTTGTATTTAGAGATTGTTGGTGGGGTTATACAGGAATGTAATGTTTGATATTGTTGTAATGTACGGGTGGGGGCGGGTTCGAAGGAATTTAGGGGAGGGGGCGGGGTGCGGGGTTAGGTATGTTATATTTAGTGAGGTCTAGTTTTGGAAGGCGTTTGGCCAAGGTTTTAAAATTGTAATGTGCACCTGTTCCAATAAAGCGGCCTTTTTCACACAAAGACTTTGTCGGTGGCCTGCTTCCCCCCCCACCCCTCCCTCCAAAATTAACCAGACTACCCTGTCCGGCCATAATCTCTGCATGTATTTCTTATATAGGCATTAAAATGGCACCGCGTTCAGCATAAAACGCCCAGGTAAGAAATCGCAGTTAAGCCTCTGCACACCAGATTCTGCATAATAGTATCACAAAGATATATACTACGGGGGTTAAGTTCGTGAAAGAAGTAAGGGGCATTTTATCAAGCCAGGCGATAAAATTATTGCCGTTTTAGCGGCAGTTTTCTGCCGCTAAAGCGGCGAAAATTGTATCGCCTGGCTTGATAATATGCCCCTATGTAGCGTGCTGCTGTGCAACATGAGACACACAGGCCAACGCCGACTTGCGCCTCTGAGCCAGACCCCAGGGATGTCAGGCTGAGTAATCACACCCTGAACCCTAACCGACATAACGGCCTAGGAAGAGCGTTCAAATCTAGAGGACTTGCTTAAAAACCTTTACAGGCCTGCATCGGTGACACAATAGCGCCTTCGTTTGCCCGCTGCATTGCAGTTTATACGGCAGTCGCCAGCTGTGTGCAGGGCTGTAGTGCCTTCATATGCATGTCTCGTCAGTATTTAGAGGCATTACGCCGCATTACCAAAGATACATACTTCAATCATAACAGCGCACATATTACGCTCCCCAGATTTCTTTCGCCAGACATTTCGGGAAGGGGGCGGAGGTATAGTATGCAAAGCCAGTTTTTGAAAGCCCGGGTCCGCTGCTGGCAACTCTGTCTGGCAAGGAGGGAAGGGGTGAGGGGGGAGGGGGGGGTGCTATTGTTTCCTGTTCAGGCCCTGCAAACACCTCCAACAGTTACACAACGAAACTAGCGCTCCAAGTCCGCCTAATTAATTACACCCACAACGCTGCTGTTGAGCCCGCCCAATAAAACAGAAAACAGTCTGGCGGTTGTGCTATCCTGGAGATCAGGGAGTTAAGGTGCCCGAACTCGAACAGCGCTGCGAGGCCACTCTAGCGCCAGCAGGGCGCTTTTCAGATCTCTGTAACACTATTGTTATCGTTCCAAAGAGGAGAGCGGGACGGGGTGCCCGCGGCACCGTCACGAGTAGCGGCCCTGCTGTGTGGCAATAACTGACAGCGTGCAGATGAAAACAGGGTCGGGTTCTGTCTTCTGTGGGCACTCCCCGCTAATGACCCCTCCCCGGTGTTATCTGCAGAGATCACCCCGCAGAGAGCTCCCCCGGGGGAGTGCGTGGGTGGGGGAGGGGATCTCTTCCCCAGCACGCAGGCTGAGGCCGACATATCCCACCATATTATTACGCCGGCCTTTCGTCTGCTCTAAAAGGCGGTTCCAAAGCCCTGACGGCTCTGTTTTTATGGCCCAGTGGAGGCGCTGGCGCCAGCTTTGTGCACCAGGAAGGGCGCGAAGCGCTGCACCGCGCTGGGGTCGGCGGGTCAGACTCCGCCGGGGTCAGCCGAGAGCGCCGGAGAGTAAATGCTGACTGTGCACATCTCCGAGGCGGCGCTGCACACACGGTGAGACTCTCTGCAAACAAACTTGGGAGACCGGGCCTGCACAACCAACACGCCCCGCGGCACTCCCGAACCACCACTGCGCTGTTCGTCATCACCCCACACCGCTGAGGAGCCGGGGACATCATGGCGGGTCGAAGTGCCTGGTGGGAAGGGTAAGAGTTTGCTGTTAACACAATAGCTCCTGTCGCTTTCCCCCTCACCGAATTTGTTCCCGGCACTTTGTTTCCAACAAAATATCTCTGAATTTTGAAAGCAAAAAGTGGCCTTGTTGTCATGGTGATTTTAGACGAAGGTAAGGTCTGTGTGTAAGAGAATGAGAGATTTCTCTTGTGAGGGTCGCGGAAGGGGGAACGTCTCGCCACTCACCCTTAGAGTTCGATCGTGACCGTCGTGCACTCAACTCCCCTATCCTTCGGAGGTCGATCCCATATTCTGTGCGTGCCAACTGCTGCACCAACCAAAGCGCTTTGAGATCTAAAGCGCTCCACACGTCTAAGCGACTAACCAGTGGCTGTCATGCAGTGCTTTAAGAAAATGTGCGGGACTCGGGTACACAGGTGCTCTCAAACCGCGAGTACCAGCATTTCTGCACTTTCATTTCTTCAAACCAAGTCACACTTGCAGTAGTGGCACTTCACTGGTTACCAGCAGTGCTTGAAATGGAAAAATGGAAGTGCAGGTACTCTGTGCCAGAGTACCTGCTTGTTTCTGAGACATGCCGGTAATCACCAGTTAGAAGTAGTACATTTGTCTTGAGAAGTGCCGGTACTCTCTGCCTCTCAAAATGAAATATACTTTTAAAGCACTGGATACCAGAGAATTAAACATGAGAACCTTTGCGCCACTGGCACCTCCAGTGGACAGAGGCACTACATGCAGGGCTTTAGGTGGGCTGAAAAAAGTGGGCGAGTCTCCAAAAGGGGCGTGGCCCGTGCTGTTATGGGCGTGGCTTAACCACCTAAACTAAATTTGTGATTCCAATAGTGTGCTACTCACCAGACTTTAGGTCTCTCTGAGTTTCCTGTTATTGCATGCAGATAGAGCCAAACCCGGCAAGGACTATTGGCTTGGTCAATGGTTGTCTGCGTGCGCTGTGCAGAAAAGCAACGCATTGGATGAAAACGTATTCTGACTCACTAACCAGCACTGCCTTCAGCCTCATCTCTAGAACTCTTCATCGTGGCCGTTATAAACACCTGGAGGCGACTCTTTCCAACGCAGGCGCTATACAAGAGTAATATGCTATAATCACAACAGCCTAGCAACAGCTAACACGCCAACCGAGGGGTGCAAGATCCAGTAAAATACATGTCATTTAAACGGAAAGTAAAACGCTGACATGCATTACTTGAAAATTGTTCAGAAATCGTGTGTTTTTCCCAGTAAAGTTAAGTACATGAATATAGGGCCCGACAGGGACCCGTTTCAATGTCCGTTCTAAAACACTTTGGATCTGAGACCCGGCTCACTTAATGCCCTGAATACACATCAGATCTTGGACCTCAGACAGCCCTACCTGGTTGTCGGCCAGTTCAAAAACCTCGGTAAAGTCCATGATGGTGCAGGAACCATGCTCTGGAAAAGTGAGGCCGGCGTTCAGGGCTAGGCACCGCCTACCTACAGGAGCTAAAAAAAGCAACCCCTACTGAGATTTAACCTGGTACACCCCCATACTTGCCAAATAACGAACTAGTTTCATGGTGTGAGGAGGGGACAGGCCTTCATGCCAAGACACTGCCACTCCCCAAGCCCCCTCCCTGAAAAAACTAAGGGTTGTTGAGGCTGCCCCCCCCCCTTCCTGGGGTGTTCTCACACCTCCTAATGGACATCAGCTGATGACTTCCTTTGACAAGGGTCTGGAAATCCACTGTTTACAGTGGTTTTCAGCTTGTTTTCCCTGCCACCTGGTGATTTCTTCACCTTACCCGGTGACCCTGTGAAGGAAGCTGAAATCGCGTGCCGCAGGGTGCCACTGAGTGAGTTGGCAGGTCTGCACCACAAACATTTCAATCTCACCTTCTCCAAGGTCATACCTGGCTGTTTAAAGCCCTGTATCTCCTTCTGCCAGAACCACATGTGGCATCACCACCTCCGCCAATCAAAGGAGGAGCCCAGGTCGTGGCTACAGCCAGTCCTTGACTATATGCCTCACGGTGACATATAAACGCTACACAAAACCTCTAACCAAAAAGTATAGGCTATATACACACACCCACGCCCCCCACCCCCGCTGAACACACTAGAGGTCAAGTGACATAAGATCGCGGAACCCACAGCTATTTCCTAATTACGAGAGATCTTTTTGGGAGTTCAACACTCAGTTATCAGATCACGTTATTGTTCAGCGTAATAATAACGTCTGTATATAGCGCCTTTGTCCTTTTTTAGTTAAACGCTGTAAACGAGAGGTGCTACTATCACACAATTTATTGGCACCCAATTGGCCGTTCTAGGATTCACACTTTATCATCAAATCACCCATGCAGTTTTTTTCCGGGTGAGCTTTCAGCTCACTGAGCCACCCTGACAGAGACGGGTACCATTCAGACCCGAACGACCAGTTTCATTTAGATTTACTCTGAGCCATTTCACGCTAGCCCCGAGGCTTTTGAATTGGACAACAGCCCTCTATGACCCCGGCGACCTTTCACATCCGAACAAACGCCGAGATGCCCGAGGCCTTTCAGGAGAGGCGCTGAGCTTCTTCAGAGAGCACTTGAGCAGACCTGCCGGCAAGTTGAAGTCACTCGAGCATGCGCAGAACGCTGCAGGCATCTCCAGGGTTCGTCAGGGAAGCTTTCGATTGTGTTTATCAGCTGGGCTGAAACCCTCAGAAATGTTGTGCTCCTCCAGTGGACAGATTTTAAAAACCAAAAATTGGGGCATCCCCTAAACATAGACGTAGGACTACAATGTGACATTTAGCAAAAGGCAGAGAATGGGTTAACTCACGGCAAACATTTCATCAACAAAGTAAACAAACACAATAAGACACCACGAGGAAATAAGCGCTTGGTTTACACATAGCACCATTTGTTTTAACAAGGTTGATTTATAGATGAGGACTGTCACTACTCCTGCCGGCCCTCTCTGAAAACCGGAACACTTTCTGAATTTGCCAAGAAAGATATGAAAAACAGAAAATTCGGCACATAGGCTTATGACGACACCGCGTTAAGGTAACATTTGGAACACTGGCTCTGTGAACGCGAACTCCACCATTCCCGCCCCAAGCACACCGGAGTATACACCAGAGCAACCTGACTCGAGTCTGCAAACGGCAGGGCAGAACAGTAAATAGCGCTCGGCTGCTTGTTTTCTTACGTTGTTTCGGCAGTGACCGAGGGCCACAGTCTGACTCGTTCCTGTGCGCACTCAGATGGGCTCGGACAACCCGGGCACAGGAAACACGACACCTGCGCCTCACAGCGCCAATCAAACACGCACAGGGCACTCTTGCCCCAATATTATAATTCCAGATACCCTGCACTTGGATCATACGCAATGGGTGTGGCCTCGTTTTGGAATTGCACATTCATGTCCGATAGAGCATGCGGCCCTGTTTCCTCGTGCGCGGTGTCTCATAGAGCTGTCCCTAGTTCTTTCAGACGCTTGGCGATGGACAGGGTTAGTGTGCCTGTGTTTGTCCCTGGTTGAGTGTCATTCTTTACCGTGCACGGTGCCTGATGGTGGGCGTGCACCGACCTAGCTCATGAGACGTCCCGGTGTCTGACAGTGTCTGCCTCTTGTACTCTTCTGCTGGTGTCTGACAGTCTCCAAAGCTTGCGTGTACTTGTGTCCGTGCATAACTGAGGCCGAGTCCCGTGCTCTGTCTGGTGCGCGGTGTCTGACAGTGTCTCTGCCCCATGTGCTTTCATCCCCAGTGTATAGCAGTGGCAGAGCAGCGCTCTCTTCTATTCGCTATCTGTCACTGGCTGGCCCTCGCGCTCTCTTGTGCTCGTGTATGACAATGCATGTCCCGCACCCTCTCATGCCTACTTGCTGTGGTTCGTGCGCTCTCGGGCCTAGAGTCTCTCGAGGTTGTAACCCCACCCCCCGCCTTTCAATTCCTGTTGTCTAACAGTGGCCGAGTCCCGGGCTCTCGCCTGCCCGGAGTCTGACATGGGGCGAGTCAGGGATCCGCAGGAGGTGAGCCCTGCCCCTCTCGTGCTCGGAGTCTGACAGAGGTCGTTTCCGGTGACTGGCAGTAGCTGAGCTCAGCACGCTGTCGTGATCGAAGTCTGGAAGTTGCTTTCCATGACCTTCTCTTGTGTCCGTGTATGACATTGGGTGACTGTGCTCTCTCAAGCCCGATGGCCGTGCCTTGCGCTCTTTCGTGCCCAGAGTCTGACGGGTTTCTGATTCCGCTCATATACCCGTCGCTGACCTTGTCGTACCTCTGGCTCTACCCCTGGTGCCCAGACGCAGCAGAGAGGCCCTCTGACCACCAGAGGAGGAAATGTCCGACACAGCACACAATGCAGAACCCGTTGTCAGTCACCATGAATGACCCTTCCCCGCCCCCACCCTGCACACTCCCTCTGGCAGGAAACGACAAGAAGAAGGCGGACATTTCATTCACCCGCCCTGGAGAGGACGAGCGCAGCCCCGGCTTCCGGACTCGCCGAAGGAGCCGCGGCTTAGTTTTATGTGAGTGGCTTGGAGGAGACATCCGGTGCTGAAACCTTTTACCAGCACTGTCAGCTTCCGGTATATGCAAAGTTACCATGTGCGGACGACGCTTCGTGGGGGATATTAAACACTGTACAAATGCGACCACAATACAATTAGAGGCAATTATGGAATTGTTACGGTATTTCTTGTATAAACAGAGTACATAAAATGCGACGGAAATGAGAACGCAATAAGCTATTGTACAGCCTTTCTCGCTTGTTTTCCCCCCTACTCGTCTCAATATATATTAGTATTAAAAGCCATGTCACACACAACGGAGAAGCACACTGGCAAACTTTAATTATAATAACCGGCCGAATTTTCTTCCTAGCTACATGTCATCCGCTTTAAAAATAGATTTCACGAGTTAGCTGGATTATTGTTACTGGCGGGCCAGGGAGGAGGCAGTGTGCCCTCTGACACAATTGCACGCAGCCTGTCAGTGAAAGGTTTGACTCCAGGAATGCACAGAAGGCCTTTGGAGGTCGATGTACGAAGTGTAAAAGGATCACACTTATAAAAACTCTGACCGGCGGCCATGGACTACGCTCGATAGGACGACACAGCGTTATCTTTCTGCTGGGGAATTCACTCGAGGAATTTGTACTGCGACACACCTCCTTTACAAAATCAATTATTCACGATGTGAAGAAGGGTGCTCATGAGTGATGGACTGTCCATGCATGGGGGGGGGGGAGGAGGGGGGGGGGGGGAGTTTCCGAGTCGGTGCTGATCCTGTTACAAGCCAGCGTGTGTCTTTGCAGTTCTGCAGAGATCAAACCACCTTCCAACTCCGTTCCTGCCTCCTACACTGCCCTTGAAGCTCCTCAGAGAACCACGGGGCGGAGGGTTTGGTCCTACCCTTGCGGCGAGCGCTGACCACCGGGGCACCCTCCTCGATGGCCGCCTAACCCATTTATTTAAATTCTCAGCTGAAAGGCCGGCCCCCTTAAGGTCCTTCTCTTTAAAATTTAAAAGGCCATCTGAGAAATTGCCAACTGCGATTTTTCTATAATTTCAGACTCTGTTCGCGAGGCCGAACATGCTTTCCACCCCATGATTACTATGAACATAACCAAACTGTGGTCAGCCCGACTTAACAGCGGACAACCGCCTTCTGTAAGCGTCTTATGATTGGAAGAGATCACACCCAGCGTGTGTCCAGCTTCGTAAGTCCCTGAATTGACGTGTTGGCTACATTCTGAGTGATAACCGTGCGTCCCCTAAGTGAGGCCCGTCATTCCTCGTCGAGAGTGCCTTGCCACCCTCCTCTGTCCTGCCCGGGTGTGCTCTGTCTAATGTCAGTCTGTCTTGGCCAGGCGCGCGCTCTCTATGGTGGTTGTTTTGCGCCCGCATGACAGAGCGATGCGCAAACAGGATGATTAATAACCCAAGGCAGTTCGTAATCATCATATTTTTTCCCTTCCAAATGTCAATATTGGATTAAACTCTAGTTCTGTGAACATTGATGGGGACTGATGGTTTGAGAGTGAAATATGTCTTTGCACTTCGGGTAAGTGTATACTTGTATCTTTCTCCCCTCTTCCGTTTTTCACTATCCTTACACAAGTGCGGGTGATGGTGATGGACAGACTACCTTACACGAATTTACCCCTAAGTTTGGTAAATGGGGGCAAAATTAATCAAATAATGAGCAATTGCTGTCCTCTTCTTTTTCAGCACCATAGGTGGAAACGGAGGATACGAGTAATCCACCCAGTAGCCCACAGAGTCAAACGTATGGCTACGTTTGACCCTGTGGATTACTGGGTGGATTACTCCTGTCCTCAGTTTCCACCTATGGTGCTGAAAAAAAGGACAGCAATTGCTCATTTTTGTATTTTAATTTTTGAAAGCAGAGTGACAGTTTATCTCTGGTCCTGATGAATGCCCGTGAACTTTAGATAGTCGTAAAGGGGCTGAAACATGTTGACCCACTGAGATAGGGTAGTCATAACCCCTGTCCTCAGACCTTTTTAACCCTATCCGATGGGGGCACCAGAATAAAAAAGATTTTCGCCCACCTAGAAATAGTTTTATTGACACTAAGTTTCCTTTTGCACTCTGCTCCTCACGCTTCATCATTACCATTTTGCTCATCAAAACACCTCCACTCCTCCCGTTGACACTCAGGAGTTGTAGCCCACACAAGGTACCTTGTGGTCCTTGAGTGAGGAGGGAACCCTATGATAAAGCATGTCACCTTCGGTTGAGGGATTGTTCTCATCCTAACAGCAAAGTGCTCTTCTTACACATTACCAAACATACAAATAGTGTGTAATATTGTCCCTTTTGGGTGCAGTACGTTGGTGGTAGGGCAAAGCGCTCCTCGAGAGACCCTGTGTGTGGTAATGTTTGTCATACCAGACATAGCCTATCGGCAGCTTGTTTGTCTTAACCAGAAGTGTCCTGTCAGGCGCCAGCAGTGCCAAGTCTGTGCCATGTCCTAGGGCCTTCAGTCTGTTCTAGTCAAGTGTGCCCAGTATAAGGGACACAGTCATTTACAGACTTCAGAGCCGGGAAAAGAAAGTCCAATGCTGGAAAAAACAGTGTATGTTTTTGCTGCTTCCTGGGCAAAATTAAAGAAATGGCTGGGAACTACAGCCTCCATTATACAGAAAACTCAGGCAGTAGGAGAAGAAATGTAGTGGACGAGACCAGTGTAAATGCTACCTGGAGGTCACAGGCTGCGTTCCCACAGCCTTTCATCCTTCCAAGTCTGTGTGGGTGAGTGGCATTCTGGTTAGAAAACAGCAGCATTCACTGAGTTTGCAACAGGCAATTTCACTAGTGGTGTGAGCATTAAGTGGCCGTCTTACACTCCCCACAAACTGAGCGTGTTCCCTCCAGTGCCATCTCTCCCTGCACACTGCTTTCACTATGGTACGTTTGTTCATTATCAACTGCAATGATTTCCACGTAACTTGCATATCGCAGGTTTGTTTACTAGAAGATAGCTAAGTGGGTTGATGTACCAGCTTGAGACATCTGCGTGTGACCTGGAGGTCACAGGTTAGGATAATCTGTTAACTCAAAGTTTAATGCACCTGCTTCAGAACTCTGTGTGTAACCTACAGGTCAGAGGTGTGCACCATTTTATGCCAACCCTGACAATACATTTCTGTATGGTCAGTAGTGTGCAGGTAAGTGTCAAAATTAAAATAGCTGTTGAGACAAAAAATATACTGATCTGCCATGTTGCTCTTATGAAAGTTACTGATTTGGTGCTGCTGTCTTTTTTATTCTTACTCCAACTCCACTAAACAAGGTAATCACACGTCTTTACTGAGGCCTTTCTTATAAGATGGACTGAGACCACAGCGTGTGGCTCTAATGTCATAAGGGGGACATACTCCTATAGAGAAAGTGGATGGTGTCTTCCCATTGGGATTTGAAGGATGAGCAGTGGTAGCGGGGTGAATTTACAGTTAAGGGACAGTCCTTTTTACCCGTCTCCTTCAGGTGGCGAGTGCCTAATGGCTGCTTCTCTGTTAAATCCCTGCCACTCTCACTCAGCCATGTTCTTTACTCAATCTATGTGGGGGCGTAGATGGAGGGTGCATGTACGCTCTGGATGTGTGTGGTGAAAAGAGTCTGTTGGTGTTTAGCCTGTCGGCAGCAATGAATCCATTTTGTGGTTCCTTTATGTGACTGACACTACAAGATGGAGGGCTTTTGGGTGAGCCTTCCCAGGTGCTTACTTTGACCTTGGAGCAAACCCTGGACATTTCTTTCTCCTTCTCTAGAGTTTCCCTGTAGCTCGGTCCAATATTTTGTGGGTTGGCTTAGCACAATCTCTCCTTTGTATTTCTGCCTCTTTTCTCTCTGCCTGGGCAATCCTATCTCCCCACCCCCTTTCTGCAGTAGTCGTTGAGAGGTAAAAGATGAAACCAGGAGTCTCCCAATAAGTACCAAACATGAGTTTATTGTTATAAATGCAGGAGCCCACGCCCCGCATGTCCTGCCTCCAAAGAATCTAAGCTGTGAGTAGTTTAACTGCAGGTGGATACCATGGAGAAGGAATGCAGAGAGGGAGCCAGCATGAAAGTAAACAATTACAAATAGAAGCAGCAGAGCGCGACAACACACCTAAGAAGTTATAACTGACATGTGAAGTAAACATGAAAGGGGGACATGGCGTAACACTAGAGTCGTCTATTTGATGAAGGAACTGGATGACATGTCCTGGTTAAGTATAAAAAGCATGTGACTTGGCTGAACCCAGCCTTTGGAGAGCTCCTATTGAACAATGCCCTGACATGGGGTGATCATGCAATGAGTGGGACGAGAGATATGCTTGTATTACTCTGTAAAGTTCAATAAAAGTCTGTTTAAAAAAAAAAATGGGGTGATCATGCAATGAGCATGCTAGCCTCTGAATACCTACCGGGCAACTGGCCTCCTCAGGGCACCACACACTATTATCATTGACCAAGGGAGTGCCCCGTCACCAGTGGTGGCTGAGAAGAATGATACGCTCTAGTCTGATGTCTTTGGTGGATAGCTTCTGTACCAGGTTGGGGACTAAACCTGAATTCCTCCATCTTAGAGCTGTGGCCTGGCTCGCCACGAGGGAAGGAACATCCCTTTCTGTGTAAGAGGATACTGGAGTGTGAAGCTGCAGAAGAAAGACTGCCTTGAAGAGGAGACCGACAGGCCAGCTGACTGGACTGAAGAACTGTGCAAGAGAGAATTTTCCTCCATGTGCTCTCAAACTGCTGCTGAAATCAAAAAGATAGAAATATAAAAAGAAAAACTTTCCTCAAGACTAATTTTGATTTCAACACCCATATCAGTTTAAACAAAAACAAATAAAAAATGTAATTTAAACTGCAAAAAAGTACTTCCATCCCACAAATAACTACTCAATACCAGAACATTGTGAACCTTTAAAAAAAAAAAAATAATTGAAGTGGAACTCCTCTCCATAAACCTACCACCTCTGCGCCCTATATTGCCAAGAAAAGTACCACAATCTTTAGAACCCGGACCCCCCCGATCTCGCCCCTGCTCCACCCCAGGTACCCACAAAGCAACCTCACTCAAGGTGTGGGGAAAAACAGGCCATGTTTAATACAACAAAATCTTCACAAACATGACAATCAAATATCATTTGACAATTTAGGCCATGAATTTAAAGCATCACACATTTAAATCCTAGTGTTCACAATTCACAGCCTAATTATTCTTCTTGACCCTAATACCCTCCAGCACCAAGGGGTCTCCAGGCTCGCGTCCCCGCCGGTTGAGAACCACGCAAGGTGCAACCCACCTGCGTCCATGAGTGGTGAGCCCCCAAGCCCTTGGTCCTTGTATTTCCGGGGGGCCCACCCCTCGCCACCAGGCTGTTCAAGGAGGCTCGTGTGACCTGACGCCCTTGCCTCCCCAGCAGCCGGTCTCCCCATTCTCCCTGCGGAGAGCTTACCATCTCTCCCCTCAGTGCTGGCCTCAGGAGTATGCCAGCAGGCCTCCCGTTGTCTTAAAATCACAACCCTGTGACCTCTATTCCGCAAACCCCCTAGCCCCAACTAACAGGCCGAAACCCTAAACTCA
The DNA here is from genome assembly GCF_964204655.1 of Triturus cristatus. NCBI lineage: Eukaryota > Metazoa > Chordata > Amphibia > Caudata > Salamandridae > Triturus > Triturus cristatus. The sequence continues at coordinate 1,239,523,215 of NC_140591.1, read as the reverse complement.
AGGGACGGGTGGGTGGGAGATTTCAAAGTCGTCGTCGTCCGAGCAGGAAGAGAGGATGAGTGGAGGAGAGAAGCGGGCCTAAATAGCCCCTATGCCCCACCTCCACTCATCCCTGCCGGAAGTGCACGTTCCCCCAACGTTGCGTGACCCGGAAGGACAACTGCTGACCGGCAACCAATCAGGTTGCCGGCCAAGCCGACGCCCCCCTAGGGGGTGTGTCTCAGGGGCGGGGGGAGCCGGGTCCTAAGGGCGCGCTTGGCAAACCAGAATTTCACCTGAACCCTGCCTCAATAGTAGAAGAACTTATCACAAACACAAAACCGACTTACTAGGTTGACTCAAACCCTCCCTACTTGGATAAGAAAATTAGAATATTTATTTCTTGCCGCTGGTTAAAAATAATAAACTCCTCTATTGAAACTTCACTCATGACCGGCTAGCTAAAAATGTGCTCCATAAAACAGCTGATTAAAAGAAAAAGGCAGCAGACTTCAACGTGATGGAAAATTTCCAAGCTTCTGTTGCTAAAGCTATTCAAAAACTGCGTAACTGTGGGGCATGGCCTAAGATATATTACTGTAACTCCTTCTCCAAGGGTGTGTCCTATATAATTAAGGGCATGGATTGAAACGTGCATAAAATCCAGTTTTTCCCACAGTACCATCCAACAAATATTTTGGTGCCTCTGTGAGAGAAAAGCATATCAAGCAGTAATGGGCATTCACCTATAAACAAGCCCAAACCCATTAGCTTTACCCATACTTGATTACGCTTCACTCCCCCGACACACAATGCACGCGCTCACCTGAAAGCACTGCTTTTTTTTCGCACCCTTAACTATGTGTCCCTCCTTCACGTGGTTTTGCATAGACTCGCAGTACCCACGGCCATTGCTGTGTGCGATCCGCAGAGAGGCCAAAGACTGGATGAACAATTATTCTGAACCCTTTTATGGCCGACTGACAGGAACTGAAAAACTCACTCCAGAGCTCTCAATTGTGGCCCATTATAAACACCCACCCCCAACCTAAAATCACAGACTCCTGGAGATTACTCAGGTCACATTAAGCTCTGTAAAACATGAATATGCTAAATTGAAACGGCAAACGTTTTTAGGGAAGGCAAGATTAAGGAAAACATGTCAAAATGTAAACTGGAACTACGAGGCTTGCATGGCTTACCTTAATGTTTTTTATCATTATTTATTTACTCAATTGGTGTGTTTTTGCCTATAAAGTTAAGAACGCCATTACAGGGCCGATAGGAACCCGTTTCAATGTCAATTTTAATTTAGCCAGGTCGGAGGCCAGCGCGGCCCTCTACAGCCCAGTTGGTTTCGGTTTGTATATTTATTCAACCAGAAGACTCCCCGCGTTTTCCCAGGGGGCACCGCGAGTACAACAGCTTCACCAGCCAGCGGACAGGAAACCCATAGAAACGACGCATAATCCTTGATTGAAAGCGGATCAGTAAAATACTACGGTGACACGAAAAAGAACGAGGGTGGCAGCAAGCGCTACTTTGGAAATCCTGTTTGTTGTCACAAACGCAAGCAAATTGGGCAATGAACAGACATTTCATATGAGGAAAAGTAAATTACCCATCTACGCAAATGCGCGGAAGGAAAGCTTGTAGTCTTAAAATGGAAGCAGGCTACACGCGTGTGTACCGTGTGTGCGCGTGCAAACACCCCTTTGTTTTGGTGAAACGTGTTAATGCTCCGTTCCAAGCCTCGCGGTACCGATGGGCGCAGGCGGCCTCGGCTCGGCCTGGCTCCAGTCAGTCCCCGGCTATGAGGCGCTGCCCCCCGCACAATGCACGGTGGCTCCTCCCGCCTCCCCCTGCAGCCGCGTGCTCTTTGCTTTGCTTCCTGGTTGTGAAGCCGAATATTTACTTGTCAGTTCAAGGGCATGACGGGCGCGGTGCAAGCGGGGGCCTGCGAGCGGAAGTCTCTCGCTGACAGCCCGCTGCTGCCGCCAGGCCCCGGGACTCTCCCCGCACACTCTGCCTGCCCCGGGCCCTCCCCCGGCTTCTCTCTCCATCAGGCCCGCTGCTGCCGCCAGGCCCCGGGACTCTCTCCCGCACACGCTGCCTGCCCCGGGCCCTCCCCGGCTTCTCTCTCCATCAGGCTCGCTGCTGCCGCCAGGCCCCGGGACTCTCTCCCGCACACGCTGCCTGCCCCGGGCCCTCCCCGGCTTCTCTTTCCATCAGGCCCGCTGCTGCTACCGCCAGGCCACGGGACTCACTCCCGCACACGGTGCCTGCCCCCGGGCCCTCTCCCGCTCCTCTTTCCACCAGGCCCCGGGACTCTCCCCGCACACTCTGCCTGCCCCCATGCCCTCCCCGGCTCCTTTTCCCGCTAGGCCGGCTGCTGCTGCCGCCAGGCCCCGGGACTCTCTCCCCGCGCACGCTGCCTGCCCCCGGGCCCTCCCCGGCTTCTCTTTCGCCCAGGCCCGCTGCTGCTTAAATTCAAAACTGCCAGCGAGAAGACAGATGGACCCACCCCGCTAGGAAAGGGGTCGCTCGTCAAGTACACGCGGCCTCTTGCTTTCGTTTATTGTCTTGTGCGGTTGCCTCATTGGTAGGAGGTTTTTTTTAACCTCTTTTCAAGCTGCTCTTGGGACCGAGGGCTCTGGAGTAAGAATGCAAAAACAGAAACGCGGCCTGTAGCGGCGGCAGCTCCGAGAAAAGCAGCGCCGGCTGCAGAGGGACAAAGGCGGCGTGTGTGCGCACAGCAAGCGAATGTGCGGCCTGCGGCCGTTTTCGAGAGTGCCAGCAAACACCCTTTGGTTTATTTTATTTTTAATTGGTATTTTTGTGTGTGATGATTTGGTTTCCTACAAGCACATCCCTTTCTCCGAAAAAGTTAGTGTTGCGCCTAGTATTCCCTATATTTTTCCTTTTTAATTACATTAAATGCCCAGCGTAAAAACTCTCAAGGCCTGAGGAACGGCCTGTGCTCGACAGGGGTGCGACGTCCCCACAGGCTTTCATTTAAGTGCTTGGTTACCCCATCGTCTCTGCGCAGTGCTTGTCGCTATCCCGAAACCTGCTGACTCAGCTGGACCTCGGGGCTCCAAAGAAACATCACCCTATCAATGACATATGGGTTCACTGTATGACCGGGAGGGGCCGCTCAGCGAAAGGAAACACTGGACGGTGGAAAGGGAAACGCAGCCAGAGCAGGGTAAACAGTGTCTGGAGGCGGGGCAGGGGACAGCACAGGGTCAGAGTAGGGTACACACTGGAGCCGGGGCATGGGACAGCACCTGGCCATGGTATGGTACATACTGGAGCCGGGGCATGGGGCAGCACCTGCTCAGAGTAGGGTAAACACTGGGGCAAGGGTAGCACCTGGTCAGAGTAGGGTAAACACTGGAGCCGGGAAAAGGGACAGCGCCTGGTCAGAGCAGGATACACACTTGAGTGGGGCAAGGGGCAGCACCTGGCCAGAGTAGGGTAAACGCTAGAGCCAGGACAATGGACGACACGGAGCCGGGGCAAGGGTAGCACCTGGTCAGAGTAGGGTAAACACTGGAGCCGGGGCAAGGGACAATACTTTGCCTGATTAGGGGCTAACCTCTGGGCACCCAGGATCTCAAGTAATAGCCTGGCATACTAGAAGGGTTAGCAGCCCACCACAATATAGTTGCTTGTTCTCGCCACATAAGGATGTTAGTGGGGCACTACTCCCAGCCCCACAGGTGGTGCAGCTGATCTGAATTTGCATTTGGCAAATGACGGATGCCAAGAAATAGGTGGAAGGCCTCAAAACACAAACCCTCAAACAGGTTAGACCGGAAGGGTGCAATACCCTCCACCCCCAACCACTGCAGGCCTTCTCGCAGAGGCACCCCTCTGGAAGGATGGCTCCCCATACAAACAACTCTAAACAGTCAAATGGCCATCGATGCACTATGCAAATATCCAGTAACATAACATTCATTCTGTATGCCCAGGTGCGGGACCGCATCAAGACCAGTAAGATTACAACTCGACTGTCATTACCATTGATAAACAATAATGCGGACCTTTCAAAACTACCGACCCCTCACTCCCATTCTTGTATTCGAAAATATAACCATCCTCAGGCCGTATTAACATGACAAAAATAAACAATTTTTATAAAATGTACAATATTTTTAAATCTTGTGGAGAATCGTTTTGTCTAAACTATTACATCAAACTCTCCTACCACAGTCAATTTACTTGGGACAAGAAAACATCCCTCCATTAGATGTCCTTTACTAGGTGAACTGACATGCTTCCTTAGGATAGAGGTGGCGTGGGCCAGCAATAGCAGCTGGTCCCCGAAATAACCATGCCAGAGCTGATCCTTTAAAAGTTATCCCCCTGGCATCCATTGGGCATGGTCCTGGGCAACAGAGCCAAACCTTGATCCCCCTGGTGCAGCAGCCCTCATCCCCCAGCATCTTCAGGTCTGAATAATTGACGTACCCTGCGAAGCTATGACCAATTGATGTGGCGGACGTCACCAGCCCTTCGTTAGACAGAGAGGTACCCCTGCCCCGGATTGAGCCAAAGGCTTAAAAAACAATTCCATCTTGTATCTGCCTGCACTTCTATTCCTGATGCCAAGGTTGTCCACCTGTTTTGTAGCCAAACACAACTCCTCACCCGAGACAAGCCTGGGCAGTTTCCCAATTGACCAGGCCTCCCCATGTGATCTAGTCTCAAGAGAAATGCAGTATTGTGAGGCACTAAATTCTCAACAAACAGTTCATTGCCCTGGGCTGACAGATGAACCCCGTCCTTGTGAAATAAAGATTCCCCCAGAGGCAACCATGGGAAATCGTCTTCAGCAGGCCGTGTTGAGCCGCTTCATCCTGCTATTCAAATGCCGGGCCGATTCATTGAGGCCTTCAGAGGTCCGGCCTAGTTTCCACACCCCCCCTCTGGATGATGCGACCATGCAGTGACTGAGACTGGACATCTTTAGCCAACCAAGATATTTCAGCCATCAAGTGCTCAAAAAGGATTGGTCTACCCAGAGCTCCCAAATTATTGCTGCCCACATGGCAGATGAGCACCAGTGGCTGTTGCCGCCTGCGTGTAACCTCCTCGACTAACTGGCGTAAACCACCTGATCGCCGACCGCCTCTAGCACTCCAGTGGAAATGAAGACCCAGTTCTGCTGCTCGCCTGCGGAATAATATAATAATGGATAAACGTAGCCTTTGCTCGTCGTACCAGGGAGTGAAAGACGATCTACACACTGGGTGTAGTAAAATCCCTCAAGGCCTGTGAGGACCAAAGGGGCTCTGTGCTTGCTCAACAGGAGTACGGCATCCTCACAGACTGTTATCTAGGAACTTGGTTAACCCACCACGCCTGTGCTGTGCTTCTCAGCTATGTCGATACTTACTGACACTGATTGACTTTGCGACCTCAAATAAAAACACCCAACCAGTGATATAGGGGTTCACTGTATGGACGGGGCGCTCTGCAAAAGAAAACACTACATGGTGAACAGGCAAATGCATGGAAGGGCAAGGGACAGCACCTACCCAGAGTAGGATAAACACTGGAGCCAGGGTATGGGACAGCACCAGCCAGAGTGAGGTAAACACTGGAGCCAAGGCAAGGGACAGCACCTGGCCAGAGTAGGGTAACCACTGGACCTGGGACAAGGGACTGAACCTGGCTAGAGTAGGGTAAACACTGGAGGGGGCAAGGGCCAGCACCTGGTCAGAGTAGGGTAAAATACTGAAACTAGGGCATGGGACGCCATCTGGCTAAAGTAGGGTACACACTGGAGGAGGCAAGGAATGCACCGGACCAGAGTAGGGTAAACACTGCAATTGGGACAATACCTGGTTTGGGCAGTGTGGGTAACCACCGAGCACCTCAAATAATAGCTTACCATACTAGAAAGGCTAGTAGCCCCCCACAATATAGTTGATTGCTCTTGACACATAAGGACAATAAAAGGGCCCTGCCCACACCCCGCTCCCACAGGCCGTCCACATGAACCCCATCTGCATCCAGCGAATGATAGCTGCCAAGACGGAGGGCTTTGAAACACAACCCCTTACTGCGAACCAGTACAAGGTAGAGACCCCAGGACACTCAACATTCACAGGACTAACGACTGGTGGCGGCCGATGCACCCTCCAACACAGTAACATAACATTAATGATAGAGGTGGCTTGAGCGTATGCGTGTTCCGTTCCTGCTATCAGCATGGCCTCGCAGAGGTGCTAAGAGCCTGTATCATTTAGCGTCTGTTGCCACGCTCTTGCACCTTCAGTGAGCTATAAATAACTTGCTCTATTGTTCCCGTTTCGTTCAGGGGAGAACGGGTTGTCCGCAGCCTCCAAACAGATTTCCGCAGCCAAACAAACTCAGCAGAGCTATCTATCGCACCGGATGCTTGAAGTGGAACTTTGCTTCCAACTCTTGGCTGGGACGGTCTTAAAACCACCAATTTGGCAGCAAGTGTGAACGGAAGTCGTGCAACCCTACAGGGTCGCCAAATCACGAAACGCGACAAAGAAAACGGCGCTTTAAAAAAAAAAAACTGCAAAAGAAACAGCAGCATAGCCTTGGGTAACAAATCCACAAATGCGGCAGGTTCGCTCCAAGCTTTAAAAAAAAAAACTTTGGCAAGCACCGTAAAAGAAAAATCAGGCGGCAAAAGTGCGCCGGAAACATAAAACTCAGTGAAGTGAAGCACAGCTCAGAAAGCTGCAGCCCCGCTCCGTAGTACCTGCCTCTGCGGGGTAATTAAGCGTGTATTACCCTCTTGGTCTGACCTACCGGGGTGATTCCAAATACAGCAATAACATGGCACCTGGAAAATTTGAGGGAAGAGAATATGGAGGCTGGTACTGAGCGGTTCAATGGCCAAATAGCCGAAGAATGGAGCCCCGGCCGGGGCTTATTTCGCTGGCGGCAGCGGCGCCTGCCTTTCCTGCACGGGGAGGAGGAGGAGGGTGGTTATCGCCTGCCAGGCCTGAAAAGAGAGACGCCGGCCGCCTGGCAGGAGAAAGCCATCGAGGGTTCTCGCTCTCGGAAACAACACGCGTCTCGTGAAAGATTCCCAGCCTGGCGGGAGCCGCCGTGCCCAGGGAGGGGGCATTGTGGAGAACCAGCCTGCCGTTGGCATCACCCCTGGCACGGCTTAGAGCCCGCACAGCCACCGCGCGACGTTTTAGACCTACAGCTGTGGCTTCGTGTATATTACTGCGCGTGCAGAAATACAAGCTTGTCGAAATGTGGAGATTTTTTTTCCTTTCTATGTAACTGCTTAAAAATAAAAGAAAAGGTGAATTTGTGGATGGGGTGCACAGGAAAGAAGCAATATATGTTTGGAGCCTTTAAGAAGAAAAACAGAACCTTGACGCCAACATTTTCTGCTCTTGGTTCTATAATTGTCATATTATAGGGTAAAAACATCTCGGTAAAAAAATAATTTGCATGTTCCAATGCGGATGTTTCCATCACGTGTGATGAATATTCTCAGTAGCCTTGGGTGGACTTATTTGTGTTCCTTTAACCCTCCGTATTTTTGTGTAACTGCCCTTTTCTCCTCATTGTGTAATAAACTAATAAAAAAAAGACTCCTTCTGAGGGCCCCCGTTTATAATCCTGCGCCCCCTGTGGGGTGGGTTGAGTGGTTGGGGCTAGAGAGGGAGTTCCTTGTAAGCTCTGTCACGACCTGAATGACTAAAGGCTCATAGAGGACGCAAACGGGCAGTCAGGCCAGAGGGGGACTCGTATTTCAGAGGCCCCGCCCCAAATTTTGAAGGGGTGGGAGAGAGGATACCCTACTACACTCACATGGCGCTATACTGCTTTCATGCGTCACAAAGAGTGGTCTCTTGAAAGAAGGGGGGGGGGGGGCTGAGAAAACGAAGAGGTGTAGGGGTCGAGGGCCGGGAGACAGTACAGTAGATGGGAGTGAAGACAGGGCCACCTGTGAATCTTCCCGTGATCGGCTCCGTGCCACCCACCCCCTGGCTTTAGGGACAGTCACTCTACCGCGATCTTGGGTCCTTAAGCAGCCAACAGCCAACTAGAGCGGCTCTGGAATGCCAGGCCTTCGTTATGGGTGTACCCAGGGTGGAAACACATTAATCCGAGGAAAATTGATAAAAGGACCCATATGTACGTATGTGGGTGCTGAAAGCCGTTTCACGAGGGGTTCGTACACTCTGGGACAGTGCGTGTAGGTATGTATAAGACTCAAGTTCACTGGCATAGACATTAATATATAGAGGTCGAAAACAGGAGATTACGCATAAACTATGCCCCCCAATGTTGCAAATGTGATTCTCAGTATTGTTGAAGGCCTAACTAGGAAGGGGAATTTCAGCTGTGACAACCACAAATATCCTGGATGGAAAATGTCACCAATCCTTCTTGCCACTGAGTAATCTGGGTGACGTTCCATTCCGCCTCTTTTCGATCGTCTGTCCCATTGCAGACGCGGACAACCTTATCAAGGGTCTGGTCCTGCTAGAAGGGCGCCTGGTTCGCACAGTTAGGCCGCGCCCCCTCATCCGTGCACGCGCAGCTCTGGCAGCCTTTCGGCCTTGATGGGGCTCCACAGTAAGGCGTCTATATACACCTCGCAACCCATTGAAGACTATCTGGCTTTTGCCGAATAAAGGGGCTCGACGATAAAATTATCGCCGGTTTAGCGGCAGAAAACTGCCGCTAAAGCGGCGATAATGGGCTGGATAATATGCCCTGGAGAATTCCAATAGAAGCCCATGTTCACACCAGAACATGGGCTTCTATTGGAATTCTCAAGGGCATATTATCCAGCCCATTATCCCCGTTTTAGCGGCAGTTTTCTGCCGCTAAACTGGCGATATTTTTTAACGCGGTCCTTGATAATATGCCAAGTGTCTCAGAGAGACAAAGGCAAGCATTGAACATGAAGGAAATCTCTTCTGTGTGTGCGAACAGCCTTGTTCACTTTGTCGTAATTTATGCTGGAACCGCGTGTTTTACTGGCCCCGACTCTGCGTCCCATCGGATTTTTTTTTTTTTTAATCACAAAGCGCTGCGCCACGAGGGCTTGACCGCGGAGCTATATAATATGCTAAGCATTGTGAAAAACAAGAGGCACTGGAAATGGCTGGGTTGAGACAGTTAACCTTTTCGCAGCAACTCGCCAGCCTTAACCCGCCATGGAGGACGATAACCAACTTCAGGCCCATCACCCCCCCCCCAGCATGTCTTGCAGCCATTGTTAAACCGGTTTTAGCACGTCGGGGCCGCTGGTAGGTCTTGTAGCCGGATTGTTTATTTTGGTCCTCAAAGGGAGACCTGCCCCCGCCCCGAAGGGAAGAGACTTTCAACACTTCCCCCATAAACACTGCAAGGACGCTTCCGAGGAGCCAGGAAATCTGGCACCATCCACACTTCGCAATCTGGCAAATTGCCAGAAACGGTCCCCCCTCCAGCAAAATAGACCCCTCCTCTATCTGCGGAACATGCAATGCTGCTGCTAATATGAAAATACTATTTACATACCAAAGGTTTGAACATCAGGAACTACTTGTAGGCCCCCGTTATTGGGCCCTTAACATCTTTCATAATCGGTGCTTCGTGGCACTCGCCGGGTCAGCCGTGCTTCTAATCGGGTCGAAGGAACGCGATATGCTCCGCCTCGTCGTGTTTTGAACTAGTGACCTGCCTGCACGCTGTACTCGCGCCTGGTTACTTCTGCAAGAGGCTGACTCGGCCTTTCCTGACTGATAACTGGTACGTTCCAGTGAGATACCGACAACTGCTATCTGCAGGGTTTTTTTTTAAAGTTAATTATTTAAGCATGTTGACATGTAACATCGCACAATCTTAAACTTTGCTGCAAGCTTAAGTAAACCAGAGGAGGTGGGCGCTCCTTTTCGTCCTCGAACCTCTCGAAACGTTTACTGGATCAGAGGTGCCACATCAGATGACTCATTCAAGAGCCTCTTAAAAACCCATCTCTTTAGAGACCTAATGTTGGCTGCACCCCACCTCTATTTACATTTCTTCAACCTGCCTTACCCTCAACTAGCGCGGGGGCTTTCCTTTTGGGGCATTTTTTTCGCACTATACAAACATCATTCATTCATCGAGATATACGATGCTGAGTTATAAAGCGGAAAGGCAGTCCAGCGGTGCCCTTGCTCTAAAGAGGGCCACGCGCCACAGACTGCATGTAATATTAATAGACGAAATTTGCGAGACTCGGGAGAATGCTACATTTGCTGGCACTGTAACTCCGATCTGTAGGCCACCCTTAATGTTAGAGGCGAACCGTTTTGTCAGCCTCATAGGATAACACGCCATTTTAATTTCTTTTTCTCGGCCCCAAGGTATCGCTTTACATGACACAGCATTATTCTATCCTAGGACCCCATCGTCGTTCAAATTGTATGGTGTCACGGGGCGGGTGACACGAGGGCACCTACTGCTAGCGCCCCTCCCCGGTGTTTTCGGGCCCTGCACAGACACGCACCCAGGACGGGATTTATCGCCGCGCGCCCCGTCCGTCAGAACACGGAGTTCATCCCCCGCTTCCGCCTCCCGCCGGAGGCTCGTCCATAAATCAATAATCAGCTGATGGATGGCTCGGAGCGCGGCGCTCTCCCCCAGCAATCCGCTCCAGACGGAGCGGGAGCGCCCGGCCTAATGCAAAATGCATGAGCAGTTTACCAGACGGAGGAAAACCTGGAGGAAGGAGAGAGGGGGCAGGAGGGGGAGGCGAGCAATCACCGTGAAGCAAGTTAAATAAAAACAGAGAGAGGCTTTTCTTAAAACCGCCCGCGTGCTTCCCCGGGGGCGCGCGATAGCGCAGAGCGGAGCCTGGGAATCCTGACGCGCTGCCAGCAGCCCCTCCCCCCGCGCCCTCTTGCACTGTGTGTGCGTGCAAGGGCGGGGCGGCTCCCAACCCTGCAGACCTGCTGCGCACTGGCCCTGCCCTCACAGGGTCACGGTCCCGCCTTCCCGCCGCCTGTCAGCGTTGCTCCCACCCCGCCAGCGCTTATGTAGTCGCACACGCTGTTTATGAGCCCGGAAAACGACGTGAGGCTTAACGGAGGGAAGAGAAGCAACCTGCGCGGGAGTAGGGGAGGAAGTGGCAATTTTGAGAAGAATCCAGGACATTTGGAAAACGCACACGGGCGCCAGGGATTAAGGGGCGCGCGATAATGGATTAGTGAGCACGGATGGCTCAAAAGCAAGCGCGATAAGCTTAGTTTGGGCGTGACAGAGCTCGTGGTGCAATTATGAAAATGGGCCTGCTGGATGGGTATGGGACAGTAAACTCATACGGGTGCACAGTGCTCGCCGGTGCGGACAGGCCGGAAGAGGGCGCGAAACTAGTCTGGCACGGCAGAAGCGGTGCCGTGCGACCTGGCGACGAAGCTGCTGTACAAAACCGGTCGATGGGGAAGTGCCCCACACTCGCTGTAGTGATGCACAGCTCTGGTGGATGGGCCGGCACAGTCGTGTCTGCACACTTCTGGCTGGTTTGGAGCTGCGCACTACCCCCTGCTGGGGATGTTGGGCAATACTGTCTGAATGAGACGTTGCATGATGTCTCATAAGCAGGGACATGGCTACCATTTGGTGCAGCAGGTTCAGTGGCACCTGGGCCCATTAAACCATAACAATGCCGTATTTCACGAACTCCAACAGTTAGAGAGACCATGTCCTTTGCGTTCACCAGGGCGCACGATATCCTTGCTACGCTACTGCTCATAAGAGAAGGGCACCATACTCAGTGCTGAGGGAGCTGCACAATTCGAACTGAAGGGGGTTTGGCAGAGACCGCTACACTGTGATAGCAAACCCTCTCAGGGCCACTGTCAGCCAGTGCCTCTCTTCTGGCACTTTTCAAGCTGGCTTCGAGCTAAACATCCTTAAGGTACAAGGCTTCGACAAGATAGACCCATCCAACCATAGACAATACCTTGTAGGCCTTTCTTACGTACTCATCTGAAGATCAGACATCGCACAGCTCTTCACCTTTCTTGGAGAACACAGTATTATTTAGCATTTGGTGGACTGGGTACTTACTCGTTGTCTGCAAAACTCTGCCTTCTGTATTCAGTCAGCCAAATCGTCATGCTTCCAACTGCTGAGCTTCTGCTGGCTCCACCAACTGAGGCTCAGCCGAATAAAACCTTTGACTAGCCACCAAAGTGAACTCCAGCAGAAGGTCAGAGTGTATAAGACTGTACTACTTTATTTACGCAGGACGTTCCAAAATAGTTTTTTCCTGTTTGGGACCTCCTTGGAAAGCTTGTCAGGGATTCCATCCTCTCCCACTTTACAAGTTTGTTTTTGAAAAACAAAAAACTTTGCTTTGCGGGCACAATGGCCATGGTGCACATCAAAGTTTAGTACCTTCATAGGAGGCTTTATGTTTGCAGCTCCTCGGAAGGCACAGCGATCTCTGCCAGGGAGGCATAGATCTCTAAATGTGGCTGGTTGTAGTCCACCAGGGCAACAGAGTATGTCCCTTCAATGGAGTATTGCTCACCAAGGACTGAATAATCCCCTTATTCAAAAATGGCCAAAGATAGACCTGCTTGAGGCTCTTCTCACAGATAGCAAGATTTGCCTCTATGCCAGTGATGCACTACTCTACTTGAAAGTGTCCTCTGCTTCAGCTATCCAACACCTCAAACACTGCCTGCATCTCATCCAGATCTGGATGTCAATGCCTACCTGAAGCTCCGTACAGCCAAGATAATATACCTGGGATTTGCCAAGAACAACAAGCAAGAAATAGTACAAACCTGGCTCAGTGACAAACCCTGATGGCTTTGAGCACCAAGTTCAGCAAATGCCAGGTCACTTGGATTCCCCTTGGACAGCGAGGTGAATTGATGAATTGGCCAAAAAAGATGGCCTGGTGCCAGCTCTCTTAAAGAACGTGAAACAGTTTCTTACAAAAAAGTAACTTCAGAACTGCTGTTCAGGACCTCTGACTCTCACATCTGGATGGTGGTAACACCCTTCTTCAGACTCCACACTGGCACCCCTGAAGGGCCTTTTACACACTGCAGCACATCTCATCTAGCACTGAAAGAAATATGATCACATCACCCGTTTGCTCCCCTGGGTAGCCCTCACCAATTTCAAAACCAGCTGCCTCATTTACACACCCATCATGATCAGCACCCCCGTTTATCTCGCGGTTATACTCACCATCTCTGGTGGCTTACTGCACATTCACAGCCGGACCGGTGACTAAGCAGTGTAAAACATTAAGAAACCAGGCAGTAGGCCTTTTCCATCTGTTTACTGGGGATATGGAACAACACCCCGCTCGCTGACTGTATGCATACAGTGGACCCTGCACTGCACTTTGTTGCCTTTTGGCTAGGCTTGTGCTACACATATACATCATACTAAATTACATACATACACATAGGATTCAGCTCTGGTTAGGGCACAGAATCGTCATTTGGAGCCGTATGTAATGACCTCAAACCAACCATTCACAGCAAAAGGGATGCTTCCGTTCTCCTGTTTGAGCTCTCTTCTTCCTTCAATACAGTACAGCAAATTATTTTACTACAAAGACTTAGCAATCCCTGGATTCAGAACCCTGCCTTGACTTGGACATCTCGCATAATCCTGCTTACACTATGCATATCGTCCTCATTTAACACAGACATTACTTAATGCATCACCATTGTGCAACTTCTATTCAATGCTTACCAGAGACCCCCACTAACCCCCATCCACCAGACGTCAACATTTGCAGTCTCGCCTAATACAACTACTCAAATGACGCTATGGTCATCCTAACAATGTCTTTGACCTGGACTAATGTACCCTAAAATCCAACTAGCTAGCAATGAATAGTGCTCAAACACCTAAATCTTTAAAAACGGAGATATTCACAGTTGGAAACTGGACCTCACGCCATCCCACAGACCTTTGGTCCCTTGAACTTGGTTCATCACTCACCTAGTGACAGAGGTGAGTAGCCTGGAGGTGATCACAGACTCCAGACTCTCGCTTCTTTCACAGATGAATCCTGTGACCAAGTTATCCTGCCTGAACACGTGAACCCTGCACTACATTTGCACACACCTTCTGTTTCCTCTACAAGCGACCATAACCTTGTTTCTGTCGGTTGCATGACGGAACAACGCAGGGCAAAACTTTGCATGCCTTTAGAACGTATGTTTTACCCCAAATTTTTTTAGAATGCATATGCTTTTACAATGCATTCTATTACCACGCATTTTATTTATATATATATTCACTGAAAAAACCATAGGTTTCACACATGTTATAGTTAGCGGAAATTTTACTGATAAAAAACCAATGAAATTCCCCCGTTATAGTTAGTGCAGGAAACTATAACTCACGCGACCGCAATCCTCTGCTGATGCCAATACTGTATTTAGACACTTATTTGCCCATGTCTTCTTCCATAAATTTTTAGCTATACATATATTACAAATATTTTTTTTTCATAAAGACACATATGTCATCAGCAGAAGATTGCGGTCGCGTGAGTTATAGTTTCCTGCACTAACTATAACGGGGGAATTTCATTGGTTTTTTATCAGTAAAATTTCCGCTAACTATAACATGTGTGAAACCTATGGTTTTTTCAGTGAATTTGCAAGGTTTTTTAAATGCTAATTCCTAACTATAACGTGTGTGAAACCTATGGTTTTTTCAGTGAATTTGTACGGTTTTTTAAATGCTAAGTTACTTTACGCCATTCGTGGCGTGCGTGCCCACTTAACACAGTTCGTTCCGTGCGCGCACGGTGCGCTTCGCGCACCGTGCGCGCACAGTGAGCACGCGGTGCGCTTCGCGCACCGCGCGCCCACTTTACGCAGTTAGTGCCGTGCACGCACGGTGGGCACGCGGTGTGCTACGCGCACCGCGTGCCCACGTTACGCTAGATGGGCCATGTACGCACGATGCGCTTCGCGCACCGTGCGCACATGGAGGACATATTATGCGCTTCCTTGTGATAGGTAATCTGTTGAAATTTTTTGGGGAAATGCTGTGCTCTTATATGCCATGCACAAATGGTGGCCTTCGGCCACCTTTTGCACACGGGGTGGAGAGAGTGGGTTTTTTTTTTTTTAAATAATTTTTTACCGTACGCGTACGGTAAGCGTACGGTAAGCGTAATCTGCGAAATTTTCGAAAAATAAAAAATTACCGTTTTTTGCCTTGGGGGATCTTTGAAGACTCAACTAACATGGTTATGTGCATGGGCGCTGTCTAAACAGCCCCTTTATATGTTTTTGGCATTTGTTTATCAGCTCCCCCCTCAGAGTGCGAGAGAGAAAATGGCGGCCGCCGCTTCCTGGTTTCGACCGATTCGAATGTTTACTAAGATCTAAGGGCCAATCAGAATCGCGCTCGCGCACGCCACCGTACGCGTACGGTAAGCGCACCGTAAGCGCACCGTAAGCTGGCTCAGATATATATATTGATTTAAAGGCTATTTTCTCAGAATCTACTGAACAGATTTACACCAAACCTACAAAAGGCACTTCCTTGACCTGAGGACTACCTCTCTGCCAAATTTCAAGTAATTCTGTTCAGCCGTTCGGGCTGTAGCTGTGTCTAAAGGTCCTATGGAAAAATGCATGGGAAAAACGCGTTTTGGGACCCCCCTTTTATCTCAGCCCCCGCTTGACGAATCCCCCCGAGACTTTCAGGGTAGGAGCGGAGCGTAGCGCCCCACCTATTTTGAAAAATTCGCAAGGATTCGTCGACCGGCGCCAAAGTTATTCAAAATAGAATGTTGCGGATTTCCTATGGAAACGTGGTCCTAACTATAACTACCTACTGGCGACCGCCAGTAGGTAATATATATATATATATATATTCAGTGAAAAAACCATAGGTTTCACACACGTTATAGTTAGGAATTAGCATTTAAAAAACCTTAGAAATTCAGTGAAAAAACCATAGGTTTCACACATGTTATAGTTAGCTGGACATTTTACTCGTAAAAAACCAATGAAATTGCCCCGTTATAGTTAGTTCAGCTAACTATAACTCGCGCGCCCGCAATGCACTGCTGATGACGTCACATATTACATCACTCATGACATGGTCAGTGACATCACTCATGACATCACTGATGACATCTCAAATGACATCACTGATGACATCATCCAGTGAATGTGTGTTTTTCTGAAAATTAAATATGTTTTATATATGTATATCTCAAGGTCGATGGAAGAATAAATGGGTATATAAGTGTCTAAATGGATGATTTGTTTTTGAAAAATTGATTGTGTAACTGACTGATTAAGTGTATCATAGTGAATACATGGCTTAGTGAGTAATGTTTAAATATGTAAATATCTGTATCAGTCTCTCACTTTGTGTATAAGTGGCTGCATGGGTTGGTGAGTAGCTACATGGGTGTCTATATAGGTTATTAGTTGGTTTTTTGAGTATCAGTCTGAGTGTCTGCATGGTTCGGTGGGGGGTATTACGTAGTGCATAGGTGCATGAATGAGTGACTCACTGTTTGTATGGGTTGAACACAGCATGTGTGCAGGACTGTATGGGTGGATGAGTGTGTGTATGGGTGTGTTAGTGAGTGAATGACTGTCTCAATATTGTCTTTATGAGTAACTACATATGTTTTAAACTAGTATATGTGACTATTGGTGTATATATGTGAGTATATGTGAGAGTGAGAGATTGAAAGAGTTCCTGTATGAATAAGTATGTGTTTCTATAAGTGATTGTTTAAAAGACTAAGTATGTGTAAGTTTCCGTAGAAGTAAGTGTGGTGGTGTGTGTATAACTGTATATGCAAGTAAATGTATGTTTGATTCTTTGTTAGCATGAGTGACTATGTGTGTGAGTAACTCTATGGATGAGTGGCATTGTGTAACAGGATGTATAGGTGTATGAGTACATATGATGAGTGAGTACATGTATGAGTGACTGAATTGGACTGTTGGTGAATGAGTGGATGTGTATGTGGATCTTAGAATTACTGAAAAGGTTGTTTTAACTGGTATTGGTATGTCCATTGTTTTGAACATTGTAGTTTCTATTTTTGAATGTGTGTGTCAAAGGTTATATTAGGGGAAGAGGAGGTCTGCCACTCTATCACAAGGATGATGTCATCAGTGATGTCATCAGTGATGTCATTTGAGATGTCATCAGTGATGTCATGAGTGATGTCACTGACCATGTCATGAGTGATGTAATATGTGACGTCATCAGCAGTGCATTGCGGGCGCGCGAGTTATAGTTAGCTGAACTAACTATAACGGGGCAATTTCATTGGTTTTTTACGAGTAAAATGTCCAGCTAACTATAACATGTGTGAAACCTATGGTTTTTTCACTGAATTTCTAAGGTTTTTTAAATGCTAATTCCTAACTATAACGTGTGTGAAACCTATGGTTTTTTCACTGAATTTCAAAGGTTTTTTAAATGCTAATTCCTAACTATAACGTGTGTGAAACCCATGGTTTTTTCAGTGAATTTGCAAGGTTTTTTAAATGCTAATTTTTTTTTTATTCTTCAATTTTTTCAAACATATTTTGAATTTAATTTTCTTACCTTTTATAAAGACTATGCTTTAATTTTTAAAATCCTTAAATATTTTTTTTAATATATTTTTTAAAATAAACATGTAAAATTTATTTCCAGTTCTTTTTTTTTTTTTTATTTTTTTTTAGTACGCGTACCGTAAGCTCACAGTAAGCGTACGGTTTACGCAACGTCCGTAATCTATCTACGCTGCTTGCGTATAGTTACGCACTTTGCGTAGCCGCGCGTACTGCGCGTGGGACGCGTGCGCGCTTACGCTACACGCGCACGTTACGCGGAAGTGCCGGGGAGTGACTGTTATGCGCATGCGCGCAAGCGCGTGTCTTTTTTACGCGCACGCGTACTTTTTGCCGTAAGCGTACCGTAAGCGTACCGTAAGCGTACGGTAGGTCATGTGATCTTGAAACACAACTTTTGATTGGTTGAAACTACTTTCAGTTCTAGAACTCTCCTACACCACACCCATTCCCCTCATTTCTGCTTGTGATCCCTTGGGAGAAGGAGCTGGTTTGTCTTTGGGATACGATGGCAGAACAGCAGAGCTCTTCTGAGAGTGAGGCTAGCACTAGCAGCACTGTCTTGAGGCAGAGATCGAGGAAACAAAAGCCTTCTTATGTTTGGGATTATTTTACTTTTCCAGAAGGCCAGCAAAAGGTGAATGCACCCTTAGTTACTTGCAAGCTGTGTCAGCGTGTACTTTCTAGAGGTAATCCTAACAGGAAGTATTCCTTTGGGAATCACACCATGAAGAGACACCTCCAGGATGTACACAGAAGGACACATGGTCATCTTTTTGGAGGTAACTCTTCAGAAAGACGAGCCAGTACATCCACAGCAGCTCAGCCTGGACCATCACCTGCAGGGCTTACTCCTTCTTCTGCAGGTCAGGTGAGCCCTTCATCTGTGGGGGGAGAATCTCCTTTTGCTGGCCCTCTGGAAATGAACCCTCGATTTCGGAAGGTTGATATTCATTGCACATTTTGTAAAGATCTAATTTGCCATAGGGAGACCAGTGTTTCCCTAGTGAACAACAAAATAGATCAGCACATTTGTCGCTTTGAATAATTTTCCCATGCTTCCTTTCCTCTGTCCCTGCATGAACACAACGGTTCTTTTAAGAGCCAACCTTATCTTTCATCTTTTTTTTACATATGTTTTTAAAAACTTTTTTTATTTTTTTTTTACCGTACGCGTACGGTGCGCGTACTTTTTTTTTATTTTTTAAAAAAAACACTAAAAATCATTTATCACATTACATTGTCCTTGAGAGACTACAATTATTATTATTGACTTACCATACTCACTGAAAAAATATTTATTCATTTCTTTTTTTTAAAAATAGTTTTAAAAATGTTTGTAGTTTTCGAAAATTTTCTATATCTATCTGGAAAAAAAGAAAAAAGTATTAATATTTTTTAAACATTTTATAATACAGTACACATATTTACATTTTTTACCAAAAAATCTTTTTGCCTTATTTTTGCTGTTTTCAGAATATATTGCATTTCACTATAAATTGTGAAAGCAATTGCATTCATCATTTTACAGCGGGCAAAAAAAAATACCAATCACAAAGATTGTATTAAAAAAGCCCTGATTCTTTTTTTAATTAAACTTAACATTATAGAAATGCATAATATTGTAAAAAAATATCATCTAATACCAATACTTATTTCTTTAAAATACTGTCTGATATGTTTGTTTCAGAACTATAATCACAATATTATATCTCAAATAACTCCAAAATACATCTGATTTCATTTCCTTTAGGCCAAATAGTAATTTTAATTTTTTTTTGGGAATAAATTTCCAACGGAAATCCAATAAAATTCTAAAGTTTAATTTGTCCAGATCTCACCGATTCTCTGTAACATTTTGGTTCACGAAAATTTTTTGAATAATTTATTTAGTCCACAATAGAATTGGTTACTTTTCCACATGGCCAAATAGTAATTTTTTAAATCATTTTTGAAAAAATTTCCAATGGCAGTCCAATAACATTCCAAAATTTAAAATGTGCAGAAGTTACCGATAATCTCTAAATTATTGGTTTTTCAAAATTGCATTAAAAATTAAAAAAGTCCACATTACAATTGGTTATCTTTCCATTAGGCCAAATGATAATTTTAAAAATCTTTTTTTTACAAAATTGCAATGGTAATCCAGTAAAATGGTAAAATTATTTTGTCCAGATCTTGCCAAGTCTCTCTAAAATTTAGGTTTCAGGAAGATTAGATAGGAATTTGCTAAATCAAAAGGCAAACGTTGTTTGAAAATCAATTGGGAATCATTACACAGTGTCCAGCCTTTTTCACATTTTAGATAAACTGTGTAATGTCCAGAAGTAACAGTAGGTCCATCATGGAAAATTATTGCAACAGTTACAAAAGCTTTTCCTGAAATTGATAATTGCTGTCCTGTAAACTTCTTTATTAAAGTATCCAATTTTGAACCATCAGCTCTACATCGTTGCATCATTAAAATTACATACTGTCCGTATTCCTTTAAAATTAATGTTGAAAAGATGTCAGAATTACACTCACCATATTTCATGCTATGATTAGCATCTTTAACTAATTTTGCAAAAGTGACTGTTTTACTCTCTGGCAATGTCAAATAAATAAACCTTTCATTATCAACAATAGAGCCACATATATTATAACAATTATCACAACTATGTTCCCATTTATAAGAGAGACCAAAACAAATGTCAATGGGAACTCCTTCTTCTTCCACTACCTGAAGAAAATACATCAAAAATTCATGTGCATCTTGCTGTTCATTTTGAGAAAACTGTGTTCGTCCTGAACATACATCTAAAAGTTTTCTAATGTCAGTAGCACTTTCTATTTGAGTTTTATCTTTACTCAACTTTTGAAAAAGGAGACTCAGCTCTGAACAGAATCTTTTTCCCTGATTTACTATTATCTGCTCTTGCAAACTTTCCAGATAAAATGCAACATTCAGCACTACATTTGCGTAGCAGTTGACACCAGAGCTATTTTCAAAATGACATCCTACAACCTGTTCTTCATTTTCCTTTTTCTTTTTGCTTGCAATTACATCACTCCTCTTTTTTTTCCTCTTCTCTACATCTTCACTACAGATATTCTCATTTTTTCTTTTACGAGAAACTACACGTTTCTCCAACACAGGATACTGACCTAAATGAGGAGCATAGCTTCTTCTTAATCTATTATACTCCTTTACACAATTTGTATCAGCACTAACTTTTGATTCTTCAAAGTCTATCATGAATAAACCTGATAATGTTTTGACTCGTGACAAAGCAACATATGCCATACCTTCTTTGAACACAGTTGAACCAATGTTCACAAATGCACAATCTACAGTCAATCCTTGAGACTTGTGAATAGTTACAGCATATGCTAGAGAAAACGGAAACTGCTTCCTACGTACATATAAGTCTTTCACAAGCATAAAACGAACTGTACAACGACAAATATCTTTAACTTCATCTATCTGATCAAATTTTATTTTTAAACATTCAATTCCTTCTTTTTTCTGATAATTAATAAAACCCACAACTCTTCCCATCGCTCCATTAACCAAACCTTTCTCAACATCCAAATTTCTCCTTAAAAACACTCTACAGTTCATGCAAACATATAGATTTTTTTCTAATCCAGCTGTTTTGGAGATGTTCTTCTCTAGTGAGTCCAATTTATTTTTCAGTTTGCCTGTTACTGTGACAGTAATTCTTCCATCCTCAATTTTGTCCACTGCTTCCAATTTCCTGATCTCTTCCTTTTCCAATTTCAAAAGCTCCTCATTGAATATTGAGCATTCACGTAGAGTAGGCATTAAGCAGATGACACTTTTGTTTTCTGCAATGTTCTTGTATATCTTCTCTGCAACTATTTCTTCCTTTGGAAATAAATTATGTAGCAGCCGAGTCTGTAATGCTTTTTTGCCAGCTTCTGTGAGTAGTCCAATCCTGATATCTTTCAGAATACTTCCATATTCTTCATCGTTTGCTTGCCTCATATTAGTTGTAAGTTCCTTGTACTCAAAGAAGGACCAAATATTTGTATTACCGATGCTTCCCAATGACTTCTTCGTGTCTTCATGTGTCACAGTATTAAACACTGGTTGTCCTTTAACTGGAGTAAGTTGCAAAAGATCTCCAAAAACTATGACGTGTTTTCCACCAAATAACACGTCATAGTCTGTCTTCAAAATTTGCTGCATTCTTAAATGCACAAAGGCAAGCATTAAGTTTGATACCATGCTCACCTCATCAATAATGAGAACTTGCATCTTCTTCAATACTCGTGAAACTTCCAAGGATGCTTCTCCAGTTAGCTTGTTGAATTGTATTTTGTTCTCATGCTCCACTGGTAACATTAGCAAACGATGTAAGGTGATTCCTTTTATGTTATATGCTGCTAACCCAGTTGGAGCAGTAACCACACAAGACAACGTAGAATCCGTTTTTTGCTTTAGGTAGCTTCTGATGACTTTAATTAGGAAACTTTTTCCAGTGCCAGCTTGTCCGCTTACATACATCCTGATTGGATGAAATGATGTGCATGAGCACTCTTTTTTTACATGTAGAAATCCGTGATCAATTTTGTTTTTGATCTCTTCATAAATTTGTTGCTGCTCTTGATTCAGTTGTCTTTCCAAATTTTCTAAGTCCATAAATTCTTCTTGAGCTTGATTCATAGCTGTTTCCACTTCATTCATGGCTATTGATGCTTCATTTTCAACGATTGGTTGTCCTAGGGGATCTTGACTGTGTGTTCCTGAACTTTGGCTGTCCTGAGAACTGTCTCTAGCTATTTCTGCTGCAATTGTAGTTTCCTGTTCAATTTCTTCATTTAACATTTGCAGATAAGTTGTGAATGTATTGCATTGTATGCTGTCTTTGCAAGCATTAAATGAATCCTCATAGCTTTGAAATTCTCCCAGTAGTTCATCCTCTGTACGCCATGGTTTAAACAACTGTAAAAGAGCCAAGTAGTAAAATTCTTTCTTGTCGGTAGTGTCGCAACTCAGCTTCCGGTGATTTATCAAACTTCCTTTGGTTTGCTTCACCAAACATCCTTCTTCACCAACAACTTTATATTTTCCATTATTAATGTCTTCTGCAGCTTTCCGTGAATAAATGTAGTTCTGCAACACTTCATAGAGACACATGTTCTCCAGATGATGACTTCTCTTGGGATAATATGTGTCCAACATGTTTGTTTTCAATATATCTGTACTTTCTGGGTCATTCTCGGCCAAATATTCAATTTCTCCAACAGATTTCAGTACCCGATTTCTCATTGCTGCAAGGCCTAAACTTGCCCAAATTATTCTTCTTGACTTTGAGTAGAGACTTGCAGAAGATAACCTATCTGAACATTCGTAGGATCCAATTTCTCGATGCGATAACATCTTCAAACTGAAACTGTACAGCTTCTTACTAACAGTCTTCTCGTGAGAAATCTCTTCCCACATTTCCTTCAATTCTGTTTTTTCTGATTTCGTAATGTAAGACGTTACATATCGTGCAACAGCAATGGAATTGTCAGCTACATACTGTATATCCATGTTAGCGTTCCACATGGATAAAATGACTGGGTTATAGTCATTTATATTTTTTGATTCTTCTTTTCTTTTAAGGTTGTAGGTATTCTTAGGTGATTTTCTTGTGATAGTATGTCTCACAGCTGACATAAAACTGTTGACTCTTCCATTTGAAAGAACAGGTCTAGGAAATCCAAATCGACATTTAGTGTAGTATTTTTCTTTGCTCTTGTATTTCCGTCGACAGTATTTTCCACACCGATGACTTTGGAAACGTAAAACTTGCTCCTTTAACTTGTTCTCTTCTGTGCTTTTTGGTATACCACATGTTGCATATTCTTCAATGTAAGATAACACTGCTTCATCAGAATCTGTTCCAAACTTTGGGGCATCCTTGATCCACAACAGCATATGAATATGAGGAGCACCTCTTGCCTGGTACACTTTTCTCCAAAAGAAATCCACTACTTCTCCAAGGGGTGGATTTTTTTTATTGCAGATGAAGGACATCATAGCCTCAAATCTATGATTGAAATATCTGCAAACATTAACCGGATCCAATGAGCACAGTTCTCCTGCTGTCTTGTATTCGATGTTTTTAATGTTTGAATTGGCCTCTCGTAGAAAATCCAGTAAATCATCCCAAGCGTACTCGGCACAGCTTAGGGTAAGGAACCATGTTGGTGTTCCTAAATTGCGTAACATGCATTTTAGTTCACCATGGCGTCGGTACCAATATTCATTTGTCCCACGCTGACAAGCCATCAGATTGATCAGTTGTGTTTCCAAATGATCATCTCGGTGCTGCACTTTCTCCATAAAATCCTTAGCAGACACATTTTGTAAATGTACTCCACTTTTTAAAATGTGATTTACTGCATAAGACAGTGCAGACAAGTCGCTTTCAAATAAAAGATGGAACAAATAAGGAATACTTTGTCGAAATCTGGGATCTTCAGCATATAGTCTTGTAGTCCGATACTCTGAAGCTGGAATCTGTTCTGGACGTTCATCGTATCGTCCTCCTTTTCCCGTAGGAAACAGCTGGGGAAAACATCGAGCTTCCAAGCTCTCCTCCCATACACTCGCGGGAGTTCCTTTTGCTTTCTTCATCTGAAAGAGATCAATATTGTCTCCCATAACTTCTTTCGAATGAAGAGGATGTATGCTAAAATGTTCATAAATTTCTTCTTCCTTTGTCTTGTCCACTTTTTCAATTTGTCCAGTTGGTGTTTCTGTGTCTTCTTGAAAATCTTCGTCTTCTTCTTCTTCTTCTATATAAATTGATTCATACCATTTGTTATTTTTTTTCAAATACAAATTTGCTCTTTGTACTTTCCGCACATCTACCAGCTCCTGCCAAATCTTCTTATTCTTTGTAGGTACACCATTAACCAGAATAATTAATGGTTCAGTTTCCAAAGTATCCGCATCAATAGTTTCCATATTTTTTTTCAAATCCAAGGGCAAATACACCACTCTACCTTTTAAACCTCTCAGTAAATCTGAAGGAGGTAATTTACCAGTTTTGGGCTCCATACGTACTATGGTCTGGAACGGATGAACACATTGAATGAGTATAGACTCATATGTATTTAATTCAGAAAGTTCAGCAGGAATAGCATCCAATTCTAAATTATTATGTACAGCTCTGGTCGGCATTCTATTTTACTCTAACTTGTTGTAACAGTATTTACAAATACGCTGATCTTCACCCAATTCAAAACAATTTTCAAGAAATATATATGTGGCAAAATCCATCCACTTATAATTATCTTCATTTTCACTCTTTCTGTAGAGATCAACATTCCTAGTTTGTTTTCTATAATGAGTTCTGCGGCAACAAATACAAGTAACATTTGGTCTTTCATTAGAGACTATTGCAAATTTTGTTATGTGATCATTAAATGTCTTACTTACAGAAGGTTCTACATTCTCTTCCACTTCTTCCTCATTTACTGTGTCCTTCTCTGCACTGTTTTGTTCAGGACCAAAGTAACAAAACTGAATTTCATCAACAACCTTCTCTACATCTGATACCGTTCCTCGGAACAGAGCCCTATTCAATTCATTTAACTTTATTGCTGGACTTTTGACAAAATACAACCGTCTCACAAACTTTCTCATTTCAGTATGATGAACAGCCAGCATCCTAAAATGATGGAAAACACTATTGCACACTTTTCTAGATAGACAAGCCAGAGAATGACCCTGCAAACCAGTATTCTCTCTCACTCTGCATGGATCCAGACTTTGAAGCACCTTAATCTTCTGTTTTACACTTTTTTTACTATATTCTCTTAGAAACTCTCGAAATCTGTCAATAGATTCCTGACGCACAGTGCAAATACTACTACAATTCCAAGTGTACACTGGGGCTTTAGGACGTCTCCCCATTGCCTCATCTGCCATCACTTGTACCTCATCTCTTGGAACCATTATCTCCTTCTCCATTATGCAACCATTTTTTACTTCGTATGAACGACCTCTGGTGTCAACTGCATGCAGCAAACTATTACTTTGAAAATAGCTCTCTTCATTAAAAAAAGGTTCACTACTTGAACTATGCATCCACTTTCCTAAAAACACTTTACAAAAGTTTGTTCTGTTCACTACTCTTTTGCTTTTGCTTTGTGATTTCAGTACATTAACCATTTTATCTAATGTACGCATCCTATTCAAAATTAATATGAATAGTTTCCTTTTTAATTCTAATGCTTTTGCTGCAATGGCTTCAATTTCTTTTTTTCTCTTGTAATATTTTGCCTTTTGCTTATATTTCTTCACATCCTTTATCAAATTGGACATAACTCTTCTCTGAAACATTTTTCTACGTATCTCTTTAAACGCTGTTTTTCTGTTTATGTAAAACTTTTCAGTTGCAGAAGGTATATTTGCATTAACTAAATTCTCAATTTTTTGCTGTTCTCTTCGTTTTGTTACATTCTTCCCAGGACAGACATTTTGTACATTTTTCTTTGTTTTGAATATTTTTTTAAGAAATTGTTTTTTCTGCTTACCAGAAGATTTTTTCTTTTTCCCAACATGAGCATCTTCTACTAACTTTGGTCCTCCAGTTGTCTTCAAATATAGTTTTTTTTTTAGCGTTTTTTGAACTCGAGATTTTGTAGGCATCTTAAATTTTGTTCACTGTTCTTCAGCAATACCTGAAAAAAACTAAAAAAAAATCCTTTATTGTATTTAAATATATTACTACATTTCTTTTCACAATAGTCACAAAACAAAATTTCTTTGCCAATTTGAATGCACACAAACTGCTCTTTTTTTTGGGCAAGTGAAAATCTCTTTTACAAACTGTCACATTATGAAACCACTTTTCAGATTTTTTAAAAAGCCCATGTCCAGAGTGCTACACTCCAGCAAGGGCAACCAGCCTTAGTGAAGCTCAATGTATTTGCATTACAGACTGAAACCTGAAAACCCCACTCGCTTCTAAATACTGTGCATGACTATACACGGCAAGCACATGGGTGTGTGCTAAGACTCTGCTTCTTCCCCCAAAAATTCACTCCCCCTTTCCATCTAATGCAACTGTGAAATCACCAGAGCAAGACGCAATAAATCTCTGCCTATAATTCCTCTATGCACACAGAGTCATGTTTTCACATTAGTCCCAAAACGAAATTTCTTTGCCATTTTTAAAGCACACTTACTGCTCTTTTTTTTTTCGGGGCAAGTGAAAATCACTTTTACAGACTGACACATTATGAAACCTTTTTTTTTAATTTATTTAATTGCAGTTGTCCAAGCTGTTTTTTTCAGACCACCACCATGTGTATTCGCGGTGACTGCCTACACTCCAGCA
This sequence comes from Triturus cristatus, assembly GCF_964204655.1. Lineage (NCBI taxonomy): Eukaryota > Metazoa > Chordata > Amphibia > Caudata > Salamandridae > Triturus > Triturus cristatus. The sequence continues at coordinate 1,239,496,310 of NC_140591.1, read as the reverse complement.
AGGGCAACCAGCCTTAGTGATGCTGAATGTATTTGCATTACAGACTTAAACCTGAAAACCCCACTCGCTTGTAAATACTGTGCATGACTATACATGGCAAGCACATGGGTGTGTGCTAAGACTCTGCTTCTTCCCCCAAAAATTCGCTCCCCCTTTCCATCTAATGCAACTGTGAAATCACCAGAGCAAGACGCAATAAATCTCTGCCTATAATTCCTCTATGCACACAGAGTCATTTTTTCACATTAGTCCCAAAACGAAATTTCTTTGCCATTTTGAAAGCACACTTACTGCTCTTTTTTTTTCGGGCCAAGTGAAAATCACTTTTTACAATTGGAAATCACTTTTACAGACTGACACATTATAAAACCACTTTTTTTGATTTATTTAAATGCACATGTCCAAGCTGTTTTTTCAGACCACCACCATGTGTATTCTCTGTGACTGCCTACACTCCAGCAAGGGCAACCAGCCTTAGTGATGCTGAATGTATTTGCATTACAGACTTAAACCTGAAAACCCCACTTGCTTCTAAATACTGTGCATGACTATACATGGCAAGCACATAGGTGTGTGCTAAGACTCTGCTTCTTCCCCCAAAAATTCGCTCCCCCTTTCCATCTAATGCAACTGTGAAATCACCAGAGCAAGACGCAATAAATCTCTGCCTATAATTCCTCTATGCACACAGAGTCATGTTTTCACATTAGTCCCAAAACGAAATTTCTTTGCCATTTTTAAAGCACACTTACTGCTCTTTTTTTTTCGGGCCAAGTGAAAATCACTTTTTACAATTGGAAATCACTTTTACAGACTGACACATTATGAAACCACTTTTTTTGATTTATTTAAATGCACATGTCCAAGCTGTTTTTTCAGACCACCACCATGTGTATTCTCTGTGACTGCCTACACTCCAGCAAGGGCAACCAGCCTTAGTGATGCTGAATGTATTTGCATTACAGACTTAAACCTGAAAACCCCACTCGCTTCTAAATACTGTGCATGACTATACATGGCAAGCACATGGGTGTGTGCTAAGACTCTGCTTCTTCCCCCAAAAATTCGCTCCCCCTTTCCATCTAATGCAACTGTGAAATCACCAGAGCAAGACGCAATAAATCTCTGCCTATAATTCCTCTATGCACACAGAGTCATGTTTTCACATTAGTCCCAAAACGAAATTTCTTTGCCATTTTTAAAGCACACTTACTGCTCTTTTTTTTTTCGGGGCAAGTGAAAATCACTTTTACAGACTGACACATTATGAAACCTTTTTTTTTAATTTATTTAATTGCACATGTCCAAGCTGTTTTTTCAGACCACCACCATGTGTATTCTCTGTGACTGCCTACACTCCAGCAAGGGCAACCAGCCTTAGTGATGCTGAATGTATTTGCATTACAGACTTAAACCTGAAAACCCCACTCGCTTCTAAATACTGTGCATGACTATACATGGCAAGCACATGGGTGTGTGCTAAGACTCTGCTTCTTCCCCCAAAAATTCGCCCCCCTTTCCATCTAATGCAACTGTGAAATCACCAGAGCAAGACGCAATAAATCTCTGCCTATAATTCCTCTATGCACACAGATTCATGTTTTCACATTAGTCCCAAAACGAAATTTCTTTGCCATTTTGAAAGCACACTTACTGCTCTTTTTTTTTCGGGCCAAGTGAAAATCACTTTTTACAATTGGAAATCACTTTTACAGACTGACACATTATGAAACCACTTTTTTTGATTTATTTAAATGCACATGTCCAAGCTGTTTTTTCAGACCACCACCATGTGTATTCTCTGTGACTGCCTACACTCCAGCAAGGGCAACCAGCCTTAGTGATGCTGAATGTATTTGCATTACAGACTTAAACCTGAAAACCCCACTCGCTTCTAAATACTGTGCATGACTATACATGGCAAGCACATGAGTGTGTGCTAAGACTCTGCTTCTTCCCCCAAAAATTCGCTCCCCCTTTCCATCTAATGCAACTGTGAAATCACCAGAGCAAGACGCAATAAATCTCTGCCTATAATTCCTCTATGCACACAGAGTCATGTTTTCACATTAGTCCCAAAACGAAATTTCTTTGCCATTTTTAAAGCACACTTACTGCTCTTTTTGTTTTCGGGGCAAGTGAAAATCACTTTTACAGACTGACACATTATGAAACCTTTTTTTTAAATTTATTTAATTGCACTTGTCCAAGCTGTTTTTTTCAGACCACCACCATGTGTATTCGCGGTGACTGCCTACACTCCAGCAAGGGCAACCAGCCTTAGTGATGCTGAATGTATTTGCATTACAGACTTAAACCTGAAAACCCCACTCGCTTCTAAATACTGTGCATGACTATACATGGCAAGCACATGGGTGTGTGCTAAGACTCTGCTTCTTCCCCCAAAAATTCGCTCCCCCTTTCCATCTAATGCAACTGTGAAATCACCAGAGCAAGACGCAATAAATCTCTGCCTATAATTCCTCTATGCACACAGAGTCATTTTTTCACATTAGTCCCAAAACGAAATTTCTTTGCCATTTTGAAAGCACACTTACTGCTCTTTTTTTTTCGGGCCAAGTGAAAATCACTTTTTACAATTGGAAATCACTTTTACAGACTGACACATTATAAAACCACTTTTTTTGATTTATTTAAATGCACATGTCCAAGCTGTTTTTTCAGACCACCACCATGTGTATTCTCTGTGACTGCCTACACTCCAGCAAGGGCAACCAGCCTTAGTGATGCTGAATGTATTTGCATTACAGACTTAAACCTGAAAACCCCACTCGCTTCTAAATACTGTGCATGACTATACATGGCAAGCACATGGGTGTGTGCTAAGACTCTGCTTCTTCCCCTAAAAATTCGCTCCCCCTTTCCATCTAATGCAACTATGAAATCACCAGAGCAAGACGCAATAAATCTCTGCCTATAATTCTTCTATGCACACAGAGTCATGTTTTCACATTAGTCCCAAAACGAAATTTCTTTGCCAATTTGAAAGCACACTTACTGTTTTTTTTTTTTTTCGGGGCAAGTGTAAATCACTTTTACAGACTGACACATTATGAAACCACCATGTGTAACTACAACAAAAACAATTCCCATTTCTATTATTCATTTCTTAAGTTACCACATACATCCCCTCTCAAACTGTAAACTCACCTTTAAAATTAGTTAGTTGTGAAAGAAATGTGACACTCAAACAGCAGATTATCAGAGCCAGGATCTCTGTTGTGTTCACCTCTCTCCTCTCAGCAGAACCAGATAATGGCAAACTTTCCCTCTATTTTTCCACACATATACATGTAAGTTTCAAATCTCAGTGCTTCCCCCTTTTTTTCAAATGTAATCACACATTTCTATTGGTTGAAAACCAACCCTTTTCCAAAAGTACCCTTCCCCCAACTTGACTTCTGCCTAGTACCCTTCCCCCAACTTGACTTCTGCCTGCTACCATAGCAACAGCTCATGGAACACTGCTGTGTAGAGTTAGGTCAGAAGTTCGACACACAATGTTTCAATTCCACAGAGCAAGAGTGCTTGACTTTTCAAACCTTACAGCAAATCCATAGTACTGTTCTTTGGTTACACATTTTTTTGTACCAATACAAAACATGCTTCTATTAATTTACACATACAGCCTAGTTTTTATTCTAGAATGGTATGAAACAGCCAATCAGTTCTTTTTGTTTTGAAAAAAATATGTATGCCTCCATTTCCAAACTGTCTTTCTTTTCATATTGCCATTCTACTGAAAGACACCTCCTGAGTGCATCCAGTTCTCCTTTGAAGATGTTCACAGTGTGGATTGTAGGGCACAGCTATGTCTTCTGGAGTGAAAAGTTTGCAGAGAAAACAGGTATGGTGAGAGACCTTGCTTTGCCAAATGTAGACATTAAATGGATTGGTCAGAGAGGGTTAAAGTGGCACCAATTGATGCCATTGGTGAAATCCTTCATTCAAATCCAACACCCTGACCTCATAATAGTGCACTGTGGTGGCAATGACCTAGGCACTTTGACTGGGGTAGGTCTGGAAATGCTTATGAAGGACACCTTTGCACAACTGTTTACACTTTTCCCTAAAACTGCCTTTGTGTTTTCCAACATATGCCAAAGGCAAAAATGGAACTGGTCCAATCATTTCTGTCCGCAGATTGACAAAGCAAGAAAGCACGTCAACAAATCTGTTTCTGCTTTCCTCCGTGACTATGGTATGGGTGCCATTTACCACAACAACTTGCGTTATGACATGCAAGACATTTATAGAGGAGATGGTGTGCACTTCAATGATGAAGGGAACAGAGTCTTCCTCTTGAACCTTAGACTCTGCATCGGTACTTACTTGTAGGTACCACTAAAAAAATGACTTCATAAACACAACAGCTCTTTTTAGAGCTCCCTAATTTCTAAACTCTTAAATCTGCTTTTCATTTATTTTTTTTTATTTTTTTTACCGTACGCTTACCGTAAGCTTACGGTACGCGTACCCCGTGATTTTTTTTAAAATCAATAAATGTTTTTTTTGTACTTTTCTGTCCTTCTTTGACCCCCTTACAAATGTTAGGGGGTCTGTAACTCTCCTCATTGCCCCCTTTCCTTGTTTTCTCTGTTTTTTTTCTGAGTGAAACACACAAAATGGCGGCCGCCGCTTCCTGGTTTCTGCCGATTCGAATGTTTACTAAGATCTATGGGCCAATCAGAATCTCCTTCGCGCACGCCATGTTTCTTCCGTACGCTTACCGTAAGCTTACCGTACGCGTACCCCGTGATTTTTTTTAAAAATCAATAAATGTTTGTTTTGTACTTTACAGTCCTTCTTTGACCCCCTCACAAATGTAAGGGGGTCTGTAACTCTCCTCGTTGCCCCCTTTTCTTGTTTTCACTCTTTTTTTTTCAGAGTGAAACACAGAAAATGGCGGCCGCCGCTTCCTGGTTTCGGCCGATTCGAATGTTTACTAAGATCTAAGAGCCAATCAGAATCGCGCTCGCGCACGCCACCGTACGCGTACCGTAAGCTTACCGTAAGCGTACGGTAAGCGTACCGTAAGCGGGCTCAGATATATATATTGATTTAAAGGCTATTTTCTCAGAATCTACTGAACAGATTTACACCAAACCTACAAAAGGCACTTCCTTGACCTAGGGACTACCTCTCTGCCAAATTTTGAGTAATTCTGTTCAGCCGTTCGGGCTGTAGCTCGTTCTAAAGGTCCTATGGAAAAATGCATGGGAAAAACACGTTTTGGGACCCCCCTTTTATCTCAGCCCCCGCTTGACGGATCCCCCCGAGACTTTCAGGGTAGGAGCGGAGCGTAGCGCCCCACCTATTTTGAGAAATTCGCGAGGATTCGTCGACCGGCGCCAAAGTTATTCAAAATAGAATGTTGAGGTTTTCCTATGGAAACGTGGTCCTAACTATAACTACCTACTGGCGACCGCCAGTAGGTAATATATAAAATGCGTGGTAATGGAATATATATGTACATGTATTTGTGGGGGGAAACCCCTCCACACCACCAGCTCACCTTAAATGTGTGGTAAAGGCATGCGTTATAAAGGCATGTATGTGGTTCAATGTGTGGTAAAGGCACAACGTGGTAAAAACCTCGTAAAGGCTGTTTCCCGTTTTCGTCTTACCTTATCTACACCAGTGTACTGCACTGAGGGGCTCATGTCTTTGTTCTGTGCATCAATGAAGTGGCCAGACAGCTTCTACACCTCTCCATTTGTGATCATGTAGCTGCTGCTGTTCAAGCTCGTAACTGCTGTTATGTTATGGTATGTTAATAGAACTTGTAAAGCGCACTGTAAGCGTTAGGTGTTCTGGCGCTGAATGCATTGCCTACTAGTCAGATAAAGTTTAAATTACGTAAGTTAAATTAAATTCAGTTAAGAAAAAAGCCAGGTTTGTAGGCCCCTCCTAAATTCTAGGAGCCCAGCTGCTGCTCTAAGCTGCAAAGGGAGGCCATTCCAGGCCTTTGCGGCACAGCAGAAAAAGCTCCTACCCCCCCAACTGGCTGTTTTAACACGTGGGACTTTTACCAGCATTGCCTTGGTTGAACGAAGGACCCTGGGGGGGGGGGTATACCATTGAAGGTATTTACTCATGAAGGCCGGCCCACGTCCCTCCAGGGTTTTGAAGACCAGGCAAAGAGCCTTAAAATCTATCCGCTGTTTCATTGGTAACCAATGAAGGTCCCGAAGTCCCTTCCTTAGGGAGACAAACTTGGGGATACCCAAAAGGACTCTAGTGGCAGCATTTTGTACTATTTGCAGTCGATTAAGCTGCCTTTTGTGAATGTTGAGGTATAAGCCATTACAATAATCTAGACGGGACATAATAAGTGCTGTTACTACTGTCCTAAGGCTGTCATCCGAGAGGAAGCGCTTAATTTTTCTCATGATCCTGAGTATATGAAAACAGGATGAAACCACCTTACCTATCTGATCAGCAAAGGACAGTCTAGAGTCCATCATTAATCCCAGATGTTTTGCCTTCCCAGTAGGAACTGGGGGTGAGCTCAAAGATTCTGGCCACCAATTGGTTGACCAGAGATTTGAGGGATTACCAAAAATAATCACCTCAGTCTTCCCTGCGTTCAGCTTGAGACAATTGGCTGACATCCAGCTGGCAATGGACTGCATGCACTTGTAGCAGTCCCGACCGGTCTCAGCCTCTTTGCCTTTTTGAATGGATAGCACTATTTGAGTGTCATCGGCATAAGAGGTCAGTTGGAAGCCAAAAGATCGAATAAGGGCTGCCAAGGGAGAGACATACATATTGAATAGCGTGGGGCTGAGCCCTGCGGGACCCCACAGGGCAGAGAGAAAGGCTTTGAGCAGTCAGTACCCATGTCCACTGTTTGAGTTCTATTTGAAAGAAAGGCATGCTTCAAGAAGTATCTCTTTCAAAACACTCTGTATCGTCCATCTGGCCACCTCTGACACTGGAGCAATCTTCCTACAATTCAAACTCTGTACCTACCACCCAAAAAGACCAGGATACAGCTTCAGACCATCCCCAGGTTAAGAAAGCCTTGCATCTCAGTGACACCCATTGTGCTACATAACCCTTTTTCCCTCTCACGAAACATCTGTATAACAATATAAGGAGGCGCAGCCATCCCCTAGCGTGGAGAATCTTTGTGTGCTTAATCTTCCATAGGCCCCAGACTTATCCTCTTCACACAAATGAATCAGAAACATAAATGTTAAATTTATGAGCACACGCCTTCTGCTGCTTTTGGCGACTAAAGGGATATTATTGTTGCAAGAACAATGTCTGTGGAAATAAATAAACATGAACGTGCAGGAGGAGACATCCATTTCAAACAAGAATGTTTTCTGGGACTAAATTTGAGGATTAGTTAGTAAAAGATCCAGGAAATCACACTTCTATATTTCATAGGAAATCAGTTTCAAGTGCAATTACATCATGTCAGTGTGCACATATAAATTCAAAAGTAAATCCACATTCTGCACGTTGTTAATAATGCACAAAAATATAAAATGCACAAAAACTCAAACACATGAAGGGAGTCCATCCCCTTTCATGAGGTCTGTTATAGATTTTAGCTCTTCTTTGGAGTAAACTCTACTGACCTGGGAGTATCAGGGTGGGCAATAAGGTTAGATTAGTTGTGAAAGTATTTTGCTCATGATTTTAAAGTCCTGTTTAATATGAATAGCGGCCTGTGAAAGGCTCTATCCACGGGTGCCGGTGGGTAGTGAGGCAGTTATCACTTTCCCGTCATGCGCACTCACAAGACGTACAACGTAGGGGTTATCAGTGAAGAAGGACGGTGTGGAGGAGGCAGGAGAGAGGCCATGTCGAGGAGGAGGCAGCCACTGGGCAGGTAAGTGCCTTTTTAATTACTTTGGGAGGGCGGGCTAACTATGCTCCGCCACAGAGTCGTAGTTTTGCCTGAACTCTACGTTCGCAAAGGGACGCGCAGTTGGCAAAACTACGTAAACTCCGCTGGTGGAGCTTAGTTACCCGCCCAGGCTTAATGTTAGGTAGCCTCTGAAAGAGGGCGCGATATGCCTAGTCCACCACAAGGCACTGAGAAATACGTTCTACTAACTCTAGCACCTTTATTCAGTTCCAAGAAGAGATAAGGATAAGATCCATCCAGGAACCCCAACATTCTCACCTTATTTCTTCTTGTTCTGCCATCCTCATTCTCCCTGCAGTTCTCTATTATTTTGAAGAAAGACTTCAGCTGGGTGACTGATTGTGGCTTGTACTTTTCTTAGGGTTTCCTCTAGTTTGGATATGGGACCCTCTGCTTCTATCGCTCTATTGATTGCATGTCTAAGATTTTGTCACAGCAGGTATCCATCAAGACCCACTTCACAGATCCTCATTTCTAGGGCTGTTTTTGATGATTGAATTGCCTGTTGTATAAGTTGTGTATAGCCGGCGGCCCCTCCTGCAGGGGTAGTTGGCCAGTCACTGCTGGTCTTGTGCCCTGAGAGATTGACAATGAGGTTGTGTTTTGAGTGTTCTTGTTTAGTTTCCACTGATTTTGGATGTGTTCTGTCTTGTCCTTCAGCATGGAAAATCACAGATATGTCGGGTGGCACGTCACCTAGACGTTTGGAAGAATCTGATCATCCCGTTCACCAGTTTCAGCTATGGTCCCAGACTTGGACTCCTGTCTCATGTGTGTCAAGGAACCAATGAATATCAGTGCCCATAAGTGCAGCTGGGGCCCTTGAATATGGGTTATCCCAAGTGGCAAAGTTTATACTGGGCACCACCCTGCCACAGCCAGCTTTGAAAATTGTGATCCACAAGGCAGTGTACTGGGAGCGTAAATTTTAGACTAACCGCTGTCTGCTTCCATTGCCCCAAAAGGAGTCCACACCTGTGTTCCTCTGGAGTCAACCATTATCTGGGACACTGACCCCAGGGTAGCTTATTGTCCATATTTACCTACAGTTAGTAAAGAGAAGAGGAAGGGGCATTGGAAGATCAACCAGCTGCGTGTGTTCACCTGCATGATGGTGAGAAGGGGGCAGGGTCCTGATTCTGCTTGCACCTGTGGTTAGGTTCCTTGCACCCCCTACTGAATGTTCTTGTACTCGGGGCCAGGTCTAAACATCAACTGCCTCTCGTGTATTCCCACACATAGCGTTACTTGCTCTGCGGTGTGTAGTGTGAGGCCCCCCACAGTAGATGTCCCCAGCAATGCAGCACCAGGTCACTACCCACCTTTGCGATCTCACTAGAGGACCACAGATGGGGTACATACATGGCCACGCATTACCCCCTACTGTGCCTCTAGTACTTTGCTCAGACCTTCTCATCTCAGTGCCATAAAGAGAAGGATGCAGGGAAGCTCAATCCCTGCCTCCACATAGGCCTGATAAGTGAAGAGAATGAGTAGCTGCCCCCGCTGTCCACATCAGGTGATGGCCTTTTCCCCATCTGGCCCTCCTCAGCAGCTCTGGCATGGGATCCAGTGTCCTTTTATTGCGGTGATACCTGTCTTGCAGCATCCTGGCTTGGCTCAGTTCTCAGAAGGCCCCACCCTGTGTAGCAAGAGACCTCCAATGTGTTGTAGCCTCCGGGCCTCAGCTGAACCAGCCGGCTGCGGTCTCAGGCCAGAAATCACTTCCTCTGGTGCCGGCTCAGGCCGCGCAGATACTGAGGAGGAAACCAATGTGGTGACCAGGCAGGGAAAAGTGGGCCACCTGTCCTGCTTTCTTGGCACTGGCTCCTTCAGTGCAAGTTGTCATTCATCACGGGTATTCGCCGCCTGTCACCCAACCATCCATAAGGCTTATTTTATTCTAGGCAGTCCCTGCGGCCAGGGGTTGGGTTTAATTCTGTTACGGGATCTGGAGAGGTCCACCACTGTCAGGTTGTCAGGCTTATGGGCCATAAGTAGGGCGACCAGACGTCCCGGATTTGCCCGGACAGTTTTCTGAAGGACTGTCCCAACACTTTCTCCTAAAACAAAATGTTTTCCCGGTTTTTAAGGGGGTGGGGGTCGGGTGAACCTGCACATTAATCACAGTGTTGTGCAGGTTCACATTTCAACCGGCCCTCTCTCAAAACCCAGAGGCAGGAGTTCATTGGTTGAGACTCTCCTGCTGTGCAGCCTGGCCTCATTCAAGCAGCACAGTAGGAGTTAATGGGGTGTGACTCAGTGCTTTGGAGCTCTTCACAGAAAGGGGGCGGAATGTGAAAATAAATAAATATTGTGCCCTGAAACCCAATATAACATGTAGTCCTATTTCTATGTCCGTGCCCGTCCCTTTTTTTCGATCTGAGACTCTGGTCATATAGCCATAAGGCATCTTGGGTGCTCCAGCCACGTGTCTGCCGTTTTGGCAGTTTCACCCAGGGCCTGAATATAATACACATGTATACACACATTATATCCGCCTTGGTGTGAGGATAGCTAAAACCCTGCTATTTTATGGAGCCAATTTGCCCCAAAAATGTCAGTATCAGATATCACCAGTTTCGAGCTAAATTACTTCTGGAGAAAAGTGTATAAAGTAGAGAAGTTGCAGGCTGGTTCAAGCAAGGGGGAAGTCTGTATGGGCTACAAAGTGTCTTGATAGGTACTTAAAACTTTTATTCTTGATTCTAGTAAACACAAACAGATTTCACGATAATTCTCAAGGAAGAATGTAAAATTTTTGAGTTTAGAAAGCTTTATTGAATATAATAGACAAAGTAGAACATCAATACAGATAATAAGTCCCAAAAAGGGATATAAAAGCTATACCAATTACAAAAAGCTTTTGCTGATTTTCTTTTTAAGAAGGAAAATGAAAAAGAGAAAGGAAGAAAGAGAAGAAAAAGGAAAAAAAAAAAATGTAAAAGAATGTAAAATTTGACATACAGAAAACTAACCATCCGTGAGGTTAAGCTCCGAGAGGTACCTGGCCCCACCTAGCAGTGTCAAAACTGATTCTACAGCAGCTCAATGATTTGCAGATTTGTACAAAAAAAAGTTGTTTTAAAGTCCAATGGATGAAACGTTATTAGGAATGCTGCACTTACAGGAAATGCTCTCCAGAAACGTAAGTGTACCCAGGTAGCACAGCTCGAGACTTTTGCACAGGTGGTTTTAACATTCAGAGATGATGGAGGAGGGAGTAGTTGTTTGATGCAGGAAACAAAACTCGGCACATTTATTTGCATTTCATACTTGGTGAAAAGAATGATTCTTGAAAATATTTTGTTTCACTGTTCACGGAAATTCCTATTTGAATAATATCACAGCACACTTAATTTTAGAGAGTTGGAAACATGTTGCATGTCTTTTAAAACTGTGATACCTTTAATCTTAAAGTGCCCTCGAGTGAGAAAACATACACGGGGCTGATTCCCAACGGTAACTAATATTTTTGAGTGATTTACACTTTTGAGGAAGTATACTACTTTTCAGCAATGCACAAAATCCGAGTATACATTTTCTCAAAAAGTTTAATTGACATGTTTCCATCCCCTGAAAAGAGGGTGGATGCAAATTTACAAGTGTAAGTTACTAGTAGGGCCACTGGAACTGTGCTGCAGGGGAAGGACAAATTATGTGGCAGGGTTGAGTAAAATATGTGGCAAGAAAATGCAAATTATGACACAAAATGCCACATATTTTATGATAGTAGTATGTAATTATTTTCATTTTTACACTTGCTAAACTGTTTGGGCATTAGTTGCACCTGATTTGTTCCAGTTTAACACCCATATACAGCAATAAGCAACAGAAAGGTGACTAGTCCAGCGTCCACTGCACGGAAACACTTGTTGCTGAGCTTTAAGTAACTTTTGAACTGTTTGAGCTAGAACACACATTTTGTTCTGTTAAAATTTGAAGATTATGCAACAGATGATGGATTATGTGACAAATGCGGCAAATCTATAATTAAGCTAAAAACTCGTTGGCCACACAATCGCATAATTCCTGTAGCCCTGGTTACTACTGCCAAAGTAGTAGTAAGTCCAGTAAGTCCAGCATCACACATGGCCAATTGCTGGTACTGCAACTCCATCCCACAGAAAATAATGGTGGTAGGTGCTTTAAATAAAGCCGCATAGGAAAAAAAGTACATTAAATTATATTATTTTAAATAGTTGAAAATATAAATACATTTAATATAATGTTAAAAGGTATGCACATAATACATATGCCTTATTTAATTTAAAAATATTTTAACAACCATTTCTGAATGTACAAATTAATTTCACATTTTAAAAAATATCATCACATTTCTATTTTCATAATTAATTCCATACATTGCTTTTTAATCTTTTTTATAAGGAATTCCATACATTGCTTTTTAAAGTTATTAAGACATATTAATCAAATATTTTTTTATGGGAAATGTATCATTTAATTTAAACTTCATAAAAATAATTGAGTTAGGAAACTAAAATAAAACCCCATAGGAAATATGGTTAAATAAATGTTTTTGTGCAATAGTTAAAAATATAAGTTTATTTATTTAGTTTGTGTGTTATAAAGCGCAAACTTGATCCGTTAGGATATCAGAGCGCTTTACAGGATTAACAAGTTGTATACAAAAAACTTAGGAGGGGGGGGGGTGGAAACATTTGGGATAAAAACAGGTAAATACATTTTACAAGAAACAAGAGGTCCCAGATCCCAGGGTGGGATGCCTGGAGGTGTCTGGTGCAGTGCTTAATTTGTGCCGGTGCTTTCCGGTGCTTAGCACCGGCACTTAATTATCAGGGCCGGGTCTACGCATCTGCGCACGTCCTATCATTTTTTTTTTTTAAATGTACCTTACTGTACTCGCAGCGTGTTTTTCACGTCTCTCGAGTGAGTCACGGCGGTTAATAGTGTTGCGGGTGGCTGTGAGACTTCTTAGTCACTTAGCCTGCCCTGAGGCTGAGCCCAAGAGAAGATTCAGATAAATTAATAATAAATAATATGTTGAACATAGCAGCCGAGGGCCGCAGCCCTTAGTTCAGTCAGTGTTGCTACTTGCCGGTGGGCAGGCAAGACACACACACTGATTTATTTGGGCTGGATTTAGTTCTGATGGGGTAGGGGCTGTGCGCGTGGCAGCGTGCGCAGATTTTGTTCACATTGCCACACCCCAGCATAACCACTGCAGATCACCACGAGTCATCGTCGTCGTTCAAGTCAGTCTGAGTCCCGACCCGACTGATGACGACATTGAGGGCAGGGCAGCTGTGCTGTGCAGGCATCGATCAGCCAGCAGTACAGTACTGTCTGGTAGCAAGCAACACCAGGCCGCTTAATCGTAATCAGTTATTAAAGGCAGTGCCGGCCGGCCTACCACCAGTAACGGTAAGTTGTTAAGCAGTAAACTAACTTACTTAGTACTAGTAGCTAAGCTAACTAACTAGGGATGCCATTCCAATAATATGCTGTGCCAAAACCGACGCTGTTTTTTTGGGGGGGAGCGTGGTGGCGTGGGCTCGCGCAAGGAGAATAGAGGCACAGAACAAGAGCCAGGCGAAAGGCTGGCGCAGGGAGCCAGTGAAGACCGTTCCCTGCAGAAGGCAGCCTCTTGGAGACCCGGAGGGCGAAGGAGAGTGCTCCCAGTGGCTGGGGGGTGCCACCAGAAGCGAGAAGACGCGAAAAGGGAGGAGATCGGACCCCTGGGGGCTGAGATATGCCCCCAAGAAGATACACAACCTTTGACCTTTACTGGGACAGACAACGAAGCACGTGGGGCTCCGCCGCCGGTCTTGAAACTGCCCCCAGGGTGGGTCAGGTCCCAGGGGCTGCCCCCCAAGGAAGGAAAGTCGGGGTGCGCCGTCGCGCACCCCATGAAGGTTCCCCCGCGGGAGGCCAGGAGCCCACCCTGGCCCCCGCCGAAAAAGGATGAGGGGGAGCGCCGTCGCTCTCCCCGGGAAGGTGGCCCTTGGCAGGGGGCCAGGAGCCCACCCTGGCCCCCACCGATGCTGAGTGAGGGGGAGCGCCGTCGCGCCCCCCCCCGAAGATGTTCGGGGGCCCGGGACCCTATCCCCTGGCCCCGAGGGAGGAGAAGGTGGGGGGAAGTGCCGTCGCACTCCCCCCGAAGAACCGTTCCATGGAAGATGCGGCATGTCTGCCCGCTGGAGCGGGCAGACGAGAAGAGTCGTGCCGGCTCCCGCGGCAGCACGCGAGGGTGCTGGCCGGGCGGGGAGCCGGCGGGGGCAGCCGGGGGTGGGCTCCCCAGGCTGCCCTCCATCACGGAGGCATGCAGGGGTCCCGGGTGAGACCGGGTCCCCGAACACGAAGTGAGGAGGCGCGAGGGGCCCGGGTGGGACCGGGCCCCAAAAACCAGAAGGAGCGGCCGGGGGTGGGCTCCCCGAGTCGCCTAGCAGCACCTGGGAGTCCAGGTGGGACCGGGCCCCCAACGGAGGGAGAAGAAGGGGCGAAGCCGCCGGCACCACCAGCGCGGCTCTCCCCGGCACAGCGGGAGAGCTGCTCATCTGTTATGCGAAGGAAGGAGCTCAAAGCGCCTCATAATGCCTTGCAAGGCATGGGGAGAACCTCGTTTTTGGCGCCTGGTGGCCCCCAGAGGAGGGGGTCACCCTCATGGGTGAAAGGGAGTGCATGGGGGCTGCAGGAGCACGGCAGCCTCCCCCAGCAGAAAGGAGAACAGTCCCCCCATAAGTTTCCTGGGGCATCTGAAATAATAACCCCTCAATGGCTTAGCCAGCATTTATCACCTTCGGTGCTGGAATATATGTTCTACAGCTGAGGGTGTACGACGATGTGCATCACGGAGTGAAGGGCTGAGTTGGGGATGTCTGGAGAAGGGCATCCCCTGGAGGTGAAGTGGTGTAACTGCACCGAAATGCATTTACTAATAGTTATTTCTTTCAGAGGGACTGAAGTTCATGTGTTTAATTTGATGTGCTGGTGTAAGGTGATGTCATAAGCCAAGTGGGGTTATGTTGTCAGACAGTCCTGCTAGGGTGTCTGGCTGTATATGCGTAATCCTGTGATTTCATCTGTGATGCCTTTAGGGGCTGTAATTGCAATGCATTCAAATAATCCACTAAGGTAATGAGTACTGTCATTCTAAAGTGTGCATAAACATGGATTCTTGCTGCTGCGCTTAGGTGAAGACCCCAGACTGCGAGCCCTTAAGATATAGAGGTGCATACTTTATGGTCAGTAGGAGATGCTCAGTCAGGGTCATGTGTCACCAAGGCAGGTTTACCCCTTTGTAATGCTTGTTGAGGTAATGGGGTGGGTCGCCACTGGGATGGTGCCAGTGCGCAGGGCCCTCGCTCCAGGTTATGTTTAACTAACTGCATTGGGGGCAAGTTGATGTGCATACATGGGAGTGGTGGTACTAGATCCCACCCCCCCTGTGGGAGGGGTGGAGATGTTATGCAATGTCACAAAGTAATTCCAACAGCTTATGTATATTTGTAAATTGGTGCATGGTATTGAGTAGTGTGTGTCTTTAATAAATGTACTCTTACTTTTATAAAGCAAAGTACAGACTGGACAATCAATTATTGAGTGTTATTTTTGGGCACCTGCAAACGGCGATTACTAGCCCACACCACCTCCCTTGAGTAAGCCTCATACTGCTCTGTAACGCTACCCTCTGAGAGTCAGGCGCTACAATTGGGTGTTTGGTTCCCAGTGAAGGACAAATGTAGTCATGTTATTTGTGCAGGCCTCACAGATGCTGCCTCATTTTCCAACAACTTCTGAATTAATAGTATCCACCACATCAGACAGAAGCCTGGCAGAACACGGGTCATTAGGTGAACCCGACTTTAGTGTCTTAAGGATTCTGAGAGAGCTGGGCAGATCGACCGATCTAAACGCGGAAAAGGTGGAGGCAGATGCTACCATCTGCCACGCCAACAAACCACCTATTGGCTTCCTGGGAGAAGTCAAAAATGTCTCTTGGATGCTAGTTATTTTGTCCTTGAAAAGTTTTGCCAAAGTATTGCACCAAGTCTCCGAGATAGGAGCCCCCGCCACCTGGGCGCTAGGGGCTAAGAAGCTCTGCACAATAGCAAAGATTTATTTTGAATTGTTGTTGGCCCGATCAATGCGAGCAGAGTAATACTGGCCTTTGGCCACTCCAATAGCCGCATAGTAGAGTTTTTGTTTGGCTCTAAGGGCTTGTTTATCAGTAGAGCTGTAGCCATTGGAGCGCCATACTCTCTCAAATATTTTGCACGCATGTTTCAGAGTCCTCAGCTCAGGAGTGAACCAAGGCTTAGAGGGGGACTCTCTCCTCAGCCTAGGCTGACATGGTGCCGACAGGGTAGCAACCGAGCTTTAAATCCAGTCAGCGAATTGTGACAGATTTTCCTCCAGGTACCCAAGAAGGGAGGCCCGGGAGGCTGCCAGGGAGCTAATAAGCTTCCCAGGGTCCAATTTCCTAGTGGAAGGGGGGCGGTGGCAATTAACTGGTCGCGAAGAGTGCTTAGTATCCCATGAGAAAAAAATGGGAAAATGATCCGACCAAGCGACCGGCCTCGGCCTCACCACCAATATGGGGAAATTTGAACAGATGGTATCCAAGGTATGGCCTCCTTGATGGGTAGGGTACCTAACCCATTGTGAAAGGTTGGCCAAGTGCAGATGGGAGATGGGAGTATCGTTATGAGCCAGGATGCAAGAAGTTTGGCCAACACCTTGGCCTCTGAACTAATCAAAGAGATAGGTCTGTACGAACCACGATTCGTTGCTGGTTTACCCGGTTTGCGCATAACGACTATGGAGGCCAATCGTTGGTCTAAGGAAAGAATGCCCTGCTCTCTGCTTTTATCATACATGTTTTTTAGATGGGGAGCTACTTTAAGGGCCATCTCTTTGAGGAATTCAATGGGGATCCCGTTGGGCCCCATTGCATTCCCGAAGTTGACAGCAAAGATAGTCTTACAGATTTCGTCTGCAGTTATATCTGCATCTAGGGCATCCCTGTCTGTGTCGGAGAGCGTAGGTAGAGTTATTTCCTCCAAAAGCTGACGAGAATCTTTAGAGGAGTAAGTAGTCCTAGAGGTATACACAGCCTCCAGGTGATATGCAAATGCCTCCGCTACATACTGGGGATCTGTCACTCGCCCCCCATCGTCCAGTAGGATTTCGGGAACCCATCTCACCTCTTGATCCCGTCTTTCTAACCATGCCAGCATTTTGCCGGCCCGTTCACCGAGTTCATAGACTCTATGGCATGTCTGTAGTAGTCGGGCTTGAGCTTTTTCTCCCGCGAGAGCTTTATATTCCAACTGTTTATTTCGGAGGTTGCGGGCTGTGGCTTCTGTGGGAGAGGTGTTATATTCCATCTCAAGAAGGAGAAAGTCGCACTCCATCTGGGTCAGCTGTTCGCTGTGTTTTTGAAGATATCCCAATTTTAAAGCTAGGGCGTGACCCTTAATTTCTGCTTTATAGGCCTCCCAGATAGTGTTTGCCGAGGCTACAGAGCCAATATTCTCCGTAAAGAAATACTCTGTTTGTTCAAGGAGGTCATCCTTGACATAGGGAATCGTGAGGAGCCAGGGGTTAAAAATTATAGGGCCTCGGGCAAGGCGCCGGTGAAAAGTGAGTTCAACCCTTAGGGGAGAGTGGTCGGAGATGCCTCTCGGGAGACCCTGAGGATGTCGGAAATGCCCAGTGTCCGTGGAGAAAGTGAAGAAATAGTTGATGCGGGACATGCTATTGTGAGCGTTGGAATAGTGTGTGAAGTGGGATTTACCGAGATTCAGCGATCTCCAGATATTTGTGAGTCCCAAGGCTTGGGCAAAGTCCGCCATGGAGGTGTTACGTCTGGAAGATGGTTTCGGGGGGTGTCTGTCGAGTGTGTCGTCCATAGTCATGTTAAAAAGTCTACACCTAGAATGAGAGTGCCCGGGGGAGATCAATGATTATTCTGCCTAGGTCTTGTAATGCAATTTTCCCTAGCTCTGGCGGGAGGTAGGTCGAAACTATGTTCAGTTACTTGCCCTCCCAGGTCGCCTCTAGAACAAATCTACCCTGAGGGTCAGCCCAGACCCGGGTAGGCATCATAGCCAAATTTTTGCGGATAAGGATACCTGCGCCTCTAGATCCCGAAGTGAATCCGGCATGGGCCACCAATTTGTATCGCCATCTGTGAAGAGCTTTACAGCTGTTGCCCACCAGGTGAGTTTCTTGCAGTAGGATCAAATCTGGTGAGTGTCGTTTGAGATATTGCGATACAATTCCCCTCTTAATTTTACTGCCCAATCCATTGACATTCCAGTTTCAAATTGACAATTTAACATCTTTAGAGTTCGCCATGGCTAGCGGTTAGCTGAAACAACCTTGAAGCCCTGTGCCAGTACTGATGGCATGAACAGTGAATTGAGTGGAGAGAAGTGGTATGTGACCAGAGTAATGGCAGGAACCTCTCTGTACCAACCCTCCCTCCTGTCGATAGACTTTGTAGTGTAGCCGTGTGGACTAGTGGTGACCCACCTATTTGTGTGTTCTGTGCAAAGTAAACATAACAAATCAACTCCAAACTCCCCCCTCCCCTCCTGAACCCCCCTCCCCGCCCCCCTGCCAGTGGAATCTGAACTATCCACTCCCCAACAATGCAAAGTGCCTGTCACCCTCCCTCCCATTCGCGAGGTGTCTGGCTAGCCACCTCTCGCGCTCGCCCTGCAACATGATGATCTATAATTTAATTAAACATTGTTCAATACAGTCCAATCCTTCTGCATACGACACACTGGCTTCAAAACGTTCAGGCGTGTGCTCAATTATGGCCATCCACCTTAATTACATAGTCTGTACAAATTTCGAGGAGTCGTTACCTGGATGATGTTAGTTATCAATCCGATGGGAGCAGGCCTAGCTACTAAGCGTTGGTGAACGCAACAGGGTCCCATGATCTGAGTCAACGCACGTCATCCGGGTCCCCCTCTGGAAGTCTCTCACCAGTCACGGGGGAGGGGGCCCGTTGGCCGCCGCTAGGGCCACCTCTGTATCTTCCATCTGATTGCTTCCCAAATCGGCGCCACCCCTCCATCCAGTCCCAGGCCTCCTCTGGGGACAGGAAAAACCAAGTCTTGCCGTCGGACTCCACCTGCAGTTTGGCTGGGAACAGCATGGAGTACTTGACGTTTTTGTCCTGGAACGCTTTTTTAAGTGCTGTACAGCTTCGTCGTTGTGCTTGAACTTTAACTGTGAAGTCCGGCAAAAATGTGACGATTGCATTGTAAATTTTTAACGGGGCCCGGCCCTAGCTGTCTGTAATATGACATCCCTGTCCCGAAAGTTAAATACTCTTGCAAGTATGGGGGGTGGAGGAGCTCCAGGTTTAGGGTGTCCCCCGGGGACCCTGTGAGCCCGCTCAATGGAGAAATAGCTTGATAGCCGTTTAGGTTGGAGTTTGTTGAGGATTAGATCTTCCACAAAAAGATCTACCACTGGTCCTTCCAGTCATTCCGGGAACCAGAGAATACGAACATTATTTCTTCGAGCCCTTCCTTCGTAGTCACCCAGGAGCTCGTCCATTCGGTTCTGCTGGCTCTGTAGTTGGGTGACTTGGTCCTGAAGGGTAGAGGTGTCGGATATGAGGGCCGCCGTTGTAGTCTCGACTTCTTTAGCTGAGTCCATTTTCTTCAACTCAGCTCTTATGAGGGTCTCTTCGATGCTTACTGAGTCAATACGTGTTTCCAAGGACGTCCGCACTCCCACGATGGCCTCCATAACGTCCTCCATGGTAAGAGTTTTAGCCGAGGGGCCATATCGTTGTCCACCCACTGCTTAGTCCAGGCAAACTTCGCCAGTTGTTTCTGGGCTTGAGTCTTCAAGCCTCTGTAGTTAGCCATGAGCGGTATATCTGAGGCAGAGGGCGCCGCTGCCCTGGGGGAGCACACCTGTAATGGCCGCCGCCTGCGCGGAGGAGAGGGCTGTCCCCCGCCGGCCTGTCGGTTTTCCAGGTGGCTCCTAATGGCCGGAAGAAAGCGATGTTAATAGTCTGGCGGGCCGGGGTTGTCAATGTCCTTCACACTTTCCCTGCGCGGTTGATCGCGCTCTTCACAAGCGTCAGGGCCCCTAGGGGGCCAGCCGGGCCCCCGATCTGTTGTACCGTCGTCGGAGTATCAGCTCACCGAGGGGTGGGCAGAGGGCCACAGGACACCCAGAGTTGCCCTCCGAGCGGTGCCTCCCAATGATTCAGCGACCCCGGCCCTCCCTAGAGGTGATGCAGCCAGGTGAAGCGCCCCGCATCCGTGAGCGTGCTGGTTAGCGAGTTTGTCGCAAAGGCTCGTATCTGACCCAGCTGCTGGAACAGTGGGATTAAGGGCGCCCAGCGTGAAGCAGTCCTGAAGTCCGTCTCATGGGGGCGGGAGTCCGGCAGTCTCTCCAGGGGTCAGCGCCGGGGGAGCGGCTGCCCTGCCGTCCCCCGGGGTAGGCCGCACAGCCTGGGGCTCGAGCTGGCAATAACCGATCCCTTCGCTCTCCGCACCGTCAGTGCGATAGAGGTGGGGTCGCACGTATCTCCTCCCCCGGCAGCTCCCAACAAGCCCCTCCTCATCTTGGGCTTTCGAAGGACGCGGCAGAGTACGGTGCTCCCCGGGGACCCACCAGGAGGCCTCAGAATCTGGGGCCTCGAGTTGATCGGCTGCGCAGTGTGGGAGCGGCCTCTGGCGGGGTCCAGTCGCGGTCACTCCCAGTCACTCTCCGCCTCCTCTCCCCCGCAGAAGGCGATCGGGCCGATCAGCGGAGGACCCTAGGGGGTGACACGGGCACCTGCGGCAGCCGCGTTGGCGCCCACAGCAATGCGGTCTTGCTCTCCGGATCACGGTCGGGCTGCTCCTACTGCCAGTCCCCGGCCGCCATTTTAGGTCATCTTGGAGGCTCCAATTCGGGCACCTGCACTTGCTCAAATTTGGGCTATCGTTCTCCTCGAGCAGCTACAGCAGGTGGGATTGGCGTAGGGAGAGTTCCCCGATGTGTTGAGTCTCCAAAGCAGCAAGCGGAGAAATGTACGGATTTTCGGGCGAGGGCTGCGGAGTGCCGCCTTAGCAAGCGACCATGTCCGTCGGCCGATAGACACGCCCCCCGCAAATGCACTCTTTTGAGAATTTTCTTGTCCATTAGTTGGGAATAGAAATAGCTTCTATTGACAAGCTTCCTGCAGGCCATACTCCAGTCCATGCTCACTTCTCGCCCACAGACCGCAGTTCCACTCTGTCAAGAGACCTAAGTAGGCAGAGGCCAACTTGCAATAGTGGGGCCAAATTACATCAATTTGAGGCAGTAATGGCAATTTTGCAGCACAATTTGCAACAATTAAAAAGTGCACTAAAAGACATTTTCACCAACCGACTGCTACAAAAATAAATATCCCTCTGGCCGATCTGTAGAAACGCAAATCCTAAATGGCCTATCACTCTTGCACATTAATGCAATCTACCTCTAGCCTGTGCCTATGAACGATTGAAGAACTGAATGGAAAGCATTGGGATGGGAAGGAATGTATTATTATCTGTATCACACTGATCAGGTTTCCTTTCCAGAATGGTGTTTTCCCCCACATCATAAGTTCACAGACGCCGGCATCCTGGACCAGTGCCATGCCATCCAGTACTGGTGCCATCATCCTGTCTCGCTGCTCTGGCAGTCCTGGCTGGAATGCCCACTATTGGGGATGGCACAGACAAGAAATTAAAACCTCTAACTGTGGGTGATGCCTGACGGCCATGGCTCCATTGCCTGACATTTGAGCAGTTGAGAGCTTCAGTATAAATCCACATATTTAGGTTCTTGTATTAAAAGATCAGTGAGCGGCCTATAGACCGACGGATTGAGGTTCCTGCTTGCACTGCCTTGGAAGACTTTTATCTCTAGCTTCCTTGAGTATCATGAGAAGCAGGATGTTAAATAAACTGGTTGCCTTTTTTCCAACCAGTAAGTAAGTAGTTGCACACCTAATGAATGTGCCCATAGTCTTACATACTCTTTAAGTGTGCGGCGTGCCATGGTTTGTGCTTGTAAATTTGTAATGTAATTGTGCCGTGCCTTAGTATGTATTAAAGATTATGTGCAAAAACAACTGACAGGAGTAGGTCAGCATCAGCTGCCCTCGCAGTGTCCTCCATTAATTTAATTCGAACTTCGAGGCAATCTATATCGCGCTTCGTGCATCACCTAAGCATTTGATTAAAACAGGCGGCCCGCCCAGTAGACTCTTCGTGCCACTGGCTTTCTTGAGTAGCTCGTGCAGATTTATTTTTCCTAAGAATTGTTTGCTTTTATTTATGGCGGAGGCTGGCAGAGCTGCAGTATGTGTCTACTAAGGAAATACCTGGGGCCTAATGAAGTTCATTTATGCCTCTAATTTCTTCACTTCATTATTACTACCAGCTGCAGAAGCATGGTAGCAAAAGGGAGGTGAGGTAAAGAATAACTTCTAAGAGGGTAAGGAGGAAAGGGTAGGCAGCAGAGAGAGACAGAGGTAAAGAGGGGTGAGCCATGAGGTCAGATACCAAGAGAGAGAGATGACGGAGCAAGAGATGGGTGAGGAGGGAAGGAAAGATATATAGAAAGACAGGGTGTTGAGGGTGCGATAGGTAGAGAGAAAGTAAAGACAATCAGAGTTAGAGGTAGACAGGTTAGAGAAAAAAATAGAAGCGAGTAAGAGAGAGAAAGAATACATTATGCTCCCAAACAGGGCGTTCCACGTCTGTGATTGTTCAACAACTTTGAGCGATGTTTGTAATTTTTAGGACAAGGTTGTGGTGAAAATGTACTCTATTTTGCTGCATAGAAAAAATATTTCTCTAGAGTGGCCTGCACCATAAATCTAGTCCAAATTATCTATAATACTTTAGGCCTTGGATTCCTACTCCCAAATGTCATTACATTGCAGTTTATTTTTCAAATGTGTAAGTTTGATGTGTTAAATAAGCCTGCACAGGTGCTCACGCCCGAACATAGATGTAAAGTTTTCCCTCACTGATACACACCTAATAGTAGCTACAACACAGCTGTTGCAGGAAGCTCAACAAAGAATCTCTGCCAGCACAGCATCTCTGGGATAGGCTCAGGAATCGGGATAGCTTGCAGTTTCACTCTTCTTACCATTAATCACAGCCTACATGCTGCCTGCAAAGTGCCTATGATGCCTTGCTTAACCCAAGGCACAGGTCTGCTTTTCCGATCTGGGTAAGTGAGTTTTCCCCATTTCGAGGGAGGCCAGCTGAGCTCACCTCGCCAGCCCATTCCTGATATTGCCTGAAGTTAAAGTGCCAAGCCCTAGAGGTACCAAAGTAAACATACCGAATGTGACGGCAGGAGTAGGGTCGCTATACAATCAGTCTTCCTCACAGGACTCACTTTGCTTCAGAGACCTATGTCGAGCCATCTTGAATCGTTACCGCTGTTTCATAGAGCTAGCCTATTCCTTCATGCATATCATTAACAAATAACAACTAGCGATGTCTGGTAGCTACTCAACTGTCCAAAGCATCAGCCGATATGCCGGAATTCTACCACCGCACTGGATAGAGCAGGAAGTTGAGGCACTTGTGGTTGGTGAGTTTAGGATTGTGGAAATATTTGGTTCATACAGTTCACCAAAACCACAACAAGCAGTGGGCTTCAAAATGCTCCACTGCAACATACCACACTCTCACCACTTCCGCCGGAATGGGTAAGGCTCATTTGCTATGTTTGTCTTTAGTGTGATGTTTGGATTTTTCACAATCTTATGACTTCTTCAGTGATGTAACATTGAGGGCAGCACCAAAACTCTGAAAAGTGTTCCAGCGCCACAGGCTTGGGTGCCTTTCTTTGACATTTTCATGTTTTCTGGCCTGGGTGCCTTTGTGTGATGGTTCCATGATTTCTGGCATGGGTGCTTATGTGTGACATTTCCACGGTTTATGGCCTGGGTGCTTATGTGTTAAGTTTCCATGCTTCCTTGTCTGAGTACTTATGTGTGAGATTTCTATGCTTTCTGGCCTGGGTGCCTATGTCAGGTCATCATTTACGATTTACTTTGCTTTGAAAAGTTAATACAGCTAAATATGTAATGGAAAATGTGTTGTGCACCATTGTTTTTTCTTTTTACAAAATGTTCTTGTAGGGAGAATTCTCCCCCATGATTAACCCCATAACCCTTCGCTCACTGAAAGTGACAGTGGCTGACTCATTCAAGTGTATTGCATGATTTTATTCAGTTTATCTGTTTAGACTAGTGTTTTCACAACATTTTAGTTTAATTTGTCACATAACTTAAACTATGTCAAAGTTGTATCTTTGAACTCATAGACTCTGTTAAAAATGGCATGCCCTATCCCAGTATTCTCCTTTCCCCAAATCTGCACATAGAACAGGGAAATTGTCCCTTTTCAATGCATTAGTGGTTTTAACTAATTTATTCCAAAATGGTGCTTTAAATGCACTTTTGATTGAATCTTTTTCAAACTTTTCACTGGGGGAACCTCCTATCAAAACCTTACTATGAGGAAGGCTCCCTTTCTGAAATTCAGATCAGATATTACGTCTGACTTTTAGCAGTGCCAGTTGAAGATGTGGGTGGAGCTAATACAGTAAGTGGGTGGGGCCAGTGAAGGGAGGGGGTGGGGCCAGAGAAAAGAAGGTGTGGTCTCCGACAAACATTTGAGCACCTGCACTTCATATTTTACAAATTAAGCACTGGTCTGGTGGATAGCATCCGGATAATCCAACGTGTGGCAGTAATAGGAAGTAGAGCAAAGTCGCTGAGGTGATTGCAATGCAAGAGTTAGGAGAGGAGTTTGCCCATTAGGAAGGTTTTGGCCTCCTTTTTAAAGCGTGCCAGAGACGGAATTCTTCTGATGGAGGGCGGGAGTGAGTTCCATATTATTGGTGCGGCCCTAGAGAAGGCCCGATTGTACGTTTTTTTTTCGCAAGAGTGCTGGTTGGAGCAAGAGGTCTCAGGCGGACCGGGAGTTTCTGGCTCCTCCGGATACCACTAATTCAAAATAACAAGTTTATTAATCACTCATGAGTGGGACTACATCAATACAACACCCTGAGCCGCTGTAGGAGGTAGTACATGGAATACAGAAACCATGGGGCTTTTATACACAGTTTGTTGCAGAGTAAGCATGTTGTTACAAATAGAAGATACAGGCCTACACAGGAATAGCTATCGACTAACATGGGCAGATGGATATCACTTAGTCAGCAAAGTGAGAGGGGAAACAGAACTGCTTACATCAGTAGGATATGATAGACAGTTATATTCTCAAACAGGTGAATTCTAGCAGCTACAGGCCTTTCTGAGCTCATACACTGCTCTGGCTCAGTAAAGAAGGAGTTAACTAAGGTTGATGACTCAAGCAGAATAGAAAAGCAGACAACAGTGAAGACGGCAGAATGACAAGGCTAACAAAATGGATGCTGCAAACAAGATGGCTTCAGCTCATGCTAACAGCAATTATTTTTGATTTCCACAGACGGCCCTTTTAGCATTAGCTGAAGACATCTCTATGATTTAGAAGGAGCATGGAAGATATCATTGACTTCAATCATCATTAACTCACTAATTTCTTGGTCTGTTACTAGTCGGGCATTTATATTCCTGGCATTTTGTTTAGCTGGTATACATGAGGTACAGGTAGAAGCACAAAGGGAACAGAGCATCGGGCCACATTGGATACATAGGCAACAGATAAAAAGTATCGCAACAAATATACATAGGGCTGACAATATCTTCCAGCCCCATACAGTAAACATAGTCCATAATCATTCAGTCAAAGTCCATGTTCCTGAATCCTGATGTATTTCAGTGGCTATCTTGTGCAGCTTAGAAATTGCTTCAAAAACTGAAGGTGCAAGGTCAGGGATGTAGACACAGCAGCTGCTCCCAATAATGCGGCATGCTCCACCACGGTCTGCCAGGATCACATCCAAAACCATCCTTTTTTGGAGCGCCATAATTCTCGCAATTTGCAGTTCTTCCGTGATGTTGCCAAGTGCCATGGCTGTCTGATTGGTTACAGCCTCTACAACACGTGTTAAGCGCCTTATTTTTCTGCTATATTTAAGGCCGCACCAACAAAGAAGAATAGTCCCAAATTAAAGTCAATATACTGCTGCAATGCAGTATCAGTTTGATCCACCGCATCGCGATTTATTGTCCTCTTAAATCGGCCCTTAGAAATGTCATTATACAGTTTATAGTCTTTGTGGTAGGATGCAGGTGCCAAAAACACAGGTGGTAGCAAAAAGGACACAAAACAGCTACCTGACCACCCAATAGGTAGGTGGTAATAGCCTTTACTTCCACAAATGAAATAGGTGTTATGTGAGGACAAAAAACTGCTATTGTTCATTCCAGTAATGTTCAGCACTGTAGTACAGTCACTTTTTCCCACAGGGATACTGCCAATACTGCTCATTCAAAGGTCTGCTCGAGCTCTAGTAACAGCTATAACAGGAGGCCCATTACCCTTGACAGTTTGAGTGTTAGGGAAAACATAGTGCCTGTAGGAATTTCCTCGGCGATACTCCTCCATTTCCCATACAGTTCCTTTAGCTTGTGGATCTCCTTCCTCATCAAGGTAACAGACTCTATTTAACTGAGCGTTAAGTCTTCCTACATCAAAGTTGGTAATATTACCAATATGAGAAGCCCACAATATTGCAAACCAGGCTCTGCAGGAGCCATTGTGTGAAAACAGCAAAGGAATAAAAGGCGTTCCTCCCTTTTTTTGATGAGTTGGAATCATTCCACACACCCAACAGTTGGTAATGTTCGTAGCATTATGGGTGTGATGCAACATTTGAATGAACGCATTGTTGAGATAGGACATTCTGTGCTTCTGCTCATGATAAGGGAGAGTAAAATATCAGTGCTGAATGGGGACAGGAGTAGTAGCAGTCAGTAGTTTTCAAGCAGGAGCTACTCCCTATACAACCCATATTATTGTAGCAATGATGACAAAAATCAAAGTGAGTCCAATAATGAACATACTCTTTCGATCACAAACTTTTGCAGCAGTTGATTTCTTCTCCGTAGGCATGTTCATCTTGCCATTGAACAACGGAACAGATGGTGCCCTAAGGTCCTGGGCAGACGTTGGTTTCTTCGCTGAGGTTGAGACGAGTAGCCACTAAAAGAGTACCCCCCTTTGTAACTCAGTCTTTCACTACCCAGGACAGTGTCTCAAACAGTTTTTTTCAGCAACAAAGTGTTTCTCTTCCGGGGTCACAGCTGATATCGAGATGCACCAGGGATGGTGGTCCGGGAAGACTTCTTCAGGTCCTTCAGGTGACATGGCTTGTCCTTTCTCTGTGTCCAGGATGTCGCGATGATCTGCCAACACAGCTTGGCTCACTAGGTCCTGCAACACCTTCCGACAATGGGTTGCGTGGACCCAGTTCTTCTGGTTGGTCACTGGAACCGCAGTCCTGGTAGAGCACCTGTTCAGGGCCACGACAAGGAGCTGGTCCGCTGAAAGGACTTCGTTAGGACAAAGTCCCCAGGCTGTAGATTATGGCCCTCACCCTGTGACCTGTCTGGAAGAGTCTCCCGAACCTGTTGATAAATAGAAGACAAACTGTCAGTCAACTGAGACAAATAGTCGTTCATCAATGAATAGGGTACATCATATATAGGGCGTGGCTTGGGAATGCCCCACATATTCATTGGCCTTCCAAAAACCACCTCATACGGTGTGAGGTCAGATCGTGTATGTGGTATCGATCTAATAGATAGCAACGCTAATGGCAGTGCATCAGGCCATTTCAAAGATGTGGAAGCCTGTATTTTGGCTATATTGTTTTTCGCTGTTCTTTTTCTGCTATAACTTCTTCTTTCCTCACTCTCTCATGCACTTCTTTCTCCCACATTCGTACACAATCAAACATATCTTGTCAACTCTTTTGTTTAAACAGACACTGCTCAACATACTGAATCTTTTTAAAATCAAATGACTCATTTACTGGCCATCGTAGATCAGGATCCTTTTTCGTATATTTGTTCCACAGTGTACTACTATACATTATGGAAGAAATACTGTATTTAATATACATGTACCTATTAGGTGTCCCCTCTAGTGGAGCCGACTGACTACTTTCTAAATCCATTTTGGTACCACCAAGACAGCAACACAACCTACGAAGTGTGCTAGGAGCAGGCATGCTACCAATTTGTAGTAAAATATTACTTATCCCAGATATATAAAAGTAGAGAAAAATCTCCACATTACCTGCCTTTATTTATTGCAATAAACAAACAAACAAAACGAGGATCTTGGCCAAGCAAATCCAAAATGCTTCAGCGACCTTACCAAAAAAACAGTCTCCAACCTCTAACTGCCAATCTCTTGGTCGACCTAATGGTCATTGCAAAACTTGCGCCAAAGGAGATCTCAGTCGGGACCGGCCACCACCTGGAGGATCAAATCGGGAAAACCGGAAAAGCACTTCGGTCTGCAAAGACAAAAGGTCTCTTCGTGCAGGACGTCTCCTCAGTAAGATTCCATTCCTCCGTCAAGACCACTCCTTCGGACGGCCGCGTCTCCGATGAGCCCTATGAGTCGGGCACCAAACTGTGGAAATGTGCCTTTTCAGGGGCACACCGGTGCAGGGTTCACCCTTAAGTTTGTCCACGGGTCCTTAGACTAAAAAAGAAGAGATTGGCACTGAAGCTGGAATTCAAAATAACAAGTTTATTAATCACTCATGAGTGGGACTACATCAATACAACACCCTGAGGCGCTGTAGGAGGTAGTACATGGAATACAGAAACTATGGGCCTTTTATACACAGTTTGTTGCAGAGTAAGCATGTCATTACAAATAGAAGGTACAGGCCTACACAGGAATAGCTATCAACTAACATGGGCAGATGGATATCACTTAGTCATCAAAGTGGGAGGGGAAACAGAACTGCTTACATCAGTAGGACATGATAGACAGTTACATTCTCAAACAGGTGCATTCTAGCAGCTACTGGCCTTTCTGAGCTCATAAATTACTCTGGCTCAGTACAGAAGGAGTTAACTAAGGTTGATGACTCAAGCAGAATAGAAAAGCAGGCAACAATGAAGACGGCAGAATCAAAAGGCTAACAAAATGGATGCTGCAAACAAGATGGCTTCAGCTCATGCTAACAGCAGTTAT
Organism: Triturus cristatus; assembly: GCF_964204655.1. NCBI lineage: Eukaryota > Metazoa > Chordata > Amphibia > Caudata > Salamandridae > Triturus > Triturus cristatus. Next base: position 1,239,467,231 of record NC_140591.1, on the reverse strand, counting down.
TTTCGATTTCCACAATACAAGCCAGTTTAAGTTGGATTCTGGCCTCGAGAGGAAGCCAGTTCAGAGCTTTCAGGTGTGGTGAGATGTGGTCGAATTTCTTTGAACCTGTTAGGAGTCCGGCGGCAGCGTTGAGGCAGGCTTTTAATGGGGCCAGGGAGATCTTGGGTAGAACCGAGAGGGTACAGCATCAATATTCCAGTCTAGAGATGACTAGTGCCTGGATTGCCATTTTTAGGTCGGGAGTGTCAAGTAAAGGTTTCAGATTTCTTAGGTAGCTCAGGTGAAATCTGGCTGTTTTGCCGATCGAGTTGATGTGGCCATGCATATTCAAGCTGCAGTCTAGGGTTATACCAAGGGATTTGGCAGAGTCCACTATGGTCAGTGGGCAGTTTAAAGCTGTGATCTCCTTAATCCATTCCTGAATGTCAGGGTTGGTTTGGGTTGGGGAGATTAGAACAAATTCTGGGTTTTTTTGCGTTAAGTTTGAGCTGGTTAGAGGTGAGCCATTGGACAGTCAACTTCAAGGCCTCGTTCAGGGAAAGAATCTCCTCAGGAGAAGAGATTTTGATGTAGAACTGGGTGTCGTCGGCATACATGTGGTAGGAGATATTGGCGGTGAGTAGTACTTCTGCTAGCGGTTCGAGGTAAAGATTGAAGAGGGTAGGGGACAGGGTTGAACCTTGGGGGACACCAACCGAGATCCGAGAGGGAGGGGACAAGTTACCATTGATTAGGAATCTCTGTGAGCGGTTCTGGAGGATGGACCAAAACCATTCAAGAACGGGGCCATCCAGTCCCATCCTGGGTTTGAGGCGTTCAAGGAGTTTTTCGTGGTTGACCGTATCGAAAGCCGAGGATAGATCTAGGAGGATTAGGAGACAGGTTTTGCCTCGGTCAAGGGCTTGGAGGTCATCATCCACGATGTGGAGAAGGGTAGTTTCAGTGCTGTGCCCAGGCCTGAACCTGGATTGGAATTCGTCTAGTAGGTGGTAAGTTAGATGTGTTGGCTCAACTGCTGTTGCACACATTTCTCCAGAACTTTAGCTAGGAGTGGTATATTAGATATAGGTCTAAAGTAGTCGGGGGAAGCAGGATTCCGCGTAGGTTTTTTTAAGATGGGGATGACTTGGCCGTCTTTAAGAGAATCAGGTATCGATCCCTGTGGAAGTGAGGCGTTGATTATTGCAGTCCAACTAGGAATGATAGATTGAGAGGCGGCGGCTAAACAGTTAGAGGGGAGTGGGTCATTAAAGTGGTTGTTCGGGTTTAAGGAGAATAGAATTTTTGAGACGGAATGTTCGTCATAAACATTGAAGTTGGACCAGTGCGCTTGTTTTTGGATGATGTCTGGGGGGGGGCGGGGCAGCGCGGAGAGATGAGGCAGATCCGGAGGGGGTGGGAGTAGGTGGCGGATCTGAGCTTGTTTCCTAGGGCAGTGATTTTGTCACTTTTCTCGCATGATATTAGAGATTTGGGGGTTTCTTTAGAGGTTTTAGGCAGTTTGTTAGATTGGTGTTTGACCATTTCGAAGAGCTTGCGAGGTCTGTTCTTGGTGTTTCCCAGTTCTGTTCTGAAGAATTCTTTTTTTAAGTTGAGGATGTTCCTATTATAGGCATTTCTGGTCTGCCTGAGAAGTTTTAAGTGGGCGGCTGAAGGGTGCTGTCTCCAGTTTCGTTCTGCCTGCCGGAGGGATCTCCTCTCATTGGTGAGTGATCCGTTGAACCATTGGTTTCTGTCTTTGATTTGGGTTCTTTTCAGTTTTAGCGGAACAAGATTATCAAGAATGTTAGATATAGTCGTGGAATAATGTTCAGTGAGGTTGTTGACCGTTGTGATATGAGGGGGAGGGGAGGTCAGTCTCGCAGCGAGCAGCCAGTTTCCCGTGATCAAAGTTCTTGGTGTCTCGAACCCAACGTTTTGGGATCACAGGTTGCGCTGCCCTTGTCTTGTGGGTGCCAGGTAAAAGTAAGGTGATAGCGTGGTAGTCAGACCAGTCACATTGGTCTATAGAGATAAGCTTGACCACTGATTCCTTAGCGATGATCCAGTCTAGAATAGCGCCTTTTGAGTGTGTTGGGAGTGTGCAGGCTTGGGTACGAGCTTGGTCGGCCAGGAGGTCTTTGATGGCGTTGACCTGAGGGTCCATGAGGTCGTTCCAGTGCAGATTGAAGTCACCAAGGAAAATGTCTTAAGAGTTGGGGGAAACCTTGGCTGTGGTAAAAAATGTGCATTCTACACAGTTGGGTGGCGTTGCTGCATATGGAAAGTGCAAGGTATTCGCAGGAGTCTGTGGGATCTGCCAGAAGTTCAGTTACGAGGAGGTTAGAGCGGTAGATGCAGGCAATGCCTTCCCCTTTTTTCTTAGATTGCCTGTCCAGCCTTGCGATGTTATAGTTGGGAGGGAATAAGAGGTCTAGGGAGGGAGATGAGGATTCATTGAGCCAAGATTCAGTCAGGATTGCTAAATCAGATTTTTGGCTCAGGATGAGATCGGCGACATCAGCGGCATGCTTTACTGCTGAGAGGCAGTTAATTAGGAGACCGGACAGCGGGAGGTCAGGGTGAGTGTCGTGAGTTGGGGCGGAAAAAGGTACTAGCGCTTGGTTGCTATCAACAACTCCTCTGTTGCAGAGGGTAGCTGATCTGTTGGGGTTGATTGCAACCGTGCGGATAGCGTGTTCGTCACTCAAGTCTAGTGGACTTGGGGTTACCGGGGCAGATTTGTAAGTAAGGTGGAGGGCTAGAACTTCCTCCTCCGTGAGGTCTAGTGGACTTGGGGTTACAGGGGCAGATTTGTAAGTAAGGAGGAGGGCCAGAATTTCCTCCTCCGTGAGGTGGCAAGGCTGCTTGCGAGGGCGAAGGTGTCTCAGGGAGGGCGAAGGTGTCTCAGGGATAGCGGTAACGGGTGATGGAGGGGCTCAGTGAAAGGGGGGAGGAGTAGAGTTCTGCTGGAGCTTGAATTCAAGAAAGAGAGTTTGGTGAGGTGAAGGAGGTTGTTTAGTTCCAGAATGGAGTTATGGATGCTGTGAGTTAGTTTGGCTGATCTGTGGTGCAGAGTTTCAATATCCATATGAGAGGGAAGAGCTTGTGGGCAGGAGGTCAATGGTTTGGGAACGATTCTGTTGGCATGCGCTGGTAGAATGGTAGTAGGGCTTGGTCGACCAGTGTCGTAAACCCTTGGAGGAGTTTCAATATCCATATAAGATGGGGGAGCCTGCGTGCAGGAAGTGATATATAATTTAATATTACCACTTGATCCTTGGAATCTGCCTAGCAACAGCACTTGAGTCAGGCCCAGAGGAATAAAAGGAGCAGAGCAGGCCCTTTTCTGTTTTGTGACAATATATACCCTCACTTGAGATATTCGACCTGTGGCTCTTTATTTAAGAACAGGCCTTTAAAGATGCAGCCACGATGCGGTTATTGCAAGACTTTGAACCCTGCAACTGACTACATAGACATTTGTTGCTGCAGAAATGCCACAAACAATAGGAGAAAAAGAGGCGCTTCATTCCAGCCAATTGAAGACTGTTGTACATCTTCACCCTTCTCAACATGGCTCTCTCCTTGACTAACTTAACCTATGAAAACATGTGGTTCCTCCTTTAAATCAAGTTTCATGCAGAACTCTCCCTGGGGTCTTTGCCTAGCTAAAATGTTGCCCTATATGACTATTCACCCAGTGGCTAAGAGGCCAGGGTAGGAATAATTTGGGATGGCCCTCGGACAAGGGAACATGAAGGAGAAGACAGCGCAGGACAGCAGGCCCCGAGGCCTCCTCTCGCTACCTGGTATACTGCGCTGAAGAATAAAATCAGTTTGCTTGTTATTTTTACAGTGTGGGCCCCCAGTAAGAATAGGCAGGGACGGTAGCTTTTTGCAACCAAGAGTGGCTCTCTTGGCAGGGTTAATGCAGGCAATTGTCAGTACAAACTACTGAATGTATACTAGTGAGTGTGATTACATTTTTAGTGCAGCCATCCCACCCTTCTTAAACACACAAGGTGAAGACAACAGACCTGGAAGACGGACAGAAAGGACAAAGAAAGACATAAATTGGCGGGAAACTATTCCAATTGAATATGAGTAGCACATATACACATTAACAAAAGAAAAAGATGCCATAACAGAATTTATGCGTGAGAGGAGGAGGTGAATATGTGCTGGAGTGGATGGCTGCATACAAACTCAAACTGAGAGAGCCCAGAGGAACCGCCTAAAACCTTCAGTGGACAAGACAATAGGCTCAGGTAGAACACAGACCTGCCAACTCACACGATGCCACCCTTGTGACACAATTTCGGCTCTGATCACAGGGTCTGCGGGTGAGTAGCCGAAATCCCACGGTGGTAGGGAAAACAAGCTGAACACCTCTGTAAACAGTGGATTTCCAGCTCGTTTTTAGAGACAGTAAGCAGCCGATGTCCATTAAGAGGTGTGAAAAAACCTGAAGACATCGGCAACAGCCTCGAGGACCATTTGTTTTTGTGGGAGGGGATGGGGGGCTTAGTGATGGACAGAGTGCCTCTTCTGTAGCTCTCAGCAGGAGGCCCCGCCCCCTCCTCACACAGTGACATTCATTTGTAAGTTGGCAGGTATGAGGAGACACATGGGTACAGTGAAGGCAGAGACATAATTGCACAAGTCTGCACCAGCGCCCAAAAATTATGCTTTAAAGGGGAAGTTAGAAAACAACTCAAATGCTGTTTTTGCAGTAGTCAACCTTTTCCAATCTTGTGATGGTGCAACAATTGTGTAACCTGTCTCGTTGCGATACACTCAAAACCACACACCCAGGAGATACTCCTTGTGTAGGAGGAGGGCAGATGTTCAACTACACAATTTTGTGCCACAAAGGCCCCTGACTTTCAGAGAGAGGGACAAGTTTCATGAATGTACTGATGGTTTGCAAGCCCTACAGGATACAGGACACAGGGCAGAGTGGGTCCTCGCGAGAGAATATATACAAGGCAAATCTGATTCAATTTTATGTCAGCTTAATGCTTAGGAGAAGATAAAAGGGATCATCTTGGCTTTATGTAAAGCCTGCAGCACTGTTTCATCTACAGAAAACAAGTTTAGCAGATGCCTTTGGGTGGTAGTCCAGCAGAAGGACTGGGAACTGGCTGCATGCAGGTAGTTTTAACAGTTATTCTCCTGGGAAATGGCTGACTGCAGGCAGGAAGCAGTGGACCTCTACAGGCCAGTAACAGTGCAGCTCCTGGGAAATTGCTGACTGCAGGCAGGAAACAGTGTATCTTCTGGGAAATGGCTGATTGAAGGCAGGTAAAAGTGCATCTCCTGGGAAATGGCTGACTGCAGGCAGCTTACAGTGCAACTCCTGGGAAATGGCTGACTGCGGGTATGTAACAGAGCATCTCCTGGGAAATGACTGACTGCAGGTAGGTAACAGTGCAACTCCTGGGAAATGGCTGACTGCAGGCAGGTAACAGTGCATCTCCACAGGCCGGTAACAGTGAATCTTGTGGGACACAACTGACTGCATGCAGGTAACAGTGCATCACACATCTATGGACCCTGAGGAAAGCAGACAATAAGTGTAACCACAAGGGTTGTGTCTCAGCCCAGTGCTGTCTGAGGCATTCAGAAGTGACTTTGCAGAATGACTGGAAGGGGAGTCCAGCCTTTGCGCAGAAAGCACAAACATCTGTCCCAGGGTGAATGGGGAACACCAGGCTTTCATTCTCCATAGGCCCTTTAGGAAAACAGGCCATAACTACACGTTTTGTCCTCCCATATCACACAAGTAGCCACAGGAAGCTGCACTGACCCCAGCCTCCTTTCTACAGATTCCTTTGTAACATCCTAGTTAACTGTCTGACCGTAACAATTTCCGTCCAATTACCAACATCCTAACACTAGCAAAGTTACTAAAGAAATGTGTGCACCTTCAGCTCTGCAAACACATTGAGGAGTTTAAGGTCCATGACCATTGCCAATCCGGCTTCAGAACGGGTCACAGCACTGAAACAGCTCTAACACACATTGTAGATGATGCCCTGAGATTGCATGATCAGAACTAACCTTTCCTGCTTATACTGCTGGATCACTCCTCTTAGTTCGATACGGTCAAACATGACAATATGATTAACCTTCTGGAGAAAAGGGTGGGTCTATCTGTTCCCGTTCTAAACTGGTTTGTCTTATTTCTACATAACAGAGCTCAAAGAGTCAAAGTCAATCAAACCCTTTCTGACATTACTTCGGTCTTGATTGGCGTGCCTCAAGGATCCACACTCTTGCCCACATTATTCAACTTGTTCATGGAACCCCTCACTGAAATTCTGAAGCTTTCTAACATTCAATATCATGTGTGCGCTGACGATATACAATTCCACTTGAAAATGTACTCCCCCAAAGATATCAAAACACTGAACTATACCTTACTGAAAACCCCAAAATGGTTAACTCCTAATCACCTCATGCTCAACACACTCAAAACAGAATTCCTCCTGAACACCCCACACAATCACTCTGCCCCCACAGAAAATGGCTTAAGCAACCTTCAGCTCTCAATTATGCCCCCCACCCAAGGTATTGATTTTACTAGATCACTAGGTATGATGTTAGATAGATACTTGAATATGCAAGATCATATCATTGCAACCACCAGGGGGGCTAATTACCATTTGAGCACATTAAGGAAATTCAAACCTTTCCTGCCCCATAATCGCTTTCAGTTAGCAGTTCAATCCCTAGTCATCTCCCGATTAGATTACGGGAGTTCTACTCTCGCAGGATTATCCAAAACAAGGCTGGCGCCGCTAAGTGTCACATTGAACTCAGCAGCTAGGCTCATCACAGGATTAAGAAGATCCGGCTACATTACACCGGACCACAACATCTAAAATGGCTCCCGTTTGAAGAAAGGATCTGGCTAAAGATAGCCTGCATGATACACAAGGATCTTCACTACAACACTCCCTCTAACTGGTTAAAAAAATGGAACTGTCCGGACTCGAACTTGAAAAAACTCAAACTGTAAGGCCTGCTTCTTCCATAGGATAATATTGAGTTACCTTATTACATTTAATAAGTGCTAACCTTTGATTGGGAACAGGTAGAAAGGTCATGTTTGGTCTCAAAGAATTGAAATGTATAAACCTCTTTAATTGTAAAGTCGGATTTCAAGTCACAATTCTGAAAATGTCACTTTTAGAAAGTTGGTATTATCTTGCCCTAACCATTTGGTGCCTGAAGCCTGTGTCCAGTTAGCCTTTGTGTATTTCTCTCAGACAGTGTCACAAAGGGAGAATGGGTGTTGGCAGGATGGGCTATAGTGGCAGGAGGGGTGGGGACGGAGCTGTCGCCTACCACACTTGCACTTCAATAGGGGCTGCCTCCTGCACTCAAAGAGAACTTCACATTAGCCTTTTGTCACCCAGACATCTTGGAAAACCAGATGTGAGAGGGGAAGTCAAGAAGTTTCTCCCACTTCAAAACTGGCACCAGGTATAAATATTGGAATTAATACCCACTCTTCAGTACTCTCCTGGACCTGTGTATAATACAGAAGGACTACCCTGTGGTCACAGGATTACAATGCTGCTTGAGGCCTGTTCTGCTCTCTGAGAAGGAAGAATGAACCTGGACCTGCAACTGGACCTCCTTAAACCCTGCTGACTTCTGCTGGAGTGAATTCCTGATTTCCAAGAGGTGCGTCCCAAGGTCCTAGACCCTAGGCTGATATCAGTTGAGCTCCTCCTGTGAAGAAAATTAGATATCCTGAAGTTTTAGGCTTTTGCCGACAGCGAACGGGCCCGTTCGCACTAAGATCTCAACTCCCACACCGACTACGAATGTGAAGCTCCATTGCACCTGACTCTTCACTCTACAGTGACCACCAGCAACACGAGATCTGCACATCGCGCTACAGCATGGACAGCCCGCAGTGTCCTTCAATGCGAAGCTCCAGCAAAGACTGTCCTCATCGCCTGACACGATCTTTGCACTACAGGGCGACCTTCCACGATGCCCGGCCTGCTCTTCGTGCGACTGCGATGTCTATCCGTGACTCCCTCCCTGCTCCTCCCGGCCTCCTCTACTCCACAGTGGACTCTTCTTGTTGGAGTTTGGGATGGTAAGTTTTTCAGCTGGACTAATCTGGTCCCTGTATCTGGTCCACACACCATTGTGGTCGGCCTGAACTTGTGACTTTCCCCCGATCTAGCACGACCAGATGACTGTGAGTAGCGCTTTGTGCTTTTACGTGATAAACTGCAAATCTCCGGTTCTACTGATTGGATTTTTGTCATTTGGGTCTCATTTTATTTTTTACATTTTAGTCTATTTTTCTAAAGCAGTGGGAGTTTTCTTTTGCTGTGTTTTCACTTTATTGCTGTTTATGTGTTGCATAAATACTTTACACATTGCCTCTAAATTAAGGCGGACTGTTTTTGTGCCAAGCTACCAGAGGTTAAGGTTAAGCACAGGTTTATTTAATTACTTTTTGTGGTTCACCCTGATTAGGATTGTGGCTGTTGCTTGCATAGGGTTTCTCGCCCCTCAACCAACAACAGAATTTCTCGCATACATGCACATCAGATGATGACTTGCAATGGATGTTTAACTGTCTGCGGAGTCACAACCTGGTAGCCAGGCATATGGCCTAAGGTTGTGTGTGAACAGTAATACTCAAAGTATGGCTCAAAGTATGGCCCGGGTGCTGCTTGCGGCCCTCTTGACCTTTACAGGCCCCCCCTCCCCCGGTGAACAGTAACTCAAACGGCTGTTTACTTGCTGAGCACTAATATTCAGAATTGTTTTTAAATAAACAGGCAAGCATTTATTTGCAGGTTAAATGAAGTAACTACTGTGGTGTCCTGCACTACTTAACTTTAGTTTACCTGCAAATACATGCTTGCTCGTTTATGTAAAAAATGTTTTAGGCCTCCTTACACAATCTCCACAGTGCGGCCCTCGGTCACACCACAGACCATACTTCGCGGCCTCAGGGCACTTGTTTATGAGTGCCCATGTTTCAGAACAACGTCTGACCGAGTATGATGGGCTGTGTAGACATAAGCATTAAACTAGTGTGTATTAATCAGTGTGGGTAACAGGATTAATAGCCCGGCGCTTGAAATCTCAGATCACCAGTACCCAACTGGTATTGTGTCCATATGGAGAATGAATTCCAAAAGATCTTTACTATTGAATAAAGAATTTATCCGTTGGACAACATGGACTGATTATTTTGAAAGAAAAGATTTCTCCTCAGATTATTTTAATGAAACTAGTGTGTGTTATGGAAACTACCTGATAGTTCAGAATTCTGTGATGATTCTGAGAACAGTTCAGTTTATTCGAGGGAGTTAATTCATGATTGTCCATGTTTTATGCCTTACAAGTCATAGGTTCTAGAAGTGGCATCACATTCCAACCCATCGTTTTGCCCCCACTGTGCCACCCTAGACAGTGGCCCACCTTTGCAGATCAGTACTGATCCTGCTCCTCATAGTTTCAGTCTCATTATTTCCTATGGGGATGTTTTTTTGTATTTTTCATCAAAACCCCTGATCTCCAGAATCAGGTTTCTCCATTTTCAATCCATTATTCATGTTCAAATGTTCATGTTTTCTCCAGCTTGTCTTACATTTTTCTTTATTTCCTGACTGTACTTGTTGTTTGGTTCGTGGTTCCATATAACACTAACACACATTTCTCCGAGGAACGCCTTGTTCACGCAGGATGAGCTGCCAAAGATGAGTCAAGGTTACGCCTCTGGAGAGATCTGTGTTGGGAAGTGTGGGATCTTGGTCACAGCTTATTTTGGATAAACTGGCTCGAACAACAAAACAGTTCCCAGAGAAGGGTGAATGGGAAATTGTCTGTAACAAACCAACTAAACAACAATTCAATTAAAGAAATAAGTAATTAAGGTCCACATGTATCAACCAATTTTGCATTTGCAAACTGGGCGATTTGCAGAATAAGCCCGTTTGCGAACGCAAAAAAGGTTTTTTACATGTATCAAACCCTAGTTTTTATTTTTTGCAGAGTTTTATATAGCGCGAACTAGACCCGAATCCAATCAGGTAGCAGAGCGCTTTACGTAGCACCAGTTACGTTACATGAGGACACACATTCATTTTTTGTTAGGCACGGGGAGATTAAGTGATTCAGTGACCTGTTACCGAAGCGCAAAATGGGTTAGCTATTTGTTATATTGAAGGGGCGTGTTTAGGGCGTCCCTTCCAAATAGCGAATCACAGCGGTATGCATGAATGTTTTCTCCCCGTGAATGCGGTTGCAAAACATTCGCGATCTACCACCAGCTTCAAATAGTTGGCAACCCATTCGCAAATTGGAAGGGGTTCCCAAGAGACCGCTTCCCCTTTGGGAATGGTGGCAAAAACATTTTTTTAAGGGCTGGCAGTGGTCCCATTGACCAGTGCCTGCTCTTAAAAAATGTAAAGATTTTTTTTTTTTTTTTAACGCCACCCGTTTTCCTTAAAGGAAAATAGGCTGCAAAAAAACAAAAAAAGGGGGGAATTCTTCATTTAAAAGCAGTCACGGACATGGTGGCCTGCTGACCCCATCAGGTCACCGTTCTTGCGATTTTAGCAATACCTAAGAGGCCGCAAATTGCCACCTAACTCTTTAATATTATGAGGTAGGTCGATTTGTGACTCTTGGAGTTTCATACATTTGAATTAGCGATTACCTAATTGCCACTCGCTGAAAATCGCTATTTGGTAATCGTGATTCCGAATTTTGCTACATGTGGCTAATAAAGGGAAAAACCAAATGTAATTAAAAATCTACAAATGTAATTAGAAAAATGTCACAAAGTGGAGGAAAATAAAGGTAAAAATGGGAAGGTGAACAAAGTAGGGTTTGGAGGATTACAATATAACATCAATACTTAGTGGGCTAACGGCCTGGAAGGGATTGGACAGTCTTGGTTTGCGTATGTAAACGTACACTAATGTGTAAACGGGGTTACAGTCTCATGATGTGACGTCTATGCACTTTAACCAATGTATTGTCTATGTCATACTGCCAATGGAAGATATATGCAATGGCAATCCCAGAGAACTTGTATCAGCCAGAAAATCAGTAACATTTGTTACAACAAAAAAAAAACTCGGTGCGCTAAACAGGCAGGAATGCACCAGACATGCTGACTAGAACACCTCAGTCACCACAAAGGTAGATGCGGATGGGATAATGTCAAGTTACTTTGATTTGTAAGCAAGCAAGGATAATGACTGCTTTAACTGCTGCTGGGGTAGTATAAAATACCAATTATCGGAGTTCAATGGGCCCCTTCAGGCTCTGGGCCCGGTGTCACTGCACCTGCTGCACCATTGGCAGCGATGCCGCGGCTACTGCCTTTCCAGGGTGATTTCTAGTTAGACACCTACATGTGACTGCCATAGGACCCACAGTCCTCATGGGCACCCATCTGCAGGAAGCCTGTATACGTGTGGCTGTCAGGCCTGGAGTCCACAGAGGCCTAAGTGCCTGCTTTGGTCAGTTCTACCCCCTTTAGACGCCTGCCTACTGGTAGAAAGGACCACATGAAGCGTCCCTTCCTCAGTGGTAGTCCAGTAGAGTTTCATTACCAGGGCATCAATTCAGAATTTTAAAAACTAGAGATCTGATCCGAGGCCTCTGTCCTTCCTCCGATAGGCGTCTGAGGTGGAGATGAGGTCAGAGACAGCCGGTCCTTCTTCCGGGCACTCTCCAGAGGAATATATGTCGTTACTACGCATTCCGTTGGAACGCATACCTTTACCACGCATGCGTTACAACGGAATGTTTTTTCTACGCTTTGCCTTTACCTCTATTTTACCTTTACCCCGCGTTTTCTTTTTGGGGGGGGCGACCCCCCCAAGCCGATTTCTTCTTTTTTTTGCCTTTTTCGCAGGTCTCCGCCGACACTGAAAACGGACTGACGCATTTTTTCGGATTAGGAAGACTTTGTTCCGTGATGACGTTGCTTGCGTGGTAAAGATGGTCGTTGAAGCATTACGCGTTGTGTAGACGTTTACGAGGTAAGTGTACCGTTGTAAAGGTAATGCGTAGAAAATGCTTCGTGGTAAAGGCTGTTTCCCCTCCAGAGATGCAAGCGCGGACACCACCAGAGTCGAGTGGTCCTCTCATGGAGCCGCCAGTAACACAGAAGCTGGCAATGCGCTTCAGCCAACGAGCACATCCTTCCAGGCGGCATCTCCTAGGGCGTCCTTGTTTTCTCATCTCAGCCGGCAGCCTGACTCACTCACAGAGACTGATAACCTTGCACTGCAGTCTGCTCAGCGCAGCCTAATTGCTGTTTCCTGCACGGTGAGTGCAGAGATGCTCAATATTTCATACTAGAGCCAAGGCCTGCGCTTGGACTCGGATATATTTTCCTTCAGGAAGGAGTTCAAGGCAGCTCTCACCCTACTAATTGACAGCTACCAGTGTTGTGCAAATCACTCTCGTTTGCTGCTAATGGAAGCAAGACGTTTTAACCATATTCTTCAAAAATGTCGATGCAAACTGCAGACTTTATAGGGCCAGCAACCCTATAGAAGGTTAAGTCTGACTTGCAGGAGCGGCCCGTCCAGGTATGAACGGCGGGGGTGGGGGGAGGGAGTCGACAGGTGACGATGAGGGAAAATACAATTTAAGAAAAAGAAAAACGCTTATCTTGCTCCACCCTGCCCCACTGCTCTTACCTGCACAGGAGCGGCTGCTGCTAACTTGCAAAAATACACTTGTCTTTCACTTTAGTGCTAGCAAATATTTGAATGTCTTTGCCATTCACAAACTGCACTTCCAAAGTTACTGCAGCCAGCAAGGTCTCAAAACAGTCGTAAATGTACTCCAGTTCAGACCTCGAGTAAGTGCAACGCCACACATGGCTAACCACTGGAACTGCATAACCCTTCCGTGGAAAATAGTGGAGGCAGTTAAGTAAAATAAAATCTCAAGTGAAATAATTGTAAAACAATTTAACTTATTTAGACTTTTAAAAAAGATTGATACTTTTTGTAATGTTACAAAATGGTATATACAATTTTTTTGTAATCTTTTCTTTTTTATGGAGCTTTTAAAAAATGTTATTAACCTTTAATTTTTAAAACAATTAAAGTAATAAAATGTGATTCTATACATACCTTTTAGTTTTTAAAAAATATATAGCAAATAAAAACAAACATTTTACTAAAGGTGGGATATTTTTAATGCAGCTTTAAATAAATTGTTATACATTCAAAATATTGACATTCATTTTTAATACATTTTTACTCTAGCAGTGTGCTAACATTTTTATTCTAAGTTTTAAAAAGTATACAATTATTGTACATTAATATTTAATATTACAATATTTTTACTTTTTTTTTTGTTTAAATAACTTTTTTGCCTTCCACTAAACTTTACCATAGGGGTTCTCTGCCCCGGAGGCAGAGAGCTCTGCCTCCATGGGAAAAGTTACTAGAAGTAGCTTTACACTCATACATTGGGCTCCACCCTCTGATTTCAGGTTATGGGAACATGTAAGTCTGAAATTTGGAATAACTTTGCAATCTTTCTTAAAATGACCCATTTTATGATGCCGTTATATGTAGCCACTGGTTTAAGCACCCAACTGTTATTTTAGAAAATATGACGCTGACTAGCTGTGCTAGTGCACTAACGGGGGTCTGTTTAAGCCTCCTCTTCTCATCTGCAATCTATATCTGACCCTTGTGTTATACAGCAACGGTCCCCAGGTACTGGTCAGGGTCAGTTATTTCCTTCATCATGTGCCGAGAGGGATTGATTGCGTTATACCAAATTTGTTACCAAAGTTGAGTGTGTATTTATTGTCCTTCAGGAAGAATCCAGATGTCTACTTGTCTATAATAGTAATTGGTAATCTGGTTCCCAGGACAGGAAATTCAAATTTGTACCAGCTTTCAGTTTCTCCACGGAAGTTATTTATGGTTTGGACTGAATGGATTAATGCCAATGTTGGCAGACAGGACTTCCAAGCTGGAAAAGATTAAACTTGGCGTGACACATGAGTTTGAAGTAGTCCGAGCTTTATAGAACCTTCTAGAATGTTCTATGACTCTTGCCAATGAATGAATGGTGAGTGCTGCCACTCTGTCAGCAGGAGCAATAGTACATAAGACGCCATGGAGTCCGGCACGAGCAGCATGCACATGCATATGGAGATGCGCGTATGCTGCTGCAGAGCAGACGCTGGGGCAAGCATAAAGCAAAGCTTGCAAATTTCCTGATCCATGTGCGAGTAGCTTTTCACGTTTTTAGGTTTTGCATGCGCTGCATGTGTTCTCGCTTGTGAGAGATATTGTATACAACAAGGCAGCCCATTACTTACCACTCATTGGCTTTGTTGTCATTCGTATTCTATTCCTCCTACTTGGGTAGCACCTACCAGCTTCACTTCCTCTTTCCTCAGAAGCATGGACCAAGTATAGATAGACCGTCTATGATAAGTGCCCTTCCACTGCTGCTCGCGCTGGGTTTGGGGTACTTTTTTTCTCATTCCCCTGTCGTTTCTGGCCTGTTGTTAATTGCACTTATTGACCGTGTTCTTTTTACCCTCACCCCTCCGTTGTCCGTGTTGACTCTACCCTGATTCCACTGTTGTCTGTGTGTATTTTACCCCTTCCACCCCCTCGTCTGTGTTGACTTTACCCTTCCCACCACATTATCTGTGTTGATTTTACCCCCTCCCAACCCTATTGTCTGTTGCTTTAACTCCCCTTTGCCCATGTTGCTTCTTCTCCTCCCACCCATACCTCTATTGTCCTTGTTGCAAATCCCCCCCATTCCCCGCTTTTCTGTTTTTCAAATTCCCCCCTTTCAGGGGGGAATTTGCCAATAGCTTTCGCATAGGCGAGAACTATTGCCTTTGTAAATGTTTGTTTACTTTCCATCCTGGTACTTGTAATCCTATAGTATCCTCTTGTAAATTCAGGACCATTAGTGCCATAAAGCAAAGAAATCTCTGCACTGGATGAGCTCTCCACGCATGAGAATAGCATCCTTGAGAACTCTGAGAAAGATTAAGGCCTCCACACTTCCTGCAAGAACTGTGTGTGGGGAGTGAAGATGCCATCTACTCCCATTCACTCTTGGCAAGGGTGCCCTTGAACTTTTTGAGAGAGAACTGGGCGCGGATGTATTGCTTCTGGCATTTCACTGCCTTTCCACTAGTTCAGCTGGAGTTCAATGGGGGAGAAGTTGGAGCTATAATATCCTAACTCTGCCTGGTCCATTGCTGCAGCAATTCCAGCTAAACATGAAAAAAAAATCCCAAGATCAAACAGCTCATCTGTAGCTACACGTCCGAGATGACTGATGCTACTTTTCTTTGTAACCAAATAGGGGAGTCTAGATGTATTCAATGGAGCATCCTAGGAAAATGTAAAGAGCCTGAATACCTCACATCAGCCTGAACTAAGTAAACCTCTAGGCTGACATACACTCTTCTGCTTGATTGTGCTTTTCTTTCCGTCGGGTTATCTGTAAGGCTCCTGTAGACAAGTATACCTGGGGAGCTCCTGTGGTCTCCTTAGGAGTGCTGAAAGTGATCTTGGGCAGAGCACCTAGACAGAAAGCAGGTAGACAGTAGTTGGTTCATGGGCAGGACTTTGGGTTTGGTTCGAGCCTTCTTTCACTAGGAACCACGCAACTCCAGTTCTGAAAGTACAAGCAGAAGCTAGCAGGCCTGTTCAGATGTAGTTCTTCTAATTGCTGAAGAGATTCTCCAGTTTACATTGCTGATTTGCTAAAGATGAGCAACAAAATTCCAGTGTGAAGAAGATTGGTTGAACTGTTCAGTATGCCGGACTGCCACCAATGTGGCCGGTTTCACCTTTGCTGGGTTTTTGCCACCCTGGGAGGGCCGCATAGGTAAACCAGAGTCATAAGCAGAACTACATATCCTGAAGAGGGTATTCTGTTGCGGGTCGGAACAGGGTGTACTTTGCTCCAACCATGCTGCCTTCTGTGCTTGATGCCTGGTAGATTTCTCTGGCTCTTTCTCATGGAAGGATTCTGTGTGTGAAGATGTGTGAATTCCACCATACAGCAAGGAGAAAGAAGGAGATGTGGATGGGGTAGACCAAGGGGCAAATTTACTTGGAAGCAACCATGGTTGCTGTGCTGCGTTGCATGAAAGGGAGAGCAGGACAGATATGGCACCGTTGACGTCTGGCACACATCAGGCTGCCTTGCATTACGCACCCACCCTTGCACTATTGTGCAAGGATATCTGGTAAATAGACATAATAATGAGTTGAAAATGTCGACTTGCACTAATATTGAGTGCAAAATATCGTAATACAATAATATCGAGTGTAAGGTAAGTAATACCATTTTTAAAAATATTGAAGTAATTAATATCATTTGCAAAAATATTGTTGTTAAAAATATTGTTGTTTTAGTTAGTGTTATGTATTTTAGTGTGTATTTTAAATGTATGTGTTCTATTTTTTGTGTAAGTATTGCATTTTTTAAAAATATATGTGTTACATTTTTAGAAGTTATTAATTTTTTTTTAAATTAAATTTTGCGTTTTAGTTCCATAGCGGGTTGTGGGTTTATAAGGGAGTAGGGTGGGAAGTAATTTAATGATAATAAATTTATTAATAATTTGTAAGTTATTTTTTTTCTATTAAAATATGCGTTTTTGTTCCGTAGCAGGTTGTGGGTTTATAGGGTATAGGGTGGGAATTAATTTAATTATAATTAATTAATATTTTGTATTAATTATTATTTATGTATTTAATATTTCATATTGTAATTGTGGTGATTAATTTATTATTAATTAGCTATTAATTGATTGTTAATTAATGATTAATTGGTAAATATGTTAATTATGTTATTTTTTTAGGTGCTGGTTGTGGGTTTATAGGGGAATAGGGTGGGAATTAATTTATTTATAATTAATTAATATTTTCTAGTAATTCATATTTATGTATTTATTATGGTTAATTGTGGTAATTAATGTATTAATTAGTTATTAATTGGTTTTTAGTTATTAATAATTAATTGGTAAATATGTTAATTGTGTCATTTATTTTTTAGGAGCGGGTTGTGGGTTTATAGGGGAGTAGGGTGGGAAGTAATTTAATAATAATGAATGAATTAATATGTTTTATTATTTAATATTTATGTATTTTACAGTTAATATCAATTGTGGTCAATAATTTATTATTAATTATTTATTCAAATGTATTAATTATGGTATTAGTGTCATATTTTTTAAGAGTGGGTTGTGGGTTGATAGGGGAGTAGGCTGGGAAGTAATTTAAATTTAATATAAATATTTTTTTAATTATATAAAATGTATTTTAAGTTGTTTTATAGTGTTAATTGTGTGAATGAATTTAGTACTAATTGTTTTTAAATTGCTTGTTAATTGTTATTAATTAATCAATTGATTGTTGAATAATTATGTTAATTGTGTAATGTTTTACAACATAGGTGGTGCCATTTATAGGGGAATATGGTGGAAGGCAAATTATTTTAATTAATTAATTGTTTGTTAATTAATGTTAATTATTTTGCTGGAGTGGGGAATAGTAAATTATTCCTCTTCGCTATCCAACACTTTCCCTACTGTTGCACTTGCTTGAGTGGGAATAGTAAATTATTACCCTCCGCTATCCAATACTTTCCCTACTGTTGCAGTCGCTGGAGAGGGAATAGTAATCTTTACCCCTATGCTATCCACCACATTCCCTACTATTGCACTCACTGGAGTGGGAATAGTTATTTTATCCCCACCACTATCCAACACTTTCCCTACTGTTGCACTCTCTGTAGTGGGAATAGTGAATGTTATCCCCTCTGCTATCTAACATTTTTCCTACTGTTGCAATTGCTTCAGTGGGAATAGTAAATTATTCCCCTCCCTTATCCAGCACTTTCCCTACTGTTGCACTCCCTGGAGTGGGAATAGTAATTTTTACCTGTACGCTATCCAACACTTTCCCTTCTGTTGCTCTCCCTGGAGTGGGAATAGTAAATTATTCCCCTCTGCTATCCAAAACTTTCCCTACTGTTGCACTTGCTGGAGTGGCAATAGTAATTGTTACCCCTCCGCTATCCAACACTATCCTTACTGTTGCACTCGCTGGAGTGGTAATAGTAAATTATTCCCCTTCGCAATCCAACACTTTCCCTACTGTTGCACTCTCTGGAGTTGGAATAGTAATTTTTACCCCTACGATATCCAACACTTTCCCTACTGTTGCACTCCCTGGAGTGGGAATAGTAAATTATTCGCTTCCGCTATCCAACACTTTCCCTACTGTTGTACTTGCTGGAGTGGGAATAGTAAATAATTCCCCTCTGCTATCCAACCCTTTCCCTACTGTTGCACTTGTTGGAGTAGGAATAGTAAATTACTCCCCTCCGCTATCCAACACTTTCCCTACTGTTGCACTCCCTGGAGTGGGAATAGTAATTCTATCCCCTCCGCTATCCAACATTTTCCCTACTGTTGCAGTTAATGTAGTGTCTAATGTAGTTTTAATAAAATAAAAATATTTTAATATTTTAGTTCATTATATATATACATTTTATTTGTATTTTTATTTTACAGCTGTATGTATATATATATATATATATATATGTATATATATATTTATAATTTTTTATATGTTTCTAACTTTGTATAATTTATTAAAATAATTATGTATTAATATTAAGTATATATATTATATTTTATATATATGTATGTTTCATTTATTTTTACATTATATTTATTACTTATAATTGTAAACATTTTCTAATAATTCTAACAGGTTTTTTAATTATATGTATTATTTAATTTATTTTACATTGTTTTAAACATTTCAAAAAATCGATATTTTTAACAACAATATTTTTTTCCGATATCTTTGTACTTACCTTTATGAAGATAGGAGTTCGATATTTTTTACGACAATATTTTTGTCACAATATTTTTGTAGGTCGACATTTCTGTTGTCGATATTCTGTCAGTGATCCAGGATATCCTGTGTGATGTCTAGCATAGGTTTTGTACTGGAAGGATATCCTTCCAGTACAAGAATTATGCTTAGACATGGTTTAAAATGATTCCAACTCTTTATTTTCTGTGCAGTACAGTACTCAAAAAAGTTTGAAAAGTTTGGAGAAAAAAACTTTTCTTCAGCTTTATGACTGTCTCGGAGATGTAAATCTTTGGCGCAAAGCCCTACCCACAAATGTTAGTAGATATGACTTTGCATCAAACTCTATTGGTAAGACTCCATTTGACGCTACAACATCGAACCCATTAATGCATATTAAACTCCGCTATGGCTACACCAAGCAGTCCTCATCGTGTACAAGCTTCGCCCAGCCTTCATGACTTGGTTCAGACTTCTCCTGAGGCTACAACATCTTCCCCTCAAGATGTACATCTGACTTTGTATGAGGATACACTGCACTCACAAGTGTATGACACCCAAAACCCTTGATGTACATGGGAGACCACATAAGACTTCAACCACCAACCCACGTGATGTACGTGGCAATGCATCTCCAGTCAGCAGACCAAACGCCCCAAAAATACTGACCGTAGCCCAGTTAAATGCCAAAACCAGCATGCCGAGCTTTGTGGCTATTATATTGTTAGTTGTGCTTGATACGTGTCCTTGTTTTGTTGAGGACCAGACTATCTCATCAAGTATTTTGGGGGGGCAGGGAAAGGGTGGTTCTGGAACCATTGTAGGCTTGCTTTTGGAGGTCTAAGGGCTGCCTCTGGCACCTTTGTCCCTCTCTCCGGCTCCCAGTGGTTGATTAAGGCAGACATGTCTGGGGCATAAGCAAAGAGAGGGGAGGAAAAGTGAAATACAGCATACATGCCAACAGACTTGATTCAGGCAGGAGACTTCCGATGTTGAAGCCACAATGGCTTTATTTTACGTGTCTCCCACCTAAAATTGCCTCAATATAAGCCACAGGGAAAATTCTTTCCCCTATTTATTTTTTTTCAAAATCTCCCACTTCTCGGTTTGAAAATGTTGGAATACTGTGAGGGAAAGATAGCTGAAGGAAAGAAAGAGCAGGGTGGAGAGATTAGAGAGAGGGAACTAGAAGAGAGTTTGACATGCTGCTCATCTCTGTGGTGCATTGTGTGCAATGGCGCTATTGCAAACAAAACCTCAATAAGTGGTGGTAGTTGTGCAATTCCGGTCTTAGCTTTACCGTATAACATATCTCTCTGGGCATTACTGTTAGAAGTGGGCAAGCCACAGAAAGCTTGGGCCAGGCTCTAATCTGAAGCTTGGCTCTGGCTCAGCTCGAGGTCCTGTTGGAAATTGGAGCGGAGCTTTTATGTGGCTTCTGCCTGCCTTCCTCCCTGTGCCATGGAATCAGCGTTATAGCCATAGCTGTTGACTTTGGTACTGGGGAACCATGTTCGAGTCCTGTGATGCTGGGTATATCACTGAACCCGTTCCATGCAGGGGGCCGTCCGAACCCCGCCCACTCATCATTTTGTTCAGCACCGCGGCGGAATGCGCGCCGCGGTCAAGGTGTTAATCTCTCCTGGCTATAAACAATGGGGATAGCATTAGTAATGTAATAGGTGCTTTGGGTTGAGCTATATAAAAATGCACTAACAGGTAAAAACAAAGGGGCCCAGTCCGCCCGCCATCCTCGCGGTGCAGGGACCGGCCGCCAGACGTGCAGCGGTCCCGCACCGCTGATTAGGATTGGACGCATTCTGCATATTTGACATTGCTTACAGCAGCACCCACCTGCCGCAATGCCAAATTGACATGTTGTGCATTCCCATGCACAACGTGGCAGGCACCGTGTGGTGCCTGCCATCTTGTGCATGGGAATGCAGGGGGGTACCATGGGTACCACTCCCCGCAACGGGCCCCCAAAGCACATCCCCGCTAGCCTTGCTATGGGAAAGTCCAGTTACCACACCCATCCAAATGGCACCGCCACCATATTAGAGGCCAAGTCCGCCCGGGCAGCAATCGTAACGATTGCCGACTGGCGTAAAAAGCGGCGGAGGCACTTTGTGTCCGCCGCGATACTCCCCGCCATAATAATATGGCTTGGGGTAAATCAAGTTGGGCTGGCGGGCGGGCGGATCGCCACAGCCGAGCCGGCGGTGGCGATCCGCCCGCCATCCTAATGACCCCCAAGTATTAACATAAGCAAAGACAAATAGATACTCATTTAGTGGCTGATTTCTACAAAATGAAACCAGAAAAACCTGGATAAATAGTGGTTTCCCCAGTTTAAACTGTGTGATCTTCAGCAAATATTTTACTTCACCAAATCCCTTTTTCTTTATTATTGTATATATA
Organism: Triturus cristatus; assembly: GCF_964204655.1. Lineage (NCBI taxonomy): Eukaryota > Metazoa > Chordata > Amphibia > Caudata > Salamandridae > Triturus > Triturus cristatus. The sequence goes on along the minus strand of NC_140591.1, from coordinate 1,239,445,923 downwards.
TATATATTTTAATGTAATAGACTATTTAATATTTTACGTGATGTTTGCTGTATGATTTCCATAGCAAACATTTTCAGGGCTCGGCTCGTGCATAGGCTCAAAGGGCCGAGCCAGACTCTTCGCTAGGCTCTCCCGGTTAATTTGTTGGCCAGCCCTAAGTACTGTGTCAGGGTATTTGAGCAAGTGCTCCTCCTCCTTTCGTCGTATTTTCACAGCTGCCCCTCGCAGCTCCTCGAGCTTTGATTGCGTAGTATCTGTGTAAAGAAAACACCGCCGTAAAAGAGCTTCGCAGGCATGTGTCTCGCGACCCCCGGGTCACAGTAATCCCATCATGTTTCTCCAGTGCTTCCGGGAGGCGGGCGCACCCACTCAAGAGTGGGGATTCCAGCACGTGCGCGGTTACACAATTTCCGCTCCCCAGGGGAACACGAATTTCACGAGTCACTATTTGTGTTTTAAAGGCATATATTTGTGCTGCGTAATTCAGGAGATGGCAACTTATCCCAAAGGGCAGTGCCCTTGAGGTCATGACACCATATTGCTTGTTTATTATACAACATTAAGAAATCACCTGCCGTTTTTTAGGTGGAAATATGATAGGAATTAAAACAGCCTGAAAAAAGATGTGCGTTTTATTCTTTAGCCTTCTGGAATCTATTTCTCTCTCAACAGAAGGCTACTTTCTAAGAGTGCCTGGAGGATGGGGTTAGACTTGGAAGGGAGTCACGTGACTACGGCTTAGTAAAAGTCTAAGGGGCATATATCTTATGCACGTTTACTCTGCTGGTGGGTTAAAGGGATTTGCTGGTATTGTAGTAGCGCACATGTAAGGCTCATATCTCTAGTTGATGGATATAACGAATGATTTTACTGTTGTGTTTGGTTGCTGGGCTGTGTGTCCTGGATGTGGTCTGCGTGTTGAGTAGTTGACTGCCCTTCGCGTGAAGTTGCAGTTGTGTACCAGCAATCATCCTTGGAGTAGAGTCACACGAGTGACAGATAAATGTGTATGTTTGTTACCATTCTTCTTTGGCAATCAAGAATCCCTTCCTCCGAAGTGGCCAGTTGCTTTTGTCGCTTACCTTTGGCACTCTTTCTGCAGTTTCGTGGCATATAGAGTCTAGTGTTGGATTGATCGTTGTTCGGTTCTTTTTCAACCTTGCCCTTCATAGTTTCTCCTTAATTCCATCTCCTTGGCCTTCTCATTGTGGCAGCAACAGATTTTTCATGGAGCCAGTACCTCTGCATCCTCCTTAAGCGGCTTCTTGGATTGCGGGTGCTCGCCACGGTCTGGCTGACCACTGCAGAACCACCTTCTCAGAACGAGAGGGAATCGCTCTTGGTCTGTTTCATCTTCCTTGTGACAACTTTCTCCGCTCTGCCCCACACCAACCTGAGTAATGAGCACGCCTCAGTCGAATGCTGGTGCACCGCTGCTTGCTGCGGCCTAGAGGCGGCTCCTGACAGCGGCAAAGACAAATTGATTCGGTCCCCTGAGACTTAATTATATCACAGATATTCATAGGCCTTGGGTATCTGAAGGGTGGGGGCCTCCTTGCTCTACAGGGGCTGCCTTATGATGGTGTAAGTGAGATCTTGTGTCTGCCACCCAGCAAAGGCCAGGAGCACTGCACACTGGACACCGCTTGCGTGCACGACCTGACGCAGCATCACCACCACTTTTGATAGCGCGCCATTTAACACTGGTTGCTGGGCGACCGCTTGCCCACCTGTCGTTTGCTTCTTTTTCCAACCTTTTCTTTAGTTTCAGCAATGCCACACCGTCCCCACGCCACGCTCTCCTCAGCTGATGTCCTGTGCTGTCACCTTATGGCTAACAGTCCTGTTGCTGTTTCATCTGTAATTTCCTGCAGGCTTGTTCCCATTTGATCATTTTCTCCACATTTTCCTCTGCCTTTCAGCACATGGTGTGTTTTTATTTATTTAAACTTGTTCTACTAACAGTCCAACTCCTGTATGCTCCAGGCGTATTGAGACTTTATACTTATGCTTCATACACACAAGTGAGACACACTTGTCTCTTTTTTGCTATATTCATAATGTTCGTATTTGTTCCTATTATTGGCCGTAACATCTCACACGATGATGCAAAGCTGCAATCAGTTGCCTTAATGTCGAAAGAACCCTGGGAAACCCATTATGAAATTGAAGTCATGATACCAAATATATACTGGTCAGTTATGGAAAAACCTCTCACGCTGAAAGTAAAAAGGCTTATTTGTTGAATTTATCAAGCACGGAGAGTGGAATCAAGACTTCCTCAATTGACATTTTACGAATGAGTCTTGCATTGCATATCCTTTGGACAGACATGTTTTATACTAGTAAAAACAAAGTCCAGGGCACACGTAATGAGTATCAAGACACGTTCCGTATGATATTAGTGTTCAAGACACGATATTTGATCCACACCAGATGAATATTTTCACGTGTGTTTAATGAGGATATGCGAAAGCAACCAGCCGACACGTGTTTCGTCACATGTGGGAGTAAGCCCGTAACTTCTTCAGGGCTGAAACGTAGCGTGGTAGGTGGGGTATGTTCAGGAGGCCGGTGATAATTCCAAACCGGCAGGGTTAATTTTCCTAATGAGGAGTTGGGAGGATGGATAGGCGGGTGTAGCGCTAACCCAGTGTTCCTGCGCGCATCGCGTCCTCAACAAGACTCTCCACAGCACTTGGTGTACCCACCTGCCTAGCCAAGAACACTGGACTGCACGTGAATATCTTACCACCGCCCTACAAGCTCAGAAGCCCACACACCTCCTCAATCCATTGACCCAGCCGGTTTGGAATTATCACCGGCCTTCTGAATTTACGCCACCTACCACGCTATGTTTCAGCCCTGAAGAAGTCACGGGATTACTCCCACATGTGACGAAACACGTGTCGGCTGGTTGCTTTCGCATATCCTCATTAAACACACGTGAAAATATTCATCGGGTGTGGATCAAATATCGTGTCTTGAACACTAATACCATACGGAACGTGTCTTGATACTCATTACGTGTGCCCTGGACTTTGTTTTTGTTTTGAAATTGTGGGTTTCTGGACTCACCTCTACACGGGGGTTTCACGGTGTTTCCCCTCGACCGGTTGGCACCGTACACACACAGCTCATAATACAGACGCACAACTCAGCTTGAGCGCCATTCTTCCTGTCCAACAAAAACCCTTACATCAGCGCAATGTTGTGAGAAAGTGCCATCTTTCTTGCATGGTATGCCCCCACTTTTTGATGAACTGCTGACTGTACTTTGACTGAGTGTACCCTGGGCTCCTGCCAATCAGGTGCCCAGGGCCTATGTTCCTTCCCTAAAACCTAAAACCCAAATTGGCAAACCCTGGCCACATGTCAGCCGCTGGTAAATGGTACCCTAGGTAACCAGGACCTTGTGACCAGGGAAGGCCTCTAACACAAAAACACTGCCCTTGCAGGCTGAGTGTCTGGGTACAAGACAAAACAAAGAGTCGACATGGCACACATCCCTGTGTGCCATGCCCACAACTTACACTGCCCTGGCATACATCAGCCACCCCTCTAGCTGGGTGCCCTATGCCAGTGGTGTGGGCACATGAGCATGAGTCCTGTGCCCCTACAGTACCCAGGTCCATTCCTGGGCACTTTAAGTGCAGTGCTGCCATTTAAGAGTATATGATGCTGGGAGCTCGTCAAACACAAACTCCACAGCACCATAATGGTAACACTGAAGACTGAGAAGTTTGGTATTAAACTTCTCAGCATATTAAACCCGCACTGATGCCAGTGTGGGATTTAATGAACAAAGCACTACAGAGGGCATCTTGGTGATGCCCCCTGAAACCTAACCTACAATACACGTCTTGTCCGAGAGGCTGCCTAGGCTGCCACACAGTAGACATGTTGTTGGACCCCTGGGTGGAGAGCCCTGCTCTCCTGGGCCTGGAACAATGCAAATCCTGGGCGAGGAGCTAGGTCTCCTCCCCAAGGATGGGCAGGGGGAAGCTTCAAAGGCATGCCGCCTTTGTGAGCTTCTCCAGGCCACTTGCTGTACTCTGCAACTGACCCCCACCGGTTCTGACCCCCACTCTGGCGGGAAGACTGTCCGGAAACCCCAAGTAAGGACAGGGGATGTGCCAGCCTCTGCCAACCCCACCCCCTCAGGTGGGAGAGGCGAGGTGAAGCACATCTCCGGGCTCTCGCCATCTTGAAGATGGGAAGCCCTGCCCAATCAGGACTAGGCTACTGCCCCCCTCCCACAGGAGAGTGGCAGGATAGGGGGTGTGCCCACCCCAGGGCAGGGACCCATTGGTCCCTGCCCCTTTACCTACCTGTAACGCCCCTAAATCTAGTATTTAGGGGCACCCTGAACCTTCCTTCCTCAGATTCCAGATTCTAAACTAGGAAAGAAGAACAAGAAGAAAGAAGACCTGCCATGCAGCTGCTAAGAAGAGGAAGACACCAACTGCTTTGGCCCCAGCCCTACCGGCCTGTCGACCCTCGAACCTGTTCCTGCTAAATCCCGGCACCTCCTGCGGCCAGCAACCTCACAAACCCCGGAGGACCTGGCTACCTTGTGACTCTGAGCACCTGGGACTCCCATGAGCAGTGGCTCTGCTTAAAGCAAGTTTCTAACCCCTGGCATCAGCCCGGAACCGCGAACCCTGCACACTCTGCACCCGCAAAGCCTGGCCTGTGCCGGAGTGGACAAAGACCCCGAGGACCTCCCCCCGGCGACTGTGACCCCGAATCCGGCACCCAAGGACCCACCTCGACACTCCTGACGACGCCTGCAGCCTCAGAACCAGGGACCCCCCCAACCGCGATCAACAGAGGGTAAGATTTCCTGACATCAAAAGGCACCCCTGCACCCGGCGCCCTGCGGCCCCCTGTGCCCGACTCCTGGGTACCTACCTATCCTCCAACTACCCAACTTACCTCTCGAAGTGGTGGTGGCACCTGAAGAATCTTCGTCCCCGAGCTTGCAGCCTTTGTTCGTCCCTGAGCTTTCCCATTGAAATCCATTGAGCGCCCGAAGGCTCAAAAGCACCCTGCACCCAGCCGCCCGAGTGGCCCTGGCAGTGCAACTTCTACTCCTACATACTTCCCACTTTTGCCCTGAGCAAGTGACCAGGAGCTCAGCTCCCACAGCCACGTGGCCTGCTAGTCAGCAACCACCAACCAAGGCCCCCCTGCCTCCCATAGGATAACATTGGGCCAAACTCACTCTGCACCCGGCTGCCCCTGTGCCGCTGAGTGTGTAACAACTGTACTTACCTGACCCTGGGAGACCCCTGAGTCTATGCCCAGAACCTTAACTCTGCCAGTCGAGTACTTACCCAAAAGCCGATAACTCACTTTACTTCCATAGGGTAACATTGACTGGCTTCTTCTGAAATGTCTTCTAAGTGTGGGGTTTCTAAACTTTAAAATATTCACCTAAAATCAATCGAGTAACGAAAATGGAAATACTCACCTGCTATTAGGAGAGATCCCAATGCTAGATCTTGGTGCCCAGCACTGACCCTGAAAAGTACTTACAACCGTACTTACCACTAACTCAATTTTCTCCCATAGGAAACCATTGACTGTTTTTCTGTGAAATTTCTTTTAAGTGTCAATTTTTGCAAACTACAAATATGCTTTAAAAATCGTACCAACTGTGAAAACGTAATTACTTACCTGTTTTAGATAGATGCCCCAGTACTGAGCCTAGGAGCCCAGCACTGGATTACAAAAGTAACGAGAACATATTTATTTATTTATTTATAAATTTATACCGCGCTAGAATCGACTCTTGCATAAGAGTATCTCTGTGCACAGAAAGACAGAAGAAGAGAGGTTGGCAGCTACAGGCGACGGGAGAAAAGAAGGCACACCACAAATACAGCGTGTTTCCAGCTAACGCATTGAAAAATTACTAAAATAAAAACGTTTTGAGTTTTTTCCGAAAACCCAAGAATTCGGAACATTGCCTTAACTCATAAGGAAGATTGTTCCATAGGGTCGGGCCTGCCACAGATAGAGCTTTCCCCCCTTGTCTGCTCTTCTTAATGGTCGGTACTTTAAGGTGAAGTTTACTGCTGGATCTGAGGAGTCGAATAGGATTGTAAGGAATGAATTTATCTTTCCAACAAGGAGGACCAGAGCCATATATGGTTCTATGGATAAGACAGCATGTCTTAAACCTGATCCTTTTATAGACTGGGAGCCAATGTAATTTGTCAAGAAGAGGTTTAGAAGGAGTTCTTGGGGGGGCATTCATCACCAGTCTTGCCGCAGTGTTTTGTATTACTTGGAGTTTTGCTAGGACTCCCTGATTAGCCGATAGCAGGAGTCCATTGCAATAGTCCAAGCGACTCAACACTAGAGCCTGAACCAAAGTTTTTCTAATGGAATCAGGCAGTAGTGGAAACACTTTACGTAAGAGCCCAATAGCATGAAAGCATTGGCCAAAAACCCAGTTGCCATGTTGCTTATAGGTGAGCTCACGGTCAAGACGGACCCCTAGATTTTTTACGACCATTTTGGGTTCAGGTACTTGTCCCAGTTCACTTGGCCACCACTCTGAACCTCCCTAAAGAGCATTATTTCAGTCTTGCTTACGTTGCATTGGAGATAGTTCGCTTTCATCCAATTCGCAACAGCTTTCATGCCATTTGAGAAGGTCTCCCTCACTTCGTCGGTCAGATGTTTAAAAGGGAATATATAAGCTGCGTGTCATCAGCGTATGAGACAGGTACAAACCCGAATTCTCTCAATATGTTGGCCAGGGGTGCCACGTAGATGTTAAACAAAGTAGGGCTTAGACAAGAGCCCTGTGGCACCCCCTTGGTGATATGAGTTTCTGTCGACCTAAATGTGCCCATGCTGACAGTTTGGGTACGGTCAGACAGAAAACTCTTTAGCCAGGTTAACGCTGTGCTTTCTATTCCAATTGCGGTCAGACGTTTGATTAAGATATTATGTGATATAGTATCGAACGCCGCCGATAAGTCCAACAGTACCAGGATCGCAGAATACCCTCGATCCTGGTACATGTGAAGGTCGTCTGTCACCGACAACAGAGCAGATTCAGTACTGTGTCGGGGTCTAAAACCAAACTGAGAACTGTCAAGCTTGCCATGTAGTTCTAGGTACTGAGAAACCTGCTTATTGACATGTTTCTCTATGACCTTCCCTAAAAAAGGGAGTAGCGAGATAGGCCTCAGATTGGATAAATCAGTCCAAGGAATGGAGGAGTTTTTTCTAATAGGCCTTACCAATGCTTTTTTCCATTCCTTAGGAACTTGCCCCTCGGTCAGGGAAAGGTTGATGAGGCTTTGAATCTGAGGACTCAAGCTTTTTCCTACAATCGGAAAAATTCTTGCTGGAATAATATCAGAAGGGCTTCCGCTTTTAGTCTGCCCCAGATAACATTCTGTCTCACTCAAGGAGATAGAGGAAAAGGATTGCAGGTATGTATCTTCTAGCTCTTTATCCAATTCCATAGGTGATAGAGTATCATCTATAATGGGTGGCTGAGAATTTAGGATATTATCGTGAATCTTGTTTATTTTGTCGGTGAAGAACTGTGCTACTTCATTACAGAGTTGTTGTGAAGCCAATTCCAAAGATTCACAAGCTGCTGGTTTCACAAATGATTTTAAAGTTTGATATAATATTCTAGAAGAATTTCCTGCAGCTAGGAGAAGGGCCTGTAAGTGGGATTTCCGGGCACTGCGAATTTCCTTATGATATTTAGAAAGGGCTACCCAAAAATGATTTGTATCCATATTATCATGGGTTGATCTCCACACCTTTTTTAATTTTCTTACTTGCTGTTTGAGAGCTCTCAGATGTTCTGTAAACCATACCTCTTGTTTCCGGGCTCGGCAGGGTTTATAGGTTTTTATAGGAGCAATCTTGTTTACCACCTGGAGTATTGTCTGATTATAGAGATCTAATGCTATATCAACGTTCTCTCCAAGAGGGATGGGGTATCCAGCAAAGGATTCTTCAAATGTTTCTGGAGTAATCTTGTGCCATGGTCTACGCCTAATAGGAAGGGCTAGTGCCTGGGTGGAGGCTTTACCCACGTATGAGGAAGAAAATTTCAAGACAAAATGGTCTGTCCAATTGACCTGGGTGGAGGAATCAAATAGCAGGGTATTAGGTTTATTTGAGAAAATAAGATCTAAAGTATGCCCTGCCAAGTGGGTAGGACCAGTATTTATTAAAATTAGACCCAACACGGACATATCGGTTAGAAATGATTGTACCTCAACATTATCCTTGAGGTCACAATGCATATTAAAATCTCCTAACAGTAAGAACTCATTATCAGGGTCAATATGCCTAGCCAGTACCTCCAGCAACAAGATATTGAAGTTGGTATAGGGTCCGGGGGAACGATAAACCAGTGCCCCTTTATAACCAATATTCTTTGAGAAATTGATTTTGAAAACCAGAATTTCTAAATCTGGGTTACTTATTTCCTCTAGGATGGTTACTGATAAATTATTTTTGTACACAATAGCAATTCCTCCTCCAATTTTGGTAGGCCGATCGAGCCTGGCTATTTTATAGCCCTCTGGAATCCCTAATGTGATAGCAGGAACAGAGTGTGGTTTTAACCATGTCTCTGTCAAATAACAGAGTTCAGGCTGCGGTGAAGCAATCATATCCCACACTTCACTGTAATGTTTAGATAATGATCTAATGTTACAGAGGAGTTGACGACTCTTATGTGAATCATCTAGGAAGGTGATAATAGGTGGTACTTCAAGTGGTGCGATTTGCAAATAATCAGCAGAAGTTTGATATTTACAGTTCCGACATGAGAAGGGACCCTCCAAAACACACCCTTCCTCCCTCATGCAGCCCTGAAGTGCCGGCTTACGAATACACAACAGCTCTTCTGAAGAATATTTTACCAGGGGTTTCATACCAGTCGTCAGCTTGGTAGCATTCATGGCCATAACCTCTGGCCCCTAGCCTCGTCCAGTCACGGACGGGCGCAGACGGGCTTCTCTTTGGCTTGTCTTAGGCGCGTTCTTAGGCACACCCCTGCGCGCAACCGCTGCGCGCTTGGAGTGACGAGCACCCTTTGTAGTCTTGCCACCCTTTGTTGTCTAACCACCCCTAACCCAGAAGTGACAGGGTCTGCCTGTCCGCCCTCCGCTCAACGGTGATAGCCACCGAGTCGGACCGAGGCGTGCAGGCTGTCAGCTGACCCAGACTTCCTATCGGCACAACGAGTGAGTGGGGGGGGGGTTGACGGTATTACGCTGCCCTATGGCCCATTCAAAATGAATTAGTACGATTTAAAATTCACATTAAAATTATTCAGCAGAGAAAAACGTGTGTTGCCCAAATTAGCTTACGCCTCCTGTAACGTTTCCAACAGCCTGTGTAGACGCTGCCACCGTCCACACTGAGCCGCCAGAGCCAGTCGTTCCTCGCTCCCTTTGTAGTCTTGCGAGGGCGAAGCTAGAGCGCTAACCACCCCTAACCCGGAAGTGACAGGGTCTGCCTGTCCGCCCATACTTTACCCGTAACTTTAATTTTCTCCCATATGGAAACCATTGACTGTTTTTCTATTAAATTTCTTCTAAGTGTCGATTTTGCAAACTTATAAATATTCCTTAACAATCGCCTGTGTAACTTAAACACAGTTTCTCAACTGCTTACAGGTGGTCCACTAGTGCTGGATCTAGGATCCAACACTGACCCAGAAAAAGTAACCATAACCCCACTTACCTGCTAAGTGAATTTCCTTCCATAGTATAACATTGGTAATTTGATTAACAAAAGTCTTGAAGTGTCAACTTTTAAAAGAGCAAAATATTGCTTAAAAATCACCACAGTAACCAAAACGAATTTACTCGCTTGTTTCGAAGAACTGTCCCAGGACTGAATCTAGAATCCAGTCCTGGAGATAGAAAAGTAATCCTGAAAGTAATCAAGTGCACATAACTTAAAATTCCCATTGAGCTCAATGTATTATTGTGTTTGAAATTGTGATCCCTATTGCAACAAAACTGTAACTATTATCTGCAAAAGTCAATTGCCTATTGCAAAGTATTTAACTAAAGTATCTCATTCTGAGAAAGTATATTTTGATACCAATTGTTGGTTCTAAAATAAAACAACCATATATTTTGTATATAAACCATTGGCCTAGAGTTCAGTTCTTGAGTGTGTGAGACCATTTGCTGACTCAGTGTGTACAACAAATGCTTTACACTGTCCTCTGATACTGCCTTAATGCTCGACCAAGCTACCACTTTAGAGAGTAAGGTTATATCTAACTTTAGCCTCTGCCAAACCTCTGGAGACTGTGGACTCTGTACACACTGTACCTATTTTGGAACAGTATATACAGAGCCACCTTCTCACAAATGTTTTATACTAGGCCTCATATTCGAAAAGAAACTACAGAATTGTATGCTGTATCAGTGAGGAGTGTGTTCGCATAGTGTTATCTTTGATGGAACTATATGTAGGCCAGACCATTAGTGAACAAATTGTTGTGTGCTTTGCAAATAAGATTCAACAACGGATTTTGCTTTACATTAATACATCTTTAAACTATAGAAGATAAAAACTTTGGAAAGGTCCATAAGTTCTGTGACAGTTTTTTCTGATGGTAAACAACTTCCCACTGATGTATGTAGTTAGAGCAGACACGTTTGGGAAAGGTAAAATGACAAAACTAAGGCAACATTTGTGTTGAGGTCTGCAGGAAGAGTGAAATGTTTCAGATTAGATCAGATTAGGGGAGAGATTGCTTCTGGTGTGAGAAAATAGGACATCTCAAATGTTGGCAACAGTGACACGAAAAGAGTTAATGCAGGTATAAAATTAGACTCATGATCGGAATGTCCGGGACTCCCTCTTTTTTAATAGCGCCTAGAGGCCACATGGCTATACAAACACTGTATAAACTATCATCATGACACCTCCATGTCAAAGGCTTGAATGCACAATTTAGGAAATAATATTCATAATTTGTTTCACATAGCACCTGCTTTTGTGGATTTGCAGTTTCACAGCCGTGGGAATATCAGGGTTTTGATATCCAATTTGAGAAGAATCTCTTTACCCACCTACGAAGGATGAAGGTCCGAATCAGCCTTGACCAAGTTCTAACTTTTGTTAACTTCCAGTTCCCACGTGTAAGTAATTATTGCTTATGTCGGGAGTGACATGGCCTCATTATCAGCCGCTCACATCTGTTATCCTTTACAGAATTTCTTTAAAACGGTATCGATTTACTTTTCAGGTGCTGTATTATCGACTATACTAGCATCTTTGCCTTGTTTTGGTTGTGTCTGTGTGGCATGAATTCTGGGTCCAGTTATAGGAATTCCATCCATGTGCTCTTTTACTGGTAGGTCCCTCTTTCAGTGATGTGCTCGCTTCTCTTCGTGTGTTTTGGTTCCGGGCAGGGGCGGGCTGGCCATTAGCGCCAGATTGGTGGGCTTCATTCAAGGCTGTGGCCTGGTCGCCTTCTTGTTTGTGGGTAATTTGCGGCAGGGGTCCACAATCTCTCTGCTAGCCTCTCTAAAGGTAAAAGTGCTTCCAATGCTGCTTCGTGTGGGCCGCTCTCTGCTGCACGAGGGAGCACAACCCCCCCCCCCCCCCCCCCCAGCTCTAGTAAAAGAAACTCTATCCTTCCTCCACTCTGTCGTCCTCCACAGGGCCAGGAAAGATAGCCCCCGAAACATTTACCACCTTCTCCACACAAGCAGGATTCACACAAGAGGGAAAACATGCAGAACTGGTCCCAGTTTTCCTGGGTCCATCTGTTATTCCCCATTGGGGGGGATATAACGTGTAACCATTATTTACTCATGGGGAGAGACCTAGGGTGTATGTATTCACCACCCCCCCCCAAAGATGCATATTTTAAGGTTAGTAGACTGGTCTGGGGGCTGGCAGTCGGGTCTTCTTATTTTTGTGTTGAATTTCACTGGTTACAACTTCGAAGCAGCATTACAAACGCAGGCATGTGCCTTTCATTCCTTGAAGGGTTGGTTTACTTTAAAACAACCCCTTCTGGCCACTCCCACAGGCAGAGCAGTGACTAACATCTGTGCGTCTTACAGGCTGGCTCTGCAGTAACTTCCAGAGAAACATTTTACACTGTAAAACCACGTTTGCTACATTTCTTCTGTCTTCTAAATTATTTTCACCTATTTATTTTGTCCCCTGCTCATGGGCACAACCTCAACATATATTTGCCCTGGTCGTCAGGGAAGAACAGTATGTCTCTGTTCCTCAACTTGCCAGTTTTTTGTTGTTATTTATTCGCTAAAGGTACGTGGATAAGGGGAAAAGGGTCATGAAAACAAGCCAAAGTATGACACAACGCCACTTTAGAACGTGCTTAAGACAATATTGTCCTTCTTTAATTAACTACCAGACTCTCCCTGGTCCTGTTTCGGACTCTTGCAGGCTCCTGCTTTCTTCCTCTGTGACGGGTTTGGCATCTTTCTCTTCCTCTGTCTTTCCCAAATGTGGGGCATATTATCAGCGCGTTTTTTGCTATCGCTGGATTTTATCGCCATGATAGCGCTGTATTAACAACACTTTGCGCATTGGTGATTTAAAATCCAGCGATAGCGGCAAAATGCTTGAATATCGCTGGAAATCCAGCGATGTAAACTCGCCAATGGCGAAATCCTTGTTGATACGCCCTGGTGGACTCAGCCTGACAATCCACCTTCCATTGGAAGGATGGTTAAGTCAGGTTTTCTTCAGGCGTTGAAATCCGGCACAAAACGCAGTTAGCACGGCTTTTGTGATCGCCTGACCCGCCTCAATAATAGGGCGATGTTGTGTTTTTGACGGAATCCATGCGGATTAGGTTGGGAACGCCTACTTTGCATGTCATTAGCAATGTATATCGCTGACATGCAAAGTAGGGTTAAAAAGGCACTTGGCTCAAGAAAACTCGCGCTAAAGCGTGATTGCGAGTCCTTGTAAATTGTGAGTTGTAAAAATCGCTGCTTTTCCGGCACACAGCGCCGGTAAAGCGGCGATTTTGCTCTTGATAATATGCCCCTGTTTGTTTTCTCGTTCTTCCGCTCCGTAAATAACTGATGTGGAAAAATAAGTGCCATTTCCCCCACCGACAACCACTGGCTCAAATTAAGCACTGCTGTGCCCAAATCTGACTTCCACTTGACAAATGTGTATATATTTCATGCGTCTTTCGTTGAATGTACAAAAGCTCTTACAACCTACCTACCACTTTGTGAAATAGCCTGGATTATCGGATTATCATATTTAAGATTCCTCATTGTGATCTTGCAAGCTGAAGACATTAGGCGCTGACTTTCTCAAGGAGGCAGTAGCAGAAACTATGGTGAGAGAGTGAATGTGTCATTTTGGGTAAAATGTTGTTCCTCCCTGTATCTCAAATGTAAATGTATATCTTATAAAAATGTGTAATGCCAAAACTAAGTCTACTTAAGGGCACTGTCTAGTAGTGTCTTAAATGTTGATATTCCCCACAACCTCATCACAGTTTGATTTTTTTAAATATGATTAGAAAAACACTACTAGCACACAATATGGTTTATTTCAACTCCACCTCATATTCCTGCTGATATAAAAAAAAAATCTCTGTAGTACCTTATATTGTTTCAAGGATTTAGGGCAAGTACTGAACATGCAATAAAAATAACAATGGGACTTCTCTCTCTCTCCTCTCTCTCCTCCCCACCCCTTTTGGCCATTAGATATTTCAACCCATCAAACTAGCTTTGCAGCTTCTGACTAGCACTTTACAAACAGCTCACAGGAGCAGACACTCAGCCTATTGACCTAAGTCATTGAAATCGGAGCCTGTGACTTGGAGGTGCCAGTTTACACCTGTAAGAGCTACAGATGCAACATCCCACCAAATTATCCCACTAGCAGTGTAATTCATCTACGATGTGTAGATTACACACAAAGCACTGAAGCAGACTCGCCACCTTCATAGCTATCCTATTGGGACTGGAGCCTGTACGCAGAAAGTGTACCAGTTTGCCTGTTGGGTCCTCAATTCACGTATCTTTATATTGCCATATATTCTCCAGCTCTTTTTAAACAGCCCTCAATTCTTAAGAGATTCTAAGGATATGAAGAATGTTTTGAATATATTCCTCCCTCTCTCTGGCACCCCTGACCCTTATAACCCTCCTCATACCCCTGTAAATTCCTGCACTCCATCCAACACCTGGATTATGTACCATCTTTTTTTGTTGGGTACACAGAAGTGATTTTCAGGGGTTGTAGTCTGGAATATCAAGTGGCCATAATATTGTGACCAAAATATTGAAAACCAAACTATGGAGGACATAAGTATATATAGGTAACGATAGATTTAGTATTCTTGACTCCACATCTGCTTGCCTTGAAGATGTATATTTTGTCGTGGTACACATACGTGGAGTTAAGTATAGAAAATCTATACATATTTCCCAGTCGATATTTTGATTCTTGATATTTTGGTCAGAATATTGTAGGCGCTTGATTTTCTATACTCAATATTCTGGATCTACAACATGTTGGGGTGAATCTCAGAACCACACCCCTTGAATTTCAATGACTAAGATAAACCCCTGGAGATACCAGCTGCAACTATTAATCTGGCCCCAGTATCTCCCGTCCAAGTGAACGGGGAGCTCATAATGAGTGGTCACCTCTCCTCCTACGTTCACATCCATCCAGGTGTTCTATGTTCCACTTATGTACTCTCTGTCCTTTGTGGCCTCATTATGAGTTGCTTGGAGTGGTATCCCTTAGGTCACGGGGACTCATAGTACGGCCCGCGGGCCTTCCTTGGCGGCCCGCGGACCTTGCAGACATCGTACCTGTGTTATTTTTTTTTTTTAAAGAGTGTCAGCAAACCCCGCCGGTTGCAGCAGTGCGGACTCCGAGAGACTCTGCTCTGTGAGGGCCGGGCGATTCCAGTGATAGTCAGAGTGGGGATGCAGGGGCGCTAAGAAGAGGTGAAATACAACAAAGCCTCATTAACAAGTAAATGGTCTTTTAAAGACCTGTGAAGTACTCGGGTGCGGCTCTGTGTGTGCCCGGGAAGCTGTCTCAGCACACACGCGGGGTGAGGTAACAGTGGGTGACAGAGGACAGCAGGGTGTGAGAGCCGGGTGAGGTGACAGAGGGCAGCAGGGAGTGAGAGCCGAGTGAGGTGACGGAGGGCAGCAGGGAGTGAGAGCCGGGTGAGGTGACGGAGGGCAGCAGGGAGTGAGAGCCGGGTGAGGTGGCAGAGGGCAGCAGGGAGTGAGAGCCGGGTGAGGTGGCAGAGGGCAGCAGGGAGTGAGAGCCGGGTGAGGTGACAGAGGGCAGCAGAGACTGAGAGCCGAGTGAAGGATAGAGGGTTGCAGGGAGTGAGAGCCGGGTGAGGTGACAGAGGGCAGTAGGGAGTGAGAGCCGGGTGAGGTGTGTGTTAAGAGTCTGTGATGTGATGTTTCCCGCCAGCCTGTAGTCAGAGGGTTGAGCCAAGGCCAGGGAGCTCAGGCCAGAGCTAGATAGAGGCAGAGACAGGGACAGACAGATAGAGGCAGAGACAGATAAAGGTAGAGACAGACAGCGATAGAGACAGAGAGAGAGACAGAGATAGAGGCAGGGACAGATAGAGACAGAGACAAACAGAGATAGAGACAGACAGAGATAGAGACAGACAGAGACAGGGACAGACCGAGACAAATAGAGGCAGAGACAGGGACAGGCGCAGACAGAGGCAGAGACAGACAGCGACAGAGAGACGGAGAGGGAGACAGAGACAGGGACAGACAGAGACAGATAGAGGCAGAGACAGGGACAGATAGAGGCAAAGAGAGGATGTAGTCCGTCGGCTAGACTGACGACTTTGGTGCTGGAAACCGGGGTTCGAGCCTCAGGGTCGCGTACACATCCTGTGATTCTGGGCAAATCACTTATTCTCCCTGTGCCTGAATGTGTAATGTAAATACAGTGCTCATGTAAAGCGCTCCAATACCTTTGGGTTGAGTTCGCGCTATATAAATATGCAACAAAAAAAAAAGACAGAGACAGACAGAGAGGCAGAGAGATGGAGAGGGAGACAGAGGGGGAGATGGAGGGAGAGGGAGGGAGACAGATGGAGGGAGACAGAGGGGGACAGAGGGAGGCAGTCAAGGGGAGACAGAGGGAGGTAGCGGGAGACAGACAAAGGGAGGGAGACAAGAGACAGAGGGAGAGAGACAGACAGAGAGAGAGAGCGAGGGAGACTGAGGGAGACAGAGGGAGGGAGACAGAGAGAGGCAGACAGACAGAGGGAAAGCGACAGACAGAGGGAGGGAGACAGACAGAGGGAGGGAGACAGAGGGAGAGAGAGGGAGGGAGTCAGAGAGAGAGAGGGAGACAGACAGAGTGAGTAAGACAGAGGGAGAGAGGGAGGGAGACAGAGGGAGAGCGAGAGAGATGGAGACCGAGAGGGAGGGAGAGATAGAGGGAGGGAGGGAGGGAGGGAGGGAGGGAGAGAGAGAGATATGTGTGTATGCCGGGTCTGGTGGCTCAGTGGACAAAGGCGTCCGCTGCAGGGGCCTGTGTTCAACCTCATGGTCACAGGTTTTTTTGCTATAGCCCCTCTCCCTCCCCCACTGACCCCGCCCCCACTAGTGCAGCCCTCGGCTACAAACCACACTGTACATTTGGCCCCCCCCGAGAGAAAGTTTGTGAGTACCCATGCCTTAGGTGGAACACTGTACTGGCCAGCAAGTAGACCCCGGGCCGGGAGACTCGTGTGCAGCAGGGTGGGATGCAAGCAGCGTCACCTGCCCTCATGGTTCAGCATGGGTGGAGCAGGAAAAGCCCCTCCACCAAGCTAAAGTAACAGAAACGTTGCCCTCCCACCACCCCTTGCACCTCCCTCGACACCCAGAAGGTCATGAAATAAAGCCCTTGCAACATTTAGCAGCTGCTCCACGCAGGTGGTAGATGTGAGCAGATTTAGGCCCACCCTTTCCTCCAAAAAGGGAAAATGCGGAAAGGTAACCAGTATTCCCATGTCTGCGTGTTATTGCGTTGTATTACTCAATCAGGAGGAACTGGTTCATAATCCCCATTAACTCATGGAGAGGTAGAGGCCAGAATCAATAATTCCAACCTATGTAGCTCCCTGAGGAATTAAAGGGGAATGTGTAGTGGGGGCCATGTGCGCTCTGAGCCCCAGGGCTGTATTACACAAAGTCCCCCAGGTGTGTACATCCATTTTTCGCCCGCCCACCCCTCGGTACTTTGATATTATAGAAAGAGCCACAAATCTCGTGTTTGCCTTTCTGTAAATAAGGGAGCGCTTTGCCTCTGCATGATGTTATAGGAGTGGGCGGAACAGCAAAAGAGCAGTCAGGAGGCGCAGTGACTGTGCGACACAAAGGGGTGGTCTCCTGTCAGCGCGCCCACCGAAGCACGCCAAGTGAAAGGCGGGAATATGTTTCAATGGGCTCCCCAGAGATCCCTCTGCAGGCAGGTGTGGTCACTCACTCCACCTGCCTGCAGTGGGATCTCCGTCTCCCTGTAAAATGCAGGCTGTGTTCCGTTTGCGAAGTGAAAGAGAGACTGGCCTCTTCCAACAGGCTCCATTTATTACTAATGTGCTGCCCAAAGGCCAGGCACTGGTTAGTATACCTGCCAACCTGAACAAAAATCCCAGCATGTGAGGAGCGGCGGGGCTTCCTGCTGAGAAGTACCTTAGAGGTACTTTTGCCCCCAAGCCCCCTCCTCCAAAAAATAGCTTGCTGGTGCTGATGTCCTGGGGTGTTTTCACACCTCTTTAATAGTTTTCGGCAGTTCAAAGCCTCTGAAAACGAGCTGGAAATCCAAAGTTTACAGTGGTTTTCAGCTTGTTTTCCCTACCACCGTGTGATATCACTGGGAGACCATGTGATGGGCAGGACCGGACTGGCCATAGCGGGCACCGGGCATTCCCATGGTGAGCCGCACAGGTGGGGGCCGGTTTTGGGCCCCTGGAGGCCGTTTTTGCAGCATAGCTGCAAAATCGGCGCAGTAACAAAATCGGCCCTGGCAAAGAACTCAGCGGCACTCCCAACCCCCCGTGGAGGGGGGGGGGGGCAGCACTTTGCCATGGCCGGTTTTGGTTCCCAGTCCGGCCCGGGTGATGGGAGCCGATATCGCGTGTCACACGGTGGCACCGTGGGGGTTGGTAGGTTTGAGTAATGGTTGCATTGGGTGCACCAAAGTTGGCTGTAACAGGGCGGAATGGCCAGCCCCCTCTCCCCCTTCCCACCTAATTAAAGGTGCGCCTTGGCACATCCCAGGCTAGTGCGCCAACTACATAATACAGCCTCTCTTTCCTTCATGGATCTTCTCTTCCTCGCATGTGATGTCTGCTTTCCTGCTGCTGTTTCGGGCTTCTAAGTGCTTTTTTCTCACTATGTTTTTGTTTAACATCTTTTTCGCCCTTTCCCCCCCTCCTCGCTCTTCGACTCTGCCCCTTGTGCTCCCAGTTACCGCCACACACTTTCCCTCTTCCCTCCATAAGGTATGTACCCCCTCCCTGTAACCTCTTCTCGTGGCCCCTGCCAGTCACCAGCCGGTGTGTATACTCCCCTAAGCCGCCTTTAGCTATCCAGTCGGCCTACGTGTTCTGTAAAGTTCCAGTTATTCCCCCTCCTCGCCGCTCGCGCACTCACTCCCTGCTCTGCCAGTGGAGCGGGCCCACGGATACACAGCAGGGGCTCGTTGGGTCGCTCTGGGCTCCGCTTCTCCGTGGGGGAGGCGAGTGATTGACGTGTGATGATAAACACGCATAAGCATGCAGTCAAAGGCTGACAGTTGTGCAGTCTTAGCAGAGGGACAGCCCCCCCCCCCCCCCTCCACTCCTCGGCTTGACGTCGAGGGCTTCATTACCGAGCAGGAGGGAAGGGCGCGGGCGAGCAGACTGCGGGGAGTGGCAGGGGAGCTGCAGCCACATGCTCCGGGTCACGGCTCGGCGGGCAGCCGCAGAGGGCTGTCATGAGTCTGCTGCCACCTGGGCTGAAAGCGATCCGCCTCGGCGGCACGGCCCGGCAGAAGGGAGCGCTGCCTGGAGGACGGTGGCTGAGAGCGACCATTAGACCTTGGCTGCAACGTGAGCGGTAACACAGTGGAGTCAGATAAGCGTTCTGTGGCGTGCGCGAGCCAGACACAGGCCTGTCATGGTTAGGTGAGACCCCGTGCAAAGACTGTGGAGCGGTAGAACCAGGTTCGAGTCTCGGCGTCCCAAACATCCTGTGATTCTGGGCAAATCGCTGAATCTGCGTGCCTACTAAGAAATGAATGTGTCCTTGTGTTATGTAACTGGTCCTTGTGTAATGTAATTGTGGCTCATGTAAATCGCTCCAATACCTTCGGGTCAAGTTCGCACTGTAAAAAACTAGAAAAAACCTAAGAAAGGCTCCTACTCATTCTTCACCAGCCTTGGTGTGGGTACCCTTCCTCTCTCTCTTTTCTCCGGGTAGTACCCCATGGTGCTTGGTACCCTGCTGACTTCCATCTGCCCTGGAAACTTGTTCCACCTGACACACTCCCGGCCCATACACCACCGCGCAGCATGTTCAGTCACCACTGCAGGTGGGTTTGTTGAGTTCGAAACATTATTTAGGTAAGAAGGATGGACGACTGAGTTCCCCTAGCCAAAAGTGTACTCGGGTTTAAATTGAAAAAAAACCCAGTGGTTTTCGGTTTTCACCAATGCATAATTTGTCTTGAATGCAATTAGTAAACAAGCATTGATAAAAGTCAGGCCATGGCAAGTGTAAATATTGATTTTGCAAATACCTGAAATATGAACAAAATGGCCATATAAAAATAAAGGAGAGTGACACCAGCCCCCACACACACACCTGTCTTGGCACTGAAGTGAACTTCTTTCCAGGCTGCTGTGTGCATCTCAGGAAAACAACATCACTCGCAGTGCAAAACAGAAAATGGATGAAGTGTGTTGAACGATTGCTCCATGCTGTAAACCCTGGTAGGCAGAACCAAAATGTGGATACCCGTTGAACAGACCAATTGACGAAAAGGTCTGTATCTGTGTACATATTTTTTTAGTAGTATTTTATAAATACATGAGGCTGGCAAGCAGTGCTTTCAATGGGCCGGTACTGTCCAGTACCGAGTACCAGCACTTTTTTATTTAGAGAAGGAGAGTACCTGCACTTCACAAGAGAGACGTGATACTTTTAATTGGAGAGTACCGGCACTTCTCAGAAACTTCTATTTTTCTTCTATTTTTCCATTTCAAGCACTGCTGGCAAGACAATTTTAGGCCAGATCTAAAAACACAGGATGGATTTTTCTGGCTCCAGAAAAGCATCTTGCCTTCTTTGACTGATATTGGAAGGTCGTGAGCTGGTCTTGCTACCTTCATTTTTCTTAGTCATTAAGGTTTGTCACATCTACTGTTAGGTAGCGTATGGGTCTTGCTTAGAGTAGGGGCTAAGTAAATGAGGCACACCTTTGTGCCAGCAGTGGCGGGGTGCAAAAGTAATACTTTGTGTGGTCCACACTTTTTATCCACAGGACTTTGCTTGTTTGCACCTGCTGTAGCCGCAGGCAATAGACACTCTCTCCCTCTGCCCCTCAACCATTTGCATTTATTCCATCACCGAAAATGACAGTGACCCAGTGGTGATAGGTGCACAATCTGCAATACAAAACCCAAAGTAGTTTTGCACAGTGGTAGTCCCACAAAACGGTGCCTGTATCCAAGTGCAAAAAATGCAAGGAGTAGGGGTGAATTGTGATTTGTAGTGGTGAACTGGAACCTTACGAGCCACTGGTCAGACCAAATGGAGTTTGTACAAGAGTCAATAAAGGAGCTTGTAAATTCTGTGCTGTGCTTGAAGATTTGACTCAGGACTTCGCCGTGGGCTGTTCCCTGCACCTGTGGTGTTTTTCTTCTGCCGCAGCTCCTCGCCGGACCCGCTCCGCGGGTCCCGCTTCGCGGTGTGGAGAGAGGCGCCTTGAGCATAGAGGGGCTCTGATCTTGGACACCGGACTCTGGGCTTTGGCAGGCAAGTACAGGGCTGCGAGCGGACCCGCAGGGACTCCAACTCCCAGGAGCCCCTGCGTGAGGTCAACCCACAACACCTGGGTCGCTCTCCCTGACTGCCACGCCCCCCGCCCCACCTCCTTTTCTTTTATTTTTGCACTGGGATCCCGCTGCGCGGGAGCGCGCGGGAGGGCGCCGGGAGAAGCCCGGGACAAGGGCGGGGCCGTCTGTGGCCGTCGTAGGCCGGGCTGGGCCTACCCTCTTGGTTCTGCCGTTTGCCATCAAGTCCCTAGCACAACAAGCTGACAAATTGCCCCATAGCTACCATCACACTCTAAGATACCATGCCGTCCCCGGTAAAGGAAAGTACCCCCATAAGGCAGGCAGGAACAAAAAATATGACCTTAGAGAATTACTTTCCTCGGGCAGGGGGAGATGGGGACAAGGAGAACACATTAAGCCGGCTCAGAGCTGAGCGGAGACGCTCTATAGATAATTTGAAAGGTAGACCTCTAGGAGACTATCCTCCCACACCTAGCGAAGACTTGACACTAAATGAAGATGTTCCGATCCTGCTTAGGGATGTTACAAAAACGCCCCCAGTGGTACTTATGAGCTCAACCCCAGTGAGTAGCACAAGCCCAAGTAGGGGGACGATTGACTTAATTTCTCAACCGCCCCCAGCATCAAAGTCTAGGAAAGCCAAACCTAAAATAGCTGTAGCACAAGGGGTTTTTGGGCCCCCACCAAACAAACGTAGGAGGAAGTCGAGGGGTGCCCAGGCTAAAAACAAACCAAAGATCCCTCATTCTGATTTTGGGAAGTCATCCAAACCCTCCATATCAACTGTGACAACGGTGGCTGACTTACATTCTAAACCCGCTGCACAGGATGGTGTGGCTCCCGTCCTGACTAAAGAGACGGCTAGCAACATTGTTAATGCCCCCCTCTCTGTTGCTCCGCTGGGTAATTTGGAATTCCTGCTTAGGTCACTTTTGTTACCAATTAGTGAAAGCATAAAAAAAGTGGAAATCAGACTAACCATTCTTGAGGCTACACTAAGCAGTATGAAAAATCCGGCCAATTCTCATGAGAGGGCTCCTAAACCTATTGCGACCCCAACAGCTCCAAAAAGTGTTATGCATCTTGCTCCCTCACAGGTTGCAACTGCGGCCGCCCCACCACAAACCCAGAGGAATAACCCTGCCCCAAATAAGCCACCTAACCCCATAGGACCTATACCCCCTGCAAATGCTGTTCCCCCGGTACAGCCCCCAGATAGTGTTGCACCGACTCCACTAATGAAGCTTCCCCCCAGGCCACGTAGACCCAATTTACCACCAGAGGCGAATGACTTTACAGTAGTCATGGCGGGCGTCCCACCACTAGAGGCAGGTGAAGCCGAGGATTTCTGTGCTCTGAAAAGTAGGGTGATTAAGTGGCTAAATTTGAATAGACCCTTACACGTACACTTAAGCAATGAGATCATAATGGTCAGAAGGGTGCCTTGGATAGGGAGAACACGCAAATCCATCATAGGGGATTGCATATTGGCGAGCTTCAGGGATGCTGGAACAGTTGCTCACATATGCCAGGGAAAGAATAGATCACAGGTAACAACAATTAAAACACTTCATGTGTCTTTCTTCTTTCCCCCCACCCCAGCCCCTGTACACGTGACCCGTTCATATGACAACTGGGAAAGGGTGGGTCGAAGGGGTGTTCATCACGAGTTCAATCCCAGGCCATTATTTAGCCGCCCAGAGCTACCCTTCCATACATTCAATCGGTTCCACTGCCTGGATGGTCTTGAGGGGGTAGATTGACAAAGAGATAATGGTATATGGGGTATAGGGGGTAGAGGGGTTCCAAATGCTGAGTGGGAGAAGCACAGCCCCGAGGCAAAACAAAAGTCATCAAGTTGCGCCCGGAGTTATGTGCTGGATGAACCTAGGGTTGTAGATATTGCATGTATAGGTGACGCACAGGGACCGGAATTGGGAAAACAAGTGCGAGAATCACCTGGTGGGTCACTGGGAGGAGGGGTCCAGGGGGGTGAGGCACTAAAAATCATCTCATGGAATATAGCTGGCCTGGCTGGGAAATTTAATAACAAAGAGTGGCTTGACTATATCAGAAAATTCCATGTAATTTGTCTGCAGGAGACCTGGGCCCAGGAGAATAATTTCCACCTGCAAGGGTATAAGTGTTTTTTTGTTCCTGCTCAAAAATCAAGATCAGGGAGAGCCATGGGAGGTTTAGCTATTTATATAGATCTGAGCCTTCCGGGAAGTTACACTTGCCTTGATTGGAATTCCCACAGGATTCAGGCAGTCAGGTTCACTGGGAAAGGTCTTAGATTTGTTGCAGTAAACCTTTATAACAACGAGATAGCGGGATCTAACATCTCTCTTGTTACTGAATTAGATAATAGGTTGGGCCAGGTCATAACAGGCCAAAAAAATGGGCAGCCACATGGGTTGGTGGTTATGGGAGATTATAATTGCCACTTGTGCCCGGCACTGGTCCAAATAAGCACAGATTGGTCCCGATGCCCTATGGAGAAGGGACCGCATTTCTCTCATACGCCGTTGGGCTCAGCTTTCAGAATGTTACGGTTTAAATATGACCTTGAACACACCATTAATATGGTAGGGATGCAGGAGGATGGCACACTCCCCCCCACATTTAAGGGTAGAGGATGCTCTTCCTTCATAGATTACATTCTGGTCTCAAGGTCCTTAATTAATAAGACAACTAGTGTAGGGATCGAATGGAGTGGCTTTAGTGACCATAACCCTCTTGTTTTGGAGCTGCAGTATATGGTGGGTCTAAGTATTAGAGTTCAACGCACCTTCACTGAGAGAGCAACAGACCAAGGCAGGAGACTAAAATGGGCTAAAATAGACGGGGAAAAGTTCTACAAGGGCCTGGTGGACGCAGGCATACTTGCTATTAATGATTGTTTGGACACAGAAGTCCGCGGACCGAGGATAATGGAAGCTTTCGACCAGATCGCTAATCTGGTCGATGGTTTGCTAAAGACTAGTGTCCCATTTAAGAACCACGGGAATCCCCGATGGTTCGACAAAGACTGCTCTAAAGCTTTGAGGGAGCTGAAAAGCTGCCTTAAAACTAAACCAAGGGTCCCCCACAAAGTTAAGGTGTGCAGAGAAATTTATAAAAAGGAAATTAAGAGGAGGAAACTTGCCTTGCAGGCGGAAGCATGGGCAGATTTACGAGAAGCGGGGGAAAGAAAGGACCTAGCAGGCTTTTGGAAAATAATTAATAACCCAACTTTCCAGGAAAAAGATACCCCGGATATAGGGGCCAATATTCTCCCAGAGCAGTGGGTCAACCACTATAGGGGCCTGTACAATCATGAGCCTGGTTCTACTGTAGATCTACCGGCCATTTCAACTGAGGCTCCACTGGTAGAATTCTCCATTAAGGAGATCATTGCAGGGATTGAGGGCCTGACCAAAAATAAAGCTCCGGGGCCTGATGGAATCCCCCCTGATCTGTTTTTGAGTAACATCGAACTTTGGGCTCCCCTAATGACAAGGGTTATTAATACTGCTATCATCTGTGGCCTGCCCCCGTCTTGGTCCACGGCAGTAATTGTGCCGATTTTCAAAAAGGGCAACAGGGATGACCCAAAGTGCTACCGCCCGATCTCCCTGATTGATGTGTCAGCAAAACTTTTGGGGAGGGCAATTCTTAATAGACTGTCCGAGTGGACCGAGGAAAAAAACATCTTCTCGGACACTCAATACGGATTTAGGGCAGGGAGGTCCACTAGTGACCAGTGCCTGAACCTTTATTTGCTGACTGCCAAGTATACCATGGCTAGTGATGAATCCATTTACATGGGTTTCATGGATCTGGCAGCAGCATTTGATCACGTCAATAGGGAAAAATTGTGGGGCATGATGCTTAGTATGGGGATAGAGAGTGGTCTAATTAATATATTGAGGGAACTGCACAGTGACACCACCGCCAAAGTCCGCTTTAATAGGGAGGGGGGGCTGACTAGTTCTTTTCCCTGTAAGAGTGGAGTCCGACAAGGCTGCATTCTTGCTTCCTTTTTGTTTTCCCTTTATATTAATAATTTGGAGCAGTTTCTGTTGGGTCTGAAGGCAGATTGCCCAAGGGTTGGGTCGCGTCATATTCCTGTTCTGCTTTATGCAGATGACGCGGTACTGATCGCACGGACACCAAGGAGCCTACAAATCCTGATTGATGGTTTTGTTAGGTTCATGAGTGCCTTGGACCTTTCTGTAAATCTGAGTAAATCCTATGTGCTCCTGGCGGGGAAAAAAACCACCTCTAAATTTACATACAAAATAGGGAGCCACATTGTGGAAGAGGTCAAAACGTTTCCATACCTTGGTGTAACATTCGATGGTGCCCTGCGGTTTGATACCCTGGTGGAGGAACGTTGTGGTAAAATGATTGCATCTAACGGGGCAATTGCTAGCTATGGCAGGAGGCTAGGAAGATGGTCCCCGGAACAGGTGATAAATCTGTACAGCTCAGTATCATGCTCCAAGGTAATTTACGGGGCAGAAGTATGGGGCTTTGTCAATACCACTAGCATCCAACGTGAAGAAAATAAATATCTGAAATCACTCTTGAGGGTACCACAAAGTACTGCTGGTTTGATTGCCCATAGGGAGCTAGGGAGACCATATATAGAAGATTTGATAAAATTGAGGCCTATTATCGCTTGGTTAAAAATCTGGTACAATCCTGATGCGACACTTAGTAGAGAAATCTTATTGGACTGCCTAAAAAGGGACAAGTGTATGCGCATCCCCTGGCTCCTTTATGTGAAGAATACCCTGGAGGAGCTATGTTTTGGGAACCTCTTTACTCATCCTGTAACTATTGTAGCCCAGAATAAACTGCATGTAGGGAGAATTTTTCTAGAGCGGAAAAACCTACGCAGAGATGAGGCTGAAGGGTGTAAAAAGACAGTGAGGGCCCATCACCTAGTGAAGAGCGTGGAAGGTATGGAGCCATACTTGTTCCTCATGTACAATGCACAGGATAGGTTCCTGATGTGCCGTTTCAGATTGAACCTTCTCCCATTTATGTTGGCATCACCAGCGGGGTTTGCTATATCAATAGAACAGAAGGGGCCCTGCGGCTGCGACAACAGGTCTCCGCAAGACTCCCTTTATTTTGTTCTACTCTGCCCCTTTTACTCAATGCCCAGACGCAGATACCTTGTAAATATTTTAAAAAATGCTAATTTGGTCCACGCTAGGGAGGCACTTGTATTCTTACAGAAAGCTGAGGAACCCCAAACACTGTGTAGTATTATGAACTTTATCAAGGTAGCACTTCGTTTAAGGCTTACTAGAGGAGAAGACTGAAATGTTTTTACTTTAACTTTTAAGTGTTAAATATGGCTATATTGTTGTATTTATGTTTTGTTAATTCACTGTACAAAGAACCCTGAAATGTTTAATGACTTTTTAACATGTAAATATGAGTGTGCTTTTATGGTGTTTTTTAATCACCGAATAAAGATTCTTTGACAGACTCAGTCTATGGCTGTACATTCTTGCCACAATACAATTTCCATTCTCAAGATTTGGCTACAAATGCATTCTATAACTGTTATGCAAGCAATCCTTAGCACACGTACTAGTTGTATACAGTAAAATTGTAACGTGTTTTCACAATTCAATTCAATCCAGTTTACAGAAGAAATGATTTAGTCTTTTTCTTCCAGATGGTGCACACACTCAAGACCGGGAAACCAGGGACGGGCGTCACGACGGGTCTACTCTCAGTCGAATAAGTAATGAGAAGTAACTGAATCTCGCCAAGGATTATATTATCAAGTAACAAGTGACGCCATTACCGCAGAAACCATAGGTGGTTTGGAATTATCACCACCTACTAAATATATTTATCAAGCCAAGAATAGCCTTGAAAAAGTCGCGGGACTACATTCCCATGTTGCGACGAAACACGTGTTGGCTGGCTGTTATGAACCAGGGAGAAGACTACCAATGAATAAAAGAACCATCTGGAAGAAAAAGACTAAATCATTTCTTCTGTAAACTGGATTGAATTGAATTGTGAAAACACGTTACAATTTTACTGTATACAACTAGTACGTGTGCTAAGGATTGCTTGCATAACTGTATTGAGCGGAGTCTCATAATTCTGGGAAGTCAGGCGGTACTTCCCACCTTATAGCACCGTCAATCTATTAATTCAGGACTTAATAACATGTGAATTTTCCCTGTGGCGCCTTTACCTAAACCCAAAACCCCATTGACAGCATTTCAGCCATTCTATAACTGACCCTTGTGGCAACCGCTTAACATCCACCTCTCTCCTGAATAAGGCCCTGCCGTCGACAGCCTTTGTATTCATATGCTAATTGCCTTTACCACTTTAATGTCCACTTTACTTGGTTACTTCACTTGGTTACAGGTCTCTAAACCTAGTTACTGAGTCAGGGTATATGTATCCTCATCCAAGTTACTTAACTAGGTTACAGATCTTCACCGCTAGATGCCTTATTGTGGCTAAAGGTTCCCACATCCAGGTGAGTTAGTCTATGTACAGGTCTCTACATCTAGGTTATTTAACTTGGCTGAAGATTCCGACACCTAGGTCACATAACTTGGCTAAAGGTCAGCACACTGAGGTTACTTAGCTAGGTTATAAAATATTCAGAAATAGATTACTTAACTTGCTCACAGGTCTCTAAACCAAGAATACTTAGTCTGGGTACATTAATCTACACCTATGTTACTTAACTAGGTTACAGGTCTCCAGACCTAGGTTACTTATCTTGGATAATGTTCTCCACATTTAGGTTACTTAGTCTAGCTGCAGATCTCTATATTTAGTTTACTTAGCTTGGCTGAAGGTCTCCACACCTAGGTAACCGAGGCACACCTAGATTAATTAGCTAGGCTATGGGTAGCCACACCTAGGATGCTTAGCTACAGGCATCTGCACCTAGGTTACTTAGCATTGTTAAATGTCTCCAAAACGGGATTATTTAGCTTGATTACAGTCTCCACTTCTAAATTACTTAGCTTGGTTACAGGTTGTCACACCTAAGTTACTTAACTTGGTACTGGTCTCAACATCCTGATAATAAGCTGGTTATAACTAGCTACACCTAGGTTACTTAGCTTGTTATGGATATCCATTGCAAGGTTACTTATCTCGTTTATGGGTAGTCACAGCTAGATTATGTAGCTTGATTAAAGGTCCTCATCCCTGGGTAAGTTAACTTGCTTACTCGTCTTCTTTGGGAAATTGTGACAAAGGCTTGCAGAAATCCAAGTAGACTCCATCCATCATATTTCCCTTGGACAGGTTGCCTTGGCATACTTATAAAGTGTCGCCATGACATGAGCTCTCCCTGATGGGAAAAAACACACTTTGCCTTGAATCTTGTGCTCATCCTAACCCTAGCAGGTATGAACAATGGTCTTCTGCCATTGTTATGGGGTGTGATGGGACTGCCCCTGCTTCTCCTTCTTCAGCTGCAGCCACTCATATGAGCAAAGATGGAAGGTGCTACATGTGCGTGCCCATCATTAGTGAGGCCTTGTCCGAAGTGCTAGGTCAGCTCTGAAAGCCAACTCTTGACATGACCAAGTGATGGTTACATTGTGTGGACATGCTATACATGTTATCATTCTCTCACTCACCAGGATAAAGGGAAGCTTGCTTATTTAGATATTAATGTATAGTTTCACAGAGCAATACATTTGCCACAGTTAAACATATCAATCTATATATGAGCCAGTACCGTCTTTTAAAAACAATATGGAAAAAATCTTGAACAACCCTGTAGCTGACTTTCCCAGTGTTGTTCTATTCAGTAAAGCACAGGCATTGGAAATTGTCACAACACACCTGATTAGGAACATATTAAACATCTTCTTGAAGAAGACATCCGTTTAATCCTGTATATGACACTCACATAATTCACATTATCTGCATTTAACAGTATTGTTAATAGTTCTCTAAGCGTTGTCTGTGATCTGTACCTTACCAGTTATGAAATCTCATGACCAAGGTTAGCCCTTGGAAAAAAAACAGCATTTTACCGACAACACCATTTTATGTTGAGAACCACATATTCTGCATTGCCCAATATATTCATTGCTTTTTTTTAAAAAAACGAGGAAATTGGCAACGATGGGCTGTGTCCCTGCTTATATCTTCTAAATTTACATCTGTCAGATACAGCATGTTGAGAATGCCAAATGTTAACAATTTGGGCAGCTGCCCAAAGAGTAATCACACTACCTTTAGCTCCAAGCAAGTGGCTTCTGTTGAGAAACTCGGCCTACAAAACAAATATGGCCTCCATAATTTGCTCTCGGCCTTTCCCATGGGAGTCAAGATACACATCAACGTGCCATAGATGGCAGACGGATGGTCTGCCTTGATGAAAGTGTGACTTAAGGCTCCTCCGCCCTCCGGATCCATGTTGCCCTATCGGTAGCAACTAAAATTCAAAAAGAGGTTGGGTGAAAATCGTGAGTTATGAATAGTCCCACCCTACATACGCATGCCTTAGTGTATGTGCGCTCGCTGACAAGGGTTTCCCTAGCATTTCGGTCCTGAAGAAAGCCAATGTGACTAAAAAAGCACTCCTATTTGGCTGAAACATGTTGACCTAACAATAGGATGTGAGAGATCACTAATTTATCACTACACTTCCACCATCACTGTTTTTAACTCTACCCAAGGAATCCACAATTAAAATATATTTCCCAAGGGCGGATATCCCTGAGGTAGTTTTAAATACACTCACAAATTCACCATGTCACACAAAGAAACCAGCTCTGCTGTAATCAGGCCTCCTAGTACACCTAAAATGCATGCAGCATCTTAAGTGGGAACCCA
This sequence comes from Triturus cristatus, assembly GCF_964204655.1. NCBI lineage: Eukaryota > Metazoa > Chordata > Amphibia > Caudata > Salamandridae > Triturus > Triturus cristatus. Next base: position 1,239,416,012 of record NC_140591.1, on the reverse strand, counting down.
GTGATGAGGCATGCCACCAACTAGGTTGGTGGATGCGGGTTCTTTTAGAAAAAAACGAATGGTTTGTCTGAGACATGAGTGAAACACATTTGTGACAGCACATTGGGATGGTAGCAAGCTCATTCTAATTTGGGTGACATAGTGATAAGGGGAAGAAGAACGGACTCTCCTCTTCTTCTCTCTCTTTTCTTTGTTTATATTGCCATTGTTTCATAAACAGGATGTGTGTGTGTGGGTGGTGGAGGGGTTCTCCCACACAGGGGTGCAACACAGGCCCCTGCAGCTCCTGGGGTGCAGGGAGGTGCGCACTGACTCCAAGTACTATGAATAACAATACAGAGTCTTAGGAGCCTCTTTGAATGAACATGCATTTTCAGTGAATTGTACCACACTACTTTACCATAGCTTGCCTCCATTGTCCGAGTTGAGAGCCAAATGGGAGCAAGACTTAGGGAGACTAGAAGATAACACCTTGGGTGAAGCTTGTAGGTATTCAAGTGAGGTGGCCATAACAGAAAGGTTTCAACTGGTCCAACTAAAAATCTTGCACAGGGTCTATTATATCAGGCCTAGATTTTTCCAGACGGGGAGGATAGACAATGATCTGTGTCTGAGGGGCTGTAACAAGAAGGGAACTTTGCTACTAACTATCTGAGACTGCCCACGCGCACAGAGGTCCTGGAGTAAAGTAAAACAAAGATTATCTTCAGTAATTGGTGAAGACATAGAATTCACCCCCCTACTGTTGGTACTGGGAATATGGGGAAGCAGACCATGAACTGATATACACTCCTCTTCTGCAAGTGGCATTGATGGTGGCAAGACATGATATCAGTGGACATTTGGGAGACACGTCTGTTCCAACTTTGGACATTTTGAAGTACAATATGGACTGGTTCAAGAGGGCAGAACAACTGATATACAAGGCACAAGGATGTCCCAAGACATTTATAAAATTTGGGACCCTTGGAAAAGCATGGAAGAGGTGCCAGGAAACAGATATATTTTTTATTTTTTCACCTGTATTTTATTTTGCTTTGAAGTGTGCCAACTTTGTAAAACTCCTAAAGTTGCAAACGTTTTTTCAAAAACTTTCTTGGAGTTGGAGAAGGCCAACCTCACCCACCTTTTGTTCTAGGCTGGACACACTGGCTCAGTTGCGAAGGAGGCACTGCTGGGTCCTTCTTTAGAGAATTCACACATTCCTTTATCCTACTCCAAGCAGTTTAGATTACTCTGAATGGGGATGCAGCTATGAAAGCCAAACGTGCCTCTGGGCAAGGATCTAATTAAACAGTCGTTTATTCTTGGACTCTGTCTGCAACACATAGGCAAAGAATGTTCTCATTGGAACAGCATGCTATGCTGGTTATGCTCAGCATGCAGTCTCAATGGTGTGCTTTGGTCTAATTCCTGGATTCACCCTCCATGTGCCTGAGGCGGTAATATTTGAAGTTTGGCCCCACTACTAGAGGGCCATTTCTAAATAGTTCCAACTGGGCCACGGACAGACGAACAGGCACCGTGCGCATTTGTTATAAATTATGCACACATACACATTTTGCGTGTGTACGAAAATCATATTCTGGAAAAGTTGTAGATTTCCAAACACCCCAAGCACCTTCCAAAAAGCTCTGTCTACAATTGCTGCCTCTGTTTTCAGACGGGCACAGACTGGTACTTACAATAACCATTATGTAATCCCAAAAGTATATACTAACAATCTACTGCTCACCAGGGAGAGATAGTCTAGCTGGTCACATGGTTACTTACTAGGTGGTAGGAATACATAGCATATGCTCAATAACCATTTTTTTTTGCATCTGTTGGCGTGAAAGTCCAAACGAAAAATAAGTCCTCAGGTAAATCAGTGTCAGAAAAAGGCAACAGGCATTATTGGTAGGTCTGCATGTCTGGCTTATAGTTTGAGTCCTAACTAAAGCGTTGAAAAGTCTTCTGCAGAGGAAAAAATACAAACTAACGTTTTTTTGTGTACAATGTTTCTATGAAATAAAGAATTTAACATATGATGATTCACGCACCTTTGGGATGTAAAATAGCCCTTGATGCACTGCAAATAAGCACTCCGTTGGAGGTAGGATCAGTGGCGGCTCCTCCGCTAAGGCGAAGGAGCGTCGCCCACTCCTTTTTAGCAGTGAAATAAAGATGAAATAAAATGATAATAACTTGCATTATTATTGTTTTATTGTCTCCTATCTCTGCAGCGTTGCATGGTGGGGGCAGGGGAGGAGTGGTAGCACCCTCCTAAGTGCGCAATGACTTCTTGAATGGCCCTCTCGGGCCGCCCAAAACAGTCTTGCTCACTTTGCATGTTCTCCATGCAGGGTGCATTACAGCCTCCACGGAGAACATACCCAGGCTCCCAGTCAGCGTCTGAGCGCTGAAACACATCGCTCAGGCCAATCACAACACTGCTAAGGCAGTGTTGTGATTGGCTGACTGGAAGCCTGGGTGTGCTTACTGGTGTTCAGGTCAGCGAGGGAGGACTATGGGGGAAATGCTCTCCCCGCCCCTGCCCCCCCCCACCTCCTATCTTTGCTGGCCGCTGCTGGGTGGAATGGTGTATCGAACAGCCAGTAGCTTTAGGAGAGAAAGGGAAAACAAATGATATGGGTGGAACCAAAACCCTACTTCATGTATACTTTAAAGCACTTGTAAAACGGGTCTTGCAGGCAGCTTAGCTACACTGTCAATCAGACCTAAAAATGTCAGTAAACTTCAGAACCGCACACTTTAGGGCTTTTTGTCTTCTCCCCTTTCCTCCGCACATTCTTTTGAATATTGAGGATTGATTCTCTCCACCAACTTCCTGGCCCGGCTTCGCCCCTCTTATTCATTTCTGTTGTAGCCAGTGGCTTGTGCTCCAAAAGATAACTCACTATTGATGTGGTTCTACAGACTGCTGTTTTGAGGGGAAAGAGAAATGCAACATAAGCATGCAAAAATAATGACCGCTTCAAGCAGCACAGTAGCAAAATGGCGATGTTCTAGTGGAACGCGCCGCAACCGCCTGCAGTGCCAATCAGCAGCCGCGGATCCGGGGCCGGTATGCTGCAGCGACGCCAGGACTATGGAGGGGGACTTGATTTCCCTAGACGTCTAAGAAGCGGAAGTCCAGCCCCAGGGGCGTCTGCTCCATCAGACATTTAAGGGGCATGACTAAATCAACACAGACATATTTCCTGCAATATTTAAACGTGTCCAGGATCATTTACATTTGAAAAGGCTTCAAGGGGAAGCTTTGCAAAGCATAAAGCAGATGGAAGAAAAAAGCCAAGGGGACAAAAAGGCACCAGATTCTCCAAAGCACTTTGAAGCTCTGCATGTGACAGGTTGTGGTGCCTGCTCCTCTAGTCTTTGGAGACTGAACTTTTACCTATTGAGTCAGGGCCTACTTCCGGTAGGAGTGACGTTACCAGAGGACCACGGGACACCAAGTTACGCAATGCTCCAGGCCTGGGCTTGTCTTTCAGAGGACTGTTTTGAGATGTCCAAGCTCAACTAGATCAACTGAGGGGAACCTGACCTACAACTCCCACAAATTATTAGGTTGGTAAGCTATACCCCATGAGTAGAGCCTCAGTCCTTGGGGACATGGAGTCACCTTAAACAAGAGACAATTTCAATGTGAAAGACTTCTTAGGACCTACTCACTAAGGGGCTCATTAGGAGTCTTGTGATCTTCCGACTGCCAGACTCGTGGTGGCGGTCCACCGTTTTACCGATTACGACGTTCACCATCGCATCGGCGGTGGACCACCGGCTGCACCAGGGAACAGTAGTTCCCTGGCGGTGGAGCAGCTGCGCCACAATGCATATATTAAGCGGGGACTGGCGCAATCCCGCTCAGTTTATTATGAGTTCCTGCACCGCCAGCCATTTCATGGCGGAGCCCCACTATGAAAAGGCTGGTGGTGCAGGAACATAGGGGGCCCTACAGGGCCCCCATGTGCCCCACCACCTTGGGGATACATTCAGGGGGCACAACATGTGCCCCACAGTCTGTATCTGCACAAAGTTCCAGCACGGCATGGACTCTTTCAACTCATTATACAGCAGGCGGTACTGGCGCGGGTTTGACGCAGATTTACATTTGTTTAGAATTCACACAGGTTATCACAATAGCTCCTAATAAGCTGTGACTGTTGTAGTTTCGTTTAGAGTGCTCCTGAAATCCTATTGTGAATTCCATATTTGCAAAAGCATATGCCCATGTGAAAAAACACATTTTCCTCCTTTTTCTCCATATAGCACATATTTGTTCGTATAGAGAATCTCCTTGTCGTATACCCCCTCCCACCAGTTTTTGGGCTGCCTCTCTTATACATACCCTGAAAATAGATTTAACCTTGCACGTTACAGGGGTATATTGTCGACTGTTAACAAGATGGAAAGGAGTCCTACATGTTTGACTGCTTCCAAAGTAGGATGAAGTCAGAAAAAAGTTTGTGGGTAGCAATAAAAAGAATGTTTGTGGGTGTTCACAAACATTCTGGGCATGCCCTGCCTGAACTTCCCGCTCCTATCCCTGGGAGTAGATGTAATCACACACAAATATGACGACTTTTTTACAAGTCCAAACATATGTAAAGATCAAAGAGGCCTTTACACACTTAAAATATTCCATTTGTATGTGTAAACTGAACAAACATTCAATAAATGCGAGACATCCTTGAGGCAAAAGATACAATACATAAATACACTGCTGATTCATTCATTTCTTGAAATTGTGCGTGTGGTTGCCACTATTGAAAGCAAAGTTACACCTTACTACAAGATGCAGGAAATGAACTAGCACAAATAAAAAGGCTTTTAGGCCTACTTGCGTCATGAAACTAAGCAAGTACTTGGAGGATAAAGGCCATTCCAGATTAATAAGAAACACTCATATTTGTATGATCTGACATCCTTGGTGTATTATCCCCCCAAACATTTTGCCTTCACCCCTCCTGTTTTCTGAATTTGTTTTTGTTGGCCTTAAGACTCTGTGTAGTTTACCAGTGTTAACCAGTACTAGAGTACTTGTACTCTCTCTAGGACATGGTAACATTAGCCTACACCTGGGGCCCTATAACACATATGGCACATTATCCTTAATTGAGCAGGGCACACCTTTTAAAATGTTCGCCCTGCGTAGTCAAGGAAAATGCGTCGTATTAGGGTGAATGCGCTTCCCCCAGGGCAGCCGCAAACTCACGCTGCCCTGGGGGGCAGCACATTCCTGTGAGAAGCTGAGCGGCTACTTTGAAGCCTCTCTATGTTTTCATAGTAATTTATAAGAACTCCCAGGGCTAGATTAACTTCCCTCGGTTGAATCAGCCGGGTTGACATTGCTCCTAACCCGGTGTGAGAGGTCGTCAAATGATGAACCATGCCTCGATAAGTTGAGGGTGAGACGACTTCTCAAAAATCTTTTGATGACCCATAACCAGGAAAGGCCAGATAAACCTAATTGGACCCAACTCGCCTCATAGACCTTCAAGTCTCTTTACTTGTGTTGTACACTACTGTCTCTACCAGTCCCAGCCCACCTGTGTACATTTGGCAAGTTTCACGCAGACATCCGAATTGCAGCATTAATCTAGTTAAATGACATGCACACTCCACTTATTCCATCTACTTTTCAATGGGGCAGAGTGTGCTAAAGCTAGCAACCTCGGAATCCACTGCATAGTTCTCGAACAGAACTTTGGGATGGAGCAATTCAGACAGAGGAAAAACTGATTCTACAGTTGTAGGGGTTAATCCTTTTCAATAACAAAGGATTTGAAAATACCAAAAGGCCCTCTTGGGGCGGTGAGTACTTTACAAGCAATCATTTTATGTTCTGATATCCACCTACCACAATTAATTAAATTCCCCTACCGGTAAAATCAGGTTTGAATGTCTGTAGTTTAGTTGTTCATAAAAAAATGGACTCCATCATCAGTTTTGTAATCTGCAACATCGCCTCATGTTTGTTTGTGTGCCTTTCACTTTGTGCGTGAATATTACTTTTTCTGACTTTTGAAAGATTTTTGTGGACAAGGGGTGTCCACCATAAGTCCAGAAGGGCCAGTTCGAGTCCATGTTTTCTGGGTAGTAACATGAGGTAAATGTGGAAGCTAATTATGCCGCTAATTATCTAAATCGAATTGTGTATTAGTGGTTGTGAATGTGTGTGAGTTTTTAACGTGAACGGTGAGTATTTGTGCATAAACGCGTTTAGTCTGGGAAGACGAGCTCACAGCCTCCTAAGGGAGTCCAGCCCAATGTGTGAACCAGAGGCAGCACAAGTCCATACTACTGGGTTTGCCAAATAGATGCCCTGCAGAACACAAGATAAAGATCTTCCAGGCATAGGAGTGCAGGCAGTCAATGAATACTACAGGTGAGAAAGCAAGAGTTTCGGGGGGGGGGGGGGTCACACCTGGATGCTAGGGTTCAACAGACTGTGTATAATAAACAGGTTTCCTGGGCACTGAAGAAGAGGTGTTGAATAAAATCTCATGGATTTTAAGACTCAGTAGGAGATGGCCAAGAAAACAAAGGCAAATGAGTGGCTTGATAAAGAGTGCTTTTCAAAATAATACTGACTTTGAGATGTATGTCTTGTGTGATCGTGTCCAGGTGTAACCTCCTTACGTTCTGTCTTCTTGTTCAGGCACTTCCTCAAACCCTGTTTAAAAAAAACATTTGGTCGTAGCTGAGCTTCTCTCACCATAGGTGATCTTAAACAGTTGTGGTTATGCATTAAGCGTGGTGTAGTCCGATTTCTGATAATCTGATGACCTCATACCCCTTAAAGGGACTCTCCAGTCTAAGAAAAAACACGATTCTCTAAGCCCAGGCCAGCATCTCTTAAAAAAAAATAATAATTATGGAATGTTTGATAATGTCAGGAGAGGTTTTGAGGCCTAGTGTGACAGTATTCACTAGATGGCCCCTTTAATTTGTTTGTGTGTGTTTTCAATGAAAGGTATCAAGACACAGAGGTGAGTTTGCCTGTGTTTCATATTGCAGTGAAGCAAAGCTTTAATTACATTTAGTGAAAATTAACACAGTCTTTGTATTCTGGTACAGTATTACAGTCAGCGTCTCTGTTGTTGTCTGAGGAAGACAGACCACGCATAAAGTTGAGACAGAGAATAAAGTTCAGATCACGCATAAAGTCGTTTGTTGGCGGTCCATTGTTTTGGAAAGAAGAGAACCAGGGGTGGAATCTTATGGTTTTTTTTTGCACACACCTTCCATATAAGGCTTTTTTCTGAACCAAATTGTTTTCTCCCAATGTCTATGCATGTACTATCTTGAGGGGTGTTTTAGGGGACACCCAAATGCTAGAAAATTGTACTAGCATCTATTCTGCCTCTCTCAAATGCCCAGGAGGCCTGGTCCACCCTACAAAAACCTCTTAAAATTCCTATAGTCTCCTGACCTTCAGGTGCCCACTGTACTTTCAATGTGCTGGATTTATCCAGCCTGTACATGCCAGGCACACCTTCTGTTTGCCTTTTGGAAGTTGTGGTTGCCGCCCCCACAGACTCAGATTACTTGTTTACCGAACCGGTCATCATCTAGACTACCATGTGCTCACCTGTGCTTGACTCACCCCACCCTGTATTTTCCTTGCCTACCCTTGCTTACATCATGCAAGATGTGTTTGGCTCTTACACTCTTGACTATATATATTTCTGTATGCTGAAATGTAATAATGTTTTATATTGAGTGTGCAAAGATTTTTAGTGAATTAATAGGACTTGTATTCATATTTGAAATATTTTTCAAGTCAAACACTTTCCTTACTGTTGCTTAGACTGGAGTGGGAATAGGAAATCTAACACCTCCAAAGTCCTGCACTTTCCCTACTGTTGCGTGAACTGGAGTGGGAATAGTAAATCTAATCCCTTCAAAGTCCAACATTTTCCCTACTGTTGCATGGATTGGAGTGAGAATAGTAAATTTAACCTGATCGAAGTCCAACACTTTCCCTACAGTTTCTTAGACTGGAGTGGCAATAGCAAACTTAACCCCTTCAAAGTCTAACACTTTCTTTACTGTTGCTTAGACTGGAGTAGAAATAGTAAATGTAACCCTCCGAAGTCTAACCTTTCCCTACTGTTGCTTAGACTAGAGTGAGAAAAGTAAATTTAACCCGTCCGAAGTCCAACACTTTCCCTACTTTTGTTTAGACTGTAGTGGAAATAGTAATTGTAACTCCTCAGAAGACCCCAGCGCTTTCCCTACTGTTGCTTATGCTTAAGTGGGAATAGTAAATCTATACGCTCCAAAACCCAACACTTTCCCTACTGTTGTTTAGATTGTATTGGGAATAGTTAATCGAACAAAGTCCATCGAGTTCCCTATTGTTGCCTAGTCTGGAGTGGGAATAGTAAATCTAAACCCTCTGAAATCCAACACTTTACCTATTTGTGATAAGCCTGGAGTGGGAATAATAAATCTAATCCCCCCTGAAGTCCAACACTTTACCAACTGTTGTTTAGATTGGAGTGAGAATAGTAAAAGTAAGTAGAGTGTCTGCGATTTGTCTGTACTTTTGGAGCCTTCTTGAATTGACGGCTGCATAGAGAACAATGAATGCAGTGTAACATGCCTTTGCACACAAAACAAAACATTTTCACAACAAGAAATGAGCCATTTTGTCAGCATTTTAAAAATATATCTAAATATTCAAGGATTGTTTTTATAGGAGTGGAACTCCTTTGCTAGTCCACCAGTCATGGACCATAATAGAGTCTGAGCAAATGTTTCACCTTGTTTGAACAACACCCAAATAAAACAATAAACTACTGAAAGGTGACTGTGGAAGACTGGGACGGATGTATAGGCGAAGAGGGTTAATACAGTTTGCAATGGCCTCTTTATTAAGATTGTAGTGCGTTAATTACAGGTATATATAGAAGAGTCTTTGTGTTGAAACAATAGAATTAATCGCTTCCCTGTCATCTTCTTTCTCCCTCCAGGCTTTCTCGTCATCAGGAATGGACAAGGACCCTGGGATCGCAGTCAAAAGAAAGTAGCGGTAAGTATAATATCACCGGTCTGAGATTAGTTCCTTCACCAGCACCATGTATGGAAGCGAAAAGCCCCTCACAGTTGAGGTATGGTATGACGCCCCTTGCCAAAACACTCCCTCTCCCCTTTTTGGGGAAGGATCCAGTAGGTAGGTCTTGGAGTCTCAGAGACCCCTCTGAGAGAGTCCACTGCGTAAAGGGAGCCACTCCCAACGGAGATGGGGGAATGAGACCACTTCCCCTGAGATCACAGCTTTCTGGACTCTGGACGCAGCTATTACTCGTCTACCGGTTTGTGCCCCCATCACCCTCCCCTTCCTCTTTCATGCTGTGTCTCTCCCCCTCCCCCTCCTCTTTCCCTCCTTCATTCTCTGTCTACTTCCCCCACTCCTACCCCCTCTCCCCTTGCATGATTTTCCCCTCACGTATATGTCCCTATTGTTTGTCTCCACCTAAAATGTAACTATGTAGCTATGCTCTAAAACTGTGTAACCTTTGTAACGATGTAATCTGCAACTATGGTCTGATACTCATGTAAAGCGCTCTGATACCTCCGGGTCTAGCCAGCGCTATATAAAACCTTTCAATTAAATAAATAAATAAAATGTGTCCTACAGGAGGTAACATTTATTGTATAAGAGGTAAGCAATCAGTATTGTCAAAACAAAAAAAACAAAATCTATAACATTAAGAAAAGTATAGTTTCTTCTCTTTTCCTTTTCTTTCAGGACTTTCAGAGCTTTATTTTAAAATGCTCTATTAGCCCTTAATATTTTATAGGGATTTGTTTCTCCCTGTTAGCTGCCACAATCTCCTCCCAGTTCTTTCTGGGATATGTAGGGCTTGTACCCACGTGGGGAAAAAGGGTGGGGGGGTTTCCTACAAGAGGCGGGCGGGTTAGATTCAGAAAAATAATCCATCACCAGCACCTTCCCCGTGTCCAGTTATACCTCCGCACACCCTCCTCCCGCCTCCTGTTTGTAAAGAAAAGATAATAAACACCTGTTTTGACCCCAGGTACTCACTCGCTAGGCCGCAACTCTCCGGAGTTGTGGTGGAAGACCAGCGGCCTTCAGGGCCATCCACCAGTCGTCAGGACTGGATCCGTCATCCTCTTTTTGTCTCCCAGATCTTTCTGTTTCCTCCTGCTCTGCGGTTTCTTCGGCAGCTGTCTGTCAAGTCGGGCTCTTCCTCCACTCAAGAGAAGTTCCAAAACCGAAGTCCTCCATCTGGCTTTTCCTTGCTTCAGCATCTTCCCTCCTTCTCCTCTCCCTTTCCATAATCTGTGGTTCCACTTTCTCCCTGCAGCCTGATCTGGACGGTTCCCGGGGCCTGTATAAAGAGATAGCCCTTTTTTCCTGTGGGTGTAACAGTGTTGTGCGTTTGGGTGACCTTTCTTTCTTTTGTCTTCCAAGTCCCACAATGGAGAGGAAGAGCCGATACGGTATAGTACAGGTAAATGGGGGCCCCCAAGGAGTATAATCCCTCACAGTGACCAATTGACTTTTACTAGGTATCTGCTAGTAGGTTGCATCATATGAACAGCATTTTCTTTTTTGCTACTTTGATCTTTTTGAGCTAGATTGCAATACATTTTGGTTAAACTCTGCACATCCCACAGTACATGGTTGCCAGGGGCGTAGCTTGGTCAGTAAGACTAGGGAGGTGTGAGCTTCAGATTTTCCAACAATCACGCTGGGATATCATGTTAATTATTATATGAGAAGCAGCGCTTGAGGGGGGCTTAATAGCAAATGGAAATCGAATGGAGTGCGGATTGTGAGGGTTACTTAAAACACAGTATTTTGCAAAATGTCCATGTTGTACGACCTTCAAAACAGAAGAGCACGTGTGTTTTTGTCTGAGTGAGTATTTAAAAATCCCAGGGGAAATCCGACAGACACCTTACCCTGCCCAACTGAAGGCTCCTATACCCAACTATTTACTAAAGAATGCATTTATTAGGGGGTGTAACACCCCAAACACCACCCCCGAAGCTACGCCCCAGTATGTGTTGCAAGCATGTCAAGTTTAAAATTACACAGATTATGCAGCAACAACACAATTGCACTATTCCAGTGGCCCTGGATAAATCCAGATGTGAACCCAAGGTTACTCTGCTGTAGTAACTCCTTGGGGCTAAAATACATCTGCTTGTGTTCCTGTTCAGGGATGTAGCCAGGCAGTTTAGACTTCTCTGACTATTCTGGGGGGAGCTGATTTGCATATAGTTGATCCATTTCTGCATCTGAGCAAAGTGAGGTGTGTATGCCTCCTACAGTTGTTTCTCACGGGTAAGGCTGATTCAAGCATTTCCATTTGTTATTGTTTGCAGTCCTTCTAAGCAGATTCGTTTTTTATGACTGAGGTTCATTTGGAACAGCTTTGGTGTCTATTCCAAAAGGTATTTTCAGCTTAAAATGGGGTTTACATCAGAAAATACCATATTTACACAAAGGGATTCCTGGCAGGCATAAATGCATTTACTACTGCTGATTTCTCCGCCACAAGTGAATGGGAATGGGTCACCCCCAACTTTGCAGGCGATATGGGGAAGGAGCTTTATCCATGACGCCATTTTTTCTTTCAGAGAAAAAACCTTTGCGTTTGCTAAAGAAGCTCTAGCCTCCCTGTGTGAATATCTCCACCATGTAGAACTCTGCACAATTTGAAGAGGAGCCCATGGGAATAGTCGGATGCCACTCCTAGTAGTACCATTAAAGGAGGAGTACAAGTGGTTCACGCATGGCCACCCTCACACAAATGTACAAACACAAGAGACCTGGGTGTATTGGGGGTTAAGGAACTGATCTCTCCCTGTGATAAATTATCCATGTTGTTTATTTTCATTAACTTATTGCAATTTGGCACACTTCACGCATGTGGAGATGTGGCTCCTTACCCCTGCCATCCATAATGGACTGCAGTGGCAAACTGAGGCAACACCTCACGGCACCACCAATGGGAAGCACAATAGATGCTTACCTATGTCCTGGGAGTTTCTTTACTGATATGCTCCAGTTAAGAGCAGAGGTGAGGAGACCCACATGATGGCAGATGGTGTGCATGTAAAATATCCCTTCATTAAGTCATCAGAGACCTATCTGATGTCTCAGTGGTGGAACCTCTATGTAACGTTTATGCCCTACTTTCCTTTCCTTCGACCCTTGTGGGGGGGGGGGGATTTGGATTGTGTGTGTGCACATTGGTAATTGTAAATGTGTGCCTGTGCCCTCAAGATAAAAACCCTGTGGGGGGCAGCCCTTTGTTCAGTGAAAAAATACAGAAGATGAGACAGCATTTATAACACCAAGCCTGCTTCTTCTCTTATGCCCAACCCTTCTCGTAGGATCCGCCAATGTACATTCTCAAAGCCTTTTTCGCTGACAAACTCAATTCCCTAAAGGCAACCACCAAAGAAGATGATGTCTTACCATTGTCTTTCATCAATGTTCTCTCACCCCCTACTCACAATTTTCAGTGCCTGCCTCAATCAAGGCATCTTCCTAGTAGGTTTCGAGACAGATCTGATCCTCCAATTAATAAAGAAACCTTCACTTAACACTGATTGCTTTGCCACCTACTGACCCATCACTCACCTACACTTCAACCGCAAGATCTTTTAAAAAGCAGTCAATGCTGTACACTAAGATCATCACATTAGTACTAACCATCTCCTGCACAACTACCAATATGGCTTCGGATCATGCTGCAGCACAAAGACAGCTACCTTATACATCAGAGAGGATGCCCTCAAGCTCACAGATGAAGGTTACCCCTGCCCCCTGATATTGCTGAACCTCTAAGTTGCCTTCGACACAGTCTAACATCCCACCATCTTCCACACCTTGGCGTTTCAAATGGGATTCACTGGGTGTCCTTCACTGATTCTTCTCCTATCTTCCCAGCCGGAAGTAATTTATTCACATGGGCACCTTCAGAACCAAACATATCCCTACCACCTGAGGAGTCCACCGTACCGTCCGTCCCCTGTCATCTTCAACCTCTACAAGGAGCCCTTTGAGGCTTTATTCACCAATAAGAGCATCTAAATTCACAAATATGCTGATGGTACAGAACGTTCTTGAGAGTCTCTGTTCCAGACAATCCGGTGCCTCAAACACTGCCCGCAATCAACCAGATCTGGATGCCCAGCACCTGCCTGAAGCTCAAACCCACCAAGAATATAATTCATGCTATTTGCAGTAATAGCAAGCAAGAACTAGTAGAAACCTGGATCAATGACATGAACCTCGACAGCTTCAAACCCCAACTTTCAGTAAAAGTCAATTCACATAGATTCACCCTGGACACCAACTTGACCCTCAAGGAACACCCAGTCAAAAACAGACAGCCTGGCACTAGCTCTCTGTTCTAAAGAAGGCAAAATCATTTTTTTCTTTTAGAAATTGAATTCAGAACAGCTGTTCAAACATTTATACTCTTGCATTGTGAATGGTGCTAAAGCCCTGCTACATGGACTCCCAGACTGCCTACCCCAAAGGCATTCCACATGCCACAGCATGTCTCATCCGGGGCCTGAAGAAATATGATCACCACCATCCTGATACCATTCCATTTACTCCACCTGCCGACCCACATCATCTGCATCATTTACAAAGCCATCATGACCAGCACCCCTGATTATATGGCAAACTTACCATCCCTGGTGGCTCTTTGCACATCCCATCCAGGCCACCATCACACTGGAGATTAAGAAAATAACAAGGCTGCATGCCCTGTCCATCTATACACAAACACACACACATCTCTGAAACACGATTAGTATGAGGAAGAAAACATGGCAGCAGCAGTAAGCAGTTACACTAAGGTAATGGTTTGCATTAACAGAAGTGTCACAGGTGTGAGATCTACCTCTTAGCTGACAGTTTCTCCACAACTCGCGTTGCTCATTTGTTACGTAAGATTTTCAAGAAACTCAGTTTTTTGCACTGAGACATTTGAGTGCTATTTTGTTTCCTTGAAAGGAACTACCTGTATAACTAGTTTATGTGAGGACATTTTAGACAGACGAATATGATTAAGAATAATATTTGACATTTTAAAAGAGCAGACCGTATTTCATTGTAATGTTAAGTACTTTAAGGTTAAAATGTACATTTGAGCATTTTTTGGGGATGTGCAAGAACATAATGTTCATGGGTGCACATATATACCTTGGATGGAAGTTAGGGAGTTTACTATGGAGTTACAAGTGTGTGCTGAATACGGTGTTTAATGATGCATGTTCGACATTACCCTGGATCGGTGTGTTTATTGGTTTTGTTTTTACCGGTTACTGTGAGCTGTGTTGTTACCTTGTGTGAGTAAGCGGTATGGTTGTTTCCCTATCTGGGTCAGGAGAGGGCTGGAGTTGTTGATCTACTTGTGTTGGGCAAGTGTGTCAAAACACTCATGTGCACTTGGCATGTTCTCCATTGGGCTGTGTTGCACAGCCCCGTGAAGAACACGACCAGGCTCAAAGGCACTGCCTGAGCGTCCAAACAGGACGCTCAGACCAATCACGACGCTGCTCCTGCAGTGTCGTTATTGGCTCTGAGAGTCTGGAAGTGTGGGTGCTTCCACCAGACCGAGGACTGAAAGGCGTGCGGCGGCGTGGCGGAGAAGGTACGTTTATTTTTTCTAATTTTGTTTAATCCAAACCCCCACACTCCCGCCCCACCAACCCCGTTCCAAGGCAACCGCAACTGCACCACTCTTGAAGGGCATTTAGGAAAGTTGTTTACTGAGAGGAAATTAAGGAAACCTTTTTGTTGACATCAGTGTATCATAAGCAGGATTCAAGAAGAATGGGGTGTACATTGTGCAGGACAAGTGATAAGATTGCTAAGCTGTGTATTCCTCGTATGCTAATAGTTGAACATACGTCTGAATTGTAGAGGAAAAAAGTGAGTGATAACATTTTCCCTTTATTGTGGTACTTGAAGGATACATGTGTGTCATAATGTTAGTGGTTTACTTTTTCCTCTAGGTGTTTGAAGGTGGGCTTTGTAAGTCTAGTGACCAATGACTGTTCTAAATTTGATAGAGGGCTTGCTTGTCAAGAGAGAAACGTCTATGTGAATTTGCATTGGAAAACAATCTTCAATTTTGTATCAAATGAGAATATAGGATTTTATAGAGAAATGGAATTCAACACAAGAGGATTGCGTAATATCAGACAGATGGTGATGCTCATGCAGAGTTTATGAATCAAGTAGTTAAGGGATTCAGTCAGAAATTGTACAGATGGAATTACTGTGGAAAACAGTGGTACCAAGTACTTTGAATGCACAATGAACGGCCAATGTACCTGGAGGTTTCCATCTGAAATGAGATGCTGTGCTGGAGTTGTGTCCTGCATGGTTTCAAGACAGCAAGGAACGATGAAGGATTCTAAGCATGGGAGAAAGTTGAAGGATAAGGCAAATGGACAACTGAGCAGCCGCGGCCCGTTAAAGTAATAGCGTTGGGGCCGGGTTGAGGGAGATTCCGACAGATGATGACTAGGGAAAATTAATTATTGATTTGATTTTCCCGCTGCATCGTCCCTTGAATTCTGCCCCCCCCCCCCCAACCCGGCCCCACCGCTGTTACCTGCACGGACCACGGCTGTAACTGAGGCCAAGTAACTGTTATGTGGGCCCCAAGTAGATGTATTCGTCAATGCAAGATATTGGTTACATCACCCAGGGCAAGTGTAAAATGGCAAAATTAAGGATATGCTTCGGTAGTCTGAGGATCTGAAAGTGGGTAAAGTATTGGCAAATTCTGAGAAGCTTCAAGATGAGAAGATTTCCTGTTTGCCAGGAACTGTCAGGCCTTCTGAAGGATGTGGTTGCTAGAAGTGAAAATAGCATTGATAAGTTATGGAAGACATGGAGGCCTCAAAGGTAATATAAAAACTAAATCCCAGAGTTGTATTCATAAAGTTACTGCGATGAGGGCACTGGAAGAGGGACTAGCTGATTGCTTCATGCCGTTTTCGGTGGTGAGATTGTAATCACACCTTGAGATTGGTGGTTGGCTCGGATGAGTTTGAACCACACATATTAGACTGGGGATGGTGGCCACTCAGTGTTGGGAATACGTCAGACAACAATTGTCCTAAGGAGACCCAGAGACTCAACAGGGGTCGAAACTTCGACATTTGTTTCACTTGGTTGCTTCAATTATTAATTAGTTGACATGCTGTGATGTGATATGTGCATGTGTTTCGTCAGCTACACATAGAACCAGTGAACTTATTGTTTTTTTGTGTCTTATGTGTATATTTGTATATGTTCTTCACATTAGAGCACTGCGTCGCCTGCGCTTATGTTATTAACTATTTTATCACCTGCATATGAAATGAAATATGTTTTGATAAATAATACGTAAGAATAACCACAGACACCATTGTCAGCATTTTTTGGCCAATTTATTTCACGTGCTTTAGGATTAAAGAACTCCGAAGTGTGTAGGTACCACTTGGAATTTATGAGTAAATGCATTGAATGAGAGCTTCCCTAAACAGAAGGTAGAGGGTTGCTCATCATTTTTGAAAAGAGTTCCACGGTGGACGCTGGTTGCGTACAAGTATTAGTAACCCTCGTGGGCAGATAAGGGGTTGTCCTTGTGAGAATATACATGGTGTCTACTGGGGCATCCATGGTAAAATGCTGGCCCTGGCATTCTAGAGGTAATTCTTGACATAAGGGGAGCACACCAGGTGTACTGGGGGGCACACATGACAAAATGCTGGCCCTGGTATTCTAGAAGTAATTCTTGACTTAAGGGGCACCCTTTGACAAAGTTTGTGACCTAAAATACTGGAGGTAATTCCTCACATATGGGAAAACCATGGCAAATTTTGCAAGATTGGGGTTAGCTCCTGGGAAAGGCCAGGGTTTCCAGGTTCACCTTGAAAGTAGTGGAATATACCATGAGTGCACCTTTCAGTGCCATGGCCTTTTAACTAATGTGTGTAACATTTCTGCTGTGTAATGCACTATTTGACCTTTTTTTCCCGAACATCTTGCAAGATACGGTTAGGGGAGCGGGAATGCGATGGGGGTGAGAAACACCTACGTAAAGACCTCCTACAAGAACTCTGGCTCACTCACTGGAAACATTATGTCCCCTGGTTCAAAGATCACCAGCTGCCACTGGTGAACAGAGGTGGCAGGAATCAGTGAGGGCAGGACACCAACAGTATTGTCTAAACTGATGAAGATGCTTAAATAGCTCAAGTAGGAAAACCCCTTGACCTCCTGCCCTACATGCTGTTCTTCCTAATTCATATTCAGAATTGGGCCATGCTATCCGGGCCCCACTTAGAATTTTGTGAGCCTGGCTCGCATGTCCAGTTTAGTGCATGGTGCTTGCAAAAGTAGCAACCATGGTAATGCTGTTGGGATCTGATTTTTGGCATTCACTGGTTGCCCCCACTTTCCCGATCACACCGGTAGATGAGCTGGTTATAATTAGGGTTCCCGGTTTTATGGTATTTATTTTTTGGCCGTTTCTCTCTGAATTTATCCGTATTTATTTTTTGTCGAATTGATCTGTATTTATACATATTTATCATGGGTTTTGTGAAAAAAAGAAAGCGGGAACTGGTATATTTCCACATTTATTTAACCAATAAATATGCAGTCATGCTTGAATGCCTGCCAGGTTTCTGTGATATGAACACCCGCAGAAGGTAAATCAATGCACTAATATGAAAATATGCACATTTCAGTTTCAATCTTGTGCATAGATACTGCTGTTTAAGCCTCTTTATTAAAACTCCTTTTTTTTAAATCCCTTTACCTATCAATCCAGACAGTTATTGGCCTGTCAGTCATGGCAAAGTATATTTAAAATCACTCAAAAAACACCCAATTTCCGTCTTTATCCATATTCAAAAATAAATACAGACGAGAAAATAAATGTTTTTCTGTCTGTATTTGTCTGTAAAAATCACTAAAAACGGAAATCAGGGAGCCTTAGTTATAATTATGGTACTGTGTGAGGAGGCTGGAATGTTTGCCTGTACACTTTTCTCGGGTGTGTGGTCCTCCTCTCTTTCTGTGTCCCATGTCTTTTCCTGTGCGCGGTGATTTTTTAAGGGTAATGTTTTTCCTTATTTTGTATTCATTTGAGCAAGCCAACATTTCTATAGGAAATGATACACAGGAAGGGCACACAAACCCATGCCAGATGGCGTGGATGGATGTGTATCAGGCTGTGGGTTTGGTGGATCGTGAGCGTGAAGATGACAGGATCATCTGTACAAATGATGGTTCAGATAGGTTCAGAGGCTCCATCAGTGCTCCATCCACTTTCCTTTCTTTGTCCTTCTCCTTCCTCTTCCTACGTCTCTTGGTGCCACATGCCTCTCTTTCTTCCCCATGTCTTTGTCTCTCCCAAACAGTGGTGGTGTGGTTATTGTGTGGTTTCCTTTGATGGTGTTTGCTCAAAGAGAGAACAGGCACCACAGGAACCAGATGTGTTTGTCACCTCAATCCTGCAGGAATACATTACACACAACTTTTAGAACCTAAACCTCTTGGGTTTGAGGAGAAAACAAATTGAACATAAACACAGTAATTACACAGGCAAAATAATTATACATACCAATTTACTGACACCTTTGGGAGGAAATAAACGTAGGTACAAAACAACAGCTATTTTTATTCTGAATGGTAGGCCACGTGTGTTGACTCTTTGTAAAGTTCCTTCCCACTGCACCTTGAATGTTATTTTAGCCCCTGCCAGGGTATTGAAGCTCACTGTTGTGTACACGGCTACACCATGAAGGCGCCATGGGGATATCTCAGATGTGTTGTGGTGTCTACAAATAGACACAGAAGGATATGACGTAACTTACCTTGTAACCACCCCATTGCTGTCAGTCAGTATTGCTGTACGTCACGCACTCAAACACATATGAGCACACACTGGCAGGCTAATACTCTGGGCACTCCGTCATCTCTCACTCACCTGCAGTCAGCTGCAACATCACGCCTTGCGTGCACTGCCCCACGCACACAATCTTTCATGAATCACATTCACATGAAAGACAGGGGTACACAACCATATAGAGGACTAGATGTTCGAGCAACCATTGGCAAAGCTAGTAGGTATAGCGCCGGCAAGGTTGTGCCCTCGTACATTTATTTATTGCAACCATTTCCCACAAATGTTTTTTTTTTAACGTGATGTTGTCTTAACGTGGCAACCCTATGCTCGTAATAGGAATTTTAAATCTGAAAGAAATGTAATAAGCACATTTAATTGTAAGAGAACAGTATGAGGGTTTCGTAGTAGGTAGGTATACTTGCAACCAGTACAGAAACCCTTTTTTTCTATTTAATGCACATCACAGAAAAATATTGTTCTTAATAGTGCAAAGAAAGGCTGCCATTGCTTTGAAATACTGAAAGATGAAGGAATATCTTAAACAGGCAGGGTTGACCAAAATAAATAATACGGCGATGTTGCAAAGTCATCCTGTGCCCTGGGCACCCCCCAACTTTTTGCTGACCGGTACTGGTGGTAACTGACTCTGACTGACCCTGGGCTCTGCCTAACCAGGCCCAGGGCCAGTGCCAAGCTGAAAGGAACACATTAGAATACAGTTAAAACACCTACATACACTAGGGTACGCAATGGTATGGTGGGGTACCCCTGTGATTGGCATGACCTACCCTATAAGCCCCTAATATATAATAGGGGAGGGGGATTGAAACTACCTAGAAGTCCCTAGTACCCTGGGGCATGGCTGTTTAAAGGAAAGCAGCTTTTTCTGCACTTGCATGTGTGCACTGCTGAAGCCTGAGGTCAGTTTAAAAATAGCCCTGGGTGCCAGGACTGCTTCTAAAAAGTAAATTGTGCCCAAACTCGACTTTGGTGGTAGGGGCACTTTACAATGGATAACCTATAATGTTTTGGCATATTAGGGACCCCCAGGGCCTCCCCTAGGTATCCCAGGGGTGGGGGTCAGATATATATAAGGTACACCCTTATACAATTAGTTTTTATATGCCTGGGTAAAGTGAAATTTCCGATTTCACTCCCCACATTGTGGTAAAATGCTGCTCAAATTTGACTTTGTTGTTAGGAGCCCTGTGGAAGGAGGATCTGCAACATTTCTGCAGATTCAGAACCCCTATAGTCTCCCCTGGTTGCACAGGGGGTGGGGGTCCTGTAGAAATTAGGGAAATACTTATAAAATATGTTTTTATATGCCCTGGTGCTAGAAAATTGGCCCAAGTCATTTTCCCCATTGCAGATCCCAGGCCTTATAGGTTAACATTGCAGGAAGTTATTAAATAATAACTACTGATAGGAAGGAGATAGAGCTACCGTTCAAAGACGTCTCAAAATAGTAGTGCTAAATCCAACAATATCATATGGTTGAATTTCTCCTGAAGTGTACATAAAAGAAGTTATAAAACTTTCTTGTTTGTAAGTCCAAATTCAGCCTTCCAGTGGTCTGCCCTGATTGGTCAGAGTTAAGTGGATTAGCCAGGCTGCTTGAAAAGGTGATAAAGAGCCCCTGGGGTTACCAGCTCTGCTGGGAGGGCAATGTGTTGTTCCATAGGAATGCCAGGCCATGGGGTGGAGTCGTAAACCATGCTCTTCAAAGGCAGAGGGGAGGCCTGGGTGTCAGATACACTTTCACACTTTTGACCCAGAGTCAGGGCTAGGCTTAAGGAAGGTATGTGCAGATGGTGAGTGGAGAGTCTAGGGAAATAAGCCATCCCTGGGGGTGTGTTTAGCCAGGTCTTGACTCTCTGCTGGAAAATCAGCCACTATGGATTTGGAAGATTTGATGCACTCTGGGACAAAATAATGCCACACTCTACAGGATGTGGTCATCGCCTTGAGGAGTTACCCTGCTCCCATTGGTCAAGAGTGACTGGCTGCTTGACGCAGAGAATTTTTAATAAGTATCTGAGAGGGGCTGAGCCCTCCAGATCTACTGCTTGAAACTTACTGAAGCAAGACGTGCCCTGCTTAGAAGTTTTGCTGTGCAAAGATTTCTAAGGCCTGACCTCTGAAGACTGTACCAACTGAAACTGCAGCCCTGTGGATTACCTTGCTGTAAAAGGACTAAAGAGTGTACTCCCTGCAGCTACAGGTTAACAGAGCTCACCTGGACATCCCCACAAAGAATTCCCAGCCTGGAGTACCAGTGGATTTGTAAGGGTTTTGTTCAAGTGGATTGCGGAATTGAAGTTTCACACTTTCAAGGACCCTCTTGGAGATTCCAGAACCTTGGATTGTGTGTTGGATACTTTGGGACCCGCAAGCAGAACTTCAGGAAGGAGTTCTAACTGTACCCCGCCTGCTGAAGAAAGCGGCACAACACAGTGGTGAGAAAATTCTTCAGAACAATTTCTAAAGGTGTGTCCCTGTCAGAGAAAACGAAATGACTAAAAGGGGCACTGTTGGTTTCTAAGCACTGGAAAGTGACTAACCTTTAAAAATTAATATCTCGGGTTCCCTACAGTGGATCTTTTTCGTTTTGGTGTCATTTAAAAGATACAAAATATTACCTATTTTTATAAATTAGTGTTGAATTTTTATTTTGTATTGTGTCTTAATTATTTACTAAAATAGTTTTTTTAAATGCTTTATATACCTGTCTTTGAAGTAAAGCCTGTCTGTTCGCAGCCACGTTACCAAGGGTTGAGTATAGGAATAATTTTCTAAGACCTATGCTGGGTCCTACCATGTATTAGTGGCCTTATTGCCCGTGGCAGACCTACATTTGCCCCTACCAATAACCCACTTTCCAACATTTGGTGGCAGCGGGGGGATGAGGACTTGTGTTTACAAAGTACACCTTTCAGTGAATGATTTAAGATTATGAAAATCCCCTAAATTGCCTTAGAACAAAACTTTTGAGTTTAATTTTTGGAATTTGGACTAAACTGTTTTTAATCCATTGTTTTGATTGTTCCAAATTGTTCTAAGTCCGTTGTGCCTAGTTGTTTGTGACCCAAAACTAGGGAACCATGGAGCTGGACCTGGCTAAACTGTCCCAGTTTAAAATGGCTGATCTTAGGGAACAGTGTAGGCTTAGGGGGCTGCATGCTGCCAAGAAGATGAGGAAGGCAGGGTTGCTTGAGTCCCTAAAAGCCTGGGCCAGGGCAGCTGAGGAGAACCCAGTGGGGTGGGAGGATGTTCCCCCCAACCTCACCCGAGAGAGGGGTGAGGATGAGACCTCTCCCATTGTGACTAGTGTTAGCCAGGTTAATCAAGGTGGTATTGGGAATGGGGAAGGGTACCACTACTGTCCCTTGCAGAGAGACAGCTTCAGGCTCAATTAGAGTTGATGATTGCCTTGGAGAAGGAGAAATTCAAATTGGCTAAGAGAAGATGGGAGAGAGAGGAGGAGAAGAGGAATGGTGGCAGCGTAAGTGAAGACGATGTTGAGATGTCAAGGAGTGGTAGATTCGAACCTAAACTTCCCAAGGGCATAGTACCCAAGTACACTGAGGGGGATGACATTGACAGGTGGAACTCCTCAGGGTACGGTGTGCCTCGGTGGATGAGGACTCTGTCGAAGGGGTAAAAGAGCTGTGGATCGGGGGATATAATGGTGTTGTATACTGTCAAGTGGGGTTCTTTCGACAATACTGAGACACGCACAGGGTCTTGCTTGGTACGCAATTGGTGTGGGCATATAGTGACGGGATTGGACGTGCATGGGTGTGGGGCAACTATCAGAGTGCCTTGGCTAACAAGTTAGCTCACTGAGTGGGGCGTTTTTGGTGTCACAAGTGCAGTGGGTCTCCGGGGTTTGTCCCATTAATTCTGCTCAAACAGTGTGCAACATAGGGGCATATATATAGGTGAAGACTGGCAGGTTTGGGGCGCCTGGTATGAAACATGGTAGAAGACTCAGTAGGGGTTTAGTGACATGAGGAGCAGTGGGGGTGCTGTGGCCGTAGCAGTAAAGGGGCGTACGGGGTGCGAAAAGACAGGGAGCTTGTGGGGTAGGAGAAGGGACAGGTCACCGTTTCGGAGGTTTTAACAAGTTGAGAGGCATTGGTGCCGATCGATATGGTTGGGCTCAGTGCAGTTGTGTGAATAGGTGACAGGCACACTTTCCAAGGGGGAGGCGGTTGTGAGAGGGAAATAGGGGTAAGGATCTTGAGAAAGGGAACGGAGTTGATGCGTGGGGAATAGTGAGAGGGACTGCAGGGGTGTCATAAGATGTTGTGTAAGAATGTGTGGGAAAGATTGCGGACGTGTGAAGAGTAAGCCATCCTGTATTGGTCGAATCAAGGGACATATGGCGAATTTTGCAGGGTTGGTGGAACTGGTTGCAAAAATTGGAACGGGACGTTTTGGTTCGCTATGTAGAGCTGGCGAAGTGGGACTGGCTGATACGAAAGGGATTTTTGAGTGAGCCTAGTGAGTGTGTGGTGGCAAGAAACGGGGGTGTTTTGACAGAGCGGTGTTGGCTCCTTTTGGAGGCTGGGTATGTATGGGGGAGGTGCCTGGGTGCGAGAACAATTGGGGATGGAGGAGTTTAATTGGGAGGCACTGACTGGGGAAGTGGGGTGTGTTTTTTAAGAGAAGGGGAAGACAGAAGAGGGTCTGACACGAATGGCATGGTGTCAGGACAGGGCAGGCCTACGAATGGGTGGGATTTGTTTTCCCAGAAGGAAAAGGTGGTGTGACGGCTTTCTGGCCGTTATGGGGCTTATGCAAAGGCCATGGAGCATAGGTGGGGGCAGCCTAGGGAGAGATACAATCCTTGCGCTATGGGGCTGTAGCCGCGAGGTGGTCATGATGGAACATGGGGGGGGGGGGGGAGTTGACGATGGGGGAGACGCGAGTGCGTCAATTAGGATGTGAACCCCTAAGTGATGAAAGGGGTTTCCAGGGTTGGGAACAAATGGGCAATGGGCTATTGAAATGGGGAAGGATTTCATACAGGGCTAATTATTCTTTTTCTACTACAGGATGCGGGGGTCGACCGGAACCAGGACGGTTACCGGGATAGGTGGCCATTCTCTCGTGCACTGGGCCAGCAACGGATGCGGATTTGCAGGTATATGGCCGTACCTGGGCTGGGGAGACAGCCTACAGGATGTAACATGCTGGGGAAAATGTGGACTTTAACGGGGGCATTGTGGCCAGTATGGGTAGAACAGGGGTCAACAAGGAGTGGCCCAGATATGGAGTTACGTGCTGGGGACAATTGTATTCGAGAGTATGTCATGTCTGACACTACTCAAAGTTACATGCAATGGGATTTGTGGTTCGATAAAAAGGGAACTGTCGGATAATTGGTTAAATTTGAATGAATTGTGCCTTACAGAAGGGGGAACGGGAGACGGTCGAGCATGCATCAAGGGAATAGGCCCGCAGGAAGCAGGATAGCTTTAGGGCGGAACAAGTGGTCTTGTTTCAGCGACGGTATTCACCTTTCGCGGCCGGGAAGGTCACAGAAATATGATTGGACTGTGGACGCAGTTATGGTATGGTGGAAGGAAATCCACACGGTGCCGCAGGGTCGGCTGATGGGAGGCGAAAGGGGCACAGGATCTAGGGGTGGGGCAGGTAACCGCCCTATGGGGTTACCTGGTTGGCGGTACTTTGGAGGGGTGATGAGTCACATACAGGCGGATCCACCCCTCGGGGGGAGAAAGGTACACAGGTGACTGATAGCAGGGCGTGGGAGGCAATGAGCAACAAAGAAAATTCAACAGAGGATGCTTGGAGGGCAAGTGAAGGTGAGAATGGGGAGAGGAAGGAGGCCACCGAGTGAATGGGGAAGAGGCAAACAGGTGAGATGGTTTTGAGAAGGCTGAAGGGAGAATGAGTTGGGATGGGATGGGATGGGAAAAAGTATATTGATTGCATTTATGTACTGTTAATAAAGTCTAAGTGATTGCAACCTTGTCCTAATAAAATGGCCTTTTACGCTTCAAGTAACAGCTTGGAGTGTAGTTATTGCGTGATGTACTAGGCAGCGCGTGGTGCAGCTTGTGCGCCCTGTTCTATTCTCGAGCTGCACCTCCCCTGCTTGTGGTATTTCAAATGTCATGTTATTGTTTGACTTAGGCCCGTGCAGGCCAACGGAGCGGGGGGGGGAGGGGTGAAGATTCCAGTTAAGGAGCCAGTTCTCCCTGGGATCCGAGCCGCCGGACACTGCCTGTACTGGGCGACCATCATGGAATAAATCTTCACACGTACTCCCTGTCTCTGGAGTTCTCATTTACAACTAGGGCCGTACTGGGAACAGCAACCAGCCCGGGCAGATTGCTGCTCGACCGTCCCCAGGAGAGTGGGTTGGAGGGGGGACTAATGAGGAGCACCGCTCCGGCTTTTGTTACAGGGGGGCAATATTGCAGTACTGATGCAAAACCGGTCCCCTGAAACAAAACCGGCCCCTGGCCCATCGGGGAAACGCCCGGTGCCCGCTATTGCCAGTCCGGCCCTGTTTACAACACACACGGTGGCAGTGTACGAATTGGTAGTTCTGCATCTCTCAACAATAGAAATTATTTAGATGTGGCCCAAAAATGGACTCAATATGGGTTAGTAGTGAGAAAGTCATGCAGAGTTTGTTCAAAACGCAAATAGGATGGAAACACTGCTCGAGTTTTTAAATTGACATCCACTAAATGTACCTCCAATCTTAGGTGTCAGTTTTGAGCGGTTGTGCAGTCAGCAGGTCATTAGGGCTTTCGGGGGTTTGGAAGGCGCCCGAAAATGAGCGGAGGATTGTTTGGGAAAAGCTTGGGGCAAATGCAATGTGTAAGGGACTCAGGTACCAGGCTAACTAGATGCAGAAGAGAGATAATGTAAAAGTGTTAAGAGTCATGATTGACATTAGGAAATTGAAGTTGTCTGCCTCAAAATGCCTGGGTGCCGGGTTAATTGGATGCTTGAGTGCCATTGGGTAGGAAGATGAGGGGGAGCAGCAGTGCTTAATTTGTGCTGGTGCTTGACACCGGCACTTATTTCTTAACACCGGCACATATAAATAACAGAACACTATATGGTGGTGCTTTCCATCTTTTTTAAAACAAGAGTACTTAGCAGCAAGTTTAACAATTTTATATACATTAGAAAGGATTAGAAAGGTACCACTACCAGCATATCCAGGCCATCTTACAGCTTTGGGTGCCTGGGAATAGGCCATACTGTCACATTTGTTGGAGTGCCATTGTTGATAGGCAGAGTCAGTAATGGCACTTGGCAGCACATGCACGGACAGCGGAGGGTGCAAGATACATTCTGAGAATTATCTTTGCCCCAGGCACACATTTTCTTACAAATTAAGCAATGGAGAGCACACAGTACCCGCACAAAGAAGCCAGCGAGGCCTGTGTGCAAAATGGCATGGGAGAAGCTGGAGTGGCATGTGGCCATATGCTCACAGTCCAGGGAGTGTTTGGCACCTGAGCCCCATGGCTTTTGGGGGCTCTCGAACACAGGGACCTTGTTCAGGGAGGATAGTCCAAGAGCATGACATATAAAAGCGAGTTGGAGCTCCTGGTGGATGGGTTTGTAGGTTCCCTACGTCTTCTTTAACGGAGGTTTCCTTAGATACCGAAGGCGACACAATAAGTGGATAAAACATTCGGGCCACCAACCCTCTGAAAGGTTTACGACATTTAGATGGGTCACTGCTTTAGTCTGATGTTGGTGCTGGACCAAAGCATGGCAACCTGCCAGCGGACAGCATAGGGACACCTTCGTCATTAAACCATAGCAGCATGTTAGGTGGAGAAACCAAACACGTTACTGCGCCTTCCTTCAATTAGTAGCTTTGGAAAATTGTTTACCAACCACAGTGCTAAGTTTAGCAAGGCCATGGGCTGCCTCTCTTCAGTGGATAAGATCTAAGCTGTGGGAGAGATTCATCTAAGACCAAATTTCTTGACATAGGTAAGGGCCTCTTTGTCCCCATCAATAGATCAGAGGCTGGTAGGGCAGGAGCTGTGGCGGGATGGTTGACCACCGGTGTATATGTAAGTCTAAGAAGCCTGACTTGGATTGGGAACTAGACCTTACTCAATGAGTGAGGCTATTGCCTCTCTGGGGGTCAGGGCTACATATGCTCGAAAAGCATGCATTTTCAAAAGACCGTGTGAAGAACTACAAGGTCACACAGGCTCTATTTTCAAAACTAGATCTTGGATTGTTCATACCTTCCACCAGTGGTGGCTGGTAGACAACAGGGGAGGCAGAGCGTGGGCGGGTTTGAAAATATTACAAGAGAAATCTTACCTTTTCCGTCACCTCTCCATTTCTGCTTATCTTCTCCAGTCCGGTCTGGAAGAAGAAGCAGGAAGCTTCTAGGCACACAAGCTACTCTGAGCCAATCACAAGGTTGCAATGCAGCGTTGTGATTGGGTTGAGCCCAGGGGATTGGCGCTCAGATTGGGACAGGGAGCCTGTGCATATCCCCCACCAGGCTGTCCATTACAGCCGTGTTTGGGAATATGCAAAGTGCGCATGACCAAAATGGCCGGCCAAGCAGTCATGTGCACTGAGTGTGCACAAACCAATACTCCTCCCTGAGCCACCAGATCCACTCTGCCCTAATCCAGCCCAGCTGCAATCCAAAATAAAATGATAACACAAGTTATTATCATTTTATTTTGACCTCTTTCACTGCTCTAAGAGCAGTGGGGCGACGCTTCTCCGCCTTAGCGGAGGAGCCGCCACTACCTTCAACAGCCAAGTAAGGAACCATCACGTCAGCTTTCTGATAGGACCTTACTAGAAGGTGCGGGATAATCCTGGGAAGTAATGCCAGCCAGTGAGTGAATGATACCATGGGGTCCAGTATGCCTTACCATGTTACCACCTCCCAACCATGAGTGCCGTCGGTTAGAATGGGGAATAACATACTATCCCACCTGTTTTCTCCATTATGGAATGCAATACTTGGAATCTTGTGGTTTTCCTCCCACACATTTTGCCAGCTGCTATCTGGCGACATTTGTGAGGGAAAACATATATGTGTGAAATGTATGCACAACTTGTAATCCTGATTCAGGAGCAGAAACCCAGCTTGTGCCCGAGTTGTATTTACCAACCTATTTAGAATTACAACCTTAGTCGTGGGGCAGGAGTGACAGTAAGTGAGCCCCTGATATAACAAGGTGCTTTACCTTTAGAACCTGCCGACATCTTGAACATTGTGATCTATTTTATACCACGTGATTCACGTTAAACATTAAAATGCCCTGATTAAAAAGAAAATAAGAGAAAGCTTATATTTTCTCTGCTCAGCTGCTAGGTTGTCCTCCACCGTTTACAGGTTACTTTAACACAGAAATGTGGTACATGGATAGCAAGCAGCAATGCAAAGACATAGCCATGAACATCACTATAAGACAGTAGCATTACTGAACGTATTGCTCATGCAATACCATTTAAACAAACTTTAAAGTTTAAAGCCTCCTTTATTGTACGGGTGGGCGAAGAATTCTGCTCCGCTGGCAGAGTTTGCAGAGTTTTGCCCACTCCGTGCGGAGTTCCGCAAAACTTCACAAAGTGAGGCAGAGCAGATTTTTTTCTTGCGAGCGGCTCACCAACGTTAAGTTGGCGAGCACTCGTTAGAAAAATCACGCGCTGGACCTCATGTGGGTGGTCGCAGGAGGTTGCGACTGCTCGCGTTGAGTAAGCTTTCACTTGAGCAGAATGTCTACTTGACCGTAAGAAAGCAGCAGCGCCCTCTGGCGTGACACGTAGTGCCGTTCACACTGATTTTACAGTGCAGGACAAGCTCCTAGCGCTAAACATCTGTGCGAGTAGTGCGACTTTACAGACATTGCCACTGGCAGAACTTTGCGGAGCGCGGCAGAGTTTTTCTGGTAGTTCGCAGAGTTCCGTGGAGTGAAATCCCGCGAACTCTGCCCACCCCTACTATATGGCTCATACTCTTTCTGAATATTGATTTATTCACATTCTTGCAGTGGGTCCCCTTGACCTCCCTAATTCAAGGCGTAATGGCCCGATTCCAAGATTCTTGCCTGGCTACCTAAGCGGAGGGCTTAAAAGTCAGACAAGTTGCTCTTAAGAAGTGCATCGCACAGACATCTCCTATGATCGAATACCTTCTGAATGAACAACACAGCAGATGCTATCTGCTTGCAGCAGTCTCTTTCAGAAAGAATTCCAACCTGACCTGTGAAAAATGACAAATTACTTTTCCTAAAAAGGCAATCATTATCACAATGCAGCTCGGCTCAGTGGCAGGCCACCAGCTGGCTGTCAGAATAACAAGGAAGGGAGAGCGCAGCCCTTCTTCACTTTTTAAATATAGACATTATGGATATTTGCTTTTCAATCAACCTGTACTTTATATGATTTGTTTCTGAAAATATTTATACAACGTGTAAATGCAAACCCACATTATGGGATACATACACTGGATTATGAATTCTGGGGTATATATTACAAGGAAAGTGGCGGAGTGTGGCATTTGGAAACGCAGGGCTGCACCGTATTTACAACTATATGGTGCAGCCCCGCGTTTCCCCTCTGCGCTGTGGCTAATTACAACTGCCTAGCGCCAATGCAGGCGCCCTTGCTGCATTGTGAGAAATGACTGCTCATATGTAGGAAGGTGTCCCTTCCTGCACATAAACAATCTTAAATGGCGATTTGTAACTTCTACGTGCGCTGCTTTTTGCAGCACACATAGAAGTTGCTACTTGTCATTTTTAAAATGATTGTTTATGTTCAGGAATGGAATCATGCATAGCGTTTTGCTGTTTCTATGTGTGTTGCACCGTGCAGCACCCATACAAACAGCAAAAACGAGGAGAAACAAAGCATTTCTCCTCGTTTCACCACGTTAAGACCAGTTTTTTTTTTGTCTTAATTTATGGGGCAGCGTCAAAATCAATGGGTGTTGTGGTGGAACGCCCACCACAACACCCATTGCCCTCCCCTTTCACACTAAGGGGCCGATTATGATGCCGTAGTAAACAGCTTTGACCCTCGGTCGGAGCCGTTACTACGGCATCATAATCAGCTGTTCGGATTCATTTCTGACCGACCCATTTGGATGGAGTTGGTCGGAAAGGAATTCAAACTGGATTTTTGAATGGCTTTTGACGAACTCAGAGAGCCCTTCTGCCATTTCGAAAGCATCCAGTAATCCCAAAGGCGGCTCTTTACAATTGCAATGTCGAATTCTGACAACCTTTCTGTGCCGGCCTTTCCGACAAAGAAAGTCTGTTGGAAGTTGACTTTGGGGGCCCTTAGCAGGGTGCATGGTCTCCAGTTGGAGGCAGAGTGGGCACCTATGGTTCCCCCTGTTGATCCCTGCATCCTGTGGCAGGCACCTTGAGGTGCCTTTTCAATGAGAGCATGCATTCCCATCGGAATGCATGCTCCCATTGTAGAGGATAGGAGTGCGACCGAACAGTGTTCGGTCACATCCTAATTGCTGGGTTGGGACTGCAGACAAGAGGTCGGTCAGTCCCAGTACTGAATCGATGTTGGACGGACTCAGGTCCCTCTGACATTGAAATAGGGCCCTAAGTATAGCGTGAAAGAGTGCCTTAATTCACAAGGCAGCGTTAAGCCACGTTAAGTGGCTTATAACTGCCTTGCAAATAAGGTAAAGCCCCCTGTGGTGATAGGGGCTTGTAAATATGCCCCTCTAGGTGGATAATTTAAAAATAAAAAGCTTACGGGAAATATTTTAGCATGACTCTTACTTACAGAGGCCATTAATTAGATTAACATATGTCTTTTGTTGCTTTTTAAGACCACCTAGTCCTCTGCATCAGGAGCCTTGAAGGTTTAGAGTCTATAGTCCAGTCCCCTGCTAAGGACAGCCCTACGTCCTGCATTCAATGAATCTGTCTATTGCAGACATTACAGGAAGAGGGCTCTTCGTTTATTCCCCTGGTCACTCCCAGTAACATTATAGATTGCAGCTAAATATTCTAGTCAGAATGACTTCTAGGCACAAGTTTAAAGCAATTGTAGACTTATTGAAAGTCACAATTCATGCCCCCTGACCACTATGGCATTACCATAGGCGATTTCGAATGACCTTTGACTTTAATGACACCCACAAAAAGTGACACTATTAACTGGATAATAACTTTGATACTAACTGTAACATTAAATCCATAACTGCTGTGGGTTTCCACCCCTACCCCAGTGCTTAACTATTTTTTTGATGTTTGGGGCACTCCGTGCTAAAGCCGTTATAATTCTTTTTTTCCACAAAAAGGGTCCTGCAGTGGGGTTGCCAGACCTTTTGCTGCCCATGGTGGTCCTTGCGTTTTGCTGCCCAGCGACGGCCGCAGGTAAGAGTGGAGGTGTGGGCCATCGCACCCAAAACTCGTGCCGCCTAGGGCGGACCGCCACCCCGACGCTCTCTTGTTACGCCACTAGGATCCTAGACAAATTAGCACCTATTTTTTCTACCTGGTGGGGATTCTAAAGGTACCCAAAGTTTCTGGATTTGCCTGGAGTAATCCGAGAAAATTGCCAAAATATAGCAAATGTTTCAAACAGCGGCTAGGTTAACCAACTCGCATAGCCCACACTGTCCCCTAGTCATGGGTTTGGCGCACACCCTAAATAGTATCAGCCGCTTATGGATACTTGTGCATAGCAGACAAGCATAACATTACAGAAATAGTGGTGCACCCAAAATGAAAAGTACAATAAGATTGTCTGAAGCTCTTGTATCTTCTTTATTTCACTTCCGGAACTTTTTTACTTTGTCATTTAGAAAAATGACAAACGAAACAAGGTGAAGTGAAGGTAAGAAAAATGCAGTTTGTGTTGTCATTATTGTAGGGAATTATGCTCTTCACACTCATACATGTGTAAAGAATCATGTAGTAAGGGGACTTCAATGAGCAGTGAAGCCCTTCTATCCAACATCATTTTATAAATATATACAAACAGCTGGCCCCAGAGTACTCCAGTTAAGAAGGCTTCGGCCCCAGTCCTCCTAGGCGATCATCGCTGGTTTTACGGAGTGTTCAAAAACTACTGCGGAGGCTCTTCTCAAGAAGTGAAGTCATGCTTGGAAGCGGTGTGTGGACAAAATCTATTGTGAATATATCCATAGAAGGAATGGAAGAACCCAGCATCTGTTCCACTTGTCTGTATATAAGGATGTTCTCCATGTGAAACTCCTGCAGTTCATTGGCCTACTTGAAAGACTTGGCTAAGGGAACCACTCCACATGCTTTGCATTAAAGAATGTTTTGCTAAACCGCCTGTCTTCTTCCTGACTGAAGAATGGTATTGTTGGGTTGAGCTTGCCGTGTCGAACTGTAAACGGACCGCCTCTTTGGGGAGCCATGAATTGAAGGGCCAAACAGATTAAGAAAACAGAATGGTAGTTTTCCTAAAAATATCCTTCGAGATAAATCACAAGTCGGTCAACCAGTGGGGAACGATAAATCCTAACATGGCATGTCGACACCGAGATTTCGAGGAACTGTTAAAGGGTCTATGAGTGTCGGTGATCATTTACATTAGAAACAGGCAGAGAAAGCTTCCATAAATATACTCTGGCCTGAAGGCCATGCATGACATGGTTAGAATTATTTTTTGCTTGTTTTTCCCTACAGGGTTTGCACTTTTAAGTCTGCAAGTCCTTCCTCAATACCCCTCCCCATCCCACTGTGTCCGGGTGTCTGCGCTCAGCCAACCTTTTTCTGGCCAAAATCCCGTGCATTCATAGGTCCAGAATAGGAGGCAGGTCCTTCTCGTTTCTGGGAACCTCTCTCTGGAATAAATTCCCATTGGAATTAAGATGTATCTCATCCACCCCCCCGGTTACGGAAGAAGTTGAAAACATGGCTTTTTCTGCATGATTGATGTGGCTTCTCTCAGTGTCTTCCCACTGGTAGTGCAGAGCGCCAGGACACTCCTCGGAGTAGCAGTGTGCTTTAGAAATGCCTTTTACATTACATTACATTGTCCTAACCCCGTTCATCACCTTCATATTTATAGGGTAAAATATCGACTAAGGCTTGAGCATGTCCATTATTTACTGATAGAAAGATGTTGTGGTCTCACATGGAATTGGCAGTCAATGCAGAAGCAAAAAACCTATGAAGTGGTGCTGTGAGACTGACACATCTCTTGTCATCCTGTGTAATCCAGCTGACTAGTTTAATTATAGGCATCAGGGTCAGGGACAGGTTCTTTTGTACTGAGAAATTGCTTTTCCACAATAACCCCAGAAAAAAAATATTTTGGGAATACATTTTGGGAATACATTCATGACCACAAACAAAAAATTCTTAACTTATCATTTCTTTACCTAAATAGTTGATTTGAAGATTCAGCGTCACTAGCTGTAAACCTTCACATCAGCCACATGAAAGATGTTACCCACAAACACAATTGTATAACTCAGTCTTCCAATCAACTCTAAAAGATGGCGAGACAACTCTCATTCTGTCGCCAAACATTGTAAATCAGGAAAGGTCATGTGTAACCCTGGGCGTAGTGGGGCTACATGGAGCATCGCGTAGTGTGGCCAAATCTACGCACACTCGCGCGCTCCGCGTAGCCCCACTACGCGCCGCCCGACTCCCGACTCCCGCGGGTGGCGGGCAGCTTTGCTCCGCCGTGGCGTGTGCGTAGCGCTGCCTGCTACGCCTACTTCGTGAACCGCGAAGCAGGCAGCACTACGTACACTCCGGGGGCGGAGCGGAGCACTACGCCCACCATTACTCATGTGCAATACTAGCATTAAAAAGACTGCCACATGCCAATTACAGTAGACCCTTTTATTGGTGAATAGAAGCAAATTAACACATTTGTTGCTTTGGTGGAAACACTGGAAACATGATACACCTCTTTAAAATGCACTGCTAATGCCTGTAGGCCAGGGTACCACATTCAAAAATATCATCTTATCCTAAATACAGTTTACAAAATGGTCTTCACATTTGGTTACATTTTCTTTTGTTAAATCCAATGGGTTAAAACATTTGAATTTTTCAAATGATTTTTAGGGTCTGACTATATTTCTTCTATGTACAACACGCTTAAATGGCTAACCAAAACATGTTTTCTAAATGCTTTTATCTTTAAATTAATACTTGGTCATGCTACATGCCCTAGACACTGATATTGTGTACATTAATTTTCATTTTAGTTTTTTGCTTCTTATGGCGTATTACCTTGTTTAACTTTTTATCATTGCAGTGAAGTTGCATGTAATTTAAACTTCTTCTGATCTCACAGTCTTACGGAACTCGCTGCTGCAGCTAAATCCATGGATATGTCTTTTTAGATCACAATTTGCAGATACAGCATTCTGTGACCCCCAGTACAGCTCTAACACACACAAAAACAATACAGTGCCTTCAATCCATGCACATGGTTAAATAAATCAAAAGAAAAATCTTTGATGGATATTAATCACACCACAATTACAACATATACGTCACTAAATGATTATACTGTATGAGCTTCAAACTGGAGAGCTCACATCTGGTGTTATAGGACCAATATGACCTTGAGGACACATGCATCATTATCAACCCAAATATGTTCGACCAAAACAACAGTCAGCACCCCCTAAAGACTGACACAAACATTTCTACCACAAAACATATTTGTTTACCTCATCCTCGCAACTATATACATAATCATACAGTGCATAAATCTATTGTCCCTCTTACGCCAAGACTGACATGGAGTCTGCCGAATAAGCCCTCTGGAATCAGGAAAGCTCTCCAATAAAGCAAACGTTAATGCACCCTCACAATCTTGCCTCTCCCAATTAAGCAAGCAAACATTATATATGTGATCTCATTCTAAAAATACAATCAAGGTAGAGCCTCAAAGACTCTCTCTGTAAGCTTACCAAAGTATGCTGAGAATTTTTTTTTTACATATTTTTATTACATGTTGTGTCAGGATGTGCAATACACATCAGTAGAGAAAGCGATTTCCATCAAAGACTAATTGATATACTGTGCTACCAACGTTTCATATGACATTTACGGGTGGGCGGGGATTCAATGTTTAATTGTTTAAATGATTGAGAGGGGGGTCATGACTTGGAGGAATGTGAAACACATAGTTTGAACAACAGATGGGAAAATATTCGCATGAGATTAGTTAAATGGCTTTTGCAAAGCATTCTGGAACCTGTAGATTAGTGGATTGGTGGGAAGCAATTGGAAGTTTTTTTTAAAAAAGGGTGGGACTACCACACAGGTGTTTAAGATGGAGTGAGGCAGTGATGAACAGAGTATGGTTTTCGACAGTATGCAGACCAGGAAGTAGAACGTTTTATTTAAGGTACGAGCTTGCGTTTGGGGTTAGTAGAGGTGGTTTATCCACATTCATTGAAACAGAGTAGTGGGCGTTTAAGTCGAGAAAGTTAAAATAAATCTAAAGTAGTTGGAAAAAATTAGAACCAGCATTTATTCAGTGTTCAATTGAATTCAGTGGGCAAACCGTTGAAGGCGGGAAGAACGAAAGTTGTATGTATACATTAATCGCAGTTGTTTCATCTTTAGATAATAATTAACTGGCAACAATTTGTGAACGCATAGTTCAACAGATATGTTTTAAATTTGTAGATAAACCCCTGACCAAGAGCCCAGAGGGGCTCGAAATGCATTGGGTGATAAAGATTATCATATGAGGAATATTTATGCTCCATTCCGTGTTTTAGGACAAGGCTACGTGCATACCTATACCGTTTAAAGGAAATAATTTATTCATAAATGTCTTACATGTGACGGATCAACAAGAATTAAATGCGTAAAAAGTGGATTAATTTGGAATAAAATTTGATGAAATGGACTTACTTTGGCATTATTGTTATGCACAATTCAATGCTGTGCGTCCGGATTGGTGCGTTAATACGCCCCAGTGATTGAAACGGATATACATGTGCCAGGCCACTTCCTGTTATATTGTGATATTATGGCCTCATCTGTCACAATTAGGCCGATTACACTCAGTTCATACTACATGCAAAACATCAGAAAAGCACCAAGGGAAAACACAAACCGCTAGAGTGACTACCTACTAGAAGTTACCTAATGGATAACTTAAAATCACGTCACACTAAAACCAGACAAACTAGAAGTACTAATGAGCGGAGAACACACAGGGACATATTTACAAAAAATTGGCGCAGTGCCGCAAGCAATTTTGCTTTGCTGAGTTCGTCATTTTGTAAGAACAGGAATGCGCCGTATTTACAATTCGGTACATTCCTGTACTCATGTCGGCGCAAAAAACGCAGCCTAGAGACAGCGCAGGCACCCTTGCACCATGTTACAAGGGTGCCTGCACTGCGGGGATGATTGTTTATGGGCAGGAAGGGACACATTCTTGCACAAAAACAATCTTCAATGGTGTTTTGCTCCTTCTTTGTGTGCTCCAGAATGCATAGAAAGATCAAAATACTAGGAGAATTAAAGGTATTTCTCCTTGTTGTGCCACTCTTATGCCACCCGTGGAGAGTTGTAAGTTTTTGGCGCTGCCTCAGTCTTACAGATCCTTGTAAGTCTTGAGCATTGTCAAAAAGCAAGAGGTGGTGCATGGGAATCCCCACAGCAACACCCATTGCACGCACCTTTGCCGCTGAAAACTCCATCTAGGAGGACTATATTTACAAGGCGGCGTTAAGCCACACAAAGTAGCTTAGCGCCACCTTGTAAATATGGAGACGGGCACAGCGCAACTGGAGTGTTGCAAAAAGTGACGCTCCGGTGGCGTAATGCCCTTGTTAATATGCCCCATACTTTATCTCCATGTGCCTGTGGTGGCGGCCAAAACTTGGCCAGTGCCCTACTTCTTCGATGACAATAAGGATCCTTCGTGTTCTCTTGGACTCTTACCAGAGCCTAGCTCTGCAAATAAGCGTTTTGTCTTCTCATAAACACGCTAACAAAGTTTTGCTTTCACATTGTTCCTACCACCCCATAAAACATCACATTGATTGCCTCAGTGCGATCCTTCCTGGATTACTTATATGGACTCTATGTAGGCCTTCTACTGCACAGACTGCAGTGTACACAAAACACCACAACCAGACTCTCTGCTTCTCACACCAGAAAAAGACGTCATCTCCGCCCTGCTTGCATTCCACTGGTTTCCATATCCTGTAGGTTTACAGTCAAGGTACTGGGCCACATGCCAAGTTAGCAAGACTCCTGGGGCCTAGACCACACACATAAATTATGTTACGTACCACAGGGTCTGGTCTGGACCTTTCACAATGTTTAGAGGCCAGAACTCCCAGACAAGACTTGATCAATGCCCAGGCACCCCTTCAGTGGCAAAACACAAAAGAACGAGCCCCCTGCAGAATGTGACGGGGGGGCCTCACACCTCCTAAAAATGTTTTGGCATAGGGTTTAAATGGGGGGTTTCTAAATGTTTTGGGGCCCCTGAAGGGTGGGGGTGCCCTCTACACCGGAGGGGCTGCTGCAGGGGCCTGCTTTACCCTCAGACTTGCTTTCAGAAAGGCAAGTCCTAGAAGTGATCAGCAGATCCCAAGGGAGCTAGGAGGGTCAGAGTCTCTGATACACATATGGTCACTTTTGCAAACGATTCCTCACTGAAAAGACCTTTAGAACGCAAGCATTATAACATTAAACGCAGAACATGTGTTATATTTGTTGAAAAGAGCACTTTTTAGGTCTCACCTTGCTATCGCGTAAGCGATCGCAAAGCGAGACTATTGTAAAAGGGCTTTTCAAAGTGATCCCAAAAAGCGGATTGCATGGCTAGCACGCGCACAATCACGCGCATCGTGCCGCCATGCAATCTGCTTTTTGGGAGCACTTCAAAGGGTCCGCTCCCCCGCCTGGAATGCGCTCCCCCGCCGGGCTTGTTTTTCTTGTTCAACTAAGAGTTCACGTCTTGGATGGCTTTGGAATTGCTTTGCGTTTGGTCTGCAGGAAACAAACCCAGATTGCTAGTGCACAGTCACTGCGTTCAAAGGACACGCCTGACAGACATATTAGTCAAACACAGCAGGGTGCATGCTGCATTTATTTTGCGCGCCGCAATGTCACAAAACAGATTTCAATCTCGAATGCGCTCCCCCGCCCCCAAGCGCGCTCGCGCCACGCTCCGCCGGGCTTGTTTTTCTTGTTCAACTAAGAGTTCACGTCTTGGATGGCTTTGGAATTGCTTTGCGTCTGGTCTGCAGGAAACAAACCCCCAGATTGCTAGTGCACAGTCACTGCGTTCAAAGGACACGCCTGACAGACATATTAGTCAAACACAGCAGGGTGCATGCTGCATTTATTTTGCGCGCCGCAATGTCACAAAACCGAGGTTTAAATTAACCGAATGCTTTTATAAGCAGCGAACTGTGAAACCATCGTTTTCCACAACAAATAGGGAAGAGCTCGCACAAAAACGACAAGAATGTCCAGGCCACGTCCGACTACAAGGACGTGTAGTGCACGCACAGTGATTGTTACAGTGGTGTTCAGCACAAGGGCCCTGTTGTCACGTCTCCTCAGCCCATATCACTACATGTGTTACACACATCACACTAAAGCGAGGACGACTCACAGAGTGACCGTTTAGGCTATATTCACGTGTCTGTGTGTAGCACATACATATGAATAAACATTTTTCAAAATCGTGCCGTGATGTGGAAATTATCTCAGTGCAAATACCTGGTAAAGGATCTCAAAGGGGTCATTTCTAACACAAACTGTTACAATCTTCTACGTTTGTCATCAGCTGCAAAGTCCTAGAGACACGCAAGTTATTGTCAATATTGCTCAGATCATGTCTGAGATGTATATAGGATATATACTGATCTTCATATCACATACATTTGCCAGTCGTATGTACGTTGACTAAAATAAATATTCCATCTCTGTGCAAACGCAACCAATTAAATCTGCAGAGACATTTTCTATTAGATTCCAGGACAATATATGAGTATTTTTTGACATTTTGGAGACTTTGCAATTTGTAGCATAAGTCGTTACTTTTGTCAATAGCAGTTTATGTATTTACTAACAATTGACATTGTTTGCAAACTTGTATTGTTAATCAGGTCTGCAGTGTTAGGAGGGAGGCTTCATATCGAGATAGACAGTTAATACTCTGGGCTTGTATCAGCGTGGAACGTCGGGCGAGGCGAGGAGGGAAGAGTAACATTAGCCAGCCCTGCCAAGTACCACGCATCACGGGTTAGACAAATGGATTTTAGTGTTGGTGGCCGCATCACCACACTAAAATGCATTAGTGACGCATATCAAAGCTCCTGGGACCAACACGTGCCCTTGGGCACTGCAGCATTCTTTTGAACAGTGCAATTTGTTTTGGATAGCTCTATGCTGCTGGTTGCACAGCCGCAATGTCATCGTAAGCCAGGCCACGAGGGGTGAGCATTGCTGGGCTACAAAGTTAAACAAGCATTTGCAATGCAATAGGTCTCGCATTTACAAGAGTTTGAGCTATTAGCATTGTAAATGACAATGCCTTTTATTTGTTTTGAAAACCTGCAAGCGGTGCGTTAACGCACACTTTGGGCTTATAGTCCTTGCTTACGAGAAGCAAGGCTGGTATTAAAAGAGGCGCAGTTACTGCCAGCCTTGCTTCTCATAAACAATGACTAGAAGTACAAAGTGTGTGCTTACGCAACGCTTGCAGGTTTTCAAAACACATTAATAAAAGGCATTGTCATTTATAATGCCAATAGCTCAAACTCTAGCAAATGCGAGACCTATTGCATTGCAAATGCTTGTTAAGTATGCCACCCAAACTTACCTCCCTGTAAAAATGCCATTTCGAGACAGTCATATTGTCGCCCTCACTATGTGAAAAATATGCAGGCGATATAATAATAAATAAAACAAATGCAATAACTTCTAAATGTTCTTTTCTTGTTTCCATGTATGCTAACATCAGATGTATTGTTGTTTCCTATAGTTTTACTAGTCACAAAGCGGCTCCAGAACAGTTCCCTTTCAGGCATGGAGTGCTGCTTAAATTATACAAGAATCAGAAGGTGGAAAGCAGCTCCAGACAGAGCACTCTTAACACCAGCGACACTCTGGTTTGCTCACCTCAAATGTCTGCTTTTCTATCAAAGTCTTTAAGCGTAGGATTAGGACAGTGCCATCCACGCTGAGATAGAAAGGGACAGAGTCTTTTACCTATTCCCTTTCAAGCATAGATTACCTCATAAATTAAGCAGACATTTGAGGTGAGCAAATTTAGAGTGTCACTGGTGTTGAGAGTGCTCTATACAGGAGCTGCTTTCCACCTAAACTCAAGAACTACCCAGAGTTCTCTGCTTCTCTTTTTGCAATATTTATATATATTACGCCAAAGCATGGGCCCGAAACGCGTCTGGCAGGAAACCAAAAAAGGACTTTGTTCATGGCATGTGCCCTTGCTTTGGCATAATCTCCACCTGGGAGTGCATCATATATATATATATATATATATATATATATATATATATATATATATATATATATATATATATATAATCCATTAGTCAAGTACAGTACTCTGTGTGTGAATTCGTAATCACAGGTTTTTAGAGCCAACAAATAAATTGTGTATGCCATGCTATTGACAATACCCACCAGAGGGTATCTATAATCCAGAATTGTAAAGTAACGTTTACCTGTAGTTACAATAGCGGAGTTCCCAAATTACAATAATTGTCGAATATCATTACCTAAAAAAAAAGGGTGTTGTTAAGAATTTTATTAATGACAAACCCATTCAAAACTTATCTCTTTTCTCCATATGTTATATCACCATTTTATTTTATCTAATTGGTATTTTTTGCAACTTCACCAGCACAATGTGTAATTTAAAAACACTACAATGACCAGAATGCTTGGCAAACTGTGAAACAGGAAGTGAAAGGAAAAATAGAAATAAATAATGTCTGGTCATTTTGTTGGTAACCCGTGATCAAGGTTCGAGTGAGAACCGAAACGCGTTGGGCCAGCGTTGTTTGGCTTGTTTGCTGATGAATTTGGCTTTGAATTAAAACAAAACTGCAACTGAATTCCGAGTGAGTGCGTGTTCCTACAACCTCTGGGCTCAGGGGTCTCTTGTTGCTATTTACACCGGCTGCCCTGCCGGGCGAACTACGCACCGCCCCAAGTGAAGAGCGCCGACCCTCAACCAAGGGCACCACAGGTTCTACGTTAAACAGAGAGCCGGCAGCCACCGCGGATTCGAGTGCTGAGAGAGACAGGAAAATGATTCATGTACGCGCGCCTCTGACGAACGGACGGTAAAACTTGAACTTGCAGCCGGAGGGACGCAGGAGACAGTGAAGCCTGTCCATTCACGAGGTAAGACGCGGCAGCAGTACAAGCGTTTATTGTTTCTCTAGTCACACGGCACTCGCAGCGGTACGGAGCTCTCATAAAGCTAAATCGTGTATAAGTTACGACGTCAATTACATTTTCAAGGCAAAACTGAGTTGAGGCCACAGCGTAACATACACGTCTCATATGAACTTGCGAATAGACTATATCATCGAATCTACTTAATTCAATCAATACGGACTGGTTCATTGATTAAAAGTGATTTAATGACATTAACCTAATATCACTATTCGCATCCATATAAGCAAGAGAACTCGGATTTCCAAAGCCATTAACATTTCCTCAAAATAACAGCAACAAAACACAAGCCTAAACAACTACTATGGAGGAAAGAGAAGCTAAACGCAATGCTGAGGTAGCACAAGTGTTTGAAAGCATGTCAACTACATATCAACCCAAAGGCAAATTCAACATAAATGCCACAAATGACAATAAAGCGATTCTTAGATATTGGGAAAGATTGTCGAGAAAAGAAATCAATAAATGGTGGGAAGTGATCACCCTGAAAAAATATGTGGAAGTCAAGAGAATACCTCAAGGACTACGTCTCACATTAATGCCCAGTCATCAAGACACTAGTAGTGAACTACTGCAAGAATGGGGAGAACATCTTCTGGGCTCCTCCATGGGCCTCATAACGATCCTCATAAAACACACAGAAAAAGCACTCAACGACATACAAAAAGAATTAAGTGAAATTGAAGACTCCTTAGACAAACTCACCCTATCCGAAGAACATCAAAAATTAAAAGATGAAATCACCAAAAATCTGCAAAAACATGAAGACCGCGTAAAACAACGCAAGCAATTCAAATTCCAGAGGGACAAACTTGACTTTGAAGAAGGACGTATATTCACCTTCTCTAGGAAATATGAACAACAAAGAAGCAAGGAACAACTAGAAGCAGCCAGTATACAATCTTCCAGCTTTGAATCCCTGGCAAGCACAGATTTAAGTGAAAATGAAGGCACTAATGCCCCCCAACCTACATCTTCAACTAGCACCAAAATTCCTTTTTTAACCGAAATGCGCCTGGCCCTGCAACAACAAAGTTGGGAAAAGACAAGACCACCAGGCCGTGGGAGAGGAAGAGGAAGGGGCAGAGGACAGGGCAGAGGAGGAAGAGGAAAACAAGGCGTGGAAAAAGAGGGCAAGGGAGGCAACGATGCTTCAATGGAAACTCGGGGCAGGACAAAACGGACCTAGAAAAAACTACACAACAAGAAGTAATTAATCAAAGCGGTGACTCTCAGGAGTTGAATGTCATCAATCTCTCGAACCGCCATTTAACGAATTCAGAGGAAGAACTTCTCAAGAAAGGTCTTAACTTTTGCCCGAAAATTCACATTGACATCGCCCAAACACGCATTGATCTCTACAAATATATCCGCAAAATTAAATTGGTCAAAATATTTGCGGAAAAAACAAGACCAACTAAGGATAAAAATGCCACGTCCTTCAGCAGTGAGCTATTAGTTGAAGACGAACAAGCCCTAATCACTCTTATAACCATGGGTGAGGAAGAACCATCAGACCCGAGTGAAAACTTAAGTGAAATACTTCCACCGTTAGGAGCCGGTATAAGCGGCAAGAAACCGAAATCCTACTTTTACCCCACTTTGCCACCTGGGAACAAGATTGATTTGTTTCATGAAACAATCATACATGATCTATATCATCTTAATCATCGTAAAACCAAGGACAATCTTTTGCCATCAGAAAGACAAGCGCTCAAAAACCTGCAACAGGATTCAACAATTGAAATCAAACCCGCGGATAAAGGCGGCACTGTTGTAATCCAAAATAAAGTAGACTACATATGGGAAGCCAACCGACAGCTGCAAGATGAATCATGTTACAAAGAACTCAACACCAATCCAATAAAAGAAATAGAAAATAATATTAGTAAACATCTTAATGATTGGTTCAATGAGGGTCTGATAGACGAAGAAGAAAG
The DNA here is from genome assembly GCF_964204655.1 of Triturus cristatus. Classification (NCBI taxonomy): domain Eukaryota; kingdom Metazoa; phylum Chordata; class Amphibia; order Caudata; family Salamandridae; genus Triturus; species Triturus cristatus. Next base: position 1,239,372,710 of record NC_140591.1, on the reverse strand, counting down.
AAAATATCTTACTGTGTCACATCCTATTGAAGCTACAATGTACTTCTTGCCGAAAGTGCACAAACGCTTAATCAGACCACCAGGCAGACCTATTGTCTCTGCCAATGGTTCAATCATGGAGCCCATCTCTAATTACATTGATTACTTCTTAGCTCCCATTGTTAAAGACCTTACCAGCTACCTCAAAGACACAACTGACCTCCTACAGAAACTAGAAGGAATACCTTGGAACCAGCAATACAAACTTGTGTCAATGGACGTAGTCTCCCTATACACGAATATTGAACACGAGATAGGCCTAAAAGCATGCAGTTTCTTTTTAGGAAAAAGAAATATCCAATATAAACAGCATAACACCATGTTGTTACAAATGATTACTCTGTGTTTGCAAAACAATATTTTCATCTTCAATAAAAAACATTTCCAACAAATGAAGGGTACAGCCATGGGCTTTTCCTTTTCTCCAAATTTTGCAAATCTGGTAATGGGATGGTTTGAACAGAAAATCGCATGGAACAGTGAAAACGACCAACATGTGCAAAAAATCATCGCATGGTGGCGTTTCATCGACGACTTGTTCATAATATGGGATGGCACCAATGAAGAATTTGCAACATACTTCGAAATTTTGAATAACAATGAAACTCACCTGCAATTCACTTATGAGATAAGTTCAAACAAAATCTCATTCCTTGACATTGAAATTTACGTGCAGAACAACACCATACAAACCACCCTATTTAGAAAACGAACAGCCACAAACTCAGTCCTACATGCGGACAGCTTCCATCCAACCAATCAAAAATGGAATATTCCTTATGGGGAATTTTTAAGACTACGCAGGAACTGCTCCGCAGATAACGAATTTGTAAATCACAGCAGAGCGATGCAAGCAAGATTTGAAAAAAGAAAATACCCTGGCAGGATAATCCAAACTAGTCTAAAAAAGGCAAAACAAAGAAATCGCACAGAGCTACTCAAAAACAAACAACAGACAAACCAGGAAGATTTCACAAAAATACGCCTCATAACAAGTTATTCTACTGAAACCAGCGATCTGGTGCATATCCTGAAAAAACATTGGGGCATCCTCAAACTAGACACCACTATTGCAGACCTCATAGGGGATCACCCTAACGTCACATACAGAAGAGCGCCTAACTCAGGTGATAAGTTGACTCGCAGCCATTTTAAATCCAAACCACAGAAACCATGGACTAACATCGAAGGTTTTTGGCCGTGCAAGAATTGCAAAGCGTGCAAAATTGGCATTCCGAAAAAAGAGGTTGCAGGCAGAAAAGGCGTAAAATGGAAAATTCAACAACATATTACCTGCAAAAGTAAATATGTGGTGTACGTGGTCGAATGTCCATGCAAGCTAAAGTATATAGGCAGTACAATCTGTGAAATCAAGAAAAGAATCCTGGAACACATTAGAGCCACTGTGAACTTAGATCGCTCTAATGTAATTGCTAAACACATGGAAAGTATGCATGAAAGCAAATGGGAACTGCTTAGGTACTACGCCATTGAACAAGTACCATTTCTGGAACGCGGAGGTAACCGAGAAAAACTTCTCCGTCAAAAGGAGTCTAAGCACATTGTTTCATTCAGAACCCTGACTCCTTATGGCTTAAATCAGGACGAGGAACTTTTTGTACATTTGTGAACTTTCTACCGGTTAAACTTGTAATCTTAGCATGACACAACAGTATAACAGTATAAGGCTTTAATAGTTTAATTGTTATTACTTTCAGTTCTGTGATTAATGGGTTCAATTAGCCAATTTCGGCATATATAAGAAAGTATAATGTCCAAACACCCACTAGAGGGATGCAATCCATTAGTCAAGTACAGTACTCTGTGTGTGAATTCGTAATCACAGGTTTTTAGAGCCAACAAATAAATTGTGTATGCCATGCTATTGACAATACCCACCAGAGGGTATCTATAATCCAGAATTGTAAAGTAACGTTTACCTGTAGTTACAATAGCGGAGTTCCCAAATTACAATAATTGTCGAATATCATTACCTAAAAAAAAGGGTGTTGTTAAGAATTTTATTAATGACAAACCCATTCAAAACTTATCTCTTTTCTCCATATGTTATATCACCATTTTATTTTATCTAATTGGTATTTTTTGCAACTTCACCAGCACAATGTGTAATTTAAAAACACTACAATGACCAGAATGCTTGGCAAACTGTGAAACAGGAAGTGAAAGGAAAAATAGAAATAAATAATGTCTGGTCATTTTGTTGGTAACCCGTGATCAAGGTTCGAGTGAGAACCGAAACGCGTTGGGCCAGCGTTGTTTGGCTTGTTTGCTGATGAATTTGGCTTTGAATTAAAACAAAACTGCAACTGAATTCCGAGTGAGTGCGTGTTCCTACAACCTCTGGGCTCAGGGGTCTCTTGTTGCTATATATATATATATATATATATATATATACCTGCGGCTAAAGGTCCTATGGGAAATTGCATGGGGAAAACGCGTTTTGGGACCCCCCTTTTTTCTCGGCCCCCGCTTGACGAATCACCGTGAAACTTGCAGGATAGGAGCAGACCGGAGCTGGCCAAAAGTTTTGAAAAGTTTGCGAAAATTAGTCAATCGGCGCCAAAGTTATTCCAAATAGAATGTTGCGGATTTCCTATGGAAAATAGGCCCTAACTATATCTACCTACTGGCGACCGCCAGTAGGTAATATATATATATTTGTGTAACAGGCCGTGACGAAGCCCGAGTGAGGGTGAACTGCATTGCCAAATAAAGCTACCTGAAAATTAGAATTTGTGGATTGCGAGTTTCCTGGAGTATTATTTGTCTACCCCAGCTTCGCCAATACATTAATGACGGGTCCTGCACCCGTTCTCTCATACCGGCCCCACCAGCGTAGACGAGTCCGGCTTTGGACTGCCGTGATCGACTTTGCATATAAATATATATATATATCATAAATAATATATATCATCATATGTTCATCTTCATAAAATTATATATATATATCTATATATACTTGTACATTATAAATCACATATATACAGGCACATGTAAAATACATTGCAAACATTGTACTTCAACTACGACTGCAAAGGAGGGTATCAGAAGGATTTGAAAGCCCTTTCTATGTTAAAGTGACAGAATTGAACATTGACCATGCTAATTAGTAGTCCAGTTACGTTTTTGGGACGTTCCAAATTTAAAGCAAGGCATCATCATGGGCATGGCTTTGTGTGTGTGATATCTAAAGTTACCACACAAGTGGCTTATTCGTGATTCTGGAGTCTGGGCTTGCTTAGGGTCACCGCCTCACTCCATTCCAAAACAGCCACTGCTGCCGGTTCTAGGATTTCAAGTGACAACCTAAGGCTTTATGGGTGTTGTAGTCAGGTGAATAAATTAGACCTACAAACTTATGTTTTTTAAACAGATTTTATTGAGTTTCACAGCAGGCGCAAACATCGGGCAAAGCAAAAAAATACATTGGAGTCACATACAATACCATTATTGCATACTCAACAGTGGGAGCCCGCGAGACTCCAATCAGAACTAATTAGACCTATACATTTGATAGCTATGGTTTATAGGTGGAAAGCCAGTGACTGAAAACAGTGTAGTGTCCTCCATAAAGCTCTACCACTGTAGCCAATGAGAAAGGAATTCCTCGCCACTACACAGCCGCTGGGTGCCGATTCATTTTCGCGAAGCCCCTCGCTGTCAGAGTAACGCAGGCAGGGGCGACTGTGTGGTGGTGGACTGGTGTGGTGGCACACAGTTAGCTCTTGGCACAAACCTTCTTTACAACCATTGCAATGCCTTCATAAACACAAATTGCAGTACCTGGGGATTATTTTCTACCAGGTTCCCCGCTACCAGTCTAGACTAACTGCGCAGTCTAATTCCCCAATCAGAGTCACCATCAAGGGTAGATTTGTGACAGCTCGAAGCACCTCCTGACTTCTGGCGGAGAATCCATGCTGTGGTAGATTCTCATCCTCCTCTGATCCTGAAGGAAGCCTCCCAGGCGCCAGAGGGACTCATGCTGGAGCTTGAACGCGATAAGAGAAAGCCTTTGGATTGAAAGCAATTCTCTTGCGCTTAATGCTAACTGCAGTAGCCACTATCAAATCCCAGATATACCTCACCCATGCCGAATGAGAAATACGCTTCTTTGCAGGCTCAGAAATGGAGTCGATTGCCTGGGAAACGACCTGACATTAAGTGGCACCTTTTCTACTGTCTAGCGTTGTGCTCAATATCTGCGGATTCAATGGTATTAATACGCGCTGTGGTGCATAAGGGAGCCTTGCAATGTAGCGATTTCTATGGAAAACAAGCTTGACCAATGAAGAAGGAACACTTTAGCTAGATTTGTGGGAGTTGTAAAAATAATGTGGTCCTTCTATGCCACTTCTCAAACCACGCCTATGCACTCCTCTCCCCAGAGTAGAATATCACCCATGTCCCACTCCTCATTCCAGGCACATGCCCTTCCCTCACAAGATCACAATGAGATCCATGTTCTACTTGCCATTCCAGACCTATATCCACTCCTCTCGGAACAGATTGCGGTTAGTGTTCCAGTTTCTCATTCTGACCCTAACCCCAAGGGAGACCCGCTATGGGCAAGCTGGGTTTGTTTGTCAAGTGTGATGGGCTGAAACATCAGCGAATCAGATACTCTGAAACAGCCACCAACATGAAATACATACAAACAGAGCCATACATTTGCTTTCTGTGACATTTTGTGAGGTATTCTGAGATAAATTGCTCTCTGGAGTAAAATAGCCAACTCTGACAACTAAGCTCCACAGAATATGGTTGTTCCTTGCTGGTCTACTGGCGGTGAACAACCTTTACAACGCAACTGTTACAACGCACTACACTTACAACAAAATTTTTACAGCGCAACATCCACTACAACGCATTCCATTACATCGCATGATACTACAACGCATGTTTAAAAACTACCTTTACAACGCATTCCATTACATCGCATACTACCTTTACAACGCATACCATTACAACGCAATCCAACACTTACCCTACTGTTGCACCCCCTGGAATTAGAATAGTAATTTTTACCCCTATACTATCCGATACTTACCTTAAATGCAATTTAATATTATGCGTTGTAATGGTATGCGTTGTAAAGGTAGTATGCGATGTAATGGAATGCGTTGTAAAGGTAGTTTTTAAACATGCGTTGTAGTGTCATGCTATGTAATGGAATGCGTTGTAGTGGATGTTGCGTTGTAAAAAATGCATTGTAAGTGCATGCGTTGTAAAAGTGTGCGTTGTAACGACATACATCCCTACTGGCTAGACATATGCAGTGGCATATTTATAAGGAAACTGTCAGAGCGCGGTGTTAAGCCAAAATTGCTAACGCCACGCTCCGACAGTTTCAAGATGCAGGGATACTAAATTTAGCTGCCTAGCGCCAATGCAGGCCCCCTTGCACCATAGTGCAAGGGTGGCTATGTTGCAGGGAATTATTGTTCATGTGCAGGAAGGTGTCCCATCACACATAGAAAGAGCAAAATGAGGAGAAAGGAATAATTTCTCCTTGTTGCGCCAGGTTAAGACCAGGTTTACGCATATCTTATTTTTGACGCTGCTCCATATTTACGCCACTCTTGTAAATTGGGGGCAGTGTCAAAAAGCAATGGGTGGTGTTGTGGTGCAACACCCACTGCAACACCCATTGCCTGACCCTTTCACGCTGAGTGCTGCGTTAAAGTGGCATTATTTACAGGGCGGCGTTAAGCCACCTTAAGTGGCTTAACGCCGCCTTGTGAATAAGGCAAAGCCCCTATCTCCGCCACCACATCACGAAAAGTGACCTGGTGGTGATTGGGGCTCGTGAATATGCTCCTGTGTATCTTGACTCCCATGGGAAAGGCAGAGAGCAAATTACGGAGGTCATATTTGTTCTGTAGGCCGAGTTTCTCAATGGAAGCCAGGTGCTTGGAGCTTCCAGCCCCCCCCCCCCCCACCCAAAACAACTTGTGTTTCTCTACTGATGAAGGAATGAATCCAGAAACAAGTCTGGAGTTACACAGCACAGGCAGCTCCAATAAGGGTGAAAAATGGAAGACTACTACTGTAGTAAGTGTTATCATGCACTACATTTACCATGATGCATTGGGGCAAATGAGTGCTGGGGTATGAGGCAGTGTGCTCCCACCGACCTTCTGTTTGAAGTATTAAACAAATACAAGATTCACCCACAGATCACGTTCAACACAGCTAAAATATTCAACAACTCATCATGCTCAGGAGACTAGACTAATGAAATAGTCTATTGGTGGGCCTAGCCCAGTATACCTTTGCCTTTCTCTGCAAGGTCTTAAACTTCGGACCTAGAACCTTATAGAATCTGCCTAGACATACTTCTGTCTCATCATGGTCCAATCAAGCTAGCTGGCCACGTACAAGCCGCGGACACCTGTTTACAGGGCAATTAATGGTTCCTCCCTCCTCTACCTCTCTGGCATCCTCTCCAATACCCTCCAGCCCTAACCCTAAGATCCGCTAGCCTTAATGTCCCACCCACACCGATGCTGCCCTTCGCACTCTAGATTTTGGTCACTTTACTTGCTGGACTCTCTACACTGGATCGCTGACCCAGCAAGCCAATGTGCAGTCCTCTGTCTCCAGGAGCTGAAAGAAGCATTGAAACGCCTTCTCTTGCTACTAGAGCAGCTGGAGCGAACAGTTCCCACTGATTCAAAATCTCTGTAAACAAGCAATACCACACGACTGTCTCATTTGATGTTGATGCGTAATTAAATATGCGTTTGGCTTGTCTTTGTCAATGATAATCATCCAATTAATGCATATAATCCTCACCTGAACGGTTCATCTTGGTTAAATGTCACCCATGCCAGCCCATTGTTCTATGTGCGGGTGTATAATTCTTTGGCCCAACGTTTTTGTTTGAAATGCTATATATGAATAAATACATTGAAATAAAGATAGCTGCACCCTTACTTACGTGAAGATCACAGTAATTAAAAAGATGACAGGGACAACTGGAAACCAGTTTGAGGTGATTTAGTCTAGTGATGCACATTATGCCAGTCGGTTGGGTACACAATGCCACGAGCAGCAGATGGAATTGGGCAGAAGACAGGCTGTGGGGATGGGCTCTGCAGACAACCATGTTGTTTAGAGCTCACAGATGTGCACGTGCACTGCAGAGGCCCAGACTTGTGGAACCCTGAAGGCACTAGAACTAGGGTTGCTACGAGTGCTTAATTTGTAAAAAAAAAAAAAAAAAGCCTCAGTGCCCAAGAAACAACAGGCGGTGCTACGAATATTGGGGGTGGCGAATACAGAGGCTGCATGGTCTTCATTGCACCTCAAGCCTCTTTAATAAAACTCCAGGCACTCTCTGCCTCTTTATTTTACTCTTTCAGGTTCATTTTCACCCCTGCTTTTGCCCTTTGTCACTGTTTTTCTGTATTTCTTATCCTTCTCCTTTCTCCCCTGTGTGTTTGTATCTCTTGATCCAAGTATGTGAAGGAAAAATAAGTGCCGGTCCTGCAAAATAACTGCTGGTAGGCCCAAGCTACATCCCCTGTTTGCCACCTGTCAGAGAAACGTACCGGCCATTTGGCGTGTTTTTTGGATTCTGGAAGGGTCAAGAGCAGTTTGTGTAAAATCCGCTAATCTTTTTAGGTCCGGGGTTTGACAACTGAGGTGAAAAAACCTATTTTCTGTAATATACATAGAGTAGGCCTCGGGTCAGTCCAGGGCTTAATTTGTAAAATAATACGTGCCGGAAACCCAGCAGTGGCTCCTCTGCAATAGTGAAGGAGCATCACCCCACTGGACACCAGTACTACACCCTGAGGGGAAAAAACAACAGTAACACATGCGTCAGGAAGGAGAAACAACAGACTGATGATTCATAGAGAGAAACGGGTTACACAAAGGCACGACACAAGGAGACTGTGTAACTTTGTATATCCCTCTGTTTGCCTGCCAGAGCACTCTAAAGCCAGACCTATTGGTTTTTACCAATGCTTGTTTAACACAACAATTCTGCCTTCATTTGCTTTAAAACATTTAGAAATAACCAGGCATGCACTTAAATTCTTTTGACATGTTTCCATCTTGTATTTGGTGCTCTACGTTAACTTCAGAGGGAAGAATTATTTGTTTTTTCAACTTGGTGTTCAAATACTAGAGCCAGGTTAGTGAAATACTGGTCTGGTGGTAGCCCTGACGAGAACCTGAAAACATGTATGGGTCCTGCTCTAGTGAGACGCACAGCACAGGCATAGCTGGCAAGTTTCCCAGGTCCATGCGTGAAGTGCAACTCCATTCCAGGTTTTTTCTTTGACTGTGCGACTTGTAGACCTGTTTTATAATGGAACAACCATGACTCCATGTCCCAGGGTTCGTCTTACTTGGTGGTCCGTGTGTGTCCTAAGCAACCAAAATGACTGATAATGTAAAACGAGCAGTTTCAGACCAGAACTGGTGTGTTGTAAGACTTTATCAGAAAGACTTCCCCTCATGGTGTTCTGCCACGAATCCTACATTCCAGTGTTTTTAAAGATTGGATCTAGCCGAACAGGAAGCTACAAAACATTCTCAGATCCGCTTGTTTTCCTGTTTGAAATTGACATTGTGGGTCATTGTGTGTCATCTTGCATCCAGTAGAGGCAGATGTGGGGTGTGGCGCGTGTGGCTCACCAGCAGTGCCAGCCTCCTCTTAGAAGACTTTCTGTGATCCGGCACATGACCTGGTAGGTAGAGTTACAAGTAACTGTCCCAATGGGGATAGAACCTGTCTTCCCTTTTAACCCATGACGCTTGATACTGGAGGGCTGACTACACAGAACTGAGGATCAGTACTTCCTGCACCCGCTAAAACGTGACTCACTGGGGCTCGGAATTTATCGGGGACAGAAAACAGCATCTACTGCAAATTTACCCCTGTAACATTGGGAGTTACGCGTGGATGTTTTTTTTTTTTTTGCTTTCCATGTCACAAATCGCGTGCATTGGTATTTACTTGGCATTTTTCGCCAGGTAAATTTTGGCAAGTTTGACTTACCTAATATACTTAATTTAGGGAAAAATGTGGGATATGTGTAATTCTATGTGTAATTCTAATCCCTGCACAAACAGGAGTTTACATAGGTATCGGAAAATAATAGGCCTCTTGTAATGAGGACCGAACCCTACAATTATTACAGGACACTATCAAGTGTTAGCTGCAGGGGAAGGTTGGTACCAGTATAATATAACAGAGATTTATCACAAATCATTAAGGCCAATATTGAGTGAATCAATCAGGTTTTTTGTACAGAGCGACTACTCACCCATGAGGGTCGCGAGGCGCTAGCCAAGTATCACCTTGAAAAAGAAAATGTTTAATACACACTTATGGGCCGATAAGGAGTGGATCAAGAGGTTTCCCTGGGTGGGGTGCCACTCTGCTCAATTGTAAGCAGCCTGGTGTTCCACACTTGGATTGTACAGGTGTGGGAACACCAAACCTGATCTTACCGACCAGAAAATCTGTCTGATAAAATGCTGTGAGATTGGACTGGAAGTGCATCCCAGCCCCAATCCTGGCCCATGCCCGACTCGCTTCTAATGCACAGGGGCATTTGATGCTGCCTCCTACAAGGCTACATCCCCCCATTCCCTGTGCAACCCTTCCTGCTCCTCCTTCCCCATACTGCCCACACTTACGTTTATCGCCTTCTCAAAGAAGGTGTTGAAAGTGAATGTTAATCCCCATAAAACTGGGACTCCCTCTGGATAAATGGGTCTGCACATTGTCATCTGCATAGCTTGGTGCGGTGATTTGGAATCATTAATTCCAGCCACTCTGTGTCTCCGAAACTAACCACGACTGATTCGTCACGGGGCCCCGAGAGACCACCACTGGAATTATTCGATTTGGCGGCTGTGGCATTTACCGGATAATTATGGATTTGCCACATTTCCAACATAATCCATCATCTGCTGCATAATCTGCAGTTTTTAAATAAGAAACATGTTGTAGCTCAAACGGATCAAAAGCTACATGTTGCCGCACAGAGGAAGGCCATTTGCAAAGGTTGACTCGTTCCCTTTCTGTTGCTTATTGCTGTTATGTGGGTGCTAATGAGGTGAAACATTTGCCCAGACATTAAACTGTGTAAAACTGACAAAACAATGAATTATTACTATCACATAATGTGCTGCATTAAGCCGCACAATTTGCCTTTTCTTGTTGCATAATTTAGTCAACTCTGTTGCATAATTTGGCCCCCCTCCCTCCCTGCCCCCATAACAAGGTGCCAGTGACTCTGCCTAATGCATTGTGTCTAGCGCAAGCAGTAAATACATTATTGGGGGAAAAATCTTTATACTAGGTTTAGAGTTTGAGGAGCTAAGGGGCCATTTCCTAACGTTGTTTTGCCCCTAACTACTATGTTATGTTGTTATCTGTGTTTTTATAGCGCACTAATCACACATGAGGATATCCATATGGCCAGGTACTCCCTACAAAACACATTGACACCTCGTTCGGTGCCACTTCAAGATGCACAGCCGTTAAAGAATGAATCCAATCAATCAAAAATTGCTACTTCTTAACTTGTTAATTTGTCCATAATTTACTCCTTATCTTTTTTTTTTTTTTTTTTCTTCTTAATTATTCAATCCATTTTACTCATTCCAATTAAAACGTAGGAAGCGTTCTGGTTTCCACATGCTACATCTTTATTAAAAGTGACCCAATGCATTTCGGGATAAAATCCCTTCGTCAGGGGTATCTATAATACAAAATTAATATTGAAAAGCGTTGACATCATTATGCCCTCTTAATACAATAACGCAGAGTTATCAATGTGTCTGCCTGTGTTTTCATTACAGCAACTCATGCATAAGTATCCATCTAACTCCGTCATAGAAATGTATAATCTTTCTGCTTCACATAACGACCATCACCCCAAACTTAGTCCTTGAACCTTAAAGCTACTTAGCGTGATTCTTGATTCTCTCGTCTACTTTCAACCCGTACTTAATAAAGCTTTACGCAACAAAAACGCTTACCGTGGCACATGCATCATCACGCTTTTAAAATAAGCCAAGTACGCTCTTAAACCCTGTTCCTGAGCGCATCTCAACACCGCGCCACAGCCCCGGTTTACTTATAGGTTAAACTGAATCAGCTACTAGAGACTGGTGCTTTGTATGTCCCACGTCCCTGATTCTCCCCAGGTGAATGACCACGTGCACGCTAATCGACAAGCCCACCCCACACTGAAAACCAACTTCGCATTAAACCCTTTGATCCAGTGTTATGAGAAACTACAATTCCCAGAACCTCACGACTTGGGTCTTATCTCACTCTTCCAGCCCAAATTTAAACTGGCATAGTCGTTAGTAAGCTTGGGGTGATGGTCGTTATGTGAAGCAGAAAGATTATACATTGCTATGACGGAGTTAGATGGATACTTATGCATGAGTTGCTGTAATGAAAACACAGGCAGACACATTGATAACTCTGCGTTATTCTATTAAGAGGGCATAATGATGGGGGAGGAGCCTAGCGCGCAACCAAGATGGCCGCGTAGGTGCGAGGCTCCCGAGGACCTCCGCGACCTCCTACGTTTATCCTGTCTTCATCCTGCATCGGTCGAGGGGACTGTGTCGGTGAGCCTGAGCCAAGGTGGTACCCGTTTCCCGTTCTCGAATCGGACCTCGGGTGCCGGAGTGAGCACCGATTGAAGTTTGCGGCCTCCTTCGCTCCTGACCCCGGACTCGCGTTTGGGGGAGACCCGGTGGCAAAGTGAACAACAACGGCGGACTGGGCCTGGCGAGTCGCGTACCCCGCACTTTCACTTTCACTTTCGCGCCCCCTTGCCGTCTTTGCAAGTGGGATCGCGGCGCTCCTTGTGTTGGGGTGGCCTCGCTGGGTGACCCAGCCTGCCTGACTGCTGTGGCCCGCTCCGCCGTCCTGGGGTGACCCCCCGGAGCCCGTGGCCTTGATTGCTTGCCTTTTACTGCGTGGCTGGTGAGGGGGTGAGACCCGCGACGATGGCCACGAAACAAGATGGCGATCGGTTGAAGGCCAAGTCGGCCCGGCGTGGCGCCGCACATCAGGCCAACATCATGGACCGCTACACCCTCCCGAAAGGATCTCCCGGTGGACCGCACAAGTCCTCTGAGTGCCCTCCGGATGCCCCGGATTTGCCCACAGAGTTGACTTTGCAAGACGTCATGGGTGCCATTGCTGAGATGAAGGCCTCGGTGGGCCAGCGGTTTGACACCTTAGCCCATAAAATCGACGCGGTCCTAGTGGATGTCAACCTGGTGAGGGCTGATCTCTCCAAGACCAACGACCGGGTCGATTCTTTGGCCCACACCGCGTCGGGCCTCACGACTGAGGTGGCGGCCCTCCAAACGGAGGTGCACCGACTTCGTCAGGCGAGTGTGCTTATGGATCGGCGCCTGGAAGATTCCGAGAGTCGGGCCCGGAGGAATAACATCCGCATCATCGGAGTACCCGAGGGACGGGAGGAAGCGGCGGCGGATCTTTTTGTAGAGGACCTGATCGTTACCCATCTCCAGCCTCGGGGACTGAGTAAATTCTTTGCCGTGGAGAGGGCCCACAGAGTTCCCGGGGGAAGGCCGAAGGTCGGAGCCCCTCCGCGGCCTCTCATTGCCCGGATTTTTAACTTTCGGGACAGGGACGCGATCTTGCAAGCCTCCAGACTGCAAGGGCCGATTAAGCTGGAAAATATGGAGGTGAACTTTTATCCCGATTTCACTCAAGCGGTCCAAAAACAGAGACTGAGTTTCCTGGGTGTTAAGCGCCGGCTCCGGGACATGAACTTAAAATACGCCATGCTCTTCCCGGCCAAGTTGCGGGTAGAGGTGGATGGTCGCACGCACTTTTTTGATCGTCCCGAAGCGGCCGGGGACTGGCTGGACACTCTGTCTGGGGGTAGTGCTCGAAATGGAGGGGGGGGGGCGGTGGGAGGAGACGGCCCACTGGATCGGGACTGAGGGGTTGATATTGGACCTCACTCTGGACGACTATGATGCCACTTTCGACTAAAGCTTCTGTCTTTGTTCTTTCCCCTCCCTTGGAGGTTGTGTGGGGTCTAGAAGGGGTACTCTTTCCTCCTCTAGGGGGTCTAGCTAGTTTCACTATATAGGGGCGACAGGCACACTGCAAGTTGGGGGGGCTGTCTGGGCTCATGCAGGGGTGCAGGGAGGGGGGAGTTTTGTTGGGGTGGGTGGGTTGGGGTGGGGTGTTGTTCGTTTCTACCACAAGGCAAAAGCATCGTTGTATCATTTCTAAAGTGCTCTCAGGGGGACGAGTGATGGCTTCTGTTTATGATGGGGGGTAGGGGACTGAGTTTGTTGTCCTGGAATGTTAATGGATTGGGGGACAGGATAAAACGAGGTGTGGTCCTGCAGTTCTTGAAGCGAATTTCGCCCGATATAGTTTTTCTGCAGGAGACACACCTCATTGGCAACTCCTTTTGTGCCATGAATAGACGGGGCTACCGCCTTGTGGCCCATTCGGGCTTCACGTCTGGTTCAAGGGGTGTGGGCATTATGGTTAAGAACTCGCTCCCGTTGGAGATTGATGAGGTGCACCATGACGACAGGGGACGTTACACGGTTTTGGTGGGTAGAATGGAGGGCAGACTGGTCGTTTTTGTGTCTGTCTATGTCCCGCCGGGCTGCAGACGACCACCTTTGCGGATCTGGGGCGCCTCCTCCTTGGCCTTCCGGAGGGGATTCTAGTGGTGGGGGGGATTTTAATGCTGTGGTTTCCGGAACTGTGGATCGTCACCCCCCTAGGGATCTCCCCCGTGCCCAGGCATGGTTGTCTGGCCTCTTGGATACCTTGGGGCTGGTGGATTGTTGGCGTTTGAAACATCCCACGCAGCTGCAGTACACCTTCCATTCAGGGGCTCATGGTAGTCTCTCACGGCTAGATTATGTCCTGGTTCCGGCGGCGCACGTTGGGAGGATAGGGGAGGTGCGCCATTTGGCACGGGGTATTTCGGACCACTCTCCACTCTTGTTGCACTTTGATATTCTTCCGAGGGGAGAGGGTAGGGTGGTCCCGATTAATCCCTGGTACCTGCGTGACCCCACCATTCGCGCAGAGCTGGTTAAATCCCTTAAGCGCTACTTTGACGAGAATGTGGGGTCTGTGTCATCGGCGATCTCATTGTGGGAGGCGTTCAAGACGGTACTCAGGGGAGAGGCCTTGTCCCTTATTTCCCATTCCCAGAGGCGCGAGCGGGAGGAGGTGACTCGTGTTGAAGCGGAGATAACCGAGTTGGAGGGTGATCTAGAATGTGGGGTGACGGATGACAAATTACATGTTCTCCGGCTCAAGCAATCGGCTTATAAGGCCCTCGTCACGGAGGCGGCCAGGGGCCTCAGTAGAGAGCAACAGGGGAGACTGTATGATGTGGGTGATAAGGCTGGTAAATTGATTGCATGGTTGGACAAAAAGGAGAGAGCGAGTCGAGTTGTCCCGTTGATTGAGAAACAGAATGGTGTGTGTGTCACTGAACCAGAAGAAATTGTCTCCTGCTTTGCAGACTATTTCCGTGGGGTGTATTCCCCGGTGTCCTCCCGCTCTGAAGAAGATTCCCACGCCCTGCTCAGGGATATCGCGCTGCCTTCCCTTTCGGAGGAGGACAGAGTGTCGTTGGACGCTGCTCCAACTTCCGAAGAAATTGCCCTCGCCATACGATCGGTCGCTTCCGGCAAGGCCATGGGCCCTAATGGTCTTCCCATCGAGTTGTATAAATTGCGACCGGATACGCTGGCACCACATCTCCGTGCTATGTTCCTCGCGGCCCACTCGGCGGGTTCCCTCCCGCTAGACCAGCGTCTAGCTACTATCGTGGTTATCCATAAGGAGGGGAGGCCACGGGACCGGGTCACATCCTATCGGCCTATTTCGTTATTGAATGCAGAGCCCAAAATCCTCGCCAAGGTGCTGGCCAATCGGCTGGTCGGCGTAGTGTGTGACTTGATTCACCAGGATCAGTCCGGCTTCATCCCTCATCGCAATACAGCGCTTAACCTGCGGCGTTTGCATGGGGTGCTCGCACGTGTTCCGTTTATACGAGAGCCGGCCATTTTGGCGTCCTTGGACGCCACTATGGCGTTCGACACGCTTGAATGGCCTTATATTTGGGCGATGCTCGCGAAGTTTGGGTTTGGCCCAGGATTCATCAGTTGGGTAAAATTGCTGTACTCTGCCCCGCTGGGCAGGGGTACGCGGCAGGGCTGCCCATTATCGCCGCTCCTTTTCGCGCTCGCTTTGGAGCCCCTGGCGGAGTGGCTACGGTGGGAACCTTCTATTCGTGGTCTCCGCTGGACCCCCGAGTATGAGGACCGCGTATCTCTATACGCTGACGATATTCTCCTGTACCTGGCTTCCCCACGTAAATCACTGATAGTGCTGGTTGATGTATTGCATTCATTTGGTCTTAACTCCGGCCTTGTCATCAACTGGGCTAAATCGTGCGTCTATGTTCTCTCTGGGGAGGACCCTGTCCTTCCGCGGGGCTGTCCTATCCAGATCGCCCCGCGGGGATTCCGGTACCTGGGTGTCTTCATTACCCTGGACGCGGAGGCCCGATATAGTCAGAACTTGCTTCCCCCCCTCCAGCGCCTGAAGGAGGATGTTGCGCGTTGGAGGCGCTTGCTGCTCTCGCCGCTCGGCCGGGCGGCATTGTTTAAGATGATGTCGCTGCCGCGTTTCCTGTACGCACTGCAGAACACAATGGACGTCGTCCCAGCGCGCTACTTTCGCGAGGTGGAGAGTTTGCAGCGCCGACTGTTCTGGGAGGGTAGACCGCATATCGCCCTGGCGAAGCTGACGCTCCCGTGGTATGACGGGGGGATCGCCCTCCCGGATTTCAAACGGTATTATTGGGCCTCCCAGCTGGCTGCGATTAATCACGGCCTGTACGGGCCCGCTCTAAACCCGGCCATTGAAATGGATAAGATTTTACTGCCGGGTGGTGATTATAACCGAGCGCTGTACTCCGGCTCGCTTGACGCACGTCTGACGGGCCCCACGCGTGTCATGGTACGAGTGTGGCACGCGGCTAATGCGGCGATGGGGTGGAAAGATCGTTTGACCCGGGCGTCGCCGCTATACGCATCTGAGCAGTTGGGCTCCCTGTGGACCTCGAAGGGCTTTGAAAAGTGGGACATGATAGGCATCAGCAGGGTGGGTGATCTCTGGACTAGGGGGGGATTCAAAACGTTCGAGATGCTACGGACAGAATTCCAGTTACAGGACAGGGAGTACTTTCGGTATATGCAGATCCATCATGCGCTATGCTCCGTATTCCCGGACGTTGCCTCCATCCCGGAGTATTCCCCTCTGGAGGATAGAGTGCTAGATGGACATGTACCGGACAGCACGATTTCATTGATCTATAAAAAACTTATCAATGACCGCTCGGGACTGCTGACTAACCTTCGTGAGGCATGGGTGGCCGATGGATTGGAGCTGGATGACGAGGACTGGGTATCGGCGGTGGCCTCCCCGAAAGAGGTGGCCATACCGGCCCGCATTCGCTTCGTCCAGCTCAAGGTACTCCATAGGGTCTATGTCACGGGGCCAAGGCTACTGCGTATGGGATATGCTGTAGACGGGTTGTGTAAGCGTGGGTGTGGTTCTTTGGGGACCTTTTTCCATATTTTGTGGGAATGCCCGGAGGTGGAGCGATTCTGGCGTGGTGTGCATGAAGTCCTGCGGGTGGTTACGCGTGTGTCGCTGCTGCCCGAAGCGAGGAGATGCCTGTTGAATGTGTGGGAGCCAACCGACTACTCGGTGCCGCAGACGCGGTGGGTGACTCTGGGATATATGGTGGCCAAACGCGACATTGCTCAACTGTGGGGTTCCCAGAGGTCGCCGACTGTCTCGGCATGGAAGGATAACATGGATTGGTGCATGTTTCGGGAAAAGGTGGTGTATGTTGCGAGAGGTAAGCCTGGGACATGGGTGAACGTATGGGGCCCCTGGAACGCCTACCGCGGGGGAATCTGTACCCCGCCGTTATTGCCCGATTCGTCACCGGCCCCATCCCCTTAGCCAGTTTATCTCCCCGGTCCCGGACACTGAGTCCACCTAATCCCAGTCTTGACCTTTTTCCCCCCCTTGCTACTCCTATGGATTGGTAGGGTCCCCCCCGCTAGGGGAGCACAGGCTGCTGTTTTCGATTGTGGGTTGCCTTATGGATTTGTTCTTTTGTTGTTATATATATTAAAATGAAACCGCTATGTGTGCCCGGATGGTGTGGCTACCACCGCTTCTAACTCCTGTGCATTTCCCTTTGCCGCGGCATGCACGCTATTGTTTGTATCACATGCTCCTCTTGCTTGCTAGCGGCCGGCCTGAAGGTTGTAGGCCCATCTCTGTATATTTTTTTAATTTTGTAATAAACGGTTTCAAAAAAAAAAAAAAAAAGAGGGCATAATGATGTCAACGCTTTTCAATATTAATTTTGTATTATAGATACCCCTGATGAAGGGATTTTATCCCGAAATGCATTGGGTCACTTTTAATAAAGATGTGGCATGTGGAAACCAGAACGCTTCCTACGTTTTAATTGGAATGAGTAAAATGGATTGATCAATTAAGAAGAAAAAAAGATAAGGAGTAAATTATGGACAAATTAACAAGTTAAGAAGTAGCAATTTTTGATTGATTGGATTAATTCTTTAACGGCTGTGCATCTTGAAGTGGCACCGAACGAGGTGTCAATGTGTTTTGTTAATGTTGTTACGCGCAACTGGACGGAGCGCGAATCATGCTTGCACGCCATAGACAGTTTGAAGGAGTACATGATTCTAAATTCCTGAGTACGCCGGTGTGCATCTCACTACATAATGTTTATACCAGGTACTCCCTACACCTCCTCCCCACAATGAAAACCTGTGACAGGGGAGTCTTTGGAGGCAGGGGGCGTGACACCCCCAGCTGTATTTATTATACAAAATTAATAAACATTAAAATTACATTTTAAAAACACATAGCAGAAAATATACTTTACACAGATTACAAATGATAAGTTTACAGATATCAAGTGGCTAACCTTAACATAACTCTAATACAAAGGTTTCCTATCCATATCTAAACGTATCATGACCAATCTTTACAAACTTTATTTTCTGCGTTACTAAAAAATGGGCCTACGGCAAGGTCACTAACTGGTGTCAGATCCTTATCAAATTGTAACCACGCCCTCCAGCCGGAGTGCGCATGCGCAGAGGGCCCATTCACCGTGAGGGTACTGCCCCCCCCCCCCGGTTAACCCCGTACGCTCTATACCTGATCTCCATACAGGGGCCCTTGCAGCCGCTGTGCACGTGCGGGATGGCCCATCAGCCTAGAGAAAGCGTGACTCCCTCCTCCCCCGCACCCAACTGCCCCTGGAGTTCTAGGAGAGACCACTTGTCCCTCCCACTTGGGCGACACCATTCGGGAATGGCGCCGCCCTCTAAGGACCTTAAATTTACTGCTCACCAATCATGACAAATATTACCGCCTCCTAGCGAGGCGTGGGGGGGCAAGCTGGGGAGCCAGGAACCAAAAGGAGGCTTCCTGGGCTCTCCAGCCCTTTATACCCCTGTGATGCTGTTCGCCCTAATCTCGACCCAGAAGCGATTTGCATCGCCTCCGGGTCACGCCCAATGTCCGAGACCAATGAGGGAGAGGGGGGCGGCCGCCGCGTCACAAACGCGCGCGACAGGCACGCCCCCCCCACCACCACCGTCGCGGAGGGGGCCGGCTCGACCGCCATACCTTGTGGCGTGGCTGATGCCGGCCCCGCCGTTCTAAGTGCTCTGTAGCAGGTGTGTGAAGCCATCAGAGGGGTTTAGTGGAAGAGCCAGGTCTTCAGTTTCTTGCAAAAGACAAAAAGAGATAAGGAGGCTCTCTGTAGTGGGAGGTCGTATCAGGCTTTAGGGGCCACGTAAGAGAAAGTGCGTGTCCCTGCTCTGCTTTTGTGTATGCGTGGGGTGTGTGCGGTTTGCCTTTGAAAATATTCAGTAAATGGTCAGGTCAGTTGTTAAGAGTTTTTTTCCTGAAACTTCTAAGATAACTTTAGTGAACCTTTCAGATTTATGCCCCAGTGGGTTTGAAAGTTCCAATGCAGCGTACATCAATAGTGACTTCTGCTCCGTAGATGTCCATGGTGCTCATATACATTGCAACTGGTTAAATATGGTTAAATAGCACACGTCCATCTCATTGTTGAGTGTACAGTGGGGCACATGACACACTTCAGGTTTTCTTACCCGCCTTTGAGCAACAGCAGTGCCAGTCAATAAATGAATGAACTAGACTCCTTGACAGTGAATGCCCACAGATGTTTTTACTAGATCAGAATCGCACTACTCTTCCACACACAGATTTTAAATGTCCATAAATTCTCATTAGATCCAATACATATAGGAGAGGCCACTTAATCCAATTGATGACTTTTATTATTCAAACAATCCTTCAGCCAACGCGTTTCGTCCTATTCTGGTAGGACTTCTTCAGGGCAACTATGTAATCTTGGCGACGATTCGCAAAGATGAAGAGATCATATGTCGCGAGATCAATCATTTTCCCCAGCTTCCAAATCTTTAGGCCACATCCTCTTCATCACACCTCCTGTCGTCACACCGCAACGTCTTCCCACCCCAACAAACAACACATTTTCCTTCCGCCCAGGGAGCTGTCATGGTCAATCCGGTTTAGGGCTGGCACTAACCAGATGTTATCTCCAGAATCAAAATACATGTGTGCATCCATCCCAGAATCCTGCCTCTGCAATATCAGGCGGTGAAGAGGAGGACAAGGTTTGACAATAAGCGGAAATGCATGGTCTTGAAATCATTACTTTAAACAAGCATTGAAAATGCAATAGGTCTCGCCTTCGTTTAAGTTAAAGCAATTCTGTTTGTAATTAGGTGGCTTTTTAGCTTTGCTTTTATTAGTGTCTTTGAAACTTTCATGTACATAACATGCATACGTATGCATATATGTATATGTATGCATGCATTTATATAGATATGCAGATGTATATATATGTTTATATATATGTATGTATGTATATATATACACATACATATACATAAATGCATATGCATATATATATATATATATATATATATATATATATATATATGTGTGCGTGTAGAAAGGTAGAGAGTAGTAGAGAGAGAGGCAGAGAGAGAGGCAGAGCGAGAGGCAGCACGAGAGGTAGAGAGAGGTAAGAGGTAGAGAAGTAGAGAGTGAGTAGTAGAGAGTAGAGAGTGAGTAGTAGAGTAAGTAATAGAGAGTAAGTGGTAGAGAGTGAGTAGTAGAGAGTAGTAGAGAGTAATAGAGAGTGAGTAGTAGAGAGTAGTAGAGAGTGAGTAGTAGAGTAGTAGAGAGTGAGTAGTAGAGATTGAGTAGTAGAGTGAGTAGTAGAGAGTAGCAGAGAGTGATTAGTAGAGAGTACTAGAGTAGTAGAGAGTAGTAGAGAGTAGTAGAGAGTGAGTAGTAGAGATTGAGTAGCAGAGAGTGAGTAGTAGAGAGTAGCAGAGTGAGTAGAGAGTAGTAGAGTGTGTAGTAGAGAGTAGCAGAGAGTGAGTAGTAGAGAGTGAGTAGTAGAGAGTAGTAGAGTGAGTAGAGAGTAGAGAGTGAGTAGTAGAGTGTAAGTAGTAGAGAGTAGTGGAGCGTGAGTAGAGAAATAGAGAGTAGTAGAGAGTGACAGTGTCTCACACACATTGGCACACACACACACAATGTCACACAACAGTGTCATTCACACACACAGTGTCTCACACACAGACACTCAGTGTCTCACACACAGTGTCACACACAGTCTCTCACACACACAGTCTCTCTCACACATAGTGTCTCACACACACACACAGTCTCACACACACAGTCTCACACACAGTGTCACACACACACAGTGTCACGCACAGTCACACACACGCAGTGTCACACACACAGAGTCTCACACACACAGTATCACAGTCACACACATACAGTATCACAGTCACACACAGTATCACAGTCTCACACACACAGTGTTGCACACACACAGTGTCACACACACAGTATCACAGTCACACACACATACAGTATCAGT
This sequence comes from Triturus cristatus, assembly GCF_964204655.1. Lineage (NCBI taxonomy): Eukaryota > Metazoa > Chordata > Amphibia > Caudata > Salamandridae > Triturus > Triturus cristatus. Next base: position 1,239,351,561 of record NC_140591.1, on the reverse strand, counting down.
CACACACACACACAGTATCACAGTCTCTCACACACACACAGTGTCTCACCCACACAGTCTCACCCACACAGTCTCACACACACACAGTGTCTCACACACACACAGTCTCACACACACACACAGTGTCTCACAGTCTCACACACACACAGTATCACAGTCTCACACACACAGTATCACACACACACAGTGTTCTAAAGTGTGACGGTTTTGTGGCAGCTTAGTTACTAATTTTTGTTTTGAAACTTTGTTTTTATTATTAATTTTTAATATCCAAACCAGGCGCCCAAAATATACACAGAATGAGCAAAAAGAATCCCAAACATCCTATATACCAAAATGAACTACTGTGGTACAATAAAGTTTTTGTTGAAGAATGTATAAAGGTTGACATAGCCATTTTGATTGATGAAAAGAAAATTATATAAAAAATGCAAAAACTGAGTTTAAAAAAGTATAACCCTGTATGGAAAACTATATAAAATACAATGGCTCTGCAACTGGTATATTACGGAGAAAAGAAAAAAACAGAGAAAGAGAAAAGAAAATAAGAGTAAGATACATATGAAGTATGTTGTCTATGTGTATGATCACGTGATGGCATCAAGAGCGTTTAAAATAAGTGATGCATTAAGGCTCGGTGTGTGAACAATGCAGGGGATCCTGCCGAAACGCGTTACAGCCTGGAATGTGTAAATAAACGTTGGAAACTTACCTTTGGATAGCTGTGTCATTTTTCTGGCCGAGGAAGTATTGGAGACCGGAAGTGGTAGAAGAATATATATCAACACATGCAGGTGTGTTCCAGAAATGACAAGTGGCCCCATGTCCCAAGGGGGACTTGCAGCCATTCTGGGCATGCCACCAGCACTCAGCATTCTGGGACTTGTAGGCCCTTGGTTAGAGTCAGACTATGAATCTGTAAGTCTTAGTACGTGTAACGCTACTGGCTGAACAGCGAGGTCTGACTGAAACTTTGGGGCAGCTGTGACCTACCACTGCTGTCTGGACCATACCTTGCACCCTTTTCAGCACAACACTGATCTCCGGTTTAAAACCCGTATCTTAAAATGTGTGGCGTTAAAGTTATAAGTAAATGTACTGTCCCGAACAGAGCAGGCTTTGATTAATCTTTCCTAACTTTAACCTGAGTTCTCTGTTTCTTCGGTTAATAAAAAGAGTCCTCGTGGTTTATAACAACTGTTCCCTAAGGAGCCTTCTCTCACACTTCCTGTTCTCTAATTGTTTAGGTAATCTCGCTCATGTTACCATGAGAAATCCGAGCTGTATGGGGTGTGCGCTAGCGGGCAGATCCTTCATGTGAAGACACGGATGTTCGAACCTGTTATGGACTAGTAGTAAATGACGGTCCGTGTTATTTTTGTGAGCCCTGTTGTTTATTTAGCCTTGTTCTTTTGCACAAAGAAAGCAGTGAAAGGCCAAGCGCCTGCATTACAAGCAGAACGATATGGGGTGTGTTTTGGCAGCTTGTGTGTTTGTGGGGGCTGGTATCTGGTTTAATGGATTTTTGTTGAGTTGCGCTTCTGTGTTATTTCTGCTGGCTCCTTCATATCAGTCCACACCTCCAGCTGATAAGCATGCCTACCCAGGTGACAGAATAATCTAACACCCATTACTGTCAAGAATAGACCCAAAGGGGAGGAGGGAGGGTGGCCTTGTTGTGGAGTTGAGGTTTGCTTTGTTGTTTCTCGGGTGTGGTGACAGAACTCCTCTTCTGTTTGCCGTAGTCTCACTGTCATGATGACAACAAGGAAAACCTAGTTATCTGGAGAAGAGTAGATTACATTCAGGGCTAGATTGACCTGGCAAGCTCATTCCATCCATTCCAGGAGGAGAAACAATGGTTTGGGTACCATCAGATGGTGAAGTGTTGAATATTTCACACGTTTCGTTAGAACTGGCAGTAAAATCAATGGCATTATAGTCAATATATTTAGGAAATTGTGCCAAATAATATTCCAATTGGCCTCATATTACAATACTCCTTGATATAATCCACCTCTATAACCATTCGAGGAGGGAGAGAGCCATACATTCACACCTCTCATGGAAGGGAAAAGTCTGAACATTCCCCTAACAAAAACCTTCCTAAACCAGAACTATCGCAAATGTATACATTTACACTGTGTATGTCGAAATAAAACCTACAAGGCTTGTTCTACTCCAGTTTATATCAATATGTCCCATAGTTCCCCCCACTATCTGTGATGATGGGTGACAACAGATTATTTAAATTAATGAGTTGGGACCCCACGAGGGCATGGATGTCTATCTCCTATTAAAGTAAAAGCCTCATTTGGTGTGAATGCCTAAGAAGAATTCACTCACTATGGCGTCAGAATTATGGCTTCTAGTTATATCAAAGTCACAATGTCATTTCGAAAAACAGTCTGACTGATCACTCCCTAAGATTGTTTCATCTGGGGTTTGCTGAACCCCAGATTTGGGGCAGCATACTGGGCCTCGAATATAAATGTATAATAGGCCCATTACACCTCAGGACAATCAGTTCTGAGCTCTCTCGTCCACCCCGCACACACGGAGCTACTCGAGCTGGCGCCCAGATGCTATGCCCACTGTAGGAAACCCCGGGGTCACACAGAGATTCTAAAGAAGGGGCAGGATGGGACAGCTGCATGCAAAGTGAGGGGAGAGGGTGTGGCATAATGGCCAGAGCTGCCTACTTTGGAACTGAGGAACCAGGGTCTAGCCTGGGCGTCGGCTCAACGTCCTGTGTTTCTGGGCAAATCACTTGATCTCACCTTGCCTGGAAAAAAGGCAAAAATGAATGAATGTGTGCTTGTGAAATGTAACCAGCGCTCATGTGAAGCACTCCAGTACTTTCGCTTCGAGTTTGCGCTATTAAACACTCTAAAAAACAGAAAGGGCAAGTCTTTAAACCCAACTTGGGGATAGGAGGCCCGAAGCAAAGATTAGCCAAGCTTGAGAGACACTTTAACTGTATTTACAAGCAATGGGAATGGGATAGATAGTAGTTTATCACATATCCACCTCATGCATGAGCATTTTTTTCTCATCACCGTTGCAAACAGATTGATTTGTCTAGAACCAAAAAGTGCCCTACATTGGGGCACTTTCAGAGCTGCCAAGTGCCCGGGTGGTTTGTATGCAAATCTCCTACTGTGCGGAAAATGACACTCACTTTCCCTACTTACCTTAAGGTTAGTACGCAACGTTTTCTCCGATGAACATACTTCTGACTGAACGTGTTTACCAATTAGAGAGAGGTGTTTCATTCGCGGCTCCAACACTTCTCCAATCTGCCCATGCCTCGTTCTAATCATAACGTTTAAAAAATTCATGGCAAATCCTTTTAGTTGGTTTGACGAGAAATTCTGATCATTTTGTTCTGTTTAGCACAGGGTTAAATGAGGACTGCGTCCAGCTCCCAACTCTTTAATATGCGCATGCGATTTTTTTTCTATGTAAAGCCACTGCTTGATGTGAAAATATCCCGTGGGAATCATGTATATGCACTTGTTCCAGCTGTTATACGTCTCAGCAGGTAGCTGGAGGGCGCTCAGGGAAGCGCGCATCTCCGTTGCCAGTCCAAATTCTTAACGTCTCAGTGGGGTCCTAATGGCGATTGGCAGAGCGCTCGTGTCTCGGAGACCCGCCTCTGTGGTTATTCAAATCGATAGTATTGAGAACACGAGTCATCGGGGCCACAACACGCCCTCCGTAAGTATGCCCATCTGGTGCTACCACTCCTCGGTCTACGTCTTTGAAGATAATTTAAATTCCAGCTCTCAAAGAAAAATACAAACCCTGCCTTGGGATCTGCCTTTATCACAAGAGAAACAAGCACGCTCCGCTTTCACTTTCGTCCGTTGTGAAAGCTTTCTTGTCTTTATGGGGCCATGTGTTGGAAACACATGGCCCCATAAAGATAAGAAAGCTTTCACGACGCACGGAAGGCAGACGAGCCCGTCCAAATGGGACGGCTCAAAAAAGCCGGGCAAAAACATCACCAACAGCTCTTTTCCAGTGGCTGGCCACCATTTAGCATAAACGGTGACGCCAGCCACTGGAAAAGAGGGGCGGGGCTTAATGCCCTTTACAGAAATATCCTAATTCATTAAATCTCGCCAGCGAGACTGTGCATGTGCGCAGCCTACGCCAGGCGAGACCTAAAAAAGGCCAGTTCCCTCGAGTGCCAATCGTCACTCACCTTATTCTGATAGGTGTTGTCCAGGGATGATTGCATTCTGCAAACTCCACACCAGCAAAAAAATGATGGATTTGGGCCCAGATTTCCGTACTGGGGTGAATATATGATATTGTTCAGCATTCTGTCCAGGGATGATTGCGTTTTGCAAACACCACACCAGCAGCCAACCTGTGCAGCTGCAGGAGGCTCCAAAGTTTGTCTAGGCATGTTGCTCAAATCCAGCAGAGAAATGAGGTATGTGGAGTTCAGTAGGCCTTTAAAAAGACAACCTGGGCCTTCCTTTTCCCAGTTACATTTCATTTGCCCATTTTGTGAAGGAGGTGGAAGCAGAACTGACGGGTTCTACGTGAGATTCGGGTAACACGAACCAAGTCTGCAAGGCCTGTCCACCAGTTCGCATTGCGGGGTCGGGGCATAAAAAGGCCTGTGATTACAAAAAGGGAGCCTGATATGGACCCATTTCGATCCCCCCTTCTTTAAACTGCCAATGCTCAGCCCCGGCAGGACCCGACCCACTTAAAGCCCTGGGAAAACAAAACAGTCCTGGTTACTGGTGCTTAAACAGGAGCTTGGGTGCCCCGGGGGTTCCGGTTGGATGCAGTTTAGGAGTTGGTTTCTGATGTCACTGTCAGGATGGTCTGGTGCTCCTTGGGTCTTTTGTGGTTATGGGCTACTGAGCAAAACAATGAGCCCTTAACACACTTTTCATCGGTCACAGTAGTGATTTTTGTTTCCTCAAGGGCTTCCCAGACCATAGCCGGTTTGAGGTTGGGGCTAAGAACAGTGTATACATTTTAATTTTTTCTTCACTGTGTATATGTGGGAGTATCGTCCACTAGGGGATTTCTCCTGCCTGATGCCCTCATGGGTAAAGCCAGGAACTAAAGACAGTAGAGGACCTCAAGCCATCAAATATGTTTGGTCAGTTACTGTTAGTTGACAGACTTCCATTAGTAATGTGGAAGAAGAACTTGACCTCAAACACACGGCAGATCTCAGGGATGGGTACAGCATGCCCACTTACAGAACACTACGGGGAGGGTCACCAGCCCGACTCTACCTAAATTAGATACTGTGGTCGGCTCAGTCTTGGTTCGACTGGTCCATCTCAGTGGGCAGGACAACAGTTTTCGGAGAGCCGGGCTAAAGCTCATTTCTCTTAATGCTCGGATGCGTCTCTGGATGTTGGACCCTTCATGTGGGCAGGCAGATAGGCAGGCATGTCAGAATCAAGATAGGAAGGTCTCAGTCTGAGGCTTGGTCTCAATCTGGAAAGGGAAAGAGGCAACATGCAGTAAATATCTCCTGGAACGCTTGAACTCCTCCCAGGTCATTGGGCTGATTCAGTGTTGGCTGGAAGGGGCAAGTTATTGTGATGTTGTGGGGAGTTGGACACTGGGCCAGTGAAGAGTTTTTGCTGCCTACTGGTTAAACTGTAGCGAAATACATTTGTTCAAGTACGTGTGTGTTCTGCCCAGCTCTCTGTTATCTGGAGATATGAAACCAACATGCACAGAAGGGGGAGTGTTACTGCATACTACTAGTACATAGTACATACATGGCTTGTGGTAGTGAGGGAGAGTAGTTGAATACACTGTGGAGGAGTAACCAAGGTAGAGGGCAAGGAAGTGTTCTTTCTTCTAACAAGAGGAATGTGAACAGCTTGGCTAAGGGTTGGGATGGAGGAAGCAACATGAACTGGGGTGTAGCGGCTTGTATAAGATGTGGAATATACTGGGCTGTATGATGTAGTTTCTGGGCAGAATGGAGACAGTGTAGAGTAAGGGGTGGTGTTGGAGGATATATCTGATGCTGTAGGGTGTAAGGGATGGTCTAGGACATAGTCGTGTAGAGGACAGGGTGTTGGTGTATGCTGTATGTTATGGTTGATTAGGTGGTGGGATAGGGTGTTGTGTATTGTTTAGTATGTATGTGACTGTGTAGGTTATAGGAAGTGTGGTCTGTAGTTGGTGGGGTAACTTGTAGAAGGCACAGCTAATGGTTTAATGTGAGCGGTGTTGCAGATTGTAGGTAGTGTACTGGGTGCACGTAGTGATGTAGGGTGTTTGAGTGAGCGGTGTAGATGTATGTGCTGATGTGTTTTATGTGGCGGTGTCTCCTGTAGGTGGACACTAATGGGCTCAGATAACGTAGCTGTAAGATGTACAATATTGGAGGTGTGGTATGTGGTTATAGGCTTTAGGAGGTGAGGTGTTTGCTGTGTTAGTGCTGGTGTGTAGGTTGTAGGGTCGAGTGTAGGGCATGGTGCGGGGTTTAAGGTCTAGATTCAACATATGTAGGGGTAGTGTCATATAAATATATAGTAGAGATGTAGGGAGGAGGTGACGTAGGTCCAGATACGTAGTGTACATTGTTACCCAGGGTGTAGGTAGTAGGATAGTTAGTAGAGTATGTGTAGTGTGTAGATTACATGGTGTGACTGTAGGGTGAAGGTGGTGGAGTTGCTGGTAATACATTCTGCAGGTTGTGGTGTAACGTGTGACTGGGGGTCTCTGGAGCAGTTGATGTATCAACGCCTTCTGTTGCTTCAGGTCTATTGGCAAGAAAAACACATCTCTTGTTTCAGGATCACTCACTAGAGAACAATGCTAGCTCCGGGGGGTTTTAACTTCTGGCCTCAGGACTCTGCAACCAACATATATGGAATCCTATGTCCAGGCCCTAGAACAGAAGTGAATAAGTCTGTCCCCTGCAACCAGGTCCCCAGATAGACGACTAACTACAACACCTTCTAACACTAAGAAACCGCCCTGGGTATTACAAACCTGCTGCCAGTAATGCAACTCTGAGCACAAATAAAAGCCATTCCACGCCATTTCACTGGATGCTCAGTCTGGATAGTGTGCAGTAGAAATAGTATGCTATGATTATGCTATAGAGTGTGTTTTTAACATGGCTTGAGCTTGTGACATATTTGCACACTATGGCCCATCTTCTTGATTAAGCAAAATGTGAACAGGCTCTAAATCTGCTGCAGTAGACACCACTGTTCCACTAGGATGTCTTCAACATTTCAAATGTATCCCAGAAATTCCTCATCTGTTTCTAGTCTGTTGTGTAGGTATTTGTTCCATTAACTCCAGATCACCATAAGACTAATCTATAGTCTAGGAGTGTTTTTGTCAGCCATTCGTTTTTTAGGCAAGGCAGCTTCACCACATTGTAAAGGACCATGGATTGTCTGAGAGCTCCACTAGCTGTCATTCCCATGATCTCCTGTGGAACCAGGAGGTTGTTCTTGGCTTGAGACATACGTAAGAGGTGAGCCCTTGACCATGCAAGTACCAAGTAGACGCCTTACAAGGCTACTTCCTGTCGCACAGAACTTTACATGAAAAAACACAGCTGTAATGTTGGCTTTCACTTGGACGTTCAGCTACTTTACCTTTAGTTCAGGAAACAATTATTTTCCGGTTTGTTGCAATAGATGGTGGCGGACTGAATCGCTTCTTTAAATGGAGCTACCTATGTCAGAGAAATGACCTAGAGGTGGCTAACAGCATTTTCAGAAACCCACAGTGGAAGTGAAAGTTAAAGCCCAGTAAGAAATATAAACCAATCTGCTTCATTTCCTGATGCTGATAGTTTCAGTGGGCTCTGTGGTGAGGCTAACGAGTAAGAACCGAGAGCTCTGGGTGCAAAGTGATGGAAGAAACAGCAGCAGACACACCCTGGGAGCTCTGGGTGCAAAGCGTGGGAAGAAACAGCAGCGGACACACCCTGAGTGCTCTGGGTGCAAAGCGTGGGAAGAAACAGCAGCGGACACACCCTGAGAGCTCTGGGTGCAAAGCGTGGGAAGAAACAGCAGCGGACACACCCTGAGAGCTCTGGGTGCAAAGCGTGGGAAGAAACAGCAGCGGACACAACCTGAGAGCTCTGGGTGCAAAGCATGGGAACAAACAGCTGCAGACTAAGCTGAGAGCTCTGGGTGCAACGCGCGGTAAGAAACAGCAGGGGACACACCAGGAGAGTTCTGGGTGCAAAACGTGGGAAGAAACAGCAGCAGACACCCTGAGAGCTCTGGGTGTAAAGCGCGGGAAGAAACAGCAGCAGGCATACCCTGAGAGCTATGGGTGCAAACCATGGGAAGAAACAGCAGCAGACACAGCATGAGATCTCTGGGTGCAAAGTGTGAGAAGAAGGAACAGCAGACACACCCTGAGAGCTCTGGATTCAAAGCATGGGAAGAAACAGCAGCAGACACACCCTGAGAGCTCTGGGTGCAAAGCGTGGGAAGAAACAATAGCAGACGCACCCTGAGAGCTCTGGGTGCAAAGCATTGAAAGAAACAACAGCAGACGCACCCAGGTGCAAAGAGTGGGAAGTACAGCAGAAGACGCACCCTGAGAGCTCTGGGTGCAAAGCGTGGGAAGAAACTATAGCAGACGCACCCTGAGAGCTCTGGGTGCAAAGCATGGAAGGAAACAACAGCAGACGCACCCAGGTGCAAAGAGTGGGAAGTACAGCAGCAGACGCACCCTGAGAGCTCTGGGTGCAAAGCGTGGGAAGAAACTACAGCAGACGCACTCAGGTGCAAAGGGTGGGAAGAAACTACAGCAGACACACCCAAAGAGCTATGGGTGCAAAGCAAGGTAAGAAACAACAGCAAACACTCCCTGAGAACTCTGGGTGCAAAGCATGGGAAGAAACAGCTCAGACACACCGTGAGAGCTCTGGGTGCAAAGGGTTGGGAGAAACAGCAGCAGACACACCATGAGATCTCTGGGTGCAAAGTGTGAGAATAAGGAACAGCAGACACACCCTGAGAGCTCTGGAATCAAAGCATGGGAAGAAACAGCAGCAGACACACCCTGAGAGCTCTGGGTGCAAAGCGTGGGACGAAACAACAGCAGACACACCCTGAGAGCTCTGGGTGCAAAGCGTGGGAAGAAACCACAGCAGACGCACCCTGAGAGCTCTGGGTGAAAAGCGTGGGAAGAAACAACAGCAAGACGCACCCAGGTGCAAAGCGTGGGAAAAAACAACAGCAGACGCACCCAGGTGCAAAGAGTGGAAAGAAACATCAGCAGATGCACCCTGAGAGCGCTGGGTGCAAAGCGTGGGAAGAAACTAGCAGCAGACGCACCCAGGTGCAAAGGGTGGGAAGAAACAGCAGCAGACGCACCCAGAGAGCTCTGGGGGCAAAGCGTGGGGAAAATGACAGCAGACACACCCTAAGAGCTATGGGTGCAAAGCATGGGAAGAAGCAACAGCAGACGCACCCTGAGAGCTCTGGGTGAAAAGTGTGGGAAGAAACAGCAGCAGACGCACCATTCCAGATCTCCAAACGGAGAAGTGCCATAGTCGTGGATCATGCAGCACAACCCAGAAGTAAAAGGTATGCCCAATGGGGAATAGGAGAAGGACGACATACAGTACTACAATCCTGCAGAAAATGCACCCAGAAAGGAGCCATGGGACCTACTAATGTGACTTCTGAGTTATTTTACTATGTAGACTAATCCTTTGAACCCAGAATAATGCTCAAGCACGAGTAACTTTACCCTATTGGCCTTTCTAACCTATATTCTACACTTTGATATTAGTGCCTGGTGTATAAAGAGACACTGGAGCAGGGACTGGCTTTTCCATGTGACTATGAGGGGACCCGGCCACGTTACTTGAAATGAATTATAGCAGTACAAGGCCATAGGCCCTTCATTGCCAGCGAAATATCAACAGTGTATTGAATTTTCACCCCTGGAAGAAGTGTTACATTTATTATTTACACCTGTGTTTACTATCCTGAATTTGTAGATGTTGCTGCATGATCACTTACCTAGCCTTTACATTTAAAAATATGATTTTAGAAGCTATTCATCCAAACTTTCTAAGCTGTATTTTAAAACACCTTCTGCTCTTTAGCTAAAACTGAGACGTGTGTGCTGAAATTATATATTTGTTCCTGGCTTTGAGTAGGTCAGTGGATTCATAATGCTTTTCCTTGAGACTGAATGAATGTTACTTTAGATAGCCTCGGTTGCCGCAGGGTTACTGTCAGTATTCAAGGTGACGTGAGCCGCACTCTCTAAGAGCGGACTGTGCAGGAGACCCTGGGAGGCAGCAGCTTTATGGAGCCTGCTTGAGGGAGACAGAGGGTGAGCTCGCACACTGCAGAGTTATGGAGGTCCTTATCATCAATTAACAGAGGAGATATGTTTCTGCATTTTTGGTTTCCTCAAATCACTGTTTACCTCAGCATGCACTTAAAAGACGATATTGAGTACAAAGTTTATTCGTAAATTGATCAGCAAGTGCCCATATATTTTCCTCCTGAGACAAACAGCAATACAGTCTGTTTTCGACCATTTTTTTTGTAAACCAATTTTATTGCATTTTCACCCTAACTATATAAATGTACAATATAATCAGAGTAGGTTATACAGCTAATATACGTGCTCGTACCTCTGGAGTATTACAATTAAAATAAATTACCTCTATAGGAATTACCCTCCTCCTCCCACCCAACTAGAACGCTACATTAATTAAGGTCAAGCAGTGATCAATTCAAGTTGATATTTATCATAAACCAATACAATCCCCCCTCAATTACCCCCCCATCCCTCCCACCAGGCATGTCACGTACTGTCGACGTGTTGGGTTGCAGTTGGGATCTATCATCAAATTGGGCGTGCAACTCTAGCTAAAAGCATATTATATGGTCTAATTCACGATGTCAACGGGGCGCACTAAACCTAATATCTTGAGCCTCCACAACATATCTGCCCATGCGGTAAACTAACCAATCCACTGCCTCAGGTGCTGCAGCCAGGGCAGTGTCGTCAGCGGCATCTTCTGGGGACTTTAGGAGCGCCACCAACGCCTCCCACGCCCTTGCTGCCTCCAGGGCCCAATCAGTGCCCGCTCTTTTTGCTAGCTGTAGCCTAACTAGTCCATCACACTCCGCCCACTTAATTAGTTCCCTCTTCCGTCTGCTTATATCAGGGTACAGTCTGTTTTCGACCATGTGCGTTTAACCGCATGTATATTATTTAATGTCCTCAATAGAACATCAATGACATTTACATACAATCTTTTTATTTTTATTTTTTTTAAATCAGAAGCCTCATAAGGGACATTATAAACACAGTATTTGTTTCCATTATTTTCAATGAGCTATAAAACTCAACTTTTATCCCAAGCTTCAGTACAAAGTCTGTTCAAGACATTAGTTAGTTCATGTTTATATTTAATAAATAAACTCATGTTTGTGGGCAAAAAGAATATTGCTTTTATGCACAATTCATTTCATAATTGTGCATTTATCTACAAGCATTTGATTTCAAAGTTCTAGAACAACAAATATTTGTCTATGTTTTTGCGTAAATATGAATGCGTATTAATTCATCATAGCGACAGGACATGTTCTAATTAAATGTTTGTTGTTTGTTTATGCACGTTATTAATGAATTCAATATTAATCCATATAATATTCAAGCATTGCAGATTTACTTAAACTATTGTCAGCAGAGATATTTATACATGCATATGCTTGATTTAATTTTGTATTTGGGAATTTCTCTTCTTATTACGCATGCATATAGCTTTTAGACGCATCAATAGAGTAGAGGCACAAGACATATAGAACTTAAGAAGTTTAGTTATTGTTTACACGCATTTGTCGACAGTGTAGCTACTTTCTCTAATCTGTGGGTCAGGTATTAAGGAACTCCGGTTGACCTGTCCTTGTTAAAACCAAGAGATTGAGCCTCCCTTCTCTTCTTTACATTAGCGGTGCTACAACATTATTAAAGCTTGAATCAAGAGAAGTATAGAGTGCTATTTGCTGAACACATCCATACTCTTTACATATATACACACTATCTCTGCGAGAAGCTGTACAAAGGGGTTAGTGCAAATCGTAATAAACAAGGGGGGCTCATTCATGGTATATTTAGAGATTGGATAGGAAGGGACGCGAAGGAACCCATAACACAAATATAAATGACTAGAGTCTGAAGAACAACATAGGACAGCCTTGGAGTTGCGCTATGCTGTCCATCACTGTTGAGACTGACAGCATACCCCTATCACATGAAGCAGACCAAGCTGGGATTCTAAAGGAAGCATGAAATGTCTCTGAATCTGAATTAACAAAGATTTCTGAGATGAATAATAAAATCCTTCAGGGGTAAGATGAAGGTGGAATGATTGGGAGCAAGTTATGTGTATCTTGTGAACAAAAGTATTGAGATCCTTGGGCGGAACCATGTTTTCATCAAAAGTTTTATAAGTCTTCCAAACACATATTATGTCCATAAAATCGAGCTAATTGTATTGCATTTGAATCTGAGGACCAGTGCCAATGGTGCAGAATAATAATTTAGCACTGTACTTTCGAAATCAATTTTGAGAGATCCACTTTACACCCTACCAGAAGACAAAAAGACCTAGAAAAAGATGCCACTACCAAAGCTCTCTACTTGAAGTTCAAAGTAGCCACAAGAAGAGACAGGATGATTAAACTATTGCATTCAATGTAGGCCTATGTTTACATGCAAGGGAGAAAGAGTGATGCCTACCAGCCAAACTCTTGGGACTTAAAGAGAAATCCATAGAAAAAGCAACTTCGAACGATTACGGCCATAGATCGAGATGGGCAAGACAGACCGCAAACGGTGGTGATGGCTGTTTCAGGCACACAGACTACAATAATAAAGATTATGAGGAAATTGTATCAATAAACAATGTTTCCTGCTCACAGATTAATTAACGGAGAATAGTTAACTGGTTAGTCGGTGCAATACAACCTGAGAACATGAAAGTTAAAATATTGTATGAAAACACCTCAAGACATCAGCAACAACTTTAGCTTATCTTACAATAGTTTAAGATTTCCTAAGTCACAGGGGTATTTTACTGAGCTCCAAGAGGAACTACAGAGTGTATTTGAAATGTATAGACCCAATTGTGTGGACGTGAATCAGTTATTGTGACTGGTGGTGCCATGTCTCGTGCAAGAAAGACTGATGGAGATAGCGCCATGGCTAAGAATGGACCGTACAAATGATGGAGAGTTTAACTCACTGAAGGATGAGTTATTGAATGCAATTGTTGATGTGCTCCCAGTGAAAACCAAATAGACTAAGATCTTGAATTGTAAGCAAAATAAGGGTGAAGCACCAGCTGATTATTTGGACAGATTTAAGGGTGTGTTTGAGAGATACTCAGGTGTAGCCAGTCCCTACAGAGATGGTTCAGGAAGCTGTAAACACTGCTTTGTGCAGGGATTGTTACTGAATGTTAGGAGTCTGCTGATGACTATCTGCATTGAATGGCGGACTAGGAAGTTGGCCAAAAGAGTGATGATCGCTAACCACTGGGTAGCGTCACAAGAGAGAAAGAAAGAGACTGTAGAATCGAAACTGATGTCACTGAAGTTGCAGAACTTTCAGAGAACCATTAAGGGTGTGGGGCAGTGAGCCCCACAAAGGGAGGAACAAATGGGGAGTGAAAGGAAGGAAGGAGAGTTGGGAGAGGCAATGGAAGAGGCCTGGAAGAGGCCTGGTAGTGGGAAGTTCATGTTTTGCTTGCCAACACATGGGTCCTTGAAAATGGAACTACCCCAACATTTTGTCTAAGGCACCTGCCATCCCCCATCAGTCTGGGTTTCATCAGATTACGCAAAACGCTTGTTCTAAATTTTAGGACAGCCCAAGATGTTCTGACTACACCATGAGTACCTGAATTCTGGTGGATCAGAAGATTTATGTAGGTTGTGTCATTAATGTTAAGTGTATTTCCAGTCTCATTGACTTGGGCACTCACTGTAAAAAAAAACCCTCCAAATTTGCCTACTTTACCTCTCTCTGGCATGTCCATAGACACGGCCAGTATTTCTAGTTAACAAGTTCCCCATTAGATTAATGGTCCCATATCCATTTCTGTAGATCCCATTTGCGATAAACATTCATTTTTACTCAGACCAACTTCCCAACTAATCTGCTAGGCACGAACATTCTTTGTAAGCTGAAATATACTGTATTTTGCACTTCGGAGGGTGTGTTCTTAAGTATACCCCATCAACAAGACAACAAAAGTACTCACACTATTATGTGAGAGCACAAATCACCTACATAATGCAAATGAAACTGCCATGTCTCCTGATTTATTTGAGTTTCTTTCACAGGGGCCATTTACCCTGTGGTCCACTGGAACCATGATGTGAGATCTTATTATCAATGGAACCAGTGATATTTGACCCTCAGAAGAAGCTACCCAGAAACCCCAGTATCCTTTGAAACTTGAGGTGGGGAACCGATTTGCCTTGTAATAGAAGATTTAATTAAGGAAGGGGTTTTAGTACACATTGTTAGTAGATGTAATACCTAGATACTCCCGATACTCAAGTCTGTGAAAGCCAATGTGTACAGGTTTGTACCGAAGCTTAGGGCCATTAATAAATTGCTAATCCGAGACAGCCCTGATCGCCGCACCCCACTCGACAGAGGAGAATCAGCCGCCCTGATCCTGCTTGACCTCTCCGCAGTCTTTGACACCGTCCCCCGCCACACACTCATTGACCAACTATGCCAGATTGGAATAACAGATGATGCACTCAGTTGGATGGCATCCTTTCTCACGGGGCACATTCAGTGTGCCCACCACTGTATGAAGAACGTCTCATGAAGGACAACTGACTGAACCTAAACACTGACAAAATTGAAGTTCTGATCTTCGGCAGACACACTACCCTCTGGAGGCCGGCAGACCTCGGTCCCATCCCCACACTGAAAGATCATGCCCCCATCCTCGCCATCATCCTGGACAGTGAACTCTTCATGAAACATCAGGTCAACACTGTCTCCTTAGCCTGTTTCCACACGCTCCGCAAGGTTTTCAAGTGGCTCTCCATCAGCACCAGGAAAACGGTGACGCATGCTATCATCACCAGCCAACTGGACTAAGGCAACGCACTCTATCAAGGCACCACTACCGAATTCATGCAAAGACTCCAGACGATCCAGAACGCAGCTGCCAGACTGATTCTCAACCTGCTCAAGAAGACACACATTACCCAGCACCTGAAGTACCTCCACTAGCTCCCCATCCAGAAGAGATGCTAATTCAAGCTGCAGACCCACCCCTACAAAGCCCTCCACTATCAAGGGCCTTCCTACTTGAATCACCACCTGCATTTCCACCGACCTTCCAGGAATCTCTGTTCCACACACCACGCCCAACACAGATACCATAGATCCGCAGCTGCCACTCTGGAGGACACTCCTTCTCCCACCTCCCTGCCAAAGCCTGGAACTACCTCCCACTCCACCTCTGCACCGCAGCCTCACTGCCCCACTTCAGGAACGGACTCAAGACCTGGCCTTTTGAGTGAGAACTGCAGCACAGGGCCTGGATACCCTCCTGGGTGGTAACCCGTGCTCTACAAGTACGGCTTCATTGATTCATTATCAAAAACTTCCCTGTAGTCCCTTACCTTGCCACCATCCTTTCTTGCATACCCACAAATGCGCAAAGATTAACTGCGGTTGATCTTTGTTCCGCTTTCTTCATCATTTCCCTACATGAGGAGAGTCAGTATCACTTCTCATTCACATTCCGAGATTACCAACATGCGTGGAGCTGACTTCCACAAGGATTTACAGAGTATTCTTTAATCTTTCCCCAGGCCATGAAGAAGGATCTATGTTGGTTTTCCACCCGATGTTCTACTTAAGTCCAACATGTTGACAATCTGCTCTTGGCAACTCTTACCCTAGATCACTGCAAGGAGGACTCGATCCATCCCCTCACTGAACTGGCTAATAAACTGCATACAGCTTCAAAGGAGAAATTATAGTTCTGCCTTCTCTTTGTGTGATCGCTTGGTCATGAAATCTCTGTTGGCAAGCACCACATGTCCTTTGAATGAGTGGAAGTCATTTGTAAGTTGCCCTGTTCTGTAATTGTTTCCCAGGTACATATCTTACTGGAAATGGCTGGGTATTGCAAAAAGTAGACCCTGGGCTATGCCAAAATATTGAAACCTTTGTAGGATTATGTCAGAAAAGACACTCCTGACCCTTGCAGTGTTCTGATAAAGTCAAAAATGCATTTGTGAAAATTAAGCATTATGCCAAACCTTTTATTCTTTATTGTGATGAACGTAATGGACTTGCACTTGGAGTGTCGGCCCAGAGTCATGGGGATCAGAAACAGCCCGCTTCTCACATTACCCTGGGCAGGAGTCCCGCCTTGAACCCTGCCCACCAGGGCGATGGGCAACCCCATGATTGTATCCTTTTTGCTGTGCATGTAACCAAACCCCGTGTGGATTTAACTGATACTGATGTGCCTATTCTTGACTGTGAGTCAACATATTTTGTTGATGGATCCTGTCTCGGAAATGATGATGGTGTCTTGGTTGCTGGCTACACTGCATTTATTGTGTTTAAGATTGTGGAGAGTTGCCATCTACCAACCGTGAAATCGCTCAAGTTGTAGAGCTTACTGCTCTCACATCTGGCCAAGGAAAAGATTGTACTGTATACACGGACTCAAAGTACACATTTTGGAGTGATGCCCAGATCTGGGCTCCTATGCATGCAGCGGGGTTTCTTAACATAAACCGGAACCACTATTAAAAATGAAAAGTATGTTCAAAATCTATTAAATGCCTTATATGTGCCTAAGGAGGTGGCAGTCATAAAGTGTATCCCATACCAACATCCCCATAATAATGCTTCAAGGGGTAACACCATAGCTGATTCAGCTGCTGAAAATTCAGCTTTGTCTAAAACTGCTAATGTTGCGTTGCATGACATGAGAACCGATATATTTCCAGTACCAACGTTAAAGGATTTGTCTCAGTTACAGGAGTTAGCCTCAAAAAGTGAAAAACAAAACTGGGTCAAGCATAAATGTAAAAATGACCCTCAGGGGGTGTTGAGAGACAGCACTGGGCATGAGGGTGCATCAAAATGTCTATTCCCTAACCATGACAGGTTGTATCGCGGAGAACCCTGTGTTGATAGGGATGGCATGATTCGTGCTGTGGCAACCCATTTGTATGTGCCCTTGTTTTCTTCCATAGCCCAGAGCTATTGCCAGTCGTGTGCCATCTGCCTGTCACACAATGTCGGAAAAGGTATTAAGGCCACCCTCGCTCCTCACACTTCCCCTTGGGGCCCATTTGTGCACATTCAGGTGGGCATTATATCCTTATGCCAAAATGGGCAAACCACACATATATCCTAGTTATTCTGTGTCTGTTCTGGGATGGGTGGAAGCGTACCCCTGTTCCTGTGCAGATGTCAATACAGTAGCTAAGTGGTTACTCAGAGACTTGACCCCTTGATTTCAGGAGCCATAATGGATTGCAGTGGCCAACACACTTTGTGTTACTGGTAGTACAAGAAGTTTGCAAAGCTTTAGGAACAGACCAGCATTTCTATTATGCGTATCACCCAGAGTCAGTGGGCAAGGTGGAGAGGAGAGGAGAAATGGTACCCTTAAGAACAAGACAGCTAAGATATGCTCAGAGACTCAGTCAAAAAAGCCAGATGCCCTGCCATTATCAGTATGGTTCCTTAGAGCGATTCCTTCTCAGAAGACCAAATTGAGCCCATATGAAACAGTCATGGGCTGACGCATGATGCCGCCCTTGATTCCCCCTGTCTCCGCTACTAAGGTGAATTTATAGTTGAATGGTGATGCGGTTTTGCAGTCCTGCAGAAAGCTTATACACTGTCTTTACAGTTCCCGTTCTCAGGTTCAAGCAACCTTACCTGAGTGTCTGACAGAAGCTTGCCGCTTTCTCCAGCCAAGTGACTGACTAGGTGTACGTATGCATATAACAGAGGAAGACCCTAGTGCAGTCTTGCTGGCATGAACCCTATCAGGTCCTGCTCATCATCAACACAGCTGTCAAGTGCCATATTCTTGCGATGTGGATCCACTCATCTCACTGCAAACGAGCTATTCCTGCTAGAGAAGACAGTGTTCCTGCTTCTGCACCTGTGCTTTGCCCCCGATCCAGGTCACATGCCGGAGCTGCCTCTGCTGCTATCTTGCTGCCTCCTGGAGCAGACCAGTCCTCTGTACCCACCTTGTCTGGCTGCCCGACCACCAAACAATGCTGCCCCTGCAGCGTCTCGTTGTTACCACCTGGGTGCACGGTACACCGCCCCCTCCTGGATACCGGATCCCTCTGTGGGTCTGACCTGCTATCTCTGCTGCACTAAGCATCTGATTGCAGCAGAATGGGAAGTTATTGCGAGATGGAATTGTACTGAGCCGTCTCTTGCATGAAGCCGCTGCTCTGCCTACAAGGGTAACTCATATATGATGATGTTGGAAAACCACATATTTTAATTTATTTATTTATTTAAAAGATTAATAAAGCACGCGGCTACCCAACAGGGTTTCCCGGCGCTGAAGTGGGGCTAGCAAGGAAGGGGCTCAGATGGCATTAGGCCTGACTAAAAAGGAAGGTCTTTAGCTTTTTTCGGAAAACAAGGCGAGATTGACAATTCCTGAGTTCTAGCGGAAAGGAATTCCATAGTTTAGGTCCCAGGAAGGAAAACGAATGGCCGCCCATACGAGTCAGCCGAACTCTGGGAACGGAGAAAAGAGAGAAATTGGCCGATCTTAGGTTGCGAGAGGGTCGGTAAGGCTTGACAAGATTGAGTATGTATACGGGGGCTAGACTGTGCCATATATATAATTCTTCCTCTTGCTGGATTTGCACACATATGCCTGTTGATTTGGGGGAATGTATTCCTTTGATCGGAGTACCCATCCATTACAATGACACTTGCCATCATCTTTTCTACTATGGCCACCGACTGTCAGAGTGTGCCAGCATCTTCCCTACTTCCTATCCGAGCCTTGAAAAGTGTAGCAATCCTATGAACCGGGACATGCTAGATGGGACTCCTCTTGCAATGACGGGCACAAATGTATTTGTGAGCACCAAGAAGAAAATCTTTCCATTGTTTCTATTAGACATAGTAAATGCAAACTACCTCTTTTTGAGTGCCGTCTTCCTCATGGACTATTGATTCATAAGGGCCACCAGGAGGTCCTGCCTATTTCATTCCTGGGTCACAAGCCTACCCTTGGCTGCCCTTACACTGGACTGGGACTTGTTATCCAAGATACATTTTTCCCACTATGAGACACTTTGATGATCATCCTTAAGAATAAAGGAGGGGAAGGCAGGATATTTCAGCTCCTACTAGATGTTTTTTTGCCTTAATTCCCATTTACAAGATGACTGTTCCATTAGATGAAATAAGAAGAAATTGCTAATTCTACTAGAATCATTTTAGGATTATTGACAGAGCAACTAGACACCCGTCCCAAGATGCTAATCCAAAATTGAATGACATTAGATTACTTTGTAGTGGCCAAGAGGTGGTTTTGCCAATTGTAGGTACTGAATGTTGCAGTCATCTTCCCAAACCTCTTTTTCACGTGTGGAGAGTGAGAGAATGAATCTAACAGTTGCGTTCTCCCAATGCAACTTTTTTTTCACTAAGAACAACTGTAGCCTGAGACTGTATTCCCCATCCGGGGGTACAGTTTTTTCGAGATGGTCCTACTGTACTTGCGTCAGTTGGAATATCAAAGATATTGACGGAAACGCCTCACTCACATAATAGTGACATGCTTCATCATCGGCGTTACCTCCACACCCAGATAAGGTGATACTATCTGGGCGGACTCAACCATAGATATACCGGGAGTTCTGATAAGTAGGTCACTGGTTTAAGAGGCGAACCAGATTTTTTGGTGCATACGTTAAAAATACCTACAAGTGTACCTCCTCTTAATCCTTTATTCTGAGGCACTTGTGATATCGATAAAAGCCTAATGTTGGGGTTTTTTTGAACATTAGTGTGTTCAATTTTACCCTCTGTTCAATGCCAACATGTTTCGGCCCTCCCTAACAAAGAACTATTTTGAATTTGAGGGCGAATACTTTCTCCAAACCCACGGAACTTCCATGGGCATGACCTGTGCCCCAAGCATTGCCTGCCTTTACGTCCATGATTTCGAGACTACATACATCTTCAATGAGACGAATCCATATCAGATGAATCTGAATGTCTGGAAGAGATTCATAGATGATATTTTTATAATTTGGAGAGGAGAGGAAAATGAAGCACAAAACTTCCTTACATGGTTGAATACTAGGGATGAATATCTGAAATTTACCATGACTTTGAAAGGAGACTCAATAACATTCCTGGACCTGAAAATCTGGGCAAAGGAAGGAACATTGGAAACTGAAGTGTTTTACAAACCAACTGATGTAAATAACTTATTAAGATATGACAGTTTCCATCCAAAGGCATTAAAAGACAATTTGCCGGTAGGGCAGTTCTTAAGACTGAGGAGAAACTGTTCAGACAAAACCAAGTATGAAACCCATGCAAAACAACTATCTAATAAATTAAAGACCAAAACATACCCAGAGAGACTAGTAAAACAAGCATATAGAAGGGCCAAAAATAACACTCGAGAAGGACTTCTGGAACCGGTAGTAAGACCAGAACAAAAAAGAATTGTGTGTGTTACCACCTTCGGAACAGACTCAAATAGAATAAAGAAAATTGTCTTACGACATTGGAAAACCTTGAACTCAGGGGGCCTGAAACTGGAAAAACCGTTGTTTGCTTTCAAAAGAGGGAAATCGATAAAAGATTCTGTTGTACATACCCGCCCGAAGTTACCAACAAGACAAGGACAACAAAATACATTGTGGAACCTACCAGAGGTGGTCGGACATTTCCCATGTGGATCATGTAATGTGTGTCGGCTGACACAAGCCAGTAAGACGATCGACGTGGGTTTACAAACCCCTTGGGAGCAACGCTCCTTTAGCAACTGTAACAGCAAGAATGTGGTGTATGTAATGACCTGCATTTGTAACCAGAAGTATGTAGGAATGACGACTAGAAAAGTCAAGGTCCGTATTAATGAACACCGGAGCACATTCAGATGTGGGAAAACGATAACAAAAATGATGCGTCACTTCCTGACTACTGAACATAATGAAAATGACTTCACATGGACAGTAATCGAAAAGTTACCGAACAACAGTACTGAGAAACAACTATTTAAATTGGAACAGCGATGGATCTACCGCATGTCTAGCACAACACAAGGATTGAATGAAGAAATACCGTGGACAACCTTGAGTTAGCTCTAAATAACCATTATCTGATGGCAGACGCTTGAGGCCAATGGGCAAAAAACTTGTTTAAAAACAACATCAAAGTACGTAGACCTTAATGCAGGACACAAAGTAGGCTGGCTCCCGTATACCGGATTAGGAACAACAACGAGGAGCGGAGAGTGAGAAACTGAACATGAAAGACAATTTAGACCTACCACCAACTAAACATTGAAAACAACAAATGGCCCAGGTCCACAGGATCGGAAAGATATCAAACTGGCTATACATTGATTCCGGCTTTTTCTGAGTACATTTCCAAAAGCGAGGGTGAATTTGTTGTGCTGGTGTATACACAAAAAAAACACGTGGTTTAACACCAGAATTACATTGATGCACATAATCCCAACGAAGCGCTTTAGTCCCTGAACACTAACAGGAGCACGCTAACATATGAGACAGGTGATCGGAATAAAGGGGTCCCACATAAAACGCGTAAAAAACCGCTATAAACTACAATACCCATGATCACCCAGAATACAAACGCAGCACTTCCCGCGAGCCGAGTAGTCCTCCGATTGACGATAGAGGAAACACGCGACGGGATAGAGCGCCAGACAAACCAATCAGGAGCAAGGTTTAAAACAAGCCGAGGAAGTGCCATCATCATTCGACGGCAGGCGAGTGGTGTACTAGGCAGATCGGCGGTGGCGGATCCTTGACGAAGTAAGTTTGGAACATCCTGCTATAATAGCTTATGATATAACATAGACCAAAGCGGGTTACTGAGTAGTATGCTAAAACCGGATTCGCATAGTAAAACGGGAAAAGGGGACGTGAACGGGTGCTTGTATTTAAGAGGAAATAAGTGTCACACGCCCACTGTTTGTTTGTTTGCATGTAAACGTTAACCCTAGCGAATCACGAGTAATACGGGAAAACGGTTCACCTAGACAACCGGAATGGGGATGTGAACGAGTGCTCAGAACGCATAGAAGACCCACAAGGTTTTGTAACATGTTGACAACCAAAATCAAGAACATACAATGACAGCGGGACTTTACTACTCCCATGACCTAGAGGGACATGGTCAGGGGAGAATAGTCCGCAAGATGTAGCAAATCGAGGGCGGAAATTACAGAGAAAGCATATAATCAGCCATAATAATGGAGGTAGAATCACCATATAGGGGAGAATAGAAGTGAGCGGACTTTTGTAATAATGCCTACACGAATTACCCATCTTTCACCATGTGTCTACTATACAAGGGCATGTGAATAATTAATAGGCTTAGTGGGATTTCAAAGGTCGGAGACACACATACAAACGGAAGGGAAAAGACAGGATGTTTTGAATAACTAAAACCCTTGTTATTTAATGCAGTGTGTGACTACAGGACGCCACCTTTGACACACTCCAGCCTGCATGATGCTTAATAGCATCCACCAGTAGGTGAGCAATGCACCAAGCAGGGTGCTATATTTTAAAGAATTGTTAGTTGAATTCACACACAATAATAGTGATATGAGCACTCAACACGCTGCTAGAACCTAAGGATAAGAGCACATAAAGACCACCCAGAAGTAGGGCATGTGTGGTCACAACTGAAACCCGAGGGGGTCTATTACACACCGATGGTTCGGATCCCAAGGTTAAACAATCGCTATGTCCCCAACAAACTAAGAAGAACTTTGTGTTTTTCTATAAACATCACAAATATGGATTAGACCATCACTATAGGCGGTGGAAGTCATTTTTTGAGGTTGCAAATATAATGGAGATGGCATAAATATATGTAACACGAACAAATAGTCTCACATACAAATGAATAGTGAGCACGTAGTCAGTTGGCACTAAATCACTCAATATCATTGAAAAACTTATGAGCACTATAGCTGCACAGAAGTCATGGAATACATGAATTAGAGATGAGAGTGTATATTAAAGAGATCTTTTTTACTCCTTATAGAAATACTACTGGAGTTCGAACAAAAGACATACAGGTGAGTGCACTAGGCCTCACATTTGGTGTGCATGGAACACATGTAAGAAGCCCGATTTAGGACTCATAAGTAGGCTTTATAAACACCACGCCCTGACGAAGGCCCCAGACCCGACTGGGCTATTTAGGGAGGGCCGAAACATGTTGGCATTGAACAGAGGGTAAAATTGAACACACTAATGTTCAAAAAAACCCCAACATTAGGCTTTTATCGATATCACAAGTGCCTCAGAATAAAGGATTAAGAGGAGGTACACTTGTAGGTATTTTTAACGTATGCACCAAAAAATCTGGTTCGCCTCTTAAACCAGTGACCTACTTATCAGAACTCCCGGTATATCTATGGTTGAGTCCGCCCAGATAGTATCACCTTATCTGGGTGTGGAGGTAACGCCGATGATGAAGCATGTCACTATTATGTGAGTGAGGCGTTTCCGTCAATATCTTTGATATTCCAACTGACGCAAGTACAGTAGGACAATCTTCCCAAACCTGTCATTCGCATACATGAGAGGATAGATAACATTTAGGAGAGTGTCTGGAAACTACAAAGGATAAGCGTGGGCAGAAATAAGTCCCAACAGAATCTGAGCATACCTGGTGAAACCTTTGGACCCTAGGGAATGAAAATATTTGAATCAATTTTTGCATTCATTTTAATTGTGGTTGGTTTATACATTTCATTAAAATGAATAATGAACATTATCCTACTCTTATGCCAAAATAAAGGCACTGCCAGTACTTTTACTCTTGCTGTTTCTGTGGATGATAAGGAAAGTGACAATGATGATATAAAGGAGGAAGTGATGAGGATTTTCTCTATTAAATGGCTGTAGGGAATTTTTCGTACCAGAAAAAAGGGAGGTTTTGAACATGTATGGCCTCGTTACGATGTCGGTCGAAAATCCTTTTGGCCCACTCCTTGTCGCAATAGTTTCTGACAGACTCAGGTTCAAGGATTCCGACCGACCGATTACTATGGTTCCAAACACCATTTGGTCGGACTCCCATTGACTTTAATGGGAGCCTGTGTTCTGACCGACAACACAGGCTCCCATTGAAGAAAGGGGTGGTTGTGGAAAACCTTGCACTCTGTGGCGGGCACCCCATGGTGCCTGCCATACTGTGCATGGTTGGAAAGAGGTGACCCAAGGGTACCCCCATGGGCCCCAAATTGAGGCCTCCTCGTGAAGGGGGCCTGCTATGGGCCCCCAAAGTCGGTTTCCGACAGCCGATTCGTGTCAGACAGACCGATTTGGAAAGGCTGTCGGAGTCCGACATCGTAATCGGTCGGTCAGAAGCTCGGCCCATTGAGCTGTACAATTTAGCTCTGACTGACTCGGACTCTCCGAATAACCGACTGGAACCAATTCGAAAGACCGACCAGTTACTTTCTATCGTAATCGGTGGGTCGGAAATGTTTGGTTAGGAAAGTCTGAATGCCATTCGAAGCCTTTCCAACCAACATGGTAATGAGGCCCATAGTTGTATATTCTTATGTCTTCAATATTATTGTTTTTTCACAAATATAAATCTGCATATCACTGTGTGTGCATTATAGTTCATAATCAATAATGGATGTTGTTTCTTATTGACCTGAGGTGTCCTTTAGCCTCAATTACGCTTGCTAAGTATCATGACTTTAGCAGACCGAGAAGCCATTTCATGCAGGGTAGTACATTTGACTTTTCTGCAAAGCATAACCTCATTTTCATTGTTGGCAATGGGAAGTAGGTTTTTAGAAGAATGATGAACTCATTATTGTATACATGAATAATATCTTCTTCACTAGAATGTCTTGCGCTTTGTCCAGGAGAAGATCCTGACACCTGCTCATTTGATAAGTTCTTGTTGAAAGTAACACATTTCTGTCGCCTGGTTATGTTCCAAAGACTTGAATTAGGAGAATATGTTTATATTGTACTAATTTTCATGTATTTTAACATTAGATTCCAAATTACCCTTTCCTAGTGAGAGCTCCGGTGAGTTGAAATGGCAGGTTTTTTTTTGTATTATTATTTTTTGTGCTGCTTACTATCTTTGCATTAAACATGTTAGACTGGAGGGTTTCCCGTCTTGTGTTTAATTTTTAACAGCGCGCTGCTGGCCTCTGCCATGCAACAGTAATGACTAGGACAGAATTGGATGTTACACCATACAGCATACAGCTGAGAATAGTCTTTGTTCGGATGTTTTGGGGATTGTAGAAATTAAGGGTGGAACTAGGAAAAAGAAATAGTAAACGAGATCTCTCGATGCCATGGTACCCTCCTCTAGTGAGTGTCAGCAGTTTTGGAGAAGACTGCAGAGGTTTAGTCTCTCACAGTCATGGCCCGTGCAGGTAAGAGCGGTGGGGCGGGGTGGCGGTAAGACAACAGACCGTCGACGACGAGGGAAAATAAAATAAAAAAATAAAAAAAGCACTTACCTTTCGCTTGTCGCATCCCCGACTCGCCGATGCGGCGTGCGCAAGGTAAGTGGTTTTCTTTTTGTAAATTTTTTCCCCCCTCGTTGTTGTCTGTTGACTTCCCACCCTCTCTCCACCGCTCTTACCTGCATGGGCTGCGACTGCTCTCACATGTGTTAACATTACTTGGAAACACTGAGAAGGAGCTATCCAGAAACATTGTATATTCTTTTAGGAAGCAACAAAAAACCCATCTTTTCAGATAACTTTCAGATTACATTATTTCAAATAACCCTGTGGTAAGTTAACTCCTTCGATCAGCGCCGCGAAGCCCGGTGTTGGGTAGCCATGCGCTCAACAGGACTATTTAACGTAGCATGTTCATCTGTATTGACACTATCCTCCACAGTAAGGGTTTCTCACGGGGACAGAATTGCTCTTGCTTTGCCACTTGGGTAGAAGGAGGTCTAAATAACGTGGGGTCGATTTCTAGGAAAGGACACCCTAAGGACTCTGAACAAAGTAAAACTGATTTAAGTGAGAATGAGGAAAATATCAATATTTACTGCTTCCTGGTTCAACTTGACAAAAACTAATGAAGAAGGGAAGCTCAAGGAGTTTGTTGGCGTTCAAGAAGCTTACAGATGGAAATTGAGAAGCTTGCAGTGCATAAACTTTACCATCTTACCATTTATTACCCTGGCATATAAAGCTCCAGAGTAAGCCATCTTCTCATCCAAAAACGTTTAGCACGGCCAAGAGTGACACAGGCTTGGAGCCAGAACTAGCAGAGGAAGCAGTAGCTGGCTCAAGGCTCTGGTCTGAGGCCAGATGCTGAATGGAAATAATCTTGCACTTAAAGATGCATCCGAATGCGGTGTAGTATTATAACTATACATTACATTGTGTTGCTTGTGCCACTGTGTTAAGATAGTACTGGAAATAGGCAGCAAGATGGAGTAGAGAGGAGTCCAGGAAGAGGAGCGCGTGGGTGACAACCACTTGTGGCAGGGAGGAGCGTCTCTGTGGCCGCCTGGTGCAGGGAGTAGTTAGGAAGGCGTGTCCGGGTGACAACCACCTGGATGAAGGTGGAGTCAGGTTATTGAGGGTCTGGGCAGAAGGTTGGTGGAGGGAGCTGCTGTTCCTGCAACCTGCCATTGGGGCTGCTGGTGAGCAGTGGATGACATCAACAAATGTCTCCTCAGCATGATGTCAGGGCCCTTGTGAGCAGTGGGGTAAGGTGGCAAGGTGCACATAAAAATGTGAAGACACGTCAATGGGGGGGGGGGGGGGGAGCAAACAAACACTGCATTTTCAGCACAACAGTCACGTTGCTGTGGAGGACAGGAGTAGTGGCAAGTGGGCAGCGCCTAGTTGGCTGGTGCTGGCTGGATATGGACTTGGGGTTATTTATTTTGTGGCATGGTATACATTAATAAGAGACTCCTGTTAATTACTGAGTAGGTGTCGGCCTCTTTCTGTCCATGCCAGAAGCGGCCGGCACAGGTAACAGCAGTGTGCGCGGTGGGTGGGGAGTAAGTGGACAGACGATGGGATAAGGAAAGTAAAATAAAAAATAAAACACTTACCTTGCGCTCGCTGCATCGCTCAGTTGGCAATGCGGCGAGTGCAAGGTAAGTGGTTTTAGTTATTTTACTTTCCCTATCCCGTCGTCTGTCCACCTCCCCTCCACCACCTCGGCTCCTAGAAGCTAGGCCTACTGATATGCTCTCACGCTCACTCACACGCTAACCTGTGAGTGCACACACACACACACACACACACACAAACATATATATCCTTCTCGAATTGGAGAACACACATCCTTCCCCCATTCAAGAGAAGAACAGGATCAGTCCTCCATGTCTCCCCCTCGAGTTTGCTCTCCTGATATCACACCAAACACAGTCTTTTTGCTAACATCTAAAGCATGTTTTATCGATGAGGTTCTTTAGCTGTTGACAGGGCTCCTACTCTCTGGGAAAGAAAACACAGACCCAAATGTCTAAACCTTTGGGAAGTAGGGCTCTAGAAACAGTGGATGTTTTGATTTCTGACAACACATTGATATCGGAAATCATTATAAGGTCAGCCTGAGACGGGAATGTGAAAGAATGTAAGAAAACACAAACTTTTAAATAAACTATTCACATGAAATATCATGTTGGTAAGCAGCAACATTTTGCATTTCGAAGCCTTTAGCCTGGAACCCATCTTGAAGTTTTTAAAGTGACCAAGTCAAAGTACTTGACAGACCTTAATCTCGCTTGCATGGTCCTTAGAAAAGGGTGTTCTAAGATGTAAAAATCATCTTCATGCTTGAGGGCCCATACAGCCCCAGAATAGCCATAGTGGTGCATGTCTGATATATAGCTGTGTCGTGCTTTCTATCTTTGTGGGAGAGAGCATTTGGTATGGATATATATATATATCTATATATCTCCCACAAAGATAGAAAGCACGACACAGCTCCGGAATGCAGAAAGCGGCTTTATTGATTTTCTTGCACGCGGTGACACAGGTCCATGAAACGCTTTTGGCAGACGCGTTTCAGCCTTGATTGGCTTTCTTCAGTGCCGGTTCCATGGGCTCCTCATTGTCCTTGGGGGTCAAACAAGGATGTTATAATGACCACTCCCAGTCAGGTGATTACTTGCCCCTCCTCCATCTCAAGGGTGTGACAAACATCTTGCGTTTATCCTGCCAGGCACACAGCATACTGGTAGTTGGACTCCTGTAGGGTTGCCTATTAAGTAATTAAGGCAAACCCAATATATATATATATTATCTACTGGCGGTCGCCAGTAGATAGTTATAGTTAGGACCCTGTTTCCATAGGAAATCCGCAACATTCTATTTGGAATAACTTTGGCGCCGGTCGATGAATCCTCGCGAAATTTTCAAAATAGGTGGGGCGCTACGCTCCGCTCCTACCCTGAAAGTCTCGGGGGGATTCGTCAAGCGGGGGCTGAGAAAAAAGGGGGGTCCCAAAACGCGTTTTTCCCATGCATTTTTCCATAGGACCTTTAGACACAGCTACAGCCCGAACGGCTGAACAGAGTTACTTGAAATTTGGCAGAGAGGTAGTCCTCAGGTCAAGGAAGTGCCTTTTGTAGGTCTGGTGTAAATCTGTTCAGTAGTTCCTGAGAAAATAGCATTTAAATCAATATATATATGTGGGCGGAGCCTAACCACACATCTCATCCTGAGATCTGATTGGCTGTCAGCACTTCATCCAAGAAGTGTTGGCAGCCATCTTGGGACCAATATACATGATAGCACCTCATTAAAAAGCATTGCAGTTAATAGAAGGTTTTAAGACTTTAGTTACATTATAAATCATTTGTTGATGGTACCATACTCATTTTAGGAATTGTGGTATGTTCTAAGGTGATTTCACCATGTGAAAAAGCCTTCTGCTGGGATATCATGATTGAGAGAAAAATATTTTCTCATG
The DNA here is from genome assembly GCF_964204655.1 of Triturus cristatus. Lineage (NCBI taxonomy): Eukaryota > Metazoa > Chordata > Amphibia > Caudata > Salamandridae > Triturus > Triturus cristatus. The sequence goes on along the minus strand of NC_140591.1, from coordinate 1,239,322,342 downwards.
CTTTTACCACAGAGGTTTGGAAGGTGATCTATAAGCTAAACTGAGAGCTTATTTTCTGTAAATTCACATTATCTTTCTCAGTCATGTGAGAATGAAGTCTGACATTCTCAGTAAAACATGTACATCCAACAAGGGCAGAGACTGTCAGTTGATTCCTTTGTGTTCTACTGCAGCTTTCCAGAGTGTTCCAAAGAACTACTAGAGCGCTAACCGTCCTACTTATGATAAATGTATGGCACACCTGAAGCCATCTTGCTTGGATTAAAGTGGTAACTCTTAAAACATTTAATTTAAAAAGGAACAAAATGAGGGGGTTCATTTTTCCATAAAAAGTATGATTAGTGCTGCAGAAAGAAAAATTAGGGCACATTTTGAGTGACTTCTCAAATCCTCTTCTATTTCATTAAAAAATTCTGACATGCAGACTGAAACATGCCCTTTCAATACCAGCAGCAGTTTTCCCTGGTGAGCAGTAGCTTTACTACAGTGATCTAATGAGTAAAAAGAGTGCTAACATTCTGATTTTATGGCAAATGTGTGACACATTTGAATGCCTTCTTGATGGAATCAAAGTAAAAAACTGAAAGTATTTCCTACTGAGGAGACTGCAGTAAATGAGGAAATTAGGAAACTTCATAACAAATAAGTCTCCCAAGATGGCCACCAGAGACAAAAGAGCCCAAATGTAGCCCAAATATCACCCAGATGTAGCCCAAGTATAGCCCAATGACAGAATGTCCAAGAATGTTCTTAAAAACAACTAGAGCACTTACTGTCTTCATTATGACAAAAGTATGGCACACCTGAAGCCATCATGATTGGAATAAACTGGTAACACTTAAAACATTTAATTTAAAAAGGAACACAATGAGGGGGTTCATTTTGCCATAGAAATTATGATTAATGCTGAAGAAAGAAAATGAGGGCACATTTTGAGTGACTTCTCAAATCCTCTTCTATTTCATTAAAAAATTCTGACATGCAGACTGAAACATGCACTTTTAATACCAGGAGCAGACTTCCATGGTGAACAGTAGTTTTACTACAGTGATCTAATGAGCAACTAGAGTGCTAACATTCAGAATTTATGGCAAATGTGTGACATATCTGAATACCTTCATGATGGAATCAAAGTAAAAAACTGAAAGCATTTCCGACTGAGGAGACTGCAGTACATGAGGAAATTAGGAAACTTCATAACAAATGAATCTCCCAAGATGGCCACCGGAGACAAAAGAGCCCAAATGTAGCCCAAAATCACCCAGATATAGCCCAAATATAGCCCAATGACAGAAGTGTGCAAAACACTTATTATTTTGTGTTTTTGCAGTGTTATATAGTGCAGACTTGTCAGGTATTGGAGTGCTTTACATGAGCATTGGTTACATCACACAAGAACAAATTCATTTTGGTTGTAGACATGGGGAGACTAAGTGATTTGACCAGAATCACAGAATGTCGAGCTGAAGCAGAAACTTCAAACTGGTTCCCCAGTTGCAAAGTCTGCAGTTCTGGAAGTAACACCACATCCTCTCCCCTAAGTGCAACATTTAATCAAGTTGTCAACTAGATAAAAAAACATAAAGATAACAAATAATTTAAAAGTGCTTTGTCGCTATTTGAAAACTCAGAAAATATGTCCTTATTTTAGTCTTTTAGAGCACTAACCATAATTTTGATGCCAATAAGACCCTCTCATATATGTAATTTCTAAAGGAATGCTCTAGGTATTACAGTTTTGATTACATCAAGATGATGTCAGGCGTTCCACACTTTTGTAATAAATATAGAATGTTAGCGATCTAGTTGTTCATTAGGATACTGTTGAGAGACAGAGGCCAGGGGCACGGACTCTGAAAATTGAAGGCAGGTAGGAGGGTGCAAAGGCAACAATTTAACCACACTGAGCAGGCAGGAAGGGCCGTGGAAGCACAACAGACTATGGAGGGCAGTGGAAAGGGGGGCAGGGGCAACAAACCAACAATACAGGACTTGCAAGAGAGGCTGTTGGAGGGAAGATCTATTACGGGTCAAGGAAGCTAGGGGCGGTCCCCAGAGCCCCGGGAGCCACCACAGAACTGAGCAGGAGAGTGAGTCAGGGACAAAAGGGGCACCTTAATTTGAGCCGGGGTGCCTAGGAACGCTTGCTCCAAAAATGAAGAAAACAGACATATGAGACATGGAATTGGAGGCAGAATACAATGGCAGTTTAATGAGAAGATGCAACTTCAAAGAAACCGCAGAATAGAGACATAAAGTACAAAATACAGAATCCAGATAATCATACAGCTGTCATGATATTCTCTGTATCTCAATTAATGGACTGACTGACAGAGAGAGAAAACACATCTATAAATGCATCATGAGAAACAAGTTACACCAAGGAAAATGTTACCTAGGGACACTCACATTTACTCTTAGAGCAAGCATTCTTGCAATTACAATACAACATCTTTTAAATGCAAAAGTAAAGAGAACAATGGTTAAACATAACATGACATTTCATATAGGTAAAATAGAATAAGATACTTCAAGCAAAGCAGAGCAAGACATTTTAAGCAAAGGAAGACAAGAGCTCCCAGTTCTTGGGGAAAACCTGCACAGCCTGTTAACCTACATACAGACGGCGAGGTTGTCCGTCGATATCTGTGGGTGCTCCCTTTTTATATCATTTTGTGGGCTCCTTTGCACGCTACATCTACCTACGTATGCTACCCAAAAGCTTCGTCTGCAGATTTTACCAGACATTTCGTCATTTACCCACTTAATGCTGACAATGGACTGGGTGAAAAGGTCAGTCTCTCAGGCCAATCGCTTATCGTAAGTTCCATAGAGCAAGCAGAAAATAATGGGTATTGTACAGGAATTCAATATATTCATGTATAAAATCTCCTCAGTTCTCCTAACTTGACGCTCTGCGGTTGCCACTTCCTTAAAAGCGGGAAACCTGCCCAGGAAGCAAGTACCAGTCCAGGATGCAGCCTACTGTATGTCGACAGCTTCAGGGGGATGTTGAACTTTGATACCGAGCACGGAGCACTCGGGTAGGGTGGGGGCTACTAGTTTGGAGCAGAAGGCCTCGCAGACCTGCCTTCAGACTGCTATACACTAAAATTGCAGAGCTATGGTCAATTTAACAAAGAGGCCTACATATTGAACAGAAGGGCCTACACAGGGGTTTTATGCTGGCTGAGTGGTAAGGATGTCTCAGGATAATTATATAGCAACACAGGACCCGCTGGTCAATTTAATACGGCCTACAAATGCGGCTGGCAGGGCAAGGACAAGGGTCTCATACTTCAGGTGTGGACACAACGGGCCAGGGGCCCCCTGTGATACAAAATCTACCCTCCTTCAAGGCTGTGGCAATGTAATAGACCATTGTGGGCAGAAGGAAGAGGCAATGGTAGTACAACCATACATGCCAACAGACCCGATTCAGCCAGGAAACGTCCAATGTTTTTAAGCTCAAATGGGCTTTATTTGATCTGTCTCCTGTCTACAATATCCTCTTTTTCAATGTAACTCAAAGGGGAAAATCAATACCCCAGTTTTTTTTCAAAATCTCCCTCTTACCAAGCTCAAAATGTTCGCAAGTTTGGTACATTGGATCATGGAAGGAAATGGGATAGGGACATGGACTTGGATAACAGAGGACAGGAGAGACATGGAGAGGTGCACCAAACTGACCCTGCAGGGCAGGCATCAGGGTTTGCAGCAGCACAATACACCACACAGGGCATGCAGGACGGGAGTGCAGCACAACAATCCATAGAAAGCAAGAGGGAGGGGACAGGACCATGCACATGGACAACAGAGAAGAGAGGGGCAAGAGGCAATGGTAGCTAGCTGACCATAATGGACAGACAGGAGAGAAGGCTGCAGCATAACAGACCATAAAGGGCAGGAGGGACGGATCAGGGGCATTACAATGGAACAGACAAGCCAGGAGGGAGGGAGTAGGGGTCTGCACATGTAAACAGAGAGCTGGGGGCAAGGGGGCAGGGCAGGAGCAGCAAGATAGCCATGGAGGTCAGGCAGGATGGGCACTAGAAGCAAGACACAACATGAAGAGCAACAGTGAGACTGTGATGGCATACACACAGACCATGGAGGGAAGGTGGGAGGGGGTCAGGGGCAGCTAACTGACCACACAGGGAAGGTGGGAGGGGCCATGGCAGCACAGAAGACCATGCATGGCAAGTGGGAGGGTTAGTGGCAGCACAATGGCTATGATGGGCAAGAAGGAGGGTGCAGGGGCATGCACAAAGGACGATGGAGGATAGAAGGGAGGGTCAGGACCTGTGCACAGACAAGAAAGTTCAGGGGAAGGGGCCTCACAACAGACCACACGGGGCAGGCAGGAGGAGCAGTTGCAGCACAACAGACCAGGGAGGGCAGAAGGGTGTGGCAGTACAATGGACCATGTAGGACAGGAGGAAGAGGATAGAGGCATGGCATGTGGACAGGCAGGGTGGAGGTGGCAGGGACAGGTTACAGTCATCTGACAATGCTAGGCAGGTGGGAGGGGAGTGGCAGCTCAACAGAACATTCAGAGTAGATAGGAGTGGCAGGTCCATGGGACATGGTGGGCAAAAAGGATGGAGCAGGGGCATGCACAAAGACATCGGAGGGCAGGGGGAAGGAGAATAGGGGCAGCAAGCTAAGCACAGAGTTTAAGCAGGAGGTCAATGATGGGGCATAGAATTGGGCAATGGAGGGCAGGAGGAGTGGACTGGTACATCATACTAAATTGAGGGCAGTGGCAGCACATCAGACCATGCATGGCAGGAGGGAGGAGGCTAGTCCATGGATTCACACAACAGAGGATAGGGAGGAGGGGGATGGGGCAGCAAGCTAACTGTTCAGAGAAGGCAGGTATTAGAAACTTTATTGTTTTTAAAACATTTTGTCTGTGCAAACTACTTAAAATATGAACAAGTATGCAGCATAATCTCACTTTTATTCAGGAAGAAGAAGACGTTAGTGACTGTGACTCCGGGCTCACTTGGCAAAAACACCCCCTGACCCTCCACCCCCTATCGCAAAATGTAATGCCCGTGAAAAGGGTAGGTGAACACAGTGTTATATAGAACATAGTCCTGAGAGCACGATTGAAAATGAAAACTAGATATAGTGTATGGTATAAACTATGCACCAAAAAGTGTGATATAAGATGAACCAGGCGTGAAATATAATATGCAATACATTGTGCGCAATGACAGATTCATTGGAGAGCGCGAGATAGCACAGGCACTAGCGCGTGCTATGCGATATGCGCCTTGGAGTGTAATATGCACAGGGCAGTGTTGTGTAACCTAACTAGTCTCTAAAGTTGTAATATAAAATATGTGCTGGGGAGTGTAACGTTGCATATGCACTGTGACAAAGATATGGATCCCAAATTGTAATATGTATGGCATAGCACTGTGCGTTATAACATAGGCATCGAGGAAGGCACGTTAGATGGGGCAATATAACCCGTGCGAAGACAAGTGTGGCATGACATTTTCACGGGGTGGTGTTACAGTGCACATGGGCTAGAGAGTGTCATAGCATATGCACTAGCTAGTGGAATACAATACAGAGGTGTGTGGCACTCGGCAGGCAATGGTGGGTGTAACACAGCATTGGGCTCTGTCAGGAGCGCGCTGTGACTCGCAAGTGATGTTCGTCCCCTTTCCAGAGAGTAAAATAAAAAGTATTACACATCCGGCAGTGGATGTGTGTTTTATTAACTGTGAGGGGGGTTTCTTGCATAGTTTTGGTCGAATTTTTGTCGAATCCCCTTTGAATGGCTTGGTGTGCATGTGTATTAAATGTGCCCGTCAATAGCTACCCATGTTTGTATAAATAAACGACAAGGGTGTCTACCGGGATTAGGCACGGTAGAGCATCAGACATGTCAGAGCTTCACTAGTGGTGTAAATACATTCCACGTGGATTAATTGCATGCATAGTCGCCTTTTAATGAATATCACGCAAATCGTCATGGTGATAGGTACGTACGGTTTGTCCAGCATGTCCTAGGTGTGTCTATAAATATATATTTTTTAAAAATAATAAAAAACAGTGGCCGGCCCTGGGGATTGGGGTCAAAAAAATATAATTAGGAGACAGGCCCTGGGGGATGGGGTCATCAGGGCCAATAAATTAGAATAAGAAGGGGAACCACACAGCCCCCCTTCTTAAAAAAATAAAAAAAATAAAAGACTGGCATCGTGCCGGAGGCCATGCCCCCTCCATGCAGCACTCTGCAAACGCGCCCCCAACAGGCATCTCCAGTATGCGCCAGGGAGCTGCGCTGCAGACAGGTGTTCTGAGGCCAAGCCCCTTTTTACACCTCTCTGCAACGCAGCTCTGTGGCGCTTACTGGAGGTACCTAGTGGTCTAGTGTGACCCTAGGGACCCTTAGGATTCAAGGGGACTTAATCTCTCAACTTAGAACAGCCACAGGGCGCGTTTACACAGTGGTGAAGGGAGGGGACGGGGCCTGAGGTGACGTGTGCAAACACGCACCATGGCACGTTTTAAATTGGGGATATAATTTCCCTTCAATACTGAGGGCCCCTGGGGGCTAACTAGCCCACCAAGTGCTTCCAGTAAGCGCCACTGAGCTGCATTGCAGAGAGGTGGTCCAGGCCGTGCCACTTTTTACACCTCTCTGCAACGCAGCTCTGTGGCACTTACTGGAGGTACCTAGTGGGCTAGTTGGACCCTAGGGACCCTCAGGACTCAAATGAACTTAATCTCCCAACTAAAAACGGACACAGGGCGTGTTTACACAATGGTGAAAGGAGGGGACGGGGCCTGAGTTAACGTGTGCAAAAACACCCTGTGGCCTGTTTTAAGAGGTAGTTTTAATCCCCATGCCCTATTATATACTAGGGGCTTATAGAGGAGGTAAGGCTAATCACAGGGGGACCCCAACGCATAATGTTCCCTAGTGTATGTAGGTGTTTTCACTGTATTCTAAGTGTCTTTTAACATAGCACTGGCTCTAGGACTGGTTAGTCAGACTCAGTTACCACCAGTATCCGTCTGAAAAAGTTGAGGGTACAGGATGATTTTGCAACAAGGCTTCTTTCTGCTCTTCTTTTTGTTCTTTCTGCACGTTATCCTTCTTCCTGCACTTATCTTCGTATTTGAGGACTTCTGTTGCTTCTTTCTGCACTTGTTTTGTTTCTTTCTGTGCATTTTTTCTTCTTTCTTCACATGTCCTATCTCTGTAGGCATAGTTAGAAATTAGCATTTAAAAAACCTTTGAAATTAACAGAAAAAACCATAGGTTTCAGGCACGTTATAGTTAGGAATTAGCATTTAAAAAACCTCAGAAATTCACTGAAAAAACCATAGGTTTCAGGGGTGTTATAGTTAGCTGGACTTTTCACTTGTACAAAACCATTGAAATTCCTCCGTTATAGTTAGTTCAGCTAACTATAACTCGCGCGCCCGCAATGCACTGCTGATGACGTCACATATTACATCACTCATGACATGGTCAGTGACATCACTCATGACATCACTGATTTTCTGTTAATATATATATATATACACATACATACATACATACATACACATATATATATATACACACACACACATACATACATACACACATATATATATATACATATATATATATATGTTGTTGTTTTGCTGTTATTGTTATTGGTACCAATAGTAGTAGTAAGCAGTAGTCGTTGTAATTATTTCTCCTACTACTACCAATAATAATTTGTTGTTATGTAGCCCTTCTTACTACACTTTTGTAATTTCTAAAATAATAATATATATTTTTTCAAATAAATTTTATTTTTATTGAGGTTTTATGATTTACATCCCTTGCGGGTATAAAGGGGAGCATATAAAACAGAAAAGAAAACATTCATTGTTAGTCTCTTTGTAGTCGCTGGTCCCATGCCTGTTAAAGTCAAACGTTCCTAAAGGCTGGTGGAATTGAGTCTAAAAACAAAGAGGATAAACCAAGATACAATGTCAACATACATACATCATCAATGGTAGCCACGGCTTGTATATATAATCGCGACACCATATACCTTGAACCAGTTTCCCAGTGAAATATGGATAGCTCAAGGGTCCCAACAGGGCCTGATGGAGCAATAGGAAGGGGAAAGATGAAACCTCTTGTAGTACGCAGGGGGGAACGTAGAACTGGGAACAGGTTTGAGGAAAGGGAGATATAAGGGGAATGGGAAGTTCGACGGCCTATAGCGTTGGACAGATTCTCAGAGAGTGGCCCTGCAGTGAGCGCAGGAGCGCGTGGCACGGGCAGAGGCGTAATGGGGAGATGTTGGCATGGGGGTTACCAGGGTGCTCCATCCAATGGGAGGTTCCCGGGGGGCAGGGGAGATGTGTGGGAGGCAGGATATCGGCTTAGCGGAGGACGGGGGGGGGGAGTAAATACAGCGGTGTGCTGAAAGGGTATTTATGAGTATGTGTCTAGAATCCGCTATCACCTCCGCTGGTACCAAAGGATGAGTAGCTTTGAGGTTACGGGGCTTGAGAAGTAGGAAGGGAGTCGTCGGCGGTGACTAGGATAATAATCATCATCCACATCGTCATTGTGAGAAGTTGGCCTGATATGTAGTGCTCACTATTCTAGTGATCACTGTGTATCATTCCAAACGACCCTTATTGATGATTGGTTGTAAGTCAACCTTATAGACCAGCTATCCTAGTAGCGTGGACAAGAGCAGTCTTCAGGCTAAACTCTAGAGGGCGTGTTAAGCCAGCTGTTTACCATCACATATACCCCTTGAACACCAAGTGAAAGGACACCACACAAGTTGTTATGAAAATAAAGGATATTTATAACACGACTACCCTGGCTCTTTATGAGTCAGGGAGCTAAGCACACTACAAAACTCTTATGAAAATACTTCTGGTTGCACAATTTACACAAATGCCCGAAGGGCACGAAACCATTTACACTTCAAGTGGAATGGGAGAGGTTAGAAAGTTTAAAGTTACTGATTCCGGAGGAATCCGATCAGTGGGACTAAACGAAAAAGGAACTGGACACTTGTAGAGTGAACCTACGGTGGAGCACCGAGATGCTCGAGTTACCTAGCCCAGAGGCTGCGGCTGCATGGGGTTCAGCAAGATGTCGGGAGTCCTCGTTGTAGTCTCAGGAGCCTGAAAGAAGAAGTTGCTGGCAGGCGACCAGTGTTGATGTTCAGCGAGATCCAAGCCTGGATCGGTGATGAAGAAAACCTGAAAGCAGAGGGGACTCAGTTCTCAACCGCTAGCCAGCGATCGTGTGGGTACCAGGAAGGTACCGGCTGATGTCACCTCGACCAGGTGAGTGGATGACGTCGGACTCGGCTGTTCCTCGGTCCAGGAGGCGCGGCGGCGACCAGGATGGAGGGCGAGCTGTCCCACGAAGGTGTCTGCTGTCGATGATGCTGGGCCCAGGAATGGGGCAGCAGGTCTTGGCAGTGGCAAACCCACGCGGTGGAGTCAAGATGGCGTCGGGAGTGGACCAGGAGGGTCCGAGGTACTCCTCTGTTGAAGGGGAGCAAGAGCCAGTCTGGAGCAACCAGACCAGTGATGAAAGTCTGTCGTGGTGCGTCGTGAAGAGGGCCACAAGCCGGTCGGCGAGTGGTCGGACAACGCGGTGAGCAACAAGGAGCAGAAGGGCCCCCACGCAGATCTCGTGGATGCTGGGGAGGCAGACTTCAGTGCTGGAGCCGCTCAGGGTTAGGGCTTCTCAAACCCTAGGTGCACTCACTCGAGGGTCCCTCGGTGGGCGTGCTAGATAAGCGTCGTGCAGGTTCTGAAGATGGCCGGTCCCGCAGGTCTCGTCACACCTACGAATCTCAGCTGGGCTGACGATGTAGGTAGAGGTCAGAGATGGCAGGGAGTCCGGGTCTCGTCGAGCTGGGCAGTCTTGATCCGTGGGAGAGACGTACAGCAAACCGCAAGCGCTTAGGTGGTGCCTGCTGGTGCAGGGTGGCTACTCCTTAGCCACAAGGGAGAGTCTTCAGAAATAGTCAAGAGTTCCTTTCGTGGAAAGTAGTTCAAGTTTCAGAATTATCCAATTTGGGAAGGGGACCCGCTCCCACCTTTATTCTAGGAAAAAGGGGCTGGCCCGTGACTAGGTCCTACCTATGGGTGGGACCAGGAGGGGGGTGGTTACACCCCTATCCTTTGTCCGGCTTCGCCCCAGCTCAGGGGCTGGTGTGCCCCCGAAACTGGTTTGAACCGGGCTATGCACAGTGAGCACCGGGGTGCCACTTGCAATCACCTTCCTTTCAGCCCTGCCTACCTGGGATACACAAACCCTGTCTGGGATGGTGCTAACACCGCCCTCGACAGGAAACCCTTTGTCCAAGCTCCCCTCGCTGGAAGGTCTCCCAGCAGCAGGAGGTCAGACTTGTGTCTGGTGGCAGCATCCATTTTGTGATGCTGAGGCTTGAGTCAACTTTAACCGGGGTTCAAGGTTACTTCCATGTCGTGTCCCCCTAGAAGGGTGGAATGCTAACCCCGTCGCCAGAACTGGCGAGGGGTTCATATTCCAATTCGTATGACACCTTACTCGACATGTTTGGGTGATGCGATGCCAAAGCTAGCAAATAACCGCGAGGATTATAATGCCCTTTAAGGTAGTTGGCCCGCGTCACTATGGAACGGCTATTAGGATTTGGTTCCGCAAGCCGTCGACGGGCCCGGCTCGCGCCAGAGCACCATCTCACATGATTCCCAGCACTCTGCCTTCAGGATTGATAAGGCCTGCCATAGGAGTGACTGACAGGAATCCATGCGTCCATTTTAGGGTTAGGTATAGGAATACTACACCTACAGCAACGGGTGATTACACCACCTTGCCCCAGCTGTCGTGCAGCCAGTTGTGTCAGATTTGGGCGGCCATCCAGGGGTGGCATAATACATGCTGCAGCCCCTGGTAGGCCCTGAGTACACCGATGCCCTGGATACCTGTGGTATGCTGATACAGGGACTGATAAGGCGGCCCAGTTCCAATTAGTGGATGCACCTAATGTACATGTGTGTTAATTTCGAGAGAGAACAGCTAGGCTGTGGGTCTGATTGGCAGGCCCACAGCCGGGGAAAGTCGTAAACCAATGAAGCAAAAGCAAAAAATCTGGGTGATCATAGGATTGCAGACCCTACTCTCCTACATGACCCCCCCCCAAACTTTGGGACAATAAGCTAACCTTGACCAGGTGAGTCTTCTTGCTCTAAGTGGAAATACCTGGAGAGCCCATCTGCATTGCCATGATCAGTGCCAGGTCTATGCTCCACTGTGACGTCCATCCCCTGTAGGGAAATGGACCACCTAAGTAGTTTGGGGTTTTCACCCTTCATTTGATTTAGCCACAAGAGGGGCTTATGGTCGGTCTGAATCTTGAAGTGAGTGCCAAACAAGTATGGCCTCAACTTCTTCAGGGCCCAAACCACAGCAAAGGCCTCCCTCTCAATAGCTGACCAATTCTTCTCTCTGGGGGTCAGCCTCCTGCTAATAAAAGCTATGGGCTGGTCATGACCATCAAAATTCAGCTGAGATAGAACAGCTCCCACACCCAACTCCGAAGCGTCTGTTTGGACAATGAATGTTTTGGAGTAGTCTGGACTCTTTAGGACAGGTGCTGTGCACATGGCCTGCTTTAGGTCATCGAATGCCTTTTGACAGCTCGCTGTCCACTGAACTTTTTTTGGCATCTTTTTACTTGTCAGATCGTTTAGCGGGGTCACAATGGATCCATAATTTCTGACAAATTTCCGGTAATAACCAGTCAGGCCCAAGAAAGCTCGAACCTGAGTCTGGGTGGTTGGAGGAGCCCAGTCCTGGATGGCCTGTATTTTGCTCTCCAATGGCTGAACCTGGCCTCCACCTACAAGGTGGCCCAGGTATACAACCTGTGTCTGCCCTATCTGGCACCTAGTGGCCTTGATAGTGAGGCCTGCCTTCTGCAGAGCCTCTAACACTTTCCTCAGGTGGACCAGGTGATCCTCCCAGGTGGAGCTAAAGACAGCGATATCGTCCAGATACGCCGCACAGAAGTCGTCCAACCCGGTGAGAACTCGATTCACCAGCCTTTGGAAGGTGGCAGGTGCATTTTTCAAACCAAAGGGCATTACCACGAACTGATAATGCCCACCCGGGGTAGAAAATGCTGTTTTGGGCTTGGCCTCCTCAGCTAACCTGATTTGCCAATACCCAGCTGTCAGGTCAAATGTACTTAAGTAGTTGGCCGAAGCCAACCGGTCTATAAGTTCATCTGCTCTTGGTATCCGGTGGGCGTCAGTCTTAGTGACTGCATTGAGGCCTCTGTAGTCCACGCAAAACCTCAGCTCTTTCTTACCGCCCTGGGTGTGAGGTTTTGGCACGAGAACTACTGGACTAGCCCAGGGGCTGTCCGAGGGCTCAATGACTCCCAGCTCCAACATTTTCTGCACCTCTGTCTTGATGCAGTCTCTGACATGATCAGGCTGTCGATAGATTTTACTCTTTACGGGCAGACTGTCCCCAGTGTCGACCTCATGGGTACACCAATTGGTCTGACTGGGTGTCAGAAAGAACATATGTCGGAAGGATTGAAGAACCTGTTTACAATCCTGTTGTTGATGTCCAGAGAGGCTGCCACAAAAGACAACACCATCTACTGATCCATCGTCAGGGTTCTGGGAGAGCAGGTCTGGGAGAGGGTCACTCTCCTCCTCCTGTCCCTCATCTGTGGCCATGAGCAAACCCATGCCCTCCCTGTCGACATATGCCTTGAGCCTGTTTACATGGAGCACCCGGTGGGGGCTCCGGGGAGTTCCCAGGTCTACCAAGTAGGTGACCTCTCCCTTTTGCTCAATGATCGTGTGGGGCCCAGACCATTTGTCTTTGAGTGCTGCTGGGGCCACTGGCTCCAGCACCCACACCTTCTGTCCAGGCTGATACACAGTCAGGACAGCCTTTTGGTCGTGCCAAGCTTTTTGTAATTCTTGGCTCGCCTCAAGGTTTTTAGATGCCTTTTCCATGTACTCAGCCATCCGCGAGCGGAGACCGAGCACATAGTCCACAATGTTTGATGCCGGCTTTTTGAGAGGTCTCTCCCATCCTTCCTTTACTAAACAAAGGGGTCCCCTTACAGGATGTCCGAACAGAAGTTCAAAAGGGCTGTAGCCAACCCCCTTCTGCGGGACCTCTCTGTAGGCGAACAAGAGGCAGGGTATCAGGACATCCCATCTCCGCCGAAGCTTTTCAGGTAGTCCATGAATCATCCCTTTTAGGGTCCTGTTGAATCTCTCAACAAGCCCATTGCATTGTGGGTGATAGGGTGTGGTGAATTTGTAGTTGACACCACACTCCTTCCACATAGCAGTCAGATATCCCGACATGAAGTTTGCACCTCTGTCGGAGACGACCTCCTTAGGGAAGCCCACTCTGGAGAACACTCCAACTAGGGCTCGTGCCACAACAGGTGCTGTAGTGGTCCTAAGGGGAATAGCTTCAGGATACCTGGTGGCGTGGTCCACCACCACCAGTATAAACTTGTGCCCTGATGCTGTCTGGGGTTCCATTGGTCCGACAATGTCGATCCCCACCCGTTCAAAGGGTACCTCCACCACCGGCAGTGGTATGAGGGGGGCCTTTGTCGTGCCACCTGACTTACCACTGGCTTGGCAAGTGACACAGGAGCGGCAAAACTCCTTCGTATCTTCGGACATGTGGGGCCAGTGAAAGTGTGGAACAATTCTGTCCCAAGTCTTATTCTGGCCTAAGTGACCTGCAAGGGGAATCTCGTGGGCCAAGGTAAGGAGGAAACCTCTCAGAGACAAGGGGACGACCAGCCTCCTGGTCGCGCCAGGCTTGGGGTCTCTTGCCTCGGAGTACAGGAGTCCATCGTCCCAGTACACTTTGTGGGTACCTGTGGCGTTCCCTGCAGCCTCAGCAGCAGCCTGCTGTCTGAGGGGTTCAAGTGAGGGGCAGTCTAACTGTGCCTTCCCCAGGTCTTCCCTAGAGGGTCCCCCTGAGCCCAGAAACTCAACCTGACCAGGTTCAAGCTCTTGTGGCTCAGTTTCCCTCAGTTCCTTAAGGTCAGCCTCCTCAGAGACTTGATCCACGACCTGGGGCAAGGGGGAAGGCGAGGCCTTACCCTTACTGCTCCTTTTCTTGGATGGTGTCTGGTCCGTTCTTCCAGGATCCAGCACCTGTTCAGTGGGGCATCTTTTGGCCTGTGACCTGGTCACAGCAAGGACATGTGCTGGCAAGCCTAACATTTCCATGTGCGTCCTCTGCTCCACTTCTGACCATTGTGACGTTTCCAAATCATTGCCCAACAGACATTCTATGGGGAGGTCTGAACTAACCACAACTTTCTTTGGGCCACTTACCCCTCCCCAGGAGAAATCAACAACTGCCATACTGTGATTGGTAGTGACATTGCTGGCATTGGTCACTAGGTAATCGGTACCTAGCATGATCTGTCCAGGGTCCACAAAGTTAGGCGTCACTGGCCTTCTGGAGTCTTCTTTTTCTGCTGTGAAGCCTGACCCCCACCCTCTTTGGTTTGTTGGGGGCCTGTCGAAGACTTCTGGTCATTTTGTTCGTTCTTGTTACTACCCTTTTGGTCTGCTTTCTTCTGACCACCCTGGTTCTGAGTCTGGTTCTGCTTGACCCTTGTTCTGACCCATCTGTCTGCCTTCTTTCCCAATTCTTGGGGAGAGGTCAGCTCCGAGTCGACAAGGTGCTGATGCAACAATTGGTTCTGACAGTTGTTTAAAATCTGTTCTCTCATGATAAGATTGTACACTCCTGTGTAATCAGTAACCTTGCTACCCAGCAACCAACCTTCTAAAGCCTTAGTGGCACAATCGACAAAGTCAGCCCAATCCTGAGACTGAATTTTCTGGGTGTCCCTGAACAGCACCCGGTACTGCTCGGTGGTTAAGCTGAACCCATCAATCAGTGTATTCTTCAGGACTTGGTAGTTGTTGGCATCCTCAGCTCTCGTAGTGAGGAGCTTGTCTCGTCCTTTACCTTCAAAGGAGAGCCACAGTATAGCTGCCCACTGACTTGGGGGGACGCACTGGACAGTGCAAGCCCTCTCCAAGGCAGTTATCCACTTGTGGAGGTCGTCCCCTTGCTTAAAGGGGGGCACTATTTTACTCAGGTGTCTAGTGTCTATACCCCCGTCTTTCTCTCTAATGAGAATGCTGCCACCAGTGGGATCTAACCCACTCAATTTCTGCTCTCGGGCCAAGGCAAGTCTTTCTTTGGCGAGGGCAAGTTCTTCCCGCTCGATCCTCAGATTGACTTCCCTCATCTTCGCTTCGTGCTCCTTTCTCTGAGGGGACGTCATCCCTCTCTGAGAAGATGCCTGAGAAACATGTGTTCGAACAGATCTGTTAGAGCCTCTCGAGAGAGACCTAACTCGTCCGTTCCCAAGGTTAAGCCTGCTTAAGCGTGGGCCCGGGGCTCCCCCAGTTCCATTCTCATGCCTGCTTAAGTTGGTCCTTGTGAGCCTACTGACTACTACGGGACCTCCGTCTGCCTCGTCTCCTGCTAACTCTTCTTCCTCTTCCTCCTCACCATGGAGGTCGAGGTCAGGGTCACCAAGGGTTCCCTCTAAGGGAGGCATGTTCCCATCAGCATTAGGGGGGCCTGTGTTAGAGGACCTCCTAGCATCGTAAGTCTCTAAGAGACCTATCAGAAATGCGATGGTAGGGTTAGAACCCTGGTTTAGCTTCCTGGAGGCACACAGCTGTCTCATCTCCGTGAAGCTAAGAGCTGCATATCGTGACACGACCTGTGGAGGGTCGATGACCACTAAGGGAGTCTCTGCAGACTCTCCGTGGACCGACATGCTTTCTAGTGAGGTGTAAGTGATGCACCTACCTACACTATGTGTTTCTCTACTGATCCCTTGCTAAGAGTTATAGTCAGGGTGTGCTAGTCCCTGTTTCACTATAACAGCTGGTTCAGTAGAACTCAGAGTATTCTAAGTTAAGTTATATGTACCTGGGTACTTATGTGATCTTTCAACTCAATATTCTTAGGATACGTGTGTGGTAAAACAACAGCAAGCTCAAATCCCAACCGCTGCTCACCAATGTGAGAAGTTGGCCTGATATGTAGTGCTCACTATTCTAGTGATCACTGTGTATCATTCCAAACGACCCTTATTGATGATTGGTTGTAAGTCAACCTTATAGACCAGCTATCCTAGTAGCGTGGACAAGAGCAGTCTTCAGGCTAAACTCTAGAGGGCGTGTTAAGCCAGCTGTTTACCATCACATATACCCCTTGAACACCAAGTGAAAGGACACCACACAAGTTGTTATGAAAATAAAGGATATTTATTTATAACACGACTACCCTGGCTCTTTATGAGTCAGGGAGCTAAGCACACTACAAAACTCTTATGAAAATACTTCTGGTTGCACAATTTACACAAATGCCCGAAGGGCACGAAACCATTTACACTTCAAGTGGAATGGGAGAGGTTAGAAAGTTTAAAGTTACTGATTCCGGAGGAATCCGATCAGTGGGAATAAACGAAACAGGAACTGGACACTTGTAGAGTGAACCTACGGTGGAGCACCGAGATGCTCGAGTTACCTAGCCCAGAGGCTGCGGCTGCGTGGGGTTCAGCAAGATGTTGGGAGTCCTCGTTGTAGTCTCAGGAGCCTGAAAGAAGAAGTTGCTGGCAGGCGACCAGTGTTGATGTTCAGCGAGATCCAAGCCTGGATCGGTGATGAAGAAAACCTGAAAGCAGAGGGGACTCAGTTCTCAACCGCTAGCCAGCGATCGTGTGGGTACCAGGAAGGTACCGGCTGATGTCACCTCGACCAGGTGAGTGGATGACGTCGGACTCGGCTGTTCCTCGGTCCAGGAGGCGCGGCGGCGACCAGGATGGAGGGCGAGCTGTCCCACGAAGGTGTCTGCTGTCGATGATGCTGGGCCCAGGAATGGGGCAGCAGGTCTTGGCAGTGGCAAACCCACGCGGTGGAGTCAAGATGGCGTCGGGAGTGGACCAGGAGGGTCCGAGGTACTCCTCTGTTGAAGGGGAGCAAGAGCCAGTCTGGAGCAACCAGACCAGTGATGAAAGTCTGTCGTGGTGCGTCGTGAAGAGGGCCACAAGCCGGTCGGCGAGTGGTCGGACAACGCGGTGAGCAACAAGGAGCAGAAGGGCCTCCACGCAGATCTCGTGGATGCTGGGGAGGCAGACTTCGGTGCTGGAGCCGCTCAGGGTTAGGGCTTCTCAAACCCTAGGTGCACTCACTCGAGGGTCCCTCGGTGGGCGTGCTAGATAAGCGGCGTGCAGGTTCTGAAGATGGCCGGTCCCGCAGGTCTCGTCACACCTACGAATCTCAGCTGGGCTGACGATGTAGGTAGAGGTCAGAGATGGCAGGGAGTCCGGGTCTCATCGAGCTGGGCAGTCTTGATCCGTGGGAGAGACGTACAGCAAACCGCAAGCGCTTAGGTGGTGCCTGCTGGTGCAGGGTGGCTACTCCTTAGCCACAAGGGAGAGTCTTCAGAAATAGTCAAGAGTTCCTTTCGTGGAAAGTAGTTCAAGTTTCAGAATTATCCAATTTGGGAAGGGGACCCGCTCCCACCTTTATTCTAGGAAAAAGGGGCTGGCCCGTGACTAGGTCCTACCTATGGGTGGGACCAGGAGGGGGGTGGTTACACCCCTATCCTTTGTCCGGCTTCGCCCCAGCTCAGGGGCTGGTGTGCCCCCGAAACTGGTTTGAACCGGGCTATGCACAGTGAGCACCGGGGTGCCACTTGCAATCACCTTCCTTTCAGCCCTGCCTACCTGGGATACACAAACCCTGTCTGGGATGGTGCTAACACCGCCCTCGACAGGAAACCCTTTGTCCAAGCTCCCCTCGCTGGAAGGTCTCCCAGCAGCAGGAGGTCAGACTTGTGTCTGGTGGCAGCATCCATTTTGTGATGCTGAGGCTTGAGTCAACTTTAACTGGGGTTCAAGGTTACTTCCATGTCGTGTCCCTCTAGAAGGGTGGAATGCTAACCCCGTCGCCAGAACTGGCGAGGGGTTCGTAATCCAATTCGTATGACACCTTACTCGACATGTTTGGGTGATGCGATGCCAAAGCTAGCAAATAACCTTGAGGATTATAATGCCCTTTAAGGTAGTTGGCCCGCGTCACCATGGAACGGCTATTAGGATTTGGTTCCGCAAGCCCTCGACGGGCCCGGCTCGCGCCAGAGCACCATCTCACATGATTCCCAGCACTCTGCCTTCAGGATTGATAAGGCCTGCCATAGGAGTGACTGACAGGAATCCATGCGTCCATTTTAGGGTTAGGTATAGGAATACTACACCTACAGCAACGGGTGATTACACCACCTTGCCCCAGCTGTCGTGCAGCCAGTTGTGTCAGATTTGGGCGGCCATCCAGGGGTGGCATAATACATGCTGCAGCCCCTGGTAGGCCCTGGGTACACCGATGCCCTGGATACCTGTGGTATGCTGATACAGGCACTGATAAGGCGGCCCAGTTCCAATTAGTGGATGCACCTAATGTACATGTGTGTTAATTTCGAGAGAGAACAGCTAGGCTGTGGGTCTGATTGGCAGGCCCACAGCCGGGGAAAGTCGTAAACCAATGAAGCAAAAGCAAAAAATCTGGGTGATTATAGGATTGCAGACCCTACTCTCCTACAGTCATCATCTCCAGGTTTACCAAAACCTGGAATTAGTGTAATTTGCATCTATACGGATGTCCGTCATTAGGTAGCCAGAGCTATTGTGTCCTTTGGAAACTTTTCCAGCAGCCCCAGGACAACCAGATGTGAGTTGGCTCAAATGGGAACAATGGGAGGCTTTTACTTCTGGTGTCCTCAGACTTACTTTACGGCTTGACCCAGGGGTGAACCCCAAGGACACCCTTCTAGCACTTAGCCCTCAGGGTAGTGAGGGAGGATGCTCATTTAGGGAGGAGATGTGGGGTACAGACTCACAACTCAGTCAAGCATATGACAGGTAATAATCATTGTCCAGCCAGAGCTTTTACTTGAAAAGACAGACTACTTTAATAATCTTGCACAGTTACGTACTGCACAAGAAATACAAAGGGAAAAAGAATCCACAGAATTATCACTGGAGGAATGTGAGGGGGTGCCTGCCAGTCCTAACCACAGGCTTCTATCCCGTTCTTACAAGTGGTGTGACAAGATCAGAGGGGAACACATTAATGTGCCCCGAAAGTCTCTGAGGGTGCAGTATCCGTTCACTCTCCCAAGGCTGTAGATACAACTGGATATGGCTGTCTCTAAATTATCTCTGTAGCTGCCTATTACTGTGGTCCCTCTAATCTTAGATGCACACCGTCCCTTTAAATTGAGAGGTGCGTACTTCTCCCACTGTAGGCTGGCGGCTGTGGTGGTTGCACGACTCACGCTAATGTGTGCACTCACACACAGTCTCTAGGATGCAGCCATGCTTATGCTGCCCTAGGCCTGCTGATTCCAGTGATATACTCCAATGGTGTGGCTGCGCACAAGGCCCATGCCTCAAGTTCTCAAAAGAAAGGATGGTGTGCGCGCAGGTAGACAGTAGCCACACTTGATTGCGTCTGTCATGGGGAGGGAAACCTTTGGTGGATCTACATCAGTGCTGAGCTTATCCCCACCATCAAAAGAAATGAAAAGTCCCCACCTGGTTATAGTGGTTATTGTGGTCATGGGTTAAAGATTAAACCATCAAATGCGGCTGTGATATCTTCTAACACCTAGCCGTCACAGGTGCTCCTTCTTCTTGGGATTAAATGATGCTTTTCACTTCTGGCAACATACATTCACTTCCCCACCACTGGTAATACTGTTGAGATTGATAAATACGATAGCAATGTACACCCTGATGTATACACGTGTAGCAGCTGCAGTACCAATAAATGCAATATCGATATACTCTGTAATCTATGCATGCCCAATGATGTCAATACCAGTAAATGTAGTGCCAATGTACGCTGTAACCTATGCTTGCACAGTGATGTCAACACCAGTAAATCCAATGTCAGTGTACACCGTAACCTATGCCCACATAATGACATCAATATCAGTGCATGCAAAGTTGTTGTACAATGTAACAACTGTACGTGTAATAAAGAGAAAATCAGTAAGTATGATATCTATGAATGCATGTTACACGTGTTCACCCTCACAAGCTTGTATCATTGCTGTCGGATTTATCTGGGATGACTTCTACGTCAACCCCAAGGCAAAGATACGCGGTCAAACAGGTCCTGCGACCCAAACCCTAGCCTACCATTTGACAGGTCACAGGTGGGGTTACACTTAGCCGAAAGACAAACGCGTTCCCAGGGAAAACCTGGTTTGATCCCACATATAGGTAGTCACACCACAAACAGGCCCAAGGAGATTGGCCCCAAAACAACACGTTTGGCCAAAGGCATACGTTCCCAAAATACCACAAAGTTAGATGCCACTTGTAGTTGGTAACACTTGGCAAATCAGGATACAACATGCACACCGCACGAGGTCATCACGCTTTCACCTCATCGGACTTCTGGACATGCACACTCTGGCCCACACTAGCTCTCCATGAGGTCTAGTGTCATCTTTGTCCCCCCTTATCTGATGTTTTTTCTTGTTATCTATGACTATGATGCTTTTCAAAGAATGTCAGTGTTTTATTGTACCTACAAAATTTATATATGTGCAGCCAAAACGTCTGTACTCTGAGTCTGGCTTCAGATGCACCTCTATCGATACTCCCCTGGCTGCTTCATTTAAATAAACCAACTTGTTCCTGTTTTGCGAAACACCTCTTGCCTTTCCATTTATTTACGGTGAAATCATATTCGAACAACAATACCTCAATACCGTAAGCAAATCTAGTGAAGTAAACAATGTTTGTTCTATAGTATTTTTCACCCTAATAGGATGACTCCAATACTGGGTTCAAAATTCCAAAGATGACTCCTTCTCATCTATAGTGTGTGTGGTCAACAAGAGGACTTAGTACTGAGTTTGTAATTGCAAACAAGATCCCTCTAGTATAGAGTTCATAATCCCAGACACAAAGATTCCAGCATAGACTTCATCTCATATTTTCATTCTTAATCAATATTTATACAGTATACTTCTCTGTGTACCAAGTCCTGAATCACTCTGGTCTGAAGGTGTGATGAAATCCGACTCCTGGTAATAAGGGTTCCAGATACAACAACTATTGAATTGATTGACTAGCAATGCATTCCATGAAAAATAAGGAAACTATACCCAGTAGATTAAGAGACTACTGCAAAGCTAAAGAGAATCATGTGGCATACTGGGGACTTTAGTTTGCCTTAGTTCCCATTGCATGCTTTGCATAGAACCGGCATTGCAACTGCTAATCCTCACTCCAAGGTGCGCCCACATTTTGCATACACCTAATCTCCTTCGCAGAACTCTAGTGCCCTTGAAGTTCAGAGGATTATGTCTCTGGACTCACCCTGTAGAGGTGGACCTCAGCAAGGCCTACCAGTGCTATTGGTTCGCCCTTCTCTGCACAAAAGTCCTCAGACCAGAAAATAGAAGTTGGCACAGAAGCTGAAATAGTAAAAAGATATTTTATTAACCTCATGAGATGGAACTACATTCACACACCACCCTTCGGTAGTGTATGAAGTAGCACAAGGAGTAGAAGAGCCATGGGTCTTTTATAACCACCCAGGAGCTCAAAAGAAGGCGGTACAAGCACACATAGGAGAGTTATATACATAAATGGGCATACAAAGAATGCACAGTCAACAGTAAAGGAGGAGCCAACAGTTGCTGACTTTGGTAAAAACAACCTGACAGTTACAGACTAGAGCAGGTGCATGGGCAGCTACAGACTCTTCTGCACATGTGCAGAGTAGCAGAGGCTAAATATAGCCAGTTCTTTGAGCAAAGCACAAGGGCAAGCAACACTGAAGAAGAAAAAAGCACATCATTGACAAAATGGCTGCCGGAAACAAGATGGCTTCAGCCAAATGCTAACAGCGATCTCTGCCAAATTTCCACAACCCAACATACACTAGTGAGCTCAGACCATGGATCCTGACAGTTCCAGGGTGGCTCTTACTAGCAGGTTGTCAAACATGGAAAGGAGAGTTGGTACACAATGACCCCATGCCTGGGAGCTGAGATGTCTTTCTCGGTCTCCACAGTGGTGGAGCCTCTGGTCCCGTTTGATAAAAAATCTTTGCACACTGATGGGGTTTTCTGTATCATACGTATACACATTTTAGTGACAGAGATTGCTGATTTAACAGTCCCAGCTGGATCTGGTTTCAGGTGGTTCCTGTCCTTTTACTTATTCCTCCATGACTGGCCAAGCCACAGCCTTTGTCTTCTAGCATCAGGAAATAGGATGGGTGGCACACAGGAAGGAAAGGTTTCCTCACTCAGCTGCCATAGTTCCTTTTGGGGACAAGACCTCCGGGTAAGAATAGAGAAGGAAAGAAGCAAGGACTATCCCTTAGTTGAAAGGGACCCTCTGTCTCCTATACTCCACACCTTAGAGTTTAGTCCACTTGAAAGGCCACCGCTAAAACTTTGTAGGAGGCCTGCAAGTCACATTCCTTTCTGGCAGACTCCCTGCAACCTTCACCTGGAGTACCATCCACAGAGGAGATCTCAAATGGATTTCTGGGCTGTTACAATCAAACATACCATATATATGCCCCATGCCCATCCAGCTACACATACATGGTGCAAACATACATTCGACATCCATGTCTCAGATGTATGGAGTGGAGGACCTGGATGCAAGGGGAACATTTCAAACAGGAGAAGCCAGTGAGCAACTCTATCTGGTCAGGTAACAGATAAAAAGGGCTGTTTTTCTGACACAACTTTCAAAAAATTGTGGAAAAAGTGGGCACAAGCCACCACTGACAACCCTCTACAGCCCATCGAGCGGACATTAGAAGGGGTGCGTATGGTTATGCCATCGATACCATAGAACCACGCTCTTTGTCTCAGCTCATTCCATGCAGGCAACTAGTGTCCATGCATGATTCTTGTGTGCACTGAGACCCCAAATAAAAAACATATGCAGAGACTTAGTACATGGAGCATGGATGCACACTCACCAGAGTTCATTCCAGTCCCAAACGTCCTTTTTAAAAAGATTAAACAAAATATATTGCAATTCTTAAAGGGTAGCAGTCAACATTCTCTGTTTTTTCAATAGATAGAGTACGATTTTAGGTTGTATCTCTTATTCAGCCCTTTGTGTATCAAAATTTAGATTTTTTCAAAACGAACCAGTATGCTAGCAGCGTTGAGAACAGCAGGGAGTTTCCTTTTCCCTCTTTTGTTATTCTTACTCAATAGGTGCTTCTCCTTTAGACAAGGAGCATTGTAGAGGGTTCTGGCACGAGAGCCCGTATACATACATTGACAATATATATAATCAAAGTACGTAGCTGTGATGTTAAGAATCGTAAATCTATTCTTGCCTATACTGCTGGACTTGGCCCTTTGTGCAGGGTCACCAGGGCCGGACTGGGAACCAAAACCGGCCCTGGCAAAGTGCTCGGCGGCTCCACTCCCCCCTCCCGCGGGGGGTTGGTGGTGCCACCGAGCTCTTAGCCAGAGCCGGTTTTCGGCCGATTTTGTTACAGTGCCGATTTTGCAGCTATGCTGCAAAAACGGCCCTGTAACAAAAACGGCCCCCAGGGGCCCAAAACCGGCCCCCACCCGAGCGGCGCACCGGGGGATTGCCCGGTGCCCGCTACGGCCAGTCCGCCCTGGAGGGTCACCCCCCAAAACTTTTTGTCTGCACCTCTCCTGTTTCTGAACCCCTTTTTTGCCATTTAGGACTCTGTGCACTTTACCACTGCTAACCAGTGTTAAAGTGCTTGTGCTCTCCCCCTACAACATGGTCTGTAAATTAAATGCTACTAGTTGGCAGCAACACTCATTGTGCCACCTACTAAAAGTAGCCGTTCAAAACATGTCTCAGTCCTGCCATTACAGTCTGTAGAGCAGTTTTAAACTGTCAATTCAATCTGGCAAAATTAAGCTTTTGCCAAGCCTAAACCTTCTTTTTTTAATACATATAAGCCATCCCTAAAGTAGGCCCTAAACCGCCAATAGGGCAGGGCGCTTTGTATTTAAGAAGCAGACATGTGTTTTTTACGTTTTACATGTGCTGGTAGTCAAAAACTCCTAAATTCATTTTTCACTACTATAAGACCTACTTCTCCCATTGGATAATATTGAGTTATCTTATTACATTTAATAAGCAGGTTTAAATGTCATGTTTCGACTAAAATGAATTGTTATTGAAATCCCTCTTTAATGTTAAAGAGATTTTTTTTTTTTTAAATATTTTTATTTTGTTTTGAAAAGAAGATAACATGTTAAACAAAGCATGAATACACCACGCCCAATAAATGTCCTTCCACAGTTGTCTCATCTGGCAATTGTTCAAATATAATGTCCGTTGTAGGTGGATCTATCGACGGGCTTGAATGAACCAGGTGTATATGAAGAACAAACCATAACTATAATACTCTTGCGTACCAACATCAGGGACATACATTGCATCGTTCAAGGTTCCTCCCTCGACCTTCCAGACTACAGTCCCCCCTCCACTTCCCCCACCACCTCCAGATCATAGTATATTATCCATGGTGCCCATATCTTCCTAAATTTCCAAAGGCAGCATCTGGCCTTATACGTCACTTGTTCCGCCACCATGTAGAGATCAAGACTTGCCCTCCATTCATTAAGTGTAGGTATGTGTTGCGCCCCCCAGTACCCCGATTAGATGGATTTCTCTGTAGAGTTTGAAGTGCCACGCGTGGGTAAGCACCGTCCCATAAGAGCAAGCGCAATTCGCTATCTATGTGTTTGAACATTGTGTCTGGAATTTTGCAGTAAGTGTTTTGTAGTACATAGAGCAGCTGGGGGAGTGTAATCATGCTGTACATAGCGGCCCTTCCCATAATGGTTAAGGGAAGTCTTCTCCATTGTTTAATGTCTTCTTGAAAATGTAGACAAATCCTCCAGACGTTACGCGTTAGGCTCGCTGCTACATCGGTAGTGATATAGGGGCCAAGATATGTAAACCCCTCTATCGACCAGCGCAAACAACCAGGGTACGTCTGGGGATCCACCACCCCCCCCCCCCAATTGAGTATAGAGTAGACTTACACCAATTGATTTTATATCCCGCATGACACCTGTAGGTCTAAAAAATCTGTAGGATTTGAGGAAGTGTCTCTCTCGGGTCCGTTACATATAGTAAAATGTTGTCCGCATATAAAGATATGCGTTCTTCGTCTAGCAATCTGGCGTCATCTACAAACCCGCCCAGCACCGGGGAGGCTCTAATGACACAGGGGCTCCAGGATAAGAGCAAAAAGTAGAGGGAAAGGGGGCATCCCGGTCTAGTTCCTCTGTGAATTGGCCAGGTTTCTGTTAAAGCTCCGTTAACCCGATTCCTAGCCTCGGGTTCAGTATATAGCAGTGCCACCCAGTCCCTGAAACCCGGACCAAATCCAAACTTTTCCAGAGAGTGCCTCATAAAAAGCCAGTGGATGGTGTCAAACGCCTTTTCAGCGTCAAGGAACAAGAGCAAGTGTGCCTCCTCCCGTTTTCAAACCGCATCCATCCAATTGGCCACGCTTCGTAGGTTATAACGTGTGGCTCGTTTTGGCATAAAACCGGATTGATCATTGTGAATCAAAGAAGTAATGACGTTTAAGAGACGTATCGCAAGGATAGTAGCCAGGATTCTGGTTTCTATATTTAACAACAAAATGGGACGATACGACCCACATTCGTCCAGAGGTTTCCCCGCCTTGGGTATCTCCACTACTGTTGCCATTCTGAGGTCCGCAGGGAGTATCCCATTATCTTTGGAATCTTTAAACATCTTAAGTAGATGTGAGGCCAGAAGGGCACTATGTTGTTTAAAGAATTCTCCCGGGAGGCCATTAGGGCCAGGGGTTTTCCCCATTTTCAGTCGACCAATATCCTCCGTTACCTCTTCAAGTGTAATATCTCCGTCAAGCCCCTCCCTCTCCTCTGGGGCGAGGCAAGGGAGTTCAATACTTTCAAGGTAGTGGGTTATTTGTGCCTCGCTAACTTGTGTCTGAGCTGCATAAAGTGCTGTTTAGTATCGGGCAAAGGCCCCGGCAATGTCTTGGGGCAATGGTTAAATCTTGCCTAACTCCCTTATAGACGTAACCCATCTGGATTCTTGTTCCTTCCTGCCCAACCATGCCAACAGTTTACCCGCTCTATCTCCAGTCTCATATAATCGATGTTGAACTGTGAGCTGGTGTGCCTGTATCTCCTTGGTAACCAGCGCTTGGTACTCCCTTCTAGTAATGTCAATCTGGCGAAGGATGTGTGAATTCAGTGTGGGGGCACCCCTATTTTCGAGATCTACCAGCCTGTGTTCTAACGTCAGAAGCTCTTGAAGTTCCCGCCGCTTTTGATGGGCAATTATATTTTGGGCTCTGTCGTGTATCACTGCTTTGAAAGCTTCCCAAAGATTGACGGACGATTGCACCGAGCCATCGTTTTCTCAGAAGTAGAGTTCCGTGTCCATTTTAAGTTCTTTGGCAACCTGTTCATCCTTCAGGGCCCATGCGTTAAGGACAGATTTTAGACTACAATTTTGAAAATGCCATTTTTGAAAGTTGGCATTTTCCTGCCCCAAAGGTCTTTTATGAGCTTGCAATTGCCTGGGCCTGTTAATTGCTACTTCATCAGGAATGCATATTTGGTTCAGACAGTGAACAATAGGACCCGAGTGCAAAAATATGGAAGACTGCATGGATTCAAACTTCCTGTGGACAATGTTTGTTTTAATATCAGGGAAATTAACAGTAAAAACCTGCCCAGCTGACCATAAAAAAGGACCCCAGACTGCCACAAAAACCACACCACACACTGCCCCGTCAGACCAGACCATTAGGCACTGCCTGATTGCCCTATAGGCCGGTCGGACTCTGCAAAGGGCTGCCTCTAGCACACTCACTAAAGGACCTATTGTTTTGTCATCATAGACCTCATGGAGCTGGGAAGCGGAAGAAAGGAGAAGGAAGGAACTTCCCAGAACCATATATGGGGTGGACTAGAAGTTTCCCCTACTTCAAGTGGTGGCACCAGGTATAAATATTTGACATCCTACGCCACTTCTCAGTTCACTCCTGGACCTGCAGAGGACTCCCAGAAGGACTGTGTTGCACCTCAGAGGACTGCCCTGGTACTTGAGGCCTGCTTTGTACCTCATAGCATTGCCTTGCTGCTACCACAGGACTGCCCTGCTGCATGAAGACTGCCTTGTACCCTCAGAGGACTGCCCTGCTGCTTGAGGCCTGCCTTGCCGCTTGCTCCCAGGACTACCAGAGTGACTCCAAGGGTCTTTTCTGAGTTACAAAGACACAACAAGCTCCATAGGCCTCCCTGCAGCTGCCCAGTTGACCTGCTGCAACTGGCCCTCCCTGGACCTGCAACTGGAGTTGGCTGGACCTGCAACCAGACTTACCCGAGCCTTGCTGGCCTCAGCTAGAGTGAATTCTAAAGAGTTTGCCTCCCTAGGTTCTGGACCCTTGGCTGGCATCAGTTGAACCCTCCTGTGAAATCCTGATATTTTGAACTCTGCGTGCCAGACTTTTAGAAGGTAACGTTTTCAGCAGGGCTAACCCGGTCCCTGTATCCAGCCCACACTCCATTGCAGTCAGCCTGAAATTGTGATTTTGTCTGGTCTAGGACACCCAAATACCCCCAGTTAGTGCTTTCTGCTTCTTGGTGCTATTTTTACTTAAACCTTTAAAAGTTGCATATCCCCGGTTCTACTGATTGGATTTTGTCATTTTGGTCTCATTTTATTTATTAACTTTTACTCTATTTTTCTAAATTGGCTCGGGATTTTTCTTGTGTAGCAGGTTTACGTTACTACTGTTTGTGTGCTGAATGAATATTTAACACAGTGACTCTCAGTTAAGCCTGACTGCTTCTTTGCCAAGCTACCAGTGGGTTAAGCATCGGTTAATTTTGTAATTTTGTGGTTCACTCTGACCAGGAATGTGGTTGTTACTGGAGAAGGGATTTTAGCCCCTTCAATCAAAAACTCAATTTAATATATATACACACATTGACCTCACCTTGACGGTACAGTAGTAGTCAGTAGCCTGGATTCATTATTTTTGAAGGTTGAAATAAAAAGAAGATGATAATGTGGTAGAACACTGTGTGACTCTCTGCTCTGCATGGTTGTGTTCTTCAAATCAGGTGGCAGGGTGGGAAAAAGAACAAGCACTGGCAAAGCCAATATGTCTAGCCACGTACATCGTAGCACAAACCTATTGGCTTTCGCAATGATCTTTTGAGCTTTCATTAATTTGTAGCAAAATCCACTGCAAGAGGGCCACAGGTGCATGCAAATGACAGCCATTGTGGAATGTTTTTTCTTTGCAGTAAAAGACTAAGCATTCCAAGCTGGTACTTGTGCATGCATAGTATATACACACACATGCACGTTGACCATCTTGTAATACTTCTTTTTATTTTTTGATTTATGAAAAACTATTTTAAGATGGCTGCCATGTGTGCACACATGGCAGCCATCTTGAACAGCTTTTTCTTTTGGCTTAAGAAAAAACATTCTAAGATCCTGGAATCGTTTTTCAAAAAGCAAAATATTTTTTTTCAAGACAGCATCATGCCTGCGTACTTGCAGACACAGGGGCATGTACAGGCAGCCATCTTTGAATGGTCTAAGAACTATTCAAAGGTGGCTCTACCACTACAGCATCAAAAATATTGGGCACCCATTATTCCAAAGAACAAGGGTAATAAACCACATATAAAACTACATTCCCCAAGGAATCAGTAAATCATTACTTAATACGTGGCAGAAATGATCACATATGAAAGAGAAATTAATACAAATGATTATTGATGCTCTATACTTAAAGAATCATTACAAAGAAGTCAAACGGTAATCAAAGTAGTCAAGATCAAAGCAGGTGCTCCCAGTGACGACACAGTGCAAGTGCAATTAAGTGAGCCATACAGAAACAAATAATGATATGGGTGAACCAGATTTAGTTGACGTTTCAACTCCCTCAAAGTAAATCACACAGGGTCTTCATCAGAACAAAAAGGTAGCATCCTGACCAGAACAATCTAGTTCCAATTCACACATGTTGTGTATATAGGGAATAAAAAATCTGAATTTAATAAAAGTGATACTTTCAAGCTCACTGAGGTGTGCCGGTATGGAGCTCCTGACAACGTGTGGCCTACCGATACAGAAGCGTTTTTTTGACAGTGCAGGATACAACTTATTCATTCAAAACAGTGAAACCAAAATGCTCTTTTCAGCATAAACACATGAATATGGGGGGAAAGCCATTAAATCATGAGCAAGGAACTGAGTTAAACAAGAAAGGCATTGAATCATGAGCAAAGGGTAGACCCAGAGTTCAGTTTCAGGCTATATTGGATATAATAGCTCTTGTTGCCCACATAGGGGAGACCTAAAAATGGATTCATCAATTCTTCTGAGGTATAGTATCCTTTCTGAAGCAGTTCAAATATGTTTAACTACCCACTAAGACAATCTAAACCTCTTACATTGTGGGAGCTTTGCACATGAAAGTGTTGTAACACTTCATAGGGGAATTGGAAGGCAGGCAAGTCTAAAATGAAAGAAGAACTGAGATACCATTTTGTCAAATCAATACAGCCTGACCAGTGAGCCTGTCTGTAGATTAGAGAGTGCAAACTGTTGCACAGATCCTAGGTTCCAATCAGTACCAGACTGGTTGCCTTGAGATTGCATCGGGAAAAGGGTTATACAATAAAGTTCACAGCAAAATTAAACCAGATGACATAATTTGACCACTAAGGACCTATTTGCAGAACATTTCTTGAGAACTTAAATGCACATGTATCCTGAATCTCCTAAATGGCCTTCTGCTAAAGAGTCACCTAGAAGGACCATACCAAGTAACAACAAAGGGATACATTTTAGTACGCATCACAGCCCACGTTCACCCCAAATGGCAGGTCAAAAATACACCTTCCATCACGTTTTGCAAGCACCAGCTGTATATTAGAGAGGAAAGCTTGGAGTTTCATGGTGCCAGTGAAGGATGGTTATCCACAAAATTATCTCAATGTAGGAAAGTGGAGTATTATGTGCTGATGCTGGTTAGGTTTCACCATGTAATACTCTCACAGACCCCCAAAGATGGTCCTGGTATTCACGCTAATAAATCCTTAGCTCAGTCCTGGTAGAATGGCAAATGCTCTTTACTAGTCAGGCTTTACTGGAGGAACATGTTTTAAGCATTACAGAGTACCCATATGGCCGATATGTAGTTGACATGACTATTATAGAAATAGAGTGTACTTTTATCTTAATTCAGACAGCAAAACATACCCAATAGCATGCATATAACCAGAGTTATGGATTGTAGAAGCAATATAAAATCAGTGCAAAAGAATACTGTGAGACTTTATCATTGCAGTCAATGGGAAAAACCTCTAGTGACAATCGGTCGCCTGCAGGTTGAGTTGCGTGAAACCCTTGCAGGGTAAAGGTGATGTGGGTC
Source organism: Triturus cristatus (assembly GCF_964204655.1). Lineage (NCBI taxonomy): Eukaryota > Metazoa > Chordata > Amphibia > Caudata > Salamandridae > Triturus > Triturus cristatus. Next base: position 1,239,291,760 of record NC_140591.1, on the reverse strand, counting down.
CCTGGACCAGGCCACAACAGTCAGGTGAATTTTACCTGGGACGTGGACCCTGGGTACAGAGTTGTCCTGACTGTCCCTGTTGCTGAATGGGAGCCGAAAGGAAGCTACTTTTAACGCTTACATAGTGCTGCGGGAGAACAGGGTGTAAAGTGTAGAGAAAGATACCAGATGAAGGTTTTGTGGATTGTCCTCGAGGCACAGCGTCAAGTGAAGGGGTCAGTTGCCGGACTGGCAACCAACAAGCCTTGGCAGCGGTAAGCTCAGCAGGGAGCTTCTTCGACGTCCAGAGGAACACGTAGCGGCCTTCAACTTTGTGGAAGGCAGGAGTACAATTCCCACAATGCACTGGACCATCTGCTTTAGGGTGATGCATTGAAGGGCCCGATGGCCAGCGATTCTTTGGATTCAGAGCGTTGATTTACCTGTAGTTTACAGGGGATTAGTCCCACTACTCCAAGGGAGTCTTAGGTTGCTTTTGGCTCTGACAGGGGTTCCTCTGTCCTGGCGAACCAACCTTTAGCTTAGGATGAGCCTCGTTCATGCAGTTCCCAGAGTTTTAACCCAGGTGTAGAGTATCCCTCTTTCGCTTTGTGCAAGCCCTGGTGTAGACGCGGTCTCTTCTTTGATGCAATTAGGATCAGAACTGAGGTTCTGGTTTCAGGGGTGTCACTTAAATCCTAGATTTAGGGGTGCTAGGAGTGTGCGAGCAAGTAGCCAATTGGTTGCAAGTCCCTGCATCTAATACGCCCCTGAAGTGACCACATCCATGGGTGTAGGTCACCTTTTCTACTCAGAACTCACTATTTCTACCACTTGTAAAAAGACAAGGCAGGTCACTGTGACTAGCTTTGTGGGGTGTACTCCTCCTGACTACCTAATTTTTCCGCCTGCCTGGGTACACATGTGCCTGGGGCAGGGGTTAGGCTATTTACTCATCTGGGAGACAGCCTTGATGTATATTAGAGGCAGTGCAGCCTTTGACGCCCACTGCCTTGATGTACCACTTCACTAGCCTTCCTAGGGGAAGGCGAAACAACCTCCTTCCTGCCTAGGCCTTTGTTCCTGACTCCCGGGAGTAACCACACTGCCTGGCAGGAGGTCAAAATCCTGACTTGGTGGCAGCTAGCATGGGCTGCCAGCCAGAGCATAGAGAAGCTGGGGCAACCAGGTGGGTAACCTCTAAGGTAGTCACCTGGGTGCATGCCACTTCCTCCTCGACACGAGATTCGTATCAGGGGTCAGAAGACACTTTGTTTGATACCAAACCTGACATATTGAGGTGGTATGATAATGGAACCAGTGACCCTGGGTCTGTTCATGTCATCTTATGGACCACCTACCACTTATAGTGTATTTTAATGGTAAAGGCCACTATAGAGACATGTACGTTTGCACTTACATGCCTACATCCTTAATATACTGGCCCCTGTTTCCTGGGCTCAGAAGGCCTTCCTTACGGGCGACTGACATATATTAAAAGCAGAGCATTGACTTTGCCACACATGGTGAGGGCGAAGTCGAAATGGAGCAGTTTACACGGGCACTGTAGTCTGCAACAGCAGGCCTGGTGTCCGCAATTTACCTGGGTCACTCAAGGTGGCACAAACAGGGCAGCAAGACCTGGGGACCCCATTACCACATGCCCTGGATACCACGGGTACCATATAATAGGAGGGGTGGGGAGGGGGAGGTGGGATAAAGTCCTTGTCAAGTGGGGTTATCAGTTTACACACATCAGTTTTAGAGAGAGAGCACTGGTCCTGGAGCCATGTTAGCAGTCTACAGTGCATTGTCAGAGTCGAAAACCAGCATCTAGTAGTCCAAAAAGGGGCAAAAAGGGGGAGGACATCTGTAAAAAGACTTGTTTACTTACACTCACCTAACCATAGGGTAAGGGTGCTGTCAATCTACAAAATAATAATAGAACTAAGATCTGTTTTGTAATTCTGTAACAACATAATGTTCTAGAAATAGCGAGTTGAGAAAGTATTTAAAAAGTGAGAATACAACACTAATCCAATGCATCCATTTGTATTCCAAAGTAGTTACTGCTGAACGGCAATTATAAATAACATTTTTATATGATCTCATTATAAATATCAGATACATTGTAAAAGCATTATAGATATATCAAGATGTATAATTGAATTATACCATCAGCTTGTATTTTGAGGCAAACAAGCCAGGTAAATGAAAATGATGCGAGTTAATCCAACATAGGCGCTTTTTTTAATGAAAGCATTTTTATGCAGTATAAGCTTTCTAGTGGCACTCCTGTTGAGAAAGTGCAGTCTTTACCTCTCTATAGTGGGCAGTATTAAACAACACGACTCTCCTAATGCATAAGAAAAAAAAGGAGTTGTGCAGAATGTCAAAGTTAAAAAATCTCGAATCTTTTGGGGCGGATTGGCAGGACGCTGTTGTCCACCTCTGCACATCTTCTGGGAAGATTGCACGCTGTCTGATTTGCTGAAAATGAAGTGCCGGCGCTGGATTAGTCCTGCAGGTAACGCCTTTAGCTAAAGTAAGCAGTGTGTTCAGCATTCATACACATAAACGGGCAGAGCAATGCGCAGTTTCTGTTGTCCAACTGGCTGAGATACAATGAATCAGGGGCTACAAGCTAACGAGTCTAAACACCCTCCCTCAAAGCAAATATTGTCCCTTTCTCTTGATAGATTCCCTCAGTCTCGAATGGGCTTATATTAACTGTCAAAGACATACAGGCATGTTTCCCCAAAAAATTCAACAAGGAAAGCAGTACTGATGGGCCTTCTACTGCTGGTGCTGGGAAGAAGAAAAAAAAAATAGTACCTCAATCACAGCACCAACAGCAGAAGCGTCGGAAAGTAGGACCTTTCTGGCATGGTTACCCCCACGTTTTGCCTGGTTCAGTGTGTTTTGACTGTAGTTCACTGGGATCCTGCTAACCAGGACCTCAGTGGCAGTGCTCTTTCCTCCAAATTGCCTTGTAAGTACTTTGTACATCCCACAATTGGTAGACTGGTGTACCCCTGTATGACCCCATTATATGGTACTGAGGGTCCCTGGGCATTGGTACACCGGGGGTCTCCCATGGGCTGCAGCATGTATTATGCCAACCATGGGAGCCCGTGCAACTGTGTCTGCTGAGCTGCCATTGCAGGCTGCGTGAAATGGTGCATGCACCTTTCACTTTAGATATAAGGTTTTCTCGGTCACTGCACTTAAGACCTATAAGACCTAATGTAGGCCTTACAGCCCAAAGGCATGGTGCATGGGTCTAAGTGTGTGGGTACTCCTGCATGAGCAGAGGTACCCCTACCAATCCCGGACTCCATTCTCTGGGCATTTAAGAGCGGGGAAGCCATTTTAAGGTATGTCGTGGACAAGGGCAACTCGAGATGTCCAACTACATAACGGCTTCTATGAACCTGGTCATGTTTTATAACAAACATGTTGGAATCTTGCAACTACATCAATTCCAGTGTTTAGTGCATTATGTCATATACAGGGGGCTCCTTAGAGGACCCCCATACCAACCTGTGTAGCCTTGCAGGATCTGCCAGCCAGCTCGTGCTGCTGCCGACCCCAGACACTTTTCTGCCCCCCTGCTGATGAACCTAACTCGGGCAGGGAAAGCTGAACACAGGATTTCTTGTCGAGGAGATTTGTGACCACCTTTCCTTTAGAATTAGGTAGGAGGTAGGGTGGGGGTGCTTGCGAGCGTGTCCAGACTGCACTGAAGGGCACATTTAGTGCCCTACTTGCATAAACTGGTTTCCACCGGCACAGGAGCCCTTGGCTCCTGCTCTGGCATGAAACTACACAAAGGACAGGGGATTGATCACCCCCTGTCCAGCTCCTTCCTTGTGAGGTGCCCAGAGCTCTCCAGGGGGCCCCTTGATTCTGCCATCTTGAATCTTAGTCCCTGGGAGCATCTTACTGGTTAGTCCAGCTGAGTAACATCCCTGACCCCCCGATAGGAGGGTCACCGGAGAAGACGTCCTTCCCCTTTTAGGGTTATTTAAGGGCTCCCCTAAGGGTGTGTCCTTAGATTTGTCTGGACTACATCTTGAAGACCTGACGGTCTGTCATCTAAAGATCGTCTACAGAAACTTCTGCTGTTGGACACTGGACCTCTGCTGCTGGATAGAGCCAGGAACCAAGGCAAGACTGTTCCTTGTATGAAGACTAGTACTGCAACTTCGTCTCCGTGCTCTTCCAAGTTTTTGCAACTCCGTGGCTGTGCACCACCGAGTCAGCAAGGGCTTTGCATGCATCCAAGCAAGAACGAATCTCCCTTGGAGTGAAGGAGACACTTCCCTGCATTCGCAGGCACCTCAACAACAGTGACTGGTCTGCTGATCTTGCTGTCCCACAGACACTTCCCGGCTCTGCAACACAGGTGGTGTTTAGTTGGCTCTGCAGAGGCCTGGCCAGTCTTTCCAGCAGCACTGAAAACTGTAATCCCTCTCCAGCTGACCTGAACTGCATCCCTGTGCCTGTTTGCCATTGCCAAGGCTTGTCAACTCTCCTGACTAAAGATCTTTGAGCTCCAAGAATCCCCAGGATCAAACATCGCACAACCTGAAGAGCGAAGTCTTGTCTGCATCCTCTGCGACGTGGGCGTCCATCTTCTGTGTGCTGCTGAGGCTCCCTGTGCCTGCTGCCAGAGGCTCCTCGTGGGGGCTCCAATGATTCCTGCTGGCTCTCTTGCATGCCGAGGGCTGGCCCTGACTTACCCATGCTGGGTTAGTCCCACAGACCTTGCTGGTCTGCAACCAAGCACTGTTTTCAGCAACACCGTTGTTGCATTTGCCAAGGCTTGTTGGTAGTCCTGCCAGACACTGGACTTCCTGCATTTGGAGACAGCCTGTGGACGGCTCCTGTGCTCCTGCATCATCGCCTTGGCTCCACAGCTGCTTCATCAAGACATTTGTGCTTCAGCAAATACCTCTGACAAGGGGTGGCATCATGCTCCTGCTCCTCCTGGACACCTCTGGGTAGTTTGGACTCTGTTCCCTCTTCTTTCAGGTAACCCTCATCCAGAATCCATATTTGGGTTCCACCGATCTGGTCAATGAAACGATGTAGCCACGGGCCTGCCAAGATCCTCCGTTGACTCCTACGGGTGAGTCCAATACCACTTCGAACCTATGTCCCTGGGCTCCCTGGTATAGGTATCCTGGTTTCCTGGGTATCCACCGGTGGAGTGACTCTCCAACCTCCCTTGAGCCAACAGTTTTCTTTGGGGTCCTTTGGAAAGGGTCCTGTAACAGTAACATACTGACTGCGACTTCCCCCGTGCTATCCTATAGGCGTTTGACCCGGTGTAACATCTCTGCACCCGGGTGCCTTCGGGACTCTAGCTACTCATCTTGGTTGGTTCCGTGCTTCCCCTGCCTTGCTGATCCTAGGGTGGTTGCCACGTTCTGGTACTCACCTCACAATCCACTTTCTTAGTATATGGTTTGGCTCCCCCATAGTAGCCCATGTGTTTTCCTATGCTTACTTACCTGTTTTGAAGTATTTCTTTGTGTGTATTGAGATCTTCAGGTAGGAGATATACCAAGTAGTTCCTAGTGTAAATCCTGAAGTATTTTTCTAACACTAGTGTGGTTCTTTCTCGTGTGTAAGCTTGCTGACTGACTATTGTGGTGAATACAACTGCTTTACACCCTCCTGGATAAGCCTTAGCTGCTGTTCGCAGCTACCTCTTGAGAGCTTTGGTTATCAGGGACCTAAACAGTATCAGTAAGGGTTGCCTGGACTCAATGCAAGGTGCCTCCCCATAGTGTACCCGATATACTGAGCCAGCCTCCTACAGGAAGGACCCTAGATGAAGCCATCAATACTTGGTCCCTGCTCCAGCCGAAAGAAGAGGTTGTGCAGGCGACTTGCACTGCCCAATTAGAAGGCAGCAAATGAGAGTGACAATAAAGCCCATAAATGGTGAACAATGGGCGGCCTCCAAGCCCTTTATTCAACACATTACCTCTTCAAGCGAGAGTGCAATCGCTGGCACATGCTCACGCAGGAGAGTCATAAAAATGGGCTGAAGTGCTACCAGAGCGATTTCCAGTGGATAAACAACCTGCAAGCATTTCTTCTCTCACCTTTTGTGTGTTTGATGTAATGCACTAAGTAGTCAAGAGAATGCCCAGATGTCGGTCCCTTGTACACTGTGCCACTGGACCCAATTAACACCGTACTGAAGAGGCCCAGTCATGCTGAGTGGTTGCTTTCCGGTTCATAGTTGACCCGGCTTGGAAGTTCGAGCTGGATTGTTCCCATTGGAGCAGAGTCAAGCGCGACTTGCATTTGGAAGGGTCCAAACTGAGGTTCACAGAGGGCAAAAGAAGGATGGAATGGAATGTGACCTTGAGCGATTGCCAGTGGCCAGACTTACTGCAAACATTCCTCTCATCTTTTTTTGTGTGTTTTTGATTGACTTCAAATGCTTACAGCCAGAAGGCTGCTTCCATTGTATTCGTCTAGGATAGCGCTGTTTTCTTTACTGCGCTTCTGTGGGTTCAAATCTATTAGACAGATGGATGCCCACCTCGACATCCCAATCCATGCTGCCTTCTTAAGCACACTGTATATTCCACTCTCTGTAAATCATGGAAATTGCTTTCATTTCTGCAACCTTTGAAAATCCCAGGTCATTTTCAAACATGCGGTTCCTCTTCTTCCTCAACAGGCATATTTTGTGCAGATGGTGTTCTAGATTGTGGTTTGTGTCTTCCAAAGTACTTACCATAGGCCCGAAATGCCCTCCTCTGCCTGTCCACCCCCTCTGTGTCCAGATCAGATGAATGGTTTCTGCCCTTTGTGGATTTGTTTCATGACTCTTTGGGCTCGGATTTTTGTTCATCTGCAATAAGTCAGTTTAAACACTCATGCGGGGCCCACAGCACAGCTATTAAAAGCTGCTTTCCCATGAGAACTGTGGGGGCAGGCTGAGCTCTCGCTGCCAGAATCCAGCGCGTTGCCAAATTCTGCAGCACAAATTCTTCTGGTGTTGGCTTTATTTCAATTGGGAAAAAAAGTTTCAGGAGACGATGAAACTTCGTAGCCGCATGACACTGTGGGGCATATTTACAAGCCCCTACCGCCATCACAACGTCACTTTCAGTGACGTGATGGCGACAGGGACCTTGCCTTATTTACAAGGCAGCATTAAGGCTTAACACTGCCTTGTAAATAAGGCCCCCTTTCACGCTATGCTTAGTGTGAAAGGGGCGGGCAGTAGGTGTTACTGTGGGCGTTCCACTGCAACACCCATTGATTTGACGCTGCCCCCTATTTACAAGAGAGGCCTACATAGGAGCCAGCGCCAGAATTAAGACCAGGGAAAACCTGGTCTAACCCTGGCGCAATGAGGAGAAATGTTTCATTTCTCGTTTTCGCTGTTTTCATGTGTGCTGCGTTGTGCAGCACACATGAAAACAGCAAAAGGCCAATGATTGTTTGTGTACAGGAAGGTCTCCCTTCCTGCACATAAACAATCATTTTTCTTAAATGCCGTTTTTCAACTTCTGTGAGTGCTGCATTAAGCAGCTCAAATAGAAATTACAAAGCGGCATAAACAATCTTCCTTTGCATGCAGACACCCTTGCACTATGGTGCAAGGGTGCCTGCGTTGGCGCTAGGCTGCAAAGTGTAGCGCCAGCGCAGGGAGAAACGCAGGGCTGCACCACATTCTTGTAAATATGGTGCAGCCTGCGTTTCTGAAGTGGCGGAGTGAGGTATTAAGCCAGGAAGGCTAATGCGTCACTCCGCCACTTTCCTTGTACATATGTCACTGTGTTCAACGCACCAACAGGACATCAATGTCTGTGATTGGTGAAGGAAAAAATTCAAGCAGCCATCTCATGTTCGCATGTATCTCATGAATCAAAAATCCTCAATTTAATACAATTAAAAGAGGATGTGCGAAGATGTGATATCTTTTCCACAAAATTTGGGGAATATGTGCGAAATGTGGCTTATTGATGTTGCAAGCGAATATTTCAAGGGAAGGAATACCTCACGTAAAAAAATCATACAGTGTATCGGCAGGACATGAATTCAAGCAAAAATTGCCTCTGAAGTGCGATGCTTTGTATGCGACCTAGGGGCATATTATCAAGAACAGCATTAAAGTTATCGCCGCTTTAGCGGCAGGAAACTGCCGCTAAAGCGGCGATAATGGGCTTGATAATATGCCGCAGAGAATTCCCATAGAAGCCCATGTTGATACCAGAACATGGGCTTTTATTGGAATTCTCAAGGGCATATTATCAAGCCCATTATCGCCGCTTTCCTGCCTCTAAAGCGGCGATAATTTTAACACCGTTCTTGATAATATTCCCCTTAGTCTTCTAGGACTGAAAATGAAGTAAATTTGGCTAATGCAAAATGTTGCAAATTTTGCACTTAGCAATTTTATCGCCTGTGTAGTTACAATTTAGATCACAGTTTAATAACCAGCGGACTTCCTACCGAGTTGGGCTGGGCACATCACATCCTTATAATCATAGATTCCCAAAAACCTACTTAATCCATGTTATCACTGATACAACATCGTTCACTACGTGACTGTCCAAGGTGATATATTCATAATATGATATAAGGAAAGCATAGTAACCTTCCACCCAATGCAGGGCGGTACTTGTATATTTTAAACTTGATACAATTTGCCTGGCTGAAATAAATGCTTGCTATAGCTAATCAACAGCAAATTTGCAACCATCCTGAAAACTCCTGCTGTGTCAGACGCATGGCTTCTTCATTGAAATTCCTACTACATCATCAAACCAAGTAAGTAGTTCATCCGTGAAGCTGTACGTACTTCGTAGACCCATTGGTATTCAATGAAGGCCATTACACGCACAGCGGAGCCAAGGAGGAAGGGGGTACCGCTAATAAGCATTGAATACCAATGGGTCCCTGAAGTACGTAGGGGTCTGCAGGTGAACTACTTACTTTATATGTTCATGCACCTAAAATTCCTTTTAGTAGATCAATGCGGCACAACTGAATTATATAAAGAGCTTTTATTAAGGGCATCTTTTTTAAATTGGACAATCATATTTGATCCGGTGTCGTCCTATCTGCAGTGGAATGCTATCTTGTTATCTTACGTGCATTTGAGTATTACATCTCTATCAGTTTGAGGATTGCATATCGCTTTCACAGTTTCTTTCACTAAACACAGATCAAAAGGGAAGTCTCCCTCCACCCCACATCTGGAAGCCGGGATGTGGACAGGTAGGGAAAGCATGACGGCCAAGTGACATCATCACGAGTGTCAAATGCATAAAAGGTGATAGGAGAAATGCTTGCAAATAGTTTAGACCATTGGCTCTTTTCCAGTGGTCCGGGGACCAATGGTGGTCCGTGATGCCTACTCAGGGGGTCCGTGACTGCTTAGAAAATTAAAATATATTTGAGGAATTAATAAGGTATAAATAAATAAAGAAGCAAAATTGAAAATGAAAAATTGTTCTGTGAATATGAAAGAATTTGGGGGCATATTATCAAGGACTGCGTTACAAATTATCGCCGCTTTAGCGGCAGAAAACTGCCGCTAAAGCGGCGATAATGGGCTTAATAATATGCCCTTGAGAATTCCAATAGAAGTCCATGTTTTGGTGTCAACATGGGCTTCTATTGGAATTTTCCAGGGCATATTATCAAGCCCATTATCGCCGCTTTAGCGGCAGTTTTCTGCCGCTAAACCAGCGATAATTTTAAGGCTATCCTTGATAATATGTCCCTTGATATTGGAGGATAAGAACTAAGTTTGTATCCTCAGATTGATTTGTGGGAGCAGTCAAACAGAATACAGTATGGACGTTGTGCGATCTCAGTTGAATTTACAAAGCTCCAACCTTACCATTACAATTACATTTTTTCTCTTCAATATTTGTTTATGAATTAAATAAAATATTTCATCATGTGTTCCGTAGGGTGGTCCCAGCATTCTAAACATGATTAAGTGGGGGTCCATAGAAGTCAAAAGCAGTGGTGGCCGGTAATTGTAGGAGGGAGGGGGCAGATGGGACACATACGCACACATACACTCTCACAACCATGCATTCACACACCTGCACACACACACACATCCATTCACAACACTAATTACTAAATATTCAAACATACATGCATGCAGGCACCAAACATTAATTTTTTTTAAAATCACACTGACCTGCAGCTCTGCCTCGGAGGTCCCAGGAGGCTTGGGACTGCTGCCTTCCCTCATTGGCTGACCTAAGGTCAGCCAATCAGCAGTCCCTATGTCACAGAGTGGGATGGGGTCAGTGAGACTGCTGACCCCACCCCACTCTGTGACGAAGTGTCACTGATTGACACTTAACCCTGGGCGCGTCAGCGCTTAAAACTGAAGCGCTCAGGTGCGAGGCAATGAGTGACGCTACCCCTCGCCACTGAGGAGGAGGGCCTCAAGGACCTTTACTGAGCTGAGGAGGTCACGCCCACAGGAGCTGTGACATTCTCAGCCCAGCAAAGTTCAATTCAGGCAGCCAGGAGCCTGCGCATTTAGCGCATGTCTAGCTCCTGGCTGCCGGACCTGAAAATGAACAGTCTGTCAGGCCGACCTTTGCTCAGCCTGACAGACACTGTTCGTGAGCAGCAAAAGATGAGAGACGTGGCCCCTCAACCCCTATGGACCGGCTTCAGGTGGTCAAAAGTTTAAAAAACAGTGGTGTAGATCATGGGCAATTACTCTGTGTAGCATTCCAACCCATCGTTTTTCACGCACTGTGTCACTTTAGAAAGTGTCCGCCTTAAGTAAATCAAAGCTAACCCTGCTCTTCACGGGAACAGTCCATCCTGAACTTGTACCAAGTTTGATAGCTTCAAGTAGAACTAATTTTTTAGCAACTGAACTTTCCATATTGGGACTAGTACGTCTGATTTTCCTGTCTTAAGTGTAAGCGTAAAAATTCCAGCATGCAACCTCTGCTGGCCAAAGAAGCCAAGACTGACTTATGATGTCACTTGCTACACAGGAGCTATGGTAAATGTGGCACCTGAGTTTATGTCAAGCTTTTGGGTGACATGAAGACTTCCAAGGGTGTTATTTCATCATAGTGGGAAACAGGGAGAAACAGTGCGACTGCCAGAGGAGTTATGAAGCACGCCATTTGGAAAGATGAAGCAAAACCATGTCTCGCAAGAACTATCCATGTGAGACAGATCATGCCTCTGCAACACTGCAAAATACACAAACATGGCCCCCTTGAACTGAATATGAACACCGGGTCTCACAGACTGCAGACGGAGAGAGGGGCCTACTTGTCTAAAATACATGGCTCGAAAAACCTCCATGTGGCAAACAGTGTTAAGCAACACGATAGTTGCGGAGTCGCAGATGAAAGAAGATATTCAGCAGTAGTTAACATTTGATTGAAATCTGAAGACCTGGGCATTGGCCCCGGCATGTATACCACTCAATCCTGTTGTGTGATCCTATGAAAACAATGGTGACTTTGTAGGACCTAGTTGTCATATAATAAGTCTCATTCTTTTGTAGCAATTTGTGGAGTGAATTTTCTGGATGTGTTTTTATCCCTGCTTACACTCACTTGTTTTACATTATTTACCTTTCTAAGCATTTTTAAAGCTGCATAGTTTGAGTTAAATCATATTATCTTTTAGATTGACAGTGGCTATACTAATTAAATTGATAATCTTAAAAGACATTGTCTATACAGAAATGCAGGTAATCGTATGTTGGATTACCCACTATGCACATGTGGTGACATGGTGGTTCTTTCGTGTGGCATTTTATCCTTTTCCCCCCCTTATTTCACTTTTTCTCTGTTTTTTCTCTTGGTTTTCGTTTCACATGGTTTGGTGTACCACCACGGTTTAAGCCAGTTATTGTTAATTTAATATATTCAGATTTTAACTAGCTAGCAACCGCTGTTCTACAAAACAAATGGGCTTAGGTCACTAATTATTCTAATGACCTTGTGATGTCGGTTTAAAAGATCAGGAGGCGCACTCATTCAATGATGGAAACTTTGTCAACAGTGTCTTTTAAGATAAGCATGCACATTTGAATGTTAAGCGGATCCAAAATGTTTAGTTGGAGAATATCATTTTTTTCACAACGTTCACTGCATACATGCATAGTTAGGATGTCACTTTGGAAGTCACTGGGTGATAACATGTACTGTATATGCATATGAGAATGAGATAAGTAAATGTACTATTATTTTTGGTACTTATAGCCCTGATGAAATCGTGAATGCGACGAAACACGTGTTGGATTCGCAAAAGTTGGATTAAAGCTGATCCCTGAATAAAGCAACTCACAAACGTTGAAGATTGTGTACAACATTTGAAGAATGGACTTCTTATTTACTGTAGTGTGCACAATAAGGCTGTACTTAAGCCAGGACTATTGGCTATGTCAATGGTTGTTAGTTGTATAAGACATATAAGCAACAACTATGGCTTCCTTGTATAGGATAATGAAAATGCTTCAGTTCTGAAATGATGAGACTGTGCAAGAACCATAGCGAGTCTCTTTGAAGTTACATCGCAGGCAGTGTAGGGTGGTACTGGTGCAGAGTTAAGATTTTTTTCCTCCTATGGTGAGGGCATAAATGGAGAGCCCAATAAAGACTCTTCTCGGGACCTACTTTTTAAAATTGTCGATGTTGAGCACCGGCAGGACCCGGCCCACTTAAAGCTCTGGATGTATGTATGGGTTAGAAGGCCTGTTGACAAATGATGAGCGCAGCATTAGTCAGATACTGCATTAAAACAGTGCTAACTAGAAAAACATATCACACAGAGCTAGAGGCGATGCGTAAACGGAGTGCTTTAAATATGAGCAGGTAGCGGTAAATTAGTACAACTTTTTCGGGTTAAAAAAATGGAAAATCTCCTACCTACATTCAGTGCTGCTCTGCATGAGATCACATCTCGCCCGTCACGTTGCTGCAGAGGTCATGCGTGAGGTTGAGATGATTGTTCCAATTGCGTCGTAGCATACGCGTGTTGCATTAAAGATGGAGTAAGGCAGAAATAAGGATGTGAAACTGGCAGGGTGGCGCTTGGGTATACTTAACCACATCTATCGGCCTAACCTACATTGGGAGCTCTTAGAAACAGGCTAGACCAGTGATCGAGTCATAAAACTGGCGCGTCCGGCACGTGTATTCTGCTCAAATAATGTTTTGTTTGTGAGCAGGGGTGTGAGTGCCACTAGGACATATACGTGTCTTCGTTTCCGAGTGATCGGTACAGCAGAGGCTGCGCAGGGTTCATGGAGTGTCAGTGGCATTCTTTACATGTCCCAGGATTGCACGAGGCGGCCCTGGGGCCCCCGCCGCGCCCGGCCAGAAGCTCCATAATTAGATCGGGTCGTCTCGGGTGTGCTGGCCTCGTCGGCTGTGCTTATCACTCGGCTGTGCGCTGCTCTGCTCCGGGCCTTGAGCCCAAGTCTGACAACAGCGCATGAGGGGAAAAGTTCAGATGACGTGAAAATGCCGTTGTTCTATGAACGCATCATTAGGGGTGTGCCCGTCGCCACTAAGCCACTCATTCTGGGGTACAGGGGCCGGAGTAGCCTTTCTGACACCATGGCATTTTCTGGGCGGTCTTGCGGGAAGGAGGCTCGTTTTAGGAGCAGTGGCCCCGTTCTAGTTGCGAATTCCTGCAGGAGGGTAGTTTGAACACTTTGGTTTTAGTTTACTGCATACAGGCCCTAATGAGGCATCGGGCCCAGGGAGGCATCACGGGCTTCCAGTCGCGCTATCTCCCGCCATTAGCCGGCGCCTCCTGCGTCACAGCGTGAGCTCCGGGCCAGAGTATTTCAGATTTTCGAAAGTCGAAACAACTGAACGCTATCGTCAGAGCTCGACTCTGCCGCAGAAACGAGGCCTGGCGGGTCTTCTATTCGCTGGAAGGGGATCAATCGATCGTAGGTCATCTCGGTGTCAGGCTGGAGCCGCCAGGAGGCCCGTGTGCGCGGCGCGTGCATGGCTTGGCCTTCACACACCCGAGTGATAAGCAGCGGCGCAATGTAAAACGATGCCTCTCCCCCGCTGCAGAATGTAATGGGGGCCTGGGTCTCTCAAGCTCACGGATATTCATTGGCCTTGGGCTGAAGGGGGCCCCTGAGGGGATGCCCCCCCCCCACTGCCGGGGCTGCAGGTGCCCGCGTATGCCGCCCACAGTGATAAATCTTGTGTCTGCAGAGGAACGCAGGAGTTGAGGTCCAGGGATAATACAGGCCGCACTGTATTCTGTTTCACTGGCGGGGGTGCCGCTGCACATTTTGCACAGAATAGAATCCCCCCAGCGCTGGCTCCGGGACAGAGCAGGCTGGTTTTGGTAGAAGGTGACTGGGTTGGGATTGATGAGCTTTTAAAAATAAACAACTGTGTGCCTGCTTCTTTATGATTTTGCAGAACAAGGTGCACAAATCTCACGAGGGCTGAGAGATGAAGGATTTTGGAGAGGATGTGTCTGAACGGCTAGAGCGGGCGACTTTGAAGGTGGGGAACCAGGTTCGAGTCTGGCTAATCTCCGCGTGCCTAGGAAATGAATGTGTCCCTCTGTAATGCAACTGGTGCTCATGTAAAGCGCTTCGATTCCTTCGGGTCGAGTTTGCGCCATATATATATAGAGAACAAAAAAAAGGAAGAAAGAGAAATCAAAGGTGACAGTAGAAGAGGGTCCAGGCTTAAGAGAGGAATGGTTAGATGAGGGCTCAGAGTGCTGTGATTATGGCCTAAAAATAATATATGGGATAGGGTCCAACCAGTGGGCAAGGTCCCAAAAATAAGAGTATAGGAACTGTGATCTAGAGGTAAATACAATTACCTCATATCTAGAAACTCTGACTCATACACTGCATTACAATATTATTTGCCTACAGGAGGCCTGGGCCATGACGGACTCTTCAATATTAGGGTACTGCAAATTCTTTAAGCTAGCAGTCCAAGCAAACCCAAGAGGACACCCAGCAAGGGACTATCAACTTGGATCCATAATAACATCTTGAAAAAACGCACGGAGATTGTGCGAAGGCATTGCGTCAGGTTTGATTCATGAACTAGAGCTTTCTCAAAATATGTTATGTCATGCAATGGACACTTGATATAGCGCAAACAGCGGACTCATAACGGAGTATCCCCGCATTGAAGCGTAGTAAGTAGAGTGAGGGCGGACACCGTTAAAAGCCAGGTTTTATGCAGCTTTTTAAAGTCATAAAGACATGGCATGAGCGCATTTGGACAGCTAACTTGATCCAATAGTATGGGGCAGGATAAAATAAGAAACACCACTGTTTCGAGTAGTCCGAATACAGCGCGGGATAGCAAGTGCCAGATGATCTGAGAAGTCTAGCAGGGTGGTAGAAAATAATTCTGGAGCGAAGATAAGGTGGACCAACTACCCACTACAGCTGTATGTGTAAGACAAAGAAGCTTATAGATCCGTCAAAGTCCAAAACATTTGGTTATCTGAAGCATATTTGAAAATCCAAATGTTAACAAAAAGAAAAGACTTTTAGCATTTTATTTAGCATGCTTTGCGTACTGCGATCTGCACACACACACACAGTATGTGGATCATAACAGGTGACTTTAGTGAAAATTTGTGCAGTAAAGTGCCAAACAATGGAAGAATAAAGGGAAAAAAATGCTTTTGGAACATTCCTAAAAGCTACTGCCCAACGCAGAAAATAGATGAAAAAAATGGCTATATAATGACAGCCATGAACAATTTGAGCTTTCAAACCTTAAATGGACGCCTTCCCAACAACCAACCTACAAATAATACCCTTCTTTCTCTGCAGAGACAAGTAGTGTTAGATTACACCTGGACAACAGTGGAATGTTTTAATTTAGTCAAAGACTTTAAAATAATTCTGCTGCGAGACAGCGATTATCTCTCACAGCACATCAACATCGAAATTCGTTCGAAGAGAAATGAATCCACATTAATGTTGGGGGCCCCAATGAACACTGAATCCATCCAATGGATAACATGGGACACAAACAAAATTCTACGATTCGACTCCATACTAAAAGGAATGATTGAGAAGACAAGAAAGCAATGTAAGGAGGCAAACAACGATACAACTATTGCCACAGCATGGTTTCTACTCATTAAAGCTCTATGGAATCAACTTAAAGCTTGCATGCATACAAAAAAGGTTACTTGACTGAAAATATAAGAGATCTTACTCGAGAGTGACAAAAAAAGTTGGGAAAAATGGTTATGGAAGACCAGAAAAGTTAACCTGACCCAAAGTATGAAAAAAGAAATTCAATATATCCACTCAGGATATAGAATAGTCTGTGGCAAGAAAAACAGGAATGGAACAATTGTAGCTGGATAAAGCTATACGAAACTTGCAAATCACTGAAATGTGTTTTGGAGACTCACCAATAAATAATTGGTGTCAGGAAAGAAGGCAGGAATGAACAGTTTCACCAGAAAAATGGAAATTGTGTGTACAACCAATACATGGCACCAAAGAAATAAGAAGTTCTTTCACCACGACGTATGCACTAACAACCACTTATTAATACGCTTGAGTGGAAAATATAGAAGTAGAAAAAACACTGGTGGATCTCAGAAGTGAAAGAGCTCCAGGAGTGAACGGCTTGCCACCATCAATCTCCAACTCAAATCCAACTCTATGGGCAGAAATTCCTACCTCATTATACAACAACCACAAAATAATCTGGAACCTGACATTTGGTGTAGTTCATTTTTAATACCCAACCCTAAAAAGGCTCTCAAACTCAAACTACCAAAAGATTGCCCTGTTGGATATAGAAGGGAAGGAAGCGTTTTGCTAAACTACTCCTTAATGAATTTGAACACTGGGCAAATAGCAAGGGCCGTATAGCGAATTAACAAACAGGCTTTCAGAAAGGGTGCACCATAGAAGAAAATCTATTGGCTATTTCTATGACCATTCAAAAAAAGTGCTCCACCAAAAACAATGTGCTCTATGTTGCTTTTATTGCTCTGGCTTCTGCCTTCGACAGAAGAAACAGTGGTCGACTATGGGAAAAGCTAGTAGCCTGGGCAATTCCATTGTGCTTGCTGACAGCCATCCTCTCTCTGTGAGAAGTTGGCCTGGCATATGCTGTCCACTAGTTATAGTGGGCACCTTGTACCAGTCCAAACAACCCTTATTGATGATAGGTTTAAAGACAACCTTTATTGAAAGCTATCCTAGTGGTAGCTATGGAGAGCAGCCTTCAGGCTAAGTCTTGAAGTAGTGTAAAGCAGCTTGGTTTACCAGATTATAACCTCTTGAATTACTAAATGAAAGGAGAACCACACAAGGTATATATAAATATATGTATTTAGTTCTAAACACTCACTACTAATCTCTTTATGAGATTAGAGTCCAAGATACACAATAATACAGTTCTAAAACGACAGTAAATAGCACAATATTCAATAGGCCCTAGGGGCGGACTAAACCATATATTAAGAAAGTGGTTTAAGAACCACGACTTGACTAGACACAGTGCCTAGAGAACGTAGAATCGCTGAGACCCCAAGGAACCACCCAAGGTAGTGACATAGGAGACCCACGGGGGACAAGTGCAGTGTGAGAACACAGGCGCGATCCCTGTACTATTCTATGGGAAAGTCGCGGTTGGAATTTTAAAGGTTAAGGACACTTAGAAGAGGATTTTGAGCAAACCCCTTTAGTCTTAGGGGGTTCTAGGGCCAGCACCCACGGAAGCACCGGAGTACTCTAGTTACCTCACCCAGGGAAGCTGGGTGCATAGGTGTCAAATGGTGTCGGGAATCGTCGTTGGTTTCAATAGCGATCTGCTGCAAAGTGCTGCTGCTGGGAAGAAGAAAAGTGTCAGGTGTGATCCAAGCCTGGATCGAAGATCAGAACAACTAGACAGCAGAGGGGACAGAGTCTGGGTCACTTGCCAGTGACCATGGGCACGATAGACGAATGCCCACCGATGTCAGGTGATTCAGGTGCGAAGAGGTGAAGCTTAACTCTGCAGCCACGAGGACCAGGAGGCGCCGACAATGACCAGGAGCTGATTCGAGCTGTCCCACGAAGGATGTTGAGTGCTGCGGTGTCGGTGCTCGGATTGAACACAACAAGCCTTGGCAACAGCAACCCACGCAGGAAGAGAAAGATGCTTTGGTGCGGACCAGCAAGATCCTGGGGACTCCCCAAGTGATGGAGAATCAGGGCATTTCTGGAGCAATCAGGGAAGCCCAATCAGAATTAAAGTTGCCTTCACAGGGACCCACCAGTCAACAGACCAGGGATTGCGAAGGGACCTCGAGAGAAAACACAAAGGGCCAGCTCACGGAACACTTGTGGAGTGTAGGCGGGCAATCTTTGGTGGAATTGCTGCTCGGGGTCAGGGCTACAAGTCACCCAAAGCTCAGCTGTAGGAGTTGTTGGAAAGCTGATGCTTCTGCAAAGTGACAGGGGTTCGGGTTGCACGGTCGCCACGAGGGATACGGGTCTCAGACTTGCTGTGGGCACTGATCAACCTCTAAGACCACGGAAACCCACCTCCTGTGTTGCAAAGTTCTTCTGAGTGCTCAGGAGCTTTGGAGATGCAAACCGGTCAGATGCGTCTTTGGTGCCTGCCTTGCAGGGGAGTAACTCCTTTACTCCAAGGGAGATTCTTCAGTCATCTAGTTCAATGTAGATCGTCGAAGTTCCAGGATTCCGTATCAGAGTTTCGTCCAGGTGTTATATAAAGTCCTGTAGCCAGGGGTTCCTATCTTATACCCAAGGAAGGGGTGGGAAAAACAGGGATGGCTACACCCATTTCCTTTGTCCAGTTTCACGCCAGAGCAGGGACTGGTAGCCGCTGCAACCGGTTTGAGCTGGACTATGCACAGGGACACCAAACGTGCCCCCAGTGCAGACTTCAAAGCACTCTTGGAGTGCACCCACCCAGCCCCAATACACTTAAACCTGTCTGGGAGGTGGTGACACCTCCCTGTGACAGGAAACCTATTGTCCAGGCCTCCCCTGACGGTGTTTCGTCCAGCAGCAGGAGGGCAGACTCGTGTGTGTGGCCGGCAGCATCCATTTTGTGATGCCAGGGCTCTGTTAGCTGGTACCGGGTATACCAGTGCTGTCATGTCTCTTCCTCTAGAAGGGTGGGATCATACTCCCACACCAGTTACTGGTGTGGGGGTATGATTCCAAGGTGTTTGACACCAAACACGACATGTTTTCATGCAGCCATTCCAAAGTTAGCCTTTACCATTTGGTCATAATGCACTTAAGAGTATATGGTTTGGCTGCATCACAAACAACCCCAGAATAAAGGTTCCGAAAGCTGCAGAGGGGCTCTGCTCATGCATGGGCACCCTCTCACATGAAACCCAGCACCCTGCCTTCAGGATTGGTAAGGCCTGCCATAGGGGTGACTGATAGGTTTACATGTGCAGTGATGGGGAGAGATATAGTGAACCTATATCTCAGTAAGGGGTGCATGCACCACCTTACCCAGGCTGCAGTAGCAGACCCGTGGTGTTATTTTGGAAGGCTTCCCAGGGGTGGCACAATACATGCTGCAGCCCCCTGGTAGGCCTCTGGGGTACCTATGCCCTGGGTACGTAGTATACCATGTACTAGGGACTTATAAGGCTACCCAAGAATCCAATCTGGAGTGTAACTAAAGTAGAGGTAGTAAATTTAGAGAGGAAGCAGCTAGACTGGGGTCCTGGATAGCAGAGTCCCAGCCAGACTAAAGTCGAAAAACAGTGAAACATCAGCAAGTGGGGGTAACTATAAGAAGGAGCTCGTACTCTCCTACACACTCTATATAACCAATCATGGGGAAAATGGCGCTCAATGCCAAAGGTGAGTCGTGACCAGCAACGTTTTGCCAACATTAACATATGGATTACAAGTTACCTTGGAAAGTTAGCTAGTGGATTGTATACAGAGTAGTGTTGAAAGAACAGAATGCTGTTTCAGCTCCCTGCCCCCTCACTACAAGCACAAATAAGTTTAGAATACAATCTGTGGAATATAATGAGGGTGGTGGGCAGAAGGGAAAACAATAAAAGTTATATATAAATAAATAAATAAAAATTACACTTACCTTTAATCCTGGTGTGACGTCCTCCTCGCTCGGGTCTTCTGTTGTCCAGGCAGGCTCTAACACAGGATCAGGAAGCTGCAGTAACCCATCCTGGCGCTGCTTTCATGCAGCATGAAAGCAGCGTTGGGATTGGAGGAAGCGGCCCTTCTCGGCGCTACCGATGGCACTGGAGCCCTATGATATCTCTAACCTAGTTGCCTAAGGCAGTTGAGTTAGAGAGGTTTAAACTGCGCATGTTTGGCTGGCCTTCGCAAGACGACCAGCCAAAAAGACATGCGCACTTTAAACCTAAGTGTCTTGCCTGCCTATCCCTGCTTTCTGCTGCTGCCTGAGTGGCAGCAACAGAAATCCCCGCCTCCTGTCCTGACGCTCGACTCCGGAGGGGGTTGTGAAAAATAAAATGGTAATTTATTACCATTCTATTTTTCTATTCCTAGGGGAATTTTTTAGTGGGGCGGCGCTCATCTGCCTTAACGGAGGAGCCGCCCCTATCAACCTTCATGCAACCTTTCTACTATATTGTTCAAAGCTGAGAGCAACCTCGGCTCAATCCACACAGGCACTCCTGTGGGAAGAGCTGGTGAGAGGGAGAACACTTTATTACACCGCTGCAGTTAAAAAACTGCAGTTTTCTGCGATCCGGGAGAGAGCGTGACCAACAGCACAGACAAAGCGATTGACAGGAAGAAAGGCCCTGCTAAGGACAAGATTTGTTACTGCAGAAATTCAATGGCGCCAAGAGGCGGTGCGCGCTTGCTTAGCGGGTGTAGACTCTCGACTAACAGGCTGTGTTTTTATTTGAAATATATACAGACAGCATTGCACAAGATTAGAGCCTCCCCCTCTGACAACGTAGAAACAGATGAATGAAGTTGGAAATAAATTTTTATTTGGCACAGTAGACTACTAAAAACAAAGAAAGTTAGCATTCAGAAGCATAGACTATTGTCGCAATGATTTTAACTAGCATACAACATATTCCTAAAATGTTTGTTGACATACTTATACTTTACTTGGTTAATTATAAAAAATTTGTAGTATTGTAACGATTTTAATTAATCACGCAATAGATTATTGATTCATTGATGTTTGCATCGAGTGTGTGAACTTTGGCACCACGTCCGCGCAAAGTATCCACCAGCTGGGTTCCGTTGGCAGCGCGCGACACTGAGGGAGCGGAAGCCGTTCTCTAACGTTTGGCTTCGAGAAATCACCTTTTCCGCTGGAGAATCGGGCTCATTTATAGCGCTGCTTAGCAATACAATCAATCAATCAATCATAACACTTGTATAGCGCGCTACTCACCCGGCAGGGTCTCAAGGCGCTTGGGCGAAGGGGTCTGCTATTGCTCGAACAGCCAGGTCTTGAGTTGTCTCCTGAAGGCGAGATGGTCCTGGGTCAGCCGAAGATGGATGGGGAGGGAGTTCCATGTCTTGGCCGCCAGGTAGGAGAAGGATCTGCCACAAGCGGTGGCTCTTCGGATGCGTGGTATGGCGGCGAAGGCGAGGCTTGTCGAATGTAGCTGGCGGGTGGGCATGTAGAAGGTCAGGCGGTCGTTGAGGTACTTGGGTCCCAGGTTGTGGAGAGATGCGTGTGTGTGTGTGTGAGGAGCCTGAACGTGATCCTCTTGCTGACGGGGAGCCAGTGCAGGTCCTTCAGGTGGCCGGAGATGTGGCTGCGTCGGGGGATGTTCAGGATGAGATGGGCGGAGGCGTTCTGGATGCGTTGGAGTCTTTTCTGTATCTTGGCTGTAGTTCCGGCGTAGAGGGCGTTTCCGTAGTCCAGTCGGCTGGTGACGAGTGCCTGGGTGACCGTCTTCCTGGTCTCGGTCGGGATCCATCGGAAGATCTTGCGGAGCATGCGTAGGGTGTTGAAGCACGATGAGGAGACGGCGTTGACTTGTCTGGTCATTGAGAGGAAGGAGTCCAGGATGAAGCCCAGGTTGCGTGCGTGGTCCGTTGGTTTGGGTGCGCTGCCCAGGGCCACCAGGAGTCGTCCCAGGCAGAGGGTGATGATCCAAGGATGAGGACTTCTGTCTTGTCTGAGTTCAGTTTCAGGCGGCTGTTCTTCATCCACTCGGCTACTTCTTTCATCCCTTCGTGTAGGTTGGTTCTGGCGGTGGCAGGGTCGTTGGTGAGGGAGAGGATCAGCTGGGTGTCGTCGGCGTAGGAGATGATGTTGAGGTTGTGCTGGCGTGCGATGGCTGCGAGAGGTCTCATGTAGATGTTGAAGAGGGTGGGGCTGAGTGATGATCCTTGCGGTACGCCGCAGATGACTTCGGTGGCCTCGGATCGGAACGGGGGGAGGCGCACTCTCTGAGTTCTGCCGGTGAGGAAGGAGATGATCCACTCCAGTGCCTTCTCTTGGATACCGATGTTGCTGAGGCGTTGAACTAGGGTGCGGTGGCAGACGGTGTCGAACGCTGCAGAGAGGTCCAGGAGGATGAGGGCCGCTGTTTCCCCGTTGTCCAGCAGGGTTCTGATGTCGTCGGTGGCTGCGATGAGGGCGGTCTCGGTGCTGTGGTTGGCTCAAAAACCAGACTGCAAGGGGTCGAGGGATCCGTTCATCTCGAGGAAGGCTGCAAGCTGTCTGTTGACGGTCTTCTCGATGACTTTGGCAGGGAAGGGGAGGTGCGAGATGGGGCGAAAGTTCTTGAGGTCGGTGGGGTCCGCTGTTGGTTTCTTCAGTAGGGCACTGAGCTCGGCGTGCTTCCAGCTCTCCGGGAAGGTGGCGGTGTTGAAGGAGGCGTTGATGATGTCCCGTAGTGGGGTGCGATGATGGAGTCGGCCTTGTTGAAGACGTGGTGGGGGCCGGGGTCGGTCGGGGATCCGGAGTGGATGGTGTTCATCGTGCGGGCTGTGTCTTCGGTGGTCACCGTGGTCAAGGTGCGGAGGGTGGTGGTGGAGGGCGTTGGTTCGTCGGTTGGGTGTGTTGATGGTGCGCCGAAGCTGTTGTGGATGTCGGCGATCTTGCGGTGGAAGAACGAGGCGAGAGAGTCGCAGAGGTCTTATGAAGGAGTGATGTCGTTGTTGCCGGTGCTGGGGTTGGAGAACTCCTTGACGATGTTGAAGAGTTCCTTGCTGTCGTGGGTGTTGTTGTCCAGTCGTTCCTTCAGTGATTTCTTCTTGGTAGTGCGGATAAGCTGGTGGTGCTTGCGGGTGGAATGTTTGAGGGCGTTCATGTTGTCTGTGGTCTGGTCTAGGAGCCAGGCTTTCTCGAGGGTGCGGCAGTTCTTCTTGGAGTCCTTGAGTTCGTCGGTGAACCAGGAGGCTTTCTTGCTTTTGGGTCTGCTGGTAGGGTTCTTAAGTGGCGCGAGGTCGTCAGCGCAGTCGGACAGCCACTTCGTGAGGTTGCGTGCAGCTTCGGTGGGGTCCGTTGTGCTGGCGGGTGGGTTCTGACTGAGGGAGGTGGTGAGCTGTTCGGCGGTGATCTTGCTCCAGCTCCTGTGGGGAACCTGTTGCGGGTGGTGGTGGGTCGTGGTTCTTCTGAAGCTGAAGTGGACGCAGCTGTGGTCGGTCCAGTGAAGTCCTGTGGAGTGGCTGAAGGTGATGTGCTTGCTGGATGAGAAGACTGGATCAAGCGTGTGGCCGGCGTAGTGGGTGGGGGTGTTGACCAGTTGCTTGAGACCGAGGTTGGCGAGGATGTCCAGCAGGGTGGTGGTGTTGCGGTCGTTGTTGTTCTCCAGGTGGAAGTTGAGGTCCCCGAGGAGGATGTAGTCGGCGGAGGGGAGGGCGTGTGGGCTGATGAAGTCGGCGATGTCTTCGCTGAATTGTGTGCGGGGTCCTGGGGGTCTGTAGATGAGGGTGCCTCTGAGGGTGGTCTTGGGGTCGGTGTGGATCTGGAAGTGAAAGTGTTCGGCCGGCGAGAGGGTGTCGTTGGAGTTGGTCGTGATGCGGATGGTGTTCTTGTGGACGATGCCTCCTCCAGTATGGTTGACGCGGTCCTTCCGGGTGATCTTGTATCCGACCGGAATGGCGATGGCGATGTCTGGCGCTGAGGAGGCGTTCATCCAGGTTTCTGTGAGGAAGGCGATGTCTGGAGATGTGGTGTCGAGGAGGTTCCAGAGTTCCACGGCGTGTCTGTGGACGGAGCGGGTGTTGAGTAGGATGCACTTCAGGTGGTTACTGCTGGTGCTCGTCTTGGCGGGTGCGGTGCAGGTCCGGATGCAGGAGAAGTTGCAGGCTCGGCAGCAGAAGGGTCCGTGGGAGCGTCTCGGGGTTGCTCGGTAGCATCCGGAGGATCGGCCGGGGTTGAGTGCGTTGAGTGTAGCGGCGTCATAGGACCGGCGGATGGGTTGGCAGCCTCGGGGGCCAGGGGTCCTGGCGCTGGGCGCGGTCCAGGCGCGGACGGGCGCAGACGGGCTTGCCTTTGGCGTGCCTTCGGCGCACAATCGGCGCGCCCGCTGCGCGTTCGCGTGGGCGTCATAAGAGAGGAGCCGGGAGGGAGGAGCAGCTGGGTGGCGGGAGCAGGGCGGCGAATGGGCAGGAGGGGGGCGGGGCCGCAGGGAGTGAGCGGCGGGAAAAAGGAGGGCAGAGGGCGGCTCAGCGGCGGCTGGGTCGTCCGGGGAGCTAGAAAAACGGAGGAAAAAGGAAAATACAACGGAGGGCAAAGCACAATGCAGGCAAGCAAAACGGGAAAAACAGAGGCAAAGAGAAAATATACACGAGGCTAACACGCAATGCAGGCAATCAAAACGGGAAATACAGAGGCAAAAAGTAAATATCCACGAAGGTCAGAACACAATGCAGGCAAGCAGAACGAGTCAAAAGCAGTGGTGTGTGGGGGCGACCTCGCCTGGTTACAGGCTCGGCGGCGGTACCTGATCAATCATCTTCTCGCCACGGCGCCGGCCGTTGTAGGAAAACATATATATCATTACGGCCGGCCATGCCCCGCAAGAAGTGCGCCTGGGGCAGCGGGTCCTTTCTGAGCTTCGAGGCGCTTCTCAGTGCGCAGTGTTCATGCGTGAGGTAAAGCCTTTGCGGTGCCAGCCAGGCCTTCCCAGAGCACACCAATCCTGCTATGATGCGCACAGTTCAGTGTGGGGGGGGGGGAGGAGATACAATGCACACGTATGACCTCATTGTACACTGATATTTCCTTATTGCGTGCAATTTGTATTCGCTAATGTGCCCTTTATTCTGTAAACCAACTTTTTATTTGTTTTTACATCATGGTACATTTTGATAATGTACCACTTATTACATTGTATTGTATTGTAATTGCATTTATCTAGTGCTTACTACCCCTGATGAGGCGTCGAAGAGCTTTTTCGGCGAGTAGCACGCTACTCCGGGACCCATAGAGGATTAGTGTTGAATTCGTATAGTGAAACATGAAAGTAATTTTAAGTGGTGGATATCTTGGTCAGTTATTTGGATTTGGAAGGATAGCAGAAGGATAGAAGAGGAAAAAAGGTTTGTATTTATATAGCGCTGGTTACCCCTGATGGGGTGTTGAAGCGCTTTTTTTTTGGCAAGTAGCACGCTACTTGGGAAACACATTAAGGATTAGTGGTGAATTAGTATGGTGAAATTTGAAAATAATTTGAGTGGTGGATATTAGTCAGTTATTTGGAGTGAGAAGGGTAGCGGAGGGATAGAAGGGGAAGAAAGGTTTGCATTCATATAGCACCTGTTACCCCTGATGGGTGTTGAAGCACTTTTCTGGCGAGTAGCACGCTACTCCGGAAAACATAAAGGATTAGTGTTGAAAATTAGTATAGTGAAATATGAAGTAATTTGAGTGGTGGATATGTTAATTAGTTATTTGGATAGAGAACGGTAGGTGGTGGGATAGAAGAGGGAAGGAGGTATGTATTTATATAGCGCTTGCTACCCCTGATGAGGTTTTGAAGCGCTTTTTTGGCGAGTAGCACGCTACGGCTTTTTTGGCGAATGGCACGGTACTCAAGCATGGATGAGATGATAGAGCCTTGAGGGACCCCTGCTTTTGTGGAGTATGATTTGGACGACAAAGGTGGGATATGGATGACATTAGTTCTGTTTCAAAGGTAGGACGCGATCCAGTCTAGAGCAGTTCCCTCTGTGCCGGCTTCAAATAGTTTTTGTTTTAGAGTGTCATGGTCAACAGTGTCAAAGGCAGCCGAGAGGTCCAAGAGAAGTAGCGCAACAACCCCGTTGCGGTCTACTGTATTCTTCAGGTCCTCCCAGATGGTACGGACGGCAGATTCAGTGCCTCTTCCCAGACGGAATCCTGTTAGGAAGTCTGAAAGTATGTCATTCTCTTCAATGAATTGTGACATCTGGGCAAACGCTGCTCTTTCTATCAGTTTGCCCAGGAAAGGTCTATTTGTAATGGGTCTGTAGTTGTCAGGGTTCAGCTGGTCCAAGTTTGTTTTGTTCAGTAAAGGGCGTATGTGTGACTTTTTGAGTTGTTCTGGAAATATTCCGGTAGTTAAGGAATCGTTGATGTTTCTTCTTACTGGAGTAGCAGCAGAGGTTGTTAAAATAATTGTCGTGAAAGTTTGTGGTGGACACGGGTTAGAAGGGCTGCCGGCAGGCCTGCTTGCTCAACGCCACAATAAACAAAAGGCAAAAACCTGTAGTTGATTTTCACTCCTCTCCCCTCAATTAGCAATCTTACAGTCTTAATTTGTACATCGGCCTCGTGTCGTATTTACCATATACATATTGTGTTACTTTTATATACATGTACAGTTCTTACATTAGTGCACCTATTACTGTAGTAGTATTTTGATATTTGAATTGAACCATGGGATTTTATTTCATACATTAACCAATTAACATATTTTTCCATGCAACCATTGTTTGTGTGCATGCATTGACTACATATAAATGTATGTATTCGTAACTCATGGTGATTTAGTTTTCGGTGAATAAATAAGCCCTTGAAAAGCATTGATAGCCCTTTTACTAAATCTTCAAGCCTTTTCTTTTCATTTACCCCTTTTCTGCTGCTGCGCATTCCAACATGTCCTTTTTTCCTGCGTTGAGGGAATGATTGTCTTTGTGCTGTAAGGGTTCCCTTCTTGCACTTAACAATACAGAATGGCGATTTGTAACTTCTATGTGTGCTGCATTGTACAGCACACATAGAAGTTGCAAATCGTCATTTTTTTAATGATTAAACAATCATTCTTGGCGTTTTGCTGTTTCTATGTGAGCTGCACAATGCAGCACACATAGAAAAAGCAAAAACAAGGAGAAATAAAGCATTTCTCCTCGTTTCGCCATGTTAAGACCAGGTATTTTTTGTCTTAATTTTGGCGCTGCCTCCTATTTACGCCACCCTTGTAAATAGGGGACAGCGTCAACATCAATGGGTGTTGCAGTGGAACATCCACAACAACTCCCATTGCCCAACTCTTTCACACTAAGAATAGTGTGAAAGGGATCCTTATTTACAAGGCGGCATTAAGCCACAGTAAGTGGCTTGAGGCCACCTCGTAAATAAGTCGAAACCCCTATCGCCACAGGAACTTCACTAAAAGTGACGTTCAAGAACGTCACTAAAAGTGGCGATAGGGTCTTGTAAATATACCCCGGATTATTACTGCCATCCAAAACGACTGCACCTCAGGACAATGCCAGGTGGTGTCTAATTAGCCTGCTACTAGTTTGCTGTACCTCGGACAGTTATAGGGCTCTCTGTGGGAATTTTGCTTAGTTTAAGTGGTGTTAGGATGTCATCTATAAGTAGTTAAACCAGTGCTTGAAATGGAAAAATAGAAGTGCAGGACCCTGCACGAGGGTACCTGCTTGTTTCTGAGAAGTGCATATGGCCTGGTACTTGCCTAAAGTACCCCTCCTCTTCACCCTCAAACCCTCCGGGCTCCCATGGGGCTCACCACCCCCCCCCCCCTTTTACCCCCAAGACGAACAATTCAAGCACCACATTGCTTTGATTAGGGGTAGTAAACCCCAGCCGTATTTTATTACATAAAATAAGCAAACATTAAAATGTATTATTATTTACATTATGCACGCTATACGCAGAATGTCCAATACATTGATAGGTACAAGATGTCAATTAGCTAACCTTAACATGCTTCTAATACATATACCGCTGGAGGCCCAGACCCATCGTCCGCAGTTCTCACAGGCTGGGGGGGGGGGGGGGGCGGCGACAGAGAGGCGGTCCTCTGCTCCCCCAAACTCTTATACCTAATAGGGAGGGCAAATCGGTCCCGACCGGCTTGCCCAAGTTTTCCCAAGCGCATGAACCGGAAGCACTAATAAGTGCTACCGGTTCCCACGGGCCACCGGCAGATTACCAGTGGACCCGGGGGTCGGGGCACCGCGTCACAACTGTGCATGGTGCGCCCCACCCCATTGATGCGGGGAACCGGCGCGATCACCATAATGGCGGCTTGCCCGAGTCCGTGCCCTGCCTCTCAAGATACTCTCCAATTAAATATATTATGTCACTCTTGGGAACTGCTAGTACTCTCCCTCTCAATATAAAAAAGTGCCGGTACTTAGTACCGGACAGTACCGGCCCATTTAAAGCTTAAACTAAATCAGTTCAAAACGAGCATTGCTGAACGTTTCTTTTACCCTTTTATAGGCTTTACCGCATTCCTTTTCAGGGATCGGTTTTTCTGTTCCTGTTTGCCACTTACTCTGAGCTGCAACTGCAGCCTCCGCTTTACCATGTCAGAGAGCAGTGTTATTGTCTGTTACGTTCCTTCTACATTGTACTAGTGCCGCCAGCAATGTCACCACTGTTTGGGCACTTTCAAGCAGTGGCGGTGCGTCCATTGGGGGCGTTGGGGCATCGTCCCCCCCCCCCGTAGCTCCCGCCCGTAGCTCCCGCGGCGTTTCTAAACTTAAGTAAACACTTAAGTTCAAAGACGCAGAGGGAGAACCAACTGACAATCATGTCAGTCAGCATGACGTTGGACCACCCACCCCCTTCAGAGTCTGAAGGGGGTGGGCGGTCCGGCGTCATGTTGACTGACATGATTGTCAGACCAGGGGGGCAACAGGCAGCGCAGCAGCACAAGTGCGCATGAGTGGGGATGGTGAGCGAATTTTCACCCGTGCCCAGTCATGCGCACTTGTGTTTGCACTGGCTTGCGCATGCCCATTAGGAGCCCCTCGGTCTCCTAATGGGCAGGCAGCGGGCGTAGCGTAAGCTGTGCCGTCAGCCAATCCTGGCGCTGCTGGCAGCGCCAGGATTGGTTGAGAGGGGTTGGCAGGCCCCTCCAGTGCCGTTCGTGAAAGGCGCGCAGCCCAGGGGAGCAGAGGTCTGAGAGGTGGCGTGCCGTGGACCCGGGACCGGCTGTGAGGTAGGTTTTTCGTTTAATATTTCATATCCCCCCCGTGCGCGACTCCCAACCCCCCCCCCCCCCCCCCCCCGCGCGAGCCGCGACTGGAGCTAGATTATCTGTTGTGATTTGCTGTACACGTCTTGTTCTGCGTGGCAGTGCTTTTTTTTTTAGCTCGTTTGCATGTGTTTAAATTGTGTTTCAGAGTTATGGGGGAGAGGGGGTGCCTGCGTCATCCCAACACCCGCTACAATGCGGCGTGATTACCACTGTCTGCTTGA
The DNA here is from genome assembly GCF_964204655.1 of Triturus cristatus. Taxonomy (NCBI): domain Eukaryota; kingdom Metazoa; phylum Chordata; class Amphibia; order Caudata; family Salamandridae; genus Triturus; species Triturus cristatus. The sequence continues at coordinate 1,239,262,142 of NC_140591.1, read as the reverse complement.
CGGCCCAAGAATGAATGGCATTTGTAAGGGCCTTCATTACTATGCTAGTACGTTAACAGTACGAAGAGGTGTAAAGTACGACGGGCTCTAACACATAATGGTATGCTAGTACGTTAACAGTAGGAAGGTGTAAAGTACGACGGGCTCTTAACACATAACATGGCATGCTAGTACGTTAACAGAGTACGAAGGTGTAAGTACGACGGGCTCTACCACATAACATGGCATGCTAGTATGTTACAGTAGGCAGGTGAAAAGTAGCAAGGGAACTCGCACATAACTGCATCGATCGCATGCTAGCACGTTATAGTATGCAGGCGTAAGGTACTACAAGCTCTAGCAAATAACAGCATGGTGTAAAGTACGTACCATGGGCTCTAACATATAATATGTCTTGCTAGTATGTTACAGTATACAGGTGTAAAGTAGCAAGGAAACTCGCACATAACTGCATGCTAGTACGTTACTATATATACACAAGTGTAAAGTACCATCATGGGCTCTAGCACAAAAAAGCATGGCAGGCTAGTATGTTTCAGTATGCAAGTGTAAAGTACCACGCGCTCTAGAACATAATTGCATTGCATGCTAGTACATTACAGTATGCAGGCTTAAAGTACCACGAGCACTAGCACATGATTGCATGGCATGCTAAGATGCCTGCGTGCCCGGTCTGTAAGGATGGGGGTCCCACTCAAAGCACACAGTCCTGTTGAGAAATACTGTTACTATCCTCAGAGGTAAATTTCCAATCTGTTTAGAAATGGTTAGTGGAGTCGCAGGTGCGACGTGAAAAGGTGAAGGGGCTGTCTATTCGGACTGCAAGCAACATCTGCAGATCTCGGTATGTCAGAGCCACACCAGTTTCAGGAGTTGCACTTTTCAAGCTGCCCGTGACTATGAAAAACCTCATGTTGCCGAATTTGTGTCTTACATGCATATATCAGAAACTGCATGCACACAGTTGGGTTGAGGTAGTTCAGACAGTGGTCACATGCAGCCCCTGACTTGATTATTCTGGAAACTCACTGATTTATTGTATTTTATACACATTGCGTGAAAGCTGCATCTTGACTCAACTAAAGATGAGATTGAAAATGGTGAATATGGGAAATAATGTAAGCAGACACTTAGTACATGCCAGTGCTCATGTGTAAGGGATGGTTGTTGTCCCCTTGATCTAACATAATGCAAAGTTCGGCTTTCGCCATGTTTCTTAGTGCAGTTACTTCGCTTTAAAAAATGAAGCCCATCTCGGTCTCACTGTAACCATTTCAGAAATTAAACATAGCTTCTTGGAGTAGTAATATGGCACTTTTTTGTAGCTTTAATTTAAATACAATCAGGTTTACCCATCTATATGCAATGCTGAAGGGTTATGTCCTTTGTAATTAAATTAGCAGACTTCTGCTGTGTGCTGTATTTTTGCTCTGCATAATGAATAGTACCAGCTCTGAGAGTTTGGCACTGTGCATTGTCCTTACCTTGATATGTAGCGCATTGAATTAGCTTATTGAAGTCTTGCACAGAGATCCACTACTAACCTGTCTGAGCTATAGGTCTTTAGTCAAAGTTCTAACAAAAACAGTTGAGACTTGCTTTGGACAATGAAACTTGTTCTCTCTCTCTGTTTCATGTTATGGTAAATGGCAGTGTTAACCAGAGGAGACGTAAGCCATGCAAGCCATGTCTGAGTTTTGTTTTATGTAATGAGCGGTCACAAATGACGTGGATTTTCCCTTAACAGGCCATTGAACATCTCTGAGCCTCATTGACCAAACTTATCACACCATGTAAATCATGCAAAATTAAGAAGGGCTGCTTTTCCCTGTAGCATTATATGTGCGCATATTGTCAGGTAAAGACTATATCTGTAGACGCAGTTTTAGAAGGGTTTGTGTTATTGTTTGTGTTTAAGGTTTTTAATGTATTCCGACTACAGTGAGATGTTCTGTTAGTAAGATGCCTAGGGTCTGACAGTGGGAAGCATTACCTGAGTGTCGAGGCTGAGACCTCAGGATGCAGGCAATAAGAAAGGCTTGAGAGTGGCCTGTGCTGTGTGCCACACATTATATTTTCGCCGGTGCAATGCTCATTGGTTTGTTGTGTGGAGTGCTGTTTGTGTGTTGTGATGCACAATGTTGTCTCCCAATAACAGTTTGCTATGTTTGCCAAACAAAGCAGTGTAATGTCCAAAAGACTATCAAACCCTGCCCAACTCAAACCATGCGCAGCCTTTTGTTTCGTTTATTCAATTAGGGTACAACATTTTTCGCGCCCTCACCACTTTCAAAATCCACCAGCCGCCACTGCTTTCAAGTGCTTCTGGAATTGTAGGTCATAATTCCCTTGCAGCTCATGCAAAACTAGCATTTTGTAAGAACTGGTCTTGCCCTTTGTTGAATCGCTCCTTGGCATCTGCAAACGTTATGACTCTGCCTCTTGGATATAAACTACCCAGTACCTCGGATCTACCCATCCTTCAACTCGTGGGCACCCTACTTTTCGACGTACATCTTGCAACTGCAACTCCCTGTCTGCTGCAACGTTGGCATCTCTTAATAACCAGAAGTGCTGCGTCACGTCTTGCAGACCTGTTATATCACATGTGGTACATTTTAGTGATGTGGTACATTTTGCCCCAGCATCAGCAGTTTCGGCAGTGGTATATTATCCTGTGCTCCTACAGTAAGGACTTCTCCCAGTTGATGTCCTCATCCATTCACTGGACCGCATACTGCAGTTGTGTTGCAATATAGTACACCTCTATGTCAGGGACTTCCAAACCCTCCCTCCCATTCCAGTTGTAGTACTTCTAGGTTGACTCTGTTTGGCTTGCTTGCCCAATCTAGGGAGGCCGTCAGCTGGTCTAATAATTCTTTTAAGCTGTTTCATAAAACTGGAGAAATGGACCCCTGAAGCACAGATAGGCTTTGTGGCAGGAAGGGGATTTGTGTCCGTTGTCTGCATCGTGAGTTACTTGGATGCCCCAGTACAGGGAGCAAATGATTCTACAGATAATACATGGTTAACACAGAAATAAAGTGCCTGATGGACCTAACTCACAAAATGACACGTGACAGTGGTTGGCCAACCAGCAGCAGCCAAGGAGGGAGAAAGGGCATTGGATTTTATGTTTTGAATGTTCTTCGTTAGCATAATGGATATCTCATGATGCAAATTAATGCATAGTGTCACAGGCGACTGAATTGTCTTTGCCAAAAGGATGGAATTAACATAATTACACTTCTGTTACATTTGACATATAACTGGCTATGTGTATAGGAAATCAATAAATATGTTTACAAAAACGGCTTTCAACTGAGTTTATACAGTTCCAAAGATTTGGCTCTGAAATTATGATAAGAAAACCCGCTTAGGAAACAAACTAAGGATTCAAAGTGCATTACTGTAAATAAAGTTAAGGAGTTTTCAAGTTGATTAAAGGGAGTCAACAGATGATGTAGGCGAGAGGACATGACTACAGATGGAAGCAGGTAAAGGAGGATGGGTGAGACACGAGAAGGAAACCCTGTAGTTCTCTGTCCAATGAGCAAGAGTGCTTCTAGTCCCGGTATCACAATTTAAGATGAAGTTTTTTAGTTTTTTGCAAAGGTCTTCTTGACATCTCATCTCTTTTGGAAGAGGGTTACAAATGATTGGACTACTCCTGATAGGGATTGAGTGGTGGCTAAACGTGTGTCGCGTTTTAGTATTCCAGTTTTAACAGTTATTTGCTCCATAAGTGCTCTGTTCCCGTTCCTTCTGACCCTGATCGCGCCACCAAAGGAGAGATCGTATTTTATGGAGAAGCCTTGATTTTGGGACAACCAGTAAGGTATTTGATGTATGAATTTGCTACACATTGAACCACCGAGCAATAAGATAACCCTTTTTTAAAGACAGTAAGGTGGCGCCTTCAGCTTCTATGCTGTGGTTGATCTCTTCTGACACTGAAAGTGAAAGGTCTATGCATAAACTGACAGACTTTACTCCATTAGAAAGAGAGGGGTTTTAATTCATATTTATACATTTGTTATCCAGTCCTCGATAAATACAGATCGGCTGTGCTGGCAAAGAAGATATCATGATTAAGGCTCCCTGTTTTCCGTTTTTACTGATTTTTACAGATAAATACAGACAGAAAACATTTATTTTCTTGTCTGTATTTATTTTAAAATGTGGATAAAAACGGAAATTGGGTTGCTTTTTGAGTAATTCTAAATACTGTCTGTCATGACTGCCAGGCCATTAGCTGTGTGGAGGCATTAACAGAAGTAGATAAGCACAAGGTTAACACTGAAATTTGCATATTTGCTTATAAGTGCATTGATTTATCTTCTGCTTGTGTTTACAGCACTGAAACCTAGTAGGTATTGAAGCATGAGTGCATATCTACCGGTTAAATAAATGTGGAAATATACTTATTTCAGCTTCATTTTTCCACAAAACCCAAAATAAATATGGATAAATACAGATAAAATTTGCAAAAAATAAATATGGATAAATACAGACGGAAATGACAAAAAATAAATACCATAAAACCGGGAGCCCTAATCATGATCCACCACCGACTGATAAATATATTGAGTCCTGTTCTCAATGTCAGGATATGCTGTACAACTTTAACTCCAAACAAAGGATCAGGTAGAATCAGTGAGCTGCGGACACTAGTGGTAAAAGGATCTGATTGACACAATCTTAGCTCAGTGACCTCTGAGTGTCCTAGGACATCTTCAAACATTTTCCTCAGAGATGCTTTCTTACCAATAAAATGCAGAGGAGCTGGGTAAATGCACATAAATGTCTGCAGCAGATGCCCTAGGCCCTGAATCTATACTAAAATGTAGTTTCTTGCAACAGTATAGTAAGCAAAAGCAGCTCATTAACCCCTTCGCTGCGGCGCGAATTCCGCCGCATCGCTGGGGGGGTTTGGGGGGTTGACGGCGCCGCTGTGCTCATGACGGAACCACGCCGTCATGAGTCACGGGTGAGCTGTGCTCATGACGGCGTGGTTTCGTCATGACTCCACCCACTGCGCTAATCGCCCGCACAGGCGGGGAATTAGCGCCGCGTGGGAGGAGCGCCCGCCAACGGCCGCAGCATGACGGAACCACTCTGTCATGAGCACAGCGCACCCGTGGCTCATGACGGAGTGGTTCCGACATGAGCGGGGAAGGGGTTAATCACAATTTTCGTAGCTGTTAATTTCTTCAGGAGCAGTCTTAGTAAAAATAGAGCATAACAAATTAATAGTGGTTTCCTGGCAGACTGCTACTGACTGCTCCTCATGAATCTGCCTCTCATAACTCAAACCTTCTTGGCTCAACCACCTTTCCGCACCACATCTGTGTGTTCATGGAGTAAATAGAATTATTTTCCAGTACTGGCCTCCTGGTGTACGTTTCACATATGCAGTAGACAGGGTGGCCAACCTTCCTGTTTTTTCCAGGTGTATCCCACATTAGGGTGAGTCTTTCCTGTTACCCGCACTCAATGCCCTGCATTTGCTTCTCACAGCTCGATACTTGATGGGACACCTCAACTGCCTGGCACGTTGACCACCTTTCAGGCCTGTATCACCTGTGATGTCTGTAGCTGCGGAAAGTGGCAGCACGCAAGGGATCCTGAACAATCCAGCTTCAAGGACATGCTCACCTTTAAAGATGCTAATGAGGAAGGTGGATGTCTGCAGTTAAACAACCCTGAATGTGCAAATGAAAACTACACCAGGCATCTGCTGGGGATATACCCTTGGTGTTTATTGCTTCCATGAAGACTTCCTCATGGTGCATACATACTGTCAGATAAGGGGACACAAGCGCAGTCAGAGTATGATTTGCCCAAGATCAACCAGTTTGGTAAGTTGGAGACCCAAGTGTACTGCTTGTTTCATAGGTTATTACTTTACCACCACATTATATTTTGGTGAATAGACAACAAGAGAGGGAGCTGTCTACCCAGTATCGGTGAGGTAATTAGCCATTCTGTTTTTTTTTTACCACAAACTTCCAAACAGCTTTTAGATTAATTCTAAATATTGTGAGAGGTCTTAGAAATAGGCATAATGCAGGAAGCAAGTGCTATTAAAACCACCCTGTCAGGATCTTTAACAAGGTGGGCCAATCACTAGGATGGGCAGACCCCACCACTACACTTTATATCAAATCAATTATGTATTGCTTTTCTTAAATATGCTGAAAATAACAAATTAATTCATAATCTAGGCCGAGCCCACAAAACAGAGGCATTTCCCTGGGAAGTGTAGTCCCTTGGCCTTTCCATCAGATTCACTCCCACCCCAGTATTGGTCTGGTGTGTTCACAGAAAAAGGTGAGACCAGGAATCATTTCATTTCAACCCTGGCTTCCTCATTTGGCCAAATAGTGTGATCTTAGCCAATAACCCTTTATACCTATTTCTCGGACCCCATTTTTGTCTAAGAGTGGGTACATATGAATAAAAGATACATTTAATACTGCAAAATATAACTATTTTCTTCTTTAAACAGTAAACCATGGAAAACATTAAGGGGGCAAAATACATTGGGCCTCATTCATGGAAAGTGTTGCATCGCTGCATGAAAGCAGCGATGCAACACTTCTCAGTGCGCCCTCCTTGCGACATGATGGATGCATCATATTTACTGTATGACGCATCATGTCGCAACGAATGACAGATACGTCAGTATTACTGACGTATCTGTCAGCGCAAAAGTGGCGCATTGCTGGAGTTGTGTTGGAAGCGTAACGCAACTCCAGCAATGTTCTTTTCACATGGGGCTAGCCCCATGTGCTAAGGCCTGCATCACCCTTATGTCTGCCATGAGACAGGCGTAAGATATTGACGCATTGGCGCCCTAGAAGTGGCACCATGAAATCTTATAGATTTCACTACGCCACTCCTACGACCCTTTTTGGCTGGGGAACGCCCACACTGCATACATTATCCCTGACGCGGGTATAATGTAGCGCACAGGTTTAAGAAATTATGTATCTGCCTAGATACGTCACTTCATAAATATGGCACAACATGGTGCATTATTTACGCCGGCGCAGCGTCACAAAAAGTGATGCAACGGTGGCGAAAATGTGATGCAGGCCTTCATAAATAAGGCTCATTGAATCAAGAAGATGCAACATATTGTTAACATGTAACACAACGTCCCGAATATGCACTGTGCTACCTGATAAGAGTTCTCATATATGTACAGAATTATTACATTGGATTACAACAAGATAAATACAATACAACCTTCAAAAATTCTACTAGATTTCTAACTTTCAATGATAAATGCAATATGAAAAATTTACCCAAAAACACACACATAATTTATTTTTATACTTTGGGCAGGCATTGTTGGAAAAAAATAAGAAAACAAACCTAATATGGAGTACATTACCGACAGCAAACCTCAACACAAACTAAAAAAAGGCATACTGTTGGATTTTGTTCCTTCTGATCAAGTAGAGGAACATTATAATGCTTTATGCCAAAGTCATTACTATTCTCAATAAGAAGAGAAATTGACTGCATTTTTAAATTACTTCCATGGAACATGGATAGGAGATCTTACTAAATCGGTTAACAGAAGGCCACCAAAGTTCTAATTATTTGGTGGAACTGTTACTCAAGCTTCTTGACTGGAGAAGCAAAAACAAAGAATGCCACTGAGGAACAACTCATTTAATAAACAATAGCTCAAAACCATCCTACCCTTTACAATTTTCTGTAAAACAACAGTCTCTAAGAAATAAATATAGTTTATTGTATGATTAATTATAATCTTCACAATATGGTTCACATCGGATTTCATATGTTTCTTAACACAAAATGGTCAGAAACATTCGTGAAAAAAATTATTTACATTGTGCAAACAATCATAGTGAATGCCATCTAGCAATTTAATTTTTGACCTAACGTTTTATGGGTGATTCATTAAAGCCATTCGAGTTAAAGTGCATCCAGTAAGCTTTAAGCTAAATATGGAATCACGGTGTGGGAGGTCGCAGCAGCACAGATATATATATATATTTTTTTTAAAGAAAAAAAGCGCTTACATCTATGATTCATTGAGACCATTCAGGTTAAAGTGCATATAGTGGGCTTTAAGGTAAATGCACAATCATGACCAATCTCGAAGAAATGAGACAAACATAATAATTTGCAGGAACTCAAGCCTGAAAAATAGAAAAAAAGTAACTCGAGCATACCTAATAACAAAGTGCAAACAATCTGGTACAATGTCAGGGATAGATTACCTAGAACCTATTGTCTTTACTCAAGCATACCAAGATATTAACATTCACTATTCTTGCAAAATACTAACATAAACATTACCCAAAATGTTTACATTTAAAAAATAACATGGTGTAAAAAACACAAATAACATTACTTGTGTTTTACTTACTTGATGTCTTTTTCATTGAAGAATTAAATGTATCCAGAGTTGAAGTCCTTTTTTCAGCAGCATAACATCATCCAAATTTGCCTGAAAAACCAAATTTCTTTGAAAAAATAAAGCACTCCACAGAAAGCCAATAAAAAACCCGAAAAGTATAGAAATGAAAAAAAATATATTAAAAAATGTTTGTGAAAAAACGACTCCAGCTCACTAAAGAACCCATACAGTTTATCCTAAAACATCTTGAAAAATATTTAAAATAACAAAATATGCTTCATAGAAAGTTTAAAAAGAAAAACTTCTAAAGTGTCAAAAGCAATTAGACCAACCACTGTATTGTAAACCATGGGTTTAACCTGTAAACGAAAAAAGAGGCTAGTACATTCACGTATCTTTGTTAAATTACACATTTTCTATTCATTATTTTAAAAAGCGAACCACTTAAGAAAAACGATGTGCCTTATTACAACGGCGGTCGGATGAGCGTCCGACTACCATCGCAGCAGGAACCTACCGACATCGTAATGGGGGCCATAGTTATTAAACTAAATATTTGAAACAGTTGCTTACCTGAAGGTCACAGTTCCATCCTTACCTACAAATGAAGTAAAACATACTGAGACCGAATTACGAGAATGGAATAAAAGGTTGAATACATTAATTAATAATTTAATTTTAAAAAGACTGTCAACATATTGAAACACATTTGAGTGATATATGGAAAATGTGTTTAAAAAATAATAAACATGCATTTAATATTCTATAAAATTGCAGAAATAAAAGGGAACAATAATTACAGTTGAAATATAGTTTTTTTCTAATACAATAAAAACATGTTTAAAATGTGCACTAATATTACTTTTTTTACTAACAGGTTCATAATTAAGGCATTGAATTTTTAAATTTTAACATCCCTGCTTTTTTATCTTTCCTTATACAGGTTCAAAGTAAGAAAATTCAAATTAATAATAATGTACTAATAATATATTTTTCTCCAAGTCTTTAAAAGTCAAAGCAACTATAATCTACTTTGAATTTGTAAGTATTACACTACTTTATATTTTTACAAGAAAAAATATTATTTTGAACATTACAGGTTTAAACCTTTATTAATACTCATGCTTATTTATTGTATTACATTACATTAAAATGTTTAAAAAACGCATTCATTTCCCCTATAGCTAAAGAAAAATATAGATTGTTTAAATGTTTTTGATTTAAATTTGAATGTACAAATTAACATGTTTTATGGAAATCTAGATGGGATTAACTAATAACAAATAGTTCATTCCTGAAAATACTGTTAAAGTTTAAATTACTTGTTTTTTAAAATGTAGTCAAAATTGTAACACTGATAATTCACAATAATTACTTGGACCCCTTTCCCTAAATAAATTCACCTAAAAAATACAACACTACCCATTCATATCCCTTACAATCCCTACAATCCCCACATACTAACTTTAACTTTAAAACAAAAACAAAAGAAATGCCTGCACTATCCCCAAAAGATACCCACCTGAGCCCTAAATAAAATTAAAAAATCTAAAACATATATAATATCCATCCCCACAAACATAAATACATAGAAGTAATACACTACCCAATGAAGGTGCTTATCACTCTTACAACCTGTGCCGAAAACATAATGGATGATTAGTTTTAAAAAAAAATGTCTACACCGCAAAATAAATATCCACCCTGAAACCTAAAAATAAAAATTCAGACACTGAAATAATATTCTTCCCTATGTACATAAGAACACTAAAGTGCTACGCCACACATCTATCAGCTATCACCTCCTACAATCTGTTCAGAAAACCAAATACACAGACCTAAAACATGAACTGTAAATAAAAATAAATACCTGCACCCTAAAAAATAAATACACACCCTAAAAAAATCCCAAAACCGAACCCTAAACTTCCCTTACTAACCCTAAACGCAAACACTCCGTAAACCCACACTACCTCTAAACTCCACCTATCCCTGAACCCTAAAACCCCATACGCCACCTATCCTAAACCTTTAAAACCTTACTACTCCTATATCCCACCCATTCCTTAACTCTAAAATCACATTACTACCCTTAAACTGTGCCCATCCATGAACCCATAAAATCCTTATTACCACTATGCACCATCCAGCCCCAAGCCCTAAAAAACCCGTATTTCCCCTAAACTTCATCCGTGCCTGCTCCTTAAAAATCCCTTAGTACCCCTATGCACATGTATACCTAAACCCTAGTAATACTTACTGCCCCTAAACTCTACCCATCCCTGAGCCCAAAATAAGCTCTTATCTTGTGTGACAGATTCAGCCAGTCATGACTTTTAAGGCATCACACTGCTGCATTCTGAGACTTGTAGATTATTTGAACATTGTGCTTCAGGCCTAAAAAACTCAACATGCAAAGTGTTGCTGACTAAAATGCCAGGACTTTGTAAAGGAATCACAGATAACACAGGTGCACTCAAAAGCTATGTTTTAAATTTTCGCAAATTGGTGTACCCATTTCCAACAATGTTACTGCTTGATGCACATCTAAAATCAGACATAAACCGGGTTCACTTATAGTGGAAGTGCACTATTTCATTCACATCATGCCTGAAAATAGGTATTGACAATACCCATTTTGTTTTTTATTTTGAATAGTACATAGAGGACATGTTTTTACCATGCTTTAATAAAAGATAAGCCAGGAACAGCAGGGACAGAAGCAAGTACAACCTTTCTAACTAAACACAAGAGGATTGGGAAAATAGGAGTGTGTGCAACAGTGTATGAGTATGTGGGAGAATGTAAAAGAGTGTATGTGAGATGAATGTGTGTGGGTGATGCTGCACATGTGCTGCTGGCACTAGCATACTGGAGGCAGTGCTTAATTTGAGCAAGGGGCTGCAGGTGTCCCCCCCCCGGCAGTCTTTCTTGGGGTCCAGGGCTTATTTTTAACTGTCAGACTTTGACATAGAACAAGACAGAGGAAGGTAACAAAGGGGAAAAGGATGCGGTAGAGAAAAATGAAAAAACAGGGACAAAGCACAGATGAAAGAGGACCTGCAAGAGTGGGAGAAAGGGGTAGGTAGAATAAGTTGGTAGAAGCAAGAAGCATGTGGTAAAATAAAGACTAGACAGCCTAGGTCTTCAGCGACCCCGATATTCGGCAGTGGCGCCAGCTCTCTTCTGAGAAAATGTGGGCCCTCTTTCTTTACAATGTAAGCAGTGACTGATGGTAAGTCTTGACTCATGAACAAGGGCAACTACGGCTTATGCCTAGGAGGTCTTAACCATGGCAAAATGCAGGCTCTGGCATACTGGAGGTAACTCTTCGGAGTTCGGACATGGGGGTACCCAGGGAAAAATGCTCCAGAACTTTAAGCAGGGTCAGATAGGCGAGGAGGGCAATCAGTCCTCTGCTGATGGGCCTGTGCCCAAGGCCAGCTGGTGGGCTGTTTATTTGGTGGAATAACCGACCCAAACTTCCTATGCCGTCTTCGTTGCAGGCAGGCGCACAATCTGCAAGGCTGTTGCAGTCTTGGAATACATGTGCTGAGCGTTAGTGGCACTAAATGCACATACATTTAGGCAGGATAATTGTCACAGGCAGAATGACAGTGGCCACACCCACTGTCACAGCGCGAGGTGCCTCTGCTTCCGACTCCCTCCAGGTGTGACAGAGGCCTCGAGTGTTGCTGCTTTGAGGCCAATAGCACCAGTCGCGGCAGGCATGACTCTCTTCTAGACAAGACGCGCACAGCTTGCAACGCTTGGCTTAGACCTGAGAGGGGAAAGACGTGGCGCAACGGCCAGATCTGTCAACTTTGGAGCGGGAGTAGTGGGTTCAAGCCTCGCCCTCGGCTCAACAGCCTGTGATTGTGGGCAGATCTCTTAATCTCCCCGTGTGTAGAAAGATGATGAGTAGGATTTGGAAGAACCTCGTCACTTTCGAGTCCAATTGAACTTCTACTACTGCGTGACAATCTTACAAGTAAGTCGGAACCCTCGGATTTACTTTGGCACTTTCACTCAAAAGAAATAGAAAAAAGAAATAGATTTGAGACCAATCGTTTAAGAAGTTGTCATTTGCCCGTTCTCTGCCCTAGGAGCCCACAGGCCCACTATTATCATTTTAACCACCCAGTCATTGGTGGTTCATGGTGCCCCCTACACAGTCCTGAGGAAGACCCCCTTGTAATGATCAAGGTCACCTACATATGGCTGGGATCGAAACATCAACATTGCATTGTTTCTATGCCGGTGTGGCCAACAGTGCTTTTTCACTGTGCCTATTTAGTACACACAATAGCAGATCATTTGTTCCTATCCAACTGTCAGGCTGGACAAGCCTTTACTTTGTAAATAATATTGTTGATGTATGCATTGTCACTACCTTTCCTCTTCCATTCAACCCTCACTTCACACACAAAATTCCCCTTTTTCCCTTCTTCACATTCGGGGCACTTTTGCTGTACATATTTTCCAGATGTCTGCTGGATTTTGAACATTCAAAGTGATGTTCAATATGAATAAATAATATTGAGCAGAAGTCCACAGTGTAAGTAAATTAATGTATGTTGTTGCATAAATAACTGTGTTATTTGAAGTTGTCCCACTGGGACCATTTTTCTTCTGTACTGTCGCGGGTGTGGGGGCGGGTGGTCGGATGAGGGGGCGGGTAGTCGGGTGGGGGGGGCGGGTGGTCGGGTGGGGGGGCGGGTGGTCGGGTGGGGGGGCGGGTGCAGGAGGTCACGCGGGGGGTTTAATAATAAATTTTTTTTTTACTTACCATGAGGTCGGCTCCTGTCTCCGACAGGAACAGGAAGCAGGCAGCCAGGCTCCCTCCCCATAGCCAATTGGTCGGGACGGCGCCCAGCCAGGGGCTTATGGGGTGGGCATGTTCTCCATGCAGGCTGCATGGAGAAGGGCAGAGTGCGCATGACTGGTTTGGGCGGCCCAAGAGAGCCGGCCAAACAGTCATTGCGCACTCAGGAGTAGGCACACCACTCCTCCCCTGCCCTGCTCAAAGAGCAGAGCAACCCTGCCCACCCGCCTGCCTGCAACGCAAATATAAAATGGTTATAACTGAAAGTTATTACCATTTTATGTTTCTGCTTCTTGCACTGCGACAAAGCAGTGGGGCGTCGCTCCTCTGCCATAGCGGAGGAGCCGCCCCTGGATAGCACTTTGTGGGTGGCGATGGTGAAAGGGGAGAAGTGATGACTGATGAAGCAATTGAGGGGATTCTGTTTATTTGTGTCTGCCCCCTCCACGGTACAGGCTACTGCTGGGGAGCTGCTGTTAAGAGTGCAGCATTGCCGGTCAGGGATGTGCAGAGCCACTGGAATTATGGGGCATGTGAGGGTCAAATTATGCTGCAGGGTTGAGTAATTTATGCTGCAAGAAAAGCCAAATTATGTGGCATTATGCAGCACATTTTGTGATAGTATTACTTCATTATTTAGTTCTTTTTTTTTACTTGTTAACACTGTCTGGACATTAGTTGTATCTTATTAGTACCAGTTTAACACCCAAATATAGCAATAAGTCACAGAAAGGTGACCAGTCAACCTTTGCAAAAGTCTTTCCACTGTGCAGCAACACGTGTCATTGCGTTTTAACTAACTTTTAAACTGTTTGAGCTAGAAACAAACTTTGTTTGGGTAAAATCTGCAGATTATGCTGCAGATGATGGATTATGTGGCAAATGCGGCAAATTTACAATTACGTGAAAATCGCCACACAATCGCATAATTTCAGTGACCCTGGGTATGTTTTACTTCCAGGAGAGGTTTTGTGGAGGGGAAGGTTGAGATATTCGAGAGAGAGAGAGGGGCTGTGGCGGGGGACAGTGAGTGGAGTCATGTTTTACTACTCCCAGGCTCAGCATCGGTGCACAGGTTTGTAATCCCTTGGAATAAATTACAAATATCATCCTTTGGCAAAGATTTTCAGGGTGGCTAACGCTTGCTTCAAAGAGGCCAAAATTCAAGGCACAGGTAATGGTCTGAAATAAATTATCTCTATTAATCTCTGCTATTATTTGCATGCCACATATCATGTATTTTAGCCAAGAGGAACATAAGTGACAGGTGAGGAAATTAACACCATTTTATTTATTTTTCATTTACAAACTAGCATCTTTAACTTTGTTCGAATCTACAAATTGTACCAACAGTAAGCAAACAAAATACAACAGCACCCTTCCCCAGTCTCTGAGCAGTAAAGGGTCTCTCTCAAAGTACTGTAAGAAAAATACTATGAGCATCTAAAAAGGCCAGTGTAAGTGCAAAAGGCAGTCTAAGTATGTGCAGTGTTCTGATTTCCAGTAGAAATTAACCAAACAATTTGCAGCAAACATATAAGGAAGGCAGCAATTAAAAGTGAGCTCATGCTTACTTTTGCTAACTTTGAGCTTTCAGCATATTTTTTCCATTGGCGTGTTCATGTCCAGTGTTTCTTCAACAATCCAGATATATAACCAAATTACTACTTTGTAAATATGATATTTTTTTTCTGTATGAAGGTTATTATTTACTTCCTAATTTTGGGAAATTAAACAAATGATGTGTAGAGTTCAAAGTGAAGTGCAAAGATTTACTGAGGAAGAAACATCTGAAAAAGGCTTTGGGGGTGGCAGGAGTGTCACATGTCAGTGATGTGTATCACTGGCTCCTCCATCCATAACATTTGAGCAGGTGCAGTTTAAGATCAATGTATTTGCAACTGTTCCTACAAAAAAAGAATTCCGCCTTCTCCAGTCATGCCAGCTTCTAGCATGACTACTCATGGTTATCCCAGTAGGTGTTAAGTGATGTGTACCAATTAAACACTATTTAGTATTAAGATCACACCCTCTGTAGAGGTCTGTCAAACATAATCAGTTTTAGTTGATGAATTTGAGAAAATGCTCTTTAAAAACGACCGTTTTGGCACTATTTCTCTCTCCTTCAATTATAGGGAGTGAGTTGGGAAAATTCCAAATCTTCCATTAAGCTGATCTTTTGATTTGAACAATGTTAAAATGCAGTTTTCTGCTCGGAAGCGCATGGAACTTGGGATGAGAAAGAGCTTTGACGTGCTGGTGGTGAGTGGGAGCCTCAGGGCCTTAGGGGGAGCAGAACGCCAGTGGAGCGTAGGTTTTTTTTTTAATATTCTTTTTATTTGCATTTTCAACAACAAAACACAGACAAATCTCTGCAGTGTAAGTATAAAATGAAATTGACAGCACAGCTCCCCACCAAAACAACAGTAGCAACATGACAACTAGGTGCCAACCCGTCATTGCTCAATAGGTCTCGTACGGCCCCCCCACCCCCGCCCACACCCAACCCGCACATCTCCCACTTCATATTCGATGACCTCAGCACCCCAAGATGTAACCGGTTCCCGGCTCCTTCCGGCCACCATCAGTGCATAGCCTGTTTCATATTGCTTGAATCGTAGTTTGAGTCAACCAGCGTGTGAAAGGCTCCCATATGTCCCTCGGCCGTGAACGCACTGGTATGAGCTCCCCATACAAGGCGAGTTGTGTCTGGCAGTATACCACGCTTCTAACCCATTCCCTAATTGTAGGTGATGTGACAGCTCCCCAGTGCATCGCAACCTGCCGTTTGGCCAGAAGAATTAGCATGGCCGGCAATTTGCGGTGTTTAGGCTTGACCATGTGTAAGATCCCTAGTAATGTAGTCTGCGGAGTGCATGGGATCAGTAGGCCGGTAAGTGCACACACCAGCTCCATCACCCGTACCCAGAAGGAGGCCAACGTGGGACATTAATGGAGCGTAGGGTTAGCAGAAACCTTAGGGAAACACATGGTAAACATGATCCCAATGACTGAGGGGGGGTAGGTCTGAATAGGTAGGCAGGCAGAATAAGCAAGACCTACAAGGCCTAAGGGTGAATGGGGCTGTCAGGGGACCGGAGGGTGAGAAGGACTGCACGGACACCAGAGATGGAGCAGTAGTGCTAGGGATCTGAGACTGAGCAAGAGTCTCAGGGGACCCAAGAGTAGGAGTGAGCTTAAGGGTCCTGGGGGTAACGGGGTGTTTTAGAGACAAACTGATGATGAGCAAGAACCTCGAGTCATAAGTGAGCGACAGCATCTGTATTGGGCCCTCCACCTCAAAGGGCATCCTGCTGCTGATATAGGGTGAGCAGAGCCCATTGGCCCCCGGGGGTGCACAGAATTCTGCTGAAGGGAACTTTAGGGGCAGATGGCAGACAGGGCATTCGGGGATCTAAGAGCGAGTACTAGCAAGGAATTTAAGGGTGTGCCGCAGGTTCTGGGACCTAAGGGTGATAAAAATGCATGGCCCCGAATATGAGTGTCAGGAGGTCTGTGGGTTATGTGCATTGGAATCATTGTTTTTCCACTCCTGACTGAAGTTACTGGCCCTACAAGCTTTAAAACTCTTTAACTATCACCAAACGTCCCCAACATTAGCGCTATGATCCTAACTAAATGATCTGCGAAGAACTGCTTTCTGCAAATCTGAGACACTTTTTTTGACTGCCTGTGCCTTTTTGCACTCCCAATCCGACCCTGTTTGGAAGTAATTCATGAAGTTAGGGAGGCACCCATGGTGAGGGAGCCTACATGACAAAATGCTGGCCCTTACATACCAGAGGTCATTTTTGAGAATTGTGCCACCTATGGTAGAATATCCATGGCAACATTCTGGTATATACTCTGGGCCTGATTACGAGTCTTTGGTGGCGCGACGGTGGCAGTCATGTGACCACCACATTACATCTCTAGTGCTCGTGCCGCATTGGGACCACCAACTCCGCCAGGGAACCGCAGTTCCCTGGCGATGAAACGGTAGTCCAGAGGCAGCTATATGCTCGGCGGGATCGTCGCAGTCCCACCAAGCATATTACGACTTTCATCACCGGCACTGATTTCATGGTGGTATTTCCTCCATGAAAACAGGGTGGTGAGGAAAGAAAGGGGGCCCTGCAGGGCCCTCTTGTGCCTCACGCCGTGTGGATGCACACAAGGGGGCACAATATGTGCCCCCCTGTGTGCATGCACAGACGGTCCAGCACGGCATGGACTTTTCAGTCCATGGCAAAATTCTGGCCTTAGCATACTGGAGGCAATTGCTGACTCGTCAAATATGGGGGGGGGGGGGGGGGGGGGAGAAATG
This sequence comes from Triturus cristatus, assembly GCF_964204655.1. Classification (NCBI taxonomy): domain Eukaryota; kingdom Metazoa; phylum Chordata; class Amphibia; order Caudata; family Salamandridae; genus Triturus; species Triturus cristatus. Next base: position 1,239,244,589 of record NC_140591.1, on the reverse strand, counting down.
GGGTCTGCTCCTGGGGAGAGTCAGGCTTTCTGGGCACACCATGGTGGTACTCATGACTGCCCTTTCAGAGCCTATAGAGTTTTAGCAAATTCCCATCCTACCTTCAATTATTTCCAATCTCTATTCAAATTGGGTCTTGTTACAAGGGCCCACCAATTATTAATGCACTTGACTCCCAGGAAATAGATCTCTGTTTACTTAATTATAAGGCAACTGGAATTATGCGATTGTGCGGCCGCAGCGATTTTCGCATAATTTTAGATGTGCCCTTTTTGCCACATAATCCATCAATTTCCGCATAATCTGCAGAATTTAACACACACAAAAAAAAATTCTAGCCGAAACTGTTCAAAAATTTAAAAAAGAGCGACGATACATGTTGCCTCGCAGTAGAAGGACCTTTTCAAAGTTGGACTGGTCACCTTTCTGTTGCTTATTGGCATACTGGAGTGTTAAATTGGTACTATTGTAAAGCAACCAAGGGCCAGAAAGTGTTACCAAGTTTAAAACTGATGAAATAATACTTTTACAAAATGTGCCCCATTATTCTGCATAATTTGCCTTTTCTTGCCGCATAATTTACTTAACCCTGCCGTATAATTTGTCCCTCTCCTGCCGCATAAATCCAGTGGCCCTGAATATAACATGGCCTTTGAGTCCCATCAATATAGCCTGTTAGTCACAAGCCTTGAGAGGCCTATTGTCTTCACTTACTTACCTCCCTGTCGTCTCGCACCGCTTCTCCTTTTCCCCGGCCAGGACAGACCCCTTGCCCCCGGCTCCCTACCCCTTCCCAGTACTGGGAGTCTTCCCGGGCAGGGTTAATGAACACACAGCAGCAGCTTCCCTCTCGCAGGGCCTCTACCAGATTAGACGAAACAACAGGCTGCAAACAGTGGGCATTGGTCTGGCCCGGAGCATTGTCCGTCCGAAAAGAGGGGGAGGAGGCGGCTGCCTGGCCACGCTCAGAAAGGAAGGAACGGAGGCAGCCCAAGACCTTTTACCCGAGCGCGGCACTGGGTTGAACTCTCCCGTCACCTCGCAGGAGGCCGAGCAGCGTCTCCGCCAGGCCGCTTTCAGGCGAGCCTGCAGTTGGATTATTCCGTGTCAATGATTCACAAGGGACAGGTTCAAGGTTAACGCGATGCATTTCGAGTTACACAGCCTAAATAGGCAGAACGCGGAACAGCCTCTTCGCGCGGCTCTCTTTGCCGCCCTCCCCCTCGCTCGGGGCTTGAGTAGCGTCTGCGGAGTGGGTGGTCTCCGAGGCCTGCGGCTCCTGGTAAGCGCTGAAGGCAGCCCCGTTTCTGAAAGGTTAAAGGCAGTGCAGTGGAGGCGGAAGAATGTATGAACGGGCGTTAAGAAGCCTAACAGGAGCGTTTGGCCAGTCTCTGGACCATAAGTACCAGCATCTTAGAATAAGTGTGAGATTTAAAAATAAATAATCGTGAATATATATTTCTGCCCTTGACTTCTGGTGAGGCCTGAGTCAGGCCTGTTGGCATGTATGGGACTTGCAGCTGTGCTGCTGCAGGGTTGGATATCAGAAATGCAATGATATGTTTTTCACTTACCTGTCAGGAGCGTGGAGAAAGCGCTATGGCCGGCAGAGAGAGCGTGACCAAAATTCTGTGCACAGGCCTGCAGGGGTAGGTAAGTTATTGGCAGTGCCTATCAGGGGCTCCTCCGTTATAGCGGAGGAGCGTTGCCCCACTGAAATGCCCCCAGAGATGGAAAAATAAATTGGCAATGAAGTTAATTCATTACCATTTTATTTTTTTGTCACCCTGTCCCGAATGGAATGTCAGGACAGCGGCGGGCCGCTGCTGAATGGCAGCAGGGAGGGGGGCGAGCTGCCTTTTGCACTTGTTTAAAGTGTGCATGTCTCTTTGGCCGGCCGTCTTGCGACAACCAGCCACACATGCCGACTTTAAACCTCTCTAACCCAGCTATTTTAAGACAGCTGGGTTAGAGAAAGCAAAAGCCCCCAGCAGGGCCGGACTGGGCACCGAAACCGGCCCTGGCAAACTGCTCGGCCGGGGCCCTGGCCGTGGAGGAGGGGTGCGGCCAAGCTGCTTGCTTGAGCCGGTTTTGCCGATTTTGTTACAGGGGGCCGATATTGCAAGCACCCTGTAACAAAACCGGCCGCCCAGAGGGCCAAAACCAGCCCCCACCCTTGCGGCCCACCGGGGAAACGCCCGGTGCCCGCTATGGCCAGTCCGGCCCTGGCCCCCAGTGCTTTTGTCGGAGCGAGCACAACTTAGGAATCAGGTTTTTGCATGCAGGATTCGGAGGGCAGGAGACCTGCTTGAAAACGGTAGTCTCCCGCCTGAATCGAGAGGGTTGACATGTTTGCTGGACATATATATAGGATGTTGTACAAGGTGACATTTATAAATGTGTGAGTGGCCTGGAAAGAGCAAGCTAATTAATAATCATTCCGTATTCAGATGCGTCAATCTGATACCTTTGAATGCATTGCATGATAGTGTAGTTTCCATGTATATAGCGCCTCATAGTACTGACGAGGTCTAGAAGTGCTGCTCAGTGGGAGGGCAGCACGCTACTCCCTTCCTGTGCGCGGAATTAGGGACTTGTTTGGGAAGGGTTTAGGTCCCATGCGCAAAGACCAGAGCGGTGCCGTGGTGTAGCACACACGTAGCTGCGCTTTAGCATGGAGTGAAAGATTCATTTGCTTCCACTTGTACATAGTGCTGTGCTTTAATGGCAGTATGTGGGTTTTCCCGCTGGATTCTGTGGCAGGTATTTTGCTGTCCTGCGTGACTACTGCATGGGTGCTCGTGTCGTGCTACAGCAGTCTTGTAATTGTACCCCTGAAGCAGCAAGCTCTTATGCTCTTGCTTTATGCACACCTCCAGACATGTTGAGTTTAAAAGTAAGGTAGTCAGGATTACTCGAGCAGAGTGCCTTGAATATTGCACAACAGGCATTCTTCAGTTAGTAGCAGTGCCACTGGAATTATGAAATTTTGTGGGCAAGGGTTTTTCTGCATGTTTATGGATTTGCCGCATTTGCACTTAACCCATTATCTGCTGCATAATTTGCAGATCTTAAGAAGAAAAACAAATTATTAGCATTACTTTGCCACAGGTCCAGTCTGTCTTCCAAAGTGGACTCATCAATGCTAGATCCTTGGGCAAGCACAAGTACGAAATTGCTCAGATGATAGAGGACCTGGCTTTAGACATATTATTCATAACAGAGACCTGGGCCGATGCGGCATCTGACCCCGATTTTATTACGGCCACACCCACGGGATATAAAGTGATCAGGGAAGACAGGTCTGCTAAGCGTGGGGGTGGACTTGCCATTATCCTTAGGGACCAGTTTCCGTCAGCTCATTATTCCATCTCTTCCCCCCTCTATGAAGGCCTCCACTTCTCGCTCACACTTCATCCCAAATTAACGCTCAAGGGAATTCTTCTTTACCGCCCACCTGGCCCCCGCACCACGTTTTTAACTAATTTGGGCAGTCTATTGGAATCAGTTATTTTAAACTCTGATTTTATCATTCTTGGGGATTTTAACTTTTATTTAGAGGATGTAGGGAACAAAGATACAGCAGAGCTATTGGATAGCTTTGGTTCTTTTGGACTCTCACAATTGGTGCAATCCCCTACACATACTGCTGGGCACACACTAGATGGTGTGTTCTCCTCGGCTCAGGGTCTTATGATCAAGAAGACGCTTCCTTTAACTTGGTCAGACCACTCCCTAATTAAATTCACGCTTCCCATGCCTAGTGAACCCAAGGAGGTTGTCAGTAAACATTCTGCCTCTGCTGGGCTTGCATGGAACAAAGCAGACTTACCATTGTTTATTGCTCTGCTAGAATCCGCTTATCTCCCCATACATGACCAGGTAGATCTGGCTGTTGACAGCTACACTAATTGGATACAGGATGCAGCGAATGCTTCAATTCCTCAAAGAACGCTCTCAACCAATAGGTCTACACCTTCCGCCCCCTGGTTCTCCGACTGTCTTCGTCTGGAAAAACAGCACTGTCGTCGCTTAGAAAGACGGTGGCGGACAAACTATGATGAGCCTCAGAAATTAGCGTATAAGACTGCACTATCCAATTATAAAAATCTCCTCATATCTGAAAAAAAAAGATACTTTACCTCTCAGATCGAGTCCGCCGCCAACTCATCTAAAGAACTGTTTACAGTGATCAATAAACTCTCGACACCCACTAACTCAGGCAGGAGGGTCAACCAAGAATTCTGCAACGAGGTAGCCGAGGTTTTTAAATCTAAGGTTTTAGATATTTTTAATGCTTTTAGGGTGGTTTCTGACCCCAGCCCAGTTTTGTGCCCTAACAGCCCAAGCTCTAACAAGCATCCACCATTTGTATTCTCTGCAATCTCGATAGACATAGTGAGAGACTTTGTCCTTCAAGCTAAGTCGGGCTCACCTCTAGACCCCTGCCCCCCAAGGGTCTATCAAGAACTGGTACAGTCGGTGAGTTCCCCACTCACCGATATTTATAATCTGATGTTCTCGTCTGGTGTTTTTCCGACTAGCTGGAAGCAGACTTCCATTTTACCTTTATTAAAAAAAAACACTCTCGATGCAACTAACCCTACCAACTATCGGCCCATTGCCAGACTGCCGCTGCCAGCAAAGATAGTGGATAAAATAATGAATAACCAACTGTCCCTATTTATCAATGCCAATGGCCTATTGGATCACACCCAATTTGGCTTCCGCAAGGACCATAGTACAGAGTTGGCATTGATCAAAGCCTCAGAGGAGATCAGGGCAGTTATGGATGGCGGAGGAGCAGCAGCTCTGGTGCTCCTCGACCTCTCTGCGGCATTTGATACGGTGGATCATGGCCTTCTGCAGAGACGTCTGGAGAAGCTAGGAGTGGGAGACTTAGCATGCGCACTGATAGCCTCCTTCCTTGCCGATCGATCATCCACCGTATCCATGGATGGTTTTAACTCAGACTCCTACACACTTCCCTGCGGTGTCCCACAAGGGAGCTCTCTAAGCCCCACTTTATTTAACATATATGTCTCTGAACTAGCACCCCTTATCCAGGATTTCGGTTTCAGTCTGACCACCTATGCCGATGACACTCAGATTGTGGTGGCGGCCTCCAAATCCCAACAGTCTCCGGCTCCGCAGTTCAGGAATTGCATGAGCGCACTTAATAAGTGGATGACAGCACACTGCCTGAGGCTCAACTCCAGCAAAACAGAAGTCCTAATTTTCGGGAGCATTCAGCCCCCGTGGAATGACCTGTGGTGGCCCGTTGAGCTGGGTTCCCCGCCCACTCCGGTGATTAAGGCAAAGAACCTGGGCGTGCTTATGGATGCCAAGCTCACTTTCCATCACCACACAAACGCGGTAGTGTCGGCCTCGCATTTTCTTATCAAGAAAATAAGGAAAATCTTTCCTTATATCCCTAATCACACCAGGAGAACAGTGGTCTCCTGCCTTATCTCATCTAGGCTTGACTACTGTAATGGCCTTTTCTTGAACGCACAGAAGCAATATCTGTATAAACTACAGATGATCCAGAACGCAGCGGCTCGTCTCATACTGGATATACCCAAATATCACTCCGTTTCCAATGGAATCCGCTATCTCCACTGGCTTCCTATACCCCAGCGTATTGATTTCAAAGCCCTGTGCATCGTCTTTAAGGCTTTGCATGGTATTGGTCCGAGTTTCCTGCAGGATCATCTTTCTTGGTATTGTCCCACCAGACAGCTGCGGTCCACGGGAGCTCGATTACTCGCTGTTCCAAGAATTTTTAAAACTCACTGGGGTGGACGCAGTTTCTTTCACGGAGCGTCTAAATTGTGGAACACTCTTCCGTTCTCCCTCAGAAATGCCAGCTCCCTGACGATTTTCAGGAAGCAACTGAAAACCTGGCTCTTCCAGCATTAGGGCAATAGTATTCTTGTATCATTGTTATGTCCAGCGCCAAGACACCCCCGGGTATACGTGCGCTCTATAAATTCCTGTAACATAACATAACATAACAGCACAAACCGATCGGATGTTACTAAAAATGTGGCTACTTGTATTGATGCAAAGTGGAAGATCCTTCATAAAAATTGGCTGGTCACCTTTCTATTCCTTATTGCTGTGTTTGTGTGGTAATCTCCTACTAGTGAGGTGAGTCCTTTGCACAGACAGTGTTAGCATGTGTAAAAATGACAAAACAATAAAGTAATACTATCACAAAAGGATCAGTATTACACCGTGTAATTTGCTTTTTCTTCCTGCATAATTAAGTCAACCCTGCCGCATAATTTGGCCCTTCCCTGCTGCATAATTCTAGTGACCCCGGTTATTAGTAAAGTGCTGCATGAATGATTGCTTCCGTTAATGTTGCTGGGGACTCTGGGAGACGTGTGAGTAGTGCGTTGCCGCTGTGGATGTGTGACAGACCCTGGGTCTTGAATGTGGACCAGAAGACCATAAAAGGGAGGAAGGCCTTGATATTGAGCAGCAATGCCAATGGGATCCAAGATGTTTGCCCTTTTTTCTTGACATGGTTGATGGATAGAAAGGAGAAACAGTGCAATAGGAAATGCAGCGGTAGAAGACATCTTTGTTCATATTGCTGTGTTGCTCCTGCATGAGGGGCTCAGTGATTTCTTCATATTTTATAGTCAATCCTATTGGTTTTTTTTATTGGTTGAGTGTCTGATAACAGTTCAGACAACCAGAACTAAATGACGCGCAGGCATGAACCGAGTTTAGGGATGTCGTTAGGTTAGTCAATGAAGCTTGAAAGTATAGGAGGGCATTGTCAGCTTACTGGTGGATAGAAGTATCTTGTTGGCTGCATAGAACTCCCAGAGGCTCCATGTGCATGTTAAGGAGGTGAGATGTTTATGTGAGAGGATGTGTTCTAATGGCTAGAGGCTCGACCTCAAAGCTGCGGAACTGGGTTTGAGTCTCGGCAGGGACACTCAACATCCTGTGATTCTGGGCAAATCACTAAATCTCCCCGTGCCTAACAAAATTAATGTGTCCGTCTGTAACGCAACTGGTGCTCATGTAAAGTGCTCCGATACCTTCAGGTCGAGTTTGTGCTATATAAAGCTAAAAAAAAATGCCATAGGAGCAAGAAGAGATTCATGTGGAAATCTGCAGGAGACAGGAATTGGTGGAGATCTGCGGAACTCCCTCTATACAAATCATTTTCTGTAAGGGAGGTAGGAGGTGAACCAATTTAAAACAGTGTCGTCGATGCCTATGTCGGAACAGAGAGTTTCAGGTAAGACCGTTTGGACTGTGGTATCAAAGACCATTGGCAGGTTACACAGCATTGCAGTCCATTGGTCATCCTGATCAATTACTGATATGGTCTCATCTACTATCTGGCGGTCTCTGTCCTGCAGCTGGGCACTCCCAGTTTTGTGTCCGAGGAACTTATGACGATCTAGGTGAATCTGGTGAGATAATGCCCTTTCAAGACTTTTCCCTAGGAAGGCAAGTTGTGGGATGGAGCGGGAGTGATTGAACTCCTCTAGGCTGAGAATGGAATTTTTGAGGAGGGGCAGATCTCCCGAGTCTTAAAGGATGAGAGGGGTGATGCCTGTAAGATAAGAGGTGTTGGTAGTGTGCAAGATGGGTGGAAGGACAGCAGGGGGGAATGGCTTTGACAATGGTGGATGGAATGTAGAATCCTTAGATGCATTTGCTATTAGAGAGTGTTGGGTAGTAGTCAAGGATTGTGTAGTCAAAGACTAGAAATAGTGCAAGGGAAGGACTTGTCGGAGAAGGATACGAGTCTTTGCAGCATGGGTGGTACAGTTGTCAATCTTGAGTCTGATTGCAGATTTTGCTTTTAAATAAAATACTCATTCGTGCCAATTGATTTCTGTATGGAATGAAGAATAGGAGGTGGTGAGAGTGGGCTCGAGCAGTGTTTGACAGATTTGAGTAATGCCTTACTTTCATTATTAGCCTAGAGGATGGTTTCTAAGTAGTAATTAGCCTTGGCAGTGGCAATTTTTTGGGAAGTGCTGTGTGCTATTTTGAGAGTGGCGAGGCAAGCTGGGGATTTAAAGTGAAGCCACCACTTTTCAAGTTTGCAGACATTTCTTTTATTAGTATTCTATCTGTGCATAAATCAAGGCGCAAAGAGTTTGGATGATTGTGCCCCGATTAGAGGGGCTGCAAAATTAGTCGGGAGGCAGCTGTAGTTTCCCTCTTCTTCACTGACACATCTGCCTGCCTTTACTTCTGAAGGGAGGTAGTTTCGACTGTGAGTAAATGGATGGCATTAAAATGCTATATTAGACATTATTGTTGTGCATACAGACACCCTCTGGCCTACTGCAACTATAAATATTTTAAAAGTATGTTCTAGGAAGATATATTTTTTTTAACTTCAAATGACGTCCTGTGAATTTTGTAACTGTGTGTTTTGGAAGAATTGTTTAAAAATACGACCCGTGTTAACCCAAAAATGGAAGTTGGATGTCGTCATAGACTTCATTGAGTGGGTGGTTTGGGAACCTAAATGGACGTATCCCAGCCTATAGATTTGACCTATTTCAAAGAACACATGGGCCCAGGTGCCTACCACGACCTGCGGGGAACTGTCCAGAGTGAAGAGAAGTCTGTCAGCGGTAGAAGGGTTTATACCAGAAAGTGAGATCAGTGTTTAAATGAGAGTGTCTGTTGCGAAAATCTTAAATGTTAGTGTGGCTGTTAGAGATGGCTTTCATAGTTCATTGTTTAGATGCTTACCAAGCACTACAAATAGTACTTGCTATAGGGTGCTCTATTGTACAGAAACTGTATCTTTGCCAATTATACAGGGCAGAGATTACCAAACCAAGATTGATGCTTTTTGAAGTGTCAGACCTGTGATGTTAATTGCCAGTTTTATTTGTGCATACTGATGAGAAAGGAATCTCTTTTGCCTTCAGTGGTGTGGTCCCCTTGGAAGCTATAATCAGCACAGTATGCATTGTTAGAATGAGAGGCTAAGGTGGAAGAGATTAAATCAGAATTCAGCGATGAACCGATTGGGTAAACGATATATGAGAAGAAATGTGGTGGAGAAGGTGGACAAAAGACAGAGGAGGATGCAGAGAGACTCTTGAGCTGGATGGAGACAAGCACGTGGATGAACTTCCAGGCATTATCGTTTCTATTTTTGTAGGACTCCTCCTGACCAAAGACCTCATGAACTGGTTCTCTGGTGCCCTCACTCACCACAGACAGCCCTTAGATTCCCGAATCCGCACCTATCTGATCACTGTCCCAAACTGCCAACCACAACCTACAACAGGATGTGGCGTAACAACCAGAGCTGCCGACTTTGGAACTGTTCGAGTCTCAGGTGTAGGCCTAACAGCCTGTGATTCTTGGCAAATCACTTCATCTCCCCGTGCCTACCAAAAATGAATGAGTCCTTGTGTAATGTAACTAGTGCTTATGCAAGGCGCTCCAATACCTTCGGGTCGAGTTTACGCTATGTAAAAGAACTGCAAAAAAAAAGCACAGTCAACCTCAGATGGCCTAGTTCCCCACAGTAAGAGAGACTAGATGACCCCATTTCCCCAGAAACACCGTGTTTCTAGCCCTGAGCGTTCGTTTAATAGAGCACCGCGTTCTTGTAGTTGTTGAGTCAGTCCACATAGGGGCAGCTGGACCGTGTGTACCACAGTATACATGATTTTGAGTATTAATAGCATGTATGGTGCAGTGAACTGCTTCTTAGTGAGGATCATGATACTATCTTTGGTACATCAGTTATTTGAGCCTGTATTTGCAGGTGGGGGTGAAGGTCCACCGGCACTTGTTTATGGGGGATTTATTTTCAATCATCAGTATTTTACCCTGAACATGTGAGAGCGGGCAGCAAAGTGAGAAAAAAGGAAAAAGTGAAAGACAGAAAACAGTGACACAGGGAGAAAGCAGTGATGAAAAATGCAAGAGTGAGATAAAAAGGCAGGGAAAGTGGGAAAAGGCTTGATGTGAATTCAAGACTACGCAGCCTTGGTATGCTGTGCACTGACACTCATCAGCAGTGACAGGGGGCTTCTGAGGAAATCTTTGGGCCCCAGCACTTTTATAAATTAGGCACTACATTTGTAACACATATACTCTGTAAAACGAAGAGATCTGGTCAATTTACAAAAGCAGAGGTAGATGTCATATTTTGGTGTCCCCTTGAAGCGTGTTGCCCTTTCTGGTATTTGTATAAGACAACTCAACACAGGCATGCATATATACTTGGGAGTGAACATGCTTATAACGGCACCGCCCACCGATCCACTACACACACCACTTAATAACAGCACACATTAAGAAAGAACAACAAACATACTCTGAAGACACACCTAACATGCAATTAACTGATATTAATGTATTCAGATCATATGCTACTATCAACTGCTTAGCACACATATACATTTGCTGGCAATTGGCATTCATACCAACTAAGGAGTTATTCGATGAATTTGTTGTGCTCCACCTTCTTACTCACCAAAATACCTATAACTCCACAAAATTGACACATTCACCATACTGGCATGGCAGTACACCCCAACACAAAACTCTGTTTTTGCTTGCCGTGGTCGGCCGTGCAACGTACAGTGACCCCAGGGAGGGGAAAACAAACAGAATAGAACAAAAAAACAGGCTGTCTTTTTTTTTCACAAATAAATTCCTGCTATGAGAGTTTGTGAAAAACTAAAACGAAAAAAGATTTCAGAGCAGGACAAAATCATAGCACCCACTCGGAATTAAGTTGTGCATACCGTGCATCTCCCTCACGGGGTCAACACTGTGTATACAGAGACCCCCGCCAGGCAGGCAGGGATCTCTAGATGTGGCGAGTGGTTCTCTGCTGTGGGCTTCCAGGTGAAACCACCCACCATCTCCGGGGGCTGCCACCAGTACCTGAAATCACCCTGTTAGTTTGGCTAGCACACCTACATTCTCTCTCCTTCTGACACCTGCCCAATGGACGCCTGGCCATTTAGAGGTAGATGATTGTAACAGCCAGGGGCAGCCGGCATGGCTCGCGGGTGGCAAGGTGGGAGCGGGGGGGTCGCGCACGCTGGGTTGTGTATGGATTAGTTATAAAAATAAACTTACCTTGCTGCCGGCCCGGTCCCGTGTCTCTGCTCCTGCACATGGAGGAACAGGGAATAGGCCCCAATCACAATGCTGCAATGTAGCGTTGTGATTGGTAAGCACCCAGGCTCCCCTGACCAATCACAACGCTGCACTGCAGTGTTGTGATTGGTTTTGAGCATCCTGGTACGAGGCTCAACCAGGGAATGGGGGCCTGGGCATGTTCTCCATGAAGGCTGTAATGCAGCCTGCATGGAAAACGGGGAAAGCGCACATGACTGGTTTGGGTGGCCCGAGAGTGCTGACCAAACAGTCATTGTGCACTTAGGAGAGGGCAAACCACTCCTCCCCTGACCTGCTCGCAGAGCAGCCCCGCCCACCCGCCGGCTTGTCTGCAAAGCAGCAGGAAGCAGCCTAAAATGATAATAACGCAAAGTTATTATCATTTTAGGTTTCTGCTTTCGACTGCTTAAAAGCAGTGGGGCGACGCTTCTCCTCCACAGCGGAGGAACCGCCACTGTGTAAAGCTAAATGAAAGCCTGAGTAGCCAGCACCCCACAGGCGGCCATGCCCACCCCCACTATGGTGCTGCTGTATGTGCTTAGTGGCATCAGCACAATGGGAGCTCCACACTTGTTGTTCCTGAACCCATACCTTTGTGACCTGTAGACATCAGGATAACAGTGACCCCTCTGCTCGCGAACAGACCAACAGTGTATCAGTGCTGGGTGTCCTGGACTGTCTGTTTTACTTTGATTTTCAATCAGTGAAAATGGAGGTTGTTTCTAAAAGACACTGAAGAATAGAATGGTGGTTTCTGACCTGGCGGGCCTAGGGGCAGTCGATGGCTAAACACTTGGTCCTGACTGCAGCGGAACACAGCAAAGTGGATGGCACCAGAGTACACAAGTATATTTGTGCTCTACGTAACATCAACTTTTTGTACAAATGGCTTTTTTTTATGCAACTTCTGCAATATTTACTCACTCGGAACATTTTATTCTTACAATAAGCTCAAACAATATCACAGTGTATTATAGTGGTATGTGTGTGTGTGTGTGTGGAGGTGGGGGGTTAATTATATAGCTGTAAAGGATCTGAGCTACCTACGGGAGAAGCGCGATATGCAGTGAGGGCAACTGAGAGGCTGATTTGGGGGCATATTATCAAGCACCGCGTTAAAATTATCGCCGCTTTAGCGGCAGAAAACTGCTGCTAAAGCGGCGATAATGGGCTTGATAATATGCCGGTGAGAATTTCAATAGAAGCCCATGTTGACACCAGAACATGGGCTTCTATTGGAATTCTCAAGGGCATATTATCAAACCCATTATCGCCGCTTTAGCAGCAGTTTTCTGCCGCTAAAGCGGCGATAATTTTAACGTTGTTTCTTGATAATATGCCCCTTAGAGTTTGGGGGACAGGGTACTCTGACGCAAATGCAAAGGAGTTCCATGTCTGTCCGCCTCATTTAGAGACGGGTATACCATAAGCTTCCAATCAGCGATACTCCTGTTGGCACCGTCAACAGAAAGCGTACTCAGGTGATCCGGTAGAAGTGGGACCGTCGAAGTAAAGACACTGGACCGGCCCCTCACTTTAGAGCAGATGGGGATGATTATGGGTTTTTGTCTGTCATTGCTAGAAACGAGTCTGGCTTTCTCCCAGGGTGTGAGGTGATTCGTTTTTCAGAAACAAACTCCCACTCTGGAAGTTTGTTTCTGAAACACAAATAAAGGTAAAAAGAATATTTGTTATTTTTTTGTCCTCCACTTCCACTGTTAGCCTCTGTGACATTCGCCTTGTTTCCTTCGCATAGCTTTCATCCTGTCAGCATTACAATAAGCATCCTCAAACACTGAATTGCTTGTCCATAAAGTGAAATTAATTAGACTGGATTTATATTTTGGATAGCCACAGCTGGAAGGTGCTCAGTTATGATAAAAACAAAGGACTTCATTTGCAATATTTTGACGCTGCCGTGCATCAAAAGAAAGGGGCAGGAATGCGCTGATTCCTGTCCTTTTCCCCTGAGCTGGCGCACAATGGGCTGACATGCACCGACGCAGGCCCCCTTGTGCCATGGTGGAAGGGTGTCTGCGTAGTAGGGCTGATTGTTTTTGTGCAGGAAGGGACACCATCACGAGAGGTGTTTTCCTCTTTCTCTGTGTGCTGCAGAATTCAGCACACGTAGATACAGGAGAAACAAGGAAAAATAAAGGTATTTCTCCTCATTGCGCCTCACTTATACTGAGGCGTGGGAATCAGAAGCATTCCCAGGTTTACAAAACATTGTAAATCTGGGAATGCGTCCGGTTCCATGGATATTGCGTGGGAACACCCACAGCAACACCCATGGAACGCCCCTGAACTGCAGAGTAATGCATGAACGGGGGGGCCATATTTACAAGGTCATGACAAGCCACGCAGGGTGGCTTTACGTGGCCTTGTAAATATGGACAGGCACATTGCGCCACCGGTGCGTCAAAAAAGTGACGCACCGGTGGCACAATGGGCTTGTAAATAAGCCCCATTGTGTGTAAGGTGAGGGCCGTACCCTCAAAATGCGAGGCACTTAAGAAGCGTGAGCTGTCTTCGCCCCTGCATGTCACTCTTTTAAATAATGAACCCTTTGGTTTCCAAGAAATTGCATTAAATGGTTTCATTTAAATTCCACTTTTCGCGTGTGGGCTGTTAGTTTGTACCAGTGCAGTGGCGCAGCAAAGGTACCATGGGCCCAACTGTACGCAAAGAACACCCCCGAACATCTCCTGGTTTCGTAATAGAAAACACCCATTAATTCACTGCAGTGGAAATCTCACACCACAGGCCCCTGGCGCCACTGCACCTGCAGCACTGTTGCTGGTTATAGCAGGCATAGGGAACAAAAGTTGTCTTTTTTTTTCTTACATTGCCAAGGACACCGCCCCCCCCCCCCCCCCATACCTCCTCCCCCCCTGGCCCTCCCCCATTCGTTTGCATTAAAACATGAGCGGTTTTGCCGTACAAGTATTAATTGGTTCTGCAATTAAAAAACAAGGTCTCAAGTAAACACTGGGTTAAAACCCGCGAACCGTTTCCAGGCCAGACTCGTGCACACATGGTGTGCATCTGGTGACGTATGCCGTGGCTGCACGCGCAGCGCTTCAAGCAGCTGGGACTCTTCCAGCCCGCGGAAGGCGAGCGGCGGTGGTCTGCGCTTTCTCAGCTCGGAGCACTCAGGCTGCAGAAGCCGTTATTGCGGCCTTGTGTAATACTTTTTAAATATTTACAAGCCCGTTCCGTGGCAGCATTATCCATCTTGCTGTTCAGAACAAGGACGGCTATTTCCAGCCCCCGGGAAGAGCAGGCCTGCGCTGCCAGAGAGCCTCGTCTCCTCACAGCCGGAGACGAGACCAAGGCTGACACTGAGCGTCGCGCGTCAGGCCGACTGACCCATCCCCAGCGCCCCCCGGGAGAAGAGGGAGGGGTAACCCTCCCCTCAGGGCCCTTAACTCAAATAAACAGGATACATCTGAGGTGGAACGCGCCGCCGGCTCTGTTCAGGCCCTCATTTGACCCAAATTTGCCATTGTGTTATGTGCCAACATTTGGAAACAGGAAAGGGGGAGATTTGTAAAATATTATTCGGGGGTGGCGGTGGGTTGTTTTGCTTTCCCTATTGACTTGCATTGAAAGGGAAGCAATATTAGGTTGGAGAAACTAAGTTAAAATAAAAAGTTTGCCAACTGAATCAAGTGAGTTGCCATGTATGTTGTGCCTTGAATGCCAATTCACCAAAATGGCAACCATTGTCTTTCATCATCCAGCCACATTCATCTACTAAATGAGTCGTTTTCAGTCACCTCTAGGCTCAACCTAGCAGAGTATTTATCTCTCACCTAATGCTATTAGCTGTTTGGGTGTATCCTTCCCCCAAATCTCTCCGCTAATGGTATTGGCTGTTTGGGTGTATCCTTCCACCTCTACTCCAGTACTTAAACTGATGTGCATGTGGGAATGCTTCACAACCATAGCTCTTTTGTCCACACCTGCCATGTTTCTTGCTCGGTTCCTCACTCTGTTCTCTCTTGTGACTCCCTCGTTCCGCTGTGCCCACTGGATCCTCCGCCCACCACACTCTCGTATTGTTCTCTGGCCCCTCTCTATTTCCCCTCTCCCTCTACAAACAATATTCCCCTGCCCACCATGGTCTCATATCCCCTGCTGCTCCTGCCCCGCTTGTGTGCTCTGCTCCTTGTTCAGGCCACCCGGCATTGCCTCCTAGTGGCTTCTTTTCACAGAAATGAAAGGTGGGCTACACCAAAAGCTCACTTGCCTTCAATTCTTTCCTCGTTTAGTTTCTATGCCAAAAGAAGGTCGGGTAGGAAGTGAGCCTTTATTATAGCCCTTCCTTTCTTTTTATGGCACATAAAATAAAGAAGGACTATAATGAAGGCTTATTTGCTATACAATCTTTATTCAAAATAGAAACAAAAAGGGACTGTATTGAAAGCAATGGAACCTTCAGTACAATCTGCCTTGATTTCTTGTCTGGCTTTAATAAGAGTACACTGTATACTTAGCACATTAAACCCAATCCTATTGGGTTACTGCTCGTTATTGCTTTCTGTTCATATCGCTACCTTCCTGACCCCAAGGCCGCCACCAGCAATACCAAAGAGCAATACAGTGGGAGCTATTGCACCTAATACTTACCTCCCGGCAACTTGCTAGGGCATTAATTAGCAAAGGCAAATTATTTCCCACTTATTATAAACCATCAATTGTGCTGTAGGCAGATTCAGCAATTAAATGTGCTTGCTCTGGTGGATGTACAGCATCTACTTGACGCCCTAGACATGTATGTAAAAGACTCGGTTGGTGGCAGATCGAGTAAACCTCTATTCAAGGCTTGCGTAGTAAAAAGTAGTCCTGCTACTTTTATGTGAGGCCCCAGTGTGACAAAGTTATAATTTCCCTCGTGTGGAGATTTTAGAAGGAAAACTCCTGTGCAAAGTTTAAAAGGTTTGTATCAGTACACCCATTGCTGCTCTGACAGAGGAGTTTGATATCCTGTCAATTACACATTAAACCCTAATTGCAATTCTTGTATAGTTGCTGGAGGTTTTAAAAAAATCTACAGGCTCTTTAACAATGGGCCTTTGTAACTCAAAGCGAAAGGGTCTACTGGCAGTGGTGTAACAATAGCCCCTGCAGCCCCTGTGGAGCGGGGGGGGGGGGGCACCCGAGCTCCAGGGGCCCCACCAGAACTGTGCACGGGCCACCTAACCTGAAAGTTCCTGGCGGGGTCCGGAGAATGGGGGGCACCTCCATGTACTTTGCAGGAGGTCCTGCACAAGTTGTGTTACACCACTATCTTCTGGTATCTGCACATCTACAGGTTAACGGGTCTACTCACAACTGCAGGGTTGGAAACGTGAAATGAGTTCTTGATTTAAAAACATGGTATGCAACTTTTAAAACATTGCTAAAAGATCAGCTATGCATGCATGCTGTTAAGAAGACATAAGGCAATCTGGCTTGCACGCTTCACTATCCTTTTCGGCAACTTTAGACTCTGAAATCATTTGTGCTTTATAACTAAGGCCCTAATGTACTTAGGTGGTGGGACACAGCAGACAGGCTTTTCTTGCACACCAACTTAAAGACCCTTCCCTCATATTGCACTTGGCAAAAATAAAAAAAATTAAAGGCAATCTGAAACTCTCCTTCATCATAGCAAGTGCTATATAAATGCAAACCCTTCCCTCGTCCATCCCTCCACTATCCTTTTCAATCCAAAAAACAGACTAAAATGTCCACCGCTCAAATTAATTTCATATTTCACTTTACAAATTCACCACTAATCCTTTTGTGGGTTCTGGAGTTGAGTGCTTCTTGCTGATAAGCGCTTCAACACCTCATATGGGGTAGTAAGCCCTATATAAATGCTATTACAATTACAATCAGTATTTATGAGGCAAGAGTCCACGTAAAGCAGGGACAGCTTACAAAAAATAAGTTGGCATTCAGTGAATGACATGGGGGTGGGGGGTTAGACAGTAATCCTCTGGACTACTGCCTGTTTCTTCCACAATGGGAAAAAGCCATTCTACAAGGTGACAAGATGCCCTTCGGAGACAGCCTCCAATTTGTGAATGCCTTAGCCTCCCCTTTCAGTAGTCAGTAAGAGACCAATGGTTTGTGACCACAGTTGCTGTCGCACAGCATTGAAACATTGCACGGTTAATTGTTAAGGAGAGTGGTGATACCCATCACATGTCCCAATCCCCCCTGCCTCCCACCCCTCCACCCCTTTGTAATTAATCCTGGGAGGAGCTCGCGGAGTTGTACTCCGTGGAATTGCACGGAGTTACTGGAAAACTCCACGAAATTTTGTGGAGTTCTGCTCCCTGGTGGAGTAACTTGCACCAATTGAGACCTTCCTTGCTTGGTCTCTTGGTGCATCCGTGGGTGCAAACCCTGGGTAGTAACCTCCTTCACTTGGTGGGTATTGCCGGCTATCCACGGCAGTGCAGCCCAGGTTTCAGTCTCTCCTTGCCGGCACTGCCTTCCTGTTCCTGCTGGATGCACACACTCCACTGAATAGAGAGAAGCCTGAGCCTCCGCTGCTCCGGCTCGGATTCAATGCAGGAGACTCAGCCAGCTTAGTGCAGCAGCTAACCCCATCTCAAAGGACAGCAAGATCTGCAGTGTGAATGTCGTATAGCATGAATGACCCTATCATGGGATTTCATCGGGACAGGCTCGCCTTCACGCAATGCAACATGTGCACTGCAGTTCTTGCTGTTCTTTGAGTTGGTGTTAGCTGCTACACTAAGCGGGCTCCCACATTGAATCCGAGCTGGAGCAGCGGAGGCTCAGGCCTCTACCTATTCAGCGGAGTGTGTGCAGCCAGCAAGAAGGCAGTGGCGGCTAGACGAGACTGGCGGCCGGGCTGCACCGCCGTGGATAGCAACTATTTGGGAGGTTAGTCCTAGATTCTCCTAGTCTGTGGCACCGATAAACTCTGCTCCGCTGCCAGTGCAGAGTTTTTACAAACTTCGCACTCCAAACGGAGAGCGGAGTTCTAAAACTCCACAAACTCCTCTGGGGGAGCGGAGATAACCGCCCATCCTTATTCGCGATTTGTTATATGGGTCGCAAACACTTTCATAGGAACACTGATTCACTACTGCCCTTTAAATATTCGAGTTATGACATTTGAAATGAAATGAAATGAAATGGGGCATTTATAGAGCGCAAACTGTCGCTCCCAAGGGAGCCTCCTGGTGCTATACAGATAACTGGCAAACTAGTAAGGAGCTAGAGCCTAGATAAGGGCTAGACTGGATACATCACTTATTCCATAGATCCAGGTCTTTAGAGCTTTCCTAAACAGGTTTTCTGATGCAATCGTTTTCAGTTTGTTAGGCATAAAATTCCAGGCTTTTACACCTAATACTGTAGCAGTTTCCCCTCCCCTGATTTTAAGTTTAAAACCAGGTAGTTTGAGGAGGTTAGCAGATGTAGATCTAAGGGTCCTCCCTGGAATGTATAGTATAAATCTCCTAGAGAGATATTCTGGTCCGATTTGACGAGTAGCTCTGACGGTGATGACCAAGAGTTTGAATAGGATTCTCTTGTGCAGCGGAAGCCAATGAAGAGTTTTCAGAGCGTCTGATGCAGATGACCTACGTGGAAGTTTCAAAACAAGTCTAGCCGCTGCGTGTTGTACTACTTGTAGTCTCTTCAAGGTGGATTTATTAACCCCTACTAGCAGGCTGTTACAGTAGTCTAGTCGTGACAGTATTAACGCCACAGCCACTGTTTTCCTTGCAGCCAGTGGGATCAACTCAAATAATTTTTTCATGGTTTTAATCATTCCAAAGCAGGTGCCCACCACCTTAAGGGTATGGTGTTTGAAGGAAAGAGAGGAGTCAAACCACACTCCCAATTTTTTGGCTACCTCCACTGTGGCCGGGGGAGCTGCTGCCTCTTCCGGCCACCAATCCTTCGGTTGAAAGGGATTAATTTTCCCGATCAACAGGATTTCTGTCTTGTCCGTATTACAACGGAGATGGTTATTTTTAATCCATGTGATGACCGCTGAGAAACAGGATTAAAAATGTTCTTCAGCCTCTGTGGAGTTTTTCTCAAGGGACAAAATCAGCTGAGTATCGTCAGCATAGGATGTGGTTTCAATCCCGTAGGCGGAAATGAGGGAAATAAGTGGTACCATGTATATATTAAACAAGAGTGGGCTAAGTGAGGCCCCCTGGGGGACTCCTGTGTTGATAGTACGTTTTGAAGAAAGAAAGGTGCCCAAGGAGACTGCTTGCTTCCTATTGGACAGGAAGGATGTAATCCAAGCTAGAGCTGAGTTGGATATGCCACAGGATATTAATCTGGCCAGAAGGATATCATGGGATATGGTATCGAAAGCAACCGACAGATCCAGAAGGATCAGCACTGCTTTCCTGCCATTGTCGGTGATGAATTTCAGCATGTCAGATATCTCCAATAGGGCTGATTCCGTGGAATATTTCGGGTGGAAGCCAGATTGTCGAGGATGGAGGATCTGGGCTGACTCGACAAAATTAGAGAGTTCCTTATAGACCATTTTTTCAGTGACCTTACCCAAGATAGGTAGTAAGGATATGGGCCTATAGTTGGGAAGATTGGAAGAATCGATATTTTGTTTTTTCTTTAAGGGCTTCACTATCGTGAATTTCCACGCATCAGGCACTATGCCAGAGGACAGCGAGGAATTCACATTCCTATTAATCACGGGATTCACTAAATCCATAATGTGATGCAATATTATTGGGGGACATGCATCCAATGGGGAGCCCGAGTTACATGCTAAGATAGCTTCATGTGTCTGGGATAGGGTAACTGTTTGAAAGGTACGTAGAAAATGTCTATCCTGCCTATTATTTGATCCCAACTCATTCACCACTTCTTCTGTTCTTATTGTTCCAAAATCTTTTTGGATATTGGTGATTTTTTCCTCGAAGAATGTTGCGATGTCATTGCAGAGAGATTGAGAGGGGGGGGACCTCTGAATGTAGGGCTTTCGGACAGGGGCGTAGCTAGAGCTTGTGGCGCCCGGGGCTATCCCTCAGATTGCCGCCCCTGGCATCTGTAGCCCTGTGATTGTGTGAGCTTAAGTCTCGGAATCGAATTTTGAATCTCACCTCACTGTCAAATTTCGGGCACAACTGCTTCTCACATGTATCATTGGAATGCTAGTTTTACACTGCTCTATTAACTAGTGCAAGTAAGTGTTAACTATCTGAACTTGCAGTTGTAGAGGGCTGCGCACAGCACCCTGGGGCCACTCGCTTAATTATACTGGTGTGATTTTTTAAAATACTTTTAAACATATTTGTCATCCTGCCTGACTGTGACTACTATGGGTGTCTCACAGGTTCTACCGAGGCTTGCCCAGCAATCATGCTATCACACACATGCTCACTGTGGTGGACGGAGTCCGTGAGTGAGCTGACTAATGAATTTATGGTATAGGCCTGAGGCAATTGAGATTTGTGTTAGGGTCTCTCACACCCTGTTATAGTCTGGGCCCAGGTCTCCTGTGGGACAGAGAGAGCAGCATGGAGTTTAGCGATTCTTCTCGCCTGGTTTATTATTTGAGCTCTCTCTAAACAGCCGCAATGCCACATGTTCACAGACAGGTACTCTCATCAGCGTGCGTCGTGACTGTGACTCGAGACAGACTACTTTCGCACTTACCTGCTTTATCTGGATCTGAAGCTGGGGTGTTAGATTTAGGGGTCTTTCGACACCTGCAGTGCTGCAGGCTTTAAACAGCAATGCAGGGTGGACTAAATACCCGACTGAAGACCAAGCTGCTTCTCTGCCATGGGCAGAAAAAAAAATGCAATCTTTGCCTGAAGTGTCGTCTGGTGTATTTACACTTGGTGTGTAACTTGTCACTCGCTGTGTGTCACTAGAGATATTTTTGCCAGGACATCAGGGCAGGCTCTGGTGATGCTCATGCCACTACAACTCTGAATGCCTCATGTGCACCCAGCAATGCCCCTTCTACATTGGTGGGGTCCAGTAAAGATCTGTGTTCTCTACTAAACTGTTGTCTTGTATTGTCAGTGGCTCTTATTGCACAGCTTCGCTCCAGTGGTTCTACAGCCTAACCGTAGGTCCTTGCTCTTTTTGGTGTTAATTCTTAGAGGAGCCATGTGACTTGCTTTCTAGAGGTCCATAGCTGTCATTTTAATTATAGTCAGCTGAAGCAGGCGTTTGCAGCAGTTTTAGATCTTCTAAATGTTTCTCGTTGCTCAAATGGGTCTAATTTCTGATATTTATGTTTCCTCATCTTCATTGCTTTATTTTTACTTGCAAGAAAGTGTCAAATGTCACTCATAACCACACTGAAATTATGAACATGTCACACATAGCAATCTGAAACCTTAGCAGCTATGGATGGCACGTGTCATGATGTCATTTGCTGACTGCCTAACTTGGTTAGTCCCCCCTCTTCTTTTTATAGGACTTGTGCCCACTGCCCTGCCACTCACCAAAGATCCTTTCCTCCCCTCGTGACAACCGTTTATCTCTTACCGTCCTCAGGCTCCAGTATTCACAGTGGTGGCAGGGTCTCTCCCGTAGAGGTTGGTTCTACTGCAGCCTGCAGAAATCGCTCAGCAATGCCACTGCCCCAGACTTGACTCCTCAGGAGAGGCCAGCAGTGTTGCCAGATTTTGAGATCCGTCCCAAGCCCAAAGCTACCCGAGTACAAGCCCAAATTCAGCCCAACCAGAGCAGCATCAGCCCAAAAACCAGCCCAAAGATGAAACTCTGATTTTACAAAACTAGCCTTCAGAAAACATTTTTAAATTAATTCTAAAGTCCATTCAATATACATTTAGTAGGAGGAGGTACACTGGGCAACAATGGGCTTCAGCAATCATGCCTAAATTCTATTAATAACACTCATTTTGATGACCAGTTCCCACTGTGACCCTCTGTCACCACAAATACATAATGTAACTGATGGTAAATCAGTGCAAAAAAGCAGGAGCTTAAAAGAGCCCAAAGTAATCCCTGCCATTGCAGCCCTCCACCAGCCTATTTCTGTTCATGGTGAGGATTGCAGTTTTCTTTTAATTACAATCCAGAAGCTCGAGGTCAGAAATAGAAAACTAGGCTGGACAGGGGGTGGGTCTCAAGTTTTTCAGGATTTGCTGGGCCCGCTAAAAGTACTTGTAGATTAAGATAGTCTCCTCATCTGCATACCCAGGGCTTTAAGAGAGCCAGGTCCTGCCAGTGCCAAGCACCAGCAGTTCTGAAAAACAGATGCTGAGACGGGTCCCTATTGGACTCTTCATTTTTGCCATCACTCTGGGAGTGAAAAGAAATCTTCACTTGGTGGCACTACTAGCAATCATCAGCCTTTGATGTAAAACTAGACATAGCTGCTAAAGTTTCAGATTGCTATGTGTGACATTTTCATAATTTCAGTGAAATTATGAGGGACATTTTCTTGTGAGCAAAATCAAGCAATGAAGAGGGAAACTTATAAATATCAGAAATTACACCCATTTGAGCAATGAGAAACTATCTTAAAAGTGCTGCGAAGCACCAATATCTCAAAAAGACTGAACTCAGTCACTATTCCATAAAAATAATCATCAATAGCTGAGTGAGCGGTGCCCGCTGCCTGAGAGTTCACACTTCAGTAACAATTGCAATGCACCACAGTGGCTCTAAGTCTGGTGTCCCCTCTGTCCCATGTACTAGCCATTGTTTTATGGCACAAAAACAGTAAAAAGAAGTAAAATTATTATTTCCATTAAAATCTCTACTGACAGATGTGTATTTACATTTCGGTACACTGTAATAGGAAATTGAGATTTGACATGGTGCAGTGGATGTAACTTTGCTGCCATTGAATTGAAACAGACGTGAATATGTTTCTCTGTGCAATCTGTAGAGCGGCAATGCACAGATAAGCACCTCGTGTGGGCTGCTTAGCACCTCATAATCAACATATTGGTATTAAAATCAGAAATGCACAATGATTCACACAGACCTAAGTGAGTCGGGCTGCCATGAGATTCCGGAGGACGCACTACTAGAGGCAGTCAGATCCAGTTGTATACTTACTTTACATGACGATCCTGCCTCTGAGATAAGAATGTGTGACCACCTCTCACCGGGCAATGATTGTGAATGCTGGCGTTGCGCTCCGCATGCTGAGGCACCAATTACTGGGGCACAGAGGGAAGCATCAAACTAAAAAGAAACAACTGCCACGACCTGCACTCAAAAGAGAGAGAATCAGTCTGCCATATGGACATACACTTTGCTGCAGTATGTGATGTGAAATCACATGGAGGCCGCAGCAGCCGGTCGGGACTGAGTCTTGCAGCAGCTGCAATAATGTTGCAGCCAGGCAGCCTGTCTGAGCCCCCAGGACAGTACATGAAAACTTTTCTGCACAGTGTGCAGTACCAGTGCTGGAGACGCACACTGTGCCAGACCAGCGCACAGTTGCTCATCATGAAGCGCTTGGGCGGTGCTCCATCCCGCTTGTGTCTGCATGTCAGCGCGGTGGTTTGAGAGGAGCTTTAGAGGCGTGAATTTGTGTTTTAGTGCGGTAATGCAGAACACCACACTAAAATGCGTTAGCCTCACCCCTGATGTGTGTGGAACTTGGCAGGGCTGCCTAGAGAGACTTTTTTGTTATGCAGGTGCCACGAAGGAGCTAATCAGAAGATACGATCACCTGCTAGTGATCTGAAAGTGCACGCCATGGGGATCCACAGCAGGGCAAGAGGTGTAAAGGACAGAGGTTAGGCTCTACATTTAAAATGTCTGCAGTGATTAATGCTGCTGCATGGGCAGCTGCTGCCAAGCATTACCAGCTTCTAGACATTTGTTCAAGCACATAACAAATAAAAGTAAGTATTTTACAAAAAGTTTTATTTAACATTTCTAATGGCATGGTATAGTAATTTCACAGTGTCCTAATTATAGAACTGCGGTATTTTCACTATTATTTACCACAAAGTCATTGTTGTCACATATTCATCTACTGTAGGTAACAACCATTGATAAAGCCAATAGTCTGGGCTTGTTTTAAGTGCATGCCAGTTCTATTACATATTTGGATGCAATTACATAAAGAAGCACCAAAATGCCATTCAGGCGGAACAGATTTTTAACTGTTTAAGCACACCCTTTATTACATAGGTAAAGCCTCTTTGAGAGACCCCCACTCCCCCACCTCCCCAAGTTTTCTCAACCCACTTAGAGCCCTGGGCGTACCGTTTACCCATTAAATTCACAACAAACTCCAGGTGTACTCTTTATTTTTTAGGAGTCTTTACTAACACATCCTTATGTATAATAATTATTAAACTGCTCACACGTGTTCTGATCAGTAGCAAAGTCTCTATAAACACCCCCTCCCTTTAGCATTATGTGAGTAGCCCCTGACAAAACATATGAAATAAGTGCTACCATCCTTGCATATTCAGTCAGTTCTCAACACATTATTTTGTGCGCATGCTATAATAAAATTTGTACAAAGAAATGTTCTATTAGAAATACAAATAAGAGCTTGATCGTGAACAGCCAGTAAGAGGACTCAGGAGTATGCATGCACACTGTAAAAGTATCAGGAGTGAGCTTTTTTTTTTAACCCCTTCTTCCCTTAAAAGAACTGTACAGGTTCGAGAAGCACTGTGTCAAATCTTAAGTTACATTAACTACTAAGTTACACTGGATTCCCATTGCAGGAACTGAATCCAATAAAATAAAATACTAGGGCAGGTGACCTAACATCCAACACAGGGCATCTTGAACTCTGGGGCCACCTCTTACTAACCCTTAGAACAGGCTGATGGCTGCTGGCATGCGTGCCACAGGCAAAACATGTGCGCCCTGAGGCAAAGCAAGAAAGAAAATCCTCCATCACACAGGCCTTACCTCCTGTCACCTGACAGCAGAACTGTCCGCTCTCATCACCTTTCCACGATACATGGCATTACCCACTCCTCCTACAGCCAAGCCAGCGCACGCCGTAGCCCGCAGACCAAGGGCACTGTCACTGGGGAGGAGAGAGCCATATTTCTTTAAATATGGCGCTCTCCTGTTCTCTTCTTCTTTTGCTTTCTTGCCTGCTGTGCTGTGTTGCGCAAGATTTTAGTAAAACTGCCCCACAGTTAACCTACACGGCATCGCCGTAACATTACACTATCTGTAGCATCATGACTGCACAATGTATCAGTCACAGTATCATAACAGCACAGAATATCAGTGCATCCTCTTTGCCTAACAATAGCATAATATATCCGCGTCCTCTCATGGCATCATAATGGCACATATCTCAACGTACTATATTAGCACAAAACCTCAATGCACATCATAGCCAAATCATGACTGTTATTTATGTCAAATAGTCAGTACGCTTTTCTATCATCATAATTGAGCAATACATCGGAGTAACCTCGAGGCACACTATTTCGGTGTAACCACATAATATCACGATAGCATCTAAGTCAGGCACGCAACACCCATTGGACTCAAAGGGATTCAGCCCCACCCCCCCCCCCCCCCTCTCGTGTGTGGCAGCCCGGGCTGAGACAGCTCCCGGCGCACACACAGCCGCACCCGAGCACTTCACAGGTCTTTAAAAGACAATTTGCATGTTAATGAGGCCTCGCTGGTGTTTCACCCCTTCTAAGAGCCCCTGCAGCTCCACTCTGCCTATGGCTTAACAGATTCAGCACCCCCCCCACGAAATTTTTTCTTAGCCCCCCCCCCCCCCCCCCCCCCCCGAAATTTGGCTCTAGTTGCGCCTCTGATCTAAGTGCATCCTTATACAATCAAAACACCACACTTTCTCAATGTGCTCTCACGGCGGCATCAAAGTACAGTACCTGGATTTCTGCTCGTAGGATTGTGCTTCTTTCCAGGTGTCCAGGTCCAACTATTTGCGCAAGGCCTGCTCAGTTTCCAGGTCTCCCTGTCACAGCTTCCAAGTGCAGAGGGTCACATCAATTAGAAGGAGGCAGGCCAATGTGCCTCTGAAGATGTGTGATACTTAACTAGAAACCGAGAAGGATGGTTTCACCGTGCGCCTGCTGCATCGTAACTTAGCCTCGAACCTACCAGTACCCCAATGCGGAAGCGGCGGCGGCGGCCGAGACCACGTTATTTAGGCCGCGCAGACTCGCACGTCCACCACGCAGCCTCGCACGTCCCCCACGCAGCAGGTGCTGGGACACCCGGCCACAGGCAGAGAAACACTCTTGGGGGCAGGACGGCACCATTTACAGGGCCGTCATTGGTAGCGCGCTTTTGCGCGCTACAAGATTGACGGCCCTGGAACGGGACCCACAAACGCGGTATGTCGTGCACCGCGGTGCGTGCACTGCAGGCAGCTTACAAGCATGTGTGGTTGCACTTAATACGGCGGCCATGCGTCACTGGTGGCCCGTGGTGGCGGCCTTTATAATTTATTTGGGAACACTGTAGTGACTGACAGTAGTGTCAGTGAGTGTCCCCAAATAAATTATAAAGGCCGCAGCCACGGACCACCAGTGACGCGTGGCCGCCGCCCCCAAAACAATGCCGCCTGGGGCGGACCGCCCCCACCGCCCCCCCCTAGCTACGCCACTGCTTTCGGATCCATAAAAGAATTCACAATAGCAAATATCTCTTTTTGGTTTTGCTTTGCCATAGCTATTCTATTCCCAAAGTAATCTTTTTTTGCAAGTTTGATGGCTGTATGGTATTGCTTCCTGAATGATTTAAAGAGCTGTAGATTAGCAATCTCATAGCCCCTTCTCCATCTACGTTCTAGTTGTTTACTATGTAGGTGGAGCTTTGCTAGATCTTCAGTGAACCATGGATCATTACGTGATTTTATTTTGCCCCTTCTAGGGGAATATTTTAGAGGCATTAAGTCATCACTTTTGGCCTTCATCCAGGTATTGAAGCGATGAGAGTCTTCTGCTGGCTCTCCGGTCAGTATCGGGCTTTTTTCTTGGGCAATTTTGGGCAAGCCAGGATTGGTGGCTAAAAGATGCCATTTCCGTTTTGGTACCCCTATATGGCTATTCTTGGTTGCTTGTGGCGCTTTGGGTATTGAAATAACCAAGGAGATAAAATGATGGTCTGACCAGGCCTGAGGAATAGATGCATCTACCTGGATTGAGGGAGAATTAGAGCAAACCCCATTTAATGTGTGTCCTGCCCTATGTGTCGGTCCTTGAACTAGTTGTTTCAGGCCAAGGGGAGTAATAATTTCCAGGAATGTAGTGACCGCAGGGTTATCACCACATTCATCCCCCGAGCAGTGTAAAATTGGCATATCTAAACAGAGCTTGGCCAAGAGATTCCCCTAATGAGTCTAAAAAAGCACCACTGTTGCCAGGGGGACAATAAATTAAGGCTCCCGCGAATGAGGTTGAACCATTTACGGCACAGCAGAAACCAAGACTTTCGGCTCCCTTAAGTTCATGTAGGATAAAGTTCTCCCACACTAAAGTATCTCTGTGAATAATAGCAACCCCTCCCCCCCCTACCATCCTCTCTGTCTTTCCTACAGATGGTATAATTAGGGAGTAGGGCAACTGCAACGTCCGGGTTGCAATCTTCCTTAAGCCATGTTTCAGTAATGCATAGGAAATCTAAGTCATTATCAGCGATTAGTTCCCTGATGTCAAATGCGTGTTTAACTAGGGAGCGTGCATTAATTAAGCCCCCCCTCATTACCAATTCATGACTGGCCTTTTTGTTTTTAGGCCTTACTTGATTAAATTTCATAGGTGGTAGCTGCACTCTACATTCTCTACAAGTAATGGGACCTCTAATTTTGTCCACATCCAACTGATGTTGACACTGATTTTTGATATTTAATTGCTTTAAGGCGATGGAAGAAAATACCTTGTCTGATTGTAACCCGGCAGCATGGCTGGCGCTGGATGCGTTCCGGGCGCGGACGGTCGCAGATGGGCTTGCCTTAGGCGTGCCTTCGGGGCGCCCGCTGCGCGTCGGCACCATCAGTTGTTTTTATGGTTGTAAATGTCGGTATGCTTGTGTAGAGACTAGACAGTCTCCTACACAAGATGGCGTCTATTCAATGTCCCACCGGAAGTGAGTGCAAATCTGGCATCAATGTTCCCTCCACACAACCAGCAAAAGCTGTGGTGGACCGAGGAACAAACGCGAAGGAGAAAGAAGACCCAGGCAGCAAGACCCACACAGGTAAAAATGTGTTCTAGCAATATGCCCAACCCTAACAGTTCAGCAAAAATAACTTTGTACTGTCTTATTGCGGCAAGTTAAAAAAAATCAGTGAACAGTGCATTAAAATTCACAGCATGATATAGTGCATAAAGTTTTAAAATTAAACAGCAAATTAACAGCAATAATCCGGAGCGTGACTGCCTCCAAAACCTACTAGCAGCGTGAGTTGCAATGAGCAGTGGCAGTTGCGTAGCCAGGATGTCATGGGTCCTAATGGAAGCAAACACAAGCATTTGAAAAAAAGCAAATTGATCAAGCCGTTGTGACCGATTGGCTTTACCAATGGTTTTTAGCCACGCTGCACAGCATCCGCAATGCTGTGTAGCGTGGCTAAAGTAAAAAGAAAAGCCCTGGACGCGGCCACATGCATCATTTTGTACCGCACATGCGCACACCTACAAAATGATTCAAGCGCTTTTTTTCCTTTTTTAGTTACTGATCTGAGTTGGACTCGTAGCTAAAAAAATTAAACACGCAAAAGTGTTTTATTGTTTAAAGCAGCGGATGGGGAAACAAAAGCAATACAGGGGAGGCTGGGGTGAACAGTGAAGCATTCATGGGGAGGCGGTGGGGGGGGGGGGGGGGGATGCCAAAGCAACATTGAAGGGGACACAAAAGAAATGAGTGCAGGCTTGGAGGGGACCTAAAAACAATGGTGGAAGGGCGAGAGCGAAAGCAACACAGGGTTGGGTGAAAGCAACATGGAGGGCGCAGGTGTGGGAAAGCAAAGGTTAGAAGCACATGGCAAGCACTAGAGAGAGGAGGACGAGGAGGAGACGGGCAACAGAGAGCAACACAGTGCAGGGGGAGATACGTACAGAAGGGAGACTCTTCTAAAACATACACACTTTAATGAAGCGCTTCACACACCAAAAAATTATTGCTTGAAAAGCAAGCCTTGGAAGTAGCGATGCCCGCGAATCAAAGAGACTGTAAACAGGCAGTGCTCCTTGGGAGGGATACACACAAAATTGACAAGCTTTGACACAAATAAGAAGTCGGCAAATACCAGTGTCAATGAAAGCCAACCAGTGGTAAGCAATGGTCGGGCTGTCATGCCCTCTATGTCCTTGGTAAGACTCAATATGCCTTGCAACAGACAGCGCATGCGCGGTCTAGTAGGGTTGACCTGAAATGGACCTTTTCCCTTGATTGTGTAGTAAAAGAGAGCATATTGGAGAGGAGAAGGCTTCACACAATCTTGGCCTCTGTGCCATTCCAGCTGGTGCAGTAATGATAGCTATGCCTCTATGAGCATTCGCCTATTCTTGCAGCTCAAAAGCACACCCACCACTGCTTTCAGACCGCGGAGCATGGATTGGCCGCACATGCTCCGAGCAGCTGGTAACCATTCGCAATGTGAAAGGGATCCGTGTCTCGGTGCCTCAGCTTTGTAAAGAGAAGCGACTGAAATCTGTAAAGCAGGCAGAAGCCAGCTGGGACTGAGTCAGTCCTGCAAATGGCAGTTTCACCATTTGCCTCAATGCTTTGCACCATGATATTTGCCGTTCTACGGGACAATCGTTGTAGTCCAAGTGCAACATGAAAGCAGAAGCAGGGACGGAGGTCTGCTGTCCTCGCACACTTTCTTCTCACCCTCACACATGCAGACGTCACGTCACCTCATTTCTAGAAGTGGGTGAGCGACTGAAAGTTGGAACCAGGCTCAAGCCTGAAGCCTGGCTCTGGCTCAGCTCGAGGTCCTGGTGGACCCTCGAGCCCATAACAAGCCAAACTTACTTGTGGCTTCTTGTTGCCACCCTCATTCTACCCTCATGCACAAGGAGGTAAAAAGAAAGCATTAACGTTTGTGGTAAAAACAGGAGACAAATAATACCTATTCAACGGCTGATTTGTACCAAGTAAAACCGTAAAGCCTGGATTAATTGTGGCTTCCTCGCTAAACCAAATTGTGTGATCTTAGGCAAATATTTAATTTTACTGATCCTCCATTTTCTTCACTATCACATATAAAAGCCCCTAAAAATTAGTCAGTTCATAATACAAGCAGTACTAAAACCTATTGTGTTTGATTTAATACACTACAATGTTGCCGTGTCGGTAAACATCTGGTCAACATACAGGGTTCACATGAGAAATGTCTTGCCTCTCACTTACTAATGGCACTGTTGCCAAGGAGGGGGTGGGGCAGAAATGGTTCTAAGTTCATGTTTAAAAACTATCCCTTTTAATAAGTACTTCTCAGTGCAGTGCGATAATGTGACATGTTAATGAGGAAATACACTTCTTTCAATTTTGAAG
This sequence comes from Triturus cristatus, assembly GCF_964204655.1. Taxonomy (NCBI): domain Eukaryota; kingdom Metazoa; phylum Chordata; class Amphibia; order Caudata; family Salamandridae; genus Triturus; species Triturus cristatus. Next base: position 1,239,213,959 of record NC_140591.1, on the reverse strand, counting down.
AGGCTTTTTCATATTTTACATGATGTTTGTTGTATGATTTACATACCAACATTTTAAGGGCTAGGCTCATGCACAGGCTCAAAGATCCAAGCCAAACCCTTGGCTCTGTTATGCTCTACCTCGGCTTGCCCTGTTAATTTGTAGGCTCGCCCATCTCTACTCATTACTACTAACGAGACAGCCTATCTTTACTCAGAGCCTGATCATTAACCTGGCACAGGGCAAAGGATAGGCCCGCACTGAGTCTGCATGCGGCTCCCGCACAGGGGCAAAAGATGTGCCCGGACGCAACACACAGACCCGCCAAAAAATAATCCTAGCTCTATGAATGGGCCAGTTTATAGAGCTGCTCTTTGTATCCTAGCAACAGAATAAACACTGGAAAAACCAAAAGAGGTAAATTTTATTGTATTTCTGTACCAGCTGGAGCTCCTCGACGAACTAACGTTTCCCAGACAAAGCCAAGGCGTCCCTATGCTCTAATCCAGAGGTCTTCAAACTTTTAAATGCCGAGACCCCCCTGTCAACATTTTGAGGCGTAAGGACCCCCTCCTGACAAAAATGTCTAAACCTGTTGACTAAATTGCGTGGGATGAAAATGTAAATGAGGTTGTGTGATGCCGCGTATTTTGGGATAGCATTGCTTCATTATTTTGATATTTGTTACACACAGTAACGCTGAGGAAAGATTTCACCCAATCAGTACCCATTTATAACCAAAATACAGCAATTATCATCAGAAAGATTTCAAGTCACCCTTTGTGAAGGGCCTTCCACTCTGCAGCAATACGTGCTGCCACATTAGAAGCTCACCTGGCCCTGACCGGAAGAAGCAGGGGTCCCTTAAAACCCTGGCGGTTTTGTGTAGAGTTAAGCCTTTTACCCATGCAGCTTTCCTCTCACCCCCTCCCTTCCACCCCTCTCTCCTCTCCTAACCCCGGATCCCTCTCTCACTTTGCAGGTCATTTTCTTTCACCCCTTTTTACAACTTCTGAACTCTCCCCATTCAACCTCTCACTTCACCTTTAATCACCTCTTGCCATTCTGTCCTTTCACTGCCCTCATCTCTAACAGTCTCTCACATTTATCTCATGGCCTCTCTGGCCCTGTCACCTCCCGTGCCCCTCAGCACTTCTCATTCACCTCGTCTCTTCATTCAAATTTTTGTCTATTTGTATCCCCCCCATTCCTCTTTCACATCTCCCCTTTGTTCTAACAGAAGCCCTCACCTTTGGATCACACTCACTTCTTGCGTGTCCACACTTCTCTTCGGCAATTCACATTTCTCCTCATCCCTGACCTCTTCAATCAAATTCTCTCACTCCCTTGCTGTCCTCTCTCATTTTGGGTGCGGATGCAAGTTCAGAATGGGATGAATGAATGTATGATTACTGATGGGCTTGTTTGAGTGAGTTGCATATTGAGTAGTGAGGGGGACAGGTGAGTGAAGTGTCACATGAGTGCAGGATGAGTAGTGTACTCGTGTGACTGCAGGTTGAGGTATAGTGTGAGCAGGACAAGTGCATTTTGAGTGCAGAGTGATCACTGTGAGTGCAAGGTGAGCGGGTGAATGGTGCAAGTGCATGGTGATCAGTGTGAGTGCATTGTGATCACTGTGAGTGCCAGGTGAGCGTGACAATAAAGGGCGAGAATGAGGAATGAGTTGTCTGAATGCAGGGTGCGTTCCCAGACCCATGAAGTAACTCAGCATGTTATTGACGGGGCGTAGACTTTAAGATCGAAGTTAAACTATTGCGGCATTAATCGGGGATCGAGGGTGAAGGAAATAAATAATGTGCTGATCCTGCAACAAACTTCCAGTCCTATGGTTAGGGTTACCAGCAGATTATTTTGATGGCCCAGTCGGTACAAAAAAAAGCAGTCACCTAAAGCGGTATTTTCAGCGCTTATCTGTGCATACTTCCCAGGGCCGGCTTTAGTGCTGGTGGTGCCCTGTGCGACAATGTTTGTTGGTGCCCCCCCAATGACCACCCCACCACGGATTCTCTCACTAGCACCCTTTAACAGTGACCAAGTCTCCATAACCCCACACTCTCAGATGCATTGAATTAGTTATATAGTGCCACTCATACCAGTGTAGGGTGTCCAAGCACTTTGCATCACACACACATTACACAGAGACAATCAATCATAAGTGTGTAAATCAGTGTGTAGGAAATGTTACATAAGCCAAAGGACTAAAAGTATAGGAGTCACATGTCATCCATACTGGTAGGCAGTATAGTTCAAGAGTGCTTGGTGTGGAGAAGCACAAACTCAGAGTCGAAAAAGAAACAGCATAGTTGGGAGTTTCCTTTAATAATAAGAATTGATTTCTAGCCAAATTAACCCTTTTTGCAACATTAATCAATGGTCTAATAATGTACTCTTTGTAGTGTGCATGCTGTTCTAGGATGAAAGTTAATAGCTCACTATTCTATATTAGGACTTTAAGTTATAAATTGCAAGTAACAAAAGGATGTCTCTTTTGAAAGCAGTAACCTGCTGATCTCTTCACATCATACGCACTCTGTAATCTACTTGGTACACGTTCTTTGCAGCAGGCATATTAACCCTCTGCACTAACTTCACCTAAGTCAAAACCTCAACTATACAAAATTCTGATCTCTCTCCAGGAAGATAATTAATCACAGGAGTTATCTTGACATTTATGTGAGGCCTGGTAATTGCCAGGGAAAGAAACGCTGCAGCAGGTGCTTCAAAAGCACAATAAACTTTCACACACGGCGCCCCCAGGAAGCCAACTTTGTATTCCTTTCCATGAAATGCATTCTCACACTACGGCAGTGAATGTAAAATACAAATGTAAGGAATAGGCACAGTGGGGACCCAGGGGGTACTGGAACCAGCAAAAAAACCTAAGCCTCTGTAAGCAGTTTACAAAGGCATGTTAAATGGTCTTTAAAGACCTGTGAAAAAACATGGGGGTGCCGGAGATAGGAATCCAGACACTGCCCAGCTGAGCCCCCAGCAGCTCAAGTTTCACTGCAGCAGCCCGGGCTGACTGGGAAGGCGCGACCCCCTTTGCATCACTCCACGGCCCCCCTGGGGGTCGCGCCCCACAGTTTGAAGACCTCTGCTCTAATCCCAGCCCGGGAGATACCTGCAGCAGCCGGCGTCAGACCCTTATGGGAAAAGCGCACAATCCAATGCTCGCTTCGGAGTCCGAAATCCAAATTACACTACGCAGTCTCAGTAGACACTCGTCTGAAACTACAATACCTCAGTTAGAAAAAACTAGTCTCATACCTGCCAACTCACTCGGTGCCTCCGTGTGACACATGATATTAGCTCCCATCACATGGTCTCCTGGTGAGAAGCCAATATCACAGGGAGGCCGGAAAAACGAGCTGAAAACCACTGAAAATAGTGGTTTTCCAGCTCGTTTTCTGAGGCTTTGAACTGCCGACGTCCATCAAGGGGTGTGAAAACACCCCAGGACATCAGCAAAATCCAAGGCAAGCTTTTTTTTTAGGAGGAGGAGAGGGCTTAGGGGCGGGTGGGGTTCAAAAGAGCCTCCTAGGTACTTCTGAACATAAGGCCCCACCCCCTGCTCACATGGTGAGATTGTTCTTCAAGTTGGCAGGTATGTAGTCTCAACCCTTGACCGCCTGTCACCGGCAAGTCCAAAGGCCTATGATAAAATGAAGACCTGCCCCATTTTCATATTGTAGGTAAAATGACTAACAAAGCAGTTAGGAATATGCCGCTCTTCTATTCTTTATCGAAATGCCCTCCAGAATGTGCAACGGGAGGACGGCAAAGATGGTAGCCGGCATAATGGCAAGCATGGTTTGTAACACTCACTGACCAAGTTGCTTCCTAGCCATGGAACAGAAATCAGGGGAGAAGTGTTTACAGAAAGCATATACAGTAGCCCAGGTGGCAGCTCTGCACATTACATTAGCCAAAGCAGGAGACAAGTCAACAGACAGGAGAGTACTGAAAAGTAATTCCCGCCTGTGTCCTCCACACGTGGCTGGCCGCAGCGTGTTCCTCGCCGTGGTGTTGAAAACGGCCAAAGACTGCTTCGGGCGTCCCGCAATCCCCCACAAGCCGCTGCCAACTGGGTCCCGTCGCTCCACGAAATCCACACCGCAACAGGAACCTGTAAAAACAGAACGCAACACCGCAACGAGAACCTGAAACACAAATGAAAAAGCAGTTAAAGAGCCTCCCGAGGGAGGTAACGCACATGCACCCGATGTACTGCCGGGGGGAGGAAAAGAGAACGATTCAAGAGCTCCCCCCGGTTTTAAAGACCTGAGGGTCGCCCACGCCCCCGGAAGTGATTGGATCACTTCCGGGGCGCGGGGGAGCCTCACGTGACCCGGAAGTGATTCAATCACTTCTGGGGCATGATCGCCAGCGAGTGACCAGGACTGGGGGGCACGGCCGACCACCATAATGGCGGCGGGTTCGATGCTGGCCCCGCCTTCCTCTTTGCAAGAGACTAATTAAAATGCTGTGGATATTTTGGAAATGCCTACCAGGACACCCTCTTCATTGGTGACAATAAGCCCATGTTGTTTCGTGTGGCCACTTGATAGTTATGAAAAAAAACTTGATTACTTTGATGTCATTGTTCTGGAGTGCTTCTTTTATTCCTAAAAACTTCATTAACAACGGACCCTGGTTACATTTTCATCATTTGTTATAATTGGAAACACCCAGACAAGCAGTCTTTTCACAGGTGTAATAGCTGCTGCTGTTACCTCAGATATTTGTCCCCGCTGATCGAACATATTACTCACCGTTTGTGCATTTTCTATGCTTCGATACTTTAGTTAGTATCAAAGCATAGAAAATGCGTAGTTTAGTTTTCATCTAGCTACTTTTTCACTGAATTTGACATCATGCACTGAACTATTTAAGCACATTTCTATATCTTAAAATAATGGGGCCTATTGATGAATGCATTTTTGAGTATATAAATCAGTACTCTTGTAGTGCTACTTTGTGTACTCACAAATGCTATTCATAAGGCAGGGGCGGAGACCTTTGCCTCTGCCTTTGCTTACTCTTATGTGTTTCGTCATGCGTAGGTCTACATTTTTTGCCTGAATGTGGGAGGGGCACAGGTAGTGGCTGGAGAATGGTTAACCTCTATTACAAAGAGGGAGGCGTACCTGCCAACTTGAAGAACAATCTCACCGTGTGAACAGGGGGCCGGCCTTGAAGGGGCGGGGCATTGTGCTGAGAAGTACCTAGGAGGTACTTTTGAACCCCGCCCCCAAGCCCCTTCATCCCACCCCAAAAAAACACTTGCTGAGGCTGGTGCCGATGTCCTGGGATGTTTTCACACCTTTTAATAGACTTCTGTAGTTCAAAGCCTCGGAAAACGAGCTGGAAACTATTTACAGTGGCTCACCAGGAGACCGTGTGATGCGAGCTGATATTGTGTTTCACACGGTGGCACCATATGATTTGGCAGGTATGAGGAGGAGCTATGAGAAAATTAAGTAAGGGCTCAGGGAGGGATGTGCTGATACAAAACACACTGACAAAAGTGCGACTCAATTGCTATTCACAAAAGTTCCATGCACCTTTACTCCAGAAGTAATATGTCCCAAAATGATCTAAATCTGCTCCAGCCAAGCCTTTAAGTAAGTCACCCACCAATCATGTCCACTGCCAGGCACTGCCAGTAGTAGAGAAAACACCTACCCTGAAGGCTGCATTCTTGTTAAACACACCTGCCAACTCAAGGAGATAAGAGAATCAGTAGTCATGACTCCACTTCGCTCACCAGCACACCTCATTTACATTACATATTTTAACCTTATATTTCCCAAATGTGTAGTTGTTATGTTATGTTACAGGATTTATAGAGCGCATGGCTGCCCCACAGTAGAGGTTCCCAGCGCTAAGCACTGGAAAGTTCCTAGCGCTGCAATGGAAAGTGGTGTGTGTTACTACTAGGGTGCCAATCTAAACACCGCCCATGTTGCCTCCTTCAATCTCTCACTCTTACTCTGTTCTGTAGACAGAAAACTACGTAGCGGAGGTCGGGTTTTCTCACCCGCTGCCACGAACAGCAAGCCACATGCGAGAAGAGGAAGTAAGTCTGTTCCTAGCCCATCCTTGGACGAGAGCAGGACCCTCCTCTGTCTTGCTGTTACTGTAATTCCAAAACTTCATAATAAGTCTAAGGATAGACTGGGAGGCCTGCAGCTTCTCCCCAGTGGAATGTGATTCAGGAGGGGACCTTCAAAGATATCCTGACGTGTATGGGGGACCGGACACCCAGTTGAGCAATGAAGCACAAATGACCATCTGGGCAGGTCACCAGGAATCCGCAGTGCTGTAGAAGTACACTCCTTTCGTGCCATGGTAGTGCGAAAAGCTCCAGGGGACCCTAATGTTTCTCACTCTAGCACAAGAAAGAGTAGGACGTCCAGGTGTATCCTCCTAGCCCCATGGTAGTTTCTCAGGCTCATCCCACCACACAGGAATGTCCTCAGAACAGCTTGGCTGGACATCCCTCTCAGCCGGAGGCTCCTGAGCAGCAACATGGCAGTAGGGTACTGCCTGCATAAGGTGTTCTGCGTTATGTGTGGATTGAAAGTGTTGTTGTGTCTTGCCTCCTCTTTAATTGGTTGTGTTGCCGATTTTGCCTGCGTGCCATGGTTTCATCAATAAAGAGTGATAGAGAGCACATGATCCAAATAACTATTGTATGGATTTATCAAGTGTTCTGAAACACATGTATTAAATATATCAGTACCATATGATCATCAGAGAACCAGACAAAGATGCGGTATAGCGGATATGAGGTGACAGAGAATGCTGGTGTCTCTCCCTGCTTCATGTTCATCTCAAAAGTTAGGGGCAAGATCTCACGGTCCGCTGTGCTTCACAAGCAAAGCCAGCTCCTTTGTCTGCACACTCATCTGGCACTTTGGAAAACAAGTTGCCTTCCATCTTCTGCATGCCTCCTCTGTCTCGGAGTACAGCCTCCTCTAGGTCATTTTCATGTTTGCATTATTCTCTAGTATTATGTTTCTGCAAATTGCCCTTGCCTCGTTTCAGAGGTCATACATAGCCTGCACCTCGCAAAACCTAATCTCTTCTACCTTATCTACTAATCTCAGCAATGGTCTGTATGAGCTTGCATATCTCCCCACTAAGGATCGCACCTAACTCTAGTTTAATCAGTAGCGACTGCTACCGGACCCGGGTGGTAGGGCGGGGGCGGGGTAGGGCATGGGGGGGACGAAAAAAGCGAAAAATAAAAAAAACGCTTACCTGTGACGGAAGGCCGCTGCCCCTCCTCAGTCTTCTTCTTCCTGACTCCGGCCCCGCAGCAGGATGCAGGAAGCAGCAGAAAGCACCCAGACTCCCGATAGCCGTGATTGGTCTGAACGCCGTGGATCAGCGCTCAGCCAGGGAATGGGGGCCATGGCATGTTCTCCACGCAGACTGTAATGCAGCCGGCATGGAGAAGATGTGAAGTGCGCATGAATGTTATGCCGGTCCGAGAGAGCCGGCCAAACAGTCATGTGCACTTAGGAGTGGGCAAACCACTCCACCCCAGCTCCTTTGTTGTCTGTCGTCTGTCGCAAAGCTGCAGCAGAATGAAACATAAAATGATAATAACACGAGTTATTATTATTTTATGTTTCCTTTACTTCAATGCTGCGAAGCAGTGGGGCGATGCTCCTCCACCTTAGCGGAGGAGCCACCACTGAGTTTATTCCACCATAAAGGCATGGGGATAAATGCATGGAAAGGTGTCCTTCAGAGCACATGACTAAGCAATAAGCACTGGATTAATCACTAACCTTATATGGGGATTATAAAGCGCACTACTCACCCATGAGGGTCTTAAGGCGCTGGGGGGGTGGGCAGCTCCGGATCAGTCAAAGAGCCAGGTCTTGAGGTCCTTCCTGAAGGTGTGCAGGGTTGGTGAGCGTCTGATGTTCACGGGGAGCTCATTCCAGGTCTTGGCTGCTATGTAGGAGAAAGCTCTCCCGCCCGTTCTGTTTCTGCTGATGCGGGGGATCTCGGCCAGTGCGAGGTCTGCAGAGCGGAGGTTGCTTTTGGGTACGTGGAAGGATACTCTCTCGTTGAGGTATTTGGGTCTGATGTTGTAGAGGGATTTGTAGGCGTGGACGAGGAGTTTGAAGGTGATCCTTTTCTCGACGGGGAGCCAGTGGAGGTCTCGCAGGTGTTGGGTCATGTGTTCGTGGCATGGTGTTCCGAGGACGAGTCTGGCAGCGGCGTTCTGGGTGGTCTGGAGTCTGTGTAGTATGGTCTTGTTGATTCCGGCGTACAGGGCGTTGCCGTAGTCCAGTCTACTGGTTATGAGTGCGTGGGTGACGGTCTTTCTGCAGTCGGGGGAGATCCACTTGAAAGTTTTGCAGAGGATGCGCAGGCAGTTGAAGCTGAAGCTAGTGGAGGCGACGGCGTTGACCTGGCGGTTCATGGAGAGGGAGGAGTCGAGGATGATGCCAAGGTTTCATGCGTGGTCTGTGGGAGTGGGTGGATTCCCGAGGGTGGAGGGCCACCAGGTGTTGTCCCATGCGGAGTTGCAGGATCCAAGGATGAGGACCTCCGTCTTCTCTGAGTTGAGCTTCAGGCAGCTGTCCTTCATCCAGGCTGCCACGTTCTTCATTCCTTCCTGGAAGCAGAGTCTGGTGTCTTTGGGGTTCTTTGTGAGAGAGAGAATGAGCTGGGTGTCGTCGGCGTAGGATACGATGCTGAGCCCATGCTGTCTGACGATGGCGGCGAGGGGGGCCATGTAGACGTTGAAGAGCGTGGGGCTGAGAGAAGAGCCTTGGGGTACTCCGCAGTTGATATCGGTGGGTTCAGAGAGGAAGGGGGGGAGTCTGACCCTCTGGGTTCTGCCGGGGAGAAAGGATTGCATCCAGTCAAGGGCGGTTCCTTGTATCCCTGCGTCGTGAAGTCTGGCTACAAGGGTCCGATGAGAAACGGTGTTGAAGGCTGCGGAGAGGACTAGGAGGATGAGGGCCACGGTGTGTCCCTGGTCAAGTAGCAAGCGGATGTCGTCAGTGGCGGTGAGGAGAGCGGTGTTGGTGCTGTGGTTGCTGTGTAATCCAGACAGGGAGGTGTCTAGAATGGAGTTATCTTCGATGAAGGTGGTCAGCTGGGCGTTCACGAGTCGCTCTGTGACTTTCGCCACGAAGGGGAGGAGAGAGATGGGCCGGTAGTTTTTCAGATCCGTTGGGTTGGCTGTGGGTTTCTTAAGGAGGTGTTTAACATCCGCTTGTTTCCAGTCATCCGGGAAGATGCCGGACATGAGGGAGACGTTGATGGTCCGTCCCAGTTCGGGTGCGATGGCGGAAGCGGCTCTGTGGAATATGTGCGGTGGGCAGGGGTCCGTGGGGGCTCCAGAGTGGGTTTTTTGCATGGTTGTTGCGGTCTGTTCGGCGGTAGCGGAATTCCAGGTCATGATGGTTGGCCTATCGGCCGCTTTGCAGGGGGATGTGTGGTCAGGCGTAGGTTCGCTGAAGTTGTCGTAGAGGACCTTGATCTTTAGGTGGAAATATGAGCTGAGTTTGTTGCAGAGTTTCTGGGAAGGTGTGACGTCAGTGGGTGCGCTGGGGGGTTTCATGAAATGCTGTATGACGTTGAACAGTCCCTTGGCGTTGGTAGCGTTGGTCTGGACTTTGTCTCTAATGAAGGTTCGTTTGGTGTCCCTTATGCGCTGGTGGTATTCCTTCAAGGCGCTCCTGTGGTTGTTCCATGCTTCAGTCATTTTCTGGTTTCGCTAGGATTTCTCTAGGCGTCTGCAGGCGCGTCTGGATTCCTGAAGCTCAGTGGTGAACCAGGTGGCCTTCTGCGGACATTGTTTAACAGTGTGTCGGAGCGGTGCAAGTTTGTCGGCGCAGCAGGAGATCCAGCAGTGCAATTCTGTGGCTGCAGAGTTGGTGTCGGTAGTGGTGCTGGGGGGGTCTTGGAGGAGGGTGGTGAGGAGGAGATCTTCTGTGGCTTTGCTCCAGTTTCTTCGTGGCGGTCGCGGCGTGGGCTTGGGTGCGGTGGTGGTGTTGAAGGTGAAATGGATGCCGTGGTGCACAGTCCAGGGGGGTTGGGTGGTGTGGCTGAACCAGATGTTTGTTCTTCCCGTGAAGATAGGGTCGAGAGTATGTCCAGCTCTGTGCGTGGGTGTGTTGACCAGCTGCTTCAGTCCGAGGTTGGCGAGGTTGTCGAGGAGAGCGGTGGTGTCGGGGTCGTTGCGGTTGTCAAGGTGAAAATTCAGGTCTCCGTGTAGAATGTAGTCCATGGAGGTGATTGAGTGGGGTGCGGCGAGCTCGGCTATTGAGGTTGCGGACGGGGCGCGAGGTCCCGGCGGCCTGTAGATGAGGGTGCCCCGTAGCGTGTTCCTGGGGCTAGTCTGGATCTGGAAGTTGAGGTGTTCTGTGTTGGAGTGGGGGTCGCTCGTGCTTGACGTGGAGAGGCGGAGGGGGGTCTCGTGAGCGATGGCGAGTCCTCCTCCTGGGCGGTGGGAGCGGTCCTTTCTCTGGATCTTGTAGCCGTCAGGGATGGCAGTCACGATATCGGGGCCGGAGGTGGAGTTGGTTTAGGTTTCGGTGAAGAAGGCGACGTCGGGCGAGATAGTGTCCATCAGGTCCCAGATCTCTACGGCGTGTCGGTGGAGGGAGCGCACGTTGATGAGGATGCATGTCAGGGTGTCAGTGATGCGTGCGTCAGGCGGGCCTTCGGCGGTGGTGGGGGTGATGTTGGAGGTGAAGGAGCTGCGGCAGGCTCTGCACGAGAACTGACCTTGGGTGGTGATAGGAGAGGATCTTACGCAGCCGGTGTGTCTTCCTGGGTTGAGTGCAAGGAGAAGGATGAGTCGTACCGGTGAGGACTTGGAGAGCCAGGGGTCCTGGCACTGGTCGCGGTCGGGGACGGGTGCAGATGGGCTTGCCTTAGGCGCACCTTTGGCGCGCCAGAGGCGCGACCGCACAGCGGTCTGCATTAAGTAGGGGAGGGAAGGGAACCTGATGGCTGATGATGTTAAGGGGGGAGGATCAGACAAATAACAAAGGATCAGACAAATAACAAAGGATCACCCGATGATCTTGGCAGTATCACTACTCCTGGTGGTCAACTCAACTATACTTTGTGGTTATTTCTAGCTGCTCTCCTTTAAATTGTCAATGCCTGATCCCAGACTATCAGCCTCCTTGCCTGTTAAAGGTCTCTATGATAATGTAATGATATTCTTCACCGCCATATTTGTCACTTGTAGAAATAACATTGAATCATCTTCCATCCCTACTGCATTCACTCGATTTGCTCCTCCAACCCTTAAAACACCTTTCATCAGATTGCCAGCTGGACATTACAAAGAACTGAACGTCATTCAAAATATTTTCTCTGCTCACTGACAACAGCAGTGCCAAAGTTGTAAATGTGGGACTTTCTAATTTAGGCCCTCTCACAACTAAGCTTATCAATACTTTGGTCTCCAGAGGCAACATGCCTCAAAAACTTGCAAGCTTACATCGCTCTGATCCTCAAAACATCTAATGTTGCTATGAGACACCTATCTATGGGCTTCCCTCCTGTATTACAGTAGTTCTCAAATAAGTGTCCATGTCTGATCTTTCCACTCAACTAGAAACCAACTAGCTATTAAGTGACTTCCAGTCTGGTTTCCATCCATGGCACAGAAACCAACATCTTAAACAATCGAAAATTACTCACTGCAAGAGACAAAGGCCAAGCGAGCACACTGATACTCCTAGAACATTCTGCGGCATTCAACACCATCGATCACAAAATTGTCCTTTACTGCTTGGTGTTATGTATGAGAGTGGGTTGCACAGTCCTCACATTAGTCATTTCATTCATGTTTAATCATACTCCTCAAGTTAAATTTGGACCTTTTCTCTCTGCGGTTACCCCATCTCCTGCAGGGTCCCCCAATGGTCTGCACTCCGTCAAATCCTCTTTACACAGCACCACTAGCATATATCCTTGATTGCCACAGCATTGGACATCATGGTCAGACCTGATGCCCAGATCTGCTTTACTCTCAGTGTAGGAACCTTGGCAGATTAACAGGTAGCAAAATGCCTGAAGAAAGTCCATGATTGGATGCACCTGAAAGTCAGACATCTGACAATGTTGCATCTGGGCCTACAAGACCCTCGCCTCTCCCTTTCACTTGTTTAACCTCTATGGGCTGTTGTTCGCCATCGCCAGTCCAGCATGTGTGCAATCTGGGAGTTATGTAAATAACAATATCACTTTAGACCATGTGAACTCAGACACTAAAGGAACCTTCTACAATGTATGAGTGCCTCAGGGTATCCTGCCTTTCTCCATTTTCCCCAAAAGGTCACAGTAGTTCTCGCTGTGGTGTGGTGTTTGCCCAGGACTGTTGTCTCAGAATCTTACTGGCTTCCCTAAGAACCCACTGGACAAGCTGAAAAGACATATCGGTGGGTTGAGGACGGTACACTGCGCCCATCACTTCAACTGGCTAAGACTGCTCCACATCACAGCGAGAGGTATCTTTGAAACACTTTGCATCATACACAAGGGCTGGTCATGGCTGTGCTGTACATTATTTCTTCGATCCTCTTAACGCTTACCACCCTTGGCGGGGAAACGGCCTTTACAACGCTGCCTTAAGCATGTGTGCGGTTTCCTCGCAAGCTGAACACCACTTGCCTTAACAATGCATATATCTTAACCATGCATCTGCATGGTTAAGGCAGTTGGCGTTCTAGCTGTCTGAGCGGATGGGTGTGAAGAGGAACCGGAAGGATCACTGCAGGAAGGACCGAGGTGCACCACTGTAAGTTGGGCTGGTGCCGGGGGGGAAGTGGGGGTTAGGTTTTAGGGGCGGGCTGGTTTTAGGGCTCAGGAGGAGGGGCTGGGTTCGGGGTAGTTTTTTTAGTGCAGGGGCTGAGTTTTAGGGCTCAGGGGGCAGGAAGGCGCCGTTTTCAAGGCTGGAGACCAGTTTTTAGGGCTCAGGGCAGGGGTGCTGGGGTTGGGATGATTTTTTGGGCTAAGTGGCCGGATTTTAGGGCTCAGGGTACGGGGTCATTAATAGGGCTAGGGTGGGTACATTACAAAGCAGGAGGGACACATTTTAGGGCTCAGGGCGGGTGGTGGGGGCTGGGGTGGAATCGTTGACACACACATACCATTACCAATCATGCTTTTACAACTAAATTCATTGCAAAGGCATGCGTGGCAAAGGCATAGTGGTAAAGACGTGGTTGGTGTAAAGACCGCATGGCTAGGGCATGCGTGGTTTAGGCATCCATGGTTGTGTCATACAAACCCCATTGAGGTGGCTATGTTTAGCCCCTGTGAACCTTGTGGTCTTTCAACAGAGAAAGGTGGTAGATTCCTTATAGCACCTACTACTGGTGCTCCCCTCCCCAGACCTTAAAAATGAAAATAAGAACTCTTTTAGTACAGAAGAGGCTTCAAGACACCTCTGATACGTTCCTCTATTGATATAAACTCCGTGGATGGACCTCGTTTAAACTTAACACGGTGCACATTATGCAAACCCTCATCACTTGTTCTATGCCTACGACTGTCACATCAGTACATAGACTTAAGCGCTTTTACCACTTGGAAGACATTTTTTAGTTAGTATTTATCTATACAGCCCCAGTTCTCGCATGGTGGACACCAGGCCGTCAAGGGCAAACAGGGCACCTGTGAAAGTACTGCCCCCAACCCAAGAGCCCTGGCCTTGACGGTCAACACATTCTTTTATTAATATCAAAAGGGCACATTATCCTAGCACCTGCCTTATATTTTCATCCTCAATCCCCCCCCCCCCCCACCCTTCCCGCATGGTCTCTGTGTCTTCCCAGCAAAATTTTCCATAAACTTTGAATAATATTCGATCAGCCTCAATAAACCTTTAGATGATAAAAATCATGTTTCATTGCAATAGAAAGAGGAATACAACACACATTAGAAAGATCACAGAGATAACAGGGAAATAGAAAAGCAGCATTCACTGCTGTACCTTGGAATGAAAGACTGATGAGGAGAGATAGAACATAACTAAAGGGGAAGACATAATACGATTTTTAATTAATCTTTGAAATACAAAACAAATACTGATGGATATTGAAATGAGAAGTGTGACCTCCTGTTTGGATGTACATCATGGCACGGTGCTAGTGATGCGATATACATATGAGGTGAGTGTACACTGAGGTGAGTGATCCGGGAGCCGGAAGATATAGAAATATTTTAATACGCAGACTATTGGAGCGATAAAGTTATGTTATTGTGTATTTGGTGGAGACGTGGGAGATGCGGATATCTTTAGATGGAGGCATCAGAGATCTCAGAATCTTCAGGCGTAGATGCAGAAGTAATTGACAGATAGATCAGAGCGGGTCCGGAATAATTAAAGGATATCGGTCTCCTCATGTTGTTCAGTGCATTGTGAGAAAGTATTTAAGACTTTTTTAATGACTCTAATGAGGATGCCTGTCTGATGAGGTTTGTCAGGTAATTCCAAGTCCTTGGAGCGTTGCAAGAGAAGAAGGACTTGCCTGAGGATATTTTCTTAAACCGAGGGGTTTCAAGCCAAAGAAATCTGTTACATCGCGTGATCCATGACCACCAGAGAATGTAAGCGTTTGCGCTACATTAGATGCAGTATTCATGTGAAGCTCATTATATGTAATGCCTTCTGCCTGGTAAGTGTGAGCTGTAGTGAAAGCAAGTTGAGAGATGCTACAACTGGTGTGATCTCTTTGATTTTTCTTGTTATAGAGATGAGCCCAGCAACTGAATGTAAACACATTTGAGAGGAACAAAGAAAATACTGGGAAAACAGTAGTATTTTAATGCACTCCATTCTCAATACTGCTATGGTCCCTTTGAATCCGCTCTCTGGATGAATGCTATATTTAACACAGCATTCAAATGATGGTTCACATTTCTGGCCAGGGTTTCAACGTGAGCTATAGATTTTTCCTGGAAGCGAGTGTGAAGCCGAGAGAAGTATTTGAGGTGACAATTGTTGGTGTAGCCATTAGCAGCCATATGGCTAGTCCATTTTTCGGATATGATGCATTTTTGGTTGGATGATTGTAGGAGACGTTCAGTCGTGTGTAGCTTCACTTGTAGGTCATTGGTCTCATCCAATTTTTAAAACAGCTCTTTTGCTTTCGGTCCTCAGAAAAAGTCAGTTTTTTCCTTTGCAGATGAACTGGTTGACTGTTTTCTCAATCTGCTTCTCTCATTATTTCTTTCTTTCTGTTGTTCATAATTTTTTACGTTTTTTCGCTTTTCACTCTTTATTACTTTTATCTTTCTTATTTTATCTTTGGTACAGAGAGAGAAATGTAAGTACTGCCAGTAGTCTCTGTGCCTTCCAGTTATTCTGCGTTTTGGAGGAGAATGGGGAGGGAAGAGAATGGAACAAAAATATAGCGCAACACTGATAGATATTTTATTTTTATTGTTAGTGGAGATAGGGACAGTGCATAAAGTTCTCAACAGAGGTGTTCAAACTCCCAGCTGTATCGTGCTTTAATAAAAGAACCCAGAATTTTAGACCAAAATTTGGAAAATGTGCATATGTTTTACTTCTTTAAAACACCCTTTCTGCCAAGCATTAGCATCTGCATTTTTGTTTATTGTTGCACTGTGCAGTATGGGGGGGGGGGTAAAGAACAGTTATTCCAGCGCGAGTGCTATCCATGCAGCGCTTGTTTTGTGGCAGTTTCTGTTTTTAATTACCCGTTTTGTATCTGATTTGCAAAATTGTTTTTAGAGTTATTCCCCTGGTCTTACCTGTCTGGCCTCGCATACCCCCACCTCTGCCATCACACCTGCACTGTAATTTGGGTATATCACCGCGTTTTGCGGGTCCTTCGCCCCTGACTCGCGGCGGCCATCTTGGGTGAGTGGGTCCCAGCGCGCCAGCAAGTCCTCTCTCCATTTCGTTTGGAGACTACTTAGGTAGGTTAGATTGAGCAGCGCACTCTATTCCAGCGCGAGCGCTATCCATGCAGCGCTTGTTTTGTGGCAGTTTCTGTTTTTAATTACCCGTTTTGTATCTGATTTGCAAAATTGTTTTTAGAGTTATTCCCCTGGTCTTACCTGTCTGGCCTCGCATACCCCCACCTCTGCCATCACACCTGCACTGTAATTTGGGTATATCACCGCGTTTTGCGGGTCCTTCGCCCCTGACTCGCGGCGGCCATCTTGGGTGAGTGGGTCCCAGCGCGCCAGCAAGTCCTCTCTCCATTTCGTTTGGAGACTACTTAGGTAGCTATGCTTACGCGCAGCGGCCACGCGCAGCGGGGACGCCGGACTGACGCCGGACTGACGCCGGAGTTACGCCAGAGTTCAGCCCGTCTGTGCCCGTCCGGGCCCAGACGGGCTCTGGGCTGGTCTCTATGCCCGCCCCTCTGGAACCGCGTTACACTCGTATTGGGTACAGGAGGGAGGAACTTATGTCTTGGCTGTCTCCGAAACCCTCCACATGTAGATATGCCCACGAGGGTGGACCTCCGTTCCTGCCTTGCGGGATATGTATTGAGGGTCGGGGTATGACCCCGGATAAATCGGTGCTTTCTATAGCTTTGTTGAATTGTCGGTCTCTACCCAGTCACGCCATAGAAATTAATTCTCTTATTTTGGACCACAAGCTGGATGTGTTATTTTTAACAGAGACCTGGATTTCCTCCTGCTCGGGCCCCGACATGGTTAGAGCTCTTCCTCCTGGTTTCCTTATTACACATTTGGATAGGCCTATGGGGAGGGGAGGAGGAATTGCCATCCTTTATAGGGATTCGCTAGTATGTAAGGTGCGGGACGGAGGGATGAGCGACTGCGAGAGTTGTCAGTTCTCCCTTCGCCTGGCACCCACTGCGTCGTTGACGGGTTTTCTGATTTACCGTCCTCCCGGGACCTTGGGAAATTTTCTTAACTCCTTCCTAGAATCAGCTGCGCTCCTTGCCTCGTCTACTGGTAACTTTATAGCTTTGGGTGATTTTAACATCCATTTTGATGACCCCTCTAACTCCCTGGGAGTAGATCTGCAAGGCGACCTCAAAGCCTTTGGGATCAACTTGGCTAATTCGGGTGCCACACATGGGAAGGGCCACTTGTTGGATCCTATATTTTCAAACTCTGGTTGCCTTAAAGCTCTTCCAGCGCTGGCCCTACCTTGGACAGATCATTTTCTGGTGCCTGCCCAGTGGCAGTTTGATGTCCCAGTTACATCGGCCCCTAGGGTATACACCGTGGAAAGAGCCTGGTCCAGGCTCCCAGTGGACACCTGGGCGGTACACCTGGAGGCGTCTCGGCCTCCCCCTGGGTCTAATCCGTTAGTTGCGGATGAGAATTTAAACATCTGGCTCACCAACTCGCTTGATGCTCTTCTCCCCAAGAAGAAACAACTCACCAGGGGTAAGAGAGTGGGATCTGCGCCCTGGTACACATTGGAGCTGAGAACTTTGAGGAAGGGTTGCAAGAGGTTGGAACTGACCTGGAGGAAAGATTGGAACGAAACGAGCCGGAGAGAATATCGGGTGGCTCTTAGTACTTATAAATCTGCTATTCGGGTAGCTAAATCCGTGTTCTTTGAGGAGAGAATAGGCTTTGCGGCCAACTCCTCAAAAGAATCGTTTAGGGTTATTAAAGAACTCCTTAAAACTCCCGAACCTCAGGTCATTCATGACGACCCCTGTAAGAAATGCTTCGAACTTGCCTCCTTCTTTAAAACTGAAATAGACAACATCTTGGCATCTCTCCCTCGGCTAGCCGAGGAGACTCCTTCTGGTGGCAACCCAGAGTCTCAGCCCAGGGTGCGGACAGCGGAGCTGGTCTCTTTCGGACCTGTTACTGTGGAAGAAGTTCTTACAGTCTTGATGACCATGAAAAGTGGTTCCCCTAAAGACCCTGCACCAATGAAATATCTCAAGCAGGTAGCCCCCACCATCGGTGGCCCAGTGACGGATTTGATAAACTTATCTTTTTCCCAAGGAGTGGTGCCCCCTAGGTGGAAGGGAGCGGTTGTCAAGGCTCTCTTGAAGAAGCCTAACTTGGACCCCGCTGACCTTGCCAACTTCAGGCCTATTTCCCTGCTCCCCGGCCTCAGCAAGGTGGCAGAGAAGTTGGTGAATCGTCGCCTCTCAGGCTTCCTGGAGTCCAACTCCCTTCTGGGTGACTCCCAAACGGGCTTTCGCCCCGGTCAGGGGACTGATACTGCCCTGCTGGCAGTCGTGGAGAATGCCAGGAGCATTTTGGATTCAGGGGGATCGGTGGCAGTGATCCTCCTGGACCTCAGTGCGGCATTTGACACCGTAGACATCAGGTGCTTCTCCAGCGACTGTCGGGGGTGGGGGTCTCTGGGATGGCCCTGAAGTGGTTTGCGTCCTTCTTGGATGGCCGGACGTTTGAGGTGTGGGAAGGCCACAAGAAATCATCATCGGTCCCTCTCCAGTGTGGTGTGCCACAGGGCTCATCGCTGAGCCCTACTTTATTTAACATTTATATGGCCCCCCTGGAGAGTGTGATACTGCCCCTGGGTATCAAGATTATCAGCTATGCTGACGATACTCAGTTGGTGGTAGGTCTTCCCCAGTCGGCTTGCCATCCCGACCGGCTGCACACGTGTTTGGATAAGATCTTCACGTGGATGTGTAGTTCAGCACTCAAGCTTAACGGCTCCAAAACGGAACTGATGATGCTGGGGAATTCCCCTCCCTCCTTATCTCCGAGCAGCTGGCCTTGCTGCCTGGGAGTGGCTCCCACCCCCAAACAGGAGATCAAGAGCTTGGGGGTGTGGTTGGAGCAGGACCTTTCTTTTAAGACACACGCTAAAAAAACTGCAGGCGTGTGCTTCGGTCTGCTCCGATCAGCCCGGAAGATACTACCTCTCCTCCCAGTGGCCTCCAGGAGGTTACTCATCCAGGGGCTTATCAACTCTCGGTTGGACTTTAGTAACGCGTTGTTTCTGGGGGCCCCAGAGTCCACCCTAAATAAACTGCAGCAAGTGCAGAATGCGGCCGCTAGGCTCCTGATGGACCTACCCAGGCGTCAGTCCGCCCGACCTGCGCTCAAGGCGTTGCACTGGCTCCCAGTTAGGGAGAGGGTGAAATTTAAGGCGCTTTGTATGGCCCATAAAATTCTGCAGGGGAAAGGCCCACCTATCCTACGGGATATGGTTCAACCTTATAAGGCCTCCCCCCCCTCCGTTCAGACCATCAACATCTGCTGCAGGTCATGAGGGTAAGGAAGGTAAGAACTGGGGGCAGAAGATTTTCCATCAATACGGCCATCTTGTGGAACTCCCTTCCTTTGTACTTGCGCTCGGAAACAAGTCTTTTACGCTTTCGCAAGCTGTTAAAAACTCACCTGTTTCCTGCTTAACTCCGGTGTTTCGTGTCATGGTGTCTTTCTCTGGATGAGCGCGGGGATGCCCAAGGGTAACCAGGCGCGTTATAAAACTCTTTAATAATAATAATAAAAATAACCACAGACCTTTGAATCCTAAATTCCTGCATCGAGAAGTCGCTCTTAGTGTTCTCATATATTTAAATGTTCTAATTTTGTGAAGCTTGAAAGACAGAGTGCGACTTGCAGGATTCGACGCAATGAAGCGCAGTTTGCACACACATCTCAACGGTAAGCATCATAACTATCTCATTGGGACTGGAACTTTAAATTTGCAGGTAACAAATAGATTTGTTGGGAGCCACGTTAAACTCACATTATCCTCTAGAGTTTATAATTTACGACTTGCTGGGTAAACTGGTAGAGGGCACATTAATAACATGATCTATCACAGGGTGATGGTTTTATGCATTGCACAAAATCCAATAATATTTATTCTGACAAAAAAAGTTACACATCTTTGTATAGCAGGTGCATTCACCCACCAAGCAGTCTAAGCCCCACAGGAAGTTATGACCTGCAGGAAATGCTCAGATCCTTGCAACAGGAGCTCTGCCCTTGAGCTATTTAATTGTGGTGGACCCTGTACCCTCAAGGCTAGTTATCTGACGGTTCTTTTCAATCACCCAATAGGTGGGATGCTTGAATATGAAATAAGGGTTTTTCCACTTTTTGATCGCACTCTGAACTGTGGTTTATGTAAGTGTTCGGGGAACGAAGGTGAAAGAAACGGCACTTGCACAGAGCGGTATCTACATGACCGTAAGACAGTCAATCACAGATGTTATTATTACTATAGGTGAAGGTTCTAAAGTAATGAAACTAGGAAGGATGACTTGTTCAGGTGGCACCTTTGGGATCGGAAAAGGTGACCTGTGTGGTAAGGGAATCCTTGAAGCAAGGGTGTTAAGACTATGAACTGGGGGCTGGATTCATCGCTGTCAGTATTGATAAACTGCAGGGTGTGATTCAAGTCTGGTAAAGATGCATAGTAAGAGTGCTGTGGATGTCTGCACCATGAAGCAGGGTGCACTGAAAATCAGGTGACTCGTGCACTGTAAGGGATCTGCAGAAGTCTCAGGAATGATGCATACTGGGGGCCCGCTCAGAGAAGCCTTGTCAGCTTTGGGTCTACTAGTGCTTCAAAGGAGTCACAGGCCCTCATGCAAGCAGGGACAAGGGCTCCCATCCCCAGGTTTGGTAGTAAAAGCAAACAAAAGTGGGAAGCAGTGGGGCCCTCGAACTGCCAGGAACTGGTGCCACTGCACCTGTTGCACTATTGATAGCTACGCCGCTGGTTGGCTGCCGTAGTACTAGAGACAAGCATGTGTGGAATGTCAAGATAGACGGTTTTATGAGCTCTTGGCCCTGGTATATGACACAGGTGGTTGAATGCCTTATCCAGCCTTGCATACACCTTTGCATTTGTATCTGTTGTTCTCCTCTATCCATAATAAATACCGAATACAAAGAAGGAACCAAGGATTGGCAAAGCCACTAGGTCTGGCATAGTCTGCTTTGTCAATGCTTATTTTGTCATTGTTTTTTATTGGGGAAACTGCTTGCCTCTCTTCAATCTAAAAAAAAAAAAATGAAAGCTAATTTCTGTTCTTGTTCTCAAAAGCAGTCCCTGGCACTCGATTGAATTACTTTGTGCGTGGATGTACTCATAGTGACGTTAGCCAGTGGCTGAAGTGGGCTGACCCACTGCCTCATACTGTATGCTATAATGGTCATAAGAAAAATATGACTGGCACACTGATAGACCACTGGATGAAGAGGGTTTGCTGAACCATACATATCCCCACCGCCACTGCCCTGATGACGATGCTATTAATGACCAAGACAAATGTAAGTTGTCTTTTGCCCCCTATATTTGGCCTCGGGAGTTACTATAGATGGGAGTAACAGTGTAGTCTTTTCTTTTTATGCAAGAGTGCATCAGGACTGATTTCTCCACGCAGTTAAAAGTCTTTATTGATTGTCATCCATTACTAAATTAATACATCCACCACTCCTCATCCACCCAACAAATGTATTCTTTTATCAATTCAGCCGTGCCTCCAATCTCTATTCATCCATTAGACAAGGCTCTATAATGAAATATGTGCTGCAAAGCACATCATATTTGCATTTTATTTTTTCAAAATGTTCTTTTTTAGGGTCGAGTCTATGAAAGCATGCGCTGGCTTATGCGCCTCGCTAGCAAGACACTCTTGTTTCCAACAAGGGCATGGAGCCCACCCGTTGTTTACCCATGTGTTGCCTTGCGTGGAAGTCTGCTTTACAGCCTCGTAATTTGTTACTTCAGGCCTAACATCATTTCTGTTCCTCTCTATGGAGCAGGGACCAAGCACTGATTGATTCAACTTAATCAGGGCCTGTCCGCTTCTTTTGACGTGATTCAGGTACTATTTTGTTCTTTTAAACTTATAGTGCCCTGCAAACAGAATGTGTGTGACTGCTGAAAACGTGCCCAGCAGGACAAACAAAATTGCAAAGTTCTATTTTCTATAGTCAACTTTGTTTTATTTTGCCAAGTCTTCTTTTTTCACTTTGCACTCATGTTCTCGATTGCTTTTGATCATGGGTGCTGTTTTAAAAAGATGAGGATTATTTTATTGCAAAGCGACATTGTTTCTTTCTTATGTGTTATCTCTGAAATGATGCTTTAACACATAATCATGCAGTACACCTCAATCCACCGCACTCAATCCAATTCACTCCAGACCAATCCGATCTAAACTACTCACCCCAATCCACTCCAGTCCACCACACTCCAATCCTCTCAACCACCTCATCGAAACCAAAGCAATCTGCCCCACTCCAATCCTAAACAATCTGCCCACTCCAATCCAAAACAATTTGCACCACTCCCATCTGCCCCACTATAATCTGCCCCATTCCAACCCAAAACAATCTGTCTCGCTCCAATCCAAAACTATCTGCCCAACTCCAATCCAAAACAATCTGCCCCACTCCAATCTGCCCCATTCCAATCTGCCCCACTGCAATCAGCCCCATCCAATCTGCCTCCTTCCAATCCAAAACAATATGCCCACTCCAATCTGCCCATATCCAATCTGCTCCACTCCAATCCAAAACAATATGCCCCACTCCAGTTTGCCCCACTGCTGTCTGCCCCCTGCAATGCGCCCCACTCCAATCCAAAACAGCCCACTCCACTCCAATCTACCCCATTCCAATCCAAAACTATCTGCTCCACTCCAATCCAAAACAATCTGCCCACTCCAATCAACCCCACTCTAATCCAAAACAATCATTCCAACTCCAATCCCCAAAAATCTGCCCCACTTCGATCTGTCCCAGTCCAATCCAAAGCAATCTGCCCCACTCAAATCCGCCCCACTCCAACTCCCCCACTCGAATCTGTCTCACTCCAATCTGCTCCCGTCCAATCTAGCCACTCCAATTCAATCCACCCAATTCACCCCACTCTACTCCACTCCAATCCTATCCACCCCACACCAATACAATCCACCCCACTACCTCCCCAATCCACCACACACCAATCCAATCCACCCAACTCCAATACAATGCACCACAATCACTCCCATTCCAATCCAGTCTGCCCCACACCAATCCAAAACAATCCGCCCCCCTCCAGTCCAAAACAATCTGCCCCAATTCAAACCACCCCACTTCAATCTAATCCACCCCATCTAGTCCATCTCACTCCAATCCACCCCACCCCACTCCAATCCAATCCATCTCACTCCATTCCAAGCTACCCCAGTCCTGTCCACCCCACTCAATCCAATGCACCCACTCCAATCCACCCCACTCAATGCAACCCAGGCTACCCCAATCCAATGCACTCCAGTCTACTCCAATCCAATCCATTCCACGAATCCAGTCCAACCCATCCCACTCCAAACCACCGTAACCTACTCCAATCCACCTGACCCCAATCCAATCTTCCCCACCCCAAACCAATCTAATCCACCCACCCCACCCCATTCCAATCCATCCCAATCCTCCTGACCCCATTTCAATCCACCCCACTCCAATCCACCCCACTCAATCCAACCCATGCTCCCCCAATCCAATGCATTCCAGTCTACTCCAATCCATCCCACTACCTCAAATCCCTCCAACCCACTCCACTGTACGACACTGCACTCTATGACACTGCAATCTACGACACTGTACCGCAGAACTCTACTTCCCTCTACTCAACTCTATGACACTCTACTCCCCCTTCTCCACTCTATGACACTGTTCCAACAAATTTAGTCCCCCACTCCACTCTAGGACACTCCACAGCACTAACTTTTAGCCATGCTGAACAGCCGCCACACTGGTGTACAAGATGGCATAAATACGATGTCAAAGCCAAATAGCTCTTACTTAGCCATGACCTTTTGGCTTTGCCAATGCTTGTTTGAGTGCAGGACACCCCTAAACATCCCTGCAGTGGTCACACTCGCTGTTTGTCATGTTAAATATGAATTAAAAATTTGCAAACATTCGTGACAAGAATTTTCAATTCTATTAAGGACAAGGAGGCGAGGATTATGCTTTCTCATTTCTTTATTAGAAATGCCCAGCAGCCAATCAGAACAGTTTATAAAACGAAAAAACTACAGTACCCATGAGTACCCGGGTACCACGTGACAACCATAGAGTCTCTCCTATATAAGGCACAACAGTAGATAGTACGTCCTCTTTCTTTGGTGAGGAGCAGTTCAAATGAAAACATGAAATCCAATGGAAAAAGAAGCAAGCCAGGAACCAAGTCAATCAGCCACAGACGGTGATCATCCTGACGTTAGAAACACCGCAAACGCCGAACAGAGGCAGGCAGCAGATGATCCAAGCGGAGTAAACAGGATAAACAGTAGAAATCACTATTTCGGGTCAGAACCTGAAAAGAAAAGTATAGCCGTAATACTCATCCAATAAAGAGAGTGAAGGCAATAAAAGGGAAGGGTAAACATGGAGAAATACAATGCATTGTCATAAATCAAATGCCACTGTGACAATGATAAACATGATACTCAGACATGAATTTGGGTGGGATAATCCTCGCCTCCTTGTCCTTAATAGAATTGAAAATTCTTGTCACGAATGTTTGCAAATTTTTAATTCTATGTCAGGACAGGAGGCTCCGATTATGCTTGTTCAAAGCTGATCCACCACAACAGAAGCAATATGTTCAATAGGCTTGTAATAAAACGTTTTGAACATAGAATCAGAAGACCAATCTGCGGTTTTCATGATGTCCAGTAATGAAACACCCATCGAGAACGCTTTAGAGGCCATGGCCCCGCGAGCCGAGTGAGCACCAAAAATGGAAACATCAATTCCAGCCTCAGATAAGAGCCATCTAACCCAGCGAGCTAATGTAGCAGGAGTAACAGGTCGAAAAGGTTTTTGCAAGGCAATAAGTAGTTGACCCTGTGTATCAGAACGTAAAGGTGCAGTACATACCTCGTAATCCTTGACACATTGAACAACGCAAAGGTTGGGATGATGAGGAAAGGATGGATAAATAACCGAAGAGGTAGCAGTCTTGGTGCGTTTAGAGATTAGAAAAGTGACACCCTCAGGTGTAAATCTTCGACCTGCCAAGTCTAACGCCCGCACGTCAGACACTCGTTTACAAGAAACGAGACATAACAGCATAGTCAATTTAGCAGAGAGCTGTTTACGAGAAAGTAATGAATTAGGAGGCCAAGCCTCCAAAAATCTCAAAACAATGGAGACATCCCAAAGCGAGACATATTTAGGACACGGAGGGTTCGCAAGACGAATGCCCTTAAGCAACTTGGAAATTAAAGGATGTTCACCCGCCGGTTTGCCATTAATGGGAACATGGGCGGCAGAGATGGCGGAACGGAAGTTGTTGACCGTACGATAGGCCAGACCAGAGGAAGCGAGAGAAGCTAGAAAATTAATAATCAGAGCCACATCCGCTGAAGCGGGATCAACTTCCCGCTGAACACACCAGTCACACCAACGCTTCCATGAGGCTCTATATCTTTTGTGAGTACTGGGAGACCAGGCGTCACTGATGAATTTGGAAGCGTCGCATGAAAGGCCTGGGAGCGACCAGCGATCCCCGAAATTCGGCACGCCAACAGAAGGAGATTGCCGGATAGAACCAGGGGATGCGGATCGCCTAGGGGATCCAGCAACAGATTCCACTTCTGGGGAAGAAGGAACGGAACCGCACAACACATCTCCAGAAGGTCCGGGAACCATGGTTGAGCTCTCCACAGCGGAACAATGAGAATCAGCTCCGTTTGAAAACGTTTCGAGTAGGCCAGAACCCTGGGAATCAACATGAACGGGGGAAAGGCGTAGCACAGAGTGGACGGCCAAATCTGAAGAAATGCATCTGTGGCCAGGGCTTTCGGGTCCGGCCTCCAGCTGAAGAATAGAGGGAGTTGAGTATTCAGGCGAGATGCAAACAGATCTAGGTGACAATGACCCCAAGTCCGACGGAGAATGCGAAAAATGCGCGGGTGAAGGCGCCAATCGCTGAAGTCGCGAAGATGGCGAGAGTTCCAGTCCGCAATCTGATTGCGGCAACCGGGAAGATATTCGGCAATAACTGTGATCTTTTGTTGAAGACAGAAGTGCCAAAAATCCTTGGCGATCTCCGCCAAAATCTTGGATCGTGTTCCCCCCAACTTGTTGACATATCGGACCGCTGAAACGTTGTCCATGCGGAGAAGAATACAACAATTGGTCTGATGAGGGGAGAAACACCGAATCGCAAAAGACCCCGCTAGAAGTTCTAGGCAATTGATGTGAAGAGACAGTTCCTGGGGAGACCAGCGACCCCCGGTGGAGATTGGTCCGCACCTGGCTCCCCAACCCCAAAGGCTGGCATCCGATTCTATCACCAGATCCGGAGCGGAGCCGAACAGGGCTCGTCCATTCCAGGCCTCCATGTGGTCCAACCACCATTGCATCTCGCTCTTCGCATCCTCGGAAAGAGGAATCAGATCTGAGTAGCGTAAACCTTTTTGGAGGTGACGAATCTTCAATCTCTGAAGTGCTCTGTAATGCAGTGGGCCTGGGAATATCGCCTGAATGGAGGACGCCAGGAGACCTACTACCCGAGCTAACGACCTCAAGGACACAATCTGTCTGGAAAGAACAGACCTCAATTCTCTCTTGATGTACCGAATCTTTTGGTGTGGTAATAAGAGCTGACAGGATAGGGAGTTCACTTGAAAACCCAGAAATTCGATTACTTGAGTAGGCTTCAAGATAGACTTTTGCGGATTGACTAGGAAACCCAGGGATTGTAGAAGGTCGATAGACCATTCCAGATGGGTTAATACTGTGAGGGGTTTGTCCGCCATGAGAAGAATGTCGTCGAGATAGATTATCAGGCGGACACCCCGAGCACGCAGACATTCCACTACCGGCCTCAGAAGTTTCGTGAAGCACCAGGGTGCTGACGAGAGGCCGAATGGGAGAACTGTGTATTCGTACCATATTCCTTGCCAACTGAATTGAAGAAAACGACGATGAGGCTCGTAAATGGGAATGGAAAGATAGGCATCCTTGAGGTCGAGCCGAACCATCCAGTCCCCTTCGCGCAGAAGATCGCGCAAAAGATGGATCCCTTCCATCTTGAAGTGTCTGTAAACTACACCTCCGTTGAAATCCTTCAAGTTGAGGACCAGACGATTGCCACCCCCTTTTTTCTGAACCAGAAAAACATTGCTGATAAACCCGTGAGGGTGGGGGACAGTTGACCTGATTGCCCCTTTGGCGAGAAGGGAGTCTATCTCTGCCGAAATAAACTTTTGATCCTGAAGAGAAAAATGGAGAGGAGGAGGGGGGAGGGATTGATGTTGGGCCTGATAGAATTCTATTTTGAAACCCTGAACAGTTTGCAGAACCCAAGCATCGTTGGAGATTTGACGCCAGTTCTGGAGAAAAGAACGTATTCTGCCCCCCAGAACCACCTCGGAAAAACAAATCAAACTCACCTGAGGTATTAGAGTCCTGGTAAGCACCTTGGTTGCCACCGGAACGGCCTTTCCGGAATTGTCCTCTTCCTTTTCGGGAAGGATAGAAGTTTGAGCGGGTGTTGTACCCGGAGTCCTGACCCCCGCCTCTCTGGGACTGATAACCTCTCTGGGAGGAGTTATTGGAGCCACGGCCGAACGAGCGTCCCCTATGTCGTCCGGCCCTGGCAAAAACCGGACGAAGTGCACGCTTGATAGAAGCTTGCGCCTTGTCCAAACCACTGAAGGTTGCTACAAATTTAGTAAGTTCCTTAAGGAACGGTTGGCCAAATAAAAGACCCTGTGCCACCGGGCCAGACTCGGAAGTTGAGAGTTCCGCCAATTTCGGGTCAATCTTCAGAAGAATAGAGCGGCGACGCTCACTAGAAATGGCACAATTTGCGTTGCCCAACTGGCAAATAGCCCTCTGAGCCCATTCTATGAGTTCATCTGGATCCACAAGAGACTCTGCTTCCTTGGCCTGGAATCCGAGATCAAGGATCTTGGTGAGGGGTCCCATCAAATCCAACATTTTATCTTGGCAGGACCGCCAAGATCTGTCCAGACCCTTTTTAGGGTCCTTAGCAAATTTCTTGAGATAAGAAAGCATCGTGGGGTCAATTTCTGGAGTGTCTGCCAGGTGATCTGCAAGATCCGGGCGAGGGCACTCGGAGCGGAGGCGAGCTCTAACCTCTTTTTCAAAAGGTTGTCGGATGTGCGCCTGGACATACTCAGCTACTGCAGGAGAAGGAAGCCATGAAGATGAATGGGGGTGGTAGATCTCCGAAGGCTCAAAGGTTAAGACTTGCGGGTGAGTAGGAGCGTCCACATAATGCTCCTTGCGAGCTTTCTTGCGTGGTGGAGGGACATCCTGGTCAGATGAGGAAGAAGGAGGACCGTCAGAATCAGTGTGACAGGCTGCCGAGGTAGAAGCGCCTACCAAAGGACTTGAGGAAGCCTTTTCTGAGGCTAGAGTTTTAGCCAGACGTTTGAAATCCGCCCTGTGTGGATTTATGGGGGATTTGGAAGAGCGAGAAGAAGGTAACCAACCTTGCTGCTTTGCATATTGCGTCAAATGACGCTTCAAAGGGTTAATAGCGTGGACCAGGGCTTTGGTAACGGAGTGCTGAACTCCTTGGTCCAATGCTTCAACTAAATCTTGCTCAAGGAAACCTGAGCTCTCCTCTTCGTAAGAGTAATCATCTTCATCAAAGTATTCTTCCATTATTCTTAATTTCACTGGAAAAAGTGAAAGTAATGCCCACCAAATGACAATTTAATGTCAAGTAATATTACAATGCCAAAGGCACAATTCAGGGGGAGTGAAAAACCCCACAGCAAGCCAATTAATGGACAGAAAAAAAAAAAAAAAAAGGCTGACCAAAAATAAATAATTAAATTAATTGTGGAGGGAGGGCTTGCTGAGTCACTCTAGGCAGAGCCTATGCGTAATTATACAGCCCCAGGCCTTTAACCAGCAAAGGGCGTCGATGGGGCTGAAGAGAAGCTGAGGCAGTGGGCAGCGGTGTGGAGAACAACCGATTCCTGTGCTCCGTGTGAAAACACGGTTTGTAAACAAAGAAAATGGCCGCCGCGCATGCGCGGAACGGCCGCCTCAGTTCGTAAGCAAATAGAGAAGCACGCGCGTCAGCGCGAGCTTCTCAGCCCCTATTCTCCCACTCCACTTAAATCTGGACACCGACGCTCGAGCGAGCGTCACGGCCAAGGGAGGTGAGCCCACGCTCCCTGCATGCGCGCCGCGCGAAGCGGAGTAAACAAAATAAGCGAACCGGGACAGCGCGCAACAATGTAGCGACAGCTAATACAATTTGGCAGCGAGCGCGTCCCAACAGAAGTGCACAAATACCAATGCAACAATGTAACAGTTATAAAATGAAAAAAGGCACTTAACTGGCTGCGGAGCAGCAAAGAAAGAGGACGTACTATCTACTGTTGTGCCTTATATAGGAGAGACTCTATGGTTGTCACGTGGTACCCGGGTACTCATGGGTACTGTAGTTTTTTCGTTTTATAAACTGTTCTGATTGGCTGCTGGGCATTTCTAATAAAGAAATGAGAAAGCATAATCGGAGCCTCCTGTCCTGACATAGAATCAAGGCTGGTCTTACAACATTTGCCCGGGCTGCTTCCGGTTCCCTGCCCAGGCCCTGTCACGGAGAGGACAGAGAGCAGACATGGGGGCAGAAGCTAGAGAGGTCCTCGCGCCTCTGACTTCCTTATTGTGCAGCTGCGGAACGTGTCTCGTACCTGGCGCGCGGCTGCCGAGCCCCGCGCGCCGAGAGCAAGGGAGGTCGAATGAAAGATTAGAAGGGCTGACGTCCGGGGCCTTGGCAGGCTGCCACGTGTCGCAAGTGCCTCGCGCAGCTCGGCAGGCTGGCCGCGCGCCAGCAGGCCTCTTTGAAAAATATTGACACTCCAACACAAGGCCGTCTCAAGCCACTGCCGGGAATACCTGAAAGATAAAAATAAAGCTCGTCTCGCTGAAAGGAGGTTAAGAACGGGGAACTCGGTGGGCTCCGAATCACAAAGACGTTTATGCAGTTCAGCCCCCCCTGACAATGACACAGCAAGGGTGACCGGGGCCCGAGTGGAAGGAAGGGAAAAAGCAACCCCAAATCCCTTGTGAGGCTGTAAAAGACGAATAAAATGGGGCTACGAAGGGACTCACTGGGGCCTGGGTGACAATGCACCTTCCTGCGCTCTTGATAACTATGCTGAAGGCTGCCTGCCTACTACGAGCAGAGCAACAGAATGAGATAACATTGATATTTCCAAAAGCACACAGTTCTGGTTGTCCTCCAGAAGATTGGATTCAGTGTAGCGCTCTCTGCTAGGGAAGGCCTGGTATGTCGCGGGTGCGCCCTGTCAGGCCTGGGGAACCCAGCGCAGCCATGGCACTATCCTGAAACTAGCCCCGCTCCCTTCCTCCCTCCCTCACACCACCCTCTCTCTGTCCCTCCTTCTAATATCTTTTTCATTTCACCTCCTTTGTTTCCTCTCTCTTGAAGCCCCCCTCCTTCCCTCCCTCCCCCATGCCTGCTGCAGTTAACCTCGTGAAAGTGACAGAGGCACCAGCAGCGGCCCGGACTTTCAAGCCCCACTGGCAGTGCTTAATTTAAGCCTGTGGTTTCCAGTGTTCAGCAACTGGCACTTAATCACCAATACCAGCACTTCTCATGACCACCCGTTAAGGACACATTAATTTACAGGGAGATTAAGTGATTTGCTCAGAATCACAGGATGTTGGGCCCACACGGAGACTCGAACCTGGTTACTCAGCAGCCCTGGCCATTACACCACACCCTCTACCCACTTTCATGGTTAGCAATTGGTTGTGTTTCAGGCTGCTCTAACAGGACAAATGGGCTGGTGCAAGCTGCGTCCTGATGAGAGCCCCAGCACTTATTCTCTTACAAATTAACCACTGTCTACTGGGGAAATGCCCAGTGAGATAAAAGGTCAGCCCTGAACCCTGAGAACCATGTTGGGGACGCACTGTGCGGGGCAGATATTTTGAAGTAATGGGCCAAGTCGGAAGGTATTTCAATATTATATCAGCTCCCTTAAAGAACTCTCTGAAAGACCTGTTTTCTTAGTCAAAATATTTGAAAGAGTGCTGTGTAATGCAGTTTCAACTCCAATTTTTGTTAACATTCCTTGGGTAAGAAGCCCCTACCCCGCCTCTTAAGTGAGTGGTGCACCTGCAAATTCTTTGCACAGTAAGATTGGTTTAGAAAATGCTACCATGCTGTTTTTGGTTCCTAGTCCAGTCCTGAGCAACCATCTCTTAAGTAGAGGTTTAGGCATTTCTTCAAATTTGTAGGGCTTTGACTTCGACTTTAGCTCACACTTTTACCCAACATGTTTGTTTACAGGTGAAAGACACAAGAGATTCACCTGCAGTGTTTCTGCTCCTCCCCAATAACCTTTGTGTAACATCTTCACACCCACGTGAAAGAACAAGCAGACATTGTGTTTCCACTCACAGTTTCCAACCTCATAGTAATGCCATAATTCAATTCAATTAATCTTTATTTCGGTCTGAAAAACCATAAAAGATATACACTATCAAGTCACACATCATAATAATAAAAACATATCCTTTCCTGAGGTACCGCTAGACCATTTGCATAAGTATTAAAATTCATATTTTAAATACAGAACCTTTTTCTCTTTTTTTTTAAAAGACAAAATAAATATAGTTTAAAAAAATTAAGCTTATTAAATAAGAAAAACATTGTGAGGAGTTCATGATCAAATAACATAGTGAATAAACAAAGACTATAAGTGACTATCTGACATCCTTTTAAATACAACTAACTGGTAGGGGTCTAGTTAAAAGTGCAAATGCCTTAAGTGCCACGTATATACTTGGTATAACATTCCACTTATAGTCTTATTAATTTTTAAAGTGCAAGTGCAATAGCTAATACAATCACCGTATTCCAAGTAACACACACACTAAAATTTCAAACCTTCCTTTGCTCTTATTATACCTACATTGAACAAGTAGCTACTGACACTAAAAACAACCTTTTGAGAAGTATCAGTTCTCAATATTCTTTCTGCCTCGCAGCAAGACCAAATGCCCAAATTCCAACAAATAGGTTTCATCCATTTCTTCCTGGATTTAGCATAAGCAGGACAGAAGAATAGTATGTGTAGGACGTTTTCTCTTGTACCGTGTTGGCATAATACACAACACTCGATATTGTCATCCACTTGTTTGCGGACCCATTTTGATGTGTTCAAGTTAGTTTACAAGACACCATATTGAAATTTCATGTATAATGATTTTGCTAACTGCGGCTGCACCTCATCTAGAAATGGTTCAAAGCTCGCAGTTGGTTTCATAAGAAGAAACTGTGTTGTTAACGTACCAACAGCTGAGCTATGAGACACACTATCTTGGATATATACCCAAAAGGTAGATTTTAATATTTTCTTAGAAACTGTGGTCAATTGGGCAGCTTCCTCCCAAAAGTGCTCCAGCCCTAATTTATGGAACCAGCAATGAACATGCTTAAGCCACTGTAGACCTATACCGTGATTGAACCTTAAGGTTTCATCTAGCCCTTCTTTATAATGGGCAAGTTCTACTGTAGACCACAGTCGCCCCCAAAACAATAATGGTCTTAAGATCGTTTGGTGATCTATACATTTTACATTTAGGTCCATAACAATAGGGATTAGAGGTGTACGCATTGGAAAGCGTGATAGTTTCCTTAAAAAAATGTTTTTCCTACCACAAAAGTGTTCTTACACGAGGGCCCCCATAATTCTGCCCCATAAAGAGATGCCGATTGTGCCCTGTACTTATATACCTCGAGTGCAGGGGATACCTCCTTAGAAGTGCTACTCTCATGTTCCTTTTCTATTGGTAGAGAGCTTTGGAGTAAAATAGTCTTACTTTTCTCCAATTGCGGTTTCCAGGTCATTTTAGTGTCCAAGGTTATACCTAAAATTGTTAAAATTGTGCACATATTCTAGCTTCTGATTTTTAACAGTTAAGTTTTTAAAAGACTTATGTGGATTATTTGCTATATATTTTGTCTTGCTAGAATTTATTTCCAGGCCCTTAGTCTCACAGTATGCACCAATAGTATCTATTAAACATTGTAAACCTTTTGGAGTCTGAGATATTAAAATGGTATCATCTGCAAATAAAAGGGCGGGTACTGGCACCCCCCTAACTTGGGAGAATCATGTTCGCAGCCCAATAAATACTCCGGAATATCATTTATATACAATGAAAATAGGGTGGGCGTCAGCACACAGCCCTGCCTTACGCCCCTCAGTGAGCTCACCCCTCGAAACCCATCTAACCTTTGCATAATTATCCTCATGCAGTCTTATTATTTGCATGAGTATTTCCCCTGGAACCCCTTGGTCTTTTAGGGATTTCCAAAGCAGGTTTCTAGGGATTAGGTCGAAAGCGGCCTTTAGGTCAACAAAGGCAATGTACAGATGACCCTTCTTAAAAACTGTGTATTACCAACTCATACAAAGAAATCTAAAGACCTGGTCAATTGTGCTAGTCTTGGCTCTAAAACCAGCCTGATATTTCGATAAAATACAATTTTCCTCAATCCAATCATTTAATTTTGTTAAAATTTGTCAAGCATACATTTTTTGTAAAACATCTATTAAACTAATCGGTCGGTAGTGCGAAGGGTCTTGGCGGTTACCTTTTATAAAAATTGTTGTAATTTCAGCCCCTTTCCAAGATTCCGTTATTAATGCACCTGCGGCGACTGAATTACAAAGAAGATTAATATAAGAGCCCCAAACATTTTTATCATGCCTCAATAAATCTCCAGGTATCTTTTCTGGGCCTGGTGCTTTCCCCGGTTTTACTGCGTCAATTGCTGCCAACGTATCTTCCAAAGTAAAGCGTAGAGGGGCTATACTTGGGATTACTACATAATCTTGCAAATTAAATGTTGTCTCACTCATCGATGTTGACTAAATGTGGGAAAAATGGTTGACCCAAGCTTTTGCATCCGCTTTATTACCTTTAGATATCAATCGCCAGAAACCAGCATGGTCTTTAGCTTTGGCCGCACTGATCAATTCAGTCCAGTTATTGTCATTCCAATTTTTCATAGTTTGTACTAATAATCTCTTGTACTTATTCTTTTTCTCCCTTAAGGCCACCACATTTTTAGTTTTTGTAGCAAAAATACATTCTTTTTTTGCCTCACTGCACTCTTTATTATACCAGGGATTATCTAAATCACTTGTTTAAATCTTCCCCCTTTTACATTCTTTCGGAATCCTACTCAAAATAGGTTTCAGTGCATCTACCAATGCACGATGTATATTTATAATTGGGAACTCTGTAGCAGGAAGATCAGCATATGGAGAAATAGTGTCTATAAAAATATCATAAATCTGCTTCATAGCCTTGTCATTTCCCACTATAGATGGCCATTTTAAGGCTCTACGATTATTACTTAATAATGGTTCAATGACACTACAATTAGTATCTGCATTGTTCAAAGGAGGTAATTGAAAAAAATGAGGCGCTAGTGTCAAATGTAAGAGATAATGATCACTCTCAGTTATAACCTCGACAACCAAGTCATGTAAAATTGGCCAAATGCCGATAGATACCAATATGTAGTCAACACTGCTATTACAATTGCTCCTATTAAAAGTGGCAGCATTTGGACTATCAGAAGGTAAGCGGCCATTACAAGCTCTGAGTCCATATCCTGTCACCAATCTTATCAGTTGTGCAACAGCCACTGTACAGGGTACTACCGGGCTACTTTCCGGGGGGGGGGTGGGGGGGGGATATATATATGCCATATATTCCTCTTCAAAGATATTTTAAAATCCCACGACTGGTTCAAATTTACGATTAAAGTCACACCCCACGATTACTGTTGCCCTTGGGTCCATTGAACTTAAAAATTGGTCTAACTGTTCTATTGCCAAAGATTCCTTACTAGCTGGACTCGGGCTATTATAAATATTTATTACGTATAGTTCTGTTTTATTCTGTGTTCGAATCTTCACTCCCACTAGGTCCTGTGAAGGAAAATCCAACTGAATTATACCGATACATAGGGTAATTTTTACCCAAATAACAAGACCTCCTGAAGGCCTACCTCTAACCGAGGGGATAGCATTGACACTATATGTTTTAAATCCAACTTTATGGGGAATTTCCAAAGCCCAGGTTTCTTGTAAAAGACATATTTCACTTTGTCCAATATATTCCTGCCATTCAGCATCCCTTAAATTCCTGTTCAGCCCGCTGTATTCCAAGATGTTAATCGTATTTCTAATTGCCCTTCCTCCCTAATTTGCTGATTGAGTGCAATTCCCATCGGATTCCTTGTTCCCGAAGCTTCATGACTATTATTAACGGGATCAAAGGAACCCATTTCATTATTATGTAATGGCTGGTTCACCTCAGCTATGTCCACACACTCGGCAAACAAGGGCACTAATGGTACATCTAGAATTTTCGTGGGACATGGCTGCGTCCTGTTCCGTTATCAAACATAGCCAATCCTGGTCACCAGTCCTCAGCTGAGGTCCTCCTACATTTCTATGCAAAGTACTCAAATCCGTATCTGCCTTAATCTTGACTGCAGTTAGCTCGCCATCTTGAACATCAATTGGAAGATTAGATGCAGGAGCATCAGAATCATCGGAAGAGTATAATTCATGTTGGTAGCATGCGGCGACGGCCGCGAGTGAGGCCGGGACTTGTGGTCCATGTCTCCCTCCTCCAGCAGCAGGGCAGGGGCAAAAGGCAGCAAGTTCAAAACACAGAAACGAAAGGGAGGGTGGCGACATCAAGGGGACGGCAGCGACACCATCCGAACTCCACAGGAGGTCACAACGGCATTGACGAAGGTGAATACACCACACAAAGTAGAAATTTTATTGGGACAAAATGCCGAGACAAAAAACCTCATTAATCCTACTTGATGACTCCGTGTCTGCCCAT
This sequence comes from Triturus cristatus, assembly GCF_964204655.1. Classification (NCBI taxonomy): domain Eukaryota; kingdom Metazoa; phylum Chordata; class Amphibia; order Caudata; family Salamandridae; genus Triturus; species Triturus cristatus. Next base: position 1,239,178,085 of record NC_140591.1, on the reverse strand, counting down.
GTCACCGTTTCCCGAGTTACCATGCCATAATTCAAAGGCAGTCCACTTTAAATATGACTTTGTCAAAACCAAAAGGCACTCCACTCTCATAAACTTTCAACAACCACAGACATTTGTTGCAGTGCATTGAGCAGTCGACATGCTTTGAAAGCAATGTCACTCAAGGGTGATCAGAAACAACCCATATAAATGGTCTAGAGAGTTTAACATGGGAGAATAGCACCCATTATAGTCAGGACCCCTTGAATTATGCAATTCTGCTGATATGTTTTTTTTCCACATAATCATGGATTTGCTGCATTTTCCACATAATCCAGCATCTGCTGCATAATTTGCAGATTTGAAAAAAAATTGTTTTGCTCATTGGATTACAAAATTGCAGGACCTGCTGATGGTAGAGATTTTGTCTCCTAAAAGCAGCAGCAATTTATGGATGAAATATTACAGAGTAATGTGGAAAACCACATCGTGAATCCAACGCAAGCCATTCTTCTGCTCAAAATGAAAGGATTTCCCTATAGGAATAGACTTTTGACTTTAATAAATCGTGCTTTGTGTATCCAGCCCCCGAGTGTAGAAATAGCTGCTGCAACACATTCTGAACATGCGGCACACAGATTGAGTCTCCACATTACTGTACCGAAGGCACCCACGTGCAGGTGGACAACATCTGAGAAAAAAACCAGTCTCAGCGTTGTTGTACGGTACTTGCTGGCTAGTATTGTCATTTCATGGATGGCCCTGCTTTATGGATCGTGGTCGGCCGCAAGGTGGACGTGTCCGTAGGTAGGGCAATGGAATTAAGTAGCAATGGAGAAGCAAATTATGTGGCTGGGTTGACTGAATTTTGTGGCAAGAACAGACGAGTAGTGCAGCATAGGGTGACACATTCTATGGCAGTATTATTAACTAATTCTGTAATTTTAACACATATTAATACTGCATGGGCAAACGTTTCACCTCATTAGTACCAGTTTAACGCGTGACTACGTCATCGGCAACTGAAAGGTGATCGACTAACCATTTGTAAATGTCCTGCCACCTCCGAGTGGCGCTGCACGTGGAACTTTTTTTTGTTGGTAACTGTTGATCGGTTTGAGGTTTAAAGTAAACGTGTTTTTATTTAAATCTGCAAATCATGCAGCAGATGATGGATTATGTGGCACGTGCATCGATACATGTGAGTAAAACGCCGCTGCTGCTGTATCGCATAACTCCAGTGGTTCTGTGCTTAGGGTTCTGAAGCTGTGCCGTGCAAGCTGCACAAACATATCTGGAGCAGATGCATTTTTATGACGCGCTGCGGGCAGCACCAGAGCCGATACTTTCTTGACGGAATTAATCTAGTGAGTAACACGGAGGCCTATTACTGAGCGCCCAATGTGGTAGAACATATTCAGTTTCAAATGTATCTAAACGCTGCTTCCTTCCATTGTTATACTGCGTAGCTACATTTTTTTCTTGTGTACACTCCTAAATCCAATCTGCTAAATCTGACCAAAGGTTGTGTTTGTTTTTATGGTTAACAAAAGCTCCCCGTGTCTGCGGGTCGATCACACCTTGCTGTGTCATTGTGCGCTGAGATTTAAATGGCGCTAATCTGGCGCTGGCAGGTAAATATCACAGGTCGCTGTCTGCCGGAGCTCCCTGGGAGGGGGGGGGGCGTGGAGTCGGCGGGGGGAGCTGCAGAGGGCGGTGTGCATGCCTGCAGACATGTCCTTGAGTTACACTGGGAGGTGTGTGTCTGAAAGTATGTTCTTGAGCAACAGTGAACTCTGTCTTTCGCAGCAGTAAGTGGGGTTTCCCCCCCCCTGCGGTTATATTCTTCAGCAGCAGTAAGCAGGGCGTCCCCGCCTGTAGTGATATGCTTCAGCTGCCATAAGTAGGGTGTCCACGCCTGCGGTTATATTCTTCAGCTGCAGTAAGTAGGGTGTCCTTGTCTGTGGTTATATTCTTCAGCTGCAGTAAGTAGGGTGTCCGCGCCTGTTGTTATGTTCTTCAGCTGCAGTAAGCAGGGCGTCCCCGCCTGTGGTTATATTCTTCAGCTGCCGTAAGTAGGGTGTCCACGCCTGCAGTTATATTCTTCAGCTGCAGTAAGTAGGGTGTCCACGCCTGCAGTTATATTCTTCAGCTGCAGTAAGTAGGGTGCCCACGCCTCTGGTTATATTCTTCAGCTGCAGTAAGTAGGGTGTCCACGCCTGCAGTTATATTCTTCAACTGCAGTAAGTAGGGTGTCCACGCCTGCGGTTATATTCTTCCTCTGCAGTAAGTATGGCATCCATGCCTGTGGTTATATTCTTCAGCAGCAGTAGGTAGGGTGTCCACGCCTGTGGGTATATGCTACAGCTGCAGTAAGTAGGGTGTCCTTGTCTGTGGTTATATTCTTCAGCTGCCGTAAGTAGGGTGTCCACGCCTGCAGTTATATTCTTCAGCTGCAGTAAGTAGGGTGTCCACGCCTGCGGTTATATTCTTCCTCTGCAGTAAGTAGGGTGTGCATGCCTCCGGTTATATTCTTCAGCTGCAGTAAGTAGGGTGTCCACGCCTGCAGTTATATTCTTCAGCTGCAGTAAGTAGGGTGTCCACGCCTGCGGTTATATTCTTCAGCTGCAGTAAGTAGGGCATCCACGCCTGTGGTTATATTCCTCAGCAGCAGTAAGTAGGGTGTCTGTGCCTCCGGTTATATTCTTCAGCTGCAGTAAGTAGGGTGTCCACGCCTGCGGTTATATTCTTCAACTGCAGTAAGTAGGGTGTCCACGCCTACGGTTATATTCTTCAGCTGCAGTAAGTAGGGCATCCACGCCTGTGGTTATATTCCTCAGCAGCAGTAAGTAGGGTGTCCTCGCCCCGGCGGTTATATTCTTCAGCAGCAGTAAGTAGGGCATCCATGCCTGTTGTTATATTCTTCAGCAGCAGTAAGTAGGGCATCCATGCCTGTGGTTATATTCTTCAGCAGCAGTAGGTAGGGTGTCCACGCCTGTGGTTCTATTCTTCAGCAGCAGTAAGTAGGGTGTCCACGCCTGCGGTTATATTCTTCAGCTGCAGTAAGTAGGGCATCCATGCCTGTGGTTATATTCTTTAGCAGCAGTAAGTAGGGCATCCATGCCTGCGGTTATATTCTTCAGCAGCAGTAAGTAGAGCATCCATGCCTGCGGTTATATTCTTCAGCAGCAGTAAGTAGGGCATCCATACCTGTGGTTATATTCTTCAGCTGCAGTAAGTAGGGTGTCGTGCCTGCGGTTATATTTTTCAGCTGCAGTAAGTAGGGTGTCCCCACCTGTGGTTATATTCTTCAGTTGCAGTAAGTAGGGTCTCCGAGCTTGTGGTTACATTCTTCAGCTGCAGTAAGTAGGGCATCCACGCCTGCGGTTATATTCTTCAGCTGCAGTAAGTAGGGCATCCATGCCTGTGGTTATATTCTTCAGCAGCAGTAAGTAGGGCATCCATGCCTGTGGTTATATTCTTCAGCAGCAGTAAGTAGGGCATCCATGCCTGTTGTTATATTCTTCAGCAGCAGTAAGTAGGGCATCCATGCCTGTGGTTATATTCTTCAGCAGCAGTAGGTAGGGTGTCCACGCCTGTGGTTATCTTCTTCAGCTGCAGTAAGTAGGGTGTCCGTGCCTGCGGTTATATTCTTCAGCTGCAGTAAGTAGGGTGTCCACGCCTGTGGGTATATTCTTCAGCAGCAGTAAGTAGGGTGTCCACGCCTCTGGTTATATTCTTCAGCTGCAGTAAGTAGGGTGTCCGTGCCTGTGGTTACATTCTTCAGCCACAGTAAGTAGGGTGTCCACGCCTGCGGTTATATTCTTCAGCTGCAGTAAGTAGGGTGTCCTTGTCTGTGGTTATATTCTTCAGCTGCAGTAAGTAGGGTGTCCGCGCCTGTTGTTATGTTCTTCAGCTGCAGTAAGCAGGGTGTCCGCGCCTGCGGTTATATTCTTCAGCTGCAGTAAGTAGGGCATCCATGCCTGTGGTTATATTCTTCAGCAGTAGTAGGTAGGGTGTCCACACCTGTGGGTATATTCTACAGCTGCAGTAAGTAGGATGTCCTTGTCTGTGGTTATATTCTACAGCTGCAGTAAGTAGGGTGTCCACGCTGTAGAACTGTCCCCCGAAGACTTCCCACTAGTTACAGTGAGGTACAGGCCAGCAGCGCAGGGCACACCTAAATCTACGTTTCACCTTTCCAGGAAAAGACAAAGTAGACACGGGACTCCAGGCTCGAAACGGGAACACCAGCTTTATTTCGCTAACCCGGGTTAGGGCAGTCTCCTGAAATAAAACACGAAACTTGTCTGCAAAGACTGCCACTTCATTCTGTGGCGTACAATCTCTTATACCCATAGCTCCACCCCTCCCGCCTTTGATGTCCGGACACAAGAGTCTTAAAGCAGGATGGAGGGAAACAGAGGGTTTTGATGTTGGTTGTATTTCCCAGGTCGTAAAGGGCCTGATTTGCTGTTCACAGGGAGGGGGTGTTAAGTCCACACAGGAAGAGTGTTTGATGGTCCTGTTCACAGCTTTAGCTGTTGTTGAAGGCAGGTGTGTGTACTCAGGAGCAGGGTGTGGGAAACAGTCCAGGGCCATCTTCCCGAGTTGGCTTGGCGGCAGATGGCGTGTAGGGGGGTTCTTGTGTGCACAGCTGTGCCTGTGGTGGGGAGGGCACGGGACTGGCAGGGTTTGGGCATTCAAGGGCAACGTTCGTGCAAACCTTTCTAAATGGCGGTACGATAGCCATGTTAGTGTTTTTCCCCAGTCCTTCAGTCCTTCCTTTTGCCATTGAATGGCAAACCCTATAGGCGTATCTGCATGAGTTCATGGATTTCTTGTTGTTGTTGTTTCTGTTCGTTCCGTTTGCGAATGTTGACAGGTGTGGGTGTCAGACACGTGGCACAAAATCCACAGAGTGCCGTTCCACACTGGATACAGAGGCAGCATGAGAACAAACCAACGAGGATGGCTCCGACGACAGTCATTAGTCTCCAGCCCCAGCTTGCGATTAGCCCCCATACCCAGTTCGTTAAGGACCAGCTCCCGTCCTCTGTGTGTGTGATTTCAGCGATTTTATGCAGTCTCTGGATGGCCTGATACACTGTTGGTGCGTTGTCTGGAATGTACACACAGCAGCTGGATCCGATCAGTTTGCATACACCACCACGATCTGCCAGGATGATGTCTAAGACCATGCGGTGTTGAAGTGTCATGAGACGGTCCGCTTGGACCTCTGCCGTGATGTTGCTCAGTGCTCCTGCTGTTTCGTTGATAGTGGCTTCGACCACTCTGGACAGATGCTTGACCTCTTGGCTGTTGACCATCGGACCCCAGAAAGGAATGAGTCCCTTGAAGAAGTTGGCTGCGATTTGGCCAGCAGTGCTTTCGGAATTCAGAGTGTCTCTTTTCTTTTGTCTTTTGTATCCCACCTGATGATGGGTAGCGGTGGCAGTATATGTTGGTGGAAGGAGGAAGGCAATGTAACAAGTCCCTGTGAAGTTGGCTGGGAGCCATGTATTTGCTTTGTCACCGCAGACAAAGTAGGTGCCCTGTGCTGACACCAGTGGCGGGAATGCTGTTTCGGAGAAGGCGTATGTGTCGTCGCATATGCTGGTGCCTAGTTGGGCCTTGCTGTTCTCGCCTTTCCCTTGGAGGCACAGATTTCCTTTGTGTGGCACCACCCAGACATCAGGCGCTGCCTTCCTGTTGCGTTCCCTTTCTTTGAAGCTGGCCACATAGTATGTTAAGTTCCACCGTTCATATTTTTCTTTTTCCTCTGGAGTCCCGGTATTATTGTTTTTAAGATAGTTCATCATTGCCATTACTCCGTTTACTATTGCTCTTCTCTGAGGTCCAAATGAAGTGCCAGGGGCCTGGTTTGGAGTGCTTAGATATGCACCTGCGAATATGTTGTAAATGGCCCATGCAGACCCATTCTCTGAGAATGGCAGGGGAAGGAAGGGCGTTCCTCGTTGAGTGGAATGCGGTATCAGGCCGCACACCCAGCAGTTTGTAACGTTCATGACAAGCTGGTGTTGATGTAACATTTGGAGGAATGTGTTGTTCACATATTCTCGTCGTCTGTGGCCCTCAGGTGGGGGCATTGTGGCATATTCATGTTCTGTCAGATTTTGGGGTACTGTTTTTGGGAGAATGTCATGTAGTACCCATCCGATGATAGTCAGTGCCATACAGACGGTCAGTAGTAAGCCCAGACATATAGTGAACCTTCTGTGTATCATCTTATAATACTTCTCCTTCTTCTTCTTCAGTTGTTCTGTTGCTTGTGCTTCGATGTTTCCGGTCATCCTGTATCTGAGTCTTGACCGAGCCACTTGACCCCTAGTTGCTGGCCGTGATGGTTGGTTGCTTCACCCGGTAGCGATACCCGCAGCCCTATTGGCACTTTCTCGAGTCGTGTCCCAGGACATCTATCACGACCGTTCCAGCGGTCAGGTCAGTGGTGTCAGAAATTTGTCAGAGGATGACACGCATCATGTCCCACTTTTTGGTTTTCTCGGCCTTAAGTCGTATCTTCCTTTGCCTGGAGTGGTGTGATCATCAAATAATTGTTCGTTTCTTAGGTGAGGAGGTATGGCCTCCAGCGGTGTGTCGTCCGTTTCATTTTGTGTCTCTTAGTTGTTCATCACTGAAGGTTATGGACCTTGGAACCGCCTCCCTTTCTTGGTCTGGCAAGTCGTCATCTACCCATCGGTCATTGGGCAATGGCAGAGGCACACGCCTGCAGTGAGTGGCATGTATCCAGTTCTTCCGCCCCTCGACCTTGACGGCAGTTCTCGTGGCCAGGAGCTCTTGCTGCGGTTCTTTCCAGCGGGGTTCGAGGCTCTTCTTCCTCTGGAAGTTCCGGGTCAGCACCCAATCGCCCGGCCGTATGGTGTGGCCAGGTCCTTCAGGAATCGGGGGAGGACATCCTTCACCTGTGCATGTATAGAACGTAAACTGTCAGTAAGCTGTTTCAGGTAATCTATCAACATTGGGTATTCTATTTCGGAGAACCTCCTCGGTCTGGGTACTCCCCATACATTGGCGGGTCTACCGAAGACCACCTCATGTGGTGAGAGTCCGGACCGTGTGTGTGGGGTGGTTCTTGTGGACAGCAAGGCCAGCGGTAGTGCATCTGGCCATGGCAATCCGGTGCTGGCACAGATCTTTGATATTTTAAGCTTAAGGGTGCCATTGTATTTTTCCACCAATCCGGCGGATTGTGGATGATTTGCGGCATGAAATTTCTGCCTGATGCCTAGGCCAGTGCAGACGCTCTGTATGACTAGGCCTGTGAAGTGACTTCCGTTGTCACTCCATATTAGGCGGGGTAACCCAAAACGCGGAAAGAATTCCTTCAGGAGGAGTTTGGCTGTCGTGGTGGCTGTACAATTTTTAGCGGGGTACGCTTCTACCCACTTGCTGAAAGAGCAGACCACTACCAATACATATTTTAGATGGTTCACCCGTTCCATCTCAATGAAGTCCATCTGTAGGGCTTCGAAGGGGAAGGAAGGAGGAGCGAAGTTGCCAGGAGGTGTTGGGGTGCCTTTGCCGGGATTATGCATGAGGCATATCATACAGTTCTTAACTAGGTGTGTGGCTGTCTTGGAGATGTTCTCGTTGGCCCAGGTCGGTGCCAGGAGTCTGCATATTACCTTTGCACTGATATGTGCCGGTCCGTGGGCCATTGTTACTACCGGGAGGACATAGGCGTCTGGGAGCATCCATCTCTGATGTTCAGAGAGGTCTGTCCAACATCCCTTGTTGTCTAATTGGGTGGTCTTGTCAGCCCATACCTCTCTCTCTGTCTCAGTTGCTTCTGCCTGTATTTCCTTCACACTGTCTATTGAATCTTCAATCATCCCTCCCTCGGGTACCCATCCGGCCGGACCTGCCACATACATTCTGTCTGACCTTTGTTTTGCTGTCTCCCTGGCTGTCTGGTCAGCGAAGGCATTCCCTCGTCCTATGTCGTCTGTGATCCGTTTGTGAGCACTGCATTTCACTATAGCCAGTTGCTTGGGGCGTGTCAGGGCATCGAGCAAATTGCCTATTAAGACACCATGTTGGATAAGTGTTCCATGGGATGTGAGGAACCCTCTGTTTGCCCATAGTCGGCCAAAGTTATGTGCTACCCCGAACGCGTACTGACTGTCTGTATAAATAGTCACCCGCAGATCAGCGCTAAGTTCGCAAGCTCTGGTGAGCGCTACGAGTTCGGCTGCCTGTGCTGATTGTTGGGGTATCCTAGCTGTCTCTACTTTCGTCTGTAATGTGGTTACTGCATAGGCTGCTGTGGTTCTCCCATCAGGTAGCTTGAAGCAAGACCCGTCTACATAGAGTATGCCATCCGGTGTACTTAGGGGAAGGTCTGTCAGGTCAATTCGCCCTTTTGTTTCTTCCTCCGTCCGGAGAAGGCAGTCATGCGGATCAGTAGTATTCTGGTGCTCGCCAGTAGCGGGCAATAAGGTGGCTGGGTTAAGTGTGATGCATCTCTGTATGGTAATATGAGTGGCCATGAGTGTTAGTTCGTAACTGGTCAAGCGTGCACTAGTCAGATGTTGGGTCTTTGTCTTGTTCAAGAGGGCCTCAACAGAGTGTGGTACCATCACGGTGAGGGTATGACCCATTACTAGCCCAGCACTCTGTCGTATCGACACAGCTGTAGCAGCAGTGGCTCTTAAACAACTCGGGAGCCCTTGGGCAACTGGATCTAGGGTTGCTGAGAAATACGCGCATGGGCGTTGTTTGTCGGCGTAGGGCTGAGTCAGCACGGATAATGCACATCCGCCTTGTTCATGTGTGAAAAGGAAAAAGGGCTTGGTGTAGCTGGGGGAACCTAATACGGGTGCAGAGCATAAGTCTTGTTTGAGTGTCTGGAAGGCTTGCTCGCTTTCAGAAGACCATGGTATTATATTGGGGACTTCCTTTGTGGTCAGTGCGAGTAAAGGTTTGACTGTGAGAGAGTAATTTGGGATCCACTGACGGCAGTATGAAGTGATACCTATGAAGCCTCGGACTGCTGCTTGAGTACGAGGTCTGCTCATGTTAAAAATTAACTGTATCCTATCTGGTGTGAGACGTCTCCCTTCCTTTGATAGGAGGTGTCCGAGATACGTAACTTCTTCCTGGCAGTACTGCAATTTGGGAAGGGAAACTTTATGTTTGTGTTTGTGTAGATATAGTAGCAGTATGGTGGTGCATTCGCGACATTCCTTTTCGGAAGGGGAAGCGACGAGTAGGTCATCGACGTACTGTATGAGTGCTGAAGTGGAGGGTAAGGTCATGGTGTCCAACTGACTTTTCAAGGCTTGGCTGTAGATGCTAGGGCTCTCTGTGTACCCCTGCGGAGCTCGGCAGAACCGGAAGCTTCTGCCGGCTAATGTGAATCCAAATATATCACGGCTGGCCGGGTGTATGGGGATGGAGAAAAATGCATTTTTGAGGTCTATGACAGTGAAATGTGTGGCAGTAGGAGGGATCATAGTTAGTAACGTGGTAATATCGGGCACTACAGGGTATTGGGGAACGACTATCTTGTTGATAGCGCGTAGGTCAATTATCAGTCGGTAGACATGTGGGGTACCTGCTGGACCTTTCTTCATGACCGGTATAAGGGGGCTGTTGCATACATTGCCTCTCGTCTTCTCTACTCCCCCTTTCTCGATTAGACCATGTACTATTTGGATGAGTGCTTGCTGACCGTCTGCAGGTATTTTATACTGGGGAATGCGAGGCATGTGGGCATTCTCCTTTAGATGTACATGGTAGAGTGGTATGTCCAGGCATCCAACATCAGTGTCGGACTGGGCCCATAGGGCGTCTGGGAGCGTGGACAACTCAGGCGGTAATTGACACGCGGAGGTAAAACAGGCTTTTGTAACCTCAGGGGCATTCATAGTCACCTGTACACCGTCTGGGGAACATTGTATGGTAGCGTGTAAGGCCTTCAACAAGTCTAGGCCTAGTAGGTTCTCCGCACAGCCAGACGTGAGAACCACTGGAGCATGGGCGGTGTATGGGCCTATCTGCAAGGGGATGGGTAGTGAAACGGGGCTGGCTACAGGGATACCTGCAAAACCTACTGAAACATTTGTTATGCCTGAAAGGGGTGCCCCAGGGACCAGAGCGTGTGATACAGAAGTTCTTGTTGCCCCAGTATCTACTAGGAAATTGTCCTGCTTTCCATTTGGAAGGCCTACACGAATGTAAGGTCCCTTCTGGTCAGTTGGAATCTGTACTGGCCCATTTCCCCCCTCTTGGCTGTCCTATGCTGTCTGGTAACCCTCGCCTTCCTCAGAGTCATAATCTTCCGTATAATAGTTCCGGGACCTTTCAGTTGATTTGTCAAAGTAATTTAATACATGTTTGGGTTGCCGATGTGGTGTAACCTGTCCTCTACCTCTACCCTGCCCCTGCATTGGTTGAGTGTCTAATGGCCGGGGTGCACGTGGTCTTGTTATGCCGGCGGCTATGTTGGCGGCGAGAACAGGGCAGTTTTTAGACCAGTGACCGTCCTGTTTACAATATGAACACTGGTTCTCTCCTAAGGGTGGTCTTTGTCTATTCATTGGGTGTGGCCTATTGGTCTGAGCTGAGGCTACTTGGGGTGTAGGATAGGCTTGTTGGAGCAATGCTTTTGTCTTCAAGTCCTTCAACTTTTTACCTTCCTTTTCTTGTTTCTCATGTACCCTCTGCTCGTAGTAGTTTGCCATAAAGAGCAACCGGCTCTTAGTAGCCGCCTGCCAAGAGCTTTCGGCTTTTTTTAAGAGGACGGATATGTCGGGTGATGAATTTTCAACAAATTTGTCCACAAAGAGGCGGAGGCCGCCTTCAGTGGATGGATCTTGACCGCTATAATCAGTGAAAGTCTGTTCAAAGCGGGTAAAGAAGTCCGAGACGCTTTCGTCTCTGCCCTGCTTGCACGCCGTCAGTTTGTCCCATATTATATTTTTAGGTTTCAGTATTTCTTTCATCAGGGTGACTATTTTCTTTGGTAAGTCAAGTATTATTTGTGGCGGTTTATCTGCTACCTTTTGATCTAGGTCTGCCTGTTCTAAAGCCTTCCATGTATCTCCTAATTGTGTTGCACGATCGGTTCCGTGTATTTGTGTCCAAATGTCTGTTGGGACTACGCTACCAAAGAACATCACTATGTCCGTGTACGTCATGATGGAGGCGTTAAGCTGTTGTTCTAGTTCCTTGTAATAGGCTGTGGGGTTTTTACGTGGGTCCGGTAACGCTGCCTTGAACTGCAATATGTCAGACCGTTGCCAAGGCATGTGTACCCATTGTCGGACCATGTGGGGACCTTTCTCTGGTCGGCCAAGGATTGGGGGATTGGCAGTTGGGTCTGGAGTAATGGCCGGAGTACCTGGGTGAAAGAAGGGGGGTACCTCTCGCATAGGGTTCATCCGTGATAGCTCGCTTCCAGTCATGCGTGTTATGAGCTCATTCCTATACTGCGTGAGTGTCAACAGGAAGTGTTCTAATTTGTGTGACGCTACATGACCCACTTTTACCTCGTCCTTCATCTTCTGTAAGGGAATGGGTGTCAGGGGGGATAGGAATGTCGTCCAGTCTTCCTGTATCTCTGTGCACATGCTGAGAAATACCATAAACTGTTGTTCGGGAGTGTATTGACTCATTGTTTGCCAAATGTCATTGAATGTGTAGTTTGAGTCAGACATTCATTTATGTCCCTGTTGTAATATAACCCCATTTTCTTCTGTCTGATTCCGATGGGACCGGCGATAATATGCATTGGGGGTAAATAGGGTTCTTGCCACACTTAATGCTTGATCTTTCCACCCATCTGCTGCGCCTGTTGCCTTGGACATGTTGTGTCTAGGAGTATGTGTACTGGGATCCTCGACTAGCTGTGTGTCCGTTATTGGTGATTCCAAGGTCAATGCGTGTGTAGCGGTGTGCTGTACCGCGCTTGCTGTAATGGGCTGATGTTGAATGGGGAATTGGGGTGGGTGCGGGACAGTTCGGAGCGCTGGGCTTAAGCTGGAGGCAGTGGGCCGACTTTCAATTACTGGCTGACGCGGGGTTTCGGGTGCGGGAGCGTTTGGCTGTTGCGAACAGTCATGTTGATCATTCCGTTGTACTAGAATAGGGTAGATAGGTGAGGGATTATAAGGGGGTGGTTTCCTATCCTCCAATAGCTGTCTCATAAGGAGATGTTGATTTTCTGTTTCTACATCTTTTTCTTTGGATACATAGCATCCTTCCATTTCTGCTCTAAACTTCTTGTCCTGTCGTATCATTTCTTCCTCTTTCGTATCTTTCTCGGCCTGCCTGTTCTTGCCCTCTTCTAATGTCTTTTGGTGCCGGCGAGCATGTTTCCCGGCTTTCTTTTGTTGTTGATTAGCTTCTTTCTGCCAGGCTCGAAAAGATTCAAACATAGTCTGGCGAGCTCTATTTAAAAACAGTGTCTGCTCGAGGTATTCTAATATGCTTTGATCGAAGGACCCATGTTCTGGCCATTGACGTTCGCGGTCCTTTTTGGTCCACTTCCGCCAAATAGACGTCCATATTATGTGAGCTATTCCCGTCTTGACATATATCTCATAAAGAGGTGTACCAGGAGGGGGTACCGGTTGGTTCTCTTCTAACCTCTCTTCTAAACTTAAACAACAACAACAACACAGTTTTTTAAACCTACTGAGCTTTGGCATTTTCTCTTTCTTTCTTATCCGAAATCCGATTTACCAAAAAATAATCAGCAGTGTAACAAAAACCCAATCACTACTGGCTTTGGACTTTGCAAAGGCCGAAGACTACCGAATTACCCGACATACACTGACTTGATTGCAATTCTGAATTAAAATAGGTGGGTTTGTAAGACCCACCCTTACCTGACCGATTTAAAGGTGTTGTCGTTTCAGCCGTGGGTCCCGGTCCTTTTCCTGGAATCCGACCGTCCGACAGAAACCCCAGCCAGGGTCGTAGTCAATTAGCCCAGACCGGGTGGCGGGGATCGGTTTCTCGAGATCCGCAGGTCTACAAGCTGACAACTTGGACAGAATCGGTTTAGGGCGCCTCCCTTGGATGTTGATCACCGGACCCTTCCACAACCACCGGGCTTGACCTACGACCTCTGGAGGTGTCCCTATTCGGGCGCCATTCTGTAGAACTGTCCCCCGAAGACTTCCCACTAGTTACAGTGAGGTACAGGCCAGCGGCGCAGGGCACTCCTAAATCTACGTTTCACCTTTCCAGGAAAAGACAAAGTAGACACAGGACTCCAGGCTCGAAACGGGAACACCAGCTTTATTTCGCTAACCCGGGTTAGGGCAGTCTCCTGAAATAAAACACGAAACTTGTCTGCAAAGACTGCCACTTCATTCTGTGGCGTACAATCTCTTATACCCATAGCTCCACCCCTCCCGCCTTTGATATCCGGACACAAGAGTCTTAAAGCAGGATGAAGGGAAACAGAGGGTTTTGATGTTGGTTGTATTTCCCAGGTCATAAAGGGCCTGATTCCGCTGTTCACAGGGAGGGGGTGTTAAGTCCGCACAGGAAGAGTGTTTGATGGTCCTGTTCACAGCTTTACCTGTTGTCGAAGGCAGGTGTGTGTACTCAGGAGCAGGGTGTGGGAAACAGTCCAGGGCCATCTTCCCAAGTTGGCTTGGCGGCAGATGACGTGTAGGGGGGTTCTTGTGTGCACAGCTGTGCCTGTGGTGGGGAGGGCACGGGACTGGCAGGGTTTGGGCATTCAAGGGCAACGTTCGTGCAAACCTTTCTAAATGGCGGTACGATAGCCATGTTAGCGTTTTTCCCCAGTCCTTCAACGCCTGTGGTTATATTCTTCAGCTGCAGTAAGTAGGGTGTCCGTGCCTGCGGTTATATTCTTCAGCTGCAGTAAGTAGGGTGTCCACGCCTGTGGGTATATTCTTCAGCAGCAGTAAGTAGGGTGTCCAAGTCTCTGGTTATATTCTTCAGCTGCAGTAAGTAGGGTGTCCGTGCCTGCGGTTATATTCTTCAGCTGCAGTAAGTAGGGTGTCCCCGCCTGTTGTTATATTCTTCAGCTGCGGTAAGTAGGGTGTCCACGCCTGTGGTTACATTCTTCAGCTGCAGTAAGTAGGGTGTCCACGCCTGCGGTTATATTCTTCAGCTGCAGTAAGTAGGGTATCCACGACTGCGGTTATATTCTTCAGCTGCGGTAAGTAGGGTGTCCTTGTCTGTGGTTATATTCTTCAGCTGCAGTAAGTAGGGTGTCCACGCATGCGGTTATATTCTTCAGCTGCAGTAAGTAGGGTGTCCGCGCCTGTTGTTATGTTCTTCAGCTGCAGTAAGCAGGGTGTCCGCGCCTGCGGTTATATTCTTCAGCTGCAGTAAGTATGGCATCCATGCCTGTGGTTATATTCTTCAGCAGCAGTAGGTAGGGTGTCCACGCCTGTGGGTATATGCTACAGCTGCAGTAAGTAGGGTGTCCTTGGCTGTGGTTATATTCTTCAGCTGCAGTAAGTAGGGTGTCCACGCCTGCGGTTATATTCTTCAGCTGCAGTAAGCAGGGTGTCCGCTCCTGCGTTTATATTCTTCAGCTGCAGTAAGTAGGGCATCCATGCCTGTGGTTATATTCTTCAGCAGCAGTAGGTAGGGTGTCCACGCCTGTGGGTATATTCTTCAGCTGCAGTAAGTAGGGTGTCCTTGTCTGTGGTTATATTCTTCAGCTGCAGTAAGTAGGGTGTCCGCGCCTGTGGGTATATTCTTCAGCTGCAGTAAGTAGGGTGTCCTTGTCTGTGGTTATATTCTTCAGCTGCAGTAAGTAGGGTGTCCGCGCCTGTGGGTATATTCTTCAGCTGCAGTAAGCAGGGTGTCCACGCCTGTGGGTATATTCCTCAGCTGCAATAAGTAGGGCATCCATGCCTGTGGTTATATTTTTCAGCAGCAGTAAGTAGGGTGTCCGCGCCTGTGGGTATATTCTACAGCTGCAGTAAGTAGGGTGTCTGTGCTTGCGGTTATATTCTTCAGCTGAAGTAAGCAGGGTGTCCGCGCCTGCGGTTATATTCTTCAGCTGCAGTAAGCAGGGTGTCCACACCTGTGGGTATATTCTTCAGTTGCAGTAAGTAGGGCATCCATGCCTGTGGTTATATTCTTCAGCTGCAGTAAGTAGGCTGTCCGTGCCTGCGGTTATATTCTTCCGCTGCAGTAAGTAGGGTGTCCGTGCCTGCGGTTATGAACACACATCAAACTACGTATTAAAAATGTTTGCAATTATTGCTCTGAGCAATTGTGCCACTACATTGAAAAAACGTGTTTTTAAAATGCTACTGCCAAGAATTGGACACTGAGGAGATTAGTTGAGCCCCCCTTTTGGCTGCCTAAGGAAATGGTGACTATTTGTCATGGCACAACCCGCATAGAATAGAATTCATGAAAGGTGTCAACTGTCTCCATAAGATGTTCCCATTTAGGACGAAAACCCCCACAAATCTCTTGTTTGAAGACGTCAGCAGGGCACCAAACTTACCCTGATATATGGAAGCAGAAAAGCGCCAAACAAGTTACAACTGTAGAATTTCAGAAGAGAATCCAAGTGGCCGAAACAACATATCTGGAACAAAAATAATAGCCAGGGAACTAAAAATGTGATGAAAAATATGAGTACAAATGCATTGCGACACATCTTTCTCTTGTGATAGCCTCTCCTATCCATGACTCTAATAGGACCTGGCATCACATTTAAAAGGCTCTGCTTCATCTTAGCGTGGGAGCCACATATAACATACTATCAGCTAACCGCTTCTGTGTAAGGGCTAGCTATAGGGCTTTTCCACAACACTTTCCAGAAAAGTATGGCATTCGTTTGTGTAGGCTTGGCATCTTTTGGTGTGGTTTTCCCTGTCTTTTTGCCTCTCACCTCCTGTTTTTTAGGTCTCGCCTAGGCAGTGCGCATGTGTTGCTCTAGGAGATGACCTTTAGAAATCGGTCATCTCCTTTTCAAGCACACTTGTGCTTGTGGTGGCATCCACCTTGCGGGAGCGAGCAGTGAGGCGCCGACCATCTATTAGTATGGCCGTGCGCCGCTGCTCCCGCTCCAGCAAGGGGCAAGCTAGCACAAGCACGAGTGCTTTAAAACAGCAGCGGCGCGCCAATTATCTTCTTAAATATTTTTTAATTAGCATGGTCGCGCGCCACTGCTCCCGCTCCCACTAGCAGTTAGCACTTAGAGGGTAACTAAGTGAGCGAGCAGCAGCGTGCAGGAACTGTCTCCTTCTCATTAGCGTGGCCACGCTTGTGTTTGGTTTCCTCAATGTTTTCTAATTCAAAGGTTCCTAAAAAACAACTTCCTTTGGGCACTTATAAAGGCATATCAGTGTGTGCTATATAAATGGTTACCTGACGTTCTTACAGTGCATACATATCTCTTTCATACAAAGTTTAGACAAATCAAGACCTCTTCTTAAATCATAGGTTAGCTCTTGAGTACCTGTGAAGTGACAAAATGGTTGACTTTGTTACCTGGCATTAAGGTGTTAAATCTCCAGCTAACACCCCGGCAGGACAGACTCAAACAAAAGGAGTACTGATGATGCTTGATTGAGGCATTTATGTTGGGGCTCAGCCGGAACTAAAATTAAGAAGCTGTGCTCATCACCTACCAGCAGGTTGATGCGCTGAACGCAAAGCACAAGGACTGTCGCACCGATGAAAGTGCGCTCGTTTTGGCACCACGACAAAGTCTGCATATTTTATTGGGACTGGGTAAATCCCCTCAGCCCCCGGCTCCTTCAGCCCTTTGTTTAGGATCAACAGGGCCCTTTTAAAAAACACAACCTTCTTGGCTCCAGCCTCCCTTGGGTTTAATATGTGTAAAAAAACAAACCGAGTCCCGTCAGGAATTTACTATCAAAGAAAAATGCTTAGTTAAAAACAAAAATGTTAAATGTACAGCTGATAATTATCTATATATAGCATTAGTCTGAGTAATACGGATATTTGGGAAGATTCATTGCCGCCTTGCTGCGATGTCTTTGGTAAGCGTGCACGTGCATTCATCCTTCTTTTAAAAGGGTTCGCGGGTTTGCCTCTATAGGGCCGGTGGGTCATAGAGGTGGCATTTAACCGTAAGCAGACCTGCTCTCCACCGCCCGAGGCTTGTTGGCCAGTCATAAGCAGCGTGCCTGCGCGTGCCTCACACTCCTCCACTGTCACTAAGAGGCAGGACAAGGCTCCCGCCATGCTCAGAACAGCGGGCAGCGAGGATGTGCGAAGCAGCGATGGCCACTGGTCATGGATAGGCACGTGATGATTCTGTTCTGCGAGGGCCGTCACAGGTGTAAACAAATCTCATTTCTGTTCACGGCCGTTTATGAGCACCGGCCTCCTAAAAGGTGACTTTAGGGGCCCATGATGCCGGAGGGGAGCCAGAATATAGTAATGGCAAGGAGTATCGTGGCTTGGTATTAATTTTCACACTTTAAAGATGCCTGTATACTTTAAATACTTAAATACAAGAGACATAGGCACGAATAAATAAATAAAAAAGGAACCACATTACAAATACTTTTTTCGCTTTTGTTCCCTATATTTAGTCCATTTTTAGGTCTCGCCTGAGCCAGCACATGCGCTGCCCTGGCGAGACATTTAGTAACTGGGTTTTAAAAGTGCTACCCAGAGGCTTTTTCCGGCCACCAGCTTGCTGTTACGCGCACAAGCACGTGTGACGTGCACAGCTGCCATCTGGCTTTCTGTAATGGCTCATTAAGCCTTAGAGTGTGTGCGTGAATCCCCTCCCCCTCCCCCTCCCTTCTCCCACTCCCTACTCGTCAGCTTCATTGCTTTCACTTTCGCGCCACTCGTGAATCCCCTCCCCCCTCCTTTCTCCCACTCCCTCCTTGTCAGCTTCATTGTTTTAACTTTCGCGCCGTGCGGCCGTGTCACTTACATAGCCGCGCGGCCATTGCTAGTTTTTTAATACCAGCGGGCACGCTTTATGTTTTACAGCTTCCAACATACAAAGAAGCAACAAGACGCAAGGGGCCATCGTGTAGCTTAAACATTTTATTTGTTTTTACAAAATGCACATCGGGCTTTATCTTTAAAATAGCACCTGCTTTTTAAAAAAAACGTTATTCTACCCAGGACGCATACAGCGTTTTATCTATAACACCAGCACACACTTTTAACAAGGGTGCCTGTGGCTCTCAGCCTGTCACCCCCTTCCAGCCCCCGGGCGCTGAGGTTAATGTTTCAGCAGGGCGCCCGCTTATACTTTCACAATGGCAGCACGCCTTTGGTGTCGTGTGAGCAAGCAGCCAATGGCTGCCACGCACCTTTTATTTGAAAACACGCCCTTCACCCTTGTATAATATTTGAGGCTTGGGTATGTGTGTTTTTTTTACTTCCCCTTTTTTTGATGAAAACTGGAATTGGCAGCTCTCGACCCACGATCTGGAGAGCCGAAAAGAGTTTTAGACAGCAGCACAGGCACCTCCAGTAGCTGACGCAAAGGTAAGTGCTAGATGATTAAAGACCAGAAACGGCTGCGTATGCAGCCTGCGATACGCATGTCATGGAGGGCCCAGCCTTTCTTTGCTTAGGAGGTCTGTCAACTCGCATCCTTTGAAGATGTCAGCAATATTTTTATTGGCGCTTTTGGTTCGCGTTTTTAAAATGTTTGTTGTGCGCAAACTGCAGGGACATGGGTAACAAGCATTGGCATAGCCAATAGGTCTCGCCTTTGGGACCTTATATGTATTTAGCCATGCAACACTTAATGTTGTTGCACCATGGATATTGTGCTGCATAACTAAATACTTATAAGATCCCAAAGCGAGACCTATTGGCTATGCCAATGCTTGTTTCTATATGGCACATACATGAATTGTATTCTTAGCATTTCTACATTTTAATGGAACTTCTGCTCCTACTCTCTCACTGCCATCGAGCCCTCTCTAAGCCCTGCAATTATGATAAAAAAGGTCTGTCATAAAAAGGAATATGCGACTTTCTGGTTCGGTATCAAATTCTTTCATTCATCCTTATGCTAAAACTGCATAACAGCCACTGCAGGAAGCGAGGTGGATCCATCTAGATCTGGCAAATATTCAGCAACTCCCACGATTGAGACTGGCCTCAGTGAAACATGTTTGTTCCGGTGCAATTTGTCCACAACCAGGTAAATTAAGTGGCGCCCATACTTTGTAATCTTTGCTTTTCAGAGTAGCAACTGGAGGAGGTGGGGCGGTCGTTTATTTGCAGTTTTGTAGCAGACACATTGACCCTCTAAGCTATTTTAAGAGGAGGTAAACCAGTGACTAGATTGCAAACGGATTTCTCCAGCAAATGCAATAACCCCCAGTGTTACCTTATATTTAATACAACCCTGCTGGGTACACAAAGATCTCTAGAAGGTTAAGTGCTTTAACCTGGAAGATATTTTAAAATGCAGTCTTTTGTGACCAATTAAGTAAGCCAGAAAAGACTTGCTATCACAACATCCTTGTTGACAATTTCTTTGGGCCGAAGTTAAAAAAAATCTGTTGCCTCTCGCTCGCACTCTCTACCCACCCCTCCCTTCTGCCATTGCTGCACTTAATCTCCCCAGTGCCGTCCCCACACTACCACCTCCCATCCTCCCTGCTTTAGCATTCCTCATTTTGTTTCCCTTACATCGTCATGCATTCTTTTAGCGTGGCACCGGTTTAACAAGCGCTGCACTTTCTTTTGCTTGCAGCTTGGCGCTGCATCTCCCCCATCCACAAAGCAAGGAAAGTGTGTAGTACAGCAGACTGTTTCTAGGTGTCCCTGTGAAGTTATAAACAGGCCCCTTGTAGCAACAAAAGGCACTGCACCCAAAGGGACACCTAGTAACAGCCTGTTCTACTGCACCCTTTCCTTGCTTCTTGCATTTGCTTTTTTCTTACTTGCGTTTGGCCTTGTGGTTCGACGACAGCTTGCGCATTTAGAATAAAATAATAGATTAAAATAAAAGATTTGCATTGCTGAAAGTTTGAGCTATTTGTGTTGCATCATTATTAGCCACGCCAATAGCTCAAACTTTCAGCAATGCGAGACCTATTGCAGTGCAAATGCTTGGATTAAAAATAATCACGAGCCCCCAACCTGAATTACATATTTTGACATGTACCTACAAAGTCACAAGTGATTCCCAAATAATTAGTCAATATAGCATGATTAATTGCCAATAGTTTCAAAGCCACAAAGCACTGGGTGAGATAACGGACTATATTAATAAATATATGTACTAGAATATGCATCAATCTTGCTACACATAAATACAACACAATTACTTGCATTCATTAAGAAGAGTAATGAATAATATACCTGTTGTGCCTGAAACAACAGAAGGAATTTATTTACAGAAAATGTTGACTCTGAAATCATCAAGTGATTGCAAACGTTTTCTACATTTGCAACCAATGTTAGCGGGAATCAAGAAATGGACCTGTTGGAATAAAGCGCTTACAGTGGAATCTGTGCGAAGCGCTTTGAGGCAGCCGCCAGCTGACACTGTTCAAATCGGCAGGATACTGTTCAGCGCCCAGGTCACATGCATTGATCTAGACTAACGACCAACCTAAAACAAGCATTGGCATAGCCAATAGGTCTCGCCTTTGGGACCTTATAAGTGTTTAGTTATCCAGCACAATATCCTTGGTGCAACAACATCAAGTGTTGCATGGCTAAACACTTATAAGGTCCCAAAGGTGAGACCTATTGGCTATGTCAATGCTTGTTTCATTTCTTACTGTTGCCTTCATCGTGTAGTCTTCAACCTTTTTCATTTCCTTCTGTTGTCTTCATCGTGTAGTCTTCAACCTCACTTTACAATATATAGCTGGATTAACAGTGGCCCCAAAACATTGCTAAAACCAATTAAAAAAATGTCCAGAATCTAATGGTAGTGGAGATGAAGGCACTACAATGAGTGGGCCAGAGGGAGGGAGATGGTATTGCTCCGGATGCTATTGTTTATGGAGCTCTCCATACATTAACACCGGCGTTGTAACTTTATCTGCAGCTTTATTTAGTATAAGACTAATTGTTTTTACCTGCTTAGGTGCGTAAGCTTCAATACTGTCAACATTTTATTACAGTAAAAACAAAAAATATAGATTTTGTGAATGTAAAAATACAATAATAACGTTTGCTGTGTTAATAAATGTTTTGTTTCAAAAATCTAAAACATCTGCTGTATTCTATCACACACTACTTTTGCATCTCATAAAAATCACATAGTATTAATAATTTATTTTAAGAACTAGACCACTAAACTCATCAATACGGCGAGACCGATTGGCATTGCCAATACTTGTTTACTTTTGTGCTGAACTTTGATTTTGCTGGTGTTGGGACTTTGGGCACTTTCCTACTGCCGCCCAGTGCTAAAGTGCATATGCTCTTGTGTTTAAAATGTATTGGCATTTGGTTTAATCATGATTGGCATATCTGATTTATTAGTAAGTCCCTAGTACAGTGCACTACGTGTGCCCAGGGCCTGTAAATCAAATGCAACTAGTGGACTTGCGGCACTGATTGTGCCACCCATATGAGTAGCCCTTCAAACCTGTCTCAGGCCAGCCACTGCAGAGTGTGTGCACTTTTAAACTAGGTACAGCAGATTGGTGTGCAGTTCCTTGGTGCAAGTGTGAGTGTTCAGGTCTGAGAAAAAGTGCCCTCACACACCCGAAGGATGTCATGCTTCATCATATGGGCCTGCTCTTCGTCGGGCCGGCGCTGCAATGCCTGACGGGCACCCGCGAAGGGACACTTTGGCGGAGATCGTTTTGGTGAAGCCGTTTTGTGTGCGGAGGTGTGTGGAATAAGTAGTGTAGTGAGTGCAGAGTGGTGTTTAAAATAGGTTTAGGGAGGCCCTACTGCCTAAATTGTATTCCTAGGACTCACTAACCTAACTAAAAACAATGAAGCCCTAACCGTATGCATTGGTCCTAGAGGGTGTGTGTGGTGTATAAGGTCGTAATGTTTGTTGCCTCTATTAGCCCCTAACAGGTCTTGTGGCAATTCATCAGGACCAGTGGTTTCAAGAATGTATCTAAAATCTTCCACAACTGCAATTCTAGTGCTTAGAGTGAAAGGGATGCAATAGTTACCAGCTTTGTGAATAAATACCAGGTCCGATTTACCTTGTATTATGTGACCCCATGTAATGGAGGTCTGAGCTGAGATTTAACTTGTATTATGTGACCCCATGTAATGGAGGTCTGAGCTGACGGGAGCATTAGTCCCGACAGACAGGCGGCGTGGCAACGAGCCATTCTCCTACCCCGGCTCTGATTCCCGTGATGCACTTTTAAACTGCCATGTTAACCTGGCAAGTTACACTTCTTGCAAGGCCCAAACCATCATTTTTATCACATGTAAGGCACCCATGGGGTATGCCCTAAGTAGCCCCATGGGCAGGGTGCGGTGCATTTAAATGGTAGGACATGTGTTTTTAATTTTTACATGTCCTGGCAGTGAAAACTTCTAAATTTGTTTTTCACTACAGCAAGGCCTATCCATCCCATAGGGTAGCATTGGAGCTGCCTTGTAACTCTTTACAAGTGCATCTTCCAATTTTGAGCTGATAGAAAATTGGAGTTTGGTATCTCTGTACTCACAATTTAAAAACACATCTTTTAGTGAAGTTGTTCTTTTAATTGCAGGTCTGAAAACAGCACTTATAGAAAGTTGGCATTTTCCTACTTTAACCATTCTGTGCCTCGGGCTGCCCCTAGAATACACATCAGGGTTGGGCTTTGTGAATTCACTCCAGACAGTCACCCGCAAGGCAGCTGAGGTATGATCTGCATATCCTAATGGCCAATCATCAAGCTGATGGGCCTTTCTGAGCTAGAGTGGTGGGAGGAGCTGACACTTGCACCTGAATAGGGCTGTGCCTGTCCCCATACAAAAAGCTGCACACCCCCTGTAGTGTGTCTGGAGCCCGGGGCAGGAAGGGAAAAGTCTTGTGCACTACACAGACCTTTCTAAAATGGTACTTAAGTACTGGACCTCCAACACCATATACTCAGAAAACCTCTGGACTACGGACATTCTACCAGGTAGAAGAGCTGTTGTACTGCCAGGAGGGACTGCCCCTTTGCTGTGTTGGCCTGCTGTCTGCTGCTTCTTGCCTGGGAGTGAGAGGATTGGGATTTGCTCTCTGCATCCTGCTTTCTAACGTTTTTCCAAGGACTTGAGTTGAGCTTGCCTCCTGTTGGAAGTCTTAGGGCCACCAAAGACTTCACCTGGAGCACATGGGCTCCTCTGCTGAGAGCTCTAATCTGCCAAGTGGTGTGAAATCCACTTCCTGGGCCCTTGGAAGTGGTTTTTCTGGGCTAAAACGAGGAAACCAACCCATCGACTTCACGCGTCACTTCTGAACCGGTTCCGCCCTTCAACATCGTGCAGCTGCCTGCACCAGAGCCGTGGTCCCCACTCAACGCAACAACTGCAACTTACAACGTAGGCCCTGACGCCGCTGCAGTGCCTCAGAAGAACCACCACAGCGGGAGTCTCAAGTACCGCATCACCGACGTCCATGACGCCATACTCCGCCACAGCCAGGGCCGGACTGGGAACCACAACCGGCCCTGGCAAAGTGCTCGGCCGGCAACGCCGAGCTCTTTGCCAGGGCCGGTTTTCGGCCGATTTTGTTACAGGGCCGAGTTTGCAGCTACGCTGCAAAAATGGCCCTGTAACAAAAACGGCCCCCAGGGGCCCAAAACCGGCCCCCACCCATGCGGCGCACCGGGGGATTGCCCGGTGCCCGCTACGGCCAGTCCGGCCCTGGCCACAGCACCTGTGGCCCCGTGGTGTGACATCAACACCACAAAGTTGACGCCTTGCGGCTTGACCCTCAAAGCTCCATCCACCCTGCACCACTATTGGAACCAATGCATCACCACAAATGCAGCATCACCTCCACTGCCACATCCCAGGGCATCTGCGGCTCAATGACTGCACCCCCTCCAGGAACCTATGCATCACTTGCTTCAATGACGCCTCACCTCTATTGTGCAACGCATGATCTCCGAGTGCTGATGCGCCAACGACCTGCATAGCAGTTAGTAAACAACGCTGCACCTGCCTATGTGACGCCTCACTTCCCCGGCACCTCGCACCGTCTTAGGTTCTTATTGTTTCCAAGGTACTGTACTGGGGTCAGTTAGCCTCAGTAGCCAGTCCGCTGTACATCATACTCACTTGTGGATTTGACTTCGTCCAGCACATAGAATAGCCCCAGCCGGAGATATTGTTTTCTAAATGCTATAACTGCATTTAATATTGAAAAATTCATATCTTGACGTATGTTGGATTTTTGTCGTTTTGGTCATGGTTCACTCAGATAAATATTGTCTATTTTTCTAAGCTGGTGTGGACTGCTTTTGTGGTTTCCTTGTGTTACTGTGTGTGTGTGTGTGTGTGTGTGCACAAATACTTTTTACACATTGCCTATTTAGTTTAGCATGACTGCTCTGAGCCAAGCTACAGAGGGGAGCACAGGTAGAATGAGTGTGTACTACACTTACCCTGACTAGAGTGGTGGTTCCTGCTTGTACAGGGTGCATACTCTGACAACCAGAAACCCCATTTGTAACAGTTTGGTAAAGCCCAAGCTTGACATCCTTCATTTCATAATGAATTCTAGAGTCCCCTGTTGCTGCTACCATCTATAACTGGTACTTAGGCAGCTTGTTGAGCACCCCTTGTGTTAACCGTGAACACGGTGATGCTGAAATGGTCCAGGCTGTACGGATATTCAACCATGCTGAGTGCAGTATTTTGAAGCAGGCCTCCCAGCAGTGTGTAGACCCTTTCTTCTCTTTTTCAAAAACGAATTCTTGAATCACACTATATGATGAGGATTTTGAATAAATAAGGAAAAACATTTTTGTAGGGGGCATAAAAGTAGTGTTAGGCTACAATGGGAATGCTAATAAAAAATATCCTGAAATACTGACCAGGCACAGAATAGAAATATGAAAAGTGTGTTTATTTTACACAGAGTGAAAAATTAACATAGAAATGGCAATATTGTGTGGAAAAACATTAAAGCACACATAGATGAATTGAAGTTTCAAAAATATGGCGGTTTTAGAACAGTCACAACGACGAACTGATGGATGGAATTCTCGAATTAAGTTCAGCTATTGGCCGCATTCCAGTCCGTTGTTTTTTCGTCCACCATGACAAACGACAAAGGCCTGTCTTATGCAAATCAGCACCAACCTTGCTTTTCACTCCCAAACTGCAAGGCAAGGCCCCCTCCAAAAGGGACTACAAGAAAACCCAGCCCTGAATCAACCTACTTAGGTCTCATCAGTGAAGTATAGCTTGAGTCTGATGGTACATTAAGCCCCATCTGGACATACCTGTCGTATTTAGGGTGTAAACTGCAACAACAACAACAAGTTGATGGATGGAAAGCTTGTATTAATTTCAGCCACCAGCAATCACTCGGGTCGCATTCTAGGCCATCGCTTTTCGTCCACCATGCCATTGTAGACAAAGACACGCCTAATGCAACTCAATACCGACCCTGCTCGTCATGGTAACAGTACGCCCTGAACAGCCAGGCAAGGACCCCTTTCAATAGGGACCACAGACAACCCTAGACCAGTTTTGACCTACTTAGGTCTCATCAGTTAGGCATAGCTTGAGACCTATGGCAGTGGCATAGTTTTCAAGAAAAATAAAAATGTCAGGAAATAGCAGAAAGGAGGTGCATTTATTTTAGGGACGTTGCAGATCTTAAAAAAAAAACCCAAATTTTAGGGTCATGTATTATATCAGGCAGCGGAGTAAAGCATACTCTTTTAAACCCTTTAAAAGTTGGTAGCCAAAATGATGAGCGCTTTTGTGAGAAGTTGGCCTGGTATATGATGTTCACTAGTTAAAGTGACCACCTTGTACCATGCCAAGCAACCCTTATGGTGTGGTTGTAAGTCAACCTTTTCGGACTAGCTGCCCTAGTGGTAGCGTAGGCTAAGCAGTCTTTGAGGCTAAACTCGTTAAAGCGTGTTAAGCCAGCTGTTTTACCATATGTAACCCCCCTTTATACCAATGAAAGGACACCACACAGATATATATTCAAAATATATATGTATTTATTACTCAAAGTATCCCCTAGACTCTTTATGAGCACAGGAGCACAAATCGTTAAACAAGAAAGTATTACAATATACAGAAGTTGCACTTTATATGGATGGGCCCTGGTGGCCACTCAAACCATATACTAAAATAGTGGTATAAGTACCACGAACAGGAAAGGGAAAAGGCCTAGGGCCTCTAGAATTGCTGGGCCTACAAGGAGCTAACTTCAGTTAGTGACCAGGAGGTCCACGGGCCGCGTGTGCAGTGAGGAAAGTTACACGCGGGCTCCCATAGGTTTTCAATGGGTGCGTAAAAGTTCAAATGTTACTGCTAGAAGGGTCTTCTGGATGGACTACGAACTTAAGACTTAAAACACAGACACTAGAGATGTTTCTCTACACTTGGGCACCGGAGTGCTAGCTTTACCTCACCCACAGGAAGCGGGTGCATAGGTCTCGAAGTGCGTCGGGTTTCGTCTATCTGATCAATGGAGCCTGATGACAAAGATGCTGCAGGCGGCCGGTCCAGAAGAGATGCGGTGGATCCAAGAGTGGATCGGAGTTGTAGAAGACCTGAAAGCAGAGGGGACAGTGTTCACAGTCACTAGCCAGTGACCGGCGTGGCACCAGGTAGGTACCAGGCGATGTCGGGTGCAAACAGGTGAAGAGGTGTAGCTTGTCTCTGCAGCCACGTGGTCCCTGAAGGTCGACGACGTCCAGGAGTCGGTTCACGAGCTGTCCCACGCAGGCTCTTGCTGTCGGCGGTGTCGGCAACTCGAAGGAAGCAAACAAGCCTTGGCAAAAGCAGGAGTTGTGGAAAATGAAGTAAGCTGATGGTTCTGACCAGCAAGGTCAGAGGGGCTGCTCCTTTGGAGGGCAGCAGGGGCCAGTCTGGGGCAACCAGACCAGCATCGTAGTTTTCAAGTTAAGTCGCCAAAATGGCCACTAGCCAACGGGCCAGGGACCGGGCAGGCGCGTCGAGATGCAAAGTGCAGAGGGGCCCCACGCAGATCGTGGAGATGCTGGAGGGCTCACCTTTGGTGCAAATGCTGCTGGGATGTTGGGCTTCTCAGGACCCAAAGCACAACTTGGAGGGAGCCTCTGTTGTTGCGCTTGCAGCTGATCAAGTGTGTTTTCAAGATGGCTGGCTCCACATGTCTCGGTGCCTCCACGGGTTCCTTCTTTGCAGGGACTGTAGATCGGGCTGTGGGAGGTCTGGAGGTCCAGGTCTTGTCGGTCTCTGGGCTCGGACTCTGGCAGGAGGCGGCGGCAAAGCAGACGTTGAGTTGCTGGATGGTGCTTGCGTTAGCAAGATGGTCACTCCCTGACCATAGGGGAGATTTCCTTCTGTCCTCTGTGCAGCAGAGCGTCGAAGTTCCCGTCTTCTTCTTTGTAGTAAGTTGATTCCAGGATGTCTGAAGTCTTAGGACACAGCTCCTACCTTTAAACGGATTCTAGGGGCCGGACTACCTGCTAGGTCCCTCCCTAAGGGTGGGACCAGGAAGGGGGGTGGTTACACCCCCAATCCTTTGTCCAGCTCGCCCCAGGTCCGGGGCTGGTGTGCCCCAGGACCGGTTTGAACTGGCATATGCACCGAGGCTCCTTGTGAGCCTCAGGCATGTCTGATTCCATTCAAGCCCTACCTGCCCAATACACAAAATCCTGTCTGGGGTGGTGCACGCACCTCCCCTGGCAGGAAACCCTTTGTCCACGTCTCCCAAGCTGGAAGGACTCCCAGCAGCAGGAGGGCAGACTTGTGTCTGTGGTGGCAGCGTCCATTTTGTGGAGCTGAGGCTATGTCTGATTTTACCCGGGTTTCAGGTACTGTACATGCCGTGTCCCTCTAGAAGGGTGGAATGCTAACCCCGTCGCCAGAATTGGCGAGGGGTTAGTATTCCAATTCGTATGACACCTTACTCGACATGTTTTGATAAAGCCAAACCAAAGTTAGCATTTAATCGCGAGGTTCATAATGCACATAAGAGTATATGGTATGGCGATATCTGGAAATGGTAGAAGGAAGTTGTTCCGACCACTGCAGACAGGCTCAGCTCATGCCAGAGCACCATCTCACATGGAACCAAGCACTCTACCTTCAGGATTGTTAAGGCCTGCCATAGGAGTGACTTATAGGTTAACATGTGTCCCATTTAAGGTTAGGTATAGGTATACTACACCTAAGTAAGAGGTGGATACACCAACTTACCCCAGCTGAGTGATCAGCCATTTGTGTCAAATTGTTAGGCCAGGCCAGGGGTGGCACAATACATGCTTCAGCCCCTGGTAGGCCTTATATACACCAATGCCCTGGGTACCTAGTGTACACTGGTACAGGGGCTCACAGGGTGATCCAATTCCAATTGGTTATGCACCTAAAGTGCATAGTATCAATTTAGTAGAGAGAACAGCAGGCTGGGGGTCTGATTAGCAGGCCCACAGCCTCAATATGTCAAAAACCAGTGAAGCAAAAAGCAAACATTTGGGGTGACCATAGAATAGCAGACCCTACTCTCCTACACAACCCCCCCAA
Organism: Triturus cristatus; assembly: GCF_964204655.1. Taxonomy (NCBI): domain Eukaryota; kingdom Metazoa; phylum Chordata; class Amphibia; order Caudata; family Salamandridae; genus Triturus; species Triturus cristatus. Next base: position 1,239,149,486 of record NC_140591.1, on the reverse strand, counting down.
ACGCAGGGATATTAAACTAGCCTTGACCAGTCTCGTCTTCATGTCCTAAGTGGAAGTACCTGGAGAGACCATCTGCATTCCCATGGTCTGTACCTGGCCGGTGCTCCACTGTAAAGTCCATCCCCTGTAGGGAAATGGACCACCTAAGCAGTTTGGGGTTTTCACCCTTCATCTAATTTAGCCACAAGAGGGGCTTATGGTCGGTCTGAATCTTGAAGTGAGTGCCAAACAAGTATGGCCTCAGCTTCTTCAGGGCCCACACCACAGCAAAGGCCTCCCTCTCAATAGCTGACCAATTCTTCTCTCTGGGGTCAACCTTCTGCTAATAAAAGCAATGGGTTGGTCTTGACCATCTACATTAAGTTGTGACAGCACAGCTCCCACACCCAACTCAGAAGCATCTGTTTGGACAATAAACTCTTTGGAGTAGTCAGGACTTTTCAGGATAGGTGCAGAGCACATGGCCTTCTTCAGGTCTTCAAATGCCTTTTGACAGCTTACTGTCCACTGAACCTTTTTGGGCATCTTCTTGGATGTCAGATCATTAAGAGGAGTCACAATGGACCCATAGTTCTTAACAAACTTCCTGTAGTACCCAGTCAAGCCCAAGAAAGCTCGAACTTGAGTCTGGGTGGTTGGAGGGGACCAGTCCTTGATGGATTGTATCTTACTCTCCAGTGGTTAAACTTGGCCTCCACCTACAAGGTGGCCCAAATACACAACCTTACTCTGCCCTATCTGGCACTTAGTAGCCTTGATAGTGAGGCCTGCCTTTTGCAGAGCCTCAAGTACCTTCTTCAGGTGGATCAGGTGATCCTCCCGGGTGGAGCTAAAGACAGCAATGTCATCAAGATATGCTGCACAAAAGTCATCCAACCCAGTAAGGACTTGATTCACCAACCTTTGGAAGGTGGCAGGTGCATTCTTCAGACCAAAGGGCATCACCAAAAATTGGAAGTGTCCTCCTGGGGTTGAAAATGCTGTTTTGGCCTTAGACTCCTCAGCTAACCTGATTTGCCAATAGCCAGCTGTCAAATCAAATGTGCTCAAAAACTTAGCAGAAGCCAGTTTATCTATGAGCTCATCTGCCCTTGGAATAGGATGTGCATCTGTCCTAGTGACAGCATTGAGTCCTCTGTAATCCACACAGAACCTCATCTCTCTCTTGCCATCTTTGGTGTGAGGTTTGGGGACCAGAACCACTGGGCTAGCCCAGGGGCTCTCTGAGGGTTCAATGACACCCAGTTCCAGCATTTTGTGTACCTCAGCCTTTATACAGTCCCTGACATGGTCAGGTTGCCTGTAAAGTTTGTTCTTTACAGGGAGACTGTCACCAGTGTCCACCACATGGATACACCAGTCAGTTTGACTAGGTAACAGTGAGAACATATGCTGAAATGATTGTAGAACCTGTCTACATTCAATCTGTTGATGCTCAGTGAGGTTGCCTCCAAGGGTCACTCCTTCAACTGAACCATCTTCAGAGTTCTGAGACAACAGGTCTGGGAGAGGGTCACTCTCTTCCTCCTGTCCCTCATCTGTAGCCATGAGCAAGCCCATGTCTGCCCTGTCAACATATGCTTTTAACCTGTTAACATGGAGTACCCTGTGGGGACTCCTGGGAGTTCCTAGGTCCACCAAGTAGGTAACCTCTCCCTTCTTTTCCAGGATTGTATGGGGTCCAGACCATTTGTCTTGGAGTGCTGCTAGGGCCACTGGCTCCAACACCCATACCTTCTGTCCTGGCTGAAACTCAACCAAGACAGCCTTTGGTCATGCCAAGCTTTCTGTAAGGCCTGGCTTGCCTCAAGGTTTTTGGATGCCTTCTCCATATACTCAGCCATCCTGGAGCGGAGACCAAGTACATAGTCCACTATGTCTTACTTAGGCTTTTTGAGAGGTAACTCCCATCCTTCCTTCACCAGACATAGGGGGCCTCTTACAGGGTGCCCAAACAACAATTCAAAGGGGCTGTAGCCAACTCCTTTTTGTGGGACCTCTCTGTAAGCAAACAGAAGGCAGGTAGAAGGATGTCCCATCTTCGCCTGAGCTTTTCAGGTAATCCTTTGATCATACCCTTTAGGGTCTTGTTGAATCTCTCAACAAGCCCATTGCATTGTGGGTGATAAGGGGTGGTGAACTTGTAGTTGACACCACATTCCTTCCACATAGCTGTCAAGTATCCTGACATGAAGTTGGTACCTCTGTCAGAAACCACCTCCTTAGGAAACCCCACTCTGGAGAATACTCCCAGCAGGGCCCTGGCCACAACAGGAGCTGTAGTGGTCCTAAGGGGAATTGCCTCTGGATACCTGGTGGCATGATCCACTACCACCAGTATAAATCTGTGCCCAGATGCAGTGGGAGGATCCATGGGACCCACTATATCTATTCCCACTCTTTCAAAGGGGACCCCCACCACAGGTAGTGGTATTAGGGGGGCTTTTGTTGTGCCACCTGATTTGCCACTGGCTTGGCAGGTCACACAGGAGCGACAAAACTCCTTGGTATCTTCATTCATGTGAGGCCAGTGAAAGTGAGGGACAAGCCTGTCCCAAGTCTTGTTCTGGCCTAAGTGTCCTGCTAGAGGAATATCATGGGCCAAGGTAAGAAGGAAGCCCCTAAATTGCAGAGGCATAACCAACCTCCTGGTTGCACCAGGTTTTGGGTCTCTAGCCTCTGAATAAAGGAGCCCATCATCCCAATACACTTTATGGGTACCTTGAGCATTCCCAGCAGCCTCAGCAGCAGCCAGCTGTCTGAGGGGTTCAAGAGATGGACAGGATAACTGAGCCTGCCCCAAGTCAGCCCTGGAAGGTCCCCCTGTCCCCAGAAACTCAACCTGGTCAGGTTCAAGCTCTTCAGGGACAGTTCCTTCAGGGTCCTCTAGATCATCCTCCTGGGAAGACTGATCATCACTTGGAGGCAGGGGGGAAGGCACAGCCTTAACCCTCCTGTTCTTCTTCTTGGTAGGTGCTTGGTCCATTGTTCCAGGATCCAAGACCTGTGGTTCAGTAAGGCACTTTTTGGCCTGTGACCTGGTCACAGCAAGGACATGTGGTGATATACCTAACATCTCTGCATGTGTCCTGTACTCCACTTCTGACCATAGAGAACTCTCTAGGTCATTGCCCAACAAACATTCTACTGGGAGGTCTGCACTAACCACAACCCTTTTGAGGCCAGTTACCCCTCCCCATGAGAAGTTAACAATAGCCACACTATGAGAAGTAGTGGCATTGCTGGCATTGGTCACCAGGTAATTCTCACCTGGTATGTACTGTCCAGGGTCCACAAAGCCTGGTGTCACCATAGTGACACTGGCACATGTGTCCCTGAAGGCTTGAGCCACTTTTGCATTTATTAAAAGAGTCTGTCTGTACTTGCCCAGGTTACTGGGGCTCACAGTCAGGGACAAATCCATGTCCCCATCACAGATCAAGACTGCCTGTGTAAGGGTTCTGTCTAAGTCAGAATCTCCTTCAGTTCCCACAGTGATTCCCACTACACCCTTTGTCTGGGGACCAACACTGCTAACAGTAGTACTCGGAGCAGGTGCCTTAGGGGCAACAGTGTTGGGGGCTCCACCCTTCTTACAATCACTAGTCCAGTGAGTTGTATTCTTGCAAGATTTGCACCAGGGTTTCTTTGGACCTTCTTTCTTCTTCCCTTTAGGTTGTTGGGACCCACCCTCGTTAGTACTAGTTTGGGGCCCTGTTGAAGACTTCTGGTCTTTGGATTTCTGATCTCCACCCTTTTGGTCTGTTTTCGTCAGATCACCCCCTTGGCCCTGGTTCTTTTGCTTAACCCTGGTTCTGACCCATTTGTATGCCTTCTTTCCCAATTCTTGGGGAGAGGTCAGATCTGAGTCAACCAAGTGTTGATGCAGTTGCTGGTTTTGACAGTTATTTAAAATCTGTTCTCTCATCATCAAATTGTACAATCCTGTATAATCAGATACCTTACTTCCCAGCAACCAACCCTCCAAAGCCTTAGTGGCACATTCAATGTATTCAGACCAGTCCTGAGTCTGTGTCTTCTGGGTATCTCTGAACATTAACCTGTACTGTTCAGTGGTTAAGCCTAACCCATCAACCAGGACACTCTTCAGGGCTCTCTAGTTTCTGACATCCTCCTCTCTAACAGTGAGGAGTCTATCTCTGCCTCTACCTTCAAAGGAGAGCCATAAGATTGCTGCCCACTGGTCTTCATGAACCTGCTGCACTTTGCAGGCTCTCTCAAGAGCAGTCATCCACTTGTGGATATCATCCCCACTTTTGTAGGGGGGCACAACATTGGACAGGTTCCTATTGTCAAAGACCCTATCTTTGTCCTTAGGGACAATGCTGCCACCAGTGGGTATAGACCCACTCTCTCTAGGTTGCCTAGCCTTGTTCAGTTTTTCTTCCATCAGGGCTACTTCTAGCTCCTGTCTCCTGATCCTCAGCTGAGCTTCCTTCATTCTGGCCTCATGCTCCCTCCTCTGAGGGCTGGTCATCCTTCTTCTGGAGTGACCTTGAGAGCCTCTAGAGGCATGAGAAGCATTAGAGTCACCTGAGTGATTCCTCTGTCTCCCAAACCCCTGGTTAAGTCCATTAGAGAGATTCAATAGGGGGAACCCATTGTCAGTCCCAAGTAGTCTTAAGTTAGCTGAGCCAGGTATATGGCACTGGGCTATCTCTCCCATCAGAACTACTGTTACTGTCAGACTCACCCCCTTTGTCATCCCTGTCCCTATGCTGATTCTCATCATCTGTAGTCAGATTCTCAACTAAGGGGCGACTGGTAGAAAGGGGTACTTCAGTAGCATCTTCAGAAGGAGGGCCTCCTGTTCCTGTCCCTAAGGGGTCTAACTGGGAGGCTTTCTTGAGAGCTCTCTGATCTTCATCAGCTTGTAAGAGTTCTCTGAGTTCAGCAGAGGTAGGGTTCCTGGGCTGTTTAAGGCCCCTGATATTTGCCAACTGCCTGAGCTCATTTTGGTTTAGGGTAGCAAAGATGGTTGGTGCCCTCTGGGGGTCACTCTCGACAGAGATGGGTACATTGGACCCCTCTGCCCCAGCCATTGCTCATAAGTGTGGGTGGATGTGTTGCAACTACCTACACTTGGGTTTTCCTACTAAACCTATCTAGTAGTTGTAGTCAGGGTGTGCTACTCCCTTTGCTCTACAACAACTAAGTTCAGTAGAACTTACGTATATAACTAATCTTGTTTTATATGTACCTAAAGGTACCTGTATGATCTTTCAATTGGTAACAAAGACATTACAGAGGTAAAACACAGCAAGCTCAAATCCAACCGCTGCTCACCAATGTGAGAAGTTGGCCTGGTATATGATGTTCACTAGTTAAAGTGACCACCTTGTACCATGCCAAGCAACCCTTATGGTGTGGTTGTAAGTCAACCTTTTCGGACTAGCTGCCCTAGTGGTAACGTAGGCTAAGCAGTCTTTGAGGCTAAACTCGTTAAAGCGTGTTAAGCCAGCTGTTTTACCATATGTAACCCCCCTTTATACCAATGAAAGGACACCACACAGATATATATTCAAAATATATATGTATTTATTACTCAAAGTATCCCCTAGACTCTTTGAGCACAGGAGCACAAATCGTTAAACAAGAAAGTATTACAATATACAGAAGTTGCACTTTATATGGATGGGCCCTGGTGGCCACTCAAACCATATACTAAAATAGTGGTATAAGTACCACGAACAGGAAAGGGAAAAGGCCTAGGGCCTCTAGAATTGCTGGGCCTACAAGGAGCTAACTTCAGTTAGTGACCAGGAGGTCCACGGGTCGCGTGTGCAGTGAGGAAAGTTACACGCGGGCTCCCATAGGTTTTCAATGGGTGCGTAAAAGTTCAAATGTTACTGCTAGAAGGGTCTTCTGGATGGACTACGAACTTAAGACTTAAAACACAGACACTAGAGATGTTTCTCTACACTTGGGCACCGGAGTGCCAGCTTTACCTCACCCACAGGAAGCGGGTGCATAGGTCTCGAAGTGCGTCGGGTTTCGTCTATTTGTTCAATGGAGCCTGATGACAAAGATGCTGCAGGCGGCCGGTCCAGAAGAGATGCGGTGGATCCAAGAGTGGATCGGAGTTGTAGAAGACCTGAAAGCAGAGGGGACAGTGTTCACAGTCACTAGCCAGTGACCGGCGTGGCACCAGGTAGGTACCAGGCGATGTCGGGTGCAAACAGGTGAAGAGGTGTAGCTTGTCTCTGCAGCCACGTGGTCCCTGAAGGTCGACGACGTCCAGGAGTCGGTTCACGAGCTGTCCCACGCAGGCTCTCGCTGTTGGCGGTGTCGGCGACTCGAAGGAAGCAAACAAGCCTTGGCAAAAGCAGTCATGGAAAATGAAGTAAGCTGATGGTTCTGACCAGCAAGGTCAGAGGGGCTGCTCCTTTGGAGGGCAGCAGGGGCCAGTCTGGGGCAACCAGACCAGCGTCGTAGTTTTCAAGTTAAGTCGCCAAAATGGCCACTAGCCAACGGGCCAGGGACCGGGCAGGCGCGTCGAGATGCAAAGTGCAGAGGGGCCCCACGCAGATCGTGGAGATGCTGGAGGGCTCACCTTTGGTGCAGATGCTGCTCGGATGTTGGGCTTCTCAGGACCAAAAGCACAACTTGGAAGGAGCCTCTGTTGTCGTGCTTGCAGCTGGTCGAGTGTCTTTTCAAGATGGCTGGCTCCACGTGTCTCGGTGCCTCCACGGGTTCCTTCTTTGCAGGGACTGTGGATCGGGCTAGGAGAGGTCTGGAGGTCCAGGTCTTGTCGGTCTCTGGGCTCGGACTCCGGCAGGAGGCGGCGGCAAAGCAGACGTCGAGTTGCTGGATGGTGCTTGCGTTAGCAAGATGGTCACTCCCTGACCATAGGGGAGATTTCCTTCTGTCCTCTGTGCAGCAGAGCGTCGAAGTTCCCGTCTTCTTCTTTGTAGTAAGTTGATTCCAGGATGTCTGCAGTCTTAGGACACAGCTCCTACCTTTAAACGGATTCTAGGGGCCGGACTACCTGCTAGGTCCCTCCCTAAGGGTGGGACAAGGAAGGGGGGTGGTTACACCCCCAATCCTTTGTCCAGCTCGCCCCAGGTCCGGGGCTGGTGTGCCCCAGGACCGGTTTGAACTGGCATATGCACCGAGGCTCCTTGTGAGCCTCAGGCATGTCTGATTCCATTCAAGCCCTACCTGACCAATACACAAAATCCTGTCTGGGGTGGTGCACGCACCTCCCCTGGCAGGAAACCCTTTGTCCACGTCTCCCAAGCTGGAAGGACTCCCAGCAGCAGGAGGGCAGACTTGTGTCTGTGGTGGCAGCGTCCATTTTGTGGAGCTGAGGCTATGTCTGATTTTACCCGGGTTTCAGGTACTGTACATGTTGTGTCCCTCTAGAAGGGTGGAATGCTAACCCCGTCGCCAGAATTGGCGAGGGGTTAGTATTCCAATTCGTATGACACCTTACTCGACATGTTTTGATAAAGCCAAACCAAAGTTGGCATTTAACCGCGAGGTTCATAATGCACTTAAGAGTATATGGTATGGCGATATCTGGAAACGGTAGAAGGAAGTTGTTCCGACCACTGCAGACAGGCTCAGCTCATGCCAGAGCACCATCTCACATGGAACCAAGCACTCTGCCTTCAGGATTGTTAAGGCCTGCCATAGGAGTGACTTATATGTTAACATGTGTCCCATTTAAGGTTAGGTATAGGTATACTACACCTAAGTAAGAGGTGGATACACCAACTTACCCCAGCTGAGTGATCAGCCAGTTGTGTCAAATTGTTAGGCCAGGCCAGGGGTGGCACAATACATGCTTCAGCCCCTGGTAGGCCTTAGATACACCAATGCCCTGGGTACCTAGTGTACACTGGTACAGGGGCTCACAGGGTGATCCAATTCCAATTGGTTATGCACCTAAAGTGCATAGTGTCAATTTAGTAGAGAGAACAGCAGGCTGGGGGTCTGATTAGCAGGCCCACAGCCTCAATATGTCAAAAACCAGTGAAGCAAAAAGCAAAAATTTGGGGTGACCATAGGATAACAGACCCTACTCTCCTACAGCTTTTATATACAGACTCAAAGTATTAGTGTTCGAGATTTACTTCAATACATTTTAGAACTTATACATATCAATGTAGAGAAAGAGCTCCATGTCTTCATGAGTAATATGTGTTGAATGCCTGGCAAGTTATATACGATATTCATATCCAAAGGAAACTACAGTCTTCCAGCATTCGCGAAACAGATTAGACAGAGCATTTCTAGCCCGTGGGCTGTCTTATTAAAGATTCACAGTCACAGAAAATAGTTAAAGCAGATTGAGTGCCAGTAAATTAGGTTGTGTCCTCTGTGAAGCTTAGCAAATTTCATTTTATAGCAAGATGTTTCTTCTAAACACCACAGGGTACACTGGGGTATAATAATGGTCGATCGGGTACAATGCTGGTTGGTGACCGGGGTAATATCTCCCACCTCCTCCAGTAATCGAAATTTGGCAAATAATCCAATAGGGCATGGGGCTTCTCATTCTTAGGCCTCTGTCCACTCTGGCTGGGCACCCCTGGATCGCTGGACTTGTTATAGTAGTTCAAGGCTGCAGCTATAATTGTGAAGATCCAAGGGCATCGCCCCGTTCAATTTGAAGAATTTATGAATGTAGAATGAAGAACGCTGAATGGTGAAAAAGGATGAGGAATAGCCATGTTAATCCTCTATCAGCGTCTTTAACATTCACCTAATCCTAATTAACTTCTGGTGAAGTTACTCGGATTGGGCCAACACTAAGGGGCATATTATCAAGAAACGGCGTTAACATTATCGCCGCTTTAGCGGCAGAAAACTGCTGCTATAGCGGCGATAATGGGCTTGATAATATGCCGCAGAGAATTCCCATAGAAGCCCATGTTCTTGTGTCAACATGGGCTTCTATTGGAATTCTCTGCGGCATATTATCAAGCCCATTATCGCCGCTGCTGGCATGACCTGCTATTATTATTATCTATTTTACACCGTCTTACGAAGGTAAAATGCTTTGTTATTTTATATCAATTAAGCTATGTTTTTATCTATCAAACAAAGCAACATTGATGCCAACTAAATGTTCAGATATTGAGTTAATTGTACCTTCAGATTTATAGGTGCCAGAAACCCATATGTTGTTTTTATTCAAAGAAAAAAAAGTGTATTCAAAATCGGATTTATTCAATTGTTACACTGACATTTCATTAATTTATAATATGTGATTTTTTTTAGATGTTTGCCCAATCTCTGTGTACTGAGCTATTTGCCTCATGATTATATTCCGTAATTAAGACCTGGACATCGAGCCTGTATAATATTCTACAACCTTCCTTTGCAGTTAAAAGAATTTTCGATTTATTCATAGGGTGGTCCCAGGAATAGCATCTTATTTTGGTTCTGACCAAGCAACCCTGGCACTGGGAGACCACTGAAAATGATAAGACTGAAAATTCTTGTGTTTTTCTTTTCAGTGGAACTAAGATGGTCACTGATATGTTAACCATTCTCTTAAAAGTACCTGTCTGAAGGTACTCAAGAAGTACACCACATTACATCTTGTGATGACTACCAGCAACAGTTACTCTTGGTGCTTGTGTTTTTCTTTATCGCTTTGTTTCGGTGTCTCGCAGTTTGTCACAGCGTCAATGACTCCCAGATCTTCCACTGTATATTTTCTTACGTTCCTTATGTGATCAGAGTCTGGGTCTCATGTTGTCCATCAAACTTTGTTTTTCCTTGATAGCATCAGTCTGTATTTCTACTGGGAGCCACATGTTTCCTCACGTATTTGAGTCCATGTTTGCCCATGTTGCCCTATGTCTGAATCCTCTAATGTTTCAGATGCCTCCCAGTGTACATGTCTTCGCATATCTCCCTACACTTCCCTTTGTACTGCCTACCTCTTTCCATGTTGGTGTCTCCCTATATTTCCCCAGGCTCTTATTCATTGTATTTCCAATTCTCATTGTCTCATTGTGTTTCTCAATGCCTCTTAATGTTTACCTGTGTGAATGTATCTGAGTAAGGGTTCAGGGATTCGCTTCCATGTTGGTGGAGCGCTTGGTGAATCACAGACGAGAGCAGGAGTTCTCGGTGGGAGACTACAGTTCCCCCCTCGTGTTCATGCTCCAGGAGCTCTCGGCCTGGTGGTAGCTGAGGGCCTAGTAAGTAAAGGGCAACATTTCCAAACCCACTGAACATGGTAGAGTGATTTCAAAGCTGCTAACCTAAACTGGCCATTTCTCTTAAATGCATAATCGAGTTAAGTTTCCTGGTGCAGCACATATCTGGGGGCCATACCAAGAAACCTGCAAAACACTCACTCAGTTCACCATGGAGTAAATTGTAGGCTCACAAAGGTTCGAATGAAGCAGGGTATAAACACAAGCATATTTGCTGAGTAGATTTCTCCACGTTTTGTGTTATTCTGTTCCTTTTGGCCTCTTCTAGCATTACCACTGATCATCTCCAGGCCAAGAGTAATGATGTTCAAGGTCCTTTTGGGGACTTCCAGAGGTAAGCAGAGGGTCTCGCCACAAGGATCCTGTAGAGGCGGTTCTCCCACTAGGCCTAAACGTATTGTGGTGTTTTTATCCTGCCTGCACAGATGTGTTCTCTTCTAGATGGTATCCTCCTGTGGGCGTTCTCCTACAGCACCCCTTTTAGCCTCTTCTCTCAAGACAGATGCAGCACCTCCTGTTGGGTAGAACCATGCCTCGCGCACAGCTCCTAGTTACTAGGCAGGTGAGCTGATGATTCCAAGAGGAAGGTGCTCGCCTTGGAGATGCAGTGCAGCCATCTAATTATTCCAGCAGGCAATTTCTACTTCTTGCAGGTAGTCTTCAGACCTCCATACAAGGCTTGTTTCAAGTTTGTACCCACCTGAAAAGAAGGCTGGCAACCAATGATCCCAATCCTGGCACGCGGGAATCATTTTCCCCACTGTGCTGTGTGGGTTCAGGCACTGATCAATGAGGATCCTTGCCAACCAGAGAAGACTAACACAAAATTATTTATTCTCTTCTTGACCAATTAGGTCTCCACTATCTTCAAGTTCTGCGAGACTCCTCCAATCTGACCTTTGTCACCCAAATGCACTGGGGAAAAGGGATGTAACTAGGAAGACTCAGACAAGGAACAGAAGTTTAAACTACAAAAGTGATGAAAAGGCATCCCTTGTCCCTGGTTGTCGTAACCCAACTGAAGCAACATTCCTGGGAGAAAGGACTGGATGGTTCCATTGCTTACTCCCAAGTGAGACAAGAGAAAGGATAAGCCTCTCTGCCCACCTGAGCCCAGCCACAGTACATTTTCTATAGCAGGTCCCAGAAACTTCCAGGCCTGTCTGCTGGCCTGCCATATTGTATAGCTATTCACACACAGGAATCCCACAATGGATTCCTGTTTCCATTGGTAAAACACAACACACACGCTCCCCCTACCTCATACATGCACAGTGAACACGCACTCTCCACCCATATCCCACATGGATGGAGCAAAGGACCTGGCTGAAGGAGGCTATGCAGAGCTTTTAACACGAGAGGCCAGCTGGCATGTTTTCCAGAAGGCAATAGACAACAACTATTGGCAGTGGCATATCTAGCGCTTTTCCTACCCGGGGCAGGCCCGCAGTTTGCCGCCCAGTGACTGCAGGTAGGAGCTGGGGGGTTGCAAGTGAAGTGAAGGGGTGAAGTGAAAGAATGAAGTGTCGCCACATACCACCCTTAAAAACAGTGCCGCCCGGGGCAGAATCCACTCCCCTCCAGCTACGCCACTGAGCATTGGCAATGCCAATAGGTATGGCTTATGACTGTGTTTGCCCTCCTCCCATTTGTGCTGCTTCCAGAAAAAAAAAACACGAATTATCTAGTTATCGAAGACACTGTAATAGCAGTACAATGTCATGTGTGTTCCCTAGAAAGTTCTACTTCAGGCAGCTGGATAAATAAACTAAAAGATCACAGCTGTGTGGAGGACATGCATTTTATGTGGAAGTACAACTTCTGCCCAATTGAAACATGTACTCCTGGCTCCTAACATGTGGGCTGAGCCAAAGCCTCTCTCCAGTGATGTTCACAATTGCTATGCAACAGCTGGGCTGTCAAATCAGATTATAAAATAGGAGCTTCTAGTAGAATTAAAAGACACACAATTGATGGACGGAATGCAGAACAAATCAAAACATTCACCCCCAGTCAAGAGATCTGGGTTAAATCCATCATTCTTTTGCTCACCATGCCACTCCAGTTTAGACCTGGACATATGTAAATCAGTCTTGACCCTGTGCCTCATGAGAACAGTTTAGCCCGAACTGCTAAGCCAGGTCCTCCCTGGGCCGGAAACAAGCATCCTAGGACCGGTTTCAGGGTTTCACCCCTCTTCAGCCAAGATAGCTTGAATCCAGTGGCACAGTGAGTCCGGGACCCACGTCTGGGCATACCAAGCGCACTTAGGGTGAGGAAGCAAAAGACACACAATTGATGGACGGGATGCAGAACAAATCAAAACATTCACCCGCAGTCAAGAGATCTGGGTTAAGTCCATCATTCTTTTGCTCACCATGCCACCCCAGTTTAGACCTGACCAAATGCAAATCAGTCTTGACCCTGTGCCTCATGGGAACAGTCCAGCCCGAACTGCTAAGCCAGGTCCTCCCTGGACCGGAAACAAGCATCCTAGGACCAGTTTCGGGGTTTCTGTCCATCAACTGTTGCTTTTGCATTTGTCACCCTGAGTGGGACGGGTATGCCCAGACGTGGGTCCCGTGCTCTCCATGCCATTGGAATCAAGCTATCCTGGCTGAAGAGGGGTGAAACCCCGAAACCGGTCCTAGGATGCTTGTTTCCAGTCCAGGGAGGACCTGGCTTGGCAGTTTGGTCTGGACTGTTCCTATGAGGCATAGGGTCAAGACTGATTTGCATATGGCTGGGTTCAAACTGGAATGGCGAGCAAAAAAAACGATGGATTTAGGCCCAGATCTCTGTACTGGGATGAATGTATGACATTGTTATGCATTCTGTCCATCAACTGTTGCTTTTGAATTTGTCACCCCGAGTGGGACGGGTGTGCCCAGACGTATGTCCAGTGCTCTCCATGCCACTGGAATCAAGCTATCCTGGCTGAAGAGGGGTGAAACCCCGAAACCGGTCCTAGGATGCTTGTTTCCAGTCCAGGGAGGACCTGGCTTGGCAGTTCGGGCTGGACTGTTCCCATGAGGCACAGGGTCAAGACTGATTTGCATATGGCTGGGTTCAAACTGGAATGGCACGGTGAGCAAAATAACTATGGATTTAGGCCCATATCTCTGTATTGGGGTGCTTGTATGGCATTGTTCTGCATTCTGTCCATCAACTGTTGTTTCTGCATCTAGTAGAATTAATTCAGTCCCTCCCAGCCAGATGAGAAAACAGTAGTCACCCTAAAAAGAAGGGGTGCACTTTAGGGCCCCTTCTGACCTCAGAGACATGTTCTGCTGTTTCTCATGTCTTTTTGATGGGAAGCTCTCAGTCAGCGTACGATTGTCATGTTTATTGAGGCATAAACCAAGACCCTGCATAGACATACTGCAACTGTAAAAGCGGTCTGACAGAGACCAAGGGTGCACACTTTCTAGAGCCATGTAGGGGACAAGAAACTGCTGAAGCCCCAATAATGGTCATGTAAAAACTTGGAACACCAGCAAAACATGTTAGTGGGGGGTTTGTGGCCTCCTAGAAAGCATGATACATTCATGTCAAAATGAATGACCAGAACGAAGGAGTCAGAATATTTTCTGACAGATATTGTGCTCCAAATATTGTTTATAAAAAATATTGCACCATTGGAGTTAATAATAGACCCCGATAGGATGAGACTTTTGTAAATGATATTAGGGACACAATATTTATGTCAGACGATATTTCTATGCTATACTGATATGCAGTTTGCAAGATATCTGTTTGTAGAATTCATTACATCATCAGCAGGAGTTATTATGTCAGCAATGGACACAAACTTCCCATTCATTGCTTTGCCCGACACTTGTCATAACCGACCAAGGGCCACCATTCACCAGTCACCATTTTGCTAATTTCCAAACAGCATGGGGTTCAAATATCACAGACTTACCCAAAACTGAGTACAGACCAAGATGATGAATACAGGCCCCAGCTAGGCCCGCAGGACATAAGGGTTCGCTCTCCTGTAATGGAATCTATAAGGAAGTTGGCACGGAAACTGCAAAGTACAAGACAGCATTTATTAACCCTTAAGGGTGGTCCTACAATCCACACAACACTCTTCAGTATTGCATAGAGTAGCACAAAGAACTTGCGTACACGGTCCCCTTTTATACACAACAGAGGGGCTCATAAGTGGGTGGATACAACATGAGGCAAGGAATGTTACCTTTTATGGACATTTTCGATACAAGATCAATATGTGGGCGGAGCTGACACACTCCTTGAGCCCGCGAAAACATGGTCAAGCAAGGCTAACTGATAACAGATGTGGTCAAGTCTGGGCATGTGCCAGATGGATAAAAGGAGCTATTTATAGACTGTTACTAGGCAGATTACAAGAGCAACTAACACAGAGGTTGGACTCTCCTCGTGGGGAACACGTGGAAGCATAACAATACAAAATGGAGTCCGAACTTCGGTCAACATAACGGAGAAAACATGCTCTATAAGAGGGGAATTAATGTCTTTAGTAAATGCTTAATCACATCGTTGTTTCAATTGACAACAGACGACCCTTTCAGCATTTACTGAAGACATCCGGTTTGTTAGGATAATCATTATATATATCAATTATCATCATCTCTTCTACTTCCTTAGCTAAACGTTTCTGATAAGTGACATTGGCAATAGTTTTCTTATCGGGAATACAAAATGATACACATAATGAGCAGAGTGAGGGACCACATTGAACGCAGATACAGCATGAAAACAGAACCGCTACAATAATGCAGAGACCAGTTAGAACCTTCCATCCCCAGGCAGTAATTAACGCCCAAAACCATCCAGAAAAGGACCAAGTGCCGTTTTCTGTATGGATCTCAGCTGCAATTTTATGCAGTTTATTGATGGCATTATAAACTGATGGCGTGTGATCAGGGATAAACACACAACAGCTACTTCCAATAATTTTACAAGCTCCACCTCGGTCGGCTAACATGACATCTAATACCATACGATTCTGCAATGCAACAATTCTAGTAATTTGCAATTCCTCCGTAAGATTCCCAAGTGCAGCAGCGGTCTGATTTGTCACCGCTTCTACCACTCTTGTTAATCTTCGGATCTTTCTACTGTTCAGGGCAGCTCCAACAAAGAAAAACAATCCTAAGTTAAAATCAATATACTGCTGCAGACTGGTATCAGTCTGATCTACATCGTCAAGTGATAAAGTACGTTTATACCTATTTACAGTCACATTATTCAATAATTTCAGATCCTTATGATAAGATGCGGGAGCTAGGAATACAGGAGGTAATAGAAATGATACATAGCATACCCCAGACCACCCAGCCGGCAGACGGTAATAACCTTTATTTCCACACACAAAATACGTATTATGGGAGGCTAAAAAGGTACTATTGTTCAACCCATCGATATTCAGAACAGTAATACAATCACTAACACCAACAGGGATAAAACCCACACTCTGGACACACAGGTCCGCTTGAGCTTGTGCTACTTGAATCACAAATTTGTCCTTTCCCACAGTGTCTCTTGTGTTCGTGAAGATGTAGGGAATGGATTCATTGTCTGGTCGGTACTCTTCCCACTCCCAAATTGTCCCATTCGCTTGTGGATACCCATTTTTATCCTGGTGACATTCTTTATTGAGTCTGAAGAGCAATCGTCCCACTGTCGGTTTCCGAGTAGCAAAAAGCAAAGTATACCATGCTCTACAAGAGCCATTATGAGAGAAAGGAAGTGGTATGAATGCCGTTCCTCCTTTCTTCTGATGAGCTGGCATCATCCCACATATCCAACAGTTCGTAGCATTCGTAGCAACGTGGGTATGATGCAGCATCTGGATGAAAGTGTTGTTCAAGTAAGACTGTCGATGCTTCAACTCTTGATACGGTAATGTATAAAAGTAGTGCTCCTCAGGCACCGGAGTTGTCAACACAAGAATCTTCCGAGCGGGTGTTACATCCTCCACGAACCATGTGGTTATCCCAACAATGGCTACTGTCAACATGAACCCTAATGCACAAAGGATTTTCTTTTTCTCCATGTCAAAGTAAAAATAAAACCCAATATCTTCCTGAAACTAAAAACCTGTCAGAACTCTTCCCCTTGGGCAGCGGTTGATTTCTTCACCAGCGGGCCAAGACGGGTGTCGCTACACTAATGCAGGGCTGATCCCCCCCCCTTGCCTCATCGGCTCTCCGTTTCACTAACCCAAGGGCCGTTCTGACAGTATGTCCCGGTACTGAAAAAAAAAAAAACCTCACTTCCTTGGTCGAAGATGATATCGCCTTCTTCCAGGAGTCGCGTGGTCCGGAAAGAGCTCCTCGGTGGCGTTTGGCTCCGCAGCACGGCCTGTCTCTGCAGCTAAGATTTCTCGTTGATCGGTCAGCACGGCAGGTTCCACCAATCCGGGCGGCACCTTCCTACAGTGCAGGGAATGGATCCAATTCTTTCTGTTGGAGACTCGCACAGCCGTCCTCGTTGCGAGGAGGACCTGCTCAGGACCCACCCATCTCGGTTCCAAGCTGTTCGTCCTGTCGAAAACTTTCACCATCACGTGGTCCCCAGGCCGGAGACCATGTCCTTCACCGGTAGACCGATCAGGGAGCGCCTCTCGGACCTGTTGATGGATAGAAACCAAGTTATCCGTTAACTGTGCCAGATAATCGCTCATCATTACACAAGGTACATCATACACAGCCTTAGGTCTTGGTGGACCCCAAATATTCATTGGGCGTCCGAAAACAATTTCATAAGGTGTAAGGCCAGTTCGAGAGTGTGGTACCGATCTAATTGACAATAACGCCAGTGGCAGAGCGTCTGGCCAAGTCAAAGACGTCGAAGCTTGAATCTTAGCGATCTTAAGCTTCAGTGTACCATTATACTTCTCAACTAGGCCTGCAGACTGAGGGTGAAACACGGCGTGGAACTTCTGGGTGATGCCCAGGCCCTTCAAGACGTACTTTATAACATCCGCTACAAAGTGAGGCCCATTATCACTCCACAGAAGTCTACAAACGCCATATCGAGGGAAGAACTCTTTCAGCAGCAACTTCGCAGTAGTCATTGCAGTATTGTCTTTCGTAGGGTACGCTTCAACCCATTTGCTGAAAGCGCAGACCACTACTAGAACATACTTCAGGTTGTTACAGCGCTCAAGCTGGATGTAATCCATCTGCAAAACCTCGAAGGGGGCAGTGGGTGTCACAAATCCTCCTGCTGGAGTTCGAGTACCCTTTCCTGGGTTGTACCTCAGGCAGATCATACAAGTCTGCACCACCCTCTTCGCTGTGCTAGCAATCTCTGGATGCTCCCAGACTTGGGTAAGCAATTTCACAATTGCGGAAGCTCCAACATGCGCTAGCCCATGTGCCATCTGAACCATAGGTTGTACAAAAGCCGTGGGTAATTTCCATCTATCCATCTGCTTATTTCTCCAGCAGCCCTCGTCATCCAGTTCTCCCTCACTAGCCCATTGTTCCCGCTCTTTGTCAGAAGCGGTCCTCTGCATTTCTCGCACTTCCTCCTTCGCATCATGCCATCTTTCCACCTGCGACTTTACTACATACACGGCAGTAGCACCGGGCTGCATCGCAGTCTCCCGTGCTACTCGATCTGCCAACGCATTCCCTTCTCCAACTTTATCAACTACTTTCCTATGGGCGCTACACTTAACGATGGCAATTTTCTTTGGGTATGTCAATGCGGTTAAAAGATTATGAACTAACTCCCCATGCATTATCTGTACTCCATGTGACGTCAAAAACCCTCTCTCCTTCCAGAGTAGGCCGAAGTCATGCGCTACTCCGAAGGCATAGCGGCTATCTGTATAAACATTCACACATAGTCCTGTACTGAGCTCACATGCTCGTGTTAATGCTATCAGTTCCGCTGCTTGAGCTGATTTCTGTGGTATGCGTGCTGTCTCCACTATCGTTTGCAATGTGGTAATCGCATACGCTGCTGAAGTCGTACCATCTGGTAGCTTCAGACATGATCCGTCCACCCACAGTTCTCCATCTACATCTGGAAAGGGCGTATCCTGGAGATCAATACGACCCTTTGTTTGTTCCTCAGTCACGAGAATACAATCATGCGCTTTTCGCGCCTCAGGCTGGGTTTCGGGGTATGGCAACAATGTTGCCGGGTTTAACGTTACGCACCTTTTTAACGTAATATGAGGAGCCAAGAGCGTCAACTCATATCCCGTTAAACGGGCGCTGGTCAAATGCTGCGTCTTCGTTTGATTGAGCAGGGCATCGACAGCATGGGGGACTAATACCAACAGCTTATGGGATAACACAATTCCCTCGCTTTGGCGTATTGACACAGCTGTCGCCGCAACCGAGCGAAAACACCCCGGTAATGCTCGGGCGACAGGATCAAGTACAGCCGAAAAATATGCACAAGGGCGCTGCTTATCGCCGTGCATCTGCACTAAAACTGACAATGCACATCCATCTTTCTCATGCACATACAACGAAAAGGGTTTTGCATAATCAGGGGTCCCTAACACTGGTGCTGAACAAAGGGCCTGTCGTAGTTGCTGAAAAGCAGTATCACACTCGTCTGACCAAGGGATTGGGATAGGCGTGTCCTTTGTCAAGAGGGCTAATAATGGCTTAGCTATGTGCGAAAACCCCAATATCCACTGTCTACAAAAAGAAACAAGACCCAGAAATGCACGCACATCCTTCTGTGTGGACGGTCTCGGTGTATCCAGAATTACTTGGATACGATCCGGTGTGAGTGCACGTCCCTCCTTAGACAAAAGGTGACCCAAATAAGTCACCTTTGGTCTACAGAATTGCAATTTCTTCCTAGATACCTTATGATTGTGGGATGCTAAAAAGGAAAGTAAGGATAACGTACTTTTTTCACACAACTCCAGGGTGTCAGCCGCCAGCAAGATGTCATCGACATATTGAATGAGGGCGACACCCTCGAGCAGAGCAAAGGAATCCAATTGTCGTTTCAAAGCCTGACTGTAAATGCTAGGGCTTTCTGTGTAGCCCTGGGGGATCCTACAAAAACGATAAGATCTGTTATTTAATGTAAACCCAAAAAGATATCGGCTATCAGGGTGAATGGGAATGGAAAAGAAGGCATTCTTCAAATCGATCACGGAGAACATAGTCGCCGTAGGTGGTACCAAAGTAAGCAACGTCGTGATATCGGAAACCACTGGGTACTGAGGTATCACGATCTTGTTCACTTCTCTCAAATCAATTATAAACCGATAAACTCTGGCATCCGTATCCTTTTTCAGTATGGGAAGAATCGGACTGTTACAAATGTTGTAGGGGACTTCCTCCACTACCCCTACCGCCATCAAATCCTGCACTATCTGTATGAGAGCCTCCTCACCTTCCTGGGAAATACGGTATTGAGGAAGGCGTGGTAACACCGCCCCCTCCTGGACGCTAATGTGGACCGGTGGAATCACCATTTGTCCCACATCAGTATCCGAAGTTGCCCACAAAGCACGAGGGAGGGTAGCTAACAGCGCATCCTCTGACATCGTACACATCCGTTCTGATCGGGGGTAATTGTCATTCAATATTACCCGTACACCAGCAGGGGAGCAGCGGATCGTAGCCCTAAAATGCTTTAACATATCAAGGCCCATAATGTTGTCCGGTGTGTACGGGGCAAGCAGAAACGGACAGGGTGCAGAAAAAGAGTCAACTTTAAACATGAGGGGCTGCGAAAGAGGGCTTCGGGAGAGTGTTCCGTCAAACCCTACCGATGTAACCATTAAGCCGGATGGGGGAGCCCCCGGAACCAATTGCTTAGACAGTGCACTACGTGTCGCTCCTGTATCCACTAGGAACTGATCAGTAGAGCCCAAAACCTCAGCCGATACATAAGGGCCCTTCTGATCGACCGGCACCTCAACTGATTCTAACCCCCATCCAACGCATTCCTATGCATGCTGAGAGTCATGGTACCCCGATCGGTCAATCCCCGACACTTGATACTGATGCTGTCGATCGAAAACATTTGATCTGTCTCGGTGCTGCCCAGCAGAGTCAAAACGAGCCTGTTCGTTAAAATTCCCTCGAAAGTTCGAGAAACCCCCTCTACCTCGCGGGCCACCATAGGTATGCCCCTGACGCGATGCATGCAACACCGGGCAGTCCCTAGCCCAATGACCCGATTGCTTACAATACGCACATTGGTTCCTATTTAAATCAGATCGGCCCGAGGGAGGACCATAAGATCCTCCCCTACCTCTATTACTACCCCGCCGGGGCGGGCCATAGACTTGTGCCAACATCACCTTTGTTTTCAAATCTTTCGATTTCTTTTCCTCCTGGCCCTTTGCTTCTTGCTCCTGACGCTCATAATACTGGGCGATAGTCAGGAGGGCCGTCGGTGTAGCGGAAGACCAAGAGCTTTCACTCGCTAAACGGGCCGCAACTGCCGGCAGCAGATTAGCCACATATTTATCCGCAAAAAGGTGGCGGCCCGTATCGTCAGTAAGCGACTGGCCACTAAAATCATGAAACGTCTCCTCAAAGCGCGTAAAGAAGTCCGCAACTGACTCGTCAGCTTTCTGTTTACATGCAGCTAACATATTCCAGTCAATCTTTTTAGGGGGGATAATTGTCTTCAACTTAGCCACAATAGCAGCAGGGAGATCTAAAATACTCTGGGGCGGTTTCTGCGCGGGCTTCCGCTCCCTATCCTCATCCTCAAGGTCAGACCACCGGGCCTTAAAGGCAACTGTATCATCTACTTTTCGGACAGATCGCCACATATCCGGTGGTAGAATAAGGCCAAAGAACAGGTCTATATCTGCTAAAGTCATAACGCAAGAATTCAAGGCCCCCTCGACTTCTTCGTAGAAGGCCGCTGGATTCTTGCGGGGGTCAGGCAGCGCATTCTTTAATGCCATCACATCAGCTCTATGCCACGGAGTATAAACCCAATTATACACAAAATATCCCTTAGCATCGGCGGAGGTAATGTCCGAGCTAGTCCCCGCTCCTTTAGGAGGAACATACAAAGGCGCCGCCTCGCGCATTGGTTTAGCATGCACTAGATCGCTCTTATCTGATTGAGAGGTGGATGAGTGGCCTTCTGCGGTACACGAATCCTCCTTCGTTTCCTCCCCTGCTCGTGGGCGCGCTTTTCCTTTATGGGCCAGCACCGCGTCCCGCAAGGCGAATAGCCGCCGAGCCGTATCAGGAGCCTTAGAGGGAGAAAAAACACCATCATGCAATGCTTTAGCATCCGATGTCACTTCTTCAGGCTCAAGGACACTAGAATATTTCCGAAAAGCAGCAATCACTTCCTCAGCGAAATGACTCAAAAAATACAATCTCTCTCTATCCTGCCACGACCCCCAAGTATGGAACAATTCATCCACGGACACCTTACCCTTAAGTGCACGGAAGGAAATTTGCCGAAGCTCAGCCATATGCTCGGCCGATAACATGGACCGCGTATCTACCTTACCCGGACCCGGGACGGAATCTTGTGGCCTCGGAGCAGATGCACCAACATAAGGGGGCGGAGAGCGATCTAGTAAATAAAAATCATCATCAAGATTATTAAGGACAGGATAGAGTGGCTGCCGAACAGCATATTGGCCCGAAACTTGCAGCCTACGCTCTTTCTCTTGTCTCTCTGTCTGTTCTCTGTCTTCCCAACGCTTCGCTTCCTGGGCTCGCACATGATCATTCTTCCGTTGTTCCTTATCAAACAGCGCTTTCTCGCGCTTCTCTCGCTCACGCACCTCCTTCACCCACAACCGTACACACTCAAACATATCCTGACGAGCACGCCGCTTACACATACACTGTTCCACATACTCAATCTTACGTATATCAAACGATCCATACAAAGGCCATCGTAACTCAGGATCTTTCTTAGTATATTTCCTCCATACTGCGCTGTACATTATGGAAGAAAGACCATGCTTCACGTACATATCCCTATTAGGAGTCCCCTCTGGGGGAGCTGGAGCAGATTCCTCGAGGTTCAACCGATTTCCAAAACAGCAACACCACTTACGGAGTGCGCTGAAAGCAGGCATGCTCAGGAATAATGCAAAATATGCAATATTATAGAAAAATGGCACTTAATCGTTGCGCCGTTCAAAGTTACACAACTCCGGAGAAATCTCTCCACATTACCTGCCTATATGTGTTGCAACGCATATATTTTCACAAAGACAAATACAAAATATGACTAGTCATCACAAATCAAACTCAAATAGCCGGACCAGGCTTCAAAAACTCGGAGCAAGCACCGTACACCGGTTCTTACCAATCAAGAGTCCAGATTCCAACTGCCAAGCTCCACAATCGCCCAAACGGCTTTCACGGCAGGACCGACAGAAGAGGTCTCAGTCGAGGACCGGCGCCACCCAGACGGTCAGCTCGGAAGGGAAGGAAGAAAAAAACCTCGGGATGCCAGGGCTAAGACGCCGCTGGCAGTGATCACGTCCCCGGCCAAGTTCCTCACCTTCGTCGCGACCAGTCCTTCGAGCATCCGAGTCGCCGATGAGCCCCACGTGACGGGCGCCAATTGATGAATACAGGCCCCAGCTAGGCCCGCAGGACATAAGGGTTCGCTCTCCTGTAATGGAATCTATAAGGAAGTTGGCACGGAAACTGCAAAGTACAAGACAGCATTTATTAACCCTTAAGGGTGGTCCTACAATCCACACAACACTCTTCAGTATTGCATAGAGTAGCACAAAGAACTTGCGTACACGGTCCCCTTTTATACACAACAGAGGGGCTCATAAGTGGGTGGATACAACATGAGGCAAGGAATGTTACCTTTTATGGACATTTTCGATACAAGATCAATATGTGGGCGGAGCTGACACACTCCTTGAGCCCGCGAAAACATGGTCAAGCAAGGCTAACTGATAACAGATGTGGTCAAGTCTGGGCATGTGCCAGATGGACAAAAGGAGCTATTTATAGACTGTTACTAGGCAGATTACAAGAGCAACTAACACAGAGGTTGGACTCTCCTCGTGGGGAACACGTGGAAGCATAACAATACAAAATGGAGTCCGAACTTCGGTCAACATAACGGAGAAAACATGCTCTATAAGAGGGGAATTAATGTCTTTAGTAAATGCTTAATCACATCGTTGTTTCAATTTACAACAAAGAGGGAGTATTTTATGTGCACACTACTCAAAACATGCGTAGAATCGTGCATAGAGTGCAAGAACCACTACCATAAAGACAGTAACTACTTTACCACGTGTGTATGGAATCACATTTCACGACAGGACAGGGAGGGCACCGGATATCCTGCTGTTAGGATGTTTGACCAACAGGAAATAACCACAGGTGCCAAAGTCAGTTCGAAAGAAAGAGAGAGACATAAAGGAAAGGAGAAAATAAAGAACACAGCAGTCACAAAGAGTCAAATACACTGCCCTCCCCCCCACCTGTCTTCCCCCTATGTCCCCCACATCGCGTGTCTTAGCCCAGGCTACTGCAGCGTCCACACAGTTCTTTAGATATTGTTGGATGCGTTGGAGGTGGTGTCTCAATGACAGCCTCCTGCAAAGGACTTCACAGGTCACCCAGAAGCTGCAGTGCATTAAAAACATCATGGAGCTGTGATCCAAGTGCATTGGGGTGGGTCATGAGTGTAATGGGGGCAGGGCCAGAGACGTGGCTATATATTCAATAACTATTTTGTGGGGGTTTCACCTTCAGATAAATACTTATAAAATAACACACATTTGCATAATATGCATTATTTTAAGTTATGAAAGGGCTCAAATGGTTAATGTCATCACTGCAGAGATATCTGTTTGTAGCCGGTCTCATAAGAGAATCCTGGTTAGTGTTCCGCGGAATAGTAACGTGTACTTATAGTGCTATCAGGTGCAAGCCTGCAATTGAAAGTCCTATGAATATGCAAGTAAACAATTTATCTTTCAAATTTTTTTTATTGAATTTTTATAAGTCGTACAACAGAAACATCAATTCTCACCTACACACAACGGCTGGGGAGGATTAACCTGGGGAGGAAGTGGGAGGTGGCAGGAGGGGATGGGATGGGGGTTGGGGGGGGTAACATGTCCAGGGACTAGAGGGTTAGGGTATGAACAGGTGGACAAAAGTGGGGCTAGTCCATCTGGGGTCTAGCTCCAGGAGCCCTTTCCGAGTTTGTGTCGAGTTGTGGTAGGCGCAGTGCTCTGAGGTAACCAGACAAGAGAGCCCCTAAAAGTCTCTTGACAGTAATGCATGGGCCCCAGATTTTGTCAAATTGCAGCAAGTTGTCGTCTAGGGGAGCAGTCAGTTGTTCCATGCCAAGGAGGCGCCACAGATTTAGTATCCAGCGGGTGCGTGTTGGTGTAGGGTCCGTGCCCCGTTTGGATAGGATAACTTGCTTGGTCGCACCTAATGCTACTGTGATAGCTCCCTCTCTGTGGGAGCGAAGGGGGCTTGGTTAAGGCATTGGGAAGACCCAGCAGGATGTAGCTGGGTAGGTTAGGTACATCTGTGTGGTAGATCTCGTTAACATTAATGATGACCTAATTACCTACTCCCAGTTTCGTTTGAGCTTGACACACCGCCAAATAAGGCGGGTCAATGAGCCTGCATGGCCGCAGTGATGCCTGCAGCGGTCCTCTCCGTTAGGGTCCCATTGCACAAGCCTAGACGGAATGTAATATCAATAGAGCTTGGGGGGATGCGGGGGCCTTGGCAATGCCACGGCTACCATGCACAAAAATGCTTCAAACATAGGCCAGGTTGCCTTCACGCACTTCTATCAATTAAAATCGAATGGTCTGAGAAACTATCTCTCTCATTTTCTTTTTAAATACATGTAGAGGCATAGCAACGAAATGCATTAAGTGCATAACTCTGGTTCTGACGCATGACATTGAAAAACTCTCCATACAAGCTGTATGGCAAATAGCATTGTGCCATCTATGGCGCTTGGCGGAGTACCGCTCTGCAAATGCGCTTTGGCGCCTCATTAGCAGTGTGAAGTTCTATATAAATACAACTGATATAAAATACAACATAGTCAAACCGTACAAGGCCAGAATGATGACAATGCAGAGCAGCAGCCGCACATTGATAAAAGCCTCAGGGCTCCGCCTCTGCCCCATTTCCTGCCTCCTATTTTTTTTTATTAAAGTTTGATTGCAGGCAGGATGCCCATCAGGAAGTCACTTCGACCCTGCTCTGCGTGAAGGTCAGGCAGAGGCCTGGTGCTGCTCACAGACACATGCACTAGTGCGCATGACCCTGCCGCAGCTTTTTCTGTGCTTGTATAATTTCAGCCCAGAGCCTTTGCGTCCTGTGATGCTTAGAGCCACACCCACCTGTGACATACAGCGCCTTTGCTGATTGAACACAGCACGGGCGCTTGAGGCATAAGCGCTGTGCTTCCTGAGGTTGTGTGTCAATCAGCAAGGGTGCACCTCTCCCAACTTGTTACTGGGTGCTATGGTCTCAGCAGCTGTTACTGAACACGCTTCACCCTCTGATGAGCTGGGAAAGGGGTGGGGCTTACACTGATCCTTGGCGCACTTTGCAAGCCTCTCACTGCTTGTTATTTGATTTCTGACTGCAGCCACTTCTCTCCGCCAGGTTAGTCCAGTGGATTTATTTATTTTATTGTGTATGTTGCAAGCTTACTCCCATGTGTCTGCCCAGGATCCAGTAAAGGACATAAATATGTAAACCATTGAAGTGAAAGTGAAACTCTTGCTAATGCTGTCAATAGGGCACATCCTACCCGGTCTGTGTCTCCACTGTCTTGCTTTCTGGCCCAAGAACTGGTAGAATTAGGTGAAGTAATATGTAGCTGTCTTATGCAGAAATGACCACAGAGCTCACATTCTCTGGCCTTTATCACGCACCAAAGACCAGTCGTGCTATTTAGCTCACGGGCCTCTGGTTAACCTTTTGTTTGGTGCAGGTTAGCCTGGTCCACCAGTGTTCAAAAATATATACCAGCTGATTTTCAAACAGACGGTTACCCAGAGGCCGGCAAGCTGATTAGCACTAGTGGTCATTGGCACGTGCTTATACATCCAATCAAAGTAAGAAATGGAAGACCGACACCAGTCAACTCACTCATTTTCTTAAACTATTTTTACAATCCTGGATATGACTGCAAAATGCCTGCAGCAGACACAAAGGAATTCAGTCTCCCACATCTTGCAAAACACCTGGAATGTGTGTTTTACATTTGCAAAAGTGGCCAAGTGTGAAATTGGGGGCTAGCACTAAATATAAAGTTTCCATTTGAGGTGCACAGACTTTATTAATCTGAAAATCAGCTCTCCAGTTTCCCATTCTAGGCCCATTAACATCCATTTGAGAATACAATCGTTCCATCAAATGAGGTAGGGCACGTCCCTGGCGGCTGGGCTCTGCATAAGTTTTTGCAATTGAAGCATAATCTGGCAGAATATTACATAATGGCCCCAGTACTTGTCACCATTGCCAGCCTGCCCCCAAAAGATTGGGTCCTTATGGTGTGGGAGAAAACTCCCTGTTGCTATTGATAATATTCAGCATCGCAGGTGATGGATTAATTAATAACATTGCCAATTATTAGCACATCACTTCCTCCTGTTCCCAATGTCCCCACAGGGTGTCTGGAAGTGCAGGGCTAGCATGCCAGATGTGTACTGGCTATCTGGGTTTTTATAAGGCAAGCACGTTACAGGGGTTGTGGTGGTATCCGCTGTCCAAAACTGACCGCAAGACAAGGCTTTCAAGAGACATTGGTCTAAAACACCAGTCCTTACAGAGAAAATCAAGTTACAAGAAGGAGAGACTGTGTATGGTCCCTTGATAGCTCAATGTGTGAAAGTCTGCAGTGAAGTGCACAGCAGCGTATGTCTGGTGCCCTCGGGGTCCGCATGTTTTCTAGTCCTGCGCCTGTTATTTACAAATCATTGTTTTCAGATGTGTCTCCCCAGCTGATGAGCTCTTACACTACAGTATCCTGATTGCACATATGTTTTGCTCGTAAATGTGCTATGTTATGTAGACTGTGTAACTATGCCATAGAATATTGATTTTGATGCTGTGCCCTTGTTGTTCTAGTTGTGTACCAAGCTTCCACCGCAAGCAACTTCGATTTCCGGTGTTTATTTTTTGCCTCACTATATTCATTGAGTTTTTGACCAAAGGGCTGCACACCGATTGGAACTAATGAATTCCTGGGTGGGTAATTCACACAAAATGAATTAATGTGTCTAGCTTTACTACTTTTTTTATGATTCACAGATGTGAAAGGCAGTGTTTCTTGGGATATGCCTTTCTTCCGGTTCAACTTTATAAGTCTGGATGTGCGCTGAGCAGAACATCTGCATTTGCACGTTTAGATTGAAAAAGACTGCAAAATATTTTCTTCGCATGCAAAACTTTTTTTCATGTGCAGATTGTTATTGCATCACTACTAAAAATGAATTGTTTAGGACATTTCCTCACCCTTATAACATCACTTATGTTTAGAACGGCAACAGATTTGGAAAATTCACAATTTTACCACTTTTTTTTTTTATTCAAAGGTGGAGGAACCTCTAAACCCACTTTGCAACAGACATGCTTCAACTTTGCGCTTGAATGTGCAGGCAAACTCATGGTTGCCCTTACGCCCCACCACTTTCAAAGTTCACCAGCCGCCCGATGCAGAGTTAGGCAAATCTCTGTCAACATAACCTATCCCTGCCTTCTATAGATGTACAGACTGTACTTAGACCCCGATTCAAAGTTGTGTTTTAAATTCCAGTCCATGTGCAAATGGATGTTTGCACACAGTTTGGAATTCGGGCTTGTGCATCAATGACCGCTTTTTGCAATTTTTCTTGAAGGATTTCACCAGAAAAAAACGGAGGTAATCTATCAGGATAAAATGCTATGACATAAATGCAAATCATGCAGTAATCATTATGGTTAATACTTATTCCACATGTTAGGTTTCAAGCTGAGGTGGAGAACTCTGGAGAAGTTAATTATGTTACCTATTCAAAATCACACACCAGGATAGCACCAATTACTGTGTGCACTAATTACCACCTGAATTATACATGACTTTTAACCAAGACATTAGTCTTCAAAGATGTCTTCGTGCTTCTAGCATGATCATACATGTACATAGCTTACAATCTATTAATAAGTCTCATTGTGGGGTCACCAAGTCCATCTATTTTACCATTTGTATACCTGCTGTAGCCTCATGGCCTCTAATAAATCTCTATGTCTGTCTTTGCCCTGACAATACAATTTCATATTATAAACAGAGAAGGGGGCTTTGGGATGTGGGTTGTGGGTGTGTGGGGGACAGTGGGAGGAGGAGGGAGAATGAACCCACCTAGTCCATCCATTTTCCTGCATTCGCCAGTTCTGTTTTTGATCTTGCACTTTGACAATATCATATAGGATAGCTAAATAGATTGACAAAATCATGCATAGATATTTATGATACACAAAGACTTTCAGACTAGCCTGAAATTTCAAATGCCCCACTATAAACTTGTAGGCCTTGCTTAAGGATGGCATTTAGAACATGGTGGACAGTCAGCAGATCTGCCATAGGGGATAAGCCCATAACCTCTGCCACTCAGGCAGAGGACTGTCTACCCTATTTAGAAATCGCCACCTGCACGGCTTCGATTTGTGTGGAGTGAGGGCCAGCGGTGGTGGCGGCAACATCCTCAGCGCACTGGAGGCTTTCTGAGCGGGCACCAATTTTAAAGTTCTCACTCTGCAAACTTATTTGGATTAAAAAATAAACCGTCAAAGCAGGAGTTTGTTTTTTCAGTACAACAAAGATGACCTAACGTGGACTGAGTGTTCTCCCAGTATTGGGGGGGGGGGGGGGCACCCTACATTTTCCCTGCTGTATTCACCATGCTTCAGGCAGGAAAAATGTGTGAGGGTATCCCTCACTCATTGGGAAAGGGATGACCATCATTATGACTTGGCGGACCATTGGTAGATGAGTCACCAGGTCAGAGGTTTACATGAGAAGAGCCAGCGGAGGCCCCATCAGTGTAAATACTGCCAACCTGCCAAGTCTAAATAGAGTGGGGGTGACTAGTTTGGCAGGGCGAATCCTCAACATAGGTATGGTGGTGCTCCCACTCTGCTAAACTCTAAAGGAGTGCCTTATGGTTCACCTATGTCTTTGCCCCTGGTGCTTTGAACTGGCAGCACAAAGTATCTAATACTAAAGAAAACACCAACATTGATCTGATAAACAGCAACGCATTGTTCTTCACAGAGTAGGACAGGCTGGAGGGAGTTTAGGCATATGAATTAATGTCAAGGGAAGAGGAACAGGGCTGCAACACTTCCACCTCTGTATGCAAAAATATAAAAGTTTGCATTTAACAAAACACAAACTTGTGTATATATATATATATATTTTTTTTTCTTTTTCCTTTTCAACTTTCGTGCATAAACGCCCTGTGATTCACCACACGTTTCCAAGGGCGAACAGAAAAACGGCACAACAAATCCTTTGCGACAAGGTATTTTATTTTCTTTTTCAATTGAGTAAGCCACCATTCGTCATGGGGCCATAACCAGCAAAGTGCAGAGGTGCAGACAAACAACGCGTTTCGACCTTGAGCCTTATACTATATATACACATCAGACTTTGAAAGCACCATATAAATATAAAAAACTAGTGCGGTACAAATTGCCTCTTACTGCTACTAGGACCCCTTTCATTTCCTGATTCTATTCCTCAGGCCTCCAACTCAAGGGCTCTTCTCCAGGCCGTCTCCAATCTGCTCTGTTTAAAAATGTCTATTCTTCCTCCCAAGTTGTTGGCTACAATTTGGCCTCTTTTTTTCTTTTTAAGAAGATCCATGCCTTTCATCATTGTATCGCCCGGCTTCCGATTTCATCCTGTCTCATGCAGCATGGTTGTGCTTTTTATCACTCCTCTCACAGCTCTCCTAATGAAAAAGAAAGAGCAGAAGGCTTCCTCCTTAATTCCTCTACTTAACAGGCTCTGCAGATGGTGTATGTTCAGGCAGGACTCTACAATCGTTATCTGTGGTTGTTCCACCTGCTTTTACCTTCATCCTTAACACTTGTTTTCATCTGCCACTGTCCCCAGTGAATAGAAGACAATGCTTGTCAAGCCTCTATCAAAGTCATACTTGAATCACAGGGCAGGGCCTAACTATAGGCTCATTAGGTCTCGCCTGACCCAGCGCATGCGCTGGTCTGGCGAGACTTATTGAGAGGGCTCCAAAAAGTGCTACCAGGCCAGCCTAGAGCTACAGTGCATGTGCGCGAGCGCGAGCGCCGCGCTTGCCGAGATTACTTTCACTTTCGCAGCCGCGCGGCCGCTTTGATGTTTCATCGCGATCACTTTCACTTTCGTGGCAGCACGGCCGCTTTGCATAGCCAATAGGTCTCGCTTTTGGGACCTTATAAGTATATAGTTATGCAACTGTTGCATGGCTAAACACTTATAAGGTCCCAAAGGCGAGACCTATTGGCTATGCCAATGCTTCTTTTTCTTTTGCCAGCCGTCACTAAAACTGGTGAGAAGTTCTGGCTCACCGGTTTTCCAAATATCTTGAAGAGCGCCTGTTACTAGAGTCTAGCCAGATGAGTAAACTGCCCGGTTCAGGCACTGAGACTGCCCCTGTGTCTGTACTGAATAACGTCAGACAAGATTACGATGACATTTCCACCTTCTTCATCATACGGCTGCAGTTGTGTCATCCTGTCAACTCCAAATAAGGATCTTAAAGAAAAACCTTCTTTTTAATCATCTGTGTCACCTGAAAGTGTTGTTAATGCTACTATAAATTCTGAATCGAACTATGCCAATACTTGCTACGTTGATCTTCCGGAGTCCGCTATTTACAAGCCTCAAGGCGGGCTCGACAAAAGCTACATTGTTTGGTAGTTTCTAGGAGGATTCCTTATATGATGTTCTGCTTTGCTCGTCTAGCCTTTTATGAAACAGGCTCCATGCTGCTTTTGTGTGAACTTCCAAATCTATGCGATCCCTTCACTTTGGCTCTTGCTGCCGGTTATCGATTTCTTGATTTGGGAAGGCTCATTGAGACTGAGGGGGGTGTTACTTCTATTTTATTGCTTTCTCTATTTTGAATGCACTCCAGCTTGGCCTAGCGTGTGCAAAATAGAGGACCCTTCGATGTTCAGGAAGGCTCTTGAATTTATTCTATTTCTTGATTATCTTCATTTCTTGATGTTAATCAATTCAGCATCAAGATGCCTTGGGGTGCTTTTTGCATCTTATAATTAACATATCAGCTAGACTCCTATCCGGCATGTATAGGTTTTCAATATATTTAGTGGGTGCCCTCCGGCACTAAACGCAGGTGGTGGCAAGTTTTAAAGAAATCAAGTAGAAATGATGGATTGTGGCTCCTGTCTTTTGGTGACGAAGCATTGCCACCGAGGGACAGTTCTGGTGCCTGATGCATGACCTATGGGAATCCTGTGAGGTTCCTCAGCTATTTGACACATGAACATCATTTACGTCTAACCCAAAGCCTAACTCTGCTGCCTAAAACAATCGCCGCTATGATCAGTTTCTCATACTGCGTTTTAAGACAGATGTAGAATAAGCTTTTTTTTTAAAAATCTATTTTCCATTTTTTCATGACATTAAAACACCAACATTACAGCATAAAGTGTTATGTAAGTCCCTCGATTGCGGGTTTCTGAAGCTGGTTTCAAGATGTAGTCTTTTGGATTCCACAGAATTGCTGGATTACATTACAATAACATGCAGCACATCAGGTTAGGACATTTTGCCACAGGGCAAGCACTTATAATACCTGTTCTCCCCCCCTCCCTTGTCTTTCCTCTCCCCCTGTGTCACTCCCGCTGCTCTCAGATGCACTTTGTTCCATCCCTCCCTCTCCTGCTGATAGCCCTGTACTGCACAGTTCTCTCCATTCCATGGGGTCTGCCTGTAGCCCATCAACCTTGCGTGTGAGTTTCATGTGCGTTTCCTCGGCTAACGCCCACTCCCTGGTATCTCTGAGCCATATTGCTATATTTGGGCTTTCTGCCCCATCCAGGTTATGGCCACCCTATGTCTGGCCAAGACAAGCATTAACTGAAGTAATTTAAAGGGCAGTTTACGTTTTTTGAGTCTACGTATATGGGCCAAAAGGCACTGCAATGGTTCCATCCTTAGCGGGAGACCGGGGACTGTGCATATCTTTTCCGCCACTCGTATCCAGAACTGCCTCACCTCAGGGCACTCCTACGCAGGGTGGATAAAGTCTGCATTTTCAGCAGCGCACCTGGGACGTTTACCATCCTCGTTGTGAGAGATGCATCTCAACTTCACTGGTGTGAGGTAAGTGTGGTGTAAGAAGTTGTAGTGAATCAGTTTGAACCTAGCATTACAGGAGACTATGTGTGAGATCGTGGAGTGGTGTGGCTCACTGGTTAGAGACGGCAGACCCGGAAGCAGAGGTCGGCCCGGGACCAGGGTTCGATTCCCGACGCGGCAGGGTCTTGGGCCAAGGTCAGCGGACTCGATAATTCTCGCCTCGGTGCCTACTCTAACCATGGATCCCACTCAGCAACTCTGGGCAATAGCTTGCTTAATCTCCACTTACGGCCCCATCAGCGCCGGGGATGCTTGTCTTTACCTTGGAGATGCCCAGTAGGGACCATCTCACAGGGAAAGCCAGGATGGGTTCCCCAGCAGTATACAGTGCCGGGACGCCCCGTTGCTGGGGCAGCTGTGCGCTTTACAAGTATACAACATTTACATTTACATCATTAATAGTGGCCCAAGCCCTCCTGCCTAGTTGTGTATTGAGGTCCCTCTCCCAAGCAGCCCTTGAGGGTGGCGACAGGGCAGTAGAGTCCCGCTTCATGACTTTGTATAGGAGAGATAGCATCCTGCGGCCGGATCCGCATGTAAGCAGAATATCTAAGGTATGTGTCGGTTGGCCGATGTCCGGATATTGCGGCTAGGTGACCTCGACTACTTCCTGAATTCCCCTGTATTGCAGATAATGACCCTGCCTAAGCGCATAACTCTCGCTTGCCTGTTCATATGTTACGAAGGTCTCATTCGGGAAAAGGTCTGTGAGGACCTCGCAACCGCCGTCCCTCCAGGCCTGAAAAGACGTGTGTTCCCATCTCTCCGATGGGGGCCAGGATCCACATAGGCAGCTCTCTATGGAATGGCGCCCGACGTAGCACCTTTTCTGCAAACATCTGCCAAATGCTCGCCGTTTGTCGCACTACATATGGGAGATCCCCCTGCCCTTCCTCAGCACTATTTGGAGGGCCCCTGGGTCCGCCCTGCCAGCATAGAATGAGCTTTAACATATGCTTTGTGTGTTTTTTCTGGGATGATGTTTATGCAAAGGCAGTATACCTGCATTCTCCTTGTGTAGGCCTTGCACTGCTGTGTCTTGCCTCTTGAAACTAGTATAGTTTATCAGAAAAAAAATTGTTAGACCTTATTCTGCTGCCAAACTAAGGCTGGGTCTGGTAAAAGCAAGATAACTGATATAGTGTAAAACATGTTACAAACGTATAATGAAAACACTGCTTTGTCCACTACTTGTTCCAGTGTTAAATGACAAACTGGTATCCATCTTGTCTGCTTGGCCTCTCTCTTGCACTTCATTCAAGGTGGTCCTTTCTCTACCCAGGCCAGGGTATATATTCTTAAGGGAACCTTGGAGTAATTTGTAACATATGTTGCATTTTATAATGCACTTTTCCCCTTTAGAATTTAAAAACAACAGTGATATTGTAGTGGATTTGACACTTTATGTGTAGGGTGCCTTTGGTACATATTAGAGAATTGTAAAAAAAAAAAAGCGTCTTGAAGTAACTTTGTGACAACTGGTTATAAGGTGCTTTGTTCTTAACTTTGTAAAAGCTGCTCTTTTGTTCGCAAATCACTCATTCCCCTTTATAAAGTTCTTTGTCAGTAGCCTATAAACATAATCAAATCCACTAAAACATGTTGTGTAATCATTTCAGTCTTGACCAATATGTTTAAAATACACAATTTATCCATCTATTTTCAAGTATTGACTCTAAGGATCGCAGTGCCCCAGTAGTCAAGTCAATAAACTTTATTCGGTTGTGCGAATTGACAACCATAAAAGCATTTACACTACATTTAAAAAGAACACATTAAT
Source organism: Triturus cristatus (assembly GCF_964204655.1). NCBI lineage: Eukaryota > Metazoa > Chordata > Amphibia > Caudata > Salamandridae > Triturus > Triturus cristatus. Next base: position 1,239,115,145 of record NC_140591.1, on the reverse strand, counting down.
ACATAAAGATAAAATACAGTTGTAAGATAAGCAGGTGAAGACAAATATACAACAAGCATTCAGAGTATTTTGTGGAGTCCATTATAAAAAAGAGGTAATAGCAATTCATATATTATTTTTATCCTTCCATACTATTTCTAAATTTTACTGCCAATTTTAAAAAACTACATAGATACAAGGTATATTCACAACTTAATAGCTGTAGAAAGTGCAGTGCAGGACGATATTGTATAAAATTTAGTTTTTTCAGACAGGGTTTTAAATATAGATTCCTCGGTACAGTATAAAAGGGACAAAAGAAAAGAAAGTGTGCCAGGTCTTGCGGAGACATATCGTCGCAGCCGCAAGCCGGCAACACTTGTCCACGATGAGATCCCCTAGGTACAGCCAGCAGAAAATGAAACAGATTAAACCTGAACCTGATCAGTAAGAAACGGTCATAACTGGACAATTGCCAGGATAAATAGGGTTCCATGAGCAAGGTGCTTTTTACTAATACATGATTACGAACACTTTCTTTTTTTAGCTCACGTGATTCCCTATCTTGGATTCTAAGATCAATAAAAGCTTTCTTGACCGTTATAACATCCTGTTTAGTGATCGATTCAGGGGATAAAAAGAGTTCAGGGCGACCTAGATCAGCAAAGCACTTAAAAAGATACTTTAACCAGGGAACCTTCATCCTGTTGTCCCATGTGAGTGACTCTCTTAAAATAAGCTGGGTTAGTGGAATGTTATCATTTAACCAACAATTCATCCAGCATAACATGGGATTAACAGCAATCTTGTCACTTACGAAGGAAACCCCCAGTTCCTCGTGCACGGAGAAGTTGGCCGTGCCCCTGGGAACCCTTAATACTAATTTCAAGAAGTTATTTTCAACAGTCTGTAAGGGATCCGGAGGGACATAACCCCAAATTTCACTTCCATAGCACGCTGTGGAGACACTTTTTGCTTGGTAAAGTTGGAGCAAGGCGGCAACTGGACTATTGCCCACTTTCTTAGAAAAGTCCATTATTGCCGCGTTTACCCTAGTGACTTCTCCCTTCTTTTTTTCAATCACGGGTCCCCAATTTAATTGACTGTCAAAGAGGACCCCGAGATAGGAAAATGTATGTGTAGTAGGAATACGTACACCATTTACATTTAGGCAGTTTACTTTTTTATTTCCCTGTCCGACCTTCATTATGTATGATTTAGAGTTATTAATGCTTAACTCTCTTGAGGTCATGAAAGAATGGAAGGAGTCTAGTAAGATTTGTAGTCCGTTTGCTGTTCTTGATAGGAGAACTGCGTCATCCGCATATAAAAGGACTGGCAGCCCCCTACGGCCTATGTACGGATAATCCGTATTGGTGCTTAAAAGATGCTCTTCCAGATCATTTATGTATAAGTTAAAAAGGAATGGGGCCAGGATGCAGCCTTGTCGGACACCACGATGCACCCCAAAGTCTTTGGTCACATTCAGGTCTTGGGTGAATCTGACATTTGCATTGGTGTCCGAGTGCATATCATCTAACAAATCAACTAAGTTTGGATCCACACCCATTTTTAGCATGGCGTCCCAGAGCTTCCCCCGGCTCACACAATCGAAAGCCGAGGAAAGATCCATGAACGCCATATGGATCGTTCCTCTTCGAGCCTTAGTATACTTCGCGATGATGAGGTATAAGTTTAAACATTGTGAAATCGTAGAATGACCAGGCCTGAATCCATACTGGATTGAAGATATTATATTATTTTCTTCTGACCATCTGACCAATCTGTTCAAAATTACTCCTCCCACAACTTTAACCACGGAGTTTATTAAAGATATTGGTCGATAGCAGGCAGGGCTACTGCGGTCTCCTTTTTTAAAAATAGGCACAATAGTGGATACCCCCCATGATTTTGGGCATCCACAAAGCACAGCAGCATTAAGTACAGCTGTAAGGACCGGTGCCCAGAGTGTTATACAAGATTTAAAAAGATCAGGAGGGAGACCGTCAGGTCCTGGGGCCTTGTTGTTTGATAGGCCTTCTATGCCCTTTATTACCTCATCAGTTGTGAAGAACAGGGATTTTTCACTAATTTCTTTTAGACTGCATTGTACCTGGGAACCATTACCTTTAAAAATGGAACTGAAGTGGTTAATCCAAACTTCTTCTGGGATTTTGGTGCCTGTACTTGAAATACTGGGATGATCAAATAAGGGCTTGTTAATGATCTCCCAGAACTTAGGGCTATTTTTTAGTATCTCTGGATCTAACAAGGACTCCCAAACGCTTTTCTTAATAGCACGTTTGCGAATGGCAAGAGACTTTTTGTACTCAGCCCGCAACACCCTGATGGTTGAAGGATCTCTCTGGTTTGTTTTTAATGCTTTCTTGAGCTCGCGACTGGCCTTCGAACAGTTGCTATCAAACCATTTTGGATTATTGGATGAGTTAGCTATCCTCTTAGCAGGTAACGTTAAAAGTGACTCCACCTTTTTAGCAATCTCATTAAAAGACGTCAGAATTTGTAATGGTGCTGAAGCAGTAGATGTACATGTTATCAGATCATGATGGCATACATTGTTGATAGAAAAATAAAATTGCTTACAGTCCACCATTGACCACTTTAAGCGTCGCTTACCATTAATACATTTAGTGGTACCACAGTCCTCTCGAGGGTTATGTTTTTCGAGTAAGTTCACACCCATAGTAATACATAAAGGATTGTGATCGCTAAAAATGCTTGAAATAATCGAAAAATCCCCAACAAAATTAACAAATTCTGCCGATAATAGAATATGGTCTATATATGACCCTGTTGCGTGACCTTTAAAAGTAGGGGTTGAAAATACAGTTTGTTCCTCAACTATTGACATAGCAGTGAAAAGGTTATATTCATTCATTAAGTCATTTAAACATGAACCCCTTCGCGAGTGATCAAAGTGTATTCCTTCCAGATTGTTACAACCCAAATGACCAACAGGACTCAGGCTAGGATTCCCACATAAATGAGTGTTGAAATCACCCGCTATTATCTTAAGGCGGGGAAGGGAATCATCTTTGGCCCTTAGGAATTCACGCAATGACTCCATATTGCAATCGCCAGACTGACTCACTGCGTTATAAAAGTTGATCAGAGCAAAACTTGTACTGCCCCTCTTAAATTCGACAACCTGAATATTATTATTGCCAGAGTGATGTACAGTTTTAAGGCATATTAGTGATAAGTTAACAAAGATTGCCAAACCCCCTTTAGCTCTACCACTAGGTGAAGGAACTGCCGAAGTTATAAAACTCTCATAACCGTCAATGTGTATATTTTTCCCCACTGCCCAGGTTTCTTGGAGGCATATAACGGGGTAATTTTTAACAAAGGATAACCAATCTATATTAAACAATTTATCCTGCAGTCCAGCTATATTCCAGGATAATAGCCCCTCCTTATATTTAATTGGTTCATGTTTTATTATAGCCACATTTCCACATACAATTTGAGTGATAGGTGTTAAGCCTGTACAGCAGCGTACCCCATCTGTCCCGGGATTAGCCGAAGAACAAGCTTGAGGACAGGCTGGGTTTATATCAGTGGGTAAACCTGGTATATCTATTTGATTCCAGCCAACCAAACCCCCATCCTTACTGCCTTGCGGTTCTAACCCTTGTAGAATATCTCCAAAGTCTGTAACTTCTGGCAATCGGTCGGTGGGGAGGAGGTTAGAAGATGTGTCAGGTAGTCATTCCACCCCATCCAGTCCCCCCTCATCTGAGAAGATGCCATACCTATTGGAGATGGGGATGTTAAAGTGATTATTAAAATGAGTAGAGTAATATTGATCTGGAGGGGGTGGTCGTATTGGACGTTCCCTTCTATCCTGACTATACCCCCAGTTATTAGTAGGTACCTCAAAACCCCAGCCATTAGATGTCGCTGGCCATATAGGCCTGGTGAAATTATGGGTAGGCTTAGGATAGGACATGCTCCGCTGTTTTTTGCCGAAAAATTCTAGGGTGAGAGGAATGATGGTACCTCTTCTGCGCAGCGGCGGCAAAATATTTGGCAGGATGTTTGGTAAAACTGCAGAATTGGCAAAATTTATAATAATGCAGTCACCCTTGAATTTTTTAGGGTTTTGACCTATCCATGGGACCCTTCTGGCTGACTTAATGTCACCAGCTAGCTGTTGTTTCCCCCACGGGGCCAGCTGCATATTGCCTGATAACCAGTGCAGGGCCTTACTTGTTACTGCCGGGGGGGATTCTGATTGGTCTGGGGCTAGTGGGGGGACGTTAGCCAATACCAGTACTAATGGAGCCGCATCTTCCAGAAACTGTACCATAACTTCTTCTGTAGTAGGTGCAGGTATTACAGGCGGAATTGGGGGTAATGTATCTCCTGGCAGTAAATGATGTGTCGCTGTAGTTGAGGACTGTTCCTGTAGATTTGCGTGTATAGTGTTTGAGGTAGTGCCTCCCTCAGATGAAGGAAAAAGAGCCTCTTTTACGGGTAGAGCTAGGCTGGTAACTGTGTCTGATATATTAGACACAGCTTCTACTAACTTTTTTTGATCTGCACCTAGTTTCTTTATATCAGCAGTTAGCTTGTCCAATTTGGTCACTACTGGTTTAATTAAGATTTTAAGTTTGGTGTCAATTAAATCAGCTAATCTTGATAATAACTCCTCATCCACATTATACTTCTCGGGTTCTTCTACTTTCCCCCTGCTTTTGTCCCTACTTCTCACGGGTGACGCAACCCTCTTCTTCCCTAAAAGAACTCCACCACGGTATAATTGAGTTTTTCTACATGTACTCAGCCCGCAACACTATTGCCCCAGTATTTGAAGTGGTCGCCCCGCCTTCATTCGTTGAGCCATTAGTGCCCCAGCCTCAGTCCCACCCCCGTAAGTTTAGGTCTAACATAACATAACATAACATATTTGTAAAGTGCACGTTCACCCAGGGCATCTTGGCGCTGAATAACACCTGGTTCACTCACTCCCCCCCCCTCCCTAAACCATGTAAAGTGCTATAGAAAAAGGCACCACATTGACAAAAGAAGAGAGGGCAAAGAGCAGCAAGAAGGAGGCGGGGGTCCCTGGACACGTTTCTAGACCCTTTTGAGCCCCCATGAAAAAGTGTGGTCCGGGTGGACACATCCTGGCACCCCAAAAAGTAGCAACGCCCCAACTGGATTGTACCCGGGATCTAATGGTTACATCCAATGTCAGACGAAATGTATATGTACTAAAACTCTCGCGTGCCTGTCCTCTATCTCTTCATTCATCTCTTAGCTCCCTTGCCCTTTTCTATCTCTCTTTTCCCTCAGGAACACTAACATAAGAAGGTTACACACAGAAAGGTGTGATACTAGTAATTTGATGTGACGCTGTAAGCCCTGTTAGAGCTCTACTAATGTGTTCCTGTATCTTCTTTATAAAATCAATAATAAGTGTATTTTTTAAAAAAAGAAAATAAAAACATCACGCCAACTACCCACAGGGTTAAAAGAACGGAAGAATGCGCTCAACCCTCGCGCCTCACCCCTATGAACCATGAGATGAATGCACTCATCCCTCGCGCCTCATCCCATTGGTCCATGAGATGAGATGAGATGAAAGGGAGATTTGAAACCATGAGGTGGAAGAAAATTCACAGATCGGACAGGGAACTACTAGAATGTAAAAGGACTCTTGCGCCCAGCACTCCTGAGTTGAGACCTGGCCTTTCCCTGCTAATGGTATGTCTGTTGAAATGCGGCGTCTCTCGCACATGTCACTGCTGGCCGCGCGCTCTCTGGCTCCAGACGCCCCCCTCTCTCCCAGATCCCCCCTGCGGCGAGGCGCGCTGCTGGGTTAACGAGCAGAGCCAGCTGGGGAACAGCTGCTGGAGAGCCCGCCTGGCACTGCCCGGTGCCAGGTCGCAGACCAGAGACGCCCCCTCCCTCTGCACACAGCCAGGAGGTCTGCGCACAGCCCGCGCGCGCTACCTGCACACCTCGCGCTGCCAGCATCGATGACAGCTTTACTTACCGATGCCAGGACACATAAACAATGCACGCCTGTCGCTGCCAAGCAGCACGCTGTGCCAAGCACGTTCCTAGCCAATTGTCTTACAAATGGGGCGAGATAGGCGGGTGAATGCGTGTTGCAACTTACCCTCCGGAACGGGGCAGACAATTCAGAGCCCCGTTTTCCCCTACCGTGAGTTGGAGGGGGTGAGGAAGCTGGTAGGGGGCAGGCCCTCGCCTGTTACCCATTAACCTTCCCAGTGCATCTGGCCTCGCACTCCAGGCTCTCAAACTGTTTGTGAAAGGACGTGGCTTTGAGCCACACCTTGCGTTCAGCTGTCTCCGAAAGTAAATGTGTGCGCATAGAGAAGCAGGGCCCGCTCCCTGCTGGTCCGGGTGGAGAGGAAGGCGTGTGCATAGCTCCACACACACTGCCTGCATTCCCCTGACAAGCTAAGAGGAAGCCGTGCACACAACCCTTCGCTCCCTGCAACGCGTTGGAATCAGCAGGCACGAGGGCGCAACTCTACACCCTCCGACTTACAGGTCTGGATAAAGGCAAATGTGCGCGCACACAATACCACAACCTGCATCCCTCAGGGCCGAACCAGTGTAAGTGTGGGCGCACAACACCACACCATACACCTTGCATCTCTCAGGGACGAAGCCGTGAGTGTGCGCACAACACCACACCACACACCTTGCATCTCTCAGGGACGAAGCAGTGAGTGTGCGCACAACACCACACCACACACCTTGCATCTCTCAGGGACGAAGCAGTGAGTGTGCGCACAACACCACACCACACACCTTGCATCCCTCAGGGACGAACCGGTGTGTGCGCACAACACCACACCACACACCTTGCAGTGTGTGTGTGCACAACACCACACCACACACCTTGCATCCCTCAGGGCAGAACCAGTGTAAGTGTGGGCGCACAACACCACACCATACACCTTGCATCTCTCAGGGACGAAGCAGTGAGTGTGCGCACAACACCACACCACACACCTTGCATCTCTCAGGGACGAAGCAGTGAGTGTGCGCACAACACCACACCACACACCTTGCATCTCTCAGGGACGAAGCAGTGAGTGTGCGCACAACACCACACCACACACCTTGCATCTCTCAGGGACGAAGCGGTGTGTGCGCACAACACCACACCACACACCTTGCATCTCTCAGGGACGAAGCGGTGTGTGCGCACAACACCACACCACACACCTTGCAGTGTGTGTGTGCACAACACCACACCCCACACCTTGCATCTCTCAGGGACGAAGCGGTGTGTGCGCACAACACCACACCACACACCTTGCATCTCTCCGGGCCGAAACAGTGAGTGTGCGCACAACATTACACCACACACCTTGCATCTCTCAGGGCCGAAGCAGTGTGTGCGTGCATACAACACCACACACCTTGCATCTCTCAGGGACAAAGCAGTGAGTGTGTGCACACAACACCACACACCTTGCATCTCTCAGGGCCGAAGCAGTGAGTGTGTGCACACAACACCACGCACCTTGCATCTCTCAGGGACGAAGCAGTGAGTGTTTGCACACAACACCACACACCTTGCATCTCTCAGGGCCGAAGCAGTGAGTGTGTGCACACAACACCACACACCTTGCATCTCTCAGGGCCGAAGAGCAGTGTGTGCGTGCGCACACCACCACACACCTTGCATCTCTCAGGGCCGAAGCAGTGAGTGTGTGCACACAACACCACACACCTTGCATCTCTCAGGGCCGAAGAGCAGTGTGTGCGTGTGCACAACACCACACACCTTGCATCTCTCAGGGCCGAAGCAGTGAGTGTGTGCACACAACACCACGCACCTTGCATCTCTCAGGGACGAAGCAGTGTGGGTGCGCGCACACCACACCACACACCTTGCATCTCTCAGGGCCGAAGCAGTGTGTGTGCGCACACCACACCACCCACCTTGCATCTCAGGGCCGAAGCAGTGTGTGTATGCGCACAACACCACACACACATCTTGAATCTCTCAGGGACGTAGTAATGTGTGTTCGCACAACACCACACACACACCTTGCATCTCTCAGGGACGAAGCGGTGTGTGCGCACAACACCACACCACACACCTTGCAACTCTCCGGGCCGAAGCAGTGTGTGTGCGCACAACACCACACCACACACCTTGCATCTCTCAGGGCCGAAGCAGTGAGTGTATGCACACAACACCACACACCTTGCATCTCTCAGGGCCGAAGCAGTGTGTGTGCGTGCGCAACAACACCACACCACACATCTTCCATCGCTCAGGGACGAAGCAGTGTGTGTGCGCGCACACCACACATCTTCCATCGCTCAGGGACGAAGCAGTGTGTGTGCGCGCACGCCACACACCTTGCATCTCTCAGGGCCGAAGCAGTGTGTGTATGCGCACAACACCACACACACATCTTGAATTTCTCAGGGACGTGGTAATGTGTGTTCGCACAACACCACACACCCTCGTTTGCACCAGATATATAGGGTGTAAAACAGGGTTCTGCAGTCACTTCGGTCTTGGAGTGACCCTGATCCGAATGGCCCATGGCCTTTACATCTGTGAGGTGACTGGGACAGTCTAAGAGACATTTTATGGGTCCTTAACAAATCATAGAGGGGCCGGGGCACCGGGGCATTACTTTGCATTTATGACAGCGCTGCTCCCACACAAACATGTACAAACTAACGCATTCTCCGCATTCCAGTCGAACCAGGCGGAAGCGCGCGCACGTGCCTGCTTGTGCGGATGGATACACCCCTGTGTTTCTATGGATCCAGGCTGAGAGCTGTGAGGGGTCACAAGGGGGGGGGGGTGAGAAAGGAAGAGCGTGTGCGTGTTTCTATCTATCATGGGCCTCAGGGGGCACCTCTCAGTGACCCACATGTAAGTGCTTAAAATAAGAGAACAGATGTGTGGGCGCTCGTCTGGCCAAACCTTCAGACAACGAGCCCACACATCTGTTCTTTCTCCTTTTAAGTAGTTCAGGCCTGTTTGCCTGCACTGACTCAGCACTTTAAGAAGTGGAGGTTACAGCGACAAGACGGCGGTTCTCTACATGCATAACCTATGAGACCAGTAGGCACGGGCACGTTGTGGCCAATGTGTCCTTTGTGCTTGGGAAGCCCTTGGGTCTTGTCTCGAGGTGGACGTGCAGTTATTATAGTGTAGCACTGAGAAAATGGCTGCCTGTCACCCTGGCTGGGCTATCGGGGCTGCGCTGGCACCTGCTTGCAGGGTAACAGTAGGCATCTGTGCGGGGTTAGATTGGGATCAAAAACAGAACTGGGCACCCTAAAAAGGTGGGCCACATTTGCAGACTGCGCCTTTTCGCAAAACACTTCTAGACTGTTTTAAGTATTATGAAAAGAAGGTCGGGTGGTTCTCTAAGAAAAGCACGCCTTAACTTCATGGGGATTAAAAACAATGCAAATGGCGCCAGAACTCTTTGTTCACTGATTAGTGCGCAAAGGTGAACCACACCTGCCCCTGCTCCGTCTGCATACATTAATGGGCCGGCCCAGAGAGAGACTGGGAATGACCCCTCCACACCCACCCCTTTGGTAAAAGGGAGGTAACCGAGGCGCATCTGCCTCCAGAAAAGCCACTCAGGCTCCCACTGAGACACAGGTGACATCTGAACAACACAGACACCGCCCACAAAAGCTCCTCACAGCTGGAACTCAGATACTGGCCCATCGCCCATTACCCAAGTGCCCGCCTTATCAATGCTTTCTTTCATTGGTGGCACAGGCAGGGACACAGAGAGGCTCAGCTCAGCTGAGCAATGAGAAACAGCAAACAGTAAGACGATGGATGGGGCGCTGAAACTTTTCAGACACTCACCACCGGTCACTATTAGAGCTGGGTTACATCCATCATCGTTCTTTTGTTCTCTTCACCACCTCAGTTCAGACCCAGCCATATGCAAATCAGTCTTGACCCTGTGCCTCATGGGAACAGTCCAGCCCGAACTGCCAAGCCAGGTCCTCCCTGGTCCGAAGACAAGCATACTAGGACTGGGGGTGAGTGTCTGATGAGTTTGAGGGCTCCGTCCATTATCTCCTTGTATTTGCTTTGTTCGCCCTAAGTTGTCAAGGTATGCCCAGGATGCTTGTTGCTGGTCCACAAGGTCACCCAGCAGGAGCTGATAACACAGGGTGGCAGGGAAAAAAAACACTGACGTCCATTAAGGGGTGTACAAACACCCCAAGTCATTGGTACCATCCTCAATAACCATTATTTTTTTTTGGGGGGGGAGGGAGGCTGGGGGCAAAATAGCAGTCTGTTTGTGTGGTGTACAGTCCTAGCACCAAGATGCCTGGCTGATGTTGCCTCCCCTCAAGAAGGGAACACCATCAACCCCAGACAGCTTCAGCCTATTTGGGCCTTATGCCACTAAGCACCCCTGCCTTGGCTTTCCCTGTTAGTATGCTGTGTTTACTCACATCTGCTTTATGCTTCAGGGTCAGTGTGCTGTGATAGCAAAATTATATATATCACCAAATCCTCCTTCAAACGAAAAGAGCAAAGGCCACGCAGGGGAATCTTGGAAGCTCTTTTAATGAATCTATGGCAAATGCATTTCGGTACAAACGACCTTCTCCAGTGCCAGAAATTGTGGAGAGGCTGCCACCCACTGCTTAATATTAGTCCTGCCATGTTTCCATTGGTGGAAACCCGCTCCTCCCCCATCACGTAGCTGATCACCTTTTCGCAGTTCACAAGATGCTAGTGAACTGCAAGTCCCAGGATACACTTCTGCCGAGGTAGGTGGTGCAAGGGGTCTGTATTGCCAAGTGGTTAGCGGCAAGCAGGATCGCAGTATAGATGAGTGCCAATATCCTTTTATGGTTCAAATTAAAAACGCCTCCTCGAGTCCCCTATACCGTTGCAGCCTCCGAGTTCAGGATTCGTTTAGGCAGGGGCCGAAGTAGCAATCCATTCCGCCCAGCACGGAGTCAATGACCCCAGTACACCGCCACCTCTTGTCCCAAACCGAGAGGCGGGCTGAGATCAATCCAATACCTTGGAACACAACACGACACCGCCGAAGCAGATACCAATGGTGTCTCAGCCAACTTGCGCAGCGGGAGCCTCTGAAACGCGTCACTGGCAAACGCGTACCATATCACCAAATCCTCCTTCAAACGAAAAGAGCAAAGGCCACGCAGGGGAATCTTAGAAGCTTTTTTAATGAATCTACGGCAAATGCATTTCGGTACAAACGACCTTCTTCAGTGCCAGAAATTATGGAGAGGCTGCCACCCACTGTATATATATATATATATATCTAGCTCAGTCAGTACTTCAAAGAAATGAAGGGACCGCACTCTTGTTAGAGGTGAAAAGACACGGTTTATTCACCGAGAGGTGGAGAGCAGCTCCTGTATACAGCATTCTACAACACCAAATATATATATATATATATTACCCGGGGCGTTGTAGGAGTACATTTCGTTCAGGGCAGCGCGGGCCGGTCAAAGGGTGCTTTGTGATTCCCAGATGTTCATTTTAACAACCCCCGAGCCTGCAGCTGTGCCACTCCCCCGTGTGTTCACCCCTGCCCTCTGCTCCTAAAAACTCCGTCGTAAACATGTGTTCGGCAGGGCTGTCTGGCATTGTGGGGAGCTCGTAAGGGGGGCGGGCGCTTGTTTCTGTCAGAAAGGCCTCTCTTCCAGGGCAGGTCGAGGGGCACCTTTCACTGTCACCGTTTGACTTTGGAGACCTGTCCGTACAGGTTACACTCACTGCTCTGCTGGGAAGCACACGTGCAGGGCCTCCGGACCGAAGCAGGGTGGGGAGGCCGGGGCAAAGGTCGAGATGAAAGGCGGAGTGTCCGCTCTGCCGATAAATCACATTGGAGCCAGGAGCCGGCTGACAACATACAGCGCGGCAGGCGGGAGTCGGAAAGTGTGCGGTGTTGCGCACACCTGTAATGCTCTGCCCGGAATGTAATAGTGGTCATGACTCCAGCATGTGGCTTCATGTCATGCGAGCCCCCTGCCCTGATTCTTTCCGCCATCAACACGTTACATTCTAGGACGTATACTTTCGTTTTTTTAGCGGCGTAAACGTGAGCTCAAGAGGATGTGACCTAAGGGCCAGAGCTGCCGACTTTACAGCTGGGGAACCAAGTTCGAGTCTCTGCGTCGGTTCAACCTCCTGTGATTCCGCGCAAATCACAATCCCTCCGTGCCTACCAAAAATTAATGTGTCCTTGTGTAACTAACGTAACTGGTGCTCAGATAAAGCGCTTCGGGTCGAGCTCGCGCTATATAAAACTGCAAATAATTTTAAAAAAAAATTGTGGCGTGTAAAGCTCTCTGCAGGCTAAAAGGCCCCGACCGGCTGACGGTGTCATACATGGCATGTGGCCAGTTGGCAGCTGGGCCTCGCCCGCACCACTCACTGCCAAGTGCCCGAGATTTGAGGGTGGAAACCACATTATAATGTGTCACTGGAGACGACGGGCGTGGAGGAAACCCCTGCGTCAAGGGCCGCGTTCCCTCCACACCCAGTGTGCGCTGAGCGATAAACCAAGGACCGTCCAGTGTCAGCGGCAGAACCTTCCAGAATGGAAAAAGGCGGGAATTCCTATGCCCCTCCCCCTTCACGCTTTACCTGATCTCGAGACCCCCGCCTTCCCTCTGCTCCTTGGCCGCCTGCTAACACCAAAATGAATAGTGATTACATATTTATGAGGCACTGGGCTCCCCAGGGAGGATTGCAAAGTGCTTTTACGGGCGAGCTGCGCATTTTATTAGCAGGCAATTACAGCCTGGTCTTGGTTTCATATTCGCCCCGGGATGAGGTGACGAGGGCTGAGGGGGTACAGCCGGGCGCTGAATGTGACCAGGGCCGTGGCGGAGCTGCGCGTCATGGGCCGAACTGTTGGGAAGGAAGTGAACGAAAGACCTTGGGCTGAATAGATGACTGCACGAACCAGTAACATACATGTAAATGTTGTGTATTTTTCCCTTGTTGAAAGTTCTGTGTATTACAAGGCGTTCGTATATAAGCGCTTCAGATGTTATAAGGAGGGGGCAAAATGTAAGGATGGATCAAAGCGGCAATAAAATGAAACGCAATATAAAACCTAATCACGTAAAACAACCTGAAAGCAAAATGCCTGCCAGGGAAACGTAGGCGAGGAACGATTCTTTTAGGATTCGTAAATAGATGATGATAAAAAATGGCTTTCACTTGTTTAAGAACGTTCGGCTCGAGAGGAGGGGAAGAGAGGGTGGGTAGAGGAGCGGAGGGAACAAGTGAGGGGAAGATGAAGAAAGAGGGTGAGTGGGGGAGAAGGAGAGATAGGAAACTAGAGGAAAGGGAGGATCAGCATGAGAGGGGGACGAGCTTGAGGGAGAGATGAGAGACATACATAGAGAAGAAGAGCGCCATGAAGGCGGGAGTGGATGGCATAAAATATGGTTAGGAAGCAAGAGACGGTAGTAAGGAAGAATACTTTTTTTAGTTGCCTGTTGTGAGGAAAGAGAAAAAAAAATAATGTGCCTAGCTGTTACGAGCAACAAAAAAAGTTTGGCGTCTGTGCTTGTGGTATCAATAAAAAGCTCCATTTTACGAGGCTAGTGTAAAATGCAATCCTCTGCTCTGCTGGGCTAATTGGCGCATTACGGGAGGGAGGCGGTGCTGGGCCCCTGCCGGGAGCTGGCAGCGGCGGGGCTGGCGGGGGAGAGGAGCGGAGACTGAGAATCGTCGCTCAGCGGGTGGCGACTACATGGATAGGGTGACCAGATTTTGAGAAGGGGAAACCGGGACAGGACAGACATCAAAAATAGAACTAAAGCCTTTAGCCTTACTTTTGTGTCTGGCAGTGGCGTAACGATAATTGAGGGCCCCCCCCTGCAAGGTACGTGAAGGGGCCCCCTACGGACTCTTATCAGGAGCTCCCCGGCCGTAGTGCAGTGCTGAGGGGGCCCCCTGGAGCGTGCCCCCCCCGCTGCGGGGGTGGGGCCTGTGTTACGCCCCTGTCCAGATTTGTTGTAGTCTTCTAAATGACTTTCAGTCGGCAAAACTTTACATAACTAGCTCTCCAAACTCATATGTGAGAACTACAAGTTCCAGCATGCACCTTGCTACTGCCTTAACAGCCAAGATAGGCTGAATAAACGGTGGGGGGCGGGGTGGCTTTATATTCTGAAAGAAGGGGATTGGGTGCGTATTAAGAAGTGGAGAAAGGTAGGCAAGGGCGACATTGTGATTTCTGAACCCATAAGAGTCGCTAAGGTTCTGGCAAGTTGAGTGATGGGAGTCTAGCACGTGAGCCATTTAGCCAGGTGCAACGATGCCTGTCAGGTAGAATTTTAAATGGTACCAAGAGACGGAAGGAGCTTGTGGGGGTTGGATGGAGCTGCAGTGCAGGAAGGACGGCGTGATTTGCACAGAGTGTGCAAAGCAAAAGAAGCAAGGTACAGGCACGTGCTCAGGCCCAAATGGTTAATGCAAAGTGATAAACAACTGAGGATAATGTGAAAGAAAAACATCTTGTTGGCTCGCCTAGTTCAGATCTGGAGAAGTAAGTTGACTGTAGTATGTAAGGGCACACAGGGTGCATCTTTGCTGAAGAATCTGGGGCAAGTGGGCAGCGGGAAAGCACGGTAGACACTACAAGAGCAAAGGCCTAACGAGGGAAGGTTAAAACCTACCACTCTCAGACCCAAGAACTTTAAAGATTTTGCGTGCAATTTATTTACCACTTTGCTATTGTGGTAGTGTTTCATACATTCCTTTTCAGGTCTGTGTTTAACTGTGTGCCTATATCTATACATTGTGTTTAATCTATGTGCGGTTTTACTTGCTTGGAAGTGTATAGTATCAGTCTGTATTTTTTAACCTTTTTACACTGTAATTATGTTCTAGCTCTATATTCCGTGAGTAGGATGTTTACATTTTAAATTTATATGGTGGCGGGAAGCTGTGTACAAGGTGTCTGCTGTCACGCAAGGCTGCTCATTAAATAACTCCGACTCTTTAAGGCCGGTCTCCTACTTACACCCTGCACTGGGTACGCGCTAGCGTTGAAGGTGGGGATAGTGTGTGCGTGAAAAAGGTCCTCTGGTGAAATACTGCATTTTGAACATGCGCAGTGCACCCTTCGTCAGTGGTAGTAGATTGTGTTGGTGGCATTGTGCAGTACTGGCAGGCAAGGCTCAAGTCGGAGTACCACGCGGGTGGACGGCATCCCCCCACTTATTTTACCGGGAGCTCGATAACTGGAGCAAATGGAGCCACACATCCACTCTTTGGCCTCTCTGGGGCGAGTTCGGAGCTCATTCAGAACGCTGCTCATGCCCTGGCTTCTCTGATGCAATCGCATCTAAGGGGTGAGTGAGGGGAGGCAATGAGTCTGATGGTGCAAGCCACCTTTCGTGATGTCACTTCCTGTTGTGACGTCAGCGTCCCCCCACTTCTTTTTTTAGGACTTGTGCCCTGCTGGCAGGTACTATGGTTGGAGCATGGTTACTATAAATAATACTGTCAGTGCGTGTGGTGGTGAGGTAATGGTGGTAGAGTAGAAGCGGATACGGTGGTAACATTAGGGCAGGTGGTGGCCGCTACTGGTGCTACAGGACTGGTAACTGAAGTGCTACAGGCGACAATATATACAATTAGAGTCAAGGTATGAGGTCAGTGCTATTGGAAACATTCCATGTATTGCACACCAGTGCTACAGGACCATAGGATACGTATTATGCCGCCACGGTACAGAGCCTGTGTCAATGCTCTATGACTAGTGCCAGTATGTAGGTCCTGGGGCATGGGTCAGTGCCAGTGTTACTTGGCTATTTGTACAAGAAGCACGAAGGGGTCTATTTTGTATGGGCGGTGCTGTATGATCAGAGTTATGGGATCAGTAACATCACTTTAAGGTTCCATAGCTCTGACCTTTAAGGTCCGTGCTATGAGATCTGTGCTCAGAGGCATGCTACAGGGCAACATGATTATACTACTGCTGCAGGGTTAATCAGTGCTATAGCTACACCTGTCACTATACTGCAGGGAAGCTTTCACCATAGCAGAGTCAGTGGTAAAGGACCTGGACTACACAGGAGCAGTGAGAATGCTCTGAGGTCAAGCAGACTGCTCCTGTCACTAGGCTGTATCCTGTAGGCCATAGACCTGTTGTCAGTGACTAGCCTATGTGTGCTGCTGCTGTTTCAGGTCCTCCTGTGCCTTGAAGCGGCTGTTCTCTTCACCTGTGACTACTGGAGGAGAGCCCCAGGGGCCATGAGACACAGTGCACAGCGTGAGCAGTTACAGGTTCTCCATAGGTCCAGTTGAAGGATCAGGGGTGCAGGCCAAATACCCAGTAAGAGGCACAGACAATGCAGGCAGGGGCAGCTCCTCCTCGGGAGCAGAGGAGCATCACCCGCCTGCTGCCAGCGCGGCAGGCAAACACAAGTAAAGAAAATGGCATGTCAATGCCATTTTATTTATTTGCCACTGCACCGGCTCACGCTGTGTACAGAGCAAGGGTGACAGCACTGGTCTACAGTGCGCATGTTGGATTGGACCGCCGTCTTAAGACGGCCAGCCTGACATGCACTCTGTAGACCCAGCAATCCAACTGTTGTGAAAAAGCCTGGGGTTTGTTGGCACAGGCCACCAGCCTCAAAATAGGCGCTGGGTGAGCCTGCTCCCACCAATTCTGGAGCTGCTTTCACAGCATGTGAGCAGCTCCAGGATTGGTTGGAGTTGCAATCCACGAGCCGGAAGGAAGTCCTTATTTTTCCTGCTCGTGGACAGCAAACAGAAGTGCTGCACCGGTCGTGCGCCTTCGTGCCCTACTATTTTTCATTTAAGCCATCCGCCACTGGTGGCAGGGCTTTAAAAATGACTGATGAGGAGATCCTTTTCGAAGCAATGCCCGTCCGAGAGCCCCCATGGCCTGCAGATGACCACAGCTGCGCTCCCTGCACCTCCTGGGACCCATACCTGCCAGCCACAAGGTGGCGGTTATTTCATGACTTGTGCGCTTTCCTTTCTTCATATATATTTATAACACTTAAAGATATTACTACTACAGCTGCTAATGCAAGGCCATGTCAGATTGGCGTAACCGGTCTGATCTTCTAATGTCTCTGTGAATTGCCATGAGCATTGATGTATAGTTAGTTATAAAATTGGTGCAATCCTGCTGTCTAAAACCTATAATTGTGGGATTAGTATAACTTTTACTTTTCCTGCCCACCCCTTCCAAGTACATTCACAGTCATTACCTGCTGGGAAACTGCTTGGAAGGGTGAAGCGCTGACGGGAAGTGGGGTGGAGCAGTGAAGGACTATCAGTGCCTTCTTTTATACTCTGTATTTTTAGGTCTCGGCTAGCGAAGGCTGCGCTTGCGCAGTCTCGCTCGCGAGATTTAATGACTTGGAGAAGAGGGGCTTGAACCCGCCCCTCTTCTCCCCTGTTCTCCATTGGCTGGCCTCTTGAATGCTGGCCAGCCATTGGAGAAGAGGTCAGTCATTCCGATCAGGCCCCGTCCTTTTCGGATCGGGGGGCGTGTTTTTTGCAAGAAGTCTCATTGTCTCATTCTCTCCTCCAGCCAATGGCTGGAGGAGAGAAAAGACAAACACGCCCCCAAATCCGAAAATGCCGCTGCCTTTCTCCGAGGCATTTCTGCTCTGCCTCGGAGAAAGGCGGCGGTGTTCGATGACTGCTTGGAAATATGCTTTTTACAAAACGCTGCAAGTACTGAGGTACCGAAGATTCTCTGTTGCAGCAAGGCACTGAGTGGCGGTAAAAGGAGTTTGATGTAAATATACATGCGTCAGCAGCGGAGGTGCAATAAGTGTACTTGCTGATGGTGCAGTGTTGTGGATATATCTAATTAGTTGTCGATATTCCCTCTCGCCATGCCAGCCTATAACCCTTTGAGTTCAATGGGTGTTGCGCGCCTGATCACAGGTAAATGCGGGAGAGAACGGGGTTGTTGAGCAGGGCCGGGCTGGCTTGCCCAGGCATCGGGCGTTTCCTGTAGCAAAAGTGCTTCACAGTTAACCTCCCCCTTGACCCTCCAGCTGGTCCGACATAATTGCCAGGCCTACTTTGGGGTTCCAGTTCGGCCCTGTTGTTGAGTATCCTACCCAGGCTTTAAGTGGGATAAAAAAAAATGGGTGGGGGTGGGGGGCGCTGTTGCGTCAGCAGCGGAGGTGCAATAAGTGTACTTGCTGATGGTGCAGTGTTGTGGATATATCTAATTAGTTGTCGATATTCCCTCTCGCCATGCCAGCCTATAACCCTCTAAATGCCCCCTGGTTCTTACTTGGTAAACTTCTCTGAGCCCGCACCAGGTCCTCAGGAGGTTCCCACCCCCAGCCGGTCGGCGTACCACCTCCGCAGCGTGGGCATGGTCAGGTTCAACACGAAGCGGCTGCCGTTGAAGAGCAGGCCCTCCACGCCGCACATGAAGGCTGAAGCCATGGGTCGGGCGGCCCCCTCCTCAGAGCCGTGCCGCGCGCCTGTGCCTCCGCCGAGGGCTCGTGCCGCACTCCGCGCTGAAACTTCTCTATCAAGGGGAAACATCACTGCCAAAGTTCAGAGCTTGTGAAAAAGCGACCAGCGAAATCACTTGCTAGTTAATGTTCGGGGGGGGGGGGGCTAAGCAAAAATTTCGGGGGGGGCTGAATCTTTAAACAGTAGGCAGAGTGGCGCTGATTTCGGGGGTGGGGGGGCTGAATCTAGGCAGAGTGGAGCTGCGGGGGTTCTTAGAAGGGGTGAACCAACAGCGAGGCCTCATTAACATGCAAATGGTCTTTTTAAAGACCTGTGAAGTGCTCGGGCGCAGCTTTGTGTCTGCCCGGGAAGCGGTCTCATCCCGGGCTGCCACACACGATGGGGGGGGGGGCTGAAGCCCTTTGAGTTCAATGGGTGTTGCGCGCCTGATCACAGGTAAATGCAGGAGAGAACGGGGTTGTTGAGCAGGGCCGGGCTGGCTTGCCCAGGCATCGGGCGTTTCCTGTAGCAAAAGTGCTTCACAGTTAACCTCCCCCATGACCCTCCAGCTGGTCCGACATAATTGCCAGGCCTACTTTGGGGTTCCAGTTCGGCCCTGTTGTTGAGTATCCTACCCAGGCTTTAAGTGGGATAAAAAAAAATGGGTGGGGGTGGGGGGCGGTGTTGCGCGGGGTCTATACGACTTGTATTTTGCTGTCTCTTTTGTCATTGCATCCAGGCATAATGATACAACAAGTAACATGATACCTACAACAAGTTAGGACTATTGGCTTTGTCAATCGTTGTTAGTTGCATAAGATAAATTAGCAGTAACTGTGGCTTGTATATAATATTGAAAAAGCATCCACTTGAAGCCCTAGTGACACCACGACAATGTTACTGCTCCTGAGTTTCAAAAAGAGACAACAATATAATCATGCAGTGGCTGAACTCGACAGATTAGGAAATATATCCCAAATTATATATAACAGTCGGTAGACGCATGCCTCTACAGTGTTCTCTTATATTTTGAAACCAGAATTGGTCAAGTTCGTATCCTTTCAAAGTTCCCTTTTCAAACAATCATTATCAACGCCAAGTCTGGCCCTGGCACGGTAGTGCAATTTTTGTTTAGTATTAATAAAATTTGACACTTCAGACAGCAGTTTCAGCAGAGAGGACAAAGAAGGAATGGGCATGGAATCCAAATACAGAAACTGAAACTTCTCTATCAAGGGGAAACATCACTGCCAAAGTTCAGAGCTTGTGAAAAAGCGAGCAGCGAAATCACTTGCTAGTTAATGTTCGGGGGGGGGGGGGCTAAGCAAAAATTTCGGGGGGGGGCTGAATCTTTAAACAGTAGGCAGAGTGGCGCTGATTTAGGGGGTGGGGGGCTGAATCTAGGCAGAGTGGAGCTGCGGGGGTTCTTAGAAGGGGTGAACCAACAGTGAGGCCTCATTAACATGCAAATGGTCTTTTTAAAGACCTGTGAAGTGCTCGGGCGCTGCTTTGTGTCTGCCCGGGAAGCGGTCTCATCCCGGGCTGCCACACACGACGGGGGGGGGGCTGAAGCCCTTTGAGTTCAATAGGTGTTGCGCGCCTGATCACAGGTAAATGCGGGAGAGAACGGGGTTGTTGAGCAGGGCCGGGCTGGCTTGCCAGGGCATCGAGCGTTTCCTGTAGCAAAAGTGCTTCACAGTTAACCTCCCCCATGACCCTCCAGCTGGTCCAACATAATTGCCAGGCCTACTTTGGGGTTCCAGTTCGGCCCTGTTGTTGAGTATCCTACCCAGGGCTTTAAGTGGGATAAAAAAAAATGGGTGGGGGTGGGGGGCGGTGTTGTGCGGGGTCTATACGACTTGTATTTTGCTGTCTCTTTTGTCATTGCATCCAGGCATAATGATACAACAAGTAACATGATACCTACAACAAGTTAGGACTATTGGCTTTGTCAATCGTTGTTAGTTGCATAAGATAAATTAGCAGTAACTGTGGCTTGTATATAATATTGAAAAAGCATCCACTTGAAGCCCTAGTGACACCGCGACAATGTTACTGCTCCTGAGTTTCAAAAAGAGACAACAATATAATCATGCAGTGGCTGAACTCGACAGATTAGGAAATATATCCCAAATTATATATAACAGTCGGTAGACGCATGCCTCTACAGTGTTCTCTTATATTTTGAAACCAGAATTGGTCAAGTTCGTATCCTTTCAAAGTTCCCTTTTCAAACAATCATTATCAACGCCAAGTCTGGCCCTGGCACGGTAGTGCGATTTTTGTTTAGTATTAATAAAATTTGACACTTCAGACAGCAGTTTCAGCAGAGAGGACAAAGAAGAAATGGGCATGGAATCCAAATACTAATCATGCATATTAGTCTGGGCCACTGGCATTTTGCGATGCTGCAGCGTTTTCCTCATAATTATGGATTTGCCAAACTTCCCAAATAATGCTCGCATAATAAATCTCGCTTTTGAGAGTGATTAAGCTATTGACATTGTAAATAACAATGCCGTTTCTTTAAATGTTTTAAAAACAAAAACATAAACAAAAATAATGTCATGAGCAATGCCAATAGCTCTAACTTTAACAATGCCTAGACCGTTGCATTGTAAATGCTGGTTTGTAAATTGATGTGGAAATTGTGATGTCAAACACACAATTTCGCCCCATGTTTTCAAATTTTCCCCCCGGAAAGAAACAGGCAACACCACCGCCCAAACTTCCAGCAAACCCCCCACGAAAAAGTTACGCTCTTCCATTGCTCACACGGTTCAACTGGAGGCAAAGATTGATGTTGCACCACCACTGTCAAACATCACCACCAGATACCACCGAAAATAGTTCTGTTGCGGTGGTGGGCGTGGCATCTGTCGCGGTGGGTGATTTACTCTCTCCCAGGGCAGAGCCCGCGCGCTCCGCTGTCCTCTATCTCTTCCTGTCAGCCCCCTCGTCAGGCGCGCGCGCGCTGTTCCGCTCCCTCAGCCTCTTCCTGCCTCCTTGTGTTCCGCGCGCTTCTTTTCTCTCCTCGCTGAAGCTGCCTGGAGAGTCTTTAATGTACGCAACAAAGCTAAGGTGATACATGCATTAAAGCCCAAGGGGAGAACAGACAATCTGGTAATGTTTGTGTCAAAACGTAACAGGCATCCCTGCTTTTCATGTCGGGTGTTTTTAGCACGTGTCTCAGACTATTTATGGCCTGGAAAACACAAAAGCGTGAGAGCAAACAAGAAAGCGATCTTTTTTTTTCGGCCTGTTGTATGTGTGCCCAAGGAAGTGCAAGTGTAACTAAAACTGCAGGTTTAGTGGAGGGGAGAGGCGGAGAAACGATGCTCACAGGGGTGAGTCGGGGTGTGTAGGGGGCATACATAGTATTATTTCTGGAATATGGGGTTAACTGCAGTATTTCTGAACAAGGATTACGCTAAACACTTATTGACTTACATATGTATCACCAAGTTGGTCGCACACTGCTCCACCCACTAGCGTGTTACCCCGAAGAATTGTGGTCCCTGTAGTCAGCGTCGGCGGGTACGCCTATGCTCAGTGGTGCGTGCAAGTCAGAGTAGCGTTAGCCATCCCTGGACACGTGTTTCGCGGTAGTTGCCGCTCGTCAGCAGGGAGTAGGAAGAGTGCAGGGTTGCTTGTGTAGGCTGCTAAAATCATATCAGGTCTGTACCTCTCGTAGCGAACGCAGGTGCGTAACCATGAGCCCGTCGACTTCGGGGCTCAGAGAGCCACTAAATATGTATCACCAAGTTGGTCGCACACTGCTCCACCCACTAGCGTGTTACCCCGAAGAATTGTGGTCCCTGTAGTCAGCGTCGGCGGGTACGCCTATGCTCAGTGGTGCGTGCAAGTCAGAGTAGCGTTAGCCATCCCTGGACACGTGTTTCGCGGTAGTTGCCGCTCGTCAGCAGGGAGTAGGAAGAGTGCAGGGTTGCTTGTGTAGGCTGCTAAAATCATATCAGGTCTGTACCTCTCGTAGCGAACGCAGGTGCGTAACCATGAGCCCGTCGACTCCGGGGCTCAGAGAGCCACTAAATATGTATCACCAAGTTGGTCGCACACTGCTCCACCCACTAGCGTGTTACCCCGAAGAATTGTGGTCCCTGTAGTCAGCGTCGGCGGGTACGCCTATGCTCAGTGGTGCGTGCAAGTCAGAGTAGCGTTAGCCATCCCTGGACACGTGTTTCGCGGTAGTTGCCGCTCGTCAGCAGGGAGTAGGAAGAGTGCAGGGTTGCTTGTGTAGGCTGCTAAAATCATATCAGGTCTGTACCTCTCGTAGCGAACGCAGGTGCGCAACTATGAGCCCGTCCACTCCGGGGCTCAGAGAGCCACTAAATATGTATCACCAAGTTGGTCGCACACTGCTCCACCCACTAGCATGTTACCCCGAAGAATTGTGGTCCCTGTAGTCAGCGTCGGCGGGTACGCCTATTCTCAGTGGTGCGTGCAAGTCAGAGTAGCGTTAGCCATCCCTGGACACGTGTTTCGCGGTAGTTGCCGCTCGTCAGCAGGGAGTAGGAAGAGTGCAGGGTTGCTTGTGTAGGCTGCTAAAATCATATCAGGTCTGTACCTCTCGTAGCGAACGCAGGTGCGTAACCATGAGCCCGTCGACTCCGGGGCTCAGAGAGCCACTAAATATGTATCACCAAGTTGGTCGCACACTGCTCCACCCACTAGCGTGTTACCCCGAAGAATTGTGGTCCCTGTAGTCAGCGTCGGCGGGTACGCCTATGCTCAGTGGTGCGTGCAAGTCAGAGTAGCGTTAGCCATCCCTGGACACGTGTTTCGCGGTAGTTGCCGCTCGTCAGCAGGGAGTAGGAAGAGTGCAGGGTTGCTTGTGTAGGCTGCTAAAATCATATCAGGTCTGTACCTCTCGTAGCGAACGCAGGTGCGTAACCATGAGCCCGTCGACTCCGGGGCTCAGAGAGCCACTAAATATGTATCACCAAGTTGGTCGCACACTGCTCCACCCACTAGCGTGTTACCCCGAAGAATTGTGGTCCCTGTAGTCAGCGTCGGCGGGTACGCCTATGCTCAGTGGTGCGTGCAAGTCAGAGTAGCGTTAGCCATCCCTGGACACGTGTTTCGCGGTAGTTGCCGCTCGTCAGCAGGGAGTAGGAAGAGTGCAGGGTTGCTTGTGTAGGCTGCTAAAATCATATCAGGTCTGTACCTCTCGTAGCGAACGCAGGTGCGTAACCATGAGCCCGTCGACTCCGGGGCTCAGAGAGCCACTAAATATGTATCACCAAGTTGGTCGCACACTGCTCCACCCACTAGCGTGTTACCCCGAAGAATTGTGGTCCCTGTAGTCCGCATCGGCGGGTACGCCTATGCTCAGTGGTGCGTGCAAGTCAGAGTAGCGTTAGCCATCCCTGGACACGTGTTTCGCGGTAGTTGCCGCTCGTCAGCAGGGAGTAGGAAGAGTGCAGGGTTGCTTGTGTAGGCTGCTAAAATCATATCAGGTCTGTACCTCTCGTAGCGAACGCAGGTGCGTAACCATGAGCCCGTCGACTCCGGGGCTCAGAGAGCCACTAAATATGTATCACCAAGTTGGTCGCACACTGCTCCACCCACTAGCGTGTTACCCCGAAGAATTGTGGTCCCTGTAGTCAGCGTCGGCGGGTACGCCTATGCTCAGTGGTGCGTGCAAGTCAGAGTAGCGTTAGCCATCCCTGGACACGTGTTTCGCGGTAGTTGCCGCTCGTCAGCAGGGAGTAGGAAGAGTGCAGGGTTGCTTGTGTAGGCTGCTAAAATCATATCAGGTCTGTACCTCTCGTAGCGAACGCAGGTGCGTAACCATGAGCCCGTCGACTCCGGGGCTCAGAGAGCCACTAAATATGTATCACCAAGTTGGTCGCACACTGCTCCACCCACTAGCGTGTTACCCCGAAGAATTGTGGTCCCTGTTGTCAGCGTCGGCGGGTACGCCTATGCTCAGTGGTGCGTGCAAGTCAGAGTAGCGTTAGCCATCCCTGGACACGTGTTTCGCGGTAGTTGCCGCTCGTCAACAGGGAGTAGGAAGAGTGCAGGGTTGCTTGTGTAGGCTTCTAAAATCATATCAGGTCTGTACCTCTCGTAGCGAACGCAGGTGCGTAACCATGAGCCCGTCGACTCCGGGGCTCAGAGAGCCACTAAATATGTATCACCAAGTTGGTCGCACACTGCTCCACACTAGCGTGTTACCCCGAAGAATTGTGGTCCCTGTAGTCAGCGTCGGCGGGTACGCCTATGCTCAGTGGTGCGTGCAAGTCAGAGTAGCGTTAGCCATCCCTGGACACGTGTTTCGCGGTAGTTGCCGCTCGTCAGCAGGGAGTAGGAAGAGTGCAGGGTTGCTTGTGTAGGCTGCTAAAATCATATCAGGTCTGTACCTCTCGTAGCGAACGCAGGTGCGTAACCATGAGCCCGTCGACTCCGGGGCTCAGAGAGCCACTAAATATGTATCACCAAGTTGGTCGCACACTGCTCCACCCACTAGCGTGTTACCCCGAAGAATTGTGGTCCCTGTAGTCAGCGTCGGCGGGTACGCCTATGCTCTGTGGTGCGTGCAAGTCAGAGTAGCGTTAGCCATCCCTGGACACGTGTTTCGCGGTAGTTGCCGCTCGTCAGCAGGGAGTAGGAAGAGTGCAGGGTTGCTTGTGTAGGCTGCTAAAATCATATCAGGTCTGTACCTCTCGTAGCGAACGCAGGTGCGTAACCATGAGCCCGTCGACTCCGGGGCTCAGATAGCAGTGTGCGACCATTTTGTTTAGTTATTTAGTGGCTCCCTGAGCCCCGACAGCCGACGGGCTGTAGGTTACGCACCTGCGTTGCTACGAGAGGTACCAGACCTGATATGATTTTAGCAGCCTACACATGCAACCCCACACTCTTCCTACTCCCTGCTGACGAGCGGCAACTACCGCGAAACACGTGTCCAGGGATGGCTAACGCTACTCTGACTTGCACGCACCACTGAGCATAGGCGTACCCGCCGACGCTGACTACAGGGACCACAGATCTTCGGGGTAACACGCTAGTGGGTGGAGCAGTGTGCGACCATTTTGTTTAGTTATTTAGTGGCTCCCTGAGCCCCGACAGCCGACGGGCTGTAGGTTACGCACCTGCGTTGCTACGAGAGGTACCAGACCTGATATGATTTTAGCAGCCTACACAGGCAACCCCACACTCTTCCTACTCCCTGCTGACGAGCGGCAACTACCGCGAAACACGTGTCCAGGGATGGCTAACGCTACTCTGACTTGCACGCACCACTGAGCATAGGCGTACCCGCCGACGCTGACTACAGGGACCACAGTTCTTCGGGGTAACACGCTAGTGGGTGGAGCAGTGTGCGACCATTTTGTTTAGTTATTTAGTGGCTCCCTGAGCCCCGACAGCCGACGGGCTGTAGGTTACGCACCTGCGTTGCTACGAGAGGTACCAGACCTGATATGATTTTAGCAGCCTACACATGCAACCCCACACTCTTCCTACTCCCTGCTGACGAGCGGCAACTACCGCGAAACACGTGTCCAGGGATGGCTAACGCTACTCTGACTTGCACGCACCACTGAGCATAGGCGTACCCGCCGACGCTGACTACAGGGACCACAGTTCTTCGGGGAAACACGCTAGTGGGTGGAGCAGTGTGCGACCATTTTGTTTAGTTATTTAGTGGCTCCCTGAGCCCCGACAGCCGACGGGCTGTAGGTTACGCACCTGCGTTGCTACGAGAGGTACCAGACCTGATATGATTTTAGCAGCCTACACATGCAACCCCACACTCTTCCTACTCCCTGCTGATGAGCGGCAACTACCGCGAAACACGTGTCCAGGGATGGCTAACGCTACTCTGACTTGCACGCACCACTGAGCATAGGCGTTCCCGCCGACGCTGACTACAGGGACCACAGTTCTTCGGGGTAACACGCTAGTGGGTGGAGCAGTGTGCGACCATTTTGTTTACTTATTGACTTACGTTTGTGTGCGTGAGCAGCTTTCAGTCCACTTGTTTTTCATGTTGGAGCATATAGTTCTGTAAAACCCATTGTAAAATAAGGACTACACTCCCAGAAGGCAAAGAAAAGTATGGGCTACTCACACATGGACTTGGGAAACTTGTGAGCTGTGGCTACATAGTATTTTTGTGGGATGCTGTTTATTAAACAGTCGTCCTTAGAGATAGAACGGGTGGTAACGAGCAGGGGGGTGTTAGCATTCGTGTTTCTGCAGTAAGAGAGGTCAGGTGGCAGTTTTGGGGGTAAAGTGTGATGAACAGAAGTCTCTGTAGAGTAGGAAGGGGTGGAGTTGGCATATGGGGGCATCATGAAGTAAGGGCAATGTACTGTTGGTGCACACCTCACTACACAACGGGCATCCCCACTTGGACTAAAGGGGTGATGTGGGGCTAAGTTGGCCTAACTCAGAAGCAATTCAGTGGTGTGTGCCTGTCCTATCTCCAACTTTGCACCATAGATTAATAGACACACCAACGGGGAGGAGATAGATTGCTCTATCCACTCGAAACCACCCACTTTCTCAGGTAAGCCTTGCATACTACCATTGTAGTATACTCCATGTTTTCTCAAAGATCTTGGAAAAACACGTGAATCTACAGCTCACGCAGTTTGTGGAAACTAATAACATCTTGCATGTGTCCCAATCCGGCTTTAGAGCTGGGTACTCCACAGAAACCACTCTCTTGGGAGTTACAGAAACACTTCATCAGCATTTGGATAAAGGGTAAACTGTGACACTCATTTTATTAGATCTGAGTGCCGCCTTTGACACAGTGTCTCATCTAACCCTTTTGAAAGTACTCCAGTCTCTGGGAATTGCTGGCTCAGCCCTGGACTGGATTAAAAACTTTCTCACCGGAAGGACTTTTCAAGTCTTCTCCTCATTGGCTGGCTCTAAGACCTACGGATCTCCGTATGGAGTACCACAGGGCTCGATTCTTAGCCCTGTGTTGTTCAATCTTTATGTTAGCCCTTTAGCCTCCATTGCAGAAGAAGCTGGGTTGCCTAGCTTCTCTTATGCTGATGACACCCAGATTCTCTTTTCTCTTTCCTCTAATGAAACCACCACAGTCTCATCTGTACAGGTAGGACTGCATAAAAAAGCCAGCTGGATGCACACTAACTGGTTAAAGCTAAACGGAGGAAAGACGGAGGTTATGATCTTGGGAAAAGATAAAGATCTTTGGGGCCCTCGTCATTGGCCTCCAGAAATCGGCATACTTCCCCAACCAGTTTAAACTGCTCGCAACTTGGGTATAGTGATTGATGATCAGCTTTCCATGAAACAGCAAGTAACTAAGACTTCATCAATCTGCTTCACCATTCTTAAATGGCTCTGTAAAATACTGTGGATGCTGCCTGGGCCCATTCAAAGCACTGTGATTCAAGCCTTAATTATGTCAAGTCTAGACTACGGCAACATCCTATATTTGGGAGCCACTGAGGAGGTTATACGCAAACTGCAGATGGTTCAAAATTCCGTGGCTAGGCTGCTCTGTCACGTACCCAAAACATCGTCCATCGCAGGTACTCTCCGAGACCTCCACTGGCTAAGAATTGAGAACCGGACTAAATTCAAGGCCTTATGCTATATGCACAAGATTAAACTAGGCACAGCACCCCATTATTTATGTTCTTTGGCCCAGACATATCTACCAACACGTCTGCTCTGATCCTCTTCTCAAGCCAAATCTTAGTCCCCAGATTTAAACTTTCACGCATGGGAGGGAGATCCTTCTCCTATCTTGCCCCTGTGTTGTGGAATTCACTCCCATCATCACTTCGTCATGAAATCAATCATAAAATCTTCCGCAAAGGCCTTAAGACCTGGCTATTTAATCAGTAAATATTGTCCTTCTGTTGCGACTGGTCCTTGGCACTGGGAAACCTCCGGGTAGCTGTGCGCCCTACAAATTTAATTTAATAATAATAATAAAGAAAGGTACGTTGCCGGCATTAAAGTGAAAGCGCGGCATGGGCACTTTACCCGCCAAAAATCTGTTTGTCAACTATACAGATGCTTTTTTGTGTGAAAGCCCCCATGCCGCGGTTTCATTTTAATGTAGGACACCCCCTTCATAAATGTGAAATCGCCGCATGGGCGCTATGTAAAAAAACAAACAAATATTTGCAGTGCAATAGGTCTCGCATTTGCGAGAGTTTAGGCTATTACATTGTCAATAGCTTAAAGTCTCGTTAATGCGAGACCTATTGCATTGCAAATGCTTGTTCTCTGGTAGGGAGCAAGGAAAAACCATTAGGAATGACTCTGTTTGGTGCCTGTGCATGCTTGGTGGGTACCACGCATGCTCATGCTTCTGCTTTGGGCCTGGGAAGATGCTGACATGTCTGCTTGCATTATATTTGATTTATTTGAAAGTTTTATATAGCGCGAACCAGACCCTTGGGGGTATCAGAGCGCTTTACAGGGTAAGTGTCTTAGTTACACAGTACAAGGTAAATGACATAAAGTTCAATTCAAGTCAATGATAGTATACACATCGTCTCGTCATACATGCTATTTTGAAATGAATATACTCGAATAGTATTAATAAGGAGGTAAGTGAAGACCTCCAAACTTGTAAATACATTTCACTGTGTGAGGAGGAGACGGGGCCTCGTGCTGAGAGGTATCTAAGAAGCGCGCTGCCCTTCACCAAGCTTAGTACTCCACCTCCTTGCCTAAAAAAAAATCAAAGGGTCACTAAGATTGTTGCCAATGTCCTGGGCTGCTTTTACCCCCCCCCCTTTATTGGACATCGGCTGCTTACTGCCTCCAAAGACAAGCTGGAAAGCCACTTTGTCCAGTGGTTTCCAGCTCGTCTTTCCTGTGAACCATTTGATTTCGAATCCGCACCGGGTGACCATATGAAGGGAGCCGAAATCGTGTGACGCGGTGGCACTGTGTGAGTTGGCAGGTCTGTAGGTGTTCCGATAGCTTGATTTTGTGGGTATTTTAAGGCAAGTGTGGGTTTTCAAAATAAAAATAAAAAGCCTCTTACAGCATGGGGAAGCATAACAGTAAAAGGCGTTATGTTTTTCCTTCCTTTTCTTCAAGCACTCGGTCCAGCTCGCCATCACCTCCCAGGAAGAGAGGATCTGTATCTAATGATTTTGGTGATGAAAGTTTGAGAACGATTATTATGGAGAAGCAAACACATTATGGTTCTGGGCATGGTAAAGATCTCAGTAACAATCCCAATTGTGAGGCATCTGAAGCAGATCGTGGACAAATGGTATTATCTTCAGAGGGGCAAAGGTGGACATTTATTGGGAGATTGTGGCCTCCTGGGATTTTAAGTCTCACTAGAAAAAAATATAGGGTGCCCGGCATCAGAGGAAACAAGTACATCATCAGAGTCTGTGATCCGTCAGTGAGCCTTCTGGTTCATCTGCATGGCCTGGATATTGTGCAAAGAATGGAAGGACCGGGATAAAATTAACGTTCCTAGGTTTATGCAACGCCTCTATCCTCTCGCTTACATGGACGCTAGATTACCAGATGCTGTCGCAGTGGATTCAGTGATGGGCAGCCTAGTGGGGGAAACATCTGCGGCTCAGAAAGCAATGACCAAAGATTTGTAGCATAAAAAGACTGAACCTGCCCTAAAGAAATTGTACACCGGATCCCACTTAGCTATAAGGGCAGAACTTTATGGAGCACACCCTGCCTAGTCAATAAGCTCGGATTAAAAAATACACACCTTTAAAGCAAATGAGGAAGGGGCAGATGCTGGAGAAAGGATTATGCATCAGAATCCAAGCATAACTATAAACGTGCTAAGCGAAATTACAATTCCTTATGCAAAGGTTCGTCTTTGTTGAAAGGACAGGCTTGCCTGGCACGATGGTGGCGCCCGGTGCGAGAATCATTTTTGGTGCCCCCACAACCCATGACCACCTCCTTGATTCTCTCACTACCACCAGGCATAAGTGCCCCTCATCTCTCCAATCATAAGTTATTGCTAAACAAGCGGCACCGCCCATGAGGTCGGCGCCCCCTCCACAGGTCAGCGCCCAGTGCGGCTGCACCAGTCTCACTGCCCTAAAGCCGGCCCTTGCCTGGCCCCTGCCTTGCGCTTGTGCTCTTACCTGTGCCCGGTGCTAGATCAGGTCCAGCCTTTTCGGGCCCACCTCTAGTGCGGTCGCGAGGCTCCCTTCTTCGACCTCCTCTCTCTCTCTTTTCTCGACCTTCAGCTTCTCTCTCTTATTTTCCTACTCTCGTTTCACCACTTTCTTTGCCTTTTGGCACTTTGATCTCCTTTAACGCAATCTGGACTTTTTGCTCTTGCCTTTCTTCTATTCTCTTCCGCTTTCTCGACCACTTCTCACCCTTTCCTTGCCATTTTCTGTGCATCTCTCATTCTCTCAAATTCATTCATTGGTGTTTTTGTGTGCATTTCTCAGTCTTTCTTTGCTGCTTTTCAGTGTATTTCTCATGAATTATCTGCCTCTTTCCTGTTTCACCACTTTCTCTGCCTCCTTGATCTCCAGTGCCTCTTTCTGTGCTTTTTCTTTTTGTTCTCTGCTGCTTTCTTGAACTTTTCTCCCTCTTTCCTCTCTGTTTTCTGTGCATTATCCATGATTGCTCTCATTCCTTGCTACTTTGTGCATTTCTCAGCCTTCCTTTGCAACTTCTCTGTGCATTCCTCATTCTTTCTCATTCATTCTTTGCCTCACTCCCATTTCACCACTTTCCCTGCTTCTTTGTCCTTTGACCTGACCTCCTTGGCAGCTTTCTGGGGTTTCTCTCTCTCTTTTCTCTTTTCTTGTCATTTTCTTTGCATCTTTCATTCTTTTTTATTCTTTCCTCGCCACTATTTTGTGCATTTCTTATTCTCTCTTTGCCACTTTTTAGTGCTTTCCTTATTCTTTCTCACCCATTCTTTGTGCTTTTCAAGCATTTCTCACTCGTTGTCTCTCTCGAGCCCATCTCTCCCTTTCCTTGTCCTTTTCTGTGCATCTCGCATTCTTTCTCATTCATTACTTGCCACCATTGTGTGCATATCCCATTCTCTCTCTCTGCCACTTTTTAGTGTATTTCTCATTCTTTCTTACTCATTCTATGCTGCTTTTTGAACATTTCTCACTCGTTCCCTGCCGCTTTTGTAAGCATCTATCTCTTTTCCTCATTCTATCTTTGCCATTCCTACGAGCTTTTGCCTTTCATTCTTTAAAGTTTCTCTCTGCCTTTGTCGCTCAATCCATGCCGCCTTTTGTCCTCTTTTAGTATGTCCTTTAACCCCTTCTGTGCCCATGACGAGCTGGACTCGTCATGGGCCGCGGTTGCGCTGTGCCCATGACGAGTCCAGCTCGTCATGAACCCCGCCCGCTAATGCAACGCCCGGCACAGAACGGGGAAAGGGCGTGGCACACAAGGGGTTAAAAAAAAAATGTATGCATGCTCATGTGCTCTCTTAACTCTTTTCCTACCTCTTTTATATTCTTTTGCTCTCCTCCGTGCCCTCCTCTCCCCCAGAGCAGCCTTTCCTGCCTCCTGTCCCAGGCTGTGCTCCCTTCCTGCCCCTTGAATAGCCCCACCCACTGCCCCGAAGTTCCTCCACCCTCCCACTCCTACTTAAAGGCAGCTTTGGCGCGGACATGCCTCTGGTGTACCAAGGTCAACCCATCCGTCTGTACCCTATACATGCCCAGCGCCAGGACCCTGGTCCTCGTCCCACCAACCGCCTCTGATCCTCTGCTTCCCTTCCCGCCGTGAATGGTGATGCTGCGAGCTGGCTGATGACGAAGGTACCATCTCCTGCTCCATCTGTCGCTTCTCCTGCACTCTAACTTTCCTTCACGCACCCCTGCATGCACCTCACACTGGCCTATGCTCACCCAAACTCAGCCTCTCCCCACCCCCACTCCTCTCTCTTCCTCAATACCTGCTCTCTGACCAAACAGCTCATAGAAATCCTGGCCCTTCTGCACGACCACATACCTGACCTGCTCTTCTTGACAGAAACCTGTCTGACTCCCACATCGGCTGCCGACATTGCCACAGCTGTCCCCTGGGATACAAGGTCATTGGACAGACTAACAGACCTGGAGGAGGACTCCGCATCATCTTCAAAGAACACACCCAGTTTTCCCCTACCTCAGCTAGCACCAATAGCACCATGGAAGAACTGACCTTCAAACTCCACATCACCGCCAGCGACACCCTGAAATGCACCTTCATCTACCGACCCTAACAGGGCCCTAAACCAGCTTCAGAAGCACCATCACGGACTGTCGCCACCCTGATACTCAACTTCAACGACTTCATCCTCTGCAACCTCGACTAACTCCTGGAGGAGCCGGCTGACCCCAACACAGCCAACCTTTTGGAGGACCTGACTAACCTCAGACTCATTTAGTAGAAGTACATAGCCACTCTCCTGGACCCCACCTTCACCAGCTTCAGCTTAATCACAGAGGACAAGCCCACATCCATTACCTGTCCGACCACCCTCATCTATTTCAACATACCCATCCCCCGCCACTGCACAAATGGCTGAGCCATATCCTCACAACGGGACTGAAACGGGGTCTGTGAAGAATCCTGGACCTCAGAGCTCCTGCACCACCAACCGCAGCATTCCCAGATCTGCCTGGCTCACCTCCTGAGTAGACATGACCTCACTCAAGATCACCAAAGCCACCAGAACAAGGCTACAAGCAAGCTAATACACAGAAGAGCTCAAATTCACCAATCATCACTGCAAGCAGTTACAAACACAGATGGAGATAAAGCAAGAATCAGACCTACAGGAGCAACTACGGATTGGCCTTCAGACAATACCACCAACAAATCAGAGCGATTAAATGATCTGCCTTAACTGAGTGCATTAAAAGCAGCACCAACAGTGCCAAGGAAACCTTTGCCATTGTGAAAAGTTTTACCTGTCTGGCAGCAAGCTCTACCAAAGTCACTCTCTCACAAGACCTCTGCACCCAGCTGTCCCTCTTCTATAGCAGCAGGATCTCCAGCATCTAAGACAACGTTGAGCCCCAGAGGGACCATCCTGACCATTTGGCCACCGTCACCATTCAAGAAACCCTACAAACCATGCGCACCATATACTTTGGAGCACCATCGGACCCCCTGCCTTCATCATGTATTCACATATGGACTGGAAACCAACAGCTGGACCCTCACTGGCCTGAATGGCCCGATCAACACAGTCCTGTACATCTGGGAATATGCCACAGTCCTCCCTCTCCTAAAGAAATCCTCAGTGAACCCTAAAATGCTATCCCACTACTAGACCATCTCTCTGCTAGCCTTCCCAGCGAAGTTCATGGAGATCATGAACAATCATCTTGCCCCCCACCTCAATCATAACAACCTCCTCTGCACCATCCACTTCAGCTTCAGACCCAACCACAGC
The DNA here is from genome assembly GCF_964204655.1 of Triturus cristatus. Classification (NCBI taxonomy): domain Eukaryota; kingdom Metazoa; phylum Chordata; class Amphibia; order Caudata; family Salamandridae; genus Triturus; species Triturus cristatus. The sequence continues at coordinate 1,239,081,291 of NC_140591.1, read as the reverse complement.
ACTGAAACCGCCCACATCGCCACCACAGAAGACATTTGACTGATCATGGCCAGGGGAGACACCTCTGCCCTCATCCGCCTTTGATACTGTCTCCTACCCCATTTTCATTGCCTACATGATGCTGGCATACAGGGGCAACGCCCAGCTAGCTCCGCTCTTATCTCATAGGCTGCACATAGTCAGTCAGCCTGACTCCTTTCACCTCAGCCGTTACCAAATACATCTGGGGAGTTTCACAAGAATCCTTGCTCCATCCCATGCTGTTCAAAACCTACATGGCCTACTCGCCAGCATCATTCAAAGCCACATAATCAACATTATATCCTATGCAGATTACACTCAGCTCATCCTCTCTAACAAAACTTCAAACACACTAACCAAACGCACAAACCAAATTCTCTGCCAGCATGTCTGAACCCTTCAGATGGGTGAAAACCAAGAAGGAATTAGTAATCTTTGGTATAGATATCTCACTATGGAACTTCACCTGGTGGAAGGCAGAACGTGTTCTCACTCCCAACCCAAAAACCCATGTAAAGAACCATGTAATGATAGTTGACAACCATCTTGCTATGATAGACCATGCGTACGCAGTCTCCTCCTCCTGTTTCCACACACTCAAAATGCTGAAGGAGATTTTCAAACCGCTTCCGTTCAACACCTGCAGAACTGTCACCCAGGCCCTCATCACCAGAAAGTTGGACTCTGGCAATGCACTCTATGTAGGGATCAGCGCACAACTGACCAGAAGTGTCCAGATGATACAGAATTCAACTGCCAGACTCACTCTTAGTTGTACCCCCTGCACACACGTCACCTGCACTGTAAAGACCTCCACTGGCTCCCCTTCCACAAACGGGCACTCTACAAACTCTCCACTCATACATACAAAGCCCCATCGACATCCCATACCTCAACAATCTCAATAACTTCCACATACCTACTGACAGCACAGCTCAGACAACTCCTACTCACACACGTCCCCTGCAGACACATAATCAGATCTGGTGGCCGGGCCTTCTTTGCAAGTAAAGTATAAATCCCTATGGCAAGTTGTCTGCCACCAAGAATTGTTACTTATGTAATTGTGTTTATGGATGAGAAAGAGTTATAATTTGTTTTAACATTTACACATTTTTTTTAAAATGTATTTTGAAATGTTTTTTAACATATCATTAAATGATTGTTTTTAAATTTATTAAGTGTTGTTTAGGTTTTGTTACACTCTGAATTTTGGAAATAAAAGTGCACCAGAGGGGCGCAAATATATCGACAGATTAAATACTTTTAAATTATATTGCCTAGGGATTTGTACTTTACTTGCATAGTACCCTGCCCTAGGAATTATACATCTATCGGACCGGGGGCCCTTGTTGCTTTTCATGGCCGGGCCTTCTCTACCTTGCTCTTAAAGCCTGGAAAGACCTGCACATCAGAGTCCTCAGGTCTTGAATTTCTCAAGAAACAGAAAACACGGCTCTTGACCTGGCCTCTTCCATGGTTCGGGCCATGCAGTTCCTGCTTTTCACCCACAGGAGTGAGGAGCTTTTCACCCACCATGGTGAGTTGTTCGCTCTACCAATATAACTTAATATGAAATGACATAACATACATTTCATTTGAAATGGTGAAAGTACCAGCACTAGCAGGAAGGTTCTCTATAGCAGGCACTAGCAGTGTGTATCTTAAAGACTAGCAAACAGATGCTTCTCAGAAACCATCGGTTCTATGAATGGAAAAGGCTCCCGCAACTCAAGGGAGCCACACATATGGCGACTTTGGCGGTCCTCGCAGTAGGGTGAGTGGCAATTCGATCATGGTGGAGTCGCGGCATCAGAAGCACTTAGCGTGCGTCCGGGTCATGGTTACCAAGAGACGTACCGGGCCCCACTCATAGAAGGGGCTGCGATGCGTGAGCGGGCCTCTGTCCTGCTGGTCGCCTCGCAAAGACATCGCTCGCCCCTTCCCACCGCCCCAACAGGATTCTTCTTTCATTTAGGTCTCGCCTGGCGTTAGCAGTGCTCATGTGCTGCTCTCGCCATGCAAGGACTTCTTGAAATCAATACAGATTCCGAAGCTTTCAGAGGTGGAGTTGAAGCCCCGCCCATCTTTTTCATTCGCTGGCATCATCCTCCAAGCTAAACGCTGGCTCACTATTGAAAAGGAGGCTTATTAGTCCCTCCTTGTTAACGCCCTGTCCACTTTTGGCCCCGTCCACCAGGATTGGATCTCTCACTTGCGGCGTTACACGGTCTCCTTCATTAGCTGGGACACACTCTTTCTTTTTCATTGTGAGCGTGGGTCACGCTTGTTTAAGTCAGTAAGCACTTTTTATTATTAAAAGAGGACCGCGCTTGTTTTTTGTTTTGTTATTGATGCTCACTAGCATGCCGCTTTTCAGCTGGAACAATGGGGGCTGCGCATCATTCTTAATTCGCGGCTCGCAAAATCATTTCCTTATTCAAATTAAACTTTGTTCAGCTGCACGCCACAGTTGTTGTTCATGGCGGTCCCCCACTTTCACCGCGGCTCCCTTCCCCCCGCCCCTCAGGAGAAAGAAACGCTGCTGCTCGCTTGTTTATAAGGCGGTCATCTTTTTACCATTGCATGGTTCATAAAAGCTCAGCTTTTGCATCTCGTGTTTTTAAGTTAGCAAACCTGATTTTAAGTTTTCTATTATTGTATTAGGCTCCAAAATCACCAGCGGCTGCACTCCGTTATCGAACCTCATAGCGGAAAACCCTTCCATTCCATCAAGGTTGCGCCGGAAGTGACGATACCTCGTACCTGCTGAACATGGCGGCTGCGGTATAGCTCGGCAGAGGATGTAACCAAAATATAGCTATAGGCTTGGCCTACCTCCGACATGAAGCAAGCGGCTCCAGGTGCAGTGCGGAGCCAAACAAGCAGTCGGGGACCGAAGCCCACCGACCCTTCCTGCATTGAGGAGGCGGCCGCTCCAACCGGCGCTGCGGCGCTGCAGAGAGGTAAGCGCTACTACCCCTGTCACCACACAGTTAAACAGTCATTTAAACCATCAAAGTTATTTCGCGTACGAGGGAACCCTGCCTGCACAGACTCCTTCCATATTTGAAGCACAGCCCCAGGGCAAGTATGCTTTACCTGCACAGCTGTGGTATTAACATCTCTACCACATGTCCATACTTATTTTCTGAACTCTTGCATCTCACTCTTCTTATCAGGTGATCGCTTTAGTGTTCTCCGCACAGCCCAGTATGCGCCAGCCTAGATGCGGATGTTCCTGCAGATGGTTTCAGACGGAGGGCAGTGGCAATGCTTCAGATTGGTATGCAGCCACAGCTATCCAATGAGCTCCAACTCCGGAGGTTTCCTAGACAGCACTTCACTTTCATAAGCCATTTTTAAAATTCAAATGTTTATCTTTCCTTTTCTTTTGTAATTCCTATGGATGTGTTTTGGTGCTTCGCTACGTTCAGCTTTTTATTATTAATCTTGCTTTTGTACCGAACACATAAAGTTGTTTTTAATTTATAAGTGAAGAGTAGGGTGGTAAATTTAGCATTATTACTTCTCAAGACTCTTCACGTGCGAACAGGCAATATAAAGCGGCCTGGTTCATTTCTGAGTTTTCATTCTATAATTCTTAATTCTCTCCTCTAAACAGAACCCCCCCCCCCCCAAGGATTTTGCAGCACCAACATTTAGATTTTGAGGATCAACGGTGATCAATTTTGCGGCAACTTTTTAGTATTTTATTTTACCAGTATTCCTTGATCGCCAAAACCTCACTGGCTTCTGCCATTAACTTACCCTGCCCTCACTATCTTCAGCCATCACCATTCTCAGCGATCACATCTCTGCCAACTGCCTACTCTGGTATTCTTTCTCTGCTTCCATCCTCCTGTTATTAGCTTTATTTGTAAACAGTATTGTCACCACCCCCTCCTCTTCCATGGCCCTTCCCTCCCTCTCCTTTGCCATCATCCTCTTACTCCCCTGTTGCCACACTCCTTGAACTCTGTTATATAACTTTAGAAGGCCATGTAAGCTCCTATACACTGAATATTTTGCACATTTTTCTGCAGCTTTTCATATACTGCATGTGGCTTGTCTTCTGCTGTGTGCAATACATTTAATTTTCTTAGTGTGATATACTATTTGAAATCCTGACATATATTTACAGTGCTTTCTGTTACGGTCTAGACCCTCATAGCACTATAAATACACAATGCTATTCCCCAGCCTGCCAGCCAGGATCCAAGTCTGACCCTTTGGATACACACACAAATCCTGAAGTCATTGCATTACCAACGGAGCTTTCCTAGCAAAGCCATGTATTTTCCACATATTAGCGTAACTCACATGTATTTGTCATTTTATACGTGTGCCTTACATGTTACTTGTAGGTAAAAGACCAACAAAATAGTTTCTGATTATGGCCAGATCAATTGCAAGTTGTGAGAATAACGCTTCCTCTTATGATGTAATATGCGCTTCCTGCTAACATCATATTTATGCAAGGATACCCTGCTTCTACACGTGTGTACACCTAAGAAGGCAACATACACATACTTCTGCAAATTACGGTCTATTATTAGCGGAGAGAAGGGTATACTTCTAGCTGCTGAGAATGTTAGCTATCCACAGTAAGATTAGAGAAAAAGAAACGCCACAGAAATGTGTGTAAGATTAGATGTATGTAACATATCAGTGAATTACTGAGATATGCTGCATTGATAAGAAGAGAAGTCCTGAGTCCTCATACGTTGCCACTGATAATTTTGCTAGGAGTAGATGGGGGAGGGGTACCATGTCTCACTTATCAAGCCTGCATACGTACTTGCAGGAAGAACCAAGCCCGTCCTACACAGGCAGTCACTGCAACTGTGACACGCTGACCCGTTGCTGCAGGGACTTCTACCAACAAAACTGCTCAATGGCAGGCTCCATTGAGGCACCCTCGGGCATGCTATGATACTCTTCATGCCAACAGTCAATAGCATTCCATCCATCAATTGTGTGTCTATTGCTTTCTTGCCCTAAGTGCGCCGGGCATGCCCAGACGTGGGTCCCGGGCTCACTGTGCCACTGGAATCAAGCTATCCTGGCTGAAGAGGGGTGAAACCCCGAAACCGGTCCTAGGATGTTTGTTTCCGGTCTAGGGAGGACCTGGCTTGGCAGTTCGGTCTGGACTGTTCCCATGAGGCACAGGGTCAAGACTGATTTGCATATGGCCAGGTCTAAACTGAGGTGGCATAGTGAGCAAAAGAATGATGGATTTAATCCAGATCTCTTGACTGGGGGTGAATGTTTTGATTTGTTCTGCATTCCGTCCATCAATTATGTGTGTTTAACAGTCAATAGCACCATTATGGATTTTGCAGGAAAATCATGAAATCTCTAAAAGCTGGAGGTGGCACTTGTCTGCTGAGTACAGGCCGGTAACTACTACAGCCATATAGCACCTAACAAAAATGTCTTGCGATCTACTCATAGGTCGGTCAGTTACTTTTTGAACTAGATCTGTAGCTCCTTTTCTGATGGTTGGAGAGTATTTAGAGTTTATCTAAAGGCTGCTAGAAGGTGTGTTTAAAAAATAAACTGGACTGGATATTACCTGGGGGACAGTGCACAGTTTCATGGCATTTTCGCCAGAATGCAGTATGGTAGAATCTTTAGAGCCTTTGGAACAAGCAGCAGTATGCTGTAGTCTCAGGTCTCTGCTTTAACAATCTGTTTGATCTTGGTCAAATTATACTCTCCTTGTGCTTCTGGGTTTAATGGAAGAAATGAACACCAAACACATATTCCAAATACAGAACCTCCAGCATGGCCTTCATTCACACAACCAGGACTCTTTAAGAGGCTGCGTTTGCATCTTTGTAGCTAAATGTGTTTCTGAAGCTGTACTGTGCAGGTCCTGTCCTCTGCTGGAACTCCTCCCTTCTAGCCACCAATAGGCACCGCTCTACCAGCTTACATAGGATGAAAGAGACCAAATTGGTAAACCCATAGACCACTTAAGGTGTCCCGCCTGGCAGCTCCAGCCCTCCTCTTTTGCTTGTCCTGTGGATGACGAAAAGCTGAACTTTTGGCATCCCTCAGTTGATTCTTTTAGGCTTCTTTGCAGACAACTCTAGCTCGACAAACCAGCGGAAAACAACAAGGAAGGCACTAGTGGCGCAGTGGGGTCTCTGGTCTGCACTGCAGAAACCCGCAAGCTGTTGCCAGGCAGGGCAGAATGGAGATAGAAAATACAGGCAAGTGCACAGACATCCTGCAGCAGGTCTGGCGTTTGTAACAGGACTAGTTTTCAAATGCCCCGCCCACTGCTTTAGCGCAGGTAGCTGTACAATTGACATGCTCATTCATGGACACATTGCTTGTAAAATGTACCCAACAAGTTTTATAATTATTTACAACTTTCTGTTTTATTCCACCTTGTTTCTATAATTTATTGCACTCACCCTTTTTCTGAATACCATTACTTTTGTCTTTTCACTGTTAACTTTTAGGTGGTTCTCTTGGCAGTAACTTTGGAATGCACTTAATGACTTCCGAAGACCTATAGGTGTCAGATTTAAAACTATAGTATCATCTGTATAGTAGACACAAAGGGCCTGATTACAAGAGCCTCTTGATATACCGACCCATACGTAAACAAAACTCCTATTTACAAATGGATCAGAATTATGAGTTTAAAGGTATTTAACAAATCCGCCTTCGTTATATATCGGCAGGTCAAATCTGAAATTTAACAGAGGAAAACATAAAATATCTACCGTATTGTGTGTTTTTGGGTGGGTTGAATACCAAAATCTGCATGTTATTCCCCATGAACTTGTAACAGATGTTATTTATCACACCTGATAAATAACGTACCCCATAGTATTGTTATTTATTAGGGGCGATAAATAACTCCTTAGATCATAATCGGACCCTAAGTAGCTCTTTCATCCAGCCTTGACAAGAACATCTTACTTCATTAAGCACTATACAAATTGAGGGCATTAGCAGTATAGACCAACAAGCATTGAAAATGCAATAGGTCTCGCCTTTGATTAAGTTAAAGCCATTTGCTTTGCTAATGGTATTGTATTCTAGCTTTGCATTATTTAGTGTATATTTGTGATATGTTGTAGTTGTATGTAGCTAGAATTGTTTGGTTAGATGTATAGTATTTTAAAGCATAGCGTTAGTAGGAAAAGAGCAGTGTTTCAGATTTCGGAGATGAATAGAAGAATAATATGTGTGTTAATTTCGTATAGTGAGTATTACAATAGCATGAGGCAGACGAAAGGGGCGAGGGGAGAGCAAATATATACAAATATATTGAAATATCACAAACGTTAGAAGGTGGTTCTGACACTATGGGCCGCCCGGATTTTTCGCTTTTTGAGCACCTAATTGTTGAGCTTTTACTGTGGGGGAGCCTCATAAGTTGGGACTCACCCACAGTGAACTCAAGATGTAAGAGACTGTGTGGGGATTTTACTGGTGTTCCCCTGGCTTGACCAGGCCACTGCGCAGCAGCTGGAGTAAGGGACACCGGGCTGGTTACATGCAGACACGTGTACATGCGTGTGCACATGTGTATGGGCTGCACAGGGGAGATTCCTAGCGTGCGCAGTCCAGGAGCAGCTACAAAGTGAATGGTGTGGCAGGACTTATGCAGTATTGGGTGGTGACATGGAATAGGCTTTATACACTGAAAAGAAACATGCCAGGGAAAGTCAGTGTGTTTTACTGTGTTTTCACTTCATTATTCCCCTATGGGGATGTGGGGCCCATGGCTAGAATAACTTCCATTAGGCCTACAGATTCCAGACACGCACTTAAGTCCAATGTAGCAAATGTGAAAATAAGTATTCTGCAGAGTCCAAAGTCATATTTGTACTGCTTTTGGGTCATCCAGAACTGTCAAATTTCTCAGAGCCAGCCATGACCAGACCCAGGCTGAGGGCTGACCTCAGCTGGATGGATTAATAACCTTTCTTCCACAAGCTAGGGCCTCCTCTCCACGAAGAGAAGATGGGTGGAGCTACAGGCCAATCCATCAACCGCTGTCGCTGGGGGAAGAGGCTTCAGAGGCAGGTGTCCAGGAACCCTGGACGACGCCATTTTGAACAAGCCCAGAGGCTGGACAAGAAGGAGGGAGCAGGAGCAGGGACGTGATGTGTCGCTGTTTGATAGGATCAACAGAGACTTCCTGCCAGCCCTCTACTCAACTTTTAAAAAGTGCTTGCACAGGAAGAGAAGCTCTCTCTGGGGTGTGGTCTGCTGAGGCTGAAGGTGCTGGAGCCTGGCGCAATGGGCAGTTGGAAGGAGAGACCCCCTTTCTGCTCCCAGGACCCTAACAGCACCAGAAGAAGAGCCCAGGATCGGTGCGCAGGAGCAGTGGCCTCTGCGCAGGGAGAAGAGAGGCCACGGAGGAGAGCCAGGCGAAAGGCTGGCGCAGGGAGCCAGTGAAGACAGCACCCTGCTGAATCAGAGACCCCGAGGGTGGAGGAGAGGGTTCCCAGTGACTGGGGCTGGTAAAGAGGAGCATGAAGCGCCCCATAATGCCTCGCCAGGCATTTGGAAATCTGCCGTTTTGGTGCTTTGTGGCCACCAGAGGAGGGGGTCACCCTCGTGTGTGAAAAGGGGTGCAGGGGGGCTGCAGGAGCACCACAGCCTCCCCCAGCATAAAGAAGAACAGTCCACCCATAAGTTTCACAGGGCCTCTGAAAGAATAACCCCTCAAGAGCTCAGCCAGCCTTTAACACCTTCTAGACTGGAACTTATGTTCTACAGCTGAGGGTGTACTATGAAGTGCATCATGGAGTGAAGGGCTGAGTTGGGGATGTCTGGAGAAGTGCATCCCCTGGAGGTGAAGTGGTGTAATTGCACCGAAATGCATTTACTATTGGTTATTTCTTTTTAGGTGGACTGAAAGTCACATGTGTAAAGTGAAGTACCTGTGTAAGGTGATGTTAAGCTAAATGGAGTTATGTTGCTGGGCCTTCCTGCTAGGGGGTCTGGCTGTATTTACGTAATCCCATGCTTTTACCTGTGATTCCTTTTAAAGTGAAGAGGCGCACTGCAGGAGAAGTGTAGTTGCCAGGAGTACTTCTTTTGAAGGGACTGTAAGTCACATGTGTAAGGAGATGTCATAAGCCAAGTGGGACTATGTTGCCAGACAGTCCTGCTAGGGTGTCTGGCTGTATATGCGCAATCCTGTGATTTCATCTGTGATGCCCTTAGGGGCTGTAATTGCAATGCATTCAAATGATCAACCAAGGTGATGAGTACTGTCATTCTAAAGTGTGCGTAAACATGGATTCTTGCTGCTGCGCTTAGGTGAAGTCCCCAGATTGCTAGCCCTTAAGATATAGAGGTGCATACTTTATGGTCAGTAGGAGATGCTCAGTCAGGGTCATTTATCACCAAGACAGGTTTACCCCTTTTTAATGCTTGTTGAGGTAATGGGGTGGGTCGCCACTGGGATGGTGCCAGTGCACAGGGCCCTCGCTCCAGGTTATGTTCAACTATCTGCATTGGGAGCAAGTTTATGTTCATACATGGGAGTGGTGGTACTAGACCCTGCCCCCCCTTTGCGGGAGGAGTGGAGATGTTATGCAATGTCACAAAGTAATTCCAACAGCTCATGTATATTTGTAAATTGGTGCATAGTATTGAGTAGTGTGTGTGTGTTTAATAAATGTACTCTTACTTTATTAAAGCAAAGTACAGACTGGACAATCAATTATTGAGTGTTATTTTTGTGCACCTGCAAATGGCGATTACTAGCCCGCACCACCTCCCTTGAGTAAGCCTCAGACTGCTCTGCAACGCTACCCTCTGAGAGTCATGCGCTACAATTGGGTGTTTGGTTCCCAGTGAAGGACAAATGTAGTCATGTTATTTGTGCAGCCCTCACAGATGCTGCCTCGTTTTCCAACAACAAATATACACTAAATAATGCAACGCTAGAATACAATACCATTAGCAAAGCAAATGGCTTAAACTTAATCAAAGGTGAGACCTATTGCATTTTCAATGCTTGTCTTTTCTTTGTCCTTGTTTTTGCAGGTGCAGGTTGGGCCTTTGGAGATGCACACTCTGCATTTTTTAACATTGGCAGCACAGCTGGCTTCTTGCTGACAACCACATGAGGTCAAGTGTTTGCTCGTCTGACCCAAGTGCTTAAGTACTCTGTGGCAGCTCTGGTGGGGGGGGGACGCTGTTTGCTGCAGGTGAGGAAGGCGATCTGTGGGGGTCATTTTCTGGCTAAGATTTGTTGTTCTTAAGAGTTTTTTGTGGTAATGAGTATTTGAGTCCGGACAGGAGCTAACGCTTGTGATTTGGTTGAGCAGATTACTGTTTAAGGTATAGCCCCCCTCCTTTTTCTAAGACAGTGGGTTTTCATTCTGGGTATTTCAACTCCGGTTGGCTAAGAGCGCGTGATTTAGTGTGTTTGGGTGCCACTGGGGTTGATCTGGGTGGGTGCTACGTTGGCTGCAGGGGCAAGCGCAGTAGCCCAGCGCTTATTATTATCTGTGTGCTCTGTTAAGGGCAGGCAAAGTCAATTTTGAGCCGAGTCTTGCGATGTTGCGCTGCCTGTCCCACATTGTTTTGTGTTGGTGGGTAGTCACCTGGCAGGTGGGGGAGCTATGTGTGAAGGTGCGTGTAAAGGCGCTAAGCGCTGGCATACCAAGGTTCTTTTGGAAGCATTGATGTGTAAGGTGGATGCCATGGTAGAGGCTATGGCCTTGATGCGGTCACAGTCACCTGGGGGTCAGAGTCGCGTGTCCTCTGAGATGGAGGAGCGACCTAGAAGGGCAGGGGGGTGGCTTCTAGGGTGACACTTTTCCCGGTCCCTAAGAGGGCCCGAGGGCAATCAGCACGGAAGAGAGATTTACAGGTAGGGGCTAACCCAGTTACGTTGCGAGCCAAGGTTGCATCCTTGAGGCGACTACACCTTGGGGTCAGACCCCGGTGGTAGGTAACTCAGGCCCAGTGGTGTCTCAGATTAGGGTCACAGCAGTAATTGAGCTTGCGACTAGTGGGTGTATGGTACAGAACGGCAATAAGTTTACGGCGATTGGGGTTTCGCTGGTAGGTGCCTCTGGCCAGCCTAAGTTGATGACCAATTTAGCGAGAGTGTTGCCTTGGCTGTCCAAGGTGGGTGCATTGTCTAGTTGGAGGGGCCCTAGCTGGTGAGGGTGATTATATTGAATGCCCAGGCGTTTAGTGGCACTCCTTCATGGTTCAATTGCTGGGCAGGGTGCGCAGGGGAGTTCTTCTCCCACTGGGGGCATTAAGGGCGCTAGTAGTGTGATACCGGTTACGGTTGTGGCCCCTGTGGAGGGTCAGGTGGGAGCCAGGACTGCCTCTGCAGCCAGTGGGGTGACACCAGTTACTGTTGCAGCCCTGTTGGTGATTCAGGTGGGATCTGGGACCCCCTCTGTGGCATGGGTGATTGGTGCCCCACAGCATGCGGGCCAGGTTCCTTTAGTACCAGGCGCTTCTTCGATTCGCGGTGCATGTGGAGGCTCTGCTTCGATGGTGATGGCGTCGACCCTCTCTACTCAAGGGCCCGTGAATACAGGTATTGGGTGTGAGGTTTCTCAATTTAACACGCAATCTTGGTGGAGAGATTTGCTAATCTGGGCGAACAGCTTGCGTGCTATCAGAGTAGGATAGTGTGCGCCCTTGATGAGTACGGCGGCTCTGCCTGGAAGGAATATGACAAGGAGTTCAGGAGGATTAGAGCCACTAAGCCCACCCTGGACTGGGATCAGATTGATGTCATTGTGTGGCTGCGCTGTATGAAGCATCACCGCGCAGATGCTACAACTAGCCAGCCCTTTTGTGCGGGCGCGGGTCCGTCTGGTGGGAGGGGGGAGGAGGGAGTAGGAACGAGGCTTGTAGGGATTTCAATAGACGGGCCTGTACCGGACCGGCAGGGACCTGTAAATTCAAACACGGCTGCTCATTTTGTGGCCTCCCATCTCACCATGAATCCAAGTGATTTACGAAGTCCAACGAGAGAGGGACATGAAACCGGGCTGATTCCTCCTTTCTAGAGAAAGCTCAATCACCAGTGAATTTGTGGGCAATGATCCCCTGACTCAATGTACACCAGAATCAGGTGGCAGCTTAGGCGTTGTATGAGGGTTTCAAGGAGGCTTTCAGAATCCCAGCTGAGGGAAGTGAGGGTGTCCCCTACAGTAGGAATCGGTCATCACTCGGGGCCAACCCGGGGGTGGCAAGGGCTAAGATCTGGAAGGAGTTAAGCCTGGGGATGGTGGCTGGCCCTTTCGTCATGACATTGTTGGCGGATTTTGTCTGCTTGCCCCTGGGGGTGGTAACCAAGAAGGAACCAGGGGAGTTTAGGCTCATATACAACGTATTGGCTCTCCGGGGTCAATCAGTAAACGAGGCAATTGATGGTGCTTTATGCTCTGTCAAATATGCTTCCCTTGATCAGGCATTTCAGATCCTGCAAGAGCCGGGTCCCGAGACGACTTTGGCTAAATATGACATTGACTCTGTCTACTGCCTGCTTCCTGTACATCCGCAGGATTTTCATCTGCTGGGATTCCAATTTGAGGATGCAATTTTTTTTGATAAGTGCATGCAGATGGGCTGCTCGGTATCTTGGGCCTACTTCGAGAAGTTCAGCACATTCCTGGAATGGGTCCTCAGGCGGAAGTCAGGTCAGTGCTGGGGGTTACACTATGTTGACTATTTTCTTTTTCTAGGGCCACCTGGTGCAGGTGACTACTTGGAGGCCCTAGGGTCCTTCCGAGACTTTATGGTTGAGTTTGGTGTTCCACTGTCACCTGGCAAGACATTCATGCTGGTGACTACAATCTTACAATCAAATTCCTTGGCATAGAATAGAATTCTGTTGCAGGGGTCTCGGGGCTCCCTTCGGAGAAGGTAGGTGCCTTTTCCCGGGCCTTGCGTGCATGTCTGGGGTCAAAGAAGGTCACATTGCACTAGTTGCAGGCCTGGGTTGGACAGCTGAATTTTGCGTTGCGAATAATACCCATGGGTCACACCTTCTCATGGTCCAGAGCCAAACTATGTCTGGCCTTAAGTCGAAACACCATCCTACCAGGTTATCTAGTGAAGTCAGCCAGGACATGAGGATCTGGAAGACATTCCTGCAGGACTTTAATGGGACAGTGGTGTGGTCCAGGTCCAGCGATGAGTTAGGTCTCTTCACTCACCCGGCAGGCAGTGAGGGTTTAGGATAGATTCTAGGCACGGCATGGTGTGCGCAACGCTGGCCCGCCAAGTGGGCGCGGTCTCGGTTGATTTCTAATATCGGTTTCCTTGAGCTGTTTCCTATTCTTGTGGTACTGTGCATTTGGCCGGAGCAGTTCTGCAATAGTTGGTTGTGTTTTTGTCTTACAACTGGGAATGCATCAATCAGCAGGCAGCAAAGTGCAAAATGAAGTTGTTAAATGAGATTGCGTTGCAATGCCTGAGGTTGAATGTATTTTTTAAAGCCAAGCATGTCCCTGGAGTGTTAAACAACGCTGCTGATGCATTATCTTATTTCAAAATGCAGACTTTCAGGTTCCATCATCCAGGGGCAGCGGGGTTCCCTACGCCCTTCCCTGACCATCTGTGGCAGCATGCTGCCCAAGCCTACTGGACCTTGTGGCAGCCAGCTTAGCGCCCAGGACCAGGCGTGCCTATAAAGCTGTTTTTAATATTTACTGGAGGTTCCTGGGCTGTGAGGGTGTGACTGGCTGGTTTGCATCCAAATCGGTCTTGGCATTCCTGGGGTCGCTGAGGCATGAAGGGCTGTCGGTGGCCTGCGACGGGTGCCACATCGCGGCAATATCCCTTTTTGCAAAGATGTTGGGGTTGGTAAGTGGAAACAAATCCTTTTTAGTGCAGTTGGCAGCGAATGGAAGGGGTTGGGCCGGACTCTAGGCGCCCCTTTGACGCAGAAAGTAGGCAACAATTCTGGCTTCCCTGGGGGCCATCTGCAACTCTCAGGACGAGGTTCGCCTTTTTAGGGCGACTTGTACTCTTGCCTTTTATGTGGCCTTCCAGGTGATCACTTTAGTGGCTAAGAACAAAGGGATACTGAGAGGGGGGAGGGGCTGCGACCAGTGGAAGTCCAGTGTTTAGGTGGGTCCCTGGCAATTAAAGTCCCACATTCCAAATCAAACCAGTGTGGCAGAGGGGCCACATTCTGCTGCATAGGGCCCCAGGTAACCCATGTTGCCAAGTAGATAACCTAGAGGCATTCCTGGCCGGGTGGCCTGAGGGTATGGTGGCCCCCTCCTAGTCCATGTAGACTGGAACCTGCTGGCCAAGTTCCAGTTCTCCAGAATACTTCGTAGGGCTCTGACGGCAGTAAGTTATGACCCAGCTGAGTTTGGGTCTCACTCCTGTAGGATAGGCATTGCCACCACGGCGGTCGCAATAGGGCTTCCAGGTTCTGTGGTCCAAATAATTGTCAGGCGGTCCTCTGATTGCTACAAGTGCTATGTTAGATTGCATTTGCTGTAGTGATGACACCTAACACCGCCCCCTCTTTTTCTCTTGTGGATGCAGGTTCAGAAACCAGACCCAGCGCAGGATTCACACTGTCCCCGCGGAGGTGATGGAAATTACAGAGGTGCATTCTTATGTACGTCGGGCAAAAGCATTTTATTTTGCAGGGGGTTTTGAGGATAAGGTGCAGTCGGCAGGTTATCGCCTGTCCATGAACAGCCAAGGGGGATTTCGTCTGGAGCTGTGGAGAGCGTTACTGGACACTATGCTGCCCACGAGGTACACGCCTCCTAGGGTTGTCACAGTGCATCTTAGTGGCAATGATTTGGGACACGTGGGGCAAAAGTCTTTGCTTGAACTCTTGGACACTGAATTTGGGTGGCTGCCCCGGAGGTTTCCTCAGTCTGGGCTCTTATGGTCTAATATCATTCCTAGGCTGCAGTGAAGGGGTGGTGACTGGGTCCAGACGCTCAATAGTTCTGTGAAGCGGATAAACAATAATATTGGTAACTTGTTCAGGTCACCCAGGCTGTTATCCATTCCTCATGGCTGCATTAAAGGTGAATATTTTTTCCTTCAGGACGGGGTGCATGTGTCGAAGATTGATAATGAAATGTTCTTAGAGTACCTGTTAGCCTGGTTGATGCATGGCCCCTGATAGTGTGAGGGGGGAGGCCAGATAGTCAGGTAACTATACTGGCCTGTGAGGTCATGATTGGTGGGAGGGTATAGGTCCATATAAGGCATACCTTTTACCTAGGTAAATATAGCAGAGGTGTCATGGGGCCCTCCTTGGGGTGCTGGTGGTGAGTCCAATTGAGGAATCGGGGTTGTCGGGAATGGGAGGGATTGCTGACGTATGGCACTTATGGCCAACCATCCATGCATGCGCAGCAGGCACAATGCCAGCACTGGTCCTTGGGGGAGGAGGAGGGGTAATGATGGGTGCAGGGGGGGCCCAGGTAGGGCTGGATCCTGGTGGGCAAACAGCCCCCCTGCACAAGCATCTCAGAAAGGGGGTGGGGGCCTCCCCTAAGGCGGGATCCCCCCAGGTACACTTGAAGGGGAAATGGGGACTTTCAAGCATGGGGCATAACTGGGACCAGTCATGATCTCACACCATGACCTGAATTGTTGATGCGCAGGAACAATGTTTAGATATGGTCAGGAACTTCTGATGTATTAGCATCTCTGTTAAGGTTAGTAAATAAAGGTGTAAATTTAAGGGGTTACTTCACATAATCATGTGGATTGAAATGTGTAAAATTGCAAATCTTCTGGTTTTAATAAAATACGGCAAAAACCAAAGGAAATGATGGACTGAGTGTTGAACATTGCAAGCACTCACCCCCAGTCAACTGATCTGGGTTTAATCCATCACCGTTCTTTGGCCCACTCTGCCACCCCAGTTCAGACATGGCCATATGCAAATCAGTCTGACCCTGTGCCTCATGGGAACAGTCCAGCCCGAACTGCCAAGCCATGTCTTCCCTGGACCGGAAACAAGCTTCCTAGGACCGGTTTCTGGCATTTCAGCCATCTTCAGCCAGGCTTGCTTGAATCCAGTGGCAAAGTGGTGAGTGCTTGCAATGTTCAACACTCCGTCCATCATTTCCTTTGGTTTTTGCTTTAATAAAATATGGCCTAGGGTTTATAACCCCTAACCCAAAAAGATGAGTGGCTTATTTTGTCTACCGAAGGCGGAGGGTGGGAGTGAGCGTTGAGACTAGGATCAAGAGGAGAGGCCTCACCAGTGCCAGGCCATAGGCCTGTTGAGGGTACATACTTGTTGGGTGAGGAGTTGGAAGAAAGGATGCATATGAGTTTCAACAAAAGGAATCAACATTTGGGGCTTTACAGCAGAATGAATTAACTTCTGCAACCACACCAAGAGAGAGAACCTTTTAACGGCCGTCCAGATGACAACAGTAGCCATCAGCTTACGAGTCATGGGATTACCAAAAAAGTACTCTCAAAAACAGAAGCAGAGTCCTTCTGAGAAGCAACAGAAGTCCTGACTATATGTGGATATCCTAGAGCTAAAGGTCTGAGGTTGGATCTGGTCCTTCGAGGAGGTATGGTAGAAATTCACTTCCAATTCTTGGACCATTCAGATATTCAAGAAGGGTTACCAGATAGAATTTACTTCCGGACTCACAGTCTAGGAGACTACATGGTCTCCATGCCCAGCAAAATGGAAAGCATTGTGCCAGGCATTTATGGATCTTCAATCTAGAACAGTGGCGTATATTCTCCAGGAAAAGAAAGAGAAAGGAGTGTACCGATCATCTTCATGGTACCCAAACTCTTAGGAGGTTACAGAATGGGGACTGACCTAAAAGAAGTCAACCATTGGGTAAAAGTGAATCATTTCAAGATGGAAACTCTCCCAAAAATAATCCTTATACTGGTGGATGGTTTTAGGATCAACATAGATCTGATAGGTGCCTACTTTATATTCCACTGGTAACAAAACAACAGTATTTTCAAGGTGATCACTATCACTTCCAAGTACTGTTTGTCCTTCAGGCGGCTGTAGAATGTTCACGAAAGTTGTGGCTTCTCTGGTGGCTCAGTTTCATCTCCGAAACTGGCCTATTTTTCCATACTTGGACTATTGGCCCGAAATAAATTCAAGACAGGGTGGTCTAGGAGCAATCTGCAATTGTCCAAAGTAACATGGGTTTCTCCACAACATGTTCGAGTGCCAGACAAATCCATCACAAGATCTGACGTTTATTGGCACACGCTTCAGGACAGACTTGGACAAGGGTTTTCTACCAGAAACTACTAGGGCGATAACAATCTGTCTATTCATCGCATCTGCTTTGATCATGCCTCAAGCCACAGCAAGGATATGGCTGAATATACAATTGTGCATTTTCATAGGCCCTTAGGTGTTGCTTCATTCTTGACCACTACTGAATCATATGCGAAAGTCAGGGCCTCCAGCATCTCAAGATTTCGAGGCACTGATCCATATGTCCATGGAGGTTAAGAATCATTTACGTTGGGTTGAATCCGATTTGTCCCTGTGGACGCTTTCGAGAATTATTTTGTTATCTTCCCATGGGAATTTTTTTATTTGGAAGCTGACAGGAGGGATTTGCAGCAGAAAGGTTGTCCTCGCCCCTCAGGTAGCAGGAGGAATAAAGCATGCCAGAAGGCCTGCCAACTTTCATTCATATTTTTCTGCATTGGAAGGCTTTTCAGGTGTGGTGTGGGATTCCCACGAGATTCTTCCACTGCTGTGTGAAATCCCAGTATATTTATTGTCCATTTTCTTTGGAATGGGTTTAACCGTAACCTTAACATTTCTACTCTGAAAGCTCAATGAGCAGCCTGTACAGCCTTCAAACACCCTCCCTTTTGTTTGGAGGATAGGGAATATTTAGATATAAGGATATTTAAAGGTTTTTCACTGTCAAGATCATCAGTGAGACCTATGGCTCCTGCCTGAGACTTGCCGTTGATACCGAAATCTTTGCGGATTCATCCCTTTGAACGACCGTCTTCTGTGCATGTTAAATTTCTAACAATATAAAAAGAACTTTCAGTAGCAATTACATCTGCTAGGAGAAATGTTGAGCTATTTGTTTTTAGTATATTCTCCAGTGCTTAATTTGTAAAAAAATAAAGTGCCAGGGCCCTTCTCAGGCAGCCACTGCAGCTTGCACCACCCATTGCCCCTGCCAGCACTGCCCCTAACAATACCAGCACTGATACTAACCATCCCACGCCTACAGGCGTGACAATTCAGACTATTTCAGGCCACCCAAAGGTATAAGAATGGTGTGGGCGGCAGGTATTAGTCATTTTATTGTGTATTGAATGTTGTGTTCATTTCGAAGTTAGAAAGACAGCGCCACCATGTGTCGGACTGTCATAAGTGCCAGTGTTGTTACTTAAGTGCCAGTGCCGTTACTTAAGTGCCAGTGCCAAGCACCAGAACCACCAACTCAAATTAAGCACAGTTGTTTTCTCTTTCTCACAATTTTTTTTTATGAGGCCGCCATTGTAAGCCCTAACCCTTCTTTTTCTTACCTAATATAGCCTCTTTTTTATTAGGAATTAGGATGCCGTACTCAACATTTTTTTTCTAAACCCTGCCCTCTCCTGGCAAAGACAGCCTTCACACTTTAGATGTAAAGAGAGCTTTGCTCGTGTGTTTTGATAGAACACAACGTTTTTGTCAATCTGATAATCTGTCTGTGACTTTTGGTTGCTCTGGCCAAGGCAGGAGAGTTTCTTCTTTGATAGTAATTAGCTGAATTTACATAGCGGCCAAGGTTTCAGATTGCTTATGTGTGACATTTTCATAATTTCAGTGTAATTATGAGTGACATTCAATAAGTATGAGTGACACTTTCTCGCGAGCAAAATCAACCAATTAAGAAGAAGGAAACATGTAAATATCAGAAATTACACCCATCAGAGCAACAACAAACTAAGATCTTTAAAGTGCTGCAAAGCACCAGAAATGGAAGGTGCCTGCTCTGTCAGTCCACGAGATACTGCAGGACACAGTGCGGCAAGTGTTTTGCTGGATAACAACAACAGCAAGGTGCCGCTATCAGAATCCACAAGAGGGTACTGTCTCTGCCAGTGCCTCCCTCGAGTCCAGATAAATGTTTATATTTATCAAGAGCTTGAGAGAAACAAAGCGGGCATGTAATTCGCTCACTCTGAGCTGGACGGGGTGACTCTGGATCATTGAGAAACTTAAAAAGTCACATGACAATATATTCCCAAATGTTTGTTGACCATTTGCAGTGTCGCGGAAACTACTAATGCTTGAAGCTCTCTCCTGCACAGCGAGATGATCATGTCCGGACTGCCGGTGGGAGACTGGAGCAGAAAAGGCTGCGGCGCGTGGGGCAGACTCCCAGGGCTCTACTCAAATCACTGCAGTGTGCAGGCACACTCTCATGGAATGCTCGTCCGTCCTGTCAGAGCCGCCCTGCCGCAGCGCAGGGCCGCACAGGACTCGGAGCTGGCTGGCTGAGCAGCCCCGCCACAGCTCTGCCCTAGCCCTGCCTGCCCTGACATGGACTCTCACAGTGAAAGCCTCGGAAACCACACTGCTGTAGTGCGACCGCGGAAACAACCTGCTTCAGTTCACCCCGGCTCAGCGCATGCAGGTGGTCAAGGTGCTAGAAATGCTTGATAATGCATTCTAATGCAGAGATGCAGACCACCACATTAAAATGCATTAGTCTAACGCCTGATGTGTGGTACTTGGCGGGGCTGAAACTGCTCACGCTCCACCCTTTACTCTCTCACTTTCCCAATCCTAATCTACCTGTAAACTCCAACCCCATCACCCTCATTCCACTTCTCCATCATGTCTTTTACCCACTCCTTTCCTTAATCTTGCCATCTGTACTGCTCTCCTTTCCTCCACTTTTCCTGTCTTTTCTCTCTCTTTCTACCAATCTCACCCCTTTCTTTTTGTATCCCTCATCTCATTACACCTCTTACCCTACTTCATTTGCCTCTATTTCCACTTCTAACTATTCGCCCTCCTGAGCCCTCAGTCCTTTTCTCTCCCTCCTCACTTCCAACCTTTCACACTCGCTCCACCCCCCTCTTTAACCCCCCTCCCCGGGTCGGACTGGCCTGCAGGGCAACCAGTCCATGCCCGACCGGCTAGTGGGACAGTTCGATGTCTGGGCTGTTTTGGGGATATTTGTGGAGTTTTATGGTATGCTCAGCCTGGTTTTACTGTTAATTTCCCTGCTATTAAAATAAAAATGGTGCCAGCAGCAAGCTGAAATTCACGCAGTCTTCATTTCACCCTCCTTTGTTTTCTCTCTGTTATCCCTCTGCTTGTGACTCCAGTTAGTGTGTGTAATATGATGACCTGGCATTATTTGAAGCAGCGCTGACCAGAGAACATTTTTGTGAGCCAAACTTTTAAGTTAGCAAAATCAAAGTATGGAAAGTGCGGGCAAATAAACGTTTAACAGAGGTTAAAAGGTGCTCTGTTTTAAGTGTTCTGTGTTTGGACACCACTAGACACACACCAGCACCACCCTTCTGCCTTCCGTCCATAGTGAGTTTGTTCCTGTATCGAGCAGCTTACCGGAGGTCTCAGCAGAGAAGGCCACATGTTCTATGGAGGACGATAGGGCAGGAAACCTCACAACTACAGAGCTCAATGCCAGTTCAGCATCTCTCCATCTGAGCGCCGGAGTCGGGCTTGTGGGCTGTCAAATTTTGATGGGGCTGATGTGGGGGCTCAAGTAAGCCGTCAAAAACTGCAAGGGGCGTAGAACCACCTGTCGTGAGCAACTCGCATGGTACGAGACAACAGCGACACGGACCTCACCACGAACCGCGAGGGAAAAATAATGCAGAAAGTGAGGATGCGTTAACTGCGCAGTACGTCAGGCGGCACCAATCAAAGTGCTTCTCAATTGGAGCGAGGCTAGCTGGCATCCAACTAGGATCTTAGGCACCCTCAGGGGCGGGAACAGCCATATACGTGGCTCGGAACAGCCACTGTATTGGCTGCCTCTGGCACAGAGAGACAGTAAACAAAGGAAAACAGCAAGAGGCCACAGCCAGAGAGGGGCAGCGGAAACAAGTGATTTGCGTGAACATTCTGGGGCCTCCCAGCAATGTGAGGAAATTCCCAGAATGCATTAGTCTTACGCCTGATGAGTGACACTTGACTGTGCTGGATTTGGTCTACTATTGCACTGCCTTACAATTGGGCAGATGTACCTATCCCAGATGGTATTCAAGGTGAACAAACCAGGAGTTTGCCAGCTTCAAAGGGCTGAGATGGAAAAGGTTCTGTTGGAACGGAATATCCCCTGCATGGTAAACGGGGGTGTACTGGTACCCTGTGTGCCCAACTGCAAGTGAAACTGGTATTATGCTAATCTATTACTTGGGCAGAGGCCTGTGCCTTCCCCTCACAGTATAAGGTCCAGGACCTGTGCCCAGAGGGGAAGCGCAAGCATGCGCTCATAGTAGGCAGTGAACTACTGTCTATGTCGTGGGCGTATCACATTAAACTGTACTGTTGGCATACTGTGAATCCCATTTGTGACCAGACCTTCTTCCGGTGCCACTCTGTGACTGGGCTCTACTGACCCCACTACGGAAAAGATCTGCTGCTTTGTGAAACCTACAACCTTACTTTTACTGCCAAGTTCATCTGTGAAGTTGAGACCTGTCCCGAGGCTGTACCTCCTGAACCAGTGTTCCTCTCCTCCCCAGCCTAGGGCGCCCATGACTAACAAGAACGGATAGCTGCCAGAGAAAGTCACAGCACAGAGGTGTCCAAAGTCCCGACGCTCCCAGTGAAGATGCCACTGTGACCCTGAAGGCTCCAAAGTCAATACTGAAATGGGACTAAGATGATTTCACCAGGCACACAACTCGCGGAGGCGTCACCGTTGGAGAATAGACTCCTGACGGACCATCTCACAAAAAAAGGCCGTCTCCCACACATATAGGAAAATAATCAATAATCAACCAGACACCGCAACAGCCCTAAAGGCCAGGTAAGAATCGGAGCTGGGCGACTTAGATGACACAGACTGGCAAGAGGCACTTGCGTCCCCTAAAGAGGTGGTGATACCTTCCAAATTCAAATTAACCCAACTAAAAATTCTACATCGTACATACTACACGTATACGCTCCTGCATAAAATGGGTAGGTCGGACACACCATTCTGCCTTCGTCAATGTGGTGAGCCAGGCACCTTCCTACATACGATCTGGCAATGCCCGAAGATAGTTAAATATTGGAGGGCGGTTATGCACACAATCTCACAAGTCACGGAGGTCACGGTTCTACCAGAACCAAAGAGATGCATTCTTAACATCTGGGAGCCCACAGATCTCAATAACATGAATCAGGAATGGGTGACACTTGGTATAACAGTGGCAAAGCGCAACATAGCTCCACGCTGGGGATCCCGACAGGTCCCTGCCCTTTCCCAGTGGTGTTGCGACATGGACAGTATAATGGTAGTTGAAAGGTCGGTATACATCCATAGAGGATGCCCCAAGAAATGGACTTGGATATGGGGCAGGTGGAATGCTTATCCTGGACACATCTGTGAACCCCCACAAATGGACTTATCGTTAGAAGTGAGTGATTGATGTACCGAACACCGAATGATATGGACAGCACCAACAACATCTGTTGTCTCCCGACGGTGAGCACAATGGAACCTTTCTGGTAAACTAGCAGTCATACGCTTGATAAGTACTGTACAGACACAGCATATATGCACTACTGAAAAGTTTATTAATGATAACATGTTTTGTTAATGACAAAATGCTAATAAAAATATTTAAAAATAAATAAAATATTGAAATGGGACTGCTGCATGTGTCTGCCCCGCATCCGCCAGGCCTCCGAATGCTGAAAGCAGGTAACCACGGGGGCTGCAGAGCACGTGCAAATAAGAGCCTGAATGACTGATGGAAGCCTGCTGCATGAAGTAAATAATTTCCCATGTTAATATTGGTTTTGGGAGGAAGGGCGAACTGAACCAGTGAGGCACATACGTCTAGGAGGTGACTGAACCTGTGCCTACCCAGTCCATGGTACCTGGTCAGACACCAGGCAGGGATCACAAACGCTGGGGAACTCTATTAGTGGGCAGCTACGGCCTGCCCGTAGGGGCCACCCCTACATTTTTCCTTGATAAGAAGTGTGTGTCAAACTGAAAAAAACTCAGCCTGACAGACACTCTTCTTGTTCAGCTCAGGCAGCCAGGAGCTATACATCCGCTAAACGCACTGGCACCGGGCTGCCTGAGCTGAAGTTTGCTGGGCTGAGGATTTCACAGCCCGGTGGGCTTAACCGCCTCAATCTGGCAAAATTTCCTTGAGCCCCTCCCCTCGTGACAAGGGGGAGCATCACCGATGGTCTTGCACCTGAGCACTTCAGTTTTAAGCCCTGAAGTGCCCAGGGCCGAGTGTCAATCAGTGACACTTCGTCACTGAGTGGGGTGGGGTCAGCAGTCTCACTGACCCATCCCAATCTGCGACTAGTTAGAGACTGCTGACTTCCCTCATTGGGTGACCGCGGTGGCGCGGTTGCTACTGAGTAACACTGCTCCCGCTTTTGTTGCAGGGGGCGATATTGCAGCACTGCTGCACAACTGACCCCTACGGATACAAAACCGGCCTCTAGCCCACCGGGAAACCGCCCAGTGCCCGCTACGGCCAGTCCGGCCCTGCTGACCGGTTACCCGCTCCGAATTTCCTAGAGCTGCTATGTGAGTTACTCTCCATGTGTTTGTTTTTTTCTTTACAGACTTCATGCGTTGCAAAAGGTTGGAGAGACTTTCGGGTTGGTGATTTAACCTCCATCTTGTCATAAATTGTTGTTTATTGGTTTCTATAAATCACTGGATGTGAACTTGGTGCTCTAAGGTTTTTGCCTGACTTAATCTTACATATAGGGGCGGACACTGGGGTAAAAGGCCGGATTACTTACCAGTAATGCCGCACATCATTTGGTTTGGAGTAAAAAAAAAAAAGTTTCCTGTCCTTGTACCCTCAAAACACAGGACCCAGTGCCCCTGCTGCACTGTTGATAACTGGGACTTACGCTCCATAAAATTCAATTAAAATTAAAAGTGCTCGGCATTAGCGGTTATGCTTCTCCCTTTGTTTAAGTAGGAAGTACACCCAAAGCTGATTTTTTTTTTTTTTAAAGGGGGCGAGTGGTTATTTGGTTAGGACACGAGAATTTTTAGGCAGATGCATAAATCAATAAAAAAAAATCAATTTTCATGGTCGGGGTCTGACCTTCCATTACAATACCCGCGCCCCCACCACACCCGCATTCCCTAGAGGACGTCGAGTTTTCGCTGCAGGTGGCGGGGGGTGTGCATCGCAGACCGCGCTCCCCGACAGCCGCCGCCTCTGGCAGGGAGCAGCAGAAATGGCTCGTCTTCGTGCGTCTTGTGGAGGAGGCGGGGGAGGGGCTCCGCGGCTCCCGCTGCCGCCTGCAGCCGTCCGTCAGGAACCAGTCCAACCTGCCAGCGCTAATGTGCCATCAACAGCAAATCACCCCCGCCGGGCCGTATCCATCAGCGCCGCCACCGGGGGCCGGAGTGGGCTGGGAGGTGGTGCTAATCCGCCAGGAGGGAGGTTAAGGGGATTCATCTTCGCCGATGCACGCCAGAGGGGGGCAGGCTCTGCTGATGGGTCGAGGTCAGGGCAGGGAGGGGTTAATCAGTGGGAGGGGACACGGGTGGGCCGCGTAAAGGGTTTATCACTTCTGGCCATGGAGTATTAAGACTGAGGGTCTTGAAAAGATGTGTAATTAAAAAAATAAAGGGTGGGATTGAAGGAGACCGTAATTCACGAGGGGATTAATGACTTGATTATTTACTGATAATCTTCGCTACGCCTAGTACCACTCGCCCGAGCCATTTCCCTCCTATTAGGACCTACGACATCTTTGCACTTCACACATTTTGTCAGCCTCTCACTTCACACATTTTGTCAGCCTCTCCCCTATCCTCAATGTTCCTGTCCTGCTCCTTCCCTCACACACATCAAAATTCCTTCCCTCCAGTGACAGCGGCCAGGTTATGGGCTCATTGGGGAATTTGCTAAATAGAGGGTACATCTTCGTCACGCTCCGCATTTTCTCGTGTTTTTCTTTTTAGTCATTCTTTAAAAATGTCTTCTCGCTGCATGAAGACGCAGGAACTATATCCCCTTTTCTGACTCCACCCGTCTCTTTTGTCACCTTCTGTGCGTTGGGAGGTTTGCTTCCACCTCTTCCCTATGAAGACTGCTCTCCGCCGATTATGAATTTGCTCTCGAACGCTTTTTCTCTTTCCCAGAAGAGCTGCTCGCACGCGGTGCTGAGGAAAGACGTGCTCATGAGAGCCGCGCCGGCGGTGGTGAGGGCGCGAGGAGCGAGGCCTGTGCGTATTTGTTTATTGAGGGGCAGCTGATAACAGTGCGCCTAGCCCCGGCCGGAACTCCCCACTTCTCCCTTTGGAGGGGCCGAGAGGCCCATCAGCCGTTCAGGGTGGCCCTGGAGCAGTGGGGGGAGGAATCAATTTCCCCGTCTCCCAGGGTATCACAAACCTGGCGCTGAGAGACTCCTTCCTGCCTGTACCAGAGGGAAGCCAAGGGTTAATGGCAGCCATTATTCTCCCGGAGTAGCGATGTGGCATAAGGGCCTCCTTTGGAACTGCGAACCAGGTGCGATTCTCGGCGTGGGTTCAACATTCTGTGATTCTGGGCAAATCACTTAACCTCCCCCTGCCTAACAAAAATGAATGTGTCCTTGTGTAATGTAACTGGTGCTCATGTAAAGCGCTCCAATACCGTCGGGTCAAGTTCGTGCTACAAAAAACTGCAAAAAAAAAAAAAAGACCCAGAGCCAGTCAAGACACTGTGTTGGATGCACAGGAACAATCTTAGTTATGGTTAGGTAACTCCCATGTATTAGCAACTCTGTTGAGGCTAGAACTTAACTCTGTAAGCAAAATGTCAAATTATGGGTTACAGTGCATAAAAATTAAAATGTGTTTTTCCTATTTATATGTTCTAATAAATACGGCCGGGGTTTTTATGACCCCGAACTCAAAGAACTTGATTTTTGTATTCATGATCTCTCTTGAGGAGAGCGAAGGTGGGTGGGGGCTTTGGAGAGGGGGTTTTACCCAAGGGACATCGGCGACTACCTGGCCATAAGCTCCATCACCCCTTACAAGTGCAATATTCATGGTGTTTTGACTGGAGAGAGCAGCGCTCTAAAGGCAGCACTTCCCAATGTAAGCATTCAGCTTTTCTTAGGGAATTTGCAACTTCCCCAAAAATATTCCACTGGAGTTAGAATAGTAAATTTGGCATCTCAGCATCCATGAAACTCTAATGCCTTAAAGGCTCAACTGAAGGTGAGAAATGTGCTACATGAGCACGTCAGATCCCACCATATTGAGACTCTCTGTGGATGAAATATTGTGATTACAACTTGTCAACATTAGTGTGAAAAACTTTTTTGCAGCCTGTCCTTCATGATAAGGAGCACGTTTCATGCAGGGTAATGGTATATTTTGGTGTAAAAACAAAGTGCCTGTTTACTGTGAACATGGCTGTGAGATTAGCCAAAACGCGCCAGGTCCCAGGAACCATGTACATATTATAAAATCACAGAGCATTATCCTGTTGCACCATTTGTACAGAGGAAGAATGGTTGTGGAGTACGTTTATTGCACAACTGCAGTGCAAAGCAGGCTTAGTGTGGTAGCATCTCCTGGCGTGTTTCGGTCAGAAAGCGACTTTGACCAAGGTTTCTGATATATTTTGCTTAAAATGTTAATATGTGATCTGTATGTGTATACAGGGCCGGCTTTAGCATTGGTGGCGCCCGGTGCAACGATCTTTGTTGGTTGCCCCCCCCCCCCCCCCCCCCCCTTTGATCTTGGTCACGGATTCCCTCACTCTCACCCTCTAATGCTGGCCCACATCTCTCCTTAGCCCCTCTCTCACATTTATCTATTTTATAGCGCTGCTCAATGTAATGTAGACTGTCAGAGCCCTTCGCATCAGAAACATATTATACAGAGAAAATGAGTGACATGAGTTAATCAATATATAGGAAATGTTACTTTAGACATCCGGACTAGAAGGTCTGGGAGTCGCATTTCATCCATACTTGTAGTCATTATTTGTTAAGGTGCTTGCTAGGCAGAAACATTGAAAGGGAGGTTTACTGATTAACTAGGATTTTACGAAGTGCATTAACCAAAGCTGCTGCGCTGCGTAAAAAGGAAACAGCACAACAGTACTATCTACTAAGATGGTTCTGTTGTCCTCTCCTCTAGTGCTGGCGCACCTTAGGCTGCCTTACGCCAATGCACACATCGTTGCACCACAGTGCAAAGGAGTTTGCGTGACGTAAGGCTTAGATTTTATACTGGAAGGGTACCCTTCCAGCACAAAATTTTACACTTTACCACTTTGTATGTGTGCTGTACGATACAGCGCACATGTAAAGTTGGAAAGATTTGCAGGAATTAAATATTTTCTACAACTTTATGCCTGCCATGAGGAGGCAAATTAATTTGATGTCAATCTCTTTCTACCAAAGTTAGTAGATAGGGATTAGCGTCAAAATCCATAGTTGAGTGCCATCCATGTTACACCTCCTTGACGTAAAGTATTCCATACTTTGTGTTGCTTTAGGGCCACTGCCCAGCACGGTTCAGGATTTGCACTGGAAAGTAAGCCCCAACACAACACTTTGCACCAGGTTTGCATTACTTTTGTGATGCATACCAGGCACAGAGCGTTAGTAAATCCACCCCATGAAAGTAACACCGATTAGGGTGTCATACTAATAAAGTTGTATTGCTATGCAAAGGAACCCTTTCTAGCAACCTCAGAAAAATGAAAGCTTGAAGGAAAAAACAATAAGGTTAGAAACTTCTGCCTTTGAATTTCACACACCACTTTATGCCAGTTAATTGGTCAATGAGCTATATTAGAACAATTGTTACTTATGAACTTCAAATAACAAAAGGATCTCTGTGACAAAAGCAATAACCAACTAAGTTATCAACATAAAATACTAATACGTGATCTGCATGTTTCTTGTTGTGCTTTGCAGCAGGAACATTAACCCTCTATACTACTATATCAGGAGTCAAACCTGTGACTGGACACATCACAGACCTCTCCCTCAAGTGTATCAACCATCAATGTTAACATGCCCATGTCATTAGCCCAAAAAATGCTGCAAAAATAGAGATCTCTGCAGGCTGCTCTCAGTGCAGCCCGTCATGCAGAGGGTACCCCCCCCCCCCCCTTGACGATGGCACCCGGCGTGACGGCACCGGACGCACCGCCCTAAAGCTGGGGCACCGATCGCACTGACCCAAAGCTGGCTGGCTATCTATCTATGATATACACACACAATCATATATACAAATTTAAACAAATTAAATGTGGTTTGAGAAATGAATGAATTATAAACATTAAATGTGGTAAAAATGAATTTGTAACCTGAAAAAGTTTATCAATGTTATTGATGGTCATGTTTATGAATATCGTGTTGTATTAAACATGGCCTAATTTTTCCCACACCTAGGAGTATTGAATGGTTTGTGGGTGCTCATTGGGTGGAACGGGGTTGCTCTGGGGGGTCCGGGTCCTATGTCGCGGTGCAGTGTCTGTCGTTTTTTTTCTGTATTGCCTACTATATTCAGCAGCTGTGGTGGTGAGGCACAAGGGGTAGGCCAAAGCAGATGGAGGTTGGGTATAAGCCCCATCTGGCTCCCTTTAACCATTCCACTGCTCCCCAGCTAACAGTTTCCTCTTTTATTGGCCCCTGTTATGTTTTAATACCTCCTTCTGGGTTACACTTCTACCACAAACTTCATCTACCAGCTCAAACCTTATGTCCGTCTGCTCACTCCCATTGCACCACAATCCATGTCTAAGTTACAGTTCTGTAACACTCCTTGAACTCTTGCCTCACCATTCTCTTTTCCATGCCCACAGGCAATAACTATTCACGTTCACAAACAGGTTCCCGCCTCATGACCAGGTGCTGTCTACATGATGTTGTCAGGGAATAAATTGATGTTGTTCCCTGTTCTAACCATTTTTTCAATCTCATACTAGTTTATCATAAAAGTTTAATTTCTAAATTATTTTCTCTTACCATTCTGAATTACTCTTACCTCATCTTCCACTGTCTCCCTTTTACCTTCTGTGATGCATTCTTCACTGAGCCATGGATTATGACTTCCATCTCACTGGTCTCCACACTCTCTTTATATACCTTTTTTATTGTAACTCTTTATGCATCTTCTTTATTTTATCCCATTTTGACCTCAAAGAACCTCTGCACCTCATTAAAGTCCAGGTTGTGCTGCTGTAGAAAACGAATTCCTACCTCATTCTATATTCAAACCACCTTTTAGTTCCTGCCACCCCCCAATTTCTTCACCTAACTAACTGTATCTGCCATTCCCTCTTCCTCATTCTACCAATTATAGCATTTTACTTTATTCTTCCCCTCATTCATCCAACCATATTTTAGTCGTATTTTCTTTTTTCCAGCATATTTTAGACTTAATTTCTTCGTCTGGTGACTGCGCAGGTTTTCAAAGAACATTCCAAAGTGGTCATAAAATAACCATTGCTTTACAAAACACCTACAAAAATAACTCTGCAGACTGAGTTAGGGTAAAATAACTTCTGCTTTTGCCAGTGATACTAAACCATGAACTCTCTCATAACAAGAACCTTATAAAACCAGGTTATTCTACTTTCTTAAACCATTCCCAATGACCATTTCCCCCCAATTCCTGTCCAAGTGGTACAGTTCCCTCCCATTTGTATATAAACATTCAACACATGTACACCTTTATAGTTCTACACTGGTAGTACCAGCACCCCCGACTAGTCATGCTAACTGTATAATTTCATGTATATGTTTTTGCCAACATTTCTACAACTACTCCAATCTAAGTTCAATTGCTCACTCAGAGCTTCAGGCCCGGCAGCAAATCTTTACCTTTCCATACAGGCTGATCCCAGAATTTTCACGTTATTTCATGCTATGATTGAGGAGTTCCTCTCATTTTGTTTTTGGTCTGTTATTCGTCATAGTACAGCACTAGCTACCTTTGCTATGATATGTATCACAGCACATTCTCCATAAGGGTGCCCTTATCCGTGATTCCGGGCAGGCTGTCAATAAAACTAGAATAACCATCTTTTGATAACGTGTTGGTCATGTGGGGCTAGTAGAAAGTTGAATTAGTCCAGAAAATCTTTGTAAAGTTTGTGTGGAAGGTTGTCTATGCTGAAGGACTTTCTGTATTTCTCTTGATTGGGCGGGGCAAATGTACCTTTGTTGACCTGAGGACAGCGCTCTTCATTCAGTCATCAGAACCTAGGTCAATACCTTGTGATGTGTAACCCAGGGTGTGTTATGCTTATGCTAGTTTTATGTGTGTGCTTCTAGGGTGTATCCTGGTGTCATGCATGACAGTGACATTATTTGGCAGTGCTTTGCCAACTATATGGATTTGGTGCAGAGTTGTGGCCATGACATCTTGGTACTCTGGTACTTGAAGTCTTTTACCATTATACATGTGATTACAAATCCCAAAAATGTTTTGAAATTATTACAGAACTGAATGTAACAAAAGCATTGCTCTTACAGAGGGAATCGAAGTTCCCAGGGTTAACCTGACCGAGTGCCTGTAAGGCTCTGTTTTGTTTCCTTACCCGTGGCAGATGTGCAGTAAAGGGTCCGAAGAAAGGAGGCTGCATGTGCGGAAGCCCTAAAAAAAGCATGTGGACGGTGAAACCTTGATAGTGTAATTGGTGCTCTCTATTTAAAGAGGCCAATCAAAATCTGCCATTTTTAGGGTCCACCAGGAGCCGCCAGCATATTCAACAGCAAAATTGATTTTCAACCACTGTGCATGATAATGCTGCTTAAACTAAATTCGTACTTTTTGTTTTACCAAGTGTTGCAGTTTGAAAGCAAGTAAGCAAGCGACCAGTGATACGAATGCACAAGTCTTCAGAGTGAATTGAATGAGTGGTGTTCTTCAGCATGAGAACCCTGGGGATGTCAAAGGACAGCGCCAGAGGGGAAAAGAAAAGAAACCAACACTTAAAGTTATATATGATACTTGCGCTGATGTCTGGCTGATCGGAATGAGAAGGCCTACATTGCTGAGAGACTGCGCCATTCCAGGTTCCTGGTTAGAGAATTAAGCCTGAATGATTGACGAATAGTTTCATGTTGATGAAGTAACAACCTGCAGCAATTTTTTGTGTTTTTGCAGGTGTGGAAAGGGACAGCATCTCACAGGAGGCTCCTGGGTTGTCAGACAGTGGAAATGGGTATGCGGCGAGAGCCAAGCAAGACAGTACAGCGTACCATGGTGGTAATCAGCGGTATATTGGAAATTCAGGAGTGCGAGTGGAGGAAAACGACAGTGGGGGCACTGTATTGCTGGCAAGAAAGGGCCCACACACTGCCTCAAACGTGTGCAGCTTGTCGTTGACTTTGTACGTGATTTGTTTGTGGCAAGTTACTCTTTGAAGTTCAAGCTGCAATTCAAAGCAGGAGGGTAGGGAGGGTTACCGCCAATATGTTCATGTGACAGGTTAGAGAGATCTGAGACGTCATGGAGAAGGGCGAGCCTGGGTATGGGTCAGATCAGCGTATGAGCGTACTGTCGGAGTCTTTCCCACACATGGCCCAAGAAGGTGGAGAGAGCCAGGCAGAACCACAGGATATGAAACAGATCGCAACAATGGTAATGGCTATTAAAAAACATATTAAGCGCACGTTCACCCGAAAATATCATAGCGCTGCCGCATTAAGAGAGGAGCTGAGATGTAATAGCTGAAGCAAAAGCTTTCTCAAACAGCCATGTTTTTAATGCCCATCTAAATGGCTCTAATGATGCTATTGATCGAATAGCTGCTGGAAGAGAGTTCAAAATTCTAGGTGCCAAGCCTGAGAAACTGTGCCCCCCCAACCTTACTTTCCGATATATAGGGTCCAGTCAGTAAATTGGCCTTAAATGAATGCAACACCCTGGCTGGAGCATGTCTCACTACGCCTTTAGTTAAAAAAAACCAGAACTAAACCATGGATAGCCTTGAAAACAAGACCCCAAACCTTGAATTGAATATGCTGTACTATCGGCAGCCTGTTATGCTGTTTCAACAGCGGAAGAGTATGGGCTCTACGAGGAACTTCAAACACCAGCGTGACCACTGCATTCTGCAGTAGTGAAGTTTCTTTACATTTCAGTCTGGTAGTCCCAAGTAGATGCTGCTGGCATAATCAATTCTCCCTCCAGTCATAGCTGTCATAGTTGTTTTAATGTCTCCAAGAGAAAAGTAAGACATAAGCTTTCTCACTGGCTGCACTACACCTCCACCAGAGGTCATGGAGCAGGAGTTTTGCCTGTTTGAGTTTCCAGAGGGACCAATACCAATCATTCAGGATCTTAAAATATAATCATTTCAAGAGGGACTCCTGGAGAACTCTTATCATGATTAAGAAGCATAGATGCCCAGCCATCCAGGGTGTAGGCCTTTCTTAGAATCAGTTGCCATCGAAGTCTGGTTGGTAGCTGTTGGGGTCGGGAAGAAGTGTATGATTTTAATACGGACCCCATAGAGGTCGGCCACCGCTCCCCTATTTTGGCCCAGAGTCTGTAAGTATTGACGGAAACAGGGACAACGGCCGTTCCATTGGGGGAGGGTGCACAGCAGGCAGAACGGAGACAGTGAGTCACTTGTCGCTAACTGCAAAGATCAGTAGCTCAGACACCAAATTCTGCTGTGAGGGTTGGAAATTATTTAAGCCTGCGCTGTCAAAGAGTTGGTCAAGCCTCAGCAGGCCACCGTCATAGAAAAGCGCCCAGTTGAAGGGCTGCCAGTCTATACGAAGAGCCAAGTTATGCCATAAAGGCCTTGTGATGCAGAAAGGTTGAAATGTTCATAAGTTTATGAGCGTCTTTTCACCTAGTGGTAGGAGGGGTAACGCCGATCTTAGGGAGTGAAGCAGGTGACGCAACAGGTGCACTGAAAATGGGGTCCCACAGCCAAGGTGCAGGTGATATACGAACTGTGAGAGGTGGAAGGCCAGGCCCCAAGTGGCCAAGCAGGCTACCCGCTACTGTATCTGCTCAGAGGCGAGGCGTGCATGTTCTGGGTTTGAGTCTGCTCCATTTGTGGGCCTTAACATCAGTGTCTGTGCACACCTGAAGCTGTTTAGGAACCTTGAGGGGTACCATGCCAAAGAGATAGTTGAAGCAAGGCAGAACAGTTGTCTTCACTGTTTGAACCTTCCCCCACATGGAAAGGTTATGGTGTGACCTTTTCAAGAATTCCTGTCTGGAGCATTCAACTAAGGGAATAAGGTTATTCTCTATCATCTGAGAAAGCACTCTGTTAAACCGTATTCCCAGATACTGCAGGCCCTCATATACCAATGCTATGTCGGGGCCATGGATGCATGTGCGAAAGGTAGGTCTAGTCATGTAGAGGACCGCACTTTTTGACTGGTTGATTTTATAGCCAGAAGACGTGAGAAGACTAGACAATCGAGCTAAGAAACAAGTTTTATCTGCAGTGGGAGCATATACCGACCACACATCCACAAATTACTCCTGGATTCGTAGTTTAGCATAAACCCACCGCTTCTGTCCACCTCCTGAGGAGGTTACACAGCAGACATTTCCCAATAAGTATAGCAACCCCACACTACTTGGAGCAGCTGTTCACCGTAGAGGACTCCCCTCAGTCATTCACAGTCCTGCTGCTACTAATAACCACTGACACCAAGTTGCGTTTAAATTTCAACGCCTCTGCTGATGATATTTGGGCCTCCTGGAGCAATGCAATATTCGTATATTTCATGTGAAGATGGTGTAGAATCTTTTTCCGCTTAATATAGTGTGCCAAGCTATTAACGTTCAATGACAGTACTGTAAGTGGAAGAGACATTACAAAAAGCGGCACAAGATGGGTCTGGCTTCCCCAAGACAATGAAGCGCAGTAAAATGTGTGAGTGCTAGGGAGTATGGCCAGGTACTACCTACACCCCCTCCTCCCCTACCAAGGCCCAGAAAGTGACAGGAGTGAAGTTTGGATGTGGGGAGCGTACAACCCGCGGCCATATTTATTAAACAAAGATTAATAAACATTTATCAAAATGTACAATATTCACATAATTTTTTTGCAGAAAATATACATTACATTGATTACAATTGATAAGTACAGATGTCAGATGGCTAACCTTAACATAAATGTAATACAAAGGTTTCCTATCCAAATCTAACATATCTTTAATAATCATTACAGTATTTATTTTCTGCGTTCCTAATTGGGCCTACGGCAAGGTCACTAACTGGTGTCAGATCTTTATCAATTTAACCACGCCCTCCAGCCGGAGTGTGCATGCGCAGAGGGCCTGTTCACCGTGAGGGTACTACCCCCCGGTTACCCCCGTACGCTCTGTACATTATCTCCATACTAGGGGCCCTTGCAGTTGTGTACCATTTACTGGCGCCATTGTGCACGTGCGGGGTGGACAACCAGCCTAGAGAAAGTGTGACTCCCTCCTCCCCTGCACCGAACTGCCCCTGGAGTTCTAGGAGAGACCACTGTCCACTTGTCCCTCCCACTTGGGCGACCCCATTCAAGAATGGCGCCACCCTCTAAGGACCTTAAATTTACTGCTCACCAATCATGACCTTACCGCCACAGGCCAGCATAGTTGACTGACTATCTGGCCCCCCCCCTGCCCTCACTAGAAGGTCATGCCCTGTTTCTGAGGCAACCCAACCAAGCTAATAAATTCTCTAAGAATACTTCATTGCCTACCTTGGACAAGTGAACACAGTCTTTTAGGAAGCACGGCTCACCCCTAATGCATCCGTGGGCGATGGTCTGTAGATGAGGGGCCCTGAAAAGTCTCTCTATTTTGTTATTTATTCTCCTCGCGGAGTGATTCAATGCCCTTACAGATTCCCATCCCCTCCATAGGAATCGGGGTATCATCTGAGACCACCCGATAGTGCATCCCTGGCATGTCTTGGCTAACCAACCTACTTCTGAGATTATGGTTTCTACTAACCCTCTTCTTCCCAGGTTTGCCAGATCGTTCCCCCCCCTAGGTGCAGAATAATAATATTGGGAGGACCCCCCCCCCTTTCTCAATAAGTCCAGCACTTACTGAAGCAGAGGCCCCCATTCCCATGAAAAGCTATCTCAAAACCGGCCTGCCGTGCCCTGGCTTTATAATTTCCTGTAATGAAAAAATTAGACAGACGCCTTACATACGAGTGGCCAACAATCCACACAATCTGTGATCCTTTTTCTGGTGCTGATGGTTCTTGATTTGCCCACCGCTGTTGTTGTGGTGTTCTCAGTTTCCCCCCTGCATGACAGGCAAAATATCCCACTCACAATCCTTTGGACGTTGTTATTAGGTAGGCCCCTAGCCGTTGCCTCAGTGGCTGCCCCTATCCTAAATGAGTGAGTTCCAAAACAGCCTGGGTTCAGACCAGCCTTCTGGATTGCCATGTCCAGTACTCTTTTAAATTGAAAACGTGTGAGTGGGACCCCATCTGTGTGAACTAGTAAAGGCCCCCCTTTGTCACGGGATCTATCCTGCAGTTAATTCTCCAGATGTGAGAGGGGGCAGCATGGGTTACCATGTGCATGATGCAGTACTACCCCATCCCCTCGTGCTTCCTGATCCGTCTTAGACTTCCTAATCAATATCAGTAGTGTGTCCCCCTTTACCTTAATGCGGTCAAACTGCAGGCCGCCGTGTACATCCTGTTTGTTTTGGGCCACCAATTCCCCAATCCTGAATGCCCCATAAAAGGCCAATGAAAACGCGGCAGTGAACAACCGCACTTCCGCAGAGGTGTTGCAGATCGCGGGGAGGGTCCCTAGTAAAGTTGTCAGCAGCTCTACCCAGATTGGCTGCCTCGTATCTGGGGCAGACACTTGGAGGCGTTGCCAACCTTTTTAGGCCTTCCTAACCATAAAGCTGTTGGTGGGATCCCCTTTGTCGCTGATTTGGGCAAAGAAAGAGATTGCCGCAACATGCCGCTTAGCTGCTGCCGCAGAACGCCCTTCCCCTTTTAGAAAACCCAGATACTGAAGGAGCGCCCCCGTGTCGTGCCACCTCCCAGCCCACTCCGTTCCCAAGAAAGAACAATATGCCCAAAACGCCCCTTCATATGCTTTCCTGGTCCTGGGTGCTAGGCTAGCTGCCACGAGGTCCGGTAGTTGGGGGCACCAATCTGCCAGAGTAATTCTGGGAAGGGGGTGGCGTAGACCGCCGCAGCCAGGAGGTGCTCCCTGAAAACCTGCATCTTAAAGCGAGGAAGTGCGTCAGCAGCATGGTTTAGAACACCTGGCACATGTTTGCCTCTAAATTGTATATTTAGCTTCATGCATATGAGAACAATCTCCTTCAATAGGCGGAGAATCATCTTACACCGTGCAGCTTGCTGATTGATGCATTCCACGCCAGTCATGTTGTCTGACCAGAACACCACTGATTGATTACGCAGTTGTTCTGGCCATACCGTCAATGCCACCCAGATGGGGAACAGTTCCAGGGAACCGATGTTACCCGTCAAGCCAATCTCCCCCTACCTAGCCGTAGGGTTGTCATGTCGGTCCCTTGAGCATCTAGGCGGGCCGCTAGCTGGGATAAAAGGCACGGTGTCCTTCACCTGGGTCAGAGCCCCATCTTGATGGCTGTCTAGGGAGAGGGGTGGAAAAGGAGCTGCTCATGGACAGGTGATTGGGGGGGAAAGAATGGACATGTGACTGTGCCTGCAGACTAAGAAAACCATGGGGTCCCTTAGGGAGGGGAGGGACCAGAGACCTGCTAAGCACAACAATAAGATAAACAGAGACAATTTCACCTAAAATACAACTGCAATACAACACAATAGAGAACAAAGTGAAAGGATATCGTCAGCCCTCTGTGGCGCCTCCAGTGCTCTTGTCCAGGTACTTCAGTGGGGACTGTGTCTTGTCTCGGTACCTGTATTTGCGAAGTCTCTCCACCTCCCTGAAGCAGCTTAGGATGGTCTGACTCTCTTCATGGGGAGCCCCCTTTTCTCTGGTGTTGTGGCTGGTACCAAGTAGGGGGTACCCACGAAGGGAGCGAGCCAGCCTGCTCGATGGAATTGGCAGTATCTGTAAATGCCATGTCCATCGGATGCACCTCTAAAGTGTCATGGGATGCTTTTCATTTGGGCGCGGAGGGCCAGGAACCTGCTGCGCCTGGCGTTGGTGGCTGCTGAATTGTCTGCCGAAAAGAATTCTAAGCTCCTGTGGATGAGGAGACGTTCCGTCGCACTCTTTCCCGCTGATAGAATTGCCCTAGTGTGCTGATGCCGGACCGCTCAAGCAATTATGGGATGCAGGGTGTTGGTGGAAAAAGGTCGGAAGCAGGGCTGGCTTTAGTGCTGGTGGTGCCCTGTGGGACAATGTTTGTTGGCGCCCCCTACAGACTCCCTCACTACTACCCTTTAACAGTGCCCCTCTCAAGTCTCCATACCCACTCTCTCTCAGATGTATTTAATTAGTAATATAGCACCACCTATACCAGTGTAGGGCGTAAGAGCACTTTACATCTCACACACATTACCCAGAGACAATCATACGTGTGTAAATCAGTGTATAGGAAATGTTACATAAGCCAGAAGACTACAAGGTGTAGGAGTCACATACTGGTAGACGGTATAGTTTAAGAGTGCTTGGTCTGGAGAAGCACAGACTCAGAATTTAAAACATAACCCCATGGTTGGGGGTTACATTTAATAATGATTTTTTTTACCGAAATGAATGCTTTTTGAAACATAAGAATAACGAAAGATGGGTAAAACATCATAATGCTCTAATCTATACCTTGCAGTTCTTTGACGACAGTTACTAGCTCACTGTTCCATGTTTAACAACTTCACTGCTAGTAATAAAAGGAGCTCTATGACAAAAGCACCGACCTATTTAAACTATATGCACTATGTGAACTGCATCACCTTCTCTGCAGCTGGCATATTAAGCCTCTGTGCTACCATAAAAGGAGTTAAAACTTCCACTAGACAAATCTCCTTCTCTCTCCAGGAAGAACATTAATCACCGGAGTTATCTTGACATTTTTATTGTTGTATGAAAATTGCCAGAGGCCAGCAATGCAGCAGCAGGTGCTTTTAAAACCATAAAATACTCCCAAACAGGCGCCCTCTCAAAGAGTCAGCACCCGGTGCGGTGGCACTGGTCGCACCGCCCTAGAGTCGGCCCTGCTCGGAAGGACCAGACTCAGTGCGCTCTCTGAAAGTCCAAGTTATCCGGAAAGGAAAGATGGAACAGTTCGGAAAGCATATGTTTGCAGCTAGACTACCGTGTCGAACGTCTCAGCACCCTCCAGGACCTCATAGATCCGAAATGGTCTTGTCTGGCCCTGCCCTCCAGGACCATGACTTCCCTATGCAGGAAATTGATGCTGCCCCCCCCCCCATGCGGCATGCAGACTCATTGGGATTCAACAGCATCCAAGCGTTGGTCAGCCTTGTCCAATAGGGTGTGTATTGTAGACATATCCTACCAGATAGCTGTCACCTCTGAAGTAAATGCCATCTTTTTCGAGAGGTCAAATTCGTCATTTTCACATCTATGATGGTAAGGGTAGCCCCTAAGGATGTGATCTCTGTGAGAAGAGTCTCCATGGCTGTGTCCGAAGGCGCTGGAAGAGGCGCCTTCAGGGTCTGCTGAGCACTGCCTCTGAGAACTGTGGCAATTTGTTAATTATGTCTTGAACTAGTGAAGAGTGCTTCACTTCTGTTTAGGTCTGGCATTAGCCCAGACCCTTGGTCTTTCAACACCTACAGCATGCAACAGTGGGTCAGTCCACTTCAGCTTTTGGGTAACTTTACTGTGCGTGACACCATTTTGCTCTTTCGCGTTCTTCTCGTTCACAAAGGACTACTACTATGGCACTTTTATAATATTTTGGCTTTTAGGCAATGTTTTCCTTTATGTTGGCGACCTCTCACCACCCTCCACTCCCCAACTATAACGTTTTACTAAAACCACAGCAAAACAAGCACTGACAGAACCAAAAGGCAGTCAGCTATGGCCAGCCTGCCTGGCTTTGCCTATGCTTGTTATCATATTTTATTTTTATTTTGCAGTTGGGGCGATCTTAGCAGAATCTGTATTGTTGGCTTCCCGCTACCTGTGGCACTTGTTATCCCCTGGTGTGTGGCGTGGTCCCCGGCAGTTTGTTCCACCATTGCCTGAGACGGACTACAATCCCCAGCAGCACTTGCCGCGGACCCGGAAGCCGCCGGACCCTTTCGCGCGCCTGGAGGCGCTTAAATTTGATCACCGCCGCTGACAGAGCGGGCGATCTAAGCAGAATCTGTATCGTTGGCTTCCCGCTACCTGTGGCACTTGTTATCCCCTGGTGTGTGGCGTGGTCCCCGGCAGTTTGTTCCACCATTGCCTGAGACGGACTACAATCCCCAGCAGCACTTGCGGCGGACCCGGAAGCCGCCGGACCCTTTCGCGCGCCTGGAGGCGCTTAAATTTGATCACCGCCGCTGACAGAGCGGGCGATCTTAGCAGAATCTGTATCGTTGGCTTCCCGCTACCTGTGGCACTTGTTATCCCCTGGTGTGTGGCGTGGTCCCCGGCAGTTTGTTCCACCAGTGCCTGAGACGGACTACAATCCCCAGCAGCACTTGCGGCGGACCCGGAAGCCGCCGGACCCTTTCGCGCGCCTGGAGGTGCTTAAATTTGATCACCGCCGCTGACAGAGCGGGCGATCTTAGCAGAATCTGTATCGTTGGCTTCCCGCTACCTGTGGCACTTGTTATCCCCTGGTGTGTGGCGTGGTCCCCGGCAGTTTGTTCCACCATTGCCTGAGACGGACTACAATCCCCAGCAGCACTTGCGGCGGACCCGGAAGCCGCCGGACCCTTTCGCGCGCCTGGAGGCGCTTAAATTTGATCACCGCCGCTGACAGAGCGGGCGATCTTAGCAGAATCTGTATCGTTGGCTTCCCGCTACCTGTGGCACTTGTTATCCCCTGGTGTGTGGCGTGGTCCCCGGCAGTTTGTTCCACCATTGCCTGAGACGGACTACAATCCCCAGCAGCACTTGCGGCGGACCCGGAAGCCGCCGGACCCTTTCGCGCGCCTGGAGGCGCTTAAATTTGATCACCGCCACCGCATCGCGGGTCCGCGCGCGGGTCGGCGCCGGGCTAAGCCCGGGCAAAGGGCGGGCCGTCTGAGGCCGTCCGAGGACGACAGAGGACGGGACGGACCTTTTCTCTCCCTGAAAGTGACTGAGTGAGTGTCTTACTGATCCCTGCCTAGTTGGGCTCCATTGCTAATTGATCTAACTACAGCTGATATCAAGCCGCTGTGAACTATTAGTATTTTGTCATAACTGTGTGGTGAAATGCCAAAGTCGAAAAAGGCAGCAAGTGTGAACATTATGGACAACTACATGGTGCAAATCGTTAGTAAAATTAATAACGACAGGAGGGCATCATTGGGGTTAAATTGCTCTCAAAATCCTCCTGAAAATTCTCCTTTGCCAGCACCCTTATCTGATTCGCTATTGGCTTCCCCATTATTGGTTAACACTAGCACCCCAATTGAAGTTGATGTGTTAGAGAGTGATATTTTTGAATTAAGTGCCCATCCGACAGTCACCTCACAACCTATTCTTGATGTGGATTTGCACACGGCCACCGAATTAGTTGACTCCGATTCTCCCATCCCTCCCCCCAGAACCAGGCAAGTTAGAGCCTGTAGGAAAATTCAGGCTAAAAGTAATGGTTCCCGCCCAGGGAAAAAAAAGGCTACCTCTGCACCTAAAATTGCGAGGAAAGCTGAGGCACCAGAGTTCCATTTTGCTAAATATTCTGAGAATGAATTGTCCAAGAAAATAGCAAACATGATTGATACTAAAATTGAGAGTGGTATTACTCCTCTGGTAGCCAGAATTGATAAATTAACGACAGAGGTAGACAGATTAAATTCCTTGCTAAACAGACCCGTAGAAGAAGCACCTAGAGTTGAGCCTTCGGCATCATGTTGCCGTACTCTGACAGCACTACCTGACAGAGGGGAGGGAAGGGTTACACAAAAAGAGATAGTGAATCCCCCACTCTTGCAATCTACAACTGACGAGAATTCCCATAAGGCATTCAAACCAGGCCCTCCTATTGATCGACTTGCTCAACGCCCAGCGAATGATCAGTTCCAATGTATTGTTGAGGCTCTTCCCACCACATTGGTTCTTGTCAATGTACCCATTTTACCACCTGATAAAATAGAAACTACATCTTCCCTCATCAGTAAATCTTTACACTGGTTAACAAAAAATATGAGAATGTCTCCCTGGGGAGAGAGACAACTAGCTGGCGAAATCATCATGGCAAGAAGGGTCTCATGGCTAGGCCATGATCGTAAAAAGTATGTG
Source organism: Triturus cristatus (assembly GCF_964204655.1). NCBI lineage: Eukaryota > Metazoa > Chordata > Amphibia > Caudata > Salamandridae > Triturus > Triturus cristatus. The sequence goes on along the minus strand of NC_140591.1, from coordinate 1,239,039,786 downwards.
GGGGATTGTGTGGTTATCAATTTTTCTAACCCAGCTGTCCTCCCCAATATCCTACATAACATACTTCCCCCACAACAGAGATATGGCACTATCATTCCCTTAACACTTAACTTTTTCTACTGTAGAAAGAAATGGGAGGTAAATCAAGCTACGGTGAGGAAAGGGCGGACCCCATTGCTTAGTACAGGGGGGGGGGCGACCTCAATAGGATGTGGAATATCAACATAGAAAACAGATTTGGGGTTCTGTCAGATCTGAACGACTGTGATTGACTTGATGGGAATGTTAGATTTGAGGATGTTGCATCAACTTCGCATGATACTTTATCTATCCCTATAGGGTCAGCCAGTTGCAAAGGCAGTATAGAAATAAATAACCCCAGCTTTACCCAGTCCATTGCAAAGGAACCTTATAGATCAACATTACCCATCCATTCAGGATTTGGAGATATTGAATCCCAGGCTCCAATAAATGAATCATTAGGTAATCCAAGCAGTAGGATTGATTATGTGAATAGGATTGGAGATGAGACCCAAAGCTCACTAACGTTAAATGAGTTTACTAGTCCTATTAAACCCAAGTCACGTCTGTCCGTCTTATCCTGGAATCTTGCAGGAATTGGCAATAAAATGCACTGTCCTGAGTGGTACACCTTTGTCGACCAGTTCGACATAATATTATTCCAAGAGTCATGGTCAACGGACCCGGTTTATCGTTTGGGTTTCCTTAACTTCCACGTACCTGCTACTAAAAAAACCAAAGGTCGTCCCTCAGGAGGCTTAATAATTTGGATCCGCCAATCCCTACGCTGTAAGATTGACCAATATAGTCTTCAAACTAGCGACATCCTGTCATTAAATATCACTTGGCCTAATGACCAGGGATTGGCTATAGCAAACATTTATGCTAGAGGGACGGTTGGAGGCTCCTCATCAGATGTAATATCTGCCTTAGATCATCACCTTTCTGTATTACCATCGGAGAAGCCTATTGTAGTGGGTGGCGATTTTAACACGACGTTCGAACCTCTTGGCTCGGAGGATCAGTTTCTAGCAGAAGAAGAGGATAGTAGATGGGGGGTTCCCCAGCTGGATCTACCCCCGGTTAAGAGGTGGACAGCCGCGGCCATTCAATTGAAAGCACTCTGTTTAGAGAGAGGGCTTAGGGCTGCTAATGGACGTACTCGGTCAGATCGCCAGGGCGCAAATACGTTTGACAATGGCAGATCCACTAGTCGCATTGATTATTTTCTAGTGGATATAAGGATTTGGGCTAGATTGAACGATATGACCATAATCGCACGAGAAGATAGTGATCATAACGCCCTGTGCTTGGAACTACAAACTTTCAACGAGCCCATAGAATCTGAAATTAATGGTGGGAAAATCAGCCTGGATGTCGTTGTATCAAACAACATGAGGCATGTTAAATGGGACAGATTCATAGAGAAGCCTGAGGAATTAGAAGATCTTAAAAAAGTGGTAACTAATGAAGTGGCTAAATTAAACACACAAGCGACTGGAAATAAATTTTTATCATCAATGGACGAGGTCCACACCACCTTTTTTCTAAATCTCCAAAAAAATTTTAAAAAGCCCCTAGTGGGTGAGAAATCCAATAAGGGAAAACAACTTATGGCGGGATGGTTCAACAAATCTTGTAGAACAGCTCGCCAGAGTTTAAGCTTGGCCCTTAGATCAAAAAATATGGAAAATGTGAGATCTGCTAGAAAGCTATATAAACACACACAGCTAGTGGCAAAAAAGGAATGGGACGAGGATCACTGGCAGGATTTGAAAACTGCTTGTCTGTCCAAGGATCAAAAGAAGTTTTGGGCGATAGTGAAGTGGGATAGAGGCGGGGTTGCACCATCTCCCCAAAATAATGTGGCAATAAACCAATGGGTTGATTTTTTCAAACCACAATATGCTTCAGTCTTGCGAGAAGGTGAGCACCCACCCCCTCCGGCCATTTATTTTCATACGCAGGTGTTCACGATCAAAGATGTAAATCTAGCACTAGACTGCATAACCAGGGGCCGTGCCCCCGGGATGGACGGGATACCTGCGGATGTATTTTTAACTGATAGATCATCCTGGTGTCAGTACTTCCAATACCTAGCAAATTCTATAGCTATGGGGGCGCCCGTACCCCCCTCATGGAAAGGGGCTGAAATAATCCCAATTTTTAAAAAAGGGGACAAATCGTTACCCAGTAACTATAGACCTATCAGTCTCATAGATTCTGCCCAGAAACTGATAGGTCGATTAGTACAAAATAAACTACATACCTGGATTGAAGAAAACAACATTTTGTCCCCTTTTCAGGCTGGGTTTAGACCATGTACTAGTTCGGTTGACCAGGTATTTTATTTTCTAGCACTCTATTGGAGGAATGTAAAGCTAACTAATGGGACCCTTTATGCGGTTTTTATAGACTTAAAATCCGCATTTGATTTAGTGCCTCGCACCAAACTATGGAGGGTTCTCGACGAAGCAGGGATAGCTCCAGAACTGCTAACATTACTCGTCCGCTTGCATGAGAACAATTATGCACGAATTAGGTGGGGAACGCAGGGGGAGGTTACTGACACATTCCCTGTAGAGCGTGGCGTTCGGCAGGGATGTGTCTTGGCACCCACGTTGTTCTCCCTGTTTATTAATGGCATTGTAGAATATCTGAGCCGTTCCCCCACAGACGCTCCAGTATTGGCTGGGACTCGCGTACCTGTCCTCATGTTCGCGGACGACACACTGATAGTCTCACGGACACCTAGTGGCCTGCAGAAGGCGCTAAATGCATTCGGTGATTTTTGTCGAGAACGTGGTCTTGAAATAAACACCTCCAAAACAAAGTTTATGTGCTTAAATAAGAGGAAAAATTTTAGAGGTGTTATTAAATTCAACGGCACCCCGCTGGAACAAGTAGAGGCATTTACATACCTAGGGATATCCCTCCAGAAGAATATGAAGTGGACAAACCATATTGATATGGCTGCCCTAAAATTTCACCAGTTAGCGGGAGCAATTGTTTCGAAATATAAATTATCCTTGACTAAACCTATCACTCCAGCCTTAGAGATTTATAATATGAAGGCTATTAGTGCTGTATTATATGGATCGGAATTATGGGGCTTTGGCAACCTGAAACAATTAAGTTTAGCTGAAAATAAGTTCCTACGTTGCTTAACGGGAGTTCCCCGAAGTACCCCAATGATTCCATTAGCATATGATCTTGGTAGGAAAAGAGTTGAGGATTTGGCACGATTGCGCCCACTCCTTTATTGGCAATGCATCCTGGTCACACCGGAACTTGCGCACTATGCTACTGCCCTAAAAGACATTATTAGGGCTGACCATTTTCACTCTATAGCATGGCTTAAAGAAATCAGAGACTTGTTAATAAAACTAGACCTGGGGCATCTATGGAATGATCCAAATGGGTCAAAATTTCCCTCAAAGCCTGCACTTAAAAAAATGTACTGGGACATGACTCTAACATCTGCTTTTAACACTGGCCAGAATGCCAATCTAACAGGACGATACCTCGACATTAAATGTATTCCATCTTGTGAGGCATTTTGGGATTACATAGAGAAGCCTTTTGATAGAAAACTGTATTTTCAGTTTAGAATTGGGTCTCTCCCTGTTAAAGCATTCACCCAAAATTGGTTACCCAATCACGATAATTGTTGTCCTCACTGTCGAGATTTGATCGAAGATGCTGGCCATCTACTGTTTGTCTGTCCATTGTATGTTATTCCACGTCGTAGATGGATAAAACCAGTATGCTTAAATTTGGGAATACGTAGATACAAGGATGCCCTAAGGATACTCGAATCTGATTGCACTCCATGCTTGGTTATTGCTATAGCAAAATTCTTGGGGTAGGCCTGGGTAATACGCTCGCGTACCCTAAAAATGCTAGAAGCTGGATAATGAGTATCTGACACTAAGGTTATTGTTCTACTTTTATTACAAAGGTCTGTTTTAAATTGATGGTATTAATTCATCGGAACTATTCGCCAGCATTATGGTTTAATGAAATTTTAAAAATTGTACATTGTTTTTAAATGTAGTATTTATATTTATTGTTAGGATGTGAACATGCTTTTATGACATGCTGTCGAATAAAGCTTTGAAATTTGATTTGATTTTGCAGTTTTATACAAACTCGACCCGAAGGTATCAGAGCCTTTACATAAGCACCAGTTGCATTACAGACGGACTCGTTCATTTCTAGGCACGCGGAGATTAAGTGATTTGCCCAGAATCACAGAATGCTTGGGCCTCCCGCCAGGTTCGAACCTGGTTCCCCAGCTTCAAGGTCGGCCGCTCTAACCATTAAGCCACATCCTATCCCGGTGCTTTCAACGGTCTATTAATAAAACGCATTTGAGATCAAAGAGAGCTTTGGGGGGTCTGCGTTATTTGTCCGCTAAAGTAGGAACTAGTCACAAGTGGTAGATCAAGGTGCCCTCATCTATGCCCTCAGGCCTGACAGGGTACGGCTCGAGACCTCCGCAGCCATGCTTCAGCCCCTGCAGATGGTTCCGGAGAAGGCCAGAGCACGCTGCATAAACTCCGCTCTGACGTGCGGCGAGAGAGCAGTTTGTTAAAGGGGCTCACCCCTTCCCTCGGCGCTGTCCTCGCGGCCCCGGCTGGCACCGGGCCTCGTGTTATCTGCGGCAGCGGACTGACGGGCGGAGCCCCTGCCGGGAAGGCTCCCTCGCCTGCAATAGCACAGCTGCTCCCGCGCCGGCAGCGCCTTGAGATCTATTTAAAGAGAGAGGGGGCGGGCCGGCCTCGCCGCGCGCGGAGGGCCGCGTCTCCGCCGGTTTGTGGAGCGCATCAAGCTATCAGTCGTTCGCGGGCTGAGATCGATGCGAGGAATGGATAATATTTGTCAGCTGCAGACCTTCTCGCCGCCTCACAGGAAGGGAGGGAGGGGGAGGCGCTTTCAAGGCCAGAGGCGCTTCCTGATCTCCCCATGTGAATCTAGGCCAGAGAGGCGCGGCGCGCGCGTGCTTTCCCAGGATCAAGACGGGCGCTGCGTGGCTGCTTATTTCCAGCAGATGTCTAGTGCGTGTACCTGCTTTTTAAAAGCCGCAGATTGGCGATAAAGTGTCTTTTATAGGTTGGTTATTGTGTGTCATTATTTCGTCCATGGGCTGCGGATTAAATGAGTGTGGCCCAACGCTGCTGATCGCATTTGAGTCATGAACAGGTTTTTGTGTCCGTGTGTCTTCTAAAGGCCGGGAATTGTGTGTGATGAGTATGCGTGACTTCCAAATGCTAGTGACAGTGTGTACTCCAAAGGCTGATGATTAGGTGTGTTTGTTATTTCTTCCAAAGTCTGGTGGTTGTGTGGGAGTGTCTTCAAAAGGCTGGTGATTGTGTTTGTCTCTGTCTTTCAAGAGCTAGTGATTGTCTGTGGGTAACTATCTTCCACAGTCTGGTGAATGTATGTGTCTTCGAAAGGCTGCCGACTGCCAAAGTGTCGGCTGGTGATTGCGTGTCTCTTCCACAGTTTGTCAAATGCTTGCGTCTTTCAGAGGCTGGTGATTGCCTATGTGGGTGTCTTCCAAAGGCTGATGATTGTATGTATGTGTGTGTGTGTGTCTGTTCCAAAACCTAGTGTTGCCCATATGTTTTTCACAGTCTGGTTATTGCTTGCTTCCAATGGCTTGTGACTGCTGGCAGAGGCGCAACTAGAGCCACATTTCGGGGGGGGGGGGGGGGGGGGGCTACTAAAATTTTCGGGGGGGGGGGCTAATTCTTTTAGCGAGAGTCAGAGTGGAGATGCAGGGTTCTAAGAAGGGGTGAAAAACAACAAAGCCTCGTTAGCAAGTAAATGGTCTTTTAGAGACCTGCGAAGTACTCGGGTGCAGCTGTGTCTCCCCCGGGAAGCTGTCTCAACCCGGGCTGACACACACGACGGGGGTTAGGGGGGTGGATTTGCAGGGGGGCCGGGGTTGAAGCCCTTTCAGCCCAATGGGCGTTGCGCGCCTGATTGCTGATATCCTCCACAGTCTGTCGAATGCATGTGTCTTCCGAAGACTGGTGATTGCCTGCGTGTGTCTTCAAAAGGCTGATGACTGTTTTACGGTCTTCAAAAACCTGATGTGGGTGGGTGTTCAGAGTTCTCAAGATTTAAAGTCTTTCCCTGCATAGCTCATCCCGTCCAGACTTATTTTTGGACTTGTATGGACATGGGAAACTTTACAAAGTTGAGGATTGAAGACAAACGGAGTTAAGCACAGAGGCCTGGCGGCAAATATTTTCCAAGTGGGCAAAAACAACCAGAAACCAGCTAAACTGCATTCCTCCGGTTTGTTTACATAGTCTCTCAGTATGGCCACACACCTCCATTCTTATTTAGTAACTCATCACCCAGTAATGATTATCATTAGATGACTTGGTCTGGCCCACCCCACCCAGCATGCCTTTGGAAAGCACTTCTTCAAAAATCACCCAAGGCCAGCCTATAAGCACACACCCCTTTAACCACGCCAATTTCCCCGGCATTCTGCAGATCAATTGCACGCTTTTCCCACCCACTCCCCTTACTTTCAGGATTAGGTTAGCCTCTGCGGGGGGGGCGTAGCTGTGAATAGTGCAGCAGGTACCGTGGCACCGGGGCCTAGGCTGCGAGGGACCCACATTGCCTCATTTAGTGACTTTTTTTTTTTACTACTAAGACAAGGGTTGGTGGGATCCAATTTCCTTGCTTGCACTAGAGCACATGAGACCGTTGCTACATTACTGAGCCTCCCTCTCTCCCTGCCCACGCGTCCCAGCTTCATAAGCCAGGACTTGTCAGAGAGAGCAGGGTTGGTACACTACACCAGGACACCTACCACATACTTTCATCTGGTGGCCAAATGCAACCATTCTCTGAAGAGCAAACGAGAACATCCGAGAAAGCAGCAACCCATAGCATCAAAAAATTAATTTGCAGAACTAGAGCCACCGAAAGTATTAACTAACTTTTCTTTAGCTTGGTGATTGTGTGTGATTTCAGGACCAAGGCCTTTTGTTTTATTCCATAAGCTGCCAAGTTTTGCGCTTAAAAAGACTGATGATTGAGTCTCTGGAAGCAGAGCTCACAATTGCAAATCGTTACCATGGCCAGGAGCGCTTGTTACTAGCTTAAGCTGCTTTGGGGCATCAGGCAGTGTATCCTGAACAGAATTGAATGCCTTAGTTCAGTCACTTCCTTTCTTTAGAATGGATTATGGGCACTGGCTCCACGGTGGCTTGCCTAAAGTTGACCTGAAGCCACCCCCTTTAGATGTATGCTACACGGGCTGCTTGCTTTGTTTCTGAAAGCGAGAATCTTGATCACACAACTTCTGTCCTTCTAACTTGTCAGTTGCTTCCCATTGAAGCAAGAGCACAAATAAGACAGCCTGCATCACACACAAAGACCTGCAAACATCTACTTCCCTGCACTTGGCAAAACAATTGAAAATCTCTGGCAAACAATGACGATTGCGTAGTGCATAATTATTTTCTTGCGAGCCTCCTATATTGCGTAACGAGTAGTCTGTGACACAATTCTTCGCTGGCAGTGCCACAAGAATTTGAAATATCTTCCACCAGCTGTAGTTATCACTCTAAGCCTTGTGACCTATACAAAGGAGCCTACAATTCACCTGCTTCAAAGACACCTTGATTGTGACCAAGAAAAGACTATACTTCTCTAAGGCCTGTGGACCATGTACACACTATGGAAAACTGCACGAAAAAGAACTAAGACTGACTATATATGAAATGAAATACCAGCATTTGTAAAGCGCACAGCTACCTCTGAGAGGTGTCCCGGCGCTGGGGGCCGTCGGGAAGATTTAGCAAGCTATTGCCCAGAGTCACATGGGGGCATATGTATCAAAGGATACATTTGCGATTCTCAAATAGCGATTTTTAGAGGGCTATGCCAATCCTCAAGTCGTTTCATTTGATTGCATAGGGATTAGGGCTAAAACCCCATCATGTGACAGCACGCTTCACAACATATACATGATTCACTGATAGTGCATCTATAATATATTACAAATTTAGACTAGGTGTGCAGGCCCATCCATTCATAGCTCTTCATACATATGCCCCATGGTGCTGGGCTAACCTGCCGCCGACACCAGGGATTGAACCATGAACCCCATGGTCCAGAGTTGGGGACTCTGACCGCTGCGCCACACCTCTTCCACTATATGTATAAGCATGGGCAGCACTTTGAAGCGCAAATTTCAGTGCAGTGCCAAGAAGCTTTTGTGCAAAACAACTGTTTTACTTCAAACGTAGACGGAAGCAAAGCTCCAAAATTGTAATGCGTCATAGAGTTTGAACCCGTCTATTATTACGGCACCCAGTTTTCCCTTATTACTGATTTTTACAGATAAATACGGACACAAAGCAATTTATTCCTGTCTGTATTTTATTTCTAAATGTGGCTAAAAGCAAAACAATTTTTGGGGTAGTGATTTTAAATGCTGTCAAGTCACAACTACCAGGCTAATAGCTGTGCATATTGACAGGCAAGGGAGTTAAAAAATAAATACATTTTAATATGAGGCTTAATGTAGTGCACAAGTTTGATACAGAAATATGCATGTTTTCATACCTGTGTACGGACTTATCTGCTACTTGTGCTCATATCATTGGAATGTGTCAGGCATCCAATTTATTTGTTAAATATGGAAATATAGTAGTTTCACCTTTTTTTTTTTTTAACAAAACTCAAAATGAATATGGATAAACACAGATACAAGTAGCAAAAAAGAAATATGGACAGCTATGAACAAATGTTGAAAACATAAGTACCATAAAACTGGGAGCTCTGTATTAATATAATCTATTCCAAAGAGGTGTAACAGGACAGCAACAGTGCAGATAAATACAGGTTTTCTCACAAAACCAGATCTACTGAAATAGTGTGAAATCCTTGCATACAAAAAAGAGGAATGACACATGATATTCTTCTGTATCAAATGTATATTTGCAGTGAAATTACACTTTTTTGTGGCTTCCCCTTGGATGTCTGACCTCAAAATTACATTTGTAGTGGTGGGGGTTCCTTGTGCACAGGCACATCTTCGTTGCCTTTTTGCCATAGCATAATGCATAGCATCAAGCCTTCACAGCTTTTTTCAGCACTAGCACATCTAATGACATTATCACTCAACATGCATCACATCATCTTGCAAAATATTTTGCTACGCAATTGCTTTCTCTTTTGAGCATTGCTACGCTGAGTGAATGAATGTAAGTTAATCTGTGAGTTCTAAATGCTGGTGGTTGCATGTGTCTACCACTGAATGATTAGGGGAGGTACCTGTGTCTTTTCTGCCTTTCTCTGCTTTCCTGAGGGTGATGAAAATGTTTTGTTCCCCAAAAATGTATGCTTGTGGCCACCACCTACAACTTCAGACATAATAAAGCCCATGGTGATTGTATATATTATGACAAATGCATAGTGTTTCCCTATGGCTGCGGTGATGTATATTTTACACAACTGGATTTGTGTATTGCTTTTTAGGACTGGCTTAGAGACAGCTATGGCTTGCTTGCCAGCCTCATGTTTTCCTTAACCCCTTCAGCGCGGCGCAGATTACCGCGCCGTGCTGAAGGTTCCGTGCACGGGCGGGGCCGTGACGGAGCGGTTCCGTCATGCGCACAGCGCAACCGACACGCATGACGGAACCGCTCCGTCACTCGTATCGAAGGGGTTAAAAAGCATAATAAAAATACATAAATACAAATGTTTTCAGTCGGCCTTTATCATCCACTGGGCATTCTGAGTATTGTTTACGTTTTGCATCATTCCAACACATCTTACAGTATGAGGTAATTGGTCAGCCCACTTCATGCATTGACTGTCTTGTCACTTGTGAGTGACAGTATTTTCCTTGTCACTTGTATATCGCTGCCTAAAAAAGAGTGTACTTTAGTTCTAGGACTGGTGTGCCTGGGCTACTGGCCCACTCCTTTATTTTCACATGTTTACGGAATTTACTTTGGAAATTCCATAAATCTGCGATACACAAAGAAATAAACCTCATTGCATGCTTATCCGGGCAAGACCAAATGGCTTTGCCACTGATTGTTCTATTAATATGATGGTTTCAGACTGCTTGTTGTGGTTCATTTTTTGTTTTGCATTGCTCAAGGGCTTTGTGTGTTTTCAAAAGACTCTGGTGGTGTTTTCCATGTGCACATTTTTTCTAGCTATTAGTGGTGATGGCTATGTGTTTTTATCAATGGACAGTCTGTCGTGTGTGCTTTCTTTTAGCTGAAGATGGCAGTGATATGCATTTTCCATGGCTTGGCTGGTCTGGGGATAATTTCGAATAGCTGAGGTTTCGCATGTTTTTAGATCTCACATAAGACAGCCATGTGCGGTCTGTTGCGAGACATATTGTGATCTTACACTGGGCTTAGAGCCAGCCCTGTGCTTACCAAATGTTGGCTTCATTATCTCTGTCATTTGCTTTTTTGGGTCGAGCCCGCAAGAGCATGCGCTAATGCATGCGTCTTGCTTGCAAGATACTGTTGTTAATAAAAAAGGGCTTGGAGCCCATCCGCTGCTTACCCACTTGTTGGTTTGCATGATACTCTTCTTACAGCCTTGTAATTTGTCATGGCAGGCCTAACATCATTTAAATTCCTCTCTGTGGAGCAGGGACCATGCACTGATTGACTCAACTTAATCAATGTCAGTCCACTGCTCTCGACGTGATTGAGGTGCTATTTTGTTCTTTGGAACTTTTAGAGCCCTGCAATTCACTCCAACCCACTCCACTTCACTCTATGCCACTTCATGCCACACCACTCTACAACACTGCACTCTATGACACTGCACTCTACGACACTCTCTCTACCACTGAACCCTTCTCCACTCTACAACACTCTATTCCAACAAATCAAATCTGTGACACTCTACTCCCCCCCTCTTCACTCTAGGACACTCCACGGCACCAACGTTTAACCATGCTGAACAGATCCAGACTGGTGTACAACGCGGCAAAAACACATTGCCAAAGCCAATAGCTCTTGTATAGGCGAGACCTATTGACTTTGACAGTGCTTATTCTTATGTATTAGTTGTGTGGGCTTTTCTTGTGTTTGTTCTGCCACTAGAGCATGGATGCATTACTGTGTTCGTCCACTGCTCGCTTTTTCAAGTGCTACTTTTCTCTTTTTGTTTAAAGTCTCTACAAGAGTGCATGTGTTTTGCCGCGGTCTCCCTCGTGGGCTTTGCTTATGCCCCTCTTCCACCCTCTTCTTGTCCCTGTGCTTCTCCCAAACTCCCATGCTGCTTTCTCTTCATCATCATCACTTTTGCCAATTTGATCCCCCATGTTGCTCCCTCTGACCTATGCCCTGTTGTTGCATCCGCTCCTCGTCCCCTGACTTGCTTCCACCTCCCACTGGCACCACCTGTTGTTTCTGCCTCTCATTCCCTGTGCTGCTTCAGCCCCCGCACCTACTTTTATAAAAGTGTCTGTGCCACATTAATTTTAGTTCATTAGCCATGTGGCACAGCATCGGGGATGTTGTGCTGCATTGCTAAAAACATTAGCAAACCCAAAAGGCCCCAAAAATGAGACCTATTGACTTTGCCAATGCTTGTTCAAATGTTTTGGTGATGCTTTCTGCGTGCTTAGGTTTTCTACTTTCACTGTGAGTGCTGTTCGTTGTTTGGAAGAGTGTGAATGGTTATTGACACGGAGGTGGTGCCAAAGTAATGTAATGTAATTTTTATTTATAGAGCGCATTATTGCCTGCAGGTCTCTAAGCGCTACCAGAGGGAGTACCTATCCATGCCAGTGGGGAAATGGCAGCTGTTAAATGATGCCCCAGGCTTCTGAAAAAAGAACTGTCTTCCGCTTCTTCCTAAAAGGGAGGAGGTTCTCTTCCTTGCGTAGATTTTCCGGCAGATTATTCCAAATCTGGGGGATTGCTGTTGAGAAAGCTCTTCCACCCATAGAGGACAGGCTGAAGCGGGAGCAGACCAGTAAACTGGCCTCCGCTGACCGGAGCACCCTACTAGGGATGTAGTTGGCTAGACGGTCTTTGATATATCTTGGGGCTTGGCCATACATGGCTTTGTGCGCAATGCAGAGACCTTTAAACTTAGTTCTCTTTCTGACCGGGAGCCAATGCAGCTGGTGTAGCTGAGAAGTGGCGTGAGCTCGTCTCGGCATTCTGAAGATTAGTCTGGCGGCATCATTCATAGTAACCTGTAGTCTGGCCAACAGTTGTCGCGGGAGGCCAATACACTGGGAATTACCGTAATCCAGACGCGACAGTATCATAGCTGAGACTGCCAGTCTGAGTGTGGAAAAGGTGAGAAGAGGGGCAAGTTTCCGCAGCTGTCTCAGCAGGCCAACACATATACCCACTGCTGCCGACACCTGTTGTATCGTGGAGAGCTTGGCATCAATTTTGATGCCCAAGCTTTTCACGGCCAAGGTCGATTCCGGATAGGGGCCAAGTTCTTGTGGCCAAAAGAGATCTTTCCAGGGATTGGAGTCCATAGTGACGGCCAGTACCTCAGTCTTATCTGGATTGATAAACAAGATGCCTACAATGTACACTGTTAGTCTCTACATTAATGTTCAATCCAGTTACCTCAGGCTGATATCACTGTTGTCTATTTGCTTTAACTCTCTTTAGCATTTCCTGTAGCTAAGCTAGTGTGTTCGTGTTATCCGTTGTCTGTTGGTGTTGTGGTAATGCGTTTTACTGTGCCCGGTGGTATTGTGTGCGCTTTCCACTGTAGCTGGAAAAAAGGCTGCTAGATGCTGCTGAATATGCCACATTCAACTTTTTCCCCCCGCTGTTCATGCTCTGCTCGTCCTCATTAACTTGGAGCTGTGAAGAAGGATGTCTGCTTTGAACCCTACGCTGCCTGCAGATCGCGCCGCGCTGGTCTCGTACCAGCAGAAACCTAGCGACGGACTGGCCGTTCTTCCCGTCTTGTATTTTCCTGGTAGGCTACGGGCCATGGGGCTGCTATCAGAGTAAGATGGGATGCCATGACCTAACAATGCCCCCATGCCACATTCTAGCTGTGACCCCCTGCAGCGATGGGCTATTGTCCGCATTTGCACCAGGGCTGAGGCCAGACAGGTCCTGTGACAAACCCTAAAGGAGCAGAGGAGCTTCAAGACAGAGGCCTCCAGGGCAGAGGTTAGGAAAAGGACCATATTGTGTGACATAGCGTGTCGCAGAACTGGCCCCTCCTGCTGCTTCTTCACCAGTATATGCACTTCTATTCAGCCAATGCTCAGAAGATGAATGGAAAGGGAAGAAGTCCTTAAGTAACTGTAACTAAAAGGGGACTAGAACCTCTAGAGCATGGAGGTTGATTCAAATAGATCACAGTGACACGTCAGATAACAAGAGTGTAACAATAGTTCTTCACAAAAAGAAGAGCAAAAATAGAAAAATTTCCTGATTTCTATGGGCCAAGGAGGCAACCTTCAGTAGAAGCACAACATTAAACACTACTCTAGCATCAAGAATCCTAAGAAAGGGAGGCTTGTATGAAATAGCACCTATTTCACCAATATGACAGGCAGAGGTGATTGGAACCCAAAAAGTGACCTGAAAAGTTAGGAAGTTCAGATCCACTGATTTAAGTGGTTCAAAAAGAGCCTACTGAAGCCCTGGTAACACCAAAGGTAAGCCCCAAAGCGAAGCAAGAGGACCAATCGCAGGATGTGATAATGAGAAACCTTTTATGAGATAGGTGGGACGACGTTTACCCTGACCAGGACTCCATCATGGTGCTCAGAATGCTGTTTTTGCTGCCCATTGACCATGCATAGTGGAAGTGGCCACATTTTCTCAAAACCTTTTCAAAGAAACTGAAGGATAACAAACAGCACGATAGTTAAAGAAAGAGATTGAGATGAACACCAATCCTGAAAACAGTTGCATTGTTTAGCCTCCATTTCAACATGGAGGCACCCTAGACTTCTGAATGGCTTATTCCATGTTCTGGAACTTCAGCTCAAGCGACCAAGACGGCCTAAATGAAGATACTTTGGATACCAGAGCAGGTCACCAAGCTGGAAATAGAGCAGTGGATAAAGAGAGCAGAACCCATGGCCGCCAAAGCCAAAAGGGAGAAACTACAGAGACCTCTGCTGTCACCTCCTGGATTCTCAAGAGTGAATGCGGGAGAAAGAAGGGAAGGCATACAGAAGTCAAACCCACTAAGCCAAAGGGGCAGGATCGCGAGAGCAATTTCAGGTAAGCTGGATATTTTCGAGGGAGGCAACCAGGTCCACAGTGGGCTTCCTAGACATGTTACAAATGGCCTAGAAGTTGGCTGGAGACAGGGTTATATCCTGTGGGAAACAGCCTTTCCCACCCAGTCATTACAATGTCTTACCTTTACCATGCCGTCCGTTTTTCCACATGTGTTTTTATCATGCATATGCCCTTGCCACGCATGCCTTTACAACAAAATGGTAAGTATATATCAAGTAAGAGTGTATGTTCTTGTGTGTGTGTTTTAGGCTTTAGGGGGTGGATAAGAGTATAGGGTGGTATGTGTGTTGTTAGGGTTTAGGGTGGGTAAAGATATAGGGTGGTAAGGATGTTTTAGGGTTATGGGGTGGGTAAGGGAATTGGGTAGAAAGGGTGTTTTTAGGGATTTGGAGTGACTAAGGTAAGTGGATGGTAAGGGTGTGTTTAGGGGCTGGTGAGGATATAGGGTGGTAAGGGTGTGTTTAGGTTTAGGGGCGGCTAAGGGAAGTGGGTGGCAAGGGTGTTTTTAGGGGTGGGTGAGGGGATTGGGTGTTAAAGGTGTTTTAGGGTTTAAGGGTGGATAAGGTTATAGGAGAGTAAGGGTGTTTTTAGGGTTTGGAGCGGCTAAGGGAAGTGGGTGGTAAGGGATTTTTATTGTTTAGGGGTCGGTAAGGGGATTGGGTGGTAAAGGTGGTTTAGGGTTGGGTAAGGTTATAGGTGAGTGAGGGTGTTATTATGTTTTGAGGTGGCTAAGGGAATTGGTTGGTAAGGGTATTTTTAGGGTTTAAGGGTGGGTAAGGGAATTGGGTTCCCACCAGTTATAAGTTACTTTCGGCACCCCTGGAAGAACAGAATGACTGCACCTGCTGTTTGAGACCTGTGAGGAGATCAGAAGGGCTGGATCTGCTCCCTATTGTGCACAGGACAAAGAACTGGACTCCAAGGGTCAATTGGCTGATCTCCTGTGTGGCTACAGGGACACAGAAAGCTACAAGAGTACTTTTCCATGAAGTTTTAAGCTCATCCGTAGCAACTGGACCTGGACTGGGCCCTGCTGGTGGCCGCTGCTTGTGTAAATCTTGCTTGCTCCCTATGTGCTGTTCCTGAGGTCCAGGGAACCTTGGCCGTTTCTAACTGGACTTCTCCTAACACCTCTGAAAATGCTGGAACTTAGAAACGTTTTGGCCTTTTAGGCCTCCAGAGTACCGGTACCAACCACCTAAGCCAATCTGTTCAGGCTACACGTTTTCTGGGCTAAAGAAACAGGGGTTCTCCCAATTGGAGCTTCTCCACAGGATCAAATCTGTTTCAGCCGGCTCTTGCCAAGAAGATATTCGACCTCGGGTAACTCATAATCGAATACAGCCGGCAACCTAGTCCCACTGGTCTATTCTGAGCTCTAAAAAAAGAGACTTGGGGGACGATTTAATTGTTAGCAGGGTGGGAACTCCATTGCCCTGTTTTTTACTGTCCGTCACCGCCAGGCAAACCCTAGCGGGAAGGGACAGAAAGAACAAAAATGCCCCTGTTATCATGGGAGATGACTTCCATGGCAAGGGGGGCATTATATTTTTTATTTTCAAAAATAAAATCCCACCTCCCATGGCAAGGGGGGCATTCACTTTTTTATTTTCTAAAAGAAAATCACGCTTTGAAATTTTCTTTTTGAAAATAAGGAAACCAGTGTGGTGGAAGGCTTTGTCATGTTGCTAGAGCCCAGCACCAAACTGCAGAAATCATTGACTAACCGCTATGACTGCTGCTCCTGACAGTGCTTTAGAAGTGACTGCCAACTTGGCGGTCATTTCTCGCTTCAGAGAGCAGCATCTCCGTCAGGGCAACTGAGTAATTTACTTCCTCACTCTGGCAGAGAAATGGGCCTTCTGTTGAAAATTAGATCGACTCCTAAGTCTGAACATAGACATCTTTACCCGGTGAAGGCACTAAAAGCATCCGGGCAAAAAGAGGACTTCTCTGGGAGTGAAATTTGATTTTGCCTACTCAGGGCTTTTCTTGCCAAAAACCAATGGCTTTAGTGGGATCGTGTTCAAGTGCACTCTGGCCTCATGGCACCCTGCCTAGACACAGTCTGCAACCTTGCCCAGCAAGAAAATTTTGACTTCCATTTTGAGATACTAAGTCCCAAGGTAAACTCTCTGATCGGTACAAACCCCTTTTCTGTATCCGTCCTGTGCTGCATCGCGGTCGGCCTGAAATTGTTCCTTGGTCCCGGTCAACCATGACCACAGACTATCATAGAAGGTTTACTTATTTTTGGCACTTTTTCATTTACATCTTTAAAACATAATTTCTCTGGTTCCCCATAAATGATTTTTTTTGTTTTGGTGCCTTTTTGTTTATTAAACCCTTCTCTGTTTTATATAAATTGGAATGGGATGCTTTTTATTGTGTTTTGTCTTTGACTTTTTATCTGTTTTAGTAATTCTAAATGCTTTACACCTTTTCCTTACATTAAGCCTGTCTGCTCTGTGTGCCATAGTTACCAGAGTTTGAGTTCACATTTAAATTACTGAAACCTTTGACTGGACCTAACAGGTTAGTGACTATATTTCTTGTGATGGACTACAGTCCCCCACCCAATTAATAAGTCACTTTCTTAAAATTATCCGAAAAGAAATATTTCTCTGCCTTTCTTTTGACCGAAAATGTTTTAAGTGTGTTAGCAATGCCATTTTATTCTACACATGTCTGTTGTCTTTCAATTATATGGATCTTAAATAGTACCGGAAGTACTACTTTTTCCACCAGTGTTTGTTTTGTACAATTTATTTACTTTTTAAAAACGTATTATACTGCTAACATTGTCGAGAGGCACACTATAGCTCTTCACAATGATGCGTGAACATTTTTTGATCGGAATACATGGTTAAACAATGTTCAGAAACCTATAGTAACAAGCATTGGCATAGCCAATAGGTCTCGCCTTTGGGGCCTTATAAGCGTTTAGCCAGAGCTATTGACTTTGCCAATGTCTTTAAGCTGTGCTGTAGAGAAATGTGGCTGCTGTGCAGCATGCTGAAAAGTTTTAATAAAAAAGTGTCAGAAGCATTTTTGTTACCTTATATATGACCAAGAAGGCATTATGTACAACTGAACGACCATATTAAAAAAGTATTTACAATAAAAATGTTCCTCAGTTTTCTTTTGTTCTTGCAATGCTGGCAACTTGTTTCTGCCTATTCCAATGGTTGTTTGTTAAAGCTTTTTTATGAGGGGGCATAAACAATCGGAGGGTGAAGGTTGGGAACTAGTACCTGTATTAGAACACTAGCAGTGGCCAGACGCTAGGGAAGAATCAACAGATGCCAGATTCCGAGAGCAGGCTGAGGTGGTGCTGAGTGATGCTGAGGTGGTAGTGGTGGTGGTGGTGGTGACTGGTGCGGAGATGATGCTGAGGTGATGCTGAATGATACTCAGGTCTTGCTGAGTGTTGATGATGTGGTGGTGTACTAGTGCAAAGGCGATGCTGAGTGATACTGATGTGGTGCTGAGTGATGCTGTGGTGGTGCTGAGTGATGCTGTGGTGTCGAGTGATATTGTTATGGCACTGCGTGATGCTGTGGTGGCCCTGAGTGATGCTGTGGTGGCCCTGAGTGATGCTGTGCTGGCCCTGAGTGATGCTGTGCTGGCCCTGAGTGATGCTGTGGTGGCGCTGAGTGATGCTGTGGTGGCGCTGAGTGATCCTGTGGTGGCGCTGAGTGATGCTGTGGTGGCCCTGAGTGATGCTGTGGTGGCACTGAGTGATGCTGTGGTGGCGCAGAGTGATGCTGTGGTGGCGCAGAGTGATGCTGTGGTGGCGCAGAGTGATGCTGTGGTGGCGCAGAGTGATGCTGTGGTGGCGCAGAGGGATGCTGTGGTGGGGCAGAGTGATGCTGTGGTGGGGCAGAGTGATGCTGTGGTGGGGCAGAGTGATGCTGTGGTGGTGCAGAGTGAGGCTGTGGTGGTGCAGAGTGATGCTGTGGTGGTGCAGAGTGATGCTGTGGTGGTGCAGAGTGATGCTGTAGTGGTGCTGACAGATATTGTTGTGGCACTGAGTGATGCTGTGGTGGCCCTGAGTGATGCTGTGGTGGCGCTGAGTGATGCTGTGGTGGTGCTGAGTGATGCTGTGGTGGTGCTGAGTGATGCTGTGGTGGTGCTGAGTGATGCTGTGGTGGTGCTGAGTGATATTGTTGTGGCACTGAGTGATGCTGTGGTAGCCCTGAGTGATATTGTTGTGGCACTGAGTGATGCTGTGGTGGCCCTGAGTGATGCTGTGGTGGCCCTGAGTGATGCTGTGGTGGCCCTGAGTGATGCTGTGGTGGCCCTGAGTGATGCTGTGGTAGCGCTGAGTGATGCTGTTGTGGCCCTGAGTGATGCTGTGGTGGCCCTGAGTGATGCTGTGGTGGACCTGAGTGATGCACTGGTGGCGCTGAGTGATGCTGTTGTGGCGATGAGTGATGCTGTGGTGGCGCTGAGTGATGCAGTGGTGGCGCTGAGTGATGCTGTGGTGGCACTGAGTGATGCAGTGGTGGCGCTGAGTGATACTGTGGTGATGCTGAGGTGGTGCTGAGTGATGCTGTGATGCCATGAACAATGTAGAGGCAATGTATTTATACACAAAAATTCTCCATTTAGATGTGTGAATCTTTAAATCACTTTTATATGGGCCAAAATTATTTCCAAGGTTCCAAATGACTGTATAATCATAAAGACAAAAAAAAGGACCAATTATGTACCACCACTCCCAACTATGAGGTACTCAGTTTAGAAAGGTCCAACAAAAATGAAAACGGATGACTGTGTACCTCTTAAGAAAAAGACGTAGTCATTGAGGCACACACAGCCGCTGGATTGATGGATTCCTAAAAAAAAGTGACAGAACTATGTTGAAGAATATGACCTTTAACTACCGCGATGTCGCGTTGCAACCAGGCTCGAAGAGAAACAGCAATAAATTACCTTGACTTCAAAGTGCATCCGTTCACTGCATTGTAACCGGAGCACTGGGCGGAAAAGTCATTAAGTACCCAGCCGTCATAATGTGCACGTGGGGGGCGCGTCGTGAGGCCATATATTTTGAATTATCGCGCCCGTGTCTAGGCATGATACTTCAACACATATGGCGCACATGTGGGTAACCACAAGCAATAGGCCACGCTCGTGCATGTGTGGCCTATTGCTTGCGGATACCCACGTGTGGTGAGCTTTTGAAAGCCCCTTACAATAAGTCTCGTAGAGCAGCGCATGTACGCTGCTAGGCGAGACCTAAAAAGGGGGCATTTGAGAGGCATGTGTATTGCATCCCATTAATAAGCTGAGGATCTATTTGGTTCGCCTTCCAGAGAGAAGGGATTGAACTCTACATCGCTAGCTTGAGAGAATGGCCATCGTTCAAAGAGAATTGTTAACCACAGGACAATGTTATGAAGGGCTGTGTAAGGTATGTGGCCTTTTGTAGGCAGGCAGCAAAACATGTTGTCCCATATGAGGAAGGAAGGACCAGAGAGAAAGCAGTGGGAGATGAAAGAGGAAATGAAGCACAAAGTTATGTGAAGGAGGTATGAGAATGAAACAAAAATGGATGCTGCTGACACGAGTGTCAAGAAAGAAGGAAAGTTTTATCGCTCAGTCGTAAGTAGAGTCCTTACAATTGATAGTATTTTCTCAAAATACTGACTGTGCAGATACTATCTCCTGTTAGGATGTTTCAGGAGTAGGTGATACTAAATTTGTATATACAGTACAAGAACAAATTGTCTTGCCTGACCTCTTCATGTACGTTATCCCACATGAGCAAAACCTGGTTAACGATCTAGAAAAGGTGCAGAATCTAGTCTAGCGGCAAGGGGATTGTCCTGCAGATAGTGCAGGCTTTCTGCTACCACCAGCGTTTGCTGCAGGTAGTTTGTGCATCATAATAATCAGGGTCTTGCAAACGATGCAGGCATCAGAGTTGTATTTCCAGGTCTTAGAAATTATTCTCAGAGTCCACTGGTATGCATCTGGAACACTTGCCATCTGATTTCTTTGCTCTGACCTGTTTGGAGGCACTTAGCATGCTGGAGTAACATCCCTTACTTCGATGTAGGCAAACTGCATAATTGTTAAACGTCTATCAGATTTGCGTAATAACTTTTTTGTTGTACCTGAGTGCAGGAGCTCTACTTGCCACCCCTGTAAAATACATGTAGTCTCCTTACCCTTAGAAGGCTACTCAAGAGTTGACTCTTTCCTACATAACCCCCATGCTCAAACTTAATATACAGCATATCCCTGTGTTGGCAAACGTTTGTCATTTGATTATATGTATTTAGATAGATGTATTTCTTTGTACAAATATATATAAGTATGGTTTTAAAATATATAGATATTTAGGTCTGCTTAAGAAATGTGTATATTAACTTAGAGTTTTATATATATATATATATATATATATATATATATATATACACACACATATATTCACTGAAAAAAACACAGGTTTCAGGGACGTTATAGTTAGGCTAACATTAACTCGTACAAAACCAGAGAAATTCAGCTGTTATAGTTAGCTGAGCTAATTATAACTTGCGCCCCCGCAATGCACTGCTGATGACGTCACATGTTACATCACTCATGACATGGCCTGTGAGATCACTGATGACATCTCAAATGACATCACTCATGACATCATCTTGTGAGTGTGTGTTTATAAAAAGTTTAAGAATGTTAATATATATATATATATATATATATATATATATATATATATATATATATATATATATTATCTCTACTGGCGGTCGCCAGTAGATAGTTATAGTTAGGACCGAGTTCCCATAGGAAATCTGAAAATTCTATTTTGAATAACTTAGGCGCCGGTTGACGAATCCTCGCAAAATTTTCAAAACTAATGGGGCGCTCCGCTCAGCTCCTACCCTGAAAGTCTCGGGGTGATTAGTCAAGCGGGGGCTGAGAAAAAAGGGGGGTCCCAAAACGCATTTTCCCATAGGACCTTTAGTCGAAGGTACGAACGGCTGAACAAAATTACTTGAAATTTGGCAAAGAGGTAGTCCTCAGGTCAGGCATGTGCCTTTTGCATATATGGTGTCAATCTGTTCAGTAGTTCCTGAGAAAATTGCAGTTAAAAGTACATAAATACCTATATGCGCGCACCGTGCGAGCACGGTGCGCACACCAAATGTCCGCGAGCGTAATTCTGATTGGTGGTTAGATGTCAGTCAACATTCGAATCGGTTGAAATCAGGAAGTGTCGGACGCCATTTTGTGTGTGACAGTGAAAAAGAAAGGTGGAGAACGTGAAAAGGGGGCAGGGTAGAGAGTTCCTGACCCCCTAGCCTTTGTCAGAGGGTCCCTGAAGGACCCCGAAGGGTGAAAAAAACATTTTATTTTTTTTCAAAAAACGCGGGGTGCGTGCACCATGCGCGCACGGTGAACTACCCTAAAAAAAAAAAACATTTTAAACTGTTTATAAGTTTATAGAAGATATTAACTATGCTGTTCAACTTTATCCAAATTCAAAATAAAAGAGCTGAGCCATTCCATATTAAAGGATACAGTCAATCTATAACTATATACATAGGTAGTTTATTGTAAAATAAATATATAAAAAATATAATAATACATACATAAATTAGCATTTAAAAAACCTTACAAATTCACTAAAAAAACCATAGGTTTCACACACGTTATAGTTAGGAATTAGCATTTAAAAAACCTTGCAATTTCACTGAAAAAACCATAGGTTTCACACATTTTATAGTTAGCTGGACATTTCACTCGTAAAAAACCATTGAAATTCCCCCTTATCGTTAGTTCAGCTAACTATAACTCGCGCAACCGTAATCCACTGCTGATGACGTCACATATTACATCACTCATGACATGGTCAGTGACATCACTCATGACATCACTGATGACATCTCAAATGACATCACTGATGACATCACTGATGACATCATCCACTGAATATGTGTCTTTCTGAAAAATAAATATTTTTTATATATGTATATCTAAAGGCTAATGGAAGAATAAATGGGTAAAAAAGTGTCCAAATGGATGTTTTTGTTTTGTAAAATTAATTGTATAACTGACTTATTAACAGTATCTTAGTGAATACAGTGATGTAATATGTGACGTCATCAGCAGTGGATTGCGGTCGCGCGAGTTATAGTTAGCTGAACTAACTATAACGGGGGAATTTCAATGGTTTTTTACGAGTGAAATGTCCAGCTAACTATAACATGTTTGAAACCTATGTTTTTTTCAGTGAATTTGCACGGTTTTTTAAATGCTAATTCCTAACTATAACGTGTGTGAAACCCATGGTTTTTTTAGTGAATATATATATATATTACCTACTGGCGGTCGCCAGTAGGTAGTTATAGTTAGGACCCCTTTTCCATAGGAAAACCTCAACATTCTATTTTGAATAACTTTGGCGCCGGTCGATGAATCCTCGCGAATTTCTCAAAATAGGTGGGGCGCTACGCTCCGCTCCTACCCTGAAAGTCTCGGGGGGATTCGTCAAGCGGGGGCTGAGATAAAAGGGGGGTCCCAAAACGCGTTTTTCCCATGCATTTTTCCATAGGACCTTTAGAACGAGCTACAGCCCGAACGGCTGAACAGAATTACTAGAAATTTGGCAGAGAGGTAGTCCCTAGGTCAAGGAAGTGCCTTTTGTAGGTTTGGTGTAAATCTGTTCAGTAGATTCTGAGAAAATAGCCTTTAAATCAATATATATATCTGAGCCCGCTTACGGTACGCTTACCGTACGCTTACCGTAAGCGTACGGTGGCGTGCGCGAGCGCGATTCTGATTGGCTCTTAGATCTTAGTAAACATTCGAATCGGCCGAAACCAGGAAGCGGCGTCCGCCATTTTGTCTCTCGCACTGAGTGTTGTTTATCAAACATGATGGCCAAAAACATGTTACGGGGCTGTTTTGACAACTCCCTCCCACATAGTCATGTTGAGGGAGTCCCCAAACATCCCCCAAGAGCAAAAACGGTTTTATTTTTTTTTCGGCAATTTCGCCGAGTACGCTTACCGTACGCTTACCGTAAGCGTACGGTAAAAAAAACACTATCCACACTTACCCCACCCCCTGTGCTTTTGGTGGCCGTAGGCCACCAAATGTACAGGGCTTATTAATAGGTAAAAAAACCTAAATTTTGGCAACATGAAATTATAAAATCGAAATAAAAAAAACACTATCCACATTGACCCCACCCCCTGTGCTTTTGGTGGCCGAAGGCCACCAAATGTACAGGGCTTATTAAAGTTGATAAAAACCGTGCACGGAACGAACTGCGTTAAGTGGGCGCGCACGCCTCGAATGGCGTAAAGTAACTTAGCATTTAAAAAACCGTACAAATTCACTGAAAAAACCATAGGTTTCACACACGTTATAGTTAGGAATTAGCATTTAAAAAACCTTGCAAATTCACTGAAAAAACCATAGGTTTCACACATGTTATAGTTAGCGGAAATTTTACTGATAAAAAACCAGTGAAATTGCCCCGTTATAGTTAGTGCTGGCAACTATAACTCACGCGACCGCAATCTTCTGTTGATGACATATGTGTCTTTATGAAAAAAAAATATTTGTAATATATGTATAGCTAAAAATGTATGGAAGAAGACATGGGCAAATAAGTGTCTAAATACAGTATTAGCATCAGCAGAGGATTGCGGTCGCGTGAGTTATAGTTGCCAGCACTAACTATAACGGGGCAATTTCACTGGTTTTTTATCAGTAAAATTTCCGCTAACTATAACATGTGTGAAACCTATGGTTTTTTCAGTGAATATATATATATATATATATATATATATATATATATATATACGCCAAGGTGTATTGAAGAATGAGTGGGTGTATGAGTGTCTGGATGGATGATTTAGTAGGTGAGTGACTGACTGTATAAGTGAGTGATTAAATGTGTCTTAGTGAATGCATGGGAGAATGACTAATCTGTGTGAATGTCAGTTGGTATGTAAGTGGCTGCATGGGTTGATGAGTAGCTACATGAGTATCTATATGGGTTAATGATTGATTGTCTGGGTACCTGTTTGGTGCCCGAGTGTCTGTGTGGGTGGCCGGGGGTGTGAGACTCCCTGCATGTTAGATCTGGGGGTCTCTAGTTGACAGGGTAGGTACCACTGTCCAAGTAGGGACCCTTGCTTTTAGTCAGGGAAAGGGGGATACACTGTTAAGATAACCCCTGCTCACCCTCTAGGTAGCTTGGCCTGAGCAGTCTAGGCTATCAAAGGCAATGTGTAAAGTATTTGTACCAACACTCACAGTAACACAGTGAAAACACCACAGATTTACTCCACACCAGTTTTAGAAAAATAATGTATCTTTACTAAAAACTTCACAAGACCAAATACTACAGACAAACCAACATATAATTCAAAAGGTTACTTTAACCCCTTCAGCGCGGCGCGGATTTCCGCGCCGCGCTGAAGATTCCGTGCGCGGGCGGGGCCATGACGGAGCGGTTCCGTCATGCGCACAGCGCAACCGACGCACGTGACGGAACCGCTCCGTCACAAGCGTCGAACGGGTTAAAGATAGTTCAAGAGTACTCCAGGATGTAAAAGTCAGTGTCTTGCACAATGCGACTCTCAATGCACAAAATGCGACACTTTTGTGCCCAACAGTACCTGTAGTTGCGATAAGGTTCCCAAAAGCTACAACAAGGAAGATGGCAAAGGCGATGCAATACTCCTGAGATCCTGGGGAGGCTTTGCAGCAGCCCTGCTTCACGCAGCAGAGGTGGATGCGCCGGCTCCGATCTGTAGGGGGAGGATGCGATGACTTTGGCTTTCGTTGCGTAGGTTTCTTAGGGGGAAGCTTCACGCACAGGTTCGATGCGACACGCTTCGATGTGGCACGATGCGCGGCGCAGCGTTGTCTTCCGGCGCCGCAACTCTCGATGCGCCACGGAACGGGACTCTGCGTCGACGCACCCGATGACTGGAGACTTTCACGCACCGGCAGTGGTGCGGCTCGCAAACTGGTTCTGCGACGACCCTCGCAATGTCAGGAATCTTCACGCTTCGGGACGATGCTCGACGCACTCGGCGATGCGGGGACCCTGCATGTTGTGATGGTGCTGCGATGAAATTTTCCACGCACTCTCGTTCTTGCGACACGCAATCGGATGATGCTTCTGCTTCCCAGCTCCCAAACACAGCAAAACGACCTCCTGAGGCCCCAAGACTGGGCAAGCACTCCAAGGCAGGTCAGAACTCCTTCAGCAGAGTTCCAGGGGAGCTGGTGGTGAAGTCCTTTTGTTTCTGGGACTTCTTAACAGGGAGCCAGTTCTTCTCAGGCCCTTGGAGATCAGAATCAAAAGAAGGGGACACAGCAAAGTCCTTCCCCTCTCCTTGGCAGCAAAGCAAAACAGCAAGCAGGCAGTCTTCTCCTCTTCAGTCCTTTTCGGCTTTCTCCTTGGCAGAGGTTTCTTCTTAGTTCCAAAGTGATCTAAAGTTTTAGGTGTCTGGGGTCCTCTTCTTATACCCCTCCAAGTCTTTGTCTCTCTTTGTTCCAGTGGGGGGATTCCCCTGCTCAAACCGGTTCCTGGGTGTGCTCTGCTCTGGAGCACCTGGTTCCTTTCAGAGCGAGGGGCAGGGTCGTTAGACGCTCAGCAGGAGGTGGAGCCTTCTTTGTGCCAGCAGAGGCAGAGTCCTCAGCCTGGCCAGCAGGGGGTGGAGCCAGCTTTGTGCTGGCAGGTGCAGCCCTATTCAAACCCAGGGACTACTCCTCCCACCCATCTAAAGCAGATCTCCCTATTCACCCTGCTGCTGACTCATCCAGGCTCCTGGAGCCACCTAGCCCATCACATGACACCAGTCAGCCAACCAGCACACAGGCACACAGGAAGGTTAAACAGGAGAATAGCTACTTTCTAAAAAGTGCTATTCTCACACAGTGAATTTAAAAACCATCTTGCTAAAAAGATGTATAATTAAATTCTGAACACAAAGATACCAAACTTGGATTTTCTATCTTGCCCTTATGGGAAGATAGGCATGTAAACAGCCTTCCCCATTCTATCCTATGGGCAAGATAGCCTCTCAGCAGTGAAAAACGAAAATGGCTGTAATTCACTACCAGGGCATGTTACACACCTCAGTACATGCCCTACCTTTCAGATACACTGCACCCAGCCCAGGGGGGTACCTAGGGCCACCATAGGGATACCTGACATGTACAGAAAGGGAAGGATAAGGCCTGGTCAGTGGGTGCACTGGCCAGGTCGACATGGCAGTCCTGGACTGCACATAGGCACTGCAAGCAGGCCTAAGACATCATTTTAGCGCTACTCCTGTGGGTGGCACAATCAGTGCTGCAGCCCACTAGTAGCATTTGAATCACCAGCCCTGGCACACGCAGTGCACTTTACTAGGGGCTAACAGGTGAAACAAATATACCAATCATGGATAACCAATCAATATAACAATTTACCAAGGGAGCACTTGCACTTTGACACTGATCAGCAGTGGCAAAGTGCCCAAAGCATCTAAACCAGCAAAAACGAAATCCAGCATAGCATCAAAAATACAGGAGGTAGAGGCAAAAAGTCAGGGGTAACCACGCCAAAGATGCCAGGTCTAACACTGCATAAATGTGTGAGTGGGTGATTCACTGCGTGTATGGGTTCATGAGTGCATCTGTGAAGTGCTCCATGGGTGAGTGAGTGTGCATATGGCTGTGTTGGTGAGTGAATGGATGTCTCAGTGGTATATTTGTGAGTAACTACATATGTGAAAGGCAGTATATGTGAGTGTTGGAGTATAAAGTGACTATATGTGAGTGAGTTATTGTGAGAGTGGCTGTATGAATGAGTGTGTGTTTGTGTCAGTGATTGTTTGAGAGAATAAGTATGTGTTAGTATCTGTATGAATAAGTAAGGTGGTGTGTGTATACCTGTATAGGTGAGTAAATAGCAGTGTGATTGATCTTTTGGGTGACTGACTACGTGTGTGAGTAACTCTATGGGTGAGTGGCGGTATTTGAGTGTCTGTATGGGTGTATGAGTGCATATATCAGTGGCTGTATTCATGAGTGACTGTGTGGGTGAGTGAGTAGATGTGTGAAGACCTATGAATCAGTGAGTGGGTATGTACTAACTGGTATTGGTGTGTCTATGGTTTCGAGAATGTTAGTCTGTATTTTAGAGTGGGTGTATGAAAGGTTATATTAGGGTGTGAGGAGGTGCATCAGATATTAAGTGGATGATGTAATCAGTGATGTCACTGACCATGTCATGAGTGATGTAATATGTGACGTCATCAGCAGTGCATTGCGGGGGTGCCAGTTATAGTTAGCTCAGCTAACTATAAGGGCTGAATTTCTCTGGTTTTGTACGAGTTAAATGTCAGCCTAACTATAACGTCCATGAAACCTGTGGTTTTTACAGTGAATACCTAAGGTTTTTTTAAAGGCTAATTCCTAACTGTAACGTCCCTACAACCTCTGGTTTTGCCAGTGAATTTCAAAGGTTTTTTAAATGCTAATTTCGAACTATGCCCACATAGGTAGAACAAATACAGAAAGAGGAAGAAAAGCGCAGAAAAAAGCAAGAGAAATGCAGAGAGATGCAAGAGAGGTGGAGAAAGAGGAAGAAAGGTGCAGAAAGAAGCAAGAAAAATGCAGAAAAAACAATAGAAATACAGAAAGAGGAAGAAAGGTGAAAAAAGAAGCAAGAGAAGTGCAGAAAGAAGCAACAGAGGTGCAGAAAGAGGCCTACTTCAACGGTACCTTACCAGACGTATACAAAGTAGCCTAATCACTAATCCTTCTCCCAAGATGTATTAAACCTCACTTTTCTCTTGAAGGTTCACTATTCATCGATGCTCAGAATGTTAGGCCCACCAAATGTAAAACAGCAATCCTAACCATATCACTGTTGTAAGTCTGACCAAGTTTGTGAAGGTATGCATGTGTGTGTCTCTGCTTTTACCTAGTGACATGTTATATAAAAATAAACATACAAATACTTGAATACCTGTGTTTCAAACAGCATACTCTGTAAATTTGTGTACAAGAATGTAGAAGCAAGAGAAGTGTACAAAGAAGCAACAAAGGTGCAGAAAGAGGCAAGAGGGGTGCAGAAAGAAGCATGAGAGATGTGGAAAAAAGCAAGGAAAGTGCCGAAAGAGGCAATAGAGTTGCAGAAAGAGGCAAGAGAGTAGCAGAAACAGGCAAGAGAGGTGCAGAAAGAGGGAAGAGGGGTGCAGAAAGAGGCAAGAGGTGTGCAGAAATTTACAAGAGAGGTACAGAAAGAAGCAAGAGCAGTGCAGAAAGAAACAACAGAGGTGCAGAAAGAGCCAAGTAAGGTGCAGAAACAGGTAAGAGGGGTGCAGAAAGAAGCAACAAAGGCACAGAAGGAGGCAAGAGAACTGCAGAAAGAGGCAAGGGAGCTGCAGAAAGAGGCAAGAGAGCTGCAGAAACCGGCAAAAGAGGTGCACAAAGAGAGAACAGGGGTGTAGACAGTGTCAAGAGAGGTGCAGAAAGAGGGAAGAGGGGTGCAAGAAGAGACAAGAGAGGTGGAGAAAGAGGCAAGAGAAGTGCAGAAGAAGCAACAGAGTAAAGAAAGGCAAGAGAACTGCAGAAAGAGGCAAGAGAGTTGCAGAAAGAGACAAGAGAGTTGCAGAAACAGGAAAGAGAGGTGCAGAAAGAGAGAACAGGGGTGTAGACAGTGGCAAGAGAGGTGCAGAAAGAGGGAAGAGAGGTGCAGAAAGAGGGATGAGGGGTGCAGAAAGAGGCAAGAGAGGTGCTGCAGAAATTTGCAAGAGAGTGCAGAAAGAACCAACAGAGGGGTAGAAAGAGGCCAGAGGGGTACAGCAAGAGGCCGGAGAAGTGAAGGAAGAAGCAACAGAGGTGCAGAAAGAGGCAAGAGAAGTGCAGAAAGATGCAACAGAGGTGCAGAAACAGGCAGGAGAGGTGCAGAAAGATGGAACAGGTGTGCAGAAAGAGGCAAGAGGGGTGCAGACAGAAGCAAGAGAGATGTTGAAAAAAGCAAGAGAAGTGCAGAAAGAACCAACGGAAGTGTAGAAAGAGGCAAGAGGGGTACAGAAAGAGGCAAGAGAACTGCAGAAAGAAACAAAAGAGGTGCAGAAAGAGGCAAGAGAACTGTAGAAAGAGGCAAGAGGGTACAGAAAGAGGCAAGAGGGGTGCAGAAAAAGGCAAGAGAGGTGCAGAAAGAGGCAAGAGGGGTGCAGACATAAGCAAGAGAGATGTGGAAAAAAGCAAGAGAAGTGCAGAAAGAACAAACGGAAGTGCAGAAAGAGGCAAGAGGAGTACATAAAGAGGCAAGAGAACTGCAGAATGAAGCAACAGAGGTGCAGAAGGAGGCAAGAGAACTGCAGAAAGAGGCAAGAGAACTGCAGAAAGAGGCAAGAGGGGTGCAGAAAGAGGCAAGAGAGGTACAGCAAGAGGCAAGTGAGGTGCAGAAACAGGCAAGAGGGGTGCAAAAAGAGGCAAGAGAAGTGCAGAAAGAAGCAACAGAGGTGCAGAAGGAAGCAAGAGAACTGTAGAAAGAGGCAAGAAAGTTGCAGAAACAATCAAGAGAGGCACATAAAGAAGAAAGAGGGGTACATAAAGAGGCCAGAGTGGTGCAGAAAGAAGCAAGAGCAGTGCAGAAAGAGGCAACAGAAGTGCAGAAAGAGGAAAGATGGGTGCAGAAAGAGGCTAGAAAAGTGCAGAAAGAGGGGGATGGGTGCTAAAAGAAGCAAGAGAAGTGCAGAAAGAAGCAACAGAGGTACAGAAAGAGGGAAAGGGGGTGCATACAGAGGCAAGAGGGGTACAGAAAGAGGCAAGAGAACTGCAGAAAGAAACAAAAAAGGTGCAGAAAGAGGCAAGAGAACTGCAGAAAGGCAAGAGGGTGCAGAAAGAGGCAAGATGGTGCAGAAAGAGGCAAGAGAGGTGCAGCAAAAGGCAAGAGAACTGCAGAAAGAGGCAAGAGGGGTGCAGAAAGAGGCAAGAGAGGTGCAGCAAGAGGCAAGTGAGGTGCAGAAACAGGCAAGAGAGGTGCAGAAACAGGCAAGAGGGGTGCAAAAAGAGGCAAGAGAAGTGCAGAAAGAAGCAACAGATGTGCAGAAGGAGGCAAGAGAACTGTAGAAAGAGGCAAGAAAGTTGCAGAAACAGGCAAGAGAGGCACAGAAAGAAGAAGGAGGGGTACAGAAAGAGGCCAGAATGGTGCAGAAAGAAGCAAGAGCAGTGCAGAAAGAGGCAACAGAAGTGCAGAAAGAGGAAAGATAGGTGCAGAAAGAGGCAAGAAAGGTGCAGAAAGAGGGGGAGGGGTGCTAAAAGAAGCAAGAGAAGTGCAGAAAGAAGCAACAGAGGTGCAGAAATAGGGAAGAGGGGTGCAGACAGAGGCAAGAGGTGTGCAGAAATTTGCAAGGGAGGTACAGAAAGAAGCAAGAGCAGTGCAGAAAGAAGCTACAGAGGTGCAGAAAGAGCCAAGTGAGGTGCAGAAAGAGGTAAGAGGGGTGCAGAAGGAAGCAACAGAGCCACAAAAGGAGGCAAGAGAACTACAGAAAGAGGCAAGGGAACTGGCAAAAGAGGTACACAAAGAGAGAACAGGGGTGTAGACAGCGGCAAGAGGTGTGCAGAAAGAGGGAACAGGGGTGCAGGAAGAGGCAAGAGAACTGCAGAAAGAGGCAAGAGAGTTGCAGAGAGAGACAAGAGAGTTGCAGAAACAGGCAAAAGAGGTGCAGAAAGAGAGAACAGGGGTGTAGACAGTGGCAAGAGAGGTGCAGAAAGAAGGAAGAGGGGAGCAGAAAGAACCAACAGGGGGGCAGAAAGAGTCAAGAGGGGTGCAGAAAGAACCAACAGAGGGGCAGAAAGAGGCAAGAGAACTGCAGAATGAAGCAACAGAGGTGCAGAAGGAGGCAATAGAACTGCAGAAAGATATCAAGAGAACTGCAGAAAGAGGCAAGAGGGGTGCAGAAAGAGGCAAGAGAGGTGCAGCAAGTGGCAAGTGAGGTGCAGAAACAGGCAAGAGGGGTGCAAAAAGAGGCAAGAGAAGTGCAGAAAGACGCAACAGAGGTGCAGAAGGAGGCAAGAGAACTGTAGAAAGAGGCAAGAAAGTTGCAGAAAGAGGCAACAGAAGTGCAGAAAGAGGAAAGATAGGTGCAGAAAGAGGCAAGAAAAGTGCAGAAAGAGGGGGAGGGGTGCTAAAAGAAGCAAGAGAAGTGCAGAAGGAAGCAACAGAGGTGCAGAAAGAGGGAAGAGGGGTGCAGACAGAGGCAAGAGGTGTGCAGAAATTTGCAAGAGAGGTACAGAAAGAAGCAAGAGCAGTGCAAAAAGAAACAACAGAGGTGCAGAAAGAGCCAAGTGAGGTGCAGAAAGAGGTAAGAGGGGTGCAGAAAAAAGCAACAGATGCAAAGAAGGAGGCAAGAGAACTACAGAAAGAGGCAAGGGAGCTGTAGAAAGAGGCAAGGGATCTGCAGAAACTGGCAAAAGAGGTGCACAAAGAGAGAACAGGGGTGTAGACAGCGGCAAGAGGTGTGCAGAAAGAGGGAACAGGGGTGCAGGAAGAGGCAAGAGAACCACAGAAAGAGGCAAGAGTTTTGCAGAGAGAGACAAGAGAGTTGCAGAAACAGGCAAAAGAGGTGCAGAAAGAGAGAACAGGGGTGTAGACAGTGGCAAGAGAGGCGCAGAAAGAAGGAAGAGGGGTGCAGAAAGAACCAACAGGGGGGCAGAAAGAGTCAAGAGGGGTGCAGAAAGAACCAACAGAGGGGCAGAAAGAGGCAAGAGGGTGCAGAAAGAGGCCTGAGAAGTGAAGAAAGAAGCAACAGAGGTGCAGAAAGAGGCAAGAGAAGTGCAGAAAGATGCAACTGTGGTGCAGAAACAGGCAGGAGAGGTGCAGAAAGATGGAACAGGTGTGCAGAAAGAGGCAAGAGAGGTACAGAAAGGGAAGTGGGGTACAGAAAGAGGCAAGAGGGGTGCAGACAGAAGAGAGACGTGGAAAAAAGCAAGAGAAGTGCAGAAAGAACCAACGGAAGGGCAGAAAGAGGCAAGAAGGGTACAGAAAGAGGCAAGAGAACTGCAGAAAGAAACAACAGAGGTGCAGAAAGAGGCAAGAGGGGTACATAAAGAGGCAAGAGAGGTGCAGCAAGAGGCAAGTGAGGAACAGAAACAGGCAAGAGGGGTGCAAAATGAGGCAAGAGAAGTACAGAAAGAAGCAACAGAGGGGCAAGAGAACTGTAGAAAGAGGCAAGAAAGTTGCAGAAACAGGCAAGAGAGGCACAGAAAGAAGAAAGAGAGGTGCAGAAAGAGGCCAGAGTGGTGAGGAAAGAAGCAAGAGAAGTGCAGAAAGAAACAGGGGTACAAAGAGGCAAGCGGACTGTAGAAAGAGGCAAGATAGTTGCAGAAACAGACAAAAGAGGTGCAGAAAGAGAGAACAGGAGTGCAGACAGAGGCAAGAGAGGTGCAGAAAGAGGCAAGAGGTGTGCAGAAATGTGTAAGAGATGTGCAGAAAGAAGCAAGAGCAGTGCAGAAAGAGGCAACAGAAGTGCAGAAAGAAGCTAAAGAGGTGCTGAAAGAGGCAAGAGAACTGCAGAAAGAGGAAAGATGGGTGCAGAAAGAGGCACGAAAGGTGCAGAAAGAGGGGGAGGGGTGCAAAAAGAAGCAAGAGAAGTGCAGAAAGAAGCAACAGTTGCGCAGAAAGAGGGAAGAGAGGTGCAGAGAAAGGCAAGAAAAGTGCAGAAAGAAGCAACTGAGGTGCAGAAAGGCAAGAGGGGTACAGAAAGAGGCAAGTGAACTGTAGAAACAGGCAAGAGAGTTGCAGAAACAGGCAAAAGAGGTGCAGAAAGAGAGAACGGGGTGCAGACAGAGGCAAGGGAGGTACAGGGGTGCAGAAATAGGCAAGAGGGGTACAGAAAGAGGCAAGAAAGGTGCAGAAAGAGGGGGGGTGCAAAAAGAAGCAAGAGAAGTGCAGAAAGAAGCAACAGATGCGCAGAAAGAGGGAAGAGAGGTGCAGAGAAAGGCAAGAAAAGTGCAGAAAGAAGCAACAGAGGTGCAGAAAGGCAAGAGGGGTACAGAAAGAGGCAAGTGAACTGTAGAAACCGGCAAGAGAGTTGCAGAAACAGGTAAAAGAGGTGCAGAAAGAGAGAACAGGGGTGCAGACAGAGGCAAGGGAGGTACAGGGGTGCAGAAATAGGCAAGAGTAGTGCAGAAAGAAGCAAGAGAAGTGCAAAGGGAAGCAACATTGGTGCAGAAGGAGGTAAGAGAACTGCAGAAAGAAAGTTGCAGAAACAGGCAAGAGGTGCAGAAAGAGACAAGAGGGGTGTAGAAAGAGGCAAGAGAAGTGCAGAAAGAAACAACAGAGGTACAGAAAGAGGCAAGAGAACTGCAGAAAGGCAAGAGAGTTACAGAAACAGACAAAAGAAGTGCAGAAAGAGAGAACAGGGGTGCAGACAGAGGCAAGAGAGGTGCAGAAAGAGGGAAGAGGGTTACAGAAAGAGGCAAGTGGTGTGCAGAAATGTGCAAGAGAGGTGCAGAAAGAAGCAGAGGCAACAGAAGTGCAGAAAGAAGCAAAAGAGGTGCTGAAAGAGGCAAGAGAACTGCAGAAAGAGGAAAGAGGGTGCAGAAAGGCAAGAGAGGTGCAGAAAAAGGGAAGAGGGGTGCAGAAAGAGGGAAGAAGAGTACAGAAATAAGCAAGAGAGGTGCAGAAGAAAGAAGCAAGAGAGGTGCAGAAAGAAGCAAGAGTGGTGCAGAAAGAAGGGAGGTTCAGAAAGTGGAAGAGATGTGCAGAAAGAAGCAAGAATAATGCAGAAAGATGCAAGAGAGGCACAGAAACAAGCAAGAGCGGTTTGCCCACCATTAGTACCAATTTAACACCCACATTTAGCAATAAGTAACAGGTGAGCATTCCAAGTCTGCAAAGGGCCTTCCACCACGCTGTAACACTTGTCGCTGCTTTTTTAGTAACGTTTGAGCTAGAAACAAGTTTTTTTTGTTCAAATCTGCAGATTATGCAGCAGATGATGGATTATGTGGCAAATGCGGATTATAAGAAAATAGGTGCAGCCGAAAAGTCACATAATTCCAGGGGCCTTGCTCATACCTCCGACTAGTTCCAGTAGTGCTCCTCAGTGGTTCCTTCTTTTTTTCCTCTCATTGAGTTTATAGTTTAGCTTTTATGGAAACGAGAAAGACTAAACCTGAGGTTACCACTTTACAACACAGACTGCCATACCACATAATTACTCTCCATAACACGTAATCCCACTCTACATAATTCCTATGCACTAAATACCACATACTTTATATCCACACATTTCTCTGCACAGCATACCACGTAATTCTAGTACACACAATGTACATCCACTCCAAAAAACATTAGTAAAAAACGTTTACATTTACAATGCCAATAGCCCTAACTTTCGCAAATGTGAGACGTGTTACATTGCAAATGCTTCTTTAACTAGTAGTCGCATTTGAAGAGTGGTGGAGAAAAGGGGCTGGGCCTCCAACCTGTGCTCAGGAATTCCGCTGCACAACACTTACAGGGGGACCAGGTGGGCTTCTTGGCCCCCAAAGTCCTTCAGCAGTAAAGGGGACTTCAATTCCCATCCAAGAGCACGCCAGGGAGCACGTTTGCAGAGTGGTGGGAAAAGGGGGCGTGACCTCCGAAGACCTCTTAGCAATCCCACTGTGTTGGATTTACTAGAAGTAACAGGAGGGGTAGTTGGCCCCCAAGACAATCTTGGGGGGCAACTACCCTTTCTATTACCTCCAGTAAGTCCCACACAGCAGGATTAGTATGATCTCATAGCAGACCAGGCCCCCTTTGCCCACCACTTTGTGAATGCTCTCCTTGGCGTTCTCTTGGATGGGGATTAAAGTCCCCTTCACTGCTGGGGGTCTTTAGGAGCCAACTAGCCTACCCGATACCTCCAGTGTGCCCCAGATAGTGGGATTGTTGATAGGTGGACACAGACCATGCCGCCTTTCTCCACCGCTCTGAAAACGCGCCTCCTGGCACGCTCTTGGTTGGGGGATGAAGTCCCCTTGCCTCCTGCGGGTCCCTGGGGGCCAATTAGCCCTCCTATTACCTCCAGTAATCCCCACATAGCTGGATTGCTGAGAGTGGTCAGAGGCCACACCCCCTTTTTTCACCACTCTGTAAACATGCTTCTTGGCGATCTGCTGCTTGGGGGATGAAGTCCACTTTAGTCCTCAGGACACAAGAGGACCTCATTGCCCCACCAGCATTGTGCCAAGAGACGCGTTTGCAGAGTTGTGTAAAAAGGGACGTGGCCTCAGACCACGGCCTAGAATGGCCACAAAAACAGAAAGGACTGTTCTACATCAGAAAATCTCTACTGTGGATGCTACAATTTGACATAGAGGTATTCAACGATGTATTGGTGTCCATAGCCACAAGGCATCTGACACTGAACTCACCACTAGAAAATCCCAACAAAAAGTAAAGAATTTCAAGATATGCACCTGTTGACTGCTCTGGCACTTAAAAGCTCTGACTGTACAAGGAACTCCGGGCATTGAATGTGCACAGAGCTCAAATGCAACTTCCCAGCATCCCCGCACTCTGACTGTAAGTGATGGGAGGCACACGAGCACCAGTGGACAACAGCCTGACCATGTCCTAAATAAATGAGTTCAATATCAAGAAGTCTCTTTAGATCTGGTATTTGAGGCAGATTTAGCTGACTCTCCAAACCCTTTGTTTCTTAAAATTATATATATACATATTGAGCCTTGTGGTCCACAGTCTGTTAGATTGTCTGTCACATTTTGCTTCTGCCTAACAGTACAGCATGAGGGATGGGTCAACTGATTTCAGCCTTTAGTCTTCCCACTGTTGAGTGATGGCCTTTTGCTGGTGCACAATGTGGTGAACACAGACAAATAGCGCACTTCAGTGTCGGGGCACAAAGTTTCCCTTTTCTTTATTTCTTTATTTTTTTTTGAGAGGGGCAGGCTGCTTCCAGTACAATGGTGCAGGGGTGCCCTCTTATCCTACTGCAGTGATAGTCAAAGTATGGCCTGGGGGCCGCATGCGGCCCACCTGAACTCTATAAGTAGCCCCCTGGTTTCCAGCAAGACTGGGCTGCTGTTTACTCAACTCGGCACTAATATCAAAATGATGTTCAATAAACAGGCAAGATTTTATTTAAAGGTTAATTAAAATTAAAGAAAGGAAGTACAAGGGTGTCCTCTACCACTTGACTTTAGGAACACAATAATTTTTAAAGACATCTTGTAGCAAAAGTTTAAGAATGTATTTAATTAACATACAGAATCACCTTTTCACCGTAGTACATCAGATTATATCAGCGCATTGAGAAGTATTCATTTATAGGTGATAGTTTTCAAACATTAATTTAGAAATCCTCCACCCCCCAACAATTCCAATGGTGAACTAAAGAGGCTTGTCAGTAGTTATGTGTGCTCTTTGGTGGCCTGGGTTCCTGTTATACATTAACAACATTATAGTTTTTAAAACAAACTATTAAGGAGGTTTTGTGCAGCGCACTGCCTGAACTCATGTATTTCGAGATCCTCTTATATGTGATAATGAAGAAAATGGAGGGATATGAAATAAGACAAATGCCTGGGATTACACAATTAGGCAAAATGGGGATGCTGGGATCAACCGCATGTTTTCTGGTTTCACATTGTTCAATTCAGCCACTAGATGTACATGCTTTGCTTACCGTACACCCTCCTTACTGCCACTCAAACTCCACTCGCCCGACCCACCCCACCCCTTCATATGCTGTGTAGCGGCCGTCATGTTTGTTATATGGCAGTGTGCTGTGATCAAATTTTATGGGGTCATAACTCTTGCACATGAGAGCTTGAGATGTTTGTTTTTTGCAGTTGCTTCCCGTTTTAACTCCCCCCCCACCCACAGATAATGCCTCTGACTGCTACATCTTGAGATTTGCACGTGATAAATCATGTTATATCCAGGCCCGCTGGGGTATGCGGCAAAGCAGGACCAAATTATGCAGCAAGAAAAAGCAAATTACAATGTGAAGTTTACAATTAAATGCAGATGAGGCACACCATTCTGTGGTATGTATTATAACATTTTGACACACAGGTATTTATACATTTACACATGCCAGTGTGAAAAAAAATACTCTGGTTGCTCAAGAACCAAAGCTATAAACTTTGGGTAGGTGCTAAAAATGTTATTTACTAGTCTGGATGCTGAGGCAGTCGGTGATTGGTGGGCAGTATTAGTGGTTGTATTCTCATTTACCACCGGTACTATTACCCTCCATTAGCATAAGCAATTAACTCCATTTGTTCACCTAATTTTCCAAGGCATGCTAGATCAGCCTTACTCCAGGAAGTGGTGGTAAGTACGAAATGCAGTCACAATAACCATGGCCACTGGAATTACGCCATAGTGGAGGACCAAATTATGTGGCAAGAGAAACATATCATGTGGCACGTTCTGTGGCAGTATTGTGTCACTACTGTGTAGTTTTAACACATTGATATAAAAAGGATTCTGAGTACGGTACTGATTACAAAGGTTGCTTTAAAAAAGCAAAGCATACACATTCTTTAGAGCCTTTTGAAAATCATATTCACCAATGGATAATGAGTTTGTCTTTCGTGGATGCTCGGGGCACTATTTATCACAAGGGCCTTTTAATTCAATGAATAAAATAATGTATGTTACAAGAACTTTGCACATGTGAAGTTGTTATCTGTTGAGCGAGTGCAGAATTGTTGCTGAACCCACAGACAATTTGTTTTGTGTATATTTTTGTGACCCTGAAGAAGTCCTAAAAGGACAAAACCTGTTGACTTTCTTATTTAGCTACAATCAAATAGAATTCCTATGTGAAGCATAAAATAATAAAGTCTGGATCACAAATCACCTTAAGGACTTGCCTTTAATTTGATACTATAAATCAACCAGACTGCATGAATATTGATCCTCACCATGTGTTTACGTGATTGGTTATATATTTTGTTGGCAGGGGCGGCTCCTCCGCTATGGCGGAGGAGCGTTGCCCCCACTGTTTTTCAGCATGGCAGAAAAGGAAAAATAAAATGATAACGCGATATTATTTTATTTTTCCGTGCTGAGGCACTTTTGTGGGTTGGAACTAGGCTGCACCACGGGGAGGATTAGGGGCACCCCCCTAAGTGTACATGAATGTTTGGCCGACCCTCTGGGGCCGGCCATACATTCATGCGCACTTTGCATGTTCTCCACCCAGACTGCATTTACAGCCTGGGTGGAGAACATGCCCAGGCTCCTATTCCCCATCTGAGTGCCGAACCACGGCACTCAGACCAATAACAACGCTGCATTGCAGCGTTGTGATTGGCTTAGAGGAGCCTATCCTGCTTCCTGTTCAAACAGAAGCCAGGAAGAGGACGGAAGAGAGATGGTGGCCAGCCGGCAGGTACGTGACTTTTTTAATTAATTTTTTCTCCCACCATTCTACACCCCACGCCCCCCACTACTGCCTCGCGGGAGCAGCTGCAACTGTTAGTTGGACATTTAGGGTGCTGAATAATACTTCTTTCATGTGTAAACTGGCCTTCAGTTTTGGGTTTACTATAAGTCCAGTTTGCCCTTTAGAGGCATTTCTTTCTATTAAGAAATAACCATGCATAATATTATGGCACCTTACATATAAGTACCTCGCTAGGAGTCACTGTTTGGTTCAAGACACCAGACCTTAAAAAGAGAAGTGCAATAGTTTGGAGGTTTCCATACTCTGACAGCCCTTTTGAAATAGCTCCAGCGATTAACAACTAAAATGTGACCCTTTTATTATCAGTGGCGTAGGAAGGGGGGTGCAGTGGGTGCGGGCCGCCCCGGGTCTCAGCACTGAGGGGGAGGGGGGGGGGGGGGGGGAAATGGCAAAAATATGTGTTTAGACATATTTTTGCCATTTTGTCAAGCAAGCCGGGGGTGACAAGTGGCATCACTGAGGGGGGTAACAAAATGGCAAAAATATGTGTTTTAGACATATTTTTGCCATTTTGTCAAGCTCCGCACCGGGTAGCACCTTACCTCGCTACGCCACTGTTTACTGTTGCAAAGTGTCTGCCACTGCCTCACACCTCCAGTGCCATGTTTTCTTTGGTAACCTTAGCTCCATTTGAACAAGAAACACAGGGCCATATGTTCGAATATCTGGTTGCAAAATACTGGTTTCGACCATTGTTCCCGGTAGCATGCGCGCAGACTGCCTTCTCTCAGCGCGCGCACACTCTCTCAAAACGTGCACTTCACTGCTCCTCGTGAGGCGAAGTGCACATTTGTGAGCGGAGTGAAAAAACAGTCATCTTCTTGGAGCTGAAGTGCATTGGCAGCGAGTTTACAAGGCCGGGTGGCGGAGCAGAATGCGTGTGAAAGACAGAGTCGTCCTCTTGTCTGCACATGTTTTGCCACAGATGACAGAAATCTGCTGCTTGCTCTATTGGTATCGGGTGGGGGTCCTGCCAGGATTCAGCAGCTGCAGAATATACGGTGGGGCAGATTTATAAGCTCCTTGCGCCACTTTTGCGTCACTTTTAACATGGAAAAAGTGACGCAAAAGCGGCGCAATGGCCTTGTAAATATGCCCCGGAATGTGCTGTAAGACGCAGGATAAGACTGCCCAAAGTGTGTGCTGTGTAAAATTGCACAAATTGAAATGGGCATTCTGGCTGTCGCCAAAATCTTTTCACATCCTTTAAGTAAGCACAAAGCATTAACCTTTGATGGCATAAATAAATACCAATCTAGTGGTTAAATAGTATCGGGTGAAACTATAAAATCTATTCTCGGCCAAATTGTGTGATTTTAGGCAAATACATTATTTGACTGAGCATCCGTTTTGTTCGTTATTACATATAAAGAAACTCACAATAAACCAATGAAAAAAAACTCATGAGACCACCTTCAAATACTTATGTTCAGGATGTACGCTGCACAAAAAACTTCTGTTGTGTTTGATTAAATAGTTTATAAAGTTGCTCCATCTATAATAAGAATCTAGGTCATGTATTCTGCATGCATGACAACTGGCATGCCTCTTTGTTCATTTAAAGCATTGTCATCAGGGACAGGGCCGGAATGTTTCTCAGATTACATTAAAATCCCACTTTTAATAAAAACTTTTCAAATAAACTGATGTGCCAATGTGAAACAGTTGTTTGCGTTAAAATTATACACTCTCTTGAAGACAACTTCTCATATACTAACGTGATGTTTGTTGTAAGATTGAGATGTCAAATATTTTCAGAGCTCGGCTTGTGAACGGGATGTTAGTCAGAGCTAGCACTTGACTCGCTCTACCTGTTAATTTAATGGCCTTTCACCACTCCTCACTTCCCACTTTGCTGTGGGCTGCAGACAGTAGTTATATATATAATAATACTTTATTCGGTATAAAAAAATACCATAAAAGTGCAGATCACATACATCATAATATAAAAACAAAACAGTAGTTCATTTGTGTCCCCGCCCCCCTCTTCCATTGCCCACAGTCTCAGCTCATCAGTGTATTTTATGATGTCACAATTGTGCTGCAAACGAAAGGAGAAACCATACTTGAAATCGCGGCTTTAAGTGGGATGGAAAGAAATAAAGAGTCTCTGAAAAGGGCATGGCAAACAGAAGCGTAACTGTTACTGGGGTTTGGTAAAGGTGTGTGCCAATCACCGCCTTACCTGTAAGAACTGCATTTTCATTTACTTTCACCCTATTCTCTGTTTAAGGTGTTTTGTATCTCCATCACACACGTTTGCACATAATCACAGTTGCAATGGTACGATTGTTCTGTGTGCTCTGCAGAGGGACCAACAATTGTATGCACAGGATTCTGAACAACTTTTGGACCCATTGACAGGCATTTTGTGAATCTCACCCCCTCCATCAGCCTCAACTTTTGAACTCTCCATTGTGGCCCATTATAAAGAACCACCTAAAACCGGAGCTTGTTTAGGCGCCGAAATCTGAGCACAAAACAAAATCAGAGCATAGAAAATGATGGCCACTGTATCACAACTGACATACAATGACTCGGGCGGTTCGTATTAATGACATTTTCTTACATCCTCTACTTTCCATTAGGGAGCAATACATGTGTGTGTATCAAGTACAACAATACATCATGCTTATGTGATACAACATAATCAGTAAAGAGTGACATAATTAACACTGTATTTTGTTAGTTGGGTGCTAGCGTCCCTATTTCCTTCTATTCCTATTTACCAACCAACCTCAATAAGAGGGTGAGTACTGGAGCACAACAAATTCACTCATTGTAATGTGACGGTATAAAATGACACACTTCTCATAACTACCTACGCACTGCCTTCCCTATTTACCCCTACCCGTCTTCTTGCAGATCTCCACACTACAATCAAGTCACAAGTAGAGGATGTGTCTTATGCACATTGTGAATTAGAACACCCAATTGTTAGCTTAAATGATTTCGTGAAAAAGCACTCAATCTCACAGATACCAGTATCTGTTTAAACTCTACCTTGACAGCCCAAGAAAAGCAATTTAAAATTGTTCAACATTCAGACATGTTTTGCCCAATTTGGAACTCACCATTGTGAAGAGAAAAATACTGTCACCTGCGGTCCCAGATTCCTGGTGGGTCAGCAGATAGCAATGCCACCGAGGAGAGTGGTGTAGCCGGTCTTTGCAGGAGTGTGGGGACACTGATGCTGTTGGTGGACACGTTTAAGAAGAAAGTAGATCATGTGGAGTTCAAGATCTACAGACTTAGCACCCATGGAGGTCCTGGATTCCATGAAAGGGGGAGAGCCCGTGAAGAGGGGACTTGTGTAAAAGGGGGGTGAGACTCATGGGAAAGTTAAGTAGAAGGAAAAAAAAGCAGATGTCATGCCAAGACTCGTACCCGTACCTGGCCATGATCACACTGATGATCTACAACTCCATGGAAAAGAGGCTCACACTCTTCCGGGTAAGATGACCCCCCCCTTCATGGTTTCTGCCTTATGACTTGTTCACCATT
Source organism: Triturus cristatus (assembly GCF_964204655.1). Lineage (NCBI taxonomy): Eukaryota > Metazoa > Chordata > Amphibia > Caudata > Salamandridae > Triturus > Triturus cristatus. The sequence continues at coordinate 1,238,997,524 of NC_140591.1, read as the reverse complement.
GGGATCGCTTTGAGGTATGTTTTCTTATTGCATACTGTAGAAGCTAATACCACCACCCAAACCCCTGTTTTCGAGGCCACAAGGGCTATATTAACCAGCTCTAACCCTTCCAGGTTATTGTCACCAGGACACTACTTTAACTTCAGTAAAATCCTATGCTGGTACAACCCTCTGAGTCCTGTCCTTTGCAAACCTGGGGTGTAGGTGCCACTAGAGTAAACAATTCATATCATATCGGAGTGTATCTACATTGCACAGCTGTCACAAGTCCCTATTAGAGGTAGCTGTATACGTGAAATGCACCTGTTTTTGCAAATAATAGTTTAGAGTGGTGATTGCCACCGATTTATATAACTGAGCGCAAGGCTCATATGCATGATCATTTCCGTGGTGCACATAGACTTGTCTGCAGCACACAGAGATCTCACACTGCCGTATACAGAGGAGAAAAAGTAGAGGGGAGCATTGGTTGCGACCAGTATTTTTTGCAACATGTAAAGATTTTAAACAACCAAGCTATAAGCTATAGCTCTCATCTTAAAAATCAGAATTTTAGTGGGTCGCAATTCAGCTTACCTCATGAATAGTAATGAGGTAGGACGCACATTGCGACTCAATGATTGCATGACATAACAGAGATAATGAAATGCTGCGGCCAGCAGACCATGTCTGTGATTGCCTTGCAATAATGCAATCTTTTTTATTTGTAAATGCAGCCCATTTTCCTTAAATAGAATAGAACTGCATTTAAAAAGGAAGGTTTACTTTTGTTTGTTTGTTTAAGGGGTGGCAGTTGCCCTGCTGACCACAAAAGTTTTTTTGCATTCACAAAGGGGAAGGTGTCCCAATGACACCCTTGGAAGAAAACTCCCATGGTGTGGGGGTCATTCGTTTTTCTTTTTTGGAGAAAAAAACCTCCCGCCTTGGGAGTTTGTTTTCCAAAAAAGTAGAACCATAAAAACGTTTCACAGACAGCGGTCTTGTTTAACAGAGCAGTCCATCAAACGTTCACGTGACGCTAGTTCCTGCCTATACAAGCAAGGTCTGTGGGACTGGCGGACATCTCTAAATTTGAGGGAACCACATGTCCATCAGAGCGACAGAATGATTTACCCCGTCGCCCTCACAAACATAACTCCATCCTCCAAACTCCAATTCAGGCCCTGATTGTCAAGTTCATTGGAAATAAAAACAACAGGGCTAGTAAAAGAAAACAGAAAAGTGCAGGACGGAATGAACGGACAGACTTCCTTCCATGCCCATCTTCACAATGATTCAATCTTCCATGTAAGCAACATTTTATGAAAAACATATACAATCGTGCACCGCACAGGATGCAAACCTGTATGTGTGCAATTGTTTTAGTAAAAGGTGCCCCCCTTTTAGTTTCCATATGCCTGTTATGTTTTATAACCTATCATCTGTATATTAATGATTGATTAATTATCTAGTCACATAAAGTGGCTTTCTGATTCCAGCAAGTTGCAGTCATGAAATACATCCTATTACATCAGTACCTCTCCAGGAGGCACTTTAAAGAAAAAGATCAAAATGTTTGGGCCGGAGTGTCATCACAAAGTAGTCAGTGCTTTGGAAAAAAAAACAGTGGGGTGAACACAAAAAGAAACATTTCTATTACTAAAAATTAACCATTTAGCTGCTTGGTTCACAGCTTATTTAACTGTGCAGGGTTTTTGCTTTCTGCTGTAGACAAAAATATTTTCCGCCATTTCTTAGGGCCATTGATGCTATCTTTGCCACCATCTTACAGCTAGAGTACCACAATCAGCAACTGAAAGGTGACCAGTTAAATGTTGGCAAGTGCCAAGCGCTGCCGGAATACCACATACATCATGTGTATTCATTTTCGTATTGGTTTGGGCAAGTAACAACACTTTTGGAGGATTAAAATTGCAATTAACTGGCAACTCAGAAACTGTACAATGACCTTTATTAATTATGTGGCACCATATTAGGTATGACTCTTCAAACCATCTCTTGTGAGTAAACCATGGCTGCCTCACCAGATATCAATGGAAAGTCGAGGAAACTGACAATAACCAATGGAGTCCAAGCAGGACCGACATTTGACATGGGCAATCTGAGCATGCGCCCAGGGCCCTGAAATCCAGGTGGGCGTAGGGTGCTGTCTGCACACAGGCCATGCAGCAGTCTCCCTCCACCCTGGCTGGCCTGCTCCGGGGAAAAGTGTGTATAATCGTTGTTCCTGTGGGCCCCCACCGCTGCCCGTGTGTTTCGTTTCTATAAATCTCATCCTTCCTCCACTCCCATTTATCAACACACTTTGCAAGTGTTGATGAGGACCAAACAAAATGCACTGCATCGCATTTACAATTACGCCTCGTATGAGGCAGTGCTTAATTTGTAAAATATGAAGTGCCAGGGCTCTGGCCAGGAGGCCACTGCAGCTTGCACTCTCCATCGTCCCAGTCATCGATGTCAACAAAACTACTAACCATCTCTCCCGCCTGTAAATGCGACAGTTCAGATTATTCCAGGTTCCCAAAGCTAAAGGAATGGCTGGTGAGGCAGGTCTGAGCAATTTTTTAATGTACATTGTTTTCCTGAACAACTATTATACTGCTTATCTCTAAATTACATGAGCAGCGCCACCTTGTGGCAGACTGCCCTAAGTGTGGCGTTGACAATAAGGTGCAGGTGTCGAGCACCGCCTCAAATTAAGCACTGGTATGAGCAGGTGTAAATCCCTGCATTGAGTGCTTCCCACTGAGCATCCGAGGTAACAGTGGCTAATTAAATGCCAGTGGCTTTCAAAATCATGACTGGCAGGGGTTCATCTATGGGTGTTTCAGGAGAGGCAGGGACGGCGTTGTAAGAGTGTCTCACCTTCATCACACCCAGAGGGCGGGGGAGTATCTCTGTATGAAGTGGGGGAGGGAGGCAAATTTGATTTTGTCCAGAGTGCTATCTGGGCAAAGTCCAGCCTTGAGTCCAAGTAGCCACATCTCCTGGCCACTAAGGAGCAGATGAGGTTTCAACGTTGACAGTGCTGCAGTGCAATGCAATCTGGAGCAAAGGCCGGACTATGGATGTTGGTACTAAAGGAGACCAGGGGAGCTGCAAACCTTTCCATTGAGTGTGTTTCTATTCTGGTATCTGGAGGCTTTGCTTATTTTTAACACGTTGTTCTGCAGGGCGCGTTCACACAGGGTTTCACATGTTGGTCGAGGCTGAGTGGGGATCCGGGCTGAAACACTGAAAAAAGCACCAGCAAAAAAAGTTAACTACACATCCAAACAATAGGGAAAATGGGATGATGGTGCGGGAGTATAATGCTTGGTATTGTGGTGTGGTGCGTCATGAGAAGCGCCTGTCTGAAAGATTGTGGAGGAGCACATCTAAGCCTGCAGAAAAAAATGATATAAACCTAAAAAATCATCCGCCCTTGTAAAACAATTAAAATACATAGAAGCCAAAAAGGGACTGATTTGCAATGAAGACGAAAGATCAGTGACAAGCACGAGAGTCAGGCCCGTCATGGCTGTACTTAAGCCTGGTGGATGGATTAGGCAGCTGTGTGCAGGATACAGGATGCCCATCTCACTCCATGTCATCACAGAATCCGTTTCCAGGGGAAACGGCCACTACAACGCGGCCATTTCCACGCAAACCTTAACCACGCATGCATTACAACGCATGCGTGGTTACCACGAAAGACTTTACCACGCATACCTTTACTACGAGATACGTAGTAAAGGCATGTGTGGTAAAGGCTAAAATTAGAAAAAGGGGGCTTAGGGGGTCTCCCCCCAGAAATAAAAATGAGCGTGGGGAGAAAAAAAAGGGGGTTTGGGGGGTCTCCCCTCCCCCCCCCAAAGAACGCACCTGATGTCACATCTCGAAGTGGAGGCAATCGGCGTCATTTGAGAGGAAACGGAAAGAAACTTCTGCTTCCTCTTTACGACGTAACCAAGGAAGATGAAGGAGAGGAGACGACGTGAAGAGGTAAGGGGAAGTTTAGTTTAAAAAAAAATATATATATATAAGGATTGAGGGTTCAGGGCAGGGGTAATTATAAGAAGGATTGGGGGCTGAGGGGTCACGTAAGGGTACAGGGGAGGGGTATAACCTTTACCAAGAGTATGCCCTTACCATGCATAAATTTACAATGAAAATAGTTGTAAAGGTATGCGTGGTAAAGGAATATTCGTGGTAAAGGTTATGCGTGGAAATAGCATTCCGTTGTAACACATATGTGGTAAAGGCATGTGTTGCAACGGAATGCGTTGTAACGACATACAACCTTTTCCAATGATGGTCTGTTAAACAACAAAGCACTGCTTTTAGATATGAGTCTAATCACCTTAATGGAAGTGGCCCAAGACTACAATACCCAGGATTAATTAGGCTTGAACTAGAAAGTACAGCGCTGTGAACACTGTCCGTAACGACATGGAGTAAGGTGGCCACCCTAGTGGTGAAGAATCATTTATTCTAACTTAGCTCCTGAAGCACATGAGGATTCAACTCAAAGCATCAGAAAACAAACTCAGGTCTGTGACAGATCCCTCGGGACCAAAATGTGAAGGTACAAAAGTCTGACAGAGCAGCAGAGACATACTAATGGAAATACAGCCCTACAAAAATCTCGATAACGTGAAATGACACCCACATCGGGCCCTGTGAAAAACATACAGTCCAAGGGAAATGTTTCCCTTCATGTCTTCAATTATTGTTATTTCTCTTTTTTTTTTCTATAACCAAGTTTTAGCCCAACCTTGAGCAACACAGTACAGTACAAAGCGTAATCAACTTTTAGACAGTTATTTCTCGTTTTCAAAACCTTTTTTTATTGGGGCGGGGGGGGTGGGGGGGGGGGAGTTCAGGACCTACTGCCAGATTTTCAGGAGGCTGATAACGGAGAATCTAACAAAAAAAGGTGAACTCCCTATCGCCACCTCCGGCGGCATAATGTCCATACTTAGTTTACACTGGTACGTGGACAAACCACCTGCGGAGATACACTTGCCTAAGCTTGGACCATAGGTTACTCCACCACCACTCCAACCACAACCTACTAAGCCACTCTCAACACCTGCTTTACTCACCAACACCATCCACTGACAGACCACCCTATCCATCCCACCTCCTAGACCCCCCCCCGAACCTATCATGGCCGAATGTACAGCTTCAAATTACCATTCCAGTCACTCCAACCCCACTCTTGCCTCCCCAACACCCACGCAAGCCTTGAACATCATCCACAGCATCTACTCAACCCCCAAAAACCTCTCCCCTGAACTAACCCTGGTTAATTCTACCCCTGCAAAGTATTCTCCTCTCGCCCATTTCAGCCTCATCTCAGTCGACCTTCTCTAAGCCACTCCCTTCCCTGAACATCACTCCTACAGCACCACACATCATGTAAGCAGACCACCCTACTCAACCCCTACAACCGCCTACTCCAACATTTTTTTAAATTTTGTTTAGCATATTTAACTATGGATTCCTGGCACGCACTAGGTTATCAAAGCACTTAACAGCAAAGAATCAAAATATGATTATACAGTAATATGAACAAACTAGTAAAATCTTAGACACCTATCAATATAATGAAAGTACTGATAGGATATATGACGTTACGACGCATGCCATTACTTTACCCCGACTTTGTGTCAGGGGAGCGCTGGAAGTTGGAATAGATTAATTTTCTATTCCAACTCCAGTGTGTGCAACAGTAGGGAAGGCGTTGGAGTTAAATCCAACACCTTCTACACACTGCTGCACACCTTTTTCGTTACAATGGCATGCGATGTAACAGTTGCATTGTAAAGACTGTTTCCCGTACTGTTATGGCATATTTATTCAAATCAAAAGCCCAGGGTGAGTAAACCCAGATAAAAAAAAGTGTATGTCCTACCCTGGGGATTAGGATACTTTACAATTTAAACATAACTACTGGATTAGTGAAAGTTAGATGTAAACACTGTGGATTGACTGGAAAAGTGCCCTGTGTAACGCTTGTCCAATGCAGCCCATAACAACTATGACTGCTTACTCATGCCAAATAAACCATGGTAACCAGAAGTTCCAGTCTCCGACCCAAAACATGACGCACCCTGCACCATGGGGGGTGGGGGTGTTCTGCAGGTTACGTTCCTTCTGTGGAAAACATGTTCAGATGTTGATATGTTTGATGGGCGTCTTCTCTTGTTCTCAGACGCGCACCCCTGCACCTGCAACGTTCAAAGCCATGAATACGTGGCCACATCTTCTGTGCATTGGGGTACAAATGTTTGCTTTTCTTAGCGAGCTTGGGGGCATATTATCAAGACAGGCGATAAAATTATCGCCGCTTTAGCGGCAGAAAACTGCCGCTAAAACGGCGATAATGGGCTTGATAATATGCTCTATGGAATTCCAATTGAAGCTCAGTTTAGATGTGAAGGACATCTAACATGGGCTTCAATTGGAATTCCATAGAGCATATTATCAAGCCCATTATCGCCGTTGTAGCGGCAGTTTTCTGCCGCTAAAGTGGCGATAATTTTATCGCCGGTCTTGATAATATGCCCCCCCAACTCCTTAGCTGATGACTGGGGAATCCTCTATTGCAAATTCCTTTTTTGTTATAAATACATTTTCTGGCTCAACTGAAGCCTGAAGAAAGATGCAATCCTTATGAGGCAACCCTAGGGCCCCTTTCCTTTGGAACTTCAAATCTAAACTCAATGAACCCGTAAAACAACTTTAATCTTCACATCCCGTCCCACTCTCTCCAAATTCCTCTCCTCTCTGCCTCCAGCCAGACCCTACTAGGCTCCCCACAGCCCTCTTCTCCGGCTCTGGGTTACCTCATTAGTCCTGACCCGACCCTTCCTTCTTCGACTGTTTTCTTCACCCTTCCCTCCACCTCTTATCTACTGTGTCCTCCCTCTGCCCCCTCCAGCATCCCTTTCTCTCACCCCCTCTGCAGAGATCTTTTGTAGGTCACCTCTGCCCTGTGCCCCCATTACCTTTGCTCACTCTCGCCAGTTAACTGTGTTTATAACTGCCATCCCTCCCTCGTGCCCACTTGCTCCCTCCCCTCTAGCTTACAATATCTGTACCTGTCAACCCCACGTTTTGCGCTTTCTCTCCTCTGTACGTTCAACCCGCCTTCCATGGTCCCTTTTTTTTTTGTTGCAGTTTTATATAGCGCCAACTCCACCCAAAGGTATGGAGCGCTTTACATGAGCACCAGTTACATTACACAAGGACACATTCATTTTTTTTGATAGGCGCAGGGAGAGTAAGTGATTTGCCCAGAATCACAGGATACTGAGCCGACGCCGAGAGTCGAACCGGCTCCCCAGCTGCAAAGTCGGTTGCTTCTCTCTGGTTTCAGTATTCTGCCGCTCCCTCCTTTTCTACCGCCTCTTCCTTCTGTCGCAGTCCTCTGCTCTTCACCCTCAGCCTCCACTTCACCCTCAGCCTCCTCTTCATCCTCAGCCTCATCCTCACCTTCTCTGCCCCCTCCTCACCACCTCTGCCCCCTCCTTGCCCCCGCTGCCCCTTTACACCCTCAGCCCGTACTTCAAGGGCGCGTCTTCCCGCTCGCGCACATGCTCTCTCCTCAGCTTGCTCTCATGCACTAATCTCTCCCCGCCCTCTCCCTTCCCACTTCTTCTCAGCTGCTGTTACTGAACTCGCCCCTCGCGCGCGTCTCCCTCCTCCCCAGCCTTCCGCGCCCTGATCTATCTGTAACCTATCAATTATTCACCAGCGTGTCCTCCTACCGCCTCCTCCCCTCCCAAACACGCCTATCGCTTCTTCCCTGCGCTCTTCTCCCTTTCTCGCCCTCCTCGTCCTCTCTCTCCCGCCTATCACTCGTTCCCAGCCCAGCTCCTCTGTCTCACCCTTTTTTCATTCCCGCCCTCCTCTCCCGTCTCTCAGTCCAACCTCCGCTAACTCTCCTCTCTCTCTCGCCCGTCCCTCTTTCCTATGCCTGCCCTCCTTTCCCCCTTCCTCCTATTCAGCCCTCCTTCTTCCCTCACCTGTCTTTTCTTTCCCAGTACTTCCCTCCCCGCTCCTGTGACGCTCATTCCCAGCCCTCCTCGCCATCCCCTTCGCCTCTCAGCTATCTCTCATCTCGTACTCTGCCGCACTCCTTCCCCTTCTCAGCCTCTCTCTTCTACTTTCCTCTCGCCTAATCTCTTTTCCAGCCCTCCTCTCCGTTTGCTTTTTTCATGTTCTCGTTCCAAGCTAAACTACACTCTCCTCCTATCCGTCTCTCACTCGTTTCTCATGCCCCAGCCCTTCTCTCCCTCTTTCTGCCTACCTCTCCTTGCCCCCCCCCCCCCTCCATTCGCAGCCCCTCCCTGCCACATATTTCCGTCTCTGCTCTTTCCAGCATTTCTGTTTTATCCGTTTCTCTCACATATCAGCTCTGTCCCTCCCCCGCTGTCGGTGCCCCCATTCCTAAACACGCACCTGCCTTTCCGGGTTCTGTGCCTCGCCCCACCACAGAGACCGCTGCCCCACACCCTCAGTCGCTGCTCCCTCCCCGGCCCTCGCGGCTCTGCTCTACCCGGGCGGAATCGATTACCGGAACAATCAGCTCGGAGCTCCGGAAGCGAGGGCGGCGGCAGAGCCATGAGCCCGGGGCACCGGGTGTACTTCGGGGATGTCTGGTGAAACGGCAGCGGGCACCATGAGGTTCACCGCCCAAGAACAACCCGTCCCCACGGGCACTATCTCTTCTCTCACCCCTCAATGGTGTTCCAAAGACTCTCCTGCTATTATTTCTAAATTTTTGCAGGTTTATATAGAGCAAAAATCGACCCTAAGGTATTGGAGTGCTTTACTTGACCACCAGTTAAATTCCACAAGGACACATTAATTTTTATTTTTTTCAGGCACTGGGAGATTAAGTAAGTTGCCCAGAATCACAGGATGTTGATCCTATGCAAGACTGGAACCTGGTTCCCCAGCTGCCGGTTTCGTTACTCACCACCACTTGCACCTCATTACCACATAACTACCCCCACTTTACACACTCTCCATCACTGTAGCTCTCCACCATGCCTTTTCCAGCACAATTACTGCCCACCAGCAGCTTCACACCACAACACTGCCGGGCCCTCCACCCACAGGCACAATTACTCGCCTCTCCCAGCCGGGGCTTAATTTGTAAAAAAAAAAAAAATAGGGGCTGGGCTCAAACATCTGTCCAGCTGCCGCCAGTGCCACATCTCTCCAAGACACTCTCTGGCCCTCACATTTATTCCTGGAAGTCCTTTTTCGTCCTTGATCTCTCCCTTTATGACTCTTTTTTTCATCTTTCTCTTCATTCTTTCCCCTTTTGTGTTTTTCTCTCCCTTGCTCTGGATCCAAGTCTGAGGAAAAAGAAGTGCTGATGCGCCTAACAATAAGTGGCGGTGGGACCCATGTGCAACCACTGGCTCAAATTAAGAACAGCACAGTTATCCGCCAGCACCAGCTTCCTACCACTCGCCATTAACCGCTTCCCACCGTGGCCAATTTCTCCTGCTGAATTACCCTCACTACAACCGTCACACCCCTCCACACCACAACCATCCCCTGAACAAATACCCCATAACCCAACCTTCTCCACCCAATCCTCCACCACCCATTTCACCACACCTCTGCCATTCCCTTCTTCACTGTCACACAACTGACACCGCCACGTCTCCTCACACACAACCCACTCTCCCCACCATAGCCCCATATGACAGTAACCCCGCGACCACCTTCTCGCCCCACAACATTTGAGTCACACGCCACACCACCATTTCTATCACCAAGCAGCAGAGTCCTTATTACCGTCCCCTTAATCTCCAACTGGTGGGAAACACTGCTGCTGCATTTGTTACAGGGGGCGATATAGCAGCACTGCTGCAAAACCGGCCCCCACTGCTCCACAACCAGTTGCACCCTTCCGGCTCACCCTTAAAACGCCCGGTGCCCGCTACGGCCAGTCCGGCTCTGCCTGGGAGCCTGTGGCATTTCTCCAACCCAGCTTTGCAACACAGCTGGGTTAGAGAAACAGAAGTCTAAGACGGCTGGCCAAACTGACATGCGCACTTCTAAGTGCCCACCACTTCTCCCTGTCATGGCACTGCCCCACAATACATGCATGATGCCAGAGCCAGTCAGAGAACAAATAAAATATTGTTTTATTATCCTTTTATTTTTCTGTAACTGACTCTGACGAGTGGGACGGCGCTCCTCCGCCATTACGGAGGAGCCGCCCCAGCCTTAATGCATAAGTAACACAGCAAAAATACAATGGCCGCATTGCAAGTTCGCCATTATTGGATGCGATAATGACATCGAGGTTCTCATTGTTTATCGAGTGCAATAACTATCTCCTATCACAAGTTTTTGGATCATAACACTCAGATTTTCGGTGCTTTTTGCACTAAAATCAGTATGTTTCGGCAAATACCTAGCATTTTTCCCTAGTGGATAACAGCACGTAAAACCGGCCGATATTTACCACAGAACTCATAACTGAGTTATGTGCAGTAACAGTAGAGATGGGCTACCCAACAAATTAGCAAGGAGAGTCATGCCAAAGTTCTTGCTTGGCTCAGAGAGAGAGCCCTGGAGGGCCCCATGATGTATTGGAGCGGCCCCCGACGGGAGTGAAGGGCAAGGCCGCTGGTATCTTTTGAATTTTGGCAGGAGTACCACTAAAGCATGCTAAATTTGACTACTGCCCTGATTGGTTGGGGAGGAGTTACTGGGGTGGTGAGGCGGGCTACAAGGTGACCAGGCCCCAAATTTAAGGCTGGGTGGCCGTAGTGATGGCTCCTTTACACTACCTGAACACCATGCCGCTGCCTCCTGGACCCCAGACTTATTTTTCTTCGGGGCAGCTGCCTTTCTTAGCTTGGGGTTCTCTGGCCAGCAGGCTGCCTGCTTTTTACTCTCTGCTCACAACAATGGCTTCCGTGGAGAGGGGGGGCCAAGGGAGGCAGCGGATAATGACGGAATGTACTTTTTCATCTCTTCAGTTGGCAGCTGTGGTGGACACAAGCATGAAGTTAGTTAGAAATAGAAGATCCCGCCATGGTCTGGCCTGCTGCAAAGCACAAGAAGATGGCAGGGGTGGGTGTTATTTCCTAGAATGGTGGTGGTGAGTTTGGCTTATGTTACGGGCCCTGCCGCATGCGGCAAGTACCCAGAGCCTGGTGAGTTGAGCCTTCTACCTGTAGCATTGTGCAACCCATCTTGGCTTAAATCTCAGCGCCCGGTTGCTATTAGTCAGTTAAACCCTCACCCAGATGGCCCCCTTTTTTAACTGGAGAGGTTGGATTCGCCCCAACACCATGAGGTGATTTGGGTTTCATGACAGCTGCTACATGATCTTTCTTGGCAGAATCATGTCTAAGTACCGTCCTTACAAATGGCTGAGAGTAAGGCACGGTGATTTTTGGCCTCTGCTTTCTACTAGGTCCTGCTGTTGAGGAGCAGGTGAATTTGTCCTGAGTTAAAGTCAGTAAGGAGTACCAGGACTTCGCAGTAGGGGCCACATTCAATTCTCTGGTGTTGGGTGGTCGACCATGACTGGCAGAAGGCAAGGTCAGGAGATTGATGTCTAGTTACTTGTGCAGGTTTTTTAATTACTGATGTAAATAATTTTGCGTGTTGATAATTTTCAATGCAATGTTTATCTTTATCTCCTATTTGTAATATTTATGCCCCGAAACATGTTTTCCTCAAAACAAATAAGATGCGTCTCAAGCTATTTGTTTCTAACGTTTGGGCATTGAGTTTTTTTTTTCCTGTGATGGGTCTTGTTCTTGGCTCGTCTCCCCACCCTCGTCAGTGGGTCCCTCACCAATGTCTGGGGCCAATCCTCTCCATGTGCATTCCCCTTTCCCAAGCCCTTACCAGTGTCTGTCATGACTAGGGGAGAGCCGGCTTCCAAATTGTCTAGGGGGGAATGGAACTGTAAGCAGGAACTTTGACCTCAGTGATATTTCAGAAGAGACATCACAGGAAGCATTTTCATCAAAAGTGCTGTTGCTGAATGTGGCAGATATTTTTATTATGTGGAACTGAAGAAGCCACTAGAGCTTCACAAAATGTTGTATTAGAGATTAAGTTTTTATTGATAGGTAACTGTGCCTGCAAGGGATTTCATTCAATAAACTAATTTAAACAATTTAAAACATCTAGGGCCTTATGTAGGTAAATTACATTTACCGATTCTTAAATACCGAATTTTACCGATTCGGTATTTATGAATCGGTAAATGTAATGTAGGTAAAAAAATACCGATTCGGTAAGTGTCGGTATTTTAGAATCGGTATTTACCGATTCGGTAATGGTAACTTGTTTCCCATTGATTCCTATGGGCCAGGAGGCCCATAGGAATCAATGGGAAGCCAGTTACCATTACCAAATCGGTAAATACCGATTCGGTAATGGGGGGAGGCATCATCATGGGTGGCAGGGTGTCACATTGACACCCTCTTACACCCCTGATTCGTCCATGTGTGCACATGTGGCGAACATACATGCCCTAGGGGCATGTATGTCTGCCACATTGCACACTTCACAGTGCACAAAAATGCATTTTTACACCTATTCGTCATTTACCACCAACTTTTAGTTGGTGGTAAATAACGAATCCCCACACCCACCACACACTCCCCCTACATCTCATTTCTGTATTCGGTATTTACCGAATCGGTAAAATTACCGATTCGGTAAATTACCAAATACAGAAATGATCCCCCTACATAGCAAAAGCCTAAATACCGGTCGGTAACGGAATATTTACCGAAAATCGGCCGTTACCGACCGGTATTGGGCTACCTACATATGGCCCCTACTAATGTTTGTAAGTCCCATCGGTGACTTATAGTTGAACAATCAATTTGTTCATTTAAATCATGATGAATCAATCACAGATACTCTCAGAACGGGTGTGAGTTTTACAAAGTACAAACTAATTTAATGTGAACAAAAGGGGGTAAAAAAGACTGTAACAAAACACAATGACAGAGGTTAATAAATTATATACAGAGATTGATGCCTCAGGGTCATTAGTGTGAGCATCTATTCCAAAATACATCAACGGAAAATGAATCCGATGAGTGCAGAAAACAATTCCTTAAGAAGATAAATCACTGGGGAAATAGATGGGAGTGTCGACGTTTCGGTCTTTTTGGCGTGTACATCCTTTAGACCATCTTCAGGACGAAAAGTTTAGAATGTTGTATGACCCTTATGTCTAATCAAAGTGGAAATTCTAATCCTGGCTAATTCAAGAATGGTTAAAAACTTCCTGGTCACAGACACCGGAACAGAAAGCTATTCAAAAGCTTAATGTGTGTCCAAACGAAATGGGGCACTTTAACCAAAGCAATCTGCAAGGATTTACTTGTGGTGACGCTCGCATCCGTCGAGCGAAAAGTGGGGCCAGGCTCCTACAGCGTACCGCTGTCACTACAGATGGCGTGCGTGTATTAGAGATTAAGGGCACCATAAGAAAGAGTCTAAAACACTAACTAGACCCACCTGGTCAAAGGAAAAAATTAAAACATCTCCACAGCTCTCTCTCGATTTCGATCCATAGGCCAGGGTATCAGTCTGGAAATCTTGTATGAGAGAACAGCTCTAAAGGAGAACACACAGTGTTAAGACCCGTGCCAACTCAAGTATGCTTCACTGCCAGGGGTACCATCTGAGGGCAGATCCTTGTTTTTTCATGTGAGGCGGTCAAGGGGTTTGACTTTGCCCAAGACTACAAGTGCCCCAATGCCCTCTTATGATAAAGGAAAGCCTGTGAGCGGAAAAAAGGTGTCCTTGTTATAAGGAGATCTATGGTAATGCTAGCCATTGCACCAAGACTAACATGGACGGCACAGAAGAAAAGTGGAAGCAAACTGGTAGTGGGAAAAAAACTACTGCATATTTTCCATCAGGATGATTAATATAAAACCTTTCCAACCTTCAAAAGAAAATTTGGTCAGATTATTATGGGGTTTATCAATCCATTCATTCAAGGGAAGCGAGGCAAGGTTACAGCTCCCGTATGGCAATGGTTTGTACAGCACATAGCGCAAAGCCCTTTGTTTTAGGCGCTAAGGATCATTCTGCTTACCACCATTTTAGAAGTCCGAGGCCCAGTCTGAAATAATAAGAAATGGGGTCCATTCTCTATTTCCTTCTACAGTTATTTTTTTATTAGAACTACTGCAAATATTGCTGGTCTAATTTTGATACTGTATAATAATGAAACTATTATACGCAGTGCTTGGTGCTGTAGTTTTGTAGCACTGTAATGCTAGTGAGGTAGGTTGCTCAGGTAAGAAGAAAGGCTATTAATTCTAATAGTGTGCTTTCCTTGCTGTTCAGACTTGCTGCTCTGTGAGCTGTCTGCTGTGGTTGTTCTTGGCCCAGCCAAGGTTAAGTGTTCCGTAACATTCCCCAGGGGGCAGCTCTGCCCTCGCATGACTTTTTCAGTGTGTGCCAAGGGACATTTTTCTAACTCAAACTCGGTGCCTCTGGCAGCCCCTCTCCTATTCCTCAACACCCCATCATCTTCTGTCGCTACCGATGCTTCTGCCCTGTCCATAGCTCTAGCCGTCTGTCTGGGCTGCTTGTGCCCACGTCACGTCTGGTTATGCTCGTGTGCATTTGAATAGTTCGATGCATCAATCTCTGCCTGTTCAGTCGGCGGCACTGCTCAGAGTGCGGGAACAGCGCCCCCTGTCGGCCCCACTGCACGTTAGTCAGGTCCTTCGCAGTGGATCGGGCGGATTACAGCAGGGGAGGGGGTGGGAAGGGTGAGGAAGACAAGGACGTTCCCCGGACGCCTCTGCAGCCCGCGTGGCTAATCTGAGAAGCAATGAGGCCTGTTGGTTGCGCAACACAGGGGGATTCTGCAGAAAAAATAGACTGTTCCCGCTCTGGGAGTATGGATGTACCTGCCCTGGGGCCCTGCATCAGCTGGAGAGAAGGAGTGGGAGGAGGGGGGTAGGTTAGGGGGGATGTTTTTCGTCTCAGTTTGTTGTTTTGTAACCTTATTCCACCCGTTTGTCTGTGGAATGAAAGCATGCTGTCTATGTAAAGCTGGCCCATCCATGACTGACGCTGGGAACCTGTTTCCCCGCCTCCCTGCTGGGGGTGGCGGGCGGCCCGCTTTTCAGGCAGGATGGATGCAGTCATCAGCTATCCAGCCTGCCAAATGGCCTTGAGTAACATACTTAATTTTCTTGCCAGCAAACATAGTGCGCCCTCCCCAAATCCGCGTGGAGAAGGTCATATTGGCTATACAAACTGGGTACACGAGGAGTTTGGTGTGAACACACTTTCTATGGCGGCTTTTAGCTCCCAACTACCTTCCTTCCCGTTTCCCACTCCTCCCCTCACTATGTACCCCAATTTCCCCACAAATACATTCCATCTCTCTCCTTCCCCACACTCCTCCAGCAATGCTGTGCTACCCCCTTGCCCCCCCTGGTAACCCTTTCCCTCCCTCCAACTGAGCAGAACCACTTCCTTTCTTCAACTTCCCTATCTCCCAATCCCCCCCACTCTGCCTGATCCCGCTCCCTCACAGCCACCTCACCTAACTGCCAGGACCTCTCCAACCCCCTCCCCTCTCTTCCTCCCAAACCTCCTTCATCCCTATGACTCCCCACACTCCTCCCCTCTCCTTCCACCCCACCACCCCACTCCTCTCCTTGCGCCCACTAATTTTGTCCTTAATTCCTATCCTTCTTGCAACGCCAACAACGACAACTCTCCTCTCACCCCTGGTGCACCAACTTCTGCTCTCATCCAAAACCTGTCCCCACCTCTGAACCCTATACCCCTACTCCCCTCCCGTTCCCCCACCTCTCCCTGCCTTCCACCGCCAAGTGCACCCCCTCCTGTTTCCATAGAGCCACTCAACATGCCGTGCTCTGCCTTACTCTCTCTGGAAAATAAGCTAGGCTCTCTAATCACCTCCATCTCCCAACTTGAAGCTACCATTTTAGTCTTAAGCTCCAAGATCTCGACTTTTCCATACACCTCAATTTCTTTGGAAAACACTCACCTTCCCACAAGATGCACCTTGCCCCCACACCCCATAATA
Organism: Triturus cristatus; assembly: GCF_964204655.1. Taxonomy (NCBI): domain Eukaryota; kingdom Metazoa; phylum Chordata; class Amphibia; order Caudata; family Salamandridae; genus Triturus; species Triturus cristatus. The sequence goes on along the minus strand of NC_140591.1, from coordinate 1,238,981,440 downwards.
GCTAAGCATAGCCTGTCGTCTGCAAATTCACACAAGCACTCGAACGCCACCCATCTTCCACTCTCACTTCCCAGTAACCCTGTTATCTACACTATTCCGACCATCTCCTCTGTCAGAACCACTCATCCACCTAAACCCTCCCGAGCGCCCTCATATAAGTACAATATCCCCATCACCCCTCATAGCCCAAGTGCCCCCATTACCAAAACAGTCGCGACAGAGCTGCGGTGTATGCTCCACAACTGCAGATCTGCAATAAAACACAAACTTGAAATCTCCGATACCATCAATTTGCACAATATCGACATGCTCTTCCTCACAGAGACCTGGTTCAACGATACCTCTCACTCTATGTTTGATCTCCTTGTACCCACAGGCTATTCTATACTTAGTAATGACAGAATTGACAAAGTTGGGGGAGGTGTTGCAATCATCTTTAGAAACTCTCTTCAACTTAAGGCTCTTCCTAACAGCTCCTTCCACACTTTTGAATGCCTATCTCTTGAGCTTCAATTACACCACCGCTCACCTCTCAGATTCCATGTTATCTACCACCCGCCTGGTAGCAGCCCTTCGTTTATGGAGGAACTCACGGACTGCATCAGCGACCAATACTCGCAAAGTGACAATCAGATCTTCGTGGGTGACTTCAATGTCCACTGGGGCTCGCCTCAAGACACCTATGCAAATTTGCTGGCCACCTTCCTCTCTGCAAACGATCTTATCCAGCACTGCACTGAAACAACACACTCTAAGGGCTCAACCCTGGACCTTGTTATTTCTAAAGCAGGCTTGCTGACCATCGCTACCCCTATTCATGTAGATTGGTCTGACCACCTCCTCATCCCATTCTCACTTCACCTATCACACTCTATAACTCTTGGCCAGACTAAGAGGGCTACTTCCTGGTTCCGTGACACTAAAAATATTGACCTCAGTACCCTCTGTGATTCTGCTTTGCTATCACTTCCAAGGCTAGACCCGGACCTAGATGTTAACCAACTCACCTCCCAATGCCTCACAGTCCTTGCAGTCGAAATCAATAATGTCGCTCCTCTCCAAAGCAAAAAGAAAAGGCCCACTCCCTCAGCACCTTGGTTCAACAAATCCCTCTATGAAGAAAGGAAGTACCTAAGAGTCCTTGAGAAACAATGGAGACAAGCGCCCTCCACCGAAAACTTGGCCACGCTTCGTTCAGCAAGATCCAAGTACCACAAGCACATCTTCCTTGGAAAAGCGTCGCACTTCAAATCCCTCCTTGACTCAGCCAAAAATAGACCCAACAAACTATTCGACCTCATCAAGAACCCAAACAGCTCCCTCCCAACCTCCAAATTGGAGGATTCCACAAAGAAAGCAGCGGAATTCGCTATATTCTTTGACGAAAAGGTGAAATCACTTGTAGATCAGGTCATTCATCATACCCCTACAGAGGAGCGCAAATCCTTAACCATTTGGCAACACTTTGACCTCATCTCTGATGATGCCCTCCTTAAATGCATCCTCTATACAAAGCCCTCTAACCATTCTCTTGACCCCATCCACAGTGCCACTGCCATTGACTTCTATACCCATTCTCTTTCCTATTGGACCACTCTGGTCAACCTCTCCCTCAGTCAAGGCTCCCTTCCTGTTTCCTTCAAAACTGGGCAGGTCACCCCTCTGCTTAAAAAACCCACCGCTGATGCGAACGACCCCAACAACTACCGTCCCATCACTAACCTACCCTTTCTTGCGAAAATCACAGAAAAATGTGTAGCGAAACAACTCTCTCGCCATATCAAGGACAATGATCTTCTGGACAATTTCCAGTCCGGCTTCATTCAAAACTTTAGCACTGAAACAGCCCTGCTGCTAGTGATTGATGACGCGCTGCGGATACTCGATTCAGGGGAGTCTTGTCCTCTAATTCTTCTTGACCTTTCTGAAGCCTTTGACACTGTCAATCACAACACTCTCCTTAACACTCTTCAACAGAGAATGGGCATGGAGGGCACTGTGCTCAAATGCTTTGCCTCCTTCCTCTTTGATAGATCCCAAATGATCAAAATAGCGAACAGTCTTTCATCTCCTTTAGGGGTCGGTCAAGGTGTTCCTCAAGGCTCTATACTTGCACCCCCACTGTTCAATCTCTATTTAGAACCGTTGGAAAATCTCCTGAATAAATCCGGGATCCACTATCATCTATATGCGGACGACACTCAAATCTACCTTAAGGTGGCCTCCACTCACGATCTCTCCTTCCTAAGCTCTACTCTTGACTCCATTCAAAACTGGATGTTAACTCATCAACTGGTCCTGAATCCCTCCAAAACCGAATTCCTCCTCCTCTCCTCCTCACTTTCTCCTCCCCTAGTGCAATCATGGATGGATCAGATTAATCTACTGAACAATAAACCCATCATTGTCGAGAGCGCAAAATCCCTTGGTGTCATACTCGACAAAAAACTCAATCTACTCTCCCACATCGATTCCATTGCAAAGTCTGCTCGATACCAACTGCGCCTTCTTTGGGGGATTCGTCGCTTCTTCCCGGAGCACGACCTTAAAACCCTGGTCCAATCGCTGGTTCTCTCCAGATTGGACTACTGCAATTCTCTTCTTACTGGCCTCCCCAAATCCCACCTGTCCCCCCTGAAGTCTGTTCTCCATTCAGCAGCTCGTTTCATATATGGGGCCAAAAGAAGCAACCACATCACACCCATTTTATCCACCCTCTGTTGGCTTCCCATAGAGGCAAGATCTGCCTGTATTACCCACAAAGCCTTGCACTCCTCCTCCCCTCGCTACCTGGCGAATAAACTGAAACTCTCTGGAGGCTCCAGACCATCATGTAAAGCAGAAAATGTATTGCTTGAAGTTGAACCTCCCACTTTCAAGAAGGAAAGATCGATGGCCCAATCCTTTTCAGGCAACGCGGTGAGAATCTGGAACTCACTTCCGCCTCAGCTCCGGACCACCAGCTCTTTTCAGGCCTTCAAAATTCATCTCAAAGCTCTCCTCCTTCAAGGACACTTCCAAATTTAATTCACGCCCTCGATTTTCTGAAGGAAGTCCTTCCATTATAGGAAATTCTGTTCTCCATGCCTATAGATGTGCCTTCCCAGTGTGTTTTTGTGTTTTGAGTGTCTGCCATTTAGTGCAGTATTATACCTCTACTTATACTTTTTACTCTTTTGTAACTTGCACACGTCACCTCTCCTTTTGTAACGTATCGTTTGCTACCTCTTGTATTTTGTTTGCTTTTGATACATGCACAACGGCCACCACCGCCTCATGTAACTTGTGTTTTTAATGTTTTGAGTGTCTGCCATTCATTGCAATTTTTTTACTTCTACATGTACTTTGTATGCTCTTGTAACCTGCACACGTCACTTTTTCCTTTTGTAACGTATCGTTTGCTACCTCTTGTATTTTGTTTGCTCTTGATACTTGCACAATTGTCCCTATTGCCTCATGTAACGTACCGTTTGATTTTGTAACATGCTCAGTTGTAATGCTTCTCTTTATGTATCATTACTGTTCCTATTGTGAAGCGCTCTGACACCTTCGGGTAAAGTCCGCGCTATATAAAAAACGCATTAAATAAATAAATAAATAAATAAATAAACCAGGTCAGGCACTCCTTCCATTCAGCTCGCCGTGACGCCCCGGCCACTAATCAGACAGAAGTACTTCCGGCGCGAATGACAGCTGCGGAGTTTCCGGAATACACAAGCGGGTCGCCTCTGCCCACACGCAGAACTCGTGTTATTGAGAGGCAGGGCACGGACTCGGGCACGCCATTATGGTGGTCGCGCTGGTCCCCTGCATCAATGGGAGGTGGGGCGCATCGCGCACTGTAGTGATGCAGCGCCCCTGGCCTACCCTGCGTCCGCTGGTGATTGCCTGGTGGCCCACGTGAACCAGAGGTACTTATTAGTGCTTTTGGTTCACGCGCTCGGACAAAATCTGCCAAGGCGGTCGGGACCGGTTTGCCCTCTCCATTAAGGGTATAAGAGGCTGGGGAGTGGAGAGGACAGCCTCTCTTTTTCGCCGCTCCCCAGCCTGGGGAACCTCGCACGATGGTTCCGGGCCTCCGGAGGAGGCCCTAACTATTATTTTTCCCCACCCACCATCCCCTAAGGCAGACATTATGGGTGATTGTATGTATTTTCATTTCAGGAGTAGTACTGTCTATTTGATACAATTGTCGTAGTGTTGAAATAAAGTGTTTCTCTTAAATAATCTTTGTCAATTTTCAGGAGTACTGTCTATGCGAAAGAATGGTCATAGTATCAAAATAAAAGTGTTTTTTCTTAGCTAATCTGTTTTCAAATTTCAGGTGTTATATTTTGTCGTATTTTGTATGTGTTCCCTTGGTCAGGTGGTAAGGTCATGATTGGTGAGTATAGTCTTCGGTCCTTAGCGGGCATAACCATGGTCAAAATGGGGACGCCCGAGGGGGAGACAGAGGGTCTCTCATGGAACACCAGGGGCAGCTACAGCCGGTAGGCTGGAAGGGTGCGGGGGTAGGGAGGTCACGCTTCCATTAGGCTGGTTGGCCAATCCCCGCACGCACATGCGCTCAAGGGCGCAAGGACGTATAACGGCAGCGGCCCCTTTTCATGGAGATGGGGGGGCCCGGTGGAGGTATCCATCCGGTAAGCTGGACCCCCTGTGCAAGGTCACTCCGGTTGGAGGTTGGGACCTAGCATGATCTTGACCTAGGGCCGCCAGTCATTGACCTTGCCGTAGGCTCTAACAGGGATACGCAGAAAGAGAATATCTTCATTGCTTAGCTTATGATAGGAATGTATATGTATTACAAGCATGTTAAGGTTAGCCAATTGACAGCTTGTACCTATCAATGTATTGGACTTTCTGCGTATAGCGTGCAAAATGTAAATAATAATAAATGTTAATGTTTGCTTATTTTATGTAATAAAATACGGCCGGGGTTTCCAACCCCTTATCCAAAGCAGTGTGGTGCTTGAATTGTTTGCCTTGGGGGTAAAAGGGGGGGGGTGAGACCCATGGGAGCCGGGAGGGTACCCACCCCCAAGGGTTGATGGTGAAGAGGAGGGGGACTTTAGGCAAGTACCAGGCCATATAGATAGGGTGACCAGATTTTGAGAACCAAAAACCGGGACAGGACAGAAATAAAAGTAGGACTAAAGCCTTTACTCTTACTTCTATATCTGTCCGGTTTTTGTGTAGCCACCCTGAGCCCCCTGTCTTCCCTCTGCTGGGAGCATGCAGCCGACCCCATCCTGTGTTGCCAACAGATACTGATACATTACTTTTTTTCAGTATTCAGAGTCACCTGTGAAAGAAGAGCATACATTTCAATTCTGCTTTGCTAAATTACCTGACCTTTGTCCCAAAAACAAGGACATGTATTTAAAATGGATAGAAGTGTCGGGATGCCAAAAACCAGGAATGTCTGGGGAAATCCGGGATGCCTAGTTATAGAGAAAACCCTGAGCTGAACGTCTTAACTGTCTCATCATCCATGTATGTTTTTTTGGGGGGTTTCCCTGAATAGTCCCCCTTGTTTGTTTTGACTGATTAAGGGCACTTTAAGCATCACCTGAGTAGTCGCAAAAGTTCTTCATTGAGATCACTTGCTTGTGTTGTGGGAGAAGGGAGTGGTTGATAGCAATATTTTAAGCAAAAGGCCTGCACAATATTCAGGGTTTTTACCAACATTCTAACATAGGGCATGGGAGCACACTCTCCAGGGCCATGACGGGGACAATTCCGCACCACTGAATTCACTGAAAATTGTTGGGTACTTTACTGCTAAATAAAGATTGAGGAAGAAATGATGGAAGGACTATATCTACTACAATGCTATGGACCATACAGAAGGCAGCCATATATATATATATTTTTGTGGTTTTATAGCGCAGAGCAAACTTGGCCCTAGGGCATTAGAGCGCTTTACAAAGGACAGATTCCGTTATTAGGCACAGGTTGATTTAGTGATTTGCTCAGGTCCAAAGTTGGCTGCTGTAGTCGGCCACATCTCCTTACTGAAGTTAGACACCTCTGAAGCGTTCTGTGCTGTTTTGTCTAAGTACTACCACAATCTGTGCAATGGTAGCGCTTTATCCGAAGCCTGGGACTGCTTCATAGACATTCCAAGGTGTATGAGCAAGAACACAAAAAGATATACTCTACCCTTGTTATTGAAGAATGTACAATGTATCATAAATTTAAATGCAAGCAAAATGACACTCTGGCTGAATCAAGATCATATGACATATACATACATATAGACACCCAAAAATTTATAAAAAGACAAAAAGAACTAGTATTACAGAATTTTTCTCTTTTTTTATTTTATTATTGGTACTTTTTTTTATATATAAAAAGTTGTTAAATTCTTTTCCAAAGTGATCACAATGTATAGATCAAATTTTTTTTTGTATTTTGAACACACAAAATATATATCAAAAGTTCATACATCAACCAACTACAAATAGTTATACAAAAAACGAAACAAATATAATACACAACAGAATAAAGAAAAACAGGTTCCCAGTCAGAAAAGGAAAATTTAATCAGACATACATTCATTCAAACCCAAGAAAAACCTTCCATTCATACAACCTCACATAAACACATAATTCATTCAGGAACAAACCAAAAGCACTCATAGGCCCCACCCAAAACAATGGAATAAAGAATCCAAGAAGATTCTAATAGTTGGTCAAGGCAAGAGTATGGAAATTTTTTGAAATACACAAATCCAATCAAGGGAATAGAGGGGCCCTGTTCAACAACGCCGAAGCGCGTTTCGGTGAGACAACTCCTAAGAGGGAGTACCACCTTCTTCAGGGCGTAACAAAGAGTACCAAAGAGACGGGACCTGCGTTGATAAGAAGAAACTGTTCAATGCAAATATTTTCTAGATGGAATTCCACAGAAACAGAGGAACCACTAGGTATCGTGGAAGATCAAATCTGCAGAACTAATTTACGACAGCTGGACCTTAACGGAAACAAGCTTCATTTTATCTCTCTCCTTTCCTTATTCTATTTATCAACGTGAAACTGTTTCAACGGACACTCTCCTGGTGCCTGGCATCCAGGTAGATTCCAGCGAGTTCACTCAGATAATATTAGATGGCTAAAGATTCAAAGAATCATTTTCAAAGCAGTAGAAGAAATAACAGGTGCTAAAAGGATAAACACTACGTCGAAAAACGATCGGCCAGCGTCTGGGTAACAAGGATCAACGGAAAAAGGTCGCAGACAGAAATCTTAGGTCTAGAAGCCACCTCCTTCTCTCCTCTTTATGTATCTGCACATCCAAATTCGGAGGACGAGCTTTTACTCATCTGTCCACTCACCACTGGAATAAACTCCCATTTGTCTTCAGGGCTTGTAGTGATTTTGTAGGCTTCAAAAAACAACCTAAAACCTGTCTGTTCTAAACACTTGCTCTAAACATTTCTGGTACCTCAGCACCGAGATGCCCTTTTGGGGACAAGTTGTGCGCTATATTAAATATTCAGTAACATAACATGGTTTAGCTTAGCCCTCTACATTTAATACCAACTAGCTACCATTTTGATTCTTAGGTTATGCTATTTTGAAATTGTTTGGAGGTATACCTCGGAATCGTAAGCACTCGAGACATCTAGCAATCACAGTTTTTCACCATTTTAGTTGTTCTAGTAAAATGGGTGTATTTTCAATAAGTATTTGTTTTTAAAAGCAAAATCTGTAGTGAACAATGGCCTTTATCAATTGTGATAACTTGGATTGCACTGTATGGACATTGATTGCAACACCTCCGCCTACGAGTTAGGTCTTGGCCGGTACCGCTGTATCACAGTCGAAATATCGATCTACAATAATATTGGATCTATTATATTGACTGCTACTGTATCGTCAAGGGAAGGAGATGTGGAGATAAAAAAATAATAAATCTATACTCATCTACATATGCTAACCCTGAATATATAGTGGTAGTTGGTAGAGTGCAGGTCAAATTTAGTGATGTACAACCTTATCCAGAATGCTGGTACAGTGGAAACAACAAGCAGTTAAAATCTACTTTCTAAGAAACCATGTCACTAGGAGAAAAACCTTAGCTACTTTTGAAAAGCTTGCCTTGGCGACCCTGCAGACTTTTTGTTCTCTGTTCCTCCTGCAACCGTACACCACTGATTGGATGCCCTGTTTAGGTCTCGGCTAGCGAAGGCTGCGCTTGTGCAGTCTCGCTTGCGAGATTTAATGTTTTCTAGTAGTGGTGCTTGAACCCGCCCCTCTTCTCCATTGGCTGGCTTCCTAAACGGAGGCTAGCCATTGGAGGAGAGGGGCATCTGTCCATTTAAGCCCCGTCTTTTTCGGATTCGGGGGCGTGTTTTTTAGTTTCTTTCTCTCCTCTGGAATGTAAACATTCCAGCCAATGGGAAGAGGAGAGAAAGAAAAACAGGCCCCCGAATCCGAAAACGACGCTGCGTTTCTCCGTGGCATTTCTGCTTGACCTCGGAGAAAGATGGTGGTGTTCATGGCGTCATCCCCATCCACCATGGTACCCCGTACACGGCCCGGCTGGAAGGGTGAAGAGAACGAAGCCGATTTCAGAATTCCCTCCGGGAAGCAATTCCCTCAACGACTGGCAGCTGGGCTCGCTCGCCGCACTCGCTCGTTTATTGCCATGTGTGATATGCTTCAAAGAGGGGGTATGCACAATGAGAACACGTAACATTTGAGAGCGTAAATCCGTTAGAGTTGTATTCCATTCTCACCAAAAGTCACTCCCACTTGTAAGAAGCACTTAGCTCCGACCGACCGTACACCCGTGGCTTGGTCAGTAAGAATGGGGGGGCGGGGGGGAAGGAATATGCTTCACATTTCCTAAGAATCTCGCTGGCATATCTTGATAAACACACTGAGAAGGCGGACTCGGGGGATTCTAGCTCACCTGGCAGCGCATAGAGGCTCCTTGCGAGGTGTCCCTCGGAGGTGACGTCCTTATTCCACACGCACCCCAGCTCCGAGTCTCCAATGAGGGAGCGCTGCACGGAGAGCCCCGTGGCGGCGGAGGGACAGTCACACATCCTTAAGCTGCGACGACCGATGTGAGAGGGACCGAAACACCGGTGGCCTTGTCCAGTTACAGAATCTGCATTTGAGGCGAGAATATGTGATCCTTTCACCGGCTATAATGCAGACTCGTTCTGCCAGAACCCTGTGGCTGGGATCCTATTCCGGGGACAAGCGCCCATCGGTGAAAACGTCCCCGGGGAAGGTGAGGGATGGGACTCTTGCTACTACGTGATTCATGGCATATGAGGTACTTTGCAATCTACTATATGTATTCTTCAACCTCTCAGGTCTCCCCTCACACATGCCCCAGGCACAAATTTCTGCCATCACATATTTACATCTCGCTCGCAGTCCTCTTACACCCCCTCCTTGTCCGCTCCCCCTCTCACATTAGACCCCCCTTATCCTTCTTTCTCCTCCTCCCTCTATTCCACCCCTTTCAGCACGTTTCCCCTCTCGCCCGTTACCATCTTTATTTGCCTTTTAACCCCCCTCCCCCAACTGACCCTCGGGTCTGAGGTGTGCGTGCGCCCGGACTCCACGCTGCCCCTGCTCCGCGTCTGTAGGCTCTTTCATTTGGGTGTGTCGCTTCACATAAGCGGTGTTTAAGCTGCCAATAAAAAAAAATCAGGCAGCCCCCACCATATGTAAGTTTTGCCAACTAGCTGCAGTAGCAACCTTCACACCTGAGTTTGTGTATCAATAATTAATGCTGTGTTTTTTTGTTAAATACAGAGCGTACATTTTTGCCTGGTTACTGTCTACTATAGTATGCACCAGTAACATTAAACGTGTGCTAAAAAGCTCTCGAACCCTCCAGGCACTTATTTATAGATCAAAAACTAGGGGGGGGTGCTCTCAAAGGAGCGTGGACAATGTAATTAAGGGCCTGGCTCCAAAATAAACACACAAGCTAAAAATCTGTGCTTATCATAGTGTCTCGCTGGAATGGTATTTTGCTGCTTCTGTCGTTGCTTTCAGATATATAACACAACAAGTAACTTTACACCTACAACAAGCCAGGTCTATTGGCTTTCTCAATGGCTATTAGATGAATAAGATAAATAAGCAACAACTGTGGCTTCGTTGTATAGACTATTGAAAATGCTTCCGTTCTGCAAAGATGAGACTATAAAAGACCTACAACGAGTCTCTTTAAAGTTACATCAAAGGCAGTGAAGGGTGGTACTGCTGCTGAGTTAAGAGTATTCTTTTTTTAACTCTGAGGGTGAGGGCAAAAATAGAGAGCCCTGTCTCAGCACCTGCTTTTTGGAACTGCCAGTGCTGAGCACCAGCAGGACCCGGCACACTTAAGGCCCTGCCCCTAATTATCACACTATGCAGACAGAATGCACCTTGCTTCAGGAAGGGTTCTTCGTGTTCAGTACACAAAGCACGTCCCATAGCATCTACTGAGCAGCAACAGTAGAGCTGCCCACTGCAAACACTAGATACAGATCGGCCAAATGCTCAATTTTAACCCAACCCTCCACTTGGAAAATGAGCACACACTTGTGTAAATGCAATACAATAGGTTTCGCATTTACAAAACTTTTAGCTATTGGCATTTTAAATTACAATGCCTTTTATTTATGTTTTACAAAAGAAAAACAACAACAAAAAATGACATTTACAATGACAATAGCTCAAAATAATGTCAGTGCGAGACCTATTGCATTGTAAATGCTTGTTTAAGTGTGGGATGGCGTCTACAAGAGTTTGTTATGTGTTGAAAGTATTTCCTTTAGATGCTGTTATAATGGGTGAATCACTTTTACTCGGTGGTGGCAGAGTTGTATTGTTATCCGACATTTTTATGGATGTTATCTTGCAATTGTCGTAAACTGGAGAATATTAATTGTCAATATGTTTCTATAGCTGGCATCTGGAAGTTAATTAGGGACACTGGAATTATATGAGACAGTTGCTTCAGTGTGTTCTGAATAATTATGGATTTTCTTCACTTGCCATATAACCCACCAACTGCTGCATACTTTGTAGGTAGATTTCAGCCCAAAAATATGTTTCTAGCCCAAATGAATCCAAAGTAACTAAAGAAAAGCACCACACAAAGCACCGCCTATGGCGCCACGTAGAGGCAGACCCTTAGCAAAGGGTAACTGGGCAGCTTTTACATTCTGATTCCTGTTTTCAGGTATCAATCTAGTACTAAAGTGGTAAAACGTTTGTCAGGCAGTCTTAATGTAGTTAAAATATCAAAATAGTTAAATAATATAGCCCTGGAATGTGCCTAATTATGCTTTTTTGCTACATGGTTTGACCAACCCTGCCACATAATGTGTTCCTCCATTGCCACATAATTCCAGTGGCCATGGAGTTAGACCTTAGAGATGCCAGGACAAAAGTCTGTAGCTGGGTGTAAGAACCACTCAACTACACCAGTGTGGAAATACTTGTATTCAATTTCATTTAAAATGATAAAAGCTCAATACAATTACTCATAGAAAACTTTAAAAAATCATTAAACCTTAGTGCTGATTTGATTATAAGTATGCATTAAACTAATTAAAATATAGTCTAAAACTGGTGTTAAAACGATTTTCCTTTGGTTGCATATAAACGTGTGGCATTCAGCCCTACAAAGGAGAAATTGGGCTTCTGAAATGTTTGGATTAGACCAATCGCAGGCTGTCCAAACCAATAATGAATGCACATAGTTAATGAATAAAGTGCTACTGCAATGATGGTGTAATCTGCAAGTTTTTGACCTAAGTAAACAAGATTGCTTTTGGGAAGGCATATTTAATTCATCTGTCAAATACACTAGTGCTTTATCTGGACTGAGTGACTGGCATTGGTCCTTGCACTCTGCGGAGTGGTGCAGTATTCTTCTGTCCTAGTTGTAAGACTGGCAGAAGCCCAGTATCACACCCAGAAGAGGTATCAGAGGGCTGGCTAATTGTGAGGGTACTCAGGCACAATTAGGGGATTTTCTTCGTCAAAATGTGTTTTTTTCATTTGAATTCATTTAGCTATGTATAGTCCAACCTTGACCTTATGCAAGGGTGCCAGAGCGCTTCACATATTTTATGTATGGAGTTTGGAAACAAATGCTGCGTAGGTGGAGATATCTTACACCTCAGGTGATAGGAAATCTTCAGTCATACTAGGAAATTGTGCACACCCAGGGCAAGAGCTTTTAGATGTTTCTCTCTTGCAAGGAAGCAGTCTTCTAAGCAGCAAATGTTGAATGGAGTTCACTCTTGCAAGGAAGCAGTCTTCTAAGCAGCAAATGTTGAATGGAGTTCACTCTTGCAAGGAAGCAGTCTTCTAAGCAGCAAATGTTGAATGGAGTTCACTCTTGCAAGGAAGCAGTCTTCTAAGCAGCAAATGTTGAATGGAGTTCACTCTTGCAAGGAAGCAGTCTCGTAAGCAGCAAATGTTGAATGGAGTTCACTCTTGCAAGGAAGCAGTCTTCTAAGCAGCAAATGTTGAATGGAGTTCACTCTTGCAAGGAAGCAGTCTCGTAAGCAGCAAATGTTGAATGGAGTTCACTCTTGCAAGGAAGCAGTCTTGCAAGCAGCAAATGTTGAATGGAATTCACTCTTGCAAGGAAGCAGTCTGGTAAGCAGCAAATGTTGAATGGAGTTCACTCTTGCAAGGAAGCAGTCTTGCAAGCAGCAAATGTTGAATGGAATTCACTCTTGCAAGGAAGCAATCTTGTAAGCAGCAAATGTTGAATGGAGTTCACTCTTGCAAGGAAGCAGTCTTGTAAGCAGCAAATGTTGAATGGAGGTCACTCTTGCAAGGAAGCAGTCTTCTAAGCAGCAAATGTTGAATGGAGGTCACTCTTGCAAGGAAGCAGTCTTCTAAGCAGCAAATGTTGAATGGAGTTCACTCTTGCAAGGAAGCAGTCTTGCAAGCAGCAAATGTTGAATGGAATTCACTCTTGCAAGGAAGCAGTCTTGTAAGCAGCAAATGTTGAATGGAGTTCACTCTTGCAAGGAAGCAGTCTCGTAAGCAGCAAATGTTGAATGGAGTTCACTCTTGCAAGGAAGCAGTCTTCTAAGCAGCAAATGTTGAATGGAGTTCACTCTTGCAAGGAAGCAGTCTTGCAAGCAGCAAATGTTGAATGGAATTCACTCTTGCAAGGAAGCAGTCTTGTAAGCAGCAAATGTTGAATGGAGTTCACTCTTGCAAGGAAGCAGTCTTGCAAGCAGCAAATGTTGAATGGAATTCACTCTTGCAAGGAAGCAATCTTGTAAGCAGCAAATGTTGAATGGAGTTCACTCTTGCAAGGAAGCAGTCTTGTAAGCAGCAAATGTTGAATGGAGGTCACTCTTGCAAGGAAGCAGTCTTCTAAGCAGCAAATGTTGAATGGAGGTCACTCTTGCAAGGAAGCAGTCTTCTAAGCAGCAAATGTTGAATGGAGTTCACTCTTGCAAGGAAGCAGTCTTGCAAGCAGCAAATGTTGAATGGAATTCACTCTTGCAAGGAAGCAGTCTTGTAAGCAGCAAATGTTGAATGGAGTTCACTCTTGCAAGGAAGCAGTCTTGCAAGCAGCAAATGTTGAATGGAATTCACTCTTGCAAGGAAGCAGTCTTGTAAGCAGCAAATGTTGAATGGAGTTCACTCTTGCAAGGAAGCAGTCTTGCAAGCAGCAAATGTTGAATGGAGTTCACTCTTGCAAGGAAGCAGTCTTGCGAGCAGCAAATGTTGAATGGAGTTCACTCTTGCAAGGAAGCAGTCTCGTAAGCAGCAAATGTTGAATGGAGTTCACTCTTGCAAGGAAGCAGTCTTCTAAGCAGCAAATGTTGAATTGAGTTTACTCTTGCAAGGAAGCAGTCTTCCAAGCAGCAAATGTTGAATGGAGTTCACTCTTGCAAGGAAGCAGTCTTGTAAGCAGCAAATGTTGAATGGAGTTCACTCTTGCAAGGAAGCAGTCTCGTAAGCAGCAAATGTTGAATGGAGTTCACTCTTGCAAGGAAGCAGACTTCTAAGCAGCAAATGTTGAATGGAGTTCACTCTTGCAAGGAAGCAGTCTCGTAAGCAGCAAATGTTGAATGGAGTTCACTCTTGCAAGGAAGCAGACTTCTAAGCAGCAAATGTTGAATGGAGTTCACTCTTGCAAGGAAGCAGTCTTGCAAGCAGCAAATGTTGAATGGAGTTCACTCTTGCAAGGAAGCAGTCTTCTAAGCAGCAAATGTTGAATGGAGGTCACTCTTGCAAGGAAGCAGTCTCGTAAGCAGCAAATGTTGAATGGAGTTCACTCTTGCAAGGAAGCAGTCTTGCAAGCAGCAAATGTTGAATGGAGTTCACTCTTGCAAGGAAGCAGTCTTCTAAGCAGCAAATGTTGAATGGAGTTCACTCTTGCAAGGAAGCAGTCTCGTAAGCAGCAAATGTTGAATGGAGTTCACTCTTGCAAGGAAGCAGTCTTCTAAGCAGCAAATGTTGAATTGAGTTTACTCTTGCAAGGAAGCAGTCTTGCGAGCAGCAAATGTTGAATGGAGTTCACTCTTGCAAGGAAGCAGTCTCGTAAGCAGCAAATGTTGAATGGAGTTCACTCTTGCAAGGAAGCAGTCTTCTAAGCAGCAAATGTTGAATGGAGTTCACTCTTGCAAGGAAGCAGTCTTCTAAGCAGCAAATGTTGAATGGAGTTCACTCTTGCAAGGAAGCAGTCTTCTAAGCAGCAAATGTTGAATGGAGTTCACTCTTGCAAGGAAGCAGTCTCGCAAGCAGCAAATGTTGAATGGAGTTCACTCTTGCAAGGAAGCAGTCTTGTAAGCAGCAAATGTTGAATGGAGTTCACTCTTGCAAGGAAGCAGTCTTCTAAGCAGCAAATGTTGAATGGAGTTCACTCTTGCAAGGAAGCAGTCTCGCAAGCAGCAAATGTTGAATGGAGTTCACTCTTGCAAGGAAGCAGTCTTGTAAGCAGCAAATATTGAATGGAGGTAAGCTTTACTAGAGGAGTCTAGAAGGCAGACAGCAGATGAATGTTTAAGTTGGGTTTAAATAACGTGAGGGAGCTGACCTTGAGTACCTTGGTCAAAAAGGGGTGCAAATCTTCCTCACATTGCTGGAGAAGGCGCATGTTGCGGCTGAGTTTTTTTTATTAGAGTTTGAACATTTATTCGGAATTTGGTTTGCTCTATGTAACTGATGTCGCTGTTTGCTTATTTTTTAAATGTTATATTGCGCAACTATACCTAGCGCCTGTGAGTCGTGCTGTTTACAAGGATCAGCATTAGACAGGAAACAACTCATTACAGCAAAACAATATTCATGTGTGAACAATTAAAATACAATTAAAAATCAGGAAAATATATATAAACCCTTAATTAACAACATCGAAGCATTATTGAAGCAAATTGGTTGTATGATTGTATGTGTAACAGATTACAACCCTTCTTAAAAAAAGAAACCACTTATGCAACGTTTACTTTATAAGTGGTGTGGGGAGGAGTAGAACTTGAGACCTGCAAAGCCTTAGGGGGCCAAGTTCCTAGGTTTAAGGCTACAAGTACGCACAACTGCAATAAACAAGATGACCGACCCACTAAACGCCCATCCAAGAAGCAGGCAGTGGTGTAATGTAAAACAATGCCCCCCCCCCCGCAGAATGTGATGAGGGGCCCCTGAGTCTCCCATATCTCACAGATACTCATTGGCCATTGCCTGAATGGTGCCCCCTGAAGGGTTGGGTGGCCCCTGTGTCACAGGGACCTGGGTTACACCCCTGGCAGCAGGACCCTAAGACAGACCCTTCTCACAGGTGGGGAACATCACCTAAGCAGCGTGGGGAGGGTGGCCCAGGGGGCTGACCAATTCCAAAATCAATACTTTACATTCCTTTGGTTCTCATTAGAGGCCCTCCAAATGTTGCATTTGAGAATAACCATTTCTCAGGCCTCACTTATTAAACAGAGAAAATATGCACGGAAAAAAACATTATAAAATATTACCTTTACATAACATTCAAAACAATTCATCATAATGTATGTTTACAGTAATGTAGATGTCGAATCGTCATTCTAGCAGACCCTTGAGAGTTAGGATAGACCACCCAGCTGGCCCTTGCAGCATCACTGAACTGAGATGAGGCCCCTAGTGAACTCCAGGGTCACCCCAAATGCATCTACCCATGGGACTAACTCATACGTTACCTCATACAGAGGGAGACAGGGCCTACATGTAAGCTGAGCCCCTAATCAACCACGCCAGGGCCAAACCAAGTGAGGGCATCCCCTCCGTCGCCATTTGGGACATAGGCCTGGACCGCAGAGCCATGGCTCGGTCCCCTGCTGTAAGCATCAACCTCACAACATCCCAAGGGCAGCGCTATAGAGTACCCATGAGCAGGTAGGGGCAGTCTCGCTAGTGCCCCTGTTCCACCCTGAACACCGCAGTACCACTGTCCTTGCTTTGGGTAAAATTTAGAGCCAAGGGCCAGATGTATCAAAGGGTTTGCCCATTCTGTGTCTATGGGGAAATGTGTTGATACATATGGCCCCAGATGAACAAAAAATGTGCCTACCTTTTGGTGGCCCTGAAGCCAATGGTTCTACCTGCTTTGTGACCGACCATGAGTCTACCCCACAAAATACGACATAGCCGAGGATATTGAAAACTCCAAGCTTGAATACAGACCCAGCAAAAATCCTCACCCCCAAAACACCTGACATCAGGGCTGGGAGGGCGGGAAAAACAGCAGCCCAGGAGACCCTGTGAGGCAGCAGCACATGGCGGCTGCAGGATCACCAAGCAGGAAACGGTATGAACTAATCCAACCCCCACGAGCTTACATGCCAGTTGTTTGGGGCCCCTGCAGCCCCCTCCAGCAACCTTGCTGCACCCGCCAGCCAACTGCGGCGCTGGAATGCTTAGCGGACACCCGCCGCGACCCCAGTGCAAAGTAAACCACTTAAAAACAACTGCATAGGCCATTAGGGGTTCCCTCCCTTCTCCCAGGTCTCCCTCGCCTGTACTATGTGGGCCGCCATGACTCCCCACCCACCCCCGCCCCACAGTTCATACCTGCGACGTGTGAACGACTCACAAAATGCTCGCCCACCTTTAATTGGTACCAGAGAGGAACAGCTACTTCTCAGCTCCCCCTTATGTAGAAAAGGAGAACTACCAACAACAACAAAAACCCGGCCTTGATGCGCGATGAGGGCCTTTAAGAGTCAAGCAGGCCGATAATGGAACCTCGGTCTACACACGAGATGAGAGTGACAGAGAATGGGCAGCAGGCCTAGGGTCAGATTCTCTAGCTCGTCAAGTTGTGGAACTCTGGACAAATCAATGAACTTCTCCGTAGCCTGACTTCGGTTATTTGTTCTATTCACGCGCTGTGTAAGCAGCTGGCACATATATATGTAGCGCTCTGTGCGCCGAGGCTGTTCAGGGCGCTGTAAAAAGGATCTCACAAAACACAGATTATCGAACCATTGTGCAACTCTGTATAAAGTGAGGCTAAGTAAGTATTATTTGTTATAACGCACAGATCGATCGAAATTTCCTAATCTTGGTCACACCGGGGTGCCGGGCCCTCTGCTTAGCGCCACATGCTGCGTTCGGCCCTGTGAAGTCACCTTGCTCTAATGGCTTTTCTGTACACTACCACGTCAGCCCTCCAGAATCAATGCCCGCTCTGTGTATATGTCCTCCCCCCACTCGGGACGTAACGTACGATGACGCCCCCGCCGCCTGCAGAATGTCACGAGGGGCCCAGAGTCTCGAATATCTCGCAGATATATCAGACTTGGGCTGAATGAGGGAGGGTCCGTTGCAGGGTGTGCCCCCCCGGCCCAATTACCGCAGGGGCCTGTCTTACTCCCCTGTCTGCCCACACTAGTGTACCAGTGCATCATCAATCCCGGTGCGAGGAAGAAAATAGGCCCCCACCCCCGCTTGAATTATGAAACACACTAATAATCATGGTTCAGAAAGCCCCTCGAACCTCTGAGCCCCGGTGCCACTGCACCTGCTGCGCCAACGAAAGTTATGCCCCTGCGCCCCCCCAAGTCATTGTACTGAAGCCACGTCTGAGAGTCCGCACCGGGCGGTCTATATCGACTTCCGCCCCCAGCATTGCAAAAAGCAATGAAGCATACGTGAGAAGTAATGGAGAAGGAGGGGCTGGCACCAACAATACACGATACCCCATACACCGCCCCAGATATCCATTCTCTCCGCACCACCCTCCTTGTATCTGCCACCTGCCTCTTTCCTTTCACTGCCAGCACACCTCTCCCACATACGCGCGCCCTCCCCTCTCCATCGCCCAGTGTCCCCGGCGACTCCCCTCTCCGCTTCCTATCTCTCTGCACCTCATCCACTTCCCTCCATCGATCCCGAGTCAATGCCGGCTTCCCCCCGCACCTCCATCTTTAACCGGGCGACTATCTCCTTCTGCTCCCCCCTCTGGTTTACCCTCCATTCATCCCGCGGCTCCCTCCCCCCCTCTTCGCCCCACACTCGCCTCTCTCTGCCCTCCGCCTGTTGACACTCTTTGCCCCCGCCCGCGCCCTCTCTCGCGCGTCTCCTTCCTCCGCAGCCCTCCGCTCTCCCCTTTGTCTTCGTTTATCAATAATGCGCCATCGGTCTGTCTGACTCCCGCTTCCTTCTCGCTGTGCCACGTCCACAGCCACCCCTCCGTTTCCCACTGGGCAACCCCACTCTATGGCGCCTCTCCCCCCTCACATCTAGCACTCGCCGCTTCTTTCCGTTTCAATATATCTGTTCCGCTCCCTTTCACTTCTCCCTTCCTATCACCTCATCTGAACAACACACTTTTCCCAGTGACTAAAATGTAGACTCTGGAAATCTTGGCTTCATCACTTGACCGCTGGGCTGATCCTGGGCAAATCGCTTTCCCACGTGAATGAGCCCTGATCTCTTTTGTCTGCCTGAACTGTGAGCACTTAGGAAGTAAGGGGCATATTATCAAGCCAGGCGATAAAATTATCGCCGCTTTAGCAGCAGAAAACTGCCGCTAAAACGGCGATAATGGGCTTGATAATATGCTCTATGGAATTCCAATTGAAGCCCATGTTAGACGTGAAGGACATCTAACATGGGCTTCAATTGGAATGCCATAGAACATATTATCAAGCCCATTATCGCCGTTTTAGCGGCAGTTTTCTGCCGCTAAAGCGGCGATAATTGTATCGCCTGGCTTGATAATATGCCCCTAAGTCTCTTATGCCTCCTTGCACAGAGCTTTTACCCACCTATGCTCTTTCCAATCATATCTCTCACCTCCGCCGATTCCCCTTCAGACCCGCTGTCTCGCATATTTGGCTTCCCTCCCTTCACAATCTGCTCTTGAGCCCCCTCATCCATCCGTGTGCTCTCCCGGTCACGCACCCCCTTCTCTATCTGTTCCTTTATTTTGTTCTCTTCCATCGAGCCCAGGATCCGGCCTTCCCTCTACCCCCAACAGTATGTGTCCTACCCGCATTCCATCTCTTCATCCATCCATTCTTTCTAGCTCCATTAATTTTCTTCTTGTCCCCGTTAACCTTCCATGCTTCTCTTAGGTTTATGTTTTCTTTTCTCTGCTCTCTTTACACCTTCCCTGTTATCTTTATACGTCTCCTCTCTTTTTCGTTATGTCTTCCCTCTCCACTCTCTTTCCATATTTCACATATCCTTTTCATTCTCCCCGCTCTCTTCACACACACAATCTCATCCTTCTCCAACTCGTCTTAAATTCTCTCTCGCCCCCTACTTTATCTCTGCCCTTTCACCCTTTCCCCATCTCCTTTCTAGCATTCTTCCCTGTTATCTTTACTGCTTCCGTTTTCCATAATCCTCACATTCTCCGCGTCCCCCCCCCTTCCCTCCATTCTTTTCATATTTGCACTCTCCACTCTCACATCACCCCACCTCATTTGCTTATGCATATCTCACCATCTATATACCCCCTGGCCTCTCCCCTTTCTATGTCCGACTCCTTCCCTTCTCTGCCTCTCTTGATATTTGCTCTCTCGGTACACCTTCCCTCCCTCTCTCTGAGCAGCACGTCTCTCCTTCCCCTATCACGTTGTATTCTCCTCCCTCTGGGCCTCCCCTATCCCCTGCACAGACCCTTCCTTTCTCGTGCTCTCTCCCCAGGGCAGGTATTATGGCAGAGACAGGAGCCGCCCTCCTCGCCCACACACCCTCTCCCTCTCCCAGAGCACGGCTCCGCCGTCAAGCTGACACCTCCTGGAGCAGGCTTATCGGAAATTAGCATTTACTTCGACATTTCGCCCAGCCAGCGGAGGCAGGCGGACGTTTCACAGACAGCCGCTGAAGAGCGCGCCCCGGGAGCAGACACCAGCCCTCAAGAATGGATCACACCGGGTGCTGGCCTGCCTGACGCGGATATGTGACAGAGGCCCGTACCGAGGCCCCTCGGGGATGCCGTAGCGTGCACGCGCCTGTGCACGGCCGCTCTCAACAAGGAGCAAGGGTGCCCTGGGCCCTGATGCAAGGACAGAAACGGTCCAACCACTCCCTCGTTTTAAAGTGAAAAACATCTAAAATGTGTTTTTGATCCACGCTTAAGGAAGAACATACTTTCAATGTAATAAATACACAATAAAGTCCAGAAAGACAATTCTGATATTCTGTCTTCATTCTTGATGAAAGATACAACAAGAACAGTCAAGCCGGGTAGCGCCTTCTGACTGTGGAACTTCTTCAGGGCAATAGAACGTTTTTATTCATCACATCAGCTTGAACGGCTAATTCAGTAATTCCTTGACCGTATTTGTTTTTACATGCGGTCACATGCTCCATATAT
This sequence comes from Triturus cristatus, assembly GCF_964204655.1. Taxonomy (NCBI): domain Eukaryota; kingdom Metazoa; phylum Chordata; class Amphibia; order Caudata; family Salamandridae; genus Triturus; species Triturus cristatus. The sequence continues at coordinate 1,238,960,638 of NC_140591.1, read as the reverse complement.
CGAGTCATGTTGGGCACGAACAACTAATGGCGCTATTCATGTCGATTTGGTTACAGTGGGCCCAGGGGTGTTGTAACACAGTCCCCCCGCGGTGTGGGGGAGGGGGCAAGTTCCGGGGGCCCCCTCAGCACATTACTCTGGCCACAGAGGTCCTTAGTGGGTCCGGAGGGACGCCCTCCACGTACCTTAGGGGGGGGGGGGGGGGCTTAAATTTCGTTACGCCAGTGATTGAACCATTCGGACCCGGCGCCACTGCACCTGCTGCACCACTGATAGCTACGTCTCTTTTCCTCTCACAAAGAAGTGCGCAGTGCCTGAGCTCAAATTCGAAAACCCTTTTCTGCACATAGTAGGTACACAATGACCCCACTCTCAGACCCCCGAACCAGACATTGGGGCCTCCCTCGAGCCCTTACAACTACCGTACTCTGCTCACAGACAACAATGCACAATTCCTGCTGTCACGAGAGACAGTATTCCGGATGCACTCTTCCTCTGTTCCAGGCCCTAAGTCTCTCACTCCCACCGTTTTCATTTGCACACACGTGCACACAAGCGCTGCTTTTAGTTTTTCCTCATAATCCACGTATCGTCTACCTGCTAAACTGCACAGGGGCCCGACCACTTACGAGGACATCGTATTGTGGGCAGCGCCTCGCCTTCTCTATCAGACCGCCCTCCGCACACTGTGACTCACTCCTCCTCAGAGACACGGCATAGTGCATACAGACGTGCGCGCACATCATGTGTGCACCCCTCCCGCTCTCAGACACCTGGTTCTGATGCACAGGGCCCAGGTTCCCACGTAGACAATGCTGAGCAGCTCGCCTCTGTTCTCAGACGCCATGTTGTGCACACTCGTTTCCCGTCTCAGTCACCAAGGGGCATATTATCAAGACAGGCGATAAAATTATCGCCGCTTTAGCGGCAGAAAACTGCCGCTAAAACGGCGATAATGGGATTGATAATATGCTCTATGGAATTCCAATTGAAGCCCATGTTAGACGTCCTTCACGTCTAACATGGGCTTCAATTGGAATTCCATAGAGCATATTATCAAGCCAATTATTGCCGCTTTAGCGGCAGTTTTCTGCCGCTAAAGCGGCGATAATTTTATCGCCGGTCTTGATAATATGCCCCTAAAGGAGATAGGCACATTGGCTGCACTCGTCGACAACTCAATGCCACTACTCATGCCCCCCAGACCCCCTCCTCGGACTGTATCTGCTCTCATAGGCACCGTATTCGGCACTCGCGTGCCTTCGTTTTAGGGTGACCAGACATCCCCGATTCCCCCGGACAGTCCCAGTTTTCCGAGGACTGTCCCAGTGTCCCGACACATTCCTTAGTTTTAAATACATGTCCCTGTTTTTGGGACAAAGGCCAGGTCATTCTGCAAAGCAGAATAGAAATGTATGCGCTCCTTTCACAGGGGCCTCTGCAGTCTCAAATAATTAAAGCGATGCATCGGTTTCTGTCAGATAGCACGTGCTGCAAGGGGGTCCCCTGAATGCTCCCAAAAGAGAGACAGATTGAGGAGGAGAGCAAGGTGGAGGCCCTCCCATACCTTATGTCATGATATATATGATATATATATATTTTTACGTACATAATAATATATATAATGTATTTCTACAAGGCTACGCGAAAAACGGGCCAGGCTAGATATGGAAGTAATAATAAAGGCTTTAGTCCTTTTTTTATGTCAAGCCTGTTCTGTTTTTTCCTTCTCACATTGTGCACACTTGTGCCCTCTTGCGTGCACACATCTGAGGGGGTAGCACCTGGTTGTTCTCACAGACACCAGTGTGCGGAGACGCGTGCCCTCCTCTCCATATTGTGCACACGCGTGGCCCCTTTCCTTTAGTTCTGGGAGAGGCCCCGGCTGCCCTCACAGACCCCATACGGTGCAAACACATCTTTCTTGCTCAGGTACAACGCATGGCTCATCACCGATCCTGCACGCGCGTGATTGATCGGTGTGTCATGGGCCCCAGGTAGGGTGACCAGGCGTCCCAGTTTTGCCGGGACATTCCTGCTTTTCCGCCAGATGTCCCGGCAGATGTCTGCAAGTTTGGCTCATGTCCTGGTTTTTAGAGGGGCCGACTGAAAACAGCGAGAGGTACTATTTTTAGGAGTTCCATAGCTGTGCGGGTTAGCAGGTGTTATAATTAAGCAATATAATTAATAGGTATGATGCTGGTTTTGAAAATTAAATTTTACTTATTTTCTTCGTGCTTTTTCTGTGATCATATCTTAATGAGAGCTGTCATTCTGCGCCGGTCCTTTCATGTAAAATTGTAGTCCTTCTTCTGTTTTTGCAGAATGTCGCGTTTTTTTGTTCTCAAGATCTGGATCTGGTCACCCTAGCCCTAGGGCAAGGAAGAAAATGCACCCTGCTACTTGAACAGCAATAGTCTGGGTTAAGTGGGCCCTCCAGGTCCCGGTGCCACTGCACCTGCGGCACCAATGTAAGCTACGCCCCTGAGGATAGGAACAGACCTGAACGCTCACATTCACGCTACGCCTGGCTTCGCTCTCTTCAGTCAGAGACAGGCCCTAGCTGCCCTCACAGACATCACATTCTGCGCCCAGGACGTGCGCGCGGCTGCTGCCTTCCGACGGGTCTGTGCCGAGTCTGGCTGGTCCTACACGTCCGCGTCTTTGGAATTCTCCACAGACCGGCGCCGGCGCTGGCTGACACATACCGTACTCCGCACAGCTCCTGCCCCGCACACACACACTGCGCAGAGCCCCGAGCCCGCAGACACGTGTTATGTACAACTGCTTTCAGACACCCTGTTCTGCCCAGCTTATGCTATCACTGATGTGTTTACAGTGCACCAGACTCTCGCACACACCGTATTTTACACAGGGGCGTAGCTGCCAATAGTGAATCAGGTGCAGGTAAGAGCGGTAGTAGGGCCGGTTGGTGGTGGTGGGGGGGGGGGGGGGTGATTTCAAGAGACGACCACGAGGGAAAATTACTCCTCGTGGTCGTCTCTCGAAATCAAACCCGGTCCAACCGCTCTTACCTCTCCGGCTGCACTGGGGACCAGCGATTACTGGCGGTCTCCGGTTCACCCTTTACTTAAGCACTTCAGAAATGGTGTTTTTCGGAATGTTTTACAGGTACTTTTAAGTTTCTTCTGGGGGTGGCCTTCCCGTACAGTACCCTGTGTGTAATTATAAGAGATTGTTGAAACCGAGCACTCGCAGAAGTATATGATTCCAATCGAAAGATAGGAGAAACATGACCCAGAGATTATGGGGCATATTATCAAGAAACGGCGTTAAAATTATCGCTAAAGCGGCGATAATTTTAACGCCATTCTTGATAATATGCCCCTTTATTATCCCCTGCTCATTACGGCCTGCTTTTAGTCTGGACACCATCCATGTACACGCTCCCCAGAGCACACTGTTGTGCTCGCAGTTGTTTGCCAAACTGCATTAATTGATAGATGCCATTTGGAAAGAGAACAAACAAATCCTCTTTTAAGACCGTGGTCACCGCAGCAAACACCCATGTGTTAAATAGTAAGATCCTCCATGACAGTAAGTAACATTACAACACCATGTTCACGTGGTCTCTCTACAGAAGTGCATCTTGCTCCCTCAGACACCTCTACAGAGGTGCATCTTGCTCCATCTGACACCTGTACAGAGGTGCAGCTTGATCCCACAGACCCCTTGTCAGAAGTCCATCTTGATCCCACAGACCACTTGTCAGAAGTGCATCTTGCTCCTACAGACCCCTTGTTAGAAGTGCATCTTGATCCTACAGACACCTGTAAGAGGTGCATCTTGATCCTACAGACCCCTTGTCAGAAGTGCATCTTGCTCCCTGTCCCCTTACATAAGTGCATCGTGCTCCCAGACACATGTACAGAAGTGCATCTTGCTCCCTCTGACACCTGTAAGAGGTGCATCTTGATACCACAGACCCCTTGTCAGAAGTGCATCTTGATCCTACAGACACCTGTAAGACGTGCATCTTGATCCTACAGACACCTGTAAGAGGTGCATCTTGATCCTTCAGACCCCTTGTCAGAAGGGCATCTTGCTCCCTCTGACACCTGTACATAAGTGCATCCTGCTCTCAGACACATGTACAGAAGTGCATCTTGCTCCCTCTGACACCTGTAAGAGGTGCATCTTGATACCACAGACCCCTTGCCAGAAGTGCATCTTGATCCTACAGACCCTGTACAGGAGTGCATCTTGATCCTACAGACCCTGTACAGGAGTGCATCTTGCTCCCACTAACACCTGTAAGAGGTGCATCTTGTGCTCAGGAGCTACATCCTGCTCTCGCAGACACTTGTACAGAAGTCCATCCTGCGCCCTCATACACCTGCACATAACTGCATCTTGCTCACAGACACCTGTACAGAAGTGTATCTTTTTATCACAAACTGCATCTGTCTCTCACAGACACCGGGATGGAACTGCATCTTGCTTTCACAGACTCCTGATCAGGACTCCATCTTGCTCCTAAAGACACTTGTACAAAGCTGCATCTTACCCTCAGAGACACTTGTACAGAACTGCATCTTGTTCTCACAGGCATCTCTACAGAACTGCATCTTGTTCTCACAGGCACCTCTACAGAACTGCATCTTGCTCACTAACATCCGCATACATTCTGAATCTTGCCCGGAGACACGTGGTGAACTCCATACTTTTCACGTGGTGAACTCCATACTTTTCACGGGCACCCTATTCTATAACCAGCCCCTCTCCTCACGGTCACATCATTCACATAGGTCGTACCCTGGCACACCACTGGATCTGGATACAGCGCTTCCTGAGGCGGCAATGAATTCTGTAAACAGCTCCAAGCTCTCACCAATACCATATCCTGCGCCGTAACTTCTGGTCACTTGTCCTGCACAAACGCAGCTCTTGCTCCCATACACTTCAAGCACGTCTTTTCTCGGAAAGAGCTCGTGCTCTTAGACACCATGCGCTATGTACAGCCTGTGCTCCCAGACATGTTTTCTGCATACAGCTCCTGCTAGCGCAAAGTCATGTCCTCCTCCTGGTGTTGATGATACCTTTCCGGAACAGAGCTCGTGCTCTCCCAACACATTGTCCTGCATCAAGCTGATGCTCCCAGACTGGTATTGTCTCGCATACAGCATCTGCTCTCTCTGACCTACACTGTGACAAGGCCAAACTTTTGCACGTGAGAGCTGGGCCCAGGGCGCCCTTTTTAGGTCTCGCCTGACCCAGCGCATGCGCTGGTCTGGCAAGGCTTTTTGAGAGGGCTCCAAAAAGTGCTACCATACCAGCCTAGAGCTACAGTGCATGTGCGCGAGCGCGTGCACCATGCTTTTCTGCGATTACTTTCACTTTCGCGGCCGCTTAGATGTTTGATCGCTAATATTTCGCGGCCGCACGGCATAGCCAATAGTTCTCGCTTTTGGAACCTTATAAGTATTTAGTTATGCAACTGTTGCATGGCTAAACACTTATAAGGCCCCAAAGGTGAGACCTATTGGCTATGCCAATGCTTGTTCTAAGGGGGCGCATGGAGCTGTGCGCATCAAAGTTGTGCCAACAGCAGCGCCCTACTTCTTAACTGTCATGGGGAGGCGATGTTTTTTACACCACTTTAGCCACCTTCCTTGCCCTCCCTTACCCCCTGACGGCACACATCAACAAAACGAACATCTGCGTGAGGCAGCTAAGCTATTGGTGATTTAGGTGAGCTGGGGAGGTCCAGGGATGTTTGTGTTCAGGGGCCAGTCCCTGCTCATCCAGGTGCTGACCAAAAGGGGCCTCAAAGGGGACCCGTGCTGCCTCAGTTAATTTACTACCATCAGCAAGGGCGCCACATTAATTTCACCTTTACACATTTTTTAACAGAGGACACTCCGACACGAGGCATTATACTCGGACTAATGCCATGTTCACACATTTTTAATTAGGGTAGCAGGCCCCCAGAATAAAATTAATTCCTAACAGGCACTCCTAACCCTATTTTGAGTCACCATCACACATCTACACTATTCGGGCCCCGCACCCGCACTTCACCATACGGCAGTTGGAAAAAAGATCTCCGGCAAAGTGCCCCTTTTTAAGGGAGCCCGTTGGGTATTGCAACGCCGACCCGACGAGGAGCAGCCCATATGGTGAAGCATGACACCCGCTAGGGTGTGTGAGGGCACCACAATCCAACAAATGGATTCCCAATTACAGACATTACGTGCAATTAGTTGGATCCAACCTTCTCTTTAACTCTCCTATATATTGCATTCTAGAGGAACAGCATTAACCCTATTTCTTAAATATAACTGGGGCCATCGTTTTTGCTGGACCTCCCACTCCCCCCCCCCCCCCCCCCCTTCTTCTCGGAGTGGAAAAAGCCCCCCTGTCCCTCTTTTTGTACTTGACACATCAACAAAATGATCATCTGTAGGAGGCAGCTAAGCTATTGGTGATTTAGGTGAGCTGGGGAGGTCCTGGGATGTTTGTGTTCAGGGGCTAGTCCCTGCTCATCCAGGTGCTGACCAAAAGGGACCTCAAAGGGGACTGTAGTGATGTTGTATCACTTTAAGTGGGCTCGTGGGTAGGAATAGAATCTACATCTGTATTAGGAATGTTAGGGTATGAGTGTGATTCTAACTGAGTGTCAGTTATACTGGATGAGCTGCTGATCTCTGGATGTACTCAGCTGTACTGGAATAAACTTGGAGTTATCTCTTCTACTTATGTCTTACTCCTAATTTGCATGGATGATCTACCACACGATGCTACACAATTTTGGCGACGTTCTGGGATCTGCTTAATTTTTTTATTAAGAAACGCACTTTTGGCATTTTACGAAGAGAAATCGAGGAAGCACTGATATCGGATTTATCCTTCTACGAAGAGAAATCAAGGAAGCATTGATATCGGATTTGTCCTGGTTTTAATTTACTGGATGTTCCGGGTAAACGAGGCGGACCGATCAATCATTTGTTTGGGTCTCTCGCATCGTTTTGGGAAAGTGTACGATGAAGTTTCGTTTTGCCTGGATTTAGGGCTCTCACCACATCACATTCTGCGGTGAACTATTTCGACAAATTTTGAACATTTGGAAATATCAAGAAGTCTACTCACGTTTGGATGTAAACATTGTCGTTGGAGAGCTCCGCGAGTCCATTTCCTCGCGTTGGATCGTCATCGCACCGTCACGTGGGCCCAGCATAGTGCACGTCATCACGTACCTTGGTTCATCTTCGCACTGTCACGTGGTACCAACTAAGCGCACGTCATCTCGTACGTGCTAAACACTCGCAGGACACCGTCGATTCGGTTACCATAGTTACGCCTCGACGACATAGTGTGCGCTCAGAACAAGGACTCATTTTCGCAGGAGATTGGGTTCGTAAGCATTTCGTGATGAGCAGGTGAGCCCAAAGTCACGTGAGTTTCAGGCAAATTGTAACGAAATAGTCCTCGTGAACACAAGGAAGGTTAAATTATAGTGTTGACATTCAAGCAGCTCATTTGTTTTTATTTATTTCGTTTTGGCTGAGTACACCAGGGATTCCTTGAAGTGGTGAGCTATTTAGTACAGTAGCAACAACTGGATGTGGTATTCCAAACGAACAGTTCGGAACTCGTGTTTTTGGATCTTCATTAATTTACAGTTTTTTTTTCTGGTTTCTTTTGTTTACCGTTTTAATTAAAAAATGCCGTCTGACACTTCTTCATCATCCTCGGATACAAGAAATGCCGCTTCTGGCGATGGAATGTTTGTGAAACCACACATTAATTCACCAAAAGAATTTTTACCAACGCCTGGTGATCCAGTAGTAACATGGTTAGTGTGGAAAGAGTATTTCATCAACTACATTGCGAATTTGGAGGACATTAGCGGAACATTCTCTCCGGAAAGGAAGAAAAGGATGCTATTGTATTCATTAGGTCCCGAAGGCTTACGGATTTTTAATGAAATGGTCAAGGTGGAAAGATCAGAGGGGGACACAGATGTTTTCAAATCGGCCATATTAGATTTGGATGATTATTTTTCCCCTTCTGTGTGTATTGCTGTAACTAGGCATGCTTTTTTCCATAGGAAACAAGACAAACTAGAGACCATTGAGGAATATGTGTCCGCGTTAAGGAAGTTAGCGAGCAAGTGCAGATTTGCTCAACTGCATGATGAGTTTATCCGTGACCAGGTGGTAATGTACACCAAGAATAAGTCTTTACAAGACAAATTGTGGATAGAAGGAGAGAGTTGTCTTAAGGACATCGTTGCCATAGTTAAGCATTTGCGTCTCGTTCGCTTTCTCCCACAGAGGAGAAGTACTCTGTGATAGAACGCGAAGCCTTAGCCTGTGTCTGGGCTATGGAGCACTTTAGAAAGTTCATATGGGGTAAGAAATTCTTGTTGCGCTCCGACCATAAACCATTGATGAAGCTATTGACGACAGAGGGTTTGTCTAGGGCATCGGCGAGAATCGCAAGGATGTCTATGCGTCTCCAAGATTTCGTATATGAGGTGAAATATGTACCGGGTGCAAAGAATATCATTGCAGATTTCTTAAGTAGACTCCCGTTACCTATGAAAGAAATTGACCTTGATCCTTGGAGTGAATTCTCTGTCGCTGGTGTATTTGATGATACAACAGGGTTGCGTAGAGATGATTGGCACTTGGAGTGCAATAATGACAAAACGCTGGAAATTGTCAGAAATAGAGTCATCCAAGGGTGGTCTAATGAATGCAAAAAGGATGTGGCACTGAGAGCTTTTTGGGAGGTGCGCGACGAATTAAGCCTTGATGGGGAATTTGTATGTAGAGGAGGAAAAGTTATACCTCCGTATGGTATGAGGAGCAAAATTATCGTCATTGGGCATGAAGGTCACCCTGGAGTCTCTCGCACCAAAAGGAACATTAAGGCGTTATATTGGTGGCCAAGAATTGATTTGGAAATTGAACGGTTTGTAAGGGAGTGCATCAGTTGTGAATCTTCGGATAAAGCACAGAAGACACTCAATCCCCCAATGTCTTCGTTGTCATGCCCGGATTTGCCTTGGGAAGAAGTCGCTTTAGACATTATGGGTCCTGTGGAATGGCAAGATGGGGTTACCAAGTACTTAGTTGTGCTTGTGGACATGTTTTCCAGGTGGATTGAGGTTGAAGTGGTGATGAAGGTGAACACTGAAACGGTTATTAATTTCTTACAAAGATGCTTTCTTAGAGAGGGTTTTCCTGCACGCATCCTTACAGACAATGGTGTTCAATTCAAGTCTGATTTGATGAGAAAATTTATGGAGTGTACTGGTGTTCAGCAACGGTTTACAGCTTTATATCACCCTAGAGGTAATTCGGTGGTAGAAAGGGTTAACAGGGTTTTGAAAGGTGTTTTGCAATTGGCGAAGAAAGGTAATAAGAATTGGGATGATGAATTGGATAGGTTAGTCTGGTCATACAGAATCACCCCACATGACACTATTGGGGAGAGTCCTTTTGGGATAATGCGGGGGAGATTTCCATATTGTAAAATTAATCCGGGGTGGATTGGCAGGAGTAGAAAGTATGATTGGGATGCTGAACGTGTAAAAGAAGCTATGAAGGCTTCACAAGGGAAGAATAAATCATATTTTGATAACAAACACGGTACAAAAGAACCGTGTGTTCAGGTTGGACAATGGGTAAGGGTCAAAATTGCTAGAAAATCTGGCAAATTACAACCCAGATTTTCAGAACCTAAGACTGTTACAAAAGTTATGAGGAACACAGTGCAACTTGATGATGGAAGTGTCCATCATATGAGCCGCATTGCTTTGTCACAGGACCAAAGTAAAGAAAAAAATAATATTTCAGAGGAAGGAAGAGCATATTGGTGGATGGATGTTTTCCCGTCTGTAGGAGATGGTAATGAAAGACGTGGGGATACAGATATGGGTGAGTGTACGCAGTCCATGGAACCTTTGGGTTCTCAGATGGAGCAAAATGGAGCAGCTGAAGTTGTCTCTGATGAGGGGAATGTTATTGGTGGGGAAACCTTGGAAGGGAGTGTGCTGAAGGATGGTCAAGTTCTGGGTAAAAGTGGTAAAGTAGCAGCACAGTGTGAAGAGCCCTTCAAGGATTGTGCAACTGGGAGTAGGGTAAGCAGGTTTGGCAGGTGTATCACTACTCCCCGGAAACTTGATGGTTTCGTTATTTGTAAGTAGCGTATTTTTTGTAAATTGTGTTGTTATGATTTTTGTAACTAAGTGTGTGTGAGTTTTGTAAATGTATTTTTGTGAATACAAAGTATTATTAAGAAGGGAGATGTGTAGTGATGTTGTATCACTTTAAGTGGGCTCGTGGGTAGGAATAGAATCTACATCTGTATTAGGAATGTTAGGGTATGAGTGTGATTCTAACTGAGTGTCAGTTATACTGGATGAGCTGCTGATCTCTGGATGTACTCAGCTGTACTGGAATAAACTTGGAGTTATCTCTTCTACTTATGTCTTACTCCTAATTTGCATGGATGATCTACCACACGATGCTACAGGGACCCGTGCTGCCTCAGTTAATTTACTACCATCAGCAAGGGCGCCACATTTATTTCCGCCCACGCCCAAGGCGCTGTTAAAGCAAAGGCCGGCTCTGCATACACACATATTTTCCTGCATAGCCTCCCACTGACTCCTTGTCCATCACACAACCCCACTCCGCCACACGCACCCAGCTCCCGCTCTAGCACATACAGCAGTTCCCGTCCTCTCTGACACGCCATTGACATTCCGCCGAGTCGCCCGCCTTGGAGCTCAGCTCCTCCGTCACGTCCGGCCCTCGCGCGCCTCGGATTTCCTGGTGATTTGTTGCTGCTGCGCTGCCGGAGATCTCGCCACTGTCCTCGCGGGCTGGCTGACAGGCCCGGCAGGAAGGAGATAGGAGCAGGGGGAGGAGGCTGAGGGGAGGGGCTCCTCCCCCCGCTTGTCACCGGAGCCCTGCTAATGAGGAGATGGGTTTGAGGATTAACCGCGTTAGGACACAGCCGAGTGACTGAGGTCAGCGCTCAGGCAGAACAGAATTATTTTAACAGACTCCTCGCGTTTACAGCGCGCAGAGGGGACTTATAGGTGTTGTGTGTTCATGTGTTTAAAGAGCGAGTTCCTTTGTGTGTGTGGGCCTAGCCGAATGTTGACGTGTTTAAATGTGAGTGCGTGTGCCTTGGGTTCTTGGTATTGAGCAAACGACTTGAGTGCATGTTTCTTTCTATGTCCCTATGTATTTGTGTGTCTGCTTCCGTTTGTCTGATTGCATTGCCGATGCGAGTTTTTAAAGCACGAGGGTTTGCATGGGTCCCCGCATGCATGTGTACTTGTGTGTAGGCATTTTGTGTGCAAATGGGAGCCTGCAGTACAACTATGTTTGTACATGTCTGTGTTTTGTATGTGTGATGCGCGTGCACGTGTGCATTTTGTTTGTGCGTGTCTGTCCTTCCATTAGCTTGCGTGTCAATTGTGTTCCCATGTGCATCATGAGCATTTGTGTCCGTACGTTGTTTTGTATGTTTTAGGCATTTAAATCAGTGTATGTTGTATTTGTGTCTGCGTGTAGCTAATCTGTTTCTGTAAATATGCGTCTGAGTTTTATATGTCTATTTCCATGTGTGTTTTGCAGGAGTGTCTTTGCAAGTGTGTGGTACTGCTTTTGCACGTATGTTTGCGCTCGATTGCTTGTGCATTAACACGTTTATGCTTTCGCCCGTGCAGCGCTCGATCCCTGCGGCATCGAGGTGCTAAGAGACGGAAGATGGTGCGCAGACAGCGGCGACGGCGCTGGACGGACTGAATGTGACAGGCACACGAAGCTGCCGTGTGCCAGTGGGGATTACACCGGTGGCAGCTGTAATCCCATCCCCGCGCGCCCCCGCTCATCTGTTCCGGTGACAGCCCCAGGGAGGAGGGTGGGGGGACGTGCAGTGCGGCGTGGCCGGCTGTTTGTGGAGGGCTCCTTCCCCCCCACCTCCCTCTAATTAGGCCGGCGGGCCTCGCGAGGCGCTCCTCATTAAGAGGACCGTCGCTCCATGTCGTGTACGTGGTAAAGAGAGCCGAACGCTTCTCCTCCTGTTCACCGGGCGGAAGGAGCCCCTGCCTGGAGCTCGGCTCCGGAGAGAGCGACCGAGGCACGGGGACGTCGAAGCGTGGGGAGCCCACCTCGAGGTCAACCCCAGAGTAATGCCGGAAACAGCCCTCTGCTCTATCAAGACTCGGGAAATAATAAGATTCCGCCTCGTGCTTAGCCCTTTTCCAGATATTGTCCTCAGGCCTCGCTTAGCATTGCAGCTGATAATGTCACATTAGACTCCAGTGGAGGGCGCGGAGCAGCGCACCCGGCTCGTGATCGCTGCAAGTCTCACGTGCGCGCTTCGGGCGGCGTCCTCTGTATGGCGCTCCTCAGCCCATCCTGGTGACGCAGTCAGTCAGGTGTAGATATATGACCCCGCCAGGCTCAGGATTGCGAGGCAACAGGGTCCCCGTAATTCCGGGCTCTTCGTGTGATGAAAGCTGTCCCTTCAGCATCTCTGTCAAATAGGGTCTGACAAAGAGGCAGCAGTGCTGAAATTCACATTTAATTTTATTGTCACTAGCACTTCAATGGAGATTAAAGGGTTTTTCCATATTAAATGTTTTTGCGTTATATTGACATTAGCATGTGCAGAGGCACACCCCCTCATCTTGTCCAGCTCGTCCCAGTCCTTACTATAGGAGGAGCCGCCCCTCTCCCCCCGCCCCCCAGACCGAACTCTACCACCTCTGAGATCTGTCTGACCCCAGAATCAAAGGACGTCTATTTCATCTCGGTGATGCAGCAGAAGGTCCTGTCCTCCTCCCTTCGCCTCCCGTGCTTCTCTGTCTCTGACAGAGGTAAGCCACAGAGCATTATTCCTTTCTTTAACACTCCCTACAACTGATAATGTGTGTTTTAAAATGTATATGGCTGGGGCACAACTCCAAAACCGGTCAATGACCACCGACATGCTCGTGCTGGGCTGAGGGGCCTTCTCAGTGTAGGCTGCCGGGCTGCTTTAGAGTCGCCAAGGGGCATCTCGACCCTGCGCCGGTGTAGGTCTTCGCGTGGAGGCGGAAGGCCGTGAAGCCTTTAACTCTCGTCAATGTGGGAGTTGGGGCGAGAGCGATACAATATTTAAAGGGACACTGCAGTAGCATCGAGTGCGAAGCAGGACAGACGGAGGAGAGAAAGGTGAGCTCCAAGCAAACTAACATGGGGCAAATACCAGAGGAAGATACCAGAGGAGGAAGGAGTATTGCAGATTTCAAGGGTTGATTATAAAACCTTGCTGAAGAGGCAGCTTCCCTCGCGCACGGACGCAAAGAGATGAACAGGAGGAAGGCCAGGAAGGAGATCCAAGGGCAAATATGTTCAACCCTCAGAAGCATGACCATAAATTTGTTTGAGGGTTTGGGGTTTTAAATAGAAGCTTTAGGAAGAAGAGGGGCTTTACTTCCAATATTGTAGAGGTCAAGTAGAGGATTTGTTAGTACATGATGCCATTAAACATAGCTTATTAAAGGAATGGAAGGACATAGATAGGACATCCATTCCTTGCTTCCAGAATAAAAGATACTCTCTCTAGAATGTTGAGGCTGAATTTCCTCATATTCCTAACGTGAAAAGAACCTTGGCATCGATGGCCTCAACATCATCTCTTGCCTCAGAGGATTCAGCATTACCAGATATTATTGACTAAAAAAGTGGAGGCTACCCTTAACGGGTCGTGCGCAGAATCCAGTTTCTCCATTAGAGCACATACATATTCCACTTATGCAACGCAGGCCATGCTTAAGGATTTCCAACCGTTATATGACTGTTTACAAGAAAATGAGGAACCAACATCAATCTTTGCTAAAATAGAACTCCTTGCTCAGTTTCTTTCGGGTTTATCATTTGATGAACTATTGGCAGCAGCATAGCCAGCGGCAGCAGTGGTTGCTGGGCGTTTCCTCTTGTGAATGAAGTCCTGGAAATTTGATGCAGTGCAGGGAACCCTCATACAAAAGCTTCTGTTCTGAGGTCCGAAACCTTTTGGTTCAGAGCTGGACGAGATGGTCTGTAAGGCTGCGGAGGAGAAAAATATCCTGTAACACTTAAACTATTTGGGAGCAAGAAATCGTTCTTGGCGAAAGTGCAAACACAGGGCCATATTATCAAGGACGGCGTTAAAAATTATCGCCAGAAAACTGCAGCTAAAGCGGCGATAATGGGCTTGATAATATGCCGCAGAGAATTCCCATAGAAGCCCATGTTCTATTGGATTTCACCAGGGCATATTATCAAGCCCATTATCGCCGCTTTAGTGGCAGTTTCCTGCCGCTAAAGTGGCGATAATTTTAACGCTGTCCTTGATAATATGCCCCACAGAGATCTCAAAAACAAACGTCCCTCTCGTTGGCGAGCTCGTGGCCAGGAGGCTGCGTTTGCCAATAAGACCTGAACAAATATCTCCCAAGATCGAGAACAGTCCCAAAAATGACTATCCTACAGTTTGAGCGAGTTTGAGAATGTTTTTCCATCAATGGGGGAATTTTGTCTCCGACGCTTGGGTCTTCATTATTGTCAAAGAAGGTTATTGCATTCCTATTTCTCATACTTTTCCTCCAACAAATTGAGGGGCATATCAGCAAGGGCCGGCGATAATTATCGTTCAGCGCTCTTAGCGTGAGGATAATTATCGCCGGCCAACTCAGAATTTTATCGCGGGGATTGCGTGTTATCAGCAACGCTTATCTCCTGTGCGATTATCACTGGAAATCCGGCGATAATCGCACAACTTTTGGCGAAAGCTTGCTGATAGGGCCTCACATACTTAGCCATGATATCCACCTTACATAGGATATCATGGCTAAGTCAGTTTCAAAGCAGGCGTAAGGAAAGTAGCGATAACAGAGGTTATCGCTAATTTTCTTGTCGCTATGCTGCTTTGCGTGAGGCTTGATAATAGGAGAAATGTCGCTTAGCGACATTTCTCCCATTATTCTGGGCAGGAACGCCCACTTTGCATCTCATTAGAGATGCAAAGTTGGGCGTTCAAAAAACAGGCGCTAATGCAAGGTTTTACGCGCTAGCGTGACCTTGCTGATTAGGCGTTAAAATTATCGCCGCTTTTCGTCCGAAAACGGACGCAAAAGCGGCGATAATTTTGAATCGCCTCGTTGCTGATATGCCCCTGATTTCTTCAGAATGCATTGCCTAAGGACAAGTTAAAGAACAATTAATGCTTCTGGAAGTTCAGGGCTTATTGGACAAGGCAGTGATCCTGGTACCAGAAGACCAAAGAGGCTAAGAATTTTACTGCACTCTGTTTCTGGTTTCAAAAGCAAATGGCGGATTTCACCCGGTCCTAGACCTTAAAGCCCTAAACAAATATGTTATTGTGGAAACATTCCGGATGGTGTCACTGCAGACAATAATTCCTTTAGTGAAAGAAGGCAATTTCTAAGTGCCGTTAGATTTGCAGGATGCCTACTCCCTCATGCATATCCATGTAGTGAGTTAGATGTTTCTATGGTTTGTGGTGAGAGACCAACACCTACCGTTTCAAACACTTCCTTTCAGGCTGGCACCCTCACCCAGAGGGGTTACAAAGGAATTGGCTACTCCTGTTGTAGCATATCTTCAGCTGGATAGAGTTATAGTTTTTCCATATCATGGTGACTGGTTGTTGCCTGCTTCTCTTTTTACGGCCCAGGAAGATGTGAAAAAGGTGAAGGAAGTACTGTAACAGCTGGAGTTCATGTTCAACTTCATAAATTGCAAACATAGTGACCCACCGTGTGTGTGTCAGCTGGGTTGCACAGCCAGATACACATTAGGAATTTCATTCTCGTAGTCCCAAAGTATTCAAAAAGTAATCCATTTTATTCCATTTTAATCCAAGTTCATCAATCACGTCAAAAGTACGAAATTCATTTGCTTGTGCGTGTTGCATATTTCAGAATTGCCCATCCAGGCCTATTCAAAAACACTTGAAATTTCGTGTCCTCCAAAACATCACCCAATGCATTTCGGTCTGTTTGACCTTCGTCAGGGGTATCTATGGTGTTTAAAAATGCCTCTGTCAACAGTAATTTATATTAAAGACCACCTCTCAAAATCGTTCGTGATTACCATAACTCTATCATCTCCCAAAAACATATAAATGCAAAGAATATTCGATTGTGAAACATAATCCAATCCTTTAAATACCTGTTATTTTTCACAACTGAAACCCAACATGTGCCCTCCCTTTACAAGCAGTGTTAAATCAATAAAATGTGTGAAGTATATGTGCAAATATCTCGACTATGTGAAAATAGTGTAAACTGTATGAGCTCACCCCTCCTTCAACTAGGTACCCGATCACCCCTCTAGTAAGGTTTCCCTTCTCAACCTTGTGAATGCACCCCATCCATTTATAAACCTCCCGCGCATACCTAATATTTCCACTGCGCGTCGTACTCTTCCCAAGCGCGCTCAAACAGGTTGTGTTTCCCAACTCTACTGACCAATTTAATTTAAATATCCGTTACCCTCCCACCTGACACCCCGTGGTTACCAAACATCACGTGCGAACGCTTCCTCCTCTAAGAAACCATGCATTTTTAAAGTGACATAACCAATATCACAGTATATGTGAAACACAATGTTTAAACATACGATAATAGTTTAAATGTGCAAAAAATATGCACGCGATAAATAAACCAACAGTCCCAGTGATCTTTCGCTGTCCCATACAAAATGTCTGTTCAATTGTTTCTCCGTGACATCAACCTTTGGTGAACTGACTATTGACGTGAAATGAGTCCTCCATTCATCCTACTTGTCTTTCACACTCGGGGTGCTAACCAGGGTTGGAACGGTGTTGCATGAAGCATGTCACCAAGGGGAAACCCTGGTGAGTGAGGGAACTATAGAAAGAAAGTTTTCTTTCCTACCAGTAGACTTTTCCACTCTACCTGAGCGAGTCTGTTTTTTTTCCCTTAGCTAGGTTCCAATATCCGACATCCCGTTTTTTTGTGTTCATTACTGTAGAAGGAGGGTGAACCTAGTAGAAACCTCTTCCTCCCCTTGTTTTCTGATCTGAAATGGATCTCAGCCTTTAGAATTGCATCAAGACTAAAAAGATTTCTAGTGCTTCTTGTAGGAAAGTTGAAGGTCTTCTAGAAGCCTGAATGTCCTTGGCCACTTGTTCTGAACAGTTGTTACAAACCTACCCCTCGAGCTCCAAGCTGTCAGCCTGAGATGTTGAAACTGAATTATCGACAGGATGGGAAACTGTAGATGGAGAAGGCTGCATATGTAAGTGGAGACAATTTCCCTTCAATAGCAAAATTAGGAGTAAAAACCAAGGGAGCCAAGGCCAAAATGGTGCAACAAGATGCAGCACGGTGCTCTCCTGAATTTTCTGAAGCACCCTCGGGAAGAAGGGAATCGGGGGAAAAGGCATAGGAAATACCCTTGGATCAGGAAACTAATAGGGTATCCACCACCAAAACCTAGGGACACCATGTGTCAAGGCAGACTGCCAGGAGCATCGTGCTCTGTGGAGGCGTGAACAGATCTACCAAGGTGTCCCGATGTGTGCACTGATGCAACAGAACTCTTGGGAGGACAGCTGATAATTTAAAGAGGATGAGAAATTGATGTTTAGGCTGCCCAAAAGTTGAATCACCACTGGATGTAGACTGCTTTCCGGGCTAGGAGATGCTCCTCTGCCCACGTAAAAATCAGTGATGTAAATCGATTTAGTGCCGTGCACTCAGCCACACAGCTGATTCAAGTAGGATCTGATGACCTGGTTGTCTGTTCAAACAACTACGTGGGAACCCTCCAACTAAAGAGCGAAAGCTTCCAGCACAAACCAAAATGCTGCCAGCTCTCTCCAATTGGAGGAGTGTAAGTTCTTTTCCCTCAACCGGCAACCATTCCTTTCACGATCCTCTTATGTTCCTCGTCAACCTCATCAGTTGGCACCTATGCCAACAATTTCAGGGAAGGGAGATAAAGTGGAACACCTTTAAATTGTTGCATTCCTGTAGGCACCATCGTAATGACTGACATATATAAGGGGTCACTAGGACTGGGTGTTAGAACTTTTGAGAAATTGGGGACCAATACTGAAGGAGGGTCTTGTTCTGTGCAGGATGTAGATGGGAATTTATGAAGTTGTATCACAGTACAATAACCTGGAGCACACCCTATTTTGAAGTTTGTATTAATCCTTTTCAATGTAATCAATTTCGGCGTGCAGCACCCATTTGAAACATCCGCAGCGGATTGAGAGGACCTCTATGATAAGGCATGTCACCAAGGGGAAACCCTGGTGAGTGAGGGGACTATAGAAAGAACGTTTTCTTTTCTACCAGTAGACTTTTCCACTCTACCTGAGCGGATGTCTGTTTTTTCTCCCTTAGCTAGGTTCCAATTTCCGGCATCCCAGTTTTTCAATTTCCCAAGAGAAGGGTTTTTAAAGGCCTAGTACCCTCAACTCTGTCTTCGCAATGGTTAGCGATTAAAGCCGTGAGATCAAAGAAAGATTGGGTGGATATTTCCCCATTGATGGTTGGGCTCCTTACAAGCTTCAGATTAAAGAGACCAGCAATTCTCAATCAGTCCCAAACTCAGCATCTCAGAATAGTTTTGAAGTGGTTACAACAACGACCCTTTGAACAGCAAGAAGATTGCGATCTGGGATTGTTATTGGCAAACTCAGCATTCCTAATTACCACTACTTCAGTATGGTTAGGCAAATTGGGTGCGTTAGTAACTTCTTACCCACATTTAGCATTTTTCCTTGATAGTGTGATACTTAACTTAGATCTTAAGTTTATTCCAAGAGTGAATTCTCTTTTTTATTTTTCTCAAGAAATTATTTTTCCAGTTTTCCATTCTAAAGATAATTTTCTAATTCCCTCTTCTCTTGGTGTCATGCAAGCCATGTCTATCTACCTACAGTGAACTAAGAGTTTCAGGTAGTAAAATGCCTTGTTCTTTTCCCATGATATAGCAAACAAAGGAAAGAAAGTAACCTCGCAAATTACTGGTAGGTGGGTTCATCAAGCAATATCGCAGTCATAGAAAACACTCCCCTTCAGCTATGTTTAAAGGATGGTCTCATAGAGCTGTATAAGTTATTGGAGTTGCTACAGTACAGGAAATATGTCGAGCTGTGATGTGGTCATCCCATGAGCCATTTGTCAAGCACTTTAGGTTAAATTTACTTAATAATGATGGCATTCATTTTGCTTCTACTGTCTTGAAGTCGGCAGTGGTGTAGACGTAGAATATTTGCTGCATCAGTGGATTGTTGGTGCAAGTTATTGACGATAGTTAAATCCTCCTATATTATGGACTGAGATCAGGAGGACAAGATGAGGGGGTTATGACACAATTACTTACCCGTAATCTTCATTACACAATTCACAGTCCTCCTCGGAACAGTCCAGATCCCTACCACCAGGGTTGCACATCTAATCTTGGAGCATTTAAAATGCAGGAGGTGAAGGAACCTTCTTCTCCAGTACTTACTGGAAATGGAAGAACAACTTTGATTCTGGGATCATAGATCTCCGAGCCTGATAAAAGCTCAGAAGCAGGAGGCCTCATATAGTAAGGTAATTGTGTCAAATGCTGTTGACTGTATTATTCACATTTAGATTGAACATATCTAATGTAGGCCTGTATATCAAATGACTAACGTTGGTTGCCATCTTGCTTCATGACACGTGCATTTTATTTGTAAGTGAAGCTGAAGTCCAAATTATACAAGCATTGGCATAGCCAATAGGTCTCGCTTTTGGGACCTTATAAGTATTTAGTTATGCAGCACAACATCTTTGGTGCAACAACATTAACTGTTGCATGGTTAAACACTTATAAGGCCCAAAGGCGAGACCTATTGGCTATGCCAATGCTTTTTTATTTATTTAAAGGACAAGCAGTGCTATCAGGCTCCGGCTGCCACTTAGCGGTAGAGAGAGAGAGGTGTGTAGAGAGGTGGGCAGAGAGAGGTGTGTAGAGAGGGGTTGAGAGAGAGAGGTGTAGAGAGAGGTGTGTAGAGAGGGGTTGAGAGAGAGAGGTGTAGAGAGAGGTGTGTAGAGAGGTGTGTAGAGAGGGGTAGAGAGAGGGGTAGAGAGAGGTGTAGAGAGAGATGTAGAGAGAGAGGTGTAGAGAGAGGGGTGTAGAGAGGTAGAGAGAGAGAGCGGTAGAAAGAGGTAGAGGTAGAGAGAAAGAGGTAGAGAGAAAGAGGTAGAGAGAGGTAGAGAGAGGTAGCGAGAGAGGTAGAGAGAGGTAGAGCGGTAAAGAGGGAGAGGTAGAGAGGTTGAGGAAGAGAGGTAGAGAGGTAGAGAGGTAGAGGTAGAGAGAGGTAGAGAGAGAGAGAGAGGTAGAGAGAGAGAGAGGTAGAGTGAGGTAGAGAGGTAGAGGTGGAGAGGTAGAGGGAGAGAGAGAGCGAGAGGGGGGAGAGCTCTGCGTAGGCGAGACCTAAAAACAGGGTGAGAGGTCAGGAAGAGGGAAGTGTGAATCTTTTAGCTTTTTTTCCAGGGACACCATGTTGCTTTGAAACTGGCCTGTCTCTCTGTACAAATGCAAGTTGGTGTTTTTTCAGCCTTATACCCATTGTTGTTTTCGGACTCGCTGAAGAAACCCTGGGTGATTTGGTAGTGCGCCACAAGGCCTAAGCAAGCTGGCACAGAAAAAATAAAACCGATCAAAGAAATGGCCCTGGCGGCTGCTGATCAGGCAGTAATTCTATGTTTGATTTTTCAGTTAAACAAATGAAGGTTTACAAATTACTACACAGCGAATGGAGTGTATCTATTGAAAGAACTAAATTAAACTCCGCAAATATGACGAGCAAACCAATTTCTCGTATATTTATTTTGTGTGTTCATTATACATCTACTGGAGCAGAGAATAGAGTACTGGATACAGCGCGAGCGATGGTATCGGGTATAAAACCGGGTTGATGTTTAGCGCGTCACACGCTGTCTTCTGTTGCTTCAGAGCATTTGGGACAGGATGTAGAATTCCAATAAATGCTTTTATTTGGGAGGAAAGAGAGTTTGGGTTTTCAGGTACGTGTACGTTTTTGCTGGAAAGGGTTGGGTTTTCAAGTTTCTTTAACTAAAAATATTCACCTTCTATTTTTAGCAATTTCGAAAAAGAGTTTCAAAGAGTGGAGCTTTGCACTGCATATCATGTACACTAGCGCACCTTTTTTGTGATGTTTTTGTGAACGCTTGCGTTGTGAGTTGAGCCCGGGCTCCGGAATCGTTCATTCAACAAATGAAGTCGATTTTGGGATGACAGCCTGCACACACAGGAGACAACTCTTGCAGCTGGACGGGCGTGAGCCTTGAAGAAGTAAACAAGTGGGAGGGGTGGGGAGAGTGCTGCCATGAAGCTGATGAGGAGGGAGGGGGTAGTTAGAGCAGAGAGCAAGGTGTAGGAGCATGATTCACGTGCTGTAAGGCTTAATGAGGCATTACAGAAACCCAGATGGCGGCTGTGCACGTTCACGTGTGCGTAACCGCAAGCTTGAGGGCAGCAAAAGCGTGTGGTAGCACTTTGAAAACCCACTTACTAAATGTCTCGCAGAGCAACCCATGCGTTGGCTCAGGCGAGACCTAAAAATCCCCGGAATCAACAAGCAAGAGGGAATCACTCTCCTAGAATTGCTGGAGGCCCTGCCCAACTCCAGCGCCTCGAGAGACGCAGCAGCCCATGCACTTAAAAAAGGAGAAAGCTATCAAAAGATTAATTCATAGGACATCCTAGAGTTGCCTGAGGAGACCAAAACCGCACAAATGGGCAAAATAGTGAGGGAACACAGATGAGCCCGTAGGTCTGGCTGTAGAGTCCATACCAAAAAGGACAAGTTGTCTGGCCATGCTGAAACCATCAACACCACCTCTACAATGAGGACGCTGGCATGGTCTGGAAGGAGAGGAATCACCATCTCCCCCATATTCCAAAGGGCGTTTGAGTAATTGAACAACAAGCAAATAGCATTGCAAAAATGTAGGGCTACGCTTCCCTGACAAAAATGCTTTTTTGCTTCAACATAGCTAAATGACACTACTCTCCAGACATAGGAGAGGAGGACGAAGCAAAAGAAATATCATTGGGTCTGGGAACCAAAGAGGAAGGCCACTACACAACATTGAGTAGAGGCACAGAGGACAAAAAGTCTGGTGCATTTTTAGCGGAGTGATACCGCTTGTGATCTGAGCACGAACTTCTGGAACCAAGGCACGTCTACCTGTCTCTCAGGGCCAGGCTGGCTGTAGATGGCACTGGGCGTTTTCCCAGTGGGCCAGAAAGGTAGAGGCCGGTTCTGGACCTGTGGGGGCTGGTTTTGTTACTGGGGGCCGGTTTTGCAGCAGTGCTGCAATATCGGCCCCCTCTGCGGCCCCCCTGTGCCCCCCTGTGCGGCCGCGAAAGTGATCGCGATCGATCAAACATCAGAGCGGCCGTGGGGCCGCGAAAGTGAAAGTAATTGCGGTCAAGCGCGGCGCGCGCACCCGCGCACATGCACTGTAGCTCTAGGCAGGCCTGGTAGCACTTTTTGGAGCCCTCTCAAAAAGTCTTGCCAGACCAGCGCATGCGCTGGGTCAGGTGAGACCTAAAAATACAATGTTCCTACAGAACAGAACGGCTGTAGACTACCTCTTGGTACCTAAAAAGAGAGGGGGGGGGAGGAGGCTCAGTGATAGGAGGTGCTGTACATACCTCCCCAACACCTCCCTTAGCATAGATGTACAAATAGATCACATTATGGATAGGGTTAATAAACTGCATGAAATTCAAAATGGGTTTGATTTCATCCTGAGAGGCATCTGGTCTTGTTTGTCTCATTTGGCCATGAAGATTTTTAAAATCGTGATTGCAATAATCCTGACTGTGATTCCCTAATCCATATTAGTCAAACTAATGATGAACATCATCATCCACTCTTGCATTAATAAGGGCTCTGCTCCTACTTATCTGCTTAATACATTTGAAGATGATGAAGATAGTGACAATGAAGAAATTAAGACTGAAATTATTAGATGCATTCAAATTGAATTGTTGTAGAGATTTTGTCTCCCAGCAGAAATGGGGGCCTGAGAAAATAGATTAATTTATATCATTGCCTTAATACCATTATACGTGGCAAGAAAATGCTAATGCTCATGTGTGCCTTAAAAACGTTCAGTTGCATTTTATTATTGAATTGCTTTGTCATTTGTACAGCTGTTTAAGGACGGGTGGAATTCTAATATGCATGACAATTTACACGCATTTCAAATGCATCACAGCCATTTTAATTTATGTTGTGCTACTGCACACTTGATGCGCTGGATAGTAAGCATCGCATTGTTGTGAGTATTGATACAACAAAGCGAGAATTTAGAAAAAAGTGGGGTCATCTTTTGTCTTATCCTTCTGTATCAGTTCGTCAAGGTCTTCTCAGACTTTTCTCATGGGAAGATCTTGGCCCCTGCTTATAAGTGAATATCAGTTAGTATCATTTTCAGCCATGGATTAATTTGCTTGTATTGAGAACAATTGTATAAACATGATGACCGAATGCATGGATTTTAACACTGCATGCTCCAGCCGATTAAGGGCTGAAGCTCTATTCATTGAAACAGCAATTGCCTTGCATTTTATTGCTTGCATATCAGCTGTTTTGCAGTAAACGCATGGTAGACTTTATAGGCTATCCTGAGTGTTGTGTTTTTTTTACACACCTATCTTTTGTCTTGAAGCTTTCTGGCACACCAAGCAAAGCATCTCCCCCATATTTATTCCACTGCTGACCAGTCACTGTTTCGGTTCTGTTCAGATTTGGGGGCTCCCCCAACCAGAGCTTGCAGATGCATGATTTTCTTGTAAGCAACCCACTTTTGGGTCAGTCCCTGAGCTTTTATATTTCACTAAGACTAGTCCAGAAAACAAATGATGGACGGAATGCTGACAATGCAAACATTCTCCCCCAGTCAAAAGATCTGGGTTAAATCCATCATTCTTTTGCCCACTACGCCACCCCAGTTTGGACCCAGCCATATGCAAATCAGTCTTGACCCTGTGCCCCATGGGAACAGTCCAGACCAAACTGCCAGGCCAGGTCCTCCCTTGACCAGAAACAAGCATCCTGGGACCGGTTTCAGGGCATGTCACCTTTCTTCAGCCAGGCTAGCTTGAATCCAGTGGCAAGACTGATTAGCATATGTATGTAAATGTAAGTGTCTTGTAAAGCGCACTGCTGCCCTGAGGCGTCCTGGCGCAGTAGACCGCTGGGGAACCCGTCCTGGTTATCCCTGTGAGATGGTCCCTCCAGGGTATCTCCAAGGTGAAACCAGGCATCCCCAGCGAATGTGGGGGGCCGTTGTGGAGATGAGGCAAGCTAATGCCCAGAGTTGCCAAGTGTGATCCCTGGTTAGAGTAGGCACCGAAGCGAGAATTATCGAGTCCACTGGCCCTGGTCCACGACCCTGCCGCGTCAGGAATTGAACCCTGGTCCCGAGCCGTCCTCTGCTTCCGGGTCTGCTGCCTCTAACCAGTGAGCCACACCACTCCACTCCACACATATGGCTGGGTTCAAACTGGAATGGCATGGTGAGCAAAAAAACGATGGATTTAGGCTCAGATCTCTGTACTGGGGTGAATGTATGACATTGTTCTGCATTCTGTCCATCAACTGTTGGTTTTGACTAACACTAGTCCAGCCACAGTGTATGTTGCAGGATGAGGGGTGGATCTGGGTATGCCCTGACAGGATACAGGAGGCTAAAAGTCAAAGAAAAGGATTTGTTATCCCCGCCCACTATCTACTGAAGCCTGATGTAGGAAACCTGCATTTGTAACCCCAAATTTGTCACCTTTTGTGGAACTAACCAGTAGCAACGTGCCTGTGCTCCCCATTAACTATGGTTGGATTGGCATATTCCTAATTGGTATATGTGAGAGGCTGGCCTGGTATATAATGTACACTTATACAAGAGAACACCCTGCACCAGTCCAGACAACCTTTATGGTGATTTAGGAGGTCTTAGACAACCTTAGAAAGCTCTCTAAGTGGTAGCTGTGACGAGCAGCCTTCAGGCTTAGTCCAGAAGGAGTGTAAAGCAGCTTGTTTTACAATAATGCTATCTTTTAGGTATAGATTAAGTGAAAAAGAACCACCCAATGTAGTTATAAAAAATGTATTTATTATAGAATACTCACTAACGCATACAGATATCTCCTACCCGGAGATAAGCACAATGCACACAATACTTTGCATAAAAATCACGTAAATAGCAAAGAATACACGGTGGACCCCAGGGGGGACCAAACCATACACTAAGAAAGTAGTATAAAAACCACGACTCGTGTCAGGACAATGTCCCGAGGACGTAGAAGTGTGGGGGACCCAAGAAACCCCCCCAAGGTGAGTAACTAGGAACCCCACGGAGATCGTGTGCAGTGTGAGAACACGACCGCGTTCTCTGTACAACTCAATGTGTAAGTCGCGGTTGCAATTTTAAATATTAAGGACCCTTCCCAGTGCACCCTGAAGAAACCCTGTGGAAGACAGAAGGTTGGAGAGCCACCCCACCTGTGGATACCATAGTACCCATGTTACCTACACCAGGGAAGCCGGGTGCCTAGGTGTGAAGTGGTGTCGGAAACCGCCGGCAAACCCAATGGAGGGCTTCTGGAAAATGCAGCTGCTGAAGAAGCAGAAAGTGTCCGGTGAAATCCGAAGGTGGATTCAAGTTGAAGAGTACCTGCAAGCAGAGGGGACAGAGTCTATGTCACTCAGGAGTGACACGGAGACCTGGAAGACGAATGCCCACCGATGTCGGGAGTTGAAGGAGAGTTAACGGTGACCTTGACTCTGCATCTGTGAGGACCAGGCGACACTGTGGAAAACCAGGAGCCGTGTACCAGCTGTCCCACGTCGGATGTCGAGAGTTGAGGGTCGGTGTCCGTCGGGAGCACCAACAAACCTTGGCAACTACAAACAATGTGGATGTCGAAGAAGGTGCAATGTCGAGACCAGCAAGTTCCAGGGGACTCACCACAAGCAGGGGAGTCAGGGCAGGCCCAGAGCAATCAGGGAATCCCAAAAGAAACAAAGGTGACCCTCGACAGGACTCACAGGCCGGAGGCACTGGAGTTGCAAGAGGGCCTCGAGCAGCTCACCAGAAGATGCAGGTCACAGTGCAGACCATGCAGTGTGGACGAAAATTTTATTCACTGGAGATGCTTGAGGTTGGGGCTAGTTGGAGCCCGAAGATCTTGGTGGAAGGAAGCCAACAAGCCTTTGCAACAGCAAGTCGATGCAGTGCACAGGTGTTCGGTTCCTGTGGCTCCTACGAGGGATACTGGCCTCAAACTTGGCGAGAGGGCAGGGCAGGCCTCGAGAGATATGGAAAACCACAACCGCTGTTGCTGAGCCTTTCGGAGTCTGTGGGAGCTCAGGATCAGCAGACCGGTCAGCTTGGTTGCGGTGCCTGCAGATGCAGGGAAGTGACTCATTCACTCCAAGGGAGATTCCTTCATGTGTCTTGGATGCCCACAGGCCATGGAAGGTTCCTGTATGGTGCACAGGTACAGACGATGCAGCAGACTGGAAGGGAGACAAAGTCGAGCCCTACGAAGTCCAGCGAAGTCCAGAGTGCCCAGACCGTAGAAGTTGAAGTGGTGTCTGAATTGAATCGTGTCCCAAAACAAATCTAGGGACCTACACCCAGGTAAGCCCTTAAGTACCCTAAGGAAAGGGTTGGGACGATTCAGGGGACCCTCCCAGGGGAGGGTTTGGACAGGGGGAGGATACTCCCATGTCTTTGTCCAGTTTTGCATCAGAGCAGAAGCCACCGGCTCCCAGAGTTGGTTTGAACTGGACTATGCAAGGAGGCACCAAATGTGCCCCTCATGCAGACTGAGTTGTGCTGACAAGCGCACCCACCCAGCCCCAATACACTAAATCCAGTCTGGGAGGTCGTCACACTTCCCTGTGACATGATACCTTTGTTCTGCCTTCCCCTGCTCGAGCTTGGCTCAGCAGCAGCAGGGCAGAATTGTGTCTCTCGTCCGCAGCAGCCATGTTGTGCTGTCTGGGTCTAGAAGATTGGTACCAGGAGCACTGAGAGCCTAACGGAGGCATGTTCAGTGCTTGGAATCATACCTCCCTCACCGTTTACGGTGTAGATGTATGATTCCAACATGTTTGAAACCAAACATGATAGGATTCGTTGCAGCCAATTTCGAGATGGCCATCGCGTAAGTATGCAGTGCCCCTCTATATGGTATATGGCTCCTTCACTTAAAACCCAGGAGAATGGACTCTGTAGGCTGTAGGGGTGTCCTGCTCATGCAGGGCCACCCTCACAACTATAACCAAGCCCCCTCCCTCAGGATTGATAAGGCCTGCTATATGGGTGACTTATAGGTTTTAAGTGCAGTGATCCCAGATATAGGAAACCTATATCTTTAGTACGTGGTGTAAACACCAGCTTACACAGGCTGCAATGACAGTCCTGTAGTTACAGTTTGAGTGGCCTCTCATGGGTGGCTTAATACATGCTTCAGCCCATGGGGGACCTCTGGGGTACCTAGGACCTGGTTACCTTAGTACTATATACTAGGAACTGATAAGGGTACACCAGTGTCCAATCTGGGAAGTACTTAAATACTGAACATAACAATTTAGGGGAGAAAGCAGAGAGACTGGGGTCCTGATTAGAAGGATGCCAGCCAGACTAGTCAATAACAGCTTAGCACCAGGCAAAAAGTGGGGGTAACCATAAAAGGAGATCCTACTTTCCTACAGTATATTTAACATACATATAAGTTACTAGTATATGGTACAAAATGTACCCAGCGCCTGTAAGTTAAATGTCACTAGTTGACTTTGGCACCTAATGTGCCATCAACTACAGTGATAGTGTAAAACATGGATCCAGGGATACTGGTGGACTTTGGCACCTAATGTGCCATCCACTACAGTGATAGTGTAAAACATGGCTTCACGGATACTATTGCAGCCTTACTGTAGC
Source organism: Triturus cristatus (assembly GCF_964204655.1). Taxonomy (NCBI): domain Eukaryota; kingdom Metazoa; phylum Chordata; class Amphibia; order Caudata; family Salamandridae; genus Triturus; species Triturus cristatus. The sequence goes on along the minus strand of NC_140591.1, from coordinate 1,238,932,605 downwards.
AGTTTAAACTCTGCAATTCACATGTTAAAATAAACCCTTTTGACAAGTCGAAAACTCCCTTTTAAAAATACCCTTACGTAGGCATTGTCATCCACAAGGCAGGGTGCATGGTATTTAAAAGTAGGACATCTCAAAGTTTAATGTTAACATGTCCTTATCGGGACTAACACCCAAAAAATATTTTACACTATGACCGGTCCAGCTGTCGTACTTAGAAAACCAGAGTACAGATTAATAACTTAATAATGTATCTCAGGAATTGGACTCACTAGAAAAATATTTAAACAACAAATTTTAATAGCTATTAAAAATCCTGCCAGCCAGTAATTCGATTATGAATTGGTTTGAAAAAGGTGTGAAGTGCCTCCCAAGAGCAAACAATAGGTTTACCTGAATGGGCAGAGGTGACCCTTCTGAAACTGACAGAGTATACATGGTGAGGCTATGAGCATCCATTTTGACATTACAGTGTTAACTTCTGCTTGAATGTAAAATCCTGCATGACGGGATCTGCTGGATTTTGCATATAACACTGGGGGTGCACTTGAAAGGGTGTGTTTGAAAGGAAGGGAAAGAGGATGCCAAAACAATCTGTATGTAGCAACTGTTTTGTTATTGCAGAACCTTACTTTTGTTCAACCAGACTTAGCCTCCGGGTTTATTGTGGGTACAGTGGCTGAACAACATTAGATTTGGGAGGAGACTGGGGTTACTACAGTGCACTCTTCACATACACCCCCAGCCCTCAGAAACCAAGTTTAGTTTGGTCGAAGATTTTCACCATCTTGAAAATGCCCAAAGTGGGTTGAGTTGGCCCAGCGAGCTTTTACAGGTAGGGTGTGCCCAGAAGTCATTCCCACCCACTAGCTGGTGCCAGGCATTAATGCGTCATCTCGAGACACCCACTTCATAAGACTCCTGGACCTGAGGAAGAACAGAAGAGGACTGGACTTGCTGTCTATGACTAGAGAGGAGCCCTGGAGGACTGGACCTGCTCTCTCTCGTACCAGGACAAGGAAGTGGATTTCAATGCTGACTTCTTGTTGAAGCTACAGGGACACAACAAGCTACGAGAGGCCTTTCCTTGAAACTGTCCAGCTGAGAAGTGGTGAATTGGACTGGGCCATGCTGCTGGCCTCTGCCTGACACTCGTTAAGTCTCTACATGCCTCTCCTGAGGTCCTAGAGAGCTTTAGAAGTGTACTCATGTGGTGGATTTGGACCTAAAGTCATAAGACAAAATCTTTGACCAGGACAAACCTGATTAGTGTATCAGAGCCACTCCACTGAGGTCAGCATCAAATGGCGCCTAGGTCCCGGTCTACCGCAAACATTGACTATCACTAAAACTTTAGGCTTGTTGGTACTAGTAATAGTTGAAACTTTAAAATTTTATATCTCTGGTTCGCTTTATTGGATTTCTGTCATTTTGGTGCCACTTTCTTTATTAAATTTTACTCTATTTTACTAGTTTGGTTTGAGATTTTTTATTGTTTTGCATTGAAACCATATTGCTGTTTTGGTACTGTATAAATACATTACACATTGTTTCTAAGCTACACCTGTCTGCTCACTGCCATTGCTACCAGGCGGTTAAGCTCAGGTAACATTTAATGACAACTTTGAGGGTTCACCCTGACATGGATTGTTATTATTATTTGAGGTGTGTAGTTACCTACCCCAAATAATAATCCAATTTTTTACACCTGATTACAGTGGGACTCCTTGGGGAAGGTGCAGAAAGATCCATGTCCCACTGCCGTTCCACCTACTAGTTGCTGTTGTTCAGCTACAGTAATAGAAACGTTCAGGAATAGTGTAGAGCCTGCTTTCATTTTAAACGAAAGACACAGTGATGGAGCAGGGTTTTTACTCCAAAACGGAATACCTGTTTCATTTTCGCATGTTATAATTAAAAGTACTACTGAATAATTATTAATGACTAATAGTTTGTCGAATGTTGACTAATCAACCTTATTAACAAGAGAATTACACGTGGGAATGCTATTGCATGGCTAAATAACAAGTGAACTAAGTTGGTGAGCAAACTGATAGAAAACGATGTTGCTTATGTGATGTTATGGTGTTTTGCGCTTATAATTAAAATGCATTAATAGCTTCTGATGTCGCAAATGGCTAGATAAATACACACACATAAGGGTATTAGCTGGGGAATAACACTGTTTAATCATTTCTATGCAGTAATTATGTTTTGTGTTTCTTTACTCTTAAGTTGACAATTGTGGCCTACTGAAAGATGTCCACCTCCTGCTGCCTGCAGTCGAGTAGATGACTTAATGGAAAATTTTGCAAGAAGGCTTCGCGTTGCCTGTGACCTTGCCCTCTTGTCGAACTGGAAAGCCATGAACATGACGACAAATCCAGGCTGGCAGCTAAAAACCCCTGGATGAGAAAATTGTAGCAACTGAATAAATCTGACTACATGAACTTTCGGTGGTCTCATAAGATGATACATTTAATCTGGGAAAAACATCCGTAGAAGTATCGGATAAAATTATGGACATTACATTTTCTATTCATCGTTTATGACAGACAATATTTGGGAACTTTTGCTCATGTTGCAAGACGACATTATTTCCGCCATTCATCCGTTCTGAATAAAGAAATGATACTTTTTAGAATGTAATTTTCAGTATAAAAGTACGTAGACTAGAGAGGTCTAGCGCCACTTCTTCCCGAGCTGATGATGCGAGGTCCCTATGCTGATGGAGAGGACGATGACTCTACATGACGGCAGAAAACTATAATTCTTCTACAGAGGACCGGTTCTGACTTAGGATCTGACATTTAGACAGATTAGGTAAATATGAGACAAATGAATTTGCATTTAATTGGCTTTTCTTGAAATATTAGATAAATGAACAATCTGTTTGAATTCCTGTCTCGGGTGATTATTTCTGGTCATGTTTATTTGATTTATTGTGTATTCTTTGAAATGTATTCCTCTAGATCCTCTGCAACTAGCTGGTCGCATTGACCTCAAAGTATAGGCAGGTCAGATAGAGCATATGTGTAAGGTGGTTTCTCCTCTACAGGGCACGGATAGTGTGATTTAGGGTGAATGTTGGTGTAATGGGCCCCACCAGCGTGTGATGTGTGTATGCGTGTGTGACTGTGAAATCATTCCGTCCGTGGAAGTAGAGGGGATTCGGAAGCTCTGATCTGCACCATGTAGCAGTCTCATCTCAGCCTAATTTTTTTTTTAATTACTGTCTTCATAAAGAAATCCTAAGATGGAGTTCTCTGCCCAGTGAGTAAAGCAAACGGACACAGGCTCCACACACACTCTATCTCACACATACACAATAGATTCACCCTCCAACAATGTCCCACATGGATGAAGCAAAGGACACTGTCAAGCAAAACTAGCAGCCCTCGTAACAATAGAGGACCAGAGGCATTTCTCTTAGAAGGTGACAAGAAAAAGACCTGTTCATACCACTAGAAACCATTGTTGCCACCACTGCTAGTCACTACCATTCTAGTGAGAGGAACGTAATCCCTTTCTCTATGAATAGTGCACTTTGGGTGCCCCTCCCGACCTCAGAACCAAGATCAGGTTCTCAACCCTTTTAAAGAGAAGCCTTCAGTGATCATGTGTGACCTCCATGTTCATTGAGGTAAAAATTAAATAAATGTCCTGCACACAAAGATCATACCCATCCTACTACCCCTCTTGCTGAGCATGCCCCTCTCAAAAACATCTCTTTCAATTATAAAATAATTTCTTGGTATTCTACCAATCCTCGACCACATGTCCTTCTAATTCAACTGCACACCCAAAACATATCTGGCCAACTGCCTCGCTTTCCTCAATGAACCCAATGCGAAATATACGCTAAGTACCTGGTAACCTACCAACATCTAATCCCCTGCCACATTTGAAAAATATAACCTTTCCCCGCCTCACTCACTCAGTGCTCACCCTCCAGCCTGCGGGCACTCAGGCATAACATGAGGTGCAATCAATTTAGTTGTTCCCTGGAGTGTTATCAAGCTAGTGTGCTACAGCTCCCAAAACCTGCTAGTTTAAAAAATGAATGGAAGTCATAAACAGCAAAGCATTTAGTAGAGGTCTCAAGACCATCCTTATTAATCCTGTTTCCAAATTCTGCCCCTCACCCTCCAGTCCAGTAGGTGTGTTTTCTATTTCACAATTCCCATTGACAGTAAATCCATTTTTCGGGCTAATGCACAGTAAGAACTGCAAGGTATCTCAGTATTTGGGAGTTAGTGTTTGTGAAGGTTGAGGGTGCTGACGGCCATTGGCCTGCAGGGCCCTTGAAGCTGCCAGATATAGTGTACCCCAAAACTGCCTAGTTGTAGGAGATGGTTCTGTGCTGATCCTCTGGTGAGGGAATAGTAGTGGAGGTGATTCTTTCATGGGCGTAGCATCAGGGGGTGTTTGGGGTGTTTCCCCACTAATAAATGTACTATTTAGTAAATAGTTGGGGACAGGAGCATTCAGTCTGGTATGGTAAGGTGGCTGTCGGATTTCACTTGGGATTTTTAAATACTCACTCGGACAAAAAAACACACACACGGCTGTTTTGGTGGTCTTAAAATATAGGTAGTTTACAAAATACTGTGTTTTATGTACACCTCCCATTCCGCCCTCCTTTCCCTTTCCATTAGCCCTTAATCCCCCTATTGCGCTGCTTCTTATATATTAGTTCACATGATATGCCAGTGTGATTGTCGGGAAATCTGAATTATAGTTGATGGGCTGGCCAACAAAGAAATCTGGATCTGCTTTAGGTATGCTGTAAAATGTGAGTCATTGAAGTAATAAAATCCCAGTCTTTCAAAACAAGACAAGGAAAAAACAAAGGAGATTCACATTTTTATTAATAATGCCCGAAATAAAACACAAGATGTTGGTATTGCAAATATAAGCTACATAGTCTTGGCGTGTGAACACCACTGCCTTCTGATCACATCTTAGTATAGTCATGGCATTTCTCTCAAGGTTTTTGATTATTGTCACTGAACAAAATCACATGTTCAGTGAGTTTCTGCCATGTCATGGACTGGGAACCCAGAGTATATGTCTGAGTTCAGGGGGAGCACTCAAAGTGTACCTCTCTTTTTGAAGAGGAACTTCTGTCCATTACCCGGTTGAGAGAGACTGACAGTAATTTATAATGGAGAAGACAGGCTCTCTATTGTCTGTTGCCTTAAGAGAAGCAATGCCTCACGGCCTCTCCTTTTAGAAAGTCTGCTAGTATCACTGAGTTGGATCTTTTGCTCTATCCATGTGAAACATGGTTGGGTTGTGCACGCACACAGTGCATGTATAAGGCAGCATGCAGTGTTTTACTGGCTGGGTACAGGAATCCATCTAGTAATTCCTTTGTGTGGAGTGCTACATAAAACGAGGCTGCCCAGGTGCTTTGTTGGACCTCATCTCTCAAATAAGGAGCATAAGATGGTAAATACAACCAGGACACCCTCCACTCACAAGCTTAAACAAGCATTTGCAATGCAATAGGTCTCGCATTTACGCGAGTTTGAGCTAATGACATTGCAAATGACAGTGTCTTTTATTTTTGTTTTTGTTTTTAAAACATAAATAAAAGGCATTGTAATTTGCAATGTCAATAGCTCAAAGTCGCATAAATGCGAGACCTATTGCATTGCAAATGCTTGTTTTAAACTACTCAACAAGTGTTCTGTTGTTGTGGTTAAATGCCGACTTAGTATTTAAGGCTCTCAACTACATACTTAATGCCAACATGTTGGGAACTGCAAAGAGAGGTACTTGAGTAATATCAATTGTATGTCTGTCATAGCTAAATTGTGGGCAGAACACCCCTAACATGCAACAACCTGAAATTAAATACTTTGATACACAGCCCAAGAGCACTACCACACTTCCTAATCAATCCTGCTGTGGTCTTGTTAACCATTAGCCATCTGGCGGTCTCAAAATCCCTACTATCAGACAAACTGGTATTTGTGAATGAGGGGGTCGAAAGAAATGGAACGGTTTAGAGACTATACAGGTTAACATGAATGAGAGCATGGTACTGAGAAATGGGAAAACAGAGACAGTCAACTGGCATGATATCCCAGCACCGGCTTCTATCTTCAAGTAACAAACAATAGTATATAGTCTTCTATACTAACCTACTGCTCCAACTAAACCTCCTCCTACACAATGCCTAGGCTAGTGGTGAACTCTCCCCTCTTCACCTTATATTTAGTCACCTCACAATAAGTCATTACATGTATAAAGTGCATAATGGCTCTTCGATCAAACGTGCACCTCATATCAGCTTAGAGAGAGATTCATTCGGACACCTCTAGAGGCTAGCATAAGACCTTCAGCAGACCTGCCACCTTCATGAGTTTCTATGCGTGATGTGGTGCTCCGGTCCAGGGTTTTTCTTTAAATGCTGGGACTTGAGGTCTTGTTTATTCCACTATAACACATGACTACAAGTCCCAGAATTTAAAGAAAAGCACTTTACAGTAACAGTTTACAGTACATTTTTAAACATTCGTCTGTTAGCTGTGTCACAACTTTTGAACTAAAACCTACTTCCTTATGTCGTCATTTCACTCGCAGTATATCAGAATGAATATCGTATGTTTTTTTCCACTGTAATGTGTCTTGTTTATTTTGAAATACTGCCTTGTTTTTTTAGAATGATTTCTTTAAATCTTCCTCACTTTTCCTCCTCACATCTCACAAGTGTTCCATTTGCCTGCACTTGACCCATTAGTTGCTGCACTTATAACTGCCTTCATGCTTAATAAACAAAAACATAACGTGCACCAGAAAAAGTCCAGCGCACTTAATTAGGGCATCGATTGCAGGTGTGAGCAGGAACTAGGGGATGAAGTGCATTTCAACTTAAAATGACGACGTAATAGGTAAGCCAAGAATTTTTCCTTCCAATTGTACTTTTGTGGTGAAAACTTTGAAAGGAATCTGAAAACTAAATTCATTGCACATTTAGGTCACACTCAGGGGTCTGTATGCACTTAAGCCTCGTCACCGGTGAGAGGCTTTTCACCGGGCTGGGCACCCCCCTCGTATCCTCCGGCTGCAGGCGCCACGCGAGCACGGTGATGAGGGGGCGGCGCGGGCCCGGACACGTCAACGCAAGAGGCGGGAACCGAGCGCGCGCCGGGGCCTCTCGGGTGAGGGAGAGCCGGGGGAGGGGGACACTCACAGGCCCGTGGTGAACATGCCAACCGTGAAGATGATGCAGAGGCCCGAGAGCACCGCCATGAAGTCCGGCATCTTCGCGATAGGGGCGGGCACGGTCCTCGAGACTCCACGCTGCTCTGGCGACAGGAAGCTCGAGAGCCGAGGAGGAGAGCTGCCGCCTCCCGGGCCTGGCCCTCCCCGCCCCGCCTCCTGGGACTTGACGTGCCGCTCTCGAAACGGTCTTGGTCCGGAGACAGTGTACGATACAGGAAAAAAGCCAAAACTACAAAAACAGATACGGAAGTTGCTCGAATATGCACAAGCTATTACTGGTATCACAGTCCTATGCAAACTACACGACCTGGAAGACACAAAATGGCCCATTAGAAAATATACAAATAAACTGAGCAGCGATAGTGAACAAATAACTAAACCTGCTGGTAATGGCAGAAAACGAGGACCACAAAAAAGTGCATACAGTGAAAACCAGCAAATATATTAATCCAGAAGGTAAACTCTAAAGAACTGCAATTGTAGGGCATAACGAGAACATTAAACAACAAGCGGCACTGAACGATTGCTTTCGCGATCGCTATTGTAAAAAAACACACACCCGCGAGTGGTGCGCGCGCGCCACTGCGAGGCAGATGTTTTCAATTGTCGCACCCGTGACTGGGCATGATAATTGAAAACATATGGGCTTTGGTGCGTGTAACAGACACCAATAGGCCGTGGGCGGAGCAATGCGCCCGCCTTTGGCCTATTGCGTGCTCTGTTGAAACAAAACACGCACTCAAAGCCCAATTACAGACCCCAAAACAGAAAACACACGCACAAGCGTGTGCGATTCCAGGGTCGATTTCTGAACCCCAGACAAAAAGGACCTAACTCTTAAAGTAATATAAGAAATTAAGAAATGAAAGAGTGAAGTGAGTGTATAAGTGAAGGTGACCTCTATCTACCCAATAATGTCAAAAAAGAGTAAACTGAACTCAGTTAAAATAGAGTTGTGAACATATATCACACATATTTTTTTAAGTATTACTAGTGTTCACACTCAGCGAGTGTGAACACTAGTAAAAATTAAATAAATATGGGCTTTTGACCTGCACTGGGTGGTTGATGAGTTTTTAATAATAATTGTTGATTTTTGAAGCTTTGTTGGACCTCCAAAATAGCATGGTTCGGGTGGCTGGTGAGCGACATATAATTTCCTTTACTCACTTGGGAGTGAGCTCTGGATACTTCCTGCCCCTCTCTCCTGGTTTGCCAATGTCAGATTTCAGAAGCAAACAGGTAGGATGCCTTATCCTTCCCTTTGAAGTGTAGCTGGAAGGCTTCTTCCATCCTGCCATTGGGTGGCGCTACTTGAAGACTGCTGCAAATCGCTTCGCAGGGACCACAGGACACTTGTTGAGTTGTAATTGAAGATTTACTGTAGAAACACAACCTGGTGACAGTCCACTTCGAGGAGCCAGGGTCAACTGACTCTTCTCGAGTGTTATCAGCCTTACATTCTAACCTTGGAATTAAACAAGATAAGATTCCATCATAAAACATCTCTCCCTTTACACAAAAATAAGCAATCCCAACAATATACATAAGCGTACAGAAAAAAACTGCAAAAACAAAAGTATATGAATGGAAAACAAAACAAGAAGTCATTCTCAAAGTTAACAACCTGAACATAAAATACTCTCCTAACAAAGAGCTTAAATTACACACCAATGAACCATATCACCACCCACATAATCCTGCAAATAAGAGGTAGGCCTACTAACTCTGACCTCACACCATTCCCTGGACCCAAATTCTTCATCCGGTACAAAGTCTTGTCTCACACCACTGTTCGCACAATCTCCTACCCTCTGGTACAGAGCCACATTACCCAGGTTCCACCTTTCACCACCTTCAATGACCGCTAAATACTTTCCCACATTTTCAACTTGGAAAGGACACTTGAATTTGCTCAATCCACCTTTCATCCTTTCCTGATCTTATTTTGACCCAATCACATTTCTTGAATTTGGTACTACCTGGTTCATGGACATTGTTACCCCCCAACAGTACCATTCCTTCAACCATGCAAGAACTAACCTGCTCCCCGCGGAATGTCCCCTCATTTGTTGAAAAGGACATGCGTGTGACACTATGTATAGTGGTGCGATACTCCAATAACTTGTCAGTCAATTGTTTTCAAATAGGTTGTCCATTGGACAGCACAAGTTGAATCGTACCTTTCACCAACCTATTGGCCCTCTCTACAATTCCATTACCCATGGGATTGTATAGAGAGGTGTGGGAATGTTTGATCCCACATCGTTCCAGAAATTGACACATTTCATTGGAAGTTAACTGCACGCCATTATCAGTGAGTAATGTGTGAGAAACACCTTCCTCCTCAAAAATCCTCTTCAAGATTGCAATGGTGGACTTAGTTGTGACATACTTCATAAATCTGACAATCAACCATCTTGAATGGACATCTACAATGACTGCAGCAAACCTCATTTAATGCAGTAACTCTGAAATGGGGCTTATAAAATCTAAGCAACTGGTGTGGCAAGATACTCCTGGATCATCAATTTTGCCACTCATGCCTGACTGCCCACTCTCAACCTTTTTTAGCTTACCTTACAAATACTACAACTTTCCACCCACCTCTTGACTTGATCATCTATCACCGGCCACCAAAATTCATCTTTAATCCTACTGCTTGTCATACCCTGTCCTAAGTGTCCCTCGTGTGCTAATTTGAAAATGTCAAACCTCAGCCCAACTGGTGGCACAAAGCGATCACCTCTCATGATTACGTCCAAACCACTCACATATAATTCTTCTAACCCTTTCCAGAATGGTCTAACTAGCACAGACAGTGCGCTTTCCCTCACAGCACCTTTCCTGATCATCGCCATGTCCTCTTTCAACACCACTTCCGAAAGCATTTCCTCCTCCCATTCCACCCTCGTAAAAGCACCCAGGCTGCTCTGCACCACATTGTGAACAATCGCTACCGCCTCTTCAGAATCAGAACTCCTAACAGCCGACCCATCCACAGTTTCCCAATCCAAAGACATTTGCGACAGACAATCCGCCTGCAGATTCTTCGAGCCATGTGTAAATTCACCATCTTAAAGATATTCTTGTAATCTGGCGGCAAACCTGACCAACTCTTCAGATCCCTTACCAGCACCACCAGCAGATAAAATCTTGATCAGAGGTTTATGATCTGTTCTTAAGACAAACTCATACCCCACAAATAGACTAGAAAATATTCCGCACCCCATGCTGCAGCTAGGGCCTCCCGTTCAATTATGGAATAGTTCCTCTCAGCTACCGTGAGGGTGTGCGAAGAAAAAGCTACTGTCTTTTCAGTTCCATTTTGCTTTTGTGACAGAACTACGCCAATCCTGGTGGCACTGCGTCAACAGTTAGAAATTATTTACACTTGGTATCAAACGAATCCAAAATGCCCGCTTTACATATTTCATCATTGATGTTCTCAAAACAAATCTGTTTTTCCTCTCCCCACTCATATTTGTTGCCCTTACACAGAAGTTTCCTCATATTCTCAGTTTTATCAGCAAATTCCTTCACAAATTTAGAATAATATTCAACAAGACCTAGAAAAGATCTCAACTGGTCTTTGTCTTTAGGAAATGGTGCAGATCTAATTGCCTCCAATAAGCAGCGTTTAAGCCTTACTCCCTCACTAGATATCGTGTAACCTAAATATTCTACTTGCGCAGTTAAAAACTCACATTTATCACGGCTTACAGTCATGCCAATTTCCTCTAGCCTCCTCAAAACCTGTGTTAGAATGCCATTATGTTGTTCAACCTTCTTTCCTGAAACTAAAATGCAGTCTTGAAAATAGACAACACTTTCCATGCCTCTAAATATGCTCGCCATCATCCTCTGAAATATGCTCACAGCCGACGCTAAGCCGAACGGCATGTGAGTAAACTGGCATGTCCCTTCACCGGTTAGGAAAGCGGTCAAAGCTTTTGAATCTGGGTGCAATTTGATCTGATGGTAAGAACTTCTCAGATCATTTTGGAGAGGTACTTGCCATCATCACCCACTGACTGCAATAGTTCATTAATAGTAGGAAGAAGAATAGTGTCAGACACAATGTCATGATTAAGTGATCTCATATCAATATAAACTCTTAGGCGGCCATCGGATTGTTGGGTAATGACCACCAGAGAAATCCAAGGCGAGGCTTTCACTGGCTCTATGACTCCTCCGTTCAACATATTCTGTAACAGTTCTTTGATACCGTCCCTCATCGAGATTGGTACCCTCCTGAGTTTATGCTTTACTGGCTTAGCATCATGTTTAAGCACAATTTTGTGTACATAACTCTTTAGACACCCCAGTCTGTCTTCAAAAACGTTATGCGCTTGGTGCAAAATGTCCCTCAATTGAACATCTTTCACCACCATGATCTGGCAGGGTGACCTCAGATTTATTACAATGTTGAGGTCATACTGGTGCATCCAACCAAGAATGGGGGGACCATCTCTAGAAATATAGGGGCATATTATCTAGTAATGGCGATAATGATCGCCAACACAAGTTAGCGTACATTTTTTTATCGCTTCCTTTCCCGGATACTTATCACATTCTGATTGATGTATTATGAACACGTCGGTAAGATGCGATTGTGTCTGGGAAAGGACGTGAAAACTCCCGCTAACAGCAGAGCGATGGCGATAGATATTGTGGCGATACCTTGCCATCGCCGCGTTATCGGCGATATAATTTCAGCTAGGTTGCTAATAGTGTCTGCAAATCCCCTTTTAACACGATAACTGATATTCTCCCTTACACACCTCCATGTAACATCATTGTTAGTCAGGATTTTTTCTGGTGTTAAATTCCGGTGCTAACGTGATTTAGCGCATCTTTTATTCTCGCTTTGAGGGTCCGGGACGTCTTTAATAATAGCGCGATGTTGCGTTAGCTACTTTTAAATTGAACCATTGGTAAGGAATGCCTACCTTGCATGTCATTAGCGATAATTATCGCTGGCATGCTAGGCGATAGGAAAACCGCCAGCTAACGCCGGAAAGCTGGCGCTAACACATGTTAGCGCAGCCTTGCTAATGGGGCGATAAAAATATTGCCGCTTTTTCGGCAAAAAGTGCCGCAAAAGCGGCGATATTGCCCTTGATAATATGCCCCATAGACTTTACCTTCAATGCATTTTGCTCCAAACAGTATAAAACCAACCATGTACCCCACAATGTCTATGGATTCACCTTGGTACCCAACAGGATTAATGTCTTTAGATTTCAAGGAGAAATTTTTCCACAGTTTCTTAAATAATGACTCCGGAATTATGGTGTATATGGACCCTGAATCAACCATGAGTTCTACATTGCAGCCACACACTTCAAACATGGCCGCAGGTCTCTTCAACTTATTTGCATCCTCCACTCCTCCCGCTGCTACTCCATTCACAGTCTCGTCCACCACCAATATTCTGTCCCTGCACACTTGTTCTTCCCTGTGCTCTTGCATCATATTACCTTTAGATCTGTTCTTGTCAGACATACACCCTTGTTTACACATGCATGCATTGTGACCCTTGCGGCCACATTTCCTGAAAATGTGATCAATGGCAAAACAACGCTTTGAGTCTGCCATATGATACAAACTTTCACAGAGCACACACTCTTTCCCTTTGCTCCTTGAAGATGTACCAAACACACCCTTCACTTTTTTTTTATACTACACTAACTTCACCTTCCTCCTCCCTATGAAAACACTCTAAGCTAGCGACTTCACTGTTAGTTTTCTCTCTCCTTCCTAACTCCTTCATACACTTTTCAGACTCTTTAATGACTTTCGCAATGTCCACAGCCTCCTTCAAAGATTGATCCTTTGTGGCCCATAGTCTCTCCCTAATTTTCTTTTCTTGACATTGCACTATTAATTGGTCACGAATTAGCTCCTCCAAAACGACACTTGACTGCTAATTCTCGCTGCCTAGCAACAAACTCGTCTATAGATTCTTGCTCGGCTTGAGGCTGGGTATAAAATTTATACCTTGCCATGATAAAATTGACCTCTTTCGCACACCTTGTTTCCAACCTTTTAATAGCTTCTTTATAAACATTGTCCATGGGTTGACCAATTGGACCAACAGCCACAGGTAAGTATTTGAAAATGTATTGTCCTTCGCTACCTAGAGCACAAAGCAACAACATTTCTTCCTTGTTGGTGAAACATTCTGACCATCCAGAGCGGTAATATCGTTCTCCAGTGTTGCAGTGTTTGATGACATTACTAAGAATCACTTGAGCGCCAACGGCCCCGCGTAAAAACCAAGGAACTCCTAGACCTGGCCACAGACGCGGCTAAAGCGCAATATCGGGCTACCCTTAGTAGGATCTACGATGCAGGCGATAAGGTGGGCAAATTGTTGGCCTGACTGGATCGCAGAGATGGGGCACGGCGCGTTGTGGTTGAACTTATCACTGACTCTCACTCCCGGCTCCGCAAGACATAGCAAACGTATTTGGTAGTTACTACCACTCCCTGTACTCTTCCAGCACGATCTATTCGGAGGAAGAGGCTTTTTCCCTCATACGCGATATACAGATGCCAGTTGTTACAAAGGAGGAATGTCTCGATCTAGACCATGACATTACAATAACTGAAGTGGAGAAGGCCATTCATGATCTGCGAGGGGGGAAAGCGTCGGGCCCAAACAGGATCCCTATAGAATTATTTAAGTTAACAGCAGGCACGACTGCCCCTTTTCTCACTGCCATGTATAGAGAAAGTAAAGAGGTAGGGATTCTTCTGGAGGATCACAGACTGGCCAACATCATTGTAATCCACAAAGCGGGTAAACCGGCCGACCTGTGTTCCTCATACAGGCCCATCTCACTCCTTAACTGCGAGGCCAAGATCATGGCAAAAGTTCTTGCCACTCGTCTGTTACAAGTGCTTCCAAATTTGGTGCACCCGGATCAGTCTGGGTTCATGCCAGCTGGAAATACGTCTCTCAACCTCCGTCTGCATGCATTGCTTTGTAGGGCGGGTACTATCAGTGAGGATGCCGTGGTGGTGTCACTTGACGCCGCCTCGGCCTTTGACACCATTGAATGGCCCTACATGTTCGCGGTGCTCCACAGGTTGGGGTTCGGTCCGGAATTTATCAACTGGGTACGTCTTCTATATAGCAAACCGTTGACGCAAGTGGTCGTAAACAATCAGACGTCTCCTGTCTTCTCACTGGGAAGGGGGACCAGACAAGGCTGCCCCCTGTCACCCCTCCTCTTTGCTTTGGCCCTGGAACCTCTCGCAGCATGGATCCGGCAAGACCCCTCAATTCGGGTCCTTAAATGGACTTATGGATGGGAGGATTGCATATCACTGTATGCAGATGATATTTTGCTTTATCTCGCCTCCCTGGCGAAGTCTCTTAATGTGGTTATGGACATTTTCCACATTTTGGTAGATTCACCGGCTACTGGATCAAGTGGTCCAAATCGGTGATTTACGTTCTCAGCAGGCAACGACCTCGACTTCCCCGGGACTTTCAATTGACGGAAGCCGCTGAAGGTTTCAGATATTTGGAAATCTGGGTATCTAAAGACCTGAAGCGGTTTTATAACGCCAACCTCCGGCCACCACTGACACGCCTTAAATCTGATGTCCAGCACTGGAAATCACTCCCCTTGACCCTCCTAGGACGTGCTGCCCTATTCAAAATTATGTCCGTCCCACGTCTTTTGTACGTGTTGCAGAACACTCCTCTTCCGGTTGCGGCATCGTATTTTAAAGAACTGGAGGGCATTGTACGAGACTTGCTATGGGAGGGTAAACCACCTCGCATCGCCACACATAAGCTCACACTGGGATGGTTCAACGGGGGCATTGGACTCCCCAACATGAAGAGATACTAGTGGGCCTCGCAGCTTGCTGCCATTAATCAGTGCACCTATAGGCGACACGATGACCCGGCCTTTCGGATCGATCAATGGTTCCTCCCCGGGGGTGGGTTTGAGGGCGCACTATACACAAAGTCTCAGGAAAATGTCTTGTCCAGTCCAACTTAGCACGACGTGCAAATATGGAGAGACGCTACTAAAAGTCTGGGGTGGGAGGGCAAACTTACTCAAGCCATGCCGCTCTGGCACTGTGACCAGCTGTGTCGATTGTCGCGTTCCTTGGGGTTGGACAAATGGGATACCATTGGTATTTCTAAAATCGGAGACCTTTGGAAATCCTGGACTGTCATATCATTCTCCCAACTATGTCAGGAATTTGAAATGGCTGGCTCTGAACGGTTCTGGTATTTCCAAATTAGACACGCACTACTCTCAGCTCTCCCTAAAGGTGCGGACCTCCCAGCCTCCTCCCCCTTAGAGGACAGGATTCTAGATGGCGATCTGCCAGAAAAGGCCATTTCACTTATATACAAGAAATGTATCAACAATATGACCGATCCCCTGACACGGCTAAGGGATAAATGGGACCATGACGTGGCAGGCCTGGACGACAGGGAATGGCTAGCCGCAGTGGCTTCTCCCCGCGAGGGTGCCATCTCCTCCAGACTCCGACTGGTTCAGTTAAAAATCCTCCACAGGACGTACCTGTCTGGCCCCTCGCTGGTCCACATGGGATACGCCCAGGATAGTGGCTGTACACGGCTTTGCGGGCATGAGGGGACCTTCATTCATACACTTTGGGAATGTGAGACGATTCAGAAATTTTGGGAGGGGGTGGTTATAATGACGGGGGAAGTATTGGGGCAACAGTTACGATGCAACATCAAATTGATTTTGTTAAACACATGGGACCCCACTGATCTAACAGCCAAAGAAAGGATATGGGTCACGTTGGGCTTTATGGTGGCCAAGCGAAATATTGCACGATTATGGAGGGCGCCGACATCACCAAGCATTGCTGACTGGGCTAGAGACATGGATTGGTGTATGGTGACTGAGATACCTATCTATGTCTCCAGGGGATGCCCAAAGAAGTGAGCCGCCGGGGGCGGGGGGAGATGGGATCAACGATATTGGATGATGTGTCGTTCCCGAATACATTCATGTTGCACTGTGGTGGAGGGATCTTTGATGCTCTATCGCACTGTGTGCCATTAACTGCATGTGAAATACTGTGTCTTTACTGTTTAACATGCCAATTTGTCAATAAAAAGAGTTTACAACAAAAAAAAAAGAATCACTTGAAGTCGAATTCCTGAAGAATAGTTTATTTCTAAGATTAAGTAGGAAGATAGAAAAACCCACGAAGAGCAGGTAAGAACTGCCAGTGAAGCTGTTGTCCAGTATAGACCCTCAAAGAGAATGCTCAACTAAGCAACAGCAAACCCCAGGGAGACAGAATCAGAACGTAACACAAAGATCTATATGACAATTAAGACTTAAAGGGATACAACATCCAGCATCTCCACCCAATCCTACCGAGCAATTGCCGGTGTGCCAGACTGAGATAAAAACATAGGTGGCAATATAACAAAGACCTTCTGTGACTCTGCCTCCACATAACCACTGGTTTGGACCCTGTGCCGCACTCCAGTGTTAATTCACTAACTTTCCTTATCTACTTAAAAAATACATCCAGACCATATTACGTTCCAGAGTTTACTAACCAACTACTGATGCATTATGGTACTTTTATGCCTTTTCGACATGGTGCTTTTTAGAGAATCTAATTACAGTTTGAGCGCCACACTGCCACGTCCATATGCCCCTGTGCCTCTTTGTATGAAGACCTGCCATATTCCAAAACAAGCTCCAATCCATATTCCATTCTGAAGTGTCGTTCTGTCCACTTGTTGCTTTCTGGAATCTCCATGCACTTCAATCAGGCAGAGGGCTGCTTTTCCTTGCGCTGTGCTCCAGCTAGCACACACCTGTTCTATGTTCCAATCAGGCAGAGAGATGCTTTTCCTTGCGCCGTGCTCCAGCTAGCACACACCTGCTCTATGTTCCAATCAGACAGAGAGCTGCTTTTCCTTGCGCCGTGCTCCAGCTAGCACACACCTGTTCTATGTTCCAATCAGGCAGAGGGCTGCTTTTCCTTGCGCCGTGCTCCAGCTAGCACACACCTGTTCTATGTTCCAATCAGGCAGAGAGATGCTTTTCCTTGCGCCGTGCTCCAGCTAGCACACACCTGTTCTATGTTCCAATCAGGCAGAGAGATGCTTTTCCTTGCGCCGTGCTCCAGCTAGCACACACCTGTTCTATGTTCCAATCAGGCAGAGAGATGCTTTTCCTTGCGCTGTGCTCCAGCTAGCACACACCTGCTCTATGTTCCAATCAGACAGAGAGCTGCTTTTCCTTGCGCCGTGCTCCAGCTAGCACACACCTGTTCTATGTTCCAATCAGGCAGAGAGATGCTTTTCCTTGCGCCGTGCTCCAGCTAGCACACACCTGTTCTATGTTCCAATCAGGCAGAGAGATGCTTTTCCTTGCGCCGTGCTCCAGCTAGCACACACCTGTTCTATGTTCCAATCAGGCAGAGAGATGCTTTTCCTTGCGCTGTGCTCCAGCTAGCACACACCTGCTCTATGTTCCAATCAGACAGAGAGCTGCTTTTCCTTGCGCCGTGCTCCAGCTAGCACACACCTGTTCTATGTTCCAATCAGGCAGAGAGATGCTTTTCCTTGCGCCGTGCTCCAGCTAGCACACACCTGTTCTATGTTCCAATCAGACAGAGAGCTGCTTTTCCTTGCGCTGTGCTCCAGCTAGCACACACCTGTTCTATGTTCCAATCAGGCAGAGAGATGCTTTTCCTTGCGCCGTGCTCCAGCTAGCACACACCTGTTCTATGTTCCAATCAGGCAGAGAGATGCTTTTCCTTGCGCCGTGCTCCAGCTAGCACACACATGTTCTATGTTCCAATCAAGCAGAGAGCTGCTTTTCCTTGCGCTGTGCTCCAGCTAGCACACACCTGTTCTATGTTCCAATCAGACAGAGAGCTGCTTTTCCTTGCGCCGTGCTCCAGCTAGCACACACCTGTTCTATGTTCCAATCAGACAGAGAGCTGCTTTTCCTTGCGCCGTGCTCCAGCTAGCACACACCTGTTCTATGTTCCAATCAGACAGAGAGATGCTTTTCCTTGCGCCGTGCTCCAGCTAGCACACACCTGTTCTATGTTCCAATCAGGCAGAGAGATGCTTTTCCTTGCGCCGTGCTCCAGCTAGCACACACCTGTTCTATGTTCCAATCAGGCAGAGAGATGCTTTTCCTTGCGCCGTGCTCCAGCTAGCACACACCTGTTCTATGTTCCAATCAGGCAGAGAGCTGCTTTTCCTTGCGCCGTGCTCCAGCTAGCACACACCTGTTCTATGTTCCAATCAGACAGAGAGCTGCTTTTCCTTGCGCCGTGCTCCAGCTAGCACACACCTGTTCTATGTTCCAATCAGGCAGAGAGCTGCTTTTCCTTGCGCCGTGCTCCAGCTAGCACACACCTGTTCTATGTTCCAATCAGACAGAGAGCAGCTTTTCCTTGCGCCGTGCTCCAGCTAGCACACACCTGCTCTATGTTCCAATCAGACAGAGAGCTGCTTTTCCTTGCGCCGTGCTCCAGCTAGCACACACCTGTTCTATGTTCCAATCAGGCAGAGAGATGCTTTTCCTTGCGCCGTGCTCCAGCTAGCACACACCTGTTCTATGTTCCAATCAGGCAGAGAGATGCTTTTCCTTGCGCCGTGCTCCAGCTAGCACACACCTGTTCTATGTTCCAATCAGACAGAGAGCTGCTTTTCCTTGCGCTGTGCTCCAGCTAGCACACACCTGTTCTATGTTCCAATCAGGCAGAGAGATGCTTTTCCTTGCGCCGTGCTCCAGCTACCACACACCTGTTCTATGTTCCAATCAGGCAGAGAGATGCTTTTCCTTGCGCCGTGCTCCAGCTAGCACACACATGTTCTATGTTCCAATCAAGCAGAGAGCTGCTTTTCCTTGCGCCGTGCTCCAGCTAGCACACACCTGTTCTATGTTCCAATCAGGCAGAGAGCTGCTTTTCCTTGCGCCGTGCTCCAGCTAGCACACACATGTTCTATGTTCCAATCAGGCAGAGAGATGCTTTTCCTTGCGCCGTGCTCCAGCTAGCACACACCTGTTCTATGTTCCAATCAGTTCCATCAGTGTGAGTGTGATCTGGATTCTTTGGCAAATCTTTGAAAGCCTGATAAGAATCCAGTTTGTTTCCTGGTACTACTTTTGCAGTGTCCTGCTTTTCTGTGGCTGTGCTTGAGTGTTTCCTCCTTGGTTCTCAGTCTCGCTTTGTTTCTGCCTTTCCTTCCTGCCTTGATATCCTGAATTTCTATGCTGTCCCTTTGGCGCTTCTGGCCACACATTCAGTGAGTTGATAACAGTTCCTTTTCTTTACTTGAGTCTGTTCCCTTGTTAACCTTGTTCTGAATTCATGTACTATCAGAGCTTTAGTTCTTCCAGTGCCTGCTAGGTACGTCCTTGAGTCCCTTGTCCCAAATCCTAGCTCCAGTTTCCCTGTTTCAACAGGATAGTACATGTTTCAGGGCCTGCTCTGTACAGCCGGCTCTTTAACTCAGTATTCTTGTTCTTGACTTCTAAAGCCCTGTTTATCAATCCTTGTCTGTTCTATTCCCAATGTGACCCACTGACTGATGTACTCTGAGTCTGTTTACAGTGTGACCTCTGGCTTGGTCTTGGGTCTGATCAAGTCAAGAAAGCACTTCTGTTATTGTGCCCAGGTATTTTGAATTGTTGACTCTGTGTTGTTGTTAGTCTTGGTCCACCTTGCACTGAGAACAACAGCATTTATAGCAGCAGGCCTGATCTATGAGTTGGTGTATGAGTATTGTTAAGAACTGTCAGCTGGTATCAATGCAAAGGGCTTTACCTGAGCTCCTAAGAGACCGCAGGTCACATACCAGCTCACCCGTACTTTGATCAAATCTTGTTATCCCTTACTGTTGCAGGTTTTCTGTCTGCCTCATTTTCTATCATTACAGCCACCTCCTGTCCTCTACAGTCCTGTGATCACAGATTATTATTTTGAGCAGCCTGGTATTTGCCTTGTCCTGTCACTATGCTACGTATTACCTTTAGAAGACCCTGGGGCATATCAGCAACAACCGGCGATAATTATCGCTAAGCGCACTTAGCGCTAGGATAATTATCGCCGGCTAGTGTGGATTTTTTTCACTGAGATAGCGTGCTATTAGCAACGCTTATCTCAAAAGCGATAAAAATCCTAGCGCTAACTGCCTAACGTGAGATTATCGCTGGAAACCCAGCGATAATCCCACGAAGTTTGGCGATAGCTTGCTGATCGGGCTTCACATACTTAGCCATGATATCCACCTTACATAGGATATCATGGCTAAGTCAGTTTCAAAGCAGGCGTAAGGAAAGTAGCGATAACATAGGTTATCGCTACTTTTCTTGTCGCTATGCTGCTTTGCGTGAGGCTTGATAATAGGAGAAATGTCGCTTAGCGACATTTCTCCCATTTTCCTGGAGAGGAACGTCCACTTTGCATCTCATTAGAGATGCAAAGATGGGCGTTAGGAATTCAGGCGCTAAGGCAAGGTTCCACGCGATAGCGTGACCTTGCTAATATAGCGATAAAATTATCGCCACTTTTCGGCCGAAAACGGCCGCAAAAGCGGCTTTAATTTTATATCGCCGCCTTGTAGATATGCCCCCCTGTCCCTGCCTCTGCTCCCTGGCAATAGCCATCTATTCCACC
Source organism: Triturus cristatus (assembly GCF_964204655.1). NCBI lineage: Eukaryota > Metazoa > Chordata > Amphibia > Caudata > Salamandridae > Triturus > Triturus cristatus. The sequence continues at coordinate 1,238,911,698 of NC_140591.1, read as the reverse complement.
ATGACACCCGCAGCTCCACCCCCTCTTCTGTTGCATCATCTTGACAAAGGCTGTGGCTGTGATCTGACTGGGTCCAATACACAAAAAGGCAGGAATTGAGTAAAACCAACTTTGGCGGAGCTGTTGTGTAAGATATACCCAGAATGCACTGATAATGTAGAACCTGATTGCAGGAGAATCCCAAAATGTGAACAATTAACATTGTTCACTGAGCAGTCTAAGAATAAATGTTGGCAGATACTCTGTTCAGGGTGCCAGGGATCCTCAGGTCCTGGGATAGAAGTTGTATAGCACAGTATCCGAGAATATAGTAGTGTAGCAGAGACAAGATGCTTGGATGCTGGATTTCTTTCAGGTTTCAGACACTCCAGAGACAGTATGCCGCAAGGAGAGCTGCAGAATGCCTGAGAAAGAACGCCGCCTGCTGAGAAACAAGCATGGAGTGGTTCCCCAACAGGAGACCATGCCGTTTGGAGTCAGCCCAGCTGTCTGGTGGCTATGTGCTGGGAAAGGCACCTGGGTTTGAACCTTGCGGGACGTGGTGCATAAAGTGATATAGTGACTAGAAGGAAGAATGCAGCTCAAAGCAGAGAGGGGCGCTGGTAGCATGCCCCAGCAGAAAGGCATTATCTAGAAGAGGAGATCAGAGCACAAAAGCTAGAATAAATTGTGTGTGTGTGCGCATTGTGGTGAGCTCCTGTATGTACGTGTCCCCCAGCGTGCCTCTCATTTCCCCCAACAGGACCTTAAGCATAGTCCACGTTCCTGGTCTAGAAGTGATTAGTGGAGTGTGCAAGACAAGACGAAGATGATTAAGTCACTGCAAACCACTTGAAAACCCACCCTGAGCTTGCAGAGATATTTGGCTTTGTAAGAGTCTGTTTTTGACCTGTTATGTGGGTGGCCCCAGTACAGGAAAAGTAAACCACATATGGCAGGTTTTAAGATAAGGCCCCTGAAAGTGTGCAACATTGAAGCACCTCTGACATGTTCAGTGGTTTCATAAATACAGACATTTCCCTTGGTGCATGTTTAGAAACTATACCGAGCACTCCTCACACGTTCAAAAGTAATACAACAGCCACATTCATATGAGTTACGGCAAAAATAATACAAATACCAAATGTATACAAAGATAAATAATGTAATCACATTAAAGCCACATATTACATCATATAAATTAATTCACATAAATGTTTAAAGAAAGGCAAACTTCATCCTAAGATAAATCAATCTGTCTTTAGTCCCACGTACCTTCACCATATATATATAATACAGAGTATTGGTAAAATTCATCATTCGTACATAAATGTCCAGTGTAGGATGATTTTAACACAATCACTCTTCTGCAAGTTTCAGTGGGATGAAAGTATCATTTCTACCTTCTTCAGGACAGAAACAATTTATTCTATTCAATAAGACGTTACCATTGCTTTTTCTTTCATTCATCGTCCTTTAGTCTTTCTTGTGTGGTTCAATATTTCAAAGTCAATAGTATCTTTTCGCTGCACCAACAAAATTCATATTTTCCTACGATGGACATTAAAAAAAGAAGTGTTTCAATAGCTGTTCTAATTGCACCTGTCTGCTAGAAAGTGCCCTTACTATACTATTAAAAGCATATACAATTGTTATGTTTTTATTTAATTGTTTTATTGCAAGCATCTGTCCACCCCATATCGGCAGCTGCATATTTCCTTGGTTTTCTTTGTATTTTTATAGCATACACTATTGATCCAAAATGTTAAAAATGTAACCATTGCACTAGCTTGCCAATGCCAGACTTACTCGCTTTGCCAATGCATGTTAGTCTGCTGGCTTTGGAAAATCTTGTCCACGTTCTGCTGTTGCAAAAATATCACTGTTTTAGATAGACATCTTCCCTCTTTTGCAGCTAACCAGGAACAACTCAAATCTTCCAGTGAGGACTTCTGCTCAGCAATGTGAACCCCGCCTCCTTGGTGATCTTCATTGTGTGTCAGTGTGTACTCTGCACTTGTTTGGATGGGGCTTGTCTTGTCAGAGTAGGCCTGAAGAGGGATGTCAGCAGGTGGCACAGGCACCTGGCAGCAGATAGGAGCTGTTTGCGCGGTCCGCATTCTTCCATAAACAGCACATTACCTTCATGTGACCCACCCCCTGTATAATTGGCCGGCCCATGCCACCACCTGCTCCCTTGATCTCAGCTCATCGAGTGCAAGCATGCGCATTGAATGAGAAGGGACCATGGAGAATTCCACGAAACCGTCAGACCTCATAAGCGTCAGCTGAATCTGAAAGCAAAATCATTGTACTCACAATGAGCAGCCTGGAAGAAGGTCTGGGTGCCCCCTGGATGAATATATTTCCCGCAGAGCTTTTGGAAAAGATCTTTTGGCATCGTCGCACCCTTGACGCAACCTGTAGGCAGAGATTCAGCTATTGCCAAAAGCAGGCGATGAAGACAGTAAGCAGGGCCTCTTTATTGTGAAGAACCAGGGCCCTACTAACAGAGGTAAATATACTTGCATAGATTTACTCATATGAATATTTATTGTGACACGTAGTAGAAACTTTATACCATTTATGGGTGTAAAGTCACTCCTAGATGTAGACATGCATGTCTCCCGCTATTGGTGGAGTCTTCAACACCAGGATTTACGACTGTAAAGTTACTATTCATAAATGTTCACGTTTAGGCAGAAACCTCCACCATCGTGAAGTAGGTCACTCTGTGGGAACGCACAGAAAAATGTAAAACTTTTATTAAACTTCAAAAAAATATATATATATTTTCATGTAAAATAATTTAAAATATTTATTTTAAACCTAGAACTAACAAAATATTACAGCACATTAACCTAATTGTATGTTAAATCATAAATGCAAATACACATCATTTATATATATATTAAAAAGTGTTTACAAAATCCACCCTGCAGTAACATTTTTATTTATTGTGCATTAATATTTATTACATTATTTGTAGAATTGATTTAGATTGTTGTTAATTTTGTAATGAAAGTGTCAGTGTAATTTAATTTTAAATTGAGAATACTTTTTAATAAAGTTATATTTATATGATAATTGTATTTTTTTGCATTAAACGTATAAATATTTTCAACTTCAAAATAATTGCATTTAGTTAATATTGCTTTCTATGAGAGTGTGTTGCAGTACCAATGAGTAGACATGTGTGGTGTTGGACATATTCCAAGGCAGGGATAGCGTAAATGTACTCTTGTTTTGGGACTTTTTTGGCTGTAGTCAGTTTAGAAGTGTAGTTTGTGAATAGCAATGGGCTTTCTCTTTGGGTGAGCGTTTGTATTTATAAGTCTTTCCCTAAATCTTTGCTTACCCCTGGTGAAATCCCTCCAATTTAGGTGTTGGTATTCCCACTTTTCCAGTCACTCCCCTCTGTCCTGTCCACATTTATTACTTAAACATAGACCTACGTGTGCAGAGATCTCCTCACATGTTGGCGGAGACCTCCCCTCAGAAAGGGTAGGAGTAGCAGAGGCAGGGGTCTCGGCATGGAAGATAGGGAACAGCATTTTGGAAAACATGAGTAGCACTGCGAAATGCAGTTTGTGAATAGGACCCCGTGTCAAAGGTCACAAGAAGAGTTTGCTAATTACGAAAAACCTTTGGTAAATGTAGTAACAAGAATTATATATGAAATAACGCCTCTTCTATGTTGCTTATTTCCTAATGTGCATTTGCATTCTCCTGAGTAGTATTTATCTGTGTGTAAAATCATTTTTTATTTTTTTTTAGAGTAAAAGCACTGGCTGGACATTGATTCATTGTTATTTTGTTGATTTCTGAGCCATTAGCTTTGATCACTCTGCCTTTCTATGTTTAGGGTCAAATGCTCAAGGGGGTCTTTGTGCTCAGTTTTGGGTCCAATAATAAGGCGGCCCCAGAACACACAAGGTAAAAATCTCTAAAGACTAACTTGTGACCCACTAACCCACCCAACCCAGTTGTCCTGGAATTCTGCTAATGCTTGCATGCCTCCACTTCGCAATAAATTCTCTTGAAATGTTCAAGCAGGCGGTCAAATCACTATGAATAAATGAATGAATGAATGGACAAGCAGCTGTATGGAGGGTGTATTGGTGCTTGAAGATAGTGCACAGAGACAAACCATAACTGACAGTACTCAGGGCTGAATAAATAACCAGGTTTTAACTTATTGGGCAAGAACTGGAAAGGAGCCTTTGATTGTAGCTCAAAAGGAAGAGAATTCAATAAAGTAAGGCCAATAAAAACACAGTGCACATCCAGCTGTGCCAAGTTTTTGTGGTCCAGGCGCAAGCGACTGTGCTCCAGTCCAGCTCTTTCTTTGCATTTTGGAATTTGTAGTCTTGTTTATCTCATCATATAACCAGAACTACAAGCCCCAGAACACATGGAAAAACTTGTGCGGCAGAAGCTAGTTAGACCTTGCAAACTTGTCTTCTGTACACATTTCTTGTTGGGGTCCAACTAGGTCAAGGAGGACAAGATCCATGCGCAGATTTCTGTATTTTAAAACAGAATGTAAATGAGTTCCATTGAGGGTCATTGTAGGTACACTATTTTAAATGGATTTCCTTAAACTAATGAATTCATGGCTCCGGCCCTCGTTCTCTGTTAGACACAGCGCATGAGCTGAAGGAGTTACTGTGATAAATTTGCATTAAAGAATGAATTTCATTGAAGAGAAGCGGAGACCATTTTAATTAATGCCTCGTGTGAGTCTAATATGAGGTAAGAAACAAGAACAGTTGTGTCTGAAGTGAATAGAAAAAATGGATTTTGCAAGAAAACCGGTTTGCACACATGCCCCACATCTGAGCTGGAAAGAGCGTGCGGGCGTCACGTTATGCGTATGCGTAGATTACGCGCACGCCACGCGGGCACCACTTAGTGAGGTTCTGTGTCTGTCCGCGCGCTGACACGGCGCGGGCGAGGGGAGGTTGAAGGGCGACGGGCCCCTCGACGCTAAAGTACGCGCCCGCGCGGCACCAGGCTGCGCCAGGCAGAGGGCGGGTTTGCAGGCTTCAGCAGTTACCATGACAGGATCGAACAATGCCGCGGCACGTTCTCCCGGGTCTACGCAGAGCAGTAATGAAAGGCCTCCGGAGCCGAGGCTTTCCGCCTTGCCCGCTGTGTCTAGAATTAATCAGGGCTCCCGCAGTGGCAGCAGCAGTGCGGACTGCGTCAGGCGAGACAGACCGAAGCAGTCAGGAGCGTGGAAGCAGGAGTGGTCGCACTAGCATGAAACGAGGAGAGACTGTGCAGGTTGGCATAAACCGGGCACAGTAAAAGAAAAGGGCATATTGGCGTAGGGACCACCTCGGTAGAATTCCTGCCATGACTGATAAGAGACAGAGGCACATTAGCATAACCAGGGAAATTATGCACGCCCCAGCAGCGCAAGGGGGCACGGCACTGTTCAGGGTATCCCTAATCATTCTGGTCAACCTCAATGAGTGTGTGTGAGATATGGGAAACTCGGGCAGTTAGTTCTTCACGTTCTACATGGGAGCATCATTTTGCATTTCGCCTGAGCCTCGGGGATAAGAGAGCTTTGGCAGAATGACAGAGGGCACGCAAGAGAAGCATGAAGCATGGTTAAGAGTGGTAATTCGCATGAGAGCGTAGTCTCTCACCAGAGACATATCTGCGTTGTCTGCGTAGGCAGCTGCTCGGTAGAGAAGAGGGCACACTAGCACGAAATTAAGAATACTCGCGCAGGCGGTCTACAATGGCTAAGAGTAAATGGGCAAAACACAGTAATTGACTACTACACTTGCACTGAAGGAATTCCATGCATTTCTAAAGTGCACCGCTGCCTCACAAGGTGTTCCTTTGCTGGTAGAAAGGATCACCACAGTGGCAAAAAAAGGAGAAACAGAGTTAAAAAGTGGTTAGAGCAGAATCAAAGAGACGCATTGTGAGCCCTTTTCTGAAAACCATTTTAAAAGGGCAACTTCTCAAGGCCAGAGGCAGAGCATTCCAAAATCTGGCCGTCAAGTAGGCAAAGGAACGACCTCCCTTTCCAGACTTATTAAAGCGTGAGGAACGGCCTCCTTTTCCAGACTTATTAAAGCGGGAGGAACGGCCTCCTTTTCCAGTCTGTCACTTTTGATCAGACCGGAGTCTTAGAACATGATGCTGTTATTTTCAATGATTGGTTTAAAAGGATTTTGACACTATTGCCCGACAAATATGGGAGAGACACCCATCTAACCTTAAGGGACAGGGTCAAACACCAATTGAAGAAGGGATCCTTTTTGTGTCACACACTCTCACTATCAACATCATATATCAATATATACCTTATATTAATAAAGGGAAATCCACCATTCATGTTCTTAACACTGATTAATGTAAACATGTCAAGTTTATTCAATATAATCAAACCAGAAGCAAGTCATTAACTTTGTGCCATGGTGCGAACATCTTTTTTTGTCATGCAAGGCAGGACACAAGGGGTGGGTGTTAGAATCTCAAATGGAATTAAGGCATGATCCGACCATATGAGATTGACCACCGGTTGTATTTTGACCAGGAGTGAGTTGGCCAAGATAAGATCAAGGGTATGACCGGCTATGTGACTGAGTACTTTAACAAGTTGTCCAAGGTTAACGCCATCCAAGGTACTCACAAATTGTTGTGCAAGTTTATTTTTGGGGTCATCCCCATGGAGATTAAAATCTCCTAAAACCACAAAGTTAGCGTGTAGTGGATAAAGTTGGCCTAAAGTATTAGACAAAGATTGTAGAGATGTAGTTGCTCCATCAGGGGAGTGATAAATAAGAGCGACTGAGAACGTGGCAGTAAACAACATTCCCTCAATATTCTCATTATTAATACGCTTAGAAACAGAGCATAGGAATGACGAGCAATGTATAATCACAATTCCACCCCCATTTTTGTTGTCTTGATCAAAATCTTTAATAGCGAACTCCTGGGGGATAGCTAAGGCACTGTCGGCAGCAGAGCTGTCTTTAAACCACGTTTGTGTGAGGAACAAAACATCCCAATTTTTATCAAAAAGAAAGTTAAAGATATCCAAAGCATGTCTAGGTAGGAAGCGACCGTTTAAAAGACCAGCCACAAAAGATATTTCTGTCCGAGAAAGAAAAGCTGCAGCTGAATCATTGGAAATCAAAGGTGCAAAGGAATTATTAAGTGAGAAACTAGCCTATTCCAAAGGCTCAGCAGAAAAGCTGCAACTCGGGCACAAAAAACCTATTCCAGGGTTAGTGGGGTAAGGAGCTCCCAAATGGACATATTGAGCAGGGCCTAATGCCCACAACTCCATCTTATTGTATTTGGTAAGAGGAGGAGAATAGGATGGCTCACCAGCAACATGGCTGACACTGACCATGATCTGAACGTGGACGGGCGCAGACGGGCTTGCCTCAGGCACGCTAGCTCCGTGCATCAGGTGCATCAGTCGGTTGAAATAGTGAGGGATCACGGAACGACTACAGTGCAGCCTCGCAAAATAGGGGGCTCAAAGCCGATCAAAAGGGAATCAGGAAGCAAAGTGCAAATACATGGTGTGATAGAAATACACAATATACAATTTAGAAAAAGATTCGGAAATCCAAGTTCCACACACAATATCCCTCCCCTTCCCACCAAGAGTGAAGAAAACACACTGAACGCACCTGACCATGAGTGATTGAAAAATATAAAAACAGCTCAACCGTAGAACGAGCACAGATAAAACCAATAGAGGCAAGGAAGCACTCCAGTGTACCCCTAAAAGGTAAAGCTCAGGCAACTGGATAAATAAACAAAATGATCACAGATGTGTGGAGAGCAAGCACTTTTTAGTGGAAGCACACAACTTCTGCCCAATTGAAACATGTACTCCTGGTCCACTCATGTGGACGGGGCGAAGCCCCTCTCCTTGTGACACTCACATAATTGTCTGGCGCCAGCTGTGCTGTAAATCCAGACCATTAAAAAAACATCCAAGCAGCGAGGCTGGACTGGCTGTACCAGGCATCAGGCGTTTTCTCGGGAGGCTGGAAGGGTAGGTGGCCTTGTTTTGTAGCAGTGCTGCAGTTTTAAAAGCACTGCAAAGTTCCATGTATATTCAGCATTTTTCGGCCAGCAATAAACGTGTCACGTTAGCTCTGGTGATTTAATGTGTCTGCTGGAGAGAGATGGCAGTTTTGTCTAGTGGCAGTTTTGACTCATCTAAGTTAGCGCAGAGGGTTAATATGCCTGCTGCAAAGAACCTGTGTCACTCATATCACAGAACAATATTTTATGCGCATAGCTCAGTGGGCGACTGCTTTTGTTTCAGAGATTCTTTTGTTACTGTGCAGTTTATAAGTTACAATTGTGATCTAGCACAGTTAGCTATGAATTGCCATCAAAGAGCTGCATACAAGCTGCATGGTACAGGTTAGAAAGTTATGTTTTTTCCCCAGTCTTTCATTATCCTGATGTTGCTGAAAAAGGTTTGTTTAGGTCAAGGCTGGGCTGGCCCTACTAGGCATCAGGCGTTTCCCTGGGAGGCTGGAAGGGTCGCTGGTTTTGTTAGTGGGGGTCCAGTTTTTATAGCAGTGCTGCAGTTTTAAAAGCATTGCAAATTCCATGTATTTTCAGCAGTTTCCAGACAACAATAAAAGTGTCACGTTAACTCTGGTGATTAATGTACCTGCTGGAAAGAGATGGGAGTTTTGTCTAGTGGCAGTTTTGACTCATCTAAGGTAGAGGAGAGGGTTACAATGCCTGCTGCAAAGAATGTGTACAACGCATTTCAAAGAACAATATTTTATGTGCTTAGCTCAGTGGGTTACTGCTTTTGTCAAAGAGATTCTTTTGTTGCTGTTCAATTCATAAGTTAAAATCGTGATCTAGCACAGTGAGCTATGAACTTACATCAAAGAGCTGCATGCAAGTTGCATGGTACAGGTTGGAAAGTTATGTTTTTTCCCAGTCTTTCATTATCCTGATGTTGCTAAAAAAGGTTTGTTTGGGGTCAAGGTCAGACTGGCAGTACTGGGCATTGGGTGTTTCTCTTAGAGGCTGGAAGGGTGGGGGGCCGGTTTTGTTAGTGGGACCAGTTTTGTAGCATTGCATCAGTTTTAAAAGCACTGTATAGTTCCTTGTATTTTCAACAGTTTCCAGACAACAATAAAAATGTCACATTAACTCTTATGATTAATATACCTGCTGGAAAGAGAGTGGAGTTTTGTCTAGTGGCAGTTTTGACTCATCTAAGGTAGCGCAGAGGGTTAATATGCCTGCTGCAAAGAATGTGCCCCACGAATATATCAAAGAACAGTATTTTATGTGCTTTGCTCGGTGGGTTACTGCTTTTGTCAAAGAGATTCTTTTGTTACTGTGCAGTTAATAAGTAATCTAGCATAGTGAGCTATGAACTGAAATTAAAGAGCTGTATGCAAGCTGCATGGTACAGGTTAGAAAGTTATGCCTTTTTCCCAGTCTTTCATTATCCTGATGCTGCTAAAAAGGTGTGGGTAGAAATACATTCTTATTATTAAAGTCAACCCTAACCACTGTATTATGTTCTGAATCCTGAGTTTGTGCTTCTTCAAACCAAGCCCTCTTTAAAAGTGCCTACCAGTATGGATCACATGCAAATTCTACACCTTGTAGTCTCCTTCGCCATATTTAACATTTTCTATACACTGATTTACACATGTATGATTCATTGTCTCTGTATGTGTGTGTGATGTAAAGTTCTTCAACACTAGTATGAGAGGTGCTATAAAAGAAAATGCGTGTGAGAGAGGCGCTATGGAGAGATGAGAGGCACTGTTGCAGGGTGATAGTAAGGGAATCATTGAGAGCCCCAATAAAGATTGTCCTATCCCGGTGCACAGTAAGGTCATCATTTACTATGCTTTAAAGCTAATACAATTGAATATATAATGACAAATGTGTTGTAGAATGCACCATTTACCCCAGATTTTTTGGGGGAGGGGCCGGGGGGGTAGAACCCCCCCCAAAAAAACCTTACGAGTGGTCCGACACAATCAGCCAGAGCAGCTTTGGTTTCCCAGTCTGGCCTTGCCAAGCAGACAGAAGCACAGTTCAGAAAAAGTCATGCTAACACAGTCGTTATGAGGAGCACCTGTGCAAATTTCCACCAGTGGAGCATGGAGTGAGTAAATCCATTGCAAACTCTCATCATAGCCGATGGCAGTCTGGGCAGGCAGAACACACTGCAACAGATGTTACACACACTCTTCTGAGCAGTCAGGGTGTAGCTATCGATAGTGCAGCAGGAGCAGTGGCACTGGGGCCTAAGGATGCACCCCAATTATAACTATTTATTTTACCACCAGACAAAGGAATCCAGCCCATTTCCTTGCTTTCTTTACGTTCCATAGTAACGTTGCTACGTCACTACAGTCTCAGCTGTAACCCAGTGTGCTGGACTCATTGTGCAGCTGTTGTTTAGCAGAGAAAGTGGCAGCAGCACGGAAAGGCATGAAGGAGGTGAGGGCTACCCATGTATGCAGCCTTTCCTGGTGGACGCCAGAACTGACCTATAGAGGCGCACTTCTAAGGTAAACCTGAAGTCTTTCAAATGTGGCTTCTAGCAGAGCTGCAGGCTCTGCTAGACTCACGCCAACTCATAAGCACAATCTCGTGTTCACTTGAGAGTGCCCTCTGTCTTCTCAGCTAAGCTGTGTGGGAAGGCCCAAATACAATTTGAGAGATTCCTTATCATGTTTACAGAATGTTTGCAGGACTGGCTCCAGTTCTAGGAAGGCTTTGAAGAAGCCTGGGTGGATCAAGACAACACATAAGGAAAGGGGGCAAAAATCAAGAAAAGAATTTTGGAGATTCACGGTTTAAACTCTAACAACGTCTGCACCTAAGGAGCGAAGCAAACACAAGGAGATGATGGATGGAGTGCTGAAACTTTTCAGACACTCACCCTCAGTCACAGATCTAGGTTGAATCCATCATCATTCTTTAGCTCACTTCGCCACCTCAGTTCAGACCCAGCTATATGCAAATCAGTCTTGACCCTGTGCCTCGTGGGAACAATCCAGCCCGAACTGCCAAGCCAGATCTTCCCTGAACCGGAAACAAACATCCTGGGACCAGTTTCTGGGTAACACCCTTCATCAGCGAGGCTAGCTTGAATCCAGTGGCAAAGTGAGCAAGGGACCCATGTCTGGGCATACCCTGCCAACTTAGGGCGAACAAAGCAAACACAAGGAGATGATGGACGGAGCGCCTTCTCATTCTATCTTTCTGCATGGAGTTCCTTGTGTCACTAGCCATTCACCATGCTCTCTCTTTTCTCTTTCGCTCTCCTCGCCTGTAAAGACAGCATTTTCTTTCCATTTGGCACTGTCAATATTACAATAGTTGTGTCCCTCCTTCACACACTTTCACATAATATGATAAATACAATTGAGACCATCACTCAGACACACCAAGAATTAGATGAGCATATAGTCAGAAATCTTTATAATGCATTTAGAGGCACTGTAAGAAACTTGCCATGCCTTCTGCCTCAACTCCAGAGTTTTTGATCATGCTCTGTCAGGAACAAATATACATGCCCAGTACTCATCTAGAAACCAAGAGGTGACTCAGTTCACAGTATACGCTACACAAGACGCATATTTTGCATGAAAATCTACAGAAACGCAACATCTGGAAAATGCAAATTAGCTTATGCAAGGCAAACATGTGAAATGTAAACAGAGATCTCCTTCACTAATATGGAGTCCTGTAAGGGGTTTTTTGCAGTCATTGTTGGCAAATCAATCATTGTTTTAGCTTGTAAAGTTAAGGATATGAATATAGAGTCCAGTCATGAATGTGCATTGCCAGGTATGAGGAATTCCCCTGACTGTAGCCTGCAAGGGTCACAGTAGATACTGTTCACTGTCACCACAGCCAACAGATAAGGCCTGTTTTATCCATACCTCTTGCTGGTGGAGCCACTTGAATTACAGTCCGGGTGATACCAAATCCAGCTGTGCCCCTATTGTGTCTGCCCCATCACACAGTCATGAAGTGTCTCAGTTCATTGCTAGGTTTCTTGCGAGTCGGTGAAGCAGAAAGCACAGGCACAAATGGATGCCCTTTCAATTGTAAGAGGGCCTTTGGTGGGCCAGAGGACTCATTCGGGAGGGGCTGGCCTCCTGGCTCCCCCTCTAAAACCAGGCATGGTTGTTTGTGTCATTTTGCCTTCCGACACAGGTGAGCAAGTGGGTCGGCTTCCATGGACTTCATTTAGGGGTCTCCAGAGATCGGGGTCTCCAGAGATCGCAGCTGTGAGCCCAGTCTTGCCCCGTGCGAGTCATGGCACTGCCTTTGCAGTCATGGATGGGGATAGGCTAAACGCTGAAGATTTCCCCGGCAGCAATTAGCCAAATGGAAAGTCTCTCATACATGTTTTCTTTAGGGGGCCAACCAATTAATGAACAGGTCACAATCACAAATAATGATAACCCCCAATGGAGGAATCATAATCAGAATACATTTTATTGTTTTAGTTAATTAAAACCATAACAATATACCAATAGGGCTAAATACATTACACCATAAAATATACATTAAAATGTACCTGCTAAAAAATTTAAAATTGCTGCAGTATCACAAACATACAATTAAGGTATAAAAACTAAAGTGTTATACAGTACAAAAGACGCAAGACATTGTCTCTAAAGTGCTGTTGTTCTTCACCCTTAACCGTCTTACAATACTTTCTCACATCTGAAAAGAAAGGATTTTACTAAGTCAGTACGCAGTTTAGGATATACAAAATAGTTAAGTTATGCAATGCGTAGGATAACAAAAAAGACACATGAACATAGTCTCTAAGGTGCTATTGTGCTCCAACACTAGCCGCGTGTTAGAGTTTTCTTGTACTTCATTAAAAGTTTTACCAAATGACAGCTTAGCTGTGGGTCATTTGGGTCGAGGCATTTTAGTATAGTAGATCTACAGGTACAAATGGCTCTTGCATTAAGTAAATTCTTCTGAAGTCGGCGACGGTGTAGATTTAGAGCTAGACAGATGCAAATTAAGTGAATAAAGTCCTGTATTGGAGCTCCACAAAGGTTGCATGACTTCGGACCCTGATACCTCCAGCTTGGCTGGTCTTCATTAGACGGCAGCATTCTAAATCGTATTGCGAACAACTTGGGGGCATATTATCAAGAAACGGCGCTTAAATGATCGCCGCTTTAGCAGCAGAAAACTGCTGCTAAAGCGGCGATAATGGGCTTGATAATATGCCGCAGAGAATTCCCATAGAAGCCCATGTCTGGTGTCAACATGGGCTTCTATGGGAATTCTCTAAGGCATATTATCAAGCCCATTACCTCCGCTTTAGCGGCAGTTTTCTGTCGCTAAAGCGGCGATAATTTTAACGCTGTGCTTGATAATATGCCCCTTGGTCTTTAGATGAGAAGGGAAAGACAGACCGCAGATATGTTGCTGATTGCAGTTTTGTATACGATTGTAAGACCATCCATGCATGGGCTTGCTTCGATAGCTTTGCTTTGTCCTCTACAAATGAATGCTGCCTACCAGCCTTCTCTAGTGCTTGTTGAAAAGAAGTATATGGTAGGTTCTGCTGCCAAAGGTCTACAGTGTTTGTAAGCTTTAGAGATGATTGTAGGTAGTTTATGTAGGCGGATTGGGGATCACCTTGTAGTGCCATCCAAAGTGCATTGTACCAGGTTTTTATTGTCATGTATCTTCTATGTAGATACTGCTGTTGCAGCCCAAATTCTAACTGAACCTGTGCCGGTGAGGAGTTACAGCAAGGCCGGACTAGGAACCAAAACCGGCCAAGTGCTCCGCCGGCCCCCCCAGGGGTTGAGGGTGTGGCCGAGCTCTTTGCCAGGGCCGGTTTTCGGCCGACTTTGTTACAGGGCCGATTTTGCAGCTATGCTGCAAAAAACGGCCCTGTAACCAAAGCGGCCCTCAGGGGCCCAAAACCCGCCCCCACCCTTGCGGCGCACCGGGGGATTGCCCGGTGCCCCCTAAGGCCAGTCGGCCCTGAGTTACAGGGTAAGGAGAAAACAGTTTTGTATCCCTTTATTTGAAGGCTGTCCAAGATCGCTGTGTCTGTCCCGTGCTGGATTCCACTTCCATAGGCTATAGTTGGTAGCAGTTTTGCTTTAATGGCAGCCAAAAGTGGGGTGAACGATGGGCCTTTTAGACGCTTAGATATTGAGCGGAAAGCAAGCTCCTATAGCGAGTCCACCCTAAGCTCATGTGAGAGTCTCATGCTTAATGAATTAATGAACTGTAAGGGGCAATGTGTGCCTTCCATCCTCTATGAAGATGGAAGGAATGCAGAAGAAATGCCCTGCAAAAGAATTCCTCATTCCAATGCATTTGAGGAATGCAAGGACCGAGGAATCCTTGTGCCGCCCCGCACTGTTAGGGGCTGGGCATTGTAATTAACTTAATGTTAAGTACATTAAGTTAATTACAGTAACCGGCGCCCGACAGTGTCCTTCAGAGAAACTTCTCCAGCAGGGAGCTTGAGTGTGGCCCTGCCTTCCAGGAAGACCTTGCAGCCAAGTACCGCAGGCAGACTCCGCTGCTGGGGAATTTGCTTTGAAGTGCATTGTGAGGGGCTCAGCAATGTATTGACCAGTTAGCATTAAGGTAAATACATTGCCTAGCCCCTCACAGACCATTAGAAAGCAATCGCCGGGGAGAGGTTGTGGTGTAACGGCTAGAGCTGGGGAACCGGGCAGGAGTCTCGGCAATGACGCTCAACATCCTGTGATTCTGGGCAATTCACTTAATCTCCCCGTGCCTAACAAAAACAAGCATTAGCATAGCCAATAGGTCTCGCGTTTTGGACCTTATAATTGTGTTTAGCGATGCAACAGTTGCATAACTAAATACTTATAAGGTCCCAAAAGCGAGACCTATTGGCTATGCAAAGCGGCCTTGCGGCCGCGAAAGTGAAAGTAATCGCGGTAAAGAGCGGCGCGCCCGCCCGCGCACATGCACTGTAGCTCTAGGCTGGCCTGGTAGCACTTTTTGTAGCCCTCTCAATAAGTTTCGCCAGACCAGCGCATGCGCTGGGTCAGGCGAGACCTAATGACTGTGTCCTGTAACCCAACTGGTGCTCATGTAAAGCGCTGCAATACCTTCAGGTCAAGTTCGCGCTATATGAAACTCTGGCGAGGAAAAAATAATCGTGATTTTTTACTTTGTTTCTTCCCACAGAGCAGCGGATCAGATTCAATCACACGCCACAGCCGGGAAAAAGTCAGCCAAAATTCCTGCATTTTGCTTTCCATGCAGATTTCTCACATCTCTAGTAGGAATGCGGGCCTACTTCTGCTTGAGCAACTCGTCCCCAGGTTCGGCTGTTACCAACGTGTACCAAGATGCTGTGACATGTATTGTGCACTTTGTGGTAATGATCTGTCACCCACACATGCGGAAAGTGACTCGGGTGACTCAGAGAGTGACAGTGACGCACGGTGAGTGAGAGGGTGCAGGCAGCGCGTGAAGAGATCTAGAATGCAGAAATGAGTGTGGGTGATGAGCGGGAAACTGAGGACGAGGCTAGCAGGAAGCCGGAGCAAAGAACTGTGGGTACGTGAGTGAACGAGGCAAAGTAGGAAACTGAGTAAAAAGGAGTAAGAGAATGACTGAGCAACAAATTGAGAGTGTGTGTGGGAGAGCATATGTGAGAATATGAGACAGCGCTCAGTAAAGGTCATGTGAGTTCTTGTAAGGGAGAAGGTGATGGTGAGTGTGTGTGGCCAGTGCTGCAAGGAAGGGGGAATCAGCCAGATCCCCGATCCTGCAGCTATTATTCATCCGTCAGGCCTGTGAAATATGCTGTATTGTTCCCGGTGTAATTTGCCAACACCTGCTCACAATTCAGCAGCATCGCGCGCTCTCTGCTTTCTGTTCACAGCAGCAACCTGCAGGCAGTGAAGGGGCTGGTTTATTTCCACTCCCAACTGGGCAGAAACAAAGGGCGAATTTAAAGGGCTACCTGCCCTCGTTTTGTTGTAATATAATCCTGGCAGCAAGGTATCTGCACCTGAACACCTAATGCGGCAATGCCAATGCTATGGCTAAAGAAAAAGTCACACAGCGTGTTATCACATCACAAGTACTTAAGAGAAACTATGATCCGGAGCCAGGATTTTGATTTTGTGTAACCACTGTATGGAAGAGATATGTATGCATTGTACGAATGTCAGATGTGTCAGTATTTACATGCCCAACAATTTAAACATCACTTGCTATTTTTTTGTATTTAACACTTTTATAGCACAATTCATCGCCCTGTAGGGAGTCAGAGCGCTTTACATGCACACATTAAATTTGGCAAGAACTCATACAAGTGTGTAGTGTAAATTAATGTACAGGATGTTATATAAGACAAAGAGGGTTTCAAAGCCTAGGAGTCACACATTGTCTTTACTGGTAGGGATTATATGCTAAGATTGTGTAGCTAGGAAAAACACAAAGGGCCTTATTACGAGTTTTGCGGTCTGACCGCCTGAAGACAGCAGCTGCATCCTCTAGAAGACCGCAGTGCCTGCTGTCTTCCGATCGCTGTATCACAAGTTGACCGCGATGTCCACGGTGTGGCTGCAGAGGTCTTGCAGCTGTGGTGAGTATTTAGGTCTCGCCTGAGCCAGCGCATGCGTTGCTCTGGCGAGACATTTAGTAACTGGGCTTTTAAAAGCCCTACCAGACGCTTTTGCTGGCCTAGAGTGTGCGGTTACGCGCACAATGACGAGCCGAGGTGCCATCTGGCTTTCCTCTCTCGTCATGGTGCACGCACTCGCCAGCCTGCTTTCACTTTTCCCGCCGCGTGCTTGTTTTCTCATACTTTCGCGGCCGCGTCACTTTCACGGCCGCGTGGCCACTGCTTGTTGTTTGTTTGCTTTTTGTCCTTTTGTGCTTTTTGTCCTTTTTTCACGCTGTAGCTTATTTGACTTTCCCCGCCCTCCCTCCTTGAAAGCTCTTATGTCATCGTAACATTAAATGTGCTTATTATATTTCTCAGACATTAATGCAGCTTGCAGATGTTATGAGAAAAATACACAATTTTTGCTGCAGGGGAAAAAGGAAATTTTACTGTTCTCTAAGGTATGCTTTAATCCTCGCACCTTTCACCTGATCCTCTCATAAAAAAAAACAACCATTGTATTGTCCACCGACCAACCCGGGGTTGATATTTATAAATTATAGAAATGTTCCTAGACCTATCCTTGGCGTTCGATACGGTCAACCACGAAAAACTCCTCGAACACCTCAATGTCAGGATGGGATTGGATGGCCCCGTTGAATGGTTTAGATCTATCTCCAGAATCGATCACAGAGAGTCCTAATTAACGGTAGCCTATCCACCTCCACTCCGATCACAGTTGAGTCCCACAAGGATCAACCCTGTCCCCTACCCTCTTCAACCTTTACCATGAACCGCTCGCTGAAGTACTACACACCGCCAACATTGCCTACCATATGTATGCCGACGACACCCAGATCTACATCAAAATCTCTTCCCTTGCGGACATTTTCTCCCTGAATGAGGCCCTGAAGTTGACCGTCCATTGGCTTTCCTCTAATCAGCTTAAACTCAACACAAAAAAAACCAGAATTTCTTCTAATCCCCCCACCCAACACCAATCCGGATATTCAGGAATGGATTAAGTAGATCACAGCCTTAAACTGCACTCCAACCTTAGTGGACTCTGCAAAATCCATCGGAATAAACCTCAACCGCAACTTCAACATGCGTGGCCATATAAACTCGATGGCCAAACAGCCAGATTCCACCTGAGCTACCTTAAAAAACCTAAAACCTTTTCTCGACACTGCCGACCAGAAAATGGCAATTCAGGCACTAGTCATCTCTAGACTAGAATATGGTTGTTCTACCCTCGCAGGTCTACCCAAGATCTCTTTGGCCCCTTTGAAAGCCTGCCTCAACGCTGCAGCCAGACTCCTAACGGGTTCAAAGAAATTCAACCACATCCCTCCACACCTTAAAGCTCTGAACTGGCTTCCTCTTGAGGCCAGAATACACCTGAAGCTGGCCTGCATCACTCACAAGGCCTTATACTCCAACTCTCCTGCATTTCTCGCCCAGAAACTTGTGGTATCCGGAGGAGCGAGAAACTCCCGATCCGCCAGAGACCTCTTGCCCCAACCTGCACACTTGCGTAAAAAAACAACAACATACAATCGAGCTTTCAAATGGGCAAATTCCTCTCCTAACGCCTGCACCGCACTCACTTCAGTGACCTTGATCTACCTCATACTACGGCCTCTCAATGCTGGGAGGTGAAGCAGTGTGATCCCACATTGGTTTCCTATGGCCTCTCAATGGTTTCTTTCATTGATGCCTGCCTGGCACCTCTGGACTCCCCACCCGGGAATTTGTGATCGCCTTTTTCCTGTATATGTATCTATCTGTGTCTGTTTTGACCCCTAATGTATTCACGCCTCCCTGTCTTTTGTATACCATTTGTCACTCCTGTAAAGTGCTCTGGTACCCTCACGGGTCCGGTTCGCGCCCTAGAAAACTTATAAATAATAAATAAATAGTCTCTCTTTTAAGTGAGGTTGGCAGAGAGCTCCACAGTTTGATTGTTGTTGTAGTGAAACCCCTGCCAGCCCACCTGGCCCTACTTACCCTAGGCACAACAAGATTTCCAAGCTCAGCTGAACTATATATAGATATATGGCTTAAGATAGTTTTCCAACTACGTTGGCCCCATTTCTTTATGCATGCATGCATGAAATACCTTACTTGTGTCTTTCTCCTATTTACGTTTCGTTACAAATGTCCAGATTTACTTCGCGATTTGCAGATCAGTTTACAGTTGTCTATGGATTAGGGCCATCACGATGGATGGCAGTTACTGTCACTATGAGGCTTTCTCCTCGCGAGCTCCAACACGGAGCTCGTGTTGGGCTGGTTTTCTTGAGGAAAAGCAAGCCTCTTTCCTTGGGTGCTGTGTAAATAGACTACAACCAAGCCACACCAATGATGGCCGCCAAGATTGCTGATATCTCGACCATCCCGTTACCAAAGCAGCAAAAGGAGCATAAAGAGCACCCAGTGTTTAGGGGGTACGAAATAAGGTAAACTTTGCTCAGGGACATAACTTTACATGTAGCAATAATGTATAAGAGCACACAGTGCTCGGGCATAAGCATTCATGCAACAATACTGCATAAGAGCACACAGTGCTCGGTGACATGACATAATACTATAATAGTCCATTTTACTTTCTGTGTCTTAATTCTTTATTGAAAAATTAAAGACAGATAAATACATAAAAGTGTAGCACAACATAATGGACTCAGAAGAGTCTATTGTCAATACATATACTAATGTGCTATAAAGAAGTTAAAACTACATATAAGAGGAGAGAGGAAGGAAAGGAAGAAGGAGGGATAAAGTAAAAGACAAGAAATCAATAGTGGAAGAGAGGGATATTGCATATGGTTGCCTAAAAATCCATAACTTCGCTTATTCATTAGCACAAGATGGGTTAGACAGAATGGATCATGGGTGGGCGGATAAAACAAATAGAATTGAACTTACAAAAGTATTAAATACGTAAAATGTGGTGTACATTGAGGATGATGGGAGGTCCTAAGGGATCCTAAATATATAAATAAATAGTTAAATAATTAAATAGATTAATAGATAAATAAATAAATAAGTAAATAAATATATGATCAAATAGGTGGATGAATAAATAGAAGAATGAATAAATAGATGATTTGAGAAGGAATGACATATCCTTACCCTGAAAAAGAAGAACGAGAAAGAGAAGGTAAGAAGAGAGAAGAGAGGTGGAAGAAAGAAAGAGATAGGGAAAGAATGAGAGAAGAGGGGAGGGAAAGGAGAAAGAGGAAATATGAAATATGAAATAGGGGAGGGGAGGGGAGAGGGCAAGTTAGGAAAAAAAAGCATTCAGGAGTCTCGGAGACAAGAAGTCCATACTTGTTGGAACATTTCTTCCTGATCTTGTAGCCTATATGTTATTTGTTCACGGGATGCCGTCTGAATCATTGCTACCATCCAGTCCTCTCTCGAGGGGGGACTAGGCGATTGCCACAGTCTTAAAACACACATTTTGTCTGTAGAGAGTGCAGTATGTAAAAGACGACGCAGTGGGCAAGTAATGTCAGGTAAACTCTCAAGATCATGCAATAAAATAATGGGGGGTGTAAGGAGAAGTTGGAGGGGAATTGTTTCTTTAAGAGTATCCCCTATTTGAGCCCAGAAACTCTGTATAGAAGGACATTCGCAGAGTATATGAAGAAGGTTACAATTAATTCCAGAACACCTCCAGCACTTAGAATGTGGTAATAATCCTGCTTGTTGTAATTTCGAAGGCGACCAGTACCAGTCATGCAAGAATTTGAAAAGACAAAATTTCAAGAGGGCTTCCCGGGAACGCTTGTCTAAGGCTTACAGTATGTCCGGCCAAACATCTTCATCTATGATAATGTGTACGCATTCCTGGCATTTGTTGCGAAGAGCTTTAAGAAGTGGTTGCGAGTATAAGTGATTAGTTAAAGCGCAATATAATCCCGACATTACACCCTTTATGACGTCCCCAAATAAGAAGATAGTCTAATATCGGCGATGCTTCTAAAATCCAAGGAGAAGGACCTAAACATTGCCGCAGACAGTGTTGCAGTTGCAAATACCGCGAAATCTGGTGCAAAGGAAGATCTAATTTCTCACAAGGCAGATCAAAGGATTTCAACTCTCCATTTAGTATGACCTGATCTAGTGTATGGATTCCTCTTGAACTCCAACTAGACCTGTGAAGCGCATGACCGTTTATTTGGATGCTCACGTTACCCCAAAGTGGAGCTTGAGAATGCAAACGATGAGCAACCCCAAGAAGACAATGTGCTCGATGTCATGCTTGATATGTTGCATCACAGGGTGCGGAGGAGATATTTGTGGACTTCAAGGTCCATATAAAAATTCAAGGCCGTCATTACGGTTAAGTAGTGAATGTTCTATTGTAACCCATTGTGGAGGGTCTGCCGTACCTGGAAGTAGGTAAGCTAATTGCGATAGTTGTAAGGCTAAAGAGTAATGCTCCAGCGATGGCAAACCCAAGCCACCATGGGAGTGACGAGCCATTCGTTTGGCAGCAGCTAATCGAGTGCGCAAAAATCCCCAGACAAAAGTCTGTATACAGGCATCCACGTGAAGTAATGTGGACAAGGGAACTACAATTGGAAGCATTCCAAGAACAAAAGTAAAGCAAGGTAAAGTGACCATTCGTACCGCCTGTACTCTTTCCCACATGGAAAAACCCAATAGAGACCATTTGGCAAAATCAGTTTCCATTTGTACTATAAGAGGTGAGAGGTTATCCGAGACTATCCCTTCTAATCAACAATTAACCAAAATTCCCAAATATTTTAAGTGCAATGATTTCCAGCAAAAGTGATATCCATCAATTGATGCTTTTGTGGTGCCAGAAGAGAGTGGAAGAGCTTCACTTTTGTCCCAACTCACCTTATAACCAGAAAGGGCTGAGAACCTATTAATAATCTCAAGCTAGGTATTTCCCAAATCTGCGATGAGTGACGAATAAGTGAGGCACGGGGTTCCAAATAGTCCACTTTAAAAGTACCAATCATGTATAAAGGTGCACCGGCTGATATACTTCTTGTGATGGTGGAGTGCCTAGCAGAGTACCGTTGCCTGATGTTTGTGAGGGGTGTGTGGGCACAAGGGAAGGCTCAGGGCCGAGACATGACATCTACTCCATGCCAAACCACACCACTCCATTCTTTTCTATGCCAGTCTACTCAATTCCACTCTGCGGCACTCTAAGCCACTCTACACTATGCCACTCTATGCTACGCCACTCTACTCCACGTGACTCTACTCTATGCCACTCTGCTGTGCGCCAATTAACTCTGTGCCACCCCATTCTGGCACTCCATCCCCCTCCACAATACACCACACTACCCTATGCCACTCATTCCACTCTGTCACTTCAATTTATGCCACTCTACTCCATGCCAGTCTACTCCACTCCAGCCCAGTCTATACCACTCAAATCTATGCCACTCTATTCTACGCCACTCACCACCATTCTTTGTCCTCTATGCAGCTACACTCTATGCCGCTCCACACCACTCAATCCACTCTATGCCACTCTACTCTACACCACTCTACTCTAGGCCATTCTACTACACTTCACACCGCTGTACTTCACTCCACCACACTCTACTCTGCTCCACTCTACTCTACGCCACAAGAAAGATAATGATAAACAAATACAACGCTGTCTCTGTCCACTAACACTTAACACCACCAACAAGAGCACAACACCTAGCAGTGCAACAGTCCCAGACACATTGCTATTTACAATCTGTAGTCTTTTTACAATATACTCAAACATATGCATTCTTTGTGACCTCAACATATGGTTTGACAAACCTAATATACTGCGCCACAGAACCATCCTCACAGATCTAGTCACATTCTAAATAATTACTGCAGTCACATGGTCAGACCATTACCCTGTTGCTTTTCAACACAAGACACCAAAAATCACCCCAGCAAAAATCATCTTTCCCTCTACTACATATCAACCTTGGACCAAGCTGCATTTGGAGGACCGAGAAAAGGACATATTTACAAGCCCTTTATCGCCACAGGAAAGTCACTTTTTTTTACATTCCTGTGGCGATAGAGGCTTCGCCTTATTCACAGGGGGCGTTAGCTTAATGTGGGTTAATGCCGCCCTGTGAATAAGGCCCCCTTTCACTCTACAGTTAGTGTGAAAGGGGTGGGAAATGGGTGTTGCAGTGGGCATTCCACCGCACACCCATTGATTTTGATGCTGCCCCATATTTACAATGGTGGTGTAAATATGTGGCAGCACCCAAATTAATACCAGGGAAAACATGGTCTTAACATGGTGAAATGTGGAGAAATGCTTTATTTCTCTTTGTTTTTCCTGTTTCTATGTGTGCTGCATTGTCAGCACACATAGAAACAGCAAAACGCTGCACATAAACAATCATTAACAAATGACGAGTTGCAACTTCTATGTGTGCTGCATTGTGCAATACACACAGAAGTTACAAATCACCATTACTGATTGTTTACGTGCAGGAAGGTACACCTACCTGCATATAACCAATCTTTTCCTGCAATGCAGGCACCCTTGCAGAATGGTACAAGAGGGCCCGTGTTGGCGCTAGTTAGCTACATTTACATTGCATACCGAGCACGGAGTTAGCCTTTCTGGCTTAACAGCACACTCCAACAGTTTCCTAGTACATATGCCCCTATAGGTCTTATTAGATTTTGGTGGATGTAATACTCTGTCAAAATGTGACATATATTCTGTCCGCCATATTACAAGTGCCATAGGCTACAATGCACTTGTAATAGGGCGAGCAGGACATTTCTGACAGTATTCTATCCCCCAAATTTTGTATAAGGCCCTAATATATATCCTAAGATTATGTGCATGCACTTGATCATACATAGACCTACATATTTCTATGCTGTCCAAAATACGTTATATTCTCCTGCAGGAAGTGTCATTGTTTTGGGTGAAAGGAAGACAAGAGTGCTCTGCATCTTACTTCTGCAAGACACTCTGAATCTGTTTGCATGACTTCATGTGTCCCGATGTCTAGAAACAAGCCACTGGAACACAGTGGTGGCAATTATTTAAGGCTCGCCTGGATCCCAGTGCTGGCTCAAGATTAATCCATCAAGTGCTCAACGTCCATAGAAAGCGCTACCCCATGCATGAAACATCTGTACTTCAAGCTGCAAATCTTCACCCTGAACAGAACCCTCACCTACAGACCACCCTGACTGAAATCCACTTTCACCAGCCTCATCACTTACTTCTTCTGCCCTCTCACTATCTACTCCAAAGCCTTCATGCTCTTTGGCAACTTCCACTTAGAAAATAGGACTGACCCCTGTTTCATAGCACTCCTCGAAAGCCTGAAGAATATTGTATTAAAGCAGCTTGTCACAAAATCTGCGACAGCTCCACATCACGTATGCGATTCTTTACCCTTCCAAACTCCGCGTTGACTTTGGGGAGAAGTCCAAATACTTCATTGACCTGAAAGCTGCCCTCACCTTCACAAAGCAACTGCAGAAATCCTCACCACGAAGGCGTCGCACTGATTCCGAAGATCACCACACAAGTGACAATGACTGAGGGTGCCACTCCCGGTTCCCTATTACAGCTATGCATGTTATATGTTGTTTTTCAAATAAGCAATGTTTGCTGCAACACATCACACTTTCTCACACTGTGCATAAGTACCTGTCATCTTTGTATCCTTTGGCGACCAGTAGTGGGCGATCACACGCTGTCCCTTGGGGATCATGGTCCCTGGATTAGTTGGCATTTCATGCCCGTCCTGTTAGCAATCAAGAACGCTCTTGTTATGGCAATATTTCGTCTCTGAGTCTCCTTCCTCTGAGCAATACCATGCTTGGCCACCCTGCCTATATGGCAAGGGGGTAATGGCTGTGCCCACACACCCCACTGGGATGATTCCCATTTCTGTACCCAATTCTCCAAGTTTGGATTCCCTGGGTGGGGTGGGTTCAGATGCTCAACCAATTGGAGGGTTGGAGTCGGTGGAGGGTGGGTTTGAGTTTCTTCTTGTAGGGCTCCGATACTGGTGCCTCCTGCCAGAGGCTTGCATCGTTCTTTGTTCTGTTTTGACTTGGCATGTTTCTGTGGTATGCATTCTGCAATGTACCGTACACTACTGCACTTACCTTTGACACTCCTTCCATGGACCGCAGGTACTACGCTACTTACCCTCTCCATGTTGCTACATGACTGACACCACATTTTGGACCTGGAGCATTAGGGGTCCGAATGATCACCGAAAGGCACGCCATATGCATAAGCAGCTTATCAGACACCAAGTTGATGTTAGTTTCCTTTAGGAGATGCACCTCCTTCCTGCTACCTCATCTTGGCTTCTATCTCGACACTGGGGTGAATCATACACTCCCTTCTATTCTAACTACTCATGCGGCGTCTCCATCCTTTTCAGGAGGGGCCTTCCTTGGCAGAACATGCAATCTTTCATTGACACTGAGGGCCGCTATGTGATCCTTGTTGGCACACTTTACAATCAACTGCTGATACTAGCGGCACGCTATGACCCCAACACTGACTACCCTGACTTCCTCACACACGCCTGGCAACTCATATCCTCCCTGGGGCCTCATTCCCTGATTTGAGGGAGCGACTTTAACATAGCACCCTCGCAGGCGCTAGACTGCTCTGGACACCGCATCCAACACCCGTAGGCCACTACCCTCCTCCACTCAATTATAGCTGACAACTCCCTGCTGGACACCTGGCGGCATGCGCACTCTGGCAAGCGCAAGGGCACCATCGTTGTGGGCTCGCGTGGATCCTGGTCCTGTCTCGATCTCTGGGTCACTACCCGTGATATTGCCTCTTCGACCACCTCCGTAGACCCCATGGTCCACACTTTGTCCAACCATGCCCCCGTGCACTTATGTCTGCGACTCCCGCTCACACTTTGCCGCATGTTCGCATGGTGCCTACCTCCTAATGCCCTCAGTGACACCGCCTTCCGCGAAGACATCCGCGGTGCCATCACTGCCTATTTTGAGCACAACGTGGGCTCTGTCGAGTTGCCCTCGACCCTCTGGGAGGCCTTCAAGGTCGTGATCCGCGGGGAATGCATTGCCAGACAATCTGAGGTGCTGAAGTCTACATGGGGTACCCTCGAATGTCTGGAGAAAGATATTAAAGCTGTAGACCTTAAACAATCTCAAGACCCCAGCCCAGCCACACTTGCATCCATCAGAGCCAAGCTTACTGAGTTCCACGAGGAGGCTGATAGAGAGGTCACATTTCTCAGTAGAGAAGCCCACTCTCTACGGTGTGGCCAGGGCGACCGCCCCGCAAGACGCATGCAAATCTCCTCTGGCAGCCGCACGCCTCTTCTTATATTACGGCACTAAGTGATGAGGCCGCGGGTAGGACTACCTCTCCTACAGACATCCTTGCCAGGATTTATGCCTTCTATTCCCAACTATACACTGCTGGAACGGTAACCCCTCAAGAGATTATGGACCAATACTTTGACTCAATTGAGCTGTTGTGGCTTAGTAACAGTCACCGGGAATACCTGGACAAACCATTTACCCATGAGGAAATCTCTACCTTTATTGCAGGACTTGTGGGTGACAAGGCCCCCGGTTCAGACAGGCTAACCCCTGCATTTTATAAACAATACGCGCCCCTTCTCGTCTCACATTTGGTCGAAATGTACACTGACTCTCTCGAACGGGGTAGTTTCCCTCCGCGAGGCCTTGTTCACCCTTCTCTTGAAACCGGACAAACCCCCCCCGAGAGCTGCGATTCGTACCGCCCTCTATCGCTAATAAATACTGACCACAAAATTTACGCTAAATTGCTGGCCAACCGTCTCCTTCCACTCATGTCGTTAATTGCTTGCCCTGACCAGTCAGGTTTTATCCCGGGGCACGCCACCTCGCACAATCTGCAGACTATCTTCTCAGGCGTTCACCAGATTAATCCCACCCTACTGGCCGTGGCCACCCTATTGGACGCCACTAAGGCTTTTAACACTCTAGAGAGGCCCTTTCTTTTTTATCTTCTCCCTTGATTGGGCTTCAGTCCGAATTTTGTGCACAAGATACAATTATTATATACACTCCCTACGGTGCGCATCAGGGTAAACGGACAGGTCACCGACCCCATCATCATCCAAAGGGGCACCAGGCAGGGCTACCCCCTCTCCCCTATGCTCTTCGCCATCGCTATTGAGCCCCTGGCGGCGCATCTGCGTCAACATCACACCCACTGGGGTATCGGTTACTCGGCTCGTGCCCTTGTCACTTCAATGTATGCGGACGATGTCACGATATCAGTCAGTCAGTCAGAAAAACTTTATTTCGTCAGTTACTGCCATAAAAGCACAATAAAATAGGATTAAAAATACAACATCATAATATAACTTGAAAATTAAAAAAAAAAGAAAAGATATGAGGTAGGAACAGATAATGGTGCTTTTTACAATTTAAACCCTACTAACAGGGAGATAACAATAAAAATAATTCTCACTCCCACAAAATATTAAGACGTTACATCCTTTGGACAAGGAGCGATATGTTAAATGGGATAATTTTCATCCATGTAAAGAAGAATATCATCCTCTGGCAGAATACCTTTAAAAACATAAATAAGTTGATAAACATGATTTAAAATAAAAGTGTCAGTAAATAACATCTTAAAATCAGGGTAGCCGAATCGATTAAAATAGCACCATCCGAGTATCAACCCTAACTTTTCACTAAACATCTGCGCTTGCCCCACAAAGCAAAAAGAAATTTAGATATAGCAGCGACAAGGACCGGATGTGTATCATACTTTAATAGCCTAAAAACCTCTCTAAAATTTCTGATTCCCAAATTCCTGCAGAGTTGAAAAACCCATTTAGATCTAGGAGCCTTATATGCAGGACAAAAAAAAAATCACATAGGTCTCAGTCTCATCTGTCTCATTACACCCAGGACATAATAGTTTGTTGGCCCCCGCCCAGTTATTAGTAAATGCATAAAGAGGGAGCGTCCCGTGTCGGAATTGGAGAAAGAGTTTCTTGGCTAAAAAGGGTTGAATGAGATCTAGAGCTGGCTCCAATTTATAAACTATTTTAACATCTAAAAACCTGGAGGTTAAACTAAATGCCTCAATCATCCTACTGATACACATCAGTCGGTATTCTTTTAGAGCAGAGGTTAGTGATTGTTTGGAGATATCAAGACAAGATTCCTCGGGAGAAGACCACAAGTCACTCCTCCCGATTTGACGAAAGGCATCCCGAATATAGGACAGCCAAGGGATTTTTTCCGCCCCCCGGATGTGCATAACTGATTCTAGTTCCTCTCTGTATATAACCAGCTCAGGGGTACTCCATAGCCGTCACCAATACAATAGTGGGCGAGAGGCTATCACTTCGGTAATGGGGTGAATACCCAGATCCATCCTTAGAGGGACTAAAGGGGTACTTTGGGGGAGACCCAAGAGTTGCCTTAAAAAATTGTTTTCGGTCACTGCCAGGGTTTTAGTCTGGCAGTGACCCCATAGTTCAGCTCCGTAAAGGGTGGCACCCCTTGCTTGGGCTTAGTAGATTTCTACAGGGGGGCCAATAACCCTTACGGCGCAGCTCCTATGGACTTTTAAAATCCCCCCACTAACTTGAATAAATTTTAAGTTTGCCTTAGTAATCTGCGCCCGCAGTCCATTTTATCGTTTATGGTAAGGCCTAAGTAATCAAAGACGGGGACCCTCTCTAGAGGCCTATCGTCCATTTTGGGGTGTGGACAATTTGTGGAGTCGGCATGGAAAACCATATACTTTGTTTTCTTTATGTTGACCTCAAGATTCCTTTTCTTACAGAACAAGCCAAACTTCTCTAAGACACGTTGCATCCCCATAGGTGTTTTAGATAGGGGCAACGTGTCATCTGCAAACATTAATGCAGGAATTTTACGATTGGCAAGTGTAGGGGAGTCTATAACCTTAACTGATAGGAGATCCTCAATTAACCCATTTAGAAAAAGGGAGAAGAGAGTTGGTGTGAGAAGGCAACCTTGTCTCACGCCCTTCTCTACACGCCCTTCTCTATTCCCAAATCTAATTTTAGCGAAATTGCCTTCATGGAGGTGTTTTATCTGTTGACAGAGATAAACTGGAGCCCCCATCTCTAACAGGAGGTCCCCCAACTGATCTCGATCTACCAAATCAAAAGCTGATTTGAGATCCACAAAAGTGAGGTAGAGGGAACCACCCTCCAATGTGATGGTTTTCCAATAGATTAATTGTAATCTAAACAACTGATCTATAGTTGAGGTTTTGGATCTAAAACCAGCTTGGAGAGGGGTGAGTATATTATGATCCTCCATCCAAGTCTGGAGTCTTCCCAAAAGAACACGTGCGAAGATCTTTTGGGATATATCAATTAGGCTAATAGGCCTATAATTTGCCGGGTCTATAGGAGAACCTTTCTTAAAGATGGGAATAATCTCGGCACCCACCCACGTTTTGGGGGGTGGCAGGCCAAAACGAATTGCATTAAAAAGAGACCGCAGGTATGGAACCCAGACTACCTGATCAGCTTTAAATAAATCTCCTGGGTCCCTATCCAATCCAGGTGCCTTGTTTGGCAAGACTTTGGCCAAGGCCATTCTCACCTCAGCCAAGGAACAAAGGGGAATGTCTGTGGGTGGAACGTAAATAGAATCAATTACTAGCAACCCCTTTACAGCTGTTCCTATTTGGGACTTAGTGGATAACACTTGGAAATGAGCTCGCTAGACTTCCTCCCCGAGGTTTGGCTCAATTGCGTTCTTACCATCGGGATTGCCTGTCTTCACCAAATTCCAAAACCCTCTGGGGTCCCTAACGTCTAAGGCTTTCTTGATGGCCTGCCACCTCTCGATTTCCCATTCAGATTTTGCTTCTAATATGAATTGCTTAAAGAAAGCCCTTGCCTCCCTAATGCGTGGAATGTCGCCCTCGCGTAGTTGAGTCAACAGAACATTTCTAGCATCTCTGCAGGCCCTATTATACCAGGGACTAATGCCTCTTTGTTCCTTTCTTTTGTGTGTTGAGGTAGTATAGAAGAACTCTGCCAGGGTTTCAACCAGATCCTGGTGGTTGTCCCCCAACTCCTCTGAAAAATCAGTACCACCGCATCTATCTGTAATAGAGCTGGCCTTTACCAAAAAGGGTATAATAGATTTATACAGTGCAGCCTTTGCCTCCGGTGTTTGTAAAAAAGTTCCCCATCGGATTCTTCTACCTCCTTCTGCTACAAATAAATGAGAAGGGGTTGCGGTAGACTCAGGTTGCCCTGCTCCCAATCGACCCCAATCCAACGGATTGTGATCGCTTTCAGGACGAGACTGTACCAGGAAATTCACTATCCTATGCCAGATATCCACCTTCACCAAGATATAATCAATTGTGGATGCCTGACCGTTTCTCTCAAAGGTGTGTTTCCCTGGGTTGTCTGCATATATTCGACCATTACATGCCCTCAGTGAATAATTAAGAGTGACTGAGGTCAACTGTAGGGCTAGGGGAGTCAAGCCCCTCAACGGATAATGATTACACGTTGGAATTCCCCACGTTGAATCCTCATCACCCGTTATGGGGTGGGACCCGTTTAAGGGTTCAAAGTGGGAGTTGAAGTCTCCACCCATAATAGGTAGAACTTGCTCAGGCAACGACGCAAGAAAGGCTGACAGACAATCTAACGACTGTGAAGTCTGCCCATACCTTACGGGACGAGAGTAAACGTTAATAATAGCCACTTTGGGGAAATCGTTAAGAGATAGAATAATACATAAGATATCAGGGGAGCGGGTTTCTATCAGCTTAACTAGGCAGCCGAGATGTGTACTGATCCAGATACCCAGACCCCCCGATGGTCTGCCCCTAGGCCCCTGAACTGCCGCTTTACATTAAGTGGCAAACCCTACTCTGTGCAAAGGCTTCAAAGCCCAGGTCTCCTGAAATAGGCAGATCTCGTGGGTATCGATGAATTCAACCCACTCAGGAATAATCATTTTAGGGGTTAACCCAGCTATATTCCAAGACAGCATGCTTAACCCTGGTGGTGAGGCTGCCTTAGAACTCTGCGGGCCCATGGTAGAGGTCCCTCTTTCAGGGGCCACAGACAGTGTCAACTCCTCATAGCTACCAGAGATTTCTACAGTAGCATCCTGGTGACTAACTGATTCCCCTTTAACATACTCCCTAAATGCCCTATCGTTGCTTAACGGCGGAGGATTATCGAGTGCCATAACTCCCTGGGATAATTGGGGTATTATAGCCTGGGGAGGAAAAGTAGGTTGGCCCATGGTGATATTAATACCCTGCTGGCTCCCCATCCTGCCCGGTGGGCTACGATATACAGCCCCCTCAAAATCACCAATATTTTCCCTAGTAGTTTCTTTGTTCACTGGTTCCCTGTTCAAAGTAGATGTCTGAACATTAACCCCATCTCCCTCATCAATTCGCAAAGTTTGACTGTTCAAAGACAGTCAATCTACATGATATAGACAACTGAATCTATTAGATAGTGGGAGAACAAAAGGTGGGAGTTTATCGTAATTACATCGTCTGTTGATTACTCTCTCCACTTGCGGCATGAAGTCATTCCCTGCCCTTCGTTGCCCCCAACTATTTGATGGAAAATGGAGAGGGTGGGGGAGATAGAAATTCGTTAAAGAAAGGGACCGTATCCCTTTAGTCACCCACATCTGATGCCAATCGCATATATAATCAACTATCCGACTGTCTCTAAAGTTAATCAGAATGCAATCGCCCTCAATGTGTTTCTTTTTTTGCCCTACCCAATTTACTCTACGGGCAAATAAAATGTCACTGTACACCTGTGGTGGTAGTGGTCTATTGATATTTAAACAGTGGGTGCACTTATTTTTCAAATCAGAATACGATTCCTCTTTACCTTGCTCCAATCCCGGGACACCAGCCAAGACAACAACATACAGGACTGATTCTGGGGGCAAGTCTAGACGTGGCAGACTAGAGCTCTTTAAATCACAACTTGGCGGGCACCTACCGGATTCATCAGCTTTAT
The DNA here is from genome assembly GCF_964204655.1 of Triturus cristatus. Classification (NCBI taxonomy): domain Eukaryota; kingdom Metazoa; phylum Chordata; class Amphibia; order Caudata; family Salamandridae; genus Triturus; species Triturus cristatus. The sequence goes on along the minus strand of NC_140591.1, from coordinate 1,238,880,036 downwards.
TATTACTCGATGAGCCTAGCATAGGACCACCCCCCTGGGTAGAAGTCGCTAGATTTATAACCTTATTAGAAGCTCCCTCACCATGTGTTGCATTGCCAAATTTCCCAATGGTGCCCAACTCGACAGACCCCCTTGAAGGGGCTAATGTTGTATTAGGGGGCAAAGGGGGGCATGAACTAGACGGAGTAGGGAGATTAGCAGTTAAATTGGAGGTTACATCAGATGACCCAGGATGTCCCCCCGTGACAAATTATTGTTCAGATGATTATTTGAAAGAGATAGTTCTAAATATAAGAGTTTGTCCTCAATTAAAGATAGTCTTTCAAGGAGTGGTTGAAGTAAAGAGGTAAGTAAAGTTCCCATTTTCACCAAAAAATCCTCTCCGACTAGATGTACAAGGGGATCCTTTGAGTCAGAGTTTAATGGACCCGTCAAGAGAGAAGATGGTCGAGCCTCCATCACTGGTGGTGATGCTATAAGCTCCGTCACGCCCGTTCCACGGGGTATTTGGATATTTGGGTTTTTAGGGTTTTTATTCCTCTGTAAACGCCCACCCCGCTTTCTCTTTGTGGCAGGTTCCTTAGGTTGGACCACAACTTGGGTGGTGGTATTACAGATTGACCTCGTTAATGAACGGGGAGGTGAGCGAGAAACAAGCTCTTTAAGTGCCGTGTCAACAGACTCGATAGTAGGAACAGGCTCCAATAGAGACGGAATGATGGTAAAACTCTCTAGGGCCTGTGAGGGCTGATGACTTCCTTCAAACAGGGGGGGAGTGTTACTACTCATAGCGGTATGTTGCTCTGGTGACCTAGCATGCATGATCTCACCCAAAGATGATCGCTTTGAGGACGTGGGATCTAATGATAGACGCCGCTCAGTCAAGGCAATTTCGCGGTCCAGTAGTGAAGTTGCTCTAATAATGAACCGGTCCAATGACCCCACCACTGACCCCTCTGTAACAGATCCTCACTTTACCTCCTTTAGAGGCCATAGGCGAAACCAGCACTACAACTACACCTTGAGTCAAAGTGCCGGAGGATAGCATGACGAAAAAAATCAAGTCACAAACACTGACCTTATGGTTATAGTTGTGTCAGAGGGGGGGCCCGACCCGACCTTTCCTGATCTCGAACGGGCTCAAACGGGTGGCGCGAGGCGTGAAGTAGTGACTGGCGGGAGGGGCAGGAGCGAGTGGCTGCTGGGTCTCGTAGTCCGCTCGGCTCTCCTGAACTCCACACAAACAAAGACCTCCCTGCGCCTCCTGCGATGCGGCACGATATATATCAGTGAGCCTCGGGAGAATTTCACGCCCATGACCAGGGAGGTAGTCCGCTTTGGCTGTCTCTCTGGAGTCCAGGTCAACTGGAGCAAATCGGTCCTTTTCTTTTTCCACTCATGGATGCTACTAAGCCATTCACTGCTGACTACCCATTCATTTGGGCGACTGGGCCACCCCAGATACCTGGGCATTTGTTTGAGCAGGGATGTGGACGAACTGTGGAGGTCCAATTTTGGACTGGCTAGAAACCAAGACACATGAGTGGCAAAAACTCCCCCTATCACTGGACAGAAACATCGCCATTGCTAAAATGGTTGTACTCCCTAAATTCCTATACCTCTTTTTAAATATCCCCATTCCTCTCACGTCACAATTCTTCCAAAAACTATGATCTAGCATTATCACATTGATTTGGGCCGGACGCCAGCCCAGAATCGCCTATGACATTCTAACATTACCCTTGGTACGGGGCGGTATGGGGTCCCCTGATTTCAAACTCTACGCTCTGTGCGCCCAAGCCAGTTTCCTCCATTTCTGGATTCATCCAACACCTTTCCAGCCGCATGTGGAGGTTGAGGCTGACCTGGCCTCTCCATGGCCACTGCAGACTGCACTATTTTTGCCGCACAAAGGCCCCTGTGGCAAGATTGACATGGTCGAATGTATGCGCTGGGTCTGGGATGGGCTGCGTGAATACACTGGCGCCGGCACGCTCTATGCGCCATCCATGCAACTTGCCAGCAATCCGTCAATCCCCCCACTGCAGACAGCGGGTATGTCTCGCTGCGCAGCTGACCTGGGTATTCACACCATTGCCGACATCTACCCCGACGATAATTTATTCACTCTTCATAAAAACGCTGCTCCACTTAATAAGCTACTTTATTAACAGATCAGAGCAACATGTAGAAGTGACAACCCCACTTTTCCACTTGCTCCACAGCCCAGCGCCGTGCTTGAGTTTGTTCACTCCTCCTACTGCTTCCCCTATTTGCACTGAACGCACCCGCAATGCATGGGATGCAGACTTAGAAAGAGACCTTTCCCCTGAATAATGGCAATATTGCTGCAACCAAATTAAGCGCCTCTCCCCCAATTATCGCCTGCGGCTTATTCATTTTGAAAATCTACACAGACTCTACCGCACCCCTACATCGCTACAAAAGATGGGCCTAATGGACAGCGACAGATGCTCGCGCTGCTCGGCATCCGGCGCAGATTTTACGCACCTGGCCTGGTTCTGTCCCGGGGTTTCTTCGCCATGGCTGGAGGTGTGCACCGTCATCAGCAAAATTACACTTGAGCGCATCGTCCCTGATCCCCTGCTGTTCCTCTTGGGTTATGTTAAACACATTTCAGACGCTAGTCGTAAACTGACTGAGATGCTCCTGGTGCTTGGGGTCATAAACTGGCACCCCAAGTTAAACGCTGGTTGGACAATGCAGCCCACTGTCAGACACTCCTTGGCGAATTCTCGGATTTGATGCCATCAGCTAGCAGACCCCCAGACATATGGGGCCCTCTTATTTCCTACCTCCACTGATTGGCCACCCCAGACGAACCTGCAACTGACTCCTCTATCACTGACGCTTAGATTGCTAGCAAATCTTATCCCCTGCCTGACTACCCGTACCCCCTCCACAGTGCAACAATCACAGCTCCTATGTCGATGTACTACATCACGTTAACCTTTAACTATCAGTTGCTCTGTAGTCTTTTTTTTATCTGTAAGTGCAACCATTATTATTAGGCCTGGGTGGTAAATTCCATCCCGCTCGCGGAATTTGCAGAATTTTTTGCTTGTTCGCGCTTTCAAAATGCGTGTTCGCGAGATATTTCCCCCGAGCATGCAAACAGCGTTCTCGAACAGGAAAAAAGCATCGCGAACGGGCGGAACAAGCAATTTCACGTGTTCGCGGAACTCTGCGTGCTCGCGGAGATTTTTTACCGTTTCGCAGAGCTTTGCGTAGCGCGACTATGCAAATTCCGCTCATCCCTAATTATTATACTAATTGATGGAGTGACAACTGTAACATGCCTCAATTTTTTCAATAAAGGTCTTGAAAATCAAAAAAAAACTACATTGCAGGCATTCTAGAACTCGTGTGGGTATTTTTTTCATTCAGGACTACTTTCCCACGCATTTACTACATCTCTAACCTTCTAATATCACGTTATTAACAATAGTCTGTGTGGAAGTTGAAACACCAATATACCAAAAGAAAACATTTAGCAGCAAACATTTCGTGCAAAGAAAAATACAAGTTAGATGAAAGGTTAAGATCAAGTTTAAATGCTGATTCTACATATATGAATACTTCATTTCCCTATTAAATGACAAGACTAATTGTTTGTTAACAGTGACCTTTGTTTGAGTAGAAACATTCTTCGGAAATATGTGACAACATTTTATACAACTATTTATTTATTATGAAAAACATGTTGATGGAAAAGGACAAGAAATAATCAAATTTAGATTACATTAGCAGTCTCTAGCCAAGTCAGTTTTAGGTCAAGCAATGCCTTTTCAGTTTTTCAGGCCTAGTCGAGTAAGTATGACTGCTTTATGCGAATTGTTTGCATTTGAACACATTTATTTTTCAATAAATCTTGCACGTTAAAGCTGCACATTCAATATAGACGACATTATTTAGCGTTTTATTAAAACTCTCCCTCACTATCCAATTACATCCTGACATTTTGATGTATTGACTGGACGGTAGCATCTTAAAAGGACTCCTGCCCTCTATATGTAGGGATTCTTCCTTGCAATTAACAAGCTATTTTCTAAAGGCTAGCGCAAGCATTCATGTGATGCAACACCATATAAAGCGCCAGCCTCCTAACCATTCTAAAGGCCTGCGAGCACAGTGCTAACATGTGTTGCCCTGTGCAAGGGACCACCCTCAATTAATAAAGGCCATAGTGTAAGGAATGGAGGGCAGGACAGCTTCTTTGTCGCAAGCTTCTCTGGCATGATGTGGATGATGCTTCTGCCTCACTTAGCACTTCTGCTCAGTTGGCAAGCAGGTGGGTCCATAACTAGACACATTATGTGAGAAGATAAAGTGTGGAAATGGATTGGTCTGGACGCAGGAGGTCCTAGGCTGGTAAGATAGCAGTGGTCGCACAATTCAGGCCCAAGCAACCCATAGTGCCACAGTGCAGGAAACTTCTCAGGATTGGCTGAGTGAGCTGGTGTGGCTGTACCATGGAACCCACAACGATGTACAATCTCCTATTTACCCAGACGTGGGGTTGGGGTTCAAGGACTCCATGAAGTGTGGTAGAGAGCAGCAGGCAAGGGTGCATGTTTCACTCGTTCTCAGTCTGGGTCAGTCAAGAATTGGCTTTTTCCTTGGTTCTTTTCTTTCAAGCCAGACCAGCAACAATACCTTTGGTGACCATCTATGACACACAAGTAATTCCCATTGGATGAAGGTATGGTGGCCAAAGATCATGCGACCCTCTGTCTCAGGTAATGGTACCCACATGTCCAAATGTAGGTGTAAAGCTGTCCTTCTTGTGTGAGGCTCAAGTAACAGTCTGAAGCTAGTGTCCATAATGTGAGAAATACTTAGAACTGGGCAGAGGATAGTTAGAGGGTGTGCGGAATAACCATAATTTTTTTCCAGCAGTTACAAGAAATGTTAGTAAAATTATGCGAAATTACGCAAAATGCACTTAAGGTTATCTTGAGTGAAAACTGAACATGAGGGTATACCTTGTATACAAAAGACACGAGATAGGGGACTGGTTTGTGTAGAAAATATCTCTTGCGACACATCTGTTGCTCCAACCTATCTTCCACAAAACATTGTCAGCTCAAACCAGTCCCTTGCAGCAAAAAAAAGGCACAAAATGTCAAGCTTGTGTAATTTCTAACATTTTGCTTAATTTTCATAATTGATATTCCACATATTATGCAAATTATCCAATGATAACGTAACATTTTGCACAGGCCTAGCTTAGGATAACTTTAAGTGGGATCCTATTAAGAAGTAGGTGTTCCACGGAAGATACGGAAAGGGACCGGGGCACTATTGATAGTAACGTCTACACCTGTCATCCTCACTACCATCTCTTAGCAGTACTGCTGTGGAGGGTTCTAGACAGTCTGGGGCAGATTTACAAGCCCCTTGCGCCACTTTTGCGTCATTTTTCCATGATAAAAATGACGCAAAAGTGGCCCAAGGGGCTTGTAAATCTGCACCTCTGAATCTTACAATTCCATCCAATTGACAACCCTTCATCCTGCCAGAAAACTTAGGGGCATATTATCAAGCCAGGCGATAAAATTATCGTCGCTTTAGCGGCCGAAAACTGCAGCTAAAACGGCGATAATGGGCTTGATAATATGCTGCAGAGAATTCCAATAGAAGCCCATGTGAGATGTGAAGGACATCTAACATGGGCTTCAATTGGAATTCCATAGAGCATATTATCAAGCCCATTATCGCCGTTTTAGCGGCAGTTTTCTGCCGCTAAAGGGGCGATAATTTTATCACCTGGCTTGATAATATGCCCCATAGTATTTCATTGTAGTTAATTGAGGAGTTAAACACCCTCCTTAAGATTGATACTATTCTAAAGCACTTCAGTTAACACCAGATTCTGTGATGCATAATTGAAATTGTTAAACACGACATAACAATTGCAGTAATTCACTGCTATGATGTAGCAATAGTGGTTCACACAATGTTTTTTAACCACTATTGCTACTTGTAATAAATTGGAGTATTAGTTGCGGGGACATAAGAACCACCCTCAAATAATAATCACAAACATTGTCGGGGCGAACCACAAAAGTCACAAAATAAACCTGTTCCTAACACTCTGGTAACCTGGCAAAAAGAAGCCAGGCTTAATTGGAGGCAATCTGCCAAGTAATTATGCAGTACTAAAACAGTAATCAAGTGAAAACACACCAGAAAAATCCCAAACCAATATAGAAAAATAACCTACATTTGGATAAATAAAATGACACCAAAACAACAACAATCCATTAAGTAAAACTGGAGTTACAAATTTTAAAAGTTTTAAGGTTCAAAATAGTGCCAAAAAGCATTAAGTGCCAATCACGGTCATCTGGTTGCACTTGACTGGGACATGGGTAAGGTTTAAGACCGACCGCGATGGAGCACGGGATGGATGTAAGGACCAGTTTCGTCCTGTTGAAAAGTTTACCTTGGACATAGTCTCTGTAATGGAAGTAAAAAATCCTCAGCGGAACAAGACAGCATGTCGTTAGATTGCCACTGGACGAGGTCTTGGCGAAGCCATTGACTTTTAGCAGAAAAACTCAGAGCAGAAGAAATTTGAATTTGGTGCCCCAGTTAGGTCTCTCATTGGCCAGATACTTTTAGCACCGTTGTCTGGTGAAGATTTCAACCATCGGACGTAGTCACTTTTTTGGAGCTCAGATTGTTCCAGTGGGGCATGGATGCAGACTGTAGCCAAAGATGGCTCCACAACGCCAGACACCTTCTCCGTGAAGTCCAGCTGAATCGGATTTGCTTCTGCGGAGAAGAAAGTAGGGGAAGCAACCTGAATCTTTGGCTCAGCAGCGATGCACCATTGTTGGATTGGTAGGTTGATCTTGGTCCCCTGTCAGTTCTCAGAGCAAAATGTTGTCAAGAACCAAGTACCAGGTTTCAGGAAGAGTACACTTTGAAAACAGCCGAAGGTCCAGGACCTTTGGAACAGCACTTGTGGGGTCAAGACTTGCTCCATCAGAGGCCAGTAGCCTAGTCCTTGGCAGGTCCAGTTAGAACTGGTCAGCTAGTAATGCAGGTCAAAGGCCTCATGGAGCTTGTTCTGCCACTGTAGTACAAACAGGAGCTCAGTCTTATCAAAGTCTCTTGCCCACTTTCCTGGGAGCAATCTACATCTGACCACAGGGGAGGTATTCAACAGTCAGGTGTCACTGAACACTGGCAGAAAGACACATTTGGCTTGCACAGGAAAATTGACAACATTTTAAAAGTGTCATTTTCAAAATTCTAATGGAAAATCTGACTTTACTGTTAAACTGAATTTTAAATTGCTATTTGTTAGACTTTTCATCTTTTGGCGCATTTCCCCTGAGTTTTTTTGCTTTCTGACCTCCCGGTTCTGACTCTGTTTGTGCTGGCTTAGTGTTTCTGCGCACTTTATTCACTGCTAATCAGTGGTAAAGTGCAAGTGCTCCTGTGGTAAAATGTGTTATGAATTGGTGTTTCCATGATTGGTCTGTTCAATTTATGTGTCAGTCCTTAGTAAAGTGCACTGCGTGTGCCAGGGCCTGTGAATCAAATGCCGTTGGTGGTCTGCAGCACGGGATTGTGCCACCCACACGAACGGCCCGTAAAATGTAACTCAGACCCACCATTGCGGAGTCTGCGCGCAGTTTGTAACTGCCATGTCGACTTTGCCAGTGCCAGTGCACACACTTGCCAGTCCCTCACTTTCCCTTTTCTTACATGTCAGACACCCCTAAGGTAGGCCCAATGTACTCCTGTGGGCCAGGTGTAGTGTATGTGAAAGGTAGGACATGCCCTGGTGTGTGTGGCATGTCCTCATAGTGAACTATGGCCAATTTCGTTTTTCGCTATTGGACAGAATGGGGAAGTTTGTTTATAACATCTTATAAACATAACTGGCCCGGGGAATTAGGTAGGAAAATAAAGTTTAGTATGCCTGAACTCAGAATCTAAAGATGCATTTTTTAGTGAAGGTGATTTTTACATTCTGTGTTTGAAAATACCACTTTTAGAAAGTAGGTATTTTCTTGCTCAGCCATCCTGTGTGCCTCGGCTGGAATGTAGATTGCCTGTCTGGGTTTTGGATGACAGAAGGCTGGGGAGCAGGAGTGGCTCCAGTCTAGGTGGGTCAGGAAAGGGCTGAATAGACCTGGGCTGCAATTGGGGAAGGGGGGGGGAGATTTCCTTGCACCTCAAGGGCCTGGTCTGCCTCGGACCATGCCATCTCCACCTTCTGCCAGGAAGTCACACCAGAGAAGGCAGAACTGGTTCTAGCTGGTCACAGACACGCTCTGCCTAAGAGATCAAAGGATTTTGGGATATAAATATTGGGGCCCAGACCCCTGACTTTTAGAACTCATTTGGACTAAGAAGACTGCCAAGAAGAAGTGAGTCTCATCCCGCACCGCAGCCTTGGCCTACCGACAACGGCGCCATCGACTCCAGATCGTCAGCCGACGACAGCACTTCCGCAATGACGATGCCGCTGCTGGCACCGTGACCTGCCAGCACAGCGACGAGCACTGCATTCACTTCGCACCGCGACCCTGGTCTCACAGATGACGCCATCTGATGCCGCCACCGAGCCGCTGCTGGCACCTCATTCAGCACCGCTACACTTCGCACCGACGCCTGCCGACACCAGCGCACCTGACGCCAACAGAAAGGAGTTCGATCTGCAACGCATGTGACTTCGAGGGCCTCCACGACTCCGGAACGATGCCTGCAGACGAGGTGCTTTCGGAGGCTCGAAGAAAGGTCGCCGACGCCCTGCATTTCTAACAGGTACTGTTTGCGGGTCTTCCCCACACCGTAGCTGACCCGCGACGCCACGGTCAGCCAGAACTGTTTGGATTTGTTTGTTCACGACGCAGTGATAGCCCCGGACAGAGCTATCGACATCAAGGAAATGTTTTTCAAGCATATTTTGATAACTGAAGATCTCAAAGTATTGTATTGTGGATTTGTATCGTTTCTGGTCTTGTCTTAAGTATATAAAAATATTGGATATTTTTCTAAATTGGTGTGGTGTCCTTTTTGTAGTGCTTACACTGTATTACTGTTGGTTATATGCAAATGCTTTACACACTGCCTCTAAGAGCAGCCTGACTGCTCGTGCCAAGCTACTTAGGGGGTGAGCAGGGGTTATTTTAGGAGTGTAACTCCCTTATCCTGACTAGAGTGGTGGTTTTGCCTGGCTGTGGCACAAGCCCTAGCCTACCAAAAATCCCATTTCTAACATTGGTTGTCAGCGGTGAGGATAGGACTTGCATTTGCGCTTGACTTACAGTGATTGGTGTGCACTACTACCATATCGCAGACCAATACGTACCACATACTAGTTCTTTTTCTTTTTGGCCTATTTTTGATCTTGCCAGTTTGAACTTGCTACTTCATCATGCCTGAATCAAGAGCATCATCTGTTGCATCCCTGGAAATTGCCTTTGAGGAGGATCGGTTGGAATCCTACAATGTTAGGTAATTGAAATTGATTTGCAAAAACCTAAAAGTCCAAGTCAGAGGCCTCACTAGGAAGGAGGAGCTACAAGAAGCACTGAGGGGCTGGGTAGCAGCCAGGCATGCCAGCCAGCAGTCTGGTGGTCTCAGTGAAGAGGCGGAGGAGCCTACTCCTAAGGTAGATGGGCTTTTGGGAGGGGGGAACCCTCCAGGCCAGGCAGCAGTGGCCTGTCCCCAGAGGAGCTGGAGGACAGGCGGGAAGCAAGGAAGTTCGAGTTGGAGAAACTCAGGATAGAAAGTGACAGGGAAGAAAAAAGAATAGCCATGGAGGAAAGGAACATGATCTTAGATCATGAGTGAAGTCTTAAGGAGCTGGAGCTAAGGAATAGAGCCAGCTCAGATGGTAACAGCAACTCGTCAAGACAGGCAGACAGAATTGTGCACATCCCTAAAAATGTAGGCAAGGAATTCAAGAAGGGGGACGAAAATACAAAGGTGGTTTCAGGGTTACGAGGCAGCGATACACATGAATGGGGTCCCTGAGGAGAATTGGGGAGCGGGATTGTGGCTTCTTTTTCCAGAAGAAGCAAGGGATACTTTAGTAGCTTTGGATACGGGGTATAACCTCACCTATGCTGACATGAAGGAGGCCCTTCTCACTAGATATGGTCTCACTCCTGAAATATACAAGGATCAGTTCAGTTCCAGTAAGAGGTCTGATGCCAACACTTGGTTGGAATGTGTAGATATGTTTTGCAGGTCACTGGATGGCTGGGTGAAGGGCAGCAATGTGACAGATTTTTAGGGGCTCTACAATTTGATTGCAAGGGAGCACTTGTCTAGTCTATGTTTTGCAGATCTGCGCCAGCACCTTGTCGATAGTAAGCTGACTGACCCAAGGAAGCTTGCTATGAAGGTGGACCGCTGGGTGAGTACACGGGTCCACAAGAAAGCGGTTGGGGGAGACTCAGTCAAAGGTGGGCAGGGTCCCCAGCAGAAAAGTGGAGGGGGACAAGGGTAAAACACAGGAGTTCTCTAAAGGGACCCAAACTAACACCCAGGGTAAAGGTTCCCATCCCCCCGGAGATAAGAAGCAAGGCCTGCTGAGACCAACCCCGCAAGTGTTTTTCATGTGACCAGGTGGGCCACATGAAGGGGGACCCCAAGTGCCCTAAGGGGGCACAGTCACCCACCGGTGGGCAGTCCAAGGTGTTAGCTAGTGTAGTGCTAGGAGAGGAAGAGTACCCACAGGAGGGTGGGGATCCCACAGAAATGACCCTCGTCTCACTAGGGGGCAGTGAGATGATCCCAGGAAACCAGGTGCCCCCTAACACAAAGAAATACAGCACCTGGGTGACCATCAATGGGAAAAGGGTAAAGGCTCTCAGAGATACTGGAGCCAGTGTGACCTCAGTCCGGTGTCCCCTGGTCTCTGAGAAGCAGGTAGTCTCCAGGGCATTCCACCAAGTAATTGCTGTGGACAATTCAGAGCGCCAGTGTCTGGTGGCACAGGTTCCCTTCGAGTGGGGGGGGGGGTCTCAGGTCCCTTGAGGGTGGTTGTGTGCCTGTAGATTGTCTGCTAGATAACGACCTGGAGCAGTCCTTATGGAAGGATGTTGAGCTCAGGTCTCACTTGAAGATGCTTGGGTTGCCAGAGAGGGCATGCATGTCCACTCGGTCAATGGTGGCCAGAGAGGGTGATCAAGAGGACTAGGAGCCTGAAACAGTGGCCCAAGTCTCGGCCAAGAGAAGGGCAAGGGGCGCGGGAAACCAGCCCCTGACGTTCCCACGGACCGGGAGGAGGCGGACCTCTAGGGGGAAGCCCCGGTGCCTACAGAGGACCAGGTAGCTGAATGGGGGACATCTCGGAGCTGACCCATTGGCAGCAAGAAGGGGGTCCCACCAGGGAGGAATTCTGCAAGGAGCAGAAAGAGTGCCCTTCTCTGGAGGGTCTGCGGCGGCAGGCTGCAGTCCAGGCAGCTGGTGATCAGTCCGGATCACATTGGATCTACTGGGAAAACGATATCCTGTATAGTGAGCCTAAGGTTGCTGAGCCTGGGTCAGCCCGTGTGCTGGTGGTACCCCAGCGTTTCAGGACCTTCCTACTGGGTCTGGCTCATGACGTACCTTTGGCAGGACATTTGGGGCAGGACAAAACCTTTGACAGACTTGTCACTTCTTCTGGCCCCAAATGCGAAGGCAGTCAGATGGACATTGCAGGTCTTGTCAAACTTGCCAGGCAAGTGGTAAGAGCGGGAGGAAGGTCAAAGCTCCTCTCCAGCCTTTTCCAGTCGTTGGAACACCCTTTGAAAGGGTAGGGATAGACATTGTGGGGCCATTGGATCCCAAGACAGCCATGGGCAACAGGTACATCCTGGTCTTGGTGGACCATGCCACCCGGGACCCGGAGGCAATCCCTCTCAGAACAACGACGGCGCCAGTGGTGGACCGGGCATTAATGGGGATATTTTCCCACGTGGGGTTCCCCAGAGAGTTGGTTTCTGACAGAGGGTCTAATTTCATATCCAAGTATATGACATCCCTGTGGAAGGAGTGTGGTGTAACCTACAAGTTCACCACCCATTACCACCCACAAGGTAACGGTCTGGTGGAGAGATTCAACCAGACCTTGAGGGGCATGATTAAGGGTCTAACTGAACCCATGAGGCATAGGTGGGACGTCCTCTTGCCATGCCTTCTCTTTGCATACAGGAAGGTGCCACAGAAGTCTTGTGGGTTCAGTCCCTTTGAGCTTCTGTATGGTCACCCTGTGAGAGGACCTATGAGTTTGGTGAAGGAAGGCTGGGAGGCAGCTCCCAGGAAAACTCCCCAGGATGTGTTTAGTTACATGCTGGCCTTCAGAAACCAAACTGCCTGCTTCAGGAAACTTGCTCAGGTGAACCTAGAAGCCAGCCAGGAAGAAATGAAGAAATGGTATGACCAGAATACCACTCTGGTCGAATTTCAACCTCGGCAGAAAGTGTGGGTTATGGCCCCAGTGGAACCTTGTGCCTTGCAGGACCAGTGGACTGGGCCGTTTGAGGTGGTGAAGCACAAAAGTGATGTCACCTACCTGGTGGATTTGCAGGCTCCAAGGAACCCTTTGAAGGTCCTCCGTGTGAACCGCCTCAAGCCCAACTTTGAGAGGTCTGAAGTGAGCATGCTCTTGGGGACAGATGATGGGGTGGAAGAGGAGAGTGAACCTCTCCCTGACCTCCTGTCTGCCAAAGAGCACGATGGGTCTGTGGAAGGTGTGTTCCTCTCCCCTACCCTGACCCCCAAGCAGCAGAGCGATTGTCGCCAAGTGTTGGGTCAGTTTGCCCCACCGTTCTCTCTGACCCCAGGTGTTACTCACTGGTGTACCCATGACGTGGACACCGGTGACAGCCTTCCTGTGAAGCACAAGATATACAGGTTGACTGACCGGGTCAAGGCTAGCATCAAAGAGGATGTCTCAAAGAGGTTGGCGTTAGGGATGATCGAGCCTTCCAGCAGTCCTTGGGCCAGCCCTGTGGTCTTGGTTCCAAAGGCCGCTGCACCCGGTGCCACTCCAGAACTGCGGTTTTGTGTGGACTACCGGGGCTCATTGCTGTCCCCAGGGCTGACGCACATCCCATCCCCAGAGCTGATGAGCTCATTGGTCGGTTGGGAGCTGCCAAGTTCCTCAGCACGTTTGATTTAACGTCTGGGTACTGGCAGATTGCCCTAACTGAGGGGGCTTAGGAGAGGTCAGCATTCTCAACCCACGAAGGACATTACCAGTTCTGAAGAATGGTTGAATGGTTGAAGAATGCCCCTGCCACCTTTCAGAGGTTGGTCAACCAGGTGTTGCTGGACTGGAGGATTTCAGTGCCGCCTACCTGGATGACATTGCAGTGTTCAGTTCCAGCTGGGCAGTGAACTTGCAACACCTCTGTGAAGTGTTGAGAGCTCTGCAAAGGGCAGGCCTCACGATCAAGGCCAGTAAGTACCAGATAAAAGTAAAAGGTAACTCAGACCCGCCATTGCTGAGTTTGCATGCAGTTTGTAACTGCCATGTCGACTTGGCCAGTGCACACACTTGCCAGTCCCTCACCTTCCCTTTTCTTACATGTCAGCCACCCCTAAGGTAGGCCAAGGTACCCCTGTGGGCCAGATGCAGTGTATGTGAAAGGTAGGACATGCCCTGGTGTGAGTGGCATGTCCTGATAGTGAACTACAGCCAATTTCGTTTTTCGCTATTGCAAGGCTACCTGTTCCCCATAGGACAGAATGGGGGAGTTTGTTTATAACATCATATAAACATAACTGGCCCGGGGAATTAGGTAGGAAAATAAAGTTTAGTATGCCTGAAATCAGAATCTAAAGATGCATTTTTTAGTGAAGGTGATTTTTACATTCTGTGTTTGAAAATACCACTTTTAGAAAGTAGGTATTTTCTTGCTCAATCATCCCGTGTGCCTCGGCTGGAATGTGGATTGCCTGTCTGGGTTTTGGATGACAGAAGGCTGGGGAGCAGGAGTGGCTCCAGTCTAGGTGGGTCAGGAAAGGGCTGAATAGACCTGGGCTGCAATTGGGGAAGGGGGGGAGAGATTTTCTTGCACCTCAAGGGCGTGGTCTGCCTCTGACCATGCCGTCTCCACCTCGTGCCAGGAAGTCACACCAGAGAAGGCAGATCTGGTTCTGGCTGATCACAGACACTCTCTGCCTAAGAGATCAAAGGATTTGGGGATATAAATATTGGGGCCCGGACCCCTGACTTTTAGAACTCTTTTGGACCAAGAAGACTGCCAAGAAGAAGAGCTGAAGAAGCTGTGAGGAGGAACTACCACTTTGCTGTCTGCTTTGCTGTGTTGGCCTGCAGTGGCTGCTTCTGTCTCGGGCAGTGAAAGGACTGGACTGAATTTTCTGCAATCTACTTTTGTGAGTTTCTCCAAGGGCTTGAGGTAAAGCTTGCCCCCTGGTCACGAAGTCTCAGGAACAGCAAAGACGTCAAGCTCTTCTGCCCTCAGCACTGGGAACTGTGTGTTTTGTGCTGCAACAGAAGAAAAGCCAGTGGTGGACCGGGCATTAATGGGGATATTTTCCCACGTGGGGTTCCCCAGAGAGTTGGTTTCTGACAGAGGGTCTAATTTCATATCCAAGTATATGACATCCCTGTGGAAGGAGTGTGGTGTAACCTACAAGTTCACCACCCATTACCACCCACAAGGTAACGGTCTGGTGGAGAGATTCAACCAGACCTTGAGGGGCATGATTAAGGGTCTAACTGAACCCATGAGGCATAGGTGGGACGTCCTCTTGCCATGCCTTCTCTTTGCATACAGGAAGGTGCCACAGAAGTCTTGTGGGTTCAGTCCCTTTGAGCTTCTGTATGGTCACCCTGTGAGAGGACCTATGAGTTTGGTGAAGGAAGGCTGGGAGGCAGCTCCCATGAAAACTCCCCAGGATGTGTTTAGTTACATGCTGGCCTTCAGAAACCAAACTGCCTGCTTCAGGAAACTTGCTCAGGTGAACCTAGAAGCCAGCCAGGAAGAAATGAAGAAATGGTATGACCAGAATACCACTCTGGTCGAATTTCAACCTCGGCAGAAAGTGTGGGTTATGGCCCCAGTGGAACCTTGTGCCTTGCAGGACCAGTGGACTGGGCCGTTTGAGGTGGTGAAGCACAAAAGTGATGTCACCTACCTGGTGGATTTGCAGGCTCCAAGGAACCCTTTGAAGGTCCTCCGTGTGAACCGCCTCAAGCCCAACTTTGAGAGGTCTGAAGTGAGCATGCTCTTGGGGACAGATGATGGGGTGGAAGAGGAGAGTGAACCTCTCCCTGACCTCCTGTCTGCCAAAGAGCACGATGGGTCTGTGGAAGGTGTGTTCCTCTCCCCTACCCTGACCCCCAAGCAGCAGAGCGATTGTCGCCAAGTGTTGGGTCAGTTTGCCCCACCGTTCTCTCTGACCCCAGGTGTTACTCACTGGTGTACCCATGACGTGGACACCGGTGACAGCCTTCCTGTGAAGCACAAGATATACAGGTTGACTGACCGGGTCAAGGCTAGCATCAAAGAGGATGTCTCAAAGAGGTTGGCGTTAGGGATGATCGAGCCTTCCAGCAGTCCTTGGGCCAGCCCTGTGGTCTTGGTTCCAAAGGCCGCTGCACCCGGTGCCACTCCAGAACTGCGGTTTTGTGTGGACTACCGGGGCTCATTGCTGTCCCCAGGACTGACGCACATCCCATCCCCAGAGCTGATGAGCTCATTGGTCAGTTGGGAGCTGCCAAGTTCCTCAGCACGTTTGATTTAACGTCTGGGTACTGGCAGATTGCCCTAACTGAGGGGGCTTAGGAGAGGTCAGCATTCTCAACCCACGAAGGACATTACCAGTTCTGAAGAATGGTTGAATGGTTGAAGAATGCCCCTGCCACCTTTCAGAGGTTGGTCAACCAGGTGTTGCTGGACTGGAGGATTTCAGTGCCGCCTACCTGGATGACATTGCAGTGTTCAGTTCCAGCTGGGCAGTGAACTTGCAACACCTCTGTGAAGTGTTGAGAGCTCTGCAAAGGGCAGGCCTCACGATCAAGGCCAGTAAGTACCAGATAAAAGTAAAAGGTAACTCAGACCCGCCATTGCTGAGTTTGCGTGCAGTTTGTAACTGCCATGTTGACTTGGCCAGTGCACACACTTGCCAGTCCCTCACCTTCCCTTTTCTTACATGTCAGCCACCCCTAAGGTAGGCCAAGGTACCCCTGTGGGCCAGATGCAGTGTATGTGAAAGGTAGGACATGCCCTGGTGTGAGTGGCATGTCCTGATAGTGAACTATGGCCAATTTCGTTTTTCGCTATTGCAAGGCTACCTGTTCCCCATAGGACAGAATGGGGGAGTTTGTTTATAACATCATATAAACATAACTGGCCCGGGGAATTAGGTAGGAAAATAAAGTTTAGTATGCCTAAAATCAGAATCTAAAGATGCATTTTTTAGTGAAGGTGATTTTTACATTCTGTGTTTGAAAATACCACTTTTAGAAAGTAGGTATTTTCTTGCTCAATCATCCCGTGTGCCTCGGCTGGAATGTGGATTGCCTGTCTGGGTTTTGGATGACAGAAGACTGGGGAGCAGGAGTGGCTCCAGTCTAGGTGGGTCAGGAAAGGGCTGAATAGACCTGGGCTGCAATTGGGGAAGGGGGGGGGAGAGATTTTCTTGCACCTCAAGGGCGTGGTCTGCCTCTGACCATGCCGTCTCCACCTCGTGCCAGGAAGTCACACCAGAGAAGGCAGATCTGGTTCTGGCTGATCACAGACACTCTCTGCCTAAGAGATCAAAGGATTTGGGGATATAAATATTGGGGCCCGGACCCCTGACTTTTAGAACTCTTTTGGACCAAGAAGACTGCCAAGAAGAAGAGCTGAAGAAGCTGTGAGGAGGAACTACCACTTTGCTGTCTGCTTTGCTGTGTTGGCCTGCAGTGGCTGCTTCTGTCTCGGGCAGTGAAAGGACTGGACTGAATTTTCTGCAATCTACTTTTGTGAGTTTCTCCAAGGGCTTGAGGTAAAGCTTGCCCCCTGGTCACAAAGTCTCAGGAACAGCAAAGACGTCAAGCTCTTCTGCCCTCAGCACTGGGAACTGTGTGTTTTGTGCTGCAACAGAAGAAAAGCAACCCAACTGCATCTACGACGCCGCTGCCGATTCCGTGTCCTGAAGGCACCGCAGAGGGCACCGCCGCAATGCCGCACTGCGAACCTGTTCTCACTGACTACGCCTGATGATGCTGCCACCGAGCCGCTGCTCGCACCGTGACCTGTGGGCACCGTACTCCGCACCGCCTCGCTTCATGACGACGCCTTGGAATCCCAGATGCCGCCGCTCCATGCTGAAATCTACACCGCTGCTTGCACCGTGGTTCGAGGGCACCGCTCGTAAAGTTACACAACGCACCGCTCTCATCCCGCACCGCAGCCTTGGCCTACCGACACCGGCGTCATCGACTCCAGTCCGTCGGCCTACGACAGCGCTTCAGCAACGACGCCACCGCTGCTTGCACCGTGACCTGCCAGCACGGCGACGAGCACCGCATTCACTTTGCACCGCGACCCCTAGTCTCACAGACAACGCCATCTGATGCCGCCATTGAGCCGCTACTTGCACTGGGACCTGAGGGCACCGCACACCGCACTGCTGCACTTCGCACCGGTGCACTTCGCACCGCAGAACCCGGCGCCTACCGACGCCAGCTCTCCTGACTTCAACAGAGAGGAGTTCGATCTGCAACGCGTGTGACTTCGAGGGCCCCAACGACTCCGAAACCGACGCCTGCGCACGCCGTGCTTTCGGAGGCTCAACGAGAGGTCGCCGACGCCCTGCATTTCTAACAGGTACTATTTGCACGTCTTCCCCACACCGTAGCTGGCCCGCGACGCCGTGGTCAGCCAGAACTGTTTGGATTGGTTTGTTCACGACTCCGTGATAGCCCCGGACAGAGCTATCGACATCAAGAATCAGTTTTTCAAGCATATTTTGATAACTGGAGATTTCTAAATACTGTATTGTGGATTTTTATCGTTTTTGGTCTTGTCTTAAGAATATAGAAACATTGGATATTTTTCTAAACTGGCGTGGTGTCCTTTTGTTGTGCTTACACTGTATTACTGTTGGTTATGTTTGAATGCCTTACACACTGCCTCTAAGATCAGCCTGACTGCTCGTGCCAAGCTATCAAGGGGGTGAGCAGGGGTTATTTTAGGAGTGTAACTCCCTTATCCTGACTAGGGTGGTGGTTTCTGCCTGGCTTTGGCACAAGTCCTAGCCTACCAAAAATCCCATTTCTAACATTCACTATTAGAATGAGTTATTTTGTCAACTTTCTAGCAGCCCCCAAACTAAAACGAAGTACTATAAGTTGTTATAGTGTAACTCGGTGTTTTTCTATGGGAGGACCAGCCTTGCTATAGTTTTTCACTTCCAGAACATGTAAAACTTTAAATATACATATCGTACTTTTTTTAATACCACACACCCTGCCCTATGGGCATTTAGGGCCTGCCTTAGGGGTGACATATAGGTACTAAAAATGAAGGTTTAGGCATGACAAAAGGTTTTTGTGCCAGGTCGCAATGGCATTTTAAAATTGCACACACACGGTGCAAGGGCAGGCCTGGAGACAGGTTTTTCAGTGCCACTTTAATGGGTGGCACGATACGTGCTGCAGCCCACTTGTAGCATGTAATTTACAGGCCCTAGGTAATGTAGTAGTATATACTTATGAAAATGTGCTCTCTCAAAAATAGATTATACAACCCATCATCGTCACTCCCTTTGCTGCCCTTGGTCCATTCTTCTAGTGCCTTCCTAGAGAATGCATGAAATCCACCCAAGACTGGTGAGACACTTTCTGACTGCCCCGAAACTTTAAGCTGTACTTCTCGGAAGGCAAACCTATTTAACAAGGGCTTCCTTCTTGAGGTTATACTTCAATCTGTCACCCTTAACTAGGGCCAGTAAGGTATCCCTCCCTGAAGTTGACATATTCTTACAGAGACTCGTCTCCCCCAATCCTCCTCAGGCACATTTCCAAGGCTACCTCATTGGCCTAACACCACTTGTCAATATCATCCACCAAAACAAAGCTAGTCACCAGGTCTTTGCAGATGAGGAACCTTTACCTCCTCTAGGCACCTATGTACCGCTGCCACCATCTTCACTGGACTCTATGACACTCCTAACTTTCAGATCCAATACTTTCTGGCTCATCTCGTGTGCCAGTGACATTTTATTCTCCTCCAAAGTTAGCCTTTTCTGCGCCATGGGTCTCTCAGCTTCTGACTTTTTCACTTCTAAGGCTCTCTCAGCTTCTGCCTTTTTTTCCTCCAGAGCTCTGGGTGTGGCTGCTTTCTCCATGGCCACCTTCTTCTTCTCCATGGCCAACGTGGCCAGTTGCAGCCTCAGCTCTCCTTCAGCTTTCCTATCCTCCAACTCTTCAGGGGTCAGACTGTTGTAGGACATACCACTCTTGGCAGGGCACCTCACTCCTGTGGGCCCTTCTCTCTCCTCTGGAGTCATTCATCAGAATGTTCCCTTCCTCCTCCTGTTCTTCAACGACCTCTTCTGTCGCTTCATCTCCTGTCCCTGTGATGCAGACTAGTATTGACAGACCTCTTTCCAGGATCTGATGGCTATTTGGTAACCCAGTTTCATTAAGACTTTTGGTGACTCTCCTCTAACTCCCTTGCAAAGTGCTTCAGCTCTGCCACTGTAAAGGTTTCATTGTTGCTGAGATCTTAGTCCATTCGTACAAACATTACAGCTGCAAACTATGAGGAGAGGAGGGACATTTTGAAAAGATGAAAAATATGCCCAATTAAAAATAAAGGTGAATTTTAAACATCAGTTTTGTTGTCAGATTGTACAAGGGATTTTTGATTTTACACAAATCATTGAGTGGCGCTGAACAACACAAGTACTGAATCCCACCTCTGAACATCAATTTAAAATATTGGAGCATTAGTTGAGGGGAGTGAGGACCCCCTCAAATAATAACCACAGTTCTTGTCA
This sequence comes from Triturus cristatus, assembly GCF_964204655.1. NCBI lineage: Eukaryota > Metazoa > Chordata > Amphibia > Caudata > Salamandridae > Triturus > Triturus cristatus. Next base: position 1,238,860,035 of record NC_140591.1, on the reverse strand, counting down.
TGGTGAACCACAAAAGTCCCTAAAGAAACGTGCTCTTAACCCTCTGGCAGCTTGGTGCAAGAGCAATCAGGCTTAACTGAGAGGCAATGTGCAAAGTATTTATGCAGTACTCAAACAGTAATTAAGTGAGATCACAACAACAGAAACCTCCCCAGCTAATTTAGATGAATAAAGTACATTTTAATAAATAAAAAGACACCAAAACGTCAAAAACCAATACGTAGAACCAGAGTTATACATTAAAAAACAAATTATGTTAAAAAAAGCACCACAAAGGGCTAAGCGCCAACCACTGTTGCGCTTGGCCTGGACAAGGGTATGGTTTAAGACTGATGGTAATGGAGTGCAGATTGGATACATGGACCAAGTTCGTCCTTCTGAAAAGTTTTACCTTCGTACTTAGTTTCTAAGATTTGAAGTGAAAAATCCGCAGCAGTGCAAGGCAGCAGGCAGTGGCCAAACAGGGCTCTGTGTTGCTGGAGAGCCGGTGGACGAGGTCTTGTTGAAGCCATTGACTTTTAGCGAAAAAGCTCTGAGTTGGAGAAATTTGTATTTCATGCTCAGAGAAGGTCTTTTGCTGGCTTGATACTTTTCAGGCCTTTTCCCGATGAAAAATTCTACATTTGACGTAGTCACTTTTTTGGAAATCTGATTTTTCTAGTGGTGCAAGGCTGCAAAGTCCAGCTGGATCAGATTTGCGGCTGCGGCAAAGAACATAGCGGGAGCAGTCTGAATCTTTGGCCCAGCAGCGATGCATCATTGTTGGATTGTCTTGGCAGGTTGATACTAATGAAGGAAGTGATCTGATTAGGGTCACCCGGGTCACTCGCGACCACCTCTCAGCCTTCCACACAAATGAAGAGTCGTCAGACAGTAGAGGATACAAACCAAATATATTTTATTCAGGTACACTCAAGTGGAGTCCGGTCTGACCAGCCTCCTTGGATTGCTGCAAAGGGACTGACTTCAGCAAGCATGGTGTACAATTACACCATAATTAGCATACTGTACAATTCAGAACCAATAAAGACACACCCTCACTGGAAATTTCCAGTTGGTAGCTAGTGAACAAAAGGGATACAGAAGGATGGGTTTCAATCCTGAGACCGGGTACATGCTATCTCAGCGCCAAGGTCACTCGGCCTGTGCCCAACGCTCTAAGGGTGGGAGCAGGCCTATCTAATGGGAAAGGTATGTACTGACAAGAACAGTGTATTCATTAGCACAGCGAAGCTCAACCTTGGAGAAACAAAAACTATCGCAGCTGCTTTCAGCTAGGGCAGAGAGAGAGTGAGACAGAGGTTAGTTTTGATCTCTCAAAATGGCCGCTGAACATTAAATGGTAACTTAAGACATACAATGCATGGAGAACTCAGCTAAAACATTTTTATTGCAACACTAATCAGTCATCGGTTCTCAGAGCAAAAAGTTGGCAAAAATCAAGACCCACTCCAGCAGAGGTCAGTAGCAGGGCCCTGAGCAGGTCCAGTTTGAACCGGTCAGCTGAGGATGCAGGACAAATGCAGATAGTAGCTTGATGTGTCTATGAATAGATGGGCTTCACAGTTCAGAGAGTCCAAAAGGCAAATAGTTGTAGAAAAATAACTTCTTTATTTTAACTTTAAGGATTCCATCTGGTATAAAATTGTCCAGCCAACGCGTTTCATTCCCCCGTAGGGAACTTCATCAGAGCTGCAACATGACAAGACAACATATATATTACATTCAAATCATAAGACACAGGACTTACACGACAAACAAATGTATCAAAAATGGTATCAAAACAATATCTCCAACAGACCAACACAGAAAAGAAAACAAACATCCAACATTTTAACTAATACATATAAAGTTACATATAAGATCACAAATCAACGCCTAATTTAAATATCAACAATTAATATGTCCAAAAAGAGCAACCTGAAGGTCTATTAATACATCATATTTATAGAAAAGAAAGTACACTTTCCGTTATTTCTAATTTGAAAAAACACACCCCACATACCAAAGTTGCAACAATCCCAAATGATGTGATCTAGAAATTATAAAGCATACTTCGACCTAATATCAACAGCCAAAAGGTGAATCAATCATAATCTAAGTTTATAGTTATCCAAAAAAAAACGATCCTGATTCAGTGTATAAAATAAAGGATATAAAACTGCCTCAAAATTTGTAAATAGTTCCAAATTATAATATCATGTACCTATAGTCAATAATCATACCATAACAAATGGACATTGACTTATAAATAAATGGAAGCATACCTTTTATTTTCAAATTTGAGTCACTGTGTAGTTTCCAAAACATTCATAGGGTGAAGTGTATTGCACTTGAACCCATAAGTCCTGTTGAGAAATGTGAAATCTAATATTATACCTTAGTAGTTAATAATATCTGACATATCTTCAAATCGGTATTATTCCAATAATCAAAAAACATCACATTACATTCGTAATTTTTAGGTAAAAAAATAAAAGCTCACTATGCGCGGAATTGTGTACATATTACGAAGAGTGACAATGTCACAGACAGTAATATATTATCAAAAAGGAATATTTAGAAAGAGGCTCACATCTTATTCACATGAGTATTGTCACTTTTTTTATTTTTAGGACAATAAAGAACAATATAAGAGCCCCAACAGAGAATCATAGTGGGAGCTGAGTATGTCAAGATTAGAAACGGTCACACTTTCACCGTGTATGGTGATGCGGTGAGACTTTTGAGGGCAATTTTTCAATTTAAAAAACCTTCTATAATATGTCACCTGCCAAGGACTGCAAATCCCATCATCCTACATTTTACCAAGATTATTAATGAAGTATCAAACAAAAAACGCACCAGTGACTTTTCTTCATTGTACTGCAACTATAATATTTGACAAACAGTGGAAAGCGTGAATCACCCCGCTCGGAAATATCTTAATTACAAACACTCACATTCTCACGAAGAGAATCGAGCCACAGTGTTTATAAAGAAAAGGGCGATATCACAACATGGGATCTATTAAAAAAAGGCATCAAATCAAATGACAAAATCATCGAGGAAGAGCAATTGGAAAAAGATGTTTTCTAAAGCAAGGGGTGCAGTTATAAAAACATAGCATGCTACTTGCTACAGCGTTGTAAAGTTAAAGATCTGGGCAGCATGCCAAGCTCCATACATCCCACATATAATATACGTGAGGAAATTGTTTTTTGAAAATATAGAAAACTACATTTATCCCCAGTACACGTCTCCTTACCTAAACCAGGCTTCCAAAACTTCCTTTCCTTTCCTTCTCGTTGGTACAGCAACATAAACCGCCATTGGTATAAATATACGAAGCTCCACCCTCAGTTTATACGAACAGCCAATCAACATGGACCGTGTCAAGAGCAGTCATTTGTATACTATATTTAACCAACGCAGACCGGCCGCCATTACTAAGTTGTCCGCAACCTCCGACTATCAACGTATACCTGCATAAGCCGAAAAAGAATTGGAAACACATAGATTTTATGAATCAAAAAGATAGGGAAAATATATATATAGTAATTGCCACAATTATGAAATTAACCACATTGTGGCCAAACACTCATATATATATATATATTGTCTGTTCGAAATTCACAACACCTGGCATACATATAAGGAAATGTCGTAAAACCAAATAATCATTAACATAGATCACAATGGACGAACAAAGCGCATGGTAGATAGACTACAGATCTAAAAAACTGACATCTATCGAGATGAAAAAGGAAGCCATCTTGAGACGGTCGAATTTATGGCAGAACCGTGAGCTATGGGAAAATCTGAAGCAGTGCTATATGTTAATATCAGTGATGTATTCGATCAATATTATTACAGTGGGTAATTGAGGTCAATATATAAAAAAGTGGGGGCAATTCCAAATTCTGATAACAAACACCATTATTTACAGTTCCTAATGGCAAAGTATTACATATACATCCATCAGAATAAAAACGGACGCCATCTTTAGACGGTTAGATTTTTGCAAGACCGTAGGCTAGCGGAGGATCTAAAGCAATACTATGTAAAAATGTATTAGTACCAATGTTGTTACGATCAATTTATCATAGTAGGTCATTAACGCCAATATATAAGAAAGTGGGAATAATTCCAGACTGTAATAGCGGACGCCATTGCTGGCAATGGCAGGTGGCAAAAAACGAACACAGGACCCAAACTTTCTTTAAGGGGTACTGTAAAAAAAAAAGACCTAATATCATCGACAATGAGGGGAGTATACTGAAACCAACGATAACACGGAATATCAAAAACGTAAAAAGTACCCCTCATATAGCTTTTTACTAAGAAATACCTCATGAAGTTAGTGTATGTAGCCACACAGCAAAATATATAGGGACTCTAAGAAAGTCACCTCATATGATTTTCATTCTAAGAGACCTGGGGTGGTCCTGAATCAGAAAGGTTTTAACGCAATTGACATATTCTGGCACATGAGTTGATGGTAGACCAATGGGGACGTGATCTAGAAGACAGTAAAAAGCGCAATTATACACAGGTATGAGTCCATCAACAGACTGACAGAATTATCGAGTATAGAGGTATGTAAAAAATGCAGTACTGTTCGTCCATTATACCAATGTATAATGACATAATATCTCTGAAGCATAGCAGTTGCTCCAGGCCTGTATATCAATCATTTTCGAGGAAATAGTGCATCTCATGATCGGTATTGAAACCTTTAGCAATGCTGCGAAGTTTAGAGATCCATTTTGCTTCACATTGCCTGAGCTGCAACTCCCGATCACCACCTCTTGCCATCATTTCTACATGCTCAATAGCATGGAACCAAAAGTTAGCCTGACCATCATGTTCTTTTATAAAATGTTCTGTAAGGGGGTATCTAGAATCCCTTACAATTATGGCCCTCCTGTGTTCCTGAATTCTTATTTTCAGGCTCTGTTTCGTACAGCCTACATAGATAAGTCCGCATGAACATCCGATAACATATACCACAAAGGTGGTGTTACAATTAATGAACTTAAAGATGTTATAGCTCTTTGAGTCATTGTAGGCAAAACTCTTGATCGTATTCACCCCCAGATCACAAACGTTACAGGTGCTACATGTGAAAAAACCCATTCGGTTTTGTTGGTAGCCAGGTTGCTTTCTTTTCAACATCGGTCTTAACATAGCTAGGGCAGAGATCATTTCTCAGAGTTCTTCCTCGTCTGTATGTAACAGAGGGATTATTATGAATCACCTTTCGAAGACTAGGTATTTCACTCAGGAGATTCCAATTTTTTTTCAATAGTTTGAAAATAGCACTACTGTGCACTGTGTATTGGGTGACAAATCTGATACTGTTATCAATCTTACTGGCCCTTACTCTTCTTCCTTTGCTCAATGTGGTCTGTAAGTCCTGTGTCTTATGATTTGAATGTAATATATATGTTGTCTTGTCATGTTGCAGCCCTGATGAAGTTCCCTACGGGGGAATGAAACGCATTGGCTGGACAATTTTATACCAGATGCAATCCTTAAAGTTAAAATAAAGACGTTATTTTTCTACAACTCTTTGCCTTTTGGACTCTCTGAACTGTGCACCCCATCTATTCATAATCTCTTTTGATCTAGAACACAGTGACGCCTTTCAACGGCTGACGTTGGGGTTGTTGGCACGGTCATTTCAATTATTGGCACTGGTGTGAGGTGCGGCAAGAAAGGTTCGCCGTTGTTGCAAGTAGCTTGATGTGTCCTTGTAGCCCTGCCAGGAGCTCAGGATTATGACCCGTGGAGTCCCCTTCTTTGTCCTGTGTACAATTGGAAGAGCAGGTCCAAACTTTCAGGCTTTTCTCTCGTCAAAGACAACAGTTCTTCCACTGGTCCCAAAGTAATCTGAGGAGGGTACTGGGATGCCACATTTATAACAATCCCCAGTCCTTGAGTGGGGGAAACGCCTAGCTGCCCTCTGACCAATGGGAACACGTTCTCAGGTGTGACCCTACCCACTTCTACAGCAATTCCTGTGTGTTTTACTGTACGCTAACCCACAGTACCCCTCTCTATCTAACTCCAACATGGCAGAACCCTTCTTCCCCTGGACAGAGCTCATTGTGCCCTGTGTGTGGCTAGGATAATAGGCAAATACTCCCATGTGGTCACCCAAGACCAGATCTTGGGCAGCGCCCACCTCCCACTGGAGCAAAGCTGACTAGGAAGACAAAGGGAGGCAGGCCTAGGTATGAACTACATCCGCCCGTGACAGGGTGGGCATCCTTTGAAGCTGAGGAATGGGCTAAGCACAGGCTCCCAGGCCATTCTGCTCAAGGAGGAAAAACTCGTCTCCACGCCAAAGCCTTTTGTCCATTGTCTGGGAACAATCCCCATCTACCCAAGGGAGAGCCATTCAACAGCCAGCTGACGCTGAACACTGTTAGAAAGGTACATTTGGCTTAAGCAGGAAAATTACAATTTTCTAAAAGTGTCATTTTCAAAATAGTAATATAAGATCATTTGTTGGATTTTAAATTACTATTAGAATAGCAGATCCCAAACTGTAGCTAAGCGCTATAAGTTGTCAAAGTGTAACCTAGTTTTTAAATATATATGTCCTACGCTTTTAATACCATGCACCCTGCCCTATGGACTTCAGGGCCTACCTTAGGAGTGACTTATAATTACTAAAAAAGAAGGTTTAGGCATGACAGTTTATTTTGCCAGGTTGAAGTGGCAGCTTACAACTGCATACACAGGCTGCTAGGGCAGACCTAAAGACATGTTTTACAGTGCTACTTTAGTGGGTGCCACAATTAGTGCTGCTGCCCACTTGTAGCATGTAATTTACAGGCCCTAGGCACATGTAGTACCATATACCAAGAACGTATAAGTGAATTACTTGTACCAATTAGGTGAATGCAATTTTTTTTCCATGTTTAAAAGTGAGAGCACAAGCACTTTACCGCTGGTTAGCAGGAGTAAAGTATGCATAGTGCTATGGCCAACAAAAACGGGTTTTGTTAATGAGGGTAAAAATGTGGGGTAATAGCATGGAAAAGAAAGTAATTTCCAATACTGTTTAAGATAGGAATTCCAGGGTGCTCTGGCTGGGCTCTCTGATAATCTGTCAGAGCAGCACCCGAGAGCAGGGAGAGCAGCGTCTAGAGGAGAGGGAAGAGAACCCACAGAGATTAGTGGTGGTAAGTAGCAAGATGCCCTGTAGATGTTTTTTTTTAAATTTAGGACAGGGAGGAGAGGCCGCTTAACATATGGCTTCCTCATTACCCCTCTGCCCCTGCATAGCTGTTGGAAGCCCAGGCATATGATTTTGGGAAACATACATAAAAAAGTTAATTAAACATCCCTGTAATCAGGGCTTTAAGTGGGCCGGTTCTCACCGGTGCTGAGCAACAGCAGTTTTTTTAAGGGAGCCTCGAAACGGGTCTCTATCGGGCTCTGTTTTGTCCCTGACAAAGGCGGTCTGTTTTTTTACGAACTGCAGTGACAGCAGGCACCTCGATGTGTGCATGCTCACTTCTCACTAGGGAAGAAGTGACGGCATGATGTCATGGAAGGTGAGCGTTGTAGGGTAAGGGAAATCCTTCATAGAGAGTCATTGTCTCTCTGGATTTCCCTTCTCTTTTAGAAACGCAGGAACTGCAACATTGTTGTGGTGTCACCAGGGCTTTAAGTCAAAGCTTTTTCAATATTATATATAAGCCATAGTTGCTGCTTATTTATCTTATGCAACTAACAACCATTTACAAAGCCAATAGTCGTGACTTGTTGTAGGTATGATGTTACTTGTTGTATCATATATCTGGATGCAATGACAGGACCAGCAAAAGACAAGTCGGGCGGCACACTACGCTAAGCACAGATTTTTAGCCCATGTGTTTTCAGCCACGCCCTTAATTACATTGGCCACGCCCCTTTGAGAGACCCCCAGTTTTGTCATCCCACTTAAAGCCCTGCGTGTAATTCAGTGTTACCCATCTATAGTTCTATATGTTATGAATTGTTCTCATAGAGAGTCATTAGCATAAATGCCTTGATTCTAATGCCAGTAATTCACTGCTATGAGGCAGCATGTGTGGGTAACAGTACTTGTTTGCTAGACATTTCAGGCTGCTCAGGTTGGGTTCTCTGAGAACACGGCTTCTGGACGGGAGGGAAGGGAAGGTACAGAGAGAGGTGGGGGTAGGTAGCAAGAGGCCTGGTACTTTTTTAGGTCTCTTCTGAGCTAGCTCATGCGCTGCTCTGCGAGACATTTAGTAGGCGGTTTCAAAGTGCTGCCACAGTCTTTTGGTGGCCTAAAGCTTGCGTGCACGTGAGCGTGCACGCGCGCAGCCGCCATATGTCTTTCCTCCGTTTATCGCGATCACTTTCACTTTCGCGGGCTGCGCGGCCGTGTCACTTTCACGGCTGCGCAGCCAATGCTTGTTGTAGTTAGAGGTGGGAGCCGCTCCTTTTCCTCTGGGTCTGCTGCTGACGTTCGCTGAACACATAAACTAGGTAAGTTTATTTGGACTTATTTTCTTTCCAAATGCCACTGAATTTACTTGGGCCTAACCGTGCCTCAATAACGTCTTCAGCATCGCTTGGTCTCTGAGCCCGAGCTCAAACATCACCTCAGAAGGACGCGCCGGTTGGTATACTCAACGTTTGCCTCCGCTGTGGGTTGAGAGTATTGCAACTCCTGAATCTCCTCAGCGCACCACTGCTGCTTCAAAATTTAAAATGCATGTTGCGTATCTAAAAGAGTTTTCACTGAGGCACACTTCTTTCTGGCTGTGCTTGCTAATCACAATTTCAAATGAGATGTCTAACAGATGCTAGTGCTGCTCCAAAAACTGGCCAAACGGCAATATCGCTCTGCAGTTAAAGGATCAATGAGTGTTTGAAAGCTGCTTGCGCTGTCACCCAAGCTGTTAACAAGTCACTACTTGATGCTGCCTGGAAAGAATTACTGAGCGGATGGCCAAACTTATGCCTAGGTGATCTAGCGCCACACCTCGTGAGCTCTCTCACTGTGAATAGGTGCTGGACTCTTACTTTCGCAAAAAGAGCAGACTTCCTTAACTCCTACTGAATGATGTCCCCTAAAAGCGCTCTCTGGAGCACACAGACTGGCAAGAACTCAAGTCACAAGGTTGAAGACGTCTCCTGTCCCCGGCACAGCGTCCCACCCTCGTCAACATTTGAACAAGCATTTGCAATGCAATAGGTCTCGCATTTGCGAGAGTTTAAGCTATTAGCATTGTAAATTACAATGCCTTTTATTTATGTTTTGAAAACCAAAATATAAATAAAAGACGTTGTCATTATCAATACCAATAGCTCAAACTCGCGTAAATGCGAGACCTATTGCATTGCAAATGCTTGTTTAATTTGGGACATGGAGGAGGGTCTTGTTATATTTGGTTAACCCAGTACCCCTCGGACCCTGAGTAAACGTTGACAGCAGGGACAGATAATTTGGGCACCATACATAACATAACATTAAAGATGGGAGAAAGGCAATCACAGGAATGTTTTTCACCACGGGCTTTGATCTTGTTGTCTATTCGATGTCACTCAAAACCTCTTGGTGAAAAACGGCCCAATAGGGGGGCATGGCCAAGCGCGAAGGAAAATGGCTGCTTAAGTGAAGAACTCTTCTCCCGCCTTTCCCTCACTGACATTTATCGCCATCGGAGACCAATATACAAGCACGTTGTGGATGTATGTTGGGTCCTGAACAGCTTTGTAACTGCCTCATGAAGTTTTGAGCCGTCAACCTTTACAAACCTGTATATTTATCGACCATGTGGAAGCCCGGTCGGTGAGGGCCTGCATCGCAGCGGCACAGAGGATAACGGCTCGAGGAGACACAGAATGACCTTAGTCCTGCTCTCCCCTGCCTGGTTTTGCAGAGTGACCCTCTGGATCAGTGGATCTATGTCTTTCAAACAAAATTTCGATGCAACGGTCATGGCACCAGACATCCGCAACCATCCCTACCTGTGGCTTCCTCGAGTGGATCTCTGCAGGGCTGTGTCTCAGCTCTCTCCGATGTTCCACACGGCCTTCTTCTCAGTTCAGAGCTCCATAATACCTCACAATACCTTATCACATACTTTACCAAGAAGACGACCACCATACTGTTTTTTTAACATGACAATGAGCAAAGGAGCTTATAAACTCCATACCCTCTGTACGCTTAGTTTAAATTAGCAACTAGAACTCTCTAATACGTAAACTGCTGCTGTGAGTGTGTTATTAGCTACACAAGTATGCTAATTGTCCAGATCACTCTTTTCTGGATTAGAATGGCATACAAAGAACGTGAAGAGAGCCTTAAATGCTCCAAAGGCGAACCAGTCAACCCAGATTCGCTGATGAAGAGTGTGTTGGATGTTAGAAATGGGATTTCTGGTTGGCTAGGGCAAGCGACTAAGCCAGGCAGAAACCACCACTCTAGTCAGGGTAAGGTAGTTACACACTGAAGATAACCCCTGCTCACCCCCTTGGTAGCTTGGCACGAGCAGTCAGGCTGATCCCAGAGGCAATGTGTAAAGCGTTTGCGCAACACACTCACACAGCAGCAACACACTATGCACCCCACAAAAGAAACTCCACACAAAGTTATATAAAAAATATCCTTTGTATTACTCATAAAACACATTAGAATGCAATCACATATATATATATACACTGTGCCACCTGGCACTAAGTACTACTTTACAGGGGATTATATACATGACAGGGCCAACCGGGCCACTGTCAGAACCCTTAGAACACACAAGTAGGGAAAATAAAGACAACCAGTACCTACTGGCAATATTGCACTTAGCGCATTGTGATGCAAACCATACTCAGCAACAGTGCACCGTAGTGAACACTAGTCATGGTACACATCTCATGAGGCATGAACATAGAGTCCCCTAACAGTAACCAGCACCATCAGCAGTGGTGCACGCATTAGGAAAAAGCATTAGGCAGAACATCACATCCACATGGGTACTGGAGTACACCCTCATTAGCTGCACACATTGCAAATGTCCCTTGCCCCTCTCAGGCATTAATCTAAGGTAAACTGAGCATAGACATATTAGGCATACATCCTAATCAGCAGTGAACATCCTAACCTCATTCCTTAGGTGCACACGTTATCATCATATCAGGCCTACAGTGCACCAGGTACACATCACTTGCACGTTAGCCCGCAGGCTTCCTGTAGCACCTCGGGGCATAAACTGCACCCAGTGACACACCATTACATCAGGCGGCTCTGGCATTACTACCCCTTCGCAAAGTAGCCTACAAATAACAGAAGCCTATTCCCCTGGTCATGAGGCAATCAAGTCTCCACCCTAGCTCCCGAGGTGCAGCCAGGACATGTGTGGCAACTCTGAATCCGGGGCCCCTACTGGGCTCGCCCCGTGATGCCACTCCCAAAATGCCTCCAACATCCGATCAGCACGCAGCTGCCCGCGACCATGCGGCGCAGCTGTGACGGTGTAAACAGATGAGGGAATTACGTTGGTGCTAGGACAGCACTTGAGGGACGACATCCAATGGCCCCTCGGGGTCGGAAAACAACAGTGCTGCCCGCTTCCTGGAAATGGGCTCCCCGAGACTCACCACTGCCGCAGGAACCACACGGGGCTCTCCCTCTCCATATGGGAGCCCCGCCCACAGTCAGGTGTCTGGTGCCTGGCTTCCTGCCTCGCTGATCCCCGGAGCGAAGCCTCAGTTGCTCCTTTCCTCGGGAGGGTGGCCGACCCGCCCACAGTCAGGCTTTGATCCTGACTGGCTTCCAGCCTCTTACTGCACTACAACTTCTCTTCGCGGCGTGGATTACTCCTCTGTACCTGCCGCATGGGAAGACTCCAGTTTGGCTTCTCCTCACGCCGCCACACTCCGGCAGTGCACACCTACTGCGAGCCCTCACGAGGCTCTGTCTTTAGGTGTGGGCACGCGGGGCTTCTCCTCCTCCGCTAGGTGTCTCTTCTGCTGGGCCACCCGATCCTCTTTGGGCAGCAAATCCCTGGTAGGCTTGGGTCATCCGCCTTGGATCCCAGGACAGGGAGGCCTGCGACCATGCGAGGGAACTCTTCAGTTGCGGGGACTCAGAGTGAAGTCTCCGTCGGCCCCGGGGTATCCGGCTTCTTCCCCTGAGTGGGGCCCTGCCCACAACCAGGCTAAAGGAAGATGCGGGACTCTCCTCCTTATGGGAGCCCCGCCCCCAATCAGGCATCCCCTGCCAGACTTCCGGTGCACCTCACGGCCTGAGGACATGGAGCAAAGTCTCTGTCACGCCTTGAATCTCCTGGTAATGTTCCTGGCAATGTTCCTGGCCCTTGGGAACCGGAGCTCAGCAGGCGCTCTCCTCTCTATTGCTCCCCCATCTCGGGTGGAATCCTCCGATATGATGGTGCCGAAACACACATGGCCTCGTGCCTCACCCACCCAGTGATTGTGGAGGGTTTAGACCACACAGAACTTGCCACATGCTGCAACAGATGGGCAAGTGCAGAGTCCATAGCGCCCACCACACACTGGGCCAACGGCTTCCAGAGTCAGCCACTCAGCCCTAGGGATCGCTGGGGGCCCCAAGCAGAGGAGCAAGCTCAGTCCAGCACATCTTCAAAGTCCAGATGGCGGTCTCTTGGCAGCCCATCGATCCCCTTGGTCCCACACAGTCTCCTCTGGCTCCAAGTAAATACCCAGCAGCACCCTTTCATGGGGTCACAGCCCCAATACTTATACCCCTTAGTGGCTTTGTTCCCCCCCTGCCACAGGGCTCTGTGCCCTGTCCAAACCAGTTCTGGGGGCACTCACACCTTTCGCCAAAGGTGCACCACCACCCCCTTTGTCAGCGTAGGTCCTGGCCCCAGACACACCACAGGGGGCAGAGGCAGCATTGTGGAAGGCAGGCACAGTCCCAATCAGTCCCAGGTGCTACTCCTCCCACCCCTCCAAATGCAGATTAGCCTATTCAGCCTAGTGCTGACTCACCCAGCCCCTGTCACTCTAGAGCCAGACATGCAATACACATCAGGCAGGCACAAAGACACATAGCACACAGAAATGGCCACTTCTAAAAGTGGCATTTCTTAAATAATGATAATAAATCTGCTAACACCATTGCGCAGCATTTATTACCACTATTCCAAACATACCAAACTTGACCACTCTACTCTTCTCAGATCAGGAATTACCACTGAAGCACATATCAGGGAATCCCTAATGCATTTCTATGAGAGGGCAGCCTCACAGTAACCAAAATGGCTGTTTGTCACTACCAGGACATGCCACACAGTTAATGCACATGTCCTGCTTTTACCTACAATGCACCCTGCCCATAGAGCTAGCTAGGGCCTACCTTAGGGGTGACTGAAATGTAGTAAAAGGAGATTCACCGAAGTGGCACCCACTTTGTGTGCTACTTCATAGTGGCAGTAAACTACGCGTACAGGCCCTGCAATGGCAGAGGCCTGAGACAGGTTTGAAAGGCTACTTTGGGGGGTGGCACAAACAGCGCTGCAAGCCCACCAGTAGCATTTAATTTACTGGCCCCGGGTATATGAGATACCACATTACTGGGGACTGATAGGTAAATTAAATTAGCCAAACAGGTGTAGACCAACCTTACCAAACTTTACCAAAGAGAGCATATGCACTTTACACTGGACAGCAGTGATAAAGTGCCCAGAGTCCTAAAACCACCAATGCCATGTCAGGAAAAAGACTAGGCGGAAGGCAAAAAGTTCAGGGATGACCTTGCAAAAAGGGCCAAGTCCAACAATGGACATTAATACTGGCATGGACACAACTCCTAAAAAACTCTCTGACATCTTGCAATAAGACCAGTGAACTAAAGTAATTGCTGATACAGAGGATTGCCTCTGAGGAGTAATAATGGGTGCCAGGAGGAACACATAGGGTGGTGTAAATTATACCACCACCATGTTTCCCAGTGTGCCCAGGTCACAAATTCTTGGTCTTCATAACCAGCTTACACGTCCTTGTGGGACATTGATGGTCCTATATCTGAAGGACCTGGACTTTAAACCTAAGCAAGCAGCAGAATCCAGCAGCAATGATGGCAGCCATCCAGTGTCCAATGGAGAGGTGAGGGTCCACATACTCCAAGGCATGGCGCCTAGCTAGGTGCTTGGGGATGATAAAAACAAATAGTTTTCTGCATGTGAGATAGCTCTAAGGATGGAAAGGGGCCCAGGATAGGATTGGGGAGATAGCCTGTGGAAACACATACCCCCAGTGGAGAAGGATACCTTTCTTACATTAGAGGTGGTTCATCAGATGAGGCGAACTCCCATGAAAGTTATTTTACTCATCAATTTAGGCTGAACCCCAGAGAAGTATCATATCTGGCTCAGAAACTGCCAGAATCTGCACTACTCCAGCAAGGCACTTAGTGGTTGGGTGAAGGACAGTGATGGAAGTCTTTATAAGGGGCTGTACAGTTTGATTGCCAGAGAGCATATATTCGGCAATTGTTTTACAGAGCTGCGCCAACACCTGGTGGATAGTAAGCTCATTGACCCCAGGGAGCTTGCTAAGGATATTGACCACTGGCATAGTACCAGGGTCTGCAAGAAGGTACCTGGGAGTGACCCCCAAAAAGGGTAGATCAGGTTCCCCCAGCATAGTGAGGGGAGGTCCAAGGAGACAGAGACAGGTCCCAGAGTAAGGTGGAGGGAAACAGTTCCCATGCCTGAGAAACAGGAGGGAGGTTCTGGAGGGCGGTGGCCCATGCACCCCATTTCCAACCCCGTTGCTTTGTGTGTTCCCAGTTAGCACACAAGCAGGGGTACTCTGGATATCCAAAAAAACCACCCACTGGTGGAAACTCTACAGGGTTGCCAATATAGCCGTAGGGGTAAGTAGTCCCCATGAGCCAATGGTAGAACATTCCCTGATCGTCCCTATTTGGGAGATAGGCTTGTGATCCCTGAGGGTGGGAGTCATCACTTCCACCAGATCCTTGAATGGGATCCCTGTCAGTGCTCTGAGGGATACCAGTGCCATCCAGGCCATGGAGGTGGAAAGGTTGGTTTCCCCAGATCAGTACACTAGACAGGTGTGTAGGTAAGCCAGGCCCTGGGGCAGGACGTTGTCCCCCCTATGGTTCTGATACCCCTAGAATGGGGTATGGAAGTGTCCCTGGAAAGGGTCAAATTTAGCCCCCAGATGCTCATTGACTGCATTCTGGTAAATGAGTTACCACCGATGTTAAGAGCTGGGAGGGGCAGCCACCTAGGGTGCACTGAAAGCTCAGGTTTATGGGGGTTCCATTTCCAAACGGAGGGTACTGAAGCCCAGATGGAGGGACAGGGTTTTAAAGAACTCACGCCTCTCTACTGTTCAGACTCAGGATACAGACTCTGAGCTGGAGAGCCTGTTTGAATCTACCACCCATGGAAAGGTGGGAGGGAGAGTTGAAGGAGAGTGCCTATCACCCAGGGCAGTTCCTCCCCACTTTGAGAAACCTCAGAGGTCAGAGAACCCTCAAGAGCGAGCAGGTAACCCTAAAGAGCAGGTAGGGAACTGCTTACCATCAACAAGGTCTGCCTGAGGCCCCTATTTGGAGCCTCTACCTGGCAGTGGATGGTCCGGGGCATGCCTCTTGACACTGACAGCTGTCGGTGGCCTCTGTTGGTTGCTGTTCTTATGGACAGAGTTTATTTGGGATTGGGGACAGAGGCCTGATCCAAGGAGCAGAATGTGCCACATCACTTTTTTGGGCCATGGTGGTACTGTCTGCCTACTGGGATACATCTTTGAGCTTGTTAAGGTTCAGTGCTCCACAGATGGGGTCCACAGGTGAGCAGAAAGGCTCCCCATGGGTCAGTTCAGTGGCTCCGGAGAGTAGTGACCGAGGAGGCCTACTGAGTTCAGAGGGGCATAGAACTGACAAGGGACACTGCACGAGATGGCCAGTGTCCATGTTCTATTGCCTAAGTAGGGAATCCCATCAAGGTATTGATTAGTCTACCCTGGCTGTTGGTTGGAGGAGGGTGTCTTGCATTTGGTACTATCTGCAGGGTCACCCCCAAATGTTTTGCCTCCTCGCCTCCGGTTTTCTTAAACCCACTTTTGTTGGCTTTTAGGACTCTGTGCACTTTACCACTGCTAACCAGTGCAAAAGTGCTCTTGCATTGAAACCTGATAATATTGGCTCACACCCAACTACCACATTTCATTTACATATAAGTCACCGGTAAAGTGGTACTACATGTACCTAGGGACTATAAATTAAATGCTTCTAGGAAACCGGTAACAGTTATTGTGCCATCCACTTAAGTAGCCCCTTAAAACGTGTTTCAGGCCTGCCATTGCAGCCTGTGTGCAGTTTTAAACTCCCAATTTGACTTGACATAATAAACCTTTTGCCAAGTGTAACCCTTCCTTTTTTAATACATATCAGTCACCCTTAGAGTAAGCCCTAAACAGCCAATAGGGCAGGGTGCAGTGTATTTAAAAGGTTGGACATGTACTTTTAAGCTATACGTGTCATGGAGTGAAAATATCCAAGTTTTGTTTTTCACTACTGCGTGGCATAACTATCCCATATCACCTTGGGTTAGCTTATTACATTTAATAAGCGATAACTTTTGTTTGGGAACAGGTAGAAATGTCATGATTGGTCTCAAGTCGGATTTCAAGTCACAATTCTGAAAATGCCACTTTGAGAAAGTTGGCATTCTCTTGTCCTAAACATTTGGTGCCTGCAGCCTGTGTCCTGGGTCAGAAAACTGGGAGTAGTGGGCCTTTGTGTGTTCCTCCCAAACAGTGAGACAAAGGGGGACTAGTTGCTGGCAGGATGGGTCATCCTGCCACGATGGGAGTTGCGGAGCTGTTCCCTGCCCCACTTTCATTTCAAAGGGGCTGCCTTAGCTCACTCACTAAGAACTTGACACCAGTTCATTTTCACCTGAGGCCGTTTGGAGCCTGAGCAAGGGAGGAAGGAAATTCAAGAAACAGATATGTGTGGTGGCGGAGGGGGTCTATAAGTTTCTCCTACTCCAAAGGCCGGCAACAGGTGTAAATATTAGACCCTCATACCAACTCTTCAGTTCACTCCTGGACCTGCGGAGGACCCTCAGAGGGACTGCCTTGTTCTTCAAGGGACTTCCCTGCTGCTTGAGGACTGCTTCATACTTCAGAGGACTACCCTGCTGCTACCATAGGACTACCCTGTTGATTGAAGCCTGCCATGTACCATCAGAGGTCTGTCCTTCTGCCTTGTTGCTTAATACCAAAGTGACTTCGATGGCTAGTTAGCTGGCTACAGGGGCACAAAAAGCTTCAACAATTTTCACCATGCACCTGGACTGAGCCTGAAGTGAGTCTTACCCTCCAAGTGGTGCCCACCCCGTCCTGAACCCTGGAACTGGTGCTAAAGGTAGCCAAACCTCCTCGGACACCGCTGGGTGCCTTTCGCCACTCAAGTTCACCATCTCAGACATTTTTCTTTGAAATTTCTTCTAAGTTTGAAGGTGAGCTAAGACAGGGTCCATTCCACTTCGTGTATCCAAACTGCACTCCATTGTGGTCGGCCATCATATTTGTCTTTGACCCGGTCTCACCAGATGTCCGCAGTTGGCGCTTTGATCTTTTAGGTGCTATTTTACCCTGAAAACCTAAAATATTCATAAATCAGGTTCTAATGATTGTCATTTTGTCATTCTGATGTCAAATTATTCAAGTTTTCTCTATTTTTTAAATTGGTGTGGGATATTTCTTGTGTTTTGTTTTCACTTAATTACTGTTTGTGTGCTGCATAAATACTTAACACATTGTCTCTAAGTTAAACCTGACTGCTTTTGTGCCAAGCCTTCAGAGAGTTGAGTGCAAGTTAATTTAGTGACTTTTTGTAGTTCACCCTCAGAGGGATCATTGTTGTTGCTTGAGGAGGGTTACCAACCGTCCTCAACCAAAACCCCAGTCCCCCTACAGGGGGTATGATTGTACCAGTGGGGGATCAGTGTGGGAGGAAAGTTTTTTAATAGAAGATCGAGAGGGTGGAGGGTGCAGGGTGGTGTGGCCAGGTGTCATCACATAAGGTGGTGTGTAATGTGAGAGATAAGAGGGATTGTAGTGGGGCTGGATGAGGGGGTGATGGGGTCGAAGGAACTAACCCACAGTAGGTGAGGAAAGTCAGTAATGTGTGAAGGAGTTTGTAATGTGGAAGGGGAGTAGGGTGTTACAGTGGGTTGTCAGTGTGAGAGGGGAAGCTTTATGTGCGTGTGAGATCGAGGTGAGAAGGGGTAATGACTCTACATGGAAGGATGTAGTATAGGGTGGGATCTGACAGGGTAGAGGTGTGCCGTTGGGGTCCAGTTAGGGGGGTGGCAGTTATTGAGCATTCCCAGCATGATGCACATGTGCTGGAAATCAGTGCTGACTGTGCACTCTTGGGGGTAAAAGGGAGAGTAGGGGATAGAAGGTATGCTTAGGAGGGTGAAGTAGACGTTAGGAGGTATTCTTGCGAGAGTAAGATCACCCTGTTGGGGGTCGGTAACAAATCCCCTGAGGACGGGTTAGTGGGAATATGGGGGTGTAGAAGTCGGGGTGGAGTTCAGCATGTGGTGTCAGGTACCCTGTTGGAGGGAGAGACAGAGGAAACTCGCGATAGAGCATTTCGCATGACTGGGAATAGATTATCAAAATACAAAAGGCATAACTCTGTGGACTGAATCAATATCTTATTATTATTATATATGGATACAGTGATTGATCCATTGAATAAAGATGAGGGTGAAATTCAAAGCTTGCACCCATGTGGAATGTTGGAAGATGATGTAACATTGAGTTTGTTGTAGAAAATGTTGTTTCAGCACGTAGTGTTACAGGTCAGTTTTGAGCTTCCCATGTTGACCACTATGGTATGGATTGGCAAAGAGGGTGACTGGAAATTCTTCCAGGGTGTTATGTTTATATCTTTTTGCTGATATTTTTGAGAGTTTCAGGGGCTATATAATCTTAGATGAGTTGATTCCTGATTTTTTCAACTATACAGACGTTGTGAGTGATTTCTGGGAAGATGGGGGTAACCAAGGGGAGGAGTGTCTCATGGCTGTGGAGTGAAGAGAAATTATACATGTTTGCAACAACCCGGGGTTCGCTTTAGTAACCAGTAGTTGAGTTAAGAAGTAGCTTGGATCTTCAGGGTGTGTGCAATTATTTTTTAATTATTAATTTCTTTGCACCACAGAAGGAAGTAATATGAGTTAGTTTAGGTACTAAACTTTCTGACTTTGGGGTCGAGTTTGTGAATGGGTGAATGGAGACGGGGTGAAGCTAATGTTGGCTGAGCGCTGAGGGTCAATCGAATCTGCGGTTAGACTATCAGGACCCCAGGGATGTTGCAGAAAGCAATTATATAAATGTCTCAATTGAAAATTGAGGGCCATCTGGATGTATGAGAGGGGTTTTTAAACAACTCAAAGGAAGATTGAGTGGTCTGGTTCTAAATACAGTGTGCAGTGAGCAGGGTAGGGACTGTGAGGCCAATGTGAAGATGATGCCTGAGAGCTGAGGTTACTAGTCAAGCAGCTATATCCTCACCTTCTTCAAGTAGTGAACTGAATGGCTCCTTTCCTCTTTATGTCACTCAGCCAATCACCAGAGTTTTGAGGTTATTGATTGAGGATGAGAAGGCGTAAGCAGCCTTAATCTCATTTCAAGCAGTTGAAGTCATGCTGGTTGCTTTCCACTAGTGGTCACTGGAGGAGTATAGTACAGTAAAGGCATCAAGCAGGTCTACTGTCCTTTTTTGGCTATGTTCCGCGTCCCAACAGCCCCATTCGACTTTCAGTTTTTGTGATGAGCAGCTTAACCCATGAGTAGCAATCCTCTTTCAAAGTCCGTGATAAGCAGACACTGCTTAACTAACATATCAAAATGGCACCCTTAGTGAGGCAATCTGCAGCCTGTATGACCCAAAAGATTTGTGGGCGAAGACGAGGCAAGATCAGTAGACACAGAAATAAACATGCACAACATTTCACTATGGCACAATAAACAAATCAAAAATGGCTCCCTTAGTGAAGTGATCTCCAGTCTCCATGACTCAACACCAGCGGGCGGAAATGAGGCAAGATCAGACACAGAAATAAATATGCCCAATATTTTTAATACCTGTCCAGGAGTGAGGGACTCTATTATCAGTCATGACCAGGTGCTGCAGGAAGAGGGATGGTGAAGAGCACTGTCTCTGTGACTCAGGTGTAGGGCGTTACAGTCTAGTCCCTGGATCGCCGCCTTTACCCCCGATACCTGGGAAGTCGCAGCTCACCCCTGAGGGAAAGCAGTTCAGCAATGGAGATCCCTGGTTGTGAGCGGAGACCAAAGCGTAGACTGGATAGGGGCCACCAGAGCAGCAGAATAGTGGCGCAGAGGACAGTGGCCATGTTGGGTGGTAAGGAAAGTAGGAAGGAGAGCAGTGACTGGGATCAGCAAGTAGGCCGGTAAGCACCGCAACACCCTTGAACCAACCACTCCACAATTATCATATTCAGATCGTGCCACTACCCTGCAGCAACACGGCGACAGGGGTATCCAGGTGGGCAGAGGTTGTAGCAGCATCGCTGAGCTTGGTCGACATTGGCTGGCCTCTGTCTCGTTGCATCCACAAGAGCAGCTTTCCTTTGATTTCGTTCCCCCCCTCTGACACTGCCTTTCTCGGCTTTGGGACTTGGTTTTATGCACAAATGGCATGGGCAAAGTAGAGATTTATATAGAATGTTATCCTTTGCCCTGGAAAGCTTGACGGAGAGCTCCCTTACCAGCGGCTATCTTTTTCATTCAGTCTGAACATTTCTGACGATTACCCGCATTCTTATTCTTCTTCCTTGAATTTAATATTGATGTCAAGTATTTTATAAGATCCATAAATCTCATACGAGTAAGGAAAACAGGTAGTGCAACAAATGAGCATACCCAGAGCCGAATGGAGATGGAGCAATGATTCAATGGACCCTGCACTATGCTCAGTAAGATATGCCTGTCTGGACAAGGCCCTGACCAAGCGGAGACATTTGGAGCAGGTGACCATCATGGGAAAGAGAACATGGAACCAGCATTCTGTCTACTTCCATTTCTCCATGATTACTTCCATCTGCTAGGTTTTCAATCTGAAGGTAGCTTCCTTTATGACAGTTGCAAGCCCATGGGATGTTCAGTATCCTGTACTTACTTTAACCAATTCAGCTCCTTTCTCTATTGGGGCTTTACTCACATGTCTGGAACCAATCTGGTCATTCACTAGCTTATGAATGATTTCCTCTTCCTGGTCCCTATGGGCTCTGGGAGGTGCCTGGATTCGTGGTACTCCTTCATTAGACTCATGGGTAAGTTCGGAGTACTGCTGGCTGAAGATAAGACTTTGGGCCCAGCTGCTTCCATGGTATTCCTGGGGATTTAGAATGACCCTGAGAAGGGGCAATCCAGGTTACCTCAAGAAAAAGTAATAACCTTTAAGAGCAACTTCTCCAAAGGGATGAAGGCAGTCGCCACCTGGATGAAGGACAGCTGCCTCAAGGTCAACTCAGACAAGACCGGAGTCCTCATCTTGGTCTCCACCCCCACCATGTGGGATGACTACTGGGGGCCCGCAGCGCTCGGAGCCCCCCCACCCACCCACAGAGAAGGCACGAATCCTTGGCATCATCCTGGAATCCTCGCTCTCAATGAACTGCCAAATCAACGCCGTCTTGTCCTCCTGCTTCCTCACGCTCCGACTGCTTCATAAGATCTTGAAGTGGATCCCCCCTGAGTCCAGGAAATTGGTCACCCATGTGCTCGTCAGCAGTAAACTAGACTATGGCATCACACTCTATGCTGGCACCACCCAGAGACTCCTAAAGAAACTGCAGAACATCCAGAACACCTCCGCTAAACTCATTCTGAACATCCCACGCCATAGCCACATTATCGTCCACCTGGGAGACCTTCACTGGCTACCTATCAACAAAAGAATTACCTTCAAGCTCCTCATGCATGCCTATAAAGCCCTCCACATCGCCGGACCTGCATACCTCAACCACTGCCTCACCTTCTACACTCCCACCGGACATCCCTGCTCCACCCAACTGGCCCTAGCCACCATCTAACACAGGGGTCTTCAAACTTTGTTGATGCCGAGACCCCCCTGGCAAAACATTTTAGGCGTAAGGACCCCCTACTGACAAACATTTCTAGAACTTGGTACTCCTCTTCATTGACAACTATCGACAACCATAAACGCCTCCAAATCCCATAGCAAATCATTTTTATATTGGGGAAATAATATTAAACAGTGTTTATCAAACCAAAGGTCAGTGAGCGTGGAAGCGTGGTCAAAGGTGTTGCTAAAAACAAAGGGCCTCATTTATGAGGAATTGGCGTAGGGCAGCGCCACAAGTCTTCTTGCTGCGCTGGCCTACTACAATGTGAAAGTGCAGGAATGCCCCCCACTTATGAAATATGGTGTATTCCTGTCCATTCCCCCTGCGTTGGTGCACATATGGCTGCCTAGCGCCGATGGAGGCAGGATTGTTTTTGTGCAGAAAGGGGCACCTTCCTGCACAAAAACAATCCTGAGATGGGTTTTCCTCTTTCTATGTGAGCTCCAGAAGGCAGCACACATTGAAAGAGGAAAAAACGAGGAGACATGAAAACATTTCTCCTTGTTACGCTTGCTGTGTGGAGGCGTAAGGTTTTGGTGCCTCCCCAGGTTTACATGGTTTTGTAAATCTGGGGTATCATCAAAATCCATGAACACCCGTCGCAATGCCCATGGAACTCCTACTTTGACGACTAAGGCAAGGCAGCGACTTGTGCTGCTTTTTCTTACTCTGTATGTATGAGGTCACTCATAGCCACACGGGGTGAATTTGCGTCGCATCATAGATATGATTGCGACGCTTGTGCCTCCGGAGCTTAAAAAAAATGATGCGCCAACGGCTCAAGTCTCTCATACATCAGCCTCAAAATATTTTGTTAGTTTTTTAGCTCTTTCACCATCAGGTAGCTACATATAAAATAATGGGTAGCTTAAATAAAAACAACATTTTAAAAAGTTGTTATTCAGTGGGAAATGCGCTGTAGTAGATTTTAAAACCTAAATTAGTTAATGCACTTCAGAGGTCTGTGAGTAGCCACAGAATTAAATTTGGTTCGTGCAGTGGGGAATAGTGACGTGTGTATTTTTAGTGCTATGAGGTCACAGCCTGTGACAGAAAGCACTATGAAAGTGTAAGTCGTTATTTTATACATTACTCACATTATAGGTAGATTGCTACAAATTGTGCAAATTGTTTTAGGATAAAATTGAGCTCCCAAAATGTAGATTTTAGTAATACCAGAACATAAGTAATGCATTTTTTTTTGCATAGATGTCCCTTCAACACCTTCTCAGGGGTACTAAGCGATTAAAAGCATGCACTTCAAAGCCCAGTTGTTAACTCTTTATACTACCACTCCAAAGAAAACAGATCTTTGTCATCACAAAGCAATTAAAGCCGGAACTGCTTCAAGCACCCTTTACATTTGCAGATTAACTCATAATGCACATTTACATTTCATTCAAGCAAGCAGGCACCTTAGCATGAAGGATTATTTTACCTGTCTGCGCAGCCTCTTCATTTCACAGCACAGGAGACTCAATTAACTTCAGCTGAAGCATTTTAACGATCGGATGTAAGAGTCCCAGTTTCCAATAGGAAGAGCACGTTTTAGATTCTAGGCAGAAGTGAGGCCTGGAAATACACAACCCCCTTCCCAGGACTCCATGAGCCCCCCTGGGGGTCGCGCAACAGAGATTGAAGACCTCTGATCTAACAGATCTTCAAGATCACGGCTAGAGGAAGATCCTTCTCCTACCTCACTGTAAAGACCTGGAACTCCTTGCCTCTGCACCTCAGGCAATCACCATCGCTGCTGCAATACAGGAAGCACCTTGAGGCCTGGCTCTTCGACTGAACCGCAGTCCCCCCTCCCCCCTAGCGCCTTGAGACCCTAACAGGTGAGTAGTCATGCTTACCAAGAACCTTAATTGATTGATTGATTGATTGATTGAACACCCTGCATCAGTGAATCCACACCTGCTATTGTGCCCTGACCACCTGGAAGACACTCTGTTGGTTTACCTGCCAGTGATCGTAGCAAACTCCACTAGGAAGACAAAGCACAAATGCGGCTGACTGAACATGTACAAGGGCAATGCCTTAAGGATGTGAACCATACAAGAACTGCGAGTATCTTGAAGCCCAGGTGGGTGTAACTAAACAGAAGGATATCTAAACATCCACTGGGTCTGAAGTGTGCAGGATATCACACCAGGGGTGCAGCTGTGCTGTCCCTGACTCTTTCTGACTATGTCACTGATTTCTACCTTGAGAGGAAAGTAACGTCGATTCTCTTTCAGCACAGACCTTGGGGTGCCATTATCCCGGACCGGTTCACCCTTAAAGTGGACACATTCGAATCTTGTTGGAATCTTGACCTTTTAGCAGTACGACTCAAGAGTTTTGCCTTCTGTAGCTGTGCCCATTTTTGTTAGCATTAGGACTCTATGCACTTTACCCCTGCCAACCAGCAGTAAAGTTTATGTGCTCTTTCCTTAAACAGGTTAAAATCAGCCGCTTTCTGATTGGCACATTTATTTACATATAAGTCCCTAGTGTATCATACTACCTGTACGAAGGGCCTGTACATTAAATGCTACCAGTGGGCTTCAGCAGTCTGCAGTGCAGTTTTACACTGCCATTTCGACTTGGCAAAAAAATCTTTTTGCCAAGCATAAACCTCTCTTTTTTTAAACTTACAAATTACCCCCTAGGGTCGGCCCCAAAAGGCTCATAGGGCAGGATGCTGTGTATTTAAATAGTATGACATATATAGTTAATCTTTTACAATTCCTGGCAGTAAAAAACCTCAAAAGCTGTTTTTCCCTGTGGCAAGGCGGGCTTCCCATGGACTAACATAGGTTTACCTTACTACATTTAATAAGTGCTAAATTCAGTTTTGGAAGAGCTAGAGAAATACTTCTTCCACTCATTTTAATTAGGCCTGGGCGAAGCACTACGCTACGCTCGCGTAGTTTGCGAAGTTCGCGCTACTTCGCACTACGCGAACTGCACGTAGCACAGTGCGAACACGCGTAGCGTAGTGTTGCGTAGTGCTGCGGTCATTTTTTGCTTGCTCGCGGTCCTCAACAACAAGTTGGCGACCGCGAGCAAGCAAAATGACATCCCGGCGAGACTTTTTCCTTGTTCGCGATCGCGAGCATGGAAAATAAACCTCCCGGCGAGATTCCCAACGCGAGGAGGTCAGGTTTCTCATTGCGAGTGGTCGCGTATGCTCGCGACCGCTCGCGATGAGAAACTACCAGTTCGCGTTGAGAAAGCTGCCGCTCGAGTAAAAATCTACTCGAGCAGCAGAAAACTACAGCTCGCACTGTGCGAGATGCCATTTTCAATGATTGCACAGTGCCGGTTGCTTGTCCGCACTGTGCAATCATTGAAAACAACATCTTGCACAGTGCGAACATGTTACTACGCAGTTCGCGAAGTGCTACGCGTAGCTCGCGTAGTGCGAACTTCACTTTGCGTAGCTTCGCGAAGTGCTACTTCGCGAACTACGCCCACCCTTAATTTTAATCATAACCTAAAATCCTCTTTAATGATAAAGTTGAATTTTAAAGTATTTTTTTGAAAATGCCATTTTTGGAAAGTTGGCATTTCTCAGCCTAAAGTTTCTGGGGACTTTATTGTGAGTGGCCAGCTGTCCTGCCTGTTGATGGCTCCCCCACTGGGAAGTGTATATTGGAGTAAGACAGTGGAAAAAAGGGCCTGGATTTAAAGGGGGTGGGTCTTCCTGACAGAATGGCTGGGGAGGAACCTGTATGTTGCACTGATTACACTTCAAAGGAGCCTGCCCCAGTGCACACAAAGGAACCTGACAACAGGCTGCCTTTGCCCTTTGTCCCACTAGCCAAGCTGTAGTCAAACCCAGGGAAGAGGGAAGAAATGGCTAGAACTAATTTGGGATTAGACAAAGGGGTGTCCCCCACCACAGGCTGGAACTGGGCATAAAAGTGGCAACCTTAGAACCTGAAATCAGTACACTCCTGGTCCCGGAGAAGATTTAGAAACACTACCTTAAGGTCTGAAGAAGGAAGGTCGGGCCTACTTCCCTTGAACCCAGGACACAGAAGTGACTTCAAGGGACACACATGCTTCGAGAGGCCTTACCTGCGTTCCATCTGACCAGACCCAAATGGGCAGGACCTGGTTCCCTCTGCTGGCCTCTGTGGAGTGAGTCATGACCCTCTTCTATCCCGCAACACACCCTTCTCTATCCAAATAACTGAATAACATATCCACCAAATTACTTCATACTTCACTATACTAATTTTCAACAATAATCCTTTATGGGTTCTGGAGTAGCGTCCTACTCGCCAGAAAAGCGCTTCAACACCCATCAGGGGTAACAAACGCTATATAAATACAAACCTTTTTTTTTTTTTTTCTATCCTTCTGAATCCAAATAACTGATTAACCTATACACCACTTAAAATGTACTTGCATGTTTCACTATACTAATTCAACACTAATCCTCTATTGGTCCCGGAGTAGCGTGCTACTCGTCGAAAAAGCGCTTCGACGCCTCGTCAGGGGTAGTAAGTGCTATATAAATGCAATTACAATACAATACAATACAATTGCTGTCCTTAAGGTCCTGGACCCTTTGCTGGAGTCAGTG
The DNA here is from genome assembly GCF_964204655.1 of Triturus cristatus. Classification (NCBI taxonomy): domain Eukaryota; kingdom Metazoa; phylum Chordata; class Amphibia; order Caudata; family Salamandridae; genus Triturus; species Triturus cristatus. The sequence continues at coordinate 1,238,833,299 of NC_140591.1, read as the reverse complement.
TGTACTTCTCCCCGCGATCCGGCACAGGTCCTCGCACAGCCGCACCGATTATATTCAAAGACTTTAGCGGATCCGACACCGAGCAATGCAGAAACCAGCAGAGTTGTGCCGCACAGCTGAAAGCCTCACTGGACCCGACACTGAGTGACACAGAGCTCTGCAAAGCAAGCACCATGCAGACCCCACTCCATCGTGGTTGGTCTGACTTTGTGAATTTGCCCTGCTCCAGCGTGACCTGGTGCCCACAGTTGGTGCTATTTTTAACTTAAACTTTACCACATCCTAACTCTAGTTCGATTGATTGAATTTTTGTCGTTTTGGTGTTATTTATCAAAATATTTTCTATTTTTCTACATTGGTTTGATATTCTTCTTTTGTTGTGTTGTCACTATGTTACTGTTTGAGTGTCGTAAAAATACTTTACACATTCCATGTAAGTTAAGCCTGACTGCCTTTGTGCCAAGCTGCTAGAGGCTTACGCACAGGTTTATTTATTTACATTTGTGGTTCACCCTGACCAGGATTGTTAACCCCTTCGCCGCGGCGGGAATTCCGCCGCGGCGCTGGGGGGGGGGGGTTTGGGGGCACTGCGGTGGCGCCGTGCTCATGACGGAACCACTCCGTCATGAGTCACGGTTGAGCTGTGCTCATGACGGAGTGGTTCCGTCATGACTCCGCCCAGGGCGCTAATCGCCCGCACAGGCGGGGAATTAGCGCCGCGTGGGCGGAGCGGCCGCCAACGGCCGCAGCATGACGGAACCACTCCGTCATGAGCACACGGCACCCGTGGCTCATGACGGTTCCGTCACGAGCAGGGAAGGGGTTAATATTTGTTGAGGTGAGTCCTCATCCCTGTCAGAGGCGCAACTAGAGCCAAATTTTGGGGGGGTCTGATTCTTCTACCAATATGCAGAGTGGACATGCAGGGGCTCTAAGAAGGGGTGAAAACACAACAAAGCATCGCTAGCAAGTAAATGGTTTTTAAAGGCCTGTGAAGTACACCGGTGCCTCTGTGTGTAAGCCTGGGAAGCTGTCTCAGCCCGGGCTGACACACACGAGGGGGGGGGGAGTGGGGGTGGAAGCCCTTTGAGCCCAATGGGCGTTGCGCACCTGATCCCTGTCAACAAATAACAGGTTTTAGAAATCGGGTCTTGGTCCCAGAGATATCACACGCTTCCTAGTTCCTTCCACTGCCCCCTCCTACACACTGCCTTGTGCAGGAGGGGGGGGGGGAAGGGCAGCAAATGAACACTGAAAGGTGTTAGAGGGCATGTGGCTGTGGGAGTAGAGCTGATCACAGGTGTGACATGGCACTGCCACACATACCGGCTACCAGCTTGTTAATGCGCATTGCCCTGTCTGTGTGATAGAATACCTGCAGAGTTAGCCTTTGCCAAACCCATTTCGGTGTGTAATTTTGTTATCAGCAGTGTAGCAAGGACAGAATAAGCCCTGGTACAAACAAGGAAAATGGCCCCTTTGACTGCTGTTGGGGTAGCAATTTACAGAGTGTCAGGATTGAATGGGCCCTGGTGCCACTGCACCTGATGTACTAATTGTAGAAACGCCCCTGTTGGTTATCCCCTCACTGCAGCTCACTACATAGTCTGCCATCAGCCCCGGTCCAGGGCCGTACTGCCCATAGGGCATTTCCCCATTGGCTGGAGCCTTTGGAGGCCGGTTTCTAAGGCCTAGGGCAGATTCTGGCGCCTCTGCTGCCCAGTTCCCACTGGGGAGTGGCAGCTGGCGCTTCAAGAGTAAGAGAAGAAAGAGAAATGGAGAGAGAGGGATGAGAGGCGAGGAAGAGAGCGAGGCTGGGTTGAACAGTGTTGCCTCGCTCATCCCACTCAGCGGCTCTCATTCTGAGCGGCCCGTGTGCGCTCTTCCCGTGTGACGCGGCTCAGCCCGAGAGCTCGTGAGCCCCGGGCGGGGCCTGCTTGGCACGGCCCGTGGTTGTTGACTGCTCGCACTTAGTCATCGCACACAGGGTGTGTCAGCCGGCTGCGGGTGGCTGGAGGTGGGGGCCTCGCGCTACTGGCAGGCTGTGCTCAGAGCAGGTGCTCGTCGGGCTCCGGAACGGGAGCAGTGCAGCAGCAGGCACACAGCAGACTCGTATGACGGCAGGCCGAAGGGCGACATTTTCTGAGATTTACCTGCCGGGCCCAAATGTCAGGCCTGCAGCCGTGTGCGCAGCTGGCTCGCTGGTGTGGTGCACACATTAAATAATAATAAGCAGCGCCCCGGGGGAAGGGAGGGGGGGGGTTGAGCGGCCAAGGCTGACTGTGACTCGATGAGCATGCACAAGGCGCCAGGTTTTCTGTGCACGGGTGGCATATAGAGGATGTGGCGTAATGGCCAGAGCTGCCGACTTTGGAGCTGGGGATCAAGGTTCTAGGGTCGGCGTCGGTTCGACATCCTGTGATTCTGGGCAAAATACTTAGGGGCAGATTTACAAGCCTCGTGCGCCACTTTTGCGTCATTTTTCCCATTTTAAAAATGACGCAAAAGTGGCGCAAGGAGCTTGTAAATCTGTCCCTTAATCTCCCCGTGCCTACCAAAAATGAATGTGTCCTTGTGTAATGTAACCTGGTGCGCATGTAAAGCGCTCCAATACTTTCGGTTGAATTCGCGCTATATAATACTAAAAAAAAAAAAATCAGACGGAGAAAGGGATCTCTGTCAAGCAAGAATAACTTAGCACTTGTGGTGTAGTTAAATTCCGAATTAATTTAGTGTACTGTGGCCCCTGGGGCCTCTTAGCCCCGGGCAACTGCCGCACCATTGATATACGCCCCCTATACATAACAACACCTGTTCAAAGCTTCGACCCACGTCTGTAAAATAATGTTATACCACTGACAGAGACGCCTATATGCCCTCCATTCAATGAGCCACCCTTCTGGAGCAGGTGACCCCCCACCTCAGCACCCCCTCACAATGTTGGCACTTCCCTTCGCCCCCTATTGTCCCCAATAGGAGGAGTGGACAGTGGCTTTTAGTTTTAAATCCGAAGGTGCAGTTGATGCCCAGGCAGATGGCATGTGGTCCCTGCTAGTCCCAATCAGAACAAGTAATAACGGATTTTCCCTCCTTTTAATAGAAAGTGCAGCGCGTACCATCTGCGTGGCCGATCTCCAGGCAGACCCACAGAATATGTAGACGTCGCATTGGTGGGCAGCCTGTTGTTCCTCGGGCGGTACCTTGTACACGGGAGGTTTAAGGCTACCTCATAACTCCTTGTCACCTGGAGCGCAATGTTCTTGTCCTGGGCTTTTCTGTTACAAATGATTAAGGCTACCTACTGAAGGGACGCGGCCCGATTACTTGCAGAACGCAAATGATGCTGATAAACAAACAATGACGCGGAGTCGTATGTGCTCTTATTAGGCCCGAAGGGATTGAGGCAACGTTGGCAATTTTATTACGTTTCCTAGTTCCATGAATGAATAGTTAATCCAGTCTAGTTTTTCTTTGCATTCTGGGATTTGGAGTCCTGATTGTACAGCTGTGTCAAAAGGACTACAAGTTCCGAGACTTGTAGTCCTAATTGTATAACTCTGTCAAAGGGAGGACAACACGTCCCAGAATGCAAAGGAAACACATCCGGCATGGATGAGATTCTTATGCATGTAAGTGTGTGTGCGTTCGGTGTGTGTGTGTGTCTTTGTGTGTGCGTTCGGCGGTGTGCACGTGCACAATACAGTCCTCTGCCACGCGGGCGACGGGGCCGCTAGTGTCACGGAGGCCTCGTGAATAGCACGGAGGTTCAGGTTTCCATTTCGCGCTCCCACGGCTAACGTTAATCTCCTCTCTGTAATCTGATTCCTGCCCACATTGTTGGTTTGAAGTCCCAAGGGGCCATTTTAATAGGCGCTGCCAGTCTCGAGCGCAGGCCCTCCTTAGAGTACGGAACGTCACTGGTAGAGTGCAGCACCGCTCACTGCGGCACGGCGCATGCAAGACCGCAGCCATCGCACAGCAGCGCTACTGCTGAGGTCTGTAGTCTGGGAGTCTGTGGATTTCGCCTGCTGAGTGGTTGCTGCGTTTTTCTTGCTGAATGGTGTCTGTTTCCTCCTCACCGTTCCTCATAGCTGACTCCCTTCATTTTACTCATGCAGGGTTGTCATGGTTTTCTAGACTTGGCTGATGTTTCTTTAACCTACCTGCCCCCCCCCCAATCACTTTTGCCTGATTTAGAGTTTGGCGGATGCGATACTCGTCACAACCGTGATGGACATCCCATCTGCCCTATCACAAGTGCCTTGGAATATAAAGCGTTTGTAACACGTTTGTGGTGGAGTTACAAGATCTGCCAAACTCTAAAACAGGCGCTTAGGCCCGATTTAATATTTGGCAGAGGGAGTATTCTCCGCCAGCCTGGCAGAGGACTTAACGTCTGCCAGGCCATGGGTACTCCACCTGCTAAATTTAGAAATGACCGTCAAGCTGGCGGTCGTTTCAAGGAATTTGCAGGAACCAGTGTTATGGCGGTTCCTGTCAATGCTTTTTAAAGTTTGATACTCAGTTCCGCAACATGACGGACCGTCCGTCAAACTTATTTTCTTTCTATTCTCAAAAAGAAAATCCCGAAATGAGATTTTCTTTTTGAATAAAAAAATGCTCCCCTTGCCATGGGAATTGACTTCCATGGAGAGGGGAGCATTGTGTAGTTTTCGCTGCCCCTGCCTCAAGGGTTTTCTTGGGAACACTGACCTGTGTATCCGCCCATCCAAATTAGGTGGGCAGACATAGAGGTCAACCTCCAATGGCTTTTATTGTTCATTTATTTTATTTATTTGGAAAGTTTTATATAGCGCTGGCTAGACCTGGAGGTATCGGAGCGCTTTACACGAGGCACAATAATATAGTTACAAGGTTACAACAATAAAATGCAGTAGCACAGTTACATCAATAAAATAGGTCATCGTGAAAGTACATAGAACAAGTCCAAGGGGAAAATAAGGAGGAGGGGGAGAATAAAAGGGGTGGAAAAATGATCCGATCAGGGTGGACCAGCAATGGAAGACAGAGATCCAAGGGGAAACAAGGGGGCATATCAACAAGGGCTTTATCTCTGCTTTTTTGGCTTTAAAAGCCAAAAAAGCAGAGATAAAACTAGCACCCTATCAACAACAGGGTGCTAACACGCAAATTTGCATGTTAGCACCCTTTTACTCTACGCTTCCCCTTGCATCTCTAATGAGATGCAAAGGGGGCGTTCCAGAGTAAAATAATAGGAGAAATGTCGCTAAGTGACATTTCTCCTATTATCAAGAATGTCGCTAACCCTGTTAGAGACAAAAAAAGCAGCGCTAACCGCGGTTAACGCTGCTTTTTTACGTCTGCTAATTTTCAGACTTAGCCATGATATCCTATGGAAGGAGGATATCATGGCTAAGTTTGCCTGTCCCTATCAACAAGGTAACGTGTGATTATCGCTGGGTTTCCAGCGATAATCTCACGTTAGCCTGTTAGCGTGTAGATTTTTATCGCTATTGAGATAAGCGTTGCTAATAGCACGCTATCTCAGCGATAAAAATTCACGCTAGCCGGCGATAATTATCCTCACGCTAACAGCGCTGAGCGATAATTATCGCCGGTTGTTGTTGATATGCCCCAAGGTACGTAAAAAAGAGAAGAGCGATGAAGAGTCATCGAGCTAGACAGGGGACAAGAAAAGAACATGAGCGTCCACAGCCAGGGTCCCTCAACATGTCGGATCTCATAGGCAAAGGAGCAGGTCCGAGGGTGAGTGCAGAGGAGAGTCTCGAGGGGGGGGGGGGGAGTACGATGAGAGGGGTGTAGGCAAGCCATGGAGGGGCCGACATGAAGGCAGAGGGCAGCCAGGGCAAGACGGGGAAAAACCAACGGTCCACTCTGGAACCAAGGAGCAGTCAATGTCATCAAGATGGAGGACACCGGATAGGGACACCAGTCAGCTCAATCACAAGATGGCAGGTTGGACGAAAAAAGAAAACAAGGAAATTCAGTCCAAAAAAGCCACGAAGAGGACAAGTCCACGGCATTCGGCAGGAAAGAGGGAGGCAAGCCAAGAGGAAAGATGAGGGAAGGAAATGCGGGAGGCCATCAATCTCACTCAAATCATCGTGCAGATGTGGTCCGTCGGCTTTAACTGCCGACTTTGGTGCAGGAAACCAGGGTTCAAGCCTCGAGGTCGCGTCCACATCCTGTGATTCTGGGCAAATCACTTAATCTCCCCTGCCTGAATGTGTAATATAAATACGGTGCTCATGTAAAGCGCTCCAATACCTTCAGGTCGAGTTCACGCTATATAAATATGCAAAAAAAAAAAGGTACTCCGGGCTACAGCAGGGACGTCAACTCGCACGCCCAGGAAGCAGACCAGGAAGAAGGGAGGCAACAGCGGGGACCAGGAGGTCGATCCTCCCCTGGCTCAGGAAGTCAAAAACCAGATTCGGGGGCACAGGACCAGCAGCGCCGAGGCACTCACCGCTGTTACGACTCCATCCAGACCCTCCAGGATTTCGCGGTTTGCCGCGAACCGGCACTTTTGTAAAAATTCCGCAATTTTTACAAAAGTGCCTGCGAAATCAAAGACAAAACCAAACACCTCTTTAGTACTGGTGCATCATTTCTCTTCATGTAGGCCAAGCAGTTCCCGAGATACATCATATAGACAGTCACGAGTCCAGGTTAATCTCGTTTGTTGTGAATATTAGCCTCGGATTCTGGGGTAAAAGTAAAACTGCTGGGAACTACTTTATCTAAAACGCATGTTCAGTCTGATGTCACCCAGGGAGACATTCTGAGTATAAAAATCTGTTTTTTATCCTTTTATCTTTACCGTAGCGATTAGTTTCTTCTCCCCTCAAATGGTTTGGGGAGTTTATTCCAGATTATCCAAAATAGTTAAATTTTAGTCGAATTAGCTGGGGATGTGTATCCATTCTTGAGTAAATAATTTATTTATCTATTTTTTCTCATTGCGCCTATTGCATCTTCAACCCTTTGAAAGTGTTTAATTAGCTCGTGCAGTTTTACTGTTTTTAAATACTTTTGTGGAGTCACTACATTCTTTATTTCTTGTCGGTTTGAGTCGTGCATCTGTCAGTGTTGAGGTTTTAGGCTCGGACAGAGCTACCTAATGGGCATCTCTGGTGCCTTTGTTCGCTTCAATGCGCTTACAAATGGATTTCATAGTTTGCAGGAACTTTGCTCCAGCGCATTAAACCCGTCGCTTCTGTGCCACCAGGACCCTGCCAGTGATTTCTTAGGAGAGGCCCGCCTTAAGGATGCATTTTCATATGGAATTGGGGCACGCGCAGTTCACTGCTCCCAGCGTTTTGTAAATTCTACGAGGGCCGTATTGGCTGCTCCCAGCTGGTCACAGGCCCTCAAAACTGCTCCTTCACTCGCTCCCAAGAGCAGACACAACCCACGAGACAAGAGAAGGGCCGCAGAGGGGCATCATGGGAACAGAGTTAAAGGGTTTAACAAAGGCCCTGGCCTGGGCTGCCTGACCTTCGCTTTCCGAGCTGGCTGTAACATGACACCCGAAATGTGAGGGGAGACGGGGTGCTCGATCTGGATAAAATCGTGGCTTCAATGCTGAAATTGTGTGATCTTAGGCAAATATTTAATTTCACTAAGGTATGTTCTGGAATGCCATTTCCTATGGGATACTACCAGGCCATCTTTGATGGGCTTTTCAGAACCTATACTAAAGCAAATGGAGGATTGCATTTCCAAGGGATAACAGCCTTCACCTTTGGGCTGCTTCCTCTGTTCCATATCTCAGGTTGCCTATTTCAAAGCGGAATACTCTGCTAAAACAGTTTCCATAGATTTAAGGCTGAGAATGAATGATTATGAGTAAAATAAAGTGCCACAAAAATGCTGCTAAATTTCCATATTTGTGCAGCTAAATTTCCATATTTGTGACGCTAAATTTTCTAATCCATGCCGCTATATCCTGGGGGGTCTGACATCATGTGAAGACTAGCAGTGAACCACAGGAGGCGAAGCAAGAGGTCAAGCGGCAAGGCAGGCAGCTGTAATCCAAGTCGGAAGGCAAGGGGACGGCAAGGAGAGGGGAAACCTCACACCCGCTAACTCGACCGCCATCCGGAGCTCCCGATCGAGCATTGGCCGCTCCAAGGCTGGATCAATAGTCAGCAGATCAGCGGCGATTCATCCTAAGGAGAGGAAAAAGGAGATAAACTGCGTAGGGACGAGGAAAGCCAGGCTGTTGTAGTGGCCTGACCATGGCGGAGACAGAGTACTTAGTCTCTGCCATGGTGTCACGAAGGTCCACCGCTTTCTAAAACTGGCGGGAAGACCTTTATGTTGACGGTAAGGATACTTGTCGCCAGCATATAAATCAGGCCCTTAGTCTAGTTTTCGGCATGTGGGCCATTTCTTCTGTCTTGCTGCTGCCTCCACCACTTCCAAGTGGCCCATGTCACATCTGATACCCTTGCTCAGCCCTCATTTTTCATCCAGTTGCTCAGCCCTCATTTTTCATCCAGGTGCTCTTTGATTTTTGAGCCCATATTTGCAATTTGGCAACGTACGTTTTACCAAAAAGTGACAACGAACTGAAAATATCACACGGGATCACATAGCAGTCTCTTTCACACATTTCCAATTTCTCCCACCTGCTTACTGTATATTTTCTGTCTGGATACTGTTTCATTTATGAGCCTGCTTCTGGTTGAAGTATTTTTCCTGCTTGCCTCCAGCCAATTCCCCTTGGATGCAGCCTCTTTCTACACCTTGCTTTCGTGGCTTTTCCATTTCTGGAACTGCTGTTTTTGCTCTCCCTGGCCATCTCTTTCATGGGTCTGTGTCTGCTTGTTGTTTATACCTGCTTCTGCTGGCTGGTATCTGTGAACCTTGCTTATCTGCTAGCTGACTCTGTCATTCCTCTTCCTAGCTGGCTCCCCCTATCTGCTCTCTCTTCCTTATGTCTGTTAGTTTTCCCCATGGCTCTCCCCAAATTAGTTCTGCCTTTTTCTCCATCCTGGTTGATATCTCCTTTCTCTGCCTATCTGCTGTCTCTTTTCTCTGTCTCTTTCGTCTGTTTGTTGCTTCTTTTCTTAACCATTGCCTGGCTGCAGGGGAAACGTCCATTACAACGCACTCATTACAACAACCTACCTTTACAACGCAACTGTTACAACGCAACTGCCTTTACATCGCATGCCTTTACATCGCATGCCTTTACATCGCATGCCATTACAATGCATGCCATTACAAAGCATGCCATTACAATGCTTTATAAGGTAACTAATGGAGATTTTTTTTGTATTAGGATGGGTATGGGTTTTGGGGTACATGGGAATAGTAGTTTTTACCCTTACACTATCCAACACTTGCCCTACTGTTGCACTCTCTGGAGTGGGAATAGACATTTTTACCTCTACACTATCCAACACTTAGTCATTTTTACCCCTACACTATCCAACACTTACCCTACTGTTGCACTCACTGTAGTGGAAATAGTAATTTTTACCCCTACACTATCCAACACTTACCCTACTGTTGCCCTAAAAGTATTATGCGTTGTAATGGTATGCGTTGTAACAGAATGCGTTGTAATGGTAGTTTTTAAAAAGGCGTTGTAAAGGCATGCGTTGTAAAATCATGCAATATAATGGTGGTTTCGATGTAAAGACTGCGTTGTAAAAGCATGCGTTGTAATTGCATGCGTTGTAACATCATGTATTCGGCTGCAGTGTCGTTTCATGGAATCTGCTTCCTTATGGGTCTTTTATTCTAGTACTGATTGATGTTTTGTTAATCTGCCTGAGTCTGGTTGTCTTCTCTGATCACTGTCTGTTTTCTTTCTTCTTTGGCTGCAACCGCTGTAATTCTGTCTTCTGCATATCTGCGGTCACTTTCCCACCTCCATCCCTCTCTTCTGTTTTTTGCTTCTTTTCATGGTTACTGAATGTCTGGTATCCCTAATCGGTCTCTTTTGCTAATATACGCTCTTGGCTATTGGACGGCATGAGTCTCTTTCCTCTGCTCTATCGCTTTCATTTGGTTGTTGCTTCTTTTCTTCGCCGTTGCCTGGCTGCTGTTTCTTCTGATGCGTTTGTTGCTGCGCTGCTGCTTTTTTTGGGTTTCTCTCTTCTGCCCGTTGCCCTTTTAATCTACCTGTGCTTTCTTGTTTCCTACAAAAATCGCTGTATTTTCAGATGGATGGGCCTAACTGTTTCTGCTTGCTGGCTCATTACTCTGCCTGTGCCTAAGAAGGGCTGCCATTTTTGTTACGCTTCCTTGCTGCTGATTCTTTACCTATCTGACTGCAGTTTCTTTTCCTGCCTTCTGTTTCTCTCTCCATGAGTATAGCTATTGTCTTTTTTCCCAGCCGCTCCCCCCTCCCCGCCAGGATATGTTGTTTTGATTGTGGCTAAGTTATTTACTTTCTATATGTGCTAAATTTCGGTATCGGCTAGAACCAGTGGCGGTCGCATACTTATTTTCCCAGCTCCTGCACTAGGCTCTTTATTAATAACTGGGCCTTATAATAGATATAATATTCCTTTTGGTACTTCTATTTTTTTTGCCTCTAACAGTAGTCTTTGTACCCTGACCGTCATCCGTTCTTTCTGCCTGTCTGAATTTTTTTTTTACTCGCCATGCCTGGCTACTCTTTCTTTAGGTGGTTGTTTCATTTCCCCTGCCTCAGCCCAGCTGCTGTCCTTTATCTCTTCCTGGAAGCCCTCTATTTCTTTTGCACGGCTGTAGTCAATTTCCTCTGATTTGGTTATATATCCTTCTTTTGACTGTCTCTCACCCCTGGCAGACTTCTGTTTTCTCCACTTCCCTGTGCCTTAATGTGGTCTCCTTCCGGTGCCTGGTTGTTGTCTGTTTCCCTGCATGGCTGCTGTCTCTTTCTACTGTCCTGCATGTCTGTTTTCTCTATGACTTCTGTATACTTTTTAGATCGAATCTAATTGGCAGTGCAGCCTTTTAGTTGCAAAAGACCCATTGTGGGCTTACATTCTTCTCATTGCTTTTCTAGTTTGGCTTTATTGTCACTCCTATTTTCTTGCTTCTTATTCAATGGCTTTCCTTGTCTCAACTTGTCAATCTTGTGTTTTTCCCTCCCCTGGAGCATATCCTCTTTACTATACCCCTGATTGGCTGGCTTCAATCCCACCACTGCTGACTTTTTGGGAACTGCTTGTTAGGTCTCGCCTACGCAGCGCGCAAGCGCCACCTTGGAGTGACATCTTGGAATCACTCCAGGCTTTATTGGAAACTCGTACATGTTCTACACTGTTTCCAATGAGCCCTCGTGCATGTACGGTGTTTACCTTGCGGGAGCGGGCAGCGGCGCCATCTGTTTGCAATTATCGTGCTCGCGCTTTGGAAACAGATGCGCTGCTCCCTCCCACAAGGTAAACGCTGCATTGAGCCTCAAAGCCGCGCCACTGCAGCTGCTGCTTAGCACGACCTATGTGTTTGCACAACTACATAACTGTAAAATGTAAGATGCCTATGGGGTTGGTGCTCTACTTTATCAAGTTTGCTGTCCACATTACAAAGCGTATGGGTGCTCATCAACTGCCCGTCTTTGCATCTTTAGAGAAAAAATGGTAAAGAGTGTTCGTACGTCAGCCCCTGTCACCCTTCCCCTCCACGCCTGTCATGTCAGCCTCCCCCTTCACGCCTGTTCCCAAGCCTGCTCCTAAATGGGGGCACAGTGCATGCACTCGCGCCTGGTCCGGGACCAGGGGGCAGCGGCCACCTACCTGCCTCTGTGAAGGTGATGATCTCCGAGGTCTGCTCCAGCAGCTCGCTCCTCTCCGCCTTGCGCCCAACTTCGTCCCCTATCTCCACATAGCCGTCCTGGCCCACCTTGTCCACGTGCAGCTTCTTGATGGTGTTGAGCAGGGCCGCCTTGGGCACGGACTGGGTGATATTGGTCCGGCTCCGCATGTGCAGCATGCTCAGGATGTGCTTCTTGACAGCCTCCACCATGTCCGCCTGCGGGGAGGGAGCCACCTTCTCCAGCCTGCCCAGGGCGCAGGACGGGCAGTCGGTGACCGAGCCCCCCCTCAGTCCCCGGGGTGGGGGAAGCCCTCGTCGCAATCCAGCAGAGCCACAGCAGCAATCCTGGCAGCAGCCTGTGGTGAGCCTCTGGCTTAAAAGTGCCTCGCTTTTTGGTGTACCTCCTCGCCCCACAAACAAGCACAGGTTTCTGTTTTTCCTTCCACTCCGGCAAAAGGCGGGTTTTGATGAAAAGTTTGCAGTGAAGTTTCTGCAAAGCAGGCTCTCTCCCTCTCAGAAAGAAATAAGTGCTCCTCTCATATCATATCATTATTTATTACACACACAGACTCATGCTCTCTCACCCCACCACTCCCGCGTCCCACCTTTCCCTGCTAACCCCTCGCTCCTTCCCTCCTAATCATTTACTGAGCACTTTGTTTCTAGTTCATACTGACTGCCGCCTTGTCTGTCTGCTCGCCCTGTGCATGTGCTCACTAATTTCACTTCAGCAACTGAGTAAAACAATTATTCACGTTAGTTCTCTGTACACGGAACCCTTCTGCACTTGCAGTCGCATGCTGCTATCAGTTTATTTAAATTATGATGAAACCTCTCCCATTTTACTTATACACATTGTCTCTGTTTTTTTGCTTTCTCTTTTGTGTCACTCTACATGTCTTTCTCCCCATTCCCTCACTCTTTGGTTTCTCATTCCTCCACCTTCTCTCTCACCCTTTTTACGCCTTTCCCTTCTTTTAGCTGACACATTCTCCCTTACTCTTTGTCCATCTCTCTCTGTTTCACTCCATCTCACTGACTCTTTCTTTACCCCCTCTTCTCTCTCTACCCCGTCCTATCCCCTCCAATTAGTTTCTGTGCCCTTCCCTCTTAGTCTTCCACTCTCCTTTAGTCTCTCCATGTTTAACCTTTTCTCTTCCTCTTCTTTTATTACTCTCTCTATTTTCTCTAGACCTTTCACTTACTCGTTTGCTCGACATTCCCTCTCTCTAGTTCCATTGGCCTCTCCCCGATGCTCTCCCCTTCTCCCTTTCCCTCTGCCAACTGTCTGCACATCTCTATAAGCGTTCCTCTCTCCCACTCAGCCCACACCTCCCTCTGTATTTTACACTCTCCTTTTCCTTCTTTTGGTCTCTTTCTTTCAAACCTAACTCCACCTGAGAAAACTACTTCTTTCATTCTTTCGCCTCCACTATCTCTCTCCCGTCTCTATATTATTCATTATCTTGCACTCTCTCATCTCTCAGACCTTCTCCATGTATTTCTTCCTCCCTAAGTCCCCACCCCCTCTTCTACTCCCGCCTCCTCCACTCTTTACCTGTTTCTCCTTCCCTTCTCTTTCTCAAATCAAATCTATAAAGCGCATGGCTGTACTGGCTAGTGCGTCCCCGCGCTATGCTTCACTCTCTTTTTCTTCCACCCACCTCCAGGTTTGCTATTTCTGTATCCCTCCCCACTAATCTCTCCTTCTCCTACTACTTCCATATCTCCTTATTCCTCTCTAGCTGACACCTCTCTCCAAGGGTGGTATGGAGTGGTTTGAATTGGAGTGCAGTGAATTGGATTGGCGTGGTGTGGGTTGGATTGGAATGGAGTAGATTGGATTTCAGTGGAGTGGATTGAAGTGAGGTGGATTGAAGTGAGGTGGATTGAAGTGAGGTGGATTGAAGTGAGGTGGATTGGATTGGGGTGGATTGGATTGGGGTGGGTGGGTTGAAGTGGGGTGGGGTAGGGTGGATTGGTGTGAGTAGATGGATTGGTGTGGGGTAGGTTGGATTTAGCTGGATTGAGGTGGATTGGATTGAGGTAGGGTAGATTAGATTGAGGCTGTAAAGAAGAGCGCCACACAAGCCAACAAATGGTAAGCAATGGGCGGGCTCCTAGCCCTTTTTTGACACAGGAGTGCCTTGCAAGCGAGACGCATGCGCTAGTAGCGCATGTTCTCGCACGCTCGACCCTAATAACATCAACTTCATGTATAATAAACATGTACATCCCCTGCCTCTAAACAAATAAACCCTGCTCCCTTCGTCAAAGGCCTTCTTCCTGTTTACATGTCTGGCCTACAGTCTCATGCCCGGCCTTGAGTCCTGCCAGACAGTTTAAGTTGTTTCCCTTCTCTGTATGTCTTTTCCTCCTCGACCTGTTGACCATCACCCCTCCATCAGCCCACCCTCTCACAGGACAAGAGCTGCCATATCTCCTCCTAACCCCATTTAGAGGAAAAATATTAACTACAACTGCAATATAAACCAATTATCATACTCCTGTTGGCTTATGTCTTCTGCGAATGTTACATCTTCAATGCCTCATTCTTGTCCTGCCCCAACCACACTGCACCACCAGCACCGAATCCACTGTAAGGTTTCATCTCAGGGCAGATTGTGGGGGTCTCTTCAAGCCAAAAGAGGACCAGTCCTCCTGTCCAGCTGCCACTTTATTCCTGGTAATTCCGTGGTAGGATTATGCATTCAGCCCTGCTGCCCTACTGACACCAAGTATGATCTTGAGCAGCTGTGATCACTCTAAGCCTCACACCTCAGTCGACAGATGAACACAAACACAGATCACAAGCATTGGCAAAGACAATAAATAATAGGTTTGACCTTGGCAAGTCTGTGTTTTTTTTTATTTTTGCAAACATGTGTAAAAAGCATTACAATTGTAAAATAAATAAACGAAAAAAACTACCATCTAAAGGTGACGTATATTTTTTGAGGTAAACTATGAAATGATCCATCAGAAAAATACATTTAAATACATGAAATGAAAGCAGAAGTGGACTCCTTTTTAGTCACATCTGCACGAGCACAATGCCATCACAAACGATAAAGAGAACAGATGTCTGAAGTGGATTGACACATTGCCCGATCCTGTATAATGTTGTGGGCGGAAGCAAAAATTGAATGACACTTGACAAGACCAATGGATGAAGAGGGCAGACCGAAAGCCCCTGCATGCATTTATTAACTAACCAAGGAACAAAAGAAATGAAGAGAAAGAGTGTTCGGGCGCAAGCTCTTTTAAAGTGTCCTTTCAATGTGTAGAGCAGCACTCCGGGCTGGAAATCACCCTCGCCGACGTCCCCTTTCACCGAGCACAAGGGCACGTTTGTCCAGTTTAGCGGCTCTGCAAGTACACAGACAACAGGTCTTTCGCGCTAGCAGCTGCAGAGGTCAGGCAACCACCCGCACTCGACAACATCTTCCTCAGCTGCATCTTTTCACAGCCAGGACGTGCCTTTTTAAAACGTGCCCTACTTAGCATCCCGGGTTGCCAAGAGACACTCCTGCTAGCTACCGGAACGTCCACAACGGCACATCCACACGAGCACAGAGCCGGTGAGCCCCGGCCAATGACGCAACGACCAAAGATGGCGGCAGTTCATTCCCACTCATGTAAGATATGGATGATGCAATCCAAATATACAAAGCTCTTTGGACAAGCTGGTCGCTTCTGAAGGTATCCCCAGCCACATACAACAGGGGGCAACACCACAGCCCTGA
The DNA here is from genome assembly GCF_964204655.1 of Triturus cristatus. Classification (NCBI taxonomy): domain Eukaryota; kingdom Metazoa; phylum Chordata; class Amphibia; order Caudata; family Salamandridae; genus Triturus; species Triturus cristatus. The sequence continues at coordinate 1,238,817,787 of NC_140591.1, read as the reverse complement.
CATCAGCTTCTACCGGATCTCTCCATCCATACTTCACTGGCCACCTCCAGGGTCGCCACTTTTGCTCCTTTCTGTTCCTCTCCTGTCTCTTCTAAGTCACGTCTTCCCCTTTTATTCATGCTTACATGTTATCTTCTCTTCTAATGTTTTTCTTCTTCGTCTCTCCAATTTCCTCTTATTTGCCTTTTCTTCTAGAGTCTCTTCTGTCTTACTTAGGGGGTGATTAGGATGGCGTAACGATCGCCACGACCGCCACGCCATCGTAACCTGAATTACCCACCGCCATATTATGATGGCGGTGGGTATCGCGGCGGACGGAAAGTCCGTCCACCGCTTTTCCGCCGGTCGGCAATCGTTACGAATGCCGTCTGGGTGGAACTGGGGCCCATATATGGTGGCGGTGCCTTGCAGGCACCGCCATTTATATTTTGATGTTTGGCATTTAAGGCCCTTCCATGGCGGCGAGGCCGCTATTGAAAGGCTGGCGGGGATTTGCTTTGGGGGCCAGTTGTGGGCCCCCAGGGGGGTGATGGGGTGCACTTGGGGGGATACCCATGGTACCCCCCTGCATGTCCATGCACAAGGTGGCAGGCAGCGCGCGGTGCCTGCCACGTTGTGCATGGAAATGCACAACATGGCATTCTACCACCCGCCGCAATGTTACAATGCCAGATGCGACCACCGCGGTGGCGGTCGCATCATGATCAGGGGAGCGGGACCGCCGCATGGCAGGCGAGAGGTCCCGTTCCCGCTAGGATGGCGGGCGGACTCAGGTCCGCCCACCATCCTAATAGGCCCGTTAGTTGGCCACCGAGAAGTTGCATTTTAAAATATCTTACTAGATGCACCAACTGTAGAGATCTTCGTGTTCCCAAGTTATGGTAAGATAACTATGGTGGTTAATGCACTTGCGGGAGAGAGATGTGTGCAGTCTATTCACAGATTTGACTCATCATAAAATAGAATAGAGGTTTAATGTGCTTGCTAAGCGCAGTGTGCAACATGCAGGTAATTGATTTGTATTTATTGCTCCGTGGCTTACTGATTTTGTCCCGGACAGCCTTGTGTTACCCGCAGTGTAATATGTCCTGTAATATAACGCTGGGGTATATGAATAGACATCAATGAGGTGCATGCAAACTGCAAGGACCTAATGGTTGTTTCTCAATCTTTAGTTAGTTAACTTTTGCGAAAAAGGATTTTTTTGGGTAGAGATAAAGACTTATTGTGGAAGAGGTGTGGCGCAGCGGCCAGGGTGCCTGACTCCGGACCATGGGGTTCATGGTTCGATCCCCGGCACTGGCGGCAGGTTAGCCCAGCATCATGTGACTCTGGGCAATAGCTTGCTTAATCTTCCCAATGACCCCCAGCGCCGGGACACCTCTCCGGAGGTAGCTGTGCGCTTTAATGCTGGTATTTCATTTAATTTTATTGTTACAGACAACCTCAGTCACTGTGCTCTGTAGACCCTACACACGTTTTATATTTTGTCTTTGTGTTTCTCCAGAACAAGAGCAGTTAACACATAATGTCTATCAGTATGGTTGGTATGTGACTTCTGTACTTTGTAACCTCATAACACTCATTGTCATATGTAACAATTCCTGTATAATAATTTACGCACTTGTATAATTCATATGATTAATTACAACAGCATATTATCTGTGCAGGAGACCTCTGTATTGAGCCCAGCTTGAAGTGAAAATGAGAAAATTCTCGTACCCCCCGAAGGTTGCTGCTGTGAACAAAAAGCAGACAAAGTGTGGTTACTGACCGTCTTCCAGTGTCTGCAAATTACACAGACCACTTCAACACATTTCACTTGGACCGCCTTCATCCAGTAATAGCTGCTCAATCTGAGATCTGACTGGATCCCCTTCATTTCATGTCCTGCTCTGCTATTTCATGTTTCCGTGGCCCTCTAACCTCTCCATCCTTCTTGTTTTCTCTTTTCTGTTTTGTTGTGTTCTGTCACATATCATTTCCTTTAGTGCGTCTTCCTCTGCTCTGTTACTCAATTAAACTTATCTTCTCCATGGTCCATATTCTCTGTCATTGTCTCCTTCTATTTAGGTCGAAGCCTTTTGCTGAAGACATCTGGGGGACATTCAGAAAAGCTTCGCTGGGAAGGCATTCCGCCCATTGCTTACCAATGTCTTTGTGGTTTGTAACTCTCATTTGCCTGCTTTCTATTTGCTGTCTTTATTTGTTTTATGCTGTCCAGCTTGAGTTAGTCCATTCTGTGGAGCTTTCCCCTGTTTACTGTACCCTTCACGAACTCGCTTTCTGTAAACAGGCCTTCAATATTTTTGTTTATCTTATCACCTTTGCAGAGGTCAAATGTCAGGCTGTGTCTTCAGCGGGAGCTTGGTGTTTACTTTTCTTTCTCTGACTTCAAAGTGAGAGGATTTATGTGACAATCCTACTGGGTACCAATGTGAGCTGAAAGGCTGTAGGACAGTGTTTCCCAAACTGTGGTCCGCTGACCCCCAGGGGTCCGTGACACATTCCCAGGGGGTTCTCACGCAGCAGTTTTAAAAGCACTGCAAAGTTCTTTGTATAATTAGCAGTTTTCGAGCAGCAATAAAAGTGTCAAGATAACACCAGTGATTAATGTTCCTGCTGGAGAGAGATGAGAGTTTTGTCCAGTGGCAGCTTTGACTTACCTAATGTAGCACGGAGGGTTAATATGCCCATTGCAAAGAATGTGTACCTGCATTTTAAAAAACTGTGTTTTATCTGCATAGGTCAGTGGGTTACTGCTTTTGTCACAGAGATTCTTTAGTTACTGTGCAGTTTATAAGTGACAATCGTGATCTAGCACAGTGACCTATAAACTGGCATCAAAAAGATGCTTGCAAACTGCATGGTACAAGTTAGTAACTTATGTTTTTTCCCAGTCTTTCTTTATCCTGATGCTGCTAAAAAGGTTTATTTGGGTGGAAATACATTTTTATTGTTAAAGTCAATGCTAACCACTGTGTAATGTCCTGAATTTCTTAAAAAATGCCTACCAGTATGAATGACATGTGAATCCTACAACTTGTAGTCTCCTTTGCCTTATGTAACATATTCTATACATTGGTTTACATGTATGATTCATTGTCTCAATGGGGCAGATTTACAAGGAAAGTGACTCAGTGAGTGCCGCAAGCCATTTGGCTGCGCCGCACTCAGTCACTTTCAAAGCACAGGGATGCAACATATTTACAACAAAATGTTGCATCTTAGTGCTCCCCCTGCGCTAGTGCACAAACTTCTGCCATGCGTCGGCACAGGCACCCTTGCACCAGGGTGCAAGGATGCCTGTGTTGTGGGGAGATTGTTTATGTGCAGGTAGGGTTCCCTTTCTGCACATAAACAATCACCAGAGGGGATTTCACCTTCTATGCGTGCTGCAGAAGGCAGCACGCATAGAAAGAGGAAAAAAACCGAGGAGAAACGAATACATTTCTCCTTGATGCAGCTCCCTACACCTCCCCTGGGAGATGTAGCATTAAGACGCATTTCCAGATTTACGATTTCTCGTAAACCTGGAAATGTGTGTCTGGTTTCATGGGTGTTGCGTGGGAACACTCACAGCAAAACCCATAGAAACGCACCTTTCACGCAAAGTGCTGTGTGCAAAGGGGCCATATTTACAAGAACAGGAAAAGTCACACAGGGTGGCTTTTTCTGTCCTTGTAAATATGGGCACTAAAATGCGCCACCGGAGTGTCACTTTTTGTGACGCACCGGTTGCGCAAGGGACTTGTAAATCTGCCCCTATATGTGTGTGTTGTAAAGTGCTCTGACATCTTTCAATGGTATGAGAGATGCTATAAAACAAATGAAATACATGTGACAGAGGGGCTGTGGAGAGATGAGAGGCACTGTTGAAGGGTAATAATAAGGGAATCATTGAAGAACCCCAACAAAGATTGTCGTATCCTGGTGCATAGTAAGGTCTTCATTTACTATTCTTTAAAAGCTAATACAATTCATTATATAATGATAAGTGTGTTGTAGACTGCACCACTGTTTCTTAAATTTTCTTGGTGGGAGAGCCTCCCAAAGCCCCTTTGTAGTGGTCAGGCTCACTCACTGCACTTGGTGTGCACCGTATGGGGACTGGTCTGAAAACATTTGCCTGGCCTGCTTTGGGTTTCCAGTCTGGCACTGGCAGGAGCCTCGTACTGTGAAATAAAACCAACCATTTAAAAGTTAGTCACGGAGATGCAGCACCAACCTTTCCAATAACGTTTTTAGTTTTTTGCAGATTCTTTCAATAAAAAATACTAAAATTCTTAGTAATTCGACTATTTGTTTTGTGTGCACACCTGTGTTTATTTTTTTCGAATTACTGTTTTAATGTTTGAAATGTAAATCATACAGATTGCTTGGGGGTCCCTGGCTTCCAGTGGTGACTCAATGGGGGTCCTCAGGAGTCAAAGGTTTGGGAACCACTGCGCTATGACACTCTACTCCACTCTACACTACTCCACTCTGCACGAACTTGTAGCCATTCTTTTAATGTTTTTGCAGCTGTCCTCTTTACATCCACTTATTCTATACTCATTTTCCTCTCTCTTCTCTCAGTTTGTTTCTTGGCCCCATTTGTTCCCTACTCTTCTCTCCCCTTTTCCTTTCTTCCTGTGTATTTCTATTTCCTCCCATATCTCTTCCCCTTCTTTTCCTTTCTCTTCCTACCTTAGTTTGCCTCTGGGGTCTCTTCTTATTTCCCCTTCTTGCCTCATGTTACTCTTGTTTCCTTTTGCTCCTCTCCTTTCTCCTCCTTTCTGCGCTCCTCCTGTTCCCCTTCTCTTGTACCTCTCTTCGCTCCTCTTCTCTTCTTTTGTTCCTCCTCTGTCCTCCTGTTCTATTCTCGTTTTAGCACTCTTCTCTCACCTTGCACCTCTCTTTTCTCCTCTTGTCCCTCTCTGCTCTCCTCTTGTTACTCTCTCCTATTGCTTCGCCTCTCTCCTCTTGTTACACCTTCTTTCCTTCTGTTCCTCTTCTCTCCTCATGATCCTTTCTTCTATAATCTTACTAATATAATCTTTCAGCTTGTTCCTCTTTTCTTTCCTCTTCTTCAGGTCTCGAGTCGGTGTACCACACGGGTGGATGGCGTCTCCCCACTTATTTTACCGGGATCTCAATAACTGGAGTGTCCCCCCACTTCTTTTTTTAGGACTTGTGCCCTGCTCTTCTTCACCTTCTTCTCCCATCTTGAGCTACTTCACTTCTCTTGCTCCTCTTCCCTCCTCTTTTCCTCTCTTCTTTCCTTTTGTACTCTTCTCTAGTCTGGTTACTCACTTATCTCTTCTTGTACCTTTTCTCTCTTCTTGTTCCTCTTCTCACTTCTTGTTCCTTATTTTTCTCCTCTTGTTCCTCTTCTGTCATCTTGTTCCCCTTATCTCACCTTGTTAGTCTCTTTTCTCATCTTGCTCCTCTCCTCTCTCCTTTTGTATCCCTTCTCTCCTCTTATTCCTCTTTTATCTCCTGTTTTTTTCTCTCTCCTAGTTGCTCTCTTTTCTTCTTAAGTGCTTCTTCTCTCCCCTTTCCTCTATTCTCTCCTCTTGCTTCTTTTCTCTACCCTCGTTTCTAATTCTTCCTTTTGTTTCCTTTCCCTTCCTGCTGGTGTTTGCCATTGTTCTCTCCTCTTATTTCCACACCTCTCTTCTTGTTCCTTTTTTTAGTCTTGTTCTCATCTCCCCACCTTATCTCCCCCTCCCACGCCACTCTCTCTGGCTCTTGTTCAGCGATTTCTCTTCTCCCTTGCGAATGCCGCGCGGTTTCGCACTTCAGTAGACTGTGGCGTTAGTGAAACGGTTGCCTCACAGGCCAGGTGCCCCCCTCTCTGGCATGTGCCCTCCCCGCGTCGGTGCCCTTCAGGCTGCTTTCACTGTTGAACAATGCCCTCCGTGTTTCTTTCTCCCGGCTGTGGCGTGCTTAGCCTTGGGCGGAGGCGGTGAAGAGATTTCATTATACTCAGCCGACAGGTCGCCGAGATTAATTGGAACTAGATACGGCTTCGCCTGTTGTCGGAGCTCTCAAGCGCGCGAGCGGAAATAGAGAAAGATACCCCGCTTTAGGGGGCGCTGTGAGACCGCGCCCTCTCCATCACTGCCCGAGGTGTGCCTCAATTCATATAGGCAGTGATGCTAGAGCCGTCACGAAAGCCACAGGAAATGTGAAAAGTCCAAGCATTACACAAAGACCAAGTGTAGCAAAAAATGAGGCATGAACATTCAGCTGGGAGTGGTATGTAGCCCACAGTGCATTCTGGAGCACACTGTCGCAAATATATATGTAAAGCATTGTGTGGTAGTGCACCATTGTTTATAGACAGCACATTTCCCATTGAAATGACTGCTACATTTTCACAGGCATCGTTTTTCTGATCAAACTATATAGAGCGCAAACAACAATTTGTGGAAATCGGGTTTCAGTGAATATTTATTTGCACATCGCTAAATCGAGTGTCCTGATTTGTTTTGATTTTAATAAAAATCATTGTTTCCATCGCTCTTCAGAATTACAAGAATATGCTTCATTTATGCTTTCTTAACTGCTTATATATTTTGAAATATTTGTACAGTGCGTTTACATGTATTTAAACGTTTTTGTGTCATGCTATGGCCTTTCGTTTACACAAGCAAGATTGACACATAGCTAGGGTGACCAGACATCTGGGATTTGCCCACACAGTCCCAGTTTTTGTTTTGACAGTCCCGGTGTCCCGACACTTTTCATTATTTTAAATACATGTCCAGGTTTTTGAGATAAAGGTCAGGTAATTCAGCAAAGTAGAATTTAAAAATATGCTTTCCATTCACAGGGCTTCTAAAGACTGAAAAAAATTAAGTAATTTATCTGTTTCTGCCGGCATCACAGGAGGAGGCCGATTGCGTGCTCCCAGCAGAGGGGAGAGAGGTTGGGGAGGAGGGCAGGGGGCTCAGGGTGGAAGTCCTGCCATCCTGAAATAGAGAATGTTAATTAAATGAAGTAAACTTGATTCCCAGTCCTGAGGCGGATGCCGGGAGCTGGCGGTACGCTAAGATTGTTTTTAAAAATTGTGTGTGTTTCACTAGCTGTATTCTGTTCACTTTTAAAACCATAAAGCCTACCTGAACTCTTTTAGGGCGGAAATCCACTGCCCACATACCACTCAGCCGATTGATCGCTGCAGCGGTAATTGTTTGTTTAGCGGCCGCCATCGCCGGCGTGCTCGCTGACCACGCCCCCTCGAGGCCACACCCCCCTCTTCCCCTCTTATCATGTGCATAGGCAGGAAGCGCAGCAGACGAGCGCAGCGGGAGCGCCGTTTGCGCGCCGAAGGCGCGCCTAAGGCAAGCCCGTCTGCGCCCGTCCGCGCCCCGGCAGCGCACAGGGCCAGGACCCCTGCTGATTCTACACTGCATGGGACTATTCCCCCTATCACATACAACTCAGACGAACTGAGAGCTTTTAATCACAACCTTTTATGTAATGGCGCCCACTGGAATGTCTTAGACTCCCCCTTACGAACCTGTCCAAATTGCTTCTTTAAATTTAGCCCCCCTAATCCCTCCTTCCCCCAGCTTAACACAGCGGATGACCCACCTATTCAGGCTGCCCTTATCAATGCACGCTCCCTATCAAAGCACTCAGAGGAAGTATATGAATTCGTTATTGATAAGAACCTTGACATCCTATTCATCACGGAGACGTGGTTGAATGAGAGCTGCGCCCCAGTAGTTGAGCTGGCTGTCCCCAGAGGGTTTAAGATCACCAGACAGGACCGTAATAAAGGCAGGGGAGGAGGCTTAGCCGTGATCTACAAAGAGAAATGGACTCTGAGGATAGAATGCACAGGAAGGATTGAGGATGGAGAAGCTATGGAATTCTCCCTAGCACTATCCCCCAAATTTACTCTGGGGGGACTATTGATCTATCGCCCACCGGGTCCTCTAGGCAATTTTATCAAATCCCTGGAGGAGATCGCCATCCAACGTGCACTCAGATTCCCACACTTCCTAATGCTGGGAGATTTTAACCTACATATGGACACGAGCTCTGCCCCCGGAGTTAAAGAGCTGAAAGAAATCTGTAGTTTGGCTCAGATGGCTCAACAGGTGCAATCTGCCACTCATGAAGGGGGTCATTGTTTAGATTTGGTATACTCTAACTTTAACATCTCTGCTGATCCACCCTACCCCATTATATGGTCAGACCACTTTCCTGTTCACTTCTCCTGGTTCATAAACAACATCCGTGTGTCATCCACACCCAAGCCTGGGGAACGCCCTAGAAGAATTAATATTCCGGATCTAGTGGAGGCCCTCACCCACTCCACCCCAATGAAAGCACAAAATTTGGATGAAGCTGTAGACAACTTCTCATCCTGGATAGACTCCTCCATTAGGTCATTACCAAAAAGCAAAGGAAAAAACAACCATAGGATCACCCCCACTTCCCCCTGGTATACTGAACAATTACAAATCTTAAAAACAGGATGTAAGGCGCTAGAGCGAATATGGAGAAAGCACTATTGTCCTACTGCTAAATCGGAACTCAGTGCAGCCCAAAAAAGTTACTACGCAGCGATTAAAACAGCTAAAGGGGAATTCTACGCGTCTAGAATTCAAAAAGCTAAAAACAACAGTCGAGAAATTTTCTCCATAGTTAAAAGCTTTACTGCCCCGGTTGCAGAGAAGACTTCAGTTCCGCCCTCCACAGACTGGTGTGAGCAACTATCCACTTTTTTCATCGAGAAAATTCAAAAAATTCAAGACAGTCTGAATAACCCTGACCAGCCACTTGCCCCGCAATCTGATCTAGCCTTAATTTACCAACCACCTCCTCCTTCACTTTCCAAAGTAACTAAGGCTAAAGCAGAGATGACCAAATTTACTCAGGTCGAAAATATAGATGTTATGACCATATTAAAAACTCTGAAGTCAGGGTCACCTATAGATCCTTGCCCTGCGAGGGTCCTAAATGGAGTAGCCGAAGTAATTACCCGTATGGTCACTGCCCGGGTCAATGAATCCCTAACTTCAGGAATTTTGCCCTCCAAGTGGAAACAAGCCAAACTTCTCCCTCTGATAAAAAAACCCTCCGCAGATCCATCGATCATCTCCAACTACAGGCCTATATCCCTCCTGCCAGCCCTTGCTAAAGTTTGCGAGAAGGCTGAATTCCGGCAACTTGAGAGATTCGTGGAATCTTCTGAGGCTCTACATCCGGCCCAATCAGGCTTCCGCACCTCTTTCAGTACTGAAACTGCATTGGTGGAGATGGCAGAGGCCATCAGGGAATGCCTTGACGGAGGCGGCAGAGCGGCCCTTATTCTTTTGGACCTCTCTGCCGCGTTCGACACGGTGCCCCACCTCCAGCTTCTATCTAGGCTGGAGGAGATTGGCATCTCGGGCAAGGCATTGGAATGGATCAGGTCTTTCCTATCTGACCGGACCCAACAGATTTGGTTACCTCCCTATCACTCCTCTAATTGAAGGGTAGAAACTGGAGTACCCCAAGGGTCGACCTTAAGTCCCCTTTTATTTAACATTTATTTAACTCCTTTGATCCGGCTGGCAGAGAACTGGGGTGCTAAGATTATGGCTTACGCCGACGACACCCAGCTTCTCTTCACCTGGAAAAAGGAGAACTTGTGCACCTTTGGAGTACGCCAATGCCTATCCTCTGTATTTGCCTGGCTAGCTAGAGCCTGCCTCAAATGCAACGAGGATAAAACAGAAATTCTGCTCTACGGCCAATTTCCCACTGACTTTAAGGAGTCTATTTGGCCCAGTGAATCAACATGCCCAATGGGAGAGAGTGGGATAGCCAAGAACCTGGGTATCTGGTTTGGAGCAGACTTATGTTTTCGCGACCAGATCTCGCGACTGGCGGGGACGTGTTTTGGAACCCTGACCACTCTTCGTAAATTCTTTCCCCTTCTTCCTCAAATGGCCAAAGAAACGGTAGCCAGAGCTCTGGTGCTCTCCCGTCTGGACTACTCAAACACCCTTTATATAGGGGCACCTGACTACCTGATCAGAAAGCTACAGGTAGTCCAGAATGCAACGGTGAGACTAATTTTTAACATCTCAAGGAGACTCAGCGTTTGCAAACAGTTGAAGGAGCTTCACTGGCTTCCTGTGGCCCAAAGAGTGCGCTTTAAAACTTTGGTCCTCGTTTATAAAGCCCTCAATGGACCGTGCCCTTCCTATCTAGCCAAAAGATTCACTCTCTACCTCCCGACCCGTCAGCTGCGATCTACCTCCAGAAAGCAGGTGGTCGTCCCCAGATTTAAAAGAGTTCGCCTGGGTGGACAATCTCTGACGGTAAAGGGAGCTCAAATGTGGAACGCCCTGCCAGACGCTCTCAGACACTCTCCCAATCTGATCAATTTAAAAAAACTGCTTAAAACTCACCTCTTTCAAATCCATGAATAGCTGACTCCTTTTACCACTCTGATTCAGTTTCGTCCCCGCGCCAGGACAGTCTTGACTATCGGAGCGCGTTATAAATCCACATATAACATAACATAACAAATGTAGCCTTGTAAATGTATACAGGCACACATTTACAAGCCTATCGTATATATATTACCTACAGGCAGTCTCCAGTAGTTAGTTATAGTTAGGATCATGTTCCATAGGTAAAGGTTTTTTGACTTGGCTATACCTTTGCTGCCATTTGATGAATCTTCACGAAATTTCCCCCAAAAAGTGCCCTGAGAAATCTTGTTGTGCACTGAAAGCTTCGGGGTGATCTGCCAAGCAGGGGCTGAGAAGAAGGGGGTAAAAAAACATGTTTTCCCATGTTAATTCCCATAAACTCTTTAGACTCGCTTGCAGCCAATGCCGGTGGACGGAATTACACCAAATTTGGTTTTGGTCCACAGATTGTACTTTTCGTTATTTGCTGTAAATCCGTTCAATAGTTGTAGAGAAATTAAAGGAAATCCCAATTTGTTTATCTGAGAGCACGATGACTTTGCAAATATTAACAAGCTTGTGCAGAGATCTGCGGAGCTCTAATTGGCTGCAAACACTTCAACCAGGAATTGTTGGCAGCCGTCTTGGGACTCGGCTTCAGCCAAATCCCCCCAAAATTAAAAAAAAAAAGAGAAGGGAGCAGGCTATGAATACTATGACCCTCTACCGTTGGTGATAAAAAAGCATTAAAAAAAAAAATTGACACAAAATTTGCAGCAAAAATAAAAAAAGAAACATGGGCATTTGTGCTTGTTTAAAAAGTCCCCTGGGTGGGCCAGGTCCTGCGGGCATTTTTTTAAAAAAGGAGGGCGGCGCATAGGGCCCCCCTCCTAAGGCTCTTAGAACCCCGGGACCACCACCTCCCCAGGGCTTTATTTACATAATTGAGGGGGGCTGCGTGGACCCCCCTCCTGGGCTTCTTTGAAGCCCCGGGGACCACCAGCTCCCTGGTGCTTTCATTTTAATAATGGAGGGGTGCCACGCAGAACCACCACCTGGGCTTACTACAAGTCCCAGGGAACACCAACTCCCGGTGCAATAAATGTAACAAATTGTAGGGGACCACACAGACCCCCGGGTCCCAGAGGCCACCACCTCCCGGGGCCTGCATAATATATAATACTTGGAGGGGGGTCACGAGGCCACTCTCCCAGGCCATATATGGCCCCGGTGACCACCTCCTCCCCGAGGCTAGCCCCTGCAAACAGAAGAAGGGGGGCTACGTGGTCATGGAGCCATATATGGCCCTGGAGACTGCTACCCCGCTGGGCCAGCTCCTGTGATGTTCTGGGGTGCCCATCCCCAGGACATAGCTATTTGCTCTCACTTTTCGGAAGCTTTGACAGCTCCCGCCAAGTCAGAACAAATAATCAGGTTCCAGCGGATGGGAGCTGTCCAAGTGCTCCCACCTGCTGGAAGTGGTGGTTTTATCCCCTCCCCTGCCAATAGACATGTGGGCAGAGAAAGAGGTAAAACTATTGCTCTTGCATACAGGGAGCTGCGTTTCCAGCAGCTCCCTGTGTGCAAGAGCAATGCCGCATGCCGCAGGAGTTGGTGAGGCAGCAGGGACTGCGGGGCCTTGAGGCTCTCCCCACGGTCCCTATCCTGCACACCGGGTGAACTGGCTGGGACTAGGGCACCCAAGAGTACATGGCTGGGCCACGGGGATGGTGTCCCTGGGCTGAAATTGGCCCTGGGAGAGGGGCTGTGTGGCTCCCCTCCCCCATTGAGAGAGAAAACAGAGTGCAGAAAAATGAACAGGAAAGACAAAACAGAAGGCAGAAAAATGTACAGGAATGCAAAACAGAAGGTAGAAAAATGAGCAGAGGAGGGCTAAACAGACGGCAGAAAAACAAGCAGAAAAGGCTAAACAGAGGGCAGAAAAACAAGCAGAAAAGCAAAACAGAGGGCAGAAAAGCAAGCAGGGAAAGGCAAAAGAGAGGGCAGAAATATGAGCAGGAAAGGCAAAACAAAGAGTAGAAATTATCAGAAAAGGCAAAACAGAGGGTAGATAAGTGAGCAGAAAAGGCAAAACAGAGCAGAAGAGGGCAAAACAGAGGGAAGAATAGTGAACAGGAAAGGCAAAACAGGGCAGAAAAATAAGCAAAAAGGCAAAACAGCAGAAGAGGTCAAAACAGAGAGCACTCAGACACTCACACACCCACTGACAGACCCAATCAGAGATGCATGCACCCATTCACAGACCCAATGAGATATTCATACACCCACTTACAAACCTACTCAGAGACTCATGCACCCACTTACAGACCCATTCAGACACTCTTGCACCCACTCACAGACCCATTTAGGCACTCATGTACCCACTCACAGACCCCTCACACACCCACGCAGATGCTCATGCACCTACTCACAGACACACTTGAGACTCATGTACCCACTCACAGACCCACTGAGAGACTCACTCACTGACCCACTCACAGATTCATGCACTCAATCACAGACCCACTCACAGGTTCATGTACTCTCACAGACTCATACACCCACTCACAGACTCACTTAGAGACTCATGCACCTACTTACAGACCCACTCAAACACTCATGCACTCACTCACAGACTAACTTACACACTTATGGAGGTACTCACAAACCCACTCCAACACTCTGAAACCCACTCATAGACCCACTCAGACACTCACATACCTATTCAGATATTTACACACCTACTTAGACAGACACTCAAGCACCCCCTCACAGATCCACTCAGACTCATAGACCCACTCACAGACCCATTCAGACACTCATGCACTCACTCACAGACTGACACACACACGGAGGCAATCACAAACCCACTCAGACACACTCATACCCTCCCATAGACCCACTCAGACACACACTGAGACACTCATGCACTCACTCTGATACCCACATAGAGACTCACACACCCACTCAGACACTCATGCACTTGCTCACAGACTGACTCTCACACACATGGAGGCACTGGCAAACCCATTCAGACACTCTCACACCTATTCACAGACTCACTCAGACACTCACTCAGATACTAATGCCCCCACTCAGACACCCATTCAGACACTCACACACCCACACACCCACTCACAGACCCACTCCAACACCCATGCATCCACTCACACATCCAGTAAAACACTTATGCAGCCACTCTCAGGCCCACTCAGACACTCACACACCCACTCACACACCCATTGAGACTCTCACACATTCACTCACTCACACACCCACTGAGACACTCCTGCACTCACACACTCACTCTCAAATGTTACAGGTTAGATAGGAAATAAAATTAAAAAACCTTAGAAATTCATTAAAAAACATAGGTTACAGGGACGTTATAGTTAGGAAATGGAATTTAAAAAATGTAGAAATTCACAGAAAGAACAAAAGGTTACAGGGACATTATAGAAAGGAAATAGAATTAGTTAATAAACTTAAAAATTCACAAAAAAACCAAAGGTTACAGGGACGTTATGCTCAGCCTCAGATTTCACACGAACAAAATCAGGGAAATTCATCAGTTATAGTTACCTGAGCTTACTATAACTTACACCTTTGCAATGCACTGCCTATGACCTCACATATTACAACACTCATGACATGGTCAGCGACATCACTGATGACATCACTCATGACATCTCAAATGACATCACAGATGACATCATCCACTGAGTGTAAGAGGTTTGAAAAAGTTTCTGAGACATAAAGATATATACTAAGCTACTGTATAAGTTAAATTACTATTATTTCTGTACTGCTAGTGAGTGATGCTATTTCTAATATGTCATCTGAGTGGGTGTGTGTGTCTTAATCTGTGTGTGATTGGCTGACTGAATGGCTGTATGGGTGTGTGAATGGCTATATAGGCGAATACGTGAGTGTGTGAGAGGCTGTATGGGTGGGTGAGTGTTTGTGTATGAGTTATCAGTGATTGAGTGGCTGTGTGAGCAGCTCTATGCATGGGTGAGTGAGTGTGTGAGTGGCTGTATTGGGGGTGAGTGGGTATATGAGTGGCTGTATGGGTGAGTGAGTGGCTATATGAGCAGTTGTTTGGCTAAGTTAGTTGGTGTGTGAGTGGCTATTTTGGAGATTGACTGTCTGTGTGAGTGGCTGTATTTGTAAATGAGCAAGTGAGTAAGTGGTTATATGGATGTTTGAATGGGTATGTAAGTGGTTGTATAGGTGTGTGAGTAGTTGTATGGGTGAGTAAATGGCTGTGTTGAGAGGCTGTATGGGCGAGTGACTGGCTGTATGAGTAGCTGTATGGGTGAGTGAATGGTTGTGTGAGTAGCTGCATGAGTGTGTATGTGAGTGGCTCTATGGATGAGTGAGTGGTTCTGTGAGTACTTGTATGGGTCTGCGAATGGTTATATGAGTGACTGTGGGTGTATGAGTGGGCGTATGAGAGGTTGTATAGGGGTGTGAGTGGGTGTGTGAGTGGTTCTGTGGATGATGTCATCAGTGATGTCACTGACGATCTCATGAGTGATGTAATGTGTGAGGTCATAAGCAGTGCATTGTGGGGCGTAAGTTATAGTTAGCTTAGCTAACTATAACTGCTAAATATATTTATATATATATGTATGTTTATATGTACATATTTATAAGGCTATGCAAAAACCGGGACAGGCCAGATATGGAAGTAAGACTAAAGGCTTTAGTCCTACTTTTATTCTGGCCTTCCTGGTTTTTGGGTATCAAAATCCAGTCACCTGCACATAGTTCACTTTACAATATCCTCACGCTTTGTAGTCAGACAGTGAAAAGTAAACACCAATCTCCATGTTAAACGATTAAGCAACAATTTGTCAGAAGGCATAGCCTGATATTTGGCTTCTGGCCTTGAATGCACAGCAAATGTAAAATGATAAAGACACAGTTTCAATGCATCTGTATTGCTCATTCACCTTCGCAACTCCAGCATGATTATTTCTGGGGTTGCTTCAGCACCCCTACTTTCAGCGCCTATGCATATAGGGAAGTCACTATATTGAAATAGTTGGGGTGGAGTGGGACACGATTTTGTTGTGCTATTGGCATAGTAAGGGTGCTCCAGGCCTTAATGCAAACCAGGAAAATGTCTCCCCCTCATAACTCAATTGGGTTGTAAGAGAAAGCCATTATGAGGAGCAGTAGGCCCCTAACACCAGTGGCACTGGGTTGGTGCCACTGCACCTGCTTCAGTGTTGGTGGCGGTCCCTGCGTGGCGTGGGCAGGATCAAGCAGAGCAAAGACCAGAGTTGCAATTGAGTAAGGAAAAGTTACATTATCTATATTGGTGCAAAGTACATTAGTTGTGTATAAATTTTCCCCATGTAGTAGGACATGGTTGTCCCAAACGTTCCAAATGGGTATTCTTGTAGTATTTAATGGTATTCTTTTAAATTGCACCAATGTCATGAAAGTGGGAGTCAGGAAGCTTGTTCTGGGTCAATATGAATATAAATATGTTATTGTATGTAGCATAGACTGAGAAAAGACTGCTATTAGAAATGTGATCTGAGGCCGCCTAGATGTTATGTTAATATGTTATGTTAATATGATTTTTAAAGCGTGCGAATACCCTGAGGTGCTGGCGCTGAACTGGACCATAAACCCTGAGCAAAGTGGGAAGGAGGTGAATTAATTTAAAAATAACCAAGTTTTGAATTCTTTTCTGAAGGAAATGAGGGAGTTGGCCTCTCTTATGTGTGCCGGGAGTGTATTCCATAGCTTGGCCGCACCATACCCAATACTTCGACCTCCCCAACTCGCGGTTCGGATCCTGGGTACCAGCCTTAGTTTGGCATTGGTAGACCTTAACTGTCTGCCTGGGTGGTACCAGGAGAAGAGGTTTTTCAATGGTACAGGTCCTATATTATTCGATGCTTTGTAAGCTAGGCAAAGTGCCTTAAACTTGATCGGTTGCGCCACTGGCAACCAATGAAGTTTCTGGATCTCCTCTTTAATTGATTGATACTTAGGTATGTTCAGTAAAAGCCTGGCTGCAGCATTCTGCACCATTTGAAGTTTTTTCATATGTTGTTTCTGTAACCCAAGGTAGAGGCAGTTACTGTAGTCTAATTTTGATAGCACTAAAGTTGTTACAACCGTTCTCCTGAGATCTGGGGGAATATATGGCCTTACCTTCTTAAGTTTCTTTATCAAATAGAATGAGGCTGAGACTGTGGTATTGGTTTGTTGGGAGTAGGTGAATTTGCTGTCCGTCAGCACCCCAAGGTTTTTAGCCTTCTCTACTGGATTCGGGAGCTGTCCAATTTCAGCCGACCACCATAATCCATCCCATTTAAATTGAAGGTTACCAAAAATCACCTCTTCGGTTTTATCTGAGTTCAGCTTTAGGCAGTGTCTTCCTATCCGGTAGCTAATTTCCCTCATGCATTTTTGAAACTGCATTGCAGGGCATATTATGTTTTTATATGCCGCGACCACAATCTGAGTGTTGTCGGCGTATGATATCAGATTGAAACCAAACTGTTGTATTAACGGGGCTAGTTCTGACATGTAGACATTAAATAAGGATGGGCTTAGTGAGGAACCCTGAGGGACCCCGCAAGGAAGTACGTAAGGAATTGCCTGAAACTGATCCAGGGTCACCGTCTGTTTTCTATTCTTCAGGAATGATGATATTAAAGAAAGTGCTTGGTCCTTGACCCCTATGCGTTTCAGACACTGTAGCAATGTATCATGGTGCACGATATCAAAGATGGAATCAGCGGTGTGTGTCAATGGGTCAGTAAATAGGAGGTGTGCGAGAGCCATGGCTAAAAAGAGCAAAACATCCAGGGCCTTATTTATGAAGGCCTTACACCGACTTTGCGTCACTTTTCAGTGATGCTGCGTAAGTAATGTGCCATACTACGCTTAATTTACAAAGTGATGCATCTAGGCCGATGCGTCACTTTGCAAATGCCTGCGCTACATTATACCTGCGTCAGGTATAATGTATGCAGGGTGGGCGTTCCCACGTAAATAAGGCTCCTAGAAGTGGTGCAGTGAAGTCTATGAGATTTCACTACACCACTTCTACAACTTGACTGCGTAAAATCCTTACACCTGCTTCAAGCAGGTGTAAGGAGTGATGCAGGGCCTTTAACATGGGACTCGCCCATGTCTAAGGACACCATTGCTGGAGTTGCGTCAGTTAACCAATGTACTCCAGCAATGCGTCATTATGCATCACCAGATACGTTAGGATTCCTGACATATCTGGTCCATCCTTGCAACATCAAGCATTATAGTGTAAATATTGCTCATCCATGGTCTCACAAGTAGAGTGCAATGAAAAGTGTTGCACCGCTGTTTTTCCCCAGTGATGCAACATGTTTCATAAATGAGGCCCCCAGTATTGTGATGATTTTTCACTTACTGGTCACTGGATATACATTATTAGATCAAACTACACCCCTAACTGATAGTTAAATATTTTTATTTCATTTCTAAAGTTGAGATTTTCGGCATTTAAAAGTTCTGCAAAAAGGTGGAACATTGCCATTTTTAGGTCTGGTATTAGCCAAGACATTGTAATTTCACTGAAAGTATATGTATTATATACTTACCTATAGGGGCTTTTAGCTGGTCTCTTCACCCATTGATCTGTTATTGTGTTATTTATCTTTTCTTCCACACACTAGAGCATACAGCATTGAGTCAGCCTACTTCAGCCATTGGTAAGCTCCCTTAAGTACCAGGGACTACTTTGGCAATTCATGTTTTTTGAGACCAAAAATAATTTTGCTTTTAGCCATGTTTGTTTAAATTTGATCAGCGCCTAGCAGCTTCCCCAACAATAAAGTTTTCAAAAACCCATGACAAAATGAAAGAAGCATTAACTAAGGCTAAAGACTGGCAGCCAACACCAGGCCTACTTGATTTGCCAGTGCTTGTTAATTACTTGTCATTGTAAATTAACTGCTGGTAGTAATGTATCTCACTAGAATTTGGAACCAGTGACCTAGTTGTCACATGCAAATCTATGAAGTAGGCGCATGAACAACCTGATCTATCTCATTGTTATAGGAACCTGTGACCTGTATGTTACATGGAAATCTCTGCAATAGGTGTTGTAATCCAGTACTCTTTTTCACTGGGATTATAATCTGCACCTTCTGGGATGCCCACACGATCTGTGCAGGATGAGTGTTTCCTCACTGGAGTTTGTGAGCAGGATCTGAACCTGTGATCTCCACGCTGAACATAGATCTATAGTCAGAATGATGCCCAACTGAAGTATCTCACAAGCATTGGAACCAGGGACCTGTGGGAGTTTACAATAAAGAACTTATTTGTTTTGGGGTGATTTCTTTACATTTGGAGCCCTTTCATTTGTCTCTAGTTTCATCTACCATCACCTTTTGTCTTGATTGGTTTTGCTGATTCATTCTTATCTATTGCACTGTTTGTTTCTGTTCCGCTTGGCGTGCTCTACCCATTTTGTCTTCATTCTCTATCACCTTTCTTCTTTCAGTCCTTGAATGGTTTCCATGTTTATTTCTTCTTTGTGTCATCTTTCGTTGTCTCTAATTTCCTGTTCCCCATTCATTGGTTTCCCCTGCAGCTTGAGTTGAACCTTCTTTCCTTCCCATTTCTGGGTTTCTGCCAGTGCTGGCTCTTGTTACTTTTTCAATTCCCTCCTTCTCAGGCCTGTGCTTGCTCTTTCCTCTTTTTACTGTCCCTCTCTTTCTTGTCCCTTTTTCACCTTCCTCCATAGACACTCCAGGCTCATTAAAACTCTGCACTGAACCAGACCCATGGCCTCTTTTTTTTTATATCTAATACAGCATCCATGGCCATGTCCAGACTCTTTGCAATCTTTGGGTTTGGATTTGTGGGAACCTGTAATTAAGGGAATCGCAGTAAAAAAGGTACACATTAAAAGGGTTAATGCAGTTAAAAAATATGTGAATCTCACCCACCTTTGAAAGCAATCTTTGGTGGCACAATTTTCAGTGCACTCACTACTCGTTGAAGCAATTCTATCATGTGTATAAAAGACTCTAAAAATCCTTCCTGGCAGAAATGCACATGTGCACAGTTAGGAAGTCAGTTCCATTTTTCAAATACATTGTTTTAAATTAAAGAAGTTTAATTAAGCTGTCAAATGTCTTTCCAATCGATTATTCTCATAATTGTTTCACACATATCCCCTACGTGTTTCTGCATTGCCATCCTTTCTTTGGTTGGAATTTTTCTGAAAAAATTCTAGAAAAGAGAATAGTTAATGTGGTGTCGAGTCAAGTATCACACCCAGAGTTTTAACTATCTATGCTACTTCAAGTTTGAGGCTGAATCATATGGGGGGAGGAGGGGGGTGGGTGGTCAGCTGGGGAAGTTTACTAATTTTGCCTTTGGCCACAAGGATATTGAGGACATGTTTTGATCTGTTAAGTAAAGTTACTTGTCATCCCCGTCTGAATATTAAATTACATTATCTCTAATAACCAACAAGTGGAACGATTGACACAAAACCAAGCTTAGATGTGTGTGTCAGTTTCCTTGGAGGCCCTTGCCTCAGTGGTCAGTCGTCACATGGTAATCACGTGATCCACCCTATCAGCGGCAGGAAGCACCTAAGACCAGCAAGGTTGCAGATACCGCATCAATGGTGCTGAGAGGGCCATCCAAAAAGCAAAGCAGGGCCGTCTCAGCCCGAGGTGTGGTCTAGAACAAGACTGTATTTGGGACAGAATTTGTTGAGTGTTTGGAATGTCCTGGAATCGTGAGCCTGTAGTCTGCTTGTGAATATGTGCCAAGACTGGCAGAGTGGTGTTGTGGTGAATATTCACAATATTGAACTGAGGTAAGGAGCCCTTTTTTGGCGGTGCGGGGTAATTAGACCTTATTTTAGCACAATAAAACATAAGCTTTATAAAAAAAACAAAAATGCAAGACAATTTTCTAAGCTTTCTATTTTTAACATGTAACAATACAAGCAGGGCACAGTGCTATCCCACAGAACAGTAAGTTGTCCATTTCAACCCTGGGATTCCGCGTGGGCTCAATGCCTTTATCACATCCAGTTACTTAAAACATATGTTCAATGTAAATGTAATACACTTCTGATCATAAATCAAAGGGTCTCCCATGTCCAAGGTAGGAGAACATCTGGTAGATGTAGCAGCATGCTTACGCATTCCATCAACACATTTACATCTTCACTCAGATTTGGGACAATACAGAATTAAAGCATATGGATTTCCATATGGATTTCCTTGCTCATTCGAGGCTGTTCTGTTGCCACTTCCAGAGAGGAATAAGCTACCTGCAGCCAAAGTATTGCGAATTTCCTGCGCCCAGCAACATAACCGGTGTGGTAGTGTTTTTAGCAGACACTAAATATTTCCTAATGAAGCACAGTTGATCGTGGTGGGAGCCTACAAGAGCCTTCAGTGGGAAGTGTTCAATTTTTGGGTGGTTGTTTAACATTCATGAACAGCCCCTGCTGTATATTATGAACTTATTCTAAAAAAGTTATTGAGCTTATTGGAAAGTTTCTTCAAAGAGGGAATCCCTGGAAGGCAAGATGAGTCACCTGACACACATACACACACACACACACACACTGAAAAAGTTTAACCAGAGCTAAACATACATGTACTATCCTTTTATATTTGAAATTCAGGTAGTTGATGTAAGGTATGTCGCATCATAACAAGGGGCATATTATCAAGGGCTGGCGATAGAATTATCGCCGCTTTAGCGTCTGTTTTCGGGCGAAATGTGGCGATAATTTTATGGCATTATTAACAAGGACATGCTAGCGCGTGTTTCCTTGATTTAGCTCCCATTTTTGTCACGACTCGCATCGCATCGATAATGAGATGCAAAGTAGGCGTGGCTGTCAAAACAACACGGGAAAATATTGCTAAGCCAGCTTCGCGATATTTACAACGAGGCGTAGCGATAATCATAATCGCGCTAACTCTGCCTTAACGCAGGAATTTAACGTCTGCTAAATTCCTGACTAAGGCATACCTAACATGGGAGGTGGATTATGGGGTTAAGGCCACAGGGCCTTATCACCAAGCTTATCGCCGTTTTAAAAGGGACATCTCTGGTTTTTCAGCAATGTTTGGCCATTTTCCCGCTATCGCTGGAATATTTATCACCATAGCGCTAAGCGTTGATAATACAGCACTAGCGTGGCGATATATTCCAGCGATAGCCGGCGATGATAAAATGCGCGCTAAGCGCGCTCAGCGATAATTATCACTGGCGCTTGATAATATGCCTCCAAATGCCTTTAGTTGTGATACATTAATATAGTATTGGCATGGGAGATGAGCACAGTATAACTTCTTAGGATTTCAGAGGCTTGTAATTGTGTAATTTACTTTTATTATTGTTCCGATGAGATCTCCTTACAGCACAAGCATTAGAGAAAATAACAAAATATATATAATTTCACATAGAAACTAACATTACACGTAATTTTGCCTTTTGCAAATTACATATTTTTACCCCGTTTAAATGGGTAATAGTGCCTAAAACATTTAAAATTGTCAATATTTAAAACAAAGACGAGGTATACTTGCTACTACATTTAAATAGACACATTTTACAGGGTAAATCAAATGTTCTTCCTCTGTCTTTTTTAAATAGATAGGGCTTTCATGCTAACACTCACATGCAAGCAATTGATCTCAGTGGCAGAATTATAAGCCTGTCTCCATCTGCCTTTATGTCTGCTAGGAAACCTATGTGAAAGTCAATTCTCTTGGGATTCTTCAGAAGCTTGGGCACTTGCAAGCAAGATGTAAGAGAGTGCCATTATTTTTTCCATCTGTCGTATCCTTTTCTTTGCCCGTAAAAGAGAATGTAAAGTGAAAAGAAGAGCTAACTTTTTATTGAAAGGTGAATGCAGGAATGGGTCACAAAAATATAACTCGACCTTACGGACTCGTAAATGTTTGGCCAACAGAAAAAGCAACTGAGCCACAGAGACATCAAGTATTTTGCCAAGGAGGGCACAATTTAATAGATAAGATAGTATTGAGACCTGGGCCTTCTGGTTGTGAATTATTTCACAAATTTTCCCTTAATCCGCATCTCCTCCATAGTGACCTCAAGTGAACCTCCCAAAGAGGCGACATTGCCAACCCAAAGCCTGTAAAATCCACAGCATGAGTTACAATCATTTTGAAATTTCACATTATGAGTAGCCAGAAAGGGTTAGTCTGCTATGTTAACTTTTAATATTCAGATTCTGTAAATGGAAAATGGAAACTTTTCTGCATTTCTCCAAAAATGTCTCCATAATTGAACAAGTTTCTTTCCCTGGCCTCCATTCTTTCCCTGGTGTTTTCCTAATTGTCATGCCTACATTGCGCTCTATTTTGCCATATTCTGTTTGTGCCTACGTTGCTTGATTGTTGTTTATTGCTCTGTTTGTCCCTCCCCTCTGCCTGCTCAATTCCTGTTGTTTTTTGCCTCAATTGTTTCCCTGGTGTTGTGCTAACTGCCTTGTCCACATTGCTTTACATTTTGCTGTATTCTGTTGTGCTTATATTGCCTAACTGTTGGTTGGTGCTCTGTTTGTTTCCCCTCTCCTCCTGCTCGATTCCCATAATTTTTTCTCCCTCCCACCGGCCCTGCCCACCACCTCTCCACAACCCTTCCACCTCCAAGGACCTACTTAATGGAGGTCGCAGAGCGACCCTGCAGTGGGCGCTCTGCCAGCACATCGAAGGTGCCCCAAAGGCAAGCCCGACTGTGCCTGTCCATGCCTGGACGGCACCCAGCGCCAGGAATCCTGGTCCGCCAGCCACCCACAGATATTCCGGCACGGAGTTCCGAGCCCTGGACTCTAGACACTGCAACAACAGCTGCTGCATCGCATTGCCTTGATCAACGGTAGGACCTTTTGCCTGCTTCCACTTGGCCTGCAACTCAGCACGTCCCGCCGTCATGGAAACCCTTCCCACACCACCTCACTGACCACAACCACCCCGGAAGAACTCCACTGCCTCCTGCTCCACGCCTCATCATTCTGCAAACACGCCACCAAAATCTGGGACACCATTACCACCCTCACCTCGACATTATCTTCATCAGAGAGATCTGGCTCAACCACTCCTTGACCCCGACATCTCCACAGCGATGCCTAACGGCTACAAGATGATACACCAGATCACACCAACAAACACAGAGGAGGCATCACCATCATTCACAAAGAAACCATCCGTTGCACCACCACTGAAGACAATACCACATCGATCATGGAACACCTCAACTTCCAAATCCAGACCGATGGCAAACCTACCATCAGAGTCACCCTCGCCTAAAGACCCCCAGGACCACGACCCGACTTCTGCAACACCATCTCCGAATTCATTGCCCCACTCGCCATTGACTCTAAGCACAACATCTTCTTCGGTGACCTCAACTTCCACCTAAACGACACTAAAGACAGAAACTCTGTCAACCTCCTGGAAAGCATGAGCAACATCGGCCTCACCCAACTAGTCACCAATCTCACATACAGTGCTAGATGCACACTTCACCCAATCTCCACGGCCAGCGACAGGGTCATGTCACCCAGCTCACTTGGACGACCACGCCATCTTCCACTCCACCATCGCAGGATCACCATGTACCACTACCAGGCCCACTAGCTACTCCCACCGCAGTTGGAAAAAAGTGATAGAGACCCAATGGACGGATGCCCTCCAACCACCTAGCGAGACCAACAGATCCACCAAACAAGCCAGTTGGTATATGCCAGAACTCAGGACTATGAAACGCAACTGCAAATGGCTAGAAAGAAGATAGCGCACCAGCAGGGACCCCACTGACTGAGCCACCTTCAAGTTAGCCCTCAATGAATACCACCAACACCTAAAAGACATGAAAAGATGCACCCTGGCGGGCCGCATGAAGGCAAGCTCAAACCACAGTAAGGATTCTACAGCATTGTCAGAGAGTTTTAAGTCTGTCAGCCACAGAGAACACAATCTACCCTTCCCAGGAACTCTGCAATGCCCTGGCCTACTGCTTCCACAACAAGATACCCACCATCTACAGTAACTTCTAACCCCAACTCACCGACCTCTACAACCTCCTCACACGACTGATGCCATCCACAACCCCCCGCTCGCCACAGGGGAAGAGTTCACCACACCATAGCTGCCATGAACTCCATCCACTTTGGAGCACCCGTGGACTTCTGCCCCCACCACTTCTTCAGCCACGGGAGCAAGGAAATGAACGGGAAACTGACTTCCATTCTCATCACATCACCATGGCCACCTTCCCTGATGGATGAAATTACGCAGAAGTCAGACCCCTCCTCAAGAAAACCTCCACCGACCCCAGCTAACTCAAGAACATCCACCAAATTTCTCTGCCCCTTCCCCGTCAAAGTCCCAGAGAAGGCCATCAACCTCCAACTCACCGAACACCTGGAGAGAAACAACCTGCTGGACACCTCCCAATCCGTACTCTGTGCCAACCGCAGCACCGAGTCCGCCCTGATCTCTGCAACCGATGACATCAGAACCATCCTTGACTGGGAGGGAAGCAGAGGCCCTGATCCTACTCCACCTCTCCGCAGCATTCAACACCATATCCCACCACACACTCATCAAGAGACTCCACCACATCAGGATCCAGGGAGACGCCCTCAAGTGAATTGCATTCTTCCTCACAGGACGAACCCAGAGAATCCGCCCATTGGCCTTCACTTCGAAACCCAAGAGCACCATCTGCGGCATCGCTCAAGGTTCATCCCTCAGCCCCCCTTTGTTCAGCATCTACATGATTACCCTGGCCAACATCGTCAGAACCCATGGCTTCAACATCATCCTCTTGCTTGCAGAAGACCCCTCCACAACTAGGACCAACTTCCACAACTGCATGACAACTGTGCCCAACTGGATGAAGACTAACTGCCTGAAGCACAACATGGACAAGACTGAAGTACTGATTTTTGGCAACAACAGCTCCCTGTGGAATGACACCTGGTGGCCCTCCAAACACAGACCCACACCGGCAGACCACGCCTGCAACCTTGGCATCATCCTGGACAGCAAACTCACCATGAAATGCCAAATCAATGCAGCCTCCTCCGCCTGCTTCCACACCCTCCCCATGCTCCAGAAGATTTTCAGATGGCTACCCATCAGCTCCAGGAAAACCATCACTCAAGTCCGAGTCATCAGCCGTCTGGACTATGGCAACGCACTTTACGCAGGATTCACCACCCAACACCTGAAGAAACTCCAGACGATTCCGACCTCTGCTGCCAGACTCATCCTCGACCTCCCCAAATAGACCCACATCATCCCCCACCTCAGGAACCTCCACTGGTTCCCCGTCGAGAAAAAATGCAAATTCAAATGCTGATACACGATTACAAGGCCCTCCACAACCAAGGACCAACATACATCAACAACTGCCTGAACAACCAACAACCCTCCAGACACCTGCGCTCCGCCTCCCTCGCAGACACTCCCTGCATCCGCCGGAGCTACAGTCTACTGCTGGGGTGGTTCCGGAAGGAATCGGGGCACTTGGAGATCGGGGCGCACATCTACTGCTGGGGTTGGTACAGGAGAGAATAGGGGTGCAGGGAAGGGTCTACAGGCTGTGCAGGGTTCGCGTGGCACCGCTCCAGTGGGGATAACACACTTGGAGACGGGGGTGAATGCGGACTCGCACAGCCTGTACAGCTCTTCGGGGTTCACAGCTCCTGTGGGATCACTCGGTGTTCGGGTGCCGGGTAGCTCACGCAGCCTATATGGGGTTGGGGTGCAAGGCTCCTGTAGGGACGGTACATTTAGAGATCTGGTGCCTGCAGGTTCAGCAACCTGCACTGGGGTCCGGGCGAACAGCTCCTGTAGGGAAGGAACACGCGGGGACCGGGGTGCGCAGCTCTAGCGGATGATAAGGGTGCCTGGTGGCACACGCAGTCTCTACAGGGCTTCGTAGCGCACACCTCGTATTGGGATAGCACACAAGGAGATCGGGGTCCCTGCAGCGCACACAGCTCACAGGGCTTCGTAGCGCACACACCACCTATAGGATTGGTACCCTTGGATATCAGGGTCCCTGCAGTGCACACAGCCTCTACACGGCTTCGTAGCGCACACACCACCTATAGCAATGGCACCCTTGAGGATCGGGGCCACTGCAGTGCACACAGCCTCTACACAGCTTCGTAGCGCACACACCTCCTATAGGGCTGGCACACTAGGAGATCGGGGTCCCTGCAGCGAACACAGCCTCACAGGGCTTTGTAGCACACACACCACCTATAGGAATGGCACCCTCGGAGATCGGGGTCCCTGCAGCGCACACAGCCTCACAGGGCTTCGTAGCGCACACACCACCTATAGGAATGGCACCCTCAGAGGTCAGGGTCCCTGCAGTGCACACAGATTCTACAGGGCTTCGTAGTGCACACACCTCCTATAGGAATGGCACCCTCGGAGATCAGAGATCGGGGTCCCTGCAGCGCACACAGCCTCTATAGGGCTTCGTACCACACACACCATCTATAGGACTGGCAGACTCTGAGATCGGGGTACGCGCGCAGCCAGCGCAGCATTTTATTTGGAGTTTGTGTAGCCACATCGCAGCGTTTTATTTTAAGTTTGTAGCTTGGAAAATGTATCAGTTTCACTTTTGCATTTCGCTGCATCTTACTCTCTATATGTACAGGCTGAAAATTTAGTTATGGAAACGGAACCGCAACATGCAACCCATGGCACTTAATTATGTACTATGTATCTTTTTACATTTTTCAGAGCGCTTCCATTAACACATTTACGTTCTTTTTCGTACGTGCCTTTTCACAACTGCTTATCGCATACACTTTACCAACAAGCAATGCTTAATTTAGGGTGTGTACTTTTTTTGTATTGTTATAGAGCTTTTGCTTTACTATGTTTATGTGCTTTTCTGTTCATAGTTGGTGTCTATTAGTGTTAATTGTGCCCTTAATGATTTGATGTTAGTACCCTGCTACAGTCGTGCAGCAGTATCCGTATGGATTTTGCTAATAGAAAAATGCAATATCATTACGTCTTCTTGCCTGTACAACTACCACTTTGTCTGCCATTTTCACCTTTAGGTGCTGGAACAATGAAATGTGCTGTTCCTGCAACAACAGGGCTGTATATAGATTTAAGGGTTGTATACTAAGTCGGGGTGTGTGTATTCTAACCACTTGCCAGTGCTCCCTGTGTAGTGGGAACATTTTACCCCACGGACAGTACTGGAATTTACAGAGCCCCCATAGCTGTTCGTGTTAGCTTCCCGTTTCACTGCTCTATCCTTTACGCTCAGTGGCGTAGCTAGAGCTTCTGGCGCCCTCAGATTGCCGCCCATGGCAGGTAGCGGGGAGGGTTGCTGGGGGAAAAGTACCTATTTCCTCTGGAGCCCAATGAAGTCAACCGTGTAGCTTGGCTCTATCGCACCAAAAACCTCCTGCAGATTATTGATATATAGAAGTTCAATTCACACAAGGCCTAGTGACTTAGAGAAATCCCACACTGCTTTTGTGTTCTGACATTCTTGGCATACTTGTTTTTACACAATATAATATAACTGGAGACAAAAGCAGGTTTTAACAGGCAGGGCAAATTATTTTTAAAGGCCAAGTACCAACCCGGTCATAATAAGGATGAAAAAAACTGTGATTCTTTTGTCAAGTGTAGGTGCTAATATTAATTGGAGTGTGCTTTACGGTAAACAACGCCCACATTAATAAAGTACAGCTACGTATTGACACAGGCAGGCAAGACTAGTACAGCATAACTTTACGTCATAACATTAGACATACTCCATCATTCCATCCCGATATCATGTATTTTAAACCTTATTTCTCATGTCCACATGCAGTACCTTCCTCATTTCAACTAAAATGTACTCGTTTTTTTATAACTTCCACACTCTCACTCATCTCTCTCTTTCGTTCTCATGATCGCTGTCACATTTACTCGCTCCTCAGGTCTAACTTTCCCCTCCCCCGTCGCCAGCAATCACCTCGGCCTGATTGTACACACCTAAAATGGAAAATGAATATAAGGTAAACTCATCTGTGAGAACTGTCTTGCGCTTCAAGAAAACTCAGTTGGTTGATCTGATCACTTCAGATGTCTAAGTCTGTAGCCGGAGGGTCACTGATTTGAATCCTTGTTGGCGCACTAGGGGAATAGTGACTTATATTTATGGTGCTATGAGGGCACAGTCTGTGACAGAAAACACTGAGTATGTATGCAATTAATGTAACTATTGTATTATACACAGTATAAAATAGACTGCACGCAGCATAAGATAGTTTGTCGTCTGGAGGAGGCCAGTGACATGGTTGTTTGCAGCACTCATGTGAGACGCATTCATTAACGCATTTGGACAAAACACTGTTGCTGCATAATGTATGTGTAATGCAAAGTTCTCCGACCCCTACCTAGGGATGAGTAGCACTATAAAAGAAATGTAGGGGTTTCGAAAAAAGTTAATAAGAAACCTTTTTGTAGTGTTGGGTTAAGTTGTGGGCGTCTGCAGCCGTTACACGTGCAGTTTGCTCCTGCTCTCATGACTGCTGTATTATTGTTGTCCTCCTTTTTCTATGTTAGCGGCCGGCCCAGGCGGTTGTAGGCCCATGACTGTGAATATTTGATGTGTAAATAAAGGTTTTTAAAAAAAAAAAAAAAAAAAAAAAAAGAAATGTAGGGGCATATTATCAAGAACGGCGTTAAAAAATTATGGGCTTGATAATATGCCCTGGAGAATTCCAATAGAAGTCCATGTTCTGGTGTGAACATGGGCTTCTATTGGAATTCTCCAGGGCATATTATCAAGCTCATTATCGCCGTTTTAGCTGCAGTTTTCTGCCGCTAAACCGGCAATAGTTTTAACGCCGTCCTTGATAATATGCCCCTAAATGTGAGAAAGGGGCTATGGAGAGATGTAGGGCAGTAGTGAGATAATCTGTGAATAAGGAAGACATTGGAGGCTACCAACAGAGACTGTTATACCACCTGCCACCAATGCTAAATGCGGCCCTGCAGCCGAGTGACATTTTTATCATTCTGAAGTGCAACACTCTGGAAACGAAACAATGACCTTTAAAGATGAAAAAGCTACACCAAATAATGAACTTTAAAGATTAAAGTTACATCTGCTTCGAAGCCAGCCGTATCATGCCCCCTCGCTCCCTTGCTGCAACTAAAGATACCAAGCAAACCGATTCTCGATTCCACTGCTGCTAAAACTAGAGACCCTTGGTCTGAGGTAGTTGGGAATGGAGCCCTGTGAAAGAATTCTTGTGGGGTAATGTTCAGGGGCAGTTCTAAACACCCAAATGAGGAGGCTCGCTGCTCACCAAAGATCCTTTCCTCCCCTTATTGTATTGTAATTGCATTTATATAGTGCTTGCTACCCCTGACAAGGCGGCAAAGCGATTTTTCGGTGAGTAGCACGCTACACAAGTGACAATATTTGGTTGGACTGACCCACTAATATAAATTGTAAACCACCAAATTCGGTAGTCATATGACATACAGACTTAATGTTTATGAGACTATTTCAATTATGTTCATTGTTGTGTACTTATGATCAACATGTGTGACAAGTATGCACCTTGTTCAAATTTCAAATTAAGATTCATGTTAAAGGTCTGGTCTTTTTTTTTTTTAATAAGCAAATTTTATTTTTATTTTGGCAAATAAGCATACAAAAATACATGGACAACCGTCCAAGCGAACTGGCATCAAAAGATATCTCATACGTTCATTGACCTTCAACAGCAAAACCTCCCACCCCCTCCCTGTCCACTGCACTCCCTCCACCCGCATCGACCCCCCTAAATTATACCCCATAGCCACTTCCCCCACACTCTGTGAAATTTCTTAGGACAGCCCCGCACCAAATACATCATGCGCTCCTGTGTTGCACACCAGTCCACCCCCCTCCTCCACGTAGCACATTTGGGTGGGTCAGACCGCTTCCATGCGGCGGCAATATCTCGTTTCGCTACTACCAAAGCTGTAGTTAGGAAGAATTTCTCATGACGGGAACCGTCCAGACCGTCCATTATCCCCAGCAGGGCCATTCTGGGATCATGGGGAACCTCCCACCCCAGTATCTCAGTTAGCTCAGCCTCAATCTCGCCCCAATAGGTTTCCAGCCGCAGGCAGGTCCACACCATGTGAAAAAAATCCACCGGGTCCACCCCACAACATGCACATGAAGCATCTGGAGAGAGACCCGCACGGTGGAGGCGCTCCGGGGTCAGATAGGCGGTGTGCAAATAATACAGCTGGATGAGCCGCAGCCTGGCCGAGGAGGTAATCGTCCTAGGTGCCATAAGGGCGTCCCTCCAATCGGCCTCATCCAGTGGTCCCACCCAGGCCTCCCAGCGCAACTTCGTGTCCTCCCCGTCTATTGGGGTATTATTGACCAGGGTCCGGTAGATACGGGAGATACCCCCCCTTCCCAGAAACCCCATCATCACCTGCGCTTCTGGTGGGCTGTGGTCAGGGAGCCGCGAATCTAGAGGGACATGGGACCGAAGCGCGTGGCGCAGCTGGAGATATTTGTAAAACTGTGAGGGGCACAACGAGAAGCGAGCCTGAAGTTCCCGGAAGGAGCACATGTGACTCCCCCGCCACAGATCGCCCAAACAGGAGATCCCAAGGAGATCCCACGCCCGAAATCCTTCCAAGCCCGTGACCTCCCGCAGCCAAGTGCCGTGCCAGAGTGGTATGCCGTAGAGCGGCACGCCAAGCCAAGAAGGGGGCCCGTACAACATCCGGAAGCGACCGAGGAAGCGTCGCCCCAGGTCTGGTCTTTTTTATCAGTACTTTTTTCACAAATTTTACTTTACATAGGATTCTTTCTGCTGAACAGTCTGCTACCTGCTAAAATATTCTCTACTGCCCACCAGTTAAAGCCTTAAGTATGATTCTGTTATATCCAGTGAGCCCAACTGGATTCAATCCATCAGTAGCTTTGGGGAGAAGTAATCCCTTAGCATGCAAGCATGTAGATCAATCAATCAGTCAGGCATATGCTTCATATGTTCGTTCCTCCTACTCTGGCAAAGGGGGTAGTGTCAGAAAATGAAGCTAGTAAATGGAGCTATACCAATAATACTATTCACTCAACATTAGGAGACAAAATGAACACCATAATGAATGATAGCGCTTTTATGGCTCAAAGTAAAAGAACATTAATAAAAATTTTAAGAAAAGTTAACTCAAATATAGAAAATATATTCTGCTAATGATACTATGTGTTGGTACCTTCAAAACAGACATGCACCCATGTAATCACATTTGGGGAAGGGAGGGAGGGCATCAAATTAAATTAAAGGGGAAAGCAACTTCAAACGTTTATTTTGCAGCCTGACGTGCCAAACATTTTATAAAAGGTGAAGCATTGTTTACCTTGAATAAAGTGTGCATGGCGGTTTTGGTGCCTCCCTTCATGCTGCCCTGTTGCCGTTTTTAACAAACCATGCTGGAGTGGCTTGATAGGAAGTCACTTAATGACTCAGTAAAGCGTCTAAGGTCAGTGGAGCGCTGAGCCATTGGTCTCGATCTTTCTTGCAATGCTAGTTCCTCACTCAGGCTGTATTAGTAACAGGTCACATCTCACAGAGAGACAGAGTGCATTGCTGCTATGCGAGGTGGATGGGCAGCGAGCTTGTGCTGGACACCGGAAGCCAGGCAGGGCATGCACAGCTGTGCTGCATCAATTTTGAAAACGTCCGAGGTAGCAGTAGTGCAAGCAAGAGGGGTGGTACCCCCTTTTTTGCACCCACTCAGGACAAATGAGGTTGGAGTTCACACCCACTCTCGCTGAGAGCAGAGTCATCTGATGGTGTCTCAGGGCCTGCAGGACTATCACCGTAGGGAGCAGGACAACGCGATGCGCGGCATATGTAAACTGTAGATGGCTGATCGCACCTGGAGGCTGGAGCAGTGAAGCGTTGTGAAAAGGCACGCCCCCAAGAAAGTCTCGGGTCCAGAATATGCTGCTTTTATATCACCAGGGTTTCCCTAGGGCTTCCGTAGACACCAGTTGATAATCAGTTGCCAAAGGGGCACCCTCGCTGGCAGCAATAGAGAGAAATGTTACCTTACCTCAAGCTCTCGTCGGTCGTGTGTAGACTACACAGTGGTGGCAGGGCCCCGGTTCTGCTGCTAATCACCCAGCACTCCCCAGACTCGACTCCACTCACTTACGACGAGAGCGCGTCCTGGTGATGCGCGCAACTGCTGTATTTTCAGTGCGGCGCAGGGGCTGGACAAATATGATGCCATGCCCAGGGCCATCATTGGTAGCGTTTAGGCGCACTATAAAGATTGACGGCCCTGGGACCCACAAACACGGGACGTCGCGCACCCAGCACCACCACTACGCTTGGTGGTGCGTGTGCTGCAGCATTTTGCAAGCAGGTGCGCTTGCAATTCACTTACGTACTGTAATTGCATTGTATTGTATTGTAACACAATACAATACAAATACTTACGTAATTTACAGAACTGACTGCACGTCACTAGTGTCAAGGCGGGGGCCGCGCGGCACTGGTGGCCCATGGCGGCCACCTTTATAGTTTAATTGAGGACACTGACACTACTGTCCACAAATAAATTCTAAAGACCGCCACCATGGGCCACCAGTGGCGTGTGGCCGCCGCCCCCAAAATAGTGCCGCCCCCACGCCCCCACGCCCCCCCCCCCAGCTATGCCCCTGATTACGCCACATATTTGTGCTTTGGGAACATTGCCTACTGCTATGTTTCCTGCCTATGCACCCTGTATTTGCACTTCTATTGCACACAGGGCCACTGTGTTCCTTATGTTCTGTGCAGTATGCATATGATACAGCGCTTTAGGGGTAAGTGTGGCAGGAGGGAGTCTGAGGACAAAATGA
This sequence comes from Triturus cristatus, assembly GCF_964204655.1. Lineage (NCBI taxonomy): Eukaryota > Metazoa > Chordata > Amphibia > Caudata > Salamandridae > Triturus > Triturus cristatus. Next base: position 1,238,784,446 of record NC_140591.1, on the reverse strand, counting down.
AGAGCATCAAATTAAAAAGCCTTCAAAAGTGTATCTTGCGTAGTGCTGTCTCTCTTGTTCCTTTGCAAGCAACAGGCTAAATACTCTACACAGGGTACTGCCGACAAATAATAAAACATCCCATTAACTTTACCAACACGCAACGTCCAAGCAACTATTAATTGCAATACTCAAACACTGCGCACTGCTGCTAACTACTCCTCTTGCCACCACACTAGCTACACCATAAATTACACATCACATACTTCGTAACACATACATACCACTACTTACCTGTTAAATACATTTAAACTCTCCACACAAAACCAGTAACAAAAATTGTAATTACTATTCCAATAACTCTAACTGGTGCGAGACCTTTTGCATTGCAAATGCTTGTTTTCACTCATGACCAACGCGATAGGCCTACTCTACATGTGTTTAAAACAAAAGTGAGGTATGCTTGGTTACTACAATTAAATAGAAAAAGTTTACAGAGATAAAAGCTGAGTTGTGATAAAGTCTGAAGGTATGGTGTATTTACTGTGAAAAGCATATGTTAAAGTCAAGAGGCATTTAAGCATGGATTGTCACTTCTCTGTATTAAAGCCTATGGAGAGGTATTTTGTTACGTGAAATCTCACCGATTACCGTAGTAGGCAAGAAAGTTGATGTTGGTTGCCACCTCTGACAAACCGTGGGGATATAATATTTGAACTGTGATAGTGAATGAATGTTGATGTTTCTAAAGCACATCGCTGCTTCCCGTGTCATGGAGCTAAGAAGACTACGCATGCATAAAGCTTCACAAATTAGATAAATGCAAATAATCAGGTTTTAAGAAGTTTTCAGTGGGGGCGTGGTTTGGACGCCGATCGGGATGGCGGCGTGAGCCTGCAGCTCCGTGCCTAATCCCCGATATTTATCCTGAACTCCGGCCAAAACGCGCCGCAGCTGGCGTGAACCTGTTGCGTTGAGCACCGGGACGACGGTGGACGCCGCGCACGAGACGGCGGGGGCCCAGGCGCGGTGCTAGAGCCGGGACACGAAGCGGGACGAACGGCGTATGCTGCACAAGATGGCGGCGGCCCCAGACGGAGCAAAGTAAACAGCCCCAGACGGAGGCTGGTGCCAAGGAGCAGCCGGCCGATGGTGTAGCGGAGCGGGGCTGGTCGCCTGTTGCGCGGGGCTCCGGGACCACGGTGTTGGGGAGCGGCGCTCTCCGCCGTAGCGGCGACGACGGATCCTGCCGGCCCCTCCCCCCTCGGGGCACCCGACACAGACTACGGTGGGGACAGCGGAGCCGGCGCTGGACACCGGAGCAGGGCGCCTGCCTGCTGGCGAATGCGGCCGCTGGGCTGCGGAGGGGGCGAGTGAGCGAGAGCGAGAGCGGCGGAGGAGCTGCCGGACGACTCGCGCCCATTGGTGGTGGCGGATGGTGATGGCGGCCTGAAGAGATAGCGACGCTGGGCCGCGGGAGCGCTGCGGAGCGGTGGGCCCGAGGACCGCGTGGAGGCGCCCTCCCCCCGGAGGTGAGGTTGACCCATTGGGGTGAACTGAGTGGGAGTGACCCCGGCGCTGGAGCAGGAAGGTGGTGAGCCCGCGCTGTGCGCTGTCGTTGGGTGAAGCCGCGGAGGACCCGTGCGCTGGTGGCGGGTGGCCTTGGCGCGAGGACGACCGACTGGCTGCGAGCCGGGGGGCCCTGAGCTGCTGGGCTGCCGGGCCCTGGGGGAGCGGACTGCCTCGAGGAGTGCACTGAGAGCGGAGAGCGGGTGCCGGGCCCTGCCTCCTCGCCCCCGGAGTGGACGGACGGCGACATAGATCTGCCTGCTGGGGGGGCCCTGGACTGGAGCTGGTGCAGGGCGGGATGGCCACGAAGGGTGTCGCGCTGCATGTGCCCCCTAGGCACGACCGGGCGGCGGAATCGGCCGCAGATGGAGGACCCCAAGATGACCCGGGGGACACAGCGCAGGAACGGCGCTTAAACAAACGGCTGGATGGGATCCTGGAGGCCATCACGGCGACCAAGGAGGCCTTGCATCAGGACATAGCGCAGGTTGCTACTGGGCTGGGACTCTTACGGGCCGATCATGCCAAACTGGCGGACAGAGTCAAGGACAACGAGGTGGCGATCCGGGAGCTCAAGCCGGCGGCGGCGACCGCAGAACGCAAAATCGCTGAGATCCTGGGCCGTTTGGCGACGCTGGAGAGGCGAGCGGAAGATGCCGAAGGACGCAATCGGAGAAATAACGTGAGGGTGGTGGGACTGCCGGAAAAAGTTGAAGGGGATGACACCGTGGCATACATGGAGGACTGGTTCAGAAAGACCGTGGCCCCGGAGGGCCTCTCCCCCTTCTTCTCCCTGGAGCGGGCGCACAGGGTCCCGGCTCGCCCGCCGGCGCAGGGCCGCCCTCCCAGACCCATGTTGGTCAGGCTTTTGCATTATAGAGACAGGGACCTGCTGATCCAGAAGGCGCGTGCAAATGGCCCCTTCCAGGTGGCTAACAGCTCGGTCACGGTGTTCCCGGACTACACGCAGGAGGTACAGAAGAACAGGGCTTCCTTTCTGGCCGTAAAAAAGGAACTACGGATCGAGGGCCTACAGTACTCCCTGCTGTTCCCAGCGAAACTGAGGGTAATCCTGAGCGGGACGACCCACTTCTTTCAGACCCCTGAGGAAGCGTGGACATGGCTGGAGTCGTATCGGGCGGGCACGGCCCGGGGAAAGACGGAGGAAAAAGGGAGGCAGAAACCGGCCCAAGTGCGGAAATCTCAACGTATCCGCAAGCGCAACAAACTTCAGAGAGCGGAGCGGGATGGACAGATGGCGGACGACAGGCGGAGGGCGCTGGCAGCGACGGCGATCATAACGGGCTCTCAAGGGGAGCAGACTTCAGTGGGCTCGGAGTCTGGCGAGGAGGCCGGGCAGTCCGGCGGAGAGATGTCGGAGGTTGACAGCTCCGGGGGACCGGTGGTCACCCCACAGACGGCGGATGGACTATTTAACGGGTGATGCGGAGGGTGGGGCCACATTGGTGACTCCGGATTCCGACTGGAGGTCCCGGTGCTCGCTGGACTTGCAGGTATGGTGTTGAGACATTCGGGGGATGCTGGGTGCGGGGCGGGGGGCTTGGCCTGCCCTAGGTCGGTTCTGACCACCCTCGGACGGCCCTTAAGGCTTTCTGTGGAGATGACCACAGAGTAGGGAAGGTTTGGTGGGTTGCAGGTTTGGATGGGGGCTGATAGTGCGTTATTAGGTCCTGTTCTGGGGAGTGGGTGGGGGGGAGTTTGCGGGGTTGTTCTGGTTGTGGGGTTCTATTGCGCTGCTGTAGGTGGGCCGGGGATGTTGGTGTGCGGGGGGGGTACTGGTTGCAATGGGGACATTACCTAATTTGAAATGCCTCACGTGGAATGTTCGTGGCCTCCGCACTATGTCAAGACGCCACAAGGTCCATGCCCATCTGGTGAGGCGAGGCATACAAATCGCACTCCTGCAGGAAACTCACTTAACCCAACAGGAACTCACTGCGCTGCAGAGGAGGTGGCGTGGCCAGGTGTTTGGGACTACATGCTCAGCGTTTGCCAGGGGAGTGTTGATATGGGTGCGGGCAGGAATCCCATTTCAGGCTACGACTCAGTTGGTGGACCCGGGGGGTAGATTTGTGGTGGTGGGAGGGAAGCTCTATGGTCAGGATGTGGCCTTATGCAGTATATATGCCCCCAACACGGATCAGGCCCGCTTTTTTGTTAGCTTGACGGGTTCCTTGGCGCACTTCCTGGCGGGCCCCATATTGATAGGAGGGGACTTCAACTCGATCACTGATGTAGCACTGGACCGGTCACATCCGCCACTGGCGGACTCGCCGGTGCGCCGATTAGCGGCGCACAGGGCGGACTGGCAGGAGAGGTGGGGGCTGATAGATGTGTGGAGGGAGCAGCATCCGGGACACAGGGACTATTCCTTCTTCTCCGCGTTACACGCGCTCCACGTTAGGATAGATGCTATGTTGTGCAGCAGGGACTTGGCGCCCGTGATGGCCCACACGGAGTACCTCACTAGAACTATATCGGACCATAACCCGCTGCTGTTGACGTTGCAGTGGCGGCGGCCGAGATCGGCGGTCCCGACATGGCGCTTGAGGCCAGAGGCATTGGAAGATCCAGTGTTTGGGGATGCGGTCAAGCGGGGCGTAGAGCAGTACTTTACGGAGAATGAGGGCTCAACGGCCACGAGGGCGATGGAATGGGACGCCATGAAGGTGGTGACCAGAGGCGTTTGCATGGGAACCTTTGCGAATGTGAGGACTACTATCCTGACGGCTCTGGAGAAGGCGGAAGGGGTGTTGAGGGAGCTGGAGCAGCGTAGGCCTGAGCGACCAGAGTTGCAGGACAGGCTGCTGGAGGCGAAGGAGGTGGTAGCGACGGAAACTGAGCGGCTGCGGGGCTTTGACTACAAGCGGTACCTCATCAGAGTGCATGCGGAACGGGACAAGGTAGGAACGCTACTGGCTAGACTAGCGAACCCGGAACCTCGGGGCTGTCCGGTTCTCAGTATTAGAACGGAGACGGGGGAGATGGTTTACTCGCAGAGGGCGGTGCTCCAGCGGTTCAGGTCATACTATTCGGTCCTCTATGAGAGCCAGTTGGGGGTGGAGCACTCCGAGATAACTGATTATCTGGCGACTCTTTGCCTCCCCCGGGTAGATGCGGAAACTGCGATGGTGCTGGGAGGCCCCATTACGCTGCAGGAGATTCGGGTGGCTATTAAGCAGATGGCCAGAAACAAAACACCGGGGGTGGATGGCCTGCCGATCGAATTCTACGCGCAGTTCGTGGATGCCTTAGCGCCCAGGCTCTTGCTGGTCTACACTGAGGCCATGGAGCTGGGGAGACTCCCACAGTCGATGAGGGAGGCCTTGGTAGTGCCGTTGTTGAAGCCCGGCAGGGATGCCTTGGATGTGACGTCATATAGACCTTTGTCTATGCTGACGGTCGACTACAAAATATTGAGTCGCATATTAGCCACTAGATTATTACCGCTCATGACCAAACTGGTTCACGGGGACCAGGCTGGTTTTATCCCCACCAGGAGCACAGCCTGGAATATTCGCCGCCTGGTCCGTATCATGGACAACGTCTGGGACCCAGCACAGCGGCCGGCAGTGCTCGCCGTGGACATCGAAAAGGCTTTCGATAGCCTCGAATGGGGATACCTCGACGCGGTGCTCGAGAAGTCCGGCCTGGGGGAAGGATTCGGACGTTGGACACGGGTCCTTTACTCCTTCGCTACGGCCAGGGTGCGGCTGGGAGCGGTCGTGTCCGAAGCATATCCAGTACGCAGGGGCACACGGCAGGGTTGCTCGTTATCTCCCCTGCTGTTCGCCTTGGCGATGGAGCCTTTGGCGGCGCAAGCGCGGACAGGAGCGGTGTACGGCGGGGTTCGTTGTGGGGAGGAGGAACATCATATATCCCTGTACGCGGATGACCTCCTGCTGTACCTGGAGGACTCCGGGGATGCCTTGGAAGGGGCTGTGGAGATGCTCTCGCGCTTTGGCGAGCTCTCGGGCCTCAGGGTCAACTGGACCAAAACCTGCGTTTTCCCGCTGCGGGCAGAGGTCCCGTATTGCCCTCCCACTCGGGATGTGGTATGGGAAGCTAAATGCTTTACTTACCTGGGAGTCCGGATATACCACGACGTCGAAAATCTCTTGGACGGTAATGTGGGGCGTTGCATAAGGGCTTTGAGGGGGTGCATGGCCTTCTGGGCTGCCCTCCCGCTCTCGGTACTGGGCCGGGTCGCGTTGCTGAAGATGGTGGCTCTGCCCCGACTGCTCTATTACTTCCGCACACTGCCGATATGGATCCCGCAGAGGATCTTTAAAGAATTGAGGTCGCAGATCATCAGCTTCCTATGGGGGACGGGACGGCGACGGGTAGCCCTGACGGTCATGATGCGGCCTAAACTAGAGGGGGGACTGGCGGTCCCCGATTTTGAATTATACTACCTGGCGGCGCAGCTACAAGTGCTGACACAGAATGTGGCCAGGGTATTCCGGGGCCCGGAGCCGGGTCGGGGGACGGGCATCCAGAGACATGTCCTGTCTTACATAGTCATGCAACAGAAGTTAGACCTGAGAGATTTGTCCATTGAGGAGCGGACTCTCCGGCTATGCTGGCAGAGGGGCATGCGGAGAGCAAAGACGGTGAGACCTTACGCACCGGAGATCCCGCTGGGGATGCTGACTGCGCTGCCGCATGGAGGCGACTGGTCCCCGCTGGCAGAGTGGGAGGAGCTGGGGTTGCAGATGGTGGGGGACCTCTATATAGATGGGGCGCTGGCCCCCTTTGGGGCCTTGCAGGAGCAGTTTGGCCTCCCGGACGGGAGTTATCTCCTGCACGCGGCGGTGAGCGCGGCTATACAAAAACACTGGAGAAAGGGGCTGGAGGAGCCCACTGTGGCACTAACTTGCCAGTACGTGGCAATGGCGGCGGGCACGATCAAGGCAGTGACATGCCTACAGGCTAGACTGCTGCAGGAGGGGTTGGAGCCGCTTGCAGCACTGAAGGAGCGGTGGGAGGAAAGCATAGGCAAACCCATTCCGGACACGATCTGGAGCCACATCATGCGGAGGACATGGAAGGGTAGCGGGAATGCCCGCTTTCAGCAGGTGCACTTCTTCATCGTTCACAGGGCGTATTTGACCCCGGGAAAGATTAGCCGGCACTTTAAGGTGCAGGAGGCCGCTTGCCCGCGCTGCCTCACACTGGGAGCTGAACTAGAGCATATGCTGTGGGGGTGCCCGAAGCTCGGGTCGTACTGGGCTGAGGTGGGAGAGATCTTAAATACTGCGACGGATAGGGAGGTCGAGTTTGATATGGGGGCGTGCCTGCTGCTCTGGTTCCCTCACACAGCAAAGACAAAAGTGACGAGTAAATTTATTGACTTGGGGCTTATGTTGGCTCAGAGGGAGATTACGTGGCACTGGAAGTCCCGGGAGGGCCCATCAATCGGGCGGTGGATCTCCGAGTTATTAAAATGGTCTCGATGTGAGAGTGAAGTCAGACGGCGCCAAGCGGTTAAGGCGGACAATGAAAAGGGGTTAGAGTGGGTAAGGGCATGGGAGCAGATCGAGCAGGCCCTGCAGGATTGCCGGCTCGAGCGGGCGGAACGGGAGCGTGAGGAGAACGGAGTTCCTTGAGGCTGAGGACAATAGATGTACCCCTGATAGCTGACACGACTTAGAGTTAGGGACCACTGGAGGGGCCCGCAACAGCAGCAGTTGGGGGGGGTGGGATGGGAGGGGGGGGAGTTCCTGAGGTGGGAGGGTGATGCTATATTGAGTTGGATGAGGAATGTAGCTGTTGGGACAGAAAAGCAGAGGCTCCCATGGGGCATGATCCAGGCACCGCTGTGAGGCGATAGTTGTGTTACATTGCTTAACTGTCTATATATGCCGCCCGGCCCCCGGGATGTGGGCTGAATGGCTGTGTGCATTGCTAAACCGAAGAATATGACCGGAGATTGTAGGGGGTGCCGGTTGCCCCGATGGTTATGTTGCTGAAAATGTTGCAATAAAAAACATGTTTTAATAAAAAAAAAAAATTAAGAAGTTTTCAGTAATGCAGCTCAATATTTGTACAATGCAGATGAGCCAGGAGCAGGCCGGACTGGCCGTAGCGGGCACCGGGCAATCCCACGGTGCGCCGCACGGGTGGGGGCTGGTTTTGGGACCCTGGGGGCCGTTTTTGCAGCATAGCCGCAAAATCGGCCCTGTAGCAAAATCGTCCGAAGACCGGCGCTGGCAAAGAGCTCGGCGGCACCCCCAAACTTTGGGGGGGGGGGGGGCGGACGAACACCTTGCCAGGGCCGGTTTTGGTTCCCAGTCCGGCCCTGGCCAGGAGATTGGTTCAAGCTTTAGTAGCCAGAAAAGAGGAGTGTCCGTCTTTCCTGGAAAGCCTGAACCTTTAAGGGAGAGCCAAAAAAGCCTCAGCATTTTGGAACGATCTAGTGGGAATATAATTAACAAGGCAAATGGACAGATATTTGGACCCTGAGGTATACATGGCTCTATGGGTCAGTAGGAGTACCTTGAAATAAATCCTCAAATGAATAGACGGCCAATTCGGCAACTTGAGATATGAGAAACTGGAGCCGAGCAAGAGATTTTTAAAATGTAAGGGGGCCGCTGCATTCTGAACCATCTGGAACAGTTTAACTAAATAATCCTTGTTTTGCCCTAGTAGGAGAGATTGTATTTTGGTGTGCTCATTTATGGTTGTAGGTGTTAAGGGAAAGCTTACGCTTAATATACTAGTCCTGAGTTGGCTATGGGCACAAGCCAGTAATAAAGGCGACTGGCTCGTTGGTTCACTGGGAAACGTTGTGTCCGATGCCAGAGGTCTAATTTGTTTTCTATGAAAAGTTATGACTAAGATAGTAAGGCTGGTTTATTTATAGTGAAAAGCATTTGTCAAAGCAAGTAGGCATTGAACTGTGAAATTACAGGCTGTAGATAAGTATTTTATTGCATGAAATCTTACAGATTACTGTAGTAGGCAAGGGATTGGTGTGGTCCCCCCTTTGACAAACCACAGGGTAGAAGATCATCACTGTGGTAATCAGTGTGGGGTCTTTTTGATAGAGGTCGTATATTGGTTTGCCAACTGGAGATTTGTAGATATTTGTAATTTTACAACTGTTTGCATGCTGGTTGCTAGCATATGAGCGCACTAGTACGCTTGTGTTACATATGCTGTAATGCCAGTGGTACAGGCTATAGGCCTACCCGTTCATTGGGAAAAAGTATGTCAGATTTAATAGGGCTGGTTTGTTTATAATGAAAATTCATGACAAAGTAGTTTTGACTTAGTGTGAAAAGTATGTGTTAAAGGTAATAGGCTTTTAATAGTACGTTATTAGACTGTACTACAGCTTGGAGACAGGTATTTTGTCACATGGCATCTCCAGGTTTGACATAGTAGGCAAGGGTTTGGTGTTAATGTCCCACTCAAACAAGCCACGGAGATAAAAGATTTGCAAAATGATAATCCGCATTAGGCTCTCTTAGGTTTTGTTTTATATCGTTTTGATAACTGTTATTTGTACGTATTTGCAGTTTGATTAAGGTACACCCCATAGTTATACTTTGGGGAAGCCTATGCTCAATACAGTAGGTTTGAGTTGGTTATGGTGACAAGTCAGTAATAAAAGACTAATACCTCATTTGTTCTTTGGGAAAAGGTATTTCACATGCCATAGGTCTGACCGGTTTATTATGAAAAGTTTTCACAAGCTCAGTAATTTCTGATTTATTTGTATGAAAATAACGTGTTAAAGCCTATAGGCTTTAAGGGTGAATTGTTACTGCATCATTTTAAAGCTTGCTGACATGTATTTTGTTAAATGAAATCTCACAGATTACCTTTGAACACAAGGCGTTTGGTGTTGGTAACACCCTTTGACAAACTCAAGAGATAGAAGATTGGCATTGCAATACTTCTTACTAGAATCCCTTCAGAAGTCTTCACTGGGCTTAGCTGTTTGCCACAGTCTTTTTTATATAAAAAAAAATATTAAAACATATATATTCACATATGTCGCCACAAGGTAGTTATACTTAGGTCAGCATTTCCACAGGAAATAATTTTTTTGTTTTGCTAAAAACATTGGCACCGTTTGACCAATCGCCACAAAGTATTCCCAAAAGTTTCCCTTTTGTGCCTAGTTTGTGCATGAAAAGGTTTGGGGTAATCCATCAAGCGGGAGCCAAGAAAAGAGGGGAGTCCCAAAACCAAATTTCCCCATGTATTTTCCATTGACATTTTTAGGTAGCGCTATCGCAAAAACTGAACTACACCAAATTTGGCAGGAATCTAGATATTGGTCCAAAAAGCATGCTTTTTGTGATCTGGTGTAATTCCATTCAGTAGTTTATGCGATATTAAGCTACAGAAATATTTGTATTTCTGGATGGTTGGGTTCAAGGGACTCCAAGAGAGTCCCTCAAACCCAGTTTAACAAATAGAGCATTCTGATTGACCCGTGCTTTTTTTTTCTTGGACCATCTTGCTCTCATGGAGTCAGGCTCTCGAGGGAGAAAGTGTTCTGATTCTCGAGGGAGCAAGTGTTCTGATTGGCTGCTTGTAACATGAGTAAAAATGTTGCAGGCAGCTAAAACCAAAGTCAGGGACTTAGTCCCCTGCCCGTGTCTAATAAAAAAAAATATAAGTTTGCACCCCTTTAGGCCTTTAGATGGCAGCTCTTCTTCTTTTTCTTTTAAAAGGAGAGATCGTCCGCATTTTAATTATAAATAAAACAGACACCCGCGGTGGGCAATGGGCCAGGGTTCTTATCAATTTTATTTTTGGGGAGGGGGTGTGGGTGGAGCCCTATCCCCAAGCAGCACAGGGCCCCGGGGACCCTTTTTTCCAGGGCCAAATGGAAGTGAAGCCACAATCCTGCGGGAGTCCCAATGGACCCCTGCGGCACCATGACTCTTTCTGCACAGTTAACCAGAGTGTTGGCTAACTTTGGTGTGGTGTTGCTTGCCCAGGAGGGATGGCTGCAGGACCTGGCCACAAGCCAGGCCCTGCTGCCTACCCTCTGCCAGGCATGGCTGAAGGCCATGTTCGGCAGGTTTTTGCCTGTCCGCTAGGGGTTGACTGCAGGTCCTGGCCACAGGCCACGTCCTGCAGCCAAACCCCCGTCACACACACCCACTGGGGTTGGGTTTATGTATACACCCTCGCCATGCACAGCTAATTACTCCACATATTACATCACTTATGACATGCTTTATAACACATTTGATAGCATCATTGCAACATTTGAAATGACATGGTTGAGGAAAAGACTGTACATGGCAGGAGCATAAGTTATAGTCACCTTAGGGCACAAGTTATAGTTACTAGAGATAACTAGTCATTTTCAGTGTTTTTTCAAAAGTTTAAAACAGTATGTTGTCATTGCACTATAACCTTTGTTTTTTTCAATGTATATATAAATAAATAAATATATATATATATATATATATACATTTCTCTTCATGTTCCAGTAAGCCAATCACAGTGCTCGATCTCTTGGGATTGGTTCAATCAGAATACGTCATATGTCTTTTTATCCCTTAGTTCTCTTTTGATAAATAAGAATATGAAATGTAAGACAGCTTCATTTAGCACCATACCAACACCATCCCCTAAATGAGTTATCATGTGACTCGTTTTGACCAAATGTCATCTGACAACAGCAGCATGTCAATAAAGAAAATTATTACGGTGCACATTGTGCTACATGCAATGAGAGGAGAAATGAAAGCACACATATGGCTAGGTTTTAATCCAAGGTGGATTTTAGGACTAGTTCGGGCCTAGTTTAGTCAAGCACAGAAAAATATGGTTTTACAAAGTGTAGTACTTTTGCTGTAGTGAAAAAGTCTTCATAACAATAGGAACTCAATCTTTATTAGAATCATCTCTCTCAAGTGCAAGGAAGAGTGACAGAGTGCATGTGTGATGACTTACTGAGTGTGTAAACCTCTTAGTGGTGGAAAAGATACTTCCATTTATAGGCCCCACTTGTTAGTGCTGCCAATGCTTATTCTATTTAAACAATCCTTCTATATTTAAACTATGTCTTCAGGTTCTAGTAATTCAGAACCAAAAGTAACTATTGTCTGTGGCAGTAAGAATCATATTGTCCTGTAATGAGCATTACAACTGAAAACAGTTTCTGTAACTGTTCAAAGTGTACCTGCTTGCTAAAAAGCACCCATACTGTTCTATGAAACATGTGCAACAGTTATTTCCTGTTTTCAGTTATTTTGATTTTTATGGGATATGTTTTCAATATTTCATTTTAATGTAACTATTGCCCACCTTGACAAGGCACTATCTATTGACTTTGCCAATGGATTATTTTAGACCTTTCCCCCTTCATTTGCCAGTCATCATGCAAACCCTTAGTCTGATTTCATCCCTTATCTACATTTCTGTTTCACAAGCATTCCCAGCAGATTATTTTTTAAATATCTAAGTAACTTGTCTTTAAAGAAAAGTGAAAATCTTGGAAGAAAAGCCAAAAAATCCATTAACTAAATTGTTGTAATCGATGAGTTTAAATGCTGTTTGTTCTGTTCCCATAGTATAACAATCAAAAGCATCAAGAATGCCTAAGCCTCCACTGCTTAGGTTTTCTGAGCAGGTACTTAGCAGCTAAGGTCTCTAGGCTCTGACAGGATCCCTAGTGTTTCACTGCTGCCCCTCCCGCCTTTCATCTTCCCACAGCTCCTCATGTTTGCCCAGGGCCGCCTGTAGCTCTACTCTCTAGCTCAGATACCTTCAGAGCACCCATCGCTAGAGCCCTGCTGACAATGGGAAGGGTCTAATCATGCGCATTCTACAGTCTGTGCAGCATTTCATCTCACGGGCTGCTGAAGATGTACGTGGCTGCAGTGGGAAGGGTGAAATTCTTTTGGCTGCATACAGGGCCGGACTGGAAACCACAACCCCGGCCAAGCTCTTTGCCAGGGCCGATTCTCGGCCGATTTTGGTACAGGGCCAACTTTGCAGAACAAGCATTGGCATAGCCAATAGGTCTCGCCTTTGGGGTCTTTTAAGTATTTTGGCAGAGCAATTAACTTTGCCAATGTGATTAAGCTGTGCTGTTGAGAATTGTGTGTACTGTGCAGCATGCTTAAAAGTTGTAATAAAAAAGTGTTAGAAGCATTCCTGTAACTTTATATATGAGTATAAATGCATTATGTCCAACCGAACGACCATATGCTAAAATGTATGTCCAATAAGAAATTTATGTTTAAATTTGTATTTGAGGGGGAATAAACAATTGGTGGTTAAAGGATGTGAAGTAGTACTTGTATTATAACTAGGCTGTCCGGAATTCGGTTTAAACCGAATCTCACCGACAGTACACTACCGGATGAAAATCAGCTGACCCGGTTTAAACCGAGTGTCACTGATTTTCATAGTTGACGGGGGAGAGGAGCTGTTGTGGACTGCCGTCTCTCTGACTGCGGCCGCACCCGAGTACTTCACAGGTCTTTAAAAAGACCATTTAGATAACGAGGCTTTGTTGTTCTTTCGCCTCTTCTCAGAGCCCCTGTGGGCGGGGCTGAGCGCAGAAACCGGGTAGGTTGTTAAGATGAAATAGTAGCCCACTTAGAGGGCCCAGTAGACAGCTAACTCGTCGAGGGCAGACTAAGAGGGAATACTCGTGAATGGAACACGCACACACTGATAGTTCATCCACTCGTTGCATGCCTTCTGTAGTTTTCGCCACAGTAAACAAAGTCTGGCATCCTCACAGCACTAGTCATTTTCTTATTACAGCGCGTGCTCAAAGTAAACAAGGTAACGTCATTTACCGTAAAAGCGTAGTTTGCCGCCAGTGCACTGCGGGCAGACATTATAGCTGCAGATGCCATTGGATATGATGGCGCCTCAGTGCGTGACTCCCAGGGTATCATGCAGGCGCGCAACACCCATTGGACTCACAGGGCTTCAGCCCCTCCCCCCCCGTCGTGTGTGGCAGCCCGGGATGAGACACCTTCCCGGGCAAAAAAGCAGCCGCACCCGAGCACTTCACAGGTCTTTAAAAGACCATTTGCATGTTAATGAGGCCTTCCTGTTGTTTCACCCCTTCTAAGAGCCCCTGCAGCTCCACTCTGCCTATTGCTTAAAGTTCAGTCCCCCCCGAAATTTTTGCTCAGCCCCCCCCCCCGAAATTTTTGCTCAGCCCCCCCCGAAATTTGGCTCTAGTTGCGCCTCTGGTATCATGTTCCTGGTGTCACTAAAAGTAGCATCAACAAACCATGCACGTAATGAGCTGCCAAGAAGCAAGCAACTTTCCAAATATACTGTACATTGCTTGGTGCAGTACATACGTGTTAGTTGACACGTTTTACACGCAAAATATACCAATACAAATGTCGTTCACTGCCTTGGGTTACAGGAGCTGCCGTGTCCCTGTGGCCCCCGTAGTCACTCGGCTCGGTTACTCACCCGTCATCCGCCTGCTGTCGAGATGATCGGGCGTCTGGCGTTCATTTTCCTCCATGTCTTCTGGCGGTTGCCCCTGCAGTCCCGACAGAAGCTTAAAGCCCCCCAGATCTGCGTCATGCAGAGTATAAGCAGCGGTGACGCGCTATTACTCTAGCCCGTGCAGCTCCCTGAAGTACAGCGCCTCACAGAAGCGCAGGTCCACGCTCCGTGAAATGCCGCCCCACTACTGAGTGGTTACTGACCGGACAAGCCGGCTGCCGCTGCTTCTGCTGGACAGCCCGTGAGCAGGAAGGGCCCCAACAGGTGATGCGCCTGTCTGCTCGCGCGCTCCTCTATTACAAATATACCTGGCACTGGAATTGTGGAGAACGGAGCGTCGCGCGCTGATCAAATTTACACCGCTGCTCCATCCCGACTTTGTGGCATTGTTTTTGCGCTCTATATAGGGGTGCGTATTCTTCTTTACGACGTGAGCATAGAGCATTTCGGATGCTTAAGACCTGTTTTGAGTGCTACATTTTAGCGACTTAATTGACAACACATTTGTTGAGAAATCCCTCCACTTTTAATGAACTCCAAGAGCCCACACATTTCCTGGATTTTTAGCTGGTAAGAACACAACAGGTCGCAGATAAAAGGAGGAGTAACGTTAAACATTGTTTGTGTTTTGTTTTGTGTCATGTTTCTATGCACTTTGATAGCATAGGTCATGGAACTGGAATAGTGAGGGACACATTGATAACGTTGGGAGAAGTGGTTGAGGCGGGATCCTGACATGTCCTATATTATCTGCAGATGTTGCTCGTGATTTTAATACATATGAGTCACATAAAAACATGTCAAAAAGTCTGCAGATTGCAGAAATACAGGCTTTGTGATTTGTGGAAACATCGTTTATACATCGGAAAACTAGTTCTGACTCACAGAACATCTTCCGTGATTCAGGGCGAAGCACAAATAGAATACTCCCCCCCCTCCTGTTTGATGGTCACAGTGGGGGGTATCAGAGGTCTGTGACGCAACTGTGCTGCAAAACCTTTGACTGTTACTGACCCAAACGTGACAGTTTCTCCTTTAGGAATCGCGTAGTTTCAGGGTGAGTTTACAGTGGTCCAGGGGACCACTCTCCAGTGTCTTGCCAGCATGTCAATTACAAAAAATAAAATAAAAGCAGTGCCTGTTCCTTTAAGAGACAAGGGATGCTTTAAACATGATGACATGCTGGGACTGCCAACACAGGCACGGAGGCCTGCTGTCTATCTTAGGCCTCTGTCGTACATTCGAAGAAAATTCAATAAGATGTACAAAATGTGACATGCATCATTAATATTCATGAGGCTGGAGGTTTTTCACTCTCTACAAATATATATGTTGTGATGTGATTCATTTATATGTCATAAACATTTCAAATTGAAGAGCAGATTGCAAAGCAGTCGGTACCCACTTTGCATCCTCATTTGCAAACTGCCCTGGAGTAGGATGTATGATGTAACAACGCGTACCCTTACAACGCGGTATGTTACATCGCGGTTTTAACAACGCAAGTCGTTACATCGACTTGCGTTGGAGGGCGCTGGACATAGGAATAGTGTGAATTACTATTCCAACTCCAGTCTACGTACAGTAGGGAAGGTGTTGGAATAGTAATTCACACTATTCCTTAGCCTACAGCGCCCTCCAGTGCAAGTCGGTGTAACGACTTGCGTTGTTAAAACCACGATGTAACCATACCGCGTTGTAATGGTTGCATGGTAAAGGATGTTTCCCCTTGGAGTATAATGGGCTCCTATAACTTCTTTGCACTTCTTGTCCAGGCTAGATGTTTTCAAATGGCGATGGGGAACGGAGAACTCTAGCCAACTGTACTGGTCCATGTCTGGCCTACCAGTACAATAATAAAAGCAAAGCGTTCCATAAACACCGGTAAAACACCGTTTCAGTTGTTTTTTATGGGGCGAAAATGAGTAACCACTGAAAAGCACTGTTTTTTTGAGGTTTTGAAATCACTGGAAAACACTGAAAAAACACCACCAGAATTCACCAAAAATAGAAACTGAAAACAGGAAAGCCTAATTATAACACTAGCAGTGGCTATGCGGTAGCGGCTAATCAACAGATGGTATATTCTGAGAGGAGGCTGAGATGGTGTTAAATCCTGAATCCAAATATAAAATAATTTTTTGAAAATGCACAAATCTGCCCACTGTAATGTGTGTTTAAAATGTGACCATGTAAACAGTTCTGTTTTGGATGTCATTGTTTAAAAATGTGAAGCTTTTCCTGCTTAAAAGATTTTGTGCTAAAATCGAAAACGGAATTGCAGCACAGTTGCAACTTAAATTAAGGAGGATGTCTCGGTATGGCTTGTTCTCTCCTAGTGCCCGTGGTTTGTGTACTTGTAACACTTGCAAATGCCAAGCCATTAATCAAGCCGGATGGGTCTGTCTGGCTTCGAGCCCAGTGGCGCCTGTTGTCTGTTCCCTCCTTAGCATTAGTAAATGCAGTACTTGAAGAGAAGTGCTTTTAGCTACAATTAAACTCCCTGTATTTAATCTGTAAGGTTTGTGTTTGTGTTTTTTTAACCTTAGTAGTGAAATTTTCAAATAATGTATTTCTACAATAAACAAGGTTTGACATAGCGTGAAAGAAACGTTTCCAAGTGTTTCCTTACGTTTAAGGCTGAAACTCTTCCGTGCAGTAAAGGAGGGGGAGGAGTGGGTGAGAGAAGGGGAGGAAAGCCAGCCATGCGAGGAATGCTATAAACCAGGATAGCAGCTGTGCGCGTGCACGCCATCACGAACGCAAGCTGGAGGCCTGAAAAAAGCCACTAGGTTAGCACTTCCAAAACCCGCTTACTAAAGCTCTCGCCAGAGCAGCGCTATAAGCGCTGGCTCAGGCGAGACCTAAAAACGTCCCTGTAACAAAAACGGCCCCCAGAGGCCCAAAAACGGCCCCCACCCATGCGGCGCACCGGGGGATTGCCCGGTGCCCACTACAGCCAGTCCGGCCCTGGCTGCATATCCCACTTAGCTCCTCTGTTGGTTGTCCTTGGCTGGTAAGAAAGCGCTACTGTGCAAACAAGGATGAAATAACACGCAGCAGCATACCACAGTGCAAAAGAAAGACAAAAAAGACACTTTGGTATCGTAATGGCTCAATTAGAGTGATATAAAATGGACACAATGTAACACAAAGCTGGGTCATATTAGGCAATGGGTCATGATACGCCACTGATGAGGATATAAATAATTGTGTTGAAAAATATATTGTATTTAGGCCATATTTGGTTGAGGAACTAGGATGAAAATAATTTTGTAAAGAATGTTTTTTTCTGACATCTAATAGTATAAGATTGAGTACTTGGTATATATTACCTCAAATAAACGTAAAAGTATTACTAAATAAATCAAGGCTTTATCCAACTATCAATGAATATGTCTCTTTTCTTGAGCATGTAGGGCCAGATGTACGACCCTATTTTGCATGCGCAAACCGGTTTACGACCCATTTGCGCATGCAAAATACAATAGGGTCATGTACAAACCCTACTTAGCGAGTCGCAATTTTTTTGCAACTCGCTAAATAGGATTTGCGACTCGCTATTAGGAAGGGGTGTTCCAAGGGCGTCCCTTCCCAATAGCGACTCGCTACCTTATGTAAGAATGTTTTGTGACAGCAATTGCGGTCGCAAAACACTCGCAATTTACCACCCTGTTCAAAAGGGTGGTAACCCATTTGCAAATGGGATGGGGTCCCAGGGGACCCCTTCCCTTTGTTAATGCAGGGGAGAATATTTTTTAGGGGCAGGCAGTGGTCCCAGGGACCACTACCTGCCCTTAAAAAATGAAACAAAACCATTTCATGTTTCTTTTTTTAAATGCATCCCGTTTTCCTTTATTTAAAAGCAGTCTCAGACATGGAGGTCTGCTGAGCCGTTCCTAGGAAGCTTGTTTCCAGTCCAGGGAAGGCATGGCTTGGCAGTTCGGGCTGGACTGTTCCCATGAGGCACAGGGTCAGACTGATTTGCATATGACCATGTCTGAACTGGGGTGGCAGAGTGGGCTAAAGAACGGTGATGGATCAAACCCAGATCTGTTGACTGGGTGTGAGTGTTTGATTGGTTCTGATGCTCCGTCCATCACCACCCCCTTTTGTACCGCTTTGTTCGCCATAAGTTGGCAGGGTATGCTCAGACGTGAGTCCCTTGCTCACTTTGCCACTGGATTCAAGCAAGCCTGGCTGAAGACGGCTGAAATGCCAGAAACCGGTCCTAGGAAGCTTGTTTCCGGTCCAGGGAAGGCATGGCTTGGCATTTCGGGCTGGACTGTTCCCATGAGGCACAGGGTCAGACTGATTTGCATATGACCATGTCTGAACTGGGGTGGCAGAGTGGGCTAAAGAACGGTGATGGATCAAACCCAGATCTGTTGACTGGGTGTGAGTGTTTGATTGGTTCTGATGCTCCGTCCATCACCACCCCCTTTTGTACCGCTTTGTTCGCCATAAGTTGGCAGGGTATGCTCAGACGTGAGTCCCTTGCTCACTTTGCCACTGGATTCAAGCAAACCTGGCTGAAGACGGCTGAAATGCCAGAAACCGTTCCTAGGAAGCTTGTTTCCGGTCCAGGGAAGGCATGGCTTGGCAGTTCGGGCTGGACTGTTCCCATGAGGCACAGGGTCAGACTGATTTGCATATGGCCATGTCTGAACTGGGGTGGCAGAGTGGGCTAAAAACGGTGATGGATCAAACCCAGATCTGTTGACTGGGTGTGAGTGTTTGATTGGTTCTGATGCTCCGTCCATCACCACCCCCTTTTGTACCGAGCCCAGCAGGCCACCATACCTGGGAGGGCCAGCCATTCCCAGTAGGGTCGTAAATTGCGAGTGCCTCATAAATGTTGATGAGGCATGCAATTTGCAACCCCATTGGGAATCGCAAACTGTTTCTCTGACACTGTTGTACATAGCATTTTGCGACTTGCAAATTGCAAGTCGCAATTGAGCGCAATTTGCGAGGCGCAAAATGATATGGTCGTACATCTGGCTCGTAATGCATATCAGTACTCTAGTGAGTCCGAGCACTCGATTGTAACCTCCCCATCTCTTATGTAAAAGCAAGTACAGGAATCTGTAGTCCATTTTCCCGATAATGTGTTGTGATAAATCAAATATTTCAAAGCAAAGCAACCTTTGTTAAGTTATGTTGGAGACTGCGTGCATCCAAAAATGAATCTATTGATAACTTGTGCTGGCAGGAAATAAAAGAACAAAAATTGACCAATAAAAAATGATCCTGGGGAGCTCACTTTATGCAAGCAATAGAGGAATTAGGCGTGCATGAAGCCTGGATGGCGAGTATAGGAAAAGCAGTCTTTTATCAGGCAATTAAGGCAACAGCCAAAACGTTGTCTCATACAACTGACAAGAACATTCTCGTACGAAGACGCCATGCCTGGACAGTGAATAATTCGTATAAAAAGAGGCAGCCACAGGAAAACCTTTCAGCTCATTTCTCGCAGAACACAAAACAATAGTTCATGCAATTCCGCTTCGGTATGTGGGAAATTAAAGATCTTGCTCCTAATTGGAAATATCAGTTTCACAATGAAGAATGTCGGCTGTGTAAATATAAGAAAGGGTCCTTAGCGCATATTCTCTGTGTGTTTCCAAAGTTTGGATTAGAAAATAAAAAACTGTTGAAAACAATCTGTACAATACTAAAAATCCGAACCTGCAGGCAAGCGGTAACAACTTGGCTCGGAGGCATCTCAATCCCACTTGTCTGTAGAGGGGTAACATTTTTAAAAGTTAATTTGAAAGAAATAGCCCAAATAAAGGATTAATGACATAAAAAGTATAAATGTAAAGATCAGTTGGATTACAAATCGACCAAGAGTTTAGCAATTCCAAATTAAAGGATGAAGGATGGTATCCAGTAAGAAGAAAAATTCTGGATCAAGGACAATATTGAAATTAACCACAAACAACGATCTTGACGTGATATGATAATCCCAATTTAAACAAAACTCAGAAAGAAAAAGGAATCGCTTTGTATCCTACTCCTACTATAGAGAAACATTATTTGCCAATGTTCAGTCTCATGAGAGATATGTGAAACATTTTATGGATTTTAATGTGATGACACAATGAATTTGGTCATACATTTATATATAGAAACATTAATAACAGGAACGGAACCCACACTTTCAAAAGTTGATTACCCTATTCCCCTGTATTTTGATATTGCTGAGGTTTTAGCGGCCTTAGAAGTAAGCAAAAATGGGAAAGCCCCAGGCCCTGATGGGGTTCCAGTAGATTTGTTTAAATTTAATCTGGATCTCTGGTCTCCCATCCTTACCAGAGTGTGTACTGCAGCGGCAAAGGTGGGTCTGATAAAATCCTGGACTAACTCAATTATGGTCCCAATCTTTAAAAAAGGAGATCGGCAGGACGTTAAATGTTATCGTCCTATCTCCTTATTGGACTCTCTAGGCAAGGTTGTTGGCAGAGTCGTACTAGAACGACTCCAGCAGTGGGCAGAGGAGGGAGACATAATCTCGGACCTCCAATTTGGATTTCGGGAGGGGTTTGGAACGGTGGAGCAGGCCCTTAATCTCAGCTTGATTCTCGGAAAATATTTCCAAGCTAAGAAGGAAATGGTTTACATGGCCTATGTAGATCTGTCCGCCGCCTTTGATTGCGTCTCACACGCAAAACTTTGGAAAATTTTGACACATATGGGAGTGGACCCCCCACTGTTAGATTTTTTGAGAGAGCTATACTCAAAGGCATCTGCAAGGGTGCGTTTTGGTATGAAGGGGGAGTTGACCGCGTCCTTCGGAATAGAGCGAGGGGTTAGACAGGGGTGTGTCCTTGCCCCCTTCCTCTTTTCTCTGTATACAAACGGATTAGAGGTGGAGATGTTGAGGGGGGCTTTGGATCTACCACGAGTAAAACAGCGCTTGATACCTGCCTTGCTCTATGCGGATGACGCCGTCATTCTGGCGCGTACTCCACGTGAACTACAGAAGTCCCTGAACAGATATGTCGATTTTATGGGTGGCCTGGACCTACAAGTAAATGTTAAAAAAACTTTCGTCATGGTAGCAGGCAGAGGGAAAAAACGAGTAAAGAACATCTACCTTAAAGAACAACAATTGGAGGTGACCACTCAGTACTGTTACCTGGGAATAATGATTGACGATAGACTAAATTGGAGGCCTGCAGTTGAGGCTAGATGCCACCAGTTTAAAAGAGCTATAATGTTCCTGCTGAGTTTCTCACAGAGATTAGGGAAAAGGCCCCCTGTGGAGCTACTAAAAATGTATTCTGCCAAATGCCAGGCAATTGCCCTTTATGGAGCGGGAGTCTGGGGTTTTGCAGATGTTGGCGCCCTTCAGGTGGCTGAAAACACTTTTCTTAGATTCCTTTTAACTGCACCATCGAGTACCTCAGTCTATGCCCTCCATCTGGAACTCGGAATCCCCTATCTTGAGGATCTCTTAAAGATTCAACCATTGTTGCTCTGGCGGCGCATCTGGATCTCTGACAAAAACGCCCTATCTCAGGAAATCTTAACAGATTCTATGTCCATTGACCATTCACTGGAAATAAAGTGGCTCCGATATATTAGAAACTTCTTTGAGGATCTTGGCCTGGAGAAATATTATTCTGAACCTAAAACAATTATTGAGCTATCAAAGAAAGAGCTGAAAAAAACGGCTCTAACTCATTTAGAGTCTCTGAGGCTGACATCTGAGTCAAAAAAATCCTCTGTCCTTCATGCTAATATGATTCAGATTACCTACAGTATCCAACCATACTTAACATTACAGATCAGTACCTATCATAGAATGTTACTGACAAGATTCAGATTAGACTTGTTTCATAGACTAGTATCCTTCCCTGAGAGAAATAGATGGGACCTAACTCCCACCACCTGCCCATGTGATGAAGTTTCAACGCAGTCTAACTTGCATACAATTTTGTTTTGTAAGTTTTATCATCCACATAGGAAGGTTTGGCTACTACCTCTATTAAAACAATGGGGACTAAGACAATGTCGTCCGGCAATGCTACGTCTCCAATTCTTAGAATCCGAACTGATCTGTTATCATGTTCTTAACTTTTTAAAATGCATTGTAAAACATAGGAATAATCTGTAAAAGTTTTGCTGAACTTAGTTCCCGATGATGATATGAAATTTTTTAGAATTTTATATTAATATGTATTTTTAATATGTATTTGTTTGTTCAAACATGCTCCTTTTATGGTTTTCAAATGTGAAAAAACCGAATAAAGAAGATATTATTATTATTATATATATTTTTTGTTTTTAAACAAATTTTGTAATATAAGTGCACAAAAGGTTTTATTTATGTTTCTCACATGTTTTTATATTTAACATACAGTGTAATGGTTTTAAGAAGACTAAACACTAGAACAGGAAACTTGAAACGTGTTGTGGAATAATACAGTAGGTAACACGATATCTGGAAGGCCCAATCATTAACCGTGCCTTAATGGAGCAAATGTGACAGAGTAGCTTGCCCGTCAAACCATTGGTCTGTCTGCTCAATTCTGAGTCGCGTGGACCATCAGTTTTCTGATAGGGGTCCCCTCATGTTCCGAAAACTTACTCCGACAACCCGATGGCGTAGGGCCTGTTGGATTAAAGCCATCAGACCACCTGCCTTATTTAGGGCTAACAGTGTGATAGCTTTTCTTTCTGTCTGTCACAGCCAGGATAAACCTGGTGGTTATGGACAGGAAAAAACCCCAAAAAATAATAATGATCAGTTTTTATTTGTTTTCTAAAAACTAAATGTTTGGTGGAAGGCCTTCAAAGCAGACGGTGGCCAGCCTCCAAACTGTTTATACCTTCTGAATAACCACCTTGATGGCAGTGGCGGCTCGCACAGGTAAGAGCGGTGAGGCTGTGGGGTGGGGCGGGGTTGGGGGTAGTGGAAGTCGACAGATGACGGGATAAGTAATATTAAATAAATAAGTGAAACCACTTACTTTGTGCTCAATGCAGCAAGCGCAAAGTAAGTGGTTTTATTTATTTAATATTACTTATCCCATCGTCTGTCAACTTCCCCCAAAGCCCACCCGCCCCGCCCCCGCCACACCACTCCTACCTGTGCGAGACGCTACTGCTTGATGGCTATTCCTCTGAAGTTAAGGAGATAACCACTGGGCTGACGTAATGCCCTCCGCAACTCTGACTGGGGGACTAGCACCCCAAACTCTAAATCTGGTGCTATGTGCTAAAACATAAACCTAGTATTCACTCAAATGGTTCAAGTCCTTTGAAAAGTGCTGATCAATCTCTCCATATAGACGTAGGCCCTGGTGCATCTTGCCGCAACTTGGATGCAAATTATGCACCCATTAATTAAAGCCACCATTTGATGAGGTCATTAACAGAAACGCAGTTTGCATCAGATTCCGAGTTGCAACCCACTCCCCGATGAGAAGGTGCATGGAAGGTGTGCCTCTGTTTGCTCTGTCTGGTGGTGCACAAACTGGTATTGTGTACTTCGTTTATGTAGCAGGTGTTATTTATTGTAAACCCTGGTGACAAACTCCTGCATCAAAAGAAGTTCACTCTCCTCTTCGAAGGTCTTTTAGTGCCCAAAACAGGATTTGCGGCCCATATGAAACGAGGCCGCTAGCTTGAACTGTTTTTTAGCTGTATGGAAGAAGCTGGATATGATGCATCCCTGCTGACCATTGGGTTTTAGTGGGTGCTTCTGGATGAGGAGTTCCTGGAAGGAAAGGGTCTACAGCGTTTATCTGAAGCAAAGGAGTAACAGGTGAGCTCGTGTGTGTCTATTCTCTTTGTGCACCGCCTCGCCACCGCCTCGTTCCCGTGCCGGATTGCTGTCGCTTTGTGCGTGGCCTCGAGGCCTGGTGGCCTGCAGACCGTAGTCCAACTCAGGTCCAGGTAGGTTTTGCTACAAACTTGAGGATCGACCTCGGTGGGACACGACCACTTGCTAAACAGACGCGTTCAGCCACCTGCTCTGTTTTAAAAAGTTTGCTGAAGAAAATCCTTCCTCTCATCCCTTGACTTCTCACAAGACACTAGTTCACAGTCTAATCACATCCAGATTTGATTATGGAAATTCCACATACCGGGGCACTCCTGATGACCTCATTCACTGCTTACAGATTGTGCAGAATGTTACTGTTCACCTAATCCTGAACCTGCCTACTACTACCTCACCCTGCCCCAGGCTGGTGGCGCCCTGTTCGAGAATAATTTTTTGGCGCCCCCAAACCCCATGACCACCTCCTCGGATTCTCTCACTACCACCGGGCATAAGTGCCCCTCATGTCTCCTATCCTACGTTAATGCTAAACACAGAGCCCCTCCTGAGTTTGGCGCCCCCTCCACAGGTCAGCGCCCCGTGCGGCCGCACCAGTCGCACTGCCCTAAAGCCGGCCCTGCCCTGCCCTCCGTCACCCTACCTCCGGGAGCTGCATTGGATAAGAGTAAAACATTGTTCAGTGTTTACGGTTCTGTGTCCAGTTCACAGAGCCCTCCTCAACTGTGGTCCAACCAAGGCATGCATTCTTACCCTCCCACCCTACTGGCATTCCTCACATTCTGCTTGTACGAAACTGGCTCTACTTCTGTGTATCTAACACCCTCGCCTGGGTGGGCGTCCAAACACTGTTATAAATAAAATAAAAGACTTCAAGAAGCCTAAAGTCCAACTAGAGCTTAATGCAAAATAGCAAACAGCGCAACAAAAGATTAACCTCTTCTGTGCCCATGACGAGATAGTCTCGTCATGGAGCACGGTCGCGCTGTGCCCATGACGAGACTATCTCGTCATGAACCCCACCCACTAATGCAACGCCCGGCACAGGAGGGGGAAAGGGCGTGGCCCTGAAGGGGTTAAAGACCATTGTCATTTCAAGTCAGTTGGAGCCTAAAGCTAAAATACATGAACATGAAACCGCTATATGTAGGATTTCGCTTAAAACAAATCAACGATGCATAGTTGTGGAACAGAAACGTGTTACTCTCAGCAAAAACGTATCTAATGTGGCGTTGGCAGGATCTTCCTCTTGAGGAAGTGCTGACCGGCCTTAAGGAGCAGATATCATTCGTATACACAATACTAGCCTCATCTCTCTCCCAAAATCCCGTTTCCACTTGCCAGGTTTGAAAGCGAGGTTAAGCTGCTGAGAAATGTGCAAAGTGCACCCCTGAGGCCTATGGCTGCTGGGCCTAGTAGAGCCATGAAGGTCAGCAAGCATACTCAGTGTCACAGGAGGCTTCAAAGTAACGCAGAACAACATGCATATTTGATTGTATGGTTGATAGTCTCAGGGGGATGTATGATATTACAACGCAGGTTTTTACCACGCGTGCAGTTACATCGCATGCGTTACAACGCATGCGATGTTACAACACTATGCCATTAGAACGCAAGTCTTTACATCGACTTGCGCTAGATGGCTTGCTGACATTAAAAAAGTGTAATTTACTATTCCAACTCCAGTCCACTTAACAGTAGGGAAGGTGTTGGGATAGTAAACTACACTATTTGTAATGTTAGCACGCCATCTAGCGCAAGTCGATGTACAGACTTGCGTTCTAATGGCATAGCGTTGTAACATCGCATGCGTTGTAACGCATGCGATGTAACTGCACAGCGTGGTAATAACCGCGTTGTAATGGCTGTTCCCCGTCTCAGGGTGATGTCTGCAATTATTAACACTGCCTTGGATAGGATTATATGAACATGATAGAAAGGAGCTTAAAACGTGGGGCATATTATCAAGCACGGCGTTAAACATATCGCCGCTTTAGCGGCAGAAAACTGCCGCAAAAGCAGCGATAATGGGATTGATAATATGCCGCAGAGAATTCCAATAGAATCCCATGTTGACACCAGAACATGGGCTTCTATGGGAATTCTCTGCGTCATATTATCAAGCCCAATATCGCCGCTTTAGCGGCAGTTTTCTGCCGCTAAAGCGGCGATAATTTTAATGCCGTTTCTTGATAATATGCCCCGTGGCTTTTAAAAAAAATTGATATTCTCATTCCGCAGTTACTGGTTCTCTAGCGCCATGGCGCCCTTTGGGGAATTGTTGCACTTTATACATTTATGACATAACATTCTCTTGTCTGGCCACTGTCTCTTTCACTGTCTGGCACGTGTCCCTTTCCCTAGCGTGATGGTATTTCATTCACCTGGGCTGGATGCGTATTTTCACCCCTTGCTAGACTGATCTCTCACTCCCATGCTGCTTATTCTTTCCCCTTGTCTGGCTGATGCCTTCTTCCCTCACCTAAACCCTGTTCTACTCTTTTGCCTGGGTGTATGTTTCTGTTTTGTATTTCTTTTCCTTACCAGGCTTCAATGTTCTTCCTTTATTTGGCTACTTTGTTCACCCTTTCTTGGCTGTCATGTTTTCTGCCTGCAGTTGTTTCTTGGCTGCTTAATCTTTCATCAGCCTTGTTTTATTCTTTATCCCATGCCTAGCTGCTGATGCCTATTGTACGACTCTTACCTGAATGCTGTCTCTTTACCATGTGAGTCTGTTGCCTAGTTCTCTTTTATCACTAGAGTCTCTTTCCCCAGCACTCCTATTTCTATAACTCACCTGGTTAGTGTCTGCAATCTAGTTTTCTATCTTGGCTGCTGCGTCTTTCCCTGGTCTGTCTGTTGTCAAATCCTCTTTATGGCTGCAGTCTCTTTCGCTTTTCTCTGAGGGGTCTTTCCTGGCTGCTGTCTCTTGTCTGGCTGTTGTCTAATTCTCTTTCCGTGCTCTTGTCTCTTGCCCACACTTGGCGGCTGTTTTTTTACGTTGACTGTCTTTTTCCATTGTCTGTCTATTTTCTAGTTCTCTTTACTAAATGCTGTCTCTTTCTAAGGCACTGCTGTTACCGCTTTTCCTGACCTTGCAACTGTCTATTTCCATTAACTATCATCTTGCTCTCTTTCTTGGCTGCTGTCTCTTTCCAATGCCTGTCTATTGTCTAGGTATTTTCCTGGCTGCTCTCTTTCCCTTGCACTGCTGTTGTCTCTATTCCTTACCTTTCTTCTGTTTCTTTCCCATTGCCTGTCTGTTGGCTAGGTCTCTTCCTGGCTGCTCTCTTTCCCTTGCACTGCTGTTTTCTCTATTTTTTACCTTGCTTCTGTCTCTTTCCCTTTCATGTCTGTTGTTCAGTTCTTTTTCCTGGCTGTTGTCTCTTTCACCTGTCTGACTGCTGTCTAGTTCTCTTTTCCAGTTCATGTGTCTTTCCCAAATACTACTGTCTCCTTACGCCGCCCATCGTCTAGTTCTCCTTCTGGGTGCTATTTTTAGGTCTCGCCTGGCGAAAGCAGCGCATGCGCTGCCCTCTCTATTGCGAGTACCTTTTGCAATCGATTCTGCCGAGGGCTTTCATGCACGCGTCTGCATGGACAAACATGGCTGCTGTTGCCATTTGTCCATAGGAAACAGCATGCGCATGTCCGTCGGACTGTGGACAGTCCGACGCCATCTTGCGAAGCTTTCATTTTCATAGCGACAAAAATGCCGCTTCACGTGTGCTGCGGAACAGCCAGAGCTTTCAGTGCAAATGAAGTCTACCGCCTGCAGGATAGATAGATATGCTGTCTATTATGCTAATTCATGAAAAGCAGTAAGCTGAAGGGTAGCTATTCTGAGGCTATAGTTTTTTATCGTCATATTACATATGTTTGGGGGGAGGAAAATCCTTCTTAAAATGCGCGCACTGGACATTACCACTCATTTGGTAGCAGATGCCTTCTTACTTTTAAATGTTCTGTTTCCTCTTGTTGTTCACCTACATTCCACCAAACACTTTCACTCTCTTCCTAGTACCCCACCTCCTGTGTTTTCTCCATCTCTTTCTTAGTTGTGTGATTCTCACTTTGCCCGCCTTGCTTTGTGGGCCCCACCTCTCTGTCGACTGTTATCGCCACTTTAACAACTTACGCGGCTCCGGAGCAGGCTGTGCTGGAAGCTGCGAAGGGAAAGAGAACAGAGAGCCTGGTAGAGCAGCCTTGAGAACTTGGCAGAGAGAGCGCTGCGAAGAGGATCGCCAAGCATAGTAACAGAAAGACGTATTCAGTAAGCATACTTAACCTTATGTCCAGAGTTAAAGGGAGAAAAGCACGAAGGCAGTTTAAGCCAAAAGCAGGAGCAGAATCTAAAGTGGCCGCCAGGAGTCGACAAATAGAGTAGAAGGTTAGCGCTCTAGTTCATGATGGCAATTACCATGATCCAGGTGCGGTGCCCGCTCTGTTGCGCACTTCACCTTTTCCATGAGGAGAGATAGGCGTACTGAAGACTGCGTAGCGAAAGTCTAGTGAGGGAAACTTTCGTCGCGCAGCACTTTCAAAGTGAATTCGGCAGAATTGAGGTCACGGAAGATTCTGACAGTGTGTAGAAGTAAGACTGTTCATTTATTTTGTAAATTCAGTGGGCATGCGCATTTCCTGAAAGAATCGGTTAGCTTGGGCGCACGCTCAGTTCATGAAAAGGAACAGTTGTCAAGTTTGTATGCTCTTTACTCAGACACTACGGAGCTGTGAGGAAATTTCTTAGCGTCAGCACAAGTCCTTTGCTGACAATTGAGAGGAACAGGTGTTCCGGTTAAAACGAAGAGTTTGGTTCATAATAAAAATCATAGGAAATACTCGGAGTGACGAAACTCCACAGGAATTAGAATTTAGTTTTAAGGGCAACAGTGTTATTAAAACAGTGGAACACAAGAGATAAAAGCAGAAGGTGAAGAATAAGACACAACAGATTTAAATAAATACTTGCCGAAACAGAATCCAGGATATGCTTCAGCTGTATAATAAGAGGTGAGGAACCTGAAAGACATAAGGGTAGAGATTAGGAAAATAACAATAGATATTAGAACAAGAGCATTAACGATATATTTTTTGATAATTAGTTTCAGCCAAAAAGAAACCAAGTATATCAAACAAGAAAGAAGAGAAGCATAGGTCACACCAAAACTGGGTAGGTCGACAAAGAAGTTAAATAAGAATAGAGTAAAGAGTGTTATATTTTAATTGTGTCTATTCCTCCACAGCAAATAAAAATCCAGTAAACAACCAGAAGAAGACGAGAAGAAAACGTCTGTGGTTGAAGAAAGAATCAGACGCAGTGTGACTGTCTCTTCTCTGTCCCATCCTCTTTCCCCCCCGGGGTTTCGTCAGCATACATGCTTCAGTAATGCTTGTGGCTGAGGAATTGCGGTGAGGCATTGGGAACTTGCGACTTTCTGCTCCTGTGCATTTGTGGAGAGCATACCTGACAGACGCTGAGCCCCAGCGAGAGCAGCAGAGTCCGGCAGAGGAGCACCTTGAGTCCCGGAAAGGACAACCGAGCGAGGGACGCAAAGTGTGGAGAGAGCCTATGTCGCCTGTAGAGCACCAGAGCAGGGGAAGGAATAGCGAGAGCCTGGAGTCGGCAGCGAGAGCCGGCAAGGAATCTAGGATTGGGCATCGTGGATTGGACCACAGAAACCCGAGGAGAGAGCCGGGAGAAGCTCTGGCTGCAGGGCGACAGAGCCCAGGCACCTGCCTTTCTGTGACGGCACCAGGGGAAATCCAGTGGATTGTAGGGCTGACCTAAGAGACTGTAGGGGCAGGTGGTAATCTAGCGGTGGGTGCAGGCATTCTAGAGGGAATGGTGGCCCAGGGGTACAGACTGCGAAGTTCGCCCCTGAGTGCAGATCGTAAAACTTTCTAGGGGATGTGAAGTGTTGTGTTGGTCTGCGGGTTTAGCCTGCTAGTGTTCACCTCATTCAGGGTGCGGTTGTTAGGGTGCCCTAGGGTTATAGATCGGTACGCCTTCCTGTGGTGCGGAGTGCCAGATCGCCCTATGGTTGCATGTGGTACCCTACAGGCTGGTAGTTTCCCTGTAGCACTGCGGTCTGGGTGCGGGCAAGTGAGCAGCCTCTAAGATGAGGGATGTTTGGTTTTGGGGGAAAAAGTAGTCAGGCCCCCACAGCTCTTGGGGAATCTCTCTGCTTGTGGACAGGCTTTGCTGGAGACAGGCCCTGCGTAGACCCCTGCACCATGCTTAGGAGGGGCCCCCCAGCTAGAAAGAAACGCAGTGCCCTCCTCTGACCGACCCCGCATACCACCGCATTAGGGCAACCGTGTGCAGGTGGCTCGGAGAAGTGGAGCGGGAGATGCCAGTGTCGGGCCCCTTGGGCCAGCCCTCCATGCTCCTGCTCTGGCTGCTGCTGCTGCTCCTGGCGCCCCCGCTGCCCACCCTCACGCAGCAGAGACCGAACATCAGCCTCCTGCCATGGAATGGCACCTGCACCCTCGCACCTCTGAGTGAAGAGCTTCCAACAAGACATCACAAGAATCCCCATCATTTCCACTGCATCGCCTCCCCATCCATCCGTGTGAGCTGGAGCTGCGGGAAGGGCGCATCCCACAGGCGCCGTCTTTAGCTGGCATTGGCAGCCTTATCTCTGCCCACCTCCAGATTTCAGGTGAGGGTTGTGCTTTGCAGGACCGGTGTGGGTCGCAACCCC
This sequence comes from Triturus cristatus, assembly GCF_964204655.1. NCBI lineage: Eukaryota > Metazoa > Chordata > Amphibia > Caudata > Salamandridae > Triturus > Triturus cristatus. Next base: position 1,238,753,912 of record NC_140591.1, on the reverse strand, counting down.
GGCACCTTGAGATCCTAACCCTGCTGGTCCCCCGAGATGGCACCATAAAGAATCAGCAGCTGTGTTTGGGCATTGGAGTGCCGCTGCTTGCCCTCAGCCGACTGGTGCCCGCTCCCTGGGGAGATTGTGAGCCTCGCTGTGAAGTGCGGGAACCTCCAGGGTTCTCTTGCCAGGATGTGGTGCTGGTCACAGGGAAGGAGGTGTGCCTTAATCTTCAAGATGACCTTCTGCGTTTAAAACTTTGCTGCCAGCAGTGCCCATGGAATGGGGAACCTAAGGTCTCGGGAAAGAGGTTGCCAGTTCCAGGTGGCAGCTTTCAGATACACTGGAGGTTAGGTTTGATGTCCCCGGGGCTGGTGGGTCTGGATAGGTTGTTGGAAAAGATGGTGGGTCCAAGAACTATGCTGGGCAGCAACAGCAAGAAAAGAAATGTAAACAGTAGCCCCCAGTTTCAGCCCCCTACCTACCAAGTGTCTGTGCCTGAAAACAAGCCAGTGGGCACACCAGTAATAGTGCTAAAGGCCATAGCCCCTGACGAAGGAGAGGCTGGCCGGCTAGAATACTCCATGGGTGCCCTTTTTGATAGCCGTTCCAACTACCTTTTTGCCATCGACTCCTAGTCTGGGGCAGTAAGCACTGCTGAAGAATTGGACCGCGAGACCAAGAGCAGCCATGTATTCCGTGTCACTGCTGTAGACCATGAAACTCCCCGGCGTACGGCCATGGCCACCCTTACTATCATGGTGAGCGACACCAATGACCATGACCCGCTATTCGAGCAGCAGGATTACAAAGAGAGCGTCAGGGAGAACTTGGAGATTGGCTACGAGGTGCTCACTGTCCGAGCCACTGACGGAGACCCCAGCATCAATGCTAACATCTTGTACCGGATCCTCAACAATGATGGGTTGAATGAGGTGTTTGAGATTGACTCCCGGTCTGGGGTAATCAGAACTAAAGGCACAGTAGACAGAGAGACAGTGGACTCCTATCAGCTGCTGGTAGAAACCAATGACCAAGGTAAGGACCCTGGTCCACGCAGCTCCACTGCTAACATTCAGATCACTGTGGAGGATGACAACGACAATGCCCCCCAGTTCAGTGAGAAGCGATATGTGTGTGGTCCAAGTTCCAGAAGACGTGGCCCTTGGCACCCAGGTTCTGCAAGTCACAGCAACAGACCGGGACAAGGGAAACAATGCTGTGGTCCATTACAGTGTCATGAGATGCAACACCCGTGGTCAGTTTTATATTGATGCACAGTCTGGGAGCATTGATGTGGTCAGCCAACTGGATTATGAGATGACCCGGGAGTATACCCTCAGGATACGAGCACAGGATGGTGGCAGGCCTCCACTGTCAAACATCAGTGGTCTGGTGACAATCCAGATCTTGGATGTGAACGACAATGCACCAATCTTTGTAAGTACCCCTTTCCAATCAACCGTCTTAGAGAATGTACCCATTGGCTATTCTGTCATCCATATCCAGGCTATTGATGCTGATTCTGGTGAGAACTCCCGGCTAGAGTACAGCCTGGTGGACACCGGTTCCAACTTTCCATTCTCGATCAACAACAACACAGGCTGGATAGTGATTGCTTCGGAGCTGGAGCCGGAAACTGTGGATATCAATACATTTGGGGTTGAAGCAACAGATCATGGTACCCCACCCATGACCTCATCAGCTAGTATCAGTATCACAGTTCTGGATGTGAATGACAATAATCCTGAGTTCACTCAAAAGGAGTACTACATGAGACTGAATGAGGATGCAGCAGTGGATACCAGCGTTCTGACCGTCTCCGCTATAGACAGAGATATCAACAGTGTGATAACCTATCAAATTTCCAGTGGTAACACAAGGAACCGTTTCACCATCACCAGCCAGAGTGGTGGGGGGCTCATCGCCCTGGCATTACCTTTGGATTACAAACTAGAACGGCAGTACACCCACACCATCACTGCCTCTGATGGGACCCGCCTTGATACAGCACAGGCTTTCATCAATGTCACAGATGCCAACACCCATCGCCCTGTCTTCCAGAGTTCCCACTATACTGTGAATGTCAATGAGGATCGGCCTGTGGGTACCACCGTAGTGATTATCAGTGCCATGGACGAGGACACCGGTGAGAATGCCAGGATCACTCATTTTATGGAGGACAGTGTTCCTCAGTTTAAGATCGATGCTGACACTGGTGCTGTTACTACCCAGATGGATCTAGACTACGAAGACCAGGTGTCCTACACACTCGCCATCACCGCCAGGGACAACGGCATCCCACAAATGTCTGACACCACATATCTAGAGATCCTGGTCAACTATGTCAACGACAATGCCCCTGTGTTCTTGAGCGATAGTTACCAGGGCTCTGTGTACGAGGATGTCCCGGCTTTCACCAGTGTCCAGCAGGTGTCTGCCACTGACTGCGACTCTGGTTTGAATGGCCGTGTCTTCTACACCTTCCAGGGGGGAGATGATGGAGAAGGCGACTTTATCATTGAGTCCTCATCGGGCATTGTACGGACACTACGGCGACTGAACAGGGAGAACGTGCCCTTCTACCAGCTGAAGACCTTTGCTGTAGACAAGGGTATACCAGCACAGAAGACCCGGGTCGTGGTCCAAGTGACTGTGCTGGATGTGAGTGACAACCCCCCTGTCTTCGAGAAGGATGAGTTTGATATTTATGTGGAGGAGAACAGCCCCATAGGCCTGGTGGAGGCCCGGATTGTAGCCATGGACCCTGACGAGGGCACCAATGCCCAGATCATGTACCAGATAGTGGAGGGTAACATCCCCGAGGTGTTTCAGCTGGACATTTTTTCCGGTGAGCTGACTGCGCTGCTGGACCTGGACTACGAGACCAGGTCTGAGTACATCATTGTGGTCCAGGCCACATCAGCCCCGCTGGTGAGCAGGGCCACGGTGCACGTGCGTCTCCGGTACCTGAACGATAACCCGCCCGTGCTCAGCAACTTCCAGATCATCTTCAACAACTACATCAGCAACCGATCCTGCGCCTTCCCCAACTGGGTCATCGGCAGAATCCCCGCTCATGACCACGACGTGTCCGACTCCCTTGTCTACCACTTCAAGCAGGGGAACGAGCTGGACGTGGTGCTTTTGAACAACATGACCGGGGAGATCCGCTTGAGCCGGGCCATGGATAATAACCGGCCCCAGGAAGCTGTCATGAAGGTGTCCGTCTCCGGTAAGTCAGTCATTGATGCATGCTTTAAATGTGCATGGCGCTTATGTATTCTGAGGTGGCCAGGTGAACTGTGCAGAGTATGGTTTCATATCAGGACAGAGGTGCTCTGTGCCAGCATCCCACGCGGATCACTCATGGTGATTGATAACCAATCATAGGACTTCAGTTTACGGATACACTGGTGTGTCGAATAGAGGTGCACCAGAATCAAGGTGCCATGTGTGCTAGATGGCAATGTTGTATGAGCTTTAATGTACTCTAATGTACTTAGGAGCACACCAGCAGGTTCAGGACGGAGTGTTGTTATGGTGCTTTCACAGTTGGCTTGCAGGATTTCCAGTTGTTCCATGCCAGTTTCTGTTTGTTTTACTGCGCTCTGACCCTTGGTGTGGTAATTACGCATGCGATAAAATCTGCGCTTTGCAGCATCGGTATTTGCCGGGTGCACAATTACCATCCCCAGAATGAGGCTGAACTCGCATTGATTGACAGGAGCACGGTAATGCATCGGAGCCAAGAGATGTGTATGATCCCAAACGGTAATGTGTTGAGAGTGCAGTCACGGAGTTGAAGGTGCATAGATGCACTTGAGTGCACTGCACTACATAAACTGTGCCAAAGATGTGCTGAGTCTGAGCTAGCCTGGGGGAGGGGCTACGGGAGCCGATTATCCTGTAGGCCGGATGTTTGCTAGGGCCTAGTCATATTCGCTTTCGAGGTCAGAAGGTGAAGCGTTTCCTATACACAAAAGCAGAGCTTCAGCGACGATTTTTGATGGGAATTTCTTTGTCCAGCCTAGATTTTCGAAAGTCATTTCACAATTTTGAAATCTAATACTTTTATGCAAATAATTTTTGGGAGTAAAAGTCGTGATTAAACTAAATTGCATTAAAGAGTTAAGCACCATCTCATTAGGACGCATTTTGCCTTCTGTTTTTGTTTTATCTTCTTTAGTTAAATAATCCTTTTGAGAATGAGATTTCTAATCCCTTTCTTATAAAAGCCCACTGGGTAGTTCTCAAATATTCCCAAGCAGCACCCTCGCTACAGGCAGGCGCGTTCATACTACTACTAGCGAACCCAATTTTTATTTATTGGAGTAAATTTCCGGGTTTGAGTTAGTGTACTGTGCCTGCCAACTTTACCCCCACGTATCAGAATCTTTCCAAAATCACAGTTGAGAAACACACGAGTTTCACTCCGTTTTTTAGGTCTCGCCTGGCGAAAGCAGCGCATGCGCTGCACTCGCTATTGCGCGTACCTTTTGGAATCGATTCTGCCGAGGGCTTTCATGCACGCGTCTGCATGGACAAACATGGCTGCTGTTGCCATTTGTCCATAGCAAACAGCATGCGCGTGTCCGTCGGACTGTGGACAGTCCGACGTCATTTTGCTAAGGTTTCGTTGTCATAGCAACGAAAATGCCGCTTCGCGTGTGCCGTCGGACTGTGGACTGTCCGGCGTCATCTTGCGAAGCTTTTGTTGTCATAGCAACGAAAATGCCGCTTCGCGTATGCTGCGGAACCGCCAGAGCTTTCAGTGCGAATGAAGTCTACCGCCTAAAGGATAGATAGATAGCTATGCTGTCTATTATGCTAATTCATGTAAAGCAGTAAGCTGAAGGGTAGCTATTCTTTGTGATGACTGCACTTGTAAATTACATGTCTCTCCAAAGATAGCACTGAATTATATAACCTGAGCCTACGGGTGTGTAATCCGTGGTATAGTTCTATTCTACGAAGTCTGAGGCTATATTATTTTATCGTCATATTACATATGTTTGGGGGGAGGAAAATCCTTCTTAAAATGCGCGCACTGGGCATTACCACTCATTTGGTAGCAGATGCCTTCTTACTTTTAAATGTTCTGTTTCCTCTTATTGTTCATCTATATTCCACCAAACACTTTCTCTCTCTTCCTAGAACCCCACCTCCTGTGTTTTCTCCATCTTTTTCTCAGTTGTGTGATTCTCACCTCGCCCGCCTTGCTTTGTGGGCCCCACCTCTCTGTCGACCGTTATCGCCACTTTAACAACTTACATGGCTCCGGAGCAGGTTGTGCTGGAAGCTGCGGAGGGAAAGAGAACAGAGAGCCTGGGAGAGCAGCCTTAAGAACTCGGCAGAGACAGCGCTGCGAAGAGGGGCGAGAAGGACGCTGAGCCCCAGCGAGAGCAGCAGAGTCCGGCATAGGAGCAGCTTGAGCCCCGGAAAGGAGAACCGAGCGAGGGATGCAAAGCGTGGAGAGAGCCTTTGTCGCCTGTAGAGCACCAGAGCAAGGGAAGGAATAGCGAGAGCCTGGAGTCGGCAGCGAGAGCCGGCAAGGAATCTAGGATTGGGCATCGTGGATTGGACCACCGAGACCCAAGGAGAGAGCCGGGAGAAGCTCTAGGTGCAGGGCGGCGGGGCCCAGGCACCTGCCTTTCTATGACGGCGCCAGGGGAAATGCAGTGGATTGTAGAGCAGACCTAAGAGACTGTATGGGCAGGTGGTAATCTAGCGGTGGGTGCAGGCATTCTAGAGGGAATGGTGGCCCGGGGGTACAGACTGCGAAGTTCGCCCCTGAGTGCAGATCGTAAAACTTCCTTGGAGTAAATCTCTGGGTTTGAGTTAGTGTACTGCGCCTGCCAACTTTACCCCCACGTATCAGAATCTTTCTGAATTCACAGTTCAGAAACAAACGAGTTTCACGCAGTTTTTTAGGTCTCGCCTGGCGAAAGCAGCGCATGCGTTGCTCTCGCTATTACCTTTTGGAATTGATTCTGCCGAGGGCTTTCATACACGCGTCTGCATGGACAAACATGGCTGCTGTTGCCATTTGTCCATAGCAAACAGCATGCGTGTGTCCATCGGACTGTGGACAGTCCGACGCCATCCTGCGAAGCTTTCGTTGTCATAGCAACTAAACTGCCGCTTCGCGTGTGCTGCGGAGCAACCAGAGCTTTCAGTGCGAATGAAGTCTACCGCCTGCAGGGCAAATACCAGTCGCATATCAAGAATACCGCAAAGAGGCTGATACATAACTGTGTTCACGGGGGGGAATGTCTGTCTGTATTTTACTGACGTGCGCTTGTTTGTGGTGTGAGGCCGTACGGGAAAGGAAAGTGCCCATTTCATCCACCGCCACACACTCCCTGCACCAACTTTATTTCATACTTTCAGGCTCGTTATTTTTAGTTCTCGGCTGTCGAAAGCAGCGCATGCACTGCTCTCGGCATTCGAAAGCTTCTTGGAATCAATTCAGATTCTGAAGCTCTCGGAGGCGGAGTTGAAGCCCCGCCCATCTTTCTAATTGGTTCTCGTCATGTTGCATGCAAAACGTAGGCTTCTCATTGTAAAAGAGGCTTCTTAGTCCCTCCTTGTTGCCGCCTTGTCTCCTTTTGGCCACGCCCACCGGGATTTGATCTTTTACCGGCGGCGTGACTCTCTCCCCTTTATTACTTCCTACGCACTTTTTTCTTTGCATTTGGCAAAGTCAGCCGCGTGTTTACTTTCCCATGGCGCTTTCACTTAAAGTGAAAGCGTGATGGGAAAGTAAACACGCGGCTGACTTTGCGGTACCACACTTGTTGTTTTTTAAGTTGTGTATGCCTGTGTCTGCCCCCCTCCCATGGTTGAGACTCAGCTCCCTGTGCGATGGAGACAGGGGGTGGGGGAGGCAGAGAGCACATTTGGCTTTGGTAAAGTCAGCTGCGTGTTTACTTTCGCATCGCGCTTTCACTTAAAGGGTCGAGGTTGCGCTATATAAATTTGGAGAACTACAAGCCCACTTTCATTTTAACATCGCGGGTTTAATGACGACAGCTTATTTCGCTGGTGTTTGAAGTTGCAGAGGCAAATGGCGCAGGAGTGTCTGTGACTGCTTCTGCCTGTACCATGCCTGTTCTGTGTGCCTGTGGGACGTTTGCACCTCTCGTCTGTATGTCTGGGAAGCTTGCGCCGCTGCTGCTACCTGTACTATGCCTACTCAGAGTGTCTGGGACGCTTGCACCGCTTGGCATGTGCTCTGCTCTGTGTGTTTATTGTCGGGTTGGTGATACTGTTGAAGGCCTTTACACTACATACTATAGGGGAGGGTGGTGTGAGGTGTGTCCGTGTCGATCCCTTCACATGCCATCCGGCCCCAATGTCCTGCCCCTGGCCCCCGTCATCAGCTGGCAGATGCCCTCCTAGGGCATGCGCCTCAAAGTGGTCATGTACTCGTGACCGAGGGTGCTTGTGACCTCCTGTCCGAATTAAGGCGCTTTGTGGCCTGGCAGCCATTCATGCTGCGAAACTGCAGAGCCTTATTTCCCAGGCTGACACTGGAGTTTTCCCTTCAATAAAGTGGCAAGGGAGGGAGCCAGTCCCTGCATGACCCGGGCCCCCAGGGTCAGAGGCTGCCCCTTGAGCTTCATCGCCCCCCAGGTCACACGCCACAGCTCCGTGATGGGACAGACTTTCGCTGCCACCCATGTCCGCCCCAGGACCCGTAGAAGGTCTGTGGAGAGCAGGAATCGCTTTGAGGCGGCGCCAGGGGGAAATGTGCGCTATACAAACAAGGGCGCTGCTGTAACATCATGATGGGGTCAGGAGATAGGCTACAGCATATTACACATCATCTCTGTGGGTGGCTGGAGGGGGCAGGACAGAAGGTGCGCCCCCTGCTGCACCCTCCATCCCTAAGAGGGACACAAATCCTCTACATAGGACTACATTTCCCAGAACGCACTGGTTGAGTACATTAAAGCATGGGGCGGCGATATAGTGTCATGGTGACTTAACACTATCCACCTGGAGGGCAGAGAGCACAAAAGGGCGAGTGCGCCCCTGCTCTGCACTACGACTTCCAGAATGCACTGGTTTGTTCCATAAAAGGCTGCATCAGGAGCTGCGCAGAGGACTCCTGGAAGGCAGCCATTCTACCCCTACGGCCATCTCCACCACCGCCTCGGGGATCCCTACAGACCTAAGTCCACCGCCTGTGAGTGTAACACGGAGAGGATGTGGTCTGACGGCCAGAGCTGCCGATCTTGGAGCTGGTGAAACCAAGGTTCGAGCCTCAGGGTCCACTCTTAATCCTGTCATTCTGGGCAAATCAATTAATCTCCCTGTGCCTACCAAAAAAATAATGAATGTGTCCTTGTGTAACGTAACTGGAGCTCATGTAAAGCGCTCCAATACCTTCGGGTCGAGGTCGCGCTATATAAATTTGGAGAACTACAAGCCCGCTTTCATTTTAACATCGTGGGTTTAATGGCAACAGCTTGTTTCTCTGGTGTTTGAAGTTGCGGAGGCAAATGGCGTGTGAGTGTCTGTGACTGCTTCTGCCTGTACCATGCCTGTTCTGTGTGCCTGTGGGACGTTTACACCTCTCGTCTGTGTGTCTGGGAAGCTTGCGCCACTGCTGCTGCCTGTACTATGCCTGCTCAGTGTGTCTGGGACGCTTGCACCGCTTGGCATGTGCTCTGCTCTGTGTGTTTTTCGTGGGGTTGGTGATACTGGTGAAGGCCTTTACACTACAGACTATGGGGGAGGTTGGTGTGAGGTGTGTCCGTGTCGATCCCTTCACGTGCCCTCCGGCCTCCATGTCCTGCCCATAGTCCCCGTCATCAGCTGGCAGATGATTATACATACATACACACGCACTCGCACATATGTACATTTGCTTGTTTATGTTGGAGATGTATAAATACACACACTCCACCATATATAGAATTTCATGTTTATAGTTCGTGATTATAATTCATTTACAAACAAGCACAGATTACAAAAACTCTGCGTGACAATGCACATGGTAGTAGGCGCTGTAAAAACGTGCTTAAAATACCATAGCACAACCATAAATAAAAAGCAAGTATTTGTTTCAATATGGCAGAACTAACGCACTCAGAAGATACATTAGTGTAAATGGGGTCACCAATCCCTTCAGAATTCCCAAGTTTTCTTTCCTTTTGCGACCGAGGGTGCTTGTGACCTCCTGTCCGAATTAAGGCGCTTTGTGGCCTGGCAGCCATTCATGCTGCGAAACTGCAGAACCTTATTTCCCAGGCTGACACTGGAGTTTTCCCTTCATTAAAGTGGCGAGGGAGGGAGCCAGTCCCTGCATGACCCGGGCCCCCAGGGTCAGAGGCTGCCCTTTGAGCTTCACCCCTCCCCCCCACCCCCAGGTCACACGGCACAGCTCCGTGATGGGGCAGACTCTCGCTGCTACCCATGTCCGCCCCGGGACCCGTAGAAGGTCTGTGGAGAGCTGGAAGCGATTCGAGGCGAGGCAGCTCCAGGGGGAAATGTGTGCTATACAAACTTACGTTTATTCAATATCTTTCTTCTGTTCCAAAATAATGTCATGTGCGTCTGTGTGCGTCAGTGATAGTGCTTTCAAGTGTGCAGTTGTGCACGAACGCGCGTGAGTGTATCTCTGGGTAGGGGTTAGTGTGCGCACGCCGGCAAGCGCGGCCTTGTCGCTTAGACTGGCTGCTGGCCCAGTCATACACTCTTCATTTTGTTACTGTCCCCAGATGACAAATGAGGCCTGTGTTCAGCTGCAGGAGGTGCCGCCCCTGCTCACCTCAGGCCGTCAGTGCTCGCAGGGTGACAGGAGGAGCCGGGTGTGACTCAGTCAGGGAAACAGCCTTTACCACAAAGCATTTTCCACGCATTACATTTACAACGATTCACTTACCTCGTAAACGTCTTCACAACGGGTAATGCTTCAACGACCATCTTCACCACGCAAGCAACGTCATCACGGAACAACGTCATCCTAATCCGAAAAAAAGCATCAGTCCGTTTTCAGTGTCGGCGGAGACCTGCAGAAAAAGGAAAAAAAAGAAGAAAGGGGGCTTGGGGGGTCTCCCCCCCAAAAAAAGAAAAAGCGGAGTAAAGGTAAAATCGAGGTAACGGCAAAGCGTGGAAAACACATTCCGTTGTAACGCATGCGTGGTAAAGGCATGCGTTGCAACGGAATGCGTAGTAACGACATATATTCACTCAGTCATATTGCCCGCCAAATTAGAGCAAATCTCCAGAGAGGCCTCCTGGTCAGCACAACCCTCCTCCCTCTGTCTCGCAACCTCGATTGTCGTATTTATTAATAATACTGGTGCGTTGCCATATTTCGCCTTGGTTTCAATAACAAACAGAGCTGATTTCCAGGGCCGATCGGCTGAGTGTATCCGCTGTATATCACAGGGAGCTGTCCCTGGGCCTGGGAAAACAGGCCTGCCTGTTTACTTATTGATTTTCTGCCCGGATGGGACAAAGGCACGAAATCCACTCATTAAGAACAAGCATTGGCATAGCCAATAGGTCTCGCCTCAAAGGCCTTATAAGTATTTAGTTATGCAGCACAATATCCTTGGTGCAACAACATCAACTGTTGCATGGCTAAACACTTATAAGGTTCCAAAGGCGAGACCTATTGGCTATGCCAATGCTTGTTATCCTTGGCATGTCTATTTTGAAGTTCTCTTTCCTAAGTAATATCCATTCCTCTTTTTTGACTGTAATGACACTTTTTCCTGCCAGGCTGCTGTCTTTGTCCTTTGTCTGTCTATTTTCAAGATCTCTTTTATGTGTAGTGTCTCTTTCTCTAGTTTGACTGCTATTGCTTTCCCTTGCCTAGACATTGACACTTATTTCTGCCAGATGTGGTAACATGAACCCAATGCCTGGCGTGCTGCTAGCCCTCCCCGCCCCTTCCACACACAGAACACATCCCTCCCCTGAGCTATCATCTCTGTGCTCTGCACTAGCCCGGCTCTCTAACTACCACCCATTTCTGTTTCCAGGTGGCATGCCCCTCCCTCCGGGTGGTGGGGGCAGACAGACCATTGACCTGATCAGGTGAGTGCCCACACATTGCCAAGTGGTTCAGCTGCTCCAATGTCTCCATAAAAGCTCCCCTGCTAATTCAGGACTGCTGCACTGCATGTGGCCGCCACCCCCCTCCTCTCTCCATTCAAGCTATGGGCTCCTCCAGCAGAGACAATACAATAATGTTTTATTAGCATGACTGAAGATAAAAGTGTTGCAAGAGCTCAGACGTGCACAACACCAACCATGCTGCAGCCCATCAACTAAACCAATGGCCCTCATTGCCAGGCAATCCTGCCGAGCTCACTTTCACAATCTGCTTTACTTTTTGTTGTTATTTGTATGTTTAAATGTTTGCTGCAATTACATTATAATCCACTGTATGCTGCATAATTTGATTTGCAGAGTTTAACAAAAATCTTTTTTTCTGACAAATTTTAAAATGTTGCACATAGGGTTAGAGGACCGAGACATTATGCAAGCCACTTTATGTTTCAGTTGTTTATTGTCACATTCAATTTTGTACAAATGGTGTTTCAATCTTTAACTGGTGCACTGAGGGTATACATTTTTGTAAGAAATATATAGTGGTCTTGTCCCATGGGTAGAGGTGACATAGTAGACACAGCCAGGTAGTGTCTTTTAAGGTTATTTATTAAGTCCATAAGATGTATTGTAACAGCCCCACCAGGAGCAGCCTCCCTGCTGCTCAGCCCATCTACAACTGAGAACACTCACACCAGGCACTCAAGCATTCCACTCGTGTCAATCCCACCAACATTCCACACAGAGCACTCACACTGGCTGAGCAGCTAGGAACAAGGTGAAAGGGAACATAATAACATAACATGAGGGTACTACAAAACTGGATTATTATTTGTGGTGGATGACTACCCAACTCAAGGTACAATCACAGCCCTTGTCAGGGTGAAACCTCAGAGTCACTAAATTAACCTGAGCTCAATCCCCTGGTAACTGTGGCCCAGAGCTGACAGGTTTAATTTAGGGATATGTTATAAAGTATGTATGCAGTAATAAAGTCAAAATACAAAACAATTAAAATCTTAAACCAAATCGGAAAAACAGAGCAAAATGCAATAAGCAAAACGACACCAAGATGACAAAAATCCAATAAGGGGAACCAGAGATATTAATTTTTAAAGTTTTAAGTAGGAGTAGCGCTAGGAGGCACAAAGTGCCAATGATAGTGAATGGTCACAGTAGACAAGGACCTTGGTGCAATATGCGGCTGACCGTGATTGACCTCGGGTCAGATTCACCAACCAAGATACATAGAGACTCACAGGGTGTCAGGCAGAGGCCAAGAGCAGGCTCCAGTCCAAATCCAGTTGAGACTGGTTAGCTGGGCAGCTGTAGGAAAGGCCTCTGGTAGCTAGTTGTATCCATGTAGCTTGAACAGGTGGTCAGTCTCATGATCCTTGGAGTCCACTTCTTTGCACTTTGTATAAAATGGGAGCAGGTACAATACTGTACGGCTCCTCACAGGTCACAAACACCAGATCCAGCCCTCTTATGTTCTTCGTCAAGTCCAGCAAATGCTACATTTATGCCTGACACAAGCAACTGGGTGGGAATGACTCCTGGCACGCTCTAACAAATGAGGTAACAGTTCCCACGGCCGACCCAACCTACATTCAATTTCAATATACCAAATGTCTCAAGCCACAAAAAACTTGGGCTCTGAGGGTAACGGGTGTGTGCAGGGAAACAAGACAAGAAAGAAGAAAAAAGGAAAGAAAAGAAACAAAGAAGGCAAAAAGATGAAAAAAGAAAAGAAACAAACAAACAAACAAAGAAGGAAGGAAAAAAGTAATAAAGAAGGAAAAATGACATAAAGAAGGAAAGAAAAAAGTAAAGGAGGCAAAAAAGAAAGAACAAAAGAAGAGAGTCAAGAAGAAAGAAGGAAAGAAAGAAAAAGTAAAAAGAAAGAAAGGAAAGAAGGAAAGTAAGAAAAAAGGCAAACAAGAAGGAATGAAGGAAAGAAAGAACGTAAGAAAGAAAGTAAAAAGAAAGAAAGGCCAAAAGAAAGACTGCAAGAAGCAAAGAAAGCAGTAAAAGAAAGAAAGAAGAAAAAAGGTAAAGAAGACAACAAATAAAGATGCAAAAAAGGAAAGACCGAAGGAAAGAAGACAAAAAAGAAAGAAAAGAAAGAAAAAGGAAAGTATGCAAATATGAATGAAGAAGGAAAATGAATAGAAAAATGGAAGAAAGGAAAGAAGGACATAAGGAAAGGGAAAAGGAAGAAGGCAAAAAACAGAAAGGAAGAAAGAAGGAAAGAAAAGAGAAAGGCAACAAAGTTAATGAAAACGGAATAAAAGAACAGAAGGCAAGAAAGAAAGAAAAATGGAAACAGATGGCAAAATATTAATGAAGGAAAGAAAAAAGAAAAAGGAAAAAGTAAAAAAGAAAAAGGAAAAAGAAAGAAAAACGGATGATGGAAAGAAGGAAGGAAAGAGGGTTCAGAGTATAAACTATTGGATACGAAAACTCAGCTTTCGCCCCCCCTATGTTTAAATAAAACTGTTACAGGAGTGGTGCAAATGAAACACTATAAAGTTTGGTTTCCTTTCTGAGCAAAGTTTTTTAAAGAACCATTGGTGAAACAGTGTCCAGAAACATAACATAGTTTTGCTGTGAAATAGCAGCAGTCCACATCAAAAGGAATTTACAACAGCATTGGAAGGAGACAGGAACTGATAAAGCTGGTATATGCCCTGTGCTTATTTCAAATTTGTCCTACTATCACATCATGCAGCATTGGCACTAAAGGGAACTACCTTGTGTGCAGATGTGTACCTTGCAAAAGAGCAAAATACAGTCGCTCAAAGTAGCGTTAACTGGAGGCTTAAGAAGGCTGAACCATTGCCTCATGCTATATGCTTTAGTGGGCGGAAGCACAATGGTATTAGCACAAGAACATATCCGTTATTTTGGTTAAATCAAAAGTTCTTGGCTAACACCAGACCTAAGCACAGTAGTAAGTCCAGGACCACATATGACCTACTATTTGTACTACAACACCCTCACATGGAAAATAATGGACGTAGTGAATAAAAATAAATCCCCATAAGAAATTACATTAAATTGAATTCTTTAAAAAAAAATAGTTAACATTATTATCTGATTATAAAATATTTAATAACGTAGTTTGAATTTAAAAATGAATGTAACATTAACTTTTATTAAAATATAACTGAATTCACTTCAATTAAATCTTTGCATTACTTTCCCTCATCTCAACCTCCCACTTTGCTCTCACATCACACCACCCCTGAAGGAACTACACTGGCTTCCCATTCACAAACGAACACACTTCAAACTCCTCACCCTCACTTTCAAAGCTCCACATAACACTGGCCCAGCATACCTCAACTATTGCATCTGCTTTCAAAAACCTTCCAGACACCTCTGCTCATCCGAACTGCTACTTGCAGAAACCCAGAGGAGCATACTGAAAACCAGATCTGGCGGTCGAGCCTTCTCCTACATCGCTCCGAAAGCATGGAACGACCTGCTGCTACACACAAGAGTCTCCTCCTCACTTCTTGAATTCCCGCAAGAAGCTGAAGACTTAGCTTTTCGAGTAGTCCCACTGAGCCCTGGGTGTGCCTAGATTCACACCGGCTCTGCGCCAGGATACCCTCCCGGGTGATAGTGCACTCTACAAATCTGCATAACATAATATAGCATAACTTGTAATCATTATTATAGCATGTTGTTTTATTTCCATAGGAGAGAATTTATTTTGTATTGTTAACATCAGTTCTATATTGTTAGATGACAAGCTGTCGTAGTATCTCTATGGGTCTCTATATTTGTATCTATAAATCTGTGCATCACTGCCTGTATGGCTTACTTAGTAGCTATACCAATGAGGTTTGAGCTTTTTAACTGTGTGTGTAACTGACTCTCTCGCTGCTGGATAAAGTGCTATATTGGGATGTGACCGAATGTGTAAGTGCCTCTGTCTCTGTCTGACTGGGTGGGTGAGTGAATGCCTCTATGCTTTTCTAAATATGTATGTGAGTTGCATTATGGGGGAAACACTGGATGTTTAGCTGGGCATATGGGTCTGTAAGTGTGTATGTGACTCACTGAAACAGTGAAGTACATGTCTTATCCTTTAAGGACATAGCACCCTACCCTATGACCTACCTATAGCCTACCTTTGGGATGATGTATGTAGTAAAAGGAAAGTTGAAGGCTTGGCAAAGTTTTTAATGCCAAGTCAACTTGGCCATAAAGCTGCACACTCAGGGCCCGATTCACAAAGGTAAAGTGAGACGAAAGTCCAACTTTACGACTTTCGGTATTCACAAAGGGCATTTACTACTCGTAAAAACCCTTTGTGAATACCGAAAGTTGAACTTTACGACTTTCAGTGTTCAGAAAGGCATTTATGAGCAGTACCCACTACATCAGAGTTTATAAACCTCAATGAAGTCCTACGACCTTTAAAAATCTTTCACACCAATAAAATAAGGCCTACTGGCTTTGGTAATAACATGCATTAACAGCCACATTTTAGGCAGATATAATACTCCATTAGATATTAATGTAAAGTTCCCTAAGACAAAGGCAACAGTCTCCAGGCCAGATGAAAAAATGCATTGGTGCACTAATAAACAATCTCACCCTAAGAGATGCAAAGCATAATTACAACCAGATTAAAGGCCTAATTTAGAGTTTTGAGGACAGGATACTCCATCACAAACATAATGGATGGCCCGTCCGTAGTATTACAAGTGCATTATACCCAATATCATTTGTAATACCGCAGATGGGATAACTGCCACATTTTGACAGAGTATCCTGTCAGCCAAACTTTAAATAAGGCCCATAGGAAGCCACAAATCATTCATGTCTCCTGCTTTCTTTATTGGTTGCCTAGTGTAAGAAATTAGGTTATTGGTTGAGAGGTGTGGAAGCCTGACTCAAGCAACCAGCAGAGTCCTTGTCAGGGTGAACCACAAAAGTCACTAAATTAATCTGTGCTTAACCCTCTGGTAGCTTGACATAAAACACGTCAGGCTTACGTTCGAGGCAATGTGTCAAGTATTTATGCAGCATAAAAACAGTAACCGAGTGAAAATACAACACAGGACAAATCCCAAAACGAATCTAAAGTATACTTTAATAAATAAAATGATACCAGAATGAGAAGAATCCAATCAGTAGAACCAGAGATATCTCATTTTAAAGTTTTTAGTGAAAACAGCACCTAAAAACACAAAGCGCCACTCCCTGTCACCTGGTCACGCTAGATTGGGGGAAATTCACAAGTTCAGGTCAACTGTGATAGAGCGCAGGCTGGTTACAAGGACCAGGTTAGTCCTAATGAAAAGTTACCTTCTGTAGTCTGGCGCAGAGGGTTCATTCACGTTGGAGGAGGCCAAGAAGAGGAGGCTGAGTTTGGTGGATGGTTGTCAATGTAGCACGAAGAGCATGTCAGGCATTGCAGATGGTCATTGTTGTAGCTTCGCATTTGCAGTTGTCGCAAGCTTACGTTGCTGTAGCGTGAAGTGCAGATTTCACTTTGCAGGTCGCTGCTCGCGGTCACTGACGGACTCACTCCTGTAGAGGCCAGCAGCAGGGCTCAGGCAGGTCCAGTTACAGGTCCAGGCAGGTCCAGTTGCAGCTTGTTGTTTCCCTGTATGTTACACAGGAGGTCAGACAACTAACTTTGGAGTCACTCAGGGTAGCCTGGGATGAAGGCAAGCAAGTCCAATCTTCATCCTCAGACAGCAAGGCTGTCCTTCAAGCCTTTGTGTGGTTGGACTTCCTTTCCTACTCCCATATATGGTTCTGGAAAGTTCCCCCCTTCCCCTGTCTCGTTTCCAAACTGTCTAGGTGTGACAAAAGGGAGGAAAGGCCCTGTGACAGTTTCCTTTGTGTGTGCAGGAGGTTAAGGCTTTAAAGTGGAAGTGGGGCTGGGTACAGCCCCTAACCAGTCAAAATGCCAGGATGGCCTATCCTGTCTACACCTGAGCCCCCTTTGTGTCACTGTAAATCCCAACAATAGTGCCATGTACAATCACATGACCCAGGACACTGGCAGAAGGCGCAAATGCTTGGGACAAGAAAATACCAACTTTCTAAAAGCGGCATTTTCAGAATTCTAACTTAAAAACTGACTTTACCATTAAAGAGGATTTTAAATTACAATTCAATTGACTGTAAACAGCATATCTCTATCTGCTCCCAGTCTAAAGTTAGCACAATGGAAGAGATATCCCTTACAGCAGTGAAAAAACGATTTTAGGAGTTTTTCACTGCCAGGACATGTACCACTTGTGTACGCATGTTCTAAATTTAAAATACATTGCACCCTGCCTTGTGAGCCTTTAGGGCCTAAGCAGGGGTCACTCATAAGTTTTTAAAAGGAAGGGTTACACCTGGCACAAGGTTTATTTGCCAGGTTGAAATGGCAGTTTAAAAATTCATTACGGGCTGCAGTTGCAGGCCTGAGACGTGTTTCAGAGAGTTACGTTATTGTGTGGCAGAATGAGTGCTGCAGTCTCACTAGTAACATTTTATTTACAAGCCCAGGGTACATGTAGTACAATTTATTCAGGACTTACAAGTAATATTGTCCTGCACCTGCATTTCTAAACGAGAGAGCACAAACACTTTAGCACTAGTTAGCATTGGTAAAGTACACAGAGTCCTAAAGCCAACAAACACCTATTCAGCAAACAGGAGGGGTGAAGGAAAAATGTTTGGGGAATACCATGCCAAGGATGTCAGGTTTAACACTTGGCAACCCTTCTGGACTGCAAAACACTCACAGCTGCTCTCTAACCTTTGGCCTTCACAGAATGTAGGTCCCAGCAAGTTGTTCACACAGGTGACCTCCTGGGCATCTGCCTTCTCCCTCCTTGGAGACTACCATTGACACACTTTCTCCCTGCACTTAGTGGCCCCTTGGGAGTGTTGCTGCCCTCCTAGAAGCCACCCCAAGTGGCAGGTGGGAGTGCTCTAGTTTCTCAGAAACATCTGTGCTGATATTTATTTTTTTTCTCCACAAGCTATCAATTGTATCCATGCAGTTTGGAGTGCGTCTTTCAGCACTTAAAAGGGACTCCAGATGGTTGAAGATCTTTATAATTTCTTCACACCTGCGGTCTTCTTTAGATAGGATCCTCCTGCATGGAAATACTTCATACATGCCAATATTTTAGAAGAGTAAAGTGGGAGATTTAAAAATAATAATTGGGAGACTGTATTTATCCTATTGACTTCTTGTGAGGCCTGAATCTGGTCTATTGGCATGTATAGGACTTGTAAGTGTGCTGCTGCAGGATCGCATATCAGAAATGCAAATATACGTTTTTTCCTCTCCTTTCGGGAAGAAGCACAGAGAAAGCACTATGGCAGGCAGAAAGACTGTGATGAATGGTGTGCACTTGCCTGCAGGAGGAGGTTACTGGCAGTGCATACTCCGAGTCGCACAACACCAGTCCCTGTCAGCTGTAGCCTGCCGAGAAATCGGGGTTTTCTATGCAGGTATCGGGAGGGGAGAGAGTTACCTTGAAATCTGTAGTCTTCTGCCTGAATCGGGAGGGTTGGCAAGTATGATACTTCCACACCCCTCTCATACTAAGTTGACCTCTACCCTGAAGGCCAACACAGCTCCTCCAGCAGGGTTAAGACCCAAGTCCCTTGCACAGCAAGGCAGTCTTTCATGCGAGTGATGCAGTCTAGCAATTCTTTTTCTCCAGCAGGCAGCTCAGCCTTGTCTAGGTTGTCTAAATCTGTCCTAGTGGGGAGTCTTGTCCAGGCTGTCCTCACCCACAAAGAAAGCCAGCAGTAAGAGATCCTGGCTCTGGAGCTCAAGTAATTCCCTCTACACTGCTGTGTGGGCCATGGCACTTTTCATTGAGAAGCATTAGACATCTCAGAAGTATTGAGGCCTTTTGTTCCCTGTCCCTGCTGCTAAATACCTCTCTTAAGCTGCAAACTTGTATAAATAATAATAAGCCACATTTGTAAAGCGCGAACAATCATCTGTAAGGGTCTCTAGGCGCTGGGGGCCGTCGGGTAGATTAAGCAAGCTTTTGCCCAGAGTCACATGGTGCTGGGCTGATCTGCCGCCGGCGATCGAACCGTGATCCCCAGATTCCGGAGTCAGTCGCCCTGGCCGCGGCGCCACACCTCTTCCTTCCTATTAAGTGGTTACACTCTATATAACAGGTAAGGTCCCTTCCCATTTCTAAATATAGGTAATATGACGGTTGTATACAAAACAATAATTACTGAATGAACCGGTATCGTTTTTCCCAATGTTCAGTCCTTAAGTTGTACTAGAAAACAGTGACACAATTCAAAGGGCTTTAACAGCAATTTATTCTTCTTGGTATGTTCCTGTCACATGTTGCTCCTTGGTAAGTTGTATTAGGTATTCTTCACATGTTGTTCAGGTTTTGAACAGCTGAATTACATTGCGTAGGTTGACGGCCAACACGCGTTTCACCCTGCCATGACCAATGAGCTTAGGACTTTCTCAAGGCTGTGATTAAATCATTAGTCTTAAAATCTCTATTATTCATGATAAACATACTTAGTACAATTTTCCCTTATTTAACACCATTGTGTTCTGTGAGCACTGCACATTCTGTATCAGAGCAAACATAAAGTCACTTGTATGGGGTGTGGTCTAGTGTGAAAAGGCTGATCGATAATATCGAGTGATTGGGAAGTGACATGGATAGAGGAGCAGGAGTCTAAATGGTGGAGAAGAACACCATCATTATTTGCATAATTAGAGGGCAGTGCTCAACTGAGCCGGTGGTTGCAGTTAGGGTGCACTGGCACTCATTTTTGGGAGCCCCCGTATTTTTGTTCAATGGGTTTTGATCCAGAGCAAGAGAGAGCATAACACAAAAGGGGGAAAGCAAGAGGAACAGGCATTTTGAAAAACAGGGACAAAAAAGGAAGCAAGGATGAAAAGGTACCTGCAATAGTGGGATTAAGGATGCCAGGTGGTGCATTAAAGAGCCTCAGGTGGAACCACAGCTACGCAGCCTTGGTATTCGGCCCACCGATCCTCTATAGCACTTGCAGTGGGCACCAGCACTTATTGTTTTACAAATTATGAAATGCACCCATATTGTTGTATATATATTTTATTTTGCAGATTTTTATAGTGCAAACTCGACCCGTAGGTATTGGAGAGCTTTACATGAGCACCAGTTACACAAGGACACCTACATTTTTTTTATTTTTGTGGTGGGCACGGGAGATTAAGTGATTTGCCCAGAATTACAGGACATGGAGGCGACCCGAGGCTCGAACCTTGGTTTCCCAGCTCCAAAGTTGGCAGTCTAGCCATGAGACCACATCCTCTCCCCAATATATAGGTTGCCTTGAGAGCTTTGGTTTGTTATAAATTCTAAATATTTTATTCCAAGGAGATAAAAAATAGGTTAGGGACAGTTACTTGAAGGATTTGTTAATGTGAGGCTGTAAAGCGAGAGGGTCTTTAGTCTAATGAAAGCATCTTCTTATTTTTCACATACGTACATGGCAAATTATTCCTACAATACATAGACTAAAAAGAAAAGAGACAAAAAGCAGTGAGTCACAGTTCTGAAGGAGAGACTGGTAAGATTTCGGGAGATCAATTGCTTCATTTTCTAGTTTAACATTGTGGGTTAAAGTCAGTGGGGCTTGTCGTTGGCGCTGTCGGTTCACATAAAGTCTGTAGCCTTTCATGTGTTTGTAATGTCTTGTTTGAGCTTGACTCGTAGCGGCCATCTTACATGTGTGCAGTAACCTCTGGCAGGGCGTACTGCCGTCAATTACATGACAGTATGTATGCTGGTACGTTCTCCACATCATGGGGTAATACATTAGTAGCTATCTTATGTGTAGGTCTAGGGCTTGAACATTAATTGGGTAAAAACATTATTTCCCACCTAGAACAATTTATGAAGGACCTACTAAGTTAACCTGGGCATTAATCTGAAAAAGGTCCTTGGTTAACACTACATTACATTAAGTGTTGACCATTATAATTACTGTACTTTTCAGTGTATTTTCCTTAGTTAATCCTCTTTGATTTGGCAGAATGTAATGGATGCTCAATATATGTCTGGCAGGTCACAATTTTGATGAGCGCTTCAAAAATGTGTTGCCATGAGGCAGCTTGAATCCTTGTTGACCAACTTATGTGTTCTTTCCAGCAATCCTTCAACTATCTTTTAGTGGAACCCAAAAAGTCTTTTTTTTACATATGCAGTAAATCCGATCTGCACGGAAATTTGTATTCAATTCATAACTCTTTCAATGGCACATTTAGATGTGCCTTCAACATTATGAAATCTGGTACAGTTATCCTTAACATACTTCCAGCAGGTAAAAGACCCACATTAAAAAAATTATCTGATTGTTTTTGGAGGAATCTGTTGACTTCATTGGCAGAAGAGTGAAATGTATGACTGGACTTAGGGATTGATGTTGGATTTCGGATTTATGATCAATGGCTCCTTAGGTAGTGCTTTAGACTGGTCTGGTCTATTTTTAACATATCCCGGAGTTTATTCTGTATAGTATAAATTTGATTATTGTCTTATTGTATTTTATGATAAAACATATATTGTTTTTTGGAGGGTAGATTTGTAAGTCACTTTATCCTTCAATAGGTCCACACACACTGCACAACATCTGCATCATTTTTGCCATTGAGAGGACCTTAGTAAGGTGACCCATCTCTATAAATCATGACATGGTTTGTGTTCCTTCATAGATACATTTTAAAACAATTATGCTTAGTTATCAGCTGTTCACCATAAGGGATATTATTAATGTGGTGTCTCAGATGACCAGATCTTGCATGGAACATGCCCTGGACTTTCTATGTCTCCAACTTCCCAGCTTTTTGCTATGTACATGTAGTCCTACATCTAGGAAAATTATGGTATTTTTGTGCTTTCGAAGTGCAACGTTGACATTGTAAGAGTTATGATTAAAAAACATATGATAAACAAGAAGATATTTGTTAGATCCATTCCAAATCACAAAAACATCAACAGAGTAGAGTTTCAAACATATGATCTGGTCTCAGGTGTTAAATAGGTGCTCATTCAAGGTATGCTCCATCTCAAACTAGACCATGAAAAGATAGTTATGAGAAGAAGCAGAACCTGGAGCCCATAAGGGTTCCTCTGGACTGATTCTACAGCTGCAATTGATAAAGAAAATGATTGTTTAGGACAAAATGTGTAAGATCTAGAAACAATAATGGGTGCTAAGAAACTAGCAGGTCTGTTTTTGTAGCCTCATGAATATAGTCATGTTATGATACTGCACACACTTAACGTCCAGGGTAATTAATAGGTGAGTTTCTTCCCAGGGAATGTCATATAGCTGTTTCAAAAGGTGCTTACTACCCCTAGTTTCACTAATGTAAAAAAGAAAGAACAGTCTGTTTGGGTTAATTAGAGCAGTGGGACCTTTCTTCCCAGCTCTAAGGTCGGTCAACCAGAATCACTTGCACGAGAAGCGGATAAAGCCTTCATTGCGAGTGGGAGACGGTTGGAACCAATCACTATCTTCATAATTATAGACAAAACAGGACAGGCCACAAGCCCTTTCTGTAGCTGAGTTTGAAAAAAAGCAACACCCTAGCAAGGTACCTTCAGAGGCTCACTGCTCTGTACCAAAGCTCTCTGGGTAAGCTTCACAGACGGCCTGGGGGTTTTGAGGAGGTTTACTTTTGATCCAAGGGGGAAATCAGACTCATATTGCTGTGTATGTACTACACAAAGTGCTACTCTGGAGAGATGGATTCCCCCTCTCCCCTGAGAAACAAAGAGACAATTAGTTTTCCTCATGTGTCCAGTGACCCAACTGGAGAACACAGAGTTTCTAGTGGGGGAGGAAAAGGAAATTCATGACATTTGCAACCCTTGAATGACTCTTCTGTCCTAAGGTTGACAACATGTAGATTCATCTGAAATCATTTGAGAGTGCCCTGCATGGCTTTGAATACCAAGCTCCATGTCCCCAGCCTTGCAGCTCACCTCTCACAGATTTCTGTCTGTGGGCACATGACTTCCAGGAAGGCAGATGCTGACTTCTCATTGGTGCATGGTCTACTCCTATAGTGACAGGGCTTCTCTGCACCATGGGGTTGTCTTTCCCCTCTGCATCTTCCCCGCAACTTTATAAGGCTCCTCCTTGTCTGAGCCTCCTGTAACGTATCCTATGAGACGTCTCAAAACATACATGCGGTCTGATGGAACCCTCATTGGCAGGTAAACCTGCACTCGGCAGTGGTTTGTTTGTTTATTGAGTTTTATATAGCGCTGGCTAGACCCGGAGGTATCAGAGCGCTTTACATAAGGAACAACAGCGAGTTACAGGTACAATAATTTAAACATTTTTTCACAGAAATCTAAACAGCTCTTATAAACTACTCACTGGCGTTTCCTCGTTCATCCTCTCTCACGAGCAGGAAAGCTGGTTTGTTATCTGTAAATCTCTGTGATATTTCAAAAGCAGCATCCTCATCACCTGCGTTTCCTTGGTTCTTCTTCTGTTCCTCTGTGCCAAGGGTATTTTCCCTTACAGAGTGTTCATGGCAGTGCACCTGGAACCAAGCACAGGCACTATGTACAATACCAAGTTGAAGAACAGATTTCCTAGGAGACAATCCATAGAAATGCACAGTTTGATTTTCATAGGATCCCTCTCTACCTTTGCTTGCCATAGCGTTTCTACTGCAGGGTACATAGGAGGATTCACAGGCATGGGTCATCCCAGCCCTTTAAATCTTCTGTGGTACTTATCTGGGGGTCATCACTTGATAGTGAACCTTCGGCCTGTGGGCTCTTTTGTCTAAGAGTCCAGACAGTCATTGGCCATCTACCAATAAAGTTTACATACAGGTATATGCATTCACCACTCTCCAGAGTCCGCCTCCCTACTCTATAATGTCAACGGCCCTGGCTGCATAAGATCCCCGGCTGGCTTCTCTAATGGAACAACAGCCTTTTGTGTAGGAATTGAGAGAATCAGCTCAAGACAATCTCTTTCTATTGCATGGTAGACCACACTTGAAGCAGCCTTAGCATGCCTTGGACTTCATTGACACCATTACACGTGTGGCCCCTGTAAAAAAACATTTCACTTCTCTGCCTGCTCGGCTACTGTGACATTAGTGTGGTCATTCTTTGAAGTCCTGGAAATTGAAATTCAGATCTTTCTCACTCTGTACATCCACCGATTGAACTTTCCATTTATCATTCAGTTTCACAAACCCACATCCCCTCTGTTTATTCTGCTATGAATTCCATTTTCCATGTCAACAGGTCTCACTTTTGGGTGTTTGGTAGGGACAATGTTATGCAACATCCATGGATATTAGTATCTTCCTTGTTTTCTAATCTTATGTTTAGGACAAGAGTAAAAAATGAAAACCCTTTAGTTCTCTGACCTCATATGTATAAGGAAAGTACATCTTAAGTTATACATTACTAAGTAGACAGAAGAAGCAACTTTTTTTGAGAAAGAGGTGCCAAGAATAACAATTGCTAAACTATCGATAAATTCTAGGGGCCTTTAGCGGTAACCACAAGGTTGTGTAAAAGAGAAGAGGAGGAGAGCGTTAGGCTAAAGTACTGACATAAATTGACTGGAGAATCAGCATAGGGGGGTAAGAAAATGCGGCCTCTACATTTTGGTTCTTTTGCAACCAGCACGCTGAGGCTGATGGTGCTTACGCTGTTGGGTATTTCATTTGTTTTTTTTAGTTTGCTAAACTAAAATAATGAGCAGCAGGTGGCTCAGTTAAGTCCATCAGAAGGTGGGAGAGTCCCAGTGGATCTGTCTTGTAAGTCCCATGTCCCTATCTCAATGTGCCAGCCACTGCATGAGTGTCGTCCCAGCCCTCTGCATGTCTCTCACGGCCCCATATCACCTTGCCACTGGGACAACTTCTCCCTGCCTCATGCCTTTGTGCTGCCCATGCCTATCTGTCACCCAATCCCAACCCATGTCCTTCTTTATCTTCTACTATCAATCCCCCAAATATTACACTTGGAATCTAAACCTAATCCCAAATAAACTTTTATTTCTACTTCAGCATTTTATCTGTAACCATATACTTTTTAAACTTAAACGTAACTCTTCAAATCTGAACATTTTAACTGTATCTACCTGGACATTAACACTACTTACTCAAGCTTTAAAGCAGCCACTTCTAACTACACACTGAACATTGCATTGGGGAAGGCTCAGCCTGGTGATTCTGAAGGTAAAACAGCCCTGGTGTCCATGTCTCCTAGACATCATGCTACTGCTCTGTTCATGCCAGTCTCTCTCTCTTTGAGGATTCAACAGTGTCGCTCTCTCCAGGGCGAAAGAGGCCGTTTTAAATGTCCTGACCTTTAGACCTGCTCATCAAATTAAATCCATCCTCTGATCCCTTCCGATGATCTAATGAGTGCCATTGCTGAAACAGCCATCCACTATTCAAAGGGAAAAATCACACTCTCTCCTAGAGATTCTGAGACTACAGAAAACTCCCAAAAGAACTGGTGTAACAATGAAGTTGGTTAAAGGGGCACGGCTGGGTATCACACCCCCTTTGCTCACAGGGCTTTTGACTGACTGCTGCCAGAGAATGTAGAGAATATGTTCCTCAGTCCTTACCAGCAAGTGCATCAACTTATACTCAACAATTTATAAGAAGAACAACTCTCCGTAGATAGGCGGCATTGGTGTGAGCATGACATGCCCACTCTACATATACCCATGTTGTAAAGATATTGACATCTGCTCATTGCAATAATGCATAAAGCTGCTCTGCCTACTGCTTTGAACACAAGGTTTCGTACAGAGCTCATCCTTGCTATAAAACGAATCCTGACCCCGAGATTGATGGTTTTAAGGATGTGGCTTTATGGTGCCAGTTCTTTGGGGCCTGTTTGTCTCAAATACAATTGTACTGCCACTGAGCATAGAAACAAAGTGCTAAGAGAACATTTTGCAACCTTACTAGAATTGCCAAGAACGTCCTTTTTAGGATTTGACTTTCAAGTGGTAGTGAAGACCTACAGTTAAGACTTGCACTTGAAAGTTGGTGTGGGTTAGGAAATCCTGCAGCCCCTGTGTCCCTCACAATAACAATGATGTTCAAGCAGTCGGAATCTGTTGCAAAGAAATAGAAGAGTTCTTTTGTTATTAAGATAATATGCTTAGTAACATGAATAAGCTTTAATTGCTTGGTAACTCTGTTTCAACATATGTGTGCACAGGGAATCTGGGGCAGAATTAAACTTGTATTGGGTCTGTAGCCAAGTACATCTGCCTTGTGAGCACAGGAGTTTGGGTTGCACAAGTGTCTTATGTCTTCGGTGCTCTTTTCACAGGAAGCTCTTATGTGTTAGAATTTGGCAAGAAGACTCGAGGGGCTTTGGGTATTCCTGCAGAGCTCAGCGGCAGCAGTGCTTAGGTCTGGCGTTGTCGGTGTGGCCTGGCTCTATTGTGACATTGTATTATATTCCATACAACAATAATGTTGCATATAACACTGGCTTTGGTTAATTTTAACCTGGTCAAAGTGCATTGAATGCATTAGGGTTAGAAAACAGTTCAGCTCAGTTTATTCAGAGTAACAAAATATGTGCTCATTTTAAGAGGGCCGATGGGGGATTTTCTATTCTCTGAAGCTATTTCATAAATACAGTAGATGAAATCTGGCTACCTTATAGGTACTGTCTTGGAAGAAGGAGGAGGAAATACCATAGCAACCGGCTTCTTTTCACTTTTCATAGCCAGAACATACACATTGTTCACCCTCCAGTGTAGTAAGACTGGAGGGAAGCACAAGTTAAACTCTCCTTGCTCCAAAGATCACTACAGACCAGGAAGGTATAAAGATAGCGGTGACTGGTCTGTAGGTCACATACATGGACCAGTTGCTGTAGGGATGCTGTGATATGGCGTTCCGGTGTCAATGCTGATTTCATGAAAAGGGTGTAGGGACTTTACATGTCGAAACATGCAATGAATGACTACGATTAGGCTGATAGTCCGCTAGTTATAACCTAAGCAGGGATTAGACTAATTAATTAGTGATTAAATGAAAAATAATTGGGGCATATCGAACCTTTGCACTATTGTGTGTTAGTGTCTGAGCTGTTCATAATCTTTACAACCACTCTTCATCTTGCCTTATGTAGAATAGTGGATAACAACTAATAATACACAATGCCACTACATAGGTTTGTGTGCACTAATTTGGATGTCTGAGCGGGGAGCATTTGGTTTCCATGCTTCTGTTTAAAATTATACAAAATACTCCCCTTAATGTAGTTATTTCGTAATTAAAACAGATGGTGGTGTGCTTAGAGCTTTTAATTTTTAATTCGTAATCTTGTACATGCATTTTTCTACATCAGTTTTTGAGTCAGTTACATTTTTATTCAACCTAGCTGTCAGCCTGTATCACTTTTCGAAATATTTTCCCCAACAAGATGGCCTTTGCCCTATTTATAAAGGTACATGTTTGAAAACATGTTTCTTCGACAATGTATCTTATTGTATGTATGCAGCATTTATATAGTGCTTGCTACTCCTATTTAGGCCCTTGCCTACATGAATAGCATGCTACACTCTGTAGGGTGTGTGGTTGGAAGTATGTTGACATATTTTGGATCATTTAAAAGAAATGCTTGGTAACAGCCTTTTCCCCAGATTATAGTATTTTCTGTTTGTGCAGATTGCCTGGTCCTGACTTTTTCATTTTCTGGCCTAACTTTTAATTGCTTGGCTTTAGACTAAAAAACAAGTTCTTTGTCACCACTACAAGAATGTGGTGTGGGTATATGGAGACACACTCCTAGAGCTATACAGAGAGTTTTGTCTAAGACTGAACGGTATAATTACTTTCAAGCAAAGGTTCTTTAAACTTTGTGTCCTGAAAGCAGTAAGCTCTTTAGAAGAAATCACACAAACTAAGGAAGGTTGCAAGAGACACCCAGGTGTTCTTTCTGAAACACATCATATTTCTCATAGTTTACAGTCTGGAGCAGGGTATCCACACATCGCCCAGGGACTGAGTGAAGGAAAGGAGCCCTCTGGGCTTTTGACAACCTACGCTTGTATGGGAAACTGCTGGATTGTTGGAAAAGGGCTCTCACCACAGCAGCCCAGATGATGGAGAAGGAAGAGAACCCTACTGACTCTTGTCCCACAACAACATTAGCTTGCAGTTGAAATGCTGGATTTTGAGGCAAATGGAAGAGGAACTTTCACTCTCTGATCTTCAGTATCTCAGAAGAGTGATTCCTCCACTGAAATGTCAGAATCCATATATGTTCCACTCAACAGCACATTCATGCACAGCACACATTGGAGGCGTGCTATCAGGTAGGAGAGGGGCACCTAAAAAATGCATGGTAGGGATGAGTTCCATATCCTTCCAATATAGTTCTGTTGGGAATGGTTTGAAGTCCCCAAAATTATGGCATCAGAAAGAAGATGCTCACTTCAAAATTACAGCCTTAAGATTGGGTGCAGACCCTCCCAAAATGGTTGCTTTAGGAAGTGGCACTAACATGCCCCTGCGTCTGGGGCATCAACTCTTAGACTGAAATCAGATGATCACAAAAAGGTCTTTTAAACTTTCTCTTACTGAAAGTCTTTATGTTTCTGCTCATCACTAGGGAGCAAGAGTGGGAGACCCAGCCCTGTGCATTTAATAAACTCAAGTAAAGTAGTCTGACTGCCTCATTTTTGAGTTGACCCCACCATAGGCCTTGTCCCCAAGTTAAAAACAGAAGGCAGAGGGTTTTGGTCACTTGAAGACAGTTCACTGCAGCCATAACTCAGGTTCATCTATTCTGACCGTGGGGTTGGGATCGATTCAACTGGTGCCCAGTATCTTTGGAAGAAAAAGACCCATACTCCTGACTTTAAACAATTCTCAATTGTCATCATTTATGGAAAAAGGTGTGTGACCATACTCAGTACCATGATCAATGTATATAATCACCATGGATCAGTATTGGCACTTTGCAAAATCATTTATACAACAGTGCAGGTGCTGTAAAGAATAACAATTCTTTTTTTCTGAATTAATAAATGAATATCTCTTAAACCACCATTCGTGTATGCATGGTCACAAAACTGCTATTTGACACTTGAAACGTGATTTCAAGTGGTGAGTTGTGTTATTTTTATGTTTCTTTGTACTTTTTTCTTTTTTTCCTGCTTAATCTTGAGGTGCAAGCTTACAAATTCTGAAAAGATATCACCTTGTTTTGTGTGACTGATGAAAGCAGACAGTAAATCAGGTTCCTTGTGATTCCACTGCAAACCATTATTATCTCTACAATTAAAATCCACTGCAGAGCTGCAGAACAAAACCGCTTGTCATGAAGCATTAAGAAATAATCCCTACCCAAACAAAGAGCACAATTATTTCAAATGATACGAAATTGAATTCCCATTTACTTTTTCCATAATTAATCATCTCAACTGCACGCCAGCTCTACTAATGTGTTTTATGCAATAATGAAAGAGTAACCCCAACACTATTGTTGGACAAATGACCTAAAACATATTTCTATTCAGAATTTTAACTACCAGAATTGGATTAGCATGTTTAAATGAATTTCCTAAATCAAAACCAACCGTGTACGTTTTTGCGCACCTCTACGCATGCTTATTTTACCTCTGTATGTTAATGCTGGACAATTCCACTTTAATGAGTATTTTAGGGGAAATGGACGAACCGAGAAAGCTGAAAGCAGCCACACAGTAGCAGGGGTGGGTTATACACATAGCAGACGAAAATAAAAACCCAGAAATGGGTTTTTGTTGCATGATAAACCAGAGGCTGAATACTGAGTGGTTTATAAACGTCACCAAAACTCAAAGATGTAATTATTGCATTTATTGTTTACAAAAGTAAAAAAAGGTCTGGCCTTCCAATTGGTCCAAATTCATAATTTGCAGGAATGCTAAACTGAAAGTCGTCTTTTAATGAAATTGTACAAATAGGTTGTATTTAGCAAGAACCCAAACTTAATTGCTACATTTTATAATTTGCTTTACTGTAGCACAGAATTGACATGGGCTGATGTACTCACAGAGAAGTTGCAAATAGTTGGTACAAGATGAGCCCCGGTCTGTAATTTTGTGATGGAACCTATGCACATGTTAAAGGTCGCCTATCAACATACCCATTTGCAGGAGGGTTGCAGAACGACCTTACGAACAATGTGAATTAAGCAGGTCGCTATTTGTGACCCCCGTGATTGGCTATGAACAAGGAATGGAAGATTTTCAGAAACAGCTGACCACAATCTCTGCATTCAAATTCCCAAAGAGAAGCCTTTGTAGGTCTCGCCTGACCCAGCGCATGCGCTGATTTGGCGAGACTTTTTGTGAGGGCTCAAAAAAGTGCTACCATGGCCAGCCTAGAGCTACAGTGCATGTGTGCAGGCGCGCGCGCTGCTCTTGATCGCGATCACTTTCACTTTCGCGGCCGCTTTGATGTACTCCGTGAGCCAATTCTTTTTTTTTAATGTTTATTACTGCTCAGTAGTAATGGTGGCACCCGTGCTTTAGCTTAAACATCTTAGGCTAAAGTCAGGTGCTGAGATTGCTTCAAAAGTAAAGAAATAGACAATTCTTTACTTTTGAAGCAATCTCGGCACCCAACTTTAGCTTAAGATGTTTAAGCTAAAGCACGGGTGCCGCCATTACTACAGAGCAGTAATAAACAGAAACAAGCATTGGCATAGCCAATAGGTCTCGCTTTTGGCACCTTAGAAGTATTTAGTTATGCAACTGTTGCATGGCTAAACACTTATAAGGTCCCAAAAGCGAGACCTATTGGCTATGCCAATGCTTGTTAAAGTAGGAACTGGTGCTGCTTAAAAAAAAGAAATTATTTCCTGTTTGAGAACACATGGAAGCTTGCTCCCACTGATACATTTCATGTCATACATTAGGGAGGGTGTCACTTTCTCTCCTATTTGTGATTTGGAATGAGTTGGAAAATCCCTTTTACAATTTGCAAAGGCCAAAAATCCTGACTCACAGACTCAAGTTAGTTTGAGATTTCTACACATACTAATTCCACTTATTACAGTAGAAAGTCATACAGGATTCTGGGTGAGTGGTAATAAAAAATCGTGCAGATTGGAGGGGAAGAGCCAAATCCTGAGAAAACACTACTGAATAAGTTGCTACACCCTTTGAAAATTCCTCACACGTATACAGTGGAGGTTGCCCTTCCTTTCCCAAATCGGAGGATTTCTCTATAACACCCAACTCTAAGTTTAGGGTTAGAAATTGGAACATGCATATTTCTTGACCAAGAGCAGTTGAGCTGCCATCAAGAATGCAGTGGACAAAGTATTCGCGTTGTGGGTATCTGCAAACCTTCCAGATGCCATTTCACACCCAGTTTGCACAACTAACATTACTGCAAGTAGAGAATGGCATAATGGTATGTACTGGGTGTTATATACCCCCACAAATCCAATGTTACGTGTGATTATGGGGCAGAGGACTTCTGTACGTAAAAAATATATTTCAAGGAGAGAAAAAACTTCAGGCGGCTAGCCACACAAAAAATAATCATAAAGTTTCCACTAGTGAGAAATCTACAAAAGATGGGTTATGCATGCACCTGGAAATGTAGGATTTTTGTAGAGTTATATTTGTAGTCGGTCATTTTTTTATGAATCTATTTAAATGAGTAATTTTGACACGATTTTGTGAAGTTACTCATTTCTTTGTGAGGTGGCCCCTATTGATCTAATGCAAACATCTGGGCATTTTATACATTTTGCTGTCTTCTTTTTTACTTGGTAAAATCGTTACTAAAACTTTCACTGTCCTAAAGTAGCCAAGATGGGCTAGAAAACGTGGGCACTGACAACACTATCTGAGAAGAATCCATCATAACAATGGTCTCTGCATTCCAAACTCAGTGGCGGCTGGCATATATTTATGGTCGTGGGGCTGGCAACATACGGGTGGCATTACGATAATTAAAAAAAGGCACTTCGCTTGCAGATTTGCCACATGATGACCTCCTCGCTCGGGTGTCTTCGCTCCTCCAAGCTCCAGACAAAGAAACTGCACTCTAAAATCCGGGCACGTCTCTCAGCATGAAAGACGCCCCAAAATTGGAGGGAGCGACCTCTAGCTGTAGGCCTGTGCTTTCTCTAGTTTAAAATGTGCATGTCTGGCTGACCGTCGCAAGATGGCTGGCCAAAGGGACATGCACACTTTAAACATAAGTAAACAGCTCCGTGCTGCCACTTGTCAGTACTAACCCCGCCCTATCCTGACACTCAGTTCAGGAAGGTTTGCTTCAAATTAAAATGGTAATAAATAAATGCTATTACCATTTTATTTTTTTGCTGCTCTGGGGCATTTTTAAGGGGGAGCAACGGTTAGCTAGTGTCCTAACAAGGTATTTTTATTGTACACGTTTAGGCAGCCATATGTTTCAAATAGGTGCAAATAGGCAACGGCCTCAGTGTTCCAAAGTGGATGTTTGTCCTGTAATCTTTGCTTGCTTACTGACAGATTCTTTAATCTTTTGGACATAATTTTTTAGGTATGGCCTAGAGCTAGCTTTAGCACATGAATTTTTTTTTAAAGAATCAATACTAGGGAGCAGGTTTACAAGGTCTGACGCATCTCTGCAAATCAGCAGGGATGCGCCAGAACACTTGCGACCCGCAAAACCACCCTTGCGCCACCACTGTGGCTCATGGATGGGCAGATGCGTGTCGCATGCCCAGAGGAAATGCGGCGCATTGCTGGAGTCGCGTTGCAAGCACGACGCGGCTCCAGCAAAGCTTGGGTGTGCCCTATGCCTAACATGCTGCGTCAATCCTTACGCCTGCTTCAAGCAGCCGCAGGGTTTTGACGCAGCATGGCTGTAAAAGTGACTCCGTGAAATCTTGTAGATCTCACTGCGTCACTTTTACGGGGCGTACCTGGAAGGGAACGCCCACTCTGCGCTGGAACACCCACATGAAACCTGACACAGGTTTCATGTGGCGCAGGGGTTTACAACGTGACGCATCTCCCTAGATGCGTCACGTTGTAAATACGGCGCAACATGGCGCATGATTTATGCCGCCGCTGCGTCACAGAAGTGACGCAACGGCGGCGTAAATGTGTCGCAAGGAGCTTGTAAATCTGCCCCTAGGAATATTAGCTTTCTATGGAATAAGGCTACAACTCAGATAAGTTTGAAAAAGTGAAATCTTTGTTGCGAAGAGGGAGGGATGGTGATCTCGGGCTAGAAAATGTATTACTCGGCTGCTTTTTTAGTCATACACACTGGGGTTCATAATAGAGGCAAGGCTTTAGTTTTTGACAACTGTTTAAGGAAAAAATGCTTGAATGGACCCCTCCATCCTAGTCTCTGGAAGCCCAATTATCGAAATCCTAGATTGGTCAGATATAGGACAGTAATCTCCAAGCAGAAGCAAAAGCAGCTATCGCGCTATCCTAATATCCCATCAATACAGGCCACAACTCCTCTGAAACTCTATGGGGCATATTTACAATGGCATAGCGACACCGGGGTGTCACTTTTTCTGATGCTTCGGTGGCGAGGGGCCCTGCTCCATATTTACAAAGCGGCGCTAAGCCACTTTACGCGGCTTAACGCCGCCTTGCAAATATGGCCCTCCTTGACGCAATTTTTTGCGGCAAATGGGCATGCACTGGGTGTTGCTGTGGGCGTTCTCTTGCAACACCCATTGCTTTTTGACCCTGCCCCAGATTTACAAGGATTTTTAAATCTGAGGCAGCGCCAAAAACTAACGCCTTTCAAAAGGAGGCGTTAATGTGGCACATCGAGGATAGATACTTTTATTTATCTTTGTTTTTTGCTCTTTCTGTGTGCTGCAGCATGTGTGCTGGATTCTGCAGCACACACATAGAAGGAGCAAAACACCATTAATGCAAAATCCTTCTGCAGAAAAACAATCATCCCTGCAACGCAGGCACCCTTGCACCATAGTGCAAGGGTGCCCGTGCTGGCGCCAGGCAGCTTTTTTAGCATTGGCGCGCGTGAGAGCACAGGGGTGCACCGGATTCTTTCTAATGCAGCGCATCCCTGCGTTTTTTTAATGACGCGGCTCAGCACACTAAATTGCTTGCAGGGCTGCGCCATTTCGTTAGAAATATCCTGCTATGTCTCCCAGATGTTCAACAAATAGGAGATGTGAAAAAGCCAAGCTGGGGAAAGAAGGGGACTGGATACAAAATAATGAGGTAGGCCCCTGGGAGTCAGTCAAGGCTAATGTTTCCCTAGTTGGGCCAGGGAATGCTTTGGATTATTTATAAATTCGAGGTATCCTAAGAAAGTTTCCCCCTCTTAATATAGAGGGATTAAGGAAAACCATGATGGACACGTTCAACTCAAAAATGGCTCAGAGAGGGCCACAACCACAACATAAAATGTTTCGAATCCCCCAAAATAGCTGGATGAAAGAAGTCAGTTTAAGCCTGATCGATGAGGAATTGCTAAAAATATATACTTTTGATTGCTAGGGGCTGATGTGGCAAATTTCAAGCGGGTGCAGTTGTATGCTCAGTGACTAGTTTATTACAAGCCCGAGAAACTGCATGCTTGGAATGTAAACATTTCCGATAGGTGTCCCAGGTATATTATGTTGGGTACGTGGGAGCATTTGATTTGGGGGGTGTTAGAACCTAAGGGGATTCTGGGACAAGTTTAAGTTGTTTATTCGGGATTCTTTAGAAACCCCAGTTTCGCCAGACCCTGAGCCTATCATTTTAGGCAGTTCCAGGGTCTAAAGACTAGAAATCTACGAGCCTGGTCATCTATAGCAATTTCGATTGTTCGTTCGCTGATCAGCAACCACTGGAAGTCAAGGGAGCCACCAGACGTATTCATGTGGTTCAATAAATTATGTGTAGTCTAGAATAAGGAGTATTTATATGTCAAAAAGGTTGGGGTGAATATTTTTAAAGATTTAGAAGTAGTTTAGGTGCGTTACTGAAAGAACTGCAATGAAATGATTCTGACGTATTTATCCTTAAAGGTACAGCTCCTTTCTTTAAGTACCCTATTGATTGTTTTCCGATTGAGGGCTAGATTACGATGCCATAGGAAACAGCTCCAACCCTCGGTTGGAGCCGTTCCTACTGCATCGTAATCAGCTGTTCGGATTCCTTTCCGACCGACCCATTTTGGTGGGGTCAGTCGGAAAGGAATCCGAACCGGATTTCCGATTGGCCTCCGACGGGCTCGGAGGGCCCATCTGCTATTCAGAAAGCCTCCAGTAATCCCTCTGGTGGCTCTATCTGCCCGCGGGATTGCGATGGCAGATTCCAACAGCCTTTCTGTGCTGGCCTTTCCGGCACAGAAAGACTGTGGGATTCCGACTTTGGGGCCGCTCGTGTTTGGGAACTGCTCTGCCAGCGGAATTGAACATTTTCAGTGCTTGCTCCTGGGTGTGAGGGACTGCGAGGCCTTACAGCGGCAATATCTACATCAGCTGCGGCCTCTTCCCGGACACTCCCCTTCTTGCCTGCCTGTTTTAAAAACGACTCGCGGCTACCGCTTCGCGGGCGCCGCTCGTGTTTGGGAACTGCTCTGCCAGCGGAATTGAACATTTTCAGTGCTTGATCCTGGGTGTGAGGGACTGCGAGGCCTTACAGCGGCAATATCTACATCAGCTGCGGCCTCTTCCCGGACACTCCCCTTCTTGCCTGCCTGTTTTAGAAACGACTCGCGGCCCCCGCTTCGCGGGAGCCGCTCGTGTTTGGGAACTGCTCTGCCAGCGGAATTGAACATTTTCAGTGCTTGCTCCTGGGTGTGAGGGACTGCGAGGCCTTACAGCGGCAATATCTACATCAGTTGCGGCCTCTTCCCGGACAATCCCCTTCTTGCCTGCCTGTTTTAAAAACGACTCGCGGCCCCCGCTTCGCGGGAGCCGCTTGTGTTTGGGAACTGCTCTGCCAGCGGAATTGAACATTTTCAGTGCTTGCTCCTGGGTGTGAGGGACTGCGAGGCCTTACAGCGGCAATATCTACATCAGCTGCGGCCTCTTCCCGGACACTCCCCTTCTTGCCTGCCTGTTTTAACAACGACTCGCGGCCCCCGCTTCGCGGGAGCCGCTCGTGTTTGGGAACTGCTCTGCCAGCGGAATTGAACATTTTCAGAGCTTGCTCCTGGGTGTGAGGGACTGCGAGGCCTTACAGCGGCAATATCTACATCAGCTGCGGCCTCTTCCCGGAGACTCCCCTTCTTGGTGTTTTCTACCTATAAATATTCAGCAACGTGACGCAACGCAGGACGCGCGCGGGTCGCGCGCCGGGTGAAGCACGGGCCAAGGGCGGGCCCGTTTAAGCCCGTTAAAGACCGAGTAAGACCGGACCGGGCACCCCCCTAACATCTGCTATTCCAGCAAGTAGAATATTCTATCCCTCCCGTATGATATTAGCAATTGGCCGCTCTGTTATTTAATTTACTAATGGCGACCACACGAGGAAGTAGGAGTAAAACGGCCATGGATGCATCTAGTATAATTGGCCCTTTGGACAATTTCATCGTAAGAGCTAACTCTGTCATTGATCAAGGGATTGCACTTATGGAACGAAGAGTATCACAGGACTTAGTATCAGCAAAACGTTCCTCTATGGGTCATTTTGCAACAGTTAAAACTCCAGACCAACAAAATAAAGAAATAGTCCCTATTTTAATTCAGGCGGACCTACACAGCCTGCCAAATGTGGTGGACTTGTCTGTGTCAGCTTCCGAATACATATCAGTTTCACAACTAGAGAGGTCTTCGATTTCAGAACCAGACCCATTGCTAGAAGATTTAATCACCAGACAGTCGAGGGGAACAAGAGAGGGTGCTATACCAAAATCATTTAAAAATTTAAAGAAAAGAAAAGAGAGTAAAGAAAATTAAGAAAATTCAGAAATCTATAGCGCCCGTGGAAAAGGTGACTTGCGAGCTACCCCCAAGCTCGCAGGAGGGGATCCAACAACAAACAAAGGATGATTGTACTATTACCCGGCTAGACATGAATAATGTTACTTTGGGTCTAGGGAGTGTAGATATCTCCCCCAGTATGCTCATAAGTACTAAGGATGTTGAGGCTGAGAACAAACTTTTCGATTATATGAGTGAACTCTTTAAAATACACCTTTCCCCATTAGAAAATAGACTGAGGTGCATTGAAAAGCAGTTAACTGAACTGATTGTCCTTTCTAAGCCTCCGAGTAATCCTGGGGTATCAAAGGCCGGAGACAGGAAGTTAACCCATAAAAATAATACATCAGGGGGTTTGTTGTTAAATAAACGTTCTGCTTCAGCAGAGTCTACAAAAACAATTGATCCCACTGTTTTAGAGAAAAAGTCACAGGACAATGCTAATACCCCCACTGAGAATATTAGACAGGAGACCAACATATCTAGGAATACTGTCTTGGATTCTACGGGGAATCACACCTGGGGATCTCCACTGGGGAAACTACCTATCAATTTGCCACCGGAAGTAACCCCCTTATTTGGTGGTCTTGACCGGGGTACCAGAGCTGAAGGAGGATGTAGAGGAGCCTATTGGGTCACTAAAAAATAAGGTTCAGCATTGGCTCAATTTAAAACGACCATTGCCCCCTAATAGGATGAGCAAGATTCTAATGGTGCGCAGGGTGCCCTGGGTAGGGTATGGAAGAAAAACCATCCAGGGCGTATTGCTAAATTTTGAGGTCCCGGGTACGGTCGATTATATCTGCTCATGGGACAACCAGAAAAACAACAAAAGTATTGCAACCAAGCGACTTTCCTTTTTTTATCCTCCCAGGATTCGCTACGAACCAGTTCCTGACCGAAGCTGGGGAAGAGTAGGCCCTCAAGAAAGAGGAGTAGACAGGAGGGAGGGGGATGGCAAAAAAGTAGGGAAGTAAGTTTTAGGGATACCTGGAGAGGAATACCGACTGTCAATAGGTTTAGTTGCCTGGAGATGGTCGATTGACTCCCTTCGACTACTGATGTTAAGTATGGTCCCCGTGGAGGCCCTAGTGAGCTAAATAAAAGAGCAAATTATCTGGCAAATGATAACTCAGGGGCTATATATGAGGGACGGGAAATTGAGACAGCAGCGACCCCAATCGCCTTACGATCCCTAGTAGAAGGTCTAGATAGACAAGAACACACAGAATTTAAAAATATAGACGTTGAATGCGAACTAGTCTGTCAACAACCTCAAATCACCCCAGTGACGGACATCGGAGTAAATCCCCTACCGATAGAAATAGGTATTCGTAATGATAATTTTTTGGCTTAGGAGTTGATAGGAGACGCCCAACGGGGTAAGCTCGCTTTGTTATCATGGAGTATAGTGGGTCTATCAAACAAGATAAAGGACCCCATCTTCCGATATTTCATTGATAAATTTGATGTCATCTGTTTACAAGAGTGCTGGGAACAAGAGGAGATTCATCTTGAAGGGTATCGCACATACTTTTCGACTGCATCCCAGTCAAGGAGGGGTAGATGCTCTGGTGGGCTTTGTACATATATTTCCAATATTGTAAATGCGACCATAAAGCTCCAGACCACTGAGGGACACAATTTTTATCAGATTCTCTCTCTTCTAATGGGAGGAAAACGACACATTACTCTAGCAAATCTGTATAATAACATCCCAAAGGAAGATCAGAAAAGAGTCCTGGAAGATTTAAATAACTCGTTACGTTTCGGGATAGGTTCGGAGCATAAAGATATGTGCATTATATTGACAGGTGATTTTAATTGCCATTTATGCCCCCATAGTAACTTGGGTACATGTGGAATGGTCAATTTAATTGGAGACCCTTGTACTCACTTTGAGCATTCAATGCTGGGAAACCTCCTTAACGGCTTAACTCATGATTGGAATCTGGGTTTTGTGAATGAATTGTGTAACCCACAGGTCAGCTTTCAACCCACTTTTAACGGACGCGGATTGCGATCTGTCATAGATTTTACATTGATATCTACTAGCCATTGTCATAATGTCCTCTCGTTTAATACAGAGGACATTGCGATGAGCGACCACTTTCCGATTAGTTCAACTTTTGATATCGGAACGAGCATTAGAACAATGTCAAATACAGTTGAAAACTTATATCGTCATGCAATTTCGCTGGCGAAAATAAACGGATATGCAATAAAATGGAATAAGGTTGACTCCTCCAACTTCCTGCAAAGCCTAATTATAGACCAATATAGTAATATTATGACTTGCCTAGAAGAATCCCCTGATCCAAGTGCGGTCATTAATGCTTTTCAAAAGATCGCAATACAAATTGGGAATAAATTGACAGGAACATTGAGGGAAGGGGAGGGATATAAAGTAGAGGGATGGTTTAACTCAGAGTGCAGTAAAGCACATGCTAATCTGAAGCAGACTTTAAAAAAGCACCTAAAATTCAACAAGATATTAGAGCCGCCAGAACAGTGTATAAACTTACATTACATAAACGGAAATTAGAGATAAAGGAAAATGCATGGGCCACTTTAGTAAAGGCATCCTCCTTGAGAGATAATACTGCTTTCTGGAAAGCAGTCAATGCTCCCTTTTTCGTTGACAGGAAATCTGATCTGGTAGAATTGGCTATAGAAGAATCAGTCTGGGTAGATCATTTCACTGAACTTTACAAGAAAGATGACTTGCTTAGCTTAGATAATACTTGTCAAAATCAGTCGGCTATTAGCGAGTTCATCCCCCCTGTCGGGTTTCCTTTGGAGATTTTCTTCTCTGTCTCCGAGGTGGAGTTAGCTTTATCTGAAAGCTCAAAAAATAAAGCCCCAGGACCCGATGGGATCCCTATAGATTTATTTAAGGAAAATACCACCTTATGGGCCCCGCTCCTGACCAATGTGCTAAATAGTTACAACAAAGAGGGATTCCCATCGACTTGGCAGGAAGCGATAGTTGTCCCTATTTTTAAAAAGGGAGATCGCAATGATCCTAAATGTTATAGGCCCATCTCGCTACTTGATTCTTTGATGAAAGTAGCAGGTAGAATCATCTTAAATAGATTACAAATATGGGCTAAGGACAGTAATGTTCTTTCCAAATTTCAGTACGGTTTTAAGGAAGGATTAGGTACAGTTGAACAAGGACTTAACTTAGCCATAATAACTGCAAAATACATGGTGGCAAAAAGGGGTAATCTTTTTATGACTTTTGTCGATCTCAGCTCAGCTTTCGATTGCTTGAGTCATGAGGTTTTGTGGGATACTTTAATAGTACTTGGCATTGATTTTAATATTCTTAATTTTATTAAAGAGTTATATAGAGGGGCAGGGGCAAAGGTACGTTTTGGAAAAAGAGGAGAATGTACAAATAAATTCCCAATAATGAAAGGTGTTCGGCAGGGATGCATTTTGGCACCTTTCCTTTTTAACTTATATATAAATGGTGTGGCGGAATTTCTAACAAAGCTTGAAGTAGATTATCCCCAAATTAATGGCGAGGCGGTGCCCATCTTATTATACGCAGATGATGCGGTCATCATGGCCAGAACCCTTCAAAAGGCGATAACTAGTTTTTCAGCTTTCATGGGATCCAGCGGCCTAAAAATTAATATTGGGAAGACTTTTACCATGTGCTGCACATCAAAGAATAAGATTTCCTGTAACATTCTTTTAGGTCAGTCTAAGATAGGACTAACAAATACTTTTTCTTATTTAGGGATTGTTTTTAATAAAAGAGGTACATGGACAACAGCAGCTAATACTAGGAACCTTGCCTTTGCTCGCACAATAGGCGTAGTAAAACAGTTCGTTAATAAATTGGGAGGTAGACCTGTCCGTATCCTATTGGATATTTACAAGGCTAAATGTGTGTCAACCGCTATATATGGGGCTGGTATTTGGGGCATTGCAGACTGCCGGGAAATTCAAGTAAAAGAAAACCTTTTCCCGCGGTATCTGTTAGCTGTCCCCAAGTCCACCTCCACATACGTTTGCCATAAGGAACTAGATTTGGTACATATATCCGATCTGATTAAAATGAGTCCATTATTATTATGGCATAAGATATGGCCCTCGACAGCTACTGCCTTAAATAGAGCTATTCTGTTAGACTGCATCAAACTTGAGAGAGCAAAAAATATTCAGTGGTTCGCATACATAAAGGACTTTATGACCAACATGGGATACCCAGGATATTTTAGTACTCCCTCCTCGTTATCCATGATATCCAGAAAGGCATTTAAGGATTGCTGTCTCGTTTTCCTGGAGAATCAACGTTGGCTTGAGGAGAGGAGCAAGGTATCTGTAATGCAACACCCCTTACTTTTGCAGGGCTTTGGTCTACAGCTTTTTTTATCACCTGAGCAATCTAGCTATAATAGAATGTTATTAGCCCGATTGAGAACTGATAGTTATTATAGGTTGCTAACCTTCCCAGATACTAATAATTGGTCGCTAAACTTAATTAAATGTCCTTGTGATGAACTTTCCACGCAATCAACAATACATATTGTCTTGTTTTGTAAATTTTATGCGTGGGGGAGGAAGAGATATTTGATTCCCTTATTAAAGATCTGGGGTCTGAGGCAGTGTAGACCTGCCTATTTAAAACTGCTTTTGTTAGAAGATGAAATGACTATTAATGCTGTATCTTAGTTTTGAAAATATGCAATTAGGTGCAGATCTTCCATGGATTAACTTTTAATTCTGTTTTGATTTAGACTGTCCCTTTAAGATGTATTTAATTCGAATTGTTTGTCGATTTCTATTAATGTGTTTATTGTATGTATTTTTAATGTGCTTTTATGATTTTTTACATTGAAATCGAATAAAGCTATCTTTGACTTTGACTTTGGGGCCCCCAGAATGGGGCCCCCAATGTCGCATGCACCCCATGGGTGCAAGGCCTCCGGATGGTGGCTTAGGGGGCACCTATAGTGCTCCCCTGTTGATTCCTGCACCCAGTGGCAGACAGCTTGAGTTGCCTGCCACCAGGAGCAGGGATGAACTGCACCTCAGCTCTTTACAATGAGAGCATGCATTCCGGTTGAAATGCATGCTCCCATTGTAAAGAATAGGAATGCGACCGATCAGTGTTCGTTCGCATCCTAATTGCTGGGTTGGGACCAACGATAGGAGGTCGTTCGGTCCCTGTTCCCAAACGATACATCATAATTGGACCCTTATTAGTAGTTATACTCTCTCCTCACATTTTAATTACCCCTATGTCATTCATTTTATTCTCGACTGCGATTCTGCATTTATTAACAACTTCCTTAATTGATTGTTTTGATGGTCTGAGTAGTGTCTACATTTTCGCATGTGTGCTATTGAATAGCTTTTCTGAAATGATATTAAAAATGCATTTTGTTGGGAAACTGAGGAGAAAAAAAAACTGCCACATAATTTGGTACAGCATAATTCCAGTAGCCCTGAATATAGTGCAAAACACAGGCAATAAAAAACCACAATGACACACCTAGTCCTGCATTAACGTTTCATGCATTTTCAAAGACTGAATAAGGGATTCAAGTTGTTAAGACCTTCCTGTGTCCTGAATTGTGTCTTTTAAAAGGTTACAATTAACAGGTACATAAGTGCTTATCATTTTCCTGTACTTTTCATATGCCAAGACCATACCTTTTTGCTGTAGTCATCATATAATAAACACTCACCTATTTCCTGCGTTCCCCATATGACAATCACTTACCTTTTTTCTTCACTCCACATATGACAAACACACACTATTTTCCTGCAGTGCTCAAATGAAGAGCACCTACCCATTTCAGGATTCCTCAAATGAAAAAAACGTACCTTTTCCTGCATATGAGACAACCTGGAAACCACCCGAAATTTAATTGATTAATGGGATTCTATGCCATATTCTAAATGCATTGTCTTTGATCAATTACCATATACATCAATGAATTGAACAATCATTTATATTGACAAGTTTAACAAATATTGGACTG
Source organism: Triturus cristatus (assembly GCF_964204655.1). Taxonomy (NCBI): domain Eukaryota; kingdom Metazoa; phylum Chordata; class Amphibia; order Caudata; family Salamandridae; genus Triturus; species Triturus cristatus. Next base: position 1,238,710,915 of record NC_140591.1, on the reverse strand, counting down.
TGAGATGTATGTGTGATGGATGTATGCATTGAATATGTTGCACAAATCATAGTTTCTCTGTAAATTTATGCATATCATGTTTTTAAATTTCCAACGAAATCTTGTATAAATAAATATGTTTGTATTTTTCTAAATTTCAGTGTCACTACTATGATTTGACATGTTCGGATTTTAGTTTATATATTGAATTGAAGATGCCCTAGAATATTTACAGTATGTATTTCCCTGTCTAGGTGAACTTCACATAAGTACTAGTGGTCCCCTTATCTTTACAGTCCTTTTCCTGCATTATTCATATGATAAGCACCTTCTCTTTTCCTGCATTCCCATATGACAAGAATATACTTTTTTGATGCATTCCTCCTATGCGTAGCAGGAAACCACATGATATAGCTACCACTCTCGGGGTAAAGGCGAACCCTGATAATAAAGGGAAACCGCCTTTGCAACAAGGTTTTTACCTTGTTGTACCTTTACCAAGCATGTTTTTAGAAAGCATTTGCTTTTACAACGTATGCATTTACCACGCATTTTAGGTAAGTTCAGGGGTTTGGGGGGTCGGGTCTCCCCCCACAAATACATTGTTTATTTTTATATAAATATATATTTAAACAATGTGTGGTAAAGGAATATGTTGTAAAAGCATATGCAAATGAAAAAAAAAAGGAGGGGTAAAAAAAGCGTGGTAAAGGCATGCAGAGTATTTCCCTGCGTTTTTCCATCATACAACCATAATAAAGACACAGGCTAAACAGACGAAAAAATATTTTGAAGTCTCTGATGTTCCTCACAACTTAATTAATAACACCTCATCGCAATTGACAAGAGCGTATGAAAAGAGGGCGTGAGATGCTGGTATCTATGTGACAAAGCAAACTAGTAATCTGCAAAAATAGCTATCGAGAAAATGTTTGAAGAGAGCCAAAAATAATAAAGTGCAGAGCTGGGCTGATGAAAACGCCTTTTCACTACCTGTCACTGGCAGAGAAAAATAGAAGAAAAGAAAGAAGTGCACGCAGGAGATATCTAAATTATTTTACATATATCAAATATCTAGTTCTAATTTGGTTCTACCAATTAGGGCAAACCACTCCTTCCCTGAAGAATTTGATGATGGCCCAAGTGTATGGGTTAAACAGGTGATCTGGTAGGAGTGCGATTTCCTCACGAATACGTTAAACCAAGTTCCCTAGCTTGATTTCAGAAAATCCTCAGGTAACACGATTTCTGCCAGCAGGTGTAAGGCCTGTGCCTGGGCGGAAATGTGGTTAAAGCATGCAAAACAAGCACTGGCAAAGCCAATTGGTTTCCCCTTGCTGCCTTTGGCATTTCCGAAGGTTAAATGCTAATTCCAAGATCATTCAGTTTACAAAAACATCATAAGAAGAGCTTTTATTAAGTACACAATGTAGTATCAGAATCATATGAAAAAAATAAAACATACCTTTGATGTCGTGTGCAGATTAAGGTTATATTACAGTATCATTGACTCTAAAAACGAGCTCAATATGCCCATTTCTTACTGAGGAAGTAATTGTAATGGCATTTATATAGCACTTACTACCCCTGCCAAGGCATTGAAGCGCTTTTCAGCGAGTACCACACTACTCCGGAACCCAAATAGGATTCATGGTGATTTAGTATTAGGAAATCTAAATTGTTAATTTGAGCGGTGGACATGTGAGTCTGTTAGTTCGATTTAATGGGATAAAGAAGGGATAGCTGAGGGAAGAGTTAGAAAGTGTTATTTGGAAGATCGTAGTAGCAAATTGAGGTTTGGGATGTGTCAAAGAAAGGATAGAGGAGGGAAGAGTCTAGAAAGTGTTATTTGGGAGATTGTAGTAGTAAAGTGTTTGGGATGAGTCAAACGAGGGATAGAGGGGGGAGTGATTAGAACGTGTTATTTGGGAGATCATAGTAGAAAATGAGGTTTGGGATGAGTCAAAGTATGGATAGAGGAGGGTAGAGTCTAGAAAGAGTTATTAGGGCAATCATAGTAGTAAGTTGAGATTTGGGATGAATCAGAGAGTGGAGGTAGAGGATATCTTGAAAGAGGTATAGGATGAGAAATAAAGTAGTGAATTGAAGAAAGTTTAAAGTCTTTTTTTCCACAGTGTGAGGAAAGTAATAAACATATAGATACATAACTACACAGACAAGTGTAGATGTATATCAAAAATAATAAAGCAATATATCATTGAATTTATAAAGTGCAATATGTACAAGTATGGATAAATAGTTGGAGATTCAAACTTTCAAGTGTTGCTGTACATAAATCTAATTAATTTATGTATTTTTATTATTATTTTTGATTTTTGTTATTTTATTGAGATTTATTACTTTTATATTTCCCCCCAGTATTTTAGTGGTGAAGTACTTATAGATATAATTGTTATGATCATATTTACACAATGTGATAGAATAAATAAAATAAGACAGAGACCCATAAGTGTATAATCCAATAATTTATATAACTTGTCACACATTATGATAGATGAAGAATAAAAAAAGAGACCCATAAGCATGTAATCAAATAACTTATATGTAAACTATGCAGTGACATTAAAACATGTTAAGCATAGATTATATATATGAATATTTTAACCATAAATAATATATACATTTGTTAAGCAGACCTATAAGAAAATCTATATATTTTAAAGCCACAAGTAGAATAGTTATATTTGTACAGAGTAATGTACATATTTAAATACATACATATAATCACATTTTACATGTTTACATGCACAGGCATATGCTGTACATTTTTGTTTGAGTATGGTGGTCATGTAGGAAAGAGCCAACTCTGGAGTAGTCTTCTGAAGATAAGATAGTTATCCGTGGGTCTTATGTTTGGGGGTAATGAATTCCATGGTTTGGCTGCTTGAACAAAGAAGGATGTACCACCCAGGTTTTTAGGTCTTGCCTGAGCCAGCACATGCGCTGCTCTGGCGAGACTTTTAGTAAGTGGGCTTCAAAAAGCTCACCACATGCTTTTTGTGTGGCCTATAGCGTGCAGTTACGCGCACGGTTACGCGCACAGGTGCCATCTGGCTTTCCTCTCTCGTCATGGCTCATTAAGCGCATCGCTCGTGGGCACCCTTAGGACTGCGGTGCCAGCAGTGTGTTTTTCTTTTACTTTTACAAGCACGCGTGTGGCGTGTGCTTTAAAAAATCAGCATTAGTTATTCACTTCTGCACGGCTTTTATTTTGCATGTGCCTTAAAATATTATCATTAGTTATTCAGTCGTGCATGGCTCCTTATTCATTTATTTGTTCCAGCGCCAAATGAAGGCGTAGTCTTCATTTTCACATATTCTGACTTGAACGTATAGGTGTTGAAAAAGGAAAATCCCGCACGTCTGCTTTGCCTTTTTTTTCAGTGTTAAGCATTTAAAAAGCATTTAGATAACATGATTAGAGTACTCCTCCTCTGCCGCAGCTCCTCTCTGTGTCCTTCTCCCCCGCACAAATCCTTTCTGTGCCTCCCCCCTCCCTCTTTCTCCCCCCCTCGCTCTTGATTCTGAGCCTCGCTCTCTACCGAGTGGGGAGCACAAGACCCGGCCCACTTAAAGCCCTGCCAACCTCGCTTTCTCCTGCTGTACTGCTCTACTCTTGCTCTGTACCTCTAGTTCCTTCTTTCTAATTCCGTAGCCCCTCCTCCTCTCCTGCCTGTCATCTATGCTGACTGCTGCGTTCCTCTGCGCCTGACAGAAGACAGGAAGCAGTAGTGTTCTATCGCTACCACTTCCGGGGGAAATTTGTTGTCCTTAGCTGCCCGTGTTTACAGACTGTGTGAGTGCTGCCGGCCTCGGGGATGCGGGGACTCTCCGGCCCACGGGCTCTAGTGCATGTGGGTTATTCAGGCACTTTTCGTCTTATTCCCGCACACCGTCAGCAGGCTTGGCATTCCTTGTGGTGCGTGTAGGACTGTAGAAAGTGGCATGCGGGCAGTAAACTGTTCCCGGGCTGTGTTAATCACTGTATAATTTATTTAATGCTTCACTCTTCTGTCGAAACCACGAAGCGTCCCTTTGCATGGCTGACAGCAAGTATGACGTTAAGTTCCTGTGACTGTAGTTGGAGGACAGCATTGATGAGCCAGCTGGCTGTTTGAGTTACAAAACCTCTGATCTAAACCGCATAATTCAGTGACTTTCAATGAGGACAGGCGACTTCTGCTACTTTTAGGAGGTAATCGGTCACTACCCACTAACAATGCTGTGGGTCTGTGCTCTCAAAGCCAAGAGGTGCAACTGGCATACTTCATTGAAGAAGAGATTAAACACATTGTCTGGTGTAGTAAACACTATAAATGTAATTACAATTAAAAAAATTCTTCCATTACAACTGATGTTTCCATATTCTTAAACACCTTACAGCTATTGGGTTTGTCCTGAGATGCCCCAGGCCACAGAGCTGTGTATAACACTCTTTCACGTGACGTTCTGAGCCCCTTGTTAGTTGTTAGGCTGATATTGACATGACAGCATTATACTTCAATGATGGAATGATTAATGAAACACAAAGATTACTGTGTAGCAAGGAACGCCAAGCCTGCTTCTCAGTGCTTCTAAATTGTCAGCAATGCATCTCCTTGTCCAAGTAATACCAACCTATTATAACAAGCATTGGCATAGCCAATAGGTCTCGCCTTTGGGACCTTATAAGTATTTAGTTATGTAGCACAATATCATTGGTACAACAGCATCAACTGTTGCATGGCTAAACACTTATAAGGTCCCAAAGGCGAGACCTATTGACTATGCCAATGCTTGTTTTTCTTGTATGCTGGGGTTTTGAGGTGAGGTGCCAATCTGGAGTGGAGATTCCTTTGTTGTATGTATTTGGTGATATTATTCCTGATGAAAAGTGGTCCTGTCCATGTATTGCTCTGTGGGTGATACAAAGCAGTTTGAAGGTGGATCTTTTGGCAAACGGTAACTAATGCAGGGCCCTCAAAGCAGGAGAGATGTGGGCTTCTGGCTTTACACGAAGGAGTAGTCTGGCAGCAGAGTTATGAATTAATTGTAGTCTTTTCATAGTTGATAAAGATGATCCTTGGTAGAGGCCATTGGCGTAATCAAGTTTAGACAGTACCAGAGAGATAGTAGCTTGGACCTTGTGTGGAAATCCTGGGTGGGGTAAAATAAGTCGCAGAGTTTTCATGGTAATGAAGCTTGATCTTGGTCAATTATCCATTTGGGCAATCATTGATAAAAAGTCTATGGTTATTCTAAGGTTTCTTACTTCCTTAGATACTTTAGGAGGTGGTCGTTATGCCAGACACAGAGTGGGTCATAATTTGTCCAATCGCCACATGTGAGTTTTTCAGTTCTGGAAGCATTCAATTTTAGATGGCGCCATGTCATCCACTAATCAACAGCTCTGAGGCAACTGAAGGTTTTGGAGTTTCCAGTGGCTTTGGGGCATTCCAGTTTAAGAGTTATTTGTGTGTCATCTGCATAGTTCCGGCATGTTATCTGAAATTCATTGATCATTGTCGGTAATTACTTCATATAGCTTTTGAAAAGCATGGGTGAGATGATAGAGCCTTGAGGGACCCCTGATTTTGTGAAGTATGGTTTGAATGAGTAAGGGGGAGTATGGATGACATTTGTTCTATTTTGAAAGTAGGATGTGATCCAGTTGAGCGCAGTCCCCTCTATGCCGGCTTCGTAGAGTCTTTTGATTAGAGTGCCATGATCCACTGTGTCAAAGGCAGCTGAAAGGTCCAAGAGAAGTAGCGCAACAACCCCGTTCCGGTCAACTGTGTTCTTAAGGTCATCCCAGATGGCGATGAGGGCAGATTATGTGCCTCATCCTGGATGGAATCCTGTTTGGAAGTCTGAAAGTATGGCGTTATCTTAAATGAATTGTGACACGAGGGTGAACGCTGCTCTTTCTATCAGTTTGCCCAGGAAATGTCCATTTGTAATTGGTCTGTAGTTCTTTGGGTCTTTTTTCTTTAATAATGGGTGAATGTATGCCTTTGTTAAGTCTTCTGGAAAGATTACTGTAGTTAAATAATTATTGATGATTGTACTGCCTAGTGTGGCAGCAGAGATAGTTAAAAGAATGTTCTTGAAGTTTTGTGGTGGACAAGGGTCAGAAGGGCAGCCGGCTGGCCGGCTTGCTTTGACACGATCCATTAATTCTCTTTCTGAGAGTTATTTGAAGGAATGTAGAGGCCGGGTTAGCCTGTCCTTGGAGGCAATTGTTGGAAATGGGTTGGTTCCTGTAGTTTTCCAACATGCCTGCTTTGGTAGTGTAATGATTTGCCGGTTTGTCAGTAAATTCTTGAGAACTGGGATGAGTTCCTTCTGTGCATTTAGGTTTATGAAAATCTGTGAAAATTAAACAATAAACTTTACTTGCACATTTAGCTTTTTGAATTCTGTTTGAATAGCACCTTTTCTTTACTGTGTTGATGGCTGACTTGTATACTCTGTTAGGTTTGGGTAGGTGGAGTTTGTCTTGATTGTAATCTGTTTTGAGCAAGGTGCATTGCAGCTTTGAAATTTGTCGTTTTATCTTTTCTTGTTCTGCTTTCATCCAAGGTGCTTGTTTTTTGTCCTGTTTCGTTGTTGTTAGTGGTATTAGGATATCAAAAGCTTCCTGGTGACACTCATAGATTTGTAGACCATACGCTTGAGGATTGATGACTTTCTTCTCAAAGAGAAGATTCTGAAGCTCTTTCTTAGCTAGTTTTCTAATTAAATATCCCTGTTTGGCCTGCAGCTGGTGCAGTCTAGTTTCAGCTAATTTGAAGGCTATGGAAAGGATTTCAAATGTATCATTCTCAATCTTTTTTAGAGTGCTTTCAAAAGCTTTTACCACCCCCTCATTGTTATTTTGTATGCTTCCCAAACATTTTCTAACAATGAGGTACCTCTTGTTTCCTAAAAAATATCTGAGTCCGATTCATTCCCCATTTCTTCCACAAAAAAGTATTTTTGAGACTAGGGTTATGTTGAGTGATCACCTGTATGTGGGGCTAGTTTTTGACAGTAGAAGGATTCCAGACAAACCATCATATGATCTTATGGGAAACAGCAGCTTTTGGTATGGAAGCTAAGATAAGGAAAAAATCAATCTTTGAGGCAGTTTGAAAAAAAGCATTGGCATAGCCAATAGGTCTCGCCTTTGGGACCTTATAAGTGTTTAGTTATGCAGCACAATATCCTTGGTGCAACAACATCAACTGTTGCATGGCTAAGCACTTATAAGGTCCCAAAGGCGAGACCTATTGGCTATGTGTTTCATTATTATATATTATATATTACCTAACTCACTAAAGAGAGGACATATTAATCACACTTTAAAAGAAGACAAATATTTAAAAGAACATCATAAACATTCGATCGCATGTTCAAAAGACCTACCCTGGCTTCTAGTTCATGGCAGGCTAAAAACGTTATTCCTTGCTTGATGTACAAGGTGCGCCATCTAGACACTCCATCTTATTTGTAAAGATGTTGCCATATCTTAAAGTCTGAAGGAACTGAAAAGCAATGACATTTTTCAGCTGGAAACCCTAATATTTGAAATATCTCTAGCACTGATAACATTCTTTACCAATTGTACATCAAGTTGATGGTACTCCCACCCTTACCCAGAACACAACCAGAACTCCTACTCTTTAGAAAACAGCTGGAACCAATTCTAGTTTAATTTCATTTGCAATAATATGAACTTAGTTTCAATTTCTTGTTATCCCTACTATCATCCCTCTCTTCCTGTTTTAGGGTTAGGACATGCAAGGAATTTCAACTTTGACATTTGGACAGATGGGACTATCTCATTCATAAAATGATCTCCCCAAAGAAAAGCTGATAAGAGGAAAAGGAAAACTGATGTTTCGAGGAAACAGTATTTTGTGACTATAGTTTTTTTCCCTATTAGGCATCTCTGTTCAAGATTAATACTGTCAATGTAGAAAAACCCACTGAGATGCTGACCATACTTTTAGTTCTGTCCTGAAGAAAACAGACGCTGTGGTGCTACATGAGTGCAACCAGTCTGCATGCAAGGGATATTCAGTCTCAGAGTCCTTTTGTAAATTACAACAACAAGCTTCCTGATATGAACTAACAATTAAATAACTGTTGTAACACTAGAAGCAGTATACTATGGTCATATCATGCAAGTATAGTAGATATAGCAATAAAATAGTTCTATGTGCAGATGACCTCATAGTAAACTCATCAGATGCAAGGGAGATATCTTCCGTAGATTATATTTTTAGCACGTTCAGGGCAATTTCAGGTGATGTTGGTAAAAAGTCTAAGCTAGAATTAAGATTTCTGGGCTTACTACCACTTAAGACCTCACACATTTGATGTGCCAGAACCTCATTGAAATCACCAGGAAGGTCACGGCATTGCTACCAAAATGGAAGCATCTTCCCTTGACCATGAGCCGAAGAATCAACATATTAAATATGTCAATCATGCCCAAATACATTGTTCACTGATATTTTACTGGCGGCTAAGCAAACTGGATAGTAATTCCCAAGCAATGTGCAACAGGTTTGTCTAGTCATCTAAGGGAAGGTGGGTTAGGTTATCTTGGAATAAACTACAGCAGTCCTTGAAGAAGAGTGAGTTGGTTTTACTAGAAATTCAGGTTTATCGTTAGGCTATCCAGTTATACAACTTATGAGCACTAAAAATATCTCCAGATGAAACTAAATTGGGTCTGTTCCTCTGTTCCAAGATAATGTCATATTCAAAGGAGGGTTTTCATACACATTCGCTGCTCCCAGTACTTTAAAATGGTCCGCTTAAAAGTCATACAAAATGTTAACCCAATGTGGCAAATGATAAAGAAAATGGAGGAAATTCCATATTATACAATGTGTAGAAATATGGTAATCTCTCTTGGGACTACAGAATGCCTGAAAGAGTGTCTACGTCTTCCTCTCTGGACATACAGAATACACTTTTGTGGACCTTTGTTGTTAGATAATCATGTTAGGTAACGGGAGCCTGTCAGATAGATCAGATGGTGTGTCTAGATTGGAATCCCTTCAAATTACCTTGTTGGTACCACTCATACACTCTGGGGTTGAATCAACTCAGAAAAATAAAATATTGTAAGACAGAACAATTTGCTGAGTGTTATGGAAGTATATAAGATGTGTTTTCTAGATTAAGAGTGGACCAGTTGTTTTCCAATGCAGGAGTGTTTTTTTATATTGCCAGGCCAGTCACAGTCAGGAACAATCTTTTTTATGCTAACAAGGATATATTGGATGCCTGCAAAACTCTCCAAAATTTGTCAGGGTAGAGATGGCATATGCCCAAAATGCAATATACCAGCGATCTATTCATGTTTAACTGCCCAGCCCTTGATGATTTCTGGCAGAATGTAAGTATTCTCATTCCTAGCATTCTTTTTTACTTGCTGGTGATTTTGGTATGTTGGACGATAAGCTGGTACTGTCCACTTAGGAAGAACATGTATCACTCTATTCTATTTGAGGCCAAGACAAGAAACCTGTAAAGAATGGATCTAAAAGCTTCCACCTCTGGAGGCTAAACGGTTGAGGGTGATGAAGGCTATGTTTTGACTGGATTCAATAAGATAAAATGGAAAGGAACCAGTGCCTTGGGCTCCATTTAAAGATGGTTAGGTATAGATAAGTAACAGGCAAGTCACATCATTATACCACATTTTGGAGCAGACCTTAAATAGTGATTACGCCTCAAAAATAAAGGTTTTCTGCAGACTGGGAATCAGCTGGAATTCCAGGTTATTAGTTCATATGGTTCTCCCATTTGTGAGAGTACCATGAAGGTTACCTCTTAATAGCACTGGATCCTCATTTTGCCCTTTTGCTCCAGGACCCCATGAGGGGCCAGAGCACCTCATCATGTGATTTCCCATATCTCCTAAAAAAAAACAGCTAATCGAACTCGGACTGTTGATTTGTGTGTTTCATGTAAAATTATCAGTACACAGTGAAAATTGTGTCAATACATATGACTGAGAAAAGAACAAGGGAACCCGTTTTGGTAGCCTAGGGACCTCGGGTAATAACTTATTTTAAAGAACAAAGGTCCTTGGCATAAGAGGAAATGATACGAATGTTTCAACATAGACTACAATGAGCACTATGGAGGTTCTTCCAATGTCCAGCCGGACAGAGGAATATTTATTCAGGCAAGATAACAGGATGGGCAAAATACAAAGCACAACAAGGATGGCGAACGGCACAGTCCTGTACCGAGCGTTAGAAAAGAAGGTGTAGGGAGTATAGACACAAGAAGGAAAAAGCAGGCAAAAAAGGGAGAGAGAGAGCAAAAGGCGGCTTACATTTACATACTAATACTGTGTAAGCTCAAACCAACAAACAACGCACTCATTTTGTCGCAGTGGTTAATTAGTGGTGTTTGTTACAAAGGTCGACGTTTCGATCCCTAGCTCTCAATACTATGGGATCATCATCAGGACTAGAAATTGAACTGTTGCCTGATAGATAGTGTCAAGGAGCCTGTAGGGTAGTAAGACAGGAAAAAAAGAAACAACAACAAAAAAATGATAAATAAACAATAAAGCAAGTCCACCTTACTAAGAACAAAACTAGTCAGGAGACCGTTAGAGGGGTGTGACAATTCGCTACGTGAAAAGGGTGAGTATATGTACATGCGAGAATCCACATGCGGTGGAAATTGGCAACGTTGTTGGGTGCTATGGCGCACATAGTCAAGATAGAGGGGGTCAATGGCGGTGAGGAGACAACAGGAGACGTGAGAAGTGCCCATAATGATCAGTGGGAGAGGATGCTAACGATGCGTGACCAATTAAAAAAGGGGTAGGATGTGTGTCCTACCGATGGAGGAGGATAAAAACAGAATTGGTGAAACGAAGGGGATGGCGCAGTGCTGTTGGGAGCGAATTAGTGCTGGCGAGGCGAGATCCGTGCGGAAAAAGGGAAACAGGGCTCATATGTGGAGGAGGGGTCTGTGCTAACCTGGAGACCAGCTCACAGTGGAACTAGTAAGGCTCGGTGGGAGCCAGGGACAACTCGATGGGTGCCTGGGGTACGTTGGAATTCCGCGATGCTGGAAAGAAGGATCTCCGTGTTCGTGTTAAGGGACCGTCGGCGACTGATGAACCAAGCGATCAGAAGGACTGGAGCTGGGAAAGGCAAGGAAAATATTGGCAGGGCCCCAACCAAAATCGACTGGTGATTTCCGGGGCCGTTTGAGGAACGGGCTTACCTTAAGGATACAACCAGGGCGCAGGGGGCCAGAACCAAGTGTTCAAGGGCCTGCGGTGGACAGTCTAGGCAGCGGAAGGGGCTGCCGGGTAGTGCGGGACCGGAGCTGGGGGAAAAAGGATTAAAGTGATTATATGGGAGAGCGAATAGTATGCGCTCTGGCGGCTGGCGTTTGGAGCAAGGCTTACCTCTCAAGGAGTAGCTGGCGGCCGGAGGGAGCAAGAGTCTGCTTCTCCGTTGGGCGTGATAGCAATGAACAGGTGGGACTGTGGGAGTTTTGAGGCGGGCCCGGGGAGTGGGCGAGAGCAAGGAAGGACTGTGATAGAGAGCGAGAAAGGCCGGCGGCCATGATGGAGTGGGAAGGAAAGTGAGGGGCTATGTGAGCATGCTTATCGAAATAGCGAAAATGTCACTGGAAGATGGGAGAAGCCGTAGAGCAAGGGTGCACATAATTAGCGAACACATTTTACTTAGAGGTTGAAGATAGCAAGTGTCAACATGGAGGAAAAAGGCAGCTGAATGTTGTTTGCATAATATTACAATTCAGATTTAAGCATGGAGTTCCAACAAGGGTAGTCAAACCAACTTAGAGTGACTGGAGCGAGGAAAACAGGTGATTCACAAATCGCACATGATTACAGTAAGGATGTCCAGTCTTCTGTCCTATTAAGTCCATTGTTGATAGAATTAAACAGAATGATTGTTTTTAGTTCCTCTCTGTTTAAAAGTTGAGCCATATTGCCACCTCTTGGAGGTAACTTCAGTGATTTGAGTACAGTCCAGCGCAAATCATCTTCATTGTGATTGGCCTCAGTGAAATGTTCAACCAGGGGGGCGTTCTGTGTATTGCATCGGATACGGCTTCTGTGCTGACAGATTCTGGTCTTGATTTTTTGGGTGGTCTGTCCGATGTATATTTTCAAACAAGGGCATTGGATAAGGTAAATGACATTGCAGGAATTACAATTTGTGAAAGCTTGACAATGCACTGTAATGTTATCAAATGTGAAACTTTTTCCTTCAATGGTGAACACACAGACATTGCACGTGCCGCATTTGGAATGACCAACAATGGGGGACAGACCCCAACTGGCAAGGAGAGTAGTATTGGGAGCGACAGGTAATGCAGCCCTGACCAGGTGGTCCTTCAGATTCTTGCTTTTCTTGAAGGCAAATAGTGGTTTGTCAATAGTGAGATTCCCTGCATTTAGAATGGGCCAGTGGTGCAGTATCGTTTTTCTCAATTTGTTGGATACCAGAGAGAAAGTGGTCACACAGGCGATTCTCTGCAGTTCTGTTTTGGGTTTAGGAGTCAAAAGCACCTCCCGGGGACAATACCAGGCTCTTTTTGAAGCATTTTTTACGATTCTTTTTGGGTAGCCCCTGTCTTTTAATTTGGAAGCCAAAACAGCTGATTCTCTGAAATAATCAGCCCTACAGGAGCAATTTCTCCTTATTCTCAGAAATTGAGAGTAAGGCAATGAATCCCTTAGAGCCCTAGGGTGATTGCTGGTGTAGTTTAAAAGGGTGTTGCGTTCTGTGGGCTTGCGGAAGAGGCGTGTGAGTAGTTCACCATTGTCATGGAAAATCGTAAGGTCTAAAAATGCTATGGAGGCAGTGTCAGTGGTGATGGTAAAAGATAAACCAGAGCAGTTGTTGTTCAACCAATGTAAAAATTGGCGTAGAACATCGACGTGCTGTTTCCAAATGATGAAGATGTCGTCGATGTATCTACGCCAAAACACGATGCCTGGGAAGAACGGATTGGAGGAAGTCAGAATAACATTAGTCTCCAATTGGTCCATGAAGAGTATTGCCAGATTTGGGGCAAAAATAGCCCCCATTGACGTACCTTTGATTTGTTGATAGAAGTTGTTATTGAAGCTGAAAAAATTACGGGTTAAGCAAAGTTCAAGAAGCTGTAGTATGAAAATGGTGGGGACGGCATGTGGGCGTGGACGTGAGTCTAGTGTTTTTTGGATTACCAGAAGGGCAGCAGTCTGAGGGATATTAGTGTACAATGACTCAACATCCATAGTACACAGAGTTTCAGTCACAGGATCGAATGGATGATGCTCAACCATGTTGATCATTGCCATCGAGTCACGGACAAAGCATTGAGTGGTGGGGATAAAGTCTTTAATGAAGAAATCTACATAAGAACCCAGTGGTTCTAAGATTGAACCGCAGGCAGAAACAATGGGACGGCCCGGAGGATTTGAAATATTTTTGTGGATCTTGGGAAGCGTGTATATAACGGGTGTACGTGCTGACTTAACGTTGAGAAAGTTAAACTCCTTTTTGGAAAGGAAGCCAGCGTGGAGACCCTCTGTGGTTGTCTTGAGGATCAAACCCTGAATCTCTTTAGTAGGATTCGATGCTAGCCTCAGGTAGTGTTCTGTGTTGTCAAGTTGGCGTTGAATCTCTGATATGTACGCTGTTTTTTCCTGAAGCACTATCCCACCACCTTTATCTGCACTTTTGATTATCAAGGAGTCGGTGTTCTTTAACTGGGTGATAGCTTGTTTCTCGTTGCGTGTAATGTTGAATGGGATGAACCTTTTGTTATTCTGTAGATTAGAGAGATCTTTCAATAGCATTTTCTCAAAGGTGATTACCTCTGGGGGTACCATACTGGCTGATGGTGAGAAAGTGGATGGGGGCCGGAAGGGAGTATTGGCCACTTGATCTGGCATAGGGTGCAGTTGAAAAAACGCTTGTAGGCGAATGCGCCGGAAAAATCTAAGAAGCTCAGTCTGTAAGTCCATGAAATTGGGTGGAATTGTAGGGACAAAGGATAAACCTTTTTTTGAGGAGAGAGAGTTCGTCGGGGGTCAATGAGTGAGAGGAGAGATTGAAGATGGGAATCACATCAGTATGTTGGTTGGCAGAAGTGTCTGTCATTACCATTGGTAAAAATTGTTGCGTGTGCGTCTTTCTCCTGGTGGATTGTACCACCGCTGAGTTTTCTTCACTCTGCCTCGTTGGGGTTGCTCTTGTTGGCCCCTGGCTAAAAAAGTGTTTTGATTTAAGCCTCCACGTCTGGTGGTACTAGTTCCCTCTCCTGGGTCTGAGTTATCGGCTGAATCAGCTGATGTGTCTGAAAAGCCCACTAGGTTTTGGCGTCTGTTGTAGCGGCCCCACGGACGGTTGTTTTGATGTGTAGAGTAGGACCTATTAGTGTAGAAGTCTTTTCGCAAGTAAGGGTAGGTAGTCTCAATGTTATAGGTTTTTATGTCTTTCTTTATTTTGTTAGCTTTCTTGTTCTGTTCGATTCTATGGAAATCTGCAACAGTTTTCTCAATTTGTTCCAACAGTTTTTTGGCATCAGAGGTTGCGTTGGAATCTTGAATTTGTTTCAGTATATCTGAGATCTCGGTTTCTAGCTCTTTCAGAGTTTCAGTGGCAATATCTATTCCTAGTACTAGCCAGTGGCGGGAACATGTGGTTCCGATGTAGCTGAAGTTGGAAATATATTTGGGGTTATCGGTAAAGATCCCAGGTATATTACGTACTTGCAGACCTAGAGGGATGACTTCTGCTTTGAGGTAATCTGTGAGCATGAGGATCATTAGTTGTAGACGGACCTGCTTTTTTCTGAGTTTCTCCAATTGATCTGGGACTGAGGAGTTGGATGGGGTGGGTATTTCAGGGGCATCTGAGAGTAACGATGGACCTGAGCAAAGTTGTTTAATGTAATCATCAGTATACAACGGTGCAAAAGCTGACATACTGTGGTGTAAGGAAGGGGACTCGAAACAAAAATGGAAAGTTAAAATGAAAGATACTCATAAAGACTAGGATGGCCGAACCAAAAAATTGGTGGGGAGGGAATCAGACCCTTGCAATCCAGCGATTGCGCTCAGTGTAGAGAAAAGAACAAGGGAACCCGTTTTGGTAGCCTAGGGACCTCGGGTAATAACTTATTTTAAAGAACAAAGGTCCTTGGCATAAGAGAAAATGATACGAATGTTTCAACATAGACTACAATGAGCACTATGGAGGTTCTTCCAATGTCCAGCCGGACAGAGGAATATTTATTCAGGCAAGATAACAGGATGGGCAAAATACAAAGCACAACAAGGATGGCGAACGGCACAGTCCTGTACCGAGCGTTAGAAAAGAAGGTGTAGGGAGTATAGACACAAGAAGGAAAAAGCAGGCAAAAAAGGGAGAGAGAGAGCAAAAGGCGGCTTACATTTACATACTAATACTGTGTAAGCTCAAACCAACAAACAACGCACTCATTTTGTCGCAGTGGTTAATTAGTGGTGTTTGTTACAAAGGTCGACGTTTCGATCCCTAGCTCTCAATACTATGGGATCATCATCAGGACTAGAAATTGAACTGTTGCCTGATAGATAGTGTCAAGGAGCCTGTAGGGTAGTAAGACAGGAAAAAAAGAAACAACAACAAAAAAATGATAAATAAACAATAAAGCAAGTCCACCTTACTAAGAACAAAACTAGTCAGGAGACCGTTAGAGGGGTGTGACAATTCGCTACGTGAAAAGGGTGAGTATATGTACATGCGAGAATCCACATGCGGTGGAAATTGGCAACGTTGTTGGGTGCTATGGCGCACATAGTCAAGATAGAGGGGGTCAATGGCGGTGAGGAGACAACAGGAGACGTGAGAAGTGCCCATAATGATCAGTGGGAGAGGATGCTAACGATGCGTGACCAATTAAAAAAGGGGTAGGATGTGTGTCCTACCGATGGAGGAGGATAAAAACAGAATTGGTGAAACGAAGGGGATGGCGCAGTGCTGTTGGGAGCGAATTAGTGCTGGCCAGGCGAGATCCGTGCGGAAAAAGGGAAACAGGGCTCATATGTGGAGGAGGGGTCTGTGCTAACCTGGAGACCAGCTCACAGTGGAACTAGTAAGGCTCGGTGGGAGCCAGGGACAACTCGATGGGTGCCTGGGGTACGTTGGAATTCCGCGATGCTGGAAAGAAGGATCTCCGTGTTCGTGTTAAGGGACCGTCGGCGACTGATGAACCAAGCGATCAGAAGGACTGGAGCTGGGAAAGGCAAGGAAAATATTGGCAGGGCCCCAACCAAAATCGACTGGTGATTTCCGGGGCCGTTTGAGGAACGGGCTTACCTTAAGGATACAACCAGGGCGCAGGGGGCCAGAACCAAGTGTTCAAGGGCCTGCGGTGGACAGTCTAGGCAGCGGAAGGGGCTGCCGGGTAGTGCGGGACCGGAGCTGGGGGAAAAAGGATTAAAGTGATTATATGGGAGAGCGAATAGTATGCGCTCTGGCGGCTGGCGTTTGGAGCAAGGCTTACCTCTCAAGGAGTAGCTGGCGGCCGGAGGGAGCAAGAGTCTGCTTCTCCGTTGGGCGTGATAGCAATGAACAGGTGGGACTGTGGGAGTTTTGAGGCGGGCCCGGGGAGTGGGCGAGAGCAAGGAAGGACTGTGATAGAGAGCGAGAAAGGCCGGCGGCCATGATGGAGTGGGAAGGAAAGTGAGGGGCTATGTGAGCATGCTTATCGAAATAGCGAAAATGTCACTGGAAGATGGGAGAAGCCGTAGAGCAAGGGTGCACATAATTAGCGAACACATTTTACTTAGAGGTTGAAGATAGCAAGTGTCAACATGGAGGAAAAAGGCAGCTGAATGTTGTTTGCATAATATTACAATTCAGATTTAAGCATGGAGTTCCAACAAGGGTAGTCAAACCAACTTAGAGTGACTGGAGCGAGGAAAACAGGTGATTCACAAATCGCACATGATTACAGTAAGGATGTCCAGTCTTCTGTCCTATTAAGTCCATTGTTGATAGAATTAAACAGAATGATTGTTTTTAGTTCCTCTCTGTTTAAAAGTTGAGCCATATTGCCACCTCTTGGAGGTAACTTCAGTGATTTGAGTACAGTCCAGCGCAAATCATCTTCATTGTGATTGGCCTCAGTGAAATGTTCAACCAGGGGGGCGTTCTGTGTATTGCATCGGATACGGCTTCTGTGCTGACAGATTCTGGTCTTGATTTTTTGGGTGGTCTGTCCGATGTATATTTTCAAACAAGGGCATTGGATAAGGTAAATGACATTGCAGGAATTACAATTTGTGAAAGCTTGACAATGCACTGTAATGTTATCAAATGTGAAACTTTTTCCTTCAATGGTGAACACACAGACATTGCACGTGCCGCATTTGGAATGACCAACAATGGGGGACAGACCCCAACTGGCAAGGAGAGTAGTATTGGGAGCGACAGGTAATGCAGCCCTGACCAGGTGGTCCTTCAGATTCTTGCTTTTCTTGAAGGCAAATAGTGGTTTGTCAATAGTGAGATTCCCTGCATTTAGAATGGGCCAGTGGTGCAGTATCGTTTTTCTCAATTTGTTGGATACCAGAGAGAAAGTGGTCACACAGGCGATTCTCTGCAGTTCTGTTTTGGGTTTAGGAGTCAAAAGCACCTCCCGGGGACAATACCAGGCTCTTTTTGAAGCATTTTTTACGATTCTTTTTGGGTAGCCCCTGTCTTTTAATTTGGAAGCCAAAACAGCTGATTCTCTGAAATAATCAGCCCTACAGGAGCAATTTCTCCTTATTCTCAGAAATTGAGAGTAAGGCAATGAATCCCTTAGAGCCCTAGGGTGATTGCTGGTGTAGTTTAAAAGGGTGTTGCGTTCTGTGGGCTTGCGGAAGAGGCGTGTGAGTAGTTCACCATTGTCATGGAAAATCGTAAGGTCTAAAAATGCTATGGAGGCAGTGTCAGTGGTGATGGTAAAAGATAAACCAGAGCAGTTGTTGTTCAACCAATGTAAAAATTGGCGTAGAACATCGACGTGCTGTTTCCAAATGATGAAGATGTCGTCGATGTATCTACGCCAAAACACGATGCCTGGGAAGAACGGATTGGAGGAAGTCAGAATAACATTAGTCTCCAATTGGTCCATGAAGAGTATTGCCAGATTTGGGGCAAAAATAGCCCCCATTGACGTACCTTTGATTTGTTGATAGAAGTTGTTATTGAAGCTGAAAAAATTACGGGTTAAGCAAAGTTCAAGAAGCTGTAGTATGAAAATGGTGGGGACGGCATGTGGGCGTGGACGTGAGTCCCCACCATTTTCATACTACAGCTTCTTGAACTTTGCTTAACCCGTAATTTTTTCAGCTTCAATAACAACTTCTATCAACAAATCAAAGGTACGTCAATGGGGGCTATTTTTGCCCCAAATCTGGCAATACTCTTCATGGACCAATTGGAGACTAATGTTATTCTGACTTCCTCCAATCCGTTCTTCCCAGGCATCGTGTTTTGGCGTAGATACATCGACGACATCTTCATCATTTGGAAACAGCACGTCGATGTTCTACGCCAATTTTTACATTGGTTGAACAACAACTGCTCTGGTTTATCTTTTACCATCACCACTGACACTGCCTCCATAGCATTTTTAGACCTTACGATTTTCCATGACAATGGTGAACTACTCACACGCCTCTTCCGCAAGCCCACAGAACGCAACACCCTTTTAAACTACACCAGCAATCACCCTAGGGCTCTAAGGGATTCATTGCCTTACTCTCAATTTCTGAGAATAAGGAGAAATTGCTCCTGTAGGGCTGATTATTTCAGAGAATCAGCTGTTTTGGCTTCCAAATTAAAAGACAGGGGCTACCCAAAAAGAATCGTAAAAAATGCTTCAAAAAGAGCCTGGTATTGTCCCCGGGAGGTGCTTTTGACTCCTAAACCCAAAACAGAACTGCAGAGAATCGCCTGTGTGACCACTTTCTCTCTGGTATCCAACAAATTGAGAAAAACGATACTGCACCACTGGCCCATTCTAAATGCAGGGAATCTCACTATTGACAAACCACTATTTGCCTTCAAGAAAAGCAAGAATCTGAAGGACCACCTGGTCAGGGCTGCATTACCTGTCGCTCCCAATACTACTCTCCTTGCCAGTTGGGGTCTGTCCCCCATTGTTGGTCATTCCAAATGCGGCACGTGCAATGTCTGTGTGTTCACCATTGAAGGAAAAAGTTTCACATTTGATAACATTACAGTGCATTGTCAAGCTTTCACAAATTGTAATTCCTGCAATGTCATTTACCTTATCCAATGCCCTTGTTTGAAAATATACATCGGACAGACCACCCAAAAAATCAAGACCAGAATCTGTCAGCACAGAAGCCGTATCCGATGCAATACACAGAACGCCCCCCTGGTTGAACATTTCACTGAGGCCAATCACAATGAAGATGATTTGCGCTGGACTGTACTCAAATCACTGAAGTTACCTCCAAGAGGTGGCAATATGGCTCAACTTTTAAACAGAGAGGAACTAAAAACAATCATTCTGTTTAATTCTATCAACAATGGACTTAATAGGACAGAAGACTGGACATCCTTACTGTAATCATGTGCGATTTGTGAATCACCTGTTTTCCTCGCTCCAGTCACTCTAAGTTGGTTTGACTACCCTTGTTGGAACTCCATGCTTAAATCTGAATTGTAATATTATGCAAACAACATTCAGCTGCCTTTTTCCTCCATGTTGACACTTGCTATCTTCAACCTCTAAGTAAAATGTGTTCGCTAATTATGTGCACCCTTGCTCTACGGCTTCTCCCATCTTCCAGTGACATTTTCGCTATTTCGATAAGCATGCTCACATAGCCCCTCACTTTCCTTCCCACTCCATCATGGCCGCCGGCCTTTCTCGCTCTCTATCACAGTCCTTCCTTGCTCTCGCCCACTCCCCGGGCCCGCCTCAAAACTCCCACAGTCCCACCTGTTCATTGCTATCACGCCCAACGGAGAAGCAGACTCTTGCTCCCTCCGGCCGCCAGCTACTCCTTGAGAGGTAAGCCTTGCTCCAAACGCCAGCCGCCAGAGCGCATACTATTCGCTCTCCCATATAATCACTTTAATCCTTTTTCCCCCAGCTCCGGTCCCGCACTACCCGGCAGCCCCTTCCGCTGCCTAGACTGTCCACCGCAGGCCCTTGAACACTTGGTTCTGGCCCCCTGCGCCCTGGTTGTATCCTTAAGGTAAGCCCGTTCCTCAAACGGCCCCGGAAATCACCAGTCGATTTTGGTTGGGGCCCTGCCAATATTTTCCTTGCCTTTCCCAGCTCCAGTCCTTCTGATCGCTTGGTTCATCAGTCGCCGACGGTCCCTTAACACGAACACGGAGATCCTTCTTTCCAGCATCGCGGAATTCCAACGTACCCCAGGCACCCATCGAGTTGTCCCTGGCTCCCACCGAGCCTTACTAGTTCCACTGTGAGCTGGTCTCCAGGTTAGCACAGACCCCTCCTCCACATATGAGCCCTGTTTCCCTTTTTCCGCACGGATCTCGCCTCGCCAGCACTAATTCGCTCCCAACAGCACTGCGCCATCCCCTTCGTTTCACCAATTCTGTTTTTATCCTCCTCCATCGGTAGGACACACATCCTACCCCTTTTTTAATTGGTCACGCATCGTTAGCATCCTCTCCCACTGATCATTATGGGCACTTCTCACGTCTCCTGTTGTCTCCTCACCGCCATTGACCCCCTCTATCTTGACTATGTGCGCCATAGCACCCAACAACGTTGCCAATTTCCACCGCATGTGGATTCTCGCATGTACATATACTCACCCTTTTCACGTAGCGAATTGTCACACCCCTCTAACGGTCTCCTGACTAGTTTTGTTCTTAGTAAGGTGGACTTGCTTTATTGTTTATTTATCATTTTTTTGTTGTTGTTTCTTTTTTTCCTGTCTTACTACCCTACAGGCTCCTTGACACTATCTATCAGGCAACAGTTCAATTTCTAGTCCTGATGATGATCCCATAGTATTGAGAGCTAGGGATCGAAACGTCGACCTTTGTAACAAACACCACTAATTAACCACTGCGACAAAATGAGTGCGTTGTTTGTTGGTTTGAGCTTACACAGTATTAGTATGTAAATGTAAGCCGCCTTTTGCTCTCTCTCTCCCTTTTTTGCCTGCTTTTTCCTTCTTGTGTCTATACTCCCTACACCTTCTTTTCTAACGCTCGGTACAGGACTGTGCCGTTCGCCATCCTTGTTGTGCTTTGTATTTTGCCCATCCTGTTATCTTGCCTGAATAAATATTCCTCTGTCCGGCTGGACATTGGAAGAACCTCCATAGTGCTCATTGTAGTCTATGTTGAAACATTCGTATCATTTCCTCTTATGCCAAGGACCTTTGTTCTTTAAAATATAATACATATGACTGGGCATGAAGAACTAATTTAACACAAGGTTAGTATTTTAAGATAAATTGGCCTCAATTTTAAAATGCTTGTCAGCCTGTATGTGATATTTAGGGTACAAATATCCATTTTTAGAGTAATTGGAATAACACATTCTGCTCCACAGTCCCATACCTTACATATCTGTAATAAGACATGACCTCATGACCAGTACATTTGGCATACAATAAACTAGTTACTAATAGCGCCAAAGTCTCAGTGAGTGCATAGTGTTTTGGCTTATGCCAAGCCAGTTCCACAGCTACTGGCCTGTACTGGAATGGATATACAACACACAGCACACAGTGTTCGAGGTCTAGGTAGCGGTCCTCAGGTTGCACAATAAGGCAACATATCAGTGCAGAACAAGCATTGGCCACGACCGGGAGTTGTGAGCGCACACGCGTGCAAAAATGAAATAAAAAAAAAACACGAGAGGTGAAGCGAGTGGTGCGCGCGCGCGGCGGGAAAAAAGTGCAAGCATTGGCCACAACCGGGAGTTGTGTGCGTGCACACGCACAAAAATGAAATTAAAAAAAACGCGAGTGGTGACACGAGTGGTACACGCGCGCGTGACGGGAAAAAGTGCTGTGCACGTCGCGCGCACTTGTGAGCGTAACAGCAAGCTGGTGGCCGGCAACAGCCTTTGGAAGCATTTCCAAAAGCCACTGACTAAATGTCTCGCAGAGCAGCGCATGCGCTGACTCAGCGAGACCTAAAAAGGTGTACTGTTTTTGATTGGGATTCTGCAAATGCCATGGGTCAAGTTATCCCAGCTCATACTTTAGCCTATTAATGGCTCTTGCCACTTTTGGTTTTCTTTGCATGCCCTTTCAGTGGTTAAGATCCAACTTCGGGGTGTGGAAAAAAATAACATTGCCTCTGATTATGCTGTTTTTAAAAAATTGGGCTTGATGAAAAGTCAAATCATAGATGGAGTCTGGCTCATCAAGAATCTACTCATATAGTGAAGCTAGTGTTATTGGTACTTGATCTAATAACATTTCTACAATCACCCATCATCCTGTTTTATTTGTAAGTGATTTAATAATTCTGCCTGTAAAACATCTGTTTGCCAATGTAACGACCCCACTATGGTCTGCTGAGGTAGAGGAAAACTGTAATAATTGGAAGGGGGCCCATTAAAATAGCTTCCGTTTATCTTTTCCTAGTTAGGACCCCTGAAGTAACACTATAGATGGTTTTTGTTCCTCCAGTCAGGACAGAATTGCATTGCATTTCCTTTGGATATTTAAGCCATTCACGTTACTTGGCAAGACACTAAATGTATGTATGTTCATAAAAAGCAGGCATTAAATCGAAAATACCTCCTGTAGCGTGTTTCCATGTTCCCCAGCATTATAGCATATCTCTCTCATCTCTTCTACACCACGACCTCCTTTTTAAACACGTACCTCTATCCTTTTCGGAAACTGTCTTTTCTAACCCAGGCAGCAATTCCAACTAGCAATTGATGCACCTCGCAACTCCCACCTCCAACTTCTCCCCTTCATATAATGAAAAACCCACTTCCCCATTCCCTGGCAGGTACCCCTACTTCTCAGCTGCCGATCACCTAGGTGCATTTCCCGCAACTGTCACCCTTTGGGTGCGGTGACCAGTGCTTAATTTGAGTCAGTGGTTTCCGGTACTCGGCACCAGCACTTAATTGGCAGTACCGGCACTTATGAGAGTCTGTAACATGGTGGTGCTATTTATCTAATTTAGAAATTAGCACAACAACAGCTGTTTATTAATTCAATTTCATTAAAATTACTAATTCCAGCCACCCAAGCCATTCTTATAGCTTTGGGGACTTGAATAATCGGAATCCTCACACTTGTGAGAAGGATGATGGTTAGTAGTTGTGTTAGTACTATCATTGGCTGCTGGCAGGGGCAGTGGGTGGTGCAAGCAGAATTGGTCTCCTGACAAGGCCACTGGCACTAATTTTGTTACAAATTAAGCACTGGCAGTGACTACACCCTGTTCCACAACCCAAGCATCACCAACTTCCAAAACAAAAATACACACAGAAACTATGCCCTCCCCCCCTCCAAAAAGGGTGGTAGTGTTGACTAATTAAAAAAAAAAGAGAAGGCAAATTATGCAGTGATATTATGTAGCGATTATTTTGTGACACTACTACTTCCTTATTTTGTTATTTGCACCCAGATTAACACTACCTGGACCAAGGTTTCACCTCATTAGTACCCACTTAACACACAAATAAACTAAAAGCAAGAGCAAAGGGACCAGTTGAGTTTTTCAAAGGGACTTCCACTGTGTAGCAAAATGTATCACCGTGTTTTTAATAACGTTTGATCCGTTCCGAGATAGAAACAACCTTTTCGTTAAAATTTGCAGATTATGCATCAGATGATGGATTATGTTTATGTGATAAATGTGGTAAATCCATAATTATGTGGAAAATGCATCAGCTGCAAAATCGCATAATTTCAGTGGCCCTGACTACATTGAATACAATTTTGTGGATTTACATGGTGCTAAACAAAAAATACATTTATAGAAAATACGTTTAGTTTTACTAATTCATTGAATATACCAACCACATTCAAGTATTATCTGCAGGATTATACTTGCTTTCTAAAATAAATAGTTAATTGGCTAATGGAAACCTCTGAGATAGTTGATATACAACCAGAACTCCAGTTACCAGCAGTGGAGAATAATACAAAATTGAAAAAAATGCTTAACACAGAATAGAAGGTAATTAAGAACTTGCCAGAGTCTATGTCTCTGCCGTGCTTTATTGGTACAGGGATTCAAAGCCATCAAATATCTCAAATATCTTTCTAATTAAAAGTAAAGATGTCTAGCCCAAAAAGATCAAATAAAAACCCAGCAAATAATAAAATGAAAACATTGATGCATTTTCATGACATTTTAATTAATACATGGGAAGTTGATTATGTCCAACGAAGGAGAGGGGCAAGGGGACAGGGCAAGAACTGTAATTGCAAATCCCCTGTGCTTTCATTATATGGGGATGTGCAAGCATGGCAAATGCATAAAGAGTCTGGAGCATAGCTGTCATTAGTGCAGCTAGTGCAATGGCATAACTGCATGTGGGTAGAGGTGCTCCCTGTGCCCCAATCAAAGTTGTCTTCGATACTCAATTTGGGAGTAAGGTGTTTTCCTTGCTTGCATTAGGGGACAAGACACCTTTGCTACATCATTATGAAAATCTGATGCAAGTAGTGGCACGCATTCACTAAGAAAATAGGTCTACCATTGCCTTATGGAAAGTGTTTGGTACGAGTTGGGCAATTTTCTCCGTCTTGCTCTCAGTTACCCTAAAAAAAAATATCGCAATGAAGCAACATGTTGGGCTACTACAATATTGAATCTGGGGGAGGTGGCTTTTTTATGAACAGATTGCCTTAGCAGAGATAAGCTACATCCTCAAAGAAGAATGTTATGAAAAGAAGTCAGAAAGGAAGTTTGCATTGTAACGGGTGGACTTAAAAGGTGTACATATAATTCACAGCAAAATATTGCATAGTACATATTTTTGACAAAGGACGAGTATATATTTTGCATTGTTAAGAAAGCCTATATGTGCACACATCTTTACTTTGTAAACAAAAATGCTGTCAAATCAATAATATGTTACCATAACAGCAACGTCGAACAAATGAACTCATGGGTGAATAGCCTTGTATTTTTATGATAGGCTAATGCAACCAAACTGCAAGCACTTCCTAATCAACATAGCGATAAATCAACACTTAAAATGTTGTTGAATTAGCAAAATATATATGTTAAAGTGGAGGAAGTAACCCGATTAGGGTCACCCGGGTCACTTGCGACCACCTCTCAGCCTTCCATACAACTGAAGAGTCGGTCAGACAGTAGAGAATACAAAACAAGTTATTTATTAGTACTGCGCTCGAGTGGAGTCCAGTCTGACTAGCCTCCTAAGATGCTACAGAGGGACTGACCCTCACCAACATTACATCAGATGTTATACATTTCTAATGCCCAGCAGGACCCACCCAAACTCGAAATTTCCAGTTGGAGGAGGTTAACAAAGGAGACACAGAAGATGAGCTACACTCCTGGGATCGGGTACATGTTATCTCAGCCTCAAGGTTACTCTGCCCGTGCCCGCCACTGTAAGCATGACAACAGGCCTATCTAACAAGGAAGGTATGCAAAGGCACATTTATGCATTCATTGAAACAACGAAGCTCAGCCTTGGAGAAATACAAAATAAATATCGGAGCTGCTTTCTGCTGAGGCAGACAAAGTGAGATAGAAGTTAGTTTCGATCATCACACAAAATGGCGGCTAATTGTAAAATGGTGCCACAAATGCTAACTTAAGCATAATGCCAATAGGGAGAGTCGATTGGAAGTATTTTTCCAGTCCAACAGACCCCCTTTTTAGCATTTCCTAACTAATTTTGCTACTACGGAAAGCTAAAACTCTCTGCATTATGTAATGAACATATTACAAATCTAAACATACACCATCAGTACTCAAAAATGCCCTAGTCAATGCACATTTAGTCCTGGATATACTGCATCATCATGGCCTTGTTCTTAGGGTCATGTTCCAGGGGTTTGGGGCGAGGCGTCAATATTTGTACACAACAGGCACAGCAGGCAGGAAGACAGTGTATGCACAGACAACATGTTAAAATCATACCAGCTATGGCGACCAGGAAGATGAGAATCTTCCAACCCCAGGACATGAATAGGCCCCAAAACCACCCAGTGAGAGACCATGTACCATTCTCTTGGTGTATGTCAGAGGCACGTCTATGGAGCGTCTGTATAGCAGCATACACATTCGGAGAGTGGTCCGGTATGTATACACAGCAGCTACTGCCGATGACACGACAGGCCCCACCCCAATCAGCAAGGATGAAGTCTAACACCATCTGGTTTTGAAGGGCAATGAGTCTCGTAGCCTGGAGCTCAGCTGTAATATTAGTCAGAATACCAGCAGTTGCATTTATGGTGAGTCTACGAATATTGAGACTATTGGATATGGGGTCCCAAAAGGGAACAATACCTTTCATAGCATCAGTGAACTGCTGCAATGTGGTGTCTGTCTGATCTATGTCTGCAGTGTCAATAAGTCGTCTAACACAAGATAAATGAACACCCCTGCATTGTAGTCGGTGATCCCTATGGTAATTGGATGCCGCTGTATACACTGGGGGAAGGAGAAAGGAGAGATAATATATTCCAGACCATCTCTGAGGAAGCCAAACTTAGGCCTGGGACCCGCAAACAAAGTAAACATTGTGAGGGGGCTGCAGAGGGAGGCTATTTGCATTGCTCAGTACATAGTCGTAATTGCAATTACTCACCCCACCCCGACTTTTCCTTTTCCTTTAACGCAGAAACTCGCTGTTGTGCTAACCACCGGAAATGGCATTGCCACATCATGAGTACTATTACGCAGTTGAAAGTACTTCAAATATTCAGTGACATAGAAATTCCCAAAATCAGACATTTCATTTAGAAGCCATGTTACATTTTGTTCTCTTTCGTACACATTCATGCAGGCTGTCGGGGACAATGTATCCGGGGTCCCTTGTTTCCCTGGGGTAAACCCTTGATGTACATGTATATACTCCAAGACTGTTTCATAGTCAGCTAATGTCGCATTCATGGTCTCAGAGTGATAATGAGTGTATAGCATAGTGAAGAGCTGAAACCAGCCTTCACAGCTCCCGAGGTAAGAAAAGGCATGGACAGCAACACAGCATTCTTGTGTGTTACAGAAGGGAGCAGTCTATAGATCCAGCAATTTGTGACATTGGACGTACCATGGGCCTGATGCAACATTTGGAGAAACACATTATCTACATATGTCTTTCTGTGTTCACATTTGTAGGGAGCCAGGGTGACAAACATGTTTTCAGGGGGAAATGTGTTGTTCCAATCAAAGAGTGCACAGGGTATTTCTCTTCCAGAAACCACATTATTCCTAGCATTGCTATTAGGAAAATCAGGACAATCACTATAAAAACGATTTTACCCCTTTTTTACCAACCGACCCCATCCCTCTCCAAACCTGGTGCTGCAAAAGGCTGTTCCTCCTCAACAATGGGGCGACCAAAAGGAGACATGGTTATTAGAGGGAAAGAAATGCAATGCAATGGGGCTGGCAACAAGGAAACAAGAGGATTGGCAAAATCTTTCCAGCGTCCTTCAGAGCCTCGCTGGCAGACTTCTATTGTTCATCCACGGTGGTGCTATTGATCACTTCGGTGGGGCAGCGTGATCACAGCCCTTTGGAGAAATCCCACGTCGTCCAGGATAGGGCACCCGCCGCTAATCCTGTTCAGTGTCTTGGACAATGCATCAATCTCCCTTTCCCTAAGCTATCGTTGGTACCGTAGACATGGTACATACACCCTATTCTTCATCCTCACAGTCCATCCCTACTAATCTGACTTCTCTTTTGGTGCACTGTCCCTCTGTCAGGGGCACAAATTGAACCTAGCCACTCCAGGCACAGAGTGATCAGTAAACAGGGGCTCAAATTCAGAGGGGCCAAGGGACTGGGGCTCAAGCACTTGTGGGCCAGTTGAAGAAGAATCGTGAATGGCCTTTATTTCTGGGGGCATTGCCTCATTTAACACCGGGTTGTTCTCCTCCTCGGACGAAAAAGGGATGAAATGTGGCACGTGCTCTGTCTCGTGGTCACCAATGCCATCGATCACCCACCGATCATAGGAGAGAGGCAACGGGACCTTACGGCAGTGATTGGTGTGTATCCAGTTCTTCCGACCAGTCGCTTTCACAGCACTTCTGGTGGAGAGGAGCACTTGCAGTGGCCCCTTCCAACGGGGCTCCAAACTTCCTTTTCTCTGGAAATGCCGAACCAGGATGAAAATCACCAGGTCGGATATCATGCCCGGGCCCTCTGTTTGCGGTGGCAACGTGTCCTGGATCTGTTGATGAATAGAACGCAAATTCTTAGTCAACTCATAGAGATAATCCACTAACAGAGGATATTCAATGTCAGAGAAGCGTTTTGTTCACAGGACACCCCAAACATTTACTGGGCATCTGAAAAAGACCTCATACGGTGACAATCCTGTCCTAGTGTGAGCCGTAGCTCTAGTTGACAAAAGAGTTAACGGTTAATCATCTGGACATTTCAATCCTGTGCTTTCCTGAATGTTTGCCATTTTCAGTTTGAGAGTACCATTGTACTTCTCAACCAAACCTGCTGACTGGGGGTGGTGTGCAGCATGGGACTTCTGCCTGATGTGTAGGCCATCACGCACCAGCTGGATGACCTTTGAATTGAAGTGACTGCCGCTGTCACTCCAGATCAAACGGGGCACGCCGAAGCGAGGGAAAAACTCCTTCAGGAGGGCTTTTGCCGTCACTAAGGCTGTGTTCTCCTTAGTGGGGCATGCCTCAACCAATTTACTGAATGCGCAGACAACCACTAACACATATTTCAAATTGTTGACCTGTTCCATCTCAATGTAGTCCATCTGGAGGACTTCAAAAGGGAAGTCAGGGGGTGCAAAATTACTAGGGGGTGTAGAAGTACCTTTTCCAGGGTTATACATCATGCATACCATACAATATTTTACCAAGTGAGCAGCAGTTTTTGGGATGTTATCATTCTGCCACACGGGGTCTAGTAGTCTGCATATGTCCTTGGCGCTAATGTGAGCTGGCCCGTGCACCATGGTGACTACAGGGAGGATATAGGCGTCCGGCAGCATCCACCTTTGCTTTCCTGACTTATCCGTCCAGCACCCATCCTCGTCTAAACGTGCTGTGCTTTCCTGCCATATTACTAACTCCTCAATTGTTGCCTCGCTCTGTATCTCTTTCACACTGTCCAGTGTATCCTCAAACATCGTAACTTTGGGTACCCATCTAGCAGGACCTGCCATAAACATCTTTTTCATCTTCATTCGAGCCGTCTCCTTAGCTGTTTCATTTGCAAATGCATTTCCCCTTCCCATATCATCAGTAACTGCCTTGTGGGCACTGCACTTCACTATTGCTAACTTCTTGGGGAGTGTCAGTGCTGACAAAAGCCTATGTATCAATGGGCCGTTCTGGATATTTAACCCGTGTGAAGTCAAGAATCCTTTCTCTGCCCAGAGCCGCCCAAAATTGCGGGCAACTCCAAAGGCGTACTGGCTGTCAGTATAAATATTCACAGTTAGTCCCTCACTTAGCTCACAAGCTCGAAGAAGGGCAACTAACTCTGCAGCTTGGGCTGATTGATAAGGAACTTGTGATGTCTCAACTACTGTGTGTAAGGTAGTTATCACGTACGCCGCAGTTGTGCCATCCGGTAATTTGCAACAAGAGCCATCGACCTATAGCTCCCCTTGGGGTTCAGATAGGGGGACATCAGTCAGTTCTACCTGTCCGTTTGTCTCTTCCTCAGTCCGAAGAATGCAATCATGTATGTCTATTTCCTCACTTTCAGAAGGGAGGGATAGGGTGGCACATCTTTTGATTGTGACGTGTGGTGCAAAGAGGGTCACCTAATAACCAGTCAGACGTGCACTGGTGAGGTGCTGTGTCTTTGTTTTGTTCAAAAGTGTATCCACAGCATGAGGTACCATGACTGTGAGATCGGTATCAAGGACCAGCCCTGCCAATTGTAGGATAGAGATGGCCACAACCGCTCTTAGACAGCTCGGGAGGGCTCTTGCGACGTTGTCATGCAAAGCAGAAAAATGAGCACACGGCCTCTGCTTACCTACAAAGGCTTGTGTTAAGACAGAAGGCGCGCAACCAGCCGTTTTGGGTACATACAACATGAACGGCTTAGCATAGTCTGGCGTACCCAGCACAGGCACAGAGCAAAGCGCAACCTTTAATTGCTCAAAAGCTTGTTGATATTCAGGCGTCCAGGGCAAGGGTTCATGCACATCTTTAGTGGTTAGCTGCAGCAGCGGCTTTGTAAGCGAGGAAAACTTAGGAATCAAGTGCCGACAATACGAAGTAATGCCAATGAAAGCTTGCACATCCCTCTGAGTCTTAGGGATGGGCATTTTAATAATAGCACTAATGCGTTCAGGTGTTAGTCTCCTTCCCTCCTTCGACAGTAGGTAACCTAGGTAGGTGACTTCCTGTCGACAATATTGGAATTTTGAAAGGGACACCTTATGTCCGTGCTGTGCCACATGTAGCAATAATTTGACCATTGCATCTTTGCAACCTTCTTCAGTGTCGGAAGCAATCAAGAGATCATCCACGTACTGCATTAATATATTACCTGGAGGAAGCGTGATGGAATCCAATTGACTTTTTAAAGCTTGACTATATGTGCTAGAACATTCAGTATAGCCCTGAGGAGCTCAACAGAATCTAAAGCTCCTGCCGGCTAGGGCAAATCCAAATAGGTGTCTGCTATCTCGATGGATCGGAATGCTGAAGAAGGCATTTTTCAAATCGATAACGGAAAAGAATTTGGCAGAGGAAGGAAACATTATCAGAAGGGCAGTGATGTTGGGGACCACTTGGAACTGAGGGACCACAATTTTATTAACCTCACGCAAATCAATCACAAAATGATAGACATCAGGATGGTCTTCAGAGGCACCCGAGGGTGCCCACATAAGAATGGGAAGGATATGGATTGGTGCATGCAGGCAGAGAGAGTGATTTATGAAGGGAGAGGAGGCCCACAGAAATGGACCAGAATTTGGGGGCCCTGGAATGTAAGTAGAGGTATGATATGTACTCCTTTCACTGACGCTCCCCCAGGGTCAGCTGACCATATTGTTGAGTAATGTCTTGTTAGCAATAATGTATGTAAGATGTGACCATTTTCTAATTCCGCAGATTTGCCACGATAATTGTTGTACTAATGCACTGAGACTGTTGAAAAATGATGATGATTGCACTGCACTACTCTTTATTATTCTATGTTTATGCTGCTTTTGTTTTTGTTTACATAATAAAAAAGATTTATTAAAAAAAAGAATGGGAAGGATAGGGCTATTACACACGTTTGCAGTCGTCTCTTCAACAACCCCTGAGTTACTCAAGTCCTGTATAATCTGCAATAGAGCTTGCTCCCCTGCTTGCAGTATTTTTTACTGAGGAATACGAGGCAAAACAGCATTGTCTTTGATCTTAATAGAAACTGGAGGTATGTGCAACAGCCCCATGTCCGTATGACCTGTAGCCCACAACTTGGGCGGCACATCCTTAAATTCAGCAGGGAGGGGCGCGTCCTTGGAGAAACACTGCTTGATACTAATCACATTGGGACTCATTGTCATATGGACACCTGCCGGGAAACAACACATTGTAGCATGAAACTTCTCCAATAAATCCAATCCAATCAAATTCTCTCCACAATTGGACGTCAGCAAAAATGGCGAATCAACAGTAAAGGACCAACAGTCAGGGCAAGGGGTTTGGATATGGGGCTCAAAAACGGCACACCAGATAAGCCTACCAAAACATTATTATGCCCAGACAGGGCTGCCCCGGGGACCAGTGAATGAGAAGCAGAGCTGTTCAGTGCGCCTGTATCCACCAAGAATTGCTTACCTGAGCCCTGCAAATCAGCAGTAACATAAGGTCCACGCTGATCTACAGGTATCTGACCTGGTCCCTCACCCTGTCCCTGGCTGTCCTAACTGTGGGACAACCCCGTCACTTTGTCCAAATCATAGTCATCATGATAGTACTTTTGCCCTTGAGGGTCATCAAAATAGTTCTGATCAGAGTGACCCTGCGACACCTCATCTTCCTGAACCCCGTCATGACCACCTGCTCCACGACCCCGACCACGAGAATCCCGTCCTCTAGGGGCCGCAACTTTCTGCAACAACGCCAGCACTCGCTGCACCAGTGTCCCTCCTCCTTACAATATGCGTACTGATTCGTCCCCATAGGCACAGCATTTCTGCTAGTGCGGGGCAGTTGTTGGGTCGGACCAGTGCCACATCCTCTTCATTCCCCCTGGATGCCTGCTGCATCAACACCTTCGTCTTTAACTCCTTATTTTTCTTCTCCACCTTCTCCTCCTCTTTGTTCTCTCCGTGCTCATAAGTCTGTGCCATACTCAATATCACTGATGGGGAGGAGGTCGTCCAAGTGCTCTCCGAAGCCTGTAACTGAGTTGTGATCTTGGGAAGCAGGTTCGTAACAAATCTGTTAACAAACAATTGCACACCTCCTTCCATTGACAAATCCTGTCCACTGTAATCCAAGAACACAGATACACTTTAATCTTTCTTCTGACGACATGCAGCTAACTTGCCACAATCTACTCTTCTAGGTGGAATAAGAGAGTGCATGTAAGTAATAATTCAACCTGGCAAAGCTAGTATCTTAGCCTTAGGCTTCTTACCAGGCTTTCTCTCCTTATCCCAGGCTCTGATCTCGTCCCAAGTGCAACCCAATTCCACAAAGTGGTCCTGTGTGTGCACCTGCCGCCGAATATCAACTGGTACGAGCAAACCAAAAATCATCTCAATGTCTGCCAGCGTCATCACGGTCGACGATGCAGCCTCTGTCAATTCTTTATAATATGCAGTAGGATTTGTCCTAGGATCGGGTAACTGACTCCTGAGGGACAGAACCTCACTTCTCTTCCATGGGGTATAAATCTGTTGCTCCTGAAAACGGCATTCTACTCTCTGCGTACAACAACATCTTGTGCATTCCTTACCTCCGGTATTTCAGGGTGATACAAAGGGTGGACTTCCCTCATCGGAAACTGGAGTATCGCCTTCTGACTTTTCTAAATCAACCTACCTCAATAACCGAGTAACACTGCAACATTACCAAAAAACTGTTCAGGTGCCATGTCAGCCGCATATACATGGTCCCTAATATCATAAATGACCTGAGGGGCCACTCCACCAAAACACTGCCCCCATAACCCAATCAGGGTAGCCGACATGTGTTTGAGGGCATGTTGCTGCACAAACGGCTCGTAGTCCTTTAACACACTCCACACATCCTCTAGGCTATAAATGGGGTTACGAGCCAACTGGGCAGATTGATTAGCTTCCATTTTCTTCTCCTCCTCCCCCACATCCGATCGTATCTGTACTTGTCCCAATCATTCCTTAGCAGCCGCCAAGTCCCCACTTCCAAATCCACACACTGGCATTCCAAAACTCAAGGGTGTTGGAGTATGGGAGAGAGGGGAGGCAGTAGCAATGGATGCATCTGGTACTAAAGTTATCAGAGGCTGTGAAGTGGGTGTGAGAGCTGGGGAAAGAGATGACGAAGCAACAGGCGTAGCAGGAAGACTGGCAGTCGTAGTAGCCACAGGGAGAGAAGCTGAAAGAGATATCAGAAAGGCAATGACCGAAGCAGCCTGGTCACTAGCAGAAGAAGCAGGACACGCAGAGACAGGAGGAGCAGATGGCTGGGGCTGCGGGACAGCAGGATATATTCTCTGCGGGGCATATGGTGGTGGAGGCTGGGTCTCCAATAGTTCCTCCACTAATGGGTCATCTTCCTCTCTGTAAACATAAGACTTATCGCATTGTAATCTAAACTTCCTATCCACACACTCTATACCTTTCTCTATTTTCTGCCTATCATATGCTACAGCTTTCTGAGTTACTGTCTGCGTCCTCCCTTTCCAAGCCTCTTTTTCTGCCTTCATCCATCTCCTTTTGGCCTCTTTCTGTCAGGTTTGGAGTGAATCAAACATCGACTGCCTACTTCTTTTTTGCGAATAACTTATCCTGCAAGAAATTCAATTTTTGTTCATCAAAGGAGCCGCTCAACGTCCACTGCAACTTGGCATTGCCCCTCGTATATTTGTGCCATAATGTACTAAACATAATAGGGCTATTGTCATGCTTTATGCACATTTGAAAATTCGGCGTGCCTTCTGGAGACGCAGGCTGACTCTTTTCCAATCGAGCATCGGTAGAACAACAACGGCATCCCACACAACAGAACTTGCTCAGACAAGGCATTCCCACAGACGCACGTTCACTATATATACCAAACAAGTAGTTGCAAATAGCTTCACCAAAATTGGGTCACAGACCCCGTCAAATACGATCCTCAAGTGGTACCATACCCAAAAAGAGCCCAAACAAAATCAAGCGCTTGTCCAAAAAACGATCCGCAGACCGTATCCAATTTAAGCCAATGTGGCGCCACAATAAAAAGGAACAACAGCAAACTCACCTGGTGCACACAGGTCAAACAAATTTATTCTCCACTGCCGACTCTTCAGACCAAACAGTCAGATCCAAGGGTTTCACCTTTCAGGACCCCAGCCAGGATGACCACTGGGCGAGGCACCGCCCTATCAGACAGGCGGGGCAGCTGCGAGTGCTAGGCTCTATTATGCAGGGATCCCCGATCTGCCAATCTGACCTGACGCGGCCCCGTCCTCCTCACCGGTCCGCGGGCATAGAAGGGTCACTCATCCAATGGGGTCCCTCTTTGGGCACCAAATGAAGGAAGTGACCCAATTAGGGTCACCCGGGTCACTCGCGACCACCTCTCAGCCTTCCATACAAATGAAGAGTCGGTCAGACAGTAGAGAATACAAACCAAGTTATTTATTAGTAGTACGCTTGAGCGGAGTCCGGTCTGACTAGCCTCCCAAGATGGTACCGAGGGACTGACCCTCACCAACATTACATCAGACGTTATACATATCCAATGCCCAGCAGGACCTGCCCAAACTGGAAATTTCCAGTTGGAGCAGGTTAACAAAGGAGACACAGAAGATGAGCTACACTCCTGGGATAGAGTACATGTTATCTCATCCTCAAGGTTACTCTGCCCTTGCCTGCCACTGTAAGCATGAGAACAGGCCTATCTAACAAGGAAGGTATGCAAAGGCACATTCATGTATTCATTGAAACAGCGAAGATCAGCCTTGGAGAAATACAAAAAAAATATCGGAGCTGCTTTCTGCTGAGGCAGACAAAGTGGGACAGAAGTTAGTTTTGATCATCACACAAAACGGTGGCTAAATGCAAAATGGTGTCGCAAATGCTAACTTAAGCATAATGCCAATAGGGAGAGTCGATTGGAAGTATTTTTCTGGTCCAACAAAAGAACATAGATTGGTTCACAATTACAATCTACTTGTCACATCACGTGCACTCTAAGAAAAACACTTCTGGATGCCAATCGCCAAAACCTGATGGAACTACAAATACAACAATGTAACTATCAGCCAAAATACCATGGCCATCCAAGCAATGGCAAACCATGGAAAACACATGAAAAACAGTTGCTGAAGGGGGCTGACATAAAGCCCACTCTTCTCTCTGTATTTCTCTTTAATATAAGTCTATAAAACGTGATGACAAGCTCTTCCAGACAGCTAAAGACATCTGTATCCTGACCTAAAAACAGGGAAAGAAAACCATGGATTTCAGACAGATAGAATCTGAAACACGTAAAAGCAGAAGCTACCGACCATTGTTTGCGATTAAGGCATCTCAGATTTGAACCTACAGAAATGAAGAGATGGTGATGGATTTGCAGAACCTTTCTGATGCCTTCCTGATCACAACTTTATGATATTGTGCCAATTACATATCTTTATGAGAGTGATCAACACTGTAATTTAAAATAATTAGAGTCTAATCCAATGCCTCCAGCAGGCATAATTGTTATTCCATCCCCTGGGCTCAATATTTCATATATACAGTCAAAAACGCTCTCATCCTGTGGAGACATGGACATCCTCTCTGACGCGTCTTATAGCCTTATGTTTATGTGACACAGAAAAGGATCACTCTGCTTATGAGGAGTCTATGATGCAGGAAAACATAAATGATGAAATTACATAATGAAGAAAAATGTGTCATAGACGCTGAAGATGTGAAGGGACTGAAAATGCAGACCAAGCAAAGAGTTTGACTCAAAAAGTATTTTTAATCATCCATGTAGGAAGAACCGTTTTGTTGCCTTGTCATTCCATTAAAATGGCTCTGGAGAGCACATTGTATTGTATTGTATTGTAGGCGGTCTTGTATAACGCGTAGTTACCCTCGGGCATCCCAGCGCTTGATCAGCCATACCCTGGCCACGGACAAGAAGCACATCAAAGAGGAAACAAGTAAGTTTTCAAAAGCTTCCGGAATCGAAGGGTGCCAGTTTCTGAACGCAACTCCAACGGGAGCGCGTTCCATAGGGTGGCAATGTGCACTGCAAATCTTCTGCCGCCCGTACGGGCCTTACACACCCTAGGGACCTTGAGGAGGGATTTCTGGTCAGAGCGCAAGTTTCTGGAGGCTTTATAGGGCACCACCAGCTTTGATAAAATAGGGGGGCCATTACCCTGAAGAATTTTGTGTGCTATGCAGAGGGACTTGAACTTGACCCTCTCCCGCACAGGGAGCCAATGCAAAGTCTTCAAGGCTGGTCTAGCCGACTGTCTCCTAGGTGCATTGGTCAATAACCTAGCCGCAGCATTTTGCACTTGTTGGAGCTTCCTCAGCGTAGCATCCGGGGTGCCAAGGAAGATCGCATTGCAGTAATCTAGCCTAGATATAATCAACCCCTGAATAAGTAACTTCCTTGAGGTGGGGGGAAGAAGGGGCAGGACTTTGCGAGCAGAGCGAAGGAGCCCGAAGCAGATCCCTGCCGTTTTCTT
This sequence comes from Triturus cristatus, assembly GCF_964204655.1. Classification (NCBI taxonomy): domain Eukaryota; kingdom Metazoa; phylum Chordata; class Amphibia; order Caudata; family Salamandridae; genus Triturus; species Triturus cristatus. Next base: position 1,238,673,884 of record NC_140591.1, on the reverse strand, counting down.
GGCCTGAGTCTTAAAAGAGAGATCCTGCTCGAGCCAGACTCCCAGACTCCCAAGCTCTTAATCTCCTGTTTAGAACAGGGGAGGACCCCCAAACAGCTAGGCCAGCTGGAGATAGGGAGAGGGGGAGCCTTATGCCCTAGCAGCATAATTTCAGTTTTTGAGCCATTAAGTTTCAACGCTGATTCGCACATCCAGGTATATACCTGGGACATGCATTGATGCAGTACATCCGGACTATTCACCAATTGGGAGGGAGCCACCACCAACTGAGTATCATCGGCGTAGCTGACGATTTTTATCCCAAAAGGTGACACCACATCCTCCAGGGGGGCCATGTACACATTAAATAATGTGGGACTCGGAGAGGAGCCCTGTGGCACCCCACACTGGAGGGGGACTGGTAAAGACCGCGCGCCGCCCTCCCAGACCTGATAAGTCCGGCCAGTGAGAAAAGAACGAAGCCACAGCAACGCAACACCACTCACTCCCACGTTTGACAGCCGTTGGATCAACACTTGGTGGTTAACAGTGTCGAATGCTGCACTAAGGTCCAGGAGGATCACTGCCACTGACCCACCCGAATCCAGAATGCTTCTAGCTTCATCAACAACTGCCAAGAGGGCGGTGTCGGTCCCATGGCCAGGTCGGAAGCCTGTTTGAGTTTCTCGTAGCAGCCCGTTGGACTCCAGAAAGCTGGAAAGTTGATAATTGACCAGCCTTTCTGCGATCTTACCAAGTCCCGGCAGCAGAGAAATGGGCCTGAAATTAGCCAGGTCCGAGGAATCCAGACTTGGCTTTTTCAGGAGAGCCTTCACAACAGCTCTTTTCCAACCCAATGGTACCACCCCTTGAGTGAGGGACAGATTGATGAGGTTCATGATCGGGGCCGCGATGACGGAAGCCACTTGTTTCAGGAACCTCATTGGAGCAGGGTCTTCTGGCGAGATGCACTTCATGGAGCTAAGTTCCTTTATCACTTCCGGCTCTGATATCAGGTCAAAAGAGTCGAGTAGATCGTGTGCTCCTCTTCTTTGGCTCACTGAGTCAATGCTCTGTGGGGCCCGAGGAAGCAGAGAAAGGATATTCTCAATTTTAAGATGGAAGTAGTCCGCGAGTTCCCTACACTTCTAAGCGGGATTATCATGGGTAGCTGGTGGCTCAGGGATTTTGAGGAGCTCCTTAACCACTTTGAAGGTCTCTCTAGAAGAATTGGACGCGTTGTTAATTTTCTCCTCAAAAAATTGGGCCTTAGTATCACGAAGGGCATTCTTATACATCCTCATAGCTGCACGATACTTCTCCCGACTGGCCACCTCCCAGTCCCTTCTCCAGGTCCTCTCCAACTTCTTGCAACTTCTCCTAAGGGTACGCAACTCTGCAGTATACCATGGGGCCGAGCCCGTTCTGCTCCCACTCTTAGCCACTCTCTTTTTGGGCAGAATGGCATCTAAGGAGTTGGTCACCCATTGATCAAAGGCCAAGTCGGCCGTTGACGGGTCAGCGGCCAAGGGAGGGTAAGAGTTCTGAAGCTGCACCATCCAACTCTCAAGTGAGAGTTTAGACCAAGCCCTTTCCAAAGAGTAGACTCTGGGGGACAGGACGGGCCTTGGGTCACATTGCATGGTCAAAGGTATCAGAAAGTGGTCTGACCATGGCAAGGGGCAGGCAGGCAAGGCTTCTAGGTGCGGAATATTGGCAAAGATAGGATCGAGAAGATGTCCTTTAATATGAGAGGCCCCCCGATTACTTAGGATCAGGTTGTATGCTTTCAAGTCACAGCACAAGTCTGCGGCTATTGAATCTGAAGGCTCATTAAAATGGAGATTTAAATCCCCCAGCACCATAAAATTAGTGGTAGTAGAGGCCAGCAGCATAAAAGTTTCCATAATGGAGTTAATAAACCACCCCAGTGGGCCTGGAGGTCGATATATCAGCACACCCGAAACTGTCGTGGTAGGGGAGATCCGTAAAGCAAACTGACAGCTTTCACAATCCTGTATCTCACTATTTTGAGCCCTGCATACAAACACTTCTCTGTAAATGCCTCCCCCTCAGCCCGAGGGTCGATCCAAATTGTAGATGAGGAAGCCTGGGGGGAGGGCGCGAACCATGTCCGCCCCTGAATTGGGCGTAATCCAGGTTTCTGTTAAAAACAAAATGTCCAGGTCGTGGTCTTGTATCAAGAAGTTAATCTCTAGTGCATGACAGGGCAGAGATCGACAATTTAGCAGGGCCATTGACAGGGTGTACTTGCCCCTGTCAGGTTGTATGATCTTGCAGTTCCGGCATGCAGAAAAGGGGCCGACTCCCTTATAAATGTGCTTACATGCTGCTCTTTTAGGGGCGCGCAATGACATAATTTCCTCCCGGGAGTAAATCAGGCGCTTTTCTGCAGTTGAAGTCGAGAGTCCTGGCCCTAGGCCCGTCCTGGCGCGGACGGGCGCAGACGGGCTTGCCTCTGGCGCGCTTCTGGCGCGCCAACGGCACGCCCGCTGCGCGCGCGCGCGCTGCACGCTTGCATTGGCCTAGTAGAAATAGTCCCTGCCGGACAACCCAAGCAAAGATGGCGCCCGTTGATAGGCCCGGGCAGAAGGGGAGGAGTCTCGCAAAGCGAGTGAGTAGATTGTTTTTAAGGTGCGGGTGAGAGGGCTATACCAGTTTTTAAAAGTATATGCAACAGGGTTCAAGAGTGCAAATTTTAAAAGTATGCGCAACAAGGTTTACAACAACAATATAAAATAGAATAGCAGCAGGTTTAAAAATAAAAACGCAATTCTAGGGCTTCCAACCCTCGAGATTGTCACTAAGCGAGAGCGAACTTTTGTGCATTACAGTGTGAGCGTTGGTAGGGTATCTCTGAGCGTAGGGCACATGCATGACAGCCTGAAAAAGATGGAGGATCATGTTATTATGTATTGTAAAGCACTTTAATGCAGAGCGTCTTGGAGCTGGGGCACAACAACTAACATCTCAACTGTCATGAGATTCAGTTCAAAAGCTTGGAGGGAAAGGTGAGAGACACTATACAACAGATGAACTAAGAGAATTAAACTTATTGTACTGAGGACAATTGCAAATTACTTGTGTACTCTTGAGATAATTCTTTAACGAATGCTAAAACATAACGGGCCTCATGTAGGTAAATTACATTTACCACTTCATAAATACCGAATCATACCGATTCGGTATTTATGAAGTGGTAAATGCAATGTAGGTAAAAAGTCGGTAAATATTACCGATTCGGAAAAATTCGGTAATTACCGATTCGGTATTTACCGATTCGGTAATGAGGCATACCTTCCCATTGATGGGAAGGTATGCCTCATTACCGAATCGGTAAATACCGATTCGGTAATGGGGGAGCACATGCAAGGGTGGCAGGGTGTCACATTGACACCCTGTTGCACCCCTGATTCGGCCATGTGTGCACATGTGCCGCACATACATGCCCTAAGGGCATGTATGTCAGCCACATTGCACACTTCTAAGCGCTATAAAATGCTTTTACACATCCATTCTTTATTTACCACCAACTATTTGTTGGTGGTAAATACCGACTCCAGACAACACCCACACACTCCCCCTACATCTCATTTCTGTATTCGGAATTTACCGAATCGGTAAAATTACAGTTTCGGTAATTTTACCGATTCGGTAAATCACCGAATACAGAAATGAGCCCCCTACATGTCAAAAGCCTAAATACCGGTCGGTAACGGTATAATTACCGAAAATCGGCCGTTACCGACCGGTATTCGGCTACGTACATGAGGCCCAACATCTCAATAAGTATTAGCAATGCCTGCAGGTCTGACTTATAAATGCAAGTGCTTTTAAGGCACTGATGGGTTTAGTCACTCTATAAGTCATCATACATGCACTCTGTCACTCAGCCTTGCACTCATGCATCCATTAATCTATCCTCTAGCTCATTTTTGTATTCATCCTCGGTCACAACCACAATAAAACACACAAAAACTCATCAACATGTACACAATAAGTTGAAATAATACAAGTAGAAAATAAATATGCTGCAATCTAAACACTGCAGGTATATGCTTGCAACACCAGCACTAAACTTAGCAGTGCGTCGAAGGACTGGGTTATTCTAAGACCCAGCGGTGCCAGGGAACAACACCTGAGACCTTCGTGGGTTACCTGTTCTGGCGTACCAAACACAGAGACACGGGACACTTCCAGCGACGTCAGAGATCAGCGTTTATTTACTGCAGGGATACAGAGGTCACAAGAAGTACACAACGTGTAGGTTCTCGGAGACTGCTTCAATTTGCAAAACGTTATACACGTTTTTCCCATAGAACAGTATGGTGAACAAAGATTACAACTCAGTTCCCACAATAAACTTCAAAAGAGTCGCGTTCATGTTTCAGGAGGCCGGAACATAATTACAACAGTATTGCCAGTTCCCAACTGTACAAGCATACCTTCTCTGCAATAAAACACATTCCATTCTGATCGTAAACACATTAGGAGAAGGGACAAGAACAGATGCAAAGAAAGGACAAGGATGCACAACAGATTAGAGAAGAGTGTTAGGAGTAGTAAAGGAAACTTGATAACGAGATCAGAGACCCCGTGTCTAATGTATGCATGACTGAAACAATAGACCGGCACGGCCAGATGAGCCTTGAGCGGGGCCATCTGCCTTCGTCGTGTCATTTCCCTCGTCATAAAAGTCATACTCAAAGAAACACGTGTCCCTCGCATAAGTGTGAGAGTCCCAGGGTCACGAAGCGGACAAAGTCCGTTCGCTGGCTACTTGAGGGCAAGAAACAAAACGGATGCCGTATCTAAAATGGAACCCGAGGGTTCAGATGAACGAACCCGAAAATAAGACGAACCATACGTGGTTGCGTAGCAAAACTGCGTACACCCACTATACTCGTCATTTGCGGTTCGTAGACACCCAACTCATCCATATTCGTCACCACTCAAAAGTGTCGTTCCGTCCCACACGGAACCTCAGACGCTCCTTTTGCCCTCATGTAGGCAAGCACTAGTCAAGATCGGAATCTATTTCAATATTCATCAGATCGTTCAGTTGCTGCTGGAACATCATTCTATTCATCAACGTCTCCTTGGTAACAGATGGCCGTCTTATACACGTTGTAGCACATAGGCCACATAAGGCAGGACCACACTGTACACAAAGACAACACGTGAACAGAAACGTTACAACAACCCCTACGATCATCAGAATCTTCCAACCCCAAGTTGACATCAGGCCCCAAAAGCATCCTAGAAGCGTCCAATTACCTTCGTCCACGTGTATGGACTCGGAAATCTTGTGCAACTTCGAGATGGCTTGGTAGACAGTTGGAGCATTGTCAGGAATAAAAATGCAACAACTCGAATGGATAACTTTACACACACCACCTCTATCTGCGAGAACAACATCTAGAACCATACGGTTCTGCAACGTCATGAGTCTATCCGCCTGAAGTTCAGCTGTTAGATTACCAAGGGCACTTGCAGTAATATTAGCAGTCGACTCAACTACACGTGTCAACTGTCGTAGGTTCCTACTATTAACCATAGGTCCCCAAAACGGCAAGAAACCCTTAAAAAAGTCTCCTGCTTCTTGACCGGCAGTATCCTCTTTGCTAATAACGCCTCTCACAACTCTAGTTTTGTGATAATCTGAGGCGACAGTGAAAGTCGGTGGTAAAAGATTCGCTATATAACAGGTACCCGAAAAATCACGGGGTAACCATGTATATGCGCGTTCATAACATACAAAATAAGTGCCCTTAGCGGTCAGAAAAACAGGGGAAGAGAGCATCGGCAGAACATACGTGTCAGTGCAAGCACTGTTCCCAAGTTGTGCTCTCGGATTTCGACCTAAACCTTTCAAGCAGAAATTACCGAGGTGTGGTACAATCCATATTGGGGACGAGCTCTTAAGCTGTCTATCACCCACTGACGTACTATAATCAGCCTCGCTCAGATCCTTATAAGCCTGTACCTCTTCACTTGGGATAAGCGATGCATCAAAAACATCTCTATCTAAATCCGCTATCGCTATCGCCAAAGGTTTGTGATACGGCCCAGGACCAAAATTGGCAGAACGTGGCTCTCGACTGGGGTAGGAATCTAGTGCACTACGAAACATAGTTTGGAATGCTCGAGCCGAACCCTGGGAGCTGTACGGAAGGACCAAATATGGAATACCCCTATCCATGGTATGTGGCATTAACCCACACACCCAACAATTGGTAGTGTTCATCACCAACTGATGCTGATGTAGAAGTTGAACGAAGGAGTTATTCATAAATTCCGCACATCTAACCTGTTCATGTTGAGGCAGAGGATGAAAAGAATGTGGGGAAACAGTGGTGAGGGAGCTCAGTTTAGGAAAAAAGGTAGGTGAAACAGAAGGTGATAACAACTGTACTCCAAAATACACTCCACCCACCAATAACATAGATACGGTCAGGAACAGTAGGAACACCTGAAACAAAAAACATTTTGTACGTACAACTCTTCTTAATTCTGATCTCTGCGTCGACATCCTTTCTACTTCCAACAGCTTAGAGAATGCCATCCTCTACAAACCGTCCGTGACGTACTTGACGCACTTCGTTCTGAGTAGCGATTATCAATCCCCAGGAGTTCCCAGGAATCGACAAAAGTAACCGACCTAGCGTCAGAAACCTGCTAAACAGAAAGGAGTACCCGCACGGCCCTACGGTGACCCGGATGGAGAGGTTTCCTCGAAAAGTTCAGATTACAAATCTCTTAGCCGTGGGACAGCACATAAAAACTCAAAAAGAAAGGATATAATTGTCCATAATATTCGTAACATCAAAAAGCAAATATACTGCTAATTTTTATTAGTCCTTGAACGAAGAAAGTATCGATTTCTTCCAGGTCGAGTTTGCTCTACGAACAATTGTTCAGCTGGCACAACAGTGTTCGATGAAGTGGACAACGAGTCAGACCTTGGGCTCTCTGCTACCGATGACTCCACATGTGGGTTTGGCAGTAACAAATCATTCCTCACAGGTTGAGCGTCGCTAAACGGCACAAAGTGCAAAGGAGTCTCAGTTTCTGTTGCCGAAATCCCAGTCCTCACCCAACCATCCGTTGGTAAGGGGATCGGTACCTTTTTCGTGTGGCTGGCGTGTACCCAGTTCTTCCGGCCCTCCAGTCGAACCGCAGTCCTCGTTGTCAACAAGACTTGAAAGGGTCCTACAAATCTTGGCTCCAAGTTACGTTTCCGACCGAAATTTCGGGTAACAACCCAGTCCCCTGGCCGGAGCTGGTGTCCAGGACCCTCTGTCTGCGCCGGTAGAGCTTCAAAGACCTGTTGATGGATTAACCGTAGTTTAGTGGTCAAATCATGCAGGTAATCAATTAACATTGGATACTCAAGACTATCAAAAGCCCTTGGTCTCGGGACCCCCCAAATATTCGCAGGGCGGCCGAACACAATCTCATATGGGCTAAGCCCTACTCGAGAGTGTACGGTCGCTCTGGTCGATAGGAGAGCCAGAGGCAAGGCATCAGGCCATGATAGACCAGTCGTAGCTTGAATCTTGGCGAGTTTTAGTTTTAGGGTACCATTGTACCCTTCAACCAAACCCGCTGCCTGAGGATGATTGGCACTATGGAATTTTTGACGAATTCCAAGACCCTTACACACACTCTGCATTACACTTCCCACAAACTCGCTTCCATTATCCGACCACACGATCCGTGGCATTCCGTACCGGGGAAAGTATTCCTTCAGTAGGATTTTTGCTGTGGACAGGGCAGTGTTATCCTTAAGAGGATAGGCCTCAATCCATCTGGAGAACGCACAAACCACAACCAAAACATACTTCAGGTTATTGCATCTCTCCATATGGATAAAGTCCAGCTGGATAATCTCAAAGGGACAAACAGGAGGAGCAAAATGACCAGGTGGAGTGGGGGTGCCCTTGCCAGGATTGTGCATCAAACACACCATACAATTCTTAACCACTCTCTCGGCACATTTAGCAATACCCTCATTCCTCCATACAGGGGACAAGAACCTACATATTCCTTTCGCACTGATATGTGACAACCCATGAGCCATCGTCACAACAGCTAATACGTACGCATCTGGTAACATCCACCTCTGACATTCCGTCAGGTCAACCCAACATCCATGCATGTCCAACTTTCCCGTACCTTCTTTCCACTTAGTCTTTTCAGCTTTAGTAGCCTCATTCTGAATTGCTTTCACACTCTCAATAGTATTTTCACACATACCAGTCTCCGTCGGCCACCTTACTGAACTCGTGACATACATTCGGGTCGCAAGATCCTTAGCCGTTTCCTTAGCAATCTCATCCGCAAACGCATTACCACGACCAACATCATCCGTCACTTTCCGATGTGCACTACATTTGACAATCGCCACTTGTTTAGGCAGTGTAAGTGCATCCAAAAGGTCATTCACAAGCTGCCCATGCTGAATCTTCGTACCATGCGATGTCATAAATCCCCTTTCTCTCCACAGTCTTCCAAAGTTATGCGCAACACCGAATGCGTACTGACTGTCGGTAAACACATTCACTCGCTTTCCTTTAGACAAAACACACGCTCTTGTCAACTCTGCAGCTTGTGCTGAATTCTGATTCAATCTCGCAGTTTCCACAACCGTGCTCAACGTCACTACAGCATACGCAGTCGTCACATCGCCATTCGGCAATTTAAAGCACGAGCCATCCACATACAAAGTACCATCGGGATCTGTCAAGGGAGTGTTTTTCAGGTCCACACGACCTTTTGTTTCTTCCTCAGTTCGTAAATAACAATCATGTGGTGGCACATCATCTGATTCCATATTAATCGGCAACAATGTCGCCGGATTCAGTACATTTCAACGTTTGATCTGTATATGACTTGCCAAAAGGGTCAGCTCGTACCCAGACAACCTTGCACTCGTCAGATGTTGAGTCTTTGTCCGATTCAAAAGAGTATCAACTGCATGCGGAACCATCACCATGAGCATATTATCCATAACAAGACCTGCGGACTGACGAATAGACGCCGCTGCTGCCGCTGTCGCCCTCAAGCAACTTGGCAACGCTCTAGCTACCGGGTCTAAGGTCGAGGAAAAATATGCACACGGGTGCTGCTTGCCACCAAATTGTTGCGTTAAAACACTCAACGCACAACCTTCCCTCTCGTGAACGTATAATGTGAATGGCTTGCTGTAATCAGGAGTACCTAACACGGGAGCCGAACACAGTGCATCACGTAGTTCAGAAAGACTTTTCTGACATTCCTCCGTCCATGGCAAAGGAGTTGAAACGTCCTTGCACATGAGAGCTATCAATGGCTTCGCTAACAGTGAAAAATTCGGAATCCACTGTCTGCAGTATGACGTGATACCTAAAAAGGCGCGCACATCTCTCTGGGTCGTCGGCACAGTCATTCGAGCAATTGCTGCGATTCTTTCAGGGGTCAACCTTCTTCCCGCCTTTGACAATAAGTGACCTAAGTAGGTAACTTCTTGACAACAATATTGCAATTTAGAAGGTGACACTTTGTGATGTAAGTCACATAGATGCTGTAACAGTGACACAGTAGCAGTCTTGCAAACTTGTTCAGTGTCTGCAGCTACCAACAGATCATCAACGTACTGAATCAAGGCCGCACCAGTTGGCAGCACAAATGCATCAAGTTGGCTCTTAAGAGCTTGACTGTATATCGATGGGCTCTCACAATAGCCTTGAGGTGCGCGTTTGAACCGGAAGCTACGACCTCCTAACGAAAATCCGAACAAATCACGACTTTCCTCAGCAATCGGAATGCTAAAGAACGCATTCTTCAGATCGATTACCGAGAACCATGATGCAGAGGCTGGAATCAGAGTCAGTAAAGCTGTAATGTCTGGAACCACAGGAAACTGCGGGACAACAATTTTATTTACTTCCTGTAAGTCAATAACTAGACGGTACACAGGAGGCTTGGACGGATCAGTTCGTTTCAGAATAGGCAACACAGGACTATTACACACGTTACCTCGTGTCTCCTCAATAACATCTTTACCGATCAGATCATAGATGATCGCTAATAGTGCCCGTTCACCATCAAGGGAAATACGATACTGGGGTATGCGTGGTAAGCGCGCATCAACTTTCAATTGAACAACATAAGGTGGGATATCCAGCAGGCCCACATCCTTGGGACCTGTCGCCCACAGAGAAACCGGAAGAGAACTCAATTCCGGTGGGAGCTTATCGATCGATAGATACATAGGGGAAAGCACATTCTCACCCAATGTAAGCTCCACACCCGTAGGAGAGCAGTACAAAGTCGCATGTAATCTCTTCAACAAATCCAAGCCCAAAAGATTCTCACCACAACCAGTAGTCAAAATCAAAGGAGCTTCTAACTCATGAGACCCAATCGTAAGGGGCAAGGGGCTAGAAACTGGATTGCTAACGGGGGCGCCAGAGAATCCAACGGAAACATTCGTTAAGCCAGACAAAGGCGCGCCAGGGAGTTTCGAATGCATAATGGAACTTTTTGCTGCCCCAGTGTCCAACAGAAAAGGCTCAACGACGCCCAATGTGGCTACTGCAACATAAGGCCCTCTCTGATCAACCGGAACTGATACTTCTCCCTTCCATTGTCTATGGCTGTCCTAGTAGATACCATCCGTATCAATATCACGCTCGACGTAACAGTCATCCACATGATACTGTGCAGCTCTACCGGACGATGGTTCGCGGCGATCGAAACAATTCTGCGAGTCTGAGGAAGTGGCAAAACGCTCGGCCTGATTCTGAGTAACTCCACAACCTCTACCACGTGAAGCTTGTTGAGGACCACCACGACCTCCTCGAGCTGACACACCATTATTCCTATCACGGAGAACCGGACAATTAAACTTCAAATGGCCCTCCCCTCGACAATACGCACATTGATTATATCCCAACACAAAACGTGGTGCGGGGGAGTCATTTCGCGTCTGCGATCTAGAGAACTGTGATTGCGATCGATTCGGCTGTTGCGAATCACTAAAATTCGAGCGCGGAGGGTACGCTTGCTGCAATAAGACCTTAGTTTTGAGATCCTTTGTTTTCTTATCCACACGTTCACTTTCCTCCTTTTCCCTATTTTCGTAATATTGGGCCGTAGCCAATATTTGAGCAGTGGTAGAAACAGCCCACGAACTCTCAGAATTTTTCAACTTATTGCTAAGTTCCGCCAACAAGTTCGATACAAACTTATCAACAAACAGCCGCTGACCACCCTCTGAACCCATGTCCTGGCCACTATGATCAACGAATGCTTCCTCGAATCTCGTAAAGAAATCGGAAACACTTTCATCCCTCTTTTGCTTGCACGCGGACAACTTGTCCCAATTGACGCGCATCGCTGGCATAAGCGTTTTCATAAGGGTAATTATCCTCTGGGGCAGTTCCACAATAAGCTGCTCAGGCTTAGCCCCACCGACTTGCTGAGCGTCTGCCGCCATAAGGGCAGCCCAGTTGCCGCCTAACTCGGCCGCGTGATTCTCGTGACGAATTTTCGCCCAAATCGGCTGAGGCACTACATTGCCAAACAACATGTCAATATCAGCAAGGTTCATAACAGTAGCATCCACCAATTGGGACAGCTCCTTATAATAACCTGCTGGATTTTTACGGGGATCAGGCAAAGTTTGCTTCACCTGTAAGACTTCCGATCGTTTCCAAGGGAGGTGTATCCACACTCTCTGAAAACGGCCTGGGACAGCAGGGTTAGCATTAGGATCACCTGGCATCCATACTGGGGGAACTTCCCGCATCGGGTATTGACCAGGTTTTGCCATCCACTCTGCAGTCTCTTCCTTAAACAATGCTCGAGGTTGCACTGTACATCGAAATGATAACAAACGTTCTAGAGCTTCTCGAACCTTATCACCTACGATCACACCGGTGGTGAACTGATGCTGGAGCTCAGAAACCTCAGACGGTACATTATCTACCACATCATGATCCCACTCCTCCTTCAACGATTTACACAATTCCTCAAACACGAATCGTTGAGTGGGCGCATTAAACTGAGAAAATGTTTCAAACACTACACGCGAAGTGTATTTAACAGGATTACGAATCCATTTACGTGCCATTTTTACCAGCGATTCACGTTCCCTATCATCAGGAAGCTGGCTGCGCCTCTGAGCGACATCTGAAAGAGTCGAGCCGAGTATTGGCCCAAAAAGCGGAGAATAAAGAGTAGCAACAGCAGTCAGGAGACGGCTACGAACAGAAGGAGAAGAGGAAGAAGATGCAGGCGCAGCAACAGTAGAGGTGGAGGCAGTAGAAGTAGACGCGGCACCAGGAGTAGTGGGAACAACAGACTGAGGAGGGACTTGAAAAGGCGCAGTAGGAAGAGAAGCCGGTAAAAGAGGATGAACGATCTGCGGCACAAGGGGATTCGGGAGAGCGGGGGGAACGGCGGGCTGACTAGCAGCTGCCAAAACAGCAGGTGGAGGAAGAGGTAGAATCACAGGGCCCAGAGTATCGGGAGCATAGGGAGGTGGTGATTTCAACAGATAAGACAATAGCGAATCCTCTATCGGTTCATCTCCCGACTTATCGACATTAGACGGTAGCACCGGATAACATTTATCCACCGCCATATGATGAAGTCGAGCACTAACTTCCTGCTCTTTCTCATCTTTGTCTCGCTGATACTGCTCAGCATCTCGCATCACCGTAATAACGCCTTCTCTTTTATTTTTCTTACTCTGTTTGATTTCTCTCTGCTTGGCCTCTTTCCGCCATAACCGGAAGGAATCAAACATGGCCGGCCTAGCCTTCTTTTTAAACAGTTTAGCTTCCAAATTATCTAAAACGGCAGTTTCGAAACTACCATGAGATGGCCAACTAAGAACACCATCATTTTTAGTGTAGCGGACCCAACATTCATTATACACGATAGGACCCACACCATGGCGACTATAGAGCTCATAAATTGGAGTTCCAACCGGAGGTATCGGACATGAATCCTCCAGCCGGGAATCCATTCTGCAACATTTGAGAAACCCAAACAAAGTACTACGGCTAGGCATCGCGCACACTAACCAAGTTTACAAACTTCAAGGGCTATCGAATTTATGATATCCTCGCAAAAAAGTTGCGAGACCCTCGGTTTTTGGCAATTGCAATCGTCAAATAAAACCCAACAACTAAGAACCACGAATGCTATGGTACCATGCAAACAACAAAGGAACACTGGGAGCGACCCACAAATACTTAACTGAAAGAACAATGACGTCACCAGGAAGGCCCGTCTATCGTCTCGCCGTACAAAGGACTACGCCAGGCGCCAAAACAGGTCGACAGTCAGGGCATCAGTCCGTCGCAGCCGCCCGGAGGCGGGGATCTTCGCGGAAAAAGACGTCGGGCCACTTATTTCGACAACTGGATCGATGAAGCGGGGTGCACCTTCCCTCGGAGATTTCACACGAAGTTCCTCACGATCATCGGGCTTTGGACCGGTACCGTTGATGTCGCCCCACGTTGGGCGCCAACTGAAGGACTGGGTTATTCTAAGACCCAGCGGTGCCAGGGAACAACACCTGAGACCTTCGTGGGTTACCTGTTCTGGCGTACCAAACACAGAGACACGGGACACTTCCAGCGACATCAGAGATCAGCGTTTATTTACTGCAGGGATACAGAGGTCACAAGAAGTACACAATGTGTAGGTTCTCGGAGACTGCTTCAATTTGCAAAAGTGGATCGCTCCTTTTATACACGTTTTTCCCATAGAACAGTATGGTGAACAAAGATTACAACTCAGTTCCCACAATAAACTTCAAAAGAGTCGCGTTCATGTTTCAGGAGGCCGGAACATAATTACAACAGTATTGCCAGTTCCCAACTGTACAAGCATACCTTCTCTGCAATAAAACACATTCCATTCTGATCGTAAACACATTAGGAGAAGGGACAAGAACAGATGCAAAGAAAGGACAAGGATGCACAACAGATTAGAGAAGAGTGTTAGGAGTAGTAAAGGAAACTTGATAACGAGATCAGAGACCCCGTGTCTAATGTATGCATGACTGAAACAATAGACCGGCACGGCCAGATGAGCCTTGAGCGGGGCCATCTGCCTTCGTCGTGTCATTTCCCTCGTCATAAAAGTCATACTCAAAGAAACACGTGTCCCTCGCATAAGTGTGAGAGTCCCAGGGTCACGAAGCGGACAAAGTCCGTTCGCTGGCTACTTGAGGGCAAGAAACAAAACGGATGCCGTATCTAAAATGGAACCCGAGGGTTCAGATGAACGAACCCGAAAATAAGACGAACCATACGTGGTTGCGTAGCAAAACTGCGTACACCCACTATACTCGTCATTTGCGGTTCGTAGACACCCAACTCATCCATATTCGTCACCACTCAAAAGTGTCGTTCCGTCCCACACGGAACCTCAGCGTGTCCACATTGTAGAGGTATTTCAAATAATCTATTGTTGTTTTAAAGTTCCAGCATGTCTGCCACATTTAGAACCAACATGTTGGCTTTCTTGGAATAATAAAACTACAATGCACTATGGACAAATGCATTCTATACTGGTCTACTGGTTTAGAGGAGCAGCCATGTGGGATGCATCATACTGCAGATAAAAAGAGCGGCAAGCAAGCAACCCGTTAGCTCTGCCTGGAATGCTGTAGTATCCTCCTAAGAAACACAGTAGAAGGAGGAAAAGCAAATAAATTAACATGAAGCTACAAATGGAGAAAACTGTCAACTAAAAGACTGGCCAAGCAGTCCTGTCATTGAAGAGTACTCATTTTCAGGTGGTTGTGCACATGTGATCAGAAAATGCCTTCATTCACAGGGAAAGAGAGTCAATGACTAATGTGGACTGAACCATTCCACAATGCGGTACAATGTCATGGGTGGAAGCAGAGTATAAATGACACTCAGATAGACCAATGGCAGAGCAGAGCTGACCCAAAGGCTCTCTATGTATCGATATGGATATATATTTATATACATGGATGTGTGTATTATTTAATAATTTTTTTTTTTTATAAGAGTCTAGAAAAACGTAATGAGATTCTATTACAGTGAAAATCTTCTCCTCTTGGGGTTTGTCGAGGTGGTAATCAACACTACAATCAGTGCTTAATTTGTAAAATATGAAGTGCAGGTGCTCAAATCATTGTCGGAGGCCACGCCTACTTTTCTCTGGCTCCACCCACTTCATCCACTGGCTCTACCCACTTCCTCTATTAGCTCCACCCTCATCCTCAACTGGCACTGCGAAAAGTCAGATGAATTTCAGCAAGGGACCTCTACTTCCTGGGACTGCCTTTTGATAAAACAGCTGAGTGTGTGTGACAATGCATTTGCCCCAACTCCAAGTCATCATGTGACAATTTCAAATCCAAGCAAGGATGACTCAGACTTGCATACTTATGAAATCAATAAAAAAGCACCATTGGGTTGTGCTATACATACAGCATGTCACCCTGGGGCCTGTTTTCATAAATGTCGTCTGTACTGAGAGAGGTGGAGCACAATGTGTTTGTGAATACGTTGTTTAAAGTGACAGCGGTCACATTGTGCCAGTAACAGCCTATCTCCACATAGATTGGAGGTAACACAGCTTCTACCTGGACACAGTGCAATTTTCTGACAGCCACCAATGTTACAGCTGCAACAGATGTAGGTACGGACGCATCTGTACTCTTCAGTACCTTTCATTGTCCCGACGTGCACTGGCCTTTACCAATTTGAAATGCATATTTATCCGAACCCTTTCCCCTCACACTGAGAGAGGGAAGTGTTGCTTATTATGCACAAATGCACCAATAACGTGTCCCCTCAAGAACCATTTACCATAAGAGCCACCAAAACAAGTGTGCTGTGCATAAAAACCACACGTGCAGTAAGACACCAACTCCGTCTTCGTCTTAATTAGTCAAGGAGCACATGTGATAGAAACACATTTGAATAGGAGCAGGGGAAAAACATCAATCAAAGCGAGGGTTGACATTACATGCTTAGGGGCGTAGCTATCATAAGCACTGCAGGTAGGGTCACAATGGGGCCCTGGGAGTTGACGAACCACTGAACTTCAGTTATGTCAATTGGTTACTAAAACTGGGGGTAGGAGGATCCTTTTTCTTCTTCCGTTAGGGCCCATTGCCCCCTTATCCACTCCACTGTAACTAAGCATCTTCACCTTGCACCAAAGCATACGTTATGTGTTGTAAACGTGAATTCTTCTGCACTGCGGTTTCTATCCTTGAGTGCACGAACATGGCACTGCCGCTTTATACAATGCCTGTAAAGTCACCCAGGTATTTATGCACGCTAGTACTACTGATGATTATTCCAGGCAGTGCTGGCGAGGTAAACCTGTGGCACCCTACAGAGCATGCTGAGGATGCACACACGGAACCCCACAGGAGTAGCAAAGAGATGCACAATTTAGGGGTGGGCGTTCCTAATTTACATGGAATGACAGCCAAAAGCAGCCATAAGGACCCCACCTTTAACAACTCGTCCAATGCAGAATGTTGCCCAAATGAGAAAAGCCTCCACTGCTTGAAATTCAACATTCATGTGAAAACATTGTCAATTGGAAAGGCAGCCCCTTTGGTTTTGCTGTGAGCGCACAACATCGAACTGACATTGAGCAGCTTTGCCAATAAACTTCTGATAACAATACTTATTGCTAAGTATAAAGAAACAATGCGTTTGTCAGATTTTAAACTTGTAGCCTGCAGATTATAAATAGTCTTTTACAATGAGTGCTGCTACTAAGATCAGGTGGCGCGCGGATGCGTTATTCATTAGCCCCCCCATCAGACCTCCCCACCCCTACAGCCCCTCCCGCCACCAGGGCTAGGGCTGGAAGCCACTACTCATCGCGCAATATAACTGGCTTCAAATTAAATTAATGGACGACATTGCAGGTGGTTGACGGGCCTTCTTATGTTAGTTGATTTTGCACATCGACTTCCTAATCTGCATATAAGGTACGATTACAACTTAGTTTACTTTAAAACCACAAAAACCATGGCACGCTTGAAGAGCTCCTTTACCAGTGTATATGCCTAGGATGGGCTCATTTATTAGGTGTTTGCTTGTTTGGGAAGGAATGGAGGATTCTTCAAGGGCAGGGGCAGGCCTTTAACTTCGTAACCCTGTCCGGCCCTATCTATTGTGATGTATAATAAATGTGTATGTGGGCCGACAGCCGGTACTAGGCCAGGACAGGCACAGTGCGTCATCGAGTCTTCTGGAGCTGCCGCCGGAGCTAAGGAGGATACTATTACTACTAAATTCAAAGGCGAGGGGCCGGGCAGGGCCTTTAACTTTAACACCGGCCGGCCGGCCCGGCCCGGCCCGGCCCTATTGTGATAATAATGTGTGCACAGCGTGGGCGACCGCTACTGCGCCAAGCAGCAGGCCAGGAACAGAACAGTGCATCGTCGAATGGAGCCGGAGCTACCCCGGAGCCCGACACCACGCCACCACTGACTGGGCATGTGGCATGATGTCTGACTGACTGCTACAGTACTTACATTTACACTCGTTGTGGTCGGCCGGGGCTGCGGGGCACTTTATTAACTGATAGGCCTGTCCTCAACGTGGTCAGAGTGGCTCTAACTCGTGGGGTGCGGGGGTGCCGGAGCATGGGCGTGGCAAGCGGAAATGAAACTGTGCGCAGCGTGCACAACCAAAACTGACCCAATCAATGCCTGACTCCCGCCCAGCACTTCTCTCGAGTCCCGCCCACCCCCGGCAACAGTCCTGAACTAAGGGCTGTGCCCGCGCGACGCCGTGGCCACCATGAAAACTCCATGAGTATCATTAATATAATTAATGAATGCAGCCAGCAATTGCTTTGCTCCGGACCTCCGGCTCACATTTACACTGACTGACTCAATCGAAGCACACTGTACTCAGGAGACCCAGAAAAACACTCTGCGCCAACTCCGAGTCACTGAGTCAGTATTGCACCATGTCATCATATGTGACGACGAGCAGTCCTGCAGATGCGTGTAGACCCGGCCCTGAAAAGAAAGTGCCGGTGCTAAGCACCGGAAAGCACCGGCACAAATTAAGCACTGACTACAATCCTTCTCTACAAAGTTAATCTTTGGTATTTCATGTATCAAAATAACTCTTTGTAGGCGTTAATACCGAGAAATAACCATCTGCCCTTAAAAACCTATTGACTTTAACACATGCTTTTTACAATCACTATGTCAGGCCTACTTTTTCACAATAAACAGAACAGACCTTTACTAACTTATTGCCCGTCATGTCACTGGTGGGTATGGTAGCAATGAAGGGCCTCCACTTCTGTCTATCTTGGGCACGTTTCTGTACGGTGTCCCAGCTGTGGTTCAGGCTCCTCATTTTTATTTTCACAGTTTGTCTCTAGGTGTTCTTTGGCCTGCCTCTCTTTCATGTGCTTTCTGGGGTCCAGTGGAGAGCTATTCCTGTGATGGAGTCTGGTTCTTTTCTGATGGTGTGTCCTATCCGTCTCCATCTTTTTCTCATAATGATGGTGTCCTTGCTCTCATGCTTGCACCTGGTGAGCATTTCCTGATTGGAAAAGGTTCGCGGCCAGTACATGTGCATGATTCTTCTCAGGTTACTGGTGTGGAAGGCTGATAGATTGGTAATGTCGCTTTTTCTCATCCGGCAACATACTGATCCATACAGGAGTGTGGACAGAGTGCAACTCTGGTAAAGCCAGATCAGACCTTTTCCATTGGAAATACTTTTTTCCACAGAACGAATCAAGTCTCCTGTTGTTATTATTGGCTTTTCACCATAACAAACTGAGGGCTCCTGTACCGAGCATAAGCTTTCCCACACGGAAACCATCATGCATAAAGTTATAAAATTGCATCGAAAACAAAATAACAGTTGGCAAAGCAGAATACTCTCTCTCTCTCAAGAGGGCCTCACAAGGATTTTGAAAAAGCAAATCATCTAAATCCACGGTTTGTCAAAGGGGGTAACCAGCACTGAAGCCCTTGCCTACTAGGTAATCTGTGAGATTACATGAAACAAAATACTTATCTGTAGGCTTTAATAAAGAGTAATACAAATCTACCCTTAAGTGCCTATTGATTTTAATGTATGTATATCACAATCAACATTTGAATTAGAAACAATCTGGCCTATTACCTATCTTTTTGGCTTGTCATCATAACCAACTCAGACCTACTGTGTTGGTCATAAACCGTCCCACAAGGCAAATATTATGAATAATGTAATACAATTACAATATGTGCAAAATGCAGTTGTCAAAACAATTTTAAATCTCTACTGTTAGAGGCTAGAAAAGATTACCGCAGTGCGTCTATCCTTATGGTTTATTCAGGTGGATCACCAACACCAAAACCCTTCCGTTTGATGGTGATCTACAAGATTCCATGTAAAAAAAAAAAATACCTACCTACGGGCTTCAGTACAGTGTAATAACAATCCACCCTTAAAAGACTATCATCTTTAACACATGCTTTTCACAATAAAGAAATCAGGCCTACTTGATTTGCTATAACTTTCATTACAAATAAATCACACCTAAGGAATCTGACATAACGTTTCCTAGTGAACCGATAAGGCCTCTAGTCTTTACCAGTGGATTGGCACTGTAGACAACACAGACCTACTGAAGTGCACATACCCTGGCTACCACCAGGCACACATTTATAAAAATACAAATATATACAAAATTACAATTGGCAAAACAATATACAACCCCTCTCAATGGTGGCTAACAAGAATCATCTCAGTGAAATTCGTCTCCCAGGAGTTTTCAGACGATGTGACCAATACCAAAACGTTTGCCTACTGTGCTAATCTGCAAGATTACATGTACCCAAGTGCCTTTCTTCTGCCTGTAACATAATGTGATTAACAGTTCCCCATTAGAGACCTATTTGCTTCACCAAATGCTTTTCACAATAAATATGCCAAGTCTACTTCCTTTGTAATATATTTTCATAATTAACACACTGACTATTGGCATCTCGCATAACATTTCTCTGCGCACCAATCAAGCCTGTAGTTGTCATCACTGGCTTGTCACCATTGCACGGAGCGTACACTTTCCACAAGGCAACTATCTGGCATACTGTCATAAAAGTACAAATTAATACAAAATTACAGCTAGCAAAGCAGAATACTGTCTCTCCTAAGAGAGCCTATCACATAATATTCTAGTGTATATCTTCTCTCCTCTTTATGATTAACTCCAAAATCCTTATATATAACAGTAATCTGTTAAATTACATGTAACAAAATACCTGCCTACTGGCTTTAGCACAGTGTTATATCAATCCATCCTTAATAGCCAATGGTCTTTAAAATATTCTCTTCACAATAGGTAGGTCGGACCTACTGGCATTGTTATAGCGTTTTATAATAAACAGATGAAACCTATGAAATCTGGCATGACTTTTCCCAATGAACCAATAAGGCCTACACCTTTTTCACTGATTTTACACCTTTCCCACCACAGCCCTATCCAAGCGCACATAAACTGGCAGCAATTATGGGGCAGATCTATGTTGCAGTTGCGCCACTTTTACACCGCCGTTGCGTCACTTTTGTGACGCAGCAGCGGCGTAAACCCTGCGCCACGTTGCGCCCTATTTACATCGTGACGCATCTATTGAGATGCGTCACGGTGTAAAGCCCTGCGCCACATAAAACCTGCGTCAGGTTTCATGTGGGCGTTTCCACGCAGGGGGGGCGTTCCGTCGCAGGAACGCCCCTGAAAAGTGACTCAGTGAAATCTATAAGATTTCACTGAGTCACTTTCCCAACGCTGATGCCTTAAAACCCTGCGCCTGCTTGAAGCAGGCGTAAGGCTTGACGCTCCATGTTAGGTATGGGGTAGGTTGGAACAGTGCTGAAGTTGCGTCGCGCTTGCGACACAACTTCAGCACTGCGCCAACCTTACGCCGGCAGATACGTCATGCATCTGCTTGTCCTTGCGCCACGATGCACCGCATTGTAAATGTGGCGCATCTGCAGTGGCGCAAGGGCAAACTTGCGTGACGCATCTTCCCTGGTGCATCCATGCTGATTTGCAGGGATGCGCCAGGGAACATAAATCTGCCCCTATGTATCCTGTTATAAAATTACAAAAATTGGAGTAAAACTTGCAAAACAACATACAACCCCTCTCAACAGGGCATAACAAGAATCATCACAGAGAAAACCCGTCTGATTGTCAGATGGGTGGCCATTTCCAAAACCATTGCCTACTATGGTAATCTGTGACATTACATGTAACAAAATACCTGTCTATAGCCGGTAACACAATGCGACAACAACCAACTGTTAACAAATTACTGCCTTTAACAAATGCTTTACTCAGTTCATAAGTTAGACCAACTACCTTTGTCAAAATGTTTCATAATAAGCAGACCAGACGGATGACATCAGATATAACTTTCCTCAGTGCACCAATCAGGCCTACAACTTCTCACCACAACCAAGGCAGACCTACAATTTTAAGCGTAAGCTTTTCCACAAGGGAAACATCAGACACACAGTCATAACATTAGAAAGGTACACAAAATTGCAGTTGGCTAAGCAAAATACTATCTCTCCTGAAATGGCCTAACAAGGATTCTCACAGAGCAAACTTTCTATAGCCAAGGTTTGTCACACTGGGTAATCAACACTAAAACCATTGCCTACTAAGGGAACCGCTAAGATTGTATGCAAAAAACATACCAGTCTGTTGGCTTTACTATAGAGCAATAACAATCCATACTTCATACCTATTTATTTTAACATATGCTTGTCACAATACATATGTCAGGCCTAGTGCCTTTATCATAACATTTCATAATGAACCGATAAGGCCCATGGCCATGATCTTTGGCTTGCCACGCTAACCAACTCAATCCTGCTGTATCGAGTATAAGCTTTACCACAAGTCAAAAAGTGCAATACAAGCAGTCTTTTTAGTAAAACACACATATTTGGCCGAATCAAATCCTGTATTCAGGTTAACCAACATGTGGATGGAGCCTAAGGCCCTCTCTGTAGTACTTTGAAAGACATTTTTTGTTGATAATATAAGGTAAGACAACAGTTCCACTATTAAGGCAGACCTAAAAATCCATGTAGATTTGTGTAGCTCTGGGTTTCGCATACTTCTCTCAACCACAAAACTGCACTCTAAAATCTAAAGTTAATGATGAAAAAGTGGGTGCTGGGCACATGATCCATTCCTCATAACTGACCTGCTCATCTGTACTGCTGCCAGAGAAAACTAAACGCAAAAACAACAGTTGATGGACAGAATGCAGAACAATGTCATACATTAACCCCAGTACAGAGATATGGGCATAAATCCATCGTTTTTTTGCTCACCATGCCCTTCCAGTTTGAACCCAGCCATATGCAAATCAGTCTTGTCCCTGTGCCTCATGGAAATAGTCCAGCCTGAACTGCCAAGCAAGGTCCTCCCTGGACTGAAAACAAGCACCCTAGGACCGGTTTCTGGGTTTCACCCCTCTTCAGCCACGATAGCTTGATTGCAGGAGCATGGTTTTCCAGAGAAAACTAAACACCGTGAATTATGTAATTATCTAAGATACTTTAACATCATTACAGTATCATGTGTGTCCCCTGAAAAGTACATGCTCATGCAGCCATACTGCTGCTAATTCAGGCAGCTGGATAAACAAAATCACAGCCGCTTGGAGGCGGAAGTACTTTTTTCTGTGGAAGCACATCATTTCTGCCCAATAAAACATGTACCCATGGCTCCCAACATGTGGGCGGAGTCAAATACCCTTTCTATAATACTCCTGAAAGCTCTTTTTTAGGTTGATCACATTGCATCTGGCAGCAACTGCGCTGTGAAGCCAAACTTAAAAAGCAATGCAGGAGCACTCTTTTATCACAAATGCACCATGGTAAAGAGCATGAAGTCCGGCTTAGCATGAACCAATGTGACCAACATGATTATTTGTCAGATTATTTAATTTAAATTGGTAGGGTATTGGTAAGCACAATGGATTGAGTGCTGGTTGCAGAGATTTGAGTGTCATCAGGTTTGTGTCAACTTACCTCATAACTTAATAAAGCTGATCAAATAAGAATTGGGTTCGGTAAAAATCACATTTCATCTCAACGGTAAGTGATTATTGCCTGGAGTACTCTTTGTAAATCTTCAACAGTATAAAACTCGCCTATGCTACTGCCTACCACTCACAAATGTATTAATCATTCTCACTCACACAAAGGTGTACCAAAGGCAAGGTCGTCTGCGCCCGCCCCCAACCCCGCCTGAATGCATGCTATGCTGATGATTTTGTGGTCAATATTTATTTTGCCCCTCCCGGGTTTTAATATCCATTCATTCCATACTCTGCAGTCCACGTTCCTTACGACGGGATAATCTGGATTTAGATTTAGACTTGCTTTTATGTCTTAAATCTAGACACATTTTTAAGCTCACTGACATCCTCCTTAAGTACACTGAGGAGTATATTCACAAGAACGTGGGATAACTACCGCAAGAGTAGCGTAACGCAACTTTCAATATCGCAGCCCATCGCGGTAAAATAACCCCGTGTCAACGTGGAATTCCACGCCACGCCACAAAAATGCGAAACGCGAAAATTCATGCGATGAGGCCAATCGCGGTACAAAAGTTAGGGAAAACCAGCCACAGGCCTGCAAATCCCAAGCATCTTGCAGGAAAATGCACCATAAAAACCACAGAAACAACACACCAGAAACAAGCCTAAGCACGGAGCAACATGGATGCACCCTGACCCAGCGCAGAGGACAACGCCAACCTCACAACCCCCACAGACCACCAGCAAGGAACAACGGGCTCAGGGAAGGCCAAGGAGAAAAGGGAGAGGAAGACGGAGTGCAGACCGCAGGAAAACAAATCCAGTGTCACAGAGATGATAAAACACTACCAGCAACTGACTGCCACAAGCAGACTGCCGTGAGTGCAGCCAGAGTGTCGAGGAGGCCAACGGAGGAGGCCATGAGGCGCCGGCAGGACGTGACAACCTAAACCAGGTACAAACCCGCTGCCAATAGGATAGCAGCAACGGCGACAGGAGGTGGCAGTCCAGCGCCACAGAAGGAGCTGGAGGAAACCCAGGCCACAGTCATCAGTGTGGAGACGGTGCAAGGAGTAGGGAGTACGGACACAGCTTGAGAGGACCTGACAACATCAACAGGGAAAGTAATGGACAGGGACTGGCTGGCCGGGGGGAAATGGGCACAATAACACACATGCACAATGCGGCGTAGCATACTGCACACCCACAATTACCCAGGATCATGTCCCACATCCCCTTGGCACACTGCAGCACACACACATAGCAAGAACAGCATAGCCACATCGACGGCAACATGGTACAATGCGCATAGCCGACATTGCAGAACAGAGGACACAACTGGCTCCGCACATGCACAGAAACATGCCTACCACATCTGACAGAGCATGAAACTGTGAAATGGAAATGTACGCTTACGACCTCACATCCGTCATGTAGTCCAAATCTACACTGTCCCACAGAAGAATCCAGCACCTCACAAACAGTCACAATGTACACTGCCAAACAGTCTGCATGTAAACCAGAACAATGCACCAACATACATGTGAACACAATTTCAACATTCATCACCCCTTCACATTGCAGAGGGGCACACAACTCCTCTAGCAGAGCACAGAAGACAACACATCTGTGATGCCGGACAGGACCACCACACCGTCGACACAGATGCCCTACAACAGCCCATGGATATCCCACGCAAACCACCACCAGGGCAGACAAGCTACTCAGAGGAGAACACAGCCCCTGCAACTGACCACACAGCAAGAAGCACACGCAAGCACAGCTGGCACACGACACTTTACCCACCCACACATGGCACCCCAATGCCATGTGTCATCACCAAAAGGAGGTGGCCCAACAGGTGGGGGGGTGCCGAACCCATGGAAGGTGAGCTAGAACACATATGTTGGTGTCTATCACCCTCAGGGACCACCCACACCCCACAAAGGAGACCCACACTGCCATAGAGACATATGCAGATGCATATTTACAGTACAGAACCACGCCCAGGGGCGCACAAATAGCAGTCACACACCCACGTTGGCGTGGCATATGACAGCCCTGGCCACTCCACTTACAAATTGAGTGGGTGACGACAAAGCTACATGTCCAAGCTCCAACCGGCTGCCTGCGGTGACATGTCTGCATCCGATGTACACAGCAGGTGCGCCCGACCCCTTTATTGGCAGGGCCACATGTACAGTGACACCTGTGCTGGATGTGTGTGGGGTGAGTGTAAGCCAGTCCACACGGAATGCTTGGTGCTGGCAACAACTTGAATACTGGACACCGGTGCTACGGAAACAGAAAACACATGCATAACAGAGTCAACTGCACAGCAACATGTTGGGAGCCGGAGTAAGGACAGAGGTCCCCCAATATTCAGTCAGGAGGTTCCGTGAGTTGCAGTGCACTGAGGTAGGGGCACTAGAGATGAGCGCGCTCATGTGAAGGAATTGCTAGGATTGCGTCCCTTCGGGTTAGTCTGGATGCAGATGCAGTGGGGTGTGTTACACCTGCATCAACTTCCTCATCAACGTCCCAGGTCTCCGACACTGCCTGAGGTGACAGTTGTATCCGCAGTCCACAGGGCAATACCCAGTAATGGTCCTGGGTGTGTAGCTTGACAACCACCTCCAGTCTGCATTCCTGCCTTGGGAATGTTGCCTCCTGCCCTCCCATTGTCTGTGCCATCTCCCGTACGCACACTTGACATACCTTCCCCATCATATCCCCAGGTCTTCCACACTGCATGAGGTGACATAGCTGCGCCACATCTCTACAGCACTAAACTCAATCACTAACGGACAATGGCTTGCGGTGCACTGAGTCACTGACACCTGGAGTGCTGAGCAGGGTATCAGGCCAATGATGTAATCCACGACAGGTCTGAGCAACTCCGTAGGTCTGTCAGGACCACCATATCAACTCTGGCAGATGGCGGTTGGAGGTGGTCCATGCGGTGGTGGCGTGTGCCTCCTGCGGTGATGCGATGTCTGGGCTGGTCAGGACCCGAATCTATTTGTGGGCCCTGGTGGCCCGCAGTTGAGGCCGGAGGCTGCGGACTGTGCAGGGCCACAGACACATGGCGTTGATGACCCTAAGACCACCGTCACAGAGGTCATCCAATATATCGGAAGAAGGGGTCCCAGACCTGAGCAGCACAGAGTTAGTGGCCCTGGATGCACTGTGGCCGGCACAGGCACCCTGCTACGGGATGGTGATTTGCGGTGCACTGAGGTAGGTCCACACGCAGTGGGTGGGTCCTCATCGATGTCCAAGGTGAATGTGGCATAGGCTTGCGGGGGACAGAGGAAGGTGTCCTCCAGGGCAGGATGTGGAAGGTCTGGTGTCATCAGGCAGAAGCAAATGGAAGAGTGGAAAGCGCCAGCCTCGTTTTCACCACCAATTCGGTATCAGCTACATGAGGATGAAAACAGCCCCTAGTCCATACACTCAGACGCCACCAATGTACGACCAGAGAGTGTCCATGAATGTCGGGTAACAGACTTAGTGGCACAGGTGCTGAGCGGGGATGCAGTCTGCGATGATACCAGTACACTGACATGAACTCCACCATTGCCAAATCAAGACTGTGACCTACTGGACCACAGTGTAGGCCGGAGGCAGCGGTCAGCAGTGGCCCACAGCCACGTGTCGTTGGCTTGCGAGGCACAGAGTTAGTGACACCAGGGCAGTTGTCGGTAGTGTTCGATCACCTCCGTAACGATGATCCTGTTCACTCCGGACTGCAACGCGTCATCCTCTTACGCCTCTCAGTGCGTGCGTTGACATGTATTCTGCCTTTTGAATAACCGATATTCAATTCCAAATCTATGACCCACTCATGCGCAGCGTAGGCCGAGGGCAGTAGTCCACGTAGGCCCACAGACACGTGTGGTTGTGATGCCATGCACAGACTTGTTGGCACCACATTGAAGGGGGTATAGTAACTTGTCCTATGCCTTAAATGGTGTTCACTGCCATGATGTAATCAAGACTCAGTTCCAAATGTGTGACCTACCTGACCGTGGTGGAGGCCTGAGGCAGCGGTCAGCACGGCCCATTCACCGAGTGTCGCCGGCATAGGTTGGATGGCCCCACCTGCCTGCGTAATTCAGGTTCAGTGGTACCACATGTTCAGACACCTCCGTGTATGTGACCCGGGTTTCGTGCGGACTGAGCCGCATCTTCCTCTTACTCCTCTTTGTACGACCACTGGTGTGGACTCTGCCATTCATGATTTGCGCCCAGGTGCTGGATGTGGGACCTACTGGTCCGCAGGGTAGTCCTGGTCCCTATTCCACGTATCACTGGCTGGCGTTGAACAGGGTTAGTGGCACCACGTGTCGCCGGCCGGCGTTTAACAGGGTTAGTGGAACCACGCGTCGCAAAAAGCCCATTTGGAACTATGCCTCACTGATCAGGGGGGGCCTGTTGCTGTTGCCGCTGGCCCGGATTTGGGGTCACTGCCATTCATGCCTCAGGGCACAGTTTCACATATGGGACCTACTGGGCCGAAGAGTAGGCCTGAGGCGGCAGTAGAGTACGTCAACGAAAAAGGACTAAAGCGAGCCTGTGTTGTGGAGGCCATGATGGTCTGAGGAGGCTGCCAAGGTTGCGGGACTCGGGCCTGGAGCTTGGGCCGGAATGTGGTGGGCCCTCCTTGACACACGCCGGTGTCAGCAGGTGATCAGTGAGTCCTGGCTGCGCAGGGGCAGGCCTGATGGGTTTGTAGTCCAGTGTGCCGGGGTCCGGCAGGCGCACAGCGTCGCAGGTAACTCCGCTCAATAGGACGGCGTCGGCCTTGTGGTGGGGTGAGAGGCGCCGCCCTGGCAGAGACGTTGGGCTTTCCGGAAGAGGCCCAGGGGTACGTGCTTCTTATTCACACCCCTACGCTGGCGTGGCGTACGCCGGGCCATCCCACTCCGGTCACGCTTAGGGGGGGCGTACCAGGCAAGATTTCCGTGAGGTCCCCCACTGGCTGTGGTGACATGGTTGCGTCCACTGTCCACTACACTCCATACACCAGAGGTGTCTGTCGCCATGGATATGGGTGTGTGCTGCATACTGCGGTCTGTCCAGCACATCTCCGTCACGCTTGGAATTGTGTACTTTTCCAATCATGGTGCTACTGCATCCTTTACCCATGTCTGTTTGCCACCTCTCCCCACATTTGGCTGTTGTGTGGCTGAAGTGCCATGCCATTGATGGCTCATGTTCACGGCTTGGCCAGGTAACCATTGTGAGTTGTTCGGTCGTGTCTGTTGGGTGGGCGTGTTGTTGTGCATGTTGGTTGTGATTTTGTAACGTGTGCATTGCCAGAGTTGTGATTTGCATGGTTGTGGAGTTGAGGAGAGTGGGGTGTTCATTCAGAACTTGCCAATGGGCTGTGCATTTCCCTTGTTGCCATCCTGGGTACGCTGGTTGATGATGAACGGTCGGAGGATGAAGGAATCATGCACACTGGCTGTGTATTTGAAGGCGACATTGTTGGAGGTTCCACGGTGTTCTGTTGTTGCCTGCACATTGGGGTGGGACGTGTGCTTTCTGTTGTGGTGATTGTGTGCTGTGTATCCAGGGGGCACAAGTAGGACATGTGTGCTCTGGATTGCCCCCAACACGTGCGTACATCCTGCTATGGCTTATGGTCCTTGCTTGGTCTCCAGCGTGACCTGCGCATTGTGTTGGATGTATGGGGAATGGGGTACCAGGGTGATGGTGATGTCCAGGACAGGTGTGAGGGACTTGAATGTGGCAGGCTGTGATACTCCTCCAACTCTGGCAGGTGTTGGTTGGGGGGCGCCAGGAGCCAACAGGTGCAGCCAAGCCAGCAGCTTGGTGTGGGTTGGGATGTTGGTTGTCCGCTGTGTTGGTGCCATAGGCCTGTTAGGCGATGATGGTCGGGATGCGTGGAATGGTTGTCCCTTTCAGCCTGTGGTGGACGGTGACATTGTCAGAGGTGGGGTCTGTGCAGCTGGTACGCTTCCTGGAGGCCTGCTGTCTTTGTCTGCGCTGTGTCTGTGGTGGTCCGGGGGGAGGGGGGGTGTTACGAGTGAGGGTTGTGGTCCTGGGGTGGTGTCGGTGGGTGTTGTGGCCCTCTTGGGTGTCCGGGCCGCATGATGGGTAGCTCCATGGCATCTGTTACCCTTCCCATGTGGCCTGGGCTGTTCTCCCTTTTGTGGTGCAGGCTGCCATCCGACTTTATACCAGGTCAGAGCAGGTGTAGATCTCCTGGTGCTAACGTGCCTTATCGCTTGTTTTGTGTTTTTATCGCAGATCTGGCTGGTCGTTGAGAATGTTGAGGTGTGATGTTGTTGTGCCTTTTGGCACGGGTACGCCCACTCTGCATCTCATTAGTGATAGTTGCGGGGGGCCTCTGTGGCGAGGTTTTTGCAGCTGCTATCGCGGCTAAACTGGTGCTGTGGGCTGTTAGCACCAGCTTGTGAATGGGGAGGTAAATTTATCATGACTTTGGCTGCGATAAAGTGCCGTTAATTCGGTGAGAGCTTCTTGTAAATATGCCCCTGATTTAACTAACATTGGTTACACTAACTTTATGTTTTTTAAAAACTGAAAGCAATGCTATCTAATGTGTGCTCAGCTGTAACCTGTGTGACTGAAATTCACTCACTAATTGATCAGCATGATGGATTTGTTATTTGTAACCGACCCTGGCTCTCCTTCACAATAATCTTATTTTAGATTAACTAATGCCCACAGGCTATAAACTATAAACTGATGCAAGTCAATTGTGAAGACAAATGAGTTGGTGTTGTCTTAATTTCCCGCAGCTATCTTAACATAAAACAGCTTTCTTTTAATTTGTCCACAATTTGATAATCGTGTTCTTACCTATGAGATCAATTGCCTACAATTAAATTCCCTCTTGATTTGCAGACCACCTAATCATCACTCTCTCTTTTTAAACAATTATTTAAACAGCCAGGCTTTCTCTGTCATCAGAAAAATAAGTTAGTTATTCTTCTTAGGTGACCTAAACATGAGGCTAAAAACCCTAATTGACCATGTACTAAATTTGAAAGAAACTCTCAAAAATTCGATATGAAGCTTTTATCTGCACACGCAATTTTCTCTGCAGGTCGCCTACTCAACTCCACCTTTTCTAACTTTGAGAAGATCCAGGAAGCAGATCCAATTCCGATGACCCAGACAGTTCATTTTGCTATTGCTTTTAATTTTGATACTCTTTTAAATGTGAATAACAAATTTAAAAAGCTTCTGGGGCTATTGCTGAGGACATGAGGGGGTTGTAAAACCCCAGATGGACATTGGTTGTCCAGGGTCTCCAAACATAAGGTGGAACCCTGCTCTCTGAAGGGGATTACAGCTCACTTTGGGAACACTATGCAATATTGGCTCTTTAGTAAGCCTGGGCGGAGTTCGCGGAGTTCCGCGTAAAGTGACAAAAAAGCTCTGCCAAGCTACACAGAGTTCCGCGAGCGGTGGAGTGGGTTATCTCTCGCCGTTCGCACTGATTTCTAGTGCAGGGTGTTTGTCCCGTGCTGTAAAATCAGTGAGAACGGCTTCTTGCACAGTGCAAGAGGGCGCTGCGTCTTTCTGTAAGCTCTAGTAGAGGTTCTACTCGAGTGGCAGCTTTCTCAACGTGAATGAGAGGTTTCTCAATGCGAGCAGTAGCGACCATCCGCAACAGCTCGCGTTGAGAAATCTCTCTGGGAAGTGGTCTATCGTTGGAGTGCGAAAAACTCAGCAAACGGAGCAGAGTTCACGGCACAGGCTTACTCTTCACCTCGTGACAGCATGAAGAGAGCCAATATTGTGTGACACAGTGGCAATGTGTGAGTGGGCAAGTTTGCATGTAGGCTTCTGGAGATAAATCAGTTGGATTGGTCCTTGTAGCAAACATATCTGGAAAAAGGACAATGAGGATGAAGATACAGAGCAGCACTCTCACTCTCACCGTTGACGGCATTCGGGGCATTGGCATAAGCAACAATCCTAATTTACAAAGTGGATTTGTCTAAAATCATTCAAACTGGGGTAACAGCTGCTGTAAAGAACAAAGGGTAGCCATCAGTGGCAAGAAAGGCTCTTAGCCCCTTAAGCGTTGAACTAAGCAGAACCACCTGATGCAGGAGATAAAGTCCCTGTGGAGGATATGGAATATCAGTAAATTGATGGAAGGGTTCGCTCTAACATAGCAGTGAAAAGTAAGATTTCCGGCTCCTTCACATTCGCTGTCAACAACACAATTGTACATGCAGTTTCCTTCCTGTGAAATTAAGGATATTTCCTTGAACAATTTAGCTGATGTGGGCAAATCTTCAGTTTCCCAGATCCTGGAAAAATGTTATCCATTAGAAAGTGTTGACATGGGATTCCCTAGTGTATGACACCTTGGTTTCTAGTCTGGCCTGTTGGGAATAAGTTTGATGGATGAGTTGTGTCTGATGTTTTCTGTTGGATGCTAGTAGAAATGATGGCACGCACTATTGTGAACACAATGAAAGCTAACTATATAGCACACATGTTCCATGTTGGATGTATACATGGTGGTGGTCTGTCTAGTTTGGGTGTTTATTGCCACCTTGCTGTAGCATGCCTTCGATCTTGGTGACAGGCATTTAGGGCCATATGTAGGTAGCCTAACATTTACCGATTCATAAATACCGAATTTTACCGATTCGGTATTTATGAATCGGTAAATGATATGTAGGTAATCTATCGGTAATATTTACCGATTCGGAAAGGGTCGGTAATTTAGAATCTGTATTTACAGATTCGGTAATGATGCATACCTTCCCATTGATTCCTATGGGCCAGGAGGCCCATAGGAATCAATGGGAAGCCAGTTACCATTACCGAATCGGTAAATACCGAATCGGTAATGGGGGGAGCACAATCAAGGGTGGCATGGTGTCACATTGACACCCTGTTGCACCCCTGATTCCTGCATGTGTGCACATGTGGCGCACATACAGGCATGTATGTCTGCCACATGGCACTCTTAGTCCAGCAAAATATTGCTTTTTGCAATGTATTCGGTATTTAGCACCAACCTATATTTGGTGCTAAATACCAAATTATTTTCCCTACACATCACTCATTTGAGTGTCACCTACATATCATTTCAGGATTCGGTATTTACCGAATCGGTAAAATTACCGATTTGGTAATTTTACCGATTCGGTAAATTACCGAATCCTGAAATGTGCCCCCTACATAGCAAAAGCCAAAATACCGGTCGGTAACGGGATATTTACCGAAAATCGGCCGTTACCGACCGGTATTAGGCTTCCTACATATGGCCCTTAGTATTGTATTGTATGAAATGCTTATATAGCGCGGCTGTCACCCAACGGGTATCCTGGCGCTTAGGTCTCTTCCATCTTACTGCCATTTCCATAGCACCACCCTAGACACAGGAACATCAGGGTGTCTTATGTGTTTACACCACAAGTGCATAATCAAAGATCACCGCTAATCAAGATTGGTGGTAACGCATAAAGAGGCTATGCAACCTGCCCATGGTAGGCATACTGCCAATTGAGTAAATGTATGCAAAGTGAGTGAGAAACAGTTCAGTGCAGCAATCAAAGTTTGTTGTACGAGCAGGATCTATGCAGCGTTCTACAGAGAGAGTGGCTCCTGCCCGCTGCGTTTATGCCAGACAAGGAAGGAAATATTTTTAAGAGTAATCAAAGTTGTCAATCTGAGCAGAGCCTATAACTTCTTTTATAAGCCTAGACATCGGTGACTGCTCCATATCTTGAACAGGAGTTTGCAGACCAAGACCCTCTACGGCCCCAGAAGGATGCTAAAGGCAGGAGAACTCCAATGCTAGTTCGGGTATGGCTCGAACTCTATAGAAACCAACACCCTACACATACTAGGGTAAGTTATGTTGCACTTGGTATGTTGCTATTCAGACAGAACAATAAAGCTCTGACCAACCTCATTTTACCCTCGTCCATTATTGAGTGTTTACAACTTTCTTTTAGATACCATAGACCCTTGCTGTTTCCTGTTTACATTAAGTCACATCTTCTTGCCTGCATGAGCATTCCTCCAAGACATTTTAACGATCATTTGTAGCTTATTCCAGGTCAGAAGAAACGCAAAAAACTTCTAATAAATGGCGAGCAATGTAGTTTTTACAACCTCCGTCCAGATGTTTTTTTAAAAGATGTAATTTATGAGCCCTGCAAGAATATTATGTTATTTTGAGCACCACATATTAATACAACAGATATTATTGCTGATTAGCCAATAGCACCTAATCAGATAGACATGCAATGATTTAACATAAACTAGCAATACTTCAGAATATTGAGTGCACTGCCGTAGTAGATCCACAAAGGGGTCCTTCGTGGGTGTGTGCAAGTATTGATAGCTTTGTATACACGCGGCGGTGTCCAGAAGAGCTGGAAACAACATCAAATGCCTCAAACAATTTAGATCCTACCTTTTCTCAATGGTGATGTTAAATGGTAATAAAAGGTTAGGGATATGCCTAAATGTGGCACTCCTTGATGGCTGCTCGCGAAAAGGTCTATCAACAATCGCTTGGGTTACATTTTGTGACGAGCAAAGTATCGGACACCTCGGTGAAAGGTAAAAGTCGCTCTAATAGGACTACTACTAGCCACTTTCCTTTAGAGCAGAGTTTAAAATTGTAGCTGGGTCGCTCAGCAGACAGTATGCGGTTTTCTTTCTGCAGGCTTACATCCACAGATTGCATGCTATCTCATGCCCGCTATATTCCTAAAAGCCTTCATGAAAAATTGACCTTGGCTCTCTATTTTCCTTCCTTTATTTCTTTTGAATGACCCTCTTCTTCTGCAGGCCTCCTGAGACTATATACTGTGCACGTCTGTCTACCTTAATATCTTTTGTGAACCATATCCCTACAACCTAACAATATCTATTCATTCAATCAAGCATTTGCTTCTAATATAGCTCCCACTAATGATCACACCTAACTAATTAATGTACCACAAAGAAACTGGATTAAATGCATGAAATGGTTTTCTCGAGAGCACAAGACTAAACTCAGTAAACGGTGCACTAACCACTTGGGCTCAGAAGTGGCATGCTACTCATCGTAAAACACTTCAAAACCTCGTCAGGGGTAGTAAGCTCTCTATAAGTGCAATTTCAATTCAATTTACATTTCTTTCAGGTAGCGGGCACCCTGGCTTGAAGTTCTTTAGATCTCTTTTATTCATTTATATAGAAATTCTCTCTTGGCTGAAAAGTACCGGAGGCCCCATCTCTTCCCATTCAGCTAAGGCCCCTGTAGGTTGGAATTAACCAATTCAGGGAAGGTTATTTTTTTATGAAAACTATGGGAACTGTTTTTATAAAATTTTAAAAAGCATGGGCATGTCTTTCCCCATAGATCCCGCCCACTTCAGCCTCTGCTACACGCCATCAACCTGCCAACCTGTCAGCGCTTCGGAGGGGTCTAGTGCCAGGGTGAAGAGGAGACACTTTGAGGGTGTTGGAGTGAAGGACCATGCTGTGGGGAATGAAAGAGAAGCTCATTTAAGCCTTGCCCAGTTTTAATTGTTCCAATGATGGTCCTTTCACAAGGAACCATCTTAAGAAATAAATACCATTCATTCAATGAATCAACCAGTCAAGGATTTATACAGCGCAGCAAACCACCTGTGAGAGTTTCAAGGCACTGGAGTTGCTGACTGCTTCGTGGTGATCTGTTCATTCGAACAGCAAGGTCTTGAGTTCTTTCCTGAATTCCAGAAGTGATGAGGCTGTGCTGAGATGCAGGGGAAGGTTGTTCCAAGCTTTGGCCACCAGGCGTGAGAAGGAGCGTCCTCCGCTGTTGCTTCGGTGGTTCCAGGGGGTGTCTGTGAGGAAGAGTGAGGTGGATCATAGGTGTCTGGTCGGTTGCTGGAAGGTCATTCATTTCTTGATGTATTCCGATCCATTGTTGTGCTCGGGTCAGCATCTGGAACGATGTCTTTTCTGGATTGGGAGCCAGTAAAGCTTCTTGAATTTGAATTTAAATTTGAATTTAAAAACATTTATTGAGCGTTCTTTTACCAAGCGGTTTCATGGCGCTATGTGTGATGCAGTGGACGGCAGCAGCTGGAAGGGCTAGGCAGTGTAAGCTCGCACAAATAGGAAGGTTTTGAGATCCTTCCGAAACTGTAAATAGGAAGGCGATGAGCGAAGGACAGCAGGAAGGGAATTCCAGAAGACTGGAGCAAGAACAGCGAACTTCGCTCCACCAGACTTCTGTTTCTTAAAACGGGGGGTAGCTAAAAGAGCCATATGAGTGGAGCGAAGTTCTCTGCCCGGAAGGTAGGGCTTAATAGCTGAGCATATGAACTCGGGGGCAGTACCCGACCTAGCCTGAAAAGTGAGGCAGCCAAGTTTGAAAAGGGCGCGCTCTCTCACCGGAAGCCAATGTAGTGCTTTGAGCAGTGGAGTGGCCCGATGGTATTTAGGTAGGCCATGGATCAGGCGAGCAGCCTGGTTCTGTACCAACTGCAAGCGGTGGATCGCATAGGCAGGAGCCCCATTATAGATTATGTTGCCATAATCGATACGCGATAATACCATGGCCAGCACAATAATTTTTAAAGCAGAGGGAGATAAGAAGCGGGAGACTTTCCTAATTATTCTAAGGGGAAAAAAACAGGAAGAGACCACTGAACCAACTTGTGAATGAACAGAAAGTTGTGAGTTCAGGAAAATCCCAAGAGTTTTAACTTTAGGTACGGGGAGTGGAGGGACACCAAGTGACAGGGGCCAACAGGAGGGAGACCACGGACTGCAACCACCTCCGGTCAAGACCAGCTCGGTCTTGTCCGGGTTGAGTTTGAGGTGGTTGCAGTTCATCCAATCCTGAATGAACGTCATGACTGTCTGGACATTTTGGGCGGATGAAGATGAGTGGGAAAGGTTGAAGATTAGCTGGAGGTCATCGGCGTAATTAAACACCGTGCCCTCCAGCTGTTGTAACATAAAAATAAGGGGGTAAATGTATAAATTAAATAGAAGAGGGGAAAGTGATGAGCCCTGAGGGACCCCGCACTCCACCTTACGGGAGGCCACAGTGAAGCCAGCCAGATGGACCGCTTGAGCTCTCCCGGCCAGGAAGGACTCAAGCCATGAGAAGGCCAAGCCTTCTATGCCCGCCGCCCTGACACGGTTAAGGAGGATAGATTGGTCCACCGTGTCGAAGGCGGCGGACAGGTCCAGAAGGATCAGGGCTTGTGGAAGGTTGATGTCAATACCTTCACGCAGCTCGTCCATTACTGAGATCACTACCTTCTCCGTGGAGTGCAGGGGGCGAAAGCCGGCTTGACAAGGGGAGAGGCAATGGTTAGCCTCTACGTGAGCACTCAGGGTAGTCGTGACGTGAGTTTCAAGAACTTTTGCTAGGTAGGGCAGAAGGGAAATAGGGCGGTAATTGGAGGGGGAGGATGAGTCGGCGTCAGGTTTTTTTATAATAGGAATGACAACCGCTGATTTATGTGAGCTGGGGACAATGCCTTTTCTAAGCGAGTCGTTAAGAAGAGTCAGGGGTGGGGTGGGGCAAGCTAGATAGATTTCCCTGAGGATATGGGCTGGGGCAAAATCCAGGGGGAAACCCGATTTAACCCGATGAAGCAGCGGGGGAAGTATGTCATTGGTTAGCAACGGAATGGTATTCAATTTAAGGGCCGTAGGGGGTGGAGAGGGATTGACAAATGTAGGGGAGGGCGGGGAGATGTTGAGTTTAATATTGGCAACTTTGTCAATGAAAAACTCGTTGAGCGAGTTACAGAGGGACTGGGAAGGGGGAATAGTGGCCGTAGCTCTGCTGGATGGTGCCAGTTCATGGACCGTAGAGAAGATTTCCTTCGAGTGGGACTCTGCTGCCATTATCCTGCTCGTATAGAACTCTGTTTTGGCTTCAAGAATGCCCTTTTTATAGGTTTGTAAAACAGACAGATAAATTGTCTTTAGCGCGGGGCTGTAGGTTCTTCTCCAAGCTCGCTCGGCTCTCCTTGCAGCTAATTTCTTTCCTTTTAGATCTAGTGTAAACCACCGATTGGCTGCATGGGCCCGCTTGACCGTGAGCCGCCTCAGGGGGGCAAATTCATCACCCGCCAGGGTCAGCCAGTTGTTAATAGCGGCCAGCTGGGAAGTAGCTGCAAGGCCTGAAAGGTCAGGACTAGTTTTGGCCAAGGTCGAGCAGAGAGAAGGCATGTCAGTTTTGCCCCATTTCCTGACCCAGGTGTTCTTGGGAAGCTGGGGTTTGGCCATCGGGGCCAGAGCAAGGGAAAAGGTAATAATGGAATGATCTGACCAGGAGCACGGGAATATTGTAGGGGATGTGGACGGAACACTCAATGCCCAGATTTGATCCAGCGTGTGGCCGTGTATGTGAGTGGAACTGTGAATAAGCGATGAGAAATTCAAACTAATCATGAGGTCGTTGAACTCTTTAGATTGAGGACTCTCAGCAGGGTCATTAGGCCAAAAATTAAGATCCCCTAAGACTAGTACTGATGAGTTGTTAATCACCAGAGTAGCCAGGAGGGCCTGAATGCTTGAGAGAAAAAAGGGAGTTGGTTGGGGGGGGCGATAAATTAGAACAAAAGTGAGGGGTACCTGATGAAAAGTCGAACGGGCTACAAGGTAGTCTACGTCAGGAATAGAAGGGGAGGGGAGAATCTGAAAGCTGAAATCAGTCCGAGCTATTAAGGCCACTCCACCGCCCCGCTTGCCCTCTAAGCGGTCCGCTCGAATGGCGGAATATGAAGGGGGCAATGCGGCTAACACATTGGGCAGGGAGTCAGCCTTGAACCAGGTCTCTGTTAAGAATAAGAGATCTGGTTCATGGGTATCGATCTAATCGAATAGCTCGTACTGATGGTTGACCGCTGACCTAGTGTTTAGGAGTGTGGCCGAAGTGTTAAATACCGGAGCAAGAGGGACAAATGGTGGTGGGGGAGTGAAGGGAGGCATAGTAGGTAGCGAAGCTAGATGTGATACGATCCTGGGGGGAAGGTAAGGAGGGGAGGTGAGCAAACCAAGCTGCATCAAGTGAGTAGTTACTGAAGGGTCGATGGCACCTGGGGCCCAGTACGAGCAAAGTTGAGATGGCGAATACGTAGTTGGACGGGCAGCATCTCGTGCCCCAAGCCCCGGCCAGCCGCGGACGGGCGCAAACGGGCTTAACTCAGGCGCAACTCCGGCACGCCTTCGTTGCGCCCGCTGTGCTCGTCTGCTGCGCTGACACATACTGCCCGTTTATATATGGGCGGAGCGGTGGGGGAGTGGCAGGGCAGGGATAGGAAGTCAGCCCACCGAAGATGGCACCCGCTGCCGCTGGGGGCCCGCAAGCACAACCAGCCCAAGCCAGCAGCCCGCCTCTGGAAACAGGAATCAAGTCAGAACCTGCACAAACTTTAAAAAGGTTAGTGGCAGTTTAAAATACAGTGCGCGACGTAGTAGCGCCTCCGCTCGTATTCAGCGGGGCGAGATGCAGGGAAGTGGTGGCAAAGCTCTCTTAGCGTTCACCGGTCAGCCCACTGCCACCGGGCCACTGGCAAACGCAACCTCCTTCACAACCCCCCAGGGCCGAGGGCCGGGGCCGGAATCTCTCGCGGCACCAACACGCCAGCAAAGCAGGCAAGGCAAGGCAAGACGAGGCAAGGCGGCCCCAATTCTCAGTCCATGATCCTCAGGTAATGGGGTTATGAAGCTCCTGCGAGAGCACTCGTCCATTCAAATCAAGTTCCGTGCTCTTTCCTTCAAATGCTATAGGTCTGTCTATATGAGGTCTATGAACTCTGCAGGGCTTCACTTCTGCTCTGTCTGTGGTCAGTTTCGATCTACAAGTTTTCTACCTCCCCCACACGGCGTAGTGCAGCTCTTCTGCTGCACTTCCCTCCCGCTCCTCCTTACTGCTCTCTTTGGCCACCTCTTTCACTGCAGCTGCTGCTCCGAGTCTCTTGCAGCTCCGAGTTTCTTACGGTTCCCGCAGCCCGCAGGCCCACGGCCGCAGCCCACAGCCCACCGGCTCCGCGGCTCACTCGGCTCACAGTTCACAGTTCACCGGTTGCTGCTGCTCGCTGCCGTGCACTGCGGCCCGCCTCTCAGCTCCGGAAGCGAAAGAGAACCAGTAGAGGGGGCTCTTGCCCGATTGTGATAGCAAACACGTATCCCTCTTCTCAACTGAAGAGTTTTCAGTGTCGAAACCCTGTAAGCAGTTTTCTTTGCTGAGTTTCTTTTACTGCAGGAGGGCAGAAAGGGTCTCAAGGGCAATCCCTTTCCGCAAATCTCGACGGCCCGGCCCCCGGTAGTAACAGCGGATCTCGATGGCTGGTAGAACTAGCGCGGTGGCGTTTTCCGCGGCACTCCTCGTTCAGACTTCGCTGCCTGTGCTCTGCTCTACACTGCACTGCACTTCTGCTGCTGCTTGTCAACTCACAGGCACACAGGTGCATCTCTCTTTGGCCACCTCTTTCACTGCAGCTGCTGCGCCGAGTCTCTTGCGGCTCCGAGTTTCTTACGGTTCCCGCAGCCTGCAGGCCCACGGCCGCAGCCCACAGTTCACGGGCTCCGCGGCTCACTCGGCTCACAGTTCACAGTTCACCGGTTGCTGCTGCTCCTGAGGCAAAGTCCGTCTGGGGAGGTCGAGGATGAGTCTTGCCGCTGCTTTTGTACTATCTGTAGCCTCTCCAGGAGGCGTGCAGTGATTCCTATGTAGAGTGTGTTCCCAAGGTCCAGCCTGCTGATGACGAAGGCCTGCATGACAGTCCTTCTGTGTTGAGTGGGAGCCACCTGAAGATCCTGTGGAGCATGCATAGGGTGTGGAAGCAGGCAGATGAGACTGCATTTACCTGTTTCTTCATAGATAGCTTGCTGTCCAAGATGATGCCGAGGTTCCGGGCATGGTTGATTTGTACAAAATGAAACCAGAAAACAAGTGATTTTCCCAGTTTCCCGCTTAATCAAATTTTATGATCTTAAGCAAATACTTAATTTCTCCGATTCTCCTTTTTCTTCATTACTGCATATGAAAGTACCTTCAAATATTCTAGTTCAGAATGCGAGCTGTACAAACACATATTATGTTTAATCGAATAGACTATAATGTACTTCTATCTATAAGAATCTGGGCACATGACAACTGACTTCCCTCATAGTTGACTAATGGCATTGTCGCCAGGGTGTGAGCAGCAACGGTTCAAAATTAATGTATGAAAACTATCACTTTTAATAACTACCCTCAGTGCAGTGATATAAAGTAACACATTAATGTCAAAGCTTTCACGTGTTGAAGTAATACACTTGCACAGACTCTTGGAGCCAGGCCAAACCCTTGGCTCGGCTCGTCCTGTTAATTTGCTGGCTCGGACACCTCTACTTACATCAGTGCTTAATTTGAGCCGGGGGTTTCTGGTTCTTAGCACCGCCACTTGTCAGTAGGCTGACACATGGTGGCGTTGTTTGTCAAATTAAAAGATGAACAGAACAATAGTTGTTTGGTAATTCGATTTACATTAAAAACAACAAATACCAACCGCCCAAGCCATTCTTATAGCGTTGGGAACCTCGAACAGTCTGAAATGTCACACTTGTAGCAGTGTGATGGTTAGTAGTTGTGTAGGTACTGTCATTGGCGGTGCTGGCAGTGGTAATAGGTGGTGGAAACTGTGGTGGCATCCTGACGAGCGCCCAGGCACTTAGGGGCTGATTTACAAGAAACTGACGCATCTATATGGATGCGCCGTATTTACAATATGACGCAAAGATTGACTGACGCATTTGTTGGCGCAAAAGTCTCACATTGCTGGAGTCATGTCGCAAGCATGGCGCAACTCCAGCACTGCTGGGGAGGCCTATACTTATTGTACTGCGTCACTCCTTACGCCTGCTTCAAGCAGGTGTAAGGTTTTGACACAATGGCGTCCTAGAAATGGAGCAGTGAAATCTTGTAGATTCCACACTGTCACTTCTATGAGGCTTTCCTGCGTGGGAATGCCCACCCTGCATACAGTATTCCTGCATACATTATACCTTTATAACTTGACGCATCTCCTTAGATGAGTCACATTGTAAATGGACTGCAATGTGGCGCATTGTTTACGCTGCATCTCAAAAAGTGACGCAACGGCGACGCAAAAGTGACGCAAAGGGCTTGTAAATCTGACCCTTATTGTTTTACAAATTAAGCACTAAAAATGTATGCTTAGAGTGACCTTCTCACAGATATAAAAGAGGCTTGGGTCAAGCAGGCGCCACCCCACCCCATTCCCGACACCACAAGAGCCGTAGGACCCTACATCACCCTGTGGTGGATACAAAACCGCAGTAATGCCTCGCGCCGCGGTGCTACCAGTCTCCGTATCCTTCCGAGATTGACTGGAGCGCCGGGAACAGTATATTCCTTCCCACCTGATATGAACTTTACTTTCACCACCAAACAGATTTTACTTCTGTTTGTCACATTAATTTGCAACTCATTAATCGTGACAGGAATGAGGCATGGCATGCGTGCGGATTTGCATATTCATGAGTGGCTTATCATTACTGAACAAATAGATTTTTTCCAGCTTAGCAAAAAAAGACC
Organism: Triturus cristatus; assembly: GCF_964204655.1. Lineage (NCBI taxonomy): Eukaryota > Metazoa > Chordata > Amphibia > Caudata > Salamandridae > Triturus > Triturus cristatus. The sequence continues at coordinate 1,238,632,215 of NC_140591.1, read as the reverse complement.
AGCGCAGTACCTCACAGTAAAATACACTCTCCCCGAGGAAGTATTCCTGCTCTCATATTTGTAAAGAGCAGGAGCCTGTTGACTGGATTTATACAGTAAAGGTTTCTTGTTCAGAAGGGAAATAACCATGTTGAACAGGACTCCCGGCCTCAACAGTCACCTTAAAACCAGGCATTAAAGCTAACATTTCATGCAAAAACTCAGAACATTGGCATATACTTATAAGATGGTAATAAGATAAATATATAATAAATGCAATAGCCTTTAGTGTAATTGAAAAGTCTACGGCAAGCACATTATTCTCCCCATTTTGTCATTTTATTCATTTATTTACAAATTCATGTGTTCTTATTATTGTGAGTAACTCCACTAACACCTAACTGTTGACAGTTTGAATTATACCTGACGCGGGCTAGGGTGAGCTCGGCGATGCCATTTTGTAATGCTTTTTCCATATTTAGCGTCTTTTACTCCGCATTTCATTGTATGTACCTGGGTATCCATGTCTACACCAGAGGACTCAGTGCCACTGTCAAGTTACATTATCACTGTGTTAGTACAGTTCCATTATTGCGTGTTGCATAAATTATGTGCATATGTTTGTGGGTTGAGGCCTGAGTAGAAGAATGGACCAGCTGTGTATGAGGGTCGTGTATGTTACTTTGATTATTTTATAAAAACATCTTCAAGGCCTTTGAGCAGATTTACACTTAGCCCACCCTTTGCTCTCCGTCACCAGACAGCCACATGGGCTCTGCCCTTAAAACACTGGTGTTGACTTGACCATTGGTAAGGGCACTACCTTTGCCCAGGTGTGTGTTCTTTTTCTCTGCCTCACCACTGGTTCTGGTTGCTGTTCCTCCTGGTTAGGAGGCAGGGCCGGGTTTATTGCTGGTGGTGTGCACTGCGACAATCATTTTTGGATCCCCCACACACCATGACCGCCTCCTCGGATTCTCTCACTACCACCGGGCAAAAGTGCCCCTCCTCTCTCCAATCATAAGTTATTGCTGAACACAGAGCCCCCCCTGAGGGTAGCGTCCCCTCCACAGGTGAGTGCCCAGTGCGGCCGCACCGGTCGCACTGCCCTAAAGCCAGCCCTGTTAGGAGGAGGCTGGCAATCAATTCCCACTTGGGTGAAGGGGTGATGGGGACATTTAACTCTCTTCCTGGACCCTGAGGAACTCCCATGGGATCCCTCAGAGCCTGTTGTGCATGTGCAGCTGTCCACAGGAGGGACCCATGGAGTTCTTGAACCGTGGAATGGGACTTGAGGTGTGGGTTCAGCCACTACTCAGGTGGCAGACTGGCTGTCACCCTGCTGGGACCCTCCTGCCATGGCAATTATGACAACAAGCAAAGCTGGAGAACTAGAAATGGAAATTAGTCAGGCCCAGGATAATTTCTACCTACACGTTTTTTTGGTGGTGGTCACGACCTCATGGAGGTATCAGAGTTGACCACACATACAGCACAGTGGAGGAAAGCACTAAATTATAGTGTCGGTTCTGAGACAAGGAACCATCCGTATTCCCACTCCCTCTCTCCACCGGCAGTCCGGTCCGGTGGAGAGAGGGAATGGGAATACGGATGGTTCCTTGTCTCAGAACCGACACTATAATTTAGTGCATTCCTCCACTGGTGTCCGATGCCACTCACCACAAACCCAATGAGGGTTGTGATGTAAATCAACTGGTACCACACATTTTTTTAGGGTGCTGTACGTGTGGTCAACTCTGATACCTCCATGAGGTCGTGACCACCACCAAAAAAAGTGTAGGTAGAAATTATCCTGGTCTTGACGAATTGCCAATCAATAGATAAACAGGCAAGAAACATGTTGACCCTTACAGCACATACCCTCACAAAACTTAGAGTGAGAATGTGCGTTTCACTTTGGTTTTAATCAGGGTAGTGACAACAACTCATCAAAATTGTCCTGAGTGGATCACTATCTCCTGTTTTATATCTCACTTATTCCACACATCACTGTCACCTACACTAGTTACTATACGGCCCTCACACGCACTACACCCATCGGCATTGGAAAAAAGATCTCCGCGAAGAAGGCCCCTTCCGGGTGCCTGATCGGGTATTGCACCGCCGACCCGATAAGGAGCTAGACCCGATGATGAAGCAAGACACCCGCTTGTTGGGTGTGTGAGGGTCTCCATTCCATAAGGAGGAATTCTCTCTCCTGCCTTCCCCCTTACCAACACCCTGGCACCACTGATTTTCTTACCACAACCTGGCACTTCGTAGGAACTGCATACTAATTCTGGTTCTCTGTCTTTTGGGCACGTATGCTTGACCTTAATAATTACATTATTTATTATTTAAAAGCCCACTATTCCCTTATTTGAATAAGAAGAAAAACATGCAAAGCTGGCTAACATACTGGTGCAGGTGCAGAAACCCAAGAGATCTAATGTAGCAGAACAGGTCACCACATTGGACAACCCTTCTGAAATATGATGCAAGAGCTATCTACGCCAGCGTTTAGAGAGATGCTGACATTTCCTGCCTGGTTATCTGCCTCTTTAGGTACTCTTTGTTTCTGCATTGACACATGATAATCATAATAATAATCATAAAAACTCAAATGTTATCGTCCATGCAAACACATAGCACCATTGGCATAGTTTCTTGGGGGCATTTTGTCAAGAAACGGCGTTAAAATTATTGAGAATTCCCATAGAAGCCCATATTCTGGTGTCAACATGGGTTTCTATTGGAATTCCATAGAGCATATTATCAAGCCCATTATCGCCGTTTTAGCGGCAGCCACTAAAGCGGCGATAATTTTAACGCCGTCCTTGATAATATGCCCCCAGGTCCTTGAATACAACAGGTCGAGGGGTTGAGGTGAGTGGTGACTGAGATGGAGATGGAGCAGGGGTCAGGGGTCAGGCTGGCTTTATATTAATCATCTCCAACTTTTTCCAAGTAACTACATTGACAAATGTAATTTTTCTTCCAGCATCAGGCCCCTGAGCCTTCCCTATTTTTTTTTCCATGAAAGTGGATGTTTACATCCTCACTTATCGAGGGAAACACGTGGTGGAGAGGCAGAAGATCACCCCCTGGTGCTGGCAGCTATGATTGTGCAGCTGCTAGCACAAAGTCTTTCAATACAGTGCAGAGTTCACCGGAAATCCTGTCTATTCGCGCTGACACACTCAGGGTATAGGATGTCTCTCTGCTCTCTGGCCACTGCTTGAGATAAGCTTAGAATTTTACAATTGTTTTCTAAGCAGAACATGTTTAATACTAATGTTCTTCTGTGATAGGGAGTCATTCCATGTTCTCTGAATTTTGTAAATACTTTCTTGTGCAGCAGCAAGTTCTGCATTCTATAAGTACCTATGCATACACTCAAGTAACTCTGCATTCTATAAGTACCTATGCATACACTCAAATAACTCTCTCTCCAGTGTTGCTCTCTGCATCTGTCAGGCTCATTCATACTCCAATATGATAACTCTAGCACTGGAAATTCAGCCATTTCCACATATTTTGAGTACTGCAGGACCTCTGCATCAGTGGCATAGATGTTCTCCATCACAGAAACACCTTGAAAGATGTCCAGTAGCACAAAGCAGAAGGAAAACAAATGCAGATACTTGCTGAAAAATCCGTGGTAACAATCGAACTACAAGTTATATCCGATTCATTTGAGCAAAAAGCGTAATCCAGAGGTAATGCTTTGCAGCGTTATCTATGCGGATGTCTGATAGAACATCAATGACAAAGATCTAGAGGACCAGAATATCAAGATGGACACTGCAAATAGGTAAGTATAGTTGTCCTTTTCTTAACTCCACATCTACACACCTTGGCGATATAGATATATACATATTGATATTGTCAAGGTACATAGATATGAAGTTAGGTATAGTAAAACTTTACTTTCCCATAGAAATGTACCTTCACAATATTTTTATCCTCGACATTCTTGACACAATATTTTGTCCAATGCGATATTTTTTCCTCTCTATTGTGTCCAAACACCTATCAATGCATCTCAACTGTTTTCCGCAGTAGTCTGATCCAGCGCTCCACATGGATAAGAATTTTGCCAAGCCTGAGGATGCAAAGGTTTCAGACATTGGGCCTCATTCAAATCTTTGTTTGCATGGGGTTTCTCATCATGCAATCAAGATGGCTCAGCAAATGAATCACTTGCTACTGACATCCAGGCCCAGACTTAATTATTTTTCATACAGTGTAGTCCAGCAGTCAAATTTTATATGATGTGTTACACAAGGAGGAGAGCACAGATTTGTTTGGTCGCGTATTGGCGAGGTTGGCTCCAACTGATTCTGGGCGGCTGCTGTAATTGGGCATTCAGTTCCATATGTTACTCAGTTCCCTGACCTGGGACCGAGGTTCGCCTAGATTGGGTGTCATCATATACCCACTCGTCTTTTCCTTTTAGACAAAGGCGTTAATTTCAATTCTTTTATATAAAACATTGAAGCACGGAAGCATTTTAGTAGACTATATTTGACTTACCAGGTTGCTCACTTCCCGAATGACATCAGCATTAAAGATTAAATTGCCCCGAAGAAGTCCTTTTTGATAAGGACGAAACGCGTCGGCTGTGTCCCAATCACCTGAATATGTTTTAAAAAAGACTTCATTGAAAATAAAGGAAGACATTTGGAAGATTATTTGTTGACATGGATGTAATACAATTCTCTGTCTAAATGGTTGTGTGGTGCAACTGTGCTGTTGTGTTAACACAGTACAGAGCTATCTCTGCTATGATTGGCCTACTGCTGCTGTCATTCCCTGTGCTGGCTCTCTAACAAGGCTGTCTTGCTCCACCATGGTGCAGAGGTGAGTGGGTGTTGTCTAGTGTGAGACATGTACTCAAACATACCCTTACAGTACATTGCTTAGACCAAAACAGAATGATCCACATTAGATGTGTGTTGTGTACTGCAGCAAGCACACAATGTGTTGTTATTTTGAGAAATGACCCCATTTTTCCTTATTTTCATCTATTCCAAGGAGTAAGCGTATCTTAGTAGATCAGACTGTGCATTAAAACCTGTGGGTGTATGCGCTGATCTGCACCAGTAATGCCCATTTGACACAAAGCACTTTTTGTGTTGAGAAAAGGGCACTTTTCGAGCCCAAAACATCTATTATGGTAAATAGTATATAGCACGTGCCACTTTGAGTAAATCTGAGCCCTAGTGTGATCTGCAGGTCATAAGCTTGAATCCCATCAAGACTATCTCCGCCTTTCATCGCCTTGAGTTTGACAAAGTGAGCACCGTCTATTTGATTGAAATTAGCACTTGGAAACATTAAAACAATGGGGCTGGACTCTACATAATTTTATTGTATTGTATTGGTTTTAGGAGTAAATTGCAACTATACTAAAAAGCTTTGCAGTGCTAAAAGCAAAAAGGATGAAACAGGTGGGCACAATATCTTAATGTGAGTTGAACAGATACCATTTGATGACTCTTAGGAAACTTTGCTGGTTGGAAGAACCGAGAAGAAGATCGGGTAAGATATTCCATTCATTTACCCCTAAAACAGAGAAAGGCCGTCACCAAAAGGAGCTGTTTTTGACCTGGGGAAAAAAGAAGCCGATTGGAGCCCGAGACCTCAGTGATCTTTAAGGTTCATGGGGGCATATCGTCAAGGGCATTATTGCCGCTTTAGCGGCACTTTTTGCTGCTAGAGCGGCGATAATCAGCCCTATCAGCATGGACACGTTAGCACGTGTTTCCATGTATTTTCACCCTTTCCCTGAACGCCCAGCTGTGCATCTCTAATGAGATGCAAAGTGGGCGTTCCTCTCCCAAATAAAGGGAGAAATGTCGCTAACGGACATTTCTCCTATTATCAAACCTCCCGCTAACTGGCATGTCGATAAGAAAAGTAGCGCTAACCGCGCTTAACGCTACTTTTCTTACGCCTGCTTTTCATCTGACTTAGCCATTATATCCAATGGAAGGTGGACATGATGGTTAAGTCTGTCCTACCCTATCACCAAAGTTTCGCAGATCGTTGTATGATTATCGCTGGATTTCCAGCGATAATTGCACAATATGTACCTATCGCTGGTATTTCTGTTGCTTTTGAGATAAGCGTTGCTGATAGTGCGCTATCTCAGTGATAGCCGACGATAATTATCCAAGCGCTAAGTGCGATTAGCGATAATGTTTGCCGGTTGTTGGTGATATGCCCCATGGTTTTTAGAAACCGAGTATTATTTTGTGGACCAACGCCAGAGACTGACAGTGCTCTTTTTTTTAGGTCTCGCCTGGCGTTAGCAGCGCGCATGCGTTGCTCTCGCCATGCGAGGGCCTTTTGGAATCAATACGGATTCCATGTGCACGCGTACGGGTGGACACAATGTGCACCCGTATGGACAAGAGATGTGCACAAGCGCGCGCATGGCGGCGTGCTTTTGCTTTCCCTCCCTCTCCCATTATTTAAACAACAACAGATATTTGATGTTTCTTACATCAAGAGTACTTTTTTCTCTGTGTTGCTCGGTGGTCCCCGGATGATGCATTTTTCATCATTTGTTCACTGCTTGTAGCAGGGCTCCGAGAAGCAGACGTTTTCCATGTTTCGGTTTCTTTTTAAGGTCTGGGCTGCTTTTTATTATCTGAACTGCCTTTGCTGCTCTCATGTTTTGAAAGAAGTGAAAGGAAATAACACTAGAAAGTTTTTCCTTGCAAAATCCTTGAGAGAGGGGCTGTACCTCGTGAAGCACTGAAAGCCACAGAGTGCTGTTTGAATTTTAAGCTCAGACTGAAAGTGGTAAAGTGGTGGGAGTGGGTCAGAAGTAGCGAGCAGGGCTGTATAGGCAGCTAAGACTTCCTGGAGAGTGCCAGTACGGGTAGATAACGGTGATGTACAGAGAGCTACGAGTGCCTGTACAAATACGTAACAGTACTGTACAGGGTGCGAAGATTGTCTGGAGAGAGCCTGTACATGGATAGTGCCTGTACAAGTAGATAACAGTGCTGTACATGGAGCTGAGTACCTGGAGGGTGTCTGTAAAGGTAGATAACAGCACTGCACATGGAGCTAAGAGCACCCAGAGAGTGCCTGTATGGGTAGATTACAGTACTGTACACGGAGCTGAGTAACTGGAGAACGCCTGTACGGGTAGATTACGGTACTGTACATTGAAATGAGTACCTGGAGAGTGTAAGTACGGGTAGTGAACAGCACTGCACATGGAGCTAAGAGCACCCGGAGAGTGCCTCTATGGGTAGATTACAGTACTGTACTTGGAGCTGAATACCCGGAAAGTGCCTGTACGGCTATATTACAGCACTGCACATGGAGCTGAGAACCTGGAGAGTGCCTTTACAGGGATATAACAGTGCATGCAGGGGGGGAGCTAAGACGGTCTGTAGAGTTCCTGCACGAGCAGATAACAGTAATGTCCATGGAGCTAACTAAGGTTGCTTGGACAGTGCCAATACGGGTAGATAACCGTACTGTGCAGTTCACTAAGACTGCCTGTAGAGTGTGTGTACTGGTAGATAGAATTATAGTACAGGTACGTATTATTGCTTGGAGTGTGCCTGTAAAGGTTGATAACCGTACTGTGCAGTTCGCTGAGAGTGCCTGTACGGGTAGATAACAGTGTTGTCTGTACAGGGAGGTACGATTGTTTGGAGAGAGCCTGTACGGTAAAATAGTGCTTTACATGGAGCTAAGAGTCCCTGGAGAGTGCCTGTACGGGTAGTGCATGCAGGGGGAGCGAAGATTACATGTAGAGTGCCTGCACGGTTAGATAACATTACTGTTCAGGGGGACCTAAGTGTCCCTTTTCGAATAGATAACAGTGCATGCAGGGGAGCTAAGCCTGCCTGGGGAGTCCTAGTACGGTTAGATAACAGTGCATGGACGGGGAGCGAAGAGAACACAGACGCGGGACTAACAGGACATATGTGGGGATCTAAGAGTGCCTTTACGTGGTGTCCAGACAACATATACGGCTATCTCAGAGGACATGGGGCGGGGGGGGCTAAGTGTCTGAGCAGGGAACTAAGTTAACGTGCATTGGAACTCAGTATGCCTTCACGGGAGCTCAGTGTGCCTGTAAGGAGAGACTGAGATCTTCAGTGTGGCTCCTGCCCAGCACCTGGGGCCGCTGCCCCACACTCCTTACACTCACCACCGTGAGCAGGGAGCAATGGTTCCCCAATCATCCACCCCACCGACGCTGCTCTGATGGAATAACTCGGGGGACCCCATAAACGGGGTTTCCGTCCGGTGAGCTCTCTGAATGAGCGGTCTCAGTTCCGTTCCGGACTGGGACAAGCAGAGCCAAGCAGGAGCTGTCATCAATGGGAGAAGAGTTCTTTCCATTCCTGGCTCCCAGAGCCGGAGCGGTGGGGGCGCGGTGCCTGGCGCAGCCTGCAGGTACACACACGGGCCCTGGTCATGCTCGGCCAGGAAGCTGCAGCTACACTGCAGAAGTGCACTGCCATTAAAATGTTCAGCACTGACTTCCTGAGCAGGACAACACCACCCCATCCCCACAAGCCCTCTACCTCATTAAAAAGATACATGCACTTCAGTGGAGAGTCTACTTACTGCTGGGAGTCCTCTTCTGCCTGCACTTTGTGCGCTGCCGTCGCCACTGGAGTGAGTCCAGGCATGCACAGTCCTCTTCCTGGGTGGAAAGTGCTCATTCCACTGGATGCTGATTTTGCAGAAAAGCTTCACCAGGGACCACATTCCAAAAGGGGAAAAAAACAGCAGGAAAAACAAGCATTAACAAGCATTGGCATAGCCAATAGGTCTCGCCTTTGGGACCTTATAAGTGTTTAGCCATGCAACAGTTGCATAACTAAATACTTATAAGGTCCCAAAAGCGAGACCTATTGGCTATGCCAAGCGGCCGTGTGGCCACAAAAGTGAAAGTGATCACGATCAAACATCAAAGCGGCTGTGCGGCCGCGAAAGTGAAGGTAATCAAGGTAATGCACGGCGCGCGCTCCAGCGCACATGCACTGTAGCTCTAGGCTGGCCTGGTAGCACGTTTTGGAGCGCTCTCAATAAGTCTCGCCAGACCAGTGCATGCGCTGGGTCAGGCGAGACCTAAAAATTCGAGCCCTATTGCATTTTCAATGCTTGTGTGACTGGCAGGCAACGGAGACCGCTAAGGACTGAGGAGAGGTGTTCCCTATGTGTAACGCTGTGATGTGAGCAGCTGCATTCTACACTAGCTGAAGGCGTCCAAGTCCCCAAAAGCAACATTTGCATGATACAACCCTGCAAGAATGAAAGCATTAACCACTAGATGCGGAAACCCTCATCAATGAAACCAAACAGATTCTTTAACAGTATAATGTGCCAAAAGCAATTGGCTGCTAGTTTTACAACTTGGGAGTTCATCTTAAGTTCAGGGTCTATTACGCAACTTGGGAGGTGGCGGACAAGGATCCCTTGAGTCAGGCCAGATAGTAAGGGGAAGTGTGGCCACCGAATCCTCGTTAATTACATCAGTTTGGAGGCATTTATTTTAGAAAGTCTTTTACCATCCACCACTGAATAGTAGAAGTAATAGAGGGTCAGACTGTGGTCGAATTAGGCCTGTTTAGAGACATATTCATTGACTGGTGCAGATCAAAAATTATCTGTATATCATCCATATACATATAGAAGTTCACCCCACTGTCCATTATTTATTATGCAATGTGTAAGATCCCAAGGTGTTTGAATGAGGTCTGTCACACTGAGATTGGTGACACATATTAAGACACACGGGTGACTCCCCTAAATGTTGGGATACACAGAATAATTTCAATTGCTAAGTCCCAAAATCCCCTCATTTAAATACAGAATACTATGTCATGGCACCACTGATAAGCCCATTGAACGGATACTCTTGCTAAGTTATGCTAAAGTAAAAGGTTTTCATCAATGTGTATCTTGTTTCAGTATGGTCTCACAGACACAAAATTGAAAGAGTACTGAATGTGGGACAGAATACCAGTCTCTTCACAAATAATCCAGTTGCTGGAAGAGTAAAGAAGATGCCCACCCTACTTGCTTTTTGGGTTGGGCACCCATGCACATTTAATCACAGCCTGCAGTACCACAGCCCTGGCTGTTGAAGCTGACACACAACTGCTCCCACCCAGTCAACCAAAGAGCTCATTGACCCGGAGGTCTCCGTAGCTCAGAGTCGGGCATGAAGACGGTCACTATGAATGCCTGTGTGTAGTGGTGCTACAATGGGATATACTCTTTGACTGGTGGACTCGTTTAAATGTCAATCCATATGGTTTATCCTTTCTTCCCGCTCTCGGTGAACAGCTTCCCTACCCTGTAAAATCACTCTGACTCCTGATCTTCTCCATGGTGGAACAGTCTTCTTTCAAAGGAACCCGGGCTATGCCAGGACAAGCACGCATCTAGACGGGCACGGGTATCCACAGCGCTGATCATCCTGCCCTGCTGCCTTCTACTGCCTGATCTCAGGTGTAGAGGCCCCGTTAGGAGTGCCGGCTCCCCTTGCTCTTCAGGATGAAGTGCTGGATCAGCAGTGGTAACCGTGGTACCATCCTCTTATATGTCTTGTTAGGAAACGCCACACGCCACACTACAGGTCTTACTATACCATCCCAGAATACCAGCGCCTGTGGCAATCTCCGGCGCGATCCATAAGGAATTGCCCTCAGCACATTGACTTTCACCTATTTTGTGCATCTTTGTTTTGTTTCTCTTCACTGGGGAAGGGAGTGAATGTAAACTGTGCTGTTGAGATCACTTGAGGATGGAGTAGGCTCTTTATCTCCAAATAAGTGTTGTTCCATCATCTTTAGGTCCAAGAGTCTAGAGGAGTTAGGAGATGCAGCATTAACACTCTGAAGATCTTCGCTGGACGCTGCACTCAGCTGGTATGCTTTTCCTTCTCAGGCTGCACCTACCTCTACAGTTACATCCGGGCATCCTCTCCTCATCAGCGACACTGTTGGGATCTGGCTTGCAGCCCTGGGCTCAGAACATGACCGTGGCATCTGCTTCTATGGTCTGAACTTGTAAGTAGAGTAGCATGAAATATACCCTACAATGTTCAGTAAGACAGGGGGCCCTCTGTTACATTTTTGCATAGTGATTATTAATCTGTGGAGGGTTGCTGTATGCTTACTGAACATTGTATGGGAGGGTATATTTTATACTAACCTTACTCGTTCAGGCCATGGAAGCAGATGCCAGGGTCAGTAAGCATACAGCAACCATCCACTGATGATGTATTATTCTGCAAAAATGCAACAGGCGACCACCTCTCCACATAGACTCAGGCTCGGCAGAGCAGTCGAGAAGAGAAAATAAGAGAAGAGAAGCTGAAGATGCACATGCCATTTGTGTATATTTTCTCTCTCTTTTGTTTCTAGCACGTCTGTTATTGGTTACCTCTGTATTCCTGTGTCTGTTATTTTGCCTGATATTTTTGTGAATGTGCTTATCAACCATCTACAGCACACACAAGTCATGGATATTGTGTATTGCATATCATACTAAATAGATGGTCTGACCTGATTCACAAAAAATGCAAAAAGTTCAGTTTCTAGTATTGACTATTGAGCTGGACATCTGGATACCAGAAAAGAAAACCTTTTCTTAATTAGCAATGCTTGCTGCAGTACATTTCCCAGCATTTCCTCATGTTTGCATTGCACAAACATGAACACCTACATCTATCTATTCTGGCAGCTCTTGATAAAGAAACTCCCACCGTTCTTCTGTTCTATTACTTAGTTCTCTCTCACTTAAACAAGACAATGCATATTAGTTTCTGCAAGAGATGACTAAACGCGGTGTCCACTGTCCATCAAAAGCGATACGTGCTTCTGCTAACCCAGCCCTTGGGCGGCCTTCAGGGCTTGCCTCATCTTCATCCCCAGTAGGTTTCCAGCTCCCTCCATAACAGCGGGCTACAGAAACCATGTGAAAAGTAGACCATGGAAGTTTCAGGGAAGTTTTTTATTCACATGCCAGCTCAATGGTGGGTAATTCAATGAGTGGTGTCTAGAAGGACTGGTTAAACTGTGTGGCTCCTTAATTGTACATGCACATGTCTTCTGGGCCCAATATTAAAGGCTTGCTGTGTTGTATAGTCCTCGTCGGAGGTTCATATCTAGCTTGAGTGAAGTGTCAAAGCATGTCTAGGGTTGTGGGCAGGAGGCTGTGGCTGAACTGCTAGCGCAGCCGACTTTGAAGCTGGGGAACCAGGTTTGAGTCTGCTGGGAGGCTCAAACATCCTGTGATTCTGGGCAAATCCCTTAACCTTCCCGTGCCTAGAAATGAATGTGTCCGTCTGTAACAGCAACTCGTGCTCATGTAAAGTGCTCTGATACCTTTGGGTTGAGTTCCCGCTATATAAAACTGCAACAACAACAAAAAGGATGACTGAGTGACAGAGCCCTCAGGAGAGAAAGAGTGAAGAATATAGAAGATGTAGGTACCATAGCCTCAGCAGTATAGGATTAGCACGTGTGTGTCAAGCTGGAGATGCAGAGCGGTCCATTTCATATTCTGAGACGGGTGGCTCGGTTATCCATTTGAATAAAAAGTAGGACCCAAAGCAGCAGTCTAGCTGGATGGTGAAGACACTGTCGATGGAGCTGAAAATCTTCATTAGGAATAGCATGCAAACGAAACAAGCATTAGCAAAGCCAATAGGTCTCGCCTATGCAAGAACTATTGGTCTTGTCAATAGGTTTTTGTAATGTTGTACGCTAGAGTGGCTGCTTTTAAGCAAGGCTAAATGTTAGTGGGGTAAAGGAGAGTGGGGTGGACTGAAGTATCATAAAGTGGAGTAGAGTGGAGTGTTACAGAGTGGCATAGATTAGTATGGAGTGGCATACCATAGAGATAAGTGGCGTGGAGAGGAGAGAAGTGGAGTGTCGTGGAATAGCGTACAGTGTTCTGAAGTGTCAAGGAGGGAGTAGAGAGTCATAGAGTGGAAGTGCGTAGAGTTCAGTGGCATAGAGTGGAGAACAGTGTAAGAGATGAGTCGATTGTCGTAGAGTGGAGTGGCATAGAGTGTCATGGAGTGGTGTAGAGCAGAGTTGAGTGGTGTAGAAGATGTTGCGCAGAGTGGAATAGAGTGTTGTCGAGTGGCATAGAGTGGAAAAGATTGTCATAGAGTGGAGAAGTATAGAGAGTGGAGTACAGTGGAGCAGTGTGTCATGGAATAGAGTGAAGTAAAGTGGCATGGAGTGGCATAGAGCGAGTTGTGTAGAGCGTCTTAAAGTGGAGTAATGGCATAGAATATAGTTGAGAAGAGTGCTGTAGAGTGGAGTGGAATAGAGTGGAGTAGAATGTCAGTGGAGCAGAGTTTAATGGAGTAGAGCAGGGGTCTCCAACCTTTTCTTTAATGAGAGCTACTTCTGCTCAGTGAAAATCGTCGTGAGCTACTGAAGGCCAAGTCACTCGCACATTGTTAACAGACACCCCCTCGCCCAGCTTCATTGACTTTAAACCTAATGTCTATGGAATCCCATAGTATGGTTTGAACAAAACTCTGTGACTAGGGGTACCATGATAGGGCTGCCGTGTGCCTCAGTGCGTGCATGGTCTGTGGGGATGTATGAACCTGAGTGTAAACAAATGGGATATATATGTGTGTGGATTACAGAGCCTGTGCCGTATGTACGTGTGGCACAGAACATACCTTTGGTGGCACCATTACATGCGCAACACAAACATATTACCAATTTCTTTTTTTAAATGGGAGAAATTTAAAATGCAGAATACTTTTCTGAAAAAATATTCCTAATAAGGAGCATTTTTGTGCACTTGATGGGACATTTTTCTGCACTTTATATAGTTCTCCCATTTAAAAAATGGCAGTATTTTTTAGTTATAAATATGGCTGCATTGTTACCACCCACTGGGAGCAAAATGTCTGCTGTGTGTAAATAGGACACTATAAAATGGGAGAAAATTCAACTGAAGAGTTAACTTTATGTTTATGTGCATTACATAAAACTCATCATTTAAATTTTCTCCCTTGCTAAAGTGTCTTTACAAACAGCAAGCATATTACTCCCAGTGGCCTGTAGACATGGTGCCATATTTATGACAGGAAAATACAGTAATTTGTTTAAATGTGAGGAATGTAAAATGAAGAAACATGCTTCATAAAATATTAGGACTTGGGGTGACCCGGTGTCCCTCAGAACCTGGGTGGGCGTATTATTAGAGCCCAAGCGCAGATTTTGGTTAATATCTGCGGGCGTGAAGGTTTTCTCAGTCACAGTTGTAGTCCTGCTGAATCAGGAGGAGACCTTGAAGATTTCAAGGATCTTTGAGGTAAAAGGATGATGTCTTCAATAAATTTGGGATTTTAAGCCAGTTGCATCATTTACGCGATCTGTTGTTCAGCACGTCTTGTCAGCTCTCAGTCCGGTGGGGTACTGAACTCCACCGGACTGAGAGCTGACAAGACGTGCTGAACAACAGATCGCGTAATTCACCAGGACTACAACTGTGACTGAGAAAACCTTCACGCCTGTAGATATTAACCAAAATCTGCACTTGGGCTGTATACCCATCTGCACTGTCCTGAGGAAGACCCGCCGTGACGCTTAATATATTTTGCGCAGTACACGGGGTCGAAACGTCGACGCACCCTTATATGTCTACACAATGCTTCTGATCACAGATTAATTCACATAGGATCTTATAGCATATGTGAAAAACCATAAAGACATATCAAGAAATAATGTACCTTTCTGTTTTACTTATTCACTTTTGCCGCATTTGAAATATATTGTATGTACTATTTATCATCACATGTCACTTTATCACCACAAGTCACCAATATTTTGCTCTTTTGAACTTGTGTATTACGACAGCCCATAATACTTTATTCCCTTAAATTACCAAATTGCAAACTTTTTATTGGTGTGTACTTCTTTCCTCATTTATCTGATATCTGTTACATGTAATGAATATTTTTTTGAACTTTCTAAAAGAAATTAGAAATTCCAGACAGACCATTGTATTTACATAATAACAACCAATGGAAGCAAGATGCCTGCTGTTTGTAGATGTGACACTTTGGAAAGGGAGAAAATTAAAATGAAGAGTTAACTTAAACTAATCATTAAGTTAACTCTTCATTTAAATTTTCTCTCATTTAAAAGCATTCCGAAATATAATGTTGTTTTGATGTTCCAATATTGAGTTGAATGTCCCCCTTTTAAAAGCTCATCAATTTTCTCAAGTGAGCCTCGCCTTGTGGTTTTTACAACTGCTTACTGTTGATTACATTTTTTATTGCGAGTGTTTTTTAAAGGCTGAGTTGTCACTGAGGAACTCAATGGAAGATTGAATGTAATGATGTAATTTAGGCAGGTGCAAAAAGTTATTTTGCATTAAAATAGTTTTTTTTAATGTTTTATATTTTTAAGGATCAGTTGTGTGTATTGTATTGCTTTTTACTGTGATGCTTTTATGTTTTTTTCATTTTAACCAGAAAGAAAGCGTTTTGAATTGAATTGAATTGAGAACAACTTTTATTTAAGAGTTAAATATCTCAGTGCTTCAGTTAGAGCGGCGCTGAGTAGATTGCAGTGGCATAGAGTGAAATGGAGTAGAGTGGAGTGGCGCACAGTGACGTAGAGAGGTGTAGAGTGAAGCGGCATAGTGTGGAGTGGTGCAGGGTAGAGTGGAGTAGCACGGGGTAGAGTGCAGAGGTGTAGAGTTGAGTGGAGTAGAGTGCAGTGGTGTAGAATGTTGTGGCATATAGTGCCGTAGAGTGCAGTAGCACAGAGTGCATTAGAGTGGCATAGAGTTGAGTGGTATAGAGCAGAGAGCAGTGGCATAAAGTGCAGCCATGCAGAGTAGAGTGTCAGAGTGCCGGATCGTAGAGTGCAGGGTCATAAAGTGCAGGGTCGCAAAGTGATGCAGAGTAGAGTAGTGTAGAGAACAGTGACATAGAGTACAGTGGTGCAGAGTGAAACAGAGTGGTGTAGAGTGTAGTGACAGAGCAATGGTGTACAGTGACATAGCATGCAGTGGCATAGAGTGCAGTGGCACAGGGGAAATGTTGTAGAATATAGTGGGGTAAATTGCAGTGGTACAAAGTAGTTGGCATAGGTGTAGTGGCGTTGGGTGCATTGGTTTTGAGTATAGTGGTGTTTAGTGCATTGGTGTAGAGTGCACTGGTTTAGATTACAGTGGCATAGCGTAGTGTGGAGTGGCGCAGCATAGAGTGCAGTGACATAGAGTGATGTAGAGTCTAGTGGTGTAGAATAGATTGTTTCAGAGGATAGAGTGGACTGATGCACGGTAGAGTTCTGTGGCTTAGAGTAGCGTGGTGTAGAATACAGTGGCTCAACTTTGATTGCAGTGGCATAGAGCAGAGTGGTGCAGAGTGGAGTAGAGTGGTGTAGAGTGCAGTGAATTAGGGTGCAGTGGTGTAGAGTAGATTGTTTCAGAGTAGAGTGAAATGGTGTAGAGTAGTGGCGTAGAGTGCAGTGTTGCAGTGTACCGTAGAGTGGAGAGGTGCAGAGTGGAGTGTCCTAGACTGGAGTGGTGGTGTGCAGTGGCAAAGAGTACAGTGATGCATAGTTGAGTGGGGTAAAGTATACTGGCATAGAGTAGAGTGGTGCAGAGTACAGTGGAGAGGCGTAGAGTGTACTGGTTTTGAGTAAAGTGGTATAGAGAGCATTGGTGTAGAATGCTGTGGCATAGAGTGCAGCAGTGTAGAACAGAGTTCATAGTGTGGACTGGCATAGAATGGAGTGGCGCAGAGTGAAATAGAGAGGTGTAGACTTCAGTGGCATAGAGTAAATTGTTTCAGAGTAGAGTGAAGAGGTGTAGAGTGCAGTGGTGCACAGTTGATTGGAGTGGATTGGTGTAGAGCACAGTGGCGAAGAGTGGGGCGATGCAGAATACAGTTTCGTAGAGTTCAGTGGCGGAGAGAGCAGCGTTGCAGAGGAGAGTGATGCAGAGTGCAGTGGCACACAGTGGAGGAATGCAGAGTAGAGTGGTGTAGAGTGCATTGGTATAGAGTAGAGTGGTATGTTGGCATAGAGTGCCGTGATAGAGTGCTAGAGTGCAGTAGAGTGGCATAGAGGGCAGTGGCATAGAGGGCAGTAGCCTAGAGTGAAGTAGAGTGACATAGAGTGAACGCATGCAGAGTATAGTGTCAGTGCAGTGTCAGAGTGCAGTGGTGAAGAATGCAGTGGCATAGAGTTGTGCAGGGTAGAGTATGGCAGAGAGCAGTGATGTAGAGTACAGTGGTGGAGAGTAGAACAGAGTGGCAGTAAATGCAGTGACATAGAGTGCAATGGTGTAGAGTGACATAGTGTGCAGTGGCGTAGAGTGCAGTGGCATAGAGTAGAATGTTGTAGAGTAGTGGCATAAAGCTCACTGGTGCAAAGTAGTGGCATAGGTACAGTGGCATATGGTGCATTGGTTTTGAGTAAATTGGTGTAGAGTGTATTGGCATAGAGTCTAGTGGTTTAGAGTAGAGTGGCGCAGAGTAGACTGTAGTGGCATAGAGTGGAGTAGAGTGCAATAGAGGGCAGTGGCACAGAGTAGATAGTTTCAGAGTAGAGAGGAGTGGTGCAGGGTAGAGAATGGTGGTGCAGGGTAGAGTGCAGTGGCATATAGTAGTGGCATAAGAGTGCAGGGTTGTAGAGTGCAGAGTCATAGAGTGATGCAGAATAGAGTATTGCAGAGAACAGTGACGTACAGTACAGAGGTGCAGAGTAGAACAGCGCAGTGTAGAGGGCAGTGACGTAGAGTGCAATGGTGTAAAGTGATGTAGCATGCAGTGGCACAGAGTGCAGTGGCATAAAGAGAATGCTGTAGAGTATAGTGGTGTAATGTGCAGTGGCGCAAAGTAGCTGGCCTAAGCGCAGTTGCTTTGGGTGCATTGGTTTTGAGTAAAGTGGTGTTGAGTGCATTAGTGAAGAGTGCAGTGGTTTAGAGTACAATGAATAGCTTAGACTGCTGAGGCGTAGAGTGTCGCAGTGTAGAGTGCAGTGGCATAGAGTGGTGTAGAGTGCAGTGACATACAATAGATTGTTTCAGAGTAGAGTTGAGTGGTGCAGGGTAGAACGCAGTGGCTTAGTGTACAGTGGCGTAGAATAGTGGCTCACCGTTAATTGCAATCGCATAGAGTGAAGTTGTGCAGAGGGGAGTACAGTGGTGTTCAGTGAAGAGGCATAGGGTGCAGTGGTGTAGAGTAGATTGTTTCAGAGTAGAGTGAAGTGGTGTAGAGTAGAATGGAGCGGTGTATGGTAGAGGGGAGTGGTATAGAGTAGTGGCATAGAGTACAGTGTTGCAGAGTGGCGTAGAGGTGCAGAGTGGAGTATCCTAGACTGGAGTGGTAGAGTGCAGTTGCGAAGAGTACAGTGATGCACAGTTGAGTTGGGTAGAGTGTACAGGCATAGAGTAGAGTGGTGCAGAATACAGTAGAGAGGCGTAGAGTGAAGTGGCGTGGAGTGCAGTGTCATAGAGTGCAGTGGTGCACAGTAGATTAGAGTGGCATAGAGTGCATTGGTGTAGAGTGCATTAGAGTGGTGTAGAGTGGTGTAGAGTGGTGCAGAGTAGAGTGTAGTGGCATAGAGTAAAGTGGCACAGTTTATAATGGCATAGAGTTCAGTGGCAGAGTGTGCAGTGCTGCAGAGTAGAGTGTCGTAGAGCGCAGTGGTGTAGAGTAGAGTGCCATAGTGTGCAATGGTGTAGAGTGCAGTGGCATAGAGTGTTGCAGAGTAAAGTGACAGACTGCAATGGTGTAGAGAGGCATAGAGTATGTTGGCACAGAGTTGAGTATTGTGGCATACAGTGCAAGTAGATTGGCAGAGTTCAGTGGTGTAGAGTGTACTGGTTTTGAGTAAAGTGGTATAGAAAGCATTGGTGTAGAATGCAGTAGCACAGAATTGAGTAGTGCAGAATAGGTTGGCGTAGTGTGTAGTGGCATAGAGTGCAGTGGTGCAGAGTGGAGTGGAGTTGCAAAGACTTCAGTGGCATAGAGTAAAATGTTTCAAATTAGAGTGAAGTGACGTAGAGTGCGGTGGTATAGAATATAATGCAGTACAGTGCAGTTGAGTGCAGTGGTGCTGAGTAGATTAGAGTGGTTTGGAGTGGATTGGTGTAGAGTAAAGTGCCAAAAAGTGGAGCAATGCAGAGCAGAGTGGCATAGAGTTCAGTGGCAGAAAGAGCAGTGTTACAGAGTAGAGTGATGCAGAGTGCAGTGGCACAGATTTGAGAGATGCAGAGTTGAGTGGTGTAGAGTGCATTGGCATAGAGTAGAGTGGTGTAGTGGCATAGAGTTTAGTAGCATAGAGCTCAGTGGCATAGAGTTCAGTAGAGTGGCATAGAGGGTAGTAGTATAGAAGGCAGTGGTGTAGAGTGCAGTATAGTGACATAGAGTGCAGTGGCGTAGAGTGCAGTGGCATAGAGTGCAGCCATGCAGAGTATAGTGTCAGTGCAGTGTTGCAGAGTGCGGTGGCATAGACTTGCGCAGAGTAGAGTGGGGCAGAGAGCAGTGCCGTAAGTACAGTGGTGGAGAGTAGAACAGAGTGGCATAGAGAGCAATGGTGTAGATTGACATAGCAAGCTGTAGCATAGAGTGCAGTGGCATAGAGTATAATGTTGTAGAGTATATTGACGTAAAGTGCAGTGGTACAAAGCAGTTGGTGGAAGTACAGTGGTGTGGGGTGCATTGGTTTTGAGTAAAGTGGTGTAGAGTGAATTGGCATAGAGTGCAGTGGCATATAGTGCAGTGGCATTGAGTGGAGTGGTGTAGAGCAGAGTGAAGTGGTGCAGAGTGGAATAGAGTGGTATAGGCTGCAGTGGCATAGAGTAGCTTGTTTCAGAATAGTGGACTTACCAGGGTATAGAGCAGAGTGTCCTAGAGTGCAGTGGTGCAGAGTAGATTGGAGTGTGTTAGAGTGGAGTGTTGTAGTATGCAGTGGCATAGAGTGGAGCAATGCAGAGTTCCGTGGCATGGAATAAAGTAGAGTGGCAGAGAGTGCAGTGTTCCTGAGTAAACTTTTGTAGTGTGTAGTGCTGTGTAGTAGAGTGGCATGGAGTGCATTGATGTAGAGTGCGGTGGTGCACAGAAGAGTGGTGCAGAGTGCAGTGACATGGAGAAGAGTGGTGTAGAGTGTAGTGGCGCAGAGTATAGTGGTGTAGAGTGCAGTGGTGTAGAGTGCAGTGGTGCAGAGAAGAGTGGCTAGAGCTCAGTGGCATAGAGTACAGTTGTGCAGAGTAGAATAGAGTGGCATAGAGTGCAGTGGCCTAGAGTAGAATAAAGTGGCGTAGAGTGCAGTACAGATTACAATGTAATAGAGTGCAGTAGCGTACAGTATAGTGGCATAGAGTGCAGTGGTGCAGAGAATCTTGGTGTAGAGTGCATTGGTTTTGAGTAAAGTGGTGTAGAGTGCATTTACATAGAGTGCAGTGGGATAGAGTGGTGCAGAGTAGAGTGGGGTGGTGCTGAGTGCAGTGATGTGAGTGGAGTGGAGTAGAGTAGATTGTTTCAGAGTAAAGTTCAGTGGTGCAGTGTAGATTAAAGTGGCATAGAGGGGATTGGCATAGAGTGCACTGGCGTACATTGCAGTGGTACAGAGTAGAGTGCATTGACATAGAGTGCAGTGTTGCACAGTAGGGTGGCATTGAGTGCAGTTGCACGGAGTGGTGTAGAGTGCAGTGGCAAAGTGTGCAGTTATGCATTGTAGAGTAGTGTGGGGTAGAGCGCATTGGTATAGAATAGAGTGGAGTGGTGTAAAGTAGAGAGGCGTAGAGTGGTGTGGTGCAGAGAAAAGTGCAAAGACATGGCGTGGAGTGGCGTGGTGTGGAGTGGTGTGAGGTAAAGTGCAGTGGCATGGAGTAGTACAGAGTAGAGTGGAGTGGAGTAACGTGTAGTATGCATGGTAAGGTAGCGCACTGTCATTATAGACAACACATCTTCAATTGAAATGATCATTACATTTGCACTCATACAATTTTACTGAAAAAAGTATATAGCGCACAAACGTTAATGTGTATAAATGTCATCACCCAATGTACTGATTTGATCATCAGCACATTTAATTTCATTTACAATCATTTAAATATTGCTGTGTTCTAGAAAAAAAAACATAGTGCAGCTTTCCTCAAGCAGGCCTGAGTAGCCAGCATGATTGCCACATAAATCCTCTCACTTTAAAGTCAGAGAAAAAAAAATAAACACCAAGCTCCCTGGAAGACACAGCTTGACATTTGACCTCTGTCTTTCTTTGAATGCACAGCAAATGTGACAAGAAAAGAACAAGATTTAAAGGCCTGTTTACAGAAAGCGAGTTTATTAGAAGAATACAGTAAACAAGGTTTGTGCAACAGGAGAAACGAACTCGAGCTGGACAGCCTAAAGCAAATAAAGTCTGTAAATAGATAGCCAGAAAATGTGAGTTACAGACCACAAAGCCAATGGTAAGCAACAGGCGGAATGCATTCCTAGGTCAACTCTCTGAATGCCCCCAAGACATCTTTAGCAAACCAGACAGCTGCGCTGTATGGTAGGCTGCGACCTAAAAAGGGTAACCTTGTTTTCCATGGAACCGGGGTTGCTCGAGATAAAAAACACATTGGGTCTAGACTAGAGGAGTCTAATTTGCACCAAAAATATCTTTAATGACTTTAGGGTAAGCAGTACAGTAAACACAAAAGAAAAAACATTTTGTTTATAAATTAATGATATTGTAAGGTAGATAAATCACCTAAGCGTGCTGCAAAATATATTTGGTGATAGCACAGTATTGAAATATAAAAAATTGGGACTTGTGAATTAAACAGACCATTGATACATGTTTACATAATGATTTGACTGTAAAACAGCTTAATCATGAACTGTACCATTAACCCGTTCCCTGCTCATGACGGAACCACTCCGTCATGAGCCACGGGCGCCGTGTGCTCATGACGGAGTGGTTCCGTCATGCTGCGGCCGTTGGCGGCCGCTCCACCCACGCGGCACTGTTTCCCCGCCTGTGCGGGCGATCAATGCGAGTGGGCGGAGTCGTGACGGAACCACTCCGTCATGAGCACAGCTCGCCCGTGACTCATGACGGCGTGGTTCCGTCATGAGCATGGCGGCGCCGCGCTGACCCCAAACCCCCCCCAGCGCCGCGGCGGAATTCGTGCCGCGGCGAAGGGGTTAATAGTACATTAAGTTCAAGAAATAAATGTGCCTGTACAGTTCAGTCCAAACATTGGATTGGACATTTTTCAGCCCTTGTTTTGTATCATATAACATCGGCCTCCATTAGGACGAAAAGATATGCCATCCGGGTAGCGGCCCTTCACCCACAATTCAATTCTGTGGAGACGACAAAATCCCAAACAAAATTGCCTATAAAAGGTAAATCTTACACGCACTGGTATGGAGATCCACTCAGCTCTATTCAACTTCTGTTGTTATTAAAACTGAGGGGCAGATTTACAAGCCCCTTGAGCCACTGTTGCGCCATTTTTAACATGGGAAAAGTGAGGCAAAAGTGGTGCAAGGGGCTTGTAAATAAGGCCCTGAATGTTTAGTTTGTAAACTCACGCAGGTTCATCGGGGGTCCTACCCTGGTGGTGTGTAAAATATTATATGTATTAATAGAACAATTTTAAAGGCAAGATAACAGAGTAAACTATAATAATATGTGCACACATGTATATGCAATACATGTATACGTGTAAGCAGCATTATATATCAGTACGCGCTCACACACAATGCAATTCTCCACAAATGTTCACCTGTCTGGAACAGAAATCCCGTCATTACATCATCTCGAAATTGAAGGCGATTCATTCCAATTTCTAGAATGTGCTTGCAAAGAAATAACACGGCAGAGGCTCTTTCTCCCTGATCCACAGTGGCGCCAACAACAAAGTGGCATGCATGCAACTGACCTGTCAGCTTGCTGTATATACACTTTGAGTGCCAACTCTGTAGGGTGGTATGAAGGGGGTGGGGTTGTGTGTGGCAAGAAGCATCACATTGTTGTTAATAGAAAAAGTATGCACAGAACCGGCCTTTTAAACATATAATTGCCATCCGTCCTCACAACAAAACGATCTCTATATGTATTTAGAGTGCTGTGGGCAACCCAGGCAGTATACGGTCCATGTGGGCATAGACGGGAGGTGGGGGGGGGGCATGTAGATCAGGGTCAGCGGCTTATGCACACCATGCACCCGTCCCACCATACTCACCAGTGGCTGCCTTCACACTAATGGTGAAGTCACTGCTTTACCTCTTCGGGTGACAGCCTGGAAACCCAAGTTGGTGCTATAAATCTGCTAGGCGAGCACACCCAGGGTTCAGGAGGGGCCGGGCACGACTAGAGCCACCGACGGTAGTTGGGGAAGCAAACACACCAGGAGAACCAGTGAAAGAGAAAAGGTCCACACAGACACTCGCATGCAGCCCTTGCACAATGAAATTCCTTTCCAACAAAATGAAAGCAAGCAAGAAGACACACGGCTCCACTCAAACAAACATCTCTTTACTTAACCCCTTCCCCACTCATGACGGAACCACTCCGTCATGAGCCACGGTCGCCGTGTGCTCATGACGGAGTGGTTCCGTCATGCTGCGGCCGTTGGGGGCCGCTCCGCCCACGCGGCGCTAATTCCCCGCCTGTGCGGGCGATTAGCGCAGTGGGCGGAGTCATGACGGAACCACTCCGTCATGAGCACAGCTCAACCGCGGCTCATGATGGAGTGGTTCCATCATGAGCACCGTGCCACCGCGCTGCCCCCAAACCCCCCCCCAGCGCTGCGGCGGAATTCCCGCCGCAGCGAAAGGGTTAATAACCAAGACAAGGAGGAGCTGCAAACAAACAAATCATGTACCTTTATATGTGAGCCATTTCATCAGAGGCGTGAAAACAAACTTTCAAAGTATGGCAACCAGCCTGCTTGCGTGTGTGGTTCTTATTGAAAGGATACACGACGGAAGAGTTTTCTGGGCTCACCGCCAAAACGTAAGACACTCGGATTTCTATGTCCAGGAGTAAAGTGCTCCTATATTAAATAGAAATGTGCCAGCTCTTCTGTAAGCTAGTACTAATCGGTCCCAAAATAGAACTGCCACCTTCACGGAGATGTATGGTGCACAAGAGTGAAACTAGGGCAACACACTGTAAAATGTGTACTGCAAGACCCAGAATTCATTTTGCTGGGGGCGGGGAGAATGCCAAAACTGAATGACGGTGTCACAGGTAACTTGAGGCCACTTGACAGCTATAACGTGTTGCCTTATGCACCACTTAAATGTATACAGACAGAAACAGACCCTGGTCTACATTTGCAATGAAAACAAAACGCAGCCAACAGCCACTCTGTGAGATTTAACTCATTAGCGTTTACTGTCACCCCACTGGAATTCGCCGGCACAATGAACGCACTGCTAAACTGCACCATATTCGTGTGACACCTCGACCCCGATGTTTTTCTTAGTAACTTGAAGGGTTGTTTGTTTTCCTACAGGACAGAAGATTCCAGCATGCAAGCCGATGTATAATACAAGCAAGACTGGTTTATCATGACACTAGATGACCTGCAGCCAGGTTCGAGGACAATAAGTATAAGAACGCAACAAATATGTGTGGCTCTTAAATGACTTTTGGTAACTGAACACAGATGCCTGTCCGGGCGCGCACATGTGAAGCACGCGGTGGGAGCGTGAGAGCCAGAGGGGAGACGCCATGCGCACGCACAGCGCCTGTCCGTGTGCGCACATGGTTTGTCTCCCTTCTCTCACCAAAGCCACAACAATAGTCTCGCCAAGCGAAGCAGCGCATGAGCTGCGTTCGCTAGCCGTGACCTAAAAACACCTCTCAGGATTGCTTTTTAACAGGAAGGTGTCCCTTCCTGCACAAAAACAACCCTGCATGCAACTGATGCACCCTTGCACCATGGTGCAAGGGTGCCTGCATTGGCCTTACGCAGCACATTGTGCGCCAGCACAGGGTGAAAGGACAGTAATGCAAAGTATTGCACAAATACGGTGCATTCCTGCCCTTTCACATTTGTGTAGGGCAGCCATACGCCAATTCCCCATAAATATGCCCCACAGTGACAATGAGACAGCATGCTAGACAGAGTAAACCTTTGGAAATTAGCATATTAACCCCACCAACCATATGAGGCAACATAAAACTGGTGACATGAGAAGCCATGAAAAAGCAACATAAACACACAGTGGATATAATGGAGAGCTCATTATTTTGCAGTTCAGGAAAGGTAGATTAATAGCCTCCACCATGTTTAACCTTGTAAGAAAATGTACTTTTACATCCATTGCGTAATACAACTATGTAAGCATGCACTGGTATAGGTAATGTCATGGGCTGCAGACCCAGTAGATTGAGAGATATCCATTACTAGTGAAACAGTAGGAAAGGCTGATAGATAATCTGCTACGCAAGTCCCACAATCTACCTGACTTGGCATCATCACCACCAACATAAAGCTGTGGAATATTCTCAAGGTAAAGAAACATACGCCCCATGTGGGTTCATGGAAGCAAATTCTATGTTGGATACCACTGTAAGAAAGGGTGGTATTGATTTCTCTCTGCAAAACTCCTCTCACTCTCCCAGACTTTATGTTTGTGGAAATTCAAACCTGTGCCAGAAAACAGTATAGGAATATTTGCAGAAACTATTGAGTTTTTCTCTAATAGACTAGGAAACAGGTTCCTCTGACCACTGCTGGGACTATGTTATACGTATGTTTGAGCCATTTCCATTTAATGAACTTCGCGTCAAAGCACCATACCAGGAGCAGTGTTTATTCCTAGAGAGTAACAAGGCCATTTAATATTTACAGATTCCTAGAAACCCTTACAAATGAGGTGAGTGGCCTTTCAGCCCTTTGTGTTCCTGTTAGAGAACAACCCCAACAAATAGGCAGTATGTTGTGGGATCCGACATGGCCTGTGCTTTACTGATTATGTAAGTTATAATGTTGCAACAGAAATTGAATAACTTAAGCAGCATCTATCAGACATATTACCACCGAGAAGCAGAAAATGCATGGAATCACACTGTGATGTCACTGTGATGTACAGCCCAACGTACTCCAGACAGTATAACGAGGGATGCTATAGATAGCATTAGTATGGCAGTTTCATGCTCCATGGTATTTACTTTCGAGATCTCATAGCCAATACTGCTTAATTGGCTCTGTAAAGGAAGGTAGGTAGACAGCAAGCTAGGCAGACAGACAGGCAAAATGCTGGCACTCGAGAAGTTATTTGCAGGGGGTAATGGAACCTTAGCAGCTTTGGCTGGACTTACAGAGTATTTCAAATTGCAAAACAGCTTGGTTATTACTTTGTGTAGCTAGTCCTTAGAAATGGTAAAATGTTTAATGCAATTAGTGCATATGAGACCGTTGGTGTCTGTTTAAATGATCTAAACAGGTGCTAATTGGTGTATTCGTTGCCCTGTTCCTTTGGGTGGTTGCCATTAAAGTAGTGACCCAGTGGCCGGCATACAGTGGGACAGACATGTCCATGCAACGAGTGAACTTCTGAGCTGCTGTCCAAGCAGTTAGGCAGGGAAAGAATGGGAGCAGAGCTGTTAACATAACAATAAAGGAGCGCCTTCTGTAGCAGTGAAGGCGCTTCCTCCTCCCACACAGAGTGAGGGCGGGGGTTTAGCCCCGGTGCACAGAGGGTTCTGAAACGATACACATTACCCACCAGCCAGGAGCCAGGGTGACCAACCGTCCGTAATGGTGGACAGACAATTAGAAGACAGACAGCCACAAACTGGTAGAGACAAACAGAGAGGCAAACAACTTGGTCTAAGGCAGACAGACAGATAGGCACTCACAAGTTAACAGAGACAGACAAAAATATACAAAAACTGACAGATATCATTTTCAGACCTACAAATACTTGAAAAACACATTTGTTTAACTTATTGAGCGTTCGAGAAGTTGTTTGTAGGGGGTAATGGAAACTGTGACTGACTCTGTGCTCTGGTTCTTCAAGGTCTGAGTCTGCTGGCCTGGCACACAACGTTGCTCTCCCAAAAACGCACGAGTCAGACCCTGTAGTGTAAACCGGAAACGAACGTCCAAAAGCATGCTCAGCAGGTCCTGGGCACCCTAAAGCTTGTCTCATTTTTTCGTGCAGTGGAGCAACGAGCAATAGGATTGGCTTATGGCTTTCAAGCCAATCCTAGGTAGCTTCGGACAGTGAAAGGCATAACATTAATTGTTTGAAAGCACAACTTCTATGACTGTTACCTAAAACCAATAAAATTACGGACAAATGGCGTCCGTTAAAGATACTATCACGGACAACTGACAGGAGGTGAAAATTACGGACTGTCCGTGAAATTTACGGACGGTTGGTCACCCTATGCATAAATAGGGGCTGCAGCGGGAGAGGCGGAGGGAGTTGTGTGCGCGAAAGCACTTAATGAGCCATGATGGCTCGTAACTGTAAAACAATGAGATAAGAAAGGCAGAAAAGGCAGCTGGCGGCTGCACGCATTCACACGCACATGCACGCAAGCTTTAGGCCAGGGTAGCACTTTGAAATCCCCCTTACTAAAGTCGAGCAAGCAGCGCATGCGCTGCTCTAGGCTCAACCTAAAAAGCCAAGAAGTGTCCCCAGGTGTTGTGTAAAACTCCAAGTGCACAGCGCACATTAATTGTAGTATTTCGGAAGAAAGACCATTCTGGAGTTTCTTTTCAGAAGCAATATCGAAGACAACATTCCCGCTAAGCCTCCATGGCATGATGGACCTGCTGCCTATCTCTAACTGGAGGAGCCCTTTCAGGGTAAACATGTCAATTGAAGGAGTGAACAAATCTAACTTCAGCAGGCCACAAACGTTAAAATGCGGCCCTCAGCCTTTTGGTCGGGGTGTAGCTGCCTGAGTACAGATTGATAGCTATAAAAGGAAATTCTCAAGAGACATGCGACTCTGAAACCTTAGAGGTGAGCTATAGATCAGGTATGATAAGAACAGGTTGGTGGCTAGAAAGAAGTTGCCTCTTGCCCATATATATTACAAATTTCGAATTTTCACAACATTGTCAGAGGACCGCAGTGAACTGTTGACAGGCAAGCCAGTGGCCTCTATTAGTCATGAACCTTCAATATGTTCACAAGCTTATTTTGGTCAAAGCCAGTGTTTGCTCTGTACACCTAGCATATTTAGACAGTGGAAAGAACCATTATCCAGGACGATTAATTGTTGGTATTGCAAAAAATGCACACTCCTATTTTGTCTCTCTTGGTTGAAATGGTTTCTTACTGACTTTCAGCATTAATTTGATCACGAATGACGACAAAGTGCACATCAAAATCTGAATTATTTCTAAGCACCAAATAATGTTATTGCTCACACCTATGTAAATGATTGCTGTTAGTTACCCACACCCAAAATGATGGGAACCAGCTACAGGTTAGAGGCCATAAAGGAAAGGATAGTTAAAGGCCGCTACTGCCCCGCAGCTAAGGGAAGTAAGGTTATTAGTCAATGCCCATTCTTTTGTGAGGATACAAAGATCTGATTGTGAGGCGTGGGCACTCTGCAATCACGTGCACAAGCTGGCATATTTGGAACTGTGCATGAGAGTCCTGCCGACCCCTCTCCTACAAAGCAGAACCGTTTCTTATTATGGAGGACTCACAGTGGAGAAATAATGGTGGTGCAGAAAGCCCACCTCCAACCAGATGAGGAGCGCACCCAAACAGAAAAAAAAGTGGATCAGTACAGCCAACACTTTAACACGGCTTACAGGTTATGAGCCCAACTGCCCTATGAAAGAAAGGAAACGATGGTGGAGGATGGGGTGAGGGATAGAAGATGGAGCCAGACCTGTGCACTAGGACAAAGGTAAAAGATAAAGGAGCAGCCCGAGAGCCACAGAGACAGGCAGAAGGCAGCCTTTGATGCTTCCTGAGCGGGCATATTACAGCAGTTATTGCCTGCTCAGGAAAAGCTTCTGATTTTCAGTCCAGACCCAAACATTTCATTCTTGGGTCTAAAATGTCTTCTTATGATCCATCTCCATGGCATCCACTGCTCTAGTTTGCATTGCATCCCACAAAGTGAAACCTTGAGCTCACAGAATTGTTGTGGATGCACCAGGAGGTATCGGGCTGTAGGTGACTTGATGTCTAGCATACTCTGCATTACGGGAAGAATTGTGTTACAACCTTGTAAATAGGAATCATCTAATGTTTTAGTGTAAACATTTTTTTTCACAAATTCTTGCTTAATGAATAAGTACGACCAGAGATTGTGATATCTCTGTCTAATAACAAAACTTCTGGTCTCAGGCTGTCATTTGTGTGAGAGGTTGGCTTGGGGGGTGGAGTCACTCGAAGCTTAGGTTGAGTGCATCAACGCCCTCTTCCACATTTCATTTCTACCACTGAATGTAAATTCATACTCCACCACTGATGTTTATCCTGAGTGGTGAAGGACGGGTTCTGCACTGAAGCTGTGGAACATTTCTGCACTGAGCCTTTCCCTGTGTCAGCCCTGCACCAGTTTTGAACTGCAGCAGAACTAGTAGTGCACTGAATGCCGGTTTAAGCATAAGATTTTGCAGAGTTTAGCTTTTCCACCAGCCAAAATAGAGTCAGACTTCCACTGTTCCACTCAGAACCCACAGAGATCAGCTGCAGAGTACTTCAGGGATCCTCTCTGAGCCCCAAACTCTTCAACATCTACATGGCTACACTTGCAGCCATCGTCAGAAGCCACGGACTCAACATCCTTTCCTACGCCGACGACATCCAAACAAAGAGTCAGACTTCCACCATTCAACTCAGAACCCACAGAGATCAGCTGCGGAGTACCTTAGTGATCCTCTCTGAGCCGCAAACTCTTCGACATCTACATGGCCCCACTGGCAGCCATCGTCAGAAGCCACAGACTCAACATTGTTTCCTACGCCAATGGCATCCAGCTGATTCTCTCCCTCACAGACGAACTCACAGCTGCGAAGAGCAACTTCCACAATGGGATGAAGGCAATCGCCACCTGGATGAAGGAAAGGTGCCTCAAGCTTAATTTAGACAAGACCGAAGTCCTCATCCTGGGCTAGACACCCTCCTCCTGGCACGACTCCCGGTGGCCCGCAGTGCTCGGAACCCCCCACGGACCACACATGAAACCTCTGCATCATCCTGGACTCCTTGCTCTCAATGAACTGCCAAATCAACGCTGTCTTGTCTTCCTGCTTCCACACACTCCACCTGCTTTGTAAGATCTTCAAATGAATCCCCACAGAGACCCGGAAAACGGTCACCCATGCGCTCGTCAGCAGCAGACCTGACTACGGCAACGCGCTTCACGCCAGCACCACCCAGAACTTCCAAAAGAAATTACAGAACATCCAGAATGCCTCCCCAGACTCATTCTGAACATCCCATGCACCAGCCACATCACCGGCCACCTGAGAGACCTTCATTGGTGACTTATAAACAAAAGAATTAGCTTCAAGCTCCTCAAGCATGCCTACAAAGCCCTCCACAATGCCGGACCTCCATACCTCAACCACCACCTCACCTTCTATACTCCTCCCAGACATCTCCGCTCCGCCGAACTGGCCCTGGCCACTTTCCCATGGATCTACAAGACCACTGTGGAAGAAGATCGTTCTCCTACCTCACTGCGAATACCTGGAACTCCCTGCCTGTGCACCTCAGGCAATCACCATCGCTGCTGCAATTCAGGAAGGACCTCAGGACCTGGCTCTTCGACTGAACCGCAGATCCATCCCCCCCCCCCCCCCCCCCCCCCAACCGCCAGCGCCTTGAGACCCTCATGGGTGAGTAGCTGTATTTTATAAGAAACCTGATTGATATATATCTCTATGTGACTTACGGATTCCCTGAGAATGTGCCTTACACCCTCTCTCGCATGCCTAGATGTCAGCTCTCCACCCAAGACATATGCACATGCTCCAGGGAATTGTGCTTATGCAGCAGCAGCAGATTTTGTTCATGCGTCCACCCTTCCAGTTAGATCTTGCATGACCAATGTCTGCACAGTACAGATCAGGGTAGTATTGTGTGATTTGAGCTCTTCCATGTTTGAGCTCAGCATTGCAAGCCGCATTCTGCACTGGACCACCAATGGATTTCCAGAGGGTACATGCTGAGTAATAAAATCAATGGATAATGTGATTAAATGTACTAGTCTCATGCAGAAGAGGGGTTATTAAAGCATTTTCAATCAAATACTATAGGCTGGGGCATAACACAGGACCCTGCAGCACAGGGGGAACCCTAAACCCTCCAGGGGGCCACCATTCAGCCCAAGGCCAATGACTGTGAGATATAGGAGACCCGGGGCCTCTCTTTGCATTCTGCAAGGTGTCCCCATCATTTTGTGTCAGTCACTGACTAGAGGTACTGCCTACCTGTGACAGGAACAGGCACCTTCGCTTCCACTGCTCCTCACTTTAAAACTAAAAGTTGTGAGAGAGGTCTATGATCTGCAAACACCAAACAGAGCCACCATTTTAGGCAATGCTTCCAGAAAATGAGGTGCAGGAGGTTAAATGGCTGTGGGAAGGGCACCGCTGCTCAGAGGGAGGGTACTGAAGGTGCAAAGTCCAGGAGCTCATGAGATGAAGTGATTTGCCCAGAATCACAGGATGTTGAGCGTCCTTGGCGAGACTCGAACCCGCCACCCTAGCTTCGAGGTCGACCACTCTAGCCGTAAGGCTCCTCTCCAATCAGCATTGCCCTGAGATAATAATAATCCACATTTGTAAAGCGCGAACAATCACCCATAAGGGGACAGTCGGGAAGATTAAGCAAGCTATTGCCCAGAGTCACATGGTGCTGGGCTAATCTGCCGCTGGCGTCGGGAATCGAACCGTGATCCCCAGATTCCGGAGTCAGTCGCCCTGGCCGCTGCGCCACACCTCAACACCTGTGCCTTAAAAGCGCTTTAACTGCACACATATTTGAGGCTGAAAATATCTCTGGCCCTGCGATTGATTGTAAAAGGCCGCTTCTGTGTGTTTGAGCGGCACGGATTGCGAAACCAAGGGCTGCATTTTTCGCAGCACGCCTGCGCCAGCACGCCTCGGCTCCTGGCTGCGGCCCATCCTTCAGGGCTCGTTTGACGCGGCGTGAATCACTGAGACAACAGTGTCTCAGAGCGAGCTGAAGTGTGCAGTTGTTATCTTGCATCGGGGCGTCAAGAGAGGTGATATACGAGTGCAGGGCAGGTGTGCAGCTCTGCTCCCCGGGCAGAAACACCCCGGTGCGAGCTTCACGCGTGCTTATCTTTCCACTGGTATTAGCACCGTAGCCCTGGCTACAGGCTGCCCCGGCAACCGACCCCAGCAATGTGCAAAGATGCATTACGCGTCGCGCATTCTTCCGACCGGTACTCCATCAGCCGCCGAACAATGCGGCACGCATCCAGCAATGATTACCATGCAACAACGGGTGCAGCTCTAATTACAGGCTAATAGGAGCAAATTAAAAATCAAAATTTCATAAGCCGGCTCTTTGATTTCACCGGAAGCCGCGGAGTGGTTGGAAGGGAACTGTTCTCCATCTAAAGTAAACAGCAGAGTAAATGCACATTCTGCACTGCCTGCAAGGTACGAAGGAAAGTGGGTGGCAAAGGGGTGTGCCTCGCTCCCGGGAAGTGACCGAATATGCCCCAGCTTATGCAACCGCGTGAGCAGCTGCATAGAAGTCAATGGCTATCAGCTGACAGCAGCTTGGAATGACAAGTCACAGAGGGGAAGCCCGGGACAAGGAGGCCTTTTTGTTCATCCGTCACTTTCCCTGGTTGGCTGGAGTCATGGGAGGCCGGGTTTGAAAACTCAGAGATGTGGCTGGTGCCTCTGCCACACATCCCCTGGCCCCTGAGGTTATCTGCAGCAGGCATAGGGAACTTCAAGAGAGAGAAAATGAGAGAGAGGGAGAAGAAAGAAGAGACCAAAGAGGGAGAGGGAAGAAGGAGAAAGAGAAAGGATGGGCGGAGAGAGAGCGGGAGAGCGAGTAGAAGAAGGAAGCAGGGCGGGTTTGAGCCTCTTTGCAGGGATGCCCATGGTTCCCAGTCCAGCACTGGTGGAGGCTGTCCACGGTGGGCGGCAGCCGTTGCACTGACAGCTGGAGGAAGGGGGTTAACAAGGGAGCAGCCTTGCGGGTTGTATGACAGAGGCAGGCATGGCTAAACCACGCGTGACTCTACCATGCAGCCTGAACCACAAATGCGCCTTAATCATGCATTCCTTTACCACGCAATTTTGTTGTAAAGGCATAAGTGTTAAGGGGGTATGCATGGTTAGGATCGCCAGTACCCCAACCCTCCGTCGCCACCCTAAAATTCTATCCATCTACCTCCGCCACCCTGCCCTGAGGCCTAAAACCTGCCCTGCCGTTAAAATTACCTTTCCGCTACCCCTGAGGCTTAAAACCCTGCCCTCTACCAGAAACTACCCCGGCCCCAGCCCCCCCCACCCTGAGCCCTAAAACTTAGCCTGCACTGTCAATAAAACTACTCCAACCCCTTCCACTTCCATGAGGCCTAAAACCCTGCCCCATTTAAGAAAACACACCAACTCCAGCCCTGACCCCTAAAGCTGACCCACTCCTAAAAATTCCCCACAAATCCAGCCCTTAAAACTATCCTTCCCCCCACCCTGAGCCCTAAAACCCTACCCCCTCCCTAAAAATACCCCGACCCCTCCGCCCACCCTGAGCCCTAAAGGTGATATCCACCCCTAAAAAGTACCCCCCCCAGCATTTAAAACTACCCGACCTCTTCTGCCCACCCTGAGCCCTAAAGCCCTGCCCCTTCCTAAGAGTAGACTGACCCCCTGCGCACTGGGCACGAAAAGCAACCTTCACCCCTAATAACTACCCCCTCAATCCGGCTCCAGCCCCACTTACCTGTACACGTCCGGAGCGTTCTATTCCGACGGTTCCTCTTCTTCTCCTCGCCCATCCTGAGAACTAGGCCTCTATCTGCCTTAACCATGCATATGCGTGGTTCACGCAAGCGTGGTTACGTTTGTGGGGAAATGGCACTTGTCGCTCTGCTCGCGTTGTTCCTGCCGTTTCCCGCCTTGTGGAGCTTCACTCCTTTTCACAACGTGCTGCTGTTAGTCATCACTGTGAGTGATAGCACTCCGAATGCTGGTTCATTGTGAAAGTGAAAGCAGGCACGGGGACCTGCTGCTCCTTGCAGGCCTCCATCACTGCATTCATAGGTGTATGTTATGAGAGCCACAGTCAGCAGTCATCTGATCAATATTCGTTGTTTAATTTAAATTAATAATTTTTACGTTATGCACTTCCTGAAAGGCTTCATGATAATCTATAGTTATTTTTTTGGCACAATTATTCTATAGAGAATGCCAGGTTGCAGAGTGTGAACGCACTCTGGTGGCACTCGTCTGCTGAATGGAAATTTATATTTGGCTTGTATTTCTGAACCATGTTGATCAGCAAAGCTGGGGTGAAATATGACTCTTTACTGTGCGAGTCATTACATCGCGTGCCTTTACAACGCGGTTGTTACAACGCAGTACCATTACAACGCAAATCGTTTCAACGACTTGCCCTAGATGGCGCGCTGGACTTAGGAACAGTATGATTTACTATTCCAACTCCAGTGTGTGCAACAGTAGGGAAGGTGTTGGAATAGTAAATCATACTATTCCTTAGTCAAGAGAGCCATCTAGAGCAAGTCGTTGTAACGTCTTGCATTGTAATGGCACTGCGTTGTAACAACGCGGTCGTTGTAACGACCGCGCTGTGAAGGTATCACGGCGTAATGTCCGCGTTGTAAAGGTTGTTTCCCCTGGGATAGGCCTTTTGAACACTATTTAAGGTTTTTAAATGTAACTTGTTGATAGGCAACCAACAAATACTATATTCCAAATGATATGGGCTCATGGACCCAGATACTGCTTGTTGTTTCACCTCTGGCATAAATGGAAGAATTGGACACAACACTCTCAGACTGAAGTGACATCTCTTTGTTATTGTCTGAATCTGAAGGACGAAAGACAGATCTCCATCAGCCAGAACACCCCATCTTTCATCACGAGTGACCCACAATAATCCATGTAATTTCCTCACCCAAGAATCACCATTACTGGGCGTTTCGGTAATGCAGCGGGCAGGGAAATAAAGAGAATTGCAAGATTTGTGGAATAAAAGGCAGGAATTGGTATTTTTGTGCCCTTTTTTGCATGTTTTCACCAGGTATTTCACATTGAAATTTTGTGTGACACACCACAACTCATCAACACAACTCATCATCACCTGTAATTGAACTTTGGTAACTGCCTTATGCATTGGACAATGTAGAGATTCCAGTGAAGATAGCTCAAAGCTGATCCAGAGCTTCTCCCTATGAAAGTCAACTGAAGGCTGAGCTAAAGCCCTCAAAGGGTACCTGTTCTCAAGCTCCCAGTTGGTGTTGTGGCTGCTTGGCCATAGTACATTCTAGTAGTTGGGCCAGATGTGGCAGACTTGATAAGGGTAGATGTTCCCCAGTTCATCGAGATTTAAATAATTTTACAAGGGACGTGGGAGGGTTAGCTGTATCTGATATTCTTTTCATGATATGACTCATGCAGATATTACAAGTGGTCCCAATGCTGCTTTTCGGCTTTAATACCAGATCGGTATCTCATACTGACAGTAGGTTAAATAAACTATGTTTGAGTGCTGTTTTTACCATGGCAATGATTTCTAGCATTAGCTTTACACTACTTCCATGCAAGGCAATGCCTGTGTCTGCTCAATTGAGTGAAAATAATCTCTCAATCGGTCACAAAGTTCTTGCGTGGCAGTGGTTTGATTTTCTTAGGCGCTTGATATGACAACTCGTCATATACTGTGAACATATTGATTATATCCTAAAAATAATTAATTCTATCAGTATACATGTTTTTGTTGCCAGGACTAATTCCTCACACCTCTGCCTTTGGAATAATAATTTCAACTGGTATTCAGGGAGGTATTACTCCTTCTTCACTTTCTTTTGGGTCCCTTCATCTTAGGTTTTCAGCTAACAATTCTTCTGTGTACTGTTTGATGGGTGAACAGTCACTGGTTAGAGTGTTTTGTCTTCCAGCAATGGATTTATACTGTTCCTTCCTCATTCATTCAGTTATTAGACTTAAGATCACATCAGGTTATACTGCGGGTGTAAGAGCTGTAAATGCTCTAGCAATTAGCTGGTATGTCATACCAATTGTTTTCTCCTTGGGTTTGCAAATAGAAAGACCAAGTTGATCTCTTAGTGATCTGATCATTGAATTATGGTTGGGGAATGAAAATATTGTTCCCCCTTGCCTGAAAAAATCTGAAGTATGTGAACTTGCAAAGTCTGAATTAGATCCGGTGATAACAGAATGCCAACCCGTTTTTTGTGTCTGGTTTAGCATCTGACTCCACCTAGGTACTATTCACCCTTTCCTATTAATCTCGAGGGTTGTAAACTAAGCAGTGCTTGAGAACATGCCCCTTTTTGTGTGGTCAAACCCATTTGTTTAGTGAATGTTATTGCTGGTTTTTATGCTCAGCACACTGGGGCACTGCCGTCTAGTGCCCATTGTATGTGCGATGACCTTTATATCATATAGAAATTGGATTATCCCTGATTGGCTTATTTAACTTTCTTATAAGACCACGGTATCTGGTGCCAGCCTAGAAAGTAAAAATGTCACCTATAGAGTGCAGCACTTATTGTGCCATCCGCTAGTGTGGCAAAGGAAAACATGGATTCAGGCCTACCATAGTAGCCTGACGACTGCAGTGTAAAACCTGTAGGGTGGCGTGCTAAAATGCCTGGCATCTGATCTTTTAACAAGTAATAGACGTCAAGTGAATATTTAGACATATAGCTGGCATGTAGTAGATTAACAGTCATTAATTTTGTCTTTTTGATTTAGCACAGATAGTGAGTTGACTTTAATGCTAAGGAT
Organism: Triturus cristatus; assembly: GCF_964204655.1. Lineage (NCBI taxonomy): Eukaryota > Metazoa > Chordata > Amphibia > Caudata > Salamandridae > Triturus > Triturus cristatus. Next base: position 1,238,595,261 of record NC_140591.1, on the reverse strand, counting down.
GGCTATTACTGACATGGTTTAAAAGGTTTCACTAGTTCCTCACTTGTATAGTGGATGACACTGGTTTTTATGGCTAATAATGACAAGGTTAAGGGGTCTTACTAGTTCTCCTCTTTTATAGCGTATCTTACTGATATGGAAGGGCAGAGGTTCGTGTCGCGTATCCCAACCGGTGAGGATGTGCAGAGTTCTCGGTTTTATCTTCTTGGGAAGAGGTGTCTCCCTTTATACCTTTCACAATACTACAATGCTCCTTTCTGCTAATATTGGCATTTTCTTCTCCAAGATGGCCAAAGTTTTGCCAGGACCCGCTATCCTTGTGAGGCTTGATGTACTTATTTCACTGCATGTAATCTCCTGTATAGAGGAATAATGCATTCAACTTTGCTGCACAAAGTTCCCAGAACAGCACATCTACATGTTGGCATTGCTTGTGACCGTATTTTTGAGAGTCTGGCACAATGACTGGAGCATTTATCATAGCAATAGATAGATTTTTCTATAATCAGTTTATTAAGCAAAACAATCAGGAATATAGAATGTGTTTCATACATGGCTAGGTGAATACTGGAACCAGTGCTTAATTTGTAAAATAATAAGTGCCGGGCCTGATCTTTGTCTCAGAAGCTGCCGCCGGCACTGCAACAGGTTGTGGTGCTGAACACCAAAGCTGGGTAGTCTTGATCCACCCTCATTCATCTTTTATGCATCACCAGACGCTCCCTGACCAGCAATCTAACTCATGTTTTTTTTTTTTATTTGTCCCTGCTTTCTCCCTTTGTCACTGTCTTCCCATCTAGCTCTTCCTCCTTTTTTCCCTCTTTCTTGGTTTTCTCTCTCTTGTCCTGGGTCAAAGTCTGATGAGTTAAAATAAGCGACAAAGTCCAAAAATAAGTGCAAGTGGCCCCAGCTGCAAACACCGGCTCGAATTAAGCACTGACTGGAACTTAAGTGATACTCTGTGAGACTCGGTTCAGGGCAAAGAGGGTAACTGGGCTCCATTTGTAATAATTTGACTCATTTACCTCTGATGTCCTGGAGCCTCCTTAATATTGGATGAAAACTCAATATTTAGTCACATCCATTTAGCTCTATACTTTCAGATTATGGACTAGAGCATTCCAAGGCATGGGCTCTCAGAACTCAGCAAAGCACAGTATCAATGCTCAATAAATCAATATTCAGCCAGCTCTTTTACTTTGACAAAATGCTGTTATGCACATGCAGCTAAACACAGTGGCGTAGCAAGGGGGACAGTCCGCCCTGAGCGGCACAAGTTTTGGGGGCAGCGCCCCCAGGGCCGGACTGGCCGTAGCGGGCACTGGGCAATCCCCCGGTGCGCCGCACGGGTGGGGGCCGGTTTTGTTCCAGGGCCGTTTTTGTAGCATAGCTGCAAAATCGGCCCTGTAACAAAATCGGCCGCAAAACGGCCCTGGCAAAGAGCTCGGCGGCACCCCCAAGCCCAGAGGGGGGGTGTGGGGGAGGGAGGGGGGTGGCGGCCGAGCACTTTCCCAGGGCCGGTTGTGGTTCCCAGTCCGGCCCTGAGCGCCCCCCACTGTTACCTGCGGCCGTCGGGTTGCGGCATTGCAGAATCGCCAGCACTCGCACGCACGCTCTTACATGTGGCCACCGCGAGGCAGCAAATGCAGGGACCGCCACGGGCAGTCAAAGGTCTAGTTACGCCACTGGCTAAACATTACACATAAACTGGAGCTTCAGTCAATGAGAACCAGGGCTCTCTCGCCATTCGCTTGTTAGAGATCAGTGTAAAAATATCTCCAGCACACTAAAAAAACATGGCTATTCACTTTCTTTTTATTCCTTGACATTTTCATTCGTTCCTTTAAATTTGCTCCAAATATCTCGTCATATAATCTATTTTCATATTTTGTGTCTAACCTGTCTTATTTAGTAATCCTTTCCTTTGCAGTTTTGTGATTTCTGTAATTGCATTATTTCCTATGACTCCCTGTGCCCTCTTCCGATGCAAAAGACCCAGGATGGCTCAGTCTTTGCATTGCACCCACTGATGTATAGGGTTTGTCTTTGAGGTTGCACTTCAATGGTGCAGCTCACCTCTGCTTTGATGTGAAATGCTATGTCAATGTTCCTGTAAAGGAGATTTTCTGGCATGTCACTCTGGGAAAATGAAGTACCTGCTGCCACGCAGGGAAATCCTTTCAATTGCATTGTAAGGGTAACTAAGACCAGACAAAGCCAATAGCTCTGACCTTGGCAAGGTGCTGTGATGGTTATTTTTCATTGAAATCATATGCAACAACAGTAGAAAGACAATAAAATAAAACACAGCATCATCTAAATGTGGCTACCATATGTCTGCAATGCAAGGTTAATAGAACAGTAAGAGTGCTTCCTAGCAGGCAAGTGGATGGACTTAAAACAGGTATAGAAACTCTTTTTAGTTTTAATTGTACATCACATGAAAATATGATTTTTAGTGCAAACAAATTTACTCTTGGCTTTGAACTACTGTAGCCCGAAGATGCAGTTCAAACAACGAAGAATGAATAAAAACATTTTTAAAACAAAAGGAACGGAAAGAAAAAAACATTTGCAAAGTTAAATATTGTTACACTGGCCTGTCACTAAGGAGCACTTCTTTTTAGGCAGATGTGCACGTGTGATCAAGCAAAATACTATCGCTCACAGTGTAAGAGAGCCAACGCTGACGTGGGATGACCCACAGCCTAATGCTCAATATGTGCGGAGGGCAGAAGCAAAATGCGACTGATAGGTGAACCAACCAATGAATGAACTATGCTGCCCCAAAGCTCCTGTATGTATATATGTATGCATTTTGTATATACATATAGTTTGCGATTACACATGATGCTGGCGAACCAGCTGAAGCTGTCTGTAGGCCAGCCTTAAAAAGAGTCCCTCTGCTCATAGATCATGGAGTCAGTAAGAGTTACCAAGGTTTAAGTCATAAAAACAATGTGCAATTATAAACAAACTTCGTACATATAAGCTACTAAAAATATTTAGTCACACAAACAACCCCCGTACTCCTGTCCCTGTGCTAAACAAAATTGCAGAAAAAACAAAGATAAAAGAGGGGGTCCTAGGGAATGTTCATAGACCTGCGAGAAAAAATTCCCCAACAATAGACAAAATACACAAAATAACCCTGGGTCTAAACTATAGAGAGTATGACTGTAGAGAGACCAATGTAAACTAAAGAAGGAGTCCTATTTTAAGGACGTAATCCCATCACCCACCGAGGGGGCATGCTTCATCATCTGGGATTCTCCTCTTGATGGGGACCCCTAGCCTCGTCAAGGGCTACAACCCCCTTACTGTGAGGGAGGAGCTCAGGGATGTTTTAAACCTGGTAGGGATGTGCTAAATCCCGATGATAACTGTCTATATGAGTGATGGGCGCAGCGCAAAAAAAGGTGATAATGTGAAGGGAATTAAAACTAGCTATCAGGAGCGATAAAACCTTTATTACTTCGCTGCTGGTGCCAGGGTTGAAGACAGAGCATATTGCAGTTTGAAAAAATAACTGCAAAAGGTAGACACACTCTGGTCAAAATTGCACCTATTTTTCTTCAAAAGTAGCGCAGTGGAGTAAATATCCTGATCAAAGGCCAAACCTCTAACCAACCCAGACATTTGGATTTATAATTTCTTTAGTTCATGTATTTATGTTTTATTGAAAATGTGCAGCTAAGTGATTCTCTTGGTCTGCCTAGTCTGTAAAAACTCTTACTCAATTGAAAGTAGAGACGGGTGAGCCACTGAAAGCTCAAAAAAGGCTAGAGCCAGATGCCTGGCTCTGGCTCGGCTCAAGGTCCTCTTGGAGCCTCGAGCCCAAAATGAGCCAAGCTGTGTGGTCCAGAGGCTATAGTTGCCGACCACATAACGTGGTCTCTAATGCAACTGGTGCTCATGTAGAGCGCTCTGATACCTAATACCTTCGGGTCAAGTTCGCGCTATATACAAAATTGTAACCAGGTTTGAATCACAACCTCAGCCTCAGTATCTTGTGAACACCTGAAAATCTCCCTGTCCCAAACCAAAGGTGTAACTGTGTCTTTTGTGAAGAGCACTTAAGTTTTGTGCTATCTAAAAATGCCAAAATAAAATATGGATTATGCCTGCCACCATCACTCTAATTTCATTTTACAAAATCTAAGGACACAGAATTAACCTTTGATGTCAGAAAGAGATACCCAGCTGGTCGCTGAATTGCCCAGCATGAAATTGGAAAATCTGGGATCAATCTTGGCTTCCTTGACCAAATGTTGCGATCCTAGGCAAATACTTTATTTCACCGTAGCCTTTTTGTTCATTATCACTGATGAGAGCACTTTCAAGTATGCGAGGTTGGGTTGTGCGCTATACCAAAATCTTTCAAGAACCTAGCCACATATAGGGCCACACATAACCCTGATTTGCCTTTTAGTTCACTAATAGCATTGTCATCAGGGCAGTGGTGGGTATGTTTCTCAGTTCATGTTTAAAAACCTTCACCTTTAATAAATATTTCTCAAGTAATCTGACGTACTAATGTGAAATGTTTTAGCATGTTAAAGAAATACACGTTTAAAAATGTTGAAAACCCCTTATCATAGTCTGACATGATATTTTTTGCATGATTTATATGCCAAATATTTTCAATGCTCGGCTTGTGCACAGGCTCTTAGAGCTAGAGAATTCTTTGCTCAGATCTGGCTCAGTTCTCCCTGTTTATTTGTTGGCTACCCACCTATAATTGAAAGGAAACATTGTTCACCACAATTCCATCTCATGTCAGCACTAGGTTATTTTAAACAAATAGTAAGAAATGTTTATGTCTGGTGTTAGCCAAGACATTTTGAATTCACGACTACTACATATTTTCTCTGTGAGTGATGGCATTCTGCTCTTTCACAGGCAGCACATCTACACACAAAGTAGCTCGACTTATGCTAGAGGATGGAATGGCAACGTGTGTTTTTGAGACCCAAAAAATACATTAGCATTTATGCACTTTTTTAATATTGGTGAACAGTAGCGTCACAAAACTTGAGGGGGGCCCCCTGCATAGTACATGGAGGGGGCCCCCTCTGGACTAACTCTGGGGCTCTCAGGCAAGGTTACTGTTCTGAGGTGGAGCAGCGGTCCTATGGTGGTCCGACCGCTCACCTTGTGACAGATCGGTCAGACCGGCGGTGCCTGCATCGCCACCATGGCTACGGTGGTCCAGCGGACCGCCGTAATCAAAATCAGGCCCTAAATCTCCTCCAACAGACCCTAGAAATCACTACACTTCTAGACCCTATAGACTGATGCACTTCTGGAGTAAGTAGATTGACACAATCCTGCCCTGGCACAAGAGACACCAGCATTTCCTGAAAGGAAAGACAGCAGCCTTGAGAAGCACCAGAAATGGGCTCAGTCCAGTGGTCGATCTGGATGGGATCAGAGGGGCACGACGTGTTCATGCGTTTCTAAATTAAGAAAAACAGTGTTTTGTGAAACGAGAACCATCCCAGGATGGTAAATACCAAGAGCTGAAATGCTTCCCCTAAAATGTAAGGCAGGGAGTCTCCTGTTCTGTGAAACCGAAGAAGGGGCAGACAACTAGACAAGCCTCCTTGCCACTGTGGCTGCTTGCCTGAACGAAATAAGAAATGTGCACCACGGGTTAATCTGCAAATGTTAAGGGTGCCTGGAAGCCCTATTGTCTTTAATTGGTGAAATCACTTGAAGCTCGCTGATTACGCAGATTTATTCCTTTGGATCTCCCGTGGCAGTGCACAGGAGTTACCAGCTGAGCTAAACGTGTGCTTCTAATGGACAGTTATAAAAACAATTGCGCTATGTACAGTCTGGGTATCACTAAAATCTAAATTTTGGAAGCACTTTTTCTTGAACATTTTTGCACATTTTGTAGAAGCCTATCTTATACTGTGTGCAATGCAAGTTTAAAATAGTGACTTTCATATTCACAGTGCGTTTGGTCACAGACTGGGACCGCTTAGCACCGCATCAACTAGGATTCAATTCTGTGGCTCTCTGGTTACAGACACAGACCTCTGCAGTACATTAAAGGTTTCATAATGCACAATAGTGCATTTTCCATTTATTAACCTAACTTGCATTTATTTTTCATTTAAACTGTGTCATATTTTACATGTAGTCAACTGAGGGTGAAAGCCTTAAAGTTACAAAAAATCTTGTTTTTTTAGGCACGCCTTTGACATGCCCCCACGCTCATTACCTCCTCGTTAGTCTTCCTCGCCACATGACCAACAAAGTGAGCTTCAGTTCCACACCGGAACCCTCCAAAACCACAAGAAAAAGTCAGCCTCCCATGCCTCCCATCCCTTCCCAATATGGCCGACCCATTACACTCCATGACCACTATAAGAGGCGGGCCGGCCCAACCCCAAAGCCTGTTTTTTTAGTTCTTCGCACGTCTCTCCAGATGCGTCAGGTAAGTGGTGCCTGCTAAAGCAGGTACATGGGTCTCGGGTTGGAGGTCCTGCTCTAGCGGACCCTAGGATCTTAGACTCCTTTTTCCCCCCTTTCCCCCGGTGTGTTCTGTGTTGAGCCGGTTAGGCTCTGCTCTAGCGGGCCAAGGGTTTCCGGGGGGGTGGTGGCCGGGGTACTGTTTGGGATGGGGGCCGGAGCTGCCTTGCCTCCTCTGTTTTCAATGTGTCTGTTTCTTCTATTCAAGTTATAGGCATTTGTGATTTATGTCCCTTTACTTTGTGCCCGGTTGTCTCCGCCCGCCTGCCTTTCATGGCGCTACGGCGGGCGGCGGGCGGCGACTGTGCGTGTTGTTTACTTGCACTTCATTCTCGCTGCCCGCCTGCCCCTCGTGGCACTGCGGCGGGCGGCGGTTCGGCCTTTCCAGTGGGAGTATGGCTGTCGGCTGCACCGTTTGCATGCTGGCTGGGGTACCTTTCAACGATAGGAAGGCTGCAAGTTCCGCTCGCCGCACATTCTTGTCACTTGTATGCTATTTGTGAAACGGGCTCGCCGGCCTCCCTCCCTACGAGGCGCTACGGCTGGCGGCGGCAGTTGTACGCGGTTTTGATGTTCCCCGCTAGAGCCGCCTGCCCTTAATGCGCTGCGACAGGCGGCAGCTGTGTGTTTCCTACCTCCACCTGATTCCCCGCTCAGGCTACTCTCGCCTCCCACCTGCACTTCGGAGTACTGCGGCGGGCGGCGGCGGTGCTGCGCGTCTCTAGCAGTCTTCGCAGCATGGGGCTCTCTCTCCTCGGAGGTAGGCGGCTGCTGTGGCGGGCTCGTCCTCTCGGGGGCTGGGTCGGTATGTGCTTGTTCCCACGCAGGTGTTGCCGGTCAGTTTCATACGGCTGACCCGCCTTTTCCTGCCTGCTTTTAGGGGCCGCTCTTTTCTTTTCTTGTTGTGGTCTCCTGTGGGCTGCTGCTACGCTTTGTGGAGGTGTTCCTGCGGTGGGGGAGGGCTCGGCCTCCCAGGTTGCTGCTAAGTCAGTCTCCCTTCGGTCAGTCTAATGTGTAGGCGATGGTATTGTCTTCAGTAAGTTTGGGAAGTATTTTTATGCGCAGCACGCTGGTGGGCAGGGTCCCTCTTCTCCTACTCACTTCTTCCATTACCTCTGTCGGGCTCACTCCCGTGCGGAGCTGCTTTCTTTCCCGTGCGACTTATGGCCTGACATGTATCCCGCTGTGACTCCGGTCCTTCGTGTGGGTCTTACTGAGGCTTTTTTCTTTGCCTTCCTTTGTGTGTGGTAGTGCGGTCACCTTCATTCCACTGTTTTCGTTTGTGTATGGTTTTGGTTTGGTTTCTTGCTCACACACATGTGCGCTTCACTATTCTCAGGGTGGAGGTTGTGTCCTTCCGGCTTGCGCGGCCGGCCCCGGAGCTGGGGTTACTGGTTCGCGTCTCGGCTATGGCGCTCAACCTCCTGTAATTCTGGGCAGCTCGCTTGTACGCAGTGACTGTCTCCCTGGTGTATGTGCCGTGTCCTGTTGGGAATTCTCGCTTCGGCTTGGCTTCTCTGCTGCTGTCCCGTTTTTGCCACTGTCAGGTACGGATCTGGGGGAACTGTACTCTCTTTGGTTGTTGGCTTCCTTCTTCTTTTCTGGTGGTAACGGGCCTGCTTCATGGCGCAGGGTCTAGGAGCAGTTTACGGGGCGCCGGGTCTGGTGGCTCAGTGGACTACTGAGTCCACTGTGGGGGCCTGTGTTCGACCTCATGGTCACAGGTTCAAATCCCGGCAGGTACACTCAGCCTTTCTTCCGTCTGAGGTTGATAAAATATGTCCCGTTGAGTTGGGTGTACATATTCCTCTGTTATTCAACGCCGAGATGCCCCTCCAGGGGTGAACTTGCGCTTTACAAATGCACAGATTTGGAATTTATTCCTCCACATTTTGCTTTGATGCAGTTTCTGTTTCCTTGGTTACGGCGTTGAGGTGTCGTCGTACGCCCTTCCGTGCTCTGCATGACCCTGTGTTGGGGCCTTCCTGGTGTTTTCTCGCTCTGGTTTTCTTCTATGTTGGCCTCGGCGGGTCCCATTGGGTTGTTTTCTCCGCTTTTTTGCAGGGTTCCGTGTTTTGGCTTGGATAACTTTGACGCGTCTGTTATTCGGGGCCTGTGGCGTTGGGTTGCAGGGCCTCTGCTTCATGGTTTGCTGTGTTGTCCCTGTCTCCTTCGTCCCTTCCGTGCTTTGGGCCTGCGGTCCTTTCGTCCTGTGGACTCCTGTTCCTGCCGTTGTTGTGCGGGGTCTGTCCTGGTCAGTGCCTTGTTGGCCGTCCTCCGGGGGTTTCCAGGGGCTGTGGGCTGCAGCGTGTCTGATGAGGGTGGGCTGCGGTTGGCGCCTGTTCGTCCGTCTCTGGGCAGCATCGATGCTCGCTTGGTGTTTTCTTGCTAGCGGTTTCTGCTCCTGGTGGGCTCGCCCTGTCTTGTCCGGGTCCGCGGCTTTGCCGCTCCCTCTTCCTCCCTGTCTCGGCGGGTGGCTCTTGCGCCCCTTTCCTGACGGCTTCCTGCTGTCGCCATGCTTCTCCTCGCCCCCTGGGGGTCGGGGTTTTGTTGTGGTCCTTCTGTTTCGGTATTGGGCTCCCCTGCTCCTGTCCATGTAGCTGTGGCCCTGTGGTTGCTCTGCTTCCTTTGGTTGGTGCCTGCTTGGTCGGGCCGGGGGATCGGCGCCCGCCTCTGGTGGGGTGTGCGTTCTGTCCTTTTTCTTGCAGGGTCGCTTTTGGCGGTCTCGCTGGTCCTTCTCTGACAGGTCCTGTTCATGGGGTTTCGTTTGGCCCCACGGTTTTTTACAGTTGGGGTTGTCTGCCTTGGTAGGGGCCTTCTTCGGGTCGTGTTTTGGGTCTTGTTGACTGGCGGTGTTTCACCCCTGTCTGTCCTTTGCGGATCCTCCCCTTCCTGTTGGTCTCGGTGCCTCTGGTCCTTCCTTGGTTCTTTTTGCCCCGGGCCCTTCCCGCTCTATCTCCTGGTACAGCTACGTGCCTCCGTCCCGAGTGTTGGCGGCATTTCCCTTCCTGGGGGGCATGCTTGGGTTCCCGATCTGTACTGGCTCGGTGGGTTTCCCTGTGGGCTGTTTTCCCATCTGTCTTCTGTTTGCCGTCCCTTGGCTTCTCTGGGGTTTTCCCCTGTCTTGCTGGGGCTTGTTTGTTACCATTCTGGTGGGTTTGTCCTCTGCTTCGTGCTCCGGGGTGTTTGCGGGATTCGCCTCTGTTGGCTTTTTGGCCCGTTGGTCCTATCCTTGCCTGGGTCATTTTTGGCTCCGGCCGTTCCACCCTGATTTGTGGTTCGGGCCTCTTTGGGGCCTGGCTGGGAGTTCTCCTGGGAGCGTCTGGTGCTGTCTGCTTCCTTTGTGTCCCCGGTGTTGGCTCTTTGGCCTTCTCGTCCGGGCTCCCGGCTTTGCGCTTTCCTGGGGTCCTTTTTTCTTCCGGGGCTTGTTTGGCCTGGCCAGGGCTTTTGTCCTGTTGGTGGTGCTCGCCTGGGTGCGTCTCCTTTGGCGTCTGCTACTGCGATGGTTGACTTTGGCCCTGTTGCTCATTGGTCCCTGATTTTCCTATGTGGGCGTGGGTGTTGTGTTCTACCCCTGCTTTCTCTTTTCCTTGCTGGTTTTTGTTTCCAGCAGTGCTATTGGGTGTCCGGGGGTGCTGGGACTCCCGGTTCTCATCTCACTGGCGGGGCCCTGTGCTTCCGTGTGGATTGTATCCTCGTTTTTGGTCCCTGGTTTGGGGGTCCCGGGGCCTGTTGGCTCTGGTGGCTCCCTGTGAGTCTTGACATGGCTCGGGCTCGTTTTCGCCCTGCCCTTCTGTCCTTCTCGCCTTTGGTGTGTTTCTTCCTGTGGCTTCTTCTCCCTGTGCACTCCTGTTCCAGTCGGTTCTTCATTGTTTGGCTGGACTGGGCCTGGTTGTTGGCTGGCTGACTGTAGGGCCGCCTGGGTGCTCGCTGCGGCGGCTCACTTCCTTCTTGTGGTACGTTCCTGAAACGGTTTGCTTGGTCCCTGTGCCGGACGGTCTTGTGCCGCCGTGCTGCATTTCCTTTCCTTCTGGGCGTGGGCGGATCTATGGGTTTTCCGCTTTTCGCTGTTGGCCGGTTGGGTTCCCTTGGTGGCTGGGTCTCTTCGGTGTCGTTTCCGGCGCCTTTGTGGGTCTGTTTTACCTTGTGCCTGCCTGGGTTCTCTCCTTGGGGTCACGGTCCCTTCCGGGGGGACCTTTGTGTGACTGGGGTATTTTCCCTACCTGTTTCTCTTCTGCACCTCTTTCCGTTCTTGCGGCTCTTGCCAGTCTGTTTGATTGCGTCTGGTTCCGCTGCCCCGTTCCTCTGGTGGTTTCGGCTCTCTCGCGGGTGGTGGTCAACCTTGCAGTGTTGCTGTTTTTGTCAGACTGCGTCTCTCTTTCTGCTGTGGCTTTTTTGTTGGGTCGCTGTGGTGGGCATGCCCTCTGGTCATTCAGTCCCTCTCTTTGGGCTTTTGCTCCCCTCTCACTTTTGGCTGTCCGTTGGACGGTCCTGGTGTGTTTGGTCCGGCTTGCTCGTTTCTGTTCTGGGCCCTGTTTGATGTTGCCTTTGGCTCCGTGCGGTCTGGTCCCATGCCTTTCTCTGTCCTCCTTTGGCTTTTGCTTGGGGCGGATTTCCTGGCGGCACTTTGTGTCTCTGGGGTCCGGGTTTTCGGCCTTCCAGGTGTCTTTCCGTCCCGGGCTAGTTCCTGCTCGTGGTTGCCGCTCTCCTGGGTGGTCCTTACACTCGTACTGATCTTTGGGTTTGCCCTCTTTCGTGGGCATCCCCTTCTGGTCTGTTGGTTTCTTGTGAGTTTCCATGAAGCCGCTTGGCTTTGGTATGTGCTCACTTTGTTGGTCATGTGGCGAGGAAGACTAACGAGGAGGTAATGCCCCGATTACTTACCGGTAATCTTCATTACTCCGAGTTAGTCTTCCTCGCCACATGAGTTCCCATCCTTCCCTCCCTGTCTTGCTGTCGGCTTCATGTTTGGGCTTGGTAGTTTCAGGCTTTGGGGTTGGGCCAGCCCGCCTCTTATAGTGGTCATGGAGTGTAACGGGTCGGCCATATTGGGAAGGGATGGGAGGCATAAAGGCTGACTTTTTTTTTTCCTCTGGAGGGTTCTGGTGTGGAGCTGAAGCTCACTTTGTTGGTCATGTGGCGAGGAAGACTAACTAGGAGTAATGAAGATTACCGGTAAGTAATCAGGGCATTCACCCAGCCCCCTTTGTGTACAGCATCACAGTTCCCATACTTTTTTTTAATGCAGTTCGACCACTGGTTCATTCCCTAACCTTTGACAAGCGCGAAATATAATGAAGCGCGCACTTAGGACTCGGCCCCCCGGGCACCCGGGCACGCCCCCCCTCCCCCTTGGTGATCGTCATAGGTGGAGTATCAGGACGGCAACACGAATAACTTCCGGGACAACGTCGTGACGTCACTTCTGGCCGGCCCCCGAGGGGGGGAAAGGGCGGGGGCCTATTTAGGGCGTCTTGCCCGTGTCCTCGCCCTCTCTTTGCTTACTGCGCCGGCCCCGGTACGCAGGGGTTTCCTTTCTAATCTCCCACCCACCCGTCCCTAAAGTTAGAGATTGGGGAGGTGGTGGATAGGGATTAGAGTGTGGTGGTAAAGAGGCCACATAAATTGCCTTTACATTGATAAGGGGAGTCCTCCGGCATATTCCGTAGGCCAGCACTGAGGTGGAGAGACGGTAAGCTCACCCCAGAGAGAATGGGACACCGGCTGGGGGCAAGGGCGCCAGTTTAAAAATAGGGCATGGGGCTTCCGCCCCTGGTTATTCCCTACGAGCCCCGATGAGCAGCCTGGTGGTGGAGGAGTGGGCCCCTCAGGTGGCGGACCTAGACCAGATGACAGGGGCTCACTCCTCAAGGACGCAGGTGGGTTGGGCCTTGCGTGGTTCTCAGTTGGTTGGGCGAAGCGAGCCAGAAGGCCCCTTAGTGCTGGAGCAATAGACAACGTTTTTTGGTGAATAAATTGAGTTCTGCCTGACTGGCACGAAGCTAGGGGCAACTTGAATATAAATATTGTTTAACGATTGAATTATTGAATTTGATAACTCCATATCGTATCAAATTGTATGATTTATATATTGTCATGTTTGTGTGATGATTTGTAATAAACATGGCCTTTTTATCCCACAGCTCTGGTTGTCAAGCATTGATTTGTGGGTTTGGTTGGGGGCAGGGGCTGGGAGCCATCCTGGGGGCACGAGTCCTAAGCAAAGGCAGTCCTTTCAGCCCTTACTGTGTAGAAGGCTTCAAGCTCAAGAGCTGCGGATGGATTACGGAGATTGCAGATGTCTACACTCGTGAGCGCTGTACTTGTAGCGCCTCCACATACTAGAAACAGCTGCACTCATTGGCACAACAGTCGGCGCTATATAGAGGCACTAGTGTCCACTGAAATGCCAAACCTCAGGGATTCCTACGTCTGCCACAGACCACGGTACTCCTAAATTTACAAATGTTCATGCCCATTTGAGACCCTTGTGTGTCGCAAGGAAGGGGCCTTAAATGAACATTGCAAACAAATATGCTATTTTCTGAGGTTGTAGGGAAGCTTGCCTCAAAGTGTCACACAAAAGCCATTGCAATGCCCCGCATAATCATACTGCAAGCGTGAAAATGTCGCGCATACATAATATGAAAACTCGGCAGCTGAGCTACAACGGCAGGGGGTCGATAAATACTGTTTATTATGCCCCTGTCTTAAGCTGACATGGCTGGCCTGGAACGGTGATGCCCAGTCAGTACGACGCGCTCTGGTTCTCTTTCGCCAGGCCTCGTGGTGCTCTCCTCAAACACTGCACTGACGCGCGCGGCGCCGGAGATTCAGTCTCCGAACACGGCCCTGAAGCTCGAGGCCGCCAGCTGACGGGAGGAGGATAATCATGCGCCGCTCCCGCCGAGAGCCGGGCTGCCACGCTAATCCGTTCTCAAGAGCGCAGCCGGCTCAGCCGCGAGGCGGGGTCACGTGCGCACTCCACTCGCGCCTTCGCAGCCTCTCGCGCTCTCACACCTGACCGAACAAGGCGCTTTTAGCGCGTGTCGACTCTCGACGTCCAGACGAAAGCTCTCTTCAGAAAGTAGCGGGGCTGCTTAGATAGCAACAAACACGGCGGAAAAAGACACAGGTATTTCGCGCAACTGCCGTGGGTCTCCATGCAGTAGCGCAGCAAGGATGCCCTGGACCCTCATGCAAGCAAGGCAAATTGATGTTTCACTGATGTTAGGATTGTAAAATGCAGTCATTGTCAGGATACAATAGGCCCCTCAGGGCTCCAGGTCCCGGTGCACTGCACCTGCTGCACCAATAGTAGCCTCTGGCCCCATGTCAGGTATGGAACCTGATGCCAGTCTTAGCTTTTTATCAAAAACACATTGCTAGTCCTGGTTTATAAAATCATATTTAAAATGTAGAAAGAAAAGAACTAGAAGTTCAGCACTGCACTGTATCTATGGCTATACTGCCAAGTACAGGTGGGAGAGCCTCGCAAGGCCGGGGCCTGGCACCGGGGAATGTCTGGCTTGGCTGGGTCTCGTGGTCACTGGTGTGCCAAAAGCCGAGGCTAGCACCCTAGGTACGTCCTCTTTCTCTCCCTAATGGAGTTCTAAAAGACAAAGACCCAGGTTTCCATCTGCATGGTGCTTTCTCTAGGCAATGCAACAGCCAACAAAGTGGCACCAAGGATTTACATTACAGGGCAAAAGATGTTCTGTGCGCTGAAAAGGAGTCCTTTTCACAGCAGCAAATCCCCTTTCTTATACTTTGTGTCAAGGAGTAGTTCTGGGAGCGGATCACCCCAAACACGCATAGGTTTTGATGCAAATCCCCACCTACTAAGGTAGCTTGACTGGACTTTGTGTCCAAAACCCTTCTAGAAACAGGCATAAACGACGGGAATACATTGTTTTTCCCTGGAATCTGATACACTCCTTCTGTGCTGCTGTGCACAGCATATATCCAATGCGGCTACATCTGTGTTGGTCTTTACGCAGGCATTTGTACTGGAAGGGTATTTATGACTGTAGTGCAAATCCTAACCTAGACAGTGCGCAACCACCTCAGTGTCATGGGAGTAAGGCTGTGCATTACAGAAAGCAGCCTATCTGTGCACCCGTGCAGTGGATGCGATCAGCAGCCCAATCTTATTAGCTGTGGTTTAGGGCTGTGTTTTCTCCTTTGCACAAAGCAGTGCAGCAAATTTATCTGTTATGCTGTGTTGCGTGAAATCTTTGTAAATCTGTGCCAAAAACTGTTAAATGTAGAACTGCTGCATGAAATCTAAGCCAGCGTTTTTTCAGCTGTAATCCTCCATCTCTCTGCAATAGAACAGCAGTTCACATGTCCCACTCACGACCTGTAATCCTAGATCAGTCTGTGCTAATCTATTTGTTTGCGGTCATTGTAGTGCTGACCCCTACCCGAAACATATTATTATTTAAATTAGGGAAAGGCAGTGATTTTAACATAAAATAGTTTCTTGTCCTCCCTGACACTTCACTTTTTTTTTTTTAGCAAGGCATTAAAAAATATGCTTTTTCAGAATGAATTAACATGTGATACACACATATATATTGAATACATTGACAATTGTACTAATTTAGTTACTGACATAATTAAACACCCCTTTGGTGTTAAAGTGGAGAAAAGAGAAGAAGATATCCATGGAGAGGCTGAATGGCACATAGTGTCACTACAACAGCTGGGCTCCCCCACTTGACCAAATCCACTGTGCATCATTTTGATTATCAACTCTAAGACTACATTTTAGTAAGCTGTTCGGGATGTGCAATATATAATACCTCACGTATATGCTTTAATAGACAATATTTCTTCACATTAACAATAATCATAATGGCCGTGTGCAGAATGAATATGCCAAACACCTCCCTTAGCCCCTCATGACAGCATCAACAGGCATGGGGGGTGGGGAAATCTTAAATGTTTTTCAGTTTGGATGTAAAAATAGATGTTAATAAAGCAATATAAACTAATGTACTAAACTGAAAGACAAGCTTTCAAGAAATAACTCTTTTTTTAGTTTGCATGAGTCTTCATCACATGTTGCATTGCATTTGTTATCTTATTTTCATGCAAAATCTTTTAATGGCTATGCTATGCTTGTGCGATGGGTTTGGCTCGTCTTGGCCTCTAAATTTGCTGGCTTGCCTATCTCTACTCGCACCAACATGGCACCATTTGGCATTTAAGGACTGTGACAACATGAAATTAAAGCACAGTCTTATTTTTCCAAAAATTAAACTGGATTTAAGGGAGACAAAGGCATTATAATTTTCTAAGGCCTACATCCAATTTATCAAATGTCAGCGATTTAATTTTTGTACAAAGGTAAGTGGGAACAGAGAACGGTCCCCTGCATGGCTCTGGACAGCGTGCACCCCTGCCTCAAGTTCACAATAATTTCAAAAGTTAATCCTGAAGCACACCCTCATCTTCTTGATGCTTGATTTCCTCACTAGTTTCATCCGTTTAGCGTGCAGGACTCCTGTGCGCCCCGTCCCAAAACAGCGCCATTTATCATGAATGCAAGTTATGGCACGCTGTGTGCGTGTCAAAAGGAGTTGCAGTCTTAGTGCACAGCAATATGCACATAAGTGAACAGTATTCACGAGTATTCCATGGTTTTGTCAAGTTCATCCATTTTATTCAAAATATCATCATTAGTTTAACCATCACGTCAGGGGCAAAAAGTTTCTATGTTTCTAGCGTCTTCATGCTCTGAGATTGCCCATCCAGAAACCTTAGTACATTGTACGATAGTTCATAGTTAGTAGACCAACGTATTTCGTAAAAGCCTCTGACGTGAAAGAGTCCTTTGTGCTCATTTAAATCTTTGCTCATTCTTCCAACGGGGTGCTCTAGCAGGGTTTGGAACGAATGTAAATAATTTCAAAAGTTAATCCTGAAGCACACCCTCATCTTCTTGATGCTTGATTTCCTCACTATTTTCATCTGTTTAGCGTGCAGGACTCCTGTGCGCCCCGTCCCAAAACAGCGCCATTTATCATGAATGCAAGTTATGGCACGCTGGGAGGGATACGTTCAGAAGGCTTGTTGAGGAGAGAAAAGGACGTTATGGGACTTTGTAACCATCGCGGTTGAAACAGGTACATACAAGGGGTTAGATTGCGTACGTTAGTTTGTTGTGGTTATGGTTTGGGAAAATATAGTCTACTATTCATTATTTAGATTCAAAGGGTTCGTAGCGCGATGTTTACCAGGAGGGCACATAGAGTTATGCGCAATGTGAACGGGGGAAATTTCGATTGGGAGTTTCATTTTTAAGGACGGAGTTATGAATATAGTGTGAAAAAGCCTTTAGCACTATTTGTTGTTCTGTAGTATGGTATGGGGGACTGGGTATTGGGGTGAAATGTTTTGGGGAATTTTCTGATGGGAGTTAAGGGGAGCAGAGGTAAATGTTACATAGTCAAACCAATTTACATATGTACTGTTAGTTGAAAGAAATATATTGATACATATATTTTTAATATCATAGATACCCCCGAAGAAGGTCGTGAAGACCGAAATGCATTGGGTAAATTACACGTTTTGTAAAGCATGAAGTTTCTGCCTCGCCTGCGAATAGGCCCGGATGGGCAATCTCAGAGCATGAAGACGCTAGAAACATAGAAACTTTTTGCCCCTGACGTGATGGTTAAACTAATGATGATATTTTGAATAAAATGGATGAACTTGACAAAACCATGGAATACTCGTGAATACTGTTCACTTATGTGCATATTGCTGTGCAACTCCTTTTGACACGCACACAGCGTGCCATAACTTGCATTCAAGTTCACAATAGCCAGCTGTAGATTTTTGACCACATTTTTGGACTATATAGCAAAACAAACCACAGATGCCTTTACTGTGAGAAGAATGCTTCTTTAATGAGCAAGTACCTTCTCAGCTAGGTTTTTACTTTGCATTCTGTTACCTACAGTCCTGTTTATCCCAGTATAAAATCCGGACTCCATATCCAAGAATGCAAAGCAAAAAGTTGGACTGAATGAACTATTTGCGAAAGGACCTGGAAAACTTGTGCACTCTGTAGCAAAGGTGGCGTCCATTGATTTGATACTCATCAGCCATCCTGTGAGGTCTACTGAAACATCTCTATTTCCTTTTAATCACTTACTTCTGCCTGGCATCCCTCCGTCTCCTCAACCACACAGCACTCTGGGTCTCCTGATTCTGTTTTATTTACACCTCCCAATGTTTCTCCGCACTGAGCTGCCAACTCCCAGCTAGTCTGCCCAAAATTAAGCAAGCATACTCTTCTGTTCATGTGTATATTTTGTCTATGAGTTCTGGTTTTGTAGTCATGATTTTATTACAGGAAACAGGAAATAGTGAGTTTGTAAACAAACAAGCGCAGGCAGCAGAGTAGCGTGGGTTGCTGCGCCCGGGGCAAGGCAAGTATCCTTCCACTTTGATTTTAAAATTTTGATCCCTTAAGAAACCTGGGTGCAGGTGCCCATGGTTTGTCATAGCGCTCCATCGCTAGATGTGCCATACAGGGTTGCTGAAAGGCAAGATATCTAGCATTGATTCCACCTCATGCACCTTTCTGCCAGCATTCTGCATAGCCTGTCTTTTCCTCACTCTTTAAGGCTCTTTTTCATTTTTGCTTTATCCCTTTCTCGCGGTGTTCCTATATTTCTGTTCTTCCTTACTTCTACCTTTGCTGCTTTCAAAATCAAGAGTCAGCCAGGTTCCAAAAGGGATGCTGGTGTCGACCACCTGCAGTCACCGGCTGAACTCAAGCCATGAAGAAAACAGGCCCACACAAACACATCCAACAATGCAAAACACAAACACAGAGTTTATGCGCTAATCCTGCATCGACAAGGAAAACCGGAGACCTCTGCTTCCTTTCACTACTCGTTTCTCTTTCCTTCTCGTCTGCTGTCTGCCCTTCCTCCCCGAGCCCTTGAGATGCTGCTGGCCCTGAGCAGGGCCATGAAGTGGGGAACAGACTGTAGACAGAGGAGTCTAATCTCACCCTGCTTCCAGCCACAGCTGGGGCGTCGAGGTGATCCATTTCCCCGAGACGCCCGCGAGGGGCTGAGGCACGACTCCATACAAAGCCGGCATCCACAATCAGCCTTTGTTAGGTCTGTCCCCCTCGCACAGGGCTGCTTTCACGCGCACGCCGTCAGCACCGAGCGCGCACATCACTTCCCGCCGCCCTTGATGTGACACATTCTTCTGAAATGGTGTGAGGAACCATGGAGGCTTTTGCTCAGAGGCGTAGCTACTGATAGTGCAGCAGGTGCAGTGGCATCGGGGTCAGGGCCACTGCACTCAAATTATGGTTGCTTTTTCCTATCAAACCTGGAGGCGGGTGGCCTATTTTTCTTGCTTGATTTACGATAATGGAACCCTCCCTACACCACTGCTGTGGGAAAAAGGGTTCCCCTTGTAATCACTTACTTCAAGGCCTTAACCGTCTCTGAGGCGTTCTTCTTATTCTAAACACTATAAAGAAATCAGGTGCAAAAAATGCCTGGGGAACACAATGAGTCCACTGTACAAGGTCGATTTTTGTGGGAAACAGCCTTTACAACGAGCTTTTTACCTTGTTGTGCCTTTACCGCGCATTTTTTAGCATGCATATTTTTACCACGTGATGCCTTAACAAAGCATGCCTTTACCACACATTTAAGGTAAGTTGGGGAAGAGAGGGGTCTCCCTCCACAAATACAATTGTTTTTATATATAGAAACAATGCATGGTAATGGCATGCATTGTAAAAGCATATGCGTGGTAAAAACATGCGTGGTAAAGGCATGCAATGTTTTTACTTGCGTTGTACCGTGCTCTTAAATACCTTAAAGGTGTGATCATTAATTACCACCGCATGACTGCTTTCCCCACTAGCCGTACTCGATATTTACCAAGGACTCAAACTCCCACAATGCAACTTACTTCCCCACTAATGGATAGGGTTTATCTACCCACTGAATCATACACACCCTTTAACCAAACAGTTGTTTATGATTCAGTGGGTAGACAAACCCTATCCATTAGTGGGGAAGGCAGCCATGCGGGGGTAATTAATGATCACGCCTTTAAGGTATCTAAGAGCACGCGAGTGAGAGCAGCTGCTTACAGGGATCGAGAGTCAGGAAGAACGAGGGAGCGATGAGCTAACGGCGAGAAGCACGGTGAGGTGAGATTGTTGTGGGCGGTTTCTGGCAGTGGGAAAGCACTGTGAGAGAGATAGAGGGGAGTGGACGGAGCAAGGTGTGGTTGTGTGTATTAGTGGATGAGGTTTGTTATAGGTGGTTCGGCTGCAGAGAACGCCATGGGGGACATGGTTAGAGTGAGGAGGTGATTAAGCATGAGAGAAGGGAATCAGGAGAGGTGAGAAAACTTATTGTTTGATAGGGTGAGCACAAGCTTTTTTTGTTTCAACGGTTAAGTTTGATTTGTTGTAGATTCGGGTAGCAGGAGCTTAGTTGGTGAAGAGGAGGGCGTGGCATTTAGTATTATGGTTTGCATGACTCTGGAATAGGTCATGGGACATGGAGGGGGGTTGTGTTGACACAATTATTGTTTATTTCTGATAATATGCACGCAGTATAATTGATCAGTTGGTTAAGCTGTATATATTGTTTGTTTTAGAATCCCCTGACGAAGAGCCTTAGGAGCTTGAAATGCACTGGGATATAACATACGTTGTGCCATTTTTTAATTTGAGATCAATCTGTACGTACGGGTGTACGAAGCCCAGGATGGCATACAGTTGGTATCAGAAATGTCTAATAAAGATCACAGATTGAACTACACTGTCTCCGCTGTGATGAAGCGTATAAAAGACATTTGCAAAAACTGGATGGTGAAAGTATTGGAGTAAGTGTGTATCATGGAATACCTGGATGAATTGGATACTCTGGTGGGATCAGTTTCCGAATTTCGCAGTGCGACAGTTTGAGCGCAAGAAGTGTGTCTCTTTTTTGATACAATAGTATTTCCTGTGGTGGAGGCTATCCACAGTACTGATCGCACGCACCTCAAACAAAGACGTAAATGGCATGGTGTCTTATCAAGGGAAGGAGTGCATCCTCCAATATGTTTGTTATGTTATGCACGGTGACATGGGTAGAATTGCACTTGATTCCCTATTCCTTATTTATTTTTATGTATAAAGTTTGGTATAGCGCAAACTTGACCCTACTGGGTATCGGAGCGCTTTACATGACGAGAAGAAGAGTAACAATTGGGCTGGGAAACAGGAAACATATGTGTGAGAACCGAACATATCATAAAGTAAAATAGGATAACAGGGATTGGTCTTGATTAAAGTCAGTACTAGGAAGGTCAATCACCATAAGAGTTTGGTATCTATACCTTTTTAATGTCACCAATATATTGACTTAAGGTAAAAACTTAGTCAGTCGAAAAGCTTTGGCTTCTTTTTTGAAGGAGGAGGTAGAGGAAATTAGGCGAACTCTCGGTGGTATAGAGTTCCATATCTTGGGTGCAATAACCAAGAATGCTCTGGCCCCCGTTTTCTTTTTGTGGTTCGTTGGGGTTTCATTAGCAAGGTGAGTGCACTTCGTGAGGATCTGCTGCCCCCTGATTTTTCTAGCTTTTGAGCCAGGTAACTAGGGATTTTGAAGTGTAACGCTTTATGCGTCATTCAAGCAATTTTCAGTTGGATTCTTGCTTCGTATGGTAGCCAGTTTAAGGATTTGAGGGCTGATGAGATGTGTGCTTTTCTTTTAGTTCTGATGACAAGTCTTGCTGTTGCATTGAGGGAGGCTCTTAGAGGAGCCAGTTTGTATCTAGTGAAGCCGCATAGTGTGGCAGTACCATAATCCAGTCTGGGCAATACAAGATCTTGGACGGCTTGTTTTAGGTCTTCGTGTGGTAGGTAGGGTTCACGTTTCTGCAGAATATTCAGTTGGTAGTTCGCTCCTTTGGTGGCTGCGCTAATGTGATCCTGCATATTTAGGTGTTTGTCTAATGTAATACCTGAGGATCTGGCAGAGTCTATGATGTGGGGTGAGCATTTGAGGGCTGTAAGATGTTTCAACCACAGAACAATCTTGGGGTTGTTATTCGGCAGAAAGATGAGAAGAAATTTGGTTTTAGCAGCGTTGAGTTTGAGATGGTTATCCGTGAACCAGAGGTGTGTATTTTGTAAGATGGAATTGAGGGATATAATGTACTCTGGGGAGGTGATTTTGAGACACAGCTGAGTGTTATTTGCGTACACATGGTAGTGGATGTTAGAAGATTTTAGGAGGTTTCCCAGAGGTTCCGGGAATAGGTTAAAGAGAATGGGTGAGAGAGAAGATCCTTGAGGAATGCTGAGAGTGATCGCGTTTGATTTAGAGAGAGATTGATTCATTTTGACTCTTAGAGATCTGTTTTGGAGGAATAAAGAGAACCATTTTAATACGACCCCCTGATAAGCCTATCCTTTGTTCCAGTAGGTTCAGTAGATTATCGTGTTTGACGGTGTCAAAGGCAGCCGATAAATCAAGCAATATTAGAAGGCATGATTCATTTTGATCCAGCATTTTTAGTATGTCGTCCACTATATGAGTAAGGGTAGATTCCGTGCTGTGATCTTGACGGAGGACTGATTGGTGTTGATCGAGGAGTTGATAGTTGTCTATGTGATTGCATAGTTTGTTCTGTACACACTTTTCTAAGAGCTTTGCCAGCGTGGGGATGTTGGAGATGGTGGAGATGGGCCGGAAGTTGTTAGGATCAGAGCAGTCTGCCATGTTTTTTTTTAACATGGGTGTTACTTGTCCTACTTTTAGGCAGTCAGGGATAGTGCCTTGACAAAGTGAGGCATTTACAATCTTGGTCCATAGTGGGAGAATACAGGTTTTGATCTCTTTGAATATGCTGGGAGGTAGAGGGTCCGTGAAGTGGTTAGATGGGTTTAAAGAAGAAAGAATGTTGTACATTTCATGTTCTCTGATTGGGGAGAAGGTACTCCAAGTGGCATTGTTTTTGGAGGGGGGCAAGGATGGTTCCTTCCCTTCTGTAAATTGGGAGGTGTGTGAGAAACTGACTGGGGTAGCAGGTAGTAGTTCCTTCGCTAGTTGAAGTTCGTTCTCTATCTTTGTGTCTTTTCCTTGAAGAAACAATTCCTGGATAAGCAAACTGAAATTGAGCACAACTTTGTTGAAGATTAGTAGCCTCAACTTACACCCGGTTTTTGTAGACCAGTTGTTATCAGGTCCCAGGAGTGTTTTCCCACATAATGTGGAATATAGTGCCAAAACAGTCTTTGCAACCCGTTGTTTTTTTTGCGGTGTCCCCATAACACACTGTTTTCTGCCAGCACGGTTTCCACCAGTTGTTACCTGGGGAAATGGTACATGCAAAATAACCTGGGACCCAGCGGAATGTGCATGAAACCTGTGATAATAATTGAGTATTAATACCGCACCCAGTTATAACTGACTGCAGCACATGAATGTTTTCTAAGTCTTCCATCAGCGTGTTCCAGGGTTCACTATACTGTGCTTTCGGCCTCAGTTAGCCAGTCCTCAGAGAAGCCGAGCAGCATTTATCACACAGGGTCACTTTCCCCTTTACAAACATAAATATCGATCATTTTAATAACTTCCTTTCCCAGCACTCGCCGATTTGGAAAATTACAGTGCTGTGAAAATGCATGTGGAGATAGCAGTGGTGTGGTAGTATCCCACCATTCCGAGTTCCTCGGGTTGGAATGCAGATAACTCAGCAATACTTGAGTGTTCCCGGCTTCCCTCACTTTTGTCACCCAATTCAGAGCTGTTTCACGGTCACCCAAAGTGTGATATTACATATTAGAGCATTGGAATGTTGAGAACTCCATTGAATCTCTTCAACAAAGGGGGAACCCAAATAACCCTCCGGCATCTGGGTATATAAATGATATATAGAAAAAGATAATGACTCGGGACTGATACTCTCACATAAGTTTAGGCGAAGAGATAGATAAATTATCTCTCCCCTAGAGTAATATTTATTTCTCCAGCAGAACCTGTATTATTGAATTTTGTGACCAAGTCAACGGCGATTCCAATGAAAACCAAAAGTATATAAATTAACTTTTTATAAGTGTAAGGATATTTATTTTATACCACACTTTTTTGAAATTCTTTTGTAATTCTTTTGTTTTTAGACATATATATACAAACAAATACAATATTTACAATACTTACATATAGCAAAACCACTGAACATATACATATCAACAAACGCCCTTTTTAATATACCAGGATGCTTATGGGCTTTTTTTGAAACAGCATTCCTATATATCGAAGATCACTACTACAGATGCACTACGAGATTTTGTCGTTTACAATCTCCTAATTATTTTGAGTGCTCTTTCACAAATCAGTCTAAACATAAATCATAATCCAACGAGTGTCTTCAAAATAAATGTCGACACGTTTCAGCCAAATAACTCTTTTGGCCTCATCAGGACTAGGGCATCCGAACAAATAATTTACAACCTATTGTCCAATTAGGGTCTCATTGGGACAAATAATCGTCTTTTCTTTCTTTCTTTTTTCTATAAATTATTTTGGCGGGCTTGTGTGTTATTTTTCGACCCTTCCAAAACCACTCGTTATACTGTTCAAATATTCTGCATATGTTTGTGCATATACAATGTTTTAGCGCTGCTTGAGGTCGCGTCGCTATCAACTCTCAAAGTTTATACACAGGACCCACTTCTAACGTTCCTTCTCCCTCCAGTCTACAAGGATCGCGTCCGGAACTCCATTGAAGGCAGTGGAGTAGCTCAGCGTTTATAATGGCTAGTATATGCCTGGAGCGCCAACATTCCCAATTTTGTCTTCATTTTTCTCCCTTTTTAATATAGAACATTCTACCCTTACTGAGTAGAATGTTCTAAGAGCCTCATAACCCTTCTGCCTAGGGCTCTACCAATTGTTAAAGCCCCCCTCCCTCATTTTAGGTCCTCGCCTCAGGTTCAGGAGGGCCTTTAACAACCGGTATAGCCCTAAGCAGCAGGTTATAAGGCCGCATTAGAACATTGGAATGTTGAGAGCTCCATTGAAGGCAGAGGAGCAGCAGCGGTCTATTGAAGCTGAAAGCTGGTATAGGCCAACTGCCCTTAAAATATCAATGTCCTACTCCATCCATGGCCTCTGTCTCTCTCTTTCCCTGGCCTCGCCAGAATATGTGGACTAGACGGGGGAGAGCAGCGGCAGAGCCCCTGCAACAGGGCACATCGAGTGAACATCCACCCTCCCTCCTCCTATTGTTCACAATGTCATTGGAGCCTTGGAAGGAGGGATGGGGCAATTGTGCTCAGCTCCCATCTTCCTCCACTCTGCCAAATGATGACAGTTTGGCAGAGCCCAAGGAGAAAGGAGTGGACAGTTGCCCACTTTCACAGCTCTTGCTGTGTGTGCATGCACTGGCAAAGGGCCAGCACACATAGCAAAAAGCTGTGAAAGGCTGAAGTCACAAGATGCAAGGGGTTGTAAACACCTTAAGTCTCCCAGGATGCTTTTTTCCCAATTTGAACATTCTGCCCTCATGGGACTTCAGCTGGGGCCTATAACGCTGGAGCAGGCATTTAATGGCCGTTATAGCTTGCTGTGGCAGGCAGGAAGGTTATATCATGTCAGCAGTGTGCTCGAGACTGCTTAACACACTGCACTGCTGCTGCTTCCAGGCCAGAGGTTTAGAATTTTTATGGATATGCACCAGTTACCTCCCGTACCCCTAGTACAAGTACCTCACTTCCTGGGAAGGACTTCCTGAAATAAACAAGCATAGGCACATGGTATGGTACACATGGAGAAGCGGTGGGACTCAGGAGTGTGAGGAGGAAGACATGGACTCGGATGAATGAATATTACCAGTAAGTAACCGGGCAATGTAAAGAGGCCCTCCCAGTAAGACTATATTTGGGCTCACCTCTGCGACAGTGGAGAGCCATTGTAACAATGCCTCGCTTTGCCCACCTGATATTCAGGTGCACTGTTTTTAAGAAACAAGTGCAATAAAATACTACCTGGGTATGAGTTTTCTTTTCTATTTTTGTATACCTAATTTTTGTTCCTGTTATTAATGAAAATAAATAGAATTCTTTCGAACTAAAAAAAAATGGTACCTGGGCATTTAGTATGACTGAGGTGGCAGGGGGCCTGGATCCCGTTTTGTTTTTCTGTATTAGGGAGTTGAACTTCGTGTTTCATGTCAATGCAACAAATAAAAGACTAGCTGAAAACCCTGACGAGTGTCAGACACATGGCCTGTGGTTATTAAATAACCCAAATATGTAAATTCTCATAAGCACTATTAACTAAATATGTGAAATCACTGAATTCCGAGCCTGAAAACGACAAAATATTAGGCCTGGGCTAAAATTTCGTTCCGTTCGCGGAAATTGAGATAATTTGACATGTTCGCGTTCCGCGGAAAGCGCGAAAATGTCAAAATTTCCGCATTCCGCAGCTTGGCGATAATTTGATTCTTGCTCGCGCTGTAAAATAATACATTCTTGCGCGCGCGCGATCGCCTTACCTGAATCCCTGCGTTCGCCGACAAGTTTTCTTGATCCGGTCGCGTTCTCCATGAGATGTTGTATTGTTTTCAGCCATTTGCGCTGTCTTGCGACAGTTCGCGCCCGCAGTGACGTCATGCGTCGCGCGATCACGTCTTTCTTCTCGCGATCATGCACCGTGAGACAACTGAAAACAAGATGGCCGCGCCCGCGAGCAACCACATGGGTAAGTTGGCGAGCCGCATCCATGCAGTAAATCTCGCGAACATGCTGGAAAAAAACTTCTGCATCTTCGCGATATTTGCGCATGTTTGCGATAATTTTGAACATTTTCGCGATAATTTGCGAAAGTGGATTTCGCAAATTCCGCCCACCCCTACAAAATATTAAACGTTTTTCAGTATCCTTTCAAAATTATCTAATTCAGTGAACAAAGATTATGTGCACATATTTATAATAACATAACTTGTGTTTGTAAAGCACGCATTCACTGCAAAGGGTATCTTGGTGCTGAATAACAGAAGTTTATTGTTACCCAACAATGGTACTCATTTCAGTATTTGCAGATTCATTTGTTTAAAAAACCAGTGTGGTATGTATTTTGTCTGTAAGTACATTTTCATGCTTAGAGCAGGAAATATGACATGTACAGGTATTGTCGAATTTTAAGGAAATAACATTTTGCTTGAAATGGCTTACCATTAATGGGTAAAACTACACGTCTCAGAATGCAAAGTTATTTTATAAAATCAAATCAGGACGGGGTGATGTGACACTTGACATGGGGTCTGTTTTTATTTAAGCTTTGGTACCAGATCACGCAAAGCAGATTGATGTCACATTACTTTAAATACAGAACAAGAATTAAAGAAGCTTTCAGAGCAAGCGGATTTATCATGTAATTTACATTGCCTGTTCATCCATGTATATATGTTCTTTCTTCTTTATATGTGAAGGTTTGTTTCCTGGACATTTGTTATAATTCAAATAACGAGTAAGATTTCGAATGAATTGGTTCAGAGAAGTGATTTCATGGTATTTATTTATGACAAAATAGCTCAGAAGTATTATTTGCTGTGCGGGGTTGACCATGAACTAGAAATCAGAGGTTAGAATCTTCGTAGGGGCTACTAAAAAGTTTACCCATCAGAGGTCAATATACTGAGTACTGTTACCAAATGTTTAATGCCTTCTGTGTGTGTGTGAGAGAGAGCAAGTGAGAGAGAGAGAGAAGATGTGTGATAGGGAAACTGGGCGAAGCATGAATGGGAAGTCCTAGGCATACCTGCGAAGCAGCCTCGTTCATGTATATACACCACTTTTGACCCATGCCTTTTATAATGCATATTTCACATTTAATTGTTTTGAAGCAGTTTCTAAACCATTATATTGCAGAAAATTGGTAAATTCTTTAAGTTTTGTCATTACACGAAGATAAATGTTTTCTTCACTTGTGATAAATTGTCACTCAGTGTGTCACACGTAAGACATTGAAATATCACATATAAGCAAATAAAAAAAATGTTAATGTCACACATAGGCAACCTGGATACTTGGCAACTATGCATTATTTGTAAGCCTGAATCACATGCACTTTTTCCAATCACAACTTGGTCATCCCTGTCTGTCCCATTTACCAAGAGTGTCAGCCTCTCTATCTCCTGCATGGACCCTTCCACTGTCCTGAAAGCATAGCCAGAGTTAAGGGCAGGCAGACAAACGTACAAATCACAGAATAAACAACAATCTAAGCAGCAACCATGTTCTTCCTGAATTAGATGGGACTCCTGGGGAGGCATAAGCATTTTCATTTAACGAAAATACATCCAGTGTAACCCCTTATCTATCAATGCATATCTAACCTTTACTTAAGAGACTGCTCAGCTATGTGTTTGTGTGAAAATGCTTTTGTAGTAGCATAATAAATAGAGGCAATATATGCTTGTTGGATAAAAATACTGTGGGACACAGGCGTGGGGGCATCAAAACAGTATGTCTGCACAGCGCCGCAAGTCCACTCAATCAAAGGTATGACATTCAGCTCTTTCACAGGGAGCACATCTGCACACAAAGCGGCTCCCTTCATTGCCAGGGACTAATATAGAAATGTGGTTTTTTTTAGAGCAAACAAGAGCAAAATATGTTTTGCTTTTAGCCAATGTTTTCTTTTTTATATTATTGAGGCCCAACAGCTTCCCTAACAATAACATTTTACAAAAACCATGGCGAAACAACACAAACATTGACAAAGCCAAAAGGCTGTCAGCCAACGCCAGACCTTATGACTTTTTCAGTATTTGTTATATTAGGGTCCGGGGTTCAGACTGGGAGAGGGTCCATCCCTAAGCTATATCCCCCCTTTCACCCTCAGATGACCTTTATGGCATTCTGCTCCAACCACAAATGTAAATGCTGTAGTAATCATGTGCATTTGCACTAACCGGAATTTGTTGTCATCATGCCAACTCTTGTCACCGCTAAGTTTCAGCACCAATTTAGCCCAAAAATTATCAGGATGTGTTTATGCGATGTGATATGAGGTAAATGTGGCCTAAGGCATTACAGCGCTTTAAAATTGATATTAGTCAACTTCAAAAAAAATAAACTGAAAAATAACAGCTAGACATGACTTTTAAAATGCATACCCTGTCACTGATCAAAGCAGCATATGACCACCAACATAGATATACTAACCAGTAACATTATAAGCAAAACAGATCATTTGGAAAAATATCACTGAGGCAGAAAATTAAGTGTAGTGAAACTATTGCAAAATAGATGGGTGATCAGTGGATGAGGGAACGTGAAATAAGCAAAGTACTAGTGGAAAAACAAGGGAGTAATGTCGATGATGTAGGACGATGCAGTTGAATCAGAAAGCACATTTTATAAGTACAGTTCCGAGGTTAATGGTTATCAATATGTTTAGATATGATGAATGGAGGAAATTAAGGACTGGAATCAAAAGTCTTTGGAAACGGGAGAGTTTCACTAATTCTTTATTGGACTGTATTGTATAGAAATTGCATTTATTTAGGGCATACTACACATGACAAGTTATAGAAGTGCTTTTCTCGGGCAGCACTCTGCTACAGAACGTTTTTTTTCTCAGTGGCTATTGTTGGTTATTGGATTTTTTGGTTGGCAATTGTTTGCTTTTTTCAGTGGTTATTGTTGTATTATTGGGACTAAGCTTTTCTACCAAGGAAACTATTCCATATATTTGCTCCAGTTTCTATGTGCTAAATTAAATGGATGGGAACTAGGAATGATATTTAGTGGGTAAGGGGTATGTGGATCTATGCAAATGGTTAAAAAAATATTAATAGATGACCTACAGGAGATTTGTTATTGTTAGGTTGCAGGGGTATGACTTTGAAAGGAAGGTATGTGATCTTTGAAATGAGGTGTGGGCAATTTGTAGAAATACAATAATAGAACTTAATGCTGAAATGCAAGTGAATTATTGAAGGCTGTGCTCCGAGAGAAGAGGCATAAAGCTAAAGGATGAAAAGCAAAGAGAGGTTCATTTGGAAGAAAAGAAGAGGCAACAATTGGAAGTTTTAAGTCAAGGTCAGTTTTTATGGGAAACACAAGAGGTGATTTTTAAAATCAAGAAGTACAAGAGTGCATATATATTTGCCCAGTGATTACACTTGAGTATCTCTCTAGGCTGTGATAGCCTCCCACCCTGTGAATCTGAGGGTAACCAGATAATTTGAGAGAGACGCACCCTTTTGGGCATTGTCCAAACGCGTACCCGACCTTGGGCAAGTCTCCTGAACTATGGGCCGGAGGTATGGATATTGGAGTCAGAGGTGAAGGAGGACAAAGTTGCTTTTGACATGAATCTGACATGACAGGAACATGCATGTAACATGACAGGCAGACCCTCGTGAGTAAACCATTAAATTCCAAACCCTCCATAAACAAACCCCTGTTTGAACAGGGTTAGAAAGTCTGAGTAATGCAGACTTTATCACACTTGGTAATTAGTCAGACTACCAGAGTTAAATTTTGGCAGGTCAAACCTGCCAGAATTTAACTCTAGAAAAATGGCAGATAATTACCGAAATATGAGGATTTTGGTGCAGTATGCACCAAAATCCTCATGTTAAACCCTAAAATCTTGTATTAGGTGATAATTATCACGCTCAATAAATTCTGTCCTAATGGAGTCCGATTTTATCAGTGTGTACATTTCCTACTCCAATACTGAACCACTCTAAATGAAGGCCTTCGAGATGGTTGAAGCGAGTTTCAAAGTCTTGGCACACTGTCTGAATATGGTTGAGTCACAGACCACTCTTTTTTGAAAATCAGATACTGTAAGAGAAGAGAATTTATGCATCACAGGAGCTGTTGTCCACCAGAATCTTTCCGCTTTGCTGCCAAATATAACAGAGTGTCAGTGTTCAAGGTTCTGTGGGTGATAAAAGCTGTCTTCCGATGTATTATAGTTTTAAATAGGAACCACTGGACCGTTAAAAGCAAAGGAGTGGTATTGTTAAGTCGTCTATACCCCGAATCATAGTGAGCTGCCACATTTAGCAAAGCCTGAGGGCAACAGTGCGGCTGGTGTGCCATCTGAGTGGCGGGGATGGGGGAGGAGGGAGGAAGGGGATGACGGACGAAGAAAACAATAAAAAAAAAAAGAACTTACCTGCCACATCGCGCCTGCTGAAACACACCTCTTCTGTTTCTTCCTCTCTGCAGCACAGGCTCCCAGCCTCCCCTGCGGCCAATCCTGATGCTGCTCACATGCATGAGTGTTGGACAGCAAATGCATCTAGCCGCCTCCTTCTAGCATTGTGCAAGTTAAGTTAGCATTTGTGGCTTCATTTTGTCTTTAGCCGCCATTTTGTACTATGGTCGAAAGTAAGCTTCTGTCTCATTAACTGTCTGCCTCGGCGAAAAGCTGCTTCGAGTTACTTCTTTTCGTATTCAAGGTTGAATCCTAATGCACTAATGAATAGCTTATTCTGCCATTGCATGCCTTTCCTCTACCGTAGCCCTGCTCCCACACCAGAGAGCGTTGAGCTCGAACAAGACAATTTTGAGAATGTGATAACATGTACCCGTTGTGCAGGTGGTAGCTCATCCTTCTGTACCTCCTTTGTTCATCTGTGCCCGAGCTGAAAAATTCCACTCTGGGCGAGTCTTTAGGGTGGTAGAAATGCATATTATGTTTTACCAAGTGTTCTGAGGTCAGTCCCTCGGCAGCTATCTCATGAGGCTGGTCAGACTGGGCTCCACTGCAGCACAATACTAATAAATAACTTGGTTTGTATTCTCTACTGTCTCACCGACTCTTCATTTATTGGAAGGCAGAGAGGTGGTCGCGAGTGACCCGGTTGACCCAATTCGGGTCACTTCCTTCAATAGCAGTATCAGGATTTGCCTGAACACCCTCGATATGCGCTCCCAGGGAGACTGGGAGCCTGTGACTGCTATCTCCCACCCAGCAATGCAGCTGGGGCTGGAGAGAGCTTCATAAAACAGGAACAGAAAAGTTAACTACAGCAGCAAAACAACACACTAAAAACAGAGAAAGAAAAGTTGCAACACATATTGATGGACTATAGGCAGAGTCAAAGATACAGACGAGTGATACTGCAGCAGCGGAGCAGCTGACACTCAGACCAAATGTCTACCTTGAAATCTTGTCTCCTAAAGACATCTCGCTTTTCTGTAAATCCTTGGATACCGTACAAAGATTGATTACCACCTACTACCTTAAGCTCAGCCGTAAAAAACAGAAATCTTGCTAATCTATCGTTACAAGCCCATAATACGTGTATAATCATAGACCAACTCTTTTAGTTTTCTCAACTGCAAACCAGTTATAGTTGGCAATGCAAAATCGTTAGGCTCCATCCTGTTTAATAGACTTAGGGCCCAATTCATCAATGGGCGGACAGTCCGTTGCTCTGCCAGGGGGATGTAGTAAATCCCCCCCCCCCCCCCCCCGGTGAATAGACCATCCACCACATTTATGAATGACTGCCAAGCAGAAGGCCAGCTGTGTACACAGTAGTGCTCTTGTTCGTGGCACACTAGTTTGTATAGACAAGTGGCTTTCCTTATACCAGGCCTCACCTTAATTAATTTGCTTTGTGTATCATGGCAATGAAACATAATGGCATATTGACTGCCACCTGATTAAAAGGTATAACACTTTTTATGAGTCAGGTGTGTGGGTTTATATCTGCTTGTGTGCCTCTGCATGCATATTTATGTTTGAATGGGCCAGGTGTGCTTTTTCTTTTAATTCTCAATGTGTTGTGAAAAGCAATTATTGCCTTAACATAACTGTAATTGTTGCACCATGTTTTCTTTCACAGTGCTAACCATATCTGATAGAAGTGCTCGTCTCTGACATTTAAAACTTCTATTTTGCATCTTGGCTCCTGAGAAAAGAGAGTGTTGATTAGATTGCTAAGGTGAGAAAGATTCCTTTTTTTTGTTTTTTTGTTTACAAATGAAGGTGTTCTTTCTTTATCAGGATTGCAGACGTCCTATTTTTTTCTCACAGAGTCCTGTGATTCCCTTTGGAAGCTTTTGTGTATAGTTCTACAAATGTGTGCCTTACATTTGCTTAGGGAGCTTGCTCAGTCAAAGTTGCTAGGGGACACCCTCGTCGACTTCACAGAAAATGAATGTTTCCTTTATGTCAATAAACCACTCCAGGCTTCAAATGATGTGTGAGCATATTTTCTTCAAGAATGTGCTTGTGCATGTGTGCACGTAGCCCAGCATGTAGTATGCCGTCCTCTTCATGTCTCTATCACACTTTGTGTGTGCTGGAGCCCTAAAGGACTCTCCTCGATTGTTCAGACCTTAAAATACACCCACTTACAAATATCACCATGGGGAATCCTCCAGGCTCCGAAGAGGTCGATGGACCTTTCCCATGTGCTCAGAATTAGAGCCACCTACAAAATAAAGTCATCAAATATCATTGGCATTTATGATTACGTTGAGTCAATGATGAGAGGTTAAATTTAGTTTTAAAGACTTTATTTATCTATATGGTTAGAATCTCAAATATCTTTATTCAGTTTAGTAATTTACAGAGATATAAAAAGAAGGTTAAATAATTAGCAAACAAGACATGTGTTCTATAAAGATGCCAATTAAGCTAACTAAAGGACCTATTCTAAATAAGAACCCATAAAGAGTTCTGCTGGAAAGAGCGGTGAATAAAAAGATGAACTCCTCTTGAAGAGTAGTTCTGGAAACTCAGCCGAGTTCCCATCAGCTGCAGTAGCAACTTTGAGTAGTGATCTGTGCAGTAGCATTGATCACAAAATTAATAAAGAAGTCACTTCAAAAGATCTAAAGGAAAATCAGCTCTCTTTGAAGAAGAATCTCGTGCAAAGCAGAAATCCAGCACTACCGGACAGGTAAGAGGGAATGTAGAGGTATGGTGTGCTAACTATCTAGGAACACTCGTTATTATAACCTTTTAAATGCATGTATCGATTCTTGATGATGCCTTCCCTCGTTGTCCAATCAGAACAGTCCCTAAGGTGGTGTTGTGAGTCATACGTGCATCTTCTTCCGATTCCCACAGTCTGCACTGGCATAATTTGAATTGATACAATCCTTTGGCATGATTGTTACATGAAGGAAGGTTCCCATGAGAACCCTCCTACCTCAGCTAAAGACGCATTGTGAGTTTCAGCACAGAAACAAAGGCTAGTCAGCAAATGTGAAAACATATATAGAGTTAATATTAAAGCAACAATATAAGTCTACATCACCATTTATTCTATTCCGTTTCAATAAGTTTATTATTCTTAATTTTAACATGGGGTGAGAGGAACTAAATGAACATGATATGAAAGTCAGCACATTTCTAAGATGACATAAATGTTGGGCTGTAGCACAGAATACTTTACTATGAGCAAAGGTCAAAAAGAAAGCCGCAGACCTAGTCACTGCGCAGACTAAAGTATAGTTGCTTGGTGCGCATTTTTAAGATACATGCAATTGCAATGAAACGTTTCTAATAGCATCTGTCACGGCCACGTTTGTCACTCTATAATATGTTTTGGCTTTACTTACTTATTCTACTAAAAAATATTCACACGTTTTGCAAGTCATTTCTAAAATATGCATTTTACTTGTATTAAAATATGTTCTAAATTGCATTGCTAATCAGCTAAAATATGTCGATTTCTAAATATGCAGGCATTTCTCTCATGTGTCTGCATGTCGGTGCATCTATACCTGGGTGAGAGAGAGAGAGCGGTAATGAGAGAGAGTTTGTGTACTAGGTGGGTTAGTGTGTGAAGGATGTTCTTTGTGGTGGTGCAAGTTAAAGGCTTCCTTTCTAAAAAAAAAAAGGCCTGTTGCCTCCTCTTTCCACCTCTTTCTCCAGGACCTCCACAGAAGTGCAAAGTAAAAAGAGAAACACATCGGTAACAAACAACCTTTGAGAAAAATAACTGAAACCCAGAAAAATTAAGGTCCATCTTATCAAGGAGGGCGTTAAAAATTATCACCGCTTTAGCGGCAGAAAACTGCAGCTAAAGCGGCGATAATGGGCTTGATAATATTCCCTTGAGAATTCCCATAGAAGCCCAAGTTCTGGGGTCAACATGGGCTTCTATTGGAATTCTCTGCGGCATATTATCAAGCCCATTATCGCCGCTTTAGCAGCAGTTTTCTGCCGCTAAAGCGGCGATAATTTTAACGCCGTGCTTGATAATATGCCCCTCAGAAGTTAAACGGTTCAAATGAATGCAGAATTGGTGAAGCAGAAGTGCCTTTGGGGCTGGATAGCAGCACCTGAAGAGCATCCGACACAAGCAGCAACTCAACTCAAGGTTCAGATTCAGATTGGTTTTGACCTCATCAGAGATCAACAATCAAATACAGACTGCCGTAAATAAAACATACGACACTAGGCCATAATAGTCCTAATACATTGTAAAAGAACGCCCACAATCAAATATAGACACTATCAACATTTTAAAACAATGGTAAAAAACTCCTAAAAATGTAAAGACCTTAAAAACAGAAGCTGATAAGAGCAGGTTAACTTGGGATGCTCCAAGTGCAACTATTAGCCCAACAGTCAGTAGACTATGGCCCATGACCGGGCCACTGGAATTATGCCGCAGGGGAGCATCAAATAATGCGGCAGCATTGACTAAATTAAACATCAAGAAAATGCAAAATATGTGGCATAATACAGCACCTTTTTGGCAGTTTTACTTGATGATTTTGTCCTTTTTACACATAGTAATACTGTCTGGGCTAAGATTTGACCTCATTAGTTAGTGCCAGTTTAACAACCAAATTCATAAATCAGCAACTGAAAGCTGACCAGTTAAACTTTGCATAGTGCTTTCCACTGTGTGTGAACACATCTCCATGTTTTAGTAACTTTTGATCCGCGTGCGCTATAAACAATATTTTTGTTAAAAGCTGCAGATTATGCAGCAGGTGATGGATTATGTGGCAAATCCATTATTATGCGGAAAAATAGCTGCGGCCGCAGAATTGCATAATTGCAGCGACCCTGCTCATGACCTGGAAATGAAAAGGAGGGATGCTAAATACATATCTGGAGTACTAGTGAATGTTCCCACTACAGAGGTGGTCTCCAAGACATTCTAAGAATGTGGTAACAATAAAATGTCTGGGCTCCATAGAAAGGGCATGGACTGATCTGGGTCTGGAAAAATGTTGGTAGGAGCCATGTTCTAACTAGTCAGGAGACACACAACTAGTAAAAAAACTGGTCTACAAGAAAGTTATCAACCATAAGGAACAGAGAACCACCACAGGCACCCTGGCAAGTACTTTCTTGCAACATAAATCTACAAACAAATCTGAGTGTTTTTTTTAGACTACATGCCAGTAGCAGCCTACACTGCCAATTGGGGTGGTGCGCACTCGAGGTTACAGTTCTGTTTCCACTGTGAAACCATTTTGGAATCAGACAAGCGTTTGCTATTCATTTGACCTTTCTATGACAAAGCCAGGGGTGGGTGGACAGTGCCCCTGTGTACTTCCCTCAATCTGGCAGAAAGAGGAGAGGCTTAAAGAATCTGCAAGAGTGACACCTCAACACTCGTAGTAGTAGCAGTGTCTAAGTACCTGCATAGAGCATGGTCTGTGAGACAAAAATTATTAGGTAGCAGGACATGTTGATCACTATAGGGCACGGGTACTCATAGTACCTTGGCGGCCCGCGGACCTTGCAGACATTGTACCTGTGTTTTTTTTTTTTTAAATAGTGTCAGCAAACACCGCCGGTTGCAGCAGCGCAGACTCCAAGAGTCTCTGCTCTATGCGGGCTGGGCGATTCCAGTGATAGTCAGAGTGGAGATGCAGGGGCTCTAAGAAGAGGTGAAATACAACAAAGCCTGGTTAGCAGTAAATGGTCTTTTAAAGACCTGTGAAGTACTCAGGTGCGGCTGTGTGTGCGCCCGGGAAGCTGTCTCAGCCCGGGCTGACACACACGCGGGGTGAGGTGACAGAGGGTGAAAGTGGATGGCAAACTGCAAAGGAAATCGGGGGCTGCTGTATAATGAAGGGGTAAATTGCTAACTTGGTATTAAGTGTGTCAGAAAGTAACATGGAATAATCATATCATTGCCAAAGACAACTAGGTGATGCTGCATGTGGCCCTGCATTTCAATGGGATTTTCCATTAAAAAGAGTCATGCAAGCTGTCAGTGTGTCCTGTTAAAAATGATGGGGAGGATAGAGCAAAAAATTAGAAAAGAGACAATAAATGGAGAAACGCCGTCACAGGCAGGTAAATAAGGTAAAGAGAAAGAGGGACACAGATGAAGAGAAAAGAGACAGCAGAAGAGAGAAAGAGAAACAGAATGAGAGAGAGTTAGAGAGAGAGAGAGAAAAGTTTGTTTTCCAGTTACAGCCCATCAACACCAACAAGTAACACAATCACAGACATAAAATCGCCAATTGGAACATGTAGTGTGTAGAATTTGAAAGCGAGCACAAACGTAAGTCCTGTGTTTTAGGACAATTAATTATATGTGCTTTGATCCAAGTTGGGAAATTACAGGGTGACAGAGGACAGCAGGGTGTGAGAGCTGGGTGAGGTGACAGAGGACAGCAGGGAGTGAGAGCCGGGTGAGGCGATGGGGGGGCAGCAGGGAGTGTGAGCCGGGTGAGGTGACGGAGGGCAGCAGGGAGTGTGAGCCGGGTGAGGAGACGGAGGGCAGCAGGGAGTGAGAGCTGGGTGAGGTGACGGAGGGCAGTAATGAGTAAGAGCCGGGTGAGGTGACGGAGGGCAGCAGGGAGTGAGAGCCGGGTGAGGTGACGGAGGGCAGCAGGGAGTGAGAGCCAGATGAAGTGTGCGTTAAGAGCCTGTGATGTGATGTTTACCACCAGCCTGTAGTCAGAGGGTTGAGCCAAGGCCAGGGAGCTCAGGCCTGGTCTCCGCTCTCGCAGCACAGCGCACTGTGCGCACAAATGCTCGCTGCCTGGTTGGCGCTATATATAATTGATGCATGCTTACCTACAAGGACAGGTGACTGGCGCCAAAGGGGGGCTTTGATCTGACAGCTCGGGGTGAGAGTCAGAATTAAAGCCAGCGACAGATGTGACCCCAGGCTAAGTGGTGGGACACAAACCCCGCGAAGCAGCAAATTCAGAGAGAAAACGAGACGGCTTTTACATTACACAGGGAGCAGTGCTTAATTTGTAAAATATGAAGTGCAGGTGCTCAAATCATTGTCGGAGGCCACGCCTACTTTTCTCTGGCTCCACCCACTTCATCCACTGGCTCTACCCACTTCCTCTATTAGCTCCACCCACATCCTCAACTGGCACTGCGAAAAGTCAGATGAATTTCAGCAAGGGACCTCTACTTCCTGGGACTGCCTTTTGATAAAACAGCTGAGTGTGTGTGACAATGCATTTGCCCCAACTCCAAGTCATCATGTGACAATTTCAAATCCAAGCAAGGATGACTCAGACTTGCATACTTATGAAATCAATAAAAAAGCACCATTGGGTTGTGCTATACATACAGCATGTCACCCTGGGGCCTGTTTTCATAAATGTCGTCTGTACTGAGAGAGGTGGAGCACAATGTGTTTGTGAATACGTTGTTTAAAGTGACAGCGGTCACATTGTGCCAGTAACAGCCTATCTCCACATAGATTGGAGGTAACACAGCTTCTACCTGGACACAGTGCAATTTTCTGACAGCCACCAATGTTACAGCTGCAACAGATGTAGGTACGGACGCATCTGTACTCTTCAGTACCTTTCATTGTCCCGACGTGCACTGGCCTTTACCAATTTGAAATGCATATTTATCCGAACCCTTTCCCCTCACACTGAGAGAGGGAAGTGTTGCTTATTATGCACAAATGCACCAATAACGTGTCCCCTCAAGAACCATTTACCATAAGAGCCACCAAAACAAGTGTGCTGTGCATAAAAACCACACGTGCAGTAAGACACCAACTCCGTCTTCGTCTTAATTAGTCAAGGAGCACATGTGATAGAAACACATTTGAATAGGAGCAGGGGAAAAACATCAATCAAAGCGAGGGTTGACATTACGTGCTTAGGGGCGTAGCTATCATAAGCACTGCAGGTAGGGTCACAATGGGGCCCTGGGAGTTGACGAACCACTGAACTTCAGTTATGTCAATTGGTTACTAAAACTGGGGGTAGGAGGATCCTTTTTCTTCTTCCGTTAGGGCCCATTGCCCCCTTATCCACTCCACTGTAACTAAGCATCTTCACCTTGCACCAAAGCATACGTTATGTGTTGTAAACGTGAATTCTTCTGCACTGCGGTTTCTATCCTTGAGTGCACGAACATGGCACTGCCTCTTTATACAATGCCTGTAAAGTCACCCAGGTATTTATGCACGCTAGTACTACTGATGATTATTCCAGGCAGTGCTGGCGAGGTAAACCTGTGGCACCCTACAGAGCATGCTGAGGATGCACACACGGAACCCCACAGGAGTAGCAAAGAGATGCACAATTTAGGGGTGGGCGTTCCTAATTTACATGGAATGACAGCCAAAAGCAGCCATAAGGACCCCACCTTTAACAACTCGTCCAATGCAGAATGTTGCCCAAATGAGAAAAGCCTCCACTGCTTGAAATTCAACATTCATGTGAAAACATTGTC
The DNA here is from genome assembly GCF_964204655.1 of Triturus cristatus. NCBI lineage: Eukaryota > Metazoa > Chordata > Amphibia > Caudata > Salamandridae > Triturus > Triturus cristatus. Next base: position 1,238,556,100 of record NC_140591.1, on the reverse strand, counting down.
AATTGGAAAGGCAGCCCCTTTGGTTTTGCTGTGAGCGCACAACATCGAACTGACATTGAGCAGCTTTGCCAATAAACTTCTGATAACAATACTTATTGCTAAGTATAAAGAAACAATGCGTTTGTCAGATTTTAAACTTGTAGCCTGCAGATTATAAATAGTCTTTTACAATGAGTGCTGCTACTAAGATCAGGTGGCGCGCGGATGCGTTATTCATTAGCCCCCCCATCAGACCTCCCCACCCCTACAGCCCCTCCCGCCACCAGGGCTAGGGCTGGAAGCCACTACTCATCGCGCAATATAACTGGCTTCAAATTAAATTAATGGACGACATTGCAGGTGGTTGACGGGCCTTCTTATGTTAGTTGATTTTGCACATCGACTTCCTAATCTGCATATAAGGTACGATTACAACTTAGTTTACTTTAAAACCACAAAAACCATGGCACGCTTGAAGAGCTCCTTTACCAGTGTATATGCCTAGGATGGGCTCATTTATTAGGTGTTTGCTTGTTTGGGAAGGAATGGAGGATTCTTCAAGGGCAGGGGCAGGCCTTTAACTTCGTAACCCTGTCCGGCCCTATCTATTGTGATGTATAATAAATGTGTATGTGGGCCGACAGCCGGTACTAGGCCAGGACAGGCACAGTGCGTCATCGAGTCTTCTGGAGCTGCCGCCGGAGCTAAGGAGGATACTATTACTACTAAATTCAAAGGCGAGGGGCCGGGCAGGGCCTTTAACTTTAACACCGGCCGGCCGGCCCGGCCCGGCCCGGCCCTATTGTGATAATAATGTGTGCACAGCGTGGGCGACCGCTACTGCGCCAAGCAGCAGGCCAGGAACAGAACAGTGCATCGTCGAATGGAGCCGGAGCTACCCCGGAGCCCGACACCACGCCACCACTGACTGGGCATGTGGCATGATGTCTGACTGACTGCTACAGTACTTACATTTACACTCGTTGTGGTCGGCCGGGGCTGCGGGGCACTTTATTAACTGATAGGCCTGTCCTCAACGTGGTCAGAGTGGCTCTAACTCGTGGGGTGCGGGGGTGCCGGAGCGTGGGCGTGGCAAGCGGAAATGAAACTGTGCGCAGCGTGCACAACCAAAACTGACCCAATCAATGCCTGACTCCCGCCCAGCACTTCTCTCGAGTCCCGCCCACCCCCGGCAACAGTCCTGAACTAAGGGCTGTGCCCGCGCGACGCCGTGGCCACCATGAAAACTCCATGAGTATCATTAATATAATTAATGAATGCAGCCAGCAATTGCTTTGCTCCGGACCTCCGGCTCACATTTACACTGACTGACTCAATCGAAGCACACTGTACTCAGGAGACCCAGAAAAACACTCTGCGCCAACTCCGAGTCACTGAGTCAGTATTGCACCATGTCATCATATGTGACGACGAGCAGTCCTGCAGATGCGTGTAGACCCGGCCCTGAAAAGAAAGTGCCGGTGCTAAGCACCGGAAAGCACCGGCACAAATTAAGCACTGACAGGGAGAGGGGAAAGTGGGGGCCTGTCTCTGGGCTGGTGACGGGGACGTGTAGACACAGTATGTGTGCACTGCCCGAGGCACAGAGACAGATAGAGACAGATAGAGGCAGAGATAGACAGACAGGGACAGACTGACAGAGACAGAGACAGATAGAGGCAGAGGCAGATAGGGACAGAGACAGATAGAGACATATAGAGACAGAGACAGATAGAGGTAGAGACAGATAGAGACAGGGGCAGAGAGAGCTAGATAGAGGCAGAGACAGGAACAGAGTGACAGAGGCAGAGACAGACAGAGACAGATAGAGACAGAGAGAGAGAGAGCGCTACAGAGTTAGAGACAGATATAGAGATAGATAGAGACAGAGACAGACAGAGACAGATAGAGGCAGAGACAGACAGAGATAGAGACAGACAGGGACAGACAGAGACAGATAGAGGCAGCGACAGACAGAGACAGAGAGACGGAGAGGGAGACAGAGGGAGTGAGACAGAGGGAGACGGAGAGAGAGAGAGAGACAGACAGAGAGAGAGACAGACAGAGAGAGAGACAGACAGAGAGAGAGACAGAGATAGAGGCAGAGATAGATAGAGGCAGAGACAGATAGAGTCAGAGACAGACAGAGATAGAGACAGCGACAGATAGAGGCAGAGACAGGGGCAGACAGATAAAGGCAGAGAGATGGAGAGGGAGACAGAGGGAAGAGAGCGACAGACAGAGGGAGACAGAGGGAGGGAGACAGAGGGAGAGAGAGGGAGGGAGAGAGAGGGAGGGAGAGAGAGGGAGGGAGACAGAGAGAGGGAGACAGAGAGAGAGAGGGAGGGAGAGAGAGAGAGAGGGAGACAGACAGAGTGAGTGAGACAGAAGGAGAGAGAGGGAGAGAGAGAGAGAGAGAGAGAGAGAGAGAGAGAATGGGAGCGAGGGAGAGAGGAAGGGAGAGAGAGGAAGAGAGAGAGCGAGATAGAGGGAGGGAGATAGAGAGAGGGAGGGAGAGATAGAGCAGGGGAGGGAGAGCGAGAGCGAGAGAGAGCAAGAGAGAGAGAGAGAGATGTGTGTATGCCGGGTCTGGTGCCTCAGTGGACAAAGGCGTCCGCTGCAGGGGCCTGTATTCAACCTCATGGTCACATTTTTTTTTTGCTTTAGCCCCGCCCCCTCCCCCACTGACCCCGCCCCCACCAGTGCGGCCCTCGGCCACAAACCACACTGTAAATTTGGCCCCGAGAGAAAGTTTATGAGTACCCATGCTATAGGGGATTTGATTTGATGAAGTCTTGATGAACTGTGAGAGAACCTCTGACGAAATTTTGTTCATTATCATCAATAAACGTTATTCGGCTTTAAAAATAAAACCATAAAGGGCATACAAACATCAATATACCATCATTCAGCTTACAAATTGACAAGTATGATAAGTTCTTGGTAGTTAAAACGCAGGATAAAAATACATGACATACAATATAAAAATTAATCACAGCTTGCCCTGAGTCTAACGAAGACCCGTGAAAAGTTGAGTGTACAACATAGAATCACTAGAAAGAAGTTGTAAAAAAAACGAAAGTATACTTGTTTTCAGTTTTCCTATTTATTGTTGTTTTTAACTGAGCCTTTTGGATAATTTTATCGTTTTTACTGTGATTGTCTTACGTATTTTGATAATGACATTTATTTTGAACTATTAATAAATGATACGAAAAGAAAAGAAAGGATACAGGAAGTAAAGAAAACACCCTTTTGGACTGGATGTAAAAGATTTTAACACTAACTTCCTGTTTAGTTCTCAATTTAATTCCTGGACTGAAATAAAAGAATGACTGGCGATAAGACAGACTCCAGCAGCACACTCTCCAGTAATGCTTTGCTCCTTCCCCAAAAAGAAAAGGCTACACCGGCGTGTGGCAACCCACATATACCAGCGCATGACCACCAGCCCTGAGCGTGCCTCGCACTTGGTTGCCAGCAAGCCCCTCAAAGAAAACACAAGACCCTGGCACCATGGCACTATGAAAGTGTTCTCCATGACAGCAAGACAGGTAAGGTTTGTTCCCAGTCTCTCCAAATGGACGTCAGGTTTCTGTCTGCAGTAGAATGGTACCACAGAGGGACCAAGTCATTGATGACACTGGTCCCAGTTGCTGGCTCCCAAAATAAAGTGGGCAGTGGCTGTGGTGGCAACGCAGAGTTGTGGCAGTGTGCAGGGTTGGATTGGCAAAGCGGACAATCGACCATGGGCCAAAAGTCTGGTGCCTCTGTGCCAGCTATGGGCTGTGTTGTTTGAAGGTTGTGCCAGCTATGGGCTGTGTTGTTTGAAGGTATCTGTCAACTGCCCACAGTGTCCTACTGCCCTCCAAGGCCTCCATCATGCTTCCTTGCTCAGGGTATTGTCAAATGGGGCCAGGCTAGCCAAACTGACTTGCAGCACATTGTGCTAAGCTTAGAGGTGGGGCAGGGATATATGGCTTGCATTATCGTCTTTCTGAGGTCAACTTGACCCCCGTCAGGCTGGACGCGACCCCCAGAAGCAGTTTTCTTCTTCAACCCTCCTCCATCAGCAGCCACATTTAGGCTATGGTGAGTGGGTGAGGGAGGAGTGTGAATGGAGAGGCCAGGTGATGTTGTACCCTTTGTTCCATTTTACTGCAGACCCCTTGGCCGGCACAGAGGCTGTGTCCTTTCCGTGACCCTACCCCACTAGGCTTCACATTCAACCTGTGGTGGTTCAAGGAAGGTGGGTGGTGTGCAGAAGTCTCTCTGAGAGGCCAGCTGTGGCTGTTGGACCATTCACACCTTTTTCGGCCGTTTTCATCTTGGCCCCCACGGGGCCAGCCCAGAACTGAAGCAATATCTTTCACCTTCCACCTGACCCCTCTTCCACCAGGCCTTCACATTTAGGTCATTGTGGGTGGGGTTGAGGAGAGTGCATCAAGGCTGAGTGGCCTCCCTGGAAAGCCAGGCCAGGTGTTGTGGCCATTTTCACCTCTACCTGGCCGGTCCAAATTTCCCTAATTTACTTATCCAACACATGTCCAGTTTTTATAGAGCGATAGATGTACTTGCTGAAAAGATCTACGTTTTTTCTAGTCACTTTTTAACTCCCCATAAGTTAGCACAGAGGGTGTGTGTGTCTGCTGCAAAGCACAATGTGTAGCGTGTAGACCACAGAGTCGTATTTTATGTAGATAAGTCAGTGAGTTACTGCCTGCAGGTCCTTTTGATACATGCCCTATAATCAGGGCCATTGTAATTATATTCTGGGAAGGACCAAATTATGCGGAAGCGCTGACTAAATTTTGCGACAAGAAAAGTTAAATTATGCAGCGCAATCTTTTTTTAAACATATTAACTCAGTCTGGGCAAACGTTTCACCTCATTAGTATCAGTTTAATAAGAGAATACAGCAATAAACTACTGAAACCTGACCAGTCAATATTTGTGACGGGCCTTCCAATGCGCAGAAACATGTCGTCACATTTTTTGTAACTCAAATCGATTGAGTTAGAAACAACAGTTTTTTCATAAAATCTGAATATTATGTAACAGATGAAGGATTAAGTGGCAAATGCTGAAAATCCATAATTATGTAGAAAAAGCTGCGGTCAGTTAATCACATAACTCCAATGGCCCTAGTTTTAATCCTTCCACTGAAGCATAGTAAGCCATAATTCAGCACTAAGGAGCCACATGTAAACTGGAAAGCATGGGTTTAGAACCTTACTGCTTTTTTTACCAATCTTTCTTTATTCTAATATTGCTAAAAAAAAAAGGTTCTTTGGGTAGTACTAAAGTCTCATTAATACAGACAATTCCAACCCCAGCGTTATGTTTTAATTCTTGACTCTCTTAACATATTATGCAACTTTTACCCAGGTGTCCCATATGCCAAGAATTGCATCTTATCTGTCTGTATTTGCCCGGGTACCACATATATCAAGAATTGCCTCCTTCACTCTTATTTATTCTCACTCACTCAGTCACCCTAGCTCACACTCACTTGCACTCAGGTTTACTCTCTTATTTCTGACAGTCTCGCTTATTGCCACTCGCACTGACACACACATTCTCACTTAGTTCCACTATTGCTCATAAGAAATAGACAACACATTTCACAGGTTTTTATTTTAGTCACATACCTTCAACCACCTGAGCTGTTGTGCTTCAGCTGATGGTACTAGGTAGACTCTCAGGGCAGGTACATAGCTTCTTCCAGCCTTAAGAACTGAAAGAGAAAGATGGAGTCTGCGCAGTGATGCTTAGACTACAGCCGTCAGTTTCTTGTCTTTTCACCTCCGCTAATCCCATCGTGTCATAAGGTAGGGTGCGGCGGGAGAGACTCTTGACATCACCTCTCCCCCATGATGAGATTGGAGGGGATGAGGTGACGGCATGATTGATGGTAGCCCAGGGCACTGGAGGGATTAAGGGAAAAGCACCCAGGGCGACTGTACCAGTGAGGCTACAGCATGTCCCCAGGGCCAGACTGGAAACGCAAAGCAAAGTAGCCCTGGCAATTTTTTAGGACCAGCCCCCCCCCCGGAGTGGAGGCAAGTGTGAAGCACTGCTGCTCTTGTTATTGGGGGCTGATATTTCAGCACCACTGCAAAACCGACCCCCAGTAACAGAAAACGGTCCCCCACCCTTCCAGCCTCCCGGGAAAATGCCTGATGCCCGCTATGGCCAGTCCGGTGGAGAGGTCCTGAGGCCTGGCACAACACCGAGGCCAATGCTAGGACTTCACTAGTCCTGGTCAGTCTCGGTGATGGCTTGAGCAGGCGCCTCTGTGCGCCTCTGTCGGCCATCAGACAGGCCTCAGGTTGCAGCAAGGCTGGGCATACTTTTATTATACCCCTAATGAATAATACGTTATTAGTCCCTACTGGTATTAGGGTGACCAGAAACAAGGACAAGCCGCCACTAAAAATGACAGGTTTTATTATGTGGAACCCCTCTGTGGAAAATGATCAAGAGGAGGAATTTCAGAGCCGTATTTTCTCTTTTTTTGTCATTGTAATTTCTTTTCCCAGAGATCCTGACTTAACCGCTTTTTCCCCTTGGGTTTGTACTAGGTTAATGATTGAGGTGAGAATCACAGTTGAGTGCGTAGTTGATTGGGAGCGGGGTTCTCACAACCTTGTACAAGGCGTTGAGACAAAAAGTAAGTATTAAACTGTGACAGTTATTGTGTTTATAGTCATCACCTGTGCTACTAACACTACAAGCTTTAAAATGCCTAATTTATCACACATTTCTCCAAATATTAGCCCCCGATCAGTGGTCGAAGAGGGGGGGAGAAGTAGGGGAACTGTGGGCAGAGAATCAGAGGGTGGGACTAACCCGTGGATTGGATCAGTGGGCGAAGTCAGAGGTGTGGTCAGAAAGAGCAAAAATCCCAATTTTTTGTATTTATTTGCCATTTCACTGCTCTAGCTTATTATGTTACTTAATTCAACCAATGGATACGCTTGTTTATTTAAGGTTAAATATGAGTTATTGACATTGAAATACATTCACAAAGTGGGATACGTTTCCCGTCACAGAATGTCCCAAATACGCTTAAAAGGGGAATCACAAGCCATTTGTCTCCAAGTCATTCAGTTTCTGTCATCAGCACTTCTCCCTTTTTCCACAAGAGCAGTTCAAGCATGAATGGCAAAATATCCTAGTTTGCAAATGTTTTCTATATAATTATGTCTCTGCCGTATTTGCCACATAATACATCATCTGCTGCATTATCTGACGATTTTAAACAAAAAATTGTTTGTAGCGCAAACGGATCAAAAGTTACTAAAAATGTAACGTGTGTTGTGTTGACTGGTCACTTTTCTCACTGCTGCATTTGTATGTTACACTGGTATTAATGAGGCAAAATCTTTGCAGAGACTGTTAGTATGTGTAAATATGTCAAAATAGTGAAGCATCAGTAAATGTACTGCATTACGCTGCAGCCTTTTCTTTTTGCTCCTTAATTTAGTCAACACTCTGACATAATTTTATCCTCCATTCATGCATAATTCCAGTGGCTCAAAAGCAGGCAGCACATGTTAAAAGTGCTCGTGCATGAAGCAGAGAGACCGTGAAGTTTGCAAACTTAGTTTGGTGTGCGTGTAAATCATGCATTGCCGATCCCTGGTGAGTTGCACTACTACTGCTGAAACAAGGCCAATGGGTGAGGCGGACTGGCCTCAAGGGTCCTGTGACCTCAGTGACAGAGTCACTGTTGCTCTAGGATGTACTGCTTTGGAGGTCTGCCCACAAGACTGGAGGTGAGCTTCAGTATGGACTGTGGTGGACAGGCCTTCAAGGTTAACTCACACTTGCCACCTCTAGGGTCCACCTGCTGATGCTAAGAACCATGGCTTCTAAGGTCTAGTGCGGCCTTATAAGGTCTAGCATGGGAAAGAGCTCCGTCAGGAGAGTGGTCTGGTCATGAAGGCTGAACCTGGTTCCCTAGTTCCAATTTCGGCAGCTCCGGTCATAGAGCCACATCCTCCCCCCCATTGAACTCCATACTACCCCACTGAGAGGAAATGGCACTGTCTTCAGCTACAATCTAATTGTGTCCTGCTATAAACACCTATTTATTTTTTGCATTTTTAACCTTTTTTCTCTCTGTCCTGTGACTGCACTTTGGAATAGAAAAATGACAGAAATAGATTACATTTCCAGCAAAAGTGTTTATTCTTTTTTGGATCCATTTCACAGGGTAACGAATGAAGTAAAGGGGAGGAAAGAGAGGGTAAGAGTAGTTTCTTGAAGTCGCGGTTTTCAGCAGACGAGGAGAAGCGAGACAGAGACAAAAAGAGAGGGAGTAAGAGGAAGAGGAAGAAAGAGCGGGAGGTGGGGCAGCTGCCAGCGGCAGAGCAGGAGAAGTGGACACTATCCTTGTCTTCTCTGGTCAAGAAGGAAAAGACCGAGTCCATTTCTTTCTCTGCCCACCCCTTCCATACCCGAACGGCCGAGCCCTATCAATGGGCCTTGACTATTTCTGCCATCCTGGGACGCATTTTTACAATAAAAAATGTAGGGGAACGGATTCTTTTAATTTAAAAAAGTAGGGGCACGCTGTGCACTGCTGATCCTGCCTACTTAGACCACTGCCTCTGATACTAACCAAGCAATGTTTTGTGAAAGGTTGCGAAGCTCGAATAGGGGCCACATTTTTGCGATGTCAGGGCCTATTTTTGGTCCCAATCCGACCCTGACAGTGTATATATCTGTGAGAGTGTGTGTGTGCTTGTTCGGATGTGCATGTTAGTATTTTCCTGCCATATATGTGTGGGGGTGTACATATCTGTGTTTTTGTATGTATCTGTATGCCTGCAACAGGATGTGGGCCAGATTCTGCCTACCTAGTGTGAGGGCCGGTCCCTGCACACCTTTGTTTGTTTGTCTTTTTCCGATTGAGGGTATCCACTCCCCTACTTTGTGCACCCTTGGAATGTCTGTCCCTGCTTGACATGGTGTGCGTGCGGGCCTGTCTGGGTTTATGTGATTTGCTGCCTTTTTTGCCACGCAAGACTTCCTGTTGTTGTATTTGACAGCGTGTGTGTGTGTGCGTGCATGCGTGCGTGCGTGCGTGTGTGTTTCTGTCTGAGAGATGTATGTTTGCCTGCTTCCTTGTGTATGCCTGCCTGAGTGATGCAGTTCCTTTGGCGAAGTGATGGTCCGTGTTGAATTCTGCAGCGTTTTAAAGAAAAGCCTCATGGCTCACTCGTTAGCATCAATACTGAAAGTATATCAATCTTGCGGTTTCACTGTCTTCAAATAATTCAAAATAACACAAGACAACAAGGGAGAAGGAAGGCCATTGCAGCATGATAGTCAGTGTGGATGCTGGGAAGGCAACCAATAACGTCAATTGGCAATATTTGACAAATATTTGCTAAATAAGTTAAAATGATGAATTTTAGTGACACATTTATCTGGACTGATAGCTTTATGAAGCATCACATAACAAGTGGTAGCTAACGTTGCATGATCAAAGGCTTTTAAAACAAAATAGAGGACAACGCAACACTTCCGTCCTGCCCCAGCAAGATTTCACTTCACAATGAATGGGGACTCTTGCTGGAGCACTAAGAAGTAATGCTCATATATTAGGATCTCTCTTCGGGCCAGTGGCAATAGGATCGTGTCATTCGCTGATCACATGTAAATGCTTATGGACAATCCTGAAATATCCCTCTCGGCCAGGTATTCTCGACCCACAGCATTTATTGGCAAAAAGCCACGCTGACGCCGAACTCTTTGCTTTCCCAAACAATCCTTTGGTAAGTATGACACTGCATGAACAGAAACCTTCGGTAAATATGTTGACATCGGATTTTCAGGAAACATTAAAAGATGAATACATATTTCTGAACATAGATCCCGTTATCCTATAAGCTAGGGAGGGCATTGCTCAAACTCGTCGGGGGGGGGGGGGGGCGCTGCCTTTAGGGGAAGGTTTAGCTGCGTGGGTGGTGGGAGAGGGGCACATTAATGGTGGACAAAGAACTAATAGGTCCCTTTGTTTTCCGGGTTCCAGAGCCTGCAAAATTGGGTTTCTGGGGGAGAGGTGGAGGCGGGGGGGAGGGGTGGGGGGGGGGGGGAGATTTTGTCCAGTGGCGAGTGGGACGTGCCCAGCCTGACCCCTTAAAATGGCCGAGCAAAGATCAGGTGACCTTGTTCCCCGTTAACCAGTAGCTGCCCTTTTCCCTTGGATCTTCACCATGGGTGTTTTCCGTGTCTTTACAAATTCCATAGAATTGGTTACTAACTTTTACCCCACGGGGCTTCTGGAGTTTGATTAATGCCTTGTGGCTGGCGTGGGCTCTTGCTGTGTCTGCCCTCTGATTACCTGGATGCTCCATTACGGCTCTCGGGTTGGGGGTGATGAGGCCAGCACCACAGCGCCACATTCCTGCCCGCTGCCCAGGCACATTTCTCCGAAGGGTGCAAGGGGGGTCTTGGAGGCGAGGCCTTTGGCTATTCAGGCCTGTGTCTAAGCGGCCATAGCTCCTTGTTTGGAGGAAATGAGTGCCCTCGTTTATTGTGGCAGGGGCCTTTCGGTTTCGCGTGGGTCTGGGCTCCTTCAGTTTCAGGTGAGTGAGGTGGACTGAATTTAAGGGACGAGGTGTTAATTAAGGGCCAGCCACGAGTCTACCCAATATTTCGGCGAATGGTTAGGAACTCTGTGATGCATTTTGATATGGGCTGATTTTTATTGTGCGCTAAAGTCTTTTATATGCTGTTTGGTATGTTTGTGGTTTGTAATACATATGAACGTTTCCACCTGGATTTCACTGAAAAGACTGTAAGCAGCAATGTGCAAAACCGTCTTCTCTCTTCATGCCTTGGGATTTTCTGCTTGAGTTCCAAACTTACTCAGACAAGTTTATTTTGTATATTTCTTTATTTCACCCTGCCACGAATATAGTTTACCATATGTGTGTAGTCGAAGTCTGGGAGAAGGGAGGGCACATGGGAGGTCATGACATTAAAGTGGCAGGATAAAGGGAGCATTAAAATGACCTTCTGCCTAGAACAACAATAATACTTGCATTGGCTCTGTGTCTAGCAAACTGCTGAACCCTGGTACCCTGGTGCATTAGAGAACAGCCTCAATCGCCTGCAGGAAGCAAGGTCAGGAGCAGTAGCACAACAGCGGCTGCCAGCAGTGAAGGTCCAGCTCTCAGCTGTGTTAAGGGAGCATACAGGTACAGTGCAAGCCCAGGCGAGCATGCTTTCTGTTTCTAATGCATGCTTGCACATAACTGTCTGATTATGTTATCAACAGACCACTATTTAGTGGGCCCGCTTTTTTTTTTTTTTTTTAGAAAAGGAAATACTAGTTTCCCCTTGCGAGCCTCCAAAGCATTTATCCTGTCTCATGCATTAAAATGAAAGCTTTAAGGTGGGTTAGCATTTCACTGTAAGAAAGAATGCCTTCGTTACAGGTGTAACAGATCGAGAACTAGGTCTCGTTTTACTTCAGAGGTGACAAGAGAGGTAACAGGGTTACCGCATGAGAGCTCTCATTAATCTGCTCATCGCAGGTTTCAAATATAGTAATGCTAACTCAGGCTTTCATTTTTCCCACGTCGAGAAAATAAGCACAATTACAAATGGCTAATCATTTTTTTGCTCTCACAGTTACAGACAGTCACATTGGATTGAAGCTTGCCACCAGATTTCTCAATTGCGTTTCACAATACTTGAAAAGATCATACAACGCCGAGACATGGATCCAGTAAAACAAAGACTAAGGACTGAATATTTTTGGATCAAAAAGCTAAATTGTTCCCACCCTATTGGGTTGAATGATCGCATAGAACATGCTTGTTTTCTATAAGTCTGTTGACCATATTTACATTGGCAAAAAGTGGTATCCGGTCCCTTAATTTACTGTCATCATTAATTTATTGATCATGTTACTTAATGACGATGTTTACTTACACGTTCATATTATGTTTGTATTTCGTTTTATTTTTTCATTCCTTTTTCATTTTTTCATTCTAACTTTATTGAGTTTCTTGTCTATTTTCTGGTGTTTTCTCAATACTTCGTTTTTTCACGGCTTGAACTTGACTGGCCGCTTTATTGGCCTTGCCGCCAGCTTTTCACCCTTATATTTCAGTCAGCCAGACTCTCATAGGCTCGCGCCCTGTTTCCATCATGAAATCACGTAACCGATTGGCCCACACGGTTTGCTCCCTCACCACGTGACTTAGTTCACATATACAGACCAATCACAGTGTTATTCCTGATCCGTTATCCAGTTCGACGTTGAATTCTCACGCCGACTGCAGAGCCTTAGACACATGAAAACCGTTTGATTTCCAGTAAGTTTGTGGTTCTTTACTTTAATTACGTTTCACTTGGGTTCTGATTCGTGTTACCGTTTGATCTTTGACTACACACCCAAATTTCTTTCATGCTTTTACTTTTTCTTTAAACTGGGTTTCTGTCCTGGGTTACCTCTATTTTTCCAATTATACACTAACGTTTTCTTATGCTTCGTTCACTCTCATTCTATTGTTATTCTCTCGCTTACCTTTTAACTTTGTTCGTCCTAAAAATAGTTCGTGTATCGTGTATCACATTTGTTGCGTTTGCTGCACATTTTTGAATATTTTGATCCTACTGTTTATATTGTTGATTATTTAACTAGGACAGTGAACTTATTGGTCCTGTTTCATTTCATTTTTAGACCCCTGAAGAAGGGTCAGATATGATTGACCCGAAATGCATTGGGTGGATGTCTAATGTGCTCACGAAGAACAATCTTCATTATGTATAATGATATTTGGAAATGATATTTCAACCAGAGATTAATTGGATGAATTTTCTTGAAACTCAATCTATGAAGTCAATAAATTGATGAAGAAACTCAACAGTTTCATTGTTTACTGCGCGCCCTTGTTTTGTGAGAAGGTGACTCTCCTCACTACATACGAATTTCACAGTTACAGACACCAAATGCAGTAGGGTCATGGACTACAAAAACCTATCAGTAATAGCACTATGTATGCAATAGTAAGCTGGGCTCATCCAATCAGGAGGCTCAGAACGAGGATATGAACAAGTGCTTTTTCCTTCATTCGAAGTTCAGTGAAAGTGTGGAGTATGGAGATGAAGTAAGCAGGGCAGTGGGCCTGTGTGTCTACATATGGTTGGTGAGCTGGGGTAGAATTTAGCAGAATGTTCCGGTGTCTACCAGGACCACTCTAAACCTGCCCCAATTTAGGAAAGAGGTGAAAACACACCTCTTTAAATTACACCAGATTACCTCAACACTGAGAATGGAGATTCTGTCCCAATCACTCATTGGATGTACCTCTGCCTTTGACCCTGTTGAGGGCTTCTCTGCCTTATGGCTAGGATTGCTCTATATATGTACTACATGCATACACATATGTGTATGGCAACTGCTACCACTGTTTTGCAGGAATCTAAATACCAGGTGTCACTTTGACTTAATTGAATGATAGACATTTTTTTTTATCTCAGGAGGATGAATGGCTGAATACATTTTACTAGGATCCAAACCAGAGAACTGTAGTGGCAAGTGCTTAACTTGCTGAGCCATTAAAAGCATTTTCATTTGGACAATAGTTATCTGTGCCACGTGGTCCCTGGCCAGCTGCTTGGCTCATGCATATGAGGATGCAGGCCCCAATGAGTTTCACAATGTATAAGTATAGCAAAGGGCTGAGATTCTGCATAGGTGTGATTTGTGTGCATTGTTGTGAGGTGGTTGCATCTCTCCCTTGACTGGCAACATAATTTCTTTTTGAACAGGGACCTTTCTTACTGGTGTGCTTTACTGTTGATGTGACTGTCATGCAGGTACATGTGGTAATCATCTTACCTGGTCACCACCTCCAGTTCCCAGAAAGTGGTTTCACACTGGAGAATTCTATCCTTAATTTATGGAATATTCTAATAGCTCAGGAGCCTACCACAGTGTCCCGGTCACTAGTCACGAGGTGATTCCCAGCTTGAGACAACAAAGTCAGAAGTGTGCTAAAAATGCAAGTCTCCATCAGAGCTGGCTGTCTCAGCATTCATCCTGGCTGGGGCTCATCTTTCTGAGCAGATTCAGAGTAGGCCAACAAGTCCAAAAAGGGTCTAGCTGCTTCCTGGTCTGAGGTTCGAGGCATCCCTGTGGCTGAGATGTGTAGAACTGAGATTTAGGCCTCCTGTCCTACCTTTGTGCACCATTACCTCTATGTCTCTTGTCCTTATAACAGTCATTATTATGAGATGACCCAGACCACTCTAAAACAGGAAAACACAGGAAGTATGCTTAAGATTCAGCCTTGTCCATTCCTGCCAGGTTGTTAAAAGAAAGGACTGGAGTCCCAGCATCCTTCTGGATTCTCATTTCATGGGACTACACAGGAAGTTGCTGGGCTCAGTTTATTCCATGTTCAAGAGCCTTGGAACTTCGAAGCCTTGCTGGGCTTGGAGAGCTGTGGCTGTGACTGTGACTTTAGTATTCAGAACTGTGGTGACACTGTGGGCTGTGCAAAGCTGAAAGACACGACTGATTTGTGGCCTTTTTAGGTCTCGCCTGACCCAGCGCATGCGCTGGTCTGGCGAGACTTATTGAGAGGGCTCCAAAAAGTGCTACCAGGCCAGCCTAGAGCTACAGTGCATGTGTGCGGGCGCGCGCGCCGCGCTTTACCGTGATTCCTTTCACTTTGGCGGCCAATAGGTCTCGCTTTTGGGACCTTATAAGTATTTAGTCATGCAACTTTTGCATAGCTAAACACTTATAAGGTCCCAAAGGCGAGACCTATTGGCTATGCCAATGCTTGTTCTAGCTATCTGAGACTCTGCTGGACATAGCCTTGTGATCCCAGAGAGATATTATTTACTGTCCCTGCTGGACTTAGGCTAAACGTAATTCATCATGAAGCTACCTCACTTCCTTACTGATACGTTGGCATCCAATGTGGTGAGGGAGAGAATCTGCAGCTTCTGCGCGGGCGTTAGGAGCAGTGTTTCAGTCCAGGGCTTGCGTAGTACGAGAAAGCGATACTGAGCATTTACTGGCATTCATTTCAAAGCATTATTCCGGGGAAGAGGAGAGGGTCAGGAAGATTGTCATGGAGACCCTATAATATCTAAACAAGAACCAGTCTAAGATACCTCAGAGTCCTAGAGGAGCGCACAGGAATACTACTTCTGACTCTTCAAGTATGAGGGGAGAAAGGTGAAAGTTTCTTCTTCAAAACGCCAGAAAGAAAAACACATAGGAAAAGACTTATTACCAGAGATTCTACCTCATATACAAATTAATATGGGGTTTATCATTCAAGAAGAACCAGTCGCATCATCAGAAACTTTGTTAAGACAATTTTAGAGAATTCCACAATAGGACTTACCTATTCATCACCGCATACTAGACATCATCCATACGGTTTGGAAAGATCCTGAGAAAATATCAATGCCTATGTTTATGGCAAAACGATATCAATTAGAGAAAATTGGAAAGATTACTATACGTGGTGCATGTGGACTCAATAGTGGCAAGCTTGGTTAGTCGAACTTTGATGGCAGAGAAATCTATCCTAAAAGATCCTGCGGTGCAAAAGATGGACTCATCATTGAGAAAAGCTTTTGGTGATTCAAATTTGGCAATGGGGTCTGTAATTTATGGCTTGTATGCAGCACAGTCGCTGCTATTAGTCTTAAAAAAGTTGTTCAACGCAATCAAAGATGGTTCAGAGTGTTCATCCCTACCAGAGATGATGGAGAAACAAGGTTCCTTTCATATATTTATTTTGATGTGGTGAGGGTGTCAGCTCTCGTTAGTGGAGCTACCATAGCAGCAAGGATGAATCTGTTGCTGAAGGAATGGTGCACAAGTCCTGCACAGAAGACAGCAGCGTTGAAAATGCCTTCTTGGGTACCAGAGTTCAAAGAGACATAGCATAAGATATTCAATGAAAAAACACTTATCTTTCAGGCAGTAACAAACTTCATATTTTGGAAAGAAGTCCTTTTATCATCCAACTACAAGCAGCATGTCTCTTCACAATCAAAAAAAATCCAGAGGAAGATATTTCCCTGACATGGGCTTCCAGAAGGAGAAGAAAGGATCTCCAAGAAAGTCGAGTTGCTGACTATGACAGAAAAGAGGGTGAATTTCCTGTAGGGGGTTGAGCTCGCCATTTTATAGAAGCCTGGGAATAATCTATCTCAGATACTTGGACACTGTAAATAGTGAAGTAGCGTGAGGGAGTCAAATTCAACGATCTCCCTCTAGATTTGAGGTTAAGGCTGACCTCATGACCTTAGTGTCTAATGACGAGGTAAGTACTGTCTAAAGCCACCAGCCAATGCTCTGGAAAAAAAAACAGAATGCCAGTCCCAGAGGAGAAAGATGAAGGCTTCTATTAATTCATTTTCTATCACCAAAATGATAAGGAAGGTACAGGACAGTGATAGACCTGACCATTCTGAACCAAAGGATATTGTGAAAAAGATAAAAATGGAGACACTACAAATGATAATTCCTTTGATTCATTTAAGTGATGACATGATAACACTAGCCCTACAAGATGCCTACTGTCATATTCTAATCCGTAAATCTACATCCAAGATTCCTCAGGTTCTGTGTACAGAATAAGCATTATCAGTTGCAGGTCTTGCTGTTCAGATTGAAACCGGCTGCCAGGATGTTTACGAAAGTAGTGGCACAGCTGGTAGCAGTGCCCCATCTTCAGGGGCTGGCAATCTACCCATATCAGGATGATTGGTTGCTTTACACTCCATCAGCATAAGAGATGGTGAAAGGTCTAGAACTGATAAAGCTTTGGTTGAAGAATCATGGGTTTATTCTCAGTAACCAGAAATGTCAAATGCCACCGTCACAAGAGTGAACATTCTTAGGAGCTTGTTTCAGAACGGACGTTCAAAAAGTGTCACTTCCACAAGAAACAGCAATGAGGCTCAGGAACCTGGTATCAGATCTTTGAATAAGAATAGAAGCCCTGGCGAGATTTTGATTTAAGGTGCAAAGCCATCTAGCAGCATGGATCTTCACAGCTACATTGGCATGTCTCCATCTGTATCCATTGCTGAAACTCCTGCAAACTTTCTGGAATACTGTGTCACAAGACTTTGAAAAGATGGTCCCTGTAAGAGATTTGAGAATCTCTGAGATGGTTTATGTTCCCAGCTTCAATGGAAAACAGAATTTCTCTTCAGACAGAATGCTCAACGATAATAACAGATGTTGTTTCAATAGGCCGGGGAGCGGTGACGGGGGATTTGTCGACTCAGGCTCATTGGCATGTTTCAGAGAGCCAGAAATCTTCCAAATGAAGAGACACAAGGGTGGTTTTCAGAGCTCTAATATTCTTTCTTCCACAGATACAAGATCATTATCTCCTAGTAATGTCGGACAATATGGTTGGTGACTATTTCATAAATCAATCTTCGGGGGACGAGGCTACGATTCCTGAGAGTATTAGCAGGCCAGTTGGGGGATTGAGCAGAGAGTCACTTGCTGTCCCTGAGAGCTTCTTATTTAATCAGAAGGGAGAATATTTGAGAGGACTCCTTAAGCAAGTTTTCCATCTTCTTAGTCTTAGGTAGGTTTTCACGAGATATGTCAAAGATTTGGGTCTCTGTTCCTGAATCTGTTTGCACATCTAAACAACAAACAAGCCTCAGATTTTGCTCAAGAATGTGGGTGGAGAGAACAGGGGGTAGATGCAGTGATGGTCCCTATACAGTGATCTTCCCTTCCTGTTGACTTAAAGTGAAACAACAGGATGATATTGGTAATCCAATTTTGGCCATGGAGATATACTGGTTTCCTCTTATTCAGAAGCTCTTAGTTTTCCACCACTTGAAAATTCCCATGATCCCCTCTCCTCTATGTCATCCAGAGACAATGTGTGGCCTTTAACCATTTTGATCTGAAGAGGGTTAGAAAGTAATAGCTTACCACTTCACACAGCAGAGGCCCTTAAAAAATGCAAGAAAACTAAAAAAGCCTATTCTGGACATTGGGGTTCTTTTCAAAGTTGCGGTAAGGATCATTCACTGTGTTCTTTAAAATGTGAGGTGTGTTTCGACTTTGGAATTTTTGTGGGATGGCTTCCATGAAAACCTGTCTGTTTTAACATTTACTGCATTGTGCTTATCGATAAAGGCCTTCAAGGATCCGTGGGATAGCCTAAAAGATAGTGAAACTCTAGTCAGTCAATTGTTTATTAAAGTGTTTTTCGCTGGCTTGTACAGTGTCTGGTAGCTCTGGCATCGGATTTAGTGTTGGTTATGAAATTGTTCCAATTCCATCCTTTTGAACCCTCAGAGTCAGTTGATTTGAAGTTTCTAACAATGCAGGTAAACTTCTTGATTCTAATCACTTCTACACAAAGAATTGGGGAATTTGGAGCTATACTTTGTAGACCTCTTTTTCTTTACTTTGGTGAAGATAGAGTTATATTGAAGACCTCTTCTGCTTTTATTTCTATGGTGGCCTCTGTGATAGCAAGCTTTGTTAAAGCCAGTAGGCTTTGCCTATGCGAGACCTACTGGTGTTGTCAATGTTTATTGAAGATGCTGCACAGCAATACCTGCTGATGGGCTTCATGACTCAAAGCAAATATAAGCAGAGGCTTTAGAGTGGCCAGTGTTGACCACATCATTGCTCTTTTTTGTTTACTTAAAGCCATGTTGCAGAGAATCCCACACTGCCATGAAATATCTTTAAAAAACATTAACAAAGCTATGCGAGTGGAATCTGGCTTTGTTCATATTTTTTAAACAAGTTGCACAGCAACACGAGCTGCTGTGCATCATGACTAAAAGTAAATAAAAACTAAGTGCTATGGTTTGGCCAGCATTGACCATGTCATAGCCTTTTTGTTTTTATTTACTCTAAGACATGTTGACAGCTGCCGGTGCCACTGTGCAATAGGTTTTAACATAGCGCTGGAAGGGTTTGGGGGAGGGAAGCAATCCTCTCCTCTGGGGAGAGGATGTGGCATTATGGACAGAATGCAGACTGTGGAACCAGGCTTGAGTCTTAGTCTCAGTGTCGGCTCAACATCCTATGATTCTGGGCAAATCACTTAATCTTCCAATGTCTAAAAAACAAAAATGAATGTGTCCTTTTGTAACAAAAATTATTGTGTCCTTTCGTAAAGTGAGTGGTGCTCATGTAAAGCACTCCAATACCTTTGGGTCGATTATGCGCTATATAAGCATTGAAAAAATAAACAAAGCAACAAGAAGGAGGAGGGTGAGAAACAAAGGCAGTGGGGTGAGTGGGTTACAGAGAATGATGAGGGGTACCAAAAATTACCTGAAGGAGCTTGTCACCATTGGAAGGACACTGGCCACAGTAAGCCATACTTTATCCATGCTACATGACAAGGACGAAGACTGAAATCCAGGAAGAAGCTGGAGGCGAGGAGGAGGCGCCGACCAATAAGAAGCAAGGAAACAAGAGTGGCGTGGGAGTCAACCAATGGTAAGTAAAGGTAAGAAATGGGCGGGCTTTAGGCCCCTCTTAAGCTTTTTTTTTTAAAGAATACTATCTTTTGCTGACAGCACATGTGCGTTGTAGGCAAAACCTAAAAATGCAAGTCAGGAAATATATGTGCCTGTTTGTTTACAGAACCTGCTTCTCAAGAGGAAAAGTTATGGCATTTGTTAGATGCTAAAAGAGCTCTAAGTCTTTTTTTGTAGTGATCTAACTCTTTTCATGCTCTAGATCACTTATTTGTAATATTTGGTGCAGCAGATCATGTCCTTTACATTAGGCAGATGGATAAGAACTGCAATAGTTCTGGCCCATTCGTTAGCAGAATAGATTTTCCTTTTCCAGAGGGAATACAGGGGGGATACACAAAGAGTTTGGCTGCACCATGGGCTAGGATTCAAAGCGTTCCTATCACAGAGTTGTAAGGTGGTGACATGGTCTTCTGTGAGCACCTCTGTTTGCCATTAAAAGCTTAATTGATAGGGCATTTTATTTTAAAGAAATTTGGTGTAGCAGTCTTGAGTTATGTATTAGCATGAAGACAATTAACTTAATATAATGAATTATACAGTCTCTCTTTGATACAGGCCCTCGCCTCTTTGTTTCAGGCCTATAACTCAGTAGCGGGAACATAGCGGCCATTAAAGTACACTGTCATGGGTTATATTATTCTTCATTGGGTCATTCTCATCATGTGATAATGCTCGTAAAACGAAGTAACATAACATATTTCAAATGGGCTTTATAAAAGTCACTATTTACACCCAGGGCCGGACTGGCCCTAGCAGGCACCGGGTATTTCCCCGGTGGGCAGCCAGGGTGGGGGCCGTTTTTGTTACCGGGGTTGGCAATATCGGCCCCCTGTAACAAAATCGGCTGAAACCGGCCCTAACAAACAGCTCGGCTGCACACCCCCTCCCCTCCCAGGGGGGGCAGCCGAGCAGTTTGCCAGGGCCGGTTTGTGTTCCCAGTCCGGCCCTGTTTACACCTGCAAAATGTGATTTTCTCACTCCTTATGAAATTTACCAGCCCGAGAGCCTCACGCTGTGCTCCCAGGTTCCAGGGCCTAGCCGTAGCGGGCATTGAGTGTTTATCCGGGAGGCTGGAAGAGTGAGGGCCGGTTTTCGAGCAGTGGGAGCCAGTTTGGAGTGATGATGCAATATCGGCCCCCAGTAACAAAATCAGCAGTACTGGAGGACGGTTTTGTTAAGCAGCAGTGCTTTATGTTCCAATCCCCACCTCCCCCCCCCCCCCCGTGGGTGGAGGGCCAGTCTGACAAAATTGCCAGGGCTGCTTGGGGTTCCCATTCCGGCCCTGCCAGTCTCCTTCCTTTTCCACTCGCACAGGCTCTCTCTGCCCTCCCTTCTCCGCGGTCAGGCCCGGGTGCGCTTGAGGTACTGCAGCCGTCAAGCCCTGCGCTGACGCACGAAGCTGCCAGCTGGCAGCGGAGGGATAATCACATGCCACTCCCGGTCACAGCTGGGGCCGCCCTGCTAATCCCCTTCCCTGGAGCCCAGGTCGCGCTCAGTCAGCGACTGGATAGTGTACATAGAGCTGGCATCCACTCCTGACTGAGCGAAACGGAGCAATCAAGTAAAAGACACCCAAAAAGGGTGTAAAAGTCCGCTCTAAATGTGATCGGTGTCAGATTACAAACCTACCTTGAAGATGTATAAAAACTACCTTACTTAGAAAAGTAAACATACACGTTTTTAACCACCAGTCCCATATACTATGATTAACTTGTTTTTTTCACGTAGCACTTCATATATGCTTTTACTTTTTCTAAAAGCTTTACATACCAGGTGTTAGTGTTACCCAATTTAGAGGTTCTTAAATTACTGTCAATGAAAGGATGGAAACCTATATAACTATGGCTCCTGCGTTTATGGTATTTCTTTTTTCAACATTTCCATCTGTAGTTATCCATATTTATTTTTTGCTTGCTTTTTCTGTATCTATCCATTTTTATTTTGTTTACTGTATGAATTAAGCTGTAATGGGTATTTTTCCACATTTATTTAACTGATAAATGTATACTTGCATTTGAATATCCAAAAGGCTTCAGCGGTATACAGTGGAATAGCGTTATCTGAAAACACTTGCATTGTAGAATAGCATAAGTAACTATAGCTCTGCACTGAATTAAGCTTTATTAGGAAAGCTGTTGTCTTGTTTTTTCCTTTCATACCTCTTAATCTGCACACTTACTGACCTGGCATTCCTGATTGACAGTTGAGAAAATCCTCCAAAGAAGGTCTATTTTTCTGCATTTAAAAATAAATACAGACAGGAAAATAAATAGGTTTCTGTCTGTATTTATCTATAAGAATCAGTAAAAAGGGAAAGCTGGGAGGCCTACTTATAACCTATAATTGAAAATATTTTGCATATGCAACGGTTCGACCTACTGTGCCATTCTACTGACATGAAACCACCTTCCATATAGTACCCCACTCTTATATGCCATCTACAACTTATATCCAATGTGTGTCAAGCACTGGACTCTGTGAAGGCATGAGAGGTTCCTGTGTATATTGCCAGAAGAAACTGCCAACTCCTCCCAGTAGCCAGGATGCCACTCTGCACTTAATAGGACATGTGAAATGTGTCAGATATATCCTTAAGAGGGGCTTAGTTAGGCCACAAAGGTTAAAAAAACTCCTTGGTGATATTATAGCTCTTGATTGAAGATGAAGATTATGCAGAAGTAGATAAGGAAGCAGGGCCAGACTGGGAACCAAAACTGGCCCTGGCAAACTGCTCGGCCGGCCCCCCCTGGGGGGAGAAGAGGGGTGCGGCCGAGCTGTTTGCTACGGCCGGTTTCTGACGATTTTGTTACAGGGGGCTGATATTGCTGGCCCCCGGAAACAAGAACGCCCCCCAGGGCCTAAAACTGGACCCCACCCTGGCGGCCCACCGGGAAACACCCAGTGCCTGCTACGGCCAGTCCGGCCCTGTAAGGAAGGCACCAAACTCTGCCTGATATCATGCAAGAGAGCCAACAAAACATATCCATTAGAATATGCAAAAGGAATTCAGGCTAAAAGAACCAGAAATCAGGGACAAAAATGGCAGCAAGTGAGAGATGAACACCATGAAGATTTAGGGAACAAATGCATAGCAACATATCCTTCACTTTTTAATGCCTCAGTTATATATGACTGAAACAGGAGCGGACATCGCAGGAAAAGACTCAACTTCTTATGGTATTGGGAACCTCAGGCAGAATTCTTTGGACCGAGCACCATCTTGGAAAGGGCAATTTATAAAGATTCACTATGCGTATTCTTTCTAAAACATGGCGTTGAATAAGCATTCGAGGAGGAAGCGAAAGCTGGGTAACTTAAATCTGATGCGGAACATAAAAATCCTGCTGTTGTCCTTTCACCTGACACTCCTCGCTGTTTGCACAGCACTCTTCCGGATGACCGCAGCCATGGAAATGCCAGAGTGATCCAGGCTGCGAGGATGACCGCCAGCACGCTGAGTACGTTGTCCTGCATACACTGCCTGACTACGCGATGAGCACACAATCTTCTTCTGAAGGCTCACTGCCTCTGGATCGTGCTATGTGTGGATATAACAGCGTGTCTCCACAAGTATGAGTGGTATGTCTCACCATCTTGGGGGAAATGGTGTTTGCGACAAACCTTTAGCCTGGGAACACCACCGACAACCAGAACGTGAATGGCTGTTGTTCACTGCACTTTTGATTGTTGTGCAATTGCTGTGGTACAAAACAATTGCCGTGAATATGTCATTAATGCTAAAAAAAAAAGCTCTAAATGCTGATTTTGCAGTTTCTTTAAATGTATAGCATTTTTACAGAATTTCGCATAATTACTCAAAAGCAAATATGTGACTTTTGTGCACACCTACAACAGAATTTGTTGTATTCACCTATATGTCGTACCACCCTGGCACCCATTCCTCTCATGGTTCCTTTGGTAGCACGTTAGGAGCTACAGGCAACAGACAGAAAAAACTGGTGAACGGTATATATTTTTTTAAGGAAGGAAGCAAAACTGCAACAATTTTCTTCTAGAATTGTTAATGGAATCCTGAGGAGAAACCAGCATTTAAATTTTCTAAATCCACATCCAATTTACCCACCAATTTACCATTGATTACAGATCTAATTATCACTGAAGACTGCTGAGCCATTTCCCACAGGAAACAGCATTTGCAGTAGTCCTATAAGTCCTGGGGAGTAGCCAGAAATATTTCCATTGTACACTGCTGCTGCCTGTGAGGTTTATTGCTTTCAAGGAGGCAGGGGGATTAATCTAAGTTTAGCAGGCACCAGATATGGTCGTCTGGGAAATCCGGCTGAATTAATCCTGTACGAGGCAAAGAGGGGAATTTGGCGTCCCCAAAAAAACTAGGCACTTTATTTGGTAACAGACCAGGGTGAAGGCCACGAACGTCTTCTGAAAGAGCGCAGAAGGCACAATAAGAAATACAACTGAACGTGACAAGCAAATGCCCAGGCTAGACGATTAAGAAAGTACATGTAGAATAAATCTTAACCATAACATGGGATTTAAACCGGAGATGAACGTGCCTGGGCATTTAAAATAGTTAATACCCATGCGTGTTTATAATTAAGGCTCCCAGTTTTCTGGTTTTACTGCTTTTTACAGAAAAATACAGACAGAAAAAAATGTGTTTCCTGCCCCTATTTATTTTTAAAAGCAGAAAATTACAGAAAATGGTGCTTCTTGTGAGTGACTCTCCATGCTGTTCTTCATGAATTCCAGGCCAACAGCTGAACGGATAGCTAGAATGGGAAGTTAAAAGAGAGGATGGAAAAGTCCAAAACACCGTTATATGTTAACATACATTTGTATATAATGCTAATATTGACCTGTGGCTATAGTGTTTTGTTATATTTGGCTACTTAATTTGCTAAAATGCTGCAGGCATCAACATATGAGAGCATGTTTTTCCTTTAAATAAATGAGGAAATATACTAATATGCAACTCCATTTATTCTCAAAAATCAAAATAAATATGGATAAATACCAATAAGATGACCAAAACATAAATATGGATGAATACAGATGGAAATGTTAAAAAAAAAAAAAAACATAAAAGCGGGAGTGCTATTTATAATATTGTCAAGAGGACGTCTAAAAGCCAAGTTGAAGTCCAAAAATAAAAACCCAACTTCAAACTAAAGTAGTCTTTCAAATTCTTATCAAATGTAGAAAATCCTCCAAACTGGATCTTCCAACTTTAAATTTGAGGGTTGGGTAAAATTAAATCAGGATAAGAGAGACGTTGGAGTCATCACAAAGCTTCTGGCAGCTCTTGTGGGACTGAGAGCAAAGGCGAAGCAGGTTTCTCTGCAAAGTTTTTAAAGTTCTGACTGAGGCTTCGATTTCAAGATCCTAGCAGGAAGAGTGCTCCTGCCAACTCTCTGCTCCAGCTTCTGGCCAGCAACTTTGAGGAAAACAAAAGATTGATGGGTGGAATGAATTAATCTTAGCCAATGGTAATGCAAAGTTCCCCCTAGCAATGGGAAATGGTAGGAAGAAGGGTGGTGGCCTGCTACTCACTAAAATACAAACTTTGTGATGCAGACTGGTGTGCCTGTCGAAACAGCTTCTACTAGACAGAGTCTCATCTTTAAGGCACCCTTGGACTTCATGTGCCTCAATGAGTGATAAGTGGATTGCCTGAATTAATCTTAGCCGCAATCGACTCCATTGTTTCTCTGCCCACCTTGCCACCTCAGCCAGGAACCTGCCCTATGCAAATCATCCTTGGTCCTGCTCCAATAGGGACAGTCCAGCCTACACTGCCACATTGAACAGTGAGCACATGACCCACATCTGGACATACCTGTCACACCTGGTTCTGAATTGAGGCCAAGAGTAATATGTAGCCTGGCAGAAGAGATTCCTTGAAGTTTCACTGCCAGCAGGTGGGTGGGCTCCATCAAATTCATTTGAGCAAACTGGTAACTCACCTCCCATCCCCCCAAGGCCCTGCCACCCACCTATAACGCAGCCAGCGTGTTCTGCCACCTGGTTGGGAGGAAGTAGAATAGAGGCACAGAAGTAAGGGACCCACTGTTAGTGTAGCTAATGTTGGTGCCACCTTCTAGACACCTCTTAATCAGGCATCACTTTGTGGCATTGTGCGCTCTCTAATGGCTTTGTCTCAATATGCTTAAATGGAAATCTTAGTGTGAGACACGCCTAGATACATAAAGGACTGAGCTTTCTCAGTCCTTGCATCTGAATACGGGTGACCAACCTTGTCTCTCAGCCCTTCCTGCTGAAAGGGCTGATTCTAGTGGCTTACCATCCATGTGCAAAAAAGGCTGCATGCAGGAGGCTAAGTCCTTTGTTTTGTAGAATTTGTCCCTATTCAATACCACACACGTGGACTGCCCGGGACTTCTGAAGGTTCTTTTTCAGGTGGCATCTCTAAGACTAATGAGAAGTGGATGAAAAGGGACATGGAAAAACACTTTATGTGCGTGGAGAGTGGGAGTGACAGGGACAGGGCTTGAAGTGGAAAAATAGAAGTGCAAGTACTATGTACCAGAGTACCTGTTTGTATCTGAGAAGTGCCAGTACTCTCCAATTAAAAAGTATTTAGTCACTCTTGAGAAGTGCTGGTACTCTCTCTCTCAAAATAAAAAAGTGCCGCCACTTCGTACCGGACAGTACAGGACCATTTAAAGCACTGGGCACGGGGTAAGCAGAAGTGTCTTGATTGGCTGTGGGGATACTCGTAGGGGTTTAGTGGTGGGGGAGGTCCTCACAAGTGGGCCTGTGGGTTTTTTCCAAGTGTTCCGAAGATGGCAGGCATTGGCGCTTATTGGGTGTTAGAAGCAGGAGACAGCGGAAATGTGAAACCTGACCCTGGGCATCTCTTGTGTGCCTGTGAGTAGAGGCAGGGTAGGAAAGGGATCAAGAGCAGGAAACAGAATATTACCACTGAAAAGTTTGCTTTACTGTGTCGTCTGGTACTCAACAGGTTGAAAAGGTCGACTCTGGGAAGCTATTAGTGTAAACATTAACACTGTTACTTGAACTGTATAAGGGGAACAAAATGTTTCTCTCAAAGCAGAAAAGGGGGGAATTCCAAAGGGATTCTACCGTGTGGCACTTGCGTATTACATTTTCCTCCCTCTCCCTGTCCGCTGTGGAAGGTGAGCAAGGAGTTTCTGCCACACTGATTGGTGGAAACAACAGCCAATCAAAGTGGGTGAAACAAAAGAATGGTCAAAGTACCCAGGCCATTCGCATATTTCCTTGATTGGATTAGGGCCTATGGCCTTCATTTAGGTCTCGCGACCTGCGTTGCACTGTGCAGCAGTGCTCGCGCAGGCGAGAGTCCTTTTGTCCGGGGTTCAGAAATCGACCCTGGAATCGCACACGCTTGTGTGTGTGTTTTCTGTTTTGGGGTCTGTAATTGGGCTTTGAGTGCGTGTTTTGTTTCAACAGAGCACGCAATAGGCCAAAGGCGGGCGCATTGCTCTGCCCACGGCCTATTGGTGTATGTTACGTGCAACAAAGCCCATATGTTTTCAATTATCGTGCCCAGACACGGGCGGGATAATTGAAAACATATGTCTCGCAGTGGCGCGCGCGCACCACTCGCGGGCGTGTGGTTTTTTACAATAGCGTTCGCAAAAGCGATCGCTCAGTGCCGCTTGTTGTTTAATGTTTTCGTTATGCCCTACAATTGCAGTTCTTTAGAGTTTACCTTCTGGATTAATATATTTGCTGGTTTTCACAGTTTGAACTTTTTGTGGTCCTCGTTTTCCGCCATTACCGGCAGATTTAGTTATTTGTTCACTATCGCTGCTCAGTTAATTTGTATATTTTCTAAAGGTGCCATTTTGTGTCTTCCAGGTCGTGTAGTTAGCATAGGACTGTGATACCAGTAATAGCTGGTGCATATTCGAGCACCTTCCGTATCTGTTTTTGTAGTTTGGGCTTTTTTCCTGTATCGTACACTGTCTCCAGGCCAAGACCATCTTGGGAGCGGCACGTCGAGACCCAGGAGGCGGGGCGGGGAGGGCCAGGCCCGGGAGGCGGCAGCTCTCCTCCTCGGCTCTCGAGCTTCCTGTCGCTGAAGCAGCGGTGGAGTCTCGAGGACCGTGGCCACCCCTATCGCGAAGATGCCGGACTTCATGGCGGTGTTCTTGGGCCTCTGTATCATCTTCACGGTTGGCATGTTCACCACGGGCCTGTGAGTGTCCCCCCTCCCCCGGCTCTCCCTCACCCGAGAGGCCCCGGCGCGCGCTCGGTTCCCGCCTCTTGCGTTGATGAGTCCGGGCCCGCGCCACCCCCTCAGCACCGTGCTCGCGTAGTGCCTGCAGCCAGAGGATACGAGGGGGGTGCCCAGCCCGGTGAAAAGCTTCTCACCGGTGAGTGCATACAGACCCCTGAGTGTGACTTAAATGTGCAATGAATTTAGTTTTCGGATTCCTTTCAAAGTTTTCAACACAAAAGTACAATTGGAAGGAAAAATTCTCTGCTTACCTATTGCGTCGTCATTTTAAGTTGAAATGCACTTCCCCCCTAGTTCCTGCTCACACCTGCAATTGATGCCCTAATTAAGTGCGCTGGACTTTTTCTGGTGCACGTTATGTTTTGGTTTATTAAGCATGCAGGCAGTTATAAGTGCAGCAACTAATGGGTCAAGTGCAGGCAAATGGAACACTTGTGAGATGTGAGGAGGAAAAGTGAGGAAGATTTAAAGAAATCATTCTAAAAAACAAGGCAGTATTTCAAAATAAACAAGACACATTAAAGTGGAAAAAAACATACGATATTCATTCTGATATACTGCGAGTGAAATGACGACATAAGGAAGTAGGTTTTAGTTCAAAAGTTGTGACACAGCTAACAGACGAATGTTTAAAAATTTACTGTAAAGTGCTTTTCTTTAAATTCTGGGACTTGTAGTCATGTGTTATAGTGGAAT
The DNA here is from genome assembly GCF_964204655.1 of Triturus cristatus. NCBI lineage: Eukaryota > Metazoa > Chordata > Amphibia > Caudata > Salamandridae > Triturus > Triturus cristatus. Next base: position 1,238,527,656 of record NC_140591.1, on the reverse strand, counting down.
AAACAAGACCTCAAGTCCCAGCATTTAAAGAAAAACCCTGGACCGGAGCACCACATCACGCATAGAAACTCATGAAGTTGGCAGGTCTGCTGAAGATCTTATGCTAGCCTCTAGAGGTGTCCGAATGAATCTCTCTCTAAGCTGATATGAGGTGCACGTTTGATCGAATAGCCATTATGCACTTTATACATGTAATGACTTATTGTGAGGTGACTAAATATAAGGTGAAGAGGTGAGAGTTCACCACTAGCCTAGGCATTGTGTAGGAGGAGGTTTATTTGGAGCAGTTGCTTAGTATAGAAGACTATATACTATTGTTTGTTACTTGAAGGTGGAAGCCGGTGCTGGGATATCATGCCAGTTGACTGTCTCTGTTTTCCCATTTCTCAGTACCATGCTCTCATTCATGTTAACCTGTATAGTCTCTAAACCGTTCCATTTCTTTCGACCCCCCCTGATTCACAAATACCAGTTTGTCTGATAGTAGGACTTTTGGGACCGCCAGATGGCTAATGGTTAACAAGACCACAGCAGGATTGATTAGGAAGTGTGGTAGTGCTCTTGGGCTGTGTATCAAAGTATTTAATTTCTGGTTGTTGGCAGGGTCACCAGAACTGCATGTTAGGGGTGTTCTGCCTACAATTTAGCTATGACAGACATACAATTGATATTACTCAAGTACCTCTCTTTGCAGTTCCCAACATGTTGGCATTAAGTATGTAGTTGAGAGCCTTAAATACTAAGTCGGCATTTAACCACAACTACAGAACACTTGTTGAGTAGTTTAAAACAAGCATTTGCAATGCAATAGGTCTCGCATTTATGCGAGTTTGAGCTATTGAGATTGCAAATTACAATGCCTTTTATTTATGTTTTAAAAACGAAAACAAAAATAAAAGGCACTGTCATTTGCAAGGTCAATAGCTCAAACTCGCGTAAATGCGAGACCTATTGCATTGCAAATGCTTGTTTTATTTATTTTTTATCATTCTGTTTATTAAACGCTCATCGACACTTAATATACAATATAACACAGAGGAATCAAGAACATTACAATCAGTAAATTCATCGTTAGATACCATTCCCCTGCCTATGGCCTTCTTGATGCGATATAGAGCTGCCTGTCGTTTTGTGATATCCCCGTCTGAAGAGCATTTGATAAATGCCGCTGGTTTCCACTTTTGAGGATGTAATAGAACAGTTATTAAACCAGTCAAGTGTTTCCCCAACCTTGTTAAAGTTCGTGTTTTGTTCGTCATGCTGCAGCGATCAGTGCGATATCGGCAGTAAACGGGCTTGAATTCAGCAGTGGCAATTCAGACTTTCATCCTTTATAGCTGATAAAACGAGGGTCAGTTAGTATGGCCATAATAACACAATTAACCAGTGGGTTAGGGGAGTCAGATGACTCAACCTTGCATTCCGCGGAACTAAGCAGGTGCATTTCTCTGAAAAGAACCTACAAAACTCAAAATAAGACACAAAATAGGGCATACTCAGTTAACGCAGTACAGGGTGGGAGCGAACAACATCCGGACAAGGTCGGACTGGGAAAGAGAAAATAGGCCCTGGAAATAAAAGTGGCCCTATTAACGAATTGGAAATTGGGCCGTTTAGAACTTGTAAAGACATTCTATATAGATGTTTTGCAAAGTATCAGAGCACTCGTATTTGTGGGTTGCTATAGGCAATGCTTCTGGTCAGAGGCGCAACTAGAGCCAAATTTCGGGGGGGGCTGAGCAAAAATTTCGGGGGGGGCTGAGCAAAAATTTCGGGGGGGCTGAACTTTAAGCAATAGGCAGAGTGGAGCTGCAGGGGCTCTTAGAGGGGGTGAAACAACAGCAAGGCCTCATTAACATGCAAATGGTCTTTTAAAGACCTGTGAAGTGCTCGGGTGCGGCTGCTTTTTTGCCCGGGAAGGTGTCTCAGCCCGGGCTGCCACACACGACGGGGGGGGGGGGGGGGGGGGGGGGGGGCTGAAGCCCTGTGAGTCCAATGGGTGTTGCGCGCCTGCTTCTGGTAATATCAGTAAAAACAACAGTATAGCACGGCCCAGCAGGGCATAAACTGAGCCCACGAGCAGCCAATAAAGACGCCTACAGGACCAGCCCTGCGGGCACTGCCAGGCGGCACTGTGAGCCAGCCGGACCCCGCAGCTGGGGGAGGGCATCTGAGGGGGATATTGGAAAGCAGTTTCAGCCAGAACATTTTCAGCGCCTGCCTCCTGGATGACGGTCTGACCGGCATAAGGCTAGCCGTGCCTGTTAGGGAAGCAGCTGTGTACAGTATTCTATCGTGTGCTTCGTTAGTGTAAACGCAGTGCTTCAAAGCACACTGCATGCTGTAATCCATGTTCGAGGTGTTTTCCTTTTTTGTGGCACTGTGTGGGGATTATTTCCATAGCATATTATCTGCCGGGCACGTCACGGCGCAGCTCCCGCGTGGCATTTAATGAGAAGGTAGCCCTGGATATTTTTTAGCACGGTAGGTGGCTACCGAATGGCCTGATACCAGATGCGCGTTTCAGAGCAGTTCCTGTACATGTTCCCGACTGGCTATCCTTTCTTCTCGAGAAATAGCTGGCTCCGGGCACAGCGCTCCCACCACGTGTATTAACACTGCCTGTAAAATGTATCCAAGTGGGAAAATATTCCTCTGCCGCTGCGCTGCTGACGGGCGCGCTCTGCGGAGCGGGGATGTTCGCCGCGCGCCATTCCTGGCGCCTGCTCTTTGTATTACATGCTGCTCTGCCCGGGTGGGGCGTCATCCCCTCGATTTGATATGGCCTGGGGCGCTGTTGCATAGCCTGGCATTTCCAAGGGAGGACAGCGTTTCTCCTTTAACAGTTGCGTACATTAGCGCCCCCTGTAATAGCCCACTGTACTGCATTCCTCCTCTTCCTTGCGCAAATAATTGACGCAGCAAAAACAGACAAATCCTGACGGCCAGATATTAGAGATACAGCCAGAGTTTTAAGTGGGATGAAAAAACTGGGGGGGGCGGGTCTCTCAAAGGGGCGTGGCCAATATATTTGAGGGCGTGTCATAAAAACATTTAAGCTTCCAGATTTATGATACAAGTAACATCATACCTACAAGAAGTCAGGACTGTTACATTTGCCAATGGTTGTTAGTTGCATAAGATAAATAAGCAGCAACTATGGCTTGTATATTATTGAAAAAGCTTCTATTAAAGCCCTGGTGACACCACGACAATGTTGCTGTTCCTGAGTTTCAAAAAGAGAAGGGAACTCCAGAGAGAAAATGAATTTCTTTAAAGGATTCTCCTTCGCCTACAATGTTCACCTGGCATGACGTCAGGCCGTAACTTCTCCACTAGTGAGAAGTGAGCACTGTGAGCACGCGCACATCGATGTGCCTGTTGTCACTGCAGTCCAGAAAAAAACAGAGCTCCTGTGCCAGGGCACAAAACAGAGCCCGACAGAGACCCGTTTCGAGGTCCCCTTTAAACAAGCATAGGCATAGCCAATAGGTCTCGCCTTGGGGACCTTCTAAGTGTTTAGCCATGCAACGGTTGATGTTGTTGCACCAAGGATATTGTGCTGCTGACTAACTAAATACTTATAGGTCCCAAAAGCGAGACCTATTGGCTATGCCAATGCTTGTTTTATTATCCTCTCCCTCATGCTGCCACACCAAGTTTCAGTGGCAGAAGCCACCACTGCTTGTACTACCCATTTTCTGCTATTGAAGACCAAATGAAGTCCACCAAACTTTTAGAAATGGGGTTACACAAAGTCAGTTGAAATATATGTTTCCGGTGCCCCAAAAATCCTTAAATTGACACGGAAAAAAGAGAGACAGAATCAGAAGTAGAGTGAGAGGTAGGAAAAGAGGAGAGAGAGTTAAATATAGGTATAGACAGAGATGAGCTAGAGAGAGAAAGTTAATTTTCTAAAAGGGGGGGGGTGTCCTTGGATGGTGTGGCCCCTGGGCAATTACCCACTTTTCCCAAGCCTTTAAACGTCTCTGTGCTGCATGTAAAATGCATGTGTATTGCGTTTGCAATGTATCTGTATTGTGCTCACGCTGCGATTCCGATCACAGTATGTGTGTCTCACTTATAACACGTCTCTACTGTGTTCACGATACACCTGTGTTGTGCTTATTTTACGTCTCGACTACATCCACAATCAGCCTGTGTTGTACATAAAACACGTTTTCCGCTTCGTTCATAACACAGCTGCAGGTTGTTTTTCCTACATCTCAATTGTGTTTCATATACATCTATATTGTGCTTCCATTACTCCTCAACTGTGTCCATGCTACGTCTTTGCTACGTATGAAACAAGTCTCTGCTGTTATCGTGATACATCTGTATTGTATTTATCTTACATCTGGATTGGGTTGACAAGACGACTGCGCTACGTGCAAAACCGGTCTTTACTGAGTTCATGATACACGAATTGTGCGTAGGTTGCTTCTTTGTTGCGTTCACAATACGTCTGTCCTGCGTATATCACACGACTCTGCTGAGTTCATGATACATCTTTATTTTGTTTATGTTTTATATATATTGCGTTCACGAGACGACTGTGTTACTTACAAAACAACTCTCTACTATGTTCATGAAACGTCGTGCGTACGTATCTTCTTTGCTGCGTTCACGAGGCGTCTGTGTTGCATTCACGAAAGAATGGGTTTGACAGACTGATGGCAAAATAACACCGTATTAACAGCCCACAATTGGAGGGAATGTGTTTTTCTTGCTTCCCGAAGATGCCTGCCCTGCGTTGACGACTAGAACGCGCTGTGCCAGGGTCATCAAGGGTTTGAAATACGTGTTTATGCCCCGGTTTCCATTTTAGAACCCCTACTGCTCCCGCCGAAGCCGCATGATTACATCGATGACACATTGCTGCATTCTGTACCGAGATTTCACACATATTGTTTTTGATTCCTTTGTGACAAGCCAATAGTTAAAAAATTAACGTCGCGCGGCCATGAAAGAGAAAGAGAGCCACACGGGTAACATGGAAGCGGGGGGGGGGGGGGCGGTCAGTGCTAAAGCAACACAGGGAAGGCTGGCATATGGTGAGCACTTTCATGGCCGCTTTGATGTTCTCAGTGGCTGCGCGGCTCACTGAGAACATCAAAGCGGCCGCGAAAGTGATCAGCAGGCTGACAAATGGTGCGCGCGCCCGGCGCACATGCACTGTAGTTGGCGGCCTGAAAAGCACTAGTTTGCACTTCCAAATCTGCCAGTGCAGCGCTAAAGCGCTGGCTCAGTAGAGACCTAAAAACTGCTGGTGATCAGCACTGGTGAGACCCGGTTCACTTAAAGCCCTGGATACAGCGTTTATACAGAAAAGAAAATACAGTGACACCCCTCAATGAAAAATGTGGCTCCCTCGCTATCCTTTCGAAGCCCACAGCTCCGACAGGATTCAGACCTGCCAACTCACATGGTGGTGTGACACACGATATCAGCTCCCATCACATGGTTACCCAGTGAGCAGCGATATCACACCGTGGCATGCAAAAAGCTGAAAATCACTGAAAACAGTGAATTTCCAGCTCGTTGTTCGAGGCATCCCTTAAAGGCTTTGAAAACACCCTGGGACATCGGCACCAGCCTCAGCAAGCGTTTTTTTTTTTTAGGAGTAGAGGGCTTGGTGGAAAAAATGCCTCTGAGGTACTTCTCGGCACAAGGCCCTGCCCCGTCCAAGGCCCCGTCCCTTCTCACACGGTGAGATTTTTGTTCAAGTTGGAAGGTTTGAGGACTAACTATCCTTCCCACTCTGTACAAGGCCCCCTGGCACATGGTTCCTTTCCACGCAGACCATATTGAACAATAACAGCGACTTAATAACAAAACGCGGAATACTTATCTCTTGCTGCTTAAAAAATAGACTTTGATATTATTGCTCAGATTAATTACACTCATTTTATTACCCCCAAAACAACACAAACGTTGAGTACTCGCTGCTGTGTGCGCTCAACCCACAGATCCATCTCATGTCACCTCACGCACGTTGTCTGACCTGCTTGGCTGGTTGAAACTTGAAAAGAACATACAAAATACGGTACCGGATAGCATTCAGGCCTAGGACGCAAAAGGAACGGAGGAACCAGCCCAACACCAATATGGAAGTATTCAAAAAACAACACTGCCAGATGTTTGCAATATTCAATTGGCCACAACACGGCTGAAAGCTCTTCACGATCCCCTGATCTTATGTGACAAAACACCTTCCAGGAAGATGCGGGTGGTGAAGGAGAGGGTGGTATCTGTTACATATAACCTTGCACTCACGTCTTCTCCCCTGGGTTGATTTCAGTAGGGTCAGCATGGGCATAAGCATAGGAGGACAATGGGTAATAAAAACAGAGGCAGGGCTTTAAGTGGGCTGGGTCCTGTCGGTGCTCACGGTCGGCAGATCTAACAAGCATTGGCATAGCCAATAGGTCTCGCCTTTGGGACCTTATGTGTTTAGCTATGCAACAGTTGCATAACTAAATACTTATAAGGTCCCAAAAGCGAGACCTATTGGCTATGCAAAACGGCCGTGAAAGTGAAAGTGATCACGATCAAAGATCAAAGCGGCTGCGAAAGTGAAAGTAATCGCGGTCAAGCGCGGCGCGCGCGCCCATGCACTGTAGCTCTAGGCTGGCCTGGTAGCACTTTTTGGAGCCCTCTTAAGTCTCGCCAGACCAGCGCATGCGCTGGGTCAGGCGAGACCTAAAAAGCAGGTGCTTAGACAAGTCCCTATCGGACTCTCCTTTTTGCCCTCACCCTCAGGATGAGAAACAAAATCTCAACTCTGCAACAGTATCACCCTTCAAGGCCGGACTGGCCGTAGTGGGCACCGGGCAATCCCCCGGTGCGCCGCACTGGTGGGGGCCGGTTTTGGGCTGGGGTCCGTTTTTGTTACAGGGCCGTTTTTGCAGTATCGGCCCTGTAACAAAATCGGCCGAAAACCGGCCCTGGCAAAGAGCTCGGCCGCACCCCCAAGCCCCACGGGGACCGGCCGAGCACTTTGCCGGGCCGGTTTTAGTTCCCAATCCGACCCTGCCACCCTTCACTGTCTTTGATGAACCTTCAAAGAGGATCGTTATAGTTCTTTCTCAGTATCATAATTTCTGAACTGAACCATTTTTAATATTCTATACAACAAAGCCATAGTTGTTGCTTATTTACCTCATGCAACTAACAAACATTGGCAAAGCCTGGCTTTGTAGGTGTATTTTTACTTGTATTATATATCTGGATGCAATGACAGAGCAGAAAATTACCAGTCGGGCAGCACCCTATGCTGAGCACCATGTGTTGCTTACTTTTAAAGCCTCGTCCTAATTACATCCCCACGCCCCACTGAAAGACCCCTCTCCCCCCACACGTTTTTTTATCCCCCTTACAGGCCTGAACACAAGTGCTTTCATGGAAGAGGAACGATCGGGAGAGCGGGTGGAGAGAGTGAGGAAGAGAAAGACGAACAGAACGGCTATCTGGAAAGAAGGGGAGGAAGGGAGCGTGGGTACTTTGAACATTTTTTTTCCAGGCTGGCCTGCTTTCAGCTCACAGCCGGCCCTGGTAACGCTATCTCATAAAAGGCACCCGAGCACGGGGGAAAGGAAGGAGGGGCGTGCGATAACAGCCGAGAACAGGCAGATGCAGCGCAGTCTCATCAAGATGGTGGGGAGTAACGCGGCCTTCATATATCACATCGTAATCATGCAGCGAGAGCTGCTGCCGGCTCCGTCTTGGAGACGAGGCCGCCCTTCCGTGCTCCCCAGCCCTCTGCAACGATTTTCCGTTGCGTGCTCTTGATACGGGATCCCTCTGCGCTGAGGCGGCGGCGGCAGATGCTATCGCGCGGGTCTAATATTCAGGGGACGAGCGCCCGGCGCTCTCGTGATCACACGCGGCCTGCGGTGGAAAGGGGACACCGGGGCTGAGGGGCGGCGCGCACCGCGGCTCGGGGTCAGGTTACGGGGCGCGCGCTTTAGAGCTTCCAGGGAGGTGGGGGTCAGGGTACGAGGGCTCGATGGAGAGACCGCGACTGGGCGAAGAAAAACAGAGGGGTTACAGACAAATATTACAGGGGCCTTATTGGGTTTCATTACGGCACGTCTCTATTTTCTGTGGGATTCTAATGGATTCCATAAAGAGGGACGTTTTAAGCAGAGTACCGCAGAAATACGTGACCCGATACAAGGTTCCTCTGAGAGCAAGTGCGTAGCTAACAATAGTACCGCAGGGGCTCAGGGGTGCGCGGGTCCCTCGGCAGCCCAATTACGGCTGCACTTATGCTACACAGCCAGGCCCATTGTTCTTGTTTCCATTAGCGCCCCTGTTCAGGGGGTCCATGTTGAGAGGTCTATGGGACTCCCGCGGCTGGAGGTCCAACTAGCAACATCATCTCGACACGTCCCAGTAATTCCCATTGGGACCACCCTTTCCGTCCTCTAGAATCGGGGCCGGGTACTCCACGGCATTTCCCTGGAGCGCTGGAGCCCTTGGAGGCTTTATTTTCAATGCTGGGCGGCTCTGGGTTACCCTGCAGTCACTACCCCCAGTTCCCAGAGGTTCATGCAGCAGGTAGAGGGAGGATTCAAAAAGTGGGGTTGGGACGGAAGAAGGGGATGAAGTGAGGGGAGTGTTGGTAGAGAGAAAGCGATCAGAGAGGAAGAAGAGGGAAAGAGAGAGGATGAATGGATGAGAGCAAGGGAGTGCCTGGTTTGAACATTTTGGCCTGGTCTGCTTCTGTTCACCCAGTCCAGCCCTTGTCTAGAATTCTGTTCTCTTGTTTCAAAGGCCTCTTTATGTTATGGCCACCGATCTTGTGACCTCTTGTATCTCTTGTGTTGCACAGACCTCAGCTGCTTTGTAGCTAGGTCGGTGCAAAAAAAAAATCAAATCCATACAAGGCCAATCCGTGCAGGCTGCATAGGCAGGACACTCTCTCGTATCAGACGACCCCTTGCTTCTCTGAATGTCCCCCCTCCCTGTATCATTGGACATACAGTGGCCAATGTAGGCCTCTGACTATAGCACCGTGCATGCAATACTATATGTAAAGATACAATAAGGGAACTGCACAAGAGGCAACAGGTGTCAGTGAAGAAGGATTCAGGTAGGTCAAGAGCGCGCTGGTCTACACATATTGCTTCACTCTGCTTTAGATCGCAGGTGTTACCAATAACCAGCACAGCATGACTTATTTTATAGGTTTAATATCGGGGCTACTGGAGTTCTGTCAATGGAGGACCAAATTATGCGGCAGAGTTCACTGCATTACGGGGCACACATAGGCAGATTATGCAGCATAATGGTATACATTCTGGAGTAGTATTGTTTTGCTTTTTAGTAACTTTTGACGGGTCTGAGGTAGAGATTTTTTTAAAATCTGAAAATTATGCTGCAAATGGTGGATTTTATATGGCAAGTGCTGAAAAATCATAATTAGGAGAAAATCGCCGTGGCTGTATAATCACATAACTCCAGTGGCACTGCTTATAATGTATAACATTCTGGTAGGACCCGCAGGTATTCAAATAATGTGGAATGCTGAATGGCCTTCCAGAGGTTTATGTTACTCAAACATGCTATATATGCTTAATACAACATGTCCAAATGCAGATACCTGGCATTTACAGTCCAGAGTGCCATGCATTTGGGAGCATTTTAGCAGATGGGGATGTGTGGGTGAGGGCGTGGAGGAACTAGTTTGCAAAACAGCATTCAATCAGAGAACAACCAGAGCACTGAGATAGTCCGTTGTTCAAGTCAACAACCATTGATAAAAATGTATACCGACCATGCAGAGTCAGCACTTAGAAAAGGAATTTGGGCCCTTTTGTACATAGGCGTCAATTAATTATAAATACCTTCGTATTGCTGGGATGTGCCGGTATAGTGATGTTTTCTAAATATTTTTACTTTCTTTTCTGTTTAAAAGGTACTTTACTCACACTGGTTTCTAAGCACTTAAGTTACACTTTATCGAGACTCTTACAGGGCACTACTTGCAATAGTAAAATACTAGGTTGCATCAAGCTGCTGATGAGTTTTGTGAAAAAGTCGAGGCTGTAGGCCGAGCCCCGTTGGGTTTGCACATATTTTGGTAGTCATTCTTGCTGACAGCCTGATGCCAAACAGGTACAAAGTATTCTAAGCATTTCCAGCCACGTGAGTGCAATGACACATACACACACACAACGAGACGTTCAAGTACCAGCAGAGAAAACTCCACCCTCACTAAACACACACACCCTCTGTAATTCACTCTGTCACCTAACACGGATGCACCCTGGGCTCTGTCGGTGCAGTGACCTTCAGAATCAATATGTGAGACATTGAATGACTTATTATGGCTTCCCTCCCTTTGTCAACCTGCCGCCTGGCAGGAGACAAGCAGCACAGATGGGAAAACCGTGTAAAGTACGTTTTGTGATGAGCCTGGTGTAGTAAATTAAGCTTTCTGTCGTGCAATAAGGGTGCTAGCAGGGTTACAAGGCTAACAGAGGAGGAACAAATGTCCTTGTAAGAATTTCCCTTGATGCTTATAAAATACTTGATGTAGGCATGTTGCCCCGAATGTCCCTAAAATATAAGTGGAATAAACGCATTTTTTTTAACGTCTGCGGTGCACACGCACACACCTTTCAGTTGTCAGACGACTCCCCTAACCCTTTAGAGAACGTTGCTTATTTTGGCGATTTATAGGCGGAGGAAGGGGGGGGGGGAGGAGGGGGGGTACATGCCACCCCCAGGTCGCTTACACAGAGTAGGCCGGACGCTGCCTCGCGCGACGTTGCGAAAACAGCCCTCGCGCGCTGCTGCGCAGGCACGTCAGCCCGCCCGCTAAAGCGTTAAGTACATGTTCGCGGCAACGCAAGACACCCGGGAGGACAATTGCAGGCTGCGCCGCCTTGCTAGGATCCTGTCTTCATGTCGTGTTTGAAATCCTCCCACGGAGAGCGCTGTCTGCCGCTGTCACGGAAGCCCGCTGCAGGCGCCTCCGGGAGCCCGGCCTCCAGACGCTGAGCGCTCTCCTGTCTCATCTCAGCGGAGCGCGCGGGCAGGAAGTACAAGTACCCGCAGCCGCTCGCGCTTCTCCCAGCTGCTTGACGTACTCTGTCAATTTGAAAAGGGGGGAGCGCTTGACAGCGGCGAGAGGGTGGGGCGGGGGGAGGGGGGATGTTCAGCTTGTTTTACCATGTGCTTGTTGCAGGTGGAAATACTTCGGAGCTCTGGCACTATGGGGCATATTATCAAGCCAGGCGATACAATTATCGCCGCTTTAGCGGCAGAAAACTGCCGCTAAAACGGCGATAATGGGCTTGATAATATGTTCTATGGAATTCCAATTGAAGCCCATGTTAGATGTTCTTCACATCTAACATGGGCTTCAATTAGAATTCCATAGAGCATATTATCAAGCCCATTATCGCCGTTTTAGCGGCTGTTTTCTGCCGCTAAAGCGTCGATAATTTTATCGCCTGGCTTGATAATATGCTCCAGAGTTTGATAAAATTCTTCTTAATACCCATTTTTCAGATTGGCAAATTTTATAGCACCTCTTCAGCGCAGTGAATTGCGTCTTAGAACGTCAATGATTATTTTAGGGAAATATACGTTTGAAAAGGGGCGGCATTGCGAGGGTGTTTATATGGCCAGTAAGGTGTTGGGCTGGGCAGTGTGATTCCATCCTGGAGAAAGGTTAGGCAATATTTTAGATCGATGCATTCAGTGTGTTTTCGAAGGATTGCTTAAATTGTTTTTCAGGGTCCCTTTGAAGGGCAGGTGTTTTTTTATTTTCTTCCAAATGTGCACTGGGTGATTTCCAGAGCAAACACAGGGCACATAACTCGGAGTACCTGATTCCATATTCTAACTGCTCGCATTTTGGTTGAAGGTTGGACAGAGGATTCGAGTATTTTGGGACCAAGGAAGTAGCGAGAAATGTAAAATTACTCCTACTTTTCACCAAACGCCGAATGGTTTCCTTTACCCATACATCTTTCTATCTACCAATTCATCTTCAGACCACCGTCAACCTTCACCTTTCCATCCTTCTGTCATTTCATTCATCCATTCGTCCTTTCATCCCACCATCCATTGCTTACCATTCCACACATCCACTGACCAATCAGTGCTTCTATCTGGAGCCACATTGTTCTATTCACATTTCATCCTTCCATCCATTCATTTTTTAGCATTCCATCCATCCAATGAGCGTTCGGTTCACACGGATACACCCACCCACCCATCCAACAGTTCACTCTTTCCTTTCTTCCACCCATACTTCTGTCCATACATTCTTGCACCCACCCTTCCATTAATCTTTTCAGCAATTGAAACGTTCATACTTCCATCCATCCACTTTACTTCACCTTTATATCCATCCAACCTTGCATCTTTTCTTCCTTTGTTCTTTTTATTCTTCCTTTCAACTTTCCTTCCTTCCACATTTCCTTCATTCCTTTCACTAGTCCTTCCTTTCATTCATGCTTTCTACCTACCCCTTCTCCCTTTTCAGGTCCTACCTACCAATCATTCTTTCTTTTCTCATGCTATTTTTACTTTCTTACATTTCTCTCTCCCTGTCACTGTTTTGATGCTCTGCCAGTCCCTTTTTCCTTGTTTCCATTGTTCGCCTCCTTCACTGAGCTTGCTTTACTTTGCACTTGTTATTCATTATGGAATTTAAACGAGCTTTTTACCTGCAGAAAGAAGATGCCAGTATACACCTAACAAGTTCCAGGGGGATCCCCCACTTTAGATGGTAAAGTAGGGGGTTTACAACTCCACAGATACTCTACGATATTGGAGGGGTATGCATAGTATGACACTGAATGACTTTCATTGTGACTCGCTGCTCTCCTGAGAGCCAGTGTAGCGCCTTGAAGGCAGGCCTCAGGAGCCTGTTATTTCTTCTGAATGGATAGTCTGTTGAATGTGTTTGGGAGATGGGGGCTCCTGTGCATTATGTCATGAGGGACATTGCTCGTAGGAGATTGAAGATTTGGTCCTTAGCTAGCAAGGATGTCGTGGGCCATGGTTCAAGCACGTAAAATGGCCTTTTTGCTGTTGGGGTAGTAAAATACAGCAACAATTAGGGTTGCCACTGCGCCTGCTGCACCAATGGTAGATACTCCACTGCCTCTTAATGGTTTATGCAGTTAGAGACCTGGATGGCGGATGGAGTCCAGATTCTTTACATCTTGCAATTGAGCAAGGGTCGTGATGCCGTCTGCACAGCCCACACCAAATATCATCTGTCGGAGCCTTTGAGGTACACATGGTTTTTCTTCATCCGGTATTAAACATGATCCGGGGACTTTATGATGTTGGCTACGCTCCCAGGTTCTCTAGCCTGTATCATTCAGTCATTTGGCCAAAAGAGTCCATATGAATTTTGAACAAAAGGGTTCATGGAGGAGACATGCTACAAAATATCCTTTCTTTGAGGGCTAAGCTGACCACATTCTGCCTAAATCTCTGCGATTTTACAGGGACATTTGCACCCATGGTGCCTGAGATTCCGAAGACAGCATCATTTTGTGGTTCCCTCGAACCCTGCCTGCGAGTTAGTGCAGTCTTTCTATCCCCAAAGGCTCTCAGTACCCCTCCCATTAGGGAAATTCACGGTCCGTCCATCATTTTGGTGTGATGTCCGTTGTCCGTAATCATTCCTTTTACGGATGCCTTTTGTCCGTAATTTTGGACATTAATTACAACGTTCCCTGCGAGGAGCCCCAAGAGATTGAAAGTTCTCAGGGGCCAGCTCACACTTCTCTGTGTTGAACTCCAGAGGCTGCAGCAGCCCCTCCCTGGGCTCTCACAGACTGAGGGCAGGCCCATTGTCATTCCGACTGAGGCCGATTATCCCCTTTCGAATAACAATGCGCCCGCCGTCTGCCTTTAGCATATGATGTGCCAGTGAGATTGTAGTTTGTGATTACAGAGGAGCTTTCCCCAAAGAGAGTACTGTGGGGAACTTGCCACCTTGTGTAATTTGGCAATGTTGTACACAGAGTGAACAGGGCAGGAGCAGTAACGGGACAGAAGAGGCGACAGGAAAGGAGTGGTGATGGGGCAGGAGAGGTGACCGGGCAGGAGAAGTGACTGGGCAGGAGAGGTGATGGGGCAGAAGCAGTGATGGGACAGGAGAGTCAAGAGGAAAGGAGAGGTGATGGGGCAGAAGCAGTGATGGGACAGGAGAGTCAAGAGGAAAGGAGAGGTGACGGGGCAAAAGAGGTGACGGGGCAGGAGAAGTGATGAAGCAGGAGAAGTGACGGGCAGGAGCGGTTATTAGGCATGAGCAGGAGTGGTAACCTGGCGGGAGCGGTGAAAGGACAGGAGCAGTGAACGAGACAGGAACAGTGAACAGGACAGGAGAAGTGACGGGACAGGAGAAGTGACGGGGCAGGAGAAGTGACGGGGCAGGAGAAGTGATGGGGCAGGGGAAGTGACGGGGCAGAAGAGGCGAGAGGGAAGGAGAGGCAAGAGGGAAGGAGAGGCGAAAGGGATGGAGAGGTTGATGGGGCAGGAGAGGTGACGGGCAGGAGAGGTGACGGGGCAGGAGAGGTGATTAGGCATGAGCAGGAGCAGTGACAGGTCAGGTCAGGAGCGGTGAACGGACAGGAGCGGTGAATGGACAGGAGCGGTGAATGGACAGGAGCGGTGAACGAACAGGAGCAGTGAACGGACAGGAGCGGTGAACAGACAGGAGCAGAGAACGGGAAAGGAGAAGTGACGGGGCAGCAAAAGTGACGAGGCAGCAAAAGTGACGGGGCAGGAGAAGTGAGGGGGCAGGAGAAGTGAGGGGCAGGGGAAGTGAGGGGCAGGGGAAGTGAGGGGCAGGGGAAGTGACGAGGCAGGAGCAGTGATAGAGCATGAGCAGGAGTACTGACTGGACAGGAGCAGTGAAAGGGCAGGAGCAGTGAACGGGCAGGAAAAGTGACGGGGCAGGAGCAGTGACGGGGCAGGGGAAATGACAAAGGAGCGGTGACGGGGCAGGGGAAATGACAAAGGAGCGGTGACGGGGCAGGGGAAATGACAAAGGAGCGGTGACGGGGCAGGGGAAATGACAAAGGAGCGGTGACGGGGTAGGAGAAGTGACCGGGCAGGAGAAAGTGACAGGGCAGGAGAAGTGACTTGTACTTATGTTCCTTGCCTATTTATGTATACACTATTGCCTGACATCCACGGATGTGTCTGCAAAGCATACCTATTGTCACGAATTTTTGTCACGAATTTTGACCCCTTGTCCTGAATTTTTGTCCTGAATTTTGACCCCTTGTCCTGAATTTTTACACTCACCAATCACCATCCTGAATTTGCACCCATGCCAGTTGGCCACCCTACCTCTCATGCTACCTCCCATGCTGCGTTAAGGCCAGCCCCACCCCAGCTCAGGTCAGTTCCACTGCAGGTGTTCACATTACTGTTTATTAGTTGAAAGTGATCGGTTTTCTAAAGCTGTGTGTGCACAGTGCAGGTCATCTGTGCTATGACTTCCCCCTTCCGTTCACCATTTAAACAAACGACCCACTCAGGCAGTTCTTTGCATATCTGGTTGACAGTGTGCAGGGACGACAGAGAAATACCCCCTTCCCTCGGAAGGGCCGCCCCAGACAAGCCGCATGGTCTGCTCGTGGCGTCCTAGTCGGCTCCCGAAGAGAGGTGGTGGTTCTTTTCTTCAGGAGGGCATGGAAGTGACGTGTGCAGGAGCTTCCCAGACATCAGGGGTTGCGCTAGGAATAACTCCTTCACGGCGTAGCAAGACCTTCAGCCACCCGCAGCGGCCCCTGCCTTTGCCGACCGGTGCAAGTTGAGTGTCAAAGGGGATGGCCTCCGGCAGAGGACTTGTTCTCAGGGGCGGGGGTTGGTCCACGTGACTTAGCTACCCACAAAAAGAGTGCCGCCCGGGGTGGACTCCCCCACCCCCTCACCACCCAGCTATGTTTGCATAACCACTGAATATATACAGTATTCAAACTAATGGCCTGCCGGACCGGTCACACAAAGAACTCAGACACGTGCATCAACCAACTGAGATGTCTAACATGGTTTTCTGTCTTGAATGTTGCACTTGCATCTTAGTAGCTAGTAACATAACAGCATCTGCACCATCGCTCCATATGTCACGCTTACCGCAATTTAGATGTCACATGTGGACAACGAGCCCCTGCCATTATTGTTGGATTGCCTGCGTGTCATCAATATACCCAGGGCCGTATTTGTGAGCTCGCGCGCGCACTCTCGCATTTTCACTTGGTAAACTCATTAAAATAAAAAACAGAGTGCCTCTTTCACCACATCCCCCTTGTTATGACCATCAGGCCTTGCACGCGTGAAGTAAATCAGAACTTCCGGGACACACAATGCACTGCTGTGCAGAACCTGCGAGTTCAAGTTTAATGAGCTATATTTTGGCCCGCGAAAACATAATGTGTAAATTAGGAATTTAATGGTGTGTAAGATGAAAAGCTGCGCAGAGCTGCATCCGTGGAAGGCTGCCATCTTGTGTTCAGAGAAGAACTGCAGGACAAGACGCCAGCATCCTTGGAGGGCAGCAGCTCTCTCTGATGTGAATACCACAGTGAATAAACACCTCGTCACGCCTGGGAATTGATGTGTTGGGAGCCGCCCCCAAGGAGATGCGCTTTGTAAGTGCGCGCGCGTGACCCGTGTTAATTGCGGGCCTAACTTACTTTACCGAAAGGAAAAGATAACCCACGCCGCAAAATTCCTTTTTTTTTCTGATTTATGAAGAAATGTAGATAGTTTTAGATAAACGGTACGTGTGGTTTACGGAAATGAAAAGCTATTCATACGCCCCTATTAGACTTACGGCGCTACAAGGAAGAAACGATATTGAACTTTTTTGCAGATCAAGGGTATTGATAGAAAATGTAATTAACAATGAGAAAATTATATGTGACCCAGAAACAGTGAAATCGTGGACAAACGTGGAGTGGATAATTTGTGAAATTATTAATTTACCAAACCCACGAATGTTCGCACTATGGGGCAGATTTACAACAACTGGCGCATCCCTGCATATCAGCAGGGATGTGCCAGTTATTGTGCGTCACGGCTCCGCCACCATGGATGCGCCGTATTTACAATGCGGCGCACCATGGGGCAAAAAACAGACAGATGCGTGACGCATCTGTGCCGTAAAGGCAGCGCATTGCTGGAGTTGCGTCGCAAGGGCAACGCAGCTCCAGCAAGGCTCTGAGGTGCCCTATTTTCACAATGCTGCGTCAATCATTACGTCTGCTTCAAGCAGGTGCAGGGTTTTGACGCAGCATGGGCTCAAAAGTGGCTGAGTGAAATCTTGTAGATTTCACTCAGCCTTTTTTAAGAGGCGTTCCTGCGACGGAACGCCCCCCCTGCGCAGGAACGCCTACTTCTGACGCAGGGCTTTACAACGTGACGCATCTCCCAGATGCGTCACGTTGTAAATACCCCGCAGCATGGCACTGGTTTTGCGCCGCCGCTGTGTCACAAAAGTGACGCAACGGCGGCGAACAAGAGGCGCAAGGGGCTTGTAAATCGGCCCCTATGCTTTTACCCCGCCTCGGTATTAAAATATGAGTCAAGTTTAAAAAAAAAAACCATACACTTTCCAGCTACCTTGTGAAAGTGAAGATCAACGAAGATCTGCAGTAAGCCGACACTGAGCAGTCAGCAAAGGCTAGAGTACCTTCCATTAACAAAAATAAACATAACCTATGAATCACAGAACCAGGCGACAAGGGGGCAGAATTCCACCCGGAGCAATAACTGTTGGTCAGATTCCAGCACCTACTGTTAGGAGTGTTTCTGAGCCTGCCATTAACAGATCTGCAAACTCTGGACTGTACCAGATAGCCCTGGGACCAGAGACCCCAGCTCTGTTTTCCCTGCTGCAGAAAGCAGCACAGCCCTTCCAGCCCTCGCTTGATCCCTGCAGCAGTATGAGGGAAGTGTGTGTGTGTGGGGGGTCTATGGAGCAGACAGTGCCCCCCCAGGAACAGGCTGAAGTTGCCCCTAACCCCCTGGGGCCCCTAACCCAATGTCCTGCTGACCAGGGCTTTAAGTGGGATGAAAAAACTGTGTTTGTCTCTCAAAGGAGCGTGGCCAATGTAATTAAGGGCGTGGCTTAAAAACATGTTAGCTAAAAATCTGTGCTTAGCATAGTGTGCCGCCGGACTCGTATTTTGCTGTTTCTGTCATTGCATCCAGATATATGATACATCAAGTAACATCATACCTACAACAGGTCAGGACTATTGGCTTTGTCAATGGTTGTTAGTTGCATAAGATAAATAAGCAGCAACTATGGGTTGTATATAATATTGAAAAAGCTTCCACTTAAAGCCCTGGTGACACCATGACAATGTTGCTGCTCCTGAGTTTCACAAAGAGAAGGGAAATCCAGAGAGAAAATGACTCTCTTGAAAGGATTTCCCTTCCCCTACAACACTCACCTGGCATGACGTCATGCCGTAACGTCTCCACTTGTGATAAGTGAGCAGTGTGAGCAGCGCACATGATGGGCCTGCTGTCACTGCAGTCCAGAAAAAAACGGACCGCCTGTGGAAGGGCAGAAAACAGAGCCCGATGGGGACCCGTTTCGAGGCCCCTTTAAAAAACTGACGTGCTCAGCACCGGTGAGACCCGGCCCACTTAAAGCCCTGCTGCTGACCCTTTCATTCTGCTCTGAGTAGGCAGGCAGGTCAGTCAGCAGCTTTATTCCTAAAATGTGGAAAAACTGATATAAAAGGGTTTGTTATTCCTGGGTCAATAGAGTTATTCCACTTTCTGGAGAGAATACTTGTGATTTATGGAGCTTGGTGTGGGGATCCTCCACTCTCGGTGTCGCTGTACCAAGTTCTGCCAGTTTTGTATTTGGGGTCTTACTCTTGTTTAGCACACTTTACTACCCTGAGTTTGGGATGAGTGACCCAGGAGATTGAATATTTATTCCATGCTGCGCCCTGTATCATTTTCTGTCCTTCAGGAGTTTGTGAAACAAACACCTGAAGGAGAATTCTGTTCCGCTCACAAGTCAAGCGCCCCATCGTCTCACATCCTAAAAACCACACAAGACATGATAGCATTGTCACATTCGGCTACACGGCGTAAGCAATACATGTAACTTTCATGCCGAGGTAGAGAAAAGGTTAATAACAAGATTTATGTCCCGCAAAGGTATATAAAAGACACACAATTGATGGACATAATGCAGAACAAATCAAAACGTTCACCCCCAGTCAAGAGTTCTGGGTTAAATCCATCATTCTTTTGCTCACCATACCACCCCAGTTATGACCTGGCCATATGCAAATCAGTCTTGACCCTGTGCCTCATGGGAACAGTCCAGCCCGAACTGCTAAGCCAGGTCCTCCCTGGACCGGAAACAAGCATCCTAGGACCGGTTTCGGGGTTTTGCCCCTCTTTAGCCAGAATAGCTTGAATCCAGTGGCACAGTGAGCCCGGGACCCACGTCTGGGCATACCCGGCGCACTTAGGGCGAGGAAGCAAAAGACACACAATTGATGGACGGAATGCAGAACAAATCAAAATATTCACCCCTAGTCAAGAGATCTGAGTTAAATCCATCATTCTTTTGCTCACCATGCCACCCCAGTTATGACCTGGCCATATGCAAATCAGTCTTGACACTGTGCCACATGGGAACAGTCCAGCCCGAACTGCTAAGCCAGGTCCTCCCTGGACCGGAACTAGCATCCTAGGACCGGTTTCGGGGTTTCACCCCTCTTCAGCCAGGATAGCTTGATTCCAGTGGCACAGTGAGCCCGGGACCCACATCTGGGCATACCTGGCTGTTGGAAAACGAGGTAGCATCTGTGAGGCCTGCACAAATAACATGACTACATTTGTCCTTCACTGGGAACCAAACACCCAATTGTAGCGCCTGACTCTCAGAGGGTAGCGTTGCAGAGCAGTCTGAGGCTTACTCAAGGGTGGTGGTGTGGGCTAGTAATCGCCATTTGCAGGTGCACAATAATAACACTCAATAATTGATTGTCCAGTCTGTACTTTGCTTTATAAATGTAAGAGTACATTTATTAAACACATACACCACTCATTACTATGCACCAATTTACAAATATACATAAGCTGTTGGAATTACTTTGTGACATTGCATAACATCTCCACCCCTCCCGCAGGGGGGGGGTGGGGTCTAGTACCACCACTCCCATGTATGCACATCAACTTGCCCCCAATGCAGTTAGTTGAACATAACCTGGAGCGAGGGCCCTGCGCACTGGCACCATCCCAGTGGCGACCCACCCCATTACCTCAACAAGCATTAAAAAGGGGTAAACCTGCCTTGGTGACACATGACCCTAACTGAGCATCTCCTACTGACCATAAAGTATGCACCTCTATATCTTAAGAGCTAGCAGTCTGGGGTCTTCACCTAAGCGCAGCAGCAAGAATCCATGTTTACGCGCACTTTAGAATGACAGTACTCATCACCTTGGTTGATCATTTGAATGCATTGCAATGACAGCCCCTAAGGGCATCACAGATGACATCACAGGATTGCGCATATACAGCCAGACACCCTAGCAGGACTATCTGGCAACATAACCCCATTTGGCTGATGACATCTCCTTACACATGTGACTTACAGTCCCTTCAAAAGAAGTACTCCTGGCAACTGCACTTCTCCTGCAGGGTGCCTCTTCACTTTAAAAGGAATCCCAGGTAAAAGCATGGGATTACGTAAATACAGCCAGACCCCCTAGCAGGAAGGTCCAGCAACATAACTCCATTTAGCTTAACATCACCTTACACGGGTACTTCACTTTACACATGTGAATTTCAGTCCACCTAAAAAGAAATAACCAACAGTAAATACATTTCGGTGCAATTACACCACTTCACCTCCAGGGGATGCCCTTCTCCAGACATCCCCCAACTCAGCCCTTCACTCTGTGATGCACTTCATAGTACACCCTCAGCTGTAGAACATAAGTTCCAGCCTAGAAGGTGTTAAAGGCTGGCTGAGCCCTTGAGAGGTCATTTTTTCAGATGCCCCGTGAAACTTAGGGGTGGACTGTTCTTCTTTATGCTGGGGGAGACTGCGTGCTCCTGCAGCCCCCCTGCACCCCTTTTCACACGTGAGGGTGACCCCCTCCTCTGGGGGCCACCAGGCACCAAAATGGCAGATTTCTTCGTGCTGGGGGGGGGGGAAAGACTGGGCCTCTCCAGCAGCTCCCCCAGCACCTTTTCACAAGTGAGGGTGACCCCCCTCCTCTGGGGGCCTCAAAGCACCAATACGGCAGATTTCCAAATGCCTGGCGACGCATTATGGGGCGCTTCATGCTCCTCTTTACCAGCCCCCGCCACTGGGAACACTCTCCTCTGCCCTTTGGGAGTCTGAGAGGGTAGATTCAGCAGGGTGCTGTCTTCACTGGCTCCCTGTGCCAGCCTCTCGCCAGGCTCTCCTTCTGGGACTCTGTTCTCCCTGCGCAGAGTCCCCTGCTTCTGTGCACCAGTCCTGGGCTCTTCTTCTGGTGCTGATAGGGTCCTGGGGGCAGTCAGGGGGTCTCTCCTTCCAACTGCCCATTGCACCAGGCTCCAGCACCTTCACCCTCAGCAGACCACACCCCAGAGAGCCCTTCTCTTCCTGTGCAAGCACTTTTTAAAAGTTGAGTAGGGGGCTGGCAGGAAGTCTCTGTTGGTCCTATCAAACAGCGACACATCACGTCCCTGCCCCTGCTCCCTCCTTCTTGTCCAGCCTCTGAGCTTGTTCAAAATGGTGTTGTCCAGGGTTTCTGGCCACATGTCTGAAGCCTCATCCCCCATGCTGCCTTCCCTCCTTGGTGCAGCCTGGTGCCTGGCACCCAGTGACAGCTGCTAATTGATGAGCCTGTAGCCCCTCCCATCTTCTCTTCGTGGAGAGGAGGCCCTAGCTTGTGGAAGAAAGGTTATCAATCCATCCAGCTGAGGTCAGCCCTCAGCCTGGGTCTGGTCCTGGCTGGCTCACATAAATATGACAGTTCTGGATGACCCAAAAGCAGTACAAATATGACTTTGGACTCTGCAGAACACTTCTTTTCACCTCCAATACAATGGACTTTAGTGCATGTCTGGAAACTGTAGGCCTTGTGGAAGTTAATTTAGCCATGGGCCCCACATTCCCTTAGGGAAATAATGAAGTGAGAACACAGTAAAACACACTGACTTTCCCTGGCATGTTTCTTTCCAGCGTATAAAGCCTATTCCATATCACTACCCAATACTGCATAAGTCCTGCCACACCATTCACTTTGTAGCTGCTCCTGGACTGCGCACGCTAGGAATCTCCCCTGCGCAGCCCGTACACGTGTGCACACGCATGTACACATGTGTCTGCATGTAACCAGCCCGGTGTCCCTTACTCCAGCTGCTGCGCAGTGGCCTGGTCAAGCCAGGGGAACACCAGTAAAATCCCCATGCAGTCTCTTACATCCTGAGTTCACTGTGGGTGAGTCTCAACTTATGAGGCTCCCCCACAGTAAAAGCTCAACAATTAGGTGCTCAAAAAGCAAAAAATCTGGGCGGCCCATAGTGTCAGAACCACCTTCTAACACCGGCACACTGAGGGCGAGGAAGCAAAAGACACACAATTGATGGACGGAATGCAGAACAAATCAAAACATTCACCCCCAGTCAAGAGATCTGGGTTAAATCCATCATTCTTTTGCTCACCATGCCACCCCAGTTATGACTTGGCCATTTTTTTTTTTGCATTTGTCACCCCGAGTGGAACGGGTATGCTCAGAGGTGAGTCCCGTGCTCTCCATGCCAGCGGAATCAAGCTATCCTGGCTGAAGAGGGGTGAAACCCCGAAACCGGTCCTAGGATGCTTGTTTTCAGTCCAGGGAGGACCTAGCCTTGCAGTTCGTGCTGGACTGTTCCCATTGGGCACAGGGTCCAGACTGATTTGCATATGGCTGGGTCCAAACTGGAATAGCATGGTGATAAAAAAAACGATGGATTTAGGCCCAGATCTTCGTACTGGGGTGAATGTATGACATTGTTCTGCATTCTGTCCATCAATAGTTTTTTTTACTTTCCACAAAGGTATATTTCCAACCATTTCAAACTCCTCAGATTGGACAGCACACCAAGAAAAGTCCCCCATGGGTTTACCTCTCACTGCAGAGTGTTCTGATGAAATGACTCAATTGTATTTATTGACCCTTCTTTAGGATTATACTTGTAGTTCCCCCAAAAAATGATAAAAATTATATTTTGTCTAAAGGGATTGCTTCAACGACATCCTGTTGACCAGGCACAATGGTATTCTTTGGATGGGTCAAGAACGTCTGATTTGTGGTTGAGAAATGCTCTGTCTTCTGAAAGGCCTGGGATTTGCTTGGGTGGCCCGAAATCCTCAGCTCGTTTCATTCTTTCTCTGCATTCATTAATAGCGGGGAATGCTGGACAGTTTTCTAACAGTTTTAATAGAGTTAGAAGCCGTGCTTGTCAACGCCAAGATAAAGTGACTATAACCAGTGTTGCCTTCTGTCGTCTTGTATGAGCCAGAGGTTTGCTGAGCATCACAACTGCATGTCGTATTTCATTATGTAAGATGAGTTCTGCAGAAAGGCTTCAGTGATTGCAGTCAGGGCCGGCTTTAGCAATGGTGGCGCCCAATGCGACAATCTTTTTTGGTGCCCCCTCCACTCATGACCTTCTTCTGCATGAATACTATCACTCTCCAACAGTGCCCCACATCTCTCCATAGCTCATCTATGACATATATTTAATTTTTTTTAAACGCTGCTCATAGTTCACTCGCACTCAGTTTTGTGATCTGCATGGTACACATTCTTTGCAGCAGGCACATTATCCCTCTGCACTACGTTATGATGAGTCGAAACTGGCATAAGTCTGGTCTATCACCAGCTGGAACATTAATCACCAAAGTTACCTTGACATTTTTATTGTTGCCTGAATACTGCTGGAAGCACCAGGAAGTTCACGTGCTTTTAAACCCATAAGTTATTTTTAAACACAGTGCCCCTCACCAAAGTCATTGCCAGGTGTGGCTGCACCGGTCACACTGCCCTAAGCCAGCCCTTATTGCAGTTTCTGAGTGTGGACTCAAACTGAAGAAAAGCGCAGCTGCTCCTTAAATGGTGACACAAAAAGGCCTCTAAAAAATGGTCCCCACCAAGAATACATCTTTTTGTGGGCTCCCTAAACGTCTTTGCCAGCTCTGAAAGAGGACTGGGCCTTGTGCCCCCCAACTGATGGATATGTATGAAAGCAGTTATAGTGCACCACTGTTGAATAATTGAAGAGTGTACTTTGTATTTTGCAAATGACCCAGCAAGCAGATCCTAACAATTTCTAAGCCGAGATGACTTGTTTGTGGAACTAGGTGTCTCCATCCAATAACTGACCACATATTATTTACCCTTCCTGTGAGGCTGGCACCTGACTCTAAGACAAGATCAGGAAGTGAAGTGAAGATGGCCCTGATGTTCCAGGCATCTAGATTATACAGCCACCATCGAAATTGTGACCATAGTGGAACAATGCTGGAGTAAGTTAGACTCATTCTCAAATGAAAGATATTTACAAATTGAAGGGTATGATAATGAAGTGGACCCGGAAACACTGCTTGGACAGATCATGGATGCCTATGGGAGTAGCAGGGGTGGTAGCTGCTATCCCTGGTATGTCCTTTGATACCGCTGTAGCTGCCCCTGCTAGCCTTGGGCTCTTTGATCGCGAAGACAGTAGCAGGAACATGAACTGGGCTCAATAGACATGTTTCCTCTCCACGCTTTCCACTCCTTGCCTTTCCCTAGCCCATCTATAGCATATAGACTGGTGGTAGGAGGAGTGAACGGGCAGGAGCAGTGAACGGGCAGGAGCTGTGAACGGGCAGAAGCAGTGAACGGGCAGGAGCAGTGAAAAGGCAGGGGCAGTGAACGGGCAGGAGCAGTGACGGGGCAGGGGAAATTACAAAGGAGCGGTGATGGGGGTAGGAGAAGTGACCGGGCAGGAGAAAGTGACAGGGCAGGAGAAGTGGCTTGTACTTATGTTCTTTGCCTATTTATTTATACACTATTGCATGACATCCACGGATGTGTCTGCGAAGCATACCTTTTGTCACAAATTTTTGTCCTGAATTTTGACCCTTTGTCCTGAATTTTTGTCCTGAATTTTGACCCGTTGTCCTGAATTTTTACACTCATCAATCACCATCCTGAATTTGCACCCATGCCAGTTGGCCACCCTACCTCCCATGCTACCTCCCATGCTGCGTTAAGGCCAGCCCCATCCGTGCTCAGGTGAGTTTCACTGCAGGTGTTCACATTACTGTTTATTAGTGAAAGTGATTGGTTTTCTAAAGCTGTGTGTGCACAGTTCAGGTCATCTGTGCTGTGACTTCTCCCTTCCGTTCACCATGTAAACAAACGACCCACTCAGGCAGTTCTTTGCATATCTGATTGACAGGGTGCAGGGATGACGGAGAAATACCCCCTTCCCTCGGCATTGCCGCTCCAGACGCGCCACATGGGCTGCTCGTGGCGTCCTAGTCTGCTCCTGAAGAGAGGTGGTGATTCTTTTCTTCAGGACGGCATGGAAGTGACATATGCAGGAGCTTCCCAGACATCAGGGGATGCGCTAGGAATAACTTCTTCATGGCGTAGCTAGACCTTCAGCAAACCGCAGCGACCCCTACCTTTGCCGACCGGTGCAAGTTAGGTGTAAGGGTGGGCGGAATTTGCGAAAGTGCCTTTCGCAAAATATCGCGAAACCGCAAAAAATCTCCGCGATCACGCAAAAGTTCACGTGATCGTGGAGATTTTGTGCTGATTAATGCGTTACTGAATTTGACCTTCAACTCGGGCACCTGCTTTATTTATATCTGTAAGACTTACAGATATAAATAAAGCAGGTGCCCGAGTTGAAGGTCAAATTTAGTATAAGTGTTTCCTGTTGAGGTTTAATTTTTGTGACAGGAGCATCGTCGTGCCAGAATGAATCCTGCCCTGCATATTTATCCAAGAAGATGCCACCGTTTTGTGCAATACCTCTACTCACCTGGAGTACTTTCTACTGGCTAATCAGTAAGTGCTACCTCTTTGGGTAAATGTATAGTGCTTTTCCTACACTACAGCTGCGTAAAGGTCTAGAAGAGTTGTCTCCAGCGACCATGTGTGTCTGTAACTTTGCCACAGCGCCGATGGGCGCCGGGGTCCCTCGAGTAAGCTGTCCATCATACTGGTGAAAGGGCGGGGATCTATGTATGCAGTTCACATGCCTCTTGTTTATAAAGGGTCAGAGACCGACCAGAGCAGCAGATGAGGAGACAGAACCTCCTGGTGTCAGGAACTACACGGGGATTGCGCTCGAGAAACCCATGGATGCACAGACCTCCATCAATGATTACAGCAAATTGCTGACGGTAGATATGGGGAGAAAGCACACCTGCCTAGCCTCCACTGTGCTCACAAATATTTTGTGCTGATTAATGCATTACTGAAAGTGACCTTCAACTCGGGCACCTGCTTTATTTGTATCTGTAAGACTTACAGATCTAAATAAAGCAGATGGCTGAGTTGAAGGTCAAATTCAGTATAAGTAAGTGCTTCCTGTTGAGGTTTAATTTTTATGACAGGAGCATCGTGCCGGAATGAATCCAGCCCTGCATATTTATTCAAGAAGATGCCACCGTTTTGTGCATTACCTCTACTCAACTGTAAGGGTGGGCGACAATTTCCGTTCCCTTGCGGATCGTGGAAGTTGCCACAGTTTCGCGTTCCGCACAGAACGCGAAAATGTCGAATTTTTGCAATTTCCGCAAGCGGAACGGAAATTGTCGCCCACTCTTAGTTAAGTGTCACAGGGAAGGGGATGGCCTCCAGCAGAGGACTTGTTCTCAGGGGCGGGGGGCTAGGCCACGTGACTTGCTCCTCTCCGCTACCCACAAAAAGAGTGCCGCCCGGGGTGGACTCTCCCACCCACTCACCACCCAGCTATGTTTGCATAACCACTGAATATATACAGCATTCAAACTAATGGCCTGCCGGACCGGACGCCATAAGGGAGTAGCAGGGGTGGTAGCTGCTATCCCTGGTATGTCCTTTGATACCGCTGTAGCTGCTAGCCTTGGGCTCTTTGATCCTGAAGACAGTAGCAGAAACATGAACTGGGCTCAATAGATATGTTTCCTCTCTGCGCTTTCCACTCCTTGCCTTTCCCTAGCCCATCTATAGCATATAGACTGTTGGTAGGCTAAGGAGGAGACCATAAGTTAACCCTTTGATGTCAGTTCATGTCAAGGGGTGCATGGTGCTACATCGGTGTTCTTACTTTCATTACCATAGGCATTTTGGTGAATCAGTCCCCACGGATGGACGAGGCCTAAAAGCACTGCAGCTTTCTGTCTGGGACTTTAAGGACTGATAAATCAAAGTCTATTCTGAAACATAGAAATTCCATCTGTTTGACCGGAACTATGGATAAGCTTACCAGGACTAACATGTCTTTAGAATCGTGTCTAAATA
This sequence comes from Triturus cristatus, assembly GCF_964204655.1. Taxonomy (NCBI): domain Eukaryota; kingdom Metazoa; phylum Chordata; class Amphibia; order Caudata; family Salamandridae; genus Triturus; species Triturus cristatus. The sequence goes on along the minus strand of NC_140591.1, from coordinate 1,238,500,144 downwards.
TATGACCACTCAAACACCCTGGGATCTGAGTCCCGAAGCTTTGTAAAAGAACATGAGACCCTTGAGGTCCAATGTTCCTGGTTCTGTGTCCCCCAGACAACCAGCACCTTATTATTTGATTATTCCTGGCAGGCCCCATCTGCTTTAGGGTTCAGGGGACCCAACTCGTCGTGAGTCTCCTGACAACTACTCTACATTAGCGGTTCTTAACCTGTGGTTGGCGGACACCTGGGCGTCCGGGTCTCCGAAAAGCCTTCTCAGGGGGTCCTGGACATTGAAAATTAAATAATAACCGATTAATGAAGTATATGTAAATAAAGAAGCAAACTTGAAAATTGTAAAATATTCCGTGAATGTGAAGGAATTTTAAATTTGAAGCTAGAAATTAAGTTGGTGTCCCCAGATTGGTTTGTGATGGAAGCAGTCAAGAGGCATTAAACAGAATACATTATGGAAGATGGGTGGCCTCAGTTGAGTTTATAAAGGCCTCAACATTCCCATTAAATGGAAATTTTAACGTTATTTATTTGTTTGCGAATTAATCATTTGTGTGTTTTTTGAATGCTTGTTTCTGTATTTTTGTGTATTATTTTGAGATTCAAATGATAAAAATAGCTTAAGCCACGGTCCTCAGCTTCTAGTAATGACTCCGTGGGGGTCCCCAAAATACAATGATGGTTCATTGGGGGTCTGTGGATTCTAGTAATGATAAAGTGGGGGTCTACAGAAGTAAAAAGGTGAAGTACCTCAGCTCTATATGATTTGGCATATTCCTCGCCTAGAGTTGGGGTGACTGCGTACACCAAAAGTGGCATTCCTTTTACTATGCGTTGCTGCTGCCCCCAAAACCAGCCAGGGCCCTCCTAATGGTGGTTGGTAGCCGATTCTATGTGTGGAGAGACTACGTACTGTCTCTCCCTGATAAATGTGTGCAGTAATATTCTCCCTGATTGCATGTTGTGTTTACGAACGTGTTTGGGTACGGAAGGGGTGGAAAACCTCTGCGATGGGCTCCTCAATGTATCTAGCTCTTAAAGTTGCAGGGTGCTTCATTTAAATTAGCGGAAGCTGTCTCATTTTCTTTCTACAAGTGTCCATGCTCTGCTCCTGTGACTTGAACCTCCTTGTAAAATTCTCTAAAAAGTGAAGTGGATGTGAAGGATTTCTGATACACATCCTGTAAACAAAGCCAGAGCTTTTGTCACACTGGGTCTTAACCAAGCTAGCTTCAGCTGGGCAGCCTCTGGCCTGACAGACGAAACACTGGGCTGCCTGGAGCACTGAGAACCTGTCTTTGCAAAATCAAATCAAGACTGATTTGCATATGGCTGGGTCTGAACTGGGGCGGCGAAGTGAGCTAAAGAACGATGATGGATCCAACCCAGATCTGTGACTGGGGGTGAGTGACTGAAAAGTTTCAGTGATCCGTCCATCAACTCCTTTGTGTTTGCTTTGTTCGCCCTAAGTTGGCAGGGTATGCCCAGACGTTGGTCCCGTGCTTACTTTGCCACTGGATTCAAGCTAGCCTGGCTGATGAGGGATGAAACTTCGAAACTAGCCCCAGGATGCTTGTTTCTGGTCCAGGGAAGACCTGGCTTGGCAGTTCTGGCTGGACTGTTCCCACGAGGCACAGGGTCAAGACTGATTTGCATATAGCTGGGCCTGAACTGGGGTGGCGAAGAACGATGATGGATTCAACCCAAATCTGTGACTGGGTTGAGTGTCTGAAAAGTTTCAGCACTCCGTTCATCATCTCCTTGTGTTTGCTTTGTAAAGCCATGGCCTGAGAGTCAGCTCTGCCCAGCAATGTTGCAAGGTACTTGAAGTCTCAAAGATAGAACAAGGGCTGCGTGTCTCTTGTCGCCATTGCTGTTAGACCAGCATGAAAATATGGAGTCTCTTGAGCAGAGTGCATACGAATGAGCAGCAAGTGAGAACGCCTTGTCAGTACCTTGTCCTTTGATGGCCCTGTCACCTTGCAGTGAGCCCCGGCACCCAAAGCATGATGCTCACCGTCAGTAAACTATCACAGACGTGCATCTGGCATGTGCGACCCTGTTGTCTTGCCAAGGTGCAACCCTGTTGTTTGCCCAGATGTGCCTGGTGGCCTGTCACTAGGATCCCCTGTAATTGGCCAGAACCTGGTGAACATGACCTGACAGTCCAGTCCTAAGGTCGCGAGATGCCAAGGGGACTCACAGCAGGATCTGGCTCTTGTGTTTCCAAGGATAGCGGCAATACTTGTGACGAGGCAGTGCTGCCAGCTTTAGAGGTCTATAAATATAGGCCCATATCAGCAAACCTCTATGCTTGGGTAAACTTACTATAGTTGAAAACAAATTTGTAAGGATGTTACTTTGCTTGCCTGCATATACACCTATGATACCAGTATATTACTATATTAATATCAAGAGAATAGAACACCAAGATTCACTGAGACCTCTATTATTTTGGGTACGTTAATGGGTTACACAAGAACTAATATGTTACAAAGAGAGTTTAATTGAAATTCTGAGTCTGGATTCCCATTTTACATTTTCTCATTTTCTTCATGTTCAAACCTGGTTTTATAAGTTAGGTTTAAGTTGCTTCTTGGATTCCCCATATTTGCTAACAACTCGTTCAAAGAAGGTTCTGAAATATTCTTGCCGGGAGTACGTATCAAATAGTGTCCACTGTAGCCCCAGTACAGGCAGATTGACAACACAGTTCTTATATGTCAAACCATTTCCTGGCTTCGAACCCTATCTGGATGAAGTACAACCACAATTAGCAAAATCATTGTACATGAAGTTTTGTTTTGACGTCCTGAGATCAAATCAAATACGACCAAATGGTTATGTGGCCCTATAGATATAGGGGAGGCACATTGGATATTATGCACTTTAGACACTGAAGAAAATCGTTCTCATATTCTTTTCTTCTGTCCAGCTTATGTCACCCCGAGGAAGAAATGGATCAAACTAATTTGTCGTGATATAGTGCCTAGAATATTTCTAGAAGAATTAAGAATCCTAAAAACAGATACGCCCCAGCCTATAGTTTTGTGTCTTAGTAGATACCTTTTTGCTGTACACTTAGGGACCGATTACGATTGCGGAAGGCCCGTCACCGCCAGTCATGCGGTGACGGTCCGTCTGCAATCGTACTGCGATTCCCCCCACGCCACATTATTATGGCGTAGGGAATCGCGTACGGTCCGTGGCCGACGCAAAGACCGTCCGCCATGGATCCGCCAAAAACAATCTTGCAGATTGCCTGGTGGACGGATCCCATAGCCATAAATGGTGGCGGTGCCTAGCCGGCACAGTCCACCAAATTAGGATGCGTGGTAATGCAGGATGGAAAGGCTGGTGGAGATTAGTGACGGGGGCCCGTTACAAGCCCCCCTTGTGTTGGGGGGCGGTGAGGGTGCCCTTAGGGGGTACCCATGGTACCCCCCTACATTTCACAGCACTACGTGGCAGGCACCGTGTGGTGCCTGCCACGTAGTGCTGTCAAATGCACAACATGGCATATTGACATTGGGGCGGGTGCTGCTCTCAGCAGCACCCGCCGCAATGTTAATAATCACGAGCCGACCGCCATGGTGGCGGTCGCATCGTGATCGGGCATGCGGGAACGCCGCATGCATGGCGAACGGTCCCGGTTCACACCAGGATGGCGGGTGGACTCAAGTCCGTCCACCATCCTAATGAGACCCTTAGTACGCAAGGGAAAGGGTTTGAAATTTTAATGGATAGATTTAATCTGATACATGTTGTTTATTTGCTTTTATTCTTACAGTTTTTATAGTTTCTAAATGAACATACCATGAAATGTACATGTTTAGATGATATTTATTGTATTGTACTGTTTTTAACCGAAATAAAAGCTATGAAAATGAAACTGCACTGTCTTTGAGTCACACAATCCCCAGAGAACAGGGCAGATAACGGGACAAACAGGGGACACCGTAAAATCACACAAAATTTCTTAAACTGGAATTGTTAAAACTTTCTGAACACCAGAAATATAGGCACTGAGAGGTATAGATCCTGAAGGTCTAATCGAGTAATCCAATCTCAAGGGATTAATGAATCCCTGACATGACTGTCATCCCCATCTTGAAATAGCGATTGACCCCAAAATAACTAAATCTCTGAGCTGTAAAATGGTGCCGTCCTTTTGTTTTTCTTCAGCGCCAGCAGTGATCTAAAATTACGGGAATTTGGGAACTTTTTTGGGGAGTACCTCTGCAACCAGGGATTACTGAACATCAAAATGTAACAACGAGGGCCTTTTACCACTGGTGCCCTGGGGCCCAACTGTACTAGTAGATCAAAAACCAATCACCAAGTACATACAGCCTGCTAGAACATGACCATAAAGAGGTAGTGAAGTTGAGCAGACCAAGGCTTACTGTAGGAGGTGGCATGGGTGGAAATTCAGAACTCAGTGAAACAGTTCATTGTGGTTAATAAATCAATGTCCAGTACGTGCTTTTACTTTCATCAAGTCAAAGAGCTAAACACTACTGATATATTTCAGGGGCATAATTAATGGAGACGGTGATCCCCATGGACACTTAATACTGTTTGGTTATTGCTCCCTTGTTGTTCCATATCAAGATCAGGTTGCCTTGACATATTCAGGAAGACCTTAGGCAGTGGGAGTATATTTACCCTCTCGCTTCCCACTGGCAGTGGCTATGGGCTAGGCAGCGTACACAGCGAAGGACATTCCACTGCCACTGTGTTTATAGGCCTTCTCTTAAACTCTGTAGACTTGGTTGTTCAAGTATGTCAGTTTATTCGGTGCAAAGGCATTTCCTGCAATTTGTCACCAGCTGGGTGCTCGGGCCTTTATGTGGTCATGTACATACTGGCACATATTTCTTGCTGGAGCAGCAGTGTTTGTATTGGCCCCGGCCCAACGCTCTTTGCTCTGCTCCCACTGCATTGTAGCTGTGCGGTAGCACAAGCTTGTGGATCAGATATAGAGAGGTGACAAGGGCACAGGTAACATAAGGACACCCTTGCATCAACTGGCAAGAGGGAAATTTAATTCAAATTATTATTTGTATTTCATATGTATAACATGATTAAAAGTCATGTACAAAATTAATGTAAATTATTTTTTAATTTTTTAACCACCTGTGATCACGGCTGTCTTGGCCGAAATGTGTTGGGTGGTATGTCTCCATTAAATCACTTTTGCATTTGACTGCTCTGGAGTGCCTGTTTATCCAGTATTAGGGGTGTCTTTCATAGATTCACATGCCTGAATCATTCCCCGTCGTCGAGACGGGAGCCTCCGGTAAAAAGGACCAAACTCTTAGAGCCAGCCAATCAGCTATCGCCTCCCTCTAGAACCTTCCTGGCAGGAGCCTCAGTCCCTCAGATTTTCTACCGCACGTTGTGCTAGGGAGTCTCCAGCCTGAGTTCTCCTCAGGATTTCCTTCAAACCAGATTGTTCACTTTTTTAAGTGACTTACTTCTTCAAGGACTTGAACGCAGACCACTTCAGGCCACTTATTACTGCAGTGAGTGTTTATTTCTTCTAAAACTCCTGGCATGTCTGAATCCCAGAAGAAAGCCCTTTTCAGGGCCTGCTCTTCATGTGGGAAGAAGAGGCTACATGTGGACGACAAGCATGACCTCTGCCTATATTGCCTTTATCCTGACCACGTGCCTAAGGACTGTAAAATATGTAGGTCTTTCCCTCACAAGACCTTGAGAGACAGAGAGGGTCGTCTGCTTATCTGGCTGGACAGGCTTAAGGACAGGGAGAGTGTGGTATCCTCAGAGGGAAGCTTTTCCAGAACCTCTGAAGTCTCCCTGAAGAGGCCGAGAGTGACGTCTCCTGGCCCCTCAGACGCTCCTCCTATGAAGACACAGAAGAAGTCTTCAGAGGCAAGATCTTCAAAATCTTCAGTGTCTGACAAGGACTCTCTGACTTTTAAAAAGCCTACCCTGCCGGCCAGCAAGATTGCGACACCTTCCTCAGCGCAAAAAAGGGCACCAGGTCATGTCTCCACAGCGACGACAACTGTGTCAACAACGACAGCGTCGTCAGTCTTCTAGTCGACGACGACCACCCCTTCATCGTCGTCAGCAGGTACACCTATCTCGTCTGTTATACTGCTAAAACCATCGTCGACGTCTAAGACATCGTCGACGACGAAGATTGTCCCGCCGCCGACGACATCGTCGATGAGGAGCCCCCCGTCGACGGAAGAGTCGACGACGAAGACGTCGACGACGAGGGCGTCGACAACGAAGGCATCGACGACGAAGGCATCGACGACGAAGATGTCGACGTCGAAGGCATCGACGACGACGTCGACGACAAATGAATCGTCGACGAGCGCATCGTCGACGAAGACCTCGTCGACGAGGAAAACATCGTCGACGGGGACACCGTCGACGAAGGCCATGCCGTCGACGACGGTATCGTCGACGGGAACGTCGTTGTCGTCCATGGGTATTTCTGAGCCATGGAAGAAATCCGAACTAGTAGGAATGTCGTCTATGGCGCTACCACCGTTACCAACAGCACGGAAGACTGCAGGGGATCCTGTACATGGTTCTGGATCTGGCAAACTGACCAAAACACAGATTACACCGGAAACAACGTCTCCAAGTAAGGTGCAAACCAATTTGCCTATGGAGATTCTTCAGAGTGAGGAGTCGGAAGAAGAACTTTTTGATCAGGCTACTTCCCCTTCTGAACTGCACGTCAAATGTCAGAGCACGGACGAAGAACAGGAGGAGATGAGCGGCCAGGAACGCCCCGTCCGGGAACAGGTTCGCACGGAGGTCACCCCGATGGTATGCCTTCCCCTGTCGATTGTTAATGACCTCAAATACCTTATCCGGGACTACAAGCAACGTTTCCCGGAATCGCCAGCACTGGACACAGGGGGCCCGGTGCCTACTACAAATCCACCAACGACAGCCCCAAAGCAAACACGACCAGCTACTCAGGTCTGCCACGAGAAACTGCCACCTCAGGTGATAGAGTCATCGGATGAGGAGGCTGAGGAGATGGAAGAGGGGGAGGTCCAGGAAGACCAGACGGACCAGGATGAGGAGGAGGAGTATGTGGCATCCTCCCCAGCTTCCCCACAACCGCGCCAAGCTGATTAACCGCCAGTGGATATTGGCGGTTTTCATAAGATAGTTGAACGAGCAGCGACGCGGTTTCATATGGTCATGGAATCGACGGAGACTGAGTGCTTCTTGCATGACTTCAAGGAGCAGACGAAGAAGACGACGAAGTCAATCCCAATTATTGACTTTCTCTGGGACCAGGGAAAGAAACTAATGCTGACGCCGGCCTCCGTACCTGCGGTTGTTCCACGCCTGGATAAAAAGTACAAGGCTCCATCCACGGCGCCGGCTTGCCTTATTGGACACCCGAAACCGGATTCGGTCGTGACCCAGGCGGCCCAGAAGAATTCTTGTAACCCTTCCTCTCCTCTGTCAGCCCCACCAGACAAGGAGGGCAGAAAGTTGGACACAATTGGCAAAAGGTTTTCGACCACTTCAGCAATGACCATCAAGGTGGCCAACTCCATAGCCCTGTTAGGGCGTTATAACCGCCAACTTTGGGAGGATATAGCCCCATATTTAGCGGAGCTGCCAAGCGCAGTTCAGGAGGAGGTCAAGGCACTACTTTCTGAGGGCCAAACCTCGGCGGCCGAGATCATTGATTGTGCCATAGATGTGGCCATGACAGGTTTTCGTCAACTGGCTGGGGCTGCAGTCCTGCGCCGTCAGGGATGGCTGAAGGCAACATCGTTCAGGCAGGAAGTGCAGACGAAGGTGCTGGACATGCCCTTCGACGGACAACATCTTTTCGGAGATAAAATTGACGAGGCGCTCCAAACTATCAAGAAGGACACTGATACGGCTAGAGCGCTGGGAACCTTGCAAGCAAGGAATCCGTCCTTTCGGGGCAACAAATCTAGAGGCCAGTCCTCCTACAGAGGATTCTACCAGAATAGGTCCTCGTATTCCTTCCAGAATAAGACCCAGTACCAGCAGAAGCAGGAACAAGGTCGGCAGTCTTCTTATGGAAGATCTAACTTCAGGGGTAAGAACCAGAAGAGGGGCACCGGCGGACGCCAGTGACCAGTTACTCCAGCCAGTCCAGCTACTATCTCCCTCATCAAAGATTGGAGGAAAATTGACCCATTTCCTGGAAAATTGGCGCCTCATCACCACAGATCGATGGGTACTCCAACTACTAAGATTCGGCCATTCCCTAGAATTTACCACCATCCCATCTGCAACCCCTCCCTGCAGGTTTCCACACAAACATCTGCGACTGCTACTCCGAGAAATATCGGAGATGTTGAAGAAAGGAGCGATCGAGCGGGTTCCATCGGCTCAGAGGGAGAAAGGATTCTATTCCCGCTTCTTTCTTATACGCAAGAAGGAAAAGAAGTGGAGGCCCATTCTAGATCTCAGGGCACTCAACTCTTTCCTGAAGAGTCAGTCGTTCAGGATGGTGACGCTCCAAGAAATACTAGGCATTCTAGAAAAAGGAGAGTTCATGACATCCTTGGATCTTCAGGATGCCTACTATCACATCCCGATACTCAGGGGGCACAGAAAGTTTTTACGTTTCGAGGTTGCAGGACAGCACTACCAATTCAAGGTCCTGCCGTTTGGCCTCAAATCCGCTCCGTGGATTTTCACGAAGTGCCTTTCACCTGTGGCAGCTTTCCTGCGTCAAATGGGTCACCAAGTCTTCCCCTACCTCGACGACTGGCTGGTAAAGGCACCGACAGCTGCAGGCGCAACCAAATCCTCCAACGCCTGTACCAATCTTTTCCAACATCTAGGATTGACTCTCAATCTTCAGAAATCCTATATGTCCCCAACAAGAAGCATCACCTTCCTCGGGGCGACCCTGAATACGGAATGCGCGAGGGCATTTCCTTCAGAAGAAAGAAAAAACAAGATAATATCTCTGGCCACGGCGGTGGCATCAAGGAAGTCCCTAAGGGTTCGCACCTTCAAATCACTCCTAGGAATGATGTCTTCTTGTATACTCCTCATCCCTCACTGCAGACTTCGGATGCGTCCATTGCAAGAAGCCCTCACGAACCAATGGACTCAGAGTACGGGTTCGTTCGAAGACATTGTGAGGATAACACCGCGAATATCCAAGAGCCTCGAATGGTGGAAGGATTACAGGAATCTGTCTATGGGACTGCCATTCCTGCTTCCAGCAGCGCCGCTGGTGATCACCACCGATGCATCTCTGGCGGGCTGGGGAGCTGTCCTTCAGGACCTCCGAGTAAGCGGCAAATGGTCAGATCAGGAGCAGCATCTCCATATCAATCTTCTGGAGTTGAGGGCTGTGTATCTAGCGCTACAAGCCTTTTTACCACGCATCCAGAACTCCCAGGTGCTCGTCAGAACGGACAACACCACGACGATGCACTATCTCAACAAACAGGGAGGAACGCGTTCGCTCACTCTATCACGCGAATCGCAAAAGATCTGGAACGGGCTTGTTCTCCATGGGATCACTCTCAGAGCGGACTATGTCCCGGGCAAGGACAACACTATCGCAGACGCCCTAAGCAGTCAGAAATCCCTCTCCCACGAATGGGAGCTCGACGAGAATACGCTAACGCACATATTCTCAGAATGGGGAGTCCCAGGAATCGACCTGTTTGCCACCAAGGAGAACGCCAAATGCCCAAACTACGCAAGCTGGCATCCCCAACCAAGGTCACTCGGAAATGCCTTTTCCATAGGCTGGTTCAGCGTATTTGCGTACGCTTTTCCGCCGTTCCCGATGATTTCCAGGGTCCTCAGGAAGATGAAGGCGGAGCCTTGTACCCTGATCCTAATTGCCCCGTTCTTGCCGAGGCAGCACTGGTTCTCGGACCTTCATCGCCTCTCCATCAGGACACCGATTCGTCTGAAACAGCACCCGAACCTGCTGACAATGTCCAACGGACAGGTGCAATTCCCGAACCTGCAATCGCTCAGGTTATCGGCCTGGCTCCTGAGCACAGAGAGTTCTGTCATTTAAACATCCCGCAGGACTGCAGGGACGTGCTGGCAAAAGCGAGGGCGGATAGTACCAACAAAACCTACTCTCTCAAATGGAAACGCTTCTGCGTATGGTGTTTAGAGAAAGGCCTGAGACCACTCCATATCACACCTGAACAGATATTGCCATATCTACTACACTTGGCACAGTCAAGTTTGGCGCATGCATCCATAAAGGTGCATCTGGCAGCCATTTCACGTTTTACCAGGACTTACAAAGGCCCGTCTCTCTGGTCCAGTAGGCTTATCAAACAGTTCCTCAAGGGACTATATAGGTCCTTCCCAAGGCCTAGACGGGTCCCACCGACGTGGCACCTCAACTTGGTCCTTAACCAACTCATGAAGCACCCTTTTGAGCCCATTCATCGAGCTTCCATCAAGTACATCTCATGGAAAACGGCTCTGCTGCTCGCTCTAACATCTGCCAGGAGAGTCAGCGAGCTACAAGCTCTCTCCATTCAGGAACCCTTCATGCAGTTCAAACAGGACAGGGTGGTGCTGAGGACAAATCCCAAGTTCATAACAAAGTGCCTTCAGACTTTCACCTCAACGAGCCGGTGGTTCTACGTTCCTTCTTTGCAAACCCTACCACGGCAGCAGAAAGGACGCTCCACTCTCTGGACCTCAAAAGGTGTCTTAAGTTTTACATAGACAAAACAAAGAGCTTCAGGAAGTCATCACAGCTATTTGTGGCCTACAGTAGGCCAAGGTTGGGTATGCCTCTAACAAAACAGAGCATCTCACGGTGGATCTCCTCAGCGATAGCATTCTGCCATGACGGGGCCGGACGGCCTTTAAGAGACAGGGTGGAAGCGCACTCCACCAGAGCGATGTCCACATCAGCAGCGCTGTTCGCTGGAGTGCCGATTTTGGACATCTGTAGAGCGGCGACGTGGAAGTCACCGCACACCTTCTCCAGACACTACTGCCTGGATGCCGAACTTACGAAGGATGCGGCAGTGGGCCAGGCGGTGCTTCGCCATCTATTCCAGTGAGGTGAGCCTTCCAACATCCCGCCATCCTGGTATGCACATCTTTTGCTGATATACTGTTTTGACGTATGCCAATGTTTCAAACTGATATGATAATATGTGTATTATCTAAAATAACTATATGGCATGTTACATCAGAAATGTGCATAATGTATTGCTGACTACTCTGATTCAGGCATGTGAATCTATGAAAGACACCCCTAATACTGGATAAGAAACTCGTTACTTACCTGTAACAGCAGTTATCCAGTATTGGTGTCTTTCATAGATTCACATGCAACCCTCCCGCCTCCCCTGGAAGGACTCACGTCTCTCTCTAACTATATTACGCCTACCTAGCTTGGTGCGTACGAAAATCTGAGGGACTGAGGCTCCTGCCAGGAAGGTTCTAGAGGGAGGCGACAGATGATTGGCTGGCTCTAAGAGTTTGGTCCTTTTTACATAAGGACTAGGATAGGCTACTAAGGGGAGGCCCTTAGGCCTATTTTTCTCTATGTATGTCTATAGGACATTACTTTTTTATGTACCGGAGGCTCCCGTCTCGACGACGGGGAATGATTCAGGCATGTGAATCTATGAAAGACACCAATACTGGATAACTGCTGTTACAGGTAAGTAACGCGTTTCTTCTTTCTGAGGGAGGACACAGTGTCTGCTGTTATGTTTCTGGGTATTATTCACACTGGGGATCGGGATAGCCGGTTACGTACTGGTCCCACAATTGACTGAATTCACTCTAACGTACGTCCGGTACAGTAAGGTTCTAAGGGTTAAAGGCTAGTATCGTGCCCAATGGGATTTCTCTTCAGAACTGGTAGGTTGGTGAGTGAGGTGATAAAGTTGCTTCTTTGGGAGGAGTCCTTTTTAGGACGAGAACCCTCACTCACCCATGGGTGACATGCTTCATCATTGGGTCTCCTCCTCACACCCGGACCGCGAGGTCCGTGGTGTGGGCTACAACTCCCAAAGTGGGAGGAGAGGAGGTGTTTTTAGATAAGCGATGGAGATAGAGTCAGTGAGGGACAGAGCGCATTCAGAAATTATGATGTGCTGTGTAGGTTAAAACTACTTCCAAAGGGCCAAAATATTTTTTTTTCAGTAGGTCCAGAGGAGTAGGATTAACAAGAGGTCACTCTGTTAATTGTACTCGTATGGAAAGATTCCAAGAATTGTAATAATAAATAAACAGTTATTCTTTATACTGGCCCGTCACAAGATCGAAAGAGCCAAGTCGGTGGCTCCTCAGGGAGTCAGTCGTATCCACCCTCAAGCCACTAGATACAGCCAGGAGCGCCTCACTAATGTTGGGTGCCTAGGTCTTCCCACCAGGAAGAATAACTGTTTATTTATTATTAAAATTCTTGGAATCTTTTTATAACAGCACAATTAACAGAGTGACTTTAACCACCGACTGTCCTGATTAACCCCTTATGGGGGTCCGCTGTTGGGCAGAAACATGTTGACCACGACCACCTAAAGGGTTATATTTGTTAGAGAACCCTAGTCCTCTTTTTAATCCTACTCTTCTGGACCTACTGAATACATATTTTTGGCCCTTTGGAAGTAGTTTTAACCTACACAGCACCTCATAATTTCTGAATGCACTCTGTCCTTCACTGACCCTCTCTCCATCGCTCATCTAAAAACACCTCTGCTCCTCCCACTTTGGGAGTTGTAGCCCACACCACAGCCCTCGCGGTCCGGGTGTGAGGAGGAGACCCAATGATGAAGCATGTCACCCATGTGTGAGTGAGGGTTCTCGTCCTAAAAAGGACTCCTCCCAGAGAAGCAACTTTATCACCTCACACACCAACCTACCAGTTCTGAAGGGAAATCCCAGTAGGCACGATACTAGCCTTTAACCCTTAGAACATTACTGTACTGAACGTACTTTACTGTGAAATCATGTTTTTGCGTATCCCATGCAACACCAGTGCGCCAGTGTTACCAAGGCCACAAGGGGTGTAACTTGGGAATCAAGGAAATGCATATATGTGTATATATGGGGTCTCCCTTTGAAGGCTGCTGTGTGAGTGCGAAAACCGTAGTCAGCAATATTGGGACGCCACACGGCATTCGAGTGTTGAAATGACTCAAATCTCACTCGCAACGGGACGCACAAAACCCGACATGGACCAACTTTGGGAGCAGTGAAGATGTGACTGTGGAGGATGAGCTAATAACTTACTCCAAAGGGAGTGGACCTTTCCTGATTTAAAACTGGCCCCCAGGTGGAACATCTTCGCTAAGGTGGAACGGGCACTGAGGAAAACTGCAAGGCTGACACGCGTCTGCACAGCGCGTTTCAGCACCACAACATTTCCATGTCACGAGCTTGTCATTTTGGCATTAAAGTCTTTTCCTTGTCATCGAGCTGTGTCAGACCTGTTCACACCAGAGTGGGAGTTGGGCCATATATATATGTCCCAGGCACTAATACATTCACTGCTCTAATCGCCACAGCAGTACCTATGAACGTCAGAATTCCCCCTGTCACTTCGTGAGCACTCTTCCAATCACCTTGTCAGCACTGTGTACTTATCCAATCACTGCTCCTATACCCTAGCACTTATAAATTCACCATGTACTCTCTTTGCAGTATTCTAATCATCCAGTCACTAACCATGTACTTATGGAATGACCCAGGCACTAACAGATGTAGTGCTACAATCCCCTGAGGACTACCTATGCACTCCAGGAATCCCCCTGTTAGTCTTTGACCACTATAGGTGTTATAGTTCTTTGGATTCGTACATGATAGTGGCTGAGTGACTGAGGAGTGCACGGGGAGTGACAGGGTGATTGATGGACTGCAGGGGTACTAGCAGGGGAATTGAAGGAGCGAATGAGAAGTGTATAGGTGGTTAGAGGACTGCATGGGTAGTACACAGGGATTGTAGCAGTGCAGGTGTTAGTGCCTGGATCATTACATGACTACATGGGTAGTGACTGGATGATTAGAGTACTGCGAGGAGAGTGCATGATGAATTTATAAGTGCTTGGGTTTTGGCGCAGTGATTGAATAAGGACATAGAACTGACTGGGTGATTGGAGGACTGCATAGGTAGTACCAGGGAGATTACTGGACTGCATAGGTAGTCCTCAAGGGATTGCAGCGGTGCATGTGTTAGTGACTGGGTCATTGCATGAGTGCATGGGTAGTGACTGGATGATTAGAGTGCTGCAAGGACAGTGCATGGTGATTTTATAACTGCTTGGGTTTTGGCGGAGTGATTGGAAAAGTACATAGTGCTGGCTGGGTGATTGGAGGAGTGCATGGGTAATGACAGAGGGATTTCTGGAGTGCATGGGTACTACCTGGGTAATTGGAGGAGTTAATCAGTAGTGTGTAGGTGGTTAGAGGTCTGTATGGGATGTGCTCAGGGGATTGTAGAAGTGCATGTGTTAGTGCCTGGGCCATTGCATGACTACATGGGTAGCGACTGGAAGATTAGAGTACTGCAAGGAGAGTGCAAGGTGAATTTATAAGTGCTTGGGTTTTGGCGGAGTGATTGGATAAATACATGGTGCTCGCTGGGTGATTGGAGGAGTGCATGGGTAGTGACAGGGCGATGGCTGGACTGCATAGGTAGTGCTCAGGGGATTGTAGAAGTGCATATATTAGGGCCTGGGTCATTGCATTAGTACATGGGTATTAATTGGATGATTAGAGTACTGCAATGAGAGTGCATGGTGAATTTATAAGTGCTTGGGTTTTGGCGGAGTGATTGGATAAGTACACACATGTCACGTCAGGCCCCACCTCCTCCCTTCACCACTGTGCAAATGCACCCCCTGGCGGGTTTTAAGTTGGGGGATTAATTCCCCTTGAATCTTGAAGGTCCCTGGGGGCCAACTAGCCCACCAGGTACCTCCAGTAAGCGCCACAGAGCTGCGTTGCAGGGAGGTGGTCTGAGGCCACACCCCTTTTTACACCTCTCTACAACGCAACTCTGTGGCGCTTACTGGACGTACCTGGTGGGCTAGTTGGCCCCCAGGGACCCTCAGGTTTCAAGGGGACTTAATCCCCTAACTTAAAACGCGCCACAGGGCATGTTTGCACACTTGTCACATCATGCCATGCCCCCTCCCTACACCACTGTGCAAACGCACCCCCTGGTGCATTGTAAATTGGGGGATTACGTCCCCTTGAGTCCTGAGGGTCCCTGGTGTCCCTGATGTGACAAGTGTGCAAACGCACCCTGTGGTGCGTTTTAAGTTGGGGTATTAAGTCCCCTTGAATCCTGAGGGTCCCTGGGGGCCAACTAGCCCACCAGGTACCTCCAGTAACCACCACAGAGCTGCGTTGCACAGAGGTGTAATAAGGGGCGTAGCCTCGGACCACCTCTCTGCAACGCAGCCCTGTGACGCTTACTGGAGGTACCTGGTGGGCTAGTTGGCCCCCAGGGACCCTCAGGATTGAAGGGGAATTAATTCTCCAACTTAAAACGCGCCACGGGGCACGTTTGCAGAGTGTTGCTGGGAGGGGGCGTGGCTTACGGCGTGATGCCGGCTTTTTTAAATTGGTTTTTTTTTAGAAGGGGTGTAGAACCGGCTTTTCGAGACCCTTCCCGACTGGAGGGTTAAAGCCAGCATTGCAGGTGACACCCGGAATCTACGGGTTCACCTTGATTACTTGTGTATTACCAAAAGAGACCAGGACAACTTAGCTGTGGAAGAAAGTAAATTACTTTATTAGCTCGAGCTAAGGACAGGGTCCCAGAATGGTACGAAGACAATTCTACGGAGACTGCTGCTTCACTCCACAGCGCACACATAATTATAGCACTAGCCACACCCTTTACACATCCAACAAGTTCCTCATCAGTCTGAAGTGGCGTAATCGTGGCCAGAGAGCGTCTGCCTCTGATTGCACAATGTACACAGCCTCTTGCTTTAGCTCCCAGATGGCGTGGTCACAGAGCACAGCTGTTGGTGTAAGAGACTGAGTTACCAACAGTGGACAGGATGTGGCTAAGTCTCTGGCACAACCGGGGGGGGGGGCGAGATACACAAGCAGCTTCTGGAATCGGCTCAACCGCAAGGAGCGAGGAGGGTTAAGCAAGTTCTAACAGGGACATAGAAAGCAATCCTTCACCAGGTTGCCGAGAACATGGCAACACAAAATGGAGTCTCAGTGGCCATTTTAAGCACAGTCCCTCCTTTTGCCATGAAGGGGCAACTTTCAGTCATCACCTAGGTCAATGTCCATCATATTCTGGACCTCCTTCTCAAGCATCATCATGGCATTTTGGTGGTGTGAATTTACTTTCTTGGGTGTTAAAGAGGTGGCACAGAGGCCACATAGCGCGGGCATACATTGAACACAGAGGCAGCAAGAAAAGAATGCAGCTGCAATGATGGCAACGAAAATCAATATCTTCCATCCCCACTGAGAGACCAGGCCCCAAAACCAACCGGTTAGGGACCATGAACCCTCATCCTGATGGATGTCGGAAACAATCTTATGGAGCTTCTGGATTGCTTGATAAACTGTCGGTGCATTATCAGGTATATATACACAGCAGCTGGTTCTGATCAATTTACAGACTCCTCCACGGTCCGCCAGGATAATGTCAAGAACCATCCGGTTCTGCAAAGTCATGAGGCGGTCCACTTGAAGTTCAGCAGTGATGTTACTGAGAGCACCGGCAGTCACGTTGATGGTGGCCTCTGCCACTCTTGTAAGGTGTCGAATATTGCGACTATTGACCATAGGACCCCAAAAGGGGAGGAACCCTTTAGCAAAGTCTCCAAATTCTTGGCCAGCTGTGTCTTCACTGTCAATTACACCTCTCTTCTGGATGTGGTGTGTTGTATCGGCTGTGTATGTTGGGGGAAGCAACCAAGCGATATAACAGGTGCCAGCCCATGACTTGGGCAGCCAGGTGTAGGCCTTGCTCCCGCACACAAAATAGGTATTGAGCGAAGCCACCAGAGCTGTGCGAGTCAAGCCATTAAGCTGGAGCGTGTAGGTGCAGTCACTCTCCCCCACCCATACTGTTCCACTGCTCTCAATGAGGTATCGTCCAGAATGTGGGTAGATAGGGAGGTTCCTGAGGGGCGGCAGCCATCATCTCCCTCCACTGCCAGTGAGGCTCAGCGGATAGAAAGACCCGTGGTTGTTCTCATATTCATCCTTTTCGGGTGAAGTCCTGTTCATATTTGGCCACTCCGTAGCTAAAATGTGGGTGAATGCTTGCTTGCTACTATTTTTCCCTGGGGATCGCGTAGATGGATTACCTGAATAGAAGGCGTCAAAGAATACCGTAAACCATCCGTAGGCTGAACCGGCTCGAGAAAAGGGAGCGGGAATCAGGGGCATCCCTGTGCCCGCAGTATGGGGCAGCAACCCACATACCCAACAGTTCGTTGTATTCACAAGCTGGTGCTGGTGCTGGTGTAACATCTGAATGAAAGTATTGTTATAAAATTCTGCCCTTCTTGTTTGCACGTGGGGGGCAATGACACATGCTGATGAGGCCATTCTGTAGAGGTTGGAGACTCAGGTGCTGCAAGGGCAGCGTGTGTTATCCACCCGAGGCAGGACAGTACAAGTAAAATAATTATGAGTACAAGTAGACAGATCGTGTACCGGCCATGTATTATCTTTATGTACTTTCTCTTCTTCATTTTCCTGTCCTTTAAGCTTTCAGCGTTCATTTTTGTCACCGTCATGCCTCAACCGGTCTTCCCTAGTTGCTTCCTGTGATTGTTGGTTGCTTCACGGACAGTGATTCCAGCAGTCCTATTGACACGCTCTGGTCCACTGCACCGGTACCGGTCGGATATATCCGCCGGCAAATATCACAGCCCTGCAGCGAGCGTCAGGCCAGGTGAGGTAGAGGGCAGAGACCTTTGTCTCTTCAGTCCTTTTTTCTGGGTCGAAGGTTGTACCTGGTGGATCCGGGCGTTGTTTGATCAGGAAACAACGGTTCCGCCTGTTGAGTGTCCCGCAGCCTCAAACACGGAGGAACAGCAGCTTGCAGGATGTCGTCGTCCTCTCGCTCAGATGATGCCCAGGCAACGTTAGCGTCACTGAAGGGTACAAAGCATGGGACTTGTTCACATTCGTCGTCTCCCAGACCCTCCTTGATCCACTGGTCATATGGCAGTGGCAGAGGCACTCGTTTGCAGTGCATCACGTGTACCCAATTCTTTCTTCTTGCCACTTTCACTGCAGACCTGGTAGCCAACAACACTTGCTGGGGTGCTTTCCACCTCGGCTCCAGGTTCTTGGTCCTCTGGAAGTTTCGGATGCAGACCTAATCACCTGGCTGGATGGTGTGGCCAGGGCCCTCGGGTTAGGGTGGCAGGATGTCCTGTACCTGACGATGAATAAGACACAGGTTAGTGGTCAATTCATGTAAGTAATCAATCAACAATGGGTATTCAATATCAGAATATCTCTTTGGGCGGGGAACTCCCCAAACATTAGCTGGTTGACCAAACACTATTTCATAAGGAGATAGTCCGGTTCGGGAAGGTGTGGCTCTAGTGGATAAAAGGGAAGTCCTGTATCAGCCTGTATTTTATTCAATTTCTTTTTTTTTTTTTTTTTTTAAAAACCTTTATTTCTCCAAGAGTCTGGACACAGCTATTCAGCCGACAACCCGGAGGTTCGGCAGCTTCGATAGAGAAGGACAAAGAAGCGTCCACATTGCATTAAAGGAGCAGTGAAAAGATTCAATTTTTAAGTAAACACAAACACACAACAAACCCCAGCAAGGCAAGAACACTGAATGCCCATGGTGATAGCCCCCCAGGGGAGGCCGGACCCCAATCATCTAACAGTCACAGTACTGTGATAAGAGGAAGAAGGGGGACAGCAGAGGCCCAAGAAGTCAATTAATCATCACATCTTATATACTGGGCTGGAAAGAATGTCAGGAAGAAAGCTGTTCCTCGGGGGGATCCAAATCAGGGGCAAGACAAATTCCCCCCCTGTATTGATTCCACCGCCCCCAGATGGCGTGCCACTTCCGAGGGCGGCCTCTAGCGCAATATACTGTCTTTTCCCTGAGCATACTCCAATCCATATTTTCTTTCCACGCGGTCAATGTGGGGGGCCCCACAGAGCCCCACAATCGCGCGATATCTCTCTTAGCGACCATGTTACCCAGAGTCACCCATTGGGCCTGTGCCGCATCGTGATCAGTGGGCCCCCAGACATTCAGGGGACAACACTGCGCTTCCGGCTGCATAGCAATGCCCGTCACCTCCCCCATCACTGCATGGACTCTCCTCCAGAATTCCGTGATGACACCACATTCCCAGATGATATGCAGGAAAGTACCCACCATACCACATCCCCTCCTACATAGGCCTTCCTCAGAGAATCCCATATGAACCAGCCTTGGCCCCGTCACATACACTCGATGCAGTATTTTGAGCTGCACCAGCCTCAGACGCGACGGGATCGCAACCTCCTTGGGAGAGGAAACCGCAGACTGCCAATCCTCATCATCCAACTCGAGTCCATCCCTAGTCCACTGGTCCCGCAGCCCCAGAAGCGTATCCGCCCGGACGTTTATCAATTTCTTGTAGATGAGCGAGATCGTGCTCTCAGGCATATGGCCATCAAGGATCCGGTCCTCCAAAGGGGAGGACTCAGGCACCTTCTCACCCTCCACGAGGACTGACCGGAGGGCATGACGCACCTGAACATAGCGGAAAAACTCGGAAGTCCCCAGCTCATACTCCTTCTGCAACTCTTCAAAGGACTTCACCCTCCCCTTAATCAGCACATCTCCGACCCTTGAGATGCCGATCAGGTCCCATTTATCAAAACCTTTTGTATGCCAAAGCCTACCCAATCTTTCAGATTCAAACAGCGGGGTAGCGAGGGTGAGCCTATCCTTCCAGCCCAACGAGTCAGTTGCCATCTTCCACACACGCACCGCCACCCCAGTGGGCCCCGTGAGGGACGAGTCCAGGGACCGCGAGTACAACGCCCTGTGATAGTTACCACCACGCAGCAACCACCTATCCATGGCATAACCAGGGCTGAGGGCAGGGCCATAGAGACAATGATTAATCGCGCTCAGCTGGGTGGCCCAATAGTAGCGTCGGATGTCTGGAAGCGCAATACCCCCATCATACCATGGAAGCGTCAACTTAGCAATTGCTATTCGCGGCCGCCCGTCCCACAACAACGTTCGTTGGAGGCTTTCGATCTCCCGAAAGTATTTGGCCGGTACCCAATCTAGAGTATTCTGCAATGCGTAGAGGAACCGGGGAAGAGACATCATTTTGAACAAGGCAGCGCGCCCAACGAGGGAGAGCGGCAGCCTCCGCCAGCCCTCTACATCCCGCCGCAGGCGCGCTAGGGGGGGGAGCAGGTTCCTCTCATACCGCAAAGCGGAGTCCGTGGAGATAAAGATCCCCAGATACACGAAGCCCTGCTGAGCGATCTGGATCGAACAAGTTCGCGGGATCGGTGGAACCTCGCCACTCAGAACATATAGATACGATTTACTCCAGTTGATGACGAGACCCGAATTCCTACCGAAAGATGTGAGAACGTCGCAGACCACTATCAGTGATTTCTTGGGCGAGGCAAGATACAACAGGATGTCATCAGCATATAGCGAAATGCGGTCCTCGTGTTCGGGCGACCATCGAAGTCCCCGTATATCCGGATTCCAGCGTATCCACGCCGCCAGTGGCTCAAGGGCGAGGGCGAACAACAATGGCGACAGGGGGCAACCTTGCCGAGTGCCCCTCCCAAGCTGAAACGGAGTCGACGCCCGGCCATTTACCACCACACTCGCAAGGGGTCCCTCATACAGCAACCTCACCCAACTCACAAAACCATGTCCAAAGCCGAACTTGGCCAGCACAGCCCACAAATATGCCCATTCCACCGTATCAAAGGCCATCGTGGCATCGAGAGACGCCACGACAGCTGGTTCACGCAGCGTGCCCGCCCTGGCGATTACACCATGAAGGCGCCGAAGGTTTAACGCAGTGTTACGATGCGGAATAAAACCGGATTGATCCGGATGGATCAGGTCTCCAAGTACCCTGATCAATCGGGCCGCAAGGACTTTAGCCAGAATCTTCGGCTCGGCGTTAAGAAGTGAGATAGGCCTATATGAGGCACACTTATCTCGGGGTTTACCATCTTTGTGTATAACAACAATTGTCGCCAGTCGCTGATCCAACGGGAGGGTCCCACTCCCCCGCGCCTCCACGAACATGGCGCGCAGGCGAGGGGCAACCTCATCCGGAAACAGCTTATACAGGTCAATTGGCAAGCCATTCGGGCCCGAGGCCTTGCCCGAGTTCAGCGCGCGGATAGCTCCCGCCACCTCATCGACCATTATGTCTCCATCCAGATCGTCCCTATCTACGTCGGAAAGACAGGGCAAAGCGATATCACCCAAGAGGTCACGCGAGTCCTCGAGCGGCCTATCCGACACTGAGGCATAAACCATACGGAAATAGTCCGTGAAGCACTGTACAATCCTCTCAGGTTCCACAATCACCTCTCCCCCCTCTCCCGTCAACTCCGGCACTACTCTATTAACCCGTTCTTTTTTGTCCAGCCAAGCTAGGAGTTTCCCGGCCTTGTCACCAACATCATACAAGCGGCCCTGCTGTTCCCTACTGAGGGTCTTAGCGGCATTCGTCACCAGGTCCTTATACTCGGCTTGCTTCAAGCTCAGCTCATGCAGTGAGGCCTCTGTAACCTCCTCCTCTAGCGCTCCCTCCAAAGCCACGATCTCCTCCTCAACCTGCATAACCTCGCCATCTCTCCGCCGCTTGGCCGCCACTACAAGGGAGAGGGCCTCCCCTCGCAGCACGGTCTTAAATGCTTCCCACAGCGACACTGCCGAGTCCACGGATCCCTGATTGTCCTTGAAAAAATTATCAACTGTCTTCACCAGTGCGCTGCGCATCTTGGGGTCTCGGAAGTACCAAGGGTTAATAGGAGCCACCCTTCCCCCTCCCTCACGGCCAACATCCAGCCTGACCCACACTGGCGAATGGTCCGATATACCACGCGCCATGTGCCTGGCCTCGGACACCATTGAGGCGTGCGCAGCCAGAGTGAGCAGGTAATCAATCCTAGAGAGGCTACCATGCGCTCCGGAGTGGAAGGTGTATTGGCTCTGTGTGGGGTGCCGGAGCCTCCAGCAGTCTATCAGGCCAAGTGTGTCAAGAAAGTCTGGAAGCCACTTCTGAGCCCCCCCTGTGTCTCTGGGCGGGTATCTATCCAGCAGCCCAGAGCCGACAGCATTGAAATCACCCCCCACCACAAGCATACCCCCCGGGAGATCCAGCAAGGCCCTACCCAGATCTGTAAACGTGGAGGCCTGCAGGGCCGGCGGGACATAAACCGAAACTAAAACCAAAGTTCTTCCTTCCCACCGCCCTGCCACCGCCACAAACCTCCCCCTATCGTCAACAATGGTGGAGTCCACCTCAAATGGTAGCGAGGCTCTGACTAGGATGCCCACACCCCTGGACCCAGAGGAAAATCCCGAATGAGCTATGAATTTATAACCCTTCCTATTAAGAGCATAGCACGTGTTACCTATAAGGTGCGTCTCCTGCAGTAGGGCGACATCCGGCAATGACCGTTTCAAGAATTGCAAAACAATCCCGCGCTTAATGTGATCCCCCAAACCATTAACATTCCAGCTAATAACACTTAAACCCCTACCCCCCATCCCCAAACGTAAGGAGGCCCACCCCACACCCGAAGAGCCACCATGGAACAGTCCTGAAAATAATCAATACGCCTTGCAGAAACAAACCCCCCAACAACAAACCCAAAATCCCAACTATCCCCCCCACCCTGCACCCCTGCTGCAGCTTACAAAGCCCCCCCAACTTGCAGTGTGCCTGTCGCCCTACCAAACCCAAAATCTACAAAAAGTACCCTAAGGGAGGAAAGAGCTCCCCTCGTCCTCCCACAACCCTCCGTATTTACTGCATTCTGTGCAAGTCATTAGCTAGAGTCAAATCGAGTCAGTCCGGTTCCGAAGACATCAACCTTGTTCATCCCGGCCACTGTCCCCGTCTGCGGCAGTGTCCTCTCCCGTCCATCGTCGGGGCAGAGCGTCCAGCCATTCATCGGCCATGACAGGCGACTCAAAAAAGAATGTTCGGTCTTCGTACACCACACGTAGTCTGGCAGGGAAGAGCATGGCATATTTCAGTTCCCTCTCCCGAAGCCGCCTCTTCACCCCCAGGAAGCCCTGCCTCTGCCTCTGCACCTGCTGGGTGAAGTCAGGATAGAATTTCACCGACGCGTTCTGGAAGGGGACCGGGCCCGTCACCCTCGATGCTTGCAGGATAGCGTCCCGATCTCGAAAATGAAAGAGCCGGGCGACAATCGGCCTCGGTGGGGCTCCCACCTTGGGCCTACCACCCGGCACCCTATGGGCCCTCTCAACTGCGAAAAACTTTCCAAGACCCTTAGGCTGCAGATGGTTAAGCACCAAGTCCTCCACTAGCAGGTCTACAGAAGTCTCGTCCGAGGACTCCGGGACCCCGATAACGCGCACGTTGTTTCGCCTGGCCCGGCTCTCAAAGTCCTCCAGCCGACGGGCGGCGAGATCACTCTCGGTCCGCAACTTACGGACCTCGGTCTGTAGTTCCGAGACATCATCAGCGAGGCCCGTGGTCTTGAGGTCCAGGGTTTTAACTCGTTCGTTCGTTTTGCCCAAATCCGCGCGGATCAGATTAACGTCCACCAAGATGGCATCCACTTTGTGCGCCAGGGCATCAAACTGTCTCCCAATCGAAGTCTGCAGCCCTTCGAGCGCGCCCATGACATCCTGGAGCGAGAGCTCCGGGGCCAAGGGTGAGGCAGTCTTCTGTGCATCCGGCGACTGGCTCGGTCCACCCGGTGACCCCTTCTGCTGGGCGTAGCGGTCCATATTATTGGCCTGAGTATAGGCTCCCCGCCTGGTGGCCTTAGGCTTCAGCCGATCCACCTCTGCTTTGCCCGACATGGTTGGCTCAAGCAGGTCGGTTCAAACAGGACGACCCTCTCTCAGCGAAAGGAGGCAGGAGTGCGCAGTCCTGCGATGGGCCGCCAGAGTAGCGTGCAGAGCGTCCAAATGATAATAAAGCAGCCGAGAGCACTCCCTGGGCAGGACCAACAAAGGGCGAGAAAGTGAAAGTGAAAGGATAGGGACCTCCGTCCGGTAGTTCACACCTCGCCTGGCCGCTGTTGTTCAATTAGAGGTCGGGCATCCTGCCAACTCTAGCCCCTGGCATCCCTCGGAGATAGGCCTCAATCTTCCGCCATGCATAACTCCGGTTCCCGGTGGGCGATCCGACCGCGGGTAGCATCAATCGCCTCCCTGACAAGTCATCTGCACGATGCCATGCATGCAAACAGGATTAGAGACAGGATAGTCGACGGAGGGCACGAGGGTCTCGGGAGCTCAAAGCTCACGCGGCCATCTTGGTCAAGCGCTAGGCTCCTCCCCCCATTTTATCCAATTTCAATTTCAATGTCCCATTGTGGCGTTCAACCAGACCTGCTGACTGGGGGTGATTGGCGGCATGGAACTTCTGTTTGATCCCCATCCCTACACACACTTTCTTCATTATTTCTCCTGTAAAGTGACTTCCGTTGTCGCTCCAGATAATTCTGGGCATTCCGAATCTGGGAAAGAATTCCATCAACAGGATCTTAGCAGTGCTGATAGCAGTGTTGTCCTTAAGGGGGTATGCCTCAATCCACTTACTAAAGGCACACACAACCACCAGGACATATCGGAGGTTGTTGCATCTTTCCATCTGAATATAATCTATTTGAAGCACCTTGAAGGGGCAAGATGGGGGCACAAAATTCCCAGCAGATGTTGGTGTGCCCTTACCTAGGTCATGCATCAAACAAATCATGAAATTCCTGACTAGCCTCTCAGCATATTTTGGGATGTGCTTATTTTGCCATACCAGAGCTAGCAATTTGCAAATACCTTTTGCACTAATATGAGCTGGACCATGAGCCATAGTGACCACTGGCAAAACATAGGCATCGGGTAACAACCACCGCTGTTGTTCAGACAGATCCGTCCAACAGCCATTCTCATCTAATAGGCCTGTTTGCTCTTCCCAGAGAGCCTTTTCCTCTCTAGTTGCCTCCGCCTGTATTTCCTTCACATTTTCAAGTGTCCTCATCCATCCCTCCCTCCGGTACCCAATTTGAGGGGCCAGCTACATACATACGAGTGGAGACATTTTGTGCTGTTTCCTTTGCAGTCTGGTCAGCAAATGCATTACCTCTTCCTATGTCATCTGTTACTTTCTTGTGGGCGCTACATTTAACCACAGCTATCTTGGAAGGAAGGGTCAATGCTTCTAACAGTCTGCTGACCAGTTGACCATGTTGTATCTTAGTACCGTGAGAAGTTAAAAATCCCCTCTCAGCAAACAGTCGCCCAAAATTATGGGCCACTCCGAAAGCATACTGGCTGTCGGTGTAGATGTTGACGGCCATCCCCGCACTCAATTCACACGCTCTTATCAGCGCCACTAACTCAGTGGCCTGTGCTGATTGGTAAGGCATCCTCTCACTCTCCATCACTGTCTTTAACGTGGTGATAGCATAGGCGGCAGTTGTGCTTCCATCAGGAAGTTTGAAACAAGAACCATCCACATACAGGGTACCATCAGGATCAGTGAGGGGTGTGTCAGTCAAGTCTACACGGCTTTTAGTCTTTTCCTCCGTCCGGAGGACACAATCATGCGGATCAGAACTAGTGTTACCAATAACAAAGGGTAACAATGTGGCTGGATTCAGTGTAGTGCAGCAGTGAATGGTGATATGACTGGCTAAGAGAGTCAACTCATATCCGGAAAAACGTGCACTAGTAAGGTGTTGAGTTTTTGTTCTATTCAATAAAGTATCAACTGCGTGAGGAACCATAACTGTAAGCGCAGTATCAAGAACTAGACCAGCAGATTGGCGAATGGAGATGGCAGCTGCGGCTGCTGCTCTCAAGCAACTGGGCAAAGCGCGTGCCACGGGATCTAGAACTGCAGAAAAATATGCACAGGGGCGTTGTCTGTCACCGAAACGCTGTGTTAACACTTACAATGCGCAACCATCATGCTCATGTACGAAAAGAGTGAAGGGCTTCTGATAACTAGGGGTGCCTAGCACTGGGGCCGAACACAAGGCGGTTTTCAGTTCTTCAAATGCACGCTGGCACTTATTTGTCCAAGGAAGCGGGTGGGGAACATCTTTGAGTGTGAGGGCAAACAAAGGCTTAATGAGTAGAAAAAAATTAGGTATCCATTGGCGGCAGTAGGAGGTGATACCAATGAAAGCACGGACCTCTTTCTGCATTTTTGGTGGGGGCATTTTACTGATAGTCTGTATTCGTTCATGGGTGAGGCGGCGTCCCTCCTTCGACAGGAGATGACCTAAGTAGGTAGCCTCATGTCGACAATATTGGCGCTTGGAAAGGGAAACTTTGTGATTGAATTGTGCCAAATGCAGGAGCAAATTCATTGTAGCTTCTTTACATAATGCCTCGGTGTGTGCTGCTATGAGCAAATCCTCAACGTACTGGAGTAATGCGGTACCTTGAGGTAGGGACAGGGAATCAAGTTGGCTCTTGAGGGCCTGACTATAAATGGAAGGGCTCTCTGTATATCCTTGTGGAGCTCTACAGAACCGGAAACTACGACCTGCCAATGAGAATCCGAAAAGATCACTACTCTGTTCATCAACGGGTATACTAAAGAAGGCATTCTTCAAATCAATGACAGAAAAGAAACATGACGACGGGGGGATCATAGTGAGTAAGGCAGTGATATCTGGGACCACAGGAAACTGGGGAACTACTATTTTATTTATTTCGCGTAAATCAATGACAAAACGATAAACAGGGGGCTTGGAAGGGTCGTGCGTTTGAGGACAGGCAAAATTGGGCTGTTACACACATTGCCTCTTGTCTCTTCAACCACGCCCTTGTCAACAAGTTCAGAAATGATCTAGAGTAATGCCCTCTCCCCTTCTTTGGGTATTTTGTATTGGGGAAGGCGAGCATTTTCCTTTAGGGTAACAGAAAAGGGGGGTATGGACAAAAGACCTACATCAGTATCATCTTGGGCCCAAAGGGTGGGAGGGACATTTTGAATTTCCCGGGGAAGGGGATCTGAGGAGGCTAAATATACTGGATGTGTGGTAGGGGGGCTCATAGTGATGTAAACACCATCAGGAGAACAGTATATGGTGGCATATAATCTTTTCAATAGATCTAAACTCAACACATTTTCTCCACATGTGGAAGTCAAAACCAAAGGGGAATCAACCGTGTAGGGTCCTATCGTTAGTTCCAGTGGTTGTGAGACGGGGCTAAACACTGGGGTACCAGAAAACCCCACAGAAACGTTATTTGCACCTGACAAGGGGGCCCCAGGGATTTTAGACCTAGCAATAGAACTTTTGGTTGCACCAGTGTCGACCAAGAATGGTCCCGTAGAACCCAGTGTTGTAACACGAACATACGGTCCCTTCTGGTCAACAGGAATAGGCACGGGTCCCTTTCCTTGTCCTTGGCAATCCTAGTGGGACAGAAACCCCGTCCCTTCTTTGGGCTCATAATCCTCAGTAAAATAATTGTGATCTTCATAATTGGCTGCATCAAATCTATTCTCGTGCATCAGTGGGCGCCTGTCCTGTGACTGTGTTCTAAGTCCGCCTCGTCCTCTCTGGGGCTGTTGCCCTGTGAAACGGTCAGCAGGAGCAGAGTGGTTCCGTACCAACAAGTGACACTCATCGCGCCAATGACCCCTCGGCGACAATAAGCGCACTGATTGTACGCCAGCGGTGGGCGAGGAGTCACTGGGGCAGGTTTCTGAGCAACTTGTTTAAACTTTGGGGCACCCCTGTTTTGGGTCTGGGTCGGGTATGCCTGTTGGAGTAATACCTTTGTTTTTAGATCTTTAGTCTTCTTATCTGTTTTGTCTCGCTCTTCATTCTCCCTATTCTCATAATACTGGGTCATTGTCAAAATGCCAGACGGGGTGGAAATGGGCCAGGCACTTTCCGACATTTTGAGCTTAGTCCCAAGTTCTGGTAACAAATTGGACACAAATTTATCCACAAACAGTCGCTGTCCCCCCTCTGAAGTCATATCCTGTCCACTATAGTCGGTGAACGTGCTTTCAAATCGTGTGAAAAAGTCTGAGACACTTTCATCTTTCTTTTGCCTGCAAGCAGCTAATTTATCCCAATTAATTAATTTTTTTTTTGTTTTTTTTTTTGAAAAAACAACCTTTATTGAGATATAGTAAATAGACATAGCAGACTGCCGTAGGCTCCTTATACAATGGGTTGCTCCAGTGAGCACGTCCGTTACGGTACTGCATCTCTCACACAGCCATTTAGCCGACATCCCGGAGGACCGGCGGCATTGCAGTTCTACATAAAGCAGTCCGGGCTGAATCACTTCCAACTCGTGCAATACGTATTCACCCCCAACCTGCACTGTGGTGTAATCGTCCCCCTTGTCCAGCCCGCCAACAGTCCGCTCAATCCCCTAAAATTTCGTAAACCATATCTCAACACCCAACCCCCCACCCCGTTCGCCACCATGCCTCTGCCTCCTCCTGTTTTGTGTCTGCTTGTGCACGCTGTCTCAAACCAAGGCGCCGAACTCCGACCAGACACCACACCCCAAGCCTCCAGATCAGACCCACCCTGCGGTTCTAGTTTCTGCCTCGCAAGCACACTGCTAAGAAGCACACGCCGTATACAGGGGACACCCCGACCCTCCCTCTTCAAACCGGCCGCTCTCTCAAACGTT
Organism: Triturus cristatus; assembly: GCF_964204655.1. Classification (NCBI taxonomy): domain Eukaryota; kingdom Metazoa; phylum Chordata; class Amphibia; order Caudata; family Salamandridae; genus Triturus; species Triturus cristatus. The sequence continues at coordinate 1,238,471,308 of NC_140591.1, read as the reverse complement.
TCACTAACAACATAGCCCATCTCACCACTATTGGGCCCTAATCCGGTGTCACACCCTCCGCCGCCCCACTGCACACCCCAGGGGCTTCATGTTGTGCCTCCCCCTGACCAACCTCCTCAGAGTCTCCAGCTGTCATGTAAGTTCTATAGAGCGCCCAGAAGTTCTTGGGGCGACTCCTAGGGGGTAACAGTTCGCTATACGTTTCCGCCTGCGTGCTACAGTGCAGCATATCCCTGACCCACCGTTTCTTAGTGGGAAGAGGCCCTCTCATCCAGCAGGCCGCCACGACGCGTCTCGCGATCAGCAACGCCACGTCCGTCAGGCGCCTCAGCGCCCGCGGAAGTGGCCTGGAGTAGCCCAACAACGCCAGGGCCGGATCAGGGGGGATCTCTTTTTCCAAGATCTGGCTCAACTCACGGAACACCGCCGTCCAAAACCGGGCCACACCTGGGCAGAGCCAGGCCATGTGTAGAAAGTCAGCCACGAGGGTATGGCAACGCTCGCACTCCGCCGTAGGGCGCAACCCGTACCTATGTAGTCTTTCAGGGGTGTAGTAGACCCGCTGCAAGAACTTAAAGTGTATCAATCGGTGTCGACCATTCAAAGAGACCTTTTTAGTACTGGAGCAGCAGTACCTCCACATCTCATCTGAAATGTCCATTTCAAGATCCGTCTGCCAGGCTCGCCGCGCTGCAGAGCACTGGTTCTCCCTGTGTTGATCCCCAAGCTTTTTGAGTATCGAGACCATTTTGGATGGCGCCGTAGTTTTAATGACATAGGAAAGCTCTGGGATCTCGGGAGGCTCCGCCCCAGACGACCCCAAAAGAGACAGCAGCGCGCCTCGAACCCTGTGGAATTGAAAGCGCTGGAGCAACGTACTCCCCGGCTGCGTCGACACGACGCTCTCCAGCGTCTTGACCACTCCGTCTTGGAACAGGTCCGCCATCCTAACTATTCCCAAAGCACCCAACGCTCGTGTCACCCCCGCTTCCCGCAGAGGGGGGAGCCAAACCGCCCACTCCACCCGCATCAGCGGGGAGTATAAGAGGTCACGGTCTTGCCGTCTCATAATCGCGTGCCACGCATGGTTGGTAGTTCCGAGCGAGTCCAACAGCCCCACCCTCCGATCCGCGGGCAGAAAGATCGTCGCCGGAAGTGGAACCGGATCTGCAAACAAGCGCTCCAGCAGCACATGCGGAACGTCTGGTTCGGCGTGTATCCACGCATGCAAATGGGACGCCTGCGCCACTCTGTAGTGGCTCTCCAGATCCGGAGCTCCAAGTCCCCCCATCTCGTATGGCAACGTCAGCACTTTCCACTGGACTCTAGGTTGTCTACCACCCCAGGCCAGACGGATCAGGGTCTGGGTCAGCTGTGCAAAGAAAGACCTGGGTAGCACTATAGGGATGTTGGTGAAGAGGAACAGAAATCGCGGTAGGATGATCATTTTCATGATGGCTATCCTGCCCATCAGCGACAGAGGTAGCCTGTTCCACTCTTCTACCTCGTCCACGAGTTTGGAATAAGCCACCCCATAGTTTTCCCTCAGCAAGACCTCCGGGTCCCTGTGCAGCCGGATTCCCAGGTAGCGGATTGAGTCCGTTGTCCACTGCAAAGGGTATTGCATAGGGAACGGCAGTGTAGCCGGGGTCAGCGGAAATGCCAGCGATTTGTTCCAGTTGACCCTGAGGCCCGACAGCGCCCCAAACCGGACCACCTCCCGCAAGATAGAAGCAAGATTCTCCTCCGGGTCTCTGATGTACAGCAGCGTGTCGTCCGCGAAGGTGGAAATACCAATCTTATAAGAGGGAAAGTTGATTCCCTCGAATCTGTGGTATTCTCTTATTGCGCACGCTAGAGGTTCCGCCACCAGCGCGTAGAGAAGTGGAGAGAGAGGACAACCCTGTCTGGTCCCTCTAGTGATTGCAAACGGCTCCGTGACACGATCTCCGAGGCGCAGCCGGGCAGTGGGTCTAAAGTACAAAGCCCCAATCATCTGCAAAAAAGGCTCTCCCAGCCCAAGCTTCCTCAGCACCCGCACCATAAACGGCCATTCCACTGAGTCAAACGCTTTCTCCATATCCAGGAATAGCGCTATGGCCTTACTCTCTGGGCGCACATGTTGCATGACTCCAAGGACCGTGCGGATATTGTACGTGAGATTCCTGGATGGAACAAAGCCTGCCTGCTCTGGCGCCACGAGCTCCGGCACCAGAAGCGCCAAACGCGTGGCCAGCACTTTGGCATATATCTTGGCATCGACATTGATCAGCGAGAGTGGCCTATAGGAGCCGCACTGTTCGGGAGGCTTCCCGGGTTTTAAGATTGTAACAAGCAGGGCCTCTCGCATCGTGTCAGGCATACTGCCTTCAAGACATATGTCGTCGAAAAGGGCCATAAGGTGCGGGAGGAGCTGGTCCTGGAAGGCCTTATAAAAGGCCACCGTCAGCCCGTCCGCTCCCGGTGCAGTGCCCGCCCGCATACTTCCCAAAGCCTCCAAGATCTCGTCTTTTTGTATGGGCAGCGCCAAGAATTCCCGCCGCGAGTTGGACAAAAACGGCATTTTAAGGTAACTGAGATAGTCGTCTATCTCCTCTTCCATGTGAGAGGACTGAGATTTATACAGTCCAGCGTAATAGGCCCTGAATTCTTCTATGATCCCCATCTCATCGGTAATCACATCGCCCGAAGCAGTGACGAGCTTGTCAATGACCAGGGGCCGCCTAGAGTTACGCAGTATCCCCGCTAGTAAGGATCCCGGGCGCTCACCCTCCCCGTAGGTGCGGGCTGTGACGTACTTCCCCATATGTTGTACCTCTCGGTCCGCTTCACTGTTGAACTCGGTGACCAGGTGCTGCAGCCTCGTGACCACCTCAGGGTCCGCCGAAGCCCCCTGAGTCTCCTCCAGTTGAGCTATCTGCGTCTCCAGGACTCCAAGCCGCCGCCGGATGGATTTAAGCACTCCCGAATGCTTAGTCATTGCTACACCACGAATATAAGCCTTGAACGAGTCCCACACCGTTTGGAAACTCTGGACCGAGCCTGCGTTTATCTCGAAGAACGAGTCTATTTCGTCCGCCAGTTCCCCCCGGAACACATCGTCCAACAGTGAATACGGCGGTAGCCGCCACGTGAACGGCGGTACTCGCCGGTGCGGGGTTGTCAGGGTTAGCAGGAGAGGGGAGTGGTCCGACAAGGTGCGCGGCAAAACCTCGCAGCCCTTAACGCACGCAAGCAGTGACCGGGACACCAACCAATAGTCTATTCTGGTATGCACGTCGTGGAATGGCGAGTAATGCGTGTAGCCCCCTTTACCCGGGTGGCAATGCCGCCAGACGTCTAGCATGTCGAGCCTGATCAACTCCGCCTGCATATGTAGGGCGGCGGTCGCCGGGCGGCGGGCTGGCCCCGAGGAGCGGTCTAACTCCGGGTTGAATGTGAAGTTAAAGTCACCACCCCATACCATGCCAGTGGGCACGTGCAGCCTACATTGTGCCGCCAGTGCATCAAAGAACTCAGGGGAGTCATAATTAGGGCCGTACACATTGACCACTATCAAGTCGTGGCCCTTACCCACGCACCTCGCTATTAAGTAGCGCCCGCCCGGGTCGGAGGTCAGCGACGTCAGCCGCAGTTTCGATCGTGGGTTTACCCAAGTAACCACCCCTCTGGAGTGTGACGTAAAGCCTGCCGCCGCGCTGGTGCCCACTAGTCCCTTCGCCGTTAACAGTTTACTTGTAAGAGGGAGGTGAGTCTCCTGAAGCAGCGCCAGGTCAATGTGATGCCGGTGGAGATAATTTAAGACTTTCCTGAGTTTGCGATAATCGTTCAGCCCCCGGACATTCCACGTCAGCGCTCTAAGAGCCTCCCCACCAGTGTCACCCATCCGTTCACCCGTTCCAGTCATCCCGGCAGAACATACAACAACCGCCTCTGCACATAGGCCAGATGGGAGTCCCCGCCCACCACTCAAGTCCAGACAGTCTGAAACAGCCATACACCTGTGAGTCAAATAGCTTGCCACTCAAGAGACAGTGCGGATCACAGATGCCTATGGCGAAACGTCTCCCTAACTTCCCAACCCACCACCCACAGCCGACCGCCCCCAACCTGGCCAGACAGATCCCCCGTCCCCCCCCCCTCCCTACCCCACAACAAACATACAAAACCATCCCGGAATCAGCCCCCGGAGGGGCCATGAGAGCTATCAGCACTGGGGCAGAGGCCTCCGATGAGCAGCTACTCTAAACTCTCAAGAGTCCACCATATGGCCGTGCTCCCGCCGCTAAACCCCAGTTTCAGTGCAGCTCGAGCTAATTTCGCCTCCCCTCCATTAGGTACGGGGGGTACCCCTACATTCCCATCAGTGGCGAGCCCCCCCGCTTATCTTAACTTGCACGGCACCCTCCAAACGCCCCCAGTAAGACATCCCGGCCATAGCCCATTTATCTCGCTAATCGGCCCGTGCGGTGAGCTCCAGGCACCACACAAACCAAAGTCTCGCAGTTATTAGAGCCGCAGGGCTATCCCGCCCTTGACCAACCCGTGAAAGAGGACCAGCCCCCGCCTCCCCACCAACTCTAGGGCTTCGACACCCGGGCATCCCCCAACACAACAGATTGTTCTCACCCAGCCGCAGCCTCAGAGTCCTCCATGGCGGTCGGCGTCTCCTGCACGACAATAATGTTCCAGCCACTGCAGTACCGCCAGGGAAGCGGCAGCCTCCACGACAGAGCAACGTCCCCCCCGCCAGGAGACAGAGCGTGTCAAGCGGCAACTGCCAGTGATCTAGTCCTGCTCCCCCAGGTCGGAGACCTCCGCTCGGGCAGCCGCGCCGTCCTGCGGCCCACGCCGCTGCTCCCTCGACCACTCTTTCAGGGATCGCTGCAGCTCCCTCGGGTCCGTGAAGAAGTGCGATTGCCCCTGCCTGTTGATTCGGAGCCGCGCCGGGTATAACATTGCATAGTCCAGGCCCAAGTCGCGGAGTTGTTTTTTGTAGGGTGCAAACTGCCTGCGCTCCTCCTGAACCTTCGCCGTGAAGTCGGGATAGATGGAGATTTCCATCCCTTCATATTGCAGCTTCCCCTTTTCCCTCGCCACGCGCAGGGCCGTGTCTCTGTCTCTATAATTCAGTAGTTTTGCTATTATAGGTCTTGCAGGCGCCCCAGGCTTGGGGCGAGGGCCCAGCGAACGATGGGCTCTCTCAACAACAAACATTGGGGAGAACACGTCCTCTCCAAGCAGTGCCCGAAGCAGTTTTTCCACAAAGAGTTCCATTCGACCGGTGTGCGTCGATTCCGCCACACCAGTGATGCGGACATTCGATCTCCTCGAACGGGCCTCCAAATCTTCGGACTTGTCCTGTATGACCTGCAGAAGCTTACTGAATTGCCTGCGGTCCGCGTCCCATGCTGACTGCGTCTCCTCTACCTGTGTTATCCTCTGCTCGGACGCGTCCAGCCTCTCAGCATTCTTATCCACTCGTTCCGACATGCGGTCCATGCGGTATGTGAGCGCATCAAGCTTAGTGTCTATCGCGGCCAGACTGCCTTGCAGCCCCTTTTCCATTGCCGCCAGCGTTGCTTTGATGTCGGCGCACATGGAGCTCTCCGCAGCTGCCCCTTCCGGAGGCCGCGCCGGCGGAGCTTCGACAGGCCCCTTCGGCTTGCGGGGGTCGAAAGACAGTTTGGGCTGTGACTTATCGCTTTTGCCCATGGCTGCGCCGGGGGTCAGCAGCCGGCTCGTGGCCGCCTCTCCGGGGCAGAGTCCCGATCCTAGGGGGGCCGCGTTGCAGGCCACCTCCACCACCTCTCGATGTCCAGGGCGCCGACCACCCCGTGTCACAGCTCCGCTCTCCGGCTCCTCCCCGGGCACAGCCGCCGGCCCGGTCGCGGAGTCGAGGGGCAGCGCGCGCCGCTTCCAGTGTCCGGTCGCCACTTTAGGGCCGAATGTAAGTGGGGCGCTCCCCGCCCGTGTCCGTTATTCCACGCTCCTCCACATATGTTGTTGCTATCCAGGACAGGGGGGGTACCCCCGGGGCCGCAGCCGGAGAACGCCAGCAACGACGGCCGCACCTCAAAGAACCGCGGCAGCTGACCGCCCCCTTCCGCGCGACAGCCCCAGCGGCCCCTCCAGCACACTCGGCCAAGTCACAGCGCCAGTTATGCAGTCTAGTACTCCAGGCCGCCGCCGTCGCTCACCGGACCATCCACGGCACAGGCGTCGGGCTTCCGCCAAACAGAGGGTATCAAGGGAGGGCGCCACCTCACCAGTACGCCGTCCAAATCAAGGATGCCTCGGGGGGGGCCTCCGGGCCCGCACTCCAGGGGTGCCTGAGGTCCAACGCGGCGTGGGCAGCCGCTCCCGCCAGAGGGCCCACTCAGCAAGTCAGCCAGGGGAGAAGGGGGGAGGGGGGTGACACCACAACTGCCCCTCCGTGCCCCATGCAGGTCAGCAACCCTCCGCTCGAGCGTCCGGAGCGCCGGACTCCGCCTCTCCGCCGTTTCCCGGGGCCTCGGCAGTTGGACCAGGACGGTCGGGTCCGACCCCTGCTAGTCAGCCGCACGTCGACTGACGCACGACGGGCAGGACCACAGGACAGCCCGGGGATCGCGGCCCAGACCGCCCCCTCGCTCCACACTCGCCAGTATCAGCGCACCAGGTCTCGATCGCCGCCGCCGGGCCCCCGGGGTGACCCAGCTCAGTTCCGGAGGGGACCCCCACGTCAGCTCTCGGTTCAATGCCGCTGTGCAGGATCCTGTGTTCGGATATTTAGGGGCTTAGAGCGGGAGCTCCGCGTTTACTCGTCCGCCATAGCCGCCGGCTAGCTCCAATTTATCCCAATTAATACGGTGAGGTGTCAACATCTTTTTCATGGCGGTAAGTATCTGGGCCGAAAGGGCCAAGATCATGGGATCAGGTTTCTCACCGCCAGTTCGAGCTCTGTCGGCCTCCCCAAGTTGTTGCCAAGTGTGGCCAAATTCTGCCTGATCATTATGATGTATTTTAGACCATACTTCAGTCGGTACTACCTGTCCCATTAACATATCGATATCTGCTAAAGTCATTACGCAAGACTGGAGGGCCTGAGTCAATTCCTTGTAATAACCCGCTGGATTTTTACGCGGCTCAGGCAATTGGCTTTTAAGCTGGAGGACATCAGACCTTTTCCAAGGGACATGGACCCACATTTGCCTAAAACCCGCCGGTATGTCAGGTTGGTCACCCACGCCAGCAACGCAGTCCCTCCAAACAGGCTGTACCTCCCTCATTGGAAAACCCTTATTCAGCATGACATCAGGTAAAGAGCCCCTACGGGCTACCAACGTGACCAGATCGCAGAATAGTGCGGGTCCCTGAATGTCCCCTTTCGCAACGTTATTGCGGAGGTCAGACAGATGGACTTGATTCTACAAAATCTTCCCACATTTGGGTCAGTATGTCACACATCACAAAAAGTGTCAATCTGTTGGATGCGCGTCCACTGATCCATGGTCATCCATATATCCTGAGCGGTGTACATAGTGCCATTCCCCATCCACATGCAAGCCTGTTGACTCATAGCGAGTTGTTCCTGTGTATTACCTATCTGTCTGCGCAAAGTACGTCGTCTGGGAGTGGGTGGTCTATGCGAAGTTACATAAGGGATATAATCACGGACCACTGACCAAGTATTTGCTAATAGCCCTGCACTGGGGGAAGGTGTCGGATGACTGTCAGCAAGAAACGGATTAGTTGTGACGGGAGTTAAAGTCACATTGGGTTGGACAGGCACGGGACCAGTGGAAGGAGCAACAAGGGAAGGGGAAGGGTGGACCTGCACCGGTACAGTGGCCTGAACAGTCGGGGCATTGGGAACGAGTGGCTGAGGAATCGGACGAACCAGGGCATGGACAGGAGCAACAACTGGAGCGGCAGCGAGGGCCAATTGTGCGGGATCAAGGGCCGGATACATGGTGGGAGCATAAGGTGGAGGGGTGTCCAACATGGATCGGACAAGATTCCTCCAATGCGGAGTCCTGTGCACAATAACAACAACACCATTTCCAAAATGTACTAAATCCAGGCATCTCTAGACGCGTATCCTGGTTCCAAACATCAAAGGGTACAATCGAACAGTTACAGCATATGACTGTACTTACCCCTTGGCTTCGGCTTTTGCAAAAGTCGAAAAATAACCAAAACCAAATACAATTCACCAAAGAAGTGGGCCACTCCCACTCTTACCTGACCGTTAATTATTTCTCGCAGGGCAAGTGTCACAAAGGTCTCGATCTCCAAAAATTAGGAACTGGGGCGTCAGTCGGGGCCGCAGTCGGATAGCCCCTAGGAGGGAGGAATCACGCAATCGGAGACCTTGGGCCCACAAGGACAATTTTCAGCCGATGTAGTGGCGCACCTCCCTTGGAATTCGATCACGGACCCCTCACGACCACCAGGCTCGATGACGACCACCGAAGACGCCCCACGTTTGGGCGTCAATTGTAGAACCAGCTTTTGGAGACCCCTCCCGACTGGAGGGTCAAAGCCAGCGGTGCAGGGGACACCTGGAATCTACGGGTTCACCTTGATTACTCGTGTATTACCAAAAGAGACCAGGACAACTTAGCTGTGGAGGAAAGTAAATTACTTTATTAGCTCGAGCTAAGGACAGGGTCCCAGAATGGTACAAAGACAATTCTACGGAGACTGCTGCTTCACTCCGCAGCGCACACATATTTATAGCACTAGCCACACCCTTTACACATGCAACAAGTTCCTCATCAGTCTGAAGTGGCGTAATCGTGGCCAGAGAGCGTCTGTCTCTGATTGCACAATGTACACAGCCTCTTGCTTCAGCACCCAGATGGCGTGTTCATGGAGCACAGCTGTTGGTGTAAGAGGCTGCGTTACCAACAGTGGACAGGATGTGGCTAAGTCTCAGGCACAACCGGGGGGGGGCGAGGTAGACAAGCAGCTTCTGGAATCGGCTCAACCGCAAGGAGCGAGGAGGGTTAAGCAAGTTCTAACAGGGACATAGAAAGCAATCCTTCACCAGGTTGCCGAGAACATGGCAACACGAAATGGAGTCTCAGTGGCCATTTTAAGCATAGTTCAACAGGGGGGCTGTATGGCCTCCCTTCCTTTCCTATTTTTTGGGCACTGGGGACGCCATCCTCAGGGCCTGACCCCTATTTTTTTATTTTTATTTTTTAATGGAAGGGGGCCGCGTGGCCCCCCTCCTGAGGCCAATTTTGGCCCCGGAGACCCCATCCCCTGGGGCATGGCCAACATTCTTTTTTATATATATATTTGGAGGGGGGCCAGGCCAATATTGGCCCCGGGGATACCATCCCCCGGGACCGGCCTTCTCCTTTTCTTAATTTGTTCATTATAGGGAAGGGGAGAAGCGTGGTCCCCCTTCCCTGGCCCACTCCTGGCCCCGGGGCATGGCCATCGTTTTTTGGGGGGGGAGGGGGGGCCGCATGGCCTCCTTCCTCAGGCCAATTATGGCTCTGGGGACCCCATCCCCCGGGGCCAACCCGCCTTTTATTTTATTTATTTTTTAAAGGGGAGGGGGGCCCCCTCCCGGGCCACTTCTAGCCCTGGGGACCCCATCTCCCGGGGCCTGGCCACTTCATTGGGGACCGTGGGGGGAGCCCAAATTCCCCCACAGTCCCGTCTGCTCCCCGCCTCCTGCGAGAGCCGACATTGCTTTTCCACACAGGGAGCTGCTGACATTCAGCTCCCATTGTGGAAAAGCAATCTGGTTTGGATTTTGGAAGCGAGAGCAGGAAACCTGCTCTCGCTTCCAAAATCCAAACCAGTGTTTGCTATGACAGGGCGGGAGCCGCACGGCTCCCGCCCTGTCATAGCAAACAGTAGTGTCCCGGGGGTGGGCACCCCGGGACACTGCAGGAGCCGTCCCTGGGGAGTGGAGGTCCCCAGGGCTATGAAGTGTTCCTGGAGGGGGGCCACATGGCCCCCCTCCCTTTATTTACATAGCCCCGGGGAGGTGGTTGTCCCTGAGGCTCAGGGGTCCATAACGGACCCCCACATTTGCATTATTAGTGCCCCGGGGAGGTTGTGGTCCCCGGGGCATGTGGGGGGGAGGCTCGAGCCCCCCAGACAGGTTTAATTATTTTATTAAAAAGCCCCGGGGTGGCGGTCCACAGGGCATATTTAAGAGAAGCCCCGGGGTGGTGGCAGTCCCTGGGGGGCCTTTGAGGCCCCCCCACAGATTAATAAAAAGATGCCCCAGGGTGGTGGCGGTCCCTGGGGGGCCTTTGAGGCCCCCCCCACAGATTAATAAAAAGATGCCCCGGGGATGTGGCGGTCCCCGGGTGCTTCATTCTTTTAATTAATTTCGGCGTCAATCGCGATCCAAGCACGAATTCTGCTGAAATTATTTTTAAAAATGCTTTTTGTTGGTCCTGGGAGTCCTTGTGGGAATCCCTGAGCAGCCCTATGGGGTCAGGGTGTTTCTACCCTGCTCCCTTTTCTTGTTTTTTAATCTTTTTTCAACTTTATTTAGTGACTCGGTTCCAACGAGTCGCAAGATGGCTGCCAACACTTCCTGGTTTGGAGTGTTGGCAGCCAATTAGAATGAAGCTCGTGGTCGGGAGGGTTCGCGAACCCACCGCAGCCCTAGAGATTGATATTTTTTCTTTTTCTAATTTCTCAGGAACTACTGAACGGATTTACACCATTGAACAATAAGGACTCTTTCTGAACCAAGGGCTACCTTTTTGCCAAATTTGGTGTAATTCTGTTAACCCTCCTTTTTTCTCGGCCCCCGCTTGACGAATCACCCCAAAACTTTCAAGACAGGAGCTGACCGGAGCGCCCCACTAGTTTTGGAAATTTCGCGAAGATTCGTCAACCGGCGCCAAAGTTATTGGGAAAATAAAAAACGCTTTTCCTAAGGAAACTAGGTCCTAACTATAACTACCTACTGTAGGTTATATATATATATATCAATTTTTATATATATCCATATGTATATCTATAACTATAGAGATATCTTTTGAAAGTTAATCTAACTTCATTTATTAAAATTATTTCCAATAGGGTTTTTTAAAGTCCCTTGCTCTAGTCCTTCATTGTTTTCAATGGGAGTGTGTTGCAATGTGTGGTGCTGGACATACTCCAAGGATGAACTGCAGTCCATTTTTTTGTTTTGGAACTTTTTGGTTATAGTAAATTTTGAAGTGTAATTTTTGAATAGCAATGGATTTACTGCTTACTCCTATCTCGCCGCGCAGCGGGTGCGTCGCTGGCACGCCGAAGGTGCGCCTAAGGCAAGCCCGTCTGTGCCCATCCACGCCTGGACCGCGCCCAGCGCCAGAACCCCTGGCCCCCGCGCCAGCCACGAGGACCGCCGCCTCCGCTACGACGCCAAGACCTTCATCGCTCTCAACCCAGGAAGGACCCACACCTGCTGCAAGGTCACCCGAGGCGCACCCACGGCCCCTTCACCTGCCGGGACTGCAACTTCTCCTGCCACGAAAGCGCCAAGACACCCACCACAACGGAAACCAACCAGCTCAGATGCATCCTGATCAACACCCGCTCCGCACACAAACACGCCGTCGAACTCTGGGACCTACTCATCACTATATCTCCGGACGTCGCCTTCCTGACCGAAACCTGGATGAACGAAACCTCCGCGCCAGACATCGCCATAGTCATCCCAGACGGGTACAAGATCACCTGCAGAGACCGCGTAAACAGAGCCGGAGGAGGTATTGCCATCGTCCACAAAAGCACCATCAAGATCTCTACAAACACCAACGACACCCTCAGCACCGCCGAACACATGCACTTCCAGATCCACTCGGACCCCAAGACCACCCTAAGAGGCACCCTCGTCTACAGACCACCAGGACCCCGGCCTCAATTCTGCGACTCCATCGCCGACCTCATCAGCTCGCACGCACTTACCTCCACCAACTACATCCTCCTCGGAGACCTGAACTATCACCTGGAGAACAACAACGACAGCAACTCCTCCACCCTGATCGACAATCTCGCCAACCTCAGACTCAAACAGCTCGTCACAACGCCGACCCACATCGCCGGCCACACACTTGATGCAATCTTCTCCTCAAGCCCCGACGTCACCTTCAGGCACGCCTCCAAACTCACCTGGACTGACCACCACTGCATCCATTTCTCCTTCAGAAAACCACTCACACACCACCGCAAGCAACCTACAGACCCCCCCCGCCGCCGCTGGGGCAAAATCACTGAAGAACAACTACAGACAAGCCTCGCACTCGCACTCAACCCTCCGACGAACACCACCAACCCGGATGATGGTACGCTCTCCCTCGAACACTGGATGAACGACTGCGCCAACACCATCGCGCCGCTAAAAAACCCCACCAACAGAGGCACCAGCAGAAGAGTCAGCTTGTTCACCCCGGAACTCCTCGACTCCAAATGCACCTGCCGGAAACTGGAAAACACACGGAACAGCAACAAGCCGCCAGGCAGCCACACTGCCTACAAAGACGCCATCCGCAACCACCACCACCTCATCAGGCCCGCCAAAAGGACCTCCTTCACAGACCGCCTTGACAACAATGCACACAACAGCAAAGAGCTATTCACCATCGTGAAGGAACTCTCCAACCCCAGCTCCAACGCCAATGACATCCCACCATCACAAGCCCTGTGCGACTCACTCGCCACCTTCTTTCACTGGAAAATCACCGACATCCACGACAGCTTCAGACCCCGGACGACCCCTGCCGACACACCGCACCGAACCCACCGCACCACCCACGACACCCTGACAACCTGGGCCAACGTGAGCATAGAGGACACAATCAAGACCATGGGATCAATCCACTCCGGTTCCCCATCCGACCCCCTCCCACACCACATCTTCAACAAAGCCAGCAAGTCCATCGCACCCCACCTGCACAAAATCATCAACCTCTCCTTCGAGACCGCCACCTTCCCTGAGCACTGAAAGCACGCAGAGATCAACGCCCTACTGAAGAAACCCAAAGCATACCCGAGCGACCTCAACAACTTCCGGCCCATCTCCTTGCTCCCGTTTCCAGCTAAGGTCATCGAGAAGATAGTAAACACCCAGCTCACACGACACCTCGAAGACAACAACATCCTAGACCCATCACAATCAGGATTCCGCAGCAACCAAAGCACCCAGACCGCCCTCATCGCCGCCACAGACGACATCAGTATACTGCTAGACAACGGCGAGACGGCGGCCCTCATCCTCCTAGACCTCTCCGCCGCCTTCTACACCGTCTGCCACCACACACTATGCACACACCTCCACGACGCGGGGATCCGAAACAGAGCCCTGGACTGGACCACCTCCTTCCTCTCCGGCAGAACCCAGAGAGTCCGCCTCCCCCGGTTCCGCTCCGAGGCCTTCAAGATCATCTGTGGCGTCCCACAGGGATCCTCCCTCAGCCCGACGCTGTTCAACGTCTACATGGCACCACTAGCACGCATCGCCTGACAACACAACCTCAACATAATCTCCTACGCCGACGACACTCAGCTGATCCTCTCCCTCACCAAGGACCCCCTCACTGCCAAATCCAACCTCCACCAGGGAATGAAGGCCGTCGCCGACTGGATGGAGGACAGCTGCCTCAAACTGAACACAGACAAAACGGAAATCCTCATTTTCGGGTCCAACCCCTCCGCTTGGGACGACTCTTGGTGGCCCACATCACTGGGGTCCCCCCGGCCCCCACCGACCACGCACGCAACCTGGGAGTCATCCTCGACTCGAAACTCTCCATGACCAAACAAGTCAACGCAGTCTCCTCCACCTGTTTCAACACCCTCCGCATGCTCCGCAAGATCTTCAGATGGATCCGGACAAACACGAGGAAAACAGTCACCCAGGCCCTGGTCAGCAGCAGGCTCGACTACGGAAACGCCCTCTACGCCGAAAACTCGTCCAAGCTCATCAGCAGACTACAGAGAATCCAGAACGCCTCTGCACATCTGATCCTCGTCTTCCCGCGCCACGACCACATCACCCCCCGTTTAATCAAAAGGGGGACGTCAGAGCTAGTTATTTATAGAGGTCCTGTTCCTGTGCTCCTAGGCATGTCAATATATATCAAAAGGGGAACAGTTCCTCTCTGTGGGCCTGAGTAGAGAGTTTCAATGGCTTTCTACACAATTAGAGATGGTATCTGGGGGGATCTGCAAATTCAGATCATAATGCCCTCACACACCTGTTAGGGTGTCATGCTTCATCATTGGGCGCTCCTCGTCGGACCGGCGCTGCAATGTCCGACGGGCCTGGTGGCATCTTTATCGGAGATCTTTTTGATCTGAGAATGCCGTTTGGTGAGTGAGGTGTGTGGGGCTATGGGAGAGCAATGTCTTCTAAAGTGTGCAGAGTGTGATTTAAAATAGCCCCTGACCTTGTTGATTCACTTTATTGAGTATTCAAGGTTGGGACTCATTAAAAAACGGTGAGGCTACGTTTAATGAGTAAAGGTATTCGAGTAGCCTTTGGTTGATTGGGTCAACATGTTTCGTGTCTGGTGCTCCAAAGTAAAGCGACACTTCTTCAGGACCGATCTGTCTTGACCGCTAATGGTCAGTCAAGGGATGATAGCTCCCCTTCTTAGTGTCAGGACCCTAAAATTAGGGTTCTTGATCTGGCGTTCCACCTAAATGGATAGAGTCGGGGAACAAAAAGAGAGAGAGGGGGAGGGTAGGTGTATGGATACCATCAGAAACTCATAGAGGTGGTCTAGCCAGCTAGATCAGAAACCAGTGTATCACCCAATAGGGACCAGAAAATAACCGGTCTCCTCTGGTAACAATTAGTTAGTGGAATGGAAGATTAAAAGTAGTCTGAACTAACGCTAGGTCACAGTTAAAAACAATTCAAAACATTACTGACATGACACCAGTGAAAGGTCCACAAAACATCACGCTAGGGAACACCACACTCAGAGGGGGAGAAAGGGATAAGGGGGATAGACACAGTTCTTACCTCCTAGAGGTGGGATGGAATGCCTCATAGATGAGGGAAGACGACCCGACCACTTGAATGGGTTTACTATATGACAAGGAGTAAACTGATATGTAGGAAAACATGAAAGCATGACAATGTCAACTGAGATAACAACAAGATAATATTGGGTTGGTCATGAAAAAGGAGTGAGGCCAGGCGATTGTTAACTAATGATTCGCATGCCTGGGGTGTGTATCAACCAAGGTGGTTCACATTTCAACGCGAAGAGGGAGTAATATCACACCTGCCCATAGTGCTTAGCTCATATGGAAGGGGTTGATAACGTGGATACCTATATGATACGTAGGGAATTTAACAAAATACACGTTCACCGTGTGTGTCACATCAATAACGTGGTCGACGGAAAGATACATACGTATGGCGTGCCGAGAGAATAAAATAGTGATTGTTTGCCATGCTTACAGTGTGATAAGTCCAGCGGTCTTGTGTATAGTTAGTGGTCTATTCTTGGGCACGTCTTAGAGCCGGTAAGTGAGTGGCACGTATACAAGTGGGTCTGGGGATATCAGACCGTGAACTATCAACGCGCGAAGGGTGAATACGGTGAGCCGACATGCAGCGGCTTCGTCCGTGCGGTTTGCGTGATTCGCGTCTATCGCCACGGAACGGAGGTAGAAAAGGAGGGGTGTAAAAAGGAAAAATACTTACCCTAAGGATGAAGCGGGTTCGTAGTACATCCTACTTGTCTAGCCTCATCTGGATGTTACCGCCGGAAGCCGGATCCCAGGATTTTAAGTTACAAAAAAATGCCGAGATCTCGTGAGAGTTTCCACCAGGTGCGCCATATTGTCCCAAAACGGGATGCCTGACTCGGTAGAGACAGGTTAGGCGTTTTTCACGAAGCTGATTGCAGAGAGCTCGTTGGTCATTGACCATGATGAAAAAGGACATTTTTTATATAAAAGCTAATCAGAAATTCCATAGGTCCATTGATAAACAATAGGATAGTGTTGTTGCCAAAACAGTACCTAGTCAGACCTAGGGGCATAGGTTTTTTGATGATTTCATGAGCTAGGAGGGCAGAGATAGCGAATGTACAGGTGTTCATAGAAGCAGTTGAGGGATTCATCATGTTGTTGTGTTATTAACTTCTGTCCATCAGATATCATCGTTAAGGCCCTGTTTATGTGTAGAAAGGCGGAAAATCCACCTTTGTTCAGTTTCAAAAAGTTTTTTGCAGGACCAAGCAGGGTTGCTTTCAAGTACTGTCCAATGTAGTTCATTAGGTCCGTGTCGATTGGCAATATAGTGGGTACTCATTTTTGTGGTGGTTCTCCCACATCGTAAATTGCTCCGATGATCCATGATTCTCGTTTTCACTGAACGTGAGGTCATGCCTATGTAGCGAAGGTTGCACGGGCACATAATCATATAGACACTGTTTCTGGTTGTATGGTTTTTTTGAGTCCAAACTTTGCCTAATTCTAGGTTGAGTTCTTTAGTTGCCTTTGTCAAGTTACATACGCCACATTCTCCACAAGGGTAGTGACCGCTTACTGGCGATGACCCCCATAGGGTGCCTTGGGCTGCTGCTTTGGTAGTTTTGGGGCGTGTGTGTACCAAGATGTCACTTAAGTTGCTTGTGCGTCTATTGGCAAACCTTGGTTTCGGTAGTGAAAATGTGCCTGTGGCAAGAATCTTCCAATTTTTTTTTAGATTATTTTTTGTATCTTATTAGATTCCGGTGTGTAGGTGGTGACGCAGGTAAGAGTGTCATCCGTCTTCTTAACTCTGGGTTCTAACAGAGCCTCTCGGTTATTGTTGAGAGCTCTTTTATTGGATCTGTTGATGACAGTGGTGGGATAGTTGCGTGCTTTAAGGTGGTTGCTTAAAGTAGACGCCTCCTTTTTGTAGTCACTAGTCTTGTCACAATTCCTACGGAACCCACCGCACCCCACCACCCACGACACCCTGACAACCTGGGCCAACGTGAGCATCGAGGACACAATCAAGACCATGGGATCAATCCACTCCGGTTCCCACCAAGGACCCCCTCACCGCCAAATCCAACCTCCACCAGGGAATGAGGGCCGTCGCCGACTGGATGGAGGACAGCCGCCTCAAACTGAACACAGACAAAACGGAAATCCTCATTCTCGGGTCCAACCCCTCCGCTTGGGACGACTCTTGGTGGCCCACATCACTGGGGTCCCCCCCGGCCCCCACCGACCACGCACGCAACCTAGGAGTCATCCTCGACTCGAAACTCTCCATGACCAAAAAAGTAAACACAGTCTCCTCCACCTGTTTCAACACCCTCCGCATGCTCCGCAAGATCTTCAGATGGATCCGGACAAACACGTGGAAAACAGTCACCCAGGCCTTGGTCAGCAGCAGGCTCGACTACGGACACGCCCTCTACGCCGGAATCTCGTCCAAGCTCATCAGCAGACTACAGAGAATCCAGAATGCCTCTGCACGTCTGATCCTCGTCGTCCCGCGCCGCAACCACATCACCCCCCACCTGAAGAACCTGCACTGGCTCCCCGTCGACAAAAGAATCTCCTTCAAGCTCCTGATCCACGCACACAAGGCACTCCACAAAACGGCCCAGCCTATCTCAACAGCCGACTCTCCTTCTACGTACCCAACAGAAAACTCCGCTCCGCTGACCACGCCCTGGCCGCGGTCCCACGCATGCGGAGAACTACTTCCGGAGGCAGATCCTTCTCCCATCGCGCCGCCAAGACCTGGAACACCCTCCCCCTCCACCTACATCAAACCGAAGACCTGCTGACCTTCAGGAGACAACTCAAGATCAGGCTCTTCGACCACTAACAGCTCCCCCCCCCCAGCGCCTTGAAACCCGCCCGGGTATGTAGTGCGCTTTACAAGTTACATGATTGATTGATTGATTGATCTAAACCCCACCTTACTACTCCCTAAACCCCTCACATTTAGGAGGTAGTATTCCCTATTTTCCAGCCACTCCCCTAGGTTCCACCGGCATTTACTACTAAAATGTGTTTGTGTGTGTGCTGTGATTTCCACACATGTGACAGAGAGCTCCACAAAGTAAAGATGGGAGGAAGAGTTCTCGACACATAGGTAATGAATAGGATTTTGTAGCATCTGAGTCATACCATTGTAGTATTGCTAAACCCACTACAAAGTACAGTTTGTAGATAAGCCCCATAGTACTTGGACAAGCTGTGAGTTGTGAGAGGACTGAGCGAAGAGGAAACTAATGGCATATACAGGTGAAGGAGCTACTTATCGTTGCCTGAGTAGATAAAAAACACATAGGTTCAGTGCAGTTTTCCTTGTAGGGTGTGTGCTTGCATGCGCACACTCACGGGGAAACATTGTTTACATCGCATTCAGTACACCGCGATGCTGTTACATCGCGGTCGTTACAACGAACGCGATGTAACCACGCGATGCCATTACAACGCATGTCTTTACATCGACTTGCGCTAGATGGCGTGCTAACATTACAAATAGTGTAGTTTACTATCCCAACACCTTCCCTACTGTTAAGTGGACTGGAGTTGGAATAGTAAATTACGCTTTTCTAATGTTAGCACGCCATCTAGCGCAAGTTGATGTAAAGACTTGCGTTGTAATGGCATAGCGTAGTAACATCGCAGTCGTTGTAACGACCGCGATGTAACTGCACGCGTTGTAATGACTCGCGTTGTTACGTCATACATCCCACTCACGTCCCTGAGCACACAATCTTGGTTCTGAAGCGTTAACATGTGGAAGTATTGCCACATTAAATTACTGCACTGAGAGGTACTTATTAAAGTGAGAGCTTTTAAACATGAACATGGAACCGGGGTGCAGACAGAATATCGGGTTGGAAATTTCGACCTACAGAAATATGGAGTCCTAAATATTGTGAGTCAGAAACATCAACAGCAAGAATATTGTGGTCAAGAATATCGATTTTAAGGTAAGTAAGAAGTCATTAATATCATTTGCAAAAATATAGTTGTTTAAAATATCAATTAGTTTTATGTATTTTAGTATATATTTTAAATGTATGTGATTATTTTTGTATAAGAATTGTTTATGTTTTTTTAATATGTATTACATTTTTAGTAGTTATCAATTTTATTTTAAATAAATGTTGCGTTTTTTAGTTCTGCAGAGGGTTGTGGGTATAGGGGTATTATTTGTTAATATTTATTTAATTGAGATTTTACAGTGTTAATTGGGGGGAGTACTTTATTATTAATGAATTATTAATTGGTTGTTAATCAATATTTAATTGCTAATTATTTATGGTAATTGTGTTTTTTTTAGGTGTGGGGTTTATAGGGGTAAAGGGCGGGAAGTAATTTATTTTTAATTAATTAATATGTTTTTAATTAGTATCAATTAATTAATTAAAAATTAAATATGAAAATTGTGTAATTAATTTTAGGTGTGGGTTGTGGGGTTCATAGGAGTAATGGGTGGGAAGTAATTGTTTTGATTAATTAATAATCAGCTGTTAATTGATATTATTTAATTTATTGAAAATTAATTATGGATATTGTGTAATTAATTTTAGGTGCAGGTTGTGGGGTTTATAGGGGTAATGGGTGGGAAGTAATTTAAGTTTAATGAATTAACATTTAGTTGTTAATAAATATTCATGAATTGTAAATTAATTATAGAAATTGTGTAATTAATTTTAGGTGAGGGTTTTGGGTTTTATAGGGGTAAAGGGAAGGAAGTACTTTATTTTTAATTAATAATTAGTTCTTAATTGAAAATTAAATATGGAAAATGTGTAATTAATTTTAGGTGTGGGTTGTGGGGTTTATAGGGGTAAAGGGTGGGAAGTAATTTATGTTTTTAACTTAATAATTAGTTGATCATTAATATTAATTAATTGATATTTAATTAGGGTATTTTTTAATATTTTTGTGTGTGGGTTTTACTTTTATAGGGGTGAAGGGTGGGGAGTAAATTAATTTTACTTACTTTATAATTAGTTGTTAAATACTATTAGTTTTTTAATTGAAAATAGGTTTAAATTGTGTAATTAATTTGTTTACAATTTAATTTAGCTGTGGTTTGTCTAAGTTATAGGGGTAAAGTGTGGGAAGTTTATATATTTTTATGAATTTTAATTTGTTTTTTAATTAATATTTCTTTAATTGGTAATTAATTATGTTAAATATGTAAGTACATTTTTTTAAATGCAGATGTGGTTGTAAATTGTGTGGTGTTATAGGGTAGGAAATATAAAAGTAAATCTATGTAATAGTTAATGTTTTTGTTTATAAATAATTTCTAATTAAAAATATTTATTTGTTTGAAAATTATTTTTTATTGTATTTCATATATTTGTAGGTATGTCATATGCATTTAACATTATAATGTTTTTTAATTTTTTTAATATTAAATATATTTGTATTTGTTTTACATATTTATATATTTTTTATTTATTTTACTTTTTAAATATTTTTGTTGTTATTAATATTTTGTATGTTTTTAATTTTGAACTGACTGGAATGGGAATATTAATTGTTACCCTCTGCAATCCAACACTTTCCCTACTATTGCACTGATTGGAGAGGGAATAGTACATTTTACCACTCCGCTATTCAACACTTTCCCAACTGGTGCACTCATTGGAGTGGGAATAGTAATTTTTACCCCTCCACTATTCAAAACTTTCCCTACTGTTACAATTATTGGAGTTGGAATAGAAAATGTTATCTCTCTGCAATCAAACAATTTCTCTACTGTTGCACTCACTAGAGTGGGAATAGTAATGTTTACCCCTCCGCTATCCAACACTTTCCCTACTGTTTCAATCATTGGAGTGGTAATAGTATTTTTTATCCCTCCGCTATCCAACACTTTATCAATTGTTGCACTCACTGGAGTGGGAATAGTAATTTTTACCCCTCCGCTATCTAACACGTTCCCTACTGTTGCTCTCATTGGAGTGGGAATAGTAATTTTTACCCGTCCGCTATCCAACACTTTTCCTACTGTTGCACTGACTGGTAAATTTAAGTTTGAAGATTTGCAAATAGTTTAATGTTTTAATTAATAATAGAATTTTTTAACTAGATTATATGTTATTGATATATATATATATATATATATATATATATATATATATATATTTGTACATTTTTATATAATTTTAAAATGATAACATAAATTAAAATTAATAGTTCAATGATTGTTTTAAAGTAAATATATATATATATGTATATATTTTTATTATTATGTATGTGTGTTTAACTTTTTTCATTAAGTTTATTTGTTATATTTGTTAAATGTATATTATATCGAATTTATTTAAAAAAAGTTTGTTATTTCATATATATAATATTTATTATTTTATATATATATAAAAATCGATATTTTGTACAACTATATTTTTAACATCGATATTTGTTTTTTGATATTTTTGTACTTACCTGTTCAAGTATAGGGAGTCTATATCTTTGCATTCTGTATTTTTTCATCTATATTTTTGACATCTATATTTTTGACATCGA
Source organism: Triturus cristatus (assembly GCF_964204655.1). Classification (NCBI taxonomy): domain Eukaryota; kingdom Metazoa; phylum Chordata; class Amphibia; order Caudata; family Salamandridae; genus Triturus; species Triturus cristatus. The sequence continues at coordinate 1,238,449,828 of NC_140591.1, read as the reverse complement.
TATTTGTCAGTGAACCCTTGAAACCATTCCTGCCCCTCCATCATAACAATGCTGTTTGTGAACTAAGAGACAAGTAATATGTCATGCCCACCCGGTATACGGCCCACATTCTTATAGATAGAGCAACATTATAGTCTATTAAATCAAACACAATGGGGCTGATTACGATGTCTGCCATTGTCCCTGGGCTTGGGACCGCCCGCCTATATGGCAGCGGTCCCGCACATGGATTTACAATGCGACCTCTACTGTGGCGGTCGAATTGTGCATTTTTACCATTGCGGAGGGTGCTGCTGGTTGAAGCACCTGCCGCAATGGTAAAAATGCATTTTTTGCATTTCCCTGCACTGTGTGACAGGCACCACGCAGTGCCTGCCACATGCTGCAGGGAAATGTTGGGGGTGCCCCCCAATTACAAAACTTGAGTTCCCCTGCTGAAGGGGGCCCGCTACGGGCCCCCAAAGTACATCCCCACCAGCCTGTGAATGGCGGTTAAACCGCCATACACAGGCTGGCCGGGATGCAGCATCCTAATCTGGCGGAAGGTGCCTGTTAGGCACCTTCTGCCAGATTAGAGATGCTTGGTGGGTCCGCCAGGCAATCATAACGATTGCCTGTGTTGGACCCGTGGTGTACGGACATTGCATCCGCCAGCACACCGCCCGCCATCGTAATATGGCTGGCAGAGAAGTGGTTCACGATGGCGGGGGAACCTCGACCGGCAGGCTGCCAGTGACTGTTTCTCCTCCATCGTAATGACCCCCAGTGTGTTTGTGCACCTCTTATTCTGAACTCACATATTGGAAGGTGCTAACATATGCGATTATGAAGAAAATTGAGGTTTGCTGAAATAAAATATTTGCCTAGGGTCACACAATTTGGCTGAGCAGGAAAGCTGGGATTAATCCCAGGTTTTCTGGTGTCACGTTGTACAAATCAGCCAGTAAATTGTTATTTATGTGCCTCTCTTTTTTACCTCAAATGTTAAAACTTTGTTTTGTACTCTCTTTGCCTAATTTTTCCCATTGCTTACCGAGCACTGGAGGGACAGGCATGATGTCTCCTCCCTTATGCCCTATTGCCAACTCATTTGTCCCAGTTTGAATTGACAGGTAACAGTTGTATACCTCAGATTGTTGGCATTGTTGTTTATTTTGTCACTACAATTATCTTAGAATGCCTGAGGAATTAACTTTGATAACCGCACTAGTGGCGTAGCCAGTGTGACACTGGCCCAACTGCAACCAAGAGAATGGGCCCTTTGGAGGCTGTTGAAACTGAACTACAGCAATAATCAGCGTTCAGTTGGCCCTTCAGTGCCAGGGCTCGGGCTGCACCAATAGACGCTACGCTTCTGCACAACACTAATGGTAGCATTTTCAATACCATTGGTGCAGTAGATGCAGTGGCACTGGGGCCTACTGAACCATGTAAATTGCTGTATTTTTCTATCACAACAGCAGTGAAAGGGGGCATTTTCCTTACTTAAACCAGAGTCCAAGGCATCCTTGCTATGCTACTATCTATTACCACTCTGCATATATGTTAGTGTGTATGATTTTAAAATCACTGTACAGTACATACAATTATAAATGCATGTGTTTTGAAAATAGGCACCACACTCACTCTTACACCAACTGTGTTTAAAATATCCTGGCCCTGTATCAATTATACTGTAGTCCACGTAATGTTCAGCATTGTCCAGGATGGGGAGAGAACACTTTTACAAAAAGAAGGGTCCAAGCTGTGTTGCACTTTAAAAGAGATATTAATACTATGTTATGGTATGTGTATTTGTAAAGTGCACTATCACCCGTGAGAGTATCCTGGCGCTAGGCAGGTGTTTGTGGCTAGCCCTACCTATGGTAGGTTGGGTAATTGAAAAGCCAGGTCTTCAGCTTCTTGCGAAAGAGAGGAGGAGACTCTGATGTGGAGTGGGAGCCTGTTCTGCACTTTAGCAGCGATGTAAGAGCACGCTCGTCCTCCTGATCTGGTTCTGCATTCGAAGTGTGTGAGTAGGAGACTCGAAAGCGGAGGTGTCTAGGTGGTTGGTGGAAGGATATGTGACTGTTCAGCTAGGTGGGACCTAAATTGTGTAGTGTCTTGAATGGGTGTGTGAGGAGTTTGAAATGAGCTTGTTTGTGTATCGAGAGCCAGTGGAGCTCCCTGAGGTGTAGTGCCATGTGATGCAAGTTCTGTGTTGGAGGTTGAGGATTTCTAGGGAACTGCTTGGTGATCCCAGCATAGAGGTTGTTTCCATAGTCCAACTTGCTGGTGACTAGAGTGTGAGTGACTGTTTTTCTAGTGTTGAATGTGTGGACGAGGTACACAACTTTCAAATGCAATATTGCCAAAAGGGAAACATAATGCAGTGCGTGCATCAGGTGAGTGGGTGAGTGGTGTGTGTGGAGTGGATTATGGAGTAGAGGAGATAAAAGAAAGTATGTGCAGGAGAGAGTAAACAAACAATGCTGAAGAGGAAAGAGATGACATCTGAGATATGTGTATGGAGGATTTCAGAGAGATATGAAGAAAAAGGATGTATGTGTCTAACAGAGTAAGAGACTGCAAGGAAAAGTGGTGTGAAGGGCAGACACTCTGAGTTTACATTATCACAACAAAATCATTGTTAACTCATTTACTTGATACAGATAAAAAGCATTGCAAAGCCAATAGGTCTGGCTTGTTTTAGGCATATGTCTATTGTTGTGTTATGTGTGGATGTAGTAACAGAAAACTCCCACAGGCACCTAAATACTGGTTAGATTTGCACGTCTTCTTAACTCCTACACACAACCATATAGGGTCAGGTAGACAGGTTCAAATACTCTTTCCAGATGCTGATGGTGGGAAAGAACATTTGTGGTACACCGCATACTCTATTGGTATGCTATGGTCTAATGAACCTGCTGTGATTTCAGTCTCCCAGGTTTTTAGAGTGATGTTTCAGTCAGAAGATTGGCTCTTGGAGTTGCAGTCTGATGCAGCATTTTTGGTGTAATGTCAAAGTTGGGTGTCAGGATTTAGGATTGTGGCAGTCTGATTCGCAATTCCTATAGTGTCAACGTCTGTCATCCTCATTTTGCAGTGCTATCATGCATACTACTGCAAATAAATTGAAATGTGAGTGTTAGAGAAAAAAACTTTTGACTAGAAAGAGCCTTTATCATATTTTTTGCAGGCTACTTGCTCTTTCATTTCATGTGGAATCTTCTAAAGGATCATATCTGACTCAGTCCTCCCTATGAATTTCCTAGCTCGCCCAGCTCTCAAACTCATGCAGCATGAGTGCCAGGAAAAAGCTGCATCACAGAAGGTGTAACACATAATGCAGGTTTATAAGCCTGCAAGGCATAATAAATGTTAATAAACAAACACGTGAGAACATGCCTGGGTGGCTTAAACTAGAACCCCAGGTAGCTATTGCAGGCATGGTTGGTTTATTGGCGCACATAGACTTGCCTGCAGTGCACAGAGACCTTACACTGTTGCAAACGGAGGAAAGAAAATTAGAGGGAACATTGGTTCAGTGTGCACCAACTGGGAAATAAAATGCTATTAGGACTAGAGGTCTAGTATGCGCAGCTTTTTCACCCTTGCCAACAAAACTGGTGCCGCAGGTGATCACCACAGTATATGCGGCACATGTTCGATGACACCTGGATAATACAGCTATCATATCCACAACACCCCTGGGGCCACCAACCTAAAACAAGGTATGTGAACTAGGAAAATCAACTGCAGAATGAATGACCTTCTAAACACTAACAAATCTCAAAGTAACACTATATTTTCACACTGTAGGACCTGATTTATATTTTGGCGGATGGGATACTCTGTCACAAACATAATGGATTTCCCGTTCACAGTATTACAAGTACCATAGAATATAATGCACTTGTAATATGGCGAACGGGATGTTTGTGATGGAGTATGCTGTCCCCCTAACTTTAAATCAGGCCATTAATGTTTTAAATTAAACTTCACTATAAAGCACAGAGGCACATACAAATGAGCAGAGGCAATCTAATTATTCCTTACTTGTAAAATAGCTCTGGTGTCCTACTTACCACACACTGCAGAGAAGGATTTATACCACCTTCCCGGAGGAGGCACGCAATGGGAGATCGGAGCGGACGGGAGAGTGTAATATGAAGGAGGCACTGTGCCTCTCCAGATTTAACCTCCCTTCCTATGACGACCTCAAAACCACAGCCTTGAACATGAAGTCCGGCTCACCTAGGGACCCCACGACTCCTAGAACTCTGAGGGAGAGCATGGGGATCCTAGTCCCCTATATCAGACACCTCCTTAAACTCTCCACAAAGGTGGAAAGAAGCGGTGGTTATCCCCATTAAAAAAAAGCCGGGTGGGAGTGCAAGTCAGCTGGAGAATTTACGACCGGTCTCGCTCTTGCCGTACTTTGCTAAAATATCTGAAAAAATGGTCAACACTCAACTGACTACGCACATTAACCAGCACAGCTTACTCCACCCTACACAATTGGGTTTCCGGGCTACGTACTCCACGGAGTCAGCACTGCTTCTGTCTACAGAAACCATAAGCAGGCACGTAGACGAAGGGCAGACGGTGACGTTGGTCCTGCTGGACTTCAGTGCTGCATTCGACACCGTCGCGCACCCATTACTCCTACAGCGCCTCAAGAAAGGAGGGCTGGACAATCTGGCCTTGAAGTGGCTAAGATCCTTTTTACAGGACAGAAGCTTCCAAGTGTCCCAAAGACCTTTTTATTCTAAAAACATTCGGCTGGCTCAAGGGGATCCCTAGCCCGACTCTTTTTAATCTTTATATGGCCCCTCTGGCAGACATTATTGTGAAATGTGGCATTAGTGTTGTGTCATATGCGGATGACACGCAACTAGTGGTGTCTCTATTTCAATCCCACGAAGAGGCAGCCACCAATTTCTCCACCTGTTTACTGGAGTTAGCAGTCTGGATGTCAAATAACTGTTTAAAGTTAAATGGCAGTAAGACGGAGGTCCTGATCGTGGGTGAGGCTCCATCGATATGGTCATCAATGTGGTGGTCGCAGACTCTGGGCCCCACCCCCACCCCCAGTAACCAGGTTAAGAACCTGGGGATGTGGCTGGATGCTAAGCTCTCATTCGATCACCAGACCAGGATGGCGGCCGGGAAGTGCTTTGGAATAATGAAAGGCCTTCGGAAGATATTAGATGTGCTCCCCATAGCCGCCAGGAAAACTCTAGTCCATGCATTGGTGACTTCCCACCTGGACTATGGGAATGCTGTATACCTAGGAGCCAATGGTAAGAGTGTTCAGAGATTACAATGCATTCATAACGCGTTGGCCCGCCTTGTTCTGATGCTTCCCAGGAGAGCTTTCTCTAAGAAGGCCCTCACTGCCCTACACTGGCTCCCGGTGAGGGAGAGAATCCTTTTTAAGGCCCTATGTGTTAGTCAACACATCATACAGGGGAATGGACCTAACTACCTACATAGTCTAATGTCCCCCTACACTCCTACCCGGGCCTTGCGGTCCCGGGGGACGGGACAGGTTAATATCCCAGTAATTAAAAGAGTGAGAATGGGTGGCCGATCCTTCCGCTACCTAGCCGCTAAGCACTGAAATGCCCTCCCTCCCGCTCTCCTGATGGAACCAGCAGAAAAGCTCTTCCAAAAAAAACTAAAGACCTGACTCTTCCGTATATAGGTTTCACCACTTGACCTTCTCAGAGTTACTGCTACAGACAGGGCGACTGGCTGCAGCGCGGGGACACACTAGTGAGTGGAACCAGGCGTTTTACAAGCTCACTTATTAATATTAGTCTCCAGCTCTTTACTGAGGGACTGTGGCCTTGACTCGGGAAGTCGTTAGAAGCCATTGGTATCCAGATTGACTTAGTAACACAAACATTTAAGTAAAAATGAAGACCAATGTTGTTACCTGTAGGCTGTGGCACTTTGGACATGGCTTTTGTTGGATAAAGACAAACATTCAGAAAAGATGGTCAACACCCACCGATGCATGTCAGCCTCTTTTGAGGTCTGTTATGTGATTTAGTTGGCATCCAGAACAAGTGTGAAGGTTTGTTGGTCTCGCCAAAGGCCACATGTATTCCAGGGGCGGATCCTCCGCTAAGGACGAGGAGCGTCGTTCAACTGCCTTTCAGCACGGCAAAAAAGGAATACTTAAATGATAATAATGCTATGTTATTATCACTTTATTTTTCTGTACTGTGGCAGTTTTGTGGGGTGTTTTTCTCCCCCCTACTCCCTCCACTTACCGACCCCCGCACCACTACTGATTTGCAGCACCAGTCGCGACTGATGTATTCACTTGGGCAAAGAGCAATTAATGCAATTGAAGGGCTTGGCTTGTCACAGATGTCCAGTCTACCAAAAGCCTTGTTTAAGCTACTGTTTGCTTTTGAGGTATTGCGAGAGAAAGCTGATCGCCTCACTATGGTTTCTCTGTCACAGTTAGATTAAGAAGGCTGATGGTCTGCGTGGAGTATTCGGGTGGGCGGAATGCCCCATGTAATATCGTTGTATGCGGATGATGCATTATTCTATGTCTCCACACCCTGAGAGGCAGTGCCGATCCTGTTGCAGATACTAGAGGAGTTTGGTAATTGCTGTGGCTTAAGGCTCAATAGGAGCAAGTCATTACTCTTCCCACTGGCTCAGTTGGCTAGGCGGCTGGGGGAATCGCTGTCTCAGCTGGGACTGCAATATGTGACGGGGCACTTTCGGTACTTGGGCGTACAGGTGGCGGGTGATGACTTCCAAATGTTGCAATTGAATATTTATAAGCTGTTGGAGGCCTTAAGGGGTTCGATTGGATTTTATCCCTAATGTGAAGATTGGCAATGGCCAAAATGATGGTGCTACCTCGCTGCGTGTACATGCTACAGAACACGATGTGCCCAATACCGAGATGAATATTCAGGGCTGTGGACTCCTTGTTGATAGACCTTTACTGGGCGGGAGACGAAGCAGGGTAGCGCTGACAACATTAAATTGCACATATCAGGGAGGCGGGCTTGAAGCCCCCAGAATGGAATTATATTACTATGCAGCCCAGTTGCAGCACGCTACCAAGTGGTTTGCCAAGGGGGACAATTGGGAAAAGAGGCTCATAGGACATAGAGTGCCAGCAGCTGAGCTACCGATCTTATTTATGGAAGGTGCTGGTGCCCCGAAGACAGCACCGTACGTGGTTAAACAGACGGCGTCAGTATGGCAGCAATTTGTGGAGTGAATCCTTAAGCATGCCTCGTTCCACCGGGAGTTGAGCATGTGGGATCTGGCACCTAACCGGAGGGTGATTGCCAACATGTCTTTCAGGGCCTGGCAGGAGGGGGGCTGTAATTTGCTTGCGGGCTTGTACCCAAGTGAGTGTTTCATCACTTTCGAACAAGCTTGCAGGGACTTTGGACTAGGAGAGGGACAATATTTACAACATGCGGCCTTAGCTAATTTATTCAAAGAGATTTGGCCCACGTACCCACAGATATCACAACTTACACAAACACTAGATACCTTACTTACGAGTGGGACAGGCAAGCGTATAGTATCTCTGCTACATAGGTCAATGAGGGCGGACGCGGGCACCCCCCCCCCCCCCACTGGCTGCTTATGTGACTTGGAATGCAGATTTGGGCGAGCCCTTGTAGAGACAGGATTGGAAGGTGGTGGGTGCGCTCACACACACGATCTCTCGTAATGCTCAGTTTCGCCTGATCCATTACAAATATGTACACCGCACATATATGACTACAGTGAGGATTCATCGCATGTCGCCAGGTAGACCTAATTCATGGCCACGATGTCATTAGGCGGGGGTGAAATTCTAGCATTTGGCTTGGCAATGCCCGGAGGTCGGCATCTTTTGGGCGGAGGTAATGGAGATAATAAAGGGGAAGGTAAAGAGCAAGATTCAGTTGACGCCAAAACACTGCCTCTTAGGATTGATGCGGAAAAGCAAAAAACAAAGCAAAATGGGATACAGGCTACAGCAGTTACTGCTGGTACTGGCGAGGCGTAGAATTGCAGTAGTGTGGATGAGGATGCGTGCACCGGAATGCCAGGCATGGTTGAGAGATGTGCGCGAATGGACATTAGCTGAAGAGATGCACATGAAGAAATGCCGCAAGGACGAGGAATTAGAAGAGGATTTAAGGTTATGGAGGGAGCTATGCCAGGACTTATTGGCCGAGGGGTCCACTAAAAATGCTAATGAAGGGGAAAATGAGGGGAGTTCTGAAAATGGGGGGGAGGAAGAGGACAGGGGGAAATGGAATGCTATGTCCAGACCATGTAGCAGAATGATAGGGGGAGGAGTTGAACGCCGAATGGGCCAATGTTTGGAAACATTATCACTGTATTGATTAATTCCGTAACGGCCCTGTATTTTATACGGTGCCTGGCTGCCTTGACCAGGGCTACACTACAGTTACACTGCAGACACAGAAGATAGTTTCTCCTCTTGTTCTCTTTGGTGGAAAGAGAGTACAGTTTACACCATGTAACTGCTTTGATTGGTTTTGTGGTTTCACAATTTTTTGAAGATCTGTGGGGGTCAAATGTACCTCACTAATCTGCAACTCTGATTTTTTCCTATTGTGGTATTATTAGTATAGTCAAATGTGCGGTCCTGGGAAGCACGCAGACTGTGGCTTGAGAAAGTTATCTTTGGCATGAGGTTGGTATGGAATGCTATAATGTGGTTTTGCTCATATTGTATGTGTGTTTATGTGTATGTTTGTGGGTGTACAACTTCATGTCTCAAGCAGAGGTGGACGAGCCAAAGTAAGCTAGAGTTTGACTCACACCAGTGGTCTGGTCCTGACTCCGAAACTCTATTTCCTACTTTTAAAGTTTGAAACTATTTAAGTGTAGAAAAAAAGAACCAAAAAATAACTGCAGCTAGATGTCTATTGCAAGTCTCGCAAGGGGTATGAAAAGCGCTATATAAAACCAAGCATTGGCAAAGACAATAGATCTTGCTTTTATAATGCAAACGACAAGCTGTTGACTTTGCCAGTATTTGTCTGCAAATCTTTACTTAAAAAGAGTGAGTGAAAAAAGATGTCAAAAGCAAACACATATCTTATGGTATCTCAGAATTGCATATTGCATTCAATGCTTTAATCTGTATAAATTGCACAGTTCATTTTTCAGATACGTTTCATTAAGGAAACACTGAACAGACTTAAAAAAGAATAAAGAAGTGTTAAAATGTAAAGGGAAATGTTTGCCAAGGCCTCATACTTTCCACAGGATTCAGCCATTTGCTCCTCTGGAGTAGCTCAGGGGTCAAATTTATTGGACTCCATGAGACGTGTCATGCCAAGTACACCTTCTGCCTCAAATGCCAGCTGAGTGATTGCAGGAGATGGCCTTCCCCCAGTGCCATAAACGGCTTTGTGTGCCAACAATTGGGCTTTCATGTAATATCTGGAATGCAGGAGATAAAATAAAAACAACCCTTGTAGTCTGCTCCTCAGCCGTACCCCGGCAAAAATATCACTCCTGCTGTGTTTTTTTTACAGACAAGCTGGGAGGGCTGGGCAGCAACACAGCACAGGGTAGTATATTTGAAAGGTGAAGCAGCACACGAGGGAGAGAGTTTGAAAACACATGCACTCACAAAGTGCTGCATAAGAAAAAGTAGTTCCTGAAACTTGAGTAGCGGAAGGATACAAGTCAACAGAATCATAAAGAAGATATGTTCTGCGGAGGGAAAAACAAAAGAGGTGAACGGCAAGCCATCAAATAAGAAACAAATAAAGAAGAATGGCAATAAAGGCAACCATTGGTAAGCAATGGCTATGCTGTAAATCCATTGTATGTATTTTCAAGAACAAGGGAACCCCACAATTTACAAGAACCTGGGGTGATAAATAATGTTGCAATAAACAACAGGTTCGTTGGGCCAATAGCTGTTGGAAATGTTTTTAAGAAAAAACACAGGAAGTCCTATATATTTAACTTTAGGACCCAATTGTGGACAATATACCATAGGCAAACATACAGCAGGACAATATTGTTGTATTGTAATGCAATTAATGTATTCATTTCAGAGTATCATCTTATTTTTTAGTCTTTTTTTGTACAACTATTAAGATCCAGTGCTTACAAAAAATGTGAAAAAAGTGCTCTAGTGAGTGAGAAACATTAAAACATGCATCCAGTTAACAACAAGATACTAAGCTCCTTCGGACGCTGTTTTATATAATAAAATAAGGAGTTAGGTTTGTTTTATGGTCGACTGTGTTTCGGTCTCATTTAGTAGAGATCATCATCAGGGCAGGTGTGTAAGCACCTAGTATTTAGAGGACGGAGGTCCAATCATGTAGCACAGGTCCAGTCGTGGGAACCTTGTAGGTTTAATTTAACTTCATCGTCCAATCATGGGAACCTCGTTAGGTTTATAATAACTTCACGATGCCCAACCGAAATGAGGGACATGGTGTGTGGGTTAAGGATAGTCATAGGTCTTTATGTAGGACTCCTTTCCGAGTTGGTTCCCATTTGCAATTGGCTTTTATCCTTAAAATCCCAGTTCTTTTTTAACTGCGTTTGTCAGTTCGGCTGAATTAATCCAGTTTTCGGGCGATAGTTCTGGTGGTATAAGTAAATAAGCGCTCGAAGTTAAATATATAGGACTCCCTGTGTTTTTTCTTAAAAACATTTCCAAAACCTATTGGCCTCAACGAACCACTGTTTTTTACAGTAAACCCATTGTAAGCTTACAATATGTCTTTAGCAACTTGATAATTTGCACTTTTTGATGGTCCTGACCTAAAACATATGTAGAGGAAAATGGAGGTAGTCTCAGTGAGAACAACACACCCTTTAAATTAAATAGATGCATAATTGTACATACTGTATCTGTGTAGAAAACAAATAATTGTACAAAAATGTTAAGACTAGGTTTACCGCCTCAAACAAAGCAACGTAGAGAAGAGAAGAACGTGAAGCTTAAAATACGTGGTATTCCATGCAGTTTATGGTGTCAGGCAAGTCCCTCTCACAACCCAGATTCATCCACAAAACTAGCCAAACAGGTTCTTAACTGCACATGCAGGCTGTAAGATAAATTTGTCCTATTTCTCATGCACATTTCCAAAACTGAAATCAACCCTCTTTTGCGACTGTTGAAAATGTGCTACCATACATGCAAACCCTCCCGATTCAGATGGGAGACCACCGATTTCAAGGCTAATCTCCCGCCTCCTGATTCTATTGCAGGACCGGAGGCTTCGTATTATGCTTTCTCTTTCTATTTATTGCCACTCACAGCAGCCAATTAAAACTTTGCATTATGTAAATAAACTACATTTCCCATGATGCACGTGTTACACATCACATCCTGCAAGACCCCATAAGAGCCACCATAACCGGAAATCATCCTCTCTCTTTGCTGCTCACGCAGGAAATTAAGTGCATTCATCTTTGTTATCATATATATGTCTGTGTTTTTTGGCACAATTTATCAGGCATGCGCCGCTAATATGAACATGTGTTAGCGCTACTCGCGCTTTGCTTTATTGTGCTTGCTCTGCCTGTTTATGCGTGCTGTGCACTTCGTATGAGGCGCGTCTCCCGTTGTGTTCGGGAGCTTGGTTTGGGGCTGTGACCGCTCTGGTCGTCAGTGCCGGTCCCCTGCTTGGGGCCGGAGGGCTGAGCTGCCTTCAGCAGCATCACGCATCATTCAAATATTAGAAAGCCCGCTACGGTGGGAAAGGCACTGTTTGTTGCGGCCACTCGGCCACGCTTCTGCTGACTCCTGCTTGGAGTCCTGGTACCGCGCTGCCATCGGCAGCAGGGATTTAAGTGTGTTTTCGCGCGCAGAGGCTCCCCTGATCAGCCCAAGCGCACAGAGCCATTTTAACCCCTGTTTCCCCGGTCTCTACATGCGTAGCCCAATTGGGCTACTTTCTAGTAGGATTTGGGCTACGCACGTCGCAACCACCCTAATTAGCCTAAAACACTTTCATTATCCCCACGATCTCCCTTGAGCAAGTTATATATGCCTGGCTGGCTGCAACAGTGCATTTTGGGCCCTGGAGTGTGCACAGCTCCACTTATCTTTGCTCTTTGGCTCTCCTTAAGCCCTGTGGGCTGCAAGAACGTCCATACAGCTGCTGCTGAGGAGCTAGGTACCTTGACTTCTTAATTGTGCTGTGGGTTGGCTCCCCCATTACTCCTCTTGATCCTACCTTTATTGTTAAATATACCTACAATTTCTGCCCTACAATGGAAGATTGGGTCAGTTATGAAGAGGATGACAATCTGTATGAGGAGGAAGTGGCTACCCCTCCCTGGAAGATAATATTGGTGAGGCACTGGATGCCTCCGTCCAGGAGTCCGTAAACAAGGCCCTCGAGAAAGCAGTCCCTGGGACTGTGCAGCAAGCGTTAGCTTCTGCGCTGAAACCAATAACTAAACAACTGGAAAAATTTGCCAAGCGTCATGGTTTTACTTCCCCTGCTGGACAGGCGAAAGAAGGCTCGGCTAGGGAACCCCGAGCTACGTCCTGGCCTCACTCTACTGCTCTCTCTTCGTTCCCACCCAAACCTGAGTCCGGTAAGTCCAAGCGTCCGGACACTGACACGAAAACTGATACCACAGGAACTTCCCCGGACGAGGCCCCTCCCAAGAAAAGGTCCAAGAAGTCCATAGAGCAGGACCTCTCTCATACCATTTCCGCCCCCTTCACCTTCAACCCGACTGATATGGTTCATCCCAGGTCATCTGACTGGGCTCCTGCCCCCGCTGTTGCGGCTTATCTACACAACAACCTTTGCAGGAGTTTTGATAAAGAGGTACGGAATAGGCTTCGCTCAGAGTGTCCTAGGCCAGATCTCCCTGACAAGTTGGCGGACACCCCGGACATAGATTCCAGTTTGCTAACATTCCTTAAGAAATTCACGAAGGACCCTAAAAAGGGTATTGATCGCGCCTTGCGAGGTTGTCAAGACAAACTTCTGGATGTCGCTGGACCCCTGGCGAAGATCCTAGAGATGGCTTAGGAGGCGCAAGAGCCCAGCACTGCAGTGGATCCCCATATCCTGGCGGGGTGGACCCAAAGGGCTATTTGCCTGTTAGGGAACACGAACTGCACCATTTCCACAGAACGACGCAAGTCGCTCCTTATGCGTATGGATTCCAATCTCACGGAATTGGCTGCAGCAGAACCAGGTCCCTTAGCAGAGGGCAATCTCTTCGGAGAACGCTTCGCTAAAGATGTGGCTAAATATGTGGGCATGTTCACGACTCTCGACAAGGCACAGTCTGGCATCAAGAGGGTGTTCAAGTCTGGCCTTTTTGACAGGGCCGGACGAGGCCGAGGACGCTCGTTTGGCCGACAGTTCTGCCAAGGTCCTCAACGAGGTGATTTCGGCCGCAGACGCGGCGAGTGGGTCTCCACCCGTGGGGGGTACCCTCTACCCCACCAGACAGCGCTTCAATCAGAGGCGTTTCCACAGGGGAAACTACCGTGGAGATTTACAAGCCTCTTACTCTACAGGTACGAGCCCCAGACATTTGCCTGTTGCCCTTAGGGGGTCGTACTCAATATTTCTATCGCAGTTGGGTTTAACTCTTGCAGGATGCTTGGATATTTCAGACAATTCAGGGTTTCCAGTTAGATTTCTATCAGACCCCTTATCAGATCAGACAGCTTTCTTTTTCCCAACTCGAGTGCGATTTTATAGATTCCGAACTCAAAGAATTGCTGTAGAAACGCGCGATAGCATGTTGCGACGAGGGCCCTCGCGGTTTCTCTAGCAATATTTTCTTGGTGCAGAAGAGGGGCGGAGGTTACAGGTTGGCACTGAATTTAAAGGACTTCAATCGTTTCATGAATTACAAACACTTCAAGATGGAGGGCATCCATCTGTTGGGGGATCTCCTGAAACAGGACGACTGGATGGTCCGTTTGGACCTGAAGGACTTCTACTTGTCCATTCCCATTTTTCCTCCCCACCGCTGGTTCCTTCAGTTTCAGTTGCGGAACCGATGGTTCGAATATTTGGTCCTTCCTTTCGGACTATCCTCAGCACCGTGGTGTTTTACCAAGGTCCTGAAGCCAGTGATAGCATACCTCAGAGAACAGGAAGTTCGCATGTAAGTGTACTTAGATAATATTCTTATCATGGCGCAATCTCCAGCTTTTGGCCTTACAGCATTTACGCATGCAAAACACACAAGACCTTCCCACATAGGGCGAACAGCAAAACACACAAGACCTTCCCACATTCACGCATGACCGTTGCTACACTACAAAATCTGGGGTTCGTGATCAACAAGCCCAAATCAGTTCTTTGCCCTTCGCAAACAATGGACTTTTTGGGGTTCGTCATAAACTCTCAGACGGCCCAGCTGAGTCTCCCACGCTCCAAACTGCGGGACATCAAGAAGGAGTTACGCTCTCTGTTAACCAGACGGTCTCTCTGAGAATGATTACAAGGATCGTGGGTCTCCTGGCAACCTCCATACAGGCGATTTTTCCAGGGCCCCTCCACTATCAAGCCCTTCAGGTTAAAGGTTAAAGATTCAACACCTTCAGAAGGGTCTCTCATACACAGACTTGGTCCCTCTTTCACAAGAGGTATGGAAGGAGATTCAGTGATGGCTGGGCCACGTGAAGGCAAGGAACGGCAGAGCCATTTTCGGCTCCCAGCCGGAGGTTGTCATCGAGTCCGACACCAGCCGCTGTGGCTGGGGGGCGCGTTGCGGAAATATTTCTACAAGCGGTTGTTTGTCCCTCCGCGAACTCGACCTCCATATCAATTGTCTAGAACTTCTGGTGGGGTCGTTTGCGATCCGGACTCTCTCCCACAAAAGATTCTCAGGTTGCATCCTTTTGTGGATAGATAACATCTCTGCGGTTTGGTACATCAACAAACTGGGAGGCACGAGGTCCTCTATCCTAGTAGAGATAGCAAAGGACTTCTAGCATTACTGCCTAAGTCAGCAGATCTCGGTCATAGCCGAGTATATTCCGGGACAGTCGAACGTAGTGGCAGCCTGGAATTCCAGACATCTCAAAGATGACAGCGACTGGCATCTCCAGCCCCAGATAGTCAGCTGGCTGCAAGTGATATGGGGGAGTTGCGAGATCGATCTGTTTGCGTCCAGTTTGAATCGTCAAATGACCACGTTTTTCAGGCTGGAGACCAGATCCGTTGGTTCTGGTGACGGATGCCTTTTCCCAGGATTGGTCCCTGTGCCTGAATTATGCTTTTCTCCCCTTCATTCTGATTTCCAGAGTATTCTCGCAGATAATTCGCCAGAAGGCGTAGGTGATTCTAGTGACTCCTCTGTGGAAGTCGCAGCCTTGGTTCCCACTCTTATTGGAGACAAGCTGTGACTTTCCCAGAATGATTCCGTGGTCCTCCACGATGCTCCAGGGCCCTCAGGGAGAAATACACCCAATGGTACTATCAGGGCAGTTGTCCCTGATGGCCTGGAGACTTTCCGGAAACGTTGGCAAATGCCAGGATTTTCGGAGGAAGCTTCAGCTTTCATTAACCAGGCCTGGGCTCCCTCAACCAGGAAAAGGTATTCTTCATCCTGGAAGAGTTGGGTGGGTTCGTTGGTGCGTGGAACAACACGTGGATCCCGTGGAGGCGGAATTACCCTATGTTGTAAATTTCTTGTCTAAAAAGGCTTCTGAGGGTCTAGCATATTGTTCTATTAACAACTTCCGTTCGGCCATTTCGGCTGGCCATTCCCCGATTGAGGGTAAACCGGTGGGAATGCATCCGGTATTTTGCACACTTTTGAAAGGTATTAGGGTAGCAAATCCTCCCCAGCCTAAATACTCGTCCTTGTGGGATCTCTCTCTAGTTCTTTCCTTATTCGATAAATGGCCACACAACAATATGTTGACCAGGAAACAACTCTCATCTAAGTTAGCCATGTTGTTATGTCTCTCTGCATGTAGACGTTCTTCTGATGTGAAAGCTATAGACTTTACAGGTAGAGTATTTACTCCTAAAGGAGTTTCTTTTAATATTACTTCCAGGACTAAAACAATGTCACGTAGTGTGGAATATCATGCTTTTCCTGGTAATGTGAAACTATGTGTAGTTCAATGTCTAAAAGCTTACGAAGAATGTACCAGGCCGATTCGGCCTGATGGTGTGGTGCACCTACTAATTGCTTTGCAGAAACCTTATAGACCTGTTACTGTGGCTACTATTGCCAGATGGCTAAAATCTGTTATGCAAGAGGCGGGTATTGATACCCAGGTGTTTGGGGCGCACTCTGTTCGTGGCGCCATGGCCACTAAAACATTTATGTTAGGTTCTACTATTCAGGATATCATGCACTCTGCTGATTGGTCTTCCGAGTCTACCTTTAAACAGTTTTATTATAAACCGGTGGGTGATATTTCCTCTGTTGTTTTTAATCAGCGTTAAACTAGCATAATACGAAGCCTCCGGTCCTGTAATAGAATCAAAAATTAGCTAGCATTCGCGCCAAGAATTTTCAATTCTATTAAGGACACGGAGACGAGGATCGTCCCACCCGGTTATAGTACAGTATTGTAATGTTTACCCACCCGTCTGTATTTATATTCTGTATAAGCAGAAGTTACGGGTTTTTCCTGTCTTTCGTTATTCCAGGTTCTGAGAAGAAGATGGATTGACAGTACTTCTGGTTAAGAAGACGTTACTTTCCAGTTGGTTTGGTTCTTCCACTTTGGAGGATGTTATTTGGACTTAAGTTATGGTTTTGGACTTTTACTGTTCAAGCAAAGAAAGAGGATGATTTCCGGTTATGGTGGCTCTTATGGGGTCTTACAGGATGTGATGTGTAACATGTGCATCATGGGAAATGTAGTTTATTTACATAATGCAAAGTTTTCATTGGCTGCTGTCAGTGGCATAATCCTCGCCTCCTTGTCCTTCATAGAATTGAAAATTCTTGGCGCGAATGCTAGCTAATTTTTTATTCCAATGCAGAAACTCAATTTGGAGATTTGTAAAACTGCCCAAACTAAAAGGGTGTTACCTGTCATGCATGCTCTAATCTCCACCTCCAAGAATAACCTCTGGTTAACGCGTTGCCTGTAATTCTTGGAAGGGGAGATTACAGCATGTGACAGGCCTCGACATTTTATTTTTGGCAGTTTTACATAGTGCAAACAAAAACAGAGTTTAGAACTTTTTTTTTGGTTGCCAGAGTTTAGAACTCTGTTTTTATTTGAGCTTTTATTAAACTGCCAAAAATGAAATGCCATGCATACCAGTAGACTCAATTCAGGCAGATTGCCTCTGCTTCAAATATAAGTCGCCTGGGCTAATACATTCTCCTGACTATTTTTTTAAAACCTTTCACTTGCCTACTTTAAAATGTTGGCATGTATGTACTATGGCCATCATGGCGCTATACTAATAAAATACTATTTTCTTCTAGACGCCTATACCTTTACTACTATGATAAAAAGAGGTGCTAACACAAAGGCATTTTGTAAATAAATAAGCCCTAGAGCTATAGTAAATCCACGGTTTCTGTACAAATAGCGTGGGATGTGCTGTCTCACAATATTAACATGCTGTGACATATTAAAGCCACTTCAGATTATATTCCACTTGCACAGCAAAATGAGGGCAGCTATTATGCAGCAGAGCAGCGGTGGCAGCAGTGGCTCCTCCGCAATGGCGGAGGAGCGTCACCTCACTGGCTCAGAGCCTGCAGCTGAAAAATTAAATAATATTTCATTATAGTTTTATTTTTGAGCTGCTGGCTGAGCCAACATCTGCAGGGAGGGGCAGGACCAGGCAATGGGGGGAGAGGAAGAGTGGTCGGTTCACTTTTAAGTGTTCATGTCAGTTTGGCTGGCTATCTTAGGCTGGCCAAACTGACATGCGCACTTGGGTATCTCCAACGCTGCTGTATTGCACAGCCGGGTTGGAGAAATAGCTCAGACTCCATGTGCCTGTGCGAGCGTTAATCCAGCCCGCTCACACCAATCTCCACGCTGTTGTAATGCTTGAGAGCTGCACAGGGATTGAATGAGTAGTCCGTGATGCTGTCCTGGGGACTGCTGCAACCAGGAACTGGAAGCAGAGGAGCATGACGTGATCAGCAGCACCAGGTAAGTCCTTGAAAATTAAAAAAAATATTATACACCTGTCTGCGCCTCCTCCACCTGCTCACCACTCCTTATCTGTGTTGGCCGCCACTGAGCGGTACACATTCCACTGTAGAGTCCATCGCTCTTTTCCAAGCGTTGACAGAGGCCTGTGCAGAATAAAAAGTCTATTTGACGCAATATTAAAAATAAATATATTAGGAATTTCGATACACAAAATGTAGGAAGACCCCCCACAAGAGCTGCAGCCATGTCATAGAACACAGGACGTGGAGATCTTGGTTCTCAAATCTGTATTTCTACTTGATAGCAGTGTCGCACTGGCCTATAGGGTAATCAGGCCCTTCCCGAAGGGCTGCTCTGACAGGTCAGTGTGCAGGCGGATTTTGGGCTGTTTGTTGCCTGTTTTATGGACTGGTGAGCCAGTTTTTACTAGTGATTTCCCTGAAGCTCAAACCTACGCAGTCTTACATACCTTGCTAAACATTTGTGCAGCATGTCTCGACAAGTTCAAAACTGCCCCAATTTGCAAACACGGGGCACGTTTCCAGCTATCTAATTCAGCAATAGGGGCCACTTTTATGTTGGTGTATGGGCTTATTTTTTGTCTCCGTCTGATCCTTCTTCATAGAACTGTCACCGAGTGCTTTTTCTCCCTTTTATACAGTTTCCAAATGTACCCAAATATGGAGTATTTAAAATAAGCTGGACACCAGCATAATTTGACTGTGACACCCCCTGGGTGTGCCTACTGTACCCAAGGATCGCCACACGGCACCCAGTCCATCTACGCATATTGCCTCTAACAATGAAATTGAAACCTGGCCCTTGAACCACCCCTTGGTTTCTTTCTTCCTACCGAATTCTACCCTGAGGCAAAGCTCATAGTACTTATTGAGGATAAAGAACTAAGGGCCTGATTCACAGAACTAACTTAAGACAAAATCCTAAACTTACTACTTTTGATATTCACAGAAGGCATTTAGTAGTAGTAAAGTTAGGATTTTGTCTTAAGACTGTCTTAAGTCTGTCTTAAGTCTGTCTTAAGTCTGTCTTAAGTTTGTCTTAAGTTTGTCTTAAGTCTGTCCTAAGTCTGTCCTAAGTTTGTCTTAAGTCTGTCTTAAGTCTGTCTTAAGTCTGTCTTAAGTCTGTCCTACTACTTTTGGTATTCACAGAAGGCATTTAGTAGTAGTAAAGTTAGGACTTTGACTTAAGTTTCACTTAAGACAGACTTAAGACAGACTTAGGACAGACTTAAGACAGACTTAGGACAGACTTAAGACAGACTTAAGACAGACTTAAGACAGACTTAAGACAGACTTAAGACAGACTTAAGACACACTTAAGACAGACTTAAGACAGACTTAAGACAGACTTAAGACACACTTAGGACAGACTTAGGACAAACTTAGGACAGACTTAGGACAGACTTAGGACAGACTTAAGACAAAACCCTAACTTTACTACTACTAAATGCCTTCTGTAAATACCAAAAGTAGTAAGTTTAGGATTTTGTCTTAAGTTAGTTCTGTGAATCGGGCCCTAAGCTTTAAATGACACCTTTGCTCATTGGCTTCAAGATTCTATTACATTTACTGATCTCTTTCCTTCTTACAATGGAGACAGTTTTCTAAACTGTCATAATATCCTTAATCTTTTTGATAATGTTTATGAGTTGAGATTAATAGCCTCAATTGATATTGATTTGGTTAGCATTTCCCCCAAGAATATAAATGGCCTACTGTAACGAGAACCCACTGTGTTATGTTTCTCAAGTTCGGTTGTGGCTCAAGTCTTAAAGTTTAGGAAAGCCTTTTATAAGATGGGTATGGATATTTTTTGACTCCATGTGAGGCAAAGGGACCAGTGAAAGATCCTGCTCTAAAGCCAATGTCTCACCACATTTTACCTATATCTTTTAAATCTCATGCAGGAAACTTCACTGTTTTCAGCAAAATGAGGCTAGATAGGTCTTTAAGAGACCCAAATTCCAAATGTGTATGGACGAATTAAACCGTGCCCTACGGGATTGGCTCCCTAGGGTCTTGAATTCAGCCTGATGCCAAGAAAGTTACTAGGCCTTTATGTTACTGGAACATTTTGGGTTAAAGAATCTGTTCGCTCGCCCTATTTTTCTAACCCTTATTTATTCTTTTTTTGTTATATGTTTGCAGGAAACATGGGTATGTTGCAATTTTGATTTAAATGATTTTAACGTCTTTTCTGTTCCAGCAATTCCTTCCACAAAGGGTCACACCAAATGGGGTTTATGTAGTTTGTTGAAATCAGAAATTAAATGGCCACTGTTAAGAGTGTTCTTTTAAGCAATGCTTGTGTGGTTGCTCTATTGCTCCACTGTCGATATACAGGGTAAGCTTTCGAAATATCTCATCTGCATTGTTTACTTTCTCCCACATGCAATTTTAATAACACCTTGTTAGAACTTCAGGAAGTCATTTTAAATGCTGAGAGCTTGTTTGCAAATGCCATTCTACTAATTGTTGGGGACTATAACACTAAAATCACATTACATTCTTACAAGACTAGTGGCTATGAGCTTGATACACTTAGAAGCTGAATGTGGTTATCCTTCCTTTTATTGGGAAGAATAGGCTCAGCTGGGTCTCTATTAAATTGGGGGCTGGAACTAAACTTGGCATTTATCAATGGCATATTCAATGATTATTTGTCAGCTAACTTTTCATGACAGCATTGAAATTCGAAATCTCTGCTGGATTAGTATTCATTCACTATATAGACTCCAATATAGTATCCACTAGAAGCAGTGACGTAAGGAAACTTGAGGGTGCCCCCTGCATAGTACATTTGCTCGTATAAGTGCAATTTTTGATCGTATTCAAATGTTTGTTTCTGCCACACTTCAAAATTAAAACAAAATGTGCTGTATTTGTGCGTTCCTAATCCTGATATATTCTGAAATATTTGCACCTGTCATTTACAGGCATTTAAGTTATGTTTTGTGAGACAAAAAAAAGCCTTTCCCTTCACACACCCAGATTGTCAGATAAATGGTCTCACTTTGAAGTCAGAGAGAGAGAAGAAAACACAAAACTCATAACAGAAGATAGAGCCTGACATTTGACCTCTGGTTTTGAATGCACAGCAAATGTGACAAGATGAGAACACATTTTAAAGGCCTGTTTACAGAGAGCAAGCATTCTTGGAAGAATACAAGGAGCAAGTCAGAGATATGGTAAACAGGCTATGCTCCACGAGAGGAATAAAGAAATGATGGACAGCGTGAAACAAATAAAGCCAGCAAATAGAAATCAAGCAAATGTTAGTTGCAAACCACAAAGTCAATGATAAGTAATGAGCGGAATGCATTCCTAGGTCAGCTCACAGACTGTCCCCAAGACGTCTTTAGCAACCAGACCGGTGTGGTTTCTGGTAGGCTTCGACCAAAAAGGGAGATCAGAATGACCCCAAAAGCTATTGTCCGATTACCAACTTGGCTGTAATTGGTAAAATCTTCGCAAAATGCCTTTTAGGAAGGCTTTCGGCTCGAGTACAGTCAAATGTTCTTCTCCCTATTGAACAATGTGATTTCAGGGAGTGCTGTTCTACTGTGGACAACATATTAGCCTTAATAATGATTGCGTAGAGCTATGTGGAAGCAAAAAAGTTAATATTATACTTGGCATATGTTGACTTCATAAACCAATTTTACAAACTCGACCACTCACGGTTATGGCAAAAATGATTAAAATGGGATAACCCTGATTCCTTGCTACGTCCCTTATTGAAATTATAATCTGAAAATTGGCTAAGAGTTTTATTAGATTCAAGGTCTAATTATTTTCAGAAATCCCATTTCCTGGTGCATTTTTGCTCCTCTGCTATTTTTTTTATACCTAGCTGCCTTTCCAGAGTGAATTAATAAAGTCAATGCACATTCGCTGAAGTTGGGTTCTAAATCAATTTCACTGTTAATGTATGCAGACAATTTAATTTTGATGTCCCTCAAGCCGATTGTCCTGCAGAGGCAGTTGGCAGCACAATCAAGTTACTCAAAAAGTCACAATTTAAGAGTACATTTAATCGTTCTTAGGTTTAGGGCATTCATCATCTATTGAGTTGATTAGATTAGAATTGGCTTTAACAGGCATCAATTTTAAAGCCTATGCTCAAATTATACGTTAGGCCCATAGATTTGTTTTCCCATAAAACACTATTAAACATCTATTTGGGATGCTGTCTTCCATGATTCAGCAAAGGTTTTCACATTTTCAAAGTTATTTTCTCATTTTGCTGACCAAAGATGTCAAGTGAGGAACGTTTTGTAAGCAACTCAATTTAATGGCAAGCATTAAAATGAAAAATAAAAAGCGAAATTCAAGAGCTACCAAAGGGACCTTGAACACTGTCAGCAGGTCTCAAGATTCCAAATGATTTTTTTACTCACCAGATTTGGCGTTATGCAGTTTTATATTTAAAAGCGAATCTAGAACCCTAGGTTCAGAGCATTCTCATGAAGGTTCCATTTTTTATGCTTCCATTGGAAGTTAATCGATGGGTAAAAGAAGTAGGAATACAAGGCCCACAGATTTGCCAATTCTGAAATGCTAGGTTTCAAGATGTAGTCCATCTCTTGTGCTTATGTCCTGTTTTTTGTACCGTGAGAAACAAATAAATTGAATCTATTTGGTTGGTTTAAATATGCCTGTCCAACAAATGAGGAGGCCAATACCTTGTGATAAATCCACCATCTTAAAATGTTTGCTACAGGTTGAAAATTGTATTTTCCTCTTTTTTAAATTGTAACGTGGATAACGATGAAAAACACTCATGTTTGTGGGGAGCCAAGCCGTCACTTTATTTGATAATTTATTAATGGCATTTTAGAATTAATTGTGGCTTCTTTTACAATTTTTACTGATGAAAACATGCCTTTTATGAATATCCGCCACTGATGGTGTAACTTGATTAAACATGTACAGAGTTTCAAAATGTGCATAGTTATCTGTGCATCAATTACTACGCACATACAAATAAATACAATAAAAAACACTAGTTATGTCAAGGTTGTAGCAGTAGGTCCTACAGAAAAACCAGATTTGTCATTACCTTATCGAAACAATAACGATCTGACACGTTTTTAGGCAAAGCTGAGTCTCCAGCTCATACCCTACACCCCATCCCCCCGAAATAAGTGGCTGTTGCAAGAGACTATCGGGAAAAGGGACAGCAAAGGAGTGTGACGTCAGCGCGAGAATGATACATCTCAAAGCAGACCTGTTCTGACACAGCCCTACTATCAGCTGTAGAAACATCACTAGATACCGTTCCACCTGGCATGGATTGAGAACCTCACTTACAAATAATGTTGTCCAGTGCTTTAAATGGGCCAGTACTGTTCGGTACGGAGTACCGGCACTTTTTTATTTTGAGAGGGAGAGTACAGGCACTTCTCAAGAGAAATGCTATACTTTTAATTGGAGAGTGTCGGCACTTCTCAGAACTATTTTTCCATTTCAAGCACTGATGTTGTCTCCTACCTATAAACAGCGTTTCCCTTCTTGAAAGAAACCTGCAGAGGACTCACCCCTGGTGACTAGTTTTATAAACACTGCGAGGGGTCCCTGTATGTATATGGCGATTGAGGTAAGAGGTGTGGTCCTAGTGCTGGGATCACATTCCCCTTTACAACTTGACTAAAATGCAACATTAATTTTATCAACCTTCTTGGATGAAATGCATTTCGAGAGAGCTCATTATTTCTTGGAGTGACAACATAGAAAGCAGCTGTCACATCATTGGTTGTGAACATGTGACTTGGGTATGGGGCACAGGAACAGAACATAATAGGGTTGCAATTTTTATTTATTTTATTTAACAGTCTTACATAGCGCAAACCAGATCCCTGAGGGTAACAAAATGCTTTTACAATACACTTCAGCAAACGTGCATGCAATTAGTTCAAATAGAACAATCGACAGTAGATCCATTGAGTCTGGGAAAGAGAAGTGAGGTAACAAGGGAAGTGGTGCATCAACAAAATTCTAGGGTGGGAGATGCAGTTGGAGGAAAAGCCTTTTTTATTCTTTTTTGAAGAAAGCATGGGAGGGGTTGGTCCTGATTGCAGGTGGAATGGTGTTCCAAATTTGCAGTACAGACCCTGAGAATGATTGCTCAGAGCCTTTATGCCTTAATTGGTGGTCACTGCATTAAAGGAACTTCTCTGACCCCAGCCCGCATTGTTCCCACTCTTGAGAAACTTTGAAATGAGGGGATATTAAGATATTTCTCCTTGTTGCACTTCTATCTGGAAGGTGTACAATTAATATATTGTATTGAGGCCATCCATTCTATTTTTGTTGGGGGAATTGTTTTTACCCAATTTTTACATATTTCCCTACGGGCAAGCAATATTAGATAGAATATCAATTCAATAGTATTTTTTAACAGGGATTCATGATTTCCCGAGACCCCAAAGAAAACCAAAGTTTTGCTTACCTGGAGCGTTTCTCTAAGTATTAAAAGTAACGTCTTACTCACATCCAGCCAGAACCCTTGGATCGCCGGGCATTCCAAGAACATATGTATATCGTCACCTTTTTCTTTACTACATTTGGGACATCTTGGCGTTTCTCCTTTCCCTAGTTTTGATAATTTACGTGGCGTCCAATAAACCCTGTGGAGACATAAAAGGTGGTCCCGCCTTAAATATGCGGCACGTACCGTGGAGTATAACATGTCACAAGATACTTGCTATAAATCTTCCATCTGCTCTTCCATCTGCTCTCCTGGCAAGTTCTTTTCCCACAGTTCTGTTGGCAACTTGAAATCTCCGTCTGATATCTCCATTAACAGCCAGTACCATATTGCCACCTCTTTTTTCTGTATTGCACCACTTGTCAGGCGAGCTTCCAATTCATTAGACAGTCCCGCACCAAGACCATCCGTCAGGCTCCAGCTCTTTATTTGAAGATACTTAAGTCTCGACAGTCAATCGTTAGCTAACTCTTGACCTTCTTCTCAGGAAATTAAAACTCCGTTCTCCATCAGTTGTCTCCATACTGTTATTCCTGCTTCTTTTAATGGAAGGGCCAAACAGTCCTTAGGACACTCCTGAGATCCAGGAGAGTCAAAAATAGGAGCCATTCCACTTTAGTAGTTAAGTTTAGTTCTCTCCTGACTTTATACCATGTAGTTGCAAAGCCTTGTAGGGTTTTCAGACGCACCTTTTTAAAATATCATGGATCTCCATATTTATATACAAAGCCATACTCGCCCGCTTTTACGCCACTAAGCATTGCTGTAAACATCTTCCCAACTTCTGAACTATCTGGTATATTAAACAAATATTTCCCTCCTTTTAACAAGAAGACCCAGGCATAGTAGGATAAGTTAGGCAACCTTAGGCCCCCTTTGTCATATTGCCGTCTTAACTTTTTCCATGATATTCTTACACCCATAGAGGACCAAATAAAACTAGTGATTTTTCACTGGATCTTTTTTAAGCCAATCTTCCTTGATGCCATGATGATATTTTGAAATAGAAAAATAATCTTTGGAAGGATTGACATCTTAACAAGATTAACCCTTCCATAAATAGACAGAGGCAAATGAGACCAACCAAGTAAAAGTTTCCCCACTTCCTTATTGAGCTTCTGGATGTTGGTTTCAGGTATTTGCTCTATTTTGTTAACAATCCTAATACCTAGGTATCTAATTTCCTCTTTAACACAGCACAATTGTGTAACAATATTCCATGCCATTATGACCATTTTGCTTTCATTTATCTCGTAACCTGAGATCTGCACAAAACAAGCTCGCAGATCATATACTACTGGGAATGCAAGAACAAGATCACCAGATCGTCCGCATATAATCCCACTTTTTTTTCCCAGCCTCGAGTTTTAAAGGGTATTATACTCTCATGTTTTCTTATTTTCTCCGCTAAGGGTTCAATATAAAGGTTAAAAAGCGAAGGGGGATAGTGGACACCCCTGTCTTGTCCCCCTGTGAATATTGAAGGCTTTAGATATATTCCTGTTTACTAGTATTCTGGCTCTGGGTTCTTTATATAGCCGGTTTATTGCCCTACAAAAGTTCTCCCCTAAGTTAGACAGTCTTAGAAGTTCCTGCAGGTAAGTTCAGTTTATGCGATCAAAAGCTTTGTTCGCATCAACTGTAATGATCGCTAGTGGCTTTTTATAGGTGGATGCTATATCTATAGCTCCAATTAGACTATAGGTTAGATCTTTAATACCTCTACCCCGCACAAAACCTTTCTGATCTTAATGAAGGAGCACTCCCACTGCCCCATTCAATCTGTCTGCTAATACTTTCCTGAAGATCTTGTAGTACGAGTTTAGCAGCGAGATAGGTCTATAGGACTCACAACAGTCAGGCGGTTTATCAGGTTTAGGTATCAAAGTGACAGTGGCTTCATTCCATGATGGGGGAATCTTTTTTCCCTTTTCGAAAACCTCTGAAAACAGCTTAACAAAAACCGGCACTAGATACTTTCCTAACTTTTTGTATATCTCAACCGGAAGACCATCTGGACCTGCCGCCTTGCTCGTTTTCCCTGCTTTGATGGCATTCCCAATTTCCTGCACGGTTATTGGACTGTTAATAGCTTCTTTTTGGAGCTCCGAGATTCTACAGGGGGCTTCTTGGCCTAGCCAATCTTCTACCTCCCTTCTTGTCGTACTTAGATCTTCTGAGTACACTTCCCCAAAATATTCTAGTAGCATATCCTCTGTACTATCCCCCACTTTAATAGGACAGCCTGCCCCTCCATATTTTAGTTCTTTTATAAAACTTCTTGCCTGATCGTTTTTTTTACCTTCCATGCAAGTAACGTGCCCCAGCCTTCCCCATAATTAAAATGGGCCATTTTACTTGCTTGTCACCTTTCCTAGAGTCGTCCTTCCACTGCCGCCGAAAGGTTCATTTTAAGAGTCTGAATAGATAATTGACCCACCCCATATTCTACCTACTTTGTATTTGTTGCTCTACCTTTTGAATTTTGTTTTCAATATTCGCTATCTCAACCCTTCGTTGTTTATTTTTATAAGACTGAATTGATGTAATTTTACCCCTTAAGAAGGCCTTATAAGTATCCTACGCTATCTGAATCGGTGCACTTTCCAAATTGTTTTTTAAAAATTCTTGAGATTCCAACCCTAGCTAATCTATCATTTCTTCTTCTGACAATATAGTGCGGTCCATAGTCCATCTCCTTTGTATTACAGTATTCGGAGGGACCAAAAGTATAGTTATGGCTGAATGATCTGACATACGTGATCCCACATGATTGGCATCTCTAACCTGATCTTTTATCTTTTGGTTAACTAGAAACAGATCTATTCTGGATTGATGTCCATACTTTTTGTTATTAAAAGTAAAGCTCTTTAGAGATCCCTTCCTTTCTCTCCATATATCACACCATCCTAAATTCTTTATTGAATTTATTATCAGAGATCTTGATTTATTATGTACAATGCCCCTACTTTTAGTGGAACGATCTAGACTTCCATCCAAAACCACATGAAAGTCCCCTGCCATTAAAACAGGATCTGGGAAATCCAAAATTTCTGAAAGTAGATTACCAAATGGGAAAGGATCATCGGGGTTAGGCCTTTATATCCAACTACAGTATGCAATTGATCATAGAGTCTCACCTTATCAATCACCCATCTACCCACCTTGTCCACCCTGCTTGCCACTATTATTATCTGAGGGTTATTTTTTACAAGAATCGCCACCCCTCTTATAGTAATTTGCTGCTCTGTACATACCACTTTCTGTAGCCATTTTCTATTCTTGAGCACCTCATTAATTTCTTTACTGGTTAGTTGAGTCTCTTGAAGGATTATAATTTGAGCCAGGGCGTCTTTTAGATACTGCAAAATCCTTTCTCTTCTGTGTCTCACCCTAAGGCCATTAACATTCCACGATAGAAATTCTACCTGTGGCTTTTGACTAGTTGTCATTTTTTATTTCTTAACCTCATAGCTCTATTACATCCTGAGTTCTGACTTAGTTTCCTGAGGACAAATATTTTTAGAATGTTCTCCCAATGCTCCCCCACCCGTGCACAAAATACTACCTGTGACCCCCCCCCCCCCCTCCCCCTTCCCTGGAACACCCTCCTCTTCTTCCTTAATGGCCGAATCCTCGAAGATCTATTCTCAAATTTGACAGTTCATTTTGCCCCTTCAATTTATTTACAGCTTAAGCCTTTCTCTCGTTTAGTTCAAAATCTGAAACTGGAACAGCCTTTAAGCCCCGTATTCACCTTCTACAATAACCAAAAGAGGAGAAAAGGAAAGAAAGAAGCAAAAAAACCACACGCAAAAAAAAACTGAAGGAGGTAGGATAAAGTGGATAAAAAGTGGGATAAATTCAGCCCTTCCTTTCTTGCACCTGCTCCTGATATTGATTTAAGGAATTCCTCTGCTTCCTCAAGTCTGCGAAAGGTCTGCATCCTGTTGTTATACATTACACGTAAGCTGGCCGGGAATTTTAACTGTGCCATCGCGCCTAGTTTCTTAAAGGGCTCAATCAGATTGCTGAATTCCCATTGCCTATTTGCAGTGAATTGGGAGATATCTGATCTAATTTCAAAGTTAGTTCCATCCACTGTCAGTGTTTTCTGTTTCAGTGTTTTGGAGAGAAATTCATCCTTGATTTTATAAGTGTGGAAATTTACCAAGATTTTCCTTGGTTTGGCTTTGTTCGTACTCAGTCTATATGGGTCTCTGTGGACCCTCTGAATGTCTTTAATTAGTTCCTCTTCTGTCCACTCTACATGCACTTCTTCCTTAATCAGATGTGCCACAAATACCTTTATATCTTCCCCCTCCGCTCCTTCTGGGATTTTTAGGATACGAAGGTTACTTTTTCTTTGATTGTTCTTCAATACCATCTCATTTCCCATAAGGATTTTGATCTCTTTCGTGTTAACCTCTGATTGAAGTGTTAAGTCCTTCACTGAAGTTTCCAACTGCAGAGTCCTAACTGCTATGTCGTCCAGCTTCTTTTCTAGACTATCACATGCAAATCTAATCTCTTTTTGGCTGGACTCAGATGTTTCAAATCTGCTTCTAACTTCAGTAGTTAGTAGCTGAATTAGATCAGTGACTGACTGAGACTGGGACTGGGACTGTAGTTGGGGCTGAGAATGATGTTGGGGTTGCTTTGGTTCTGTTGCGCTCACTCCTCCCCCATCTTTAAAAACTACAGATGGTATTGACTGTGCCTGAGACTGGGACTGAGACAGTATCTGTATCTGAGACTGAGCCTGAGGGTGAGCGGAATGTGACTCCATATTCCCAAAGATGGAAGGTGCCTCAATCCCCTCTCTCTCTAAAAGATCTATTTCCTGGGGCTCGAAAAAATTTGCCATCCCCTGAAACTTATTAGGACTTATAATGTCCTGTCCTCCTACTGGCCTACTCCCAAGATTTTCTAAAGCAGGGTTCTTTAACAACAGCGTCTTAGGAACAACCTTGAAAAAAGTCCTCAAGGAGGGGGGATCTTAAGACTAGTTACTTGTCTCTCTCTCCTCTTCCCCTTCGACCTTCTCTTTTTTGGGGTCACCCACTCTCCTGTATCCACATCCACTTGCTTAAAGGGGGCGGATTCCTTAATCGCAGTGTTTGTTTGAGACTTGCTGTGTATGCCCTTCATACAAGTTTTTCCCCTTCCACTTCTCGATTGATATCTACTTTGTTGAGCTTTCTTCTCTACTGCCCCTATCACCTTTCCTCAGGGTTGAGTTGCCCCTATGTTTAATTGCATCACTCCTTTTTTTATCTGGGAGAGCCCTCTGTTTCTTCTTTGGTGCACTTAAATGGCCTCTGCTTTTAACCCCAATGTTGTCTCTTCCTGCTAACTTTCCCTCAGCACCTCCCTTCACATCTTCCTCTTTTCCAACATTCCTCTGACCAGTACCTGCACAGCGCGATGTCCTCCATAGCTTCCCCTCTGCCTCCAAATTGTCCCAAAATATGTGACCTGCATGGGGTAGTGGCTCTTGCTGTATGCCTGCTCCGTGTATGCCTTCACCCTGCAAGCCTTTCACGCTTGTGCTGACACTGCCCAGACCTCCGTGGCTGGAGCGCTGAGCCACCGCCCTCTGGCCCCTGCCGAGTTCCCGAGGAGTTCAAGCCCAACTGGGGTCCCGGATCGGCAGCCTTGCGAACTCCACCAATGTCCGCAAGCCATCCAGGGCTTCCGCCTCCACAGCCAGGGCTTCCGCCTCCACTGCCAGTGTTCTCGAAGGCAGGGGCTGCCCTGCTTTCGAGAAGACCGAGAGTGCCGGAAAACGCCAAAAGACACCAGTACACCAAGGCACAGCTTCAAACGGTAAAAGAAAAACTGTTCAGTTATTCCTATTCTCCTCAAAGTCTTTCCGCACTCCTCACGTTATTTCCGCATTTTAAACTTTTTTACATTTCGGGCATTGGCTCACGCTAGATCTCCGTGTTTCGGGAGCCTCCGCTACCGCGTCCTAAGCGGCCGCCATGTTTTCCCCTATGCCGAAACACTCAGCTTTTGAATTTTATAAAGGAGGGGTTAGTCCTAATATGGACTGGGATGACATTCCAAATTTTTGGGGCATTTCCAGAGAAGGAGTGTGATAAGGTTTTTTGTTTGCGAGTTTTCGGAGGGATGAGAAGTAGAGTGTTAGTGAGATTCCTTGTCTGACCAGCCTTGTTGAGTTTGGAGGCCAGGTAGGCAGGTTTGCCAGTGTGCAGAGCTGTGTGTGAGACAAGCAGTTCTGAAGTTGGCACGCATTTTGATTGGGAGCCATTTTAGCTCTCTGAGAGCGGGAGAGATGTGTTCGTATTTCTTTACTCCAGTGACCATCCTGGCTGCTGCATTTGGAGTTGATCTGAGGGGAGCTAAATGAGATTTTGTCTTGCCTGTGCGGGTTGTGTTCCCGTAATCCAATCTGGACAGAACCAGGGATTGTGTAGCCTGTTTAAGGTCGTTGGGTGGGATAAAGGGTTTTATTTTGTTGAGTAGTTTTAGGTTGAGGAAAGCGCTCTTTGCGGTGTTCTTGATATGTTTGACCATGTCTAAGTTTGGGTTCAGAGTGATTCCCAGTGATTATACGGAGTCGGCCGGGATGAGATTGCACCTCCAAGAGCTGAATGAGCCCATGATTAAGAAAATCGGCCAAACACGGCCTTAGTTATTATCCAGCATAGAGTGCCAATTTAAACCAGCCTAGCAAGAAAATTGCAGTGTAAATAACAAGGGAACCCGATCGGGTAGCTTAGGACCTCGGGTGATTACTTATTTTTAACAAACAACGGTCCTTAGCTTAAGGATAGATCATGAAAAACATTTCAACATAGACTGCAATGAGAGCTATGGACAGTCTTCCAATGTCCAGCCGGACAGAGGAACATTTATTTAGAACAATGCAAAAAGATTTTGACAAGGTATAGACAACGAAACAGGTGAAACAAGGGCACAATCCTGTATCGAGCTTGACAAAAGGGAAAATGAAAAGAAAACAAAATAGCAGGCAAAGACTTCAGGAGCAAGTGGAGGCTTACAATGTATTACAATCTAAAGTAAGCTCTAGACAACAGTAACCACAATATAATTTACACAATGGATAGATTGCGGTACTGTTAGAAAAAGTCGACGTTTCGATCCCTAGCTCCTAATGCAATGGGATCATCCTCAGGACAAAACAATACAAAGTTGCCTGATTTAATCTCGACGCCTGTGGGATTAAAACATGAGGGATAAAGGAAGAGAGAGGAAAACCTAGTAAGGTCCAAAAATTAATTCTAAGATAGCGAGTCAGCATCAATACACGTTGAGGAGTCTGTATGGTCTGTGACTACTGAAGTAATTTCAAAGAAAAAAGTGAAAAGTGGAATGACGCGAGCCAGGTGAGCACATGCAAGAACGAATATGTGCAAAGATTGTATCAGTTATCAAGCAAACTGAAAAACCTCAAGGACGACGGAGACATTTTGTACATAAGGCTATAAGAGGAATTCTCATAGGCGGCAGGCATGATATTCGTTGACAGGAGTCGTGTGCAAATTATGGACCGGTCAAGTAACGAGAAAACACTGTTAAGTTTGGTTGTCATGCCATGTGAGAACTTGTCGACTGAGGCATACGGGGAGGATGCGGAGTGAAAAGGGCAAGTGAGGGTGGTGGCAAAAGTGTGGGGTAATGACGGATCAATGTGATGTGATTAAAGGGTACGAACGGCACAGTGAAGGTTTTGTCGGCGCAAGTATGGGAAAACAATTGGACTTATCGTGATTATGGGGTATGTAGCAATTATTTGCGGGCAGCACGGGGATAATAACAGGTAAAAGCTGACCTTAAGAGTTGCCTCGTGGTGTGCCAATCAAGGGTGCGGTAGCCGATGGTGATGAAATGTACCACCTGGGAATAACGGGAAATTTTGGGGGTGAGCGAATACACTAACCCGCTGATTCTAATGGGGCGAAGGATTACGGAGGCGAAGGGTGGATTACCTTCTAAGGAGATTCAAAGAGCATGGTCTAGGAGGTCGAAACCATGTTCGCAAGCCCCGGTGGGCAGGCCGTCTGTTGAAGTAAAACAGGATGCACAGCAGCAGGCAATGGCTGCCGGTATATACGGAGCTGTTGGAATCAGAGAGCCCGTTAGTATAGGGTTACCGGTGGCAAGAATTATCCCTGGTATAAAGGGAACGGTCTCGATGGCTTACCTCAGACGAGTCTCATCAATGCGCGGGGAGGCTTCCGGTCTTAAGTTCCTTAAAGCATGATAGCTGGAACGGGTGAGGGAGCCGTGCATGTGATATAAGTAGGAGCGACAGCCTGAAGCTTGTGTGAAAATAAAGGAAGGACTGCACCTACAGTATCTGTGTCGGCGCCGGTATGGGGGCCATTTTGGAATGGGGCGCTTGTTTAGGCAGACATTTTGGAGTTGTGGGAAGGGATTGGGGCCCAGTGCTTGAATGGAAGGCGAAACGACGCGAGTGCAGTGATGACTATGTGCTTGATTCTTTAGGTTGTCACGGAAATATTACAATATATAATCTAAATTATACATATTTACAGTTGGGTTATACGAAAACAGTTCATACAATAAAAATAATTATAATTACAATTCATTCATATTTTGTCAGTCTCAGTGCCAGTAGAAACTGCATTGACTTTTAGTCCGATTTCTGTAATGAGCCAGGGTTAGGTGCTAAAAGAAGGGTTATACAGCTATCTGATCTCATGCTCTTATTCTATACATATTCACAATTTTGGTAATACAGAAACAAATTATATCATGAAAGTGAGTAGCTTTACATTGAAAGTTATCAGTGTCGTGAAAGTAGAAACTAGATTAGCTTATGTCCGATTTCTCTAATGCGAAAAATGGTTGGTGTCTAGAGTAGGGTTGTCCAGTCCTCTGTTCTATTTAGCCCATTGCGTATTAAATCAAAGAGGATAATTGATTTGAGTTCCTCTCTGTTGAGTAATTGGGCTAGGTTGCCACCTCTTTGGGGTAATTTCAGGACTTTGAGAACTGTCCAGCGTATGTCGTCCTCGCTGTGATTGGCATCAGTAAAATGGTCAACCAGGGGGGCATTTGGTGTCCTGCATCGGATGCGGCTTCTGTGTTGACAGATCCTGGTCTTGACTCTTTGCGTTGTTTGTCCGATGTAAACTTTTTGGCATGGGCAGTGAATAAGATAGATCACATTAGACGTGTTACAGTAGGAGAATGATTGGCAGTGCACTGTCGTATTGTTGAACGTAAAACTTTTTCCCTCGATAGTGAAAAGACAAACATTACAACAACCACATTTAGCATGTCCCAAGATGGGAGACAAACCCCAAACAGCGTCAAGAGTAGTAGAGTTAGGAGTGATAGGTAATGCAGCTCTGACCAGGTGATCTTTCAAGTTTCTACTCTTTTTGAAAGCAAATAGAGGTTTGTCAATGTTAAGACTGCCAGCATTCAAAATGGGCCAATGGTGCAATATCAATTTACACTGTTATTTACACTGTAATTTAGCGCAATGTTTGTCTTTTCACTATCGAGAGAAAAAGTTTTACGTTCAACAATACGACAGTGCACTGCCAATCATTCTCCAACTGTAACACGTCTAATGTGATCTATCTTATTCACTGCCCATGCCAAAAAGTTTACATCGGACAAACAACGCAAAGAGTCAAGACCAGGATCTGTCAACACAGAAGCCGCATCCGATGCAGGACACCAAATGCCCCCCTGGTTGACCATTTTACTGATGCCAATCACAGCGAGGACGACATACGCTGGACAGTTCTCAAAGTCCTGAAATTACCCCAAAGAGGTGGCAACCTAGCCCAATTACTCAACAGAGAGGAACTCAAATCAATTATCCTCTTTGATTTAATACGCAATGGGCTAAATAGAACAGAGGACTGGACAACCCTACTCTAGACACCAACCATTTTTCGCATTAGAGAAATCGGACATAAGCTAATCTAGTTTCTACTTTCACTGACACTAATAACTTTCAATGTAATGCTACTCACTTTCATGATATAATTTGTTTCTGTATTATCAAAATTGTGAATATGTATAGAATAAGAGCATGAGATCAGATAGCTGTATAACCCTTCTTTTAGCACCTAACCCTGGCTCATTACAGAAATCGGACTAAAAGTCAATGCCGTTTCTACTGGCACTGAGACTGACAAAATATGAATGAATTGTAATTATAATTATTTTTATTGTATGAACTGTTTTCGTATAACCCAACTGTAAATATGTATAATTTAGATTATATATTGTAATATTTCCGTGACAACCTAAAGAATCAAGCACATAGTCATCACTGCACTCGCGTTGTTTCGCCTTCCATTCAAGCACTGGGCCCCAATCCCTTCCCACCACTCCAAAATGTCTGCCTAAACAAGCGCCCCATTCCAAAATGGCCCCCATACCGGCGCCGACACAGATACTGTAGGTGCAGTCCTTCTTTTATTTTCACACATGCTTCAGGCTGTCGCTCCTACTTATATCACATGCACGGCTCCCTCACCCGTTCCAGCTATCATGCTTTAAGGAACTTAAGACCGGACGCCTCCCCGCGCATTGATGAGACTCGTCTGAGGTAAGCCATCGAGACCGTTCCCTTTATACCAGGGATAATTCTTGCCACCGGTAACCCTATACTAACGGCCTCTCTGATTCCAACAGCTCCGTATATACCGGCAGCCATTGCCTGCTGTTGTGCATCCTGTTTTACTTCAACAGACGGCCTGCCCACCGGGGCTTGCGAACATGGTTTCGACCTCCTAGACCATGCTCTTTGAATCTCCTTAAAAGGTAATCCACCCTTCGCCTCCGTAATCCTTCACCCCATTAGAATCGGCGGGTTAGTGTATTCGCTCACCCCAAAATTTCCCGTTATTCCCAGGTGGTACATTTCATCACCATCGGCTACCGCGCCCTTGATTGGCACACCACGAGGCAACTCTTAAGGTCAGCTTTTACCTGTTATTATCCCCGTGCTGCCCGCAAATAATTGCTACATACCCCATAATCACTATAAGTCCAATTGTTTTCCCATACTTGCGCCGACAAAACCGTCACTGTGCCGTTCGTACCCTTTAATCACATCACATTGATCCGTCATTACCCCACACTTTTGCCACCACCCTCACTTGCCCTTTTCACTCCGCATCCTCCCCGTATGCCTCAGTCGACAAGTTCTCACATGGCATGACGACCAAATTTAACAGTGTTTTCTCGTTACTTGACCAGTCCATAATTTGCACACGACTCCTGTCAACGAATATCATGCCTGCCGCCTATGAGAATTCCTCTTATAGCCTTATGTACAAAATGTCTCCGTCGTCCTTGAGGTTTTTCAGTTTGCTTGATAACTGATACAATCTTTGCACATATTCGTTCTTGCATGTGCTCACCTGGCTCGCGTCATTCCACTTTTCACTTTTTTCTTCGAAATTACTTCACTAGTCACAGACCATACAGACTCCTCAACGTGTATTGATGCTGACTCGCTATCTTAGAATTAATTTTTGGACCTTACTATGTTTTCTTCTCTCTTCCTTTATCCCTCATGTTTTAATCCCACAGGCGTCGAGATTAAATCAGGCAACTTTGTATTGTTTTGTCTTGAGGATGATCCCATTGCATTAGGAGCTAGGGATCGAAACGTCGACTTTTTCTAACAGTACCGCAATCTATCCATTGTGTAAATTATATTGTGGTTACTGTTGTCTAGAGCTTACTTTAGATTGTAATACATTGTAAGCCTCCACTTGCTCCTGAAGTCTTTGCCTGCTATTTTGTTTACTTTTCATTTTCCCTTTTGTCAAGCTCGATACAGGATTGTGCCCTTGTTTCACCTGTTTCGTTGTCTATACCTTGTCTAAATCTTTTTGCATTGTTCTAAATAAATGTTCCTCTGTCCGGCTGGACATTGGAAGACTGTCCATAGCTCTCATTGCAGTCTATGTTGAAATGTTTTTCATGATCTATCCTTAAGCTAAGGACCGTTGTTTGTTAAAAATAACAAGAAAATTGAGCATGTGGAACTGTGTCGCATTTCCTTAAAATACCGCCAGATGGGTCAAAGCCAAGGGTTTGATCCATCATTTATAAATAATTAATTCAGGAGAGGGACATGCGTGGGGTCCTCCTCCTGAGAACAAGTTCACCCTCAGGTGTCCCCATGTCTCAGCGGTAATCACAGGTCCGGCAAGTCCATCCCCGGAACCCAGCCAAACTAGGAAAGGCCCCAGAGGGATGTCAGTGCTACTGCACTAGTCAGCTACTGCTCCAGTGGTGGCCAGAACCTGGCACGTGTCATTGAACGCTTCTTCCCCACCCAGTGCTCGTGTCTGGGTGGGACCAGGACACCTATGAGAAACAAAAACAAGGGAAAACATGATGCGTGGCAGCACCTCAGCAAAGATAAACAAAGTGGCTCTTAAAATATGCATTGCTCTGGCGAGGAAGCACCTCATAATGCCCTGTGAGGGCTTGGTTTGTGTTGTTTGCTGCTTTGTGGTGCTCCAAGGTGGGGCAGGGGCACCACCAGTGCAGTGCTTAATTTGAGCCAGTGCTTTCCGGTACTGAGCACCGGCACTTAATTGGTTTCCGGTGCTTGGCACCGGCACCTTATTGTCAACACCACACTTAGGGCAGTCTGCCACAAGGTGGCGCTGCTCTTGTAATGTAGAGATGAGCAGTATAACAGTTGTTCAGGAAAACAATGTACATTAAAAAATTGCTCAGACCTGCCTCCCCAGCCATTCCTTTAGCTTTAGAAACCTTGAATAATCTGAACTGTCGCATTTACATGCAGGAGAGATTGTTAGTAGTTTTTTGGCAGCGATGACTGGGGCGATGGGGGATACAAGCTGCAGTGGCCTCCTGGCCAGAGCCCTGGCACTTCATATTTTACAAATTAAGCACTGCACCACTGTACTCTTGCAGCGTTGTGGAGCCTTATGCTTATATTTGCAAATTAATGCGCAGTAGTGCGTGTGCCATTGATGAACTTTTTCTTCTTCAAAGAAAAAGCCCTGACTGGACAATAATTTATTGAGTGTTACTGCGCACACCACCTCTCCTGAGTAGACCTTGGACTGATCTGCTTCGCTACACTGACAGATTCTTCTGAAAGATAAAGTCAACCCTTGCAAGATTCACTGGTGTTCTCCATGCCAGTAGCCACGGCAGGGAACAAGGCACCAGGTGGTGTGTAGGACCAGTGGTCCAGCTGAATAGTTTCAGAGGGAGGAGATAAATGCTATATCCCTGAGTGCCAATGAAGAGAGGCAAAAATTGCACTTATCTCAGTGTCGCTGTTAAAATACATTTGGGGGCCACAAAGCAAGCTGGGCCCTGAAGGCTGAGGCCTTTTATAGTGGTGCCCCGGGCAGTGGCGGCTGTCATGTACCGAGGGTGGTGTGGCGGGGGCACAAAAAGAAATAATATCTAAAATAGACTTACCTTCCAAACTTTCAGCATAACGTCTTCCTCCCTTTGGTATCTTCAAGAAGTTTCAGAAGCAGGTAACTCCACTTCCCAATACTGGCGCTGCTCTCGTAGCATGAAAGCAGCATCAGGATTGGATAGAGCAGGCTGTCTCTGTACTCTTAAGAGCACTGGAGGCCTGCGCTTTCTCTAACCCAGCTGTTTAAGATAGCTGGGTTAGAGAACTTTAAAATGTGCATGTCTGGCTGGCCGTCACAAGATGGCCCGCCAAAGAGACATGCACATTTTGAAGCGCACAGCTCCCTGCTGCTACCACTTGGTAGCACTGGCTCTGCCCCGTCCTGACACTTAGTTTGGGTTGAGTTGCTGAAAAATAAAATAAAAAATAAAATGGTAATAAATAAACTTTATTATCATTTTATTTTTCAGCTCTGGGGCTTGTGGGGCGATGCTCCTCTGCTCAAATGGAAGAGCCGCCCCAGGCCCGGGCCTGTTCTGCGATAGTACTGCAAACTCGCACCAAGTACCCCCTTTCCACACTTGCTGTTACGGTAGTGAGTGCGAGTCCTCAAATGCTTCTTTTCAGGAGTAAATCAGGCACAAGCACAAGCTCGCTGTAATATGGCACATTCAACTTCCCTGGTTCTATGAACCGTACATCAGTGAGTATATGTCTCACTACTAAGGTTCTTTAGGGCAATTCAGTCCCATTGGGTTAAATAACCCACTGGAGTTGTAGCACAGGGTAACACATTCAATGCTAAAGTTACCTGGAAGATCTGTTGAGTGGAACACGGAAGTACGCAACTGCTGCTAACCGGAGAAAAGGCAAGCGGTGCTACTCAAAGCTTCCACTAGGCTCACAACCTTCCTTCTCTAACACTTGGCATTTGTGCTTGAGTACGGTGACTCCGGATA
This sequence comes from Triturus cristatus, assembly GCF_964204655.1. Classification (NCBI taxonomy): domain Eukaryota; kingdom Metazoa; phylum Chordata; class Amphibia; order Caudata; family Salamandridae; genus Triturus; species Triturus cristatus. Next base: position 1,238,410,851 of record NC_140591.1, on the reverse strand, counting down.
GCACCAGCATAGGGCTGGCAGCACCCATAGGCCCCTTGCTGTCAGGAATACCCCCACTGTGGCAGTCTTGGGTTTTCAATCACAGGTGTTGATGTCACAGCAGAGTCAACACCAGTTCTCCAGCCTCTTGCAGACAACAGTCATGTTGCGGTCATGCTGGCTCAAATATACTGGGGTTGTAGGTGGATTTGGCTCACTTAACCTATTGTGGAAGCTTGGGGAAAATTTGGGAGCCCCCCTACAGACTCGGAACAGCACTGGTTTCACTACTCAGCTCAGTCTGGCACTTGTGGGCTGCCCCACCCTCCTGGAAGGGCGACTGGGCTTCTCCTTCTCAAGGAGCCTCTTCTTGGTGCGTCAGATGTTCACTCCACCTTCTTACTAGGCTTGGCCAAAAGGCAGACACATAGCTCTTCAGCAAGATGCACGAACTTCAGATGACATTCCCTCACATCTGGGAGACTGGCTGTTAAAGATGCAGGCCTTGGATCTAGCTCTTCCTTGAACAGTGAAGAACTTAGAACTGGAAATAAGTGGGATAGTTTGGGTCTCAGTTTCTTACAAATTATTAAGATCAGGGATGTTGGTCTCACTATCAATGCCCAAGAATCAGTTTGCGGCTGTTCCTTTTTTAGTCGAGCCTGAGTCAGCGCGCATGCGCTGCCCTGGCGATGATCTGCTGTAGTAGAGTACAGAGGTAAAGTCCCGCCCACTCCCCCGCGCATATTTGTAATTGGCTTGTGTCAGTGTCCTTCGTAAATGCACGCTTCTGGTCCAGTAGTTGGCTTGTTAGTCCCGCCTTGTATTCATGTGTTACCTCCTATGGCGACTGGCCTCCTTACTTCGCTTGTTACACGGTACGTTATCTGGAAGCACTATTTTGTTCAATGAGTTTCTCGTGGCAGGCACAACATACTCTGCTTCAGCTGGTTTCCCTTTCTGTTCGCACCGAGGAAATCTCACGCCTAGCACTGGCCCATGTGTTTACAGGCTGGCAGGGATTGCTGCTTCTGCAGCGTCACAAGGCGGAGGCACACACAGAGGGAACAAACAAGCTTTCACCTCTGAACGCTTGGCCTCTTCCACCTGCACCAAGTGTGACAGAAATTCGCAGGCTGCTTCTCACTTCTATTTTTCCTCCACAGCGCCAGATGTGGTCCGTGGGCTGCGCTGCCGCCTTTGGTGCAGGAAACCAGGGTTCGAGCCTCGAGGTCGCGTCCACATCCTGTGATTCTGGGCAAATCACTTAATCTCCCAGTGCCTGAATGTGTAATGTAAATATGGTTCTATGTAAAGCGCTCCAATACCTTCGGGTCGAGTTCGCGCTATATAAATCGGCAACAAAAAAATAAATGTAGACTCTATGAAATGGACAAACAAGAAATACGATTGGCTGCGGTGGATTTCAAGGAGCTCTGAGGCGGGGCACCGGGCCCCTGAGCTACATACCTTCTCTCGTAAATCAATACCGCCATTAGCGGAAGCCTCTCGCACCTAAATATATGTCCAAGGGGCTTTTCTGCACCTGAGCCAAGAATGGAGAGCACTGTTTATTTGTTTATTCGTTCAAGTTATCTGCTATCTCTACTTCAAAGGCTCCATCTAGTCCTTCGCATAAAACCAAGAATCCGACACTAGGCAAGGGCCTGAAAAGGGTTGGAAGGCAAAAACGTGTACATTTGACAGTGTTCTGTCGCCCTTTATGGGATATATTTATTAATTACAGGCTAGGTGCAAAAATACTTTGGAGGTAAAGCGACAGTGACGCCACGACTCAACTGCACCCACACTGCTTGCTATACTGTGTCTTTTCGTGTTCCTGTATGCTGACAAGGCTACAAGGGGTCAGAGGCAGCCTAAAAGCTGCATGTTAATGCTACATGAAACACAAATATATTGGAAAGGAAGCTCAATGCAATATTTGATAGCAGACAAAGGTCGACCCCCCAACATATCCAAAGCAACATCTTTGTTGATGTTATGCATACATATACATACATTTTGAACCTTCATTTCTCTGGGGACCAAAAATTATTTATGTATTTTTTTGTAAATGGTACTGTGGATCCGCGGTAAAATAACAAATAAAACAATCATATGCAATGCAATAGTTCTCGCATTTACGCGAGTTTAAGATATTGGCATTGTAAATGACAATGCCTTTTATTTATGTTAGAAAAACCAAAGCATAAATAAAAGGAATTGACATTTACAATGCCAATAGCTCAAACGTGCGTAAATGCGAGACCTATTGCACTGCAAATGCTTGTTGTAGTTGATTTATCCCTCTACTGAGCAGATACATCCTTCATCAAACATGATGGCTGTCATAGCAGGCAGTGACCAGGCTGGATCCAACTGAAGCACCCAAATGTGAGCAAAATTAAGTGTTAAGACTCTGCATCTAGGGCCGTATTATGGAATGCAGTGCATTTTCCTTGCTAGTGCCTGGTGCACCTTTCAGTAGGTGCACCAGGCGCTAACAAGGAGAGTGTGCTGTATTATAGGTAATGTGCTGCCTCCAGAGCAGCTGCAAAGTTATGCTGCCTTGGGGACAGCACATTCAAGTGAAATACGGAGTGGCTTTGAAGCAGCCGCTCCGTGTTTTACTGTGCAGGCAGCAACCTTCCTGCACTTGTAAAGGGGATTAGAGATCCCCTTGCAAGCGGGTGCAGTGAGTGACTGCACCCGCCTGCAAGAGGATGTCTGGGGGGTCCAGAGGGCTGCTTTTAGGGGGTGCACTAAATGTGGTGCACTCTCAGTGCGCCTCCTGAAAGCTTCTTTGCCTTTGCGCCTGCGTCTATAATACGGTGTGGGTGCAGAGGTAAAGGCCACACCTCCATGCAAATGAGGGAACACCCTCTAGTGATAGCGCTGGTGCTATATGTACACCAGCACTATCTGTATTACAGAAAGGGCCGCACAAGTGACTGCGGCCCTTTCTGTAATACCAAAGTGCCCCGGGGGGTGCAAAGTGGGCGCTAACACCTGTTGGGCCCCCTGGGCACTCCTTTAATACAGCCCCAGGTTGTCATCAGCCTTCTTGCATGGTACTCTGGGAAGAGGCAAAGTTGGCCAGTCCCACGTAGAAGATTCCCTCTACATAATAATAGAATCTGCTTACTTACCTCTGCCTCCTCACTATCAACACAAATGGCAGTTTTCATGAAAAGATAATCGTCAGCAGAGGCGTAATGAAACTGCAGAGCTCCCCGTGCAAAGGCCATGGAGGTGGCCCCTACACTCTGGACCCAGTCAGAAGCTCTCAGGCCATTGGCCTTCTGAAGAAGCCCAAGGCGGACCCCAAGGACCTCAAGAACGTCCGGCCCATCTCCCTGCTCCCTTTCCCGGCAAAAGTGACCGAGAAGATTGTCAACAAACAGCTGACCCGCTACCGCGAAGTTAACAACATCCTGGACCCTTCCCAATCCGGTATTCGCAGCAACCACAGCACTGAGACCGCACTCATCGCCGCCACTGGCGACATACGGACCCTGATGGACAAAGGAGAAACAGCCGCCCTCATCCTCCTGGACCTATCAGCAGCCTTTGACACGGTGTGCCACCGCACCCTATCAGCACGCCTCCATGACATCGGTATCCAAGGGAAGGCCCCGGCCTGGACCACATCCTTCCTCTCCGGCAGAACCCAGAGCGTCCGCCTCCCACCCTTCCGCTCCAAAACCACCGAAATCATCTGCGGCGTCCCACAGGGATCCTCCCTCAGCCCGACGCTGTTCAATATCTACATGGCCCCCCTCGCCCACGTCGCACGACAACACAACCTCAACATCATCTCCTACGCCGACGACACCCAGCTGATCATATCCCTCACCGAAGATCCCCACACCGCCAAAGCTAACCTCCACAGAGGAATGAAGGCCATAGCCGACTGGATGAAGGACAGCAGACTGAAGCTGAACTCAGACAAGACAGAGGTCCTCATTCTCGGACCCACCCCATCAGCCTGGGACGACTCTTGGTGGCCCACGTCACTAGGCACAGCCCCGGAACCCACGGACCACGCACGCAACCTGGGGGTCATCCTCGACTCAACTCTCTCCATGACCAGGCAAGTCAACGCCGTCTCCGCGTCCTGCTTCAACACCCTCCGTATGCTCCGCAGGATCTTCAAATGGATCCCCCTCGACACGAGGAAAACCGTTACCCAGGCCCTCATCACCAACAGACTCGACTACGGGAACGCCCTCTACTCAGGAACTACAAACAAGCTCCTGAGACGACTCCAACGCATCCAGAACGCCTCGGCCCGACTCATCCTCGACGTCCCCTGCCGCAGCCACATCACACTCCACCTGAGAGGCCTGCACTGGCTCCCCGTCAACAAAAGGATCACCTTCAAGCTCCTGATCCACGCACACAAAGCACTGCACAACACCGGACCCACCTACCTCAACAACCGACTCAGCTTCCACACCCCCACCCGAAGCCTCCGCTCAGCCAACCTCGCCCTCGCCACAGTCCCTCGCATCCGAAAAACTACTGCCGGTGGCAGATCCTTCTCCTACCTCGCCGCCAAGACCTGGAACACTCTCCCCACCATCCTACGACAGACCCAGGTCCTGCTGGCCTTCAGAAGACTCCTCAAGACCTGGCTCTTCGACCAGTAGCACCCCCCCCCCCTCCCCAGCGCCTTGAGACTCTCTCGGGTATGTAGCGCGCTTTATAAATGCAGTGATTGATTGATTGATTGATTGGCCCACTGCCCGTGCACAGTGCTGGCGTTGGGCTCCTGGAGCTCAGGGGCTGTAGGGGCTATTGTTACGCCACTAATCATCAAACCTTTGCTTACAGGTCACAATCAAATTACTAAGGTACTTCTGTCTCCATCCTCCATTGTCTTTGGCTACACCCGCCTGCTCAGAAATGCAAGCAATATTCTTTGATTGCCTCGGGTGGCTGTACCTCAAATTTCATCTTGTGCAATGTTTTACCAGGGGTATCCAAAATGCATCACACTTGTCTCTGTATTCACAACCCCTCATACCATAGCTTTAAAAAAGACCTCAAATCCCACCTTCTTTGCAAATACTGGGGTCCGTAATCGTGGCATTCTACCCTTTATTCATCCCCCGGTATTCATTCCCCCCTGACAGTCTTTTTCTGTCCGACTCCTCCCCCCTCTCTCTCCCTCCTTGACTTTTTTTCTCCACTCTAATGATACCCTCCCTCCATTTAACACTTACCTCTAGCTCCTCCTCAATTCTCCCCCAAACTCGTTGCTCCCTTCTCCTTTCTTTTACTCCTTCCCACCCTATTTCACTCGATTCTTCTTCTCTTCTTCACTTAACGGACCCGATCTCTCCCTCTCCCCCTTTCCTAATTTGAGCGGTGCTACATGTTTCGGTCAATGTACATCTGATCAGCCCTATCCCATTTAACTGCATAAACGAAAGCCTTGTCCAGGGTAAACTACCCTCCTTTAGCTCCCTTGCCTTTTTTTATTGTTTCTGTGTTAATTGTCTGCAGTGACATTTTCGTTCTACTCATGGCCATATCTGTTAGTTTATTTTGCCTATTTAAGAATTGTTTTTGTTAAATGTGCAATGTCTGTATACTTTCTTCGATCCAGCTGAATCTACTGTACCGACTGGAATCTTAATGCTCATGTAAAGCGCTCTGCTACCCCAGGGTCTTGAAGCGCTATATAAAACTTTACAAATAAATAAATAAACACCTTCACAAACAATACAGAGTCCTGTTACCAGTCACCATTCATGCAACACGCATACGAAATGCACTCAGTGATACAGTTCATTACATTCAAGTGTAACTTTATATGTGTGGGGCCCGTAGGCACTTACGTCATCCCTGGACAGAAAAAGTATCTAGTTAGTACTATCAGACTAAAATGGAAAGCTGCCAACTCCGCTTAATGTATGTGACAGGGCATGGAGAGTAGTCCCGTATTGACTATAGAGCATGCTTTGTGCACCCCTCCAGACCACGGAGCTAGGCTGTGGGTCTAAGATCTACAATGAAAAGAAGAGACATTGGCACACAAGCATAATCCTCATGCCTCTTGGGTCAAAACTTTTCCAGGATACCAGAGATAACCTACAGCTGGGATCCCTCAGGGCAGGGGTGAAACGTGTGATACCTACAGGTGGGGTGACTCTGGGCAGGGGTGCAAACGTGTGATACCTATAGGTGCAGACACTCAGGGCAAGGGTGCAAACCTGTAATACCTGCAGTTGGGGTCACTCAGAACAAGGGTGCTAACCTGTTATACATACAGGTGAGTTCATTCAGGGCAGGGGTGCAAATGTGTAATACCTACAGGAGAGTTCCCTCAGGGCAGGGGTGCAATCGTTTCATATCTAGAGGTGGGGTCACTCAGGGTAAGGGTGCAAACCCGTAATACCTTCAGGTGAGGTCACCCAGGACAAGGGTGCAAACGTGTGATACCTATAGGTGCAGACACTCAGGGCAAGGGTGCAAACCTGTAATACCTGCAGTTGGGGTCACTCAGAACAAGGGTTCTAACCTGTTATACATACAGGTGAGTTCATTCAGGGCAGGGGTGCAAATGTGTAATACCTACAGGAGAGTTCCCTCAGGGTAGGGGTGCAATCGTTTAATATCTAGAGGTGGGGTCACTCAGGGCAAGGGTGCAAACCTGTAATACCTACAGGTGGGATCACTCAGGGTAAGGGTGCAAACTCGTAATACCTCCAGGCGAGGTCACTCAGGGCAAGGGTGCAAACCTGTAATACCTACAGGTGGGATCACTCAGAGCAAGGGTGCAAACCTGTAATACCATACAGGGCGCCTTCCGGTTCCAGTCGTCTCTGTCAGGGGAAAAGGGAACAAGCAAACAACCTGAATGTTATGAGAGAGGTAAGACACTCTACTAAGTGTCCGAATGCTGAGATATCACCTACATTGCTGAGTATCAGAAGGAGAATCTTGCCCAATTAGAAAGGAAGGGGATGACGAATTCCTGAGACATGTCACCAAACTGTGTGATCGACTCGCACCCCTGATTTTCAGAGGAGAGAGAGAGGACGGACATACTTTGGCTTCAGAGTAGATAAAAGACTCTCATGAGCCCTAATATCAGAAAAGGGAAACCACCATCTTGAATGCCAAAGGGGAGCTGGACTTTAAGTGGGCCAATCGTTTCATATCTAGAGGTGGGGTCACTCAGGGTAAGGGTGCAAACCCGTAATACCTTCAGGTGAGGTCACCCAGGACAAGGGTGCAAACCTGTAATACCTACAGGTGGGGTCACTCAGGGCAAAGGTGCAAACCTGTAATACCTACAGGTGGGATAACTCAGGGCAAGGGTGCAAACCTGTTATACATACAGGTGAGTTCATTCAGGGCAGGGGTGCAAATGTGTAATACCTACAGGAGAGTTCCCTCAGGGTAGGGGTGCAATCGTTTAATATCTAGAGGTGGGGTCACTCAGGGCAAGGGTGCAAACCTGTAATACCTACAGGTGGGATCACTCAGGGTAAGGGTGCAAACTCGTAATACCTCCAGGTGAGGTCACTCAGGGCAAGGGTGCAAACCTGTAATACCTACAGGTGGGATCACTCAGAGCAAGGGTGCAAACCTGTAATACCATACAGGGCGCCTTCCAGTTCCAGTCGTCTCTGTCAGGGGAAAAGGGAACAAGCAAACAACCTGAATGTTATGAGAGAGGTAAGACACTCTACTAAGTGTCCGAATGCTGAGATATCACCTACATTGCTGAGTATCAGAAGGAGAATCTTGCCCAATTAGAAAGGAAGGGGATGACGAATTCCTGAGACATGTCACCAAACTGTGTGATCGACTCGCACCCCTGATTTTCAGAGGAGAGAGAGAGGACGGACATACTTTGGCTTCAGAGTAGATAAAAGACTCTCATGAGCCCTAATATCAGAAAAGGGAAACCACCATCTTGAATGCCAAAGGGGAGCTGGACTTTAAGTGGGCCAAAAAGCAGGTGTTGAGACGGGGCCCTATCGGGCTCTCTGTTTTGGCTCTCACCCTCAGGCTGGATTTTTTTTTTAAACCCTGCAGCCCTGCCACCCGTCACTGCCTTTGAGTTAACTTCAAAGAGACTCGTTAAAGTTCTTTCACAGTCTCATCATTTCAGAACTGAATGATTTTCATATTATATACAACAAAACCATAGTTGTTGCTCATTTATCTTTTGCTACTAACAGCCAGCCTGGGGTTGGCAAGGAGAGCAATAGAGCATCGGCCGAGTGGCCTCTGTCTGAGGCCAGTCGGTGGGCGGTTTTTTGGACTCCACCCCTGGCGCGCAGCATGTCCCCATGTAGCTGAAGCCAAGTCAGGCCAGCAGCAGAATGACAATAGGCTGCTCCGACTGTCACAGCATGAGGTGTGCTTGCCTCCCTCCAGGTGTGACAGAGCCTGCAAGGAGCCGCTGATGGGAAGCCACTAGCACTTTACTTTTCAGGGGCCTGCAGCAGGGGAGGGGACTGGAACACCGAGAGGTGGGGGTTTCTGAGGGCCAGCGAGGGGGAGCCTCTGTTTTTTGTCCTCCTCCACTCCATGCAAGCAGGAGAGATACATCTGTATCTGCTCCTCTCCTTTGTCAGCCAGATAACAATTACTGCAGTCAACAGGGACAGGTTGTGGCCTTAGTTGACTTAGAAACTAGGAACCAGGTTCAAGTCCCAGCATCAGTTCGACATCCTGTGATTCTAGGCAAATTACTTAATCCTCATGAACCTAAAAAATAACATGACCCTCCCTAATGTTCTATGGTGCACACATAAAGCGCTCTAATGCCTCTGGGCCTAGTTCATCCTATATAAATCTGCATGTAAGGAAAGTGACTCTATTTTTTGTTTATTTTTGCATTTATACACTAGCATTATTTCCTTTCTCAAAACTTACACGTGAGGCTAGCTGCAAGAAAAACAAAAAACACATATGCACCTTTCACCAGACTCTGAACAAGTGCCTCTCTTAAGTACTGCTAAAAATAAAATGAATATCATAAAAAAGTGAGTGTAAAGGCAGTTTAGGTCTCTGCCATATCATGTTTCCCAGTGAACATTAATCAAAACATCCACAGCAAAAGAATGGTTAAACACCACAATTAAAAGTAAGTGTCTAGTATTTTTAACAATTATGTGCTTCCAAAGTATATTTTTTTTCTTGGAATGTTAATTTCCCTTGTATGTACTGGTTCTAGAAGCTTTAAAATAGTTTTATTATGTTTATCATCATTTAGCTCCATTAACCTAACTAAGCAGTGTATTATGAAAGGTTGAAATCAACGAATTTGGGCCACTTTTTTTTTGGCTGCCCGGGCCGAATTGTGGCCCCAATTCAACCCTGCTAACAACCATTGACAAAGTCAATAGTCCTGGCTTGTTATAGGTACAATCAGGGCTTGAAATGGGAAAATAGAAGTGCAGGTACTCTCCAATTAAAAGTATTACATCTGTCTTGAGAAATGCTGGCACTCGCCCTCTCCGGTACTCCTTACCGGAGAGTACCAGCCCATCTAAAGCACTGGGTACAATGTTGCTTGTTGTATCATATATGTGGATGCAATCACAGAAGCAGCAAAATACCGGTCACGCAGTACACTATGCTAAGGACAGATTTTTAAACCACACCCTTAATTACACTGGCCACCCCCTTTCGAGAGACCCCCCCCTTCCTGTTATTTTATCCCACTTAAAGCCCTTAAAGGGAGAGATGGGCCCAGCATATATAGCGTCAGGCAGAATGTGCGTCCCATACCCTGAGTGCCTGCAAGTGATGCTCTTGAGGACTGTTGGCTGAGAGGAGGTGGTGTCTTAAGATGTGAGTGGTCAGTCCGTGCCCCTACAGTAGGCCCAGGGCTTTAAGTGGGCCGGGTCTCACCGGTGCTGAGCACCAGCAGTTTTTTAAAGGGGGCCTCGAAACGGGTCTTTATAGGGCTCTGTTTTGTGCCCTGGCACAGGCGGCCCGTTATTTTCCGGACTGCAGTGACAGAAGGCACATCCATGTGCGCGTGCTCACACTGCTCACTTCCGACTAGTGGAGAAGTTACAGCATGACGTCATGCCAGGTGAGCGTTCTAGGGGAAGGGAAATCCTTTAAAGAAAGTCATTTTCTGTCTGGATTTGCCTTCTCTTTTTAAAACTCAGGAGCAGCAACATCGTCGAGGTGTCACCAGGGCTTTATGTGGAAGCTGTTTCAATATTATATACAAACCAGAGTTGCTGCTTATTTATCTTATGCAACTAACAACCATTGACAAAGCCAATAGTTCTGACTTGCTGTAGATATGATGTTACTTGTTGTATCATACATCTGAATGCAATGACAGAAACAGCAAACCACAAGTCGGGCGGCACACTATACTAAGCACAGATTTTTACCCTATATGTTTTGAAGCCACGCCCTTAATTGCATAGGTCACGCCCCTTTGAGAGACCCCCTAGTTTTTTCATCCCAATTAAAGCCCTGAGTGGGCCCGTCTTTCTCCAGACCACCCCTGGCGAAAAACACAACTGTGACCGTCTTGCATGCACCCCTCACACAGCCTCTTTTCCTTTTTTCTAAACACAAACAATATACTGCCTGCACTTTGGTAGCCATGTGAGCTGGGGTCAGGGGCACAGAGCTCCCGCACTGGCAAGGAAGGATCCGACAAGCTGCAGCCGAGAGCTGCACTCGGAGCCTCTCACGCACCCCTGCGAGCCCCGGACTATTGCCCCCTCGCACTACCACGCTGTGGGCCTCATGTAGGTAAATAAATTTTACCGGTTCTTAAATACCGAGCCGTACCGAATCGGTAAATTAGAATCGGTAAGTTATATGTAGGTAAAAATTCGGTAACAGTTACCGATTCGGTAACATTCGGTAAATACGAATCGGAATTCACCGAATCGGTAAATACCGAGGTGATAATTACCGAATCGGAAAATACCGAGGTGGTATCTACCGATTCGGAAAAGACCGAGGTGGTATCCACCGAATCGGAAAATACCGAATCGGTATGTACGGATTCGGTAAATAACATCACATGACTTGACGAAACAGCTAATCCTGTGCAACGACAGCCCACCCAACCAGGAACTGCCCACACCCAGGCAGGTGTACACAATTAGCCGACGTGGCCACACCCAGGCAGGTGTACATAATTAGCCGACCCTGGAGAGGCTTGGAGTGCAGAGGAGAGGCAGGGAGCAGTTGCATGTGCGAGCGGGAAACGAACAGCATGTCCAGCCAGAGAACACAGAAAGACGGAGGGGAAAGGAGGAGGAAGCTCAAATTCAGCCCCAAGGAACTCCAGGTGCTGGTGGAGGAGGTGGTGAAGCAGCACCAGAAGCTGTTTGGGAGGCAATCCCTGCAAGTGCCTGAGGCCGAAAAGCGCAACATATGGCTGGCCATCCAGGCGCAGGTCAATGCTGTGGGAGTGACCCACAGGGACATTGAGGTCCTCAAAAAGCGCTGGTATGACCTGAGGATTGTGACCAAGAGGAAGATGGGCGACATCCAGAAGGAGGCCAGCCAGACCGGAGGTGGAACCAACAGGGCACCTGCCCTCACCGAACTGGAGGAGCTGGTGGCGGCCACAATCGAGCAAGAGAGCGTCGTGGGTCTTGGGGACGCCGACAGCTCTGCCAGAGCCGCAACACACCAAGGTAAGACGAAAGCACAGCAATGTAGCCCCCCCTACCCCTATCCCACATCCCCCATTGTGAAACGAGAATCACACTGCAGTCCACACGTGTCAGTGCAGACAGGCAATGCATTCCGGGAGATGTAGTCAGGGCAACACTAACCATGACGTAAATGTCACAGGGCAACAGGGCATGTCACGCACTCGAGGCACAAGGAGACAGAGGACAGATTGGAATGTGAAATGATTTATTGTGACGCTTGCAATGCAGCCCTTCGGGGACACTGAGCCAATGTTGTTTTTCTGTCCACAGATGTGACATCATGCAGTACAGGGCATGCTGCAGGGGAGACGGCACACCTGCCACAAAAATCACCTCTAGCCAGCACGAGTTCAGACCAGGGAGCAGGCCCACTGGCAGCCGCACCACCAACACAGCCAGCCTCGCCGCACACAGAGCCAGCATCACCTCACCGAGAGCCAGCATCACCACAACCACAGCCAGCATCGCCACTCATGTTCGAATCACCGGCCACATCTCCGCTTGCAGGTGTGAGAATGAGGAGGCGTCCAGCAGCTCGGCTACGAGCCTTCGACACCTCGTCAGACGACAGCATGGGCCCAGAAGACCGCACCGGGCACCAGGAAGGGAGCCATCCCACTGTGCCCCACACCTCACAGGCAGCACAGACGGGAGCAAGAGGGCGCCGCAGGTCGCGTGTCCAGAGTCCACCAGCACCCACTGACGGCCATGGTGTCTTCTTGGGGCTCGAGGGCCAAATGTTGAAGCAACAGCGCCTGCAATCAAAGGCAGTTATGTCAGTCCAGAGGCACATGCGGGTGATGAAGACAAGCTTAGTCAACATGGACACAAACATTGGCGGCATGGCTGCGGGCATTCGGGACATGTCCCAGTCAATCCAGCAGTTGTGCAGCAAATTAGATGCTGACATCGAAGCACGGCGCCGGGAACGCCAGAGAAGGGACACTACCAGCAGGGCACTCAACCGTCTGGCAACTGCGACTTCCCTACTTTGCCGGCGCTCTGTGACGATGCAGGAGGGCCTAACACAGTGCTGCAGCGACCTGTCTCGGGGGATGGTGCAGGTGACAAGTGCACTAGGGGTGCTATTGACTAGTCAGGCGTCGACAACTGCTGCAGGGGATGCTGCGGAGCGCATCGACACCAGCAGCAGCATCACACCCCCCGTCCCAGAAGCACGCAGGAGCAGCAGGCGGCTTGGGGTTGGCTCTAGTGAGGATGCACAGGCCGTGCAATCCACCACTGCAGCGCGTATGCGCAAACATTGATGTGGCCCTGCTTAGCCACTTCCCATTGGGTGACGTAACCCTGGACATACTCCTTGTATAGATGGTATATTGCCAGATTGGCCTGTTCATGTGTTCATGGCGTGGTGCCACATTAAACTACGTCATGACTTCTCACAACTCGCTGTGTCCCCTCACTTACTCAGAAATAGTTGCATGTGATCTCTGCCCGTCTCTCTCTCCCATCGATTGCAGTTGGCACTCTAGCTGCGCTGCCCTCTGGCTGGCCTGACTCATCCTCGTTGTCCTCAAAATATGTTAGTTCCACATCTGTACCTTTTTTCGTGGCAAGGTTGTGCAGCATTGCACAAGTGGCAATAATCTTGCAGCAGGTGATGGGTTTGTACTGGCGTGCGCCTCCGCTCTTGTGGAGGCAGCGGAACCTGCTCTTCAGTAGTCCAAACGTGCGCTCCACCACATTGCGTGTTGTTTTGTGGGCCACGTTGTATCGTCTCTCACTCTGGGTTGCTGGGTGTAGGTAGGGAGTGAGGATGAATGAACGGCATGCATATGCACTGTCGCCTGGATGAGTAAGAGGGAACCATCAGTTACATGCCTCTATACACTCTGATTTGCAGGTTTCAAGGGGCGTCACTGTTACTTACCCAGCAGGTATCCCTCTCCGAATTCGCCGGCACTCAGTCGTGTGTAGATCCCACTATTCTGGAAGATGTAAGAGTCGTGGGTGCTCCCAGGAAACTTTGCAACAATATCTGTGATGATGTTCCCTGCATCACAGATCACCTGCACATTGATGGAGTGGGTGGACTTCCTGTTCCTGTAGATGTGCTCTGTATCAGCTGGTGGACAGATTGGGATGTGTGTACCATCAATACAGCCGATGACATGGGGGAACTGTGCCATGTGATAAAAGTCTGTTTTTGTTTTCTGCAGTGCAGCCTGTGTGTTTGGGAAGCTTATGTAGTGGTGCATTCTCTGCATCATGGCATCCAGGAACTTCCTGAAGAAACGGGACAGGCAACTCTGGGATACACCACCCACCGCAGCTATCACCACCTGATAACTGCCGGATGCCAGTAGATGTAGGCTGCAGAGCACCTGCACATGTGGTGGTATGGCGTGCGCCCTTCTTGTTGGCTGGTCCAGGAGTGGGTGCAGGTCCCTTATCAGGTCCATGATGGTTTCGGGGTGTAGCCTGTACCTCTCATGTATCTCTGCATCAGTCAGCTGTAATAGTGTGATGCGCTGTCTGTAGATTTGTTCCTCCCGTCGCCACACCCTCAGTCCTGCTGCCTGTAGACGTAGGCGCCTTGCAATGACGTACATGGCGGCCATGTTGTCCACGCTGTTGCATTTTGGGATTGCTTATGTGCATTGTTGATGGTTACCACCTGCTTTCAATCCGTGTTAATTACCGACTCTTATTTACCGATTTTCCTGGATTTCTTAATTACCGCCTGCTCCTACATGTCATTTTAAATTTTTACCACTTCATATTTACCACTTCATATTTACCGATTCGTTAATTATGTATTCGGTAAACATGAATCGGTATTTTGGAATTCGGTAACTATGAATCGGTATTTACCGCCTCATATTTACCGAAAAGTGGTTTTTGGACTCCTACATCTCACTTGTCTGAATACCGGTCGGTAACGGCATATTTACCGAAAATCGGCCGTTACCGACCGGTATTTCGCTACCTACATGAGGCCCTGTGTGCGGCCTTCGGCGGGAGCTCTCCCTGCTGAGGACAATGGCCCGGAGCTATTCTGTTCTGATCATTGTCAATCCCGGCGCGCGCACTGCTGCCACCGCTGGAGGATTCAGGTTTAGGGGTGAGCACTTTTGCTGTAATTCACGGTAAAACACAAACCCCGAGGCAATTTTGCTTGCTTCTTCTGGTTTTGCATGTCTCCCTCAGATTGAGAAAAGCGGAATGAGGGTGAGATGCCGGGCAGCAGATGTTGATATGGCTTCCGAGAGTCAGAACTGCCGGCGAAATGTGTGTTTCGCACCGTAAGATCCGAGACCTTTTTTTTATTTTTTTTTGCAGTTTTATACAGCGCGAACTCGACGGAAGGTATTGGAGCGCTTTACATGAGCACCAGTTACATTACACAAGGACACGTTCATGTTTTTGGTAGGCACGGGGGCAATACGTGATTTGCCCAGAATCACAGGATATTGAACCGACGCCGAGACTTGAACCTGGTTTCCCAGCTCCAAGGTCGGCAGCGCCGGCCGTTACGCCATATCCGCAGCACTGTCAGCGGCCGGGCAATGTCTTCACCTCAATGTTAATTGCAGTAAGGCAATTGTGCGCCCCAACCTCTGATAGTGCTCTTGAGAGCACCTCCCCCAGTGGGAGAGCATGTTGTGCGGAGCATTCCAGCAAAGATGTGCTGCTGCATAAAGGCGTCCCTGCTGGGGAAGCTGTTTTCAAGAGCACTGTCAAGGACCAGGAAGTGTAATTACCATAATGCATCCACCATTAAGGTGATTGCTTTGCCTGGGCCTTGATGGCACTGCAAAAAACAAAAATTGGGCTTTGGTCTAATTTTGCCACCTTCGCATCAACCCCGACAATGTTCAGCAGGTGAAAAAAAGCAGCAGATGTCACCTTTTTTTTTTAGGCTGAAAATATCTCAGACCCCTCTTCAGGATACACAGTCGGTGCTGCAGATGCAACAGAGAGTGATCCAGCTCCCGGGAAAAGCTGAGGGAGGACGCGCAGCTGCTCAATTTATTGTAGTGCACGCGCAGACAGTGGCCCCGGGGACAGTGGCCAATCCATATTCACTTCTGCTGTACAGCTACCCGTCTGGTGCTCCAGAGGTGCATGTCTGGGCCTGTGGAGAGTTCCACTTTGAAGGGCTTGGCCTCGCTCAGTGTGTGATAGGAGCCTCCCCAAGCAAAGATGGCTGTTTTCACAAACAAGGCCTTATGTCTCAACAAAAAATGGCAGCCATAAAAGGATACTGGGGGAATGCGGCTGCTCCATACCTAGTGGTGTCCAGGTAGGTGGAGGGCCCTCGAGAGAGCACCGACAAGATGCTTCAGATAGCCCCCTAACTTTGTCCCACCATTCTTTTCCTCTTTGCTAACGACCTGCTTCTCTACTCTTTGCCTGCACTACTATTACTCTCAAAAGGTCTACATCCTTTGCTGGTGGGAAGGCCAACCTCATTCATTAGTCAAATAGAACTGGCCTATTGGTGGTCATGGATGAGTTGTTACAGTCTCACGTAATGCGGATGTTTGTGTGTCAGGCAGTCTGTCTCAACTGGCGCCCGCTCACCAAATCACCTGCGGCACTCCCCTGATGCGGCTGGCAGTGCTGTTGCTGGTGGCGCTGCTTTCTCTTGGCCAGGCTAGCGGCCTTCATATTCAACCCTCCCTCGCACCACAGATTCCTGGGAATTTCAACTGGGACATCTGCACCCTCCAGTGCTTCCCACTTCACGGTACCCAGCAGCAGGCATCGATGGGGACTGCTTCTGCCCTGCTCTCCTGTTCCACTCAAAGACCCTGCAAAGTCACATAGTTGGGGACAGCTGCCATCCCTCCTTGTGTTCCTCACCTCAGGATATCTGTGCACAAGCAATACCGGTGACAGCAGTCGCCTTCTTCTGTTGAGGCTTGCTCCATCACGGTGACCACATGCAAGGGTGATTTTGGATTAAGGTATTGTCTTGACTCCTCTGTGGAAAATTAAAACCAGAAGAGGCCCTGTGTAACATGGTTACCACCAGCCGCAGCTGGTCCATCGGAGCTGAGGGGCCACGCCCCCCCAGCCTTTTGCCCCTCATGAACAGTGTCTGTCAGGCTGAACAAAGGTCAGCCTGACAGACACCGTTCATTTTCAGGTCAGGCCGCCAGGAGCCAGACATGCGCTAAATGTTTAGGCTCCCGGCTGCCTGAGCTGAACTTTGCCGGGCTGAGAAGTCACAGCTTCTGTGGGCGTGGCCTCAGCCTGGCAAGGCACTTCGAAGCCCTCCCCCTTGTGACGAGGGGTAATGTCACCGATAGCCTCGCACCTGGGTGCTTAGGTCAGCCAATGTGGGAAGGCAGCAGTCCCTAGCCTCCTGGGACCTCTGAAGCAGAGTTTGCAGGTAAGTGGGTGTTTTATTTTTAAATTAATGTTTGGTGCGTGCACATATGTATGAATGTTTGGTAATGAGTGTTGTGAATCAATGTGTTTGTGTTTGTGTCCGCCCCTCTCCCTCCTAAAATTAGCGGGGGGCCTCTGGTTCCCACAATGTACTGTCTTATGTTACAAGCTTTAAGCTTTTGGCTGTGGAAACAACCTTGGTGGAGTGAACTATATTGACTCTGTTTCATAAGAGACTCAAAGAAGAGATCAAGGATGAGTTAATTCATATTCCTTGCCCCACATCCTTAAATGAGACTATCAAGTCTGCCGTACATATTGAACATCGTTTGAAAGAAAGCAAGAAAGAAAGGAAAGGGTATCGATCGCAGCCTTCAATCATAACTCCTAAGATGCCTGTGCCTCGTTGGGTCGAGAACCCTGCTTCTAGTTCTTCAACTGTGGAGACTATTCAAATAGGAATTACTAGAGACCCTTTGCCAGAAGAGAAAAGGCGAAGACAATGATTGAAAGGGTTCTGCCTATATTGCGGAGAGAATGGTAATTTGCTTCATCAGTATCCCATTAGATCAGCAAACGCCTCAGGAAATGAATAAACCCATCCTTTGAGAGGAAGGAAGGTTTGGGTAATGCAGCACTTTCTCCGGTTTTGTCTTCCGAACCCTAAGAGAGACTGTGAATGCCCATCTGGTTTTGCTACCAATCTCCATTGGAACTGCTTCATCCTCTGTATCAGACCTGGTCTATTGGATTCTGGGGCTACAGGCATGTTTATGGATAAGAGTTAGACGATAAAGAACAATTTTCCGACCTAAAAGAAGGCCAAGGTGGATATCGTACGGACAGTGGACGGCACTCGATTAGTATCAGGACCGGTTACTCAATGTACTGAACCTCTTTAAGTGTCATTATTTAATCATTATGAAAACGTGGAATTTGAGTTAATAACATCATCAAATCACATGAGATCTTTGGAGTAACGGCTAGTTTTGCATAGACCATATATTAACTGGTTCACTAGAGTTTTGTCTTTTAGCACGGAGCTCTATTTATTTTTTATTTATTTATTTTTATTTTGAAGGTTTTATATAGCGCGTACATGACCTTTGCAGGTATCGGAGCGCTTTACAGGGGGAAACATAGGGCAAAGTACGATGTATGCCATTATTGTCTCTTGCTATAGATAGTTACAAAAGTGTATGCACAGAGACATAAAATACAAAGACATCGAAAACAATGGAGGACAACATCCGTTATGAGGGTCAGTTCGTTGTTTATGTAAGTTTACTCATGAGTAGAGACTTTACTTCTTTCTTGAAAGAGGCAGTAGAGGGATTCAGTCTGGTTTCTGGGGGCAATGCGTTCCAGATCCTCGGGGCGATTCCAGAGAAGGCTCGGCTTAAGTTTTCTTTTTGGCAAGTCTTTGTGGTTTCAGAAGAAGAGTGCTTGAACTTCTGGAGGATCTATTGCCACATGAGAGCACCAATTTCAGGTCCAGATATCTTGGGGTCTTGTAGTGAAGGGCTTTGTGAGTCATGCAAGTGATTTTAGTTGAATTCTTGCTTCAAATGGGAGCCAATTGGGAACTCTAGGGTCAGGGGAAATGTGGCAGTGTTTTTAGAACCCATGATGAGCCTGGCAGCTGAATTGAGGGAGGCTCTTAGAGGGGCCGTTGTAGACTTGAGAAGTCCGCAAATGGTTGCACTCCCATAATCTAGTCTGGGGATTACTAGAGCTTGTACTGCCAATTTGAAGTCATGAGAGGGAAGGAAGGCTTTTAATTTTCTCAGAATCTTCATCTGTATCAGGGGTACTCATAGTACGGCCTGCGGGCCGGCCAGCGGCCCGGCAAGCCTTTCTTGGCGGCCCGCGGACCTTTCAAACATCGTACCGGTGTTTTTTTTTTTTCCTAACAGTGTCAGCAAACACAGACTCTGCTCTGTGGGGGCCCGGGGATTCAAGCGATAGTCCGAGTGGAGCTGCTGGGGCGCTAAGAGGTGAAATACAACAAAGCCTCGTTATCATGCAAATGGTCTCTTAAAGACCTGTGAAGTACTCGGGTGGGGCTTTGTGTGTGCCCTGGAAGGGAAGCTGCCTCAGCTGCCACACAAGCGAAGGGGGGGAAGCGGGGGGGGGAGAGGTGACAAAGAATGACAAGAGAACAGCAGGGTGTGAGAGTCGGGTAAGGGGACAGAGGGTGACAGAGGGCAGTAGGGAGAGACAGAAACAGACAGAGATAGATAGAGATAGAGACAGATAGAGATAGAGACTAACAGACAGAGACAGATAGGCAGAGACAGGGACAGACAGATAGAGGCAGAGACAGACCGAGAGGCAAGGAGACGGAGAGGGAGACGGAGAGGGAGGGCGACAGACAGAGAGGGAGACGGAGAGAGAGAGGGAGACGGGGAGAGAGAGGGAGACGGGGAGAGGGAGGGAGACGGGGAGGGAGGGAGAGAGACAGAGAGGGAGGGAGAGAGACAGAGAGAGGGAGGGAGACGGAGGAGGGAGGAGACAGAGGACGGAGGGAGATGGAGGGAGACAGAGGACGGAGGGAGACGGAGGACGGAGGGAGACGGAGAGAGAGACGGAGAGGGAAGTAGAGGGAGAGAGGGAGGGGGAGGGAGACAGAGAGGGAGGGAGACAGAGAGAGAGGGAGACAGAGAGGGGGAGACGGAGAGAGATGGAGAGGGAGAGAGACGGATAGAGGGAGAGAGGGAGGGAGACGGAGGAGGGAGGGAGATGGAGGAGGGAGGAGGGAGGGAGATGGAGGAGGGAGGGAGACGGAGGGAGAGGGAGGGAGACGGAGGAGGGAGGGAGACGGAGGGTGGAGGGAGATGGAGGAGGGAGGGAGACGGAGGAGGGAGGGAGATGGAGGAGGGAGGGAGATGAAGGAGGGAGGGAGACGGAGGGAGACGGAGGAGGGAGGGAGACGGAGGACAGAGGGAGACGGAGGACGGAGGGAGACGGAGGAGGGAGGGAGAAGGAGGAGGGAGGGAGGGAGATAGAGAGAGGGAGAGAGAGAGAGATATGTGTATGCCGGGTCCCGTGGCTCAGTGGACGAAGGCGTCCGCTGCAGAGACCTGTGTTCCACCTCATGGTCACAGTTTTTTTTTGTTGCTCTAGCCCCGCCCCCTCCCCCAATGACCCCGCCCCCAAGGTGCGGCCCTCGGCCACAAACCACACTGTAAATTTGGCCCCCAAGAGAAAGTTTGTGAGTACCCCTGATCTGTATGTTTGCTCCTTTTGTTGCGGCACTGATATCTTTATTCATGTTTAGATTCCTGTCGGGTGTTATTCCCATCAATCTCGCTGAGTCGATTACTTTCAGGCTGGAAGTTGAGCGCTGAAAGTTGTTTAAGCCATTCCTATATGATGGTTGTTTGATTGGGGGTAGCCATTAGGAGGAATTCAGTCTTGAGGGTGTTTAGTTACAGGTGGTTTTCATCTAGCTAAAGCTGTGTTTTTGTAGAGTTAAATTAAGAGATCTGATATCCTCCGGAGAAGAAACCTTTAGGTACAGTTGTGTATCGTCTGCGTACATGTGATAATGAATGTTGGAGGAGCTAAGAATTTCGGTAAGAGGTTCCATGAATAGGTAAAAGAGAGTGGGTGAAAGGGAGGAGCCCTGCGGACTCCTAACATGACTTGGATGGACTTAAATAGAGATTGATTGACCTTGAATCTTTGGGATCTGTTTTGGAGAAAAGAGGTGAATCAATTTAGGGCGGATCCTGATAGGCCCATTCTATATTTCAGGAGGTGTAGAAGATTGTCGTGTTTGATAGTGTCGACTGCCGAAGAAAAGTCGAGCAGGATTAAAAAACAAGCTTCATTTTGGGCTAGGATTTTTTGTGCATCATCCACTATGTGCATCAGAGCTGATTCTGTACTTTGCCCTGCGCGGAAACCGGAATGGTATTGGTTAAGCAGGTTGAATTCTTCAATGTGGTTGCAAAGTTGGATGTGTCCACATTTTTCCAGGAGTTTAGCCAGAGTTGGAATATTAGAGCTCGGGCGGTAATTATTTAAGTCTGTGTGGTCCGCAGTCGTTTTTTTTAGGATGGGAGACACCTTCCCTGATTTAAGGTTTTCTGGTAAAATGCCTTGAATCACAGAGGCATTGATAATCTTGGTCCATAGTGACAGTATCAAAGGTTTGAATTCATTTAAGAAGTTAGCGGGTAGAGGATCAACAAAGTCATCAGAGGGGATCAATGATGTGAGCACTTTTTAGATTGAGCCTTCATTGAAAGTTTTTTATCTTCAAAATTGCCTACGTTCAAAACAGAATAAAGCTCATGTAACACCGGTTACTCCTGATACGCCTGAAACCTTAATTGCTGCTTTGTCCATTGCTCCTGGACAATACCATGACTTCAGTAAAGTGTTTTAGAATTCCAACACTAAGATGCTCCCTGTGCATGGAAGTTGTGACTGTGCTATAAATCTGGAGCCAGGATCTGAAATTCCTTATGGTAGGATGTATTTACTCTCAGAGTCAGAGAAGAAGGTGCTGCAGCAGTACCTTGATGAAAACCTTGAGAATGGCCTTATTGTTCCATTGATGTCCCCTACAGAGGTTTGGCCATCCCTTGAACCAAAGAAATCAGACACGTTGTGTTCTTGCATTGATTATAAAGGCTTAAATATGACCACAATAAAAGACTGTTATCCTCTGCCATTGATTAAAGATATCCTGAAGTCAGTACAATGAGCCCAAATCTACTAAAAACTCGATCTTATGATGCATACCATTCATTAAGGATAAGAACAGGGGACAAATGGAAAAGGGGCTTTCAAACTCCGTTTGGACAATTTAAGTACCAGGAGATGCCCTTCTGTTTAAGTAATGTTCGCTCAATCTTCCTGTGTTTTATGGACAATGCTTTCTCTGATGTCCGAAACCTCAATGTAATAGTCTTCTTGGACAACATTTCGATCTTCTCCAGGTCTCTGGAAGAGCATTGCGCCAACATGTCCATGATGCCCTTCACTGATTAGGGAGTCACACCTTGACGTGTAAAACCAGAGAAATACTTATTTGAACAGATGAGAATAGGGTTTAGAATAGCTCCCAGACGTCTCTCGATGGATTCTAGAAAAATACAAGCTGTGTTGAATTGGTCACCTCCTTCTTCAGTCAAAGAAACCCAATTTTTATAGGCGATTCATTAATACATTTTTGTATTATTCCTGCAGCATTTCCTGGCTATTAATGAAGGAAAATGTAATCTTTGGATTTTCTTGGGATTCTTAGGCTGAAGCTGCCTTGCAAGCCCTAAAAGAGGCCTTCGCTGTAGCCCCAATACTTGAACACCCAGATCCTTCAATTTATCGTGGAGAGAGATGCCTCTGATACAGCTGTCAGAGCTGTACTGCTACAACAGCAGGAGTATGATGGATTGGAGCATCCCATTTTTTATCATTCAAGAACCTTGTCACCCTACAAACGAAAAATATCTAAATTGTGTAGAGTGGAGACATCTTCTTCAAAGTTCTTGTCATCCATTTGAGATAAGGACAGATCATCGTAATCTTTAGGAGTTGCAAGAGTTTCAATACTGGAACAGCCGACACCTCAGTTGGGCATATTTTGTTTTCTCAGTTTGAAATCACGTATATCCATGGATCTAGTAATGTCCTTGTAGTCGCGCTGGCTCACTAGGATTCTTCCCATTTTGAGGTACAACCCCAAACCAAGTTGGCTCCTGGACGAATAATTTTCCAAGCGACTTCCTTTTTTAAATAAAGTTCAACAAGCCTGTTTGTGTTTGGATCGAGAAGAAGTGAAAGAACTATGTAGGGAAATGCCTCTTTGTCATGATCACCCCCAAAGTTTTCGACTGATGCTGCTGGCTTTTCCACTCTGAAAGTGCACAGAGGCATGCTAACCAGACCTCAGTGCCAGTGCTCCAACCTTTGAAAGTGTAATGTTATAAGTAGGGCTCCCGGTTTTATGGTATTATCCATACTTATTTTATGTTATGAGAATAAATGGAGTTGTAAAATGGTATATATCCACATTTATTTAACTGATAAACATGTACTCGTACTTTGAGCCTGTTGCGTTTTAGCAAATTAAGCAGCCAAATATAACAAAACAGTAAATCGACAGGTAAATATTAGCAGCCACGGCCCGTGGAGGGAGTTCCGTGGGGCGGTAAGGCGGGGCGGGGGGTTCTAAAAACCGGAATATGGATAATTGCAGGTAAGTAAACAATTAAATAAATAAAACGAATTTCGTAGCGCACGCTGCATCGCAAAATGCGATGCAGCGCGCGCCACGAAATTCGTTTTATTTATTTAATTGTTTACTTACCTGTAATTATCCATATTCCGGTTTTTAGAACCCCCCACCCTGGCCCTCCCCCGACCCGCCTTACCGCCCCACGGAACTCCCTCCACAGGCCGCGGCTGAATATTAGCATTCTACACAAATATATGTGAACATATGCCTGTATTTAAAGTAATCTCATCCTGTTTTTAAATCATATAGTGTCTATCTGCTTAGCAGTTGGTTTGGAATTCATGACTGACAACAAAGAGTGCCACTCACAAGAAGCACACCCTTCTGTATTTTTTCGGCTTTTAAAAATAGATACAGACAGGAAATAGATTGTTTTCTGTCTGTATTTATCCATAAAATCAGGAAAAAAGGAAAACTGAAAGCCTTACTTATAAGTTCCTAGTATACGGTACCAGTGGCACCTAGGGCCTGTAAGTTAAAGTGTCCCACCAGGGCTTCAGCACTTTTTGTGGCACCCTTGATGTGATAAAGTGAAAACATGTCACTCAGCCTGCCACTGCAAACTGGCAGAGAAGTTTTAAACTTTGCCATTTAAACTAATGGCAAAGCCCAAACCCCCCTTTGTAATGTACATAAGTCATCCCTTCAGCAGGCCTAAAGAGTACTGAGGCAGGGTGCCACATAGTAACAAGCATTGGCATAGCCAACAGGTCTCGCTTTTGGGACCTTATAAGTATTTAGGGGCATATTATGAAGACAGGCGATAAAATTATCGCCGCTTTAGCGGCAGAAAACTGCCGCTAAAACAGCGATAATGGGCTTGATAATATGCTCTATGGAATTCCAATTGAAGCACAGGTTAGATGTCCTTCACATCTTACATGGGCTTCAATTGGAATGCCATAGAGCATATTATCAAGCCCATTATCGCCGTTTTAGAGGCAGTTTTTTGCCGCTAAAGCGGTGATAATTGTATCGCCTGTCTTGATAATATGCTCCCTAGTTATGCAGCACAATATCCTTGGTGCAACAACATCAACTGTTGCATGGATAAACACTTATAAGGTCCCAAAGGCAAGACCTATTGGCTATGCCAATGCTTGTTCCACATTGAGATTGTGTTATTTTCGGTGAAGCAAGAGTGCAGAGAAATAAGTATTTTCTCTATCTCAGGATTATTTATACAAAGGACGGGGATGTCATAGGTGCCTCTGTGATGTCATGTGCTTCTGGATTTCTAGTATGTTATTGATTTTTTTAGATTTTCAAGCTTCCATGTTTTATCAAACTTTTATTTGATTGTATTTAAATAACCGTGTTGCTAGAGTTTAAAGTAAAGATGTGTTCGTCAGAATCTTCACCTCCCTGTCTTTATTAGAATCCAAACCTCCTGTCACGATAGTGGGGGAAATTTAACATCGAGTGCACTGGAGCATGAAGACGGCTAAAAAAGAGTGAGGGTTTCAGTCACTGCCCTCTACTGTATGCTCGAAGCTAAAAACCTGTTTTGTTTACCCCTGTGCTCTCATACCTTCATACCTAATTATCCATTTCTAGTATCCTCAACATTTGGATGCAACAGATGATGCTGATATGGATTTCATTACTTATTTAATTTTTATATTTAAAGTTTCAACATCGGATAAGCCCACAAGAAAATAGATTCTGTGCTAGTGATGTTCCATTTGTATTGGACCAACACAAGCAATATACAGATAAATATCTATGTAACCTCTTGGTGCCACAGATGATAACAAATTGCAACTTTAACCTCAAGATCTGAATGCATGGGGGCAAAGAAGTGTTTAAACTAGGTATGTAATTTTATGTACCCCATCTGGTGCACTACCCCTCTTTGTGTCAGTGCCCACCCTCACTGGGACCTCTTTGAGCACACTGGGATCTTGCCCCAAACACACAAAAGAAACTCTTCTTAACAAGGCACGCACTAACTCACTTGGAGGCATAATATTAAGCACAGCATTACAATTATCACCGCTTTAGCGGCAAAACTGCAGCTAAAGCGGCTATAATGGGCTTGATAATATGCGGCAGAGAATTCCAATAGAAGCCCATGTTGACACCAGAACATGGGCTTCTTTGGGAATTCTCAAGGGCATATTATCAAGCCCATTATCGCCGCTTAAGCGGCAGTTTTCTGCCGCTAAAGCGGCGATAATTTTAACACCGTTTCTTGATAATATGCCCCTAAGTTAGTGTGTAAGTTGTTCCGCCTTTTTGGTACGCAGACCGCACCCGCGCATGGGGTACCTGGGCCCACTCCATTCTCACTCCCAAAGGCCACACTAGGGAGGCCCATTAACTTTGCTCCACTTTGCAGCTAGCACCTCCCGAAAGCCTCTTTGCCCATGTTCCTGCACCTGCAGGTGCATTGGCAAAACCCATTTCTTCAATTTCAGGGTCAATACACACTGAAAATAAGAAAACAGCCTCTTTCCTATAAGGCAGGAGCAACATATGTGGCCATGCAATGCAATCGGTAGTACATCCCCCCCCCCCTTTCATGCTCTCTCTCACCCTCCCCTACCGCTTTCCCTCTTTCATTCTTTGTCTACGTCCTCTGCTCCTATCCCCTCTCCCCTTGCCTGCTACGCCGCCTAGCCCCTGTCCCTTGTGCCCTTCAACTAAGCACTCCTTCTCCCCTTGTTGGGGTAAGATCCAATTACTTACACTCTGGAGTCTCAGTGATCCCTCTGAGAGAGTCCACAGCGCCAAGGGCGCCACTCACTGTTGAGGTATGGTATGGCGCCCCTTGCCAAAGCACTCCCTCTCCCCTTTTTGGGGAAGGAACCAGTAGGTAGGCCTTGGAGTCTCAGAGACCCCTCTGAGAGAGTCCACTGTGTTAAGGGAGCCTCTCGCAACAGAGTTGGGGGGATGATACCACTTCCCGGGCATCACAGCTTACTGGACTTTGGACGGAACTATTACTCGTCTACCGGTTTGTGCCCCCGTCACCTCCCCCTCTTCTTTCATGCTGTGTCTCTCTCCCTCGACCTCCTCTTTCCCTCCTTCATTCGCTGTCTACTTCCCCTGCCCTCTCCTCTGAATCTCTCTCCTTGCCTGCTTTTTCCCTTCCGCATTTGTCCTTATTTTTGTCTCGACCTAACATGTAACTATGTAGTTCTGCTCTAATAACTGTGTAACCTTTGTAACGATGTAACCTGCAACTATGGTCTGCTACTCATGTAAAGTGCTCTGATACCTCCGAGTCTAGCCAGCGCTATATAAAACCTTTAAAATAAATAAATTAAAAAAAATACAGCCAGGACTGGCCCTCCGTGTGCACATTTTTTATTTTATTTTGTATAGGTAGAATGGGTATTGTTGTGTAGAGCTAAATTATCTGACCTGGAAGTATTGTACATGCTACATGCATATTTGTTCCTTACTACGCACATTCGTAACTTAATCAACACAGCTGCCCAAGTCAAATTTGATTTTAAGTAAAGGCAAAATGCGATGCAGCGCGCGCTACGAAATTCGTTTTATTTATTTAATTGTTTACTTACCTGTAATTATCCATATTCCGGTTTTTAGAACCCCCCACCCTGGCCCTCCCCCGCCCCGACCCGTCTTACCGCCCCACGGAACTCCCTCCACAGGCCGCGGCTGAATATTAGCATTCTACACAAATATATGTTAACATATGCCTGTATTTAAAGTAATCTCATCCTGTTTTTAAATCATATAGTGTCTATCTGCTTAGCAGTTGGTTTGGAATTCATGACTGACAACAAAGAGTGCCACTCACAAGAAGCACACCCTTCTGTATTTTTTCGGCTTTTAAAAATAGATACAGACAGGAAATAGATTGTTTTCTGTCTGTATTTATCCATAAAATCAGGAAAAAAGGAAAACTGAAAGCCTTACTTATAAGTTCCTAGTATACGGTACCAGTGGCACCTAGGGCCTGTAAGTTAAAGTGTCCCACCAGGGCTTCAGCACTTTTTGTGGCACCCTTGATGTGATAAAGTGAAAACATGTCACTCAGCCTGCCACTGCAAACTGGCAGAGAAGTTTTAAACTTTGCCATTTAAACTAATGGCAAAGCCCAAACCCCCCTTTGTACTGTACATAAGTCATCCCTTCAGCAGGCCTAAAGAGTACTGAGGCAGGGTGCCACATAGTAACAAGCATTGGCATAGCCAACAGGTCTCGCTTTTGGGACCTTATAAGTATTTAGGGGCATATTATGAAGTCAGGCGATAAAATTATCGCCGCTTTAGCGGCAGAAAACTGCCGCTAAAACAGCGATAATGGGCTTGATAATATGCTCTATGGAATTCCAATTGAAGCACAGGTTAGATGTCCTTCACATCTTACATGGGCTTCAATTGGAATGCCATAGAGCATATTATCAAGCCCATTATCGCCGTTTTAGAGGCAGTTTTTTGCCGCTAAAGCGGTGATAATTGTATCGCCTGTCTTGATAATATGCTCCCTAGTTATGCAGCACAATATCCTTGGTGCAACAACATCAACTGTTGCATGGATAAACACTTATAAGGTCCCAAAGGCAAGACCTATTGGCTATGCCAATGCTTGTTCCACATTGAGATTGTGTTATTTTCGGTGAAGCAAGAGTGCAGAGAAATAAGTATTTTCTCTATCTCAGGATTATTTATACAAAGGACGGGGATGTCATAGGGGCCTCTGTGATGTCATGTGCTTCTGGATTTCTAGTATGTTATTGATTTTTTTAGATTTTTAAGCTTCCATGTTTTATCAAACTTTTATTTGATTGTATTTAAATAACCGTGTTGCTAGAGTTTAAAGTAAAGATGTGTTCGTCAGAATTTTCACCTCCCTGTCTTTATTAGAATCCAAACCTCCTGTCCCGATAGTGGGGGAAATTTAACATCGAGTGCACTGGAGCATGAAGACGGCTAAAAAAGAGTGAGGGTTTCAGTCACTGCCCTCTACTGTATGCTCGAAGCTAAAAACCTGTTTTGTTTACCCCTGTGCTCTCATACCTTCATACCTAATTATCCATTTCTAGTATCCTCAACATTTGGATGCAACAGATGATGCTGATATGGATTTCATTACTTATTTAATTTTTATATTTAAAGTTTCAACATCGGATAAGCCCACAAGAAAATAGATTCTGTGCTAGTGATGTTCCATTTGTATTGGACCAACACAAGCAATATACAGATAAATATCTATGTAACCTCTTGGTGCCACAGATGATAACAAATTGCAACTTTAACCTCAAGATCTGAATGCATGGGGGCAAAGAAGTGTTTAAACTAGGTATGTAATTTTATGTACCCCATCTGGTGCACTACCCCTCTTTGTGTCAGTGCCCACCCTCACTGGGACCTCTTTGAGCACACTGGGATCTTGCCCCAAACACACAAAAGAAACTCTTCTTAACAAGGCACGCACTAACTCACTTGGAGGCATAATATTAAGCACAGCATTACAATTATCACCGCTTTAGCGGCAAAACTGCAGCTAAAGCGGCTATAATGGGCTTGATAATATGCGGCAGAGAATTCCAATAGAAGCCCATGTTGACACCAGAACATGGGCTTCTTTGGGAATTCTCAAGGGCATATTATCAAGCCCATTATCGCCGCTTAAGCGGCAGTTTTCTGCCTCTAAAGCGGCGATAATTTTAACACCGTTTCTTGATAATATGCCCCTAAGTTAGTGTGTAAGTTGTTCCGCCTTTTTGGTACGCAGACCGCACCCGCGCATGGGGTACCTGGGCCCACTCCATTCTCACTCCCAAAGGCCACACTAGGGAGGCCCATTAACTTTGCTCCACTTTGCAGCTAGCACCTCCCGAAAGCCTCTTTGCCCATGTTCCTGCACCTGCAGGTGCATTGGCAAAACCCATTTCTTCAATTTCAGGGTCAATACACACTGAAAATAAGAAAACAGCCTCTTTCCTATAAGGCAGGAGCAACATATGTGGCCATGCAATGCAATCGATAGTACATCCCCCCCCCTTTCATGCTCTCTCTCACCCTCCCCTACCGCTTTCCCTCTTTCATTCTATGTCTACGTCCTCTGCTCCTATCCCCTCTCCCCTTGCCTGCTACGCCGCCTAGCCCCTGTCCCTTGTGCCCTTCAACTAAGCACTCCTTCTCCCCTTGTTGGGGTAAGATCCAATTACTTACACTCTGGAGTCTCAGTGATCCCTCTGAGAGAGTCCACAGCGCCAAGGGAGCCACTCACTGTTGAGGTATGGTATGGCGCCCCTTGCCAAAGCACTCCCTCTCCCCTTTTTGGGGAAGGAACCAGTAGGTAGGCCTTGGAGTCTCAGAGACCCCTCTGAGAGAGTCCACTGTGTTAAGGGAGCCTCTCGCAACAGAGTTGGGGGGATGATACCACTTCCTAAACAATCACAGCTTACTGGCCTTTGGACGGAACTATTACTCGTCTACCGGCTTGTGCCCCCGTCACCTCCCCCTCTTCTTTCATGCTGTGTCTCTCTCCCTCGACCTCCTCTTTCCCTCCTTCATTCGCTGTCTACTTCCCCTGCCCTCTCCTCTGAATCTCTCTCCTTGCCTGCTTTTTCCCTTCCGCATTTGTCCTTATTTTTGTCTCGACCTAACATGTAACTATGTAGTTCTGCTCTAATAACTGTGTAACCTTTGTAACGATGTAACCTGCAACTATGGTCTGCTACTCATGTAAAGTGCTCTGATACCTCCGAGTCTAGCCAGCGCTATATAAAACCTTTCAAATAAATAAATTAAAAACAATACAGCCAGGACTGGCCCTCCGTGTGCACATTTTTTATTTTATTTTGTATAGGTAGAATGGGTATTGTTGTGTAGAGCTAAATTATCTGACCTGGAAGTATTGTACATGCTACATGCATATTTGTTCCTTACTACGCACATTCGTAACTTAATCAACACAGCTGCCCAAGTCAAATTTGATTTTAAGTAAAGGCAAATTTAGAAAGTTGCTACTCGTTGCTCAAGTTTTCCAGTGGCCATTTGCAGATTATGGCCATGAGACAGCCTTTTGCCATCCTGGAGACAAATGTGAATGACTCGCAAGAGCAATAGAGGCCTGCCATTGGAAAACGTGTCATCTCTCCATGGCAGGAAGCCTCACTGGGTGTGAGCCCAAAAGTCTAGCTTTAAAGGGGAAGCTGCCTTTGAAGAGCAAATGGTGGACCCACAAGAGAGCAACTGCTCTTTTGTTTAGATAGACAGAAGAGGGGAGACCAGTTGCCAAACTGTTTAGTTCATGGACGTGGAGCTCTCAGGTAGCCACACCTCTAGGGTGGGCTACCAAGCACAACACACTGAGAGAAGGGTTCTGCCGTCTGCAGAGTGGGCAGAATAGTGCACTCTGGGATAGCTAGATGCTACACTTTGCAGGAAGTCATCATGAGGTGGTAAAGGACCTGTTAACCCATTAACTAGTAGCCGCCGCATCCCGGAGGGCACTTTCTGGGTATAAAAATGGCACCCTTGATATCCAGACTTCAGATCACATATGGACTGAAGAGAAGACCAAAAAAGGACTGCCCTGCTGTTCCCTGGGCCTGGCAAGAGAGGCTGCACCAACCGCTGGACTGCACCAGCTGATCCTTGGGAAAGCAAAGAGAGGAATGTACCTCTGGTGCCTGGGTCGGGGAAAAGTCACTCTTGAGCCTCAGACAGAAGAGGTGAACCCCCAGAGTTGATTGGCTGACTTCCTGTTACAGCAACAGGGCTACACAAGTTGAAGAAGCCTATTTTGGAAAGTCAGTAGCCACAATTGCTTGATGGCCATTGACCACTGACGTGTATCCTGGGAGACTGAACCCCAATGCTCAAAAGTTGCAACCTAGTCAGCAGGACCTGGGAGAAACATCAGAATGAAGTTTGATAACTCAAACATATACTAGCCTTCACCAAGTGGAACCACTGGTTTTGCTGTGACCGGAGACCAGTAGTGCAGTGGCAACTGGACTTTAGCTAGACCAAAGAGGACTTTGAGCGACATCAAAACCTGTGACCAAAGTAACCATACCAAGCCAGTGGAATTAGAAGTAACCCCAGTAAGTCTCCCGTTGGCCGCACAGCATCCTCAGCATCTTACAGCATATTCGGCATCCTGTATCCCTTTCTGCAGGACCACTCTATTAACCCCTTGGATGCTCATGACGGAGCGGTTCCGTCATGAGCATCAGTTGGGCTGTGCTCATGACGGAACCGCTCCGTCATGAGGACAGCCCCTGGGGGAAGCGCTGGCGCTCCCCCACTGGGGCATCGATCGTGCCCCCACAGACGGGGATGGCAGCGGAAGAGTTTCCGCTGCCACCCCCGAGCCCCCCCACGCTTCCTGGTGACGTCAGCGCGCACAGCGCACGCCGGCGTCATCAGGAAGCGCTCGGACGCCTGGAAGCCATTTGCTTCCAGGCGTCCACAGAGGCAGGGTGAGTGTTGTTTGCTCCGGTGGGGCGGCGGGGGCCTTTTAGAGTGTATTGAGGCATCGGGGGAGAGGAAAGAGTATTTCCTCTCCCCTGATGTCTCAATACAGGGCATTCCTGCTCCACGATCGCGCACAGCGTCGCGATCGTGGAGCAGGGATGCCCCACTAGACACCAGGGATGTGTGTTTTTTTTATTTTGGAAGCGACCCCTTGGGTAAGGGTCGCTTCCTGGGGCCATATATTATTTGAAGACTTTTCTGCCCCCTCTGGGGGCAGATCGGTGTTTTTTTTTCGCCGTTTCTGCTCCCAGGGGGGGCAGAAACACCCACTAGACACCAGGGATATAAGTATTATTGAAGGAAGCGACCCCTTGGGCAAGGGTCGCTTCCTTGGGCCCCTAAAGTTTTGGAAGACTTTTCTGCCCCCTCTGGGGGCAGATCGGTGTCATTTTTTTGCCGTTTCTGCTCCCAGGGGGGGCAGAAAAGCCCACTAGACACCAGGGATCTAATTATTATTGTAGGAAGCGACCCCTTGGGCAAGGGTCGCTTCCTTTGGCCCACAAATTATTTGAAGACTTTTCTGCCCCCTCTGGGGGCAGATCGGTGTTATTTTTTCGCCATTTCTGCTCCTGGGGGGGGGGGGGGGGCAGAAAAGCCCACTAGACACCAGGGATATAAATATTATTGTAGGAAGCGACCCCTTGGGCAAGGGTCGCTTCCTTGGGCCCCTAAATTTTTTGAAGACTTTTCTGCCCCCTCTGGGGGCAGATCGGTGTTATTTTTTTGCCGTTTCTGCTCCCAGGGGGGCAGAAAAGCCCACTAGACCCCAGGGATCTAATTATTATTGTAGGAAGCGACCCCTTGGGCAAGGGTCGCTTCCTTGGGCCCCTAATTTATTTGTAGACTTTTCTGCCCCCTCTGGGGGCAGATCGGTTTTATTTTTTCGCCGTTTCTGCTCCCGGGGGGGGCAGAAAAGCCCACTAGACACCAGGGAATTAGTTCAATTAAAAATAGAAGTGACCCCTCGCTTCCAGGGTGCAATTTGTTTTCTGCCCCACCTGGCACACAACCCGATTGACCATTTGGGTAGTGACATAGCATGTTATAATGTTTATTGTTATATTTTTTGTGAATTGCAATTGTAATGTTTTTTTTTTTTTACTTTTTTGTTCTAGGTGAAGGCTTTTCCTCTTTTCACGTTGCCGTTTTGTGACTGGTGGTTCTGCTGTTTGTGTAGTTTGGTAAGAGACATTTTTTTGTACAATGTAAATGTGTTTGATTTCTCTGCATGTTTTTGTTTTGTAAATGGTGTAATAATAGCAGTATGTTTGGTTTTTGAGTGTCAAAAACTTTTTGCATTGGTGCTCGATGTGTATTTTGTTGTCTTGTGAGTAATTTGTTTTTTTTTCTTCTTTCTAGTTTGATATCGTTGGTTTTTGCTGTGTCACTGCAGAGTTGGTTTCTGGTGAGTGCAGCTGTCTCTTGTAATTGGATTGTATAGTTTTTAAGTACATTGATCTTTGTGATAAAGGTACACATTTCTTTACTTACTTGGTTTGCACATTGTTGGTTGTTGTTGACTTGTTTGTGCAGTCTTCTATCTTAGTAAGTATAATGGCTAGCCGCAGGATTACTGCTCAGCAGGTTGTTGGTTTGCTGTTTGAGTCTTCCTCTGACCATGGTTCAGAGACTGACTCTGCATCTGAGGGAGAGGAGGCAGGGGACGATTCTGGCAGTGAGTTTTCTCTCCGTATGGGGTCATCGGATGATGAAAATACTCTTAGTGCGGATGAAGTGCCTGTGTTAGAGGAGGAGACTGATGTGCCGATAGTGCGGCAAGAGGCATCTGGGCTGCAGCCTGCGGCTGCAAGGCTTCCCGTTGGTGTAGTGCGGCAAGAGGCTTCTGGGCTGCAGCCTGCGGCTGCAAGGCTTCCCGTTGGTGTAGTGTGGCAAGAGGCTTCTGGGCTGCAGCCTGCGGCTGCAAGGCTTCCCGTTGGTGTAGTGCGGCAAGAGGCTTCTGGGCTGCAGCCTGCGGCTGCAAGGCTTCCCGTTGGTGTAGTGCGGCAAGAGGCATCTGGGCTGCAGGCTGGGGCTGCAAGGCTTCCCGTTGAAAGTGATGACCTCTGGGTTGCCCCTGGCATGGTGCAGCCGGCATTGCTAAAGTTTACTGGTGTTCCAGGGTCTAGAGTGAATACTGAAAACGTTTTGCCGGTAAATTTTTTTCAGTTGTTTATGGACGATGTGTTTTTGGCAGAGATTGTTGAGCAGACTAATTTGTATGCCGAACAGTTTTTGAGGGACAACAGTGCCAGTCTTAAGCCACACTCTAGAGCTACCCGGTGGACTCCCACAAATGTTGAAGAGATGAAGAAGTTCTTGGGTTTAACTTTTTTGATGGGCTTGCTAAGGAAGCCATCAATGTCTTCATATTGGTCTAGCAGTCCCTTGATGGCAACGTCTATTTTTCCGGCAGTCATGAGTCGTGACAGGTATTTGCTTCTGCTTCGGATGATGCACTTTGTTGATAATGGTTTAGCGTTGCCACGAGATCACCCTGACTGTGACCGTCTTTTTAAGATTAGGCCTGTCCTTGATCACTTTGTTGATCGATTTTCTGAGATTTATGCCCCTGGTAGAGAAATTGCAGTGGATGAGTCTTTGGTGTTGTTCAAGGGCCGCTTGGTTTTTAGGCAATACATTCCTAGTAAGAGGGCACGCTATGGAATAAAGCTGTATATGCTGTGTGACAGTAGGACTGGATATGTCTCTAATTTCAGGGTGTACACCGGTAAGGAATCTAGGTTTAACCTCCCTGGTTGTCAGTCCACTTTTGGAGTGACTGAGAAAATTGTTTGGGAACTTGGTAGAGGATTTTTTAACAAAGGCCACCATTTATATGTAGATAACTTCTACACTGGTGTGCGATTGTTCAGGGAATTGGCCAAAGTGGACACTGTTGCTTGTGGCACAATCCGCTCTAACCGTAAAGGTTTCCCGAAAGAACTTGTTTGTCAAAAGCTTGTGCGGGGACAGTGCAGTGCGTTGCGTTGCCAGGAGCTTCTTGCTGTGAAGTTTACAGACAGGAGAGATGTCTACATGCTGACTACCATCCATGATGAAAGCACTGCACCTGTGACTGTTTGGGGTCAGGTCGCTGAAGCGCGCAAACCTGTGTGCATTTTAGACTATAATAGGCACATGGGTGGTGTTGACAGAGTAGATCAGAGGTTGGAACCTTACACTGCTCTTCGTAAGGCTTACATTTGGTACAAGAAGTTGGCTATCCATCTTTTCCACTTGGCAATGTTTAATGCTTTTGTTGTGTTCCAGGATTCTTGCCCTGAGTCAAAGATGACTTTTGCTAAGTTTCAGGAGTCTGTAATAGGCAGCCTTGTTGTAGTGGAACAGGCAAGTGTTCCTAGAGTTGGAGTGGTGGAGGATGTTGCTAGATTGAAAGAACGCCACTTTCCAGATCACATTCCTCCCACACCCGCAAAAGATTTTCCCAGTAGGAGATGTAGAGTCTGTTGGCGAAGAGGTTCGTGGAAGGAGAGTCGTATGTAATGCCCCGACTGTCCCTCTCATCCTGCACTGTGTCTCCCTGCTTGTTTCAGAGCGTACCACACGCGAAAAATTTTTGGGGAGCATTCATGAGTGGTAAAGTGAACTGCCTGGTCTGTATTCTTTGGAAAATTTGATTCTGTTTCAAGGTT
Organism: Triturus cristatus; assembly: GCF_964204655.1. Taxonomy (NCBI): domain Eukaryota; kingdom Metazoa; phylum Chordata; class Amphibia; order Caudata; family Salamandridae; genus Triturus; species Triturus cristatus. The sequence goes on along the minus strand of NC_140591.1, from coordinate 1,238,375,468 downwards.
GGTGTTAGTGCAATGTATTTAGTTGCTGATTTTCTGTTAGAAGATTTGTATCTATTTGCAATTTGTTTGTGTTTTTATTTTTATCTAAAAAAATCCTAAATGTGATGGCGGTGTGTGTAGGCTTGCGCTTGGCTGTTGGTGTGTGTGGACTGGCACTTGGTTGGTGGTGTGCGTGGAATGGTGCTTGGCTGGCGGTGTGCGTGGACTGGCGGTGTGCATGGACTGGCGGTGTGCGTGGACTGGTGCGTGGCTGGTGGTGTGCGTGGACTGGAGCTTGGCTGGCGGTGTGCGTGGAATGGTGCTTGGCTGGCGGTGTGCGTGGACTGGTACTTGGCTGGCGGTGTGCGTGGACTGGTGGTGTGTGCAGACTGGTGTTTGGCTGGTGGTGTCCGTGGACTGGAGCCTGGCTGGTGGTGTGCGTGGACTGGAGCTTGGCTGGCGGTGTGCGTGGAATGGTGCTTGGCTGGCGGTGTGCGTGGACTGGTACTTGGCTGGCGGTGTGCGTGGACTGGTGGGGTGTGCGGACTGGTGCTTGGCTGGTGGTGTCCGTGGACTGGAGCTTGGCTGGCGGTGTAGGTGGATTGGCGATTGGCTGCCGGTGGGCCTGGACTGGCGATTGGCTGGCGGTGTGCCTGGACTGGCGATTGGCTGGCGGTGTGCCTGGACTGGCGCTTGGCTAGCGGTGTGCGTGGACTGGCGTTTGGCTAGCGGTGTGTGTGGACTGGTGCTCGGCTGTCTCTGTGTGAGTAGTGACTTTCTGCTGGTCACTACACACACTGCTAGCTGAGTGCCACTCCACGCAATCCATCAGCCTGTGTAGTTGCTGTGTCTGGATTGTGGGCGTGTGAAAGTGATGGGCCCTTGAATGGCGCTGTGTGCTGGTGTGAGTTTTGTTATGTGATGGGCCCGCGTCTGGCGGTGTGAATGGTTTTGTATGTCTCACACGTATGAAAGGTGTATGAATGGCCTGTAAAGAGGTTGGTGCCTTGTCGTGGCTTTACAGCTCACGCGCTGTGAGTCAATGGTTCAGTTTCTCGCCTTTTCAATTATTGCCAGTGCATTTCATTTTTGTGAAATCACTTGCTAATACAATTGTATCTACTGAACCATCACTCACCCTCGTGCCAAATCCAACCAGTATGTGTGTGTGCTTGCGGATTAGATGGCTGTGCAGTAATATTTGTCTTTCTGAAGCAGGGTGTACCTTGTCCCTTTTTGGTGAATTATGAAATGTGTTGCTTTTGTGCCTGGTGGTGCGAATGGTCTTGTTTGTATCACGTATGAAAGGTGTGTGAATGGCCTGTAAAGTGGTTGGTGCCTTGACGTGGCTTTACAGCTCACGAGCTGCGAGTCATTGGTTTGGTTTTTTGTGAATTTAATTATTGACAGTGCATTTCATTTTTGTGAAATCTCTTGTTAATAAAATTTAATACACTGAACCTTGACTCGCCCTCGTGCCAAATCCAACCAGTATGTGTGTGTGTTTGAGGAATAGATGGTTGTGCAGGAATCTTTGTCTTTAGTTTCTCTGCCAAGGTACACTTTCCATGCAAGAATAACCCACCAACTGTAGATATTGTCGAAAACCCATGGGAGTTCATGGTGATGTCTCTCTTGTGAATTGAAAAATATTTTTTATCCCCATTGTCCTGTAAACCTCAAACTGTCTGCCACATTTTCTGTGCAATATTATTCCAAAATTCTCACGCTGTAGTAACAATAGTTAATCTGGTTTTGCAAGGGGGGTTACTTTGGTTTTTGGCCCGGTGCTCGGCGGCCATCTAGGGAAACCTACCAAACCCACACATTTCTGAAAACTAGACACCCGGCGGCTTCCAGGGAGGTATGGCTTGCGTGGATCCCCCAACGTTTCCTTACCCATAATCCCCTGCAAACCTCAATTTGTGCTGAAAAAATCACTTTTTTCACACATTTTGGGGTGGGAAAGTTGTGGCATCACCGGGCTCACACAAATTTACCACCACCCAGCGTTCCCCCAGGTCTCCCGGTAAAAATGGTGCCTCACTTGTGTGGGAGGCCCAAGTACCCGCGGCAGGCAAGGGCCCAAAACGTAGTGAGGCGACATCAAAATGGCCTATCGCAAAACCACCTGGTTTTGCAAGGGGGGTCACTTTGGTTTTTGACCCGGTGCTCGGCGGCCATCTAGGGAAACCTACCAAACCCACGCATTTCTGAAAACTAGACACCCGGCCGCTTCCAGGGAGGTATGGCTTGCGTGGATCCCCCAACGTTTCCTTACCCAGAATCCCCTGCAAACCTCAAATTTTGCTGAAAAAATCACTTTTTTCACACATTTTGGGGTGGGAAAGTTGTGGCATCACCGGGCTCACACTAATTTACCACCACCCAGTGTTCCCCCAGGTCTCCCGGTAAAAATGGTGCCTCACTTGTGTGGGAGGCCCAAGTACCCGCGGCAGGCAAGGGCCCAAAACGTAGTGAGGCGACATCAAAATGGCCTATCGCAAAACCACCTGGTTTTGCAAGGGGGGTCACTTTGGTTTTTGACCCGGTGCTCGGCGGCCATCTAGGGAAACCTACCAAACCCACGCATTTCTGAAAACTAGACACCCAGCCGCTTCCAGGGAGGTATGGCTTGCGTGGATCCCCCAACGTTTCCTTACCCAGAATCCCCTGCAAACCTCAATTTTTTGCTGAAAAAATCACTTTTTTCACACATTTTGGGGTGGGAAAGTTGTGGCATCACTGGGCTCACACTAATTTACCACCACCCAGCGTTCCCCCAGGTCTCCCGGTAAAAATGGTGCCTCACTTGTGTGGGAGGCCCAAGTACCCGCGGCAGGCAAGGGCCCAAAACGTAGTGAGGCGACATCAAAATGGCCTATCGCAAAACCACCTGGTTTTGCAAGGGGGGTCACTTTGGTTTTTGACCCGGTGCTCGGCAGCCATCTAGGGAAACCTACCAAACCCATGCATTTCTGAAAACTAGAAACCCGGCCGCTTCCAGGGAGGTATGGCTTGCGTGGATCCCCCAACGTTTCCTTACCCAGAATCCCCTGCAAACCTCAATTTCTGCTGAAAAAATCACTTTTTTCACACATTTAGGGGTGGGAAAGTTGTTTCATCACCGGGCTCACACTAATTTACCACCACCCAGCGTTCCCCCAGGTTTCCCGGTAAAAATGGTGCCTCACTTGTGTGGGAGGCCCAAGTACCCGCGGCAGGCAAGGGCCCAAAACGTAGTGAGGCGACATCAAAATGGCCTATCGCAAAACCACCTGGTTTTGCAAGGGGGGTCACTTTGGTTTTTGACCCGGTGCTCGGCGGCCATCTAGGGAAACCTACCAAACCCATGCATTTCTGAAAACTAGACACCCGGCCGCTTCCAGGGAGGTATGGCTGGCGTGGATCCCCCAACGTTTCCTTACCCAGAATCCCCTGCAAACCTCAATTTGTGCTGAAAAAATCACTTTTTTCACACATTTCGGGGTGGGAAAGTTGTGGCATCACTGGGCTCACACTAATTTACCACCACCCAGCGTTCCCCCAGGTCTCCCGGTAAAAATGGTGCCTCACTTGTGTGGGAGGCCCAAGTACCCGCGGCAGGCAAGGGCCCAAAACGTAGTGAGGCGACATCAAAATGGCCTATCGCAAAACCACCTGGTTTTGCAAGGGGGGTCACTTTGGTTTTTGACCCGGTGCTCGGCAGCCATCTAGGGAAACCTACCAAACCCATGCATTTCTGAAAACTAGAAACCCGGCCGCTTCCAGGGAGGTATGGCTTGCGTGGATCCCCCAACGTTTCCTTACCCAGAATCCCCTGCAAACCTCAATTTCTGCTGAAAAAATCACTTTTTTCACACATTTTGGGGTGGGAAAGTTGTTTCATTACCGGGCTCACACTAATTTACCACCACCCAGCGTTCCCCCAGGTTTCCCGGTAAAAATGGTGCCTCACTTGTGTGGGAGGCCCAAGTACCCGCGGCAGGCAAGGGCCCAAAACGTAGTGAGGCGACATCAAAATGGCCTATCGCAAAACCACCTGGTTTTGCAAGGGGGGTCACTTTGGTTTTTGACCCGGTGCTCGGCGGCCATCTAGGGAAACCTACCAAACCCATGCATTTCTGAAAACTAGACACCCGGCCGCTTCCAGGGAGGTATGGCTGGCGTGGATCCCCCAACGTTTCCTTACCCAGAATCCCCTGCAAACCTCAATTTGTGCTGAAAAAATCACTTTTTTCACACATTTCGGGGTGGGAAAGTTGTGGCATCACTGGGCTCACACTAATTTACCACCACCTAGCGTTCCCCCAGGTCTCCCGGTAAAAATGGTGCCTCACTTGTGTGGGAGGCCCAAGTACCCGCGGCAGGCAAGGGCCCAAAACGTAGTGAGGCGACATCAAAATGGCCTATCCCAAATGTCGCCTCACTAAGTTTTTGTCCTTGCCTGCCGCGGGTACTTGGGCCTCCCACACAAGTGAGGCACCATTTTTACCGGGAGACCTGGGGGAACGCTGGGTGGTGGTAAATTAGTGTGAGCCCAGTGATGCCACAACTTTCCCACCCCAAAATGTGTGAAAAAAGTGATTTTTTCAGCAAAAATTGAGGTTTGCAGGGGATTCTGGGTAAGGAAACGTTGGGGGATCCACGCAAGCTATACCTCCCTGGAAGCGGCCGGGTATCTAGTTTTCAGAAATGCGTGGGTTTGGTAGGTTTCCCTAGATGGCCGCCGAGCACCGGGTCAAAAACCAAAGTGACCCCCCTTGCAAAACCAGGTGGTTTTGCGATAGGCCATTTTGATGTCGCCTCACTACGTTTTGGGCCCTTGCCTGCCGCGGGTACTTGGGCCTCCCACACAAGTGAGGCACCATTTTTACCGGGAGACCTGGGGGAACGCTGGGTGGTGGTAAATTAGTGTGAGCCCAGTGATGCCACAACTTCCCCACCCCAAAATGTGTGAAAAAAGTGATTTTTTCAGCAAAAATTGAGGTTTGCAGGGGATTCTGGGTAAGGAAACGTTGGGGGATCCACGCAAGCTATACCTCCCTGGAAGCGGCCGGGTATCTAGTTTTCAGAAATGCGTGGGTTTGGTAGGTTTCCCTAGATGGCCGCCGAGCACCGGGTCAAAAACCAAAGTGACCCCCCTTGCAAAACCAGGTGGTTTTGCGATAGGCCATTTTGATGTCGCCTCACTACGTTTTGGGCCCTGGCCTGCCGCGGGTACTTGGGCCTCCCACACAAGTGAGGCACCATTTTTACCGGGAGACCTGGGGGAACGCTGGGTGGTGGTAAATTAGTGTGAGCCCAGTGATGCCACAACTTTCCCACCCCAAAATGTGTGAAAAAAGTGATTTTTTCAGCAAAAATTGAGGTTTGCAGGGGATTCTGGGTAAGGAAACGTTGGGGGATCCACGCAAGCCATACCTCCCTGGAAGCGGCCGGGTGTCTAGTTTTCAGAAATGCATGGGTTTGGTAGGTTTCCCTAGATGGCCGCCGAGCACCGGGTCAAAAACCAAAGTGACCCCCCTTGCAAAACCAGGTGGTTTTGCGATAGGCCATTTTGATGTCGCCTCACTACGTTTTGGGCCCTTGCCTGCCGCGGGTACTTGGGCCTCCCACACAAGTGAGGCACCATTTTTACCGGGAGACCTGGGGGAACGCCGGGTGGTGGTAAATTAGTGTGAGCCCAGTGATGCCACAACTTTCCCACCCCAAAATGTGTGAAAAAAGTGATTTTTTCAGCAAAAATTGAGGTTTGGAGGGGATTCTGGGTAAGGAAACGTTGGGGGATCCACGCAAGCCATACCTCCCTGGAAGCGGCCGGGTGTCTAGTTTTCAGAAATGCATGGGTTTGGTAGGTTTCCCTAGATGGCCGCCGAGCACCGGGTCAAAAACCAAAGTGACCCCCCTTGCAAAACCAGGTGGTTTTGCGATAGGCCATTTTGATGTCTCCTCACTACGTTTTGGGCCCTTGCCTGCCGCGGGTACTTGGGCCTCCCACACAAGTGAGGCACCATTTTTACCGGGAGACCTGGGGGAACGCTGGGTGGTGGTAAATTAGTGTGAGCCCGGTGATGCCACAACTTTCCCACCCCAAAATGTGTGAAAAAAGTGATTTTTTCAGCAAAAATTGAGGTTTGCAGGGGATTCTGGGTAAGGAAACGTTGGGGGATCCACGCAAGCCATACCTCCCTGGAAGCGGCCGGGTGTCTAGTTTTCAGAAATGTGTGGGTTTGGTAGGTTTCCCTAGGTGCCGGCAGGGCTAAGGTTCAAAAACTACAGCTAGTCACTTTGCCAAAAAAGGGTCATTTTTCACTGCAACATTGAGGTGTGACCACGTTGCGTTTTGCGCCATTTCCTGTCGCGGGCACTAGGCCGACCCGCACAAGTGAGGTACCATTTTTCTCGTAGGACTTTGGGGAACGCGGGGTGGGTGGAAATTTGTGGGTCCACGCAGATTCCAGAACTTTCCATCACAGAAATGTGGGGAAAATGTGTTTTTTTTGTCAATTTTTTACGTTTGCAAGGGATTCTGGGTAACAGACCATGGTGGGAGGCAGTCAAGTCACCCCATCCTGGATTCCCCTGGGTGTCTAGTTTTCAAAAATGTATAGGTTTGCTAGGTTTCCCTAGGTGCCGGCAGGGCTAGGGTTCAAAATCTACAGCTAGTCACTTTGCCAAAAAAAGGGTCATTTTTCACTGCAAAACCACGTTGCGTTTTGCGCCGTTTCCTGTCACGGGCACTAGGCCGACCCGCACAAGTGAGGTACCATTTTTCTTGTAGGACTTTGGGGAACGCGGGGTGGGTGGAAATTTGTGGATCCACGCAGATTCCAGAACTTTCCATCACAGAAATGTGGGGAAAATGTGTTTTTTTTGTCAATTTTTTACGTTTGCAAGGGATTCTGGGTAACAGACCATGGTGGGAGGCAGTCAAGTCACCCCATCCTGGATTTCCCTGGGTGTCTAATTTTCAAAAATGTATAGGTTTGCTAGATTTCCCTAGGTGCCGGCAGGGCTAGGGTTCAAAATCTACAGCTAGTCACTTTGCCAAAAAAAGGGTCATTTTTCACTGCAAAACCACGTTGCGTTTTGCGCCATTTCCTGTCGCGGGCACTAGGCCGACCCGCACAAGTGAGGTACCATTTTTCTCGTAGGACTTTGGGGAATGCGGGGTGGGTGGAAATTTGTGGATCCACGCAGATTCCAGAACTTTCCATCACAGAAATGTGGGGAAAATGTGTTTTTTTTGTCAATGTTTTACGTTTGCAAGGGATTCTGGGTAACAGACCATGGTGGGAGGCAGTCAAGTCACCCCATCCTGGATTCCCCTGGGTGTCTAGTTTTCAAAAATGTATAGGTTTGCTAGGTTTCCCTAGGTGCCGGCAGGGCTAGGGTTAAAAATCTACAGCTAGTCACTTTGCCAAAAAAAGGGTCATTTTTCACTGCAAAACCACGTTGCGTTTTGCGCCGTTTCCTGTCGCGGGCACTAGGCCGACCCGCACAAGTGAGGTACCATTTTTCTCGTAGGACTTTGGGGAACGCGGGTGGGTGGAAATTTGTGGATCCACGCAGATTCCAGAACTTTCCATCACAGAAATGTGGATAAAATGTGTATTTTTTGTCAATTTTTTACGTTTGCAAGGGATTCTGGGTAACAGACCATGGTGGGAGGCAGTCAAGTCACCCTATCCTGGATTCCCCTGGGTGTCTAGTTTTCAAAAATGTATAGGTTTGCTAGGTTTCCCTAGGTGCCGGCAGGGCTAGGGTTCAAAATCTACAGCTAGTCACTTTGCCAAAAAAAGGGTCAGTTTTTCACTGCAAAACCACGTTGCGTTTTGCGCCGTTTCCTGTCGCGGGCACTAGGCCGACCCGCACAAGTGAGGTACCATTTTTCTCGTAGGACTTTGGGGAACGCGGGGTGGGTGGAAATTTGTGGATCCACACAGATTCCAGAACTTTCCATCACAGAAATGTGGGGAAAATGTGTTTTTTTTGTCAATTTTTTACGTTTGCAAGGGATTCTGGGTAACAGACCATGGTGGGAGGCAGTCAAGTCACCCCATCCTGGATTCCCCTGGGTGTCTAGTTTTCAAAAATGTATAGGTTTGCTAGGTTTCCCTAGGTGCCGGCAGGGCTAGGGTTCAAAAACTACAGCTAGACTCTTCACAAATAAAGTGTAAATTTTCAGTGTGAAAATGTGGTGCGTTCACCTTAGGTTTTGAGCCACTTCCTGTCGTGGGCACTATGCCTACCCACACAAGTGAGGTACCATTTTTATCGGGAGACTTAGGGTAGTTCAGATTTGTAAAGCAACTGTTATTACCTATTGATTTTTGATGCATTTCTCCCTTCCAAATGAAAGACATTGTGTAAAAAAAAAGTCATTTTGAAAAATGACCAATAATTGTCATGCAAATATGAGTATTCCCAATTTCGAAAATGTGCAAATATGCACTGTTTCTAAACTCTGTAATTTGTTCCCATTTCAGAAATACATAGGTGTCTTTCATACCGATTTTTCCATGTATACATTTTCCCACAATAATTGCTATATACCCGGAACAAAAAAAAAAAACATTACAAAATGCTGCTCAGTTTTCTACTCTGGGTTCGTTGGGCTCTTGGTGAACCTACAAGTCCTATATGTCCCCACAACCAGGAAGGTCCACCGGATGTAACGGTACATTGCTTTCAAAGAGATGTCATAATTCGAAGAAGTTACAGGTGAAAACGTTGACTCAAAAGGCTGCTTTTTTCAACAAATATTTAATTTTTCCTATATTTACCTGTAAGTTTCTATAAAGAAACCTTGATGGATCTACACAAATGACCCCTTGCTGAATTCAGAATTTTGTCTACTTTTCAAAAATTTATAGCTTTCCAGGATCCATTATTGTTTTTGTACCCATTTTTACCATTAACTGGAAGGAGGTTGAAAGCACAAAAAATAGCAAAAATAGGGTATGTCCCAGAAAAATGCCAAAACTGTGTAAAAAATGTTGGTTTTCTAACAAAATTCTGTCATTCCCTAAAAACTAGAGAAATGGTGATTTCAGCCCCACAAACCCTTTTTTGATACCATTTGCAGAGAAAAACCCAGAAGCTTTCATTTGCAGCCCGTTCTTCCCATTTTTCACAAAAAAACCAACATTTTGCTGTATTTTGACTAATTTCTGGGAACCCTCTAGGAGAATCCACAAACCCTGGGTACCTTTAGAATCCCCAAGATGTTGGAAGAAAAGGACGCAAAGTTGGCATGGATACCTAATGTGGTCAAAAAGTTACAGGGGCCTAAGCGCGCACTACCCCAAATAGCCCAAAAAAGGCTTAGCACAGGAGGGGAAAAGGCCTAGCAGCGAAGGGGTTAAAGTCTGTTGTGGTTTGCCCATAGACTCTGGGGATGAACTTGAGGCTGCTTTGGTGACAAGGTAACTGTCCTACTACTTCTTATTGGCCTCTCTGACCTTCCCCCTGTTGGAATTGGTCAATCATTGCGGCTGGAGTAAACAAACAAAAATCTTTAAAAGTTTCAGAAAGTTTCCAAACTTTGCGGTTAACAATACTTGTTGGAATTTTGCGGTGAATTACGATTTACTTAAATAATCTATATCTCTGAGTCCCTCTGGTGCATTTTGTTGGTTTGTGATAGTTAGAAATTCATAAAAATTAGATCTCTTTTTATAAACCGGTGTCGGATTTCTTTCATGTGCTTTCCTTTCTTTTTTCGTTGTGTTGGCACTTCTAAAGACTTTACACTTGTTCCATTGTTTAAGCCTGTCTGCTAACAGCCATAGCTACCCAGGGTTGAGCTAAAGGTTTTAGAAATGAGCCTAACTGGACCCAAGACAGGCTGTGTGTTTAATACAGGATGAGCTCACACATCCACACCCTATAATAGGCTGCATTTTGTCATAAACTGCACAGACATTTCAAGGTCCAAAAGCAAGGTGAACTATATTTCTTTAAAAAGGCTTTTTTGTATTCCTGGACCAGGGTGCAAAGGGCAGTTCTAAACTTATGCCATGATTCTTTGAGGGCAGTCATTAAGGATGTAGAATGATATGTGAATGTGTGGAGAAGTGTGGCTCAATGATTAGAGCGGCAGACCCTGATGCAGAGGTCTAGCCCGGGACCAGGGTTCAATTCCCTGCCTCGGCGGGTCTTGGAATCAAAAATTCCATGGACCTGATAATTCTCGCCTCGGTGCCATTCTAATCATGGAGTCCCACTCTGCAACTCTGGGCAATAGCTTGCTTAATCTCCACAATGGCCCCCACAACGCTAAGGATGCCTGGCCTTCACCTTGGGGGTGCCCAGGAGTGGACGCCTCACAGGGGAAAGCCAGGATGGGTTTCACAGTGGTATTTGTACAAGCGCCGAGAGGCCTCCGGGTAGTCGTGCGCTATACAAGTATCCATACATTTACATTTACACCACGCGTCCAATTTATATCTTCTATCTCGAAAACCTATGGCCTTCTTTGTCCTCTACCCGTCGCGCCTGAACCATGGCACACAGTCTCAACAGATTTATCATGGACTTGCCTTTTTCTAAAGAATTTACTACAATCATGGTGACTCTGGATGTATTTTCGAAGATGGTGCATTTTTTAACAATTAAAAGAGTCGCTACACACAAGTTATGGCCCAACAATTCAATGAAGATATTTTTCACCTGCATAAGTTTGCTTTTGTGATTGTCTCCAATCGATGACCTCAGTTTGTCTCTACGTTTTGGAAAGCTATTTGCTCAGCTGTTGGAATCTCTAGAGCATCGGGGGTACGTCTCCAGGCTAATGGCATCATTGGGTGTACCAACCAAACTTTGGAGCAATTTTTATGGTGATTCTGCAATGCCACCTATAGTACCAGGGTCTCTTCGCTGCTCTTTACGGAATTTGCCTACAACAATCGCACACATATCGCCTTTCTTTTTTCAACAGGGACTTCACCCTAAAATGGGTCCTAAGGTGGTTCCCACTGATTAGTTGGTACCTGCAGCTCTTTAGTTCCTGGAACATTTGGTGTCAATAAGAGACATGGTTAAGGGGAGTTTGACAATAGCCACAGAGAGGACGAAAGAACAGGCTGAAAGGCTTTGTTGCTTTGCTCTGGTTTATTCTGTGGGAGATTAAGTCTGGCTGTCCTCTCGCTTTTTACCACTTCAGGGAAGACATCCTAAATTAGGTCCATGCTTTTTGGGTCGCTTCCCCATGGTTAAAACCATTAATCCTGTTGCCGTGCACCTTCAGCCCCCTCACAGTTGGTGAATGCATCTTGTGTTCCATATCTCCCAGCTGCAAGCTTATGGAGGTTTTTTTGCCACTGGCTTTTTCCTTCTGGCAGTTTCCTTGGAGGGCACATTCCAGCTTCATGTTTTCTCCAGTGGATGGCAGGGCGGCTCCTGTAGGAGAAAGTCCTGTCTTCAAGTCAAGATCCTCCAGGCTCAAACATTGGTTCAAGGGCCTGGCTCTTGAAAGAAGGCAATTGTTACATTTCTCTTTGCCTCCATTTTTTTCACTATCACATATAAGAGCACCTGGAAACACATGAGTTCAGTAAGCGTGTGGTACAAAACCTTCTCTTGTGCTTGTTTTAATAAACTATAATGTTGTTCCATGTATAATAACCACCCAGGCACCCAGGGGGCGCGAGTGACAACTGACCTGCAACTTGGTCCACTAATGGCATTGTTGGCAGGCATGAATATTTCTAAATATGTGTTGAAAACTATCACTTTTATCAAATGACTCTCAATGCAGTGATGTAATCTGATGTACGCAGGTGGAACATTGCTACATGTTCATGAAATATGTTTGGGGGAAATTTTGAAAAGACTCTAATATATACTTCCATGTGTACTGCAAGGTGGCCTTAAATAGGAAGATGTTCCTAAGGATAAGTGATGCAGGACACCTTCTTTCCCTTTACTTCAGCTAATATTTAAATAAATACTTGCCCATGTATTAAACATTTATCTGAACGTTAGTGCTCAGTACAAGTAAACATCAGTCCAGTGCTGCTGTTCACCAGGGGCCGCATGTGACAGTCCAAAGGGTGCAAGCGGCCCGCGAGCCATACTTTGTTTATCCCTGCTATAGGGCGAACCAAGCCAAAAAGGGATTGGAGTGATGTACAGAGTCATAGTCAGGCATGAAGACAAAAAATGATAGGAGAGGTGCCTGGTTTGTGAACTGTCCATAGACTGTGATGTAACCCTTGTTTTTAGAGAAGTGAGTCTTCAACTCTTTCCTAAATTGGAACAGCGTAGGGCCAGTCCTGGATGGATACAGGAATGGAGTCCAGATCTAGATCCAGAGTGATGTGCTTATAAACACATTTTGCCAGTGGGATGGTCGTTATCACTGTGGTGTTAGTGGTAAGAGTATGGTAGGAAGATTCAGGAGTCATGAGCTATGCTAATTTTATTGATTGAAAAATCACTTGGAGGCACAAAATGTTAGGCTACTTGAACTTGTACTGCATTCCAATTGCATATGAGCTGTAAAGGAAAGAAAGAAAAGGGAGGAATAGGGAGAAGGAGATGGCCAAACATGAGAATGAGAGACAGATGGAAGGCACAGATGCTGGGTCCCTTACCATATTTTCTCCGGCAATGTGGTATGGGTGCGGATGGCTGTATTTTCAACAGCTTCTAGCTTATAATTGCTGCTGCATTAGAAATCCTTATTTATGGAGACCAATTCATAAGTATTGGTAATGTGTGTATGGCCGCATAGCAGGAAAGAGGCAGGCATCTAGGGCCATATGTACAAAACTTCCAGTTTGCATTTCCTAAATAGTGAATCCTAAGAAATCGCTATTTAGGAAATGCAAAACTGAATGCACCAAAATAGTGATTTCCTAACAGCGTTTGCTACAGATTTGCAATCGCAATTGGGAAAGTGCTATTTAGGAAATATAAAAGCATTTTTACCTATGGGCCTATGAATGGTTTTGCATTTCCAAATTTGTGATTTCCTAACAGGAAATCACACATTTAGAAATGCTAAACCAAGGGTGCCTATCCACCTAAGCCCCCCCTTGAATCCCCCCCAAAAAGTGGTGCACAAGTAAAGCGCTCAAATGCCCTAGGGGTGAGTGTGTGTTCTTTGGCACTACCAAAACAGCGGTTTTGGGTGCCTTTTCCTATTGTGCACATGGTTATCGTTGACTTGGAATCTATGGTAATAGCATTTCCTAATTGCCCATTTCACATTTACGAAATGCTTTGTCCCTGTTCTTAGGAAATCGCAATTTGGAAATCCTATTTGCGATATCCCATTTTGGAAATCGCAAAATGCGATTTTTACTTGGTAGAAATTGCATTTTGCAACCGCATTTTCACCTTTGTACATGCCTAAATCGATTTCTTAATGGCCAAAAATAGTGATTCAGTCCATTAAAAAATGCTAACTGCCTTTGTACATATGACCCTTAGTGCTCGCTGGAACAATTAGTTGTCCATAAATAGTGACACATTGGAACTCTGTTATTGTCTGGTTTATGCTGATATTGTTGTGGTGCACCTTGTGTTCATCTTTGAGCAGGCAGCTATTGATGCAGCCAGTGTCAATGAGGGGGTTTGGGGGCAAATTGTGGTCCCCTGAAGTAGTTGTAGCTACTAAAGTTGAATCACCAAGTAAGACTGTTGCTGAACAGAGATATTCACGGTGTGGGCAAGTTAGATTAATTCTCTTCCAAACCTATCTGGAAAGAATGCATATAAAGAATGAAACGTTTCCCGCCAGAAAAAAAGGTGTCATGGTGGGTTCACCTCACCATTTACCTCAAATGAGCACCGCACGAGAAATCTGTACTAGTATTTTATAAGGTTTTATTTTTAAGCCAAGCTAGTGCAGTATGTATTCAAGAGTATTGTAGGACATATTACAAGAATTAAGTCGAATACAAATGAATAGAAAGTAAACAATATGAAAATAGGCAGCACATTATTGCACAAATTTCTCTTCCTACTAAGGGCCTAATTACGATCTCGGAGGGCGGGTTACTTTTTCACAACGGTGACAGGTATTTTGTCTGCCGAAATATAAATCCCATAGGATATAATGGGATCTATATTTCGGTGGACGGGATATCTGTAACCGCTGTGACGGATTAACCTGTCGGCCAAGATTTTATTCATGCCCTAAGGCTTTGCTAATAGGAACCAGCCCCACTGAAAGTCTGTTCTTATAATAGTTGTAATTCATCTGTGCATGCCTATTTACCGTGTTTCACAGGCTAGCGTGAGGAAGAAACCTTGTTATTCGTGATGTAGTGTGAGCACTACCCTCTGTGAATTTCTACCTCAATAGTACATATTAGTGACTACTACGCCTACACTAAAAACTACACATCAAATCAGTATATGGGCTCAAAATCGACTATAATATTTCTGGAAACATGCACATCATATTTTCAGACATTGATTATCAGAAATGTAATAATAAAAAAAAGAGCCTTTATAACATATTTGCAATCAATCAATTCGCAATAAATGATCAGGGGCTTCGTTCAGGTCATATGCAAAGGGTGGTCACTTATACAAACAATGTGTAAACACTCAGGGGGAGATTTACAAGCCCCTTGCGCCTCATTTTCACCGCCGTTGCGTCACTTCTGTAAACCAGGCACCACGTTGCGCCCTATTTATAATGTGACGCATCCAGAGAGATGCATCATGTTGTAAAGCCCTGCGCCACATGAAACCTGCGTCAGGTTTCATGTGGGCGTTACGGCCAGGGTGGGCGTTCCCTCGCAGGTATGCCTAGTAAACGTGACGCAGTGAAATCTACAAGATTTCACGGAGTCACTTTTACGGCCCTGCTGCGTCAAAACCCTGCGCCTGCTTGAAGCAGGCGCAAGGAGTGACGCAGCATGTTAAGCATAGGGCGCCCCCGAGCCTTGCTGGAGCCGCGTCGAGCTTGCGACGCGACTCCAGCAATGCGACGCCTTTACAACGGTGGATGCGACACGCATCTGCCCATCCGTGCGCCACGGCGCGCCGCATTGTAAATGCGGCGCATCTGTGGTGGCGCACGGGTGGTTTTGCCTGTCGCAAGTGTTCCGGCGCATCCCTGCTGATTTGCAGAGATGCGCCAGACCTTGTAAATATGCCCCTCAGTACTCTTCCCCAATTTAGCGGATCGTATAAGTAATCTCCCACGGTGGAGGGATTTCCAGTATAGAAAGCTGCTGGCAAATCAAGGAGGCCAAGTGCTGCCACTCTGTCGTTGATGGTGCATAAGGAGATTAAGGCAGTCATGGTAACTCTGGATGCTCTGAAACTGACTTGGATTTAATTTCTCTACATTGGGGGTGGTGAGGAACTCTTGTAGTTCATGATTGAACTCTTGTTCACGCGGAGTTGTGCAGGACAAGAGATGTTTAAGGCAGACGTTCAGCATCTTCTGGTCTGTCTGCAGTAGTTTTTTAAGTAGGAGTTTTATAAATTAAGTTATGAATTCAGTAAAGTATTTGTCCTATTGTTGTACGTCGATGACAGTGAGATCAAACCTTAGCACACGTTTTTGATTATAAACAACAGGTATGTACAGTATATTGACACAGATAAACAATATATAAGTCAGAAATTGGTCTTTTCTTCTTGTCAGTAGTTCTTTAATTGTATATACTTCTCCTTAGTCTGTCTGTCACCAGCCAACACGTGTTTCGTTGCATGAGGGAATAGCTGTCCCGCAACTTTGTCAAGGCTGTTTTGTGAAGAAACAAAGTAATATATACTTGTAATGTTCAGCGTTAAATACTTAAAATAAATTAAAGTAAATTGGTTCACATTAGCCCAAGTGATGCAAGTGCAACCTTCCAACCAGATGCAAAAGTAAGTCTTAAAACTTCTAGTTACACAAAGTGTTCAGAGAAAGGATTAGTGAAGTCAACACATCTTAAGGGTCATGTACATAACATAACGGTCTATGATCCTAATAGAGATGGAGAGAAATGGTGGTAATGGCTGTGAAGTGAGATATAAATTCTAAGCGTCAGAGTCAAGTGGTAGATAGTGAAATACTAACGGTAACGCTAACGGGTGAGGTGCCACCCTTCGTAAATGTGTATAGCCCGAAGTGATATATTCCATATATAAGTAGTCCAATAAGACTATCTTTATCCTTATTTGTGCAAAATGACAATGAAGACATATCTACCTATATTCAGACTGAATACAAAATCTGAAAGTATAAGAGGAGAACATGGACATATTGTAAATAAGCGATTCCTGTGAGTATCCACTGTTTTAGTGTTTAACCTTAAGGGATATATAAAAATTTCATACTTAGTCGGCGGTGATATTTCCAAACCGCAGATGGTTTCAGTGTTCTAGGCGTTTCTTATGTAAATTATTCGTCGTCTTCCGTTTGTGCTGCAAATAGTCATAAAGAACCGCCCATATGTAAATACTGTAAAAATGTTAATATTATGCATTTCAATTCGAGCCTCTATGTATAATTTAAAGAAACGGAAAAAACTTCGCTGTCATTAGTGATGGTAAGGTTGGTATTCCAACAGTGGTAGATTGCTTAGCAGTGTACCATTCTGTATATAAATTGTATTTGTTGGCTTGTAATTGTATGATACCGATAGTAAAACGTCCAAATCCCCCTTTAAAGTCTAACGTGTAAGCTCTTGTAGTTAGTAGAGCTATTTGTGAATCTACCAGGTAAACTCTAAACTGCATCGGCTAAGACAATCACAAACTACGTAAAGTTAAAAGAGTGGAGTCGGGAGGAAGCTTACCTATTTCTCCGTAGTGTGACGGTAAATCTAGTGTCCGTGGTGGTCGCCCCAGTCGAGTACGCTGGTGTGAGTTCGGCCGTATCCGAGTTTGTGAGTTATAACCGTGATCACGCATTTGAGTTTGCGTGAGGACCCGTGATTAACGTGATAGTGAAGGCAAAAGAAGGACTAAGAGTAACTTAAGTCTTTATGGTCGCCATCTTGGAACGTATAATCAGATGAGTAAAGGTATCATAGATTTAGTACTATATTGTAATAAAGGTATTGTGAATATTTCGATATATTATGGTAGTGTATTATTCATTACCAGTCTCTCCACCGATTAGATTCATTACAAACGAAAATGTAAATAGTCATAGTGTATACATATGAACCAAATAAAACCTCATATTTTCATCATGCGAAAACGAAAGAGAAAAGGCAAGTGAAAAGTCTGTTGACCATATTAAGAGACATAGCATATCGTAACATACTCTAGATAACAGTTTATCTTCAAACCTCTTTGCAGTAAATGTTGGGTTAGATTTAGTCATTATAAGTTAGGTTCCTTAGTTATAGCGTTATCATTAACCCCAAATATACACCTACTCATCTCTCTTTGGCTGTAACCTGCTGTATGTAGCATTAATAGTAACTGATTGATAGATGGGTATTTTCAGTTTTATATAATATAGTGTATCAAAATGTTTGACTTTATAATGTCATACCCCTTCATTTGTAGAAAGGGTATATGTGTCAGCCATTTGGAGTTTTTTACTGATATTATTTTCCAAGAAAATAATGTAACTCCTGGTCAATATTGAGTCCCTGTTCCACACTGTGAAGTTTGAGAATCCAAAGGGCCTCTTTTTGTCTTAGAGTAAGTTCTCTGTTGCCGCCTCTTGGGTTGCTAGGAACATGCTCTATTCCGAAGAATTTGAAGGTATGAATTGTCGATTGAGCCGAGCATATAGACATGTGTGCCGCCAATGGATATCGCATGTCATTTTGTCTGACCGCTCTCATGTGTTCACCTATTCTTTCTTTCAATGCTCTGATCGTGCTACCAATGTATTGTTTATGGCATTTACATTCGATTATGTAAATTACAAATTTGGTCTGACAGTTTATGTTTGTTTTGATTGTAAAACTTTTGTTGTCAGGTCCTACAAATTCCGTCCTTTTGTCATCTGCCCATTTGCAAGAGTTGCAGTGACCACATGTATAAAAACCTATTGTATGTTTACTTAGCCAATTGGTTTTCCTAACCGGTTTAGGGTAACTAGGGCTGAGTATGTTTCTCAAAGAAACCCCTCTTCTATATGTTATATGGGGTTTGTCTGTTATAAATTCTTTTAGGGTATTATCTGATTTGAGTAAATGCCAGTGCTTGGTCAGGCTCTTTCTCAGAATTGCAGACCAGTTGTTATAACCCGTAATTAGTCTGATTTTCTCGTCTTGTTTTACCTGTTTGGGTTTTTCTTTTAGTGTGTCTTTGTGTGTTATTTTGCCGATCCTCTGCTCAGCTTTGTGCAGTAGTTTCTTACTATAGCCTCTTTTCTCAAATCTGTTCAAAACTCCTTTTTTGTAGATTTGGAATTCTTCCTCATCACTGCAATTACGTCTGGTCCTAGTCAGTTCCCCATATGAAATTGAGCGTATTTGATGATATGGGTGTGCACTACTTGCATGTAGTAAGGCATTACATGCCGTTGCCTTTCTATATAGTCTGCTGTTGATTTTATTCTCTTGTATATAGAATTCTATATCTAGAAAGGCGATGTTAGTTTTGCTATATTCCATAGTGAATCTAATGTTGTAGTCATTATTGTTTAGAAAATCTAAGAAGCCCAATAGTTTTAACTGTGTGCCTGTCCATATCATAATGCAGTCATCTATGTAACGACCCCAGAATAAAATTGAGTCATTCCATTCAGAGCCCGATGGGCCCCAGATTTCCATCTCCTCGAACCAACCCATGAAAAGGTTGGCATACGAGGGTGAAAATCTGGAGCCCATCGCAACTCCTTGTTTTTGTCTATACCATTGTTCTTTGTAAAGGAATACATTGTTGTCAAGTATTAACTCAACCATCTCTATTAACATTTCAGTGTGGTTCCAGGAGCTTGCTGCCCTTCTGTTTAGCATCTTTCTCACTGCTGTTATGCCTATGTCCCTTTTTATACTTGTATATAGTGCTGTCACGTCCAGTGTTACGAATGTCATGCATTCTTCCCAGTTCAGATCTGCCAGGGTGCCCAAAATATGTTTTGTGTCTCTTATGTAAGATGGTAAGTTTGTTACTAGTGGTTTTAGGAAGATATCCACATATTCGGATACCCTCTCTGTCGGTCCGTCTATTCCCGAGTTTTGACTCGGCGATGACAGTGGTTAGTCACACTGTTGTACCAGTCAGTATAAAGAGAGTAAAAACGAGTTGGTGAACAGAAGTCTTCACACGCGCCTCTTCTCCTGCCGGTGGAGATCAAAGGGCATATTATCAAGGAACGGAGATAACATTAAAACGGCGATAATGGGCTTGATAATACGCCTTTGATAATTCCCATAGAAGCCCATTTTCTGGTGTGAACATGGGCTTCTATTGGAATTCACAAGGGCATATTATCAAGCCCATTATCGACGCTTTATCCTGCTGCTAAAGCGGCGATAATGTTATCGACGTTTCTTGATAATATGGCCCTTAGTTTGTGAAATGTTGTGAAGGTGAGGAAGGAATTCAATGTTGCTTGTGGAGAGACTAGTGTGTATAGGGCGGGGGCTGAGTGGGATTTGTGTTGTGTTTTTTATGCATGACTTAAGTTTTATTTTCTGAAATGTTTGTGCTTGGGGTTGTTAATGATTCAGGAAGGCAAGTCTTCAGCGGAAAAGCTCAGATTATCATTGGCACGTTGACATGGGCTTCTAAGCTTGCGGAACATGTATTTTTGCGGTCAGTGTGTCATAGCTTCTCCACGTCAGTAGTGGGTTTCTATTGTGAAAGGCCCTCTTTCAAATGAAAGTAGTTCAGTGTGAAAAACAACTGTGCTATTAACTAGGTTGACATAATGCCTAACTTGTGTTTGTGTGGAGGATAAACTTTATGTTTTTATGTATTTCTTCCTTTTTTGTGACCCAAATATTTTCAATGGTACAATACCCCAATGTAGGCAGTGCACAAAAGTGACAGGAAGAGGATTCCCATGTTACTAAATGCCCCCTATGGTGAAAATAGATGAGCTCTCACCCTCTCAGCTGTCTGAAGCTAAGGCAACCTCAATTCTTGGTAATCCTTGGAGTAACCTATACTCGAAACTGTGGATATACATTCCTCTGGTGAATCTTTACTTTATATATTAGTGCCTTCTCTTTGTCTTTACCTTAAAAACACATGGGGCAGATTTACATGCCTCTTGCGACCCTTTTACGCCGCCGTTGTGTCACTTTTGTGACGCAGCGGCGTTGTAAACAATGCACCATATTGCGACACATTCACAACGTGACGCATCTAGGGAGATGCGTCAAGTTGTAAAACCCTGCGTCACATTATACCTGCATCAGGTAAAATGTATGCAGGGTGGGTGTTCGGATGCAAGAAAGCCTCATAAAAGTGATGCAGTGAAATCTACAAGATTTCACTGCGTCACTTCTACGACGCCACTGCGTCACAACCTTACGCCTGCTTGAAGCAGGCATAAGGAGTGACGCAGCACAATAGGAATAGGTATTCCTAAGCATTGCTGGAGTTGCGTCGTGCTTGCGACATGACTCCAGCAATGCGTTACCCTTACGACAACAGATGCGTGATGCATCTGTCAATCCTTGCGCCACAGTGTGCCGCATTGTAAATGCGATGCATCCATGGTGGGCAAGGGTTTTTTGCGTGACGCAATTGAACTGACCCATCTCTGCTACATATCTATGAGCCATTTTTGAGCCCAGACAGTTCCTTGAAAATAATTATTTGAGTATGATACAAAACGGCACAACTGTTCTCGAAAACAAGTGCCCTTTTTGTGCACTGTAAGTAACCTCAAATTCAACACAATTGTCACCATTAAACACGGCAAGGACCTCTCGCTTTGTGTTTATGGTTTTTTCCTTCTAAAATCAGTGTATACATTCCAGTGACTGAGCGAAGTGCCTTTTTGAGAGTAAGTAACCCAGGTGCACTATCTGTACCTCTTTATCTGTTCAAATATGAACCCTTTTGCAGGCTGACAAACACCATCCAAAAGGGTTCACTTATCCTACACTGTCTCTCAGTCCTACAGGAGGCTTGTCTACCACCATACGGTCGTGTTAGCTCAATGCTGCCAAATTATGGACTACTGATGGTTCACCTGGACACCAGTTACTACACAGACCACTTCTAAGCCTCCAGCTCTCAAAATGAGGGAGTATCCTTCATTTAAATGCAGTTTATGGTTTGAAGAACCAGGAGCCCCTCCGGTTAAGCGCAAGAGATGCCGTCATTATAAGTTAGGCGGAATACCTATTCCGCTGACAGAGGACACTGTATCAAAGAACTGTGAAATGACGATATAACACCCCGTCTGGGTGGTTTGACCTTTTGGTTATGCATATCTAATGCTGCCTTGGTTGCTGAATGGTTGTAGCGAGCAGGCCCAATCCTTGATGGACCGTGCAATCACGGCCCCCTATGTAATCAAACAAATGTGATACTTGGAAATGTGATCTGTTTTATTTTCTTTCTCTGTATCTGTTTTTTTTTTGCTAAAAAACCCAATAAAAACATTTTTTTAAAAAAGTTAGGCGGAATGGGTGAGGTATTTACCACAAGTGGTAAATACCATTACACCAGAGAGAAATATTTATCACGTGTGGTAAATACCTCCTATTCTGACATTTTAACTTGCAGATGGGGCGCAACATGTGGAACCAGTATTTAACACACCGAATTCTACATGTTTTACCTTTTTGTACGTGCTTTTTCCCCTGATAAATTTCGACAGGTTCGTCCTGCCAGAATTTATCAGGCGAAAGCTGCAATGGTGTTATAATTACCACACAACTCATAATGGTGATTCCTGTGCCAACACATGTTTGCACAAGGATCGGAAGGTAGCCCTCCACTTGTAATAGGGATCTAAGGGGCGTATTAACAAGGAAAATTAACGCTAAGGGCGCTTAGCATTAATTTTTTTAACGCCCGCTATCGCTGGATAATATCGCCTGGTTATCACGTTTTTAACAACGCCAACCGCCTAGGTAATAAAAAATCCAGCGATAGCGGCATTTTGGGAGGTTATCGCTGGTAATGCAGCGATAAAACTACAAGGATAGGGATATCCTTGTTGATAGCCCATAGTGGATTTAGCCAGTGAAATCCACCTCCCATTGGATTACATGGCTAAGTCTGAAAATTAGCAGACATAAAAAAACAGCGTTAACGGTTCCAAAGTAGGAGCTACCCAGGGGCCTCTTGTGCAAAGGCATCTTCATGTCGCTGGCAACGGATCCGGCTCCTTGTGCCTCCAGTCCTTGCCTCTTCAACACCTAAATCCCAGCTCATGTTGGGCTGATTTCCAACTCTGAACTAACAAGCATTTTCTTTCATCCCAGCACCCCCTTCATCAGTCAATGCCGTATGAGATTAACTGAAAACAACCTTCAGTTCTAGCTTCCACAGGGTCATTCAGCTTAACCAAACTCATACATGCATATGTCCCTAGTAATATGTACTCTCAATCAGTGAAAAACACACACATGTTGCTTTGAACCCTGTCAGATACAAAGTGACAGTATAGACCATGTACTTTGCACTAGCATCACCTCTGCTAACCTCTCTTCACAAAGCAAGCGCTTGAAATGTCTTCCTCATGGGTGCTGCAGTAGCACAATCATTTACTGCGAGATTGTCCACTCACCTTCTTTACACTAAGGCCCTGGGTCTTGGCGACTTTGCTTATGATTCTAAAGTTACATCTAGGTGGAATAGTAATGGGAGGTTCACATGAAGAAAGAAGGAGCATGTTTTACTCCTTAGAGATGTATCAGTGATCAGTAAAATGTAATCCAGCAAAAAGAATGGAAACAGCGAAGCAAAAGAAGGAAACATTTAAATAAAGACCTAATGTATTCTTCAAATCTGAATTTTCACGGCTTTCAAAAAGAACATTAGATTGCTTGCAGTCTTTGTGTTGTGCAGCAGGCTGCATCCATGGCTTACTCTTGGTTGGTCAAAATGCGAAGTGGGTCGCACACCGCTCGTCATACTAGCAAATAGCCCCATAGGATTCTGGAGAATGTAGTGACAGCGGCGGGTACACCTATGCCACGAGTAAAAAGTTTAAAATGCCATCCCTGGACACGTGTTTCGAGGTAATTGCCTCTCGTCAGCAGGGAGCAGGTACGTATGCGGGGTGCTGTAGACTGCCAAAAATTATCAGGTATAGTACCTCTCACGGCGCGCGGGTGCGGGATCCGGGCTCGTCAACCCATAGCTCAGGGAGCTTTAAATACAAAATGCGAAGTGGGTCGCACACCGCTCGTCATACTAGCAAATAGCCCCATAGGATTCTGGAGAATGTAGTGACAGCGGCGGGTACACCTATGCCACGAGTAAAAAGTTTAAAATGCCATCCCTGGACACGTGTTTCGAGGTAATTGCCTCTCGTCAGCAGGGAGCAGGTACGTATGCGGGGTGCTGTAGACTGCCAAAAATTATCAGGTATAGTACCTCTCGGGGCGCGCAGGTGCGGGATCCGGGCTCGTCAACCCATAGCTCAGGAGCTTTAAATACAAAATGCGAAGTGGGTCGCACACCGCTCGTCATACTAGCAAATAGCCCCATAGGATTCTGGAGAATGTAGTGACAGCGGCGGTTACACCTATGCCACGAGTAAAAAGTTTAAAATGCCATCCCTGGACACGTGTTTCGAGGTAATTGCCTCTCGTCAGCAGGGAGCAGGTACGTATGCGGGGTGCTGTAGACTGCCAAAAATTATCAGGTATAGTACCTCTCACGGCGCGCGGGTGCGGGATCCGGGCTCGTTAACCCATAGCTCAGGAAGCTTTAAATACAAAATGCGAAGTGGGTCGCACACCGCTCGTCATACTAGCAAATAGCCCCATAGGATTCTGGAGAATGTAGTGACAGCGGCGGGTACACCTATGCCACGAGTAAAAAGTTTAAAATGCCATCCCTGGACACGTGTTTCAAGGTAATTGCCTCTCGTCAGCAGGGAGCAGGTACGTATGCGGGGTGCTGTAGACTGCCAAAAATTATCAGGTATAGTACCTCTCACGGCGCGCGGGTGCGGGATCCGGGCTCGTCAACCCATAGCTCAGGGAGCTTTAAATACAAAATGCGAAGTGGGTCGCACACCACTCGTCATACTAGCAAATAGCCCCATAGGATTCTGGAGAATGTAGTGACAGCGGCGGGTACACCTATGCCACGAGTAAAAAGTTTAAAATGCCATCCCTGGACACGTGTTTCGAGGTAATTGCCTCTCGTCAGCAGGGAGCAGGTACGTATGCGGGGTGCTGTAGACTGCCAAAAATTATCAGGTATAGTACCTCTCACGGCGCGCGGGTGCGGGATCAGGGCTCGTCAACCCATAGCTCAGGAGCTTTAAATACAAAATGCGAAGTGGGTCGCAAACCGCTCGTCATACTAGCAAATAGCCCCATAGGATTCTGGAGAATGTAGTGACAGCGGCGGGTACACCTATGCCACGAGTAAAAAGTTTAAAATGCCATCCCTGGACACGTGTTTCGAGGTAATTGCCTCTCGTCAGCAGGGAGCAGGTACGTATGCGGGGTGCTGTAGACTGCCAAAAATTATCAGGTATAGTACCTCTCACGGCGCGCGGGTGTGGGATCCGGGCTCGTCAACCCATAGCTCAGGGAGCTTTAAATACAAAATGCGAAATGGGTCGCACACCGCTCTTCATACTAGCAAATAGCCCCATAGGATTCTGGAGAATGTAGTGACAGCGGCGGGTACATCTATGCCACGAGTAAAAAGTTTAAAATGCCATCCCTGGACACGTGTTTTGAGGTAATTGCCTCTCGTCAGCAGGGAGCAGGTACGTATGCGGGGTGCTGTAGACTGCCAAAAATTATCAGGTATAGTACCTCTCACGGCGCGCGGGTGCGGGATCCGGGCTCATCAACCCATAGCTCAGGGAGCTTTAAATACAAAATGCGAAGTGGGTCGCACACCGCTCGTCATACTAGCAAATAGCCCCATAGGATTCTGGAGAATGTAGTGACAGCGGCGGGTACACCTATGCCACGAGTAAAAAGTTTAAAATGCCATCCCTGGACACGTGTTTCGAGGTAATTGCCTCTCGTCAGCAGGGAGCAGGTACGTATGCGGGGTGCTGTAGACTGCCAAAAATTATCAGGTATAGTACCTCTCACGGCGCGCGGGTGCGGGATCCGGGCTCGTCAACCCATAGCTCAGGGAGCTTTAAATACAAAATGCGAAGTGGGTCGCACACCGCTCGTCATACTAGCAAATAGCCCCATAGGATTCTGGAGAATGTAGTGACAGCGGCGGGTACACCTATGCCACGAGTAAAAAGTTTAAAATGCCATCCCTGGACACGTGTTTTGAGGTAATTGCCTCTCGTCAGCAGGGAGCAGGTACGTATGCGGGGTGCTGTAGACTGCCAAAAATTATCAGGTATAGTACCTCTCACGGCGCGCGGGTGCGGGATCCGGGCTCGTCAACCCATAGCTCAGGGAGCTTTAAATACAAAATGCGAAGTGGGTCGCACACCGCTCGTCATACTAGCAAATAGCCCCATAGGATTCTGGAGAATGTAGTGACAGCGGCGGGTACACCTATGCCACGAGTAAAAAGTTTAAAATGCCATCCCTGGACACGTGTTTCGAGGTAATTGCCTCTCGTCAGCAGGTACGTATGCGGGGTGCTGTAGACTGCCAAAAATGATCAGGTATAGTACCTCTCACAGCGCGCGGGTGCGGGATCCGGGCTCGTCAACCCATAGTTCAGGGAGCTTTAAATACAAAATGCGAAGTGGGTCGCACACCGCTCGTCATACTAGCAAATAGCCCCATAGGATTCTGGAGAATGTAGTGACAGCGGCGGGTACACCTATGCCACGAGTAAAAAGTTTAAAATGCCATCCCTGGACACGTGTTTCGAGGTAATTGCCTCTCGTCAGCAGGGAGCAGGTACGTATGCGGGGTGCTGTAGACTGCCAAAAATTATCAGGTATAGTACCTCTCACGGCGCGCGGGTGCGGGATCCGGGCTCATCAACCCATAGCTCAGGGAGCTTTAAATACAAAATGCGAAGTGGGTCGCACACCGCTCGTCATACTAGCAAATAGCCCCATAGGATTCTGGAGAATGTAGTGACAGCGGCGGGTACACCTATGCCACGAGTAAAAAGTTTAAAATGCCATCCCTGGACACGTGTTTCGAGGTAATTGCCTCTCGTCAGCAGGGAGCAGGTACGTATGCGGGGTGCTGTAGACTGCCAAAAATTATCAGGTATAGTACCTCTCACGGCGCGCGGGTGCGGGATCCGGGCTCGTCAACCCATAGCTCAGGGAGCTTTAAATACAAAATGCGAAGTGGGTCGCACACCGCTCGTCATACTAGCAAATAGCCCCATAGGATTCTGGAGAATGTAGTGACAGCGGCGGGTACACCTATGCCACGAGTAAAAAGTTTAAAATGCCATCCCTGGACACGTGTTTTGAGGTAATTGCCTCTCGTCAGCAGGGAGCAGGTACGTATGCGGGGTGCTGTAGACTGCCAAAAATGATCAGGTATAGTACCTCTCACGGCGCGCGGGTGCGGGATCCGGGCTCGTCAACCCATAGTTCAGGGAGCTTTAAATACAAAATGCGAAGTGGGTCGCACACCGCTCGTCATACTAGCAAATAGCCCCATAGGATTCTGGAGAATGTAGTGACAGCGGCGGGTACACCTATGCCACGAGTAAAAAGTTTAAAATGCCATCCCTGGACACGTGTTTCGAGGTAATTGCCTCTCGTCAGCAGGGAGCAGGTACGTATGCGGGGTGCTGTAGACTGCCAAAAATTATCAGGTATAGTACCTCTCACGGCGCGCGGGTGCGGGATCCGGGCTCGTCAATCCATAGCTCAGGGAGCTTTAAATACAAAATGCGAAGTGGGTCGCACACCGCTCGTCATACTAGCAAATAGCCCCATAGGATTCTGGAGAATGTAGTGACAGCGGCGGGTACACCTATGCCACGAGTAAAAAGTTTAAAATGCCATCCCTGGACACGTGTTTCGAGGTAATTGCCTCTCGTCAGCAGGGAGCAGGTACGTATGCGGGGTGCTGTAGACTGCCAAAAATTATCAGGTATAGTACCTCTCACAGCGCGCGGGTGCGGGATCCGGGCTCGTCAACCCATAGCTCAGGGAGCTTTAAATACAAAATGCGAAGTGGGTCGCACACCGCTCGTCATACTAGCAAATAGCCCCATAGGATTCTGGAGAATGTAGTGACAGCGGCGGGTACACCTATGCCACGAGTAAAAAGTTTAAAATGCCATCCCTGGACACGTGTTTCGAGGTAATTGCCTCTCGTCAGCAGGGAGCAGGTACGTATGCGGGGTGCTGTAGACTGCCAAAAATTATCAGGTATAGTACCTCTCACGGCGCGCGGGTGCGGGATCCGGGCTCATCAACCCATAGCTCAGGGAGCTTTAAATACAAAATGCGAAGTGGGTCGCACACCGCTCGTCATACTAGCAAATAGCCCCATAGGATTCTGGAGAATGTAGTGACAGCGGCGGGTACACCTATGCCACGAGTAAAAAGTTTAAAATGCCATCCCTGGACACGTGTTTCGAGGTAATTGCCTCTCGTCAGCAGGGAGCAGGTACGTACGCGGAGTGCTGTAGACTGCCAAAAATTATCAGGTATAGTACCTCTCACGGCGCGCGGGTGCGGGATCCGGGCTCGTCAACCCATAGCTCAGGGAGCTTTAAATACAAAATGCGAAGTGGGTCGCACACCGCTCGTCATACTAGCAAATAGCCCCATAGGATTCTGGAGAATGTAGTGACAGCGGCGGGTACACCTATGCCACGAGTAAAAAGTTTAAAATGCCATCCCTGGACACGTGTTTTGAGGTAATTGCCTCTCGTCAGCAGGGAGCAGGTACGTATGCGGGGTGCTGTAGACTGCCAAAAATTATCAGGTACAGTACCTCTCACGGCGCGCGGGTGCGGGATCCGGGCTCGTCAACCCATAGTTCAGGGAGCTTTAAATACAAAATGCGAAGTGGGTCGCACACCGCTCGTCATACTAGCAAATAGCCCCATAGGATTCTGGAGAATGTAGTGACAGCGGCGGGTACACCTATGCCACGAGTAAAAAGTTTAAAATGCCATCCCTGGACACGTGTTTCGAGGTAATTGCCTCTCGTCAGCAGGGAGCAGGTACGTATGCGGGGTGCTGTAGACTGCCAAAAATTATCAGGTATAGTACCTCTCACGGTGCGCGGGTGCGGGATCCGGGCTCGTCAACCCATAGCTCAGGGAGCTTTAAATACAGAATGCCAAGTGGGTCGCACACCGCTCGTCATACTAGCAAATAGCCCCATAGGATTCTGGAGAATGTAGTGACAGCGGCGGGTACACCTATGCCACGAGTAAAAAGTTTAAAATGCCATCCCTGGACACGTGTTTCGAGGTAATTGCCTGTCGTCAGCAGGGAGCAGGTACGTATGCGGGGTGCTGTAGACTGCCAAAAATTATCAGGTATAGTACCTCTCACGGCGTGCGGGTGCGGGATCCGGGCTCGTCGACCCATAGCTCAGGGAGCTTTAAATACAAAATGCGAAGTGGGTCGCACACCGCTCGTCATACTAGCAAATAGCCCCATAGGATTCTGGAGAATGTAGTGACAGCGGCGGGTACACCTATGCCACGAGTAAAAAGTTTAAAATGCCATCCCTGGACACGTGTTTCGAGGTAATTGCCTCTCGTCAGCAGGGAGCAGGTACGTATGCGGGGTGCTGTAGACTGCCAAAAATTATCAGGTATAGTACCTCTCACGGCGCGCGGGTGCGGGATCCGGGCTCGTCAACCCATAGCTCAGGTTATGCTTATCTAACGCTGCCTTGGTTGCTGAATGCTTGTAGCGAGCAGGCCCAATCCTTGATGGACCGTGCAATCACTGCCCCCTATGTAATCAAACAAATGTGATACTTGGAAATATGATCTGTTTTATTTTCTTTCTCTGTATCTGTTTTTTTTTTTGGTAAAAAACCCAATAAAAAATTTTTTTTTAAAAAGTTAGGCGGAATAGGTGAGGTATTTTCCACAAGTGGTAAATACCATTACCCCAGAGAGAAATATTTATCACGTGTGGTAAATACCTCCTATTCTGACATTGTAACTTGCGGATGGTGCGCAACATGTGGAACCAGTATTTAACACACCGAATTCTACATGTTTTACCTTTTTGTAATTGCTTTTTCCCCTGATAAATTTCGACAGGTTTGTCCTGCCAGAATTTATCAGGCGAAAGCTGCAATGGTGTGATAATTACCACACAACTCATAATTGTGATTCCTGTGCAAACACATGTTTGCACAAAAATCGGAAGGTAGCCCTCCACTTGTAATAGGGATCTAAGGGGTGTATTAACAAGGAAAATTAACGCTAAGGGCGCTTAGCGTTAATTTTTTTAACGCCCGCTATCGCTGGATAATATCGCCTGGTTATCGCGTTATTAACAACGCCAACCGCCTAGGCAATAAAAAATCCAGCGATAGCGGCATTATGGGAGGTTATCGCTGGTAATGCAGCGATAAAACTACAAGGATAGGGATATCCTTGTTGATAGCCCATGGTGGATTTAGCCAGTGAAATCCACCTCCCATTGGATTACATGGCTAAGTCTGAAAATTAGCAGACGTAAAAAAACAGCGTTAACGGTTCCAAAGTAGGAGCTACCCAGGGGCCTCTTGTGCAAAGGCATCTTCATGTCACTGGCAACGGATCTGGCTCCTTGTGCCTCCAGTCCTTGCCTCTTCAACACCTAAATCCCAGCTCATGTTGGGCTGATTTCCAACTCTGAACTAACAAGCATTTTCTTTCATCCCAGCACCCCCTTCATCAGTCAATGCCGTATGAGATTAACTGAAAACAACCTTCAGTTCTAGCTTCCACAGGGTCATTCAGCTTAACCAAACTCATACATGCATATGTCCCTAGTAATATGTACTCTCAATCAGTGAAAAACACACACATGTTGCTTTGAACCCTGTCAGATACAAAGTGACAGTATAGACCATGTACTTTGCACTAGCATCACCTCTGCTAACCTCTCTTCACAAAGCAAGCGCTTGAAATGTCTTCCTCATGGGTGCTGCAGTAGCACAATCATTTACTGCGAGATTGTCCACTCACCTTCTTTACACTAAGGCCCTGGGTCTTGGCGACTTTGCTTACGATTCTAAAGTTACATCTAGGTGGAATAGTAATGGGAGGTTCAAATGAAGAAAGAAGGAGCATGTTTTACTCCTTAGAGATGTATCAGTGATAAGTAAAATGTAATCCAGCAAAAAGAATGGAAACAGCGAAGCAAAAGAAGGAAACATTTAAATAAAGACCTAATGTATTCTTCCAATCTGAATTTTCACGGCTTTCAAAAAGAACATTAGATTGCTTGCAGTCTTTGTGTTGTGCAGCAGGCTGCATCCATGGCTTACTCTTGGTTGGTCAGTCTACTTTTTGGCTCTGCAACCTTTTATGGTGTTTGGCTCTTAGAGGATGCCCATGCAGACCTTTAGCATGTGTTTACCTTTTTGAAGGAACTGCACTAAGGCGATCTACTTTGCTGACTCCAGAAACGCAATGATCTCAAGATCTGGTAAGTAGTTTGGAACTAATGCTATGCAAATATTATGTCCCCCTGTGGGAGATATGCTCAGAAGAGATGCATTTATATTAATTCACTGTGATCTTCCTCTTCCTTTGTGTTGCAAGTGATGGGTCAAACCCTCCCACCCACAAGGCATTTTTGAGAAAATATTGCAATGTGCCCACCTCATGAACATTAAAGAGGCACAAACTGGATTATGACTTCTTGTGAAAACTAGTGCTTGCTGGGATGGAAGCCTGCAAGGATCAGCAGACCTTCTTTCCAGCATTGGCTTTTGCATTGTTACTTCAATGTGACCCCTGACCCGTAAAGCATGGCGGGAGTCACAATGCACAAACAGTGGCATATTGAGAATGGGATATCGAGAAAGCACGCAGAGGCCCCTAGCACTACTGTCTGCTCACTCACAGTGACAGCTTACACTTTGGGAATGGTTACCACATGTCTAGGCAGGCAGTAACCATCCCATCCTTTGCAGCCACAAAACAGCGGCAAAGCATCTGTGCATTCCCTTGTGAATCAAAAGGGGATGGGGGGAGAAAGCTCATGTTTGTTGCAACTCGCAAGGTGTTACACTGTTGTGATTCATAACGCCCAATACAAATTGCAATGCATTTTTCAGCACTGCAATTTTAGATTAGATTTACATATGTTTTGCAGATATGTAGGGCCCGATTAACAGAACTAACTTAAGACAAAATCCTAAACTTACTACCATTTTGGTATTCACAGAAGGCACTTACTCATTTCGGTATTCACAGAATTTAGGAGTCCTAACTTTAGGACTCCTAAATGCCTTCTGTGAATACCGAAAGTCTTAAAGTTCGGATTTTTCTCAGTTTAAGAGCTGTAAAGTTAGGAGTCCTAACGTTAGGACTCCTAAATGCCTTCTGTGAATACCGAAAGTCTTAAAGTTAGGATTTTTCTCAGTTTAGGAGTAGTAAAGTTAGGAGTCCTAACTTTAGGACTCCTAAATGCCTTCTGTGAATACCGAAAGTCTTAAAGTTCGGATTTTTCTCAGTTTAAGAGTAGTAAAGTTAGGAGTCCTAACTTTACTACTCCTAAACTGAGAAAAATCCTAACTTTAAGACTTTCTGATATGAAGTTTTTGCTGGTTGCTATTCATCCAGTCTCTGATGAACAGCATGATGTTCTGGAAGAACTCCTTGAAGTCCGATGTCTCATCAATAGTTATACATTTTTACCTTCATTTGTTGTAAGGTATGTATCAGAGGGTGAATATAGAGGTTGAAGAGATGGGGGGACACCGCAGTTCGTGCTGACTATGGCAGAGCTATAAAGTGAGAGGCGAACTGATTGGGTTTGATCTTTTAAGAAGGAGTTAATCCAATTTAAGGCAGTTCCCCTGAGGCCGGCCGCAGCAAGTCGATCCTCTAGGATCCCATGGTCAACAATATCGAATGCTGCCAATAAGTCTAGTAGGACCAGTGCCTGTGTGTATCCCTCATCCACCACCGATAAGATGACTGATCCGGTAGAGTGAGAGGGCCGGAAGCCTGCCTGGTGAGGATCAAGAAAATTGGTGTCTTCTAAGAAGGAACAAAGATGTTTTGTTACATGCGCCTCTAGGATTTTTGCGGGAAATAGAGGACGAGAGATGGGCCTGTAATTGTCTAGCGGCTGAGGGTTCTCGACAGGTTTGTTTTGAAGTGGGATCACCACTGCTTCTTTGAAGGCTAGAGGGACATCTCCTTGCATAAGGAATGGGTTCAATAGGGAGAGAGTGCTTTCTGGAAAGGAGGTAAGAATACATTTTTGGATATGGGGGCATACATCTTTAGGGGAGCCTGGTTTTACTTTGTTTAATAATTCTTCAAGTCGTTCCTTGTTAATGCAGGGGAAGGTTGAAAGGGTAGTAGGGTTGCTGTTTTCTTGTATGTTTTGCATATCCTTTAGGCTAGGGACAGTGGATTTTTGTCTTTTCTTTATTTTATTCAGAAAAAAAGAAATTAAGATCATCGTACAGTTTTTGTGAAGGAATGATAGGGCATGTTACTCGGTCAGAGTTAGATAGATCCCTCACTATATTAAAGATGTCTTTCGCTTTGTTATCGAAGTTTATGATTTTATTTGTAAAAAACATTTTTTTTACCTCTAAAATGACTTTTATAAGGCTGTCATGCTTTGAATAAATAGCTCCTTAGTTTCTGATGAGTATATTCTCTGCCATTTCCGTTCAGCCTGGCCCGATCTTAGTTTAACTATTTAAAAAAAAATTTTTTTTTTATTAAACTTACAGATGCATTATAGACATCACCAAGTAGTATTCACATTTAAAGGTTACATAATACAATGATTTTTTCTTTGCCCACTAGATTTTAACACATGCTTTATCCCCTTCTGTATACATCTGAGTAGATATTAAGTCTCGAGCAGGCCCTGACCCCCCTCACTTAGTCTTGCATGCCCAGCCTTTTTTTACATTCAATGCCCCCTTTCAAATTCCTCTACTTCCATCCACTTATTCCATATTTTACCCTATTTCTCAGGGCATCCCCGTATTTGATAGACAACTTTTTCCGCTGACCCACACCAGTCGAGATTGTTCTCCCAGTCAGCAACCTTGGGTGGATGTATTGCCCCCATGTCCTTGCAATGTTCCGTTTTTGCAATTACAGCTGCTAGTAGCAACCATGTCCTGGTATGTTGAAGCCATTTGGTCTCTCTGGTGATGTATTATATGTGCCATCTAGCATCTAGTAAGACTAGTTGCCCCATAGCTCTAGACATCACCTGTGTGATTTTGCTCCAGTATCTTTGCAGACTCGGACATCCCCACAGCATGTGGTAAAAAGTACCTTCTTCTCCACATCCCCTTATACATATGTTCGAGTCGCTTTTGCCCATCCTGTGTAGTCTAGTTCTCATTGTGTACGACCTATGAAGGATTCTAAGTTGTATGAGACGAAATCATGCTCTTATGGCTACTTCTCTAGGGCTCTGTATTGCCTCCTGACTTCTATTGTCCCCACATCGTTCTCCCATGCCTCCCTCAGAGTCACTAGTGGATCAGGTGTGTTATTCATACGTTTTTAGGTCGAGCCTAGCGGCAGCACGCATGCACTGCTTGCTCTGCGAGGCATGCTGTAGTAAAGTATGCTGTGGAAGCCTCGCCCCCTCTCCTCCCATATTTTTCATTGGCTGGTGTAATTATCCTTGATAAATGCTGGCTTCCGATTGATTATGAGGCTTATTAGTCCCTTCTTGTTACTGCCTTGTTGCTGTTTGTTACCGCCCATAAGGACTGGATCTTTTACTTGTGGGGTTGCACGGTCTCCTTCATAAGTCGGTAAGCACTTTTTTCTTTAATGATCTTCCCTATTCCACCCACGACATCTCAGCAGGCCCGCTGGTTTTACTAATGTATATATTTAACTTATAGAGCATACACTTTAACTATAGCAGACGCGCTTATTTATTTACTTAATAACTGGACGCTTTCGTAATTTATTCATCTAAATTATTACAAGTCCGCTTTAACTATTGCGGACGAGCTTATATATTTATTTTGTTAATAGTGCAGGCCGCTTTCGTTAGGGCCAAGCAATGGGTTAGGGGGTGCACAGCTCGCAGCACTGGGGGCATGCCAAACACGCAGCACTGCTATTTCCACTCCCCCACTGAAGAAGGAAAAAAACATTTGCAATGTAATATGACTCGCATTAACATGCGTTCAAGCTATTGGCATTGTAAATGACAATGCCTTTTATTTATGTTTTAAAAAGTCAAAACATAAATAAAAGGCACTGTCATTTACAATGCCAATAGCTCAAACTCACTTAAATGCGAGACCTATTGCATTGCAAATGCTTGTTTATATATCAGAGAGGTAGCCTTCTCAGTGAGTGGGTCTAATAGTACTCCATCTTCTAATGGCGCACTTTCGGGTATTTCTGTTTCAGCTGTCACATGTGCTTTCATAGCATGTTTCAATTGTATATATCGGAACTGTTCGGTGTCTGGCATTTGATAGTCTATCTGTAAGGTAAGGAACTCTATCATCTTTGGGCCCTTCCAGATGTCTCGTAAGTAGTCTATTCCCAGTTATGACCATGCATGAAATCCCCATAAGCCGCACACCTTCTTTAGAAGGTCGCTTCTCCATAGGGGCGTTCGTTCCGTTAGCTTGCTTTCCTATCCCAGGAATTTAATTGCCTATTTCCAAGTCCGTATGGTTGTTTGCGTATACGGCGGCAGCTTATTAGTCGAGTCCTTACTATATAGTGCGCCCAGGTATCCTTTCTGTCTCATTGAAAGAAGGTGCATACGATATGCCGACTCCTCTCTTCCCCGCAAACACCCAGTCATTAATGGCAACAAGTTGTGCGGCCCAGTAGTACTTACGGATGTCAGGGACTGCCAGCCCCCCATCATAGACCCCTCGCTGCAACTAGTGTAACGCAATTCTGGAGTTCCCACCATCCCACAGCAATTGTCTTATCTGTGTGTCTATGTTACAGAAAAACTCTGTGGGAATTCTATACGGGGTGTTTTGAAGAACGTAGAGGAGACGTGGGAGCGCCATCATCTTGAAGACGGACGCCCTACCTACCAAAGAGAGTGGCAGGGTTCTCTATTGGGTCACGTCTTTCTGTAATCTGTTTACTTGGGGATACAAATTGTCCTCTAGGACCTCCGTTTCTGAGCATGATATTTGGATGCCAAGGTCTTTAAATGTATCCCTAATCTTTTTTGCTCTCCCAATAGGGGGCATAGTTGGCATAGTTCCCGTCAGTGTGAAGGCTAAATATTTATCCCAGTTGATCTGATAGCCAGAGTAGCTCCCAAACAACTGGAAAATATGTAGTGTGCAGTGGATTGTCGATCTGGGTTGAGTAGCATATAAAATGATATCATCAGCATATAATTACATTTTTCCTCCGACTTGTCTCTTGTTGGTATACCTCTTATTAGAGGATCTCTCCTAACCCATGCAGCTAGGGGTTTGAGTGCAATCGCGAATAGCATGGGTGAGAGTGGGCATCCATGCCTCGTGGCCTTGCGAAGCGTGAATTGTCTGGAGACCACCCCATTAACACATACCCTGGCTAGTGGCCCTGCATGGAGTAGTTGTACCCAGGCACAAAATATGAGTCCAAAGCCAAAACGTTCCAGTACCGCAAAGAGGTACTGCCATTCTATACTGTCTAATGCCATGCGGACGTCCAGAGACAGAAGTAGGGTATCATTATCGAGAGCACCATAGTGTTGCCGCAGGTTCAGTCTGGTGCTGAGGTGTGGCACGAAACCTGACTGATCCAGGTGGATTAAATTGTTTATTACTTTAGTGAGCATAGTTGCCAAGACCTTAGCTAACACCTTCACTTCCACATTTAATAACGAAATCTGCCTGTATGAGAAGCAGTTCTCGGGTGGTTTACCATGTTTCGGAACCACTACTATCGTAGCCATCGTTTGGTCTTCCGGTAACCCACCTCGGTCCAGTTACTCTTCAAACATTTCTAGCATGTGGAGAGCTATCAGCGACGCTGTTGGACCTGCTGCCTTGCCTGACTGCAGAGCCCCTAGAGCACATTTCTTCAACAGTCAGATCCTCATCGAGGCCCTCCCTGTTCTCCTGAGTCAGTACTGGGAGATTTGAATCTCTAAGGAACTCCACACAGTCGTTCCTCATTCTGGTCGTGGATGATTGATACAGCTGTTCGCAAAAGCAGAGGCAATTTCATCACTCATCTCACAAATCACGCACTTTTGATCTTTGATCTTTAGCACGCAATTTCTCACCTTATCTCTATTTTCCAGCCACATCATAAGCTATGTGGCTTTGTCACCTATTTCGTACAGTCTCCTCTGGGTCACTCTGGCGTGGTATCTAGCCTTCCCTTCTGCTATGTCACGCATCTCCTGCTGCTTAAGGCGTAGCAGGTGGTTGGTTTTGGGGTCTATTTGCCCCGCTTCTCCAGCCATTGCCTCCAATTTAGCTAGTTCAACATCAAGCTTTTCGCATTGAAGTTGCCTCTCTTTCTCCTGTCCCCCTGCCAATGCTTGAGCATACCCCCGTATGACCGTTTTGTACGCTTCCCATAGTACACCCGGTGAGCCCACAGATCCCAAATTGTCTTGGAAATATTGCACTGTCTGTTCTCGGATATTAGTCACCATTGTCTTGTCTTTGAGCAGCCATGGATTTATGTGTGGTGGCAAGACATTAGCTCCAGTGGATCCCAACATGTGGACCTCAACTGGGGAATGGTCAGATATACCTTTCGCCCTATGTAATGTCCCCCTGAAGCTACCCGCCATGTTAGCATTAGTCAGTATATAGTCGAGTCGCAAGTACCCTCCGTGCGGGGCTGAAAAGAAAGTATACTGTCTGTCTAGGGGTTGTGCTCTCACCAGAGATCCACCAGTCCCAGGGCTTCTACAAATGTCTTCAGAACATCTGTTCCCACCTCTCTCCCAGTACTAGATAGTCTATCTCTGGAGGGGTCCATTAATGCATTTAGGTCTCATCCCATTACCAACACTCCAAAGGGAAATTCTAAAAGTAATGTGCTGAGGTCTGGCAATGTGGTCGGGTGCATCTTGGGTGGCACATATACTGAACAGATATTGATTACCTGGCCCTCCCATGTCCAAATTAGGGCCACATATCTGCCTAGACGATCTTGCCACGTTGTCCGAGGTGTAAACGGCAATGTCCTTATGACCAGTATTCCAACCCTGCGAGATCCAGTTGTGAACCCAGCATGTGCCATTAATTTGTACACAAATATATCTAGTGCTTTGCATGTGCTCCCAATCAAGTGCGTTTCTTGTAGGTTTAGCTATTTTTAACTCAGCTGAGAACCATTTGGATGCCTCGTGTGGGCCTAGCATGACTGGATTGATTTTGCAGAGGGGCGTGTATATCACTGGCCATCAATTTCCAATTGGAGATTTCTTCCTCATAATTGTCTACGTTGTCTGTCATGGCAGGTAGTTTGAGTGCCAAGGTGTTGCAGAAGGAGTTCAAATTTGTGTGATTCCAATTTCTGGCCATCATTTTTGGGCGAGCCATGCGTTTGGGTAGTATAATGTCACTTAGTGTAAAGCTTATTAAGTAATAGTCTGACCAAATACATAGGGGGATAACCAGATTCAAGAGAGTACGGTTAATAGACCAAACCTGGTCTAATGTATGTCCTTTCATATGTGTAGGTACATGTATATGTTGTTCAAGATTCTGACTCTGTAGCGTATCAGTCAATTCCCTGGAACCCTTGCTCCCTTCCTCTCTATTTGCCTAGAAGTTCATATATCCAATTATTAAAACTTTTGCGTAATCCACAGTCAGTAACGAAATGCTGTTTGCTAAGACTTTGGAAAATTCCAACATTGCTGTAGGGGGTCTGTAGATGAGTACACACACCAATGCAGAAGTGGGGGAATCCAGCTTAATCTTTATACTGTCAGCTAGTGTGATCCCTAGAGGGGAAATTGCCGCCCGCAACGGCCGCAGGTAAGAGCAGGGATTTGAGGGGGTGGGGTTCCGCTGCCCCAAAACTTGTGCCCCTTGGTAGGCAACTGATAATCACATATTTCAGCTGCATTATACTAACTTTTCCAAAGTGACGAATCTCACATCTCCAGACACACTTAAGAGACAGTGGGGGTTCCTTTAGAGCAGCGATACTCTAAGTATGACCCTGGGGCAGTTTGGCTTTCTTGACCGGTACATGCGGCCTCAGTGAACAGCAGCACGCTCTGCTGTTTACTTGCTGAGCGCTAATATGCAGAACAAATGTTAAATAAACAGGCAAACATTTATTTGCAGGTTAACTGAAGTTATGAAGACACTATGGTGGTGTCCTGAACCACTTAACTTCATTTTAAAGACATCTTGCAACAAATGTGTAAAAATAGGATTATGTTTCTTCAATATTCAAAAAAGTGTATTTCATTAACATGCAGAAATGTTTTACCATGCCACTGCATTGAGAGGTATTGTTTTTTTTTTTAAGTGATAGTTTTCAAGCATGAATTTAGAAATATTCATGCTTCCCCACCCTAGCAAAAATGCCAATAGTAAACTAGGAGGCAAGTCAGGTGTCATAAGCACCCTCTAGGTGGCATAGGTTGCTAAAATACATGGACAACATTAAAATCAAACACAGGAGAAGGTTTTGTGCAGTGCACAGTCTCAACTCATGTATTTCATTGTCCTCTTAAATGCCATAATGAAGTAAAAAAGGAGGCAAAGTGGCAAAAAATGCCTAGGATCACACAGTTTGATGAAGGGAAAAGCAAGGATTGATCTCAGGTTTTCTGGTTTTACTTTGTGCAATTTAGCCACTAGATATACCTGCTTCACTTCTCCCATGACAACCTTACACAATTCCTGACCCACCTGTGACCCTACCGCCACCCTGCTGGCATCAGTGCAGCCCTCGGTCACACCACAGACCCCACTTTGTGGCCTTAGGGCAAATGTTTATGAGTACCCATGATTTAGAGTTTGGCAAAAATGGAGCGCTGCCATAAAATGGCGGAGCGGAATCCCCACCACGTTTGCGATTCTTCCACTTCATTTAGAGTCAGAGGAAACACAGGGTTTCTGACGGCAGAGCCTGACACCCAATCGGCATTTAGCTCAGCCACAATGGCTCTGCCACACTTACGTGTAAACTGTGGGCATACTGTTACACTGTATATCTATATTGGATCCTAGCGGGCACAAGCTGATTTTGTTCACCTGCCCTGCTGCATGCTGTATTGTTTCCCTTTGTGCTTACCTGTTGCTATTATTGATTGGAGTTCCATGTTCTCGGCCTCCTTCGGTGGTGTTTTGGTGGACTGTTTCAGTTGATCAGAAGCACTGGTGAAGTTGGCATTGCAGTCGTGGGCTCCTCTGTATGTGATCTTGCTACTCGCCAAAAAGCGCTTCGACACCGTGTCGGGAGCAGTAAGCGATATATAAATGCAATTACAATAATGCTTCTTGATGATTTCTTCACTTGTTCCCTTGATTATTACCTTCACCCATATCAACCCCTGCCATCCCAGGCGGCAGTCTCTAAGTATGGCAGGCAGTCCTCCACCCAGGGCGTGGAGGTGAAGTCCTCAGAGGACCTATTGGGCTACAAAGCTTAAGTTAAACGCGCCCCAGAGAATCATAACACCCACTCTATACTTTACTGCCATACTAGTTGCAAACAATAACACAGAAGTACGGCAGCCTGGAGCAAAGCAAAAATATAAATGTATCATTAATGTAAAGTCCACCTTACTTGAACAAGCAATCACCAATAGCTGCACCTACTCCAGGAAGCTGTTCTAAATCCAACGTCAGCCCTTACACGGAGCCCCACCCTCTGAACCAAAAGGTGCAACACATTTGCAAGGTTGTTACTGAGGGTCATAGCTTCAGGGGTGATGTTTGGGATGTTACACCCCTCTATAAATGTACTATTTAGTAAATAGTTGGGTACAGAAGTTTTCTGTCGGGTGTGATAAGGTGTCTGTTGGATTTCACCTGGGATTTTTAAATACTCATTCAGACAAGAACACACATACACTCTTCTGTTTTGACGGTCCTAAAACAAAATACAGTGGGGCAGATTTACAACAAAGTAACGCAGCACGGTGCAGCAAGTCATTTTGCTGCGCCGTGCTGCGTTAGTTTGGAAAGCACAGAGATGCGACATATTTACAAGAATATGTTGCATCTCTGTGTTTCCATTGCGCTGACGCACAAACTGCAGCCATGCACCGGCGCAGGCACCCTTGCA
The DNA here is from genome assembly GCF_964204655.1 of Triturus cristatus. NCBI lineage: Eukaryota > Metazoa > Chordata > Amphibia > Caudata > Salamandridae > Triturus > Triturus cristatus. The sequence continues at coordinate 1,238,335,127 of NC_140591.1, read as the reverse complement.
CCATGGTGCAAGGATGCCTGCGTCGTGGGGAGATTGTTTTTGTACAAGAAGGGACACCTTCCTGCACAAAAACAATCACAAGAGGCTTTTTCCTCTTTCAATGCGTGCTGTAGAATGCAGCACGCATTGAAAGAGGAAAAAACGAGGAGAAATGAAAACATTTCTCCACTTTGCGCCTCGCTACGCCACCTCTAGGGTGGCGTAGCATTCACACGCATCTCCAGATTTACGATTTCTCATAAATCTGGAGATGTGTCTCGTTTCATGGGAGTTGCGTGGGAACACCCACAGCAACACCCATGGAACGCCCCTTCCACGCACAGTGCTGCGTGTGAAGGGGCCATATTTACGAAGAGAGAAAAAGTAATGCAGAGTGACTTTTCCTCTCCTTGTAAATATGGAGCAGCCCCCCCTGCGCCATCAGTACGTCACAAAAAGTGACGTAGTGGTGGCGCAGGGGGCTTGTAAATCTGCCCCAGTGTTTTTAGTAAAATTTAAAATTTAAAATGTTAGTAAAATTTGAAGATTACAATTTTCCAAAATACAGTGTTATTAGTACGCCTCACAATCTGCACTTGTTTTTCTTTACGCTGGCCGTTAAGCTTTTCATATAATAATTAACATGATATCCCAGCGTGATTGTCAGAAAATCAGAAGCTCTCACCCCTCCAATCTTACTGACTAAGCTACTCCCCTGTTGTTACTAAGCAAAGAAAGCAAATTACGTCTACAGCTAATGGGATGATTCTAACCCTAGCAACCACTAAATTCATATCACACAGAGTTTCGATCCAAGGCAGAAGATTGGAGGATGGACTATTTGGAAAGACATGTAAACCTCACCATATTAACCGTGGGTTGAATATGCTACTGTTAGTGCACAGTGCACAGATCACAGACTGTGCCAACGGACCAAAACAATGCTGAAGGAGAACTTCCACCAGATATGGATACCTCCACACCTTGTGAAAATAACAACCGAAAAAGATATTTTCGAAAAATTAGCGCGTTCATAGTCCTGTAGCAAGCTGACCTACAAAACAGAACCATCAAGCCCCTAGATGGGTTGGTGTAGATTGGCAGGTGCGTTCAGACGCTTTGTTCCAAACCACATTGAGAGCTTTTCCTCAATACAATGTCCTCCATTTCATGCTCTAATTTGTCTTTTCTACTCGGGCTGGGAAATGCTGTGTAGCTAGCCCAGCACTTCGTGAGGGGCTCTGCTATATGCCTATTTGAAACCATGGCCACAAGTGCCTTTTTGAGCAATTAGTTCCATTCCTGTGCTATTTTTGGACCTATTATCTTCATTCCCTGTGTTTTTTCGACCTTTCAGCGTGGTTTCTGTGGGTTTGCAGCAGTGAAGTTTGCCTTTTTAGATGTGATTTATAAGGAGCCCATTTGATTTATAAGGAGCCCATTTGCGTCTGCACTGGATATTGACAGAAGTCTTAAGGGCTGGGATCACAACGCGTATCTGCAAGGCACACTTGGGTCCTCACAGGTATACTTGTGAAGATATCCTCTGCACAAGTCCTGATTCACCAATAGGAATAATGTAGGGGGGGGGGGGGGCAGCACAAGTACTAAAAAAAGAAGTGGGGGGACGCTGACATCACGACAGGAAGTGACGTCCGAAAGGTGACTTGCACCATCAGACTCACTGCCTCCCCTCGCTCACCCCTTAGATGCGATTGCATCAGAGAAGCCAGGGCGTGAGCAGCGTTCTGAATGAGCTCCGATCTCGCCCCAGAGAGGCCAAAGAGTGAATGTGTGGCCCCGTTTGCTCCAGTTATCGAGCTCCCGGTAAAATAATTGGGGGGACGCCGTCCACCAGCGTGGTACCCCGACTCGAGCCCTGATTGTAACCACAGTGGGACTGAAATGAGGTATTGTTGTATTAGGGATACCAAAACCGTCTGGATCTGAACTATGGAATGTGTAAGTTTGCATTGGCATAACCATCACATGCTGCAGACATTTTTATTGTTCGCTCTAACATTGCCAGGCGGACGTGTCCATTGCTGTTCTCTTCCAACCTCTTGACTTCCAAGGTGAGAAGACGAAGACTAGCTCACTCCGCCGAAATGTTTGCATATTATTGTTACTATTTGAAAGCCGTTTTACTTGCTCTCAGAAGCCCAAACCAGACACTTGCTTGTTCTCATTAAAAACATGAATCACTCGACCTTACTTCAGACTTACGGGCATTAGTGTGTACATTTGTGCTTTGACATCCCTGGGGGGCGCTTGTGCTAGGCAAGGGAACTTGTGGCCGCTTGGCTGTAATTCACAGACTATTTTGTTTTCTTTTGTTAATAAGTCCTTTTGAGACCTCGATGGGTGCGAAGGTTTTTCTTTCAGACTGGCCTGTTCTTCTTTAAAGGATACAAATCAGAAGAGCGGCCACAACTTGCTCTTTCATGGGTTCTGATAGGCTGCACTTCAACCGACCAGACCAGGACCCTATGCGGATTCTGGATCGACAATCAGAATAACTGTGGGTGACCTATACCACCATACCTTCCTCGACATTTTGAGGGTCAGAGTGGCGAGGGTTAGGATGGTGCAGGCAGCCCAATAAGAGCAGTTTACTATGTTGGGTAGTGAATCAGTGGTCGAAGTGGGGGAAAAAAAGTAGGGGAACTGTGGGTGGTGAATCAGAGGGTGGGAATAACCCATGGACTGGGTCAGTGGGCGGAGTCAGAGGTGTGGACAGAAAGAACAAAACATCCCAATTTTTAGTATTTGTTTGGTATTTCACTGACCATTTACAACTTATTACATTATTTAATTCAACCAAGGGATAGACATGTTTATTAAAGGTTGAATATGAGGTATTGACATTAAAATGTATTCACAAAGTGGGATACGTTTCCAATCACAGAATGAACCAAATACACTTAAAAGTGGAAGTACAAGCCATTTGTCTCCGAGCCATGCAGTTTCTGTCATCAGCACTTCTCCTCCCTTTTTCCACAAGAGCAGTTCAAACATGAATGACAAAATATCCCAGTTTGCAAATGTTTTCCACCTAATTATGGCTCTGCCATATTTGCCACATATTACACCATCTGCTGCATAATCTGCTGATTTTAACTAATAAATTGTTTGTATCACAAATGGATCAAAAGTTACAAAAAAATGGGACTTGTGTTGCTGCGATGTGGAGGGCCCTTTGCAAAGGTTTACTGGTAACCTTTCTCACTGCTGCATTTGACTGTTACACTGGTACTAATGAGGCAAAATATTTGCAGAGACTTTTAGTATGTATAAAAATGTCAAAATAATATAGCATCAGAAAATATACCGCCGTATGCTGCAGACTTTTTGTTTGCTCATAATTTAGTCAACACTGTGGCATAATTTTGTTCTCTCTTGCTGCATATTTCTACTGGCCCCAAAGCAGGCAGCACACGTTAAAAGTGCTTGTGCATGGAGCAGAGAGGCCGTGAAGTTTGCAAACTTAGTTTGGTGTGCGTGCAAATCCTGCATTGCAGATCCCTGGTGAGTTGCACTACCATTGCTGAAACATGGCCAATTGAGGTACTAGTGGGTGAGGCAGACTTCAAGGGTCCTGTGACCTCAGTGACCAAGTCACTGTCACTCTGGGGTGTGTTGCTTCATAAGCCTGCCCGCAAAACTGGAGGTGAACTTCAGTATGGATTGTGGTGGACAGGCCTTCAAGGATAACCCAAACTTGCCACTGCTAGGGTCCACCTTCTGGTGGTAAGACAACTGGGCTTCTACAGTCTAGCTGGGCCTTCTAATGTCTAGCATGGGAATGTGCTCCCTCTGGAGAGTGGTTTGGTGGAGTGGTCATGAAGGCTGAACTGGGTTCCCCAGACCCAAATTCGGCAGCTCTGGCCATAGTGCCACATCCTCTCCCACACTGAACACCATACCGCACCACAGAGAGAAATTTGCACTGCCTTCAGCTATAACCAAGCTGTGCTGCGCTATAAACACCTGGATGTGACTCAATTCAAATTATGCACTAGACTAGACATGTAATATGCTGCCTGAAAAAAAAGTAATAACATCTTGAAAAAAATAAATTACTCATAGGGAATGCAAGATTAAGTAAAACATGTGAAATGTAAGCAGGAACAACGTGGTGTTAACAGGGCACAACAAGGATAAATGCTTTATTTCTCTTTGTTTTTGCTGTTTTCATGTGTGCTGCATTGTGCAGCACACACAAAAACAGCAAAATCCCATGCATGATTGTTTATGTACTATGTACAGTAAGGTGTCCCTTCCTGCACATAAACAGTCATTTAAAAAATGACGAGTTGCAACTTCTATTTGTTACAAATCGCTATTTAAGATTGTTTATGTGCAGGAAGGGACACCTTCCTGCTCATAAACAATCATTCCACCGCAACGCAGGCACCCTTTCACGATGGTGCAAGGGTGACTGCTTTGGTGATAGGCAGCTGAAATTATCACCAGCGCAGGGAGAAACGCAGGGCTGCACTGTATTGTTGTAAATACGGTGCAGCCCTGCATTTCAGAAGTTGCAGGGCGCGGCGTTAAACCAAGAAGGCTAATCCTGCGCTCTTTCACTTCTTTGTAAATATGCCCCGTTATTTAAAGAAAGACGACAAAACAAAAGTGGCGCTTCACTGGCAAACTCTGTAAAGGGGCCCTAATGTGTTTTGGTGTGAATAAAACCAATCTGGCCACTTTGCGACCACTCTGACTTGCTTTATTAGTTATTTTTAGTATTTTGAACCATTTTTCTCTCCGCCCTGAGGCTGCCTTTTGGAATAGAAAAATTTCGAAAAAGACATTGTGGCATGCTATGTCACTCTTTCCTCTCTGTTAGGTCTATTTTTATGTAAATTGGTATTAGTAAGGCTATTGGATCCCTTCATGTTCTAGTTCGGAACTCTGTTGTGCCTGTTTGAACTCTATCGGTCTTCGTGCTCCTGGGTCCCAGATACCCACAGCTTATCTTCAGCCTACAAATAAAGAGCTACTAAATTCGTTATGAGCAGCATCTTCAATTCATTACAGACATTTGCAGCAAAAGGGTTTCTTTCTTTTTTTGGATCCATTTCACAGGGGTACAAATAAAGGGAAGAGAGAGTAAGAGAGCTGTTTCTTAAAGTCACGGTTTCCAGCAACAGAGAAGGAGCCACACAGAAAGAGAGACAATAAGAGGAAGTAGTAAGAGATATGGGGGCATTGGCACAGTGGAAGCGGACACTGTCCTTGTCTTCCCTGGGCAAGAAGGAAGAGAGACAGAGTCCTTTTCCTTCTATGCCCACCCGCCCGTCCCCGCACGGCGATGAATGGCCGAAACGTATCTATAAACTTTCACTATTTCTGCCGTCCCGTGACACATTTCCAAAATCAGAAAGGTAGGGGAACGGATTGCTTAAATTTTAAGAAGTAGGGGCACGCCGTGCCCTTCCGATCCCGCCCACTTCGACCACTGTAGTGAATGCTTCCTCGTCTACATACAGACATTTGCAAGAACTTCTTCAGCTTAGGTTTATGGGGGGCTACATTGTAGCAAGAGCAGTGGCGGCTCTCCTGCAAAGGCGGAGGAGCGCCGGCCACTGCTCATTGAGCAGTGGAAAAAGGAAAAATAAAATCATAATAACGCAATGTTATTACCATTTCATTTTTCCGTACTGCGGGGGTTTTACAGCGCGGAGCGGGGCTAGGCTGTCCTCACAACCAGCAATGGGAGGAGTGGTAAGCACTTAAGTGCGCATGACAGTTTGGCCAACCATCTTGGGCCGGCTAAACCATCATGCGCACTTTGCATGTTCTCCACCCAGGCTCCAAGTTCCTCTCTGAGCGCTGAACCACGGAACTCAGACTAATCACAGAGCAGCGTCATGATTGGCTGGGAGTGACTGGGAGCCTGGGTGCTTCCGGGAGCCAGGAGACATGAAGGGAATGGAGGAGAGGCGGTGGCCGATGTTCGGAAGGTAAGTCGTCTTTTCTTACTTTTTTTCTTTTTAACCCACCTCCCCCACCCCTGTTCCTGAACAGCCACTGAGATAGAATTCAGATTTCAAACACTTGTATTGCGAGCTCCACTGCAGGAGTCCTGCATCAGGTGTGAACTCATACAGGAAAGGGGCACTGAGAGAGAGAGAGAGAGAGAGAAAGAAAGTGAGAGAAAGAGAGAGAGAGAGGGAGAGTGAGTGCAGAGCTTGCAGCCTCCCTTTGTGAATTAAATGTTGTTCATGTGTCGGAATCCATGCCTTTCCTCATGCATGCATTTTGACATATAAAACTTTATGTGTGTGCCATCCATTTTGTGATCAAAGCATCATTGCATGCACAAATTTATCCAGTGAGTTTTTCTATGTACAAAATGATTTTTTCAATATTCACAGGTGCAGATTGGAAAATAAGTGTTTCTGTATCAGGCTCCAAATGTGGCTGCAAGCATTATGCAATGCTGGTGTTGAGACAGAAAAGGTCCCCTGCATGACTCTGGACAGTGTGCACCACTGCCCTGTGTTCACAGAAGCAAGCTCTGTTGATTTTTGGCTTTCACCTGTGCACACATGGAAATCATACATGTGCTTAGAGCTTTCTGTATCACAGAATGTGACCCAGAACAGCACTCTATGGTTTGGAGAGGCACACAGAGTCCACTCTTTCTTTAACTTAGCATGACTGTCAGCTCTCAGGGCTGATAGGAGAGACACTGGTGGCAGCAACAAGATTATAGTGGCAGGACTCGCCCTTTTCCCCTGTCTTCTGGCTGGAGGACTCTCATCAATGAGGGAGGAAAAAACTGATCAAGGACTAACATAACCGCAGCTTGCCTTTGTCACTATCACACTAACAGAGAGGTCGGACCCTAACAGAACCCTTTTTATGTGGAATATACATAGGGATGAAAAAGGTTTCCCTTTTTATGTGCGTCCACATAAAAAGGTTCTGTTAAGGTAAGACCTCTCTTAGGGTGATTCTGGCAGGAGGAGTGATCCAATGGTTCTCTTGTATTTTTCAGTTGGCCTGCCTTTCTCCTCCAACCAGGTCATTTGCTCATCCACGAGGGACATGGATGACGCATGTATAGGATGGAACGGAATAGAATTTGTAGAGCACACTTAGCCACAAGGCATCAAAGCGCTAAGACCAGTAAGGAAAGCATCCGTCGAGACCAGATGTAGGAAAGTAGGATCTGCTTTCATGGTCACCTCCACTTTTTGCTGATGCTGATGTCACTCTGTTTTTCTGACTAGTCTGACTGGGATCCTGCGAATCAAGCCCCCAGTCACTGTGCTCTCTCCCTAATTTGGACTTGGTAAGTATTTTGGTACCTTCCTAATTGGCTACTGGTGTGCCCTTCTAAGTCCCTAGTATGTTGTACTAAGGTACCCAGAGCATAGGTAAACCAGGGGCTCCTATGGACTGCAGCATTTATTATGCCACCCATGAGAGACCACTCAAACTGTGACTACAGGCCTGCCATTACAGCCTGTGTGAGCTGGTGTTAGCACCACTCACCACAGATATAAGTTTCTTTATATCTGAGGTCACTGCCACTTAAAACCTATAAGTCACCCCTAAGGTAGGCCTTTCAATCCTGAAGGCAGCGTGCTTGGTTCTAAGTGTGAGGGTGACCTGCATGAGCAGGTCACCCACTACAAACCCAGGAGTTGATTCTCCAGGCTTTGTAAGTGTGGCCAGCCATTTTAGACATGTAGTGGACATCAAGTCAAATACGAGATGTCTAACTATATAATGGCTGCACCGAAACTGGTCAGGTTTGGTGTCAAACAGGTTGAAATTCTACCCCAATACTGATTCCAGTGTTGGATGCAGGATCCCATGTATTGGGTGCTCCCCTAGGGAGCCCCCTTGTATTCCCGGTACCAGCCTTTCAGTGTCTAACAGCAAGCTAGTGCTGCTGCTGCCGATCACAGACACAAGCATGCCCTCCTGCTGCTGAGCCTGCCTCGAGCAGGGGAAGGTAGGACAATAGGTTTTCTGTCACAGGTAGGTGTGACAATCTCCCAGACAGGACTTAGTGTATTAGGCTATGGTGGGGGCGCTTACCAACACCACCAGACTGCTTTGAAGGGCACATTTGGTGCCCTCCTTGCATAATAAAGTTGTAACCAGTTCAGGAAGCCTTCGGCTCCTGCTCTGGTGCAAAACTGGACAAAGGACATGGGAGTAACCTCCTCACTGTCCGACCCCTCCCCTGGGAGGGAACCCTGAATTGTCCCAACCCTTTCCTTAGTGTACTTAAGGGCTTACCTGTGGGTGGCTCTTCAGATTCCTTGTGGGACAAGTTTCAGATCCGAAACCACTTCATCTTCAACTGTCTGGGCACTTTGGACTTCACTGGACTTCACTTTGGGAACCGAAACTGCATCTGGAAGACTCCTGCTGCTCCGGGTCACATTCTCCTGCCAGTCTTCTGCATCCTCTGTGCCAGTATTCTGCATCCTCTATGCCTGTGTTCCATACAGATTCTTCTCCAGGCCTGTGGGCATCCAAGACACCCAAAGGAATCTCCCTTGGATTGAAGGAGTCACTCCCCTGCATCTGCAGGCACTGCAATGAAGCGGACCCGTCTACTGCTCCTGACATCTCACGGACTCTAAAAGGTTCAGTAACACAGGTGGTAGTTCTGCAACTCCCTTGAGGCCTGCCCTGTGTTCACAGCAAGTTCGAAGCCAGTATCTCTTGTCGGAACCGCTGGAGCAGTACCCCTGTACACCACGTCGACTTGCTGTTGCTAAAGCTTGTTGAGTCTTCTTCAGAGATCTTCGGGCTCCAAGAAGCTCCAGCCTACAGCATCTCCTACTACCAAAATCTTTGTCCTCACCGCATCCTCTGAATCATGGACCTGTCTTCTTGGTGAGCTGCTCGAGGTCCTCTTGCGACTCCTGTGCCTTCGGCCTGTGAGTCCTCTTGAGGGTCCTATTTAGCTCCAGCGGGCTGCCTGCTTGCTTAGGCCCTGCTCTGTCTCTTCTGCACTTGGTGAGTCCCTTGGACCTTGCTGGTCCCGACACTGCACCTTCTTCACATCCTTCGTTTGTTGCTGCTGTCAAGTCTTGTTGGTGCTCCAGTCAGACACCGACCCTCTGGCTCTCAACTTCCGACGTGCTACAGCTCATGAACGGCTTCTGGTCTTCCACAACATCGCCTGGTCCCAACAGCTGCAGCAACAAGGTCACCATCAACTCTCCTGCCTCTTCGTTCATCGGTGGTCATTGGTCTTCCGTGCCTCCTGGTCACTCCAGGGTGACATAGACTCTGTCCCCTCTGCCTGCAGGTACTCCTCTTCGGCAATCCACCCTTGGATTCCACCAAACACTTTCACCTTCTTTGCCAGCAGCATCTTTACTGAAGTCCTCCATTGTGGTCTAAGGCAGGTTCCGACATCACTTGACACCTATGCACCCGGCTTCCCTGTTGTAGGTATCCTGGTTCCTACAGTATCCATGGGTGGGGTGACTCTTCAAACTTCCATCATCCACGGGGTTTCTTCAGGGTCCTCTGGCAAGGTTCCTTCTTCTTCAAAACTGCAACCGCAACTTCCCCATTGACTTGTGTTGAACACGCGGTCGTGTTTCCAATCTGTACACGGCCTCCCTGGAGTTCCTGGGTACTTGCCTTGGGTGGTCCCTTGGGTCCCCAACACTTCTACGCCTTCTGGGTCCAGTCTCGACTTAGGTCGTGGTTCGCATTCCACTTTATTGGTATATGGTTTGGTCTCTTCGTGCTACTTACCTGTTCTATTACTGAAGTATTGTGTGTATTGTGATTATATCTCCGGGTAGGAGATATTACTTTGTGTTAGTGAGTGTTTATAATGAATACATATTTTTCTAACTACACTGTGTGGTTCTTTTTCAATTAACTTACACTTTATGATTAGTACTGGTAAAACAAGCTGCTTTACACTCCTTCTGGACTAAGCCTGAAGGCTTCTCTCCACAGCTACCATTGAGAGCTTTCTATGGTTGTCTACGACCGCTAAAATCACATAAGGGTTGCCTGGATTAGTGCAAGATTATTTACTTAAATAAGTGTGCACCATATACTAAGCCAGCCTCCTACACCAGAGAGCTGTAATGACGGAAGGGAAAAAAGCCAGGTTTTCAGTTGCTTGTGAAAAACCACAAAGGAGTCCAACCTCACAAAGTGTGCTGGCAAAATTGTCCATCATTTAGCAGCTGCAACCGAGAATAAGCAGGCACCCGACGTGGCTTTGCGGCATCTGGGAATGGTCCCCTTCCTAAGAGATTATGATCTGAGCTGTCTTTTAGAGGTATACAAGTGAAATGGTATTCTCAGAGTCTCAAGCCCTTGATGGTGATTAACCAAATGGACCATGCATAGCACTTTATATATCACTTGCTTCCTAACTGGCAACCAGTGGAGGGAGCAAATGCTTTCCCTCACTGAAAGGTGTTTAGGTACATTTGTGACAAGGCCGGCTGATGCATTCTGAGTGACCTCCAGTCTATTCAGCGAGAACTTATTGATGTTCAGGTATAAAATGTTACAATAGTCTAAGCCTGATGTAATTAAGGTGATGGCCACTACTGCTCTGAGTTCAGCTGGAATAAGCGGAAAGATTTTTTTTCAGGGTTCTGATAATGAAAAAACAGGAACTCACAGTCCTGCTGACCTATAAGCTCTCCTTCTGTACGTAAAGGTTGTGTTCGGACTGTATTTGTTCAAAGTGGTTTTGGCTACACAAGAATCCATTTGATTTCTGAACCCCAGTAGTATTTACAGTGGAGGGTGGAGGGAATCCCAGAAAGCAATGTGGATTGCATGGCTTCAGCATGGGCTTTTTGAGATCCTTAGCACTGGGCCAGGGTCTAGAATGTAGAGGAGAGGAGACACGCTTTAAAATTCAGGAAAATTCAGCTGCTCTTTCCTGCCCATTTTTCACCAGAAGGGCCACCCTCCATAAGTTAGCAGATAGTTAAGTGGCAAAGCCGCTCCCTTTTGGTGCCCTTGTTTCATGGGCACCTTAAAGGAAACTCCCAACTCCACTTCAACATCCTGCTGTCACCTGGAGACAAAGACCATGGCTCTATCCATCAGGGAGGAATATGCAAAAGGCAGGAACCTGAGATAAGTCCCAGAGCAGATTGTTGGACTTCACAACACTATCTGCAACTTTAGAATAAATACGGACAGAAACTTCCAGCCAGGGTATCGAGTGAGAAATTATTTTGTGCTCTAGGATGGGCATAGTAACCTCGGGAGTTCAAAAAGCGGCCTGGGGAAACTGCATGGGGACTTGCCTTGAAGGAATGGATTGACCAAAAACTTAGAGGGTCATTGGAGTTGCTCATGTACGCTGCCTAGACCCTGCCTTAAAGAGAGGGAACAGCAAAGGAGTGGAGACGGTAACAAACTGAGATGGCAACATGACAACGGGGAACAGTTGCACCCTTCATGCTGATGGGTGATGTATGGGTGACCCTAGTGTCCTTGTGTGTGTGTATTGAACTCTGGGAGGGTCTGTGTGCCTTCAAAGATGTGCTTTGTAGGTTATTCTACTGAGAGAAGCTAGTGTATAGAAGTCTTAGGTGCTGATCTCCTCACTACCGCATTCAACTGACATGTGCCAAGGAGGAAGTTGTCCAATGTGGTCAAAAGAGGTCATTGATCAATGGATGAAATTCACACCCTACCCATAAAAGTGCCTCTCCTTTTATCTTTTGTATAATGCAAAAGGTATTCTCCAAGCTTCACTAATATCTACGTAGGTATAGAATTAGCAAACTCGGTACAAGCTTCACTGTACTTGAGAAATATCAATCCCTGTTGGTATTCATGTGCTAATGCTTCTGTGTATTACTTCACAATAACATTTTAATGTGCAGTAACAAAATGATTGTGTTCTATTTTTAAATGCTTGAGGGAATTGCAATATCACGCCAACAAACTGGTGATATGCAGGAATACCTATTCATCAAATCTACAGGCATTATCCCATGGAAAAAATTCTTGATGCCATTGGAAAGTAGATGCTTCAGATTTTTAAAGCCAAATTCCAAGAAGCCAAAGACCTGATATACAGAAAGGTAGATTGTAAATAATGGATTCAAATTGAGCACTAATGTCTTGCGAATGGCCTTTCATTTTGCAATGTGACCTATATTCTGTATATTAGTAGGTTGCGTTGCAAAATGTCTGGTCACAAGAGGTAGCACAGTGCCAGCCTAATACATTTTCAATTAGCAGGTTTCTATTTCAGGCCCACTGTGATCGGCTACAAATAAAGAGATGTTGGCTACTAATAAAGGGATGGTGGCCTGCAAGGAACAGCAAACCACAATCCTTGTGTTTGGATTGCCAAAAGGGAAAACAACTTTCAGGCTGCCTTGTTCCCTAAAGGAATATGTTCTCTTTTAAAACAAATGCTTCCCATTTGTGAAGACACTGAGGGTGCATCTTGTAGTCCCTTGGACCACTCCCTACTACCCCTGAGAGTGCCTGACACAATCCCAAAAGGGGAAACTATCCAACAGAAACTGTTTTTTCTTTGCGAATGAGTTACTACCTCCTTTGAGGAGTCAGAAAAATATCAGTGGTTTGCATTCATACATATCATGTGATTCACAGTTAGAAATAGAGGTGGGTGAGCCGACAAAATAACTGGGAGAGCTGAACCAAGGGTCGGCTCTGGCTCTAAGAGCCTGTGCATGAGCCAACCCCTGAAAATATATACCATTCAAATCATGCAACATATTACAACAAACACAATGTTAGACTGTGATAATGTGTCTTGAAAGTGTTGCACCTTAGTACAGCAGACTATATCGCTGCATTGAGGAGTATTTATTAAAGGTGAAAAGCTTTAAACATGATCTGAGAAACATTACTGCCCCTTCCCTGATGACAATGCTCTTAGTGAACTATGATACCAGTCAGTTTGCATCTGTACCCTACAGATTGCTTAGATTCTTCCAAAAAAATGGAGCAATATTATAGGTTATTAAATAAAGCACAAGAGGTTTTTGTACAGCGAGAATCCTAAACCCACATATTGAAAAGTGCTCTCATAGCTGATAATGAAGAACATTTTGACTCAGTGAAATAAAGTATTTACCTAAGATGACACAATTTGGTCAAGCAGTGAAGTTGGGACTGTTCCCAGATTTTCCAGTTTCACACTGTGTAATGTGACCACCAGATGGGTACTTCTTCCTGATAGATGAGATTAGAGGGTGAGGGATGGGCAGAATCCACATTATCTTGGCAGTTTTTCTTAGCACAAACCTTGTCCAAGGGCATAAGAGGGCTGCACAACAGACACAGACTACTTTACATGTTTTTCAGCACAGGGAGATTTGCATTGATTCTCAAGATTCTGGACTGGGGCCGGATTCGAACCCGTTTATCTATGTCGCACGGTCGGCAGCTGTGAACACTAGGCCGCTTCACTCCTGTTAAAACTCAGCTTGCTTTGGGCTTGAGGTTCAAAGAGGACCTTTAGCTGTGCCAGAGTCAAGCATCGGGGTCAAGCTAGGCTCGAGATTTTAGTGGCTCGCTCAATGGCCGCTGCTCCCAAGAAGCAGTAGTGGAGCGGGTAGGGGAGGGGAGGGGGTGGTTTAAAAAATAATTTAAAAAAGATCACTTACCTGCCGGCCAGCCGGCTGCCGCCTCTCCTCTGTCCTCTCCATCCTCTTCCTGGCTTCTAAGGGAACAGGAAGCAGGAAGCAACCAGGCTCCCCTAAGCCAATCACAATGCTGCAATGCAGCATAGTGATTGGTCTGAGTGCCGTGGTTCGGCGCTCAGCCAGGGAAAGGGAGCATGGGCATGTTTACCACCCAGACTGTAATGCCCCCTGGGTGGAGAACATGCAAAGTGCACATGACTGTTTGGCCGGCCAAGACAGCCGGCCGAACAATCATGCACACTTAGGAGGGGGTCCACCACTCCTCCCCCTGCGCTGCCCAGCCTCACCCTACAAAACTGCCTCAGCACGGAAAAATAAAATGATAATAACAGTGCGTTATTATAATTAAATGTTTCCTTTTTTGCAGTGCTGAAAAGCAGTGGGGCGACGCTCCTCTGCCTTAGTGGAGGAGCCGCCCCTGGGCTCGCTCACCGCTAGTTAAGACGAGAGTCCCCTATCATGTCCCTCCTAATTACAATTCGTAAAGAGTGCAAAACCCTTTTTGCCAATCAGAATTTTTTGAATCACAAAAAGGGGTTTGGTACAGTTCAAAAAAACAATTTTTCAGCTGCAAACCATGGATTTATTTACAAGCCCTGTGAGCCGCAGGAGCTTCACTTCTTTTGACGTTCCAATGGTGCAGAGTGCAGACCCATATCTACATGGCCAAGCAAAGCCACTCTGCGTGGCTTTTCATGGCCTCGTAGATATGATATAAGGCAACACATCGCAAGTCGCTGCATTGCCTCACACTGCATCGGAGAGGTGTGCCATGGGCATTGCAGTAGTTGTTCCCACGCAACGCCCATGGATTTTGACACATTCCCAGATTTACAACATAGCGTAAATCTGGGAATGCATAAAAACTGTGCACTTACCATGGGGTAGCAATACCAGGTGAATTAACTTTTTTCTCTTTTTATCTGTGCTGCATTCTGCACCACACATAGAAAGAGGTAAATACCTCCTTTTATTTTTTTTTTCGAGGAAGGTTTCCCTTCGTGGACATAAACAATCATTCCTAAAACACAGACACCCTTGCACCATGATGCAAAGGTGCTTGTGTTGGCGCAAGGCAGCCATTTGTGCATGAGCACAGTGAAAGAGGACAGTAATGCACCATATCTCATAGATGCGGCGCATCCCTGCCGTTTTCTTTGATGCAGGGACGCGCAGCAAAGTGACTTGCAACGCTGCCCTGCCTCAAAAACCTGTAAATCGCAGGGTTTTCAACCACAAAATGGCTTTGTACATGAAGCCTCAAGTTCCTTTGATATATAGTACAACCTACATGCTTCTATACAAGACTTGGTAAAGCATCCTTTCCACAGCCAATAGTAGAAATAGGCACAGAAGCAACCCCAGTGCTAAATGTGTAAACAAATGAGTGCCGGTGCAGAAAGCTCTGCCCAGAAGCCCGGGGAAGGTGCAGTTAAATATCGGCGTGTGAAATTCTAAGGCTCTGTTTTGTTAAATCCATATCTTTTAAACCACTGCCAGACTCTCCCTACCTCTGTATCTCACTCTGGCAGCTTCCTGCTTTCTCCCTTCATGACATTTTTTCCATCTTTCTCTACCTCTGTATTTTTGCTTTCTAACTTTTTCTCTCTCTTGCTATCCTTAAAGGACTAATATGGAAAAATAAGTGCCAGTCCCCAAAAATATCTGCCGTGGCTCGCACTGGCAACCACTGGCTCAAATTAAGCACTGCGTAACCCACTGCTTTCATGCGTGACATCCTCCTTGAACAAAGGAAGCACATTTTTAAAGTAACTTCCACTGCCAGATTGGTTATTTTTGCTTTGAAAGAGCAAGCCGTTTCCAACTGCAGGTCATCTCCAGTCTTGATTATGGGCTTTCAAATGGGGATAAATTCTTGGTCACACTCCACAAATGCTCCTTGAACAAACAAGCCAGACATATCAGAAGGACTGAGAAATCAGAAACACAGAGGCTCTGATTACAGGTTGGACACAGCTGGTGGGGTGCAAGCTCCGCATCCTTAAAACCGGAAACATCTGCAAGTGCAGTGCAATTGCAAGTTAATCCTTATGGAATGGTAAATAACCAGGCAAATCCAGGTTTTGTGGATCTAATTACTGCTGGAATTGCCAATTTCACTGGAAATAATGCTCCCATTTACCACCTCCTCTGAACTGGCCTGTGCGGGTTGCGGGAGGGACATGAGGCGGGTCCTACTGTGAGCTTCCAGATGGGGGTTTTCCATGTAACTTTCATGCCATGGGGGGGGATCGGACAGAGGCCGGGCTGCAGTTTTGTCCACAGCTGCTGCCAGATTCGCAGGTGATTTTACAGTCCCAATGTTCAGACCAGTAAATTGGGGCGCAGTGTTCCCGCCCCCAGAAAATGTGTGTGCATCGGGCCAGTTGTAATCAGATAGAGCAGTATCCCACTAGGGGACGCTGCACAGCCCAACTCGTAATCAGGCCCATAGTCTCAATCATGTGTGGGTGTCACTTGTTACTCTTTAATGACAGAGCTGTCTACAATTGACTGTGAAATATTCACAAACATACTCAATTAAAGACACCTACCCATCACACTTGTGCATTTGAAGATGGTTCTTACCTCTACAGCCCTCCTGTTCGCAGGAGTAATAACGTTGGACTATATTCTCAGCTCCTCATAACGCTACTTTGGCCCTGGAACCAAGAATGTCCTTTATGTTCTTTTGAACTCAAGTCACAGTCCTCTGCAGTACTTCTACATCGATTAGTTCATCCACATAAAACCCTTGTTGTTGCGGAGGACTGTCATTTGACAAGCTTCATATCCTGCCCAAAATCCATATATTAATCAAGAACAAAATGTTCTACCAAAGCCTTCCTGATGGTATAGTGGGATGATTGCCACAACAACCCTTAGCAGACAAGCCAGAGGCTTCCAGATTACCCAAAAAATGTGTCCTGCTAAGCATGGTGGCCTACAAACCTGGCCAGCACTCTCCTGCATTTTATTTAGAAATTGTACAAACTCTACAGATTCCCTTTTACTCTACCAAGGAGGACCCAGATGGGAACCTCTTTGTATTCTTTGCCTTTGGTAAAAAACAATCTACCCTGGGAGTGATCCCTAAGACTTACTGTCTTGATTTGAGACTGAGAATTATTTGAAGGGTCACTGCATTCAGTCTGTTCTGTTGCACAATTTAGTTTCTCCTAGGATCACCACATGCACCTGGGCCCTTGTCATCGATCTTCCAGAGACACATTGTGGTTGTCATGCCACCCGTTCATCTTGAGCCTCAGCCCTCCAAGTTCCAGCTTTCTCAGGGTTGATGCGAGGTTGTGGCATTGTCATCAGGAACTACTGTACTACTTTTAATCTAACATTGTAGGAGATCTAGACGCTGAACCTATGTATAACCTACCTCCTTTGCCTGAGACATCCTTATCATCTACAAGGTCTTAATGTGCGCACCAGCACACCTAGACACTTGTAGCAGAGTGTTGTCATGGGTAGGACTCTCTTTGGGCCCCCTAGCGACATAGTACATAATTTCTATTTACTTACTTGTCCTTACTACCATTTCCTTCTGAATAAAGGGTCAGATTTTTATTAAGGCATATTTCGGTATTGTTGGCCTTCTGTGTAACAGTAGAAAAAGGTAACATAGATTAAACATAAATTTGACACACAAAATTATTGACACGAAATGTATGCACAATTTTAGTAATTGGAAGATAAAACTCGCAATAGCCATATTGAATACTTTTACAAGAAGAGACATTCATTAGGAAAAGGAGGAAAACATATTCTTCGCGGCCACTTTTGCTCTGTCAGTATGTTTGTACCAATGCCTGTTTGAAATAAATGAATGGGCACGTATTTTGCCAATCTACTGTCATTCATGAAGGAAAGAAGGCAGGGGGAGTAGGAACTGGCACCAGATGAAAGGTAAAAATTAATGTGTATCTCCAAACTGAAGGGGGTGGACAGTTTTCATATTTGTGGTGAATCTTGACCTGTCTTCATTTCTCCTAAATTCCTCTGGCGGCATCCCTTTTCCCACAAGGATTGATGAAGCGGTTGCTCGAGTACAGTATTTAATGCAGGTCACTGCTCCTAATAATTTCTGGACAAGCTTCACTACTTAACTGCACCAAAACTTTCTTCATGCATGCACCCGAGAGATTTCTCTAAGTTCACGCCTACTAAGGCAAAAACCTCTATCACTACTTCATAATTTTTGTTGGGCAGTAAATCTCCAGAACTGGATCATTGATACATTTGTGTCCTTATAATTGAAGCTTGGCTGAAGTCATGATGGATCTGCTCACACCTCTGATTACTCAATTACACCTTTTAACTAGAAAATCAAGACTGGGGGAGTAGTCGTCATATTTCACAAAAATATCATCCGTTGTAAACGTCTGACATCAGAATCTTTCTCTACATTTTAATGGTTAGTTTTGAAACTCAAGTCTAATGCTTCCTCTCCCACCAGAATCAAGATTATGTACTGTCCACCTCGCAACCTGCGGTCGCCAGTAGGTAGTTATAGTTAGGACCCTGTTTCCATAGGAAATCCGCAACATTCTATTTTGAATAACTTTGGCGCCGGTCGACGAATCCTCGCGAATTTTTCAAAATAGGTGGGGCGCTACGCTCCGCTCCTACCCTGAAAGTCTCGGGGGGATTCGTCAAGCGGGGGCTGAGAAAAAAGGGGGGTCCCAAAACGCGTTTTCCCCATGCATTTTTCCATAGGACCTTTAGACACAGCTACAGCCCGAACGGCTGAACAGAATTACTTGAAATTTGGCAGAGAGGTAGCCATAAGGTCAAGGAAGTGCCTTTTGTATGTTTGGTGTAAATCTGTTCAGTATTTCCTGAGAAAATAGCATTTAAAAGCATATATATATGTGGGCGGAGCCTAACCACACATCTCATCCTGAGATCTGATTGGCTGTCAGCACTTCATCCAAGAAGTGTTGGCAGCCATCTTGGGACCAATATACATGATAGCACCTCATTAAAAAGCATTGCAGTTAATAGAAGGTTTTAAGACTTTAGTTACATTACAAATCATTTGTTGATGGTACCATACTCATTTTAGGAATTGTGGTATGTTCTAAGGTGATTTTACCATGTGAAAAAGCCTTCTGCTGGGATATCATGATTGAGAGAAAAATATTTTCTCATGCTTTTACCACAGAGGTTTGGAAGGTGATCTATAGGCTAAACTGAGAGCATATTTTCTGTAAATTCACATTATCTTTCTCAGTCATGTGAGAATGAAGTCTGACATTCTCAGTAAAACATGTACATCCAACAAGGGCAGAGACTGTCAGTTGATTCCTTTGTGTTCTACTGCAGCTTCCCAGAGTGTTCCAAAGAACTACTAGAGCGCTAACAGTCCTACTTATGATAAACGTATGGCACACCTGAAGCCATCTTGCTTGGATTAAAGTGGTAACTCTTAAAACATTTAATTTAAAAAGGAACAAAATGAGGGGGTTCATTTTTCCATAAAAAGTATGATTAGTGCTGCAGAAAGAAAAATTAGGGCACATTTTGAGTGACTTCTCAAATCCTCTTCTATTTCATTAAAAAATTCTGACATGCAGACTGAAACATGCACTTTCAATACCAGCAGCAGTTTTCCCTGGTGAGCAGTAGCTTTACTACAGTGATCTAATGAGCAAAAAGAGTGCTAACATTCTGAATTTATGGCAAATGTGTGACACATCTGAATGCCTTCTTGATGGAATCAAAGTAAAAAACTGAAAGTATTTCCTACTGAGGAGACTGCAGTAAATGAGGAAATTAGGAAACTTCATAACAAATAAGTCTCCCAAGATGGCCACCAGAGACAAAAGAGCCCAAATGTAGCCCAAATATCACCCAGATGTAGCCCAAGTATAGCCCAATGACAGAATGTCCCAGAATGTTCTTAAAAACAACTAGAGCGCTTACTGTCTTCATTATGACAAAAGTATGGCACACCTGAAGCCATCTTGATTGGAATAAACTGGTAACACTTAAAACATTTAATTTAAAAAGGAACACAATGAGGGGGTTCATTTTGCCATAGAAATTATGATTAATGCTGAAGAAAGAAAATGAGGGCACATTTTGAGTGACTTCTCAAATCCTCTTCTATTTCATTAAAAAATTCTGACATGCAGACTGAAACATGCACTTTTAATACCAGGAGCAGACTTCCATGGTGCAGTAGTTTTACTACAGTGATCTAATGAGCAACTAGAGTGCTAACATTCTGAATTTATGGCAAATGTGTGACATATCTGAATACCTTCATGATGGAATCAAAGTAAAAAACTGAAAGCATTTCCTACTGAGGAGACTGCAGTACATGAGGAAATTAGGAAACTTCATAACAAATAAATCTCCCAAGATGGCCACCGGAGACAAAAGAGCCCAAATGTAGCCCAAAATCACCCAGATGTAGCCCAAATATAGCCCAATGACAGAAGTGTGCAAAACACTTATTATTTTGTGTTTTTGCAGTGTTATATAGTGCAGACTTGTCAGGTATTGGAGTGCTTTACATGAGCATTGGTTACATCACACAAGAACAAATTCATTTTGGTTGTAGACATGGGGAGACTAAGTGATTTGACCAGAATCACAGAATGTCGAGCTGAAGCAGAAACTTCAACCTGGTTCCCCAGTTGCAAAGTCTGCAGTTCTGGAAGTAACACCACATCCTCTCCCCTAAGTGCAAAATTTAATCAAGTGGTCAACTGGATAAAAAACATAAAGATAACAAATAATTTAAAAGTGCTTTGTCGCTATTTGAAAACTCAGAAAATATGTCCTTATTTTAGTCTTTTAGAGCACTAACCATAATTTTGATGCCAATAAGACCCTCTCATATATGTAATTTCTAAAGGAAATGCTCTAGGTATTACAGTTTTGATTACATCAAGATGATGTCAGGCGTTCCACACTTTTGTAATAAATATAGAATGTTAGCAATCTAGTTGTTCATTAGGATACTGTTGAGAGGCAGAGGCCAGGGGCACGGACTCTGAAAATTGAAGGCAGGTAGGAGGGTGCAAAGGCAACAATTTAACCACACTGAGCAGGCAGGAAGGGCCGTGGAAGCACAACAGACTATGGAGGGCAGTGGAAAGGGGGGCAGGGGCAACAAACCAACAATACAGGACTTGCAAGAGAGGCTGTTGGAGGGAAGATCTATTACGGGTCAAGGAAGCTAGGGGCGGTCCCCAGATCCCCGGGAGCCACCACAGAACTGAGCAGGAGAGTGAGTCAGGGACAAAAGGGGCACCTTAATTTGAGCCGGGGTGCCTAGGAACGCTTGCTCCAAAAATGAAGAAAACAGACATATGAGACATGGAATTGGAGGCAGAATACAATGGCAGTTTAATGAGAAGATGCAACTTCAAAGAAACCGCAGAATAGAGACAAAGTACAAAATACAGAATCCAGATAATCATACAGCTGTCATGATATTCTCTGTATCTCAATTAATGTACTGACAGAGAGAGAGAGAAAACACATCTATAAATGCATCATGAGAAACAAGTTACACCAAGGAAAATGTTACCTAGGAACACTCACGTTTACTCTTAGAGCAAGCATTCCTGCAATTACAATACAAAATCTTTTAAATGCAAAAGTAAAGAGAACAATGGTTAAACATAAAATGACATTTCATATAGGTAAAATAGAATAAGATACTTCAAGCAAAGCAGAGCAAGACATTTTAAGCAAAGGAAGACAAGAGCTCCCAGCTCTTGGGGAAAACCTGCACTGCCTGTTAACCTACATACAGACGGCGAGGTAGTCCGTCGATATCTGTGGGTGCTCCCTTTTTATATCATTTTGTGGGCTCCTTTGCACGCTACATCTACCTACGTATGCTACCCAAAAGCTTCGTCTGTAGATTTTACCAGACATTTCGTCATTTACCCACTTAATGCTGACAATGGACTGGGTGAAAAGGTCAGTCTCTCAGGCCAATCGCTTATCGTAAGTTCCATAGAGCAAGCAGAAAATAATGGGTATTGTACGGGAATTCAATATATTCATGTATAAAATTTCATCAGTTCTCCTAACTTGACGCTCTGCGGTTGCCACTTCCTTAAAAGCGGGAAACCTGCCCAGGAAGCAAGTACCAGTCCAGGATGCAGCCTACTGTATGTCGACAGCTTCAGGGGGATGTTGAACTTTGATACCGAGCACGGAGCACTCGGGTAGGGTGGGGGCTACTAGTTTGGAGCAGAAGGCCTCGCAGACCTGCCTTCAGACTGCTATACACTAAAATTGCAGAGCTATGGTCAATTTAACAAAGAGGCCTACATATTGAACAGAAGGGCCTACACAGGGGTTTTATGCTGGCTGAGTGGTAAGGATGTCTCAGGATAAATATATAGCAACACAGGACCCGCTGGTCAATTTAATACGGCCTACAAATGCAGCTGGCAGGGCAAGGACAAGGGTCTCATACTTCAGGTGTGGACAGAACGGGCCAGGGGGCCCCTGTGATACAAAATCTACCCTCCTTCAAGGCTGTGGCAATGTAATAGACCATTGTGGGCAGAAGGAAGAGGCAATGGTAGTACAACCATACATGCCAACAGACCCGATTCAGCCAGGAAACGTCCAATGTTTTTAAGCTCAAATGGGCTTTATTTGATCTGTCTCCTGTCTACAATATCCTCTTTTTCAATGTAACTCAAAGGGGAAAATCAATACCCCAGTTTTTTTTCAAAATCTCCCTCTTACCAAGTTCAAAATGTTCGCAAGTATGGTACATTGGATCATGGAAGGAAATGGGATGGGGACATGGACTTGGATAACAGAGGACAGGAGGCACATGGAGAGGTGCACCAAACTGACCCTGCAGGGCAGGCATCAGGGTTTGCAGCAGCACAATACACCACACAGGGCATGCAGGACGGGAGTGCAGCACAACAATCCATAGAAAGCAAGAGGGAGGGGACAGGACCATGCACATGGACAACAGAGAACAGAGGGGCAAGAGGCAATGGTAGCTAGCTGACCATAATGGACAGACAGGAGAGAAAGCTGCAGCATAACAGACCATAAAGGGCAGGAGGGACGGATCAGGGGCATTACAATGGAACAGACAAGCCAGGAGGGAGGGAGTAGGGCTGGGGGCAAGGGGGCAGGGCAGGAGCAGCAAGATAGCCATGGAGGTCAGGCAGGATGGGCACTAGAAGCAAGACACACCATGAAGAGCAACAGTGAGACTGTGATGGCATACACACAGACCATGGAGGGAAGGTGGGAGGGGGTCAGGGGCAGTTAACTGACCACACAGGGAAGGTGGGAGGGGCCATGGCAGCACAGAAGACCATGCATGGCAAGTGGGAGGGTTAGTGGCAGCACAATGGCTATGATGGGCAAGAAGGAGGGTGGAGGGGCATGCACAAAGGACGATGGAGGATAGAAGGGAGGGTCAGGACCTGTGCACAGACAAGAAAGTTCAGGGGAAGGGACCTCACAACAGACCACACGGGGCAGGCAGGAGGAGCAGTTGCAGCACAACAGACCAGGGAGGGCAGAAGGGTGTGGCAGTACAATGGACCATGTAGGACAGGA
This sequence comes from Triturus cristatus, assembly GCF_964204655.1. Taxonomy (NCBI): domain Eukaryota; kingdom Metazoa; phylum Chordata; class Amphibia; order Caudata; family Salamandridae; genus Triturus; species Triturus cristatus. Next base: position 1,238,311,908 of record NC_140591.1, on the reverse strand, counting down.
GGAAGAGGATAGGGGCATGGCATGTGGACAGGCAGGGTGGAGGTGGCAGGGACAGGTTACAGTCATCTGACAATGCTAGGCAGGTGGGAGGGGAGTGGCAGCTCAACAGAACACTCAGAGTAGATAGGAGTGGCAGGTCCATGGGACATGGTGGGCAAAAAGGATGGAGCAGGGGCATGCACAAAGACATCGGAGGGCAGGGGGAAGGAGAATAGGGGCAGCAAGCTAAGCACAGAATTTAAGCAGGAGGTCAATGATGGGGCATAGAATTGGGCAATGGAGGGCAGGAGGAGTGGACTGGTACATCATACTAAATTGAGGGCAGTGGCAGCACATCAGACCATGCATGGCAGGAGGGAGGAGGCTAGTCCATGGATTCACACAACAGAGGATAGGGAGGAAGGGGATGGGGCAGCAAGCTAACTGTTCTGAGAAGGCGGGTATTAGGAACTTTATTGTTTTTAAAACATTGTGTCTGTGCGAACTACTTAAAATATGAACAAGTATGCAGCATAATCTCACTTTTATTCAGGAAGAAGAGGACGTTTGTGACTGTGACTCCAGGCTCACTTGGCAGAAACACCCCCTGACCCTCCACCCCCTATCGCAAAATGTAATGCCTGTGAAAAGGGTAGGTGAACACAGTGTTATATAGAACATAGTCCTGAGAGCACGATTGAAAATGAAAACTAGATATAGTGTATGGTATAAACTATGCACCAAAAAGTGTGATATAAGATGAACCGGGCGTGAAATATAATATGCAATACATTGTGCGCAATGACAGATTCATTGGAGAGTGCGAGATAGCACAGGCACTAGCGCGTGCTATGCGATATGCGCCTTGGAGTGTAATATGCACAGGGCAGTGTTGTGTAACCTAACTAGTCTTTAAAGTTGTAATATAAAATATGTGCCGGGGAGTGTAACGTTGCATATGCACTGTGACAAAGATATGGATCCCAGATTGTAATATGTATGGCATAGCACTGTGCGTTATAACATAGGCATCGAGGAAGGCACGTTAGATGGGGCAATATAACCCGTGCGAAGACAAGTGTGGCATGACATATTCACGGGGTGGTGTTACAGTGCACATGGGCTAGAGAGTGTCATAGCATATGCACTAGCTAGTGGAATACAACACAGAGGTGTGTGGCACTCGGCAGGCAATGGTGGGTGTAACACAGCATTGGGCTCTGTCAGGAGCGCCCTGTGACTCTCAAGTGATGTTCGTCCCCTTTCCAGAGAGTCAAATAAAAAGTATTACACATCCGGATGTGTGTTTTATTAACCGTGAGGGGGGTTTCTTGCATAGTTTTGGTCGAATTTTTGTCGAATCCCCTTTGAATGGCTTGGTGTGCATGTGTATTAAATGTGCCCGTCAATAGCTACCCATGTTTGTATAAATAAACGACAAGGGTGTCTACCGGGATTAGGCACGGTAGGGCATCAGACATGTCAGAGCTTCACTAGTGGTGTAAATACATTCCACGTGGATTAATTGCATGCATAGTCGCCTTTTAATGAATATCACGCAAATCGTCATGGTGATAGGTACGTACGGTTTGTCCAGCATGTCCTAGGTGTGTCTATAAATATATATTTTTTTAAAATAATAAAAAACAGTGGCCGGCCCTGGGGATTGGGGTCAAAAAATATAATTAGGAGACTGGCCCTGGGGGATGGGGTCATCAGGGCCAATAAATTAGAATAAGAAGGGGAACCAAACAGCCCCCCTTCTTAAAAAACTAAAATAAATAAAAGACTGGCATCGTGCCGTAGGCCATGCCCCCTCCGTGCAGCACTCTGCAAACGCGCCCCCAACAGGCATCTCCAGTATGCGCCAGGGAGCTGCGCTGCAGCCAGGTGTTCTGAGGCCAAGCCCCTTTTTACACCTCTCTGCAACGCAGCTCTGTGGCGCTTACTGGAGGTACCTAGTGGTCTAGTTTGACCCTAGGGACCCTTAGGATTCAAGGGGACTTAATCTCTCAACTTAGAACAGCCACAGGGCGCGTTTACACAGTGGTGAAGGGAGGGACGGGGCCTGAGGTGACGTGTGCAAACACGCACTATGGCACGTTTTAAATTGGGGATATAATTTCCCTTCAATACTGAGGGCCCCTGGGGGCTAACTAGCCCACCAAGTGCTTCCAGTAAGCGCCACTGAGCTGCATTGCAGAGAGGTGGTCCAGGCCGTGCCACTTTTTACACCTCTCTGCAACGCAGCTCTGTGGCACTTACTGGAGGTACCTAGTGGGCTAGTTGGACCCTAGGGACCCTCAGGATTCAAATGAACTTAATCTCCCAACTAAAAATGGACACAGGGCTTGTTTACACAGTGGTAAAGGGAGGGGACGGGGCCTGAGTTAACGTGTGCAAAAACGCCCTGTGGCCTGTTTTAAGAGGTAGTTTTAATCCCCATGCCCTATTATATACTAGGGGCTTACAGAGGAGGTCATGCTAATCACAGGGGGACCCCAACGCATAATGTTCTCTAGTGTATGTAGGTGTTTTCACTGTATTCTAAGTGTCTTTTAACATAGCACTGGCTCTAGGACTGGTTAGTCAGACTCAGTTACCACCAGTATCCGTCTGAAAAAGTTGAGGGTACAGGATGATTTTGCAACAAGGCTTCTTTCTGCTCTTCTTTTTGTTCTTTCTGCACGTTATCCTTCTTCCTGCACTTATCTTCGTATTTGAGGACTTCTGTTGCTTCTTTCTGCACTTCTTTTGTTTCTTTCTGTGCATTTTTTCTTCTTTCTTCACATGTCCTATCTCTGTAGGCATAGTTAGAAATTAGCATTTAAAAAACCTTTGAAATTCACAGAAAAAACCATAGGTTTCAGGCACGTTATAGTTAGGAATTAGCATTTAAAAAACCTCAGCAACCGGCACTGTGCAATCATTGAAAATGGCATCTTGCACAGTGCGAGCTGTAGTTTTCTGCTGCTCGAGTAGATTTTTACTCGAGCGGCAGCTTTCTCAACACGAACTGGTAGTTTCTCATCGCGAGCGGTCGCGAGCATACGCGACCCCTCGCAATGAGAAACCTGACCTCCTCGCGTTGGGAATCTCGCCGGGAGGTTTATTTTCCATGCTCGCGATCGCGAACAAGGAAAAAGTCTCGCCAGGATGTCATTTTGCTTGCTCGCGGTCGCCAACTTGACCTTGAGGACCGCGAGCAAGCAAAAAATGACCGCAGCACTACGCAACACTACGCTACGCGTGTTCGCACTGTGCTACGTGCAGTTCGCGTAGTGCGAAGTAGCGCGAACTGCGCAAACTACGCGAGCGTAGCGTAGTGCTTCGCCCAGGCCTAATGAGAATATGTCTGAAATGTTAAATGACTTCACCGTTTTCAAGAGAAAACGAAATAAAGAGCAAGAAATGGGATCCCTGAGGCATAATGAAGAGAACTAAAATCCCAAGACTACAGAATGCATTTGGAATCTCAACCATTTCATATTTGACTAGGAAAATCTTGCTGCTCATAAGAAAGCTTCTCCTGTTTTGTCTTCCCACTTACTTTGTTGCTAAAGAACAGTAAGTTTGAGCACTTAGCAATATTTTTTTACAAGAAATTTAAAAGGAAAGAAGGTTCTCTTGGTTTGGCTTCCCACCAATCTCCCTTTCCAACACTTAAAAAAAATGTCTGAACCTCTTCTTTCACTTTAAACAAATAATATATGAGATCCTGCAATCCAGTAGAGAAGGCAGTTTCCAATTTCTTTACTATAGGTGACTTGTGACACGCCTGTTCAGCTGTAATAAAGACATGACGTAACTGCTTCACTGTAATAACTTATTACAAATTGAAGAGTGATAAGTCAGTAGGAGATATTTACGGCAACATGTTTAATTTTTTGCACGGCTTAAGTATTAACAGAAAAACATTTCTATGCAAGTCTTTACACAGTCCGAGATACAGGACTTTTATTTGAATTTGACTTGTAGTAAAGTGATCCTAATATATTTTTGCAACAAATATTTAACTTTTTTAGTATATATAATCTTGCACTACAGATTCTACTTTTATTCTTCATGTTTGCAAACTTGCTACCTCTTTCATCTGATAGAGCAACATTTAAGGTGTGCTCCCTGAATATTGACACCACAGTAGCAATGGCATCAAGGTCAAAATATTGAAACTAAAATATCAACAGGTAAGTAAGTCTAGATTTCATATACATAACTTCATATAAATGTACTTTGGTGATATATAAATATCTTTAAGATATGTAGATATGGAGTTGGGAATAGTAAATCTATACTTCCCTCTTTTCATTTACCTTTATATATTTTGTCCCTCAATATTCTGCCCTCAATATTCTTATATGATGATATTCTGGTAGTCGATATTCAGTAGTACAACCAGGATTTAAGCAGTTTGTGGGATAGGTGATGTGTGACCATGTATTAAAAGGAATAAGGCACCCTGGCGTACATTATAAAGGAACTCTGCCTTCGGCCTCATTCCTCTATATGGTCATGGAACCCCTCAGTGCGCTGTAATATCCTTATAATTAACGGAGGGGGTACCATATTCCATATAACTCAACAGTGGTGGCTGGTGAACTTTGGTAGTGGTGGGGGTGTAAGACCAAATCATCAATTTGCCCGGGTCAATGAGAGCAGCAAGGGTGCACAAGTGTCCCAAGAAATGTTCAGGGGTTTCTCCTTCAGGGAATTTCTTTTAACAACAATTGGGGCAAATGTTGTTTTTTCCAGCCCAATTTCCTTAATCAACATGATGTACCCTACCTACAAGGAGGTCTGAGCTTGAGGTGACTAGACTAGCTAGTGTAAATGGATTTGCTAGGTTGTCTATATTGCACTAAAGCCATGGCTAAAAAAGAACACATTATTTTGCAAATATATTATTGTTTTTTGGTCCACCAGGTGGAAGTACTTTAAATATAATGCACACAGCTTCTGTGAAAAATAAATGCAAGTTAAAGTAACTGGAGTGAAGTGCACTGCTTTTCCTTATGACAGCTCAGTTGCTTAATGCTGTCACTGCTAGATGTTTGTGTGTAACCGGACAGTCATAGAAGTGGCTGGCACAGTGGAAACAGAGGCATGCTTTTATAGCACAATGAGGTCGCAGTCTATGACTCAAAACATTGTGGGTATGTGAGTGATTATTTAAGCATTGTATTAAAAAAGGAATAAATCCGCTGAAAAATGTGCAAAAACATTTAGGGCCTGATTTAGATCTCGACAGACGGGTTACTCCGTCACAACGGTGATGGATAAACTGTCCGCCAAAATATAAATCCAAGTATAGCCTATGGGATTTATATTTCAGCAGACGGGATGCGTTGTAATGGTTTATGGTGTAAAGCCCTGCGTTGTAAAAGATCTTGCGGAGTAATGGCATGCTTTGTAACGCAGTCGTTGTAAAGGATGTTTACCAAATTAAAAAATACTATACATGCATGACACGTCCTCCTCTTTGCTGCACGTCCTCCTCCTGCTGCAGGCCGGTGTTCAGTGCGGGCCCCAGCCAACTCCCTTCAATCAATCAATCAATCATGGCATTTGTAAAGCTCGCTACATACCCGTGAGGGTCTCAAGGCGTTTGGGGGGTAGCTGCTACTGTTCGAAGAGCCAGGTCTTGAGAATTCTTCTAAAGGTCAGAAGGTCTTCGGTCTGCCGTAGGCGGATGGGGAGGGTGTTCCATGTCTTGGCGGCGAGGTGGGAGAATGATCTGCCACCGGCGGTCACTCTTCGGATGCGGAGGACGGTGGAGAGGGCACGGTCTGCGGAGCGGAGCTGGTGGGTGGGGGTGTAGAGGCTGAGTCGGCTGTTGAGGTACGCTGGTCCGGTGTTGTGGAGTGCCTTGTGTGCGTGGGTGAGGAGTTTGAAGGTTATCCTCTTGTTGACAGGGAGCCAGTGCAGGTTTCTCATGTGGGGTGTGATGTGGCTGCGGCGAGGGATGTCGAGGATCAGACGTGCGGAGGCGTTCTGGATGCGTTGGAGCTGTTTCAGGGGTTTGTCTGAGGCTCCTGCGTAGAGGGCATTTCTGTAGTCCTGTCTACTGCTGACGAGGGCCTGGGTGACCGTCCTTCTCGTTTCGGTGGGGATCCGCTTAAACATCCTGCGATGCATGCGGAGGGTGTTGAAGCAGGAGGAGGAGACGGTGTTGACCTGCTTCGTCATGGAGAGGGTAGAGTCGAGGATGACCCCTAGGTTGCGTGTGTGGTCGGTGGGTGTTGGGGGTGTTCCTAGTGCGGTCGGCCACCAGAAGTCGTCCCAGGCCGAGGGAGTGGATCTGAGGATGAGGACCTCCGTCTTGTCTGAGTTCAGCTTCAGTTGGCTGTTCCTCATCCAGTCGGCGATGGCCTTCATTCCTTCGTGGAGGTTGGTTTTGGCAGTGTGGGGGTCCTTGATGAGGGAGAGGATCAGCTGGGTGTCGTCGGCGTAGGAGATGATGTTGAGGTCATGCAGTCGTACGACGTGGGCAAGCGGTGCCATGTAGACGTTGAACAGCGTTGGGCTGAGGGATGAGCATTGGGGTACGCCGCAGATGATCTCAGTGGCTTCGGAGCGGAAGGGGGGAGGCGGACGCTCTGTGTTCTGCCGGAGCGGAAGGAGGAGGTCCAGTCCAGGGCCTTCACTTGGATTCCGGCGTCATAGAGGCGTGTTCATAGTGTGCGGTGGCAGACCGTGTCGAAGGCAGCTGACAGGTCCAGGAGGATGAGGGCTGCGGTTTCTCCGTTGTCTAGCAGGGTCCTGATGTCATCAGTGGAGGCGATGAGGGCAGTTTCGGTGCTGTGGTTGCTATGGAACCCAGACTGGGACTGGTCCAGGATGCTGTTCTCCCCGAGGAAGCTGATCAGTTGTTTGTTGACGGCCTTTTCGATGACCTTCGCCGGGAACGATAGTAGGGAGATGGGTCGGAAGTTCTTGAGGTCTTTGGGGACCGCCTTGGGTTTCTTGAGTAAGGCGTTGATCTCTGCGTGCTTCCAGCTCTCCGGGAAGGTCACAGTCTCAAAGGAGATGTTGATGGTTTTCCGGAGATGGGGTGCGATGGTGCTGCTGGCTTTGTTGAAGATGTGGTGTGGGCAGCGGTCTGCCGGGGACCCGGAGTGGACGGTGTTCATGATCTTGATGGTGTCGTTGTTGTTGATGTTGGTCCAGGAGAGCAGGCGGTTGGTGCGGGTGGTGGTCGTGGGAGCGGGGGTCTCAGTGGTTGCCGGGGTGGTCACGGCATTGAAGCTGTCGTGGATGTCTGCGATCTTGCGATGGAAGAAGATGGCCAGCAAGTCGCACAGGTCTTGCGAGGGTGGGATGTCATTGGTGTTGGAGCTGGGGTTGGAGAGTTCCTTCACGATGTTGAAGAGCTCTTTGCTGTTGTGTGCGTTGTTGTCTAGGCGGTCTTTGAAGGAAGCCCTTTTGGCGGATCTGATGAGGTGGTGGGGTCTGCGGGTGGCGTTCTTGTAGGCTGTGTAGCTTTCCGGTGTACGTTCGCGGATCCAGTTCTTTTCCAGCTTTCGGCATGTTTGCTTGGAGGCCTGGAGGTCTTCGGTGAACCAGCTGGCTTTCTTGCAGGTGTGGCTCTTGGAGGGCTTCTTGAGCGGGGTGAGGGTGTTGGCGCAGTCGTTGATCCATTGACTGAGGTTGCGAGCGGCGTGTCGGGGTCGGTCGGGTCTGCGGGAGGGCGGCGGGCGAGGGAGGTGGAAAGCTGGTCTTTGGTGACTTTGCTCCAGCAGCAGCGCGGCATCTGTTGAGTGCGGTGGTGCGTGGTGGGTTTCTGGAGGGTGAAGTGGATGCAACGGTGGTCGGTCCAGTGGAGCTCGGTGGTGTGGTTGAAGGAGACGTGGGGGCTTGCGGAGAAGATGGGGTTGTGACGAGTTGTCTGAGTCCGAGGTTGGCGAGGTTGTCGATCAGGGCGGTGGAGTTGATGTCGTTGTTGTTCTCGAGGTGGAAGTTCAGGTCCCCGAGGAGGATGTAGTCTGTGGAGGCGAAGGCGTGTGTGCTGATGAAGTCGGTGATGGAGTTGCTGAACTGTGGTCGGGGTCCGGGGGGTCTGTAGACAAGGGTTCCACTGAGGGTGGTGTTGGGATCGGTGTGAATCTGGAAGTGCAGGTGTTCGGCGGTGCTGAGGGTGTCATCAGTGATTGTCGAGACTTTGAGAGTGTTCCTGTGGACGATGGCGATTCCTCCTCCTACTCCGTTGGTGCAGTCCTTGTGGGTGATCTTGTAGCCTTCCGGGATGGCTATGGCGATGTCGGGTACCAAGGAGGGGTTCAGCCAGGTCTCCGTCAGGAAGCCGACGTCTGGGGTATTGAAGTCCAGTAGGTCCCAGAGTTCTATGGCGTGTTTGTGTGCAGAGCGGGTGTTGAGGAGGATGTTTCTGAGGTAGTTGAGTTCTTTGGTAGGTGGTTTGGCGGGCAGGATGCTGGTGAAGCTGCAGTTCTGGCAGGAGAAGGGTCCATGGGTGCGCTTCGGGGCGGCTAGGCAGCACGTGCGTGATCGTCTGGCATTGAGTGTATGAAGGGTGCTGGGGTCGTAGCGGAGTCGGGCGTCGTGGCGTTCGCGGGGGCAAGGGTTTCTGGCACTGGGCGCAGTCCAGGCGCTGACAGGCGCAGATGAGTTTGCCTTAGGCGTGCCTTCAGCATGCCAGCGGCACACCCACTGCGTGCATCCAAAGCGGCCTCCATATGAGAGGATGTGGGAGGGAAGAGCAGCTGGGAGCGGGGCGGTGAATGGGATTGCGGGAGGGCAGGGCCGTAGGGGACGCAGCGGCAGGAAAGGCGAGGGGGGAGCGGGCGGGGGTTTACAGAAGGCAAAAGAGGGCACAAGGGACAAATAAAGACAAGATAACAGCGCAAAATGTGGAATTAAGAAACAGGCAAGACAACAGTGCAAAAGGTGTAATTAGAAAAATGGGCAAGACAACAGTGCAAGATACAGTAAAACAGACAAAATTACTGACAGTAACGCAGTAGAATGAACGGGGCACGGACCAGTTGTGAACGGCAGCAGCGGGCTCAGGGCACACAGGTAGAGCTGTGTGGTGGCGAGGGGAGCGACCTGCCTGGTGACAGGGTCAAGGGTCGCTCTCTTCACTGCTGCGCAGCCTCCATATGAGGGGATGTGAGAGGGAGGAGCAGTTGGGAGGCGTGATCGGGTCGGCGAATGGGATTGCGGGGTGGCGGGGCTGCAGGGGATGCAGTGGTGGAAAAGGCGAGGGGGGAGCGGGCGGGGGTTTACAGAAGGAAAAGAGGGCACAAGTGACAAATAAAGACAAGATAACAGCGCAAAATGTGGAATTAAGAAACAGGCAAGACAACAGTGCAAAAGGTGTAGTTAGAAAAATGGGCAAGACAACAGTGCAAGATACGGTAAAACAGACAAAATTACTGACAGTAACGTAGTAGAATGAACGGGGCACAAACCAGTTGTGAATGGCAGCAGTGGGCTCAAGGCACACAGGTGGAGCTGTGTGGCGGCGAGGGGAGCGACCTGCCTGGTGACAGGGTCAAGGGTCGCAATTAACCAATCCTGGTGCTGCTCTCATGATCTTAACCAGAATGAGAGAAGCACCAGGATTTGAGGGAGCGGCCTCTCTCGGCACACCGGAGGCCTGTGCTTGGTCTAACCCAGCTGTCTTAAGACAGCTTGGTTAGAGAGGTTTCAAAGTGCGCATGTCTGGCTAGTTGTCGCTAGACGGACGGCCAAGGGGACATGCACACTTTCAACTGAAGTGCCCGGCAGCCCACCTTCCTCCCTGCTGCTGCCACTCAGCAAGCCCCGCCCTGTCCTGACACTCTGTTTGGGATGGGTGGATGAACAATAAAATGGTAATGAATTAACTTTATTACCATTTTATTTTCCTACTCTAGGGCTTTTGGGTTGTTTTAGTTGGCTGCTGTTGTTAAGGCAACTGGAGCTCTTCTGTGCCAAATTCTTCCATTAGGGCCCCCTCTCTCAGCATTGGTTGCAAGTTCCACCTTTTACAGTGGTGGAGCCTCCCGGATATGTGTGTGATCTACCACCAGTGGAAACCTAACTTGAATTCAAACAGAATTGCCTGCCTGTAAATCCAGAAAGGACACACCTATTGCACACGGTGGAAATGCGCACACCATTTAAACTGTGAGGTACCGGGAAGGGGGATGTGTGAAGGTAACGTGCACTCCGGATAATCTGAGGTGCCTTCCAGTTTGCGTGCGTGACTGTGATGCACACACCTTTAAGAAACTTTAAGGTAATGTTCTTACAAATCTCATGTGTATAGTTTTTGCTGATCTAGTAAACCAAATGAGTTCTGTGCACACACATTCTGTATGTGCATACCGGTGATGCACACACATTTGGGTGACTTTGTTGCACATTTTCCTTATACTTCATGAACACTTGAACATTGATGCACACCGCAAATACTCAGGGTTATTGATTTTTAAAGTTTATGGCCAGTGCTATATTCTTGTTTGCATTTCATAGCTGTTACATGAAGCCTTAGCACCATTAGTGACTATCTAGTGTTAATTCAAGGACTTTGCAGTGCCAAATTTGTAAAAAAATAAGTGCTGGTACCCAAAGCTCTGTTCAGAAGCTTGTGGCTGGCACTATTGAATATCTGCGAAGTCTTCCATCCACCTCATGGATCTTTAATCCAGTACCAGATTCTCCCTGCCCCTTTATCGCACTCTTGCCAGTCCCTGCTTTCTCCCTTTGTGACGATTTTTCTGTCTTTCTCTTCCTCAGTCTTCCCTAAACGCTGGCTCATTTAGGGACTAGAAGTTTGGGAAATGCTATGATGGTGCCTACACCTAACCCATGATGAAGCACTGATGTACTGAATTTTTAGTGATAATGTTTGAGTTTGTTTTCAAGGGAAGGGCACATCATTTGCAGGTTTTTTAGTTTACATGTTATGCTAATGGCTGTAGTTACCCATCTAGTATAAACATTGATTTAAATATCTTAGCCTGTACTGAGAACATTTAAGGACTTGTTTCACTTCTTGTTTCCTCTCTGTACTGCTCATTTTAGTCTCACCTTGCAGGAATGGAATCTCTGAATCCTATACTGCTGTTCCTGGACTCCCCAGAGGAGCCACCGATTTGTCTGAATGCCTGGTTCACATTATTGCATATTTATTTAGACCAATAGATGCACAGCTTTACAGGGAAGAAAGAACAAATGCACTTTGGAATACTGTCTGGGCCTTGGAGGGCAACCATTGTTTGAACATTTACCTATTGAAGACCAGGCGAAGGACAGGAGTTAGATGAATAAGATGAGGCAGTGGAACGTGTTGGAGCAGCATTCTGGATCTCAGGGTGTTATTGTCAGGAGAAACAAATTCCTTTCAAGAGAGCAGCAGGCAGATGAATCCCTTGAAACATATATAAATGGATTTAGGTCATTAGCTTTGTCCTGCAAATTTCAAGGTTTCACTGATCGGGTAATTAAAGAACAGATAGGGGTTCATAGTTATAACAAGGAAATTCAAGAGAAATTACTTTCTTCTAAGTAGTTGATTTTAACAGAAGTTATTGAGACAGCCAACTACACTGAGTATTTACAAGAGGAGAAGAAAATTCTTCTGGAAAATCCTAATGATGCTGTGTTTGTGATTAAATCAAATGTCCAAAACAACAATATCAGTAACATTGATAACGTCCAAGATGATCTTCCAGAAAAGTTCAGCAATTTGGAGCTGTACAAATTTGGCACGGATGATATTGTGGAGAAAGTCTCGGGTCAGTTGTGTGTGCGTCTCAGGAGAGGTGGTGGAATATAAGTGTTGTAGCTCGTAGCAGTTCAGGACAGGAAAGGAACAGTATTGAGGCATCCCTCGGGAGAGAGAGAAACAATGTTCCTGGCGCGTCTTGTTTGAATGCTTCAAGAAATGCCAACTCTGATAGGGTTGCCCAAGGGAAATGTTGCAGGGAGCAACCTGTAAGGATGAAGGACTATTCATCTTCTAGGTAAACACTGCTGATGTTCCTGTTATTGTACGTTCTGATTTTTCCCCTCATTGTATAAGACATTTCTGCCTTGCAGTGATCTTCTATTTTAAGCTTTCTTGCATGTTATTGATTGTAATTTTCTAGGTATGTTTTTATTTTTTTCCTCTAATGAAGGGGAGATGTGTTATGTCTTGTGTATATGGTGCCTGCATGTGTTGCGTGTCGCTTGCTGTGTCTCATAATGTTCTGGCTCGAGTCCCTGTTCTGCTGTGGTCCATGTGGGTGCAAAAAGAACTATTGATGGACAGAATGCAGAACAATGTCATACATTCACCCCAGTACAGAGATCTGGGCCTAAATCCATCGTTTTTTTGCTCACCATGCCATTCCAGTTTGGACCCAGCCATATGCAAATCATTCTTGACCCTGTGCCCCATGGGAACAGTCCAGCCCGAACTGCCAGGCCAGGTCCACCCTGGACTGGAAACAAGCATCCTAGGACCAGTTTCGGGGTTTCACCCCTCTTCAGCCAGGATAGCTTGATTCCAGTGGCATGGAAAGCACGGGACTCATGTCTGAGCATACCCGTCCCACTCAGGGTGGCAAATGCAAAAAGAACTATTGATGGACAGAATGCAGAACAATGTCATACATTCACCCCAGTACAGAGATCTGGGCCTAAATCCATCGTTTTTTTGCTCACTATGCCATTCCAGTTTGGACCCAGCCATATGCAAATCAGTCTTGACCGTGTGCCCCATGGGAACAGTCCAGCCTGAAATGCCAGGCCAGCTTCTCCCTGGACTGGAAACAAGCATCCTAGGACCGGTGGCGGGGTTTCACCCCTCTTCAGCCACGATAGCTTGATTCCAGTGGCATGGAGAGCACGGGAGTCACGTCTGAGCATACCCGTCCCACTCAGGGTGACAAATGCAAAAAGAACTATTGATGGACAGAATGCAGAACAATGTCATACATTCACCCCAGTATAGAGATCTGGGCCTAAATCCATCGTTTTTTTGCTCACCATGCCATTCCAGTTTGGACCCAGCCATATGCAAATCAGTTTTGTCCCTGTGCCCCATGGGAACAGTCCATCCGGAACTGCCAGGCCAGGTCCTGCCTGGACTGGAAACAACCATCCTAGGACCGGATTCGGGGTTTCACCCCTCTTCAGCCAGGATAGCTTGATTCCAGTGGCATGGAGAGCACGGGACTCACGTCTGAGCATACCCGTCCCACTCAGGGTGACAAATGCAAAAAGAACTATTGATGGACAGAATGCAGAACAATGTCATACATTCACCCCAGTATAGAGATCTGGGCCTAAATCCATCGTTTTTTTGCTCACCATGCCATTCCAGTTTGGACCCAGCCATATGCAAATCAGTCTTGACCCTGTGCCCAATGGGAACAGTCCATCCGGAACTGCCAGGCCAGGTCCTGCCTGGACTGGAAACAAGCATCCTAGGACCGGTGGCGGGGTTCCACCCCTCTTCAGCCAGGATAGCTTGGTTCCAGTGGCATGGAGAGCACGGGACTCACATCTGAGCATACCCGTCCCACTCAGGGTGACAAATGCAAAAAGAACTATTGATGGACAGAATGCAGAACAATGTCATACATTCACCCCAGTACAGACATCTGGGCCTAAATCCATCGTGGTCCATGTGGGTGGCATGTTAGAGGATTTTAAGTCCTAATGGTGATTATCGAGGAGAGGCCCTGGAGGGAAGCGGGGAGGCTCCTTCACTAAGGCGGAGGAGCGTCGCCCCACAAGAAAAATAAAATGATAATAACAATGTTATTATCATTTTATTTTTCTCTATTCTTTGGCGCTGTAAATGTGCGGTTGGAGTGGGGCTGTGCCAGCCACAGAGCAGGGGGAGGAGTGATTTGCAAACTCTAAAGTGGACATGACTGCTTGGCCGGCCATATTGGCCCGACCAAACAGTCATGCACACTTTGCATGTTCCACACCAGGCTGCGTTACACAACCTGGTGGGGAACATGCCCAGGCTCCCATTACCCGTCTGAGTGCCACACCACGGTGCTCAGACCAATCACAACGCTGCTGTAAGGCAGCGTTGTGATTGGCTAGGGGAGCTTGGGTGCTTCCTGTTCCTGCGCAACTCGTGGATGAAGAGGACGGAGGAGAGCCAACTGCCAGGAAAGTAAGTGCGTTTTTCTTTGTCCCCCCCTTTTTCTTTTTTTTAACAGCCCCCCATCCTCCCTGCTCCGCCCCTACTCCCCGGTAGCAGCCGCTACTGGAGGGAAGTTATTCTTTGCTGTGCTGCTCCATTCTGTGTGAGTTTGCCAATAAAGACACAAATTTAACCTGCACTTTGTCTCTTAACGGATACAAGACATTCTGATTGGTTGCTAGAATCACCTGAACACACAGGTGCCAATTACAATCCGGCAAAAACCGGGTACGAACCGTCGGACGGAGGCTTTTTTCCGTCCGACTCGTACCCGGTCGTAAAACTTTACAAACATGCAAGTACGATTCGCACGGAAACACCATTTCCGTACGAGTCGTACAAAACACCGACCGACACAAAAACACATACAAATGGGATCCGGGGAAAGAGCCGACGTGACGTCGGGACGCTCTCAGGCCGCGTTTCACGACCCAGGAAGTACGATTCGAACCGACAGCAGTCCGGACGGCAATATTTTTACGGCACCCAAAAAGTGCCGGAAAAGCGAAGTACGGCGCGAAACGACCAGAGTAGGTGGGCCGGTAAGCGCCGTACCCCCCCCAGCCCCCGCATGTACGCGCCGTACCCCCCCCCAGCCCCCGCATGTACGCGCCGTACCCCCCCCAGCCCCCGCATGTACGCGCCGTACCCCCCCCAGCCCCCGCATGTACGCGCCGTACCCCCCCCAGCCCCCGCATGTACACGCCGTACCCCCCCCATACTCGGGTGTACATACACAGGGGGTTTGACACGTACAGTTCGACACGTACTCGGGTGTACATACAAGGGGGGTTCGACTCGTACTCGGGTGTACATACACGGGGGGTTCGACACGTACAGTTCGACACGTACTCGGGTGTACATACACGGGGGGTTCGACACGTACAGTTCGACACGTACTCGGGTGTACATACACGGGGGGTTCGACTCGTACTCGGGTGTACATACACGGGGGGTTCGACTCGTACTCGGGTGTACATACACGGGGGGTACGGCGCGTACATGCGGGGGCTGGGGGGGTACGGCACGTACATGCGGGGGCTGGGGGGGTACGGCGCGTACATGCGGGGGCTGGGGGGGTACGGCACATACATGCGGGGGCTGGGGGGGGTACGGCACGTACATGCAGGAGCTGGGGGGGTACGGCACGTACATGCGGGGGCTGGGGGGGGTACGGCGCGTACCGGGCATCTGTTTGGACGTCTCCATGGTTGCTATTGGAGTTTGGTGCGGACGGTCTTTTAACCATACGGTTGTACATTCGGACGCCCGGGACGGATCGTGATTCCCCGGTCGGACTTCGCTTTTCACGTTTGTACGGTAAATCGTCCGAGGACGTGTCGGACACTTTTTCCGACACCAGGACGTGTGGGGAATTATTCCCAATGCGACTCGTATGGGCTTTTTACCATGCGAATCGTGATTGCCAGTTTGTACGGCACTTGTACGATTCGTACGGTAAAAAGACCGGATACGAGTCGTACGGGAATTTTTTTTACCGGATCGTAATTGGCACCCAGGACTGGTCTGGTTTGGTTCAGATGTTGCCAACAAGCTGCGGCAAGTTGCTTTTTCATTAATTCTGAAAGGCTGCCCATCAACCAATCGGAGTAGGTCCCTTCGTTTACTCCAAAATGGATTCCGGGCATCCAGTCAGAATACACTTCCATCCCTCCCAGGACACTTCTGAGGGTCAGAGCGGTGCAGGCAGCCCAGATGAGAGCAGCTCTCTGTGCTGTGGCACGGGTTCTTCCTCTTCATTTTAGTCCGCCGCATAATGGATTTTGACAGATTTTCTTCAGCTTTGGTGTATAGGGACCAGCATAGAAGATAGAATACATATTTAAAACAGTCTGCATTGCTTGTTCCTCTGCAGGAGTCCTGCACGGTGTGCGAAGCCACGCAGGAAAGGGAAGCTCTCAAAGAGTTCAGAGCCTGCAGCATCCTTTTGTGAATTATTGATGTCCCTGCCTCTCTGACTAGCTCACAACGCGTCCTTTTCCTGCACGCACACATTTTTAATATTTTAAATGTTATGTGTGTACAAGTCATTTTGTATGGTATATGCATTCCCCTGTTATCGAGTTTGTGTCCTCAGTACTCCAAAATATTTTAATTAATTTTTCAGTTCGTTATGTTTCGACGTAGAATTCATATGCATCAACTCCTCTTGTTTTATATTCCAAAATATATTTTATTAAGTATCACACTACTGAAAAAAGTTATGTCTAAAATTTATTTAAATGAAATGAGTTATATTTTAAAAATTATAGTAAAATGTATTTTTAAATTAATAAGGAAGTCAAAATATTTTAGTACAGAATTATATTATTTTTCAGTACATTTTTGGAACATTAAATTGAATTATATATATTTTTCAAAAGTAAAAATAAATAAATAATGTAAACATTATTTACTTTGGCGTTCTATTTTAAGTTCCTGCCTCCATTATTTTCTATGAGAGGGTGTCGAAGTATCAGTGGTTGGCCATGGGTGTTGCTAGACTTACTCCAGGTCTAAGCTGTAGTATATTTATTACTTTTTTTTTTTGGCTATAATAGCTTTAGAAGTGCAGTTTGTGGATAGCAATGAACTTACTCTTTTGGGGTTGGGTGTATATCCCTCTGTAACCCCCTTCTTAGCACTAACTAATCCCCTCCTAACTCTGCCCTAATCCCCTACCAATTAGTGGTAAGAATTATCCTTTTTCCAGCCACTCTCACAGTCCCTCCCACAATTAATGCTAAATATTAATCTTACGTATGTGATGTTTACACTCGTAGGTTTGTGAATTGCATTTTGTAGTCTGTGTGCAGTTTTATTTTATCATGGCTGTAGCTTTGTAACTGAGGTAAGGACTGAGTCAAGGAAAAGGAATCGACAGCAAGGAAAGACTGGACAAAAAATATTCAAACTAGCTCTAATTCTCCACCTGTCTTGCTGCCCCCACCGTGGGTGCAGCCATAAACCCCAGCAAGTTGGAGATGGTAACAAAACTGTGGCTGTCAACCTTCAAAAACCAGCCTCCAGTCCCCCCACTGCCACCGCTGGGAAATCCCCGATTGGATAAATGGCTAGTCTGGCCCTGATGGATGGGTAGTACAGATTGCCTACTGTCCCAGTGAATCAGTTTCCTAGCACTGTAAATAAGAAGCGCTAGTTTCCATTTCAGGAAAATCCCAGGAGGCTATGAAATTCAGTAGCATCAGATTCAGTATTCAAGGGGTGGGAGATGTGGGTGGACAGAGATTGTTGCAGAGTGAAAACAGTCTTTTTAGGTTGTTCAATAATACTTAAGTTAGCCATCCCTCTTTCGAAGGAAGGCACAACAAAGATAGCTGTCGTGTTTTTTTGTCCTGCATTCATATTTACATCACTTGCATGTTTTTTATGTTTTGGCGACGGAGTCAATTGGATCTACAACTTTCTCTTTAAAACACATTGCTTTTTAAGATAGCAGATATGTGTTTCTATGATATTATTATTCGTTTAAAATGTGCGTTGAAGATTACCCAATCACTGCAGAGGATCTCCTTGGATGTTAGAGTGAATTATTGAGCTTGCCAGAATAAATTCTTATACTGATTGTGCTGAATTTCACCATGCGTTTGTCGCCTAATCAGATATGAATTTGATAAAAATATTTAACAGCCCGTTCTTTTATTAATTATAGCAGTTATTTGCATATATTAGCATTCATCTTTTTAATTAACACGGTATTCCAATAATACATGTTGGTGTGGTGGCATACAGACACTAAAATTGGCAGTCATCTTGTGGTACCCCAACAAGAGTTAAGTTACCAATTTAGCGCCAAAAGGAATTCCTTTTAATGGCCTTTCTTTTTAGTCTTCTTTTTCTGCCACTACAAAGTGACACATCTTCGCCACAAAACAAAGACAGAGGCACCGAGTTTCCTGCCACCTGTGGTTTGATTGCCATACTGTGACCTCTGTGGACTAAGGGCCTATTTCGACTATAGCGGTCCATGGGACCGCTGTAGACGCGGTGATGGTCTGAGCCCCGCCGCAGTGGCAGTCCGATCACCGTATTCTGAGTGCAGCAGTGGGACCGCCACAGTTGCCGGGGACCAAGGATCCTGTGGCGGTGGCGCAGCGGTCTGAGGCCTCAATATGCTGGTGATGCCGCTGCGGCACCGCTGAGCATATTAGTAGCTGCCTCACTGCAACCCTTTCCACAGCGGTGAGCCTGCCATGATAAGGGTGGCAGTGAGGCAAATCAGGGGACCTTTGTGCAGGGGGTGCATTCAGGGAGGCACAAGTAGTGCCCCCTTGCATGTCTGCACCCCAGGTCCTGCGCTGGTCGAAATGCACTACATGGTGCATTTTTTCCTGTGCAGAAACGTGATGCACACTCCCACAGCTCTGCCTTTCTATGGCTCTTCTGTGACCCTCTGAAAGGTACCGACTTGGGACCGCTGCAGCAGGACCACTCACCAGGATTCAAGTCAGAATCCGGCGGGTGGTCAGACTATGGGAATGGTGGTGTCGCATCAGGGTGTAGTAGCCCGCTGGGAGACTGCCAAACTTGCATTCAGGCCTTAAGACAAGCATGGCCTCACAATTACTAATTGCAAGTTTTCACATGTATATGGATATTTTTGCCACTGATGAAGTGATCTCCCTATGGTAAATTATAGAGAAAAGTAAAAAAGTTTATTTACAATTAAAGAAAATTTCCAAAATATTTTTGTGGTATATATTAATGTGAACTAATTTTATATATTTATTTTAAATGTAGAATAATATAAAACATGTTACAGCATTATTAACTTCAACATTTTCCAAAATTCTAATTTTAATTATTTTGTGTATGTTAAATTTAAAGTCACGTGATTTTCGTGAAGTTTAATAAAAATAAATACCATTCATAGTAAACAAATATTTTATTTAAAATGCTTAAAATTGATACATGCAATTTTTTATGTTAAACATACTGTTAATTTTTATATTTAAAATTGTTAATAAAATATTCAAAAATTAATTACTAATTATGATTTATTTATAAAAATTTACATTAGTCTCAAACAAAGTTTCCAAGTTTCTTTGCTGCTCAATTCTTCTTTCTCAATTACGGAGAATCTCTTTACATGCTTTCTCAGAGCCCTTGAGGCAAAACCTATGGTATTACTTCCCTGTACCAAAACTGCCCTAAAACCTTTATTACTGGCATCTGTAATTATCTTGTTCTGTACATTGAGATTAAACACTTTAATGGTTGGTGCTGATTTCAAACCCTCTTTTATGCTCCAAAAACCCTTTTCACATTCTTCACTCCACTTGAATTCAAAACCTTTGCTCAATAAGGCTGTTATATAGAAAATGTTGGAGACAACATTTTCTATGCAGTAGCAATGCAACTCTGCCATGCCTACAAATATTAGGGGTGGGTGGAACTCAATGAGTTTCACTTCGCCGAATTCTGCGGAGTTACATGAAAACTCAGTGAGATTCTGCAGAGTTCCGTGAACGGGCAGAATTAGGCACGTCTTGCTGCTCATGCTGATTTTTAGCGCCTGGAGCTTTTTCTGCACAAAAAAATCAACGCAAACTGTACCATGCGGTGCACCAGAGGATGCTGCTTCTCAAGTTGATTTTGTAGCCACTCAAGTAGATTTTCCTCTTCAGCGGCAGCTTTCTGACCTCGAACAGTCATGACTACCCATGTTAGGGAAATCTTGCTGGGTGCCCTCCTAGCTTCTGAAAATCACACTAGGGAATGCCAAACAGTTAGTGAACTGTGCACGAGAAAAACCTCCGCCAAGTGGCGGTTGGCGGAATTTGGCCAGAGCTCTGCATTAGACATTGACCAAAACTCCGCCAACTCCTCCGGTGGAGCAGAATTTATCGGCCATCGCTCTCTAACATATTGATACTGTCAAGCAATACCTCCTTACACTTAATGCCACCTTTTGTAATAAGATATTTTACAATGTTGTTCCTTACAAAACAACATTCTTTCACTTCATGTTGCAGTTACGTGCATCCATGTCTCATCGCACATCGAAAATGTTGTTCTTGAAGCATCCGACCACATCGATCCCACCAAGCATCCTCTACCTGACTCTATGGAAAATTGTGGCGGCTGTGACTAACCAAAATGGCATCATAATAAATCTAAAAGTGCCATAAGGTGTTACTAATGCCTTTAGAGCTCATGCATTTTCAGGCAGCATGACGTGGTGGTATGCAGAGATTAGATCAAGGGTGTTGCTCCCTTTAAAAGGGTAAGACTCTCCATAGTTTTGGGTAATGGGTTCTTGTCCAGTATGACATCCTTGTTCAGTTCACGAAGATATGCCTCCGGTTTGTTCACCAGGGCCACAGGGGTGAACCATTTAGCATCTTCTCCAGGCTCAATTATCCCAGAACTATGTAACCTATCCAACTCTTCCTTCACCTTTTAGCTTGCAGTCAGTGTAAGGTGCCTGACTTTCCCTTCAAATCTTTTAGCACACTTCCTCAACTTGATTTTGTGCACATAACTTTCAAACACCCTCGTTTTTCCTCAGTACCTTAAGAGGCTTCTTTCGTGAAATCAAGAAAACAGTTCTCCAATTTATTGAGTTGAATTGAAGGAGTGGCACTGAGGTTTAAAGTTATTCCCGACAATTCTAGTGGGGCTTTGCAATATATAACCACAACTTGATGGGGTTGCCACCATGCTCTACTGAATTAACATTCAGTCTTTTTAATGGTATGCTGTCACCAAATTTATTTTCAAATGATTTGAATGGTAATAAGGTTAACCATCCTCCAGAGTCAACATGACAAAAAGGCTGGAGCACACAGAGTCAGTTACAAAAATAATTGTGGTAATTCAGCCAGTAGGCGGTGTTGAGATTCAATCAGGATTTATTGAAATTAGCTACACAGCAGACAGGAGCGCAGGGTGGTTGCATCGCCAACTCCAACTGCTCTCTGCACATTTCAAACAGACACAAGGCAACCAGGCAACACCCCAACATTCTACAAGGTAATGCCTGGAATGGAACATAAGAACACTCCACTGCAGCATAGGGCTGCAGTACCAACAGAAAATAGGAGGGAAGATACAACATATCCTCCTTTCTCAATAAATGAACAACAAAAACTAAAACTACAAAAAACAAAAAATTAAATGATACATGAAAAGATCAGTAAAATAGAAGCAATTCAATGAGGGTACTTACTAGGCACAATTCTTGATCTAGAACTCCTAAGGAATGACCCGGAGGGTCCAGCAACCTCAAGACACTGAGGTACAGTTGGGGAAGAAAGATCAGTATTTCTAACTTTGACAATTTTCCCAAAATTCCACCATTTCCCTCCTTCAACCTGTACAGCATTCCTACCCACCCTGGTGACAGAAATGGGGGAACCAAACTTGCTCTCACCCTTCTTTACATGTAAGGCAGATTTCACTCGCACAAGATCACCCACTGCAACAGGAATAGTCTTAACAGCTTTCTTGTTATCAAACCAGGATTTCTGTTTGAATTGAGAGTTAGCAACATTTCCTCTCACTAATACCATGAGGCTGTTAACATCTGGAACGAACTTGATCCATTTGTTCATCCACGCGGGTTTTAAACTAGGGTTTGCTCTCCTTCCCCTCAAAAGCTTGAAAGGCGAGACTTTAGTTGTGGAGTGCGGAGTGGTCCTGTAGAACCAGAGCATACTATTAATTGAGGTAGTGTGGTAAATAATTTAATTACCGGAACTTAATTTGATGCGGAAAATCTATAACAATAGCTCAGTAAAATAAGAGGCAGAATCCGTGGTATTAGAGGTTCGGAACGGGCTTTATTCCAAAATCAATTTAAATTGAGGAGCTCCATATTCCATCACCACGAAGGTTCAGGAAGTGAAGACGCTACTTTATTGACAAGTAATCATTTTTATACAATATGCATTACAGTGAAGCAAATGCAGGAGGCGTAACAATTGATAGTAAAGATAAAACATACATGCGTAGCAAAAGTGGGTGTAACTGGGTGTAACTAGAGAACGTCATCAGGTATGATGTCATAATAGGGTGGTTCCATGAAAGAATTTCGCAATGTCAGCAGAAATACATGGCCGAAATGCGCGCGCAGCGGCATGACGTGTGATTGACGTGCAACTAGGGGGGTGAAGGGGACTTGACATTTAGCTCTACATGTGGCGACAGAAGTCTGGAGGGTCAAGTCAACCTAATCCCAAATCATATCTAACATCCTATGTTTAAAGAACTGTGTTATCCAAAAAGAGAAGTCTCTTAGAGTAGAATCTTATTCTATACTGACTATACTGACTGTTAGTGCGTGTACAAGCGTCTAAGTGTCTACACTAGATGCGGGGGCAGAAATCTTCCATAGTAACAGGGCTATGAATTACTTGCATAAAGACAGAGGAGCCGGGCCCTTTGCTCGGTAGCTGGAAGAATGTTTACTTAAACTACTAGACAGGAATGCATTGGATGGGGAGCGGAGCAGATAATTTCGAAGGTGAAATACAGTTTTTTTGGCAGGCAACAGACTGATGTCAGGCACCGTTAGCCGCGCAGAGAATGAGACAAAGTTCATGGTCACAGATGCAGGCTCAGACTGGAGCTCTCAGAGGCAGAAGGCAAGAAAAGCTTGATGGCAGAATCAGGGCCTACTCGCCTGGACTGTAAAATGGCATAAGTGAACCATATAAAGCCGGTGGCCTTTCATACTTAGGAATGGAATATCCGGCCCATTCATGGCGGATCTGAAAGAGGACATGTTGACGGTGGACGCACATGTGTTTGCGTCTTCATGACTGGAACTGGAGGGAACATACACGTACTTGTGATTTATACATGAAACCGTTGGGGTCCAAGATAGGGGACATAACTGATCAGAAAAATCCATATTTCCACATTCCCTCCTTGTCCCCTACTTGCCCGTTAAGAGATATCAATCTTCATCAATCCATCGATCTGTTCATATAGCATCATTTGTTCTTCTTTTTTCTTCTGGGATGAATGAAATCTTGGTGGTGGAATACACGATGTGGCACACAGACCACAGATCGCTGGTCCACATTGTAGGCATAGACAGCAACTGAATAGTATGAGAAAGCCAATACCGAGGAAGGATAGGACCTTCCATCCAAAGGTAGATAATACACTCCAAAACCAACCGGACCAAGTCCAGATGCCTGGATTCTGGTGTATCTGGCTTACAATCTTATGAAGACGAGTTATGGCTTTATATACGGATGGCGAATTTTCTGGTATGAAAATGCAACAGCTTGATCCGATGACCCTACAAGCTCCGCCCCTATCGGCCAGGATGACGTCAAGGACAAGACGATTTTGAAGCACAACAATCCGCATAGCAGACTGCTCTTCTGTTAAATTGCCTAAGGCGGAAATAGTTTCGTTCACTACTGCTTCAAGGGTTCTAGTTAATCTACGTATCAGCTTACTATTAGTAACTGTACCTATATAGGGAAAGAGACCTTTATTGAAATCTGTGTATTTTTCCCATGCTGTCTCAGTGTAATCGACTATTGGGAGATCTCTCCTTTCTCTATTGTGTACTAAATGAGTATTTCTATGATAATCAGGAGGAGCTAGAAAAACAGGTGGCAAAAGGAATCCGATGTAGCAGGTACCATCCCAATCTAGAGGCAAACGTATATATGCCGTCTGACCACATATGAAGTAGGAATGGCGGGAAGCTCTAAATGTAGACTTGCCTTGATCGCTAAATTCTATCACAGTGGTGCATCTACTATGGCCCATATGTATGGAACCATTCTTTCTTACACATAATTCACCTTTTACTGGAAATACTGACATGGCAGGCAAAATTGGTGTAGCTTCGGATTCGACATTTAGGATCATGAGATTAAGCGTAAAATTACCTAATCCATACACTTCATTTTCTAGATCAGTTCCTGTTCTTTTGGGAAGTCCCTCCTTGTTAGGGTGACAGACTTTGAATAAAACTAAGTTCAGATTTCCCCATACCCAGTTATTCTGGTAAACTGCAGAATTCGAATCTAGGAAATTAATTAAACTAAACCATGCTCCACAGGATCCATTGTGTGTGAACGGGTATGGAAAGAGAGGTAGAATTCCTTTATAGTTCTGATAGGGAGGGAGTCGACCACATATCCAACAATTTGTAGCATTGCTAACCTGATGGGAATGATGTAACATACTAATAAACGTGTTATTGCGCAGCGCAAATCTATAAGACAACTCATGCGGAGGTAATTCACTAAAAGAATGTTCAGCAGTAACATTGTAAACATGTCTAGAAATAGGATAATATGTGTGCAACAATATACTTGCAGTAATTATTAAAAGACTTAAGAAAAACAAAATTAATAACGTCACTGTGCAATGACTACGCAGTGATTTACAGTACGCATGTCGTTTCGACTTTATCCTTCTGTTTCTTTCTCTATACAGGTCTAAGGGATACATGTCAGAGACAAATTCGACCGATTCACCTTGGAGAGGACTTAAACAATCAAATTGCCTGACTGGTTAGACCGAAGTTTTAGTTTATATTGTTCATGGTTATTCAGTTCAACCAAAGGAAGTTTTGAGTCAATCGGTGAAGACACGCAAGGTGTGTCGTTTACGTCTGACGGTAGTCCATGAAATTTCTTGATATGACTTGAATGTATCCAGCCTTTTCGACCTTCGATCTTCACGGCTGTCCTCGTCGTTAGTAATACGAGTTGAGGCGATTTCCACCTAGGATCCAGCTGAGACTTCCGATCAAAGTTCCTCACTAACACCAAGTCTCCTGGAATTACGTCATGGGGTTTCACCTCGGTGTTGTCGGGAAAGGCTGCAGCTACCTGTGAACGACAAGATCGTAGTGCAGACATCAAGGAAGCCAAGTAATCTGTCAGCATATTACAGTCAATATCAGTTATTTTGCGTGGTATAGGCGTCCCCCACATATTTGGTGGTCTGCCAAAGATCACCTCATACGGGGATAGCCCTGTTCGAGAGTGTGCTACCATTCTCATGTAAAAGAGTGCAACGGGTAAGGCTACTACCCAGTCGACACCTTTCTCTCTACAAATTTTGGACAATCTAATTTTCAGGGTCTGGTTATGTCGTTCCACGAGACCTGCTGCCTCGGGGTGTCGGACACAGTGAAATTTCCACTGATAGCCTAACATAAGTGAAACGTGTTTCATTAGTTCGGATGAGAACGGCTGGCCGTTATCTGAGTAGACAACACGTGGTAAACCGTATCGTGGGAAGAATTCTCGAACTAACTGTTTGGCAGTAGTCGGGGCAGTGTAATCTGAAACCGGGTATGCCTCTGTCCAACGGGAAAGAGCACAGACAACTACGAGAACATATTTGAATCCTCGACATCGTTCCATCTGGATATAATCCATCTGGAGAACTTCAAAAGGGTGATCAGGAGGCTGAAATCCACCCTGTTCTACGGGAATGCTTTTACCTGGGTTAAACTGACAACAGATCATACAGGTACGAACTTTTTGTTTAGCTGCTGCTCGTAAATGTTTGTTAAACCAAATGTGTTGAATGCTGTCTAGCATAGCCTTTTCTCCTAGATGCGCTGGACTATGTACAGTGTTAATAACGACTTGGACCATTGAATCAGGAAGGAACCACACAGATTTTTCCTTCGTCATCCATCCTTGATCCGTTTGGATCCCTCCTAATTCAGTCCATTTCTTTATTTCGTCTGGTGTAGCATGTGTCTGTATGTCAATTACGTCAAGAGCGGGATCCTTTACCGTCATACAATGTGTTGGTGTCAGGACTATTGTCTTTGTCATGTCGGATGTTTGAGTTTGAGCAGTCTGTTTAGCTGTTCTGTCAGCTAGATCATTGCCTTGAGAAATGATATCAGTAACTTTCGTATGAGCTTTACATTTCATAATTGATATTGCAGTGGGTAGATGTATTGCATCTAATAAGGCATGAATGAGGGGTCCGTGTTGAATGTGGGCACCGTGAGAAGTTAAATAACCTCTCTCTCGCCACAGCACGCCGAAGTCATGTACAACTCCGAATGCATAACGTGAATCAGTGTATATGTTGACTTTTTTATTTGTGGCTTGAATACAGGCTTGTGTCAGAGCGATGAGCTCTGCGGCTTGAGCTGACAAGGTATTTATGCAATTTGTTTCAACGATTTCAGTGTCTGTTGTGACTGCGTAAGCGGCCACTAGCTCTCCTGTACCTGTTCTCATACATGAACCATCTACATACAACGTCAGGTCTGGGTCTGACAATGGGACGTCTGTCAAATCTTGTCTGGGTTTCGTCGTGATAGTGATAACTTCAATACAATCATGTGCTAGTGGGTCTGTTCCATTTACAGGTAACAGTGTGGCAGGATTCAATGTACTACAACGTCTGATTTCTATATGTGGCTGAAACAATGTTAATTCGTAACCAGTGAGTCGCGCTATAGTCAAGTGTTGTGTCTGTGTGCGGTTCAAGAGAACCTCTACTGCATGTGGTACTTGTACTGTCAATGGATGTCCTAATACTATGGCATCGCTTTGTCTGATTGCTAAAGCTGTTGCTGCCACTGATTTCAGGCACGCAGGCAAAGCCTGAGCTACGGGATCTAATGTACTAGAAAAATAAGCACATGGTTTGTGTGATCCTGCTTGTTCCTTTGTGAGTACTGACAAGGCAGTACCTTCGCGTTCTGTAACGAAGAGTGTAAACTGTTTATTGTAACATGGTGTTGCTAAAACAGGTGCTTGGCATAAGGCTTTCTTTAGGCTTTCAAAAGCTTGTGTATGTTCCTGAGTCCAAGGGAGAACAGTCGATGTGGCTGCCTCCTGTGTTGTCAATTGAATGAGTGGTTTTGCTAGAAATGCATACTGAGGGATCCACTGCCTACAATATGAAGTGAGGCCTATGAAAGCCCGCACCTCCTTTTGTGTCTTGGGTACTGGCATATTAGCAATTAGCTGGATGCGATCTGGTGTAAGCTGCCTTCCCTCCTTGGACAGCGAGTGACCAAGGTAAACAACTCGCTGGACACAGAATTGCAGCTTAGAAGGGGACACCTTGTGCCCCTTTTCGGCCAAAAATTGTAAAACCGTCAGTGAGGCTTTTTCACATTCAGGTTCGCTTCTAGCGGTGATCAGCAGATCATCGACATATTGAAGCAGGGCAGTGTTGACTGGCATGTGGATACTGTCGAGTTCTCGTTTCAGTGCTTGGCTATAAATGCTGGGGCTTTCTGTAAATCCTTGAGGTGCGCGTGTGAATTTAAAGCTTCGTCCATTTAAACTAAATCCGAACAAATATTGGCTTTCCGGATCTATTGGGACGCTGAAGAAGGCATTCTTGAGATCAATTACAGTAAAGAATGTTGCTTCGGAATCAATAGCTGTCAGTAATGAAGAAATGTCTGGGACTACGGGGTATTGTGGTACTATGCATTTATTTAATTCGCGCAGATCAATAACCAATCGATATACTGGCGGGGCTGTTGGATCGGTTCGTTTAAGAATCGGAATTATCGGTGAATTACATACATTGGAGTCAGTTTCCACAACCACTCCTTGGGTAATAAGCTCGTCAATGATTTGCAGTAAAGCCACTACAGCATCTGGGGGTAACTTGTATTGTCGCATTCGTGGAAGTACCACTTCTGCCTTTAGTGTGACTCGATATGGTGTAATGTTCATGCAACCAACATCTGTTGGGCCTTGTGCCCATAAATGTGTCGGTAAAGTCTGCAGTCGGTGATCCATGTCTCGGGACACGTAGTGCCCTTTGAAATCACGTAAAAACAATCTTACTCCTTCCGGAGAACAACATATTATAGCTCCTAGAGCTTTCAAAGTTTTTATGCCTAACAGGTTTTCTGGACATGATTTAGTAAGTAATAAATCTGTAGTTCGTGTCAAGGGACCGATCGTAAGTGGGAGAGGCTGTGTTACTTCGTTAATGATGGGTTTTCCTGAAAAGCCAAGGGAAATATTCTGTGTGCCTGAGAGGGGTGCCCCTGGTACTTCACTACGTTTTATTGTTGTTCGGCTTGCCCCTGTATCAAGTAAGAATTTTCTATCTTGACCTAACAGTTCGCTGTGTACATAAGGTCCTTCTTGATCTACAGGGACCTCAATAAGGGGTAAGCCAACTTCCCTCTCTAGGCTGTTTCATGAGTATCGTTGATAATCAGGATAGTCATACTGTGCGGTCTGATACATCTGTCGGGTCGTTGTTTGTGTGGCAGCAATAGGCTGTGGTGGCGGAGCTGGCATAGACTGTTGCGGAGCTGGCATGGACTGTGCATGCTGCAGTGCTCCTTGTTGGTTCTGATCCTGTCTAAGTGGTCGTGGTCTTTCTTTTGTATTACCTATGGCGATATTATGTTTTAAGACTGGACAATCGTGTACATAATGACCTGGCTGTTTACAATAGTTACATGTCCCTTTTACAGGACCTGTTGAAACACTGGACTGTGTTATACCCTTCTTATGACCATCAGCTGGAACTGTCTGGGAAACTAGCATTTTCATTTTCGTGTCCTTCATGCGTCTATGTTCATGTTCTTGTTCTTCTCTAATTCTATTGTGATGGTACTGTAGCATTTGTAACATTTGTGATGGAGTGTTACCTGCCAGGTACTCTCGAACTTCAATATTCTATTCTTAACTTTGGGCAAGGCATTTTCAACCAATTTTGTCACAAACAGATGTGGATACGACTCGCTACTTGCTTTTATTCCACTATTTATACCAAAACATTTCTCAAATCGGGAATAGAAATCACTAGTGTCTTCATCTGATTTTTGTTTACAGGCTGAGATTGCACCCCAGTCTTCCTTTTTCGTAGTTAATAAACGTGGCAGTACCTGTACTAGTAAACCTGGTAGTGCTTTGGTCTTGTCCCCGAGCCCTGAACCTGGACCTCGAGCTTTTTCTTCGTTCTCTAATCCTGTCCAATCTATCTTCTGGTCTCCCACCTCCCAATCCTTTTCCTTGAGTTTTTCGTAAATGCCCGCGGGCATTAATACCTTCAATATTGTCATAATGTCGGGGTAGGTATATTCTCCCATGAGTAACATATCTTTAATTTCACGGTGGAAACCCGCTGGGTCTTTGTCATGACTAGGTACCACTTTCTTCATTTCTAATAGTTCTATTTTGGATATGGGTGTGTATACAAACACACGTTTAAACTCATTGTCATCACCCTTTATCGGGTGCACTTCGCGTAAGGGATTTTGTCTATCCATGTAATACGTCGTTCTTTCCTTGATGGGCAGTGAGACATGTTCAGGACATACAAAAAGAATGTACTGCCTTCTATATTCTAATATTTCTCTAATTAACTTAGTACCGGAACCTCTCCATTTATTCGTGAGTAATTCAGTCAATATATCAGGTAAGGGGCCAGGATCAGAGTGTTGGCTTTTATATAATATAAGGAGTTGTTGAATCATATAGATACCAGCTAAACGCTGTTCATCTGGGGCGAGGTTCAAAAACGTATGTGCTAGTGTATCATCACCATATTTTCCAGGACTATCAACCCAGTGTACGGCTGACCTGGCTAATTCTTGTTCGTCCATAGAATCGAGTATATGATAACCCCTTCGTTCTCGGAGTAATTTGTCAGCGGCTTGGAATGAATGTTCGGGGGACCTTATATTTATTATAGGAGTTTGGAATTTTCTGTTATTATCTGGACGAATCGGACATATCGGATCAGTAAAGAATCTAGTATTATTGCAAGATCTTCCTCTACCTACATAGGCCATGGTTTCTAACTGTCCTGTGGGCAGTTCTAATTCTTCCTCGTCCTCAGTTTGTTCAGGTTCGTCTACTGCTAATCTTTCTTCGTGTATTCGTTCTATTTCTTTGCGGATCTTTCGGCTCATAGCTACTATACATGATCGTTTATCGTGTCTCCCCTCTGATATATTCTTACCCCATGTGGTAAGAATTTGCATTTCTTCCGGATTTACCCCTGGTTGATCTTGATTTCTGATCACACAGTTTATGAGGAAACGTAACAGTTCCCCCTGTATTTCCACCTTTTGGTACTCCATGGCTCTGGTAATACTCTCAGGGTCTCGCCCTGACTGAACAAAATGATATATATTTTCTAAATGTGCAGTCATTCCTGGTAGCTTCCCTAAGTATATTGCAGCTCGTCGGATACGTAATGATGCCAGCATCATTTTGTCCCCTTTTCCGGGCACAGGGTCATATCTACAATCTATTAGAAGTTCCTTGAGCGTGTTGGGAGTTACTAGTTTGGGTGTACGTTGGTGGGCTAATTCTTGAAAGGAAAGTTTATTTGTTCTGGGTGGCGTAGAAAAAATGCTTGATGCACCTCCGGTAGCACCACCTGGGGTGCTGGATGTGAAAGGATTCGTTGAACGTGATATAGCAACCATAGGTGTGGATGCAGATGTAGAAACAGATGTGCTTGCCGGAACTTGTGTCGGGGTTTGCTGTTGCAGAGATACAGACGGGGGAGGGTCTTGGCGTTGAACCCCCTCGGCAGACGGTCTATGTGGCGCAGCATTAGCATACTCGGGAGCTGCGTCGTCTAAATAAGAGGAAAGAAAAACATCTTCTGCGGATCTGGGATGCCCTTTGGGATGTACTTTTATCGGAAACAATGGGGGTGGCAAGTCTTTTGGTATTTCCGGAGTAGCCTTAGGTAATCCTTCGGCCAGAAGAGGATACATACCATTCACAAGGGCATTTCTTTGTCTGTCTGTTTGTTCTGACTTTACTCGAGTACCTTCTTCAATTAATACACTTTCTCGAACTTTATTTGAATTCTCCTTACTTTTCTCTTCCTGTCTGAGCGCTTTTTCTGTGCGTCTATATGATTCTTTACGCCATAATTCAATGGCATCTTTCTGTGACTGTCTAGCTTTCTTTTTCCATAATTCTTCTTCTACTTTCATAATGCAATCTGCATCCCAGGTCCCAGCTGCGGGCCACCTCTGACTTTCTGGTAATTCCTTGGTGTAGTCTACCCATAGATCAAGAAATAATATGGCGTCTAGGCCATGTTTATGATACATGAAATACCCTGGAGTGTCCCTAGGAGGAATGGGAACAGCTTCTTCGAGTACCCCTTTTCTAGTTTTGATCTGTCTTAATTTCGAAAAGAGCGGCATATTGAGAACTGATCTGATACCTAATTTTGAACACGTTTAATACCATAAAACACAATAATGAACAGTCATTCACACCACAATATACAGAACTTATTTAAAACATTTTAACATTTAATATTTAATGAATAAACAATGATGGTCATTTAGGGAACTAGTCACTAAGCATAATACTCAATACTAACTAGGTAATTCTGAATTATATACTAGACATACTTGATATACTGCTAAACAGTACAGATACACTGCTGAAACAGTGCAGACCGGATTTGTGTACCCAAACCCGTCTTGACCGGCACAACCTATGTGCACGTCAGAACGCCTCCCCGATAATGGTACTCACCGGGTAGCTCGGAACGGAAGGCCTCGGAACTGAACTGAACTTGAACCGGACTGGACTCGACTCGGAACTTCGGAAACTTCGGAAACTGGTGGGCCTCTGTATACCTCGGATCTTGCTCTCTCAGCTAGGCTCTGGTCGGGATACTTCGCACTTCTCACCGCCTCGTCTGGGTGTTGATCGCAGCCTCAGTTACCCCCGCTCGGCAGGAGGGAGATACAGGAAATCCTGTGGGTACGCGTTGTTGTCCGTCCAGCTGTGACAGGAGACCGGGCCTGCAACGCACCGCCGGCGCGTGAGATGAGAAAGTGTCCCTGTTCGGGCGCCATATATGTGGTAAATAATTTAATTACCGGAACTTAATTTGATGCGGAAAATCTATAACAATAGCTCAGTAAAATAAGAGGCAGAATCCGTGGTATTAGAGGTTCGGAACGGGCTTTATTCCAAAATCAATTTAAATTGAGGAGCTCCATATTCCATCACCACGAAGGTTCAGGAAGTGAAGACGCTACTTTATTGACAAGTAATCATTTTTATACAATATGCATTACAGTGAAGCAAATGCAGGAGGCGTAACAATTGATAGTAAAGATAAAACATACATGCGTAGCAAAAGTGGGTGTAACTGGGTGTAACTAGAGAACGTCATCAGGTATGATGTCATAATAGGGTGGTTCCATGAAAGAATTTCGCAATGTCAGCAGAAATACTTGGCCGAAATGCGCGCGCAGCGGCATGACGTGTGATTGACGTGCAACTAGGGGGTGAAGGGGACTTGACATTTAGCTCTACATGTGGCGACAGAAGTCTGGAGGGTCAAGT
Source organism: Triturus cristatus (assembly GCF_964204655.1). Taxonomy (NCBI): domain Eukaryota; kingdom Metazoa; phylum Chordata; class Amphibia; order Caudata; family Salamandridae; genus Triturus; species Triturus cristatus. Next base: position 1,238,279,481 of record NC_140591.1, on the reverse strand, counting down.
CAACCTAATCCCAAATCATATCTAACATCCTATGTTTAAAGAACTGTGTTATCCAAAAAGAGAAGTCTCTTAGAGTAGAATCTTATTCTATACTGACTATACTGACTGTTAGTGCGTGTACAAGCGTCTAAGTGTCTACACTAGATGCGGGGGCAGAAATCTTCCATAGTAACAGGGCTATGAATTACTTGCATAAAGACAGAGGAGCCGGGCCCTTTGCTCGGTAGCTGGAAGAATGTTTACTTAAACTACTAGACAGGAATGCATTGGATGGGGAGCGGAGCAGATAATTTCGAAGGTGAAATACAGTTTTTTTGGCAGGCAACAGACTGATGTCAGGCACCGTTAGCCGCGCAGAGAATGAGACAAAGTTCATGGTCACAGATGCAGGCTCAGACTGGAGCTCTCAGAGGCAGAAGGCAAGAAAAGCTTGATGGCAGAATCAGGGCCTACTCGCCTGGACTGTAAAATGGCATAAGTGAACCATATAAAGCCGGTGGCCTTTCATACTTAGGAATGGAATATCCGGCCCATTCATGGCGGATCTGAAAGAGGACATGTTGACGGTGGACGCACATGTGTTTGCGTCTTCATGACTGGAACTGGAGGGAACATACATGTACTTGTGATTTATACATGAAACCGTTGGGGTCCAAGATAGGGGACATAACTGATCAGAAAAATCCATATTTCCACAGTAGGAATATCACAATTACGAGATCTTGCCCACTTGATGCAGTCACCCACAACCCTGTTCATACGCTCCACAAGCCTATTGGACTGTGGGTGATAAAGAGAGCTCTTGACATTTTTAATATTACAAGACTGCAGGAAGGATTCAAAATTATCACTGGTGAATTGGGTACCATTATCCGTTACCATGGTATCAGGGAAGCCTTCCCTCATAAAAACTTCCTTGAGAAAAAGAATAACATTAGCAGTGGAGACTTCTTTAACCAGATTTACTTCAGGCCATTTTGAAGCATAGTCAATAAGCACTCAGATAAAACGACACCCACCAGGCAAAATTTCCAGGGGACCCATGATGTCTAACTCCACCTTGGACCAGGGTTCATAGGGACATTCAATCGGAAGAAGGGGTGGAGTAACAACCTTCAACCCTTTGTCAGCTGATCGTCAAATAGAACATATATCAACAAACTCATTAACCTCAGCGTCCATGGAAGGCTACCGCAAACACTCACGGACACGACGCTTAGTGAGCGTGGACCCCAAATGGCCTGCGTGTGCTTTAGTTATAATGTCTTTTCTGAAACTCTGTGGAGGAATAAGTTTGTCATCACGTAATAAAACACCCCCCTCCAAAGAAATCTCTGAAGCCACCTTCCAAAATGGTTGTAGACATTGAAGGAGATCGCACTCTCTTGGCCATCCTGACCTGACAAACTCACATACACGCTGTAAAACATCATCATCAGCAAGAGACTTAACCCAACAGTCTTCAGTGCCGAGACCATGCTCAGGCAAATCAAGAGAGGCGACAAGACAATCATCAGAGTATTCTTCCCCTACATCAGAAAGAACAGCCTCCCCTTGGTTGTCATTCATGGGAAAACGAGACAAATAGTCCGCTCTGAGATTTCTACCACCAGAGATATGTATGACATCGAACTGGTACTGCATGAGACGAGATACCATACGGAGGATCTCGGGGAACAACATTTACCAGTCCCAGCTCCCAGTATGTTAATAAGAGGCTTGTGGTCAGTCCTCAACAAGAACCACTTTCCCCAGATATAAGGACGGAACTTTTCAATGGCCCACAAGCAAGACAAAAGTTCCTTCTTGATGACCAAAAACTGAAGCTCCCCGTTCCTCAGAATTATGGGCAAAGGCGACAGTATTTTTGACATTATTGGAATTCTGTGTCAACACGGCACCTAACCCCACTTGGCTTGCATCCACAGATATGCTGGAGGATAAATCTGGGTCAAAAGGCTTGAGGGCACTGCTATTAATGAGAGAGTCTTTAACGCACCGCAAAGCAGTCTCACACTCATTAGACAATGCAAACACAACTCCCTTACTAAGGAGGGCACTAATGGGTCGCACAAGAGTGGCATAATTCTGAACAAACTTCGAGTAGTATTCTAGGAGACCAAGTAAAGACTTGACACCAGCCTTATCTGATGGAGCGGGAGCTTGGGTGATAGCATCCAACAGTCCTTGCCTGGGTCACCAGAGATGAGATGGCCTAAATATTCGATTTCATCGGTGAGAAATTTGCATTTTTCGGACTTCACAACCACACCATGTTTCTTGAAAATTTCAAGAACCCTCTCGGGTAAAGAATTGTGAATCGGGATATCTTAGGAGTGCATTAATACATCGTCTTGAAAGACCAGCACCCCATCGATTCCCCCCAACATATTTTGCATGACTCGTTGAAAAACAGAAGCCGCGGAGGCAAGCCCAAAAGGCATATGTCTGTACTGAAACGTGCCTAAGGAAGACACGAATGCTGTAAGAGTACGTGATGAAGGGTCCAACTCAATCTGATGATAAGCGCTGGTGAGGTCCAGCTTTGAGAAAAATCGAGACCCCCTCACACTAGCAAACAAATCACAAATTTTCAGAAGGGGATGAGAGTCATCCCAGATCTCCTTATTGAGAGATCTCAAGTCCACGCAGATGCGCAATTTGCCACATTTCTTACGTGCGACAACCAAGGGTCACAACCAGAGTGACGCCGCCGTAGGTTCAATGATCCCTTGATCGCATAGAGACTTGAGCTGTCTCTCAAGGTCATCTCTCACACTGAAAGGTACACCCCTCAATTTGTGTTTAATAGGATGAGCCCCATCTTTAACAACAATTTTATGCTTGAAACAACGCACAGTTCCTGGACCTCCTCCAAAAACGGATGGAAAACGTTCTTTCCATTTACAAAGATGATCCTCAGAGACAAACAGGACTTGCTCAGATCTACCAGGTTTGAGAACCATCCCGAATAATCCTTGATGATACCAACCAAGGATGTTCAGCCCTTTTACCGCAACATAAATGTTACCACTAATTTTCCTATCCTTGAAAACAAGTTCATCTTAAAAAAAAACAAGAAGGTCAATCTTTCGTCCTTCATATGAGACCGGCGAGCAGTCTGAAGGTTGTAGTGGTCTGTTGCCCCATGTTTCAGAAAATAATTTTTGTGTTAGCATGGTGATACTGGCACCAGAGTCAACAAGTAGATTGAGTGGTTTCCCACCAATGCCAATCTCAACAATAGGGTCAACACATTCACATGAATCATTAACATTAGATACATGTTCATCAGAATCGGTGATAACAGAAATGACCTCAGAATCAGATTCTTGTTCAGGCTCTAGAACACATGTAACAGTCAGGGAGATGTTTGAAGATTGAACGACCTTCAAAACCTAGTGAATGAAGGAGGAGACATTTCTTGTGTTCACTGCTAAACCTTGAAGCACCGATGGCTCCAAGGTATTTTGGAAAAGCATCAAACCAAATCTCCCATCTAACAGGGGGTTCTCCTGGAGACTCAAGAAAAGAAGGAGCAGGCGCTACAGACTGCATATTTATAAGGGAGGGAAAGACAGAAGGATAAGAACAGAAAAGGAAAAAGAAAACAAACAGTAAAGAAAATTAATGAAATGTCAGAAGTGCACGTAAGTAATAAATGGTAAACGTAGTAGAAAAGAATAATTTGCACTTGTTAGACCTGACATCCTTGGCGTGGGTTTTTCCCCTATCTTTCGCCTCTGCTACCTGGATTTTTGATGCTGTGATGGATTTCGTTTTTGCTGGTTTAGATGCTTTGGACACTCTGCCACTGCTAATCACTGCCAGAGTGTAAGTGCTCCCTGTGTAAAATATCATATTGATTGGATATACCTGATCGGCATATCTGTATCACCATGAAGTCCCTCGTAAAGTGCACTGTGTGTGCCAGGGCTGGTGATGACAGATGCTACTAGTGGGTCTGCAGCGCTGATTGCGCCACCCACCTGTGTAGCTCTAAAACAGTGTCTCAGGCCTGCCACCGCAGGCCTGCCTGCAGTCCCCGGACTGCCATGTCCTCCAGGCCAGTGTCCACACTGACCGGGCCTAACCCTTCCCTTTTTATACACGTCAGTCATCCCTATGGAAGGCCCAAGGTACCCCCCTGGGCAGGGTGCAGTGTATGTAAAAGGTAGAGCATGTACTAGTGCAGGTAACATGTTCTGGTAGTGAACAACGGCCATTTTGTGTGTTCACTGCTGCAAGGTTATCTTGCTCCATAGGCTAACATGGGGGAGGCTGGTGCCAATGGCTATCCGCCTATCTTCTCATAGGAACAAGATAAGACATGAGTGTTTGATATCCCTGAGCTCAGCATTTAATAACACATCTTTTAGGAGAGGTTGTTTTTAAATCCTGAGTTGGAGAATAGTACTTTTTAGAGAGTAGCTGTTCTCTTGTCTGACCCTTCTGTGTGCCTGGGCGTGCTTGTGGATTGACTGTCTGGCTTGAGAGTGACAGGGGCTGGGGATCCCCCAGGAGGTTGGCTGAGTCATCCCTCTGCTGAATGGCGACATTTGCAAGGAGAGTGGAGGGAGGAGATAGCACCTGGGATTGAATAGGGCTGTGCCTGCCTGCCACACTGCTGGCTCCACCTCCTGCTGGGCGGCTAACGACTCTGCCCCTCACTTTGAAAAGAATGTAGAGGCCAGGAAAACAAAGTGCTCCAGCAACACCCAGAACTGGATCAGACCGGGCTCAGGACCCACTTGCACAAAGACTTCAAAAACTTTTAGGGGTATAAGTACACGACCCCTGACAACAGATTTTTAGATTCTACCATCAAGAGGAACCTCTGCTGAAAGACGGACCGCTGAAGAACTAAAGGAAGATTGCCTTGCTGTGTGCTCGAAGGGCTGACCTGTTCTGCTGTACAACTGAAGCTGAGGAGGAGAAGGGGTCTTGCTGTGTGCTGACCTTACCCACTTGACCAAACAAGACTTTGCTGTGTGCTGTGTCTTAAACCGAATCTCCATGGGCCTGAGAAGAGCTGGCCTCCCGTTTCGCAACCCAGGGATAGAAAGGTTGCCAAGAACTCAAGACTCTGCTGTGTCCCCCCTGCGCTGCTGTGTGCTGCAGGGACCGGGGACTGTTCTACCAAGCTTCTCAACATCTGCCTGTGAAGTGGGCTGGCTGCTCTCTGTCTTGCTGGAGAGTGCCGCACTGACCCGGGCCTGACACCGGTTGCCGCATCAAGAAGACCGACGTGCTCATCGGCACGTGCCTTGCCGCGACCCGGAGGACTGAAGCAGATCGAGAGTCGTACTTCCCTGCTCTACGAAGCCGCACTGTGAGTGGCTGACTCCGGTGACGTCGACATCGTCACTGGGGGCTCGTCGAGGGAGTTGTGGAAACCTTGCACCGAACAGCCAGAGGAGCGCTTTTACAACGAGCGCAGCAACACCGCCGGAGCAACGTAGCTGCCTAAACATCAAGAGCCTACAAACTGATTCATTCTCAGTGAGTATCGAATCATGCAAGAGACTAGAGCCTATCGTCTTACCGATCCCGACCAACCAAGAAAGCGAATACAGTGTAAACCTGTGATACTTGATTTCAACTGCGGAAACTAGATAAAGATATATTATTTTTGATATAACTCACCTGTGTGGTCTAAGTTTGTGGTGTGCGGAGGGGGGATCATTGTGGTGTCTACGTGCAAATACCTTACACATTGCCTTGGGGATAAGCCTGCCTGCTCGAGCCAAGCTACCTAGAGGGTGAGCAGGGGTTATCTACTGTGTGTGTCCTTGTACCCTGACTAGAAGCAAGGGTCCCTATTTGGTCTAAGGTGTATACCTCTGCCAACTAGAGACCCCCAGATCTAACATTGGTGGTCAGCGGTGCGGATTAGAACCAGTATTTGCACTTGACCTGCAGTGATTCTTCGTACATCACTAATCTAGTAAGCAGTTGCATTGCACGAAGTTTTTGCGAAGACTATTCTTGGAGGATCGACGAAGCATCATGTCTCTGAATGGAGTAGGTGAGGAGTCGGAATTGCAATTCGAAGTGAAAAAGTTGCTCGAATATAAGAAGGAGCAACTAAAGCAATTCTGCAAGCAGCTTGGATGCCCAGTGAAGGGCGGCGCCAACAAGACGGAGCTACAGAAAGCTCTAAGGGCCTGGTGGGAGGCCAAGAATGGCGCAACCGAGGAAACTACTGAAGGGGATGGCACACCGGAGCACGGATTTGGATCCGATGATCTGCCAGTGAATAGGCCAGCGTCTAGGGCTGGCAGCACCCATTCCAGTAGGAGCCTTTCTCCAGAGGAGCTGGAGGAAAATCAGAGGATTAGGGCCCATGAGATTGAACTTTTTAAGCTCAAAGCTCAAGCGGAAGAAAGGAAACTGCGCCTTGACAGTGAGAAAGAGGCGGAGGAAAGGAGGAATGCTCTCGCTTTGGAAGAGAAAAAACTCCAGTTGGCTCATGAGTTGAGCATGAGGGAGCTGGACATTAAAGCTAAACAGGTGGAGTCCAGTCCGAATGGTGGCAGCGCACAACCAGTACAGGCGGGTAAAGTATACATACCGAAAGATTTGGTGCAGAATTATCAGAGGGGTGAGGATATCTATGCATGGTTTAGATCCTATGAGCTTGCCTTGAAGATGAATGAAGTGCCTGAAAAGAGTTGGGGAGCGGGTTTGTGGAAGCATTTTGAGGCCTCTGGGAGGGATGTCTTAGCACCCTTAGAAGCAGCAGGGACCTTAACCTACCCCACTATGAAGGAGGCCTTATGCCTCAGGTATGGGCTTACACCAGAACAGTACCGCCAGAAGTTTAGGAACTTCAAGAAACTTGATTCAAGTACTTGGGTGGAGTGTGTGAGTATGTACACGCGTGCACTGGAAGGTTGGATAAAGGGCAGCAAAGTTACTGATTATGTGGGGTTGTGTCACTTGATTAGTTGGGAGCACTTGAGTAGTCTATGTGTTCCAGAGCTGCGCCAGCATCTTTTAGACAGCAAGTTAACTGATCCCAGTGAGCTTGCTAAAGAGGCAGACTGCTGGACTAGCACCAGGGTCAACAAAGGGGTGGTAAGTATGCCAGCCAAGGGTGGACAGGGTCCCCAGCAGAAAGGTGGGGAGGACAAGGGTAACAGTAAGGAGTTCTCTAAAGGGCCCCAAAACAGTTCCCAGGAGAAGGAGTTCCAAGCCCCCAAGCCTAAGAGGTCTTGGCCCCCTAAGGGCAACAGACCACCACCTACTTGCTATGCTTGTAGGGAAGTGGGGCACATCGCCCCTAAATGTCCCAAGAAACCCCCAGCACCAGCTGCTGCTCCAGTCCCAGGGTTAGCTAGTGTAGCTTTGGGAGGGGATTTGATTTCCAGTGGGGAGGAGGGATTAGCTATGATGACCCTTGTCTCTTTAGGAGACCAAGAGATGGTCCAGGATACCTTGATACCCGCTAACACTAAGAAATACGGGCAAAAGGTGACCATCAATGGGAGGGAGTTAGAGGCTCTGAGAGACACCGGGGCTAGTGTGACATCTGTCAGGTGTCAGTGGGTGTCTGAAGAGCAAGTCATTCCCAATGTGCTCCGCCCAGTAGTGGCAGCTGACACTTCAGTGCGCCTCTGCAAGATGGCGCGTGTTCCCTTTACATGGGGGGGAGTCTCTGGTACCTTGGAAGTCTGTGTCAGTGATGCCTTGCCAGTAGATTGTCTGTTGGGTAACGACCTGGAGAGTTCTCCATGGAAGGACGTAGAGCACAGAACTCACTTGGAGATGTTAGGACTGCCAGCGTGGATCTGTGTATCCACACGTGCCATGACAGCCAGTAAGGGTGGATTAGTAGAACCGGAGCCTGGAACAATGGCCCAGGGACCTGTCAAGAGGGGAAGGGGCAGAGGGCGCGGGAAACCGGCCCCCACTGTTCCCACGGTCCAGGAGGAAGCAGAACCTGAGGGGGATGCCCTGGAACCGACAGGGGAACAGGTGGCCGAACTGGGGGAACTGCCTGAGCTGACCCATTGGCAGCAAGAGGGTGGTCCCTCCAGGGAGGAATTCTGCCAGGCTCAGAAGGAGTGCCCTTCTCTCCTTGGTGTGCGGCAGCAGGCTGCAGACCAGGCAGCGGGCCTAGGATCCAAGGAACATTTGATTTACTGGGAGGATGACTTACTTTATAGTGAGCCTAAGTTTGCTGAGCCCGGTGCAGCCCGTGTGCTGGTGGTACCCGAGCGCTTCAGGAACTTCTTACTGGGTCTGGCTCATGACGTGCCTCTCGCAGGACATCTGGGGCAAGACAAGACCTATCACAGGCTTGTCACCCACTTCTACTGGCCCCAGATGAAGAAGCACGTCGGTACCTTTTGTAAGTCTTGCCAAACCTGTCAGGCCAGTGGTAAGAGCGGAGGGAAGTGCGTGGCGCCCCTCCAGCCGTTTCCTGTAGTGAGCACCCCTTTCGAGCGGGTGGGCATTGATATCGTAGGGCCCCTGGATCCCAAGACCGCCTTAGGCAACAGGTTTATCCTGGTCTTGGTGGATCACGCCACTCGGTACCCGGAGGCAGTCCCTCTCAGGACAATCACAGCACCCGTGGTGGGCCGTGCATTGATGGGGATCTTTTCCCGTGTGGGGTTCCCCCGAGAGGTGGTCTCCGACCGGGGTACCAACTTCATCTCTAGGTATATGAAGTCTCTGTGGGAGGAGTGTGGGGTAACTTATAAGTTCACCACTCCTTACCACCCTCAAGGAAATGGGTTGGTTGAAAGGTTCAACCGCACCCTGAAAGGTATGATTATGGGCCTAGCGGAGCCCATGAGACGGAAGTGGGACGTCTTGTTACCATGCCTGTTGTTTGCCTACAGGGAGGTGCCTCAGAAGTCCTTAGGGTTCAGCCCCTTTGAACTGCTGTATGGCCACCCTGTTAGAGGACCTCTCACACTGGTGAAGGAGGGGTGGGAGAAATCCCGTGGGAAAACCCCCCAGGATGTGTTCAGCTATGTGCTGGCCATCCGCAACCAAACGCAGCGCTTCAGGAAGCTCGCTCAGGAGAACCTAGAAGCCAGCCAGGAGGAGATGAAAAGATGGTACGACCAGAATACCACTCTGGTAGAATTTCATCCTGGGCAGAAAGTGTGGGTAATGGCGCCGGTGGAGCCTTGTGCGCTCCGTGACAAGTGGACCGGGCCATATGAGGTGGTAGAGCGCAAGAGTGAGGTGACCTACCTGATCAACATGAAGACTCCTAGGCAGCCCCTTAGAGTCTTGCATGTGAACCGCCTCAAGCCCCACTTTGAGAGGTCTGAAGTGACAATGCTCATGGCTACAGATGATTGTGGGGAAGAGGATAGTGATCCTCTCCCTGACCTCCTGGCAACCAAGGAGCAAGACGGGTCAGTGGATGGTGTGGTCCTCTCGCCCACCCTGACCCCAGAGCAGCAGAGAGACTGTCGCCAGGTGTTGGGTCAGTTTGCCTCCCTGTTCTCCCTGACACCAGGTGTCACCAATTGGTGCGTCCATGATGTGGACACTGGAGATAGCCTGCCTGTGAAACAGAAGTTTTACAGAGTAGCTGACAAGGTCAGGGCCAGCATCAAGGAAGAAGTTTCCAAGATGTTGGCGTTAGGGGTAATTGAGCCCTCTAGCAGTCCCTGGGCTAGCCCAGTGGTCCTCGTTCCCAAGAAATCTGCTACACCCGGTGGCCCGTCAGAACTTCGGTTTTGCGTGGACTACCGTGGGCTCAATGCGGTCACCAAGACTGACGCGCACCCCATCCCCAGAGCTGATGAGCTCGTGGATCGGTTGGGAGCTGCCAGGTACCTCAGCACCTTCGATTTGACTTCGGGGTACTGGCAGATTGCCTTAACTGAAGGGGCAAAGGAGAGGTCGGCATTTTCCACGCCAGAGGGGCACTTCCAGTTTCGCGTCATGCCCTTTGGATTGAAAAATGCCCCTGCCACCTTCCAGAGACTGGTCAACCGGGTACTGACCGGGCTGGAGCAATTCAGCGCCGCGTACCTGGATGACATTGCTGTGTTCAGCTCCACTTGGGAGGAACACTTGCAACACCTCTGTGAAGTGTTGAGGGCGCTGCAGAAGGCAGGCCTCACTATCAAGGCCAGTAAGTGCCAGATAGGGCAGGGATCGGTGGTGTATTTGGGACACCAGGTGGGGAGCGGCCAGGTGGCGCCCCTACAGGCGAAGATCGATACCATTCTGGCTTGGGAACCCCCCAAGACGCAGACAGAGGTGAGAGCCTTTCTAGGACTCACCGGGTATTACAGACGGTTCATCAAGGGATACGGCACCATTGTTGCCCCCTTGACAGAACTAACCTCTAGAAATCAGCCCAGGAAAGTGAATTGGTCCGAGGCCTGTCAAACTGTTTTTGATGCCCTGAAAACTGCAATGTGCACAGCACCGGTGCTTAAGGCGCCTGACTTTTCGAGTGAGTTCGTAGTGCAAACAGACGCTTCAGAGCAAGGTGTGGGAGCAGTACTCTCACAGATGGACGACGAGGGCGGGGACCAACCTGTAGCTTTCATTAGTAGGAGGCTACTCCCCAGGGAACAGAGGTGGAGCGGTATTGAGAGGGAAGCATTTGCTGTGGTCTGGGCCCTGAAGAAGCTGAGGCCCTACCTGTTTGGGACTCACTTCCGTGTTCAGACCGACCACAGGCCTCTCAGATGGTTAATGCAGATGAGGGGTGAGAATCCAAAACTGTTGAGGTGGTCCATCTCCCTACAGGGAATGGACTTTACGGTGGAACACCGTCCCGGTACAGAGCACGCCAATGCTGATGATCAGTCCAGGTTTTTCCGCCTTAGCGATGAGAACTCCCAAGAGGGTGGGTAGTTCTCCCCACTTTCAGCTGGAGGGGACACGTGTTAGACCTAACATCCTTGGCGTGGGTTTTTCCCCTATCTTTTGCCTCTGCTACCTGGATTTTTGATGCTGTGATGGATTTCGTTTTTGCTGGTTTAGATGCTTTGGACACTCTGCCACTGCTAATCAGTGCCAGAGTGTAAGTGCTCCCTGTGTAAAATATCATATTGATTGGATATACCTGATCGGCATATCTGTATCACCATGAAGTCCCTCGTAAAGTGCACTGTGTGTGCCAGGGCTGGTGATGACAGATGCTACTAGTGGGTCTGCAGCGCTGATTGCGCCACCCACCTGTGTAGCTCTAAAACAGTGTCTCAGGCCTGCCACCGCAGGCCTGCCTGCAGTCCCCGGACTGCCATGTCCTCCAGGCCAGTGTCCACACTGACCGGGCCTAACCCTTCCCTTTTTATACACGTCAGTCATCCCTATGGAAGGCCCAAGGTACCCCCCTGGGCAGGGTGCAGTGTATGTAAAAGGTAGAGCATGTACTAGTGCAGGTAACATGTTCTGGTAGTGAACAACGGCCATTTTGTGTGTTCACTGCTGCAAGGTTATCTTGCTCCATAGGCTAACATGGGGGAGGCTGGTGCCAATGGCTATCCGCCTATCTTCTCATAGGAACAAGATAAGACATGAGTGTTTGATATCCCTGAGCTCAGCATTTAATAACACATCTTTTAGGAGAGGTTGTTTTTAAATCCTGAGTTGGAGAATAGTACTTTTTAGAGAGTAGCTGTTCTCTTGTCTGACCCTTCTGTGTGCCTGGGCGTGCTTGTGGATTGACTGTCTGGCTTGAGAGTGACATGGGCTGGGGATCCCCCAGGAGGTTGGCTGAGTCATCCCTCTGCTGAATGGCGACATTTGCAAGGAGAGTGGAGGGAGGAGATAGCACCTGGGATTGAATAGGGCTGTGCCTGCCTGCCACACTGCTGGCTCCACCTCCTGCTGGGCGGCTGACGACTCTGCCCCTCACTCTGAAAAGAATGTAGAGGCCAGGAAAACAAAGGGCTCCAGCAACACCCAGAACTGGATCAGACCGGGCTCAGGACCCACTTGCACAAAGACTTCAAAGACTTTTAGGGGTATAAGTACACGACCCCTGACAACAGATTTTTTGATTCTACCATCAAGAGAAACCTCTGCTGAAAGACGGACCGCTGAAGAACTAAAGGAAGATTGCCTTGCTGTGTGCTCGAAGGGCTGACCTGTTCTGCTGTACAACTGAAGCTGAGGAGGAGAAGGGGTCTTGCTGTGTGCTGACCTTACCCACTTGACCAAACAAGACTTTGCTGTGTGCTGTGTCTTAAACCGAATCTCCAAGGGCCTGAGAAGAGCTGGCCTCCTGTTTCGCAACCCAGGGATAGAAAGGTTGCCAAGAACTCAAGACTCTGCTGTGTCCCCCCTGCGCTGCTGTGTGCTGCAGGGACCGGGGACTGTTCTACCAAGCTTCTCAACATTTGCCTGTGAAGTGGGCTGGCTGCTCTCTGTCTTGCTGGAGAGTGCCGCACTGACCCGGGCCTGACACCGGTTGCCGCATCAAGAAGACCGACGTGCTCATCGGCACGTGCCTTGACGCGACCCGGAGGCCTGAAGCAGATCGAGAGTCGTACTTCCCTGCTCTACGAAGCCGCACTGTGAGTGGCTGACTCCGGTGACGTCGACATCGTCACTGGGGGCTCGTCGAGGGAGTTGTGGAAACCTTGCACCGAACAGCCAGAGGAGCGCTTTTACAACGAGCGCAGCGACACCGCCGGAGCAACGTAGCTGCCTAAACATCAAGAGCCTACAAACTGATTCATTCTCAGTGAGTATCGAATCACGCGAGAGACTAGAGCCTATCGTCTTACCGATCCCGACCAACCAAGAAAGCGAATACAGTGTAAACCTGTGATACTTGATTTCAACTGCGGAAACTAGATAAAGATATATTATTTTTTATATAACTCACCTGTGTGGTCTAAGTTTGTGGTGTGCGGATGGGGGATCATTGTGGTGTCTACGTGCAAATACCTTACACATTGCCTTGGGGATATGCCTGCCTGCTCGAGCCAAGCTACCTAGAGGGTGAGCAGGGGTTATCTACCGTGTGTGTCCTTGTACCCTGACTAGAAGCAAGGGTCCCTATTTGGTCTAAGGTGTATACCGCTGACAACTAGAGACCCCCAGTTCTAACAGCACTAAGCACAATTGATTAAAGCAGGATGTGCAAAACAAAGTGCAAAAATTAGTATTTTCTCTTAGGAAGAATGTGTGAAAATTGAGTAGGTGCGTGAATCACCGTCGTGATCTACTGCAGCAATGCATATATGCATAAAAAAATGGTGAGTTTATAAATGCAGAAGGTGTGTGGGTCACCGTCGTGTGATTCACATCAGAAAAGCAAATACGAGCTGAAAATTGTCGAAACAAACGTGCCAAAGTTAAAAAGGTGTGTGAATCACCGTGGAGTGTTCACAGCTGAGCGTGCCAATGTTAAAAGGGTGTGTGAATCATCGTTGCGTGTTCACAGCTGTGATAAGTACAAACGCAGTTAATGGTGTGTGAATCACCGTTATGTGTTCACAGCTGAAGGTGATAGCAAATATTGAACCTGTTGATCCTCGTGAACAGCTGCAGAGAAATCCACTTGGGCGTCGCTAGTCAACTACTTGTAAGGTTGCTAGGTGACGGGAAGGCATATCGAGCGCACAGACGGGCAGACCGGGAAGATTGAAGCTTGCGTTGCCGATGCCGTATGGTTGCTAGGCACACGGATGTGTGATGTCGCAGCTTGACGTGGTGCGTGCGCAGTCAGGCAGGCAGGCCAGGCAAATTGAGGCCTACACCTGTGCAGACGTAAACAGGAAGGAAGAAATCTGACCTGCGTCTGCGTGTCTGTGACGATCGGAAAGGCATTAGAAGAAAACCCTTGAGTCCGAAACAGCACGGGGGCAGAGGATAGCGTGCGCGGTGAGTTATAACAAGTTTTGTTTTACGCGCAGGCAGGCAGAGTTCGCGGATTAAGCTGAGCGATGTGCAGAGCTTCGTGAGGTGGACTGACAGGGAATCCTGCGGTCTAGTATAAGAAATGAGAACAGTCTTACCGCGGCATGGGAGGCATAGGATAGATATCAGTCCACAATGTGAAGAGATGCATGCAAGGTCCAGCGTGTGACTGTGTAGCTCAGGATCGTCGCCACAAATTTGTGGTAATTCAGCCAGTAGGCGGTGTTGAGATTCAATCAGGATTTATTGAAATTAGCTACACAACAGACAGGAGTGCAGGGTGGTTGCATCGCCAACTCCAACTGCTCTCTGCACATTTCAAACAGACACAAGGCAACCAGGCAATAACCCAACATTCTCCAAGGTGATGCCTGGAATGGAACATAAGAACACTCCACTGCCTGCAGTACCAACAGAGAATAGGAGGGAAGATACAACAGTGTCATAGGCATGTAGTTTGGTGCATCAATTTCAACTTATTGTTTCTTCATTGCAGGTGGTCACACTTATGTAGTTGTTGTGGAAGAACAGTTGATTATATAAAACGATTAAGACAGCTGACAGATGTTTCGTCCTGTCGACCTTTATCAAGGCTGAGAATAAAGGGTAGGCTGAATACTTAGCAAAGTTAAAACAAAAATGGTTTTGTTCATATAGTATCTTGTTATAGCCATCGTTTCTATATTGTCGATTTACTGAACTGTACAAAATCTAAACATTTCATCTGCCAAACTGAATGGTATGTTGGAAGTATTAGAAGTTGAAGGGAGTTTGAGTGAAAGTGCTCCAGTTGTAACACAATAGTTACAGTAAATATCTGATGTTCAGCATTGTGTGAGGCCATGATAAGCCATCTGAATATATGCTGTCCGCGGTTCAGGAATGCACCATCTTGTGTGGACATAGCTCCAGAATCAAACAACATCTCAGTTCTCTAACCATTCATCTCCACTCACTCCTTCGGTTTTTCAGACACTTCCATCCATTTGAAGAATGAAAGCTGTTACCGACTCAGTGAAAATGTCTCTTGTATTTAAACAATTTGCACACCACTTTACTTGCCGGACAATCGATGGCCAAACTGACCACATGCCCCGTTGCAATGCTAGAGCAGGATTTTCTGTTGAAAATCTATTGGCTTTTTAAGCTCTGGTTTGTCTATTTGTCAAAACTAACATTAATCATTAATTATTAATTATTTGTTTTGTGTAAGTGTTTTTATACTGATCAACATGTACGTATTAACAAAAGAGAACTACACGTGGGGACGCGTATGTGTGCTAATTAATAATAACGTGCACGTTTACATGTTTAAATGTTGCTGAGTGCTGTTTATTTTAAAGCACAAAACGCTTTCGAATTAATGCTTTTCTGTGTTGCAAAGGCTAGATAATTACATACACATAAGGGTATTAGTGGGGTTAACACTGTTTAATCACTATGCTGTGGTAACATTGTTTTTGTCTCTTTCAATTAAGATGGTCTATTGTGGCCTAACAAAACATGGCCGCCGTTTGCAGCCTGGCCTCGAGTGAGTGATTTGTGATGAGAGGGCCTTGCTGAATATGGTCACGAGTCATCTGACCACAGTCCTTGCCTGGTTAAAACTTTCCGTGAGGACAGCAGCAGTTCTGGGCGAGTTTCCAGATGCATCGGAACAGCCTTGACAGCCTTGGAAGACAAAGGAGCCTTAAAGAAAGACTCTAAGCTCGTTGTGTCATCGCCGAGGAAATGTGGAAGCTAAAAGATACTTTTTTATTTTTGGTTCCTGTCCTGTCTTTTTATTTTTGTGATTTTCCTGAGCGGAGATTTTCCAAATGTAACGATGCTACATCCTTTCCTTCTCGCTTTGCTCAGAGGTTCAGCGGACGCGATGAATACTTTTTGTTTCTTTCCTTTGTTCAAAATACTATAAAAATTGTTAGCCTAGAGAGGGTCTTTGCCACTTTGCCATTTTCTTCCCAAACCTGTGTTGGTGAGGATCTATGCTGTGAGGACGGTGACTCGGGAGACTTTACTGAGAGACCTGTCCTGATCCATTCTGACATTTAGCTAGAATAGGTAATTATGAGAAAATGATTTATTCTGATTGATTTTCTTTGACTAATTTTAGATAAAGCATTATAATTTCGAATATGGTGTTGGTTATTATTTCTTGTCAATTATTGAGTACTCTATTTTGATTATTGTTGTATAGATTGTTTAGATCATGATTCAGGACAGTTACATCGATATAGATGCAGGGTGTTTAGGAGTTTTCTTTCCACAGGTTCAGTGCTGGTAGAGTATTTGAGCGTATGTTAGTGAAATGGGCCCTAGTGTATGATGAGTGTATGTGCGTGTAACTGTGAAATTACTCTATCCGTGGAAGTAGGGATATTTTATACACCCTGATCTCTATCAGCAACACCCCTATTAATCCCACTTTAAATGATCCAGGGCCCCTGTTAGAAATGGGCATTTACTTACTCATCATTGGTTGGATCATTTGTTCTTCTTTCATACCACTATTTTCTTTCAATCTGCTACCATTGTCTTTTCTGATTTAGTCTATGCAAACCATTTTCTTTGCTGTAACAATAACCTCACTCAAAAGAGGGTCATCCTTTAGCCAGAGTTCTTTGGAGACCTTGTCACTCCTACATTTCAACATGAACTGCCCACACATCCTCTCCTCTGTACTTCCACAAAGTTTACAGAGAGCTGTTACATATTCTTCCACAGTTTCATGTTCCCATTGCACCCTTACACCAAAGTGATGCCTTTCTAAACTCGTGCTCACTTTTGGTAAATCATTTTTACATTTAACATGCACACTTCAGACTCACTCTGGCTCATTACCTCAGTCTGTTGCAGTTTGGACACATTCTCGAATACCTCCTGTCCCTTTACCACTAAACAGTGCATAAGCAAGGAGGTTTTTCCTTCTGCCGACAGACTAGACCTACGCTCCCTTGCATAATGGGCAAAAACTATTTCCATTTACTCCATTTAATGTTGAGTTCAAAAGGTGCTGAAAGAAAATGGTGGTGCTGAAATATTCTGTTCTATGCAAAATGCACACATCTGCAATCACACACAAACACACACACTTCATTTAAAGTTCCTACAGGGTTGAAAGTGAGAAGTCCTCGCAGTATCTGATTTGACATTTGAGTCCCAGATGTTGGAGTTCTTGTTTCCTTGACAGAAAAGATAGGTGTCCAACACTCTCTGGAGAGCAACCAAAAACAAGTTTAGATTTGTTTCTCCCTGCTGGTCTTTATCTCCCAGAGTATTGTATCAGCTACCATAATGTTATACCTTGGTAAAAATACAGTGTAAAAAATAATTCTCTTTCTCCCTATTGAATGTTCTGTCAGAATGAATAAAATGGCTGTACCATTCGAGTTGCAAAAGTATCAACATGCCCTACAAAATGCTCCAATATTTACTTAAGGAATAGAACTTTTCATGAATATTGAAAGCTGAAGATAATAAATTAACAAAAATAGAACGAGTCTCCTACCTTTTTAACTCATGTTCTTCTGAATGGCCACTTTCTCTTAGTTATTAAGGTTGTAGTGCCTTGGAACCCACAGGGTGTTTTAAAAGAACCCTCACTCACCTACCTAGTAGGTGACATGCTTCATCTTTGGATTCCCACCCTAGTTGCTGAATGCTTCCAGGGTGTGCTGCAATGCCTGATTACAGTGATGCTGGATTTATTTCAGAAGGCAGCACACATAGAAAGAGGAAAGAAAACGAGGAGATATAAACACAAATCTCATTGTTACTCCTTGGGAGGCGTAGCATTTTGACGCATTCCCAGTTCAACCATTAATGGTAAATCTGGGAATGTGCCAAAGTCCATGGGTGGATGCTTCACACATAGAATGCTTCCCTGGGCAGAGAAACGCAAGGCAGCGATTTGTGCTGCGTTGTGTTACTCCAGATTTATCAAGAGTTGCAGGACCACCCAAGGTGGCCTTGTGTGGCTTTGACATATCTGACTTTAGTGTTGCGTCGCCCTTGTGACCCTTTGAGTGGCGCGAAGGCGACACAACACTGTGATAAATACGGGCCTAAGTCTTTCACAATTTGCTCATGGGTAAAAATAAAAATGAGCAGGCTGTGCTTACCATCCTCTGCACTAGAGGTGCCTATGTTAAGTAGAAATGAAACGGATTTGATGACGGCAAATCTGTGCTGGTGCAGAGTCCAGTGATGAACATGCAGCATGGATTCGTATGCTGTGATTGTCGCCACTGTAACATTTGTGCCACTCAGGGAGATAATGGTTTATAAAGATATTGCAAATACTAGAGCAGCAAGAAGTAGGACTGGTCAGCTCCGCAGCCCAAAGCAAGCGATTCCTAGTTTGAAGCATTCCATTCCATTCCCACATTTAATTCCACAACTTCCAATTCCAATGGTACTATGCCACTATCTCAGTATCCCATCAAGTCCCTTCTGTGTGCTGTTCACTCCCCTCCAAAGAAAAAGGGGCCATATCCCATATAGTGAGCAGAGTGAGTGAAAGCTTACATCATGGGCGCTGCCACAAATTTAACCCTTTCGCTGCGGCGGGAATTCCGCCGCAGCGCTGGGGGAGGTTTGGGGGCAGCGCGGTGGCGCTGTGCTCATGACGGAGCCACTCCGTCATGAGCCACGGTTGAGCTGTGCTCATGACGGAGTGGTTCCGTCATGACTCCGCCCACTGCGCTAATCGCCCGCACAGGCGGGGAATCAGCGCAGCGTGGGAGGAGCGGCCGCCAACGGCCGCGGCATGACGGAACCATTCCGTCATGAGCACACGGCGACAGTGGCTCATGACGGAGTGGTTCCGTCATGAGCAGGGGAGGGGTTAAGCTGAATGCTGTCATAAATAGTGGAAAAATAACAACACAATACAATTCAAATCTAGCAGGGCACACCACAACAAAATAGTCGTCAAAGAATGGAACACAGCAACCACAGTACAACACAACATCACATTGCAATAATGCAGAATGAACACAACCAAACGAAAAACAACAGAAGACCTCAACACCACAACACAACTGTATGCAATGATTATGCACAAACATTTTTGTCACACATTACCACCTTCCAAAACTTGCTTTCGTAATATGGTGGTAAAAGTTGTTTGCACCAAGCACTGCCTTAACTTACCATTAAGGGTGTGAAATAGCACCAGTCAAAAATATTTTGTGATCTGGACCCCAGATCTGAAAGTTTCAATTACAAGATACAGCCTTCATCAATTTCGGTCGCTGTATCATCTGGGTAGGGGATGAATAATGAAGTACAGTTTCCTACACTATTATCAGTACCACAAAGGGGCAGTCCTTCACAAGCCAGGTGCTTTACAAACCAATTGAATAAATATAGCCTTCTTTAATAGAATGTTTTGCAGCCATGCCCAGGATCATTAGCAATAATTCATTGTAAACGTAAATGCAGAATATTTAGCTCTTTGAAAGTAAACAATGTAGCACTTATGACATGGGTGCTCACAAACTTTCTGTCGGGGGCTAAAATTACAGTGTGGTTTGTGGCCGAGGGCCGCACCGGCAGGGGTGGGGTCAGTGAGTGGAGCTAGAGTACAAAAAATCAAACCCTTTTCAAAACATTAGACAATGCAACAATGCTATATTTCAAAAGCAGATGTAACTACAAAGAGCACATTTTGATAATACATTTTTCTAAGCAGACAATAGCAAACTTAAGAGGCATTGCATAGCTTCATACACACTGACCCCAATTCCATCAGTCTCGCTCTCTCTCGTTCTCTCTCAGTCAGTCTTTCTCTCTCAGTCAGTCAGTCTCTCTCTCTCTGTCAGTCAGTCTCTCTCTCTCCCTCTCTCTCTCTCAGTCATTCTCTCTCTCTCCGACAGTCTCTCTCTCTCTGTCAGCCAGTCTCTATCTCTCAGTCAGTCAGTCAGTCTCTCTCTGTCAGTCAGTCTCTCTCTGTCAGTCAATCTCTCTCTTAGTCAGTCTCAGTCAGTCTCTCTCTTCCTGTCAGTCAGTCTCTTTCTTAGTCAGTCAGTCTCGCTCGCAGTCATTCAGTCTCTCTCTCTCTCAGTCAGTCTCTCTCTCCCTCAGTCTCTCTCTGTCATTCAGTCAGTCTCTCTCTCAGTCAGTCTCAGTCAGTCTCTCTCTTTCTGTCAGTTAGTCTCTCTCCAGTCAGTCAGTCTCTTTCTCAGTCAGTCAGTCTCGCTCGCAGTCATTCAGTCTCTCTCTCTCTCTGTCAGTCTCTCTCTCTTTCTCTCTGTCAGTCAGTCTCTCTCAGTCAGTCAGTCTATCTCTTAGTCAGTCAGTCTCTCTTTCTCTTAGTCAGTCTCTCAGTCAGTCAGTCTCTCTTTCTCTCAGTCAGTCAGTCTCTCAGTCAGTCAGTATCTCAGTCAGTCAGTCAGTCTCTCTTTCTCTCAGTCAGTCAGTCTCTCAGTCAGTCAGTATCTCAGTCAGTCGGTCAGTCAGTCTCTCTCTCTACACTCTCCACTCTCTCTCCACTGTCTCTCTCTCTCCATCGTCTCTCTCTCTCCACTCTCTCTCTCTCCAATCTCTCTCTCTCTCTCTTTCCACTCTCACTCTCTCTCTCTCTCCACTCTCTCTCTCTCCACTCTCTCTCTCCACTCTCTCTCCACTCTCTCTCTCCACTCTCTTTCTCTCTTTCCACTCTCTCTCTCCACTCTTTCTCTCCACTTTCTCTCTCTCCTCTCTCTCTCTCTCTCTCTCTCTCCACTCTCTCTCAGGGGGGGCCATGGGTACATTACCTGCAAGGTCTGCGGGCCGCCAAGGAAGGCCTGCCGGGCCGTACTATGAGTACTTCAGACTTAGGAGAACCAACACCCCCTTGACCTGAGGCCAACCATCCCACCGGTACTACACTAGATCATAGGTCAAAATCCATATAACCATACCTACATCACTCATTCTCTTTACTCTTACACTGTAGTATCTCATGTTCAGCGGTGCAAAGAGAGAGACCCAGTCCCTGCATGTGGTCTCATTACATCTCAGCCCAAATGCTCATATGACCTTTATTTATATTGTGGCACTACACCTGCCATCATAGTGCGTGGAGACGAGTGCGGACTTACGTAGGCGCCGAGTGGTACACTACATTCCTCCGCATGATAGATTATGGACGGACAAGATACTAAACAAAGTTCTCCATGGACCCCGGTTTTCAACTTTGTTACCAGGTATAGTTGAGCAGTCTTTGGGATGGCCTAGAGTTCGGCCGGAAACGATTTTGGCCTCGCTCCTGACTGGTTCGTCTGTAGAAGTTGCTGGCTCCAGAGGCCTAGCTGGGTTCTCTGGTGCACTGGTGGGACCAAGGGAACTGGTGATAGGACAGTCCAGTGCATCACCTGGTTCCTGGTCATCACACCTAGTCAGTTGCTTCCATTTCTTGAAGAATCACACAATTCTGGTCACTACCTCAACCGTTCTTTGGGCGGTAACCATGGTGCCAATCTTATCTATCATGGTCCAAGTTTCATACTCTAGTAGCAGTTTAAACTTGCTTTCTTTGTGACTTTTTATCAGTACCTCATTTCGTTTTGGAACCCCTCACTTTGCCAGCAGGTTCCTTTTGGTCCCTTCATCGTTGTGGAGTGATCATGTGTTCTGAGGGTGCTGGGTACCAGTCCGGTGGTGCTGGGATAGTGTCATGACTGGGTGACCAAACATTAGGGCTGCCAGTTTGCTGTGTGTTGTGCACTTGATATGTTGTGATAAATTCATAAGAAGTTGTGAATCGCTAACTCCACATCTCTATTGTGCTGCACCCATGTTCATATTGTTTTATTTAGAGTATGCATTAGTGGTTTATCTTTTTTCACGATGTGTGTCAAGGGGCTTGACATATTGTTAAGCCTTTGCTCCCTGGAAGGGTCGGACCATTATCCAAGTTGATATTAGAGGGTAGGCAGAAGATTCCTAAGAGCTTCTCTACGGTAGACTTCATTCAAACGTTGTCGCAGGGACTACAGTCATAGCTGGGAATTCGATGTATCCCTTGCTTGGGGTCTGGGTGGTGAGTCTGGGGTGTTTTGTTGGCTGGGGGTGGGTCTGGGTTTGTTTTGTGGGCTGAGGGGTGCGCCGGGGGTTGTTTTGTGGACTAGGGGGGTGAGTCGGGTAGTTTTGTAGGCTGGGGGGCTCAGGTTTTTTGTGGGCCGGGAGGTGGGTCAGGAGTGTTTTGTGGGTCAGGGGTAGTTTGTGTGGCCTGGGGTTGGGTCGGGGGTAGTTGTCAGGGCTGGGGGTGGGTCGAGGTAGTTTTCTGGGCTGGAAGGTTTGGGGCTAATCTTCAGGGCTGGGGGTTTGGAGGTCGTTTTCAGGGTTGGAGGGGGTTGGGGCTTGTTTTCAGGACTGGGGGTGGGGCTAGTTTTCAGGGCTGCGGGGGCAGGGATAGTTTTTAGAGCTGCGGGGGTCAGGGGTAGTTTTCAGGGCTGGGGGGTCGGAGAAGTTTTAAGGGCTGGGGGAGTGTTGGGGTAGATTTTTTAATTAAGGGTTAGGGTATTAGGCCACAGGGCAGATGTAGGGAAATGAGTAGTCAGGGTAGTTTTTAGGGCTTAGGGGAGGGCGTGGCAGTTTTTAGGGCTGGGTCAGGGCTGAGCTGAGTCAGGTTAAGGGACAGGGCTAAGAGACAGGGTTCTAGGCATCAGGGCAGGGGAAGGGCACCGCGTGGGGGTTGGGAGGGAGTAGGGGTATTTGCACCTCAGGGTAGGAGTGGGGTGGGGGGAGTTTGTACCTTAGGGTGGTGGGGAGGGGGGTGGCGACTATAGCCACACATACCCTTTTAACAGACATGCCTTTACCATGAAAAAAGTGGCAAAGGCATGCGTGGTAAAGGAATGCGTGGTCAAGACTCGGTTGTTATTAAGACTGCGTTCTTTAGGCATGCAAGGTTAGGCAACTCGTGGTTCCATCATACAACCACATTTAAGGCACCATTGAAAGCAGTCAGAGTCCCTTTAATAGCATTTTGGAAGACTTTGTGGATGAATTGTAAAAGTTTAGCCTCTTGAAGGGCCGCAGTCCAACGTGGGGTGAGAACATTGGTATTTACCTGTATCCTTCAACTAATGTCAACTGATGATAGCTAGCATTGAGCTCAAGGTTTAAAAACCATCAGGCCTCGTTCAGGTCGCTGATCAGGCCATCAATGGTTGGCATGAAGTGTCTTTCATGCTTTATGGCCTTAATTGGGGAGCCACATGTCAATGCAAAGTATTAGGGCACCAGGTTGTTTCAGCTTGTTGGTGACCAAGAGACTTTCTCAATAAACCTAGTTTCTCCTGCTTCATGAGTTTGGCTTTGAGCAATAGTCGTCGGTGGAAAGTATACTTCTCTCCCCTTGACTTTGGAATCTGTATGTAACTTGATGGGTGGGGCAATCACGCACTTAAAAAGTGGCTTATGGTGCCTATGCCCACAGTGGTTACAAAGATCTTCACCGAACAGGTGGTTGTACCATGGCTGACTTCTGAATAGAATGAGTTTGCAAGTGGAAGGGGGTTCAGACCTCCATAGTTTAATATTTAACTCGAAGTGTGTGCGAGATTTGGGTGTGATTTTAGTTGGTTGTATTAGCCGTGGCTCATCACGTTTACCCCCATGTTGATGAGCGCAGTGATACTCAACCCTTGTATTTCCACTCTTCAGATGGGTTGGTTCCTCTTTCAATTGGAGGTTTCAGTGACAAAGAGATTATGAAGATGTTCATGGCATCATTGCCTTCTTCGCTGCTGAATGTCATCAGTGAGTTTTGCACTGTTCCTTTGCGGTGGAGGGAAGAAATGGTAGGGAGACCATTCCTTGAAGACATTGAGTCCTGTGACTTGTTACTCTGGTCACATCAAGCATTGTGGAAGGTATTCCTCAGGTTAATGTTAAAGGGGCCTGGGTAGGGTGCGGCACACCTACACACAAGTTAACTTTTGGGGAATTTGTAGGCTAATGAATGCTGTTCTTTCTTTAAGAGGGATTCAGCAACTCTGTTCAGGAGAACAGTTTGCTGCATTAAATGGGAACTTGACATTGCTACCAGTACACTTGGTGAATGTACTGGTCTGTGGGCTGCCAATAGGCCTCAGAGTTGGGGTGTACGCACCTTGCTGCCGCGTTATATTGGGTCTGCCCCATGGGCACTCGTACTGCCACAGGACCGCCACAAGACTCTGTGTTGCAGTCTTTCACCCAGCCCAAGATTGTGAGGCTGGTCTGGTGGAGGCACAGGGTAACTTCTGCCTGTCTCGTCGCCATTGTAGTGTCCAGAAGAGCAGTGCCTGACCTTTTGGGCCGGCCACAGCTCCCCTGCCGCATTTCTCTCCTATCCGTCTTGTTGTTGGGTTGCCTAGCAACCACCTGCATTCTCCTGATCAGCACCCTCCCTGGCGGACTTCAGAAAGAAACTCAAGACCTGGCTTTTCGCAAGAGACACAGCACCCTCAGCGCCTAGATACACTTAGGGGGGACAGTGCTGAGTTATACAAATATTGTTTGATTGATTGAAAACAGCAGCCCAACAAGCGGGACACAAACACTGAATGCGATATTGCATCGTCTGAGCCCAAGCACTCAGATTACCTTTATTTACATCCTTCTGAGGTGTCCGGCATCAGGGTGTGTGAATGTGTGTGTGTGGCGTTATGTAGGTGCTGAGTCGAAAACTACCATCAGGGATCACTCAGACTTTGAAAGGTTCAATGAAAGTCCTCCCCTCACCAGGTAGAAAGTACTGCATTTACTTGAACTTTCCATTGAAATACAGTGTCCTCAGGGAATAAGTCAACAGTCACAGCATAAAAATGTTTATTCTTTTGAATTAAAAAATAGTGTAACGTTCTGGTTAAATACAATATTTTTAATCGAATATTGACTGTTTTTCGATGACGGCCGTCTGATTTTTCCCTACAGTGCAATGCATTTTAATGACTGTAGAATGCTGGTCAGAAACAAATGAATGCAAACTGCTGGTTCGACCAGCTAAAGCAATTGTGACCAGCATTTGTACTGACTGCATAAATCCCACCACCTTTCGCTTCTTCCCACTGAAATTAAATAGATGAGGGGCTTTTGGAAGAAGAAGGATGATCAAGAATCTGGATGGATGGCTCCGCTCTTAAAATGTGGCATCTTACTTTACCACCCCCATTTCTTCTCTTGGAGTCCTCAAGGACCAGCGATGAGGATAAGCTTGGGCAAAGGTAGGCGCACGGTGTCTGGGATGGCCTCTCAGTAGGGTTATTTTCTTTGGTAAGAGCACAATACAAGTTTCAAGCACTAGAGTTGTGAAAAAGTGACACAGCTCTTTTCTGCACCATTTTTCACGAACCTCTGAAAATGGAACTCTTTTCCATCCAGTAGCACCTCTTCATTTTTTTCTGCCCCAGAACTACCCTTTTTAAGGGGCACACATGACTTTTAGCTAGCATTTCTTATCCCATTCTTGTACCTTAGTAGTGTAGGGGAGCTCACACAATATATGAGCTGAGTCAATGTGGCAGATCTTAGAGGGAAGTAATTGGTTGTGTGTCGGCTTGGAGTGTGTGTAGATTTTATAGTGTTCATTTGACAGAACCTTCAAGGCTGTAGGTGTTAGATCCTTAAAATAGCTGCTGAGCAGGCAAACATGGCATTCTGGCTTCTGCTCCAGAGAGTAGAGGGCCTCTGTTCCAAGTATTGACCGAAACATAGAGACACTATGGCAGCAGTGCTTAATTTGAACCATTGGTTTCCGGTGCTCTGCACCGGCACCTAATTCTCAACACCAGCACTTATGACAGTCTGCCACATGGTGGCACTGTTTGTCTAATTTGGATATGAGCACAACAACAGTTGTTTATTAATTCAATGTACACTAAAATGACTAATACTTGCCACCCAAGCCATTCTTATAGCTTTAGAGGCCGAGAATAGTCTGAATTGTCACACTTGTAGAGTGTGATGGTTAGTAGTTGTGTTGGTACTGTTATTGGCAGTGCTGGCTGGCGTAATGGGTGGTTCAAGCGGCAGTAGCCCCTCACGAGAGCCCTGTCACTTATGTTTTTTACAAATTAGGCACTGTGTGGCAGTGGACCACTTGGGCTTGAAGGGAGTGGAAGGAGGAATGTCTGATCATCCAACACATGTTCTGCTATTTAGCTGGTCAGGGCGTCTTTTTGTTAAAAATATTTGCGCTAATACCCTGTCCATTATGCTGCTTGAGACGTTTTCTGCTGTAGCCTGCACCCTGTTAATGACATAAATAAAGATGTGAGGATAGCACTCAGCTAGGAAAGCATATGTGTTTTTTTTTTCACTGCAGTCTTTAGGCAGACATCCAAGGATACCAGGGCTTGATTTGCCAAATTTTGTGGCTGCAAAAACAAGAAATTTGCTTCCCCAAAAAAAGGTAAATGTGCGGTGTTTTTTGCTAAGTGTGCTTCTCACATAGATACTGTTGGCCAACCAGCACCACCAAGAAACAATGAGCTTGGGAATTAGATGTTTGAGGGCAGAGAGTGTGCAAAATGCAGTTTAAAATTTGCGCCCTCTGTGGCACCATTTAGAAACGTTGCTTCCAGCTTGACATGCAGCTGCTGGTGAGAGCTAGTAATGTGCCCCTGCACAGTCCTCCTATCTTAATGTAAGGGGGGAGGAGGATGGAAGAGGCTCAGTACTCAATTTGTAAAGAAATAAGTCCTAGGGCCCTTGTCAAAAGACACTGCGTCTTCCACCACCCATTACACCGACCAGCACTGCCAAAGACAGTAACAACACAATTACTAATCATCACACTTGTACAAGTGTGGCAATTAAGACTATTCCATGCCCCAAGGCTGCAAGAATGGCTTGGGTGGCAGGTATTAGCCATGTTTATTGTATATTAAATTACAGAGCAACAGTTGGCTCATTTTAAAATTAGCTAACATCGCCACCATGTGGCAGACGTCATAATTGCCAGTACTGACACTTAAGTGCGGGAGCTGCACCGGAAACCACCGACTCAAATTAAGCACTGATGAGGCTGCTCTCACAGCCCCTTCAGCAGCATGTATTTCATGCTATTCGATGGAAGAGGCTGATGTGTGGGGCGGAGGGAGTCGAAAGGTGAGACAGGAGGGCGGGAAAACTAAACAAACACAGAAGAGAAGAGAAAGGGGACCGGGAAATGAAGGTGACAGGCCTGGGGGCCGAAAAGAAAGGATGACGACAGCCAGGGGCAGGTGAGTGGTGGGAGGACAGGAAGATGCCTACCGTGGTGGAGGCTGGAGGACAAAATAAGAAAATAATGACAATTGGGGGACCAAGAAAAAGACTGCCAAAGATGGTGGGGATGCTTTCATACCTGTCGTGCCCTGATTTACAGCAGTCTTTTCTTCTTTTTATCCAGGCTTGGCACAATTTGTTTTGAGGTTCTTCGAGGTAGGCTCTGCTTCCAGGAAGCTCACAATGACCCTCCACAGCAGGAGGGAGAAAATAAAAACACCTCTCTCCTGCCCACCCTCCCTTTATTAACTCGGTGCGGCAGCGCATGGTCACTAAATGCAGGGTCAAATAAGCTTCCAAGTTTTTTTGAAGATTTTACGGGGGCTTTTGTGAAAATAGCAACATTTTTATAAAAGTCCTAGGGGCATATTAACAAGGGCCTTCTCTCTGCCAAAAAATCGGAGATAAACTATCGCGCCCCCCTATTTACAAGTGGGTGCTAACATGCATTAGCGCATGTTAGCACCCGTTTTCCCGACGCCTCGCTTTGCATCTCTAATGAGATGCAAAGTGGGTGTCACTGGACAGTACTGCATGTAAATAATCGCTGATGTGCACATCGCGATATTTACAAGGAGGCCCACGCATTTTTAGCAGATGTTAGTTTTTGGCGAAAACCGCGGTTTTCGCCAAAAACTAACATCTGCTAAAATGCTGACATACGTATACTTAACATTGGGGGTGGATTATGCTGATACGACCACTAGGTCATATCAGCAAGGTTATCGCCGTTTCCATGGAACATCGCTGGAAAACCAGCGATGTTCCATGGAAAACACCGCTGTTGCTGGAATAATTATCGCCATTGTGCTATGCGTTGTTAATACAGCGCTAGCATGGCGATAATTTCCAGCGATAGCCGGCGGCAAAAAAATTTGCGCTATGCGCGATTATCGATAATTATCGCTGCCGCTTGATAATATGCCCCCGATTTTGTGATTTTGTTGGAAATGGTGAAATTGCTCAATCTTAGAGGGTCTGTTTAGGGTCCCTGGAACTACTGATCCTGATAGAGGTACTCACTTTGTACAGCAATGAATAGTAGAAATGTATTTGGTACCCCTTGTCCCACCAGTCTGAAACTGTTGGTTTGGAGCAGCTGGGCATGCAGCTCTTCCAAAGCCCGGGATAGTCTGAGACTGACCACAGTACAAAGTGCAAAAGATCCTGAATATATGCCATGCACATAAAGACAAGTCCCTTCATCTGGTTGATGGGGACAGTGACAACTCGACTGACTTTCACATGTCCAGATTGATTACGTGTGATCTTTACAGGAGTATCCCTGTTTATAGGGTGTTCCGCCATCCATGCCCTATGGTCCCTATCTCCCCTTTTCAATACCGCTCTGCAGTTCCCCAAAATATGAACTAATCCTCAGAAGTTTCAAGAAGAATTGCAAACTGTTTTTGAACGTTGTAATACTAACTAGGCTGATGTTAAACAACTGTTGCCTGGCATTATGCCGTGGGAAGTAAAATACCAGCTGTAGTCAAACGCCAATTAGCCAGGACAACCACCTGCATATGGTGTGCTCTATTAAATGCTGTTTTTGAGTGTGTCCTGTGAAGACTGGCTGGGCAGGGATTGATAATTGTAAGCAAAACACGGGAAAGCTCCTAATGAATTCCTTGATCATTTAAAAATTGTCTTTGACTGCTGTTTTCGCAGCGGCGGCGCCTCCGCAATGGCGGAGGAGCATCGTCCCACTCGCTCAGAGCCAGCAGCTGAAAATTAAAACAATATTTTATTATCATTTTATCTTTTAACTGCTGCCCAAGCCAGTGTGTGTGGGGCCAGGCCATGGCAGATGGGGCGGAGTGATGTGCAGTGTAAACTGTGCATCTCTTTTTTGTGCCGACCGTCTTAGGTCGGCCAAACAGACACATACAGTTACGTTTCTCCAACCCAGCTGTATTGCACGGGTTGGAGAAATCGCCCAGACTCCTTGTGCCTGAGCGAGCATTAGACAAGCCCGCTCAGGCCAATCCCGCGCTGCTCTTATGCTACAAGAGAGCAGTGTGGGGATTGCACAGGGAGTCTCTGATGCTGTCCCAGGGGCTGCTGGGACCAGGAAGCAGAGAAGAACAGAGGCACGATTCGGTAGAAGCAGCATCAGGTAAGTTTAATTTCTTTATGATTACCCTCCTGCTTTATTGTTAAACCCCCCTGCACTCCTCCCCCCTGTGCTCACCCCACACTCACCCCTCCCGCCTCACCACTGTTTATATGCGTCGGTCACCACTGTGTTTTCGTATTGGAAATGCTGCTTCCAAGGAAGCAGAAGGGTCTGCTTTAATTTAATGAGTATTACCCAACTTACTGGACTAATTGAGATCTATTCGTATTGGTTTGGAAAATGCTACATAAGTATAATTTGCACCTTAATACATTTCATATGTCATCATTGATTTATTATGTGAAGTCATAAGCAGTGCATCACTGCGGCACACGTTATACTTATGTCAGTTACCTATAACAGGTGCATTTTTGTGTTTTTTTTAAAAACAGTAGTGGTTTTTTAGTGAATTTCTAAGGTTTTTAAAAAAAGTAAGTTAAACTCTTACTACCTTCCTCAGTCATACCTCCACTTTAATTATTTTTTTCAGTGAATTTTATGTTTTTTGAATGTAAAATAATATCTTATTACAATACGTTTGCAGCCTGTGGCTACGACCTGTGACCAACTCCCCGAAAGCGGTCAAGCCCCTATTAGTGGGGAACCACCCACAGCTCCCCCCCACATTCGTCCTTTGAAAAAAAACTATTTCCCCCCCATCTAGCAGGAGTTCCGTGGAAGCCGGGGGTCGTGCTGGCTCCCTTAAGACGCCAGCAAAAGAACATGGGGTCACAGGGGAGTCCTGTGGATTGTGGCGCTCCAAAAAGTTTTTCTTTTAAAAGTTGATCCCTACCCTGCCCTCTTATACTTTATTTTTTTATGTGCAGGACACAAAGACTGATCCCCCCAGTCCTGCAATGGCGGCCACAACATTTTTGTTCAGTTTATCGTCAGCAAATCACAACCGAAGCTCCTGTGGGAGCGTTTCAATCCCACAGGAGCAAGATGGCTGATGAGGAAAAAAGTACTCTTTGCCAATAGGAACACTTTTAAAAGAAATTGCAGTCCAGTGACCCACATGTCAATAAATCACCCGCCACAATGCAAAAAAGGGCCATTTTACATTTCCCTGAACAATGTGGCAGGCACCATTCAGTGCCTGCTACATGGTGCAGGGATATGTAGGGAGACACCATAGGTGCCCCCAGATCTCGTGTCTGGGGGCCAAGGGGTAAGGGGGGCCTGCTATGGGTCCCCAAAGTCCCTTTCCGCCTGCCTGTACATGGCGGGTTAACTGCCAAGAATAAGCAGGCGGAAAGGGACATTGAAATCTCTATGGCGGTGCATGGTAGGCACTGACACCATTGTAGCAACTATTAGCCCCTCCGCCGCACCGGTGGGCTCAGGGAGCCCATCTGATGCATGGCGGTCGGTCTATACAACCGACAAACACCCGCACGCCATCGTAATGTGGCGAGCGGTAAAGTTGGTTACTATGGCGGGGAGACTGCCGCCGACAGCCTGTCGGTGGTGGTCTCCCGGCCATTGTAATCAGGCCCAGTGCTTTGGGAGGGTGCAAGGAGCATATCAGTCTAAAGGATTTTGTTTTTTTTAAATCATAAGACACCTGGGTCATTGAATGCCTGACCCTTGAAGAGATTAACATAATTTTTAAAGCACTCTGAGCTGGAACTGTATGCTTTCAGCTGAAATGCGGGGACTCCTTGTGTTTGTTCCTATGTCTGCGATTTGTGTCATGAAGTGCGTAAGTGTGTACAAGAAAAAAAACACATCAATAGTGGTTTTGAATAAAAAACCCTTTATTAAAAATATTTTTGTGACAATTATTAATATAGAGCATTGACATGTGTATTTATAAGGAATACATTGAATTATGGTTATTGATAAATTATTGTGGTGACTTCTTGACAAAGCCGATAGGTCTTCTTCATATATGTTGATGTGCGGACCCACTGATAGAGCCAATAGGCCTGCCTTTTATATTTTGGTGTTCTAACCTTTTGGCAAAGCCAGTAGGTCTGCTTCACTTAAAATGACAACCCTTTATATTGCTACCTTACATTAAAAAACCTCAGAAATTCACTGAAGAAAACAATAGTTAAAATGATGTTATAGTTAGACATGGTGATAATAGTTTGCATTGCATTAAAAAAACTCAGACATTCAAGGACAAATCTAAAGGTTATTGTGATATTAAAGTTAATTGGAAATGTCACTTAAAATGTAACTTATATTCAAATAGCACATATGAGGCAGAGCTCTGTACCCCAGAAACTTCAGCATAATAAACTTACATCATCATGACTTTGACTTTTAAAGAAACATAATCAAGGAAAAATGAAAAGCAATACAGATGAAAGAAAACAAAAAATGTAACATTTTAAACTCCAAAAACCACTGAAATGCACCAGTTATAGTTAAGTGAAGTACTATAACTCATGCCCTCTTCATACACTGCTTATGACCCCACATCTTACCTCAGTCATTACATCACTGATGACATCTGTCTTTGTCTTATGTGTGGTGTATACTTGTCTTTTTATAAATGTAGACTCTTTCTGCTTTATCGGGGTAATATCTCCCATGGGCACCTTCACATATGTATTTTTTCTATGAATGGGTGTAGTAAGTAGATTGTATTGTAATGGTAAATGTGTAGTGTTACTTTATGGAATGTTACTAGGGGAGCAGTAGGTAGAATGTTACTGGGGATCTAGAATCTCTGGGAGAAGTCAGATGAAGACAAGATGTTGATGGGATATGTCGTGGGTCTTTCGCTCCGAAAATAAATACTACATTTTATTCAAACTTCTGTTCCTGTGATTTCGTTCTATGCTCTGAAGGTGAAGAGAGCATACTACATATTTTGGGGACGCACTGGATGGGATTGGTGAAACTCCATAGTAAATCGAGCGTTTTGAACTTTGGAAATAGTGGCATTTTGTCATATTTGGGAAAAAAGACCCACCGATGGTGATATCCTGCGTGAAGTTCAAGTTGCGAGGCTGTGAGTACATCGACAGTATTAGTACTCAGTTGTTTTTGTTGGCTTTCTTACCCGTTATGCCTCAGCATCTTTCAAACTGCGCGTTGATTCTCTGAGGGGTCCGCGCTCGCGTCTCAACTGCCGACAGCTTTCTTAATCGGAAGTAGCAACAAGGAAGTGACGCCCATGCGCGATCGCATCATCACGTTTTGGTGGCCATTTTGTAAGGTTGGGATCGCCTGCATTGCAAAGCATCACAGCCACGTTGTTTTGTTCGCCGATTTCAAGAAAACATCGTTTTTCACTCGTTTTTTTTATTATTATCTGTTTGACCTGTTATCACCATCGGCATTGAGTACAAAATGGATTAACACGCAGGTGTGTTTCTATTTTCAAGATTGATAAAGTTTTTTTTTTTTTCTTTTCTTTCAAGTGATTAACAAAACTGTTGTAATATGGCAAAATCTAATGAAAGTATTGTGGCTCCACCTTGTTTCTTAAAAATTGCGGGTAAGCCACCCACTCCTTGGCCAAAATGGTTAAGAGTTTTCACAAACTATTTGGAAGCCATTGATGCACTTGAATATTCTCCGTCTAGGAAAAGAGCCATTTTATTTAATCATCTTGGAGATGCTGGTCAACAAGTCTTTGACAGTCTTCCTACAGTCACGAATCCTTCAGCTGATGATTCTTGGAACGTTTATTCAGAAGCTTTAGCTCGTTTGGGTAAACAGTATAAAGATGAACCCTCAATAATGATTGAAAGACATGTGTTTTTTAAACAAAAGCAGTCTGCGGAAGAATCCATTGAAGATTACTTAGCTACATTGAGGGTGTTGGCTACAAAGTGTGAATTTGGGTCCTATTTAGAGACAGGGCTTCGAGACCAGCTTGTTTTTAATTGTTACAACAAAAAAAATACAGGAACGTATATTAACTTGTAAAAATCCTACTTTAGATGAAGTTGTAATTATTGCTAAGAGCATTGAATGTTCTGTCACATCATCCAAGATTTTAGCAGAGACTTCTAATGCATCTGGTAACACATCTAATGCATCTGGTAACACCAAGGTCGTGAATATAGATACGGATGCGGGTAATCAAATAGAAGTCAATGCTGTTGCAAATCGTCTAAAGAACACAAAAGTATTTGAACGTAAAAACAAAATTTTTTGTTACAGGTGTGGGTCCAAGTTTCATGTTGGTAACAATCCAAGGTGTCCTGCTCAAGGCAAAAGGTGCAATAATTGCAAAAAAATTGGTCATTTCTTTACTATGTGTCGGTTACCAAAAGACAAAAGTAAGGTGAACCATATTTACAATAATGACGACATATGTGATGCCTTAAATGTGTCTTCTTTATCGATTCATATTAATTCTCTTGAAGGGAATAAGGTTAAAGGGCCTAATTGTAAAGTATTAATAGGTCAAGTTGAAATGGAAGTAATGGCTGATTCTGGCTCTCCTATTACGATTTTAGATGAAAAAACATTCTACAGGCTATGGACAAACACAAAACTGATAGCTACTGATGTCAACCCGAAAGCCTTCGGGGAGTACGACATCATAATGAGAGGGTATTTTAATGACACTATTAATTTTAAAGGTAGAGTCATCAGTACCAAAATTTATGTGGCCTTGGATGGTAGAGACATTTTGGGTTGGCGTGATCAAGCCAGTTTGGGTATTTTCTTGAAACCGGGTCATCCGGAACCTGTAGTTCTTGGTGACTTTCCGGTACTATTAGTTAATGATGATAAAATACATGACCCTGTTCTCGACAAATTGTTTAACAAATATAAATCGGTGTTCAGCAATGAAATTGGGTTGGTTAAGGATTTTGAACATACCATCAAACTTAAAGAGAAAGTATGCCCAGTTGTTCAGAAGGTTCGCCCTATTCCACTTTCCGTTAGGGATGATCTGAAAAAACATTTAGATCAATTGTGTGCACAAAATATTATTTGCCCTGTCGAATCATCAGAGTGAGTTTCTGCTGCTGTGGTAGCTCGTAAACACTCTGGCGATATTCGTCTATGTGCGGATTTGCGTATGCTTAATCGCAATATTGTTGTAGATGCCCACCCGTTACCCAAAATTCATGATATGCTGGCCAAATTAGGTCGCAGCAAATTTTTTTACACCATTGACTTACGCTCGGCGTATCATCAAATCCCGCTATCTGATAAGTCTCAACCTTTGACTACGTTTGTTACACCATTTGGTGTTTTTATGTACAAGAGACTTCCTTTTGGATTTGCGTCTGCAGCTAGTATATTCCAGAGGTTAATGGATAAGATTTTTGATAATTGTGATGGTATTCAGGCCTTTCAGGATGATATCTTGGTACACTCAGAAACATTGGAACAGCATCACACTCGGCTTGAAGAAGTTTTATTTAAATTACAAAAAAAATGGTATGACGGGGGGCGTGGCCAAGCCGAGCTGCAAAATGGCCACCGTGTAACGGGGCTCTGCCGGCCGAACGCCTAATCCGTCAGCCCATCCGCGAAATACCTACATCCTGACGGTAAAAAGCTGCGGCGGGGTCTGCCCAGACGTCGAGGAATCGACTCCTGCCTTCCGGTCCGAGATCGGATGCGGGGATCCGGTGCGGTGCCTCCTTTCTGCCCCGGCGGCTGATCTCCTGACTCCCGGCCGACGACCCCAGCTACGCAAGTCCCGGGTCGAGGGCCTGACGACTGGAACGCGAGGTGGAACTGCCGCGGCCGCCGGCGGGAAGCGAACCCTGCAGCAGCTGACGCCCTGAACGGGCCGAGTAGGGGCCTGATCGGCGACCACTTCCCTGCCTCCTGAGATCTGGGAGAGTGCTGGTTGGACTGCCCGGGAGGCTACGGATGCGGCGCCGGACTGGATGCTATCGCTGGTTCCCCTGAGGCTGAAACGCGCCTGCCTCCTGCCTGCGCTCAGTGCCTACATATTGAACTGTGAGGCTCCGTGACCTGCGGAGTGGGTGCCTGCCTGACGATCGCCCCAACTGCTGGACACTTGCTGTGTGCCCATCTAGGGGGCCAGTCCCGGCCGCGGACCCCACGCTTGGTGAGCACTGAAGACCTGCTGGGCCTAGCTGCGCGTGGAGGGCCCCGCTGGCGGCGGGAGTGGCGGGGACGGCCGGGGGGAGACGTGGATTGAGCTTGGGAGACCCGTGAGCTTGGTCGAGGTCGGAGGCTGGTGACGACCCCGTTGGGCCCTCTCCCCCCCGGCCCCGCCCCCGCGCTGGACTCCTGGTGTGGTGGCTCCGTCGCGGCGCCATGGGGAAGCCAGATGCGAAACAGAAGAAGCTCCAGCAAATGGCCCAGGAAACTGCAGCTGTCCCAGCGTCTCAGACGGTGGTCCCTGAGACGCAGCTGGCGCCGACGCAGGACGAGGATATCAAGAGTATGTTTCGGGAGCTTAAGGGCTGCCTAAAGGAGATTGACGGCAAGCTGGACTCCATGGCCCGGAGACTGGACGGAATATCGCATAAGGTAGATCAACATGAGGAGCGACTGGCGGCGGTAGAAGCGCGAGTAGCCGATTGTGAGGAGGGCAACGGTGCTACCCAGGAGAAATTACTACGCATGGATAGGGTCCTAGAGGTGATAAAGGGACGCAACGAGGATTTGGAAGCCCGCTCCCGCAGAAATAACGTAAGAATTATTGGTATTGCGGAGTCCACAAACATTGGCAATATGGAGCACTTCGTTAAAGGTATGTTCCGCGACCTGTTTGGAGAGGCCCTGTCGGCCATGTTCCTGGTCGAAAGAACGCATCGCACGTTGGGGCCGCGCCCGGTGCCGGGAGCGCCGCCGTGCCCGATTCTTGCCCGAGTCCTCAACTATCGGGACAGAGACACGATACTAAGGCTGGCACGTGAACGGGGTGAGCTTGCATGCCAAAATAAGGCCATATCCTTATTTCCCGATTTCACTCAGGCAGTACAGGCCGCCAGGCGTGAATTCCTACCGGCTAAGCGGATCTTCCAGAAAGTGGGGACAAAATATGCAATGCTATATCCTGCCAAGTTGCGGGTCCACCATGGAGGGAAACAGATGGTCTTCACGGCGGCGACGGAGGCGCTCAAATTTGCGAGGCTGGCGGAGCGGACGCTACGGGCAGGGGACTCCCCCGCAAGACCAGCTAAGTGATATTGAATAAATAGACCATCACTTTATGCTCTTGTGGAACTGGAACATATTGATATACCGGACAGTTTGCTTCTGCCGCATGCCACTTGTTGATGCACTCGGGGGATTCTGAGTCTATAGCATGCGGGGGGCTGCCGGGGGAACGGCGGGGACAGGCTGTGCTAGGTTCGGGGACTGCTCCTGACCATTTGCAGAGAAGTGTGATGGGGACAATGTTGGGCTTACCCCGCCGCAGGCAGACAATATATGTGTAAGTAGGGTGAAACTGTTCGGCCACCCTGTCGCCTTTTAGACAGGGGAGAATGCTGGTGACCCCACGCCCTCGCGGGGATGATTCCCATAATTTCATTGATGTAAAGTTGTTCTTGGGTTGGGTGGGGGGGGAACAGTATCTCAACCTGATTGGGGGGTTGGAGTGGGTGGGCGGGGGATTTGGTTACTGTTGCTTGGTTTTCTTACACTGCACTATTTTACTGCACCACTACAGGATGATGTGGCCCTGCCACTGGCCGCTGTCATGTTATTATTGCTCGGGGGACATGCTGTGCTAGAGTTTTCCCTGAGGGCCCCGAGCGCGTTGCCACTGCTGACCTCACTGCTGCGTAGGCTATACAACTGCACACATACCTGACCGCGTTGCATTGTCTCACATGGAATATTCGAGGGCTCAATGACCATCGCAAGATCAGATTGACCCATGCATATCTGACACGACACCAGATTGACATCTGTTTCCTGCAGGAAACGCATTTGCCCCAGGTGGCTGGAGTGAGGCTTAGACATGCTAGATGGGGCGAAATCCACACGTCTGGCTGTTCCAGTTACTCCCGGGAGTGGCTATTCTAATTCGGCGAGGTCTACCCTGGCGAACATTTAGAGTGTATGCTGACGCTGAGGGGCGCTACGTAATTTTGCAGGGGCAGCTTTTTCACATGCAGATGACACTAGTTAACGTATATGGCCCCAACACAGACGACCCTGATTTTTTCCGGCACGTATGGCACAAGGCGCAGTCGATGGGAGAGGGTGCATACATGTGGGGCAGAGATTTCAATGCAGTGCTCTCGCAGGAACTGGATAGGGAGGGGGCGGCGCGCGTACATCACCCGCATGTAGCTGATCTCCTCCGTGGCCTCATGACGGACTATCATTTATTGGACTCGTGGCGCGTACTGCACCCCGAGATGCGGGAAGGCACCTGCTTCACCCCACACAGAGGAGCCTGGTCCAGGTTAGATTTTTGGCTCTTAACCCCACAGGTGCATCATGCATGGGTATCTGATGTCACACACAGGGCGCGCACCCTCTCTGACCACTCGCCAGTGGAACTGTTGCTTCGCGTGCCAAAGCCATATGTGACGCCCTTCGCGTGGCGTTTGCCAGCACAGGCCCTGTCCGATCCGGTGTTTCGGGAAGACATATACCGACACGTGACGGACTATTTTGAGCAGAACACTGGTTCTGTCGCGTCGAAGGGTACCCTGTGGGACGCTTTCAAGGTGGTGATCAGAGGTCACTGCATAGCTGGACAGGCCACAGTGCTGAAGTCCATAAGGGGAACGCTAAAGCGGTTGGAGGAAAACCTGCATGCTCTAGAGGTGCAGTACTGCTCGGACCTATCGGCGGCAACATTGGCGAAAACACGCACCAAACTCACGGAGTACCAGGCAGAAGCGGATAGGGAGATTAAGTTTCTGACCAAGCATGCTGTGGCCCGCAGGTATGGGGAGGGGGACCGCCCGGGCAGAACGCTCGCTCTCCTGCTGCGATCGCAGAGACCATCCCCCTTCATCTCCTCGGTGACGACACCGGAGGGCGGACATGTGTATACTCCTCCGGAAATTCTAGATACGTTTCGGACTTTTTATAAAGATTTGTACCGTACCCGGGGCGCGCCACCGTTGGCGGAGCTGTCAAGCTACTTTGATACGATCCAGCTCATTTGGTTCAATGCACACCAAAAGGGGTACTTTGATCGCCCCTTCGAGGTAGAAGACGTTAAGGATGCAATAGGCTCATTGGCAGCCGGCAAGGAGCCGGGACCGGATGGCTTACCGGCACAATTCTACAAGGAATATGCGGAACTACTGGCCCCCAAACTGCTGGCAGTTTATGCTGAGGCTGTTGAGGCGGGTATGCTTCCGGAGTCGATGAGAGAGGCGGTCATTATTGCCCTCTTGAAACCGGATAAAGATGCACAACACTGCGACTCCTATAGGCCGCTATCCTTAATCAATACTGACGCAAAGATCTTCGCGAAAATGCTAGCAACGCGGTTACAGCCGGTGCTGCCCCTTATGATACGACCTGATCAGTCGGGCTTTGTGCCGGGCCGCTCTACCTCTCACAACCTCCGAACCTTATTTGGTGTCCTACACTATTTAGCCCCGCATGTGAAGGCCGTGGCGGTGCTGTTAGACGCCACAAAAGCGTTCGACTCCCTGGAATGGGGATTCCTATTTCCCTTGCTGCAGCGAATGGGTATGAGTGAGGCTTTTATTGGCTATATTCGATTATTGTATACCAACATCACCGCTCGGGTCAGAGTGAACGGGCTTATCTCTGCGCCCTTTGCCATTGGCAGGGGTACGAGACAGGGCTGCCCCTTATCGCCCCTGCTATTCGCCATCGCTACAGAACCCTTGGCAGCCCGCATCAGACAGCATCATGCGGACAGGGGCATCGGTTTTTCGTCGAGGGCACTGACCGTCTCCCTGTACGCGGACGATATTACTTTGTATATAATCGACCCGCAGGCAAACCTCTCGCCCATGACCGGAGAATTGATAGAGTATGGCTTGTTATCGGGCGTAACCATCAATTGGGAGAAGTCGGTTATTCTACCTCTGACGACCGGGACGCCTCGCTTTACCCCGGACTGCCCGCTGAAGTGGGCCGACGGGCCGGTGCGATACCTGGGGGTCTGGATCAGCACGGACATACAGCAAATATGGTCGGAGAACTATGGGCGGGCACTGGGATGGGTCGCGGAGCGGGTTAGCCGCTGGAAGCATTTGCCCCTTTCGCTGGCAGGCAGGATTGCAGTGGCCAAAATGGTCATCCTGCCGAAGTTCTTATATCTCTTTGGGAACATCCCGCTGCCCCTGACCGCTAGTTTCTTGCGCCAAGTGCGCTCGCAGATGGTGGAGCTGGCGTGGGGGGGTAAGCAGCCGAGGGTGGCATGGGAGACCCTCACTCTCCCGCAGCGGCAAGGGGGCTTGGCGGCACCGGATTTCCCACTTTATGCCTACTGTGCACAGGCGCAGTTTCTGCACTACTGGGTACACCCAACACCGTTCCAGCCGCATGTGGCGATAGAGACGGATAGAGCGGCACCACTGCCGCTCGCCGTGGCTGTTTATGCACCGCACAAGCGGAGATGCACCGACATAGACCCGGTGCACGCACTTAGATGGGCCTGGGATGGACTAAGGCGCAGGGCCGGCCTGGACCTTCTATATGCCAGATCGATGCAGCTACGAGATAACCCGATGTGGGCCCCGCTGCGAAATATGCGCACTGGGGAGCAGGCTGCAGCGCGCGGCCTTCGCACAGTGGGAGATTTATTTCCGGGAGACTCCTTCATCACGCCGGAGCAGATGTGTGGTGAGGACGCTCCGACGCTGCTGGACACACTACTTTACTGCCAGCTGCGCCACACATGCCAAAAACTATTTCCTACGTTTCCGGCGCCTCCGCCGGATCTACCTGCCCTTGAGAACGTGCTAACGGTGGAATCGGGACGCAAGCTCATATCCAGACTGTACCAACGTATGCAATACAGCCATCCCGTAGCGATCCCGGCGGCTCGTGAGCTGTGGTCCGCGGAATTGGGTGCCGACATCTCTGATGAACACTGGGATCTCTGTTGTAGGCTCCTGGAGATCCTATCCCCCAACTACCGACTTCGCCTGATACATTTTAAATATATTCATATGGTCTATCGCACCCCTCACCGGCTACACCGCATAGGCTTGAGAGATTCAGATGCTTGCTGGCGCTGTCACGCACGCGGGGCCACTTTCATTCATATGGCGTGGGACTGTCCCCCGCTGGCGTCCTTCTGGGTCAAAGTGATGGACATAGTAGGTACAATCACAGGTCTGCTGATCCCGTGTACACCGCAGTTGGCGCTGCTAGGTATCTTACCTATGGTAAAACCCAAGCACCGGAAGTTGCCAGCGATGCTCATCTTACTGGCCAAACGCCAAATTGCGATGCACTGGGGGGTGGCTACAGCGCCTAATATTAGAGACTGGGTGAAAAGCGTAGTATATTGCCAGTCGCAACTTGCGCTATACTGGGAGCTACTGCCGCTGCGGTCCAGGCCAAGGGATATCTGGGAACCCTTCACTCACTGGTTGACGCAGACCACGCTCCAAGCGCTGTGATTTCAATGCTCATTTGTTGAGACGGATGGGAGATGGATGCGGATCGGGTTCCATGTGGGGCGCGTTGGTTTACACAGAGGGTTTCTGAAACTGTACGAAAGGGGGGGGGGCGGGGAGATGGAGGGGTCAGGCGCATAGTGTTCGGACATTCTGAGGGGGAGCGGATTTACCGTATTGCTGGCGCTGGGTTGGTGGGAGGCTGTATCGTCCATAACATGTCATGTATACACGGCAGTGGTTTGTATTGTTTTTTGTTGATAAAAAATGCAAATAAAAAGAATTAAAAAAAAAAAAAATGGTATGACTGTAAATATCAACAAATGTAAATTCCTGACAC
This sequence comes from Triturus cristatus, assembly GCF_964204655.1. Lineage (NCBI taxonomy): Eukaryota > Metazoa > Chordata > Amphibia > Caudata > Salamandridae > Triturus > Triturus cristatus. The sequence goes on along the minus strand of NC_140591.1, from coordinate 1,238,238,437 downwards.
AAGATGTAGACTATTTGGGTCACAATTTATCGATGGAAGGTATCAAGCCAAAGAATTCGTTGTTGGATGCAATCAAAAATGCACCAGCCCCATTAGACAAGGACTCACTAAGAGCATTCCTTGGTTTGAGTGAGTACTATGCTCGCTTTGTTCAAGGGTATGCTCTGGTGGTACAACCTCTTCGCAACTTGTTAAAAAAACATGCTAAGTTTAAGTGGTCTGTGGACGTGGATGAGGCATTCAAATCAGTCAAGCAATTGATAGTTAATGCTCCTGCAATAAAGCCATTTACCTATGGTGTTCAAAGCATAATTACGGTTGATGCCAGTGCTAAAGGTTTAGGGGCTGTTTTAAGTCAGATAATCAATGGACAAGAGTGTACAATAGCCTTTGCTTCTCGTACTCTAACTAGTGCTGAGATCAATTATAGCACCATAGAGCGAGAAGCCTTAGCGTGTTCTTGGTCTGTAGAAAAATTTCGCACATACATTTGGGGGACTAGATTTCAGCTATACACAGATCATAAACCATTGATGTATATGCTTTCTGATAGTTGTTCCAATAAAGCATCTTCTCGGTTAGTCAGGTTGCTAGCTAGACTCCAAGAGTTCAACTTTGATATTAAGTATCTTCCTGGTGGCAAAAATGTTCGGGCGGATTGCCTTTCGCGTATTCCGCTTCCTCATACTCAAGAAACTTTTCATGCGGATGATGAGTTTGAATGTGTGTTCTCGGTGGAGGATGTCATACAAACTCATAAGATCACGCAAGATGATTGGGAGCAAAGCTTTCAACAAGATGACTGTTTGCAAAATGTCAAAAAGTTTCTTGTTAAAGGTTGGCCACTGGATCGGAGTTTATCTTTAGAGGAAAAACATTTTGCACAGGTTGCTTCAGAATTATCTTGTTCTAATGAAATCTTAATGCGGCAAGATAAATTTGTTCCTCCAAGAGGTATCCGGGATAAAATTATTTTGCTTGCTCATGAGGGACATCCAGGTACTACGGCTACAGTTAACAAAATTAAACTCTCATATTGGTGGCCGGGCATTGACAATCAGGTTAAAACTCATGTGAACCAGTGTGCTCAGTGCTTGTGCTCTGACAAACATTGGAAGTCATCTAATTCCCCGTTATGCCCTGTTGAATGGCCCTCTGGAGCATGGAGAAAAATTGGCTTAGATTATTCTGGTCCATTTTCGGTTTTCAATTCAGAAAAGAAATACCTTATTGTAGCTGTTGATTATTTTTCAAAGTGGATTTATTTTTCTATTGTCAAAAATGCAGATTCCGATACTGCTGTTTTATTTTTGCAACATTTGTTTTACACGGAAGGTACACCTGATGATATTGTAACTGACAATGGATCTCATTTTATTAGTCGTGATTTTGAATTGTTTCTAAAAAAGTTAGATATCAAGCATACTCTTGCTCCTTTATATAGTCCTTCAACGAATGGGTTGGTTGAGCGTGCCAACAGAGTGTTGAAAGATGCAGTACAAACTGCAGTCAGCAATGGGTTAAATATTCCTTCTTTCTTATTTCAGAGGATTTGGAATTACAATACCACACCACACACTACTACTGGTGTTTCACCTTTCACATTGTTAAGGGGCCGCATACCAACTTCCAAACTCAATCCTTCATGGTTGCTTGAAAAACAATCTCATGTTCCTCGAGATTGTGTTATGAAGAAACAAAGTAGTTACAAACAAAACTATGACAAAAGATTTCATGTTGTTGAGAAACCTTTGTCGGTAGGTGATTGGGTTTTGATTCGGAAACCCATTAAGGTTTCTAAAGGTCACTCAAAGTTTTCATCTCCTGTTCAAGTTGTGGGTGTGTCTCGGGGGTCTGCTATGCTGCAAGATAGGGGTTGGTGGAACAAAAATGCACTTATAAAAATTACCAACAAACAAGCAGCTATCATTTTGGAAAGTAAGACTAGTCCTGTTGTTACAGATATTTCAGATCGGAATTGGTTTGGTGTTTGTGACAATATTGGTACTCATTCAGAACTCTCTCATCATTCTCGTACTAATTTTTGTCGGGGTGATAAGGGAGATTCTAGGGAGATTTTACCACATCCAGTTTCTCCTTGTGTAACATCTGAGAGGGGAGAAGGTGAGGGTAGTGGTAGAAATCTTGGTGGTGCAAGATTACGTACAGCACCTATTCGCTTTCGTGATTATGTCATGACTTGAGTAATCTTATTTTGCTTTATTTCTTTCTTGTATCATCTGTTATGTTTTGTGAATTATTTAAATTTCTGTTTGTGTAAAAAGGGGAGGGTGTGTAGTAAGTAGATTGTATTGTAATGGTAAATGTGTAGTGTTACTTTATGGAATGTTACTAGGGGAGCAGTAGGTAGAATGTTACTGGGGATCTAGAATCTCTGGGAGAAGTCAGATGAAGACAAGATGTTGATGGGATATGTCGTGGGTCTTTCGCTCCGAAAATAAATACTACATTTTATTCAAACTTCTGTTCCTGTGATTTCGTTCTATGCTCTGAAGGTGAAGAGAGCATACTACAATGGGTAAACCCCTCATACCCCTCTTTATATATTTAGCTATATCCTTAAACGTACCTGCAAAGTGGCTACTCCTGATGTAGTGACTGCAAAGTAATGACTCTTGAAGTAAAGCTCTCAATGTAGTTGAGGTAAACCTTCCCGTCAGCCACGACAGACTAACTTACAAGGTACTGGTCCCAAACAGTCTGCAGGTAAACATAATGTCCTGAAAGCACAAAATCGCTGGCCATCAGGCCCTCCAAGGGCCAAAAGTAGATGGTCGCGTGCATTGTGACATCCAGCAAGTTTCAGGTGGCTACCGTTTCCCCCCAGACTTTCGGACATCGAAACATCTCCTAGCTGAACTTACCACTGCCAAAGCTTGTTGGTGGTCAGTCCGACTACCACTACCTTTACTTGAAACTGCAACAGGAGGGAACTCTGCAGCATCTTCAACCAAGCACCACAGTCGATTTTATGCATCCGTTTCCTACCTAGCACCGTTAGAACGGCAAAATCAACTCTCCCGCGATTCCCGCTTCAGCACCAGGGACAGCCAGAGCAACTCTGCATCAGGGCCCTAGGAGCCAGGTAAAATTCAACTGAATGCCGTGGCCTGGTCCTGGAACCCACATCACCTTATCCTCCAGTGGATTCCACTCAACTCGACCTGCAAGTGACTGATTGTCACCAGTATTTTTTACCATTGAGCGCAATGCTACAGTTTTGCAGTATTGATTTGCACTGATTCATTTTTCATATTCATTCTAAATTCCATAACTCCGATTATACTTATCTGATTGTCTTCGTTTTGGTGTCTGCATTTTTATAAATAATATGCTTTCTTTTTAGGTCGAGGACTACCGGTCTGCCAAAGGCAGAACCGGAAGTCGGAGATTTTATGTTTTCTAGAGTGGCTATTTAGCCCGCCTCTCTTTTTGCTTCTCCTCCATTGGCTGGCTTCCTAAACGGAGGCCCGCCATTGGAGGAGAGAGCCGTCCCTCCAAATAGGCTCCGTCTTTTTCAGATTCGGGGGCGTGTTCCTTGCTGTTCTTTCCACTTTTTAGCCGCGCCCTTTTTCGAACAGCAGGAACACGCCCCCGAATCCGAAAAAATTTGGAAGCTCCCATCCGCCATTTTTTCACGGATCGTCTGGCCGTGAGGATCTTCTTGCTGTTGCTCTCTCGCGCTGCCCGCCTAGTTAGGCCCTGTATCTTAATTAGTAACCACGTTTCACATTTCCATCCACTACTCGTGTGTCGCCCCAGCGCTGCGTCCTCCTCGCTGCCCTGCACACCGGGTTTTCACGCCGTGCCTTTTGTTTGCGGTGAGTGTAGTTTCTTTTGGGCACCAAAGACCCCCTCCCCCCCCGCATGCATCTCGTACAAGGTGCAGCATTGAATAGTCCTCCCTATTTCGCCCTGGGCTCTCCCGGTTTAGCCGTGCGGCTGCTGGCAACGGGCTGTGGGTGTTCCTTCCTCCCTCCCTCCTAGCGGCAGGGGAGGAGTGCGCAGGACTCTGTCTCTCCCCTCTTCGTTTCTTCGGTATCTACCCACGTCCGGTTGTTTCTTTCTCGCCCTCACTCTCTTAAACGAATCTCTCTCAAACTCCCCTCTTCATTATTTTCTTCTTTCCAATAGCTGACCTAATTCATCTCCTACTCTTGCCGTCTTTCTCACCTTGACTCCGTTCTCTCTTTCTTTACAACTTCACTTGTTAATCATCGTGCCTGCGTTTGTCTTACGTGGGACTGAACTGCTTCCGTCACACGTGATCAGCTCCCTGCATTACAACCCTTGCCACTGGCATGGCCCCCCTTTCTGCTCCCCAGAACAGACCCGACTAAAGACAAAGGAGCAGCATCGACGTGATGCCTCTGGGACCCGTCCTGTCCAGCTCCTACCCAGCCTGCCCTGCTTAAGTCTCTGGAGCAGAAAAGTTGAGATAGTGAACGGGTGGGCTGGGTCATGCCATCTCATGCTCAACGGCTCTCACTGACATTGCCCGGCCTGGCTCTGAGAAGAAAAGCAGTTTTTTTCACTCTCCCTACTTGAGGGAAAGCAGCCGATCTGCATACTCACAGCAGCTGGGAAACAAACAGTTCTTGCAGGGAAACGACCTGCAAAAAGTAACACCTACCCATGCCCCAGCTGAAGAGGTAATCCAGACGTGCGGCGCAAAATTCCATTTGAAATGGTTGAGAGAATTCTTTTTTATTTACAAACGTTAAAATAACAGAAACGGGGGCATTTTCATCCTTATTGCTACATGCATGTAAACAAGGTTTTATTTAAAATGGTGCTTGATAACTTGTTATGTATCTTTGTTCACTTGGAGCATAGCCCCATACCCCCCATAGAATGCTCTGCACAGGGGGCGTATCCCCCAGCAAACGACAGAGGGCTGTCTGTTAAACGTGTGTTGGGAATGAGATGAACAGAGACCCCCGTCATGAGCCAGAGCACCCCCCCCCCCACACACACACTCCTTTGGAATCAGGGTACATATGCAAAAGCCCTCTCTCTGTTAAAGGGTGAAGGATGTAAGGCGCCTGAGATGGGGGCATGTCCCCCTCCCCCAAGTCTGTCTATCCAGACATCAAGTCTGGACATATGTACTTCAAACACGCAGAAAACATGTTCAAACTTACTGGGGCTGACCGCGGTCCCGAGGGTCCAGGGCTGCGTAACTCCTTAGCTCGGATATATACAGTGCTTTAAATGGGGAAAAATAAGTGCAGGTACTCATTACAATAGAGGTGTGTCAAGTGGGCGGGGCTAGGGGCGGGGCTAAGGGAAAAATAACCTCATACATAGAAACTTCTGTACTAGTTGCAGCACATAATTAAACACATGAGAAATGCGTTTATGTAAAAAAACACAGATTAACTCATAACACAAAATGAAAGTCATCATGGCACTTTCTCCCGAATGGTCGCTGCGCAGCTGATTGACAGTGCAGGGTCTGTCTAGAGACCCTGCCCTGTTAATCACAGCGTGGCACAAACCCTCTCGCCCCCCCCCCTCCCCCCCCCCCCCCCCCCCCGCAGTTTGGGGACAATGAAATGGGCGCTGCTGGAATCTTCACCAGCAACTCTGGAAAAGGCTACGTCAGCCAAGTTAATTACAAGCTCCTCGGAGGCAGAGCGGCCTCTGCCCTGCACTGGAGCAGAGCGAAACCGAGACTGCCGTGCCGTGGAGCAGAGTACTGGTACTTTCCCTGGCTACAGAGAAGTGCCGGTACTGACGGCAAAAAAATTCGGAAGTGCCGGTATTCCGTACCGGTGAGTACCGGCCCATTTAAAGCACTGGGATATATACAAATCATTTGGACCGAGCAGGGAGGGCCCCTCGCATTGGAAGGGTCCCTTTCCACCCAAACAGCCCCATCATTCAGTGGCGTAGCAGAGAGGGGGGCGGCCCCGGACGGCACCAGCTTAGGGGCCGACGCAGCCGCCGCATTCACCAGCAGGCCCCTCCCCCCAGCTCTTACTTTCAGCTGCAGTAAGGCCTAGCTACGCTACTGCCATTATTTTCTAGATTTTGTTGTTTTTTTCCTTGCTGTAGTGCTTGAAAAGATCTCTATTCCTGCTTGAAAAAAGCCTTGTTCAATTTCACAGTGGGCATCTCGTAAAAGTACCTGTGAGTGCCCAGACAGCAGCGCTGGCCATGCCTGCCAGCGGGTCCTAAATGACACATCCTGCCATTTTATGTGCCACCCATATGCTCTTATAGCCATTAAACAATCTATATCGGCAGGACACCACTATCCCTTCCCTGACAAATCACTGTTTTACCCATTACTTCCCATGCTTCACAGGCCAGGCAGCTTTCACTGCATGGCACTGACCTTGGAGCAGTCTCTTTGGGATTCAGAGAGCTGCGGGAAATGTGTTGGGCATACAGATAATTTTGTGGGGGTGCGGAGGGGAGGGCAAAACGAGAAGCGTTACCTCTCCTCCCAGGCCCCCCCCCTACCAAACGAGATATGGTCTCTTCCCTTCCAAGTCCCTCTACTGTACCCATATCAAATACAAAAACATGACACAATTCAGCACCAGTGTCAAAGAAGACCTGACAAAGTTTAGAGTCAAAATACGTTTCCGAATAGAACATTACAGTTTCCTGAAAAACATGTGAGTGCCAATACTGTAATAAACCCCTTACCCAAGCCACCTCTAGCTCACAGCCAAGGTGATATAGGTGCAGTGGGAACAGGGTTAGTTGGAGGGGACTGTCACAAGATATTTGATCATTTCCTTTCAGACCTCCCTGCTCCTACCTTTTCACTAAATAACTTTGCATGTTTTGGGGAATTGATCTTCAAAAATACATTTCATTTAGTTGCTAAACACGTTTTTCTGTGAAGTATTGTTTTATTTTGTTTTATGAATTTTTCCCCAAATTCGTTTTGGTGTAAATGTTGCATACTGTTTTGTGTGAACGTTGAAAATAGTGTTTGGGGGTTGAAATGCTGGGAAATGTGCTGTTTTAAAAGTGCTTCCGTGTATTATGCATTGAACTTGCTTCTTCAAAGATGGCCACCTTTGTAGATATATGTTTTATGGAGAAATGTTTCTGGTTTGCCCATTGCAGTTTCCTTTAATGGCCACTGGGTAAGCTTGTGATTGGCAAACTAAAAAACAGATTTAGGCATTCAAAACATTTTCTTTAGCAAACGTACAGCCCAGAATCAAAATATTTAACACCTTTATCTTTGCAGGGTTTTAATTTGCTTTCATCCGTTTACCAGAAAGCTACAAGAGTAGCCCAGGCCTTTTCTCTTTTAGAATTATTCGACTCCTGCAAGCAGATCCAGAAGTCTCCTCGTATGTCGATGACGTATATTTTATTATTTTATTTAAAAAAGCATCTTCGCTCGGCACACAGAATAATAAGTACTCTAGAAAAAGCGTGATACAAAGTAAATTTCAGAAAACCTTGAATAACGCAGCTCAGTGTCACTGTCTTGGGATATGAGCTGTTCAGTGAATGTGAAAGCATAGCTGCCAAGGTTTCAGACTGCTTATGTGTGACATTTTCATAATTTCAGTGTAATTATGAGTGACATTCAACAACTATGAGTGACACTTACTCGCAAGCAAAAATTGAAGCAATGAAGACTAGGAAAACATAAATATCAGAAATTACACTCATCTGAGCAATGGGAAAATCTAAGCGCCGTCCTGTGGACACACCCTCACATCTCCCCAGCTCATGCCCCTGAAAATGTCATGATCCTCGAGACAAGTCATAAATAATAATGCCTGTGACCATTTTGAATAGCCCTTACACAGTTTAAAACAAAAGATCAAATGTAATAACTAAATGTGTGTATTAAAATTAATGAGTCGAGTTGATACACATGGCAGGCATGAGCCCACTGTCCAGGTATATAATTACCAAAATGGAAAAATGAAACTACAGATTCTGAGTCCAGATTTCTAAAACCAGACACCTTGTACCGATCACACTGGGGCTTTTCGAAAAAGCGCTTGCCACCTCTGTGTCCAGGGAGACATCCGTTACAACGCTGCCTTTAGAACGCGATACGTTTACAGCGTGGCCATTACAATGCAAGCCGTTACAACGACTTGCGCTGATGGCGCTATAAACTAAGGAATAGTATGATCTACTATTCCAACACCTTCCCTACTGTTAGGTAGGCTGGAGTTGGAATAGTAAATCATACTATTCCTAAGTCCAGCATCAAGTCGTAATGACTGCGTTGTAAACGTATCGCGGTGTGAAGACCGCGATGTAACATCATACATTCCTGTGTCCACTGCCTCATCTGGCCTAATCATCTCCTGCATCACTGCTTGCATGCTCAGGCCGCTATAATTGAATTATATATTTACTAATGTTCTTGATATAAATTATCGACATGTGAGTGATCACACAGACCTGAGCGGCAGATGCGTCTTGAAGCACCGCATCGTAACTTAGGCGGTCAGATCTTTTGAAAACATGACCCATGCCTCCGCAGCGTGACCGTGCGTTCTCTCGGGTCTCCTAATGGTCGTGCACGATGAGGCACGGCACGCACCAAACCGGAGGCGCAGCAAAGACACATAACTGCTGCTCGTGGCCAGATAAGAATCTAACTCCAGTCTCATCACTTCTTGTTGGCAAATGAACACAGTGTGATTGTTGTTCCATGACCCCATGTCACGTGACGCTGCCGGCCGGGGCTGAGTGAGCCTCAGCAGCTGAACAGATAATGAATGTCAATGCAGCAATCACAGCTGAGTCATCAGGCCCGCGCTACCCACTGCCAAGAGTGAACTTCAATCCACAACTGTACCAGGCAGCGTGACACAAAGTGCTGGCAGTGCAGTGCACTCTGCCTGAGGAGCGTGCAGTCTGTGCTACTTGCTTGAGTGCTTTTAAAGTGCAGCGCTTCCACCTAGCATGTCAGAAGGAGCTGCGTCATGTGTGTTCATGCAAGCACAGTTGGAACTTAAGTAGCCAGCATTATATGAAATGAAATGAAAATACAATTTCTAAAGCGCGACAATCACCCAGGGGTATTTAGGTGCTGAGCCGACAAGGACAAGCTAGAAAAGATCTAAAAGATGCTAAGATTATTTGCTAAAAAGCCAGGTTTTAAGATTCTTCCTGAATTCTAAGAGATGTGACTTACGTTTTAGTTCTGTCGGGAGTGACTTTCACAGCCTCGATGTACATGAAACAAATCCGCTTCCACCCGTTAGGTTTGTTAAATCTGGGGATTACAAGATTTCCACTGGTGGTGGAGCGCAAGGAGCGTGTGGGGATGTAGCGTTGAAAACGCTGTATCAGAGAGTCAGGGCCAACAACTTGTGCCCTGAAGGCAATGCAGAGTGCCTTAAACTGAATGTGTTTGCCTATGGGAAACCAGTGTATTTGGATCAACGCTCGAGATGTCGATTTTGGTTTGGGAATGTCTAGCAGTAACTGTGCTGCGGCATTCTGCAGCGTTTGTAACTTATGTAAGAAACGCTTTTGAATATTAATAAAAAGCGCGTTACAATAATTTACTTTGGAAGCGATAAGAGTCGTAACTACCATTTTCTGCAGGCTCAGTGGAATGAGAGGCTGCACTTTCATAAGAGTTTTCAAAGTATAAAAACACGAGGGGGTGATGTGAATTATTTGTCCTTCAAAGGATAACTTGGTGTCATTAATTACTCCCAGGTCTTTTGCTCTACCACTAGGGGTAGGCAGAATTCCCGATTCCTGGGGCCACCAGTTGTTCAACCGGAAAGAGAGATTGTTACCAAACAACAGGACCTCAGTCTTTGAGGAGTTTAAATTTAACGAGTTGCTGCTCATCCACTTCCCGATATGGAGCATACAGTCGTGAAACTGTGCTGCTGTGGCTCCAGGGTTGTCAGTGACAGATACAACAATCTGCATGTCGTCCGCATACGAAACCAGAGAGAAGCTAAAAGATCTGATTAAAGATTGAATCGAGTGGTGCTCAAAGATGAGCCTTGAGGAACCCCACAGGGCAGTGAGACGGCTGGTGAAGTGAAGTCACCAAGAGAAACTGTCTGGATTTGGTCAGCCAGTAAAGAGGAGATAAACGTAAGCGCATTGTCTTTGATCCCAATTGATTCAAGGCGGTCAATTAAAAGGGCGTGATTAACCGTATCAAATGCGGCTGATAGATCCAAAAGGATTAGGGCCTCATTTCCCCCTCTATCTGTCGTCTGTCTGTTTCTTTTCCGTAGCTGTGATCAACGCCAGCTCAGTACTATGGTGACTATGAAATCCGAACTGTGTAGAATCAAGACATTTGGTTTTGTCTAGAAAGGTGGTCAATTCCTGCTTAAAGACTTTTTCGACCAATTTATCAGGAAATGGTAGTTGAGTGCTTGGTCGATAATTATTGGGGTCACCATTGTCTAAGTTGGTCTTTTTTAATAATGGAAGAATAGACCCTATCTTCCAGTCTGTTAGAAAATATACGTGGGCTGCCAGCAACTGAATGATTTATGCCTCACTCCAGGGCTAGGTACACTTACTTTTGCAGTGAGGGCTTGCGGCCGGCGAGAGCAGGCAGCTGCAATTAACACGGGCTGGCTCGCCTCGTTGTGCCTGGTGGCTGGCCGTCAAGCATGATGAGTCTCGCATGGCTCAGCTAGCTGCACAGTCAGGGGTCCCGGTGCTCTGGGCAGCTGAGCTGTGAACGAACCACCACTCTGGGCGCCGCATTGAGTCTTTGTTCAGCTGTTGCCCGCCGTGGCCCCCGCTCTGGCATCAGTCACAGGATTCATTTACACAGCGAGCTCATTGCAATGCACTTGACATCAGTGAAATGTATCTATCACTATGCCACACCTCAGCACGCCAATTGAATCCACAGTATTTTATTACATAGTAGCAAGCAGTTTGATGAGCTCAGCCAGACCCCCAAGTCTGCCGAGCAGTGCACACCGCGTTCTGCCTGCCACTCAACTTCAGCAAATGAATGGCATTATAATAATTAGCAGCCAGCGCTCTGTGCTTGACAGGTACAGCTGAGGAGGCGTATTATGCGGGACTTCACATTTCAGTGAGGTGATGCGGGCCACCACACTGAAATGCGTTGTCTGACTCCTGATGCGTGGTACTCGGCAGGACTGCGAAAGGGGACTAGGACCCAATTTCTAGGGAAAAAAAAGCTTCACTGAAACTATGATGTCTAATGAACCTGGTAATTACAAGATGCTGTAATTACCACCCATTTGGGAATTCTGATTGCTGTCCAACCATGAGTTTCGCAGAGATCGGAAAATTCTGACCAACTTTTAATGAGAGCATAAATGCCTCACAGCTATGTCCAAAAATGTTTTAAAATAATCGTGTGTTGGAAGAATCCAAAGTTCAAAGGGAGATCAGACACAAACATTGTTCAGTTATTATTACTTTTTGCAGAGCAGATACTATCTACAATCTATCCACCCCTTTTTCATGATGTGATATGCACAGTTTTTTTTTAAATCCAGCAAATGCGCTCCCTTTAAACCCTGAAGAAATAGTTGTGCTAGAAAAGCAGTAACCTTGGTAAAAGAAAATGCTCCAGCCATCTCACACTACAGCTGTAACGCGCTTTCGAAATCCTAGGTACGAAGCTTCCGTGGTCGGGAACATGGCGTCTGCTGCTTGCGAATTGCAGTTCCTGTGACCCCGACGTGTCTCAGACTGCGCTGCGGAGGGAGCTGCCGTTTTGTGACGTGTGGAAATATGGATTTTTCTGATCAGTTATGTCCCCTATCTTGGACCCCAACGGTTTCATGTATGAACCACAAATACATGTATGTTCCCTCCAGTTCCAGTTATGAAGACGCAAACACATGTGCGTCCACCGTCAACATGTCCTCTGTCAGATCCGCCATGAATAGGCCGGATATTCCATTCCTAAGTATGAAAGGCCACCGGCTTTATATGGTTCACTTATGCCATTTTACAGTCCAGGCAAGTAGGCCCTGATTCTGTCATCAAACTCTTCTTGCCTTCTGCCTCTGAAAGCTCCAGTCTGAGCCTGCATCTGTGACCATGAACTTTGTCTCATTCTCTGCGCGGCTCACGAAGCCTGACATCAGCCTGCTGCTTGCCAAAAACTGTATTTCACCTTCGAAATTATCTGCTCCGCTCCCTGCCCGATGCATTCCTGTCTAGTAGTTTAAGTAAACATTCTTCCAGCTACCGAGCAAAGGCCCGGCTTCTCTGTCTTTATACAAGTAATTCATAGCCCTATTGCTATGGAGGATTTCCGCCCTCGCATCTAGTGTAGACACCTAGATGCTTGTACACGCACTAGCAGTCAGTATAGTCAGTATAGAATAAGATTCTACTCTAAGAAGACCTCTCTTTTGGATAACTTAGTTCTTTAAACATAGGATGTTAGATATGATTTGGGATTAGGTTGACTTGACCCTCCAGACTTCTGTCGCCACATGTAGAGCTAAATGTCAAGTCCCCTTCACCCCCTAGTTGCACGTCAATCACACGTCATGCTGCTGCGCGCGCATTTCTGCCAAGTATTTCTGCTGACATTGCGAAATTCTTTCATAGACCCACCCTATTATGACATCACATCTAATGACGTCCTTTCATCACACCCAGTTACGCCCATTTTTGCTACGCACGAATATATTATCCATACTATCAATTGTTACGCCTCTTGTATTTGCTTCACTGTAATGCCTATTGTATAAAAGTAATTGATTGTCAATAATGTATGTACTTCACTTCCTGAACCTTCGTGGTGATGGAACTTGGAGCAACCGATTATAATCGACCATTGGAATAAAGCCCATTCCGAACCTCTAATACCACGGATTCTGCCTCTTATTTACTGAGCTATTTTATTATGTTTCCGTATCAAATTAAGTCCCGGTAATTAAATTATTTACCACATGAATGGCGCCCGAATAGGGACACTTTCTCATCTCACGCGCCGGCGGTGCGTTGCAGGCCCGGTCTCCTGCCACAGCTGGACGGACAATTACGCGTACCAGCAGGATTTCCTGTATCTCCCTCCGGTCAAGCGGGGGCGACTGAGGCTGCGATCAACACCCAGACGAGGCGGTGAGAAGTGCGAAGTATCCCGACCAGAGCCTAGCTGAGAGAGCAAGATCCAAGGTATACAGAGGCCCACCAGTTTCCGAAGTCCGGAGTCGAGTCCAGTCTCCGCAGTGTTCAAGTCGAGTCCAGTCCGGTTCAAGTTCAGTTCAGTTTCCGAGGCCTTCCGTTTCCGAGCTACCCGGTGAGTACCATTACTGGGGAGGCATTCTGACGTGCACATAGGTTGTGCCGGTCAAGACGGGTTTGGGTACACAAATCCGGTCTGCACTGTTTCAGCAGTGTATCTGTACTGTTTAGCAGTATATCTAGTATATCAAGTATATAAATTCAGAATAATTCAGTTAAAGTCGAGTATTATGTTTTAGTGATTAAGTTTTCCTTAGATCGTCATCATTATTGATTGTTCAGGTAAATGTTAAATGTTAAATGTTTTAAGTACGTTCTGCATATTGTGGTGTGAATGACTGTTCATTATCGTGTTTACTGTATTAAGTTTGTTTAAAATCAAGTATCAGATCAGTTTTCAATATGCCGCTCTTTTCGAAATTAAGACAGATCACAACAAGAAAAGGGGTACTCGAAGAAGCCGTTCCTATTCCTCCTAGGGACACTCCAGGGTACTTCATGTATCATAAACATGGCTTAGACGCTATATTATTTCTTGATTTATGGGTAGACTACACCAAGGAATTACCAGAAAGTCAGAGGTGGCCCACAGCGGGAACCTGGGATGCAGAGTGCATCATGAAAGTAGAGGAAGAGTTATGGAAAAGGAAAGTCAGACAGTCACAGAAAGACGCCGTTGAGTTATGGCGTAAAGAATCTCATAGACGTACAGAAAAAGCACTCCGACAGGAAGAGAGAAATAGAGAGAATTCAAATAAAGTCCGAGAAAATCTATTAATTGAAGAAGGTACCCGAGTGAAATCAGAACAAGTAGACAGACAAAGAAATGCCCTTATGAATGGTATGTATCCCCTTCTGGCCGAAGGATTACCTAAGGCTACTCCAGAGATACCAAAAGACTTGCCACCCCCATTATTTCCAATAAAGGTACATCCTAAGGGGCATCCTAGAACCGCAGAAGATGTTTTTCTTTCCTCATATTTAGATGACGCAGCTCCCGAGTATGCTAATTCCGCCCCACATAGACCGCCTGCCAGGGAGGTTCAACGCCAAGATCCAGTACCCGTATCTCTACAGCAACAAGTCCTGACACAAGTTCCGGCAAGCACATCTGTTTCTACATCTGTTCCTGCAGCTACTTCTATAGCTGTGTCCACACCTATAGTCGCTGTATCACGTTCAACGAATCCTTTCACGCCCGATACCCCAGATGGGGCTACGGGAGGTGCTACCAACATTTTTTCTACGCCACCCAGAATAAATAAACTTACCTTTCAAGAGTCAGCACATTCACGTACCCCCAAACTCATAAATGCCCGTACGCTTAAGGAACTTCTTATAGATTGTAGATATGACCCTGTGCCCGGAAAAGAGGACGAAATGACCCTGGCATCATTACGTATCAGACGAGCCGCAGTGTATTTAGGGAAATTACCAGGAATGACTGCGCATCTAGATAATATATATCATTTTGTTCAAACAGGGCGAGATTCTGAATGTATTAACAGAGCTATGGAATACCAGAAAGTGGAGATACAGGGGGAACTGTTACGTTTCCTCATAAATTGTGTGATCAGAAATCAAGACCGACCGGAGGTAGACCCGGAAGCAATGCAAATTCTTACCAGATGGAGCCAGAATATATCAGAAGGGAGACATGATAAGCAAAATTGTATAATAGCCATGTGCCGAAAGATCCGTAAAGAAATAGAACGTTTACATGAAGAAAGATTAGCGGTAGACCAGTTCGAACAAGGCGAGGAGGAAGGATCAGGACTGCCCACAGGACAGTCAGACACCATAGCCTATGTAGGTAGAGGAAGATCTTGTAATAATAATAGATGTCTTATTGACCCGATACGTCCGATATGTCCAGATAATAACAGGAATTTCCAAACACCTATAATTAATATAAGGTCTAACGAGCATTCGTTCCAAGCCGCTGACAAATTACTCCGAGAACGAAGGGGTTATCATTTTCTCGATTCTATGGATGAACAAGATTTAGCCAGGTCAGCTGTCCATTGGGTTGACAGTCCCGGAAAGTATAGTGATGATACAGTAGCACGCACATTTTTGAATCTCACCCCAGATGAACAGCGTTTAGCTGGGATTTATATGATTCAACAACTCCTTATACTATATCAGAGTCAGCATTCGGATCCTGGTCCCTTGCCTGATATATTGACTGAATTACTCATGAATAGATGGAGAGGTTCAGGTACTAAATTAATTAAAGAAATACTAGAATCAAGAAAACAGTACATTCTTTTTGTATGCTCAGAACATGTCTCATTGCCCATCAAGGAAAGAACCACGTATTACATGGACAGACAGAATCCCTTACGAGAAGTGCACCCAATAAAAGGCGAGGACAATGAGTTTAAACGCGTATTTGTATATACGCCCATATCGAAAATAGAATTGTTAGAAATGAAGAAAGTGGTACCCAGTCATGACAAAGACCCAGCGGGTTTTCACCGAGAAATTAAAGACATGTTACTCATGGGAGAGTATACCTATCCCGACATTATGACAATATTAAAGGTATTGATGCCTGCTGGCATTTATGAAAAACTCAGGGAAAAGGAGTGGGAGGTAGGAGACCAAAAGATAGAATGGTCAGCATTAGAAGCAGAAGAAAAGGCCCGAACTGCCGGAGCAGGGCTCGGGGATAAAACTAAAGCACTACCAGGTTTACTAGTACAGGTACTGCCACGTTTATTAACTACGAAAAAGGAAGATTGGGGTACAATTTCAGCCTGTAAACAGAAGCAAGATGAAGACACTAGTGATTTCTATGCCAGATTTGAAAAATGTTTTGGTATAAATAGTCGCATAAAAGCAAGTAGCGAATCATACCCACATCTGTTTGTGACAAAATTAGTAGAAAATGCCTTGCCTCAAGTGAAGAACAGAGTATTAAAATTCGAGAGTACCTGGCAAGGTAACACTCCATCACAAATGTTACAAATGTTACAGTACCATCACAATAGAATTAGAGAGGAACAAGAACATGAACAAAGACGCATGAAAGACACGAAAATGAAAATGCTAGTCTCCCAGACAGTTCCAGCTGAAGGACATAAAAAGGGTACGACACATTCCAGTGATTCAGCAGGACCTGTAAAAGGGACATGCAATTATTGTAAAAAGCCAGGTCATTACGTACACGATTGTCCAGTTTTGAAACATAATATCGCCATAGGTAATACAAAAGAAAGACCACGGCCACCTAGACAGGATCAGAATGAACAAGGAGCCCCGCAGCATGCACAGTCCATGCCAGCTCCACCACAGTCTATACAGTTTGTGCCGGCTGCACCAGCGCTGCCTGTTGCTGCCACCCAAACCACGACACGACAACTGTACCAGACCGCACAGTACGATTATCCTGATTATCAACGATACGCATGAACCAGCCTAGAGAGGGAAGTTGACTTACCCCTTATCGAGATCCCTGTAGATCAAGAAGGACCTTATATACATAGCGAATTATTAGGCCAAGACAGAAAATTTTTACTCGATACAGGGGCAAGTCGAACAACTATAAAACGTAGTGAAGTTCCAGGGGCACCCCTCTCAGGCTCACAGAATATTTCCCTTGGTTTTTCAGGAAAACCTATTGTTAATGAAGTGTCACAACCTCTTCCACTTACGATAGGACCTTTGACCCGAACTACAGATTTATTGCTTACTAAATCATGTCCAGAAAACTTGTTAGGAATAAAACACTGAAAGCTCTAGGAG
Organism: Triturus cristatus; assembly: GCF_964204655.1. Classification (NCBI taxonomy): domain Eukaryota; kingdom Metazoa; phylum Chordata; class Amphibia; order Caudata; family Salamandridae; genus Triturus; species Triturus cristatus. Next base: position 1,238,221,490 of record NC_140591.1, on the reverse strand, counting down.
CTATAATATGTTGTTCTCCGGAAGGAGTAAGATTGTTTTTACGTGATTTTAAAGGTCACTATGTGTCTAGAGACATGGATCCCCGACTGCAGACTTTACCTACACATCTATGGGCACAAGGCCCTACTGATGTTGGTTGCATGAATATTACACCATATCGAGTCACACTAAAGGCAGGAGTGGTACTACCACGAATGCGACAATACAAGTTACCACCAGATGCTGTAGTGGCTTTACTGCAAATCATTGACGAGCTCATTGCCCAAGGAGTGGTTGTGGAAACAGACTCCAATGTATGTAATTCACCGATAATTCCGATTCTTAAACGAACAGATCCGAAGGCCCCGCCAGTATATCGATTGGTTATTGATCTGCGCGAATTAAACAAATGCATAGTGCCACAATTCCCTGTGGTCCCAGATATCTCGTCATTACTGACAGCTATTGATTCCAAAGCCACGTTCTTTACTGTAATTGATCTCAAGAATGCCTTTTTCAGCGTCCCAATAGATCCGGAAAGCCAATATTTGTTCGGATTTAGTTTAAATGGACGTAGCTTTAAATTCTCACGCGCACCTCAAGGATTTACGGAAAGCCCCAGCATCTATAGCCAAGCACTAAAACGAGAACTCGACAGTATCCACATGCCAGTTAACACTGCTCTGCTTCAATATGTCGATGATCTGCTGATCACCGCGAGAAGCGAACCCGAATGTGAGAAAGCATCACTGACAGTTTTACAATTTCTAGCCGAAAAGGGGCACAAGGTGTCCCCTTCTAAGCTGCAATTCTGTGTCCAGCGAGTTGTTTATCTTGGACACTCGCTGTCCAAGGAGGGAAGGCAGCTTACACCCGACCGCATTCAGTTAATAGCTAACATGCCAATACCCAAGACACAAAAGGAGGTGCGGGCTTTCATAGGCCTCACTTCATATTGTAGACAGTGGATCCCTCAGTATGCATTTCTAGCTAAACCACTCATTCAATTGACAACGCAGGAGGCAGCCACATCGACTGTTCTCCCTTGGACTCAGGAACATACACAAGCTTTTGAAAGCCTAAAGAAAGCTTTATGTCAAGCACCTGTTTTAGCAACGCCATGTTACAGTAAACAGTTTACACTCTTTGTTACAGAACGCAAAGGTACTGCCTTGTCAGTACTCACACAGGAACAAGCAGGAGCACACAAACCATGTGCTTATTTTTCTAGTACATTAGATCCCGTAGCTCAGGCTTTGCCTGCATGCCTAAAATCAGTGGCAGCGACAGCTTTAGCAATCAGACAAAGGGATGCCATAGTGTTAGGACATCCATTGACAGTTCAAGTACCACATGCAGTAGAGGTTCTTGTGAATAGAACACAAACACAACACTTGACTATAGCGCGACTTACAGGGTACGAACTAACATTGTTTCAGCCACATATAGAAATCAGACGCTGTAACACATTGAATCCTGCCACACTTTTACCTGTGATCGGAACAGACCCACTAGCCCATGACTGTATTGAAGTTATTACAATCACGACGAAACCCAGACAAGACTTAACCGATGTCCCATTGCCAGACCCAGACCTGACGTTGTATGTAGATGGTTCATGTATGAGAACAAGTACAGGAGAGTTAGTGGCTGCTTACGCAGTCACAACAGATACTGAAGTCATTGAAACAAATCGCATAAACACCTTGTCAGCTCAAGCCGCAGAGCTCATCGCTCTGACACAAGCCTGTATTCAAGCCACAAATAAAAAAGTCAACATATACACTGATTCACGTTATGCATTCGGAGTTGTACATGACTTCGGCGTGCTGTGGCGAGAGAGAGGTTATTTAACTTCTCACGGCACCCACATTCAGCACGGACCCCTCATTCATGCCTTATTAGATGCGATACATCTACCCACTGCAATATCGATTATGAAATGTAAAGCTCATACGAAAGTTACTGATATCATTTCTCAAGGCAATGATCTAGCTGACAGAACAGCTAAACAGACTGCTCAAACTCAAACATCCGACATGACAAAGACAATAGTCCCGACGCCAACACATTGTATGACGGTTAAAGATCCTACTCTTGACGTAATTGACATACAGACACATGCTACACCAGACGAAATAAAGAAATGGACTGAATTAGGAGGGATCCAAACGGATCAAGGATGGATGATGAAGGAAAAGTCTGTGTGGTTCCTTCCTGATTCAATGGTCCAGGTTATAATTAACACCGTACATAGTCCCGCACATCTAGGAGAAAAAGCTATGCTAGACAGCATTCAACACATTTGGTTCAATAAACATTTACGAGCAGCAGCCAAACAAAAGGTTCGTACCTGTATGATCTGTTGCCAGTTCAACCCAGGAAAAAGCGTTCCCGTAGAACAGGGTGGATTTCATCCTCCTGATCACCCTTTTGAAGTCCTCCAGATGGATTATATCCAGATGGAACGATGTCGAGGATTCAAATATGTTCTCGTAGTTGTTTGTGCTCTTTCCCGTTGGACGGAGGCATACCCGGTTTCAGATTACACTGCCCCGACTACTGCCAAACAGTTGGTTCGAGAATTCTTCCCACGATACGGTTTACCACGTGTTGTTCACTCAGATAACGGCCAGCCGTTCTCATCCGAATTAATGAAACACGTTTCACTTTTGTTAGGCTATCAGTGGAAGTTCCACTGTGTCCGACACCCCGAGGCAGCAGGTCTCGTAGAAAGACATAATCAGATACTGAAAATCAGATTGTCCAAAATATGCAGAGAGAAAGGTGTCGACTGGGTAGTAGCATTACCAGTTGCACTCTTTTACATGAGAATGGTAGCACACTCTCGAACAGGGCTATCCCCGTATGAAGTGATCTTCGGCAGACCACCAAATATGTGGGGGACGCCTATACCACGCAAAATAACTGATATTGACTGTAATATGCTGACAGATTACTTGGCTTCCTTGATGTCTGCACTACAATCTTGTCGTTCACAGGTAGCTGCAGCTTTTCCTGACAACACTGAGGTGAAACCCCATGACGTAGTTCCGGGAGACTTGGTCCTCGTGAGGAACTTTGATCGAAAGACTCAGCTGGAACCTAGGTGGAAGTCGCCTCAGCTGGTGTTGCTCACCACAAGGACAGCCGTGAAGATCGAGGGCAGAAAAGGCTGGATTCATATCAAGTCATATCAAGAAATTTCATGGACTACAATCAGATGTGAATACCACACCTTGTGTGTCTTCACCCATTGACTCAAAACTTCCTTTTGTTGAAAAGAGTAATTCCGAACATTATAAACTAAAACTTAGGTCCAATCAGTCAAGCAATTTGATTGTTTAAGTCCTCTCCAAGGTGAAGCGGTTGAATTGTCTCTGACATGTATCCCTTGGACCTGAATAGAAACCACACCCGAAAAATGTTGAAACGACAGGCGTACTGTAAATCACTGCGTAGTCATTGCATAGTGACGTTATTAATTTTGTTTTTCTTAAGTCTTTTAATAATTACTGCAAGTATATTGTTGCACATATATTATCCTATTTCTAGACATGTTTATAATACTACTGCTGAACATTCTTTTAGTGAATTACCTCCGCTTGAGTTGTCTTATAGATTTGCGCTGCGCAATAACACGTTTATTAGTATGTTACATCATTCCCATCAGGTTAGCAATGCTACAAATTGTTGGATATGTGGCCGACTCCCTCCCTATCAGAATTATAAAGGAATTCTACCTCTCTTTCCATACCCGTTCACACACAACGGCTCCTGTGGAGCATGGTTTAGTTTAATTAATTCTCTAGATTCGAATTCTGCAGTTTATCAAGATAACTGGGTATGGGGAAATTTGAACCTAGTTTTGCTTAAGGTCTGCTACCCTAACAAGGAGGGACTTCCCCAGAGAACAGGAACTGATCTAGAAAATGAAGTGTATGGATTAGGTAATTTTACGCTTAATATTATGATCCTAAATGTCGAATCCGAAGCTACTCCAATTTTGCCCGCTATGTCAATATTTCCAGTAAAGGGTGAACTATGTGTAAGAAAGAATGGTTCCATACATATGGGCCATAGTAGATGCACGACTGTAGTAGAATTTAGTGATCAAGGCAAGTCTACATTTAGAGCTTCCCGCCATTCTTATTTCATATGTGGTCAGACGGCATATGTACGTTTGCCTCTAGATTGGGATGGTACTTGCTACATTGGATTCCTTTTGCCACCTGTTTTTCTAGCTCCTCCTGATTATCACAGAAATACTCATTTAGTATATAATAGGGTAAGGAGAGATCTCCCGATAGTTGATTACACTGAAACAGCATGGGAAAAATACACAGATTTCAATAAAGGTCTCTTTCCCTATATAGGTACCGTTACTAATAGTAAGCTGATACGTAGATTAACTAGAACCCTTGAAGCAGTAGTGAACGAAACTATTTCCGCCTTAGGCAATTTAACAGAAGAGCAGTCTGCTATGCGGATTGTTGTGCTTCAAAATCGTCTTGTCCTTGACGTCATCCTAGCCGATAGGGGCGGAGCTTGTAGGGTCATCGGATCAAGCTGTTGCATTTTCATACCAGAAAATTCGCCATCTGTATATAAAGCCATAACTCGCCTTCATAAGATTGTAAGCCAGATACACCAGAACCCAGGCACCTGGACTTGGTCCGGTTGGTTTTGGAGTGTATTATCTACCTTTGGATGGAAGGTCCTATCTTTCCTAGGTATTGGACTTCTCATACTATTCAGTTGCTGTCTATGTCTACAATGTGGACCAGCGATCTGTGGTCTGTGTGCCACATCGTGTATTCCACCACCAGGATTTCATTCATCACGGAAGAAGAAAGAAGAACAAATGATGCTATATGAACAGATCAATGGATTGATGAAGATTGATATCTCTTAACGGGCAAGTAGGGGACAAGGAGGGAATGTGGAAATATGGATTTTTCTGATCAGTTATGTCCCCTATCTTGGACCCCAACGGTTTCATGTATGAACCACAAATACATGTATGTTCCCTCCAGTTCCAGTTATGAAGACGCAAACACATGTGCGTCCACCGTCAACATGTCCTCTGTCAGATCCGCCATGAATAGGCCGGATATTCCATTCCTAAGTATGAAAGGCCACCGGCTTTATATGGTTCACTTATGCCATTTTACAGTCCAGGCAAGTAGGCCCTGATTCTGTCATCAAACTCTTCTTGCCTTCTGCCTCTGAAAGCTCCAGTCTGAGCCTGCATCTGTGACCATGAACTTTGTCTCATTCTCTGCGCGGCTCACGAAGCCTGACATCAGCCTGCTGCTTGCCAAAAACTGTATTTCACCTTCGAAATTATCTGCTCCGCTCCCTGCCCGATGCATTCCTGTCTAGTAGTTTAAGTAAACATTCTTCCAGCTACCGAGCAAAGGCCCGGCTTCTCTGTCTTTATACAAGTAATTCATAGCCCTATTGCTATGGAGGATTTCCGCCCTCGCATCTAGTGTAGACACCTAGACGCTTGTACACGCACTAGCAGTCAGTATAGTCAGTATAGAATAAGATTCTACTCTAAGAAGACCTCTCTTTTGGATAACTTAGTTCTTTAAACATAGGATGTTAGATATGATTTGGGATTAGGTTGACTTGACCCTCCAGACTTCTGTCGCCACATGTAGAGCTAAATGTCAAGTCCCCTTCACCCCCTAGTTGCACGTCAATCACACGTCATGCTGCTGCGCGCGCATTTCTGCCAAGTATTTCTGCTGACATTGCGAAATTCTTTCATAGACCCACCCTATTATGACATCACATCTAATGACGTCCTTTCATCACACCCAGTTACGCCCATTTTTGCTACGCACGAATATATTATCCATACTATCAATTGTTACGCCTCTTGTATTTGCTTCACTGTAATGCCTATTGTATAAAAGTAATTGATTGTCAATAATGTATGTACTTCACTTCCTGAACCTTCGTGGTGATGGAACTTGGAGCAACCGATTATAATCGACCATTGGAATAAAGCCCATTCCGAACCTCTAATACCACGGATTCTGCCTCTTATTTACTGAGCTATTTTATTATGTTTCCGTATCAAATTAAGTCCCGGTAATTAAATTATTTACCACAGACGTTAAATATTAACAGCAGGATATTAATAATGAGCGCTGACAGCTCCCCGGCTGGCCTCACCCCCAGCTCTCAGGTGCCAAGCCAGCCGAGCCGCTGACTCTCCATGACGGTCGCGAGGCCCTGAAGGGTCACGGAGAAGGGCGGGAAAATTCCACGCTGGCGTCATCAAACGATTCCCGCTTCTACCGCTTATTGGTGCCATGAAGTCTACGTATCTCAGTCAGAGTCAAGACTGAACAGCAATAAATAATTTAAGGAATATACAGGGGACGCTTCTCTAAAGCATTTGTGAGTACATAAGTACATGGCTTTAAGTGGGCCGGGTCCTGCCGGTGCTCAGCACTGGCAGTTTTTAAAAGCAGGTGTCGAGACGGGTCCCAAGTGGGCCCCCCATTTTTACCCTCAGGGCGGAAAAAAAAACCTTAACTCTGCAATAGTACAACTTGTGATTGTCTTTGATGACACTTCAATGATACTCGTTTTTCAGTTTTGTATAGGGCAAACTTGTAGCGCTTTACACGAGCACCAGTTACATTACACAAGGGTATACTCATTTTTTGAATCACAGGAGGTCGGGCTCGAACCTGCATTCTCAGCCCGAATGCCACTGCTCTAGCCTTATGCCACAACCTCACCCACAAGAGCAAGTAGCATTTTCAATATTATATACAGCGAAGTGATAGTTGCTGCTTATTTATCTTATGCATCTTACAACCATTGACAAAGCCAATAGTACTGGCGTGCTGTAGGTGTAATGTTACTTGTTGTGTTCTATATCTGGATGAATGGACAGAGGCAGTAAAATACCAGTGGGGCAGCACCCTACGCGAAGCACAGATTTTTACCGTAAGTGTTTTAAGCCACACCCTTAATTACAGCAGCCACGCCCCTATGAGAGACCATCCAGTTTTCTTTAACCCACTTACAGCCCTGCATAAGTAGTACTTACTCTTTTGCGCTCTCTTACATGCCTTATCAAGTAAGCCAGAAGCATTAAAAATAGGAATGGATATTCCTGTCATAATATTATATATTTATTACACATAAAAAGAACTATTCCCTCTTTTCACTTTCAGGGACTTAGACGCTTCAGGCCAATTCAGAAAGGCTTCTAAGACTAGGTAAAAGAGCACTCCTGAAGCACTATTCATAAATTCTTTTGTGAATCGGCCACAATAGCTTTAGATCTATGGAAGAAACAAAACATAGGAGCAGTGCTTAATTTGTAAAACATTAAGTGCCAGGGACCTCACCAGGAGGCCACCGCAGCTTGCACCACCCATTGCCTCTGCCAGCACTGCAAATAACAGTACCAACACAACCACTGACCATCACACTCCTACAAGTGTGACAATCAGTCTATTCCAGGCCCCCAAAGCAATAAGATTAGCATGGGCGACAGGTAATAGTCATTTTTAACATGTATTGAATTAGTAAACAACTGCTGTTGTACTCACTCTAAATCAGCCAAACAGCCCACCATGTGGCAGACTGTCATAAGTGCTGGTGCTGCCATTTAAGTGCCGGTGCCGAGCACCGTAAACCACCGCCTCAAATTAAGTACTGCATAAGAGGCCAGAGCATGAGCTATGAAAGAAAGAAAAAATGTATAGGGGCTTTTTTACAAGTCCTTTGAGCCGCCAGTTTGTCACTTTTTCACATTATAAAAGTGACGGACCGCCGGCGCAAGGGGCTTGTATATAAGTCCCATTGTTTTTACTTCAGTTCTTGTGTCTGGTACTAAAAGCTGCTCTAAAATCCCTGACAGTTCGGCTCAGTTTGGGCTGCACAAATATTACATAAATAAGTATTCAGCGCATAGTATACTAAGGTAATTAATCCATCATGGTAATGTATTGGCATTGTGACTTTGGCTGACACAGTACCATCAGCGATAGACATTATACAGCAAGAGAGTAGCCAGATAATTAAAATACCCCTAACTTTGATCCATACCTCGAATGTCATTAGGTGACCGAAACGAGTAAGCCCCACTGACTCTAGATGAGGTCCCTTATTAACCCTTTTTCCATTCATCTTTATAATTTTCATGTATACTTTCATCTATCCATCTTTTCATACTTTCATCCATTATTTCACCATTTCATCCATCTACCCTTTCATTATTATTTTTCCATCCATCCTTCCGCTCACACTTTCCAAACATTCATACATCCTTTTAACCATCCATTCTTCTTCATCCATCTACCAATTCACCCTCCTTTAATCAATCCATCCTTCCACACCTCCATCCAGGCGACCGTTTATCCATTCACCCATTCATCCACTTTTATCATTCCAGCCACTTTCTTTCTCTCACTCACGCAAATATTGTTTTATCCTTACATCCATGAGTCAATTCGCCTTTGAATTCAGCCTGGGTGAAGTGCAAAAAAAATTCTGCCGCGCTAACGGGAGCTCCGCCAGCAGCGCAGTGCATTAGATAAATGCCGTTTGCGGTGATTTTCAGTGCCAGGTGCCTGTCCGCACTGTGCAATCATCACGAATGGCACTATGTACAGAGCAAGCGGGCGCTGCTTCTTTTCTGCCGCTCGAGTAGATTTTTACTCAAGCGGCAGCTTTCTCAACTCTAACAGATGGTTTCTCAACGCGAGCGGTCCCAATCATATGCGACCACTTTCAATGAGAAATCTGACTGCCAGCGTTGAGAAATCTCACCGGGAGGTTGATTTTCCACGCTCGCCAAGTTGATGTTGATGAACGCGAGTGAGGAAAAATACTCCGCTACACGAAGTGGAGGTTTTCGGAACTCCGCGTAACGCGGAGTGCGGAAAACTCCACAAACTCCCACGAGTGGAGCGGAGTTCACCGCCTAGACTTACTTTGAATTCATCCTTTCATCCTTTAATACCCTTCCTTCTCGTCACAATTTCATCTTTATTTTCATAAGCTCTTCATTTCACTCTTCCTACCAGCCTTAATTAACTTTCCTTGCTTGACCTGTGTTATCAGAGCTGCAGATAGGAAAGGCTCATAAGTACCTGTGAGTGTTACCCCGCACCACCTGTAAAAGCAAAAGGGGGGTATTCACCTGGTATCAGTGTATTCTGAAACAAACCTAAACATCACGCTGATATTTTGGTAAATAATGTCCCACTGGCCACCCCCCATAATGTGCGCTAGGCATGACCTATCCTGCCAGCCCGGCCAATCCTGAGCCACCTTGCAGACAGCGAGGCAGTGTAAGTACCTACAGTGTCTGTCACAGTGAAGCAAGAGTTTCCTCCATTTATGGTTTCTTCTTGCCTTGTGCTCTGTGATCATCTCTGAGTCTGTTGAATATTAGCTGCTGTGCCGAGACGTGTTTTTGCAGTCCCACTAAAAGTGTAGCAGCCCAACTGAGAAGAGTTTTTACTGTCACAATATACGTATAGCAGCCGTGCTGAGAGTATTTTTTACTCTCCCTATAGAAGTATAGCAGCCATGCTGACAGTGATTTTCTATCCCCCTAAAAGTACAGTAGCAGTGCTGAGAAGTGTTTTTTTTATTATGGCCCACTCAAAATTATAGCAGTCGCAAACTGAATGTATAGCAGAGCTGTTGAGAAGTGCTAATGCTGTTCTACTAATAGTATAGCAGCCCTGCTGAGAAATGCAGGTGATGTTCAACTAAAAGTATAGCAGCCCTGCTGAGAAGTGCTGGGAGCATTCAATAATAGTATAGCAACCCTGCTGAGAGGTCTAATACTGTTCCACTAAAAGTATATCTGTACTGCTGAGAAGTGCGGGTGCTGTTTTACTCAGAGTACAGCTGCCCCGCTGAGAAGTGCTGATACTGTTCCACTAATAGTATAGCGGCCCTGTTGAGATGTGCTGGTGTTGTTCCACTCAGAATACAGCAGCTCTGCTGAGACGTGCTTGTACTGTTCCACTGGCAGTACAGCAACCCCGATGAGAAGTGCTGGTACTGTTTCACGGATAGTATAGCAGCACTGCTGAGAAGTGCTGGTACTGTTTCACTGACAGTGTAGCAACCCCAGTGAGATGTGCTGGTACTGTTTCGCGGATAGTATAGCAGCACTGCTGAGAAGTGCTTGCACTGTTCCACTGACAGTTTAGAAACCCCGGTGAGAAGTGCTGGTACTGTTTCACGGATAGTATAGCAGCACTGCCGAGAAGCCCTTCTACTGTTCCACTGACAGTGTAGAAACCCCGGTGAGAAGTGCTGGTACTGTTTTACGGATAGTATAGCAGCACTGCCGATAAGCCCTTGTACTGTTCAGCTGACAGTGTAGAAACCCTGGTGAGAAGTGCTGGTACTGTTTTATGGATAGTATAGCAGCACTGCTGAGAAGCCCTTGTACTCTTCCACTGACAGTTTCGAAACCCCGGTGAGAAGTGCTGGTACTGTTTCACGAATAGTATAGCAGCACTGCTGAGAAGCCCTTGTACTGTTCCACTGACAGTTTAGAAACCCTGGTGAGAAGTGCTGGTACTGTTTCACGGATAGTATAGCAGCACTGCTGAGAAACCCTTGTACGGTTCCCCAGACAGTTTAGAAACCCCGGTGAGAAGTGCTGGTACTGTTCCAAGGATAGTATAGCAGCACTGCTGAGAAGCCCTTGTACTGTTCCACTGACAGTGTAGAAACCCCGGTGAGAGGTGCCAGTACTGTTTTATGGATAGTATAGCAGCACTACTGAGAAGCACTTGTACTGTTCCACTGACAGTTTTGAAACCCCAGTGACAAGTGCTGGTACTGTTTTACGGATAGTATAGCAGCACTACTGAGAAGTGCTTGTACTGTTCCACTGACAGTTTGAATCCCCGGTGCGAAGTGCTGGTACTGTTTTGCGGCTAGTATAGCAGCACTGCTGAGAAGCCCTTGTACTGTTCCACTGACAGTTTAGAAACCCTGGTGAGAAGTGCTGGTACTGTTTTACGGATAGTATAGCAGCACTGCTGAGAAGCCCTTGTACTGTTCCACTGACAGTTTCGAAACCCCGGTGAGAAGTGCTGGTACTGTTTCACGGATAGTATAGCAGCACTGCTGAGAAGCGCTTGTACTGTTCCACTGACAGCTTCGAAACCCCAGTGAGAAGTGCTGGTACTGTTTTACGGATAGTATAGCAGCACTACTGAGAAGTGCTTGTACTGTTCCACTGACAGTTTAGAAACCCCGGTGCGAAGTGCTAGTACTGTTTTGCGGATAGTATAGCAGCACTGCTGAGAAGTGTTGGTACTGTTCCACTAACAGTTTAGAAACCCCGGTGAGAAGTACTGGTACTGGTTTGCGGATAGTATAGCAGCACTACTGAGAAGTGCTTGTACTGTTCCACTGACAGTTTAGAAACCCCGGTGCGAAGTCCTGGTACTGTTTTACGGATAGTAAAGCAGCCCTGCTGAGAAGTGTTGGTACTGTTCCACTGACAGTTTAGAAACCCCGGTGAGAAGTACTGGTACTGGTTTGCGGATAGTATAGCAGCTCTACTGAGAAGCGCTTGTACTGTTCCACTGACAGTGTAGAAACCCCGCTGAGAAGTGCTGGTACTGTTTTACGGATAGTATAGCAGCACTGCTGAGAAGCCCTTGTACTGTTCCCCTGACAGTTTAGAAACCCGGTGAGAAGTGCTGGTACTGTTTACGGATAGTAGAGTAGCACTGCTGAGCAGCCCTTGTACTGTTCCACTGACTGTGTAGAAACCCCGGTGAGAAGTGCTGGTACTGTTGTACGGATAGTATAGCAGCACCGCTGAGAAGCCCTTTTACTGTTCCACTGACAGTGTAGAAACCCAGGTGAGAAGTGCTGGTACTGTTGTACGGATAGTATAGCAGCACTACTGAGAAGCGCTTGTACTGTTCCACTGACAGTTTAGAAACCCTGGTGAGAAGTGCTGGTACTGTTGTACGGATAGTATAGCAGCACTGCTGAGAAGCCCTTGTACTGTTCCACTGACAGTGTAGAAACCCCGGTGAGAAGTGCTGGTACTGTTTTGCGGATAGTATAGCAGCACTGCTGAGAAGCGCTTGCACTGTTCCACTGACAGTTTAGAAACCCCAGTGAGAAGTGCTGGTACTGTTGTACGGATAGTATAGCAGCACTACTGAGAAGTGCTTGCACTGTTCCACTGACGGTTTAGAAACCTCGGTGAGAAGTGCTGGTACTGTTGTACGGATAGTATAGCAGCACTGCTGAGTAGTGTTGGTACTGTTTCGCAAATGGTATAGCAAATCTGTTTCCCCCATGCCACCTCCCAATGGTCCATATTATACCACGTTCAGATTTCCAGCATTATTTGGATTAGATCCATTTGTGGATTATGGCCCTTTGAACATTTCAACACGTGTATAAAATGGACCACAGATGAACAAACAAAGTAACTTTTATGGGTCAAATAAACAGTGCAATTGCAGGGGGGCGCTTTTGACGCCCAGGGCGCTAGCACAGTTTGCCGCCCAGTGCCGGTAGGAGCTGGGGTGGGGAGCGCTGGCGAACGACCACAACTTTACCTTGCACTCGTAACTCGCTGCCAACACCCCTCCCCTCCTAGCTACGCCACTGTGCAATTGGTCCACAATCATGGCCAAATGAACGGATGTAGTCATACATTTATGAAATAAAGGTGCATTTAGTAGTAAAGCAAACAGTGCAATTTAGAGCCGGAGAATTTCTTTGAGTTCTTCTGCAAGTTTGGAGGCAAACCGGTGAATAGCATATGTCGCTTTAGGCTTTTTTTTAAAACTCTTTGAAGGAGGCAGGCAGGAAAACATTTATTGGCCTAAAGTTCTAAGTTTTGGTCCATTCTGGACCTTTTAGGTGCCTTGTGCCTCAAAAGACAGCTGTTTCATTGATGCAAGAACTGCTTAGTCATGGTTGAATTTCCTGTTTTTTTAAATGAGTTGTTAGTAAAGTAAAATATAGCTTTAAGAGGAGGTCCATAGGTCATAAGGGAAGGTGATGAGAAGAGCATTTTCATAATCCATTCTTTAAATGACCAAGTTCTCTATTAAGCTTTTTTCGGTCTTCATTGGAAAGGAAGTGTCTAATGTACCTTTTGTCTCAGTTGGTTATTGGCACCTTTTCCTATTCCTTGAGAGTGGGAGCCCAGATTTAGACTGGAGACTAGGTTGAAACCCATAGATTTTGATGATGTGACGAGTTTGGCTGCGATACACAGATTACAGAGGTGATTAGTCAATTAAAAAACATGGCAGTTTTGTTTGAAGAGAGGATAGGAATTTCTGCGGCTGAGGGATTCTAAAAGTGGTGTGATGGAAAGTCATGATCCAAGTCGATCATGAAAGTGAACACCGAGAGCAAGCGGAAACTGAGACAAGAGTTTACTGGGGAGAGGCAGTGTCCCCCACAAGAAAATTGTGAAAACGTGGGTTCAAATGGTGCATTTTACAGCATACCTATGAAGAAATTGTAGTACAAAATCAAAGATAAGGGGTTGAAATGGTGCATTTTACACACAAAAAAAAATCTTCAGGTATAAAATGCAATTCGTCTTTTTCCAAAATGCCCTACAACATCCACGCCAAGTTCAAACCCACCCAAACAGGCTCATAATGTGTTGGCTACTGTAGGATGGATTAAGCCACGCCCTATTTACAACACTAAGTTAGCATAAACAAGATCATTGTTAGCAAGCAAGCTTGTCGTTTCTGCTGCGCTGCACACGACACTGTTGTTATGTGTTATTCATTTTAGAAATGCTGACTCGACTTTGGCTTACAGGATATCAAACTGTTGTTTCACATTCTTAACCGTGAAATGTGCCCTTGGTCTGTACATCATGCAAAGAACGCGTCTGGGTCACTAGAAGGTACAGAGTGTTGTGCTTAGATTGATCGTACCACTTGTTAGACATATCATGCATACAGCTGCCAATATCTGAAGGACAAGCGTCTTTAATATTGCAGAACAGTTTGGTTTTACATTCATTCGAACAGAAGAGCTGATGCATGAGAGAGCTGATCCTTTGATGTGATTCTACTAAGCTGATCTATACGGTATGGGGTCCCCCCTGTTAGCCTAAGAGACCTTCTAATAGTCTAATAATAATAATGTATTAGATTCTAGTGAAAGGAGTGTGGCTGTATACCGATGTCATTATTAGTATGATTGCTCCTTTCATTTTGTATGGTATTGTAATAATGCTTATGGTTCTGATCTGTACTGTTAGTCTGCTAGTGTTAGCCAAAGTACTGCATCTTAGGACGCGAGGTTTATAAAATAAACTCTTTAAACTTTACTGTGTCTGTATTATTATGTTGTGGACTAACAAATAGATACGAACAGGTATTTCGGATTCCCACCACTCCTGAGAAATATCTAAGTCGCTTGTTCTGGTTTGTCTATACATTGGGACCGCCTAGCTAGATCTAGGCTAACGAATGGGATACTAAGCTAGTCGGATAAGGGGTTCTGGGTTCTGAGGGGAGTTTTCTGGTACACCACAATTCTCTGAGGAATTGGTCTCCTGCGCATAGTTCTGTGCAAAAGCAGAATCCCTGCAACACTACCTTTAAAACCTATTCTGTACATTCAGATTAAATTGCATAACATTCCTAGAGAAGATGGAGCAGGTAAGCGATGGATGTGCTGTAGGCACTGACTGACTGCTGGGCACAGTGGCAGGTGAGATGCACCTGAGACCTAAAGTAGTGTCAAGGTCTTGTTGATCAGTGCAGTCGGTGTCCTTGGGTCTGAGTCAATCCCCATGGTGACCTGTTGGAGTTGCAGTGTGTGGTGGTCTGGCCCGTACCCTGGGTTTCTTGCATCCTAAGTAAGACTTGCTACCTGACTCAGACTTAACACTGTGGGGCATATTTACAAGGGCATTGCGCCGCCCGAGGGTCACTTTTTCAGATGCTCCGGTGACGCAATGCCCTGCTCCATATTTTCAAAGCAGCATGAAACCACTTTGCGTGGCTTAACGCCGCTTTGTAAATATCGTCCTCTTTCACGCAGGTATCTGCATAAAAGGGTGGTGCAATGGGTGTTGCAGTGGGCATTCCACCGCAACACCCACTGCTTTTTGACGCTTCCCAGATTTACAAGGATCTGTAAATCTGAGGCTGTGCCAAAAATTAATGCCACTGAATAGCAGGTGTTAGAGTGGCCCAGCGAGGAGAAATTCTTTTATTTCTCCTCGTTTTTGATCTTTCTATTTTGCAGCACACATAGAAAGATCAAATTGCCTTTAAAGAGTGGTTATGTGCAGGAAGGTTTCACCCGTGCACTATGGTGTAAGGATGCGTACAGTGCAAGGACGATTCTCTGCAATGCAGGCACCCTTGCACTATGGCACAGGGGTGTCTGTGTTGGCACTAGGCAGCTTTTTTTAGTGCAAGGGAAGACACAGAGGTGCACCGTATTCTTGTAAATATGGTTCATCCGTGTGTTTTTAAAATGATGTTGCATGACACTGCTAAATTGTATGCAGCTCCTCACCATTTCCTTGTAAATATCCCCCTGTTTGAGCACAGGAGGCTGGGAGATTCCGGGGTTACATTCCAATTGCCCTGTGGTCACGGGACTGAAAATGGCTAGCTGTTTCAGACATGTGGGCACTAGGACTGGGTAGGCAGATAGACACATAGTGGCAGCATTTGAGCAGCCCCTAAGACAGCAGTCTGTACTTGAGTGAGTCGGAGGGCTCCTTCATTGTGGGTCGCATAAGTGTTAATAAGATGGCAGCTTGCAGGAGCTGTTGATGGTGACTCATAGGCAGAGTGCAGATGGAGGCACGGCAGATGCTTCAGTCGTCCTTCTACTCCCCTCCTCCTAAACCCACCTACTCTCTACTCTTACACCTCCAACCCCTATTCTCGATTTCAATTCTTGTCCCCTTATATTTCATCCTCCCTGCTTCACTTTTTGCTGTCCTTGCCTCAACTCCTTAAGCCCCCCATTTTCAGTGTCCTGTCCTCATTTTCACCTTCTCCATTCTCGCCCGCTGGACTTATCCCACTTTTTCTCCATTTATTACAATCCAGTCCCCTTCCTGGTCCTTCTCCACTCCTTTCTCTCAATCGTATCTCTTTAGTGTCATCTTCTAATCACCTCCCCCTCTCCATCTGCCTCAATTTTCTCGTCCACTTTATCCTCATGTTCTTTAAACCTATTGTCCCCTTAATAGTCTCCTCTCTTCTGGTATCTCACACACTCTTGTCTCTTCTTTGCCTTTTCCTCATCTCCTCCACCTCTTTTCTGCTCTAACACACCTCTCCACATTGACTTTCACTTTTCCACCTTCAGTCCCACTTTCTCCACACATCTGTCATTTTACCCATCTCTCTTCCATTTTGCCTATATGCAACTCTCTCCCCTGACTTTCTTCCATAGCCTGTCTCTGACACGAAAAGAGCAACAACATTTGAGCAAACCTAGATACACATTCAAAATGCGTGGAGGGGTGAGAGAAAGGCAACAGGCAGAAGCTAATTAGAAAATAATGGAGCAGACTCCCAGGAGGAACCCAGCTGCAGAAGATGGGAGGTTGTAGATAAGAGGATGAGGGGCTGTGATAGAGAGAGAGAAGAAAAGATGGGAGGTAGGCATATGAGGAGTGATTGATGGAGAGGGAGTAGGAATATTGAGAGTAGAGGGGACAGAGATGATATGGGGGAAATGGGAAGAGGGGATAGAGAAACAAGCTGGAGATAGGGATAGAAATGGTAGGGAAATGCGGGCGGCGGGTGACAGGTGTTGAGAAGAAATAAATGAAAGGAGTGAGATGGTGGAGAGTGAATGTGGAGGTCAGCCGATGAGTATGAGGGAGGGCGATAAATGGGAAGGAAGAAGACATAGCGATGTTACAGAGGACGGGAGGGAGGTGAGAAGGGGATGAAAATTGAGAGGGAGCAATAAAGAGTAGAGAGAGTGGATAGAGAGATGGGGGCAAGATGAATTGACTCTTACTGTTGCTCGGCTTCTGGGCCAAGTGAGTTGAGTCTGGTCACCGTCAAGGAGGGCTCCTGTTAAAGAGAGGCCAGGGTGCAGCCAGGAGCATAGCCAGTGTCTCATGAACCCTAGTGCATGGAAGGAAATTAGCTCCCCTGGCAATGTTTGAACTGTGAAATACAGCAATAGTCAGGGATCAGGCAGACCCTCTGGGCACTAGTGCCACTGCACCAGTGTAAGCTACGCCCCTGGCTGCAGCAGCACTCGTGGGCAATGCAGGTGGTGCTGACCATGACATTGGAGCGAGTGCAGTCAGGGGTGGGCAACCGCGAACAGTTTTCCTGCGGGCAGGCTGGGGGTCTATGAAGTGAGGCCTCATTAAGTCCAATAAGGTGAGACGAAAAAGCGATGACCTGACTCTGGTCCTAGTGAACAGAGGGCCGGCGTGCAGGTGTGTTCCATGCTGCTGCTGCAGAATGGTGCCTGGTTGGAAATAAATGATGCAGGAGAAGTGTACGTGGCACCAAATGGGACACCAGACACCTTTTGGTATCCAATCCAGTGGTCCAGTAGCATCAATAAACAAGTCCTGTTGTGAAGAACATGCACATCCTTACAAAGTTTTAAATATATACGCGTCTCGATCTTGGGCAAGCTAATAACCTGGAACTATAAGCTGCCAGACTCCTTCTCATTCTGCCTCTGCCAACTAAACGCAAACTAGCAGTTGGTGGAGGAAGAGCTTTGTCTTTGGTTCCTGCAAATCAGTCCACTCACTCTTACATTCCCCCACTGGCGAGCAATACCCAATCCTTTAACTTCATGGCACTCTGGTTACCCTCCACGGGCCACATCAGGTAATGGCCGGAGGCAAGCCCAGTGGCACGCAAGTCAGCGGCGCCCACCACCCTGATATAACTGCTCTGCCTTGTGCCTCCAGGAGGAGGACTTCCTTGTCCAGCACATACTCAGTACCTACCTAACCTCATCCTAACTAAGCATTAGCAAAGCCCATAGGTTTTGCCAATGTCAGAGCTATTAGCTTTGCCAATGTCTTTTAGCCATGTTTTAAAGCAGAGTGAAGTGGATTTGAGTGGGACGGAGTGGCATAGAGTGGAGTAGAGTAGAGAGGCATAGAGTGGAGTGGCATAGAGTGAGTGGAGTAGTGTAGAGTAGAGTAAAGAGGACCGGTAGAGAGTGGATTGACATAGAGTGCGGTGGCGTAGATTGGAATAGTCTGGAGTGGGGAAAACTGGAGTGGGGTAGAATGAAGTGGCATAGAATGGAGTGACATTGGAGTGGCATAGAATGGAATGGCATAGAGTGCTATGGAGTGGAGCAGAGGGATGTAGAGTGGTGTGGAGTAGAGTGTACTGAAGTGGAATGGAGTGGAGTGGCTTGGAGTGGCGTAAAGTTAAGTGGCATAGAGTATGGTGGCATTGTGTGTAGTGGAGTGGGGTAGAGTGGCATAGAGTGACACTGTGAGGAGTGGAGTGGCATAGAGCGACGTAGCTTAAAGTAGAGTGTCAGACAGCGGCATACAGAGGAGTGGAGGGACATAGAATGGAGTGGCGTAGAGTGGCGTAGAGTGAAGTGGAGTGGCATAGAGGGGAGTAGCGTATAGTGGAGTGGAGTTTTGTAAAGTAGAGAGGATTGGCGTAGAATGCAGTGGTGTAGAGTGCAGTGGTGTACAGTGGTGTAGAGTATAGTAGAGTGGCACGGGTAAAAGGTGAAGAGTAGAGTGGCATAGAATAGAGTGCAGTGGTGTAGAGTGATGCAGTGTTTTTTTTTTTTTTTTTTTTTTTTTTTTGAAACCGTTTATTACATTTTAAAAAGGTTACAAGTATGGGCCTACAACCATCCGGCCGGCCGCTAGAGTGGCAGAAGCATATGACATACCTACAGTAAGAGTCTCTTGGCGGTGCAGATTGGTAAATCAGGAGATATCAATAGCGCAGGCCACATAACTCCAAGCCCACAATACGGTTTCCTTTTTTCAAAACAGAACAACACAAAAAACCACACCCGCAAGGCAATCCGCCATCCAAAGTGACGGCACGTGCTCCTTAAGTGGGGGATCCCAACCAGCAGCCAAACTCTGAAGAGGGGAGTGGGAATAGATCAGGGACTGGGGAACCACATGCCCACGGCTGAGGGAGGGGGTCGGCTAGGGGGACGGAGCTGGTGAGGCAGCCGGTAGCAGTGGCGGCTCACAAATACCCCCGCGATAGGCGTTCCAGGGGCCCCAGATTTTCACCCACGCCCCAGGCTTACCCCTCGCCACATACACTACCTTTTCACAGAACATACACCAATCCATATGTTCTTTCCAGGCCAACACCGCCGGGGGCCTCTGGGATCCCCACAATTGAGCAATGTCACGCTTAGCTATCATGTATCCCAGAGTCACCCACCGCGTCTGCGGGACCGAATAGTCATTTGGTTCCCACACATTCAGCAAGCATCTCCTCGCTTCAGGCAACAGTGCGACACGCGTCACCACACGCAGGACCTCATGCACACCACGCCAGAATCGCTCCACCTTTGGGCACTCCCACAGAATATGCATGAAAGTTGCCAAGGCACCACAGCCACGCTTACACAATCCGTCACCAGCAAAGCCCATACGTAGAAGCCTTGGCCCCGTCACGTAAACCCGGTGGAGGATCTTAAGCTGGACGAAGCGAAGGCGAGCCGGGATGGCCACCTCCTTCGGAGAGGCCACCGCGGAAATCCAGTCCTCGTCGTCCAGTTCCAGCCCGTCGGCAACCCAGGCCTCGCGGAGACTAGTCAGCAGGCACGATCTGTCGTTGATCAGTTTTTTATATATAAGGGAGATCGTGCTGTCTGGGACATGGCCATCCAGCACTCTGTCCTCCAGGGGGGAAGACTCCGGAATGGACGCGACATCAGGGAAGACGGAGCCCAGCGCGTGGCGGACTTGTAAGTACCGAAAGTACTCACTGCCTTGCAGCTGAAATTCCGTCTGCAGCGTCTCAAAAGTTTTGAATCCCCCCCTCGTCCAGAGATCTCCCACTGTGCTGATTCCGATCGTGTCCCACTTCTCGAAGCCCTTCGATGTCCACAGGGAGCCCAACCTCTCACACGCATATAGCGGTGACGCCCGGGTCAAACGGTCCTTCCACCCCATAGCTGCATTAGCCGCGTGCCAGACACGCACCATGACACGCGTCGGTCCCGTCAGACGGGAGTCGGGCGCGCCAGAGTAGAGCGCTCGATTGTAATCGCCACCGGGCAGGAGCATCTTGTCCATTTCAAATGCCGGGTTCAGGGCGGGCCCGTAAAGGCCATGATTAATTGCAGCTAGCTGGGAGGCCCAGTAATACCGTTTAATGTCCGGGAGGGCAACCCCCCCATCGTACCACGGGAGCGTCAATTTAGCCAGAGCAATACGCGGCCTCCCGTCCCAGAACAGGCGCCGCTGCAGGCTCTCCACCTCACGGAAGTAGCGCGCCGGAACCAAGTCCATAGTGTTCTGGAGCGCGTACAGAAAGCGCGGCAAGGACATCATCTTAAACAAGGCCGCTCGGCCAAGCGGCGAAAGCGGAAGACGCCGCCAACGTGCAACGTCCTCCTTCAAGCGCTGGAGGGGGGGTAGCAAGTTCCGCTCGTAGCGGGCCTCCGGGTCTAGAGTAATATATATACCCAGGTACCGGAACCCCTGGGAGGCAATCTGGATCGGGCAGTCCCGTGGTAGGGCCGGAGCCTCCCCGGAAAGCACATATACGCAGGATTTCGCCCAGTTGATGACAAGGCCTGAGTTACGACCGAAGGAGCGCAAAACATCAACCAGGACAATCAGCGAGTTACGCGGGGAGGCGAGATACAAAAGGATATCATCGGCGTAGAGGGACACGCGGTCCTCATGCTCGGGGGTCCAGCGGAGACCACGGATAGAGGGGTGCCACCGCAGCCACTCCACCAAGGGCTCCAAGGCCAGTGCAAACAGGAGCGGCGACAAGGGGCAACCCTGACGCGTGCCCCGCCCCAGCGCGAATGGGGCCGAGACTCGCCCATTCACCACCACCTGCGCCAATGGGCCCGAATACAACAATTTGACCCAGCTAATGAATCCCGGTCCAAATCCAAATTTCGCCAGCATCGCCCAGATGTATGGCCATTCAAGCGTGTCAAACGCCATGGTGGCGTCTAAGGACGCCAAGATGGCCGGCTCCCGCACAAACGGGACACGCGCGAGCACCCCGTGCAAGCGTCGCAGATTAAGAGCCGTGTTGCGATGGGGTATAAAGCCAGATTGGTCTTGGTGGACCAAATCGCCCACCACGCCGACCAGCCGGTTGGCCAGCACCTTGGCGAGGATTTTGGGCTCCGCGTTCAAGAGCGAGATAGGCCTATAGGATGTAACCCGCTCACGGGGTCTCCCCTCCTTGTGGATCACCACGATTGTGGCCAGACGCTGGTCCGGCGGGAGGGAACCCTGCGAGTGGGCCGCCAGGAACATCGCGCGCAGGTGGGGCGCCAGTACATCCGGTCGCAGCTTGTAAAGCTCGATGGGGATACCATTGGGGCCCATGGCCTTGCCGGATGCGACCGAGCGAATAGCCAGGGCAATTTCGTCCGAGGTGGGAGGAGCGTCCAGCAAATCCCTGTCCTCCACCGTAAGGGAGGGCAGTGCGATGTCCCGAAGCAGGGCCTGGGAATCTTCCTCCGAGCCGGGAGAAACCGGGGAGTACACCTCGCGGAAGTAATCCGCGAAGCAGGAGACAATGGCTTCCGGCTCGGTGACACGCACACCATCCATCCCCTCAATCAAAGGAACCACACGACTCGCTCTCTCCCTCTTGTC
Organism: Triturus cristatus; assembly: GCF_964204655.1. NCBI lineage: Eukaryota > Metazoa > Chordata > Amphibia > Caudata > Salamandridae > Triturus > Triturus cristatus. The sequence goes on along the minus strand of NC_140591.1, from coordinate 1,238,199,682 downwards.
CAACCACGCAATCAATTTACCAGCCTTATCACCCACATCATACAATCGCCCCTGTTGCTCTCTACTGAGGCCCCTGGCCGCCTCCGTGACGAGGGCCCTATAGGCCGCCTGCTTGAGGTGCAGAACATGCAACTTGGCGTCCGTTACCCCGCTCCCCAGGTCACCCTCTAGTTCCGCAATTTCGGCCTCCACCCGGGTTACTTCCTCCCGCTCGCGCCTCCGGGCATGGGAGATAAAGGAGAGGGCCTCCCCTCTGAGAACTACCTTAAAAGCCTCCCACAGGGAGATGGCCGAAGGGACAGACCCCACATTCTCATCAAAGTATCGCTGTAAGGATTTGATCAAGTCGGCACGAATAGTGGGGTCGCGCAAGTACCAAGCATTGATTGGAGCCACCCTGCCCTCCCCCCTCGGGAAGACATCGAAATGTAACAGTAATGGGGAGTGATCGGAAATGCCCCGCGCCAGATGGCACACCTCTCCCACCCTCCCAGCATAGGCCGCCGGGACAAGGATGTAATCAAGCCGCGAGAGGCTACCATGGGCACCCGAGTGGAAGGTGTATTGCCGCTGTGCGGGATGCTTTAGTCGCCAGCAATCCACCAGGCCCAATGTATCTAAAAGGCCGGACAGCCAAGCCTGTGCCCGGGGGAGGTCCCTAGGGGGATGACGATCCATAGACCCAGAAACTACCGCATTGAAGTCCCCCCCAACCACCAGCAGGCCACCCAGAAGGTCTAGGAGGAGGCGCCCCAGGTCCGCAAATGTAGTAGATTGTAACCCAGGCGGGACGTACACTGATATAAAAACAAACACTCTACCCTCCATTCTACCCACCAGAACAGTGTAGCGTCCCCTCTCATCATGGCGCACCTCATCAATCTCCAACGGGAGCGAGTTCTTGATCATGATACCCACCCCCCGCGAGCCCGAGGTGAAGCCCGAGTGGGCCACCAAACGATAGCCCCGCCGATTCATGGCATGAAAGGAGTTACCTATAAGGTGTGTCTCCTGCAGGAAGATAACATCTGGTGAAATACGTTTCAGGTACTGCAGGACCACACCACGCTTAATCCTGTCCCCCAGGCCGTTAACATTCCATGACAACACAGTCAAATCCCTACCCCCCATCATACGTAGAAGCAATCAGTCGTCCCCCACAGAGCATCTCGAGAGCAACAATACAGTAAAGGGCTTGCCTTGCGGTGCAAACAAACAACACACCCCCCCCACCCCCCCATCCCAACAGAACTCCCCCCTCCCTGCACCCCTGCATGAGCCCAGACAGCCCCCCCAAAGTGCAGTGTGCCTGTCGCCCCATAGATGAAAAACTAACTAGTCCCCCAGAGGAGGAGGGAAGCCCCCAACAGACCCCGCACGACCTCCATAGGAGGGGAACATACACGATCAGTAAATGGTAAAGGAATGTTGTCCAGAGCAAGGCCTATTATTCACCCCTCAGTTCTGATCCGGCGGGCCCTCCCCGCCAACCGCACCCCCCCCACCCCCTCGGCCCCGATCTCCAGGCAGAGTGTCCAACCAGTCCCCAGCCGCCTCGGGTCGGTCAAAAAAGTGCGTGCGACCATCCACCTCCACCCTTAGCTTAGCTGGAAAAAGCATTGAGTACTTAAGGTTCAGGTCCCGTAGGCGACGTTTAACTCCGAGAAAACTCAGTCTCTGTTTTTGGACCGCCGGAGTAAAGTCTGGGTAGAAATGCACATCCATGTTATCAAGCTTGACCGGTCCCTGTTGCCTGGAGGTCTGCAGGATAGCGTCTCTGTCCCGAAAGTTAAAAATCCGGGCAATGAGAGGCCGCGGCGGGGCACCGGCCTTAGGTCTGCCCCCAGGGACCCGGTGAGCACGTTCCACCGCAAAAAGCTTACTCAGCCCCCGGGGCTGGAGATGGGTAAGGATCAATTCTTCCACAAAAAGATCTGCCGCCTCCGCCTCTCGTCCCTCCGGCACCCCCACAATGCGAACGTTATTCCTCCGGGCCCGACCCTCGGAATCCTCCAGTCGCCGGTCCATCAGGGCGCTCGCCTGGCCAAGCCGGCGCACCTCCTTTTGGAGGGCCACCACGTCCGTCGTGAGGCTCGTTGTGGTGTGGGCCAGGGAATCGACCCGGTCGTTGGTTTTGGACAAGTCAGCCCTCACAAGGCTAACATCCACAAGGACCGAGTCTATCTTTTGCGCTAGGGTGTCGAAGCGCTGGTCCACCGAGGCCTTCATCTCTGCGATGGCGCCCATGACGTCCCGGAGGGTCAGATCCACCGGCTGAGCAGACGCCTCCGTCGGGCCCGCCGGGGATGTGCGCGATGCCTCCGGAGATCCCTTCTGGAGGGTGTAGCGGTCCATACTGTTGGATTGATGCGCCGGGCCACGGCGGGTCGTCTTCACCTTCGCCCGGTCGCCATCTTGTTTGGTGGACATGCCTACTCTCCCACCGTCGTGCCAATCTCCTCGAAAGGGCCGATAAACCAGTTCACGGGTTCCGGGGGGAGAGGGCGACCACTGGACCGCAGGACGACTCACAGCCGGCGGGTCAGCCGGGCACCTGGACAAGGCCACGCCACCGCACCCCGCTCCGCAACCCTACCTCGCTTGAGGGCAAGGAGGGCGCAAAAGCGAAAGTGAAAGCGCGGGATACGCGAGTCGCCCAGCCCTGCCCGCCGCTGTTGTTCGCTTTGTCCCCGGATCGCCCCACTACTCCAATCCGGGGGGCCAGCGCGGAGAAGGCCGCAACCTTCAATCGGTGCTCCCACCGGTGTCCGGGGTCCGATTCGAAAACGAAAAACGGGTGGCGCCTCAGCTCGGGTTCACCGATACAGTCCCCTCAACAAGGACAGGATATAGCCAGGATTAATTCAGGAGGTCGTGGAGGTCCTCGGGAGCCTCGCACCTACGCGGCCATCTTGGTTGCGCGCTAGGCTCCTCCTCCGAGTGATGCAGTGTTGAGTGCATTCGGATACAGTGCAGTGGCGTAGAGTACAGTGGTGCAGAATAGAGTGGAATGCTGTAGAGTGGAGTGGCATAGAGTGCTGTGGGATAGAGGGGTGCAGAGTAGAGTGGCATAGCTTGCAGTAGCATAGAGTGGAATGGTGAAGAGTAGAGTACTGTGGTGTAGAGTAGTCTAGAGTGGCTTAGAGGGCAGTAGCGTAGAGTAGAGTGGTGCAGAGTAGAACACAGTAGACTGATGTAGAGTGCAGTGGTGTGAAGTGGCTTAGAGTGGAGTGCTATGGCATAGAGTGGAGTGGGGTAGTGTACAGTGGTGTAGATTTGAGTGGTAAAGTGTAGAGTGGTGTAGAGGGCAGTGATGTAGAGTGGAGTAGTGCAGAGTAGAGCAGAGTGGCATAGAGTACAGTGGCATAGATTAGAGTGGTCAGAGTAGAGTAAAGGGGCGTAGAGTGGAGTGGTGTAATGCGAAGAGGTGTAGCGTGGTGCCAAGTACAGTAAAGTGGTGTAGCGGCCAGTCGCATAGAGGCTATTGGTGTGGAGTGGAGTAGAGTGGAATAGAGTGCAATGGCGTATAGTGGAGTGGTGTACTGTGCAGTGGCTTAGAGTGGAGTGGTGTAGAGTCTAGTAGAGTGGCATAGAATCAATGGCATAGAGTGTAGTGGCCTAGAGGAATGCAGTCAAAGGCCTGCATCAGAGTCTCAATTCTATTTCTACAGGGTCCTTAATCTCTGAAGAGAAGCCACTCAAATGGGTTTTTATTAATGTTTCACAGAGGCACTGCACTGGAGAATACAGTATTTTGGAAAAAGTAAAAGAGTGCAGCAGAAACAATGTTTTATTCATTAAATGATATTTGAGGGACAAGAAATAATGTAGTTATGTTCTTTATTTGGAAGGAGCGAAGAATCACAGTCACACTTTATAGTACCAGGATATGTGTATTCTGTATCACAGCTTCAGACCTATTCGCTGTGGTAGATGAGCTGATTTACTAACATTGTTGGACAGGAGGGTAGGAGGGAAAAGAAGCAACATGGAAGGGTGCAGCTAGGAAATAATAGAATCTACATGAACGGGGATATGAGAGACAGACAGAAAAACACGAGCAGTCATATAGAGTCCTTGAACCCAGAAAAAAGTAGCCCCAAAAACAGGAGCAGTGGAAGGACACAAGTACTTGGTAAATGCTCCAATGGAGGCCCAAACACAAGAAGAGGACATGATGCAGACATTCCATGACAAACGGGAGCAAAGCAAATGAGAACAATGCTGAAGCTAACCAATGGTAAGCTATGGGCTGGCTGTAAGCCCACTGTTTCTAAACAAAATGTCATATCAAGAGAATGCATGCGCTGTATAGGCCAAACCTAAAAAGCACAGTTCCTAGCAATTTCAGTCATTTTTGAGCTGCTTGCAGTGCCAGATCTGTTCCTTCCTTAACTTGTGCCTTCTGTGCTCTTCTTTCTCCCCTGCTGGTAGGACAATGTCCCTTACACCCTTGAATACCAGCCACCCCTATTTGAGACAGGGGGGCATATTATCAAGAAACGACGTTAACATTATTGCCACTTTAGCGGCAGAAAACTGCCGCTAAAGCGGCGATGATGGGCTTGATAATATGCCCTGGAGAATTCCCATCGAAGCCCATGTTCTGGTGTCAACATGGGCTTCTATTAGAATTCTCTGCGGCATATTATCAAGCCCATTATCGCCACTTTAGCGGCAGTTTTATGCCGCTAAAGCGGGAATAATGTTAACACCGTGCTTGATAATATGCCCCTTTATTTTTAATTTCACATGCTTCTGCCAAGCCGGAATATCATAAATATTGGAAAATACGTGTTTAAAGGCTGTTTTCGCAAGCCATTTTTAGATATTGTTGTGTATTATCCATATAGCGCTAAAAGCAGATACCATTTTCTTTAGCAGGTTACCTAGAGATTTGACATAGAGGTTGAAAAGCATAGGGGCTAAGACTGAGCCTTGCAGCACCGCCAAAAGTGAAGGAGACAGATTTGGTGCTGATTCAGCAATTTTAATTTATCGGAAATGGTTTGGGCGGTAGGTTCCGAGCCAGCATAGACTGTGTTATTAAGATGTCATATGTCTACAAGTACATGAGTTGGGGCGAGCCAGACCAGAGGGAGGGGGCAGGGATCTTTGGGATTGTTTGTTATTAGTTTGTTCATGAATGATAATTAGCAAGTCAAACAGATATTTCAATAGGTGGATACTAAGGGGCTAATACTCCATACTGGAAGTATCTATATTTTGACTGCAACCCGAAGACACAGTTACACTCATGTTCATCCATCTCCTGTTGAACTGCCTGTGTATTGATAGTATTCATACTTTCACGTGATGAGACAACGCATAACATCAATAAAATATGTTTTAAAAAAATGTGTACAAGAGTGAGAAGGATGGCATAATCAATAGTGTTGAATACAGAGCATAAATCAATGAACCCAAGTGTTGTAATCTATGTATTGGGATTTACCTTTCCTCTTTCCCCCCCTTCAGTCCCTTCCTTATTCCATACTCTTCCCCCCTCCTTCCTTCTCCCTCTTGGTACTTACCGCTCTTTAGAACTTTCATGTGGAGCTCACAGCTGAATGTTCTGTGAGCTCCAACCGTCAGTTGGTGCTTGAGGATTTTAGTCATAAACACAGTTTTCCTGTACGTTGGAGTCTTCCTAATTCTAACACCAAGTATGCAAGAATTTCCATTCTCAAGTATTTTGAGGGGGGCTTGAGGCTTCTTTCTATACTGTGACCAGTTCCCAAACGTGATTGAACAGTAAATATTAATTAAAGCATTATTTATTAAGGAAAATATTTTTACTGACCAAAAAGAATCAATCTAAAATGTTTTAAATTATTCAACTCTCCTTATCGACTAAGGGCCTGGATTATGGTGGGCCGCCACCCTGACAGACTACCTACCGCCCTTCATACTGTGAGACCACCACCAGCTCCATGGTGACCTCTTGTCCTTCATACACACCCACCATGGGTGCTCCTGTGAAGGCACAGAAAGTTTAGTGAGCTGCCCCCATATTTTAGGCAACTTCTCAACAAATATTTTAGTTTTTCATAAACAATCTCTCAAAGTGAGAGACTGAAAACAAAATACTAATGACCCTAACACCCTTAGATTTTTCCACCAGGGGGAGGCCAACACTCGTATTATTCTGTTCGAGGTCACCAGGTTTTCCCTGGCAGTCCCAAACAGAAAGAAAATCAGAAGTTCTGCAACAAATAGTAGGAAGTGAGTCTTGTGTTCTTACACTGATGGCCCATCCTCTGTAAGGCTGTCAGTGTGAGGATTCTGACTGTAGAACCAGTGGGCGTCACTGGGAACAGAAACGAGCCCTGGCAATTCTGCTCGACCGGGCCCTGGGGGAGGGGGGGGGGGGGGGTTGCTACTGAGAAGCTCCGGATGCAGAATGGGGGGTGGGGCGGTTTGTTGCACTGCTGAAAAAACCGTCACCTGTAACAAAACCGGCCCCTAGTAACAAAATTACCCACGATGGGTCACCACCCTTCTGGCCCACTGGGAAAATGCCCGGTGTCCGCTACGGCCAGTCCGGCCCTGATTGACGGTTTGACTGACTAGGTCCTTGGCCAAACTATAAATCAGGCCTTAAGTTAAGAAAGCATGTGGAAAAACAGTGGTCAAAGTGCATTAAAAAGAAGTATGGGAACTGTAAGGCTGCACGCAGGGGGGGGGCAGAGTGAGTAGGGGCGTGGTCAAAGACATAGGTATAAAACCAAAATAATCTCTAACTTTTTTCAGTCTTTCACGTTCAGGTAACTACATATAAAATAACACACAGCTTAAATGAAAATTTGATGCAAGTTATACTAATAAGTGGAACATGCACTATCACACATTATGAAACCTCTATTAGTTAATGCACTGCACCAGAGAGACAGAGAATTGAATTCTGGTTGGTGCAGTGGAGAATAGTGACTTGTGTAGGTTTAACGCTACAGGTCCCAGTCTGTGACAGAAAGCACTATGAACATGTAAGTCATTATTTTTTTATTACACACAGTATAAGACAGGCTGCAACAAATACACAAAAAGGTTTAAGATAAAAAAAAGTGCTTCCAAAATTGATTTTAGTGTTACCCAGATTGTATGTACTGCATTCTTTTTTATAACTGTCTTTGAAAAGGCACACACTTCACAGATTAGCTGGTAGTTTCCTTACAATGCCTCTCAAAAAGAATAAATGTGTGTCACCAGGAAACTTTTTTTTTATAACTGTTTTTTAAAAGCACACACTTCACAGCTTAGCTGATAACTTCCTTACAATACCTCTCAAAAAGAATAAATGTGGATCATCAGGAAGCTTTAAGTAATTGCATCAATTAAAGCCAATACCGGCTTCCAAGCACCCTTTACATTTGGCGATTGACCACTTGCGCACATTTACATTTCTTTCAGGGAAGCAGGCACCCTGGTAGGAAGGCTTATTTAGCTGTCTACCTCTCCCTCACTTTCACAGCAAAGGAGACTCCCTGCCTTCAGTGGCAGCTGACACAATAAAGAGTTGGGGGGGCTGGTTGGGGGGGTGTGGGGAGCGCGGGAGGGGATATGGGCCGGGATTGTTAATAATATATTTTTTTAAAAACACTTACCTGGAGCTGCCTGCCGCCCCCCGCGTCGGCCCTCATCCTTCTTTGTCTCAGAAAGAACTTAGGCTGCATCAGACTCCCTGTGCAATTCTCGCGCTGCACTTATGATATGAAAGGAGTGAGGGAATTTGCTTGAGGGGGCTAAAAAAGACGCTCCGCTCAGACCAGGGAGTCTGTGCTGTTTCTCCAGCCCAGCTGTTCAAAGCAGCAGGGCTGGGGAAACCTAAGTGTGCGTGTGTGTTTGGCTGTCCTGAGATGGCTGGCCAAAAGCACATGTGTACTTAGAAATTGCACATAGCACTCCTCCTCTCCCCTCCCATGGCCCCGCCCCTCCATGCACAAGCTGGCTCAGAACCGGCAAATCAAAATATAAAACGAATATAGGTAATCATTTTATTTTTCACTTGCTGGCACTGAGCAAGTGGGGCGACGCCCCTACCCTACCTGCCATGCACTTCAGCTGAAGCATTTCAGCTCCAGGCATTAACCGTCCCAGGGCGGAAGTCTTTACACAAAAAGTAGGGGAACTGTTTTTCTAAAGTTAAAAAAGTAGGGACACATTGAGCCCCTCAGATCCCCCCCCCACTTCGACCAATGTGAAAAACACTCATACATGTTCAAAAAGTGCTATGCATAATATAAGAATAACTAACTCAAAAAAAGATTAATGAAATAACCAAATATTACAAATAAGATTCAATCACAGAGGCAAAATTACTATCTGCCAGCCATCGCCTGGGCAAGATGCTGCAACTAGCGAATGCAGACCTGCACTCAATTCCTGGTTACAGACTGCTAGAAACTCAAAAAATATTCAAGACCTTTCCCTCTTCTGTCCTTCCACTATTCCTTTTCAATATAAATAAACAGAATAACATGTTCACCTCTGAAATTCATTTAATATTTCCTAACTTGTCCCCACCGCCCCTTTATTCAGCCCAAACCCCCTCCTATTCTATAAACTCCCAAAAAATAAAAAAAATCAATTCTCAATCCAAATAACTAACATATCCACCACTCAAAGTACTTTCATATTTCACTATACTAATTCCCCTCTAATCTTTATGGGTTCCGGAGTAGCGGGCTACTTGCTGAAAAAGAACTTCAACGTCTCATCAGGGGCAGTAAGCGCTATATAAATGCAAACCCTTTCCCTCTTCTATCCCTCCACTATCCTTCTCAATCCAAATAACTGACTAACATATCCACCACTCAAATTACTTTCATATTTCACTATACTGATTCACCACTAATCCTTTATGGGTTCAGGAGTAGCGTGCTACTCGCCGAAAAAGAGCTTCAACCCTCATCAGGGGTAGCAAGTGCTATATAAATACAAACCTTTTTCCTCTTCTATCCCTTCACTATCCTTGTCAATCCAAATGACTGATTAACATATCCACCACTCAAATTACTTTCATATTTCACTACACTACTTTACCACTAATCCTATATGGGTTCCAGAGTAGTGTGCTAATCACCGAAAAAGCTCTTTGACACCTCGTCAGGGGTAGTAAGGTCTATATAAATGCAACTACAATACAATACAAGATGTTCATGTTTTCTCTTAGTCAGAGCAGATGCTAAATATTGAGTGACGCTATTTGACCTCCTGATTTTTGCAGGTTTACCTCCCACATTCGAAAAAAAATTCCCTATCAACACTATTTGTCATTGGAAATTAGTTCCAAGATTCAACTGGCATTTGCACCAGTGTCACAATAGACTGGCACAGTGCATTTAAGAAAAATCAGGGCAGATGTTGTAGATTCTCTTCTGTTACGTCTGACATGCTCTTTTCACTGGTCCCGCGTCTTTTCCGCCTGAGACTCCTGCTGCGTGTTAACAGCTTGCTTGACGCACATCTCCCCATGCTGTGAAATCAGCAGGCTGCTGTCTAAGCTAAAGATAGAAAAGTCATGTTTTTTCTCCCTGGTCACTCTGCAGGAGGTGCTGATGCAGGTGCAGCCCTTTCCAGCAGCAGTAGCCGCGCGCAAGGAACACAAGCGCTCTGCTCTCGTGACTATCTATCTGCTGTTAAAGCCACAAGGTACCACAGTCCATAATACAATATAATGAGCACTGAGCACCGCAGGCCTGAGGTCAGAACTTGGGGTGTGCAAAATTCATCTAATTGTGCTAAATTTCTCATAATTACATAAAATGCAAATCTGTCATTTAGCGCTTTAAAATAGTGTGAAATGTGTCCTCCTGTTGTTATTTGACAAGAGGATGCGTTTTCTGGCAAAATAGAGCATGAAAAACACAATTGCTGCCAATAAAAACTGCTTGCTTTCTGATTGTTTGCGTTGTTCAAATGCTCCTTCACTATAATTTTGCAGCAAATGGTACAGTAATTAAGTGATGTGGTGTGATAGTGTCATTTGGGAATTTTGCATAGCAAGTTTACCTCGAAATTACTATAATTATATCAATTATATGTCAGTTGGCTTCTGACATCTATGGTGTTCTCCACTCTGCCAGCCTATTGGAGTCATTGACATGTCGTGAAAAAATGTCTTTACAGGCCTGTCTGCCTCCACTCGGGACATGAAATATGAACCCACCAAACTGAAACCTGATGTTGAAGGATTTCAAAACAGGTCATGCCTTCAAAATGTATTAACCAAACTTTTGGCTTTGCCAATGCTTGTTGCCAATGTTAAACATCCTTAGTAAAAGAAAACAAGCATTGGCATAGCCAATAGGTCTCGCCTTTGGGACCTTATAAGCGTTTTGCCATGCAACAGTTGTTGTTGCACCAAGGATATTGTGCTGCATAACTAAATACTTATAAGGTCCCAAAAGCGAGACCTATTGGCTATGCCAATGCTTGTTTTTATGTTAGTGGGGTGACTGGATTTTAGCTGGACATTTATTTTTGTAACAGACCTTTTTCTTTAGGCATTTATGTCTGGACATTGATTCACGGAATTGTTGTTGGATTTGCCAATATTGTTTTGATTTCCCACCCCTTCCAAGTTGAAGATAACTCCATGGACCAGCATCACTCCCATTAATTGTCATCCCAAGTAACAAATGCAATTTCCTCCCACATCTTGTATATTACGCATCCTTCAATACATCCTATGAAAGAATACATGCTAATGTTGTCACAGTATTTTTGTCAATTTTGTTAGTATATGGCCATACATTTCATGTAATTCTCCACATAGTTTCCTTTCCCCACAAAAGAGCACAATACATAATGGACAGCAAATTGAACAGTGCAATGAAATGCATTGTTAAAGGACCGGTAGGTATAAAAAGTCACATATTTATTTGTCCATGAAAGGTGCACTTACATCAAGGTGTGTTATGTTTGAGAAGTAAGTTCTTATGAGTTCTGAGTAAGGGTTTTGTTATGTCCAAGATTGGGGAAGACCACATCCCTGGCTACACATAATTGAACCTTGTCATGGTTCTGTACTACGTTTACCACTGGTAGCAGGTGGGTGTGTGGTTTCATGAGACTCTGCTGTTGGTTGTTCTAGCACCAGATGGGTCAACAGCCTTACTAGGTCCAACAGTAGAGACTGGTGCTCATCTGCCAGGACCTGACTGAGCTGAAGGAGCTCATTATGCCAACTAGCATTCTCCTCCCTCAGCAAAGGAAGTCGATCTTCTAGCACTTCCGGAGTCTTCTTGGGGAGTCAGTTCTTGGTCTTCTGGGGCTGATTGGGCTTATTCTTTATGCATTTATTTTCCTGCTAGCAATTGTTCCGAGTTCCAGCTTGGTGTTCATGAAGAGCAAGGACTCCTCTATGTTGTCAACTCCATGGCATACAGAGCCTTCTTTGTTAACGAAGTTCTTTTCACAGATGGTGACCTTTACCTAGACCATCACCTCACAAATGTGATGCCTCCTCCCTTGACCATCACCTTAGATGGGATGTAGAACAGTGAGATGGGAAGAGACGTGACATGGTCATTGTATGAAGGAAGAGGCCCTTTGTTCACTTGGTCAACCTTGCTCAGGGTAATAATGGAAAGAACAAAGCAGTAGCACCTGAGTGAGTAGATGCTACTGGGAATCCATCCAGTGTAGTTGCAAGTGGGATGTGTGAGTTGGCATGTCCTGTATGGCTGTCTCCAGGATGTTTCCTCAGGTGCTGTGAATGAGATATTGGTACATGGACCTGTGGTAGGGGTTGGACCTTAAAAGACATATTGTTAAACATGACTTGCGTGGTGCACAAGTGACAGGCACCATTTCAGGCACAATTCCAATATGTTATCCAAGAATTTGGTAAAAGAACACAGGGGGCCTGGAAAGTAACATAGTTTACCTGCTAGTGTAACTGTGTATGGACGGACCATGAGATGGCATCTTCTCTCCAACAGTATTGCTGAGGGTTGTTGATATGTTTCCTTGGAAGGAGTAGGCAAAAGAGGATGCTAATTGGCCAGAATATATTCAGTCAGTTTGGACATCTTATGTATCTGACTTTGCTATGGGGACATTTATTCCAGTCACATGGCAATAGTTGTTACCCAACATCTCATGGTAATAATGTAACTACATCAATGTATTATGTATTGGCAGCTGACATTGCAATAAAGAATGTTATACATCAGTGTCTCCATAATGCATTCATGTGGTTGGGTGGTGTTCTCAAGGGATGGTGAGTGTAGGCAGCTATAAAAGGGACAAATAGGGAAATGTCAGTAGAAAAGCCTTATAGCCCGCTATAGAGGTTTATGCCAGTTGTTAAAAGTCCTAAATTCGGCCCACATGCTAAAAGGTCTGGTCTGGCAGACTGGTGTTTGGGTAGTTTTCTTAAGGATTCTTGCGGTAGCATTTTGTACCACTTGGAGTCTATTGAGCACATATTTTGGATTTCCTAGATACAGGGAGTTGCTGTAGTTAAGGCAGGTGTTTATTAGACTCTGTACCATTACTTGCCTTGTGGGGAATGGTAACATCTACAAGAATTTCCTGAGGGATCATAGAATACCAAGCTTGAGCCTGCCAGTTTTATGACCTGTGTCTCCATCGGGAGCTTGCTTTCTATCCAGGCGAAACTTAGGCTTTTTACTGCCTGGGCTGGCTTTGGGCATTTGCCTAGATATTCTGGCCATGACAATGTCTTCCACCTAGAACTATTGTTACCTACCACCAATACTTCCTCTTTGTCGCTGTTAAGCTTCAGTCTACTTCTCGACATCCAATCTGAAACCTCCCTGAGGCATGAATTTATTTTGGTGGTGGTTTGGCTGGCACTAGGAGCAAGGGCCAGAATGATCTGAGTGTCATCTGCGTATGACACTAAGGCAAGCCCATGTGAGCATACAATTTCTGCTAGGGGGCATACATACAAATTAAACAAGCATTGGCATAGCCAATAGGTCTCGCCTTTGGGACCTTATAAGCGAGACCTATTGGCTATGCAAAGCGGCCGTGCGACCGCGAAAGTTAAAGTGATCGCGATCGGGATCACGATCAAACATCAAAGCGGCCGTGAGGCCGCCAAAGTGAAAGTAATTGCGGCAAAGCGCGGCGCGCGCGCCCGCGCACATGCACTGTAGCTCTAGGCTAGCCTGGTAGCACTTTTTGGAGCCCTCTCAATAAGTCTCGCCAGACCAGCGCATGCGCTGGGTCAGGCGAGACCTAAAAAGTGTGGGGCAGAGTGAGGAGCCCTGTGGAACCCCCACAACAAAGGGTGGATGGAAGAAGAGATTGAGTCTTTGCATACTCAAAAACCTCTATCAGCTAGGAAGGCTTCGAACCATTTGATGGTGATCCCTTTGTGATGATGTCTGACATCCTCAAAATGAGGATGGGGTGCGACACGGTATCAAAGGCTGCACTAAGGTCCAACATGATCATTGCTGCTGAGCCACCTTGATCTAAAATGGAACGAGGTTCCTCTGTGGCTACCAGTAGTGCAATTTCCGCACTTTAGCCAGATCTAAAACTTGTCGGTGGGGTGGAAAACATCATGCACTTCCAGAAAGCAGGACAGATGTTTATTGACATGCATTTCCAGTTTTTCACTCACTATAGGGAGCAGAGTTTATAGCTGTCTACCAGATCGCGTTTGGCTGTCGATTTCGTAAGGAGCGGCTTTACTATTGCGCGTTTCCAAGTGTGAGGAATATGACCTGTTTCGAGGTTGGGGATATTCATAAGGGAAGCTAATAATGAAACACCACCTTGGCTCAAGATAACAGGAGGGCCTAGATCCAGAGGAAAGCCTGATTCAATAGATTCAGGAGTGGATTCCAGGGTTTCACTGCTTAAAGTGGGGAAAGCAGATAGGGTAGGACCTAAATGTTGTTCAACACAAAACGGTGCTGCTCCCAGATATAGTGACCTAAGTGCAGAGTATTTAGGTTGTGAGTGAAGGCATCTCACAAAATGTGATGGACTGGTCTCACACACCACCTGGTGTCATGCTTCATCATTGACCAGTCCTCGCCCTCCAGAACCTTGGTTTGGTAGAGGGCGGGCATGTACCTGATGACAGGGATGCACTTCTAAACTAAGTGGGGGCCCGTGTAAAGTGAGTGAGAGTTAAAAGGCCATTATAGCTGTCAAATTAAGTTTAATGTGGTAGGCAGCTATATGGTTCTTTAAAAACAAGTGAATGGTGAAGTGGGGAATTTATTGTCTCCTCACCGTTATCGGTGTGTGGTCGACATGGTTCTGCCGTGTGGCCCAGTTGGGTCCGTGGCATTCATCAGGACCTAAGAGAAGAAAAGGGCTCAGCTCTTACCAACCTTGTGGTGATAAGATGCCACTAAGTAGGGTGACCTCTGTCACACTCACCAGAAAGGAGGGCCCAATTTGAACCCTGCAAGAAAAATAAAGTACACCAGAATAAATGAGAACATCTGCGGTCACTTAACCAGAATTTGCATTCAGTCACATGCACAAATCCTAAATTGTGAGTGACTATGAGTGTAACACGTGGCACTCTTCAGTGTATACTTTTAGCCAAAAAATACATGAGAGCAAGTTAATCTTACCCTAAAACATGAGCTTAAATGCCCCATGGGAGGAGGTCAAGTTGGGATGACCCCTGTAGTTAAACCCTGAATGGGAAAAGAACAGACAATTTACAAGGGTAAAAACATCATTTTCGAAATGTGTATGACACTAACTGATAGCAAACTATCATGTCACGCAACCACTTACTGCATCAAGGTACGTCTCCTGTAGGTTCACCTTTGTGCATGCTTCTCTCCTCCCCGAAGATGAACTTAAAATGTGAGGAGGGCATGCTTTTAAAGTGCCTAAAAGTGGGTGGATCGATGTAATTGCCTATGTGATTGAATAAGTAACTACCAGGTAAGGATATCCGGTGTCCCAAAATGCGCCAAAGGAGATATGCAAGGGGGTGCCTGACCTGCTTCTGGCATGATGGTAAACTGTTGCTTAGGCGGATAACAGGTATCCGGTGTCAGCAATGCTTAATTTGAGCCGGTACTTTACTAAATTGTCTGCACCGGTGCTTGTAACAGTCTTCCACATGATCTTGCTGTCTGGCTAATTTAGAGATGACCACAACAACAGTTCATTATTAATTAAATATACATCAAAATTACTAATCGTTTCTTATAGCTTTGTGGGCCTGGAATACTGTGAATTGTAGGGGATGTGATGGGTAGTAATTGCGTTGTTATTATCATTGGCAGCATGGCAGGGGCAATGTGTGGTGCAAGCTGCAGTGGCCGCCTGATGAGAGCACTGGCACTGAAGTTCTACAAATTAAGCAAAGGGTGTCAGCATGAGCGCTGCGATAAATGTGGAAGAAGCGGGCCTGATCGTGGGTGTGCCTCCCCTTAGCCAATCAACCAGTGGTCTGTAGCAAGAGGCGAGGTCGGTCCCACGTGGGTTGCCTGAAGCTCGTACAGGCGACCTGAATGAGTGATTAACCTCAGCCAATCGCGATGTAGGGCCGAGGCGTGGTAAACACCCTGTGTGTCTGCCTGAATACTTACCGTTCCTGATGATGCAACGGTCAATTTCCGCCAATGGGCTGTGGCCCCCTATAATCACGTGAGCACAACTCGCTCCAAATTCCAAGGGTAATTTTAAAGAGTATACGGGTACAACTAGTTCCGTATTTTCTGTATTTGGAAAAAAATGAAAGGAGCCCATGGTGGCTGCAATTTCTATGTAGCAAAAATTAATTTGAAATGTTGGTGCTAATCATAAAACTGATTGAGGTATCGAGAAAGGGTTCTCTATACCCGATCACGTTTGAAGATTTTGCGTGTTCATGGTGCGCTCTGCAATTGTGAGTATCAGAGGCAAATGGGTCTTTTAATTTTTATCTTCAGTTTACTTGCCCAGCAATGTGTGGCAGTACTTCTGTCACAGAACCATCAAGGTACCATCTGCATGATGGGAAGAGATCATTGACCAAAGGTAAAACAAGCATTGAAAACGTGCGTCATCGCGATCGCAATTGTTCTGAAAGCGAAAGTGATCGCGATGACGCACGACTTTTCAAATTGCTGCTGAAGGCTAGCTGTGCGCGCGTGCACGGTCGCGTGAACACAAGCGCTAGGCCAGCCAGCAGCACTTTGAAAACTCACATACAAAATGTTCCTCCGAGCCAGCACATGCGCTGGGCTCAGCGAGACCTAAAAAAGGCTTGTAGCCAATTTTGAACAGCAAAAGAAATCGCCATTATCCACTCGATGACATATGCGTGCACATACATCGCCACGCATATCAATATACATCTCATGATGGTTTTCTTGAGTTCCTTTTTAAATATTTATCCAACTCGATAGGCGGTGAGGGCTAGGAGGTGTGCGCACTGGTGTGTAATACCGTTTAGTCGCTTAGGTAGTTCATCCACGCTCAACTTTCAATGGTCCCACCGCCACTGGGCCACTAATCAACAAGAATTCATAACCTATCCTGAAAGGCGCGCCTCGGTTCACAATGTTCACAAATCTATTAGTCAAGTAATGGTTTCCTGCAACAAAAAAAAGGTTCATAGGCAGTCGTTGATGAATTTCAAACTCTGTGGTTTATTTCAAAAACCTTTCAAATTGTTAGATCGTGCTCTCTTAGGTGCCTACCTAATGGAAATGTCTCTCATCCCCTCGGAGCTGTAGGTTGCCGTCACGCAGCTCTTGCCGTGCGCGCCAGTCCCAAGTTGCACTGTGGCGCAGGGGCGCTGACAGAGCGCGAGGCTCCCACAGCCCACAGTGCGTGGCCAGGCCCCGGGATCTTCAGGCAGTGCACATCCCAGCCCCCTGCTCTGAGCCCGGGAGGGAGGCTGCGGTCCAGCATGCCACCGACTGAGTGGTATTATAGCAGCGGGCTTCATCCATCCTCCCGAAGCCTTCTCCCAAGAGGACTCCAGATTGCAGCGTAAATAGCATAGTAGCGCCCAAGACCTGCCCTGATGATGTCCAAGTGTGGACGAAATGCATTGGCTGATTGATTCGTTACTATATTGTGTGGATCTAACAATTTGAAAGGTTTTTGAAATAAACAACAGAGTTCGAAATTCATCAAAGACTGCTTATCAACCTTTTTGTTTTTTGTTTGCACAAAACCATTACTTGAATAATAGATGTGTGAACATTGTGAACCGAGGCTCTCCTTTCAGGATAGGTTATGAATCCTTTTTAAATATATCGTTCCAGGATGGCACAATTCCATCTTGGATTGGTAAATTTAAAAAAGCAAAGGTGCACAATAGGACATTTAGTGAAAGAAGCGGCCTGGTAGCAAATTGCTGATGATTACGAGCCATAAAAATAAATTCTAAAAACATTTTAATAAAAAAAAAAACTAGACTGAATGGTGTGGGGTGGAGGTGCATCAGAAAATAAAAAAGATTGACTAGAAAGCCAACAGTGATCAGCAATGGGCTGACCCAGAACCCTGTCTGAGTATTGGTAATGTTCACAGTGGGTTTTTGTTGTCATGTAGATGAGTCCTAAATAGGGATTCAGTGGCAAGCAGTTGCTCGAAATCTCGCTCTCTCTTGCTCCCTCCCCCTCGCTCCATAGAGGTAAACAAGACAAAGAGCAAAATGTGAACAAGTGCATTCAACGGGCCAGAGAACTTTTCGCGGGAAAAGTAGCTCTCTTTAAATTTTAGGTCACTTTACATTCAAACTTTCCCTGTACATGATCCGAATGCATCTAGCTGGCCTTTACGGCTCATGTATGTGTTTTCATAATATGTCACAAGCACACAAAATCTATCTCCCAACACTGTCACCATTGTAAACAAAAACAAATGTTTTAAAAAAAAATTGAAACATGCAGTATACCATGACATTATAATTTCATGTTTTACTAAGACATGTACAACATTAAACCCCTGAGCAAGGAAACCCTTAGATAATGAAATCAGAGTAAGGTATTCCAATTTTGAAGGATTTCTCTCTGTTGTTATGTATACTGCCCCCCTTGCTGTTGTGAAAATACATCCCAGATGTGCTGCTTCCCTAGTCTCTGAAAATACCACCATCTCGTGACAATACTGCCAGCAAAACTGCAGCGATGATCACCCACTCATGTAGGAATGAAAGATGTGCATGAGGGCGAGCTTGCTTTACTGTCTGCGCTGAACCATTATCCTCACAGCATTATATACTAAAAGTATGGAAAGCAACACTGAACAACAGAGGATGAAATGCATTATTTAACAGCCAACCTCATCAGGAGAGCCGTGCGTGACAACAAGATGGAGGATCAGTGATTCAAGGGATTTGTAATGTGAACCCGCGCGAGTGCATGGTTGGTGGGCAACAGCGAGCAACGCCTGCAGCTGTTCAGAGGCACACAAGACATTTTCCGCAGCACTGGCGGCCCTCAACCTTTTCAACAGGTACAGCACCAAGGCTGGAATTGCACCGAGCCTGGTGCGCCCAATTCAAGACCTTTTTAAAGAGTTTGGCACCTGTGCCACAGTTCCTTAGGCTTATGCGGGACATCTCCAACTAACAGTGACCAACTAGGTAACAACTACTTCTCAATATGTAAAATCGAATCAAAAAATCAACACAAACAGTAGATCTCTGACAGTCAGCAGAAGGACTTTGAGAATGCTAACCTGCAATTCACCTAAGTGAGAATGGTGTCAGAACTTGCATATTCATTCACTCATCTTCCTACACATTCCTTTCAATGTGTTAAGCACACGCTCCAGAGAGCTGTCTGTATGCCACATGTGAATTGTGCCTTATGATATGATCAGTGAGAGATAGAAGCCTGTACAAGTGTGCCCTGCTGGATCTGTTCTGCCAGGAAAGGAAGACTGCACCTGCTGCCTTCGGTGAGAGACAGAAGACTGCTTTGCTACTGTCATACTGTACCTGTTCCATGAGGAAGCATAGGTTGCACTGCTGCACATTGTGTGCCTGTCTTGTGATGGGAAAAGCTTATGCTACTGCTGCCTTAGTTGCATCTGTCCTGAGAAGGAGGGAGGATTGCACTGTTTCAGCCTAAGGTGTACATGCTCTAAAATACGTTTTGTTCCATTGTTATTGCCCAATCTTATGAAAAGATCAACGGACATATATATATATATATATATATATATCTATCTATATATATATATATATATATATATATATATATATATATATATATATATATATATATATATATATATATATATATCCAACCAACAAACACAAGTTTCAGTCGTACGCTCTCAGGAAAGACCAAGCAGCAGTCAAAAAAGGTGATCCAAGTTTAATTCTACACAACGCGTTTCGGCGACAGCCTTGTTCACGTGTAGAGTTACAGTGAGAAAAACAATACTGATAAAGTTACACATGATCCACAATCATAGACATAGAAGGTGGGGGGCTGTGTGCAAACGAAAGGTCACTAAACATGGCATCCATCTTGGAAAGGTGTGTTTAAAGCGTCAAAAACATGCTGGTGTGTTATTAAACAATGGTTTTTTGAATAAAATCCACATCTCCATGAGAGAAGTGAGTCTTCTCTCATAGTATCTGACATGATAATACGACATTTATCAACAAAATGCGTTATGTTATCAAATCCCCATTACAGATACATGGGGGAAGGCAGATAATGCGATGATACGCGATGTAGTATACCATACGGAAGGTCAGTGAATGTGTCTTTACCTGATGCTAGAACCAAATGTTTGCAATATTAACAATTGTTCATTGATATATTAATCCTGTCAACCTTCTTAATTCATTTTACGCAGTGATATATACATTCGGTTGCATAGTGCATGAAGAAAACAGTGGGTTGAAACACAATGTACAGTTTACACAAGACCGTCCTCCACAGATAACATTTGGAAAGTACTATGCTATACGGGCCAGATAAGGACCGGGACCATCCGTCCCCGAAATGAGTCACAGAGCCAAGTGGCTAGACGTGGACTAAACTTGTGTAGGGATAGTGCCCCAATGATAGAAAAAACAGTCCCATGCGTTGACTCCCCAGTCTCATATGTTCAAGGAACAGTAAACGTGGATCGTGTACATACCAGATTGGTGATGGTGAGAGGACACTGTGCATATGAAGAAAAGGTTAGGTTGCCCGTGCAGGTGAATACGTGTCAAAGGGGTACCTTCCTTTTCTCCTGTGAAGTTCAAAAAGACAAAGAAAAAACCAATATTAACAATTTAAAATGTACATATCGTATACATGTTATGCACAATGTTAAGCTGGAAGTACAACCAGAAAAAATCAAAGTTAAAAAGTTAAGTACATAACCAGATTCTGTACTGCCTATGGTGGATGGAAAAAGAAGAAGCCTCTCAACTAAAGTCTATCATGGTCACTCTCTCAGGTGGACTGATAATTCTTCATCCATATTCAAGCCCCCTGGACTCTTAGTTTGGAGGTCTATTATGTATCGTGATTCTCGCTGTCTGAGATGGAGGACTCGATCACCCCCTCTGGGGTTCTTTGGAACCTGTTCTAAGATAAGAAAACTGAGATCTGACACATTGGAGAAATGTTGTTCATTAAAATGTCGCGCCACTGGGTATTTGGGATCGTGGTTAGTGATTGCTCGAAGGTGTTCCAAGATCCTCTTCTTGGCTGAACATGTGGTGCTACCGATATACCAAAGCTTGCAGGTGCACTCTATGGCATATACGACATGGGTGGTACCGCATGTTAGAAATTGAGTTATCTTTCTATTGGTACCATTGTATTCAATGCTTGCCCTGTGTTTACTGTGTCTGCAGGCTTTACAATGGCCACAGGGGAAAAAACCAATGAGGCCATGGCTGGTGGACGCAGCATGGTTGGTAATATCATTTCTTACCACCATGTCACGTATGTTTCTGTTGCGTCTGAATGTGATACTGGGTCTCTCTGTGATACTTGTGCCTAGAATGTTGTCAGATCTATCCAACAGCAGTTTGCTGAGATACTTTGTAATAGAACAGATATCTGCCAAACAAAGAGGGGGAAATAGGGAATTGGCCCTCAGAAGAAAGGAGTCCAAATGGATCCTTGACCTCGAAACTAAGCAGCCTAAGGGACATAACCAGGATGAAGAGATGGCGACTCATTTGATAGAAGAGTAATTGGGAAGATGTGGTTACTTGATTTATTGTGCTAAAATTCATGGTGTATAAGAAATTGTATACAAATGTATAAGTTGTGATTTTAATGGTTTTAGAACACAGGAGTGCTCTAATTTTAATTGGATTATTATAATTTCTTTCTCTTTATTTGCAGGAGAGAAGGAAGGGGCCCAATATAGCAACACAAGCACAATCACGGGCCACCTACCCTTTTCTTCAATGTCACAAGGAGAGCACCGATGAAGAAATTAGATAAGAATTTTCACTTTTTTCTTTCTTTTTATTATTTCACTATAGCTCATCACTGTAAGGTTAAGTTTGCCTAGTACTCACCTGTGCGATTTGATTTAATTTAGAAGAGTTATGCCCATTTGATGCATGCTCGAGGTACTCGATTTGATTATTATGCCACTGGGCGCATGTAACAAACTTCGAATCTTGTAATCGTCAGGACTCAATATTAACATAGATGGATGCCATTCCATGCATGTATAAGCAGGTGACCGCATATACTACAATCTGATATCATCAGCCCGTGGCTCAACTACTTTATATGTACGCCACTCGGCGCTAGTACTCAATTATCATGAGCGAGTGTATTATTACAAACTGCTTCGTAGACATCTAGGCAGCAATGGGATTTAAATACAGATTACTTTTCGGACCAGTTGCAAGAAAATGTATTATGTGGCTATCCGTAATGTTACGGTGCTCTATTATTTCGTGACTCAGAGCAGTTATATGGTTATAAAGTGACTTTGACATGTTACAATATGGCGGCCACTCGCACCTAGAGGTATTACCTAATTATGAGTCCTTTCTCTATGTTGAGTCCTTGGTGTGTATGTAATGCACTGTGTCACAAGCGTTCAACGTGTGATCAAGAGAGTTCACTCTCGAAACGCGTTACGTTGGAATAAAGATTGCTGTTGAAAAACCCTAACCGAGAGCGCGCTATACTTTGCAACTGGAATCCAAATTATTGCCAGCTGTGGCTCTACCGGCTTTTGCGCGCCACCAGACAATGGGTGGATATCCTAGGAGGAGCTGAATTTGTCTGAATACTGATTCGCTAACTAGTAATGATTCAGAGGAAGGTACCAGTGGGGCATCCATACAGAGCAACACAGAGGAGGCTGCCAAACACACGCTGGGGGAAGAATTGAATTTTTTAACTATGGACAGGCGAGCCACGTTGCGCCCCAGGAACAAACAGAGCACTACACCATTAGTGCCAGCAAATCCCGCCGGGAGAGGCGGAAGCGGGGGCGTAACAAGAGGCAACAGGGGCAGAGGTTGGTGGAAACGGAACCGCTAACACAACAGGACAATACCATTATAAATCTGACTAATCTGACTTTAACAACAGCGGAACAACAGCTATTGAAATTGGGGTTGTCTTACTGCCCAGAGTCAAACTTCTCATACAAACACTCGCGTGTGGATGTTTACAAATTCATTCGTAAGATTAAACTCCGCAAGCATTTCCAACTTAGTAAACCACCTGTAACTAAGAGTGCTGATAGTTCTGGTCCTTCGAATTTAACAGTAGCTGACATTTCGATGCTGGGGGTTGTACAATCCCTTGCCGGGAACACAAATACAGGACAAGATGATAACTCGGATGAATCCTTTGAATTGGGAATTAACACGGACATGGCGGCTGCTAGTCCTTTTGGTCCCCAATCTACCTTTTATCCATTGATGCCCAAAGACAGTGTGGACATTTTCAGTGATATGGTCATCAATGACTTGAAAAAGTTACAAACATCGGTCCTCCATGGACATACCAAATGTACCTATCAGGCAAAAAAGTATTGGGCCTTAATTAATAAATTGAAGAGCAAACATGATGTTGTTGTGATGAATGCCGACAAGGGAGGCAATATTGTTTTATGGCCAAGGGTGGATTATCTGAAGGAAGCTGACAGACAACTATCAGATATCAATTGTTATGCGAAAGCTAGCAAGTTGGATCTGAATCAGGTTAAGGAAACTGTTAAAAAGAATCTACTAACCTGGAAACGACTGGGATTGATTACTAAAAAGGAATTTCTTTTTTTTTAAAATGATTTCCCTACAACCCCGGTAATGTACTTTATTCCTAAAGTGCACAAGGGAATATCTCCTGTTGTAGCCAGGCCAATAATATCTGCAAGAAACAACATATTAGAGGCTATTTCCAGATATGTAGATTATTTCCTCCAACCGCATATGATTAATTTATCCTCCTTCATAAGAGATACTGGTGATTTTCTGATGAAAATCAACCAAATTGAATGGCACAGTGACTGGTGTTTGATGACTTTAGACATCACATCGCTATACACGTGTATTTACCACTCACATGGACTAATAGCAGTAGAACACTTCCTTAATAGTCGCAATATAGGCTTCAAAGAACACAATAACATGTTACTCCAGATGATTGAGTTATGTTTGAATAACAACTTCTTTCTTTTTAACAAAGTTCCCTATAAACAATTGAGGGGTGTTGCGATAGGGGCGTGTTTCTCACCCACCTATGCCTGTTTGTTGGTAGGGTGGTGGGAGGAGCACGTCCTCAGAGTGCAACACAAACAGGCCTGGGAGGACCATGTGAGATACTATGGCAGATACATCGATGACATATTTGTCATCTGGGAGGGTACAGAAGATGAAGCAAAAGAGTTTGTTTCTTCTATCAATACCAATTCTATGAATCTTCAGTTCACAGCTTCAATCAATAAAAATAAGGTAGAATTTTTGGATGTTGAGGTATACATACATGAGAACCATCTTCAAACTCGACTACATAGGAAGGGCACTGCTGGCAATTCCATCTTACATGCCAGCAGTGCCCACCCACGTCATTTAATACAAAGTATCCCATATGGGGAATTTTTACGTATAAGACGTATATGCAGTCTAGAATCAGATCTAGCTAAGTGTCAGAAAGAGGCTTTCTCGCGGTTCTTGATGAGAGGCTATGTACATTCAGACCTAACTAAGGCTCTGGATAAAGCCAACTCACAATCACGGGAAGTATGCTTAATTCCAAAAAAAAGCCTCAATGAACCAGCACAAGCTGAACCCACTCCAGAAACCAATCAAACTATTCGCCTTATTACTACATTTAGCAGACAGGAAAAAAACATAAGACACATTATTTACAAACATTGGCCTATAGTCTTGACAGACTTAACTCTGAGATTCCTGATGCCAAAATTTCCCGCAATAACTTTCAGGAGGGCACCCTCTATGAGGGATGCACTAGTCAAGACATGTCCTGAGATCATACCAAAAACCAATTGGTTGGTCAGACCAGGTTTTTTTAAGTGCTCGTCATGTCGAGCTTGTAAATTTGGTCTGAATCTATCGGAATATTGCACAGCCTTCAGTGATTCTCCAATTCACATAAAGGAACACTATACGTGTAGAACTGATTACGCCGTATATCAATTGCAGTGTACATGCCATTTAAAATATATTGGCAGCACTAAGCTTCCGGTGTTTAATAGAATTCTTCAACATCTGCGTGCCATTGTAAATTCGGATGAAAATTATCCTGTAGCACGGCACTTCAAAGCAGTTCACAATAATAGGTTACAAGATCTGACATATTCCGTGATTGGGGCAGTCCCTCCCTATTTTCGGGGTGGAAACAGGGAAAAAAGATTGAGGCAGTTAGAGTCCTCATTCATTCTCATGTTGGATACGCGTATTCCACATGGACTAAACACCAGTGAAGATTTACATCACTTTCTATAAACTAAGTGCAAGGTCTAAGTTTGGAAACTCAATGACATAAACATAAGGTATATATACTATACGTGTTTTGGAGATCCATTCAAACATGGATATTGTATGCTTATGGAAATCTGTCAAGCTCTAGGCAATGTCACATGGGGAATTATTCCCCCTTTTCTTCCTGTCTGATGATGTTAAACTTGATAAGTGGAATTGGTGCCATTTTTGCTAGTAGTAAAGCTTCCCGATGTCGCTATAGCTCACATGATCAAATTTGTATGTTTGATGCCCGTATCCGAATATCAACTGTCACAAAACTCAAATATATGTAATTCACAAACATTGTTGCCAGCAGCAACACCCAAAGTAAATTTTTAATGTAAATAACCAACCTAGAAGTATCCTCTCAGAAATGGGTCCCACAGTATGAAATTTGACACAAACTGGCATATTAGCATGCTTATGGAAACACATACCGAATAATAGTGGGCATTAGTTTATAGCCCTATATGACAAACGGGTGAATTAGTTCATTGATGCATTGGTTTTAATTATCTTAAAAAGCAAACATTGGGCACATGCCCTGTACAACAGCAATGCCAACTCAGTCATGTTATTTTAGCAATAAAGACTCATTAGGCACTTGTCTAAAGCACAACATTTGCTACATTTTAGGAACCATTGTTGGGCGATACGTATATTTAAACCCTTTGATACTTAAATTCAGCTGGGGGACAGTGTTCACATGTTCGCTGTTACCAATTAGTAGCCATTGCGTACATTATGATTGGGTTGTGAGTTCTGAGCTAATAAGTATTTTTTTATACAATGCATCTCTGTTGAAGGACACTGACTTCCACATGCTTGGTATTGGATTTTGTCACAACCTGTATGATACTTTGTAACCATTTCAGATTTAAAGTGATCTGTTAAAACTTTGTGTCATTGGGAATGATGTTATCCCTTTAAATCTCTATGTGGGTTAAATTGCTGAGAGGCTGTTATTGGTTGGAAGTAATTTAAATAAGGCAATTCGTCACAGGCGCGTCAGGTGATCAAGATCGCTTTGTCGATCGAAACGCGTCCAGGGCGGACACTTGTCTGTTTTTTACTATGGCTGAATAAAGACATCAAGAAGCTATCCCTGTTGTTTGAAGCGGCGTTATTTCAACGTTTCTGCAGAACTTAAGAGGTCCGTACCTGTGTGTTGAAACAGAACAGCAACTCAGGAATCAAAATTATATATATATATATATATATATATATATATATATATATATATATATATACATGCAAAAAAGAAGCAGAGAACTCTGGGTAGTTCTCAAGTTTAGGTGGAAAGCAGCTCCTGTATGGAGCACTCTCAACACCAGCGACACTCTAGATCTGCTCACCGCAAATGTCTGTTTTTATATCAAAATCTTTAAGCATAGGATTAGCACAGTGCCATCCACGCCGAGATAGAAAAGGACAAAGTCTTTTGCCATTTTTACAGCAAAGTCTTTATATATATTACCTACTGGCGGTCTCCAGTAGGCAGTTATAGTTAGGACATATTATCTATAGGAAATTCGTAACATTCTTTTCCCAATAACTTTGGCGCCGGATGACGAATCTTCGCGAAAGTTTCAAAACTGGTGGGGCACTCCGGTCAGCTTCTATTCTGAAAGTTTGGGGGTGATTCGTCAAGCGGGGACCGAGAAAAAAGGGGGGTCCCAAAACATGTTTTCTCCTTGTTATTTCTCTTAGGAAATTTTGGAACAAGCTACAGCCCGAGTCTTAAATCGATTTAAATCAGCAATCCAATAATAGCATAAATACATTTTAAAAATAATAAGATATATGTGACTACCTCTCTCTTTTCCTTTCGGTTTTATCACAGTCGTTTTTATGGGTTTTTAGGTTTGGTTATATGGTTTACACACACATAAAAGAATATATAGTCTCAATTAAAATGTACACATACAGCTTTGTATAGAAATATCGCAAACAACAAAATTAGGTAATCAAGATTTGGGCATTGTAATTATGAGCATTATCAGGCGACATTAACCCAATATTATGATCCATTGACATAGCCATATTTGCACATGTTGTATCCTACTTAGGAAGCAACAAGAACACATATATTATTTTGTGTAAAGGTGACACTCTGTCAGAAATGAGATCATAATTTAATGCTGAAATAGTGACATTATATTTCATGTATTTATTAATTTATTTATTGTATTAGAATCAATTGTGGTTTTATATATTTATATATTAATCACTACAGAGGATTTTATTATAATCAGTATTTATTATAATCAATATTTATTATAATTAACATTGTGGTTTTAAACATGTGTCTATTTGCAAGTAACTTTACTATGTCTATTACCATTTTAGTTGCGATACACCTAGATTTCTTCAGCACCTGTCACTTTAAAAAGAAAAAAACACACCAGGTGAAAAAAATGGTTAAAAGCCCTGCACTGACTGTTTTTCGCGTCATGTGATCAAGGGCCTTTGGGCTTGAAATGCGTAATGGCTGTGCTTTGGAGCAGACAATAAAATAAGATTCTGAGCACTAAATTGTGGTCCGAGCTCCTGTCTTCAGCGGCGAAGCGAGTGCGAGAAGGCGTTGCAGTCATATATATATTCACTAAAAAAACCAAAGGTTTCAGGGGCGTTATAGTTAGGAATTGGCATTTAAAAAACCTTAGAAATTCACTGAAAAAAACATAGGTTTCAGGGGTGTTACAGTTAGCTGGACATTTCCCTCAAACAAAACCCTAGAAATTCCCCTGTTATAGTTAGTTCAGCTAACTATAACTCGCGCCCCCGCAATGCACTGCTGATGACGTCACATATTACATCACTCATGACATGGTCAGTGACATCACTGATGACATCACTGATGACATCTCAAATGATATCACTGATGACATCACTGATGACATCATCCATGTGATAAATTACTGCATCTTCTCACACCCTAATTTAACCGTTGATACACCAACTCAAAATTTCAGACGTCCATTCTCAAAACCATAGATACTCCAATACCAATCACTACATACCCACTTATTAACTCTTAGGTCTACATACACCCCCACTCATTCACCTGTACAGTCACTCATACTTACAGTCACTCCGTACAAGACTATCATATGCATTTATACACCTACATAGACACTTACACACAACCAATCATCCATAGAGGTACTCCCACACCTAGTGAGTCATGCAAATAATTAATTACACTCCCATTTACTCACCTTTGCAGTTATACACACTCAAGTTCACTTACTCATAAAAATAGTACCACATTCTTACGCTCTTATACAATCATTGATACAAGCACACACTCATCCATACAGCCACTCTCACAATCACACACTCTCACATATACCCACTTATATACTCTTACACGCATATATACTGCCTTTCACATATGTAGTTAGTCTTAAATGTACCACTGAGATATACATTCAATCCCCAACACACCCATACATACACTCACTCAACCATACAGTTCATCACAGATGCACTCTTAAAACCATGCACCCATAGAATCACCCACTCACACATCTATACACAGAGTCACACACAGCCTACGCACACAAACACTCAGGCACCCATACAGATACTCAGACAACCAATCAATAACCCATATAGACACTCATATAGCTATTCACAAAACCATGCAGCCACTTATACACAAACACAAAGACACATACAGACATTCACACAGTTTAGTCGCTAGTCTGCAGTAAGATACATTTAATGACTCACTTATAGAGTCAGTTACACACCTACAAACTCATCCATTCTCACACATGTACACCCACTCATTCTTCAACAGGCCTTTCACTATAAATATATTAAACATATTTAAACTTTACAGAAACACACAGTCACTGGATGACGTCATCAGTGATGTCATCAGTGATGTCATTTGAGATGTCATCAGTGATGTCATCAGTGATTTCACTGACCATGTCATGAGTGATGTAATATGTGATGTCATCAGCAGTGCATTGTGGGGGCGCGAGTTTTAGTTAGCTGAACTAACTATAACAGGGAAATTTCTAGGGTTTTGTACGAGGGAAATGTCCAGCTAACTATAACACCCCTGAAACCTATGGTTTTTTCAGTGAATTTCTAAGGTTTTTTAAATGCCAATTCCTAACTGTAACACCCCTGAAACCTTTGGTTTTTTCAGTGAATTTCAAAGGTTTTTTAAATGCCAATTCCTAACTATAACGTGCATGAAACCTATGGTTTTTTCAGTGAATTTCAAAGGTTTTTTAAATGCTAATTCCTATCTGTAACTTATCTCTGAAGATATCATGTTTAATGATTTTGATTGGATTTGTATATTTTTCAAATTCAGTGTGTCAATTTCATGAATTACATTTTTTTTAAAATACTTTTTTATCACCATTTTTTAAACTTATTTTTTCAATCAATTCTTTTAAAAATTTAAAAATATTATTTGAACTTAATGGGTTTTTCAAACATATTTTTCAAAATATTTTTTTAACTATATGTGCAAAACTTTATTTTATATATTTTTTTCAATGTTTTTGGTTCTGCGCACCCTAAGCGCACCGTTCCCGATCCCTACGCGATAGCATCCGCGCATGGTATGCGTCGGGTACGTGGGTAGTGCGCGATTCCAATTCGACCGGTACGCGACTCCCAGCCTATACGCGACACGTTCGATGTATGTAACACGACATTTACGCGCTTCCGTGATGCGTCATCTGCGTCTATGACGCGGTAGGTGCGCGGATCCTGTGAAGTATTTAACATTTAAAAAAACATATTTATGTATTTCATGTGAATATTAATTGAAGACAAACTCTAAACTAGTCTTAAAAGTAATATATTTTTACATCTAAACCTATCATTTTTTTTAATTCAATTTCGCGGATGCGCACTGGGTGCGCACTGCGTAAGCGCAGGGTGCGCGGATCCCATGTGACCTGCAAAAAAAGAGATTTGATTGGTTCATTACACTTCCTCTTCTAACTATTGAAAGACCCCACCCATTTCAATCATTCTTCTTTGACCTTCTTTAGAGCACCATCTCTTTGGAGAGAAAAAGATTTTTTAGAGCCACTCAAGAACAAAACACTTAAGCTTAATCTTTATCTCCCAACAATTTCATTTTTTTTCCCTTGGATCCGCGAACCCACCTCGAGAGAATCCGTGCATCCAACGCGATAGGATGCGCGCACAGTGGGCGCATTTTGTCGTTTTTTTATTTTAAAAAGGGGGGCCCCAGGGAGTCCTTCTGGGACCCCCTAAGCACCTCTAGAGGGTCAGAGTATTTCCACTCTACCCCTTTTACATGTTTTACACACTTTTTTCCCCTTGCTTCTTCAGCCTCGCTTCTACCGTGGCAGAAAATGGCTGCCAACAGTTCCTGGTTTCGAATGTAGAGAGACACTCAACAGCCAATTAGCACTCAGCGCGCAATCGGGAGGGTGCGCGCTCGGTTCAGGGAGGGTGCGCGTACGGTGCGTGTACGGTCCGCGGATCCTCCGCGGCCATAGATATTTATGTACTTTTTACTCTAATTTTCTCAGGAACTACTGAACAGATTCACACCATTTATGCAAAAGGCACGAGTCTGAATTGAGGACTACCTCTTTGCCAAATTTGGTGTCATTCCGTTCAGCGGTTCGGGCTGTAGCTGCGACAACAGATCCTATGGGAAATTGCATGGGGAAAACACGTTTTGGGTCCCCCTTTTTCCTCGGTCCCCGCTTGACGAATCACTACGAAACTTTCAGGGTAGGAGCGGAGCGGAGCTGGCCAAAAGTTTGGAACATTTTGCGAGGATTCGTCAGTAGGAAGTTATAGTTAGGACATATTATCCGTAGGAAATTCGTAATATTCTTTTCCCAATAACTTTGGCGCCGGATGACTAATCATTGCAAAATTTTCAAACCTAGTGGGGCGCTCCGGTCAGCTTCTATCCTGAAAGTTTGGGGGTGATTCGTCAAGCGGGGGCCGAGAAAAAAGGGGGGTCCCAAACCATGTTTTCTCCATGGTATTTCTCATAGGAAATTTTGGAACAAGCTACAGCCCGAACTGCCGAACAGAATTACACCAAATTTTGCAAAAAGGTAGCCCTTGGCTCAGAGAGAGAGACCTTTTTTTTAAATGGTGTAAATCCGTCCAGTAGTTCTTGAGAAAATCAAAAAATAGAGGTCAAAATATCAATTTCCCATAGGAAAGTTTAGACACAGTTATAACAAAAACTGCTGAACGGAATTACACCAAATTTGGCAAAAAGGTACTGCTTGGCTCAGAAAGCGTATAAAAATGATGTAAATCCGTTCAGTAGTTTTTGAGAAATTTAAGATATAAAGACAGTGATATCTATGGCCGCGGAGGATCCGCGCACCCTCCCGATCACGAGCTCCATGCTAATTGACTGTCAACACTCCAAACCAGGAAGTGTTGGCAGCCATCTTGTGCCTCGGTAGAAGCGAGGCACAAGAAAACAGAAAAACAAATGCGTAAAGCAGGAAAAGGGGGCAGGGTAGAAACACAAGGACCCCCTGAGCAGGCCTAGGGGGTCAGGGTGTTTCTACCCTGCCCCTTTTCCTGTTTTACGCATTTGTTTTTCTGTTTTCTTGTGCCTCGCTTCTACCGAGGCACAAGATGGGGCCAAAACAAGTTTTTCTTTTTTATAAATCGCGTGATGCGCGGAGGATCCACGGATTTGGCTGCGAAAATAAAAAAAAACGCGCTTCGTTATTAATTAGCCCCCGGGTGGGCCAAGTCCCGGGGGGCATGGGCATAAAATAATTGCGGGGGCCCAGGGGGACCCCAGCCGCCCCGGGGACCGCCACCCCAGGGCTTTCTATAAATATTTGCAGGGGGGGCACACAGCCCCCCCGCAGCCCCGGGGACAGCGACCCCCGGGGCTTTTTTTTATGTATGAGGCCCCCCAAGCCCCGTGGACCGCCACCCCGAGGCTTTGATTAATTATTTAGCGGAGGCACACATCCCCCCCGCTGCCCCGGAGACCGCCACCCCCTGGGGCTTTAAAAAAAAATAGTAGACATGTGTGGGGGGCTCAAGCCCCCCACACGCCCCGGGGACCGCCACCTCCCCAGGGCACTAGTATTTAAATTCGGGGGGTCCCCTGGGCCCGGGGATCACCACCTCCCCGGGGCTGTGCAATTGTTGGGAGGGGGGACGCGCGGCCCCCCTCCTGGAGCCCTTCATGGTCCTGGGGACTGCCACACCCCGGGGCCAGCTCCTGCAGTGTCCCGGGGTGCCCACCCCCAGGACACTGCTGTTTGCAATGACAGGGCGGGAGCCGCGACGGCTCCCGCCCTGTCATTGCAAACTCTGCTTTGCTTCATTGAAGCGAGAGCAGGGAAACCTGCTCTCGCTTCAATGAAGCAAAGCAGAATTGCTTTTCCATAAGGGGAGCTGCATGTCAGCAGCTCCCCTTGTGGAAAAGCAATGCCGGCTCCCGCAGTACGCGGGGAGCCGGTGGGACTGTGAGGGGATTGGGGACCCCCCCACGGTCCCCAACGTGAGGCCAGGCCCTGGTGATCGGGTCCCCGGGGCCATGAGTAGCCCAGGAGAGGGGCCACGCGGTGCCCCTCCCCATAATATATATTTTTTTAAACTATGCAAAGGCCGGCCCCGGGTATGGGGTTGCCGGGGCCATAAATGGCCTGAGGAGGGGGGCCACGCAGCCCCCTCCAATTATAAAAAAAACAAAAAACAATGGCCATGCCCCGGGGGATGGGGTCCCCGGGCTGAAAATGGCCTCAGGAGGGGGGCCACACGTTCCTTCCGTTTTTTAAAACATATTTACAAAATAGGGGTCAGGCCCTGGGGAATGGGCTCCCCAGGGCCCAAAAATAGGAAAGGAAGGGGGGCCACACAGCGCCCCTTCTAAACAAATTAATTTAAAAAAGGACCGGCATAGCGCTGGAGGCCCCGCCTCCTCCCTGCAGCACTCTGCAAACGCGCCCCCTGGCGCGTTGTAATATGGGGAACTAATTCCCCTTGAATACCGGGGGTCCCTAGGGGCCAACTAGCCCACTAGGAATCTCCAGTATGCGCCAGGGAGCTGCGTTGCAGAGAGGTATTCATAGGCCACGCCCCTTTTTACACCTCTCTGCAACGCAGCTCTGTGGCGCTTACTGGAGGTACCTGGTGGGCTAGCTGGACCCCAGGAACCCTCAGGATTCAAGGGGACGTTATCCCCCAACTTAAAATGCACCATGGGGCACGTTTGCACAGTGGTGAAGGGAGGGGGCGGGCCTTAGGTGACTTTTTTTATTTATTTTATTTTATTTTATTTTATATAGCGCAAACCAGATCCCGAGGGATATCAGAGCGCTTTACAAATGGATGAAAGGGAGAGTACTACTCCAGTAACGATAACAAGTAAAAATGCCAACCAGTTGTAGTCACAAATATCACATACAAGTGATACACAACTAGAAGAGAGGGAGAATACAGCTCCAGTAACGATATCAGAGAAAGAACACCAAACAGTTATAGTCACAATAATCACAGACAGGTGGCACAGAGTGAATAAAGAAATAAACAGGTCAATAACAGGCTGCCACAGGGGGCAAACCTTACATCCGAAGGGGCAGAGAGCAAAAACACAGAATGGTAAAAAGGATGTAGAGTCAATTAACACCTGTTGTAGGATCAATAGTTGCGCGCGAATGCACATCGCCCAAATTAAGGTAAGAATTTGTTCATTAGGAATGATTTGGCTTCAAGTTTGAAAGCAGTTAGTTATGATATTCTGTGATGTGTGCAAACACGACTTGTGGTGTGTTTAAAGTTGGGGAATTACTTCCCCTTGAATACTGTGGGTCCCTGGGGGCCAACTAGCCCACCAGGTACCTCTAGTATGCGCCAGGGAGCTGCGTTGCAGAGAGGTGTTCAGAGGCCACGCCCCTTTTTACACCTCTCTGCAATGCAGCTCTGTGGCGCTTACTGGAGGTACCTGGTGGGCTAGTTGGACCCCAGGGATCCTCAGGATTCAAGGGGACTTTATCCCCCAACTTAAAACACGCCACGGAGAGCGTTCGCACAGTGGTTAAGGGAGGGGGTGGGGCCTGAGGTGACATGTGTGCAAACACGCCCTGTAGCACGTTTTAAGTTGGGGAATTAATTCCTCTTCAATCCTGAGGGTCCCTGGGGTCCAACTTGCCCACCAGGTACCTCCAGTAAGCGCCACAGACCTGCGTTGCAGAGACGTGGTCCAGTCAAAGCTCCTTTTTGCACCTCTCTGCAATGCAGCTCTGTGGCGCTTACTGGAGGTACCTGGTAGGCAAGCTGGACCCCAGGAACCCCCAGGATTCGAGGGGACTAAATCCCCCAACTTAAAACATGCCATGGGGCGTGTTTACACAGTGGTGAAGGGAGGGGCCTGAGGTGACGTGTGCAAACACGCCCGTTGGCATGTTTTAAGTTGGAGAATTAATTCCCCTTCCATCCAGAGGGCCCCTGGGGGCCAACTAGCCCACTAGGTGCTTCTAGTAAGTGCCACAGTGCTGCGTTGCAGAGAGGTGGTCCAGGCCATGCCCCTTTTTACACCCCTCTGCAACGCAGCTCTGTGGCGCTTACTGGAGGAACCTGGTGGACCAGTGATGTCTTCAGTGATGTCACTGACCATGGCATGAGTGATGTAATATGTGATGTCATCAGCAGTGCATTGTGGGTGCGTGATTTATAGTTAGCTGAACTAACTATAACGGGGGAATTTCTATGGTTTTGTACGAGTGAAATGTCCATTTAACTATAACTTTCCCTAAAACCTATGGTTTTTTCAGTGGACTTCTAAGGTTTTTTAAATGCTAATCTCTAACTATAACGTGCCTGAAACCTATGTTTTTTTCAGTGAATATATATATATATATATATATATATATATATATTACCTACTGGCGGTCGCCAGTAGGTAGTTATAGTTAGGACCACGTTTCCATAGGAAAACCTCAACATTCTATTTTGAATAACTTTGGCGCCGGTCGACGAATCCTCGCGAATTTCTCAAAATAGGTGGGGCGCTACGCTCCGCTCCTACCCTGAAAGTCTCGGGGGGATCCGTCAAGCGGGGGCTGAGATAAAAGGGGGGTCCCAAAACGCGTTTTTCCCATGCATTTTTCCATAGGACCTTTAGAACGAGCTACAGCCCGAACGGCTGAACAGAATTACTCAAAATTTGGCAGAGAGGTAGTCCCTAGGTCAAGGAAGTGCCTTTTGTAGGTTTGGTGTAAATCTGTTCAGTAGATTCTGAGAAAATAGCCTTTAAATCAATATATATATCTGAGCCCGCTTACGGTACGCTTACCGTACGCTTACGGTAAGCGTACGGTGGCGTGCGCGAGCGCGATTCTGATTGGCTCTTAGATCTTAGTAAACATTCGAATCAGCCGAAACCAGGAAGCGGCGGCCGCCATTTTCTGTGTTTCACTCTGAAAAAAAAAGAGTGAAAACAAGAAAAGGGGGCAATGAGGAGAGTTACAGACCCCCTTACATTTGTGAGGGGGTCAAAGAAGGACTGTAAAGTACAAAACATACATTTATTGATTTTTAAAAAAAATCACGGGGTACGCGTACGGTAAGCTTACGGTAAGCGTACGGAAGAAACATGGCGTGCGCGAAGGAGATTCTGATTGGCCCATAGATCTTAGTAAACATTCGAATCGGCCGAAACCAGGAAGCGGCGGCCGCCATTTTATGTGTTTCACTCAGAAAAAAAACAGAGAAAACAAGGAAAGGGAGCAATGAGGAGAGTTACAGACCCCCTAACATTTGTAAGGGGGTCAAAGAAGGACAGAAAAGTACAAAAAAAACATTTATTGATTTTAAAAAAAATCACGGGGTACGCGTACGGTAAGCTTACGGTAAGCGTACGGTAAAAAAAATAAAAATAAATAAATGAAAAGCAGATTTAAGAGTTTAGAAATTAGGGAGCTCTAAAAAGAGCTGTTGTGTTTATGAAACCGTACAAATTCACAGAAAAAACCATAGGTTTCACACACGTTATAGTTAGGAATTAGCATTTAAAAAACCTTGCAAATTCACTGAAAAAACCATAGGTTTCACACATGTTATAGTTAGCGGAAATTTTACTGATAAAAAACCAGTGAAATTCCCCCGTTATAGTTAGTGCAGGCAACTATAACTCACGCGACCGCAATCTTCTGCTGATGACATATGTGTCTTTATGAAAAAAAAATATTTGTAATATATGTATAGCTAAAAATGTATGGAAGAAGACATGGGCAAATAAGTGTCTAAATACAGTATTAGCATCAGCAGAGGATTGCGGTCGCGTGAGTTATAGTTGCCTGCACTAACTATAACGGGGGAATTTCACTGGTTTTTTATCAGTAAAATTTCCGCTAACTATAACATGTGTGAAACCTATGGTTTTTTCAGTGAATATATATATATATATATATATATATATATATATATATATATATATATATATATATATATATATATATATATATATATATTCACTGAAACAAAATAGGTTTCAGGCACGTTATAGTTAGGAATTAGCATTTAAAAAACCTTTAAAATTCACTGAAAAAAACATAGGTTTCAGGGGCGTTATAGTTAGCTGGGCTTTTCACTCGTACAAAACCATTGAAATTCCCCTGTTATAGTTAGTTCAGCTAACTATAACTCGCGTGCCCGCAATGCACTGCTGATGACATCACATATTACATCACTCATGACATGGTCAGTGACATCACTCATGACATCACTGATGACATCTCAAATGACATCACTGATGACATCATTCTTGTGATAGAGTGACAGACCTCCTCTCCCCCTAATATAACCTTTGATACACACATTCAAAAATAGAAACAAAAATTTTCAAAAGAATGGACATACCAATACCAGTTACAACAACCTATTCAGTAATTCTAAGATCCACATTCACATCCACTCATTCACCAACAGTCCTATAGAGTCACTCATACATGCACTCACTCATCATATGTACTCATACACCTATACATCCTGTTACACAACGCTACTCATCCATAGAGTTACTCACACACATAGTCACTCATGCTAATAAAGAATCAAACATCCATTTACTTGCATATACAGTTATACACACACCACCACACTTACTTCTACAGAAACTTACACATACTTAGGGGCAGATTTATGTTCCCTGGCGCATCCCTGCAAATCAGCAGGGATGCGCCAGGGAAGATGCGTCACGCAAGTTTGCCCTTGCGCCACTGCAGATGCGCCGCATTTACAATGCGGTGCATCGTGGCGCAAGGACAAGCAGATGCGTGACGCAGCTGCCGGCGTAAGGTTTGCGCATTGCCGGAGTTGCGTCGCAACCGCGACGCAGCTCCAGCAAGGCTCGGGGTGCCCCTATCCCTAACATGCTGCGTCAATCCTTACGCCTGCTTCAAGCAGGCGCAGGGATTTGACGCAGCATGGCCGGAAAGTTGTAGGTTTCACTCAGTCACTTTTCAGAGGCGTTCCTGCACTGGAACGCCCTCCCCGTGCAGGTACTCCCACATGTGGTGCAAGCTTTACAACGTGACGCATCTCCCTAGATGCGTCACGTTGTAAGTCTGCGCAGCATGGCGCTGGCTTTGCGCCGCCGCTGCGTCACAAAAGTGACGCAACGGCTGCGCAAAATTAACGCACAGGGCTTATAAATCTGACCCTTAGTCTTTTAAACAATCACTTATAGAAACACATACTTATTCATACAGGAACTCTTCCAATCTTTCACTCTCACATATACTCACTTATATACACCAATAGTCACATATACTAGTTTAAAACATATGTAGTTACTCATAAAGACACTATTGAGACAGTCATTCACTCACTAACACAGCCATGCACACACTCATCCACCCATACAGTCCTGCACACATGCTGTCTTCAACACATACAAACAGTGTGTCACTCATTCATGCACCTATGCACTATGTAATACCCCCCACCGAACCATACAGAAACTCAGACACTCATACTGATACTCAAAAAACCAACTAATAACCTATATAGACACTCATGTAGCTACTCACCAACCCATGCAGCCACTTATACACAAAGTGAGAGACTGATAGATATTTACATATTTAAACATTACTCACTAAGCCATGTATTCACTAAGATACACTTAATCAGTCAGTTATACAATCACTTTTTCAAAAACAAATCATCCATTTAGACACTTATATACCCATTTATTCTTCCATCGACCTTGAGATATACATATATAAAACATATGTAATTTTCAGAAAAACACACATTCACTGGATGATTTCATCAGTGATGTCATGAGTGATGTCATTTGAAATGTCATCAGTGATGTCATGAGTGATGTCACTGACCATGTAATGAGTGATGTAATATGTGACTTCATCAGCAGTGCATTGCAGGCGCGCGAGTTATAGTTAGCTGAACTAACTATGACGGGGGGAATTTCAATGGTTTTGTACGAGTGAAAAGTCCAGCTAACTATAACGCCCCTGAAACCTATGTTTTTTTCAGTGAATATATATACACATATCTATATATACTAAATGATGACCGGCATTGCACCCTTGACAGGAGGCGCAGGGATAATCGCTATGCATGAAGGCCCACAAGGATTTGCCATGCGTGCAAGGTATACTTTACAACTTTCTTTTCCAGTCTATGAGAGACTGTAAAAACTTTGAAAACTAACGGAAAACAATATACCTACCATAAGAACTGTAATAGATAAATCACACGCAGAGATGGCAGCCATGACACTGACATTGGGAACTACAATTGTGGCAGTCCTTTGTTGTTGGCAATGACCCTGCGCTTAACCAGTGAAATCATCTTGCTGGTATTTAAACATGTGCGATGTTTGGTGTCTGGGCTAATGAGCACTGAAGAAGGCGGAAACGCCGAAATGCATTTGCTTACAATAAATCAGCTTTAAGTTCCGTGAGTGCTGCGCATCCTTGGAGCTTTCATTTTAAATGTGATTTCACCCTCACGTCAGCGTGAAAAGGCACCCGTCCTGAGTTCGGCAGTATGGGTGAGACCTGGAGCCACTATGTTTATAACTGCCTGAACCGCTGTGACAAAGACAGAATACAATTTTACCGACCTGAAGAGGCCGTCAATTATTTAATTGAAGGATTAAAGTCATCCAGACTGAGACCTGCAAAAGTGTATAACGGCTTGTAGTCACAGCAGCGGCGAGGAACTAAATGATGACCGGCATTGCACCCTTGACAGGAGGCGCAGGGATAATCGCTATGCATGAAGGCCCACACGGATTTGCGCTGCGTGCAAGGTATACTTTACAACTTTGTTTTCCAGTCTATGAGAGACTGTAAAAACTTTGAAAACTAACGAAAACAATATACCTACCATAAGAACTGTAATAGATAAATCACACGCAGAGATGGCAGCCATGATACTGACATTGGGAACTACAATTGTGGCAGTCCTTTGTTGTTGGCAATGACCCTGCGCTTAACTAGTGAAATCATCTTGCTGGTATTTAAACATGTGCGATGTTTGGTGTCTGGGCTAATGAGCACTGAAGAAGGCGGAAACGCCGAAATGCATTTGCTTACAATAAATCAA
Organism: Triturus cristatus; assembly: GCF_964204655.1. Classification (NCBI taxonomy): domain Eukaryota; kingdom Metazoa; phylum Chordata; class Amphibia; order Caudata; family Salamandridae; genus Triturus; species Triturus cristatus. The sequence goes on along the minus strand of NC_140591.1, from coordinate 1,238,160,216 downwards.
CTTTAAGTTCCGTGAATGCTGCGCATCCTTGGAGCTTTCATTTTAAACGTGATTTCACCCTCACGTCAGCGTGAAAAGGCACCCGTCCTGAGTTCGGCAGTATGGGTGAGACCTGGAGCCACTATATCTATATATACGTATATATATATATATATATATATATATATATATATATATATCCAAAGAAAACCAATCTCCACTAGGAAGAGAGCACGCACACAAAGAATGCTGTGTTCAAGGGCATTTTATTCCATAGGGCCTCCTCCGACCCCGCAACACAGAGAGACGCGTTTCGGCTGTCACAGCAGCCCTCCTCAATCTGGTGTATATATATATTCACTGAAAAAAACATAGGTTTCACACATGTTATAGTTAGCTGTACATTCCACTCGTAAAAAACCAATGAAATTCCACGTTATAGTTAGTGCAGGCAACTATAACTCACGCGACCGCAATCCTCTGCTGATGATGTCAGATATTACATCACTGATGACATATGTGTCTTTATGAAAAATAAATATTTGTAATATATGTATAGCTAAAGATACAGTATTAGCATCAACAGAGGATTGCGGTCGCGTGAGTTATAGTTGCCTGCACTAACTATAACGTGGCATTTCATTGTTTTTTCACGAGTGAAATGTACAGCTAACTATAACATGTGTGAAACCTATGGTTTTTTCAGTGAATTTGCAAGGTTTTTTAAATGCTAATTCCTAACTATAACGTGTGTGAAACCTATGGTTTTTTCAGTGAATTTGTACGTTTTTTTAAATGGTAAGTTATGTATTTATTTTTAATTTTTGCACGCACCGTGCGCTTCGCGCACCGTGCGCGCGCTGTGGGCGCACGGTGCGCGTCGCGCACCGAGCACCCACATTGCGCATTTCGTACCGTGCACGCCTCGCCATTTTTTTCAAAATATCAATTGTTTTTTTCTCCCTTGGGGTCCTTAGATTTATATATTAAATGTGATTGTTAATTTTTTTTTTTTTTTTTACCGTACGCGTACGGTAAGCTTACCGTACGCGCACCCCGCGATTTTTAAAAAAAATTCTTACATTTATTTTTCATACTTTTTGGTCCTTCGTGGACCCCCTGAAGAAAGCTAGGGGGTCTGCAACTCTCTTCGTTGCCCCCTTTTCATGTTATCAACCTTTTTTTTTTCAGTGCGACAGACAGAAAATGGCGGCCGATACTTCCTGGTTTCGACCGATTCAAATGTTTACTTTGATCTAACAACCAATCAGAAACACGCTCGCGCACGGCACCGTACGCGTACGGTAAGCTTACCGTAAGCGCACGGTAAGCGCACGGAGCAACGCCACAGATATATATATTGATTTAAATGCTATTTTCTCAGGAACTACTGAACAGATTTACACCAGACCTACAAAAGGCACTTCCTTGACCTTATGGCTACCTCTCTGCCAAATTACAAGTAATTCTGTTCAGCCGTTCGGGCTGTAGCTGTGTCTAAAGGTCCTATGGAAAAATGCATGGGGAAAACGCGTTTTGGGACCCCCCTTTTTTCTCAGCCCCCGCTGGACGAATCACCCCGAGACTTTCAGGGTAGGAGCGGAGCGTAGCGCCCCATTAGTTTTGAAAATTTCGCGAGGATTCGACAACCGGTGCCAAAGTTATTCAAAATAGAATTTTCAGATTTCCTATGGAAACATGGTCCTAACTATAACTATCTACTGGCGACCGCCAGTAGATTATATATATATATATATATATATATATATATATATATATATATATCCAATCGAGTTGTGCTCAAAGCTTGAAGACCCCACACACGACGTGTAAGTGAAACACTTTATTCTCTTACAGGCAGCAGCAAATTCACAGATTGTCAGCTTAGCGCATTTTCTGCCGGTAATGCCATACGCGTTTCGGGAGTCGTTCCCTTGTTCACTGGCTTCGGCAAATAGTGGAGAAAGCCTTTCACATTGTGCACTCGCGATGATATTGCCAAAGTCCCGCCCCCTGTGGGCGTACGCCTCAGTGCATTCTGGTTATGGTGGTTTGTTCTGTTAAAATCCGTAGTGGCAACAGACTCACGTTCTCCCTTAAGTGGTGATAACCCATCGGGTCGCTATTGCAGGCAAGGAGTGGTCCGCTGCTTCGTTTCTGCCTGATAGAGAGGCCACGTCGTTCTCGGTGTGCACCTGATAGTGCAAGTGCACAGACCTGCTCTGTCGGCAGTGGGGAGTCCTCGTGACCGGAGCAGGCCACTATGTATCCAATCGAGTTGTGCTCAAAGCTTGAAGACCCCACACACGACGTGTAAGTGAAACACTTTATTCTCTTACAGGCAGCAGCAAATTCACAGATTGTCAGCTTAGCGCATTTTATGCCGGTAATGCCATACGCGTTTCGGGAGTCGTTCCCTTGTTCACTGGCTTCGGCAAATAGTGGAGAAAGCCTTTCACATTGTGCACTCGCGATGATATTGCCAAAGTCCCGCCCCCTGTGGGCGTACGCCTCAGTGCATTCTGGTTATGGTGGTTTGTTCTGTTAAAATCCGTAGTGGCAACAGACTCACGTTCTCCCTTAAGTGGTGATAACCCATCGGGTCGCTATTGCAGGCAAGGAGTGGTCCGCTGCTTCGTTTCTGCCTGATAGAGAGGCCACGTCGTTCTCGGTGTGCACCTGATAGTGCAAGTGCACAGACCTGCTCTGTCGGCAGTGGGGAGTCCTCGTGACCGGAGCAGGCCACTATGTATCCAATCGAGTTGTGCTCAAAGCTTGAAGACCCCACACACGACGTGTAAGTGAAACACTTTATTCTCTTACAGGCAGCAGCAAATTCACAGATTGTCAGCTTAGCGCATTTTCTGCCGGTAATGCCATACGCGTTTCGGGAGTCGTTCCCTTGTTCACTGGCTTCGGCAAATAGTGGAGAAAGCCTTTCACATTGTGCACTCGCGATGATATTGCCAAAGTCCCGCCCCCTGTGGGCGTACGCCTCAGTGCATTCTGGTTATGGTGGTTTGTTCTGTTAAAATCCGTAGTGGCAACAGACTCACGTTCTCCCTTAAGTGGTGATAACCCATCGGGTCGCTATTGCAGGCAAGGAGTGGTCCGCTGCCCCGTTTCTGCCTGATAGAGAGGCCACGTCGTTCTCGGTGTGCACCTGATAGTGCAAGTGCACAGACCTGCTCTGTCGGCAGTGGGGAGTCCTCGTGACCGGAGCAGGCCACTATGTATCCAATCGAGTTGTGCTCAAAGCTTGAAGACCCCACACACGACGTGTAAGTGAAACACTTTATTCTCTTACAGGCAGCAGCAAATTCACAGATTGTCAGCTTAGCGCATTTTCTGCCGGTAATGCCATACGCGTTTCGGGAGTCGTTCCCTTGTTCACTGGCTTCGGCAAATAGTGGAGAAAGCCTTTCACATTGTGCACTCGCGATGATATTGCCAAAGTCCCGCCCCCTGTGGGCGTACGCCTCAGTGCATTCTGGTTATGGTGGTTTGTTCTGTTAAAATCCGTAGTGGCAACAGACTCACGTTCTCCCTTAAGTGGTGATAACCCATCGGGTCGCTATTGCAGGCAAGGAGTGGTCCGCTGCTTCGTTTCTGCCTGATAGAGAGGCCACGTCGTTCTCGGTGTGCACCTGATAGTGCAAGTGCACAGACCTGCTCTGTCGGCAGTGGGGAGTCCTCGTGACCGGAGCAGGCCACTATGTATCCAATCGAGTTGTGCTCAAAGCTTGAAGACCCCACACACGACGTGTAAGTGAAACACTTTATTCTCTTACAGGCAGCAGCAAATTCACAGATTGTCAGCTTAGCGCATTTTCTGCCGGTAATGCCATACGCGTTTCGGGAGTCGTTCCCTTGTTCACTGGCTTCGGCAAATAGTGGAGAAAGCCTTTCACATTGTGCACTCGCGATGATATTGCCAAAGTCCCGCCCCCTGTGGGCGTACGCCTCAGTGCATTCTGGTTATGGTGGTTTGTTCTGTTAAAATCCGTAGTGGCAACAGACTCACGTTCTCCCTTAAGTGGTGATAACCCATCGGGTCGCTATTGCAGGCAAGAAGTGGTCCGCTGCTTCGTTTCTGCCTGATAGAGAGGCCACGTCGTTCTCGGTGTGCACCTGATAGTGCAAGTGCACAGACCTGCTCTGTCGGCAGTGGGGAGTCCTCGTGACCGGAGCAGGCCACTATGTATCCAATCGAGTTGTGCTCAAAGCTTGAAGACCCCACACACGACGTGTAAGTGAAACACTTTATTCTCTTACAGGCAGCAGCAAATTCACAGATTGTCAGCTTAGCGCATTTTCTGCCGGTAATGCCATACGCGTTTCGGGAGTCGTTCCCTTGTTCACTGGCTTCGGCAAATAGTGGAGAAAGCCTTTCACATTGTGCACTCGCGATGATATTGCCAAAGTCCCGCCCCCTGTGGGCGTACGCCTCAGTGCATTCTGGTTATGGTGGTTTGTTCTGTTAAAATCCGTAGTGGCAACAGACTCACGTTCTCCCTTAAGTGGTGATAACCCATCGGGTCGCTATTGCAGGCAAGGAGTGGTCCGCTGCTTCGTTTCTGCCTGATAGAGAGGCCACGTCGTTCTCGGTGTGCACCTGATAGTGCAAGTGCACAGACCTGCTCTGTCGGCAGTGGGGAGTCCTCGTGACCGGAGCAGGCCACTATGTATCCAATCGAGTTGTGCTCAAAGCTTGAAGACCCCACACACGACGTGTAAGTGAAACACTTTATTCTCTTACAGGCAGCAGCAAATTCACAGATTGTCAGCTTAGCGCATTTTCTGCCGGTAATGCCATACGCGTTTCGGGAGTCGTTCCCTTGTTCACTGGCTTCGGCAAATAGTGGAGAAAGCCTTTCACATTGTGCACTCGCGATGATATTGCCAAAGTCCCGCCCCCTGTGGGCGTACGCCTCAGTGCATTCTGGTTATGGTGGTTTGTTCTGTTAAAATCCGTAGTGGCAACAGACTCACGTTCTCCCTTAAGTGGTGATAACCCATCGGGTCGCTATTGCAGGCAAGGAGTGGTCCGCTGCTTCGTTTCTGCCTGATAGAGAGGCCACGTCGTTCTCGGTGTGCACCTGATAGTGCAAGTGCACAGACCTGCTCTGTCGGCAGTGGGGAGTCCTCGTGACCGGAGCAGGCCACTATGTATCCAATCGAGTTGTGCTCAAAGCTTGAAGACCCCACACACGACGTGTAAGTGAAACACTTTATTCTCTTACAGGCAGCAGCAAATTCACAGATTGTCAGCTTAGCGCATTTTCTGCCGGTAATGCCATACGCGTTTCGGGAGTCGTTCCCTTGTTCACTGGCTTCGGCAAATAGTGGAGAAAGCCTTTCACATTGTGCACTCGCGATGATATTGCCAAAGTCCCGCCCCCTGTGGGCGTACGCCTCAGTGCATTCTGGTTATGGTGGTTTGTTCTGTTAAAATCCGTAGTGGCAACAGACTCACGTTCTCCCTTAAGTGGTGATAACCCATCGGGTCGCTATTGCAGGCAAGGAGTGGACCTGCTCTGTCGGCAGTGGGGAGTCCTCGTGACCGGAGCAGGCCACTATGTATCCAATCGAGTTGTGGCTTTCTCCACTATTTGCCGAAGCCAGTGAACAAGGGAACGACTCCCGAAAGCTGACAATCTGTGAATTTGCTGCTGCCTGTAAGAGAATAAAGTGTTTCACTTACACGTCGTGTGTGGGGTCTTCAAGCTTTGAGCACAACTCGATTGGATACATAGTGGCCTGCTCCGGTCACGAGGACTCCCCACTGCCGACAGAGCAGGTCTGTGCACTTGCACTATCAGGTGCACACCGAGAACGACGTGGCCTCTCTATCAGGCAGAAACGAAGCAGCGGACCACTCCTTGCCTGCAATAGCGACCCGATGGGTTATCACCACTTAAGGGAGAACGTGAGTCTGTTGCCACTACGGATTTTAACAGAACAAACCACCATAACCAGAATGCACTGAGGCGTACGCCCACAGGGGGCGGGACTTTGGCAATATCATCGCGAGTGCACAATGTGAAAGGCTTTCTCCACTATTTGCCGAAGCCAGTGAACAAGGGAACGACTCCCGAAACGCGTATGGCATTACCGGCAGAAAATGCGCTAAGCTGACAATCTGTGAATTTGCTGCTGCCTGTAAGAGAATAAAGTGTTTCACTTACACGTCGTGTGTGGGGTCTTCAAGCTTTGAGCACAACTCGATTGGATACATAGTGGCCTGCTCCGGTCACGAGGACTCCCCACTGCCGACAGAGCAGGTCTGTGCACTTGCACTATCAGGTGCACACCGAGAACGACGTGGCCTCTCTATCAGGCAGAAACGAAGCAGCGGACCACTCCTTGCCTGCAATAGCGACCCGATGGGTTATCACCACTTAAGGGAGAACGTGAGTCTGTTGCCACTACGGATTTTAACAGAACAAACCACCATAACCAGAATGCACTGAGGCGTACGCCCACAGGGGGCGGGACTTTGGCAATATCATCGCGAGTGCACAATGTGAAAGGCTTTCTCCACTATTTGCCGAAGCCAGTGAACAAGGGAACGACTCCCGAAACGCGTATGGCATTACCGGCAGAAAATGCGCTAAGCTGACAATCTGTGAATTTGCTGCTGCCTGTAAGAGAATAAAGTGTTTCACTTACACGTCGTGTGTGGGGTCTTCAAGCTTTGAGCACAACTCGATTGGATACATAGTGGCCTGCTCCGGTCACGAGGACTCCCCACTGCCGACAGAGCAGGTCTGTGCACTTGCACTATCAGGTGCACACCGAGAACGACGTGGCCTCTCTATCAGGCAGAAACGAAGCAGCGGACCACTCCTTGCCTGCAATAGCGACCCGATGGGTTATCACCACTTAAGGGAGAACGTGAGTCTGTTGCCACTACGGATTTTAACAGAACAAACCACCATAACCAGAATGCACTGAGGCGTACGCCCACAGGGGGCGGGACTTTGGCAATATCATCGCGAGTGCACAATGTGAAAGGCTTTCTCCACTATTTGCCGAAGCCAGTGAACAAGGGAACGACTCCCGAAACGCGTATGGCATTACCGGCAGAAAATGCGCTAAGCTGACAATCTGTGAATTTGCTGCTGCCTGTAAGAGAATAAAGTGTTTCACTTACACGTCGTGTGTGGGGTCTTCAAGTTTTGAGCACAACTCGATTGGATATATATATATATATATATATATATATATATATATATATATATATATATATATATATATATATATATATATACGAAAAACCAGTCCCCAAGTACAAGGAGCCTCCGACCCTTCAGGGCGGCCTCTTAAAACAACGAGCATGAGGCAGCCCGTCCATCGTCATCGTCCAGACAAGAAATACAAAGAGGCCCTTTCCTGGAAACGGAGCTTTAATCACAGTGGTTTGGAGCAGCACACTGATTACATCCCTTACGCGTTTCGGCAACAGCCTTGATCACAGGTAGGAATCAGATTAAAAGCAAAGTGCATTGTGTCCGCTCTTTTATATTGAAAGGTCACATGACCAGCAGTTAAAATACAAGTCCCATAATGCTCTGTACTGCTGCATATTTACATAGAATCACAGTGGATCTTGTTCTTACTTGATGTTACATAAAGTTTTCTTTTTTTGTACCTGCATTAACGTTGTGGCAGTATATTCTTGGTCATGCGATCTTAGATCGTAAGCATTTTGTGCATTTTCAATCTCCTGCTGAGATTCAGCTCGTACTCCAGAGTGGTCAGAGTAGGATGTCACCCCACTCCGACGCCCTTCCTGCAGCAGGCACTGTATTTCGCTTGTTAGCTTCTCCCCAATGGGCTAGCGCCTGCGAGTGGGTCATGCTCCTGATTTGTAAACGAAAAACCAGTCCCCAAGTACAAGGAGCCTCCGACCCTTCAGGGCGGCCTCTTAAAACAACGAGCATGAGGCAGCCCGTCCATCGTCATCGTCCAGACAAGAAATACAAAGAGGCCCTTTCCTGGAAACGGAGCTTTAATCACAGTGGTTTGGAGCAGCACACTGATTACATCCCTTACGCGTTTCGGCAACAGCCTTGATCACAGGTAGGAATCAGATTAAAAGCAAAGTGCATTGTGTCCGCTCTTTTATATTGAAAGGTCACATGACCAGCAGTTAAAATACAAGTCCCATAATGCTCTGTACTGCTGCATATTTACATAGAATCACAGTAGATCTTGTTCTTACTTGATGTTACATAAAGTTTTCTTTTTTTGTACCTGCATTAACGTTGTGGCAGTATATTCTTGGTCATGCGATCTTAGATCGTAAGCATTTTGTGCATTTTCAATCTCCTGCTGAGATTCGGCACGTACTCCAGAGTGGTCAGAGTAGGATGTCACCCCACTCCGACGCCCTTCCTGCAGCAGGCACTGTATTTCGCTTGTTAGCTTCTCCCCAATGGGCTAGTGCCTGCGAGTGGGTCATGCTCCTGATTTGTAAACGAAAAACCAGTCCCCAAGTACAAGGAGCCTCCGACCCTTCAGGGCGGCCTCTTAAAACAACGAGCATGAGGCAGCCCGTCCATCGTCATCGTCCAGACAAGAAATACAAAGAGGCCCTTTCCTGGAAATGGAGCTTTAATCACAGTGGTTTGGAGCAGCACACTGATTACATCCCTTACGCGTTTCGGCAACAGCCTTGATCACAGGTAGGAATCAGATTAAAAGCAAAGTGCATTGTGTCCGCTCTTTTATATTGAAAGGTCACATGACCAGCAGTTAAAATACAAGTCCCATAATGCTCTGTACTGCTGCATATTTACATAGAATCACAGTGGATCTTGTTCTTACTTGATGTTACATAAAGTTTTCTTTTTTTGTACCTGCATTAACGTTGAGGCAGTATATTCTTAGTCATGCGATCTTAGATCGTAAGCATTTTGTGCATTTTCAATCTCCTGCTGAGATTCGGCTCGTACTCCAGAGTGGTCAGAGTAGGATGTCACCCCACTCCGACGCCCTTCCTGCAGCAGGCACTGTATTTCGCTTGTTAGCTTCTCCCCAATGGGCTAGTGCCTGCGAGTGGGTCATGCTCCTGATTTGTAAACGAAAAACCAGTCCCCAAGTACAAGGAGCCTCCGACCCTTCAGGGCGGCCTCTTAAAACAACGAGCATGAGGCAGCCCGTCCATCGTCATCGTCCAGACAAGAAATACAAAGAGGCCCTTTCCTGGAAACGGAGCTTTAATCACAGTGGTTTGGAGCAGCACACTGATTACATCCCTAACGCGTTTCGGCAACAGCCTTGATCACAGGTAGGAATCAGATTAAAAGCAAAGTGCATTGTGTCCGCTCTTTTATATTGAAAGGTCACATGACCAGCAGTTAAAATACAAGTCCCATAATGCTCTGTACTGCTGCATATTTACATAGAATCACAGTGGATCTTGTTCTTACTTGATGTTACATAAAGTTTTCTTTTTTTGTACCTGCATTAACGTTGTGGCAGTATATTCTTGGTCATGCGATCTTAGATCGTAAGCATTTTGTGCATTTTCAATCTCCTGCTGAGATTCAGCTCGTACTCCAGAGTGGTCAGAGTAGGATGTCACCCCACTCCGACGCCCTTCCTGCAGCAGGCACTGTATTTCGCTTGTTAGCTTCTCCCCAATGGGCTAGCGCCTGCGAGTGGGTCATGCTCCTGATTTGTAAACGAAAAACCAGTCCCCAAGTACAAGGAGCCTCCGACCCTTCAGGGCGGCCTCTTAAAACAACGAGCATGAGGCAGCCCGTCCATCGTCATCGTCCAGACAAGAAATACAAAGAGGCCCTTTCCTGGAAACGGAGCTTTAATCACAGTGGTTTGGAGCAGCACACTGATTAGATCCCTTACGCGTTTCGGCAACAGCCTTGATCACAGGTAGGAATCAGATTAAAAGCAAAGTGCATTGTGTCCGCTCTTTTATATTGAAAGGTCACATGACCAGCAGTTAAAATACAAGTCCCATAATGCTCTGTACTGCTGCATATTTACATAGAATCACAGTGGATCTTGTTCTTACTTGATGTTACATAAAGTTTTCTTTTTTTGTACCTGCATTAACGTTGTGGCAGTATATTCTTGGTCATGCGATCTTAGATCGTAAGCATTTTGTGCATTTTCAATCTCCTGCTGAGATTCAGCTCGTACTCCAGAGTGGTCAGAGTAGGATGTCACCCCACTCCGACGCCCTTCCTGCAGCAGGCACTGTATTTCGCTTGTTAGCTTCTCCCCAATGGGCTAGCGCCTGCGAGTGGGTCATGCTCCTGATTTGTAAACGAAAAACCAGTCCCCAAGTACAAGGAGCCTCCGACCCTTCAGGGCGGCCTCTTAAAACAACGAGCATGAGGCAGCCCGTCCATCGTCATCGTCCAGACAAGAAATACAAAGAGGCCCTTTCCTGGAAACGGAGCTTTAATCACAGTGGTTTGGAGCAGCACACTGATTACATCCCTTACGCGTTTCGGCAACAGCCTTGATCACAGGTAGGAATCAGATTAAAAGCAAAGTGCATTGTGTCCGCTCTTTTATATTGAAAGGTCACATGACCAGCAGTTAAAATACAAGTCCCATAATGCTCTGTACTGCTGCATATTTACATAGAATCACAGTAGATCTTGTTCTTACTTGATGTTACATAAAGTTTTCTTTTTTTGTACCTGCATTAACGTTGTGGCAGTATATTCTTGGTCATGCGATCTTAGATCGTAAGCATTTTGTGCATTTTCAATCTCCTGCTGAGATTCGGCTCGTACTCCAGAGTGGTCAGAGTAGGATGTCACCCCACTCCGACGCCCTTCCTGCAGCAGGCACTGTATTTCGCTTGTTAGCTTCTCCCCAATGGGCTAGTGCCTGCGAGTGGGTCATGCTCCTGATTTGTAAACGAAAAACCAGTCCCCAAGTACAAGGAGCCTCCGACCCTTCAGGGCGGCCTCTTAAAACAACGAGCATGAGGCAGCCCGTCCATCGTCATCGTCCAGACAAGAAATACAAAGAGGCCTTTTCCTGGAAACGGAGCTTTAATCACAGTGGTTTGGAGCAGCACACTGATTACATCCCTTACGCGTTTCGGCAACAGCCTTGATCACAGGTAGGAATCAGATTAAAAGCAAAGTGCATTGTGTCCGCTCTTTTATATTGAAAGGTCACATGACCAGCAGTTAAAATACAAGTCCCATAATGCTCTGTACTGCTGCATATTTACATAGAATCACAGTGGATCTTGTTCTTACTTGATGTTACATAAAGTTTTCTTTTTTTGTACCTGCATTAACGTTGAGGCAGTATATTCTTAGTCATGCGATCTTAGATCGTAAGCATTTTGTGCATTTTCAATCTCCTGCTGAGATTCGGCTCGTACTCCAGAGTGGTCAGAGTAGGATGTCACCCCACTCCGACGCCCTTCCTGCAGCAGGCACTGTATTTCGCTTGTTAGCTTCTCCCCAATGGGCTAGTGCCTGCGAGTGGGTCATGCTCCTGATTTGTAAACGAAAAACCAGTCCCCAAGTACAAGGAGCCTCCGACCCTTCAGGGCGGCCTCTTAAAACAACGAGCATGAGGCAGCCCGTCCATCGTCATCGTCCAGACAAGAAATACAAAGAGGCCCTTTCCTGGAAACGGAGCTTTAATCACAGTGGTTTGGAGCAGCACACTGATTACATCCCTAACGCGTTTCGGCAACAGCCTTGATCACAGGTAGGAATCAGATTAAAAGCAAAGTGCATTGTGTCCGCTCTTTTATATTGAAAGGTCACATGACCAGCAGTTAAAATACAAGTCCCATAATGCTCTGTACTGCTGCATATTTACATAGAATCACAGTGGATCTTGTTCTTACTTGATGTTACATAAAGTTTTCTTTTTTTGTACCTGCATTAACGTTGTGGCAGTATATTCTTGGTCATGCGATCTTAGATCGTAAGCATTTTGTGCATTTTCAATCTCCTGCTGAGATTCAGCTCGTACTCCAGAGTGGTCAGAGTAGGATGTCACCCCACTCCGACGCCCTTCCTGCAGCAGGCACTGTATTTCGCTTGTTAGCTTCTCCCCAATGGGCTAGCGCCTGCGAGTGGGTCATGCTCCTGATTTGTAAACGAAAAACCAGTCCCCAAGTACAAGGAGCCTCCGACCCTTCAGGGCGGCCTCTTAAAACAACGAGCATGAGGCAGCCCGTCCATCGTCATCGTCCAGACAAGAAATACAAAGAGGCCCTTTCCTGGAAACGGAGCTTTAATCACAGTGGTTTGGAGCAGCACACTGATTACATCCCTTACGCGTTTCGGCAACAGCCTTGATCACAGGTAGGAATCAGATTAAAAGCAAAGTGCATTGTGTCCGCTCTTTTATATTGAAAGGTCACATGACCAGCAGTTAAAATACAAGTCCCATAATGCTCTGTACTGCTGCATATTTACATAGAATCACAGTGGATCTTGTTCTTACTTGATGTTACATAAAGTTTTCTTTTTTTGTACCTGCATTAACGTTGTGGCAGTATATTCTTGGTCATGCGATCTTAGATCGTAAGCATTTTGTGCATTTTCAATCTCCTGCTGAGATTCAGCTCGTACTCCAGAGTGGTCAGAGTAGGATGTCACCCCACTCCGACGCCCTTCCTGCAGCAGGCACTGTATTTCGCTTGTTAGCTTCTCCCCAATGGGCTAGCGCCTGCGAGTGGGTCATGCTCCTGATTTGTAAACGAAAAACCAGTCCCCAAGTACAAGGAGCCTCCGACCCTTCAGGGCGGCCTCTTAAAACAACGAGCATGAGGCAGCCCGTCCATCGTCATCGTCCAGACAAGAAATACAAAGAGGCCCTTTCCTGGAAACGGAGCTTTAATCACAGTGGTTTGGAGCAGCACACTGATTACATCCCTTACGCGTTTCGGCAACAGCCTTGATCACAGGTAGGAATCAGATTAAAAGCAAAGTGCATTGTGTCCGCTCTTTTATATTGAAAGGTCACATGACCAGCAGTTAAAATACAAGTCCCATAATGCTCTGTACTGCTGCATATTTACATAGAATCACAGTAGATCTTGTTCTTACTTGATGTTACATAAAGTTTTCTTTTTTTGTACCTGCATTAACGTTGTGGCAGTATATTCTTGGTCATGCGATCTTAGATCGTAAGCATTTTGTGCATTTTCAATCTCCTGCTGAGATTCGGCTCGTACTCCAGAGTGGTCAGAGTAGGATGTCACCCCACTCCGACGCCCTTCCTGCAGCAGGCACTGTATTTCGCTTGTTAGCTTCTCCCCAATGGGCTAGTGCCTGCGAGTGGGTCATGCTCCTGATTTGTAAACGAAAAACCAGTCCCCAAGTACAAGGAGCCTCCGACCCTTCAGGGCGGCCTCTTAAAACAACGAGCATGAGGCAGCCCATCCATCGTCATCGTCCAGACAAGAAATACAAAGAGGCCTTTTCCTGGAAACGGAGCTTTAATCACAGTGGTTTGGAGCAGCACACTGATTACATCCCTTACGCGTTTCGGCAACAGCCTTGATCACAGGTAGGAATCAGATTAAAAGCAAAGTGCATTGTGTCCGCTCTTTTATATTGAAAGGTCACATGACCAGCAGTTAAAATACAAGTCCCATAATGCTCTGTACTGCTGCATATTTACATAGAATCACAGTGGATCTTGTTCTTACTTGATGTTACATAAAGTTTTCTTTTTTTGTACCTGCATTAACGTTGAGGCAGTATATTCTTAGTCATGCGATCTTAGATCGTAAGCATTTTGTGCATTTTCAATCTCCTGCTGAGATTCGGCTCGTACTCCAGAGTGGTCAGAGTAGGATGTCACCCCACTCCGACGCCCTTCCTGCAGCAGGCACTGTATTTCGCTTGTTAGCTTCTCCCCAATGGGCTAGTGCCTGCGAGTGGGTCATGCTCCTGATTTGTAAACGAAAAACCAGTCCCCAAGTACAAGGAGCCTCCGACCCTTCAGGGCGGCCTCTTAAAACAACGAGCATGAGGCAGCCCGTCCATCGTCATCGTCCAGACAAGAAATACAAAGAGGCCCTTTCCTGGAAACGGAGCTTTAATCACAGTGGTTTGGAGCAGCACACTGATTACATCCCTAACGCGTTTCGGCAACAGCCTTGATCACAGGTAGGAATCAGATTAAAAGCAAAGTGCATTGTGTCCGCTCTTTTATATTGAAAGGTCACATGACCAGCAGTTAAAATACAAGTCCCATAATGCTCTGTACTGCTGCATATTTACATAGAATCACAGTGGATCTTGTTCTTACTTGATGTTACATAAAGTTTTCTTTTTTTGTACCTGCATTAACGTTGTGGCAGTATATTCTTGGTCATGCGATCTTAGATCGTAAGCATTTTGTGCATTTTCAATCTCCTGCTGAGATTCAGCTCGTACTCCAGAGTGGTCAGAGTAGGATGTCACCCCACTCCGACGCCCTTCCTGCAGCAGGCACTGTATTTCGCTTGTTAGCTTCTCCCCAATGGGCTAGCGCCTGCGAGTGGGTCATGCTCCTGATTTGTAAACGAAAAACCAGTCCCCAAGTACAAGGAGCCTCCGACCCTTCAGGGCGGCCTCTTAAAACAACGAGCATGAGGCAGCCCGTCCATCGTCATCGTCCAGACAAGAAATACAAAGAGGCCCTTTCCTGGAAACGGAGCTTTAATCACAGTGGTTTGGAGCAGCACACTGATTACATCCCTTACGCGTTTCGGCAACAGCCTTGATCACAGGTAGGAATCAGATTAAAAGCAAAGTGCATTGTGTCCGCTCTTTTATATTGAAAGGTCACATGACCAGCAGTTAAAATACAAGTCCCATAATGCTCTGTACTGCTGCATATTTACATAGAATCACAGTGGATCTTGTTCTTACTTGATGTTACATAAAGTTTTCTTTTTTTGTACCTGCATTAACGTTGTGGCAGTATATTCTTGGTCATGCGATCTTAGATCGTAAGCATTTTGTGCATTTTCAATCTCCTGCTGAGATTCAGCTCGTACTCCAGAGTGGTCAGAGTAGGATGTCACCCCACTCCGACGCCCTTCCGGCAGCAGGCACTGTATTTCGCTTGTTAGCTTCTCCCCAATGGGCTAGCGCCTGCGAGTGGGTCATGCTCCTGATTTGTAAACGAAAAACCAGTCCCCAAGTACAAGGAGCCTCCGACCCTTCAGGGCGGCCTCTTAAAACAACGAGCATGAGGCAGCCCGTCCATCGTCATCGTCCAGACAAGAAATACAAAGAGGCCCTTTCCTGGAAACGGAGCTTTAATCACAGTGGTTTGGAGCAGCACACTGATTACATCCCTTACGCGTTTCGGCAACAGCCTTGATCACAGGTAGGAATCAGATTAAAAGCAAAGTGCATTGTGTCCGCTCTTTTATATTGAAAGGTCACATGACCAGCAGTTAAAATACAAGTCCCATAATGCTCTGTACTGGTGCATATTTACATAGAATCACAGTAGATCTTGTTCTTACTTGATGTTACATAAAGTTTTCTTTTTTTGTACCTGCATTAACGTTGTGGCAGTATATTCTTGGTCATGCGATCTTAGATCGTAAGCATTTTGTGCATTTTCAATCTCCTGCTGAGATTCGGCTCGTACTCCAGAGTGGTCAGAGTAGGATGTCACCCCACTCCGACGCCCTTCCTGCAGCAGGCACTGTATTTCGCTTGTTAGCTTCTCCCCAATGGGCTAGTGCCTGCGAGTGGGTCATGCTCCTGATTTGTAAACGAAAAACCAGTCCCCAAGTACAAGGAGCCTCCGACCCTTCAGGGCGGCCTCTTAAAACAACGAGCATGAGGCAGCCCATCCATCGTCATCGTCCAGACAAGAAATACAAAGAGGCCTTTTCCTGGAAACGGAGCTTTAATCACAGTGGTTTGGAGCAGCACACTGATTACATCCCTTACGCGTTTCGGCAACAGCCTTGATCACAGGTAGGAATCAGATTAAAAGCAAAGTGCATTGTGTCCGCTCTTTTATATTGAAAGGTCACATGACCAGCAGTTAAAATACAAGTCCCATAATGCTCTGTACTGCTGCATATTTACATAGAATCACAGTGGATCTTGTTCTTACTTGATGTTACATAAAGATTTCTTTTTTTGTACCTGCATTAACGTTGAGGCAGTATATTCTTAGTCATGCGATCTTAGATCGTAAGCATTTTGTGCATTTTCAATCTCCTGCTGAGATTCGGCTCGTACTCCAGAGTGGTCAGAGTAGGATGTCACCCCACTCCGATGCCCTTCCTGCAGCAGGCACTGTATTTCGCTTGTTAACTTCTCCCCAATGGGCTAGTGCCTGCGAGTGGGTCATGCTCCTGATTTGTAAACGAAAAACCAGTCCCCAAGTACAAGGAGCCTCCGACCCTTCAGGGCGGCCTCTTAAAACAACGAGCATGAGGCAGCCCGTCCATCGTCATCGTCCAGACAAGAAATACAAAGAGGCCCTTTCCTGGAAACGGAGCTTTAATCACAGTGGTTTGGAGCAGCACACTGATTACATCCCTAACGCGTTTCGGCAACAGCCTTGATCACAGGTAGGAATCAGATTAAAAGCAAAGTGCATTGTGTCCGCTCTTTTATATTGAAAGGTCACATGACCAGCAGTTAAAATACAAGTCCCATAATGCTCTGTACTGCTGCATATTTACATAGAATCACAGTGGATCTTGTTCTTACTTGATGTTACATAAAGTTTTCTTTTTTTGTACCTGCATTAACGTTGTGGCAGTATATTCTTGGTCATGCGATCTTAGATCGTAAGCATTTTGTGCATTTTCAATCTCCTGCTGAGATTCAGCTCGTACTCCAGAGTGGTCAGAGTAGGATGTCACCCCACTCCGACGCCCTTCCGGCAGCAGGCACTGTATTTCGCTTGTTAGCTTCTCCCCAATGGGCTAGCGCCTGCGAGTGGGTCATGCTCCTGATTTGTAAACGAAAAACCAGTCCCCAAGTACAAGGAGCCTCCGACCCTTCAGGGCGGCCTCTTAAAACAACGAGCATGAGGCAGCCCGTCCATCGTCATCGTCCAGACAAGAAATACAAAGAGGCCCTTTCCTGGAAACGGAGCTTTAATCACAGTGGTTTGGAGCAGCACACTGATTACATCCCTTACGCGTTTCGGCAACAGCCTTGATCACAGGTAGGAATCAGATTAAAAGCAAAGTGCATTGTGTCCGCTCTTTTATATTGAAAGGTCACATGACCAGCAGTTAAAATACAAGTCCCATAATGCTCTGTACTGCTGCATATTTACATAGAATCACAGTAGATCTTGTTCTTACTTGATGTTACATAAAGTTTTCTTTTTTTGTACCTGCATTAACGTTGTGGCAGTATATTCTTGGTCATGCGATCTTAGATCGTAAGCATTTTGTGCATTTTCAATCTCCTGCTGAGATTCGGCTCGTACTCCAGAGTGGTCAGAGTAGGATGTCACCCCACTCCGACGCCCTTCCTGCAGCAGGCACTGTATTTCGCTTGTTAGCTTCTCCCCAATGGGCTAGTGCCTGCGAGTGGGTCATGCTCCTGATTTGTAAACGAAAAACCAGTCCCCAAGTACAAGGAGCCTCCGACCCTTCAGGGCGGCCTCTTAAAACAACGAGCATGAGGCAGCCCATCCATCGTCATCGTCCAGACAAGAAATACAAAGAGGCCTTTTCCTGGAAACGGAGCTTTAATCACAGTGGTTTGGAGCAGCACACTGATTACATCCCTTACGCGTTTCGGCAACAGCCTTGATCACAGGTAGGAATCAGATTAAAAGCAAAGTGCATTGTGTCCGCTCTTTTATATTGAAAGGTCACATGACCAGCAGTTAAAATACAAGTCCCATAATGCTCTGTACTGCTGCATATTTACATAGAATCACAGTGGATCTTGTTCTTACTTGATGTTACATAAAGATTTCTTTTTTTGTACCTGCATTAACGTTGAGGCAGTATATTCTTAGTCATGCGATCTTAGATCGTAAGCATTTTGTGCATTTTCAATCTCCTGCTGAGATTCGGCTCGTACTCCAGAGTGGTCAGAGTAGGATGTCACCCCACTCCGATGCCCTTCCTGCAGCAGGCACTGTATTTCGCTTGTTAACTTCTCCCCAATGGGCTAGTGCCTGCGAGTGGGTCATGCTCCTGATTTGTAAACGAAAAACCAGTCCCCAAGTACAAGGAGCCTCCGACCCTTCAGGGCGGCCTCTTAAAACAACGAGCATGAGGCAGCCCGTCCATCGTCATCGTCCAGACAAGAAATACAAAGAGGCCCTTTCCTGGAAACGGAGCTTTAATCACAGTGGTTTGGAGCAGCACACTGATTACATCCCTAACGCATTTCGGCAACAGCCTTGATCACAGGTAGGAATCAGATTAAAAGCAAAGTGCATTGTGTCCGCTCTTTTATATTGAAAGGTCACATGACCAGCAGTTAAAATACAAGTCCCATAATGCTCTGTACTGCTGCATATTTACATAGAATCACAGTGGATCTTGTTCTTACTTGATGTTACATAAAGTTTTCTTTTTTTGTACCTGCATTAACGTTGTGGCAGTATATTCTTGGTCATGCGATCTTAGATCGTAAGCATTTTGTGCATTTTCAATCTCCTGCTGAGATTCAGCTCGTACTCCAGAGTGGTCAGAGTAGGATGTCACCCCACTCCGACGCCCTTCCTGCAGCAGGCACTGTATTTCGCTTGTTAGCTTCTCCCCAATGGGCTAGCGCCTGCGAGTGGGTCATGCTCCTGATTTGTAAACGAAAAACCAGTCCCCAAGTACAAGGAGCCTCCGACCCTTCAGGGCGGCCTCTTAAAACAACGAGCATGAGGCAGCCCGTCCATCGTCATCGTCCAGACAAGAAATACAAAGAGGCCCTTTCCTGGAAACGGAGCTTTAATCACAGTGGTTTGGAGCAGCACACTGATTACATCCCTTACGCGTTTCGGCAACAGCCTTGATCACAGGTAGGAATCAGATTAAAAGCAAAGTGCATTGTGTCCGCTCTTTTATATTGAAAGGTCACATGACCAGCAGTTAAAATACAAGTCCCATAATGCTCTGTACTGCTGCATATTTACATAGAATCACAGTAGATCTTGTTCTTACTTGATGTTACATAAAGTTTTCTTTTTTTGTACCTGCATTAACGTTGTGGCAGTATATTCTTGGTCATGCGATCTTAGATCGTAAGCATTTTGTGCATTTTCAATCTCCTGCTGAGATTCGGCTCGTACTCCAGAGTGGTCAGAGTAGGATGTCACCCCACTCCGACGCCCTTCCTGCAGCAGGCACTGTATTTCGCTTGTTAGCTTCTCCCCAATGGGCTAGTGCCTGCGAGTGGGTCATGCTCCTGATTTGTAAACGAAAAACCAGTCCCCAAGTACAAGGAGCCTCCGACCCTTCAGGGCGGCCTCTTAAAACAACGAGCATGAGGCAGCCCGTCCATCGTCATCGTCCAGACAAGAAATACAAAGAGGCCCTTTCCTGGAAACGGAGCTTTAATCACAGTGGTTTGGAGCAGCACACTGATTACATCCCTTATGCGTTTCGGCAACAGCCTTGATCACAGGTAGGAATCAGATTAAAAGCAAAGTGCATTGTGTCCGCTCTTTTATATTGAAAGGTCACATGATCAGCAGTTAAAATACAAGTCCCATAATGCTCTGTACTGCTGCATATTTACATAGAATCACAGTGGATCTTGTTCTTACTTGATGTTACATAAAGTTCTCTTTTTTTGTACCTGCATTAACGTTGTGGCAGTATATTCTTAGTCATGCGATCTTAGATCGTAAGCATTTTGTGCATTTTCAATCTCCTGCTGAGATTCGGCTCGTACTCCAGAGTGGTCAGAGTAGGATGTCACCCCACTGCGACGCCCTTCCTGCAGCAGGCACTGTATTTCGCTTGTTAGCTTCTCCCCAATGGGCTAGTGCCTGCGAGTGGGTCATGCTCCTGATTTGTAAATGAAAAACCAGTCCCCAAGTACAAGGAGCCTCCGACCCTTCAGGGCGGCCTCTTAAAACAACGAGCATGAGGCAGCCCGTCCATCGTCATCGTCCAGACAAGAAATACAAAGAGGCCCTTTCCTGGAAACGGAGCTTTAATCACAGTGGTTTGGAGCAGCACACTGATTAATTCCCTTACGCGTTTCGGCAACAGCCTTGATCACAGGTAGGAATCAGATTAAAAGCAAAGTGCATTGTGTCCGCTCTTTTATATTGAAAGTTCACATGACCAGCAGTTAAAATACAAGTCCCATAATGCTCTGTACTGCTGCATATTTACATAGAATCACAGTGGATCTTGTTCTTACTTGATGTTACATAAAGTTCTCTTTTTTTGTACCTGCATTAACGTTGTGGCAGTATATTCTTGGTCATGCGATCTTAGATCGTAAGCATTTTGTGCATTTTCAATCTCCTGCTGAGATTCAGCTCGTACTCCAGAGTGGTCAGAGTAGGATGTCACCCCACTCCGACGCCCTTCCTGCAGCAGGCACTGTATTTCGCTTGTTAGCTTCTCCCCAATGGGCTAGCGCCTGCGAGTGGGTCATGCTCCTGATTTGTAAACGAAAGACCAGTCCCCAAGTACAAGGAGCCTCCGACCCTTCAGGGCGGCCTCTTAAAACAACGAGCATGAGGCAGCCCGTCCATCGTCA
The DNA here is from genome assembly GCF_964204655.1 of Triturus cristatus. NCBI lineage: Eukaryota > Metazoa > Chordata > Amphibia > Caudata > Salamandridae > Triturus > Triturus cristatus. Next base: position 1,238,139,565 of record NC_140591.1, on the reverse strand, counting down.
TCGTCCAGACAAGAAATACAAAGAGGCCCTTTCCTGGAAACGGAGCTTTATTCACAGTGGTTTGGAGCAGCACACTGATTACATCCCTTACGCGTTTCGGCAACAGCCTTGATCACAGGTAGGAATCAGATTAAAAGCAAAGTGCATTGTGTCCGCTCTTTTATATTGAAAGGTCACATGACCAGCAGTTAAAATACAAGTCCCATAATGCTCTGTACTGCTGCATATTTACATAGAATCACAGTAGATCTTGTTCTTACTTGATGTTACATAAAGTTTTCTTTTTTTGTACCTGCATTAACGTTGTGGCAGTATATTCTTGGTCATGCGATCTTAGATCGTAAGCATTTTGTGCATTTTCAATCTCCTGCTGAGATTCGGCTCGTACTCCAGAGTGGTCAGAGTAGGATGTCACCCCACTCCGACGCCCTTCCTGCAGCAGGCACTGTATTTCGCTTGTTAGCTTCTCCCCAATGGGCTAGTGCCTGCGAGTGGGTCATGCTCCTGATTTGTAAACGAAAAACCAGTCCCCAAGTACAAGGAGCCTCCGACCCTTCAGGGTGGCCTCTTAAAACAACGAGCATGAGGCAGCCCGTCCATCGTCATCGTCCAGACAAGAAATACAAAGAGGCCTTTTCCTGGAAACGGAGCTTTAATCACAGTGGTTTGGAGCAGCACACTGATTACATCCCTTATGCGTTTCGGCAACAGCCTTGATCACAGGTAGGAATCAGATTAAAAGCAAAGTGCATTGTGTCCGCTCTTTTATATTGAAAGGTCACATGATCAGCAGTTAAAATACAAGTCCCATAATGCTCTGTACTGCTGCATATTTACATAGAATCACAGTGGATCTTGTTCTTACTTGATGTTACATAAAGTTCTCTTTTTTTGTACCTGCATTAACGTTGTGGCAGTATATTCTTGGTCATGCGATCTTAGATCGTAAGCATTTTGTGCATTTTCAATCTCCTGCTGAGATTCAGCTCGTACTCCAGAGTGGTCAGAGTAGGATGTCACCCCACTCCGACGCCCTTCCTGCAGCAGGCACTGTATTTCGCTTGTTAGCTTCTCCCCAATGGGCTAGCGCCTGCGAGTGGGTCATGCTCCTGATTTGTAAACGAAAGACCAGTCCCCAAGTACAAGGAGCCTCCGACCCTTCAGGGCGGCCTCTTAAAACAACGAGCATGAGGCAGCCCGTCCATCGTCATCGTCCAGACAAGAAATACAAAGAGGCCCTTTCCTGGAAACGGAGCTTTAATCACAGTGGTTTGGAGCAGCACACTGATTACATCCCTTACGCGTTTCGGCAACAGCCTTGATCACAGGTAGGAATCAGATTAAAAGCAAAGTGCATTGTGTCCGCTCTTTTATATTGAAAGGTCACATGACCAGCAGTTAAAATACAAGTCCCATAATGCTCTGTACTGCTGCATATTTACATAGAATCACAGTAGATCTTGTTCTTACTTGATGTTACATAAAGTTTTCTTTTTTTGTACCTGCATTAACGTTGTGGCAGTATATTCTTGGTCATGCGATCTTAGATCGTAAGCATTTTGTGCATTTTCAATCTCCTGCTGAGATTCGGCTCGTACTCCAGAGTGGTCAGAGTAGGATGTCACCCCACTCCGACGCCCTTCCTGCAGCAGGCACTGTATTTCGCTTGTTAGCTTCTCCCCAATGGGCTAGTGCCTGCGAGTGGGTCATGCTCCTGATTTGTAAACGAAAAACCAGTCCCCAAGTACAAGGAGCCTCCGACCCTTCAGGGCGGCCTCTTAAAACAACGAGCATGAGGCAGCCCGTCCATCGTCATCGTCCAGACAAGAAATACAAAGAGGCCCTTTCCTGGAAACGGAGCTTTAATCACAGTGGTTTGGAGCAGCACACTGATTACATCCCTTATGCGTTTCGGCAACAGCCTTGATCACAGGTAGGAATCAGATTAAATGCAAAGTGCATTGTGTCCGCTCTTTTATATTGAAAGGTCACATGATCAGCAGTTAAAATACAAGTCCCATAATGCTCTGTACTGCTGCATATTTACATAGAATCACAGTGGATCTTGTTCTTACTTGATGTTACATAAAGTTCTCTTTTTTTGTACCTGCATTAACGTTGTGGCAGTATATTCTTAGTCATGCGATCTTAGATCGTAAGCATTTTGTGCATTTTCAATCTCCTGCTGAGATTCGGCTCGTATTCCAGAGTGGTCAGAGTAGGATGTCACCCCACTGCGACGCCCTTCCTGCAGTAGGCACTGTATTTCGCTTGTTAGCTTCTCCCCAATGGGCTAGTGCCTGCGAGTGGGTCATGCTCCTGATTTGTAAATGAAAAACCAGTCCCCAAGTACAAGGAGCCTCCGACCCTTCAGGGCGGCCTCTTAAAACAACGAGCATGAGGCAGCCCGTCCATCGTCATCGTCCAGACAAGAAATACAAAGAGGCCCTTTCCTGGAAACGGAGCTTTAATCACAGTGGTTTGGAGCAGCACACTGATTACATCCCTTACGCGTTTCGGCAACAGCCTTGATCACAGGTAGGAATCAGATTAAAAGCAAAGTGCATTGTGTCCGCTCTTTTATATTGAAAGTTCACATGACCAGCAGTTAAAATACAAGTCCCATAATGCTCTGTACTGCTGCATATTTACATAGAATCACAGTGGATCTTGTTCTTACTTGATGTTACATAAAGTTTTCTTTTTTTGTACCTGCATTAACGTTGTGGCAGTATATTCTTGGTCATGCGATCTTAGATCGTAAGCATTTTGTGCATTTTCAATCTCCTGCTGAGATTCAGCTCGTACTCCAGAGTGGTCAGAGTAGGATGTCACCCCACTCCGACGCCCTTCCTGCAGCAGGCACTGTATTTCGCTTGTTAGCTTCTCCCCAATGGGCTAGCGCCTGCGAGTGGGTCATGCTCCTGATTTGTAAACGAAAAACCAGTCCCCAAGTACAAGGAGCCTCCGACCCTTCAGGGCGGCCTCTTAAAACAACGAGCATGAGGCAGCCCGTCCATCGTCATCGTCCAGACAAGAAATACAAAGAGGCCCTTTCCTGGAAACGGAGCTTTAATCACAGTGGTTTGGAGCAGCACACTGATTACATCCCTTACGCGTTTCGGCAACAGCCTTGATCACAGGTAGGAATCAGATTAAAAGCAAAGTGCATTGTGTCCGCTCTTTTATATTGAAAGGTCACATGACCAGCAGTTAAAATACAAGTCCCATAATGCTCTGTACTGCTGCATATTTACATAGAATCACAGTAGATCTTGTTCTTACTTGATGTTACATAAAGTTTTCTTTTTTTGTACCTGCATTAACGTTGTGGCAGTATATTCTTGGTCATGCGATCTTAGATCGTAAGCATTTTGTGCATTTTCAATCTCCTGCTGAGATTCGGCTCGTACTCCAGAGTGGTCAGAGTAGGATGTCACCCCACTCCGACGCCCTTCCTGCAGCAGGCACTGTATTTCGCTTGTTAGCTTCTCCCCAATGGGCTAGTGCCTGCGAGTGGGTCATGCTCCTGATTTGTAAACGAAAAACCAGTCCCCAAGTACAAGGAGCCTCCGACCCTTCAGGGCGGCCTCTTAAAACAACGAGCATGAGGCAGCCCGTCCATCGTCATCGTCCAGACAAGAAATACAAAGAGGCCTTTTCCTGGAAACGGAGCTTTAATCACAGTGGTTTGGAGCAGCACACTGATTACATCCCTTACGCGTTTCGGCAACAGCCTTGATCACAGGTAGGAATCAGATTAAAAGCAAAGTGCATTGTGTCCGCTCTTTTATATTGAAAGGTCACATGACCAGCAGTTAAAATACAAGTCCCATAATGCTCTGTACTGCTGCATATTTACATAGAATCACAGTGGATCTTGTTCTTACTTGATGTTACATAAAGTTTTCTTTTTTTGTACCTGCAATAACGTTGAGGCAGTATATTCTTAGTCATGCGATCTTAGATCGTAAGCATTTTGTGCATTTTCAATCTCCTGCTGAGATTCGGCTCGTACTCCAGAGTGGTCAGAGTAGGATGTCACCCCACTCCGACGCCCTTCCTGCAGCAGGCACTGTATTTCGCTTGTTAGCTTCTCCCCAATGGGCTAGTGCCTGCGAGTGGGTCATGCTCCTGATTTGTAAACGAAAAACCAGTCCCCAAGTACAAGGAGCCTCCGACCCTTCAGGGCGGCCTCTTAAAACAACGAGCATGAGGCAGCCCGTCCATCGTCATCGTCCAGACAAGAAATACAAAGAGGCCCTTTCCTGGAAACGGAGCTTTAATCACAGTGGTTTGGAGCAGCACACTGATTACATCCCTAACGCGTTTCGGCAACAGCCTTGATCACAGGTAGGAATCAGATTAAAAGCAAAGTGCATTGTGTCCGCTCTTTTATATTGAAAGGTCACATGACCAGCAGTTAAAATACAAGTCCCATAATGCTCTGTACTGCTGCATATTTACATAGAATCACAGTGGATCTTGTTCTTACTTGATGTTACATAAAGTTTTCTTTTTTTGTACCTGCATTAACGTTGTGGCAGTATATTCTTGGTCATGCGATCTTAGATCGTAAGCATTTTGTGCATTTTCAATCTCCTGCTGAGATTCAGCTCGTACTCCAGAGTGGTCAGAGTAGGATGTCACCCCACTCCGACGCCCTTCCTGCAGCAGGCACTGTATTTCGCTTGTTAGCTTCTCCCCAATGGGCTAGCGCCTGCGAGTGGGTCATGCTCCTGATTTGTAAACGAAAAACCAGTCCCCAAGTACAAGGAGCCTCCGACCCTTCAGGGCGGCCTCTTAAAACAACGAGCATGAGGCAGCCCGTCCATCGTCATCGTCCAGACAAGAAATACAAAGAGGCCCTTTCCTGGAAACGGAGCTTTAATCACAGTGGTTTGGAGCAGCACACTGATTACATCCCTTACGCGTTTCGGCAACAGCCTTGATCACAGGTAGGAATCAGATTAAAAGCAAAGTGCATTGTGTCCGCTCTTTTATATTGAAAGGTCACATGACCAGCAGTTAAAATACAAGTCCCATAATGCTCTGTACTGCTGCATATTTACATAGAATCACAGTAGATCTTGTTCTTACTTGATGTTACATAAAGTTTTCTTTTTTTGTACCTGCATTAACGTTGTGGCAGTATATTCTTGGTCATGCGATCTTAGATCGTAAGCATTTTGTGCATTTTCAATCTCCTGCTGAGATTCGGCTCGTACTCCAGAGTGGTCAGAGTAGGATGTCACCCCACTCCGACGCCCTTCCTGCAGCAGGCACTGTATTTCGCTTGTTAGCTTCTCCCCAATGGGCTAGTGCCTGCGAGTGGGTCATGCTCCTGATTTGTAAACGAAAAACCAGTCCCCAAGTACAAGGAGCCTCCGACCCTTCAGGGCGGCCTCTTAAAACAACGAGCATGAGGCAGCCCGTCCATCGTCATCGTCCAGACAAGAAATACAAAGAGGCCTTTTCCTGGAAACGGAGCTTTAATCACAGTGGTTTGGAGCAGCACACTGATTACATCCCTTACGCGTTTCGGCAACAGCCTTGATCACAGGTAGGAATCAGATTAAAAGCAAAGTGCATTGTGTCCGCTCTTTTATATTGAAAGGTCACATGACCAGCAGTTAAAATACAAGTCCCATAATGCTCTGTACTGCTGCATATTTACATAGAATCACAGTGGATCTTGTTCTTACTTGATGTTACATAAAGTTTTCTTTTTTTGTACCTGCATTAACGTTGAGGCAGTATATTCTTAGTCATGCGATCTTAGATCGTAAGCATTTTGTGCATTTTCAATCTCCTGCTGAGATTCGGCTCGTACTCCAGAGTGGTCAGAGTAGGATGTCACCCCACTCCGATGCCCTTCCTGCAGCAGGCACTGTATTTCGCTTGTTAGCTTCTCCCCAATGGGCTAGTGCCTGCGAGTGGGTCATGCTCCTGATTTGTAAACGAAAAACCAGTCCCCAAGTACAAGGAGCCTCCGACCCTTCAGGGCGGCCTCTTAAAACAACGAGCATGAGGCAGCCCGTCCATCGTCATCGTCCAGACAAGAAATACATAGAGGCCCTTTCCTGGAAACGGAGCTTTAATCACAGTGGTTTGGAGCAGCACACTGATTACATCCCTAACGCGTTTCGGCAACAGCCTTGATCACAGGTAGGAATCAGATTAAAAGCAAAGTGCATTGTGTCCGCTCTTTTATATTGAAAGGTCACATGACCAGCAGTTAAAATACAAGTCCCATAATGCTCTGTACTGCTGCATATTTACATAGAATCACAGTGGATCTTGTTCTTACTTGATGTTACATAAAGTTTTCTTTTTTTGTACCTGCATTAACGTTGTGGCAGTATATTCTTGGTCATGCGATCTTAGATCGTAAGCATTTTGTGCATTTTCAATCTCCTGCTGAGATTCAGCTCGTACTCCAGAGTGGTCAGAGTAGGATGTCACCCCACTCCGACGCCCTTCCTGCAGCAGGCACTGTATTTCGCTTGTTAGCTTCTCCCCAATGGGCTAGCGCCTGTGAGTGGGTCATGCTCCTGATTTGTAAACGAAAAACCAGTCCCCAAGTACAAGGAGCCTCCGACCCTTCAGGGCGGCCTCTTAAAACAACGAGCATGAGGCAGCCCGTCCATCGTCATCGTCCAGACAAGAAATACAAAGAGGCCCTTTCCTGGAAACGGAGCTTTAATCACAGTGGTTTGGAGCAGCACACTGATTACATCCCTTACGCGTTTCGGCAACAGCCTTGATCACAGGTAGGAATCAGATTAAAAGCAAAGTGCATTGTGTCCGCTCTTTTATATTGAAAGGTCACATGACCAGCAGTTAAAATACAAGTCCCATAATGCTCTGTACTGCTGCATATTTACATAGAATCACAGTAGATCTTGTTCTTACTTGACGTTACATAAAGTTTTCTTTTTTTGTACCTGCATTAACGTTGTGGCAGTATATTCTTGGTCATGCGATCTTAGATCATAAGCATTTTGTGCATTTTCAATCTCCTGCTGAGATTCGGCTCGTACTCCAGAGTGGTCAGAGTAGGATGTCACCCCACTCCGACGCCCTTCCTGCAGCAGGCACTGTATTTCGCTTGTTAGCTTCTCCCCAATGGGCTAGTGCCTGCGAGTGGGTCATGCTCCTGATTTGTAAACGAAAAACCAGTCCCCAAGTACAAGGAGCCTCCGACCCTTCAGGGCGGCCTCTTAAAACAACGAGCATGAGGCAGCCCGTCCATCGTCATCGTCCAGACAAGAAATACAAAGAGGCCTTTTCCTGGAAACGGAGCTTTAATCACAGTGGTTTGGAGCAGCACACTGATTACATCCCTTACGCGTTTCGGCAACAGCCTTGATCACAGGTAGGAATCAGATTAAAAGCAAAGTGCATTGTGTCCGCTCTTTTATATTGAAAGGTCACATGACCAGCAGTTAAAATACAAGTCCCATAATGCTCTGTACTGCTGCATATTTACATAGAATCACAGTGGATCTTGTTCTTACTTGATGTTACATAAAGTTTTCTTTTTTTGTACCTGCAATAACGTTGAGGCAGTATATTCTTAGTCATGCGATCTTAGATCGTAAGCATTTTGTGCATTTTCAATCTCCTGCTGAGATTCGGCTCGTACTCCAGAGTGGTCAGAGTAGGATGTCACCCCACTCCGACGCCCTTCCTGCAGCAGGCACTGTATTTCGCTTGTTAGCTTCTCCCCAATGGGCTAGTGCCTGCGAGTGGGTCATGCTCCTGATTTGTAAACGAAAAACCAGTCCCCAAGTACAAGGAGCCTCCGACCCTTCAGGGCGGCCTCTTAAAACAACGAGCATGAGGCAGCCCGTCCATCGTCATCGTCCAGACAAGAAATACAAAGAGGCCCTTTCCTGGAAACGGAGCTTTAATCACAGTGGTTTGGAGCAGCACACTGATTACATCCCTAACGCGTTTCGGCAACAGCCTTGATCACAGGTAGGAATCAGATTAAAAGCAAAGTGCATTGTGTCCGCTCTTTTATATTGAAAGGTCACATGACCAGCAGTTAAAATACAAGTCCCATAATGCTCTGTACTGCTGCATATTTACATAGAATCACAGTGGATCTTGTTCTTACTTGATGTTACATAAAGTTTTCTTTTTTTGTACCTGCATTAACGTTGTGGCAGTATATTCTTGGTCATGCGATCTTAGATCGTAAGCATTTTGTGCATTTTCAATCTCCTGCTGAGATTCAGCTCGTACTCCAGAGTGGTCAGAGTAGGATGTCACCCCACTCCGACGCCCTTCCTGCAGCAGGCACTGTATTTCGCTTGTTAGCTTCTCCCCAATGGGCTAGCGCCTGCGAGTGGGTCATGCTCCTGATTTGTAAACGAAAAACCAGTCCCCAAGTACAAGGAGCCTCCGACCCTTCAGGGCGGCCTCTTAAAACAACGAGCATGAGGCAGCCCGTCCATCGTCATCGTCCAGACAAGAAATACAAAGAGGCCCTTTCCTGGAAACGGAGCTTTAATCACAGTGGTTTGGAGCAGCACACTGATTACATCCCTTACGCGTTTCGGCAACAGCCTTGATCACAGGTAGGAATCAGATTAAAAGCAAAGTGCATTGTGTCCGCTCTTTTATATTGAAAGGTCACATGACCAGCAGTTAAAATACAAGTCCCATAATGCTCTGTACTGCTGCATATTTACATAGAATCACAGTGGATCTTGTTCTTACTTGATGTTACATAAAGTTTTCTTTTTTTGTACCTGCATTAACGTTGTGGCAGTATATTCTTGGTCATGCGATCTTAGATCGTAAGCATTTTGTGCATTTTCAATCTCCTGCTGAGATTCAGCTCGTACTCCAGAGTGGTCAGAGTAGGATGTCACCCCACTCCGACGCCCTTCCTGCAGCAGGCACTGTATTTCGCTTGTTAGCTTCTCCCCAATGGGCTAGCGCCTGCGAGTGGGTCATGCTCCTGATTTGTAAACGAAAAACCAGTCCCCAAGTACAAGGAGCCTCCGACCCTTCAGGGCGGCCTCTTAAAACAACGAGCATGAGGCAGCCCGTCCATCGTCATCGTCCAGACAAGAAATACAAAGAGGCCCTTTCCTGGAAACGGAGCTTTAATCACAGTGGTTTGGAGCAGCACACTGATTACATCCCTTACGCGTTTCGGCAACAGCCTTGATCACAGGTAGGAATCAGATTAAAAGCAAAGTGCATTGTGTCCGCTCTTTTATATTGAAAGGTCACATGACCAGCAGTTAAAATACAAGTCCCATAATGCTCTGTACTGCTGCATATTTACATAGAATCACAGTAGATCTTGTTCTTACTTGATGTTACATAAAGTTTTCTTTTTTTGTACCTGCATTAACGTTGTGGCAGTATATTCTTGGTCATGCGATCTTAGATCGTAAGCATTTTGTGCATTTTCAATCTCCTGCTGAGATTCGGCTCGTACTCCAGAGTGGTCAGAGTAGGATGTCACCCCACTCCGACGCCCTTCCTGCAGCAGGCACTGTATTTCGCTTGTTAGCTTCTCCCCAATGGGCTAGTGCCTGCGAGTGGGTCATGCTCCTGATTTGTAAACGAAAAACCAGTCCCCATGTACAAGGAGCCTCCGACCCTTCAGGGCGGCCTCTTAAAACAACGAGCATGAGGCAGCCCGTCCATCGTCATCGTCCAGACAAGAAATACAAAGAGGCCTTTTCCTGGAAACGGAGCTTTAATCACAGTGGTTTGGAGCAGCACACTGATTACATCCCTTACGCGTTTCGGCAACAGCCTTGATCACAGGTAGGAATCAGATTAAAAGCAAAGTGCATTGTGTCCGCTCTTTTATATTGAAAGGTCACATGACCAGCAGTTAAAATACAAGTCCCATAATGCTCTGTACTGCTGCATATTTACATAGAATCACAGTGGATCTTGTTCTTACTTGATGTTACATAAAGTTTTCTTTTTTTGTACCTGCATTAACGTTGAGGCAGTATATTCTTAGTCATGCGATCTTAGATCGTAAGCATTTTGTGCATTTTCAATCTCCTGCTGAGATTCGGCTCGTACTCCAGAGTGGTCAGAGTAGGATGTCACCCCACTCCGATGCCCTTCCTGCAGCAGGCACTGTATTTCGCTTGTTAGCTTCTCCCCAATGGGCTAGTGCCTGCGAGTGGGTCATGCTCCTGATTTGTAAACGAAAAACCAGTCCTCAAGTACAAGGAGCCTCCGACCCTTCAGGGCGGCCTCTTAAAACAACGAGCATGAGGCAGCCCGTCCATCGTCATCGTCCAGACAAGAAATACAAAGAGGCCCTTTCCTGGAAACGGAGCTTTAATCACAGTGGTTTGGAGCAGCACACTGATTACATCCCTAACGCGTTTCGGCAACAGCCTTGATCACAGGTAGGAATCAGATTAAAAGCAAAGTGCATTGTGTCCGCTCTTTTATATTGAAAGGTCACATGACCAGCAGTTAAAATACAAGTCCCATAATGCTCTGTACTGCTGCATATTTACATAGAATCACAGTGGATCTTGTTCTTACTTGATGTTACATAAAGTTTTCTTTTTTTGTACCTGCATTAACGTTGTGGCAGTATATTCTTGGTCATGCGATCTTAGATCGTAAGCATTTTGTGCATTTTCAATCTCCTGCTGAGATTCAGCTCGTACTCCAAAGTGGTCAGAGTAGGATGTCACCCCACTCCGACGCCCTTCCTGCAGCAGGCACTGTATTTCGCTTGTTAGCTTCTCCCCAATGGGCTAGCGCCTGTGAGTGGGTCATGCTCCTGATTTGTAAACGAAAAACCAGTCCCCAAGTACAAGGAGCCTCCGACCCTTCAGGGCGGCCTCTTAAAACAACGAGCATGAGGCAGCCCGTCCATCGTCATCGTCCAGACAAGAAATACAAAGAGGCCCTTTCCTGGAAACGGAGCTTTAATCACAGTGGTTTGGAGCAGCACACTGATTACATCCCTTACGCGTTTCGGCAACAGCCTTGATCACAGGTAGGAATCAGATTAAAAGCAAAGTGCATTGTGTCCGCTCTTTTATATTGAAAGGTCACATGACCAGCAGTTAAAATACAAGTCCCATAATGCTCTGTACTGCTGCATATTTACATAGAATCACAGTAGATCTTGTTCTTACTTGATGTTACATAAAGTTTTCTTTTTTTGTACCTGCATTAACGTTGTGGCAGTATATTCTTGGTCATGCGATCTTAGATCATAAGCATTTTGTGCATTTTCAATCTCCTGCTGAGATTCGGCTCGTACTCCAGAGTGGTCAGAGTAGGATGTCACCCCACTCCGACGCCCTTCCTGCAGCAGGCACTGTATTTCGCTTGTTAGCTTCTCCCCAATGGGCTAGTGCCTGCGAGTGGGTCATGCTCCTGATTTGTAAACGAAAAACCAGTCCCCAAGTACAAGGAGCCTCCGACCCTTCAGGGCGGCCTCTTAAAACAACGAGCATGAGGCAGCCCGTCCATCGTCATCGTCCAGACAAGATATACAAAGAGGCCCTTTCCTGGAAACGGAGCTTTAATCACAGTGGTTTGGAGCAGCACACTGATTACATCCCTTATGCGTTTCGGCAACAGCCTTGATCACAGGTAGGAATCAGATTAAAAGCAAAGTGCATTGTGTCCGCTCTTTTATATTGAAAGGTCACATGATCAGCAGTTAAAATACAAGTCCCATAATGCTCTGTACTGCTGCATATTTACATAGAATCACAGTGGATCTTGTTCTTACTTGATGTTACATAAAGTTCTCTTTTTTTGTACCTGCATTAACGTTGTGGCAGTATATTCTTAGTCATGCGATCTTAGATCGTAAGCATTTTGTGCATTTTCAATCTCCTGCTGAGATTCGGCTCGTACTCCAGAGTGGTCAGAGTAGGATGTCACCCCACTGCGACGCCCTTCCTGCAGCAGGCACTGTATTTCGCTTGTTAGCTTCTCCCCATTGGGCTAGTGCCTGCGAGTGGGTCATGCTCCTGATTTGTAAATGAAAAACCAGTCCCCAAGTACAAGGAGCCTCCGACCCTTCAGGGCGGCCTCTTAAAACAACGAGCATGAGGCAGCCCGTCCATCGTCATCGTCCAGACAAGAAATACAAAGAGGCCCTTTCCTGGAAACGGAGCTTTAATCACAGTGGTTTGGAGCAGCACACTGATTACATCCCTTACGCGTTTCGGCAACAGCCTTGATCACAGGTAGGAATCAGATTAAAAGCAAAGTGCATTGTGTCCGCTCTTTTATATTGAAAGGTCACATGACCAGCAGTTAAAATACAAGTCCCATAATGCTCTGTACTGCTGCATATTTACATAGAATCACAGTAGATCTTGTTCTTACTTGATGTTACATAAAGTTTTCTTTTTTTGTACCTGCATTAACGTTGTGGCAGTATATTCTTGGTCATGCGATCTTAGATCGTAAGCATTTTGTGCATTTTCAATCTCCTGCTGAGATTCGGCTCGTACTCCAGAGTGGTCAGAGTAGGATGTCACCCCACTCCGACGCCCTTCCTGCAGCAGGCACTGTATTTCGCTTGTTAGCTTCTCCCCAATGGGCTAGTGCCTGCGAGTGGGTCATGCTCCTGATTTGTAAACGAAAAACCAGTCCCCAAGTACAAGGAGCCTCCGACCCTTCAGGGCGGCCTCTTAAAACAACGAGCATGAGGCAGCCCGTCCATCGTCATCGTCCAGACAAGAAATACAAAGAGGCCTTTTCCTGGAAACGGAGCTTTAATCACAGTGGTTTGGAGCAGCACACTGATTACATCCCTTACGCGTTTCGGCAACAGCCTTGATCACAGGTAGGAATCAGATTAAAAGCAAAGTGCATTGTGTCCGCTCTTTTATATTGAAAGGTCACATGACCAGCAGTTAAAATACAAGTCCCATAATGCTCTGTACTGCTGCATATTTACATAGAATCACAGTGGATCTTGTTCTTACTTGATGTTACATAAAGTTTTCTTTTTTTGTACCTGCATTAACGTTGAGGCAGTATATTCTTAGTCATGCGATCTTAGATCGTAAGCATTTTGTGCATTTTCAATCTCCTGCTGAGATTCGGCTCGTACTCCAGAGTGGTCAGAGTAGGATGTCACCCCACTCCGACGCCCTTCCTGCAGCAGGCACTGTATTTCGCTTGTTAGCTTCTCCCCAATGGGCTAGTGCCTGCGAGTGGGTCATGCTCCTGATTTGTAAACGAAAAACCAGTCCCCAAGTACAAGGAGCCTCCGACCCTTCAGGGCGGCCTCTTAAAACAACGAGCATGAGGCAGCCCGTCCATCGTCATCGTCCAGACAAGAAATACAAAGAGGCCCTTTCCTGGAAACGGAGCTTTAATCACAGTGGTTTGGAGCAGCACACTGATTACATCCCTAACGCGTTTCGGCAACAGCCTTGATCACAGGTAGGAATCAGATTAAAAGCAAAGTGCATTGTGTCCGCTCTTTTATATTGAAAGGTCACATGACCAGCATTTAAAATACAAGTCCCATAATGCTCTGTACTGCTGCATATTTACATAGAATCACAGTGGATCTTGTTCTTACTTGATGTTACATAAAGTTTTCTTTTTTTGTACCTGCATTAACGTTGTGGCAGTATATTCTTGGTCATGCGATCTTAGATCGTAAGCATTTTGTGCATTTTCAATCTCCTGCTGAGATTCAGCTCGTACTCCAGACTGGTCAGAGTAGGATGTCACCCCACTCCGACGCCCTTCCTGCAGCAGGCACTGTATTTCGCTTGTTAGCTTCTCCCCAATGGGCTAGCGCCTGCGAGTGGGTCATGCTCCTGATTTGTAAACGAAAAACCAGTCCCCAAGTACAAGGAGCCTCCGACCCTTCAGGGCGGCCTCTTAAAACAACGAGCATGAGGCAGCCCGTCCATCGTCATCGTCCAGACAAGAAATACAAAGAGGCCCTTTCCTGGAAACGGAGCTTTAATCACAGTGGTTTGGAGCAGCACACTGATTACATCCCTTACGCGTTTCGGCAACAGCCTTGATCACAGGTAGGAATCAGATTAAAAGCAAAGTGCATTGTGTCCGCTCTTTTATATTGAAAGGTCACATGACCAGCAGTTAAAATACAAGTCCCATAATGCTCTGTACTGCTGCATATTTACATAGAATCACAGTAGATCTTGTTCTTACTTGATGTTACATAAAGTTTTCTTTTTTTGTACCTGCATTACCGTTGTGGCAGTATATTCTTGGTCATGCGATCTTAGATCGTAAGCATTTTGTGCATTTTCAATCTCCTGCTGAGATTCGGCTCGTACTCCAGAGTGGTCAGAGTAGGATGTCACCCCACTCCGACGCCCTTCCTGCAGCAGGCACTGTATTTCGCTTGTTAGCTTCTTCCCAATGGGCTAGTGCCTGCGAGTGGGTCATGCTCCTGATTTGTAAACGAAAAACCAGTCCCCAAGTACAAGGAGCCTCCGACCCTTCAGGGCGGCCTCTTAAAACAACGAGCATGAGGCAGCCCGTCCATCGTCATCGTCCAGACAAGAAATACAAAGAGGCCCTTTCCTGGAAACGGAGCTTTAATCACAGTGGTTTGGAGCAGCACACTGATTACATCCCTTACGCGTTTCGGCAACAGCCTTGATCACAGGTAGGAATCAGATTAAAAGCAAAGTGCATTGTGTCCGCTCTTTTATATTGAATGGTCACATGATCAGCAGTTAAAATACAAGTCCCATAATGCTCTGTACTGCTGCATATTTACATAGAATCACAGTGGATCTTGTTCTTACTTGATGTTACATAAAGTTCTCTTTTTTTGTACCTGCATTAACGTTGTGGCAGTATATTCTTAGTCATGCGATCTTAGATCGTAAGCATTTTGTGCATTTTCAATCTCCTGCTGAGATTCGGCTCGTACTCCAGAGTGGTCAGAGTAGGATGTCACCCCACTGCGACGCCCTTCCTGCAGCAGGCACTGTATTTCGCTTATTAGCTTCTCCCCAATGGGCTAGTGCCTGCGAGTGGGTCATGCTCCTGATTTGTAAATGAAAAACCAGTCCCCAAGTACAAGGAGCCTCCGACCCTTCAGGGCGGCCTCTTAAAACAACGAGCATGAGGCAGCCCGTCCATCGTCATCGTCCAGACAAGAAATACAAAGAGGCCCTTTCCTGGAAATGGAGCTTTAATCACAGTGGTTTGGAGCAGCACACTGATTACATCCCTTACGCGTTTCGGCAACAGCCTTGATCACAGGTAGGAATCAGATTAAAAGCAAAGTGCATTGTGTCCGCTCTTTTATATTGTAAGGTCACATGACCAGCAGTTAAAATACAAGTCCCATAATGCTCTGTACTGCTGCATATTTACATAGAATCACAGTGGATCCTGTTCTTACTTGATGTTACATAAAGTTTTCTTTTTTTGTACCTGCATTAACGTTGTGGCAGTATATTCTTGGTCATGCGATCTTAGATCGTAAGCATTTTGTGCATTTTCAATCTCCTGCTGAGATTCGGCTCGTACTCCAGAGTGGTCAGAGTAGGATGTCACCCCACTCCGACGCCCTTCCTGCAGCAGGCACTGTATTTCGCTTGTTAGCTTCTCCCCAATGGGCTAGTGCCTGCGAGTGGGTCATGCTCCTGATTTGTAAACGAAAAACCAGTCCCCAAGTACAAGGAGCCTCCGACCCTTCAGGGCGGCCTCTTAAAACAACGAGCATGAGGCAGCCCGTCCATCGTCATCGTCCAGACAAGAAATACAAAGAGGCCCTTTCCTGGAAACGGAGCTTTAATCACAGTGGTTTGGAGCAGCACACTGATTACATCCCTTACGCGTTTCGGCAACAGCCTTGATCACAGGTAGGAATCAGATTAAAAGCAAAGTGCATTGTGTCCGCTCTTTTATATTGAAAGTTCACATGACCAGCAGTTAAAATACAAGTCCCATAATGCTCTGTACTGCTGCATATTTACATAGAATCATAGTGGATCTTGTTCTTACTTGATGTTACATAAAGTTCTCTTTTTTTGTACCTGCATTAACGTTGTGGCAGTATATTCTTGGTCATGCGATCTTAGATCGTAAGCATTTTGTGCATTTTCAATCTCCTGCTGAGATTCAGCTCGTACTCCAGAGTGGTCAGAGTAGGATGTCACCCCACTCCGACGCCCTTCCTGCAGCAGGCACTGTATTTCGCTTGTTAGCTTCTCCCCAATGGGCTAGCGCCTGCGAGTGGGTCATGCTCCTGATTTGTAAACGAAAAACCAGTCCCCAAGTACAAGGAGCCTCCGACCCTTCAGGGCGGCCTCTTAAAACAACGAGCATGAGGCAGCCCGTCCATCGTCATCGTCCAGACAAGAAATACAAAGAGGCCCTTTCCTGGAAACGGAGCTTTAATCACAGTGGTTTGGAGCAGCACACTGATTACATCCCTTACGCGTTTCGGCAACAGCCTTGATCACAGGTAGGAATCAGATTAAAAGCAAAGTGCATTGTGTCCGCTCTTTTATATTGAAAGGTCACATGACCAGCAGTTAAAATACAAGTCCCATAATGCTCTGTACTGCTGCATATTTACATAGAATCACAGTAGATCTTGTTCTTACTTGATGTTACATAAAGTTTTCTTTTTTTGTACCTGCATTAACGTTGTGGCAGTATATTCTTGGTCATGCGATCTTAGATCGTAAGCATTTTGTGCATTTTCAATCTCCTGCTGAGATTCGGCTCGTACTCCAGAGTGGTCAGAGTAGGATGTCACCCCACTCCGACGCCCTTCCTGCAGCAGGCACTGTATTTCGCTTGTTAGCTTCTCCCCAATGGGCTAGTGCCTGCGAGTGGGTCATGCTCCTGATTTGTAAACGAAAAACCAGTCCCCAAGTACAAGGAGCCTCCGACCCTTCAGGGCGGCCTCTTAAAACAACGAGCATGAGGCAGCCCGTCCATCGTCATCGTCCAGACAAGAAATACAAAGAGGCCCTTTCCTGGAAACGGAGCTTTAATCACAGTGGTTTGGAGCAGCACACTGATTACATCCCTTACGCGTTTCGGCAACAGCCTTGATCACAGGTAGGAATCAGATTAAAAGCAAAGTGCATTGTGTCCGCTCTTTTATATTGAAAGTTCACATGACCAGCAGTTAAAATACAAGTCCCATAATGCTCTGTACTGCTGCATATTTACATAGAATCATAGTGGATCTTGTTCTTACTTGATGTTACATAAAGTTCTCTTTTTTTGTACCTGCATTAACGTTGTGGCAGTATATTCTTGGTCATGCGATCTTAGATCGTAAGCATTTTGTGCATTTTCAATCTCCTGCTGAGATTCAGCTCGTACTCCAGAGTGGTCAGAGTAGGATGTCACCCCACTCCGACGCCCTTCCTGCAGCAGGCACTGTATTTCGCTTGTTAGCTTCTCCCCAATGGGCTAGCGCCTGCGAGTGGGTCATGCTCCTGATTTGTAAACGAAAAACCAGTCCCCAAGTACAAGGAGCCTCCGACCCTTCAGGGCGGCCTCTTAAAACAACGAGCATGAGGCAGCCCGTCCATCGTCATCGTCCAGACAAGAAATACAAAGAGGCCCTTTCCTGGAAACGGAGCTTTAATCACAGTGGTTTGGAGCAGCACACTGATTACATCCCTTACGCGTTTCGGCAACAGCCTTGATCACAGGTAGGAATCAGATTAAAAGCAAAGTGCATTGTGTCCGCTCTTTTATATTGAAAGGTCACATGACCAGCAGTTAAAATACAAGTCCCATAATGCTCTGTACTGCTGCATATTTACATAGAATCACAGTAGATCTTGTTCTTACTTGATGTTACATAAAGTTTTCTTTTTTTGTACCTGCATTAACGTTGTGGCAGTATATTCTTGGTCATGCGATCTTAGATCGTAAGCATTTTGTGCATTTTCAATCTCCTGCTGAGATTCGGCTCGTACTCCAGAGTGGTCAGAGTAGGATGTCACCCCACTCCGACGCCCTTCCTGCAGCAGGCACTGTATTTCGCTTGTTAGCTTCTCCCCAATGGGCTAGTGCCTGCGAGTGGGTCATGCTCCTGATTTGTAAACGAAAAACCAGTCCCCAAGTACAAGGAGCCTCCGACCCTTCAGGGCGGCCTCTTAAAACAACGAGCATGAGGCAGCCCGTCCATCGTCATCGTCCAGACAAGAAATACAAAGAGGCCCTTTCCTGGAAACGGAGCTTTAATCACAGTGGTTTGGAGCAGCACACTGATTACATCCCTTACGCGTTTCGGCAACAGCCTTGATCACAGGTAGGAATCAGATTAAAAGCAAAGTGCATTGTGTCCGCTCTTTTATATTGAAAGTTCACATGACCAGCAGTTAAAATACAAGTCCCATAATGCTCTGTACTGCTGCATATTTACATAGAATCACAGTGGATCTTGTTCTTACTTGATGTTACATAAAGTTTTCTTTTTTTGTACCTGCATTAACGTAGTGGCAGTATATTCTTGGTCATGCGATCTTAGATCGTAAGCATTTTGTGCATTTTCAATCTCCTGCTGAGATTCAGCTCGTACTCCAGAGTGGTCAGAGTAGGATGTCACCCCACTCCGACGCCCTTCCTGCAGCAGGCACTGTATTTCGCTTGTTAGCTTCTCCCCAATGGGCTAGCGCCTGCGAGTGGGTCATGCTCCTGATTTGTAAACGAAAAACCAGTCCCCAAGTACAAGGAGCCTCCGACCCTTCAGGGCGGCCTCTTAAAACAACGAGCATGAGGCAGCCCGTCCATCGTCATCGTCCAGACAAGAAATACAAAGAGGCCCTATCCTGGAAACGGAGCTTTAATCACAGTGGTTTGGAGCAGCACACTGATTACATCCCTTACGCGTTTCGGCAACAGCCTTGATCACAGGTAGGAATCAGATTAAAAGCAAAGTGCATTGTGTCCGCTCTTTTATATTGAAAGGTCACATGACCAGCAGTTAAAATACAAGTCCCATAATGCTCTGTACTGCTGCATATTTACATAGAATCACAGTAGATCTTGTTCTTACTTGATGTTACATAAAGTTTTCTTTTTTTGTACCTGCATTAACGTTGTGGCAGTATATTCTTGGTCATGCGATCTTAGATCGTAAGCATTTTGTGCATTTTCAATCTCCTGCTGAGATTCGGCTCGTACTCCAGAGTGGTCAGAGTAGGATGTCACCCCACTCCGACGCCCTTCCTGCAGCAGGCACTGTATTTCGCTTGTTAGCTTCTCCCCAATGGGCTAGTGCCTGCGAGTGGGTCATGCTCCTGATTTGTAAACGAAAAACCAGTCCCCAAGTACAAGGAGCCTCCGACCCTTCAGGGCGGCCTCTTAAAACAACGAGCATGAGGCAGCCCGTCCATCGTCATCGTCCAGACAAGAAATACAAAGAGGCCTTTTCCTGGAAACGGAGCTTTAATCACAGTGGTTTGGAGCAGCACACTGATTACATCCCTTACGCGTTTCGGCAACAGCCTTGATCACAGGTAGGAATCAGATTAAAAGCAAAGTGCATTGTGTCCGCTCTTTTATATTGAAAGGTCACATGACCAGCAGTTAAAATACAAGTCCCATAATGCTCTGTACTGCTGCATATTTACATAGAATCACAGTAGATCTTGTTCTTACTTGATGTTACATAAAGTTTTCTTTTTTTGTACCTGCATTAACGTTGTGGCAGTATATTCTTGGTCATGCGATCTTAGATCGTAAGCATTTTGTGCATTTTCAATCTCCTGCTGAGATTCGGCTCGTACTCCAGAGTGGTCAGAGTAGGATGTCACCCCACTCCGACGCCCTTCCTGCAGCAGGCACTGTATTTCGCTTGTTAGCTTCTCCCCAATGGGCTAGTGCCTGCGAGTGGGTCATGCTCCTGATTTGTAAACGAAAAACCAGTCCCCAAGTACAAGGAGCCTCCGACCCTTCAGGGCGGCCTCTTAAAACAACGAGCATGAGGCAGCCCGTCCATCGTCATCGTCCAGACAAGAAATACAAAGAGGCCTTTTCCTGGAAACGGAGCTTTAATCACAGTGGTTTGGAGCAGCACACTGATTACATCCCTTACGCGTTTCGGCAACAGCCTTGATCACAGGTAGGAATCAGATTAAAAGCAAAGTGCATTGTGTCCGCTATTTTATATTGAAAGGTCACATGACCAGCAGTTAAAATACAAGTCCCATAATGCTCTGTACTGCTGCATATTTACATAGAATCACAGTGGATCTTGTTCTTACTTGATGTTACATAAAGTTTTCTTTTTTTGTACCTGCATTAACGTTGAGGCAGTATATTCTTAGTCATGCGATCTTAGATCGTAAGCATTTTGTGCATTTTCAATCTCCTGCTGAGATTCGGCTCGTACTCCAGAGTGGTCAGAGTAGGATGTCACCCCACTCCGATGCCCTTCCTGCAGCAGGCACTGTATTTCGCTTGTTAGCTTCTCCCCAATGGGCTAGTGCCTGCGAGTGGGTCATGCTCCTGATTTGTAAACGAAAAACCAGTCCCCAAGTACAAGGAGCCTCCGACCCTTCAGGGCGGCCTCTTAAAACAACGAGCATGAGGCAGCCCGTCCATCGTCATTGTCCAGACAAGAAATACAAAGAGGCCCTTTCCTGGAAACGGAGCTTTAATCACAGTGGTTTGGAGCAGCACACTGATTACATCCCTAACGCGTTTCGGCAACAGCCTTGATCACAGGTAGGAATCAGATTAAAAGCAAAGTGCATTGTGTCCGCTCTTTTATATTGAAAGGTCACATGACCAGCAGTTAAAATACAAGTCCCATAATGCTCTGTACTGCTGCATATTTACATAGAATCACAGTGGATCTTGTTCTTACTTGATGTTACATAAAGTTTTCTTTTTTTGTACCTGCATTAACGTTGTGGCAGTATATTCTTGGTCATGCGATCTTAGATCGTAAGCATTTTGTGCATTTTCAATCTCCTGCTGAGATTCAGCTCGTACTCCAGAGTGGTCAGAGTAGGATGTCACCCCACTCCGACGCCCTTCCTGCAGCAGGCACTGTATTTCGCTTGTTAGCTTCTCCCCAATGGGCTAGCGCCTGTGAGTGGGTCATGCTCCTGATTTGTAAACGAAAAACCAGTCCCCAAGTACAAGGAGCCTCCGACCCTTCAGGGCGGCCTCTTAAAACAACGAGCATGAGGCAGCCCGTCCATCGTCATCGTCCAGACAAGAAATACAAAGAGGCCCTTTCCTGGAAACGGAGCTTTAATCACAGTGGTTTGGAGCAGCACACTGATTACATCCCTTACGCGTTTCGGCAACAGCCTTGATCACAGGTAGGAATCAGATTAAAAGCAAAGTGCATTGTGTCCGCTCTTTTATATTGAAAGGTCACATGACCAGCAGTTAAAATACAAGTCCCATAATGCTCTGTACTGCTGCATATTTACATAGAATCACAGTAGATCTTGTTCTTACTTGATGTTACATAAAGTTTTCTTTTTTTGTACCTGCATTAACGTTGTGGCAGTATATTCTTGGTCATGCGATCTTAGATCATAAGCATTTTGTGCATTTTCAATCTCCTGCTGAGATTCGGCTCGTACTCCAGAGTGGTCAGAGTAGGATGTCACCCCACTCCGACGCCCTTCCTGCAGCAGGCACTGTATTTCGCTTGTTAGCTTCTCCCCAATGGGCTAGTGCCTGCGAGTGGGTCATGCTCCTGATTTGTAAACGAAAAACCAGTCCCCAAGTACAAGGAGCCTCCGACCCTTCAGGGCGGCCTCTTAAAACAACGAGCATGAGGCAGCCCGTCCATCGTCATCGTCCAGACAAGAAATACAAAGAGGCCCTTTCCTGGAAACGGAGCTTTAATCACAGTGGTTTGGAGCAGCACACTGATTACATCCCTTATGCGTTTCGGCAACAGCCTTGATCACAGGTAGGAATCAGATTAAAAGCAAAGTGCATTGTGTCCGCTCTTTTATATTGAAAGGTCACATGATCAGCAGTTAAAATACAAGTCCCATAATGCTCTGTACTGCTGCATATTTACATAGAATCACAGTGGATCTTGTTCTTACTTGATGTTACATAAAGTTCTCTTTTTTTGTACCTGCATTAACGTTGTGGCAGTATATTCTTAGTCATGCGATCTTAGATCGTAAGCATTTTGTGCATTTTCAATCTCCTGCTGAGATTCGGCTCGTACTCCAGAGTGGTCAGAGTAGGATGTCACCCCACTGCGACGCCCTTCCTGCAGCAGGCACTGTATTTCGCTTGTTAGCTTCTCCCCATTGGGCTAGTGCCTGCGAGTGGGTCATGCTCCTGATTTGTAAATGAAAAACCAGTCCCCAAGTACAAGGAGCCTCCGACCCTTCAGGGCGGCCTCTTAAAACAACGAGCATGAGGCAGCCCGTCCATCGTCATCGTCCAGACAAGAAATACAAAGAGGCCCTTTCCTGGAAACGGAGCTTTAATCACAGTGGTTTGGAGCAGCACACTGATTACATCCCTTACGCGTTTCGGCAACAGCCTTGATCACAGGTAGGAATCAGATTAAAAGCAAAGTGCATTGTGTCCGCTCTTTTATATTGAAAGGTCACATGACCAGCAGTTAAAATACAAGTCCCATAATGCTCTGTACTGCTGCATATTTACATAGAATCACAGTAGATCTTGTTCTTACTTGATGTTACATAAAGTTTTCTTTTTTTGTACCTGCATTAACGTTGTGGCAGTATATTCTTGGTCATGCGATCTTAGATCGTAAGCATTTTGTGCATTTTCAATCTCCTGCTGAGATTCGGCTCGTACTCCAGAGTGGTCAGAGTAGGATGTCACCCCACTCCGACGCCCTTCCTGCAGCAGGCACTGTATTTCGCTTGTTAGCTTCTCCCCAATGGGCTAGTGCCTGCGAGTGGGTCATGCTCCTGATTTGTAAACGAAAAACCAGTCCCCAAGTACAAGGAGCCTCCGACCCTTCAGGGCGGCCTCTTAAAACAACGAGCATGAGGCAGCCCGTCCATCGTCATCGTCCAGACAAGAAATACAAAGAGGCCTTTTCCTGGAAACGGAGCTTTAATCACAGTGGTTTGGAGCAGCACACTGATTACATCCCTTACGCGTTTCGGCAACAGCCTTGATCACAGGTAGGAATCAGATTAAAAGCAAAGTGCATTGTGTCCGCTCTTTTATATTGAAAGGTCACATGACCAGCAGTTAAAATACAAGTCCCATAATGCTCTGTACTGCTGCATATTTACATAGAATCACAGTGGATCTTGTTCTTACTTGATGTTACATAAAGTTTTCTTTTTTTGTACCTGCATTAACGTTGAGGCAGTATATTCTTAGTCATGCGATCTTAGATCGTAAGCATTTTGTGCATTTTCAATCTCCTGCTGAGATTCGGCTCGTACTCCAGAGTGGTCAGAGTAGGATGTCACCCCACTCCGACGCCCTTCCTGCAGCAGGCACTGTATTTCGCTTGTTAGCTTCTCCCCAATGGGCTAGTGCCTGCGAGTGGGTCATGCTCCTGATTTGTAAACGAAAAACCAGTCCCCAAGTACAAGGAGCCTCCGACCCTTCAGGGCGGCCTCTTAAAACAACGAGCATGAGGCAGCCCGTCCATCGTCATCGTCCAGACAAGAAATACAAAAAGGCCCTTTCCTGGAAACGGAGCTTTAATCACAGTGGTTTGGAGCAGCACACTGATTACATCCCTAACGCGTTTCGGCAACAGCCTTGATCACAGGTAGGAATCAGATTAAAAGCAAAGTGCATTGTGTCCGCTCTTTTATATTGAAAGGTCACATGACCAGCATTTAAAATACAAGTCCCATAATGCTCTGTACTGCTGCATATTTACATAGAATCACAGTGGATCTTGTTCTTACTTGATGTTACATAAAGTTTTCTTTTTTTGTACCTGCATTAACGTTGTGGCAGTATATTCTTGGTCATGCGATCTTAGATCGTAAGCATTTTGTGCATTTTCAATCTCCTGCTGAGATTCAGCTCGTACTCCAGACTGGTCAGAGTAGGATGTCACCCCACTCCGACGCCCTTCCTGCAGCACGCACTGTATTTCGCTTGTTAGCTTCTCCCCAATGGGCTAGCGCCTGCGAGTGGGTCATGCTCCTGATTTGTAAACGAAAAACCAGTCCCCAAGTACAAGGAGCCTCCGACCCTTCAGGGCGGCCTCTTAAAACAACGAGCATGAGGCAGCCCGTCCATCGTCATCGTCCAGACAAGAAATACAAAGAGGCCCTTTCCTGGAAACGGAGCTTTAATCACAGTGGTTTGGAGCAGCACACTGATTACATCCCTTACGCGTTTCGGCAACAGCCTTGATCACAGGTAGGAATCAGATTAAAAGCAAAGTGCATTGTGTCCGCTCTTTTATATTGAAAGGTCACATGACCAGCAGTTAAAATACAAGTCCCATAATGCTCTGTACTGCTGCATATTTACATAGAATCACAGTAGATCTTGTTCTTACTTGATGTTACATAAAGTTTTCTTTTTTTGTACCTGCATTACCGTTGTGGCAGTATATTCTTGGTCATGCGATCTTAGATCGTAAGCATTTTGTGCATTTTCAATCTCCTGCTGAGATTCGGCTCGTACTCCAGAGTGGTCAGAGTAGGATGTCACCCCACTCCGACGCCCTTCCTGCAGCAGGCACTGTATTTCGCTTGTTAGCTTCTTCCCAATGGGCTAGTGCCTGCGAGTGGGTCATGCTCCTGATTTGTAAACGAAAAACCAGTCCCCAAGTACAAGGAGCCTCCGACCCTTCAGGGCGGCCTCTTAAAACAACGAGCATGAGGCAGCCCGTCCATCGTCATCGTCCAGACAAGAAATACAAAGAGGCCCTTTCCTGGAAACGGAGCTTTAATCACAGTGGTTTGGAGCAGCACACTGATTACATCCCTTACGCGTTTCGGCAACAGCCTTGATCACAGGTAGGAATCAGATTAAAAGCAAAGTGCATTGTGTCCGCTCTTTTATATTGAAAGGTCACATGACCAGCAGTTAAAATACAAGTCCCATAATGCTCTGTACTGCTGCATATTTACATAGAATCACAGTGGATCTTGTTCTTACTTGATGTTACATAAAGTTTTCTTTTTTTGTACCTGCATTAACGTTGTGGCAGTATATTCTTGGTCATGCGATCTTAGATCGTAAGCATTTTGTGCATTTTCAATCTCCTGCTGAGATTCAGCTCGTACTCCAGAGTGGTCAGAGTAGGATGTCACCCCACTCCGACGCCCTTCCTGCAGCAGGCACTGTATTTCGCTTGTTAGCTTCTCCCCAATGGGCTAGCGCCTGCGAGTGGGTCATGCTCCTGATTTGTAAACGAAAAACCAGTCCCCAAGTACAAGGAGCCTCCGACCCTTCAGGGCGGCCTCTTAAAACAACGAGCATGAGGCAGCCCGTCCATCGTCATCGTCCAGACAAGAAATACAAAGAGGCCCTTTCCTGGAAACGGAGCTTTAATCACAGTGGTTTGGAGCAGCACACTGATTACATCCCTTACGCGTTTCGGCAACAGCCTTGATCACAGGTAGGAATCAGATTAAAAGCAAAGTGCATTGTGTCCGCTCTTTTATATTGAAAGGTCACATGACCAGCAGTTAAAATACAAGTCCCATAATGCTCTGTACTGCTGCATATTTACATAGAATCACAGTAGATCTTGTTCTTACTTGATGTTACATAAAGTTTTCTTTTTTTGTACCTGCATTAACGTTGAGGCAGTATATTCTTAGTCATGCGATCTTAGATCGTAAGCATTTTGTGCATTTTCAATCTCCTGCTGAGATTCGGCTCGTACTCCAGAGTGGTCAGAGTAGGATGTCACCCCACTCCGATGCCCTTCCTGCAGCAGGCACTGTATTTCGCTTGTTAGCTTCTCCCCAATGGGCTAGTGCCTGCGAGTGGGTCATGCTCCTGATTTGTAAACGAAAAACCAGTCCCCAAGTACAAGGAGCCTCCGACCCTTCAGGGCGGCCTCTTAAAACAACGAGCATGAGGCAGCCCGTCCATCGTCATTGTCCAGACAAGAAATACAAAGAGGCCCTTTCCTGGAAACGGAGCTTTAATCACAGTGGTTTGGAGCAGCACACTGATTACATCCCTAACGCGTTTCGGCAACAGCCTTGATCACAGGTAGGAATCAGATTAAAAGCAAAGTGCATTGTGTCCGCTCTTTTATATTGAAAGGTCACATGACCAGCAGTTAAAATACAAGTCCCATAATGCTCTGTACTGCTGCATATTTACATAGAATCACAGTGGATCTTGTTCTTACTTGATGTTACATAAAGTTTTCTTTTTTTGTACCTGCATTAACGTTGTGGCAGTATATTCTTGGTCATGCGATCTTAGATCGTAAGCATTTTGTGCATTTTCAATCTCCTGCTGAGATTCAGCTCGTACTCCAGAGTGGTCAGAGTAGGATGTCACCCCACTCCGACGCCCTTCCTGCAGCAGGCACTGTATTTCGCTTGTTAGCTTCTCCCCAATGGGCTAGCGCCTGTGAGTGGGTCATGCTCCTGATTTGTAAACGAAAAACCAGTCCCCAAGTACAAGGAGCCTCCGACCCTTCAGGGCGACCTCTTAAAACAACGAGCATGAGGCAGCCCGTCCATCGTCATCGTCCAGACAAGAAATACAAAGAGGCCCTTTCCTGGAAACGGAGCTTTAATCACAGTGGTTTGGAGCAGCACACTGATTACATCCCTTACGCGTTTCGGCAACAGCCTTGATCACAGGTAGGAATCAGATTAAAAGCAAAGTGCATTGTGTCCGCTCTTTTATATTGAAAGGTCACATGACCAGCAGTTAAAATACAAGTCCCATAATGCTCTGTACTGCTGCATATTTACATAGAATCACAGTAGATCTTGTTCTTACTTGATGTTACATAAAGTTTTCTTTTTTTGTACCTGCATTAACGTTGTGGCAGTATATTCTTGGTCATGCGATCTTAGATCATAAGCATTTTGTGCATTTTCAATCTCCTGCTGAGATTCGGCTCGTACTCCAGAGTGGTCAGAGTAGGATGTCACCCCACTCCGACGCCCTTCCTGCAGCAGGCACTGTATTTCGCTTGTTAGCTTCTCCCCAATGGGCTAGTGCCTGCGAGTGGGTCATGCTCCTGATTTGTAAACGAAAAACCAGTCCCCAAGTACAAGGAGCCTCCGACCCTTCAGGGCGGCCTCTTAAAACAACGAGCATGAGGCAGCCCGTCCATCGTCATCGTCCAGACAAGAAATACAAAGAGGTCCTTTCCTGGAAACGGAGCTTTAATCACAGTGGTTTGGAGCAGCACACTGATTACATCCCTTATGCGTTTCGGCAACAGCCTTGATCACAGGTAGGAATCAGATTAAAAGCAAAGTGCATTGTGTCCGCTCTTTTATATTGAAAGGTCACATGATCAGCAGTTAAAATACAAGTCCCATAATGCTCTGTACTGCTGCATATTTACATAGAATCACAGTGGATCTTGTTCTTACTTGATGTTACATAAAGTTCTCTTTTTTTGTACCTGCATTAACGTTGTGGCAGTATATTCTTAGTCATGCGATCTTAGATCGTAAGCATTTTGTGCATTTTCAATCTCCTGCTGAGATTCGGCTCGTACTCCAGAGTGGTCAGAGTAGGATGTCACCCCACTGCGACGCCCTTCCTGCAGCAGGCACTGTATTTCGCTTGTTAGCTTCTCCCCATTGGGCTAGTGCCTGCGAGTGGGTCATGCTCCTGATTTGTAAATGAAAAACCAGTCCCCAAGTACAAGGAGCCTCCGACCCTTCAGGGCGGCCTCTTAAAACAACGAGCATGAGGCAGCCCGTCCATCGTCATCGTCCAGACAAGAAATACAAAGAGGCCCTTTCCTGGAAACGGAGCTTTAATCACAGTGGTTTGGAGCAGCACACTGATTACATCCCTTACGCGTTTCGGCAACAGCCTTGATCACAGGTAGGAATCAGATTAAAAGCAAAGTGCATTGTGTCCGCTCTTTTATATTGAAAGGTCACATGACCAGCAGTTAAAATACAAGTCCCATAATGCTCTGTACTGCTGCATATTTACATAGAATCACAGTAGATCTTGTTCTTACTTGATGTTACATAAAGTTTTCTTTTTTTGTACCTGCATTAACGTTGTGGCAGTATATTCTTGGTCATGCGATCTTAGATCGTAAGCATTTTGTGCATTTTCAATCTCCTGCTGAGATTCGGCTCGTACTCCAGAGTGGTCAGAGTAGGATGTCACCCCACTCCGACGCCCTTCCTGCAGCAGGCACTGTATTTCGCTTGTTAGCTTCTCCCCAATGGGCTAGTGCCTGCGAGTGGGTCATGCTCCTGATTTGTAAACGAAAAACCAGTCCCCAAGTACAAGGAGCCTCCGACCCTTCAGGGCGGCCTCTTAAAACAACGAGCATGAGGCAGCCCGTCCATCGTCATCGTCCAGACAAGAAATACAAAGAGGCCTTTTCCTGGAAACGGAGCTTTAATCACAGTGGTTTGGAGCAGCACACTGATTACATCCCTTACGCGTTTCGGCAACAGCCTTGATCACAGGTAGGAATCAGATTAAAAGCAAAGTGCATTGTGTCCGCTCTTTTATATTGAAAGGTCACATGACCAGCAGTTAAAATACAAGTCCCATAATGCTCTGTACTGCTGCATATTTACATAGAATCACAGTGGATCTTGTTCTTACTTGATGTTACATAAAGTTTTCTTTTTTTGTACCTGCATTAACGTTGAGGCAGTATATTCTTAGTCATGCGATCTTAGATCGTAAGCATTTTGTGCATTTTCAATCTCCTGCTGAGATTCGGCTCGTACTCCAGAGTGGTCAGAGTAGGATGTCACCCCACTCCGACGCCCTTCCTGCAGCAGGCACTGTATTTCGCTTGTTAGCTTCTCCCCAATGGGCTAGTGCCTGCGAGTGGGTCATGCTCCTGATTTGTAAACGAAAAACCAGTCCCCAAGTACAAGGAGCCTCCGACCCTTCAGGGCGGCCTCTTAAAACAACGAGCATGAGGCAGCCCGTCCATCGTCATCGTCCAGACAAGAAATACAAAAAGGCCCTTTCCTGGAAACGGAGCTTTAATCACAGTGGTTTGGAGCAGCACACTGATTACATCCCTAACGCGTTTCGGCAACAGCCTTGATCACAGGTAGGAATCAGATTAAAAGCAAAGTGCATTGTGTCCGCTCTTTTATATTGAAAGGTCACATGACCAGCATTTAAAATACAAGTCCCATAATGCTCTGTACTGCTGCATATTTACATAGAATCACAGTGGATCTTGTTCTTACTTGATGTTACATAAAGTTTTCTTTTTTTGTACCTGCATTAACGTTGTGGCAGTATATTCTTGGTCATGCGATCTTAGATCGTAAGCATTTTGTGCATTTTCAATCTCCTGCTGAGATTCAGCTCGTACTCCAGACTGGTCAGAGTAGGATGTCACCCCACTCCGACGCCCTTCCTGCAGCAGGCACTGTATTTCGCTTGTTAGCTTCTCCCCAATGGGCTAGCGCCTGCGAGTGGGTCATGCTCCTGATTTGTAAACGAAAAACCAGTCCCCAAGTACAAGGAGCCTCCGACCCTTCAGGGCGGCCTCTTAAAACAACGAGCATGAGGCAGCCCGTCCATCGTCATCGTCCAGACAAGAAATACAAAGAGGCCCTTTCCTGGAAACGGAGCTTTAATCACAGTGGTTTGGAGCAGCACACTGATTACATCCCTTACGCGTTTCGGCAACAGCCTTGATCACAGGTAGGAATCAGATTAAAAGCAAAGTGCATTGTGTCCGCTCTTTTATATTGAAAGGTCACATGACCAGCAGTTAAAATACAAGTCCCATAATGCTCTGTACTGCTGCATATTTACATAGAATCACAGTAGATCTTGTTCTTACTTGATGTTACATAAAGTTTTCTTTTTTTGTACCTGCATTACCGTTGTGGCAGTATATTCTTGGTCATGCGATCTTAGATCGTAAGCATTTTGTGCATTTTCAATCTCCTGCTGAGATTCGGCTCGTACTCCAGAGTGGTCAGAGTAGGATGTCACCCCACTCCGACGCCCTTCCTGCAGCAGGCACTGTATTTCGCTTGTTAGCTTCTTCCCAATGGGCTAGTGCCTGCGAGTGGGTCATGCTCCTGATTTGTAAACGAAAAACCAGTCCCCAAGTACAAGGAGCCTCCGACCCTTCAGGGCGGCCTCTTAAAACAACGAGCATGAGGCAGCCCGTCCATCGTCATCGTCCAGACAAGAAATACAAAGAGGCCCTTTCCTGGAAACGGAGCTTTAATCACAGTGGTTTGGAGCAGCACACTGATTACATCCCTTACGCGTTTCGGCAACAGCCTTGATCACAGGTAGGAATCAGATTAAAAGCAAAGTGCATTGTGTCCGCTCTTTTATATTGAATGGTCACATGATCAGCAGTTAAAATACAAGTCCCATAATGCTCTGTACTGCTGCATATTTACATAGAATCACAGTGGATCTTGTTCTTACTTGATGTTACATAAAGTTCTCTTTTTTTGTACCTGCATTAACGTTGTGGCAGTATATTCTTAGTCATGCGATCTTAGATCGTAAGCATTTTGTGCATTTTCAATCTCCTGCTGAGATTCGGCTCGTACTCCAGAGTGGTCAGAGTAGGATGTCACCCCACTGCGACGCCCTTCCTGCAGCAGGCACTGTATTTCGCTTATTAGCTTCTCCCCAATGGGCTAGTGCCTGCGAGTGGGTCATGCTCCTGATTTGTAAATGAAAAACCAGTCCCCAAGTACAAGGAGCCTCCGACCCTTCAGGGCGGCCTCTTAAAACAACGAGCATGAGGCAGCCCGTCCATCGTCATCGTCCAGACAAGAAATACAAAGAGGCCCTTTCCTGGAAATGGAGCTTTAATCACAGTGGTTTGGAGCAGCACACTGATTACATCCCTTACGCGTTTCGGCAACAGCCTTGATCACAGGTAGGAATCAGATTAAAAGCAAAGTGCATTGTGTCCGCTCTTTTATATTGTAAGGTCACATGACCAGCAGTTAAAATACAAGTCCCATAATGCTCTGTACTGCTGCATATTTACATAGAATCACAGTGGATCTTGTTCTTACTTGATGTTACATAAAGTTTTCTTTTTTTGTACCTGCATTAACGTTGTGGCAGTATATTCTTGGTCATGCGATCTTAGATCGTAAGCATTTTGTGCATTTTCAATCTCCTGCTGAGATTCGGCTCGTACTCCAGAGTGGTCAGAGTAGGATGTCACCCCACTCCGACGCCCTTCCTGCAGCAGGCACTGTATTTCGCTTGTTAGCTTCTCCCCAATGGGCTAGTGCCTGCGAGTGGGTCATGCTCCTGATTTGTAAACGAAAAACCAGTCCCCAAGTACAAGGAGCCTCCGACCCTTCAGGGCGGCCTCTTAAAACAACGAGCATGAGGCAGCCCGTCCATCGTCATCGTCCAGACAAGAAATACAAAGAGGCCCTTTCCTGGAAACGGAGCTTTAATCACAGTGGTTTGGAGCAGCACACTGATTACATCCCTTACGCGTTTCGGCAACAGCCTTGATCACAGGTAGGAATCAGATTAAAAGCAAAGTGCATTGTGTCCGCTCTTTTATATTGAAAGGTCACATGACCAGAAGTTAAAATACAAGTCCCATAATGCTCTGTACTGCTGCATATTTACATAGAATCACAGTGGATCTTGTTCTTACTTGATGTTACATAAAGTTTTCTTTTTTTGTACCTGCATTAACGTTGTGGCAGTATATTCTTGGTCATGCGATCTTAGATCGTAAGCATTTTGTGCATTTTCAATCTCCTGCTGAGATTCGGCTCGTACTCCAGAGTGGTCAGAGTAGGATGTCACCCCACTCCGACGCCCTTCCTGCAGCAGGCACTGTATTTCGCTTGTTAGCTTCTCCCCAATGGGCTAGTGCCTGCGAGTGGGTCATGCTCCTGATTTGTAAACGAAAAACCAGTCTCCAAGTACAAGGAGCCTCCGACCCTTCAGGGCAGCCTCTTAAAACAACGAGCATGAGGCAGCCCGTCCATCGTCATCGTCCAGACAAGAAATACAAAGAGGCCCTTTCCTGGAAACGGAGCTTTAATCACAGTGGTTTGGAGCAGCACACTGATTACATCCCTTACGCGTTTCGGCAACAGCCTTGATCACAGGTAGGAATCAGATTAAAAGCAAAGTGCATTGTGTCCGCTCTTTTATATTGAAAGGTCACATGACCAGCAGTTAAAATACAAGTCCCATAATGCTCTGTACTGCTGCATATTTACATAGAATCACAGTGGATCTTGTTCTTACTTGATGTTACATAAAGTTTTCTTTTTTTGTACCTGCATTAACGTTGTGGCAGTATATTCTTAGTCATGCGATCTTAGATCGTAAGCATTTTGTGCATTTTCAATCTCCTGCTGAGATTCGGCTCGTACTCCAGAGTGGTCAGAGTAGGATGTCACCCCACTCCGACGCCCTTCCTGCAGCAGGCACTGTATTTCGCTTGTTAGCTTCTCCCCAATGGGCTAGTGCCTGCGAGTGGGTCATGCTCCTGATTTGTAAACGAAAAACCAGTCCCCAAGTACAAGGAGCCTCCGACCCTTCAGGGCGGCCTCTTAAAACAACGAGCATGAGGCAGCCCGTCCATCGTCATCGTCCAGACAAGAAATACAAAGAGGCCTTTTCCTGGAAACGGAGCTTTAATCACAGTGGTTTGGAGCAGCACACTGATTACATCCCTTACGCGTTTCGGCAACAGCCTTGATCACAGGTAGGAATCAGATTAAAAGCAAAGTGCATTGTGTCCGCTCTTTTATATTGAAAGGTCACATGACCAGCAGTTAAAATACAAGTCCCATAATGCTCTGTACTGCTGCATATTTACATAGAATCACAGTGGATCTTGTTCTTACTTGATGTTACATAAAGTTTTCTTTTTTTGTACCTGCATTAACGTTGAGGCAGTATATTCTTAGTCATGCGATCTTAGATCGTAAGCATTTTGTGCATTTTCAATCTCCTGCTGAGATTCGGCTCGTACTCCAGAGTGGTCAGAGTAGGATGTCACCCCACTCCGACGCCCTTCCTGCAGCAGGCACTGTATTTCGCTTGTTAGCTTCTCCCCAATGGGCTAGTGCCTGCGAGTGGGTCATGCTCCTGATTTGTAAACGAAAAACCAGTCCCCAAGTACAAGGAGCCTCCGACCCTTCAGGGCGGCCTCTTAAAACAACGAGCATGAGGCAGCCCGTCCATCGTCATCGTCCAGACAAGAAATACAAAGAGGCCCTTTCCTGGAAACGGAGCTTTAATCACAGTGGTTTGGAGCAGCACACTGATTACATCCCTAACGCGTTTCGGCAACAGCCTTGATCACAGGTAGGAATCAGATTAAAAGCAAAGTGCATTGTGTCCGGTCTTTTATATTGAAAGGTCACATGACCAGCAGTTAAAATACAAGTCCCATAATGCTCTGTACTGCTGCATATTTACATAGAATCACAGTGGATCTTGTTCTTACTTGATGTTACATAAAGTTTTCTTTTTTTGTACCTGCATTAACGTTGTGGCAGTATATTCTTGGTCATGCGATCTTAGTTCGTAAGCATTTTGTGCATTTTCAATCTCCTGCTGAGATTCGGCTCGTACTCCAGAGTGGTCAGAGTAGGATGTCACCCCACTCCGACGCCCTTCCTGCAGCAGGCACTGTATTTCGCTTGTTAGCTTCTCCCCAATGGGCTAGTGCCTGCGAGTGGGTCATGCTCCTGATATGTAAACGAAAAACCAGTCCCCAAGTACAAGGAGCCTCCGACCCTTCAGGGCGGCCTCTTAAAACAATGAGCATGAGGCAGCCCGTCCATCGTCATCGTCCAGACAAGAAATACAAAGAGGCCCTTTCCTGGAAACGGAGCTTTAATCACAGTGGTTTGGAGCAGCACACTGATTACATCCCTTACGCGTTTCGGCAACAGCCTTGATCACAGGTAGGAATCAGATTAAAAGCAAAGTGCATTGTGTCCGCTCTTTTATATTGAAAGGTCACATGACCAGCAGTTAAAATACAAGTCCCATAATGCTCTGTACTGCTGCATATTTACATAGAATCACAGTGGATCTTGTTCTTACTTGATGTTACATAAAGTTTTCTTTTTTTGTACCTGCATTAACGTTGTGGCAGTATATTCTTAGTCATGCGATCTTAGATCGTAAGCATTTTGTGCATTTTCAATCTCCTGCTGAGATTCGGCTCGTACTCCAGAGTGGTCAGAGTAGGATGTCACCCCACTCCGACGCCCTTCCTGCAGCAGGCACTGTATTTCGCTTGTTAGCTTCTCCCCAATGGGCTAGTGCCTGCGAGTGGGTCATGCTCCTGATTTGTAAACGAAAAACCAGTCCCCAAGTACAAGGAGCCTCCGACCCTTCAGGGCGGCCTCTTAAAACAACGAGCATGAGGCAGCCCGTCCATCGTCATCGTCCAGACAAGAAATACAAAGAGGCCCTTTCCTGGAAACGGAGCTTTAATCACAGTGGTTTGGAGCAGCACACTGATTACATCCCTAACGCGTTTCGGCAACAGCCTTGATCACAGGTAGGAATCAGATTAAAAGCAAAGTGCATTGTGTCCGCTCTTTTATATTGAAAGGTCACATGACCAGCAGTTAAAATACAAGTCCCATAATGCTCTGTACTGCTGCATATTTACATAGAATCACAGTGGATCTTGTTCTTACTTGATGTTACATAAAGTTCTCTTTTTTTGTACCTGCATTAACGTTGTGGCAGTATATTCTTAGTCATGCGATCTTAGATCGTAAGCATTTTGTGCATTTTCAATCTCCTGCTGAGATTCGGCTCGTACTCCAGAGTGGTCAGAGTAGGATGTCACCCCACTGCGACGCCCTTCCTGCAGCAGGCACTGTATTTCGCTTGTTAGCTTCTCCCCAATGGGCTAGTGCCTGCGAGTGGGTCATGCTCCTGATTTGTAAACGAAAAACCAGTCCCCAAGTACAAGGAGCCTCCGACCCTTCAGGGCGGCCTCTTAAAACAACGAGCATGAGGCAGCCCGTCCATCGTCATCGTCCAGACAAGAAATACAAAGAGGCCCTTTCCTGGAAATGGAGCTTTAATCACAGTGGTTTGGAGCAGCACACTGATTACATCCCTTACGCGTTTCGGCAACAGCCTTGATCACAGGTAGGAATCAGATTAAAAGCAAAGTGCATTGTGTCCGCTCTTTTATATTGTAAGGTCACATGACCAGCAGTTAAAATACAAGTCCCATAATGCTCTGTACTGCTGCATATTTACATAGAATCACAGTGGATCTTGTTCTTACTTGATGTTACATAAAGTTTTCTTTTTTTGTACCTGCATTAACGTTGTGGCAGTATATTCTTGGTCATGCGATCTTAGATCGTAAGCATTTTGTGCATTTTCAATCTCCTGCTGAGATTCGGCTCGTACTCCAGAGTGGTCAGAGTAGGATGTCACCCCACTTTGACGCCCTTCCTGCAGCAGGCACTGTATTTCGCTTGTTAGCTTCTCCCCAATGGGCTAGTGCCTGCGAGTGGGTCATGCTCCTGATTTGTAAACGAAAAACCAGTCCCCAAGTACAAGGAGCCTCCGACCCTTCAGGGCGGCCTCTTAAAACAACGAGCATGAGGCAGCCCGTCCATCGTCATCGTCCAGACAAGAAATACAAAGAGGCCCTTTCCTGGAAACGGAGCTTTAATCACAGTGGTTTGGAGCAGCACACTGATTACATCCCTTACGCGTTTCGGCAACAGCCTTGATCACAGGTAGGAATCAGATTAAAAGCAAAGTGCATTGTGTCCGCTCTTTTATATTGAAAGGTCACATGACCAGAAGTTAAAATACAAGTCCCATAATGCTCTGTACTGCTGCATATTTACATAGAATCACAGTGGATCTTGTTCTTACTTGATGTTACATAAAGTTTTCTTTTTTTGTACCTGCATTAACGTTGTGGCAGTATATTCTTGGTCATGCGATCTTAGATCGTAAGCATTTTGTGCATTTTCAATCTCCTGCTGAGATTCGGCTCGTACTCCAGAGTGGTCAGAGTAGGATGTCACCCCACTCCGACGCCCTTCCTGCAGCAGGCACTGTATTTCGCTTGTTAGCTTCTCCCCAATGGGCTAGTGCCTGCGAGTGGGTCATGCTCCTGATTTGTAAACGAAAAACCAGTCTCCAAGTACAAGGAGCCTCCGACCCTTCAGGGCAGCCTCTTAAAACAACGAGCATGAGGCAGCCCGTCCATCGTCATCGTCCAGACAAGAAATACAAAGAGGCCCTTTCCTGGAAACGGAGCTTTAATCACAGTGGTTTGGAGCAGCACACTGATTACATCCCTTACGCGTTTCGGCAACAGCCTTGATCACAGGTAGGAATCAGATTAAAAGCAAAGTGCATTGTGTCCGCTCTTTTATATTGAAAGGTCACATGACCAGCAGTTAAAATACAAGTCCCATAATGCTCTGTACTGCTGCATATTTACATAGAATCACAGTGGATCTTGTTCTTACTTGATGTTACATAAAGTTTTCTTTTTTTGTACCTGCATTAACGTTGTGGCAGTATATTCTTAGTCATGCGATCTTAGATCGTAAGCATTTTGTGCATTTTCAATCTCCTGCTGAGATTCGGCTCGTACTCCAGAGTGGTCAGAGTAGGATGTCACCCCACTCCGACGCCCTTCCTGCAGCAGGCACTGTATTTCGCTTGTTAGCTTCTCCCCAATGGGCTAGTGCCTGCGAGTGGGTCATGCTCCTGATTTGTAAACGAAAAACCAGTCCCCAAGTACAAGGAGCCTCCGACCCTTCAGGGCGGCCTCTTAAAACAACGAGCATGAGGCAGCCCGTCCATCGTCATCGTCCAGACAAGAAATACAAAGAGGCCCTTTCCTGGAAACGGAGCTTTAATCACAGTGGTTTGGAGCAGCACACTGATTACATCCCTTACGCGTTTCGGCAACAGCCTTGATCACAGGTAGGAATCAGATTAAAAGCAAAGTGCATTGTGTCCGCTCTTTTTTATTGAAAGGTCACATGACCAGCAGTTAAAATACAAGTCCCATAATGCTCTGTACTGCTGCATATTTACATAGAATCACAGTGGATCTTGTTCTTACTTGATGTTACATAAAGTTTTCTTTTTTTGTACCTGAATTAACGTTGTGGCAGTATATTCTTGGTCATGCGATCTTAGATCGTAAGCATTTTGTGCATTTTCAATCTCCTGCTGAGATTCAGCTCGTACTCCAGAGTGGTCAGAGTAGGATGTCACCCCACTCCGACGCCCTTCCTGCAGCAGGCACTGTATTTCGCGTGTTAGCTTCTCCCCAATGGGCTAGTGCCTGCGAGTGGGTCATGCTCCTGATTTGTAAACGAAAAACCAGTCCCCTAGTACAAGGAGCCTCCGACCCTTCAGGGCGGCCTCTTAAAACAACGAGCATGAGGCAGCCCGTCCATCGTCATCGTCCAGACAAGAAATACAAAGAGGCCCTTTCCTGGAAACAGAGCTTTAATCACAGTGGTTTGGAGCAGCACACTGATTACATCCCTTACGCGTTTCGGCAACAGCCTTGATCACAGGTAGGAATCAGATTAAAAGCAAAGTGCATTGTGTCCGCTCTTTTATATTGAAAGGTCACATGACCAGCAGTTAAAATACAAGTCCCATAATGCTCTGTACTGCTGCATATTTACATAGAATCACAGTGGATCTTGTTCTTACTTGATGTTACATAAAGTTTTCTTTTTTTGTACCTGCATTAACGTTGTGGCAGTATATTCTTGGTCATGTGATCTTAGATCGTAAGCATTTTGTGCATTTTCAATCTCCTGCTGAGATTCGGCTCGTACTCCAGAGTGGTCAGAGTAGGATGTCACCCCACTCCGACGCCCTTCCTGCAGCAGGCACTGTATTTCGCTTGTTAGCTTCTCCCCAATGGGCTAGTGCCTGCGAGTGGGTCATGCTCCTGATTTGTAAACGAAAAACCAGTCTCCAAGTACAAGGAGCCTCCGACCCTTCAGGGCGGCCTCTTAAAACAACGAGCATGAGGCAGCCCGTCCATCGTCATCGTCCAGACAAGAAATACAAAGAGGCCCTTTCCTGGAAACGGAGCTTTAATCACAGTGGTTTGGAGCAGCAAGCTGATTACATCCCTTACGCGTTTCCGCAACAGCCTTGATCACAGGTAGGAATCAGATTAAAAGCAAAGTGCATTGTGTCCGCTCTTTTATATTGAAAGGTCACATGACCAGCAGTTAAAATACAAGTCCCATAATGCTCTGTACTGCTGCATATTTACATAGAATCACAGTGGATCTTGTTCTTACTTGATGTTACATAAAGTTTTCTTTTTTTGTACCTGCATTAACGTTGTGGCAGTATATTCTTGGTCATGCGATCTTAGATCGTAAGCATTTTGTGCATTTTCAATCTCCTGCTGAGATTCGGCTCGTACTCCAGAGTGGTCAGAGTAGGATGTCACCCCACTCCGACGCCCTTCCTGCAGCAGGCACTGTATTTCGCTTGTTAGCTTCTCCCCAATGGGCTAGTGCCTGCGAGTGGGTCATGCTCCTGATTTGTAAACGAAAAACCAGTCTCCAAGTACAAGGAGCCTCCGACCCTTCAGGGCGGCCTCTTAAAACAACGAGCATGAGGCAGCCCGTCCATCGTCATCGTCCAGACAAGAAATACAAAGAGGCCCTTTCCTGGAAACGGAGCTTTAATCACAGTGGTTTGGAGCAGCAAACTGATTACATCCCTTACGCGTTTCGGCAACAGCCTTGATCACAGGTAGGAATCAGATTAAAAGCAAAGTGCATTGTGTCCGCTCTTTTATATTGAAAGGTCACATGACCAGCAGTTAAAATACAAGTCCCATAATGCTCTGTACTGCTGCATATTTACATAGAATCACAGTGGATCTTGTTCTTACTTGATGTTACATAAAGTTTTCTTTTTTTGTACCTGCATTAACGTTGTGGCAGTATATTCTTAGTCATGCGATCTTAGATCGTAAGCATTTTGTGCATTTTCAATCTCCCGCTGAGATTCGGCTCGTACTCCAGAGTGGTCAGAGTAGGATGTCACCCCACTCCGACGCCCTTCCTGCAGCAGGCACTGTATTTCGCTTGTTAGCTTCTCCCCAATGGGCTAGTGCCTGCGAGTGGGTCATGCTCCTGATTTGTAAACGAAAAACCAGTCCCCAAGTACAAGGAGCCTCCGACCCTTCAGGGCGGCCTCTTAAAACAACGAGCATGAGGCAGCCCGTCCATCGTCATCGTCCAGACAAGAAATACAAAGAGGCCCTTTCCTGGAAACGGAGCTTTAATCACAGTGGTTTGGAGCAGCACACTGATTACATCCCTTAAGCGTTTCGGCAACAGCCTTGAACACAGGTAGGAATCAGATTAAAAGCAAAGTGCATTGTGTCCGCTCTTTTTTATTGAAAGGTCACATGACCAGC
Source organism: Triturus cristatus (assembly GCF_964204655.1). Lineage (NCBI taxonomy): Eukaryota > Metazoa > Chordata > Amphibia > Caudata > Salamandridae > Triturus > Triturus cristatus. The sequence goes on along the minus strand of NC_140591.1, from coordinate 1,238,100,054 downwards.
AGTTAAAATACAAGTCCCATAATGCTCTGTACTGCTGCATATTTACATAGAATCACAGTGGATCTTGTTCTTACTTGATGTTACATAAAGTTTTCTTTTTTTGTACCTGAATTAACGTTGTGGCAGTATATTCTTGGTCATGCGATCTTAGATCGTAAGCATTTTGTGCATTTTCAATCTCCTGCTGAGATTCAGCTCGTACTCCAGAGTGGTCAGAGTAGGATGTCACCCCACTCCGACGCCCTTCCTGCAGCAGGCACTGTATTTCGCGTGTTAGCTTCTCCCCAATGGGCTAGTGCCTGCGAGTGGGTCATGCTCCTGATTTGTAAACGAAAAACCAGTCCCCTAGTACAAGGAGCCTCCGACCCTTCAGGGCGGCCTCTTAAAACAACGAGCATGAGGCAGCCCGTCCATCGTCATCGTCCAGACAAGAAATACAAAGAGGCCCTTTCCTGGAAACGGAGCTTTAATCACAGTGGTTTGGAGCAGCACACTGATTACATCCCTTAAGCGTTTCGGCAACAGCCTTGAACACAGGTAGGAATCAGATTAAAAGCAAAGTGCATTGTGTCCGCTCTTTTTTATTGAAAGGTCACATGACCAGCAGTTAAAATACAAGTCCCATAATGCTCTGTACTGCTGCATATTTACATAGAATCACAGTGGATCTTGTTCTTACTTGATGTTACATAAAGTTTTCTTTTTTTGTATCTGCATTAACGTTGTGGCAGTATATTCTTGGTCATGCGATCTTAGATCGTAAGCATTTTGTGCATTTTCAATCTCCTGCTGAGATTCGGCTCGTACTCCAGAGTGGTCAGAGTAGGATGTCACCCCACTCCGACGCCCTTCCTGCAGCAGGCACTGTATTTCGCTTGTTAGCTTCTCCCCAATGGGCTAGTGCCTGCGAGTGGGTCATGCTCCTGATTTGTAAACGAAAAACCAGTCTCCAAGTACAAGGAGCCTCCGACCCTTCAGGGCGGCCTCTTAAAACAACGAGCATGAGGCAGCCCGTCCATCGTCATCGTCCAGACAAGAAATACAAAGAGGCCCTTTCCTGGAAACGGAGCTTTAATCACAGTGGTTTGGAGCAGCACACTGATTACATCCCTTACGCGTTTCGGCAACAGCCTTGATCACAGGTAGGAATCAGATTAAAAGCAAAGTGCATTGTGTCCGCTCTTTTATATTGAAAGGTCACATGACCAGCAGTTAAAATACAAGTCCCATAATGCTCTGTACTGCTGCATATTTACATAGAATCACAGTAGATCTTGTTCTTACTTGATGTTACATAAAGTTTTCTTTTTTTGTACCTGCATTAACGTTGTGGCAGTATATTCTTGGTCATGCGATCTTAGATCGTAAGCATTTTGTGCATTTTCAATCTCCTGCTGAGATTCGGCTCATACTCCAGAGTGGTCAGAGTAGGATGTCACCCCACTCCGACGCCCTTCCTGCAGCAGGCACTGTATTTCGCTTGTTAGCTTCTCCCCAATGGGCTAGTGCCTGCGAGTGGGTCATGCTCCTGATTTGTAAACGAAAAACCAGTCCCCAAGTACAAGGAGCCTCCGACCCTTCAGGGCGGCCTCTTAAAACAACGAGCATGAGGCAGCCCGTCCATCGTCATCGTCCAGACAAGAAATACAAAGAGGCCCTTTCCTGGAAACGGAGTTTTAATCACAGTGGTTTGGAGCAGCACACTGATTACATCCCTTATGCGTTTCGGCAACAGCCTTGATCACAGGTAGGAATCAGATTAAAAGCAAAGTGCATTGTGTCCGCTCTTTTATATTGAAAGGTCACATGATCAGCAGTTAAAATACAAGTCCCATAATGCTCTGTACTGCTGCATATTTACATAGAATCACAGTGGATCTTGTTCTTACTTGATGTTACATAAAGTTCTCTTTTTTTGTACCTGCATTAACGTTGTGGCAGTATATTCTTAGTCATGCGATCTTAGATCGTAAGCATTTTGTGCATTTTCAATCTCCTGCTGAGATTCGGCTCGTACTCCAGAGTGGTCAGAGTAGGATGTCACCCCACTGCGACGCCCTTCCTGCAGCAGGCACTGTATTTCGCTTGTTAGCTTCTCCCCAATGGGCTAGTGCCTGCGAGTGGGTCATGCTCCTGATTTGTAAATGAAAAACCAGTCCCCAAGTACAAGGAGCCTCCGACCCTTCAGGGCGGCCTCTTAAAACAACGAGCATGAGGCAGCCCGTCCATCGTCATCGTCCAGACAAGAAATACAAAGAGGCCCTTTCCTGGAAACGGAGCTTTAATCACAGTGGTTTGGAGCAGCACACTGATTACATCCCTTACGCGTTTCGGCAACAGCCTTGATCACAGGTAGGAATCAGATTAAAAGCAAAGTGCATTGTGTCCGCTCTTTTATATTGAAAGGTCACATGACCAGCAGTTAAAATACAAGTCCCATAATGCTCTGTACTGCTGCATATTTACATAGAATCACAGTAGATCTTGTTCTTACTTGATGTTACATAAAGTTTTCTTTTTTTGTACCTGCATTAACGTTGTGGCAGTATATTCTTGGTCATGCGATCTTAGATCGTAAGCATTTTGTGCATTTTCAATCTCCTGCTGAGATTCGGCTCGTACTCCAGAGTGGTCAGAGTAGGATGTCACCCCACTCCGACGCCCTTCCTGCAGCAGGCACTGTATTTCGCTTGTTAGCTTCTCCCCAATGGGCTAGTGCCTGCGAGTGGGTCATGCTCCTGATTTGTAAACGAAAAACCAGTCCCCAAGTACAAGGAGCCTCCGACCCTTCAGGGCGGCCTCTTAAAACAACGAGCATGAGGCAGCCCGTCCATCGTCATCGTCCAGACAAGAAATACAAAGAGGCCCTTTCCTGGAAACGGAGCTTTAATCACAGTGGTTTGGAGCAGCACACTGATTACATCCCTTATGCGTTTCGGCAACAGCCTTGATCACAGGTAGGAATCAGATTAAAAGCAAAGTGCATTGTGTCCGCTCTTTTATATTGAAAGGTCACATGATCAGCAGTTAAAATACAAGTCCCATAATGCTCTGTACTGCTGCATATTTACATAGAATCACAGTGGATCTTGTTCTTACTTGATGTTACATAAAGTTCTCTTTTTTTGTACCTGCATTAACGTTGTGGCAGTATATTCTTAGTCATGCGATCTTAGATCGTAAGCATTTTGTGCATTTTCAATCTCCTGCTGAGATTCGGCTCGTACTCCAGAGTGGTCAGAGTAGGATGTCACCCCACTGCGACGCCCTTCCTGCAGCAGGCACTGTATTTCGCTTGTTAGCTTCTCCCCAATGGGCTAGTGCCTGCGAGTGGGTCATGCTCCTGATTTGTAAATGAAAAACCAGTCCCCAAGTACAAGGAGCCTCCGACCCTTCAGGGCGGCCTCTTAAAACAACGAGCATGAGGCAGCCCGTCCATCGTCATCGTCCAGACAAGAAATACAAAGAGGCCCTTTCCTGGAAACGGAGCTTTAATCACAGTGGTTTGGAGCAGCACACTGATTACATCCCTTACGCGTTTCGGCAACAGCCTTGATCACAGGTAGGAATCAGATTAAAAGCAAAGTGCATTGTGTCCGCTCTTTTATATTGAAAGTTCACATGACCAGCAGTTAAAATACAAGTCCCATAATGCTCTGTACTGCTGCATATTTACATAGAATCACAGTGGATCTTGTTCTTACTTGATGTTACATAAAGTTTCTTTTTTTTGTACCTGCATTAACGTTGTGGCAGTATGTTCTTGGTCATGCGATCTTAGATCGTAAGCATTTTGTGCATTTTCAATCTCCTGCTGAGATTCAGCTCGTACTCCAGAGTGGTCAGAGTAGGATGTCACCCCACTCCGACGCCCTTCCTGCAGCAGGCACTGTATTTCGCTTGTTAGCTTCTCCCCAATGGGCTAGCGCCTGCGAGTGGGTCATGCTCCTGATTTGTAAACGAAAAACCAGTCCCCAAGTACAAGGAGCCTCCGACCCTTCAGGGCGGCCTCTTAAAACAACGAGCATGAGGCAGCCCATCCATCGTCATCGTCCAGACAAGAAATACAAAGAGGCCCTTTCCTGGAAACGGAGCTTTAATCACAGTGGTTTGGAGCAGCACACTGATTACATCCCTTACGCGTTTCGGCAACAGCCTTGATCACAGGTAGGAATCAGATTAAAAGCAAAGTGCATTGTGTCCGCTCTTTTATATTGAAAGGTCACATGACCAGCAGTTAAAATACAAGTCCCATAATGCTCTGTACTGCTGCATATTTACATAGAATCACAGTGGATCTTGTTCTTACTTGATGTTACATAAAGTTTTCTTTTTTTGTACCTGCATTAACGTTGAGGCAGTATATTCTTAGTCATGCGATCTTAGATCGTAAGCATTTTGTGCATTTTCAATCTCCTGCTGACATTCGGCTCGTACTCCAGAGTGGTCAGAGTAGGATGTCACCCCACTCCGACGCCCTTCCTGCAGCAGGCACTGTATTTCGCTTGTTAGCTTCTCCCCAATGGGCTAGTGCCTGCGAGTGGGTCATGCTACTGATTTGTAAACGAAAAACCAGTCCCCAAGTACAAGGAGCCTCCGACCCTTCAGGGCGGCCTCTTAAAACAACGAGCATGAGGCAGCCCGTCCATCGTCATCGTCCAGACAAGAAATACAAAGAGGCCCTTTCCTGGAAACGGAGCTTTAATCACAGTGGTTTGGAGCAGCACACTGATTACATCCCTAACGCGTTTCGGCAACAGCCTTGATCACAGGTAGGAATCAGATTAAAAGCAAAGTGCATTGTGTCCGCTCTTTTATATTGAAAGGTCACATGACCAGCAGTTAAAATACAAGTCCCATAATGCTCTGTACTGCTGCATATTTACATAGAATCACAGTGGATCTTGTTCTTACTTGATGTTACATAAAGTTTTCTTTTTTTGTACCTGCATTAACGTTGTGGCAGTATATTCTTGGTCATGCGATCTTAGATCGTAAGCATTTTGTGCATTTTCAATCTCCTGCTGAGATTCAGCTCGTACTCCAGAGTGGTCAGAGTAGGATGTCACCCCACTCCGACGCCCTTCCTGCAGCAGGCACTGTATTTCGCTTGTTAGCTTCTCCCCAATGGGCTAGCGCCTGCGAGTGGGTCATGCTCCTGATTTGTAAACGAAAAACCAGTCCCCAAGTACAAGGAGCCTCCGACCCTTCAGGGCGGCCTCTTAAAACAACGAGCATGAGGCAGCCCGTCCATCGTCATCGTCCAGACAAGAAATACAAAGAGGCCCTTTCCTGGAAACGGAGCTTTAATCACAGTGGTTTGGAGCAGCACACTGATTACATCCCTTACGCGTTTCGGCAACAGCCTTGATCACAGGTAGGAATCAGATTAAAAGCAAAGTGCATTGTGTCCGCTCTTTTATATTGAAAGGTCACATGACCAGCAGTTAAAATACAAGTCCCATAATGCTCTGTACTGCTGCATATTTACATAGAATCACAGTAGATCTTGTTCTTACTTGATGTTACATAAAGTTTTCTTTTTTTGTACCTGCATTACCGTTGTGGCAGTATATTCTTGGTCATGCGATCTTAGATCGTAAGCATTTTGTGCATTTTCAATCTCCTGCTGAGATTCGGCTCATACTCCAGAGTGGTCAGAGTAGGATGTCACCCCACTCCGACGCCCTTCCTGCAGCAGGCACTATATTTCGCTTGTTAGCTTCTCCCCAATGGGCTAGTGCCTGCGAGTGGGTCATGCTCCTGATTTGTAAACGAAAAACCAGTCCCCAAGTACAAGGAGCCTCCGACCCTTCAGGGCGGCCTCTTAAAACAACGAGCATGAGGCAGCCCGTCCATCGTCATCGTCCAGACAAGAAATACAAAGAGGCCCTTTCCTGGAAACGGAGCTTTAATCACAGTGGTTTGGAGCAGCACACTGATTACATCCCTTACGCGTTTCGGCAACAGCCTTGATCACAGGTAGGAATCAGATTAAAAGCAAAGTGCATTGTGTCCGCTCTTTTATATTGAAAGGTCACATGATCAGCAGTTAAAATACAAGTCCCATAATGCTCTGTACTGCTGCATATTTACATAGAATCACAGTGGATCTTGTTCTTACTTGATGTTACATAAAGTTTTCTTTTTTTGTACCTGCATTAACGTTGTGGCAGTATATTCTTAGTCATGCGATCTTAGATCGTAAGCATTTTGTGCATTTTCAATCTCCTGCTGAGATTCGGCTCGTACTCCAGAGTGGTCAGAGTAGGATGTCACCCCACTCCGACGCCCTTCCTGCAGCAGGCACTGTATTTCGCTTGTTAGCTTCTCCCCAATGGGCTAGTGCCTGCGAGTGGGTCATGCTCCTGATTTGTAAACGAAAAACCAGTCCCCAAGTACAAGGAGCCTCCGACCCTTCAGGGCGGCCTCTTAAAACAACGAGCATGAGGCAGCCCGTCCATCGTCATTGTCCAGACAAGAAATACAAAGAGGCCCTTTCCTGGAAACGGAGCTTTAATCACAGTGGTTTGGAGCAGCACACTGATTACATCCCTTACGCGTTTCGGCAACAGCCTTGATCACAGGTAGGAATCAGATTAAAAGCAAAGTGCATTGTGTCCGCTCTTTTATATTGAAAGGTCACATGACCAGCAGTTAAAATACAAGTCCCATAATGCTCTGTACTGCTGCATATTTACATAGAATCACAGTAGATCTTGTTCTTACTTGATGTTACATAAAGTTTTCTTTTTTTGTACCTGCATTAACGTTGTGGCAGTATATTCTTGGTCATGCGATCTTAGATCGTAAGCATTTTGTGCATTTTCAATCTCCTGCTGAGATTCGGCTCGTACTCCAGAGTGGTCAGAGTAGGATGTCACCCCACTCCGACGCCCTTCCTGCAGCAGGCACTGTATTTCGCTTGTTAGCTTCTCCCCAATGGGCTAGTGCCTGCGAGTGGGTCATGCTCCTGATTTGTAAACGAAAAACCAGTCCCCAAGTACAAGGAGCCTCCGACCCTTCAGGGCGGCCTCTTAAAACAACGAGCATGAGGCAGCCCGTCCATCGTCATCGTCCAGACAAGAAATACAAAGAGGCCCTTTCCTGGAAACGGAGCTTTAATCACAGTGGTTTGGAGCAGCACACTGATTACATCCCTTACGCGTTTCGGCAACAGCCTTGATCACAGGTAGGAATCAGATTAAAAGCAAAGTGCATTGTGTCCGCTCTTTTATATTGAAAGGTCACATGACCAGCAGTTAAAATACAAGTCCCATAATGCTCTGTACTGCTGCATATTTACATAGAATCACAGTAGATCTTGTTCTTACTTGATGTTACATAAAGTTTTCTTTTTTTGTACCTGCATTAACGTTGTGGCAGTATATTCTTGGTAATGCGATCTTAGATCGTAAGCATTTTGTGCATTTTCAATCTCCTGCTGAGATTCGGCTCGTACTCCAGAGTGGTCAGAGTAGGATGTCACCCCACTCCGACGCCCTTCCTGCAGCAGGCACTGTATTTCGCTTGTTAGCTTCTCCCCAATGGGCTAGTGCCTGCGAGTGGGTCATGCTCCTGATTTGTAAACGAAAAACCAGTCCCCAAGTACAAGGAGCCTCCGACCCTTCAGGGCGGCCTCTTAAAACAACGAGCATGAGGCAGCCCGTCCATCGTCATCGTCCAGACAAGAAATACAAAGAGGCCCTTTCCTGGAAACGGAGCTTTAATCACAGTGGTTTGGAGCCGCACACTGATTACATCCCTTATGCGTTTCGGCAACAGCCTTGATCACAGGTAGGAATCAGATTAAAAGCAAAGTGCATTGTGTCCGCTCTTTTATATTGAAAGGTCACATGATCAGCAGTTAAAATACAAGTCCCATAATGCTCTGTACTGCTGCATATTTACATAGAATCACAGTGGATCTTGTTCTTACTTGATGTTACATAAAGTTCTCTTTTTTTGTACCTGCATTAACGTTGTGGCAGTATATTCTTAGTCATGCGATCTTAGATCGTAAGCATTTTGTGCATTTTCAATCTCCTGCTGAGATTCGGCTCGTACTCCAGAGTGGTCAGAGTAGGATGTCACCCCACTGCGACGCCCTTCCTGCAGCAGGCACTGTATTTCGCTTGTTAGCTTCTCCCCAATGGGCTAGTGCCTGCGAGTGGGTCATGCTCCTGATTTGTAAATGAAAAACCAGTCCCCAAGTACAAGGAGCCTCCGACCCTTCAGGGCGGCCTCTTAAAACAACGAGCATGAGGCAGCCCGTCCATCGTCATCGTCCAGACAAGAAATACAAAGAGGCCCTTTCCTGGAAACGGAGCTTTAATCACAGTGGTTTGGAGCAGCACACTGATTACATCCCTTACGCGTTTCGGCAACAGCCTTGATCACAGGTAGGAATCAGATTAAAAGCAAAGTGCATTGTGTCCGCTCTTTTATATTGAAAGTTCACATGACCAGCAGTTAAAATACAAGTCCCATAATGCTCTGTACTGCTGCATATTTACATAGAATCACAGTGGATCTTGTTCTTACTTGATGTTACATAAAGTTTCTTTTTTTTGTACCTGCATTAACGTTGTGGCAGTATGTTCTTGGTCATGCGATCTTAGATCGTAAGCATTTTGTGCATTTTCAATCTCCTGCTGAGATTCGGCTCGTACTCCAGAGTGGTCAGAGTAGGATGTCACCCCACTGCGACGCCCTTCCTGCAGCAGGCACTGTATTTCGCTTGTTAGCTTCTCCCCAATGGGCTAGTGCCTGCGAGTGGGTCATGCTCCTGATTTGTAAATGAAAAACCAGTCCCCAAGTACAAGGAGCCTCCGACCCTTCAGGGCGGCCTCTTAAAACAACGAGCATGAGGCAGCCCGTCCATCGTCATCGTCCAGACAAGAAATACAAAGAGGCCCTTTCCTGGAAACGGAGCTTTAATCACAGTGGTTTGGAGCAGCACACTGATTACATCCCTTACGCGTTTCGGCAACAGCCTTGATCACAGGTAGGAATCAGATTAAAAGCAAAGTGCATTGTGTCCGCTCTTTTATATTGAAAGGTCACATGACCAGCAGTTAAAATACAAGTCCCATAATGCTCTGTACTGCTGCATATTTACATAGAATCACAGTAGATCTTGTTCTTACTTGATGTTACATAAAGTTTTCTTTTTTTGTACCTGCATTAACGTTGTGGCAGTATATTCTTGGTCATGCGATCTTAGATCGTAAGCATTTTGTGCATTTTCAATCTCCTGCTGAGATTCGGCTCGTACTCCAGAGTGGTCAGAGTAGGATGTCACCCCACTCCGACGCCCTTCCTGCAGCAGGCACTGTATTTCGCTTGTTAGCTTCTCCCCAATGGGCTAGTGCCTGCGAGTGGGTCATGCTCCTGATTTGTAAACGAAAAACCAGTCCCCAAGTACAAGGAGCCTCCGACCCTTCAGGGCGGCCTCTTAAAACAACGAGCATGAGGCAGCCCGTCCATCGTCATCGTCCAGACAAGAAATACAAAGAGGCCCTTTCCTGGAAACGGAGCTTTAATCACAGTGGTTTGGAGCAGCACACTGATTACATCCCTTATGCGTTTCGGCAACAGCCTTGATCACAGGTAGGAATCAGATTAAAAGCAAAGTGCATTGTGTCCGCTCTTTTATATTGAAAGGTCACATGATCAGCAGTTAAAATACAAGTCCCATAATGCTCTGTACTGCTGCATATTTACATAGAATCACAGTGGATCTTGTTCTTACTTGATGTTACATAAAGTTCTCTTTTTTTGTACCTGCATTAACGTTGTGGCAGTATATTCTTAGTCATGCGATCTTAGATCGTAAGCATTTTGTGCATTTTCAATCTCCTGCTGAGATTCGGCTCGTACTCCAGAGTGGTCAGAGTAGGATGTCACCCCACTCCGACGCCCTTCCTGCAGCAGGCACTGTATTTCGCTTGTTAGCTTCTCCCCAATGGGCTAGTGCCTGCGAGTGGGTCATGCTACTGATTTGTAAACGAAAAACCAGTCCCCAAGTACAAGGAGCCTCCGACCCTTCAGGGCGGCCTCTTAAAACAACGAGCATGAGGCAGCCCGTCCATCGTCATCGTCCAGACAAGAAATACAAAGAGGCCCTTTCCTGGAAACGGAGCTTTAATCACAGTGGTTTGGAGCAGCACACTGATTACATCCCTAACGCGTTTCGGCAACAGCCTTGATCACAGGTAGGAATCAGATTAAAAGCAAAGTGCATTGTGTCCGCTCTTTTATATTGAAAGGTCACATGACCAGCAGTTAAAATACAAGTCCCATAATGCTCTGTACTGCTGCATATTTACATAGAATCACAGTGGATCTTGTTCTTACTTGATGTTACATAAAGTTTTCTTTTTTTGTACCTGCATTAACGTTGTGGCAGTATATTCTTGGTCATGCGATCTTAGATCGTAAGCATTTTGTGCATTTTCAATCTCCTGCTGAGATTCAGCTCGTACTCCAGAGTGGTCAGAGTAGGATGTCACCCCACTCCGACGCCCTTCCTGCAGCAGGCACTGTATTTCGCTTGTTAGCTTCTCCCCAATGGGCTAGCGCCTGCGAGTGGGTCATGCTCCTGATTTGTAAACGAAAAACCAGTCCCCAAGTACAAGGAGCCTCCGACCCTTCAGGGCGGCCTCTTAAAACAACGAGCATGAGGCAGCCCGTCCATCGTCATCGTCCAGACAAGAAATACAAAGAGGCCCTTTCCTGGAAACGGAGCTTTAATCACAGTGGTTTGGAGCAGCACACTGATTACATCCCTTACGCGTTTCGGCAACAGCCTTGATCACAGGTAGGAATCAGATTAAAAGCAAAGTGCATTGTGTCCGCTCTTTTATATTGAAAGGTCACATGACCAGCAGTTAAAATACAAGTCCCATAATGCTCTGTACTGCTGCATATTTACATAGAATCACAGTAGATCTTGTTCTTACTTGATGTTACATAAAGTTTTCTTTTTTTGTACCTGCATTACCGTTGTGGCAGTATATTCTTGGTCATGCGATCTTAGATCGTAAGCATTTTGTGCATTTTCAATCTCCTGCTGAGATTCGGCTCGTACTCCAGAGTGGTCAGAGTAGGATGTCACCCCACTCCGACGCCCTTCCTGCAGCAGGCACTATATTTCGCTTGTTAGCTTCTCCCCAATGGGCTAGTGCCTGCGAGTGGGTCATGCTCCTGATTTGTAAACGAAAAACCAGTCCCCAAGTACAAGGAGCCTCCGACCCTTCAGGGCGGCCTCTTAAAACAACGAGCATGAGGCAGCCCGTCCATCGTCATCGTCCAGACAAGAAATACAAAGAGGCCCTTTCCTGGAAACGGAGCTTTAATCACAGTGGTTTGGAGCAGCACACTGATTACATCCCTTACGCGTTTCGGCAACAGCCTTGATCACAGGTAGGAATCAGATTAAAAGCAAAGTGCATTGTGTCCGCTCTTTTATATTGAAAGGTCACATGATCAGCAGTTAAAATACAAGTCCCATAATGCTCTGTACTGCTGCATATTTACATAGAATCACAGTGGATCTTGTTCTTACTTGATGTTACATAAAGTTTTCTTTTTTTGTACCTGCATTAACGTTGTGGCAGTATATTCTTAGTCATGCGATCTTAGATCGTAAGCATTTTGTGCATTTTCAATCTCCTGCTGAGATTCGGCTCGTACTCCAGAGTGGTCAGAGTAGGATGTCACCCCACTCCGACGCCCTTCCTGCAGCAGGCACTGTATTTCGCTTGTTAGCTTCTCCCCAATGGGCTAGTGCCTGCGAGTGGGTCATGCTCCTGATTTGTAAACGAAAAACCAGTCCCCAAGTACAAGGAGCCTCCGACCCTTCAGGGCGGCCTCTTAAAACAACGAGCATGAGGCAGCCCGTCCATCGTCATTGTCCAGACAAGAAATACAAAGAGGCCCTTTCCTGGAAACGGAGCTTTAATCACAGTGGTTTGGAGCAGCACACTGATTACATCCCTTACGCGTTTCGGCAACAGCCTTGATCACAGGTAGGAATCAGATTAAAAGCAAAGTGCATTGTGTCCGCTCTTTTATATTGAAAGGTCACATGACCAGCAGTTAAAATACAAGTCCCATAATGCTCTGTACTGCTGCATATTTACATAGAATCACAGTAGATCTTGTTCTTACTTGATGTTACATAAAGTTTTCTTTTTTTGTACCTGCATTAACGTTGTGGCAGTATATTCTTGGTCATGCGATCTTAGATCGTAAGCATTTTGTGCATTTTCAATCTCCTGCTGAGATTCGGCTCGTACTCCAGAGTGGTCAGAGTAGGATGTCACCCCACTCCGACGCCCTTCCTGCAGCAGGCACTGTATTTCGCTTGTTAGCTTCTCCCCAATGGGCTAGTGCCTGCGAGTGGGTCATGCTCCTGATTTGTAAACGAAAAACCAGTCCCCAAGTACAAGGAGCCTCCGACCCTTCAGGGCGGCCTCTTAAAACAACGAGCATGAGGCAGCCCGTCCATCGTCATCGTCCAGACAAGAAATACAAAGAGGCCCTTTCCTGGAAACGGAGCTTTAATCACAGTGGTTTGGAGCAGCACACTGATTACATCCCTTACGCGTTTCGGCAACAGCCTTGATCACAGGTAGGAATCAGATTAAAAGCAAAGTGCATTGTGTCCGCTCTTTTATATTGAAAGGTCACATGACCAGCAGTTAAAATACAAGTCCCATAATGCTCTGTACTGCTGCATATTTACATAGAATCACAGTAGATCTTGTTCTTACTTGATGTTACATAAAGTTTTCTTTTTTTGTACCTGCATTAACGTTGTGGCAGTATATTCTTGGTAATGCGATCTTAGATCGTAAGCATTTTGTGCATTTTCAATCTCCTGCTGAGATTCGGCTCGTACTCCAGAGTGGTCAGAGTAGGATGTCACCCCACTCCGACGCCCTTCCTGCAGCAGGCACTGTATTTCGCTTGTTAGCTTCTCCCCAATGGGCTAGTGCCTGCGAGTGGGTCATGCTCCTGATTTGTAAACGAAAAACCAGTCCCCAAGTACAAGGAGCCTCCGACCCTTCAGGGCGGCCTCTTAAAACAACGAGCATGAGGCAGCCCGTCCATCGTCATCGTCCAGACAAGAAATACAAAGAGGCCCTTTCCTGGAAACGGAGCTTTAATCACAGTGGTTTGGAGCAGCACACTGATTACATCCCTTATGCGTTTCGGCAACAGCCTTGATCACAGGTAGGAATCAGATTAAAAGCAAAGTGCATTGTGTCCGCTCTTTTATATTGAAAGGTCACATGATCAGCAGTTAAAATACAAGTCCCATAATGCTCTGTACTGCTGCATATTTACATAGAATCACAGTGGATCTTGTTCTTACTTGATGTTACATAAAGTTCTCTTTTTTTGTACCTGCATTAACGTTGTGGCAGTATATTCTTAGTCATGCGATCTTAGATCGTAAGCATTTTGTGCATTTTCAATCTCCTGCTGAGATTCGGCTCGTACTCCAGAGTGGTCAGAGTAGGATGTCACCCCACTGCGACGCCCTTCCTGCAGCAGGCACTGTATTTCGCTTGTTAGCTTCTCCCCAATGGGCTAGTGCCTGCGAGTGGGTCATGCTCCTGATTTGTAAATGAAAAACCAGTCCCCAAGTACAAGGAGCCTCCGACCCTTCAGGGCGGCCTCTTAAAACAACGAGCATGAGGCAGCCCGTCCATCGTCATCGTCCAGACAAGAAATACAAAGAGGCCCTTTCCTGGAAACGGAGCTTTAATCACAGTGGTTTGGAGCAGCACACTGATTACATCCCTTACGCGTTTCGGCAACAGCCTTGATCACAGGTAGGAATCAGATTAAAAGCAAAGTGCATTGTGTCCGCTCTTTTATATTGAAAGTTCACATGACCAGCAGTTAAAATACAAGTCCCATAATGCTCTGTACTGCTGCATATTTACATAGAATCACAGTGGATCTTGTTCTTACTTGATGTTACATAAAGTTTCTTTTTTTTGTACCTGCATTAACGTTGTGGCAGTATGTTCTTGGTCATGCGATCTTAGATCGTAAGCATTTTGTGCATTTTCAATCTCCTGCTGAGATTCAGCTCGTACTCCAGAGTGGTCAGAGTAGGATGTCACCCCACTCCGACGCCCTTCCTGCAGCAGGCACTGTATTTCGCTTGTTAGCTTCTCCCCAATGGGCTAGCGCCTGCGAGTGGGTCATGCTCCTGATTTGTAAACGAAAAACCAGTCCCCAAGTACAAGGAGCCTCCGACCCTTCAGGGCGGCCTCTTAAAACAACGAGCATGAGGCAGCCCGTCCATCGTCATCGTCCAGACAAGAAATACAAAGAGGCCCTTTCCTGGAAACGGAGCTTTAATCACAGTGGTTTGGAGCAGCACACTGATTACATCCCTTACGCGTTTCGGCAACAGCCTTGATCACAGGTAGGAATCAGATTAAAAGCAAAGTGCATTGTGTCCGCTCTTTTATATTGAAAGGTCACATGACCAGCAGTTAAAATACAAGTCCCATAATGCTCTGTACTGCTGCATATTTACATAGAATCACAGTGGATCTTGTTCTTACTTGATGTTACATAAAGTTTTCTTTTTTTGTACCTGCATTAACGTTGAGGCAGTATATTCTTAGTCATGCGATCTTAGATCGTAAGCATTTTGTGCATTTTCAATCTCCTGCTGAGATTCGGCTCGTACTCCAGAGTGGTCAGAGTAGGATGTCACCCCACTCCGACGCCCTTCCTGCAGCAGGCACTGTATTTCGCTTGTTAGCTTCTCCCCAATGGGCTAGTGCCTGCGAGTGGGTCATGCTACTGATTTGTAAACGAAAAACCAGTCCCCAAGTACAAGGAGCCTCCGACCCTTCAGGGCGGCCTCTTAAAACAACGAGCATGAGGCAGCCCGTCCATCGTCATCGTCCAGACAAGAAATACAAAGAGGCCCTTTCCTGGAAACGGAGCTTTAATCACAGTGGTTTGGAGCAGCACACTGATTACATCCCTAACGCGTTTCGGCAACAGCCTTGATCACAGGTAGGAATCAGATTAAAAGCAAAGTGCATTGTGTCCGCTCTTTTATATTGAAAGGTCACATGACCAGCAGTTAAAATACAAGTCCCATAATGCTCTGTACTGCTGCATATTTACATAGAATCACAGTGGATCTTGTTCTTACTTGATGTTACATAAAGTTTTCTTTTTTTGTACCTGCATTAACGTTGTGGCAGTATATTCTTGGTCATGCGATCTTAGATCGTAAGCATTTTGTGCATTTTCAATCTCCTGCTGAGATTCAGCTCGTACTCCAGAGTGGTCAGAGTAGGATGTCACCCCACTCCGACGCCCTTCCTGCAGCAGGCACTGTATTTCGCTTGTTAGCTTCTCCCCAATGGGCTAGCGCCTGCGAGTGGGTCATGCTCCTGATTTGTAAACGAAAAACCAGTCCCCAAGTACAAGGAGCCTCCGACCCTTCAGGGCGGCCTCTTAAAACAACGAGCATGAGGCAGCCCGTCCATCGTCATCGTCCAGACAAGAAATACAAAGAGGCCCTTTCCTGGAAACGGAGCTTTAATCACAGTGGTTTGGAGCAGCACACTGATTACATCCCTTACGCGTTTCGGCAACAGCCTTGATCACAGGTAGGAATCAGATTAAAAGCAAAGTGCATTGTGTCCGCTCTTTTATATTGAAAGGTCACATGACCAGCAGTTAAAATACAAGTCCCAAAATGCTCTGTACTGCTGCATATTTACATAGAATCACAGTAGATCTTGTTCTTACTTGATGTTACATAAAGTTTTCTTTTTTTGTACCTGCATTACCGTTGTGGCAGTATATTCTTGGTCATGCGATCTTAGATCGTAAGCATTTTGTGCATTTTCAATCTCCTGCTGAGATTCGGCTCGTACTCCAGAGTGGTCAGAGTAGGATGTCACCCCACTCCGACGCCCTTCCTGCAGCAGGCACTGTATTTCGCTTGTTAGCTTCTCCCCAATGGGCTAGTGCCTGCGAGTGGGTCATGCTCCTGATTTGTAAACGAAAAACCAGTCCCCAAGTACAAGGAGCCTCCGACCCTTCAGGGCGGCCTCTTAAAACAACGAGCATGAGGCAGCCCGTCCATCGTCATCGTCCAGACAAGAAATACAAAGAGGCCCTTTCCTGGAAACGGAGCTTTAATCACAGTGGTTTGGAGCAGCACACTGATTACATCCCTTACGCGTTTCGGCAACAGCCTTGATCACAGGTAGGAATCAGATTAAAAGCAAAGTGCATTGTGTCCGCTCTTTTATATTGAAAGGTCACATGATCAGCAGTTAAAATACAAGTCCCATAATGCTCTGTACTGCTGCATATTTACATAGAATCACAGTGGATCTTGTTCTTACTTGATGTTACATAAAGTTCTCTTTTTTTGTACCTGCATTAACGTTGTGGCAGTATATTCTTAGTCATGCGATCTTAGATCGTAAGCATTTTGTGCATTTTCAATCTCCTGCTGAGATTCGGCTCGTACTCCAGAGTGGTCAGAGTAGGATGTCACCCCACTGCGACGCCCTTCCTGCAGCAGGCACTGTATTTCGCTTATTAGCTTCTCCCCAATGGGCTAGTGCCTGCGAGTGGGTCATGCTCCTGATTTGTAAATGAAAAACCAGTCCCCAAGTACAAGGAGCCTCCGACCCTTCAGGACGGCCTCTTAAAACAACGAGCATGAGGCAGCCCGTCCATCGTCATCGTCCAGACAAGAAATACAAAGAGGCCCTTTCCTGGAAATGGAGCTTTAATCACAGTGGTTTGGAGCAGCACACTGATTACATCCCTTACGCGTTTCGGCAACAGCCTTGATCACAGGTAGGAATCAGATTAAAAGCAAAGTGCATTGTGTCCGCTCTTTTATATTGTAAGGTCACATGACCAGCAGTTAAAATACAAGTCCCATAATGCTCTGTACTGCTGCATATTTACATAGAATCACAGTGGATCTTGTTCTTACTTGATGTTACATAAAGTTTTCTTTTTTTGTACCTGCATTAACGTTGTGGCAGTATATTCTTGGTCATGCGATCTTAGATCGTAAGCATTTTGTGCATTTTCAATCTACTGCTGAGATTCGGCTCGTACTCCAGAGTGGTCAGAGTAGGATGTCACCCCACTCCGACGCCCTTCCTGCAGCAGGCACTGTATTTCGCTTGTTAGCTTCTCCCCAATGGGCTAGTGCCTGCGAGTGGGTCATGCTCCTGATTTGTAAACGAAAAACCAGTCCCCAAGTACAAGGAGCCTCCGACCCTTCAGGGCGGCCTCTTAAAACAACGAGCATGAGGCAGCCCGTCCATCGTCATCGTCCAGACAAGAAATACAAAGAGGCCCTTTCCTGGAAACGGAGCTTTAATCACAGTGGTTTGGAGCAGCACACTGATTACATCCCTTACGCGTTTCGGCAACAGCCTTGATCACAGGTAGGAATCAGATTAAAAGCAAAGTGCATTGTGTCCGCTCTTTTATATTGAAAGGTCACATGACCAGAAGTTAAAATACAAGTCCCATAATGCTCTGTACTGCTGCATATTTACATAGAATCACAGTGGATCTTGTTCTTACTTGATGTTACATAAAGTTTTCTTTTTTTGTACCTGCATTAACGTTGTGGCAGTATATTCTTGGTCATGCGATCTTAGATCGTAAGCATTTTGTGCATTTTCAATCTCCTGCTGAGATTCGGCTCGTACTCCAGAGTGGTCAGAGTAGGATGTCACCCCACTCCGACGCCCTTCCTGCAGCAGGCACTGTATTTCGCTTGTTAGCTTCTCCCCAATGGGCTAGTGCCTGCGAGTGGGTCATGCTCCTGATTTGTAAACGAAAAACCAGTCTCCAAGTACAAGGAGCCTCCGACCCTTCAGGGCAGCCTCTTAAAACAACGAGCATGAGGCAGCCCGTCCATCGTCATCGTCCAGACAAGAAATACAAAGAGGCCCTTTCCTGGAAACGGAGCTTTAATCACAGTGGTTTGGAGCAGCACACTGATTACATCCCTTACGCGTTTCGGCAACAGCCTTGATCACAGGTAGGAATCAGATTAAAAGCAAAGTGCATTGTGTCCGCTCTTTTATATTGAAAGGTCACATGACCAGCAGTTAAAATACAAGTCCCATAATGCTCTGTACTGCTGCATATTTACATAGAATCACAGTGGATCTTGTTCTTACTTGATGTTACATAAAGTTTTCTTTTTTTGTACCTGCATTAACGTTGTGGCAGTATATTCTTAGTCATGCGATCTTAGATCGTAAGCATTTTGTGCATTTTCAATCTCCTGCTGAGATTCAGCTCGTACTCCAGAGTGGTCAGAGTAGGATGTCACCCCACTCCGACGCCCTTCCTGCAGCAGGCACTGTATTTCGCTTGTTAGCTTCTCCCCAATGGGCTAGTGCCTGCGAGTGGGTCATGCTCCTGATTTGTAAACGAAAAACCAGTCCCCAAGTACAAGGAGCCTCCGACCCTTCAGGGCGGCCTCTTAAAACAACGAGCATGAGGCAGCCCGTCCATCGTCATCGTCCAGACAAGAAATACAAAGAGGCCTTTTCCTGGAAACGGAGCTTTAATCACAGTGGTTTGGAGCAGCACACTGATTACATCCCTTACGCGTTTCATCAACAGCCTTGATCACAGGTAGGAATCAGATTAAAAGCAAAGTGCATTGTGTCCGCTCTTTTATATTGAAAGGTCACATGACCAGCAGTTAAAATACAAGTCCCATAATGCTCTGTACTGCTGCATATTTACATAGAATCACAGTGGATCTTGTTCTTACTTGATGTTACATAAAGTTTTCTTTTTTTGTACCTGCATTAACGTTGAGGCAGTATATTCTTAGTCATGCGATCTTAGATCGTAAGCATTTTGTGCATTTTCAATCTCCTGCTGAGATTCGGCTCGTACTCCAGAGTGGTCAGAGTAGGATGTCACCCCACTCCGACGCCCTTCCTGCAGCAGGCACTGTATTTCGCTTGTTAGCTTCTCCCCAATGGGCTAGTGCCTGCGAGTGGGTCATGCTCCTGATTTGTAAACGAAAAACCAGTCCCCAAGTACAAGGAGCCTCCGACCCTTCAGGGCGGCCTCTTAAAACAACGAGCATGAGGCAGCCCGTCCATCGTCATCGTCCAGACAAGAAATACAAAGAGGCCCTTTCCTGGAAACGGAGCTTTAATCACAGTGGTTTGGAGCAGCACACTGATTACATCCCTAACGCGTTTCGGCTACAGCCTTGATCACAGGTAGGAATCAGATTAAAAGCAAAGTGCATTGTGTCCGCTCTTTTATATTGAAAGGTCACATGACCAGCAGTTAAAATACAAGTCCCATAATGCTCTGTACTGCTGCATATTTACATAGAATCACAGTGGATCTTGTTCTTACTTGATGTTACATAAAGTTTTCTTTTTTTGTACCTGCATTAACGTTGTGGCAGTATATTCTTGGTCATGCGATCTTAGATCGTAAGCATTTTGTGCATTTTCAATCTCCTGCTGAGATTCGGCTCGTACTCCAGAGTGGTCAGAGTAGGATGTCACCCCACTCCGACGCCCTTCCTGCAGCAGGCACTGTATTTCGCTTGTTAGCTTCTCCCCAATGGGCTAGTGCCTGCGAGTGGGTCATGCTCCTGATTTGTAAACGAAAAACCAGTCCCCAAGTACAAGGAGCCTCCGACCCTTCAGGGCGGCCTCTTAAAACAACGAGCATGAGGCAGCCCGTCCATCGTCATCGTCCAGACAAGAAATACAAAGAGGCCCTTTCCTGGAAACGGAGCTTTAATCACAGTGGTTTGGAGCAGCACACTGATTACATCCCTTACGCGTTTCGGCAACAGCCTTGATCACAGGTAGGAATCAGATTAAAAGCAAAGTGCATTGTGTCCGCTCTTTTATATTGAAAGGTCACATGATCAGCAGTTAAAATACAAGTCCCATAATGCTCTGTACTGCTGCATATTTACATAGAATCACAGTGGATCTTGTTCTTACTTGATGTTACATAAAGTTCTCTTTTTTTGTACCTGCATTAACGTTGTGGCAGTATATTCTTAGTCATGCGATCTTAGATCGTAAGCATTTTGTGCATTTTCAATCTCCTGCTGAGATTCGGCTCGTACTCCAGAGTGGTCAGAGTAGGATGTCACCCCACTGCGACGCCCTTCCTGCAGCAGGCACTGTATTTCGCTTGTTAGCTTCTCCCCAATGGGCTAGTGCCTGCGAGTGGGTCATGCTCCTGATTTGTAAACGAAAAACCAGTCCCCAAGTACAAGGAGCCTCCGACCCTTCAGGGCGGCCTCTTAAAACAACGAGCATGAGGCAGCCCGTCCATCGTCATCGTCCAGACAAGAAATACAAAGAGGTCCTTTCCTGGAAATGGAGCTTTAATCACAGTGGTTTGGAGCAGCACACTGATTACATCCCTTACGCGTTTCGGCAACAGCCTTGATCACAGGTAGGAATCAGATTAAAAGCAAAGTGCATTGTGTCCGCTCTTTTATATTGAAAGTTCACATGACCAGCAGTTAAAATACAAGTCCCATAATGCTCTGTACTGCTGCATATTTACATAGAATCACAGTGGATCTTGTTCTTACTTGATGTTACATAAAGTTTTCTTTTTTTGTACCTGCATTAACGTTGTGGCAGTATATTCTTGGTCATGCGATCTTAGATCGTAAGCATTTTGTGCATTTTCAATCTCCTGCTGAGATTCAGCTCGTACTCCAGAGTGGTCAGAGTAGGATGTCACCCCACTCCGACGCCCTTCCTGCAGCAGGCACTGTATTTCGCTTGTTAGCTTCTCCCCAATGGGCTAGCGCCTGCGAGTGGGTCATGCTCCTGATTTGTAAACGAAAAACCAGTCCCCAAGTACAAGGAGCCTCCGACCCTTCAGGGCGGCCTCTTAAAACAACGAGCATGAGGCAGCCCGTCCATCGTCATCGTCCAGACAAGAAATACAAAGAGGCCCTTTCCTGGAAACGGAGCTTTAATCACAGTGGTTTGGAGCAGCACACTGATTACATCCCTTACGCGTTTCGGCAACAGCCTTGATCACAGGTAGGAATCAGATTAAAAGCAAAGTGCATTGTGTCCGCTCTTTTATATTGAAAGGTCACATGACCAGCAGTTAAAATACAAGTCCCATAATGCTCTGTACTGCTGCATATTTACATAGAATCACAGTGGATCTTGTTCTTACTTGATGTTACATAAAGTTTTCTTTTTTTGTACCTGCATTAACGTTGAGGCAGTATATTCTTAGTCATGCGATCTTAGATCGTAAGCATTTTGTGCATTTTCAATCTCCTGCTGAGATTCGGCTCGTACTCCAGAGTGGTCAGAGTAGGATGTCACCCCACTCCGACGCCCTTCCTGCAGCAGGCACTGTATTTCGCTTGTTAGCTTCTCCCCAATGGGCTAGTGCCTGCGAGTGGGTCATGCTACTGATTTGTAAACGAAAAACCAGTCCCCAAGTACAAGGAGCCTCCGACCCTTCAGGGCGGCCTCTTAAAACAACGAGCATGAGGCAGCCCGTCTATCGTCATCGTCCAGACAAGAAATACAAAGAGGCCCTTTCCTGGAAACGGAGCTTTAATCACAGTGGTTTGGAGCAGCACACTGATTACATCCCTAACGCGTTTCGGCAACAGCCTTGATCACAGGTAGGAATCAGATTAAAAGCAAAGTGCATTGTGTCCGCTCTTTTATATTGAAAGGTCACATGACCAGCAGTTAAAATACAAGTCCCATAATGCTCTGTACTGCTGCATATTTATATAGAATCACAGTGGATCTTGTTCTTACTTGATGTTACATGAAGTTTTCTTTTTTTGTACCTGCATTAACGTTGTGGCAGTATATTCTTGGTCATGCGATCTTAGATCGTAAGCATTTTGTGCATTTTCAATCTCCTGCTGAGATTCAGCTCGTACTCCAGAGTGGTCAGAGTAGGATGTCACCCCACTCCGACGCCCTTCCTGCAGCAGGCACTGTATTTCGCTTGTTAGCTTCTCCCCAATGGGCTAGCGCCTGCGAGTGGGTCATGCTCCTGATTTGTAAACGAAAAACCAGTCCCCAAGTACAAGGAGCCTCCGACCCTTCAGGGCGGCCTCTTAAAACAACGAGCATGAGGCAGCCCGTCCATCGTCATCGTCCAGACAAGAAATACAAAGAGGCCCTTTCCTGGAAACGGAGCTTTAATCACAGTGGTTTGGAGCAGCACACTGATTACATCCCTTACGCGTTTCGGCAACAGCCTTGATCACAGGTAGGAATCAGATTAAAAGCAAAGTGCATTGTGTCCGCTCTTTTATATTGAAAGGTCACATGACCAGCAGTTAAAATACAAGTCCCATAATGCTCTGTACTGCTGCATATTTACATAGAATCACAGTAGATCTTGTTCTTACTTGATGTTACATAAAGTTTTCTTTTTTTGTACCTGCATTACCGTTGTGGCAGTATATTCTTGGTCATGCGATCTTAGATCGTAAGCATTTTGTGCATTTTCAATCTCCTGCTGAGATTCGGCTCGTACTCCAGAGTGGTCAGAGTAGGATGTCACCCCACTCCGACGCCCTTCCTGCAGCAGGCACTGTATTTCGCTTGTTAGCTTCTCCCCAATGGGCTAGTGCCTGCGAGTGGGTCATGCTCCTGATTTGTAAACGAAAAACCAGTCTCCAAGTACAAGGAGCCTCCGACCCTTCAGGGCGGCCTCTTAAAACAACGAGCATGAGGCAGCCCGTCCATCGTCATCGTCCAGACAAGAAATACAAAGAGGCCCTTTCCTGGAAACGGAGCTTTAATCACAGTGGTTTGGAGCAGCACACTGATTACATCCCTTACGCGTTTCGGCAACAGCCTTGATCACAGGTAGGAATCAGATTAAAAGCAAAGTGCATTGTGTCCGCTCTTTTATATTGAAAGGTCACATGATCAGCAGTTAAAATACAAGTCCCATAATGCTCTGTACTGCTGCATATTTACATAGAATCACAGTGGATCTTGTTCTTACTTGATGTTACATAAAGTTCTCTTTTTTTGTACCTGCATTAACGTTGTGGCAGTATATTCTTAGTCATGCGATCTTAGATCGTAAGCATTTTGTGCATTTTCAATCTCCTGCTGAGATTCGGCTCGTACTCCAGAGTGGTCAGAGTAGGATGTCACCCCACTGCGACGCCCTTCCTGCAGCAGGCACTGTATTTCGCTTATTAGCTTCTCCCCAATGGGCTAGTGCCTGCGAGTGGGTCATGCTCCTGATTTGTAAATGAAAAACCAGTCCCCAAGTACAAGGAGCCTCCGACCCTTCAGGGCGGCCTCTTAAAACAACGAGCATGAGGCAGCCCGTCCATCGTCATCGTCCAGACAAGAAATACAAAGAGGCCCTTTCCTGGAAATGGAGCTTTAATCACAGTGGTTTGGAGCAGCACACTGATTACATCCCTTACGCGTTTCGGCAACAGCCTTGATCACAGGTAGGAATCAGATTAAAAGCAAAGTGCATTGTGTCCGCTCTTCTATATTGTAAGGTCACATGACCAGCAGTTAAAATACAAGTCCCATAATGCTCTGTACTGCTGCATATTTACATAGAATCACAGTGGATCTTGTTCTTACTTGATGTTACATACAGTTTTCTTTTTTTGTACCTGCATTAACGTTGTGGCAGTATATTCTTGGTCATGCGATCTTAGATCGTAAGCATTTTGTGCATTTTCAATCTACTGCTGAGATTCGGCTCGTACTCCAGAGTGGTCAGAGTAGGATGTCACCCCACTCCGACGCCCTTCCTGCAGCAGGCACTGTATTTCGCTTGTTAGCTTCTCCCCAATGGGCTAGTGCCTGCGAGTGGGTCATGCTCCTGATTTGTAAACGAAAAACCAGTCCCCAAGTACAAGGAGCCTCCGACCCTTCAGGGCGGCCTCTTAAAACAACGAGCATGAGGCAGCCCGTCCATCGTCATCGTCCAGACAAGA
Source organism: Triturus cristatus (assembly GCF_964204655.1). NCBI lineage: Eukaryota > Metazoa > Chordata > Amphibia > Caudata > Salamandridae > Triturus > Triturus cristatus. Next base: position 1,238,076,026 of record NC_140591.1, on the reverse strand, counting down.
AATACAAAGAGGCCCTTTCCTGGAAACGGAGCTTTAATCACAGTGGTTTGGAGCAGCACACTGATTACATCCCTTACGCGTTTCGGCAACAGCCTTGATCACAGGTAGGAATCAGATTAAAAGCAAAGTGCATTGTGTCCGCTCTTTTATATTGAAAGGTCACATGACCAGAAGTTAAAATACAAGTCCCATAATGCTCTGTACTGCTGCATATTTACATAGAATCACAGTGGATCTTGTTCTTACTTGATGTTACATAAAGTTTTCTTTTTTTGTACCTGCATTAACGTTGTGGCAGTATATTCTTGGTCATGCGATCTTAGATCGTAAGCATTTTGTGCATTTTCAATCTCCTGCTGAGATTCGGCTCGTACTCCAGAGTGGTCAGAGTAGGATGTCACCCCACTCCGACGCCCTTCCTGCAGCAGGCACTGTATTTCGCTTGTTAGCTTCTCCCCAATGGGCTAGTGCCTGCGAGTGGGTCATGTTCCTGATTTGTAAACGAAAAACCAGTCTCCAAGTACAAGGAGCCTCCGACCCTTCAGGGCAGCCTCTTAAAACAACGAGCATGAGGCAGCCCGTCCATCGTCATCGTCCAGACAAGAAATACAAAGAGGCCCTTTCCTGGAAACGGAGCTTTAATCACAGTGGTTTGGAGCAGCACACTGATTACATCCCTTACGCGTTTCGGCAACAGCCTTGATCACAGGTAGGAATCAGATTAAAAGCAAAGTGCATTGTGTCCGCTCTTTTATATTGAAAGGTCACATGACCAGCAGTTAAAATACAAGTCCCATAATGCTCTGTACTGCTGCATATTTACATAGAATCACAGTGGATCTTGTTCTTACTTGATGTTACATAAAGTTTTCTTTTTTTGTACCTGCATTAACGTTGTGGCAGTATATTCTTAGTCATGCGATCTTAGATCGTAAGCATTTTGTGCATTTTCAATCTCCTGCTGAGATTCGGCTCGTACTCCAGAGTGGTCAGAGTAGGATGTCACCCCACTCCGACGCCCTTCCTGCAGCAGGCACTGTATTTCGCTTGTTAGCTTCTCCCCAATGGGCTAGTGCCTGCGAGTGGGTCATGCTCCTGATTTGTAAACGAAAAACCAGTCCCCAAGTACAAGGAGCCTCCGACCCTTCAGGGCGGCCTCTTAAAACAACGAGCATGAGGCAGCCCGTCCATCGTCATCGTCCAGACAAGAAATACAAAGAGGCCCTTTCCTGGAAACGGAGCTTTAATCACAGTGGTTTGGAGCAGCACACTGATTACATCCCTTACGCGTTTCGGCAACAGCCTTGATCACAGGTAGGAATCAGATTAAAAGCAAAGTGCATTGTGTCCGCTCTTTTTTATTGAAAGGTCACATGACCAGCAGTTAAAATACAAGTCCCATAATGCTCTGTACTGCTGCATATTTACATAGAATCACAGTGGATCTTGTTCTTACTTGATGTTACATAAAGTTTTCTTTTTTTGTACCTGAATTAACGTTGTGGCAGTATATTCTTGGTCATGCGATCTTAGATCGTAAGCATTTTGTGCATTTTCAATCTCCTGCTGAGATTCAGCTCGTACTCCAGAGTGGTCAGAGTAGGATGTCACCCCACTCCGACGCCCTTCCTGCAGCAGGCACTGTATTTCGCTTGTTAGCTTCTCCCCAATGGGCTAGTGCCTGCGAGTGGGTCATGCTCCTGATTTGTAAACGAAAAACCAGTCCCCAAGTACAAGGAGCCTCCGACCCTTCAGGGCGGCCTCTTAAAACAACGAGCATGAGGCAGCCCGTCCATCGTCATCGTCCAGACAAGAAATACAAAGAGGCCTTTTCCTGGAAACGGAGCTTTAATCACAGTGGTTTGGAGCAGCACACTGATTACATCCCTTACGCGTTTCGTCAACAGCCTTGATCACAGGTAGGAATCAGATTAAAAGCAAAGTGCATTGTGTCCGCTCTTTTATATTGAAAGGTCACATGACCAGCAGTTAAAATACAAGTCCCATAATGCTCTGTACTGCTGCATATTTACATAGAATCACAGTGGATCTTGTTCTTACTTGATGTTACATAAAGTTTTCTTTTTTTGTCCCTGCATTAACGTTGAAGCAGTATATTCTTAGTCATGCGATCTTAGATCGTAAGCATTTTGTGCATTTTCAATCTCCTGCTGAGATTCGGCTCGTACTCCAGAGTGGTCAGAGTAGGATGTCACCCCACTCCGACGCCCTTCCTGCAGCAGGCACTGTATTTCGCTTGTTAGCTTCTCCCCAATGGGCTAGTGCCTGCGAGTGGGTCATGCTCCTGATTTGTAAACGAAAAACCAGTCCCCAAGTACAAGGAGCCTCCGACCCTTCAGGGCGGCCTCTTAAAACAACGAGCATGAGGCAGCCCGTCCATCGTCATCGTCCAGACAAGAAATACAAAGAGGCCCTTTCCTGGAAACGGAGCTTTAATCACAGTGGTTTGGAGCAGCACACTGATTACATCCCTAACGCGTTTCGGCTACAGCCTTGATCACAGGTAGGAATCAGATTAAAAGCAAAGTGCATTGTGTCCGCTCTTTTATATTGAAAGGTCACATGACCAGCAGTTAAAATACAAGTCCTATAATGCTCTGTACTGCTGCATATTTACATAGAATCACAGTGGATCTTGTTCTTACTTGATGTTACATAAAGTTTTCTTTTTTTGTACCTGCATTAACGTTGTGGCAGTATATTCTTGGTCATGCGATCTTAGATCGTAAGCATTTTGTGCATTTTCAATCTCCTGCTGAGATTCAGCTCGTACTCCAGAGTGGTCAGAGTAGGATGTCACCCCACTCCGATGCCCTTCCTGCAGCAGGCACTGTATTTCGCTTGTTAGCTTCTCCCCAATGGGCTAGCGCCTGCGAGTGGGTCATGCTCCTGATTTGTAAACGAAAAACCAGTCCCCAAGTACAAGGAGCCTCCGACCCTTCAGGGCGGCCTCTTAAAACAACGAGCATGAGGCAGCCCGTCCATCGTCATCGTCCAGACAAGAAATACAAAGAGGCCCTTTCCTGGAAACGGAGCTTTAATCACAGTGGTTTGGAGCAGCACACTGATTACATCCCTTACGCGTTTCGGCAACAGCCTTGATCACAGGTAGGAATCAGATTAAAAGCAAAGTGCATTGTGTCCTCTCTTTTATATTGAAAGGTCACATGACCAGCAGTTAAAATACAAGTCCCATAATGCTCTGTACTGCTGCATATTTACATAGAATCACAGTAGATCTTGTTCTTACTTGATGTTACATAAAGTTTTCTTTTTTTGTACCTGCATTAACGTTGTGGCAGTATATTCTTGGTCATGCGATCTTAGATCGTAAGCATTTTGTGCATTTTCAATCTCCTGCTGAGATTCGGCTCGTACTCCAGAGTGGTCAGAGTAGGATGTCACCCCACTCCGACGCCCTTCCTGCAGCAGGCACTGTATTTCGCTTGTTAGCTTCTCCCCAATGGGCTAGTGCCTGCGAGTGGGTCATGCTCCTGATTTGTAAACGAAAAACCAGTCCCCAAGTACAAGGAGCCTCCGACCCTTCAGGGCGGCCTCTTAAAACAATGAGCATGAGGCAGCCCGTCCATCGTCATCGTCCAGACAAGAAATACAAAGAGGCCCTTTCCTGGAAACGGAGCTTTAATCACAGTGGTTTGGAGCAGCACACTGATTACATCCCTTACGCGTTTCGGCAACAGCCTTGATCACAGGTAGGAATCAGATTAAAAGCAAAGTGCATTGTGTCCGCTCTTTTATATTGAAAGGTCACATGATCAGCAGTTAAAATACAAGTCCCATAATGCTCTGTACTGCTGCATATTTACATAGAATCACAGTGGATCTTGTTCTTACTTGATGTTACATAAAGTTCTCTTTTTTTGTACCTGCATTAACGTTGTGGCAGTATATTCTTAGTCATGCGATCTTAGATCGTAAGCATTTTGTGCATTTTCAATCTCCTGCTGAGATTCGGCTCGTACTCCAGAGTGGTCAGAGTAGGATGTCACCCCACTCCGACGCCCTTCCTGCAGCAGGCACTGTATTTCGCTTGTTAGCTTCTCCCCAATGGGCTAGTGCCTGCGAGTGGGTCATGCTCCTGATTTGTAAACGAAAAACCAGTCCCCAAGTACAAGGAGCCTCCGACCCTTCAGGGCGGCCTCTTAAAACAACGAGCATGAGGCAGCCCGTCCATCGTCATCGTCCAGACAAGAAATACAAAGAGGCCCTTTCCTGGAAACGGAGCTTTAATCACAGTGGTTTGGAGCAGCACACTGATTACATCCCTTACGCGTTTCGGCAACAGCCTTGATCACAGGTAGGAATCAGATTAAAAGCAAAGTGCATTGTGTCCGCTCTTTTATATTGAAAGGTCACATGATCAGCAGTTAAAATACAAGTCCCATAATGCTCTGTACTGCTGCATATTTACATAGAATCACAGTGGATCTTGTTCTTACTTGATGTTACATAAAGTTCTCTTTTTTTGTACCTGCATTAACGTTGTGGCAGTATATTCTTGGTCATGCGATCTTAGATCGTAAGCATTTTGTGCATTTTCAATCTCCTGCTGAGATTCGGCTCGTACTCCAGAGTGGTCAGAGTAGGATGTCACCCCACTCCGACGCCCTTCCTGCAGCAGGCCCTGTATTTCGCTTGTTAGCTTCTCCCCAATGGGCTAGTGCCTGCGAGTGGGTCATGCTCCTGATTTGTAAACGAAAAACCAGTCTCCAAGTACAAGGAGCCTCCGACCCTTCAGGGCGGCCTCTTAAAACAACGAGCATGAGGCAGCCCGTCCATCGTCATCGTCCAGACAAGAAATACAAAGAGGCCCTTTCCTGGAAACGGAGCTTTAATCACAGTGGTTTGGAGCAGCACACTGATTACATCCCTTACGCGTTTCGGCAACAGCCTTGATCACAGGTAGGAATCAGATTAAAAGCAAAGTGCATTGTGTCCGCTCTTTTATATTGAAAGGTCACATGACCAGCAGTTAAAATACAAGTCCCATAATGCTCTGTACTGCTGCATATTTACATAGAATCACAGTGGATCTTGTTCTTACTTGATGTTACATAAAGTTTTCTTTTTTTGTACCTGAATTAACGTTGTGGCAGTATATTCTTGGTCATGCGATCTTAGATCGTAAGCATTTTGTGCATTTTCAATCTCCTGCTGAGATTCAGCTCGTACTCCAGAGTGGTCAGAGTAGGATGTCACCCCACTCCGACGCCCTTCCTGCAGCAGGCACTGTATTTCGCTTGTTAGCTTCTCCCCAATGGGCTAGTGCCTGCGAGTGGGTCATGCTCCTGATTTGTAAACAAAAAACCAGTCCCCAAGTACAAGGAGCCTCCGACCCTTCAGGGCGGCCTCTTAAAACAACGAGCATGAGGCAGCCCGTCCATCGTCATCGTCCAGACAAGAAATACAAAGAGGCCCTTTCCTGGAAACGGAGCTTTAATCACAGTGGTTTGGAGCAGCACACTGATTACATCCCTTATGCGTTTCGGCAACAGCCTTGATCACAGGTAGGAATCAGATTAAAAGCAAAGTGCATTGTGTCCGCTCTTTTATATTGAAAGGTCACATGACCAGCAGTTAAAATACAAGTCCCATAATGCTCTGTACTGCTGCATATTTACATAGAATCACAGTGGATCTTGTTCTTACTTGATGTTACATAAAGTTCTCTTTTTTTGTACCTGCATTAACGTTGTGGCAGTATATTCTTAGTCATGCGATCTTAGATCGTAAGCATTTTGTGCATTTTCAATCTCCTGCTGAGATTCGGCTCGTACTCCAGAGTGGTCAGAGTAGGATGTCACCCCACTCCGACGCCCTTCCTGCAGCAGGCACTGTATTTCGCTTGTTAGCTTCTCCCCAATGGGCTAGTGCCTGCGAGTGGGTCATGCTCCTGATTTGTAAACGAAAAACCAGTCCCCAAGTACAAGGAGCCTCCGACCCTTCAGGGCGGCCTCTTAAAACAATGAGCATGAGGCAGCCCGTCCATCGTCATCGTCCAGACAAGAAATACAAAGAGGCCCTTTCCTGGAAACGGAGCTTTAATCACAGTGGTTTGGAGCAGCACACTGATTACATCCCTTACGCGTTTCGGCAACAGCCTTGATCACAGGTAGGAATCAGATTAAAAGCAAAGTGCATTGTGTCCGCTCTTTTATATTGAAAGGTCACATGACTAGCAGTTAAAATACAAGTCCCATAATGCTCTGTACTGCTGCATATTTACATAGAATCACAGTGGATCTTGTTCTTACTTGATGTTACATAAAGTTCTCTTTTTTTGTACCTGCATTAACGTTGTGGCAGTATATTCTTAGTCATGCGATCTTAGATCGTAAGCATTTTGTGCATTTTCAATCTCCTGCTGAGATTCGGCTCGTACTCCAGAGTGGGCTGAGTAGGATGTCACCCCACTCCGAGGCCCTTCCTGCAGCAGGCACTGTATTTCGCTTGTTAGCTTCTCCCCAATGGGCTAGTGCCTGCGAGTGGGTCATGCTCCTGATTTGTAAACGAAAAACCAGTCCCCAAGTACAAGGAGCCTCCGACCCTTCAGGGCGGCCTCTTAAAACAACGAGCATGAGGCAGCCCGTCCATCGTCATCGTCCAGACAAGAAATACAAAGAGGCCCTTTCCTGGAAATGGAGCTTTAATCACAGTGGTTTGGAGCAGCACACTGATTACATCCCTTACGCGTTTCGGCAACAGCCTTGATCACAGGTAGGAATCAGATTAAAAGCAAAGTGCATTGTGTCCGCTCTTTTATATTGAAAGGTCACATGACCAGCAGTTAAAATACAAGTCCCATAATGCTCTGTACTGCTGCATATTTACATAGAATCACAGTGGATCTTGTTCTTACTTGATGTTACATAAAGTTTTCTTTTTTTGTACCTGCATTAACGTTGTGGCAGTATATTCTTGGTCATGCGATCTTAGATCGTAAGCATTTTGTGCATTTTCAATCTCCTGCTGAGATTCGGCTCGTACTCCAGAGTGGTCAGAGTAGGATGTCACCCCACTCCGACGCCCTTCCTGCAGCAGGCACTGTATTTCGCTTGTTAGCTTCTCCCCAATGGGCTAGTGCCTGCGAGTGGGTCATGCTCCTGATTTGTAAACGAAAAACCAGTCCCCAAGTACAAGGAGCCTCCGACCCTTCAGGGCGGCCTCTTAAAACAACGAGCATGAGGCAGCCCGTCCATCGTCATCGTCCAGACAAGAAATACAAAGAGGCCCTTTCCTGGAAACGGAGCTTTAATCACAGTGGTTTGGAGCAGCACACTGATTACATCCCTTACGCGTTTCGGCAACAGCCTTGATCACAGGTAGGAATCAGATTAAAAGCAAAGTGCATTGTGTCCGCTCTTTTATATTGAAAGGTCACATGACCAGAAGTTAAAATACAAGTCCCATAATGCTCTGTACTGCTGCATATTTACATAGAATCACAGTGGATCTTGTTCTTACTTGATGTTACATAAAGTTTTCTTTTTTTGTACCTGCATTAACGTTGTGGCAGTATATTCTTGGTCATGCGATCTTAGATCGTAAGCATTTTGTGCATTTTCAATCTCCTGCTGAGATTCGGCTCGTACTCCAGAGTGGTCAGAGTAGGATGCATATATATATATATATATATATATATATATATATATATATATATATATATATATCATACCCAACTCTCCTGCTTTATCTTTCAAAATCCAAACAATATTGCTTTTCCACACGGGGAGCTGCATGTCAGCATCTCCCCATGTGGAAAAGCAATGACGGCTCCCGAAGGACGCAGGGAGCCGGCTGGGACCGTGGGGGCATTGGGGCTCCCCCCACGGTCTCCAACATTTTTTTATAAGCCCCGGGGGATGGGGTCCCCGGGGATAATAAAAAATAGTGGTAGGGGCTATTTTTACTGTAAACGTAGGAGTTGCGCATCCTAACACGTTGGGTGCACGGTTTCTCTCGCATTGGGTGCGCAGTTCCTAACGCGTTGGGTGCGCGGATCCAAAGGAAAAAAACTGAAATTTTTGGGAGATAAACAACTAGCTTAAATGTTTTGTTCATGAGTGGCTCTAAAAAGAGCCGTTGTGTTCATTGTGAGTTTTTGGTACTTATAAGTAAGTACCTATACAGTGTCTAAAGTTGTTGAGGAAGACTCTGTTTCCTTCATCAGTAAAGTGTACTCCATCTCTCCTATACATCTCTTGCATATGAAAGCGCAGATTGTTATTGTAAATGGACCCCATTTTATAGTCTCGGAGAAAAGCAGAAACAGATTTATTCACATGTTTCCTAGCTTTCTCAATCTGTGGACATAAATGATTGGACCAGTTCCACTTCTGCCTTTGGCATATGTTAGAATACACAAAGGCAGTTTTGGGAAAAAGTGAAAACAATCCTGCAAAGGTGTCATTCATAAGCATTTCCAGACCTACCCCAGTCAAAGTGCCTAGGTCATTGCCACCACAGTGCACTATTATGAGGTCAGGGTGTTGGACATGCATAAAGGTTTTTACCAATAGCATCAATTGGTGCCACTTTAACCCTCTCTGTCCAATCCATTTAATGTCTACATTTGGCAAACCTAGGTCTTTGTGAATGCCTTTGTTTTCTGCATACCTTTGGCTCCAGAATATATAACTGTGTCCCACAATCCACACTCTAAGCATCTTGAAGGGAGGTCTGGATGCACTCAGATGGTCTCTATAAATGAAATGGCAGTTTGAAAAGTAAGATTTTTCTAAAATGGTGGCTAAGATGCAGTTTTGAAAATAGACAAGAAATCATTGGATGTTTGACAACCTTCTACACTGAAAGGTAGGGTGCATGTTTCTGTTTTTTAAGCGCATGATTCTTATTGGTTAACAAAAAGTGCGTGAAAGGAACATTATATATGATAAGCTGATATGGTGAAAAGTCAAGCACACTTGTTGTTTTGATTAGCAACATTGTGTGCTGAACTTGTGACCTGTGTGCTCAGTTCAGTGTTCCATGACCTGTTGCCATGGTAACAGGCAGAAGGCAGAATGGGGGTAGGGTTGAAATTTATGTAATTTGGAAAAGGTTGAAATGTTTAACCAATAGAAATGTGTGTTTGTTTTTGAATTTATGTGGGAAGGAATGTGATTTGATGTTTACATGTATATGTATGGAAAATGAGAGGGAAACTTTGCCATTCTTTGGTTTTTCTGAGAGGTTCACAGTGCAGAGATTCTGTATAAGAAAATCTGGTGTGTGACTGATATCTGGTGTGTGACTGATATACTTCTTAATCTACAAAACAACTTGAAAGGTGAGTTATTTAATTGTGAGGGGGTGTATGTAGACTATTTTGATTTTAATCAGACTAATGTATTTCTCCTGCTAAAGTGTGGGAAGTACTTTTTTTGTCTACAATCTTATTGACAGTGTGTGTGCATGTAGAAACCATTCTGTGATAAGCATTTGTGTTTTTCATGTGTTTGCAGATAAATAACTGTGCTGTTTTTATATTTTGGTACAATTAGAAATCAGTCATTGTTTATGAATTTGCAAAATGAGTCATATTTGAACACTAAAATGTAGTATTCGTAGATTAAGAAATGTGTTTTGGTAAACTCCTAGGGATAGTGTTGTTTGTCTAGAATCACACGGTGAGTGTGTGTGCATTTGGGAACCACTGTGAGAGAAGCATTAGGTAACATCATGTATTTGCTGACACATAACTGTTTTAAAACCTGTCAAGTTGTTAAGTTTTAGTAGCATTCGAAGCCAGTCTTTGTTTATGCATTGTTAAAATGAGTCAGGCTTTGATACTAAAGTGCAGTACTTACATATATGTAGATTGTGTGCAGTCACTTTACCCTTTCCACAGTAGTGATTGTGTTTTGGTAAACTCCTAGAGATAGTGTTGCTTGTCTAGAATCACATTGTGAGTTAGTGTGCATTTGGGAACCACTGTGAGAGAAGCATTTGGTAACATTATGTATTTGCTGAGAGATAACTGTTTTAAAACCTGTCATGTTGTCAAGTTTTAGTAGCATTAGAAGCCAGTCATGGCTTATGCTTTGATTAAATGAGTCAGGCATTGACACTAAAGTGGAGTCCTGAAATATGTAGATTGTGTGCAGTCCCCTTACCCTTTCCATAGTAGTGAATGAGTTTTTTTAACCTCCTAGGGATAGTGTTGCTTGTATAGAATCACACTGTGAGTCTGTGTGCATTTGGAAACCACTGTGAGAGAAGCATTTGGGAACATCATATATTTGCGAACAGATAACTGTTTTAAAACCTGCCATGTTGTCAAATTTTAGTAGCATTAGAAGCTAGTCTTTGCTTATGCTTTGATTAAAAGAGTCAGGCATTGACACTAAAGTGGAGTCCTGAAATATGTAGATTGTGTGCAGTCCCTTACCCTTTCCATAGTAGTGAATGAGTTTTTGTAAACTCCTAGGAATAGTGTTGCTTGTCTAGAATCACACTGTGAGTCTGTGTGCATATGGGAACCACTGTGAGAGAAGCATTTGGGAACATCATGTATTTGCGAACAGATAACTGTTTTAAAACCTGCCATGTTGTCAAGTTTTAGTAGCATTAGAAGCTAGTCTTTGCTTATGCTTTGATAAAATGAGTTAGGCTTTGACACTAAAGTGCAGTACTTAAATATGTAGATTGTGTGTAGTCCCCTTACCCCTTGCACAGTAGTGAATGAGTTTTGGTAAACTCTTAGGAATAGTATTGCTTGTCTGGAATCACACTGTGAGTCTGTGTGCATTTGGGAACCACTGTGAGAGAAGCATTTGGTAACATCATGTATTTGCTGACAGATAACTGTTTTAAAACCTGTCATGTTGTCAAGTTTTAGTAGCATTAGAAGCCAGTCATTGCTTATGCATTGCTAAAATGAGTCAGGCTTTGACACTAAAGTGCAGTACTTAAATATATAGATTGTGTGCAGTCCCCTTACCCCTTCCACAGTAGTGAATGAGTATTGGTAAACTCCTAGGGATAGTTTTGCTCATCTAGAATCACACTCTGAGTCTGTGTGCATTTGGGAACCACTGTGAGAGAAGCATTTGGGAAAATCATGTGTTTGCTGACAGATAACTGTTTTAAAACCTGCCATGTTGTCAAGTTTTAGTAGCATTAGAAGCCAGTCTTTGCTTATGGATTGATAAAATGAGTCAGGCTTTGACACTAAAGTGCAGTACTTAAATATGTAGATTGTGTACAGTACTCTTACCCCTTCTACACTAGTGAATGAGTTTTGGTAAACTCCTAGGATAGTGTTGCTTGCCTAAAATCACACTGTGAGTCTGTGTGCATTTGGGTAGGAATTGTGAGAGAAAGATTTGGTAACATTGTGTATTTGCTGACAGATAACTGTTTTAAAACCTGTCATGTTGTCAAGTTTTAGTAGCATTAGAAGCCAGTCTTTGCTTATGCATTGATAAAATGAGTCAGGCTTTGACACTAAAGTGCAGTACTTAAATATGTAGATTGTGTGCAGTCCCCTTACCCCTTCCTTAGTAGTGAGTGAGTTTTGGTAAACTCCTAGGGATAGTGTTGCTCGTCTAGAATCACACTGTGAGTCTGTGTGCATTTGGGAACCACTGTGAGAGAAGCATTTGGGTACTTTATATGTTTGAATACGCATAACTGCTTAAAACCTTTCCTGTTCTCAAGTTTTGTTAGAATTAGAAGGCAGTCATTGCTTATGTAATCACCTAGGAAGTGTCCTTGCAATACTGTAAACATTCAGTTAATATTCAAGTAGTAACTGAGTGAGGCAGGCCTTAGCACATGCATTGATTCAAATGCTTATCTACTATGCATGCAGTCCTCTAACCATCTACACAGTTCTCTTTCACACCTTTAATTCCACAATCAGTATTCATACACTTCAAGCAAACACTCTGTCACTCCCCATGTACTCCTCTAGTGACCCATTCAGTAGCATATACTAAACCATTCACTTTGCCAAAACGCAAACACTTATAAATTCACTCAGGCACTCTCTTTGTAGTACTCTTATCATTCAGTCAGTATCCAAGTACTCATGCAGCGAGCCAGGCCTTACAACATGGACTGCTTGAAACCCCTACGCAGTATGCATACAGGCCTCTAGTCACCTACACACTTGTCTTTCACTTCTTTAATTATCTAGTCAGTATCTATATACTTCAATAAACATCCTGTCACTCATCTTGCACTCATCCAGTGACTGATCCAGTACCATGTACTAATCTTTTTACTGTGCCAAAACTGAAAAACTTAAAAGTTTTACCCAAGCACTCTCCTAGCAGTAGTGTAATGATTCAGTCAGTTTACAGGTACTCATGTAGTGAATCATGCATTACCACATAGAGGGCTACAAATGTCTATGCAGTATGCATGCAGTCTTCTAACACACTATACACTTGTCTTTAATAGCTTCAAAGCTTCAATTCCCCAGTGAGTATCCATGTACTTTCAGCAAACATCCTGTCACTCCCCTTGCAGTGTTCCAGTGACTTATTCAGCACCATGTAGTAAAGCATTCACTGCGCCAAAACTGAAACACTTGTAAATTCATCCAGGAACGCTTCTTGCAATAGTCTAATCATTCAGTTAGTACCTAAGTACTAATGGAGTGAGGCAGGCCTTAGCACATGGATTGATTCAAACGTGTTTCCAGTATGCATGGAGGCCTGTAACTACCAACACAATTGTGTTTCAGACCTTCAATTTCTCTGTCAGTATCTATAAACTCCAATAAACACTCTGTCACTTTAATTGCACACCTCCACTGACTCATTTGGCAGTAAGTATTAACCTATTCACTGCAGTAGAATCCCACATCTTAAAAAGATTCACCGAGTCACTCTTTTGTAGTACTCTAATGATTCAGTCAGTAGTCAGGTAGTTTTGCAGTGATCCAAGTGTTACTCTATGGACTGTTTCAAACGTCAATCCATTATGAATGTTGGTCTCTAGCCACCTATATACTTGTCTTTCACACCTTTAATATCCCAGATAGTATTCATACAGTTCCTGCAAATACTCTCTCACTCTCCTTATACTACTCCAGTGACCCATTCAGCACCATGTACTAATCCATTCACTGCACTGAAAGGCAACCACTTATAAATTCACCCAGGTAGTCTCCTTGCAGTGCTTTAATCATTCAGTCAGTATCCAAGTACTCATGCAGTGAGCCAGCCCCTAGCACTTGAATTGCTTCAAACGTCTATCCAGTATGCATGTAGTCTTCTAACCATCTACACACTTGTCTTTCACATCTTTAATTCCCCACTCAGTATATATATAGTGCAGCAAACACCCTGTCACTCCCCTTGTACTCCTCCAGAGACCCATTCAGTGCCATGTACTAATCTATTCAGTGCGCTAAAACCCAAACACTTATAAATTCACCCAGGCACTCTCTTTGCAGTACTCTAATCATTCAGTCAGTACCCAAGTGCTCATGCAGTGAGCCAGGCTTTGGTACATGAATTGCTTCAAATGCCTATCCACTATGCATGCAGTCTTCTAACCACCTACACACTTGTGTTTTACACCTTCAATTCCCTAGTCAGTATTCATACATTTCTAGCAAATACTCTCTCTCTCCTCTTGGAGTCTTCTAGTGACCCATTCAGCACCATGGAGTAATCCATTCACTGTGCCAAAACCCGAACACTTCTAAACTCACCCAGGCATTCTTCTTGCAGTACTCTAATCATTTAATCAGTATCCAAATAGTATTGGAGTGAGACAGGCCTTAACGTATGAATGGATTGAAACATGTGTCCAGTATGCATGTAGGTCTCTAATCACCTTCACACTTGTTTTTCACACCATCAATAATCATGTCAGTATTCATACACTTCTAGGAAACACCCTGTCACACACCCAGTTTCTTTCCTAATAGTATTGTAATCATTTAGTGAGTTAGCATGTACTCTTTTAGTGAGGTAGGCTTTAGGGCATAAACTGTTTCAAAGTAGTATGCACTATGCTTGTAGTGTTTTAACCATCGTCACACTTGTGCTTCATGGCTATAGTTTCTTAGTAAATTTTTATATAAAATGTGTTTTTACAGTAATAGAATAGTATGAATTTGAAAGTCATTAATACACTTTTATTTGTGATTCTTTTTTACAGATACTGTTTTTTGATATAGAGAAATCATGCCTGAAAAAAAAAGAAAAAGAAAAGAACAGAGACAGGACAATTACTTGAAGAAAAGTCAACCACAAGTATTGAATGTACAAGATAATGTGGCTAAAAAGAAAAAATCTTCTGGTAAGATCACAAAGCATTTTATTAAAAATGTTTGTAGGAGGAAACAGAATGTACAGAACGCTGAATCCACTATGAATGTTTCAACTAGAAAAAAAATTCAAAATAAGAGGAAAAGCAAAAAAACTAATATTCAGTCAAAGGAGACAAAGTGTGCTAAAAGAAGGCAAAATCAGTATAAGGAATTACGAAAAAAAATATTTTACAAGAGAGTAGTACATAATTTGCTGAAAGATGTGAAGAAATATAAAAAGAGAGCTCTGTTTTATAAAAAGAAGAAGCATATTGAAAACATTGTTGAAAAGGCTTTAGAAGTAAAAAGGAAACTATTCATTTTAGTATTAAACAGAATTCGATCACTAGATAAACCAATTAATTTAATGAAGGCCAAAATTAGGAGGAAAAGAGTAATTAATAGAAAAAACAATTGTGATGTTTTATTGGGAGAATGGAAACACAGTTCCAGTTCAGAGCCTTTCTTTAATGAAGAGAGTTATTTACAGAGCAAAAAATTGCTGTTTGCAGTTGACACCAGTGGTAGAGGTTACGAAGTTAGAGATGGGTGTCCAATTGAGAAAGAGAAAATGGTTGAAAGAAATGCAGAAGAAGTGATAGCTGATGAAGTTCTAGGGAGACGTCCTAAACACCCTGTGTATACATGGGATTGCAGTAGTATTTTCAGTGTACGACAGGAATCTATTGATAAATTATGTAGTTTTTTACGAGCATATACTAAAAAAAGTGCTAAACAAAAGTTTAAGGTGTTGCAAGGACTAGACCCTTGCAGAGTGAGAAAAAATACTGGTTTGATAGGTCATTCTCTGGCTTGTCTTTCTAGGAAAGTTTGTGAAAGTGTTTTTCACCATTTCAGGATGCTGGCAGTACATCATACTCAAATGCGGAAGTTAATGAGAAGATTGTATTATGCGAAAAGTCCAGCACTAAAGTTAAATGAGTTGAACAGTGCTCTTTTACGTGGCTCAGTATCAGATGTGAAGAAGGTTTGTGAGGATTTTGAGTTTTGTTACTTTGGTCCTCAGCAAGAGAGTGGAGAAACTGTGACATTAGTAGAAGAAAATGTTAAAGACAATGTAGAACCTGTGATTACAAAACATTTTGAGGATGAAATCACAAAGTTTAAGGTAATTTCAGGTGAAAGACCAAGGTGCCGATTACGATCCTGTAAAAACCGGGTACGAACCGTCGGACGGAGCATATTCTCCGTCCGACGCGTACCCGGTCGGAACAATATACAAACATGGAATTACGATTCGCACGGAAATACCATTTCCGTACGATTCGTACAAAACACCGACCGACGAAAATATACATACAAATGTGATCCGGGAAAGCGCCGACGTGACGTCGGGACGAATGCAGCCTGCATTTCACGAACCAGGAAGTACGAATCAAACCCACAGCAGTCCGGACGGCAATATTTTTACGGCACCCAAAAAGTGCCGGGAAAGCGAAGTACGCCGCGAAACGACAAGATTAGGGGGCCCGGTACGCGCCGTACCCCCCCCCCAGCCCCCGTAAGTACGCGCCGTACCCCCCCCAGCCCCACATGTACGCGCCGTACCCCCCCCAGCCCCCGCATGTACACGCCGTACCCCCACCCGTGTATGTACACCAGTGTACGCACGCACCGTACCCCCACCCGTGTATGTACACCAGTGTACGTACGAGTCGTACCCCCACCTGTGTATGTACACCAGTGTACGTACGCACCGTACCCCCACCCGTGTATGTACACCAGTGTACGTACGAGTCGTACCCCCACCTGTGTATGTACACCAGTGTACGTACGCACCGTACCCCCACCCATGTATGTAAGGCGCGAACCCCCAGTGCGTACGTACACTGGTGTACATACACAGGTGGGGGTACGGTGCGTACATACACTGGTGTACATACACGGGTGGGGGTACGGTGCGTACGTACACTGGTGTACATACACGGGTGGGGGTACGGCGCGTATATGCGGGGGCTGGGGGGGTACGGCGCGTACATGCGGGGGCTGGGGGGGTACAGCGCGTATGTGGGCACATGTCTCCATGGTTGCTATGGGAGTTCGGTGCGGACGGTGTTTTTTCCATACGGTTGTAACATCGGACGCACGGGATGGATCGTACTTGCGCGGTCGGACTTCACTTTTCACATATGTACGGTAAATCGTCCGAGGATGTGTCGGACACATTTTCCGACCCGAGGACGTGTGGGGTATTATTCCCAATGCGATTCGTATGGACTTTTTCCCATGCGAATCGTACTTGGCAGTTTGTACGGCACTTGTACGATTCGTACGGTAAAAAGACCGGATACGAGTCGTACGGGGAATTTTTTTCCAGGATCGTAATCGGCACCCAAATGTTTCTTGTATTTGTTGTCGGCAAACTCACTATAAAAATCAGACTAGGGGTGTCAATCTGTATTTATAAAGTGAAATAGAAGATAATGATAAGTGGATGGAATTTGCAACTTATTTTTGCTGGTAGAGGATTGTTTTGATTTGGGATCTGAGCAGCGTATTTGCCAAATATTGTTATAACAAATTAAATGACAATAAAAGGCCTGCTAGAGTGTAGTGAAGATTGCTATCTATATACGTACAATGCTAAGTTAGCACAACCGCGTTAGATGTTAGAAAGCCATCTTGCCGCTTTTGCTGCTTTTGCACACAACACTGTAGTCACATGTTATTAATTGAGAAATGCTTGCTCGACTTTGCTTCACATGAGAACTGTCTGTTGTTCACATCCCTAACAGTTAGTAGCGACCTTGGTCTGAACACTGTGTAAAGAAACAGTCTGGGTCACTAGACGGTGCATGTTGTTGGGTTCAGGTTGATCGGCCCACTTTTTTAGCCATAACATGCGCGCAGCTGCAGATGCCTGAAAGTCGGGTGCTTTTAATATTGCAGACGCTGCATGTTTTTAGACATTCGGAAGAAGAGCTTTTCAGGAGAAGAGTCTAGCTGATCCTGTGATGTGATTCCACTAAGCTGATCCTTACGGTATGGGGTTCCCCATTCAAGCCTAGAGACCTTTTATTAGTGATAATAATAATATTAGTTTACTAGCGAAAGGAAGGTGGTTGAGATCCACTGTCGTTTTATTATGATTACTCCTTTCATTTTCTATGGTATTGTAACTATGCTGATGGTTTTGATCTTAACCATTTGTCTGCTTATGTTAGCCAAAGTACTGCATCTTAGGGCACGAGGTTTATAAAATAAACTCTTTAAAATTTACTGTGTCTCTGTTTATTCTGTTGTGGACTGATATGAGAATAATAACGAACAGGTATTTCTGATTCCCACCATTCCCGAGAATATCATATGTCGCTTGTTCTGGGTTGTCTATACATTGGGGCCGCCGAGATAAAACTCGGATAACGAATAGGACACTGATGCTGGTCGGATAGGGGGCTCTGGGTTCTGAGGTGAGTTTTTGGTACACCACAATTCACTGAGGTCCTGGGTTCCTGCGCATAGTTCTGTGCATAAGCAGAATCCCTGCAACAAGAGCAGATCATAATAATCTAGAGTTGGTTGCTATTCCTCCAGAGCTGATAGATTTAAATACGTATGAGTCTATTCTCATTCAATGTGTTCACCCGTTTCAGCTTTTACGCGACGTCCGGACGTATTCAGGCAGTGGTTTCCGGCCCAGCAAGTACGAATCGTCCCTACGTCACTCCGTACGGCCCTTTTTTTACTGGAGTCAAACACAGCCGGAAAAGCAGAGTTCGTCGCGAACCGCTACGCAATGGAGCCCCGGTACGCGACGTACACACCATGAACCCCATCGTACGTGTCATCCCGGTCCTCTTGGCCTACGACCTGGTGCACCGCACCCGACGCACATGCCGCAGAAAGTAAGAACAACACCCAGGGGTCAGGGGGGGTGAGGGGCAGGAAAAATACCCCATACACAAACCAAAACTTATAATATGTAAGCCATACATTACCACCAGGCTCTGGTCACTTGGGGGGGCTTGTCAAGCAACCCCTGCGTACCGCAACAACGGAAGTGGATGTGTATAGTGCGTACCACACGTACCCCTACGGCACCATTACAACAGTGGTATGGACTGTACCCATGCATGAATGCGTGGGTACGGTGCGTACCACATGTACCCCTACGGCACCATTACAACAGTGGTACGGACCGTACCCACGCATGAATGCGTGGGTACGGTGCATACCACACGTACCCCTACGGCACCATTACAACAGTGGTATGGACCGTACCCATGCATGAATGCGTGGGTACGGTGCTTACCACACGTACCCCTACAGCACCATTACAACTCAGGTACGGACCGTACCCACGCATGAATGCGTGGGTACTGTGCGTACCACACGTACCCCTACGGCACCATCACAACAGTGGTACGGACCGTACCCACGCATGAATGCATGGGTACGGTGTGTACCACACGTACCCCTACGGCACCATTACAACTCAGGCACGGACTGTACCCACGCATGAATGCGTGGGTACGGTGCATACCACACGTACCCCTACGGCACCATTACAACAGTGGTACGGACCGTACCCACGCATTCATGCGTGGGTACGGTGCGTACCACACGTACCCTACGGCATCAGTACTTTTTGGATACGAGGCGTACACACGCCATGAATGTGGGCTTAGAGGACTGGCCCAGCATGTCAACATCATATTGGTGTGTGTGTAGGTCCAGGCCAGCAGTGTACAGCTCCAAGGGGGTGTGTGGGTGGGTGCATATGACTCCCAGCAGTGTCCAGACATATGGGGGTGGGTGCATATCACTACCAGCAGTGTCCAGACATATGGGGATGGGTGCATATCACTACCAGCAGTGTCCAGACATATGGGGGTGGGTGCATATCACTACCAGCAGTGTTCAGACATATGGGGGTGGGTGCATACCACTACCAGCAGTGTCCAGACATATGGGGGTGGGTGCATATGACTCCCAGCTGTGAACAGAGATATGAGGGGTGGGTGTATATCACTACCAGCAGTGTCCAGACATATGGGGTGGGTGCATATCACTACCAGCAGTGTCCAGACATATGGGGGTGGGTGCATATTACTACCAGCAGTGTCCAGACATATGGGAGTGGGTGCATATCACTACCAGCAGTGTCCAGACATATGGGGGTGGGTGCATATCACTACCAGCAGTGGACAGAGATATGAGGAGGGGTTCATATGACTCCCAGCAGTGGACAGAGATATGAGGGGTGGGTGCATATCACTACCAGCAGTGGACAGACATATGGGGGTGGGTGCATATCACTACCAGCAGTGGACAGAGATATGATGGGTGGGTGCATATCACTACCAGCAGTGTCCAGACATATGGAGGTGGGTGCATATGACTCCCAGCAGTGTCCAGACATATGGGGGTGGGTGCATATCACTACCAGCAGTGTCCTAACATATGGGGGTGGGTGCATATCACTACCAACAGTGGACAGAGATATGAGTGGTGGGTGCATATCACTACCAGCATTGTTCAGACATATGGGGGTGGGTGCATATCACTACCAGCAGTGTCCAGACATATGGGGGTGGGTGCATATGACTCCCAGCAGTATCCAGACATATGGGGGTGGGTGCATATCACTACCAGCAGTGTCCAGACATATGGGGGTGGGTGCATATGACTCCCAGCAGTGTCCAGACATATGGGGGTGGGTGCATATCACTACCAGCAGTGTCCAGACATATGGGGGTGGGTGCATATGACTCCCAGCAGTGGACAGAGATATGAGGGGTGGGTGCATATCACTACCAGCAGTGTCCAGACATATGGGGGTGGGTGCATATCACTACCAGCAGTGTCCAGACATATGGGGGTGGGTGCATATGACTCCCAGCAGTGTCCAGACATATGGGGGTGGGTGCATATTACCCCCAGCAGTGTCCAGACATATGGGGGTGGGTGCATATGACTCCCAGCAGTGGACAGAGATATGAGGGCTGGGTGCATATCACTACCAGCAGTGTCCAGACATATGGGGGTGGGTGCATATCACTACCAGCAGTGGACAGACATATGAGGGGTGGGTGCAGAGAACTCCCAGCAATGTCACACTCCCAGGAGGATGGATGTCTTTCACACACTGCATGACACACCACATGTGGTCGTGAGGACATATAACACATGCATACCCACCCATGGCAGATGCAGCCCAATACACACCCTGATTTCATGCCAACAGACTGTATAGTCATGTAACTGCATACAAAACTAAGATAGCCAAAGGGAACACACACTGTCACGCACATCCCAGGACTGATAGGAATGTGCAGGTGCTGGTCCAGCCACCAAGATGTTGTCTCTCATGGAAGGAATAGGGTTCAATGCCACTAGATACAATGCCCACAATTGTGAGTCAGGTGCCCAAATACCCTGCATAACACGTACCATTTGTGTGTTAGGCTGTGATTACACACATGCATAGTGCTGAAAATGGATAATTTGTCCCTGATGCCATTCCTACATACCCAAAACACAAGTACAGTGACTAGCAAGGATGGCACAGACGATTCAGCAGGAGACATCGGTGAGCAGGCATGGCCATTGTTGAAGGGATCCGTCACCAACAAAGGAAATGTGGACACAGGTCAGCACAACAATTGTGCAACTGTTTGCAGGGACGATGTCAGGTGCCACAGAGGAAGGAACACTCCTTGGGACAATGTCTCCAAAGGAAATGAACATATACTACCAATGATTATTTGCACAGACATTGTGATGGCACACAGATACCATGGTCCACCTCATGACCATCATACAAAAACATATCTCAGAACCCTAACACATTACCAGAACACCAACTTCATGAGCCTCATCACCAACATCAAATACCTGAAATGCAATAGTGTTGAAAGTAAAAGAAAAAGCTTTATTCAGCACAGAAAAATAATACATTAATAAGACTATGTACAAAGGCCAATGGCCAGTCCATTTCTCGAGTCCAAGGGTGGACGTAGGGGACCGCGTCCACCCCTACCTTGCCTGCACAAACGAACCTCAAGGTTTGTCGACCGGGGGGGGACATCATCTGTGGCAGGACCAGGCACCGCAGGGACAGGAGGGGGTTGGGTAGGTGTGGTGGGTGCAGGGGTGGACGTCTCCACCACAGGGGGTGGGGCAGCACCAAAGGTGGAGGTGAACACAGCGCTGCACACTTCTGCTAGGGCCTCCATCCTAACCCCTGCACCTGAAGATACCCCCGGGCCAACGGAGGGTGTGGTGGCCGAGGGATGGGGTGCAGCGCTCTTTGGGGAGGGGGTGGACATGGGGGGACTCAACTCCCCTGCCCGGGGACTTCCTCGCACGCTTGTGGGGTGGTGTCACAGTGGGGCTGAGAGCCAGACCAGCCACGTAGCTGTCCTTGGGTGACAGTTTGGCAGGGGAACTAAGGGGAGTGGTTTTGGAGGAACTGGGTTGTGAGGTGTAGGAAGGTGGAATCTGAATAATGGTTGCCCCCAACTTTTTGCCTGGTATTTGAATGGTTTTTGACTAGTCTGGCTGGGATCCTGCTATCCAGGACCCCAGCATATCTGCTTTCTCTATTAAACGATGTGAGTACCCTAGGTACAAGCCAATTGGTTACTTAAGTTACCCTGGCAGTCCCTTGTAGATGGTACCCTAGGTACCCAGGGCATGGGTCCCTCAGTAGGCCTACCAGGGCTGCACCACTTATTGTGCCACCCTGGGACATCCATACAAACTGACACGACCAGACCACTACTGTAGTCTGGTTAAGGTGGTGCTAGCACCCCTTACAGGGATATAGGTACCCTATATCCCACCCAATTACAACACATGTACTCTCATGGGTCACCCCTATGGCAGGCCTTGCTAATCCTACAAGGCAGGGTGCTGAGGTATGTGTGAGGGGGACCCCTACATGAGTAGGACCTCCCTGTAACCTTCGTAAAATCATTGCTGGGTTGTTTGTAGTGTAGCCATACCATATACTCTTAACCGCATTATAAGTCTATCGCGATAACGCGAAAACTTGAGAATGGCTACACAGAACCATATCGTGTTTGGTGTCAAACATGTAGGAATCATACCCCCAGTCCAGCCATCGGCATGAGGGTACGATTCCCCCCTGCTAGAGGGGCGATATGGGAAAAGCGGCAGAATTTAGACACCAATTTACAAGTGCACAAGTAACACAAAATAGCTACTAACCGCCACCTACACGACACTGGCTGGCTGTTGCTGGGGAAAATCCCAGCCTCGCCAGCTGGACAATAGGGCTCCTGTGGCAGGGAGGTGCTAGCATCTCCCCGGACAGGATAATGTGGATTGGAACAGGGTGGGTGCACCAAATGTCCTTTCAGAGTTGCACGTAGGCAGCTGCAGAGTCCTCATTCTGCATACACCGCTTGGAACCGGTTCAGGGGCATCCTGCCCCTCGCCCAGGCAGGAAACACACAAAGGGGAGAGGGTGTAGCCACCCTTTCCTGCCTCACCAGCCATTGGTGGACACCACTCTGGACACTCCCCTAATCTTGGGGATAAAGGTGAATAACGTGGCGCCAGAGCCTCAGATTAATCTTGGACTTCAAAGACTTGACCTTCGACAAGCTGCTGCCCAGCTGACTGAAGAAATCTCCCTTGGGATAAAGGAGTTATCTCCCTGCTTGGCAGGCACCTGAAACATTGCAAGTGACCCGGTTGGAACTTCGCTGCTCCTGCGGACTTCGACGACTTCCAGCACCCTTGAGGTGGGTTTCTAGCGCATCCCAGAGGCCAGTGAGTGTGCTCAACGAGTTTGGGCACCGTGGACCGCATGGGTGTCGGGATCCCCAATACCCCAGGACACCGGCCACCTCTTGTGTAGCACACGACCCTGACCAGTGGGGAAGTTGTGCTTTGGCCCGTTTACGAGCCAACCACTCTACAGCAATTGTGCCAAAGACCAGCACCCTAGCCCCCTCCGGTGGCCCGTGGGTGCCCTTTTATGCACTCCAATTTGCCGCCTCCCGCGGTCCCTTGTCTCTCAACTTGTGGGCCCTAGCGGAGGTCAATCTCAACAATCAAGAGTTCGCCTGGTTGCTCCAGGCCTGCTCTACAGTCTCCCTGAAGGAGATCCCTCTCAGACCTCGTGGGTCTGCACCGTAGCAGATTTGTTTATCTTGTGTGGGTTGCGGTTGCCAAGGCTTAGTGAATCTAATCCGGACACTAGCACCGCAGCGACCCTCATCCAACGTGGGACAGTTGCCCTCCAGAAGCTGGCCTTCCTTGAAGCCTTCCGGAGCCCGTGGCTGCAGATCCAAGCTACACCACTTTCCACCTGAAGCACCCGACATCGAAGGGCTCTTTGCTTTGAGCCTCCTGGTCACTTTGCCATGACCCAGACTCTGTCCCCTCTGCTTTCAGGTTCTTCTCTACAATCTTCACATCTTTGATCTTCACGGAATCATCAACGCTTTTGCCTAGCAGAACTTTTGACTATTTTCCCATTGAAAATCAGCCCGCGACCCGACAGCAGAAACGACCTATGCACCCGGTTTCCCTGGGGCAGGTAACAGTGGTACCTCGGTACTCTCGTGGTAGTGGGCTCCTCAAAAGCTTAAGTTTAAAGTTTTAACTTTGTACTCCTGCTAGAAGTATTTTTAAACTATTTATTTCCACCCGCGACATTCTCCATAGGCTATAATAAAGATCCCGATAGCAGCTACTTCCACTGCACGCGCCTCCCGTGGGTCCCCTTCCTCATAACCTGGGGTGGATTCTTAAGGGGCCAGCGATCCTAAATGCCCTAGGCATTGTCTGTAGAATTGTCGTGGTTCTTATACCACTATTTTAGTATATGGTTTGGTCCCCCCCTGGGGCCCAATGTTAACAGTGCTATTTATTTGTATCTATCAATGCTTGTTTGATGTGTAACTTTGCCTCAGCCTCATAAAGAGACTGTGGGATTCTGTTTAGAATAAATACGTATATTTTATATATATACCTGTGTGGACTACTCTTTCATTTGGTTATTCAAGAGGTTATCTACGGTAAAACAATAAGCTTAACACTCCTTCAAGACTTAGCCTGAAGGCTGCTCTCCACAGCTACCACTAGGATAGCTTTCTTTAAAGGTTGTCTTAAACCTATCATCAATAAGAGTCGAATTAGACTGGTGCAAGGTGTCCCTATAACTAGGAGACAGCATATGCCAGGCCAACTTCTCACATTGGTGTGCAGCGGTTGGATTCAAGCTTGCCATTGTTTTACCAGATAACAAATTGAATTTCTAAAGTGAAAGCCACTAGGTACCAAAGGTACATATAAATTCAAAAGCTTAGAATACAATAAGTTCTACTGAACTTAGGAGTTGTGTGTAGAGGGTTTAGCACACCTTGACTACAACTCAAGAGAGGGTTCAGTAGGCCACACCTAGTGTAGGTAGATACACCAGTACCACTACACTAGACATGTCTTTAGGTTCAGGTGCCCATAAGGCTATGGAAGGACCCCAGAGGGTCCCAGTCGACAAATATGATCATCTCTCCTTTGCTGATCTCAGGGAGATGTGCACCTCTAGGAAACTTAAGACAAACAAAGGTGCCAAAACCCAACGTCTCAGGGAAATCCTGCTCATAGCAGACTTTAAGCAGACTTTAGGGTCTGATGGGGTAGAGAGGTTGGGTGGGCATCCTTCAGAAGAGGACCCTCCTAGAGAGGACTCTGATGAGGACCAGTAAGAGGATGAAGATCCTGACCTGGGAGAACCAGACCACTCACAACATGGAGGTGATGGTCCAAAAGGCACTCTCTCCATCCCTAAAGGGAGAGTGGTGGATCCAATTAGAAGGAACAGATCCCCCTCAGAGGGGTCCAACCATTCTAGGAGATCCAAAAGGACCTCTGCCTCTCCTCAGAGGAGAGAATCCTCCCAAGAGAGGAAATGCAGACTGATCCAGTTTGAGCAGGCAAAACTACAGCTCAGGAGAGAACAGTTAGCATTGGACAGGGAGTCCCTGGAGCTTCAGAAAGCTTCAAGAAAGTGGGGTCTAGAGACCCTTGGTGGCAGTAATGAAACCCCTAGAGTTAGAGAGAAAGTCCCTGACAATAGGAACCTCCACAAGTTTGTGCCCCCCTACAAGACAGGGGATGATATCCACAAATGGATCACTGCTCTTGAGAGGGCCTGTAAAGTACAAAGGGTCCCAGTAGAGCAGTGGGCAGCAATCCTGTGGCTCTCCTTTGCAGACAAAGGTAGAGACAAGCTCCTCTCTGTAAGAGAAGAGGATGCAGATGATTATTATATCTTGAGAGATGCTTTAATAGATGGGTTTGGCTTAACCACTGATCAATACAGACTTAAGTTCAGAGACACCCAAAAAGCACAGGATCAAGATTGGGTAGACTTTGTGGATTGTGCTACCAAGGCATTGGAAGGTTGGTTAAATGGCAGTAAAGTAAATAATTATCAAGGATTGTATAATCTCATCATGAGGGAGCAGATTCTTAATAATTGTCAAAACCAACTCTTACACCAGCGCCTGGTGGACTCTGATCTGACCTCTCCCCAAGAATTGGGAAAGAAGGCAGACAAATGGGTCAGAACCAGGATTAGGCCCAAGAACCAAGGTGGTGACCAGAAGAAAGATTCTACCAAGCCCAAGGAGAAAGGTGGGGATAATAAAACAGAAAAGTCCTCTGAAGGGCCCCAAAAACCCAGTGCTGGGGGTGGGTCCCAAAATCCTTCCTCTTCTAACAAGAAACCATATTGCCATGTGTGTAAGCAACCTGGCCACTGGAAAACTGACTTCAGCTGTCCAAAGAATGGCAATAAAGAAAATGTTCCTCCCATTGCAGCTCCAACACCTCCTGTTGCTACTAGTAGTAATCCCCCAAGTGGTGGGAGTGCACCCAAAAACTTAGTTGGGCTTTCTTGGGGAACTCAGGTGGACTCTGGCCTAACCAGGTCCCCTACACAAGCAACTCTAGTCTGTGATGGTGGCATGGGGTTTGCCAACTTTACCATGAGTCCCAGTATCCTGGGCAGGTACAGACAAGAGCCTATGATCAATGGTCAGAAGGCTGTGGCCTATAAGGACACAGGGGCTAGTGTCACCATGGTGACCCAGAAACTAGTGCCCCTAGAACAGCTTTACCTGGGTTTAGCTACCAGGTGACCAATATAGATGGAATTAGGACAGACCATCCCATGGCAGTGGTAAATCTCAGCTGGGGAGGGGTCACTGGCCCAAAGAGAGTGTCAGTGTCCCCAAACTTGCCTGTAGATTGTCTACTGGGGAATGATCTGGAAATCTCAGCCTGGGCTGAGGTGGACCACAAAGCCCATTTAAAAATGGTAGGCATCACTGAGAGAGTGGATGAGACCCTGAGGGCCTCACCTCCACCCCAGGAGAAAATAAAGGGAGTGAAGCCTGAAACTATGGATCACTCCACCCAAACAGAGAGCATAGGGGTTGAGGAACAGCCCTCTTACACCAGACTACAGGTAAGGGTCAAGTTTCTCAGGGAACTGATCCTGCCCCTTGTGAAGTAACTGCCCCAGAAGTGAACAGGCCTGGCCTGGCCACCTCTCTGATGGCAGGGGATCCTTCCAAGGTGGTACCCAGTCTGGAGCAGGTATCCTGCCCCTCTCTACCCTGCCTCAGTCAGCCCAGGGCTGCAGAGGTCAGTGGACCCTTAATGGGCCCCTGTCCAGAGGAACCCCCTCATCAGCAGATTAGGGACACCCAGCAGAATAGTTTTAGCCAGGTGAATATTCCTCTACAAACTGAGGGATCCCCCTTACCCCTAGGTATAGGTACCCCGCAAAGGGATGTTGCTGGGCACAGGGAAACCTGGGGCATAGTTGCCCCAAACCTTCCAGTACCCTCCACTATTCCAACCAAAGGGAGCCAACCCCCTGCTGTAGGCAGCCAGAGGTTGACCCTAAGGGCCAGATATGACACAGTCATGGGCAGAAAGGCTACCATGGTGACCAGTGATCTAAGAAGGTTGAGACCACCCCAAATAGGGCCTCACTTACAGACTCAGACACCCCACCAGCCCAGCTCTGTACCAAAAACCAATACAGGTAATTGCCCTAGACGTTGGAGAAACTCTAGAACCCCCTGGGGTAGGATTTGCCAAGTGGACCATGAGACAGGGAGCAACCATGCTAGTGCAGGTTCTTCCTTATATGGCCACTCAGGAAATAAAGGCTTATCTGGACAAGGTTAGCCTTATCTCCTTTCGTTGGGGGGTGGGGGGGGGGGTTATGTAGGAAGGTGGAATCTGACTAATGGTTGCCCCCAACTTTTTGCCTGGTATTTGAATGGTTTTTGACTAGTCTGGCTGGGATCCTGCTATCCAGGACCCCAGCCTATCTGCTTTCTCTATTAAACGATGTGAGTACCCTAGGTACAAGCCAATTGGTTACTGAGGTTACCCTGGCAGTCCCTTGTAGATGGTACCCTAGGTACCCAGGGCATGGGTCCCTCAGTAGGCCTACCAGGGCTGCAGCACTTGTTGTGCCACCCTGGGACAGCCATAAAAACTGACACCACCAGACCACTACTGTAGTCTGGGTAAGGTGGTGCTAGCACCCCTTACAGGGATATAGGTACCCTATATCCCACCCCATTACAACACATGTACTCTCATGGGTCACCCCTATGGCAGGCCTTGCTAATCCTACAAGGCAGGGTGCTGAGGTATGTGTGAGGGGGGACCCCTACATGAGTAGGACCTCCCTGCAACCTTCGTAAAATCATTGCTGGGTTGTTTGTAGTGTAGCCATACCATATACTCTTAACCGCATTATAAGTCTATCGCGATAACGCGATAACTTGAGAATGGCTACACAGAACCATATCGTGTTTGGTGTCAAACATGTAGGAATCATACCCCCAGTCCAGCCATGGGCATGAGGGTACGATTCCCCCCTGCTAGAGGGGCGATATGGGAAAAGCGGCAGAATTTAGACACCAATTTAAAAGTGCACAAGTAACACAAAATGGCTACTAACCGCCACCTACACGACCCTGGCTGGCTGTTGCTGGGGAAAATCCCAGCCTCGCCAGCTGGACAATAGGGCTCCTGTGGCAGGGAGGTGCTAGCATCTCCCCAGACAGGATAATGTGGATTGGAACAGGGTGGGTGCACCAAATGTCCTTTCAGAGTTGCACGTAGGCAGCTGCAGAGTCCTCATTCTGCATACACCGCTTGGAACCGGTTCAGGGGCATCCTGCCCCTCGCCCAGGCAGGAAACACACAAAGGGGAGAGGGTGTAGCCACCCTTTCCTGCCTCACCAGCCATTGGTGGACACCACTCTGGACACTCCCCTAATCTTGGGGATAAAGGTGAATAACGTGGCGCCAGAGCCTCAGATTAATCTTGGACTTCAAAGACTTGACCTTCGACAAGCTGCTGCCCAGCTGACTGAAGAAATCTCCCTTGGGATAAAGGAGTTATCCCCCTGCTTGGCAGGCACCTGAAACACTGCAAGTGACCCGGTTGGAACTTCGCTGCTCCTACGGACTTCGATGACTTCCAGCACCCTTGAGGTGGGTTTCCAGCGCATCCCAGAGGCCAGTGAGTGTGCTCAACGAGTGTGGGCACCGTGGACCGCGTGGGTGCCGAGATCCCCAATACCCCAGGACAATGGCCACCTCTTGTGTAGCACATGACCCTGACCAGTGGGGAAGTTGTGCTTTAGCCCGTTTACGAGCCAACCACTCTACAGCAATTGTGCCAAAGACCAGCACCCTAGCCCCCTCCGGGGGCCCGTGGGTGCCCTTTTACGCACTCCAATTTGCCGCCTCCCGTGGTCCCTTGTCTCTCGACTTGTGGGCCCTAGCAGAGATCAATCTCAACAATCAAGAGTTCCCCTGGTTGCTTGAGGCCTGCTCTACAGTCTCCCTGAAGGAGACCCCTCTCAGACCTCGTGGGTCTGCACCGTAGCAGATTTGTTCATCTTGTGTGGGTTGCGGTTGCCAAGGCTTAGTGGGTCCATTCCAGACACTAACACCGCAGCGACCCACATCCAATGTGGGACAGTCGCCCTCCAGAAGCTGGCCTTCCTTGAAGCCTTCCGGAGCCCGTGGCTGCAGATCCAAGCTAGACCACTTTCCACCTGAAGCACCCGACATCGAAGGGCTCTTTGCTTTGAGCCTCCTGGTCACTTTGCCGTGACCCAGACTCTGTTCCCTCTGCTTTCAGGTTCTTCTCTACAATCTTCACATCTTTGATCTTCATGGAATCATCGACGCTTTTGCCTAGCAGAACTTTTGACTATTTTCCCATTGAAAATCAGCCCGCGACCCGACAGCAGAAACGACCTATGCACCCGGCTTCCCTGGGGCAGGTAACAGTGGTACCTCGGTACTTTCGTGGTAGTGGGCTCTTCAAAAGCTTAACTCTAAAGTTTTAACTTTGTACTCCTGCTAGAAGTATTTTTAAACTATTTATTTCCACCCACGACATTCTCCATAGGCTATATTAGAGATCCTGATAGCAGCCACTTCCACTGCACGCGCCTCCCGTGGGTCCCCTTCCTCATAACCTGGGGTGGATTCTTAAGGGGCCAGCGATCCTAAATGCCCTAGTCATTGTCTGTAGAATTGTCGTGGTTTTTATACCACTATTTTAGTATATGGTTTGGTCCCCCCCTGGGGCCCAATGTTAACAGTGCTATTTATTTGTATCTATCAATGCTTGTTTGATGTGTAACTTTGCCTCAGCCTCATAAAGAGACTGTGGGATTCTGTTTAGAAGAAATACATATATTTTATATATATATACCTGTGTGGACTACTCTTTCATTTGGTTATTCAAGAGGCTATCTATGGCAAAACAATAAGCTTAACATTCCTTCAAGACTTAGCCTGAAGGCTGCTCTCCACAGCTACCACTAGGATAGCTTTCTTTAAAGGTTATCTTAAACCTATCATCAATAAGAGTCGAATTGGACTGGTGCAAGGTGTCCCTATAACTAGGAGACAGCATATGGCAGGCCAACTTCTCACATGAGGACTGCGGACTATGACTGTGGCTGCGTGTCTGTCGTCTTCCCCAGACCCTGTGGGTGTGCCTACATCCCCCTGAGTGTGCGTGCCAGGATGTGTGCACTGTGCCTTACTTGTGGGTGTGCAGGATGTGTCTGTTGGGGTGCGTGCCCGTGACTGTCTGGGTGTGCGTTGGGCAGGCATGGGAGAGGGCAGTGTGGATGAGTCCCGGGTAGGGGGTGGGGACGGAGCGCTGCAGGGCAGTAACTGCTGCCGTCAGTGAAGAGTCCATGGACCGCAGAATCCTGCGTTGGTCAGACATCGTTGCTGACATGCCCTCCATGAACGACACCACCTGTGTGAGCAGTCTAGTGTGGTCATGGAGGACATTCAGCATTGATGCCTGCCCAACCTGCAACTCTAGTAGTATGTCCACAGACTCTTCACTGAGGGCAGCAGGGGTGACAGGGGGTGCGGTGCCTGGCATGAAGGAGACATGGTGGGACGCTGCATGGACAGGAGGGAAGGGAGCAACTGGGAGGGCGGAGATGGGAATGGAGGAGGCGGGTACAGATGTGGGTATGCTGCCAGTTGGTGTTGCAGCCTCCACCTCCTCAGGGAGTTCATCCTCGGACCCGTCGGCGTCGTAGCTGCTCTCGCCTCCAGACAGGTCCTCCAACTGACTCCCCTCACCCTCCATGCCACTGGCTCCTGCTGACTCCACAGCACTGGCGGCACTGTCGCTGGGTCCCTCCTCCAGGTCCATGCAGGTGTCTCCCTCGTTTTCGGTTGATGATGCTGTGGGCAAGGATAAGAAACCAAAATGCATCAGTCACCTGTATACATCTGACACATGAGCACAAAACAATTGGTCACAGTGCATATCCGGCAATGCATCATGAGTAACAGCTACATTACTCCGCACATATGTATGCCCTGTACTGCCCAGTTGGTAGACCCACTATGCCACTTGGACACCATGAAAAAAAAACACACCAGGCCACAACCTGAATGAGAAATACACTGAGAAGCTAGTGTCTGTGAACCGGTGAGCACAGCAATACAATGAAGTCATGCCACCTCTTGTTTAACCTGAAAGAAAAAGTAGTGGTGCACCCAAGGTAAACTAACACACCTCAATACTCAAGGTGTTACCACACTCAGAGACCTGTACTTTGGAACACAAAACAAAAAAATGTGGATACCTTGGGACTCACAATACTTTACACAATCGACATGTTTTGAATGTGGAAATTTGCCATCTCGTGAAAAGAACACTCATGTGCCTGGATGAAATATGTCGCACAAGGCAGTGCACACAAAAGTACATTTACCCTGTCATTGAAGAAGCTGACACCTTTTCTAAGAAGCCACAGTTAGAAATAAATGGTGTTGCAGAAAGTACATATACATGTGCCCACGGAGGTCTTGATGTCTTGACATTTGTTAGTTCTTATCACCAACAACAAAGGAGTCTCACAAAATCCAGACCTCAGTGGGAACATGTATATGGAGAATCTGCAACACCAATTAATTCTAACAGTGGCTTCTTTGAAAAGGTGCCAGTGTGTTCAATGAAAGTGGAAATGCCGTTTGGTGTGCACTTCCTCAGGAGATATCTTTCATGCAGGCACATCATTGTTCTTAACACAAATCATCAAATTACCACATTTAAAACATGAAGAACTGTTGACAAGTGCTGTGAGTGCCTAGGTACAATTTATTTAGAGTAACAACTTGAATTATGTCATTTGCCACATGGCTATCTGTAACCTGATTACACAGTTGGCTACACATATGACCTACTGCCTGTCATCTGGAGTGGCACACATGTCCACACCCAGGACAATGCATAAGCTAATGGGCCTGCAATTGGTTTAAAAAAAAGCCTAGCTGTTCTGTGGGGACACCCTCATGGCAAGCCAGAATGTACACACAGATGTCAGCACACAAAGTCAAAACTGTGTTGCATCTGAACCACACACAGGTGCCAAAAATGTATGAGCACTAACATTAAGCACTGTCCACCATCACAGGGGCACTGCACGTTGATTTTCTGTACAACCAATTCTTACACACAAGTCAGACCTGGCAATGAAAAATCAGGGTTGCACATGTATGCCCCTCCCGCACCCCCCCATACCTTATTTTATGTGACTGATACAGATCAAGAAGTGATACCTCTTATTCAGGGTTACAATAACTATGCTTGAAAACTTGCTTCATTGACACAACATCACCTCGTGGGGCTGGCAACACATATCTGTGACAAACAACCATCAACAGATAGTTGTGAATAGCCATAGAGGCACTGCCCAGTGTGAGTATGCACAAGCAAAATTGTGTATCCCTGTCCAGTGGACACATGTAGCACACATTTGAAAAATACAAACTAGGCCAGGTAACAATGCCACAGAGGCAGACCTATGCTGAACACACAGTGAATGTGCACAGTGTTGGATGACACACATGATTAGGAGGCCAGGGTGTCTCAGGGGACTGTAGTGGGTACACTGCTCCGTGGTCCTGGAATGAGCTGACTGTACCATGTTCAACCGTCATGGCACTATGCATATCTCCCACTCATGCACATCATGTCTGAGGCCACAACATTGGTCATGCATGCTGCAAGGGGGTTCAGTTGAAAGCTCACACTCCTATGTTGAGAATCATCATCAGTGACAACAAATATGGAGCCCCAACATAGTGAACAGGTCATGGCACAGGCAAGGTACCAACACAAGTCACAGACCACCCTCCAACATGATGCAGAAAGCTATGTGCACTTAGATTCAGTGGCACCCTAGATGACCATGTGCAAATGTGATTACACACAGGCCAGGGGACACATGTCAAGGAGGGGAAGGGATGAAAAAGAGCCCCAGGTGACAATGGGGAACAGAAAATGCACTGCCCCCTCCTTGCTGTAGTCTCTCCTGTAACTGCCTATCGAGGTCAGGGAAGACCACCGCCAGGACACATCTCATGTGGGGGGGTCAGGCATTGGTGGCCGCCGTGGGGGCGAGGACTGTCGAGCCCCAGCTGGACCCTGGTGATCCGCCGGGTCCAGCACCGGATGTCCTGCCACCTCTTGCGCACCTGGGGCAGCTGCCGACTACGCTCCCCCGCAGATCTCGTGCCCTGACGACGTTGTTTCAGATCACCCCCTTCTCGTAGGCAGTTACCTGTCAGGATGACAAAGTGACACAACATCAATACACCTGCTCCATGTCCCAGAGACACACATTTGAACATCATTGAAATGTTGCACAGGGCATGGGATGCAGACAGGAATTACATCATACACAATACGAAATTGGCCTGTGTGCAAGCCCCAATGCACTACATGGCATTGAAAGTCAACATGTTGCCATCTGGGGTGTGACACACTCACTGATCATGCCACACACTGTGCAGCACATGCAACAGCAGGCTCAAGGCCAGCATGTGCCAAGCAGTCACATGTCCCACTCCACTGACGCACCATCAGCATACTAGACAGACACACCCAAGCACAGATCACTCGCCTGTCATTGACAACAGCAGATACAACCCTCACTCTGCACATGTGCCACTTGCCAGTGGGGTGTCACAGGTGTCATGCTAGCTCTGCAAGTCAGACACACAGCACGGCTTACTTGTCACATCAGATGGGTTGATCTGTTGCCTCCTCCATGCAGCTGTGGAGCAACACTTCACATAGACACTCACCCACATGACAAGGAACATTCACACACATCAATGTCCATGAGGTCGTATACATCATTTGGACCCTCTCACCACAGGGCCACTCAACTCATACACATCTGTGGGTACAATCACTGGTCACACCGGGGGGACCACTGAATCACCTCAGGACAACAGGAAGAAAAGCCACCAAGGATTTGCCAGGCTGAATGTGTCATGCACTATGCAGTGAAAGTCACTGTAAGCACTATGCAAGTGAGGAGTGCACACAGGAACTACATCATGCTCTGCATGAGAGCCATAAGTATTACCCCCCCCCGGGACACACTCTAAACAACATTGCATGTGTGTCCCACCTGGACACTATATTGACTGTCACACAACAGGTGCATAGGCAAAGGTAGTGGAGTCAGCACTCACCTGCTCCCCTGGTCTCCCATACAGGCTGGTCTACTGTGGGAGGAGGACGTCAAGCAAGGCCTCATTCTCCTCCAGGGTGAATGGCTGGGCCATCTCCACAGCACGTGACATGGCCAGAGGAATCAGAGACAGCAGCAGTGTTGTTGACTCTTGAGTTGTGCAGGCAAGTGCCCTCTCATGGGTTCTGGCTGCCTTATATCTGTCTTGCAGAGGGGCATTCATTTTGAGGAGTACATAGTGATTGGTCTGAATCATTCGCATTGTACGTTTACTCCAATCCCTTTAAACATACACCAGTGACAGCATTTGCATCGTTCAAAATTTGAGCATCATGTCAAGTCAACACCCACTTTGCAACATTGTATTTTGTGGCCAACTGACTTTTCCAGGACACCTGATGGACAAATTTCAACTGAAAACTCGGTATCCATGACACCCAGCATGCATTTATGGCCTAACACTTGTCCCTTATGTGTCCCCTATGTAATTTTTAAATCCACACACAGGTACTGTGCGTTTCACACGTACCCCTACGGCACCTGTTGTACAGTGCGTTTGACCCGTACGTGTACGCACTGGTAGTACACGTTCATGTACTGCTATTGCGATCCCCTTACGGGTACGCACTAGTAGTACACGTATGTGTACTACTAGTGCGTTCAGGTACGTGTACTACTATTGCGATCCCCTTATGGGTATGCACTAGTAGTACACATACATGTACTACTAGTGCGATACCCTTACGGGTACGCACTAGTAGTACACGTACGTGTACTACTATTGTGATCCCCTTACGGGTACGCACTAGTAGTACACGTACGTGTACTACTAGTGTGTACCCGTAAGGGGATCGCAATAGTAGTACACGTACTTGTACACACTAGTAGTACACGTATGTGTACTACTAGTGCGTACCCATAAGGGGATCGCACTAGTAGTACACGTCTGTGTACTACTATTGCGATCCCCTTACGGGTACGCACTAGTAGTACACGTACGTGTACTACTATTGCGATCCCCTACTAGTGCATACAGGTACGTGTACTACTAGTGCGATCCCCTTACGGGTACGCACTAGTAGTGTAAGTACGTGTACTACTAGTGTGTACCCGTAAGGGGATCACACTAGTAGTACACGTACCTGTACTACTATTGCGATCCCCTTACGGGTACGCACTAGTAGTACATGTACGTGTACTACTAGTGCGTACAGGTACGTGTACTACTATTGCGATCCCCTTACGGGTACGCACTAGTAGTACACATCCGTGTACTACTAGTGCGATCCCCTTATGGGTACGCACTAGTAGTACACGTACGTGTACTACTAGTGCGTACCCGTAAGGGGATTGCAATAGTAGTACACGTGTGTGTACTACTAGGGCCCGATTCACAGAATTAACTTAAGACAAAATCCTAAACTTACTACTTTTGGTATTCACAGAATGCACTTACTACTTTTGGTATTCACAGAATGCACTTACTACTTTTGGTATTCACAGAATGGATTTACGACTACTAACTT
Organism: Triturus cristatus; assembly: GCF_964204655.1. Taxonomy (NCBI): domain Eukaryota; kingdom Metazoa; phylum Chordata; class Amphibia; order Caudata; family Salamandridae; genus Triturus; species Triturus cristatus. The sequence continues at coordinate 1,238,040,111 of NC_140591.1, read as the reverse complement.
TACGTCCACACTCGGGCCGGAAATTCCGGTCTGGAGGCGGAGCTTCCGGCCCAGAGGCGGAGCTTCCGGCCTGGAGGTGGAGATTTCAGCCATGGCTAAATCTCCGCCACCGGCCGGAATCCCCACCTCCGGGCCGGAAGCTCCGCCTCTGGCCGGAAGCTCCACCTCCGGGCCGGAAGCTCCGCCTCCGGACCAGAAGCTCCGCCTCCGGACCGGGATTTCCGGCCCGAGTGCGGACGTAAAGTTAGTAGTCGTAAATCCATTCTGTGAATACCAAAAGTAGTAAGTGCATTCTGTGAATACCAAAAGTAGTAAGTGCATTCTGTGAATACCAAAAGTAGTAAGTTTAGGATTTTGTCTTAAGTTAATTCTGTGAATCGGGCCCCTAGTGCGTACCCGTAAGGGGATCGCACTAGTAGTACGTACCTGTACTACTATTGCGATCCCCTTACGGGTACGCACTAGTAGTACACGTACGTGTACTACTATTGCGATCCCCTTACGGATATGCACTTGTAGTACATGTACGTGTACTACTAGTGCGTACAGGTACGTGTACTACTAGTGCGATCCCCTTACGGGTACGCACTAGTAGTACATGTACCTGTACTACTAGTGCATACAGGTACATGTACTACTTGTGCGATCCCCTTATGGGTACGCACTAGCAGTACACATATGTGTACTACTAGTGCATACCCGTAAGGGGATCGTACTAGTAGTACACGTATGTGTACTACTAGTGCGTACACGTACGGGTACGCATTTCACACGCTTACAATGGTAATACAGGCGTACACATGCCAGGAATGGAGGTCTACCAGTCGCACAAGGATGTCCATCAAGTACTTGTCATTGCATACTTTCATGTGCAGGCCCTAGGTGTGTTAGCCAGTGATATTGCCCAGGTCATCTCATCTAGTTGCACAATTGATGTGTGATGACCTGTGGACACATGTCAAGTGTGATGGGGCACTATGTGGCACACATCACCTTGACACTTGCCACATGTGTGTCTGTAGTCCAACCGTGTCATGCACAGCAGCAGTGGGATGGCACAGTCATCAACACCCGCACCTGTCTCCTGATGCCAAGGACAGGGACACTCTATCAACTGACCTGTCGCGATCAGCGTGCCCCTTTGGTACTATGTCAGGTGTGTGTCATGTGTTCCCATGAGCTTGATGTCAGTGTCCCGTCAACTGCATCTGCTGTTGGTGCATCCAACAGGGGTCTGTGTGGAGATGGGCATGGAACACATCGACGCACACCATGCCACATGTGTATTCACACGACTGTAGGGTCTGTGTGCATCGGACATCATATTTTCCCAGTCATACATGTCTGCGTTGTCTCAATGGCTGTGTCTTTTTGTTGTCACGTGTACCCCTTCATCGCACTGTGTTTGATATGTATATTTGACATTCCATGTGACCTGTGCGTGTGCCTTCCAGTCAGCTGTCTGGATGAGATGACATCCTTCCAATGCAGCTATGTGGTTGTGTGTCACTCCGGTGATATCTGTGGCTCTTCACTCAGACTGGCCCCCAAATCATTTCAGGGCATGTCATGTTGACTTGACAATCAACAGGTGTATCTGGCTTTTTGTAGGAGTGCCAGCAAGCTGGCATTTGTGTCCTGTATGTATTGCACACACCCAACTCCATAGTTACCTGATGTGTTTTAGCAGTGTACCATGTGCTATGTTCATTGACATTAATTTTGGCAGACTCTCAATCTTCATTCTTACAAACAATGTCTTGCAGGGTACCGCCTGTCCCAAGACCAATGCCAGACTTGGGTGCCATGAGGGAACGTGCCTGCATCCAACGTTACAGATTCACTCAACAGTTGTTTGAGGACTTGACCGACAGGCTGGCACCACACCTCCAACCGCGACACAGGTATCCTACTGCGCTGACCCCAAAGATGAAGGTGATGGCAGCCCTACATTTTTTTGCCACAGGTATGTTTCAATTCACCATAGCTGATGTTGGTGGCATGTCACAGACAATGTTCAGCCATGTCCTGCGTGATATTTTAGCCACCATGTTGGAGCACCTTGATGAATTCATCACATTTCCTACTCTTGAGGAGTTGACAGATGTCAAGGGTGATTTCTATGCCCTGGGAGGGATGCCCCATGTCATTGGGTCCATTGATGGTACACATGTGGCTTTGGTACCACCACAGGCACAGGAACAAGTCTATCGCAATAGAAAACATTATCACTCGATAAATGCCCTTGTGGTGTGTCTTGCTAACATGCTGATTTCCCATGTCTGTGCACGTTTTCCAGGAACAGCACACGATGCCTACATCATGAGGCGTAGCAGGGTGCCACAAATGATGCTGCGGCTGCACAACGAACGAGCATGTCTTGTTGGTGGGTATACTCTGTTTGTCCTGTGTGTTGCGGTATCTTTGGCTCTTACGGCATCTCCTGACCCACTTTTTTTCATGATGTTTCCATGTAGGGGACTCTGGATATCCCAACATGCCATGGCTAATGACACCTCTCCGCAACCCAAGAACAGCTGCAGATCACAGGTACAACAATGCACACGGGCAGACCAGGCAAGTGATTGAGAGGACGTTTGGCCTCCTGAAGAGCCGATTCCGGTGCCTGGACAAGACAGGCAGGTTCCTCCCTTATGCTCCGGAGAAGGTCTGCCGAATCTTCCTCGTGTGCTGCATGCTGCACAACATGGCAGTTGAGAAGGCAGTGCCACTCATCCTGGATCCGGATGAGCAGGAACATCCACCCGTGGACGATCAAGGGCTTGCTCATGAGACTAGTGATGAGGAGGAGGAGGATGATATCCGGAGTCAGCTCATACGCAACTTCTTCTCATAATGGTGAGTCACTGGGTATGAGTGTGCAAGCTTGTAGCATTGAGTGGCATGTGTTGCAATGTGTGTGTCCAGCTGACTGAATGCAAAGTGACTTGGATGTGTGTTCTGATGTGTCACTTGAGTGATGATGTCATGCCACACAGTTTTGTGGAGAGACTTTCTTTGCAATTTACATGTGTCAAACATAGTTCAAGTTTGGTAAATGTCCATGTGTGCGGTGATAATTGTTTTAGGTGACTTCTTGTGTGTCTGTTATTCCCAGGTATTTTGCGCCTGTTGTCTGCTCGTGTCATCGTTGTCCTCCTGCTATTCCTCATGAGGATTGCAACGTGTGCTGAATCAGCGTTCCATGCACGGACATGTGGAAAGGTCAGTCTTGGTAAGGTTTGCAGCAAGGATTTTTTGTGGTGGTATGGGTTTGGAATGTGTGGGGACTGCTTCTGTGCATGTTGTGGCACCATGCATACATGTCTTCTCACCATGGAGCATATAACATGTAGCATCACTCCCATGAAATGATAGTCACCCGTCTTGACAGTCATCTGTAGTGGAGTGTGGCGTCTGATGAAGGCATCAATGTGTGTAAACCTTGCCTCTGAAACATTGCAGATGCTACGGGTGGACATAGTGGGGGACATCACAACAACAGGCTCCATGGGGAATTGCAGCAGGATGTGTTTGGCTCATCCCCTTAACTTGTGTGCCAGTTCATTGGGATTTACATCATCCGTGTTGTGAAGGGGGTGTCCAGTGTATGTCCCACATGTTCTGTCAACTGACCTGTGAGTCTGTTAATATGGATGCATATCCCTTTGTGTGTGTATGTGGAATAAAGGTGTTCAGCACAATCCAAAGTGCCTTATCTCTGTCACTGCAGCTCTCTTGACAGTTTGCATGCGTCATCTATGGCATAATAGTCAAATATTGAGCATCTGTGTGTATGTGTACTTTGGCAACATGCATGCAGTGCTTTATGGCTAATGATCTCTATTGTGCATGAAGTACCTGGTTGGGTATGTATTTGTGCAGGTTGCTCCCCACAACGGGAAGTGAACGCCTGCTGATGGTGTGTCTCCTTTGCGCATCTCCGCATTTTGTTGCCTGATCCAGTGGCTGTAATTTATGGTGATTGTTCATACATTTTCTCGTAGTGACCCATGAGTAACCTGACACTCCTTCCTTTACATACACCTGTTGCACTGTGCCTTTCAGACCTTGTCTTTGTGTGCGACTTTTTGCCTAATTTCTAACCCCTTCTGCCTGCTGCTGCCTCACCTGCGGCACCGCCCCACTGAGTGCCCTGATTCTGCAACCCCCACGCCCCAAAAATGCTCTGCCCTTCCCCCTCCACCCATTTGAAATGCAGGTAGCAGCTTTTCTGTGCCACTGTAGCCCCAGCGTCGTGCCAAAGGCAGGAACGTCTGCGCCTGCAACATGCACAGTGCACGACCCTCTAGTCTTTGCATGACCCACGTCACACAACAGGCTCATGCTGCAGCCACTCTCCAAGCAATGTCATCGTGACAATCATCCTCCTGCTATCAGGCAACCCCTAAGCACACACACGACACCTTCGCATGCTGAGTGTGCTACTCCAACTGCCTACACAGCGCTGCCCAGCCTACAAGACCCTGTCAGAACAACCAGGTAATGTGCCTCCTACCCCACACCCGCTCCATCTACCAGCACGCCATTGGACTCTGTTACCTCCTCAACACAACAGCCCCACACATCACCTTCATGACAGTAACCTGGACAAAAGCATCCTCAGCACATGACGTCTTCATTGCCATCTCAGACGGATACAAGATCACCCGCAGGGACGGCAACACCAATCCCGGGGGATGAATTGCTATTTATTCACAAGTACACCTTCAGAGTCAAAAATCCGGGTTTGCTGCAACTCCATGGCAACCCTCAGTGTAACACTCCTCTACAGATCTGCAGGCCTACATCCACTATTCCGCTAAGCCATCAACACGTACATCTGCACGCACGCCCTCACCGCCACGGGCTACATGTGGCTGGGAGCCAGTAACTTCTTGCTGGAGGGGAACCACACCACCATCCATCATTGGTCCATCAACATTTGAATCCACGTCTCTGACAAGCAACACACTGCCCCACACCCCGCTACCGATCCCCCAAAGATGCTTGATGTAAGTCACCACAGACAAGCTGTGTGGGACACTCAAAACAACACCAACGCAACACCCTGAAACCTCACACACTGGTTCAGCAACTGATCCAACAATCTTGCCACATTGACGGACTTTCCTGTGAAGCAGAACAACAGTTAAGGCACCTGGGACAAGGCAGACCTACTGGACTCCTACAGACTTAGCCGGACTCTTGTGCAAACCTTCCAACACAAAGAGCCATCATTTGCCTTACAGCCCTGGTAAACACCACACACATACCACTCCCTACCACTATGTATTCCACCCGCCATATCCTAGCAGTGTCCCCCGAGTCGGCGCGGACACAGGGTAGGTGCGAAGTCGTCCCGAACTGCGGACTTTTGTAAGTAACCCTTTGATGTTTGGCGTTTTAATTTGCGAATTCCACGGGATGCATACTTTGTCCGTGTAGTTTTCGGTAACCGTTTTTTCTCTCATAAGATCCTTGCGGTTGCAATGTTCCCCCTCCCCCCTTCTTTTGCTAACAGGACACTGTACTATTCAGTGTCGACATCCAGCGCCATCTCGTTGGAACTCGTAGCCTTGCTCCTCAGGGTGAGTTGAATATTTCAAATAGCTTTCGTTTTCATAGTTTTGCTGCCATTGTGTATCCCTAAGATTAAGAAACTTGTAGATACTACAAGAGCACTCATCACACTATGGGTACTATCTCCGTGAGTCACCAATAAGGGTGTTTTGATATACCGCTATCACGCTATTGAACATCACAGTATTATAAACACTGCATGACACCAGTTGGTGCAGTTTATAAGGCGATTTCTTCGAAGATTGTGTTATCAAGATGTTGTTTGACATGTATGTTTGTCCCCCTGTATTTCTTTTGCAGGCGTTTTACCCCACCTCCATAAGTAACCACTTATTAGGGTGCTGTACCAGTGGTAAGTGCCCCACTAGTCGCTACCACTACCAATAAGTGTGTGAACTATTTGGTCCTGAAGAATTGCGGTTATTTTTAACCCATGCAAGAAACATGTTGACCACTTATCACTATAGCGTAAATCAGACATCTTAACTGTAGTATTACGCATGTTATTGTTTTTAATTAAGAGTGGGACCTCCTTCATTAAATGAACCTCCTTTCTTAGGATCTCCACTACTTACTTTTAACACACTTTTTTCACCACACACTTTCACCTTAGGGCCCTCACCTGCACTCACCTACCGGCAGTTAAAGGAATAAAGATCTCCACTAAAAGGCGCCACTGAGGTCGCCGATCGGGGATTGCAGCGCCACCCCGATTTGGAGCAGACCTAATGATGAAACTTGACATCTGGGCCACGTGCTGACGATATATGACAGCTAGTCTGCCAGATGTGTGAGGGTCTTTTTCCTTAAGGAGGAATCTCCTCCTGACCTTTTGGACTCATACATCTCTCAACTCATTAAAAGCCCTCTTGAACTGCATACTTCTGTATTTATAAACACCACACACAGCCATCACCATATCATCAGCAAGGACAAGTGGAGATCCTTCAGATAGTGCCGAGACACCCAAACACACGACATCAAGGAGCTCATCAGCATTGTGAGTGAACTGACAGCAGATCTCCATCCAAGACACCCCACCCTTGCAAGGCAGATCACATCCCTTGCAACTTTGTACCACTGCAAGCTCATGGGCATACACGACAGCCTTGGCACCCAGAGGCAGACAGCACTATTATCCGCAGGACAAACCCCCATCAGGTTATGGACTTCCATCAGCAGCAATGACACAACCTGGCTCATGTGCAACATACACTCTGGCTCTCCATCAGGCCCCTCCCCACACAACATCTAAACCACATCATTCCACATCCTTGAAGCCCACGTCCAGCGCGTCCTGAATGTCTCCTTTGAGTTTGCCACATTCCATGGGTGCAGGAGGCATGCAGAGACCCAGGCCCTTCTTTAACAACGGACGGCAGTACCGCAGGATCTCCTGGTACATCACCCTGCTTCTCTACCCAGCAAATGTCATCAGGAAGACACTCAACAAGCAAAAGACAATTTTCCTCCATGCAACCATCTCCAGGCAACCGGCACTAGACCATCTTCCACAGTAATCACACCACTGCAACCGTCAGCATTGCCACCACCAACGACAACTTTGCCATGCTCGGCAATGGTGAGGCCACCACCCTTGACCTCTCAATGGCATTCTACACCATGTGCTACCACACTGTCAGCTCACACATCTCCAACACTGGTATCCAGAGGAGGGCCCAGGGTTAAATCAGAAAGTCGCTCACCAGCAAGGCCCAGGGAGTCTGCCTCCACCCTGCAACATGTAGTACACAGTGTGACGATCTTCAATGTCTACATGACCCCCCTCTCCACCATCACCAACACGACCTCATCATCATCTCGTATGCCATTGACACCCAGCTGCTCCTCAAACTCACCAAAGACCCAGCCATTGCCAGATCCAAACTTCAAGAAGGCATGAGATCCGTTGAGGAATGGCTGAACATCAGCCACCTGAGGCTGGACATGGACAGGACAGAGGTCATCATCTGAGGATTGTCCCCTTACAGCTGGGTCAACTCCTTGTGTCCCACTGGTCTGTGCACCGCACCAGCACCCAGTGGCCACGCACGCAAGCTGGTGTTCATCATGGACCCATCGCTCACAATTACCATGCAACTCACCACCATCTGTACCTCATGCTGCAACACCCTCCACATGCTGCAAATGACCCACAGATGGATCCACTCCAAGGCAAGACAGACTGTCCCCCTGGTCCACGACACCAGCCGGCTCAACCACAGCACCGGCCTCTACGGAGCACAACAGCAAAACTGCAGGAGAAGTTGTCCACATCCAGGGTGCATTCGCACACCTCATCTGCAACATACCCCACCCCAGCCACATCACCGTCCACCTGAGATAGGTACAATGGCTCACTGTGTGCTGCAGGATCACCTTCAGACTCCTCAACCACACTCAGGAGGCAGTCCACAACCCCAGACCCAACACCAACCTTGGATGTCTGTCATCCAACTCCATGCAGCCCACCTTGCCCTGGCCACCATTCATCACATCCACATAAAAACTGCATGCAGGAGATAGTTCTCCCACCTTGCCAAACAGACCTGGGACTCCCTCCCCGGGCACATCAACATGACCAATGACCTCTACACCTTCATGATACTCTTCCAAATTGGTCTGTCTGAGTAGTATTGCAAGCACCCCCTCAGCAGCTTGAGGCCATCACGGGTGAGTATTGGGCTCCATGTCTGTATTTTGTGAAACATTGTGACCCATGTGTGTCCTCGACCGGACTCAGATCCAAGTGTATGGATGGCTGGAGTTTGTTCCACACTCAGGCATACTTCGACACATCTCCACACGTATGTTGTGGACTCATGCTAAATGACTGCAACATAAAATTTCATGTCTTAATTTTTTATTTATAGCTCTGGGGCTTGATTTGTGCACAGAAAAAGGTGCTATGCAGGGATCATAGAATCCAAAGTTCACAGGGGGAGATGGGATCCTTGGCATTTAAAGTCATCAGAGTCCAGACCACAGTGTTTGGCATCATTGGTCAGACTGTGACCAGCAAGTCCATGTGGCAGATGATGTCAGTCAATGAGGTGATTCTGTCGCACATGAAGGCCAGGTGCCAGGCCAGGTGACCTGGGAGATGTGAATGGGCCGCTGCCTCTCATGGTCTTTTCCGTGCACGACCCACCTTCCTCGGGGGACCCTCAGATGCAGGCCTTGACGATGCTTGGGACGCTCCGTCAGATGAATCCTCCTCCTCCTCCCTCCCTGTGGCTGGTGGTGGTCTGCGCCTGGTGGCACAGGGAGGGTTGGCCATGTTGCCGGCGATCCGACGGAGTGAAGGGCTTATGTCCCTTTGCACCGCCAGGAGCTCAGCCAGTCTTGCCTCCATCCGTCCTTGGTGTTCTTGTTGACTGGTGTATTGCTCGGCCTGCTGGTTCTTGATCTCTGTGAGGGTCACCACTACCTGGCTGAACTCCCTGGTGTCACGCCGGTATGCCTCCCTGATGTTGTGGATGTGTGACATACCGGTCCCTTCAGCTGGCTGGTCAGGTTCTTGCTTCCGCCGTCCTCCACTCCCACCACCCCTGCCCACACGAGCCTGGCCTGCCGTTGTGGGCACATCGGGTCTACGGGACCCCTGAGGGATGGCAGTGGCGGTGTTGTCTGCCTCCTCCTGGGTGCCCGCCGCATCTTGTCCCTCCTGGTCAGACAGGCTCAGTTGTTCACTGCGGGCAGAGCTCCTCGGTGTCTCCTGGGATGTGGCAGGAATGAGGGTGGTGGTTGGCACAGATGTTCCGGAACCAGGTTCTGCAGGGGCTTGGACACCAGAGGGTCCAGGTCGGTCGGGGTTATCCGCTGAGTGTTGAGAGGCGTCGCTGCCGGTGGGATCAGGTTCCTCCAGACCTGTGCCTGTGATTCTTCCCCCCCATTGTTGGGGGGATATTCATCATGTTGCCCTGTGTGTGAGAGACAGACAATGTTAATGCTGTTTCATGCAACATGCATGTTTCATACACATTCAAGTTGGCACTGTTCCTCCAGGTAGTTGTATGTGCCTAGCATTCTCTTCAATGTTCACTTGTGGATGGGTATGTTGCGGGGGACAGTTTGATATGTTCTCCTGAGTCTTTGACTTGTCGATTTGTGGCTTGGATGCTTCTTAGGCTATGTATTGGTCTTGTTGTGTTGCATGCCCATTGTGACAGTGGGTACATCCATTGCCTGTCCTGGTGGTGTCTGCTTGTGTAAGGGGTGTGTGTGACAGGGCCTGCTGGTGGGTGTAGTGTGATTTGGCCCTGGGGTTCCCAGGTGATGTAGCTGTCCCCCCATGGAGCATGCTGCCATGACAGTGAGTGTGAGTTCCTGTCCTAGATATCTGACCTTGTTGTCTTGGTGTTTGCACTGGTCACAGGAGGGCCTTGTGCTGCCTACACCAGGGCCAAGTGTGAGCTATCTTGTCAGTACTTTCCCAATCCCTTTGCATTACGCATGTTGCATGGGTATGTAGCTGGGCCATATGGGATGAGGGCACTTGTGTCTGATTTATGATTCAAACATGCGTTTTTTTGCCACCCACCCTCCGAGCATACCGGACATCCATTTTTGGGTTGGTGCTTCATGTAGCATGGGACATAGCATGACCTTGCTTTCTCAATGGGGCATACACATGTTATTGGCATTAGCGTAGTTTTTGACAGTGGTTCTGGCCAGTGATGGCTTGGGGGTAGTTGCGTGCATTTGGTGTAGTTGGGGTGTGGATGCCATTACCCCATGTTACGTAAGTTGTTTGTGTACTCACCAGGCTCTGCAACTCCTTGGATTCCATGTACTCCCACCGGCTGAAGCATGGCCATCACCTTCTCCTCCCAGGGATGGTAATGTACTGGTCTGCGGGGCGCACCACCTCCAGTGATGTTGCTCTGGGCGTAGTCCTCATTCATTTTGCGCTTGACCGCCCTCCGCAGATCGTACCACCTGGCTTGGCTTTTATTCCTGGTCCTTCTGATGGGTGCAACAGCATTCACCCTATCGACAATCCTCTGCCACAGGCGTGATTTTTCAGCTATGCTGGTCTGTCTGACCAATGTTCCAAACAGCTGTGTCTCGACTCTGATGACTTCATTGACAAGGATCTCCAGCTCCTCCCTTGTGAACTTTGGATTCTTGTCTGTGGGCATGGTGTAGGGTGAGGGTGTGGATGGTTGTGGGTGTGTGGGTCTGAATGTGATGGTGTGGGTGTGAATGTGTAGAGGGGGTATGTGTGAAGGAGGTTGTGTGAAAATGTATATGTTAAGGTGGATGGGTGCTGTTGTTGTTGTGCTCTGTAGCTGCAGTGAGTCTGTTGCAAAGGCTCATGGTTTGTGTGTGTGGGCCCTTTTTATTGGTCCATTTGTGGGTGTGGCTCAGTTTGAATTTTTGGCGGGTGTGTTATAAGGGGTGGTTGTGAGTTTGCCCCTCTGTTTGCCTGTTTGGATGTGTCCAGGTCAGTCCTTTCCATTTTTTGTGCAGTGTAGACGTGTTTTGTGGTGTTGTGCGAGTCGAATAGACTCTCCTTGTGCTGTTTTACAGTGTCCGTGGTTCAGTACGGTACAGGGGTATGAGTCGTACAGACACACACCCCCTTGCGTTGTGTATGTACGGTGCATACACCACCATTGCTATGTACGCTGCGTACACCGCCATTGCTATGTACGGTGCAAACACCCCCATTGCTATGTACGATGCGTACACCGCCATCGCTTATGTACAGTGAGTACACTGCCATCGCTATGTACGGTGCGTACACCGCCATTGCTTATGTACGGTGCGAATACCCCCATCGCTATGTACGGTGCATACACCCCCATTGCTATGTACGGTGCGTACACCGCCATCGCTTATGTACGGTGCATACACCGCCATTGCTATGTACGTGCGTACACCGCCATCGCTTATGTATGGTGCGTACACCGCCATTGCTATGTACGGTGCATACCCCACTATCGCTTATGTACGGTGCGAACACCCCCATCGCTATGTACCGTGTGTACCCCGCCATCGCTTATGTACGGTGCGAACACCCCCTATTGCTATGTACGGTGCGTACACCTCCATTGCTATGTACGGTGCGTACACCGCCATCGCTTATGTACGGTGCGTACACCCTCATTGCTATGTACGGTGCGTACCCCGCCATCGCTTATGTACGGTGCGAACACCCCCATCGATATGTACGGTGCGTACACCCCCATTGCTATGTACGGTGCATACACCGCCATCGCTTATGTACGGTGCGTACACCCCCATTGCTATGTACTGTGCGTACACCCCCATTGCTATGTACGGTGCGTACAACCCCATTGCTATGTACGGTGCGTACACCCCCATTGCTATGTACGGTGCGTACAACCCCATTGCTATGTACGATGCGTACACCGCCATCGCTTATGTACGGTGCGAACACCCCCATCGCTATGTACGGTGCGTACACCGCCATCGCTTATGTACGGTGCATACACCGACATTGCTACTGTACGGTGCATACACAGACATTGCATATGTACAAGTCATTCCCCGTGTACGGGACGGACGTTTTCCTTACAAATCGTAAATCGGAAAGCCGGTCCGGATCGTACTAGTACGGTCGGACTGCATTTTTACAATTCATACGGAAAAGTGTCAGGGTACATCTCGTACAACTTTTCCCATTCTGATTCATATGGATAGGGCTGATCCGTATGTACTTTTTCCCGTACAAATCGTACTTCACGGGTCGGACGTGACTTGTACGATTGGTACGGAAAAAAATACGGATACGAGTCGTACAGGAAAAAAAATTACAGGATCGGAATCGGCCCCTAAATGTTGAACAGAAACAAATATATCAACAAGTGAAAGAGCAGATTGACCATGGATTACTTCATGAAAAGAAAGGGTGCTCATGTACATCATTTCAACCTATCCGAATGTATGTGAGTGGTCAAGCTGGAACAGGAAAAAGTTTCTTAATTAAAGTAATTACAAGTTATTTGCAAAAAACAACTGAGTCGCATTTGTCTTGTGTTGTCACTGCTCCAACTGGGTTGGCAGCACATAACATTAAAGGAATTACTTTACATCGTTTACTAATGCTACCAGTAGAGCATGAGAACAAATTGGAATACCACAAGCTATCTGGAGAAGCTTGTTGTGAAGTTTCAAGAGTCTTGAAGAAAATGAAACTTCTCATTATTGATGAGGTGAGCATGGTCTCTAACATGATGCTTGCCTTTGTGCATTTAAGAATGCAACAACTTCTTAAAACAGACTATGACGTGTTATTTGGAGGAAAACACGTCATAGTTTTTGGAGATCTATTGCAACTTACTCCGGTAAAAGGACAACCGGTATTTAAAACACTTGCACATGAAGATACCAGAAAGACGCTTGGTAGTGTTGGTAATGTGAACATTTGGACTAATTTTGAATACATAGAACTGACAACAAATATGCGACAGGCAAATGATGCTGAATATGGAACTATTCTTTGGAAAGTCGATTACTTTGCAATGTCTTTCCAAATGAAAATGTACTTCCTGCAAAAGTGTACATGAAAATTGCTGAAAATAAATCAGTGATCTGTTTAATGCCAACACTGCGAGAGTGTTCCATATTCAACGAAGAACTATTGAAATTGGAAAATGAAGAAATTATAAAAATGGAAGCCATCGATAAAATAGAGCATGAAGGAATTACTATTATTTTGACGGGAAAGTTAAAAAAAAACTGGATTCTTTAGAAAAAAAAATATCTAAAACAGCTGGTTTAGAAAAGACACTGTATGCATGTGTAAACTGTTGGGTAATTTTAAGGCGAAATTTGGATGTAGAAAAAGGGTTAGTTAATGGTTCAATGGGTAAAGTGGTAGATTTTGTTAATTATCAGAAAAAAGAAGGAATTTAATTTTTAAAAATTAAATTTGATCAGATTGAAGAAGTTAAAGAAATTGGTCGTTGTTCAGTTCGTTTTTTACTTGTTAAAGATTTATATGTCCGTAGGAAACAATTTCCGTTTTCTCTGGCATATGCAGTGACTATTCATAAATCTCAAGGATTAAGTGTAGACAGTGCATTGGTGAACATTGGATCTACTGTATTTAAAGAGGGTATGGCATATGTTGCTTTGTCGCGAGTCAGAACATTATCTGGTTTGTTTTTGATTGATTTTGATGAGACAAAGGTTACTGCAGATGCAAACTGTGTAAAAGAGTATAATAGGTTAAGAAGGGTGTATGCTCCAAATTTAGGTCAATATCCTGTATTTGAAAAGCGTGTGAATGGTCGAAAAAGAAGGTTTGACAGTATCTGTTCTGAAGGTGTTGACAAGGGAATAGCACAAGATAATGTTGTGATTGCAAGTAAAAAGAAATTGGACACTGTTGAAGAGGTTGTTGGATATCAGTTTGAAAATAGTTCAGGTGTCAACTGCTATGCTAATGTAGTGGTCAATGTTGTTTTTTATCTTGAAGGTTTGCAAGAACAAATTATGCAGAATCGGCAACAAAGATTTTGTCCTCTGTTGCATTCTGTTTTTGAAAAATTGACAACAGACACAAGTAAAATACAATCTGTTTCAGATGTTCGTAATCTTTTGGATGTGTGTTCTGGTTCTACACAATTTTCACAAAATATCCAACAAGATGCTCAGGAATTTTTAATGTATATGCTTACCATTTTTGAAAATAAAGGTGTAGAAATAGAAAATATGTTAGGCCTTTCTTACAAATGGGAACATTATTGTGAAAATTGCATGTATACATGTAGCTCCAATGTAGACACTGAGAGATTTCTGTATTTAACATTACCAGACTGTAAATCAGTGTCTTTTAATAAATTAGTTAAAGGTGCAAATCAAAACATGGAGTGTAGTCAATGTAAATCAGAAATGTTATCCACATTATTTTTAACAAAATATGGCAAATACGTTGTACAGCTGATGGAAGAAAATTGGATACTTTAATAAAGCAATTTGTAGCAGCACAACTATCAATATCAGGAAGGACTTTTGTAGCAATTGCTATAATTTTCCATGATGGTCCTTCCACCACATCTGGGCATTACACTGCCTATCAAAATTGTAACAAAGGCTGGACACTTTGTAATGATGCCCAGTTGGTTTTCAAACAACGTTTGCCTAGTGAATTACCAAATTCCTACCTAATATTTTTAAAGCCAAAGTTTTAGGAAGATAATTCACTCTCTGAGAAATGTATTATTATAATTTAATAGGACTACCATTGGACATTTTACATAAAAAAGAAGTGCAAAAATACCATTTGGCCTCAAGGAAAGGTATATGTTTCAATTATGGACTTTTTGGTGGTTATTGATTCGGTGAATATTTTAAAGCGGCAACATTTACAGTTTTTATAAGTTAAACTTATATAATTTTGTTAGCCGTAAGCATTTCATGTATGTGTGATTTGTATTTTCTGGTATTTCACTGAGAATAGCATGTTGTTTTTTTTTAACAATCTTTCTGATTGTTTTTTTTTGCCCGCTGTTAAGTGATGAGTACGATTGAAATCACTGTTTCTAGTGAAATTCAATATATTCTGAGAACAGCAAAAAAGGCAAACAAATTACTTTGTGGAAGTTATGCTGTGTTGTAAAAAAATTATTATTACATGTTATAACTATTTTTTTCTTTTCTTTCACAGATCCTAATTTTAAAAGAAGCAATTTACATCAATTTAGATTGCAAAGAAAATCTGAAAAAAATGTATACCATTTTTTATTTCTATTACTGTGAAGGTAAGTTTAACTAAGTATCAATATGCAGACTGGAGAGATCTGCAAGAAGCTACAAAGTTTAAACACGTTTTTAAAAACACTCTGTTTATACCTATGTAGTTTTGAAATCTGACCGTAGTCGGATATCATGTGACCTGCAAAAAAAGAGATTTGAGGGGTTCATAATATTTCCCATTGTACCTATTGAAGGACCGCAATCATTTCAATCATTCTTCTTTGAACATCTTTGCAGACAAAACTCTGTGCTTGCCTCCTATCATTCGCAAGCAATTTTAAAAACAGAAATATGTCACTTTTTGTAACATAGTTATTGCGCAAGACACTCTTTCATATTTACAAAGAGAGGAAAAGGCACTCTGTGCACTTTTTCTACTCCATGTAAATACAACCTCATCATACACACCACTTTGCGTTGAAAGAGTGTTCTATAAGTGTTGTTGTGCATGATTGCACTGAATACTCATAGAACAAGACACATCTCTAGATTTATCATAAATCATAAATCTCGATATGTGTGTGAATGCTGCACCATTCTAAAATTGGTGTAGGAAAGCAGAACAAGGAGAATTGTTTACATTTCTCCACCTTTTTATATCTTCAATGCATGCTACAATGCTCAGCATACATTGAAGGAGAAAAATGCCTTTACTGATTGTTTTTGTGCAGGAAGGTGTGTCTTCCTGCACAAAAACAAACAGCACATGACACAGATATCCTTGCACTATGGTTCAAGGGTGCCTGTGTCACCACATGGCTGCAGTTTAAGCAGCCGTGCAGAGAGAAGCATAGATTTGCAACATATTTATGTACATATGTTGCATCCCTGTGCTTCGGAAGTACTAGAGCACACTGCAGTTAAAGAGGTTACTGTGTGATGCTGCAGCACTTCCTCATAGTTCTGCACTTATACATTCACCATACGCTACTAATGCATTCATTCAGTCAATTACGTACTACACATACATTCATCTAAACTTTCACACACAAACAAAGAAATATAGCTCTTTTTTTAAACCAGGAAAGTTAGTTCTAACAAGAACTTTTTTCTTTTCTTCCTTCTTCTTTTATATTTTTTTGGGGGGTTTCTGAACAATTGTTAATTTTTTTTGGTTTTTCTGCAAAAAAAAAGGAAAAAACAGAACAGGAGGAAAAAAACAATGAACTTCAGGGGAAAAAAAACAAACAAAAAAACTAGCAACGGTGACTTTCTTGCCGACGGCAGATCAGATCTATAGACTGCTCTCCGTAGCATAATATCGCGTTGCATTTAGTGCAGAGCACTTTCAAAAATTGAAATTGTGGACGGATGTCCAAATTTTGTGCTGATGGATGCACTCTTGAAGTGCTCGGCTGCGATGCGTCAGAAGGAGCAGGAGCGACTCTCATCCTTCGGCATTCTTCCCGAGAAAGATTTACTGGATGAAGGGTCCTCAGGTGCTTCATCATACTAGCTGTCCCGCACCAGTATTTCTTGTTAGGATCCCCTCGAGAAAGCACTCTTTTGCAGATCTTGCACGTTACCAAGGTGGCATTGGTTTTAGTTTGCCCCTCAGGATACGTAAAAAATTTCCACACCACAGATGAAAAATGTGGTGTGGGTGGTGGCTCTTCCACAAAATCATCCTCAGATGTATGAGGAGATGCAGGAGATGCCTGCTGCCTTGAAGCCATTCTCTGTTCTGAAAAAAAGTTTGAGCTAAGTAAAAACTTAGTCAAAAAAGCTTCTTCTCTACAAGGAGATGCTCTTCCAAAGAAGGTCAAAGAAGAATGATTGAAATTGGTGTGGTCTTTCAATAGTTAGAACAGGAAGTGTAATGAACCAATCAAATCTCTTTTTTTGCAGGTCACATGGGATCCGCGCACCCTGCGCTTACACAGCACGCACCCAGCGCGCATCCGCTAAATTGAATTTAAAAGGAATATAGGTTAGATGTATAAATATATTACTTTTAAGACTAGTTTAGAGTTTCTCTTCAATTAATATTCACATGAAATATATATGTATATGTTTTTTTAAATGTTCAATATTTAGCGGGATACGCGCACCCACCGCATCATACACGCATGTGACGCATCGCGGAAGCACGTAAGCGTCGCGTAACGTAATTGTACGTGTCGCGTATAGGCTTGGAGTCGCGTACCGGTCGCATTTCAATCGCACATCAAACACGTACCCAACACACACCGTGCGAGGATGCTTTCACGTAGGGATCGAGAACAGTCCGCATAGGGTGCGCGGATCCCAAAGAAATGGAAAAAAAATAAAAAATAAAGTTTTGAAAATATAGTTTAAAAAATATTTTTAAAAATATAAACAAATATTTTAAAAAACCCAATAAAAACAAATAATATTTTTGAATTTAAAAAAAAATTAATTGAAAATATAAGTTTAAAAAATGGTGATAAAAAAGTATTTAAAAAAAAATTATTAATGAAATTGACACACTGAAATTGAAAAATATAGAAAACCAATGAAAATCATTAAACGTGATATCTTTAGAGATAAGTTATAGATAGGAATTAGCATTTACAAAACCTTTGAAATTCATGAAAAAACTATAGGTTTCATGCATGTTATAGTTAGGAATTGGCATTTAAAAAACCTTTGAAATTCACGGGAAAAACCATAGGTTTCAGGGGCGTTCTAGTTAGGAATTGGCCTTTAAAAAAACCTTAGAAATTCACTGAAAAAACCATAGGTTTCAGGGGCGTTATAGTTAGCTGGACATTTCCCTCGTACAAAACCCTAGAAATTCCCCCGTTATAGTTAGTTCAGCTAACTATAACTCGCGCCCCCGCAAGGCACTGCTAATGATGTCCCATATTACATCACTCATGACATGGTCAGTGACATCACTGATGTCATCACTGATGACATCTCAAATGACATCACTGATGACATCACTGATGACGCCATCCATGTGATAAATTAGTGCATCTTCTCACACCCTAATATAACCTTTGATACACCGTATCAAAATTTCAGACGGCCATTTTGAATACCATAGATACTCCAATACCAATAACTACATACCCACTCATTGACTCTTAGGTCTACATACATCTCCACTCACTCACCTGTACAGTCACTCATACTTACAGTCACTCCGTACAGGACTATCATATGCATTTATACACCTATATAGACACTCACACACTGCCAATCATCCATTGAGGTACTGACACACCTAGTCAGTCATGCAAAGAATTAATCATAGTCCAATTTACTCACCTATACAGTTAAACACACTCAAGTTCACTTACTCATAAAAATACTAACAAATTCTGACGCTCTTATACAATTACTGATACAAGCACACACTCATCCATACAGCCACTCCCGCAATCACACACTCTCACATATAGATAGTTATATACTCTTACACACATATACACTGCGTTTCACATATGTAGTTACTGACACATGTACAACTGAGATATACATTCAATCACTAACACACCCATACATACACTCACCCAACCATACAGTCCATCACAGTTGCACTCTTAAAACCATGCACCCATAGAATCACCCACTCACACATCTATGCACAGAGTCACACACACCCTACCCACACAAACACTCAGGCACCCATACAGATACTCAGACAACCAATCAATAACCCATATAGACACTCATATAGCTATTCACAAAACCATGCAGCCACTTATACACCAACACACAGACACATACAGACATTCACACAGTTTAGTCACTAGTCTGCAGTAAGATACATTTAATGACTCACTTATAGAGTCAGTTACGCACCTAGAAAATCATCCATTCACACACTTGTACACCCACTCATTCTTCAACAGGCCTTTCCCTATATATATTAAACATATTAAAACTTTACAGAAACACAGACTCACTGGATGACGTCATCAGTGATGTCATCAGTGATGTCATTTGAGATGTCATCAGTGATGCCATCAGTGATGCATTGCGGGGGCGCGAGTTATAGTTAGCTGAACTAACTATAACGGGGGAATTTCTAGGGTTTTATACGAGGGATAACTATAACTCGCGCGCCCGCAATCCACTGCTCATGACGTCACATATTTCATCACTCATGACATGGTCAGTGGCATCACTCATGACATCACTGATGACATCATCCTTGTGATAGAGTGGCGGTCGCGCGAGTTATAGTTCACGTTCTCCACCTTTCTTTTTCACTGTCACACACAAAACACACAAAATGGCGGCCGACACTTCCTGATTTCGACCGATTCGAATGTTGACTGACATGTAACCACCAAACAGAATTACGCTCGTGCACGGTGCGCGCCTATAGATATTTATGTACTTTTAACTGCAATTTTCTCAGGAACTACTGAACAGATTGACACCATATATGCAAAAGGCACTTGCCTGACCTGAGGACTACCTCTTTGCCAAATTTCAAGTAATTCTGTTCAGCCGTTCGGGCTGTACCTTCGACTAAAGGTCCTATGGGAAAATGCATGGGGAAAACGCGTTTTGGGACCCCCCTTTTTTCTCAGCCCCCGCTTGACGAATCACCCCGAGACTTTCAGGGTAGGAGCTGAGCGGAGCGCCCCATTAGTTTTGAAAATTTTGCGAGGATTCGTCAACTGGCGCCAAAGTTATTCAAAATAGAATTTTCAGATTTCCTATGGAAACTCGGTCCTAACTATAACTATCTACTGGCGACCGCCAGTAGATAATATATATAAAAATATAGCTGTCGTGCAAGCATGCACAAAACCCCTCCAATACAGAAAGGAAGAGGCCACACGGGGAAATATCTTCGGAAGCCCTTTTATTCAACACCATAAGGCATGATGTATTTCGGCTCTCTTCGCCCACCTCAGATGACACTGTTTACCAGGATGCTGCCCCACCCATGTTTTTTAATAGTCTTGCAACCCTCCCATTGGTAGGAGCACTCACAATCCCTGGTCATGTGATCGCCCATCAGTTGTAGTGTTGTGAACAACTTGAATAAAAGGGCTTCCGAAGTGATATTTCCCCGTGTGGCCTCTTCCTTTCTGTATTGGAGGGGTTTTGTGTCTATCTATCTATCTATCTATCTATCTATCTATCTATCTATCTATCTATCTATCTATCTATCTATCTATCTATCTATCTATCTATCTATCTATCTATCTATCTATCTATCTATCTATCTATCTATCTATCTATCTATCTATCTATCTATCTATCTATCTATCTATCTATCTATCTATCTATCTATCTATATAGTGCATTTGCATATATGATGCCTTTATGAATCAGAGACTTTCATAGTGCTTGATATGTGCTAACTATATTCCTAAGGGAGGGGCAAAATTGATTAAAGGCAATATTTGAGTGTGAAACGTTGACGGGCATTCTGTTCTTCAAATTGTGGTAAAGGAACAGCAGTAAAAATAATCCATGGAAAAATTATTTTTTGATTTGCTAGTAACTTTGGCACTTTTGACAAATCTTCATGAAGCTTTCCAAAATAATGTTCTTTTCACCTCAACTCCTGGAAAGTTTCACGTTGATCCTTCAAGCAGGGAAAAAGGGGGATGTTGACCCAAAACACAATTTCCCCATGCAATTTCCATAGGGATATTGGGAAAGTGTTACTAGCGAAGTAGCTAAACTCAATTAAAGCACATTTTACATGGAGCTAGATCTTAGTCCAAAAAGCATGCTTTATGTGATTTGGTGTAAATTTGTTCAATAGTTTTTGAGAAATTAAGATTACAATATATTTGTATATCTGGACGGTTGTGTTCACAGTAGGCTTGTCAATATCCATCGGTCGCATGAAATCAAAAAAATAGAGCCATCTGATTGGCCAAAGGGCCCTCTTTCCCATCGACAGTCTTGCTCCTGTAGGAGGAAGGGGTCCTTTGGGAGCACTCGCTGTGATTGGCTGGCTGTAACATAAAGAGAAAGTAGTAGCTGTCATTTAAGCACATAGACACACGGTCCCCGTGTCCTGAAAATAAAACAATTAAGTATAAGGTGTCAGGGTAGGGATGCCCTGACCACCTGGACCATTCAGGAGGGTCGAAGAGGGACCAAACTTAAAGAACATTTTTGGGGTGTTTCTACAATCCTTCAGGTGTCCAGCGGGAGTCAGCAAAGTCCCTGGACTCCTGCAGGACATCCTTGCTGGCTACCGCATGACACCCTTGAGATTAAAAACATATTAACAATTAGTTTCTGTGATGGGATCCTGCAAACAGTCTGTTGGCCATGCAGCCTTTGGTTTAGCACAGCGAGGCACTGGTTGCCTGTAGCTACGCATGGCCAAGGGCCAGGCCTCCGGCCAAGCCCAACCTGCACACGACCAAAGACTGCCCGGGGGTGGACGCAGGGCCTGGCCTGTGGCTAATCACATCGGCCAAGTGGGGTGTGGGGTTTGTGTAGCATATAGTAATAAAAAATCACTTAACATTGAAAAAAACTAGAAATTCAAAGAAAATTCACTGAAAAAGTTTAAAGTGACGTTATAGTTAGGTATGGTAATAATATTTTACTTTGTATTAAAGAAAGCCTTAGACATTCACTAAAAAAACATATGTCAAGGGTCGTTATAGTTAGGTGAAAATGTCAGTTAAAACATACCATTTTTTAATTTACAAAACCTCTGAAATTCTCCAATTACAGTTATTTCAAGTAACTATAACTCATGCCCTAAATTAACTGTACCTCATGCTCTCACCATGCACTGCTAATTACCTCACATATTATATCACTCATGACATTTTCTGACACCTTCGATAACATCAATGCAACATCTGAAATGATGTAATTGATGACAACACCATGCACGATGGTGTGCGAGTAATAATTAATTTAGGCCACAAGTTATAGTTACTTGGGATGACTATGACTGGTGAATTTCATTGGTTTTGTTTGAACGGTATGTTGTAACTGACATTAGTTAATTTTCTGCTCAGTTAAGGTATTTTTATTGTTGCCTGTTGCCAGGATACCATGATCACATTTCTGATGTTTGATAAACCGACCTCAGGCGTGTTCATTTTTTTCCTATGTAAATTAACCAAGACCACAGTTCCCAGAATGTAACAACCAAGACCACAGTTCCCAGAATGCAACAGGTATGAAGCAAAAAGGCCAGCTATAAAGAAGGTGACTTCCTCACCTAGACTGATTTGCTTCACTGGGCAGCAGCCTGCTAAACTATCCTGTCAAAAGATATCAATTACATTCTCTTAAAGAAAGTAATGCAAACTTCCCCTGAGATTAATTAAAAAGTCAGAGAGATATTTGATGTTAAATTTCATACAGCCTGTATAGTAGGGCTTTATTAATGCCCTACAGCCAGTATATATGGGCTTTTTTTGGTTCCTGCTATAAATCCCTGACGCAAAAATGTGGCACTTGGGCAGAGGGGTTTTGAGGGCCCCCTGCACAGTAATATTGTCTTTTATTTCCCAACTGAGGGACAGTTCGCTCGTTTGCATTAGTCCTCATTTGGGAAATAAAAACTATAATATTGTGCACTGTGCACTCACAGCCCCCCCTGCCCACGTGCCCCTGCACCTGCTGTACTATTAACAGCTACTCCCCTACTATGACAGACTACTGCCAATAGAAAATTGAAGTCATCTCCCAGCAGCCTTCATGAAGTCGGTGGTTGCACTATTCTGGGGCTCAGAAGATTAGAGCTTAAAAAAACCTTCCTTAGACACAAGTCTGCTGGACTGGGCAGCATTTCCCACACTAGTTCAGCAGTCATTTCCAGACAGCCAATTATGTAAGCTAGATAATATTATCTTTTCAAGCCCCAAAGTGCTGTCAAGTGTACCATGAATATAAACGCTGCTTGGTATCTGTAGCAGACCTCCGTGCCCCCCTCCCTCCCGAGCAGGCTGCTACCAGATGCCAAGGAGGAGGAAGGGTGGCAGTGCCAGTCTCTCTCTCACTTGGGTCTCATTATTTAATGAAGGTCACCCCTCACTATGATTCAGGCCACAGAGGGCTAGCATGTCTCTGAGCAGCACAGTCAAGAGAATGCCGAGGTTTTCCATAAGTGTGGTGTGGCTTTATCACAAAACACAAAGTGCCTTGCAGAAGGCTCCCACCACAAGGGATCACAACAAACTGTGAGTGCATATCTATGGCAGCCTCAACTCTCCTCTGCCCTGCACTCTCTGACTGCTGGACCCACCAGGTGCGGCTGGCACAGGTAAGAGCAGTGGGGTGGGGTGGGAGCGTGGGGAGGGGGTAAGTCCACAGACGAGAGCATAGGTAAAATGAAATAAAAAAATGTATATAACCACTTACCTATCGCTCGCATGCGGCGAGCACAAGGTAAGTGGTTTTATTTATTTTGTCTTGTTGACTTCCCACACCCCCTGCCCCCAGCCCGTACCACCACTCTTACCTGTGCAGGCCGCGCTTGGTGCTCACGCATCATTGCAAACTGAGAGCAGGGCCAATATTAGGGCAGTGCGACTGGTGCAGCCACACTGGGCGCTGATCTGAGGACGGGGTGCTGACCTCGGGAGGGGGTGCGCACTTTGCTTAGCAATAACTTACGATTTCAAAACACCTTCTGCAGAGTTCTTTGTGCATCTAGCTTTCAGGCAGCAATAAAAATGTCAAGATAACTCTTGTTTTTAATGTTCCTGTTAGAAAGTGAGATCTTGTCTAGTGGAATAAACTAGTGCAGATGGTTAATATGCCTGCTGCAAAGAACACGTACAGTGCAGATCACAAATCTGAATTTTGGATGGCTAGCTGAGTGGATTACTGCTTTTTTCACAGAGATCCTTGTGTTACCGCAGTACATAAGATACAGCCCTAATATAAAGCAGTGACTGTTACGAACTGTCATCAAAAAGCTGCATTCAAAACTGCATAAAATATTTAGGACTGTATGTTTTTTCCCCCCAGTCTTTTATTATCTATTCCTAATGTTGCTAAAAAGGGTTGGTTTGGGTAAATATACCTTCTTATTAGTAAATTCAGCCTTTACCAGTGCTTTAAAACAAATCAAATGTATGTGAGAGAGAGGCTATGGAGAGATAAGTGTCACTTTTGCCTGTGGTAGTGAGGGAATCACAGGAGGGGGTGATGGGTGGGCACAAAACTGATTGTCACACCAGGCGCCAGCAGCACTAGAGCCGGCCCAGACTGAGAATTTATACTGACTTACATACACAACCGGACTGACAGCGCCTCGAGCAATGGAAGAGGTCTAATTGTGTGAGTGATACATTTCAGTGCGGGGAACCGGGTGCGAGTACTAAAATGCACTAGTCCAATTCGTGATGCGTAGCACTTGACGGTGATGGAAAGTCCCACAGTGCAACATGCTGTTGACTGAACCGCCAGGAATGGCTGATGGCATAATATGTCATAATGCTTGGCAGAATTGTGAAATGATAAAAAAAAAATCACTTCCTTTATATGTTACCTTTATATTTGTCGGCAATCACCTGGTAATTAATAGTGGCAGCTGGTGACACTTGAAAGTGGTGAGGTGTAAAATTTGGGGATAAGTGTTACTTTGTGAGTATGCAAAGTGAGAGAGCCCGAGCAACTTAAGTAGGGTTGGCAGGGGGACAGTTGTTTGCGTCAGTACCAGGTCTTTAAGTGGGTCTCGTCCGTTCAGGTCTCGGACCATACATTGATGTGCTGAACTTTCCTGGCAAAAACACTGAGAGGAAGATTTACAAAAAAGTTGCACAACGTAGCGAAGCCCCCCGCAATCCTGCGCTGCATTGCGTGACGCGGAGGGAGCAGGAGAGCGCCATATCTTTCTCTTGTGCCGGCACTGATTTCAGCTGCCGTGCGCCATACACACACCTTAGTGCCGCAGCGCTAGGGTGTGTGCATGAGTGTAGCATAGGTTTTGTACAGGAAGGGTACCCTTCCTGTACAAAATACTATGCTAGGCATGATGGAAAGGTTTTCCCACTTTGCATATGTGCTGCACAGTGCAGCATGCATGCAAAGTTGGAAAAGGAAGGAGTAATGAAAACATTTCTCCTTCCTTGAGCCTAGTTGAAAAGGGCATAGTTTTTGCACGCTAAACTCAATCTACTTTTTTTAGTAAATTGGGTTTAGCATTAGAAACCTTGGGTGGTTGCATGGGAACGCCATGCACCACTCTCGGTACGCCCCCATGGCGCAAAGTAATGCAAAGCAGTGCAATGTGCTGCTTCACATTACTTTTCCATTATGGAAAGTTATTCAGAAAAAAAGATTTTGTGCCATTTTGCATCACAACAAGGCGCAAAAACCTTAGTAAATTGCCCCGTGAGTGATTTCTGAATAATGAATGTTAAAAAGTTAAGATAATCCAAATCAGTGATTCAATTCCTATTTAAGATTCACATATTTTACTTAATCTTAACCTTTAATCTTGCATTCCCAAAGAGTGTTTTCTTTTTCCAGGATGATGTGTTTCTGTATTGTTTCAGGTTGCTTACCACTGCTATCACTCCTACTTGAGTGTACCTATCACACACTTGGACCTACGGTTCGAATTTCCAGACTCCATTTTTAATTGTTGGTTTAGCACAGCAAGAGGACCCACACAAAGTCTCTTTTCCGTCTCAGATTGCTGTTCAACCAGTTCACACACTGTTCATTGAAGTTCTGGAAATTGATTCACAGTTCGTTGCACCTTTATTTACACAATTCAAAAAGACTTAATAAGCCCTCTTTCTTCTTCTACGGAAAGTCTCTAATTTTGTTCTCCATCCACTCGGGCCTAGGTTATCTTCTTTAAAGCAAGCTTTATTTACAATTCACAGTTCAATCAACAGTCCGTACTGGCTATCGGTGTAGATGGTGACTCGGATTTGATCAGCAACCAGGCATGCACGTGTCAAGGGAATGATCTCAGCCACTTGTGCGGAGCATACTCCCTGTTAACAAGCAGCTTCCATAACTCCAGAAATGGTACAAACAGTTAACGCTGCTCTCAGATGACCCACATTGTCTCTTGAGCATGAACCATCAACAAAGAAGATTTCATCAGATTCAGGCAGAGGTTCACCAACAATGTCAGGACTCGGTTTGGTGCAAAGTTCAGTCACATCGAGACAGTTATGGTCCTAACAATCTTCACCATCAACATTTGGAAGAGGCATCAAAGTAGCAGGATTCAACACAGAGCATCTTTTCAGAGTCACATTCTCTGAGGTAAGTATGACCTGATCATAGCGTGTGAGCCTGTTATTTGTCAAATGTTGTATCTTGGTTCTCATCATCAGAAGCTCAACTGAGTGTGGAACATAAACAGTAAGAGGATTACCCATTACAATACTTTTACATCTTTCAATGCTGACACCTGTTGCAGCAACAGATTTGAGACATCCGGGCAACGCTGAAGCTACCGGATCTAGGGTATCTGAGAAGTAGGCACCTGGTCTACGGACACCTCCATGAGTCTTTGTGAGCACTGACAGTGTGCAACCCTCCCACTCACAGCAAAATAGTGAGATGACTTTGTTGTAATCAGGCATTCCTAGGGCCAGAGAGCGACACAGGCTTTCTCTCAGCTCCATGTGTGCAATCAAACAGACGTTATCCCATGGTACCGGATCACTCACATCCTTGTGTGTCAGCCTCTGCAGAGGTTTGGCCCTCAGTGAGAAATTGGGAATCCACTGGCGACAGTACCCAACCATTCCCAAAAACATCCTTTTGTGTGGTAGGCACAGTCATGTTCATGATCGCCTCAATACGGTCTGGTGACACCTTCCTCTTGCCTTTCTCAATGCGATGACCCAAATACTGAACCTCAGTCAAACAGTAATGTAGCTTGCTCGGGGACACCTTATGCCCATTCTCTGCCAGTTGATTTAACAAGGCAACAGTAGCGATACTGCAAGCGTCTTACGTTTTGGACGCAATCAAAAGGTCATCAATGTACTGCACAAGGACTGAATTCTGTGGCAGTACCAGACTCTCAAATTCTTTTTCAAGATTTGATTACAAAGCAATGCACTCTCTATATACCCTCGTGGGATACGGCACCATGTTAACACACGATTTTCGAGACGGAAAGCAAGTAAAAATTGGCTTTCCTTGTGTAAGGGTATCGAAAAGAATGCCTGACACAAATCAATCACAGCAAACCATTCAGCTTCACATGGAATTTGAAATAAGATCACTGATGGATTCGGTACCGCAGGGCAACATGAAACTACAATCGTGTTGACCTTCCGCAGGTCCTGCACGATTCCAAGCTTTCCACTCGGCTTCTGCAGTCCCATTATAGGGGAATTGCATGGGCTCCCCATTATCTCCTTCAGGATTCCCTGTTCGATCATGGACTCAATTACAGACTTGATTCCTGCCACCTTTTCTGGCGTCAGATTGTACTGAGGCGTTCTCGGGAACTCAGCATTTGGCTTGATCTGAATCTTGACTGGCTCAACCCTTTTGATCAATCCTATCTCTTCCCACGTGAAATCTCATACATCCAGAGAAAATGAGTCTCTCAAGTCGAGGGGTAATTCTTCAACTGTCAAAACGGGATTCATTTTTAGGCAGAGATTCTGATTCACAAGTTTGAATGCAATGTCATCATCATTAGTCTGCAACTCCACTCCCTTGAGCGTGCAGTAGATGGTACAATTAAATTTACACAACAAGCAGACTGGACTCGAATCTCACACCACAAATTGGTGTAGATTGTGGAAAGTTCCTCTTCCCACAGGTATCTTGTCAGTCAATGGATTGGTCATTCTCATATTTGCAACTGTTCCAAGGGTACAAACTTCCTCCCCCCTCAGGCACAGTCATTGCAACGGGTCTGAATCAAATTCATTGAATGTCTCAATGAATGGCATCTGCTAATACGTCTGATTTCCTTCAGGGATCCTCAGAGGTTGGGGGACTTGCATTTGTGGACTCAACCCCCCACCCCCTATGTACAGTATTCACAGTCTCAGGTGCCTGTACCACTTCCTCATCTTGAATCTGATTAGCTGGATTTGACCTACACTTGCGTTTCCAATGCCCGATCTTGTGACAATAATGACATGCAGTGGTTCTCTTCAGGGTACCAAGGTCTAGCCCCGGTTTGGGGTCTGCGACTTTCCCTCTTCCCTGACCTGACGCATTTTGGGCTCCTCTGTGATTGCTTCCCTGCCTTTGTCCTAACGTTCCTCTATTCTGCTGTGTTTGGTCCACCCTCTCCGCATTCCTTATCTGGACTAGCATTAGCTTATCCTTGAGCTTCCTATGCTTCGAGTCTACTTCATCAATGCAATATCTGGCATACCGCAGAATCTCATCTACGTATTTGTTCTGCCAACAGATCAAATGCTGTTGGATCATAAAGCTAATCTCTGGCCCTAGTCCTAGGATAAATTTGGAAAAAACTGTTCCATGTCCTTTGAATCTAGAGTGTCCAATCCACTGTACTGCTTAAAGGCTTGCAAGAGCTTTTCTAATAAACATAAACATGAACTGATTCCTTGGGTAGTTCGATCTAACTTAACCCAATCAATATCTTGTGGCGAAATCTTGGACTGTAACCATGTGATTACCTGCTCAAAATCTTTCATAACTATAGGTGAGGGACCATGAGTTATGGGGTCTCGTTCAGGTTCTGAAGTTGGCCTTTCAACAGCAATTTTACAAGCAGCCACAAATCACTTGGTACTACAATGTCAAACAAGGTATTCAAATCAATCCACAATACTTTTGAAATCTTGACAAAGCGATCAACTTGCTTGTACCACTCAACAGGTTTTTCCCTCAGCCGAGGAAAATCATTTGAGAACTCAAATCACCCCTGCTCCAAGACACATGCACATACCCTCCGCTCGGTACCTCTCTTAATCGCTAAGCCTCTACTCCTGCTGTCCACCCTCCTGGAGGCGGCGTATCTCCTATACCATTTTTTACACTCTTTTTCTTGGACCACCTTTCCTCCCACTTGTCAAGCATGCTCCATGCATGTATCCCTACAATCAATTCTCAAATGTGGGTCTTCAATCCTATGACTCTTTTCTCTTCCAATTCCTGATCTCTGTAATTTACCCTATGGCCCCCCTGTAGCATTTTTATTTTGGACATCATACCTCCGTGCTAATTCTGCCAGCTTCTCATGAGTTTTTCTCACCTTTCGGGTCACATCCTTGGCCACAAACAACAGCTCATCTTGTTGATAAAGTTCCATCCTTTCCAGAGGCAAGTTTCCACTTATGATCTCATCTGCTTCTGCCTTTAA
This sequence comes from Triturus cristatus, assembly GCF_964204655.1. Taxonomy (NCBI): domain Eukaryota; kingdom Metazoa; phylum Chordata; class Amphibia; order Caudata; family Salamandridae; genus Triturus; species Triturus cristatus. Next base: position 1,238,010,602 of record NC_140591.1, on the reverse strand, counting down.
CCTCACTACATCCCGCACCTTGGCTGTTACTCAGCTCTCCACTTCCACTGCTCTGATTTCCGCAGTGGCTCCCTTCAGCCATATTCCGTGGGACGTTCTGACTCCCAGACACTCCTTGATCAACTCCTCCTGTCATCATCCCCATGGGACCTCTCACTGGAGCTTCCCACGTCCTCAAGTCAGAACGTGAATGTGCTAGTGACATTGATCTTAGTGCTCTAGGTTCAATGTGCCCTCTAAAAGAGTCTGCAGTAGCTGGTAATGGAGTACTAGCCTCTACAGGTCTCAAAAAGGGACCACTTTCACTCTCCGCACCATTTCCTCCAGAACTGGTACCTTCTCCTACTGCTGAATGTGTTTGACTACTATTCTCTGCCTGACTTGTGTCATACACTGACTCTCTGGGACCAATGGTGACCGGCACCGTAAGGGCATCTGGTAACCGTGTAGTTGTGTTTCATCTCCGCACTTACTTGCATCCCTATTCCTTCCATTCCTGTTGATATTTTTCCCACTACTCATGCACTAGGACTCACCTGTGGGTCTCCTATTCCCTCCATAAGTGCTTGCTCCCCTTCCCTCCTCTGAACTTGTATTATATGGAGGCGGACGCTCTGCTAGTAACCTGTCAAACAAGTTGTCATTGGTGCCACTGTCGTCCTCTTCCTTCCTCTTCTGAGCATCTCTTGTTTTCACTAACAGTGGGAATAGCCTTTCTCCCTCAATGGTGTCTACCCTCCACTTCTTCAACTGTGTGTCCCAACGTGCATCATGATATGCCTTCATCGCCTTTTTCATCCTCCCTTGGCTTCACTCCCTCTTCTTTGCCTGTACTGCTCTCATCCATGCTTCTAATGCCTTAAACTGTGTTGGTCTAGGTGGAGGTCGCAATGAAGCCATCACTGCCCTTAGCTTATACAACACCTCTAATCTAAAAGAACCATAACGTAGGAAAGCCAAATCTCCCTCCTTTTCGGTAATCATATGCCAATTTTGAAGCCAGACTATAGTATGAAGTCCTACATTTGTGGCCATGTAATGTGCTTGTGTATCCTCGGGTGGTGCTTCCTCACCCACTCGAGTTACCACTCCTCTATCTCCCCTACAAAGATCTCGCAACACCCTAAAACATTGCATGGTTGAATCAAATTCTTTTACCTACAAGGTGTTTTCGTTTCTGCTTCCTGATGACAATCCACCAATCCCAGCGCGGCTTTACACCAACCGAACTATCGCAGCGCGGCACACTCCAACGTCACTTCTTCCTCCTCACACAGCAGTTCACCCTCCTTTACAATCTCTTTCTTACACATTCACACACCTCACTCATAGAAACAAGTAACTGGACAGTCTCACAAATAATTGTCTGCCTCACCACTGGTAACTGTCTGCCCGCGAAACGACCGTACAGTCACCTCAGACCATATGCCCACAAAATGACAGGACGGTCCTAAACGAATCGATAGGAACCAATCACTCAAGATCATTCACACCCAGTGATCCACGACCTGTGTCAGCCACTCGAATCGTTATGGTCCGCCCTTGTGAACTAGTTTCCATCACAATTCTATCAAGCTCTCTCACACACATTTCCATATCAGCAGTGGGTTGTCGATAGTGCTTCACGCCTCGCACAAACCCCGGTCAGACAATTACAGCACTGGTGTCTTCTACACCACAAACCTATCCCGGGATCTTAGGCTACTCGCCGAGCCTGACATCAAAAACCAAAAGAAATCACATGGACCACGCGCGTTCAGCCCGAAACCACAATCACTCAACTCTCATCCCAACTCCACCAGACATCACACAATCCAAACATTACCGCAATCTAACACACACATACATCCCTATTCATACTCACTAAACTGTGAACCGCTGTTCCCACCGCACTGTCAATCTCTGTCGGGCTCTGCCAAAGTCCGTCGTCCTCCACTCCCGATCCTCTGGGCGTTCATCCTTTGTGCTTGTTGGAGCTCTATGGCTGACTTTCCCTGACTTTCTCCCCTCACTGCAGAGGTAACCGTCATCTTGCTACCAACTGATAGGGCCGGGTTCCTCTCTACCAACTTACTCCGGAACCCTTGGTCATTGAATCTTTGTTACCTGCTGAGAAGTGTAGAGGGGAGAAATAACTCATTACGGTAACTTAACAACTTTAAAGAACCATGACTCTGAAGAATCACAGACTCCGACTACCAATTCAGTGTGTTTATTACAAAGCCAAAAATAACCGGACATACAAACGCCTCAAGACGAGGTTTTAGAATTACATTGGACTAATACAAATCCATACCTACGGGAAAGATGAAAACGCTGGATCATAAAAATAATGACAAATTCAAAAACCAAAACGCATGCAATGATTGCCCCCATGTCGAGATCAGTCTTCATTGGGGCTTGGTAAATGAAAAGCATTAATCTATCCCTGCACTACTACTACCCTGACATCCTTAATTAGCATTCCCCGGGCAAGATCAGAAAAAGGTGTTAGCACCTGAAGACTTCCTAAGACATGCACTCACGTTGTATGGGTCAAGTAGCCTAAGCTACAGAGCTCGTTCTAAAATGCTCCTTTCCTCTCCATTGATCTCCTCAACTCCTCTCCTGACTCAACCCCCAGGGCACTGTCCCTAATTCAAAACACAAAACACGCCCACTGCTTGCATCTGGATCACCTCATCCTGCTGGGCACTTCTCATAGGTGATTCTTCAGTTAGTTTCGATACTCCCAACTCCTGGCTCGATGACCTTGATTCCCAGGTCTCCTTCAGTGAGAAAGAACACCATCTCGAAATTATCAGCATTCCTTGCATAAAAGTGTCTTCTCCTCCCCGAGCCTAACTCCTATAACAAAAGGCATTAGTCTAACTAACAAAGACGACTTTCACCACCTGCAACAGAAACGTGAGAACCGAACAAATCCAACATGCACATGAAACTCATCTTTTTACCCCACTACGAGAGCCGTCAGGGAGAATACATTTCAGGCTTACAGAAATTTGAATGAAGCACATAGGCCCTCCGAGAATACATATAGATGAACATTTTACTTAAGCATTTCTAAATCATCGTGTTACATAAACACACCGAATGCACAAATTATTGTGAGCAGTCTATGATTTCTACACATTTAAACTCGAGTTGCCACATCCGTGTCCAACTTTAATCTGGTGCACGTTAAATCTGGGCATTACATTATAAATGAGTAACTTCATTTATCAAGTGTAGGCAAATGCTAAAGATTACATTATTCAAAACACAGCTGCCACATTTATCTCTTTACATGGCACGTAATGATTGTAACATTTCATCTCTCACATGTTATTACCAAGTACATTCTAATGACCAAATGTTAACACCACAAAGGAATAAATATAGGTGCAGACTACTCGGGATTATGATGCACCCCTACAAATGAAAGAGCACCGTCGCGCTCCATCACGTGCAAGGTGGTCCACCCAAATGCCCCCAGCTGTACTACCCATGGGGCATGTCAATTCTGGACCATTTGCGCGCTAAAGGCACCAGTTGCCTCGATTTAAAAAAAATAATGCAGCAGAGGCCTGGTGGACTACAGCCCCCCCCCCAGGTATATACTAACCACTTGCACTAAAGTCAGTGGGGCTCATTTATGAGTTCTTGCGTCACTTTTGCGCCGCCGGTGCGTCACTTTTTGTGATGCACCAGCGGCGTAAAAATTGGACCTTGTTGCACCATATTTACAAAGTGACGCATCTAGGTAGATGCGTCACTTTGTAAACCCCTGCGCTACATTATACCTGCCTCAGGTATAATGTATGCAGGGGGGGGCGTTACAACGTAAGTAAGCATCGTAGAAGTGATGCAGTGAAATCTATGAGATTTCACTGCGCCACTTCTAGGGTGTAAATGCGTCAATATCTTACGCCTGCCTCACAGCAGGCGTAAGACTGACGCAGGCCCTTTCACATGGGGCTTGCCCCACGTGAAAGGACACATTGCTGGAGTTGCATCACTTTTGTGACACACTCCAGCAATGCGTAATTTTTGCGCCTACAGATACATCAGAAAAACTGACGGATCTGTAACTCCTTGCGACATGATGCGTCATACTGTAAATATGACGCATCCATCATGTCGCAAGGATGGTGCACTGAGAAGTGACGCATCGCTGCTTTCACGCAGCGATGCGTCACTTCTCATAAATGAGGCCCAGTGTTTAGAGTCACTGATCTAAGTTGTTGCAAGTACTGTCAACAAGTGTATTTTTGTGTTTAACCATACCTAACTGAAACCCAACCATGCCCTTCGAAGTGAGTGAACACGCTTGGGTTCAGTAGCACATGGCCCTGACCTCACACACCCGCCACAAACATGTATATGTCGGAACCGGACTGACCCACTACTGCAGCTCCGGGTGGGGGTGTGGAAGGGGGAGGGGCGGTCCACAGCAGTCCCTGTGATTGTTAACGGGCACCAGCGCGTGTGTAAGTGAACACGCAGGAGCCTCGAAATGTTCTGAGATAATAGCACAGAGGCAGAAAAGCAACATTAGTGTAGAATGTCAGCAGCCTGAAACATTTGGATGGAACTGCCTGATAACAACAATACGACTAGAAGGGGTTTAACGCAATGTGCAGGGGTGACAATAAGTCCCATTTCAAACTGAAAAATAAAACGTTATGGGAGTGAGCAAAAAAGTAAATTACAATTTCTTTCTGTGTTTTTCCACTTTGAATGTCCACCAAGATTAAGGCGCAGGTCTAGTAGACTGGGCTGATTTGTACAATCATAAAAAACTGTTATAAGTCTTTTTATTTTGGACATTTGCGCCAGGCAATAGGTGACATTTCGGGCCTTATTCATGAGGCCTTGCGTCAATTTTATGCCACCGGTGCGTCGCTTTTTGTGACAAACCAGCAGTGTAAAAAATGCGCCATGTTGCGTCATACAGTAACTGTGACGCATCATTAGTGTCGCAAGGAGGGCGCAATGAAAAGTGAACCATCGCTGTTTTCACACAGCGATGCGTCACTTTTCATAAATGAGGCCCTTCATTCCTGCTTCTGCTGCACCTCGAAGGCAGACTGACAGCAAGACAAATTCATGCACAGAGACCTTTCAGGAAGTATCAGGAGCCAACGCTGATGCAGTTGAAAATGAAGACACATGTCTGTCTTTTTTGATTGGTTCGCCATTAGACAGACCAATTACTTTTTAAACCTACCGGGTAGAATATCCTCCAAGGAAAAACAGAAGGCAACATCAAAGCAAGATAGTTAATCTTTTTGGGTTAGTTATTTGAAAAATCATTTTGTACCATGTGGTAAACGTTAATATGTGTACTATACCGCATAACTTCTCCGGACTCTCTTCCTCGTGCTCGTCATGGGCCTTGGCGACTGCTTACATCCCACTCGCCTCGTGCAAAATGTCATTAAAAGCATGAAGGGAAAAGCAGCGCCATTGCGTCACATGACCAATCACGGTGTGGCTTTAAAATAAAACCACAGTGATTGGTCATGTGTTTCTTGCCCCCGCGCTGCCTTGAACGTGCGGGCCAGCTAGAAGACAGGCTAGCCTGCCCAGAACCATTTCAGGCTTTGATCTGATTCTTTTTATAAGTAAAGCTGCATGACAGCAAAGCAAGGGTTGGTTCAGACAGGTGAACCCATCGCTCCAAAGAATACCTGTGTGTGATGTTCTCTGCTGTGTGTAACCTGGCACCCTAACAAAGTGCTGGTTCGAGGCTTGAAGTGCACATGTCAGGTTGGCCACAGTCAGAGACGTGTCTAACCCGATATGGTCTCTAGAGACTTTAGCTGATGCTACCTGTCGGCCTTGTCAATCACCTGGATTGGCCATCCCACCGTACCAGAGTATGGAGCGAGAAGCCAGGGGGCGGGCACTGCCCCTGAACAGGACAGGAAGAGTAAGACTTAATTTTTAAATTATGCATGGCACAGTGCCTCCCTCTGGGGGGTCTATGCCCCAGATGAGGAACCGCCCCTGGTAATAAGTCCATTGGGCAAGAGGGGCAGAGACGACATTTCAAATATAAATGGAGACATCTAATTGCTAATGGGGTAACAATAATACTCCTTGGGACAAAACAGCATGCTTATAAAGAGGTTATTTACAAGAATAATTAGAGCAACAGCAGCTATACCTGGCCTAAGAAACACAGAGAAAAGAAAAACAATGTGCCTCTTTTTTGGAGCTCTGCTCGGCCTTGAGAATGGTGGTGTTTATGAAGGAAGTGATCCGACTAGGGTCACCCGGGTCACTCATGACCACCTCTCAGCCTTCGAAACAAATGAAGAGTTGGTCAGACAGTAGAGAATACAAACCAAAGTTATTTATCAGTAATGCGCTCAAGCGGAGTCCAGTTTGACCCGCTTCCTTAGATTGCTGCAGAGGGACTGACCCCCGCCAACATGGTAATACAAGATATACATTTCCAGTACCCCTAAAGACACGCCCAGACTGGAATTTTCCAGTTAGTAGCTGGTAAACAAAGGAGATACAGAAGGATGAGCTGCAATCCTGGGACTGGGTACATGCTATCTTAGCTTCAAGGTTACTCTGCCCGTGCCCGTCTTTCTAAGAGTGGGAACAGGGCTATCTAACAAGAAAGGTATGTAATAACAAAATAGTCTATTCATTGGTACAGCCGACCTCAACCTTGGAGAAATACAAGAAAATATCGGGGCATCTTTCTGCTGAGGCAGACAGAGTGAGACAAAAGTTAGTTTCGATCATGGTACAAAATGGCTGTTGAATACAAAATGGCGCTGCGAATGCTAACTTAAATCGTACAAATGCACAGGGAAATCGACCAAAACAATTTCCATTCCAACATTTAGATGGAGCGCCTCTAACACCAGATGCCGCTCCTCCTCTAAGGCGGAGGAGTGCCGCACCACTGATCTTTGAGCAGTAGAAAAAATACAAATAAAATGATAACAACACATTGGGCCCGATTCACAAAAGTATTCTAAGACAAAATCCTAACTGTACAACTTTCAGTATTCACAAGAGGCATTTAGGAGTAGTAAAGTTAGGATTCCTAACTTCACTACTCCTAAACTGAGAAAGATCCTAACTTAGCGACTTTCCGAATTCACAAAAGGCATTTAGGAGTAGTAAAGTTAGGATTCCTAACTTTACTACTCCTAAACTGAGAAAATCCTAACTTTACGACTTTCGGTATTCACAAAAGGCATTTAGGAGTAGTAAAGTTAGGAATCCTAACAGGTGGTACTGAAATCACTGTTTGTAGTCTGGTTGCAAGTGCCCTTGCTAGTATTTTCGCTTCAACATTCAATAGTGAAATTGGTCTGTAAGACTCACATTCCATAAGGGTTTTACCTTTCTTTGGCATCACTATTATCGTGGCTGCACAGGCATCTGCCAACAGCTCCCCTTTTTTCCTGGACTCCCGATACATGTTTAGCAGATGGAGTGCAATCTTACTCGTGACACTTTTGTATAGTTACATTGGCCGATCATTGAGACCTGCTGCCTTCCCGGATTGTAAATCGGTAAGGGCATTCGTTATTTCTTCTATCATAGTCTAATCTAATATATCTCTATTTTCTTCAGACATTGATGGGATGTTAATCTCTCTGAGTAATTCTGCACAGTCCTCTGCCGTGCGCGTCAAGGAGGGGGTATAGAGTGTTTTATAGTATTGTGCAAATGCCTCCCCTATATCTTCCCCTGTGCTATGGGTGCCTCCCTCTGAGGTATGAATCTCAAGAACCCAATCCTCTCCCTATCTCTCTTTTCAAGCCAGGCGAGCATTTTATTTGCTTTGTTGCCAATGTCATACAGTTTCCTCTGGGACTTCAATATATGTCCGCCCTATGCTTACTCAAGTTTCTGAGTTCTTGCTGTTTAAGCTTAAGCCTGTGTGTTGCTTACCTGCCCAAGTCCTGCCCCTCAAGAATCTTGTATTCAAGTTGGCTTATCTCGTTTTCGAGCTCTTCAAATTTTTAGTTTGTTCTTTCTTTGAATGCCTATTTGTGCCTGTACGTATCCCCTTATCAAGGTTTTATATGCCTCCCAGAGGGTGGAGACCGCCTCCACTGATCCTTCGTTCTCTTGAAAGTATTGTGTTGTGCATTCCTGTATTTTCTCTGTGAATTGTTTGTTCCATGGGTTCAATCTCGGGAGCAAAACTCTATTTCTAACACCCCCTGCAACTAGACCTCCACAGGGCAGTGGTCTGAAATGCCACCTGCCTTGCGGGTGGGCTGTTCCTCTGAATTAGCCCTCCTGAATCTTGAGTGTAAACAGGTAGTCTATCCGGGAGTGACTGTTATGCACTACTGAGGTATATGTGTATTATCGACTCTTTGGGTTATGTGCCCTCCACAGATCTGTCAATCCCAATTCTGCTATAAATCCCTCTAGGGGCTCTCCACCCGCTGTCCCGCTGCCCCTGATAATCTGTCTATCCGCGGGTCCATAACTGAGTTCATGTCTCCTCCCAAAATAAGCGAGCCTAAGGGCATTTCAAGTATTATGTCTCCGATTACTGGGAGGGTGTCCGTATGTAACCTTGGGGGAACGTAGACTGAACATATATTTATTGTTTTGCCATCCCAAGTGCCAGTTTATGCAACGTATCTGCCCATGCAATCGCACCAACTCCTACCCGCTATAAATGGGACTGATGTCCTGATAAGTATCCCATCCCCCCTAGACTCTGATGTATATCCCACGTGTGCTTGAAGCTTGTTCCCCCATCGGTCTAGCACCCTATAATGATTACCCCTCAGATGCATCTCCTGAAGTAGCACAATGTCCAAGATGAGTCGTCGCAGATATTGCAGTACTAATGTTCGTTTTATCTCACTGTCCAGTCCATTGACATTCCATGTCAAAATGTTTGGTGCCATATTATGTTGAGTTACTTGTATCCCTGGCCTACCTCCTCTTATCTTATAGATGTCCCCTGACTGCCAGGTGGTAACTTTCGTCTGCTGGGTAATGCAGGCCAGTCAGTATCCCCATGGCCTGTAACGTTGTGCGTTCGTGTGAGCCCATATCGGTAAGGTCTGAGCGTGAACAGAGTAACTAAAATATAACCTTGCCCAACATGGCAATCTATTTCCCCCAACCTATAACCCCCCCATACTGCTACTCTGCTGGACAGATCTAGAACCGCCTGCCCCCCAGAATTTGCAGATAGCCTGTTGTCCCTTACTAAACTGCACCCTGCTGGGGTGAGCTAGAGCCCTCTTATACAATATTAGATCATGCCCCTAAATTTTTGGCTAGCCCTGTTCTCTACATCGGGGTTGTGTTTCTTAGCTCTTACTATTGAACAACAGGGGGTTGATCCACTCCCCCTCCCTCCCGCAACCCTCTCACCAGTGGATAAAGGCCAGGTTAAACCACGCCGCTTGTCCATATCAAAGTTCAGTTCAGTCACTTTTGTTGAAGTGTCCTCCATCTCTTCCTGATTTCTCAGCTCCTTTCCTTGCCATTCTGTTGCCCTCGTCCGGGCCCGTGTGCATCTGTTGTTCTCTTGCCTTGGGAGTGTTGGAATGTAATAAAATCTCTTGTCTTGTCACTACATGTTGTTTTGCATAATTTAGCATTTGCCGCACCATCTTAAGTTTAGCCGCCATTTTGAGTCATGATCAAAACTAACTTCTCTCTGTCTCTGCAAAAAGCAGCCTTGGTGATTTTCGTTTCCCTCAAGGTTGGGCCTTGCTTTACTAATGAGTACACTGTTCATATTAGTGCATACCTTTCCCACTAGATAGAAGCTTGCTCCCACCAGCCCCGCGATGGGTGCAGGCAGAACGCCCGTGGCATGAGATTGTGTGTGCCCAGTCTCAGGATCGAAACTCATCCTGCTGTACCTTCTTTGTGTAGCTGGCTCTAACTGGAAATTTCCAGTATGACCATGTCTTCATTGGTTCTGAATTGTACATAATGTATCACCATGTGTTCTGACGGCAGTCCTCTCTGCAGCACCCCAAGCGACTGGGCAGGTGGGACTCCGCTCGAGTGTATCTAAATAAACATATACTTAGTTTGTATTTTCTACCGCCTGATCGACTCTTTGTATGGAAGACTGAGAGGTATGTCGTGAGTGACCCGGGTGACCCTAATTGGGTCACTTCCTTCAGTTGACGTCCGAACAGAGACTCCATCGGGTGACCCATCCTCACCAACGGACGGGTGATGAGGTCGGGCCATTGTCGGATCGGACTGGCGGACCAGTGATCCCTGCACAAGAGAGTTACTGAACTCGCAGCTGCCGCGTCTGTCTGACCTGTCGGTGCCTCGACCAGCGGTCATCCGGCTGGGGTCCTGAATGGCGAAACCCTTGGATCTGACCTTTTGGTCCAAAGAGTCGGCAGTGGAGAATAAATTTGTTTGACCTGTGTGTACCAGGTGAGTTTGTTTTGGTTCTTTGTGGATATGGTATCATTTTGGTTTGTATTTGGTGCGGTTTGAGGACTGCCTTTGGATTTGGTGCGGTTTGAGGACCCCTTTTGGTATAAAGTGTCTGTGAACACTTTGCCGGGCAACATAACGAATATGGTTTGGCTTACTTTTAAAAAATGCCTGGGTTTAGCAGGCTTTTGGTTCCTTGTTGTCGTTGTTGTTCTGCTGATGCTCAACTGGAAGAGAGTCAGCCAGCGTGTCCAGAAGGCACTCCGAGTTTTGATATGTATGTGAAGCATGGCCTTGGCCCTATTACATTTAGTATGCTATGGCACAAATATACGAGGGACAATGCCGAGTGGCAGTGGCCATTAACAGGCACCTTTGATGAACAATAAATTGCCTTTTGGAAGAGAAGTTGTTCGCAATACTCAGTAGGCAGTCTATGTTTGATTCCCTCAGAACATGGCAAAAAGAGGTTTACGACTCTCCACCCCTCTATCCACTCCCAGGCCTCTTCTGGTGTGGAAAAGAGCCAGGATTTCCAGTCTGCCATTATTTTCAACCAAACCGGGTACAGCATCATGTACTTTATATCTTTTTTCCGCAGTTCCCTTTTTATTGCTTCAAAATTACGACGCAGCTTTTGGACCTGTAGAGTGAATTCCGGAAAGAAGCGTATCATCGCATTTTCATGTATGAGGTCCCCATGTAAACGTGCTGCCTGCAAGAGATCGCGTCACAGTCCCTATAGTTCAGGAGCCCTGCAATAATTGTCTGAGGTTGTGCTCCTGGTCTCGGGTTTGGTATAGGGGATCTGTGTGCACGTTTAATCGTGAAATAAGTTGATAGCCTTTTAGGGCGTAGATGATTTAGAATGAGATCCTCCAGGAAGAGGTCCGCGCTCTGGCCCTCCATTCCTGCCGGAACGCCCACTATCCTTATGTTGTTGCGTCTTGCGCGTTCCTCCTGATCTTTGAGCTTTGCCGCCATGTCATTTTGCTGTTGCCTCGATTGTTGAACTTGTTTCTCCAATTGTTGTGTCGTGGTTTGCAGCTGTACTATATTCCCCTCCGCTGTTTTTACTTTGTCCGCTATTTTCCAAAAATCTGCCCTCAGTAAATTCACTTCAATTGTGACTGTGTCGATCTTTGGTTTTATTCTATTGTACCGCTGAGGTCTGTTATGGCCGCCATTTTGAATGTCAGTGAGGGCTCCTCCATCCCCTTTTCCTCCATCTGTATATCCAAATCCGCCGTCTGAGGTTTTGCGACCGCGTAGTTGTCCATCTTATTGGCTTTCACCATTTTTTGTTGTTCGGAAGTCCAGGAGGAAGTCTCCTTTTGAGTCCCTTACTCTTCAGGGTGTCTACTTTATTAGGCTATAGGAACTATTCCCCTTCTCCTGACCACCTCTGCCGTTCCGTTGGGTGAACCTTTAATTGTGAGCAGGTCATGGTAACCTTGCTACTCACTTTAGGGGTGACTGTTTCTCTGTGGCACTGTGATTGGGCCCTTGCACCATGCTACCACCGCTCCAGCAAGAACTGTCCCCAGATGTGTTCCAGCCAGTCTGGTCTCCTTGCCAGGAGGTTTAGCTGTATTGCCCCGCTTTTCCCCAACCAGCCGTCCGACTAGTTCCTGCTGGGTACCTGCAGGTTCAGTGTTTTCACCTTAGTTTTTCCAGGGCCGGTGGGCATCCACTCTGACTGTGCCTGTCGGCCTGGGGTCAGGCCGTCTCTCTCTGTGGTCACATTCCTCCGTCAGGCCTCGCACTGCTGTGTGTGTTCAATCTTCCCTGTCGCCCAGGCCTTCACTCCAACCTCCCTGGATCCGTGGAATCACCGCTGTTGTCTTCTCTGGTTCCCTCCGACACTAGATATCTCTCTTTGGCCACCCGTCACTTGGCCCACTCTCCATCACCGACACTGCGGGCACGGCCTTCTGTTACTGTCTGGCCGCGCGCTCCGGGATTACACACGCAGCCTATCGAGCGCCCCCTCTGCTCATTGCTGCTGGCTTTTCTTCCAGCTTCAAGCCGAAACATTTGTGGGTCAGGGGTTCTGGAGTTGCGTTCCGGGTTTTCCGCCCCGATGTAGGTCCGGATCTTTTTGCATATTACGGGCTTTCAGTTCTATCGAGCCAGAGCTTCACTCAAGTGCGGCCATTGCCCGAAGCTGTTATTATTAGACTACTTTCGACCATGTTGTTCGACCACCAGCTTCTAGAAAAAATGGGATTGATTCACAAAAGCTACTTGGAATAAGTTACAAGTTTATATTTGTAGATGTGGACCTACATTTCATACACGTTTCCAACCAAGAGTTCCAGAAGTGCTCATGGGATTTAGCATCTCTCGCAGATTCTCCCGGTGCACTCACACAGGTAAATATTTACTCAGAAAAATGTAACAAGTGTGCATTTCTGCTTGCCGAAATGGAGTTTATAATTGTGTTTGTCCTAAAAAAATACTTTTTTGTTTCTTCCCAGGAAAAACGTTTTGTTTCTGGATGGAGAAACCCCCTCCAATACACTTCACAGATGTTCACTACTCACTCACTTTGTAAATGCACATTTACAACTATGCATGACTAGAATAAATATATATAAACAAGCCTATATGGGTGGGAAACATCCCATAAAAGTTTGGTAAATACACTGAAAGCCTGAGTTTGCTTGCAAAGAAATTCAACCATCCAGCTATGTGTGAAAATCCACTGCAGAATTTTGCCTTACTTAATTCCCAGCTCTAGAGCCAGCAAAAAGACAATCTTCATATCCTTTTTCCCTATAAAGACACAAGGGAAATGGATAGGGTCGGAAGGGGCCACTAACAAAGAAATAGCGCAGCTAAGAAACTGAAAATGTAGATTCTCTTGGGATCATAGGATCATAGAGACACAGAACTACTAACCAACAGCTCCCTGTGAGACGGGACAGTGACCCTGTCGTGCACGCCCAGCATACAATGTTTCTGTGATGGGGGAGGGGAGGGAGGGGGTGTGGGGGGGCCGCTAAGCTCTTTGCTTTCTTTTTTCTCTGTCTTCCTTTCCACTTTCACCTCTTTATCCTCATTTTTCTTGACAAGAAGGTTCAACCGGGTACTCTTAACTGTTTGATGAGAGAGACCTAACACTGTTGGTAACACAAGGCAAACACCCGTCCCACATCATGTGGCCGTGCCGTGCGGGAGGGGAGGAGTTGGCACAAACGAGAGCTGGGGGCGTAGATTAGGCTTCCCAAATATGCCTCACCCTAGATAATGACACCCACCAACAATCTCAACCTGACTTCTGACCTAAAGATAGTATCCCTCAATGTCAAAGGGCTTAACCAACCCTTTAAACGCATGAAGATCCTAAACTGAATAGCTAAAACTAAAGGAGGTGTGGTCCTGTTACAAGAAACCAAACTTTCCCTGGGGGATGCCAAGCTAGTGAAAGGTAACTGGATCTCACAGGTGGCTTGCTCACCGGCAGAAAGGAATAAACGAGGGGTAATCACACTGGTATCTAAAAGATCCAACCTAACTCTAGAATCACAGTACCATGATGAAGCAGGTATACTCTTGATAACTCACCTGAGAAGGGGGAGGAGCTTAGCCACGTAGCTAACATATACGGCCCAAATACAGACGACCCTACCTTTTGGGAAGGGGTGTCAAACAAGCTTGATAGCCTCCCACAGAACGACCTCACGGTGGTGGCGGGGGACTTTAATATGCCTCTGGATCATATATTGGATAGGCAGTCATCCTGCCAATACCAACCCACAAATGCACACATTACACTCAAGAATATCTGCTCCAAATTCAACCTTAAAGACCCATGGCGTCTCCAGCACCCAGACACTAGGGACTTTACATTCTACTCCAACCCACACAACTCATACAACAGGATAGACTACATACTAATCACAGGACCCCACACACATCTAATAGAACATTCTGACATAGCGCCTAGGTTAGTGTCAGACCACTCATGTATCAGCCTAAAACTGAGCGGCTGCCATAATGAAGCCATACCCCAGAGGTGGCGGTTTAACAACGAAGTCCTAGCTGCCCACGAGAACAAAAAATAGATTGAGGAGGCCATATTGGAGTACCTCAGACACAATGACTCACCGGGAACTAGCACCACTACCCCATGGGACGCTCTGAAGGCTACCATCAGAGGCACAATAATCAATATTAAATCCAAAATAAACAAAAACACAAACTTACAGCTGACTCAGCTCGAGCAGGACATCAAAAGCCTAGAAACGGCCCATGCCAGGGCCACTCATGATTACAAACTCCTAACGGACCTAACAAAAAAAAAGTATGAATCTAACAAGATCCTGAGTGAGAGAGCCAGACTGTGGTTTAATAAATACAACCTCTGCGAAGCAAATAAAGCGGGGAAGCTACCAGCCTCCTATCTGAAACATAAACGTAACCAATTTACCATCTCATCCATCACAGACTCAAACAACAAAACCCACACAAGACACAAAGACATCCTCAGGACCTTTCAAGAGTTCTATCAGGAACTCTACAAAAACGACCAGACCTTGGATCTGGAGGCGTGCACAAAATACAGACTTGGTCTTCCACAGCTATCCGATGCAGAGGCTCAGAGTTTAGGGCAAGAAATTAGCATCGCCGAGGTTGAAATGGCAGGCAAATCAATGAAAGATAACAAAACCCAAGAACTACAGACCCATATCCCTCATTAATGTGGACTGCAAAATATATGCAAAGATCCTATCAACCAGACTAAATCCCGTCCTACCCAACCTAATAACCAACTCACTAGTGGGTTTCCTAGGGACCCGGATGTATAACGATAACACCAGACTTCTCTGCCACATATTAGAGCACACAGCCAAAAAATGCGAGCCAGCTGTAGCTATTACCCTTGATGCCGAGAAGGCCTTCAATAGGGTATCATGGACCTTCCTGGAGCAATGCATGCAATCCTTCAGCTTAGGCGAAGGATATATGCGGAAGGTGATAGCTCTGTATGGGGACCCAAGAGCCCGTATTGTCAAGAATGGGTCACTCTCCGAACCACTTATGCTACAACGCGGCACTAGACAGGGCTTCCCACTGTCCCCCTCACTTTTTCTGCTGGCATTGTAAACCCTCATCTGCGACATCAAGGCGAACACAAAAATAAAAGGGGTCAATATTAATAGTGTTGGAATAAAACTGGCTGCATACGCGGATGACATTCTTATTGTAACGGAGCAACCAAAGACCTCAATTGAGGCCCTGATAGACACCATAGAGGTATACTCAGGACACTCAGGATATAAACTCAACAGGGATAAATCAGAATGCAAACCCCTGAACATCCACTGCACTAGGGACATACTAGGGGGATCGGGCCTGGCCTGGCAAACAGGGTTTATCAAATATCTAGGTATACACTTAGGAAATGACCTCATGAGCACACTAGGCCACAATGAGAAACTATTTCTAGAAAAATTGGGAGGAGTAAACTTGGCAGACTTTAGAACCTTCCAAACAGCATTTCTGGCAAAACAAGGGGCTTACTGGATTACATCCCTTCAGGGATACACACCGGTATGGCTACAAGTCGAGAAAGCCATACTGAACAATTTAAACCCAATGGCGCTGTTAACAGCTAAAAAGCACCTTCACACCCCCAGCTCCATTTTTAAAAACACAAAAATTGCCTACTAAGAATAGATAAGAAAATGGAGAACAGCATAAAGGGTTCTAAGTTGGAGTCACTCTGGGCCAATAGCAATATCAGGTATAAGGGGAAATGCCTAGCCCTCGACACATGGATAGAGCGAGGAATCTCCCAACCAGACCAACTAGAAGAAGGGGGTTATCCCACCATGTTTGCTGAACTCAAATCTAGGCATAACCTAGCAGACATCGAGTTCTACAACTTTCTGAAAATCAAAACAGCCCTATCCAAAGTGAAACTATCGCCCACCAAACCGTCAATCTCATAGTACATGGCAAAAATCAATAAACTAGGTCACCAGGTATCGCACCTCTACAAACTTCTACGCCCAAACTCCACCAAAATTAACGACAAGACAATTAAATACTGGATAGAACAAAGCAATAGCACACTTAATGACCAAGAACTGGCTATATTATGGTCCTCTGCCTCACGTAACAAAATCTTCTCGGTACTGTCACAAACAAAATTCTGGTTACTCCATAAGGCTTTCTGGACCCCTGCATTTTTTTCTCACTAGGCCTCAGGGAAGGTGACCTATGCTGGAACTGTAGCAAGGAAAAGGGGGACCTAGCACATCTTATCTACTATTGCCCAACACTCAAAAAGTTCTGGGAGAAAATCTTTGGTTTCATAAATAAAGCACTGGGCTGCACACTAACTGCTGAATTTTCCTCCCTCGCCACTCCATTCATGACCACAGAACTAAGATCAGATCATGACAAAGACCTATTAGCCCTGCAGCTGACTGTGGCGGAAAAAATGGTCCTGACCAATTGGAAAGACACAACTAAGACCTCATACAAAGGCTGGGTCAACTGGGTAACGCACCTCAGAGGCGCGGATAACATCGCACTACAGAACTCGTCCTGGAGGCCAGCAACCAGGGGGGTGTGGAAGTCACTCAACACGTACCTATACTCCTACGAACCCCCATGAGGCCACTCCGGTTTCCCCCTCCCCCTTGTGGGCGGTGGGGGGAGAGAGAGCGAACGCTACTACCATGGCCTAAGGGGCACCGGGGGGGACTGACATGGCTACCAATCTTGCCACAAGCTAACCAGGGGGGTGACGGCTATGGCACGTGGCTATAAGCCCAATTGGTCTCATTGCTACAGTACCTTTCTTGTATCCTCTCTTTCACCTCTTTCTTTCTGCTTCTTTCTTTCTATCATCCTTTGCCTAATTTTACAGCAAAGTCAAGCCAGAAGGGATTAGCGAAACATATATCTCAAAGTACCTGTAAACACTGCTCTACAAACTACGTTTGGCTATCCTTGTAACAGAAATGCTAATGTATCTTCTTCTATAAAATTAATAAAATACTTTGAAATGACTTAATGCCTTTATTTGTGCATCTCATTTCCAGTAAGGGCGGGGCAACATATAGGTTTTGAATCGAGCTCACTGTCTCTGAATAATTGCCTTTATTGCGCTACAAAGTTAATAAAGGTAACTGAGATCACCCCTCAGAGTACATACCACTAGACACACCCCATTGGTGCGTGTCATGGACTGATTATTGATCCATTTTGATAAACCAAATGGACTGTGGAAGCCCCATTCCTTAGATTATTTCGATGTTTCAAACTGTAACTCCAAAATCAAACAAGCGTTGGCAGTTCTAAACCTCCTCCCCCTCCCCCCGCCAACCCCCACATCTGCAAGTTTAGCTCGGGGTAAAAGTAGCAGATAAGCTCCTTAACAATGGCACATGAGATGTTCATCAAAGAGATACATTTCCAGATCTATTCAGAAGTGGAGGGGGCAAGGACAAAGTCTGTTCGTTGGCGGAATGTTAGTCCAGATGTTGGAAAATGTCTTTTGGTCCTATCTCTAGAGCAGCTCTTTATGTCAAGAACTGCAATGTCATAGTTTTTTCTTTAAAAAAAAAATATATATATTGTTTTTTAAACACTTATTCAAATCAAAAAACAATAAAAGGCCAAGAAAAGAAAAAGAAAAACATGCAGTGATGCCCATTCTACCCCCATGCCCTCCCCCCTTTATGACAGGGAAACATGTCTCTGGGTGCCACAAGGATTCCATTTTCTTCCAGAGCCACTGGTCAAGGCAGTTCAGTATCAATGTCCAAGCTTTCACTCCTAATGTGCAACCCTTGCCCACTGTCTAATGGAGGTCCCTCCATGGCTTCAACACTACCCCTCCCTATTCTCCATTGATCAATCCTCCCCACACCCTCTCAAGTTTCCTTGGCAGCCCTGTCCCTCATAGACTAATTTTTCCCTCCCACAACAAATGTCCATCTCCTGTTCCCAGTCTTCTATTCGGGGTTCACGACACTACCCCATCTTTGTGCAATCTTCCTTTTAGGAAATAGAAGTCCCAGATTGCCTAGAGTCTCTTGATACGAGGTGAGGTCAAATGTCCCCCATATCCCCAGCAGCAAAAGTGAGGCTTGTTGCAGTTGACCTACTGTCGCTTCCAGCAGAGTTGTCAATCCCTCCCAAAATCTACTGATCCTGGGGCAATCCCACAGTATGTGGAAAAATGACCCTCTCTGGACACAAGCGTGCAGGCATTCATCATTCTTCGCTCTACCGATGTTATGTAGGAGATCCCTACTCTAATAAATTCTTTGGAGGATTTTAATTTGAATTAGATGGTATCTTGCCACCTCTCTCAGAAACTGTAATTCTTCCTGCCACTCGTCGTCCTCCAATCCACCCACATCCACCTGCCATTTTCCCCGCAGGTGTGTTAACTCCCCCTGAGCGTTATTCATAAGTGTCTTGTAAATAAGGGAGATTGCCATCGTCATTATCTAGCCGTTAAGGAGGCTTCTTTCAAGGGGGGACTCCTCTATAGTGCCCTTCTCGGTTGTGATCCTCTCCCGTAGTGCATGCCTCAACTGGTAACAATTGAGAAACTGTGAGGGTGCCATATCATATTCCTCTCACAGATGGGTGAATGCACCATTCCATTCATTTACCATACATCCCGTATTGTGGATAGGCCAACAAGATCCCATCCTCAAAAGCCTGGTAGCATCAGGAATGTACCCAATTTCTGGCCCAGCCATAACGGAGTCCTAGGAGTCAGCCTTTGCCAAAGCCCATTTCCTTTAGGAGGGCCTTCCAGACTCTGCATACTGTTTATGGACATGGAGATACCCCGTGGCTCCCAAGGCGTCCTGGCGCTAGGCAGGGTCGTCCAATGATGTATATGCCCACTAGTTTACTATACTAACCAGGCACAGTCTCATAATATTTGCGAACATCAGGCAGAGCTATTCCACCACCATATGTAGACGTCTGAAGGGTTTGCAATGCTACCCATGGCAGTTCCTTCAACCACAATATCTGTGTAGTGGAAAAATGTTACCGATATCGGATATGGGTTGTTCTGCATACATATGTAAGTTTAGAAAGAGCAATCATTTTAAACAGTGCTGCTCTGCCCAACAGTGACAGCCGTAGTGTCCTCCAATGGGAGGCGTCCACTTCCAATCGATGTTAAAGGAGAGCTAAGTTATCCTCAAAGTGGGTCGGCCCATCCCCAGACATCCAAAGACCCAAGTACCTGAACCGCCTTGAACGGCATAGCAAGAACTTCTCTAGCCTCCTATGTCCTCAGGGGGTATAGCGGTGACGTCTCCCAATCTATGTCTAATCCTGAGAACCCTGTAGATCCTGGAAATTACTCCCACCTGTGCCAGAGAGAGCTCCCTGCAGGTACAACAGCACGTCATTGGCATATAGCAATATCTTCTCCTCCCATGTTTCTCCCCATCTCCATCCCCAGACTTGTGGGTCATGCTCTGAGTAGTCGCTTGACCAATCGGGAAGTGATGAGAGAGTTCCATTCACTTTGAAAAGAGCCCTTGGGGCTAAATAGAGGAGTCCAACCCAATGTCTAAATTTGGGTCCAAAGCTCCTTCCTCCACCAGTGCAAAAAGAAATAGCCCCTACACCGCGTCAAATGCTTTGTTTGCCTCTAGGAACACCACCACTAATGGGAGTTCCACATTCTTAGCAGCCTCAATATTGTCATGAAGACGGTGGAGATTAAGCCTTGTCAATCTATGCGGCATGAAGCCATTCTGAGCTGGGTTTAATAAATCCAGGATTACTGCCCGCAGCCGATTCACCAGTATCTTAGAAAGTGTCTTGGCATCCAAATTAAGCAGGGAAATTGGACTGTATGTGTCCATCATTTCAGTGGCTTCGCAGGTTTCAGGATTAAGACTATGGTCGCTAGAGTAGAATCTCAAGGGAGGTCCCCCGTTGATATACTTCTACATACATTATATGGCAGTGCTGAATCGTCACATGAGCCACCTTCATAAAGAATTTTTATCAGTAACTCATGGGGGCCTGGCATCTTTCCGGACTGTAGCTGGATCAGTGCTAACTGCACTTCCTCCACAGTCAAGTCTCCCACCAGGGCCAGAGACCTTAGATGTTCCAGTCGCGTGCATGGGCGATCCCATCCAAACCACGGAGGTTCTCCCTGTCCACTCCCAACTTACTCCCATAGAAATCTTGCAGATAGGCTACTATTGCCTCTGCAATAGCCTCGGATCCCACCACCAGCTCTCCCTCTGGTCCCTGGATTTATTTTATGTGGTTACTGATCTGGCCCTGTCTGATAAGCCATGCCAACATCTTTCCTGCCTTGTCCCCTGCTTCATATATGCGGTTTGCTTGTGTTATGTATTCGAATTTAACTGTGTCTTTTACCAGTGAGCGATATTCATCCAATTCACGACGTAAGCACACCTTCACCTCCTTCCAAGGGCACAGTATGTGTTCCTCCTCGAGGAGTTGCAGGTCCCTCTCTAAGTCCGTGCAGCGTTCCTTCCTTCTATGTCTATCTCCTAACTCACCAGCGATAATTACTCCCCGGATGGTGAATTTATATGCCTCCCATTCCGTCATCGCCTTCCGCACAGAGTCTGCATTTCTCCTGAAGTAATGGGCTGTGACTTCCTGTAAACTTACTACATCCTTCTCATTTCTGAGTCTCCATGCTGCCATCCCCCAATTGCCCCGGCCCACCTCTGAGGTGAGTCTAATGTCATGGTAAGTAGGAAGTGATCAGAGATTCCTCTCGCATTATAGTCAGCCTCTACAAATCTGTGTAAGGTCCCTGCTGGCGCGAAGAAGTAGTCAATGTGTGAGTATGTGATGTACACCCCCAAATAAAAGGAGTAGCACCTTCGGTCCCCATGTAGTTCTCTCCAGACATCTCTCATCTCCATAGATTAGAGGAAATCATCCAATCTCTGAGGATTAGCCTGATGAGCCTGTCTGCTCTGGGCTCTGTCTAGACAGACGTCCAACTCCATGTTAAAAATATCCCCTACCACTGTTGTGGCCTGTGGGAACCCCTTTATTAGGTTGTCCAAGTACGCTAATGTGTCTACTTGGAGTCCCAGTGGGACATAAACATTGACCAGGGCTAGCTGTTCTCCTCCCCATTCTACTAATACTGTGCCGCAGTGGCCCAGCTAATCCTCCCATATCCTGTGTACGTGGAAGGCCACTGATTTCCTTACTAAGATTGTCACTCACCTTGCGCTGGAGGAGTAACCCACCTGACTAAGGATGACATACTTTCCTAGAGCCAGTATTGCCTTCCTGGTGCCTTTGATATGTGTCTCCTGTAAGAAAACTATGTTCACATCATATCTGGCCAATGCCTTCTCCAACAAGCCTCTCTTTATTTTATTTCCTAGGCCGTTCATGTTTCTACTCAGCAAATTAACGGTATAATGTTTCATTTTTCACATCGTACGGCATCCCATCATGGTCTAGATGGCCCTCCCATTGGGGGGAGGGGACCCCATATCACTGCAAACCTTTAAACTTTGAACATTCTTCCAACCAACCCCCCTCCCTACCTTACCATGCTGTTACCCCTACACTGGCTACCCCCCCCAATTCATGGTGTGTCGGTCACCCTTGAATGTTAACTGAGTATAACAGAAACATTGGGTGACTATATATATAGGTCTCCTATTCCAGGCTGGGCGCAGTTCGAGGCATCTTTACATCTTCTCTGGCAGTCACAAGGTGGCCATTGTAATCCATGATTCAATGCTACTGCAACCAGGAGCCCACATCTCAGAGGACCTAATCTGTCATGGGTGTGACTCGAGGCAGCATACCAACTTCCAGGTGACCCTTACAGGACTCCCCTCACCTGTATATTCAGGCGCTGTTTCTGCCAATGACACCCATCTATTCTCTGTCTCTGGCCATGGAGCCCTTTCAATCAGCAAACATTCTTGACTTCTGAGTCTCTACCTGAGGCATCATCAGTGTTGCCTGCAGTCAAGTCTTTTTTCTAGTACACCTTCATTGTTCCTTCCACGGTTGAGACAGAGCAGCTTCTCCCCTCTGAGTTGGTATTTGGTGCCCCTTCTATTTGAGCCATTGCCAGATTCTAGCCACAGAGGTAAAGAAATTAGTACTGTCATTTTCAAAGATCCTTAGTTTTGCAGGAAATAATAAAGTGTATCAGATTTCCAGGGTTCTGAGGTGTTGTTTGACTCAGATAAAAGTGTCTCCCTGTTGCTGAACTTGTGCCTTACAGTCCGGGTATATATTGAAAGGCTTTCCTTCTATGGTCCATATGTGTATGCCATATGCAGGGTCACGTGTCAGTCTCTAAAATTAAACAATTGCACCACGGTCACTCTCGGGTGGGGCCCCTGTTAGCGGTGGTCGACCTGGCACCCTATGTGCCCTCTCGCCACTAAACCACTTAGAGGTCTTTCCCTCCATCACCTTCGATGTCAGTCAGTCCTCCAGAAAGATATCCATTCTCGGGCCTTCCACCAGTTCTGGGACTCCCACCAATCTGATATTGTTGCGGGCGAAGCGGCTTTCAGTATGTTCCACCCTTTCCTGCAATCGGACCGCTTCTTATTCCAACCTATATATTCTTCTGGAATGTTCGGACACTGTTGGTCACGTGAGGGCCAGTGTAGACTCTGCCTCGGCCATCCGATCCACCAGTTTACTATGATCCGTCCGGAGCAGATCACCTCCTGTGTCATTGCATTGATTTCAAGTTCCAGTGCTGTCGTGGAGCCCTTTATTGCTGCTAGAATGGTAGCTGTGTGGGATTCCAAATTTCGGTCCAAATGGGTCTCCATTGGTTCCTGCTCAACTCCGCTGCGGTGAGTCGGTTCTTGATAGGGAGCCCTAAGCAACTTAAGCCTCACCAGGGTCTTGCCTTCTAACACTGTCCTGATGTAGGTTCTGTCAACCCTTCCGTTCTTCACCCAGTATCTCTATCCGGGGCTGCCACCGACAGGTTCCGCAGTGTGTAATTCACAGTGATACGGAACTAGGTGCTAGTTCCATGTATCCAGTTCCTTAATCATCCCTTCTGACAGAACCTCAAGCACAAGCCCCCCCTTTCTGTATCCCCTGCTTCAGTCAACCCCCATCCTTATAACAGTCCTGAATGTCCTCAGGGAGTGGTTGCTCCTGCTCCAATATCATGCAGGACAACTCATTCCTGAGCTGGCTGATGTTCGGATCACCACCTGACGAAGGCGGCATGTGGAGTATTAGGAGTGAGGTGCCCGTAAGAAATCCAGTCCCCTCTCCAAGTTCCTCCAGGGTGTGACTCCGTGATGGAAAAGTGGGGGGGAAGTCGCCACTGTCA
Organism: Triturus cristatus; assembly: GCF_964204655.1. Taxonomy (NCBI): domain Eukaryota; kingdom Metazoa; phylum Chordata; class Amphibia; order Caudata; family Salamandridae; genus Triturus; species Triturus cristatus. The sequence goes on along the minus strand of NC_140591.1, from coordinate 1,237,986,865 downwards.
GGAGCCTCGACAATCCCAATTGCCGTACCTAAATCTTGAAGCCCGGTGTGGGAGTACACTGGGGGGAAGAGCATCCGCCTTCATTCAAGCCTCTCTCTCTCACCTACTCTCACAGCATGGCTCCCTGGGCATGAGCACCTCCACCAGACACCCTCTCGAAACTCCAGGCGAAGGTCTCCTCCATGCTCAGTCCTACTTCCAAAACCCCTTTGATGTAATAAGGGTTCTCCTGTGGTCATTCAGGGGAGCGAGTACCCGCCTGCCCGGCCCCCCTGCAATAATCCTCACCCGCAGGGCCCCAGTCGACCCAAAGAGAGTGGTTACAGTGTATTCCCCCCACCCACAGCACTCACCAGGTTACATTGGCATCACAGTCCTTTCCACAGGCCTCCACTTCCTCATGCAGCAAAGAACTTGCAAAGCTGGGCACTGTTCCAGTTGGCACCTCTTCTTGCTGAAATGTATACCCTACTGTGGTAGATAGTGCTGCTCCACCACAGTTTCCCCTAGATCAAGTTCCGGCAATTAGGTGCCGGTGCCTGAAATTAAGTGCTGGTGCTGAGCACCGGAAACTACCGGCTCAAATTAAGCACTGCCTGGGGCCCAAAGTTTTGGTCAGAAGTCCACGGCCGATGCTAAAAATATTGGGGGTGTCGAATACCAATGGTGCAAGTTGTGATCCCATCTCATGCCTCTTTCATTCACCCCCAGACACACCCTTCCCCTTTATCTACTCTTGTTCTTCTTCAATCCTGATTTCTCCTATTGTCACTCTCCCCATTTTTCCTCTTCCTTTTCCTTTCCTGTTTTTGTGTTTTTTTCTCTCTTGCTCTGGCTGAAAGTCTGATGAGGAAAAATAAGTGCAGATCCCCAAACATTTATGCTGGTGGGCCCCACCAGTAGCCACCGGCTCAAATGAAGCGCTGCACAGCTCTACCTGTGGTACTTTTGGTCGACTTTCCAATGCAAAGATGAATTTCACTGGATAGTAAACAGTTTACTGAGACTTTTGGCTTGCTTGTTTCACTTTTTGTGACTTTGCACCAGTGCAAAGCCTTGATAAATCTGGACCGCTCTCTCTTTTCTCTCTCTCTCTCTTTTCTCTCTTCCTCTCTCATCCTTCACCTCTCTCCAGTGGCTTTCTCTTCACATGTCTGCTCCTGCACCTACACTGCATGCATGAGCAGTGGGTCCCACTGTGGGGCCCTGTGGAGCCCAGGCAGTCCTTCGAACCCGCCGTCAGTTCAGAGGATCGAAGACCAGACTCAGCCGAGTCCAAGAGCAGGGCCCTCTTCTCTACCATCTCTGAGCACTTAATTGCCAGATCACTCTTGCCACACCTCACCACAATGCTCATAATTACTGAAAAAAAGGGTTCTCTAAGAGGGAATATAACAGACAACGAATTTCAGTGTGAAATTACGGACGTCAGTGAAAATACCAGACGAGTGATCACCCTAGCAGGGTTGGACTGGCCTACAGGGCAATCAGGTAGTGCCCGATGGGCTGGTCTGACAGATTAATCCGTGGGACAATTTTTAGCAGTTTGTGGGCCTGTTTTATGGCCTGGTGGGCCAGGTATTACTATTGATTTTCCATAAAATCCCATAAACATTGCCTGCAGCAAAGACAAATGTATGCAATTACCCTACCTTGTAAAAAACAAGCACTGGCATAGCCAATAGGCCTCGCCTTTGGGACCTTAAAAGTGTTTACTTATCCAGCAAAATATCCTTGGTGCAACAACATCAACTGCTGCATGGCTAAACACTTATAAGGTCCCAAAGGCGAGACCTATTGGCTATGCCTATGCTTGTTATTGAGACTGATGCCCAAGTGAACCATTGTTTTTCTTAATGAAGAAAATGGCAGCTCAGTGAATTATAATATTTGTCCAGGATCACTTAATATGAAACCAGTTTGTAGGCCAAGAGCATTACAATTAGGTTGAGTAGATTAAGTCACAAGACCCACAGGTCTGGTAATATTTTTATGATTTTTCATGGCCTGTATGTATAAAATTTAGTAAAATCAAAAAGTTAGTGGCTAATGCCAGACTTAAGAAAAAGAAAAAAACAAAAACAAAAAAAAAACACTTCTTAGCGACAAGCTTTCACAGACACCCAGTTTCAGGAGTGTCAGATTTTCTTTTGAAGTCGATTACCTAGCTATGGAGGGTTATTGATGGAAATTGTGGCAGCGTTCAAACATAGAAGCACCTCCCGGCACAGCAACCAACATCTGAACATAACCCCCTTCCAAAAATACATACTCTCAGGAGACATGCAGCGATTCAGTTGAGCGTACACATCATAGGGAAATAAACAGTGTATCCATGCATGTTTACTTTGCAAACATCCATGGCAGTAGTTGAAGTGCATAAAGAAAAGTGTGGGGATTGTGATCCGGAGTACAATGGGGGCACAGTCAGAGGCGAGGCTAAAAATAACAAAATATTCTGGAAATATTGTGTTGGTCTTTCACCAATGGGTAACTACATATAATATATAACGCACAAGCCTTAAATCAAAAATAAATGCAGCTAAATGTATCTTTGAGAAATGAATGTTTCAGTTAGGAAAGGTCACTTCAGATGACTGTGGGTGTAGCCCGGTGGTCTTGGGCGGTGCATTGGGAGAATAGTGATGTGTATTTCTAGTGCTGAGAAGTCCAAACCTGTGACAGAAAGCACTGTGAAAATGCAAGTCATTGGTTTAAAAAAAGTCTATTACACACAGTAAAAAAATAGGCTGCACACAGTATAAATAGGCTGTCGGAAAAAGCTGCAAAGGGATTGTTTAAATGTTTACAGTGTTTGCAATAGGTTATATTTTCAGTAATACAGTGACTGCACCTTGTGAAAATCTTTACTATAGCTTTTGATTAAATGGACAAACTCCAGATTCTTCTAGCTAAAGCCTATGTTGGCCTTTTAGATTTGCTGATTAAACAACTGCACAGATTTACAATTCTTTCGAAAAGCAGGAACCCTGCAGAAAAGGCTAGTTTCTTCTTTAGCCGCCTCGCCCCTATCTCATTCACAATAGAGGAGTCGCCTGTCAGCCTTCAGCAACTGAACCGTTGAGGAACGGCTGTGTCTTTTTTTGTACCAAAAAATAAAGTCTGGGATCTATTCTGATCAAATTAATAAAGCTAGCTTGCGAAAGACGTTCCCCCGCCCACTTCGACCTCTGATCTAAGGTCAAAAGTGCATAACTACCTGCTACCAGGATGACAATGTAAATGAGCAGTAACAGTCCAACGTTACTGGAGTACAGGTAACCTTGGGAGACAGCGTCGATGAGCTGGCGTTCAGCGGTTACCAGGTAACAGCAATCAGCAACATACCTACAACCTTGCTACCAGAGTAAACAGCTTATTGGGAAGAAGCCAAGCAGAGGACTCCTGAAGTTTCCCAGGTCAATGCAAACAGTCCAGGATTTGGTTCCTGGTGCTTTCGCCCTAGCGTAAATGGGGACACAAAACCACAAGTACCAGAATGCAACGAACAAAAGTCTGGGCGACGGCGACCTACTCACTCAGGGAATTTGGAAAAGTGAAACCTCGTCATTCTAGCAAAGGAAACTTTTTAGACTTTAGAAGGTAGAGACAAACAACATAGTTACTCACCCAGTGCGCCTCCTGCAACGCCCTGTTCCTGTGCTCCGGACAAAGCTGCGGCTGGCTCTCTAGTACAGCCTTGCTGAAGTCGCTACACATCTCCAACACCTCCCCAAGGAGGAGCTTGTTGTAGCAACGCACCCGGGGGTCTCGCTCAGCGGCTGTCTCCGCTTCCTGTCCCTGAGGTGCAGCCATACCGCCCACTGGCATCCCCGGTACAGGGCCGGGGCTGGCCGCCATTTTCTTCTTTCAAAAACAGTTCCACCAACCCGGAAGCTCTGTGCGTTGCGCATGCATCACGCACCCTACTCTACAAGTGTGAAACGCTCTTTCGGGACACAAACGTTCCTCAAAAAACAACTTTTCGTTAATGTGTTGTGGTAGTCTTGCTAAGCACCTGTTGAACGCGGCGGATTTAGAAAATATTGAACGATTGGATGGCATCATTAGTGTTGCTTTCAATTTATTTGCAATGCACTCGCGAAGATCGCTGCTTGAATGGGAAATGCATTCTAAGTTATTTGTAAAATATTTGTACGTATTAAACACATTAAGAAACATTGTTTTAGTCCATTTTGCATAGCTGCCAAGTTTTCAGATTGCTTACGTGTGACATTTCCATGGTTTCAGTCTACTTATGAGTGACATTCAAGGACCGAATGTATGACACTCTCTCGCATATAAAACCGAGCAATGAAGTTCATGTAAACGGATCAATATCAGAAACTGCAACGTTTTGAGCAATCAAAAGCCCTACAAAGGTATTAAACTACTGCTGCAAAACCCTTGAAATGTAAGAACAATAACCTAGTGTCCTTCCAACCAGGCATGGCTCCAATAAAACCAAAATAGTCAAAAAGGTTCTGTAGCAGCTCTGCGACACTGAAGGCAGCCAGCAACTCCGCACTACAAGCCAAAAACCACGTTAGCTAAAAAGATCTGTTCATCCCGACTACTATCAGATTGATTTTGTTCTTTATCATCCTCTTCGAATAGCTAGTACACCCTACAGACTGTAGTTATTCATCCTCCGAGGCAAATGCAAACAAGCGGCAGTGAAAGCGATCATTGAAAATGATCGCGAAAGTGAAAGTGATCGCGATCGTAAAACAAACAAGCTGCATACAGGAAGCGGCAATTTCGTTGCTATGACAACTAAAGCTTCTTCGCAAGATGGCTTCGGACTGTCCACAGTCCGTACGGATACGCGCATGCTGTCTGCTATGGACAAATGGCAAGAGCAGCCATGTTTGTCCATGCAGACACGTGCATGAAAACCCTCGCCAGAATCTATTACAAAAGGTACTCGCAATAGCAAGAGCAGCGCATGCGCTGCTTTCGACAGGCAAGACCAAAACAACTGTGATTCATTTGTAAAAAAAAAATAACGACCAGGGACTTTGTCAGGTGGCCCCCGCAGCTTGCACCGCACATTGTCACTGTCAGCACTGCCAATGGCAGTACCTACACAACTCCTAACCATCACACTGCTACAAGTGTGACAATTCATACTGTTTGAGGCTCCAAATGTTATAAGAATGGCTTGGGTGGCAAGTGTTAGTTGTTTACAATGTATATTGAATTACTAAACAACTGTTGTTCTACTCATCTTTAAATGACAAGAAAACAGCACCACCATGTGGCAGCTGTTAAGTGCCTGTGTTGGCAATTAAGTGCCAGTGCCGAGCACCGGCAACCACCCACTCAAATTAAGCACTGCAAAATACCCATACAGCTCGTCTTAAAAGTTCCAAACTGGCCTGATTTCCAAGTGTGGGCCTCTTTTTTAGTTATCTGGTGGGCTAACAGGTGCCACTTTTATTATGGTACCTGGGCCTATTTTTTGGCCCAGTCCGACCCTGCACCCTATACCATACTGAAGGGTTATGCGTGCTGTCTGGATGCAGGGTGCTGCTGTTCTACTGTTCTGATTTCCTGCTTGCTGATTGGACGAGTGGGCAGAGCTAGTGAGATTAAAAGGGGGTTCCTTTCCTCAATGAAGGATCTCCATTGGTCGTGACTCTGCTGCCCTCGACAAAAGTTGTTTTTCCAGCTGAGAGATAAATGCTTGCTATAGTGCACTTACGCTCCAATAACCATTAAAGAACAGAAGTGAAAATGATGACACTGGCACGCCTCCAAGCAGAAGATGGTTCTGGTGACACAGAATTAATGGAAGCATTATTGTGAACATGAATGGCTCAATTTCAGATTATTTTTTAGGGAATCTGCTTTCTTTAAGATGAATAGGGAGCTCAGGTAATCTTCCATTAATATTTACTATAAAAGCTTTTAGAACACCATGATTGTGAGAAGCAGGCATCACTAGTTTAGCTTTCAAAGTGCCCTAATATAGTTTTCGTTTTTTTATGACCCCCCTGACCCCAGAGGCGTTTATTTCCATTCCCTGTTTCAGTGAATGCTACGTTTAATAGCTAAACCAGCTTGGTTCTTAGTAATGTATTGGAAGGCCATCTGCGGTCTGGAGGAGTAAATCGAGAAATATGTCCACACAGTCATAAGTTTCCCTTGAGCATGTTTTATGAAAAATGCCTTAATGATATGGTCAAAACTTTTTATAATACCCGGAAAGGTCAACCAATTCATGGCATATTTATGAAATGGTTCCTGTTCTGTATTTATTCATGAGCTCCCAGTTCATTAAGCAGAGAGTTCAGAGAGAGAGCAGTGGTGAGTTAGTGTACATGCAGAGCACAGCCCATCAGCCTGGCAATCCCACTGCTGAGGTCTCTCATGTTAAACTCACTTACTCCCCAAAGTATTCATAGGGGCAGATTTATGAGCCCCTTGCGCCACTTTTGCGTCACTTTTAACATGGGAAAAGTGACGCAAAAGTGGCGCAAGGGGCTCATAAATCTGCCCCATAGTGTCCATCCTAATACCAGATGAACGGGAAATTAAAATGGATAGTACATTCGAGTTTTAGCAGGCAGGCATGTTCTCACATATCATTCTTATTGGCTTAAAGACCTGGGGGCTTATTTACAAGCCCATTGCGCCGCCGGTGCTTCACCTTTTTTGACCCACTGGTGGCGCAGTGTGCCTACCCATATTTACAAGGCCATTGCGCCGCCGGTGCTTCACTTTTTTTGACGCACCGGGAGCGCAGTGTGCCTACCCATATTTACAAGGCTATGTGAAGCCACCCCATGTGGCTTTTCATGGCCTTGTAAATATGGCCCCCTTACACGCATTACTCTGCTTGAAAGGGGCGTTCAATGGGTGTTGCTGTGGGTGTTCCCACACAATATCCATGGAACCTGATGCATTCCCAGATATACAAGGTTTTGTAAACCTGGAAATGCGTCCAATTTCTACACCTACCCAGGGGAGGCGTAACAAGGAGAAATACCTTTATTTCTCCTCGTTATTCCATTTTCTATGCGTGCTGCATTCTGCAGCACACACAGAAAGAGGGAAACACCTCTCGTGATTGTTTTTGTGCAGGAAGGTTTCCCTTCCTGCACAAAACCAATCACCCCCTACAACGCAGACACCTTTGCACCACGGCGCAAGGGTGCCTGTGCTGGCGCATGGCATCCCATTGTGCGCCAGCGCAGGGAAAAGGACAAGAAGGTGTCATATCTTTTAGATCGGTGCATTCCTGCCCTTTTCTTTTGATGCACAGCAGTGCAGCAGGAAGGTTTGCCGTGTTGCCGTGCGTCAAAATATTGTAAATGAGGCCCCCGGACTTTACACCAAAGAAGGAAAACACCCATAGTTCACATCCATGTTTTATTCACTATGAGCTTGAGAGTTAGGTCTAGAGCTATATCTATCCAATGAACCTCAGTCACTATTTAATTATTCATATATTTATGCAGAGTTATATAAGGTTTATAGAATATTTACATACAAAATGTAGTGATTATATCACTAAGCAAGGGTATACAGAGGTGATTTCATCCTTTAGGATTATAACAATAGGTAAAGCAGAGGCAATGTTGAAACTGTAGTGAGTTCAGAATGGGGTGTGAAATGCGTGTTCAGCAAAATGCTAAGACCTCTTAAACTCACCAGTATGTGAGAGAATCAAAGCCCTCTCCTACATACCAACAGGGTCATATAATTGTGAAAGGAGTAATGTGCTACAATGGTACATTACATATGTTATGCAAGCACCAAACCCTGGTGTGTTAGGTAATATACTCCTCAAATCCCTTCTATTCCTGTCATATGTGACGTTCCTCAAGTACCAGTTCTTGCCCCCACACTATTCATTCTCTAAACAGACTTCTTGGTCAGTGGGTGGACAGCAACAAGTCATTGCTGTCCACCAATAGGCTGATAGCACTTTTTTTTTAAACAAACTTTAATGAGCACCAGAAAGTGTTTACAATATTATTACTTGGTACATTATGGCATTTTCGTTTTTTGTTGTGTCATCTTAGCCAAATAATTTCTAATTTGTAGGGTATACGCTTGAGTGTGGATAACAATACATCAAGAATTATTCTGTGCACATGTACGACCAGTTATGCGTGCTTATAAGGTACAAAGTTATTACCTGGAGCAATTACTTTCTAAAATGCAACTTGAACTATTACATTAACTAAAACATTCCCTTACCCTCCCACCACCCTCCCTCCTGGTCTGCTTTTTTATAGTTGTAATATTCAGCCTATTACCATACATCTGTCTAGATCACTTTGCTCCCAGTTGTTGGTGGCGCGCTGTCTGTGTTCAGAGATGGCCTTAACAAGTCTATGTCGTGTGTGATGTAGTATTATGGATATATTATGGAGTAGGAGTGACGGGCCTAGGTGTAAGATCTAACTGTCTAAAATCTTCCAGCATATGGTCCCATTCTAGGGAGATGGAGTGTTTAATTGCCGCACTCTCGGCCCCACATAGGCTGATAGCACTTAACTATTCCTTAAAATGCCCCTGATATGCACACCCGCCATGATAGTGTGGATACTATTAGTTGTGGACGCCAACTCATTATCTCACAATCAATACCATATAAACAGAGTGGATGAAATTCAGAGTGGCTCATCAACATGACTCTGGGGAGTTCTCCCCGAGCCTTACCCGCATGTCCCACTTCGGTTCCTACATCGATTCCAACTGGCCTTTCAAAGACCATGCAACGAAAAACCCCAAACAGACTGGTTCCAGATCAGTTTGTAACACAAAATAAAGCCATTGCTCCCTACTTGTACATTCTGATCCATAGTCCAGACTTTGGTCCTCTCACATAATGTGGGAATAATTCCTTATTTACCCCATCACAAATTTCACTTCCTGCCACTCAAGATCACATTTAATGCTGATACCTAACTCCTTCACATCCCCACACACTAACACAACCTCACATAGTCCCACTGCTAGCACTTATGCTAATTAATAACAGCTGTACGGGCTATCTTATTGAACCCTGTGGTTTCGGCCTCTACCCGTATGCTGATGACACTCAACTAATCATCAAAATCCCTAGAAATGCTCATACGGCAGCGAACCCGCTTCTTCATTGCCTCTCGAAAGTTAACTGTTGAATGAGCCTTAGCCACCAAAAACTGAATGGAGATAAAAATAGAAATCCTTTGTCCATTCAAACCATCGCCATTCTAGGAACTATATTTCTGGCCTCTATCTTTAGGTTTGAAACCTGTACCAGTCCAAGTAGTGCAGAATTTGAGAACTAAAACAGACTCAGCTTTAACTCCATCTCCTCAAATTAATGCAGTAGTTAAATCATGTTTTTTTAAACTTATTTATTGATGTGGATCTTACAGTTTTTCTCATTCTCTCCCAAGGTACAACTGCTTAATATCTTCCTGTCTGGCCTACTGCACTATAATATAGCTGGACCACCCAGACCTTTGGGTCCATACGCTGCAGCTAGTCCTGAACTATGTGGCCAGACTGGTTCTTGGCTTGTGTCCATGGAATCATATTACTCAAGCGTTCTCTTATTTTCACTGAGTCTCTGAGAGAAAACACATACTTTTCAATTCTATTTGCCTAATTCATATGGCAATGTTCAATTTCCGCAGGTCTTCTCTCACCAAGGTCTGTCAGTGGTACCGTGCTTCCGGAGACCTCTAAATAACCATGGGTGGATACCCTTTTACAGGGGCTGTGACCACATGGTAGAATTGGAGGTGGCTACATCTACGCAAGGAAGAAAATTTGTAAATTTTTTCAAAACGCTAAGAACTTGGGGGTTCATTTATGAGCACTTGCGTCACTTTTGCGCCGACGTGCTACACTTTTTGTGACGCACCAGCGGCATAAAAAAATGCACAATGTTGTGTCATATTTACAAAGTGACGCATCTAGGTAGATGCGTCACTTTGTAAACCCCTGAGCCACATTATACCTGCGCCAGGTATTATGTAAGCAGGGTGGGCGTTCTGACGCAAGTAAGCCTCGTAAAAGTGACGCATTGAAATCTATGAGATTTCACGACGCCACTTCTAGGACGCAAATGCATCAATATCTATATAACCCATTGCTGGAGTTGCGTCATTTTTGCACCTACAGATCCGTCAGAAATACTGACATATCTGTAACTCCTTGCGACATGATGCAACATACTGTAAATATGACGCATCACTGGTGGCGCAAGAGGGCACAGTAAAAAGTGACGCATTGCTGTTTTCTCGCAGCGATGCATCACTTTTCATAAATGAGGCCCTTGGTTCTTCTGCTAATCTCTGCATAATTCGTTCCTTGCGGCAGTTCCTCTTTGATATGTCAGTTTTGGATTAGTGTGTTTTCTGGTGCCGTGATGCCCCTATACTCCTATCAGGTGAATCTGTACACTTTACAAAAACAATAAAAGGAAATAAAAATATATCAAGGCCCTACATTTCAATAAACCTGACAACCTTGCCACCTCATTCCTACAGCACCTTTATCACCTGCATCTCATTCATGACCAAACTTGACATTTCAAGGTGTAAAACTGGTCCCCAATAGACCAAGGGCCTGTTTAGGGCTACCCGTATCTCCCTGAGTATGCACCAATCCCCCGGCTTTGAGTATGCCTGCAAGACTGGGGTTGCTGCCTCACAAATTACACTGAATTTCCAGATTCTTCAGCTCAGGATAGGGCTGTGAGGAGCCTTGGAGTCTGCCCTCTGGTGCATGAGAATGATGTGCTCCAGTGGCGGTCTGGATCTTGCATGTGGCCTCACAGCACCTACAGTCTCACACTTTGGGCAGACCACAGATCTACATGGGAGACTGGCTTCTGGGAGGGTCCAATGGCAGCTAGTTCTCAGAAAGGAGAAAAATAGAGACATAGGCTGCATGATGGCAACCTCTATCACCTTGGTGTGTGCCTCAGGTGGACTGGGTATGTCATCAAAGCCTTTATATAAATGAAGACCCTAAAAGAGAGAACGGTTCCCCAGCCTGGGGAGAAAACTTTGATGTGGGTTGTGTGCCCTATCAAACAGATGCTGAAGCTGCCCTTGGGGTTTGCTGGATCACTGCAAGTCACCCTTACAGACAGAAGGATGTATGAGGTCCTGTGTCTGGGGCTCCTCTCTCCTCTGATCTGCCAGTTGACCAAAGAGAAGGTCACCAGAGCTTTTGCTATAGGACCTCTGACAATTTCACCATGAGCAGATCACCATATTGATTGTCGCTGCTCTGGATGTGGAACTCAGAAAAAGAGGCCGCTCTGACATGCGCATTTTGATTTTACCCTCCCTCTATTCATTCCCATGGCTGGTGATCACTGGATTTCCAGTTTGCTGGTGTATCCCTGTACACTGCGTCTCTGCGAGGTGCGTAGTGTCTCGCCGTCATCGCAGTGGATCACAAATAAAAGTACTCTGTTCCCTAAGTTGACTGGAATGCCATACAAGAACTATGTTTTCGACATAGTTACTCTGCCAGTCATCCATGCAGCATAACAGATTTCCACACTTCACAAGTATGCCAGTACTTGTCCTGTAGTTTTAGTTCACCCGTTCGGTGGCATGAACTTACCACATGTTCTGCAGTTGACAATCACCCGCTCATCTGTTAGCATCCAACTCATCAGTTTGTTCACAGATTTAATCATTATTTTCTGCCCACAATTTTCCAGCTCAGCTGATCCTCAGCAGCGACAACATGTGCACCCCCACTGGGACCCCAGCATATGTAGACCAACAAAACCAAGCTACCAAAATAGGTGTGTACACAAAGAGCGGGAATCCACTAAGGGTTGCTCTTTGCATGTGGGGCTGTTTGCTGATGATTCCTGTCTAAGAAGTATTCCACCCACTGCCAGGATGAATAATTTTTTTAAATCATTTTGTGCAGGGTTGTGGTCTCCGCACAGGTTTCCACTGTGCAGGGTAACCAACAGCTCAAACCTCGCTCCAGGCTTCTTTTATGTGTGCATAGTGAGGTACACTCATTTCATGTATTCCTGTCAGGGAAACATAATCTACCCCACAGTCTTTACCACAACCAGCCTTTACAACTCGCTTGGTACCCCGATTGCGACATTACCATATTACTGTAGCACGCAAGTCATTACAACTTGCTGTACAGGGCATGTCGTTGGATTGGTGCTGGATTTTAAGTCCAATACCTTCCCTAACGTTGCATAGACTGGAGTTGAAATAGTAATAATTCATACTATTCCAAAGTCCAGCACCCCCTAAAGCAAGTCGCTGTAACAACTTGCATGCTAAAGTAACGCGGGGAACTGACTGTGTGGTAAAGGAGTGCGGGGTAAATGCCTGCGGGGGTCCCATCATACAACCTTCCTCTCGAGGTAGGGTAAAAGTGAACAGAATGCCCTGGCAGCACAATATATAGTTTTATTCCTTTCCCAAAAAGGCTGTGGAAGTCACAGAGAGAGACCACAATAACAGTTAATTATTAATTCAATATATTACATTACAAATTACTCTTACCTGCCGCCCAAGCCATTCTTATAGCTGAGGGGGCCTGAAATAGTCGGAATTGTCACACTTGTAGGAGTGTGATGGTTAGAAGTTGTGTTGTTGGCAGCAAGACAGGGGCAATGTGTGGCGCCAGCTGCAGTGGCCTCCTGACGAGTGCCCTGCCGCTTATTGTTTTACAAGTTAAGCACTGCTTGTAATTCCATTCTTACTACTAAGGAAAGTGATGTACTCCGGGCCTCCCTGCCCAGCTCCCCTTGTATTCCAACGTTGTCCTCGCCGCCAAAGGCCTCAGTGCTCTGATAACTCCACTGATCCCTTCCTCATGTTGGTTTTCAGCTACTCTGCTCCCTGTGCCTCCTTCCGCCATGACCCTTGCCAGCTCCATTGGCCTTGGGCTAGAGCCCTCCACTGCCTCACTGTAACCCTCCACTCACCTACTTTCCCCTCCATGGACATTATGGAATCTCCTAAAATCCTATTAGCAATTGTGTGATCAACATTGGAACAAATACCCAGGCTTATCTTTCTGAGTTCTCTTTATAGGCTCATTCTATTTGTTTAAATGGTGTAATTCACAGTGTTTAGTGCCCTATGCATTGGAATTCTGATTCTAATGTCCCCACAGAAGGTAACTCTGGGTAGTCGTAGGCAAGTTCATCAAGAGTTGAAATTGTTCCAAGCCAAGCGATAAGGGGACTGTGTCTTTGATTTTTTTTAGTTCAAGCTGGAAATACAATCTTGCTTTAGCTCCTCGAGTGTTACCGGGTTATTGCTGTTGCTCCCTCGGCTTTGAGTTAATGAAGGTAATCTTATCAATAAGAACCTGCCTGGAAACAATAAACTTTGGTCCTATGATATGTTGCTTTCCTTACCTCACCCTGACCCTGGCCACCCTCTTCCAACTGCCCTCCCACCCCCCACAGGCTGTTTCTTCCCTAGGGCGAGGTTGGTCAGCAGCCTCAAGGTGCCAAACCAGTGCTTAGTTTGTAAAAGAATAACGAGTGTCGGTGCCCAAAACTCTGCTCAGAAGCAGGCAGCCGATGAAATGTAATAGTAGCGCACCCAGTACTAAGGTTGCATGGTCTTGCATCCACCCCATGCTTCTTTAATCCATTACCCGACAATCCATGCCGAGTGCTTCATTTGAGCCGGTGGTTTCCGGTGCTCTGCACCGGCACTTAATTCTCAGCATTGGCACTTATGGCAATCTGCCACATGGTGGCACTGTTTGCCTTATCTGGATATATGCACAACAACAGTTGTTTATTAATTCAGTGGGCCCTACAATGACTAAAACCTGCCACCCAAGCCTTTCTTATGAGTTTGGGGGCCGGGAATATTCTGAATTGTCACACTTGTAGGGTGTGACGGTTAGTAGTTGTGTTGGTACTGTTATTGGCAGTGCTGGCAGGCGCAGTGGATGGTCCAAGCGGCAGTGGCCCACTGACGAGATCCCTGGCACTTATTGTTATACAAATTAATCACTGTCCCTGCCCCTTCATCTCTGCAAGAGTGAGCCCCTTTAACTCACTCTTGCAGGTACTTGCTTTCTCCTTTTGTGACAGTTTTTCAGTCTTTCTCTTCTTTCGTCTTTACTAGGCCTGGACTAAAATTTCGTTCCGTTCGCGGAAATTGCGATAATTTGACATTTTCGCGTTCCGCGGAAAGAGCGAAAATGTCAAAATTTCCGCATTCCGCAGCTTGGCGATAATTTGTTTCTTGCTCGCGCTGTTAAATAATACATTCTCGCACGCGCGCGATCGCCTTACCTGAATCCCTGCGTTCGCCGACAAGTTTTCTTGATCCGGTCTCGTTCTCCATGAGATGTTGTATTGTTTTTAGCCATTTGCGCTGTCTCGTGACAGTTCGCGCCGCAGTGACGTCATGCGTCGCGCGTTCACGTCTTTCTTCTCGCGATCATGCACCACGAGACAACTGGAAACAAGATGGCCGCGCCCGCGAGCAACCACATGGGTAAGTTGGCGAGCCGCAACCATGCAGAAAATCTCGCGAAGATGCGGAAGTTTTTTTCCCGCATGTTCGCGAGATTTTCTGCATGGTTGCGGCTCGCCAACTTACCCATGTGGTTGCTCGCGGGCGCGGCCATCTTGTTTCCAGTTGTCTCGCGGTGCATGATCGCGAGAAGAAAGACGTGACCGCGTGTTTGCGATAATTTTTAACATTTTCGCGATAATTTGTGAAAGTGGATTTCGCAAATTCCGCCCACCCCTAGTCTTTACGCTTTGTGTTTATCCCCGTCCTGCTCTCTCACATGTCTGATGCAGAAAAATAAGCGCAGTTCCCCAAAAATGACTGCCGGTAGCCCTCACTGGCTCAATTTAAGCACTGGCGCCAACTGGTGCTGTCTCACAATTACTGCAACAGTTCAAAGGAATTACGGGGCATATTATCAAGGGTAAACAGCCATAATATCGAGAAAAAAAATATCGACTGGACAGAATATCGAGTTTTTAATATAGAATGGACAGAATATCGAATTTGTCAAAATATAGTGGTGAAGGTTATCGAAAAACATGTAAGAAATATCAATTTACATAATATAGAAGTAAGTAATATCGACAGTCATAATATAGTTGTTAAAAATATCGAATTTCTTTATAGTATTTTAAGTGTTAGTATATGTGTTAAAAGTATGTATTAATTTTGGAATGTATGTTTGAATATTTTTAAAGTAATTAATTTTATGTTATTTCATTTTTGTGTAATTTAATTCCGTAGCGGGTTGTGGGTTTATAGGGGATTAGGGTGGGAAGTAATTTAATTATAGTGCATAATAATTTTTAGGACTTATTAATTATTTTTAATTTAATTTAGCGTTTTACTTCTGTAGTGGGTTGTGGGTTTATAGGAGAATATGGTGGGAAGTAATTTAATTGTAAATAATT
Organism: Triturus cristatus; assembly: GCF_964204655.1. Taxonomy (NCBI): domain Eukaryota; kingdom Metazoa; phylum Chordata; class Amphibia; order Caudata; family Salamandridae; genus Triturus; species Triturus cristatus. The sequence continues at coordinate 1,237,971,459 of NC_140591.1, read as the reverse complement.
AATTATCGAAATCATTTTTGTATATTGATAATTAATTTATTATTAATTAATTATTAATTGGTATTATTTGTATGTATTAATTCTTGGTATTGAAAATTAATTGGTTGTTAATTAATTATTAATAGGTAATTCATTTTTAAAACAAATATTGGTATTTATAGTTAATTCATTATTAAATATTGTGTGATTGGTAATTAATTGTAATTTTTGTGTGGGTATTAATAATTAATTTATTTTTAATAAAATATTAAATTATTATTTTCCCTACTATTGCACTCACTGGAGTGGGAATAGTAATTTTTACCCCTATGCTATCCAACGCTTTCCCTACTATTGCACTCACTGGAGTGGGAATAATAATTTTTACCCCTACGCTATCCAACGCTTTCCCTACTGTTGCACTCTTTGGAGTGGGAATAGTAATTTTTACCTCTATGCTATCCAACGCTTTCCCTACTGTTGCACTCACTGGAGTGGGAATAGTAAATTTTACCCTCCCGCTATCCAACGCTTTCCCTACTGTTGCACTCTCTGGAGTGGGACTAGTAATGTTTACCCCTACGTTATCCAACGCTTTCCCTACTGTTGCACTCACTGGAGTGGGAATAGTAAATTTTACCCCTACGCTATCCAACGCTTTCCCTACTGTTGCACTCACTGGAGTGGGAATAGTAAATTTTACCCTCCCGCTATCCAACGCTTTCCCTACTGTTGCACTCTCTGGAGTGGGAATTTTTACCCCTACGCTATCCAATGCTTTCCCTATTCTTGCACTCTCTGGAGTGGGAATAGTAATTTTGACCCTCCCGCTGTCCAACGCTTTCCCTACTGTTGTACTCTCTGGAGTGGGAATAGTAATTTTTACCCCTACGCTATCCAACGCTTTCCCTACTGTTGCACTCACTGGAGTGGGAATAGTAAATTTTACCCTCCCGCTATCCAACGCTTTCCCTACTGTTGCACTCTCTGGAGTGGGAATTTTTACCCCTACGCTATCCAATGCTTTCCCTATTATTGCACTCTCTGGAGTGGGAATAGTAATTTTGACCCTCCCGCTGTCCAACGCTTTCCCTACTGTTGCACTCTCTGGAGTGGGAATAGTAATTTTTACCCTCCCGCTATCCAACGCCTTCCCTACTATTGCACTTACTGGAGTGGTAATAGTAAATTTTACCCGCACGCTATCCTACGCAAAAAATATTGAATATTTTAAATTAATATTACGTTAATATAAATGTATAATTTTTTTTTTTACTTACATTAATTATTTATTAATTTTAAAGTTATTTAAGTATTTTTAAGTATGTTTTAGTTAATTATATGTATTATTTCATTAATTTTACATTACTTTTAAGACATTCAAAAAATTCTATATTTTGACCAACTATATTTTTTACAACGATATTTTGGATTCTATATTTTTGTACTTACCTGTTTGTAGATAGGGATTCGATATTTTGGCATTCTATATTTTCTCCTCGATATTTTGGCAGGTCGATATTCTCCTTCTCGATATTTTATCAGTGATCCATTATCAAGAAACGGCGTTACAATTATCGCCGCTTTAGCAGCAGAAAACGGTGAGAATGGCCTTGATAATATGCCCGTGAGAATTCCCATAGAAGCCCATGTTCTGGTGTCAACATGGGCTTCTATTGGAATTCTCTGCGGCATATTATCAAGCCCATTATCGGCGCATTAGCGGCAGTTTTCTGCCGCTAAAGCGGCGATAATTTTAACGCCGTGCTTGATAATATGCCCCTACCTTATTTAAGTTTATAAAGATTGCCCTCACATAGCTCTGCCGCTGTTCCTCCCTGCTTGTTAATTGACCGTCTTCTACATGGAGTCTTCGCTGACCCATAACCTCATGCTACTTTATGCACATACACAGCCACCAAAATTCAACAGGTTGTACTACATCAAATGCACCTCATGGAGTGGCACAGTGAGATTGGCCACAGCAGGCAATTCCTTTCCAGCACCTCTTTATTCCATGCATACTTGGTTAAATAAATAGAGACAACAGCATACAGCCTAATGGAGCAGTCTTTCTAGCCACCACACCCATCTTAAAATACAACAAACAAAGGGCCACGTGTATCAAGATTTGGAACAGCGATGACCGAATTGCGTTTTTAGCGAATCGCAATTAGGGAATCACTATTCCAAATGTACGAAACTCAAAGAGTTTCATATAGCGATTCCTAGCTGCACGCAAATGAGCCAACCTTATTAATATTAATGAGGTAGGTCGCAATTTACGACCCCCTAGGAATTGCTAAAATCACGGGGATGGTCAGCAGACCACCATGTCAGTGCCTGCTTGTAAATAAAGCAAGCATATTTTTTTAATGTAGCCCGTTTTCCTTAAAGGAAAAAGGGTTGCGTTTGAAAAACAAAAATGAAAAGTATTCTTTTCCTTCTTTAACAGCAGGCAGTGATCCATGGGACCTCTGCCTACTCTTAAAAAACGTTTTCACCACCATTTCCCTTAGGGAAGGGGCCCCAAAGGACCCATTTGCGAATGGGTTACCACCAGCTTGAAGTTGGTGGTAAATTGCGAATATTTTGCGTCCGCATTCATGGTCACAAAACGTTCTTGCAAACCGCTGCGATTAGCTATTTGGAAGGGACACCCTAAACACTGCCATTCCAAATACCGAAACGCAAACCCATTTCACGATTCGGTAACAGGTTACCGAATCACAAAATATGATTTGATACATGCAAAAAGCAAAATTTGCGTTCGCAAATGGGCCGATTCAGCCTGTTTGCGATGCAAAATTGGTTGATACATGTGGCCCAAAGAGAAAGAGAACAATATCTGCTTGCGTGTGACCAACCCATTTGGATGCAGACCTGTCATGACCTCTTAAATTCAAAAATAATCCTTCACTAAAGAAACAATGGGGCATATCATCAACGAGGCGATAAAAAATTATCGCCGCTTTTGCGTCTGTTTTCGGACGAAAAGCGGCGATAATTTTATCGCCTAATCAGCAAGATCGCGCTATTGCGTGAAACCTTGCATTAGCGCCTGTATTCTGAACGCCCAGCTTTGCACCTCTAATGAGATGCAAAGTGGGCGTTCCTGCCCTGACATAACTGGAGAAATGTCGCTAAGTGACATTTCTCCAATTATCAATGGGCACGCTAAACTGCAGAGAGACAAGCAAAGTAGCGATAACCTCTGTTATCGCTACTTTCCTTATGCCTGCTTCAAGACTGACTTAGCCATGATATCCTATGCAATTTGGATATCATGGCTAAGTATGCCTTGCTCTATCATCAAGCTATCGCCAAACTTTGTGAGATTATCGCTGGATTTCCAGCGATAATCTCACATTTGGCAGTTAGCGCTTGGAATTTTATCGCTTTTGAGATAAGCGTTGCTAATAGCAGCGATAAAATTCCACGTTACCCGACGATAATTATCCTAGCGTTAAGTGCGCTTAGTGATAATTATCGCCGGTCCTTGATGATATGCCCCAATGTTCCTACACATCATACCTATCTGAAATAAGGAAACATACAATATATATATAAGGAGGAAAAAACCGCACATCACATAACTAACCATATCAATTTCGTCCATCCATGACGTCTTGATCTTCACAGAGAAAGTTTGCATTCCACTAATTTGAGAAATCCTATAGCTCAATCACATCATGATCCAACCTAGATATGCAAATAATGCGAACCCTGGAACCGCACAGGGGAACATCACAAACCAGCGACGCTCTCTACATTCTGTTTGCCTCCACTCTCTCCTTCCCTCCTTTCTGATCAAGATGCTTGGGCTGATTATGCTTAAACTGTTCCTCTTTACGAGAAGATGAACCAATTCCTTAAAGTGTGAAGAAAATCTTTAAAATATGTGTACCAGGTGAATTAAAAAATTGTGAGGTCGCCTTGAATCTCCCTTTTTTAGTTTGTCTCCTTTTGAAGTTAGTTCCACTGTGCTTCTTATTTCTGGATGGAGAGTCCTTTTGTTTTTTGTTTCCACTGTGGTCTTATGGCCTAAGTTTGAGTGGCAGTGGGTGCAGCCACGTCACCCTGCTGAGACTGCTGCGAGCCGTGTGTGATGCTGGTTGTGGTGCTTGGCCTGCTCTTCCCTCCTCCCTATAGGGTTGGAGCCTAGGCGTAAAGATGCTCTCCTTGATGTTGCTATGAACCTTTGTTGATGGATGCTAAACTCCTTTTGGATACATGCCTTTCCTCATGTGTCTCCTGTGGACTAGACTTGCGCTTTCCCTAATTGGCTTGAGATACTAGGATGTTTTTCTATATCTTTGAACCTTTGCCCGGTGGGTGTCCCAGCTTCCCCGAGTGCCTTTTTGGGGGCTACTGACTTGTTGTTTTGCTGTTGGCCTGCACTTTCCTGGATCCATGCGGGCTGTACCATTTCTTGAGCCTGCTGAGAAGGGCAGTGTGGTTCAGCATATGGTAGACAGCTGAGGAGTCAAGATGTTTCAGGGCTGGTTACTAACGTTCAACAAGGGTAACGTGAATTCTACTATATTTGCTCATTCTGATTCTGTGCCTAGAGATGGTCTGAATGCTTGGGTTGTTATACACCTTCCTGAAACCCAGGCCTAGGTGGTTTAAGTCTCCTACGCCCTTTGGGAAAATCAAGTAACTATTTCTACCTCTTTTACAGGGGCCCCCTTTCTGGGGGCTCAGAGAACCTAGGAGGACCACAAAGTTGGAGATAACCATGCAGGCTGGTCCACCAGCGATGTAGTCCATCAGCCACCGGCAGATGGTCACGGCCAGCCACTGATGAGATAGCCCAGGCCCATTGGAGATGTTGATCAGAGTGCCCTCGTCCACTGGAGCTGCTCAACACACCGACCAAGGCCCTAGGGAAACCAACTGGCTTGGCTCCACCAGTGCACACTCGGGTCTCCGGGCCAATCGTCTTGATCTGCAAAAAGAGTGTGTCCCACCATTCTGCTCTTGGTGTAGGGCAGTGGTCACACATAGTCTACGTGGAGGTGGCCATGGAGGACACCAAGGGGCTGTGGCAGCATGCCATTTCCCGGATCAGAGACTGAGGCCCTGGAGCTGGGCAGCCTCCAAGCCCTAGTCACAGAAGTAGCACCCAAGGCAGTGCTCACAGGCAGCCATAGGACACCACAGACAGCCATAAGCAGCACATAGCCAGGTGCTCAGGGGTCTCACTTTTGGGATGGGGCTGGTGCCAGTTGTCCTCATGAGAGAGAGGCCAGGCATACCAAAGGTGCACATCTGTGCAAGGACCACACCTCAAAAGGGATGGCTAGCATCCTAGCTGTGCTCACAGATAGGAAACCCAAGGCAGCGCTTGAGCGTACCTGTGGGATGCCAGAGACAGCCACACATGGCCAGGTGCCCTGGAATGGCAGGGTTCTTGCCTACCACATGAGATGGAGATCAGGCATGCCAGCGGCGGACCTCTGTGCCAGGCCCACACCCTACAGGTATAGGCTAGTTTCACAGCCAAGCACCATGGAGGACAGTGCACACAGACAGCTGAGGCAGCCTGCAGACAGTCCCATGTGGCATGCAGTCTGGAGCACCAGGATTTCACCCCTAGGACAGGTTGGTCATATTATCCTCTATGTAAGAGGGAAGCCAGGCATGCTGGTGGTATTCTTCTTTACTGTTTGTCAATAGGTCGATATTCTCCTTCTCGATATTTTATCAGTGATCCATTATCAAGAAACGGCGTTACAATTATCGCCGCTTTAGCAGCAGAAAACGGTGAGAATGGCCTTGATAATATGCCCGTGAGAATTCCCATAGAAGCCCATGTTCTGGTGTCAACATGGGCTTCTATTGGAATTCTCTGCGGCATATTATCAAGCCCATTATCGGCGCATTAGCGGCAGTTTTCTGCCGCTAAAGCGGCGATAATTTTAACGCCGTGCTTGATAATATGCCCCTACCTTATTTAAGTTTATAAAGATTGCCCTCACATAGCTCTGCCGCTGTTCCTCCCTGCTTGTTAATTGACCGTCTTCTACATGGAGTCTTCGCTGACCCATAACCTCATGCTACTTTATGCACATACACAGCCACCAAAATTCAACAGGTTGTACTACATCAAATGCACCTCATGGAATGGCACAGTGAGATTGGCCACAGCAGGCAATTCCTTTCCAGCACCTCTTTATTCCATGCATACTTGGTTAAATAAATAGAGACAACAGCATACAGCCTAATGGAGCAGTCTTTCTAGCCACCACACCCATCTTAAAATACAACAAACAAAGGGCCACGTGTATCAAGATTTGGAACAGCGATGACCGAATTGCGTTTTTAGCGAATCGCAATTAGGGAATCACTATTCCAAATGTACGAAACTCAAAGAGTTTCATATAGCGATTCCTAGGTGCCCGCAAATCAGCCAACCTTATTAATATTAATGAGGTAGGTCGCAATTTACGACCCCCTAGGAATTGCTAAAATCACGGGGATGGTCAGCAGACCACCATGTCAGTGCCTGCTTGTAAATAAAGCAAGCATATTTTTTTAATGTAGCCCGTTTTCCTTAAAGGAAAAAGGGTTGCGTTTGAAAAACAAAAATGAAAAGTATTCTTTTCCTTCTTTAACAGCAGGCAGTGATCCATGGGACCTCTGCCTACTCTTAAAAAACGTTTTCACCACCATTTCCCTTAGGGAAGGGGCCCCAAAGGACCCATTTGCGAATGGGTTACCACCAGCTTGAAGTTGGTGGTAAATTGCGAATATTTTGCGTCCGCATTCATGGTCACAAAACGTTCTTGCAAACCGCTGCGATTAGCTATTTGGAAGGGACACCCTAAACACTGCCATTCCAAATACCGAAACGCAAACCCATTTCACGATTCGGTAACAGGTTACCGAATCACAAAATATGATTTGATACATGCAAAAAGCAAAATTTGCGTTCGCAAATGGGCCGATTCAGCCTGTTTGCGATGCAAAATTGGTTGATACATGTGGCCCAAAGAGAAAGAGAACAATATCTGCTTGCGTGTGACCAACCCATTTGGATGCAGACCTGTCATGACCTCTTAAATTCAAAAATAATCCTTCACTAAAGAAACAATGGGGCATATCATCAACGAGGCGATAAAAAATTATCGCCGCTTTTGCGTCTGTTTTCGGACGAAAAGCGGCGATAATTTTATCGCCTAATCAGCAAGATCGCGCTATTGCGTGAAACCTTGCATTAGCGCCTGTATTCTGAACGCCCAGCTTTGCACCTCTAATGAGATGCAAAGTGGGCGTTCCTGCCCTGACATAACTGGAGAAATGTCGCTAAGTGACATTTCTCCAATTATCAATGGGCACGCTAAACTGCAGAGAGACAAGCAAAGTAGCGATAACCTCTGTTATCGCTACTTTCCTTATGCCTGCTTCAAGACTGACTTAGCCATGATATCCTATGCAATTTGGATATCATGGCTAAGTATGCCTTGCTCTATCATCAAGCTATCGCCAAACTTTGTGAGATTATCGCTGGATTTCCAGCGATAATCTCACATTTGGCAGTTAGCGCTTGGAATTTTATCGCTTTTGAGATAAGCGTTGCTAATAGCAGCGATAAAATTCCACGTTACCCGACGATAATTATCCTAGCGTTAAGTGCGCTTAGTGATAATTATCGCCGGTCCTTGATGATATGCCCCAATGTTCCTACACATCATACCTATCTGAAATAAGGAAACATACAATATATATATAAGGAGGAAAAAAACGCACATCACATAACTAACCATATCAATTTCGTCCATCCATGACGTCTTGATCTTCACAGAGAAAGTTTGCATTCCACTAATTTGAGAAATCCTATAGCTCAATCACATCATGATCCAACCTAGATATGCAAATAATGCGAACCCTGGAACCGCACAGGGGAACATCACAAACCAGCGACGCTCTCTACCTCTGTTTGCCTCCACTCTCTCCTTCCCTCCTTTCTGATCAAGATGCTTGGGCTGATTATGCTTAAACTGTTCCTCTTTACGAGAAGATGAACCAATTCCTTAAAGTGTGAAGAAAATCTTTAAAATATGTGTACCAGGTGAATTAAAAAATTGTGAGGTCGCCTTGAATCTCCCTTTTTTAGTTTGTCTCCTTTTGAAGTTAGTTCCACTGTGCTTCTTATTTCTGGATGGAGAGTCCTTTTGTTTTTTGTTTCCACTGTGGTCTTATGGCCTAAGTTTGAGTGGCAGTGGGTGCAGCCACGTCACCCTGCTGAGACTGCTGCGAGCCGTGTGTGATGCTGGTTGTGGTGCTTGGCCTGCTCTTCCCTCCTCCCTATAGGGTTGGAGCCTAGGCGTAAAGATGCTCTCCTTGATGTTGCTATGAACCTTTGTTGATGGATGCTAACCTCCTTTTGGATACATGCCTTTCCTCATGTGTCTCCTGTGGACTAGACTTGCGCTTTCCCTAATTGGCTTGGGATACTAGGATGTTTTTCTATATCTTTGAACCTTTGCCCGGTGGGTGTCCCAGCTTCCCCGAGTGCCTTTTTGGGGGCTACTGACTTGTTGTTTTGCTGTTGGCCTGCACTTTCCTGGATCCATGCGGGCTGTACCATTTCTTGAGCCTGCTGAGAAGGGCAGTGTGGTTCAGCATATGGTAGACAGCTGAGGAGTCAAGATGTTTCAGGGCTGGTTACTAACGTTCAACAAGGGTAACGTGAATTCTACTATATTTGCTCATTCTGATTCTGTGCCTAGAGATGGTCTGAATGCTTGGGTTGTTATACACCTTCCTGAAACCCAGGCCTAGGTGGTTTAAGTCTCCTACGCCCTTTGGGAAAATCAAGTAACTATTTCTACCTCTTTTACGGGGGCCCCCTTTCTGGGGGCTCAGAGAACCTAGGAGGACCACAAAGTTGGAGATAACCATGCAGGCTGGTCCACCAGCGATGTAGTCCATCAGCCACCGGCAGATGGTCACGGCCAGCCACTGATGAGATAGCCCAGGCCCATTGGAGATGTTGATCAGAGTGCCCTCGTCCACTGGAGCTGCTCAACACACCGACCAAGGCCCTAGGGAAACCAACTGGCTTGGCTCCACCAGTGCACACTCGGGTCTCCGGGCCAATCGTCTTGATCTGCAAAAAGAGTGTGTCCCACCATTCTGCTCTTGGTGTAGGGCAGTGGTCACACATAGTCTACGTGGAGGTGGCCATGGAGGACACCAAGGGGCTGTGGCAGCATGCCATTTCCCGGATCAGAGACTGAAGCCCTGGAGCTGGGCAGCCTCCAAGCCCTAGTCACAGAAGTAGCACCCAAGGCAGTGCTCACAGGCAGCCATAGGACACCACAGACAGCCATAAGCAGCACATAGCCAGGTGCTCAGGGGTCTCACTTTTGGGATGGGGCTGGTGCCAGTTGTCCTCATGAGAGAGAGGCCAGGCATACCAAAGGTGCACATCTGTGCAAGGACCACACCTCAAAAGGGATGGCTAGCATCCTAGCTGTGCTCACAGATAGGAAACCCAAGGCAGCGCTTGAGCGTACCTGTGGGATGCCAGAGACAGCCACACATGGCCAGGTGCCCTGGAATGGCAGGGTTCTTGCCTACCACATGAGATGGAGATCAGGCATGCCAGCGGCGGACCTCTGTGCCAGGCCCACACCCTACAGGTATAGGCTAGTTTCACAGCCAAGCACCATGGAGGACAGTGCACACAGACAGCTGAGGCAGCCTGCAGACAGTCCCATGTGGCATGCAGTCTGGAGCACCAGGATTTCACCCCTAGGACAGGTTGGTCATATTATCCTCTATGTAAGAGGGAAGCCAGGCATGCTGGTGGTATTCTTCTTTACTGTTTGTCAATTCAGTATACAGGAGAAACAACTAATACCTGCCACGCAACCCATTCTTAAAGCTTTGGCAGCCTCTAACAGTCTGAATTGTCACACTTCAGTGTGATGGCTAGTAGCTGTGTAAGTAAAGTGGCAATGTGTGGTGCAAACTGTGGTGGCCTCCAGATGAGGGCCGACACTTATTTTTGTACAAATTAAGCTCTGGGAGACGCACTCCATGGCACCAGGCAGGCAAGCAGCTCCATTGGCAGCAGAAGAAGGCAGCTCTGCACGGTCCACCTGAGCAGGCATGCACATGTTGGGCAGGATGAGTCTGTAAACTCCTTCCTAGCCACACAAGTGACTGTCAACAAAGGAAGAGCTGCTCTGCCTGCAAGTTGGCCAACACCAAATCTGGTGGGAGCCTGGACATGACCTCTGCATGTCGAGAGTCACCTGCCTAAATGGCAGCCGCGAGCCATGTAGGTGAGCTGTGTTCCCCTTATATAAGGAGGTGGCGGAGGATCCAGGTTTCTTCCTGATGTCAAAGTGACTCAGATGAATACTGCTGAAGTGGGTGCATGGAAGCCAAAGCATCCAGGACACCTATCCTCCCACCCCTCAATGCAACAACCGTACGCAACTGCTTGGATTTGCACCAGGAGCACTTCAAGCAGCATGGTTTCCTTGTTGAGAGGAGCAAGGGTCCCCTCATGTTCCAGCTCCTTCCCATCCAGAGTGGGCGGTTCCTCAGCCATTCAAAACCCAGACAAGTCATGATAGTGCAAGGAGGGCCTAGGCAGCAAGGGGACTCTTTGGCCAAGCTTGCAAAGGCACAACAATACAGTTCCCTTGAATCATGCTGACTGAATGTGGGTTCCGTTTCAGGATGACTTCTTATCACACTGCTCTCCTCCCAGGCATGGGCCGCGACCGGCAGTCAGGGTCTCCTCCACATACCTCTGCTGGCAGACCGCTCTACCAAGTTTGCTCCTGCAGCACTGGAAGGAGAGCCCTGAGCTACCTATGGTCCCGGTCCTCAGGTTTCAGTCGGGTTGCCTGGGGAAGAGCTTTTCCTTGACCACTCCTTGCTCGAGCAACCGGCAGCCGAAGAGCACTCCACTAAACAATACGTAAGGAGAAGACAAGGCCTTGTGCCTGCGTTCTATCTGGAGGATGGCCTATTAATGATCCCTCTACAAGTTCACCTACATGAAAACCATGTTATGACTTTTACTTCATGTAGATCCTTTATTCATGTTATCTGCACTCTGCCAGGGCCATTGCCAACACCAGCAGGGCTGATACAAGGACCTCTCTAAACTATCCAGCTGAAAGTACTGACGGGCGGTTTGCATAAAGGGGAAGGAAATAATCCAACCCTCACTTACTGGGATGTTTTTATTCATGGGTAATGCAATCCCCAATATCTATCATGATTGGGGTTCAGTGGGTTACCCACACCTGTCCTCGAAGGGGAGACACACGCTATTCTGTTCACTGTTGCACCTGTGCAACCTGAGACATCTAAAGGCATCACAGACCTCTTCTTGATCAATATTGTATGACTGAAATCCACTTGTCCCTTTAAAAAGTTTTAACACCAACCACTGTGGGTTGCAGAAGCTAATCAGCATGGAGGAGTTAGCCAGACAAATCGCTTCAATAGCTAAGAACAACTGTGCACCACCAACCACAGAATTAAGAAATAATTCTGGCATTTCTGTCCTTGTCCAGGCCAGGTGAGGTTCCCTATGTTGAGTAAAATTAATTCCAGGAGCTACTCCTAACGGTGCCCTTACATCAATTCCTTTAAGTTTCAACAGTGAAACTGTACTTACCCGTTGTTTATCCAGAAGCTTCTCTGCAGATCATGGGAATAACACCACCAAATCTCTACCCGGCAACGTTTCTCGTCGCAAGTATGACTGTATCTGATTGTCTTTGACTCTTCAATTGTTTAGTGAACACATTCTTTCCAGTTGCTTTCTCTTTGGCTTGTTGTGAAGACATAATCAGATAATCTTAAGTAGTTTTATGTTTTGTTTTAGTATATATAAAAATGTGTGTGTCTCTCTATGTACTGATATATTTTATAGTCAAATATGGAAGTCATTTCTTATTGATATGAAGTGTCCTTTACCACCCGTGGGTAGAGCACAAAGAAGCAATACTCAGTCGAGCGCTGCAATAAGACTGACTGTCATCAAAGAGCCCAGTAGAGGGGTGCAAGCAAGCAGACAAGAGGCTGATATAACTTCTGAAGATCAGTATAGGACCACAGCACTGTCTGTCCCCAGGCTTAAAAATCGCAGAAACCAAAGCACTACTAATATTTTAAAATGTTTAAGACAGATTGCAGACAGTTGTCTAAGAGGTGTTTCTTTTCTGTACATTCAGGTGACACTGATGATGAGGACCCTTCTTCCTCCATCCTTCTTCTCTTGAGGGACTACCTCACAGCCAGGGGAAAATTACTGCTCAGATCCCTTGGATCGCTTCTGATTTATTGCCCTTTAAGAAACATCTGGAAAAACCCCAATAATTTCTGAGAGGGCCTGCACAGCGGGTTTGAAGTATTCAGACCTAACGGGGAAGATGTCAATCAGTTGTTGCAATTGGTGGTGGCGAGTGAGGTGAAGGAAAGATTGGTGGAGAAGTTGGCATGGCCAAGAGTTGCCCTGGTAACGAAGAAGAGATGTGTGCAGCAAAGGATGCATTGTTGAATGGGATTGCAGATGTGTGCCCTGTTAACACTGATTGGACTAAGATCTTGAATTGTGAGCACAAGATGGGCAATGCACTGGTTGAGTATGTAGGCAGATTTAAGGATGTACTTGAGAGATCCTTGGGTATAGCCCAGCCTACAGTGATGGCTTAGGAAGATGTCAGGCTGTTTTTTTAGCAAAGATTATTAACAAATGCTTGGAGTCATTTGATGAAGATCTGCATGAGATGGCAGACTAATTAACTCGCTATTTGGTGTCGTTGCTAACCATTATGTAGCATCACAAAAGAAAACGAGAGAGAGTGTAGAAGCAAAACTGATGCTACTGAAGTTGTAGAATCATTAGAGTGTGGGTTGAGGTTCCACAAAAGGAGAAATAAAAAGGAGGAGGAGAGCTGGGTTAGACCTCAGGAGCAGGCAGGTCATGTTTTGTCTGCGGACAGCTGGGGTACTGGGAACAGAACTATCCTAACATTGTATCTAATGCACCAGCCCTCACTGATCAGTCTGGATTTCTTCAAATCCCTCAAAGCTCTTATCCTGTATGTTAGGACAGCCCAAGCGGTACTGACTGTGCCATGAATACCTTAATCCTGGTTGATGAAAAGATTGTGTTGTTAATTGAATGCATATTACCTGTCTCATTGACAAAGGGGCTAGTCAGTCAGCTCTAAAAACCTCTGAATTCCCTTCTTTACCTTTCTCGGGCATGTCCACAGACGTACTCAGTATTTTCAAACAACAAGTTCCTCACTATATTTCTGTGGGACTCATCAGCAATAAACATTCCTTTTTGTTCAGACCAACTTCCTCAACTAATATACTAGGCAGGGGCAGTCTGTCTAAGCTAAATTGTACTATATTTGAAACTGCCATGATTCCTGATTTAGCTGAGCTACTTTGACAGGTACCATATATTCTGTGGTCCACTGGGGCCAATGATGTGGGGTTCATATCATTATTGGAACCAGCGAAGGTTGTCCCTCAGAAGAAGTATCTCAGATTACCCCAGTATCTGGCAAAGGAAGGGATCTGCCCTGGAATAGCAGATCGATTAAGCAAGCGGTTTTATTACCCATTGCTAGTAAATGTAATACATCGATTCTTCCAATATGCAAGGCGGGGAAGGCAAACGTGTACAGATTCATATAGGACCCTAAGTCATTAATAATGTGGTTATCTTAAGCTTCCCTGTGGTCCCCAACCTTGCCACCATCCTTTCTTGTATGCCCGCAAATGCCCAATGTTTTTCGTGATTGATCTTTGTTCTGCTCTCTTCTGGATCCCGATACATGAAAGTCATTATCTCTTCTCGTTCACATTCGGAGGGTCTCAACTTTCATGGATCTTCTACCACAAGAAATTACAGAGCTCCCTTCAATATTTTCACAGGCCCTGATACATTGGTTTTCCCCTAGCGTTCTACTTTAGTTCAACATGTTGGCAATCTGCGTTTGGCATCTGTTACTTTAGATCATTACAGGGACGACTCCATCTGTTTCCTCACCCAATTGGCTAGTTAAGGGCTTGCAGGGGGGACTTTTAATTTGATGTGAGCGATTTCCACTGTACTGAAACAGGAGGAGACCCCGCTCCCTGTCTGCGAAACCCCATCCTGAGCAATGTGTGACTGACTCGGGGAGCTCAGGCCCCGGTGTCTGTCCCATTAGACCTGCTCAAGCGCAAATGGGTGCCTGGTCAGAGCTTTCCACTTTGCTGAAGCAGAGGTGAACCTCATCCTGGGAATTTTGCAACACCACGAGCCAGTGAATGGACCCCAGACTCATGACCTGCTCGGTATAATAATAAGTCCCTGAAATACAAAGGACAGAGACTCTGAAAACACAAAAACCCCTGACTTTCAGATGCAGCCCTGAGTTCCCAGCAATGTTCCCTTTAGGCTGCACGCGTGCGCGCGCACAGCCTTGCCTCTTCCTGCACCCAGACTGTCTCTGGGAGCGCCCTGGTCACTTCCAGGACCAGAAGGGACAATTCACCGGCATCATGCAGCAGGTTTGAAAACTCTTTTGGCAGGGGTGAAAACTCCTCTTTCGTGTGTGGCAAGCTGCGCTTCAGGAGGCCCAGGACATGCACCAAACACAAAGGGGCTGCTGCTTGCTTTAATTTAAGAATGGAACATTTCAGGAGGCCATTCAGGGGGAGTGTGGAATAAACTGGTTGAACTGAATTATTTTGTTGGCAAATACTTTTTTACTGAGCCTCTTTTGGTTTCATTATCGCATACAAGAGCTGCTTCAAATACATGAGTTCAGGATGCCCAGGGCTCAAGTCAGGGTAGACTCTGTCAACCCTGCTGCAAAGCTGGCAGCTTTCAGCAGAGTGCCATGTTCCTTTCCCACTTCTCCCGGAATTCACAATATGCAGAACCTGTCCTTGTGTCATTTTTCAACACTGGGACACTTTCCGCAGTGCCTGCTGGTTGTCTGCTTTTGTTCTGACGTGAGAATGGGCTTATCAGCTGGAAGCTGGGCCTATAACAAAGGCCGAAGTTAGGGGGCCATTAGGCCTCATTTTGTTGGAGTATTGTGGCTGGGAGCTATTGGAGCCTCACACCTAGATGCAATGGAGGGGAAACAAAGGCTCACATCTTATCACTTCATGGGTACTTAAGAGAGAAATGCTTTTGACTTTGTTCAGTTCCAGTTTATATGCATGTACTGCAAGAATGTCAAATGTGTTGGCCACCCCAGTATTTACACAAATAGCAATTTAATTACCACTATTTTTTTTTATTTCTTTTATATAGCACTTTAGTGGTATTTAAATTGTTATTTGTGTATGTGTGATGTAAAGCACTCTGACGCCCTGCACTGGGATGAGTAGTGCCTCTACTCCCCCCAATGCAGGATGTCAGAGTGTTTAACATCAAACATTCAAATAATAAATTGACAATAAATCATATGTGTGTACATCAATATAAAGGGTGTGTTACATAAGACAGTGAGGGTTGCAAGGTGTGGGAGCCACATGTCCTTCACACCTCACTGTGCTATATTAGAAGGATTACAATTTATGAACTTGCTAGTAACAAAAGGATCTCTGTCTTAAAAACAGTAACCCACTGTCCCATTTACATAAAAAAATCTGTCATCTCAGTGTTACATAATGTGATTTGCAGGAGACGTATTAACCCTCTACGCTAATTTGATTCAGACTAGGATTAGGCAAAACACAGATCTCTCCAGCAAATATGTTATCCTTCAGAGTTATCTTGCCATTATTATTATTCCCTGAGATTTAGCTGGCACATAAAGATCTCTGCAGCAGGTACCATAACCGCATAAAATGTTTTAAAATACAGACATTGCAACCAATTAGGCTGAACATAATAGCTGTCACATTTCTCCTTGCTGCCAATTTCTTTGTGGCAGGGTTTAAAAAAAATGTATAAGTTGAGGCCCAAATTTTGCGTCTGGGTTGCATTAATATTTTGGCACAACCCCAATGCAAAATTTAATTTGTTAAATATTGTAATGCGCTCAAATGTACACATGATAGACCTGCTAAACATATGTGAGGTCTTAAGATCTGATATCACTTCCTGTGAGGTCATGGGTTGTGATGCCACTTCCTGTGATGCAACATGCGATATTACGGGTCGTGATGCCACTTCCTGTGATGTCACCCACAGTGATGTCACTTCCGTTGATGTCACTTCCGGTGATGTCACACCCATTATGCCTAACTTGGCGAGACACCCCACTTCTTTTTTTTTTAGGATTTGAATCCTGAGGAGCAAGGCTGGTTTTAGGGTTGTGCTGTGTGTTCAGCTGTTTTCGGGCAACAATAAAAATGTCAAGATAACTAAAGTGATTCATGTTCCTGCTGGAGAGAGATGGATCTTTATCTAGTGACAGTTTTGACTTATCATAAAATAGTGCAGAGGGTTAATATGCCTGCTGCAAAGATCGTACACGATGAAAATCACAGAACTGTATTTATGTGGACAGATTGGTGGGTTATTGCATTTGTCACAGAGATCCTTTTGTTGCTATCAATTCATAGGTTACAATCCTAATACAGCACAGTGACCTGTGAATTGTTATCAAAAGGCTGCTTGCAAACTGCATGGCATAGGTTAGAACTTTATGGGTTTTTTACGGGTGTTTCATTATCTTAATGTTGCTGAAAAGGGATTGTTTGAGTGGAAATAGAGTCTTATTAGTAATGCTAACCCCAACCACTGCGCGAATCCCAACCACTGGGAGATGAGAGAGAGGACAGGGAGATTAGAGAGAGTTTGGGGAAGAGAGGATGTAAATTGAAGAGAGGAGGCAGGATGTGGAAGAAGTAGAGGAGAGAGGAAAGGGAGAACGAAAAGTGGGGAAATTAAAAAGTTGCAAGGAGACAAGACAAAAACTTTTAAAAAGGGAGGAGCGAGAGAGATAGAGTGGAAATGGATAGGGATAAGAAAAGGTGCGAGGAGGAGATAAGTGTTTCAGGAAGATAGCAAAGAAAGAGGAATGATACGTAGAATGATTGGGGCCTAAGATTCAGTGTCGCCAGGGTCAGAGGTGCAAGGAGCCCATTGCGCCCCTGTAATGGGTGTCTTTTAATACCAACCCTAAGGTGAGGGGAGGTCCATTTTTTTCTGTCTTACATTAGGGCTGATGGTACCCTTGCTAGTCCACTGATTGTGGTTGCTTGCACGCTGCACATACTTGCATAGTACGCTGTTGTTTGTCTTCAGTGCACGTGCACGTAACCTTGACTGTAGTGCACGAAGCACCGTTTTTGCCGCACATAAAGAAAAACATTAGAGGGAACATTGGTTCCCAGACATGTTTGAAGTCAGCTATCCTTTCCAAGCAAGAGGGTCAGTCTCTGCAAGTGCATCTTTTCTTCAGGCAAGCCTCAAACACAGCTAGACTTTTGTGCCTCTTTATGGATGGCAGCCATGGAAATCTGCATGAAAGCAAAAGTCTCTCAAAGTATTGGTGGACCAGAAAGGTTTCAACAAGGGTTTCTGGGGTTTGTTGGAAAGCGTTGTATGAATCAAATATGACGTCATGGGAAACAAACTAGACAGAAACGTGTTATCATAGAAATATAGACAAACTAAATAGCTGCATATAAAAGGAAGTAGGAAAGTGGTAATGCAAACATGGACTTTTTGTGATTACGTTTTAAGTAATTGACCAAGAAATATGGCAATGATTTTAAACCTTGATAATGCGGCTTGGCCACGAAACACGTGTTGCCCGAGGTGAGCTGAAGTTTCATAAAATCACCAGAAAGGATACGAATAAAAGAAACTGAATTATATGTGATGTGACTTGTAGATATCTGAAATATCATAATTTCAGGAAAATGAAGGATTTTTTTTTAATTCAAAGATAAGTGAACGCAAACAACACACATACAGTGACACCTTCAAATGTGCACAAGTACCACCTTGCAATTTATGTTCTCTGAAAGATAAAATAAAGTGTTGATTATATAATTATTTGAGTTGTTTCTCGGACATTGTAAGTAATAGGGAATTTGTAACAATGGAGGGTAACTAGTTTAGGTGAGTGCATGCCAATTTCTGATTACCCAAAACTCTGATTTATGCAGAACGTATTCACAACATTGATAATGAGTTTTTTTCTGATATTTTGAAAATCATTTTTGCATACTCATTGAAACATTTCTCTTATTATGGCTATTTGATCAAATATTCCACTTGCTACTGCAAAACTAGCTATTTTATCATTTCACAGATTTTTTTTTTTAGTTAAATGATTTTTATTGAGAGAATGAACACAGAGTTAAAACATTACATAACTGGAAAGAGATGTAAAAAGAGATAAAGGCTAGTAAAATCCAATGAAACAATGAGAATATATAGTCACAGTTGCAAATATTATAATAAAAAGAAATAATATAAGAGAAGAAGATTAATGAGGGTATAAAGTCATAACATCGCAATAAAATAATGTGTTCCATAAGAAAGAAGAGTATGTTATTTGTAAGTTTTGTTATAGAAAAGAGAGAGAGGAAAGAAAAGGGGAGACATCCTTTCACAGATTAATCACAGTATAAAGCGTCCCAGTAAATCTGATCTTTCCCATATGAATGACCTTTCTGTTCAGTTCTATGCTAGTTAAACTTTAAACTGAATAACTGCAATTCTTTAAAAATTGGGATCTTCTTGACATCTCTACTGCTGCCATTTTAATTTTGGGAATTTACATCACTTAACCCTTTTTTGGAATTTTTAGAATTAATTATAGCTATTTTTAATTTTGTTTATTAGCTTGTCTACAAAAAATTTCTAAAAGCGAGTCCTCGAAACGCAGGAGTGGTGATGCAAATGAAATGTATGTTTCTTGCACCAGACAGTTATAGATGTCACTGGATGGATGACCTGTTACAAACAACCAATCCCTCCTAAGCCACATTATGCACCCATCTACAGGCTGTAGTGTTTACGTGAAATATAATTCAAAGGAGACCAAATAAAGTAACAAGTATTTAAAGTGAATATCTGAATTCTTTCTCACCCGTGATGTGGCCTAAGTTTGGTACCAAGTCTCCTACCCTTCAGAGTAATCTTAAATATTGTTCATTTTTTTGTAACATGCAAGGTTCTGCTTATGACCAAGATGCAGATAAGGAAGGTAAAACATCATTGGCCTTTTAATAATGTCAGACTTGTAGTAAGTAACGTGACATACCAAGGTGGAGTCAATATTGTATTTGTCTGCATCTTGCACCCCTTGTCTCCATTCTTATTTATTCTTTGTTTATATATTTTTTCCCAACTCTCGTTCAACATGCATTTCTGGTTCTGTCTTTGAATTTATATTTTCCTTAACACCCTCCTCTTCACCAACAGCTCACTTCTGGTCATCCTTCTTGGATCATCTACTTCTGTCTTTTAACTCTACCTCTCCCCGCACCGGCCTTTCACCTTCTTCTACAGCTACAGTCTCACTGTGGTCTATCAACATCAGCATCTCAATTCCTTTTCATTCTCTGCTCTTGTAACCTGATTTTTGCTTTCAAAAGCGTTCCATTTGTCGTCCTTCTTTTTTAGACAAACTACTGAATGCTTGATCACTGCAACCCCTGATCACTGGATCTCTCCTCCTTAACTTTGACTTTCTCTCTCTATATAATCTCTCTTACCATGTCTTGAACAAGTTATTGTTCTCCTAAAGAAAACATTGTTTGACCCAATCCTCCATGCTATGGCATTTTGATCCAATTTCTCTCCCAACTTCCCAAAAATGTGGTTCATTTCATGCTCTTTTCTTACCACAAACATTGCAGTCCCTTTTTCAATCTAGCTTTTATACTTAAGCTTTTCCAGAAACCTTCTAGTGTCTGTCACCAGCACCTGACATTTGGTTCCATCTTCAAACTCTTCACTTTCCTCATTCTCCTTCACATTTCCTCTCCTTTGACTTGAATGATTATCCTGTTCTTCTTGACAGTCTTTCTTTTCTGGGCACTTCGAGGTTTGATCTTAGTTGGCATCGTTATGTGTTCTGCTTGGGCTGTTCTCTCCCAACCTTTGCTTTGCTCTGTTATTTCCCATACAGAGCCAGTGCATAATCCATTTGTTTTGCCGAGTTACATTACCTCTTTCTCATTGTGTATCTCCTCATTTAGTTTCTTTTCTTATGCACAGAGAGGTGATTCCAAGATGTTTTCATCTTTCCCATCTTCACCCCATTTCTTCATCTGTGCCTCTGTGATTGTCTCTCTTATATGAACGACTTCACCTTTTCTCCTGCTCAAAAACACCAAAAGGAAAAAGTTTCTAATTCCTCCTCGTTTCATCTCCTTTTGTTCTTTTTTGCTTATACTAGTTACAGCCCATTTTGGAGGATTTGTACCTTTTCCACACACAGTGGCTTTATTTCCCACTCACCTCAGTTTCACATTTTTAATCTGTCCTTTTAGCTCTTTTTCAGCTTTTAACAACTTATCCAGACTTTTTAATTTTCCTGATTAGATGAATGCCCATTCATTTTATTAAACTCCCTCTTTTTCAATCCATTCACAGATCTGCAGACCGTCTACTCTTTCAGCTTCCATAGGTCTCCCACAAAACTCAATCAACTGCTTCCTTGGATGATTTACACCCTCTTTCACAGCAAACTCCACTTTCAACATCTCATCCTTAAATCCAGTTGTGACATTGTCTCCACTTTTGGTGTGCTCTTATTTCTCCATAACGCCCGCTCTTGATGTCCATACCTCATATCAAGCCACCCTTAATTCATTGCACCTCTAAATCCATGTGTCCTTCATGCTTCCAAAATTTAGTTCCGATGAATCAAACTTTAGCATCCCCCCTTTGATTCCTCGTCCCCCCCTTCTTCTCTTCACATTCTACAACTTGCCTCAAGGCATCTCTATGTCCTTCATTCACTCCAGTTCAAAACAATTAATGTGCCAGTTGTTTCTATCATTTTGTTCATATGTCCCATGTTTATATTCCTGTGCACCACTAGCAAAAACCTGTTATGAATTTTATAAATAAGTGGAATGTTATAAGAGGAGAAGAGCATCACTGGGTTTCTACAATGTTAGGATCTTTGACGTCAACAGTTGACAGGAATGGGTTGGAGAAGGTTGAGGCTAGGGATCCATGTCAGTGGTCCATGCCGCGTCCATCCGTCTGCTCCATTCAGGAACCAAACAAATGGGTGAGAATGTTCATGATGCATGGTGGAGCCATTTGCCAAAATCTTTATATCTGGTGTTCCTTCAAGAAATGCTAGATATTGCATGTTATTTTTTTTTTTTTAATTTTCAAAAACCTTTATTGATCAATTGCGCGGTACATCAGTGCAATATGAGATCGACAAATCATAAATTACATAGTGTTCCACGTGTGTGGCACCTTCCCGCAGCAATTCGTTAATAACATCAACTTCCCCCCCTCCAACCCCCCCAAGTGCCATCGATGTGGGTTAAGCAGTCTCGCATTACAGTCCAGTCTTTGCCAGAAAAACAGGGCAACATGTAGTGCAGGCAATTAACTAGATATTGCATGTTAGATATTAGATGTGCAGTAGCGACAGAAGACATATGAATTGTTTTGTATTGAAGTTGCCTTTTTTGCAGGTCTTTAAGTGGGGTGAAAAAACTTGGGGGTCTCTCATAGGGGCGTGGCTGCTGTTATTAAGGGCGTGGCTTACAACACTTACGCTAAAAATCTGTGCTTAGCATATGTGCCGCCCGACTGGTATTTTGCTGCTTCTGTCCATTCATCCAGATATAGAACACAACAAGCAACATTACACCTGCAACAAGCCAGGACTATTGGCTTTGTCAATGGTTGTAAGTTGCATAAGATGAATAGGCAACAACTATCACTTCGTTGTATATAATATTGAAAATGCTACTCGCTGCTGTGGGCGAGGTTGTGGCTCAGGCTAGAGCAGCCGACCTTCGAGCTGAGAAAACAGGTTCGAGCCTGACGTCCTGTGAGTCAAAACAATGAATATGTCCTTGTGTAAAGTAACCGGCGCTCATGTAAAGCGCTCCTAGTTTGCGCTATATGAAACTGAAAAACGAGTCTCTTTGAAGTTACATCAAAGGCAGTGACAAGTTGTACTATTGCAGAGTTACAGGTTTGTTTGTTTTTCACCCTGAGGGTAAAAATGGAGAGCCGGATAGGGACCCGTCGCGGCACCTGCTTTTAGAAACTGTCGGTGCTGAGCACTGGCAGGACCCGGCCCACTTAAAGCCCTGCTTTTTTGTGTTATCTGTGATGACGATCGTTTCTTCTTTCCACTGTACTAGCAAGTGAATTATTACTGCTTTGATTCTCATGCAAACTTTTAATATCTCAAAATATTTTCATCGATGAGTTTGAAAAGTATTTTTTTTTCTTGTATCTCCTGAGCCACTTTCAGTGCGGAGGATGGCTGCGGTTAGGGCTGCTGAAGTGTGGATTGCTCTAGTGTTATAAGGGCAAAAAAGGAAGGGGCACCACCATGCAGAGTGTGAAGAGGGGGCCCTCATTCTCCCATATAATTCTGACAGATATTGATTGATTTAGGCTAAATCCCGAAGCCCCTAAAGGGTTGAGGGGTCCCTTGACCGCAGGGGCCTCCTATATGCGTGGTTTGCTGCATCGCTCACGGTTTAACTGCTGCTCCCTTCTTAATTCTGACCGTGGGTACCTTCTGAAAGGCCGTATATCCTGCTTGATGGTTCTCGCTGAAGGTAAACACAGGACACTGTGTGGTGGTGTGCGCTTGCCGCTGTGGGTGTTCCCCACCTTCGGTTCCACCTCTCCGGCCTGCGCTCTTGCTGACTTGCCGCTTCTTTGCTTCCTCGTGGATAGTGGGGGGTGGGAAGGGCGCAGATTGAGTGGGCCGTTTCTGGAGCTTCTTATTTATTTATTTATTTAAGTGTTTTACATAGCGCGGCCATTACACAGACATGTCAGATCGGTTTACAATAGAATGTTACATGAGAAATTCAGAGTAACAGGGTAGTAGGTGACAATAGGTATATGTATTACGTTTATTCCTGTGGAGCTTTTCTGACACGCGGCTGTACAGGCCTTCCCGCCAGTTTCGTCTTCCGCTCCAGTGCTGTCGTGTTCAGTCGCCGCAGGCATGACTCGCGGGTGGGGAGGGCGGTGGGTCGTGAGGGGAGAGGGTCGTGGGGGGGGGGGGGGAAGGGGTGTAATTTTAAATTAAAAAAATAAAGTTACCTTACCTTCGTCGGCCCGGGTCGTGTCGTCCTGCGTGTCTCTGCTGCTCACAGGAAGCAGGCAGCCTCTCTCCCCTCCCTTAAACCAATCACAGCGCTGCAATGGCAGCATTGTGATTGGCTAGGACGCCAACCGCACAGGCTTCTATGGGGAGGCCATTTTCTAGCCTACATGGAGAAAAGGGAGAGTGCGTATCACTGGTTTGGACTGCCCTGGGGCTGACCAAACAGTCGGCACCCACAACAGTGGGCAAGCCACTCCTCCCCTGGAGCAGGACCGGTACAGGCTGTGTACAGCGATGTAGCTGGCAGGGCTGGACTGGCCATAGCAGGCACCGGGCAATCCCCCGGTGCGACGCACGGGTGGGGGCCGGTTTTGGGCTCCTGGGGGCCGTTTTTGTTACAGGGCCGTTTTTGCAGCATATCTGCAAAATCGGCCCGGTAACAAAATCGGCCGAAAACCGGCCCTGGCAAAGAGCTCGGCGGCACCCCCAACCCCCCCCCCCACCCCCCGGGGGAGGAGGGGGGGCAGGGTGGCCGAGCACTTTGCCAGGGCCGGTTTTGGTTCCCAGTCTGGCCCGGATAGCTGGCACGTAAGGCTGCTTTCCAGCTATTTCTTTTCAGGTATTCTGATACAAACGCTCTTGTAGTGAGACTGGCGGTGGGGGTGTGCTAGTTTTCATGCTTCTTTGCCTGCTGCGAGCCAGCTCAGAATTAAAGCGACATCATATTCACTTTTCTGTTATTTAACTTTTTCCACATACTTTGATATAACTTTCTGGCAGCCTGTTTTTTATACTATTTTTCACATAGCTGCTGGGAAAAGGTAAATGGAGAGAGAGAAAATACATCAAATAAAAGGAGATGGAGAATATAGCAGATAGGAAGAGGAAGGGAAGGAGAGGGGACAGGAGGAGAAGAAAGGAGATGGGGAAGGACAAGGAGAAGGAGAATGAGAAAGAGACAGAAACCAAGAAGGGTGATGAGTGGGAGAAATCTGAGGAAAGTGTGAAACAGATGAAGAGTGGGTGGGCTGGAGGAGTAGGACAAGGGAGCGAAGATGCTAGCGAAGGGGTTAAGGGTGGAAGGGGGCAAAAGAGTAACTAGAAGGGGTAGAGAGCAGAGAAGGGACGTGAAGGGAAGGGAGGCATGGGAAGCACAGAAAGTGGTGAGGAGAGAAGGTGGAGAGGTGACTAGGAGTGAAAAGAGGAGGAAGAAGAATATATTAAGAAACAAAAAGGACTTACAGGAAAGTAGGATAGAGGAGCTGAAGGAGAAAAAAGGGGAGAAGTAACTGAAAAAAGGAAGGGGCAAGGAAGGAAGGAAGGGTAGATACAAATAAACAAGAGTCGGTAAGTTAAAGCAAAGAAAAAGGGATCACGTCAACTACGATTGAGCATAAGACAGGCAGGACATCTAGGTACAATTTGGGAATAGCCTCATGGTAGAAATTTTGACAAGGTGTGAAGACATTTCCATGGAAGAATTCTGAACGTTTAATTGTATAATGTTATCTTCATCTGTAATGCCGGTGAGTGAGACAAGGTTGACGGCTGTTTACTTGAGAAAGGAACTAGAGGGACTGGAAGCCTTTTGGCCAGTCAACATTTCTTTTGTTTGTACGGAGCGTGTGTTCACTGAGTGCTCCTGGAAGTACCAAGGAGAGAAGGGTTTGGTTTTGGAGGGTCATGATTTTAGTGTTGTGTTGAAATATGTATTTTTTTTCAGGCTGGTGTTGTAATTGTTGAGGGGTATGTAGACATCTAGTGAAGGCTTATGTGAGTTGGAGGGCTCGTTGAGCTCTTTGAGAGAGAGTCTGAGACAGACCATTTGAAGGTGTGGTATGTTTTATTTTGCAACTTAGTGTGGCATAAAGGGGGGAAATGGGGCAGTGAGGTGGTCAACCACATCCAGATGTGCCAGGAGCATTCATTAGATTGAATGTGTGCTCATCGTGTGGTTGAGAAAGTTTGTTTTGGAATGGACAGGTTCAGCGACATGCTACTTGATGTTCAGGGTGCTGAGAGTTTTTAGGAGGGATTGTTAAATGTTCCTAGTGCTCGAGGATTCTGGTAGATTGAAGGCTCTGAGGAATGTCAGGTATGGATGTTTAGTAGAGCCAGAGATGATGAGATCTGAGAGTTTGTTTGTGAAGAACATGATGGTGGATCTGCATATATGAATAGAGGTGGCAGTCTCGGATACAGAGATGGGGAAGTAGAAGGTAACGAGTTCAATTGGTTTGAGTGTTACTGGTTCGATAAAGGTGCAAGGCAAGGTGAATGTGTGAATGATGATGAATCCACTAACTATCTTCTGTATGAGATTGGCACACTGTAGCCTGTGGGGGTGGGGCTCTAAATGTTCATGTGGCTATGGCCATGTGCTTCGTTTCTGTACAGAAGATGATGAAAAGGGCATCTAGTTTACGGTGTGGTGATGTTTCTAATGTCGGGGCCATGGAGAATTGTCAAATACATATTGATGAGCATAAGGATGAGGATATGTTGGGGGGTTTAGGTATAGATGCTCGGAAGTACGAGATGGATAAGATTCAGGAAGTTTTACAAGAGAGGGTCCTGTGAGTGTATGCATGGTGTTGTTCTGAGACTTAGTGTGGAAATAAGGTGAGGTTCATAATTTGTTAGCCACATGGTGAGTGTTCCTTACTTAGAGGCAAGGGTTCTAGCCCAAGATCATTCTCAACCCTAACAGGCATAATCAAGAAGTATCTTTCTCCACACACGTCTGGGCTGGAGAAAATAATGAGCTGATTGGCTGCTGAAGACTGGCTGCCAGGGATTCTGAGATTTGTTTACAACATACTGGTCACTGACTGACTTATTTGCTTGTGTGGTATGGCAGGAAAGGTCAGGGAACAAGCTGGTTGGCTGGTGGAGAGTAGCAATGGAGCCAGCCCAGCCGTTGTAGCTTCTGGGGTGTCTATGCTCCTTAGTTGTTGCTCATTAGCACAATAAGTAAGGAAGTGTGCTGGTGGAGGCTGGCAATTGTGCCAGCCCAAGCTGAGGCCTCATGGGAGTTTCTGTGGGCAGAAGTGTTCTGATTATGTGTGCCTTACATTTCACACATTTATTTAAACATGGAATTGATTCTCAAACAGCCACATGTTTTGTACACTCTTCGCCTCTTCAGGGCTTGTGCGTATGTATTTTCTCTTGTGTACTATTTTCCAATATATGTTAATTCCATAGGTTTTCTTCTATCACATACTTCTCTTTCTTTGTGGAAGTCTCTATCTGTATAGTTACTTGCTCAGACGTTTTAGGATAGAACTATTTTATTCTGTTTCGTTTCAGTGCTCCTCTGTGTTTATGTTTGGAAACATCTTTATGTGCTACTTACCAACTTAATTTCTTTATAAATGCTCTCTTTCATGTGAATCAATGATAGTGTCTTCTAAAGTTTGGTGCCTTCTCGAACTTCAAATGTACCCCATGATACGGAAACCTTGTCTCTTCCGACTGCCTCTACTTCCTCTTGTTACCAACTCTTTACCCTTTACCACCCTTAAAGCCTAAAATCATATTCATCACCCTTTACCCTTACACACCCCTAAACCCAAAAACCACCCTTACCATCCTATTCCCTTACCCACCACATAACCCTAAAAATACCCTTACCATATTCCCTTACCCAGCCCTAAACTCTAAAAACACCCTTATCACCCAATATCCTTACCCACCCCATATCCCGAAAATCCCCCCTACCATCTTTTACTATTTTCCAATATATGTTCATTTCATAGGTTTTCTTCCAGCAGATATTTCTCTTTCGTACCCCATGATACAGGAATCTTGTCTCTTCCGACTGCCTCCACCTCCTCTTGTTTCCACCTCTTTAGCCCTTACCACCCTCTACCCTTACCCACTCCTAAATCATATCAAACTTATCACCCTATACCATTACACACCCCTAAACCCAAAACCCACCCTTACCATCCTATTCCCTTACCCACCTCATAACCCGAAAAAATACCCTTACCACCCTATTCCCTTATCCAGCCCTAAACTCTAAAAACACCCTTACCCACCACATAACCCTAAAATTACCCTTACCACCGTTTACCCATAATCACCCCATAACCCTAAAATCACCCTTACCACCCTATATCCTTACACACCCATAAACCCTAAAAACACCCTCACCACCCTAGTCCTTTAACCGCCCCTAAACCATAAAACACCCTTTCCACTCTATTCCCTTAGTCTCCCCTAAACCCTATAAAACACCCTTACCACCCAATACCCTTACCCACCCCATAGCCCGAAAATCACCCTTACTACCCATTACCCTTACCTGCCCCATAACCCTAAAAATACCCTTACCACTATATTCCCTTTACAGCCATAAACTCTAAAAACACCCTTACTACCCAATACACTTACCCACCCCATAATCCTAAAATGACCCTTACCCACCCCTTAGCCCTAAAATCACCCTTACACACCACTTAGCCCTAAAAATACCCATACCATCCAATACCCTTGCAGGCCTTGAAAAATCATAAAAATGTTACTGAATCTGCAGGTCCAGTAATGTGAATAGTCAACTTGACCTAACTGTAATGTCTTTTTTTTCCAAAAACCTTTATTGGGAAAAGTTGCACAGCACAGATACAGAATTCCACGGTAGCAAAGGATTAAGCACAGCAATACAATGCAGCACAGCATAGGCAATCGCACACTTGTGGCACTTAAGGACGATGTCAGGTAGATTTGTCATATAACCACTTGAGAGATGAGAACATACGACAGGGAGAGGCACCATGAGTAAAGGAGAGAGGCAGGTGGGTGGAGGAGAGCGTGAGCAGAGGGGAAGCAGCTCATGGACATACACCGGCGCCCGCCGTGGGCGGGGTGCCGACGGAGAGCATGGGAGAAGTCGCAGGGCGCTGGGAATCATGGCTTGAAAGGTAGGTGACAAGTGGGCCCCATATGTCAAATGGGCAGGATTTGGCTGGTAGAAGGTGCCAGAACTCAGCAGTAGGGTTTGGCAGCGGGACGCATCCTCGATCCAGAGGGCATCCTTGTGTACAGGCCTGTGGCCCCAGCACATGGAGACCCTGCACCGCACGAGGACCAGCAACATGGCATTCAAACGACGGCAGGCGTTTGGGCAAAATTTAACAAAGCATAAGAGGCAGAGCACGGGGTCAGGTTGGAGCGGTGACAAAGTGATTTCCGAGATGATAGCCCAAACCTCACGCCAGGCATCTGTCACTTGCTATAAGACCTAACTTATGAAGTTGGGCAGGAGTTCGATACAGCCTATGTATGTACTTGAAATGTATAAGGCGCAAACGATAGTTTGATCTGACTACAGCAATACAGCCAATCCGCTTGAGAAATCTCAACTCCCATGTAACGCACGCCCGGTCTGTGGAGGTGGAAGATGCCGCTAGCGTGTAAGCATAGATTTTAGTGACAAATTTCTTAGGAGAAGAGGAGGCATAAAGAAGATCTAAAGTGGCCATCGAGGGAGGAGACTGGGGAAAGGTGGAGTGGAGCTTCCTGCAAACAGCCCGGAGTTGATAATATAACAGGGTATCCATGGGGCCAGAATCGGCGGCAAGTGAGAAGAAAGTGTCCCCTGGGTACAAACTGTAATGTACTTGACCCATAAACTAGTCTCATGATGTCATCCTAGGAAAACATTTTATTTTACAAAGCCAACGTTTTCGTCATTATCACATATGAGAGCACTTTCCAATATGAAAGTTTAGCATTTCTGCTATACAAAAACCCTATTTTGTGTGCTTTAATGGACTAAACATTTGCTCCATGCGTAATAAGAATATAGCCTGGATATAGGGTACAAATGACCCCTGACTTGCCTCTTAGTTCACTAACAGCATTGCCATCAGGGCAGGGGCAGGAATGTTTCTTAGTTCATCTTTAAAAACTCACTTTTAACAAATATATTACTAAAGCATGATGTGTCATTTACGGACAGCTCATTTTGCATTGAAAATGACCAAGAGCATTACCACTAACATGCAGCTTTACTTTCAAAATTATATAGAGCATCAACAATAATCTGTGGAAATTGGGTTTCAGCAAACATATTTATCATTTGCGCATCACCAATTAAAATGTTCTGATTTGTTTTCATCCTATTAAATTTTTTTTTTCATCATACAGAATTACAAAACAAGGGCTTTCATAATAACTGAAATTAATTTTGAAATGTTTGTACTGTTCAATTTTCAGCTATATAAATGTTGTGTGTTAGAATAAAACATGACATTCTAAAGCCTTTCATTTCACACTTTGTGTTCAGCACATTTGTCAGACAGCTTTGCAGTCAGAGAAAGAACAGTAACTGTAGATGTAAATTGACTTTTGACCCCTGTCTCTCAACACAGAATAAATGTGACAAGATAAAACAAGAACTAAGGCATCTTTAGTGCTCTTTAACTTTGTGAGCAAATGGAACACCTGGTTTTTGTCAGCTTGCCAGAATGGTTGAGTAGGCCCTAAATATAGCTCTCCCTGATAAAATCGAACTCGTCATAGTGAGTGGGAGATTAGATTTGCCACGGTCTACCTTCCTCATTCCTAAACCCTAAAATCACTCTTACCACCCTATACCCTTACCCACCCCATAACCCTAAAATCACCCTTACTACCCTTTACCCTTACCCACCCCATAACCCTAGAAATACCCTTACAACCCTATTCCCTTATCCAACCCTAAACTCTAAAAACACCCTTACCACCCAATACACTTACTGCCCCATAACCCTAAAATCCCCCTTACACACCCCAAAACTCTAAAAAATACCCATACCATCCTATACCTTTACAGGCCTTGAAAAATTATAAAAATGTTACTGGATCTGCAGGTCTAGTAACGTGAATGGTCAACTCGACCTAACTGTAATGTACTTGACCCATAACCTGGTCTCATTATGTCATCCTAGGCAGATATTTTATTTTACAAAGCCAACTTTTCTGTCATTATCACATATAAGAGCACCTTCCAATATGTGAGTTCAGCATTTCTGTTGTAAAACCCCCCTATTTTGTTTGCTTTAATGGACTAAACCTTTGCTCCATGCGTAATAAGAATATAGCCCAGATATAGGGTACAAATAAACCCCTGACTTGCCTCTTAGTTCACTAATAGCCTTGCCATCAGTGCAGGGGCAGGAATGTTTCTTAGTTCATCTTTAAAAACTCACTTTTAATAAATATATTACTAAAGCATGATGTGTCATTTACAGACAGCACATTTTCCATTGAAATGACCAAAAACATTCCCACTAACATGCAGCTTTACTTCTAAAATTATATAGCTCATAATCCCCAAATAAAATGTTGTGATTTGTTTTCATCCTATTAAATTCTTTTTTCATCATACAGAACTACAAAACAAGGGCTTTCATAACAACTGAAATGAATTTTGAAAAGGTTTGTACAGTTCAATTTTCAGCTATGTAAATGTTGTGTGTTAGAATAAAACATGACATTCTAAAGCCTTTCATTTCACACTTTTTGTACAGCACATTTGTCAGACAGCTTTGCAGTCAGAGAAAGAAAAGTAACTGTAGATGTAAATTGACTTTTGACCCCTGTCTCTCAACACAGAATAAATGTGACAAGATAAAACAAGATCTAATGCAGCTTTAGTGCTCTTTATCTTTGTGAGTGAATGGAACACCTGGTCTTTGTCAGCTGCCAGAACAGTTGTGTAGGCCCTAAATATAGCTCTCCCTGATAAAATCTAACTTGTCATAGCCAGTGGGGCATTAGATTTGTCAAGGTCTACCTTACTCACTCCTAAACCCTAAAATAACTCTTCCCACCCTATACCCTTACCCACCCCTAAACCCTAAAATCCCCCTTACAACCCTATACCCCTACCCATCCGTAAACTCTAAAATCGCCCATACCACCCTATTCCCTTACCCACCCCTTAACCCTAAAAACACCTTTACCACCCAATACCCTTGCCCACCCCTAAACCCTAAAAAAACGCCCATACCCTAATCCACACTAATCCACCACAAAATATCTCAATATCAATACTGTGATCGAAATCTCCCTATATTATGTACTGCCCAATCCATATCTCAAAAGAATATACTTCTTCTGTATCTATTCCCAAGATGTATACTGCAACATTGATATTGAGATCCCTGGTGCAGTCCTGTTGAATAGATGAAACGCATTGGCTGGAATAACCTTTTTTTGAGAATAAAATTCTATAAAATGTATATTGGCCCCAATGGCCACTGTCGTTACACTTCCATCAATGTGTCGCAATCTCCGATTCACCTTGTACTCCTCCTCCCATGAGTATGAGGTTAATCAGAGGGTGAAACGCCTTATGAAAGTGTGACGACAAGGTTCACCCACTCTGAGTAACCCGTGTTGTGAAGAATTCCTACACAACAAAATTTGTCACAAGAGGTGATTACCTCACCTGTAAGTTTGAATGCAAGCTTACTCCGCATGTCTTAGCATGCATGCAGCATTTCCTTTCAGTCCTGACAAAAGCCATATGGAGTTATTGACCAATATGGGCACTGAGTAGAAGTTCAAGAAGAAACATGTTGACCATGATTATGGACTCAGGAGGCTACTAATGTCTCAGAGGTATTAACCACTGTTTTTAAAACTTGCCCAAGGCCCCACTATTAAAATACCTCCTCAGTATTGAGTCAATTATAAATAACTTCCACTTTCACTTCACAAAGAAGCCAGCTCCGGCATCTAAGCACACCCTGGAGGCATTTGGCAGCCAGGGTGGGAAACCAATAATGAAGCATGTCACCTACTAGGTTGGTGAGTGAGGGTTCTTTAAAAAACCCTTGGGTTCTTCTTTCCCCTTTTTGAGTAAGAGTCCCCTCAATAACCTGGGTTAGGTAGTGAGCTCATTCTTTTTATTTTTGTTGATACAGTTTTAGATAGCGCTAACACCACCCGAAGGTATTGGAGCGGTTTATATAAGCACCAGTTCCTTTACACAAGTACACATTCATTTTTATAAGCATGGGGAGATTAAGGGCCTACTTACGAGTATGGCGGTCCTGACTCATGGTGGCACAGAGGTGGCGTTTCAGCCACCACACACCGGTGGTCCAACCGCACCATCACGACTAGGGCGGTCAGATCACTGTGGCACTTCTGCCGCTTCCAGGGATTTGGTGGTGGCGCGACAGTCCTGAAGCCGCAATATGATTTGACAGACCGTGATGGTCCCACCAAGAATATTACGAGTTTCCCCCACCACGGTTTTCATGGCGGTTCCACAGCCATAAAAACCATGGTGGAGAGGAAACAAAGTGGGCCCTACAGGGCCCTCTGGTACCTCACTCCATATGGATGCACACAAGGGGGCAGAACATGTGCCCCCGGTGTGCATGCACACCAGTTTCTGCACAGCATGGACTTAACAGTCTATGCCGTGCAAGAACTGTTTTTGCCATTCCCATTGTGTTGCCCCTTCTTAGAGGCACTGCCGTGGGAAGGACAAACAAAAGCCCCCCAGACTGGAGTAAACTGCTAATCTGGCGGGCGGCCCGACCATGGCTTTGCTGCAGCAGAAAGATGGCGGTGGCATACTGCCCACTCCCACTGCCCCAAAAGTCGTAATCGTGCCCTAAGAAATTTGCCCAGAATCAAGAATATTAAGCCAACACTGAAAGTTGAACCCGGGTTCCCAGCTCTACAGTCAGCAGCTGTGGCCCTTATTTATGCTGCATCCTCTCCCAAGAGGATGTCACATTGTCTCCCTAGCCTCAGCCTCAGATCCAAATGTTGTGATTACGGGCAATTCACTTAATCTCCCTGTGGCATCCTGCATTTACTGTTGGTTGCCCGTCCACCTCCCGCCCATTGCTGCTTGCCCCACTGATCTCCATTGCACAGATCTCCTACTCCCTGACTCTGCTTTTCTCATTTTTTTGTGCAGCTTTATATAGCACCAACACCGCTCACAGGTATTGGTGCACTTTACATCAGCACCAGTTACTGTTTTGTGCAGTTCTATGTAGCACCAACACCCCCCAAAGGGATTGAAGTACTTTATATTAGCACCAGTTACTCTTTTGTTCAGTTTTATATAGTGTCAAACACCACGCAAAGGTATTGGATTGCTTTACATTAGCACCAGTTACTTTACACATGGGCACATTACTTTATAAGCACAGGAAGTTAAGTGATTTGCCCAGAATCAAGACTGCTAAGCCGACGCCGAAATTCACCCTCGCCACCAGGCCTAGGTATTTCTGCCCTGCCCCCTTATGTTTTTTTTTTTCCTTTTTATTTAAGACTCCGACAAGTCTGAGTTCCAAGGTTGAAGTGTTGGCAGCCAAACAGATCTAAGCATGAGATCTGTTGGATCCGTGATGGATCTGCATCCCTAGATATGAAAATGTATTTTATTTGCCCTTTATTAACTCAAAAACTACTGAAGGGATTTACACAAAATAACAAAGAGATATTTCTGGACGAGGAACTAGCTTTCTGTCAAATTTAGTGTACTTCCATTCAGCGGTTCGGACTACAGTTGTGTCTAAAATCTCTATGGGAAATAACATAGGAAATGCACATTTTTGGAACCTCCCCCCCTTTTTTTCAGTCCCTGCATGTTGGTTCACCCCGAAACTTTCCATGCACAACTAGACGCAGGAGGGCACTTTTTTTGGAATATTTCGTGAAGATTCGTGAAGCGGCAACAAGGTTATAGGCAAACCAAAAAATGCTTTTCCTATGGTAGTTCCCATTAGGTTTTGGAATACTACACAAATCACCAATACTCTGTTCTTAAGCACGAGATTAAGCATAAGTTTAAGCATAAGATTAGCCCAGCACCATCCATGCCTAGGAAGTGACAAAACCTGGAATGAATAAAAGCAACCCCTGACGCAAGTGTTTTGCTCTTATTAGAGCTTGTCAGAGATGTATAGCTTTGTCCACACACAAGAGAGCAACCGGAATAAGTCAAAACAATGCCCTTTCGGGCTTACTGTACTTTATAAATTATGCATATTTATGAAAAAAACAGACTGGATCTAGGAACAGGGACAGGACTGAACCCAAATTCTTTGGAAATGGGAACACAGAAAACCAAGGAAAGGAAGCTGAAACAAACAGGGAAAGGTCAGGAACAAAGTACACAGGGTAAGGAGCAAGAATCCAAAAGTAAGACTCTACACACCAACAAGAGCAGGACAGGTAGTGCACCGACAGAACTAGAATCACAGGCAAGGAGGGACTGTGAGGCAGCAACAAGAAACAGAACCAGTAAGGCTAGGTAATAAAGAAGGGAGAAGGAAGGTAGAAATTATATGGAAACCAAGGTACAAATGAATCAAGAGCCAGCCTTTAATTAGAGCAGCAAAACAAAACCAGAAAAAGTGTTTTTTTATTTTTTTTATTTATAAAGCACCAGAATCGACCCCCGAAGAGGTATCTCTGTGCTTGGACGGGCAGCGTGTGGAGAACTATCTGCTATAAATCAAAAACAGAAGAGGGAAGTCTTGAGCTGTTTCCTGAAGTGGAGATAGTCCGTGCACTGTCTCAGTTGCAAAGGAAGCTTATTCCAATAGCGGGGACCCAGATAAGATAGGGACTTGCCGCCCAGTCTGGCCCTTTTAATTCCAGGTACCTCAAGTAGAGATTTGGATTCTGAGTGGAGAGACCTCCGAGGTATGTAAGGAGTGAATTTGTCCCCAAGGTAAGTAGGACCAGAGTTGGCCAAGGCCTTATATATGATACAACAGACCTTGAACTTCACTCGCTCCTGTATAGGGAGCCAGTGGAGCTTGTAAAGCAAAGGGCGGGAGGCAGTCCTGGGGGGGGGGGGCATTGATGATCAGGCGCGCCTCTGTATTCTGGACAACCTGCAGTCTGTTGAAGGCGGCCTCGTTGGCGGAGGCCAGCAGACCGTTGCAGTAGTCCAGACGGCTTAAGATAAGTGCCTGGGTCAGTGTCTTCCGGGTTGAATCAGGGAGCAGAGGGAGGATGCGACGTAACAGACCCAACACATGAAAGCAGGAGCCGGTAGTCTGAGCAGCGTGCTCCTTCATGGTGAGGGTCTGTTCAAGGCGAACGCCAGGATTTTTGACACAGGTTTTCGGAATGGGAGGGGTACCCAGGTCGGTTGGCCACCAATTAGGGGTCCATAATAATTGGGCCTCCCCGAAAAGCATGTTCTCCGTCTTTCCCATGTTGCACTGAAGGAGATTACTCCTCATCCATTGAGAAATAGTTCTCATTCCTGAAGAGAAGGTTTCCTGCACTGATGGAGTGAACTTTGCAAACGGAAAAAGCAGCTGAGTATCGTCAGCATAGGAGATGGGGATAAACCCACAACTCCTTAACAGGTTGGCCAAGGGAGCCACATAGATATTAAACAGAGTTGGGCTCAAACAAGAGCCCTGGGGTACTCCCTTGGTCAATTCTGTTGGGGTTGAGCGACATGGGCCGAGGTTGACAGCCTGCGAACGAGAGGATAGAAAACTTGTCAGCCACTGAAGAGCCGAGTCTCTAAGTCCAATCTCCTCCAGTCTCCTGAGCAGTATCTGATGGGAAACCGTGTCGAATGCGGCGGATAGGTCCAACAGCACCAGAATCGTGGAATGGCCTCTATCTAGGGTCATCTTGATGTTATCGGTGACGGCTAGTAGGGCTGATTCTGTGCTGTAATTAGGCCGAAAACCTGACTGGGAAGAGTCAAGGCTACCCGTCCGTTCGACATAATTGGAGAGATGTGTGTTTATATGCTTCTCCAATAGCTTGCTCAGGAATGGGTATATTCAGAAAGACTGTTTCGACCAGCTTCTTTTGGGTTTACAGGGATAATAGCTGAATGCATAGGGGAGAAGCACAGGTGCATAGAGTGAGCCAGGTGTGAGCCATAGAACAGGTGCACGGATCCACCAATGAAGGTAAGGCTACACAAGAACTGGGAGAAGTGAAGACTATGGAAGGCAGCAGGCACATTGAGGGCAACAGGGAAAGCAGAAAAGAAGTACCGAATGGAATAGAGTGTGACAATTATAGGAGGCAAGTATGAACGAGACAGTGTATCCATAGTAGTCCTGGTACGAAACAAACACTGAATTCTACCAACAGTACATAATCGGGCAAGGTTTGGCAACAGAAGAGACTACATGTCCCACAAAGCACCAGGAGGGTAAATGGAAAATCAGGGCTAGAATACAATGTGGGACAAGGTATGCTGTGTGTTGGAGAGTGTACCGGCATGGTCAGGTTTAATGGGATGACCTCACGGGGCCTGCATGAGCACAACCTAGTTGCCGGATGACGGAATTCTGTCAGTCTGCAAGATAAGCATGGGTACTGGTACTGATTGTTTCTAAATGATGTAAATGGTTTTGAAGATGGTGCGGGCTGATTAGGAGACCCAATGGAGTTCCATAATGATGGGAGAGGAGGAATCTTATCATATTTCTGCAGGCCCAGAATGAGACATGCCGCTGTGTGGAGGTTGCCATTAAGGGGTGTGAGAGTGAAGTCTGAGAGGCTATGTTGCAGGACATTAGCACTAGGGGTGGGTGGAATGAATTGGCAGAATTGGGTGACTCTGCATTTCCGGTCAAATTCTGCCAATTGCTATGTGGCAGATTTTTTTCCCATCGAGCCTCCAATAATGCGAGCTGGATCCAGATTTGGCATCCCTTAGAGCAATTTTCTAATGGGGCAGTCTTGGGTGCTTACGAGCGGTTGCGGTCAGAGGGCTGCTTCTTGAGTAGACTTGCTGCAGCTGAAGTAGATTTTCTACCTGAACTGCAGCAAAAACTAGAATGGGCACACGCTCTTGCCCACCTCATGATGCCCTTTGCGCTGATGTTTCAGCACTGCTCATACTACCAGTGCTAAATTACAGTGTGAGCAGCACAACATGCTTATTTTCCACCTGTGGGCGGAATCTCGCAGAGTTTTTATGCAACTCTGTGGAATTCTGCAGAGGGAAACAAGACCATGAGGGCTTGAACAGCAGTCATTCTCGGGAACAAACAGTTCAACTTTCTTTAGAAGAGAGAGCTGATACCAGGCCTTCTTTGTTTTTCTGTGTTTTTTGAGGTTGAGGTTGGCGTCCAGAGTGAATCCAGGAGATTTGGCATTCAGCGAACGTTGGGGTTTAAAGCCGGCAAGATTCATGTCATTGAACCACGTTTGGACTCTTCCTTGTTCTTGGCAAATAACAGAAACTGTCTTGGATGTGTTGAGATTTAGGTAGGTGCTGGGTATCCAGATTTAGATGGTGTGCAGGCAGTGTGTGGCGTGCTGTATATCTGAAACAGAGGAGACTTCAAGTAGAGTTGTCTATCACCAGCATATTGGCGAATCTTGAAGCTGTTATTTGTAATTATGGTACCAAGAGTATCCATGTAGAAGTTCAAGATGACAAAAGACAGTATGGAACCTTAGGGGGCTCTGCAGCTGCTAGGGATCTTGTGGGACCAGGAGGTGCCTATTGTTCGTTTTTCTTTTCTGCACTTCTTTGTCTTCAGTGTTATGATGTCCTGACGGGAGGTGTGTGGGGAAATGGTGAGATTGCCAAACAGAAAGGCAGCAGTGCAGGCCATAATGTCTTTGTAATTGATGCAGCTGGTTTTCAAGATGGTGCAGGCCAGTGAGGAGAGACAATGGAATACCATCAGGATGGGTGTGATGTGAACATTTTTATTCAGGCCCTGGATGAGGCATACTGTGGCATGTAGGATGGTTTAAGAGTTGCCACCCTGTAGTTTTGGAGACCATGGAGCAGGGTGTTTCCACCATCCAGCTGCACGACTATGTGGGCCTGAACAGCAGTTCTGAAGTCACTTCCTGGGAGGAATGGTTTCACTTCCTTCAGTAGCAAGTGCTGATACCAGGCCGTCTCATCATCTTGGCAATGCTGTTAGCTGTTTTACATTCACAGTTGCCTTTATGGTGATTGCTGGGGTTCCCAGAAAGTGTTGCTACTGCAGGTTGCCCTGTTCCCACAAACCTTGTGCTTCAATTTTAGTTAATATATTTGTGGATTGATCACAGTCATAATAGCTTTTCCACATATTGGCATAATGACGATTAAGTATCATGCCCATGTCACAAGGAAAGCCTTTGTGAATGATCCAAGCAAATCTAAGATCATGGCAATTTGGCCTTGGGAAAGTGACTAACGTCACAAACCACAAATTGACAAGTGCATTGCTATTTTGGGAAACATCAATAAAAGAATGATAATTAGTCAGAAAATTGTCATTAAAGGCATAAAGGAAGATTAGAAATATAACAGAGTGCATCAGGTTTTCATTTACGCTTATAGATAATAAGGCGCTATTTTTTTTTAAACCTGGCTTCTGTTAATTTTGTGCCCCTTGCATTGGAGTTTGAGGGCTTAAGGAATCACAAAAAGTGCATGACAAACCTTTGCCACTGCCTGGCAGCATTATGTGGGCTGAAGCGGATTTTGGTGCCACCTGGCTGAGTACTGTTCTATCTGAACACCTAATCCTGCTTAGTTTCGGAACCAGTCTTCATGAAAAATAGTGCAAGGAGAGAAAGGTACCTCTGTGAAAGTCAAACATTTTACAACATATTTTAACACTGGTTCAAAAAGAAGCCCCACAAACGTGAGTTACTGAGGTCAATGTTTGGATCCTGATAGATGTTGCAGGGTATGTGCTGAGCTAGGAACTATGGGTCTGACCTAGAGTGTGGAGGACAGGGGACTCTGTCACATTTCTGACAGACTGCCCATCCGCTAAACTCTAAACCAGGCCGTTTGTCCAGTCTATTGTGGCCTTGCCCCAACATCCAGGAGTATTGGAAATGAATATTACAACTCATCACTATGATCACTGGTATCATCCTGGAGTCCAGCCTTTCAGAATTATTGTTTGGTTATTCAGATGAGAAACAAAGATAATCCCTACTAACACCCATTGGCAACGTCATGATGCGTATAGTTAAAGCAGCTCAGCTGACCATAGCCCCTTTCGGGAAGTCTTGACATCCTACTACACTTTATATATGGTGGACTATCATGTGGTCGATTCTTACTATGCAAAAACTTTCTGCTGTGATCCATGATAGAATCTTCAAATTTGATAAAGCCCTTTAAGACAAATACCATTCAAGAGGCTCATCATTAGACGGATGTCTGATGAAACCATTATAAAGTTTATGTGTTATGTAAACAAAGGATTTGGCTGAAAATCATCTCTCTTGGAAGACTAATTACCAATATTTATGAATCAAGGCATGGGACATTAAATATAGGGAACCATGGCTCTTCTTAAATTCAAGAAGCTTATTTTTATACTACAGATTTTGGAAGGGCCAATGCTGTCATGTTTATTGTATCAGTCTTATCCTCACCTAAAGATTGGTTTTATGAGTACTATTGCACCTACCATGTTGTCTATATAAACTCCTTAAATAAAGTTGTTAAATTTGACACAATCAAAAAATGAGAAAGAGGGGTGAAGTAAAGCATCAGAAAGGAGCGAGTTCTGACCTGTAGGGTGCAATAAATGGAAACATTCCTCTTATCATGTATGAACCAAACTTCAAGAATATATAAACACATGAGTGAACAAACAATGGCCTAGCCAATAGGCCAGTCATTAACTTCCAGTCTTTTGGCTCTGTGAAATGCTTTTTTTGTTTTGTCACAATTTTTGTAAATGTCTTTTAGGATTTACTGACTCTCGCCAATATCATAAATAGACATTGGTGAAAAGCAAACATATTTTTGGCCTTATGAAGCACACATTACCATTGCAATCCCTGCTAATGAAATGAACTACTTTGTGTGGATATGCTCCCCTGGGTATGTTTGTTAAATGCAGGAGGCCATGCGGGCCCCCCCCCCAGGCCCGGTGACCGCCACCTGAGCCATTGCAGTTTGCTATGGCATGGCGGGAGCACTGCCCCGCCATGCCATAGCAAACACTGCTTCACTTCCATGAAGTGAAGCAGAATTGCTTTTTGCCAAAGGGAGCAGCTCCCTATGCCCAAAAGCAATGCAGGCTCCCGCAGGAGGTTCGGCAGCCGGCCGGGACTGTGAGGGCCTTGGGGCTCCCCCACGGTCCCCAACAAGAGGCCAAGCCCTGGGAAATGGGGTCCCCAGGGCCAAAAAGAGCCTAGGAGGGGAGCCACTCAGACCCCTCCCTTTTAATCTTTTTTTTTAATGGCCGGGCACTTGGGTATTGGGTTTCTCAAAAAGGAGGAACCGGGAGCTTTTTAACCAGGTCCTGCACATATAATCTCAATTTAAGGTATGAAAAAATATCAATGTGCAGTACCTCTACTGAAGGAGTGTTCAGGTCTCTTATGGATTGCCCTCACACACCCCGGAGGATGTCATGCTTCATCACAGGGCTTTGCCCCTCATCGGGCTGGCGCTGCAATGCCTGACAGGCACTCGCGAAGGGGCTCTTTAACGGACATCTTTTTTTGATGAAGCCGTTGGGTGTGTGGGGGCAAACCATAAGAGACCTGAACAGTCCTTCACTATTGGAACTGCACATTGATATTTTTTCATACTGGGGTATGGGGTCCCACTCCTTAAAAAGAATAATTAAAGAAATGGCCAAGCCCCGGGGATGGGGTCCCCGGGGCCCAAAATGGTTTGGGGAAGGTGGGCTGCTCTGCCCCCATCCCTTAAAAAACATTTTTTTTTTTAATGGCCGGGCCTCGGGGGATGGGGTCCTTGGGGCCAAATCGGCCTGGGGAGGGGGGTGGGCACACTGCCCCTCCCTTTTTAATGCAATAAGAAAATGGGTCAGGCCCCAGGGAATGGGATCCCCGGTGCCTAAAGGGTGAAAGGGTAGGGGGGCACACAGCCCCCCTTCCTACAATACAAAAAAAGAACTGAAGCTGGCAACTCGCCAGAGGCCCCGCCCCCTTTCTCCTCTATTCTGCACACACGGCTCCAGGCGCGCTCGTAGTTGAGGGATGAAGTCCTTGTTGCTGCTGAGGGACCTTAGGGGCCAACTAGCCCACCAAGCGCCTCCAGTAAGCCCCACACAGTGGGATTGCTGAGAGGTGGTCGAAGGCCAAGCTCCTTTTTTTCAGCACTCTGCAAACACACCTCTTGAAACACTGCTGGTGGGGGATGTGGTCCCCTTGTGTCCTGAGGGCCTCAGGACTAAAGTAGACTTCATCCCTCAAGCAGCAGTGCACCAGGAGGCACGTTTGCAGACTCGTGGAGAAAGCAGGAGTGGCCTCTGACCACCTCTCGGCAATCCAGCTGTGTGGGGCTTACTGGAGATAACAGGAAGGCTAGTTGGCCCACAGGGACCCTCAAGAGGCAAGGAGACTTCATCCCCCAACCAAGAGCATGCCAGGAAGCACGTTTGCAGAGTGGTGAAGAAAGGGGGCATGGCCTGCGACCACCTCTCAGCAATTCCACTGTGTGGGGGATACTGGAGGTGTCAGGTAGGTTAGTTTGCATCTAAAGACCCCTAGCAGCGAAGGGGACTTCATCTCCCAAGCAAAAGTGCACCAGGAAGTGCGTTTGCAGAGTGGTGGACAAAGTGGCATGTCCTGCTATCGGAACTCAGCAATCCTACTGTGTGGGACTTACTGGAGGTAACAGGAGGGGTAGTTGGCCCCCAAGGACGTCCTTGGGGGCCAACTACCCCTCCTGTTACCTCCAGTAAGTCCCGCACAGTGGGATTGCTAAGAAGTCTTCGGAGGCCACGCCCCTTACTCTGCAAAGACACCTCCTGGTGCACTACTGGTTGGGAGATGAAGTCCACT
This sequence comes from Triturus cristatus, assembly GCF_964204655.1. NCBI lineage: Eukaryota > Metazoa > Chordata > Amphibia > Caudata > Salamandridae > Triturus > Triturus cristatus. The sequence goes on along the minus strand of NC_140591.1, from coordinate 1,237,929,496 downwards.
TTACTCCTGAGGGGTCTTGGGGGACAAGAAGCCCTCCTGGTAGCTCCTGTAAGTTCTACGCAGCGGAATTCCTGAGCGCTGGTTGAAGGCCCAGCCCCCTTTGCCCACCACTCTGCAAACGCGACTTCTAGTTAAAAAACCTTAGAAATTCACTGAAAAAAAACAGGTTTCAGGGACGCTATAGTTAGAATTTAGCATTTAAAAAACCTTAGAAATTCAGTAATTTGAGATGTCATCAGTGATGTCACTGACCATGTCATGCGTGATATAATATGTGACGTCATTAGCAGTGCATTGCAGGGTGCGAGTTAAATTTAGCTCAGCTAACTATAGCAGCGGAATTTCTCTGATTTTGTCCGAGTGAAATGTCAGCCTAACTATAACGTTCCAGTATTCTGTGTTTTTTTCAGTGAATTTCTAAGATTTAAAAGAAAACTAAATGCTTACTTTCTGGTAAAAAGCAGACGGGAAACAGCTCCGGTTTTCAGTTGGATTTATTGAGCAATTTCGAGCGCAGTTGAACTCACAGGTCCGTGAAACGCTAGGGCAGACGCGTTTCTTGCCGGAACGGCCTTCATCAGTGTCAGTCTCACAGGTAAGTTGATTCACCTGGGGTCCCAATTAGTAGTCTCTCAGCCCCTCCTCCTATTTACTGGTGTATACCTCCTCGCGCAGCATATCCCAGCCAACTGCATGATGGGTTGTGTAGTTCATCGTGGAAATTCATACAGTGATGAATTACGTCCAAAGCACCCAGTGGTGTCCAACAACTTGGCGCTGGGTCACACTCCACCGCAATTTCCCAGGGAAATGATAGTCCGGCTCATACCATTGTTGATCCCCTTGTCAGGCAGTGCAATACCGCTTCCTCTCTCCCCATGCTGAAGCTGACTGCACCGTGGCAATGACTCCGCTCGGGGGGGCTCTGTGTTGCATTTTGTGTGCACAACCAGGTTTGCTGACCTTCACACGGTGCTCCTGATAGAGAGGGCGTGCTCCCTGCCGGTGTCAGCAATGCTGGCCCAACATGCAAACCAATTCTGGTAAAAAGCAGGCGGGACACAGCTCCGGTTTTCAGGTGGATTTACTGAGCAATTCCGAGCACGGTTGAACTCACAGGTCTGTGAAACGCTAGGGCAGAACGGCCTTCATCAGTGCCAGTATCACAGGTAAGTTGATTCACCTGGGGTCCCAATTAGAAGTCTCTCAGCCCCTCCTCCTATTTAGAGGTGTATACCTCCTCACGCAGCATATCCCAGCAAAGTGCATGATGGTTCGTGTAGTTCATCGTGGAAATCCATACAGTGATGAACTACGTCCAAAACACCCAGTGGTGTCCCACAACGTGACAATGGGTCATACTCCACTGGAATTTTCCAGGGAAACGATAGTCCGGCTCATACCACTGTTGACCCCTTTGTCAGGCAGTACGGTACCGCCTCCTCTCTCCCCATGCTATATATATATATATTTTTTTTTATATATATATATATATATATATATATTCAATGAAAAAACCAAAGGTTTCACACACGTTATAGTTAGCTGGACATTTTACTCGTAAAAAACCATTGAAATTCCCCCGTTATAGTTAGTTAAGCTAACTATAACTAGCGCGCCCGCAATGCACTGCTGATGACGTCACATATTACATCACTCATGACATGGTCAGTGACATCACTCATGACATCACTGATGACATCTCAAATGACATCACTGATGACATCACTAATGACATCATCCCGTGAATGTGTGTTTTTCTGAAAATTAAATATGTTTTATATATGTATATCTCAAGGTCGATGGAAGAATAAATGGGTATATAAGTGTCTAAATGGATGATTTGTTTTTGAAAAATTGATTGTGTAACTGACTGATTAGGTGTATCATAGTGAATACATGGCTTAGTGAGTAATGTTTAAATATGTATATATCTGTATCAGTCTTTCACTTTGTGTATAAGTGGCTGCATGGGTTGGTGAGCAGCTACATGAGTGTTTATATAGGTTATTAGTTGGTTTTTTGGGTATCAGTATAAGTGTCTGATGTCTTTATGGTTCGATGGGGGGTATTACGTAGTGCATAGGTGCATGAATGAGTGACTTACTGTTTGTATGTGTTGAAGATAGTATGTGTGCAGGACTGCATGGGTGGATGAGTGTGTGTATGGGTGTGTTAGTGAGTGAATGACTGTCTCTACAGTGTTTTTATGAGTAACTACATATGTTTTAAACTAGTATATGTGACTATTGGTGTATATAAGTGAGTATATGTGAGAGTGAGAGATTGAAAGAGTTCCTGTATGAATAAGTATGTGTTTCTATAAGTGATTGTTTAAAAGACTAAGTATGTGTAAGTTTTTGTAGAAGTAAGTGTGGTGGTGTATGTATAACTGTATATGCAAGTAAATGGATGTTTGATTCTTTATTAGCATGAGTGACTATGTGTGTGAGTAACTCTACGGATGAGTGGCATTGTGTAACAGGATGTATAGGTGTATGAGTACATATGATGAGTGAGTACATGTATGAGTGACTGTATAGGACTGTTGGTGAATGAGTGGATGTGTATGTGGATCTTAGAATTACTGAAGAGGTTGTTGTAACTGGTATTGGTATGTCCATTGTTTTGAAAAGTTTAGTCTCTATTTATGAATGTGTGTATCAAAGGTTATATTAGGGTGAGAGGAGGTCTGCCACTCTATCACAAGGATGATGTCATTAGTGATGTCATCAGTGATGTCATTTGAGATGTCATCAGTGATGTCATGAGTGATGTCACTGACCATGTCATGAGTGATGTAATATGTGACGTCATCAGCAGTGCATTGCGGGCGCGCGAGTTATAGTTAGCTTAACTAACTATAACGGGGGAATTTCAATGGTTTTTTACGAGTAAAATGTCCAGCTAACTATAACGTGTGTGAAACCTTTGGTTTTTTCATTGAATTTCTAAGGTTTTTTAAATGCTAATTCCTAACTATAACGTGTGTGAAACCTATGGTTTTTTCATTGAATTAGCAAGGTTTTTTAAATGCAAATTCCTAACTATAACGTGTGTGAAACCTATGGTTTTTTCAGTGAATTTGTACGGTTTTTTAAATGCTAAGTTATGTATTTTTTTCTATTTTTTTTAGATATTTTTTTTTTTTAATTTTCTATCCTTTTTTTAAGACTGTGGTTAAATATTTAAAATTCTATAATATGTTTTTTTTTAAATATTTTATAATACAAAAAGGTAAAATTTATTAGCAATACATTTTTTCCTTTTTTTTTTTTTTTTTTTTTAGTACGCGTACCGTAAGCTTACGGTAAGCGTACGGTTTACGCAACGCCCGTAATTTTTCTACGCTGTTTGCGTATAGTTACGCAATTTGCGTAGCCGCGCGTACTCCGCGTGGGACGCGTACGCGTGTACGCTACACGCGCACGTTACGCGGAAGTGTCGGGTAGTGACTGTTATGCGCATGCGCGCAAGCGCGTGTCTTTTTTACGCGCATGCGCACTTTTGCCGTAAGCGTGCCGTAAGCGTACGGTAGGTCATGTGATCATGAAACACAACTTTTGATTGGTTGAAACTACTTTCAGTTCTAGAACTCTCCTACACCACACCCATTCCCCTCATTTCTGCTTGTGATCCCTTAGGAGAAGGAGCTGGGTTGTCTTTGTGATACGATGGCAGACCAGCAGAGCTCTTCTGAGAGTGAGGCTAGCACTAGCAGCACTACCTTGAGGCAGAGAGCGAGGAAACAAAAGACCTCTTATGTATGGGATTATTTTACTTTTCCAGAAGGCCAGCTAAAGGTAAATGCACCCTTAGTAACTTGTAAGCTGTGTAAGCGTGTACTTTCAAGAGGTAATCCTGACAGGAAGTATTCCTTTGGGAATCATACCATGATGAGGCACCTCAGGGATGTACACAGAAGGACACATGCTCGACTTTTTGGAGGTAACCCTTCAGAAAGTCAACCAAGCACATCCACAGCAGCTCAGCCTGGACCATCATCTGCAGGGCTGACTCCTTCTTCTGCAGGTCAGGTGAGCCCTTCATCTGTGGGGGGAGCATCTCCTTTTGCTGGCCCTCTGGAAATTAACCCTCGATTTCTGAGGGTTGATATTCGATGTGCCTCTTGTCATGATCTAATTTGTCATAGGGAGACCAGTGTTTCCCTAGTGGACCTCAAAATAGATCAGCACACTTGTCACAGAGACTAATTTTCCCATTCTTTCTTTCCTCTCTCCCTGCATGAACACAACGGCTCTTTTAAGAGCCAACCTTATCTTTCATCTTTTTTTTATAGATGTTTTTAAAAACTTTTTTTTTTTTTTTTTACCGTACGCGTACGGTGCGCGTAATTTTTTTTTTTTTTTTTTAAAAAACACTAAAAATCAATAATCACATTACAAGGACTTTGAAACACTACAATTATTATTATTGACTTACCATACCCACTCAAAAAAATATTTATTCATTTGTTTTTTTTTTTAAAAATTGCTTTAAAAATGGTTCTAGTTTTTGAACATTTTCTATATCAATCTGAAAAAAAAGAAAAAAGTATTAATATTTTTTAATCACCAGAGCAAAACGCAATAAATCTCTGCCTGTAATTCCTATTTGCACACAGAGTCATGTTTTCACATTAGTCCCAAAACGAAATTTCTTTGCCAATTTGAATGCACACTTACTGCTCTTTTTTTTTGGCAAGTGAAAATCACTTTTACAGACTGACACATTATGAAACCACTTTTCAGATTTTTTTAAAAAAGCCCATGTCCAGACTGCTTTTTCAGACCACCACCATGTGTATCCTCGGTGACTGCCTACACTCCAGCAAGGGCAACCAGCCTTAGTGATCCTGAATGTATTTGCATTACAGACTGAAACCTCAAAACCCCACTCGCTTCTAAATACTGTGCATGATTCCACATGGTAAGCAGCTGGGTGTGTGCTAAGAGTCTGCTTCTTCCCCCAAAAAATCGCTCCCCCTTTTTCCTACTAATGCAACTGTGAAATCACCAGAGCAAAACGCAATAAATCTCTGCCTGTAATTCCTATTTGCACACAGAGTCATGTTTTCACATTAGTCCCAAAACGAAATTTCTTTGCCAATTTGAATGCACACTTACTGCTCTTTTTTTTTGGCAAGTGAAAATCACTTTTACAGACTGACACATTATGAAACCACTTTTCAGATTTTTTTAAATTGCACATGTCCAGACTGCTTTTTCAGACCACCACCATGTGTATCCTCGGTGACTGCCTACACTCCAGCAAGGGCAACCAGCCTTAGTGATGCAGAATGTATTTACATTACAGACTGAAACCTGAAAACCCCACTCGCTTGTAAATACTGTGCATGATTATACATGGACAGGAGCTGGGTGTGTGCTAAGAGTCTGCTTCTTCCCCCAAAAAATCGCTCCCCCTTTTTCCTACTAATGCAACTGTGAAATCACCAGAACAAAACGCAATAAATCTCTGCCTGTAATTCCTATTTGCACACAGAGTCATGTTTTCACATTAGTCCCAAAACGAAATTTCTTTGCCAATTTGAATGCACACTTACTGCTCTTTTTTTTTGGCAAGTGAAAATCACTTTTACAGACTGACACATTATGAAACCACTTTTCAGATTTTTTTAAATTGCACATGTCCAGACTGCTTTTTCAGACCACCACCATGTGTATCCTCGGTGACTGCCTACACTCCAGCAAGGGCAACCAGCCTTAGTGATGCTGAATGTATAAGCATTACAGACTGAAACCTGAAAACCCCACTCGCTTGTAAATACTGTGCATGATTATACATGGACAGGAGCTGGGTGTGTGCTAAGAGTCTGCTTCTTCCCCCAAAAAATCGCTCCCCCTTTTTCCTACTAATGCAACTGTGAAATCACCAGAACAAAACGCAATAAATCTCTGCCTGTAATTCCTATTTGCACACAGAGTCATGTTTTCACATTAGTCCCAAAACGAAATTTCTTTGCCAATTTGAAAGCAGACTTACTGCTCTTTTTTTTTGGCAAGTGAAAATCACTTTTACAGACTGACACATTATGAAACCACTTTTCAGATTTTTTTAAAAAGCCCATGTCCAGACTGCTTTTTCAGACCACCACCATGTGTATCCTCGGTGACTGCCTACACTCCAGCAAGGGCAACCAGCCTTAGTGATGCTGAATGTATTTGCATTACAGACTGAAACCTGAAAACCCCACTCGCTTGTAAATACTGTGCATGATTATACATGGACAGGAGCTGGGTGTGTGCTAAGAGTCTGCTTCTTCCCCCAAAAAATCGCTCCCCCTTTTTCCTACTAATGCAACTGTGAAATCACCAGAGCAAAACGCAATAAATCTCTGCCTGTAATTCCTATTTGCACACAGAGTCATGTTTTCACATTAGTCCCAAAACGAAATTTCTTTGCCAATTTGAATGCACACTTACTGCTCTTTTTTTTTGGCAAGTGAAAATCACTTTTACAGACTGACACATTATGAAACCACTTTTCAGATTTTTTTAAATTGCACATGTCCAGACTGCTTTTTCAGACCACCACCATGTGTATCCTCGGTGACTGCCTACACTCCAGCAAGGGCAACCAGCCTTAGTGATGCTGAATGTATTTGCATTACAGACTGAAACCTGAAAACCCCACTCGCTTGTAAATACTGTGCATGATTATACATGGACAGGAGCTGGGTGTGTGCTAAGAGTCTGCTTCTTCCCCCAAAAAATCGCTCCCCCTTTTTCCTACTAATGCAACTGTGAAATCACCAGAACAAAACGCAATAAATCTCTGCCTGTAATTCCTTTTTACCACTTAAAAAATCACTTCATAAACACAACGGCTCTTTTTAGAGCCCCCTAATATCTAAACTCTTAAATCTGCATTTCATTTCTTTTTTAATTTTTTTTTTCTTCCGTACGCTTACCGTAAGCTTACCGTACGCGTACCCCGTGATTTTTTTTAAAATCAATAAATGTTTTCTTTGTACTTTTCTGTCCTTCTTTAACCCCATCACAAATGTAAGGGGGTCTGTAACTCTCCTCCTTGCCCCCTTTTCTTGTTTTCACTCTTTTTTTTCTGAGTGAAACACACAAAATGGCGGCCGCCGCCTCCTGGTTTCGGCTGATTCGAATGTTTACTAAGATCTAACAGCCAATCAGAATCGCGCTCGCGCACGCCACCGTACGCGTACGGTAAGCTTACGGTAAGCGTACCGTAAGCTGGCTCAGATATATATATTGATTTAAATGCTATTTTCTCAGGACCTACTGAACAGATTTACACCAAACCTACAAAAGGCACTTCCTTGACCTAGGGACTACCTCTCTGCCAAATTTCTAGTAATTCTGTTCAGCCGTTCGGGCTGTAGCCCTGTCTAAAGGTCCTATGGAAAAATGCATGGGAAAAACGCGTTTTGGGACCCCCCTTTTTTCTCAGCCCCCGCTTGACGAATCCCCCCGAGACTTTCAGGGTAGGAGCGGAGCGTAGCGCCCCACCTATTTTGAGAAATTCGCGAGGATTCGTCGACCGGCGCCAAAGTTATTCAAAATAGAATGTTGCGGATTTCCTATGGAAAAGGGGTCCTAACTATAACTACCTACTGGCGACCGCCAGTAGGTGTAATATATATATATATATATATATATATATATATATATATATATATATATATATATATATATATTTTCACTGAAAAAACCATAGGTTTCAGGGGTGTTATAGTTAGCTGGACTTTTCACTTGTACAAAACCATTGAAATTCCCCCATTATAGTTAGTTCAGCTAACTATAACTCGCGCGCCCGCAATGCACTGCTGATGACGTCACATATTACATCACTCATGACATGATGAGTGACATCACTCATGACATCACTGATGACATCTCAAATGACATCACTGATGACATCACTGATGACATCATCCAGTGAATGTGTGTTTTTCTGAAAATTAAATATGTTTTATATATGTATATCTCAAGGTCGATGGAAGAATAAATGGGTATATAAGTGTCTAAATGGATGATTTGTTTTTGAAAAATTGATTGTGTAACTGACTGATTAAGTGTATCATAGTGAATACATGGCTTAGTGAGTAATGTTTAAATATGTAAATATCTGTATCAGTCTCTCACTTTGTGTATAAGTGGCTGCATGGGTTGGTGAGTAGCTACATGGGTGTCTATATAGGTTATTAGTTGGTTTTTTGAGTATCAGTCTGAGTGTCTGCATGGTTCGATGGGGGGTATTACGTAGTGCATAGGTGCATGAATGAGTGACTCACTGTTTGTATGTGTTGAACACAGCATGTGTGCAGGACTGTATGGGTGGATGAGTGTGTGTATGGGTGTGTTAGTGAGTGAATGACTGTCTCAATAGTGTCTTTATGAGTAACTACATATGTTTTAAACTAGTATATGTGACTATTGGTGTATATATGTGAGTATATGTGAGAGTGAGAGATTGAAAGAGTTCCTGTATGAATAAGTATGTGTTTCTATAAGTGATTGTTTAAAAGACTAAGTATGTGTAAGTTTCCGTAGAAGTAAGTATGGTGGTGTGTGTATAACTGTATATGCAAGTAAATGTATGTTTGATTCTTTATTAGCATGAGTGACTATGTGTGTGAGTAACTCTATGGATGAGTGGCATTGTGTAACAGGATGTATAGGTGTATGAGTACATATGATGAGTGAGTACATGTATGAGTGACTGTATAGGACTGTTGGTGAATGAGTGGATGTGTATGTGGATCTTAGAATTACTGAAGAGGTTGTTGTAACTGGTATTGGTATGTCCATTCTTTTGAAAATTTTAGTCTCTATTTTTGAATGTGTGTATCAAAGGTTATATTAGGGTGAGAGGAGGTCTGCCACTCTATCACAAGGATGATGTCATCAGTGATGTCATTTGAGATGTCATCAGTGATGTCATGAGTGATGTCACTGACCATGTCATGAGTGATGTAATATGTGACGTCATCAGCAGTGCATTGCGGGCGCGCGAGTTATAGTTAGCTGAACTAACTATAACGGGGGAATTTCAATGGTTTTGTACAAGTGAAAAGTCTAGCTAACTATAACACCCCTGAAACCTATGGTTTTTTCAGTGAATTTCTGAGGTTTTTTAAATGCTAATTCCTAACTATAACGTGCCTGAAACCTATGGTTTTTTCTGTGAATTTCAAAGGTTTTTTAAATGCTAATTTCTAACTATGCCTACAGAGATAGGACATGTGAAGAAAGAAGAAAAAATGCACAGAAAGAAACAAAAGAAGTGCAGAAAGAAGCAACAGAAGTCCTCAAATACGAAGATAAGTGCAGGAAGAAGGATAACGTGCAGAAAGAACAAAAAGAAGAGCAGAAAGAAGCCTTGTTGCAAAATCATCCTGTACCCTCAACTTTTTCAGACGGTTACTGGTGGTAACTGAGTCTGACTAACCAGTCCTAGAGCCAGTGCTATGTTAAAAGACACTTAGAATACAGTGAAAACACCTACATACACTAGGGAACATTATGCGTTGGGGTCCCCCTGTGATTAGCATGACCTCCTCTGTAAGCCCCTAGTGTATAATAGGGCATGGGGATTAAAACTACCTCTTAAAACAGGCCACAGGGCGTTTTTGCACACGTTAACTCAGGCCCCGTCCCCTCCCTTCACCACTGTGTAAACACGCCCTGTGTCCATTTTTAGTTGGGAGATTAAGTTCATTTGAATCCTGAGGGTCCCTAGGGTCCAACTAGCCCACTAGGTACCTCCAGTAAGTGCCACAGAGCTGCGTTACAGAGAGGTGTAAAAAGTGGCACGGCCTGGACCACCTCTCTGCAATGCAGCTCAGTGGCGCTTACTGGAAGCACTTGGTGGGCTAGTTAGCCCCCAGGGGCCCTCAGTATTGAAGGGAAATTATATCCCCAATTTAAAACGTGCCATAGTGCGTGTTTGCACACGTCACCTCAGGCCCCGTCCCCTCCCTTTACCACTGTGTAAACGCGCCCTGTGGCTGTTCTAAGTTGAGAGATTAAGTCCCCCTGAATCCTAAGGGTCCCTAGGGTCAAACTAGACCACTAGGTACCTCCAGTAAGCGCCACAGAGCTGCGTTGCAGAGAGGTGTAAAAAGGGGCTTGGCCTCAGAACACCTGGCTGCAGCGCAGCTCCCTGGCGCATACTGGAGATGCCTGTTGGGGGCGCGTTTGCAGAGTGCTGCACGGAGGGGGCATGGCCTCCGGCACGATGCCAGTCTTTTATTTATTTTAGTTTTTTAAGAAGGGGGGCTGTTTGGTTCCCCTTCTTATTCTAATTTATTGGCCCTGATGACCCCATCCCCCAGGGCCAGTCTCCTAATTATATTTTTTTGACCCCAATCCCCAGGGCCGGCCACTGTTTTTTATTATTTTTAAAAAATATATATTTATAGACACACCTAGGACATGCTGGACAAACCGTACGTACCTATCACCATGACGATTTGCGTGATATTCATTAAAAGGCGACTATGCATGCAATGAATCCACGTGGAATGTATTTACACCACTAGTGAAGCTCTGACATGTCTGATGCCCTACCGTGCCTAATCCTGGTAGACACCCTTGTCGTTTATTTATACAAACATGGGTAGCTATTGACGGGCACATTTAATACACATGCACACCAAGCCATTCAAAGGGGATTCGACAAAAATTCGACCAAAACTATGCAAGAAACCCCCCTCACGGTTAATAAAACACACATCCACTGCCGGATGTGTTATACTTTTTATTTTACTCTCTGGAAAGGGGACGAACATCACTTGAGAGTCACAGCGTGCTCCTGACAGAGCCCAATGCTGTGTTACACCCACCATTGCCTGCCGAGTGCCACACACCTCTGTGTTGTATTCCACTAGCTAGTGCATATGCTATGACACTCTCTAGCCCATGTGCACTGTAACACCACCCCGTGAATATGTCATGCCACACTTGTCTTCGCACGGGTTATATTGCCCCATCTAACGTGCCTTTCTCGATGCCTATGTTATAACGCACAGTGCTATGCCATACATATTACAATCTGGGATCCATATCTTTGTCACAGTGCATATGCAACGTTACACTCCCCAGCACATATTTTATATTACAACTTTAGAGACTAGTTAGGTTACACAACACTGCCCTGTGCATATTACACTCCAAGGCGCATATCGCATAGCACGCGCTAGTGCCTGTGCTATCTCGCGCTCTCCAATGAATCTGTCATTACGCACAATGTATTGCATATTATATTTCACGCCCGGTTCATCTTATATCACACTTTTTGGTGCATAGTTTATACCATACACTATATCTAGTTTTCATTTTCAATCGTGCTCTCAGGACTATGTTCTATATAACACTGTGTTCACCTACCCTTTTCACGGGCATTACATTTTGCGATAGGGGGTGGAGGGTCAGGGGGTGTTTCTGCCAAGTGAGCCCGGAGTCACAGTCACAAACGTCCTCTTCTTCCTGAATAAAAGTGAGATTATGCTGCATACTTGTTCATATTTTAAGTAGTTCGCACAGACACAATGTTTTAAAAACAATAAAGTTCCTAATACCCGCCTTCTCTGAACAGTTAGCTTGCTGCCCCATCCCCTTCCTCCCTATCCTCTGTTGTGTGAATCCATGGACTAGCCTCCTCCCTCCTGCCATGCATGGTCTGATGTGCTGCCACTGCCCTCAATTTAGTATGATGTACCAGTCCACTCCTCCTGCCCTCCATTGCCCAATTCTATGCCCCATCATTGACCTCCTGCTTAAACTCTGTGCTTAGCTTGCTGCCCCTATTCTCCTTCCCCCTGCCCTCCGATGTCTTTGTGCATGCCCCTGCTCCATCCTTTTTGCCCACCATGTCCCATGGACCTGCCACTCCTATCTACTCTGAGTGTTCTGTTGAGCTGCCACTCCCCTCCCACCTGCCTAGCATTGTCAGATGACTGTAACCTGTCCCTGCCACCTCCACCCTGCCTGTCCACATGCCATGCCCCTATCCTCTTCCTCCTGTCCTACATGGTCCATTGTACTGCCACACCCTTCTGCCCTCCCTGGTCTGTTGTGCTGCAACTGCTCCTCCTGCCTGCCCCGTGTGGTCTGTTGTGAGGTCCCTTTCCCTGAACTTTCTTGTCTGTGCACAGGTCCTGACCCTCCCTTCTATCCTCCATCGTCCTTTGTGCATGCCCCTCCACCCTCCTTCTTGCCCATCATAGCCATTGTGCTGCCACTAACCCTCCCACTTGCCATGCATGGTCTTCTGTGCTGCCATGGCCCCTCCCACCTTCCCTGTGTGGTCAGTTAGCTGCCCCTGACCCCCTCCCACCTTCCCTCCATGGTCTGTGTGTATGCCATCACAGTCTCACTGTTGCTCTTCATGGTGTGTCTTGCTTCTAGTGCCCATCCTGCCTGACCTCCATGGCTATCTTGCTGCTCCTGCCCTGCCCCCTTGCCCCCAGCCCTACTCCCTCCCTCCTGGCTTGTCTGTTCCATTGTAATGCCCCTGATCCGTCCCTCCTGCCCTTTATGGTCTGTTATGCTGCAGCTTTCTCTCCTGTCTGTCCATTATGGTCAGCTAGCTACCATTGCCTCTTGCCCCTCTGTTCTCTGTTGTCCATGTGCATGGTCCTGTCCCCTCCCTCTTGCTTTCTATGGATTGTTGTGCTGCACTCCCATCCTGCATGCCCTGTGTGGTGTATTGTGCTGCTGCAAACCCTGATGCCTGCCCTGCAGGGTCAGTTTGGTGCACCTCTCCATGTCCCTCCTGTCCTCTGTTATCCAAGTCCATGTCCCTATCCCATTTCCTTCCATGATCCAATGTACCATACTTGCGAACATTTTGAACTTGGTAAGAGGGAGATTTTGAAAAAAAACTGGGGTATTGATTTTCCCCTTTGAGTTACATTGAAAAAGAGGATATTGTAGACAGGAGACAGATCAAATAAAGCCCATTTGAGCTTAAAAACATTGGACGTTTCCTGGCTGAATCGGGTCTGTTGGCATGTATGGTTGTACTACCATTGCCTCTTCCTTCTGCCCACAATGGTCTATTACATTGCCACAGCCTTGAAGGAGGGTAGATTTTGTATCACAGGGGGCCCCTGGCCCGTTCTGTCCACACCTGAAGTATGAGACCCTTGTCCTTGCCCTGCCAGCTGCATTTGTAGGCCGTATTAAATTGACCAGCGGGTCCTGTGTTGCTATATAATTATCCTGAGACATCCTTACCACTCAGCCAGCATAAAACCCCTGTGTAGGCCCTTCTGTTCAATATGTAGGCCTCTTTGTTAAATTGACCATAGCTCTGCAATTTTAGTGTATAGCAGTCTGAAGGCAGGTCTGCGAGGCCTTCTGATCCAAACTAGTAGCCCCCACCCTACCCGAGTGCTCCGTGCTCGGTATCAAAGTTCAACATCCCCCTGAAGCTGTCGACATACAGTAGGCTGCATCCTGGACTGGTACTTGCTTCCTGGGCAGGTTTCCCGCTTTTAAGGAAGTGGCAACCGCAGAGCGTCAAGTTAGGAGAACTGAGGAGATTTTATACATGAATATATTGAATTCCCGTACAATACCCATTATTTTCTGCTTGCTCTATGGAACTTACGATAAGCGATTGGCCTGAGAGACTGACCTTTTCACCCAGTCCATTGTCAGCATTAAGTGGGTAAATGACGAAATGTCTGGTAAAATCTGCAGACGAAGCTTTTGGGTAGCATACGTAGGTAGATGTAGCGTGCAAAGGAGCCCACAAAATGATATAAAAAGGGAGCACCCACAGATATCGACGGACTACCTCGCCGTCTGTATGTAGGTTAACAGGCAGTGCAGGTTTTCCCCAAGAGCTGGGAGCTCTTGTCTTCCTTTGCTTAAAATGTCTTGCTCTGCTTTGCTTGAAGTATCTTATTCTATTTTACCTATATGAAATGTCATGTTATGTTTAACCATTGTTCTCTTTACTTTTGCATTTAAAAGATTTTGTATTGTAATTGCAGGAATGCTTGCTCTAAGAGTAAACGTGAGTGTTCCTAGGTAACATTTTCCTTGGTGTAACTTGTTTCTCATGATGCATTTATAGATGTGTTTTCTCTCTCTCTCTGTCAGTACATTAATTGAGATACAGAGAATATTATGACAGCTGTATGATTATCTGGATTCTGTATTTTGTACTTTATGTCTCTATTCTGCGGTTTCTTTGAAGTTGCATCTTCTCATTAAACTGCCATTGTATTCTGCCTCCAATTCCATGTCTCATATGTCTGTTTTCTTCATTTTTGGAGCAAGCGTTCCTAGGCACCCCGGCTCAAATTAAGGTGCCCCTTTTGTCCCTGACTCACTCTCCTGCTCAGTTCTGTGGTGGCTCCCGGGGATCTGGGGACCGCCCCTAGCTTCCTTGACCCGTAATAGATCTTCCCTCCAACAGCCTCTCTTGCAAGTCCTGTATTGTTGGTTTGTTGCCCCTGCCCCCCTTTCCACTGCCCTCCATAGTCTGTTGTGCTTCCACGGCCCTTCCTGCCTGCTCAGTGTGGTTAAATTGTTGCCTTTGCACTCTCCTACCTGCCTTCAATTTTCAGAGTCCGTGCCCCTGGCCTCTGCCTCTCAACAGTATCCTAATGAAGAACTAGATTGCTAACATTCTATATTTATTACAAAAGTGTGGAACGCCTGACATCATCTTGATGTAATCAAAACTGTAATACCTAGAGCATTTCCTTTAGAAATTACATATATTAGAGGGTCTTATTGGCATCAAAATTATGGTTAGTGCTCTAAAAGACTAAAATAAGGACATATTTTCTGAGTTTTCAAATAGCGACAAAGAACTTTTAAATTATTTGTTATCTTTATGTTTTTTTATCCAGTTGACCACTTGATTAAATGTTGCACTTAGGGGAGAGGATGTGGTGTTACTTCCAGAACTGCAGACTTTGCAACTGGGGAACCAGGTTGAAGTTTCTGCTTCAGCTCGACATTCTGTGATTCTGGTCAAATCACTTAGTCTCCCCATGTCTACAACCAAAATGAATTTGTTCTTGTGTGATGTAACCAATGCTCATGTAAAGCACTCCAATACCTGACAAGTCTGCACTATATAACACTGCAAAAACACAAAATAATAAGTGTTTTGCACACTTCTGTCATTGGGCTATATTTGGGCTACATCTGGGTGATTTTGGGCTACATTTGGGCTCTTTTGTCTCCGGTGGCCATCTTGGGAGATTTATTTGTTATGAAGTTTCCTAATTTCCTCATGTACTGCAGTCTCCTCAGTAGGAAATGCTTTCAGTTTTTTACTTTGATTCCATCATGAAGGTATTCAGATATGTCACACATTTGCCATAAATTCTGAATGTTAGCACTCTAGTTGCTCATTAGATCACTGTAGTAAAACTACTGCACCATGGAAGTCTGCTCCTGGTATTAAAAGTGCATGTTTCAGTCTGCATGTCAGAATTTTTTAATGAAATAGAAGAGGATTTGAGAAGTCACTCAAAATGTGCCCTCATTTTCTTTCTTCAGCATTAATCATAATTTCTATGGCAAAATGAACCTCCTCATTGTGTTTTTAAGTGTTACCAGTTTATTCCAATCAAGATGGCTTCAGGTGTGCCATACTTTTGTCATAATGAAGACAGTAAGCGCTCTAGTTGTTTTTAAGAACATTCTGGGACATTCTGTCATTGGGCTATACATGGGCTACATATGGGTGATATTTGGGCTACATTTGGGCTCTTTTGTCTCTGGTGGCCATCTTGGGAGACTTATTTGTTATGAAGTTTCCTAATTTCCTCATTTACTGCAGTCTCCTCAGTAGGAAATACTTTCAGTTTTTTACTTTGATTCCATCAAGAAGGCATTCAGATGTGTCACACATTTGCCATAAATTCAGAATGTTAGCACTCTTTTTGCTCATTAGATCACTGTAGTAAAGCTACTGCTCACCAGGGAAAACTGCTGCTGGTATTGAAAGTGCATGTTTCAGTCTGCATGTCAGAATTTTTTAATGAAATAGAAGAGGATTTGAGAAGTCACTCAAAATGTGCCCTAATTTTTCTTTCTGCAGCACTAATCATACTTTTTATGGAAAAATGAACCCCCTCATTTTGTTCCTTTTTAAATTAAATGTTTTAAGAGTTACCACTTTAATCCAAGCAAGATGGCTTCAGGTGTGCCATACGTTTATCATAAGTAGGACTGTTAGCGCTCTAGTAGTTCTTTGGAACACTCTGGGAAGCTGCAGTAGAACACAAAGGAATCAACTGACAGTCTCTGCCCTTGTTGGATGTACATGTTTTACTGAGAATGTCAGACTTCATTCTCACATGACTGAGAAAGATAATGTGAATTTACAGAAAATAAGCTCTCAGTTTAGCCTATAGATCACCTTCCAAACCTCTGTGGTAAAAGCATGAGAAAATATTTTTCTCTCAATCATGATATCCCAGCAGAAGGCTTTTTCACATGGTGAAATCACCTTAGAACATACCACAATTCCTAAAATGAGTATGGTACCATCAACAAATGATTTATAATGTAACTAAAGTCTTAAAACCTTCTATTAACTGCAATGCTTTTTAATGAGGTGCTATCATGTATATTGGTCCCAAGATGGCTGCCAACACTTCTTGGATGAAGTGCTGACAGCCAATCAGATCTCAGGATGAGATGTGTGGTTAGGCTCCGCCCACATATATATATGCTTTTAAATGCTATTTTCTCAGGAAATACTGAACAGATTTACACCAGACCTGCAAAAGGCACTTCCTTGACCTTATGGCTACCTCTCTGCCAAATTTCAAGTAATTCTGTTCAGCCGTTCGGGCTGTAGCTGTGTCTAAAGGTCCTATGGAAAAATGCATGGGGAAAACGCGTTTTGGGACCCCCCTTTTTTCTCGGCCCCTGCTTGACGAATCCCCCCGAGACTTTCAGGGTAGGAGCGGAGCGTAGCGCCCCACCTATTTTGAAAATTTCGCGAGGATTCGTCGACCGGCGCCAAAGTTATTCCAAATAGAATGTTGCGGATTTCCTATGGAAACAGGGTCCTAACTATAACTACCTACTGGCGACCGCCAGTAGGTAATATATATATATATATATATATGAATGTAAATTCGTCTCTAATGCTGCCTTGGTTAGGAAGACGAAAGAACGGACCCAAAACTTCGGTGCCAATCACTGAGATTTTAATTCAAATTTCTCTGTACCAGTCCGCCATGACGCGTTTCAGCCCCCACTCGGGCCTTGATCACATGACACGTTGCAGTGGGGAATAACAGTTTTTAAAGGGGAAACAACACCGGAAATGACCTCATCATGGACATTGAGGAGTTACTACATATCCATAGTTACAATCTTATTGTATAAAATACAAAAATAATTGTGCGCAAATGTGGATGATTCACAATTCATACTCGTATTTACAAATAAATAATTGTATAAATATACTATGAACATATATACAACATAGAAAAATATTTATATACAATTTCATATCAAAAATAAATTCATGACATATATAATATATATATAAAAATGTTTTCCTCTAATACATCCACTGCTACTGTTTAAATGTCCTAGTTGCATAAAATGAATCTTTACTTCCAACAAGATTTAATTAAACGATTCATTGCGCACTACGATAGTTCGTAATATCTTAACCTCGATTGCGCCCCAGTGGGCCAACTAGTCTTAGATTTCATTTCTATCTTGGTAACATCATCCAAATTGGTCCCCTAATGTCTTCCTAACAAATCTAACGGATGTTGATGTATGAATACTTACACAACCATTTTATCAGTAAAAGACAGGTAATTTCTACCCTATCCAATCCTTAGCCCCCCACTTTACACATTTTCAAAGACTGTCAGTCAATTTCTTAACATTCAAGATTGGAGTTTTTTTGCATAGTTTTCCAATTTTTTCATCATGTTTATATTTTTGCGCCTTGTTAAAAAGATATACCTCTAATTCTTTTCTATATTCACTCCATACTGATTTCATTGATTTCTCCCTTTTCCCCCTGTTGAGATTATACCTCTATCTACTATTTCCTATCTCCACATGGAAATGGAAATGCAAAAGAAAAGGGGAAAAAATAAAAAAACTCCTATTAAAAACATGTTGCTGCATGCTCCCTACGGGAAAACACTATGAGCCCATACTGTGTCCCATCATAGAGTACAAGATAGGAGAGATTTGAAGTGGAAAATGGATAGTGTAGAGGCTGTAGGTGGTGATAGAGACATTGTTTAGCCATATGGGAACTAGAGACATGTGAAAAAATCCTCACTAGAGTTAAGGCCATTCGGGTTCTTCGTATCTAACTCTAAAATGTACCTAGTTTCAAGTAGCCTAAGTTTGGCCTCCCGATTGCCACCACGTTTTAATGGTAAGACTGCGTCAATGACATAATATTGAAGGAGGCCAGAATTGCTATTGTGCTTCCCTTCAAAATGCCTCGCCACAGGATAGGTCTGATCTTTATTGGAAATCGCCCTGATATGCTGTAAAATCCTTTTGTGGACTGGTAGCTTGGTGCTACCGACATATTTGAGTCCACAGGGACATGCCAAAATATAGATTGCAAATTCGGTTTTGCATGAAAGTCTTTTGCCAATTTCCATGGGCATGGTCTTAAAAGGACTTACAAAATGTGTTTTGCTGCATCCGAATTTGCACGCTTTGCAGTTTGAACATTTCTTAAAACCTTTCACCTGTGACAACCACGTGTTTGCTGGGGTCGATTCTGGACTGCTACTTACCAAGCCATCCCGCTTCCTCTCTCCCCATGCTGAAGCTGACTGCACCGTGGCAATGACTCCGCTCGGGGGGGGCTCTGTGTTGCATTTTGTGTGCACAACCAGGTTTGCTGACCTTCACACGGTGCTCCTGATAGAGAGGGCGTGCTCCCTGCCGGTGTCAGCAATGCAGGCCCAACATGCAAACCAATTCTGGTAAAAAGCAGGCGGGACACAGCTCCGGTTTTCAGGTGGATTTACTGAGCAATTCCGAGCGCGGTTGAACTCACAGGTCTGTGAAACGCTAGGGCAGAACGGCCTTCATCAGTGCCAGTCTCACAGGTAAGTTGATTCACCTGGGGTCCCAATTAGAAGTCTCTCAGCCCCTCCTCCTATTTAGAGGTGTATACCTCCTCACGCAGCATATCCCAGCAAAGTGCATGATGGTTCGTGTAGTTCATCGTGGAAATCCATACAGTGATGAACTACGTCCAAAACACCCAGTGGTGTCCCACAACGTGACAATGGGTCATACTCCACTGGAAATTTCCAGGGAAACGATAGTCCGGCTCATACCACTGTTGACCCCTTTGTCAGGCAGTACGGTACCGCCTCCTCTCTCCCCATGCTATATATATATATATATATATATATATATATATATATATATATATATATATATATATATATATATATATATATATATCAAACAAGTTTGCCTGTCAAGGAGGAAGCCCACAGCAGGTAGGTTCTGTAGCCAACAATTTTTATTTGAGCGAAATGCGAGGAAACACTAGCTCTGCATCATCCAGTTGAAGTCCAGTCTGACGCGTTTCGTGGATGACCACTTTATCAAAGACACCGGACTTGGAGCGCTGATAGAAGGCAATTTGTCGGCACCATTTAAATCTTCGTGAGCACGCCCAGTGGGCGTGGCCGCTACTGTGGCATGATGGTAAACGTAGTGCTGAATATTTCTCTAGTGAGCTGCCATTGTATCAACCTTGAATTTGTCCAATAATACCACAGTGGGTCGTGATGCACAGCTCGAGTCCCCGCAAATATCGGTGCTGCTTCAAACAACAGGCTCCTGCAGCCATGGCAGCGACGTCGGTTGACGTAACTGCTGGAGCGCTGGAAAAGCACCCGGGCCCCCTCCGCGGCTCAGGCCAGCCGCTAAATTCCAATCAAACAAGTTTGCCTGTCAAGGAGGAAGCCCACAGCAGGTAGGTTCTGTAGCCAACAATTTTTATTTGAGCGAAATGCGAGGAAACACTAGCTCTGCATCATCCAGTTGAAGTCCAGTCTGACGCGTTTCGTGGATGACCACTTTATCAAAGACACCGGACTTGGAGCGCTGATAGAAGGCAATTTGTCGGCACCATTTAAATCTTCGTGAGCACGCCCAGTGGGCGTGGCCGCTACTGTGGCATGATGGTAAACGTAGTGCTGAATATTTCTCTAGTGAGCTGCCATTGTATCAACCTTGAATTTGTCCAATAATACCACAGTGGGTCGTGATGCACAGCTCGAGTCCCCGCAAATATCGGTGCTGCTTCAAACAACAGGCTCCTGCAGCCATGGCAGCGACGTCGGTTGACGTAACTGCTGGAGCGCTGGAAAAGCACCCGGGCCCCCTCCGCGGCTCAGGCCAGCCGCTAAATTCCAATCAAACAAGTTTGCCTGTCAAGGAGGAAGCCCACAGCAGGTAGGTTCTGTAGCCAACAATTTTTATTTGAGCGAAATGCGAGGAAACACTAGCTCTGCATCATCCAGTTGAAGTCCAGTCTGACGCGTTTCGTGGATGACCACTTTATCAAAGACACCGGACTTGGAGCGCTGATAGAAGGCAATTTGTCGGCACCATTTAAATCTTCGTGAGCACGCCCAGTGGGCGTGGCCGCTACTGTGGCATGATGGTAAACGTAGTGCTGAATATTTCTCTAGTGAGCTGCCATTGTATCAACCTTGAATTTGTCCAATAATACCACAGTGGGTCGTGATGCACAGCTCGAGTCCCCGCAAATATCGGTGCTGCTTCAAACAACAGGCTCCTGCAGCCATGGCAGCGACGTCGGTTGACGTAACTGCTGGAGCGCTGGAAAAGCACCCGGGCCCCCTCCGCGGCTCAGGCCAGCCGCTAAATTCCAATCAAACAAGTTTGCTTGTCAAGGAGGAAGCCCACAGCAGGTAGGTTCTGTAGCCAACAATTTTTATTTGAGCGAAATGCGAGGAAACACTAGCTCTGCATCATCCAGTTGAAGTCCAGTCTGACGCGTTTCGTGGATGACCACTTTATCAAAGACACCGGACTTGGAGCGCTGATAGAAGGCAATTTGTCGGCACCATTTAAATCTTCGTGAGCACGCCCAGTGGGCATGGCCGCTACTGTGGCATGATGGTAAACGTAGTGCTGAATATTTCTCTAGTGAGCTGCCATTGTATCAACCTTGAATTTGTCCAATAATACCACAGTGGGTCGTGATGCACAGCTCGAGTCCCCGCAAATATCGGTGCTGCTTCAAACAACAGGCTCCTGCAGCCATGGCAGCGACGTCGGTTGACGTAACTGCTGGAGCGCTGGAAAAGCACCCGGGCCCCCTCCGCGGCTCAGGCCAGCCGCTAAATTCCAATCAAACAAGTTTGCCTGTCAAGGAGGAAGCCCACAGCAGGTAGGTTCTGTAGCCAACAATTTTTATTTGAGCGAAATGCGAGGAAACACTAGCTCTGCATCATCCAGTTGAAGTCCAGTCTGACGCGTTTCGTGGATGACCACTTTATCAAAGACACCGGACTTGGAAAGCTGATAGAAGGCAATTTGTCGGCACCATTTAAATCTTCGTGAGCACGCCCAGTGGGCGTGGCCGCTACTGTGGCATGATGGTAAACGTAGTGCTGAATATTTCTCTAGTGAGCTGCCATTGTATCAACCTTGAATTTGTCCAATAATACCACAGTGGGTCGTGATGCACAGCTCGAGTCCCCGCAAATATCGGTGCTGCTTCAAACAACAGGCTCCTGCAGCCATGGCAGCGACGTCGGTTGACGTAACTGCTGGAGCGCTGGAAAAGCACCCGGGCCCCCTCCGCGGCTCAGGCCAGCCGCTAAATTCCAATCAAACAAGTTTGCCTGTCAAGGAGGAAGCCCACAGCAGGTAGGTTCTGTAGCCAACAATTTTTATTTGAGCGAAATGCGAGGAAACACTAGCTCTGCATCATCCAGTTGAAGTCCAGTCTGACGCGTTTCGTGGATGACCACTTTATCAAAGACACCGGACTTGGAGCGCTGATAGAAGGCAATTTGTCGGCACCATTTAAATCTTCGTGAGCACGCCCAGTGGGCGTGGCCGCTACTGTGGCATGATGGTAAACGTAGTGCTGAATATTTCTCTAGTGAGCTGCCATTGTATCAACCTTGAATTTGTCCAATAATACCACAGTGGGTCGTGATGCACAGCTCGAGTCCCCGCAAATATCGGTGCTGCTTCAAACAACAGGCTCCTGCAGCCATGGCAGCGACGTCGGTTGACGTAACTGCTGGAGCGCTGGAAAAGCACCCGGGCCCCCTCCGCGGCTCAGGCCAGCCGCTAAATTCCAATCAAACAAGTTTGCCTGTCAAGGAGGAAGCCCACAGCAGGTAGGTTCTGTAGCCAACAATTTTTATTTGAGCGAAATGCGAGGAAACACTAGCTCTGCATCATCCAGTTGAAGTCCAGTCTGACGCGTTTCGTGGATGACCACTTTATCAAAGACACCGGACTTGGAGCGCTGATAGAAGGCAATTTGTCGGCACCATTTAAATCTTCGTGAGCACGCCCAGTGGGCATGGCCGCTACTGTGGCATGATGGTAAACGTAGTGCTGAATATTTCTCTAGTGAGCTGCCATTGTATCAACCTTGAATTTGTCCAATAATACCACAGTGGGTCGTGATGCACAGCTCGAGTCCCCGCAAATATCGGTGCTGCTTCAAACAACAGGCTCCTGCAGCCATGGCAGCGACGTCGGTTGACGTAACTGCTGGAGCGCTGGAAAAGCACCCGGGCCCCCTCCGCGGCTCAGGCCAGCCGCTAAATTCCAATCAAACAAGTTTGCCTGTCAAGGAGGAAGCCCACAGCAGGTACGTTCTGTAGCCAACAATTTTTATTTGAGCGAAATGCGAGGAAACACTAGCTCTGCATCATCCAGTTGAAGTCCAGTCTGACGCGTTTCGTGGATGACCACTTTATCAAAGACACCGGACTTGGAGCGCTGATAGAAGGCAATTTGTCGGCACCATTTAAATCTTCGTGAGCACGCCCAGTGGGCGTGGCCGCTACTGTGGCATGATGGTAAACGTAGTGCTGAATATTTCTCTAGTGAGCTGCCATTGTATCAACCTTGAATTTGTCCAATAATACCACAGTGGGTCGTGATGCACAGCTCGAGTCCCCGCAAATATCGGTGCTGCTTCAAACAACAGGCTCCTGCAGCCATGGCAGCGACGTCGGTTGACGTAACTGCTGGAGCGCTGGAAAAGCACCCGGGCCCCCTCCGCGGCTCAGGCCAGCCGCTAAATTCCAATCAAACAAGTTTGCCTGTCAAGGAGGAAGCCCACAGCAGGTAGGTTCTGTAGCCAACAATTTTTATTTGAGCGAAATGCGAGGAAACACTAGCTCTGCATCATCCAGTTGAAGTCCAGTCTGACGCGTTTCGTGGATGACCACTTTATCAAAGACACCGGACTTGGAGCGCTGATAGAAGGCAATTTGTCGGCACCATTTAAATCTTCGTGAGCACGCCCAGTGGGCGTGGCCGCTACTGTGGCATGATGGTAAACGTAGTGCTGAATATTTCTCTAGTGAGCTGCCATTGTATCAACCTTGAATTTGTCCAATAATACCACAGTGGGTCGTGATGCACAGCTCGAGTCCCCGCAAATATCGGTGCTGCTTCAAACAACAGGCTCCTGCAGCCATGGCAGCGACGTCGGTTGACGTAACTGCTGGAGCGCTGGAAAAGCACCCGGGCCCCCTCCGCGGCTCAGGCCAGCCGCTAAATTCCAATCAAACAAGTTTGCCTGTCAAGGAGGAAGCCCACAGCAGGTAGGTTCTGTAGCCAACAATTTTTATTTGAGCGAAATGCGAGGAAACACTAGCTCTGCATCATCCAGTTGAAGTCCAGTCTGACGCGTTTCGTGGATGACCACTTTATCAAAGACACCGGACTTGGAGCGCTGATAGAAGGCAATTTGTCGGCACCATTTAAATCTTCGTGAGCACGCCCAGTGGGCGTGGCCGCTACTGTGGCATGATGGTAAACGTAGTGCTGAATATTTCTCTAGTGAGCTGCCATTGTATCAACCTTGAATTTGTCCAATAATACCACAGTGGGTCGTGATGCACAGCTCGAGTCCCCGCAAATATCGGTGCTGCTTCAAACAACAGGCTCCTGCAGCCATGGCAGCGACGTCGGTTGACGTAACTGCTGGAGCGCTGGAAAAGCACCCGGGCCCCCTCCGCGGCTCAGGCCAGCCGCTAAATTCCAATCAAACAAGTTTGCCTGTCAAGGAGGAAGCCCACAGCAGGTAGGTTCTGTAGCCAACAATTTTTATTTGAGCGAAATGCGAGGAAACACTAGCTCTGCATCATCCAGTTGAAGTCCAGTCTGACGCGTTTCGTGGATGACCACTTTATCAAAGACACCGGACTTGGAGCGCTGATAGAAGGCAATTTGTCGGCACCATTTAAATCTTCGTGAGCACGCCCAGTGGGCATGGCCGCTACTGTGGCATGATGGTAAACGTAGTGCTGAATATTTCTCTAGTGAGCTGCCATTGTATCAACCTTGAATTTGTCCAATAATACCACAGTGGGTCGTGATGCACAGCTCGAGTCCCCGCAAATATCGGTGCTGCTTCAAACAACAGGCTCCTGCAGCCATGGCAGCGACGTCGGTTGACGTAACTGCTGGAGCGCTGGAAAAGCACCCGGGCCCCCTCCGCGGCTCAGGCCAGCCGCTAAATTCCAATCAAACAAGTTTGCCTGTCAAGGAGGAAGCCCACAGCAGGTAGGTTCTGTAGCCAACAATTTTTATTTGAGCGAAATGCGAGGAAACACTAGCTCTGCATCATCCAGTTGAAGTCCAGTCTGACGCGTTTCGTGGATGACCACTTTATCAAAGACACCGGACTTGGAGCGCTGATAGAAGGCAATTTGTCGGCACCATTTAAATCTTCGTGAGCACGCCCAGTGGGCGTGGCCGCTACTGTGGCATGATGGTAAACGTAGTGCTGAATATTTCTCTAGTGAGCTGCCATTGTATCAACCTTGAATTTGTCCAATAATACCACAGTGGGTCGTGATGCACAGCTCGAGTCCCCGCAAATATCGGTGCTGCTTCAAACAACAGGCTCCTGCAGCCATGGCAGCGACGTCGGTTGACGTAACTGCTGGAGCGCTGGAAAAGCACCCGGGCCCCCTCCGCGGCTCAGGCCAGCCGCTAAATTCCAATCAAACAAGTTTGCCTGTCAAGGAGGAAGCCCACAGCAGGTAGGTTCTGTAGCCAACAATTTTTATTTGAGCGAAATGCGAGGAAACACTAGCTCTGCATCATCCAGTTGAAGTCCAGTCTGACGCGTTTCGTGGATGACCACTTTATCAAAGACACCGGACTTGGAGCGCTGATAGAAGGCAATTTGTCGGCACCATTTAAATCTTCGTGAGCACGCCCAGTGGGCATGGCCGCTACTGTGGCATGATGGTAAACGTAGTGCTGAATATTTCTCTAGTGAGCTGCCATTGTATCAACCTTGAATTTGTCCAATAATACCACAGTGGGTCGTGATGCACAGCTCGAGTCCCCGCAAATATCGGTGCTGCTTCAAACAACAGGCTCCTGCAGCCATGGCAGCGACGTCGGTTGACGTAACTGCTGGAGCGCTGGAAAAGCACCCGGGCCCCCTCCGCGGCTCAGGCCAGCCGCTAAATTCCAATCAAACAAGTTTGCCTGTCAAGGAGGAAGCCCACAGCAGGTAGGTTCTGTAGCCAACAATTTTTATTTGAGCGAAATGCGAGGAAACACTAGCTCTGCATCATCCAGTTGAAGTCCAGTCTGACGCGTTTCGTGGATGACCACTTTATCAAAGACACCGGACTTGGAGCGCTGATAGAAGGCAATTTGTCGGCACCATTTAAATCTTCGTGAGCACGCCCAGTGGGCGTGGCCGCTACTGTGGCATGATGGTAAACGTAGTGCTGAATATTTCTCTAGTGAGCTGCCATTGTATCAACCTTGAATTTGTCCAATAATACCACAGTGGGTCGTGATGCACAGCTCGAGTCCCCGCAAATATCGGTGCTGCTTCAAACAACAGGCTCCTGCAGCCATGGCAGCGACGTCGGTTGACGTAACTGCTGGAGCGCTGGAAAAGCACCCGGGCCCCCTCCGCGGCTCAGGCCAGCCGCTAAATTCCAATCAAACAAGTTTGCCTGTCAAGGAGGAAGCCCACAGCAGGTAGGTTCTGTAGCCAACAATTTTTATTTGAGCGAAATGCGAGGAAACACTAGCTCTGCATCATCCAGTTGAAGTCCAGTCTGACGCGTTTCGTGGATGACCACTTTATCAAAGACACCGGACTTGGAGCGCTGATAGAAGGCAATTTGTCGGCACCATTTAAATCTTCGTGAGCACGCCCAGTGGGCGTGGCCGCTACTGTGGCATGATGGTAAACGTAGTGCTGAATATTTCTCTAGTGAGCTGCCATTGTATCAACCTTGAATTTGTCCAATAATACCACAGTGGGTCGTGATGCACAGCTCGAGTCCCCGCAAATATCGGTGCTGCTTCAAACAACAGGCTCCTGCAGCCATGGCAGCGACGTCGGTTGACGTAACTGCTGGAGCGCTGGAAAAGCACCCGGGCCCCCTCCGCGGCTCAGGCCAGCCGCTAAATTCCAATCAAACAAGTTTGCCTGTCAAGGAGGAAGCCCACAGCAGGTAGGTTCTGTAGCCAACAATTTTTATTTGAGCGAAATGCGAGGAAACACTAGCTCTGCATCATCCAGTTGAAGTCCAGTCTGACGCGTTTCGTGGATGACCACTTTATCAAAGACACCGGACTTGGAGCGCTGATAGAAGGCAATTTGTCGGCACCATTTAAATCTTCGTGAGCACGCCCAGTGGGCGTGGCCGCTACTGTGGCATGATGGTAAACGTAGTGCTGAATATTTCTCTAGTGAGCTGCCATTGTATCAACCTTGAATTTGTCCAATAATACCACAGTGGGTCGTGATGCACAGCTCGAGTCCCCGCAAATATCGGTGCTGCTTCAAACAACAGGCTCCTGCAGCCATGGCAGCGACGTCGGTTGACGTAACTGCTGGAGCGCTGGAAAAGCACCCGGGCCCCCTCCGCGGCTCAGGCCAGCCGCTAAATTCCAATCAAACAAGTTTGCCTGTCAAGGAGGAAGCCCACAGCAGGTAGGTTCTGTAGCCAACAATTTTTATTTGCGCGAAATGCGAGGAAACACTAGCTCTGCATCATCCAGTTGAAGTCCAGTCTGACGCGTTTCGTGGATGACCACTTTATCAAAGACACCGGACTTGGAGCGCTGATAGAAGGCAATTTGTCGGCACCATTTAAATCTTCGTGAGCACGCCCAGTGGGCGTGGCCGCTACTGTGGCATGATGGTAAACGTAGTGCTGAATATTTCTCTAGTGAGCTGCCATTGTATCAACCTTGAATTTGTCCAATAATACCACAGTGGGTCGTGATGCACAGCTCGAGTCCCCGCAAATATCGGTGCTGCTTCAAACAACAGGCTCCTGCAGCCATGGCAGCGACGTCGGTTGACGTAACTGCTGGAGCGCTGGAAAAGCACCCGGGCCCCCTCCGCGGCTCAGGCCAGCCGCTAAATTCCAATCAAACAAGTTTGCCTGTCAAGGAGGAAGCCCACAGCAGGTAGGTTCTGTAGCCAACAATTTTTATTTGAGCGAAATGCGAGGAAACACTAGCTCTGCATCATCCAGTTGAAGTCCAGTCTGACGCGTTTCGTGGATGACCACTTTATCAAAGACACCGGACTTGGAGCGCTGATAGAAGGCAATTTGTCGGCACCATTTAAATCTTCGTGAGCACGCCCAGTGGGCGTGGCCGCTACTGTGGCATGATGGTAAAAGTAGTGCTGAATATTTCTCTAGTGAGCTGCCATTGTATCAACCTTGAATTTGTCCAATAATACCACAGTGGGTCGTGATGCACAGCTCGAGTCCCCGCAAATATCGGTGCTGCTTCAAACAACAGGCTCCTGCAGCCATGGCAGCGACGTCGGTTGACGTAACTGCTGGAGCGCTGGAAAAGCACCCGGGCCCCCTCCGCGGCTCAGGCCAGCCGCTAAATTCCAATCAAACAAGTTTGCCTGTCAAGGAGGAAGCCCACAGCAGGTAGGTTCTGTAGCCAACAATTTTTATTTGAGCGAAATGCGAGGAAACACTAGCTCTGCATCATCCAGTTGAAGTCCAGTCTGACGCGTTTCGTGGATGACCACTTTATCAAAGACACCGGACTTGGAGCGCTGATAGAAGGCAATTTGTCGGCACCATTTAAATCTTCGTGAGCACGCCCAGTGGGCGTGGCCGCTACTGTGGCATGATGGTAAACGTAGTGCTGAATATTTCTCTAGTGAGCTGCCATTGTATCAACCTTGAATTTGTCCAATAATACCACAGTGGGTCGTGATGCACAGCTCGAGTCCCCGCAAATATCGGTGCTGCTTCAAACAACAGGCTCCTGCAGCCATGGCAGCGACGTCGGTTGACGTAACTGCTGGAGCGCTGGAAAAGCACCCGGGCCCCCTCCGCGGCTCAGGCCAGCCGCTAAATTCCAATCAAACAAGTTTGCCTGTCAAGGAGGAAGCCCACAGCAGGTAGGTTCTGTAGCCAACAATTTTTATTTGAGCGAAATGCGAGGAAACACTAGCTCTGCATCATCCAGTTGAAGTCCAGTCTGACGCGTTTCGTGGATGACCACTTTATCAAAGACACCGGACTTGGAGCGCTGATAGAAGGCAATTTGTCGGCACCATTTAAATCTTCGTGAGCACGCCCAGTGGGCGTGGCCGCTACTGTGGCATGATGGTAAACGTAGTGCTGAATATTTCTCTAGTGAGCTGCCATTGTATCAACCTTGAATTTGTCCAATAATACCACAGTGGGTCGTGATGCACAGCTCAAGTCCCCGCAAATATCGGTGTATAGTCGGAGGACGCCGCCCGCACGGGAGTCTTCGTCAGGGTGAGTGACATCTGCCTTATACACAGCGCATTTCTCGAAGCGATCGTTTGTTTGTTGTAGGACGCACACGACCCGTTCTGTATACAGATACAGCGGGAGCCTCCTCTCAGACACATTGGGAAAGAGACTATAATAATATATGCCACAATTCACACACAGCTCCAGTGTGTGTTTTTTCGACTTAAACAAAACAGGAATTGCAAAATGGAAGTTCGCAAAGGAAAAAGAGCGATGACAGCGGCAACTTTATTTAAAGTGACGGAACCTACGGAACAGACAGAGGACGTTACCGCCAGAGTAACGACATCACCGGCTGATCTCACGATTAAACAACAATTCAACAAAATGGAGAGACTATACAAGAGGGAAATCAACAAAAGTTGGTAGGTACTTGCGCTTGAAAATTACATTGAAGTCAAACGAGTCCCCAGAGGACTTCGTATCTTCACAATGCCAACACATCCTGATACTAAAATTGAACTACTAGAAGAATGGGCAGAAAATAACGCCCAATGTTCCATGAACATGATGCGCATCCTAATAAAACACGCAAACATCGATTTGCTGGAAATAACAAAACATCTTGAAGAATTAGAGACATTGATACAAGCACATTCAAACTTGGAGGAAGTTACAAAACTACGTAAAGACATGGAGTCAAGACTGGAAAAATATGAGAACGAAATTCAGGAACGAAAAAAACGAAAATTCATACGAGACGAACAAGACTATCGGTATGGAAGAATCCTCACTTTTGCCAAAAGGTTCGAAACTTTGAAGAAAAATTACCCCGCACAGATTCCAAGATCAACAGACAGCACAACTGAAGGGGAATCAGACCTCAGTGAAGGAGAATCTAACATTGGAGCAACACCGGGCCCAAAAACGAATTTTTTAGAGGAAATGAGGCTGATGCATGTAGATCAGACTTTGACACGGGGAAGAGGCCGCGGAAGAAATCAAAACCGCGGACGAGGAAGGGGAGAACACCCCTCACAAGCACCAGAAAAACCCGACGTGCTAAGCGGAAAAAGACAATATTCGCTACGGAACCGAAAATAAAAACACACAATGTCAACCTGATCATTAATCTTTCAAAACATGTACTCACACCTGAGGAGGAATCCGCATTAAACAAAGGATTATCTTTCTGTCCAGAAAGTCATTTTGACCATACTCAAGTGAGGATCGATCTATATAAATATATTCGTAAACTGAAACTTGCTAAAATCCATGCGAATAAAGCCTCCAAAGAGATGATGAGCACACAAATATCTAATGATGAATCCCCTCCAAATCAGGAACCCATGCTAAGTATTGACCAAGCAACTGATTTAAAAAATATCTTTGATCTCTTATTTGACCTAAATGATGATGAGATGACTGAGGAACAACTTCTTGAACATCTGGCAATAGAAACAGACAAAAGACCAGACAGTGGACTTAAGAAGAAATCAAAGTATTGCCCTGTCTTACCACCTGGAAATCGCTTCGACCAATTTAGCGAAGCAGTAATAGAGGAACTGGATAAAATTACAAATACCAGAAATGTCACAAACAGAGAGAACATGAGCAAAAAAGAACGAGAAGCAATCAAAAACCTGATGCAAAATAAAAATCTGATAATAAAACCGGCGGACAAAGGCGGCAATACGGTACTTCTAAACACTGAAGATTACCTAAATGAAGCATATAGACAATTGAACAATACCTCAAACTACAACAGGATTACTACTAATCCAATGAACACAATGATAAAGAACCTTAGCGAAAAACTAATCAAATGGCATAACGAAAACTTAATTAGTGCAGAGGAATTGAAATTCATGACGAATGAATTCCCAACCATTCCAACTATATACTTCCTGCCTAAAATCCACAAAACCCTAAACCATCCACCGGGCAGACCGATCGTATCCTCATGTGACTCTATGTTTGAGAACGTATCAGAATATGTGGATCATTTCCTCGCCCCAATAGCCCGCAGCATGAGCTCCTACATTAGGGACACCGGAGACTTCTTGCGTGTCTTGAATGGGATATCCTGGAACAATCAGTTTCTGCTAATCACCATAGATGTGGTTTCATTATACACATCTATACGACACGAGGTGGGCCTGGAAGCATGCAACTACTTTTTGAGACAAAGGAAAATCACGGAAAAAAAACATACTCAAATGCTTCTCAGCATGATCGAAATGTGTCTCACTAATAACATTTTCTGTTTCAATAAGGAACTGTTCAAACAAATGTGCGGAACAGCCATGGGCATTTCCTTTTCTGTAAATTACGCTAACATCACCATGGGATGGTGGGAGAAAACTATTGCGTGGAATCTTGACAACCAGGAGGAACTAGAAAAGATTGTCTTATGGGTTCGTTACATCGATGACCTGTTTTTAATTTGGAATGGCACAGATGAGGATTTCAAAAAGTATTTTGAGAAATTGAACAACAACGAAATCGGCCTATCCTTTACATCAAGTATGAGCAGGTCCGAAATCCCTTTCCTGGACACTTTGATCTACATTGAGAACGATCAAATTCACTCGACATTATACAGAAAGGAAACAGCGACCAACAGTATCCTACATGGGACCAGCTTCCACCCTAAGCCCCTTCTGGACAGTATTCCCTATGGGGAATTTATGCGATTAAAACGGAACTGTTCTAAACCAGAAGATGCCGAAGACAAAATTTACGAATCAATGGAAAGGTTCAGAGAGAGAGGTTACTCAGAACCCACTCTCAAGAAAAACAAAAAAAGAATTGACAATAAAACCCGAGCAGAGACCTTAATACCCAAAATGACACCAATACCTGAAGATGAAAAACAAATACCGAGATTTGTAACTACCTACAGTAAAGAAAGCAGCACCATTATGGGCAAAATCAGAAAACATCGGCACTTAATCATGAAAGACCCAGACATAGGAAAACTAGTTGGTACCAAACCAACTGTCACATACAGAAAAACCAAATCTCTCAGGGATATGCTTGTCAAAAGCCATTTTGTACAAAAAGAAGATACAACTTGGCTAACAGAAAAACAAAATGGATTTACCAAATGCAATTCGTGCAAGGCATGCAAGATTGGCAAAAACACAAGAACTATTACAGAGCCTAACGGAAATGTTGTAACGATAGGGACAAGAATAACCTGTAACACTAAATTCGTGATCTACGTCATTGAATGCACATGTGGACAGCAGTACGTGGGGAGCACCATCTGCCCACTAAAAAAGCGTATTCTTGAACACATTCGCGCAGTGAAAAATAAAGACATAGCCTATGCAACTGCTAAACACATGATACTCTGCCAGAAGGGGAACTGGAGATCAATGTGTTACTATGGGATTGACACCATCCCAGTAAATGAGCGAGGTGGCAACAGAATCAGGAAACTTCGCCAACTTGAATCACGCTACATAATTAAACTCAAAACGAAGAACCCGAGAGGCATGAATAATGACGAAGAACTTTATGTACACTTAGAATAATGTCCCGTTACATGATGAATTTGTTGACCTCCGATGAACCTGATTGGGACCTCTATTCTCTCAACTGACTTGTTTTCCTTTTCTTGCTTGTGTTCCTCCTCTTTCTACTTCCGCCTTTGAAAACATAGGACTTTGAAACCTTTGTATTTCACATTAATTATGCCGCTTGTATAATAATTGTACTATACAGTTACTTGAGCATGTAATTTACGCTGTCAGACATCATGACAGTACTGTCATTTATCGTTTCTTTACTAGCATTATAATTCACAATCATTTGAAATGTCTGGTACTAGACCGTAACTCAGTTTAAACTCTCTTTTCCTGTTATCTAACAGTCGAATATGAGTACCCTTTTGGATCTAAATACACTTTTTGTTTTTCAATGCACTACATCACCCACAATGCAACATTATGATCTAGTGGATGTATATAAGGTGCAATAGAGAAAGGACTCACTGACCGTGACCAAGGCCTTGTTGGCTGAAACGCGTTGGTGGAGCTGTTTGGCAAATAAATTTACTTGTGAAAAACCTCTCTCCTGAGTGCCGCATCTTTGGATTTACAATTAAATTTTGGGGCCTGGATCCGGCCCGTATGCAGAGCACCCGCTGCCAGTGTGCCCCGGAACTTTGGGTCCCCTTGTTTGGCGATATATATATATATATATATATATATATATATATATATATATACAATTACCACTCCAGAGTGCTTGCAAGCACCGAAAAGAGAGACGGACTACTTAATCAGCTCAGTTGCTTGCTGGTATGGCGTTTATTATTCAAATCAAAGTGCCGCCGATCATGACGCGTTTCGGCCAACGCAGTGGTATATATATATAATTTTTCTAAAAAAGAGACTGAGAATGTAAAAAAGGACAGAGCATGCTACAGTTCTCATCAGGCAATAAGAAAAAATGGGATTACAAAATTCTTATCTTCAGCAATAACCTCTCACAAAGCAATGAGATGCGAAGGTGGAGTGCAAAATGTATTCTGAATAATAAAATTGCCTGCAGAGGTGAGGGGCAGGATAATAATGTCCACTAAGGACACTGCAATCCCATGAACAGCCAGAGGAGAAATGGATATGGAAAGGGCGAGGGAAGGTGTTGTTTCCATTAAACAAAGCGACATTTGCATGGATGCATCACCTAGAAAATCCTGAGGTAGGTTTTCTCACCGTCCCTACTCCCAAGTACACACAGCTGTACTGCAAAGAATCTCAAAGATAGAAGATGAGAGCATGACCTGTTAATGTGGCTAATCTTTTTACATAAAGCCATAACCAATGAGATGCCTGGAAATTCAGCCACAGAAAGAAGAATCCCTTCACCACAGAGACCAAAAATTGCATATTTTTTAATCAGCCATGTCATTGAGAGACTCCAAATAAAATATGCACCAGACAGAAGTGAGTGTCTTAAGTAGCAAAATGTTGAAGTGAAGAGTTACCGTTACTTTAGGGCAAAGACCTCACTCCAGAAAGAGAATATGAAATCATATAACTAGCATATCTGTAGTGCCACGATCATTCTGAGGGGCATCCTGGAACTATAATGGATGAATATTTTTAACCCACTCAACTGTACTTACTTATCAACCTCAGAAGGGTGAAGTCCTGAGTGGAGGTGCTGGGATTAGAATCTAACTAAGCGTGGCTGTATTAGTGCACTGAGCCACCAGACCCCATTACCATAACAAAACAGCCCCCACCGGACAAACTAACTGACCACCTTACGGAGGGAGCAAAATGCTCCCCACTTTTCCAGTTAAATTACTTAATTAATTCATATATTATTTAGACGTTTTGTAAACCACTTTGTGTAGCCCTTCGGTTTCTTCAAAGTGCTGACGAAGGTACAGATGACGCTACAGTGAGGGCACATTAGAGTCCCACCGTTTGGGTTAATAGTCAAGACCAATGTTCCTCAATTGTAACCTAGGATGTGTTGAAAGCAGGTCTAAAAATATTGGCTTTGAGAAGTTCCTTAAAGTCCTTGCGATTTGGTGCTGGTCGCACGTTAAACTTGAGAGTGTCCCACAGATTAGGTTGTTAAATTCCGAAGCATCAGCTACTATGTGTCTCCCTCTTAAAGGATGGTTGGCTGATCAGATGGGTGAATGCTGAGTTTGAGGGAGGTGGGAGCTATTTTCTGTATTTAATCTGGATCACAACCCCAATACATGCTGTGGTTGCTGCAGATGACCTTGAATTTGAACCTGTAGTGAAATTGAAGACTAGGAAGTGCTTTCATGATGCATTTGTAGAGGTCTGAGGTTTATATGCATTCAAGGCTCTTGGTTCTGTTGTATTTGTAGCCTAGAGAAGAGGTTCAAGATGAACGGGCATAAATGAGGCTATAGTAATACATGCGTGCCACAGTCAAAGTTCTTGTCAGCCCTACTCTATGACTATTTAGGAGTATGGGAAGGTCTTTTCGAAGGCTGGTGAGCAGCTGAGATTGATACATTTGACTACAACATTTACTTTAGGGGCACAGAAAATTTGGAGTCGAAGACTATGATTCTCCATAATGAGTTTTGCACAATTGTCAGGGTAAAATAAAGAAGGATTTTTTTGTTTAAGTCTATTGTATTGAAAATTGTTCTTGAATTCCTCTTTTGGACTATTTGAGACCGACTGTCATTGTGTCTTCTACTGGCTTGGAGTGTGAGGAGCATGTGTAACAATGGGGTTCTGCGGTTTGTGGGTCATTTGAAGGGTGGAACATCAGACTTGATCACCTACATGAAAAGGACTTTGGTTTTTGCTCCATTCATGCAGAGAAGGCTCTCCTTCATCCACAAGAACACATCATTCCGGCACATTCTAAATCAACATTAAAATTGTGTTAATGCGCACAAAGATTAAGCAAAAGGGTTGCTACTGAATATCCATCACATTTGTGACTGAGTACCTGTCCACCAAACTCTAAATCAAGCTCTAACTTCGGAAATTGATCTCTAGATGCGAAAAATGCTTTACCCAGTCAGAACTTTCAAAATCATGGGGTTCTTCTTGCCAAACCTTAGTCTTATCAAAGAAAACAACATGACTCAATATGGTTTCATCTTAATATACAATGTATCCTGAGCAGAGGACATCATGCTCTGTGTGTGTTTGTGAGTGTGTGTGTGTGTGTGTGTGTGTATTACCCCAGGTTGATCCTGCAGTACCAGTCTCAGTCAGGGGGGCAGAGTTGAAAAGAGCAGTAATTATCAAAGAGAAATGATGGAACAACCATTGCAAATAAGATGCACCCGCACAAAACAAAGGGAGTGAGATCACGAGGTAAATATATGTGCTGTGGATGATGGGAAATGTAATACCTCAGTCTGGCCTGATAGTTCTACCTCGAAACTGAAATGCATGTTAAGGTCCCAGTCTCTCGCAGCCTTCCTTAGGCCACAGCGCTTTATTCACCAAGCCTTCAAGTGTTTCAAAATACATATAAACGGTGGCAATTCTTAAATGTTTCTACTTGTTAGTGAAATAAAGAAACTCTGCCACCCTTTCTCTTGACCCAGTGTGTAAAAGCTTTAAGAGCACTTGACTGCTGTCACTTTTATTTGAAAGGAGGCAAAAAACACAAAAGAACACTAATAAAGAAACAGAAACCTACTTGCAGAAAAATACTCCTAAAAAATAGGCAAATAGATTTGGATAATTGCAATATGGAGACAGCAAAGCTTAAGCCTGTGGTGGAATGTCAGAAGGTTTGTGGTCAAAATTCCAACCATTCAATGACCAATGAGAGTCCAGGCTTGTCATCTCCGCAGCAGCGGAAGAGAGAGTTTTACTCAGAAGTCCTGCCAAACGACCTGGTAGCCCTAAGTGACAAGCGAAGAACAGCGAAGTACTGCAGAGTCCTTCTTTTGATCGCAGCTTGTAGCTGTCATCTCAGCTAGGAGCACCTATCTCCAGTACTTCACATCTAAGGAAACACTGTGCTAACAGACCGTCACATGTTCACACTCCCACCCGCCAGCCATGTGAAAAGTCACAGGGCCTCATTTATGAGGTTTTGCAGTAGGACAGCACCGCAGGCCTTCCTGCTGCGCTGCCCTACCCTACGGCAAAAGAAAAGGGCAGGAATGCGCCGTATCTATCAGATTTGGTGCATTTCTGTCCTTTTCCCCTGCTCCGGCGCACAATAGGCTGCCATGCGCCAACACCAGGTGCCTGCATTGCGGGTATAATTATTTTTGTGCAGGAAGGGAAACCTTCCTGCACAAAAACAATCAACAGAGGCTTTTCCTCTTTGTACGTGTGCTGCAGAATGCAGCAGACATAGGAAAAGGAAAAACAAAAAGAAATAAAGATATTTCTCCTCGTTTTGCCTCCGTTACTTTGGCATACGTTTTTGGCGCTACCTCAGATTTACGATTTCTCATAAATCTTGGTTAGTGTCAAAAAGCCATAGATGTTGGTGGGAACGCCCCCAGCAACACCCCCAGGAATGCCCCTTTCATGTAGTTTTCTGCTTGAAAGGGGTACATAGTTATAAGGCCATGAAAAGCCACCTAATGTGGCTTTAAGTGGCCTTATAAATATGCCAATGGCACATTGCGCCACAATGTCAAAAAAGTGACTTTCCGGCGGCGCAATAGTGCCGGTAGGGCCTCATAAATGAGACCCAGAATCGTCAGCTGTGAGCTGAATTTGGGGGTATGTTTTAGAGAGCCCTGTGGGAGACAGGAGAAGCTATCTACCACCCTGGCAGGTAAAACCTGCTGTCCAAACTTCAGCTTGCAATACTCACTGTGCTAAAATACCGTCACCTGTTCCCAGCTCCCACCCATCAGCCAGGTGAATGTCAGCATCCCACGCTGAAGGCAGGAAAGGGCACAAAAGAACCCATCCTTTGAGGTTATATAACGGAATATTGAGTATGGAATATTGTGCTACCTTAATATCATAGCCCAAATATTGAGGTAAAAAATATTGATAGGTAAGTCCCCAGAGAGCGATATAAATTTACTATTCTTAACTCCGCTTCTACATACTTTGAAGATATATTTACATATTGAAAGTAAATATGTATAAAATTAGCTGTCAATATTGTTGTCCTCAATATTTGGTATTTGATATTAAAGTAGCATGAAATTCCATAGTTGATATTCCGGACCCGAACCCCCCCCCCCTACTCGCAGACATTTAGGATATTTCCTGATCTTAACCTTGACGTCCATATCAATATCTATAGCTGAAGATAGCACCACCATACACATCCTGAATATAGGTGCAGCCTCTTTTCATTTTCCTGACTGTGATGTCATCAGTCTGGGCAGCTTGACCTAAGACCTACATATGAATAGTGACAGGAAGAACGCAATGAGGCGCTCAGCTTTATCTCAAGCCAAGGAAGGGGGGGGGGGATGACTGCCTAAAAGAACTCTTTGAACCAGACGGGCTCATGGCAGAGGGATGAGAACTGAGGTTAAAGAGGGGCTAGAAATGAGCATGATTAAATTTTTGTTTTAGTTTGATTCATTGTATGACATATCGTATTATTATGTGAAAAATTGGGTTGTTGGTTGAGGGGATGTGAACCCTTCTCAAGCAATAGCCACAGTCCTTGTCAGGGTGAACCACAAAAGTCGCTGTCGATGCTGTAGGGTGAAGTGCTGATCATGCGTTGCGGGTAGGGGTGGGTGATAAATTCCACTCCACCGGTGGAGGTCAAGGAGCTTTGCCTACACCATGTATTTTATTTTTTTATTTTATTTATTTCTTTCAATCATATTAGTTCATAATATCCAAAATAGATAAATATGAACAGCAGAATCTCCAAAATTCATTACATTCATATTCTTAATAATAAAACCTCAATATATAATTCATGCAATGTCTTACATAGCAGTAGAAACTTTCCTTACATCCCAGCCATACTTGGGTTAGCAGAATTGCTTAAAAAAGAGTGAAAAACTGCACACTCTAAAAGTGTAAATGCATTTACATCATAACACAGTCACCATAAATACCTAAGAAATCAATAGGCAGGCATAAAGTCCCAGATCATGACCCCAAATCTAACATACCCCACTAGGTTGTATCCTCCTGTCCCCTCCATCCAGGTGGTAACCAGGGCCCAAATCCAATGTCCCCAACCTCTTTTCCTAAACCCCTTGAGATCATGCAAAAGACTTTTCATGTTATAGGTGGCTAACATTGCCAAGGTAGGGGGATCTGGATCAGTCACTGAGAAGTGATGCATAACCGGGCGACTGCCATAGCCACAAATGATAAATATGTCCCACGCATCAATACAACAGTAATTTGTATCTGTGCCCCTATAATTGATCCCCAAAATCTCCCAATCTCTTGTAAAAAGTTGTCTAGTTTGGGGCATGAAAAAAGATTTGGAGACAATCCGCCAGCTGAGCCCCACATCTATTGCATTTACCCCCAAACCTACCTCCCCATTTCACAACCTTTGCCGGAGTGTGATATAAATTAAAAGCTGTCCTAAAGTGCTGGCATTTCAGGCTGGCTGTTAAAAGGACCCTATTACCTAACTCCAAAAATGTATAAATATAAGGGCCCCTCCACCCCTAATGTAGTCTCCCACTTGGAATTTTGTACATCCACGTCTTCTGGTAACTCCTGTAGCAATAGCTGACATATTAGACCAAGTTTTGCTTTCCGTTTTGTTGCTTTCACAAGCGAGATCAGAATTACTGCATTTGATTCCTTCATGTTTTAAGAAGGGAATCCTGAAGCCGTGGAAACTTTAAAAAATCACCCCTGACCAATCCATTAGCAGCGGCTGGTGCAGGTAAGTGTGGTGAGCTGGTGCTTTCGGACTACAAGCGGGCTGTTTAACTTGTTGAAAAACTTATATGGAGATTTTAAAACCTCAAACCTAGTTTTCTTGTAATAGCTAGGCTCTATAGGGCATATTATCAAGAACGGCGTTAAAATTATCGCCGCTTTAGCGGCAGAAAACTGCCGCTAAAGCGGCGATAATGGGCTTGATAATATGCCGCAGAGAATTCCCATAGAAGCCCATGTTGACACCAGAACATGGGCTTCTATGGGAATTCTCAAGGGCATATTATCAAGCTCATTATCGCCGCTTTAGCGGCAGTTTTCTGCCACTAAAGCGGCGATAATTTTGATGCCGTGCTTGATAATATGCCCCTATATTTTTAACCAGAAAACCTCTAGCTTCATGTCTCAAAATCAATCATAAATAGTAGGATTCTCTGCAGGTTTGTCCCACCCGGGGTATCAGTGAGCAAAATACCCATGTGTTATAATATAGAAGCCCAGTAATAGAAAGTAAAACTGTGGACTGACCACC
Source organism: Triturus cristatus (assembly GCF_964204655.1). Classification (NCBI taxonomy): domain Eukaryota; kingdom Metazoa; phylum Chordata; class Amphibia; order Caudata; family Salamandridae; genus Triturus; species Triturus cristatus. The sequence continues at coordinate 1,237,889,670 of NC_140591.1, read as the reverse complement.
TTTCCCGCATCCTCGGCAAGATCAGTCCTTTCGCTGCTCTCTCAGGACTTCGATACCCCCATAAGAATCTAAAACTCTCTATGCTAGATAACCATACTTTAATAATTTGTAATAGAACCATGCTAAAGATATCTTATATCTTTGGTAAAATGGTAATTTTTCAGTGCCTTATTTCTACCGAAAAGAGATAAATGTAGATGACCCATTCTATCCAAACTAGACTTAATACTGCCCAATAGCAATGGCAGATTCAGTTCTACCATACTATCCAGGGTTGCTGTAAGTTTCACACCAAGATACATTGTCTCTGTAACCACCCGCGGAACCTCCAATACTATTCCCTCTGTACATACAGTTTGTGTTTTACTTTCGTTCAGCTTGCACCCAGAACATGTCCCAAACTGCCTAGCTAAAATCTCAGGGAGTGCAGTAGATGGATCAGTAATGAGGACGGCTATATCATCTGCATAGGCAATGGCCCAATATTCCACCTGATTAACAACCACAAATTTAATGTGCATGCGCGTCTCTAATCTTTCTTTAAAAGGGTCTATATAACACCCTTTTCTAGTGCTCCTTGAAATAGTAATACCTTCAGACTCTTGTTCCATTATCCAAATGATAGCCCATAGATGTCGTATACAAAGCCCTAATGGCCTTGATGAATTTATCACCGTAGCCCTTCCACTGTAAAACGCCCCAAAAAAATTGGCAAGACACACGGTCAAATGCCTTCTCGGCATCTAATAAGGTGAGACAAGTGGTGACCCTGCGATTACCCTCTGAACATGATCCACTGTACTTCTTCCTGGAATAAAGCCATGTTGGCAAGGTGAAACTGAAGGAGCAATGAGTTTCCCTAACTTATTAGCTCACACTTTTGCATAAATTTTACCATCGCAGTTGATTAGGGAAATTGACCTACATGATCCTGGTAATAAAGCACGTCTCCCCTTTTTCTTAAAAATAATAATGCTATTAATTTCCCACAGAGTTGGAGCTGTCCCAGCTTGAGCCTGCAGAAAAATCAATAGCATATCTTGTTGGATTTCTTGAAAATAAAAAGCCTTTTAGAATAGGACCCGTGGCCTTCCTTGCTGCTAAGGAGCACATTGCCTCCCGCAACTATTCCAGCGTTATTGGGGCTTCTAACATGTTTTTTTTCCCTCTTTCTTAACTTTAGCCGTGTCCAAATCTCTGATTAACTCCTTATACCCATCCTCCGGTGGGGTCTGTCTCTTTGGTATATAATAGCTCATAGAATTCCCCATAAGTTCTGCAAATATCCATTGGAGACTCAAACACCTGTCTTGCCTAATCTTCCATGGCCAATATTCGATTTGCAACTTCTCTCTGTCAAATTCGGTTTCCTAGCAGCCACCCCGTATTTTCACCATAATCGTAGCAATCTGATTTATATTGCTGAAATTTGGCAGCCACTACAGAATCAAAATGCCTGTTGATCTTAGATTTTAGTATCGATATATGCTGATCAGAACCCTAAACATTCAGCCCTGTAGCAACCTTTTCTGTGAGTTCGACGTCTGCCAGAGCCAACTGATTATACAGCCCCGGGATCTCTCCCGGTTTCTATTTTCTGCTGGTGAAGGGAAAAGCTGAGAGTTTCCCCCCAAATCTCTGATTTAAAAGTTCTGGCAAAACTCCTCCAACAGAGTTTTTTCTGGAAAGTGGCTCGCCAAAATTAAGTTGGCAAGCGATAATTGGAGTCACCTAATACAATTTTAGGGTGCTAGGATTGCACCCGGTGACAATTTCTCAATGAGGGCAGCTGCAACCATTTGCTGTGAGAAAGCTGCCACTCAAGTAGTTGCTAGTTGTTGCTGGAGGTCGCTGTAGCATGAAGAGTCAGGTCCACTGAAGCATCACATTGGTGGGTGTCAGGGTTAGAAAGATCTCAGCACGAACTGAGATCATTCGTTGTCTCTTTTAACCCAAAACTTCAGGTTTCTCCTTCTTCTTCAGAGGAGTGCACTCTTCTGCCAACCATGGGCTGAGTTCCTGGGAAGATGCCTCTTGGGGATCAGGGACCTCACTCTTGCAGAGGCCGGCAGAGCTCAGGCTGGTCCACTTGCAGGTCCAGTTGCAGAAGGTCAGCTGGGTAGTTGCCGGGAGGCCTCTGGGGCTTTTTATGTCCCTGTAGCTCTGATCAGGAGGTTGGTCAGCTGACCCTTGGAGACACTTTAGGTAGCCTGGGATGAAGTGAACAGGTCCAGCATTCCTTTTCAGACAGCAGGGCAGTCCTCTTGCATCAGGGCAGTCCTGTATCTGTAGTATTCACAGTTACAGGAGTGTACTGAAGAGTGGGCTGAGGGTCCTATTCTTTCATTTTGATGCCAGTTTTGAAGTGGAAGAAACTTCTGCAGTCTTCTCCCCTCCCAGATAGTTCTGGAATTTCCCCCTTCCTATTCTGGTACCAGTATGGCTGGGGTGACAAAAGGATAGTGTGAAGTTATTTGTGGATGCAGGAGGCATTCTCTATTGAAGTGCCAGTGTTGTAGGTGACCACTCCTCCCCACGTAACAGACTTAGTAGTTCAAAAACAAAAATTGTCATCCCTTTAAAACTACAAAAATCCTCACCCTTTGCCACGCTCACAGTGTCCCAAACGATGTGAGAACAACAATAAAACACTAAAAAGTCTCTTCTCATAAGTGAAACTTATACATGATTTGGAAATCAAATGTGTCAAAACATATATGTTTCACTTATGAGAAGAGACTTTTAAAGGGATGACAATTTTTGTTCTTGAATTACTAAGTCTGTTACGTTGGAGTGGATGGCTAAGAGCATGGTTTTAATCTTTTACAGTAACCTCTGATGAAGAACCTAACTGGTTCGAAATGCATTGGGTCAGATGGAAAATTGTAAAATTGCACACGTTTATTTTAAAGCTTGGATGAGCTGCAGAAAACGTCTGAAAATGCATAAATAAAACATCAAGTGAACTTCAGCTGTCTCCGGATTGACTCTACATATTTATTAAGATGATGATGAGTACAACAGGTTTAATTTGATTGGTTCACTATGGATTACTTGGTTTAAAAATGAAAAATTGGATTATATGGAAGACTTTTTTCCTTCGCAGCAGTGCAACAACTAGGGTCGCAATCAACGTCACTTTCTTCAGTGTCTTTCGACATGCTGTGAGGGGACGTTTCACAGCGCTGTTTGCACGCATTCATTTTGGCAGTTGCAGCAACTAAATTAAAATACTGACGGGAAGGAGTGCATCCACCATTCTTGAATCTAACTTTCTAAAAGCGGCATTTTCAGAATTGTGACTTAACATTCAACTGTACTATTAAAGAGGGTTTCAGATTACACTTTCTTAAAGACCATATTTCTAGCTGTTCCCAAGCAAAGGCTAGCACTTATTAACCCTTTCGCTGCGGCGGGAATTCCGCCGCAGCGCTGGGGGATGCGGGGGGGCAGCGCGGTGGCGCTGTGCTCATGACGGAGCCGCTCCGTCATGAGCCACGGTTGAGCTGTGCTCATGACGGAACGGTTCCGTCATGACTCCGCCCATTTGCGGGGAAACAGCGCCGCATAGGCGGAGCGGCCGCCAACGGCCATGACATGACGGAACCGTTCCGTCATGAGCACAGCGCAACCGTGGCTCATGACGGAGCGGCTCCGTCATGAGCGGGTAAGGGGTTAAATGTAATATGGCAACCCAATGTAATCCTATGGGAAGGGAAGGCCTTGCAGTAGTGAAAAACGAATTTAAAAGATTTTCACTACCAGGACATTTAGAACTTAAAAGTATTTGTCGGGCTTTTTTAATACAATGCACCCTGCACTGTGAGCTGTTTAAGGCCTAGCCTAGGGATGACTTATACATATAAGGAAGATTTATGCCTGGCAAAAGGTTAATTTACCAGGTTGAAATGGCAGTTTAAAACTGCACACAGGCTTCAACGGTAGACTTGAGATGTTTAAAAAGGCTACTTAGGCGGGTGGCACAGTAAGTGCTGCAGCCCACTAGTGGCATTAAATGTACAGGCCCTGGGCACATATAGAACCACTTGTCCAGGGACTTATAAATATGTTAAATTTGACAATCAGGTGTAGGTCAATTTTACCATGTTTTAGGGAGAGAGTAGAAGCATTTTAGCACTGGTCAACAGTCCTAAAAGTCAATACAAATTGGATCAGAAAACAGGAGGGGTGAAAGCAAAAGGTTTGGGGGTGACCCTGCAGACAGGGCCAAGTCCAACATACTATTTGTGTTTATAGTGTGATTGAATCTCTTTGGTTTCTGAATGTGGTACAACCTACATAATTCAAGTGAATTTTCTTATACTTTTTTCCAACATTGTAGGGCTGAACTGTTTGTTTTTACTTTTAGTTGTCAAGCTTTTTATGACAACTTACTTTGTCATACAGATCTGAATCTTGAAAGGAATTTCTTTCTAGATTCAGATCTGAATAAGAATATAGCTGGAGCTGCATGGATGCATCTTTTGGGGATGATTAAAATTAGCATTGTAGATGTACATAACTACTCCCTGTTATTTTCATTGGTCCAACATTTTTTAATTTGAAATTTCAAAATGTAAGGAAACCTACCCTTAATCAATGCCAGTGAAATACAAGAGGTCCACTAGCCTTTCTGACCTCTTCAGGCTTAAACAAACAGTTTAATACTAGAACTAAAGACCCTATTGAGAGTTGCCATTATAAGTGGTCCATGAATCCCAATGAGCCTGGTAATGTGAGTATTGGCCCCATCGCAAGTTACATGTTCTTGTTTTTCTCGTGGAGATTTTGGATATTGAAAGCAACCTATCTCTCCATCTGAAAAACAAAGGAAAAGGTGAGATTCGCTGCACAAACAAGGAATCCGACATCTTTTTCCTCAACATCTTGTGGTCCCCATTATTTCCACACCCCTGAATTTTCTGGGATGCCCGGTAATGGTGATTCTGGGGCAGGAAAGAAACAAGGATAATTACAGTACATGTGTAATCAAGGACAAAATGTCTGATACCAACGACTTTGCTAATACTGGCAAAGTATAATTTGGGAGAGTAGAGCAAATGATGAATTAGATGTCTGCTGTGAGGCTTTCAATAGATGAATTAGTGAGCCTAGTTAATTTTTTAAGGAAACCAACCTGAATTAAGCTTCCTGAGGTCATATTGGGGGTGACAAAGAATATGGTTAATTAACTCACAACTACACAAAAAGTTTAGTTAACGTGTTAACCAAGTGACAACAGTACTAACACAAAATAGAAGCTGAACATATAGGCTTGCATCCATAAGAGGTTGCTTATAGCTTTCCACCTGGTGGTCGTGGTTTGCAGTTTAGCCCAGCTGGATTGTCACCATGACTTCCCGAAGTAGCAAAGTGGATCTATGTTGAACAATTTAAGATCCATAATATTGAACAAATAGAAGCTAATGGCAAGGGAGTAAAGTGATAACCCAGAAAAATAACCAGAAAGCTCTACAACAGGGCATAGGAAATAGAGCAGTACAAGCAGCAAACCTCCATACTCTAAAAGTTATATATATGATTTTAGAGACTGAAATCCACCAAAGCATTGCAAATCATCTATAGCTAAAGTCTCAGGAAGATGATTGTTTAATGTTTCTGTTAATTCATTACGATCATGATCTAGAGCACCTGAAAATGATATCATCAGAAGCCTGCAACTCCAGAGTTAGTTCTAGAGAGTGGTCCAAAATTGAAAACGCAAATTACTGAAGATGAAGAAACATTAAAGATAAAATAATACTCTGGTTCTGATCAATCTTTCGATGCACTTGCATAATAAACTAAGGGCCTGATTTAGAGTTTGGCTGATGCTTTATAAGTGATAGATATCCTGGCTGTATTATTACAAGTGCATTATATCGTATGTAGTTGCAATAAGGCGGACAGGATATCCGTCATGTTTGTGACAGAGTAACCTGTTCACCAAACTCTGTATCAGGGCCCTAAGATATAACTTGGGCAGGACAAATTCCAAATCTTCCTAGAAGGATTATGAGTGAATCTGAAGATATTTTCACCAACTATGTAAGACTTGGTATGGCTATCAGAAGTATAGTCAATGTGCTAAGAGTCTTAGTATACAGATCAATGTCTCTGAATTCTACTAGTATTTCAGTGAAAATAAGTTGTTTACACCACAATTCAATCTGAAAAGCAAAAGAGCTAGTTTTGAACAACCTGTAACGTCCCTGAGACATGAAATGTATTTTAGCAGGTAGAAGCAAATGTAAGGAGGAAATGGCTCCGGCACTACACAATATTGAGAATACTTGCTCTAGGGGTGTTGTTGCCCAGGCTGCACTCTCTCCTGTCTTGGGTATTGTATTGTTCAGCGCCCAGATACCCCCAGTCTGACAGTGCTGCTCTGTACAAATGCTGATTGATTGATTGATTGTATCATATTTTAACCACAATTTCAAATGACAAGTCTGACAATAGGTAAATTATAAATCTGGAAAATCCAATTTAAGTATATCCTGAATATTTTATAGGAGAGGACATGAAGGTTTCAGATACATCTACATCTGAAATGGATGGGTCTCAAATTTGTGACTCAACAGGGATTCCTTGCCAATGGGTTGGTAGTTCATTTAATATTCCCTCATGAAGCAATTGCCAAAGCAGGCTCTCTCTCTCTGAAGTACTTGGCTCTCATATTATTGAGGCTAAACCAGGATTCACCAGAGTATTTATGAAATGATGACACGGGCCCTATTGTGTAAAACTTGCAACTAAACTAAAGTTGCTAATGATAATCATTTGGAATATCAGGTAGGTAAAGGGCTATAACAAGTAGATGAATGTCCAAAATAATATATATTCAAAATAAAACATACATTGGAACCACTTTAGTGCTAATCATGTAGGCACAGACATAAATTAGAAAAATACTTTTATTTCTTTATTTAATGATGTTTTTTATGATATATTCATTATTGATTTGATATGGTGTGCAGTTCTAGGATATGTATAACAATAGATACAAGTCAATAAACTACATGTGATAGGATTAATCCAAAAGGATAAAAAGACATATGCACACTATATACACATCACAAAACAACAGCACGAAAAGATATAAACACAATGCGGTAGAAAAAACACACAATGCGGTAGATAAGAACTACGCGCGTTTCGGCTTGACAGCCTTCATCAGGGAAACCGTCTATTGCGCTGGCACAGTCTTTTCAGGCCTGCGTTTCAGGCTTTCATGTGCAGGCAGGCACGGGCACGGGCCTCCACAGCGCATGGTGATCATTTTGCCTGAAGTACAAGAATGGAAATCCAGTTTGCACTTGCTGGAGTAGGTGTGCCCATCGGATGCGCATACAGGGCTGTTATGCACCATGGGGCAAGGTTTACACTTTGCCAAGTTCGCTGCTCCTGCCCAGTACTTGTGGGGCAGAGTTACTTTCTTCTGCCTCAGGCTGTGTACTAGCTGCTTGCGACTCACGCAAATGGCGGTCTGGTAGTCATGCGTCACGCACACTTTATGGAGGCTGCATTTTACGTTCAGGCACGGGTCTTTAGATGGATCGAGAGCTCTGTTTGTGCTTCAGTCTTGTGCTCTCCCCGAGCCCTTTCCTTTGCCACAATAGTTATTTTCCGCTTTTTTTTTCCCATCATTTGGAATATTACAGGATTGCTAAGTACGATTGGGACTCTAACTGGGAAGGTTTCAGATTATTTGCCTTCAGAAGTCTTGAGTTTTTAATCCAATTAGCAAGCACCGTTATATCACTTAATATGTGAGCTGATGACAGGGCCACACAATCCTGTTCAGTTTGTGTCCCTGGATTTTGAAACCTCGACGTCCTATTCCTGATGTTTAATTTACGAGGACCCTGCATAGTGAGATAGAACAGTGGCTATCAGGAGTAAAATACCTGGAATATTAAGAATAGTCTTGACAGCTCAGTCTATGATGACAAACAGAGGCAAAGTATTGTAATTGTATTGTAATTGCATTTATATAGCGCTTACTACCCCTGATGAGGCGTTGAAACGCTTTTTCAGCGAGTAGTACTCTACTCAGGAACCCAAAAAGGATTAGTGGTAAATTAGCATAGGGAGATATGAAAATAATTTGAGCGGTGGAAACTGGAAACTGATCTTTATGTAGCAAATTGTTGATGGCAGTGATATTCCAGCTGGTCCTACAGGTTGCACTCTGACCCTTTCAAGACAGATATGTAATATATTCGTTAGTTCTACCATTTGCCCTAAATATATAATTTAGAAAAGCTGGTTCGTGAGGAGAGTGACCATGATCCTACAGCATTATGGTGATATCATCCATCATTGGGCTAGTGAGGATTTAATTTAAACTGGGGCAAATGGAGTACACCAAGAACCATAGGATTATGAATGTGGACACATTGAAATATGATGAATTTCTCCAATATTCTTTTTAACCTGATGAGCCTGTAAACTGTTTTGGAAGCAGGTCAACCTGACTGTGGGGAGATTATCGATCTACATTAGAGAAGGAGTAGCACGGTCTCACAAGGTCAATATGGGCAACTAGAGCATAATATTTTTAATTGGTTTCACAAAGAATGCAGTAGTTGTAAAATGGGATTGATTTTTCGTTGAGAAGAGAGGACCAGTCCAATATTGTTTACCTTTTTATGAAATTCAAGAATGTCATTCAAAGGAAGAAGAAACCACTAAGAGAGAGCATTGGGTACAAGTGCATGTGTCCACTAAGATAAAAGATACAAGCAGCTTCTGGACGATGGTGACTTAGAGGTAAAGTGGAAAGGTCTCTCCTTTTCAACATGTTATGCTGGATGGTATTGGACACATGACAGTATAAACCTTGCCTCAGGATGAACCGTCCAACCCAAACTACCAGGGCACCTTTTTTTGTGCATAGGAAAAAATTCATCCCCAGATCAATATGTTGGAACTGGAAAGTCACAGTTAGGATTATCAGTTTTTGTGGACACTCATGGGGCTAGGGCCACCCATTGGTTCCTGAGTTGTAACTGAATAAACAGGTTTTAGAGTTTCCAGTTAGGAATTGGGATAGATCAGAGATGTTTTAAGGCATGGGCAAAGTGGGCTCTGGCCCAGGACCCCAGCCTTTCAGGGGGCCCCTGATAGAGCCAGCTTTGTCTGCAGAGGGTCTTGCCCTGATGACCTTGAATAATTCTTAGACAAATTGTTTAAATAATGTTTCCCTTTATTTTATTTTTAATGTGAGTGATATGTGAGGGTCTATTGCAGACTTTTTGCAGAGAAATGCTGCATTTATGTTTCATGCAATATCCATAAAAAAGTTTATTTTAGATGTAATGTAATGTAATGTAAATGGGTTTTGTATAGCGCGGGTTGCACTCCACGGAGCATCTTTGCGCTTCTGAGTGAGAAAGAACCAGATGAGATTGATTCTTGAGGTGTTTAGGCATTGGAGTTTATATCATATTTTTGCATTTTGTGTCAGATAAGGTATAGATCCAGGTTTTAAGGGTCCTTCTGATAGGGATTTCTGTGGGGATTTGTCGGAGTGGGGGCGGCAGAGAGTTCCAGGCTTTGGACCCCAAAACTGCCAGTGCTTTACCTCCTTTGGTTTTGAGTTTGAAGTTGGGGATGGTGAGAAGATTCTCACTTTGGGATCTTAAACATTGTGCGGGGACGTAGTGTTGGAACAGGTTTTCAATGTATTTGGGTCCTGTTTTATTAACTGCCCTAAAAGTGATTAACAGGATTTTAAACAGCACCCTTTTATGAATTGGCAGCCAATGCAAAATGCTCATGGCTGTTGAAGCTGAGGTCCTTCTTTTCCATCCCAATACTAATCTGCCCGCTGCATGCTGTACCATTTGTAGTTTGTGGCATACCGTCCTATTTGTTCCTGCATAGATGCTATTGCAGTAGTCAAAGCGGGAGGTAATGAGGGCTACTGCCACCATCTTCCTTGCTGCAAAAGGGATCAGATCGAAACATTTTCTGAGTCCTTTTATTATGCCGAAGCAGGTCCCTGCCACGGCTGTTGCTTGTTGTTTGAAGCTCAAAGAAGGATCAAATTTTATCCCCAGATTATGGACTGCACTTGCTGTATTAGGGGGGACGGTAGCGTCTTCTGGCCACCATAGAGTTGGGTTGAAAGAGTTGTTTTTTTCCAAAGGGTAAGATCTCAGTCTTCCCTGAATTGCATTTGAGGTGATTCATGCTCATCCAGTGGAAAGTGGCTTTTATACAGTTTTTGAGTCTGGCTTCTGCTTGGCTTGATTCATCCTCCATCACTAGGATGAGTTGTGTGTCATCCGCATATGAGATGGTAGCTATGCCGAAGGATGATATGAGGGTAATCAGGGGGGCCATGTATACATTAAAAAGTGTCGGACTCAGGCATGAGCCCTGCGGGACACCTGAGTTTAGTGGAATCTCTGCTGATCTGAAATGGCCCAAGGTGACCACTTGTCGTCTATTTGTTAGGAAACTCTTTAGCCAGCTCAGTACCTTACCAGTTATCCCTGCCGCGGCTAGTCGGTCTATCAGAATGGTATGAGATATCGTGTCGAAAGCCGCGGACAGGTCTAAAAGTATGAGGACTGCTTTTTTGCCCTGGTCTAGTGCTGCTCTAAGTGTTTCCAAGGAGAAAATTAGAGCTGATTCCGTCGAATGTTTTGCTCTAAAACCAGCTTGGTTTGGGTGCCAGATATTGTTTGCCTCTAGAAAAATGGTGAGCTGTTTATTTACTTCCTTTTCTGTAAGTTTACAGAAGGTAGGGAGTAGTGAGATTGGTTGAAGATTAGTAAGGATGGTGGAGTTTGGTAATGTTTTTTTTTGTAGGGGTCTTACTGCTGCTAATTTCCATTCCTCAGGGACTACTCCCCGGGAGAGTGAAGAGTTAATGATATTATTGATGATGGGGTTTACGATCTCCACCATGGTGTGGAGAACATAAGGGGGGCAGGGGTCGAAGGGAGAGCCAGATTTGATTTTAAGGATTTGTGTCTTAGATTCTTCCAGACTAACTTCCTGAAAGAAGGTTAACTGGTTTGTCACGTTATTGTTTTTGGTTTGGGTCTCTTCCAGGGGGGGGGGTATGGGAAATCTTTGGTGATCATCTGTATTTTCTCGTGGAAGTAGTCCGCGATATTATTACATAGGGTTTGGGAGGGGGGAATGTCTCTCTGCATGTTCCTTGGGTTTGTGTACGAGTTGACAATATTGAAGATGTCTTTTTGTTTGCTGTTACTATTGGTTATGGCATTGGTGAAGAAGTCCCGTTTGGCTGTTTTTATCATCCCATGGTAGTGTCGGCGAGCCACTTTATACCTGGACTTATCAGTTATATTATACTTTGTGCGCCAGGTCCGTTCTAATGCTCTAACCTTCCTTTGTTCTTCCTTTAGGGTTTGGGAAAACCAAGGGGCAGAGGTTCTATGTTTCTTATTTTGCCTTACACTTGCGACTGTACCAGCAAGCAGGGCCCAGCTGGGGGGGAGGGAGTCTCATGCTGTGCACCAAAATACAGCACTAAGTAGAAGATTTGCGTTTTGCGTAATTATGTGTAATTTTGTAGAAATTTCACAAAATTATGCGAAAACAAATTACAAAAATTTCGCACTGCCCTAGTTACAATGCACTGGGGACCCAGAGTTGCGAAGTTAAAAAAACGCTATTTATCTTGTTAAGCAACTTCAGGATGTTGTGGATGTGGTTCAGGTTTTCCTTTTAGCTCATCATCAGATTCTTGGGCCTGGGGCGAACGGTCTTGGCTGCTCCACCCTTGAGATGACCCAGGTAGAAGAACACAAAAAAGCAGGCTGGGGCAGGGACTTTAGCTAATTAAAAGCGCGGACAGAGATCCAGAAAGCTGTTGAAGGTGATAGTGTGTGCACATAGATACTGGGTTTTTCCTCCACCATGTTGACGATTTCCCAACATGTCCTGCAACTCCTACGCCTTCACTTTTAAGTTCTCTGGTGCTTCCCGGTTAGGTGCATGATCTAGAACTCCCACAATACATATAGATTGATTCTTACCAAAAATTGGAAACAGGTTTTGCTCTCCTTTCTCAAGGGACATCTTCAGGACAAATCATGCAGTTAAATGCTCCAATACTGTGGATTTTCTAACATGCTTTCCAAACCCATGGTGTTGTAAATAATCATCCATTCATAATGCATGCATAAGGATCCGGTAGTACTATCAGAATCTAGGGTGTAACTACACCCTTGGTTAAGTGCCGTCTTTGATCTATTTGATACCACTAAATAATTGTTTATTTAGCTACACCGTGATAATCAAGACAATTTAGGCATCAATAAGCCATGTGCATAGTGCATAGTGCTAGCAGCACAAGGTGACATCTTCCCAGCTCATAATTTGTAAAATAAATAAGTGCCCGAGTCCTTGTTTGGCGGCCACTACAGCTTGCACCACCAATTGCCCTTACCAGCGCTGCCAGTGACAGAACCAACACAACTACTAACCACCCCTCCGCACAAGTGTGACAGTTCAGAGCAGTTGAGGCAACCAAAGCTATAAGAATGGCTTACGCTGCAGGTATCAGTCATTTTAATGGATATTGAATTAATAACTGTTGTTGTGTTCATCTGTAATCTAGACAAACAGCACCACCATGTGTCAGACTGCCATATTTTGTGCCAATTAAGTGCTAGTGCCAAGCGACAGAAACTACCGGCTCAAATTAAGCACTGCATTTTCCATTAATGGAAACAGAAGGACTTGGCACTAGAGTGCTCCCTTCATCAGTGATGCAAAGGATCGTCCCTGTTTTCAGAAATGGATGTTGTGAAAAGCCAAGAACAGTGGTTCTTATCCTGTCATCCATGGACCCCTACCGGTCTGCAATGACAACTCAGGAGGTCCATGACTGTTTAGAAAATTAAATAATATTAGTAGATTAATAATGTATATATAAATTAAAAAGTGAAATGTAAAATGTAAACTTTTAAAAGGCTCTGTAAAGTTGAAGGTATCTGAAACTGGAGGATAAAAATACCTTACCTTGAGTCATAGGAGCAGCACAAGTACAGAAAAAAGAACCTCTTTTAGATAAGTCGTGACCTCATTTGAAGCACTGGTATGCGTCAACAAAAAGAAAGCATGTATTAGGAGCAAAAAAGATAAAGTAATTTGCTAGGGTCTAACAAGTCACTTTATCTTTTCAAAATAAAAACACCTTTTGAAAATCTCTAACATTCCCAAACATTTCAATTGTTGTGTATTGTTTGTATAGAATGCAATTTTTCATATTTTGTGAATTTGTTTAATATATACTTGTTTCTGTATCTTTTGTGTGGTGTTTTAAGATTCAAATTGTAGATAATGCTATTGGTCTCCTAACTCATTGGTTCAGAAGACCCAGCTTCCAATAGTGATTCAGTGGGGGTCAAAATGTTAAGAACCACTGGCCAAGAAGACCTACATTTTACATTGTAATGTGGCGGGGGAAATTTGCTTTCTGGTGGCGCAAGGCCCGCCACCCTGCTGGCGGTAGCGGTCCTTCCACCATCGTAATGACACCCTATGTTTGGACCAAACGCTGCACCTTAAAATGTATTTGTCATAACTAGATAGATTATATATACAACTTTAAGGAAGTCGGTTTGGAGTGTGTGGTAGAGGTCTGGCACTTCCCCCATGAAAACTTCACAAAACGTATTGGAATTAAAGTTTTTTTTTTTTACATATTTGTCAAAAGGCATTTATAAAGAATAGGATAGCTTTCAGAGGCAGTCCTAAAAGAGGCTTGAGAGTCAGATACTGTTTGTAATTGATACATGTTACTTCCGAGTCGCCTGTGCTTGTACTCAGCCATTATCACTGCCCTTAACCAGCACTTGTCCAGAATCCCAAACAGAACAATCAGTCCCATTCCGTGAGTGAGGCCCTGGGATGCCAGATAAGCAAGGTTGGTTGAAATGAAGCGCTCCATACAAGGGATGTAGATTAATAGTGGTACTGGCGTCAACAGTAGACCTTATCTAATTACAAACAATATTTTCCATAGAATACTCCCAATGCCTAGAAATGGCTGCATTCATGAGGTTATCAAACTCTCAAAAAATTATCCCACTTTTAAGCAAATAAAATATCAAAGTCAGATGACACAACGCTCAACAGACAATTTACAACTAAATAAGAAGTGACCGAACAAAAGTAGAGGAGCAACATGAGCAAAGGCAGCACAAAAAAATTGACAATCCAAGCTTTTTCTCCCTCCCTTTTGTGTTTGTCAATCTATAAGTAGTGCTTAATTTGTATTTTTTTTAAACTGCTGAGGCTCAAACTTTTTTTTAGGAGTCCACCTCTGGTGCCGGCGAAAGCAGAGGTTGCCACGTATAAACGCCGCTTAGTCGTATTCCACCTCATGCATCTTTCTCCCGCACCCTACAGATCTTGCCTCTATCACAACCTTGACGGTTCTCTTTCATGCAGACTTTTTCCCTTTGACGCAGTTGTCCTATCTTTCTCTCATTCCTTCTATCTCCCTCTCATTCCTTCTATCTCCCTCTCATTCTTTCTATCTCACTTTTCTGCATTTCTCTCTCTCTCTTGCCCTGGGGCAAATTCAATTGAAAAAAAGGTCCTGATTCCTAAAAATAAGTGGCGGCGCTCACCACTGGCACAAATTAAGGATTGCAGCCAGATTTCACATAGAACTACAGGGTTTATTTTCAAGCCCCTTGCGCCGCCGGTAGTCACTTTTCACATGGGAAAGCGGCGCATGGGGCTTGGAAATGGGCCCCTGCTTATCCAACCCTCGCGGGTGGCGACGTCGGAGAGACCGCGAGCCCCACGTTCTATTATTCTTCCTGCAGTGCGGCGCGAGCTCCCTGAGGCTGCCAGGCTGTCGTACGTGATGTAACGTACGCTCGTTTCCACCGTAGTCCTGTTTCTGCTTGCATGCCGCCTGACGTCACCGGCCAATCCGGTGTCGAGGATGGCTGTGACGTCGGGGGGCGGGCAGGCAGGGAGAAGAGCGCGAGGACGCGAGCCGGCGGTTGTTTTCCCCGCTGCTCCTCGTGGGCCGTAATTATGTGCTAAGATATAATAAAAGAACAAAGCACCTATCCTGTCTGGCCTCCCTCATTTTGGTAACACTACAAATGGCGACGAGGGTTTAACTCGGACATTACGGCCCGCGAGTGAATCGATTGATGCCAGAGGTCCTCACGTGCTGTTCCTCACGCTGGTCTCGCCTCGCTGTTTCCCGTGCGCCAGCTTGAGGCTTCTGCTTTCTGCTGCCTGCCTGTGCCTCCTGCCTCGAAGCCCTGCTGGTGTGCTGCTGGGGGCTGTCTGCTGACCTGTGGTGCTGTCTCGCCCCGACGACTTCGTGTGATGCGCTGGTGAGCTGCGGTGGGGAAGCGCTTTCTCTGCTGATATCGGGAGCCTCCATCTCCTGAGGCCGTGTCTTGCTGCAGTGCCTGACGTCTACATCCCTGCGGTCGTGGTGGCCTTCCAAGTTCGGTGGGGAGTGTCCAGGATCTGCGTTGCTGCCCCACGTGTACCTGATCTCCTGCCATGGCGCAACCCATCAACATATGTGTGCCGCCCCTTTTTCTGGACTCGCCTGGTAAGCCATGTATGAAGTGGAAGGGGTGGCTGCGCGCATTTGAGAATTACATCGTCTCCATTGACGGCGAGGGCTATAGCGCTGCACGCAAGAAGTCGCTTCTGTTCGGACTGTTGGGGAAAGCAGGCCAGGAGGTTTTTGACAGTTTGCCCGTTTATACGGATCCTCCGGGGGCCCTTGCCCCTCTAGACGTGTACCAGGAGGCGGTTAAGCGGCTCGAACTGCAATACTCTGAGGAGGGGAATATCATGGTGGGGCGCCACAAATTTGCCTTACGGAAGCAGGAGGAAGGTGAAACTATCGAGGAGTATATTGCCTGTCTACGTGTGTTGGCACAGGACTGTGAATTCGGGGAGATGACTGATACGTACCTCAGGGACCAGGTGGTGTTCTACTGCCATTCCAAAAAGGTGCAGGAGCGGTTGCTTTCTTGCAGGAATCCGTCGCTGAAGGATGTGGTGGCCATTGCGAAGGCCGTTGAACGTTCCATGGTGTCCACGAAAGAACTTGCGAGCACGAACCAGGCTTCTAATGTGTTCTTGGTGCAGGACAAACATAGAGGTGCATCCAGGACCCCAGACAGGGTGGCGAGCGAGAAAGGGGGGGGCAGGAAGCCACTCGCTTGTTTTAGGTGTGGGTCAAGGGATCACCTGGCGGATAGCAGGACATGCCCTGCACTGTCCAAGAGTTGTTCTAAGTGCAGGAGAGTGGGCCATTTCGCGGCAGTGTGCAAGGCCAGGAGACCTGGTGGGAGCGTGAAAGTGAGCTCGGTGAGCGACTGCGATGCCGATACTGATGCGGACATTGTATTGTCCATTGATGCTGAGGATGGGAGAGTGAAGGGGCCTATTGGCTCCGTTCTGATTGGTGCAGTTGAGCTGCCGTTTACGGCCGATTCTGGTTCCCCCATTACCTTGATTTCCGACACCACGTACGAGTTGAAGTGGCAAGGTGTGAAATTGCATGAGACGGATGTGAACCCGAAGGCTTTTGGGGAGAAAGACATAGAGATGATGGGGTACTTCTGGGACTTCCTCACTTTCAGGGGGCGAACAGTGAGAACGAAGATCTATGTGGCTGAGAAAGGGAGGAGCCTGGTGGGGTGGAAGGACCTGGCCAAGCTGGGGGTGATGCTAGTCCCGGGGGCGGATGATCCCATAGTCCTGAGGGAGGATTGGGTCGGCTACGTGCAGCCGGATGATTTACATGTGGGCCTAGCTGAGGTCCTCGGCAGGTTTGAGTCTGTGTTTGAAAACAAAGTAGGGTGCGTGAGAGGATTCGTGCACGCCATACGACTGAAAGAGGGTGCCGTGCCGATGAAACACAAGGTCAGGGCTGTTCCTCTCTCTGTCAGGGGGGAGCTAAAGGCTGTCCTGGATAAGTTGAAATCGGAGGGAGTGATAGAAGAAGCAGGCGCATCAGAGTGGGTGTCCGCAATCGTGGTGTCCAAGAAGAAGAGGACAGGGGACATCCGGCTATGTGTGGACCTGCGATCTTTGAACAGGAACATTCTGGTGAACTGCCACCCCCTACCCAACATCCAAGAGATCCTGTCTTCTACGTCTGGGTCGCGATTTTTCACCTTGATTGATCTGAAGTCCGCATACCACCAGGTGTGCCTCACGGAGGAGTCCAAGGCACTTACCACCTTTGTTACTCCGTTCGGTGCCTACAGGTACGTCCGCCTTCCGTTCGGCCTCGCCTCAGCTTCCGGTGTCTTCCAAAGGTTGATGGATTTGCTCTTCGGCGACATGAAGGGAGTTGAAGCATTCCAGGACGACATTCTAGTCCACACGGCGAGTGAAGAGGAGCACCTGGAGCTGCTGGGAGAAGTGCTGGGCGTACTACGCGACAAAGGGATGACTGTCTCCAAGGACAAGTGCAAGTTCATGGAGGGCAGGATCGACTACTTGGGACACGTGCTGACCGCGGAGGGCATTGCGCCAAAAGATGACCTGGTGAGGGCCATACGTGATGCCCCGTGCCCCGGAGATAAGGACGCCCTACGATCGTTCCTGGGGCTCAGCGAGTATTACTCCAAATTCATGCAGGGATATGCGACCATTGTGGAGCCCCTAAGGAAGCTGCTGAGGAAGAATGAAAAATTCACGTGGGCGCATGCCCAACAAGCTGCTTTTGATGACGTCAAGCAGGCCATCGTGGCTGCTCCCGTGCTACAGCCATACAACAGGGCATTCCGGAATGTGATTACAGTCGACGCAAGCGCCAAGGGTATCGGTGCGGTGTTTTGCCAGTTCCATGGGAAAACTGAGAACACGGTCGCTTTCATTTCCCGGTCGCTGAGTGACGCGGAGAAGCATTACAGCACCATTGAGAGGGAGACGCTTGCATGCGTATGGGCCGTGGAGAAACTGAGGAACTATTTGTGGGGCATGGAGTTCGAACTGGTCACGGACCACAAGCCTTTAATCTACATGATGGACGGCGAAGGCCGCGGCAACGGGAAGGCCAGCTCGAGGCTTTTGCGGCTAATGTCCAGGCTGCAGGAGTATCATTTCACCATCAGACACATCAAGGGCGGCCTCAACTGCAGAGCGGATTGCTTGTCACGCTTGCCGGTCAGCGGCGAGGGGGACGGATCCATGGATGACACGGAGTGCGTAGTGGCGCTGGTGGATGCCACGGCCATATGCGAAGGATCCGTTTCGGAGGAGGAATGGATGGCGGCCCAAGAGAAAGACACGACTCTGCGTAGGGTGATGGATCACATTATGGCTCGCTGGCCCCCGATCCGGAACTTGAACGGTGCGCTCAGAAGTTTCCAGCAGGTTAGCCCCGAACTCTCCATCGAGGGCGGCTTCGTGAAAAGACATGATCTGTTTGTGCCGCCGGAAGGATTGAGAGATAAATTAATCCGGTTAGCTCACAAGGGTCACCCGGGCGCTACCGCCACAAGGACCTTACTCAAGCAATACTATTGGTGGCCAGGGATGTGCGGCGAGGTCAACAGTTTTATCGACCGGTGCGGACCGTGTTTGAGGGCCGACAAGCACTGGAAGACGGCGAGAAGTGCGCTGCAGTTGGTGGACATTCCCGCTGGTCCATGGATCAAAGTCGCTATTGATTTCGCGGGTCCGTTTACCCTGCTGCCCGACGATTGCAGACATCTCATCGTCCTTACGGATTACTTTTCCAAATGGATCCACTACAAGTTCGTCAGGGAGGTTACCACCGAACGTGTGATCAGGGAGCTGAAAAAGGTCTTCGCAAATGAAGGACAGCCGAAGATTTTGATGTCCGACAACGGCACACAGTTGGTCTCCAGGCAGATGAAAGACTTCCTGTCCAGATTGGGGATCAAGCAGGAGAAAACCCCGCTGTACAGCCCAAGGAGCAATGGGCAGGTCGAGCGCATGAATAGGTTCTTGAAGGAGGGTGTGCAGCAGGCAATTGCCTCCAAGTTGGATGTCAAGGCATTTCTGGCGGACAAGGTACACACATTTCACAACACGCCCAATGCAGTCACGGGGCACACTCCGTTCTACCTGATGAGAGGGAGGAGGTGTATGAGCGAGCTTACCCCCAAACTTGATAGGTGGTATGACATGAGGGAGGTGCCTGAAGATGTATCCGATGAGAGGCTGAGAGTTAAGGAAAGGATTGTGGCCAAACAGGAAAGCAACAAGCGGTACGCTGATGAGGTGAATAGAGCCAAAGTCAAAGAGGTAGCGCAGGGGGATTGGGTGTTGGTGAAGAAACCAACCAAAGTGTTGAAGGGAGAGTCTGTTTTCCAGACCCCTGCACGAGTTCAGGAAGTGACTAAGGGAGCTGTCTGTTTGGAAGGTGGGGGATGGCGGAGCAAGGACGACATTGTCAGGCTCAAGGCAGGTCAAGAAGAGATCATCATGAGAGGCAGCCAGGTGCATGAGAATGAGGTCGATGATGGTATGTACGAATGGCAGGTGCAAGCGGACATTGATGGGACCACTGAGGATGGTACGAGTCCGTGCCACGGCCTAGCGGGCGTGGATAGCCAGGGCGACAGCAGTCCCGTGTCAGTGAGGGATGACAGTCGCAATGTGATGAGTGCGAGCCAAGGTGGTATGGGCAACCGCAGCGCGGGGGCCAACATGCAAATCACTCCCCGCAGACCTGCAAGGCATATCAGGGCACCTAAAAGGTTCGAAGATTTTGTTATGAGATGATTGTATGTATAGTTCTCTATTTTGTTTAGAAAGGGAGATGTCGTACGTGATGTAACGTACGCTCGTTTCCACCGTAGTCCTGTTTCTGCTTGCATGCCGCCTGACGTCACCGGCCAATCCGGTGTCGAGGATGGCTGTGACGTCGGGGGGCGGGCAGGCAGGGAGAAGAGCGCGAGGACGCGAGCCGGCGGTTGTTTTCCCCGCTGCTCCTCGTGGGCCGTAATTATGTGCTAAGATATAATAAAAGAACAAAGCACCTATCCTGTCTGGCCTCCCTCATTTTGGTAACACTACACAGGCTCGCGCGTCTCTGCATTCTTGACGTGACCGCCACCACACAGAGGCGTTCGCTAATGATACATAATGTGCTCGCTGCAGATATGCAATTTATCTTCATCATTTATTAATGACCTGTTACCGAACGACTTGCGAAGCAAAGAAAGGCAGAAGTGAATTAGAAGGCGCGCGCAACTGAGCAGGAGACAAACAGAGCACGGGCTGCAACAAGTCGGCCGTTTTGGAAAATCTTACCTTTGGCTCTGTGTTTTCTAAATATGTGTTCTATGATTGATATTTTTCAGAACATTTTAAAATATTTTTACTAGACTATTAATGAAAATGCGGGGCTTTCATAGAAGGTGTGAAAGCATCGGGCACCAAAAGATTTGCGTCACCATGGTAGGGTCCACCAAAAGGACTTGACAGCGAAAAAAGAGAGGTTCAAGTGAAGTTATGGTTAGCATTGTTTATACACCATAACGTATATTTAAAAGAAAAAAAAATACAATTCATTTTAAAAATAAATCACAGTTAAAGCGCATTTATGGTTACAAAGTAAAATTGAAAATAAAAAACAATGAGATTCACAAGATATGGTTAGGACCTTAATCCTCAAATTGTTCAATAGCCCAATAACTGGTTCACCAACTGCAGTGTTTATAGTTTCACTCTTAATGCGACCGATGCAATTACACATGTTGTAAGTAATCTTGCGAATGAGATTATCTATCACATTACCCATACCACTTTTAAAAAGCTGTCTTTAAATGTAATATCATTTATTAGTTTGAGTGTGTGCTTTTAATTACGTTTTGCTGTTGGGTGTTGTTATTTGTTGATATAATTATCATGATGTCATAAGCATTGGATTTGGTGTGTGAGTTACAGTTTGCATGTGGTTGTGCAAGTTACTAATTGTCCTAACCACAACATGCAAATATATATAGACAATATATGCACCTTGTAATATGGAACCAATATTGCCATGGTGGGGTTCTGGTGGTACCTTAACAGGCCCCCTGCTCCAGTCTTCTCCTCTCCTGGCTCCAGATGTATGACCCTTACATTTTGCGAGTTGCAAATTGCGTCACATTGCGACTCACAATTTGCGACTCACAATTTGCGACTTGCAAAATGCAATTTACAACAGTGTCTCAGACACTGTTAGCGATGCCTAATGGGGTCGCAAATTGCCTGCCTCATTAATATCCATGTGGCAGGTGCTATTTGTGACCCCATTGGGAATGGCTAGCAGTCCCAGGGATGGTGGCCTGCTGGGGTCAGCAGTCCACCATGTTTGTGGCTGCTTTTTTAATAAAGCAGTCTTTTTTCTAATGCAGCCCGTTTTCTTTAAAGGAAAATGAGATGCATTTAAAAAAGAAAAATTAAACTTTTAAGTTTCATTATTTAAGGGAAGGTAGTAGTCCCTGGGACCAGTGCCTGCTCTTTAAAAATATTCTCACACCCATTCACAAAGGGGAAGGGGTCCCTTGGGGACCCCTTCCCGTTTGCGAGTGCCTTACCACCTACTTGAAGTAGGTGGTAAACTGCAAGTGTTTTGCAACCGCAAATGCGGTTGCAAAAAAAGGTACATACCATTAGGATTTGCTATTAGGAAAGGACGCCCTTGGCACGAGTAGGTAACTGGTTACCAACTCGCAAACTTATTGCTGACCCCCTGCCAACTACATATCCCTCAAATTGGTACAGATTCTCAAATTGGCAGTTTTCTGATTGAAAACAATCCCTAACAGCCCATACTCATGGTTGGTACATCGATCGCTGCTGCCAGCTGGCAGACAATTTTACCAGTTGGCGCAGTTCCTGAATATTTCATGCAAACAACAGAAGTGTGGAAATTTGCTGAGACTCTCCCTGCCTGGCAGACTGACACATCCTTCCTGTCACCCTTAGGGCAAGGCAATAGGGCCAACCTCCTTTCCTGGCACAGCTCCTCACTTATGTGAGTTATCTTATGTAAATCATGACAAACTCGGCAAGTATGCAATTATTTCTTTTGATAAATGAATACAAACAGTCCACTGCTACCCCGGTGTAAGAGTAGGGCCTTGCAAAAGTCTAGGGTTGATAACAATATTTCGAATTTGGGTTGATCTGCTGGACCCGGGAAGAACGTTGTCCAGCGTGTTCAGTTCTGGTGGAATGTCTGCTTGCGTCAGAGATCACCTGCCTGTGCATGCTAACCTTTTCAACCAGAGATGTTAGGACACTCTGCAGGTGCCAAGGGGTAAATGAATGGGAGTTAGTGAGAGTCACTTACGTGGTCTAGACTATGCTTCAAATGGTTTTCTGTCATTTCCTGTATGCATTTCAGAACTCTCTATTGCAATGCAGCATTGTCAAAGTAACATGTACAGGATAAAGTACCTGCCAGCAGTCATAGGTGCCTTGGAAGAGTGATGGGTGAGCAATGTCTCCACCAGGGTTTTTCTGGCAGGTGGCATGGTCTGAATTTGGGCCAAAAGGAGAGCCAGGTTATTGGGGTTCTTTAGTGAGGCCAAGGTGCATCTATGTTGTTAGCTTGAACACAGGGAAGTTTAGAACATTTTGTAGTTATTTCGGTGAGGACCATTTGTGATGGGGGGTTTTGGTGGTTAGATTAGGTAGGTGTAAGGACTATTTTGAGCAGTTAGTGGTCAGTTTTGGTTAGTGGAATAGCTAAGGGAGCATTAAGTATTCTGTAAAATTCATTGGCCAGGGAAAGAGATTCTCCTTGTGTTGGGCACTTTAGACTAGGCATAGGTGAATCTTTGTAGGTTGAGAAGAGTGTGGTGGTGTCAGGCATGATTGCTTCCTCACCATCGTGGTTAAAAAGAGGTCTCTAGTTTTAGCGATGAGTGCCAGGCGAGACGTAGGAAAGATCTACCAGGGATAAATGGGGACTTCCCTCTCCTGTATGCTTTTGGTAGGAGCAGGCAGGACAGCTGGCCTGGTGAAAGGCCTGCATTGGTGAGACTCTGCAGTGGAGGTTTCCCTGAGTAATTAGTGCGAAGCCGCACTTAGAATGTGGGGTGAGGGTGTGAGATCGCCATCTGACAAACCCGATGACACGAGTGCACGCCTAGGGGGTGTTTCAGGTCACCTTTCACATTAGCCATGTCAACAAAAGGTGTGGGGGGATATGCTACCAGCGGACACTAGCCAGCTTAATGACTGTAAAGAAGCGACCACATCACACCCATTTTATCTTCCCTCCGTTGTCTTCCCATCGAGGCAAGATCTATCTACAAGACTGCCTGTATCACCCACAAAGCCTTGCACTCCTCCTCTCCTCGCTACTTGGCGAACAAACTGAAACTCTCTGGAGGCTCTAGACCATCACGTAATGCGGAAACGTTATTGTTGGAACCTCCCACTTTAAAAAAGGAATGATCGATGGCCCAATCCTTTTCAGGCAACACAGTGAGAATCTGGAACTCACTTCCGCCTCAACTCCAGACCACCACCTCTTCCCGGTCCTTCAAAACTGACCTCAAATTTCTCCTCCTTCAAAGACACTTCCAAATCTAATTTATGCCCTCTCTATTCCCTCAAGGAAGTTCTTTCTTAATAGGAAATTCTGTACTCCATGCCTATAGAAGTTCCTTCCTAGTGTGTTCTTGTGTTTTTAGTGACTGCCACTTATTGCAGTATTATACCTCTACTTGTATCTTGTATGCTTCACTTGTCACTTTTTCCTCTTGTAACTAACCCTGGGCGTAGTTTGCGTAGTAGCGCTATGCGTAGCTACGCGAAGTGCACTTCGCGAGATATGCGTAGCGCTACGCGAACTGCATAGTGCGCTGTTCGGGATGATTGCACAGTGCCGGATGCTTGTCCGCACTGTGCAATCATTGAAAACGGCATCTCGCACAGTGCGAGCTGTCGTTTTCTGTCGCACAAGTAGATTTTTACTCGAGCGGCAGCTTTCTCAACGCGGACTGGTAGTATCTCATCGCGAGCGGTCGCGAGCATACCCGACCACTCGCAATGAGAAAGCTGACCTCCCGGTTGAGAATCTCGCCGGGAGGTTTATTTTCCACGCTCACGATCGTCAACTTGATGTTGCTGATCGCGAACGAGCAAAAAGTCTCGCCGGGATGTCAGTTTGCTTGCTCGCGGTTGCCAACTAGATGTTGAGGACCGCGAGCGAGCAAAAAATTCCAACTACGCTCCGCGTTTTTGCACTGTGCTACGTGCAATTCGCGTAGCGCGAAGTAGCACAAACTGCGCAAACTACGCGAGCGTAGCGTAGTTGGCCGCCCAGGGTTACTTGTAACGTTTGCTTTTGTTATTTGCACACTTGTCATCTTTGCCTAATGTAACGTAATGTTTGCTTTTGTAACATGCCCACTTGTAATTCTCTCCTCTCCTCATGTAACATTACTGTTCCTATTGTGAAGTGCTCTGACACCTTCGGGTAAAGTCCGCGCTATATGAAAACACATAAAATAAATAAATAAATAAATAAATAAATAAATAAATATTGATCTTAGTGAAGAGGCCAGACAATCGGTTGGGGCACTTAAGAATTTGTTTGTTTTTTAAACACCAGCTGATTTTATTGACTTAGAGGTAGGCGGATAGACAGACACATCAGTTGTGGTCACTGGAAGTGATTAATTTTTATGTTCAGAAACACTAAAGTAGGTGAAAGTGGCAGAAACAAGAAAATGTTATGGTGGGAGTGAAGAGAAAAGATGTGAGCAAACATGTTAAAGTTATTAAAGCACTTTTGCTGGCTGGCGAAGCGGGGACGAGTGAGTTGGGATAGCATTGAGGTAACTGAGAATTATGAGCAGACACTCAACTTTGTTAGAGAGAAGGTGGCAGCCAACGATAGAAGGGTGTAGGTAAATGAAAAAACAGGAGAAGCAAAAGGACAAGAAGGGTCTGGTGCAGGCTGTGGGAGACTCTTTATACCATTTTGTAGATAATGTCAGGTGCTTGGTTAGGGGTTGGCAGTCATCTATAGTATCTAGAGTGGCTCTCACTTATTGTGTGTCTAAGCATGAGAATGAGAGTTGCCTGGCCCAGGATCAAGTTTTACAAGTTTTCTAAATGGCATTAATATACATAAGTTTATCATCTGAGAGGTTTGGGTCTCATAGTTGTTGCAAGAGGTACATTATGCCCAGTATAATGGGATGGGTGAGATATTTACAGTATGTAGCTGAATGGTTCATTTCTTTTTCCTTGTTGCAGGTTGTGTTGGGTGTCTCATGGCGGACATCACATCGGTGTGGATAGTGAGGGAATTATAAGGGGGGAGGTCGGTGCCAAACAACCCGAAACAAGACCCTTTGGAAGACAGGTGGGATTGTATGGGGGAAGGATGGCTGTAACATGGTGGGGAAAGAGTGGTTTGCGATGCGGTCAATTGCTACCTAGTTTGGTGACACACTTTACTGACTGTGGCTGTCTCGTGATTCACCTAGGAGAAAATGATTTAATGCGTTAGTCTGAAGTTGGTCTCTTAAATGAACTGTAGAAAGATCCCAAGCATTTAAATCTCTATGAATGGGGACTTGCACTTTGTGGACCTAACTGGTGCACAGACAAGTGTGAAGAGATGCGAGAAGACTGAGGGGCATATTTACAAGCCCTTTGCACCACGGTGTGTCACCTTTTGTGACGCGCCGGTGGCGCATTCTACTTCCCCATATTTACAAGGATGGGAAAAGCCACCCTGCATGACTTTTCCTGTCCGTGTATATTTGGCCCCTTTGCACGCAGCACTTTGTGTGAAAGGGGCATTCCATGGATGTTGCTGTGGGTGTTTCCACGCAACACCCATGGAACAGACACATTTCTAGATTTACGAGAAATTGTAAATCTGGAAATGCATCTGAATGCTACGCCTCCCAGGAAAGGCATAGAGAGGCGCAACGAGGAGAAATGTATTAATTTTGCCTCGTAATTTTCCTCTTTCAATGCATGCTGCATTCTGCAGCACACATAGAAAGAGGAAATTACCTCCAGTGATTGTTTATGTACAGGAAGGTCTCCCTTCCGGCACATAAACAATTAGTAAAACAATGATGTTTTGCAAGTTCTATGTGTGCTAATGCAGTACACATAGAAGTTGAAAAATGCCATTTCTGATTGTTTTTGTGCAGGAAGTGAACCCTTCCTGCACATAAACAATCTCCCCACGACGCAGGCATCCTTGCACCATGGTGCAAGGTTGCCTGCGCCGGCGCATGGCAGCAGTTTGTGCACCAGCGCAGGGGGAAGCACAGAGATGCAACATATTGTAGATATGTCGCATCCCTGTGCTTTGAAAGTGACTCAGTGCGGCACAGCCAAATGACTTGTGGCACGCACTGAGTCACTTTCCTTGTAAATCTGCCCCTGAGTGCTGTTGAACAAGCTAGATGCGCATACTAAGGAAATGAAGTGATTCTGTGCAGAGCAAGAGATTGGTTTTCTGAAACACAAGGAGATAGTTCATGAGGACTATTTTTGCTCTAGTGAAGGGGAGATGTTTTTTCTGTAGAACTCATTTTATCTCTCAGAGTTGAGGAAAAAGGTTGCTTGTGGAATTATCTTACTTTACTCTTTGTGAATCAGGGCCTTAGTGCAGGAGGGCTGGAATTTGAAAATAATGTTTTGGCTATGACACCGTCGTTTAGATATGTTAGCCATGTTGTATGCGTTGTGGCTAAAAGTTAGAAAATATCGCTATTGGCAGCCAGTTACATAAAACATGGCTAAAAGACATTGTCAAACCCAACAGCTCTTGCATGGATGAGACCAAATGGCTTTGCCAATGCTTGTTTTTAAAGGAGCCTCTAGCACTGCTCAGTGGATATTTCTGCCGTCTCATCCGATAATTGGCGAGGGAATGCTGCAGGGGTAGTCGTTTTTATCTTGAATCCTCGAAATACACCTCTCTGCTCCGTATTACACGCCCTCCCGCTTACTATCCTCGCCATAATATACCCCACACAAACACTCTACGCTTTTTTATTCATTTACTCACTCACACAGCTTCAGTTTTTGTGGCAGAAATTGCACACAAAGCTCCATATAGCAGCATAAAAAGGTTAAAAAGCAGCTATATTAACACCGGTTCAAAAAATAACATACTAACAAGTGGCAACTCTAATTCAAACTTTGGCGAAGAACATATACAACTTTTTTGTCTTTGCAGAAATTAACTACTTACATTGAGCACAATCGCATTTATGCTTCATCAGGGTATTATGTCATGTCTCTTTTTGCACATTGTGACTTTTGAGCTTGACTATGAAAATAAACATAGCGCTTTGGAATCCTAGCCTACTGTCACGCGTCTGAACCCTCCTGTCTCTCATACAGTCACAGAGACCTTTCATGGTGCTGCACTCCTCATCATTGTACCCTGCTGTAAGCTGTAACTGTAATTCATAGCAATGCTTTTTTATGTCCTCTGCACTAGTCCCATTGTGTCCTACAGATGCATTCATCTCCAGTTGCCTTTCAGGTGATATGAAATGGAGGACAGTTGGGGCCAGGCACAGTCACGCAGTAGATTACAAGGCATCTGATAAACCAATGAGTCCATTGCCTGCTCTAGTAGCTTTCCTGTGCTTGTGGGCATTGGTGGCAACCCTATGCCTTAGACCCACTCCTTGGCCCTCTAGAAACACTTGCTGTGCAAAGGCCTGTCTTACTCCCTCTGCATTTCCTACTGAATACGTCCCTCCCTGGTAATGTCGCGGTCTTGGAAAAACCGATGCCACATGCTGGGAAACTATCACTGCCAGGCATTGTACTTATGTCCTGTTGTTGCAGTAGTAATTCAACTCAGCAAGAGAGCAACCACAGGTTGAGATGTGGTGTGTGTGCTTGACCGAGGAGCCAAGGCGGCAAAGTTATCATATGTTGGATTACGATTGTTCACCTTTTATTCAGAATCTCCCCTGAACCATAACAATACGGCAGCATTTATCAATGGCCAGGCCTATTAACTCATCCTTAAAGTGATGTGTTAATAGGCCTCAAGACTTGCTTCCTGAGTGTTTGCAGTCTGCACTGACCTACAGTAATACAGAACTTTTAATTTCCATTCCTTTGTTTCCCCGCCATGAGCAATAACATTTTAGATGTGTTTTGGGAGGTGAATTTAAGGGCATACTTTTAAGCTAGTAAGGTAGTTCAGGGGCATATCAGCAAGCGGCAGCGATAATTATCGCTGGCCGCCTATAGCGTCCAAAATCCTAACGCCGCCTAACGCCGGATTCTATCGCCCGGTCAGCCCAATATTTACAACGCGCATCGCCGAGGCGATAGAAATCCCGGCAATAATGGCGCTAGGCATAACATATCGCTGAAATACCAGCGATATGACGAACGGTCATAGTAAACATTGTAACTAGAGAGAGGTGGATCTAGCATTATGATCCACTTCCCATGCAACATATTGCTAAGTCATGAATTCATCAGGCGTAAGAAACCGGCGATAGACCCGTTTAGCGCTTGTGTAAATGACGCTAGAAGTGTTAGCGATTATCTAGTTAATAGTGAGTAGCCGTTTTAGCGATTCTTCCCGCTGAGTTTCAGTCGGGAACGCCTACCTCGCATCTCATTAGCAATGGGAGGCAAGGTGCTAAAAAAAAAATGGGGACAGAGGCATGGATTCACGCATTAGCGTGTCCATGCTGATAGGGCGTTAGAATTATCGCCGCTTTTCATCACGAAACGGACGCTAATGCGGCGATAATTCTAATGCCGTGCCTTGTAGAAATGCCCCTCAGTGACTTGCTAGGATCAGTATGAAACCTCCAGACTAAAGGGTTGAGTCTGGGGCAGCCTAATCAGACTTTTACCTTCTAGACGGTTCATAAAGTAACAGTCCTTGAGCAAGGCATTGTTACCCCTGTCATTTGGGTGCTGCTTGCTGGAGGTATTTATGCTGAAGTTGCACCTGAGAAGGGAAGTCCTACCAATCAGATAAGAACCTGGGGTACCTCAAAAAAAGATAACCAACAATTTGCAAAATACTGCTTTATTGTTTACATGCTTTCAGTTTACTTCTGGTTATCAACAGCACTGATCTATAAATAACGTAAGTTATGAACAAGAACTGTTTTGGGCAGTTTTGTTTTTATAGTTGAGTGCGTTGATATTTGTCAATAGAAATTGAATATTTTTATTTGCTTAACCTTTACAATGTATCAATAAAAGTTTTGCTATTGTGAGTTTTGGGAAAGTTAACACTTTTGCTCAAAATTTGAGACTGCTTCTCAATTTCCTCTGTTTCTCACCTGTCTGGTTCTGGGGCAGTTAGAGAACAACGTGTGTAACAAAGTTAAAAACAATGTAAAAATATTTCAGATACATTTACTGCTTGAATATGCACAGTTAATTGATGGAGGCTATGTTAGAGGCTCTATTGGATGTTTGACCTCACTAAAAATCTAAAATACAGAAAACTTGCTTTGGAATACTTTATTCCCTCTGCTTGCACTCTGAAATCTCTCTCTGAGTTGTGTTTGCTTTCATTTCACTGAAATGCTAGTCAGATCCTGCAGTTTAAAGGAAAGTCTTTTTTTTATGGGTGTGGAGTTATTTATTATGCAAGAAATGACTTTCTGATAGGTTTTAGATTTAGTTCCACTTTCTGCCTGAGCCAAAACGCATCAACCCATCTGTCAGGGCTTGTCTGTGTGGAGGGAGGGTGAAGAATGGAAAAAAGACTTAACTTACTTCGATTATAAATTCCTCTTTTCAGAAAGTCATGGATGGTGCACTCCCATGCTGCTTAATAGAGACCTAACCTTCTTCTAAGTGTTCCCTTGCCACCCAACTGTACAATACACATTTACTGAGATTAGACTACAAGACAGGTATGTGGAAAGTGAGTTTCTGAAGGGCGAAAGAGACTGTCTCAAAGATGTTTGGGTTGGGGTAGCAAGTTAGGGGCCATTCTCTGGAGAGACACTAATATGCCAGCCTCAGTATTTTGCCATTGCCAGGCACGCATACTCTGTTTACGTGAACAATTAATCCAAGATGGCTACAGCAAATGAAACTGAAAGAAATATAAGAAGCCAAAATGGCGGTGCACACTGCTTCCAACAGGAAAGTAGGAAAAGCCGACTGGAAGTGATGTCATTGATCCCTGGGTATGTAAGGGAAATAGAGAAAGAATTTAGGAGGTCATTTAGAGGCCGGCAGATGCAAATCAACTTTCCACTAATTGACACAGATTTCACAGGCTCAATCCACCCTCTGACAGCAGAACTATGTCACATTATGCAGCCTTAAGTGTATAGCACATTTCTGCTGTTTGTATGTGCTAGTGAGACTCTCAGCAGTTCGAGGGAAGCTTTCTGCACGGCTCTGAGCTTGTTCTCTCAACACAGTCACAGCATTCAGGTCACAGTAATATTTTGTCGAATATGTTTAGAGGACTGCTGAGTCATCGTTCTTTTTGGCGTGAGGAAGGACCCCTTTATCAGGGCGCAACGAAATTTGAGGGGTCTCCCCTGCAAAGTATATGGAGGGGCCCCCCTCCGAACTCACTCAGGAGCTCTCAGGCCAGGGTCCTGTGCTGAGGTGGCTCCCTGGAGCTCAGTGCCTCCCCGCATTGCAGGGGCTGCGGGGCCTTTGTTACCCGGTGCCCTTTATGGCTCGACTGTGTCTGCTACAGAGCTTTATCAAGAGTCTTTTGCGTCTGATTGAGTCTGCTACATGATGTTGTTACTGGCAATGTAAGATGCTGGAAGGTCATCCATTTCTAACAGGCTGTGTTATTAAAGTGATAACAATGCTAGATATTTGGCTCTGGTGCTACAGCTTGTTTTAAGTTGTGAGTACAGGTGGATGGGAAACATCCTTTACCACGCAGTCAAAACCACACAGTGCCTTTACAACTCGAGCACTATAAAGACTGCAACATTACAATGTGTTCCTTTAGCACGCAAGTCGTTACAACCACTTGGCTTAGGGAACGCGGTGTTAGACTGGTGTTGGATTTTAAGTCCAACACCTTCCCTACTGATACACACACTGGATTTGAAATAGTAGTTTATACTATTCTAAAGTCCAGTGCTTCCATAAAGCAAGTCATTGTAACGATTTGTATGCTAAAGAAACATGTGGTAATGACCCAGTCGTTGTTTAGACTGCGTTGTTGAGGCACGCGTAGTTCTGTCATACAACCCAGGTGGCATGTCTAATAAACAGTCGTGGCTCCTCTGCTAAGGCGGAAGAGCGACCCCCCCACTGCTCGCGGAGCAGTGTAAAAAAAAATTATAATAACAGAAGTTCTTTCAGTTGCTATCATTTATTTTTCCTGGCCAGGTTGGGACATCCAGGAGGAGGAGTTGTTGCTGCACTCCAAAGGGCGCAGGACTGCTTGGCCTGTCCTCTCGGGCCAGCCATGCAGTCCTGCGTGTTGTGCCTGTTCCCCACTAGGCAGCAATAAACAGTCTGTTGGGAAACATGCCCACCCTCCCATTCCCCGTCTGAGTGCTGAGCCACGGCGCTTAGACCAATCAGAATGCTGCATTGCAGCGTTGTGATTGGCTTAGGGGAGGGAGTCTGTGTGCTTCCTGGTTCGGGGGGAAAGAGGACGAGGGACGATGTAGGAGAGACAACCGAGGCGCGACATGGCGAGGAGGTAAATGATTTATTATTTTTATTTTGCAATTCCCGCCTGCCCCGCGCGACCCCCAACCGCTCTCCACTCCCGTTCCCTGCCAGCCGCTACTGCTAATATTTGATCATTTTCCATGTGTGTCGAATTTGTGAAGACTGCATTGTACTGTTAGGGAACTTCGCTTTGTCAGGTGTATGCCTTTGGTACTGTGCTATGCAGCTGAGTGTACTGGTGTTTATCTAACAATTAGGAAGGCGGGGCCGGCATCGGACTCGCCGCATGTATGGTGGTCGTGCCGGCCCCCGATAACCACACAGGGGCGGGTCTGTCATGCGCAAGGGTGACGCGACAGGTGCGCCCCGCCAATGGTTGGTCTCTGGGTTGTTGGTGCGTGCCCCGGAAGTGATGGTAATCATTTCGGGGCACGCGTCGCATCAACGCTAGGCCGGTTAGAACCGGCCTGGCCTGATTAGGTTGAGAATAAAAGGCTGGGGAGTGACGGAGTCTACCTCTTTGCTCGCCGCTCCCACAGCCTGCCCTTAAGGACAACAGCCTCGCTAGGAGGCTGTATTTTAATTTTTAGATTTGGATAGGAATATATTTGTATTAGAGATATGTTAAGGTTAGCAAAAATTACATCTGTACCTATCCAAGTAATCAATGTAATGTTTTTTTCTGTGTATTGTTTAAATATTATAATTAAAAATTGTTGATTTAATTTTATGTTAATAAATACGGCCGGGGGTTTACGACTCCCTAATCCAAAAATTCCTTGTGCTAAGCGTGTTACTGTCCTAGTATTGATAAGGGAGGAGGGGGTCTAGGCTTTACCTGGCCATATTCAGTATCAATGTGAAAGATGCTTGTGTGAGGAGGGTGATCTACTGTTGGAGAAAATCACTTTGCTAACTTTACATTTGTAGGGTACATTCAATAATCACAGGCCAGCATTTCTTAACCATGTCGAGTAACTGCAGAACAAGATCTCTCAAAGGTGTTTGACAATCACAGCTTCTCACGAACATACCTAACTAGTACACAGTCGGTCTGTCAATCAGAGATTAGGTGAAACGTTTGAAAGGGAAAGTGTGAGACTCAACACATACAATAAAAAAGTGTGAAATGTAATGAATTGGAAAAGCATTAAAGAGGCGCAAATCATATTTGAAATAATGGCCTTACAGAACTTTAATGAATGGGCAAAATAAATTAAAAAGATTAGTTGAATGAAATCAGACAA
Source organism: Triturus cristatus (assembly GCF_964204655.1). Classification (NCBI taxonomy): domain Eukaryota; kingdom Metazoa; phylum Chordata; class Amphibia; order Caudata; family Salamandridae; genus Triturus; species Triturus cristatus. The sequence goes on along the minus strand of NC_140591.1, from coordinate 1,237,856,812 downwards.
CCCCTGCAATGCTTAAAAAATAATTATAACTTTGTTTTAATATACTGTTTTGCACCACAGTTATCACCTGTAACAGACAGGTTTTACTATTGCCCAATTAAGTTATACTCACATTAAGTAGACCTAACGGGGTGACAAACAAAATCTGGTACGCAGTCAGAAGTTGTCTGATGTGACTTATTAATGGATGGATGCAAAGAGAGTTGTGTTTGGCGTCAGAGTGTGTGGAGGAAGTGGTTAGAGGTGGCGGGGACACGGAGATAGCACCCCTTTAACATGGCAAAGAGTACTGTTTAGTTTTTTGAGGTGTTTGGCGTCAGGAAAAATTGTTCCTGAATAGCGTATATTATTAATTTGTTATTCATTCATTCATAAAACATTCACTCATTCTGGGGTAGTGAAATATTCTGGTCCGCACAGGTGGTAGCAATGTTTTTCCCGTAATAGTTAACGCTTAGTTGTAAAACCTCTAAAACGGAGCTGCTTCACATTGGTCAACTAGCACTTGGAGTTTAAAACAAAATTATTTTAAAGGGATATCACCCGTTACAATTTTACTTTTAGAAATTATTTGTATGCTCAAAAATTATAAAATATACTCAGGGGCAGACTTACAAGCCCCTTGCGACACTTCTGCGCCGCCGTTGTGTCACTTTTGTGACGCAGCATTGGCATAAAAAATGTGGCCAATTTACAACGTGACGCATCTAGGGAGATGCGTCACGTTGTAAAGCCCTGCGTCACATTATACCTGCGTCAGGTATAATGTATGCATGGTGGGCGTTCCCACACAGGAAAGCCTTGCAAAAGTGACACAGTGAAATCTATCAGATTTAATTGCGTCACTTCTAGGACACCACTGCATCAAAAACGTACGCCTGCTTGAAGCAGGCGTAAGGAGTGAAGCTGGGTAGTGGGAATAGGCCTCAAAATGCATTGCTGGAGTTGCGTTGTGCTTGCGTCACGACTCCAGCAATGCATGACTTTTGCCCCAACAGATGCGTCAGAATTTCTGACGCATCTGTCAATCCTTGCGCCATAGTGCATCATATTGTAAATACGGAGCATCCATGGTGGCGCAAGGGTTTCTCAGGGTGGCACAGGAAAAGTGACGCATCTCTACAGATGCGTCACTTTCTTGTAAATCTGCCCCTCAGGGTTTGAGACATGAGAAGAGCCTTATGCGTGGTGTTGTCTTTCCCCAAAACTAGCATCTCACTGGGCATGCCAATGGGCCATTTAGGACCTCTGCGTCTGTTCACTGTCAGATTTATCATTCTGGCTGCAGATCTCTTACAGGCTGGGGTAGCAGGCAGCAAAGTCATTCCCTGATTTAGACAATGTTTAGAGGCTAAGGCCACCGGCAGCAGGGCCATATTTAGGTTTACATAAATCCCTAACACTCTGGCATTGAGAGTACAGTTAGATCTTTATTTACAAAAAGCTTACAGGCTTTGGTGTGTTACAACAGAGTTATTCCCCTGATTAATGGCATCTTGTGAACCTATCCTTTGGATTACACATTTGGCCTTTGACATCAGAGCAATCGTTCACATTACTGAATTCTTGTATATGTAGGTACCTCTCAACACAACTTTCTCTCAGGGTTCCCTTAACACATGTCTTCTTAAAGACAGAGGGTTGGGACATCAAACTTATCACTTCCAAGATCATACAAGTTATAGTCATTTAGAAGATAATTAGTCAAGAGGTTATAAAAGAGTTTATAGGTCCAGGCACTGGACAGCAAAGTTGTCCTTTCGGTTATGTATACCTTACAGGATCAGGCATCTGACAGCAGGGCTGAACCGCAAACCAAAAACCCTAAAATTAGTAATTCCACTCAGTATTGCAAGTGAGTCTGAACCTCTGAAGGGATGGCAAGTAAAGCGTCTTGCACAGACATTGTAGATGAGATGAGCCAACACTGCGTTTTTTGAACCAAGATCTGCCAAAGTATCCTGGAGCAACACTCTTGTTCAGCTTCAAACTTGCCCTACTCCCCTTATTGTCGTACAGTTCCTACTTTCTCAGTAAAACTGTGGTTTGTTGACAATATAAACGCCAAAACTGTGCAAGACTGATTCTACGCACACCATCGAGATATGTTGGCCTGAGTCGTGGATAGGTCATGGTGCACCATCTGTACTCCTAACCTAGCAAGTTAACAGGTAACATTGTGCTGTTACATGGAATATATGCTAGCATATAAGTACAGTGAAAATTATGCTCCTACCTAGCGCTCCCTGTCCTAGTGCCTAGGGTGGGTGAATCTGCCACAATCTCTGTGGGGTGATCTAATTCCCCCGTTACCTGTGGGTATATTTCATCTAGGAGCCCGTCTTGGTGTATCCTTCTGAGGAGGTGAAAAGGATTCAGATGGGCTGGAAATCTGGCATGGTGCGACCTCAACAGTGTCAGCGAAACCCTCCTCTCACTAGGCAAAGTAGTGATGTAATTTATATAAACAACTTCACCCATGTTGCCGTGCCGAAGTCCCAGTCATGCTGTCATTATTGATTCCATACTGACAAAACCGTCGCAGAGCGAACAATAATAATCCACATCATTTTGCGCAGTGAACTTTAGCTTTCGTACAGAATGTTCAAGGCTCTGATAATATGCTCACGAAGATGTGTAAATGTAAGCAAAGCTATTTCATGGAACATTATCCATACAAGCATGCAAGCAAATGTGTGTCAAATGTCGACGTTTTAGAAAAGATGTCAACTTGAAACATGAGCATGTAAAATGGTGGAGTTTCTGCCTGGGCCTAATGTGACCACATGACATGATAAGCAGCTCTACAGGAAACCTTCCTCCTTACACATGCCCCAGTCAAGAGATTTAACAGGTTTGTACTCATGGCAAAATGGACAGAGAGATCTTACAGGTTTAGGTGTTGGGTAGCACAGCTATTTCTCAGATTATAGGCATTTTCGAGACTCAGACAGCCGATTTATCACCCAGGTCATCTAAAGCCTCTATTTAACTCCAATTGAAGATCAACAGATGACATGACAGTGAAATATTCTCTCAGGCATTTAGGTATCCCTAGATGGTAAAAAAGAAACAATAAACCAAACAAGCATCGGAAAAGCCGATAGGTCTCCCCTTTGGCACAAACTGACTTTGCCAATGCTTTTTTCCGATGCTGAACAGCATTGGTAAAAGAATGCTTTTTGCTGGTGTTGTTTAGAATTTAAAAAAAAAGGCTTGATGATGTGTCGGCTTGCAGTTCAGTCATTCGGTAGGTACATGCATGCTTCAATGCATACGTGCATTCCTATAGAATGATGTGCGCTCAATTTTCTTTTCTTTTTTATTGCACGATCCGAGATGGCAGGCACCACTTAGATTGGTCAATTAAAACAAATATAAGACATTGTAAGTGTGCAAAAACACTTTTGTGGCACTCACTAAACAAACATTCAAAATATATATAAAAAAAGAAAGGCGGAGGTGGGGTGCAAGGGAGAATTGGGTGGAGGAGCGAAATGGGGATAGCAACAGGTAGTGGGAAGGGACACAGGATGAAAACATCATGGGGCAGAGGGAAAACACATAAAGGAGACAGGGAGAGAAGCACATAAGAGAAACAGCAATACAGAGCATGGAGGGTGTGGTGGAGAAGTACGAGGAAGAGGGAGTGAACAGCCACGGGAGAGGTAGAGCAAACATAGAGCAAAGATGGGTGGGGGGTAAAACAAATGCACTCTGATGGAGTGCTTAATCAAAAAATAAAAAAGTAGCTCCCTAAAAGTGAGCATTGAAAGTACACAAGTCAGCCAGTCAAGAGGATAGTAAAGAGGCTGTGCTCCAGGGGAGGTACAAACACAACACAAGATGGGTAAGGAAAGCGATCAAATAAGAAGCAAGAAGATGAAATTGACAATAAAGCCAACCAATCGTAAGCCAATATGTGGGCTCGAACCCCCTGTAAGTTCTTGGTAAGCCCACTATAGGTCTTTTATGTTAGATAGCAAGTACTGTTGGGTAGGCCGATCCAAAGAATAAAGTAGCACGACTCTCTGCAGCTGTTTTCCCATCTAGTCTGCAGCATACTGCTTTTCATCTGCATTACTTGGGTCATAAAGGAGGCAGTACGGGCAAGCGGCTAACCTGTTGAGGAGCAAGGCTGAATAACTTTTAGCATGAGGCACAATTCTTGAGACATTCATGACTATTGTGGCAGAACACTAGCTCTATCTTTACAAGAGAATTGTGAATGCAGACAAACGTATAATTAATAATATGAAACATAGGGTTTTAGGTTACACACCTCAGATCTACACTCAGATCCAAGAAGTGGCAAATATGCGGCATGACAGCTCTCACAATAACAAGAACACTGATACATCACATTCCTAAATGCCAGATAAAGAGAGCCTTAACATGACTCTGACACGTCAGCTTTCTAAACATCAGGATTTCAGCATCTATGTTGTATTACCAGAAAGTATGGAGCAATAGCGACCTAATTTCTCATCAGTTGATGATGCTGAATTGCATTGCATCATAATTGAACAGTCAGTAGGGGACATGATCCTTGATTTGAACTATGAGCCTTGACACAGACCATAAAAAAGGACGAAACATGTTGGCTGTTGGACATACACCTTTTTGAAACAAAAAAAATTAAACATCACAAGAGGAATGGAGTTATAACTCTTCTTGTCTATTTTATGAATGTTCTCTGCTATCACAGAGACTGAGGTGAGAAAAAGGAACAAGTGTTTGTTCCTTAGTAGGCTCAGCAGCAAAAGAGGGTCAGCTTAGGTTAGCACCCGTAAAAAGATTTGGGGGCATATTTAATAGGACGGCGATAAATAAACGCAAAGCGCGCTTAGCGCTTGTTTATTTATTTCCATCTATCGCAGGAATTTATTGCCCTGGTAACGCGTTATTAACAACGCGTTACTCCAGGGCGATAATATTCCAGGGAAATGGGCCAACATCGCTGGAAAACCAGTGATGTTGCACCCAAAACGGAGATAGCCTTGGTGATACGACCCTGTGGTCGTATCACCATAATCCACCTCCCATGTTAGCTATGCCTTAGTCAGGAATTTAACAGACGTTAAATTCCTGCGTTAAGGCATAGTTAACGGTATTTAAAATATCGCTACCCCTCGTTGATGATATCATGAAGCTGGGGTAGCGATATTTTCCCATGGTGTTTTGTCAGACACGTCTCCTTTACATCTCATTAGAGATGCAAAGCGAGGCGTGAACAAAACGGGAGCTGAAACAAGGAAACACGCGCTAGCGTGTCCTTGCAAATAATGGAATATAATTATCGCAAAAGCGGCGATAATTATGTCACCAGCCCTTGATGATATGCCCCGTGGTGCTTTAATAACTATGAATTTGGTACATATTCCTCAAGTTTAAACAGTGTCTGGCAAAGCTGGTTTACCACTGTTGCCTGCATTGTCTTTGTACTGTATGTTTTCTATGCAGCCTTATATAGCACAAACCTAGCTTACAAGCAGTGGAGTATTTTGTAAATGGAGTAAGGCCTTTGTAGGTAATCAGTCCAGTAGCCAGTAGTGTAGAGTATAAGAGCAGGTTTATTCAGTCTCAGTTACATCCGTTCCAGGTAACTAGCAAGATGGTAAGTATGCGCCACTGGGAGCAGCATCTTGCTGCTCAGCCCTACTCATTCCATTTGACACTCATACAAACATGCATTGTGAACATCTATTATGTCACATACACGCAGGCTGAACAGCAGGGAACTAAGAGATAACAAAATACAAAATATCTCCTCCCTTTAGAAAAACAATAGAAAACGACAGGACGCTGGTTGGAAAAATACACACACAATACATCCTGTAAATATATAAATGTATGCATCCACTCCTTAAATTGGAAAGAAAGATCACATTAAATTATTAATATAGATCACACAACACTATATAACTTCTGCTCCCACTAGAGAATACCATATATTTATATATATATATATATATATATATATATTCACTGAAAAAACCATAGGTTTCACACATGTTATACTTAGCTGGACATTTCACTCGTAAAAAACCATTGAAATTCCCCCGTTATAGTTAGTGCAGGCAACTATAACTCACGCGACCGCAATCCTCTGCTGATGCTAATACTGTATTTAGACACTTATTTGCCCATGTCTTCTTCCATTAAATTTTAGCTATACATATATTACAAATATTTTTTTTTCATAAAGACACATATGTCATCAGCAGAGGATTGCGGTCGCGTGAGTTATAGTTGCCTGCACTAACTATAGCGGGGGAATTTCAATGGTGTTTTTACGAGTGAAATGTCCAGGTAAGTATAACATGTGTGAAACCTATGGTTTTTTCAGTGAATTTGCAAGGTTTTTTAAATGCTAATTCCTAACTATAACGTGTGTGAAACCTATGGTTTTTTCAGTGAATTTGTACGGTTTTTTAAATGCTAAGTTACTTTACGCCGTTCGTGGCGTGCGCGCCCACTTCACGCAGTTCGTTCCGTGCGCGCACGGTGCGCTTCGCGCACCGTGCGCGCACAGTGAGCACGCGGTGCGCTTCGCGCACCGCGCGCCCACTTTATGCTGGATAGGCCATGTACGCACGATGCGCTTCGCGCACCGTCCGCACACGGAGAACATATTATGCGCTTTGTTGTGAAAGGTTATCTACTAATTTTGCACCTTGTCTATATGCCATGCACAAAAGGTGCACTTTAGGCACCTTTTGCACACGGGGTGGGGAAAACGTGGATATTGTTTTTTTTTTAATTTATTTTTGACCGTACGCGTACGGTAAGCGCAATCGGCGATTTTTGCCTTGGGGGTTCTTTTGGGACACCATAACCATGACTAGGTAGTTAGGAGCTGTCTAGCCTGCCCCTTTTCATGTTATCCGACTTTGTTTTTCCTCCCCCCCCTCAGAGTGCGAGAGAGAAAATGGCGGCCGACACTTCCTGGTTTCGACCGATTCGAATGTTTACTAAGATCTAACAGCCAATCAGAATCGCGCTCGAGCACGGCACCGTACGCGTACGGTAAGCTTACCGTAAGCGCACGGTAAGCGCACGGTAAGCTGCCACAGATATATATATTGATTTAAATGCTATTTTCTCAGGAACTACTGAACAGATTTACACCAGACCTACAAAAGGCACTTCCTTGACCTGTAGACTACCTCTCTGCCAAATTTCAAGTAACTCTGTTCAGCCGTTCGGGCTGCAGCTGTGTCTAAAGGTCCTATGGAAAAATGCATGGGAAAAACGCGTTTTGGGACCCCCCTTTTTTCTCAGCCCCCGCTTGACGAATCCCCCCGAGACTTTCAGGGTAGGAGCGGAGCGTAGCGCCCCATTAGTTTTGAAAATTTCGCGAGGATTCGTCGACCGGCGCCAAAGTTATTCAAAATAGAATGTTGCGGTTTTCCTATGGAAACAGGGTCCTAACTATAACTACCTACTGGCAACCGCCAGTAGGTAATATATATATATATATATATATATATATATATATATATATATTATATATATTTATTAAACAAAAGTCCCTACTTCCAGGAACGTGACAGGATCACTCACAGGCTTATATTAAAACATTTATTTCATCAGCATGACGCGTTTCATCCGCCAGGCCTTTATCAAATGCTTGTATGATGAAACCGATCGATAATGTTCTAAGGTTTAAATAGCTCATTATGCTCCCCCTCTTTTTATCATGGCAAGGGAAAAAGGACTGCATTCTCATCATAGTCCCTTCGTTGTTTTTCTCGCCGCCATTATGGAGTGTGAGTTGATTCCATTGTAATCCCATAGTGGTGATGTTTTTACTTCATATACTACCCTTCAAAGTAAGCTTCCATTTTCGTAATGGGTTAACTGGTCGTGCCTCACACATTTTTCTTTGATGATGCCACTGTTCGTTTTATTCAGGGTGCAGTTCTATTTGTGATGCTATTATATAAGGCAGAAAATAATAGCATCACAAATAGAACTGCACCCTGAATAAAACGAACAGTGGCATCATCAAAGAAAAATGTGTGAGGCACGACCAGTTAACCCATTACGAAAATGGAAGCTTACTTTGAAGGGCAGTATATGAAGTAAAAACATCACCACTATGGGATTACAATGGAATCAACTCACACTCCATAGTGGCGGAGAAAAACAACGAAGGGACTATGATGAGAATGCAGTCCTTTTTCCCTTGCCATGATAAAAAGAGGGGGAGCATAATGAGCTATTTAAACCTTAGAACATTATCGATCGGTTTCATCATACAAGCATTTGATAAAGGCCTGGCGGCTGAAACGCGTCATGCTGATGAAATAAATGTTTTAATATAAGCCTGTGAGTGCTCCTGTCACGTTCCTGGAAGTAGGGACTTTTGTTGAATAATTAATTGCGTGCAAGCCAAATGCACGAAGGAGGCACCGTCACGTAAGGAGTTCGACAGTTTATTTGGCATTTGAGTTGTTGGAACATATATATATATATATAGATATATATATAGATATATATAGCAGGACACATCTTATAAATATAGCCCACTTCTTAAATTGTAAAGAAAACTCACATGACATAAATTATTAACATATATCACTCTCTCTAAATCTTCAGCTCCCACTAGAGAACATCGAAGATATGTGTAGCAGGACACATCTTATAAATATATCCCACATCACACTATGCAGGACAAGGAAACCAACGCACTCCCACTACTGCACACCTTGCAGGAGAAGGGAACCGGCGCACTTCCACTACTGCACACCTTACAGGACAAAGGAAAAAACGCTCTCCCACTACTGCACATTTAGAAAACTACAGCACTTCCACTACTGCATACCTTGCCGGACAAAAGAAGTAACTGTCTCCCACTACTGCACACCTTGCAGGACCAAGGAAGTAACACACTCCCACTACTGCATACCTTGCTGGACAAAGGAAGTTACGCTCTCCCACCACTGCACATATTGCAAACTAACGCACTCCCACTACTGCATACCTTGCTGGACAAAAGAAGTAACTGTCTCCCACTACTGCATACCTTGAAGGACCAAGGAAGTAACGCACTCCCACTACTGCATACCTTGCAGGACAAAGGAAATTACGCTCTCCCACTATTGCACATATTGCAAACTAACGCACTTCCACTACTGCATACCTTGCAGGACAACACTACTGCACACCCTTCAGGGCACAGGACCTACGCACACCCACATCTTCGCCATATGGATATGTCTCAACCACAGACATTCCCAATAACAGGAAATCTTTGCTCTGGGGTCTCACACATAACCTAAACCCAAACACACTCAAACGCATAAAGAAACTTCACAGTGCAACACAAAATGTAATACGCACCCCATACAGCATAAAACACATGCACTAAACAAAAGTGCAACACTCACCCACACACTGCTCACATGCAACACTCACTACCACAGACAACAGCCAATTAAGCATGGTAAAAAATAAATGCACAAAAAACTACAAAATGCATAGGCATCGGCATGGTGTCGTAAAGACACTTGGTAAGGATGCAACAGCAACTTCCAACAACTGTCCAAAAGTTCAGTGAGCGACCTCTCACCCGAGCCTACCAGTAAGGTGCTCACACATTGCCACGCGTCATCTCGCCAAGATGAGCTCGCCATCAGGTTTCGTTTTAGCCTTCCAGTTCACTAACAGTCAAGAGAGTGTGACACAATACCAAAAGCTGGCACGCATCAGCACAACTAAGGACAAATCACGGTCTTCCCTTGACAATGGCTCTCCTCACAGCAGCAATGCAGCCCAATAATTAGTTTCTTGCACATTCCAACTATATGTGCTGCCAAGGTTCAAACTGCATAAGCTGAACCGCAAATGGTTCTGCATGCACTGCTATTCAAGACTTAAAATTTGGAATGTAGAGAAACTCACCACGATGTCTCACATTCAAATGGGTAACCTCAAGCTTGTAATTACATTGAGCACACACACGCCGCGTCACAATAACACAGGGACGCAACGCACCCAATCCTAAATGGCTGGTGCGTACATGCTGCATCAGCTCAGCGCAACTGCACTGAGCTCCCACTGTCTACAATGACGTCACAGTGGTTCCTTCAAAATAGCCACAGCTTCAGCGGTTATGCTCAAGGAGGTAGTTGTTATGGGAACAACAACCGCAGACAGATGCCACGGCTCGTGCCCTCCTGAGCTCGCGGCTACCACCTAGAGTTCCACTGCTCGTGAACTCCTGTGGACTCCTACCCAGCGACTCCACTGGTAAGCAACTCACAGCAGTCCAAAGCGTGGCAGCGTGAACGTCTCTTATGACCAACAGTGGTTTCTATGTGTGCGTTATATTAAGATTCAAACGTCCACAACTTGGTTTTTGGCCACTGCAGGTGACCTGACACCCAGCTGAACTCTCCTCGGGCTCGGTCTATGCCCCGAATGCTTTATCGTTGAGCACACCCAAAGCAGGCAACGCACTCTCACATAATGCTATGGGTTAATGCTTCATGACAAACTGCCTTTCCCCAGCCAAAACCCACAAAGAATGGTGCAGCTCCAGTCAGTACCTTCAAAACACACTCTGCCAGTTCACTGTAAATGCACTTCCAATTCAATGTTGTCGGTTGGTCTTAAAATAAAATGCTGCCAGTTCACTTCGAATGACCACTGTAACTGTAGTCAACAACACGACCCATCCGTGCCTTCAACCGACATTTCCAAACTTGAGATAACTGCAGGCTGTCTGGTTTCAATCCACACAGGTCAAATGCCCAAAACTTCAATTCAGTAGGCTGTCTGTTGTAATAGACACCGGTGGGGCATCTAGGGCGCTGCTCAGGCTTCGCTTCGGACTCCACTAGCTTCTCTTACTTTCTTGTGCAGTTTCTTAGTTCCTCATACATGGTTCTTTTTCTCAATCATCGCCACTTTTGTAAACGAAGTAAGGCCTTTGTAGGTAATCAGTCCAGTAGCCAGTAGTGTAGATTATAAGAGTAGGTTTATTTAGTTTCAGTTACATCTGTTCCAGGTAACTAGTAAGATGGTAAGTATGCCTCACCGGGAGAAGCATCCAGCTGACACTCATACAAACCAGGCACTCATGAACATTATATTATGTCACATACACACAGGCTGAGCAGCAGGGAACTAAGAGATAACAAAATACAATGGGGTACCGTGCAATTCGGTAAGCAGAGTGGGGTGGGCTGCAGTGGGACTAATTATGATGGAAGTCCTCAGTAGCCATTTACTGTTCACAAATGATTTGTGGAACATCCAGTTTTGTTTGAACATTAAAGCATATATTTTTGCCATCCATCCCTACTCTCAAACTAAATAAGAATGCTTCTGTGCTCAATCCCACAGTGCCTGTAATGTAGGTGAGTCAGAATACGTTTTACTTTCAATGAAATTCATAACACTCGGGCAAGAGTAACTTGTGTTTCAATTAGTACTTGATTCTGAATCCTTGCAGTCATGTATGTCTGCAAACAGTAGGGGTGCCTATGCCCAACCAGAGGTCTTATTTAGAGGAGGGTACAAATGGACATTGTGCAATGGTTTGTCATGCAAATTCCATTTGCACCAGAAGTGCAATGGATTTGACAGAGTTTAAATAAACCAGCAGCTAATTCATTGGTCAAGCACTGTTGTTCAAGAATTGCTATAGAGTACACTGACAGAGCTGATGCAAAATCTGCTAGCAAATTGGCATGTTTTGCAGTAAAACTTCAACCAAAAACACCAAACAGTAAAACAAACATTGGTAAAGTCAATAGATTTGCCATTGGCTACCAGTCTTTTGACTTTATCAATGCTTTTGGATGCAAACCTTTTTTGTTGGAAAGCTGCTTGCCCTTTGTAAAGCCAAAAAACAACTTTGGATAATAGCACAAATGTTGAATGGTCTCAAAAATCAAACATTGTCAAAGTATTCCCCAGCTCCTATAATACTTACTTTGTGAGTGGACGTGATCCTTATGCAAGGGCAGAATGCAGTCACTCACAGTGAACTTAGCCAGGGGCTGAAGTGGGCTGATCCACTCCTCCAGCTCGATGCAGTATGCTCTAATGGAAGGAAGAGAAATGTGAAAGGCACAGTAACAGTCCAATGGATGGAGATCTCTATAAATATCCATATAAATTTAGTCAAATCAAAAGTTCTTAGCTAAAGCCAGAACTAAAAGTGACACCTTATTTTGCTGGATGTGCAACTGAAAACACATGCTGGTGAGAGGTGGGCCTGGTGTCTTGACATTGTGAGTAAACTATGAATTGTGCCTTCGAAGTCGTACCATCCATGCAATGATGCTATTCCTTTGAGGCATGGCTCCCCTACTCAATTCCTATTCCCAGAACAGCAAAATTATTTTCATTGTCCATTTTCTCCATAGAAAAGGATTTGCATTCTTCCTTGTTTCTACACAGAACAGGACTCTTTAGTAGAATATAACCCTAGTTTTTATAGTTCAGGTCTATGATTAGAAAATAGGTCAACGATCGTTTGCATCAACAACATGTCTTCAGGATACTTCTCTTCAATCTGTTAGTCCATACCACTACCCTTTAAGAAGCAGTGAGTACTAAGAGGAAATTCCAGAATCTTTGCATGTGAGACCTGGCTGCAGAAACATTGTAGCACGATTGCCTAGCAAAGGATGCTATGAAGCATGAAGAAAGTCAAACATGGCCTTCTGAGAGGATCGCCCTCTCTCTGGAAACATACCAGCTGGGTTCGGTACTCCAGTGTAGCACGCTCCGTGCATGTGCATCTTTAGCCGAGAAAGCCGCAACACTTAATCATGGCCACCAGCCATTCCTTCTCTGAAAGGAAGATAGTGCAAGCGGATCTGGAGTACCACCTACTCATGCATGGGCCACACAGGGCAGTAAGCAGAACCCAAAGTCCTAACTCCTGATATATACTCACAGGAAAAGGAAGTATGATGTGCATATTTACTGACTTAGCATATATTTTTGCTACATTAGTAACCAACGGGCATATCTTTTGGCAAAATATGTTTGCTGGGAAAAACACCCTAGAAGCATGGCCACCCTCATAACAAATAATGCATCTGCAAAGCTTGCAGTCATGTTTTTACAGCTCAGGCCACAAACATAATTGCTTGCTGACAGGTATTCTGACAAGCATATTCCATTAAATAGTAATTCTGATTATGGCCATGTTTGGGTTTCTTTGGCACACTTTCGAAATGCTGCTATTTATGGGCATGCTCTCACCTGTACAGGCACTGTCTTCTATATGGGTTATAGACAGGTCCTCTTTTAATGGAAAGTGCCACCTGCTGCACAGGTAAACTGAAGTAAGGGCTGGCTTATGCAAATACCTCCCTGCTTGTTCCTAAATTGCCCTTAGGCCAAACTAACCCTCACTTGAGCATGTTGCCAATACTTTACAGTGCATCTGGAGATTTGATAAAATGTTGCCCTTTCAGGATTCATCAGGAGGCCTTCAGTTGTGACCAGTTCACTATGTTCACTAGAGTTTCCAGAAGCTCCAGTTCCCTACTGCTGAAACCACCAAACGTTTATTTAAAAAAAAGGATAACCGAACCTCTATCGCCCAGAGAATCTGGAACGCTCTACCCCATGCAATCAGGATAAACCCCTCTACTGTGTCATTCAAGAAAGAAGTCAAAAGGATACTTATGAACACATTTCTGCCGTAGAGCTCATGAACTATTCTCCAGGACACGTTTTATTCCTTAGCCTGCGCGCATACTTATTTCTGTCAGCCTATATGCTTATCTTTATAGGATATGGTTTGCCTGGGACCTGTGGTGCTCTCTCTTGGAGATTCATGGATTAACCAGTTCTGACGATGTTGTTATACATAATGCATTTTGTTTTCTAATTATTTTATTGTAAAGCGATCTGATACCCGCACAGGTTTTGTTTGCACTATAAACAACTGTCTTTAAATATATAAATATAAAATAAAAAAATACAACTTTGCATTCTTCTGTTGTTCCAACATTGCTGCACCACTGCTCTTGCTTACAGTGCTGCAGAGCTTTTTAAAGTGTCCATAAAGCAGATTGTAAGAGTCATATTACTCACCTACAAAAATTAACACATTCTCCTACCTTATGCCCACCGTGTGGGTGGAGTCACCTTAAAAATGCAGGTATTACGCCAGAGACATGTAGCAGATGCAATGCTCTGGGGACACGATTGACTTTGTCACCGATCATGCCAGGGGCCACACTTACCTGCACTAATTTGCACTCCAGCTAACAAGTCCCTCTTTGCCCAGAAGCCCTCACAGACCTCTTAGGACAACAAGCTTTACATAGTGACACATTATCTCTTCCCCTCCTCTCTGACATAGTTTTACATCTAGACAGAAAGAATATTTTAGTAAGGGACATTGTGAGCCCAATAAATGTTGGAACTTGGGTTTAAATGGGACTTAGCTCGCTGTATAAGTGGAAGCCATTAAAGCAACAAATTAGAGGTGAAATTGACTTTGTCAATTTTTACTCCTCTCAGATAGAAGGAATTCTAAGAATTAAAAGTATTGCAACCAAGTGGTAGGTTTCCAGATTAATATACCTTCTACCCTGCTATCCCACAAGCTGTTCCACCCACCCATTTTTTCACCCTCTTAGCTGCTGAATTCACTCAACAGCAAACAGCAAAATCTGACCCCTCCACTCTTCTCCACCCCCACTCATGTGTGAAAACCAAAGAGAAATTCTGTAAACTTCACATATCTTAGATAATATTCACTGCAAGGGTTCAAGCGTGTACCCAAAAGCCAACCCAATTCCATGAGATCTGTAGCAGCTCTAGTACAAGTGTAGTGAACATTATTGAAATCTCTGAAGACCTGGCTTTGAACTTAATGCCTTACGACGAATGATAGTAGGAGCCAGGACTTGCAGTAAGGGCAGAAGAGAAGAGTAGATAAGGTGGGAGGTTCAATAGTCAGTGGAGAATGGAGAGTGGTAGATAAGGCAGGAAATATCCACCACACAATAGGGGACAGGAACCAAGAGACTATGAGACAGAGAAGACATAAATGGCACAAAACCATAGGGGACAGGATCCTAGGGCACGATGTATGAAATCTCTATTCACAAAAACGTTTTGCGATTGGAAAATAATTTTTCAAACTGACCTATGTACCAATAGGTCAGTTCTCAAAATTTCAAATCGTAGTGGGTTGCAATCTGAACTAACTCATCAATGGTTACGAGGTAGGTTGTAAATTGTGACTCAATACGATTGGATGCAGTTACAGGGATGGTGCCCTGCTGAGGTCAGCAGACCACCATGATTGTGATTGTGTTTAAATAAAGGAAATGGAGCTGCATTTAAAAAAAGCTAGTTTTTTAAACATTTGATCGAGAGTAGGAAGTGGTTCCCTGGGCAACTGCCTACTCCTCTACAAACTCTTTTTTTACAATCACAAAGCAGAAGGAGTCCAATGGAATCAGTGATGTTACTGCTGAAGTCATGAATGAGGTAATCAATGATTTCACTTATGATGTCATGTGTGAAATCAAAGGCAGCTCAAGGGAGTTCCGCAAGCTATGGTTCAAGCAGTATTCTCAATGGTGGTTTCATGAATAATGTAATCAATGTTGACACTTAAGATGTCACAAATGATGTCATGTTTGATGACATTTTCAATGAAAGGTGGAAGTGATAGTTATGGTCTGCACCATTAACCATAACCTGTGAATTCAATGATTTAAATAATTTGAGCTAGAACCATAACTCAGTTTTATCAGTGAATTTAAATCGTTGTTAAAGGGGGTTAACTTCAAAATAAGGATTAACGTAATTTTTTTCACTTTTGATCACATACTTTTCTAAATCAGCATTTTCTTAAGCGATGGATAAAAGGTTTTCCTTTCTTCTTTTAGCAAACTTCAACAAAATTGTAACTGTACCTGCTTGTATAAAAAAGAAGCAATCTGTTCAATTTTATTATTTTGCTCTAACTGAGTATCTCAGTGAGTGCTGATGTTTGTGAACTTGGATATGTGTTGGACACCAACTGCCTCACTGACCCTTACTCGTCATCGGAGTCTTCAGTCCTGTTTGGTTACTCATGATTGTGTGAACCAGTGAGTGTGGCTATTTGTGCTCTTGGTTCTTTGTTGGACAATTAATGGTTTACAGTGCCATTGCTTCCTTCAGAGTGATACTTTTCAAGACAACAGCCCTGAATGTGTATCTTTTTTTTGTTGAATAATTTTTTTGATAGAATGAACACAGAGTGAAAACAATACATAACTGGGAAAAGATGTAAAAAAGGGATAAACAAAAACTACTAAAATGTATTTTAAACAAAGAAAATACATAATCACAATTGCAACTGTTATAACAGAAGAGTAGAACTATAAGAGGAAAAGAATAAGACTGTTATAACATCATAATATCGTAATAAAAGAATGTGTTCCATAAGAGAAAAAATTGTGTAATTTGTATATTTTTGTAAAAGAAAAGAGAGAGAGGTAAGAAGAGGAGCGAAGAAAGGAAAAAAGAGGGGAGAAGAGAGAAAGATAAAAGAAGAAGACAAGAAAAGAATGAAAAGTGAATATTATAAGAGGGATGAGTGGGAGGACAGGAATGTAGTAAAAGGTAACCATAATAAATCTGACTTACTCTTTTGATAAATAGAAGAGTGGGAGACAGAGGCAATTCTATGTTCATCACAAATTAAATTCCACCAAAGCATAAGCGATAATTTAGAGTTGTCTTTCCAACATGTTAATATGACTTTGAATGCAACAGCTAGAAAAGGTCAAATAAAATAGTTTTTGACGGTAGTTGGTCAAAATCGGCAGATATAGTAACTAAAAAGATATTATGAATAAAAAATGGAACATCACAGGAAAAAATCAATCGACATTTCAACCAAATAGCTTTCCAAAAGTCGTGAACTTTAGGACAATAATAAAGCAAGTGCATCAATGATCCTTCAGAGGAAAGACATGACCAACATAACGGTGAAATAGAGTGGTCAATTTTATGAAGAAAGAGGGGCGTGATTACAACTCTATTAAAAATAAAATATAATGATTGTGTAATTTTGGCAGCTTTGGAAGTTTTGAAAATCTTTTGCCAAAGTCGATCCCATTGATGAATAGAAAGCAATTGAGATAAGTCTTGTTCCCAAGATAATTCAACAGGAGATTTACTTCGAGTACTAGTATGTGAGGATAAGGTTTTATATATAAAGGAAGCGCTGGGAATTGGGTCATGAGGAATGTGAAATAGTGGTGTACTAGGCATAAACGAAATAGGAGTAGGGTTGGAGTTACATTTTTGTAAAAAGGTTTGGAGAACAGGAGACAATTTGTTATATTGCTGAATGTAAGAGTCAGGAAGATTACATTTCTCTTGTAGTTGCAGGAAGGGCAAGATCGAATTGTTGAGTACCAACTGATATACATAGAAAATGCCGTTTTCCTTCCAGGGCTTGTAGTAGAAGGATTTGTGACGAAATGTAATGTGTTTATTAAACCATATTGAAGAGGATAAAACGGACAGACAAAGGTCAAAATCTTTGAAAAATAGTGTGTGTATTAAATGATGAGAGTATTTTAAGATAGGGTATTTGGAAATGAAAGTGCAGTTGGTCATGAACATAATATCTTGAAAAGAAAAGTCATGTAACAATGATCGTTCAACAACAACCCATCTTGGCATAGGTAGATCTTGGTAATCTTTAGACATGGCATAAAATAGACAAATTAAAAAAGCATTGTGGTACAGTTTAAAATCAGGAAATTGAACACCTCCCTCTGATTTAGGATGAGTTAATTTAGTTAGGGCAATACGAGCACGTTTATTGTTATATAAAGATTTGGTACAAATAGAATTAATCTGGGAAAAATAATAATTAGGAATTTTAAAAGGTAATATTGAGAGCATGAAAAGCACCTGGGGGACAATCATCATTTTAATTGTATCTAGTCTGCCCCACCAAGAGAAAAATAATGGGGACCAGGAAGATAACAATTTAGTACGTTATTATGGGCTAAAGTATCAGAAATATTTGAGGAAAACCATGTCCCTAAGTATTTAATTTTTTGGGGGCACAAAATGAAATTGGTTGTATCAAACATGTATCAATAACATGATGAATTTAAAGGTAAAATCTCAGTTTTAGAAAAATTATAACCAGAGACAGTGGAAAATAAAGCAATCTCTTGTAAAAAAGGGGGAAGAGATTTACAAGGATTGGGCATGTAAATAAAGATATCATCTGCATAAGCAGAGAGTTTAATTTGATGGGAATTAAGATTAAAGCCAGTAATATTAGGGTTATGTCTAATACACTCGAGAAGAGGTTCTAGACAGAGGAGAAAAAGCAATGGAGAGAGAGAGAGCAACCCTGACGGGTACCTCGTTGCAAATGGAAATATGAGGAAAAATGTCCATTGACAAATACACAAGCACATGGGGCAGTATATAGTAGTTTGATATAAGAAATACAACTTTGACCAAAGCCAAACCATTGAAGAGTATAGAGCATAAATTGATAATTTATTCGGTCAAAAGCTTTTTCAGCATCAAGTGATGGGGCAGCTAAAGTAGAAGAGTACTTTTTTCCGAGGGTAAGAATATTAGAGAACATTCTAGCATTGTCAGAGGCAAGTTGGCCTCCAACAAAGCCAGACCGATCTGGTTTGATAAGAAGCGGGATAATCTTTTCTAAACGTGTGGCTAAGATCATAATTAATTAGGGCTATAGGTCGAAAAAGTTTACAAAAGGAAGAGTCCTTGTCTGGTTTGGGGATAACAATAATAGGAGCTTATAAAAAAGAACCACATGCTTTAGAATTTGAGAGGAATGAATTAAAAAGGTCTAATAATGTTGGTGCAAAAATTGAGGAAAAAGCTAAGAATAGTTCAACTGAAAAACCATCTGGTCCCGGTGCTTTGGCCTTTTTCAAAGATTTAAGAGCAGTAGTTATTTCTTGAAGGGAGAGATCACTCTCAAGAGGTAAAAAAGTATCTGGAAGAGAATGGGGTTTGGGGATACCTTGGAAAAAAGTTTCAAGATCTTTTTCAGAAGGAGTTGTATCCTCTGTGTATAACTGTTCATAATAGGATTTGAATGTATCGACAATGTCTGAATTGGAGGAAAGAAGTTTGTTGGTTGTTTCCGAATGGATAGGACCAATATTTTTACGCTCTGATTTGATTTTCAAATAGTTTGCTAACATTTTCCCTGCCTTATTTTGGCCACCATGAAATTTAGATTTAATCTTGAGAAGGGTATTACAAGCATCAATAGTGGCAATTTTATTCAATGTAGATTTGGCTGTAATAAATTCTTGCAAAGTGGAGGAGGATTTAGAGGAAAAGTAATTGTGTTCCAGGGTTTTAATTTTTAGAAGTGTTTCCTGATATTTAGCATTAAGCAATTTGTTTTCTTTGCAGAATAAGCAATGGTAAAGGCTCTAAATGATGCTTTAAAGGCATCCCAAATATTATGAATTGAGGTATCAGAAGGTTTGTTAAATTGAAAAAATTCATTAATAAAAGAGGTTGCTTCTGATATATAGGTTTGATCTGAGAGTAGGTGATTGTTAAAACGCCACCGGCCTTGTTTACATGTGGTAAGTGACAGATCAAAAGAGGCAGAGACGGGAACATGGTCAGAAATAAAAATAGAACCAATTTCAGAGGAATGGAGACAAGGGAGCAATGATTTAGAGACCAGAATATAATCAATACGGGACATAGTATGGTGTACAGGTGAAAAAAAAGTACATTCGGAAGTGTCTAGGTTACATGTTTTCCATACATCATAAAAAGGAGGAGAGGTGATGGCGGACTGAAATGATTTATGAGTTTTATCAGGCTTAAATTTGTATTTAGATTTTCTATCAGAGAAGGGATCCAGCCAATTATTGAAGATAGTTTCAATTTAATACAGTGCCAAAATTGTGGGTCGGGTTTCACAGGACTATAAATATTAAAGAAAGTGACTTGTGTTTTATAAATGATAGCGTCAACCATAACCCATCGTCTATTACAATCACATTCTATTGATATAATTTGTGCATTAATCGATTTATGAAATAAAATAGCCACACCACCATGACCATCAAGAGCAGGGGAGAAAACAATTTGATTAACCCATTGATGTTTAAGCTTAAGAGATTCCGCATCATTACAATGAGTTTCCTGTAAAAAGGCAACATGGGTATTAAGTTTGGATAAGTGAGACAGTACCTTTTGACATTTAACAGGATGACCTAAACCACATACATTCCACGAGACAACGTTAAACATGTTGATGGGTGGGGGGGAACATGTGGAAACGGGAACAGTAATCTGCAATACCAATAAAAAGCAAAAGAGACAACATTTATCAAATGATAACAAAAATACACTCAAAGAGATAAAAAAAAGTAATAATGAGAAGAAACCATGAGGGAACGTAACCAGGGAACAAAGAGAAAAGGTAAGAAAGAAGGAGAGAGAGATATAGAAACAGATTGAGTAAACAGATCAAGGCAAAGAATCCAGATCTGAAGAGAAATAAGAAATCGGTAAGAGGCATCCTATGAGATGAAGAAATAACAAAGGATAGAAAATAAAGAGTGAGAAAAAATAGAAAGAGAAACAGAGTAATTTAAGAAATAAGAGAGAAAAGAGTAAGTGATAAGAGAGCATTCGAAAGATAAAGAAGAGGAACAAATAGTAAAAACATCAATATAGATAACCCATTAGAACAACAATATCAATCCGTTAACTAAGAGAAAATTAAACATTAGTATCCATGTTGCGAGAAGAGATGCTGTTTAGAAAGAGTTTGAGCTTCTCAGGATCGTCGAAAGAGAGCGAGTTTCCTTCATGGGTAATTTTGCAAAGGCAAGGATGAAGAATGCCTTACTGAATGTTCAAATGACCCATCTTGGGACAAAGTGCTAGAAATTCTTTACCAAGTGGCTTGTTAAGAGTTGGGGTAGATGCGGCCCAGACGATGCGCACATAGAATGTTGAGAGGTGAAGAGGATTGAAGATCTAAGAGATCTGGAAGGAACTTCTGAAGAAATGATAACATGTCTGGGCCCTCAATATTTTCCGGAAGACCATCAAGGCGATGGTTGTTCCTCTGATTGCGATTTTCAAGTTCTTCAGATTGGAGTTGCAGCTTGTGGATCTCGTGCTCTATTAAAGGAATTTATATAGAAATATCTTGAAGGTCTCCCACACGTTGCTCGAGTTCCAACACCTTTCCCTCCATGATAATCTATCCATCCTCTATTTTGTTTAATTTTTCATTGGTAGTGGACATAAACGGTTGAAGGCCACGTACCTCATCTAAAATAGAGTCAAGAACCAGATTTTGCGAAGACAGAATAGGAGAAGGTGGATCGTTTTTGTGCCTTTTTGGCTTTGCGCCTGTAGAGGATGGTTTAGTAGTGATGTGAGCGTCGTTGGCCATCTTAGATTGCCGGATAGGGCGATGAGTGGTGGTAAGTAGCATAGGGCGGGTCTGGCCCATACACTAAGTGTAAGGTAGGAGCAATGAACAGTCAATAGCAGGTCACCAAATTGAGGATACAGCAGAGGTGAATAAGTAAAATCTATTAGTCACTGGAAGATGACTTACAATATTTACCCCAGTGAGGAACAGAAATGCCAAGGGACGCGCTTGTAATTATTGTTGCCTGCTAACGCTGCCGTGAGGGGTACGGCGTCTTGGGACAGCATTCATTTGGCTACCGCCGTGAGGGGAACGGCTCCTGGGGGTGAAGCAACTACATCCCCCATAACACCCTGCTCAGCTCCGAAAATAGGCATCATCAGAGGGCGCCTAAGGCCCTCTTAACCAGCACAGGGCCCACGCAGCGCGGGACGCGCTTGTAATTATTGTTGCCTGCTAACGCTGCCCTGAGTGGAACGGCATCTTGGGACAGCATTCATTTGGCTACCGCCATGAGGGGAACGGCTCCTGGGGGTGAAGCAACTACATCCCCCATAACACCCTGCTCAGCGCCGAAAATCGGCATCATCAGAGGGCGCCTAAGGCCCTCTTAACCAGCACAGGGCCCACGCAGCGCGGGACGCGCTTGTAATTATTGTTGCCTGCTAACGCTGCCGTGAGGGGAACGGCATCTTGGGACAGCATTCATTTGGCTACCGCCGTGAGGGGAACGGCTCCTGGGGTGAAGCAACTTCATCCCCCATAACACCCTGCTCAGCGCCGAACATCGGCATCAGAGGGCGCCTAAGGCCCTCTTAACCAGCACAGGGCCCACGCAGCGCGGGACGCATGCGGGCGGGCCCGTCCGCGCCCGTTGAAGCCCAAAGAAGTCTGGGCTGGGCCACCGCTCCAACAATTTCAGATGGGTAAGCGCAAACATTTGGGTAACTCTGACAAGGGGGGTCTCAAAGCTAAAATACCCAGAAAGTCACCATCTATAATTTCTTACCTAACTTCTGCTGTGGGTGCCTTGAATGAAGAAATAGCAAATGCGGAAAATGAGCTTGGCTTGGATATAAGCGAAGCCCCTAGGGAAGGGACTGCGACAACAGCACTTTTGGCATCTGTCCCTGTACCCCTGGACCCTGTGGTACTGATTAAAGCCCCCAAACCTCTGACTGATGCGTTATCTCCTGCTTTGGTTGATTCGGGTGGCATCCCTAGCCCTCAGAGCACTTACAATTTACCATGTGAAAGGGCTCCCATGGAAGGGCCCACTGGTGTAAAACTCCCTAAAAAAAACTATAAAGCGCACCAAAGGTCCCAAGATAAGTACATCTAAGGCCTCCCCGGGAATTGATGAATCCATCCAACAGTCCTTGCGGTCCCTCATCGAGGATATTTTTAGTACAAGATTCGAATCAATGTTGACCACTATTGCCAAGAAAATTATTGACACTATGAACTCCTGTGTGGCTGATCTAAAAAAGAAGTGTGATCATTTAAACACTATTATGGACTCTCGTCTGAGAGAAAAATCGTGTCCCATGACTAGTAATATTGATGTGTTACCAGTAGTAACTGGGTTAGCTAATAGAGGGAACAACCAATCGAGCGCCCTGTTGCCATCCTTGGGGAGGGGCGGTTCCTTGAACCCAGGGGATAGGATGGATGTCCCTCTCACTGCAAGTCTAAAGGATCCTAATGTTGCCCCATGTACTGATTTTACGCAACTTAGAAGGCCGCCTATAGTTACAAGGGGGAATTCTGAGCAGTATAACAATCCCATTCTTAACAACTATAACAGGATTGATCTCCCCCAGAGGCTACTTCTCTGGTTGCTGTTCTTGTGGGGGTTCCCTCCCTTGAGCACCCAGAAAAAGAATCAACAAATGGCTTGTTGCGTAAAACAAAAAGTTGGTGTAACTACTATTGTTCTGGTTCCTCTGAAATCTCAGACCATATTATTATGGCTAGACGGCTGTCTTGGGTGGGCAATCATCCCCAAAAAATTGCAGGTGACTGTATTATAGTCAATTTTAATAAACTAGATATAGCGGATAGGTTGTTTTGGGATGCTACTGACCTAAAAGTGGACGGCATAAGGGCCGTCCCGTTGGGCTATTTTTATCCACCAACAAGTACAGGGCATTCCTACAGTAGGTCACAGGCCAACATTAATCCCCATTTGTCGCTGTGTCGACACAGACCTGTAAGCAGTGTCTCTAGTCCTGCAAGTTCGGGCGGAGCTGGGGCCCTGTCTCCTTATACTACAGGTGTGCGGTCAGGACCCGAGGAGGTGGGCTTACCACTGTCTAATAGATTTCAGCCTTTAAGCCTGCTGGACTCAAATGATTGACTCCCTGCGACAGAGGTTAGCTCTCCTTCATCTAGCCTTAATGACCTGGAGGGTACTGGTACTGGGAGTGAAAAGTGTCTATCTGTTATGCCCCGTATTAATCATCCCGAAGAAGTTATTGGTGATGTAAACTCATCCAAATGTAGATTTATTAGCTGGAATATTGTGGGCATAAGAAGTTAAAGAGATAACCCCCAGTGGCTAGAATTTATAAAATCTTTTGACATAATCGCCCTTCAGGAAACCTGGGACAAGGGGGGATAATTTTTGGTTAGATGGTTTTAGCTCCTATTTTTTACCAGCCCAAGCAACTCCAGCAGGAAGAGCAAAGGGTGGTCTTATGCTACTCCTATCTCTGAACCTACAGGGATCCACGAACAGGATTGACATAGACTCGATTAATTGCCTGGCAGTAGAAATATGTTTTACTACCTATCCCAAGATACTTCTTGTGAATTTTTATAATTCTGGGGAAATTGATTATAGGAACCAACACTTGAACAATTTGAAATCTTTTTTAGAAAATAATAGGGCTATGCAAACTACTTTGTTTTACGTCGTGCTTATGGGTGATTTTAACATACATCCCTGTCGCTCACATTGTTGTATTGAAGATGGCTTTGGCCATAATTTTGCTTCAACCCCCCATTTTGAACATTCAGAGGAGGGGGAGGGCTTAGAGTCTCTCTTGTCTGAAGCTGACTTCTTTGAACCTGGATTTGTTAACATTCTTGATCGGTGCCCTACATTTAAATCTAAAATTAGAGACACCATTATTGACTACATTTCTTTATCTCCCATGCTATTAGGCAAAGTAGTCTTTTATAATGCCAGGGAATCGCCCTTTAGTGACCATAACCCTGTCATTTTGGAACTAGATCAAAGCTGCGGCCTATTAGCTTGTGCTGGTAGACAAACCGCACCTTGTACTGTAACTACCTGTGATCAAGGGAGAAGGCTCAGATGGCCCAAAGTGATGCCGGACATCTTTTTTATAGAACTTTGCGAGAAATGCAAGGGGAATATTCTAATATGTGCTAACCCCTTGAGTACAAAAGACGCTATTTTTAGAGCCTTCGAGGGTATTTGTAATCAAATAGCCAGCGATCTAAGAGTTAAGTCCAAACAGAGAGCGTCACGTGGTTTAAAGTGGTTTGATAATAAATGCTCACGTGCCCATCGACTTTTAAATCTAGCCCTGAAAATTTTACCACGTGACAGGGTCTTGATTGCTGATTCGCGGAAACAGTACAAGATGGCAATTAACAACCGGAAAGCAGAGATTAAGGCTGAGGCATGGCATGCGCTGTTATCAGTAGACGTACTTAGGGACAGTTCAAAATTCTGGGGAATTATTAATACACCTTTTTTTCAGGCTTGGATAATGAGATTCAGGATTGTCATATCACTGAAGCTCAATGGCTGTCCCATTTTAAGGCAATATATGCCTCCCCCGAGATCCTGGACTTGCCTCTTAGCTTATTACCTACTCAAACCTGAGTCCCTCTTGTGTTCCTTGAAGAGGAAGTGGAGAAAGCTATAAGGGAGACTATCAGTGACAAGGCCCCCGGCAGATCTTTACAAAAGTGAACCTAAATTCTGGGCAAAGATCCTGGCTAATGTTTTTAATGTCTCTGGCACCTCAGGGTTCCCTGCATCGTGGTCTCGATCGATTATCATCCAGATTTTTAAGAAGGGCCAGAGAGGGGACCCGCGGTGCTACAGACCAATATCCTTGATTGACTCTTCTGTGAAGTTTTTAGGAAAAATAATTTTAATGAAAATTTCAGACTGGGCTACCGAGAAGAATATTATTTCTGTTCTACAATATGGGTTCAGAAAACGTAGAAGTACCACCGACCAGTGCCTTAATTTGTCCTTACTAATCAGTAAATATACTGTGGCAAAGGAAGGTTGTTTAAGGATGGCATTTATGGATCTATCCTCAGCGTTTGACCTGGTTAAGAGGTCAAAGCTGTGGAACATCCTGCTGGACAAAGGTCTTGACCCATCCCTAGTGTATTTCCTGGCTGATCTTCATCAAGATCATACTGCCTCGGTCAGGATTTCACAGGATGGCAAATGCTCAAGCTCATTCAGATCAGCCCGCGGGGTCCGACAAGGGTGTATTTTGGCGCCTGTACTTTTTACCTTGTACATTAATGACCTAGATAGATCCCTTTTGACAGCGACTTTGGATATCCCGCGTGTAGGAGATTGCTAAATTCCGGTTCTCCTATACGCGGATGACGCTGTCCTTATAGCACGCACGGCGGTGGGTCTCCAGCGGCTTTTAGATGCCTTTGGGGCCCACATGCAGTTGCTGGATCTAGCTGTAAATAATAGTAAGTCCCACATTTTGTCAATTGGTCGTAAAACAAGAAAACCCTATTCTTTTTACTGTAATGGGCAGGAAGTGACCCCGGTCTCCTCCTTCACCTACCTTGGGGTTGTTTTTGATGAGAAGTTTTCTTGGATACCGCAACAGAAAATTAAAAAGAATTCTATTACTCGATCTGCCCTATGACTAATGGGGTTTGCTAAGCGTTTGGGGACTAGCAAAATTGAGAGTATATTGAAAATATATAGCGCAAAGTGCGTAGCGATTGCGACCTATGGTTCCTCTATATGGGGCTTTAAAGAACAGCCAGGCATTCAAATAGCTGAAAATAAATTTCTACGTAGTCTCCTATCAGTCCCACAATCTACGTCAGTTTTTTCTATACACCAGGAACTTGGGATTGATTATATCTCTGACATTTTGAGCTTAGTCCCGTTGCTCTGCTGGCTCAAAACGTGGATAAATCCAGAACTGATTTTGAATCATAAGATTTTACGAGACTGTGTTCAGCTAGACAACTCTAATAAGATCAAGTGGCTGTCTTATGTTAAAAGTATGTTAACTAAAGTGGGGCGGCCAGAGCTATTTGAAGCCCCTGAAAAGATCCGGAAGGAGGATGTCCTGTGGGTGAAATCTAATTTTAGGAATCTGTTGTCTGCAGAAAGGGAGGAACTAGAGCTGCAGAAAGCCTCTGTTAGGGCTCATTTTTTAACTAAAACGAATATCTGTATTGAACCCTATTTGGTAACAGTAAATAAACCCTTCCATCATTGGCTTTTAACCAGGTTTCGCTTTAACTTAGCTCCTTTTTTATTAGGTGATTTCCAGGAGTGGTGTAATCCTGAGTATGCGATTCCTTGTAAGTGTGACAATTTTTCTCCCCAGAATACCCTTCATTTTATGATGTTTTGTCCTTTTTATACTGACATTCGTAATAAGTACATAATTCCAGTTCTGAGAGGAAAGGGCTTTTTGCAGGTTAGACCAGCATTACTCTATCTTCAGTTATTGAGTACACCACGGGATATTTTTAATATTGCATGTTTTCTGGTTGCTGCTATGAGGCTCAAGAAAAACAGACATTTGTTATCTGATTATTGTCTAGATTCTTAAACGTCATCATGTAAATTATAGATTTGTGTTTTTAACATCAATGTAAACTTATTTGAAGGACCGTTTCTAGGAGGACAATAATGTGTCAAGATATCAGTAGATCACCCTAAATCTATGAGTCTGTCTTATATGCACATAGCACTTTTAATAACGTTTTTATTGTTTGTAGCGTAACCCATGGTACTCCTCACGATTGTCTGGAATAAAATGTTTGCACTTTATCTCGTACGCATTTCGCACTTTACAAAAAATGTTTTACTCTAAGATGTATCATGGGGAGAGAAATTTGAAATTTTTTATCCTAATATGTTTGCCCTTTTGGTATTGAAATTTTATCCGGAGGACCAATGTGTCATTTTAATCCATGAGCTTTTAATTGCATTTTGCACTTTATATAAAACTTGTATTAGATGCCCAGAAAAGCTCTAGCCCCATAAGATGAAATACAGGAAAAGACATTTGTAGTTTTGCACCCCTCTACTGTTTGTATGCTTCTATCTTTCGAATCTTGTATTTTAAGCCTTTCTAGCGAATTGCTATGAGTTGTTAGTTGATATCTTGTACATTCTATTTTTAATTGTAATGTATGATTGGTTGAATTGTTTACTTTTATGACATTAAGTTGTCGAATAAAGCATTTGATTGATTGATTGAGAAATTCCCTCTCAGAAAGTAACCAGTACCAGCCAGAATATAGTAATTTTCACCATCCAAGCCAAAAAGAAAAAAAAAAGGCTATTCAATGCGCAAAAATTGAAGTGGGAGCACTCAGTAAAATAGATAGTTCAAAGTAGTTCAGGTATCCAGACCTAAATGACCAGTATCAGCAAAAAACTAGTCGGTTACATCATCCACAACATAAAGAAGAAAAAAAACTCCTTCAGCTCACCATAATAAATTGGGAGTAACCTGTGACGTAGTTGAAATAATTTGAGACATCCAAAGAAGAGAGTGAGGAAGTCCAAAAACAAAGTTTTCAGCCCATAAATCAATAATAGGATATCCCAAAACAGAAGACCGTATGAAAACCATGGACCTGGTATCATAAAAATGTCCTAAGGCAATTAAGGGAGCCCAGCTGATGTGAAAAAAAAAACAGAGCGCGAGCGCCGCAATACAAAATGGCGGGCGCTCGCGTTTTCCTCAGGAGATATGCACCGCCACTGCAACTGAGCATAATTACACTGCTGAAAGAGTCGCAGACAGAGTACAAACTCACCGCCACATCACATTGGCAGGACTGTCATCGGAGCTCGCAAAACACCGCAAAATGAGGCGCTTTTGTCATTCAACGCTCCGCGTCCAAGCAGAGCTCACATCAGGACCGCCATCTTGCTTCAGCGTCCAGGCCACGCCCCCCGTATGTGTATCCGACAGTACAAGTGTCTGTGTGCTTGGACACGTATTAGGCACACACTATTCCCACTGTTTCCTTCCTCCCTTCATTCTCCTCCAATCTCGATGATTAGTTGAACCCCTCACTGTACTTTTGTGTAATTTTGCTGCATTGGAGTGTTACCTCAAATCCCTTATTGCGGCCTTGAGTGTTGATGTAGGCGAGTGGTGCGTGTGCATGAACTTGGACCTGCATTGCCCTCAAATCCCTCATTGTGGCTACAGGTGAGTGGGATGTGTGTGTAAACCTGGGCCTGCATCAGAGCCCCTCTGCTTTGGTCTCCTTTTGCTGCTGTTGGAGCGTTCCCCTCAAATCCTTGATTGTGGCCTGATTAATGATTTAGGTGAGTGGAGATACCCTCTGCCTCCCTCTACGTTTGCTGCCGTTAGAGCTCTCCTTTCAAAATCTCTGTTTGCAGCCCTGAGTGCTGATACAGATAAGTGGGTAATGTGCGTAAACCTGGATCTGTGTTGGACACCCTTCATGTCATTGTACTATTAGTTCCATTTGAGCACTCCTCCTAAATCTCTGATTGTGGTGCTCAGTGCTTTCAGCCAATCATATTGAGTAAAAATATAAAACATTTGATTGACAGTGAGTTTTAACAAATATATACAAAAGTGTTAATAGCTCAAAACTACTGGATGAACTTACACCAAATTAAAAAAGTAAATTTTCTGAATAAAGTTCTTAGTTATTCATATGTTTGGTGTAAATCTGTTCATCAGTTTTTGCTTTATCTTTTGGCAGAACTATGGGCATTAAAATGGGAAATGAGACATCAATTCAATCCCTTCAACCTTTTTTTCCCAGGAACGGATCTTCATGCATCTGGTCATGCCGAAATTTCGCTGACAGAGTCAAGGTTATAAGCACATCAAAAAATACCTTTTCAATAGAAAGTGCAGTTGAACCACAAAGTGTACTTATAAGGGCAGTAAGCCAGCCACCTTCATCCATTCATCTGTTGTTGTGTCACGTCATTCACATTTCCTCCCACCCATTACAGAATACACACAGCATACAGCAATGATTCACCTTACTTCAGTCATTGACTTACTTTACTGTGAGTGACAGCATTATGCTCTTTCACATGCATCACATCTACAACCAAAGCCTTCAGTGCCTAGGACTACTACGGCAATGTGTATTTTTGAAGACCACTGAAATATTTTTGTTTTTTTCCATTTTTTTAAATGTTGGTGAAAGTCCGGCAGCACTCACAAAATGTTTATTAAAATTTATAGAAAGGCAAAAGAAGCACTGGCAAAGCAAAAGGGCTGCAAGCCAATGCCCAATCAATTTGCTTTGCCAATGCTTGTTTTTTTTCCAGCAAGGAAAGAGAGCACTTGTGCGTTGCAGTTCCTTGGGGAAACCAAAGGTCAGACTATTCCCCCGACACTACTCTGTGCCTAAGAAAGAGGGGAATCAGACAACCGGTCAGTTCGCATGGTTTGACTGCTAGATTGGGGAAATCCTAATGAAGTACAGAAGAGAGGGAAATATTTATGTGTAATATTGATGATAGAATGGTTACTGAGGACTTTTGAAGAGTGTGGGAAGATATCACAGCCTTATATGTTGCATTGTAATGGTCCTAACGAGGCACTGAACCCCTTTATGGCAAGTAGCACTCTACTCCGGAACCCAAGGTTATTGATTAATTCAGTGCTTTATTTTTGGTCATTGGGATCAGTCATGTTCTCTCAAGTAAAAAACATTCCATCCATTTGCTCCAGTCCAGTTTGTGGTAGATTAAAATTAATACCAAGTGAGTGTAATGATAAGTGGGGCTAAGTGGTTTCATGCAGATGGTTGGTGAGATAGATAGATGGGCTGGTGGAGGTTGGGTATTGTTAGGTTGCAGGGATAGGGTTTTAAAGAAAGAGAGCTTGTGATCTATGAAATTATGTGTGAGCCGTTTGCAGAAATACTATAAGAAAGATGCAGGAAGACAGGAATGAGACTGAATGGAAGCTATACTCAGCAATATCGAGATTAATATATGTATCATCCAAGCAAGTTGACTGTTTTACCTCCTTTTGGAATTGAGTTTGCAATTCACAGTTTACGGCTCTGCACTCAAGAAAATAAGATTTGCCTCATCTTCATCCTCCCCGCGGCATATGGTAAACTATTTTCAATGTAGTCTGAATAGGACGCCCATGTTCTCAGGGCACACTGAGGGCAATTGTTAATAAAATCTATGATATATTTTGAGTTAACAAATGTTAAGGAATATGTATGTATGTTATCAAAATACTATATATGTAACAAAATTAGCTCAAGCATAAGAGCGGCAAGATACATTTAAATTACTTACTATTGTAGATTACCACAAGAGGATGGCAAAAGCAGCTAAGAAAAGGAGAAGAAAAAGATAGGTTTTCAGTTTCTGTCTTATGATAATTGGTACTTTCAAAATACTTCCTTCCGTTCAATCAACAACAACAACATGTATCGCATAATTTATACAGGTAAGATTTACTACTATTTTCTGCTTTAGAATTATGAAGTATTCCTAACCGAGATATTATATGCTAATCCAATACTATGTAATGTCCATACACATTATCTCGAGCTGCACACAGCCCTGCCTCCATAATTATGTAATATGGTGGAGCAGAAGTAATGTCCAGTGGCCCATTTTTTCTGCTACATTGAATTGCCTTCGGGTTCTAAACACTCGTTCC
The DNA here is from genome assembly GCF_964204655.1 of Triturus cristatus. Classification (NCBI taxonomy): domain Eukaryota; kingdom Metazoa; phylum Chordata; class Amphibia; order Caudata; family Salamandridae; genus Triturus; species Triturus cristatus. The sequence continues at coordinate 1,237,825,495 of NC_140591.1, read as the reverse complement.
TTGCCCAATCACAACTCCCGGGACTGTTTCAAAGAATAAAGGCGAAAATTATACCAGAAATGGCACCTCCTTGCTTGAGAATATCTTTCTTTGTTGGAATCCAGATAGAGTCTGCTAATCACATGCACAAAGGTACTTTTGGGGCTTATTTATGAGAGCCCTGCATCACTTTTGCACCACGGAAAGTGGCACATGCCATAAAGAATTATGAAGCCACGTAAAGACATCCTGCATGGGTCTGAGAGGCCTCATAAATCACGAGTAAGGCGGCACAGCACAAATCACTGCGTCTCCTTACTTTGCACCCGAGAGGCGTTCAATGGGCATTGTGGTGGGTGTTCCTACGCAGTACCCATGGAATTTGACACTGCCCCAGATTTACAAAGTGATGTAAATGTGGGGAAGCGTCAAATCCGTATGCTTCCCAAGGTGAGGAGTAACAAGGACAAATATGTTAATTTCTCCTCGTTTTTTTCTCTTTCCAGGTTTGCAGCACACAAAGAAAGAGGAAAACACCTTGTGAAGGAAGGTGCCTCTTCCTGCACAAAAACAATCCTGCCTGAAACAGACGCACCCTTGCACAATGGTGCAAGGGTGCCTGTGTTGGCGCTAGTCTGCCAAACATCAACAGCGCAGGTAGAAAAGGCAGGAATACACCATATTGCTTAAATACGGTGCCTTCCTGCCCTTTCACTTTGGCGTAGGGCAGCGCAGTAAGGTGCCTTGCTTATTTGCCCTACACCAAAATGCCAAAAATGAGGCCCTTTGTTTTTCAAATGTATATCATTGCTCGTCTCGTGACACAGAGGCTCTCCTTAAATATTCCTTATATAGCCTACTTAATCTCTAATGATGTTCAGAACATACAAATAGTCTATGCGATGTATCACTTTCAAGGAGTAAAATGGTACAGAAAAAACCACGGAACAAATTGTGCTGGGTCCTCCCAATATCGGTGCATCCGATTTAAAGACCAAAGCTTATAATGGGGAATAACATCATATAGTCCCAGGGTTGGATTGGGATAAAAAATAGGCCCGGGCACACTAAAAAAAGTAGCCCACATTTGTGCATTGCACCTTTACGCAAAACACTGCTTCAGTGTTTTAAGTTTTATGAAAAGAAGGAGGGGGTTTCTCTCAAAGAGGCATGTTTTCTTAACTTCACTGTGGTAAAAATAAAAATGCTAATATTGCCTGCCCCCTTTTGTGCATGGAATAGTTAACACTGGTGAACCATATCTGAATGTAAGTGAGGCCAATTCTGCTCAGGCCCCCCTGCCCCAGCTCAATCTGCATACATTAATGGGCCGGTCCAGCGAGACACTGGGAATGACACCTCCGCCCGTTGATAAAAGGGAGGTAACAGAGGCCCATCTGCCTCCAGAAAGACCTGAGCAGCCCACTGGACAGCAGGCAGCATCTGAACAGCACAGGCAAAGCACAAATCAGCTACAACGCTGCCCAAAAAAGCTGTCCACAGCTGCAACTCAGATACCAGCCCATTGATCATTGTCCGAGTGCCCGCCTTACCAATCCGACCCTGTATAGGCCCATTTTGCCTGCATTATTACCATGGTGCATTGGTTCACATGGACAGTTACCATCAACTATCACTGGTGGTAAGTGCCTTTGCAAATATAGGCGTGATGCAAATTTGCACCCATCTCCTAATTTCCCCAAAACTGGCACAGCATCTGCACCCATGTCATTCATCACTAGAGATCGGTTCTAAATCTGCACGTTAATGTCTTGTGTTTCTTATTGCTAAATTTTCAAGACATGTGGCAGGACTAAGCACTCTCATTGCACCCACTGACAATTCTCATGTGTTGTATGTTGATGCTAATGTTTTGTTTGTGGATGTATGGTTTCTGTTATTGGTGAGTTTTTATTTGTAAGATATAGCTAGGATTTAACATGATTGACAGCAGCTATTTCCCTACATTTATATAGGAACATTATGATTAAAAGCTTCAGAGTCTTACTCAAATTCTAAAGTAGTTAGGGGCATATTTATACATTTGCAACACAGCGCAGCAAGTCACCTTGCTGCTCTGCGTTACTGGGAAAGGGCAGGAATGCACGGTATGTATTACAATACTCCACATTCCGGTCCTTTCCCCAGCACTGATGCACAATGGGCTGCCAAATGCCAACACAGACATCCTTGCACTATGGTGCAAGGGTGCCTGCTTTGCATGCAGGATTGTTTTTGCATAGGAAAGGGCACCTTCCTGCACAAAAACAATGCTGAGAGGCATATCCTCTTTCTATCAAACAAGGAAGCAACGAGGAGAAATTAAGATATTTCTACTTGTTACACCTCCACTGAGAAGGCTTATCATTTTGGCACAATCTCACGTCTACCAGTGATGGTAAATTTGGGAATGCATCAAAATCCATGGGGGTTGTGTTGAAGCACCCATGCAACGGAACACAGTGATTTGCGTTGTGTTGTGTTACTCCTGATTTATCAAGCCACTTAGGAGCACGCAAAGTGGCCATGCATGGCTTGATAATTCAAATTTTGGCATTGCGTTGCACATGTACCGCATTGCATGGTGTAAAGGTGATGCAAACGCGTTCATAAAAATGCCCCTCAGTATTTTGTTTGAAACTGGCAAAAGAACGATGGAGTACTTGAACAGAAGTGACTTAATTAGTGCAAGCGTATGGAATCCGGCAGGTAGATTACACCTCATTCTGAGGAGGTCAGGTCTCCCTGAGCTAATAGATTAAAGAGTTAAAAAACCAACCCCAATTACAAACTGGGAACAAAACCCAAGAGTGATCAACACTAGACTGATAAAGGATGCCAAGTTCAGTAGGAGGTGGCTTAGAGGAAAATTCACTAGAGTGAAAGATGCACACCTCTTGAAGTTTTAGACTTTACAAAACAGTGGGACAGGCCGTGAAAAAGTGACCAGGGCAGAATGCCACAGCTCTCTGAACAGTGCAGGCATTTTCGTCACCACAATGGGCAATGGTGATTTTTGGAGACACTTTCTTCGTTATACTTTAAAAATAAATATATGGAGTAAATTTACAAAGGAATACATCATGTGCTCATAAATGCTTTTCTGAATTAGCCCCATATTTTGGGATATAAAAAAACTATGAAGATTCGTTTCATGTGTTCCAAAAGACTGATCATTGAAAAACAAAGCCACCGAAATTGAAACATTAATTTATGGTTACTTTAAATGTTTTAATTTCTCCTTGTTTTTTTCCTCTTTCAATGCTTGCTGCATTCTACAGCACGCATTGAAAGAGGAAAATACCAGTAGTGATTGTTTTTGTGCAGGAAGGTGCCCCTTTCTGCACAAAAACAATCACCCCATGATGCAGGCTTGCACCATGGTGCAAGGGTGCCTGCACCGGCACATGGCAGCTGTTTGTGCGCCAGCGCAGGGGAGAGCACAGAAATGCGAATTGTAAATATGTTGCATTCCTGTGCTCTGAAAGGGCCACAGCATGGCACTGCCAAAGGGCTTGGGTGCCAGACTGCGGCACCTTCTTGTAAATCTGCCCCTTAGTTTTTTAAACCTTCCATACAGGCAGGGAGGACATCAGATACCTGAATTTAAGTTATATTTTTGGGCAGCGTTTGCTGGCCGATTGCATAACCTGCTAATACAAGCAGAACCAGACTTCTCGGTCCTGGGCTATCGGTTGGCTTTAGGGTCTAAAACTAGGCTTTTCTTTTACAGACTAGGGAACTACAACTATTATAAGCAGGTTAGATTTAAGGCCATTAGTGACATCATACATATTTAATGAGTAATCTATTCTAAATACTTTGTTGAGTTAATGCACAGTAACAAGCCCTTGTGGGATAACCCAGAATTCCCAGAATTATTTCTCGATCCAATCTACAGGACCTGGTGAAGATTGGGGTTGGAGAACTTTATGATTTGAATGGATGTTGTATGTTTGCAGGGCTTCAAGGCTCTTATGACCTTCCCCATTAGTTTAAAAAAAAACCATATTTGCAGTTAAGGGACTATTTTTTGTTGGGGGGCACGGCTCAAATTGGTCTTGAACTCTCTGCTATAATGTCCTGCATGCATAAAGCAGATAGGAAGTCCCTAATCAGTACTATCTATTAAGCATTTTGACAGCTCACTCCTAGCTGCTAAGTGGAGCAGGGATCTTTCATGTGAGATCGTATCATCAGACATCCACAATGCCTTGGAGGCAGTGGATAGGTCAGTGCACTCCATTTACTTGAAACTGCAGCACTTTAAGACCATCTGCATGCTTTATTATGCACTGGAGAGAATTACAACATGGGTGGGAATCCCAGCACTGATAAAACCAGGTGTCCTAAGCGTGGCCTTCATGCAGCTGGTATTCTTCATATGTTCGTTACGTGCCCAGCCTTCCAGGCATGCTGAGAAGGAGTTACCCAATTGACAACGGCATGCCTTGGTCTTGAAATACACTTCACCCCTAAGGAGATATTGATGGGATATGGAATGGAAAATGATCTTGGGTTAAGATGGCTGCCGTCCATAATCATTGTTTCTGCTGGGCTCTGCATTGCCAGAGCATGGGTGTCCCCGACCCCACTGCCGGTCACTGAGTGGTGGGCAGTTATGCTGCAAATATTTGTGTCTGAATCTGCACTAGCTAAAGCCAGGGGGGCTCGTTCACTTAAGAAACTTGATAGAATATGGGCGGGCTTCAACTGGGATCCACAGATCAATGTTTAAAGTTAAATATTGTTAGTTTATTGTCGCTATGCTTAGTTTCGGGGTAATGTCTGTAGTTTTGAATTTTTACTCTGGCCTTTTTTGTCAATGTTTAAACTTTTATTTTGTACTCACCTTTAGTACATATTCTGATGCTCCATCCCAGTGGGGTAGGATATTGCATTGTATCGTTGGACGAAATGGGGGCTACTTCCCAATTAAATGTTTTTTGTGCTGGTTACACCAGTGCCATTCCTTTCTGACTTAATAAAAGTTTTAATTAAAAAAAAGAACTTTCCCTCCATAATCTGTGCTCTTTCTTCCCAATGATCAGCATCTCTAATTCAAATTATCTCTATATTAAAACTATTATATATTCAAATAGTCTTATATGGATCAAAAGCATTTAACATATAAGAATTGTTAAATAACTACTTTGGCCCACATTACAAGTGGGATCTTAATAGCAATTTGTGGGAAGCATGAGTTTCCATCCATGCCGGTATTACCCAGCATACAATACTACTACATCTGATATTATCAAATGTAATGTTCTTTCTTATTGGTCGAACCTTTAATCCCTGTAAAAAGCCCAGAATTCTGCAGCATCGGGCTGCAATCAGTGCTGTAACACCACTATAGGTGAGTTATTCTACATTTCAAAAGGGACTTATATGAGAGTATTGGTAATACTGAAGTCTGAAAGTACTGTTACTCCTACTATCCATAATACGTGATGCAGTATTACCACATCGTAGGGGACATTCCATGGTTGGTACATGGTTTTCCCCTGCAACCACCCATGGTTTTTGATGCAAAACCCTATCTATCAACAATAATAGACATATCTTAACACCACTTGAAAGCAAGTGTCAAAAAGGAGAAATGCCGAGCCTTCGGTTTCGTGGCGGCCAAACATTGGAATTCTCTCCCTTTATTGTTGAGAAGCTCTGGGGAGTTTCCCTCTTTTAAGAAAGAATTAAAAACGTTTCTCTTCCCTAGGTCTGCTTAATTTCACCTGACTGCCATGTGTGGTGTTGGTATAATTGTCTAAAGCGCCAGGATACCCTTCGGGTGACAGTATGCGCTATACAAATATGCCATACAATACAATACAATACATCTCCTATCATTTCCCACTTTGCATGTATGCTGCACAGTACAGCACGCGTCCAAAGTGTGAAAAGTTTCAAAGTTAGTTTAACCATAGTATTTTGTACTGGAGGGGTCGCCTTTCAGTACAAAACCTATGTTAGACTCGCATAGACTCCTTTGCACTATGATGCAGAGGTGTGTGAGTGGCGCTCTGCAGCCAGCCCTAGGGGGAGAGCAGGGTACTGCCATATCTCTGTAGATGTTGCACTTTCCTGCTCTCTCCCTGTCACACAACACAGCTCAGCAGCTTTGCGTGTTGTGCTGCTTTGTGTGATAGGTTTGCAAATCTGGGCCTTCATTTATAACATCCTCCCCAGTTCTTGAGCTTATATGGCCAAGCGCGGTTTAAGGTGCTGCAATTTATTTGCTCTTCTCACGGGGTTGAGCCTTTTGATGGCTGCAGTACAAAAGTGCACAGATTCCGGTTGAAAATTAGGAAGGAATCAATCCTTTTAAAATTCAGGAAGGCCAGGAAAACCCTGCTCTTTCCTTGCCAATGAGACAGTTTTAGCATGACGTTAGCTTTGTGTTTTCTGTTATAGTTTTGTGCTGAGGTGTTTGCACAAGGATACCCCAGGTGGGGCAGAAGCTGCCCTTTACAAATCTTGAAAAATAACATAACATCACAAAGTGGTAAATGGTTACGTGTCACTGGAATGCTCATGATGTGCTGCTTTCACCATATAGCAGAGATTGCTGGAATATGGTAAGTAAAAATGTAAACATAAACATAACACAGTAACATACACAAAGCAACTACAAATAACATGGCACATCACAACAAAACAGTCAGAACAGAACACAGTGAAAACCTGCTCTACAGCAAAACAAGATCACATTGCAATAAAGCACACCAAAAATAGCAGACCGCAAAACAACATAACGCATCACCAGCACAACAAAATACCACACAGCAAATTACAGTCGGGTGAGCCCTTGAAGGCTCAAGCCTAGCTCAAGCTAGATACCTGACTCTGGCTCAGCTCGGGATCCTCTTGGACCGTCGAGCCTAAAACGAGCCAAGCTTGACCCCTCCATGATGGTCAAAAATATGATCCTTCATTCTGGAATTTAGCATGCCGAAGCCTCACACTTTTGCTCATTCCTACTTTTAATGTTACCAAGCTCCTTGGTATTTATGACCTTTGAAGTATAAAAGAGCTATAACTAGTGACCTCCAGCTTACGCTTAAACCTTTGTAGCAGATGCACTGACCACAGAGATACCTTGCTAATGAATGAGTTTTATGCCTAACATTCTGCAAGACACATAGGGGCATATTTACAACAAAATGTCAGAGCACGGAGCTGTTCCAAATTTGGCAGCGCTGCACTCCGACATTGCCAAAAAGCAGGAAAGTTCCGTATTTACTACAATAGGGTGCACCCCTGAGTTTTCCTTAGTGCTGGCGCTAAAATTAGCTGCCTAGTGCCAATGCAGGGAATGATTGTTTATGTGCAGGAAGGTGTCCCTTCCATAATGGCTATTTGTTACTTCTATGTGTGCTGCAGAATGCATCATTATTTAATGAAGGGACACCTTCCCGCACATAAACAATCATTAATGGTGTTTTGCTCTTTCTATGTGTGCTTCAGAATGCACCACACATAGAAAAAGCAAAACGAGGAGAAATAAAAGAATTTCTCCTCATTTTGCCATTCTAGCGCCTGCTCTTGCATGGCACTAGTTTTTGATGCAGCCTCAGATTTACACCTCTTTGTAAATCTGGGACGGTGTCAAAAAGCAATGGGTGTTGCGGTGGAATGCCCACTGCAACACCCATTGCAATCCCCTTTCACACAGATACCTGCGGGAAAGGATACCGTATTTACAAACCGGCGTCAAGCCAAAAAAAGTGGCCTAACGCCGCTTTGTAAATATGGAGCAAGGCATTGCGCCACACGAAGGTTGTTAAAAGTGATGTTTCTGTGGCGCAATGCCCTTGTAAATATGCCCCATAGGTATTTGAGTTAACTTCAAAAACTTCAATAATGGGTCATTCTGGGTGCTGAAAAGGAGGAAGGGCGCGTTGATTTTTCAATGAAGTGTGCTCTACATTGAGGGGCTTAGAGGCATAGTATCAGAAAGTAGCGGATAAATACTAGAACAGCCGTAATAAGTTGTTTACGTGGGTCTTCATCTCATAGACCAGGTTAATCATCTGTTTTTGCTGTCTCTGCTCAAACTAAGGCTCTAAGAGCCAAGCCACACCCCTGGCTGGACTCTGACTCAGCTTTTCCATTAAATTCTCTGGCTCGTCCAAATGTGCATAAACCTTCTTGTCACACACTACCACCTCCAGAATACTGGTTTCATAATACAGGTGTAAAAGGTGTTCAGAGCCATTCTTATAAGTGCCAGTCAAAAATGTTTTGTGATCCATCCCTGGTTCTTCATCCTTGATATCTTCGATATTTTAGCTTTTTATTTAAAAAAAATGTATTTGGGTTGTTTATATAGGATGGACAATGGAACGGCATCCAGAGGTCTGTGCATGACACAGACACAAGAATGATGTCCTATAACTGAGGTCAGACTCTGAGAAGAGATTGAAAAAAGGTCTGGAAATCAATAAATTCAACATCTGAACCTAAGAGTTTCATTAGTCAAACACAACACTAAAAAATGAACAACTAGGACAATAGAGACTATTACATAGGAATTGTATGCCATATCTATAAATATAGCTATATCTAGATCTATATCTATATCGCCTCTGCTTGTGTAATGCAGGAGAAAAGATGACCTTGTTGACAGTAATAATTCCAAGCCTTTGACATCCTCTGGGCCCACCACAGACAGTTCTCAAACTCTCCCCTCCCAATCAGGGTGGTCAGCAATCTTTGAAAATGTTTCCCAGTACAATTTCTAAATATGTCACTTAAAAAGTCATATGTTATAAATAACTGAGTGCTGCATTATGTTTCCGCAGCAGCAAGTTAATCACAAGCCCATCAAAAAACTATCCAGCAACAGAGATCAAGAATACAAAGCCATTTTTGCGCCATTTCACCGCGGTAGCCTTTGACACCTTCCAAATAAATATACTTTCCATGTTTTACGCCTGTAGAAGTTGTACAAGTTTTTAATACTGCACCAGGAGATTCAGACTAGCGCTGGACTGCCCCCCCCTCAGGCACTCTGTCACTACTCGATGTGTCAGCTTGAATGGGTCCGTGTATGGGAGCTTTTGTTGGGCCAAAACACTGAAAAAACACAAACACACCCCACTCACTGGCTCTTTCAACCCGGCTCAGCAGGAGGTGCCAGAATGCCTGACGCGCCAGGCCAATAATGATTGAATCCCCCTCTTAGTTCCTGTTCCAGTTATAAGACAATTTTAATTAATGCCGGGAAATAAAATATCTTCTGGATTACTATTTTGTGTCAGGGTGCTGCCTGTCATTGAATTCTTGAGTCCTTCCAATATATATTCAAGTGCTGCACGCACTTATAGTGTTGCCAGTAATATCTGACTAGTGCTCACATATCCTATGGTTCTGCTAATGCTATACTCAAAGTGCAAACCAGACAGCTGCGGCTTACCAATAGATCAGGGTTCTGCTTAAAGTGCCAGCTTGTCACTTTATACAGTGCCATGGCATTATCACATTACCAAGATTAACCACACATTACCACTTCATCACATTACCAAGATTATCTACACATTACCACTTTAGCTTTACAGGTTCCCATTTAGATGCACATTGCTGTTCCAGGTTTACAGGGTCTCAGTTAGATACACTGTGCCATGACCGTGTCCCAATGCCACAGTTAAGAGTATACTTCAATAGCAGTATGAATTGCAGTTCTTCGGTTAAGTAACTATTGCAAAGTATGTACCACAATATACCACAATGCCTCAATTAGGACACACTGCCAATCTGCAACACAGTATCACTTGGTCATGAAGCAAGCTAGAATTGCCTATCAACTCTATGCAGATGACACCCAACTCTATATGAAAATCTCATCAACCAAAGACATCCAGCACCTAACTAGGACTCTCTACACAGTTCAATCCTCGCTAGCCAGCAACCATCTTAAACTCAACCCCAACAAAACTGAACTCCTTTACATCCAACCTAAAGGTAAATCCCTGCCCGTAGATATCTGGCTCAACAACCTCACTGCATTTAACTGCAAACTATCCATCTCCAACTCTGGAAAATCCCTGGGGTATACCTTACAGTCACTTGAGCATGAAAGAGCATATTAATGCCTCTGCAACAAAGCGCCTTCTACATGCTGAAATACCTTAAACAAGTAAAACCCTTAGTCTCCATCGAAGACCTAAAGACTGTGGTGCAAGCCTCAGTCCTCCCCAAGCTGGACTATGTTGACGCAACGATTACGGGTGCTCCAAAAACACAACTAGTCTCTTTGAAAGCTCCACTACATGCAGCAGCTAGACTTCTATTGTGGGAGAGGCACTTCGATCACATCACTCCCACTCTGAAGCAGCTCAACTGGCTTCCAATTGAGGCAAGAGATATTCTTGAAACTGCCTGCATTACTCTCAAAGCTCTCTACACACAGAAAATAGTCTACCTTGCAAATAAACTATCAAAAGCCGGTCAATAGAGACCACTACAAAGCTCTAACAGTCCACTCCTAATTCCGCCAAAATGTAAGAAATAAAAATCTTGAACCTGCACCTTTTCCGGAAAGGCTCTCAGAATTTGGAACTCGCTGTCCCAGGGCTTACGTGACAATCGGTCTTTTCCTCACTTCAAGAGGAAACTGAAACTCCTTCTCTTCAACAAATATCTAAACCCTGTCTCTTAAAGCATCTGACTTTACTGTTTGCTCTTACCTGTCACCCTCTAAATAAATCTGAGCACCACTACCTTGGGGAAAACTATGCCTCTACTCTCCCCACCATCATAAGTCCCAACCCTAGCTATTTCTGAACTATATCACCCATCTATACTGCTGTGTGTGTCGTAATTTCTCTGCTACATACTGTTACTATGTATTTTTATTTACTGCACTTGTAATCACATGAAATTGCTAATGTGCTCTGTTAAGTGCTATATATAAATATATGTGTGGGTGTATGTACCATATGTACCTCAAAAATGTATAGGCAACTTATCCTAAAGCCTTTGTAGACCTCACTTACATATATTGTCACTATGGGGCCGATTACGATATCGTGCGGAAAGCCTCTGACCGACAGTCGGATTCCCCTAGACAGAGTCGGAACCCATCCGCCCGATTAGGTCTGAAACAATGCCGACCGACCGATTACGATGTTCGCAGTCGGAAGGGAAACTGTTTGGTCATTCTGAATCGGTTCCGACCGGCTCTCGGATAATCCATTTCAGTAGGAGCCAAATTGCACAGCTCTACGGACAGTGTTTCTGACAGACCTATTACGATGTCGGATTCTGACAGCCTTTCCGACTCGGTCTGTCTGACATGAAAGGGCTGTCGGAAACTGCCTTTGGCTGGCCCTTGCAGGCCCCCCTCCATCTTGCGGCCTCCGGTTTGGGGTCGTGGGGGTACCCAAGGGAACGCCTTGTAAAAACATGCACTGCGTGGCAGGCACCCTTGGGTGCCCTTGACAGGGCGCATGGTTTTCCGCAGACACACATTTTCCCCATAGGAGCCAGTGTTGTCGGTCGGAAAACGGGCTCCCGTAGAAGTCAATGGGAGTCCTACCGAACGGTGTTCGAAAGCATCTTAATCGGTCGTGCGGAACCGCCGATCGCGAGTCGGCCGGAACCGATTCCTAGAAGGAGTCTGGCAGAAAGTTTCTGCACGACATCGAAATCGGACCCTATGTATTTATATTTACTCCAAATGTAAAGCACACAAGTGCTGCTATGCAAACTCTGTGAAGCACTCTGATATCTTTGGGTCAAAACTGGATAAATAAATAAATAAATGTCAGAATCACCAAGCCCTCAGAAGCTCTATTCCATTTATCACTCAAAGGTGAAAGGTTACGAAGATGGATTGCCCCATGCGCTTTTCTCAGCTGCAGTCACTTAGAAAAGAGGCAACTGATGCTCTGGCAAATGCAAAAACAACAGTTGATGGACAGAATGCAGAACAATCTCATATATTCACCCCAGTACAGAGATCGGGGCCTAAATCCATTGTTTTTTTGCTCACCATGCTGTTCCAGTTTGAACCCAGCCATATGCAAATCAGTCTTGACCCTGTGCCTCATGGGAACAGTCCAGCCCGAACTGCCAAGCCAGGTCTTCCCTGGACGGCTGAAGAAGGGTGACATACCCTGAAACCGGTCGCAGGATGCTTGTTTCCGGTCCAGGGAGGACCTGGCCTGGCAGTTCGGTCTGGACGGTTCCCATGGGGCACAGGGTCAAGACTGATTTGCATATGGCTGGATCCAAACAGGGGTGGCGTGGTGGGCAAAAGAACGATGGTTTTAAACGAGATCTTTTGACTGGGGGTGAATGTTTGCATTGTCAGCATTCCGTCCATCATTTGTTTGCTGTAACACTTTTCACCCTAAGTGGGATGGGTATACCCAGACGTGGGTCCCTTGCTCACTGTGCCACGGGATTCAAGCTAGCCTGGCTGAAGAAGGGTGACATACCCTGAAACCATTCCCAGAATGCTTGTTTCCGGTCCAGGGAGGACCTGGCCTGGCAGTTCGGTCTGGACGGTTCCCATGGGGCACAGGGTCAAGACTGATTTGCATATGGCTGGATCCAAACAGGGGTGGCGTGGTGGGCAAAAGAACGATGGTTTTAAATGAGATCTTTTGACTGGGGGTGAATGTTTGCATTGTCAGCATTCCGTCCATCATTTGTTTGCTGTAACACTTTTCACCCTAAGTGGGATGGGTATACCCAGACGTGGGTCCCTTGCTCACTGTGCCACGGGATTCAAGCTAGCCTGGCTGAAGAAGGGTGACATACCCTGAAACCATTCCCAGAATGCTTGTTTCCGGTCCAGGGAGGACCTGGCCTGGCAGTTCGGTCTGGACTGTTCCCATGGGGCACAGGGTCAAGACTGATTTGCATATGGCTGGGTCCAAACTGGGGTGGCGTAGTGGGCAAAAGAACGATGGATTTAACCCAGATCTTTTGACTGGGGGTGAATGTTTGCATTGTCAGCGTTCCGTCCATCATTTGTTTGCTGTAACACTGATGCTCTGGCAGGCCTGCTGCGAGGGGCTGCTCCGTTTGTCTGCTCTGTTTAACTATAAAGGGATTCTTGGCAGGAGTTTATGGTTTTTCTCTGCCATGAGGACGTTCTACGGCATGGTTTACCCTGGAAGTTTAGGAAAGCTTGCTGTCATTTATATTTGTGGGCATTCCCAAACTCTTTTCCCCTTTTCATCCTTGAAATGATCAAAGATTTCCTCCAGCAAAGGGCAAGAATAACTCCACTTCCATGGTGGGAAGGGGAATGGATCACATCTACATTTGCTGCTGTTGTAAGGAATGGACTTTGTCTATAGGGAAAAAGTATGCTTGAAAACTAATGCTTGATGAAGCTTTCCAGATGTACTGGTAGGAATGTTCGTGGATCCCAAAGAGTAGTAAATCTTCAGCTATGTATGTGTAAATCTACAGGAGCAGAGCTACCACCTTTTTTGTGGATGAGACCCTATAGGTTTATAATTTATATGAAAACAGATTTCACTTTTACACATGTGCTCCATGTGGAAGTAGGAGGAGGCCATTCCTTCTCTGTCACAGCTAGGCAGCCAGTTCTTGCCCGTGTGCTTGCCTTGGGGCAGGAGATGAGGATGGCTATGTCCTCTCCTTCTGTCCCATATGAGAATGTGATGTGCGTTGAAGGGAAGAGCCAGTGCATGGGAGACCAATGGGCTTTATCAGCAAGAGTGTACCTTTAGAGGAGTATGTGGGACCTCACCCCCACCCCAAATTAATAAATGCGTTTTCGGGTTGCTAGTTCAGTCCAAGGACTCCAAGTTAGGTCCAGCCGCATCTATACTGGGTTTCGGCACCCCTTGAGGTGCAGGCGCATTTATGTGACCCTTAACCTTTTGTGTGATCAGTTGACCTCCTCTTTTTTCCCCTAAACACAAAGGGGCATATTTACACGTCCTGTGCACTGCCGGAACGTCACACTTTGTGACGTTACGTTAGCGCACAGGGCTTAGCCATATCTGCAAGGCCACCTAAAACCATACTGCATGGCTTTTCATGGCCTTGTACATATGGAGTAAGGCGAGGCAGCGCTAGTCACTACCTTGCCTTACTCTGCGTGAAAGAGGCATTCTATGGGTGTTGTTGTGAGTGTTCCCTTTCAACACCCATGAAATTTGATGCTGCCCCAGATTTACAACATTAGGTAAACCTGGGGCAGTGCCAAAACCTTGTGCCTCCTAAGAGCAGGTGCAATGAGGAGATATGTTTACATTTCTTCTAGTTTTTTTCCTCTTTTCACGTGTGCCGCATTCTGCAGCACACATAGAACGAGGAAAATGCGTCTTGTGATTGTTTTTGTGCAGGAAAGTACCCCTTCCTGCACAAAAACGATTGCACCAACAACACAGACACCGCTGCACCATGGTGCAAGAGGGCCTGCATTGGCAAACAGCTGCAAAATGTGAGCCGGCACTGGATGAAAGGACAGTAATACACAGCATCCTGTAAATACAGTGCATTGCTGTCCTTTCCAGTTGGCGTTGGGCAGTGCAGCAAAACCCTATGTCTGATAGTACCTCCCAACTGCACCTTTTTCAGCAAGGTGTCACATTCTTCAGTATATGTTAGGCCGATGGGTTTTTTCCAACTTAATTTTGTTTTCTGCCGAATTACAGAAGGTTCTGTTTCAGGAGAGGGGAGTAGTAAGAAATAAACCATATTAATTACACACACACACTTCTGCATCCTTCATCTCAACTGGAGAAATTGCTTTTTTTATTGCCATATCTAGATATATATACTCATTTTGTCCTTGGAAGCTGCGAGCCTCAGTTCTAATGCTAGTTCTGGGACATGACCAAAAGTGTGTCATGGTGGCCAAGTTGCAGCTTCCCCGTACCTCTAATTATAAATATGTGTGATGTAACAACTCACTGTACAGTGCGGTGTAGAAAGCCGTGTCCTCACGCACACGCAGCTTCATTCCATGTGAGCAAGAGATCACTTTTGTGCCAGATAATCCTGCTGCCTGGGGAGAGGAGTGGTGCTATCTGCTCTCTTCTGTTAGCTTTCTGTCTTACCAGGCTGATGGTGACAGGTGGATGGATGAGACGTCGCCAGGGACGCTGTCCGCGTGCGCGTTACGTGTCGGCCAGGCGGATTGACCATCCGACAGCGCCTGATGACTAGATCCGTCCCTTTGGGCCTCTCGCGTCTCTCGCTGCTGGTGCTCGCCAGAGCACCCTGTGGAGAGATATTCATGATGATTCAATGTTACTTTCCAGTGTTGTTGTTTATGTGTTTTTCTTTGTATAGGGCACATTAAAATTGCTTCAGAGCATTAAGGCAAGGCAACAGATCACTCAAGAGGCAGAGAAGCATATAGGTATAACTATCTCAATATATCTGTGAAAACAGTTAAAAAAAAACAATGAAAGCAGCTGGACTAGCAGGGTTAGAGCAAGACAACATTAGAAGTAAACTAAAAAAAAAACAAGCACTGGCAAAGCTAATAGGTCTCGCCTGTGTGAGCTATTGTCTTTGTCAATGTTTTTAGCCATGTTTCTCTGCAGAGCGGCGTTGTGCAACATGAATGAAAATAAAAAGAAAGTGCTATGACATGGCCAGGGCTTGTGACGTCATTTAATTATTTATTTATTTTTTGCTGGTGGGAGACAGAGGGAGTGTGTACAACACGTAGGGTTTAGAGAAAAACTGCTTTAACACAGTCAGCAGTGTCCGTATCATAGCAATTTTTTGTTATGATGGTTGGGTGAGGGCAAGTGAGGGCCAAGCAACGATAAGGGTGGGGAGGGATGGTAGGATTGGTGCATGGTATGAAAGTTTTTTTTTTACCAAAATGCTAAAATGCGACCAGTGCTGTCCAAGTTATAGTACTTTTTTTGTTATGGTCAGTGGGGGCAGGGGCAACACAGGTAATGGACGGACGACAGGAGAGAGCAAGCAACAAGACAGACAGAGGGAGGAGGAAAGCAACAAGAAAGACTGCAGGAGGAAGCCGGGAGAGTGCAAGCAATAATATGGGCGCAAGCAGCAAGAAGGGCAGCAAGAGGGGGCAAGCACCAAGGCAGCAGGAGGAGGGTGGGAGGGAGCAAACAGCAAGACGGACAGCGGGAGAAGGGTGGGAGGGGACAAGTAACATTATGGACAGTGGAAGGGGCGAGGAACAACAGGAAGAACAGGACAGTGCATGCAACAACAGAGAGGGTGAGAGGGGGAAAGCAACAACACAGAGGGCAGAAGGGGGCTAGTGACAACAGGGATGTTAGGAGGGGGAAAGTAACAACATGGACAGTGGTGGGAGCAAGCAACAACAAGGAAGGGAAAGGCAAGAACACAGAGGGCAGGAGGAAGCAAGCAACAGCACGTTGGGCAGCCGCGAGCAAGCAACAACATGATCACCGATGGGGGCAAGTAACAACATAGACTGTAGGTAGAGGCAAGCATTGACATGCAAGGTGGGTGGGGGCAAGCACAAATACAGACAGCGGGGAAAGGGCTGGAGAGGCAAGCACCAACACAGAGGGGAACAAAAAACATGTACAAGAGAGAGCGACACACGTGGGGGGAGAGAAGCACATGCAAACACATGCACTCTTTTGGAGTCTTCAAAAAAAAGATGAAAAAGTATGTCCGAAAGCATGAGCATTTGAAGCACACAAGAACCAGGGCCATGCTTCATAGAAGAACGAAAAAAAACTAAAGGGAGTGAAGCCAGCATGCACTGACCAAAGAGAAGCAAAAAAATAAGAGTGGAGATGAAGCCAACTAATAGTAAGCAATGGGCGAGCTCTAGGCCCACTGTAAGGTAACGAACGAAATGTCTCGCAAGTGACAGCACATGCTCTGTCTCACGTGCGACCCAAACCACCCTTGCACAAATTTCTTTTTACAGGTTTAAACTGTACTCCAAGGCCACGTTCACAAAAAAGGTGCTCAGCAACCTTCTAAAATGTATAAGTGAAAGTGCATCTTTATTGTACCTTGGTACACCAATCACGGTGTTGGCACATGTGTGGAGCATCCCCTGTCACTCTTCCCTAAGCATGCACATGCACAAACACCAAATGTTATTATGGTGACCACAGATTTATTTGTTTTTGTTTTCCAGGTATCTGGTAGCCATTGTATTCAGAAATGTAAAACACACAAGTAGCAAGTCATGGGCCGAGGACTGTTAAACACCCTCCCCTATTCTCTTTTGAAAGGAAGATGCCAGGAGGAGTTGCAGGTAAGTAGCACACCGCCCAACTGCCAACCTTCGAATTCTCCCACTCCCATGCTACCGCTACATTCCACATTCTCATGTTCACATTCCACTACACACTTCATGCCAAACATCCTTCTTCCAGAGTCCAGAACATGTTGGAACACTGAACTTCAAGGTCATCCTGCATATGATTGCACAGCAGTTATATCTAATGTCATAATCTCTCACTGTATTCAGGAATGGTTTCATGTGTACAATAAAGGAGGAGATGTAATAACTTTATAATACATAGGTTATGTAATCACTGTATAAATGGCAGTCACAATTTTTTTTTACAATCGGTGACCTGTGGCGCACCTAGTTGCCGGTTATAAAGAAAATATGTCAGAACTCGATCATTATAAGGTTATTACAGTCAAGTTCTGAAGTCACAATGCCGGCTGCCAGAGCCAGCAGCTGAGTTGAAAGGCAGGTCAGGCCATGGAGCATAGGTGAAGCAGCTGTTTACAGCAACAAAGACGGAAAGTTTCTTCTGCTCTATTTTTTAGCTTGCAATGACAAGCAAATAAAACAGTTTTTTTGCATACCTTACATAGAGAAAAGCTAGAATCTTTCTGCATGTTTCTATAAGTTCCGAGCTACTGCATCTTTTTTTTTTTTTTTTAACCCCTTCCCTGCTCATGACGGAACCGCTCCGTCATGAGCCACGGTTGCCGTGTGCTCATGACGGAGCGGTTCCGTCATGCCACGACCGTTGGCGGCCGCTCCGCCCACGCGGCGCTGTTTCCCCACCTGTGCGGGGGGACAACGCAACTCGGCGGAGTCATGACGGAACCGCTCCGTCATGAGCACAGCTCAACCGTGGCTCATGACGGAGTGGCTCCGTCATGAGCACAGCGCCACCGCGCTGCCCCCCCGCACCCCCAGCGCTGCGGCGGAATTCCCGCCGCAGCGAAGGGGTTAAAAAGACTGACTTGTATTGAACTGTCTTTTACATCTGTTTGCAACAAATATATAATAGCAACAGAGACATTGGGATGTTTTGCTGCTGCTTAGCCATGGTAGATGAATATCAAGTATTAAATATCAATGGACCAGAAAATCATGGAGAAAATATTTTGATTGCAAAAATAATGTGATACATAAAATTGAAGATAAGAATATGTTTTTGTTTTTGACAATATTGTAGATGATATTATATCATGGGATTTGATATATTTTTATTTTAATGTCACAATTTGTGTGACTACGTATATTTCTTTTAATAGAACATTTGTATCTGTTATTTTCTTTGTTTTTCTTTTTTTATGTTTTAAACAAACTGTGGGTAATTTTGGGGGGCTTG
Source organism: Triturus cristatus (assembly GCF_964204655.1). NCBI lineage: Eukaryota > Metazoa > Chordata > Amphibia > Caudata > Salamandridae > Triturus > Triturus cristatus. The sequence continues at coordinate 1,237,806,971 of NC_140591.1, read as the reverse complement.
ATGCGTAGTGTGGGCTAATATGATATTCTCTATGCTATTTAATCGGGGATAGGTAAATAGTGAAGTTTCTTAGCTGTTTGCATGGTTGCCATTGAAATAGTCCATGATGTCTACTATTTTAGTCTGCAGCTGGATAAATAGTGAAGTGTCTTTGGTGTTCGCACAGCCGCTTGCCTAATAGTACATGATCACTGCTATCTAGCCAGCAGCCCAAATAGTACATCATCTCTGCTATCTAGTCGGCAGCTGCTTAAATAGTGAGGCTCCTTTGCTGTTTGAACAGTAGCTGGCCAAATAGTACATAATCTCTGCTATGTAGTCAGCTACCAGGTAAATAGAAGGGGTGGGCGGAACTCGCAGAATTTGATGCATCAGAATTCAGAGGAGTTACATAAAAGCTCAGTGAGATCCGCTGAGTTCCGCCAACGGGTGGATCTAGGCACTCCAAAATGCTCATGCTGTGATTTAGCGCTGGTGGTGGGTGGCACCACGTGGCACGCCAGAGGGCGCAGCTACTCGAGTTGATTTTGCTGCTGCTCAAGTAGATTTTCTACTCTAGCAGAAGCCTTCTGACAGAAACATGCAGAAAAAAAATCTTCCCGGATGTCCTCCTAGCACCTGGAAATCACACTACAGGTCCTCAAATCTCGCTCGCCAACTTGCCGCCCTGGTGCAAGAAAAAATTCCTCCAGGAGTTGATTGGCGGAATTTGTCCAGAACTCTGCAATACAAGAGTAATTGCAGAGTCACCAAAATTCTGCCACTTTCAACTGAGATATTAAATATTTTGCCTAAACCTAGTAAATAGTGAAGCTTCTTTGCTATTTTCCCGGCCTCCAGCCAAATAGTTTGTTATCTCTGCTATCTAGTCAGTGGTCGGTTAAGTAATGAAATGTGCTACCTGTTACATGGCTGCTAATTAGATAGTTCATAATCTCTGCTATTTAGCCAGCAGTTGTAAATAAAAACAGAAATTCACTATTTACCTGGTAAATACCCACTACCGTTAAAAATGTATGACCCTTATTCTAAGATGAGTGATATTCTCAGAATAGATTATGCACGGGGTAAATAGCATTAGCATGAGTTTCAGTATTTACAGGCATGCTATTTGCACACCATGTAGAAAGTGGACTGGGGAATAAAGGACAAACGCAGCATGTTTTCTTTTGTTCCGAGATGCACAACTTGCTGCTTACACAGTTTTCTCCAGGATTTGCCTGGCACAAAAGCCATTGGATTCGTAGTTTGTGCCAAGCTGGAATCCCATTTCTAGTGTAAACTTATGTTTGTGCACTAAATTGGATGTGCTTACAACTCTGAGGGAGGGCTTTTGAGTCAGATTTCCAAGCCATTTACCCATCTAGGTTGAATGTAGGTGAACAAACAGCCAGATTTATGCCTATCATTTCAAGTTTGGAGTCTACAAGAACTGAATTTATACTCAGAAATGATTACTTATATATAAATCACTTAAAAAGACACCACAATGTATTTTTAAATGGCCGTAAATCTGCTGCCATGGGCGGTGACCGGGTATTTCCAAATGGCGATACTATGGCAAGGTTGTGAACACCCACAAGCATATACGTTTTTAGGTATGACACACCCTTTGCATGCTTTTCCTGACTTAAATATGGCCAGAGAGGTACTACTATCAATGGCAGCTGTAAATCATTACCAAATGTAGAAAATGAGAAGGAAAAACAGCAGAAATTGGTAAGGGTGAAGGTATTTCTACAAAACTGTAGAACAAATTCCAGGATGTGCAGTGCAACTGCAACTGTGTCGATCAGTTAAACACTTATAAATGTATAACATTTGCATTTACACCAGTAAATGTTTGCGAAGGCTTTTGACTATATAGATGCATTTAAAAAATATTTAAAAGCAATCACAGACATGGTGGTCTGCTGACCTCTGCAGGCCACCATCCCTGCAATAGCCACCAATCGTAGTGAGACTCACTTTGCAACCTACCTCATGAATACTGTAGAAGCTTCGTAGGGATAAACCTGGATGATTTCTTTGGAAAATTCTCCAGTAATAATAAATGATCTCCAGATGTAGGTAAATCTACATAAGTAAACATATGTTGTTGTGTATCCTGCCACTTCTGCCTATACTCAATGAACACTTGCGCATCTTGAAATATCGCACTATTTCCATCTCCTAGCCCAGCACCTCTCAGCAGCGGCAGCCAGCCGAAGAAATACATAATGACCCGATTACTTACCGGAAATCTCCATTACTCCTGCGGTCGAGACACCTTGTGACTTTTATTTCTACTTCTTTTCATAGACACATTCACAAATGCTTAGACACCGATGGCAGATAGGAGCACAGTGCCCATTTCCCTGCCGGATGCTCCACCATCCACTAAATATAACACCACTATCTGCTTATGCAGCAGGATTCAGTCCTGATTCCCTCTAGAAGCACCTGTGCCCAGGGAGCTGCTGTTCCCATGGGGCTGAGGGATGCCATGAATGACAGCTTTTGATTAGGCTGAAAGATGGGAGAGGGAAGGGAGTCAGCTGTGAACTGTCGCTAGCATCCTCCTCCCTGGCTGCAGAGGTGATCAATGGCCCATAGCCTAATGTTCAAATCCATTACTCACCCATCGTTGCCAGGAATTAGAGCATGTCTGCGAGAAGGAGAGCTTTCTCACAGCCAAGCGCAGCAATTTACAATTCTGCACCTCCTAATCTAACCCTGCAGGGCTGTGGAAACCCAAGTACAGCCAGGCAGACATGCCTCAATTTAAAAGTTTGATCTGTGAATATCAATAGCCCTGGGGAGGATAACAGTGTGATTGGAGAGCACGCCACAAAACATGCACGAGGAACTGTTTATTGCTTTACTATTCACGTAGGTAGGAAGTGTTGCTTCAATGAAACGTATTCAGAGCATTGAGGCCCCATTTAGGGAGTGAATGGATATGCCTTCGAGCCTTCCTTGGGTGGCACACTCCCTGAGTCCCCTAGTTTTTTCACATTTCCTGCAGCAGCAGGGAGGAAGTGACGTCTGTCAGGGAGAAGGTCTGAACAGAGCTGACTATAAGTGCCCCAAATCGTGTTTTTGCAGGGCTCTCCCCACGCTGAAGTTGGCTGCTTGTGGGGGAGGAGTGTGTGCCTAACATTTGGCGTTAGAACGTGGGGAAATATGATGGAGTAAGGACAGTGATGTCACCTGCAGGAGGAAGAATGGAGTAATATGGGGAAAATGCATGCAATTCATTAAGCAATATGTGGTACACTATAAGTATGGACCAAAAGGTGGCAGTGGATCATTGAGAGGAACAAACACAGGTTTATTCCCTTCGCCTAGTGAAATAAGGATTATGGCCAGCAAAGACATAACATCTATAAACAAGGTTACTCTAGGACCCAGGGGAATCGGGCTTACCCTGTAGTGCACTTCTATTAAGTAAGTTATGCAGGATCACGTGTATTTCTGTGCTGGGTGCCGATGAATTTGTCCTCGCAGAATAACAACTTTGTAGAGGCTGAGTTCCCTGCAGTGGCAAAGAACCAGAAAGGACAGAATGCACAGTGATTGTTGGTTATGGTGATTCAGACTGCTCCACAGCCAGTGATTGGTGGAAGTCTGGAGAGTAGAAGGATGGGTAGCTGGCAACCCCAAACTGATGGATAGAGGTTTCAGGTGAATTTCCAATAAACAGGAGGATATGAGGGAAAAAAGAAATGCAACATGACAACCTGACAAGGAATTAACACTCTTAAAATAATGCTTTGAAAAAAACAGTTTGGCAGTCTTTCCAAAGGCAAACAGCATTTCTACCCATAGGTGATAAGGGTAAGCACCTCCCTATTGAGAAGAAGGTGATCAGAAAGCTCTTTGGTCTATGTAGGTCAGTCCACAAGGCAGCATGTAAGATGACATAAGATTATTTCGCTGAAGAGGGTGCAGTGCTGTCAACGTACTGCAATCCAACCGAGGTCCAGTCATTCTGCTGCATCCTTTTGGATTGTCGACCAACAGCATGATGCACGAGCCAGTCCTGATCTATGATCCTTTAGGAAAGCACTAAAACCATGCTTTTCAGCTTCTAACACTGTTTCTTGTATTCCCCATACTCCACCTTTCAGAAGCAGCGCTAAGACGCCTATGGTATTCGAGTGCTTTATAAAATTAAAATCAAATCGAGAGGAGAAGAGAAGAGACAAGCACCATCTCCAAAGTTCTAGTTACTTTCTTCTCCGAAGGTTAGTTCAGGCCATAAAAGTGAGCCTTTAGGAAAGGCAGGACACCCTAGCAAATGATGCAGGCGCTCACCGTGGGGACCCCCCTCCTCCTGGGCGGAGAGTTCTGGATGGTTCTAGTAATATCAAGAGTTGACCTCCCAATCTTAGCCAATCATTTCATGTCAATTACTCTTTCACAGTTTGGTCAGGATGCTCTGGTTATTGATAAGATTTGGCAATTAATAACTGAAGAACTACATGAAGATTAGCGCATCTTTGAAGGTGGAGGGCCAAGGATAAAGGCTTGGGGCCTCTAATTTCATGGGACTACTTCTATCCTTTGATCTTTCACTATGTGGCTGATGTACTGGACGCAAACTGGTCAAACGAAAGCCTTTCAAGGAACAGCTTGAGGTCCTGCTCCTGTAGGCAGTGATGATCATGTGGTGTCAGCATCCTTTGGAAAACAGTGAAGTGAAGAAGGTACATTAGGATTTCAAGATGGTTCATGTCTGGACAATATCCTCCCCATGAACCTTTGGATTGTATCTGAGTCTTATGAGAGCCTAAATGCGTAGAAGCCAAACGGCTATTGAACACCACCGTCATTTGTTCCCTGTTGCCTGTTATAATCTGATAGTATCCAACTCCCTCCGAGATCCAGAACAGAGACCCAGCGTCTTCCATCCTAGTGAGTTAATGATCTACTCAAGGCACTAATTACTGGTTTGTGGTTCTGTAATTTAAAGTGTGTTGATCTGTACACATTCATGCCTTGTTTATTTTCCATCAGGGCCATCAATATTGGCAAAGAACGGGTCCTGCCACACACTCCGAAATGATCCCTTTACCTAGAAGATCCTCAACATGTATGCAATCAAGCGTCTCGTCTGCAAGTGTGAGATGGCAAGCCTTTCAGTGAGGAGTCTGTCATTATTACAGGTGAGTAATATAGTCAATCCCTCAGGTCTTTCGGATGCCAGAGAAGAATCTGTGAGGGAAGGTGTCAGCCTGCAGGCTCTCCTTGGCTGACTCTGGCATCGGGGAGTCTACAATGATCAGCTGACTCAGGTTAAATCTGAAGTGCAGAGAAGGCTTTCTGAGCCACTGTGCCTGATAGGTCCATCTCTATTAACTTGGTCCTGCCAATCTGGGTGATCACAAATTCATGACCATGTGAACAAGTATATTTATGGGCAACTGCTGCCTGGCCCCCACACACCAAAGGACTTTTTCACAAGGACATTTCCTTGCAGTTATTTTCTCTCACAGCTTCCATCAGCCCTATTCTTCTTTTGTAGGTGATTTGTAGTACTGCGACATTGCTTCCTTGAGGGGAGAAACATTATCTCTGAGGCTAGACTGGGGTTCAATAACCATTTCAGTCATATCACCCCTGAAGAGAACTACACAAGAACATTGAAATTAATGCATAGGTTGAATATATAGTGTTCTTTTAGCACGAACAAACAGCAAAATAATCCTGTTATGAACATGAAAGAATAACAACTGTTAAATGGAGATATGTTAATGGATACAGTTGATATTGATGTGTGGATATGAAAAGCATCCTTTGACAATTCTGCCTGGCCCTTGCCGACTCCCAATTGACAGGGAAAAAGGTCACCTGTAGTGCAAGATAGCATGTAATGGAAGAAGAACTGATACTGTCATAGATTTTAGATTTCAGTAACTGACCTGGGTGGATAGCTCAGCAGTGATTGTGTTATCGGTCAAGGAGATCAACTTCTGACAGATAGAAAGAGTCATGTGTGGCAGCTGCAGCGGCGTAGATTTGGGGTGGGGGATGATCAAGTTGTGTCTGTCGACTACCCCCCCCCCCCATTGAACAAGTCGCCTGTCGGACACCACCCCCCCCCCGCTTTTACCTGCACCGGGCAGCAAACTTAGGGTCTGCCACGGGTGGCAGTAGGTCTAGCTGTGCCACTGGGCAGCTGGGAGACTTGGGGAATTCCGATGAGTGTACAGAGAGGCTGCAGAGCTGTACCTCAAGGAAAGATTTACCATGCTAGTCTGGATAGTCAAAAACAGCTACTCCCAGAGAAGGGCTGAGAAGCACATCTGCAATCGATCTCTTCATAGATGTGGAGTTAATAGAAAATCTGCATTATGCTAGGGCAATGTGACGAGATAGGCGAGGCACAGGAGCACATGCACACATTTGGATAGGCATGGGGGAATTAAAACCAGTGCAAGCAGAAGCATATTCAAGTAGAAATATTTGTGGTCGCGCATACAGACCAAGGATCAGCTCATAGGGAGATGGTGTTATTAAATGGATGAGGTAGATTGAGGAGAGGAGAGTATTCATTGATTTTTCAGGTTTAGCTGGTCAGGAGTACATTTTAGCTGAGAGGATGTCCTATTCCTGAGGGTGGGATATAGAAAATGGAACCCTGATATGTGTTTTTTTAATTTTTTAGAATTTGCTGATCTCCAGGTTCAACCGGTTTATGATCACAGTGATGCGTATATAGACTGATTGTGAGAGCTTTTCCAAAATGTAGTAAGGCTTCTTGATAATGATTGGTACTGCCTGTAGATCATGCTCAAGGATTTAAATTTCATGAATGCAGCAAATGTAGATCTTTGAGGACAGGTTCGATGGGGTTATCCTTGCAATGACTGGTGATCAGAAGTGCGGTCCAAAGACACATACTCTTCAGCAGGGAATGGAGGAATCAGGTAAGGAGACTAGGAGACCCCAATCAGTGTACAACAGCAAAAGAGCTTGAAGAGTGGAGCTGAAAGTTGGGGTTGTGAAGAAGGGTTTGGTCCTCCAAAGTGGGCTTAGCTGGTTCCAAGTTGCCTCTGGATTCTTGTTCCTATTCTCTTTGATTGAGAGTCAGAATGGTTGAAGAACCCCATGGACTTGAAAACGACCCCCTTGTCCATCACTGTCATTAATTTGTGGTGTTGCAAAAACAAACCCACAAGTTGGGGGGCACTTTCTACAACATCAAAAAACGGCAGGTGGGGCCTAGATGTGTTGGCCTAGTAGCACAGAGTTTTGTTTAAAGTGGTTCGAGCACACTGCTGGAAGCACTCGTTGATCCAGTGGAGATCTTTAATTGTCCAGGAGGCCCTCCTCTGGGAGGGCGGAGGTGAGACTTCCTCTAACCTGACCGACCTGGCTGTCTGTCGGCTCATCTCTAAATAACCCCATAATCCGTAAATCATAAACCATGTGTACAGTTCCTGAAGCAAAAAAAGAGAACACTTCGGCCCCCAAACCACAGTACAGGATTTTCAAACTACCTTTGTATACTGTTTGTGCTTCAAAACTGATCAAAACTGTGAAAAAAGGGTGCAAATTTAACTGGTGTAATTTACATATTTCCTCTGCACTAGAATGTGTCCATAAAATCAGACAGGGGGACAGATGTACGACCGTTTTCTGCCCATTGTACCAACCATATTTGGAGAGTCTCTAACCTATTAGAGACTCGCTAATTATGATTTGCGACTCGCTATTAGGAAGGGGCATGCCAAGATCGTCCCTTCCTAATAGCGAGTCTCAAACCTATGTATGATTGTTTGCAACCGCATTTGCGGTCGCAAAACACTTGCAGTGTACCACCTGACATGGTGGTCTGCTGACCCCAGCAGGCCACCATCCCTGGGAGTGCTAGCCATTCCCAATAGGGTCGCAAATTGCGACAGCCTCATTAATATCATGAGGCATGCAATTTGTGACACCATTGGGAATCGCAAACAGTGTCTGAGACACTGTTGTACATTAAGTTTAGCGAGTTGCAAATTGCGAGTCGCAATTTTGCGCAATATGCGACTCTGTATTCATATGTCTTTCATACGTTTGGGTGAGAAATGTCTTGAACTAACAGTGAAACTGAACGTATTTCACATATGCTACAGTGCGCTAGCAACATTGTACATGTGAATTACAGGGAACACATACATTTGAAAGCGATGCCTGTTTAGAACAGAAATGTCTGGTGGGAACAGTGAATCTATATGTAGGTCTCTGGAGCTGCATGTCACTAGAAACATTCCCATCTGACTTACAGACACAGATGGATGGATTCGTCATAGAGGTGGGTGAGCCACTGAAAGCTGGAGCCATGCTCTAGCCTGTGGGTACTCACAAACATTTTTCCTAGGGGCCAAAAAGTATGGCATGTGGTGTGCCGAGAGCTGCCTTGTTGCCAGCAGGGTGGGAGTGAGGTTTTGGGAGGTGGAGAGTGTAAGGTGGACATAGGGGAAGCTAAGCACGTACATGGTATGGACAGTGGGTCATAGAGTTATTTTGAGGGTTTCATTCCATACAACCCTCTAATAAAGCCCCTAGTCTCAGGAAAAGACCCTTATTAGACAGTACTGTATGTTGTTGTATCTGCATCGTCATCCCTCTACCGCAACTTAGGGTAAGCGTTCTCTACTTTGTATCGCCACCTTGGGAGAGTCAAGTGTAAAAAGGAAATAACTTGATTATTGAATTGGAATGAAATAGAAATGTACAATGTGAAACCAGAAAACCTGGGATCAATCCAGCCTTCCCCACTTGACCAAATTGTGTGATCCTAGGTAAGTGTTTAATTTCACTTTGACTCCTCTTTACTCATTATCACATGTAAGACCACCATGAAACACATTCATTTAGGATGCTTGCTGTACAGAACCTTCTCTTGTGTTTGATTTAATAAAGTATAATGTTGTCCATGTGTAATAACGACCCAGGTGACCCAGAGGGGTCCATATGACAACAGACTTGCCTCTTTGGGTGGGAGGATGGAAAAATGTCTGTACATACATTTTTGAGAACTATCACTTTTACAAAATACTTCTCAATAAATTATTATCTGATTTGGAAAGTTGAAGCACTTTTGAATGTAAATGAAGTACACTTTTTAGGATTTTTGTAGAGACTTTATCACATTTTTACACATTTGTTGCAAGGTGTCTTTAAAAATTAATGTGTTTTCAAAGTTAAGCAATGCAGAGCACCTTATTTGCTTCTTTTCTTTTACTTCACTTAGAATGACAAAAAACTGCTGGCCCATAAATGTAACATCTTTCTGAATGTTAGTGACCTCTCTTGTGACCAGCAGGTCTGGGCTGTTGTGCACCAGGGGGCCACATGTAAAGGTCCTGAGGGCCGCAAGCGCCCCCGGGCCATACTTTGAGTATCACTGCTTTAGCCTGAAGCCTGGCTCTGGCTCAGCTTGAGGTTGTGTTGGAACTTTAAGCCCATGATGAGCCGAGCTTTCATGTGGCTTCTGGCTGCCTCCCTCTACCCAGGATGTGGCTTTACGGTCAGAGCTCCAGACTGTGGAACTAAGGAAACAGGTTTGGGTCTTGGCATTGGCTCACCATCCTGTGATTTGGGAAATCACGTAATCTCTCCGTGCCTATGAACAATGCATCTGTCCTTGTGCACTGTAACTGGTGCTTATGTACAGCGCTCCAATACCTTTGGGTTGATTTTGTGCTATATTTTAAAAAGTGCACTAACAGATAATAACAAGCCTTAACATGATCCTGATTCCCAAAGATGAGGTAGCCATCACTGTAACCCAGAAATAACAACATGAGTATCAATAAGGATTTATGCACATGCGAAGATTAAATGAGAAGTAAGGCACAAATCGGTGCACTTTGGGAACTGTAGTTTGCAGTATTGCAAATGAATGCAGTGGATGGATTTTTAATAAAATTATTATGCGACATTAGTGCTTGTACTGGTGAGAACAACAGTTATTGTCTTTTTGACTATGTTTTTAGACTTCTGAGAATGACAGTGTGAGGACTGTTTAAGTTTATGAAAATTGAAGAGAGGTGCCTCAGTTATATTTATTGATAAGTTGATATTGTTTGCTAAAGTGAGGTCTATTGTGAGGTGCTATCAGTCACACCAAGATAGGGACATAATATATCTATTGTGCAAGCAATTAAATGAGCTCAGTGGTTATTCATTCCTTAGTGCATGGGAGTGAGCATGCTGAGTACTGTAGCATCCTCGGGTCGAGAGTCTGCTGACGTGCGAAAGCAGGTAGTATTCTCTGTTCGTAAACATTCTGTTTTGAAGAAGCAGACAAACGCAGACAAGCAGTTCAGGAGAACCTGGCAGTATACAGTTGCTTACGTCATAAGGTGCCACGCAGGGACTGACGGGGGAACGCTGAAGCCACAATGCGATAGGGTGACCTTCGACAGAGACGTGCTGGTATTGGTAGGCAGTCTGTGAACTGATTAGTACAGAGAGTGTGTGAGATTGGGAGGAGGAGTGACTGAGAACACTGACAAGATGGAAAATCTCTTTTATAAAAAAAGAAAAAGAGGTGAATAAGAAAGAGAGATTTCAACCCGAAGGCACACCAGCTAGGGAAACGGCGGCTAAGAGATCTGGCACAGCCAAAGACACGAATACACAGCCAAAGACAGGGAATTACGATTCTCATTAAGTGTCAACTTTTCACGTAATAGAGGGATAGAAAATTTTAAAAGTAGAAAGTACGATTTGAGAAACTCAAGCCAGACCCACACAATTTGAGGGCCTGAATCTTTGGAAGCAGGTGGCAAATGAAAATAAAATAAAGAAATTTGCCCTAAAGATTAGTCTTATTCTTTGATCAACATGCAGGACAATAAGAGGCAGAAAAGATTGAGGGAGCAAGTGATTGAGACAATTGGAACTTATCCGCAAATAGAGAGTGAGGAGATATAGGAGAAAAAGCCTAGTGACAAAAAAATCCTTAAGGATGAGACAGAAGTGGAGAGAGAGGAGTAGGATACCTTCATAGACGAGCTCCTCAGAATTAGACCACTCCCATACAACGCAGCACTCAGCGCTGCATCTCAGGCAGTTGCCCAGAACAGAACGGACACCGGGACTCCTTCGGAAGCTAGTGCACCACCAAGTTTCACTGAGAATACTGTTCCACCTCCTGTCCAGAGCTCAACACCTGCTGTGTTGAGCCAGCCATGATTGTCCGAAGATGCATGTATCTTCCCCTTTACAGCAGTCGCTAGTACGCCACAGAATCATATCCTTTTGAGTGCCTCTCCAAACCTGATACAGATATTGAATACGAAAGTTCCAAGCCATCCACAGGGAGAGGCTTTGACAACTACTGTTGCACGAGGTAACACTGCCACTGCTACTCCACAAACTACCCCAAGGCAAGTGACAGACACCCCAGAGACTTCATATCGCTTAATTAAAAGCTGAAGTTGAAGAAATTGTAAAGGGTAAGGTAGGGATGGATTTCTTAGGACACTACGGTGAGAGTGAATTACTTTACATGAGCAAGGAAGCCGCAAGGGTGGCACACGAAGGCATATGGGAAAACGGAGAGAGTGGCAGATTAATCCAGATTTGGTCTAACACAGAGAACGAAGTTGAGAAAAAATGCCAGGATGATGATGTGTGACAGAGAAACTAATCTGTTAAAACTGAAAATATCAGGGATTGTAGTTAAAATGTAGGGAGTTGTCTAAGAAAGAAAAAGTAAAAGTGAAGTGAAAGAAAGAGTCTGTGAGAAGTGATGAGGGAGAAGTCGCTGACGATGTGATAAAGGAGTTCCGTACATGTCCCATGGTCCTGAACATATCTCTTCCATTTCACGAATTCTCTCCCCAGATTGAGGGAAAATCCTGATAAGTGGTATACTTAGCTAGAGCAGAGAGTGACCATTCCAAAGGTTTTGTGGGAGGACCTGGATGTGCTGATCAAAGTGGTGGTTCCTAAGGCCCTTTGGGCAGAATGTAAGAGCTGTGGATTGGCCGACACAGGAACCCCCTAGAGTGAACAACTTAAATGAACCATCACTATTGGTCAAAACCAAATATGATGCAGTCATTACCCACCTTAAGTCTCAGGTTCACCAAAAGGAGATGAATTGCCCCAAGATTTTGTGAACATTCCAAGAGCCCAAAGAATCGGTACATGCTTACTTTGAGTAGCTAATGCAGGTGCATAGGGAGCATAGTGGTCTGAACAAAGGGGAGGGTTTGTTGACTACTTTATACAAGCGCTGCGACCTGAGATTGGCAATCAGATCATATAAGATGTTCTTTGTTAGCAAAGTAAACCTATAGACGAAATCTTGCAGTATGTGAAATATTGCAGTGACATCTTAGATGCTAAGTGAAAGTGGCTGAAGAAAAAATTTATCTTCGCACAGACCCGGCTAGTGCAGAATGGGCGTGTGAAGGGTTAGCATCGCCCATTCCAGGACTAGACTTTGGTCCCAGTGCAGGAATAAACATGCAGAGAGTCTCCATGTTAAATGGAAGAAATACCCCAGGAATGGGAAGAGGTCGGTAGGTATGACTGGAAATGGTATAAGCTCTTTGAAGAACATTACACCCGTCACATCTGTAATAAGATTGGTCATTGAAAGTGGTAATGCCACTACAATCCTGATCAGGAGATGGTTGATGCCCAAGCTGCAAATTTCGCAATACAGGGAGAGCTTCCCCAGTACCTAGACCACCTATTGCTACTTCAAAAATCCTGAAACTGGGTCTACTGCAAAATCCCCTTGGACCCATACCAATGCAAGGAGGGAATCCCTATTTCCAACCCAGCAACAGAGTTCCAACCAACCAATTTACATCCCTACTGCGCCGATTTCCATTGTGTTTGTGATCTCCACAGCGTTTGAACCAGCCCAATGTCTGTGACTGAAGGGGGAGAAGGAGTGCATGCTTGGTGCAGTTCTGGAACTGGATCAGAGTGGCCTGTATGTGGATGGAAAATGTTGCCCTTTCTGATAGATACTGGAGCCACTTGTTTGACTGTTAGAATAGTTTAGGACCCGAAAGTAATTGTCTTCACAAATCAGCAGCATATGAATCAGGTTACTGCCTCGGTCCCAGTGAAAATTGGGGGCATCAAAGAGCACTACCAGTTTGTTGTGTGTGATTCGAACCCTGTGCACCAGACGGAGTGGGCTTGGAAACTCAAGCAGCTGATGCTGAATTCAAATTGCAGGCACCGGAATCTGTAGTCAGATTATACCCAGTCATGACTAAAGAAGACTTACACATGTGATCTAAAAGACACAGTCAGAGAACATCTTTGGGTTTTTACAGGAAAAGAGATTGGGTTGATTAAGGGAGCCAACGTGCTAAAAATACCTCTCCCGTCACATGCAGTGTTTCCTGAAACATCCTTACAAAAATCCCCCCAGAAGTCATTCCAGAATTAATACCTGTCATTGAGGGTATGTTAGAACAAGGAATCTTAAGAAAGATCATCAGGAGTCCATGCAAATAGTCGATTATGGACTTGCAAAAAGCAAATACAAAATGGAGGATAGTGAGGAATATAAGAAAAATAAACCAAATAGTCGTTCCATGCTATCCCGTGTTACTAAACCCTGCCATAATCCTATTCCAAATTCCCTCAGAAGCGGAAGTGGTTATGGTCATTGACCTTTACCAGGCGTTCGTCTCAGTTCCCCTTCATGCAGAAAGCCAGCTTCTCTTCACATTATGGTTCTAAGAGAAGACTCTTGTGTGGTGTTGCTCTCATCAGAGAGCCCATGATACTTCAATCAGATACTCAAAAAAAGAATTTAGAGCCTTGCAGTTACCATGCCGTTTGACACTGATTCAATAAATCAGTGATGTACTCATTGAATCAATGACAAAAGAAGCTTTCATGCAAGACACCATTGTCCTGGTCAACCATCTAGCTGATAATGAACACAAGGTTTCTCCTAAAAGGTTGCAGTATTGTTAAAGATAGATTATGTATCTGGGACATAAAATTGAGATGGGACTCAGAAGAATGTCCCGTGAGCATATTGAAACGGTCATTACGATGAAGTTTCCGACCACACAGAGTGAAGTACAAATGTTTTGAGGCATGGTTGACTACTCCTGACAATGTATACCAAACTTTTCCATTGTGGCGAAGACTTTGCGGAGGCTGATGCACACTGATGTCAATAACCCAGTACTAAGGGATGATGAGAGCATGGAAGCCTTTTAGGAGCTCAAAAACTTACTTTGCAGTGTACTTGCTCTAAGAATGACAAACTACACCAAAGAGTTCATACTCTTCTGCCATGCCCTAGCTGGTTGTGCTCTGTCTGTATTGCCCAAGCTGCATGGAGAGATTAAACATCCAATTGGCTACTTTTCAGCTACTCTTGATCCAGTAACCACAGCATTGCCTGGTTGTCTCAAAGAGCTTGCAGCATCCGAGGGGATCATGATGGGTCATCCACTCATTGTAATAGTGCCACACTCCATTGAAATTCTCATGACTCGCACCCACACACAACATTTGTCGAACAGCCGCTTAACCTGATGTGAAACAACCAATCAGGCTGCAGACAATGTGTCTATAAGAAGATGAAGAAGATGTAACGTCCTAAACTACTGTTCACCCCAGACGGAGATTAAAAGGGAGATTTTGGGCATGATTGCGTGAGGCATTACCGAGTTCTTCCAGAGCCTTGGCCAGACATACTGGATGTTCCCCTTCCTGAATCTAAACATTCCATGTTTGTTGATGGGGCCAGTCTGAGAGAATGGCGCCGCATACTGAGAGCCACATATGCTGTATGCACCCTAAGCAGGGTCGTAGAAGCTACCTACCTATGCCATGTAAACTTTGCACAAGTAGCTGAGTTATTTGCCCTTACCAAAGCCTGTTGTACTTCTGAAAGCTCTCAAGTCATTATCTATACTGCCAGCCAGTAAGGATTTGGTGTTGTGCATGACTTTGGCCAGCTGTGGTCACAGAGAGGATTCATGACCTCCGCTGGCTCATCAATCAAAAATGGGCTGTTCGTCTCCAACTTGGTGGAAGCCCTTCAGTTGCCTAAGAAAATTGCTATAGTTACGTGTGCTGCACATAAGAGCGGCACTGACTTTGTTACCAGAACATAACATGTGTATTTGTAAAGCACATGTTCACCAATGGGAATCTTGGCGCTGAATAACAGATGTTTATTATAGCCCAATGGTCCTCATTTTATCAACCACAGCAGGATGAAACGCTGAGTGGACCGGCCGGGATTTTAACCTGTGACCATGAGGTCAAACACAAGCCACTACAGTGGACAAATTAGTCCACTAAGCCATCAGACCTGACCAGACAGACTAAAGGCAACTGCTAAGTGGTGAGACTGTTCGATATGCGCTCTTGAGTTCAGCACCTTCCACAAGGATGAGCCATGTAGTTCAGAGGGAGAAATTGTTTCAAAAATGTTACTGAATACTGTACAAATGTTCAATGAGTTCAAGGAATTGCATCACACCACCCTAGAGATTGAGAAGGCAAAGTGGGAAAGGGTGGGATGAGTGAAGGATGCTAGTGATATCTTGGTATCCAGTGATGGGAAGGCAGTGCTTCCTGAGTCTGTGTTATCTGCAATGGTAAGACTCATGAATAGACCGACACATGTGGGAAGGTGCAGTATGGAGTTGACATTTAGACAGCTCTGGAATACTCCACACTTTTGTACAATAGGGGAAAATCTGTGCCAGCACTGTGTAAATTGCCAAAAACAAGTGAGTGAAAAGTCTGTAGTGACCAAAGGTCACATAGGGAAGTCTGATAGCCCTTAATCTTCAGATCAATTTTGTGGAAATGCCCTGCTGTAATCAATTAAGGTATATCCACATGATTATATGCCTGTTTTCCTGTTAGGTGGAGCCATATCCAACTACAAAATCTGACAGTCTGACAATTGCCAAACTACTGTTTCAGGAGTTGATACCGCATTTTGGGATGACAGTTCATCTTGAATCAGATCAAGGAAGTCACTTCAAGAATGAAATGATGTAGTAACTATGCACGACGTTAGGGATAGACCAAATATTTCATTATAGCTACAGACCAGAAGCTTCAGGCACGGTTGAACAGTATAACAGTACTATCAAAGCAAAATTGGCCAATGCCTGTGCGTCCACATCTCTCAAACTGCTCGATGCACTTCCTCTGGTGTAGATAGCCATACAAACTAAGAGGATTTTCTCCTCAGTGGGTGTTGATGGGAGAGCCATATGAATTCCTTCTGTTCCAGCTGGTGGTCTTGATATTATCACAGATGATCTGGTTATCAAACACTGTAAAGGATTGGCTAATGTAATGCATAATATCTCTCATCAGATCGATTCCGTTACTTGAGCTGGGTGAGAATCTCAGTGTCACAACCTGAACCCCAGCAACTGGATTCATGTAAAGAAGTACGTTGGCAAATCATGTCTGGAAGAGCATTGGAGGGGCCCATACCAGGTGATCTCTTGGTCACCAACACTGCTGTGAAGTGTACTGGACTGCCAAACTGAATACATACCTCCCACACAACAAGAAGATGAGACGAAAAGATGAAGAAGCAAAGACAACATCCACTAACTCCTTGAGTCTGCCACGTTTTGAGATGTCAGAGGCACTGAAGAGGGAGAGGAACACCAGTTCAAGAGTACCCAGTCTCCTACAGCAGAACCTCAACAGTGGCGAGATTAAAATGACAGCATCACTATTCCAGTCACGAATGAGATGCCAGATTCTGGATTAAAACTGCACATTTGCAGAGGCAGCGAGAATTCATAGCAAACTGAGTCGAAACTACCTGGATCAGTTGCACCCGAATCAGAAAGTGTGCCAGAAAGTTCTGCCTCTGGAACTCAATCAGCCTTATCTGAGCCAGAAATTCCAAGTACATCCAAGAATTGAGCTTTGATGGAAGAGGCCTGGCCGAGGGCTAAGACTAAATGAAAGAGACTGCTAACTGCTACTAGGAGATGTGAGACGATCAGAGAAGTAAGTAAGTTAGAGAAACAAGAACTTCCAGAGCAACCATATACTGGCACAAGTAGCCTAGATGTGATTGCCACCAAAGAACCCAGAAGAAAGAGAAAGATAAACCGGAAATATCCAGGTCCTCATTGGACGTAATTTGCAAACTGTGACATTGAATCTGATGAATTTCGGACTCACATCGACGAACCATCTTGAGCTAAAGAAAACTAAAAAGGCTCAATTTACACAAACCATTGACAAAGTGGAAAAAGATGAATAGATAGTAATGGGTAACTACAGACCCTTAGGCCTCCAGTTGACGCAGTATAAAAATCACTATAGATTCTGAAATCAGGTAGTGTAGATAGGGCAGTTGTAAAGGAATGAATCTCTTCACTCAACAATAACAATCTCATTCCTTGATTTGATTTCAGTTAACCTGGTGCAGCAACACTGCAAAATTGTGCTTGTAGTCTTGGCAGTTGACCTTTCTGTTTCCGTGATTGAATGAATGTTAGATGTCAATCTGCTGGAGGGAAGTGTGCCCCACAGGCCAACAAATCTTACTGTTAAATCTTCTGTTAGTAAGCAAATGCATGAAGGTAAAATCCCACATGCCCAGAATTCTGAAGGTATCTGTAGGTATAATGTTTATTTTCAAATGTTATCTGAGTACGATAAACATATGCAGGTAGAGAAGTGTTTTGCATTCTCCTATCTTCCAGCTTCTGCAGCTGAAGGATCTGCCTATTATCATTTTACCTCATCTTATTCTTTTCCTGCAATATATTTCTAAATCTGTTCTATCATCAGCACTCTATTAAACTGTTTAATATTGAATATGAAAAACCTCTAGAAGATGTACCAATTGTGGCCAATGCAAACATGTTGTGGTCTACTAAACCTGCTTATTGTTTCTCTAAGGCTTTTAAACAAAGGGATTAGCGTAAGTATACGAGGAACTTCTTTACCCCAGTGACTAATGCAAGTGTTACTAACCAAAGCATGCATGATCTAACCTGCAAAATCAGTAAGGACAAGAGAACTTTTGTAGATTAGTTAAATGATCAATCAATCAAGTGAGCTTTATTCGGTAAGTTAATTTCAAACCATAAAAGCAAGTACAATATTACATTTCGACGTTTATACAATAAAAGACATATAATTTAAAAGGTGCTGATGCAAGATTTAAAAAAGATCTCATAAAGGCAATACAATTAGAATATGTGCAAAATAGCAATCTTTGAGGGAGGAACGGTCAAATGTCGTTTCTCATTGCATATTCATAAGTTTAGCTCTCAATATGTACAAATCTACATTTGAGGATTTAATTCTGTATAGTACAAAAATAGATTAAGGAGTAATATAAAAACAAAATGGGCAATAAAATAAAATGTACATACAAAACCACAAACATAGAGAATGATCGGATAGTGTCATTACACATTCAATAATCAAGGATAATAAAGTTTATAACTCTTTGAAGCGGAAAGAAAAATAACCCCCAGCTGCAATATTAGGATGCTTTGGGGGATATACCCAAATCAACGTTTGGAATCTTATAGTAACAATACTCCGTCTTAACATTTATGTGTAGTTAATTTCTGTGTCTTCAGTAATGTTTAAACACTATCACTGTTATTAACCCCTTCGCTGCGGCGGGAATTCCGCCGCAGCGCTGGGGGGGTGCGGGGGGGCAGCGCGGTGGCACTGTGCTCATGACGGAGCCACTCCGTCATGAGCCACGGTTGAGCTGTGCTCATGACGGAGCGGTTCCGCCATGACTCCGCCCAGTTGCGTTGTCCCCCCGCACAGGTGGGGAAACAGTGCCGCGTGGGCGGAGCGGCCGCCAACGGTCGTGGCATGACGGAACCGCTCCGTCATGAGCACACGGCAACCGTGGCTCATGACGGAGCGGTCCGTCATGAGCGGGGAAGGGGTTAAGAGAGTCTAAAATTATGCTATTACGACATTTGATAAGATTTTTTAAAAAGAAAATGACATTTAAAATTATACAATCATTATCAAGACATTGGAGAGCCATGAATGCGGGACGACATTGTCGAATGCCCCAAATTTTCAAGATTGGGATTATCCATTTTCTTCTCAGATCTTTGTAAAATTTACAAAACAGAACAACATGAATTGTTGATTGCTGAGAAATGGCGTCACATGGGTAGATTTTTAGACCAATTATTAACAGATGGAAAGGTAACCAGCTTAATGAAAAATGTTCAACCGAAATCGGGTAAGAACAAATCTATCATAACCATTTTCAAAATTTTGTAAATACAATTGCATGCCAAGAGATTGGAGCTGACAGTCGATTTTGTGGCTTCACTCATAAATCTCAGCCTCTCCATATGGCGCAAACAAAATTTCTTAAATTCTTTCCCTGAGACGCCTAACATGGAAAATGGGTTGTTGAAATATTCAGGTTTTCCAATGTCTGTCATGAAGTCCCTCACATATCTAATCCATTCTATATCAAGGGAATAATCCAACTTAAGTGCGTCCTGAAGCACCGACTGATTAAGATGATTGGTCTCTGACTTCCATATACGATGCCACAGGGTCGCAGGTTGGATTTTTATAATATCTGTTAAGTAGGGGACTCCTACCTCAGCATGGCAGACATAAGTAGAAGTGGAACCCGGCACAGCCAATAAATATCTGAGAAATGCGTTTTCCACTTTCTGTAGTTCGGAAACATTACAATGGCCCCAAATCCCTGCCCCGTACGTTGCTACACTCATGCACTTTCTTTGCATTATATATATTAATTAGTTCTGAGGGAGTTCTTTTTCCTAGTTTTTGTGAGAAATTGACGAGGGCAGATGTGGCTCTCATAAAAAGAAGTTTTCTTGAAATAATTGCTTGGCCCCAGGAGCCCTTATCGTCTATTAGTATCCCCAGATACGAGTAGGTAGATGTAATGGCCAGTTTGCTCCCATTTAGGTATATATCCTCTCCTTTCTTATTGCCTTTGCCACAGTTCATCACATAGGTTTTTGTGACGTTTATCCTCAAGTCAATGTCTTGCATAAAGATATTATAGGACTCCAATGCCCGCTGAAGAGCCAATGGGGTCCTTGCTAAAATGACGGCATCGTCCGCATAGAGCAATGCTGGTATTCGTTTGATAGCCGAGTTTTGTTGCACTTGGCGAATGTCCTGGCTTCCTTCCAATAAGGCCTTCTCAAGGCCGTTTGTATATAGAGTGAAAAGGAAGGGGGCCAGGACGCACCCCTGTCTTACCCCTCTGTACACCCTAAATGGCGAGGTACATTCACCTGTTGGACCAAATCGAACACGTGCTGAGGCATTGCTATAGAGAGCTTTCAAGAAATTAATTAGGGGTTCTTCTACCTGCATTTCTTTCAGAATGCTCCATAATTTCTTGTGTGAGACACAGTCGAAAGCCGAGGAGAGGTCTACGAACGCCAAATGTAGTTTTCCTCTCCTCGCTTTCGTATATTTACCCATCAGGATGGCCAGGTTAAGGCCCTGATCGATTGTGCCCCGGCCTTCCCTGAAGCCAAACTGTAGGTCTGATAATATATTCTTTTCTATAGCCCATGTTTGTAACCTCGTGAGGAGTATCCTTCCTGCTACTTTCCCTAATGAATCTAGGAGTGAAATTGGTCTGTAGCAGGAAGGATCCTGTCTATTACCTTTCTTGTAAATAGGAACCATGATAGATTCGGTCCAACTTTTAATTAGGCCCTGCGAAGAGGTTGCGTTGAGAACGCTTGTTAATAACGGAGCCCAGAGGTCTGTGTTATGTTTGTAAATGTCGACAGGGACCCCATCAAGTCCTGGGGCCTTAGACCCTTTACTTTCGTTTAATGCTAATAGCACTTCTTTTAGTGAGAAGGATACCTCAATTGGGTGGACCACACTGTGTTCGAAGGGAGGTAATGTTGGACTATTCCTGGTTGTAATCACCTTGGGAAAGCCAAAACAAAAATGTTTGTGAAATGGCTCACCCATTGGAATTCATCTACCGTTACATCCACAGACGGGAAGTTTTCAGATAAAAAAAATGGAGATCTGATTACTTTCCAAAACGCCTTACTGTCTTTTTGGATACTAGCCCTGTGCAGATCTTCCCACAAGGAATTTTTTAATGCCTTTTTTCTTGACTTTATGGCCTGATTGTATAATTTTCTTGCTTGCTGGATAGCATATTTATCCTTTTCCTTATTATGGATAGCTTTTTTTAGTGCCCGGTGGGCTTTCGTGCAATTAGTATCAAACCATCTAATTTTCTTTTGTTCCCCCCTTTTTTTCTCTACAAACAAACAGTTTTTTATTGTTGCCGTAATATGTTTGAAACTTTCTAATACCAACGAAGGAGGGGAATTTTCGTTTAAACACGTCATAATTTGATCCAGTGCCTTAACCACTACAGAGGATGTAATTATATCGGGATCTGTAAGTTCCCATTTCAATGAGTAACCATTTGTGCTATCGATGGCCAAATTAGCACAAATATGATTATATTTTTTCGTTTTATTTTTATTATGAAGGTTGGCTTTTTTACCTATAATTATTACTGTTTGTGGGAAATGATCACTTATAGCTATCTTATGCTTTATAAATTGCATTACCCTGCTGCCAAGAGAACTTGAGACCAGAATAAAATCTATAACCGAACCTGCACCTCTCCCATTATATGTTGGTAAAAAAGGGATAGGAGGTGTTACTAGTTCGTTTGCAAAGGTCAGGTCCAGCATAAAAACATTCTCATTCAGAGCGCTGCCAAAGATGTTATGAGAGAAGTGGGTTAAATTACGATTTTCCTCATCTCTCAAGCCACATAGCTGGTTGTTATTATTGGAGCATAAGTTTACGTTGAAATCTCCTCCCCAGACAATCTGGGCGTTCCCTGAGCTAAGGGACTGGATGTTATACATAATTTGTCTAAATTGAACCATTACTTCTGCCTCTTTCTCTTTGGGGATATTGTTGTAGAAGTTCACAAGCGTCAAGGAATCTTTACTGTCCATTAAAAGAGTACGAATTTGGTAGTGGGGATCAGACATTTCAAGCGTGATTTTTTTCACTACCACCAGATTAGAAACACATATACATAAGCCTCCCTTTGGTCTTCCATGACTGGAAGGACAGGCTGGGGTGTGGAAGGTTTTAAACCCGTCAATGTGAATTTCATTTTGGGTCCAAGTCTCTTGGAGACAAAGGATATCCGTTTTCCTGATGAAATCAAGGAAGAGGTCATTATGGAGTTTGGAATATAAACCCGCTATGTTCCAAAAAGTGATGTTAATCTGCCCTTCCTTTTTCCAGGATGGTAATGATAGCTGGGAATATAGTCCCGATAATTCTGGGTCAGATGAGATAAAATTCATAGGTTCCTCTCTATTTGATGTAATATCGGAAGATTCAACGTGCATTGGTTTATTCTGCACCTGTCTATGCAGACTTTTGTCTCGACCTTCTAATAGAGTCTCTAACTCAGATGTCGCCCTTTGGGATGGACTAAGCGGGCCACTACCTAGAGTTCCTGATGTGACCTCTAGTTCAATTATTGACTTTTGGGGTAGTCAGTCCAAATCCTCTAATGATGCGAGTGCGCTAAAGCGATTGTGTACTGAAACACTATAGTTTGGACTGGGCATACTCTGAGGCTGATCCAATTTCACTAAATCGAAGGGAGGTCGATAGAAGAAGCCTAGGGGGAGAATATTAATCCCTATTTCAAGCGTATTTCTGCCCGCTTTCCCCAGAATCTATTCAACTAACCAGGGTGAGCGGAAAGTCAGAACCAGGCAATCACCTGTATAGGGTTTCCTGGTTCTTCCGATCCATCCCACCCTACGTGCCATCTTGAACTCTTCAAACAGGATTCTGGTGTCTCCCACTCTATTCCCCAGCCAATGTAATGCTTTGTTTCTTAAGGATTCGCACGTCTCCTGGTCGTGCTGCCCTAGTTGTGGTACATTTGCCAAGATGACTGTATAAGGAGTACAGGCTGGTGGAAGATCCAGGTGTGAGGAAGGCGGTGTCTTTATGTATAATGATTTAGTGGCGTGTGAAATTGATTTATCAGCAGTTGGGTTACTGGTGGATATATAATTTTGTTGTACCTTGGATATACTGGAATGATTGCTAATTCGGTTTCTTAAAGTACCTCCAGGCCTATCCAATTGGAGCTGAGGTCTTCCTATTTTCCTGATTTCATTCATATCGCTATTGGTAGGCTTGGAGCTTGAAGATAAAATAACCATGCTGTCGTTATTGACTGGGAGTTTTGCCAGAAGGGACTCTACCCAATGTAATCTTTCGCCAATGCTCTCGACTGCTCCTCTCACATAGGAATCTAAGTTTTTTATAGATAAAAGTATACTCTCTAAATCAACCCCCTTAATAGGATGTTTTATCGTGTTCGCTGTTGTAACAGTTGTTGTGGGGGTGTGATGTGAGAGTGGGCTAGGGTGGTTGTCATGGGTATTTTTCCTTGCCGTGCTATCCCTATCTCTGTATACTATTGGTTTGCCCGAATCTCTCGTACCCCTTCCGGACTTGCCAGTCTGTTTTCTAGCTATCTTTTTTTTCCTATTTGTTTGTGGGGGAATGGTGTCTTCCCGAGTGCTGTGCACTATGATATCGCATACAGTCTGTTGAATACAACCATTTGCTGCAGATCCGATGACATGATCCACATTTGTTACAGAGTCTTGGATGGGGATGACTTGCTCGACAACTTCTCCAGTTATCAGTGACCCAGCCGCTAAAGTTTGTTCAACTGAGAAGATTTGTTTCTCTATTGCCCCCATAGCCCCAGTCAAATACGTTAAGAGCGTTTGTTTTTTGGGCTTTTTGAGGTCCTTCCCCTCAAGTGGGTCGCTGCTCAATGCTTTCCTTTTACCCATGCTGGAAGGATCTTATTATTTAGTGGGAACAATAGAGGGTATCTGCTTATATGGCCTCTTGCACACAGTTTAGTTAAATGAAAGAATAAGGCAAGACAAAGCGAAGGAAGATAAGCAAATTATAGCAGACCCTAGCAAAATGATGGTTAAGAGAACCTTGAGAATCCACCCCAAAGTTAAGTGTGGTTGTAGTCAAGAAAGGAACCTTATGCACAATAAGGAGACAAGAAGGGAATGCAACTGTCGAGGTAGTGGGTTGGAGCAAGTGTGAGCATATCTATTTAGTAAAAGTAAGAGTTTTTGCTGAATTAGAAGTAAGTATTTAAGGAATATATTACATGTGTGGCAAATCAGCTCACTTTTAGTTGCTGTAAAATTGGGTAGGTAGTAATTATGCAGAATTAGTCTTTCCTAGAGTTTATCACACTAACCGGATAGATTTATAACTTGACTACTATATTAACCGAAACCTGTGCCGATTTAAGCAGATACTTAGTGACATCTTCGGAGCATTAATACCCTCAGTGGGAATGGCTTTAAATGATGTGATGATTAGAAAATGATACATTTTAGGAGATAGACTTGCCAAATATACTGCAGGTGCACTCACCCCGATTAACAAAGAAAGGCTTGCTTTGAGAGCTATGATCATACAAAACAGGCTTGCTTTAGGCATGCTTCTCTCTAAGGAAGGTGGAGTCTGCAAAGTAATTTATGCTAGAGAATGTTGCACTTACATCTCAAAAATAGATAACCAGCTTAACAGTTATGCTGCAAATATCACAAATATCACACATGAACTAAGTGACTTGGAAGAGACAGATGCCTGGGAAGGAATAGGCTCCATATTTCAGTCAATTGGAGAGGGATTTGTTAAGATAGGCAAATGGTTAGGGAGCATAGCTGAACGAACACTAAATTGCTTTTGACCCCCCTTTTGGTTATATTAATTGGTATTGCATGTGTGCATTTCTTTCTAAAAGTTTGCAAAGGAATTTCATCAAATAATGAGTTAAATTGTGGGATCAGAAAGCTGTCAACAAAGAGAGGAAGAAAAACAGAGTAAATGTAAAGGTTGAAGAGATGCAAATTGAACTGTAGGATACCATGAAAGATTTGGGGGATCCAAAGAAAAGAATCCAAAAATGATGACAGCTGTGTTGTAATGAAGATGTAGATGTGATGATATAGAAATCATCAGAGGGGGATGTGGAATCTGATTTTCTTTACTTGTAGTGTTTAACGTATGTTAAACCAAGCTTTTGCTAACTTAAGCAAATTTCATGCATTCTTCCCTTTTGAATACGATGTTGTAACGCACCACATGATCGCTGCCGCTGTTGTTTTCTTCCTGTAATAAAGAATTGGGACCTTTATACTGAAAGACTGAGACTTTCCCAGTCACACTGAACATGTTGTACTTAATCAAGGGTCCCAGGCGGAACTATATACTATGTATCAAGTCAAGTCACCCAAATAGACTCTGGGAACATCTGAATCTAATGTAATAGTATTATCAGAGAATTTTCAAGTGCATGTTGTAGTATAATGTTTCTTCTTGCTGTTACCCATTGGTGCATATCCTGAGAACCATGTACTTGTGTAGTGAATATATGACAACCTCTGTCTAAAGTCCTGTGAAAGGGCTTGCTTTTCCTCTGTATGTGGTCCACCTTTTTAATTTTTATAGAAGTCAAATCTATGCTGGATGATTTTCTATTGTTTTATAATTTATATGCTAATCTGATTGATGGTTTCTGTACTTATATTCTTTGATAAAACTTTCAAACGTTAGCCCATGTCTGTCATTCTTTTTGAGAATGTTACAGCTTTATTCTAATGCAATAGATTTATCGAACTAGAGATGGGTCCAATCGGGGAGCATCAAAATCCGTATAGGTACTACACCACTCCCGATCTGAGCCATTGGCGCGCAATGGGTAAGCAAAATGAAAGACAGATTTGCGCACTGACATCCACCTCTAATGCGTCATTTGTTTTCATGCCACAGAGTCTTATTCATAGAAAAGAAGGTCAAAATGAAGTCCTGCAATGGAAAGCTTTGGAATTTTCACACAGAAGCCACATTTTGTGTAGTATGAGTACAACTGTAGATCACACGAGAATTAAGCATACTTTGGGAGATAAAAAACGACACAGCTTTGCATACATGCAGACCCTTACATCAGTCGGTAGTCTGTTCTCTATGTCTAGAACTGAACCAACTAGAAAAGGTCACCGTACATTAAGGGACAGACTATAAGGTATCTGGAATTCCCAAGCGTGCCTGTAACAGAGGTGCCCATCGGGAATAACAAAGATGTTATAAATCCACAGAACGGGTACATTCTAACTGGGTACTTTGGGCGATCTAAGCAGCCAAAATGTACAAATGAAATGATGGGTGAGTTGAAGATTTATTGGTGGAAATCGGAACCATTTCAATTACCTCTGTTAATTCCTCTTTTTGAGCAAAACCTCGGTGTTTCAAATGCCATACCTTTAACTACATCCCTCCTCCCCTCACCCTTAGGAGTTGCTGGTACCCCTGATTTGGAAACTCCAGAGGCGAGGCTTATTGGAGTCAATATCAGTAACCCAGTAATGAGGTACTAATTGTAGTCCTATTAGAACTTGAAAATATTGCCTCTTCCACAATAGGTTTTAGCACACCTGGACGTTTATTTACAACTCAGACACTGAATGCCAGGGTACTTTTGGGCTTCAGTCTACATGTCAGCTCCACGTATACCCTCTCACCTTACCCTTAACCGAAATGCATACCATAAAGAAGAATATTAGAGACCCGGGCCATATAGAAACTTTGCACCAGTGCAAACATTACAATGGCAAATGCTGCTGTACCATGTGTGCTGCTTGCGTAATAGGCAATGTAGAAAAAGTTATTTTCAACTGGAAAAAATGTGGAAGAAATATACTTCACACGTTTTGTTGTGATCATATAACATGAAATTGAAAAAAAGCAATACATTTCCCCATTGTACAAATCTGAAAGAAGAAGTGAAGCCTGAGGCAAAGTAATTTTGGACGATGAGTGATCTTGCGCGCGCAGGCAGAGCTCTGGGCACACTCTCTCCTGGTGCAGTTTAATGCCGTGCATGTGTGGGAAGGCGCTTCTGCGCCGCTCGCACTGGCTTGGCAGAGATCCAGTCAAAGTGAACTTCAGGAGAAAGGAGGTGGTTCGATCAATTCACACTCTCCGCCGCGCGCTCCGAGCTGTCAGTCACGCGCCCTGCCAACTGCTCGCGCGTCTTTGCTTCGCAGGTACATCAGAGGGCCTCGGCTGTGCTTGTGTGGGTAGCTGTGATGAATCGACAGGCATAAAGCACTCTCTATTTAATCTGGCAGGGCTTCTTGGCAGCCTCCCCGGCCGTAAGTGTTGACGGGCACACCTTCTTATTAGAAAGTCTTCAGTCTCGGAGCCGCCTGCCAGCAGACAGATTGGGCCCAGAGCCAGCTACGCTTCCCCCAGCCTTTCTGAGACATTTCTGATGTTTTTTTTCCCTCAGCAGCACCTGGGTTGCATTTTGTGCGCTCAATCCAACTAGAACGTAGTCGAAGTGCGGTTATTTTAAGGTTCGGAAATGGCTTCATAAAGGGCAGTGCACGACTAGACAGCTGCCTAGGGTAACAGACACGAAAGGGGGAGGGGACGCCAGAGGCGCAACTAGAGCCAAATTTCGGGGGGGCTACAATAAATTTCGGGGAGGGGGGGGCTAATTCTTCCAGCAATAGGCAGAGTGGAGATGCAGGGGCTCAACGAAGGGGTGAAAAAGCAACAAAGCCTCATTAACAAGCAAATTGTCTTTTAAAGACCTGTGAAGTGCTCGGGTGCGGCTGTGTGAGTGCCCGGGAAGCTGTCTCATCCCGGGTTGCCACACACGACGGGGGAGGGTAAAGCCCTTTGAGCCCAATGGGCGTTGCATGCCTGCGCCAACTGCCCCCAGAAGCAAAGATTATTGCCCTTTGTCAGGCAGGGTAGCAGACAATGTATTTATGCTTACAGCAGAAACAATTTGCAGTAGCCCCAGTGTTTCATTGAACCCAATTCATCCATTGCGCCCAAGGTTTCTATTGCACGCACGTCTACCAATGCATCAAAGTTTTACACCCAAGTATATCAATACACCTGCGGGCCTTATTTAGAAGATTTTGCCATAGGGCAGCGCTGCCCTGCAGCATAAGAAAAGGGAAGGAATGAGCCGTATCTATTAGATATGGTGCATTCCTGTCCTTTTCCCCTTAGCTGGCGCACAATGGGCTGCCATTCGCCAACGCAGGTACCCTTGCGTCATAGTGCAAGGGTGACTGCATTGCAGGGATGATTTTTTTTTGTGCAGGAAGGGAAACCTTCCTGCACAAAAACAATCACAAGAGGCTTTTTCCTCTTCCCATGTGTGCTGCAGTTAAAGGGAACGATATACAAGGCCACATTAAGCCATGCAAAGTGACTTAGTGCTGCCTGGTAAATGTGGAGTCCACCCCAGCGTCACCGGAGCATCGCAAAACGTCACGCTCCGGTGGCACAGCTTTATTGTAAATGAGGCCCCTGAGTGTTTCATTCCCACGGATTGTTTCTGCATCTTCGAGTGCACGTGAGTCTACCAATGCACCTGGGTATTTAATTTCACCCGATACTGCTATTGCACTCGAGTCTACCAATCCGCCTGAGTGTTTCATTGCATCCTATTCCTCTATTGCTTCCAAATGTTCTAGAGCACCTATGAGCTTCATTCCACCCAGTTCTTCTATTGCACCCAAGTCTACTAATGCACTTGAGTGTTTCATGGACTATGATGTTTCTGCTCCCCCCAAGTCCTGTATTGCAACCAGAGTCAACCAATGCACTTGAGTGTTTCATGGGCTACGTTCTTTCTGTTGCACCCAATTCTTCTATTGCACCCATGTCTACCAATGCACTTGAGTGTTTCATGGACTACAATGTTCCTGTTGCATCCGAGTCTACCAGTGCACCTGGGTGCTTTATTGAATATGATTCTTCTGTCGCACCGAGTCTTATATTGCACTTGAGTCTACCAATGCACCTGAGTGTTTCAGAGAATACAATTCTTCTATAGCACCATCTTCTATTGCACCCAAATCTACCAATGCACCTGAGTGTTCCATTTCATCCGATTCTTCTATTGCACACGAGTGTACAATGTGCTTGAGTGTTTCATTTCATGCGAAAGTTATCGAGAAAGCCATTAACAGCCAACTCGCCACATTCATTGAAGATCACAACATCCTCGACTCTTCCCAATCCGGCTTCAGGAAAAACCACAGTATGGAAACCGCCCTCCTTGCCACAACAGACGACATCCGCACCCTACTGGACAGAGGAGAAACAGTAGCCCTCATTCTCCTCGACCTCTCAGCGGCGTTCGACACAGTCTCATACTGCACGCTAATACGCAGACTTCACGACGCAGGGATCCAGGAAAAGGCCCTCGACTGGATCAGCTCCTTCCTCTCTGGCAGAACGCAGTGGGTCAGACTCCCCCCTTTCCTCTCGGACCCTACACCAACCACCTTCAGACTCCCTCAGGGGTCCTCCCTCAGCTCGACGCTCTTCAACGTCAACATGACGGCGCATGCCCCCATCGTCAAAACCTACGGACTCAACATTGTGTCATATGCAGACGACACCCAACTCATCCTATCCCTAGCCAACGAACCTGACACCGCCAGACACAACTTTCGAGAAGACATGGAAGCCATCGCTAAATGGATGAAAAACTGCTGCCTACAACTAAACACCAACAATACGGAAGTACTCGTCATGGTCCCAAACCCCAATGCCTGGAACAACACCTGGTGGCCCCCCGGGCTCGGTAACCCGCCCACCCCCACGGACCACGCACATAACCTGGGAATCATCTTGGGCTCCGAGCTCAAAATAGACTGCCAGATCAACTCAGTCCCTTCCTCCTGCTTCCACAACCTCCGCCTTCTACGTAAGACCTTCAAATGGATCCCCCTTGAACACAGAAAGACCATCACTCACGCCCTGTTCACCAGCAGAATAGACTACGGCAATGCACTCTGCGCTGGAATAAACAGAAACCTCATCCGCAAGCTACAGAACATCCAGAACGTCGCCGCAAGACTGGTCCTCAACCTGCCAAAACACTGCCACATCTCCCAGCACCTGCGCACACTGCACTGGCTCCCCATTGAGGCAAGAGTCACCTTCAAGATGCTCACCCACGCACAGAAGGCCCTCCACGACACCGGACCAGCATACCTCAAATTCCACGCACCCCAAAGGACCCTACAATCAGCCCAGCTCTCCTATGCCGTGGTCCCACGCACCAGAAAAACCAGATCAGGAGGCCGCTCCTTCTCCTTCCTCGCAGCCAAAACCTGGAACGCCCTTCCGCTCCACCTCAGACAGACAGCATCACTTCCCATCTTCGTAAGAAACCTCAAAACCTGGCTCTTCGACAGACCCCCTCCTAGATGGACTGGAGCCTGCAACCCCCCACCCCCAGCGCCTTGAGACCCATACTGGTGAGTAGTCGTGCTTAATAAAGCCTGATTGATTCATTGATTGATCTGATTCTTCTGTTGCGCACAAGTGTACCAATGCACCTGAGCGTTTCAGAGAATACAATTCTTTTATAGCACCATCTTCTATTGCACCTGAATCTACCAATGCACCTGAGTGTTTCATGGACTACAATGTTCCTTTTGCATCTGAGTCTACCAATGCACCTGGGTGCTTTATTGAATATGATTTTTGTGTCGCACCGAGTCTTATATTGCATATGAGTCTATCAATACACCTGGGTGTTTCAGAAAATACAATTCTCCTATAGCACCATCTTGTATTGCACCCGAATGTACCAATGCACCTGAGCGTTTCATTTCATCCGATTCTTCTATTGTGCACAAGTGTACCAATGCACTTGAGTGTTTCAGAGAATACACTTCTTCTCAGAGGCGTAACTAGAGCCACATTTTTTTTTGGGGGGGGGGTAATTCTTCCAGCCATAGGCAGAGTGGAGATGCAGGGGCTCTAAGAAGGGGTGAAAAACAACAAAGCCTCATTAACAAGCAAATGGTCTTTTAAAGACCTGTGAGGTACTGTGTGTGTGCCCGGGAAGCTGTCTCAGCCCGGGCTGCCACACACACGATGGGGGGGGGGCTGAAGCCCTTTGAGCCCAATGGGCGTTGCACACCTGATTCTTCTATAGCACCATCTTCTATTGCACTCAAGTCTACCAATGCACCTGTGTTTCATTGCACCTGATCCTTGTACTATTCTCGAGTGTACCAGTACACACGCGTCATTCCACCCAAATCATATATTGTACCTGAGCCTGCCAATGCAGCTGATAGTTTTATTGAATGCAACTCTTCTGCTGCACCAGGGTTTTCTATTGCACCTGAGTCAACCAATGCACCTGGGTGTTTTATTGCATCCGAAACTTCCATTGCACTCGAGTCTACAAGTGCACCTGAGTGTTTCATTGCACCTGATTATTTTAAAGCTCCCGAATGTACCAGTTACAAATTAACCAAGCCACTAATGTGATAATCAGTTGTGTCTGCAATGCACGTAAGCAGTATGACTGCCTGTGTTTATATGTGTTGGGGCATTAAAACCAAACCATTTGGCTTTGCTAATGCTTATTTTAAAATCATAAGTCCCAGCCAGTTGACGTTAAGCGTCCAGAGTCTGTCCGTCCCATTTTCTCTGTGCCCCCTTCCTCTGTGCCACCTCCCCACCCTCTCATTGCCTCGCTCTGTGCCCTGCACCCCCACGCCGACACAGCTTTTCATTCAGATGCACGGTTTGACCCTGGCCTCTTCTGCTCCACCACCCTTGTGCTCCAATGTTGCAGAATAAAGAATAAGTTCCCTCCGATGAATTACTAAATTATTAAACCGCATCTACGTCCAGTGCCCCACTGTCCATCTCTGCCCCCCTCTCCTCCCACCCCCGGTTTCCCGCCTAGGCCCTCCACTCTCTCAGCCTGAACTTCCCTCCCACGCTTGCCTCTCTCCTCCTGGACCTCTTGACTGTGGTCGCCCCACTTACCCCGCTGACCTCTCATGCTTTTCTCCATCTACTGCTGCTTTCCGCTCAGACTACTGCGCTACCTACTTCTCCCTGTCTTTTACCCACCCTTCTCCTTTACCCTCCGCTTCTAGACTCCCTCCCTTCCCACTCTTCTCTCTCTCTAACTCCCATCGCACTTGCTTTAGGCCATCTGTCTTCTGAGCTTCTCGTGCGCACCCTCCCCCTTCTAGTAGCCCACCTGTCTCTCCTTCTGAATTATCCTCGCCTCATCCAACCTTGCCTTTAATTCTTTTCTAGATTCAATCTCTGCCCTCTTCACCCCGCCGCCACCTCCATTAGTACATTCCTGTTGTGTGACATCATCTTCTCTACCTCTCCCGACCCCTTCCTCAGCCCTTCCTTCCCTCAGTCCATCCCTGTCCTGTGTCTCCAACTTTACTTCTTCCATGCCATTCTTACCTCTCCCTTACTATCATTCTGCCCATAGCGCTTTCTTCTCATCTCCATCTCTTCTAGCCACACTTTGAATTCGACTTCACTCTCCCTTCTCCCTGAACAAGCATTTGCAATGCAATACGTCTCGCCTCTACGCGAGTTTAAGCTATTGGCAATGCCTTTCTATTTATTTAAAAAAAAAAAAAATCATAAATAAAAGGCATTCTCATTTACAATGCCAATATCTCAAACTCAAGCAAATGCGAGACCTATTGCATTGTAAATGCTTGTTTACTTACTGCTGGCAACCGTGCCCGATAAGCTGAGGTGATCGCTGCTTGTATCTTATACATGGTGGCCACTAATGTAATCTTTTCTGATGTAGTCACTATTACAACACTAATATTGTTAGCAGCTTGCGATGATTTTTATTCAACATCAGTAGCTCTTATTATAACCCCTTCGCCGCGGCGCAAATTCCGCCGCGGCGCTGGGGGGGTGCGGGGTGAGCGCGGCGCCGCCATGCTCGTGACGGAACCACGCCGTCATGAGTCACGGGCGAGCTGTGCTCATGACGGCGTGGTTCCGTCACGACTCCGCCCACTCTTTATTTCGCCCGCACAGGCGGGGAATCAGCGACGCGTGGGCGGAGCGGCCGCAGCATGACGGAACCCGTGGCTCATGACGGCGTGGTTCCGTCATGAGCATGCAAGGGGTTAAAGAAAAGGTTGGAGAGCCCTGCAATAATAATAATAATAATAAAACCACTTATAGAGCGCCTGGTTACACTCAAAACGGTGTGTCCCCGCGCTAAAGAAATGCTAATGTCCACCCAGAAAGGCCGAAGTCCGAGGCCAACTCAATCCAAGGGAAAAGAAGACCATTATTCACTAGGGAAAAGGTACGTTTTCAGCTTAAGTCTAAATCTGGCTTCGGAAGGTTCCATTCGCAAGTCGAGAGGGAGATGGTTCCAGTGCCTACTAGCTAGAAGGCGAAAGGAGCTACCTCCCATCCTGGTCCTACGTAGGCGGGGAAGCTGGAATAACATCGCTCCAGCCGATCTCAGATTGCGAGTAGGTCGATGGATGGTAAGGAGATTGCGTAAGTAACCAGGTCCTTTCCCCTGGGCAATGCGATGGGCAAAGCATAGTGCTTTGAACTTGATGCGCTCCTCGATAGGGAGCCAGTGGAGTTTCCGTAATGCAGTTTTACCTGAGGCCCTGCGGGGAAGATTGAGAACCAGGCGGGCGGCTGCATTTTGGACGCACTGCAATTGATGTATGCCCTTTCTACTTAGACCAAGGAGGAGGGCATTGCCGTAGTCAAGATGAGGAGTGACTAGGGCATGAATCAATGTTTTCCTGGCACTAATGGGGAGCAAGGTGAGAACTTTCCGAAGAGTTTTTAATATTCCAAAGCATTTTCCCGTAGTTTTGTTAATCTGTTGTTTAAAAGAGAGCTCCCCATCCAGCAATACTCCCAGATTTCTAACGGAATCTGCCGGGATGGGAAGAGCACCTAATTCTGGTGGCCACCAAGCTTGGGACCAGGCCGAGGGGGATTTGCCAACCACCAGCACTTCTGTTTTATCGCCATTAAGGCGAAGGCAGTTGTTGTTCATCCAGTCTGCCACAGCTCTCATGCAGTTGGAATTTTTTTAGCATCCTCTGCCTGATTGTTGGTGAGTTTAATTATTAGTTGGGTATCGTCCGCATATGAGACGATATCCACACCAAAAGTATCCACAATATGTGCTAAGGGCTCCATGTATAAATTAAATAGCGTAGGACTCAGACTTGAGCCCTGTGGGACCCCATGTCTTAGTTTGCGAAGAGTAGATTTATAGGGAGGATAGAAAATCTGAAAGCTCCTATTATCTAGAAAAGATTCTACCCACTTCAGAGCAGGTCCTTCAACTCCCAAGTCTGAGAGGCGAGACAGCAGCGTCGAGTGCAGCACGGTGTCAAATGCTGCACTGAGATCTAGTAGAACCAACGCTGCCGTCTGCCCCTCGTCTGCAGCTAGTATCAGACATTCGGTGGAGAAGAGCAACGCTGACTCTGTAGAGTGGCCCGCTCTAAAACCTGACTGAGTGGGGTGGAGAAGCGAATTTTCTTCAATGAACTTCATAAGTTGAGTATTGACTACCTTCTCCACAACTTTCCCACAAAATGGGAGGAGAGAGATGGGGCGCAGATTTTTTAACTGGGAGATGTGGATATTAGGTTTCTTTTTCAGGGGTATGACCTGTGCTGTTTTCCAAGTGTCAGGCACGTGGCACTCCTGGAAGGATAGGGAAATCAAATGTGAAATCTGTTCAATCATGCAGTCAAATATTCCCTCTCTGGGACTCTGAAACGTGTCAAACAGGGTATGGTGGAGGTGACATTTGTCACTACCGGAAGTTTAGTTGGCAAGTTATCAGTAAAGGAAGCGTGTATTAAGTCCACTTTGCTTGTAAAAAAGTCAGCAATCTCTTCACATAATTAATTGGAGAAGATGTCTTGGGCCTCTAACCTAGTAGGAACCGTAAGCTCTTTGTAGATTGAAAAAAGTTCCTTAGTAGGATTTTTTGCCGATTCTATACGTTCTTTGAAATGAACGCCTTTGGCTGCTCTTATAAGTTTGTGATAGGCTTTAAGTTCTTTTTTGTAAATCAGTTTATCCTCGGATTTGTAGTTTTTCCTCCAGTTACGTTCAGTGATTTTACATTTGGCTTTAGCTTCTTTAAGTTCTTTAGAGAACCAGGGGGCAGTCTTAATTTTCCTGGCGGGGGGCTTTAGTGTCCATGGTGCTACCTCATCCAAAGCCCTAGACATCCATATTTCATAGTCGGCCCAGGCTTTGAGCAGAGTGTTACCTGGAGACGGGGGTTCTTTAAGTAAAGCAATTTTATAGTTTTCCTTCGTGACCTTCTTCCAGTCTCTGCGCTTCTGAGGTTTAGGTTTGATCATGCTATCCTCCTGTGGGCCAATTTCAATCTCAAAAGGAATAGCGAAATGGTCTGACCATGTAATTTGTAATGGCGTGGCAACCTTAACCCCTTCCCAGTTCGAAAAGATGGGGTCAAGAAGATGTCCCAGTTGATGAGATGGGAGAGTAGATTGCAGTATGAGCGACTGTGATTTCAAGGCCTCTATCACAGCATGAGCCTCCCTACAATTGGGGTCCTCAAAGTGAAAATTAATGTCACCCAAAATGAGAGATTTTTTATAGCGAAGAGCATGCTGAGATATTAGCTCTGTTCGATTATTACAGAACTCGGAGGTCTTACCTGGGGGCCGGTATATAAAAAATCCATTGATGACATTTTTAGGGTTGGCTTTGATCGAGAAGAAGCCTCCCTCACTGTTAGGTAGAGTGGCTTTCTCCACTGCACTAGTGAGTATGTTGTGGACCTCGTCGATCTGTATTAGAGAACTGGGAAAGATGGAAGGAGAGGTGCAGCAGAGCAGTGCAACAACCGCCGTGTGTCGTGGTGCTAACAGAGTTGTGGTTCTTTTGCCAATAACAATGATAACCAACTAACTTGCAGAAATTCTGATCACGTTGTAACCCAGATTGCTATATTTATTTTAAATGCCAATTGGTTTTCAAGGTAACAGTTGACAAATACTAGCTCACTCATTCACCTACACACTCAGCTGTTGAACATGCAACCAACACTCACTCCTCATTCACTTACGGACCCACCTGCTATTCAACCTACTTACCGTCTATCTGCCTTTCCATTATCTATCGATCTACTCACTCATCAACGAAGTTACCCGTTACAATTTACGTCATCCCACTGACTCATCAATTCATTAATTTATCCACCATCCAGTTGTCCATTCACCTACTCATCCACTATACATCTAATGGTCCACAATTCACCTTCTCGCCCACCACTTACCCACTCAGGGCGTCATCTAC
Source organism: Triturus cristatus (assembly GCF_964204655.1). NCBI lineage: Eukaryota > Metazoa > Chordata > Amphibia > Caudata > Salamandridae > Triturus > Triturus cristatus. The sequence continues at coordinate 1,237,770,722 of NC_140591.1, read as the reverse complement.
AAGAAAATGATGCGGCGCCGCAAGCCATTTAGCTGTGCTGTACTGCGTAGTTTTCAAAGCACAAGGATGCTTCATATTAACAACAACACGATGCATCCCTGTGCTTTCCCCTGCACTGGCACACAATTGGCTGCTATGCGGCTTCGCAGGCACCCGTGCGTCATTTTGCAAGGGTGCCTGAGCTGCGGGGATGATTGTTTTTGTGCAAGAAGGGACACTTTAATGCACCAAAACAACAATGAATGGAAATCTCCTCTTTCTCTGCGTGCTGCACGCATAGATAGAGGCAAAAACTAGGAGAAATAGTATTTCTACTCGATGCGCCATTCCTACGCCTCCCCTGGGATCAAAAAAAGTGACGCACCGGCAGCGCAATGTGTTTGTATTTAAGCACCTCAGCCTTTACCTGCCATTCAGCCTTCACCACTCCGTCCGTCCGTATCCATCCATCCATCCATCCATCCATCCTCCAATCTTGCCCTGCAGTCGTGCATCATCTGTGTGTTAGTGAAGCTGTCATGGCTGCTGATGCTGAGCTGTGTGTGTTTGTGAAGCTTGGTAAGTTCTTTTTTACTATACAAAACCAAAATGACTGACATTGGCAATGTCGGCTTACGCTTTTTACTACTTTAACCTCTGTTAGCAGAGTTATGACGCCAGATACTGATATTGCAGAGCAAGATCCCGCCTTTTCCTTGGGCGGGCGAGGTGACCGCCCTGAGCTCCTGGCAACCACAGACGCTAAACTGTGCTAGTTCAATAAGAGAGTGAAAAGTTAATTGCTTCATTAGCAGCAGGCCTTTGTTCCATTGAAATTAAATTGAGGGCTGTTTTGCTGGCTCGGGGAGAGGAGACAAGCACGCAGCAGCAGAGATTAAAAAAGAATAAGAGAGAGGCTTTGAAAGGAGGCAAAGAAAGTGAAAGGAAAAAAGAGCGCTGCAATTACTAGGCAAGAAAGCTGCGTTCTAATTGTATCACATTATAGGTGTTAATAGCTAGCCCTGTCATGTCTATACATTATAACCTATGTACTGCGCCCATTATAAATGGAGAACGGGGACCAGAATCAAGCAAAACTGTGCATGGGGAGTGGATGTGCCCTTTGTAACTTCATACCTCAGGGAGTGGTTGGAAATGTATGAGGAAGAGGAAGCGGAAGGGAGGAGTGAGGGGGCGGGCACAGGAAGAAGCACTGAAGGGGAGACAGGAGGGGGGAAGAAGGGCAAAGGAAGAGGCAGGGAGGGGTTCAGGGAGGAAAAGGTATCCAGGAAGAGAACATGGGTAAGAAGAAGGGGCAGAAGGAGAGAAGGGTTGATAGAAGCGAAGAGATATTGAAAGGTAAGCATATAGAAAGTAAGCAAATGGTAAACACGGAGGGACAGAGAGAACCAAGAGGGGCCTTTCCTAGAGTGAATGTTTTTTATTTAATCACGTTGACCAGGGCTGAAGCAAGCTGAAAGTCCAGGGAAGGAATTTGCAGCCCAGTCTGCCCAGCATCTCAGACCGAGAGGCTGAAGTAGTCCATCTGCTATTGAAATTACTAGTACCACAATCCTGGATGGACTCATTCAACATCCATAACATCAAACCTACTGTTGTTGAAAGGGCTAAATCCAGAGGAGTCATCATAGATAGAAAAAACTCAATCTACTGATCCAGCGCAAAGAACAAAATTTACATATTCTCCTTATGTCACAGATTCTTATTCACAAAAGTTCATTCATACATGCATTGGTGGGGCCGATAACACCAACACACTTCTCATCCACACAAAAACTCACTCGAATCTGTACACAGGAGAAGGGGCTGCTGGACAACGTGGGTACCTTATTATCTATCAGGATTCATTTTCTTACTATTTTATATATACATCCTATATACACTCTTCAGAATCCTGACTTTATCATCAAGGCACTCCACTGTTTGGTTGATGGACCAACTATTTGGACTGGTTGATGGTGAATTAGAACCAGCTAAAACACAATTAAAGTCTAGGAAAACATTTGCTATCTTCAGTAATTAATTTAAGAACCACAAAACTCGTTTCTTGTTATTTCAATTTTGTTTATCTAAATTATAAATCAATCCCTTTAATCTTTCATTTATTTACTACAGCTCATAATTTGAAATGTAGATTTATTAAAGAGTAATTAAGCATTTAGAAATTTCATTTAAACATGAATTTAGGAAAAATGCAGTCAATTATTTACCAGTGAACAGACGACGAATAGCTTCAGATCGAATAGGGAGTTATCCGCATTCTCAGGTAAAGACTCCCTTGGGCAGGCAGTCTGACCCTCACCAAGGGATCAAACTCTCAGGCAAAAATACAGGATATAACACAATATCTGAGATTCAGCAATGTCCATACATCAATCTGCAGCATGGATTAACTCCACACCCAGACTGGCAGCATAGAACTTAATGAAAAATAGAAAAAGTCGGAAAATTGAAAAAGGAACAATAACCACCCAACAAGAACTCTCTCCCATAGACTCTCCTTCAAAACAACTAAAGAATAACCCAAGAACGATGGCAACAGCAACTATGAGTAACCGCAGAAGCATCTTCTCCCGTAATGACAGATGAGGGGTTACTATACCTTTCCTTGCCTTACTTCAAACAAAATATGGCAACTTTAGGGGCAGACCAAATGTTCTGATTGGACAGTTCGAGGTTATCAATAGTTCATTGCACTCTTTCCCAGTGCAAACTGGTTCTTCATAGTGACTTGGCACAAGAGTTCACAAATTGTAATTGTTCTTTCGATTCCCATGTGGGGACCAGGAAATGTATCTTTTCAAGGCAAAAGGGTCCTATTGACAGGTTCATCCTTTGTCTCTTCCGTGGTTCTCATACAATCATCTACTGGCTTGCGGTCAAGTCCCCAACACATCGACCTTGGCAGGGAACACAATGTCAGGAGTTCATTTCACCTCGTGATCTCCAGAGCCATCAGGGCATGCGCAGAAATCATCACGCGCACATGGTGGCATCTGCTTCAGAGAACACCATCTTGAGTACTGCGGCCTAGTAGGCCTGAACGTTAACTAAGCGAGAAAAGACATAGCAGCAATCCATATGTAGAAATGAAGGCTCTAATGTTCAAACCCACACTAATCCCAATTTATATTAGTATTTTCCTAGCTGCAGCAACATTTAAGCGATAATACTTACCATACGATAACTTTAAGCCACAATACAATCACAAAGCAATATAAATCATGCAATTTTACTATCTCACCACAATCTAAGGTTAGTTTGCGTACCATCGTTAATTATTTAATTTTGCCATGCAATTAGCAATTTAGTCCTACGTATATTTGTGTTTATCAAGGTGCAAATATTGATTAGTATCACTTCCACTTCAAACATGTTATGTAAATTAATTTTAGAATGATTACGTAATTAATTTCATGCAAATTAGAGGAGGTATACAAAATCTTGTTTTACCTGCTCCATCACAACAATCCCACATCCCGTGGCCAGAAATTATGCTTTCAATTTGGTCTTCTCTTTCTAATTCGCCGCTTCATTTTAGAGCAAGAGCTCAAAACTCTGGTTCAAACATTGTTCTGTCTTTGATCGACTATTATAATTCTCTCTTAATTGGTCTTCCTAAGATTCATCGCATTCCACTAAAAGCAGTTCTTGAAACTTCTCTAATATCGGGCGTAATTAATGTGGCTACATTAATTGAAAGAGCCCTTCGACAATGGCATTACGCCCGATATTAGAGAACATTCAAGAACCCTATTGACCAAGACAAACTCATCTAGCTAATACCCCAAAAACGCCCTGAGGAAGCCCCAGGCCGGATTGCCGTGTAAAGGGGTGTAACATGTGTTGGCTGCTCTTTCACTTACTCTCACGGATAGATTGACAACACCATTATAAACAACTAACATTATGAACCATTGTTTGATTGGAATTTGTTTTTCCCTAAAGTGTAGGAGAAACAAATCTTGCCCTGGCAACCTTGTTGAACCTGATTTTAGTTTTCAGTTCGGACACAAACACAGTTGTAAAGAATGGCCATGCATAGCTGAAATGTTCAGTTCATGCACTGTTTTCAAATGAAGCCAGCACATTATATTTTAATATTAAAGTTATTGGCCTGTAAAAATAAACAGAGACAAATTTTGAGAGACTAATGTGGCCCATCAGAAGGAGGGAAGTAGAATGGAAGGGTTTAGAAAGGGGGGACATTGGGGGGAAGGGCTGGGTATATAAGAAACAGTACTTCTGAGCACCCAAAAGGCTGATTTGACAAAACGATGCTTCAAAGAACAGTACTGCAACAACTCTACACACACGGTCATCACTGAACCTTCCTGCCAACCCAAATCTGCTTACAATGGGAACACCAAATACACCCAGCATCCCTATGCCCCTGTCTCAGTTGACAGGTCACAAGAGTGCCAGGTCACGTCCGACAAGCAGCTTCCTCCAAGCAGGCCTTGCCATGCTGAAGATAGCACATTATCAAGCTGCACACACACAGCTCCGGCGATGGCTAACCAGTCTGGCACACCCCTGCTGATAGGGGTGTGCTTGGCCCAGGGCCGGACTGGCCATAGGGGGCACCGGGCATTTTCCCGGTGGGCCGTATGGGTGGGGGCTGGTTTTGGACCCATGGGACTGGTTTTGGTACTGGTGGTGGGTTTTGCAGCAGTGCTGCAATATCAGTCCCCTGTAACAAAAGCGGTAGCGGTGCAGTGGGAGCCAGGGCTGGTTAGTGTTCCCAGTCCGGCCCTGGCTTGGCCCAGCCTCCCCTCACTAGCAATGAGGCCTTAAGATCATCCAGTCACTTCCTCCACCAGCTCCACGTGGCACATTGTCCCAGGGCATGTCAGGAGTCATTGAAATTGCTGATCACTGCCCTGGCATTGCCCTCACACATTGGGCTTCTTGTGATCCTCTTGATTCTCTGCAGGGGCACACTTGCACCTTGTGTGCTGCACATCCCCTCCTATAGGTCCAAGGCATTCCAGGGGGTCTGTGTACAGGAATGCATGGGACATGGTCATCACAGCAACCTTAGAGTCCTTAAGAAAACAAAACTCAGGCCTTAGAATCCAGCCTGTGGGTAGTAAGCCATCCATATGTTTGTATAGTTACACACAAAATATGCAACCTAAGTCTAAAACCATTTCTTCTAAAACTACACAAGAAACTGGAGTATACAAACATTAAAACTTAAACATTTCCCATCTTTTCATTGCTTGGGGCAGAAATTGCGTTAGGTGACCAACAACTTTTGGTGTGGAGCCCCTAAAACAAAATGATATGGCATCTTTGATTGTTCTGATGCCCTCACTGTTAAAAATAAGTTTCAAGCATTTCAAGCGGAGATGGAGAAGTTCAGGACAGCGACAGAAAAGTTTTCAAGGATTCCGGACAGCCGGCACAAACAGTCAGCTCTTCTCCGTGTTTTCCATCTACCGCTACAGGAGCCTGAAGCATAGATAAAGTTTATGTTCTTTAGTGCCCATATAAAGTGAATGTATGACTGCTGTTGTGGAGAATATGTTGCCAGAGTATACCTTGAGTTCTTATATTTGCTAGTCGTCTCCATATAGCTGAATGCAAAGGTATCTTTACCAAAAACCTAGGGTTGAAATTTGATAAGGTGATGCCGCTGATTTGGACAGACCACAAAGCAGTTATGTTTAATTTAAATATCACAGATAAAAGATCTTAACCCCTTCAGTGCCCATGACGAGATAGTCTTGTCATGGAGCGCGGTTGCGCTGTGCCCATGACGAGACTATCTCGTCATGAACCCCGCCCGCTAATGAAACGCCTGGCACAGGGCGTGGAAAGGGCGGGGCACAGAAGGGGTTAACCTAGTAGTGGAGGTGGTCTGCAACCTAGTAGTAGAAGTGGTCTGCAACATAGTAGTGGAGGTGTTCTGCCGACAGTATGCACTTGGCGGAAAATTGAAGCAACTCATCTATCCACTGCCCTTGATGAGGCAAGTCCATGACTGAATGCAGATGTTGATTCAGCCACTTCCAATTTTACAGGTTGGATTGACTCTGCACTTAAACAACTTGCCCTGGCAAAAACTGTTAAAAGTTTTAGGAAGTGTCCCTCAGCCCTGTGGCATACCCCTGAGTTGAGGAAACTTAGACAAAAGTGTAGAGTGGCCGAACAAACTTGGAGGAAAGATTATGACCCAGAGGGGAAAACGAAATGCATCCCTTTATGTAAGGATTATAAAGAACTTACTACACTAGTGAAAACCCAATACGTTCCTGATAACATTTTGGCAGCAAAAAAATCTTTTTTGGAGCTGTTTAAAACAGTGACCAAACTCTCCAACTGTTAACATGGAAACACCTCTATCCTGGATCAATACTTTTGTAGTGATCTGGCCTTCTCTTTCTAAAATAAAGTCAACTGTGTCTTTAAAGAATTTGCAGCTTCACAGTGTTCTAGCATTGGACCAGGGGAGGCTGCCACAAACAGTGGGCAGTGGGGCGGGTATAGGGAACACGGGAGAGGGAGCGCTGGAGGGGGGCGCGCAGGGTGTTAGAATATTAAAAAAATAATAATAACTTACTGTAATTTGCCAGCAGCATCCCGTGTCGCACTTCCTCCCTTCACTTCCTCATCCCAGGAGACACTGGAACCACCACGTCACAGACTCCCATCCAATCCGTGCGCTGCTCTCCTGCTTTCATTTGTTGTCCCTGAGCCAGGCAGTTTGGAGACGCTCCTCCACCATTGCGGAGGATCAGCCCCTGCAAATTCAGGCCTGTATCATCTGAATCAAGGGTCTGTAAGTCCGCCCCAGGTGACCTGATTAACTTTACTTCCTTAACGGTGGATAAAGTAACTAGATTCAGGTTTCCTCTTGGATCCATGTCCGCCTTTCATTCTGTATCTTGCTCCTGAAGTGATTGCAATCCATCTGAGGAACTTACTAAACACTATTTTAAGGGAAGGCTATTACCCGGCAGCCTGGAAGAAAGCATCACTCTTAAGAAACCCTCTTTAGACCCCACGATGACCAAGAACTACCGCTAAATATCACGCCTACCTTTCCCTTAAAAAATCTTGGAAAATGCCTTAAACGAGGAGCTGACCATCTATCTTGATGCCACTAAACTTCTGAACCCCTTGCAACATGGCTTCAGGACAAAGCATAGCACAGAATCTGCCCTAGTGAAGGTCACTGAGGAGATTCGTAGGCTTGTTGATGCGGGTGGTAGCACAGCTTTGATTCTCTTAGATCTCTCAGCCGCATTTGATACGGTGAACCATGGGGTCCTTATCAACTGGCTTGGGGGATCTGGGATAGGAAGCTCTAAATTGGCATTGCTGAGTTCTTTTTTAGCAGACATAGAGCAAATTGTTGAATTGAGCAGCTTTAAATCCTCTGCCTTTTCTCTGACCTGTGGGGGCCCAAGGGGTCTGCCTTGTCCCCCACACTCTTCAACATTTACATCTCTCACTTGGTGCAACTGACACAATCCTTTGGCCTAACTGCCATCTCTTATGCCGATGATACACAGATTATTGTATCAATCCCAGATGAGGGTGCCACAGCAGCTAGTAATTTCAATAATTGTCTGTCTCAGGTTTCAATTTGGCTGCAAAGAAACTGCCTAAAGCTGAACACAGACAAAACAGAGGTCATTCTGTTGGGTAAGTCCTGGGACAATACATGGCGGCCGGGTGATCTCGGTCCACTACCTTTCCCAGCTCAGAAGGCAAAAAACATAGGAGTCCTCTTTGATGGGCAATTACATTTCTCAAACCATGCAAATTGCATTACATCCTCCTGCGCTTTTTCTTAATCAAGATTCTAAGAAGATCTTTATGTTTATCCCTAGGGAATATAAAAAATCTGTGGTGGTAGCACTGATCCTCTCAAGGATAAATTACTGTAATGCCCTCTATTCAGGGATAAATAAAGGGCCTCAGTTGAAACTACAATCCCTGCAGAATTCAGCAGCATGGTTACTTCTGAAGCTGCCTATATTCAGCTTTGTCTCTAAAAGGATTCAGTATCTGCACTGGCTGCCGGTGGTGGACAAGTGAAATTCAAGGTGCTCTGTCTGGCCCATAAAGCCTTGCATGGCTCGGGCCAGCTATACCTTCAAAATCTGTTTACGTGGTACTCCCCTCAGAGAGACCTAAGATCTACCACAGCCAAACTGGTGATTTTTCCAAAAGTAAGAAGGATCACTGGGGGAGGCAGAAGATTCTCCTACTTAGCAGGTAAACTCTGGAACTCCCTGCCCCTATCTTGAAGATCCCAATCTAGCCACTCTCTCTTTAGAAAATTACTAAAAGCATTGATTTTTGCCACCTCCTCTAATTAATCCTTTATCCTGGGTAGCTGTTTGCTGAGGGTTCCGCTAGTGTCAAGATACCTTGGTGATCATGCGCTCTATAAAATAATTACTTGCTTACTTACTAACTAGATAATCTTAGTTCCTCTATTAATAATGCCTTTCGAGCTGCCTTGGTCATTTTACACATGATTCCTAATGCCATAATCTTTGGATTGTTAACATTGATCTGGAGATTATTGTCTGTAATAAAGGAAAACACCCTAGTAATTGAGTTTGTAGGCCAATCTGTGCCATGAGTAAAATCACTAGACCACAGCTTTGTTGTGTTGACTTTATCAAAGTGATGGAGAAGTCAATAAAATATGCAAAAAGATTTGGCGACTTTTTTTGGCAAGCTTTCTGGGCCAAAAAGGATAGTGCTACTAAGTTATCTAAGGTGGAACAATTCTGCCGAAAACCTGTCTGGTGAAAAGATATTAGCTTAATTTCATCCACTGAATTCTGAAGGTAATATAATATATGTCTTGCAAATATTTTTCCCTCTGCGTCTAATCGTGAGATCAAACAATAGCTTTGCAGGGAGCCTCTAGGTCCTCTTTTATAAATGGGATATAAAATGAAACCCTTCTAGGATGGTAGAACCTGTACTGCGTAGATGACTGCATTAAATATAATAGTTAGAAGAGATCCCCTTCGTGATGGGTCAGGTTTCATGATCCCTACTGGCAGTCCATTTGGACCCGGAGCGCACGAAGATTTTGAGGAGATGATAAGTCGGTTGGTTTGTACTTGTGAAATAACATAGTCGTCTAACCCTGTCCCCTCTCTTTGGTCCATCCATTCACTTTCATGACCACCATACAAGTCCATTAAATATTCTTTCCAAATCTTGTACGGGATAAAGTAGACTCCACCTTTCTTGCAGCTTTCAGATCCAGTACCTATTCATAGCCAAAACGTATATGGATTCTATGAGGAGATTGGGTCCTGCAATTTTGTCCAGGTCTCTTCTTGACTATTCCTGTGTTCTTCTTGGAATAACAAAGTCATGTCAAAGGGAAAATGGGAAACAAAAAAGATTCTGATGGAAAGGCCTTACCCACTCTATGTAGCATGCTTCATCATTTGCCAGTTCGTTCCACCATGTTACGATGATACTAGCATGGTGCTCTCGACCTCCTTGAGAGGGAAATCAGAATAACTATTCTTTTGGTCATACCAGGGGTCCAAATTTTTTAATATAAAACGTGTGTTTAAACCCCAGGCTTTCACTTTATTTTGGAGTACACATGGCTTGATTAAAAACACTGAAGATGTTACAGTGAATCTAAGTCTCGAAAATCCTATCTGCGACTCCTTTGCCAGTATGTTTCGGCCATGATAAGATCCCTCAAAGGAGGATCTAGGACCTTCGTCCGGACAGTCAAAGGTTCCCCTTTTCATGTCCTTTAGAAACTAATTCAAACATGCAGGTAAGAAAAGAATTGATTTTGCTTCTCGTTTTCTGAGACGAATACAGAAATAATCACTTTGCCATACCTTAGAGTGGTTCATGTTATGTACGGCAAACAGACCTCTATCTCTCTGTTGGTGTGAGCTATTATGTTGTACAGACCCCTCAGGATTTCGCGGCTTTGTGTGACAAATTTTGCAGGCAAAGAAATAAAAATGTGTGGCCCAAAACCTCAAATTTTGCAATATTTTTGCTGTAGGCAAATAATTTGCATGCTACAAACATATGCACAGACTGTGCTCTGTCATGGCAGGAGACTGTGCTATGTCACAGTTTGTAACCTTGCAGAGTCTCCAGCAGCACAGCACCTCAAAATGGAAGATGTCTGATGCCACAGAGAGCAGGTTACAATATGAACTGTGCTATTTCTGGCGTCAGACAAACCTGCCTTACTTGTAGTGTGCAGGGCTGTGGTGGGCGTTGTGGGGATGGAGAAGAAACAGGGGTTGTGGCATATAAAAACAAGCATTGGCATAGCCAATAGGTCTCGCATTTGGGACCTTATAAGTATTTAGTTATGCAACTGTTGCATGGCTAAACACCTATAAGGTCCCAAAAGTGAGACCTATTGGCTATGCCAATGCTTGTTTTTAAGCTTATGAGCATGATGACAGATTTGCAAGTGGTGATGGGGGATGGGGGGACAATTTAAGAGATGCGAGCGAGTTCCATTTAAGTGAAGTAGGGCCAGGTTGCCGTAATTGTGGTTGAAGTGTGGAGCAATAAAGGAGCTGGGTGAAGGGGGATTGTGAATTATTTTTTAAAGCGAGTTGAGGTGCCTGCGATATCCCGGGAAAAACAGTGGACGGGACGGGGAGAGTCAGCCATTCAGTGGCACCAGCAAGGGATAGAACGTAGGGATGGTTTAAATAAATTAATTTAAAAAGCATGCCAAATGGGAAGGGGATTAGGTGGGGGAAGCAACTCAGAGAGCAAGTGTAAGGGGAGAGCAACTCACAAGAAAGAGAGTAAACAAGCGGCGAAAGTGAAAGTGATTGCGATCGCGATCAAACATCAAAGCGGCCGCGAAAGTGAAGGCAATCGTGGTCAAGCGCGGCACGCGTGCCCGCGCACATGCACCATAGCTCTAGGCTGGCTTGGTAGCACTTTTTGGAGCCCTCTCAATAAGTCTCGCCAGACCAGCGCAAGCGCTGGGTCAGACGAGACCTAAAAAAAGAGGAGACATTTGTGGACAAACAGAAGACAGAGGGCAGTGGAGGGCAGGGCCAAGTAAGGGAGCAGAGAGCAGCTCTTCAAGCGGGGTAGTGAATGTAGTGCTGTGCAAGATGGAGTGAAGGCAGTGCTGTGCAGGGCAGAGTGCAGTGTGAGTCAGTCTGCACCACTGCACCTCCAAAAGGGGCTCCCACAATGAGCCTGTCTCACTCCCAGAAGTGACTACCATCATCAGCAGCCCCCACACCCACAAGGCTGGAACATTGGGCTCCCTCACACACTCACTTTCATCCAGGAGGGCTTACTCAGTCAGCTTGTCTCACTCACACAGGTGGCTGTCACAGTCAGCAGCCCCCCACCCACTCCCCAGAGGATGTAATGGACTACAACTCTCAGCAGAAAAGAAGATATATATTTTTACAATTGTTTATTTATGTAAATTAAAGTCATATGTACTTTCCTCAATCCTTGTGGTAACCAACTATGGTGAGAAAGTGGTTTTGAATGTAGTATGTATGTGTGGCAAGAGCTGAGTTCTTTGTGAAGCCTTGGAGTTGATCCTAAGGGGAATTTGGTAAACGTGCGGCTGCTATCAGCACCAGTTCCCAACACGCCACACCAACAACCCCCGGTACAGCTAAAATCCGCACCAATTTCTCACCCCCTACATAGGGTGACCAATCCTCCATAAATTTCAAGGACCATCCGTAATTTGGATCTCATGTCTGTTGTCTGTGAGGATCCTTTTTACAGACGCCTTTTGTCTGTAATTTTGGATCTTGCAGGGAACAGAGCTTTTCCCCTGCGAGAGGCCTCAGCTCCCTGGCGGGGCCGACTCGCACTCATCTTGGGAGCATAGGAGCAGCCCCACCCGCCCGTTGTCATTCTGTCTGTCGCTGATTGCCGCATCCAGAATGACAATGGGGCAGTTTAGGCTCTTACAGCATGTGGTGGCCTCCTCCTGCTGTGGTCTAGGGCAGGGCATTCTGTTAGGGTTAGGTGAAAGAAATTTACAAAACAAAAGTACAAAGTTAAAAAGAAGAGGCTATAGTTCTTACACCGTCTCATCATTTCAGAGCTGAAGCATTTTTATTATTATATAAAACAAAGACATAGGTGCTTCTTTTTTATTTATTTTATGCAACATCCATTGACAACGCCAATGGTCCTAGCTTGTTGTAGGGCTAATGTTACTGGATGCAATGATAGAAACAGCAAAATACCAGTCGGGCGGCACATTATGCTCAGCATATATTTTAAGTTGAGGTGTTTTAAGCCATGCCCTTAATTACATCAGACATGCCCCTTGGAGAGACCCCCAGTTTTTTCATCCCACTTAAAGCCCTGGAAACAACACCATGTCACAGTCACCTCACGTCCTGGCATTGTGCATCATGCATGAGTCATGACTTCCAAGTTTTCAGACTGCCAATGTGCAGGGGCGCAATGAACCCTCCCCCACCTCACCCCACCCCTTGCTTTAGGAACTACAGCGTGGGTGAAGTTCTTGATGGGCCTCTTCTGCAACTGGATGGGTGGGTGGATGGGTGAAGGATGGGTGGCTAAGTGAAAGAGGAATGGAGAGAGAAAGGGATAATGGATGGATGAATGATAGCATGGATGAATGATTGACAGAATGGATGGGCGAATGGGTGCATGGATGAGAGGAAAGAAGAATGTAAAGATGGATGAGTGAAAGAATGCATACATGAGTAAAAGGTGGAGAGCTGGAAGAAAGGATGGATGGATGGATGAGTGAAAGAGTGAATGGGTGGACGGATGAGTGACTGGGTGGATGGATAAGTGAAAGGATGGCTGGATGGGTGAAAGGGTAAATGGTTGGATGGATGAGTGAATGGATGGATGGATGGAAGAGTGGATGGATGAGTGAAAGGGTGGATTGGGTGAAAGGATGGATGGATGGATGGATGGATGTAAATGTTTGCATGTTTTGTTTTAGGTGTAAGGTTTTAGGCAGAGCCTCATTGTGCCATGAGCTGTGCTTTAGATGTATATTGTGTTTGTAGCAATAGGCAAGGCGTCAAAAATAAACTATGTAATAGTGTATTGACAGTGCATTCTTTAAGAAAGCTGCAGGGAAAAGCACCTTTGTGACTTCCGTCAGATTGTGCAACTCTCTACGAAGCCCAAATAAGCAAAGTCAGATTCCATATTTTAAGTTCCACTGGTTGAAGCACCCATAATGCGTTCCCTATCGTCGGTTCATCGCAGCAATCCTCCCTTTAGTTCACCTATGCATGTCGCTTTACATCTCAGAATGGCACTCAGATATGAGATGCTAGTAACAAAGTCTATCCAAGCAGATCTTCCTGACCACTTCTCTCACCAAACACGCCTGCTCAGGACCATGAGTTGTAAACAAAATATCAGACTGGACAACCCAGTGCAGTAACCATATAAATAGATTATTATCATATGAAATACCACAAAAAGACCTGCACAGTTGCTCAAAGCTGCATGCATACCGAAAAACAGTGAAGTGCACGATTGTCTCAACCTAATATAAAACTTATTTTGACTTGTACTTAATTGGTTGTCTATTTACGTAGTTTTATACTAGGGCGCAGCTTCCTCTGATGTGTCTGTAAAACGTACCCTTTGTCCCGAAGTTTTGTCCTGAATTTTGACCTTCTGTCCTGAATTTGTGTCCTGAATTTTGACCCAATGTCCTGAATTTTTACACTTACCATCCTGAGTTTGCACCCATGGCAGTTGGTCACCCTACCCCCACATGACTGCTCTTCCACAAGCTGGGTGTTGGAGTGTTGTCCAAGGGCCTGCAGAGTCCTCAGCGGGCACACTGAAAAGTGTGAGGCGGGCTGCAGGCTAATTGCACAGGAGGGGGCTCTGGGCATTTCAAAGCCCCAGTGGGATTACTGGGGGAGCGCTAGATGAGACCATAAGAGGCAACACCAAATTATGTGTGATGGCTCACAAATCCTTGATACTCACCAGAAAATGGAACTCCACCTTCAGGTTTAAGACCCTTCATGGGTGCAGATTTCTGAATTCATGGAATTTACAGATGTTTCCAAGACTGTGGATAGAAAACTTACCCGCTTTATTGGGGCACTTCTGGAAAATATTTGTAAATTTGCACTTGCGAATACTCAAGTTTTAAGTGCATACAGGGGAAAATTATGCGCAAACAGCCTCCATTGCATAATGGCAATTGTATGTTCATTTTTTTTTTCCTTTTGCTTACACCCCCACTAATTTTGGCCATGCTTCCTTTCCAGCCCAACCATGGGAAGGGATTTGCTCCTTCTCTTAGCAGGAATAAACCTCTCACCATCTCAAGGGTTGGAATGGGTCAGAAAAACTTCAGAGTTCGAGTGTACTCACGACCGGTCTTTAGTGTGTAGGAGCTGGGCAAATGCCCAGGACGCCGACCTCCACAGAGACCCTGGAGCTCCATGCAGCAGCCTCCCTATGACTTAGATTCAAGAAATATGTGGGAGGTGCCAAATTTGGTTTTGAACAGGGAGGGCGCTCTCTGAGCAAAGGCCAGCTCTGCGCGTATTCACAAACTTTTCAGGTCATCCCTGTCCTGGAATACTCACTCCCGACCTTGAAGTCAGATTTACTCAAGAGCAATATTACATTACAGTAGGACAGGGGCGCCTCCTCCGTAATGGCGGAGAAGCGTCACCCCTCTTGTCAGTCAGTCACAGAAATATAAAATAATAAAACAATATCATGTTATTGTTTTGTGACTGACTCTGGCATGCGTGTAGAGTGGGGCCGGGCAATGACAGGTGGTGGGCACTTATAAGTGTGCATGTAAGTTTGGCCGGCTGTCCTACGCCGGTCCAACAGACATGCACATTCCTATTCCTCCAACGCAGATGTGTTCACAGCCGAGTTGGAGAAAAGATGCAGTCAGGCAGTGTCTGAGCAGAAGAACAGGCTGCTCAGACCAATCCTGGCGCTGCTCTCATAGCATGAGAGCAGCGTCTGGATTGGCTGGGCAGCCTCTGCCTTCCCAGAGACCGCTGGGAGAGTACTGAGGCGGCCGTCGGAGGCAGCTACGAAAGGTAAGTGTTGTGATCTCTGTAGAAAGACACCTGGAGCCAGGAGGTATTCTTAAGCCATCTTTATTCAGTCTCCAGTTCAGGTTACGTCTGTCTACTCCAGCCAGCCTAGTGTGGTACCAGCCCCACCAGGAGCAGCCTCCCTAGCTGCTCAGCCCATCTTCAACTGCCAACACTCATCCACTCAGACACCCAAGCATTCCATGCATCACAGGCACACCAACATTCTATGACCATCTCACGCTCTGGCTGAGCAGCTAGTGGCAGCAGGGCTGGACTAAAATGATAATCAATTAAGTAGGATATAACATTATCCCTTTTTCTTCAACGAAAACAAAACACGCAAGTAATAAAACATCAAGGAAGAACTATCCACAAGCAAAATGAATAATGGTACAAGTCCCACAGATGCAAACATAAAAATTAAAACATCGCAGTACAAAGAACCATTATACACAGAAAGAACGGAAAAGATAAATACATTTGATAAGCAATATCTCCCATCCCTCCCTAAAAGAATAAAACATTTTGAAGCAACAATAACATTACCAGAAATACATTTGAAGCATTTTGCATTAAACACTATGACGTAATGCACTACAACGCAAAGGGTAAAAGACCCCACACAACCAAAGCCCCAATGTATAACTAAAAGTAGCTCTAAAGATAGCATACCCTACAACTACAATCCCAAGAGAAAGGGAAACAAACAAGTATATGGATCGTCACCCATAACAACTCCCGTGAAGGGATGTACATTAGTACTGTGCACAACTATTTATGGACTAAACCAGAACCCAACCCAGTGTGAGGGTTAACCTAGGTACTCCAAACCCCTTATAGAGGTTACAAACGAGCTCTTGACCCCCTCGTGGAGGTTACATACCCCATATGGGAATAACAAACATAACTAGTCAAGGAGCTATTACCCAAAACCTTCCCACGTGTATGGGAACAACGTGACGACCACCCACAGGAAAACAATCACTGTAAAATGAAGACCCATCCTCAAACTATACACCTGTGGCATCACAACTTTTTCCTCTTGTCACAATACTAAAAATTAAAGCCATTCCGTTAACTGTAAAACAGTAGTACATTGTGCCCCTCACCGGTGAGCGATATCCCATCCTCGTCGCCAAAATAAATGTTGTGATCTCTGTAGAAAGACACCTGGAGCCAGGAGGTATTCTTAAGCCATCTTTATTCAGTCTCCAGTTCAGGTTACGTCTGTCTACTCCAGCCAGCCTAGTGTGGTACCAGCCCCACCAGGAGCAGCCTCCCTAGCTGCTCAGCCCATCTTCAACTGCCAACACTCATCCACTCAGACACCCAAGCATTCCATGCATCACAGGCACACCAACATTCTATGACCATCTCACGCTCTGGCTGAGCAGCTAGTGGCAGCAGGGCTGGACTAAAATGATAATCAATTAAGTAGGATATAACAGTAAGTTTGTAAAAATTATTATTTTCCCGTCCCTTCTCTGTCCCGCCCACCTGTCGGTCCGTCCCCACCTTTGTTTTTGGTGGCCGCCACTGCTGTAGGATAGCAAAGTTCAACTGTAACTCGATTTACACAAGCAAGTGTACATTTAAATCATTCCTTGTGCTCGTAAATGAAGTTATTTTCCTGTGTACATTTGAATTCACAGGTACAAATTGCCTGGTGACATTTTTTCCTCATTTAACAGAGGTGCTGAGCATTTTATTACTTTTTCATAATTGTAATACAATTCAATTTCCATGAAATAGTATTAATCAGAAAGTCCTTTAATGTTTGAAATCTGCAGCAAACAATAACAGTAGCAATTGAACTGGTCGAAGGAACTGGTCCTGACTGCATCTCTGGTATAGTAGACACCCTGTGGTCATCATCTTATGACCCAAATCCAGTCAGCATGCCCCAAAAAGCGTTGCTGCTATACCTGTGCAGATGCAACAAGCCCTAATTCCTCAAGAAGATAAAGGACCCTGGAACACTGACATTTTTTCTTAGTTTGACAGAGCCTGGGCGTTGTCAAATGTGCCGCGGAAATTAAAACGTTTAATTCTCCCAGAGATAGCATCTCGCGGGACGAAGAAAGACAGCAGACTCATTATGCCTGACAGATGGCTAGGAAACCGTGAGAGGCTCCGTTTGAACAAAGACCACAGAAGACTCGGGATACCTGAGAAGGACGATTTCCCCCACAATTAACCCGATATGGAATGGTTTTGTCAATGTACTTACTTTTTTCGTAGCTTGTCGGTAGGACACATTTCAGTTTCCTGGGATACTTTAGGGATGGGAGGCAGGTTATCAGTGTTTAATTTGTTCAGGTGGTTTCCAGTGCCCAGCACCAGCATTTAATTGTCAGCAGCGGCTCTAGTGAAAGTCCACCACATGGTGGCCCTGTCTTTTTAATTTTGAGATGAGCACAGCAACCGTGTTTATTAAGTCAATATACACTGAAAATGAATAATACCAGCCTATCATGCCATTATTATAGCTTTGTGTGGCTTTATAGCTTTGTGTGGCCTGAAATAGCCTGAATTGTCACACTTTTAGGAGTGCGATGGTTGAGTGTTATGTTGATACTGCCATTGGCAGCGCTGGCAGGGTGTGGGTGGTACAGGCTGCAGTGTCCTTTCAAGCAGGGCCCTGGCACCTAATC
Source organism: Triturus cristatus (assembly GCF_964204655.1). Classification (NCBI taxonomy): domain Eukaryota; kingdom Metazoa; phylum Chordata; class Amphibia; order Caudata; family Salamandridae; genus Triturus; species Triturus cristatus. The sequence goes on along the minus strand of NC_140591.1, from coordinate 1,237,753,015 downwards.
TTTTACAAATTAGCCACTGGGTTAGACTAGTGTGTGCACACCTAGGGGTTTATTTAGGAGCCCCTTGCACCACCGGTGCGTCACTTGTAATATGGGAAAAAGTGACGCACCGGCGGCGCTGACCAAGGGGCTTTTTTAAGTAAGATCCCTAATGCCTGGTGGGGGGGACCACATTGGAACACACCTCGGGAAGAGCCCCACGCACCCACCTGTGCAGGGGTACGTTTCTATGGTGCACACACCACAGGAAGGATCTTGCTTTTCGGTGCTGGTGGGCCTCTTGTAATTGTGAAATACTCTCAACAAGCATTGGCAATGCCAATAGCTCTGGCTTATGAATGCACTATCAAGCCAGACTTAAAAACCCATGTACGTTAATGACTGTCTCCTCCTATCTGTTCTTCTGCCCTAGAAAAACCCCATACATTACCTAGTTAGTTAGGACACTTTAATAGCTTTACAATGCCATGTACGTGAACCTTAAGTCCAAGCTCAGGCAGCAGGATAAATAAAATGTTCACAGCTATGTGAAGGGCAAGTGCACAACTTTTAAACATGTGATCCGGGTCTCAACATGTGGGAGCTAAAGACTGTCTCCTGGTGGTTCTCACAACATTGTCTGTATACAGCTGCGCTGTCAAGTTAGACCATAAACAGCAGGGCGATGCATGAGAAACTCTGGCTCATGTCAAATCAAGTGCTTCAGGTTTTTTTTCTTGATACTGCGCAGCTTGTGGTGTTGGAAGTCTTTATGTTGAAATGCCAATGAAACATTAACCCCCAAAAAAAAGAAAGAAAGAAAAAAGAACCCATTGACTCCACACCAGTATCCTTCTGACCAACGTCTGCATACATAGAACATGCATCTGGCAGGATGTCTCCCACGATGCACCTCTCTTCCACCAGGCCAAAGTGGGCAAAGTGGTAGGTGCTAGGCCAGTAAAGTGATGTCTTGGCCTGCGGAAGAGGCAAACAGCTCTTGGCTGGAGAACTTCTGCTTTCCATCCAGGAGCTACTGGCCGCTTGGTTTGGTCAAGTAAGTAGCTACAACAGGTCTAAATACCATGACCTTCCAAGGCCATTCAGGAAAGAGGGTGCTGAGGCAAATTATATCTAGTCAACAGCCTTGCTGTTATCACTGAGCTATGGGCACGCTACATTTTCACTGAGTGAAAACGTTACCATAGCAAGGAAATGGCGCTATCCTACGCCTCAGATGACGGCATGCAGGGATTCAAATAGGCCTACTCCTGATAGTAACTACCACAGCCACTCTTGCCACAGTGATGGCATCCCACAACTAGTGCTTAGCAACTTTACAGCCACATCCTTGCCATCCAAAAGAGTTTTGTGAAATTCACTTGCTAAAGATCATGTGCAAACTACCCTTTAGGTGTGAATTCCAGAATAACTACTGGTTCTATGTGGTTAAATTGAGTCAGTGTTTTCTAGTTTTAAAGAAAACTTAATTTGATAAACTGTTTCACTGCAGAACCAGTATGAACTGCCTCATTTGTCATGATAAATGGGGTGAGTAAGAAGCCGTTAACTCCTACCTCTGCTCAAAGCTGGTGGTACCACCAACAACTGGACATGTGCAGGAGTGGACACACAAATCCTCTCTTCCTGGGAGAGCCTCCTATTGCAAATATACTTGGTCACTAGGATTTTTCCAAATGGATTCTCCAATTTTCAACAAATTACTTTGGGCATCAATTAGGAACATCTGACATTACTCAATTAAATTGAAAGGAGAAAGCACACCCTTCTTACCATTGTAAGGCTCAGGTTCCTTAAATCTGCATAGATAAATAGATGCTGGAGCCCTAAACTGCTCTGGATAAGCCTATCGGAGAGCTGTCCATGGTCGGTCAGGATAGGGTGACCAGGCGGCCCGGTAGGGGCGGCTGGTGACTTTTGCAAGTACTAGGGCATAAGCTTTGGGGACATGGTTGACTTAGTGAGCAAGTGAAGTGAGCGAGTCTGACTGATATAACTGAGGCTCGGGGTTCTCCTTCTGCAGAAAAGTTTAGAAAAAAGATAGCCAAACTACTCCTTTAAAAGCTATTTTCTATAAAGAATTTAGGGCCAGATGTACGACCATTGATGTTTGCGACTCGCAAATTGCATTAAATTATGAGTCGCAATTTGCAAGTCGCAAACATCAATGTACAACAGTGTCAGAGACACTGTTTGCGATTCCCAAAGGGGTCGCAAATTGCATGCCTCACGCATATTAATGAGGCTGTCGCAATTTGCAACCCCAATGGGAATGAATGGCACTCCCAGGGATGGTGGCCTGCAGGGGTCAGCAGACCACCATGTCTGGGACTGCTTTATCAATAAAGCAGTTTTTTTTATTAACTGCAACCCTTTTTCCATTCAGGAAAACGGAATGCATTTAAAAAAAAAGAAATTAAATGTTTTTGTTTAATTTTTTAAGGGCAGGTAGTGGTTTTCGTACCAATTCACAAAGGGGAAGGAGTCATCTGGGGACCCCTTCCCGCTTGCGAATGGTTTACCACCCTCTTGAAGAGGGTGGTAAACTGCAAGTGTTTTGCGACCGCAAATGCGGTTGCAAAACATTTTTACACAGGGTTCAGAGTCGCTATTAGGAAGGGACGCCCTTGGAACGCCCCTTCCAAATAGCGAGTCGCTAATCCTATTTAGCGAGTCATAAATCAATTTGCGACTCACTAAATAGGATTTGTACATGGGCCACAGTTTTTTTGCGGGCGCAAACGGGTCTAAAACCCATTTGTGCACGCAAAATAACGCCGTACATCTGACCTCTAGTGAGAAAGCAATATGGTTTATGAAGCAAGTCTGAAGGTGTCCTCTTTATATATTTACAAACCGTAAAGAATTGAGATTTCAGGTGAAAACCTGAAAGACTTTCCTGTATCTTGCAGTATAAAGGGGCATATTATCAAGACAGGCGATAAAATTATCGCCGCTTTAGCGGCAGAAGACTGCCGCTAAAACTGCGATAATGGGCTTGATAATATGCTCTATGTAATTCCAATTGAAGCCCATGTTAGACGTCCTTCACATTTAACATGGGCTTCAATTGGAATTCCATAGAGCATATTATCAAGCCCATTATCGCCGTTTTAGCGGCAGTTTTCTGCCGCTAATGCGGTGATAATTTTATCACCTGGCTTGATAATATGCCCCTAAATATTTTCAAGAGTTACACGATGCCGCTTTGCTATTTTATGATAGGTCAAAGATGTGACTAGACTGCACACATATCTCACTAGCAAGTGCATTAATCAGTAGATGTTTCACACTGAGGCTACTGGAAGGAACTGAAATGCTGGGTACACAAAGATCCCTGTTGCATGTGCCTTACTCCCATGCTGTATTTTAAAATGCAGTCTCTTTGTGACCAATTAAGTGAACCAGATATATTTATTGTCATCCTTTGTCCTCGATATAAACTTGGCCACACCTCTGTCAGTGAACCCTACATCCTCCCATCCTGGGCTGATCTCACAAACTATTCTGCCAGTCCATTAACTCAGGCACTGATCACTGTATCACTCTAAGAGTACACATCAAACCCCCCAAGGCTAGGATTGGGATGAACTATAGCACCATCTACCCACAGCACTAGTTTGACAGTGCACCTTACCAAATGTGAAACTTACATTGCATTACCAGTACACCTGAGCTCACTCAGTTCTAGGGACTACACACTGCTCTCATACAGGATCTTGCACCATTCAGGGTTGGAGCGTCCACACTGCTCTGACGAAGCACCTGAAACCAAACACCTGAAACCATCTGGTCCACGAGTCCTTGCTCCATCAATCCCCTCTCTGATCCAGCGGCGCACCAGCAACAGATACTCCAATACAATATACTCACCTGGGCCCATAAACACACATACACACACAGGCTAGTAAAACCGCTGGAGTCAAAGTTTATGTTATTTCTTGCTTTAAGATTAGTTTCCTTTCATTTCTAACTAATATTTTCACTGATCAAAAAGTTATTTCCTCTGGTTGATGGACCATTAGTTGAACTAGTTGATGGTGAAATGACATTCATAATTTCTCTTAGTACCAATGACATATCCACAGACTCTGGAAAGTTTTAAGTCTTTATCTAAATTAATTTGCATGTGAACCACCTCAAAGTACAGTACAAACCCCGTTAGTCATAGGAGAGAAGATTCAATAACTCATTCATTAAACACATACTTTTACACTTGCAATGACTTATACTCAGAAAGGGGAGGACAGAGAGAAAAGAACATCTGCTCATTCACGGAAATAATAGTTACCTAGGATGGTGTGAAAATCAACCCCCTGGCCAAAGAGGTGGTAAGGATCCCCTGGGAAGATCAGGCGACAAAAGCTTCAGGACAGGATTCAGGACAGGATAGATGACCTCTCTAACACCAATGCTTGCGTAGCACCCCTCTCTGACACTCTCTTCCTCCTCGAGATTCTTCAGCGATCTTCTTCTAAATCAATTAATTAAAGATAGATGGTTCTGCATTCAATTCTTTATCAGTATTTCTTATCACTCCGACAGCATGCCGAGCTCTGCAGCATTCAGAAAATCTCCGTCTGACTAACTAACAAAGACTACCTCAATTATACTCTTCGATATTCATGTACCACCCATTAATGTTTCAATATCGTAAAAATACTAACTCTGATTGGACAAGCAAGGGGGGAAGATCATCACACCATGCTTAAGTGGTTTCATAGTCTATCAACCAATTGTTCATAAATCCAACCCCTTAATTTTTATTCAAAATATTTATTGCCACCCGTATTCACATTTTTTAAGCAACATTTGTTTATTTTTCCCATGTATGTCTATTCATCCAGAAGTCTTCAATGATTGTTCCCAGGGTATGTAACGTTTGTGTCTTTGGATTGCATTCAAGTACATCGTCTCTCTTCCGGCTATATTTCACCATGCATGTGCGGAGGGTCACCTGACTAACAGACTCTAGACTCATATAAGAGGCCCAAATGCGCACTAATAAAAGAGTCAGAAAGAAAAATATTAATTTCAAGAATCAATGGTTTCACTGCATATCACCTATCTCTACTCTAATCCCATTTACTTATTAATGCTTTCCCCGCATTAGCATTAGTAAAATAGCTTGGTTTAGTTTTGGCAAAGCAGATGCCAAGCATGTGAGTTTTCAAGCCGCCATCTTAATATAGTCTGCGCGTGCGCAAGAAATTCCCTCCAAGCGACAGCTCGTCATACTGCGTAGATGCAGTTGAAGCATGCGCAATAAAGATTTCTCGTTAGCAGCCATTTTAGAATTTCGCTCGAGTTACCTAATAGTAAAAGACATAAGCAAGGTTCGCTGTCTCTTATGTTCAATGTTGTGCGTATTAGTTTTATGCAATACATAATTAGTACATTGTTAATGAGTTAAATGAGAGGTTTTCTTCCGAGCAAGTCTCTTTTCTACGAGTCCTTGCTCCATCAATCCCCTCTCTGATGGCATTTGAGCCATCACAAATCACCCATCCCTATCAGATGCCAACTTAACATATCTCAATTTCTTCTCCTCCCTTTTCATTTTTGTTCTCATCTTTGTTTTTCAAATCTTTCATTCGTTTATACAATTTCCCTTTCATTTCTTCTAGTTGGATCTCTTCATACTTTCTTTTCTTTCCCTTTCCATTCACTTCATATTATCTTCTTTTCCCTTTGTTTCTGCAGTATTTACACCATGTCATTATCGTTTGAACCATTATTGTTATACCAACTAATGAAAAGACTGCTTGAACTATAATACCTTTACCAAGATTAGTGAACCAAGTCCCTATTGAAGTAATACTCTTTGTTAGTCTCTCCCATATACTGTCAACCTCCAGTGGTTTAAATTCTTCTTGAAGTTTTGTAATATTCTTAATATATCCTCTGATTTCTTTGCTTTTATCCGGTATGTAAGTGCAACAATGTTGCACTTTCAGCATTTTACAGACTCGGCCTTCCTTTGCCAATAATATATCAAGCGCAAGTTGTTTTTGTAAAACCATAGACCTAATTGCAACCATTTCTATATTAATCATCAAGAAACCCCCAGCAGTATCCGTCGAAAGACGATCAACTACTGTTGACAATTGACAAATTCTATGTGAATTCAGAATGACTCCCACTGAAGGTATCAATGCACCAAAAATGCCTCTTATTATTTTTGAAAAACTAGCTCTCTTTCTTCGTGTTAGTTCATTAGTGTTTTCATTGCTTCCAGTGATTCTTTTTACATTATATATCTTCGGAAATACTATTCCAAAGTAGCAACTCCCGTACCACCGTGCAGGCAGCTTATAGTAAGCATTATTCCCACACACGTAGTAAACCCCAGGAAATACTGGATCAGTTCCCCCTTTTAGTCCCCAACCTCTCAAAATCAGGAAGTTATGTTCACATTCACTGGAACCAATAAATACGTTATTATAATCCTTCTTTAATCTATGGAGGCAGGTTTCCTTGTCTTTACAAAGTCTAGGGACATCGCAGCATGAGCTTTGCCAGCTGTATAAATACCCTCTTTCTCAGCCCATGGTGGAATGTGGGTTTTCTGTTCATTAGCTTTTCTTTGGAAACCCTGTCTCCTTTCTTCAACTAAATTCAAAAACACTTTCTCCTCTGCACGTAATGTGCATGCTAAATTATTTTTGTGTGTGCGTTTACTATATCTATTGACTTCATCGTTAAGAAAAATTCACCCATGAACTGTCCATCTGGACTTCTAAGTGCTGGATTCATATTCTTTCGAATAGGAATTTCTGAAAATACTACATCTAAATTTGAATAATAATACTGAAGTATTCCTGTTCTATAAAATAGACTTGTCAGTACACTACATGAAATGTCGTATGTTAAAGGTAAATGGTGATATGTGACTCCTTCTGCCACTGAAGCTGGTAATTTCATACAAACAGAACAATCACTAATCTCCATTGTGTCTACATACTGAAACAATAACTTTGTAAATACATTTAATGATGTGTCATTATCTGATATTGTGTGATTTAAATCTGTCTCATCTGCTTCTAATTTTACTCTATCTCCTTTCATGGTAGCTGTCTTTTCAGTAGTATCTGTATCATTCTTCTTGTCTGTTATCATGAGATAAGGAACTGCTACTGATAGAAATAGCCATAGTATGATTACTAATAGAATGCTACCTATGCAAGCCCTACAGCATTTCTGAGTACAACTTCGTTTTGGTCTTTTAGCAACCCTATCTTCAGCCTTTTTAGTCGAAGAAGATTTCTCTTCTTTTCTTTTCTTTACTTGTGAACTCAATCTTTGGTACTTAAAGGAGGTCTCACTTTCCCTTCATCAATCTGTTCAGCATTTATTTCTTCCTCGTCTGTCTCTTCATTCAAATCAAAAATTTTAAACTCTTCTAGCATCACGTAGGTCCACTCAAGATTCTCAGTCTTGGACTTCTTCGGGTGTTTTTCACAATTGACTGTGTTTACTGAGTTTGACTAGTAACTTCATTTACTTGTTCAGGATTTTCACTTGATTTTCTTAAATGATATTTTAATCTTTCAACTCCACCTGGCCAGTTATCACCTTTACTGGCCCTTTTAACTTCCACTGCACTTTCACTTTCTTTGTCTCTCTCAAGAGTGCTTTTATTTTCGTTATGTTGTGGCACAATCTGCTCTCCCTCTTCTTCAGAGTCACTCTCTGTCTGTTCTTGTTCAGGTCTTGTTATTGTGGCTTCATCTGCCTGAACTCGTTCTTCTTCCTCTATCTGTTCCTGTTCGGCTCTTATTTCAAATTGATCGTCTTCTTCTCGAACTTGTTCTTCTTCTCCTACCTGGTCCTGTTTAGGTCTTACTACAATTTGTTCTTCTGCTGCCTGAACGTGTTCTTCCATATCTATCTGTCCCTGCTCAGGTCTTTTGGCCGATTTGCTTGCCGGTGTATATTCTTCTTTCCCTTTCTGGTCCTGCTCAGGGTCTCCAGTAGCTTTGTTCACTTCTTCCTGAGCGTGTTCTTCTACACCTATCTGGTCCTCACTAGTTTCTTGTCTTTCTAATCTTGTTCTACTTCTTGTTTGAATAACCACCTCAGGTATGTCAACCACTGGTATCCAGCCTTCCTGACTTGTGCTCGGTGCTCGGTTGTTCTTTGTCAGTCACTTCAGAATCTGTCACTCTTGATTCTTTGACTGCACAACCTTCAGCTGTCCCAACTGTTTCAGTTAGTTGCGGTTTCTTTGCAGTAGGGGCTGGTTCTTATTTTGTGTGGCTTGCATGGATCCAGTTGGGCAAACCTGCACACTTCAATGCTGTAGTAGTGACCAGTATGACTTGCCATGGATCATCCCACCTGGGTGCTAGGCACGACTTTCTGGAGTGCTTCTTCACTACCACCCAGTCTACAGGATTCAAGTCATGCGCCTGTGCTGGCTGCCTGGCAACTGCGTCTTCTCCAACCTGGTGAGAGACAGAACTCACTTGGTCAGCCAATCCTTTGCAATAGTCCAATACCAGATCATCAGTTATATTCAGCAATTTATGTCCTGGTATAAATGCTTGTCTCATTGTCCTTCTCATGAGTATCTCATGGGGACTCAATCCTGTATTTCTGACAGGAATACTTCGGAGTCCCATTAATACGAGAGGCAATGCATCTGGTCAACTCAGTGATGTGGATGCACACATCTTTGCCAGTTATCGACTTGATTGTGCCATTCAATTGTTCTACCACTCCAGAAGCCTCTAGGCGGTATGCACAGTGCAATGTTTGTTCAATTTTGAATGCTTCACAGATTCATCAAATTATTTCATTATTGTAATGAGGTCCTCTATCTTATTCCAAAGTTACTGGAAAACCAAAATGAGGAATCAACTCCCTCAACAGCAATTTAGCAACTGTTATACTGTCATTTCTCCTAGTGGGGTATGCCTCCACCCATCGTGAAAACAAACACACTATGACAAGGATCTACTTCATTCATTTGCTTGGTGGTAACTCTATGAAATCAAGCTGTAATCTTATGAATGGTCCTTCTGCCTTTCCAATTTTTCATCAACTGGCTACTGTCTTCCTGCCTGGATTTATTTATTGACAGACTAAGCATCTCTGCGACTACCCTAAATGTTGAGTTATACCAATCTTGTCTGAATAGTCTGATCATAGCATCCCTGCCTATATGAGTGTCTCCATGATACATTCTGGCCATCTGAGAGAGCAACCAGTCTGGCATAGCTGGTCTGCCATCAGGGTATACCCACATGTCATCTCCTGCCCTCCTTTCACAACCTGATTTTATCCAATGTTCATTTTCATTTACCTCTACCTTATCCTGCAATTGTCTCACTTCATCCCACGTTTCGAAAGCTGAGAATAACATAAGTTGGCAGCTGATTCCACATGTTTCAATTTTCTTATTCAATGACACATTATTTCTTGCGCAATATTGAGCAATCTGGTGAGAATATCGATTACCGGCCGCCACATAGTCATTTCCTGACTGGTGAGCAGCACACTTGACCACTGCTATTTCTTATTGCTTCCAACAATTCTTTCACAAATTTCCCATTTCGTATGGGGGATCCTGAAGAAGTCAGAAATCCCCTCTGCATCCAGAGCTGGCCAAAGACATGCACAACCGTGTAACCATATTGACTGTCTGTAAATATGGTTATCTTCCAATTTTTCCCAATTTTGCATGTCTTTATTAAGGCCACCAATTCAGCTACTTGTGCAGAATTGACTCCCGGTAAACAGGATGCTTCAATTACCCCAGATAATTTGCAAACAGCATAAGCTGCACTCAGTCCTCCTCCTTCAATCCTTAAACAAGAGCCATCAACAAATATCTCGTGGTCTGGCTCTTTCAGGGGTTCTTCCTGTATATCAGGATGGGGCTTAGTACACATCTCAGTCAAATCCAAGCAATCATGATCCACATCATATTTCACTTCTTCACAACATGGATCTGGCAATAGTGTAGCAGGGTTTACCATTGTACACCTAATCACTGTCACATTTTCTACTCCAAGAATTACTCTCTCATATTTAGTCATCCGACTAGGGGTAAGGTGCTGTGTTAGAGTTCTTGTTAAGAGAATCTCGACTGAATGTGGAACATAAACCTTTACTGGATGTCCCATCACAATTGACTCACTTTGCTCCAGACTCATACAAGTAGCAGCAACTTCTTTTAAGCAGCCAGGTAAAGCTGAAGCCACAGGGTCCAAAGTAGCAGAAAAATATGCTACTGGACGTCGGCTTAATCCATGTATTTGGGTCAAGACTGAAAGCGCACAACTCTCTCTCTGACAACAAAACAGTGCAAATTCTTTTATATAATCAGGCATACCTAAGGCAGGGGCCTCACACAGACAATTTCGCAGTTTTACAAATGCTTCCACACTTTCATCATTCCAATCAATGGGATCCTTCACTCTTTTTCTTGTCATCTGGATCAATGGTTTTGCCAACAAAGCAAATCCTACAATCCACTGCCGAGAGAATGCAACTTCTCCGAGAAACATTCTTATTTCTCTTTGTGTCTATGGTAACTGCGTTTGCTTGATTATTTTAATTCTCTCAGGGGTCACCTTTCTCACTCCTCTTTCTATTTTGTGACCCAGGTACTTTACTCCTGTTTGACAAAATTGCAACTTCTCTGGAGACACTTTGTGTCCCCGTCAGCCAAATGGTTCAGCAACGCGATTGAATCAGTAACACAATCTTCTCGAGATTTCGATGCCACAAGTAAGTCATCGATATACTGTACTAGAACTGAATTTCTGGGCATAACAAATTTTTCTAGACACTTTTTCAGAATTTGATTGAAAATTGAGGGACTTTCTGTATACCCTTGAGGAACACGGTTCCATGCCAAAATAAAATCTTCAAATTTAAAAGGAAAAAGATACTGGCTGTCAAAGGAATGGAGAAAAAGGCCTGACATAAATCAATTACTGTAAACCATCCTGCATTCCAGGGTATTTGATATAGAATCACTGCTGAATTTGGCACTACAGGACAAGGCACTACAATTTTATTAATCTTTCTTAAATCCTGCACTATCCTGTATTTTCCACTAGGCTTTTTAAGTCCTATTATAGGCGAATTGCAAGAACTACTCATTATTTCTTTCAAAATGCCCTGTTTAATCATTCGGTCAATTTCTGAAGCCACTCCGGCTTTCACTTCTGGACTCATTTTGTATTGTCTGGTGTTGGGATAAACTGCAACTTCTTTCACGGTTACTTTCACTGGGTCTACATTTGCCATTAGCCCTATTTCTTTTCCAGTGAAATCACATACTTCTGGATTCACTGTAGTTTTCAGTTCTTCTGGTAAGTCATCTTTCATCATTAAGGAATACATTTCATCTATTTCTGTGCCCTGTTTTGCAAGCATTATCTTATATACAATATCTTCATCAGGGGTTTGTAAAGCAACACATCCGGTGTGCAATAAATTGTGCAGTTCATTTTGCACAACAGATCTCTTCCTAATAAATTCACTGGACTAGAATCGAAGACTACAAATCTGTGCACGTCTTTAAAATTTCCGATGTGCACTTCAATGGGTTCTGTAATTGGGGTTCTAATGTGTTGATTTGAGACTCCGACTACTTGGATCGCTTCTCCCGAGAGGGGTAGGTTTGGGATGTCTGCTGTTCTCACAGTAGAATGGGTAGCACCAGTATCCAACAGAAAAGTGATATCATTGCCTTCCACTTTCCCATCAATAAATGGACCTGACTGATCTACCGGCAAGGATGCGCCAAATACTCACTCCTCTTCCTCCCCTCTCAGGCACCGTCATTGCTCATGTTCAATTTCATAATTATTCTGTAAAAGGTATTGTGAAATCACAGAATTTTTCTTCCTCCTTCCTCCTTGAAATCCGGTGTCCGCACTGTACTTTGGCTGGCCCACAAAATTTGTCATAGGAGCAGGTGGCACCTGACACTGCTGATTAACTACCTGCTGCGGCTGATTCATAAGCACCTCATTCTGCGTCTGTGGATTTAAATTTTGGTTTGGCCCATTATTATTCTGGATATTTTTGCACTCGTTTTTCCAATGTCCAAGCTTACCGCACCCATGACAAGGAAACTTCTTCTTTGCATCCTCTCTATTCATTCGTCCTCTTGCTTTACCACCATTCGCCACTTGATCACTCTGATTCTGTTCTTTCATCTGACCATCAGCCTGACTATTCAACTTAAGCTCCTGATGTTCTGCCAATTTCACTTATGCCCACATCATTTTATCTTTTAGCTTTTTATGTCTTGCCTAAATATCATCCCCACAATACTTTGCATATTTAAGAATATCATCTATAGTTTTTCCCTGCCATCACAACGTATGTTGTTCAATCATCTGACTAACCTCTGGTCTCAAACCATACACAAACCGTTACACAAAATGACCCATATCTTTATCTCCAATGTTCTTGAATCCACTGTACTGCTTGAACACCTGCAGCAATCGCTCATAGTACGCATGTACAGATTCATTCGGCTCTTGAGTTGTTCTATCTATCTTTACCCAGTCTGTTTCTTTGGGAGGGATTTTCCCTTTCATGAAGGTAATCACTTGGTGATATTTCTTCATTACATAATCGGAGGGTACTCCTGTTTTTTAATCTCTTGGATACTCTTCACTGGGCCAATCAATTGTAATTTTGCATTCCGTCCATAAATCAGCAGGCACCACTATATAAAACAAACCATCCAGATCTTTCAACAAAACCTTTGAAAATTTCACAAACCTATCAACCTGTTTGTACCATTCAACTGGTTTCTCTCTTATCCTAGGGAAGTCGTTTGTAAATGACAAAATATCTTGTCGAATCCATGGGACATGAACATATCCACCTCCAGGTACCTCTCTCATGGGACACATTCTTTCATGATTCCTTTAATAAATACGCAGAGGACGCCTCCTTCGCCTGTGCTTCCTCCTTTTTCTTTGTCCACCTTGTCTTCCTCTTGTAAATGTCTCCCCACTTTTGCAAAATAGTCATCAACTTTTTTACCTGAAGCTTTCTACCGGACACATTCATATTTTCTAAATCGTTGTCAGTAAATTCAGCTCAATATGGTTTCTGTAGCACTTTTGATCTCCCTATATCTATTCCCATCTCTGAAGCAAGCTCTGTCATTTCGCATTTCTTGTTATACTCCTGCATATAAACAACAACTCTTCCTCACTGTAAGTATTCAATCTCCCTATTCCCACATGTCCAGCTATCAACTGTTCCAATTCCACTTTCAGTTTATAAATATCCAAAATCTTTGGGGTTGAACTTTGTTTTTCTATTCCCTGTGCCCATCTCTCCAGATCTTCAAGAGTTACTGCTGTTGAACTTCTGGTTCTTGTTGATACCACAGGCCTTCCTTCTTTTGAACTTCTGAGTGTAACTCTTTTTGGGGTTTCACTTACTGATTCTCTTATTGGTAAATCTATTAATGAAATCACTGAATCACACTCACTGGCTTGGTCATCAGTTATTATACTTTCTTTTCTAGGATTATTCAAAGGATTTGTTACAGTTTGTGGTTTTGGGCAATTTACTTTATCTCCATACAAAGGAACAACGGGACCTATGGTTACTGGTATTGTCAATGCTTCAGGGTTTAAATTTAATTGGCTTATTTTCTGTATTAATTCTTCTCTGTTTTTATTTAATGCTTCTTTTTCTTTATCTTGAAGTACCCTACTAACTGGTATATCATGTAATAGTTGTGGAATTAAAGGTGTTCCTATGACTAGTGCATCATCTGATTCACCATAACCTGTCACTTTCATGTGTTTTGTTTTCTCTTTACACTTGCCTCCTGACTGTTCCTCAGCCATTAACACTGGATATAAACCTTCTGATACCATTGCTCTTCTCCATTGCTTCATCTGCCCCTCATGAGACTCACGTAAATATCGGGGAAAAAGTCCCATATATCTTCCACCCCTGTTTTTCTCTTGTTTATATGCCTCAGTCTCCCATTAATCTAAAGTCTCATACTGGGTTAGCCTAGGTCTTGGATCTAAATCATTCATCCGCATTCTCAAATTCTGAAGAATTCTCCCATTAAACGTACCATGTTCAGGAAAAGCTAAAACACCATCACTCTTTGCGTATTCTATCCAATTCTCCATCACACATGTATGATATCCTCTCTCCATCATCATAAATGAAGCAGGTGTTTTAGGTGGCGGAATAGGAATTCCCTCTCCAGTCAACACAAGCTTATCTTTCTTTAAAAAATGTTTTAATGTTCTTTATAAATGACATTTTTCTCCTTTTAATACATACATTCCAGACACTCGATGTTTGGAAACGATAATCCGCAAATCCTCAAGCCTTTCTGTCTGGGCGACTAACTTCAAAAGACAAATGAGAATCAAACATACAAATCTTCGTCAACCAATCCTAAAACAGCTTCTATTCAATCTTACAATCAGATTCCTGCTCACGCTTTGTTCTGACCAATACCAGCGCAGCTTTTTCGTTGACGTCAGTTCTACTCCTTACTACTGACCCCTTCTTTCCAATTTTCGTCAGTCACACGCCCGCTGTTTCAGCCTATCCCAGCGCGGCTCTCTGTGACATCAGTGCAACTCCGGCAACTGACCCTCCCTTCACAAGGAAATGCGAAAACTTATTTTCTTTACTTTTCTTTAAATGAAATTCGTTAATAACAACATAAAAATATTCGCTACTCTGCCTGTTAAACAAAGGATAGATTTTCCGACTTGTTCTGGAGACTCAGAATTGCTCCCCTTTTACTCCGAGTAAAAACCTCTGTTTACCCTTCATTCAAGCTTAAAAGAACCTGTTACTCCTTCAGTGTTACCCTTACTAGGTGATATAAGACCAAAGTTTCACCAGCGAACCCTTTTTGCTACCATTCATGCTCAACTTTTATACGAAATAGTCCCTACTTTAACACTGCCAGCCCTGCGTAGCTTCTCAGTGCTATTGCTACAGACGAGGAACCTCACTGAAGTATGGCTTCTATCGCTATTCTTTCCCCGGGAATTTTCCAGACAACATCAAACAAGACGGTAACTCTTTTTGTTAGACATAAGTCAATAAATCAAAAATCAATACTTATCACCAAGCTAGTCAATAATAACCAAGCTCTTCTACCAGAAAACTGATCCAGTGGTGCACTAGCAACTGATACTCCAATACCATATACTCACCTGCGCCCATAAACACACATACACACACAGGCTAGTAAAACCGCTGGAGTCAAAGTTTATGTTATTTCTTTCTTCAAGATTAGTTTCCTTTCATTCCTAACTAATATTTATACTGATCAAAAAGTTATTTCCTCTGGTCGATGAACCATTAGTTGAACTAGTTGATGGTGAAACGACATTAATAATTTCTCCTAGTACCAATGAAATAACCACAGACTCTGGAAAGTTTTAAGTCTTTATCTAAATTAATTTGCATGTGAACCACCTCAAAGTACAGTACAAACCCCGTTACTCATAGGAGAGAAGATTCAATTAATCATTCATTAAACACATACTTTTACACTTGCAATGACTTATGCTCAGAAAGGAGAGGACAGAGAGAAAAGAACATCTGCTCATTCACGGAAATAATAGTTACCTAGGATGGTGTGAAAATCAACCCCCTGGCCAAAGGGCTGTTAAGGGTCCCCCGGGAAAGATCAGGCGACAAAGGCTTCAGAAGAAAGCACAAAAGGAGGTAAAGCGAATATTAGTCACACTATTTACGTTTATGATATGTAGTTTTGAAAGGAGCACAGACACTTCGTGAAAACTGCCCTCACCCACAACAAGTTGTGGCATGCTTCATCCTATGGTTGATACTGACGCCTCTGCGCCACCCAACGCTAGAGGCGGAGCAATAGGGAGGGGTAGACAATGCAAACAATAAGAAAAAGGAAAAAAATGAGGATCCTAAAAAAAGTGCAGACATATAGTGAATTTAAAACTGACTATAAGATAATTTTATCCCTCTATTCCCTAGTCACATATAAAAGGGGTATAGAAATACCCTGGGATGGTGGTGGTGTGAGTAAATTAGATACTCACCATCCCTCCGTTCTGCATAGAGGTCAACATGTTTCTGCCGGGTTTAGGTTCTTTTCTGGCACTCGAGAGGACAAACAGGATCCCTTTGCTGCTTTTCCAATCCAGACTCCTCTAGTAAACCCACTATACTAGGAATTACTAGGAATTACTCGACCGGTAAGTCTGGAGCTTTTGGAAACACTACTCATCCAATGGTAACAAGTTTATTAAGATGAATACTAAAACTGGCACTGGAGTAGAGGGCGACCCACTGTAGTCACACTTTCGTCAAGGGTGGTACACCACCACCTTAGTCAGTCTCTCCGGGTGCCGTGAAGGAATCAGGCTCCAGGACAGGATTCAGGACAGGATAGATGACCTCTCTAACACCGATTCTTGCGTAGCACCCCTCTCTGACACTCTCTGCCTCCTCAAGATTCTTCCGCGATCTTCTTCTAAATTAATTAATTAAAGATAGATGGTTCTGCATTCAATTCTTCATCAGTATTTCTCGTCACTTCGACAGCATCCCGAGCTCTGCAGCATTCAGCAAATCTCCATCTGACTAACTAACTACGGCTACCTCAATTATACTCTTTGATATTCATGTACCACCCATTAATATTTCAATATCGTAAAAATATTAACTCTGATTGGACAGGCAAGGGGGGGGAAGATCATCAAACCATGCTTAAGCGTTTTCATTGTCTATCAACCTATTGTTCATAAATCCAACCCCTTAATTTTTATTCAAAATGTTTATTCCCACCCATAATCACATTTTATTATTTTTCCCATGTATGTCTATTCATCCAGAAGTCTTCAATGCTTGTTCCCAGGATATGTAACTTTTGTGTCCTTGGATTGGGTTCAAGTACATCGTCACTCTTACGGCTCAATTTCGCCAGGCATGCGCGGAGAGTCACATGACTTACAGACTCTAGACTCATACGAGAGGCCCAAATGCGCACTAATAAAAGAGTCAGAAAGAAAAATATTAATTTCTAGAATAAATGGTTTCACTGTATACCACCTATCTCTACTCTAACCCCATATACTTATTAATGCTTTCCCCGCATTAGCATTAGTAAAATAGCTTGGTTTAGTTTCGGCAAAGCAGATGCCAAGCATGTGAGCTTTCAAGACGCCATTTTAATAGCGTCTGCGCATGCGCAAGAAATTCCTCCAAGCGACAGCTTGTCATACTGCGTAGATGCAGTTGATGTATGTGCAATAAATATTTCCCGTTAGCAGCCATTTTAGAATTTCGCTTGAGTTACTTATTAGTAAAACACATAAGCAATCTTCTCTGTCTCTTATGTTCAATGTTGAGCGTATTAGTTTCATACAATACATAATTAGTACAATGTTAAAGAGTAAAATGAGAGGTTTGCTTCCGTGCAAGTCTCTTTTCTACCAGTCCTTGATCCATCACCACCTTATAGCTCTCAAAATACATCTTAACCCATCACACCCACCCATTCACAAAAACATACATACCACACTTACACATCCGCGACCACACATGTGCAAATACACACACATTCATAAATACACACAGACGCACACACCAAACATTCACTAATGTGCTTACTTATGGGTGGTGGAAGGTGAAAGCTCGATGGCCTGGAAGGGAGCTGGAGACAAGAACAATGAGATCCTCTCCGTGGATTAAGTGCCAGCCAATGAGAGGAGGACCTTTCCTATCTTGTCACAGGATAGGTCGGAATTAATGAGATTTGCTAATCACTCCCATGTGAAGATTTTGTAAAAGTGGTGGTGTGATGACTCCCTGATAGACCATCATCACTGTGCACTTCAGGGCTTAAACCTTAAGTGCCCAAAGGGTGGCTCTATCAGTGACGCTCCCCCTCATCTTCGGAGGGAGGATCCTCAGATGGTTTTCCTGGGTTGATGATGTCACTGCCCTCAGCGCTGTGATATTTTTAGCCCGTCAACCCTTGGGTGGCTGGCACTAATGCTTTAGTCTGGCTGGAATGAAAAGCGTCTGTCGGGTTGACCTTTGCTTGTCATGCAATTGAAAATGGGAGGTTTGGGGGAGGAAAGAGTCCTGACTCCTTTTATGAAGGACTACCCCTGCATACCGAATAATCCAGGACAGTCCCAGTTGTTCACTCTGTCTTGCGTAATTTCAACAAATACAGCACATCAGGGTTTTCAAAGATGGTCGACCGATTAGGGGCGCAGATTATCAACTTTTGTGGTGCAAAACTAGTTAGCAGCATTAGTTAGCGGCCCTGGGCAGACAGCAATTTAATTAATAGAGATCATACTGTGTATGAAAGCTGCATTTCATTGCCGTTAGTGCCTCATATCTGTGCTTTTGAAGGTGGTGAGCATTGACGATTAAGTCATTCTGTGCCCCTCGATCAATGCAAAATTGTGGTCCTACTACTATGTTTCTGGATTTGTTTTTCAAAAGCTGTTCTCTCTAAGCCAGGAGCCCTGAGTCCTGCATCCGTGCACAAATCTGTTTAGCTCATTGCCACTAACAGACTTGTGCAAGTCTGAAGATAATAGCAGCAAATACACACTGGTGCAAATAATATTTACTCTAGGGCTTGTTTTTTCTTTTAGCACATGATGAACAATGTTGCACTGCAAATCAATACAAAATACAATACATAGATAGCAAACGCACCCATTTTGTGCGCACATAAGTTTGCATTTAAAATTACCAGCAGACAAAATCTAGGAGTGACTGCCCATGTAAACACAAAAGGAATGCAATTTCCACTCAACTCTTAACAGGCTCTAGACTTTATGTGGGTGCATATTATGCATTCTAATGAACAATTTGCTATTTTATTTAGTATTTCCTTCTTTGGATTCTATCTCTTTTTTGGATCTTTTCTTATACTTTTGAGTTAGGCGCCAATGGGTGCCCAAGCCCAGGCCACCATGAGTTGCTGAGCGCCTGTTTGAAATTTTAAACCCAGTCACTCTGTGACTTCCTCTCAGATTTCTTTCACAGTAAGGTTTAAAAGATCTGACAGTAGCGGCTCGTAGTGGGAGTGCTGTGGGGCGGTGTGTCGGGCAGGGGAGGGTAGGGTGGGGTGTAGTAAACCACGGAATACAGCCGAACGGAGGTAAGTACATTAGTAAATAAATAAAACGAATTACATTGCGAACGCTGCAACGCCAAATGGCGATGCAGCGTGTGCAATTTGATCCGTTTTAGCAAACTGTATTATTATCCATAGGAAATCAACTAAGAATGCTGGCAGATGAAGGGGCTCGGCCACCCTGATCCTACTGAACCTTCTGCAATGTTCAATGCAATTTCTTTCTTCTTTCAAGGCTTTTTTCTTTCAAGGCTCTTAGAAGTAGGCATCTGCAATAAAAGGCATTTAATTGGATCGCAGCATACTTGAAATTTTGTTCATCTCCCTGTCGTGTCGTGTTCCCCTTAATAACGACCGACACAGTGATCTATTTGGAAGACCTTTATTCACACGTCTTCTGCTTTCCCTGTCCCTACTCTAACTGCCCGCCTCAACCGTTACTCCTCCTCATCCCCTCACCCCAAGGCTCCGCCCCACCAACCACTAGAATGCTCACAATATTACATCTCCCCCTTTGTTAATAAAGCTTGTGACCAGTGCTCACATCCCTTCGATCAACCGTCTCGGTTTTTGAATATCTCTTCTTGGCCGGAGGGACATGCCTTCAGACACAGTTCCATTGCGGCCCTCAGCGTCCCGTTCCTGACCTATAGGTATCCGATCATGTCCTTCACAGTGTTCAGTCACAGACGTTGTAGGCCCCGGCGTGAGTGTCTCTTTCATGGTGGGACTGCATCTTTGAAGGTGGGGGACATTGCGAGTGATGCGCCTGTTCTCCGACTCAGCCGTCAGCGCGGTGCCCTTTCGTCTAGTGACTGTGAGGGGCTTTGCCCGGAACCAACAGTCCGTTTCCTTACTTGGTTCTTGTTTGACCACGACGCAGTCCCCTTCATGTGGCGAGAGAGATCTAGCTCGTCTCCTGTGATCCGCATAAGCTTTCATGTTCTCCTTGCCAGCGCGATCAGCATCAGTTTCTACTTCTTGGTGAAGACGACCTGGTGACACCGATCTTAATGCATCCTCCCAAGTGGGTATCCGCGTCCAGATAGGGCGCCCTAACATGAGTGTCGCTGGACATTTGCCTGTAGTGGCATGGGGTGTTGTTCGATATGCTCGAAGCACTTCATTGAGAACCATTTGCAGATCTCGTCTCTCAAGGGTAGCTTGCTGGAAAGTCTCTTTCAGTATGGCCATAAACCTTTCACCAGTGCCATTGGCTTGTGACCACACAGGTGTTATCCGCCGATGCTGGACACCTATGGATTTCGCAAAGTCGCTGAATTTCCGTCCAGTGAACGGTGGACTAGTGTCTGTTTTCAGTTCCTTGGGCACACCCCAGGCTGCAAAGACTTCATCTAGAACCGCAATGGTGGCGGCAGCACTGGTGGACGGCACAAACTGGGCAATGGGAAACCGTGAGTATTCGTCCATTATTACGAGAACATATTTGCCTGATTGCATTGGGCCATAAAAGTCCAGGGCTAGTTCGTGCCACACTCCAGGCAGCGGCGGTGTCATCTGACTCGGGGCTGGAGGACCACCGTGCCCTACTACTGGACACTGCGGACAATCCTTCAGGGTGGCATGTTGAATGGTCTCCAGGGGAACCGCAGGCGGTCGCACTTGATCCTCCACGAGATGGACATCTTCCTCCACAACGGACAGTCCAGGTGTGTGTGATGCCCTGGGGTGTCGCGACATGTAATCAGCCAGGTTGACTCATTTGCCTGGCTTGTGCACGATGTCAATGTCATTACTGACGCGATAGAGAACTTCCACCAGACGCAGCCGCTCGGCTGTCGGCAGACTTAGAAGACAGTCAGCCTCTGGCCCTTCTATGACGTGGATCACAGCGGGAACTGACATTGCGTTGTGTCTCAGCGTAGTTGAAAACTTCCCGAGACAGGGAAGGGGCTTCCTGGACATCCAGGTGTAGACCCGAACAAATGCAGGACTCAGACGCGGGAGAGGGTTCATTTTTTTGTACTCCGTCACCGGAATGTAATTTAGTGACGCTCCACTGTCCATCACAAATTTTGTGGCATGTCCACCGACGCTGATGTCCAGTCGGGAATATTTCTTGAGTTGGTCCGGGTCAGCAACCATACTCGCATATTCAACTGAATATTCTTGTTCGTCTGATGTTGATCTAGAGTCCCGAGAAGGTGATCTCCTCGACCATCGCGATGTCCGCGACTCCCTGCTGGAGTGCGATGATCTTGATGACGACTTCGGGTGATCATGCACCGCTCGCGCATGGTGCCGGCGAGTGTTGCTCCACGACGACGCGGGCGAATTCTTTTCTTTCTCGCGGCGATACTCTCCGCACATGGCTTCAAAGTGATTGCTCCGACCACACTCGCAGCACTGCTGTCCCATAGCCGGGCACACTCCGGAGTGTGGGAAGTCGTACCCGCATCTGTAACATTTTCGTGCCGTTGCCTTCTTCGCATGATCGTATCGTCTGTTCTTCCTCCCCGAGTCCGGTCGACGGTGCCCAGAATGGCGCCGGCGCGATGATGGCCGATCGTGTCGCCCGCGCTCCCTGGACCCTCGGCGAGGGCGACCGGTTCGCACCTGACATATCTGCTCCCGGCGTTCCGTACGCCCTGCTTCCATGGTCTTGGCCTGTTCCTCGGCCTGGTCATGCACTCTAGTCAGTTCTTCGATTTCATCTAGGGTGTGACTTTTTTTTAACAATTTTCTTCTGAGGGTCTCAGACTGACAGCCGTCAATGACGCGCAGCCGTATGGCATCATCCGTTGAGAACGCTTCAAAGTTGCAGTGGCGTGCCAACCGTCGTAGTCGAGTTATGTATGTGCTCATCGCTTCATCTTTTACTTGGTGCGCCCGCTGGAACACATACCTCTCGTAGTCTACATTTTTTTTGTGTAGAAATTTCTTATCCAGAGCTTCCCGTACCTTGGCGTACGTCCCTGCATCCGCAGCTGGGATTTCCTTGATCATTTTGCTGATGTCTTTCCCCACGAGGTTGCGAAGCGCAATCAGTTGATCCTCATCACCGAGTACCTTGGAGCCTTTGATGTAGTCTTCGAAATCTTCGATCCATTCTTCCCAGCGAGGGCCCATGCTACCTCCGACCACGAGCGCCAGAGGCTCTGGGGGGCGCAGGTGCGACAGTCCCATGACAATGGGTTTCGCTTCTTGGCGTGCAGGTGATCCCTGGTTTGACATCGCGCCTCACGTGGGCTTGTCTCGGCTCACTTCTGTCCGTATTTGTCTTTGCCTGGGCTTGTTTGATGTGTTTGCTGCCTTTGCTCGTGCTTGTTCGACTCTTTACTTGTCTTTGCTTGGGCTTGTTGCAAAGTTATCTTGCTTTTACTTGTGCTTGTTTATTTCCGTGCTTGTACAACTCTGTTCTTGTCTTTGCTTGGGCTTGTTGTAAGGTTGTCTTGTTTTTACTCGTGCTTGTTTATTTCTGTGTTTGTCTTGTGCTTGTCTTTGCTCGTGCTTGTTCAATCCCCCTTAATGGCTCCTGGGCGCCTGACTTCAAGATGGCCGCCTGTCCGATTTAATGAGGGTGTCCTTGGATAGCTGCCTGGTTTCAAGATGGCCGCCGGACCGGCACCACACACGAGGCTTAACAGGAGGCTTAGCTGCTTCTCCCAGTCCTCCCTCCATGATCCACGCTGCAGTGAAGGCTTCACTCACCAGTTCCACCGGGCCTCGGCAACCTCAGGGTAGGCGCGCACAATGTCATCAGCGCTTTCAGGCATGCGTGTGCTCCCGACCTCGCGCTAGGGGGGGGGGGGAGCGTTTCAGTTGCTCACGGCGTGTCGCTCATGTGCCTCTCGCCGACGCTGGTGCTCCGGTCCGCGCATCAGGGCCCGGGTCTCACTTTCGCCCCCACCTTCTCTGCTTTCTCAAGGCGCTTGATCCAGCGCGGGTCCGAGATTTGGCACGAACAGCGCTGGCTTCGAATCTCCTCACCGGCGTTCCTCACCGCAGGGCTCACACGCGATTGGGGTGTCGCGGAGCGCTTTCTGGGATCGCTGGTCCTTGAGACGGACGGCGATCAGTTCAGGGCTCGTGCGGGACACCAGCAATCACCTCTGCACCTGGCCCAGGGACAGACCACGTTTCTCTTTGGGGTTCAGGGGAGAGCCTGCCACTCATCCCACCCTCGTCGCCAGCTGTCGTGTCGTGTTCCCCTTAATAACGACCGACACAGTGATCTATTTGGAAGACCTTTATTCACACGTCTTCTGCTTTCCCTGTCCCTACTCTAACTGCCCGCCTCAACCGTTACTCCTCCTCATCCCCTCACCCCAAGGCTCCGCCCCACCAACCACTAGAATGCTCACAATATTACACTCCCATCTTTTCAGTCAAAATTCAAACACGTTATTCATGGAGTTTGGAAAGACTCCTCGCTTAGTCCAATTTTATTCAACATCTACGCCCCTCCCTTGTAAGCTCATTAGGACTTTTGGTTCTCTTGAACTACTTATGTAGACAATACCCAAATTGTTGTTGCTTTAGATCATCACTCTTCTAAGGCTAGTGAAGGATTTCAATATTGCTTCAGGGAGATCACAACTGTGGAACATAAGCTCATTGAAGGTTAACATAAATGAAAGAGAGGTAATAATTTCTGGTAGGAAATCCTCCTCTTCATCAAATAGGAGATGTCCAAACAATGTAGGACCCCCTACGATTCTGGATGGGATCCCTCAATTCTAAATGTTTTGGACCATAACATTGGTTTATTTCTCTGATTAATCTCTCTCTCTCTCTCCACAAAAACTAGTATAGCAAACATGCTTTCTTCTGCACGGCTTCTCCATAAGCTCTTTTCCTATCTTCTTTCATCCTGCCAGTCAGTAGTCCAGTCCATAATCTTTCTTGTCTGGGCTATTATAATTCACTCAACTTTGGTCATCACTCTTTTCTTTTGGCCAAACTTCAGAAGACTCAGATCACTGCTGCCCCTCTTAACTTCAAAGGATTCAGATCACTGCTGCTCGCCTTAGCAAAGGTCTTTCTCGCCAGTCACACATTACCCGGAGTTAGCCGCTTTGAACTGGCTTCCATTTGAGGACATACCATCAATAAAAGTCTGTGGCTGCCTGTGTTGTTTGTAGCATGACATTTTGGTGGCCAGCAGCCTAGTGACGCTCCCCCTCTGGAGTTTGCACACCGAATTACCTTGTCAAGCTGGGTGACCTTGCTAGCTGGATGGGACAAGAATAGTGTTGCAAAGTTACTTTTGGAGTGGGCGTCAGGGCTACGGGGGGCATACATATCAGCTCTTGGCTGGTTTTCAAAGCAGACCCACCCTACCTCTTACCATCTATTTTGTCTATTTCACTTTATGTCACATTCATGGCTATGTGACTATACCTTTATGTGATCTCTTTGCTCCACTGTTTGGTGCTGGCAGGTGGAGTTACAAGGTAATGCGAAAAACTTGGGTGCAAGAAAGAAATTACTTGACGGAGTCTATAGGTGCACTTCATGCCAATTCCCAGGGAGTCCATAGGGCAGGACCCTGGGATGAAAGCGTGGGTGTCCCATTAATCCCACAGGCAACTACAAGCCTGAGCAGCTTGGGGCTTGAGTTTCAATGCTTTACACTGTGTATGGATTTTGATTCCTGGACCAGGGTTCCAGAAGTGGGATGAACCGCAAAATGTTCAGCACCTGACGGGGTTTAGACCCCGTGCTCTCCCGGGCTAATCCGGCATGTGGCTTGCATTGGTTCTATCATCACCGCCCATGCTTGGATAGCCCGAACAATAACCCATTACCATGGCTACTTATCGATACTAAACCTGTAGCAATCATTCTCCAATACAAACTAGTGTGTATCATTTATTGGTTTTATCGTTATCCTAGTTGCATGCTTTTAGTCAGCTGTATTTTTGTGTGTGTGTGCATTGCAAGATGATATGGCACTATGTTCCTTTTTCTTGGGGCCTTTCATCAGGCCTCTCACTTTCCACATTTTGGGCCTCATCACGATGGAGGTTTTGACGAGCGTCCGACCGCCATCGTTGCGGGTAGGTGACCGTCCAACAATAAGTCGGTGGTCCCACCCACCCACCCACTATAACGATGTGACCGCCATGCAGGTGGTTGTAAAATGCATTTTTCTACTGCAGCCCAGAAAAGGAGAGCAGCACAAGCCGCAGTAGAAAAAGGCATTTTTCAAACATGGACAGTGCCCCTCATCTCTCCATGGCCCCTCTCTCACATGCATTTCATTTGTTCTATAGCACTACTGTTACCAGTGTAGGGTGTCAGAGCACTTTACGTCACATACACATTATACAGTCAGTGAATCAAATGTGTGGAAATCAGTCTAAGGAAATGTTACATAAGACAGTGAGGATTACAAGGTATAGCAACCACGTCATCTATGCTTGTAGGCAGTGTATTCTAAGAGTGTTTGGTCTGGGGAAGCACAAACTCAGGATTTAAAATGTGCCACAGTAATTGGGGCTGACTTTACTAATAAGAATGTATTTCTACCCAAACGAGCCCTCTTTTAGAAACATTAGGATAATGATGCTAGGGAAAAAACAGAACAAACGTAATGTTCTAACCTATACCATGCAGTTTGCAAGCAGCTCGTTGATGACTGACATACATCACTGAGCTATATTAGAATGTAACTAATGAACTATACAGTAACAAAAGGATCTCTGTGGCAAAAGCAGTAACTCAATAAGCTATCCACATAAAACATATTATCAAGAACGGAACAAACATAATCACCGCTTTAGCAGCAGGAAACTGCCGCTAAAGCGGCGATAAAGGGCTTGATAATATGCCCTAGAGAATTCCAATAGAAGCCCAGTTTTAATGTCCTTGACACCAGAACCTGGGCTTCTATTGGAATTCTCTAGGGCATATTATCAAGCCCCTTATCGCCACTTTAGCGGCAGTTTCCTGCCGCTAAAGTGGCGATAATGTTTGTGCCGTTCTTGATAATATGGCCCAAAGTTCTGTGATCTGCATGCTACACATTTTTGGCCGCAGACATATTAACCTTCTGAGCTACTTTATTATGAGTCAAAACTGCCACCAGACAACACTCATTTCTACCCAGGTGGAACATTAATCCC
Source organism: Triturus cristatus (assembly GCF_964204655.1). Classification (NCBI taxonomy): domain Eukaryota; kingdom Metazoa; phylum Chordata; class Amphibia; order Caudata; family Salamandridae; genus Triturus; species Triturus cristatus. Next base: position 1,237,726,804 of record NC_140591.1, on the reverse strand, counting down.
CTAAATTATCTTGACATTTTTATTGTTGCCTAAACGCTGTTGGGCACACAAGCAACACTACAGTAGACGCTTTTAAACCCATGAGTTATTTCTAAACACAGTGCCCCCAATCTCAGCTGCACTGGTCGCACTGCCCTTAAGCCGGACTTAAAGGCATGGCTTTTCCTATCAGCTGAATTCCTGGCAAGCAGTAAGTCAGTATCACTACGGTCGTCCTCCTCATCACATGGATAGCATAACAGGTGACAATTTGCAATTTACAAATAAAGCAGTCAATCACTCATTTTGTGCTTTCACACATTTTACCACTAGCGCTCTGTTATAAATGACCCATAGGTGTTAAAAGACTTCACATAACTGTGCTAAGTGACTCCTTTTGTGGTCCGTTGCCACACAAACCAATAATTTTTTTTAAAGAACGTACAGGATATCTAGGCAAAATGTATGTATTATTTTTCCTATTGAATTGTGAAGACAAGGAACTTTTAGTTTAAAAATGTTCTTAACATGTTACGTAACAAATACACGGCAGTGTCTTCTCCTTTAGGGCGAGGAGCATCTCCCCAGTGCTGAGAGCACAGCAAAGTCAAATATGAAAAGAAAATAGCAATAAAACAATTTTATTATCATTTTATTTTTTCATTCTGCCAGCCAGGCCAAGTCTTAGGGCGGGATGGGGCCATTGCTTCATGACGGATAGCAGCAGCAGCAGAAAAGAGGAGTGATGGGCACTGCAAGTTTGGCCAGCTGTCTTACGACGGCCAGCCCGACATGCGCACTTAGATCGCTCCAACTTGAGTTGTGTTGCACAGCCCGGTGAAGAGCAAGCACAGGCTCCCAGTCCGTGAGTGAGCACCAAACCAGTCCGCTCCAACCAATCCTGGCACTTCTCTCGTGCTGGGTAATAGTATTACCAGAATGGGAGCAGCGTTTGGATTGACAGAGGGGAGTTCACTAGAATCTGGGAGTCTGCACCAACCCGTGGACTGCCAGGACAGGAGCAGAGCACCGAGGTGGTGGCCGGCGGGTAAGTACACTTTTCAATTTATTTTTATTCTCCTCCACGCTGTCCCATCACTTTAATTTGATAGCAGCCACCACTGCAAATACAGATTTGATCTTTTCAGTGACACCAACTAAATTAGCTATTTCTAGGATCGCGATGTTCCCAACTTTACAAAACAGGATGAGATGTAAATAAATATGATTTTCTTTAATGTATACATCATAATTTATGTGCAACATTTTTATTTTTAGGCGTTTTGAGATGTGTGCGATTAAGACACGAATACAATAGTTGCACAGTGAACGCTATACATTTTCAAAAACACTGGACATTTCTGAATTAAAAATCAGCTCATTGGTGTAGATTACTTAAGATGCCTCTATATATGATGCTATATAAAAAAAAGCCTATTAAAAGCTAAGAACATTGCAAAAACTCTTTAACATATCAGTTTATCTCACAACATACTTGTATGCCTATGAAATCAAGGTATTGCTTCATTTCGTTTTCCAGCTGTAAAGAGACTCAATTTTCAGAGTGTACTGAACAGCACAAAAGACCCAAAGGCGTCAACGAAGCAAGACCCTCATTGTTTTAGGTCTCGCCTGCTGACAGTGGATGCGCTGGGGCTGCGAGGGGTATTGTTGACTGTAAGGGGAATTGATTCTTGACTGTAAAGGACTTTGGAGCATGGATCAAGCACAGATTGATTCATCCTAATTAGTGTCCTTCCGCTACTCGTGCTGTGATTGAGTTGATAGAGGTACTCTTTCTGCTTCCCCTCCCCCTCTTTATCCGTGGTGCTTCTTCCCCCTTCCACCCTCTCCTTCTCCATGTTGCTTTTTCCCCATTCCACCCCCCACCCCAACGTCTTAGGGAGTCATCATAGAGCACCCAATAGTCAACTCTGGAACATTTGTGGCTTGAACCTCCAATGATCTGTTGTGTTCGCCTCTTCTCACAACAAGGCGATTGTTATTCAATATGATTCTCTATCATGATGGAGTGCTGAGCACTTCAGCTACTCCTGTTTAGAAAAGGCTTTTGACATTTGTAGCCCCAGAACACTGCCACCACCGGGCTCCATTTCATTTGTTCCCAACTGATACAGTAAATGCAGCTCCCTTGCCCTCTACGCTTTCCCGGTCTTAACCGCATTTATTTGTAAACAAACAAATTCTCGCAGAAGCGTTATACATATTGTTCAGTACCTGCTTCGTAGCAAGTAATTTTGGAGCTCCTGGCAAACATATTATGTTGTTGCCTGATCTCTACCCTCCCCTACCAGTCAGCCCATTTGTAGGTTAAAAATAAATTCCTTTTATTCACAACAGAATAGGATCAGGCCAAAGAACCCGAACATAAACAGTCATACAGTTAAGAGCCCCACCTGTCCCTGAAGCCAAATGACCATCCCACGAAGGGGGAGGGTATCCAGGACAAAGGAAAGCGGTAAAGCGAATCTAGTGGAGCGCAGAAGATGCAAAGGGAGGCAAATATACATAATGATAATTTGCCTCGTACAGGTCACCAACACAATCCCCTCAATCGCCCCATGAGAGGATTCAGGTAGCCATTATTTATGCAGAAGTCTTACTTGTAGGAGTTGCTTTTTCCTTTCTTATTTTTAAATTGTTTTGAGTTGAGCTTATGCTAACATAAACTGTTTTTACACTGACCTCTATTTTGCATTGATGTCATAATACATCACATGACAACTGCAGCTGATGTTTCCTATTCAAAATAACAAAGTATGAGATTCACATTAATAAACAGAGAGTATTCCCAGAGACTTTCCTTCACTGTACCTAACCAAGGACGTCCCAACTGCCCCAGGCTATGGATGTACAACGTATCAGTTAATATGCTCGAAGAACTTGTGAGAATGACAAAAATCTAGTGTAGCACATTCATGAGAGAATCTTCAAATGTATTCAGTAGTAAAATGTTTCTTCTTGGTTGTTGTCCATTGGTGCATATCCTGGGAACCATGTACTTATGTAGAATGTATGAAAGCCTTTGTTTAAAGTCCTATAAAAGACGAGCAGTTTTCTGTACCCCAGTACCCCTTATTCACCATCTTTAGAAGGCAAATCTATGCCGGATTTCATGTAGAACTGTACTGAGTTCTTTGTACTTATAACCTGTATGCTTTGCTGCTAAACTTATTGATGACATATTTCATGTCTATTGCATATTTACTTTTCTAAATACAATTCTAAACGATATCGCTTGTCTGTTACTCTTCGGAGAATGTTCCAGCCTTGCTTATTTAATTTGACCATAATTATAGCAACAATGAGTCCAATTGGGGAGCACCAACGTCCATTGCCGGAATACACTGCTCCCGGTTCTAGCAGTTGGCACACCTCGTGATCATTTAGGATAAGTTTGTGTGCCCACATACCCTGAATTCAAAGCTCAAAAGTTTATCCCACTTCTGGATTAGCCACTGCTTTTTAAAACAAATCCTAGGACGCACTGCGCGGTGTCATGTTGAGTGAAAACAAAAATCTTGCTCTGCTGAATAGCACATAGATGTGGGTACACCAAAATCCCTCATTTTCTGGCATGTCTTCTAGAGCGTGATTGTGTTTCAGAGGATATGTCTGGAAACAGGATAATCTGTTTGCTGTTCACTGGGAACTCCAACTTGAGGGTTGCAGACCTCTTCAAAATAGTTTCCGGAGGTCTGGATCATGAGGAACCACAATGATAGTACCACCCCTGTTTGCTTCTGATGTGTTTATGCATCTGGATGCATATGCTTTCTTTAACAGAGTGTAACCTCCTCAGGCTAGGGACATAAGGTATTGTGTACAAATGACTCCAGCGCCTAATGTAGTAAGACCATAGGAGATAGGCATGGTACTCCAAAAGTCTGATATAAGCATGCTCCTCATGTTTTCAAGAGTCTAAAGCCTGCTGTCTAAAACTAGCATTGCCCCCACAGCCTTCCCTTAAAGTCACTCTGAGGATTATTTTCTCCTTCAATTTGATCCACTCGGTTTTCCACCTAGGTTGCTTTGAGGTCAGTCCATTTCTGATTTGTTTTCCCCACTCAGCAGCTTAACGTCTGTCACCACCAATACATTCTCAACCTTGTCAAGCTTCTTTATAAATTAATTTAATGCCTCTGTGAGATGCCACTGTCCTTCAAATCCCCCTCAAGGGTCCTCACCATCTTCTCTAGCCATGCCCTTCTTTTTCCTGATTGAGATCTTTTCAGTCAGGATGGGGCCACCTCTTAACATGCAGACACAATGCAAGCTGATCTGCTTATCACAACCACGCATCCAAGGGGTACCTCCCTGCATGTCTTCTTCAACGGCTCCAGGCCCCAGTCAAGCAACAAAGCAAGTACCAACCCTGGCTCAGCTGGTCACCACCTACAGATGTCCTAGACCCCTTAAGACAACAACATCAACCAGTGGCATAACGAAACCTGAGGGCACCCTGCAAAGTGCATGGAGGTGGCCCCCACACTCCGGACCCAGTCAGGACCTTTCAGGACTGCCCGTGCACAGTGCCAGAGGGACCCCCTGGAGCTCGGGGGCCCCAACCGCAGGGGCTATTGTTACGCCACTGACATCAACCCAGCAGCTTGACCATATTCCAAGTAACCCTCAATCCTCTCACAAGTTCCAACCCTCAATGGGCCAATGTCAAGGCCATTTGATTCAATTTGACACCTTTTGTGGCCTCTTGTGGTGGTCCCATAAGGCAGCTGCCTGCAGTACCTTTAATAGAGTGCCAGACCGTTTCATAAGCACTTGCCAATTACAGAGCTCTTCATCTCAGTGTCAAAAAACAGATACTTCCGCCATATATATTGTCAATGTGTACCACAAACATATATAACCAATGAACTGGAGGAAGATACTGCACTGAGACATAAGCAATCTGCAGCTGTCTGCCGGGATATAGATTAAGGTAGAGTGTGGGGGTTGACACACCCACAAAAAAATGAAAGCAACCCCCTCACACCACCGGAATGCACTCCCCAGCAGACTGCTGCATGAAAGTGATAAAGCTCTTGGACAACTTTTCAATGTTCTTTAAGTCAATGGGTCTTTGTTGTAGCCTGAGAAGAGAAGGGTTTACTGACAGTTTAGACCCATAAACTGTGTGAGCAAAAGTGACCACACATTAAGAGTCAGAGTCTGTACCTTAAAATTGAAAAAGGATTTTTTATAAAGTCAAAGCCAAGATAATATAAATCAGATGCAAAAACATTGAGGGGCCTATGCATCAACAATGCCATTTGCGATTCCTTATTAGCGAAAAATAAGGAATCGCTAATAAGGAATAGCAAAAGGCTATGCATGTAGGAATCGCTATTCAAATAGCGATTCCTTAATATTCCTTATTACCGAATCGGTAATACCGAATCGGTAATAAGGAATACCTACCCATTCATTCCTATGGGCTTGGAGGCCCATAGGAATGAATGTAAGGCCAGTCTGTATTAGCGATTCGGTATTACCGAATCGCTAATAGCGGGAGCACTTTCAAGGGTGCCAGGGTGTCAAAAGGACACCCTGTTGCACCCCTGAAAATGATATGTGCACATATGTTGCACACACACATGCTCTAAGGGCATGTGTGTGCGCAACATGAAACTTTGAAAAATGCACAAAAGTGCATTTTTCAAAGTTTTTGCAAATTACCATGCAGTTCATCTTCATGGTAATTTGCTCCCACTATTAGCGAAATCGCTAATTTTTTAACTTTGATGCATTGCATTTAAGGAATCTCACTTTGGGATTCCTTAAATGCAATCGCTATTTAAGGAATCGGTATTTAAGGAATCCCTATTTAAGGAATCGGTATTTAAGGAATCCCTATTTAAAGAATCGCTATTTAAGGATTCCTTAAATAGCGATTTCTGCTTTTGGGTTGATGCATTGGGATTGGGTATTTTTTACTTAATACCGGGAGCTATTACCGAATCGGTATTTTACCGACTGGATTTTGGGTTGATGCATGAGGCTGACAGTAAATATACAGAATTATTAAAAGCAGATCAAATCAACGTACCAAATTGGTCCTTAATAGCAATGAACAAATCAAGATTTCCATATTTGCAATGCAAAAGATTAGGAACAAAACCTGAGGAGTGGACGAATGGTTTTGATCCTTCTCCCCATACATGGAAACAAATTCTAGTATCTAGATATCTCTACACTAAACTAAGAGTTAAGGAAACCCTATTAATCCAGAAGCAACAAAAGGTGTCAGCATCGGAACTTCTGTAGAAGTTCTGTAAGCAAAAGATCATGTATAGCAGGAAGCCACACAATCAGAAGTCAGGAGAGATCTGTACCTCTTGAAGTCTAAAAGACATCTCTCTGTCTACAAGGAAAGTTCATTAAAATAAGAAATACACAGAAAGTTCGAGACACATGACCTCACATTATTCAACCTCATTATTTCAATTTTTCATGAAGAGTTTCAGCGCTTGGTATAATACTCCCATTTTCCAGTCTTTGCTTCTGAGGCGACCTTGAATTCCTAATTAACTGAGAGCACTCCCTTATTCTTCTCATTACATTTAATTGACCTTGCCAGTTCTTCCTCACTATCTTAAAATACAATGTTCCTTCACTAACTAAGAATGTTTTGGTCTGCACCTGCAGAGGGAAAAATATGTCACAACAACTTTCACGTTCAACGTTAAATGTCACAACTGTAAGCTTAGGACCCACAGTCTCGTTAACTTAGCAAGTTACTTTCAAAAGCATATAATTGTGCAACACACATACAATCCTGTAAATACGTTAATACATATAAGGTTATTCATCTATATTGCACTTTTGCACATGAATACACTTTTATTTATTAGAACAACAACTGACCATGTTATAGGCACAACTCCAACACTCTCGTGATTCATTCTTTCTTAACCTAGGGAGAATGCATTGCATCAAAGGCATTTTAGCGCAACCCCAATGCAATCTTAGCCGCTAGATGAAATTTGTTGATGGTCCAGCTATCCCTAAAAGAAAAATAGTTAATACACATACTGATTTAGAACACTCCTTTACTGCCCTTTCTATACTAGTGCACTACGCACACTGATTATAATTGTATTATGCAAATACATGAGTCCAAAAGTACACACATATTTGTGGCGTTATCAAGATAAAAGGGCGGACCAAAACTATGCTACGTCAAAAGTGTCTGTTTTGGGTTTCCCCAAGGATTTGCAGCACTTGATGCATAGGCGCATGCCGCTGACCCTCTGAAGTGTTCATTTAGAATGGTCCCTCCTTCCCCTACCTCGCCCCACAGGGCAGTGGAGCACAAAGAGCCTGATTAACACATACTGAGACATGACTGTACCGTAATGAGCTACTGCAGAGACATCTGTCACATTCTAAAACGACGCCTCCAGCTCATTCTGCCCTGATAGGAGGGATTGTTCAGCTACTTGGAGACTCATAGACACACAATGCCAAAATATTTTTGCTCTGACTGGAAGGGGGAGCATGGGAAATGCCAATGGTCCTTTTTAGCAGCTCAAAATAACAAAGCATGTCTCCTCGTAATTTTATGTAGGCAGCAGTTGAGAGCGCGCTCAGCGCCCCATATGTTTGCTCATACTTCCCAACTGCCTCTCTTTGGCAAGGGAATCTGTACTTTGGCAATAGAGCAAATATTTTGCTTCTTCTTTGTGGACAAATAGTTGCTGGCTGCTGTAGTACAAATATGAAATGTATATCATATAAAAAAAATGGGTGCAATTTGTAAACTAATTGCATGGCGTGCTCTAGATTGCTATTCAAACAAAATATTGATATGCTCAACCTTATCATCACATTGAGCCTGATTTAGATCTTGACGGAACAGGCCGGCTGTCGCTTTTTCAACAGTCTACCAGCCCACCACCTTGGCGGCCAGCCCGCCGTATTTAGATGTTGGCTGGCCCATAAACGGAAGACCGCCAGAGTCCCACTGACTTTGCCAGGAATTCTCAACCACGTAGAAGGCCGGATAGGCAGACGCTGCTGTCGGCGGGACTCCAGCCCAGATTCCCGCCGTCCAGATTACGATGTATTACCGCCATGGCAACTGTGGCGGAAATCCCTCCTACTTCAAGTTGGCGGAATCTAAGGAAATTAGATAAAATGTACCCTTTTCCTGCTTCCCTCCTCCATTTCCATCTTGCACCCCATCATCGAGGTCCCTCCTTTGCTGCACCAACTCCACCACGATACCAAAGTACTCCATTGTTGCCAAGATGTACGGTAAGCTACTTGTACAATTACCCTATGTATCGTGTATTGACATTTGCTATAGCCTTGTGTTATGTTATGTTATTGAAATTTGTAGAGCGCGGCAAATACCCGGAGGTGTCCTGGCGCTGTCTAGAAAGTCCTGAGAGTCCTCAGACAAGGGGGCTAATATATGGATGACCGGAGTTATTCATTACGGAATAGCCAGGTCTTAAGTTCCTTTCTGAATGATAGAAGATCCGTCACGGTCCTGAGATAAGGAGGAAGGTCATTCCAAGCTTTGGTAGCCCCATAGATAAAGCTCCTGCCTCCCCAGCGAGCTTTCCTAATACGTGGGACCTGAGCCAGATTGGCTTCTTTTGACCGTAGGCTTCTACCCGGCACATACCAATGTAATCGGTCCTTTAGAAATTCTGGGCCTAAGCCGTGCAGTGCCTTGAAGGTCATGGTCAGTGCCTTGAACCGAATACGGCTTTTAACAGGAAGCCAGTGCAAGGTTTTTCTTCCCAAGGACGCCGAAGCAAATGTTGAAGCGCACGTAAGAAGGCGGACTGCAGCATTCTGCAGAATCTGAAGTTTACTCAGTGCTCTGCATTGTGCGTTTAAATAAAGTCTGTTGCAGTAATCCAATCTAGCAAGTACCAACCCCCTGACCACCATGTGTCGGCTGTCCTGGGGCAGCAGGGGTAGCACTTTCCTCAGCATCCTAATGGTGTACATGGTTTTGGATGTCACCTCCTTGATGTGATGATCTAAAGTCAGTCTATCATCCAGGATTATGCCGAGGTTTTTGGCTTTTACAACCAGAACTGGAAGCGTGCCCATAGAATCGGGCCAGCAGGCCGGGGTCCAGAAATTAGAGGTGTTTCCGAACAGAATGACCTCCGTTTTGTCTGAATTCAATTTAAGGCAGTTCTTAGCCATCCAGCTCCCTACTGCTAACATACACTCCCGCAGACGCTCTTCCTTGTCAATCTCCCCCCCTGGAGTCAGAGAGACCACGATTTGAGTTTCGTCTGCATAAGAGGTAATACCAAATCCATATGCGCTGATAACAGGTGCCAGTGTGCTCACATAAATATTAAAAAGGGTGGGGCTAAGTGATGACTCCTGAGGGACACCACAAGGTGTGGAGAAAGGTTTAGACTGGAATTCCCCCAGGGTTACCACTTGTTTTCTGTCAGTAAGAAAGGATCTAATAAGGTCCCAAGCTTTGCCCCCAATACCACACGTTTTTAGGCATTTAAGGAGTATAGAGTGGTGGACCGTGTCGAATGCTGCGGACAGGTCGAGCAGGATCAGCGCCGCCTACCCTCCCTAATCCACTGCCTCTCTGAGCTCTTCCGTGGCTTTAATCAAGGCAGACTCCGTACTATGACCTGGCCTAAAACCATATTGCGTGGGGTCAAATGCTTGGGTATCTACCAAGAAGAGACTAAGTTGCCTATTCATGAATTTTTCGACCAACTTAGCCGGTAGGGGAAGTCTAGCAATCGGGCGAAAGCTGTTAGGATCATTTATTGGCAGGTTGGGTTTTTTAGAAGTGGTAAAATCGAGGCATGTTACCACTGCCTAGGAAAAAGACCGGTTTTGAACATAAGATTAAATATACTCGTAAGCCTTGTTCCTATCGGGCCTGAAGCCAGTTTAGCCACCCTGCTGGGACAGGGATCAAAAGGGGATCCTGAGTTAATTTCCATCAAGCCTTTTTGTGTGTCTAAAGTAGAGATTGTCCGGAATTTGTCAAAGGTTGGGGCAGGGGCACTTCTGCATTGCTCTTACATGAAATGTTTCTTAGGTTTAATAGAGTAGTGATCATTTACCTACCCATTAAGGTAAAATGAGCACACCTGTATTGACACTTAAAAAAATATATTGTTGTTGTGGTGCTTGTGGATGTGTATTCAAAAGTGTGCGTATGGTGTTTGTATGGCTTGCAATATGTAGCAATAGGGGCATACTGCATTACCTACATATACATTATGATACATTCACAACATATATGAGTGGTTAGAAAATGATGAGTAGCACTTACCTGCCTCCACATCACCATGGCCTCACTCCGTCAGGACACTGCCGCCAGGACACCGCCAGCACAACGGGAGCATGTAAATCTGCTCGGCGCAAACTCGCCGACATGGTGGTGACGGAGTATTGTTAGCCAGCAGAGAAGACTGCTGCTGCTAAATGCGGCGGGTGGATCTCTGTCAGCTTGACGGAGTACTTGGGACCACCGCAGTGGCGGGCGGCGGTAGTCCCGCCATAATCTAAATCAGGCCCATTGTGTTTTTTGTAAGGTGGTTTCAATGAAACACCATGATCACAATTAGTTCTTATTTTTTATTTCTTTTTAATTATTTTGTTTCATGTATTTCATATCCACCATGTCAAAACAATTTGGAGGCCATAAGCAAGCACTATTTACAAAGTACATTTCCAGCCAGGGGGTGTCTGCATCAGGTTTCAAGATCCTTCCCACAATCTCTCTATGACTGATATATCGAGGTATTTTGGCCTTACCACCCTCAAGATTGTCTGTTATTTTGGGCTGAGAGGTCAGACATTTTTAACAACATTTCCACCCATTCCACAAGATCTTCCATTAACCCTTCGCTGCTAGGCCTCCCACCCCACACCCCCCTTGCTAAGAATTTTTTGGGCTATTTGGGGTAGTTCGTCTTTCGGCCCCCATAACATTTTGTCCACATAAGTTATCCACGCCAAATTTGCGTCACTTTTTACCAACATGCTGGGGATTCTAAAGGTACCCAGAGTTTGTGGATTTACCTAGAGGAGACCGAGAAATCAGCCAAAATACAGCTGAATCTTAAATTTTTGGGAAAAATTGGGAAAAGTGCTGCAGAAGAAAGCATTTGTTTTTTTCCCTGCAAATTGTATCAATGAAGGGTTTGCAGTACTAAAATCACCATCTTCCCAGCTTTCAGGAACAGGCATACGTTTGTCAGAAAGCCCGATTTTTTAACACAGTTTTGGCATTTTACTAGGACATAGCCCATTTTTCCTATTTTTTGTGCTTTTAACCTCCTTCATTTAGTGGTAGAAATGAGTGTGAAACCAATGGTAGATCCCAGAACGCCATATATTTATGAAAAGTTGACTACATTCTAAATTCAGCAAAGTATCATTTGTGTAGATCATTCAAGGTTTTCTGATCGAAAGTAACAGTTGAAATTAAAAAAAGATTGACATTGAGTTGAAAAAAACAGCCATTTGTGCCTACAGTTTCACCTGTAACTTCTCCTAACTATGGCAGATTTTTAACAGCAATATATTGTTACATCCGCTGGACCCTTCTGGTTGTGGGGATATATATAGGGCGTGGTGGTTCACCAAGAGCCTGAGGTACCCAGACCTAATAACTGAGCTGCACCTTGCAATGGTTTTTCATTGGGTATGCAGCAATTCATTTGGTAAAGTATAAAGAGTCAAAAATAGGTATCAAGGAAACCTATGTATTTCCAAAATGGTTATTTGCACATCTCTGAATTTGTGGGTACCCATACAAGCATGGGAATTAGAGGGCATTTTTCAAAATAACTTCTTTTTTACACACTGTCCTACATTTGGCACAAATGCAGAAATCAACAATTAGTAAAAACACTTGTTCTATTATTCTGTGTTCCCCCAAGTCTCCCGATAAAAGTTGTAATTTTATCAGGAGACAGAGGGGAACACTGGGTGGTAGGAAACTTGTGCTGGTGCGGTGATCCTACAACGTTCCTAAACAGAAATGTGAGGAAAATTTGACTTTTTAGTTAAATTGGAGGTTTGCAGGGGAAAACACTGGGGATCCACGCAAACCATGCCGCCAGCCAAGCGCCAGTTCACGCACACCTCTAACCAAGCACCATTCATGCACACCACCAGCCAAGTGCTAGTACACACACATCACCAGCCAAGTGCCATCCATGTACAGCGCCAGCCAATTGCAATCCAAGCACACTGCCGGCGAAACGCCATCTACTCACACTGCCAGCCAAGCGCCATCCACGCACACCACCAGCCAAGCGACAGTCCATGCATTCCACCAGCCAAGTGCCAGTGCACGCACACCACAAGGCAAGCGCTAGTCTACACACACCGCCAACAAGCGTTAATCCACACACACCATGAGCCAAGTGCAAGTCCACATACACCACCAGCAAAATGCCAGTAGTGACACAGCCAGCCAACAACAGTACACGCAGACAGTCAGCCGAACTCCAGTTCACACACACAGAAACTTTCACAGGAATCTAGTGTTTTCCGGCTCCCTTTGAGGATCACGTGAGCATAAAAACATCACTGATCTGCCCCCAAGAGAAGTGAACATTGCCTATGAGGCCACTCCCTGACATCACCTTTAACATATCTCTGGTGACTAGTGGGCTTTCTACCCACATCCAGGGCAGATCGGGTGTAATAACCAACATCTGGGGAACCATTGTCATGCCCATTCTGGGCAGCCCCCACCCCTACAAAAAGCAAAAAATATTCTCTGGTGTCGAGTGGGATTTCTGCCCCCCCCCAGGAGGGAGATCGTGGGCTATTGCCTCACCTGCCCCCTAGGGGAGGCAGAAAGACTTTGGTCCCCATTTATGTAGCGAGAGGGCATGGTCTTGCCCATTGTGGGCAGCCCCCACCCCTCTTTCATAAAAAAATCCCTGGTGTCGAGTGGGCTGTCTGCCGCCCCCAGGGGCAGATCGGGGGTAATAACCCTCATATGGCCCAAAAGGGGAGTAGAAAACTGTCCCATTTGTGTTTGAGGGTGGGAACACTGGCATGCCCATTTTGAGCAGCCCTCATCCCATGTATTAAAAAAACACATAATCCCTGGTGACTGGTGGGCTTTCTGCCCCTTCCCCCCCCCCCCCAGGGAGGACAGAAAAACTGTCCAATTTGTGTTTGGGGTGGGTGGGGGCATTGGCATGCACATTTTGGGCAGCCCCCATTCCTACATATAAAAGACCCATAATCCCCCGTGCCTAGTGGGCTTTCTGCCATGTGCGCGGATCGTCATTTCACTGAAAACCCAGAACTGCCTCGGGAGCAGGGGAAGCTATTTCTGAGATCCCGAGGCTGTTTTGGAAAAAACAAAATCCCTCTGGTGCCGGCACCAGAGGGATTTACGATGCCATGTGCGCAGATGGCCGGGGACCGTCCAACGCACATGAGCCCCATTACATTGGACGGCTCCCGGCACTCTGATGCCTGGAAGTGGTTAGTTATCATTTCTGTGAGACTGCTTCATATGTAATTCATCGGCTAAAGCCACCCCATCAATTTTTATTTTTCCAGCAGGCCAGACGACATTCCTCCCCGGTCCATAACTGTAAAGAGCTGCTGCTCACAGTTAGGGCCTTCCTCTAACCAATACTTTGCATGCTGCAATTGTGCTGCCTCATAACACAAAAACATATCTGGTAGGCTGAGGCCTCCTTCCACCCATGGAAGTGATGGAGCGGGTTTTCTATATCTTAATCTTTGGATGTAAACTTTAAATAAACCCCACTACTGATTGTATAGACCTTTGGTTGTTGACAGAGAGAGTTTAAAAGGAGCAATCATTTGCACCGACCCTTCAATATCAGCAATTCTATTGACATTTGTAAAGTCAATAAAGAGAATTTGTGTGAGTTAAAGGTTCAAATCAATTTCTTTCATTCTTCAGTATTAATATTAAATCAAGGTTTATTACAGATTCAAATAATCCATTAGTCAGCATTTCAAAATAAAATAAAACACAACGTTGGTGAAATCTAGTGTTAAGATAGTTATATTCCAGCAAGCGTGTTCCATAAAGGAATTTCCTTAATCTAAATTAAACGTTAATGGACTAGAATAAGGTGTCAGTTCAGAAACCCAATAAAGAGTTCTGTTGAGAAAGTAGAGGCATAAACAAAAAACCTCTGCACTTCAAATAAAAGAAATCGTTAAGCTGGAAAGTATTCTTAGCTATAAATTAGCAGACATCTAATAAAACAGGGAATAGGCTCAAAAGTACTCTCTCATGAACAGAGATATGGTCTGAAGCAGCCCAATGATGGATCTCTAGAAATGCGAGCGAGAGAAGCCCTTCAGCTACTTTAAGAACACACACTAATATAAACACAATAAATTGTAAATTGAAGCAAATATCACATTCTTGGTTCACAGCATCCAACAGAATTTCAGTAAACCCTTGGGAGTAGGTAAACTCCCCAGTTTTATCACATCTTCATAATGAGCCACAGATACATGTCCTTGAAAAGATACTTCATTCACATTTTGTAGTTCAGGCAGTTCTTCCCATGAATCATCCTTCCTGTTGTCTCCTCTCCTCCCAGGGAAGACTTCACTATCAGTTGTGTAATACATAACAAATGCCTATTCACTAACTTCAGACGATTTCTGGAAAATTACTGCGTCAAAACATCTCAAGCAACAGTAGCTCAATCATGAAAAATAGGTCTTTCAATGTCATCATATAAATCTTGGTTAATATGACATCAACAGTAAAGCTAACTTAAGTCAGTACATTATGTTTCTTTACCTGTGTCCTTACAACATTTATGTATGACTACCCCCTATAATATTTGCATTTATTACATGTGTTTTATTTTGCATAGACTTTACCATTTTTCAATTAAATGCTTTTTGTTTACAATATTGTGAAATTCGCTCCAGCAGAAGTTTCAGTATATCTACCTTGACTCGGCTACTTTTCCCAGCTTATGCCAAAGTACTTGGGGGTCTACGTGCTCTTGCAACTTTGGGCTCCTTACTACTGGGCATTGCCAGACTCTGGTCACTCCCGCCGGTTGGCTTGGTACCGACTGTGCCTGGACACCCCGCTATGTTATCCATGCTCCACGTGCCCCCATCTTCTAGCATTACAGAATTGCTGTAGACGTTCGTTATCCTCAGAGGTTTGGAAAATGAGGAGATCTTGGACTTAGATAGAGAAGGCCTCTTAACCACCACCCATTGGCCTTCTCTCCACTTTTTTGTAGACACTTCCCATCGGCTGTCGTACCTGAGTTTGTATTCCTGTTGGTGTTTCTGAGTCTTCTCTGACACTGAGTATCTGTCCACCCATACACGAGTTCCTCCATTAAGCCAGTTGGGCGTAAGTTTAGAACCAGGGTTCCTACCTTTGAGTGAGACAAACGGTGACACTCCCGAGACTGCATTGGGACTCGTATGATATGACCACAGCATCTTCCTAATGGCCTCCTCCACTGGTACCTGAGAGCTCAATGCTAGCTGAATGGTGTTCTTTATCATCCTGTTTGCCCTTTCTACTAGCCCATTGGCCTTGGGACAATAGAGTGGTGACTTGAGGTGAGTGATGGATAGTGTGGTCATAAACTGCTTCATTTCGTCAGAGACGAATTGGACGCCGTTGTCCGTTATTATGATGTCTGGTATGCCCTCGTTGGAGAAGGTATCTCTCAGAAAACTTAACAACGACGCCGTTGTGGTGAGGGTACCATTCTCGTTGCAATCCAATGAGAGTGGTAGTCAATCAGAACAAACATGAATCTCTGAGATTGGTTCAGCAGATTAAGGGGACCGATTATATCCAACCCCAGTTTTGCCCATGGTATGGCCGGGACCTCGACTGGGATCAGCGGTGACTTGCGAACCACTTTGGTTTTGTCACTGGAACCACATGCTGTACAGTTCTTTACTTGCTCCTCCACTCTCGAATCCATACCAGGGAACCAATAGTGCTGCCTGATTTTGCTTTTGGTCATGCTCCTCCCCGGGTGGCCCTCATGTGCAACCTGAATTATTCTTTCATACATGTTCTTAGGGGGGATGATTTTACTCCCTCTACAAATATGCTCACTTACAATGGATAGTTCATCTTGCACAGGCCAGAATTGGTGGATAGATTCCGGCACCTCAGACTTGTTACCCGGCCATCCTGTGCGAATCATATTCTTCAATGTGACTAAATCGCTGTCCTCCCTTAAGGATTCCTCCCACTCCTCACGATTGATGGCTGGGATCTCCACCCATAAGATTGTCTCCTCTGGTGGATTTTGCATCGGATCACCCCCGCTCACAGGTAGCCGTGAGAGACAGTCCGCTACCCTGTTATCACTCCCTGGGACGTATACCATTGAATAGTTGAACCCTTGTAAACTCAGCACCCACTTCGATATTCTCGGAGTAGTCCCTTCCAGTCGTTTAGTGGAGAATAACGGTAGTAAAGGCTTGTGGTCCGTTCTCAACACAAATGGGATACCCCACAAGAAATACTTAAAGTGGTTTATGGCCCAGTAACAAGCCAAAGCCTCTTTTTCCACCGTGGAGTAGTTTAATTCGGCGTCTCTCAATGTTCTGGACGCGAACGCTATCACAGACTCTTGTCCATTTGTCTTCTGGGTGAGTGCATCTCCTAAACCCTTCGTGCTACCGTCTGTGGTAAGCGTGGTCTTGGCATTGGGGTCAAAAGCACCCAGAATAGGGGCATCCACGATTGCCCTCTTGATGAGCATGAAAGCTGACTGATGCTCTTGATTCCACTCGAACTTGGAACTCTTCTTCAGCAACTCTCTGAGGGGACGCACATGGTCTGCAAAGTTTTTGACGAACTTAGCCATATATTCCGCTAGGCCCAGAAATGATTTGATCTCCTCTTTGTTGGTGGGCTCTGGGGCTAGCTTGACGGCGTCTACCAAACTGGATTTGGGTTTGATTCCTTCGCTTGATATGGTGTGACCAAGATAGACCACCGATTCCACTCCAATTTTGCATTTATCCCTCTGAGTGGTGAAACCTGCCTTACTGAGTCTGGTCAACACCGCTTCTAAATTCTTATT
This sequence comes from Triturus cristatus, assembly GCF_964204655.1. NCBI lineage: Eukaryota > Metazoa > Chordata > Amphibia > Caudata > Salamandridae > Triturus > Triturus cristatus. The sequence goes on along the minus strand of NC_140591.1, from coordinate 1,237,709,747 downwards.
ATGCTCTTCAGAGGATGAACCATGGATCAAGATGTCATCTTGGAAGCACAGAACTTTTCCCAGACCTTGCAGAATGTGTTGCATGATGCGTTGGAATACTGCCGCCGCCGACGCCAATCCGAAAGGTAACCTGGAAAATTGATACGCCCCATGCGGGGTTATGAAAGAGGTGAGAGGTTTCGACTCCGGATGAAGAGCAACCTGGTGGTATGCTAAGGATAGGTCTAGAACTGTAAAGACTTTCGCCCCTTGGATTGCAGACAGCATTTCATTTATGTTGGGGAGGGGGTGTCTGTCCACCCAAATATTAGCGTTCAAATCCCTGAGGTCCACACATAGACGGATTCCTTTGTTTCCCCCTTTAGCTGCTACCACAATGGGTGCCAACCATTCAGAGCTCTCAATTCTCTCTATGATCTTGCACTCTTCCAATCTGTCCAGTTCCTTCTTGAGCGGCTCTCTTGTCAAGAGTGGAATGGATCTTGGTTTATGAACGATGGGTTTGGCATTGGCCTTAAGTTTGATTTTGTGGAGGAAACCTTTCAGGAGTCCCAATTCATCCGTGAACACCTCTGGGAATTTGTTGCATATTTCCCTTCCAATGTTGGACCTGTCGATCAGGTACACCGGTTCAGGTGCGTTAGGGTCTAATTTGATCCCCAAATCCTTTTGGTGTTTCCATCCAAGCAGGTTAGACCCGTTCTTTGTGATGTAGACTTTCCCCACAGTGGATCTATCTTTGAAGTCAATGTTCATAAGTAGCATCCCCAACAGTGGTATAGGATCTTGGTTGTACCCCCCTGGTTTGATGTCAGGAGGCAGGAGGCTATATGCTCGCGCTCCTGAATTAGCTTGAAAAGTAGCTTCATTCACGAGAGTATATGGGGAACAAGAATCAGCGTAAACTTCATACTTAACATTGTCCAACAAAATTTCGCATTTCGGGTATACAGTGCTATTGCATTCAGGAAAGTTGGCTACTTGGAAAACTATGGGCCTCATTTATGAAAAGTGACGCATCACTGCGTGAAAACAGTGATGCGTCACTTTTCACTGCGCCCTCCCTGCGACTCCAATGATGCGTCATATTTACAGTATGACGCATCATGTCGCAAGGAGTCACAGATACGTCAGTATTTCTGACGTATCTGTAGGCGCAAAAGTGACGCATTGCTGTAGTGTGTCACGAAAGTGACGCAACTCCAGCAATGTGTCCTTTCACATGGGGCAAGCCCCATGTGAAAGGGCCTGTGTCAGTCTTACGCCTGCTGTGAGGCAGGCGCAAGATATTGACGCATTTGCACCCTATAAGTGGCGCAGTGAAATCTCGTAGATTTCACTGCGTCACTTCTACGATGCTTACTTACGTGGGAACGCCCACCCTGCATACATTATACCTGGCGCAGGTATAATGTGGCGCAGGGGTTTACAAAGTGACGCATCTCGGTAGATGCGTCACTTTGTAAATATGGCGCATCATGGCGCATGTTTTACGCCACTGGTGCGTCACAAAAAGTGACGCACCGGTGGCGCAAAAGTGACGCAGGGGCTCATAAATGAGCCCCTATATCTTCGCTAATAGGTTGTGGCTCTATATCACTCTCTATCATATGGGTGACATTAGTTTTTACATTGTGACATACTTTAGAGAAATTACCCCTCTTCTTACACTTGCTACATACGACACCCCTAGCATTACAATTCATGCTGTTGGCCATATGGTTGGGATTCCCACACCTGTAACATTTGGGTTTGTTGCCCGCTACAGCATGTGCCTCTGGACCGGAAGCTGGGGGTTTGTGCTTGTTGTCTTTGCTAACTATTTTGTGCACACTGCTCTCTGCAAATTGCTTTACCTCGACTGCTTCCTTCATTTCGTTCATGCAGTACGCTGTATGTTCTATGCTTTTAGCGATATCAATCGCGTGTTTCAAATCTGGGGCTTCTGCTAGTAGTCTTTCTTGAATTTTCTTGTTGCTAGTACATCTTACTAACTGATCCCTGATTAGAGACTCGGTTAGCACACCAAATTCACATGTAGAGGCTAACCCTCTCAAAGCAGCTATGTAATTTATCACTTTCTCACTTTTCCCCTGAATGCGCAAGAAAAATTTGTGACGTTCTAAGACAATATTAATTTTGTCACCAAATTGTGCCTCCAATTTCATCAATGTTAACTGATACACATCACGTTGGACATCTCCCTCACCCTCTGCCTCCACATTTACATTGTCAACAATAGAATCAGGTAAGTCATCAAAAATATCTCTCCCTTGTTTACCCAGATTATGCAGTAGGACGTGTTGTTTACGCACCGCAGAAAATCTGTCACCCCCAATAGCAATCAGGTATGATTCAAATAAGTTTACCCACTTTTTCCATGGAACTGCTGGATCACCACTCTGATCAAGGAATGGCGGAGGTTGCGACATTGCGAATGCAGACATGATAGGGAAACAAAGAGGGGAATGAAAAGGCAGACACCTAGCAAAAGTGAAAGGAAAGAAAAATTGCTAGATGAGGGACAGAGAGGAAAAGACCAGAAAACGGGAGAAAAGGAAAGAAGTAACAGGAGGGGTTGCTAGGATTACCCAGGTAACACTGCCCAATAAGGTTGATAATGGCAAAACCTGGATGCCCCCCCCCCCCCCACACAGAGCGATGAGGTAGGAGGCTGACCCAAGGTAAAACCCAAAGAGTTTAAAATGTTGAGCCTGTAAACGATTAAATACGAAGCAGGCTATTTCACACTCCCTGAACAAAAACACTTTGGCCAGCAGGTGGAGCCAATGCGGCGAAAATGGGGAGCAGCGTCTCCTAGGCGAGCGTCCTCCGTGAGGAAAAGTCACCAACAGGCGGATTGCCAGGAAACAATCCTAAATGGGGAGCAGTGTCTCCTTGAGAAGCGTCCTCCTTAGGAAAAGTCACCAGCAGGGAAACTTTCAGCAGGCAGAACACTCGGTAAATGATCCCCGTGGAACCGGAAGCTTCAACGCTGACAGACTCACCACAGACGCCACTGCGATGACCGGAATTCACACCTCAACCACAACTGGTACCTCAGGCGCAGAATCAGGAAGGAGCCCTCAAACGGAGTACACGACCCCTCACACAGCGGCTGCTGCCTGGAAACTCCGGACACCGGCACATCAAAGGCTCGCTCTAGAAGAGGATGCGGGAACAGGCAACCCGGTCAACACCCCGCAGAACCAGGAACAACAGCTTCAATATTCACGAGGCAGCAGGAAGGCACCACACGGTCGAGGATGAGGTGGAAATCACGGAAACTGAACCCAGGAGTCTTAACGGGAATCAGTGACCGGAAGGCTCAGCGAAAGGCAGAACTGAACTGGGGGAAGGATCCAAACCGTCCCCAGCACGGTAAGTACAATCGTCGCCAAATATTCTGTTATAATAAAAAGTCTCCAACCAGGAAGATGAGGAGAGCAGGTTTATTAGTAGTGGATCCTTCAGCCTTTAGTTATCGTCTCAACGTTCTAACCCAAGCTTCAGCCCCAACATTCCAAGGTTGGACAAACCCACTGGGTGAGGATAGGAGGGGGGGGAAACGGGGAAAGGGAAACCAGGACCAGATTATAACAACATAGTTAGCTATCTAAACTGTGGAAAGTCACCATGGGAATCGGGCACATTGTGTGCTGCAGCACATACACAGAAATGTTCTTTGAATAGCTTTGTTTGTAATGCTCATGCTGACATAAACATGTCATTGTTCATGTAACCAGCTGCAATTTACCTTGGAGCTACACTCAATCAAGCACGGACACACATGTGCAGTATCCCAACATGCTTTTTATTGGCACTGGAACTTGTGACCTGCGGATTACACACAAACTACTGCTGCAGGCCCCACAAAGATCTTGTAAGAAAGTGTCTTTTTTTGGATGATCACCCTCCCAAATGTTTGGACTGGTGCTGCTGGTTTTTTCGACTCTGAGGTGCACTGGGCCCTGATGACTAGGCCCCGTGCATGTGCTCTGGCCCCCCCAAAGGGTATGGACAATTGGCTAGTGCCTGATTGGCATCTTTAACTTACCTATAAGTCCCTAGTATGTGAACCGTGTACCGAGGGCTAGTAAGGAAGAGGTCACCAACGGATAGTAGCAAAACACAGTGACAAGGTAACTACATGGCTCTGGGTCTGTCACTGCAGTCTAGTTGGGCAGCTTTTAAACCGGCAACTCGACATGGCAAAATAAACCATTCTGCCAAGTCAAACCCTTTCCTTTTAATATTTATAAGTATAAGCCCCCTAGGGATGGCATTAGTAGCCCATAAGGCAGGGTGCATAACAATAAAAAGAAGGGCATGTTCCTTCTAAGATTTGCATTCCTCATAGTAAAAACTCAAAATTGTTATTTTCACTGTAGCAAGGCCGGTAGTCCCATTGGCTAACATAGAGTTACACTAGCCCATGTGCTAACTTCCATTTGGGACCTCCAAACATAGCACTCTGATGTATCAAATTAATTGTTACATTGGATTCAAAGTAACTTTTGAAATTAAGGTAGCTTGAGAATGTCAGCTCTTTCTTGCCCCAGAGTCCTGGTAGCCATGGCTGATTAACAACAGTGGTTGTCACCTGAGGCAGCCTGCTGCTCTCCTGCCAGGAGGTATGATGCGCCCACAGGTTAGGGAACAAATGGTCTGCTGGAGGTGTGACCTCCTCCTACCAGGATGGCCAAAAGATTGGTGGTGGCCTTGGATGGCCCCGCTTCAAAGAGGCTACCACCTCTGACAGACAAATGTGAGTCACACCTTAGCTTGTCCTCTCCTTTGTGTAGGTAGACAGACTGCCATTGTCTTGAGAGGGGAAACCCCCTGCAGTAGAACCGGGTTTTCAGGAGAGGTGGCTAATTCTGCTGATCACACCTCATGGGTGTACCCATAGTTTTGACCCACAGAAGAAGGGTCCCAACATTTTGGATTCAGGCAGAAAGATACATTGTGGGATTGTTTAGTGCCAATCCCACAGGAAATTAGGTGTAAGAGGTGGTAGGTTTGCCCCATGGGACTTTTAGCCTCATTGGTTAGGGAGCCCTCCCCAACCTCAAACTTGAAATTGGCATAAACATTGCACCCCTGACTTCCAGACTTAGAACACTGCTGGACTTGGAGATAAAAGAAGGACTGCGCCTGTAGAACGTGTGGACCTCAGGAAGAAAGGCTGCACCCAGGAAGACTGCATCTTATGCACCTACTGGACCAAGACAGAACTTCAGAAAGGGCTTCTCCTGCTGTTGAATCCATGGCCAGAGACCCCACCAAGGGCTGGACCTGCTCTCACTGGTGCAAAAGCCCAGTGAGTTAACGCCAAGGGCTAGTTGGCTAGCCTTGTGGTAAGCTTCAGATACTCAGAAGCCTGCACATGCAAAGAGCCCCAATGACCATTTGCCACTGGACTTGCTCTGGACTCTACTGGTGAACCCCATGAGATTGAGTCCTAGCCCCTAAGGTCCAGGAACCTTGGCTGGTGCTAGAGTGTACTTCTTCTCACCTATATAACTGCAATTTGCAAGTCAAAGGCAAAAGATAACAGTTTTCAGCACAGAGTCCAAAGCACATAGATGACTGCTACTTGCTAGTTCGTGGGTAGCCGATAATGCCACTGTTAAAGTCAAACTTTTTCATGAAAATTGACCTTGCTTAACGTTGAAGAAAATGTGCCTGACATTAGAAAACTTTGTCATAATCATAGGGAAAACATAGAACATGCTTTTTAAAATTTTATCAATAAATCATGCAGCTTTAAACCGTAGCAAAAGATGCTATTTTTGAACGTGCAAGATAAACGTGCAGCTTAAATAAGAAAATAGGCTTTCATACCTAATGTGCTTCTTTGACTAGGCTGAAAATGTCTTTCGACTTCTGTTTGACATTTAAATAAAATGCTTTTTAGAACTGTTGACCTAATCATCAGACTGCAAAATTGTTCATCACTTTAAAATGTGCTGCTCTAAGAGAAATGTGTTTCTTTGCTTGCTCTCACCATATGATTTCCCCATTTCACTAAACAATGTATTTTGCTAAATTTTATAATGAATAGAGTATTAGGAATGTTAAGCATTCTGAAGCTATTGTTTGCATGGTGTCATAAAGACTTACAGATAGAAATGTTTCATTGCCTTACTCTAGCCCTTTGTTCACACAATAGGACACTGACAAGAGCTAACAGAATAGGCCTGAAAAGGTTCTCATGAGGACCTTCCCTCATGTATCTAGTGCAAGTCATATTAGAAACATTTAGATAACTGCTCACCGGCATGCATGTTTACAATGGGAAATGGGAGGAGAGACGACAGGCCATCGGAAGACCCGTTTCCATCGAATGAGAATGACTTAACCGTGCTTAATGTTGCAAATGTTTTATGATTTTATATATATGTTTTCCTAGTCAGAGAGACATTCAATTTCAACCCCAATCCATTCCATGCCATTCTTCCTTTCCATGCCATTTTACCCTCGATGTTTTATGCATTGTTTTCCCTTATTCTTGCCCGAATTGTTTTTTGCAGCTGCTAAAGGCTTCCCTTTTCCTCTGACCCTTTTGTAGGGAGACTTTCTCCTCATGTTGATCATAGCTACTGCTGTCATTCATTTTCTTTTGATTTATTAACAGAACAGTTGCTACTGCAAGTTGTTGGGGAACTCGGCTGAATTTCCGTAATAGTTCTCTATAGGGAGTGCATTATTTCACTAACTAGAAGCCCCAGAATCTTGCTCTTTTCTGAAAGAACTCTTTATGGGTTCTTTAAAGGTAAGGGATCTTAGAGTAAGATGAAGACCATTTCCTTTATGGAACACGCTGTCTATTTTATACTGACTCACAAAATCGTTCTCGATATTTCTGTATTTTGAATAATCTGAATAAAAACGACATCTATCAAAATATGGATAAAACATTTTTAAACACAAGGTTTGAGAGAATCCCAGGTCTTGCTGATTTCGGACCAATATCACTGTGAAGGAAAGGGCTAACTCAAACGGACCTTCTCTTTTTCTCCCTTCGCCACCTGAATGGGATCAAGCTTTTACTAAGACACTAGATGGTACAGAAGTAAAAAACATCTCATATGAAAGGCACCTATCCATGAACCTGTCTTCATTTATACATGTCATTGCATCTCAAGCCACCTTCGGCACCCCAAACCCATCATCCAAATCCCAGTCACATAAATCACATTTCTCTCACAGCTCTCCCCACTGCAACATTGCTTACCAAGGTTTCTGGGAACTGTAACCCGCCCCCACTCCTCCCATTCCTCCAACACCACCATTCTGAATCGCATTTGACTGGGTTTTCACCACTTTCATGGCCTGTGCATGTATCATTTACCGTCTATCAGGCTGTATCAATCAGGATTCTGCTAAATTCAACATTAAGATCTCCCAGGTTTAATCCGACTAACTTAAAGCGCTCCCACATTGACTATGACCCAGACGCAACACACCCTCTTTATGACTCAGAGACACCAGCCTTAGTTACACAGCAGCTCTTTGAGTTCTTGGCAGATTACTCCCTTTCTTAGTCCAGAACAGGGGTGTCCAACCTTTTCTGTAGTGAGAGGTACTTCTGATTGGTGAAAATCATCGTGAGCTCTAAAGGCTGAGCATATCGCACATTGCTCCCAGAGATCTTGCACAGTCAACTTCATTGACTTTAAGCCTAATTTCCATATGTACAGTTTGTTGCAATGCATCTCTCTGAAAATATCACCATGATTAGTATGTGCCACATAGAGATTTGTGTTCTATGGCCGATAACTAGACCGTACCACATGCATTTGGGAATATTTCAGAGACCTAACTGTGGCAGCATCTCTTGTCTTGGGACATATTACAGCCTCCATCAGCCTGAGAGCTGATCATTCGAAGCGAGCTGTGAACCATGCAAATGACCAAAGGGAAAGCAAGGCTGTGCGCATGCTCCTCAAAGAATGCGCACAGTTTATGTATGAAGGGGCATATTTACAGGTAAGTGATGGAGTGCGGCGTTATGCTTCCTGGCTTAACGCCGCACTCCGCCACTTCAGAAATGCAGGGCTGCACCATATTTACAGCCCCCTGTGCTGGCAATACATTTAACAGTCTAGCACCAACGCAGTCACACTTGCATCCTAATGCAAGAGTGTCTGCTTTGAGGAGAAGATTATGTGCAGAAAGGTCTCCCTTCCTCACATAATCAATCTTTAAATGGCATTTTGTAACTTTTATGTGTGCTGCTTAATGCAGCACACATAGAAGTTGCAAAATGTCATTTCTTTTTTTGATTGTTTATGTACAGGAAGGGACGCCTTCCTGCACATAAACAATCAATGGCAATTTGCTGTTTCTATGTGTGCTGCACAACGCAGCACACATGCAAACAGCAAAAACAAGGAGAAATAAAGCATTTCTCCTCTTTTTGCCTGTTTAAGACCAGGTTTTCCCCGGTCTTAAATTTGGCGCTGCCTCCTATTTATGCCACCCTTGTAAATAGGGGGCAGCTTCATAATCAATGGGTGTTGCAGTGGAACGCCCACCGCAACACCCATTGCCCTCCCTTTCACGCGAATTACAGCGTGAACGGGTGACTTATTTAGAAGGCAGCGTTAAGCCACGTTAAGTGGCTTAACACATCACAACGTCACTGAAAGTGACGCTGTGGTGGCCACAGGGGCTTGTAAAAATGCCCCGAAGTCTCTTCAAATGGTGAATGCTGAGGGTTCACAAGTGTCCAGCAGTGGAGCTTCCGGCAACCTCAGCCTCTAATCTAGTAAGAAGGCGAACCCAGTCTGAAAAGTTTAGTGAAGAATAAGGAAGCTTCAAGTGGACTTTTGAAGATAGTAAATAAAAATGTTTCCATCTCAGTATCTTAAAGTGATTTAAAAACGGAAGCCATTGTTTCCAGTGTTTTAACACGACCTCTACCCAAAGGTATTGGGACGCTTTATATGAGCACCAGTTATATTGGACAAGGTAGCATTCTTGTTTTTTAGGCAAGATTTGGCTCAACTTTGAGGCTCGAACCTGGTCTGACACCCAGTTCCAAATTCGGCAGCTCTGGCCATAAGGCCACATCCGATTTCAAACTCACTCCCCTCTCCCTATTTAGAGGGCAAGAATTAACACATACCATGGAAATAAGCACAAATCAGTTTACACTGCTAGTGTGAAAAAAGCTGAATAAACAAAGAAAAGTCAGGCGGTTCAATGCTCAGTGCGCCCATACAGCTGGTACAATTCAAACCATGAATTATATAATAAATTCTGATGTGAAACCCGGGGTTCATTTTGAGATAATGTAATAAAAGGCAACTCAACAATTTGCGAGGAGCAAATACATGAGCAAGACAACGATATGAGTGAAGGGCCTAGTCAAGATGCTTTCATTTAATCATTGTGACAATGCCCTATTACTCCCAATGATTTAATTAAAAGCAGCGTTTCATATTAAATTATAGCCGCAATTCACTTTTTTTAATAAATAAAGTTCCTCTGCCATTTGAAATTTCTCCCAGTGTTTCGCACCGATCTTGTTTTATAATGAAGTACCTCTCACATATTGAAAGTCATGGGGGTGGCTCACACTGGTTGTGCTCTTGTGCCACCGGCGTGGTATGCAAACCAAAGACTTCAGTGTTAAAGCTGCCACTCTGCCTCTCTTCTGCTCCAGCCAGAAGAGAAGGGAGGCAGAGTGCAGGTCGTGCAGGGTGGAAGTTCTGTGCTGAGCTGCAGAAGGCAGGCCGTGAGGGTTCTTGTTGCCAGTCCAATAATGCGTGTGCCTGGCTTTTGGCAATGACATCACCCGCTTCACCCCGGCTAAGCTCAGTTCAGCCAATCTGAGCAGCTGGTTTGGATGAGGGCGGGCAAGCACTGAAAAGAGGCCTTAAAGTAAGCAAAACAATAAAGATGGGGTAATACATGGCTAAAAGGAGATTTCAGACCTCAAGCTACTCAAAGGGCATCGGCGAGCTACCAGTAGCTCACGGTCGACTGGTTGGTCCAGAAGAACGTGGGATTGGAACAAAGAGTGATGTTTTGAATCCCACTTGCACACACATTTTCTAGACGGGGGATGTGGAGCCACTGCCCCAAACTTCAGAATTGTTTTGGGGTGGCCCTCTTTCAAGTGTTCTTCTCATGCTGTCTCCAGGCACTGCTTTAGTGTAAAGTGATGTTTCTCACAGCAGGCAGCACTGGAGCTGTCTCCAAGCAGTACCCACAGCGTGGGCACAATGATGCTAGGTTTCTACCCCTGGCTGTGTCAATTTTTTTGAAGCAGTAATCAGCGACAAATAAAAGCTGAGGCCTTGAAACTTCCTTACCTTGAACAACAGGAACTGCAGTCCCAACCTTCACCTCAAAATCCACCAAACCATGGTGTTTAGGAATAATTAATCAGCAGCTATTTGCTAACAATGTCTTTAGGGAATTTCTAAAGGAAGCCCTGTCTCTATCCTCCTCCCTTCAGTGCCTGAATCTCCACCCTTCACTTACAGGAATGCTGGCAATACACTATGACTGTCTGGAGAAGTTGTCGTCATCGTCCATCTTGAGCTAAGCTAAGGCAGGGGAAACCAAAATGGATCCCACTGGCTTCAGTACTCAGGCTCTCCCTCTATCTCTCTCCTTCACTCTCTTTCTCACACAGACACACATACTCACCCGCACATACACACACACAGTGAGCCTACCAACCATGTATCTATCACATGCTCGCTGTACATGCACATGAACTTGACATACACATGGGATATCAGCACAAGGCTCTGGGTCATACATAACAATAAAAATTTACACAAGATGGTTCAGTAGGTCACACTCTCATTGACACAGATAAGAAAGTCCAGTCAACTATATGAGCAAAAAAACAGACTATGCCGCCACCACCGCTTTATGTGCTACACAAAGGAAAAGGACAGTAGTGTTAGTAGTACTTCATCTACTATGAGGGCATGCTTAGTGCACCCCTCCAGGTTACAGGACAGGTCCTGGACCTCTAATTGTCAGGTTCAGGCTAGGTCTCTGCACACACACTAAGTTAGCATGATATCAGGGCCAAAGTCAGGACCAGATTCACGCTTGGGTCATGGTAACACAAAAGTATACCACACAGAAGACACTCCTATTCCAACATTCACCCTCAGCAAAAACATCAAAATGCAAGCCCACAAACAGATCTCTCAGTTGGCTCACAATCACTGCCAAGCACAAGTCTCTCTACTTGGAAATGCCAGTGTTCAGGAAAACTAAAACTTCAAATCAGTCTTTTTCAGGCGTGACCCTAGACTCTGGAGCTCACTGCCACCCTGCATTAGGACCGAGCCTTTCTACAGCACATTCAGCAATGACCTCAAAGCCTTACTCTTTCAACACCACTTTCAAATGAAATGTTTTGCAAGCTGATCCTATCATAACATAAACCTATGGGTGACTAGAGTTCTAAGTTATGAGGACTTTGTAGCAAAATAGATTTCCTATTTGAACTATTATTCTGCTTAATTTATAACCACTCAAGATGTGTTAACTCTTGCTGAATCATTACCCTGATCCAGTTGGACCTTTCCACAAAGAAATGTCAGCAGCCTTTACCTTCATCTTTGCCCCACCTTTCTATGCTCTAGACACATCTAGACAAGCGCTCTGCTACTCTGGTGTCCCGGGTTCATGCCATGCAAAACTAAAAACATATAAGCATAAATATATTTATCTTGGTTTGCTGACCCGGGAAATGCAGGAACTGCGGATCCGTATCTTGATCCAGTCAATCCTGGCCAGATCACACGGAGTGCACAGGGGCTGGGAAATTTGGCGCTGATTCTAATCAATATCGCACCAGTGCTGGGCAACTATGCCATGAACTCACAATCAGAGAAAAACATTTGCATGCACTTGCTAGTGCAAAATCTACATTTTGACCGATTGGTTGAAACAGTTGGCAGTTGAATAGTGCTATAAAATCGATTTAAAAAACCAAAACCCAGTTCTAAAAGATCCAAATTTTAGCACAGACCATTCAAGCACTTTTTTCCAGTGTTGACATTACCCTGAAACCCTCATGGCCTTTCTACTAAACCCCTGCTGGGGATGTATTCACGGTTCAACAAGCCTAACCTCTCCAGCAGCAGCCTCATTGGTTACATGGGCACCTTTTTGTCCTGAGACAAAAGTATGGCATAAGCCACTAGCAGCTTGCTTTCCTGCCATCAGCATCGGGTGAGTATACTGTGCAGTGGCGTAACAAAAGCATCCGCGGGTTGGGCGGCCTGACCTCAAGCAGGCCCCCTCTGGCACTGCGCACAGGCAGCAGGCCCCTAGCCTGAGAGCTCCTGACTGAATCCGGAGGAGGGGGGAGCTACATGTTTTTTGCAGGGGGGGCCCCCTCAAGTTTGGTTACGCCACTGGTTACTGTGCATGGTAACTCAAGCGTAGGAAGCAGAGGGTCAACTCAGTGCATCTCTTCAGCCTCCTGTCTCCTTCCTCCCAGACCTTCAAGTGCCTCTCCTTTGCTACACTGTACTTCTCTTTGTTGGGTTTTCTGAGTAGTGGTAATAGTAAGTGTGAGGTCCATGGTACCAGCACAGATTATAGCTTTATCAGCTAAACAGAAAGGGGATGATATAGAAAAGCATTTATAAGCATGAGAAATGGTACTACGGAGTAGTCTTTTACGTATGCGTAAATGCCTCTGTGGATCAGCCACGAAACATCCAACTCATTAGTAAATTTGCAATGAGGGCACACCTCTTTCATTTTGTACTAATTGTATATGAACATGAACTGAATATTTCCAGTTTATTCGCATTTTAGATGTTTTAGGATCGATTCCTAAGGGCATGGAAGAGCACGTAAGAGTACCACAGAAGTACTTTTTTACGCACTCCTACATGTCTTTGTGAATCGTCCCCATACATTTCGGGATGATTAGTGACTCTAAAACGAGAAGTGCTAGTACTGATGATTATCGATATAACAGCCCTTCTTAGAAGTACCGTTACTCTCCATTAAAAGTGGTACTGCCTGGCTCTAAAGTGCCAGCCCTGTTCATTAAAAGTATAACAAATCCTGCTGAGAAATGCTGGCACTGTCCATTAAAAGCATAAGAGCTCAGCTCAAAAGTGCGGGCACTGTTCATCTAAAGCATAGCAGCACTGCTGAGAAGTGTGGGTACTGCTCATTTGAAGCTTAAGATACCTGCCGAGAAATGTGGGTTCTGTCCTTTAAAAGTAGAATAGACCTGCTTGGACGTCCTGGTACTGTCTTTAAAAGTATAAGTCTTCCTGATAAGTGCTCGTACTGTCTATTTGAGGTATGACGGCCCTCCTGAGCAGTGAAGGTAGAATCCATTAAAAGGATAATAGCCCTTCTGCATTGATACCGACCATTAATTAGACAGCTTTAATACCTACCTTGACAAGTGCAGAAGGTGCTTTATTTAATGTATGGCAGCCCTATTGCAAGAAGCCCTTACTAATGAAGTGGTAACACGATTGGTCCTGAAGTCTAGTTCATGTAGACACCATATCAGCTGTTTTCGCCCTACCTTGATCTATTAGGCCCCTTCCAAATCCCACAATGGTGAGCGCCTTAAGTATAATGTGTTCATTTATAGCACTTCGATTGTTCATCCGCACTTAACCCTTACTATGGTACTCTTTGTACGAAAAAGGGCTGTCCAATTTGCTAAAAAACTAGCCCTGGAAAAGCAAGTCTTCTACGGCAGGATGGTTCAACGTAGGTTGAGTAGGGCCGGATCTAGGCCACATTTTCAAGATAACCATTGACTGCAAAAATAAATTCTATTTGGATTTATTGTCTGTAAATATACATAATGTGGAAACAAGAGCACAAACAAACAAAGAATGGCTACACCCTGATTAGGGCTCTTCAGTCGGGTGTAGCTTGGTTCCAGTGCCACATTGAACACGGGACCCGTGTCCGGGCATACCCACCGCACTTAGGGCATCACACTGAAATATGCAAAAAAAAGTGATGAGTGGAATGTTTCAATTAATCTCAGCTACTGGTAATTACACAGGGCCGCATCCCAGCCCATCATTATTTTGCACACCATGCACCCTCAGTTTTGAACCAGCTATATTCAAATCAGTCTTGACCCTGCTCCAATGGGAATATTCCAGCCCAAACTACCAGGCAAGGTTCTCCCTGACCCAGAACACAAGCAATCCAAGACCTGTTTTGCCCTGATTGTGGTTCTTCAACCAGTTGTAGCTTGGTTCCTGTGGCACAGTGAGCACAGAATCCACATCTGGGCATACCCCTCACCTTTAGGTCATTGCACTGAGGCCATACAAATTGTAACATTCTGCAGAGTAGCTTGGGGGTTTCATTACGATGAGGAAAAGCATGCTTCCCAGGAAGACATACAATATTTCCTGTATGTCATGGCTCCCTATGAAATATATTTTTAATGCCACTGCCTTTTGTGCAATAAACTAACCCGCACATTTTCAACATGGCAGGCAACATAAGTTAATGCATGCATTGTGTGCATTGCATACCATACCTGAAGGATTTCAGAGGTTGTCTGCATTTGAGCCTGCACCATAACTAAGTTTTAATATTTTCCTTCGAATTTCTATCTTTTTGTAACACGCTTTTTTTCAACCACCCTCAAAAGCCCAACCTTCCACAGACAGCCTGCCTCTACTGTGCTTATCCTTTGGTGTGCACAGCAAGGCAAGGTGCCTGTCCTATATTATGTTGTTTCCAATTTCCAATGTTTTCATTAAAATATTTTTTTTGTGCAAAAACTTGTGATTTTCAAGCAATTTGCGATTTTTTGTACGAAATGGTAACTCTTTTACAGAGGTAGAAATTGAAATGGAGTCTGCAGAATTACTATTTGTTTATTTTACTGTGGTGGACTCTATTTTTTAGTTTATCATTATGGTTCTTGCTCAAATTTGTACCACTGCTGAAATTCACCAATTATGGTATTCAAAGGACACATTGAATGCCATAATGGGTGATTTGTGTTTGGTTTGTGTTTTCTGCATGGCTGGTGATCAGAGTTATGGTGTGTACTGTGGGCATTGCATACCATAATTGGTAAATTTCAGTGGTATGTGCATTGAGTCCGAACCATACCTCAGTTTTTAAACTGTCTTTTTTAATGATTTGTAGGTTTTTTGTGATACACTTTTTTCCCAACCCAGGCTGGAGATGGTCATCCCCTCTGCATGACCAGCAGATGTTGGCCGCAAGTCCTGTGTGCCATCCGTCTTGGGCGGCCATCCTTTTCTGCGCGCCTCCTTTGACCATGTGATGTTGGCCACAGCATCTGGCATGCAGCTAGGCCATGCACCCAATCCACCACTAGCAACCAAACCTTGCTGCTCATGGTTGAAGGAAATGCTCAGCAGGGTTGAGTACAAGACTTGATTTAACACTCCACAGAGAGCCTAAATCCACTTCACATGTCCTTTGACTGTGTGCAATGTGAGCTATTGTCCTATATTTTGAAAAAATACAGAAAATGTTGCCTTTATTCAGAAGCCCTGAAATCATGATTTTTTGTTTTTTTTTAAATAGCAATTTTACCATGGCATGCTCAAATTCTTTTCCTTTTTATCACCATTTTCTATGCCTCCAAGTTCCCACTAGTGTCAGGCGCTACTCATGGTGCCCCGTTTGCGAGTGTCTTTTCACTATGCAAAAAACACAAGCTTTTCAAAAATCACAATTTCCAAGGTGGCATAAAAAAATAAAATACCCATCATCAGCCAATCATATTTTGAGAAAAAAAGCAAATGTGATTCACATTTTTCTAAAATGCAATCTTAAATGGGTCAAATCTACAAAAGTATTAACCCATTAAAGCCCATTTGGTAACTTTTTAAAATACTATTGGGCATATTATCAAGATTATCAAGACAGGCGATAAAATTATCGCCGCTTTAGCAGCAGAAAACTGAGGCTAAAACGGCGATAATGGGCTTGATAATATGCTCTGCGGATGAGCCGCAGTCCACTGAATTTGAAATATTTTGTGTTCATTTTTTAGATTTGTTCCTCTTTGCCTCTTTCTTTTTCTGTGTTTTTGTGTGTTGTGTGCACTCATTTCAGGGGCCTTTTATTCAGTTACTTTTATTTTGTTCAAAAAGGGGAACTTGTGTCTTGCTGCTTGTAGGAAGTCGGATTAGAATGTAGACTGTGGTGAATTAAAGGGAATTTGAGAGACCAGAGACAGTTGACATGTGGGCCTGTGAGTAGTAGATTGATGCTTCTTTGTTATTTTCTCACCTCCGCTCCTGGTTCTGTTTAGATTCGTAACGTCAGACTTCAGTAGAAAAAAAGGAAGTTTTAAAATGTTAAGTTTTTCAAAAACCCGCCCTTTGTTTTGTTTAATTCAGTATTAGTTTCTAACTAGACAGCTAGAAGAGGGGTGAACCTGGTCCTAGGATGCGTGTTTCCAGTCCAGTGAGGACCTGGCTTGGCAGTTCGGGCTGGACTGTTCCCGATGAGGCACAGGGTCAAGACTGATTTGCATATGGCCAGGTCTAAACTGGGGTGGCATGGTGAGCAAAAGAATCATGGATTTAACCCAGATCTTTTGACTGGGGGTGAATGTTTTGATTTGTTCTGCATTCCGTCCATCAATAGTGTGTCTTTTGCTTTCTCTAACTAGACAGCAGCAGGCACTGAGGCACACCTGCTCCTGAGAGGGTAGAGAGACACTGCCAGGTATACACAAGAAAATCACTGGAGCATTACTTAGCAGAGCACAATCCCATTTTCTTCCAAAAGGAATGGGTAAGGAATGGCCATAGGGAAAATGAGTCTTAACTCAACTGTAAACTGCAAATAAAACTCTCCAGCAATATAGTGAGGCAGCAATGCGATGACGATATTTTCATATTTTAAATGCTTTACATTCGTTTCTACATTTTGAAACCCACAAATGTACCGAGTGTGTTTTTTCACGTTTATATTGACCTCGGCTAATGTAGGCCTGTAATATAAAATGGTCGCCGTCTGGTTGCCATCTTTTTCTATGTCCCGCATCTTTAATAATGCTAGGAGAAGATGACCCACCAATCTCAAATGATGCAACTTGGTTTTCTGTTCCCATGTGAAAAGTTATCTTTTATGCAATCCGTGTAGCTTTTTGCAGTGTACAGCTTGGCTCAATGTAACATGTTATTTTGCCCATAACTGCAAATTTGAAGGACATTTAGAATAGGCTCGTTGGGTAGTAGATTGAGAAAATTATGATTGAATATATTATCAGTTTGTGCTTTATTCTGATTGGTTTGTTATATGGGAACCATGTGTAATTGTATCAACATTTTAGAATTGTGTAATTTGCACTAATGCAATGTAGCTAGAAATTCAGATGCCCTTTCATTTGTCTTTAGAGCAGATGCTTTCCAGATGCCTTCACAGCAGACCCCCTCTTACCAGAGTTACCAGAAGCCTCTTTGCCTGACTCAAGTGAATCACCTTTCCTGACTTCTTAGCAGAAGCTTTCTCGATTTAGCAGAGTAGGGCATTCTCTTTATGGAAGAACATGTTTTTTTCTTGACTTTCCCTTTCAAGGAGACTTTATAATAGATTCTCTATGTTTTATAACCTTTTGATGTGCTATGAGTATATTGACGAATGCATTCTAATATTGATTAGTGAGTAGGACTAATTTGATGATTTGAGTTTGTTACATTCCTAATCTTTTAATTAACCAACGAATTTTGAAACGTAGCCACTCCCTTGCCTTCGTTGTGGAGACAAATGTGCTTCACGTTATTGAAAAATATAGAATTTTGATGCTATCCTCAGTCGAACTAAGGGCCAGATGTACAAAGCCGTTTAGCATTTCTCAACTGGCGGAATCGCTATTTCAACCCGTTATGAAATGCTAAATGCCCTTTTCCTATGTACAAAGGCCAAATCACAGTCACAATTTGCGATTTCTACCCAGTAGAATTCGCAAATAGCGATTCCTATTTTTTCGCATAACCCACGATCTAGGGAATCGCAAATAGGGATTACCTATGTGCGATTCCTAAAGCGCATGTACAAAGCATTCCCTAAATGCAAATAAGGCATGAGTGACTGCTGTTCTATCAACTTGAAGTCGAAGGTAACCATGTGCAAAATTAAAAAATGCATTTTTTAAATTCATTTTTTTATTGTGATATGAAGTGCACATATGCCCCCAGGGCATATGTACACTTATATGTGCACCTCAAACTTCAGAGTGCCTCCTGGAGGGCTTTAAACCCAGAAGCACCCTTTGGGTTGGATTTCCTTAATTGCGATGAACTATTAGGCAATCGCAATTTAGGAAATGCAAACCATTTCCTATTTTACCCATAGGTGGGAATGTAATCGCATTTCCTATTTGCAATTTCCTAATAGCGAATCCTATCCCGTAGGAATCGCTATTAGGAAATAGTGCATTTTGTACCAATCTTTTTGCATTTCCTAAATAGCGGTTCCAACGGAATCACTGTTTAGGAAATGCAAAAGACGAACTTTGTACATCTGGCCCTAAATATTCATTGGAGAAACCTTCATGAGCCTGAGTTTGCACCAGAATTTGCATGATGCAAGCGCTCCATGAAGCGCACAGGCTCAGCTTAGCCTCGGTTCTGAACGCTTTCTGAAATAGAATACTGTTTTATGAGCTAAACCAGGGGCTCAACCCTCACGACTAAGCCTAACCCAACGCAGTCATAGCAACGAGCAGTAGAGTACTTGAGGAAAGAGCGTCTCAATCTCTCGGCTGCCTGCCCTGCACCACGCACTTCACAGAGACAAAGCAGCGACTCTATACTGCTTCTGCACCACGCACTTCACAGACAAAGCCGCGACTCTATACTGCGTCTGCTCCTGCGCAACGCACTTCTATATTTATCTTGTTTCCATTTTATTTCAATGGTTCTCTTTTCAGTATCTGATGAAAAGGCTAAAAGGCCGAATGAGCCATGGAAATGGAGTCCTCTTCACATAGGAGACACACTTAGCGGAAATGGAGCATTTTTATCAATTCAAGAGAGACATTGCAAGGCAGCTCTTACACTCCACAGTTTACATCTGTGGAGCCAATCTATGAGCCCTGTGCTTGAGGTAGGGTTGGCATTTTTAAAAGATTTGCGGATGTCCTGCAAGGCAGCTAGCTATCTGTAACTATGGCTACCCTAGGCCTCTGGTGTATGAAGGTTTTCTGACAATGAAATGCTTTTCTGTCTGACTTCTGCTTTATACTGAAATGTATTGAGCTGGGTTCACATTTCGGAGCATCACAACAGGATACAATTTAGATTGAAAAAATACTGAACTCTCCAAAGGAGGTGAGGGTCACTTGAGGGGGTATCGGTTTTAGGCTTGGTGTGGATGGCACTTGTGCCAATCCTCCTGAACATAACTGTATTATTTTTTGCTCACTTTGTGGGGCTTTGGTTCAGCTTCCTTCAACCATTGGCTTCCTTTGCTCCAGAACCTTCAGGCACTGGCTTGGGGCATTGTCAATCATATCCGGTTTATCCCCAAGTGTACTTTAGTCTCTTAGGGGCAGATTTACTAAGGTTTCAAGCCGTGTTTGCATCACAAAAATGATGCAAATTCTTTTTGTCTGATTTTCTTACCAGTGCTAAATACTGGAATAACGTGAAAGTAACGCGAAAAAGCAAATAGAGCTGCTTTGCATTACTTAGAACCAAGGGGGCGTACCTTGGGTGTTGCATGGGTGTTCACATATTTTGGATAATTATACAAAATGTATACAGGACATATAAGGTCGATTGGTAAGTGCCTATACCTATTTAGAGACTCAAAGAAAGGCAATCAAAAGTCTCCAAGATCACTGTGAATTGAGACAGATATGCATCTACGCCCCAAAAAGACTTTTCATTGCCAATCTAGAAAGAGATTGAAAACTCTTTAATCATTATTATAAGTAATGATATACTGACTAACATAAATATTTCAACGTATATTAAACCAAACAACTAAAAACACAAAAGAGGGCCCAATGCAACCACAGAAAAGAAGAAAAGGTGAAAAAAGTATACAATATGATAACATACCAATTAGAGTATTAGCAACTGTATTGGCAGTTGTATGGAAGTGTAATCGCAATTCAAAATATTCCTTAGAGATGGTACTCAAGTGTCTGCGTTTGAAAGAGATAAGAGAAGGGAATATGTATAACCCAACTTGCACTCCTGGTAAAGTTCAGATTTATTCAAACACGTGAGACATCCGGCCACAAATAATGTGAAAAAGCCTACCTCTATTGTATGCTCACGTCGTTATTCAAACCACCTTATAATATTAAATTCCTTCATCTTTTGTAATTGCACAACATTCTTTTTCAATTATTGAAAGGCAGGTATCAGAGGGGTGATATGATAATCACATCGAACAGTGCCAATATAAATATATGATGGGACATCCACCGGTCCTACAAGAATTCAAAAACACACATTAAAACCATATATGTAGAAACTTATAATGATGTTCAATATATCAATTCCAAGTTGTTCTCAATACGATGAGGAAATGGCAAGAAAATGTATTCAGCCATTCACAAATTTGTCAACATTAATATGATGATATCATATTCACGCTAAAACATAGCGACAATGCACCAGCAAAACGCTAGTCGACATAGTTAATCAATGGAATAATATATTTTGCGTCACTAGTGTCATTAGAAATTACCGATGTATTCAAAGTAATAACAGTACTTCTATAGGGTGGGTCCCATCATGAATATACAAGCGATACAACGTCGGCGTTAACCAAATACAAACCCGACGGACATTCAAAACATCCCCACTCACAGCGCGATAATAACAGTACTTTTATAAAGTGAATCCCGTCTGCTTTATCAGTATATAAACGATACAACGTCGACGCCGACCAAATGCGGACCTAACGTAATATAAAGCGTCCCCACAAACAGAGCAGCAGGGAAATCCCCGCGACCTTACCTAAGAGTACGGTCCAATAGTCCTTACTCCTTTTCCGAAACTCTGGTTCCCGCCAGTGGTTCGAAACCCGGGATGCCGAACACTACCTTCTAAATAAACGCAACTATGCGTCATAATTGTGCGCATGTAACGTAATAGGTTGTGATACTAAGTCACGAAAACGTAGCCACCATTTTGAAATGGCTAATAGTATCGAACTAAATGTATATATATATTCCCAATCTATTAAAAAGGGAGACGATAATTGATATCATGACGGCCAGTTTCCTTAGCAGACCGATGCACGAACTAGATATTAAATATTAAACACAAACTCTCAAACTCAGAACACATCATTTTAAATACACGTACCTGTGCTTCAAAATATGCGCATGCAACGTGATTAAATATAATACTGGTTAATGAAAACGGGACCGCCATTTTGAAGTGTGTGACATTGTCATGCTAAACAGCACACCAAGCTTCTCAGAAACAAATCAGAAGGATATTTTTAGGACCTAAAGGCAAATGGAACACCCAATCCCAGCAATCCCAAAGAATAGATGAACCCACAACTCAATTGGGTCGCAAAGTTACAGACACCAACCAAACAACAAACATAGAACATCTTATTCCCACTTATTTTTAAGATACAGATTGGTCATCAGGTAATAATCAAAGGTGGGAAGACAGTATTGTTATACTTATCATTAAGGTGAGGGCATTATCCTCTAATATACACATATATAAGGCTCAATACATGTATAATTTCAGAGAGATACTACATACAAGGAGTACATTTCATTTGCTTATTGGTTCTCATATTCCAAGATCAATAGTCATTATATTGATGTGGAATAGGCAGATCGTCAATGATGCCATAATTCTTTGCTCATAAATAATAGTGGATCTCATCATCTGTATTATGTCCCATTTCAATACATCTTAGATGACATGTCCACAAAGCCTCCCTTTGACGCAAAGTTAATTCTCTGTTACCCCCCCGTGGGTGGGCCGGGATGTAATCAATACCGTGAAACCATATTTTGCCATTTTCACCTTGATGTTCCCTCATATGGTACGTCATGGGATATTGGAGATCATAAGTTTTAAAGGCTCGTACGTGTTCCTGTATGTGTAGCTTAAGCGATCGTACTGTGCTCCCCACACTCACAGCCTAATATATAAACCACATAGTTGGTTTTGCAGTTTATGAAGTCCCTTATTTCATATTTCTTCGATGTGTTATAACTGAAATTCCTGATCTTATTTTTTCCAAAGGGACACATATTACAATGTGAGCACGTAAAAAAGCCTTTTGGAGCCGTGGGAATCCATGTTTTAGGAGTCACACTTCTAGGGTAGCTTAGGTATAATAGTTGACGAAGTGTTTTACCTCTGCGGAATGTCACTTTGGGAGTGGCCGTTACATGTTCTCTCAGGCTAGGTATCTCATACAGTAGTCCCCAGTGTTTCCTTAAGATGTTAAATAAACCAGCACTATTGTTTGTGTATTGAGTAGTAAAGGTCAAGGGTGAACCCTGAGTCTGCCTAGTATTTGAGCCTGTATATTTTTGTAACGTGCTCGCTCTAGTCACCCTGTTAATTCTTAGATCCACCTTATTCAAAGTATCCTCACCATAACCTCGTGATCTAAATCTTCTTTTTACCTCTCCAATGTTGTCCCTAAAGGTTTCATCCATACTGCAGTTACAGCTAACAAGAACAATCTCCCCAAAGGGAATGTTGTTAATTACTGATTTGGGGTGTGAACTGGAAGCGTGCGGAGTACTATTGCATGATGTGGCTTTGCGAAAAATGGTGCTATGTATCTCATTATTGTCAATGTAGAAAAGGATATCCAGGAACTCAATGTTGCTTCTACTGTGTTTGATGGTCAGTTGTACATTATGGGGATTGTCATTGAGGAAAGCATAGAACTCCATCAGTTGGTCAGTGGTTCCTTTCCAAAGTAAGATAATATCATCAATATACCTCCCCCAAAAGACAATCATGTCAATCCAGGGGAGGCATATTTTCCCCAGGCATGCTCCCTCTCCCACCAGCCCATAAATAGGCCGGCGTACGAGGGAGCAAACCCGCTCCCCATCGCAGTTCCTTGTATCTGATGGAACCAAGTTCCATCATGTAAAAAGAAATTCTGCGATAGGATAATGTCAATCATATCCATTAACATTTCATTGTGATCGGCATGGTCTGCCGTTCGTGTTGCCAAGAAAGATTGTACGGCTGTCATTCCAAAATGCTTTTGGATACAATTGTACAATCCGGTCGCATCCAGCGTAACAAATGTCAAAACTTCCGACCATGATAAGCCATTGAATTTCTCTAAAATATCCCTGGAATCCTGTATATTCGCAGGTAGATTCGTTACAAGGGGCAGGAGAAAACCATCCACATACTGTGAGAGTCTCTCAGTAGGTGAATTAATCCCAGAAATGATAGGACGCCCTGGTGGAAAGGAGCCCCCCTTATGAATTTTTGGTAGAATGTAAATGCAGGGGGGCAAGTGGTTTGTTAACAGTAAGGTACCTGCGTTCCTCATCCGAGAGCAGGCCGCATTCACACCAATCATATATCCTAGCATTTATGTGCATAACAAGGGTGGGAATGGGATTTCCTACAACCCGTTGATAACAGCAAGGATCCCCGAGTTGTCTTTTAATTTCATTTGTATAGTCAACGGTGTTCATAATCACTACATTCCCACCCTTGCCTGCCTCCTTGATGGTGATGGACCCATCATTTTTTAGATCATTCAATGCCTTCCTTTCTATTTTGGCCAAGTTGTTTTGATGTTGTGTATATTTACAGGGGGTATCAATCAATTTATACAGATCTTTAGTGACTCTTTCTTTAAAAACATCTATATTCTTATGTGTATTATTTGGAACAAATTTAGATTGTGGTTTGAGACCACTAGTGACCCCAGTGTTTTCCCTAACGTCTAAATCTTTCCTGATTTCTTGTATGGAAATATTTTCACCACCCGGTATAGATAACAACATTTGGAGATTTAACAAATCAGAGACAGTATGTGTTACCATCCGTGTAGATTGTATATTCAAACAAACATTGAAAGGAATATCATGGAAATTATCTTTTAATTTCAACAATCGCGTAAATTTAAACAAATCAACCATCATTTCGGTTGGGTCCCCCCACTGTGAGGGACAAAAACTTAAGCCTCTCTGTAACACATCAATTTCCACATTTTTCAATAAACGATCAGATAGATTCACAATTGTCAGAGCATTCTGTTCAGCACCATCCTGTACTTTCATACCTATGTTGTCTTGGACCGAGTGTTCATAGCGTGAGTCGTTTCTTTCTTTTTGTTTTTTTGCTTGCCACTTCTTTCCTCCCCTCCTTGTTTTTGATCTTTTTTGATAACTTTGTTGCCCATCCTGATTCTTTCCATTTCCACTAAAAAATTTCTACGTCCTGGGGATACAGCTGGTATTGCTCCTCCATTACGTGAGGTACCACTTTCAACCGAAGAGATGGAACTACTGCTCACCGATAAGGAATCCGTTGATTCTTCACTGGATCTCTTACTTTCCCCTGTTGGTTTCACATTATCAAATTTGTGGGCGAAGGTGTAAATCCGCCCATTTTTGTAATCAGTGGCATCACGCTTAATTTTTCTTAATTTTTTATTTCGTAAATATACTTGGTGGGTCTCAATGATTCTATAGTATATCTCATAGTTTTTCTTAATAACATCCTTCAGGTTTGAGCACTCGATCTCTCTCTCCAGGTTGATTATTTCTTGTTTTAGACTAGCAACCTTTTTATCTGAGTGTCTAATTAGAATTCACATCATGGTATTAGATGCTTGTTGTAAGTTATCTTCCCAATCCTTGAGTGCCTCCTCATCAAGGTCCTCAAAAGTCGGGAAGATAAGTATTCTCAAACCTCGGGGGATTTTTTCATTATCAAGGTATTTTTGTAGAGTAATAACGTCCCACCAACGAGACATTTCTTGCTTTTTCAACCTTTCTGATTTCTGAAATGTAATTCGTAGACCCTCACCTGTTGATTCTTTACTAACATTCGATGGTTGCATATTGTAAAAAACACCTAAGGCCATTTCTTCCCTATTATTATTGAATTTTGACATTATCAAATAAATATGATCAGACTAGTCGCCTACTCTATAATTTCCAACAATTATTATAACCTGGCCCAAAGTGCGCCCCTAAGGTCCCAAAAATTGTAAACAACAAAACTTGAACAGTGGACCAATTCGCCTACAAGGGCACCAACTTCAGAAATTGTACCAAAACTTTATATGTTGCTTAACAAATTTGTGTGCAAGCCTCAAAGGTGCCCTCTGTCCAAGAGCACCACCCTAAACCTCAGGGTGAATTATAGATTTAAACAATATTAAAGCTGCACCACATATCAAATTGTAATCAAGGCAAGTCAAATTGTTCAGTCCGTATTGTAAGAATATAATGTTGCTTCTTTATTGATTCCTTTTTAGAGACCACAGCCAACACGTTTCGTTCTGTAAACAGAACTTCTTCAGGGCTGCAATTTAAAAACACATATAAAAAAACACATTTAGAAAAACATACACATATCATAACATAACACATACAATTACAATTCTTGTTGCAGACAACATATAATATTATATATATATATATACAACAATCCGAATTGTATATACACATATCACAAAATTGCTCCTAATCATTTCTCTTATCTGGGGGAATTTCACCATCCCACATGCGTAATACAAAAAAGTACGAGATTTCCATATGTCTGACCATATACTAAGACATGCCACAGAGCGTAAACAGAATTCTGTAAAATAATATGACACCAACTAAATACATCAATACACATATTTTGGATAATTATACAAAATGTATACAGGACATATAAGGTCGCTTGGTAAGTGCCTATACCTATTTAGAGACTCAAAGAAATGCAATCATAAGTCTCCAAGATCACTGTGAATTGAGACAGATATGCATCTACGCCCCAAAAAGACTTCTCATTGCTAATCTAGAAAGAGATTGAAAACTCTTTAATCATTATTATAAGTAATGATATACTGACTAACATAAATATTTCAACGTATATTAAACCAAAGAACTAAAAACACAAAAGAGGGCCCAATGCCACCACGGAAAAGAAGAAAATGTGAAAAAAGTATATATAATGATAACATACCAATTAGAGTATCAGCAACTGTATTGGCAATTGCATGGAAGTGTAATCGCAATTCAAAATATTCCTTAGAGATGGTACTCAAGTGTCTGCGTTTGAAAGTGATAAAAGAAGGGAATATGTATTACTTTGAATACATCGGTCATTTCTAATGACACTAGTGACGCAAATTATATTATTCCATGGATTAACTATGTCGACTAGCGTTTTGCTGGTGCATTGTCGCTATGTTTTAGCGCAAATATGATATCATCATATTAATGTTGACAAATTGGTGAATGGCTGAATACATTTTCTTGCCATTTCCTCATCGTATTGAGAACAACTTGGAATTGATATATTGAACTTCATTATAAGTTTCTACATATATGGTTTTGATGTGTGTTTTTGGATTCTTGTAGGACCGGTGAATGTCCCATCATATATTTATATTGGGACTGTTCGATGTGATTATCATATCACCCCTCTGATACCTGCCTTTCAATAATTGAAAAAGAATGTTGTGCAATTACGAAAGATGAACACATTTAATATTATAAGGTGGTTTGAATAACGACGTGAGCATACAATAGAGGTAGGCTTTTTCACATTATTTGTGGCCGGACGTCTCACGTGTTTGATTAAATCTGAACTTTACCAGGAGTGCAAGTTGGGTTATACATATTCCCTTCTCTTATCTCTTTCAAACGCAGACACTTGAGTACCATCTCTAAGGAATATTTTGAATTGCGATTACACTTCCATACAACTGCCAATACAGTTGCTGATACTCTAATTGGCATGTTATCATATTATATACTTTTTTCACCGTTTCTTCTTTTCTGTGGTGGCATTGGGCCCTCTTTTGCGTTTTTAGTTGTTTGGTTTAATATACGTTGAAATATTTATGTTAGTCAGTATATCATTACTTATAATAATGATTAAAGAGTTTTCAATCTCTTTCTAGGTTAGCAATGAGAAGTCTTTTTGGGGCGTAGATGCATACATGTCTCCATCATCATAGAAAGCTTTATTCGACAATATGTCATAAAAGCACAGTACAATACACAATAAAAGGCCAATAAGATAAAAATTACTAGACAATGAATTTTCTTACGTTAAAAAGACCATAAAACAGTATAAAAACAAGTATAAAATTCATAAGCTCATTATCCGGCTATAATACAAAGTGCAAATGGTAACAGAGCAATATGTACACATTGGAAGGGTAGTAAATAGGGCAAGGTGCAAATGGGAACAAAAGCAGTTTCGCATTCGTATCTAAGTAGCATACATAGGTTTAGCAGGGCGCCACCACCTTCATTCGTATTATCCATGCCCAACCAAGATACTTGGCTATAGCTAGAAGAAGAGGAAGCTAAGTTTCAGTGTATATCAGTCTAAGAGCAACCTCGGCTTTTCTAGTACCCAAAAGTCGGCAAATAGGGATCAGCCAAATACGCCGAGGAATGGCGTAAGCAGGACACACAAATAATAAATGGGACAGACACTCCCTAGATGCATGGCAAAGGGGGCACGATGTTTCAACTGAATTCCCCCAGTCTGCAGTAAAAGACTTGACGGGTAGTGAGCCAGCTCTTAATTGGAACAGAAGCTTTCTATCATGAGGCTTGGTGATTGTATCCCAATAGGCTTCTAGCCTTTTACTTGGTTTAGCCATAAGGAATCGACCTGTCAGTGTGATTGGTCACTATTCCTGAAGGTGCTGGCTTCTACCCAACCCCAGTACCTTTCCTTTAATTGCATTTTCGAAGGAAACTGTGTTTTTCCTGGGTTCTCCCAAAGATCGACCATGCCAATGTTTTCAAGCATCAACTTCAAGTTCGATAGCCATTTGATTTTTCTAAATTGGTCAACTCTAATTAAATCTTTGAAGCCCTCAACATACGAGGATAATTCTGGAGTTGTCCAAATTCTTCGCCAATACATTAGAGGGCGCAATCTGGCACTATCGGCTAAAGCCTTCATTCCTAGATCGCTTAATAAAGGCAATATGGGAGTGCTTTGCGGGAGACTAGTGAGTTTTCGTAGGAAGCAGTTTTCTGCAATGGACAGTTTGGATAAGTTTTTATCGCCCCATAGCTCTGCTCCATAAAGAACGGCACTAGTAATTTTCATATTATAAATCGTCAAAGCTGGGGTAACTGGTTTCGTAAGAGATGCCTTAAACTCAGATAATAATGTTCCAGCTAGTTGTCTATGTTTTAGTGTGGCCATGTCCATTTGTTTGCCCCATTTCATGTCCCTCTGGATGACAACCCCAAGATAAGTATATTCTTTTACCTGTTCCAGCGGACGTTTATTTAGCAGCATTGTTCCGCCGAACGATCTATGGGCATTAAATGTCATATATTTTGTTTTAGAGACATTTATTTCAAGGCCCCGAAGAAGGCAAAATTCCTCAAAAAGAGACAGGGCGCGCTGCAAACCGCTCGGTGTTTTTGCTAGTAATAGTGTGTCATCGGTGAACATAAGAATTGGTATTCTTAAGCCCGCCAATTTTGGAGCATCCGTTGGGGTATCTTCCAGGAACTTTACTACCCCGTTTATAAAAATGGAAAACAGGGTTGGGGCCATCACACAACCCTGTCTCACTCCTCTTTCCACACCAAATGAAGGGGTACCCTGTCCCTGACCACCCCATCTGATTTTTGCATATGTATGCTGGTGAAGTCTAGCGATGAGTGATAATAATGCATGGGGCAGCCCTAAGTCCTGTAAAACTCTCCAAAGTTAGTTACGAGAGACAAGGTCAAAAGCTGATTTTAAATCTACAAAGGCTGCGTACAGGCTACCTTTTTCCAATACCACCGTCTTCCAGTATAATAAGCTTATTTTCATTCATTAATTTTCATTCAGTATAATAATGTGAAGCGAAAGGTTTGGTCGATGGTACTAGTGAAGGCCCGAAAACCAGCCTGGAAGGGAGATAAGATATCATTAGTACTGATCCAATCCTGGATTTTATTCAAGACCAGCCGACCCATGATCTTCTGTGATGAATCAATTAAACTAATAGGTCTATAATTCCCGGGTAATGATTTATCGCCCTTTTTGTATATGGGAATTATCTCAGCTCCCTTCCATGACTCTGGTATTGGTAAGCCTTTGGCGTATATGTCTCAATTCACAGTGATCTTGGAGACTTAGGATTGCATTTCTTTGAGTCTCTAAATAGGTATAGGCACTTACCAATCGACCTTATATGTCCTGTATACATTTTGTATAATTATCCAAAATATGTGTATTGAGGTATTTAGTTGGTGTCATATTATTTTACAGAATTCTGTTTACGCTCTGTGGCATGTCTTAGTATATGGTCAGACATATGGAAATCTCGTGCTTTATTGTATGACGCATGTGGGATGGTGAAATTCCCCCAGATAAGAGAAATGATTAGGAACAATTTTGTGATATGTGCATATACAATTCGGATTGTTGTATATATATATATATTACATTATATGTTGTATATATTGTCTGCAACAAGAATTGTAATTGTATGTGTTATGTTATGATATGTGTATGTTTTTCTATATGTGTTTTTTTATATGTGTTTTTAAATTGCAGCCCTGAAGAAGTTCTGTTTACAGAACGAAACGCGTTGGCTGTGGTCTCTAAAAAGGAATCAATAAAGAAGCAACATTATATTCTCACAATACGGACTGAACAATTTGACTTGCATTGATTACAATTTGATATGTGGTGCAGCTTTAATATTGTTTAAAATTAATTTGATTTGCTCATTGTCATTGCAGCCAATCAGTAATACAAACTTGCAACATTAAACAGGGTGCATTTTTTTCCAACAAATTTAGGAAAAGTTAACATAAAATAGTCTTCTACATAAAGCATTCTCACTTCTAATTATTCAGTCCTCCACATGGCTTGCTTTAGCAGTTTATCAAGGAACAAAACAAGGCTCTTCCATTTAGGAGACAGGTCAAGACATATAGTAAGCACTTCTAAAGTCATTTCAATAATAGAAGACTTTGTGTCTGATCGAACCTGTTTTTCATCTTGCAATTTTTAGCTAGTATTGTTGGAATCAGAGCCGAACTGGAAATTAAAAACCAAAATGAAAAAGGTATGTAATGCCAGCTCTGTATAGTTTAGAGCAAGCATAACAAGCATTGGCATAGCCAATAGGTCTCGCTTCAGGAACCTTATAAGTAGTTATGCAGCACAATATCCTTGGTGCAACAACATCAACCGTTGCATGGCTAAACAATTATAAAGTCCCAAAGGCGAGACATATTGGCTATGCCAATGCTTGTTTGCACTTTCCCACTGACGACCTTTCTTTCACTCTGTCAGGGTGAGCTCACAGCCCTTATGCCCTGTGCACATGTAACATTTCCTGGTCTTCTGACGCACGCTGGTTCTGCTGCCCTTATATGTATTTTTTTCTGCCTTCCCTGTAACCTTCCACTGGAAGGAAGGCCGGAAATGTCTCCCTCAGTGATGAAGAGGGAGACGGGTGTGTGTGGCACTGTGTAGGGGTGGTGTTGTCCATTCCCCTCTGAGGCCTGCTGTCTGGTTGCTAGGCCCAGAGCCTGGAGTTTTCCTTTCAAGGTCACGGGGAGGAGGGGTGAGGGAGGCAGGCGGGAAGGATGATGTTCCTGCTTGAAGGGAAATGGGCCGGTGACGGCTGGGAGAAGCCCTCTGCCTGCCGCCCTGCGGCCCCTGCCAACAGGTGCACGCAGCAGCCTCCGGCCACAAATGTGAGGAGAGGATGCGGCTCTGATGAAGAAAGTAAACATGGCTGAGACAAGCAGACGACCGGCTGCGGCCTTTGCAAGGGCGCTGGGCAGTTTATATATCTGCAAGGAGTGATTGTCGATCAGGAGTCTCTGCCCTCATCACTCACTGCTCATATTGTGGGGTCGCCTGTGTGGTAGATGTCACGTCAGTTAAATGGAGTCCGCATGTTTCTGTGAGAGCATTGCTACTTTAATAGAACCGCAGCACTGCCACGAGAGGGCTGTGCTCAGACCTTGACGAAAAACACAAAACAGAAGTGCCACACAGTTGTGTGCGTAACTTTACTCGTTTATGTTTTTTAAGTAATGTTTGTGAGGTAGACTGGCTGTGCAGGATAATGACTTTCCACCGGATAGGAAAAACAAGTGGGAGGGGTGGGGGGAGTGCGGCCAAGAGCAGGGACAGGCAGCGTTTACCCTGCGGAAGCGAGCGCTATAATTGGTAATACATGGCGCTGCTGCTCACTCCTGCAATATTGCTAACACATGGCGCTGCTGCTCGCTCCCGCAAGGGAAACGCCAAACGTGCACGCGTTGCAATACAAAGCAATGCAAAACGTGCAAGTTTTTGCCCAAAAAGCTGATCGATTCCAAAAGGTCCCCTCCTAAGTAGTGCATGCGCGCTGCGCAGGCGAGACCTAAAAAGGGGACTAGAACTTCTATGGGCCTCCTGAGGCTGGGGAATAAATCACCGAAAAGACAAACCCAAATAAAAATGTTGCCAAATATTTTGCAAGCATTTCCAAAGGAAAACTACTGAAATAACACAGTGCAAATGTATATTATTGATCTACAGTTGAGGAAAAGTGGCCTGACAGTTTGATCTGTACTAGCCCTTCTTAAGCAGTCAAAGACTACTTTGCATATGGTTGCTCCCCACCTGTTGTGGTGCAGGTCTATGTGACCCGAGTGGTTTTCAATAACTGACACGCTGCCAGTATTCCACTCCTCACCTTTTGATGTTGTGAAATGATGCCCTAAGTGCAAAGGATACGCTCAGACATAGTTCTTGTGCTGGCTGTGCCACAGAATCCAAGCTGCATCGCACTGAAGGGGCCCAACAAGGAACAAGCATTTTCAATGCAATAAGTCTCGCATTTGTGAGAGTTAGAGCTATTGGCATTGTAAATGGCAATGTCTTTTACCCACATGCTTTTGTTTAGAGTGGAGTGGATGTATGTGGTGTGAAGTTGAATTATGTGGGCTGAATTGGAATTGTTAGTTGTGGAATTGTGTGGGGTGGAATTGTTTGGTGTGTAGTGTATTTGTGTAGTTGAATTATATGGCATGTCGAATAGATAGGGGTGAGAGCTGCACAGAATAGATAGAAAGGTAGATAGAGAGGGATGTGTAGTTTGTGCACAAAGTGGTAAAGGAACTCCAGACAGAGGAGCAGAAAGAGTATGTGAGAAAGAGAGAAAGAAGGGGAGAGCAGTAAAAAGAGGCATAAAGATGTACACACAAGACACCCAAGAAGAGGATGAGAGCGTGGGTTTGAGGGTCAGAATTCTTGAAAAGGTATGGGAGAGAAACTGTGCTTGAAGACCTGAAGTGAACCACATGAGAGGCAGAAAGAGTGTGTGAGAGAGCGAGAGAGAAGTGTTAGAGAATATGAGAGTGTGAGGAATGAATGCGAGGGGCACCGGTGGGTGAAGGAGAAAGGTGGACCAGTGCACAGCACAAGGATGTATAGGAAGGTAGCATGTGTTAGCAGGCAGTATAGAGAGGAAACAGGGAGATGACAGGGTTGGCGGAAGTGTGATGTGGAATTGTTATGTTATGGAATTTTGTTTCGTAGTGTGAAGTTGTGTGGAGAAAATATGTGGCATGATGTGCTGTGGAATTATGTGGATAGTAATTAAATGGTCTTAACTGTACTGAAATTATGTAGAGTACGGTTGTGTTATGGAGTTAAATATGTGGAATGGTGTTGTAGAGTGGCATTATGTGGAGTTGAATTATGTGGTGCGCTGTTAAGTTTTGTGTTTTGATGTGGAAATCTGTGGTGTAGTTTGGAGGTATGTATGTTTTGTGCAATTGCGTTGTGTAGTTAAAATATGTGTTTTGTGTGGAATAATGTGTTGTGTTTTGGAAATGTGAGGAGTTGAACTGTGTGGCGTGGGACTGTGTGGCGTTGAGTGAAATTATGCTGATTGGCTAGCTCTATAGTGCCTTGACACCAACAACTAACATAGTACGAACTACTAAATGAATAGTTGTAAATTTGCTTTCTCTCAAATCGTAAGATAATATAGAAGGTAGGCATGGAAGAAATATGCCAATGGGAAATCAAATTACATTAATGGAAATAATGTATGTTGTTGACAGGAAAATTTGGTATTACGCAACTGGCATTTTCTGCACCATGCTTTAATTACTATAATTTATATAAAGTAAATTCTGGCAACTTGTAACACAGCCTATTGCAACAGCATCCATAAATAAGAAGCCCAAAACGCACCTCCAGACAAATACCATATCCTCAGAAGTATTTTGACAGAACTCTGTTCAAGAATGTACACGGCTTGAACCTCCCAAACTTACAGCAACAGCAGATATGTAACTACAGTGCAAAGATATAAGGAGAGGTGTAAGCTGTCAGCACAGAAGATGGGGGTCCATGTCCACAGCAAAAGATGCTGCTATTGATTATACAAACAAATGTATCCTGTAAATGTGTTGTTATGAAAAACAACTTGCTGTAGGACTCACATTCGGCCCCACACATGAAATACCAGCAAGGCCTTGAAGCTAACCTCTGAATCCTAAATGTCAAATGTAATTAACAAGCAAGGGTAGCATCTGTCTAAGGCGCAGCCATGGTGCACTCTCTAGAACTATATGGACCAGAATTCAGAAGAGATTACATGTGAATACATTAGAAAATAGCAAGGTTTTTATGTATACTGTGATCAAAAAGTTTTGCTTTGGATTCTAGCATTGTCTCGCGCAAAAAACGTGGCACAGTGTATACGTATGTAGGGTCATATTAACAAGCGGCAGCGATAATTATTGCTGGCCGCCCCTAGCGCGAGTTTCCCTATCGCCGGCTATCGCTGGAATTCATCGGCAAGCTAGCGCTGTATTT
This sequence comes from Triturus cristatus, assembly GCF_964204655.1. NCBI lineage: Eukaryota > Metazoa > Chordata > Amphibia > Caudata > Salamandridae > Triturus > Triturus cristatus. Next base: position 1,237,675,749 of record NC_140591.1, on the reverse strand, counting down.
ACAACGCTTAGCGCATTGGCGATGAAAATTCCAGCAATAGCAGGGATATGTCCCAACATCGCTGGAAAGCCAGCGATGTTCCCAGCAAAACAGCGATGACCTTGCTGATACGACCCTGTGGTCGTAACCCCACATTCCACCTCCAATGCAAATAATACCTAACACTGGATTTTAGCAGACGTTAAAATCCAGCGTTAATGGCCGGTTAGCGCGATTTTGTTTATCGCTACGCCGGCCGGGGCATTGTTGTAAATATCGCGAAGCTGCCTTCGCAATATTTTCCCATGTGGTCTATTGAAGCATGCCTACTTTGCATCTCATTAACGATGCGATGCAAAGCGGGTGCTAAATCACGGAAACACGCGCTAGCGTGTCCTTGCTAATATTGCGATAAAATTATCGTTGCTTTTCGGCCAAAAATGGACACTAAAGCGGCGATAATTTTATCTCACCCCTCTTGTTAATATGCCCCGTACATTGTTAAACTTGAAGGGAAATAATGATAAAAGTAGAGAATAGGAAGGGCAAACACAAACACACGTGTTTAACATATTCAAAAGCCATATAGAATGAAATAGTCTCAATTGAACACATTTTAGAAGTGTTTTTCATAAACCATGATGCAGTTGAACATTTTATCAAAAAGAAAAAAAAAGCAATTAAGCTGAGGAAGACATCAGCGTCAACTAGCATTAGAAAAAGCTATGCTTCTTAGGGCTTCCAATCTTCTTTTAATGATATCCTGCATTCCAGGCAAAGCAAACGTCAGAACCTGAGCAGGAAACACTGCAATGTCAAGCATAGCGCTTCAATTGGCAGCGTTGCTAAAAAGCAGATTAAAAAAAAATAACTGACCTCTAGCTTGCGCATGGTGATGCCAAGATAAAATAAAAATAATAGATGTGTGTGGAGACCCACCAAAAACTATGCAATTGATCCTGCCAGCATTTTCCTACTGCTTATTGTTATACGTACACATTTGTATTTGACAACATGAAAATCTTTCCTCAGTCACATCAAACTTGTGGAGTATGAGTGTGACAAGCCCCTGCTTGACAGATGCGGCTTCTGATAAAAGGCTTGTTCAAAGGGCATTGTAGCTGTTAATTCCTAACCAAAACACACATAATTTGCAACAGCGGAGTTTACAGGGTGTGACTTAGCCAGTTCCATTTCTTTATCCATCCTGGTGGGGTATTTCAAGTCGCATTCTCAAGCACAGCAAATTGGACTGCTGAATAAAGGGAGCTTGCAAAGTAGCACCACGGAGCAGTTGTTAAACTACCTGAGACTCAGAAAAGCGTGCCAACGCTAATGATACCGGTATGCATTCGTTTTGTTTTTTCAATGGTGTAAAAATTACTCGGAGGGTTCATGTCGCCTATACATTTTAAAAATTGATAACCTGCTCTATCCTTACCACGAAAATAAATAAAATCAAGCAATACGATCGTGGAACGGTGGTGCGTGAGAGATGAAACAAAACACAAACTCTGCTGAGAAGTGCTTGTCCTGAGCAAAGTAAATAAAAGTAGATAAAACACAGCAATTGTGTCCTTGTGTAATGTAACTGGTGCACATGTAAAGTGCTCCAATACCTTTGTGTTGAATACGCGCTATATAAAACTGCAAAAAAAAAAAAGAATTGTGTAGCGGGAGTCACTTTAACAGTGAAAATAAAATGCAGTGACTGCAGAAGCTTAAATGTTAATAAAATGTAAAAATGAGAACAAGCGAAAGCCTTTGTAGCCCAACATATGCACTGAAACGCCAATACACTTTAATTAAAAACAGATAGCCTGCCTCACCCTCAACACTAAAATAATTAAACAAAACCAAGCGAGGCGATCGTGGAGCGGGGGAGCGGTAAAGATGAAACAAAACACGAACACTGCTGGGAAGTGCCCAACCTCAGCAAAATAAATAAAAGTAGATAAAGCACAGCAATCGTGTAGCGGGAGCTGCGTTAACAATGAAAACAAGTGGGAGGGGTAGGGGAAGTGCACGCACGCACACACAGGAGACAACTCTTGCAGCTGGGCGGGCTTGAGCCTTGATGCTTGACGAAGTAAACAAATGGGAAGGGCGGGAGGAGTGCACGCGCGCGTGAGCAAAGCAGCAGCTGTTTGCTCTTTATGTCGAGAGAGGAAAGCCTCTGCTCGTAACTGTGCACGTAACCGCACGCTCTAGGCCACACAAAAAGCTGTGGTCCGCTTTTTAAAGCCCACTCACTAAATGTCTCACCAGGGCAGCGCATGCGCTGGCTCAGGCGAGACCTAAAAAAAGAGCATTGGCAAATCAACAGAGCAGGAGCAGAGCCGGAAAACACATGCACTGGTTTCATGCTCACGCAAAAAGAAATTAGAGAGCAGTGTGGGGTGAGGCAAGAAAAACCAATGGACAAGAGACATATACACAGGGGAGAGAAGCACACTAGGGAGACATCTGGAAAACACAGAGGGCCTTATTTACAAGAAACTGAAGCATCAGCATTGATGTGTCAGTTTCCTTGCACCTGCGTCAAATGCCCTTGCAACACCATGGATGCGCTGTATTTATAATGCAGGGCTCCATGGTGCAAGGATTAACAGGTGCATCAGAAATTTCTGACACATCTGTTTGCGCAAAAGTGACACATTGCTGCAGTTGGTCATAAAAATGACGCAACTCCAGCAATGCGTCAGAACATATAGGCAAATCCCAATGTAAAAGCCCTGTGTCAATCCTTATGCCTGGTCTAAGCAGGCATAAGGATTTTGACGCAGTCAAGTCGTAGAGCGATGCAGTGAAATGTTGTAAATTTCATTGCGCTACTTCTACGTGACTTTTTGCGTAGGAATGCTTACCCTGCATACATTACACCTGCCACAGGTATAATGTGAAGCGGGGCTCTACGAACTGACGCATTGGACCCAATGCGTCCGTTTGTAGATAAGGCTCAGTGTGGAGCACTGATTGCGCTGCATCAAAAAAAAGTAATGCAGCAGCAGCACAAGGGGCTTATAAATACGTCCCAGAGTTCCCTAGAAATGAGCAGTGGAAGGACATAAGTAGAGCATATATGGTCCAGGGGAGAGACAAAACACAACTTGGACAATGCCAGCCATCAAATAGGAAGTAAGAAAATGAGTGACAATAAAGTCGACCAATGATAAGCAGTGGGTGGGCTTTAAGCCACTGTAAGATCTTTGTAAACTGACAATAGGTCTATTGCCACGAGACAACTTGTAAAGTTTGGTAGGGTCGACATACCTAGTGTGGGTTTCCATGTGTTCTCTTTCAGAGCAGACGTGGCCTGGCAGTTTAAGCTGAACTGGTTCATTTGGCGCACGACCAAGATTGATTGCCTATGTTTGGAGTGAGTGCAGTGGGCAGAAAAGCAGCATGCAGTGGAATGTGACCCAAAATGATAGCCATTGGCTGAGACTTTTGCAAGCATTCCACCGATCAACTTTTGTTGTTTTAATGTGATCCAGAGGCGCAGCCTACCGCCTGCCCACAAGTGAAAACAAGAAAGACAAATAATTGTAGACACACCGAGGGCCACAGCGAAGTCCTCAGTGTGGCTGGTGTCCCACTGGGGAATTCCCTTCTTCCCTGTGCCCCGACACGGCCCTGCCGGACCTCATTAGTACCCTGCAAGGACTTCAAAATGAAAGCGTCCTGTCAGCCCGGCATTGTGCTCCCCTCGGAGCAGGTTTTACTTGGCTCAGCTTTCCCTCTTCATTGATTCCCTGCTGGGACAGGACCATTTGTGATGAGAAAGAGGGGGGTGGGCACGGGCATGGAACAAAAGGTCAGACAAGTACTCTTACAACAGACAAAAATCTTTAAATGGCAAAGAGACTAGCCACAAAAGCCGTCATTGGGGAAGAAGCGGTCCAATTTGTCTATCTTTTTGTAAAAGCTCATGCGCCTGGGGAAAAGGCAATTTTCCAAAACTTGAAAAGAGAAAAACACCGTTTCCAGGCATCTTTTCTCTGGCCATAAATCACTACAAAGCAAATTGGCTTGGGTCACAGAGCTCAGTTAAAGACTTTTTGAATGCAATTAATATAATAGGATTTCCTTTTTAATTGCAGTTAATTACCGCCCTAGAAAAAAATAAACTTATCGCATGCCAGTACGAGATAATAAGCAGGACGTGCTGAGGGAAAAGCTGTAAGCCAGTTGGTATTAATATACAAGGACAAAGACATTGCAAGGGGTGTGATATTAAACATTTCTACAGAGTTCTGGTGCTCTGTGACATCACCAGGCCTGCTGGCAAGTTATACATCCACTTCAATAATGCAGAGTTCAGTGCTTTAAATGGGCCGGTACTGTCCGGGAGGGAGAGTACCTGCACTTCTCAAGAGAAATGCTATACTTTTAATTGCAGAGTACCGGCACTTCTCAGAAACACTTCTATTTTTCCATTTCAAGCACTGAGAGTGCTCCTTGGCGTACAGCTTCATAGCACTTTAAATAATAGGTGTTACTGTTACCCAGATCAATTATACCTACTACATGAACCTCAATTTAGATGAGTCCTCTAAAGAATTCTAACGTTGATTAGCCAACTGACTGGCTGGTACCTTCTCTGGAAACAAGCTGCTGGTGGGATATTTTAGGAATCACCACAGAAGGGAAAAATCAGGGTTACATTTGCAAGAAAGAATTTGAATTTCTAAATGCAGAAAACCCGAGAACCCCTGTCCTATATACCATTCCCAAGATTCAGAAGAGCACCACCAATCCCCCGGGACGCCCCATGCTACCAGGGTGCTGCTCTATTCTAGAACCCATTGGGAAATACATAGATTTTTTCATTAAAGAGTTTGTCCCCATATAGGACACGTATGTACGCGACACCATGTACATGATCAATCTTGCTGATGGTATGCCATATAACATTGAATCAGACTGGAAGGTTTCCCTTGACATCTCTTCTCTCAACACCAACATACCCCAGAATGAGAGTATTCAGGTGATAAAAAATCTGCTAGATGCAAGACCTAGGCCCACACAAGTACCAGCCTTATTCATCATTTCCTTGTTACAGATCGCCCTCATTTCAAACTACTTTGTCTCAGAAGGTTGTTACTATCAACAATGCCCCGGAACCAGTATGAGAGCCGTTTTTGCTCTGAACTTAGCCAACATCCACATGGATTATGTAGAACAAAAATATACCCTGAATGGTACGAACGTCTATAGACCCAACATTAAATTTTGAAAACGATACATAGACGATATTTTTTTGATCTAGTCAGGAAATGAGACAGAATTTAATGCATTTGTCTCCTACCTCAACAATATACAAAAGCACCTATCCTTCACCTCCACCATACATAAATCCACTATAGCCTTCTTAGATTTGAACATCCAATACGAGAATGGGGCTCTATACACCTCTCTCCATAGAAAACCAACAGAAAGAAACACACTTTTATCCTACAAAAGCCACCACCCACGTGCGCTACGTGATGGTCTTCCGTTTGGACAGTTCCTGCGCCTGCGCAGGAACTGCACATGGAAGGAAGACTACATGAAAGAAGCTGAGACTCTGAAGGCTAAACTAGTGGCTTGAAACTATCCCAACAGGCTAGTCAGGAAGTCACTCAGACGAGCCTGGTTCTGCCCTAGGTGAGGAATTACTGGCTACCAAAGAAAAGTCCACAATCAACAGACTCATTTGCATGACTACATTCTGCATACACACCAACCAGGTCCGCAAGCTAATAACAAAGAACTGGGACATTATTAGAAGCATTGACCCAGATATTGAAATCCAGAGGTTTGCTTACAAACGAGGCAAGAACCTGAAAGCCCATCTGATCTGTTCATCCACTGATAGCACAGTACATACCACATGTTTCCTACCATCCACCTGGGGCTTGCCAGAGATAAAAGGACACTTTAAATGTGGCAGTTGTGTCGCCTGTGCTTTTACAACCAACACCAAAACATTCGAGCATGCAAGTATAAGACATACACTTGAATTCTTTGCAAATTGTAATTCACATAAAGTGGTGTATTGTACATGTTGTCCGTGAGATATGCTATAGATTGGGCAAACCCAACAATCCATCAAGGCAAGAATAGGACAACACCGAAGTCGCATCAGGCGCTCAGTGGTCAATGCTGCACTGGTTAACCATTACTTGGAAATGAATCACTCTGCTGATGATATACAATGGCAGGGTATTGATAAAGCCACTATTGCAGAAAGAGGGGGAGATCTCACACAGATTTTACAACTAGAATGTCGTTGGATTGAGAGGACAAACTCTATAGTTTAAGGTTTAAACCCCGCAGAGGAATGGCGAGGTTTTGTCACTACATTTACAAACTAGATTGAGTTAATACACCATTACTGCAAAAAAAGAATCCTCGAAAGTACCAACTCTGGATCTGTGTCTCGCGTGTATTCCCTAATATGCTAATGTATATGTAATTACAGATACAGTCTATATTGTGAAATTGTCGTTCCTTGTACTTCATGATAAACTGTTTAGCTATACTCTGTACAAGAAAACATCTGTTTCAGAGGTGGCTAAATTAGCCAGCAAAGGCTGGCACATATCAGTTGATCATAGATATATGATTAATTTAATTTTACAGACTGTTTATACATGGAACCTCTGACAGTGACAGTATAAAAGCGCCAATTAAAAAAGCGTTTACATACAAGCTCAAGTGGCAATTTATATAGAAGGATCAAACTTGAGTCCACAAAGAAAGGGTAAGCAGCAAGAATATATTTACAGAACTAAATTGTATCCTAAGCAATACAAATAAGCAAAGAAAGTCTTTTTCTCTTCAAAGAAAATATAGGAGTAAGCAAATACTTATACATGCTTTATGTCTTCTCCTTAGAAGATGTTATTAAACCTAAACAACTATTTTTAGAAGAAGCTGATACGGTGGCTCTAACGAATATAAGTACTCATCATTGGGGTGAAAGGTATACAATTAGAATGAATTAAGAAACACCATTGTCCTATATTGCAAGCTACTAGTAACTAAGAGGAATTATATGCTTTACTACCAACAGACCAAGATATATAAGGTGCCTGGAAAATTCGAAACTGCCTATAAACGCTGACTCCAGGAAATGTTATAGACATAAAGGTACTGTAATTCTTGATAAATTGCATATGGAAATTTAAACATTATCAAGTAATTAAATGTGTTCCTTTATCCTTTTTGTATTGAATTAATTAATACCATTTATCGTTTGGAAATATGAATTAAGATATTGAAAATAGATAACATAAAGAATAAGTAATCACTAACAAAATATATAGCTGATATATCAGTCGTCTAGAAAATAGGCCTATTAGGAAGTTAGGATGTAGAACAATAACAACAAAGAAATATTTTTGTGTGGCATATAAAGAACAAGAGCCACCAAATAGGATGTCAGTAAGAAAATAAATTTATAAATCAATGTAGATCTAGAGAATATATTCACGTCCTGTAGAAAACAGTAAGACAAAAGTAGCAATTGCATTGTAAGAATGTATAAACTTTTCATCAATGGTTCTTTCTAAATTTTAGTATTTCTTTTGCCATACAGATTTTTGTATAAAGTTGTTAGTCCTGAGGAAGGTGCTAAGCATAAAGAAGTCACCGAAACGCCGCATAGACTGTTTTTTAACAACTCTACTGACAAGATTGTCTTTTAATAACCGTATTGATTTTATTGTTTTTAACATCTGTATTGATTATATTAAATCTAGTAAATGTGTTTTTTTTAAAAAATTGTTTTATGAAATGGCATTTAGATTGTAACCTATAATAGGAGGAATGATATGGCATGTATCTAAACCAAAAGTGGTTTAGAGTGTACATTATTCAATATACGTTTATTATTAATAAATTGTATCGTGATATTTTTTATACATATTTAGTCCATTGCTTACTTTGTTCTTACTGACTAGGACTGTGACTCCTTTGCAATAACCTAATAGATAGTTGGCTCCTGGAGAGACTTTTCCCCTTTTTTAAGAAAACAATAGGGTCATTATTTTCTTTAGTAGTATTACTTTACCCTGTCCCTTTGCTTTGCAATAGGGTTACTCCCTTTTCTTTGTAAATACATATCAGTTGTTATAAATGATTCCCAATCATGTCATAGGCACCCGCATTGGTACAGTAACCCACTGATTAGCGGGTTAAGGACAGTCAGTAGGTGACCAGGACCTCATGTGTTGTTTTGTATCACTTTTTACATGAAGTAATGTATACTGCGAATTTTGTATGCCACATGTTTTAAAGGAATTGGTACTTCTCATATCGGGCCATTGACGCCTGCTACACAAAAGGCACCTCCCATTTTACTTGCACACGGTCAAGCAACTTTCATGTACACCAATATGCACTCACAAATTTGAAATCAATGCTGAAAGTCCGCACACTCCGAAACAAGCGTTTCCCTAACTCCACCCGTATTTATTTATTTATTTATTTGGTAACCATAGCTCTGGATGAACCTACCATCCCTTCTTGGCCTCTCTCACCTCGCTACAGTAGCCTTCTGGCGTGTAATACCAGCACCACACTGATCCGCAATGAGTGCACCCTTCTCACTCATACGTTATGGTACAGAAATAAATCTAACCATACACGCCATATTCATTATGGTTAGTTAATGAGCACATATCATGTGGCCACAGTTCTATTTTTATCATCCTCTCTATCCTCGATCTGTTTTCTATTCCTGTACACCGGTTCTCTTAGATACCGGTCTTTCATCTATTTCAGCTGTAGAATGCCGAGAACTGGATGACACCGGCAGGCGACACTCAACAGTAATGCCTGCCGTGTCACTCATGGCTGTGTTTGGCGGGATCCAAGCTCTTATATGAACTGGATTCACAGGGCACTCACTGTCACCAGGCCGATCAGACAGACTCACGCTGTTCTGCATTTACGCGCCGCATTGGCGGCTATGCCGATCTCTTCACTTCACGCCTCATTAGGTAAGAAGCTGGCCCGTTTGGGAGGGAAAGGGGGGGCAAGCCACACCGACAACCATTTTGTATGTGTAAAAGGTCGCTTTATTGAAACAGGTGCATATCACAATTTTATTAACGCTGGCACTTTGCCTTACAAAACAAAAACCTCTCTATACATAAAATACCTGACCCCTTGTTCCCCCACACCCCTACGATCCCCACATCATAAGACCCCCACCCTGCAACATACAATAAATAACTTTCCATAACAATATTACACAATCTTACAATATAGCATTTATAAATCCTAACCTCCCATGACCTAAAATCCTACCTGCGTTTATGCAGCTGTAACTAACGAACCTGTAATGTAAACTTCCTGCCTGTTTAACCTTTCCCTGCTCCTGTTCACAAACTCCCCAAACTTAACAAGAAACTACAAAACTCCAGCCAAACTTGCCCAACTTTCAAACAACCCCGCCACCCAGGTAAAGGCGGGAGAGTAGGCGGAAACGCCGCCTCCTCGTTTTCCTTCCCCCCGCCTCCTAGCCCTGACCCCCTGCCCCCTATTCCCTGCCTAGACCCCTAACCCCCCATGGCCCCTCCAGACAATTCCCCGTTCAGCTTCTACGCACGCCCAACATCCTGGCCAGTACTTCCCTCAACTCCATGCCTAGCCTGGACAGATGGACCCCGTCCCCCCTGAAAAATTCCGGAGTGTCGTACCTGATGTCTCTGTGCCAAATCCTGGCAAAACCCAACTGACGGCAAAAGTGGACCATTTCTACATTTACCTTTCTCCTGGCCTTGTCCACAGCTTCTGGGTTTACAGCACCCCTCCAAACCCTACGTGGCACAAACTCCGTTCACACTACTGCGCACCCCAACCACTGCCGCTTGATCACATCCAAATCTCACTTCATACACCTCATCAGAGCCAATCCCGTCTCCTGAACCATATCATTTTCGCCGAGGTGAATGACCAGTACGTTGGGGGACCTACCACCCACCAACATCTTATTCAACACGTGCAAGAGCTCTTTCCAGCTCTTTCCCCTTTCCACCAAACCCTGACCAGTTCTGTATTAAAGCCAAGATTCTCTCCGAAATAGCTGGAGCGGGCCTGGACCTGAGCCCATTTTACAAAAGAATGGCCCACGATCCATATGGACATCTCCCTGGTGAGGGGACCCATCACCGAACCTGAAACGAGAAACATGAATGAACACAGGGAAAACACATAACCGAGCTACAATGGGCCGGGAGCGCTGCGCACATACCGCTGATAACAGCCTGAGGACCACCTGCCCAATCTCATGATGTCCCCCAGCCCCTATTATTCACTTCGGACGCTGCTCCAATCCTGAAGGAATGAGTCCCAAAACCCCTGCCATCCAATCCTAGCTGGGCCAAAGCCTTCCTCAACACTGCCAGGAGCTGTGACTCCTTCGCCACCCGCCCATCAGAATGCCTGAATACTACTCCCGACGTGTCTGAAGCCAAAGACCTCCATCTCGCCCCCCACCTATACGGGCAAGACAAGCCTGAGCCCACTGCCTCTAAGGAGACCCATCGCCCCCCGCCCATCTGATCCGTTTTCGATTTCCTCAGCCACAAGCAGACCCTGTTCCCCTGTAGTGAAACCTCGGTCCATAACAATCCGTCCCCCCACTTGGAACCCAACTACTCCAAAACCCGAAAGCCCCGAATAACATCCACGACATCAGCGTGGGAAACAGGCACAGCTCCGAGTCATTTCTGCACACCCTTGGCAAAACTTGCAACACCCTCTCCAGAAGCTCCCAAGACAGGGGATTCCTGACCCGAGCCACTCGACCGCACTCCCGGGCCCACCCGTCCAAAATGCGCGACCCTATTTCCCCCGCGGAAGGCGCGTAACCCCACAACAGCTTTCCCATTAAGGCGATCCCTGCCAATTTACCCGCTATTGTCACCCTCATGAGCCCCTTTTCGACCAAGGACAGGATAAACTGTATTACATCTTCCTGCCGGCCCGCCAGTGAAGCCCGCCGTCTCGCTCCAGAGCCTAAGAATTCTGCCCATGCCGTCGTGTACGCCACTTCCGCCGACTGCGCCAGAGAACCTAGAACCAGCTGCAACATCCTCTGTTGCCTACGTACCACAAATGCTGCAGCATGCTGTTCGGGGGCCGGTCCGTGTCCTTGGCTAGCCCACGGAATCACCCCCACTGTGAACGAGACAAAGCATCGGCTATGTCATTGTCCACCCCTGGTACGTATACTGCGTGAAAAGCAATATCATGCCGCAAACAGCCCAGCACAAACACTCGTAGCAGCTTCAAAACTTGTGTGTCCCTTGCAGACTGCCTGTTCACAATTTCCACTACTGCCATGTTGTCTGTTCTGAACGTCACCCGCCTGTGAGCCAGCAGTTCCCCCCACAGCGAGATTGGTACCACCAGCGGGAAAAACTCCAGAAAGGCTATGCTTCGTCCCCTGCCCGCCCACTCAAGGGGCCACTGTTCTGCGCACAATTTCCCCTGCCAGTATAGCCCAAAACCCTCGCTACCCGCCACATCTGAAAAGATCTGCATATCCCAGACCATATCGGCATCCCGCATCATTGGTACGCCATTAAAGTTCTGTAAAAAGAACTGCCACCTCCTCATGCCCTCCCTCACCCATGCTGACAGTCCACGTGATGATGCGGTGGTTTCCGACCCCCCAGTCGCCTACAAAAAGTCCTCCCTACTCTCACAACCCTACATGCAAAGTTCAGGTGACCCAAAAGCACCTGGATGTCCGTCACTGTGACTTTGTGTCGTGGCAACATAGCTGCCAGCAGTCCCATCATCCGCTGTTTTTTGTCTGCTGGTAGGCGTGCCTCCATTGCCTCAGAGTCCAATTCAATTCCTAGAAATGACAGCGCCGTACAAGGCCCCACCGTCTTTTCCGGTGCCAGAGGCACGCACAACTCCCCCATGATCTCTTGGAACCTGTCCAGTGCGTCCTGGCAGTCCGCGGAGCCTGGGGTGCCCACAAAGAAAAAGTCATCCAGGTAGTGTGTTACTCCGTGGTGACCCGTCCGTTCGGTGAACAACCATTGCAGGAACGTACTAAAACATTCGAACAGTGCGCAGGACATAGAGTAGCCCATCGGCAGTGCTTTGTCCACGTACCAGCGCCCGTTAAACTAGATCCCCAAAAGGGCCCAATCGTCTGGGTGGACTGGAAGCAGCCGGAAAGCCGACTTAATGTCGCACTTTGCCATCATCGCCGTTGCGCCCGCAGTCACAACGAGTGTCATGGCTGCGTCAACTGATGAATACGATACCGAGGTCTCCTGCTCATCAATGAAATCATTTACAGAGCCACCTTCGGGCCACGACAGATGCTGAATGATGCAAAACTGTCCTTGCTCCTTTTTTGGCACCACTCCAATGGGTGACACAATCAAATTGTTCAGAGGCCAATCCTCAAAGGGTCTGACCATGTGGCCCTCACTCACTTCCTTGTTCAGTTTGTCTTGCACCACCTCAGGGTGCTCCTTTGCTGTCTTCAAATTGTCAGCCCAACGTCTTGTCCGAGGTTCTTCGTACCCAAGTCCAAACCCCTCTAGAAACCCCACCCGCAAACGTTCTGCCGCCCCCGCGTCTGGATATCCCCGCAGGGCTGCAACCAACTTGTACCCTCTAACCAGCGTACGAGCCCTTGGGCCCAGGCCCCTTGGCCCCTCGCCCACCCGCTAGCTGTTGTTGACTCTATGACCTGGACCCCCCGGCCTGTTCCTGCGGATTCCCTTGCTGCTTACCTGAACCCCCCAATATTAAACCAAGGCATGCCCACTCCTTCCACAGCTCGAGCATTTGTGCCTGAACCTGCAAAATTCCCGCGTGCACAACCCTTTATTATAATCCCAGCAGGTCCCTTTGGATCCCAACTGTCCCCTCCCTGCTCCCCCCACCCCACCTCGGTTTGGGGCAGCACTGAAAGGGCTGGTATACTATGGGTAGCCCGCTGGCCGTAAAAATGGTCGTCCCTGACCCAGCTAGCCCCATTGTATGCTGCCACAGGTCTGAGTCCAACTCGCCCCACTTTGCTTCCGGGTCCCACGCCATGCGAGCCCGGGACTCCTCATCATATTGGGCCCAAGCGTATCCCCCCCCCCCAGTAATCTGGGCCTTCCTAATCACGTCCATGTATTTAAACATGGCCACAGACCTCTAGGGGAACTTCTCACAGTATGCGCTGGCATATATAAGGAAAGCCGCCGTCCAGTTCTCTATCATAAGCAGCACCTTCGGCCGTTTTTGTAACTCGTATTCCTCCTCTCTATGAAGGAGCTTCAGTATCTCTTCATACTCTCCCTTCCAAATACGCTCCTTGGTGGACAGCATTAAATGCGCCCCCAACGGTTTCGTGACACCCATGTACGGTAAACGCTTTATCTTCAGCTCCTTATTTTCCAATTTTACTCCCTCCTCCTTGGGCAACCAGCCACCCGACCCCGTCTTGTCCACTCCGGACCCGTCAGCCCATTTGTCCCCTGCAGTCACCTTGTCCTCGGCCCCCTTACCTGGGCCCTCCTTTCCCCTACTTCTGCCGGCCTCGACGGGATTCCCTGCCGGTACCGGGATCGCCGCCTGAGGCTCAACCGTCCCTTCTCCTTGGTTGCATTGGGCCGTTCCCAGCCCTGCCAAGTCTGGTACCCCACGTCAGTCCGCCTCCTGCAAAATAAAAGCATGGTCTGGTGTGCTGGGCTCCACTCTCTGCCCTCTACCGCCCCAGCTCCACTTTCTACCCACACCCAAAGTGCTAGCTGCCCACGCCCGACCCACCCGGCTATGGTCAACCACCTCCTCCTCTGCCTCGTCCGCAAAGTCCCCCTCCTCCTCTCTCCACTCCAGCACCTCTGCCCCCAGACAACCCCTCCTGAACTCCACTTCCCCCAATAACCACCCCGCCGCTGCCACAACACACCCTCCTCCACCACCTCTCCCTCGTACCCCATGACCAACCCCCCTCCCCTCGCGAACCCCCTACCCCCTCCGCCCACGGGTCAAAGACATCTAAACCCTCTCAGTCCCTCTCACTTCCCTCCGAGTCCAACAACAAAGGGGACATGTCCCCCACCCCTTCGTGCCAGGGCTCATTCCCCCCGGCGTTCTCTGCCCCTTGTGGGGTCCCCGCCACTTGGCCCTTTAGTGGGGGCCCTACCAACGACTGCTCCAGGCCCCGAGTGCCTCCCGCTACCTCCCCCCCACAGACCAGCTCCCCCCCTGCCTGACACCTGTGGCAGCAGTCCCCTGTGTTGCCCACCTAGCCCTCTTTTTCCCTGGAGCCCCTTGAGCAGGCGGGGCCCTGGAGGGCTGCACCGCGCTGCTGGGAGTAACAGGGGCCGCCCTCTTTGCATACGTGCGGCCCCCCTCCTCCTCCGTGCGAACCGGCGATGTCCCCCCTGGGCTTTCCTGACGCTCCTCCTTCCTGCTACCTCGAGGCCCAGACGCGAGCGTCTGGGCCTCAAAATCACCCGCTTCGCGCCCCAGGGCCCCGCACCTCCCCCTCGGCGCTGCACCCCGTAGGCCATAGCGGCCTCGCCCCATGAGCGGCCCAGGCTGGGAAACGTGAGCTGCGCTCTCCCGCCGGGCCTTACCGCCACGCTGCCCCGGTCTCCCTCCCTGCCCGCCGCCCCTCGCTCCCCACTATGAGAACCCGGGGCTGCGCTGCTGACATCCACGCGGCCCAGGCCACTCACCGTCTTCTGCCCCACTTTCCGGGGGGGCGAGCAGGCCATAACGGCAGCCGCCACCCCCACCGACGCGCGCCTCACCGGACACGGTCCGCCCGAGGTCCCAGGCAGCAGCAAGTCCATGCGGCCTGCTTTGCTGAGGAGATGGATGGCCACCAACACCTGAAAATCCTCACTTGCCATCACCCCAGCCAAAATTCGCAGCAAACCAGCAAATATCGCGACCACGAACCCCCTACACCTAGACCTCACAACCTGACAAAAACCTACTCTACAGCGCTCCCAGCCACCAGGTCACCAAACTTAAAATGGTGGCTGGGAAAGCGCCAAACACCCCTAAATACTTTGGGCTATTTCTAAAATTTGGGCTACAATTGGGCTAGTCCCAATGTAGCCCAAAAGCCACTAAATGGCCGCGCCCGGCTGGCCCGGCTGGCCCAGGGGGCAGACCTCGCGGTGCTCGGCTTCCCCCCAAATACCCCATCTCCGCAACGCTCAGATTTAGACAGTGACCTTGACCCCCATTAATATCGCCCATTATTTGTTTGCAGACATCATACTGCACCGACTGATTAAATGGGTCGTGTATATCGTTTTTTACCACGTGCGGGGCGGTGGCACCCCCTGCAATTACCGACCTGTTCAGTGCAACAGGTAAGAGCACACTCGCTTGCTGCATTTCAGTTATGAAAAACACTGCCTTGTCCCTTTCTACAGCACATCCTTCTGTTGTTTTTATAGGCACTGCCATTCCAGCCATCCATTTATCAAAGTCACCCTTCAACCACTGGACGGAGAGGCTGCACCGCTTGTGCGCTATCTATGAATTGCAGGTAAGCATCTTCACGCTCTGAGCTGTTGCTCACCTAGGCAGGGGTCTGACTATTTGCCTTAAAAATGGGATTGACACACAGAACCCGTTTTTTTTGCTTTCAGAGATCGCACTAGGAATGCACGTATTGACGTGCTCCAGGAATTGTTCTTCATCACGTGAATTCTTCACGCTGTACCATACCTGAGTTTGCCAGCTTTCCCCACTCTCATAAGGGGTAACCTTTCATTGGCTTCTCATGTGCCATATGTCAAACGTCTGTGGTTAGTCATATGGGAACGGTTCTCCAGTAATACATTTTTATTCTCTCACATATATATCACCCGGCTGGGTCCTTAGTGAGTATCTTTTTCCTTTTCTTTTTCTCTCACTGGCCTGTGACACACATTCACAAAACAGCTGCGCCAACCAGCGTTCAGGTACCATTCATACCTTTGCGCTCCCTTTTCAAGTTTTTGCTTATATCATGGCCACACATTGAGTATCCCTTTCTTTGTAGATGTCCCTATATTCCTAGGTCCGAAGAGATCCTATACTTCACAAAGGGTCGAAACGTCGTCGACAGATAAAGAGAGTGAACCATTTTACCAGCGCTTGTTATTGTATAAACGCGGTGCATATTCTGTATAATTACAAATGGTCGACACTATGATACATTGGAAACCTTGCACATATGTCACAAATTTGTCACCAACATTTTAGGTTCCTCTTTTCACTCAGGAGACTACACACTACTGTTGTATTATTCTCTGTATATATCTTGATTAATAATGTTTCAAAAAAAACAAACAATTGACTGTGAAATACAAAAACCAAAGTGTATGTGGTCTTTTCTCCTTCTAACATCTCCCTAACCCTCTCCATTGCCATTGTGCATTACTATATCATTATCTTTTTGATATTATCCCACAGGAGCCATTGTTTTTGCAAATAAGGTGGGATTTTTAAACAGTCTAAAGGTTACCCATCAAAGACAGATCCTTTTGACTCCAAACATCCCAAGCCTCCAGGACGGCAATTGATGGTCCAGCTCAGTGGGTGTCTGTCCTCCTCCATCAATGGCTGTCAAAAACATAGAAGTTTTATTTGACTGAAATATGATATCACCAACCAAAACTCATCAGTGCCAAAACACCACTTTTAGGCCTGGCTTGGCGGCTCATTGCAAGACCTCTTGTTACCAATTCTTTAAAATATAAATAAAGCAAAATGTGCCTCTACCCAAAGTAATATTTGTGTGAAAAGCTTATGTTATTGACAGGTGCATCTCTCTGCCTCCTCTAAAGGGCTTGCATTACAATGCACTAATGACTATTCCACTTCTCAAATTTTCCCCAAATTATGACACACAATTAATTATTTTTCTCATGAATGCTTTGTATACAGAAAGTAATCATTTGTTTGTTTTATGTTTTTTCACTGTAGCAGGCTTTTAAAAAATATTTTAGGAAGGACTCAAAATGCAAGTCCTCAATATTGGCTTTGCTTGTTTTCATTTTTTGAAACTGTTGCAGAGGGCCCTTCTATTTTTGGCTTTTCCCACAAGATCCTGGTGGTTAATGTGTTTGTTCCATCACACCCGTATTGTTATAATTATTTAAATTCGATCAAAGTAAGCTAGCCATAAACATCTTTGTTTAAGATTAAGGTATTCTAAATGTGGACCCAGATATTCTTGGGGGACTGAGTAAATTTGAGCGTATTACAGTTAAAATTTGCCAGGTACACCCACACACCCCCTTCAGGAATAGAATTGTGGTTAAATGTTTATGCATTGGACTGTTTATGACACCTCCTTTCGGGTGAAGTGAATATCTATTTACCGACTCTGTTGCTGTCTGCGCTCAGTCTGTTTTTGGTGCCTAAATTTATGTTAACAAAACTTGGAGGTCCGTTGTTTAGAGTCAATGTTCTAAATCTTTGGAACTCCATTCAATTCCCATAAGACATAGTGGGATTTATATTTCAGTGGAAACGATATCCTTCACCTTGTGATGAAGTAACCCGTCTGCGGAGATCTAAATCAGGCCCTTAGTCAGGCAACGTTTTCTGCAGCAGTAACCCAACTTTCTGACCGCGTGCTAGCACTAGTACACTGTTAGGAAAATAGAGGAGTTGTTTAGTCTGACAAGGCTGGGCTGCAATCAGACGTTTCAATACTGTACTTCTGATGTTGGAAATGTTGCCCTTCTACACTTTTGTACACAACGGAGCACACTACTGACAAGTCTTGCCTGTATTCTTATTTATTTGAGATTAAAACAATAGTACCCATACCAAACTGCAGCAAGTCCATTTCTCTCCCTGCCTCAGTTTCCCAAACATAACACCTCACCGTGTACCTGCTTTGCTTCCCCCAGGTTTGCTTCTTTGGTTCTGTCCCTCAACCCCTCCTCCGCCCCTCTCTCTGTCACTGTCAGCCACTTCCTGTGTGTCAGCTTCATTTGATCTTTGCCTTACTCGCTCCTACCCATTTTTGTGTCACATTTCCCCGCCCCTGTGGGTCAGACTGACCTCAAGGGCAATCTGCACAAAGGGCTGGTCTGACAGATCAATGTATGGGTTGCTTTTTTGGCTATTTGCGGGTCGGATTTATGGTCTGGTGGGCTAGTTTTTACTGTTCATTTCTCTTATATTATCAAAAACATTGCCTGCAGCAAGCACAAATGCATACAATCTTCCATACCATAAAAACACCTATACTACTGGTCTTTCAGGTTTAAAACAGGCCCGGTCTGCATATATGGGCCTCTTTTTTTTATCTATCTGAGTTGCTAATGGGGGCTACTTTTAATTTGTTGCCCGAATAAATTTGAATCCCAGCCCACCCTCCTGTTCCTTCCTGTGTGCCTGCCTGCTCACTTGTCAGTTGCCCTACCTGCACCTTCTGTACTTTAATAATTTCAATGTATAATCTGTTTTTGCTGGCAAACAATGTAGATGGGTTCCCATCCATTTGATTTTTTTGGGGACATGTCAAGGCTCCACCAGCAATTAGTTCTGGACACCTTGGCTTGTTTTAGCAGGATATGTAAACAATTTTCTCTGTTCTGCCTTTGCTACACATCAAAGCATTTCACTCACTGGAGCGGCTAGTAAAACTTAATAGCTGTGAGGCAAGCGAAGTGCCCCACCGCATACCAAAACACATTTACATTAAAAAAGAATACAAAATAAAAACACTTGCCTGCATTAAAATTACATTAAAAATAAAATAAATCTACTTACCTGTGCTGCGTCTTTTGTGTCCTTGCAGTCTGTGGCTCCAACGGGCTCCAGTGGAAGCGGAAACTTTCCTAACCAATCCAGACACTGATCTCATGCTGTATGAGAGCAGCACCTGGATTGGATGGAGCGCCCTGGCTGGATGCTCCTTTAGGCCCGGTTCTTGGTCTCCACCAAGCTTGGTGGAGACCTGCCTATCACTTTGGCCAGCTCAAGACAGCCGGCCAAACTTACTTGGGATGGCTGCGGAGCGCTTTGTGAATATTAAAATGACACATTGGTCACAGTGCTTTAGCAGGGCTAGCAGAGGGCGAGGGAGGCGACGCTCCCCCGCCCTCATGAAGACACCACTGGTGTTCACTCATGATAAATCAAATTAGAAAAAATGGCGAAAAAGAGTTATTTAGGAAAAAAAAGTCAAAGCAAGCAGTTCATGAAAAAGTGCAAAGGGAATGAGCAAGGGAAAATACATTCTCAAAGCACAAAATGCTCTCCGCCATGGTGTGAACTCAAAGCATAAATTAAAATAAGGAAGAGAAAGTGAACATATAGAGTATTTAAACTTTAATATATATATATATATATTATCAATGTCTGGAGCTTTAAATCCAATCTACAATTATTATTGAAAAAAGAACCAATATTTGCCCAAATAGAATGAATACAATTTCTCCTTATGAATTAATTACATGGTAAACACCAGCGCAGTGCTGGTTACTGCTTGTCTGAACTTCTATCCCTCACTAACATGCAGGCCAGTCAGAAGAATATTGTGGGGCCTGGAACAAAAACATTTACTGGCCTCTCTCCGGCTTGTAATCCAATGAGCACCTTGTAATTCAGAAAACAAGTTCTCAGGGAAATAAATCACAAATGAAAGAGTCTCGCCTTCTTTGTTTAATATGAATTAAACATATGTTGTAACAGGAGAGCAGGGCTCCAAAAAGTGCAGAGCCCGAGGCAAAGAGCACCTGCAGCCCTAGTGACAAACTTGCCAAAGATGCCTCATGAGACTAAGCTGATAGGAAGAAATTAGTGACCAAAATCTATAGGAGGTCATTAAAATGAGGCCATTACCACTGAGCTGTGATCTGCTCTCTGTGTAGAGTGCTGTTCTCAGAGCTATTCATTTGAGGATGTCTTGGAAATCTTCCAACAAACCTTTATATGAAAACTAGGGTAGGGGAAAGTCACCTCTGCTTTGCGATGTGGGCGGTGGGCAAATACAAATATTCGAGAACTGAAAATTCGAAAAATTAATAAAGAAATCCCTGAAATGGGTATGCAAGAGGGCGCCACCTTCTGAATTTTGTAAACACCTATGATGTTCACCTGATCCATGTCCCTCCCTCCCCCAACAAAGCCTCAACACTTGGGGGCATATTATCAAGCCAGGCGATAAAATTATCGCCGCTTTAGCGGCAGAAAACTGCAGCTAAAACTGCGATAATGGGCTTGATAATATGCTCTATGGAATTCCAATTGAAGCTCAGGTTAGATGTCCTTCACATCTAACATGGGCTTCAATTGGAATTCCATAGAGCATATTATCAAGCCCATTATCGCTGTTTTAGCTGCAGTTTTCTGCCGCTAAAGCGGCGATAATTTTATCGCCTGGCTTGATAATATGCCCCTTGGTACCTTCTGCAGAGGTAATTGTATTAGTGAGCAGTAGGTCCGATGTTAACCCATTTCTGATTGCCTAGAAAGCTTCTGGCTAGCGGAGTGTAACAGTGCTTAATTTGTAAAAGAATAAGTGCTGGTGCCGTAAGCGCTGCTCTGTAGCCCGACAGGGGCTAGTAAATGTCAGAGCTGAATTCCAAGGCTGCGTAGTCCTGAATCCACCTCAGTCTTCTTTCATCCATTATGAGACACCATAGCAATGTATTTTACTCTTGCAGGCCTCTTCTTTCTCTATTAGTGACATTTGTTCGTCCTTCTCGTCCACCTTCATTTCTGTTTGTGTGGTTTTACCATGTCTTGTTCTCACTAAATGTATGATGAGGAAAAATAAGTGCCGGCCCCCAAAAATGAGTGCTGGTGGTCCCCCAAAGCAAACACCGGTTTAAATTAAGCTCTGACTCTTGAGCACAATTCATTTGAAACGTTTTAATTTCATATGTAATAGCTAAGAACAAACATAGATACACATGCAAACATCCTCTAGTTTGGGGTAGTACTCAGGCAGATCAAACAGCTGGATTGGTTATGGGAGATGATGTGGCTTAACGGCCTTCGCCACTGACTTTGAAACTGGGGAGCCAGGATCGAGTCTTGGCCGCGGCTCACCATCCTGTGATTCGGGGCAAACCGCTTAGGGCCAGACTAATCTTATTTTGACGCAGTGCATCACAGTAACACAACTTGCTGCGCTGTGCCAAATGAAGAGGGTATGAATACACCATATTTAACATATTATGATGAGCACCTGCGCTCTCCTTGCACTGGACCACTATGTGCTGCCTAGCACCAACGCAGGCCATCTTGTGCCAAGGTGCAAGGGTGCCTGCTTTGCAGGCTTGATTGCTTTTGTTCAGGAAGGGACACTTTCCTGCACAAAAACAATCTGTATTTTCCTGTATTTGGGCATGCTCCAAAACCCATGGGAGGTGCCCTTGCGTTGCGTGGTAAATCTGACTAAAGTATTGCGTTGCACTTGCGACACCATGCGTGAGGCAAGGGCAACACAATACAATGATAAATCTGGTCCTTAATCTCCCCGTGCCCACAAAAATATGAATGTGTCCTTGTGGAAAGTAAGAAGTGCCTCATGTAAAGCGCCCCAATATCATTGGGTCGAGTTTGTGCTATATAAAAACTACAACAAAAAAAAGAAATTTATATTTTTTTTCAATAACTCTAGCAGGTGTTGGCATCATGGGCAGGCAAGGGCAAGAAGCCAAAAACTAAACAGTCAAGATGTGTGCTTGACTATTGCCCAGGTCTCGTACTACAGCGAGCCGCTTCACGATTAACTTCATTTTGTGCGTACTCTGATATTTTGATGACGCGCATCCCTTATTGAATGTTGTGAGTCTTTCCAACACCAACCGCTGTTGACAAGCACACATCTTGACTTCCTACAGGGCCTTTTGTTGCATTTCCTCCCATATCATATTGGTCCTGGGGATGGTCTTGCAACACTTGATCAATCAATCAGTCAATCAATCATGGCATTTGTAAAGCGCACTACATACCCGCGAGGGTCTCAAGGCGCTGGGGGGGGGGGAGGAGGGGGAAGCTGCTACTGTTCGAAGAGCCAGGGCTTGAGAAGACTGAAATGTCAACGATAAGCCCGCCTCTCTATTTTTTAATCAGAGGGGCATATTTACGAAAAAATGTCAGAGCATGGTGTTACACCAAATTTGGCAATGCTGCGCTCGGACATTTTAAAGATGCAAGGATGCGTCAAATTCATAAGAATGTAGTGCACCCCTGCGTTTTCCCTAGCACTAGCGCTAAAAAGGCTGCCTAGAGCCAGCGCAGGCACCCTGCCGCCATGTTACAAGGATGCCTGCACTGCAGGGGCGATTGTTTATGTGCAGGAAGGGACACCTTCCTGCACATAAACAATCATTAAAGGCGATTTGCTCTTTCCATGTGTGCTGCAGAATGCAGCACACATGGAAAGAGCAAAATACGAGGAGAAATTAATAATTTCTCCTCGTATTTTGCTCTTTCCATGTGTGCTGCAGAATGCAGCACACATGGAAAGAGCAAAATACGAGGAGAAATTAATAATTTCTCCTTGTATCTCCACATATTCGCCGGCATTAGGGTTTTGGCGCTGCCTCAGCCTTGTAAATCTGAGGCAGCGTCAAAAAGCAATGGGTGTTGCAGTAGTACCCCCCACTGCAATACCCATGGCGCCCCTTTGCATCAGAGGACTGCGGCGGAAAGGGGCATATTTACAAGGTGGAATTAAACCACGTTAAGTGTCTTAGCGCCACCTTGTAAATATGTGAAATGGTTCTACGCCACAGGAGCGTCAGAAAAAGTGATGCTCCAGTGGCAAAAGGGGCTTGTAAATTTGCCCCAGAGTTTCTTCACCTGTTGACTGTTTACTCAGCAGTGAAGATAGACATTATACAACCATGAGAGTGGACTCTTCATAGATAGACACATGTTCTTGTAACTATCAGCTTCACTGAGCAGTGAAAATATATTGTTGCTGTATTCGTGGATATTGTTTATTCTGCACCGCTTTGCTCCTATGCACTTTGAAAAGGTTCGTTTTTATAACCCGGTCATTGTGTGCGCCTGTTTCTTTTTCTTTTCTTCTTATTGATTTTCTCTGAATGTTGTGTAAATATCTTCTATTTAGGACTATAACAACAATAACAAGACCAATTATTTAGATTTTTTTCTCATCATTAAGTGAACAAACAAATTATTTGGTAAAGACTGATTTGTGAAAAATATTTTTTTTAAAGATTCCCTTGTTAGCTTTTTACTTTTTCTATACCCAACACCCAAGCTCACAAAGGGCTATTGGGCTGCCCACTTTTTGTATCTATCCTTTAAACCCCACTGCAGCACATGCACTTCTAGTGGTTGGTATACTAGACACCAAACATAAAACAAGCACTGGCAAAGCCAATAGGACTTGTCTTTTGGACCTCTTGGCCTTGCAAATGCAGTTTGCCGATGCTGCACAGTGTCGGCATAAAAAAACAAGAACAAAATGATGTCATGACACTACAGCTGGTGCTAGCTGCATCATTCTGTAGGCAAATGCATATGTCATCAAGCACGCTTGTGCATATTCACGTCTGCAGAACGCAGTGGCTGCCACCTGGATTAACAAATACAAAATGAACTTTTAGCAAATTGAATGTTTAACAAAAAAAAAGGAAAGATAAAAGAGGTACATAGGGGTGGGGTACTACAGAGGAGAAGGAGATGGAGTGGGTGGGTGGGAAGAGAAGTACACTAGAGAGTGTGAGCAGAACATGAAGGAGATAACAGTACAGGATTGGGCCTGGAATTTGAGGGAGGAGACGCACATGAGTAAGAGTGCTGGAAAACACATGCACTCTCATGAAGCCCTTAGCCAAAAATAGTAGTTCTCTGATTGTGTGCAGTGGATGGATACAAGTCACTATTCAAACTCCTTCGGGCTTAGTTTGCGCGATATAAATTGCTTTTCATTTCCTTTCATTTCATTTCAAGAGGAGGAAAGAAAACCATTGAATAAGAAGTAACATACATGCCAATAGACTTGATTCAGGTAGGAGACTCCCGATTGTTAAGGCTAAAAAGGTTATTATTTTAGCTGTCTTTTGCCTGAAATTGCATCTGTTCCAATAGCAGTCAGTAGGGAAAGTTCATGCCCCCAATTTTTCTTTTTCAGAATCTCCAAATTTCGTGGTCTAAAATGTTGGCATGTCTGGAATTAAGCAAATAAGAGTGGAAATGGAGTCTACCAAAGGCACGCAATGGGCAGGCTGTAAGCCCACTGTAAGTTCACAATAGGCCTGGCAGCTTGTGCTGTCTGGTAGGCAAGACCTAAAGGTTTCTAAATTGATTCTATGTGAGTATATTTGTGACTTCTTCAATAGATCTGCTGCTATAGTACGTGTGGTACGGCAAAACAATGAGAGATTGATGAATCTATAGATCACGTTTTTGTGAAACCTTAATTTGCCAGTTGACCAGACATTTGTTAAATGGGAAGCTCCTCCCAGGATGGTTTTTGAGAATTGAATGCTCTGCAATAGAAAGTCTCAGTCATTCAGTCATGTTATGGTTTACAATAAAACGTCTGTCACTTTTTTGCAACTTCTATGTATATGTATGAGTTTTCATATTCACTGATTGTTAAAAAAGTAATGTGTGCCGCTCTATACCTTGAAATGTTTCAAAGAAAAGCAAAGAGACAGAGAAATGGAAGTTGTCAGAATTACCTTTTATCTGTTCAGGTTTTTAAAAAGGGATATAAATTGCATTGGAAAAAAATAAAATGGCTGACTGATTATTGAATTTTGTATTGCAGGTCAGTCAATGCCCACAAATGTATTTGATATATCTTCCTCTTTAAATATACAATTTCTATCCTAAAACTTTATTATAGAATACGGATCACATGCTATTATGACATCTAATTGACAGAAGCTATTCTGTTTTTAGGCATAAATATGTCTAAGCATTCCTTTACCCAGCAATCACAGGCCAATACTTTGACTCCTCGAGATGAGAAGGACCAAAATGTTGTGCAGGTAAGTATTCTTATCTCCATGTCTGCACACCTTTTAAGTATATATAGGTAAGCATAGGTTATATATGTACCTTGATGATATATATAAATATATATAGCATCAAGGGACATATGTGTGATATTTAAGATTCGTTTAAGATGAGTTATATTTAGGAAACCATAATTTAATGTTTCTATACAAAACCAACTTAAGCTAGACAAACCTTCGCTATTCTAAAGTTATAATTAGAACTGTACATTATAATTTCCTCCCCCACAACTTACTACAACTCACGCACCTCCGTACACAGTGTTGTCAACAAGCTAGTCACAGTGAATGAACTATAACTTGCCCCTCTACCATACATAAAGTTCTCATAAGTGAAGAAATTTGAGATGTCATGAGTTTTGTTATGAATGTTATCATTAAACATGCTATAAGTGATGTCATGTGAAAGGATATAGCAGTGCATGAGGAAGCCGTGTAAAGTGGATTGGAGTATTGTAGAGTGTGGGTTGTCACATTTTTTTTTTCGATAGGTACCGCTGTACTTCCTAAATAGTTTTGAGGAAGTACTGCGGTACTCTGTAGACCTTTTTAAGAATATAAAGACAATAAAAACACTTTTCCTTAACTCTCCATACTTTTGTAAAGTGCCTCATTTTTTTCTATACATTCTAAAAACCCTTCTTAAGCTTGATTTCCCTTTAAAACCCAGAACACACACTGAGTGTGGTCTGAACAATATGGATGACTTTTATTCAGTAAGGGCTGTCATTAGCCAATAATATTGTGTTTTATCATCGCCATGTAAAGCGGTACCAGGCACAATTACTGCAGTATTCTGAGAGGTCAATATATTACTAAGTTTTTCTCCCTTATTACAAAAAAGACTGAATCAATTTTTATCAAATAACAAAAAGGACCCTTTCCACAACATAATCTATATTTCTGTCAAATTCTGAAAATCCGTTTAGCCATTTTGCTTTGGTGGAAAAATGTGTTTTAGGATGCCCCTCCTTCTTTTTTCTTTACACCCACTTAACTAATCACCACAAAACTGTGCCTCATCGACCAATGTAGAGAAAAAGGAACTGGTCTTCAAAGTTTTGTGGAGATTAGTCAGACGGTGGCAAACTTATTATCAATCAAACATCCGAGTAATTCCTATGTATCGGGATCCAAAACATAACTACAGAATGGCTAGCACCACTCATATATATATATTACCTACTGGCGGTCGCCAGTAGGTAGTTATAGTTAGGACCCCTTTTCCATAGGAAATTCGCAACATTCTATTTTGAATAACTTTGGCGCCGGTCGATGAATCCTCGCGAATTTCTCAAAATAGGTGGGGCGCTACGCTCCGCTCCTACCCTGAAAGTCTCGGGGGGATACGTCAAGCGGGGGCTGAGATAAAAGGGGGGTCCCAAAACGCGTTTTTCCCATGCATTTTTCCATAGGACGTTTAGAACGAGCTACAGCCCGAATGGCTGAACAGAATTACTAGAAATTTGGCAGAGAGGTAGTCCCTATGTCAAGGAAGTGCCTTTTGTAGGTTTGGTGTAAATCTGTTCAGTAGATTCTGAGAAAATAGCCTTTAAATCAATATATATATCTGAGCCCGCTTACGGTACGCTTACCGTACGCTTACGGTAAGCTTACGGTACGCGTACGGTGGCGTGCGCGAGCGCGATTCTGATTGGCTGTTAGATCTTAGTAAACATTCGAATCGGCCGAAACCAGGAAGCGGCGGCCGCCATTTTGTGTGTTTCACTCAGAAAAAAAAGAGTGAAAACAAGAAAAGGGGGCAATGAGGAGAGTTACAGACCCCCTTACATTTGTGAGGGGGTCAAAGAAGGACAGAAAAGTACAAAGAAAACATTTATGGATTTTAAAAAAAATCACGGGGTACGCGTACGGTAAGCTTACGGTAAGCGTACGGTAGAAAAAAAAAATAAAAAAATAAATGAAATTCAGATTTAAGTGTTTAGATATTAGGGGGCTCTAAAAAGAGCCGTTGTGTTTATGAAATGATTGTCCTCCATGTGCGCACGGTGCGCGAAGCGCATCGTGCGTACATGGCCCATCTAGCGAAACGTGGGCACGCGGTGCGCGTAGCGCACCGCGTGCCCACCGTGCGTGCACGGCACTAACTGCGTAAAGTGGGCGCGCGGTGCGCGAAGCGCACCGCGTGCTTACTGTGCGCGCACGGTGCGCGAAGCGCACCGTGCGCCTACGGAACGAACTGCGTTAAGTGGGCGCGCACGCCACGAATGGCGTAAAGTAACTTAGCATTTAAAAAACCGTACAAATTCACTGAAAAAACCATAGGTTTCACACACGTTATAGTTAGGAATTAGCATTTAAAAAACCTTGCAAATTCACTGAAAAAACCATAGGTTTCACACATGTTATAGTTAGCGGAAATTTTACTGATAAAAAACCAGTGAAATTCCCCCGTTATAGTTAGTGTAGGCAACTATAACTCACGCGACCGCAATCTTCTGCTGATGACATATGTGTCTTTATGAAAAAAAAATATTTGAAATATATGTATAGCTAAAAATGTATGGAAGAAGACATGGGCAAATAAGTGTCTAAATACAGTATTAGCATCAGCAGAGGATTGCGGTCGCGTGAGTTATAGTTGCCTACACTAACTATAACGGGGGAATTTCACTGGTTTTTTATCAGTAAAATTTCCGCTAACTATAACATGTGTGAAACCTATGGTTTTTTCAGTGAATATATATATATATATATATATATTCACTGAAAAAACCATAGGCGCACCGTGCGCGCACAGTGTGCACTCGGTGCGCTTTGCGCACCGCGCGCCCACTTTACGCAGTTAGTGCCGTGCACGCACGGTGGGCACGCGGTGCGCTACGCGCACCGCGTGCCCACGTTACGCTAGATGGGCCATGTACGCACGATGCGCTTCGCGCACCGTGCGCACATGGAGGACATATGATGCGTTTTTAAAGGTAATATTTTAATTTTTCGCAGTAGTTATAAGCCATGCACAAATGGTGCCCTTCGGGCACCATTTGCACACGGGGTGGAGAGAGTGTGGAGAATTTTTTTTTTTAATATTTTCTTTTTTAATATTTTCGTTTTTTACTTATGTGATAAGCCGTGCACAATTGGTGACCTTCGGTCACCAATTGCACACGGGGTGGGGTTAGTGTGGATAATTTTTTTTTTTTATATATATTTTTACCGTACGCGTACGGTAAGCGTAATCGGCGAAATTAGCGAAAAAATAAAAATTCCGTTTTTGGCCTTGGGGGATCTTTAGGGACTCCCTCTACATGGCTATGTGTGTGGGAGCTGTCAAAACAGCCCCTTTAAATGTTTTTGTGCTTTGTTTGTTAATCATCTCTCTCAGTGCGAGAGAGAAAATGGCGGCCGCCGCTTCCTGGTTTCGGCCGATTCGAATGTTTACTAAGATCTAAGAGCCAATCATAATCGCGCTCGCGCACGCCACCGTACGCGTACCGTAAGCGTACCGTAAGCGCACCGTAAGCTGGCTCAGATATATATATTGATTTAAAGGCTATTTTCTCAGAATCTACTGAACAGATTTACACCAAACCTACAAAAGGCACTTCCTTGACCT
Organism: Triturus cristatus; assembly: GCF_964204655.1. Classification (NCBI taxonomy): domain Eukaryota; kingdom Metazoa; phylum Chordata; class Amphibia; order Caudata; family Salamandridae; genus Triturus; species Triturus cristatus. The sequence continues at coordinate 1,237,647,195 of NC_140591.1, read as the reverse complement.
GAGGACTACCTCTCTGCCAAATTTCTAGTAATTCTGTTCAGCCGTTCGGGCTGTAGCCCTGTCTAAAGGTCCTATGGAAAAATGCATGGGAAAAACGCGTTTTGGGACCCCCCTTTTATCTCAGCCCCCGCTTGACGAATCCCCCCGAGACTTTCAGGGTAGGAGCGGAGCGTAGCGCCCCACCTATTTTGAAAAATTCGCGAGGATTCGTCGACCGGCGCCAAAGTTATTCAAAATAGAATGTTGCGGATTTCCTATGGAAACGTGGTCCTAACTATAACTACCTACTGGCGACCGCCAGTAGGTAATATATATATATATATATATATAGCTCTGTAGTTATGTTATATATATATATATGCATAGAAGTCCAATCTTTTTACAGAAGTATCCCAATACTCGATGCTTCTGAAGTAGGAAACGGACACCAATTAGTGCTATTTCTTTTTTATTTTCTTGCAGTGAATGCCGCCATGATGCGTTTCGGGCTCTCAAGCCCTTGATCACATGACATGCCATTAGATTTTTCCTTTTTATAAAGTGCACGTGCAATCATAGACCATGAAGACAGACTATGCGTCCTCATTGCCAACAAATCATTGTTATTGACATAATGCCTTAAGTCACAGGGTTACAAAAAGATCATGCCTGGTTTTGAGCATTAATCAATACATGCCTATATTGATTTAGACCATTATAATCATATGATGTGCATAAACTATTCAACAAACATTGAGAACAAGTTGTACATTTGTCTCCTGTATGTTTAAACTCGCGGCATAATGTCGAAGAATAACTAAAACTAAAATCACTGTATTGCAATACATAGTTTCACTTCTTGGATAAATACACTAAACACAGTAAAAGAATACAATGGTATTTGCTGTATAAATGATGTGACCCTGTGGCATAACAATTGTTTTTTTGAGTAAGAAATGAATAGGAGGGTATACATTCAAATACGTGCTAAAATCATTCTAAATGTAAAAACACTCAAAACAACTTAAAAACACATTATAAGATGTAAAATTGATTCCTTCCTTAGAAAAGGACATTTCTTTACTTATATTTGAGGATAAATGAATTGTCGGGCTAGGTCTAAGAATATAAAGTGCTGCGAATATGTGCAAAACTTGGAATAAAGTGCAAATAGTGCTAAAATACGTTTTGGAATAAACCAATTGAAATCCAGTATTTACAAAGACAATCCTCTTTTAGCCAAAAGAAAGGAAAAAGTCTAAAATGTGAATTTTAAAATTACAGATAGTAGGGAGTCTGCTGAAATATAGGAGGATACCACAATTGTTTGAACTGGAGTACTGTACACGGCCACTTGGCTAATGCTAGAAGCCGAATATTTATATCAGTGAACTTGATTTCAGAAACTGTTTGTACAAGTTATAGATCTTTTTATAGAATTTAGAGCCAGGTGTATAAGTCTTCGGTCGTATTAAGACCATTCGGAGACTTACTGTCAAACTCCAAAATATATTTGGTTTCCAGTTTCCTCAATTGGGCCTCCCTGTTACCCCCTCTCCTAAGTGATGGTACCGCGTCCACAACATAATATTTAAGATCATATACTGAGTTGTTGTGGACTTCCTTAATATGTCGGGCCACAGGGTAGCTGGGATCTGCGCTGGTTACAGCTCTCGTGTGCTGGAGAATGCGCTTGTGGACTTGCAGCTTAGTGCTACCGATATACTTCAGTCCACAAGCGCATTCCAACACATAGATTGCAAACTCTGATTTGCAGGTTAAGGATTTGGAGATTGTGGACGGGGCCAATTTGAATGGGGTTATAAAATAATTTTTGTTCAAACCCAATTTGCAGGCTTTGCATGAAAAACATTTCTTGAAACCTCTAGAACTCAATAGCCAGTTTTTATTGGCCGAGATTTCTGGACTACTTTTAACTAAGTAGTCACTGGATGATGGAGCCTTCCTATAGGTAATGACTGGATTGGCTAAGAGATGTTCCCCAATTATGGGATCAGTGCGTACAATATGCCAATTTTTTCTTATAACGCAACTGATTATGTCCCTTTGTTTGTTGTAGGTCATTATTAACCTAGGGTTAAGAGGCTCTTCTGTTTTCTGGCTAGAGATCACGTGTGATTCTATTCTGGCAATGGGGAAAAGTAACTCATCTCTGCGGAATTGACTGGTTTTGTTTATTGCAGCAGAGATTGTATGCATAGAATACCCTCTCGCTAAAAAGCGATTTTTGCATTCCTCTTGTGCTTGCGCCAGATCATGATCTCTACTGCATATCCTGCGTAGCCTCAGCATTTCTCCATACGGAATACTATGTATGGTGTGTTTAGGGTGAAAACTAGAAGCGTGGAGAATAGTATTTCCCGCTGTTGGTTTGCGATGCAACCTAGTTTCCAGTTTATCATTATGAATAAACACTTCCACATCAAGAAAACAAACCGAGTAATTACTGATATTGTATGTGAGCTGTAAATTGATGTCATTGTCATTAAGCATGCTAATGAATGATACTGCGCTTTCCCTGTTGCCATGCCAAACTAAAAAAAGATCATCTATATATCTGACCCATTTGATTACATGTTTGTCAATTATGTCCTGGTATTGAGCATGTACTACTTCCTCCTCCAACCAGCCCATATGGAGGCAAGCATAGCTGGGTGAAAAGCTTGCCCCCATAGCCACACCTTGAATTTGCTGGTAGATTTGATTCTGGAAGAGGAAGTAGTTGTTGCTAAGGCAAAATTCAGTCAAAGTTAACAACATTTTGTTATGGTTGAGGAACTGAATTGGTCGCCTATCCAAAAAGTGTTTTAAGGCTCGTAAACCATCCTTATGGTGTATACTAGTGTATAGACTAGACACATCTATAGTCATTAGAAGATAATCTTTGCACCATTGTAGTTCATGGATTTTTGTTAAAAAGTCAGTGGTATCTTTTATGAAAGAAGGTAGAGCTCTGACGTGGTCTTGTAGAAATGAGTCTATGTAGATGGAGATGTTTTCCAACAGACTTTGCTTGGCCGAAATGATGGGTCTGCCCGGAGGTTGTTTAATGTCTTTATGAATCTTAGGGATAAAGTATATCAAGGGCGTTACAGGATAGTCTTTTTTCATGAACTTGTATTCATCCGCATTTATTAAGCCTGCACTTTTCCATGCTAGCAGCCATTTGAAGAGCTCAGTTTGTGCTGCCACTAATGTTGGTTTATTACTCAGTTTGTAGCAGGTGCTATCACTCAGTTGTCGCAACGCCTCTTCCAAATATAATTTTTTGGGCCAAAGAACAACATTGCCTCCCTTGTCAGAATTTCTTATAACAAGAGAGTCATCCTTTTGCAATTTGGTGATCAATTGATGGTACTGGTACTGGCGTGCTTGTTGATAATTTAAGTTTTTTTTTACTTTGTGATTTAGCTTTTTGATTTCGTTCTGTACTACTTCATGGAAGGCATCGATAGAGTCGCGTGGTAGAATGGGGACAAATGTTGATTTAGGTTTGAATCCCGAATTGATGGTGGCATTAGTGGAAATGGCTTGCTGCTCAAAAAATAGATTGATAGTTTGTGAATCTAAAGTTGGGGAAATGTTTGCTTCGAGAGCTTGCATGTCACATAATAGCACAGTATCAGCTACCACTAATCCTTGTGGCGGTTCGTTTGTTGCTGAGTTTGTCGTTGGAAGACAGGCTTTGTTTTTTTGTAGTTTATGAAATTGTATTAGTTTTAGTTTGCGTATAAACTTGTAGACATCCACTCTGGTTTGTACATTCTGGAAGTTGGATTCCGGACAGAATGACAGTCCTAGGGAAAGCAGTTGTTGTTCGGCTTCACTTAGGTTGATGTCTGAGAGGTTGAGGACTGATCTTTCATTGGGAGTTTGATGATCTACTTTTGCCTCCAATTCTTTCTTCTTGGTTTCTTGTTGTATTGGGGACGCATTAATTCGCTTGCGCCTTGCTCTGCGTCTTTCTTTGCGTTTTGCGTTTCTCCTTTTCCTCTTCTCGTGTTTGTATTCCTGGGGCGTAGGTTGAAACGCCGCTCCTCCTGTAAAAAAACAATTTCCTCGCTCAAGGAGTGCTTTGAGGCATTGGAGGTCGTAGCTCCCCTATTTTGTTCTACATCAGATTCACTGTCTATAGCCGAGCTGATATCTGATACGGAAGATGTCGTTGGTGTTTCCATTCTTTGTCCCACTCTGTTATCAGGTTTTTTTTTTAATCTAATTGATTTGCGCGGCATCTTGACAGCGACATATTTACGAGCGAATGTGAAGATCTGTCCTCTCTCATAATCAAGCTTATCGCGTTGAAATTCATATGTTTTGCGTTTTTTTATTAGGTCTTCTTCCTTTGCTAGTCTTGTGTTCATTTCATCTCGAAGGTTGGATGAGCCCGTACCTGATTCTAGAGCCACGATTTGTTCATTAATTTCATCAATTCTAACTTGTAGCTCTATTCTGTCGCTATCGACATACTTGATAAGGATGCACATTAAGTTCTTGGAAGCCTCCAAGTTGCTCTCTGCCCATTCTCGCAACATGTTCGGGTTAGGGTTTTCGTAACTTGGAGCAAGCATAATTCGGAGCCCCCGTGGAATTCTACCCACTTCTAAATATTTAGAAAGTGATCTGTGCTCCCACCATTTGGCTTGCTCGGTTTTTCAGAGCTTTTCTAGCTGTCTGTATAGATCTTTTAAGTTCAAAGGTTGGCTATGTGTTCCTGTGACCGACATTGGTATATGCACTTGGGAGTTGGGGCTGTCCATGAACATGGCGTCCGCCGCTTCCTCCCTACTTCGTAGCATGTCGGCCGACATTCCACTTGCAATGAATTATTTTATTTCTTCACGCGAGTATCAGAAATTGTGATGACTCGCAGCACGCCTCCCAACCAGACAATATTGGCGTCTCCTACCTCATGCGGCGCTTGTCAGACTCGTACGCGTCCTCCGACCCGGCCGGTTCCGCTGCACCGCAGTCAGTTGGATACTTCGCCGTCTGGGGGTTACAGGAACTTTTCCTTACAGGAAGGGTTTGTTTCCGGTTCACGAACCGAAATCGGCTTTGGCGTCCTGTTACCACAACGTTGGAGGGGGTCCGTTAATCCAAGTAAGCCGCCTTGGAAAATATGCATAGAAGTCCAAACTTTTTACAGAAGTATCCCAATACTCGAGGCTTCTGAAGTAGGAAACGGACACCAATTAGTGCTATTTCTTTTTTATTTTCTTGCAGTGAATGCCGCCATGACGCGTTTCGGGCTCTCAAGCCCTTGATCACATGACATGCCATTAGTTTTTTTCCTTTTTATAAAGTGCACGTGCAATCATAGACCATGAAGACAGACTATGCGTCCTCATTGCCAACAAATCATTGTTATTGACATAATGCCTTAAGTCACAGGGTTACAAAAAGATCATGCCTGGTTTTGAGCATTAATCAATACATGCCTATATTGATTTAGACCATTATAATCATATGATGTGCATAAACTATTCAACAAACATTGAGAACAAGTTGTACATTTGTCTCCTGTATGTTTAAACTCCCGGCATAATGTCGAAGAATAACTAAAACTAAAATCACTGTATTGCAATACATAGTTTCACTTCTTGTATAAATACACTAAACACAGTAAAAGAATACAATGGTATTTGCTGTATAAATGATGTGACCCTGTGGCATAACAATTGTTTTTTTGAGTAAGAAATGAATAGGAGGGTATACATTCAAATACGTGCTAAAATCATTCTAAATGTAAAAACACTCAAAACAACTTAAAAACACATTATAAGATGTAAAATTGATTCCTTCCTTAGAAAAGGACATATATATATATATATTCCACACGCAACAGGATACCAAAAGGAAGCAGATCCACAAGCCCACTCAATCAGGTTTGTAGAAGTTTATTCTATTTTTTTTTCAGGTTTGTAGAAGTTTATTCTATTGTGACAAAAAAACGCGTTTCGACCACGTCCCTGGTCTTGATCACCTGACCCCATCTCGGGTCATACACCTTTTAAAAGTTTTACTCGTGGTCAAACATACCACGTGACAATGAACATAGAAGAAATTTGTATCAATTAAAGTGAGTGAAGAGTTGCAACATTACGGATTACATACCAAATAAACAATGCACATTCCTTACTAATAAATGAAAAAGGATGTTAAATTCATATCTGGTGTGCCGTAAATCTAATGAAAAGTCGGAACTTGGTATTGCGGTTTCCTGGTAATGCCAGTTTCCCGTGTTGCGTGACAGGGGTTTGTCACTAAAGTATATCCCCTTTGAAGGGCAGATCAAGTTCGCACGTAAAGGTCTCGTGCCTTAGTGTGTGCACTCTGCCTTGTGCCCAACAAATGTTTTTTTAAAATAAAAATATAAAGGATGTTAAGTTCATAGCTAGTGTACCGTAGGTCTTGCCCAGGGTCAGTGCTTTCTATTACGGTGTCCTTAATATTTCCATCTCCCATGCTGTATGACAGGGGTGGGGGATTGAGTTGTGTCCCCTTTGAAAGGGGAGGACAAGACCGCACGTAAGGGCATAGTACCTTAGTGTGTGCTCCCTGCCTTTTGACCAATACAGCCTGGGCATTTGCCCCTGGAAAGGGCTGGTATAGTACCATTGTTGCAGTCAAGAAGGTGGACTAGTACGGTGTTGGTGATCTATGGTTGTGACAGGGGGTCAAAATATCAAAGAGTATGGAGAATGTCAGGGTCGTCCATCCACTCTGGGTGCGCATCCGTTTATCGTAGGTGAGTGAGTCCCTTGAGCACCACCAACGCTGTCTCCCTGTAACGAAGTATACAAAGTCACATGTTTGCAAAGGTCACAAGAATCATTCTTGAGAAATACAACCCATTTTTCTGGTATTTGGTAGGCAATTTAGACAAACAATCGAGGAAAATTAAAGCTCAATATCTCACACATCCAGATTGTTGCAACATTAAAATGCTACAAGTATATACACTTGAAAAACTTGTGGGTAAATAGTGAACTGGGTGAGTGGGGAGAAAGGGAAAGGAAGGGGAATTTGGGGGTGGGTGCGTGAGTCTCGTTGTGACTAGTCCTGATTCTCACTACTCTATCAGAGATGTGAATGCATTTCCTCATCCAGGTTCAACCCTCCTGGGAACTTGCTACCCGCCTGTAAAATAAAGCGTGACTTTAGTCTCCGGAGGGCCCCTACCCTGTTACCACCTGTGGGATTCTGGTTCATGCAGTCAAGCCCAAAGTATTTGGCCTTGGTCCAATCCCCATTGTGTTCCGCTGTAAAGTGCCTTGCCATGCTATAACTGTGGTCTTTATTTGTTATTGCTTTCCAGTGTTCGAGAATTCTCTTCTTCACAGGGAATGTCGTGGAACCAATGTACCACAGGTTACAGGGACAGACTACGACATACACTACAAACTCGGTGTTACACGTTATTAACTTGGGGATTTTCCACGGGGCTTTGACCTTTGCCAAAGTGATCTCTGTTATGTTGTTACTGTGTCTGCATGCCTTACAGTTTCTGCACTTTCGGAAATCTTTGGTTTGTTTGAGCCAATTCGATTCTTTAGCTTGTAGGTTGCTATGCACTAAACATGTCCTTCAATGAGGTACTTCTTCTGTAGGATATAGAGGGGTTGGGTGCTCTTTTGTTCCTTAATATCGGGTCCTGTCTCAAGATCCCCCACCTGTGTTTCAGGATTTTACATAGCTGTGTCGCTTGACTGCTATATCTCGTAATGAAATGGACTGGCTCGGGAGTTGCCTGTTTACTGGCAGTAGTAGTGCTCACTTCAGGCATGAGTTCCTCTCTCTGGGGTTCTCTTACTCTTGCTTCTGCCTCTTTCAGTGTCTTTGTTGGGTAACCCCTCTCCCTGAACCTCGCTTTCATGTCTAGTGTTGTCTGTTCTAATGCTTTAGGCGTGCTGCAATTTCTCTTTGCTCTGAGGAACTCACTGTAGGGTACCCCCCACCTGAAACTGGGTGGGTGGCTGCTAGCTGCATGCAGGATAGAATTCCCTGCGGTTTTCTTCCTAAACAGATTAGTACAAATCGTTCCCTCTTCAACTGATAATTTCAGATCTAAAAAGTCTATTGTCACCCTACTGTAGTGTCTCGTGCATTTCATTTTCACATCATTTTCATTTAGAAGATTGATAAACAGATTCAATTATTGCTCACTCCCCTCCCATAAAACAGGCCATCAATATATCTTAGCCATTTTTTGACATTGTAGTACCATTTCTCTGTGTGGTCGTTCCAGAGCACCTGCTTCTCCCACCAGCCTACCATGAGGTTGGCATAGCTGGGGGCGAAGCAGGTGCCCATGGAAGTCCCTTGCAGCTGTTTGTACTGATTCTTTTCAAACATAAAAACATTCTCTTTCAAACATGTATTGATCCTCTCTAGAAGCATGTGTGTGTTCGAATAGATGAGTATCACGTTTCTTGAGAAAAAACTTACATGCCTTGAGTCCGTCGTCGTGTTTTATGCTTGTGTAAAGCGACTCTACGTCTAGACTTACTAGCCAATGGTTATTGGTCATGACTACGTCCTTGATCTTTCCTAGGAAGTCACAAGTATCTCTAAAGTATGAGTTCAGATTTTTTACGTAAGGGAGTAAGAAATGGTCAACAAATGTTGAAGTTTTTTCTAGAAGGCTGTTTTTAGAGGAAACTATTGGTTTGCCCGGAGGTTCTTGGGCGTTCTTATGGACCTTAGGCAGGAGATAAAAAGTGGGTGTGGTCGGTATTTCATTCTTCAGGAATCTCCTCTCATTTCATGTCAATAGTCCACCCTCATGCCAGTCGTCTAGTCTACCATGGTATCTTTGTTGTATATCAATAAGATATTTTTTGTCCACTTTGCAGTAGCATTGTGTATTATTAAGTTGTCGGTAGGCCTCCTTGGTGTACATGGTTCTGGTCATAAAGACCACGTTGCCTCCTTTGTCTGGCAGTTTTATTATCAGAATCTGGTCACTTTGTAGGTCCCTGACCATTTCCCACTGGGATTTGGTCATGTTTTTGTTGCGTGGTGTCAGATGTATCAGATTCTCAAGGTCTTGGGCGACTAAATCGCTAAATATATCAATATTGTCTTTGGGTGTCATAGGTACAAATTTAGACCCGGCTCTAAACTCCGTTGCCAGGGTTTCTCGTGTCTCTATCCCAAATTTGTGTGTTATCTCTTGAAGATGTATGGGGTCGAAAGGATCAGTCACTGCGTCCGTGGTGTTGGCCCCAGTGTCATCCTCCAAGTCAATCATCATTTCTAGCATGGTACGTCTTCAATTGCTAACCTGTTTCCTTAACTAGGTGTATTAAGGCGTCTGGCTCTCCCTGTCTCCATGCAATTTTTGTCACGATGTAATTTGTAGAGTTTTAATTTTCTCTCAAATTTGTAGAGTTCAACTCTTGTCTGTGCAAAGTCAAAACTGATGTCCGGACAAAAGGACAACCCTAGTTTAAGTACATTTTCTTCTTCTTCTGATAGTTTTCTACCAGTGAGGTTCATTACCGTTAACTGTCTGGTATTGTCCTCCATTATGGTTTCTTGTTCGTTTGGCCTCGTGTTCCCATGCCAATTCTTCTTACATTTTCTTCTTCTGATCCTCCATTTCTGATTTTGTCTTTTGTTCCGCGACCTCGTCCTCTTGTTTTCCCTTTGGTTAAGTGTTCTTTTGTCATCTGCAGGAGGCGTAGGTCCTCGGAAAAAGAATGTTGTTCGTTCAAGCTGAACGAGAGACTGTCCATAGAGCCTTGGTCTAAGCTGAAGTCAGTGTTCGATCCCTTTTTGCTCGCCTCCAAGGTGCCCAGAGCTTTGTCCTTCGCAAGTGCCGATCTCGCCTTGTCAAATCTCCTGGCGAATCTTAGTATTCTCCCTGTGACATAATCTTGCTCATCGTCCAAGAATTTTTGTTGTTTTCTCACTACCACTTCTTTTTCATACGTTTTCACTCTGTAGTCAACCAGTTTCAGGATTTTGCTGGTCTCAGTTTGGTCAGTTTCCTTGCCCAGTTCCTCCATCAGTTCATCAATCTGGGCCATTAGATCTTTGTGTTCCTCCCATGCATTGGCAATTAGGATTTCCAGCATCCTTTTACAACACATAGTGGTGTTTTCACCCATTTTTTTTAAGCATTTGTGGTTTTGGGATTGACACAGTTGGGGTAATCAATATTCTTAGCCCTCTCGGGATTCTGTCCACGTCTAAGTAGTTTTAGAGGGAGGTCGCCTCCCACCATCGGCTTATCTCTTTTTTGTGTAGCTGTTCCAGGATGTTGCCTTTTTGTTTAATGTTTGTCGCTGGTGTCTCTAGCAGATGGGTTTGCACTGTGCTTGTAGATGCTGTATTTTTCATGCTGGTAAAGATGGCTTTAGCTGAGGCCTCACACCCCTTCAGAAATTCACTGGCCATTCTGGAATAAGACTTGCTGTTGGGCAGGCACCATGGGGTGCACCGTGACCTTCGGTGACACCACGAAGAAGATGCTTGCAGGACCAGTTGAAGCAGCTGCTGGGATTGTCTATTTTGCTATTTGATAAGCCCATGATAAGAGACTCTGCTAATACTTTTCTTAAAGAGAACTTTGTTATGGTATGTTCAAAATGGAGTACATTTGTGGTTAAAGAAGAATGTCAGAAGAACGTCAGATGCTGAGACACATTGTTATAATTACACAAAGGAGACTAGGGGAAATGTTTAAATTAACAACATTCAAGTGCATTTTTGTTTGTCGTAGAGATGTCAGGAGACCATCCGTTGGGAAACATAGGGGTATATTTACAAGAACTGAAGCTAACGAGTTTTTGCGGTAGTTAGCAGCAATTTGTTTTACACAGCCTATCGTTGAAAACTATTGCCCTGTTAGCTAAGTATTTACAAAATGTCGCTGCATGGCGACAGTATCAGCTAGCCGCGGTAAAAACTACCGCTAATACTAGCGTCAAGGCAATAAAAATGTTGACATTAGCGAGAGAAAAGTGACGAAAGGCCAAATAGCGGCAAAAAAACTCACGTTAGACAGCCCAACGTCACTGTTCTGCCCCATGAGGCAAATAAGTCCCCCTCCAATGTAAAAAAAGAAAATAAAAACAATGGAATGCAGGATCGAGCAGCCAGGGCCAAGTTCAGCACAAATCAACAACCCCCTCAAACCCCCCCAACATCCAGGATAACCAGCCAGAGTCCCTGGGGAAGAGGAAATGCAGATTCAGGACTCCATTCATGAAAAGAGGTGTATCGCTGGGGAAAACCAGTGATGCATCACTTTTCATAGCGAATTCCTTGCGACACCATGCCAGCCAAAACATTGAAATCGTGGACAATCCCCGGGGCCCAGAGACCTCACTGGGACTGCATCTTCGACCCGGAGTGGGAGGTGAAGGTGCTGTGCAGTCGCTGCAGCCTGACGGTGGATACAGGCCACGTTGGGCACAAGCCTTTGGACCGTGGCAGTAGACATTGAGGCATCGGCAATCGCCCTTACCTGGAGGTGAAGTCTGGCAGGTCGCACGGAGAAACGTGTTGACCTGAGTGAGAAGCTCTCCTGGCACCCCTTGGAGCTGTGATCCTGCGCACCGATGTAGGGAGGTCTGCATTGTATAACACATGCCACCACTACATCGGGGTGCAGGGAGGAGATTGCCAATGGTGAGCTGCACATCTCTGCACCACAGGCCAGAGGATTTAGCTGCCCGGACGTTGTAGAGGGTGAGGCCCCTGAGCAGCGCCAAACTTGTGTTGCGGGAGCGCTGCAACTTCATGGCTACGGGGGCCCTGATGAATCACCTGCATTAGGAGGTTCCCTAGCGCACTTGTGACTGCTGTCCTCAGGCTTGTGAAAATCCCATCTGGCTGAGGCTCCTGCTGGCTGAGTCACAGATTTGGAGAGAGTGTGCTGGATTGAGCCCCGGTGTTGATGACCAGGTGAGAAGATGGTGGGGTGCGGAGCGGAGCAGATCCGGGGTTCGAGTCAGGCCCAGGCCTAGCACCTGTGGGTGGTGCACACCGTGCCATGAGCAATCCCTGTGCTGCGCCTGACCTACATCACCGAAGGCACTGCACAAGACTGGTGGGAGAATCCACTAACTGGCTCTAGCTGCTGATATCGGCTGTTGCTGGCGGCGGGTGCTAGGGGGACGTGTGTTGGAGGCCCTGGGCGGGCAGTTTGATCTGACGTCACTCACTGGGGCACTGGGGAATAGGGAATCTGGTTGCCACTGTTAGATCGAAGAAGGCGAACGGGTGGTGCTGCCTTTCCTCACCCCCTGGTAGTGAGCTTTTGGGTGTTTAGGGGATTTCCATTGGTGCTGCTCGAAAGAAGATTCCTGGCTAGCATACAACTGATTAAAGGAGAGGGGCCAGCTGGCTACACTGCACTGCACCGCATGTCATACATAGTGCCTGGGCGTCTGGTGCAACGATGGCCAGCATGCAGACAGGGGGGTGGGTGTTGAAATTTTGGCCCATCTCGTGTCGGTGAACCAAGGGACTGGGGATCGCTGGCCACCGGGGCAGGTGAAAGTAGACAGCCCGAACTCCAAACTCGACTCTGTATTCGTAGTGGGTACCTTGCCCGATCAAACGGGCACTTCCTTTGAGGGCCACATAGCCACAATCACAGCTGACTTCACCCTGGAGCGCACAGATCATCACAAGCTGACTTACAAGTTACACTACAATGAACAAAAACTGTGCAAAGCCCCCCGAGTACCCACAGCATTGGAGGTGTAACGGCCAACGGCATATGTCAAGTCACTGGCAAAAACAGCGTAGGATGCGGATGGCCACTCCCAGTGTAACAACGTGAGGGTGTTGGACCTGGCTGAGGGAGCAGAAGGGGCCGATGCAGTGGGATTTACTGAGACATGGTTGCATGACCTACTGCCAGCAGGAGCACTCATCCCATTCTTTGTTGAGGAGCAGGCCCATCGAGTGCTGGTGAGCCACAAGCTGCCAGGGACAGATCCTAGACACTTTTTCTTCCACATCCTATAGGAATCGTGACGCTGTCCTGAGGGAGGTAAGCAAGCTGGGGGAGATGACAGTGGAAAACACCACAGTTATCTTCTTCTCTGACTACGCCATGGGGGTGCAGGGACAGAGGGGCTTGTCTCTAGTGGTTAAGCGATGCCTCTGAGAGTTGGGCATCAAATACTCCCTCCTCCACTCGTAAAGGCTGTGACACACAAATCATTGACGACACTGAACAGGTTTGGAGCTGGCTGCAATCCACTGGCCCCCAGGTGCTGCGGACAGAGAGTGAAGGGTCTTCGCAACAAGCTATCATTCGTAGAGCCATTCATACTGGGAGTCATAGGAGGAGCATGTGTCCCTGCCACAACTACAAACCACCCTCAATTTGCAGCAGGTCAAACAAGAGAGGCAGAAGGAGCTGCATGCGGTGCCAACGATGCGCATTCACACTCAGAGACAGGATCCCAACACTTCCCCTGAAGGCTCTCCCAGGGACGTGGGATACACTGCGACATGGTCATCCATTGCGGAGCCCGTGCAGCACCTGCATGACTCCTCAGACGGCAGTGAATCTATTTTAATGTTGACAGGTTGTGCATCTCTCCTTCTTCCACAGTTACAGACAGCTCCGGAGAGCCTCTGGCTTTCTGGGGTATCCGGTATCCAGCCTCCTGTTGCTGAAGTTCCGGTTTACCGAGGTCAGCACTTAGAGGGGATCAGATCCAGTCATCACCCAAAGGGAACAGAGCAGTTGTTCAGGTGAGCGATGTATGTCAGGGGTGGTAGTTGTGGTCTCTTTAGTGCTCCTAGCTGCTATCTGAATCTGAATCTGAAGCATTCGCAGGTTTACAGGAAACTGTAACCCTTCGGAATGCGACAGAATATAATACCACCCCAAGGGTGGCGTTTGGGAGGCGCTATGTGGATAAATGTTTTCATTTCTCCTCTATTTTTAACTTTTTCTACTTTTTCAATGTGTGCAGCATTCTGCAGCACACAGAGAAAGAGGAAATACCCTGAATTAATAGGTTTTGTGCAAGGAGGTGTCCCTTCCTGCACAACGTCAATAAAGCTCTGCAACACAGTCACCCTTGCACCATGGCGCAAGGGTGCCTACGTTGTTGCATGGCAGCCTTTGTGGGCCAACGTAGGGGAAGAAGAAAGGGGGGCTTATTTATGAGCCCCTTGCAACAGTTTAACACCGCCGGTGCATAAATTCTTTGACATACTTCTTGCGTGAATTTTGCCCCAAATTGCGCCGTATTAAAAAGTGATGCATCTAGGCATATGCGTGACCTTGTAAAGCCCAGCGCCAAATTATACCTGCATCAGGTATGATGTTTGCAGGTTGGGCATTCCTACACAACAAAGCCTCGTAGGAGTGGCACAGTGAAATATATCAGATAACACTGCGACAATTCTAGGACAACACTGCGTCAAAACCTTACACCTGCATCATGGCAGGCGTAGGAGTAACGCAGTGCCATAGGGATAGGCCTGCCCCATGCATTGCTGGAGTTGTGTCTTGCTTGCGACACAACTGTAGCAATGCTTGACTTTAGCGGCGACAGATATGTCAGGATTCCAGACGTATCTGTCATTGATTGTGACATGGAGCGCCTTACAGAAATAAGGTGCATCCATGGTGTTGCAAGGAGGGCGCAGTGAAAAGTGTTGCAACGCAGTTTTGTCGCAGCGATTCAACACTTTTCAGGTATGAGGCCCAGGAATGCACCCTATCTTATTGATAGGGAGCATTCCTGGCCTTTTTTCTTGGCATAGGGCAGTACAGCAATATTCCTTGCAGCGCTCTCCAGCACCCAAACATCTTATATGTGGACCCAAGTGTTTGCGCCAATTTTAAGACCAGGTATTTTTTCGTCTTAAAAAACTGCCTCTAATTGGACTTAGCTGCAGTTTTTTTGGTCTTGCAACATACAAGGGATTCCTTGTAAATATTGCGTAGTGCGTTTAGCTGCGTTTTTTTCACAGTATCGCCTACCTTGCATCTCATTTTCGGTAAGTCTGAAGAATAATGAATACACTGCCTAACGCCAGTAGCGGCTGGCATCGGGGAAGTCGGGGGACATCTACGGTGAAGGGCAGGGCGGGGGGGCGGTCAAAAAATAAAAATAAATACATTTTAAAAATGTGCTGGGCGAAAGTGACGTCCTCCGGTGCGGACCTCCACAGAAACTGGAAGCTGAGGACCGGAACTCCCTTGACCAATCAGAGTGCTGCTCTCATACTGTGAGAGCAGTGCCCTGATTGGAGGGAGCGGCCTCACTCGGTGCTCCACAGTGCCTTGGAGGCCTGCACTGACTCCAGCTGGGTTAGAGATGTTTAAAGTGCCCATGTGTGGCTGGCCGTTTCAAGAGGGCCGGCCAAAAAGACATGTACACTTTAGACATAAGTGCATAGACAGCCCACCCTCCTCCCTGCTGCTGTCACTCAGCAGCGACCTCACCTCCGTCCTAACGCTTGGCTCGGGACAGAGATGAAAAATTAAATGGTCATAAATTACCATTTTACTTTTCATGGGGTTTTGGGGGATTTTAGGTGGGGCGATGCTCTTCAACTCCAATGGAGGAGCCACCCCTGCCAAACGCTCAGCCAAGGCATGCCACTTTTTGAAACTGAACAGCCAATATCTTTAAGAGTTAAGCTTGACTAAATGAGAAGACCGTGGACTGAAGACTATGGGACTCTTTAACAAAGGCCCGCAAATCCGCACAAACTTGTGTTTTCTCCAAGTTGGGGATTTCAAGTTTTGATGTAATTACGGCAAATCTGAAATGCTTTCCATTCGCATTGTGTCAGGGAAAAATATGGTACATTCGGAATTAAAAAACGCAGAATGAGTGCAGATTAGGTGTAAAATCTCCAAGTGTACAAAATAGCTCTTACCAAGCAGGAAAACTCGGAATCATGAAATAAATAATGGCACACGCTCGAAAACACTGCTCCCCTTACTGCTCCCAGCATTGGTATTTTCAGAGTGCTTAGCGAGCATCCGGGGGATTTGAGTGGGCTTGTAATGAGGCCTGAAAGTCAGTTAGTTTATAAATAGTTTATTCCGGTTTAAAGAAGCATAAAATATTTTGTATACAAAAAATAGTATCCTTTACATTTAAAAAGTAAGTTACAATAGTATCAGGTTCTGGTCACCTATGGTCTTGCTTAATTTTCAATATTCAGGAATTTTGCCACATTACAAGATCCAATCTTTTGAGGTTGCTAACCAGTAACAATGGTACAAAATCTTAACCTCGCAACTAGAATGAGCCATGAAAATATATGAAACAAACTGTGGGGCATATTATCAAGCACCACGTTAAAATTATCGCCGCTTTAGCGGCAGAAAACTGCCTCTAAAGCAGCGATAATGGGCTTGATAATATGCCGCAGAGAATTCCAATAGACACCCATGTTGACACCAGAACATGGGCTTCTATGGGAATTCTTAAGGGCATATTATCAAGCCCATTATCGCCGCTTTAGCGGTAGTTTTCTGCCACTAAAGCGGTGATAATTTTAACGCCGTTTCTTGATAATATGCCCCTTTGTTCGCCTGATTTGCCACAACTAGTAGAAAGTCGGCAATAGTCAAACACCCACCATTTTCCTAGACTTCTAGCTTTCTGAGACTCCTCCACCACTAAACTTAACCTGTCGATTGTCCACTTAGCAGATATTTTTATCCTGTAGAGAAACAGCGTGCATACACTGTAATGGAATTTTTGCAGCACGGTAAATGCCATGCTAATCATTCAGATTTGCTGTACCATCAGACAAATGAGTTTGCGAGTGCTCTAAATACTATTTAGTGTTGTGCGGCACTGTTTAATTTGTTAAAAACTAAGTGCCAGGGCTCTCTTCAGGAGACCACTGCAACTTGCGCCACACATTGTCCTTGCCAGCACTGCCAATAATAGCGCCAACACAACTACTAACCATATCACTCCTATGAGCGTGACAAGTCAGACTGTTCCAGGACCCCAAAGCTATAAGATTGGCTCAGGCGGCATACAATAGTAATTTTCAACCTATATTGAATTAACAAACAACTGTTGTTGTGTTCATCTCTAAATTAGACAGACAGCGCCACCAAGTGGCAGACTGTCACAAGAGCCAGTGTTGACAATTAAGTGCCGGTGCAGAGCACCGGAAACCACCGGCTCAAATTAAGCAGTTTGTGCCATGTGTCTTTATCTAGAGCCATGAAGGAGCTTAATTGAGCTGCATTGACTGAGGATGGATGACAGGTGAAGGGTATGGCTTCTTTTTAACTAGCAAGAGTTCATAAAGTTCCAGATTTGGCCCTTTGCCAAGTTCTAAAGTTTCCCAGTTCACCTCCACTATTACAAAGATTTTCTCTGCCTGGTTATTTGGTTTTCATAATTTAGGCCGTGATTGCAAGTAGCCTTTGAAGGATGTGTAAATCATCGCTACTTTTAAAACCATATAACACAGGGATCAATATTTAACAGATGTGATAATTAACTCCTGTTACAAGTGTTGCCCTTATAAATGGAGCATAACATGTGGATTTTGGTGTTTTGTGCACTAAAATCCTCATGTACTATTATTTACGAAGCATTTTCCCCAGTACAATTTGACAGGATTTACCTGCTGAGGTTTACCTGGGGAGAATTGAGGATATAATGATTACCACAAATGTGTAATTCTGATTCCCGTGCAAACAGTTCACAAAGGGATAGGAAAAGAAGGAGCCATTAGCAACACATTCCCCAGTGAGACAATTTTCACCTTATTCACACCCAAACATGCTGCAAAGCCTAAACTCAATTTTCATCTGAAAGTTGAACTTCTACTGAAAGTGATGCTGCATTGTGCTGGAGTTTTCTGTGAATGGTTTTCTGTGAAGTATGAGCCAGATGTGCAAAGCCATTTTGCTGTCTCAAATGCTTCGATTCGCATAATTGCATGCTCTGAAACCACTGAATGGCTTTTCAATATGTACAAACCCATTTTGCGATGTTGGGTTTAGAAATGCATACTGAATAGAAATTTGGAAGGGGCATGTTTAGCGTGTCCCTTCCAATCTGCAATTCAGAATTCTTTTTGTTAATGCCTTGCAACTGCATTTCATTCACAAACCATTGCTAGGTTATCGACTACTCAAGGGTGGTGGTAGCCCACCCTTAAAGGGGAAGGGGTCTCCTTAGAAACCTTTCCCCTTTGTGGATTTAAAAAAAGGTTGTTTAGGAGTAGGCAGTGGTTCAAACAATCTTTTTTTGTAAAGTTATTTTTTTATACACAGATCTATAGTCGGAAAGGAAATGCCCCTAGAACCAGGTCTGAGTGACAACACCACAGAGGAGGGTTTACTCATTTCCCTGGCTACACCTCTTTTGAGGGCACAAGAGCTCTACATGGGTGAAGAAAGGTTCTGCCATATTGGTTTTAGGTAGAGAGGGGCACTGTGGGATTGTTTGCATTGGGGCACACAAGAAGTGCTGCAAACCTAGGTTGTTACCCCTGGGAACTTTTTCCCTATTGTTTGGGATGGAGCCAAGAGTCACTCTCACCCACATTCTAGTGCCAAGCATAAATGTAGCACCCTTGGCACCCTCTTCAGAACACTGCTGTACCTGTCGAAGACAGAAGGACTGCACCTGCTGTTGTGACCCGTGAGGAAAACCCTAATGGCTAGACCAACTCACACTTGTACCCACGACTGGGAAGTAGACTCCAAGGGTCAATTGGCTCACTTCCTTTTAAGCTACAGTGAGACAAAAGATGCAAGAAGCCCACTTTCCTGAAAGAGTCCAGCGGATAGTTTCAACTGGACCTGCCCTGGACCCTGCTGGAGGCTTCTGTTGCAGTGGGTTCTGCCTCCCAAGTGCTGTTCCTGAGGTCCTGGAACCCTTGGCTGGTGTTGGAGTGTACTCATTCTGCCAAAATTGCAAAAGCTGGGACTTTTTCCCAGCTTTTTGCCTGGAGACTAAGCCTGGGCAAAGCACTACGCTACGCTCGCGCAGTTTGCGAAGTTTGCGCTACTTCGCCCTACGGAATTGCACGGAGCACAGTGCAAACACGCGTAGCGTAGTGCAGCTGTCATTTTTTGCTTGCTCGCGGTCCTCAACGTCAAGTTGGTGACTGCGAGCAAGCAAAATGACATCCCGGCGAGACTTTTTCCTCGAAGTTGCTGATCGCAAGCGTGGAAAATAAACCTCCCGGTGAGCTTCTCAACGCGGGGAGGTTAGGTTTCTCATTGTGAGTGGTCGCGTATGCTCGCAACTGCTCGCGATGAGAAACTACCAGTCCGCGTTGAGAAAGCTGCCGCTCGAGTAGAAATCTACTCGAGCGGCAGAAAACGACCGCTTGCACTGTGCAAGATGCAGTTTGCACTGATTGCACAGTGCGGACAAGCATCCGGCACTGTGCAATCAGTGCGAACAGCATCTTGCACAGTGCACTACACAGTTTGCGAAGCTACACGTAGCTCGCATAGTGCGGAGTGCACTTCGCGTAGCTACGCGTAGCGCTACTTCGCAAACTACGCCCAGGGTTAGACCCGATGGAGACTGGTGTCTCTGTCGAAACCACAGTTGTTGACATCGAATCACTGATTGGCCTCAACCTATGGTTTGCCATGCTGAAAGAAATCCAACTTTCAGTAAAGTTTCTCATGCAACCTCCCTGCTATGATTTCTCACCTGTGTGCTTTTACCTGCCATCTCCATTTTGCTATCTTTTGCCCATTTTCTACCCCCAGCTGTGCCCTCCTTGTGGCTTTCCCCAACCCCTGCCCTCAATGTTGCTTCTCCGACATGCATCACCTGTTTTGCTTCCGCCCACAACTTGCACCCCCATGTTGCTTCTGCACCTGTTCCCTGTGTTGCTTCCTCTCCCCTCCATCTCCCAACATGTTACTCCCTCCACCTGCTCAAAACATGCTTTGTACATTATTTTCTACTTGGTTGCCTGTTCAATGAGGATTGGTAAATTAAAAGAACAAAAACTGCATTTCTTTGTATTCGCGCACGTGTAGTGCAGGCAGCTATAAAATGATGTGGCTGGCCATGTTAAAAGGTTTTTCTTTAGTTCTTCAGCCATGCTGCACAGCATCGGAGAAACTGCGCAGAATGGCCAAAGACCGTTGGATAAGCCAGTTTGTCCCAAAGGTGGGAACTATTGACCCTGCCAATGGTTGTTTTTTTCTTTTCTTTGCATCCCACTGGAAACTACTGACATACGTAGTGGCATAGAAAGAGGGCAATGAACCCAATACTGGAGAAGTGTGGCTCACTGGTTAGAGGAGGCAGACCTGGAAGCAGAGGTCAGCCCGGGACCAGGGTTCAATTCCCGGCTCGGTTGGGTCTTGAGTCCATAAATGTCCATGGACTCGATAATTCTCGCTCCAGTGAATACTCAATTCATGGGTTCACACTCTGCGACTCTGGGCAATAGCTTGCTTAATCTCCACATGGGCCCCTCGGGGCGGGATGCCTGGCTTTCACCTTGCGGATTCCCTGCCTGGGTTATCTCACAGGGGAATACCAGGACGGGTTCCCTAAGCAAGCGCTTAGAGACCGCTTGGTGATTTGCACTATATAAATTCCTGCACATTTACATTTACATTTACATACGCAAGCAGTAAAAACTCTCAACACTCCACCTGGTTGGGTAGTGAAAGATAGCCATAACTGGGGTGCAGTGAGTTCCTCAAACTGGACTCGGTGCCACTACACCTGCTGCACTAATAAGAGATACTCCCCTGGCATTGAAGACTGTGAACACCGCATACAATGGCTGCGCCTCTGCTTCCGGCAAAGCACGGGCGTGAGCAATTCCGTGGGGCTTTTCTGCATGACTGAGTTCGCAAAACAAATGAGAAATGCAAAGGCCAACATGAAACTAAAAACGTGACGGAGGGGTGGGGGAGCCGTTCGACCAGAACATTCCTGCGTGGCGAGCAGCGCGCGCTGGAACTCCTCGTGGCGAGGGGATTGTTTTCACAGCCGAGCTGAGAATAGCTGGAATGGCTTAGGCGTTGCTAGGCAAGGCGACGTCCACAGCGAAGAATGAATCGAGTTAATTGCACATTTGTGGGCATAGCTGTTTCGGGATTAATGAGTTTCTGTGACGGTTACACGATGACACACAGACAAACACACGGCGCCCCCTGCACACCTCCCACCCACACTAGGCATTCAATACTGCGAGATGGCCCCGCCTGTCCTGTCTCTCCTCGGGCGGCCTGCAGCACGCGTGAAGCCGGCTTTCTCTTTATTTAACCACTTCACTACTCCTCATACCTCAGGCCGGCCAATAAATAACCAGGCCTGGCCTACAGGGTAAATAAACTGTGTCTGAAGAGCTGGTCTGACAGGTAGTAGTGTGTGTGGTTTTTTGACAGTTTGTGGGCCTGTTTTTTTTTTTCTTGGCGGGACGGTTTTATACTGTTTATTTAATTGATATTAGGACAAACATTGCCTGAAGCAAGCTCAGATGCATATAGGGTGCCATACCTTGTAAAACATCTGTACAGCATGTCTTTACAAGCTCATAATCGTCACAATTAGCAAATAAGGAGTGGTTTTTAGCTGTATGATTTGCTAATGTGTAACCACTTTATTTTGGCCTCTGGGTCTATTTTCCCTCCCAGTCCGACCCTGGCAGTCACTCGAGAGGCGGTCACTCACGAGCCGCGCGCTTATCCTCTCACAGTCCACATGATCTCAAGCCCTGGTTGTATTTACTGCGTCCCTTTGTTAGCGCGTGAGGTGATCACCTTAAAAGGAAGGGCAGATGATACTAGCCGCATCTATGAGCTGGAAGCAACAGCTTTTGCCAGGTTGTCGTGTCACGCAGCTCTGAAAAGTGTTACCCCAACTCACTTCAAAGGGCATTGCTTAGAGTTGGGTGGTAACAGAAAAATTGGTGGAGGAAATGGTAAATCCTCCAATGGACGGCTCGTGGATCATGGAGAATCATCTGACAGAGTTACATTCTCCATTACAATAGCATTTACAGATCATTTTTGGAGACTTTGAAAACTGGGCCTTATCTACAAGAAAGTAACGTAGCGTGGTGCCGCAAGCCAATTGGCTGCACCGTGCTGCATTACTTTCACAGCACAGGGATGCATCATATTTACAACAATATGCCTTTGCTCTCCCCTGCGCTGGCACACAATAGGCACCCTTTCACCCAGGGCCAAACTGGCCGTAGGGGGAGCCGGGTGTTTTGCTTCCCAGTAGCAGAACCACCCTCCCCCCACCCCCCGGGCCGGTCCAGCCAAATTGCCAGGGCTGGTTTGTGTTCCCAGTCCGGCCATGCTTCCACCATGGTGCAAGGGTGCCTGCAATGTGGGGATGATTGTTTTTATGCAGGAAGGGATACCTTCCTGCCCAAAAACAATCACCAGAGGGGTTTTCCTCTTTCTGTGTGTGCTGCAGAATGCAGCACGCATAGAAAGAGGAAAAAAAGAGGAGAAATAAAGTATTTCTTCTCGTTGGGCCTCCTTATGCCTCCCTTGGGGAGGCGTAGGATTCTGACGCATTCCCAGGTTTACAAAACGCTGTAAATCTGGGAATGCAGCAGAATCGATGGGTGTTGCGTGGGAACAACCGCAGCAACACCCATGGCACGCCCCTTTCACGCAAAGTGCTGTGTGAAAAGGGGCTGTATTAACAAGGCCACAAAAAGCTACGCTGGGTATGAAGTAAATATGGAGCACCAAACTGCACCACCGCAGCGTCAAAAAAAGTGACGCACCAGCAGTGCCAGGTGCTTATAAACATGCCCCAGAGACCATATTCATAATCCTGTCCATTTCTAAGCCAACTTTTGAAATGACAGACAGTGCATCTGTGGTTTCCCTGAGGGACTGCTGAGTGGCGGTAGAGTTTAAGTGTGGTCGTCTTGGCAAAGGACCCCAACTTCCAACCTAGGTCCTCTAATCACCCTGATCCTACCCTCAAACCCACGCGCAGCATAACACGCACTGAATGTGCCTGGTCCCCCAGTGGTTCTTATGTGATTTGGTGTTGCCACACTGCAACGGGACATGGTTGGGATGATTTGGTGGCCACAAAACTGTTCCCATGTCAGAATAGCATTGAAAACAGAGTCAATGTACATCAGCCTTTGAGTACAGTTGATGCTTCTTATCACATCTGGCCACAGCTGCTTGGGGCTTTCCTCTGTCAGCAAGGGTGAAAAGTGCTTCAATGCCTTGTCAGAGGGAGTAGGCACTAAATAAATACAATTACAATAAAATACATTGTGGATTTACCTTTCTTTTTTCAAGCCCAGAGAAAAGGCAGCCATAAAATGAAATGATTAATGATAGCAACATTATCCATGAGGGGAGTACTTTCTCTTATGAACATATAAGAAGCTTATATTCTCAGCCTTTCTAATAAAAGAGTAACTGCATTGAATCATAGTCGAGGTGTGAACAGGGACTTCAGTCTTTAAACCCTTCTGATTAACAACAGTGCCTCGACTTTAGATGGCACTTACTTAAAATGAAATTAAGTTAGGGGTGCAACTAGACCCAAACTTTAGAGAGGGGGGGACTAACAAGTTAACCAATGCAGGCGGGGCTAAGACTGGGCAGAGTTATCCTTAGAGGCAATACAAGAAAATAGAGCAGCTCCAGCTCTTTGAGTAAAACTGCCCCTAATACCCCACCTTCTTATAATAGCTGTACAACATCAATGGGAATACTACACTCTTTCCACATATGCAACGTCATCACTCCTGCTCTCGCCCTCCCTGCAGCGGACCCTGGCCTGTTTGTTATGGTTTTCTAGATTTAAATATGAATGTTTCTTTTCCTTCTTTCTTGTTTTTATTTGTGTCTTAAGACATGATGTATCACCAGACAATGTATTTTGAATGTACCGGATGCTGCATGGTTGCTGCTCAATGTATCTTACATGCATCTGTTCTAACCTCATTATTGTTTCTTCGCATACGCAGCTATGTTCTAGTCGCACTGTTGTCCTGATAAGACCAACTATTGTTCCTATGCATCAATACTGACAAATCGGAGGGAGGAGCCTAGCGCTTGACCAAGATGGCCGCGTGAGCTCTGAGCTCCCGAGACCCTCGCGCCCTCCGTCGACTATCCTGTCTCTAATCCTGTCGGTATGCATGGCATCGTGTGGATGACCTGTCAGGGAGGCGATTGATGCTACCCGCGGTCGGATCGCCCACCGGGAACCGGACTTATGCCTGGCGGAAGATTGCGGCCTATCTCCGAGGGATGCCAGGGGCTAGAGTTGGCAGGATGCCCGACTTCTAGTTGAACAACAACGGCCAGGCGAGGTGTGAACTGTCGGACGGAGGTCCCCGTCCTTTCACTTTCGCTTTCTCCCCTTTGTCAGCCCTGCCCCTGGAGAGCTCTTGGTGGCTTTATTACCCTATGGACGCTCTGCAGGCTACTCTGGTGGCCCACTGCAGAACTGATCACTCCTGATTCCTTTCATTGAGAGGGACCCGTCTTATCTGAACCGACCTGCTTGGTATCAACCATGTCGGGTAAAGCAGAGGTGGATCGGCTGAAGGCTAAGTCTACCAGGCGGGGAGCCTATACCCAAGCCAATAGTATGGACCGCTATGCTCTGCAGAAGGGATCACCGAGTGGGTCGAGCCAGTCGCCGGATACCCAGAAGGCGGCCTCGCCCTTGGCCCCGGAGCTCTCACTACAGGATGTCATGGGCGCGCTCGAAGGGATGCAGACTTCGATTGGGAGACAGTTTGATGCCCTGGCGCATAAGGTGGATGCCATCTTGGTGGATGTTAACCTGATGCGTGCGGACTTGGGCAAAACGAATGAACGGGTTAGGACCCTGGACCTCAAGACCACGGGCCTCACCGATGATGTCACGGAATTGCAGATCGAGGTTCGTAAGCTGAGGACCGAGAGTGATCTCGCCGCTCGCCGGCTGGAGGACTTTGAGAGCCGGGCCAGGCGCAACAACGTGCGCGTCATCGTGGTCCCGGAGTCCTCGGATGAGGCTTCGGTTGACCTGCTTGTCGAGGACTTGGTGCTTAATCATCTGCAGCCTAAGGGTCTTGGAAAGTTCTTTGCGGTTGAAAGGTCCCATAGAGTGCCGGGTGGGAGGCCCAAGGTGGGTGCCCCACCAAGGCCGATCGTCGCTCGGCTCTTTCATTTTCGAGATCGGGGCGCTATCCTGCAAGCATCGAGGGTGACGGGCCCGGTCCCCTTCCAGAACGCGTCGGTGAATTTCTATCCGGACTTCACCCAGCAGGTGCAAAGGCAGAGACAGGGCTTTCTGGGGGTGAAGAGGCGGCTCCGGGAGAGGGATCTGAAGTATGCCATGCTCTTCCCTGCCAGATTACGTGTGGTGCACGAAGATCGGACATTCTTCTTTGACTCTCCTGTTATGGCCGATGAATGGCTGGACGCTTTGCCCCGGTGACGGACGGGGGAGGACATTGCCGAGGATGGGGACAGTGGCCGGGATGGGCAGGGCTGATTTTTCGGAGCCGGTCTGACTCGATTTGGCTATATTTGAAGACTTGAATAGAGTGCAGTCAATGCGGGGGGTTCCGGGGGGACGAGGGGTGCTCTTTTCCTTCCTTAGGGTACTTTTTGTAGATTGTGGGTTTTGTAGGGCGACAGGCACACTGCAAGTTGGGGGGGGCTTTGTAAGCTGCAGCAGGGGTGCAGGGTGGGGGGGTTTCTGGGATTTTGGGTTTGTTGTTGGGGGTTTATTTCTGCAAGGCATGGTGCTTCTTTCCAGGACTGTTCCATGGTGGCTCTTCGGGTGTGGGGTGGGCCTCTTTACGTTTGAGGATGGGGGGTAGGGGTTTAAGTGTTATAAGCTGGAATGTTAATGGTTTGGGGGATCGCATTAAGCGTGGGATTGTTTTGCAATTCTTGAAACGGTCAATGCCGGATGTTGCCCTGCTGCAGGAGACGCATCTTATAGGTAATACGTGCTATGCTCTGAATAGGAAGGGTTATAAATTCATAGCACATTCGGGATTCTCCTCTGGGTCCAGGGGTGTGGGCATCCTAGTCAGAGCCTCGCTACCATTTGAGGTGGACTCCACCATTGTTGATGATAGGGGGAGGTTTGTGGCGGTGGCGGGGCGGTGGGAAGGAAGAACTTTGGTTTTAGTTTCGGTTTATGTCCCGCCGGCCCTGCAGGCCTCCACGTTCACAGATCTGGGTAGGGCCCTGCTGGATCTCCCGGGGGGTATGCTCGTGGTGGGAGGTGATTTCAACGCTGTTGGCTCCGGCCTGCTGGATAGATACCCGCCCAGAGACACAGGGAGGGCTCAGAAGTGGCTTCCAGACTTCCTAGACACGCTTGGCCTGATAGACTGCTGGAGGCTCCGGCACCCCACACAGAGCCAATACACGTTCCACTCCGGGGCACATGGTAGTCTTTCCAGGATTGATTACCTACTCACTCTGGCTGCGCATGCCTCATTGGTCTCCGAGGCGAGGCACATGGCGCGTGGTATATCTGACCATTCGCCAGTGTGGATCCGGCTGGATCTAGGTCGGGAGGGAGGAGGAAGGGTGGCCCCTATCAACCCGTGGTATTTCCGAGACCCCAAGATGCGCAGCGCGCTGGTAAAGAAAGTAGATAATTTTTTCAAGGACAATCAGGGATCCGTGGACTCGGCAGTGTCGCTGTGGGAAGCATTTAAGACCGTGCTCCGAGGGGAAGCCCTCTCCCTAGTAGTAGCTGCCAAGCGGCGGAGAGATGGCGAGGTTCTGCAGGTTGAGGAGGAGATCGCGGCTCTGGAGGGAGCGCTGGAGGAGGAGGTTACAGAGTCCTCACCGCATGAGCTTTGCTTGAAGCAAGCTGAGTATAAGGACCTGGTGACGAACGTCGCTAAGACCCTCAGTAGGGAACAGCAGGGCCGTTTGTTTGATGTTAGTGACAAGGCAGGGAAACTCCTGGCTTGGCTGGACAAAAAAGAACGGGTCAATAGAGTTGTGCCAGAGTTGACGGGTGAGAGGGGAGAGGCTATTGTGGAACCTGAGAGGATTGTAAAGTGTTTCTCGGACTATTTCTGTAGGGTTTATGCCTCAGTGTCGGATAGGCCGCCCGAGGACTCGTGTGACCTCCTCCGTGATATCGAGTTGCCCTGTCTCTCCGATATAGATAGGGACGATCTAGATGGTGACATAACGGTTGACGAGGTGGCGGGGGCTATCCGCGCGTTAAACTCGGGCAAGGCCTCGGGACCGAACGGCTTGCCGGTCGACCTGTACAAGCTATTTCCGGATAGGGTCGCCCCTCACCTGCGCGCCATGTTTGTGGAGGCGCGGGGGAGTGGGACCCTCCCGTTGGACCAGCGACTGGCGACGATCGTGGTTATACACAAAGAGGGCAAACCCCGAGATAAGTGCGCCTCATATAGGCCCATCTCACTTCTTAACGCAGAGCCGAAAATTCTGGCTAAAATCCTGGCGACCCGATTGATTAGGGTACTCGGTGACTTGGTCCACCCGGATCAATCCGGCTTCATCCCGCACCGAAACACAGCGTTAAATCTTCGGCGCCTTCATGGTGTAATCGCCAGGGCGGGCACGCTGCGTGAACCAGCTATTGTGGCGTCTCTTGACGCCACGATGGCCTTTGACACGGTGGAATGGGCATATTTGTGGGCCGTGCTGACCAAGTTCGGCTTTGGCCATGGTTTTGTGAGCTGGGTGAGGTTGCTGTATGAGGGGCCACTTGCGAGTGTGGTGGTGAATGGTCGGGCGTCGACTCCGTTTCAGCTTGGGAGGGGTACTCGGCAGGGTTGTCCCCTGTCGCCTTTGTTGTTCGCTCTCGCCCTTGAGCCGCTGGCTGCGTGGATACGTTGGCACCCGGATATACGGGGCCTTAGATGGTCGCCTGAACACGAGGACCGTATTTCGCTCTATGCCGATGATATCCTGCTGTATCTTGCCTCACCCAAGAAATCACTTATAGTGGTCTGTGACGTACTCACATCTTTTGGTAGGAACTCGAGTCTTGTTATCAACTGGAGTAAATCGTATTTGTATGTTCTTAGTGGCGAGGTTCCACCGATCCCTAGAACATGTTCGATACAGGTCGCTCAGCGGGGCTTCGTGTATTTGGGGATTTTTATCTCCATGGACTCTGCTGTGCGATATGAGAAGAACCTGCTCCCCCCCCGGCACGCCTGAGGCGGGATGTTGAAGGCTGGCGGAGGCTGCCGCTCTCCCTCGTTGGGCGTGCGGCCCTGTTCAAAATGATGTCTCTTCCCCGCTTCCTCTACGCACTGCAGAATACTTTGGACTGGGTTCCGGCCAAATACTTTCGGGAGGTCGAAGGCCTCCAACGAACGTTGCTTTGGGATGGGCGGCCGCGAATAGCTATTGCAAAGTTGACGCTTCCATGGTACGACGGGGGCATTGCGCTCCCAGACATCCGACGGTACTATTGGGCCACCCAGCTGAGCGCGATTAATCATGGGTTTTATGGCCCTGCCCTCAGCCCTGGGTATGCCATGGACAGGTGGTTGCTGCGTGGTGGTAACTACTACAGGGCGTTGTACTCGCGGTCCCTAGACTCGTCCCTCACGGGGCCCACTGGTGTGGCAGTGCGTGTGTGGAAGATGGCAACTGACTCGCTGGGCTGGAAGGATAGGCTCACCCTCGCTACCCCGCTGTTTGAATCGGAGAGACTGGGAAGGCTTTGGCACACAAAAGGGTTTGATAAATGGGACCTGATCGGCATCTCCAGGGTGGGAGATGTGCTGAATAAGGGGAAGGTGAAGTCCTTTGAAGAGTTGCAGACGGAGTATGAGCTGGGGCCCTCCGAGTATTTCCGATATATTCAGGTGCGTCACGCCCTCCGATCAGTCCTCGTAGAGGGTGAGAAGGTGCCTGAGTCCTCTCCTTTGGAGGATCGGGTCCTTGATGGCCATATGCCCGAGAGCACGATCTCGCTCATCTACAAGAAACTGATCAACGTCCGGGCGGACATGCTTCTGGGGCTAAGGGACCAGTGGACTAGGGATGGCCTCGAGTTGGATGATGAGGATTGGCAGTCGGCTGTTTCCTCTCCTAAGGAGGTCGCGATCCCGTCGCGTCTGAGGCTGGTGCAGCTTAAAATACTGCATCGAGTGTATGTGACGGGGCCAAGGCTGGTTCACATGGGATTCTCGGAGGACGGCCTATGCAGGAGGGGATGTGGTATGGTGGGTACTTTCCTGCATATCATTTGGGAATGTGGTGTCATTACGGAATTCTGGAGGAGAGTCCATGCAGTGATGGGGGAGGTGACGGGCATTGCTATGCAGCCGGAAGCGCGGTGTTGCCTCCTGAATGTCTGGGGGCCCACTGACCACGATGAGGCACAGACCCAATGGGTGACTCTGGGTAACATGGTCGCTAAGAGAGATATCGCGCGATTGTGGGGCTCCGCGGGGCCCCCCACATTGACCGCATGGAAAGAAAATATGGACTGGAGTATGTTAAGGGAGAAGACGGTCTATTGCGCTAGAGGCCGCCCCCGGAAGTGGCACGCCATCTGGGGGCGGTGGAATCAATACAGGGGGGGAATATGTCTTGCCCCGGATCTGGATCCTCCCGAGGAACAGCTTTCCTCCTAACCTTCTTTCCAGCTCAGTATGGTTTATGGACTTTTTTGGCCTCTGCTGTCCCCCTTCTTCCTCTTTACACTGTACTGTAACTGGTAGATGAGTGGGGTCCGGCCTCCCCTGGGGGGCTTCACCATGGGCTTTCAGTGTTCTTGCCTTGCTGGGGTTTGTTGTGTGTCTTTGTGTTTACTTAAAATTGAACCTTTGCACTTCTCCTTTCACGGTACTGGGGACGCATCTCTGTTTCTATATATCGATGCTGCCGAACCTCCGGGTTGTCGGCTGAATAGCTGTGTCCTGACTTTTGAAAATAAAGGTTTTTAAAAAAAAAAAAAAAAAAATACTGACAAATCGGCCACGTTACAACACGTGCGTTTTCAACGCATGCTATTACTACGTGGTTATTACAACGACCATGTTGTTACACCACATACCATTACAACGCAAATCATTACAATGACTTGCTGAAGGAGTGGTGCTGGATTTTGGAATAGTATAATTTACTATTCCAACACCAGTCTGTGCAACAGTAGGGAAGGTGTTGGGTTTAAAGTCCAATGCCTTCTGCCCCCTACAACAAGTCTTGCGTTATAATGGAATGCGATTCAACTATGCGGTTGTTGTAATGACCGTGTTGTAATGGCATGCGATGTATAAACATCCTTGTAAACGATGTTTATCATACTCACATCACAATGTGTATGTTTTGCTATTTTGATATACAATAAACAGAATTTGAGTTAAAAAAAAGAAGAAAATAGAGCAATAAATTGTGGATTTTAAACTTACAGGTCAAGCCCAATACAATTACAACAAACATGTTTAGTGGATTTGACAATGATTACAGGCTAATGGCAGAGATCTTTAAAAAAGATGAGTGAACTGGAAACTAGAAAGCAGCTCCAACAGATTTCAATATAAAGTACTTTAGTGCCAGTTTTAGGTTTCAGAAAGCTATTTCACAATGACAAGCCATTTTGCCAAATCCAAGTTCAGTGGAATGACAGTGATCTCATGAAATATTTTTAATTCCATCTTTGGAAAGACACTCCTGCCTGACTGTTGAGAAAAGGTAAGTACAGGTTTCTGAATTTTAAGTCTATTGGGTTAACACACCTGATTTTCGGGATGTGTGACTGGTTTGATTATTAATGCAGCCTTCAGTCCTCCTGAGAATTAATAAGCGAGTGCCAATCAGATGGCGATATTACCATCTGTTAAATACTCTACCAGGAATCTGTGCAAATGTAAAACAAAATAAAATAGTTGTTGTTAGCAGCCCACATTAACCAGTCCTCATATGAGATGACTGAGA
This sequence comes from Triturus cristatus, assembly GCF_964204655.1. Classification (NCBI taxonomy): domain Eukaryota; kingdom Metazoa; phylum Chordata; class Amphibia; order Caudata; family Salamandridae; genus Triturus; species Triturus cristatus. The sequence continues at coordinate 1,237,616,330 of NC_140591.1, read as the reverse complement.
TACATCCGTGCAGGAAGCCCCCAGACCGAAACAACTGGCAAAAAGGCCTTGAGAAAACTTTGCAATGAATGGTGTTTTAGCATTCAACAAAAACAGGTAATCCTTTAAGCTCCAGAACACAGAGAATGTGTGGCTCATGGACAATGTACTGCAAAGAGGTCATTCCAACAAAAAGAGAAATGGGGTCTCTTAAAAGCATATGTTATAATAACAATAATCGTGCTTTACATTCTGTACTGAAGCTCTTCACACAAAGTGTGAAATCCACTCAAATATCAATGTTATTTAAGTCGAGCCTGGGGAGCACACGCGCTGCTCTGCGAGGCATGCTGTAATCTAGACTGTGGCTTGAAGCATCTCCCATCTTTTCCAGTCGTTCCTGCTTGTGCCCTTCATAAATGCATGCTTTTGGTTGGTCAGCATGCTCAATTAGTTCTGCCTTTTTTGTTTTTCAAACCCTCCCAGGAGACTGCCCTTGTTATATGTGGTCTTACCCTTTTTTAGGTCGAGGACTACCGGTCTGCCGAAAGGCAGAACCGGAAGTCGGAGATTTTATGACTTGGAGAAGAGGGGCTTTAACCCGCCCCTCTTCTCCCCTGTTCTCCATTGGCTGGCCTCGTAAATACTGGCCAGCCACTGGAGAAGAGGTCAGTCATTCCAAACAGGCCCCGTCCTTTTCGGATCGGGGGGCGTGTTTTTTGCGAGAAGTCTCAAGGAGGAGACAACAGCAAAACACGCCCCCGAATCCGAAAAGGACGCTGCCTTTCTGCCCGATGCCAACGCCCGCTCTGATCAGTGTGTAAAGACTCTAGCCACCCTCTTCAAAGGCATTCCTTGTACGTGAAGAGAAATACACAGGTCTGTCCTTCGACAAACGCTGTCCTCGAGTAAAACACTTGCCATTTCATTTTACGAGACCTAACAAAACGAAAGTGATTTCAAATCAGATTTTAATTGCTCCGGTATGCAACGTTATATTACACAATGCTGAGTGTTGTTTATTTATTTATTCAGCCGTCATATTTTATGTTATGATATGTACAGCGTGCAACTGTGTGTTATACTAATGGTATGTTTGCCCGCTTTTTTCTTGTGCATTGCTGCTAGCTGGGTGGCTTCGTAGCGCTCCAAGGTGTTAGGGAATAGCATGGTATGCTATTGTGTGTTGTGCTGGTGCGCGCTGCTATAGCTGGGTGTCCTCGGTCCTGTGAGGAGAAAGCGTAGTTTAAAGATTGTTGCTTCTGAAATGAGGGCGCACTTGTCTGGGGTAGGAGTCGAATAAGCGCCCAACACCGCCCGCCCGTCATCTATTTGTGAAGGTTCCTTTGATTGGACACCAGTCAAACCGCTGCTTTACCACGATGTGGACACTAGTTTGTACTGTGCGTGCGGTAGCCGTGTTCCTCATCATTGTGATACGCACTGGACTCCGTGTTTTCGCACCCTGGGGTTCTTCACTTCTTAAAGGTGTCTCCTCCTTTTAACTGCCCACAAAATGACGAGATGACTTTACAGAATCGAGGCAGGCACTGCGCCCACACTGGAGGCAGTGAGGCACTCTGCCCCCAGAGAGAATTGTCCCCCTCCAACAGCGACTCAGGTACCCCACAGATTCAGTATTCTGTCCCCACTCATAGGCTCGGGCTGGTGCCCACGCTTCCGTTCCTCGAGTGGCTCTGCCCCAGTGGTACCCTGCGCAGGATTAATGCTCCGTTTGGTACCCTCACCCCATTTTCAATACATGCCTGCCCTCCACAGGTGCCTTTTTGGTGCCTCGCACTACGGGGGGTGCCCTGTTTCGTACCCCCACCCCAGAACATGCTGTGTTTGGTGCCCTGCCCTCCACAAATGCCCTGCACAGTAACCCCACTCTCTTGCCAAGTTGGATGGGTACCCTGTCCTCCAGGGGGCGTGGCCTCAGCCACCTTACCCATACTGACCCCTTGCTCCCCAGGAGCTCGGTTTGGTCAGGAACTTATCTTCAGAACCCCCAATAGCGCCTCGGTGTGGCACCGTGTGGCCTCGCGCAGCCTCCTCTCCTTCGCGGTGCTGTGAGCTCTGCCGCTCTTCTCTCCCTGTAGCCAGCCCAGCTGTGCGGACGACATCTGATCGGTGCAGTCGTGCCCACCCCAGCTGTGCTGACGAGCGTCATTGGTCCGTCTAAACTCCCTCCACCCCTTGCTGTTCTGTGCTGATGTGGTGCATTCACCCCCCCCCCCCCCCCCCTCACCAATGGTCTCGGCATTGGTAAAGTTAGAGCTATTGGCATTGCTCATGACATTATTTTTGTTTATGTTTTTGTTTTTAAACATTTAAAGAAACGGCATTGTCATGAGCAATGCCAATAGCTCTAACTTTAACAATGCCGAGACCGTTGCATTGTAAATGCTTGTTTAGTATATGTTCCATTCTGCTCGCTATTTGTTTTCTTGTTTGCCTCAGCTTGTTTATCAGCACAGTGCCCGCTTCAAGGACGCTGTGCTTTATGTTTCAGTCAGTATTTGCATCGCAGGTTTATTATTGTTTTACTTTGGAGGCCATGGGCCTTCAAATGACGTGCCCACATTTTTAATTTTACCATTGCTTCTTATTTCCTGCTTGTGACAGCCTATTGGCCCTGTGCTGTCTCTCCCTTCACCCCGCCCCACCACCCCTTCGAGATTGCTGCTTGTATTTTAAGTGATTTGCCCAAAATCACAGGATGTTGAGCCGACGCCAAGACTCGAACTCCCGAGTCAGCAGCTCTGACCTCACGCCCTTCATATCATGCTTGATTGCTGTTTTTTAAATGTTGTCACAATGGAGTCATTATAAGCTCAAATGCTGTTCAAGTCAGATTGTGTGTCGTCTCTCCCCACCCCCGCACCGCTTTCATTTTCAAGATCGCATCTTGTTTCCTGCTCATCCTGTGCCATCTCTCCCTAGCCCTTGAGCCCGCCCCCACCACTCCTCCAAAATCGCTGCTTGTATTTTAAGTGATTTGACCAAAATCACAGGACACCGCTTGCTCATCAGCGACTCAGCACCCTGAAAGCTCTAGGGCTGCACATTATACCGCATTACTAAATCCTTATAAAGTCCCAAAGAGGAGACCTATTGCATTGCAAATGCTTGCTAAATCCTGGCGGTGCAATGTGCATTAGAAAATGCAATATTTGTTGCAGAATTCTCCAAATTTGCTTTGAGAAGAATGACCATATTCTCTACAATGGTTGACCTTTAATGTTTATAGTAATTGTAGAAATTAGCCTGGCCTGAGAAAGGGGCAACCTTGAATGGACCACAAGACAAGCATAAGGCAGACAACATGGGTACAGGTTTGTCATTATAACACTGGAACAAGTAGTGCACAAAGTAGTGTTTCCATTGTGCAATGCTTTTGCATTGGTAACCTGTTATATCCAATATCAGAGTTATGCTGCTTTTGACAGTTGCCAAGCCACACTAGTTTGAAGTACCAGGACACAGCAAGACAATGCCTATACACGGGGAGAGCTGTGTACTTCCTCTGCATAGCCACCAACCCAGGGAAAAAAGACACAAGGCATACATTAAAGCAAATTCTACACCTATCTTACAATGCACTTTGAGAAACTGATCATAGAGACATTTGTTTTAGGCAGCAAGGGCATGATTAGATATAAATTATATATTTAAAGGTCACATAGCTGAGCTATGTTTCAGTCAACCCATAGGTCAGGTGCCCGACAACTGAGCTATTGCTAAGGTGTCAATGTTCCAGCATCAAAAGACACGACACACTGCACATCATTTCTACTCGATTTTTTCTAAATTTGCCACAGGACCTGCATTTAGTGTCTGAGGGCACCCAGTATGTATATTGAAAACCTATACCTGCAAGATATGAGTTGATTTCAGTTGCTAGTTATAAAGTGCAACGAATGCCTTTAGGTAACTTGGCAGTGAACTGATTAAAAACATCAGCAAGTTATGAATATAATCAATAAAATAGACACATTTTAAAAATGTTCCTAAACCTATAATTACCCTCTAATTTCTAGAGACCAAGATGAAGTGCATTCCAAACAGCGACAGCATCAAAAGCGATGGAACATTTTGTAGACACCCCGGACATTTCTCTGTCCCCCTGATCCTGAGGTTCCTGGAATACTGTACCCTTTTGGCTGATTGTTCTGACTTCCACCGCTGCCTCCCCCCCCCGGTCACCTCTATTGTCCTCCTGATTCTCTGCCTGGTGTGGTGGGGTCCCCCCATCGGCGCTCGACACCGTCTAGACTGTTTCTCGCCTTGAGTTTTGTTTTATTGTTTTTTTTTTTGTTCTTTTCTTTTAAAATTTAGAATATTTGTATCCTGCCTAGCTTCTGAGCTGCCGAGAATATCTCCTGTAACCCTGCTGAGCCTCTGGGAATCAGTCGCTGCTTCGTGATGTCACGCAATTGACATGCATATACTAGCGGCCGGCCCTGGTGGTTGTAGGCCCATATTTGTAATGATGCTATTTGGCACAATAAAGTTAAAAAAAAAAAAAAAGCGATGGAACATGGCGGAACCATGGCCTACTGGATACAGGCAGGAGAAATGTAGAAAGGCCCAACACACACACGGATTAAACTGAACGATAGGCCATCTGTTCTTTTGCACTGAGAAAAAAAACTCCTACATTAAGAGTTTATTTTCTTAATGCAAAGAAGTTTGGAGAGTGGGGGCTTTAATAATGATGCCCCTTCAGCAAACCTGCAGTGCTCAGAAGGATGTGCCGCTTTGGCAGCTGCCCTCACAGTTCAAAAATCCTGGCTAGGTAGGTGGGGATCTCTAAATTGGGGGAAATGGTCCACTACCATGGGCTTATTCTCCTGGCAGATCTGCTGACTGAAATGAAATCAAAAGCAAATTTACTAAGCGCAGTAAACCCGAAGGTGTCAAAGTGCTGAGCCAGAAAAAGGGAGCTACACCTACAATCAGGAGAAGCACTCAAGTTAAGGAATTACGAGAACAGCCAAGTTTTAAGATGTTCTTGAAACCTTGAGGGTGACTCAATTTCTGACATATGGACTGGCAGAGTTTCCCTGCCATGACAGAGAAGAACCGTCATCCCCAACTAGCTTTGCAAAACTTAGGAACAATCACCTTACTGCAAAATGCTGGTCTGAGTAGTCTACGTGGCGTATACCACTGAAAGAATGGTCAGATATACCTTGGTCCTTTGCGATGTAAAGCAAGAAATACCATGCCACGAGCTTTGAAAATTACCCGCTTTCTTAACGGTAACCAGTGGAAAGCGCGAAAACCTTCTCTGACTGAGAGATGTTTCGGAATGTTTAAAATGAGATGTGCTGCAGTATTCTGAATCACCTGAAGTTTATTCAAAGAAGAATTATTGATGTTCAAGTAGAGTGCATTACAGCAGTCTAAGTCTGATGTGATCAGGGCAATGACTACTGATTCGCGAAGTTCAAGAGGAATAAAGGGAAAGATTTTCTTCAAAGTCTTGCTGATATAAAATCAGGTGCTAGTAGTATGGCTCACCTGTGAATCCAGACTGAAAGAATAGTTAGAAAGCTCAAAAACCACTTTAAAAAGCTCCTTAGAAGAATTAATTGCTGATCTAATTTTATTGGTATAGAAAATAGATTTAGCATCACCAATGAAACGCTTATAGATAAGTAAGAGAGCTTTATGCTTCTTTTTTCCGCAGGAGCCAAATTTACCCGCCATTTGTGCTCCTGTCCGCGGCATTGCTGCCTCAAATCTTTGAGTTCTTCTGAGAACCAAGGAGCCGAGGTTTTAATCCTGGTACAAGTCTTAACTTTCAACGGTGCCACAATATCTAAAGCTGCCTTGATCCAACCTGCAAAGTCTTCCGAAGCATGGCCCAGAGAGCTGTGGAAATATGGATTTTTCTGGTCAGTTATGTCCCCTATCTTGGACCCCAACGGTTCTATGTGCATGTTACAAGTACATGTACTTTCCCTCCAGTTCCAGTTATGAAGACGCAAATACATGTGCGTCCACCGTTAACATGTTCTCTTTCAGATCCGCCATGAATGGGTCGGATATTCCATTCGTAAGTACAAAAGGCCATCGCCTTTATATGGTTCACTTATGCCATTTTACAGTTCAGGCGAGTAGGCCCTGATTCTGCCATCAAGCCTTTTTCTGCCTTCTGCCTCTGAAAGCTCCAGTCTGAGCCTGCATCTGTGACCATGAACTTTGTCTCATTCTCTGCGCGGCTCACGGTGCCTGACATCAGCTTGCTGCCTGCCAAGAACTGTATTTCACCTTCGAAATTATCTGCTCCGCTCCCTGCCCAATGCATTCCTGTCTAGTAGTTTAAGTAAACATTCTTCCAGCTACCGAGCAAAGGCCCGGCTTCTCTGTCTTTGTGCAAGTAATTCATAGCCCTATTACCATGGAAGACTTCTGCCCTCGCATCTAGTGTAGACACTTAGACGCTTGTACACGCACTAACAGTCAGTATAGTCAGTATAGAATAAGATTCTACTCTAAGAGACCTCTCTTTTGGATAACGTAGTTCTTTAAACATAGGATGTTAGATATGATTTGGGATTAGGTTGACTTGACCCTCCAGACATCTGTCGCCACATGTAGAGTTAAATGTCAAATCCCCTTCACCCCCTAGTCGCACGTCAATCATACGTCATGCTGCTGCGCGCGCATTTCTGCCAAGTATTTCTGCTGACATTGCGAAATTCTTTCATGGAACCACCCCATTATGACATCATACCTGATGACGTTCCTTTGTTACGCTCAATCACGCCCATTTTCATTACGCATGTATAATGTTATCTTCCTTATCAATTGTTACGCCTCCTGCATTTGCTTTACTGTAATGCCTATTGTATAAAAGTGATTACTTGTCAATAAACTATGTACTTCACTTCCTGAGCCTCCGAGGTGATGGAACCTGGAGTCCACGATTTCGAAATCGTCCATTAGAATAAAGCCCATTCTGAACCTCTTATACCACGGATTCTGCCTCTTATTTTACTGAGCTATTTTATTAGGATTCTGTATCAAATTAAGTCCCGGTAATTAAATTATTTACCACATGAATGGCGCCCGAACAGGGACACTTTCTCATCTCACGCGCCGGCGGTGCGTTGCAGGCCCGGTCTCCTGCCACAGCTGGACGGACAACAACGCGTACCAGCAGGATTTCCTGTATCTCCCTCCGGTCAAGCGGGGGCGACTGAGGCTGCGATCAACACCCAGACGAGGCGGTGAGAAGTGCGAAGTATCCCGACCAGAGCCTAGCTGAGAGAGCAAGATCCGAGGTATACAGAGGCCCACCAGATTCCGAAGTTTCCGAAGTTTTCGAGTCGAGTCCAGTCCAGTTCAGTTCAGTTCCGTTCCGAGGCCTTCCGTTCCGAGCTACCCGGTGAGTACCATTACTGGGGAGGCGTTCTGGCGTGCACATAAGTTGTGCCGATCCAGACGGGTTTGGGTACACAAATCCGGTCTGCACTGTTTTAGCAGTGTATCTGTACTGTTTAGCAGTATATCTAGTATATCAAGTATATAAATTCAGAATAATTCAGTTAATGCCGAGAATTATGTTTTGTGATTAAGTTTTCTTAGATCGTCATCATCATCGTTGCTCATTTAAATGTTAAATGTTGAATGTATTAATACGTCCTGCATATTGTGGTGTGAATGACTGTTCATTATCGTGGTTTATTGTATTAAGTTTGTTCAAGATCAAGTATCAGACCAGTTCTCAATATGCCGCTCTTTTCGAAACTAAGACAGATCACAACTAGAAAAGGGGTACTCGAAGAAGCTGTTCCCATTCCTCCTAGGGACACTCCAGGGTACTTCATGTATCATAAACACGGCTTAGACGCTATATTATTTCTTGATCTATGGGTAGACTACACTAAGGAATTACCAGAAAGTCAGAGGTGGCCCGCAGCTGGGACCTGGGATGCAGATTGCATCGTGAAAGTAGAGGAAGAGTTATGGAAAAGGAAAGCCAGACAGTCACAGAAAGACGCCGTTGAGTTATGGCGTAAAGCATCGTATAGACGTACAGAAAAAGCACGTAGACAGGAAGAGAAGAGTAAAGAGAATTCAAATAAAGTCCGAGAAAATCTAATAATTGAAGAAGGTACACGAGTGAAATCAGAACAAGTAGACAGACAACAAAATGCCCTTATGAAGGGTATGTATCCCCTTCTGGCCGAGGGATTACCTAAGGCTACTCCGGGGATACCAAAAGACTTGCCACCCCCATTATTTCCAATAAAAGTACATCCTAAGGGGCATCCTAGAACCGCAAAGATGTTTTTCTTTCCTCATATTTAGATGACGCAGCTCCCGAGTATGCTAACCCCGCCCCACATAGACCATCTGCCGGGGAGGTTCAACGCCAAGACCCTGTATCTGTATCCTTACAGCATCAAATCCTGACACAAGTTCCGGCAAGCACATCTGTTTCCACATCGGTTCCTACAGCTACTCCTACAGCTGTGTCCACACCTATAGTTGCTGTATCACGTTCAACGAATCCTTTCACGTCCGATACCCCAGACGGGGCTACCGGAGGTGCTACCAACATTTTTTCTACGCCACCCAGAATAAATAAACTTACTTTTCAAGAATCAGCACATCCACGTACCCCCAAACTCATAAATTCCCGCACGCTTAAGGAACTTCTAGTAGATTGTAGATATGACCCTGTGCCCGGAAAAGAGGACGAAATGATCATGGCATCACTACGTATCAGACGAGCTGCGGTGTATTTAGGAAAGCTACCAGGAATGACTATGCATTTAGACAATATATATCATTTTGTCCAAACAGGGCGAGATTCTGAATGTATTAACAGAGCTATGGAATACCAGAAAGTGGAGATACAGGGGGAACTGTTACGTTTCCTCATAAATTGTGTGATCAGAAATCAAGACCGACCGGGGGTAAACCCGGAAGTAATGAAAATTCTTACGAGATGGAGCCAGAATATATCAGACGGGAAACATGATAAGCAAACATGTATAGTAGCCATGTGCCGAAAGATCCGTAAAGAAATAGAACGAATACATGAAGAAAGATTGGAAGTAGACCAGTTTGAACAAAACGAAGAGGGAGAATTAGAATTTCCCGCAAGACAGTCAGAAACTATAGCCTATGTAGGTAGAGGAAGATCTTGTAATAGTACTAGATGTTTCACTGATCCGATACGTCCGGTATGTCCAGATAATAACAGGAATTTCCAAACACCTATAATAAATATAAGGTCCCCCGAGCATTCGTTCCAAGCCGCTGACAAATTACTCCGAGAACGAAGGGGTTATCATTTTCTCGATTCTATGGATGAACAAGAATTAGCCAGGTCAGCCGTTCAGTGGGTTGACAGTCCCGGAAAATATGGTGATGATACAGTAGCACACACATTTTTGAACCTCACCCCAGATGAACAGTGTTTAGCTGGGATTTATATGATTCAACAACTTCTTATACTTTATAAAAGCCAACATTCCGATCCTGGTCCCTTACCTGATATATTGACTGAATTACTCACGAATAGATGGAGAGGTTCAGGTACTAAGTTAATTAAAGAAATACTAGAATCAAGAAAGCAGTACATTTTTTTTGTACGCCCAGAACATGTCTCACTGCCCATCAAGGAAAAAACGACGTATTACATGGACAGACAGAACCCCTTACGAGAAGTACACCCAATAAAGGGCGAGGACAATCAGTTTAAACGTGTATATGTATATACGCCCATATCGAAAATAGAATTGTTAGAAATGAAGAAAGTGGTGCCCAGTCATGACAAAGACCCAGCGGGTTTTCACCGAGAAATCAAAGACATGTTACTCATGGGAGAGTATACCTATCCCGACATTATGACAATATTAAAGGTATTAATGCCTGCTGGCATTTATGAAAAACTCAAGGAAAAAGAGTGGGAGGTGGGAGACCAAAAGATAGACTGGACAGCATTAGAAAATGAAGAAAAGGCCCGAACTGCAGGAGCAGGGCTTGGGGATAAAACTAAAGCACTACCAGGTTTACTAGTACAGGTACTGCCACGTTTATTAACCACGAAAAAGGAAGACTGGGGTGCAATATCAGCCTGTAAACAAAAGCAAGATGAAGACACTAGTGATTTCTATGCTCGATTCGAAAAATGTTTTGGTATAAATAGTGGTATAAAAGCAAGTAGCGAGTCATACCCACATCTGTTTGTGACAAAATTAGTTGAAAATTCCTTGCCCCAGGTGAAGAATAGAGTATTAAAATTCGAGAGTACCTGGCAAGGTAATACCCCATCACAAATGTTACAAATGTTACAGTACCATTACAATAGAATTAGAGAGGAACAAGAACATGAGCAGAGACGCATGAAAGACACAAAAATGAAAATGCTAGTCTCCCAGACAGTTCCAGCTGAAGGTCATAAAAAGGGTACGACACAGTCCGGTGATTCAGCAGGACCTGTAAAAGGGACATGCAACTATTGTAAGCAACTAGGTCATTACATACACGATTGCCCAGTCTTGAAGCGTAATATCGCCACAGGTAAAACACAAGAAAGACCACGGCCACCTAGACAGGATCAGAATGAACAAGGAGCACCGCAGCATGCACAGTCCATGCCAGCTCCACAACAGTCTATACAGTTTGTGCCAGCCGCACCAGCGTTGCCTGCTGCTGCCACACAAACAACGACACGACAGCTGTACCAGACCGCACAGTATGAATATCCTGATTATCAACGATACGCATGAACCAGCCTAGAGAGGGAAGTTGACTTACCCCTTATCGAGGTCCCTGTAGACCAAGAAGGACCTTATGTACATAGTGAACTATTAGGCCAAGATAGAAAATTTTTACTTGATACAGGGGCAAGTCGAACAACTATAAAACGTAGTGAAGTTCCAGGGGCACCCCTCTCAGGCTCACAGAATATTTCCCTTGGTTTTTCAGGAAAACCTATTGTTAATGAAGTATCACAGCCTCTTCCACTTACGATAGGACCTTTGACCCGAACTACAGATTTATTGCTTACTAAATCATGTCCAGAAAACTTGTTAGGTATAAAAACACTGAAAGCTCTAGGAGCCATAATATGTTGTTCTCCGGAAGGAGTAAGATTGTTTTTACGTGATTTCAAAGGTCACTATGTGTCCCGAGACATGGATTCCCGACTGCAGACTTTACCCACACATTTATGGGCACAAGGCCCTACAGATGTTGGTTGCATGAACATTACACCATATCGAGTCACACTAAAGGCAGGAGTGGTACTACCACGAATGCGACAATACAAGTTACCCCCAGATGCTGTAGTGGCTTTACTGCAAATCATTGACGAGCTTATTGGCCAAGGAGTGGTTGTGGAAACCGACTCCAATGTATGTAATTCCCCGATAATTCCGATTCTTAAACGAACTGATCCAAAGGCTCCACCAGTATATCGGTTGGTTATTGATCTGCGCGAATTAAATAAATGTATTGTACCACAATACCCCGTAGTTCCAGACATCTCTTCATTACTGACAGCTATTGATTCCGAAGCAACATTCTTTACTGTAATTGATCTCAAGAATGCCTTTTTCAGCGTCCCAATAGATCCAGAAAGTCAATACTTGTTCGGATTTAGTTTAAATGGACGAAGCTTTAAATTCACACGCGCACCTCAAGGATTTACAGAAAGCCCCAGCATCTATAGTCAAGCACTGAAACGAGAACTTGACAGTATTCACATGCCAGTCAACACTGCCCTGCTTCAATATGTCGATGATCTGCTGATCACCGCTAGAAGCGAACCTGAATGTGAGAAGGCATCACTGACAGTTTTACAATTTTTAGCCGAAAAGGGGCACAAGGTGTCCCCTTCTAAGCTGCAATTCTGTGTCCAGCGAGTTATTTACCTTGGTCACTCGCTGTCCAAGGAGGGAAGGCAGCTTACACCAGATCGCATCCAGCTAATTGCAAATATGCCGATACCCAAGACACAAAAGGAGGTGCGGGCTTTCATAGGCCTCACTTCATATTGTAGGCAGTGGATCCCTCAGTATGCATTTCTAGCAAAACCACTCATTCAATTGACAACACAGGAGGCAGCCACATCGACTGTCCTCCCTTGGACTCAGGAACACACACTAGCTTTTGAAAGCTTAAAGAAAGCTCTATGCCAAGCACCTGTTTTAGCAACACCATGTTACAGAAAACATTTTACACTCTTTGTTACAGAACGAGAAGGTACTGCCTTGTCCGTACTCACTCAGGAACAAGCAGGATCACACAAACCATGTGCCTATTTCTCTAGTACATTAGATCCCGTAGCCCAGGCTTTGCCTGCATGCCTGAAATCAGTGGCAGCAACAGCTTTAGCAATCAGACAAAGCGATGCCATAGTGTTAGGACATCCATTGACAGTCCAAGTACCACATGCAGTAGAGGTTCTTGTGAATCGAACGCAAACACAACATTTGACTATAGCGCGACTTACAGGGTATGAATTAACATTGTTTCAGCCACATATAGAAATCAGACGTTGTAGTACATTGAATCCTGCCACACTGTTACCTGTAAATGGAACAGACCCACTTGCACATGATTGTATTGAAGTTATCACTATCACGACGAAACCCAGGCAAGATTTGACAGACGTCCCATTGTCAGATCCAGACCTGACGTTGTATGTAGATGGTTCATGTATGAGAACAGGTACAGGAGAATTAGTGGCCGCTTATGCAGTCACAACAGACACTGAAATTATTGAAACAAATTGTATAAATACCTTGTCCGCTCAAGCAGCAGAGCTCATCGCTCTGACACAAGCCTGTATTCAAGCCACAAATAAAAAAGTCAACATATACACTGATTCACGTTATGCATTCGGAGTTGTACATGACTTCGGCGTGCTGTGGCGAGAGAGAGGTTATTTAACTTCTCACGGTGCCCACATTCAGCACGGATCCCTCATTCATGCTCTGTTAGATGCAATACATTTACCCACTGCAATATCGATTATGAAATGCAAAGCTCATACGAAAGTTACTGACATCATTTCTCAAGGCAATGATCTAGCTGACAGAACAGCTAAACTGCGCAAACTCGCACATCCGACATGACAAAGACAATAGTTCAGACACCAACACATTGTATGACGATTAAGGATCCCGCTCTTGATGTAATTGACATACAGACACATGCTACACCAGACGAAATAAAGAAATGGACGGAATTAGGAGGGATCCAAACGGACCAGGGATGGATGACGAAGGAGAAATCTGTATGGTTTCTTCCTGACTCTATGGTCCAAGCTATCATAAATACAATACACAGTCCAGCGCATCTAGGAGAGAAAGCTATGCTAGACAGCATTCAACATATTTGGTTCAACAAACATTTACGAGCAGCAGCTAAACAAAAAGTCCGTACCTGTATGATATGTTGTCAGTTTAACCCAGGTAAAAGCATTCCCGTAGAACAGGGTGGATTTCAGCCTCCTGATCACCCTTTTGAAGTCCTCCAGATGGATTATATCCAGATGGAACGATGTCGAGGATTCAAATATGTTCTCGTAGTTGTCTGCGCTCTTTCCCGCTGGACCGAAGCTTATCCAGTATCAGATTACACTGCCCCGACCACTGCCAAGCAGCTAGTTCGAGAATTCTTCCCACGATACGGTTTACCACGTGCTGTCTACTCAGATAACGGCCAGCCGTTCTCATCCGAACTAATGAAACACGTTTCACTTTTGTTAGGCTATCAGTGGAAATTCCACTGTGTCCGACACCCCGAGGCAGCAGGTCTCGTGGAAAGACATAATCAGACCCTGAAAATTAAATTGTCCAAAATATGCAGGGAGAAAGGTGTCGACTGGGTAGTAGCATTACCAGTTGCACTCTTTTATATGAGAATGGTAGCACACTCTCGAACAGGGCTATCCCCGTATGAGGTGATCTTTGGCAGACCACCAAATATGTGGGGGACGCCAATACCACGTAAAATAACTGATATTGACTGTAATATGCTGACAAATTATTTGGCTTCCTTGATGTCTGCACTACAATCTTGTCGTTCACAGGTAGCTGCAGCTTTTCCTGACAACACTGAGGTGAAACCCTATGACGTAGTTCCGGGGGACCTGGTCTTGGTGAGGAACTTTGATCGAAAGACTCAGCTGGATCCTAGGTGGAGGTCGCCGCAACTGGTCTTGCTCACCACAAGGACAGCCGTGAAGATCGAAGGCAGGAAAGGCTGGGTACATTCAAGTCATATCAAGAAATTTTATGGACTACCATCGGATGTAAAAACCACACCTCGTGTGTCTTCACCCATTGACTCAAAACTTCCTTTGGTTGAATCAAGTAGTCACGAACAATATAAACTAAAACTCAGATCTAACCAGTCGGGCAATTTGATTGTTTAAGTCCTCTCCAAGGTGAAGCGGTTGAATTTGGCTCTGACATGTATCCCTTAGACCTGAATAGAGAAAAAACCCGAAAAATGTTGAAACGACATGCATACTGTAAATCACTGCGTAGTCATTGCACAGTGACGTTATTAATTCTGTTTTTCCTAAGTCTTTTAATAATTACTGCAAGTATATTGTTGCACATATATTATCCTATTTTTAGACATGTTTATAATGTTACTGCTGAACATTCTTTTAGTGAATTACCTCCGCATGAATTGTCATACAGATTTGCGTTGCGCAATAACACTTTTATTAGTATGTTACATCATTCCCATCAGGTTAGCAATGCTACAAATTGTTGGATATTGGATGTTGTGGAGAGGTGTGGCTCACTGGTTAGAGGCGGCAGACCCGTAAGCAGAGAATCGGCCAGGGACCAGGGTTCAATTCCCGACGCGGCAGGGTCGTGGACCAGGGTCAAAACGGACTCGATAATTCTCGCCTCGGTACCTACTCTAGCCAGGAACACACTCGGCAACTCTGGGCATTAAGCTTGCCTCATCTCTACAACGGCCCCCCACAGACGCCAGGGATGCCTGGTTTCACCTTGGAGATACCCAGAAAGGGACCATCTCACAGGGATAGCCAGGACGGGTTCCCCAGCGGTCTACAGCGCTGGGACGCCCCGTTGCTGGGGCAGCTGTGCGCTTTACAAGTCTACAACATATGTGGCCGACTCCCTCCCTATCAGAACTATAAAGGTATTTTACCTCTCTTTCCATACCCGTTCACACACAACGGCTCCTGTGGAGCATGGTTCAGTTTAATTAATTCCCAAGATTCGAACTCCGCAGTTTATCAAGACAACGGGGTATGGGGAAATCTGAACTTCGTTTTACTTAAAGTCTGCCACCCCAACAAGGAGGGACTTCCCAAAAGAACAGGAACTGATCTAGAAAATGAAGTATATGGATTAGGTAATTTTACACTTAATCTCTTGATCTTGAATGTCGAATCCGAAGCTACTCCAATTTTGCCCGCCATGTCAGTATTTCCAGTAAAAGGTGAATTATGTGTAAGAAAGAATGGTTCCATACATATGGGCCATAGTAGATGCACCACTGTAATAGAATTTAGTGATCAAGGCAAGTCGACATCTAGAGCTTCCCGCCATTCCTATTTTATATGTGGTCAGACGGCATATATACGTCTGCCTCTAGATTGGGATGGTACCTGCTACATCGGATTCCTTTTGCCACCTGTTTTTCTAGCTCCTCCTGATTATCACAGAAATACTCATTTAGTACACAATAGAGAAAGGAGAGATCTCCCAATAGTCGATTACACTGAAACAGCATGGGAAAAATACACAGATTTCAATAAAGGTCTCTTTCCCTATATAGGTACCGTTACTAATAGTAAGCTGATACGTAGATTAACTAGAACCCTTGAAGCAGTAGTGAACGAAACTATTTCCGCCTTAGGCAATTTAACAGAAGAGCAGTCTGCTATGCGGATTGTTGTGCTTCAAAATCGTCTTGTCCTTGACGTCATCCTGGCCGATAGGGGCGGAGCTTGTAGGGTCATCGGATCAAGTTGTTGCGTATTCATACCAGAAAATTCGCCATCTGTATATAAAGCTATAACCCGCCTTCATAAGATTGTGAGCCAGATACACCAGAATCCAGGCACTTGGACTTGGTCCGGGTGGTTTTGGAGCGTGTTATCAGCCTGGGGATGGAGAGTTCTATCCTTCCTAGGTATTGGCCTTCTCATACTATTCAGTTGCTGCTTATGCTTGCAATGTGGACCAGCGATTTGTGGTCTGTGTGCCACATCGTGTATTCCACATCAAGATTTTCGTTCAAGATCCCGGAAGAAGAAAGAAGAACAAATGATGCTATATGAACAGATCAATGGATTGATGAAGATTGATATCTCTTGACGGGCAAGTAGGGGACAAGGAGGGAATGTGGAAATATGGATTTTTCTGGTCAGTTATGTCCCCTATCTTGGACCCCAACGGTTCTATGTGCATGTTACAAGTACATGTACTTTCCCTCCAGTTCCAGTTATGAAGACGCAAATACATGTGCGTCCACCGTTAACATGTCCTCTTTCAGATCCGCCATGAATGGGTCGGATATTCCATTCCTAAGTACGAAAGGCCACCGCCTTTATATGGTTCACTTATGCCATTTTACAGTTCAGGCGAGTAGGCCCTGATTCTGCCATCAAGCCTTTTTCTGCCTTCTGCCTCTGAAAGCTCCAGTCTGAGCCTGCATCTGTGACCATGAACTTTGTCTCATTCTCTGCGCGGCTCACGGTGCCTGACATCAGCTTGCTGCCTGCCAAGAACTGTATTTCACCTTCGAAATTATCTGCTCCGCTCCCTGCCCAATGCATTCCTGTCTAGTAGTTTAAGTAAACATTCTTCCAGCTACCGAGCAAAGGCCCGGCTTCTCTGTCTTTGTGCAAGTAATTCATAGCCCTATTACCATGGAAGACTTCTGCCCTCGCATCTAGTGTAGACACTTAGACGCTTGTACACGCACTAACAGTCAGTATAGTCAGTATAGAATAAGATTCTACTCTAAGAGACCTCTCTTTTGGATAACGTAGTTCTTTAAACATAGGATGTTAGATATGATTTGGGATTAGGTTGACTTGACCCTCCAGACATCTGTCGCCACATGTAGAGTTAAATGTCAAATCCCCTTCACCCCCTAGTCGCACGTCAATCATACGTCATGCTGCTGCGCGCGCATTTCTGCCAAGTATTTCTGCTGACATTGCGAAATTCTTTCATGGAACCACCCCATTATGACATCATACCTGATGACGTTCCTTTGTTACGCTCAATCACGCCCATTTTCATTACGCATGTATAATGTTATCTTCCTTATCAATTGTTACGCCTCCTGCATTTGCTTTACTGTAATGCCTATTGTATAAAAGTGATTACTTGTCAATAAACTATGTACTTCACTTCCTGAGCCTCCGAGGTGATGGAACCTGGAGTCCACGATTTCGAAATCGTCCATTAGAATAAAGCCCATTCTGAACCTCTTATACCACGGATTCTGCCTCTTATTTTACTGAGCTATTTTATTAAGATTCTGTATCAAATTAAGTCCCGGTAATTAAATTATTTACCACAGAGCAGTCATTGCCCAGAGCCAAGACACTAAGAGCATACTCCATATCTGCTCCAATTCCTGCAAGATTAAGATATTCGCTGAGCATGTGCCGCACTAACATAACATCCAACCTGGAGTCAAGCCACTCCTGCCTACTAATACAGGCTGCCCTTCACAGTAGGTATACTGGCAAAGTAAATAAAAGCTAAAACACGCATTCGAAATTCAACACATAAAATCAATATCAGTCTAAAATGTACCCAAGAGGTACCACAACTATGGTGCTGCTATCGTGGAGCCAGGCAACTCAAAAACTCGGTGCATGCGCCATCCAAGGATAATAAACGGGGGGAATAGCTTCACCTTAGCGTAAGATCCAGGAGATATAATACAAGGAAGTCCCAACCCAACAGGACTGCTCCTGACGGTAGGTAAGAAGCCTCAAATGGCTGCATTGATGCCGAATTTAAAGCTCAGCCTCTAAAAGGGACGTGGCTTAGGAAGTAAACAATGCACCTGAAAAGTAGGGGGGCTAAATAATATGTAACCTGGAATCCAGCAACTCCCGCCTACTAGTGGAGGCTCCCCTTCACAGTAGATGCACTAGGTTCTAAATGTCCTACTAAGCATTTGACTTACCGGGAGAGTCTGGTGGTCATTATGTATCATAAATATTTATCCATGATCTTGATTACCTATTTAGCTATCCTCTATGATGTTATCATAGTGTATGAGCAAAGACATAGCTGGTGACTGCAGGACAATGAACATGATAGAAGGGTCTTGTGACTCCCCCCGCACACACATATATATATCCACCCACCCCACACACACACCCACTGACCCATGTTTTATCATATGTATTGTCGGTAAAAAGATAACGGCGGAGATTCATTAGAGGGTATGAGGTTGCATCAGGTAGAAAAATGGGCAAACTAAGTGGACTTAGTGACCCTAACCAGGCGTTGCCAGCAATTAGCTCATGAGCTACTGGGACCTTTATAGCTACTTGTAGGTAGCACTCCTATGTGCAGCCCAGCCGAATAAATAAAACGCTTTTGCTTCGTTGAATGAATCGATATATCCCAAAATTGAGAAGAGTATATTTAAGATGAAAATGTGTGTATTTTCAGAACTCATATGCTCATGGTTGGAGAAAAACGGTTGAATGTCCACAATATTTTTTACGTTGATATTGAGTGATAAATCATGCACTGTTGGGGAGACGTTGCTAACATTATTTCCTTGATGGCTGGGGCATTGCAGCTATAGCTGTCATGTACTACCTAGGTAGAGGTATTCCAAATTGATAAAGCTTTTTTATGATTATCGCTGGTAACCCTGCCTGATTCACTGAGGTGATCACTGCTGGTAATTTTGCATGGGGCATCCACTGATGTTGATTTGTGTGCAATAGTCCCTATTATTCAGTAGCTCAGGGTGACTTTCATTGAGCCTAAGTAGCTCTTACTACTGAAAAGGTTGGAGATCCCTACCTTCGAGGCATATTCCTCTTTCCTTTCGTTCTGCAGGACGGAGCACACATGGAAAGAGGAAGTAACTAGGGGTAAGGAAGATGTTTATACAAGTTATACCTCTGTACGGTAAGTGCACCATTTTTACTCAAACCCAGGTTTGCAATTCCTTGCAAATCTGGGTTTGCTTCAAAATAAATGGATGGATGCATGGGAACGTCCACGCTTCACCCATGTAAAGCCTAACGAACACGAAGTAATGTAAGGCAGCGCTATGTACGGTGTTGCGTTACTTTGTATTTACTAAACCACCCAAAGCCACGCTAATCAACTTTGCATAGATCAGTAAATTCCAAAATGGATTTTGTGTTGCGGCAGCACCACAAAAGTGATGCAACCTAGACACAATATCCTAGTAAATGTGGGCCTGTGTGTGTCCTGGGGCTTCAACAGACTGAGCTAAGACACACATTAATGGGTGGAGGGGTGTATAAGACCTACAACTCAAAGGGTGTTGTACGCCTGAATCAAGTAATCGTGTTTCATAAATCATACCAGTCTGAGTTGAACACAAAAGAAGCAACAACAAACACCTTTCTACATGGTTGTATTACTTTACATTGAAGAGCATGTCTATTACATGAGATTTTTACATGTACTGAATATAGAGCAGTTCAAATCTGCAACCTTTTGGACAGTCATACCTTACTCTTTAAAGAAGTAGAATTGTCCTCTCTTATGAAATGGGCCTGAGAGACTTTCTTTACCTCTTAGGGGTCTGTGGAGCAGACCTGAGGCTTTAAATGTAACACAAGATGCAATAGGCAGCCGATGTAAAGACCACTGTATACACTGAGGAGGGTATCTAGCCCCAAGGCATTAACCTTCGTAGCCTGGAGAATGGCTCTTAGGAGGAGAGTAGGCGGGAGGTTAGGGGAACTGTTACACCGACCCTCACGGTCTTAAATGTGCAAATGTGACTCGTTTGTGCTGTCATGCCCCCTAAACACAGCAGCAGACAACAAAGGCATGAACACCAAACATTAAACCCTTTCAAGCTTACACCAAGCACCTTTATCTGCTCTGTGAAGGCACCTGGCTGTTAAACGCAGCCCCCAAGGATCTAGAACATAGAAGTGCAAAGCGAGACCCGCCACCCCGAATGACACCTTGGTTTCATCTGAATCAACCTACAATTCTACAGACTGATGAGCATAACCAGTGGCGTAACGAAACTTAAGGGGGGCCCTTGCAAAGTACATGGAAGGGCCCCCCACGCTCCAGACCCAGTCAGGAGCTCTCAGGGGCCCACCACCAGTGCTGGAGGGGGCTGCTTGGAGCCCCCCCGCACTGCGGGGGCTGCGGGTGCTATTGTTATGTGATTGAGCATAACACTAAGGGGTAGGCCCATGTTCCCTTCCAAGATCCATGTCCTGGGAGATTTTCATACTTTCTGAGGCCCCTGCCCTCTGGGGGATAGGGGATGTGGGCAGAGGGGTAACTAGAGTCAAATTTCGGGGAGGGGGGTAGTAGAAAATTTCGGGGGGGGCTAATTTTTCCAGCAATAGGCAGAGTGGAGATGCAGGGGCTTTCAGAAGGGGTGAAAAAACAACAAAGCCTCCTTAACAAGTAAATGGTCTTGTAAAGACCTGTGAAGTGCCCGTGTGCGGCTGCGATACGACGGACGCCAGACCACCCAGCACACAGCAGCTCAAAAACTGTCGGTGTGTGTGCCTGGGAAGCTGTCTCAGCCCGGGCTGACACACACGACGGGGGGCAAGAGGGCTGAAGCCCTTTGAGCGCTATGGGCGTTGCGCGCCTGGGTGTGGGGATCCCTAGGGAAGCACTGAGAGGACTGCCTGGATCCGGGATGCACAATCGCACCTCAGCCGCGGCCCGTGGAGGGAGTTCCGTGGGGCGGTAAGGCGGGGCGGGGGAGGGGCAGGGTGGGGGGTTCTAAAAACTGGAATATGGATAATTGCAGGTAAGTAAACAATTTAATAAATAAAACGAAAAAATTCGTTTTATTTATTAAATTGTTTACTTACCTGCAATTATCCATATTCCGGTTTTTAGAACCCCCCACCCTGCCCCTCCTCCGCCCCGCCTTACCGCCCCATGGAACTCCCTCCACGGGCCGCGGCTGTCGCACCTCATTAAAGTCCCCTCCAGCATTTCTCTGGCTGTAATACGTATTCGGAGCTGATGGATAGATCTGCGTTCAGTCACCTCCACCAGCTGCGCTCTTACACCAGCGCCACCCACGCCCCATTTACCCGGCACACTATTACATCTTTATGGGAATCGAGATACCCATACCCCTTAAGTACTCCACTGTTTATGTTTTCTTCTGTCTATGTTTGACAATGTTGTGTGAGACGCTGAGGACTATTTATTTATTGCTGTCATTGTCACCTTCAAAGTATCTTGACGTCTTCTTTTTTATCAAAAGCAATACAAAAATATATTTTAAAAAATGTAGCCTCCAAGAAACATCACTTAGGTTTCGAAACTAAGTTATCCCTTAATATCTGCAAAACATAAAAATGATCTACAAAAAGTAAATAAAAAAGTGCAGTTCGCATTTCTATGTATGACCATGATTATTGTTTTTGTAAAGCACTCAAGCAATGAGGAAACCACTGAGGGTGCTGTCATAAACTGTAATGACACCTTAGTTTAGAATTACATATTTTTAGCGTATGAGAAATAATTACTTACTATGTCATCCTTATATGCAATTGAGGAGTTAAAAATATAAATGATAACTTTAAACAGTGCATAGATTCGCAAGCAATTTCTGCATTCCTTAATTTTTGTTTCATAACATAGCATATATGCATGCTCGTTTTTTCATAGTATGTTAATAATTATGTGTTAATGTAGATTTGTGTATTGCAAAAATATTCAGTGCTTTACGTCCATGGACAGCGAGTAGATGTACATGGGTTGAATTGATATTTGTATAGCGCTTTCCTACAACTTGCTAGGCTGAAAGCACTTTCTTAGTGGTCTGATTGTATTATTTACATAGTACTTTTCATCCTTGGCGAGGTCTTGAAGGGCTTCATTTTGGATTGGGTCCCCAGGTGAACTTCCGAGTGCATGGCTGAAAGGTTGTTGTTTGTGTTCCTTTCTATATGTGACTTGCTGGAAGAGGTGCGTGATGTATGAGTATGTGATGGAAGCAGGGTATTCACAGGGCCACTGGAATTATGCGATTGTGCGGCCGCAGTGATTTTCGCATAATCATAAATTTGCCACATAATCCATCATCTGCTGCATAATCTGCAGATTTTAAACCAAAAATAGTTTCTAGCTCAAACAGTTCAAATAGTTACTAAAAATGCAGCGACACATGATGCAGTGCAGTGAAAGGCCCATTGCAAAAGTTGCTGGTCACCTTTCTGTAGTTTATTACTGTGTTTGCATGTTAAACTGGTACTAATGAGTTACAGCTAATGCCCACACAGTCTTAACAAGTTTAAAAATGATAAAATAATGAACTAATACTATCCCAAAATGTGCTGCATAATTTGGTTTTTCTTGCCACATAATTTACTCAGCCCTGCCACATAATTCGGCCCTCCCCTGCCATATAATTCCTGTGGCCCTGGGTATATTGAATGTCACTGTGCAGAAGCACAGCATGATGCGGATTGTGTGAGAATAAACACAGTCACACGTGAAGTTACTATTTTTAGGGGTGGACAGTACCATATACTGCAGCTGCCAGTGGTGTGCATCAGTGGGGTCCACGAGGTATATGCGGTCCACCCAGGATCTTCATAGGCTCATCCCGTGTATGGTAGTGCTAAACCACCAAGCGATCATCACCATCTGGTTTTAGGCACTTATAACCACTGAGGGAGAAACGTCATCTCGTCAGGAGTGGTAGGAAAGCATCTCTTTGGAGGAACTATTACGTCACCAAGGAGGTACGGTATGACAGCTCCCAGGAGTGACATCATCCCATTGGAAGCACTGGTAACTGACAAAGGGAGGCGAGAAGCGTCATCTGCCAATCCACCGCTTCGCACCAAGGCAACGGAACACACATCTTGTTTTTCACTGCTGTTACCTAATTACAGTGACTAAACGGATTATGAAAATCCCGTAAACGATAATGGACGTCAAGTTGTTCGCCACTTCACCTTTTTGTGTTTCAGGGATTTTTTTAAATCAAATTGCCGGAAACTAAGCACACCAGATTCCCATGAATGGTCTGCAGCTGCAAAAAGCATCACAGCGGCAGCACGAAATCTAGGCAGTTGTGTAAGGAAACACCCTTGAGCAAAACCCTGGCCTGACTGTTTCACAGTCAGAGGTTCCCACAACTGAAATGAATCACCCTGGGGCATATTAGCAAGGGCTGGCGATATAATTATCGCCGCTTTAGCGTCTGGTTTCGGGCGATAAGCGGCGATAATCATATCGCAATATCATCAAGGACACGCTAGCGCGTTTCTTTGATGTAGAGCCCGTTTTTTCCCAGCCTCGCATCGCTAATGAGATGCAAAGAAGGTGTGGCTGTGAAAACAACACATGAAAATATTGCGAAGGCAGCTTCGCGATATTAACAAGGAGGTGCAGTGATAAACAAAATCGCGCTACCTCGGCCTTAACGCTGAAGGCATACTAATAATGGCAGGTGGATTATGCTGATACGACCACAGGGTCCTATCAGCAATGTTATCGCTGTTTTCCATGGAACATCGCTGGAAAACCAGCGTTGTTCCATGGTAAACTCCGCTATCGCTGAAATATTATCGCCATAGCGCTATGTATTGTTAATATAGCATTATCATGGTGATAATTTTCAGCGATAGCCGGCAATAATATTTCTACCGTTATGTGGGGCCGGCGATAATTATCGCTGGCCCTTGTTAACATGCCCCCCTGCTCTTTTCCACGCACGTAACTGAATTGATGAATGACTTTAATTAATTTGATTATAATTCAAGTAGCTCAGCAAAACAAAAGCTGATTGTATTTATCAAAGGGAAACACACCTATGTTTACCCTTTGATTTACTTTAAATTAAGTCTTAAAGTCCAAAAATGTCCCCCTGACAGAGCAAATAAGAAAGTTATATTATATCACAAATATTACTATCTTTTTGTGTTGCTTAATGAGCTTGAGTAGAATTGGGGGGTAACAGCAGACATGTTTAAACAAAATTATATATATTTTTTTCTGAAAACTGTTTTTATTATTTTCATGATCAAGGCATAGACATTTCTAATACATTAAAGCAAATACATATAATCATTACCTTTGCATTGTTGAAAATTATGGCACTTGGTGTTACAAAATCATAAACATTTCCGTAAATTGAGAACTATCTTCACATTACATTTCCATCACCCCTCCGTTTTCAGTATCTGAGTCCTCCTCTACTCTGATGTCGGGGGATTCACAAATGTATCCCCTGTACTTATTCCAGGCCCCCCATATCTTGTTCCATTTCCCCGGGCAGCCACGATTTACAAACACTGCTTTCTCTGCCACCATGGCCAAATCGAGATCCCCACACCAGGCGGCAAGTGACAGTGTCTCTTTCGCCCCCCACTTTTGTGCGATGTTGCGCTTTGCCACCATTATCCCCGTTGTTACCCATTCCTGTGCTGGGCGCGTAAGATCATTCGGTTCCCATACATTTAAAATGCATCTTCTGGGCTCTGGCGCCAGCGATATCTCCACCACTTGTGATATGGTCCTCATCACTTTTACCCAGTATTCCATTATCTTGGGACATTCCCACAAGGTATGAAGGAAAGTACCCTCCTCCCCGCAGCGTCTCAGGCAGTACGGATGTGGTGCTGACCTTATTGTGTGCAGGATATATCTAGTGTAATAAGTTCTATGTAGGATTTTTAGTTGCACAGGTTTAAGTCTAGACGGCATCCCCACCTCCCGTGGTGAGGCTAGCGCCTCTCGCCATTCATAGTCGTCGAAATCGCCCACATCTCGTGACCATTTTCCCCTGAGTGCCCTGTGAGGGTCCGGGAGATTGTTCACTAGCTTTCTGTATGTGAAAGAGATGGCTCGTTTATACATGCAATCTGTCAAAAGCCTATCCTCTAAGGGGGTGGCCTCAGGGACCTCTGTGCCGGGTGGTAGGGCGGCCTGTAGCGCATGTCTGATCTGCAGGTATCTAAAGCGTTCAGAGGGCGCCAGGTCGTATTGTGCCCTGAGATGCTCGAACGTGGCTATTCCTCCCTTATGCCACATATCACCCACTGTTGATATTCCAATTGCATCCCATTTGTCAAAGCCCTTGCAGTGTCTCAAGATGCCCAGCCACTGTGTGACCCATAGAGGGGTGAGTTGTGTTATCTTTTCTGCCCATCTCATTTTAGCATGCGCTACATGCCAGATGTCAATCGTCTGCCTAGTGGGTCCGAGTAGTATCGGCGTGCGCTTTCTGTTGTAAAGTGCGGACATCATGCCTTCAGCCCCAAGCCCATCTCTATCTGCCTTATAGGCGGAATTCGCCTGTGGAGCATGCACCCATTGATTAATGACTTTCAAATGCGCCGCCCAATAATATAGCTGGACGTCCGGCAGTGCAATGCCACATCATACCACCCTTTGTTGAGCTTGCGATGCGCGATGCGTGCAGGTTTGTTCCCCCACAGTAGCCCCGTGACCTGAGCCGCAATGTGCTTAAAGTAGGTGGGCGGCACCGAGTATGGCGTATTTTCAAGGGCATACAGGAATCGAGGCAGTGCCATCATCTTAAAAAGCGCTGCCTTCCCCAGCAGCATTAGGGGAAGAGTCCCCCAGTGGGTGGCATCTCTTTTGAGACGTTCCAGGGGAGGCATAAGATTTTTCTTAAAAAATTCATCGGGGTCCGCCGTGATGTAGATTCCCAAATATCGGAATCCCGCCACCGAGATCTGCCGTGGACAATCCTCCGGGAGCTGTGGCGGCGGGCCCTGGAGTACGAAAAGTATTGATTTGGACCAATTGATAGTATTGCCTGATGCACGACCGAATTGGTCACATAAATTGAGAAGTACCAAGCTGGAGCGCCTGGGTGAGGCCAGGTAAAGCAGAACGTAAAGCGATATACGATCTTCCCAGTCTGCTGTCCCACACAGTCCGCGTATCTGAGGCTCCCACCTAATCCATGCCGCCAGTGGCTCAAGCACCAGTGCAAACAGTAACGGCGACAGCGGGCAGCCCTGACACGTGCCTCGAGACAGTGGGAAGTCCTCGGACATGTGTCCAATAGCCGCTACGTGGGCCAGTGGCTTTGTGTAGAGTAGGCGCACTCACGCACAGAACCGTGGGCCAAACCCCAAGTGTGTCAAAACCGCAAATAAGAAGGGCCATTCCAACATATCGAACGCCATACGGGCGTCCAATGAGAGGATAACTGCTGGCTCCTGAAGATAAGGTATACGGGCCATCACTCCATGCAGTCGCCTCAGATTTAACGTCGTGTTCCTATTAGGCATCAAAATTATATTTTAAGTCATATGTTACTGAAGCTGCTTGTTAACAGCCCGATAGAATCATTTCTCAAAATAAATGATGACAATATTCCGAGAAAGAAACTGGAACATTAGAAATTGTGTAAAGTCCAGCTTTCCAAGATACAGATACAAGCTGACTGCATCCTGGCGAGCAATCTTCTTTCACATTCCATTGGTCAGCCTCTACCGCTGATGAATCAGAGTTTGGCACTTCTCAAGAGAAAGGCTATACTTTTAATTGGAGAGTACCGGCACTTTTCAGAAACAAGCAGGTACTCTGGTACAGAGTACCTGCACTTCTATTTTTCAATTTCAAGCACTGCAAGTTAGGATTTCATGGCAAGACCAGAGGGTCACGTTATGCTGTGCTTTCCCTTCTTTCTTCAACAGCAGTCAAGATAAAGAAACAAACATAACAGTTCCAATGAAACAAAGGAAAATGTGGGCAATAGGCCAGGAATATTTGTATGCCAATCAGAGTCAGGCAGTCCCAACAGTACTGTGGGCTGAGAGCAGTACGTCCTTTTTTCTTGCCGTTCTCAGTTCAAATAAGTATTAATGGTGAACTTCTTGCTCTTTTATTGCTGCATACTGTTTGTGGTTACCAGTTTACCTGTTCTATTTATTAAAACAATTATTGGTGGTGCACAATTATTCCTTTTCAGAATGTCTGCCAAGTCTGACTGTTTTTTGGTCAGGCTTGCATCTGTGACGCACTTGAAATTCCTCTGTCATACCTCGCTGACGTCTACCATCCTTGCGGGCTTCTTTCAAAAGACGACTCCTCAGAGCTGCTCGTTCCAGTGATGGTCCTTTTCATGGTGTGAGTGTTGAGAGAGGGCATATTATAAGCATGACTTTCCTGGCTCTGAATTGCAATATTCCCTTGTTTTAAACCACTCATTGCCCACTAGAAGGTGTAGATTCATGAGGGTCTTAGACCCAGGTCATGCCCATCCCTCCTCTCAAACCAACCATCTGATGACCATAGGGTGTGGTTTGAGCTTTCTTATTCAGAATTAGGAACTTCCGGTATGGGGCTTTACTTCTTTTTCATTTTAAACATTGTTTAGGTTCTGTGTCTATTATGCAAGTGCATGCTTAGCAGACTTGCTTGGTTTGGCTTCACCTTCCACAAATAATTATTTATCTGTGAAATTCATTATTGTTTTCCTTTACTTGTAATCAATATGTAGGTGATGGCTCTTCAGGCTTTTATTGTTGAGGTGGCAAGGCTTTTAGAGATAATGTTAATACCTTTATCCATTCTTCTGTTCACCAATCTATGTCTAAAATATTGAGGCGTTTGTCCACCAAATGTTGAGTAAAACAAATCTGCCAATGCCCTGCCAGTTGGTATTAGAGAAAGCGGCAACATTGTCCTGATGGGCAAAAATCTTCTCAAACAACAAATACAATAGCCAATTCACAAAAGATCTTATGAGTACGGGTACTCTTGTGTATTCTTGCATGCCTTTGTGAATCGGCCTCACAACAGCTAAAGTCCCTATGAGTAAAAGTGCAAAGTGGGCATAGTTCGTTCTACTTTCACTAGTTGTGTATGACTATTTCCTGAATATTCCCATTTTATTTCAATTGTAGATGTTTTGGGGATATTTAAAAAAGGCATATGAGAGTACATAAAATATTATTACAGCAATACTACTTAGTGTACTCCAAAATTCCTTTATTAATAGGCCCCACTATCGTTTGTTGTTTTGGATAAACAGTGCCACAAGTTGACAGATAATTTCTGTGGCAAAACTAAACAAATGCTAAATGCATATTCTCTAATTCAGTGAATTTAATTCAGCATTAACTTAATGTTGTACAACTTTTGCCGGTGAAAATAATTTCTATTATTTGTATAATTAGAATGATGGTTTTGTTGCTTTAGACATTTTTTTCTGGTCTGGCCCACCCCAAAGGAGAAGTATAACTGATCAAGGTAAAAATGATTTTTCAGGAGATTTGAAACCTTTAATGTTAGATGCCACTTGAATATCAATTCTTGTTCCAATTTCAATTCACCACCCAAATTCAACTGAGTGGGTACCCTGTAACTATGATGGCTAAAACATATATAGCAGGATAAGATTAGATCCAGATATGGAATATGAAATACATTAAGATCAGAATGCCCACATCCTGCAGCGTTAAATTACATCACCACATTTCATGTCCTAGATTGCAAAATGTTAATTTTGTTTTCTAATTTCGAGCGAGATCCAAAAAAAGGAATACACTATGCCTGGAACTGACGTCAAAACAAATTGTGGGACATGATTCGTTCATAGAATGGAATTCTTGATATTGTGGAAGAAGCAAAGATGGAGGGTTTTGAGAATGACTTTGCTGCCTTATCGAACTTGAATCAAACAGTGGTGTGATTTTTGGGTAATGCCTACATAGCTATTCTCAATGAAAGAAATGAAGAACTTCATTAAAAATGGACCCCAAAATTGAGCAACATCACAACTATTGAGCCTGGACCCCAAACAAAGCAAATCCTTTTTTGGGATACCTTCATTAAGGAACTGAGCAACTAATGTGTCAACCTCTGCATCCCTGGATAAAATTAGGGGTGGGCGGAATTTGCGAAATTAACTTTCGCAAATTATCGCGAAAATTTTTAAAATGATCGCAAACAAGCGGAAATATCGCGAAGATGCGGAAGTTTTTTTCCGGCATGTTCGCGAGATTTTCTGCATGGTTGCGGGTTGCCAACTTACCCATGTGGTTGCTTGCGGGCGCGGCCATCTTGTTTTGGGTTGTCTCGCGGTGCATGATCGCGAGATGAAAGACGTAATCGCGCGACGCATGACGTCACTGCAGGCGCGAACTGTCGCGAGACAGCGCAAATGGCTAAATACAATACAACATCTCATGGAGAACGCGACCGGATCAAGAAAACTTGTCGGCGAACGCAGGGATTCAGGTAAGGCGATCGCGCGCGCGCGAGAATGTATTAATTTACAGCGCGAGCAAGAAACAAATTATCGCCAAGCTGCGGAAACCGGAAATTTTGACATTTTCGCGCTCTCCGCGGAACGCGAAAATATCAAATTATCGCAATTTCCGCGAACGGAACGAAATTTTCGCCCAGGCCTAGATAAAACCCAATTATCTCTGAAAAGAGTCTTTGGCCCTCGGGTATTTGGCAGGGCCATCAAAGGAAGGACATGCATTGCAGACCACTTCTACAATTGTCCATTTCTGAGTTTCCCGATTCTCCATGTAGGACTGCTGTCTGCAATTCTTCTCCCAAAATGGCAGAGGATACAGATTTTGTGGCTCACTAGCACAAAGGGGAACTCCCATCACGAGTAAGCCCTTCTCCTTTTCGTCCTCTTTTAATAAAGGGACATCTAGCACAATTTCTTCCAAACTGGCTCTATGTTACCGTGCATAAGAAACACAGTTCAGGGTCATATCACTGAGCTATACTCACCTTCATATCAATTATAACTTCCATCTACACTACACGTTTGACAGGATAATAACACCTTGATCACATTTGAGATACTGCTTCTACTTACGAAGGATGCAATAGAAAAAGCCTTTACAAAAGGGTGTGACAATCCACAAAAACAATTGCAGTAAGGGGGTCTGAAAAGGACACTGTCATATTTTACCTCATCAGGTCCTAAGGATAATTCTTATCAAAATGCTTGGACCCTCATCCACCAAGGTGGCATACTAATTCATCAGTTCATGCTCAACATTTGGTAGGGGAGCAATTCTCAACAGGCTCCATCCGGAGCTCATTTCTGGAAATCTTTATCCATGAATTCAGTCATTGAAAAGATCTATAGAAGGTAACCCCTATGAAAGTAGCAGGAGTTTGGATATTTCAGATTGGGTCATGTAGTTAAAAGGACCTATGGATAACTGGTGTGCTATGTTATTGTCAATTGGTCACATCCTTGGTAAGATTCCAATAAAAAGTGGAAGACTAGCAAGATCTAATCAACTCATAAGTCCAATAGAAGTGGCTGACATGTTTCATGCCTAATAGCCCTGTAGGGTCTGTGACATTCATCAGAACCTCATTTCAGTAACCATAATCGAAATCCAGTCAGCCATATAAGAAGGTACTGATTTTAGTCAGGGCTCACACTCAGCAGATATATACATATAACGGACTGTGTGAATAAAGTTCACATTAGAACTTACTAATGTTTCTTTCTATATTAGGACCACAACAGAAGTTGGTCAGAGCCCCATGGGTGTGGGGAACATGTGTTCTCCTTAAACTGATATTTGTTTGGGGCGCATACTGGCTTTTTTGCCCACCAATATTGAGATCGACTGCCCCTGAATGTGGAGCCCGTTGGGTATAACACCCCCTGGCCAGCGTGGAACATGACCCGATGATGAAGAATGCCACCTCAGTGGAGGAAGGTCCATGGAACCTTATAAGGATTATCCTTAGGACTCAATGAGGTAAAATAGGTAGAGGGTCACTGTCGGCCCCTCTTACTACATTTTTTTAAATTGTGGAACATCTTGCTTTTTTGTTGAAATTTATGATTTGGGAGGAAATATGATGGACCGAGTAAATCCTCTCATTCCCTTGATAATTATAGGCAAAAGAACCAGCTCAGACTTCCTATGTACAATCAGGCCTCAGGCTTTGTAAGTACTATTTTCCGGTACAGAAAAAGAACAAAGAAATAAGCCAGGCAACAAACCTCTAACAGTTACTGGTAAGCATGGCCATTTCCATTCAAATCCCTATAGAAAATACTTTTATTTTCAATGGAACAACCAAACCTACCAGTTTAACTGTCTCCCATTTGGTCTTTCCTCAGCACCTTAATGATTTGAGAAGATCACAAAACCAGCCAACTCAATATTAGTGTCCTAGAGTTTCAGACTGATAGACCGATACTATATCTAGACAATATTCTTTTTCCTGCCCAAGTTCCCTGTGTTTTACAACAACCGCTGTCAGTAGGAACTCAGTTATTACAAAATCTGAATGTCATTTTGAATCAGGAGAAATCCAATCTTTTTCCCTCCCAAAAAGTTGAGTTCCTGATTTTTTAACAGATTAGGACAAGGCTACCTCCAACTGTCCACTTCCAAAGTCACTTTAAAAAAAAAGAAATTGTTCAAGAACTACACAAATCAACAATTTGCTTAATACTACTGGCTTGAATTGTAGGTCTGTTAGCTTCTTCAATGCACACTGTCTCCTAGGCCTGTGCATTATTGCGCCCTTAAAAGATTAAAGATTTCCCACATGCAATAGAGCCTTTTCTCTGCAGATGTAGTTTCAGAATAGGAAGCTCGCGTAGACCTTCAGTGGTGGCTGGATCACTTAGTTGCTTGGAACAGAACGGCAAATTCTGTTTCCACCACAGATTTAGTATAAGAATCAGGTGTAAGCCTTTCAATTTTGGGAGCAATATACCTCCAGTTCTCAAGTGGTGGTGCATGGCCTGCATAACAGTCATCTCTGCATACAACCAGTTTAGTGATACTTTCCGGTTACTTTGCAATCCAACGTTTTGCGAAGGGCAGAGTAAACTGTGCTGTTATTCTTCAGGTGGACAACTTAACAGCTATCAGACACATTAGCCATTTAGGGGGCATAGCATCCAGGCCTCTAGCACATCTGCCAAGAGCTGTTGGGAGTTTTGTGTCCAACGCAAAATATTAATTGAAGTGGAGTACTTCCAAGGTAATCAAACATACAATACCAGACTGGTGTTCCATGCTCCTCCTCAACCACAGGGATTGGCAACTCTACCCTTTCACAATCAAAAAACATTTTCCAGATGGGGTCTATTATCATTAGATCTCTTCACTTCCCATCTCCTGTCCCTGCTACCTTTTAGTAATCACAAATCTATTTTCTGACTCTACTGGAATTGACCACAGACTTTCCTCTCCCAAATACATCTATACTGTCCCAGTCTTCTTACGAACCACCAAGGCCATTTCATGATCTCTTTCTTAACCATACTCTTTCCCTAACGACATGGAAGATATTGGGCTTGCCTGGAAAACCGCAGGCATTCTGTTAGAGGCTGCAAACTTCATCCTACATCTTGGGTGCCAGGTACCAATAAGGCCTAATGATCGGCGTGGTCGCTGTGGGCTAGCTGGTGTCTGGACAAATGTGCGGATCACATTTCAGCTGTTGTTACACGTGTGGTAAATCTGTTAGGTACTTTAGGTAGTCAAGATAAAACTTATAGAATGGGTAATATCTCTGATTCTGCAATTTTTGCCGAGCAAATCAGAGACGATGGAAGACTCATTGGTGAACACCCATTGGTTTGTCATTTACTAAGGAGAGTACATTTCTCTAATCCTCCTGTTCCCAAATATAAAAAGCTGTGAGACATTCATTTTGTTTTAAACATGTTTTTTTCATGGCCTGACTATGTCACTGTAAACCGTAATCTACTAAACTAACAATGTTCTTATGTATTGTTTCTATGAAACATTTATGTGATGTCAAAGCTCTTGAAGTTTTCACTTAGCAATATTCCCTAACTGCTGTTTTCATTAATATTTTTCTGTGGACTCAATATTAGTGTCCTAGAGTTTCAGACTGATAGTCTGATACTATATCTAGACAATATTCTTTTTCCTGCCCAAGTTCCCTGTGTTTTACAACAACCGCTGTCAGTAGGAACTTTGGGCCATATTATCAAGGAACGGCGATAACATTATCGCCGATTTAGCGGCAGGAAACTGCCGCTAAAGCGGAGATAATGGGCTTGATAATATGCCCTTGTGAATTCCCATAGAAGCCCAGGTTCACACCATAACCTGGGATTCTATGGGAGTTCACAAGGGCATATTATCAAGCCCATTATCGCCGCTTTAGCGGCAGTTTCCTGCCGCTAAAGCAGCGATAATGTTATCGCCGTTCCTTGATAATATGGCCCTCAGTTATTACAAAATCTGGTTGTCATTTTGACTCAGGAGAAATCCAATCTTTTTCGCTCCAAAAAAGTTGAGTTCCTGATTTTTTTATAGATTAGGACAAGGCTACCCTGCACATTATACTTAGTTTCCAGGGCTGCCTAAGATGTGTATGGGTAAATTCAGCATGGTTTATGAATAAAAAACGGAGAATCTGAAACATCTTTATCTTTCCAACTCCTTATCTCATTCAGGAAACCCATAAAATCAGCCTCTTCACCAAACCTGTCTCATTGGATCCACTGGGTATTGCCACTTGGGGTCCATTCCTTCAGGGATGCTATGGCTGCTTGAGCCATAAAGATGGGTACAAATCTTGACAACATTCTACGATCAGCAGAATGGTCGAATGATTCATCTTTTTATACCTTTTATTGTATGCCACTTTCCGATGTATCATCAACAGGCACTGATCTGCTTTGAGCAAGCATAAAATGAGCCACAGGTCTTGACATAAAAAGCAGATTTTCCTAGTGTTAGTGAAAGACAAATCTGGAGTTTATTAAAAACACAGGGGGCATTTACTATCCCATCTATTTCTTTAGTAGCTCACCCTTCCAAATAACGCCTGTCACTCCAGCTGTCTTCAATTCATAACTACTTGAGTCATCTAGCACAGGGTAATTAGCTAGCTTCCTTCCTTACAGCCTGGATTTTCATTAGAACTCTTCAAATACCCAACAAGGAACCTGAAGTATTGAGTGTTTCTCTTACACAATTGTATTTCATTGATGATCTCATGTACTCTTCTTGTTTTGTTTGGCCGAATGTACCGTATTGTTTGTCATACCACTTTTCTACTACTCTTGACCAATTTTTGCATGAAAGGAGGACCTGTTACTCACAACCAAACTGCATTATTGGGACTTCTTTACTTTGCTTGGCCTCCTACTGTTCTTTGTCTATTGGCCACATTGCGCAATATTTCATGGTAACTTTTTGTTTTTTCTACTCTTGGATGCTGTTGTCTAAGCAAGAAAAAAATAGCATAATACTTGCTTCTGTGTCTTTAATAAAATCAAGACTTACTTTCACTCATGCTAGGAAAATCTGCATTCTTGGCAATAAATGCTGGGGTAGATTGTGTTATGTTCATTTGGAAATGTGAGAGAACAACGAAGTTGAGAAAACAGTAGATCGCTATAATTTGGGACTGAGAAGTGTAGCGCTTAAAAGTAGTGCCTCGGCACGGCCTTAGAAACGTCCATCAATCAATTAATAGGGTTCTTGTAGAACGCGGCTAGTCACCCGAAAAGGTCTCAAGGCACTGGGGGCGGGGGGTGTTCTGCAGTTTAGTCAAAGAGCCAGGTCTTGAGGTCCTTCCTGAATTGAAGCAGTGATAGTGATTGCCTGAGCTGCAGAGGTAGGGAGTTCCAGCTTTTCACAGCGAGGTAGGAGAAGGATCTCCCTCCAGCCGGGGTCTTGCGGATCCGCTGAATAGTGGCCAGGGCCAGGTGGGCGGAGATGTCTTGTCGGTGTTTAGAAGGAGAGGCAGTGGTTGAGGTATTCGGGTCCGGTGTTGTGGAATGCTGTGTAAGCATGCAAGAGGAGCTTGAAGGTGATTCTTTTGCTGATCGGGAGCCAGTGGAGGTCTCTCAGGTGACCGGAGATGTGGCTTCAGTGGGGGATGTCGAGGATAAGTCTGGCAGAGGCATTCTGAATGCGCTGCAATTTCTTTTGGAGTTATTGGGTGGTGCCGGCGTAAAATGCATTGCCTTAGTCGAGCTGGCTGCTGATGAGCACCTAGGTGACTGTTCTCCTGGACTCATTGTGGATCCATTTGAATAATCTTCTGGAGCAGGCAGAGCATGTGGAAAAAGGATGATGATGCGGCGTTGATTGGGTGGTTCATAGAGAGGATGATGCAGAGGTTGCGTGCATAGTTGGTGGGTATTGGAAGATTCTGAGCGCTGCTGACCACCAGGAGTCGTCCCATTAGGAGGGGGTGGAGCCCAGGATGAGGACTTCGGTTTTGTCGGACTTGAGTTTTAGGCAGCTTCCAGACGGCTACTGCCTTCATCCCGTCGTGGAAGTAGCTCTTAGCGGTTGTAGGTCTGTCGGTGAGGGAGAGAATCAGCTGTGTATCATCGGCGCAGGGGACGATGTTGAGTCGTGGTTTCTGACGATGGCTGCAAACGGGGCCACGTAGATGTTGAAGAGGGTGTGGCTCAGGGAGGAGCCCTGGGGGACTCCGCAGATGAACTCTGTAGGTTCTGAGGAGAATGGTGGGAGCCTGGCTCTCTGGGGTCGACAGGGGAGGAAGGAGCGGATCCACTCTAACGCTTTTCCATGAATGTTGGCGTTGTGAAGTCTTGTGCTGAGGGTGTGGTGGGAGATGGTGTCGAAGGTGGCAGAGAAGTCCAGGAGGATGATGGCTGCGGTTTCGCCTTAGTCGAGGAGAGTGCGGATGTTGTCAGAAGCGGCGAGGAGTGCAGTCTTTGTGCTGTGGTTGATCCTGAAGCCAGATTGGGAGGGTCCAGGGTTTGGTTGGGAGGGTCCAGGGTTTGGTTTGTTGCGATGAATTCTGTGAGTTGGGCGTTGATGGTCTTCTTGATGACTTTGGGTGGGAAAGGGAGCAGAGAGATGAGTCTGTAGTTCTTGAGGTCCGTTGGGTCGGCAGAGAGTTTTTGCAGCAGGGGGTTGATCGCTGCGTGTTTCCATTCTTTAGGGAAGGTGGTGGATTTGATGGAGCAGTTGATGGTGCAGCAGAGTTTGGGGGTTGATGGCGGTGCCGGCTCGGTTGAAAATGTAGTGGGGCAGGGGTCCGAGGGGCTCTAGAGTGGATGTTTTTCATGATCCTTAGGGTGTCGTCAGTGGTGAGGGTGGTCCAGTTGAGCAGCGTCTGGAAAATTCAGATGCGGTGGTTGCGGTTGGGGTGGGTGGGTCCTGGATTGCGAAGCTGTTGTAGATATCTATGATCTTGTGGTTGAAGAAGGTGGCAAGGTTGTTGCAGAGGTCTTGGGAGGGGGAATGTCTGTGGCATCTGTGCAGGGTTTGGTGAATTCTTTGATCACGGTAAAGATTTCTTTGCTGTTGTGTTCTGTGGCGTTGATGCGTTCCTGTATGGCAGTTTTCTTAGTGGATCTGATGAGGTGGTGCTGAATGGTGGTGGTGGTTTTGAAGGCTGCGTGGTCTGCCGAGGGCTTGCTGCTCCTCCATCTTCTTTTGAGCCGTCTGTAGCTGCACCTGGACTATTGGAGGGTAGGGGAGAACCAACTGGCTTTCCGACAGGGCTGCTTGCTGCAATGATTTTAATTAGGTCCATCCACTCTTCCCATTCCAGATAATTGTTACCTTTAGCACAGTGTATTGTTGGTGCTTTGGGCTCTGTTCTACTATGAAGTGCATGTGGTATTTTCCTTCCACAGAAATCTGCTTTAGAGGTGAGTGGGTGAGTGTCACGCCCTTTACCAACTTGAATCAGTGGCTTTGCACCTGTGAAGGAGGGAACTCTTCATATCATACCAAAACATTCCAGAGATAGGCCACAATGCCCCAACAGGCTTCTGTCCATCCATACAAGAGAATTGGCCAAGAGCACATGTCTCTCATTCCTTTACACTTCAATTTCATGCATACGATCAGCAGCAAGACATGGTAAGAGTAGGCCTGGGGGTAAATTCCGTTCCGCTCGCGGAATTTGGGTATTTTCACGTTCCGCGGAGAACGCGGAATTGTCCAAAATAATGCGTTCCGCGGCTTTGTGGAATTTGTGCTTGTTCGCCTTCTCAAAATGCGTGTTCGCGAGATATTTCCCCCCGAGCACGCAAACAGCGTTCGCGAACAGAAAAAAGGATCGCGAACAAGCGATTCGGCGTGTTCGCGGAATTTCTGCGTGCTCGTGGAGATTTTTACCGTTTCGCGGAGCTTTGCATAGCGCGACTACGCAAATTCCGCCCACCCCAAGGTAAGAGCACAACTCTGGTCATCACACACAACATATCCACAACCTTTATAGGTCACCTGACAAACACACATCATCCATAGCACTCTCACAGAGCAGCAAGCTTCTCTTCCTCAAATACGTTTCAGCTACTAGTAAAGAGTATTAAGCTTTATAGAAATATGACTAAAATACAGTACAATATACTGTACAGCACTGCAGGGCCTTAATAACAGTAACACAGATACAGACACATCTATATTAACATAACCTATCTATACCTTTTATAACCCTACAGGCTTTACTTAGACCCTGATTCCAAGTTGTAATTTCTATTTCAATCAGTGTGTAAATGGCAGATTCTGAAATGAGTATTTACTATCACCATACTCCACAAGTTTCCCTTGACAGATTTGCCCATGAAAAACATTACGAAATCTATCATGAGAAAATGGTCGGAAATAAATTCAAAACATGCAATTCTCAGTGCAGTAAATGTTGATTCCATCTGTTAGGCCTCATTCTGAGGTGGGGAACTCAGAAGAGATGGCAATTACAGAATCAAGTATATAAGCCACATCAGGGTAGCAGTAATTACCGGGTGCTGTAATCATCACCAGAATTCTGCACAACTCAGAATCAGGATTTAAATCTCCAGATCTGTCTTTCGCCTTGTATTGTGATGATATCTGTAAGGTACACAATGCATCTATGAAACAACTAAAATTCATCAGTCAGTTTTGGTTAGCACCAAACTCAATAACGTGCACAACAGCTGTACAAAGCATAATTCGGACACCAAACATCCAACAAGGGTCCAGTAGCTCTTGCTGAGGGTTCATGGACCACTGACCTGGGTTCACAGGCCTCAGGGCTGTTGTGAAGACTAACACACACCCAGCCTGCTGGTTTGCAAACCCGGTGGCAAGAGTACCTTAAAAAAAATAATAATAACATGAAGGGTTCCATTTGGAGCCCTCCACCTGAGCCAGGCGATGCTGCCCCTCGCCCCCCATATAGTTCTAAAATGTTTCAGTTGCAGTTGAGGTCACACAATTTGGAGATGATTTTACTGGTGGTCTGTCATGGAATGATGCATTCAAGAACTGTTGTGGACTGTGAGACCTCTAGGTGTTCTTGGTGGTTGCTTTGTCTATGTTGTACTGTCACTGTAGTTACACATTAATAATATGTATTTTTCTCCATTGCCGTTCTAGAAGTGTAGTTATGGCTTTGTGTAATTGTACATCTGTTGAGCCAGTCAATCATACGGTGGTGTTTTATTGAGGCTTTGAGTGGAGTACTTTGTCAAAATGCTGCAAAAGCAAGTAGTGGAATTCAATGACAGTCATTAGAGGGTCCAGAAGCTGTTTTGAGTCTGAGTCTGGATTGATCATTTCCCATGATCAGGTATGTATTTGCTATGTGGTGGAGCTGGTAGATGAGCAGGAAGCAGCCAGAGAAAGTTGAGTCCGCTGAATGGCATGAGTAAAGAGTAGATACTGTTTGCAGTGCCGTAACAAATGTTTTAGGGGCCCCCTGCAATGTACACGGAGGGGCCCGTTCTGTATTTTAATCGGAGCGCTCAGGCCTGAGTACTGTGCTGGGGGGGCTCCCTGAAGCTAGGGCCCACCCCCGCACTGCGGAGGATGCGGGGGCCTGTGTTACGACTGTTTGAAGTCAAATAGTAGACCATAAGTATGTATTCTGCTCTCGATTATGAATCTTGCATTGATCTGGAAGGAGGAGAGGTGGCTCTGGGTGTGACCAGAAGTTCCAACCTTCCCTGGTGAGTTGGGTGTTTAAGAGGTTCCTCTGCTGTGGGCAGCTGCAGGCTTTTGGAATAATGCACTGTGGTAGTTCCATGTTCCGAGATGCATGTTGCCTGGTGGCATTTGTCCAATCAGACCATTGCTCTGAGCACTGTTCTGGCTGGAGTGGTAGTAGGCGGTGTGGGTAGGTGTCAAGTTGCACTAATCTTGCAATCCAGATCGGTTGTATGACGTTACCCCGCATGCATTTACCCTGCATGCTTTTACCCCATAGTTTTTACTTTGGGGAATGCGTTGTAACAGCTTGCGGTGTAAAGCCCTGCGTTGTAAAAGTTTTTGTGGGGTAAAAAATGCGGGGTAAAGACATGCGGAATAAAAAATGCAGGGTAAAGGATGTTTCCCATCCAGATACAACAGGAGCAATCCTAGTATCCACATTTCTCAGGGAAAGGAGAATAGGACGAGAGGGTAATAGACACTGAATATCATCCTTCTGCTTGTTCAACCTGTACTGCAGAGGCTTTGATAGCCACATTTCGAAACAACTCTTTTAGCATTCTATGTATTACGTCACAGTTCACTAGTACTACTATGACGTATAGTATACCTTGTAAAAATCTCTGTGTAACCCACTTTTTATGGGGGATGAAGCTGAGGCCTGGGCAAAACTTAAAGTACACTGGCATAATTCTCCTAATTTTGGGAATTTCATGTTATGCTTGTTACGTAATATTCCTGATATTATTCCAGTGCACCACTTCGTGCAATAATGCAACATTAACTGTACACATTTACTGCAAAACTGCACACGAACAACAGAATATGAATATGAATGGTTGTTTTCATGGTGCGTTTTTGCACTATTTTTAGCAATAAATGCGTCTCTGTGTCACAAATTGGCAGGAAGACACATTTTGCATGAAATACAGTGTGAAATAATGGATTTGCATTTTGAGAAACAACCCTAAAGAAAACTCATTGACTTCCTAAAACTAAAAGATAGAACCAGATAGCCTAAATAATAATACAGGTTTCTTTATAGATAACTACCTTCAGTGAACTATAAATCAGGCTTGTGATCTGAAAATGTTCAATCTACATAGTGTGCTTTTACTCCTGACAATAGAGATTCACTTCCCACCACTTGCAATACCTTAATACCTTTGTGCTACAACTAACACAAACTAAGTCTGTACAGGTTGAGGATTCTCTAGTTCTTCTCATTACCAAAGGGCAATAGTTTGTAATTTTTAGAAGGATGACTCCAGTATTCATATGCAAATTCAAGTTTAAATCCTCGATCTCAAATGTTTTTCAGACTACTTCTCTGAAATGAAAAGGTCTTTATCAGCACCTGATATCAGCACAATGAACTCTAATCTCTTGGCAATAAGCTTCCAGCATCAGCAGCTAAGTATCTCAATTGCCTAGCAAGAAAATCTGTGGAACACAGAAATGTATACTCTGTGGATCTAATATGGCCACCACTATTGCAAGTCTCATTAAAGTCCGGTGGCGCTCTGGGACACGTGATTTGTCTAGACGCCGATTAAGATTTTCACATAGAGTAAGCCAGCAAAGCCTTAGTTGCACCGAAGCTGCACATGTACCACTGTCAGACGCTGCAGAGGAAGACTCAAGCACCTTTGAATTTCAGCAGAATATGTGTCCCTGTCTGCTCAATATACACAGGTGAGCGTGGCTCATGGGTTAATGACAGTGCGTAGATATGTTTGGCTGTTTCTGAGGTTCCTCAAGTGATTGCTCTTTCCTGAGGGGGTAGTTGTTAGGGAAATTATTCTGGGCATAGCAACATCTGGTATATCCACAGAGGGTGTGGGATTGGCAGTCCGTCTTGCAGGAAAGGCAGTAGAGATGGAGAGGAGGCTGGGTAAGGTAAGACCTACATAGAGAGCGAGAGGTGATGGTTGCATGGTTATCTGTTGGCAATGTTTTTTGATCCAAAGGTTTATCAGACTCATGATTCTTCAGAGTACATGGAGGGGGTGAAACTAGGATTTGTTAGGTTGGTAAAGAAGACAGAGTAGGGATTTAACAGGGTTAGGAGGGACAGGAGAGGATTGGGGAGGGAGTGGACTTCTAGGAAGATGAAGCAGTAACTTCATCCTCATGTATAGGATGTATGGTGGAAAGTCTGGAAAGAGAGTGGAAGAACTGACGAGGGCAGTGAAGATCCGACGAATGTATAAGAGAGGGTGGTTTAAAGATAATGAGGGTTCTGTAGGGGCTGGATAAGGACTGATGAATTCATATGAAACATAGGGCCCGATTCACAGAACTAACTTAAGACAAAATCCTAAACTTACTACTTTTGATATTCACAGAAGGCATTTAGTAGTAGTAAAGTTAGGATTTTGTCTTAAGTCTGTCTTAAGCATGTCCTACATTTGTCTTAAGTTTGTCTTAAGTTTGTCTTAAGTTTGTCTTAAGTTTGTCTTAAGTCTCTCTTAAATCTGTCCTAAGTCTGTCCTAAGTCTGTCTTAAGTCTGTCCTAAGTCTGTCTTAAGTCTGTCTTAAGTTTGTCTTAAGTCTGGACAGGGTGTGAAATGATGGAGAGATTACTTTTGTACCCAAGATGAGGATTAGGAATAATAGGGAGACGACCTGCACTATGTGAAGAGGGGAAGCAAGGGAGGAAAAGGTAAGATTGAGTTTAAGAATATGGCACATGAGATGTGGTTAGAGGTAGGTGGGAAAGAGAAGGTAAAGTTAGAGAAGTGTTAGATGAAACTCACAGTCAGTACTAGCCCTCCGGATTTGGAAGTCGTACTACTTCAACATCAACTAGGAGATGACCTGTGCTAGATAGTAGGCTATGCCAGCAGACGTTTGACTGATGTGGAGAAATCTAACACTGACTGAAGTATAGTGATGAAACAATAAACATCAGTGTCGACATGTGAACAGCACTTGTCTGCCACATGGAGTTGATGCCAAGGAGCTGTCATTGTTCATAGAATGAACTGTCTGATATTTTCCTAGTGAGACAACTCTCGCGAAGCAGTGCAATCAAAGTGACCCCAGCACTCAACAGCATGTTGTTTCTTTTGGCACTCTGGAGTAAGTAAAAAGTGACAATGGTCTGTCACTGAGTGAGTGCTTATTCTGGGCTGGTGGTGGCAGGCGAGGCCCAGAGGCAACATTTTTGAGGACCAGCACTTACTTTTCCTCATCAGACTTTGCCTCAAAGCTAGAGAGAGAAAAACACAAGAAGAAGAGAAAGACAGAAAAATAGTGACAAGGGAAGAAAGCAGGGGTGAAAATGAACCTGCAAGAGTGAAATAAATGGGACATAGTGTGTTTGGTGGTGGAAAACTGAGTTATGAGTGCAGTCAAGACTAGGCAAACTTGGTATTCTGCAATCCAGATATTTATTAACACCAACTGTGGGGTACTGAGGAAAACTTTGGGCACCATCAGATAATAATTTATGAATTAGGCACTGCATTCAGCAGACGTTGTTGTGAGGTTATGGATTCACTGCGTACATTGCTAAGTTAGCATAAGTTAGTTTAAGCTTGGCTGCCATGTTGCACAAATCCTCTGCCTGTGCTCGCTCACATGAGAACCGTCTACCTTTCACTACTCTTGCTGTTCTCTGAGGCTCTGTCTGCACAGCGTGTTCAAGGTAAAAAAACAATATGCTCCGTTAATCTGCTATTGGTCAGTCCCACGCATGTTAGACATAATACTGCCACATGTGCACTACCGAAAATCCAGTGCTTTTAATATTGCATTGTAGGCATGTTAAGACACTCGAAGAAAACCTTTCAGAGAAGAAAAGCTGTGCTTGTCCGGAGATGTAAATCCTTGCATCTAGACTCGGAGGTATGGGGTCCCCCTGACAAAGCCCAGAGGTCTTCTATAATTATTATAAACTAGTAAATAGCACGGGGAGGGTGGCAAGGCACATTAGGCCTTTCTTCCACTAGCTTTATAAGATGATCTCCCCGTTCATATTTTATGGAATTGTAACAATGCTCACTATATTGAGTTTGCTGCTAGTATTGGCAGGTGTACTGCATTATAGAGCATGTTAGTTAAAATAAACATTTTAAACTATACTGTGTCTCTGATTACTTATGTTGTGGACAAGTATGGTTGAGTTGGCGAAAGATTGTTCTTGCTCTCGCGATTACTGAGAGAGTCTGAGTTACATGTTCTAGGTCAGGATGTCTAATCATTGGTAGATTTGTGCAGTACGGAGAACGAATGAGACACTATAGCTAGTCGGATTGGGGTTCCGGGCACTAAGGTGGGCGGATGGTATACCACTGTACACCGAGGTCCTGGTTTCTTGCGCGTAGTTCTGTATATGTGCAGAAATCCTGCAACATGGCACAATCAACGTTTGGTCTGGCTCTTATCTGCGAGACGCTTGAGTAGTACTTGTGCTTGTCCACAACACCCTCGCTTCTGTTTCCGGAAACAGATGTTATGGTGATACCTCCTATATTGATGTTTTAATAGGTTTCTTCATGCTTGATGTTATTAAAAGGTGTTTTCTTTTCTTATATACGCTCTTTGTGCTGCCACGCATTAGGTTGTTAGACTTTCTTTGTCTTCATGGCTGAAGTAGATATACCGGTGCACTCCGTCGGCATTTGACAGCGCATGGGGTGCCTGACGCGGGTGTCGATCTTGTCTTTGTGGTGGAAGCTGATCCAACACAACACTTTGAAGTGTTTTATCCGTGGGTCACTTTTCCGGCGGTGAATGGGGACGATGACTTGTT
The DNA here is from genome assembly GCF_964204655.1 of Triturus cristatus. Taxonomy (NCBI): domain Eukaryota; kingdom Metazoa; phylum Chordata; class Amphibia; order Caudata; family Salamandridae; genus Triturus; species Triturus cristatus. The sequence goes on along the minus strand of NC_140591.1, from coordinate 1,237,572,492 downwards.
CCATATTCATGTGGTAAATAATTTAATTACCGGGACTTAATTTGATACAGAAACATAATAAATTAGCTCAGTAAATAAGAGGCAGAATCCGTGGTATTAGAGGTTCGGAATGGGCTTTATTCCAATGGTCGATTATAATCGGTTGCTCCAGGTTCCATCACCACGAAGGTTCAGGAAGTGAAGTACATACATTATTGGTAATTATTCACTTTTATACAATAGGCATTACAGTGAAGCCAATGCAAGAGGCGTAACAATTGATAGCAAAGATAACATTTTACATGCGTAGCTGAAGGAGGCGTAATTGGGTGTAACAAGGAAACGTCATTGGTTGTGATGTCACATATGGGTGGACCTATGAAATAATTTCGCAATGTCAGCAGAAATACTTGGCAGAGATGCGCGCACAGCAGCATGACGTGTGATTGACGTGCAACTAGGGGGTGAAGGGGACTTGACATTTAGCTCTACATGTGGCGACAGAAGTCTGGAGGGTCAAGTCAACCTAATCCCAAATCATATCTAACATCCTATGTTTAAAGAACTATGTTTATCCAAAAGAGAGGTCTCTTAGAGTAGAATCTTATTCTATACTGACTATACTGACTGTTAGTGCGTGTACAAGCGTCTAAGTGTCTACACTAGATGCGAGGGCAGGAATCTTCCATAGTAACAGGGCTATGAATTACTTGCATGAAGACAGAGAAGCCGGGCCTTTGCTCGGTAGCTGGCAGAATGTTTACTTAAACTACTAGACAGGAATGCATTGGGCAGGGATCGGAGCAGATAATTTCGAAGGTGAAATACAGTTCTTGGCAGGCAGCAAGCTGATGTCAGGCATCGTGAGCCGCGCAGGGAATGAGACAAAGTTCATGGTCACAGATGCAGACTCAGACTGGAGCTTCAGAGGCAGAAAGAAGGAAAAGCTTGATGACAGAATCAGGGCCTACTTGCCTGGACTGAAAAATAGCATAAGTGAACCATATAAAGGCGGTGGCCTTTTGTACTTAGGAATGGAATATCCGGCCCATTCATGGCGGATCTGAAAGAGGACATGTTAACGGTGGACGCACATGTATTTGCGTCTTCATAACTGGAACTGGAGGGAACATACATGTACTTGTAACATGCACATAGAACCGTTGGGGTCCAAGATAGGGGACATAACTGACCAGGAAAATCCATATTTCCACATTCCCTCCTTGTCCCCTACTTGCCCGTCAAGAGATATCAATCTTCATTAATCCATTGATCTGTTCATATAGCATCATTTGTTCTTCTTTCTTCTTCCGGGATCTTGAACGAAAATCTTGATGTGGAATACACGATGTGGCACACAGACCACAAATCGCTGGTCCACATTGCAGGCATAAGCAGCAACTGAATAGTATGAGAAGGCCGATACCTAGGAAGGATAGAACTCTCCATCCCCAGGCTGATAACACGCTCCAAAACCACCCGGACCAAGTCCAAGTGCCTGGATTCTGGTGTATCTGGCTCACAATCTTATGAAGGCGGGTTATAGCTTTATATACAGATGGCGAATTTTCTGGTATGAATACGCAGCAGCTTGATCCGATGACCCTACAAGCTCCGCCCCTATCGGCCAGGATGACGTCAAGGACAAGACGATTTTGAAGCACAACAATCCGCATAGCAGACTGCTCTTCTGTTAAGTTGCCTAAGGCGGAAATAGTTTTGTTCACTACTGCTTCAAGGGTTCTGGTTAATCTACGTATCAGCTTACTATTAGTAACTGTACCTATATAGGGAAAGAGACCTTTATTGAAATCTGTGTATTTTTCCCATGCTGTTTCAGTGTAATCGACTATTGGGAGATCTCTCCTTACTCTATTATATACTAAATGAGTATTTCTGTGATAATCAGGAGGAGCTAGGAAAACAGGTGGCAAAAGAAATCCAATGTAGCAGGTACCATCCCAATCTAGAGGCAAACGTACATAGGCCGTCTGACCACATATGAAATAGGAATGGCGGGAAGCTCTAAATGTAGACTTGCCTTGATCACTAAATTCTACTACAGTGGTGCATCTACTATGGCCCATATGTATGGAACCATTCTTTCTTACACATAATTCACCTTTTACTGGAAATATTGACATAGCGGGCAAAATTGGAGTAGCTTCGGATTCGACATTTAGGATCATAAGATTAAGCGTGAAATTACCTAATCCATATACTTCATTTTCTAGATCAGTTCCTGTTCTTTTGGGAAGTCCCTCCTTGTTGGGGTGGCAGACTTTAAGTAAAACTAAGTTCAGATTTCCCCATACCCAGTTGTCTTGATAAACTGCAGAATTTGAATCTAAGGAATTAATTAAGCTAAACCATGCTCTACAGGAGCCGTTGTGTGTGAACGGATATGGAAAGAGAGGTAGAATTCCTTTATAATTCTGATAGGGAGGGAGTCGGCCACATATCCAACAATTTGTAGCATTGCTAACCTGATGGGAATGATGTAACATACTAATAAACGTGTTATTGCGCAGCGTAAATCTATAAGACAACTCAAGCGGAGGTAATTCACTAAAAGAATGTTCAGCAGTAACATTATAAACGTGTCTAAAAATAGGATAATATATATGCAACAATATACTTGCAGTAATTATTAAAAGACTTAAGGACAACAAAATTAATAACGTCACTGTACAATGACTACGCAGTGATTTACAGTACGCCTGTCGTTTCAGCATTTTTCGGGTGCATTCTCTATTCAGGTCCAAGGGATACATGTCAGAGACAATTCAACCGCTTCACCTCGGAGAGGACTTAAACAATCAAATTGCTTGACTGATTGGACCTGAGTTTTAGTTTATAAAGTTCGGAATTTCTCTTTTCAACAAAAGGAAGTTTTGAGTCAATGGGTGAAGACACACGAGGTGTGGTATTCACATCCGCTGGTAGTCCATGGAATTTCTTGATATGACTTGAATGAATCCAGCCTTTCCTGCCCTCGATCTTCACGGCTGTCCTTGTGGTGAGCAAGACCAATTTCGGTGACTTCCACCTAGGATCCAGCTGAGTCTTTCGATCAAAGTTCCTCACTAAAACGAGATCCCCCGGAATTACGTCATGGGGTTTCACCTCAGTGTTGTCAGGAAAAGCTGCAGCTACCTGTGAACGACAAGATTGTAGTGCAGACATCAAGGAGGCCAAATAATCTGTCAGCATATTACAGTCAATATCAGTTATTTTGCGTGGTATAGGTGTCCCCCACATATTTGGTGGTCTGCCGAAGATCACTTCATACGGGGATAGCCTTGTTCGAGAGTGTGCTACCATTCTTGTGTAAAAGAGTGCAACTGGTAACGCTACTACCCAGTCGACACCTTTCTCTCTGCATATTTTAGACAATCTAATTTTCAGGGTCTGATTATGTCTTTCTACGAGACCTGCTGCTTCGGGGTGTCGGACACAGTGGAATTTCCACTGATAGCCTAACAAAAGTGAAACGTGTTTCATTAATTCGGATGAGAACGGCTGGCCGTTATCTGAGTGAACAACACGTGGTAAACCGTATCGTGGAAAGAATTCTCGAACTAACTGTTTGGCAGTAGTCGGGGCCGTGTAATCTGAAACCGGGTATGCCTCCGTCCAACGGGAAAGAGCACAAACAACTACGAGAACATATTTGAATCCTCGACATCGTTCCATCTGGATATAATCCATCTGGAGGACTTCAAAAGGGTGATCAGGAGGCTGAAATCCACCCTGTTCTACGGGAACGCTTTTTCCTGGGTTGAACTGACAACAGATCATACAGGTACGAACTTTTTGTTTGGCTGCTGCTCGTAAATGTTTATTGAACCAAATGTATTGAATGCTATCTAGCATAGCTTTTTCTCCTAGATGTGCTGGACTATGTACAGTGTTAATTTTAACCTGGACCATTGAATCAGGAAGGAACCACACAGACTTTTCCTTCATCAACCATCCTTGATCCGTTTGGATCCCTCCTAATTCAATCCATTTCTTTATTTCGTCTGGTGTAGCATGTGTCTGTATATCAATTACGTCAAGAGTAGGATCTTTAACCGTCATACAATGTGTTGGCGTCGGGACTATTGTCTTTGTCATGTCGGATGTTTGAGTTTGAGCAGTCTGTTTAGCTGTTCTGTCAGCTAAATCATTGCCTTGAGAAATGATATCAGTAACTTTCGTATGTGCTTTGCATTTCATAATCGATATTGCAATGGGTAAATGTATTGCATCTAATAAGGCATGAATGAGGGGTCCGTGCTGAATGTGGGCACCGTGAGAAGTTAAATAACCTCTCTCTCTCCACAGCACGCCGAAGTCATGTACAACTCCGAATGCATAACGTGAATCAGTGTATATGTTGACTTTTTTATTTGTGGCTTGAATACAGGCTTGTGTCAGAGCGACGAGCTCTGCTGCTTGAGCGGACAAGGTATTTATGCAATTTGTTTCAATAATTTCAGTGTCTGTTGTGACTGCGTAAGCGGCTACTAACTCTCCTGTACTTGTTCTCATACATGAGCCATCTACATACAACGTCAGGTCTGGGTCTGACAATGGGACATCTGTCAAGTCTTGTCTGGGTTTCGTCGTGATTGTAATAACATCAATACAGTCATGGGCTAGTGGGTCTGTTCCGATTACAGGTAAAAGTGTGGCAGGATTCAATGTGTTACAACGTCTGATTTCTATATGTGGCTGAAACAATGTTAGTTCATACCCTGTAAGTCTTGCTATGGTCAAGTGTTGTGTTTGCGTTCGATTCACAAGAACCTCTACTGCATGTGGTACTTGAACTGTCAATGGATGTCCTAACACTATAGCATCGCTTTGTCTGATTGCTAAAGCTGTCGCTGCCACTGATTTCAGGCACGCAGGCAGAGCCTGAGCTACGGGATCTAATGTACTAGAAAAATAAGCACACGGTTTGTGTGATCCTGCTTGTTCCTGTGTGAGTACTGACAAGGCAGTACCTTCTCGTTCTGTAACAAAGAGTGTAAAATGTTTTCTGTAACATGGTGTTGCTAAAACCGGTGCTTGACATAAGGCTGTCTTTAAGCTTTCAAAAGCTTGTGTATGTTCCTGAGTCCAAGGGAGAACAGTCGATGTGGCTGCCTCCTGTGTTGTCAACTGAATGAGTGGTTTTGTTAGAAATGCATACTGAGGGATCCACTGTCTACAATATGAAGTGAGGCCTATGAAAGCCCGCACCTCCTTTTGTGTCTTGGGTATTGGCATGTTAGCTATTAACTGAATGCGGTCGGGTGTAAGCTGCCTTCCCTCCTTGGACAGCGAGTGACCAAGGTAAATAACTCGCTGGACACAGAATTGCAGCTTAGAAGGGGACACCTTGTGCCCCTTTTTGGCTAGAAATTGTAAAACTATCAGTGATGCTTTCTCACATTCGGGTTCACTTCTAGCGGTGATCAGCAGATCATCGACATATTGAAGCAAGGCAGTGTTAACTGGCATGTGGATACTGTCGAGTTCTCGTTTCAGTGCTTGGCTATAGATGCTGGGGCTTTCTGTAAATCCTTGAGGTGCGCGTGAGAATTTGAAGCTACGTCCATTTAAACTAAATCCGAACAAATATTGGCTTTCCGGATCTATTGGGACGCTGAAAAAGGCATTTTTGAGATCAATTACAGTAAAGAATGTTGCTTCGGAATCAATAGCTGTCAGTAATGACGAGATATCTGGGACCACAGGGAATTGTGGCACAATGCATTTGTTCAATTCGCGCAAATCAATAACCAATCGATATACTGGCGGGGCCTTCGGATCTGTTCGTTTAAGAATCGGAATTATCGGTGAATTACATACATTGGAGTCTGTTTCTACAACCACTCCTTGGGCAATGAGCTCGTCAATGATTTGTAGTAAAGCCACTACAGCATCTGGTGGTAACTTGTATTGTCGCATTCGTGGTAGTACCACTCCTGCCTTCAGTGTAACTCGATATGGTGTAATATTCATGCAACCAACATCAGTAGGGCCTTGTGCCCATAGATGTGTAGGTAAAGTCTGCAGTCGGGGATCCATGTCTCGAGACACATAGTGACCTTTGAAATCACGTAAAAACAATCTTACTCCTTCCGGAGAACAACATATTATAGCTCCTAGAGCTTTCAGTGTTTTTATACCTAACAAGTTTTCTGGACATGATTTAGTAAGCAATAAATCTGTAGTTCTGGTCAAGGGTCCTATCGTAAGTGGAAGAGGCTGTGATACTTCATTAACAATAGGTTTTCCTGAAAAACCAAGGGAAATATTCTGTGAGCCTGAGAGGGGTGCCCCTGGAACTTCACTACGTTTTATGGTTGTTCGACTTGCCCCTGTATCGAGTAAAAATTTTCTGTCTTGACCTAATAATTCACTATGTACATAAGGTCCTTCTTGGTCTACAGGGACCTCGATAAGGGGTAAGTCAACTTCCCTCTCTAGGCTGGTTCATGCGTATCGTTGATAATCAGGGTAGTCATACTGTGCGGTCTGGTACAGCTGTCGTGTCGTGGTTTGTGTGGCAGCAGCAGGCAACGCTGGTGCGGCTGGCACAAACTGTATAGATTGTTGTGGAGCTGGCATGGCCTGTGCATGCTGCGGTGCTCCTTGTTCATTCTGATCCTGTCTAAGTGGCCGTGGTCTTTCTTTTGTAATACCTGTGGCGATATTACGCTTCAGAACTGGGCAATCGTGTATGTAATGTCCTGGCTGTTTACAATAGTTGCATGTCCCTTTTACAGGTCCTGCTGAATCACCGGAATGTGTCGTACCCTTTTTATGTCCTTCAGCTGGAACTGTCTGGGAGACTAGCATTTTCATTTTCGTGTCTTTCATGCGTCTTTGTTCATGATCTTGTTCCTCTCTAATTCTATTGTGATGATACTGTAACATTTGTAACATTTGTGATGGGGTGTTACCTTGCCAGGTACTCTCGAATTTTAATACTCTATTCTTCACTTGGGGCAAGGAATTTTCAACTAATTTTGTCACAAACAGATGTGGGTATGATTCGCTACTTGCTTTTATGCCACTATTTATACCAAAACATTTTTCAAATCGTGCATAGAAATCACTAGTGTCTTCATCTTGCTTTTGTTTACAGGCTGAAATTGCACCCCAGTCTTCCTTTTTCGTGGTTAATAAGCGTGGCAGTACCTGCACTAGTAAACCTGGTAGTGCTTTAGTTTTGTCCCCAAGCCCCGAACCTGGACCTCGGGCCTTTTCTTCATTTTCTAATGCTGTCCAATCTATCTTTTGGTCTCCCACCTCCCACTCTTTTTCCTTGAGTTTTTCATAAATGCCAGCAGGCATTAATACCTTTAATATTGTCATAATGTCGGGATAGGTATACTCTCCCATGAGTAACATGTCTTTAATTTCTCGGTGGAAACCCGCTGGGTCTTTGTCATGACTGGGTACCACTTTCTTCATTTCTAACAATTCTATTTTCGATATGGGCGTATATACATATACACGTTTAAACTCATTGTCCTCGCCTTTTATTGGGTGTACTTCTCGTAAGGGATTCTGTCTGTCCATGTAATACGTGGTTCTTTCCTTAATGGGCAGTGAGACATGTTCTGGGCATATAAAAAGAATGTACTGCTTTCTTGATTCTAGTATTTCTTTAATTAGCTTAGTACCTGAACCTCTCCATCTATTCGTGAGTAATTCAGTCAATATGTCAGGTAAGGGACCAGGATCTGAATGTTGGCTTTTATATAGTATAAGAAGTTGTTGAATCATATAAATCCCAGCTAAACGCTGTTCATCTGGGGTGAGATTCAAAAATGTGTGTGCTACTGTATCATCATCATACTTTCCGGGACTGTCAACCCAATGAACGGCTGACCTGGCTAATTCTTGTTCATCCATAGAATCGAGAAAATGATAACCCCTTCGTTCTCGCAGTAATTTGTCAGTGGTTTGGAACGAATGCTCGGGGGACCTTATATTTATTATAGGTGTTTGAAAATTCCTGTTATTTTCTAGACATATCGGACGTATCGGGTCAGTAAGACATCTAGTACTATTACAAGATCTTCCTCTACCTACATAGGCTATGGTTTCTGACTGTCCTGTGGGCAGTCCTGATCCTTCCTCCTCCTCATTTTGTTCAACCTGGTCTACCGCTAATCTTTCTTCGTGTAGACGTTCTATTTCTTTACGGATCTTTCTGCACATGGCTATTATACAGTTTTGCTTATCATGTCTCCCTTCTGATATATTCTGGCTCCATCTGGTAAGAATTTGCATTGCTTCCGGGTCTACCCCCGGTCGGTCTTGATTTCTGATCACACAATTTATAAGGAAACGTAACAGTTCCCCCTGTATCTCCACTTTCTGGTATTCCATAGCTCTGTTAATACATTCAGAATCTCGCCCTGTTTGGACAAAATGATATATATTATCTAGATGCATAGTCATTCCTGGTAACTTCCCTAAATACACCGCGGCTCGTCTGATACGTAATGATGCCAGGATCATTTCGTCCTCTTTGCCGGGCACAGGGTCATATCTACAATCTATAAGAAGTTCCTTAAGTGTGCGGGCATTTATGAGTTTGGGGGTACGTGAATGTGCAGATTCTTGAAAAGTAAGTTTATTTATTCTGGGTGGCGTAGAAAAAATATTGGTAGCACCTCCCGTAGCCCCATCTGGGGTATCGGGCGTGAAAGGATTCGTTGAACGCGATACAGCAACTATAGGTGTAGACACAGCTATAGAAGTAGCTGTAGGAACAGATGTAGAACCAGATGTGCTTGCCGGAACTTGTGTCGGAATTTGTTGCTGTAGAGATACAGATACTGGATCTCGGTGTTGAACCTCTCTGGCAAGTGGTCTATGTGGGGCGGAATTAGCGTACTCGGGAGCTGCGTCATCTAAATATGAGGAAAGAAAAACATCTTCTGCGGTTCTAGGATGCCCCTTAGGATGTACTTTTATTGGAAATAATGGGGGTGGCAAGTCTTTTGGTATCCCCGCAGTAGCCTTAGGTAATCCCTCGGCCAGAAGGGGATACATACCCTTCATAAGGGCATGTCTTTGTCTGTCTACTTGTTCTGATTTCACTCGTGCACCTTCTTTAATTAATAGATTTTCTCGGACTTCATTTGAATTCTCTTTACTCTTCTCTTCCTGTCTACGTGCTTTTTCTGTACGTCTATACGATTCTTTACGCCATAATTCAATGGCGTCTTTCTGTGATTGTCTAGCTTTCTTTTTCCATAATTCTTCCTCTACTTTCACGATGCACTCTGCATCCCAGGTCCCAGCTGCGGGCCACCTCTGACTTTCTGGTAATTCCTTAGTGTAGTCTACCCATAAATCAAGAAATAATATAGCGTCTAAGCCGTGTTTATGATACATGAAGTACCCTGGAGTGTCCCTAGGAGGAATAGGAACAGCTTCTTCGAGTACCCCTTTTCTAGTTGTGATCTGTCTTAATTTCGAAAAGAGCGGCATATTGAGAACTGATCTGATACTTGATCTTGAACAAACTTAATACAGTAATCACAATAATGAACAGTCATTCATACCACAATATGCAGAACGTACTAAAAACATTTAACATTTAACATTCCTGAGCAACAATGATGATACGATCTAAGGAAACTTAATTACTGAACATAATACTCGGCATTAACTGAATTATTCTGAATTTATATACTAGATATACTAGATGTACTGCTAAACAGTACAGATACACTGCTAAAACAGTGCAGACCGGATTTGTGTACCCAAACCCGTCTGGACCGGCACAACTTATGTGCACGCCAGAACGCCTCCCCAGTAATGGTACTCACCGGGTAGCTCGGAACGGAAGGCCTCGGAACGGAACTGAACTGAACTTGAACCGGACTGGACTCGACTCGAACACTTCGGAAACTGGACTCGACTCGGGACTTCGGAAACTGGTGGGCCTCTGTATACCTCGGATCTTGCTCTCTCAGCTAGGCTCTGGTCGGGATACTTCGCACTTCTCACCGCCTCGTCTGGGTGTTGATCGCAGCCTCAGTCGCCCCCGCTTGACCGGAGGGAGATACAGGAAATCCTGCTGGTACGCGTTGTTGTCCGTCCAGCTGTGGCAGGAGACCGGGCCTGCAACGCACCACCGGCGCGTGAGATGAGAAAGAGTCCCTGTTCGGGCGCCATTCATGTGGTAAATAATTTAATTACCGGGACTTAATTTGATACAGAAACATAATAAATTAGCTCAGTAAATAAGAGGCAGAATCCGTGGTATTAGAGGTTCGGAATGGGCTTTATTCCAATGGTCGATTATAATCGGTTGCTCCAGGTTCCATCACCACGAAGGTTCAGGAAGTGAAGTACATACATTATTGGTAATTATTCACTTTTATACAATAGGCATTACAGTGAAGCCAATGCAAGAGGCGTAACAATTGATAGCAAAGATAACATTTTACATGCGTAGCTGAAGGAGGCGTAATTGGGTGTAACAAGGAAACGTCATTGGTTGTGATGTCACATATGGGTGGACCTATGAAATAATTTCGCAATGTCAGCAGAAATACTTGGCAGAGATGCGCGCACAGCAGCATGACGTGTGATTGACGTGCAACTAGGGGGTGAAGGGGACTTGACATTTAGCTCTACATGTGGCGACAGAAGTCTGGAGGGTCAAGTCAACCTAATCCCAAATCATATCTAACATCCTATGTTTAAAGAACTATGTTTATCCAAAAGAGAGGTCTCTTAGAGTAGAATCTTATTCTATACTGACTATACTGACTGTTAGTGCGTGTACAAGCGTCTAAGTGTCTACACTAGATGCGAGGGCAGGAATCTTCCATAGTAACAGGGCTATGAATTACTTGCATGAAGACAGAGAAGCCGGGCCTTTGCTCGGTAGCTGGCAGAATGTTTACTTAAACTACTAGACAGGAATGCATTGGGCAGGGATCGGAGCAGATAATTTCGAAGGTGAAATACAGTTCTTGGCAGGCAGCAAGCTGATGTCAGGCATCGTGAGCCGCGCAGGGAATGAGACAAAGTTCATGGTCACAGATGCAGACTCAGACTGGAGCTTCAGAGGCAGAAAGAAGGAAAAGCTTGATGACAGAATCAGGGCCTACTTGCCTGGACTGAAAAATAGCATAAGTGAACCATATAAAGGCGGTGGCCTTTTGTACTTAGGAATGGAATATCCGGCCCATTCATGGCGGATCTGAAAGAGGACATGTTAACGGTGGACGCACATGTATTTGCGTCTTCATAACTGGAACTGGAGGGAACATACATGTACTTGTAACATGCACATAGAACCGTTGGGGTCCAAGATAGGGGACATAACTGACCAGGAAAATCCATATTTCCACACTCCGTCTGAACTTCCTCACACTTATCGGCCCTGTACACATCTTGAAGTTCCGCTAACGGCATGGCAACACCATATTTGGTTTAATGGCGCCCTCCCACACCCAGTGACTCCGATCCGTTTGGGCCCTTTATCTATCGATGGGGCCACATGGCCGGTTTTGGCTGGGCACACCCCACACCCACGTTATCTGGCAGTTCGAGTGGATGAACTCCGCGTAATGCACATCTCTTTGATACGGGTGCATAGGGCTGTTGTACGATATGTTATGCGTGACGTCCAGGTGCGACCACCTTGGGTTGCCACGCAACCAGCTGGACCTGGCGGTGTGACTATCAGTCCCATCATGGTTAATTCGGTAATGGGCAAGCGTCCTCAAAATAAAGATGATTTACCTTACTGGCTTGCTGAAAAATTTGACCAGCTAGTGGCTGTTTTTCCGAATACCTCTCCTGTGGAGAAACACAGGATTTTGACAATTAGTTTGCAGAAAGACTTAATACCCTATGTAGCCGATTGTAACAATTGGGGTAGGGTATTCGCGGCAGTGTATGCATAATGTTTCAGCACTCCCTCAATGACCGTACTCCCCTCCATAATTAAGCGTGTTCCGGATGAGCATGGCCCAGAAGTGGCTGTTGAGTTGGGGATGAGACTGGTCGGGGTGTTCGACGTAGTTGCTGATCTGATCCATGCCCATGTTAAGGGAGATGCAGTGAACTTTAAAGTAGCTAATGTTTTGGCTCTGGTCCCAGAACCGGACAGACCACGCAAACTACCAAAAATTATTGCACAGGCTTATAAGACCATTGGCCGCAATAGTTTGGGTGTTAAGCCTTTTGCTAAAATATCAGCTCAACCGCAAACACAACAAAAAGCTCAGTCTGAGAAAGATGAGTGCCCAGTCTTTAATAAAAAGAATTGGAGATCTAAGAAACAGGGAAAGCAACAACAGAAACAGGGGTCGCGTGCGACGGCACCGACACCCGAGTCTTCTGAGCGCACTTATGATTTGCGCGACCGCGCAAGAATTAGGTCTTCTAACAGGTTTCAGGTTCCTGATCAGCGTTCTCCTCGTTCTTTACAGGAAACATCAGGCTCACAAGCTGGTGGCCGAGAACGTCAGGAGTGGGGCAGAGGTTGAGGTGCCCCACAAGGACGTGAGGAGCCTTGTCAAGCTGACGGAAAAGGGAAACAAGACGATTTTCCACGTCAGCGCCCACAGTTTCAGAAAAAGAAAGCTGTGGCTTTAACAGCGAGATATGCCACAGACGGTGAGAACCCCGCCTCCTGAATTTAACATGGACAGTAACACAGCTAGACAACGCAGCGGAGGTTACAATAAAGCGGCAAGCACTGCGTCCGTTTCTGGCGGCAACAGCAGCTGACACTTTCATTACAGTTTAAACCGCTGACACTCGAGTGGCTCCCCCTGAAAGACTATATGACATAGTTCTTTTAATTGAAGGTGACGTACAGCGTGTCATTAAGGGGAATTTGGGGGAAAATCTGACCTCTTCATACGATATATTATTAGCAGAGATGGACTGGCCACCACCATTTTTTCTTGCTGCTCCTAAAGGGGAGGAAGTGATACTTCCGAGTTTTTCACGTAATGTTTCCAAGGAGCATGCACATTCTTTTGCTAAAGAGTGGGCTTTGGTGCTTGCACCAGCTCTGTACCGTACACATGTGGGATGGGATTAAGACTCACCACCCCATGAGATACCTTTGCGGTCTATGCCACTGCCACAACCCCAATATCCCCTCCGGCGAGAAGCAAAAGGTCCAGTTTCTGAGATTCTAACACAGTTAGAGTATCAAGGAGTGATTGAGACATGTGTGTCACCAATAAATAACCCTCTTTTTACCTTTACCAAACCCGATGGGCTGTACCGCATAGTTTTGGATTACCGGCATTTGAACTCTCATTGTCGCACTTTTGCGGTACAGAATACCCATAGTTCTGCTCTTGTAGACAGTCTTGTTCGCAAAAAATATAAAACTACACTTGACATTTCCAATGGCTTTTTTAGTCACAATCTGTCACCGGCATTCAGTCAATGGACTGCCTTTACAGTCGGTGGTAAACAAAAACAATTTTGGCGTTTAGCTATGGGCTATAAAAACAGCCCCAGTGTTTTTGCCGCTCGTGTTGCCTCTTTGTTAGGCAGCATTGACCCAGATGCGTACTCGTACATTGATGATATTTATCTCATGGACGACGAATTATGGACGCATCTCTGCCGAGTCGACCGCATCATTGTTTTGTTTGCGGACTACGGTTAGAAATTCAACTTTGCAAAATCACACATTGCAGAGTAAGGGGATGCTGCACATTTAACTCTTTTTGTACTGTTCAAAGTGATATGGTATTATTCCATTAGAAATGAAGTACTGGTATATTTCAAATGCAGTATTACCTCATTGCAGTTGGAGAAAGTCATGTCCCTCATGTCCCTCAGTAAAGTGCTTCTATTGGTGCAGCTCCGCACCAACAAAAGCAGATAAGCACACACAAACACTAATAAGAGAGGGCTATAAGATAAAAAAAAATATTTTGTGACATACCTTGCATTCAGTGTGGTGTTTTAGGCAACGTTCATGGTTGTTAACTTAATTCAACATAACTCATAACATATCATAACGTAACAATGTAACATAACAAATACCATAACATATAACATAACTCATAAAATATTATAACATAACAAACATAACTCATTACATATCATGACACAACAAAATATAACATAACCTATAATACTTCATTTGAATCTCCAGGAGAGTGAAAATTTGAGAATCCATTGAAAAAGGATCACACAGGCGGAAGTTCTTGAGATACAAACGTCTACAGTATTTTATAAAAAGATCTCAGAGTTTCAACTAGACCTTAGCTTCGGAGTGGGTAACATGTGGAACAACAAGGCCGGCTAAAATGCCAGTAGATGGGGCATGGCAAATATATCAAACGATGGGGGCGGGGTCATCCCAGGGACAACATGACAAGGATTGACAAATTCTGCATTTTAAACATGAAAACACGAGAACCTCTGTGATTCTTTGAATTATTATTAGTGCTGAGCGTTGAGCAGATGCGCCCCCTCCCTCACAGCCCCCTTTGTATCTGTAATGATTCCTTCTAAGGTGAGACCAACAGAGTAACACAAGAGAAGGGGCATGCATCTTGTCTTATCCGCACCACAAGTTGGAGGTTGTTCTTGAGGTCCCAGGTGTTGTTCGGTGTTCGCAGCATAGGGTGACCAGATTTTGAGAACCCCAAGTGGGACAAACCATACCCATAGGGCTACATGATGGTGGCCACAGTTGATGCAGGAATGCAATTACTGCACCAACCTACATAGACGGACTACAGTGGCATGCCCTGGCTCCTGTAAGACAGACTAGATACCAGAAACATAACAAAGGCCAGAGTTTCAGGGAATGTGCACTTTGTTGAATTCCATCAGGATTTACTGAGCCGAAGGAAGGGATAACAGATTTGAAGTTGTGCTATGTCACACATGATTAGCTCAGACAATTTTGAATTCTCTTTGCATTCTGGGATTTGTAGTTTCTGCTTTCAGAGAGGTGAAAACAAAACAACAAGTACTAGAATCCAAAATGTAAGACTAGGGCTGGAGAAGCCGTTTGTGCTTTGCACAGTTGGTCTTGAGAGATATGAGATAACAATTAAGGTTGAGGACACTAGTGCCCTGCAGGACACTGGTAGTAGAGTTATGGTCTAGTGGGCCAGGTGGAAACTGTGGGACCAAGAGACATGGTTATTTCCTTGGCTAGATTGTGTGTGTGCTCTTGGGCAATCACACTTTGATCTTATTCCTCTTCCTCTATTTTTGCCAAAGATTGGAGAATTTAGTATCAATCTAAAATCTGTTGGCAAGTTTTTGTTAAAAAAACAAATTAAAAACACCCCAAAAACTAGGAAGGATATTGCCACTGGGGGATGAAAGGCAGTGCCCACTCATGTGGTCTAGTTGCCAAAATATAATGCAGTGATAAAATAATAGCCTTTGGAACAAGCAGTGCAAATTACAATCTCTGGTCAGTTTGACCAAACTTTTTGATGTTCGGCAACATACTATCTCACTCTGCCTCTGTTCCCTAGTCTGAGAATGTGTGCACCTTGAAGGAGGCTTAGTGGAAGAAATAAACTTCAAAGGCATATTCCCAACGTGCACCCACAGCATGGTTCTCATTTACAGTTGTGGGACTGAACCACACATGAGTTTACCATGCATGCCGGTACCACGCTGTCTTTTTTTTAGATTAAGAATTTTTATTGAATTTTCAGGCAGACAAAATAAAAAAACATTATCAAACAAGTGAACATTTTACAAATAAAATATAACAATCAATATATAAATGAAGGAAGGAAAAGTAACAGAGGAGAGAAAAAGAGAAGGAGAAAGAGGGGGAAGGGAAATAAACAGAGAAGAGAAATAAGAAGAAGATATATATGAATAAAAATCAAATTAGGTGAATAGTAAGAAGAAATACCTTAAAGCGCAGGTGCATGTGTAGAAAGATAAGATGTAAAAGGAAGCCAAAGAAGATCAGATTTATTTTCTGAGAAAGAGTAAGAGAGGAAACATTAGCAATTCTGTGCTCATCACAAATATAGTTCCACCAAGTTAATGAGGATAACTTAGAGTTATCTTTTCAACATGACAAAATAACTTTGAATGCTGAAGCAATAAATATGTCAAACAGCAAAAAGATAAGAGTAGAATCATCCAAATCAGGTGAAGATGAACCTAGAAAAACATTTTGCAATGATGGCGGGATATTACATTGAAAAATGTTCATGCATTTAGACCAAATAGATTGCCAAAACGTCAATTCATTAGAACAGTCATAAAATTGATGCAATAAGGTACCAGTGGATTCAGAACAAAACCAACCCAATGGCGAGGAGGTAGGTGAAAACTTGAATATACAAACAGGGGTAATAACAGCTCTATTGTAGATAAAATAGAGAGATTGAGTTATACGAGCGGCAATAGAAATTTTAAATAACTTAGACCACAATTTATCCCAAGCAGAGACAGGAAGTGATAAAAATAAGCCTGTTTCCCAGGCTAGTTCTGTAAGAGATTTAGGTTGTTCAATAACAGGCGATAACAGCATCTTATAAATGTGAGCAGCTTTAGGTTTATGTTCTTGAGAGATACTATATAACGGTGTAAGTGGAATAAGTGAGGGAGAAACAGAAGAAAAATTATGAGAGGTTAAGTGGGATTGCAAAGCTGTTGAAACCAAAAGGTATTCATGGAGAAATGTGTCAGGTAAATGATATCGCAATTGTAACTCAGGGAAGGGAATAATAGAATTTTGGTGAATCAATTGATGAATAAAAATAATTCACTTCTCCTTCCAATGTTTGTGATGAAATGATTTACGTTTATATTTAAGAAATTTATTATACCAGATAGAAGAGGATAAAAAACATTGAAAAGGATCTAGACCATAATAGAATATATTATATATTAAATGTTGGGAATATTTTAAAATAGGATTATCTGATATGAAAGTACAATTAGACATGTATGTTACATTTCAAAAAGAAAAATCTTTTAATAAGGAGCGTTCAAAAACAATCCAGTGAGTAAAAGGGATAGCAACAAAATCATAAATTAGGGCAAAAAATTGTCGAATAAAAAATGCAGAATGATAAGATTTAAAATCAGGAAAACGCACACCGCCTTCTGATTTGGGATGTTTAAGTTTCAGAAGAGCAATGCGGGGGTGTTTGTTATTACATAAAAACTTTGTACAAATAGAGTTAATTTGTGAAAAATATGAAATGGGGATCCGAAAGGGTAACATAGATAGTGTATAGAGGACATAATGAACAATCATCATTTTAATAGTATCTAATCTACCCCACCATGACAAATGAAGAGGGGACCAGGAAAGTAGGAGTGACTGTATTTTGGTAGTTAGTGCATTAAACGTGTATCTAATTGTGGCAGACAAGGTAGAAGAAAACCAAATACCAAGGTATTTAATTTTTGTGGGACACCAAGTAAAATTAATATCATTAAACATATATTGGTAACAGAGAGAATTCAAACGTAAGACTTCTGTTTTAGAAAAGTTAAATCTATATCCAGAAATACTGGAATATAACTGGACCTCATCGAAAAAAGGAGGAAGGGCGGTATTGGGATTAGACATAGACATATATATCAAGATATCATCAGCGTATCCTGACATTTTGGTTTCTATGGAATTATGTATAAAGCCATAAATAAGTGTATTGACATGAATACGTTCAAGGAAGGGTTCAAGACATAAAACAAATAACAAGGGTGAAAGAGGGCAACCCTGACGTGTACCCCTAGATAAAGAAAACATTTTTGAGAAGCGATCATTTACAAAAATACTAGCATGGAGCAAGAATATAACAATTTAACATAAGAAATAAAAGACGGACCAAAACCAAACCATTAAAGTGTTTTGAACATAAATTGCCAATTAATTCAATCAAAAGCCTTTTCGGCATTTAAGGACAACGCTGCAAGAGGATACTTAAATTTTTTCCCGAAGGAAATAACATTGGCAAACATACAAGCATTATCCACAGCCAATCTGCCCTTAACAAAACCAGCTTGATCAGTTTTGACCAATAATGGGATAATAGTGTCAAGTCGAGACGCAAGATATTAAATCTTGCAATCATAGTTAATTAATGATATGGGACGATAGTTTTTACAAAGGGAATGATCTTTATCAGGCTTGGGAATGAGAACAATCAAGGCTTCCATAAAAGAACCAGAAGCTTTAGATTCAACAAGAAATGAGTTAAAAAGAGCCAGAAGTTTGGGAGCAAAAATAGAGGAAAAAGTAGAACAAAAATTCAACAGAAAGGCCATCAGGACCTGGCGCTTTCGATTTCTTTAAAGATTTAATGGCATCAGTTATCTCTTGAAGAGTAACTTCTTTTCCTAGTAATTCAAATTCATCAGGTGGAGAAGGGAGTTTAGGAAGACCTGAAAAAAAGGAGTGCAAATTTTGATTAGAGGGATTCGTATCATCAGAATAAAGTGATTGGCAATATTCATGAAATGCAGTAGCAATATCTCCATCAGAGGACACTAAGATGCATTTAAAATGGGTCCAATGTTTTTACATTCAAATCTGACTTTTAAGTAGTTGGCCAGCATCTAACCTGCTTTATTTTGGCCCTCGTGATATTTAGATTTAATTTTAAGAAGGACATTGCAAGCATCAACTGTAGCGAGTTTGTTAAGAACAGATTTGGCCATAATTAGTTCATGAAGAGCAGAGGGAGATTTGGAAGTAAAATAAGTATGTTCCAACAGTTTGAGTTGTTGTAGTAAAGCTGTATACTTGGTCTTCGCAATGTTCTTCTTTTTTGCTGAAGGCACTGAGAGAGGCCTTAAAAGAATCCCAATTATTAGGAATAGAGGTGTCTGAGAGATTATTGATAATAAAAAATTCATTAATAAAAGCAGTAGCTGCAGTAATAAAAATGGCATCTGATAACAAACAATTATTACGTTTACAACGACCAAATTTTGAAGAACTTAGGGAAAGGTCCAGAACAGAAAGGACAGGAGCATGATCAGAATTAAAAATAGATCCAATTTCCGAAGATTGAATAGATGGAAGTAAGGATTTACTAACCAAAATATAATCAATTCTGGAACGAGTTTGATGAACATTGGAAAAAAAAGTAAATTCAAGGGAATCAGGGTTACAGGTCTTCCAAACATCATATAATGAATGAGAGGCAATGGCAGATTGAAATGATTTGTGGGATTTATCTGGATTAAATTTACACTTAGATTGTCTACCAGAGAAAGGATCCATCCATTGGTTAAAATCACCAGCAACAATAATATTCGGACTGTCAATGGAGGGAAGTAAAATCTTAATACTATTCTAAAATTCCGGATCTGGTTTAACTGGGCCATATATATTCAATAAAACTAGTTTTTTATTTTGTATAACAACCTTAGCCATTACCCATTGTGCATCAGTATCACTTTGTGTAGATACAATTTGTACAAGCAATGACTTATGAAACAATATAGCAACACCCCTTTTCTTATTAGATGCAGGAGAATAAACAACTTGACCCACCCATTGTCCTTTTAACTTAAGCGATTCTGCTTCATTACAATGCTTTTCTTGAATGAAGGAAACCTGAGAATTTAATTTTGATAAATGAGAAAGTACCTTTTGTCTTTTGATGGGGTGTCCAAGACCACGAACATTCCACGTAACAACATTACACATATTGGAAGGCTGGAGGGGTAATGCATGAATGGAGATGATACACTTCAGGGAAACAGCTGGAAGGAGAAAAACACCACATATGAGATGAAGAAAAAAGACAAGTTATATAACAATAAACAGTAATCATGGACACATGCAACATGTAGATCATCATCACGCAAAAGAAACAAATGTAAAAAAAAGAAAAGGGAGAAGAATGAAGAAAGGAAAAAGGAATAGAGAAGAGAGAAGATAGATCAAGGAAAGAGATCCAGATCTAAGAGGGAAAAGCAATGAATGAAGCATGGGGCACAACAGCACCAACGACAGATGGAATAACAGAGAGGAAGATATAAAGAGATAGAATTATGAACAGCCATAAAGAATTAGATAAAGAAAAGAGATAGGAAATTTAGAGACGGTGAGAAGAACCATCAGCAAAATTCATTGAGAGGCTTTGGAGAAAAGACTTCAATTTAGTAGGATCGTCAAAAGAACGTGTGGAGCCCTTGTGAGTAATTTTACCAGGCAAGGATGAAGAATACCATAACGAATATGCAATTTTCTCATCTGGGGGCGAAGAGCCAAAAATTATTTTCTTCTTGCATTAGTGGCATTGGAGAGATCTTGTGAAAGATTGACGGTATGACCAGACCATATGAGGCGTTGCTTCGTTTTAGCTGCTGAAAGAACACGCATGAGATCAGTAAATTCCAGAAACAGCATAATGATTCCTCTGGGTCTGGAAGCATTTGATTGAAAACGTCCAATACGATGTGCCTGTTGGATATTTTGTGAAAGTTCTGGAGGAAGATCCAAAAGTTCTGACAGAAATCTCTTTAGGAAAAGAAGAATGTCTGGACCCTCAAGATTTTCTGGTTGTCCATTAAGACGTAGGTTATTACGTCTATTATGATTTTCAAGATCCTCAGTGTGAAGCTTGAGACGGTGGATTTCCTGCTTCAAAACAGGGATCTTGGTAGATACATCGTGTAGATCACTAATACGTTGCTCCATATCAAGTACCTTAGCTTCCATACTAATCCACCTGTCTTCTATTTGCTGGAGTTTCTCATTAGTTGTGGACATAAAAAATTTCAACCCCCTCACCTCATCTAAAATGGTATCAAGGACAGGATTCTGAGATGATAAGATGGGAGAGGGGGGTCATTCTTAGCTCTCTTGGGTTTAGTACCTGAAGACGAGGCTCTGACAGAAAGTGGAGCTTCACTAGCCATCGTGAAATGTCGAGAACGACGAGAAGTAACTTTTAACAGAGATTTCAAACTGCCCATAAGTTTATTAAGAACACAACATAGGTATGTGGGGATCCAGAAAACAATGTCATTAATCAGGGAAAAATATGTCACCCTCCGTCTGCACTCTGAGAGAAGAAAAAAGGTACACAGTCAACATCCAGAAAGAGAGTCAATGCAGATGGATAATAAAAAGTGGAGTGTGAGGTATCCTCATGAGGCAAAAAAATAGTGATGGAAAAATTATCAAAACAGTCATAATGTACCTCATACTGTTGAAAAAAAGCAAGAAAAACAATGTTGCCGTACGTTTAAGTAGACAAAGTAGACAAGGGTTATCACAGAGGCTGGAAGGTGTGACATGGGTAAAAAGGTAGCAACATGCATTTTATATGAAGAGGAGACCAGAAGCTCAAAAATAGAATAAAAATGAGCAACAGATTAGAGGGTTTCCATGCATATTAATACATTGACTGATAATGTTGATTGAGGAGATCAAATTCAATAGAAAACGTAGTGAAGAATGCCTTATGTATAACCTCTACATTAGAGGATCAATAGGACGTATAAAACATTGCAGTCTTAGATTGGAATATTCGTATTCCTGGAGCAGTGTTTCAATGAGAGACGGCAATTCGAAAAATAAATTGATGATGGGAGGAAAACAAAAAATAGAAAAACACGTTGCCGTGCGTTTAAATATGAAAAATGCCGGTTTACCTGAGGAGAAAGCGGGTGAGACGAGCGGCAACCACAAAATGGCGTCCGCTCGCGTTTCAATTAGGCAAAATCACCGCCGCTGGTTCGTCGAGAATATGGTCAGAACGGCTCCATGTGCCGTTCTGACCTTTCAGGAACCTAAATCCAGCACCCATTCACGTAGAAATCCACAAAGAAGGCTGAATTTTTGTAAAAGAGCCCCGCAGTCGAGCAGAGCACAGGTCAGAGCCGCCGTCTTGCTGCAGCGCATGACCACGCATCCCTGTACCACGCTGTCTTAACCACGCAAGTCTTAGCCATGCATAT
Organism: Triturus cristatus; assembly: GCF_964204655.1. Classification (NCBI taxonomy): domain Eukaryota; kingdom Metazoa; phylum Chordata; class Amphibia; order Caudata; family Salamandridae; genus Triturus; species Triturus cristatus. The sequence goes on along the minus strand of NC_140591.1, from coordinate 1,237,550,598 downwards.
GCCTTTACCACACATGAATTTACAACGAAATATGCGTTGGTAAGGCATGTGTGTCAAAGACATATGCATGGTTAAGACTTATCAGGTAAGTCTTACCCCCAAACCCCGCCCTGCCCTGAGACCTAAAACTACCCCCTCTCTCCTGAAAACCAATCCCCTCCCCCTGAGCCCTAAAAACATCCCTGCCACCCAAGCCCTCAAAACTACCTAGTCCTCACCTAAGCCCTGAAAACTACTCTGCCCCACGAGCCCTCAAAAATGACCCTGCCCCCCCTAAGCCCTAAAAAGTATCCCAATACCTGCCACCCGCATTAAACTGTAAAACAGCCTCCAGGACCCTACACTGAGACCTAAAATTGCCCTCTCCCCCAAACTCTAAAAACTTCCCTGTCCCCCAAGCCCTAAAAACTACCCTGCCCTCAACTAAGCCCTAAACAATACCCAGACCCCCTGAGCCCTAAAAACATTGCTGAACCCCAGCCCTGAAAACAAGCCCACCCTCACAGCTCTAAAAACTACCCCCCAACACTTAAGAACTACCCCACCCCCCAAGCCCGGCCCCAACCCCACTCACCTCACCGCGTCCTCTCCTGATCCTTCCTGCTTCCGCCCAGCAGGAGCTAGACCATGCACTGCCTTAACCACGCATATGCGTGGTTAAGGCAAGCATGGTAGCGCTTGCATTGTTGGAACATGCATGGCTCTGCCCGCGTTGTTCCGACTGTTTCCCTCTGAGACGTAATATAGTCCATCACACACATCAGCTGAAAGAGTCCTGTCTCTCCTGGAAACTACAGCCAGGCGGGCTACAGCACGAGAGCTGGTTGGGGTGGTCGCTGAAGCCCTTTTAGCCCAATAAGCATCTGCCTACTGGCCTTTCCTGTTAAAAGGTTTTATTAGTCTCACTTAACAGGGCCTTCATTCCATATGTGAGGAGCATGCATGGAGTGAATATGTATATTTAAGATGTGTGAAGTAGGATGAGTGTGGACAGTATGTTGGTGCTTGCCTGACAGTGAACTTGAATCCATTTTGAAAATGTCTTTCTGTGTGATGGAGGTTTCAGAAAAAGATATTCAGGTCCTTTGTTGGACCTGTGACCAGGCTCTATGACATTGTTTTTCTCTTCCCCAAATCTTTCACCGTAGCTGGTGTTCAGAGTGACATTTCCTCTCCTTTATAGTTTTGCCCCTGAAACCTTATCAAGGCACTCCTAGTTTCACACCTCTCCCTGCCTACACAGTCTGTACAATAGATGTGGTTCGGCTTTATGGTCCTAATAAAAAAATGCATGTCATCGATAAAATCAGCCTGAAAGAGCTCCTGTGGCAGGCAACTGTTTCAGGCCCTAATCCTGCACTGGGCATTTAGATGGCGTATAATAGGATCTTACTGGGGAAGTCACCCAAAATGTGAACATTGCACAGGCTGACAGGTTAGCCTGTGAGTACATTCTGGGCTGTCGTCCTGCTTACGGGTGACAGGAATTCTGCTCATCCAGAAAATAACCGCTGACAGGTGTGGTTGGGAAGATTGCTGTGCTCCAATGCTTTATCTCTGATATCTAGCGCCCATCCAGGTTTGGACTAAACCCGAATAAAGACACCTGCAAGGAGAGCTCTGAACTTCATGTGCAAAGTAGAGATGCGTACCGAAGAGAAGGGAGGTGCTTTTTACTACAACAGAGAGCCTGCCTTTGGAGCCAACTGCCTGCAGGGGCTGAGAGCAGTGCTTAATTTGTAAAATATGAAGTGCAGGTGCTCAAATGTTTGTCGGAGGCCACACCTACTTTTTCCCAGCTCCACACACTTCCTCCACTGGCTCCACCAGCTTACTCTATTGACTCCACCCACATCCTGAACTGGCACTGCTAAAAGTCAGATGTAATACCAAATCTGAACTTCAGCAAGTGTGCCTTCCTCATAGTAAGGTTTTGATAGGAGGTTCCAAACATACACATTTAAAAAAGAAACTTCAATGTAATGAATTTAGGGATCAGGAAGTATTATAGATATTTTGGACTCAGGTTTTGTTGCACGTCACACTAGAGAATATTTTTGCTCCGGAGCAAAATAGAGTACATTTTAAGCATAACCTTGCCCTAAAAATTACAAACATCGCTCAAAGGTGTTGAACAATCATGGACGTGCAACGCCCTGTTTGGGATCATAATGTAGCAGATGCTTTAATACTGGGTGAAGATTCAGCTCAAAAAGTATGAGTCAGACAAACTCAATGCACAAATGGGTGCAATGTCTGATATTTATGTGTTTCTCTCATCTTCATTGCTTGATTTTGCTCTCCAGAAAGTGTTCATCATAGTCGTTGAAATGTCATTCATAATTACACTGAAATAACTGAAATTATGAAAATGGCACTCATAGGAATCTGAAACCTTGGCAGCTATCCAGTAGGTGTCTAAGTCACTGGGCGAATGGTGCACTGCAAGGAGAGCAGAAGGGCATCGCTACCTGGCAAATGAAATTCTCCACTGTGAACCCTGCTGCCAAGAGAAGAACACTTCCTTCCAGACTTGGCTGTTCCATAAGTAAAGACATTAGGAGAGGGGCTTCTGTATTCGGAATGCACAGAGATCAATGTTGAAAAAAATGGGGCACTGTGGGGATTTAGCACAGACTGCCAATGGAAGGGGGCACAGTGAAGGGATTGCAATGCGCTGCCAATGAAAAAGAGGGCAGTCTGTGGCTTTCATACAGACTGCCAAATGAATGGAGGCACCTGATCTTAAATAGTCTGAGAATGCCGCTGCCCGCGTCCCTAGCAGTGGGACATCAGCAGGGCAGCATTTTAGTGGCCGCCCGTCGGAGCCTTCCCCCCCTTGCTGCCTCGCGCGCGAGGCCTACGCCCACTGGGTTATGACCCCCTATAGTGTCGAGCTGGAGGCGGGCCGTTGGGGGCGGGGGGCGCGGCTTGCCCCCCTACTTAGGGGGCCCTCTCGCCCAGTTCCTCCTCTGTTTCCTGCGCGCCGCTCCTGCCTGGACACGCGTTTTCTCTGTTTCCTGTTGCACTCCTGGCCACGCGGGATCGTGGTCTCCTTTGTGGCGGCGTCGCGTTTTGATTGTGGTCGGCAGAGTTGGTGCGACGGGGCGTGGTGCGGAACGGGATCCCGAGGTGAGGTGTCTGGGGCCGGGGGAGCGTGTGGTCGCTGCCGGTGGTTGGCGCAGGGAGGCGTGTGTGCTTTGTTCGGCCTGCCTTTCCCCGCGCTAGGTGCCGGTGGTTGTGTGCGCTCCCCGGGCAGCGGTGTCTGGCGCCTCCCTCGGGTATGCAGGGGTTTCCGTGAGTCCGGAGTTTGGTGGGCACATCGCCCGGTTCGAGCGTGGTGATGTGCTCGTTGGAGGCTCCATCTGGTGGCTGGCTGGCCCGCTTTTCGACCGCCCCCCCCCCCCCCCCAGTGCGTCGTGAACACGTTTGATCGCATATATTTATAGGGGATGATTTCTTCCCTGTTGTTGACTGCAGGGGTGGTCGTCGGGTCGGTGCAGAGCGACTTTGTATGACCCGCGAGCTAATTGTTTGTCTGCGTGTTTTAGTTGTGAATACCCGGCTTTGATGAGCAGCTGGGCGTCGTTTCCGGAGAGGGCTTGCGCCTTTGGGTATGGATCGACAGAGGATCTGGAGCACCTGTGATAGTGTAGATGCTGTGGAATGCGCCGTGAGATGAACGCCCGGTGCCTAGTGTAGACATGGCAGGGTGTGTTGGCTACAGGCAGGGTCGCGGGAATTGTGTGCCAGCTCTTCAGAAATAGCATAAAGGCATCTAGGTGTGCATCCTGATAAGCCTGTAAAATCCCGAATGAGTCACAGGCAGCACAGAGGTTTCAAACATGAGGCTGTAAATATACTCTAGCTAAATGCCCACTCCCACATCCTCAATGCGTGTCATGGGGCCTACTGTACATTTTATTTGAAACACCCACACGGAAAAAATTTCTCCCCCGTAACATTGTTAATCACCATTGGCTTCAGCGGAATCACTCGCCACATAAAACCCTTCTTGGTTGCGGAAACGGTTGAGTGGTATGACAACGCAGCTTGCATTGATTGTTAGTCAAGCATCTTTTTGTTAAACAAATCTATCCATTGTTTTTCCCCAAAAATGTTCTACCATGCAATTATAAATTAACTGTAAATAAATCAAACCCGCCGTGTTTTTGAAATACAGAAGCACACCCGGCAGATTTCTGAATTTACACTGTGCACATGTTAATCATTCTCATTCTAGCGCAGCGTGGCAATAGTTTTCTCGCACATTGTAGAGCCCTGTTCCTGATGTCTCTTTGTGCTGTTGGGCTTGTGTTTGTGAATTCGGCGGAGGTGCTTCCGGGGTGCGCCTCATGCCAGCGAAGGGCCGGCGGCTGCGCCTAGAAGCCTTGAGCGGGCCTGCGTGGGAGCTATGCGTGACGGGATGCAGCTGCGCCGGGCACTTGCTAGCAACTGCGGGCTACCTCCCCATCAGAGCCGCGCTTGCCTCGGAAATGAGGAAATGACTTGGGGTCCATGTGGCAGTGGAGTTCGACGGGACAGGGTTGTTATGGCCGTGGAATGAGCACTGCGTCTAAAAGCTACCGGATGGCCTTTGTTTGCGAGCGGTCTCATCTGGCTGCGGGAACAGCGATAGTCACGTGGGTCATAAGTTGGCAAATCTCTTCTTTACGATCGGGATATTCGAGCATTGGAGGTGGTGCCCAGCCCCCAGTGCTGTGAAGTGCGTTTTTAACACGGCCCTCACGCAAAACGCGCCGATGCCTTTCTGGTCGATTCCGCGCATTCGAAACATGCAGCATGCCAATTCCCCAGTGCCGCGATGGGGGATTTATATACGGCGCTCCCGCGTAGCGCTCCAACACCTTGTGGCCTTCCGGCTGAATGCGCGCTATATATCTTGCATGATGCTAACCTCCTAGTGCCGGGATGTGAGATTTAATACGGCGCGGGCGTAAAGCGGCCAATACCTTCTGGTCAAATTCGCGCTAAATAAACAGGCAGCATGTAGGGGTTGGCTGCTTAGAAGGTTGATGGTGGAGCCAGGGGTGCATTGTGCATGGGCCTGCTGAGATGAGTGCCGAGTAGGTTATAGTTGGGCTCGTGTCATGCACGGGGGTCAGTGGGTGGTTGCGTTTGAGAGAGGCATCCTTGTTATTGACAGATAAAAAATTTTGATTTAAGGTCCCAGATGCGACGGCGTGCTGCGAGTTTAAATGCGGCGCCAAGCAACGCGCTCCGTGATGTGGCAGCACACATCGTCAGTGGACGTTTGGCTACACCTGAAGGGTTTTAAGAATGTTATCAATTTTACGATAATGCCTGACATTCTTAGGGCTTCTCCGTTCTTTGTACACTTTTGGTTGCACGGAGGGATAAGGCGAATGTTTATGTCCGTGTTCAGCATACTGTATCCTGAGGACCGGGATGACTCAGCTTCAGTAAGGGACGCTGTAGAGGGCAGTCACTACATGCGCCGTATTGCCCAGTCCTCCCCGATCCCTAAGACTTAGAATGGGGGAAATGATTCTTAGTCAGTCATCAAAAGAGGTACTGATGCATTAGGGACTCTGCGTGGGTAATGAGGTAATTACGCCAGACTGCCGTGTCCATAGGTTAGGTTGATTGCAGTGAGTGAGCTGCCGCCTTAGATCGGAGAGTCCAGGTTCGAGCTCAGAGCCGTTCGACATCCGGGAGCTTGGTCCCATCGAACATCCCCCCGCGCTTAACTGAGGGTTTTGAGTTGGTAGCTGGCCCCTTGTAGAGCCAAGTTTTAACTGTCCGAGTCTCGCTCACGCCAGGCCACACATAAATGTCAAGATAGTTTGTGATCTTCCTGGAGAGAGACCAGGAATTTGTATAGTGTATCATTTCTATTCAATTCAAATACATTTCATTGATTTAGACCTCTTCTGAGATCAACAATTTGAGAGGTCTTTTGACTTCGGTGTAGTTAGTTCAGAGTGTTAAGAGGCCTGCTGCAAAGAACGTGTGCCAAGTAGATAGCAGAGTGCAGTGCGTATGATGCAAATGGGCCAGCAGGTTACTGTGTTCAAAAGAGGCATCCTTTTGTGACTTGCAATGTAGATCTTTAAGCCCAATAGTCAACAGTGAATTCAGTGCATCGGAGAGTGTGGTTATGAAGACTTGGTCACGGTAGAGGGGGACAGTGAGAGAATCTGGGGTGGAGGCGGCAACGAACATTGTTACACAGGGCGCTTTCGCCGGTCGGCATCACCGCTCACCGCGGGAGTCCTACAACACTTGAGTCATTCCACCCACAACAAGCACAATGCGCAGCGGAGTGTGTTGATGTTATAACTATGTGGGGCCAATGATTGTTGGGGGCAATTATATTCCTCCTCGCCTATGAGTGTAAGTGCAAATGCGGCAATATGTCAAGCGCTCCTAGGCCTTCGGGCCCATGGCGCACTGGTTTCCTGTGCATTGTTTACTTATCCGCAGGTTGGGGATCAACCAATAATTGGGCTTGTTGGAGGTAGTAAACCCCCCCCCCCCCCCTTTTTGTAGTAAATATAGGGACGCAATGGCTGCGATGAATATGTAATGTACCTGGGCTCATGCGTAGCGTTTCAATGCCTTGACATCTACATACACGTTACATTTGTAGAATAGATAGGTAACTCACAATGTGCGTTAGATTAATGCTAGTGAGGGCGGAGCGACCAGGTGTCCACGGGGCTGAATGCCATAGTCAGTGCCGGAGCAAGCTGGGTAGCCCGGCAGATTAGTTTTTTCCCAGAGGCCACCATCACTATTCACACTATTGTCCCCAAGCTTTCCTTTGGTTCCTGGCTTCATGTTGAAAATGCATGGCTTTATATTTCTAATGTACTCCTTTGCGGCCCACTCGCCATTTGACTAGGGAAGTAGGCCCAGGCTGATTGTGATTAAGTTTTTCACATGTGGTCAAAGATTGGTAAAGGTTGGATTTGAAATACACGGTTGTTGGATAGGCACCAGGGCCAGATGACATTCCAGTGCATTGTGTCCTGGGAACCAAGGATAGGGTCCAATTTTGTAAGCACGGGGAGCGGTAAATATTTGGTGTCACTCATGAGATGCACTGTGTTGGGGTGAATGGTATCTGAGAGTTTTACTCCTGCGAATAGGACATTGCCGAATAGGCAAGCCAATGGCACATCAAGGGGTCCTGGTGCAAAATCTAGAAAGTCAATTTGTTAAGTAACCCACCAATACTGCTCTAACTTATACATTCAGCGATGTTAATGTGTTGACGTGAAATGTTCACCTTGGCCACGTCACGACCCACAAGAATAAAACTACATGTGGCTTCCCCAGGGATCCTCTACAGGGACACCCTTTGGTGGAACAAGGTTTAGCGCACCAGGTCACCTATATTGGAACCCCCCCACCTCCAGAGATTAGGTCCGCACAGACCTCATGACTTCCCGCAAAGTCTTTACAACATGGCTAGTTAGACAGGTACATGAGTAACATACCACCCTAACCGGTTTCAGAGTAGCGCCAGGGAACCAATTTGGTACGGGGCCCATCAAATTTGGTATAACATAACAAATGTTGGATTGGTTTTCATAATCTTTTAGGAGCAGAACATAATGTGTTTGTTGCACAAACTGAGAGATTCGAAAACAGCTGTGTAACCACACAGGATGTTTCACAAGGTGACAGCAAGCCGTACTGTGGGAATAAACAAATAACGAAAAAAGAATTTACATTATTTTGAAATTAATTGAATGGAAGTCAACAAGTTTAACAATATGTTGGACGGATAGTTATGGTTAAAGGTGAGATAAGGTTACATTGTTTAACAAAAGCAATCCTAAATTGCAGTGCAAGTTCATTTGAGTTCATTTCTCTCCAGTTCCCTGGGAAAGGTTTGGGGGGGCCAGGGTGATAGTTGTTACTAGTTTAGCTTTGGGCCAATGGTAGTTTTTGTCAGCCAGATTCGGAATAGCTGGTATTGCAGGACACCAGAGGCGGTTGTGTGTATGTCCAAGTTAGGGAAGGGCATGCTTTGCCGATTAATTGATTAAAGGAATAAAGTCGCATGGTCTAGCTCGAACAGAGCAACTGTTACTAATCGCAATGACATGGGTTCACACGCACTCGAGAGCCCCCCCCCCTTTGCATTTATTCCCTGGTATCTTTGGCCCATAATGCAGCATTTATTAGGATTATCCGGTACTAGGGGGGATTCTCGTGGGCATTAGTTCCACGCCGGTGGGTACAAAGGGACGAAGCTGTGTCCCATGTGGGGCAACAGGATAAGGGAAGGTATACATGTAGATATATGTTCCCGGGCAGCAGGTGTACAAATATGTCAAGGTTCAGCCTAAAACCCAGTCTCAACCATGATGCAATGGTCAGCTTGTGTAAAGGTGTAACACAGAAACTGAGCGACCAATGTTATCATTGTAGGTTCAGCGCTTGAGTCAAGAGATGCTGCTGTCTCTCATCTTTGCCTTGCTATTTAAAAACAGCTGGGGGTAAGGTTTCACGCAAATTAGTCATAGTAGCAGCTTAGTATTATAGAAAAGTCAGCAGCCGGTGCTGTGTTGAGGCAAGTTGTAGGCCTGGGTTTTGTGTGTCATACATAACGTCTTGAAGGTATTTTGTGAGTTGCATGCTTAAGTCAAGAGATGTGGCTGCCTTCAGCCAGCCTAGGTTAACACCCATCTACTCCAAGCTAATTGTTCTTGGTGGTATTGGGCCGCTTTTACACAGCCCAGTATATCGCCCCTGGGGTTGTCAGTGTCGTGAATTACTAAATCTTACTGAACTGGAGGTGTGGCCGGGTTTTACACTAGCAGAAGTTTGGGAGTGCAAGCCTCCACCTAGGGGGTGGCTGGCTGAATCTGATGAACTACTTCAAATGGTTCATGGCACTGCACGTGGGAGAGTGGCAATGACCTGTGCATACTTCAACCAGACTCCCGTGAACGGCATGCCCTCAGCTACATGGTGATGATTGAGAGAGCAGAGAGCGACCATACTTCTTGAATTGTGCACTTAAACTTGCTAGTAATGGAAAGGGCTTAACACCTTCTGAAATGAGCATGACCAGAGATGTGCTGCTCTCCACAGACATTTGACAGGTTAATGGGCAAGGCTGGCGGAAAAGCCAGATGTATTGTCGTCATTTAAGGCGGACGTGACCCAGGTATTGGCGTGATAGAGGCACTGCCTGCTATGAAGATATGAACGAAATCATCACTGGGGCTCACAACTTATTATTTGATTAAATAAGACGTTTCATTTTCAAGCCACGATGTCGGTGCAACGAATTACCTATAGTACAGCAACAACGGTATAACATGGACTGTAGGCAAACCTATTAACTCCTTTCAGCAGCGATAAAGTCCCGAAGCTAGCTTCTATTCAACAGGCAAGGAAAGTGGTTACGCTGTCCCAGTGGAGAGTAAGAAAAGATTGGGATACACAGCGGGACTAGTATGAGACGCTATCGTCGAATACAATGTAACATAATTTGCAAGTAGAAAGGCTAAAACAAGGAGATGTTGCTAGAGATATGGGTCAGTTTGTAATAAACAATAGGATAATAAGTTGTGTAAGGAAGAAATTGAGACACCGGTGATGTCAGCTTGTGTTTATATACGTAGGTAAAGTGGTTAACTCACACGTTACCTTCACCCTGCTTATTGTACTGTAGCTGTTGGGAACACAATTCCTAGCCAGGAAGGCACCTAATTTGGCCAATTGAAAAATCTTATTAGGATTGCAGGTCCACGAGCGCCTATTTCACCAACGCCTTGTTACCCATGCCATATTTTCCAGCCTGAGAAACAGATTTAGGTGTTGCTCTTCTCGCTCAGCTCTCCTTGGAGCCAGGGAGGTGGGATACGTCCACAAATTTAGTCCTCGAGCGGAGAGATGTATGCTTCGGCAGCTCAGTCAGTCAGTACCCTGGACGGGGTGCACCTGTCCAGGGTAGGGATGGACATGTTCCTGCTTGACGTACAGGAGGCACTGGCTAGCAAGGGACATCAGTAACACCTATTAGGAGAGGGGGGCTCTGGCAGCGACGGTAGCCTCCCCAGAGCTGTGGCGGAGTTACAGGGCGATCTGGATGCAGACGGGTACAGTAAGGGTACCTCTGCGACAGGCGGTACAGTAAGGGTACCCCTGTCCGGCACAGTAAGGGTGCCCGAGCCAAGGTCCAGGAGCCGAAGGGGGTTCTGGGAAGACCGCGACGGCGCCCCGTTAGTCCTTCGGGCGGTTGGGGGGCCTGACCAACCGGGGGTGTGCCACAACACGCTCCGCCCCTGCCGGAAGGGGCGGGAGTAGGAGACAGATCACGTGACCCAGTGGATGATCTGTAAATAATTATGTGCCACACTGCCGGGCATCGACCCACCGTGTGTGCTGGCTCACCAGGCGGGCGGAGCAGCAAGGGGCTGCCTGCCCTGGATCGCCCGTAAGATAACCCGATTTTATTATCATACTGTGTTGTATGAAATAAACCTGCAGCAGTTCTTCACCCACAAATAAAGTGTCAGTGTAATCTTTGGGTGACGTCTGTGTATGCGTGTTGACTGAAGCGGATGACGGTGTGGTCACTATGCCGCTGCCCGCGTCCCAAGCAGTGGGACATCAGCAGGGCAGCATTTTAGTGGCCGCCCGTCGGAGCCTTCCCCCCCTTGCTGCCTCGCGCGCGAGGCCTACGCCCACTGGGTTATGACCCCCTATAGTGTCGAGCTGGAGGCGGGCCGTTGGGGGCGGGGGGCGCGGCTTGCCCCCCTACTTAGGGGGCCCTCTCGCCCAGTTCCTCCTCTGTTTCCTGCGCGCCGCTCCTGCCTGGACACGTGTTTTCCCACCCTTTCCACTTACCCCACGTGTCAGGCACAGCGCGTTATTGGAATGCTTTAATGTTTTCTTTTTGCGTTGCAGGCGGAGTTACAGGGCGATCTGGATGCAGACGGGTACAGTAAGGGTACCTCTGCGACAGGCGGTACAGTAAGGGTACCCCTGTCCGGCACAGTAAGGGTGCCCGAGCCAAGGTCCAGGAGCCGAAGGGGGTTCTGGGAAGACCGCGACGGCGCCCCGTTAGTCCTTCGGGCGGTTGGGGGGCCTGACCAACCGGGGGTGTGCCACAACACGCTCCGCCCCTGCCGGAAGGGGCGGGAGTAGGAGACAGATCACGTGACCCAGTGGATGATCTGTAAATAATTATGTGCCACACTGCCGGGCATCGACCCACCGTGTGTGCTGGCTCACCAGGCGGGCGGAGCAGCAAGGGGCTGCCTGCCCTGGATCGCCCGTAAGATAACCCGATTTTATTATCATACTGTGTTGTATGAAATAAACCTGCAGCAGTTCTTCACCCACAAATAAAGTGTCAGTGTAATCTTTGGGTGACGTCTGTGTATGCGTGTTGACTGAAGCGGATGACGGTGTGGTCACTATGAGAAATGGCACAGAGGGCTGGGCAGAAAGTGGTTAATCAGAACAGAAGGTGTTCTCTGCAACCACCAGGCCCTCGCTGTCCACAGAGAAGGCATCGCTCCCAGAAACCCCCGTATTTCACATACACTGACCAGTGTGCCTTCATCTGGCCACTTTATATCCACATGGGGGCAGAAAATGCTCGCACCTCCCTCACCTTGCCACCCCTTCGATCTGCCACCAGTATTTTAAACTACCCTGCTGCCCTCGCCCCTCACTGGCTGGCAGGCAGTCCTCGTGTCTGCATTTATTCCCCACTACACCCAAGCCCCTGTAATCTAGCGCCAGTACCACCCAGTGCATTGCAGCCCTTTCTCTCGGGAGTGCCAACGTCTGTTTCCCTTTCTCTTTACCAGTACTGCCCACTGCCCTTCAGCCCTCTTCTACCAGTGCAGTGCCAGACATTCATTTCCGCCTGCATTCCCCATTGCTAGGGCCCCTTCTTAACAGTTAGCATTTCCAAATAGCAACCATTGTCTTCCCGGGCTTTACCTCGGAACTGCCCACACCCCTGTTTCCCGTTCTCTTAACCAGTCCCTCCCACCATCTCCTCGAGCCCCCTTCTTTCCGTATGGAGCCCCTTTGTCACGCAGCCTGACTTCAGGGTTCCTCGCTGCACGACAGCCCCTGCTCCCTCTGAGTACTGCCCACTGGCCTGCTAGCGTCCTCTCCCTGCCAGCGCCCTTGCTTGTCACTCTGTTCTCCCCACTCCTTCCGATGTCATGCCATGCTCACAGACAGGGGTTAAAATAAATTAAGAACAAGCATTTGCAATGCAATAGGTCTCGCATTTACGCGAGTTTGAGCTACTGATATTGCAAATGACAATGCCTTTTATTTTTGTTTTCGTTTTTAAAACATAACTAAAAGGCATTGTCATTTACAATGCCAAAAGCTTAAACTTGTGTAAACGCGAGACCTATTGCATTGCAAATGCGTGTTAGAACTGCTGGTGCTAAGCACCGGCAACACCCGGGCCATGTAAAGCCCTCCCGGTATTCATATCTTACTACGGCGCACGCTCTTTATAGCAGATCTCGTCAGCAGGAAGGTGCGTTTACTGGAAAAAATGCTAAATTCCCTTTCTAATTAACGTGGCGGAATCAGTTAAATATTCAGCGGTGTCTTCGAAAGGTGGATAGGGCCGATTCAGAGCCCGCCACCTAGCGAAATGTTGCCACTGAAAGGCCGGTAGTGAGGACAGTATGTCATATGCAAGGAGGGCAGGTCTGGGGCAATGTTAATTATGTTAAACCAGTGCCTCCGAACGGCGATGGAGGCTAGAGCAGACATCACAGGGTAGAGAAGTGGCTTTAAAAGGCAGAATGGGCTGGGGCAGAGTCTGTCACGTGCCATGCTCGTGTCTGTAATGGAAGCCCGTTCCTTGTGACACTTTTGCCTCTGAACAGTGGCGTCGTGAACCCCCTCGGGGTGTTGTTGACAGTTGTTTATGAGCCTTCCCTGTTTGCAGCTCTGTAAGCAAAGGGCTTCAAAGGAACACAAGCATTGGCATTGCCAATAGGTCTCGCTTTTGGGACCTTATAAGTATTTAGTTATGCAACTGTTGCATGGCTAAACACTTATAAGGTTCCAAAAGCGAGACCTATTGGTTATGCCAATGCTTGTTTCAGATTTGGTATCGGGGAGGGACACAGGCTCAGGGAAATAAAGGGGCCCAGAGAAAAACGGAAGTACGGAAGACAGATGGGTGGAGAGATAGAGAGAGGGTGAAGGAGTGAGAGAGACAGGGGAACTGCAGGAACAAAGAGGGTTAGGAAAGGAGAGAGAATGAGATAGAGAGACTCAGAATGAGGGACACAGAAAATGGTTAGGACCAGAGAGAAACAGAGAGGGAGAGAGCAACAAAGAAATCCAGTAAGATTGAGAGAAGGGTGGGGGAGATAGAAAGACAGAAAGAAACAGCGAGCGCGCACACAGAAGCACCTAATCAGGCGCTGGGCTTGCTATATAGTCCACTACACATCTCTGTGTTTTTACTTTTGATGAGAAGTCCACATGTAATAGTGTTGCATTACAAATAAGCTAAAACACGACAACACACCGTGAAAGCAAACCAACATCTCATAACGGCTCATGCAATGTCTCTTGATGTGCTTTGCTGAGAATTTCAGAAGATGCTGTCCAGAATAGTGTGAAAAACGCACCCGGATTTTGACGACAAACAGTGATTTTGAATGTGCAGTCACAAGAAGCCAATAATATACACACCGACGCTGCAGAGGGGAGAGGCCAGGAGAAAGTCATCGCGATCGCGATCACTCTGAAAGCGAAAGTGATCGCGATCGCGATGACACGCTAAAGCAGCGGGGGGAGGGGCATGGTGCTGAAGGCTGGCGCAGAAAAGGCAGATGGCTGGGCTAGAAGGGAGGGGTAATGCGGGGAGCAGCTGTGCGAGTGCACGCCATCGTGCACTGACGCTTGTAGCCAGCACAAAAATGTGAGATCTAAAGTAGAAATGTGTGCAGCACTGCTACTTATGATAACTAAACATCTTCTTCACTGACTTTTCTTTTTGATTCCGTATCTTCCAAAACCTTTCTGAAAACCAAAAATAAGAAATGCAAGAATGGTATTATGGTCTTATTTAAAAGTAGTAGGCACGGTAAACTTTATTGTGATACAATGACCCCTCGTTTAAAGCATAGTTTAGTAGGAGAGGAGCAGTGTTTAAGATTTGGGAAGGAGAACGATTAGAAGAAGTTATTTTAGGTCAAGTCTACCCCAAACTAGGAGGGGCTAACTGGTTGTTTATAAGGATGTGCATTCTTCGTGTCACTGCAGTAATGTTCCGAAATTAGAAAAAACAGAAACCTGTATAATTCTGCCTGTGCGCGCCATCAATGCTGCTGACACCCACGTCTACTTTCACCAGACACGAAAATCTACGTCAGGGTGAAAGAAGAGTTTAGATAACTGTGCCACAAGCCCTCAAGAAGCAGCATGGTGCCGAGAGTTGATTAACCATACCAGTAAAATACCATAGGTGCTTATTTTAAAGTGCTAAAACATTCAACATTTCACGGTTTCCGATAATGATGTCCCAGCAGTCAATGCTTGAATTCAACCTAGGCTTTACTACAGAAAAGGTGCAGCTTTTGAGCCAGCATGAAAACTGCTCACTAGCCTCAAGAAATAGAAGCATACTCCCATCTCGCTGCTGGGCGGGTTCCCCGTCATGAAGAGTTATGTTAAACACCTCTGTGATCGTACATATGGCAATATGCCCAATTCATTCGAACAGGTCTGCCAAATTTAGTTGAACCCTTTCCCCAAGTTACCTTATACCAAGCCATTTTGCGCATCTTCAAGCACTGTCAGGGAAAGAATGTGTCCTTGTGTACCGTAACTGTGCTCATGTAAAGCGCTCCTATACCTTCGGCTCGAGTTTGCGCTATATAAATCTGTTTAAAAAAAAAAAGCAGCTAAAGCTATCTCGGCACCGGCCATCATGCTTAGAGAACTCTCTTTCTTGCATTACCGAAGGTATTGGAGTGCATTATATGAGCACTAGTTACGTTACACAAGGTGACACATTTGTTTGTAGGCACGGGAAGATTAAGTGATTTGTCCAGAATCGCAGGAAGCTGAGCTGACGCCGCGGCTCGAACCTGGTTCCCAGCTCCATTCAAAGTCGGCAGCTCTGGCCGTACGTCCACAATGTCTCCCGGGTCACATCATATTAAAAAATGCAGGCAGTTCCCGTTAGCACATTTTACTTGCAACGGAATACAACACCCCCTCAGCCACACCCATGACATGGGAGCCCACTTAAACGAAGCCTCAGTACCGGAGAGCAGTGCTTACCGGACTGTAAACAGTCTGAGGGATGTAGCCGATCCCGAGCCATGCTATGCTTCTGAGGAGACGCCTAATCCACGAGCACCGCCCCCTGCTCTTTGGGAACGTGCCATAACACAGGCCTGTCCCAGAGGGGAAACACGCTGGGCAATAGAAAAGGGGAGGAGACAAACGATGAATGTCGCTCGTGCAACAGTGGGTGAAAGCAGAATTAAGAAGGAGTTGTATTTCAGGCAATATGCACAAGCAACAGTAGAAACCTCAAGTAAACAAGCAGACAGTAGCGCTTGTAACAAGAAAGCTTGCGCTGTCTATGACGTCACTTAGAACCACGAGCTGAATAACACCCCCATTATTCACAGTTGCTATCGGTAATTTTATTTTGTATATTGAAGCTAACGAGGAGGGAGTAGGAGGGGGGAGTGGGGGCGGGCACAGTGGTGCGGGCCGCAGTTGTAAAAGGCAGGGAGAGGGTGAGATTGAGAAAGGGAAAGATAGGGATCAAAGGAAACAAGGACGACACCTAGCTAGACAATAGGGATGGCAAATGGTGTGCACTTTGATGTCCTCAGTGGCCGCGCGGCTCACTGAGGACATCAAAGCAAGTGATCAGGCAGTGCTTTTCAGGCTGCCAAATGGTGCGCGCGCCCGGGGCACATGCACTGTATTTGGCGGCCTGAAAAGCCACTGTTTGCACTTCCAAAACTGGCTTACTATAAGTCTCGCCAGAGCAGCGCTAAAGCGCTGTCTCAGACGAGACCTAAAAAGCAGGATAAGGCTATGACCTTCCGGCAACCTCGGAGCATTTCTCTGAGGCCCCGACTGGTGACCGTCAACACGCGCCAGTAAAAGCAGCATTTTCTTTTGTTACTCACTGCGTGGTGGCACTGCAGGACTGCCTTAATAAGAAGCCTACTGCTGTGTCACGTCATGCTAACTGGTGCTGCCGTGCTGGTGACTCCTGCGCAAGTGCGTGTGTGCTGAGGAAGGGTGTGGTCCAACGTCCCTGGAATAAAAAAAGGTCACGCACGGCACGTTTCCGCAGCCCC
The DNA here is from genome assembly GCF_964204655.1 of Triturus cristatus. Classification (NCBI taxonomy): domain Eukaryota; kingdom Metazoa; phylum Chordata; class Amphibia; order Caudata; family Salamandridae; genus Triturus; species Triturus cristatus. Next base: position 1,237,534,258 of record NC_140591.1, on the reverse strand, counting down.
CCACCCTCCATAGTAGAACCAATTACGGCCCAATCTTTGGCCCACCCACCCGCAACACTGCGATTCTGCGAGCAAACTGATTCACAATCTCATCATTGAGATTGATTTATTATCGGGCTGACGGGCTCTCTCTCTCAACACTGCACAAAACCGATGGACTCACTCCGGAGATTGACTGTCAAAGTGTGAAGTGACCACTGCAGGAAGGCAAATATATTTATTTTATTCTTTGACAAATGACTTATAGATAGTCGTGCAGTTGTAGACCCGGCCCTGATAAAAAGGTGCCGGTGCTAAGCACCAGAATGCACCGGCACAAATTAAGCACTGGCTGAGAGCTGAGCACCGGAGGCAAGATTCCTGGATACGGCTGAAAGCCCTGCCTGTCCTGCCTTGAGGACCTTCTCTTTTTTTAAACATTTCTTTACTGAAAAATTCAGACAGCCATGAACAGACATACAATCATAACGAAGAAAAAGGTAATGTAATATCTGCATTAATTTAATTTATACCCATCAAGGGACATGCTTAGTACAATCCAATCCTGGAAAAGCAGAGAGGCTAAAGGTCAACAATGAGGAGAAACCGGAAATGCCTGCTGCCTGGAATACACTAAAAGGGTGCTTAGAATGGGTAGTGACGGGGAAGGAAATGGGGGTGAAAGAAGGAAAAAAGAAAGAAAGCAAGCATTGGCGATGCCAATAGGTCTTGATTATACAAGAGCTATTGGCTTTGCCAATGTGTTTTAACCATGTTGTACATCAGTGTGGCTTCTGTTCAGCATGGCTAAATGTAAGTGGTGTGGGGGAGATTGGAGTGAGGTAGATTGGTGTAGAGTGGAATGGGGTACATTGGAGTAGAATGGAGTGAGGTAGACTGTGGTAGCGTTGAGTGAGGTAGGTCGGTTTAGAGTCGCGTGGAGTGATGAGATTGGTTTAGAGTGGAATGGGGTAGATTGTAGTGAGATATATTGGGGTAGACTGGGGTGGGGTAGATTGGGGTAGATTGTAGTGGTGTAGACTGAGTGGAAAAGAGTGGGGTGGATTGAAGTGGAGTGGGGTAGGCTGGAGTGAGTGGGGTAGATTGTAGCAGAGTGAGGTGGATTGTAGTGGAGTGGGGTAGATTGGAATGGGATGGGGTTATTTTATTTATTTTTTATTTATTTTATGTAGTTTATAGAGCGCACAGCTACCCCCGAAGGGGTGTCCCGGCGCTAAAAACCTGAGCCTCCAAGGGAGAAGAGGGAGCATAGAGCAAGGAGAAACAGTAGGGTGACTCAGAGTTCGGAGAAGAGCCAGGTTTTGAGTTTGGCTCGGAAGATGGGTTCGGAGGGACAGAATCTCAACTCGATTGGTAAAGAGTTCCACAGTTTAGCAGCAATGACACTGAACCCTCTGCCACCCATTCTAGATAATCTAAAACGGGGCGAGATCAGGAGGCGGAGGTCATTGGATCTCAAGGATCTGGTGGAGCGGGATATCGAGACACGTTTTTTCAGGTAGTTGGGTCCGCGGTCGTTGACGGCTCGATAGGTGAGGGTAAGGACCTTGAACTGGATGCGTCTAGCCACTGGGAGCCAGTGGAGTTCCTTACGATACGCAGAAACAGATTGGCGGTAGGGGATATTACCAATCAGTCTGGCCGCAGCATTCTGGACAATCTGCAGCCGGCCTACCAGATACTGGGGGGCACCAGCATAGAGGCTGTTAGCATAGTCCAGGTGGGACGTGATGAGGGCTTGGGTAACTGTACGGCGGGAATCCAGGGGGAGATAGGGAAGAATTTTTCTGATCATGCGCAACTTCATGAAACAGGCAGAGGTCACTTTATTAACCTGAGTTTTGCATGAAAGGGAGTCATCAAACTGGAAACCCAGATTCCGAGCCGAGTGAACAGGAGAGGGGGCGGGATCAAGCGCCGTGGGCCACCACCAAGAAGAGGGGATGGAAGCTTTCTGATTGAAAAACAGAACCTCCGTTTTGTCTGCATTCAATCTGAGGTGGTTAGCGGTCATCCAGACACTGATGTTGTTGAGGCACTGGCGGAAGTTGGCGAATGCGGAGTCCGAGTGGTCCCTGAAGGAAAACACCAGCTGAGTGTCGTCAGCATAAGAGACCACCCTGACTCCGTAGGACTCCACAACGTCGGCCAGTGGGGCAAGATAGACGTTGAAGAACAGGGGGCTGAGGGCGGAACCTTGTGGCACCCCGCATGACAGGGGTATTTTCTCTGACTTGAAGGGCCGCAGCAAAACCCTCTGACTTCTTGTCGAGAGGAAGGACTCGATCCAGCTGAAGGCAGTGCCGCCAATGCCTATCTGTTTAAGTCGGTCAAGGAGGATGGGGTGGGAGACCGTATCGAAAGCTGCGGACAGGTCGAGGAGGACCAGCATGGCCTCCTCGCCCCTGTCCACGCATTCCCGAATGGTTTCGGATACTTCCAACAATGCCGTCTCAGTGCTGAATCCAGCTCTGAATCCGGATTGTGATTCGTGCAGTAGAGAGTGGTTTTCCAAATATTCCGTGAGTTGCAGCTGCACGGCTTTTTCCAGGACTTTGGCGGGTTTAGGGAGAAGGGAGATGGGGCGATAGTTAGCAAAAACAGTGGGATCTGCATCCGCTTTTTTTAGGATGGGAATCACCAAGGCCTCCTTCCAAGTGGTAGGGAAGAAGCCATGGTGGAGGGAGGCATTCCAGATGGAAAGGAAGGAGCAGGCCAGCGAAGGCGCCAGTCCTCCCATGAGTTTCGCAGGGACAGGATCGGAGGGGGCGCCGGATTTGCAATGGGTGAGTAACCTAATAGCATCATCCCGGTTGAGTTTATTAAAAGAGAGAAAGGACGGAGAGTCTGGGGGACTAGTGGGGGAAGGCAGGGGGGCTGGCCCTATGGGAAAGGAGACACAAAGTTTATTTATCTTTTCGAGGAAGTAGTCTGAAAGTCCCTCGCATAGAGCCTGACTCGCGGTGTTCTGAGGAGCCCTGGCCGGAGGATTAATAAAGTCTTTAACAATGTTAAAAAGGGTTTTAGATGAGGTTTTGGCCTTGGTAATTTGAGAGGAAAAGTGATCTTTCATAGCGATTTTTTTTAGTTTGAGGAATTTTTTCAGGGCAGATCTGTATAAAAGTTTGGCTTCAGGGTCGTAGTTTAGTCTCCACTTGCGTTCGAGAGCTTTACATCTGCTTTTCTCCTCACGGAGGGGGGTAGAAAACCAGGGAGCGGAGGGTCGCGATCTGGCGGAGGTGATGATTTTCTGAGGAGCAATGGAGTCAATCGCATTGACGACAGCAGCATTCAGCCTAGAGACATTTTCATCTATATCAGAGGAGAGGTACTCCGTCTGAAAGTGGAACACCGGGTCCAAGGTGGCACATGTAACCTTGTGCCACTTTCTTCCCAACTCCTTCCTAGGGGCCAGGGGGGCAGTTTTTCGTCCGAGAGCAAGAGAGAAGGGGATGAGGTAATGGTCAGTCCAGGTGAGAGGGAGGGGTGGGAGGACAGTAATATTCGAGAAATTGGCGAATATGAGGTCCAAGGTGTGACCAGCCACATGAGTGGGACCTACGACTAATTGTTTGAGATTTAGGCTTTCCATAGTTTCCAACAGATTGTTTGCCTTCACGCAGAGAGGGTTGTCTACGTGGAGGTTAAAATCACCAAGGACTAAGAAATATTGGTGTTTGAGGGATAAATCAGCCAATTGGTGGAAGAGGGCAGTGAGAGAAGGGGAGGTGGCGGTGGGGGGGTTGTAAACTAATGTGCCAGCCAGGATAACTGCCGCGGAGTCCGATATAGAGAAGTACATGGCTTCAATTATACCAATATTAGTAAGTTTGGTAAAGGTCAACTGGAGATAGGATTTGAGGATGACGGCTAGACCGCCTCCAGATTTACCACCAGCCCGGTTCAAGCATTTTATATCATATCCTGGGGGAATGGCCAGATAGAGATCCGGAGAGGAGGAGTCAGTGATCCAGGACTCGGTGAGGAATAAAATATCCCATTCGTCTGAGGAGATAGACATCCAGATGTCATTGGCATGACGGGGGAGAGAGCGGCAATTAATCAAGCCAGCTTTCAGGGTCCGAAGATTAGAGGAGGGTGGCTGTGATGGGGGACGAGAAGGGAGACAAGGTTGGTAGGGCGGGAGAGTGAAGTTGCATTGCGGGCAAAGGAAATGAGCAGACTCAAGGTGGTTTGGGATGCAGCGAGTGATAGTCGAGCAAGGGCGGGGGTTTAGTAGGTGTAGTTGGGTGTTGGTCCAACACGTACGGACAGAGTCAGTGGAAAAAGCAGGGGGTCTGGCCCTGGGCCCGGTCCAGGCCCGGACGGGCCCAGACGGGCTTGCCTTTGGCGCGCCTTCGGCGCGCTGACGGCGCGCCCGCTGCGCCCGTCCGCTGCGCTTCCTAGCGAGACACATAATTTATGTCTGTGGAAATGGGCGTCATGGGGGTGTGGCCAGCTGAGGTGGGCGTGTCCGCCGTGGCGCCTCGCCCTCAGTGAAGGCGAAATGGATGGTTCGTTGCAGCGCTAGATCCGCTGTTTAAGTGCAAGGGGTGAGTGATTAAAATGAGCAAAGTATCACACAGCAAAGTTTTTAAAAAGACAGGTTCACTCCCGGCTTCCGCCTCAGGAGACTCACGATTTAAAGTGACGCGCTTTCCAGCTGCGCGCACTTATAAGGACGAGTAAGGGGGCGTGGCCAGCTGAGGTGGGCGTGTCCGCCGTGGCGCCTCGCCCTCAGTGAAGGCGAAATGGATGGTTCGTTGCAGCGCTAGATCCGCTGTTTAAGTGCAAGGGGTGAGTGATTAAAATGAGCAAAGTATCACACAGCAAAGTTTTTAAAAAGACAGGTTCACTCCCGGCTTCCGCCTCAGGAGACTCACGATTTAAAGTGACGCGCTTTCCAGCTGCGCGCACTTATAAGGACGAGTAAGGGGGCGTGGCCAGCTGAGGTGGGCGTGTCCGCCGTGGCGCCTCGCCCTCAGTGATGGCGAAATGGATGGTTCGTTGCAGCGCTAGATCCGCTGTTTAAGTGCAAGGGGTGAGTGATTAAAATGAGCAAAGTATCACACAGCAAAGTTTTTAAAAAGACAGGTTCACTCCCGGCTTCCGCCTCAGGGGTTGGGTTGAGTGGAGTGGGGTAGACTTGGGTGAATTGAGATAGACAGGAGTAGATTGGGGTGGATTGTGGTAGATAGGAGTGCAGTAGATGAGGGTATATCGGGGCAGAGTGGAGTGAAGTGTATTGGGGTACATTGGAATGGGGTAGAATGGGGAAGAGTGTAGTGGGTGCATTGTATTGGATTGGGGTAGATTGGAGTGGGGTGGGGTGAAGTGGGGCAGATTAGAGTGAAGTGGGGTACTTGGATTGGGGTAGATTGGGTGGATTAGAGTAGGGTAGATTGAAAAGGAGTAGGGTAGGTTAGAGTGGAGTGGGGTAGATTGGAGTTGAGTTGGGTAGATTGGAATGATGTGAGGTAGATTGGAGTAGATTGGAGTGGGGTAGACTGGGGTAGATTGGAGTGGGGTAGTTTGATGTGGGGTAGATTGTAGTAGAGTGGAGTAGGGCAGGTTGGAGTGGAGTGGGGTGTAATGGGGTGGAGTAGAGGGGAGCAGATTGAAGTGAAGTAGATTGTAGTGGAGTAAATTGGGCTAGACTGGAGTGAGATAGATTAGGGTGGAGTGGGTTAGATTTGAGTGGAGTGTGGTAGATTATAGTGTGATAGACTGGAGTGAAGTATATTGGGGTAGATTGGGTGGATAGAAGTAGGGTAGAGTGGAATGAGGCGGATTGAAGTAGATTGGGTGGATTGGAGTGGGGTAGAGTGGAGTGGGGGAGACTGGGGTAGAGTGGGGTCGATTGGAATGGAGTAGAGTGGGGTAAATTGGAGTGGAGTAGAGTGGGGTAGATTAAGGCAGAGTGGGGTACATTGAGGTGGAGTAAATTGGGAGAATAATACTATGATAGATTGGGAATGGTACATTGGAGTGGAGTGGGGTATATTGGAGTGGAGTGGGGTAGATTGGGTTGGGGTAGATTGGAGTGGAGTGTGGCAGAATGGAGTGGAGGGGCGTAGAGTGGCGGGTGTTGAGTGGAGTGTCGAGCCGTGTTGTAGAGTGTCTTACTATGGAGTGTCGTGGAGTGGCATGGCATGGTGTGGCATGGCATGGAGTGGCATGGCATAGAGTGGAAAGGCATAGATTGGAGCAGAGTGCTTTACAATGAAATGGTGTAGAGTGTTGTAGAGAGGAGTAGTGTAAAGTGTAGTGGCTTAGAGTGGATTATGCATGTGTGATTGTGCACTGCCAATACAGACAACACATTTCCAGTTGAAAATGGCCATTACATTTGCACAGACATACAGTTTTACTGCGCACAAATGAAAATGTGTGGTACTGTTATCACTAAGTGTATTGATTTGTTTTGATGATATAAAAATATTTGTTTCCACCACACTACAGAACTACCAAAAAATGTGCTTCATTTCCACTGTTCTCATTCTGAAATATTTGAAAAGCTAATTTTTGTTGTGTGCTAGAAAATATACCATCCTACTGGCTGTCCTTGTGCATGGGTACTCAGCAGGATGGATTGTCACATAAATTCTCTCACTTTGAAGTCAGCGAAAGAAAAGTAAATACCAAGTTACCTCTGAATACAAAGCCTAACATTTGGCCTCTGTCTTTTATTGCACAGCAAATGAAACACGATAAGAACAAGCCTTAAAGACCTGTTTACAGATTGTGAGTACTCACGGGAGAGATTAAGTTAAACTGGATAGCCTAAATCAACAAGCAAATGACAGAGTCAGCTAAGAAAGATGTACTCTGTAGAGTGGCTCCACAAAATGAAAAAAATAGGTCCCAAAAGTGCGAGCAGTGTAAGGACACAAGTACTTGGGCCATGCTTAAGGAGAGGGTCACCTGCAAGAAGAGGGAGGAAGCAAGCAACTGAGAGTGGCTTTAAAACCCACCAAACGTAATGGGAGGGCTCCAAGCCCACTAACTGTAAACAAAATGTCCTGAAGAGACAGTGCATGCGAGGTCTCTGGCAGACATTATTAATCAGCATACCCAGAAACAGTATGGAAGGCAAAGCAACAAAATAGCATTCTAACAATATGCTAGTCATGCAACCATAGGATTATAATTCTACCATTTTATAAACCAGCATCAACTTCTCCAACCAGGAGCCTATGAGCAATCCAACATAAAAGCAGCCGTAGTCTCAACAAATCTAGTCTAATCTAGTCTAATCCATTCCTGCCCCATGCTAGTCTTAACAAAAGCAAAGGAGGATCCATGCTATTCGTCCCCTGTGAGAGGAAGATCTGTATATGCATTCGCCATCCAAGCCACAGCTCTCTCCCGGGCCGTCTGCTGCTCATAAGGGAATGCAGAAGCATGATATGCTATAGGAGTGGGGTTTTTAACAAAAATACAACTAAAAGCTGAGACCACAGAGGTGCTGAGCTGCAGTGTGGGGTGCTTGTGAGGTCATGTCACACAGGTATTGAGGAGCAAGTATGTGGCGAGATGGAATGGTTATCACAGGGTTGCATAGAGCTGCAGGAGTAAAATGTAGTGCCATGACAGGGCCCACCTAAAAAAGTAGTAAAGGATAATGAGCCATGCAGAATGAGAAGGAAAAAGTGTATAGTAACCCAGCTAAGTACAACACAAAGGCATTGGGAAGAAACCTTCTTATGGTTGAGGGGAGACTGGAGACAGTGTCCATGACAAAATAAGCTGTCCAGACCACAACCCAGTTGTCTCGTGACTTAGGGCCAGATGTAGGTAAATCTGAAATACCTATTTCTTAATAGCGAATTTTACCGATTCGCTATTAAGAAATCGGTATTTGTCGTCTGCGTTGTCCCTTTGGGAAGCCTTTAAAACTGTTATACGCGGACACGCCCTCGCTCAGATAGTGGTGGCCAAGAAGGTTAGGAGCGAGGCGGTGGTGAAGCTGGAGACTGACATCTCGGGGCTGGAGTCGGCCTTGGAGGCGAATGTTACTCAGGACGGGCTACATGCCCTTAGCCTGAAACAGTTCGAATATAGGTCCCTGGTCACTGACGGGGCCAAAACCATGTATAGGGAGCAGCAGGGCCGATTGTATGACGCGGGGGACAAGGCGGGAAAGTTGATTGCGTGGCTGGACAAAAAGGAGAGAGTGAATCGTGTGGTCCCCGAGTTGCGTGCCGCGGATGGTGTGTGTGTGACTGAGCCGGATGAGATTGTGGAATGCTTCGCTGACCACCTCCGGGCGGTGTACTCCCCGGTGACTGACAGGGATGAGGATGATTCTTGCCTCCTACTGAGAGATATTGCTCTGCCCGGCCTGTCCGTTGAGGACCGGGAGCGGCTGGACGCCCCCTTATCGTCGGATGAAATAGCGACCGCGATTCGTTCCCTTCGCTCGGGCAAGGCTATGGGTCCTAACGGTCTGCCCATTGAACTATACAAATTGCGTCCTGATAAACTTGCGCCCTTCCTCTGCCGCATGTTCCGCGACTCTCTTGCGGCGGGTTCCCTTCCGGCCGACCAGCGCTTGGCCACTATAGTCGTTATCCCCAAGGAGGGCAAGCCGCGTGACCGCTGTACTTCTTACCGGCCTATTTCACTGCTCAATGCGGAGCCTAAAATCCTGGCGAAAGTCCTGGCCAATCGATTGTTGAGTGTCGTGTGCGACCTTATTCATCCGGACCAATGCGGCTTTATCCCGCACCGCAACACCGCTCTTAACTTGCGGCGTCTGCACGGTGTCCTCGCCAGGGCGGAGTTCCTCTCCGAACCGGCCGTGCTGGTTTCTTTGGATGCCACGATGGCATTTGACACTATTGAGTGGCCATTCCTCTGGGCCGTCTTGGATAAATTCGGCTTTGGAGAGGGATTTATTGGCTGGGTGAGGCTCCTTTACACGGGACCCATGGCTCAAGTGGTGGTGAATGGGCGGGTCTCTCGGCCCTTTGCCCTCGGCAGGGGCACGAGGCAGGGGTGCCCGTTGTCCCCGTTGCTTTTTGCTCTCGCCCTGGAGCCACTCGCTGCCTGGCTCCGTTGGGAGCCCTCGCTTAGAGGGATCCGGTGGGGCCCGGGCCTCGAAGATCGGGTCTCGCTGTATGCGGACGACATTCTCCTGTATCTCACCTCACCGCGGCAGTCACTCAACGTCCTCTTTGACGTTCTGACCTCCTTTGGGAACAATTCGGGTCTCACGATCAATTGGTCTAAATCCTGCGTTTATCCCATCTCTGGTGGTCCTCCTCTCCTGCCGCCTCGGCTCCCGATTCAAATATCTCTGAGCGGCTTTAAGTACCTGGGGATATACGTTTCGCTGGACCCGGTGGCTCGCTATGAGCAGAATCTCCTGCGTCCACTTCGGCGACTGCGTGAGGACACGGCCCGGTGGGGCAGGCTGCCCCTGTCCCCGCTGGGTCGGGCCGCGCTGTTTAAAATGATGTCCCTTCCCAGGTTCCTCTATGCACTCCAGAACTCCTTCGACGTTATCCCAGTGGCCTACTTTCGGGAGGTGGAGAGCCTGCAGAGGAGACTGGTGTGGAACGGACGGGCGCGTATTGCTCTTGCCAAGCTCACTCTCCCCTGGTATGACGGGGGCATCGCGCTTCCGGACATTCGCAGGTACTATTGGGCCTCGCAGCTATCTGCCATTAACCACGCCACGTATGGGCCCGGCTTGAATCCGGCGTATGAGATGGACAAGTTCCTGCTTCCCGGCGGGAACTACAACAGGGCACTTTATTCCCGCCTGGCTGGCCGGACCCTTACGGGTCCTACTAAGATTGCTGTGCGGACCTGGAGGGCTGCCACTGCGGCCATGGGCTGGAGTGAGCGAATGACATGTGCTACTCCCTTGTTTGCCTCTGACCGCCTGGGCAGCTTGTGGACCACCAAGGGGTTTGACCAGTGGGACACGATTGGTATCAGCAAAGTGGGAGACCTGTGGCACAAGGGCGCGGTCAAGACTTTCGCGGTGCTCCAGGCCGAATACGAGCTGACCGACAGGGAGTTCTTCCGCTACGCCCAGGTTCGACACGCCCTGCTCTCGGTCTTCGGGGAGGGGACCAAGATCCCTGTTTCCTCGCCCCTCGAGGACCGCATACTTGACGGACATGTCCCTGATAGTACTATTTCTTTAATTTATAAAAAATTGATTAATCACCGGGCGGATCTCCTGGTGCGCCTTCGGGAGGCTTGGACTGGGGATGGGGTCGAATTGGACGACGAAGACTGGCAGTCTGCACTGTCGTCCCCCAAGGAGGTGGCCATTCCGGCTCGTCTCCGGTTGGTACAGCTCAAGATTCTCCACCGGGTGTATGTGACGGGTCCGCGCTTGGTCTCGATGGGATTTTCCGACGACGGGCTCTGTAAGCGAGGCTGTGGGCTCAGCGCCACCTTTCTTCATATCCTTTGGGAGTGCCGCGAGGTGGCGGACTACTGGCGCCGGGTCCACACGGTTATGGGACAGGTCACCGGGGTTGTGCTGCTGCCGGAGGTGCGTCGCTGTGTCCTGAATGTGTGGGAGCCCAATGACTACAGCGCGGCTCAGACTCGGTGGGCGGCCCTAGGGAACATGATTGCCAAGAGGGATATAGCGCAACTTTGGGGCGCTCAACGGCCGCCCACCGTGTCAGTATGGAAGGAGAATATGGACTGGTGTATGTTTCGGGAGAAGACAGTGTATGTGGCCCGTGGCAAGCCGGGGGCATGGGGTAGAATTTGGGGTCAATGGAATGCGTATCGCGGTGGCATCTGTACGCCCCCCCTGGTAGACACTGATATCGCCATGTCCCCCTGACCCTTGATGGCTCCTGGCGCTTTTTGTAACAACCACATATGGACGTTCATCTCCCTTGACCCCCTTCCCCCCCCCCCCTCCGTCCCCGGCCTCCCGGTACTCCTTTCTTTAGCGGATTGCTCAAATATTCTGACTGGAGTTTCCCGGGGGGAGCCTGATCCGCACTGGTATCCCTCATAACTCGCCTTTTGTTTTTATTGTTTTTCCTTTTGTTTCTGTTATTGTTGGACTGACGCTTGCTGTTCTTCGAGAACTATCTTGAGCCACTGCGGGGCAGTGCCCTGGGAACTGATTGTAGCCTTGATATGTGTATATTTCCTTATGTACCTAGCGGCCGGCCCGGGTGGTTGTAGGCCCATACTTGTAACCGAATTATTGTTCAATAAAAACTTTTTCAACAAAAAAAAAAAAAAAAATCGGTATTTCCTATGTAGGTAAAGATTTGGTAAAAAATACAGAATCCTTAATATTCCTTATTACCGAATCGGTAATTGAGATTCGGTAATAAGGAATACCTACCAATTCATTTCTATGGGCTTAGAGGCCCATAGGAATGAATGTGAAGACATTCACTATTAGCGATTCGGTATTACCGAATCGCTAAAAGCGGGAGCACTTTCAAGGGTGCCAGGGTGTCAAAAGGACACCCTGTTGCACCCCTGAAATGTGCATGTGTGCACATGTCGCGCACATACATGCCCTAAGGGCATGAATATGTGCCACATGGCACTTAACAAAAAACAAAAAAGTGATTTTTTAAAGGAAATCGATAATTACCACCAACTTGAAGTTGGTGGTAATTTGCCCACAAATTTGGGGGGCCAATTGCACCAGTGCAAACCCAAAGCCCTTACAACAAAGGCCTCCTATTTTCGGCGTGCCGCCATCTTCAGGCCAACGGATCTTGGCCGCTGTGGAAGAATGGAGCTGTAATAAATAGCATTTCAAAAATAATCATCAACTTTCAGTAACTTAATGTTAAGTCAATGATGAGAGGTTTGGGAATAGTTTTAAAGCTTTATTTCTCTTTAAGAGATTAGTATTGTTTTTGTCATTTTCATTCAGATTAGTCAAATTACAGATCCCAAAATCTTCTGTGTCGAAGATCAACTGGGGTGGGACATCTCTCCTGTTTTGGGTAGGAGTTGGGCATGGGCTGAAGTAAGCACAACAACACCTTGTCAGTGGAGTGCAAAGCTTTAGTCAGGGATGGAGGTTTTGTTGTGAGCGCACCATCTCCCTTCACATGAGACACCACCAAGGAGCTTCCCTACCACGGCCATGACTACTTCTGTCAATCAGCAGCACCCTGTGTCCTTTTGTCTTTAAGCCAGCTACAGCCTTGTAAGGCACTCATTTCCAGTGGGCATTTTACCCATAAAAAGGAGCAATTAAATGTGAGGATGTGTATCAGCTCCAATTCCTGCATTTCTCGGTATTAAGAATGCATTTGTTCCATGGAAAATTGCAGGGGCTGTGGTAATTTATGCACATCTCACTACTCTGTCCCCTGCAGACATTCCTGTTTGCATAGCGATTGGAATTTAGCACACAACCTGCATTCTGTGCCTCCGTGTACTCGCTACTCCAGAGTATACTTCAGGTAGAGATCCAAGATGTCCTTCCTAGAGTACATTGGTCCACCGGTTGCCAGAGGTTTGCAAATAAAAAGAGAGTAGCACAATCAGATAAGCAACATCAAATAATGTAACTTTTTTTGGCAATATTGTTTTATCCTATCCTCTCTGATTGTGTGTGAGGCTTCCCAGTTAGAGAGCAAATGGACATTATCTGGAAATCCATACACTGCTTACCAACCCCGCCTCCCCCCACCCATGTTTGTGCTCCTCCCCATGTTCATACAATTGTGTTACCAAATACATACCTTTGTTAGGAGGGGGTATCAAACTAGAGATGCTGATCTTAAACGGAGATCTGGATATATAACGTATATTAATTCCCATCGTTTTGAAGTGTTTTCAAAGTTATTTTCTCGTTCTTTAGAAGGGCATAGTGTGAACACTTTCTTGTTTGTCGCAGGTACTGCAGCAGTAATTTATGGTAGTAGTTCGGAAATAAAGATGAAGGGTCTCCTTTACAAGCCCAGTGCGTCACTTTTTTTGATGCCCTGAGAAAGCAGGTTGCCTGCCCATATTTACAAGGCCACGTAAAGTCACCCTGCATGAATTTTCATGTCCTCGTAAATATAGGCCCCTTTCACGCATTACTCTACGTGAGAGGAGCGTGCCATGGGTGTTGCTGTCAGTGTTCCGACACAACATCCATGGAACCTGATACATTCCCAGATTTACAACGTTTTGTAAAGCTGGGAATGTGTCAGAATCCTACGCCTCTGGCGCAACGAGGAGAAATCCTTGGATTTCTTCTTGTTTTTTCTTCTTTCTATGCATGTTGCATTCTGCAGCACGCATAGAAAGCGGAAAATGCTATCAATAATTATTTTTGTGCGGGAAGATGTACCTTCGAGCACAACAACAATCATCCCTGCCATGCAAGCACCCTTGCAACATGACGCAAGGGTACCTGCACTTGCGCATGGCAGCCAATTGTGCGCCAGCGCTGGAGACAGACACAGATGTGCCGTATTGTTGTTAATACTATGCATCCCTGTGCTTTTAAAATGACGCAGCTCGGGACAGCAAAATGATGCTCTGTGTAATTTATTATGTAAATGAGGCCCAAAATGTTTTCATCTATCTGTGTTTGTTTGGAAAACATTTTGTCAAAGTGATGTTATAATGCACTGAAGGGTAAGTGGCGTAATATTCAAGCTGCTGGTTACAAGCCAATTACCGCGTGCTCTGTTGTGCCACATTACCCAATCAAGTCTTGCCCATTTCTGTGTGTGGGTGACCTTAAATGCCTACATTAGACTTTGCCCTGCTTTTAAACTGAAATCCGCGGAGCTCTAACAAGCCGGATATGTATTAGAGGTTTTCATAAACTGTGATTTCCTGCCGGAAGAACCTATTAAAAGTCCTGCGGCTGGAAGATTACACAGCGCAGGCACTCACCTGGTTATGCTGGACGGTGGGCACGCACTGATTAACTTTGATTAACTTTGAGAAAAGGCGTTTTAAATGTTTATGCTGATTTGCTTTCTTGGGTGTTCCCATAAACATCTGTTAGTCAGCGCCAAGATACCCTTCTGGGTGAACATGCGCTTCACAAATACACGTTTTGTTATGTTATTGTACCTGGTGGCAAAATGGTTGCCTGTTGCGCCTGGCAAATCCAGTGACGTAATCAAAAAATGCTGCACTGCTCCCTGCAGAGTGTGATGAGGTCACCTGTGACGCCAACATCTCACAGGTATCCATAGGTTTTAGACTGAATATGAGCCAAAAGGTTGGGGCCTCCCTTTGTCATAGGAGCAGCAGTAGCCTGTGTTGTCGCCAGTGGTTGTAGTGCACTAAAATGTATGGGAACTGTGAGTGCAACGGGCGTGGTGTCAGTAAGCGTGCTGGTGGGGTCAAAGAAGTGGCTAAAAAGAACAAAATATTCTGCATTTGTCTTTCACCTTTGGGTAACTGCATATAAAATAACACACACCTTAAATGAATAATAAACGTAAGTTAAGCAAATCTGAGGGAAATGCACTGTTTTACGTTATTAAACCTCTGTTGGTTAATATGATCACAGCAGATGTCTGGGGGCCCGATTCACAGAAGTAATCTGAGAAAAAATCCTTAAACTTACTACTTTTGGTATTCACAGAAGTCATTTAGTAGTAGTAAAGTTAGTATTTTGTCTTAAGTCTGTCTTAAGACTGTCTTAAGTCTGTACTAAGTTTGTCCTAAGTTTGTCTTAAGTCTGTCTTAAGTCTGTCTTAAGTCTGTCTTAAGTCAAACTTAAGTCAAACTTAAGTCAAACTTAAGACAAAATCCTAACTTTACTACTACTAAATGCCTTCTGTGAATACCAAAAGTAGTACGTTTAGGATTTTGTCTCAGATTAGTTCTCTGAATCGGCCCCTGTGTGTGTGACCAGAGAGCCACAGAATTGAATCCTGGTTGGTGCGGTAAGGAATAGTGACGTGTGTATTTTTAGTACTACAAGGTCTCAACCTGTTACATAAAGCACTGTGAGTAAGTAAATCATTATTTTAAAATTACGTTACCCACAGTATAGGATGGGCTACCACAAAATGCACAAAAATATTTAGGTTTAAGATAAAAAACTACCAGATCTGCCGACTTTGAACTAGGAAACCAGGTTTGAGTCTTGGTATCTGCTCAACATCCAGTGATTCTGAGCAAATAACTAACTCTCCCAGTGCCTAAAAAATGAAAGTGTCCTTGTGTAATGTATCTGGTGTTCATGCAAAGTGTTCCAATACCTTCGCATCCAGTTCATGCTATATAAAAACAGAAAAAAAGGTACCTAGTGCAAACGCTTTTTATGAGTGTCCATTATAAACACACATTTCACAACTCAGTTGGTAAGACCCTTACAATATCTCTCCACAATAAAATTCTTTGTCATCACGTCAAGTGACTCAGTCAAGTAAAGTCAATACCAACTTCCAAGCAGTCTTTACATTTGCAGGTTAAACATTTATACACGTTTACATTTCTTTCAGGCAGCGCTGCAAGAACATGTGTTTCTTGTTCCGCTGTCTTCTTCTCCCTCCCTGTTGGAAGCTGGAAACCAAAGACCATTTCTGCCCCCCTTAACCTCCATGTAGGTGACAGGAGTAGCCAGGATCGGTTTTGGGTGAAATCGTCCAATAACAGACGGAGATCCCAGTTGATTAACCAGTTTGCAGGTCGTTACAACTAGTTAGTTTGCCATGGGTACTCTGTATATCACCAATGTTGCTATTATACAGCGAGAAACATATGGGGGCATATTATCAAGCACGGCGTTAAAATTATTGCCGCTTTAGCGGCAGAAAACTGCCGCTAAAGCGGCTATAATGGGCTTGATAATATGCCGCAGAGAATTCCAATAGAAGCCCATGTTGACACCAGAACATGGGCTTCTATGGGAATTCTCACAGGCATATTATCAAGCCCATTATCGCCGCTTTAGCAGCAGTTTTCTGCTGCTAAAGCGGCGATAATTTTAACGCCGTTTCTTGATAATATGCCCCTAGGTTTTTGTGCATGGCATATACTGGACTGCATTCTTTCAAAGTGGTCTGAGAATTGACAGCCTAGGAAATGAGGCACAGTGAAGTAAATTGGTTTGCCTCTGATCACACATTTTAATTAACTAAGGAAGCCAGAATGTGAGCACAGGAATCCTGGTTGTAAATTGTGCAATCCAGCCCCTAGATGGATATCTCCTGTCCTGTCAAGTTTAACGCCAAAGAACAATGCTTTGTGTTTAATTGGGTTTTGTGAGCTAAATTAGTAGGCTGTTCAGTAATCACAGCATGCAAAATGCACATATCACATGTAGCTAAATCAGTGAGGCCCTCATTTTCAGTTTTTTATAATTAGGATTTCACAGCTAATTTTAAATTTCTCAGGGAATGCCCAGAAAAGTGTGCTAACATCTCACTGGAAATTACCGCACCCATCGGTATCAATAGTTTTTGGTGTTGCGTTACCCCATCAGAAGTCACACAGCACTCGACTCAGTATTGCTGTAAGCTACAAAGATTACGGGATGCATAGTATCTCTTTATTAGTAGGGGAGATGCCATGTTGTGACGCGGACACTAGGATCCTGCAGAATGGGAGCTGCTGAGGTCTACAGTCAGGACAACGGACATCAATTCCTGCTCCAAGACCTAGACACATTGCAGAATTAATTATTTTAGGGAACTGTCACTCATTTTAGAGGACTAGCACTCACTTTTTCTCATCAGACTTTGACCCAGAGTAAGAGAGAAAACGATGCAAAAAGAGGACAGGACTAGAAAGAGAAAGACGGAAAAGCAGTGACAAAAGGGAGAAAGCAGGGATGAAACACAACCTACTAGAGTGAAATAAAAGTGCAGGGAGTTTATGCTGGTGGAAGAAAGAGACATGAGTGGAATAAAGACTAATTTATTTGACTATTATATATTAATATTATATAGACTAAGTCATTTGGCAAACCAGCATTCGTCAACATTGCTCAAAATTCGTTGGCTTCCCTGTCACTGTTATTTGCAGCCTTCTAATTGGCCAGCACATGCTGGCTTCACTTCTTCTTCTTTCAACTGGAACATGATGCCAGTACTGATTGCTTTGCCTTGATTACTGTCCTTCCACTGATCGCACTGTGATTGAGGTACTACTTCAATTTTTTCCTTCTCTGTCATCCTTGATGAACCTCTTCCCATTTGTAACTATGTTTTAATAGGGTGTTTGCACTTCAAACAAGCCCTTTTCTCTTTTGAAATGGATGTTTACTGTGACAACAGATGCTATCTGCTGTTATTGTGACATCAGATGTTATCTGCTTCCAAATGCATCTGCGCTGCTGTACAACATTCAATATAACAACATGGCTGCCTTAAACGTTTGTAAAAGCAGCCATCATCCAATCGGATAATGACTTGTCATCGCCACGTATCGCGGTCACAGATATAACTAACTTTAAGTGCCTTATAACTTAAACATACTTACTCTACTTACCTGCAGTACACAAAAAGGATCATCTGCGAACCATAATGCATAATCGTGCCAAATGTCATTTAAAT
Source organism: Triturus cristatus (assembly GCF_964204655.1). Classification (NCBI taxonomy): domain Eukaryota; kingdom Metazoa; phylum Chordata; class Amphibia; order Caudata; family Salamandridae; genus Triturus; species Triturus cristatus. Next base: position 1,237,516,781 of record NC_140591.1, on the reverse strand, counting down.
CCGTTCAGCCGTTTTTGCGCTATATCAAATACGATAGTGTATGAAAAATGCATTGGTGGAAAATCGTGTTTTGTGACCCCCGCTTTTATTTTTACATCCTCTTAATGATTCACCACAAAAATTTAAATTTTCCACACAATTTAGAATATGCTATAGGTCTGGAAAGTTTTGTGGTCATTGGTCAAATGGGTTAGGAAGCTGAAATTCAAGGAATTCCCATGTTTTGGAATCGTAGCTATAACCACAGAGTGGCAATCAAATTTAATGTGCTTTCTTTGTTTATTGGTTTACATAATCATGTGACCATAAATGTGTGTTTTAGTTGTTCATGTAGTTATTCTGAAACTTTACATTCTACATATTTATTTGAAAGGTTTTATATAGCGCAAAAATGACCCGTAAGAGTATCAGAGCGCTGTACAACAAAAAGAGGATACAATTAGTCACTAAAAAAAGCAAACATAATAAACATTTGTAGTTAACCAGCCCAGTTACAGAAAGAGCAAACCAAACATGTGGAACATGTAGCGAGAACAAAAGTTGCATCCCAAAAATGCCTCAATGATTAAGAGAGCCCTGTTCTCTGTAAGATATAAAAGTTAGTTATGTTGTCTTCAGGTCGATTGTTGCAGCTGGTTTTCAGGAGTAGCCCTTTGACTTGGTTTTGAATGAGGAAGTCGAAGGGTTAGAACGGATATCGGGAGGAAGAGCATTTCAAATTCTTGGGGCCAGGCCTGAGAAGGCACGGTTGTAGGTTCTTTTCTCTTTGAATTTGTGAGGTTTCAGCAGGAGGGGGCTGGAGCTTCTATGGGTCCGAATCATACCAGAAAGTTTGAGCTTTTTTGGCAGGTAAGTGAGGGTGTTATAATGAAGAGCTTTGTGAGTTAGGCAGGCAATCTTGAACCAAATCCGATCTTCAAGCGATAGCCAGTTAAGCTGGCCAAAGTGAATGAAAGCCAATCATTGTTATAAAAAGTGAGACTATTATGTTTTTCCTAGTGGCCAATTATTATGTCCTCCAGTAGTTTGTGGAGCTCACTGCTAGCTCATGTTTCCATTTTGCTACACAGGAGTGCATAAAGAAGATGTTTTTTGCTTGGCTTGTTGGGCACAGTTTTATGAGCCAGAAAGCATGCAAAGGAAATTTACGTAGATTAAGATGTATTATATTTGTTATTTGTTATGCATTTGTTTATTGGTTTCCATTAGCATGTGACCATAAATTGGACTTTCAGTTGCTTATGTAGTAAATCTGAAACTTTACATATGCATTCTAGTTTATTTTTTGGACTTCCTTGCTTCTTTTAGTAATATTGTGCTACACAGATATCACTAGGTTTTTGGACATATAACTTCATAACCACTTCATAACATCACTTACAATAGCAAAAAGGATTGTCTACATAGTGCATAGTCTAATGTACATGCCTGTGAAATTTCATTACAATCCGTTCAGCTGGTTTGCTGCTACCTTCAATACAAAAAGTCTATGTAAAATGCATGGGGGGGTGAAAACCTGTTTTTGGACGCCTCCCTATTTCTTTACATCCCCTTGATCACACACTGTAAAACTTTACATCCTCCACCAATGTGATAGGGTAATATATCAGGACCATTTTGCAGAGATTCAGCAAATGGGTGCAAAGTTATTATTGGGCAAAAATCAGAGGAATTATCATCTGTGATAACCTTAACTATAACTACAGAGTGGCTACAGCTACTTACTCCTTCTCTCTCTCTCTCTCTCTCTCTCTTATATATATATATATATATATATATATATATATATATTCATATATATATATATATTTATATATATATATATATGCATATATATATATTTATATATATATAGATATATATATATATATATATATATATTCACTGAAAAAACCATAGGTTTCACACACGTTATAGTTAGGAATTAGCATTTAAAAAACCTTGCAAATTCACTTAAAAAACCATAGGTTTCACTCATGTTATAGTTAGCTGGACATTTCACTCGTGAAAAACCATTGAAATTCCCCGTTATAGTTAGTGCAGGCAACTATAACTCACGCGAACGCAATCCTCTGCTGATGACGTCAGATATTACATCACTGTATTTAGACACTTATTTACCCATGTCTTCTTCCATTAATCTTTAGCTATACATATATTACAAATATTTTTTTTTCAGAAAGACACATATGTCATCAGTGCTGTAATATCTGACGTCATCAGCAGAGGATTGCGGTCGCGTGAGTTATAGTTGCCTGCACTAACTATAACGGGGAATTTCAATGGCACCTACGTTACGCATTTCGCGGAATTTTTCCGTTTGTACCGTACGCGCACGCTACGCGTACTCCGCGATTTTTCGTAAAAAAAATTAAAGGAAATTTCGGCCCTTGGGGGTCCTTCTGGGACCCCCTGACAAAGGCTAGGGGGTCAGGAACTGTCCACCATGCCCCCTTTTCACGTTTTCCACCTTTGTTTTTCACCCCCTCAGACTGTGAGAGACAAAATGGCGGCCGACACTTCCTGGTTTCGACCGATTCGAATGTTTACTAAGATCTAACAACCAATCAGAATCGCGCTCGCGCACGGCAGTGTGCGCGTACGGTAAGCTTACCGTACGCGCACGGAGCGCGCCTATAGATATATCTATTGATTTAAATGCTATTTTCTCAGGAAATACTGAACAGATTTACACCAGACCTGCAAAAGGCACATCCCTGACCTGAGGACTACCTTTCTGCCAAATTTCAAGTAATTCCGTTCAGCCGTTCGGGCTGTAGCTTGGACTAAAGGTCCTATGGAAAAATGCATGGGGAAAACGCGTTTTGGGACCCCCCCCTTTTTCTCAGCCCCCGCTTGACGAATCCCCCCGAGACTTTCAGGGAAGGAGCGGAGCAAAGCGCCCCACCTATTTTGAAAATTTCGCGAGGATTCGTCAATCGCCGCCAAAGTTATTCCAAATAGAATGTTGCGGATTTCCTATGGAAACGCGGTCCTAACTATAACTATCTACTGGCGACCGCCAGTATATAATATATATATATATATATATAGATATGTTTCAGTGAATATATATATTCACTGAAAAAAGCAAAGGTTACAGGGACGTTATAGTTAGGTTCCCATTTTACACACACAAAACCATAGAAATTCAGCAGCTACAATTATACTTATCTGAGCACTTGTAGTTATACTTATGTCAAGAAACAATAACTTGTGGCCTAAAGTTACTTTACGACACGAGTTATAAAAATAAGTATACCCATAACTGCTGAATTTCTTTGGTTTTGCGTGTGTAAAATGTGAACCTAGCTGTAACGTCCCTGTAGCCTTTGTTTTTTCAGTGAAGTTCTATGCTTTTTTTAAAGTAAAGTAATATTTAATTACCATACGTTATTTCAACTGCTAGGGCGCATGGCCTTTGGCCTTGCATGGTGGGGGCTGACAATAGGGCCTGGCCTGAGGCCAGGCTCTGCAACCAACCAACCGCATGCAGCCAATCCCACGCAGCACACAGCCTTGGGCCATGCGCGGCGGGGGTTTGGTGTGTGAGTGGGTGTTTTTTTGTTCATTGGGCTGTGGATCCACAGAACCTTTGCTGAGATACACTGGGGGGCGCACTGAGCATCATGGTGGATCCGCGGATCAGCCCCCAAGAAATATTTGAATAATTCCCTCAGAGACCCCTCCATGTGTCCTATGGGGTTAGGATACCTCTATCCTGACTCCTTATGTGAGATTTTATTCATGCTTTCGCCCCGCGCCCAGCTGACAAATAATGGCAGCCGCAGCTTTCCTTTCAGGTTACGCCCAGCCAATCAGGGATTTGCTTTTGCCAACAGATCCATGGATCCCCATGGGTGGATCCGCTAATTATCCACGTCCCTAGACATAAAAATATTTTTATCTTTAATAACTCCCAAACTATTTAACAGATTTACACAAAATTACAAAACAGGCTCCTTCTAAGATAAAGATCTACCTTTCTGCAAAATTTGGTGTAATTCCATTCAGCGGCTCAGTCTGTAGTCATGTTCAGAAAATGCCAAATCCCCTTAGACATTCCATGGGTAAAAAGTGTTTTGAGACCCCCCCTTTCTTTACCCCTGCTTGACGAATTAACCCAAAACTTTACTGACAGCAGCTGAACTGAGTTGTACTCTAGTTCTTAAAATTTTGTGAAGATTCGTCAAACGGCGCTAAAGTTATTAGCAAAATAAAAAACACTTCGTCTACAGGAAAAGTTGGTCCTAACTATAACTACCTACTGCCTAGTGCCAGTAGGATATATATCTATATATCTATCTATATATATATATTCACTGAAAAAACATAGGTTTCAGGGGTGTTATAGTTAGCTGGACATTTCCCTCATACAAAACCCTAGAAATTCCCCTGTTATAGTTAGTTCAGCTAACTATAACTTGCGCCCCCGCAATGCACTGCTGATGACGTCACATATTACATCACTCATGACATGGTCAGTGACATCACTGATGACATCACTGATGACATCTCAAATGACATCACTGATGACATCATCCATTGAGTATGTGTTTCTGACCAGTTTTATTATGTTTAATATATATAGGGAAAGGCCTGTTGAAAAATAAGTGGGTGTACAAGTGTGTGAATGGATGATTTTCTAGGTGCGTGACTGAGTCTATAAATGAGTCATTAAATGTATCTTACTGCAGACTAGTGACTAAACTGTGTGAATGTCTGTATGTGTCTGTGTGTTGGTGTATAAGTGGCTGCATGGTTTTGTGAATAGCTATAGGAGTGTCTATATGGGTTATATATATGTTTCAGTGAATATATATATTCACTGAAAAAAGCAAAGGTTACAGGGACGTTATAGTTAGGTTCCCATTTTACACACACAAAACCATAGAAATTCAGCAGCTACAATTATACTTATCTGAGCACTTGTAGTTATACTTATGTCAAGAAACAATAACTTGTGGCCTAAAGTTACTTTACGACACGAGTTATAAAAATAAGTATACCCATAACTGCTGAATTTCTTTGGTTTTGCGTGTGTAAAATGTGAACCTAGCTGTAACGTCCCTGTAGCCTTTGTTTTTTCAGTGAAGTTCTATGCTTTTTTTAAAGTAAAGTAATATTTAATTACCATACGTTATTTCAACTGCTAGGGCGCATGGCCTTTGGCCTTGCATGGTGGGGGCTGACAATAGGGCCTGGCCTAAGGCCAGGCTCTGCAACCAACCAACCGCATGCAGCCAATCCCACGCAGCACACAGCCTTGGGCCATGCGCGGCGGGGGTTTGGTGTGTGAGTGGGTGTTTTTTTGTTCATTGGGCTGCGGATCCACAGAACCTTTGCTGAGTTACACTGGGGGGCGCACTGAGCATCATGGTGGATCCGCGGATCAGCCCCCAAGAAATATTTGAATAATTCCCTCAGAGACCCCTCCATGTGTCCTATGGGGTTAGGATACCTCTATCCTGACTCCTTATGTGAGATTTTATTCATGCTTTCGCCCCGCGCCCAGCCGACAAATAATGGCAGCCGCAGCTTTCCTTTCAGGTTACGCCCAGCCAATCAGGGATTTGCTTTTGCCAACAGATCCATGGATCCCCATGGGTGGATCCGCTAATTATCCACGTCCCTAGACATAAAAATATTTTTATCTTTAATAACTCCCAAACTATTTAACAGATTTACACAAAATTACAAAACAGGCTCCTTCTAAGACAAAGATCTACCTTTCTGCAAAATTTGGTGTAATTCCATTCAGCGGCTCAGTCTGTAGTCATGTTCAGAAAATGCCAAATCCCCTTAGACATTCCATGGGTAAAAAGTGTTTTGAGACCCCCCCTTTCTTTACCCCTGCTTGACGAATTAACCCAAAACTTTACTGACAGCAGCTGAACTGAGTTGTACTCTAGTTCTTAAAAGTTTGTGAAGATTCGTCAAACGGCGCTAAAGTTATTAGCAAAATAAAAAACACTTCATCTACAGGAAAAGTTGGTCCTAACTATAACTACCTACTGCCTAGTGCCAGTAGGATATATATCTATATATCTCTATATATATATATATTCACTGAAAAAACATAGGTTTCAGGGGTGTTATAGTTAGCTGGACATTTCCCTCGTACAAAACCCTAGAAATTCCCCTGTTATAGTTAGTTCTGCTAACTATAACTTGCGCCCCCGCAATGCACTGCTGATGACGTCACATATTACATCACTCATGACATGGTCAGTGACATCACTGATGACATCACTGATGACATCTCAAATGACATCACTGATGACATCATCCATTGAGTATGTGTTTCTGACCAGTTTTATTATGTTTAATATATATAGGGAAAGGCCTGTTGAAAAATAAGTGGGTGTACAAGTGTGTGAATGGATGATTTTCTAGGTGCGTGACTGAGTCTATAAGTGAGTCATTAAATGTATCTTACTGCAGACTAGTGACTAAACTGTGTGAATGTCTGTATGTGTCTGTGTGTTGGTGTATAAGTGGCTGCATGGTTTTGTGAATAGCTATAGGAGTGTCTATATGGGTTATTGATTGGTTGTCTGAGTATCTGTATGGGTGCCTGAGTGTTTGTGTGGGTAGGGTGTGTGTGACTCTGTGACTAGATGTGTGAGTGGGTGATTCAGTGGGTGCATGTTTTTAAGAGTGCATCTGTGATGGACTGTATGGTTGGGTGAGTGTATGTATGGGTGTGTTAGTGATTGAATGTATATCTCAGTTGTACATGTGTCAGTAACTACATATGTGAAACGCAGTGTATATGTGTGTAAGAGTATATAATTATCTATATGTGAGAGTGTGTGATTTTGGGAGTGGCTGTATGCGCCATAGTGCAAGGATATCTGTGTCATGTGCTGTTTGTTTTTCTGCAGGAAGACACAGAATTTGTTAGTATTTTTATGAGTAAGTGAACTTGAGTGTTTTTAACTGTATAGGTGAGTAAATTTTACTGTGATTAATTATTTGCATGACTGACTAGATGTATCAGTACCTCAATGGATGATTGGCGGTGTGTGAGTGTCTATATAGCTGTATAAATGCACAGAGTGACTGTAAGTATGAGCGACTGTACAGGTGAGTGAGTGGAGATGTATGTAGACCTAAAAGTCAATGAGTGGGTGAGTAGTTATTGGTAAAGGAGTATCTACGGTTGTCAAAATGTCCGTCTGAAATTTTGAGTCGGTGTATCAAAGGTTATATTAGGGTGTGAGAAGATGCACTAATTTATCACATGGATGATGTCATCAGTGATGTCATCAGTGATGTCATTTGAGATGTCATCAGTGATGTCATCAGTGATGTCACTGACCATGTCATGAGTGATGTAATATGTGACATCATCAGCAGTGCATTGCGGGGGCGCGAGTTATAATTAGCTGAACTAACTATAACAGGGGAATTTCTAGGGTTTTGTACGAGGGAAATGTCCAGCTAACTATAACACCCCTAAAACCTATTGTTTTTTCAGTGAATTTCTAAGGTTTTTTAAATGCCAATTCCTAACTATAACGCCCCTGAAACCTTTGGTTTTTTCAGTGAATTTCAAAGGTTTTTTAAATGCCAATTCCTAACTATAACGTGCATGAAACCTATGGTTTTTTCAGTGAATTTCAAAGGTTTTTTAAATGCTAATTCCTATCTATAACTTATCTCTGAAGATATCATGAAAAGCATTCTTTTTTAAAAGTAGGGTGCACATTAGTTTTGTGGAAAAGCATCTTTGTGATTAGTCAAGAAAAAGCAGTTTCAACGTGGAGTACATATCATAGGATAACATTTGCTCAGCTCAACCACACCTGCTACTTGCATTTGTAAGGCACTGTTCAGAATCGTCAAATTTTAACCTGCAGGTGTCATTAAATGTTCAAGAAAATGTTACAAACAAATATCGTAAAGTTTTAAAAAATTTATGAACTTTTAACCTGCACGTGTTGTAGAATGATCTAGAAAGTGTGTTGATAGAATACGTTGCACTTCTGACTTCTATGTGTTGTTGAATATTAAAAAAATGATTCATATGGAAAATTAAAAAGAAACCAATAGAGAAGTTTTGAAACCAAAAAGAATTAAGGAACTATTCTAATTTATTCTTTACATGTATATATGTGTGCAGCAACAAAATTATAGACACAACAGCACCAGGAAGAGGAAGAAGCAGGGAGTGGGGGGATGAGGGGAGATGGGCAGAATGGCACACATGCACAATTAAGTACAGCACAAGTATAGACAAACAATGGCCAAAATGAAACACACCAACAAGGAGCACAAGTCACACAACCCGCCAACATCACACCACTGAACGAGCATAGAAGTGAAAACCACGCTGCATTCATACAGGATGTGTACAAAGGCCAGTCGTTGGTGTTGTGGGATGTCTGCGACCGTGGTCATCATGGATGAGATGCCCAGCATGTGGCACATGGTCGAGTTCACTGTGTGTTATGTTGCCAAATGGCTGCTCCTCCCTCCCACGTGCCCCCACACTTTTGTACGGTGAGCTGTTGTATCTCGTGCACTCGTACAGCACGCCATTGTAATGCCTATTTGCGCATGTCCTGCTACATTCCAACAACAACATCACAGTGCCGTTTGGAGGTGGTACATGCCACTTTACAACATCAACTGCTGCGGCTCTTGTAACAGGCCACACCAGAACACAGAGACCCACTTACCGCACTTCATGTACACAGACATGTCCGAGACACCCCGTTCCCCTTGCCAGATAGGCACACCCCTCCACTGACCTGTGAACCCCAGACCAGCACACGCCAGTTGTGCATGCAGGAGGATGCGTACGTAGCTACACATCCAGGCTCACTGCCAACACTGAGGTGATGAAGAACCAGGATTTAAACCCAGAGGCGCAGGGGGCACGCCTAAAGTCTTCGGGTCCACCTGTCTTAGAGTACAGAGACACAGGATTCTTCTTGGTGACGTCAAAGATCAAATTTATTAGCTGCAGCCAGTAACAGAGATCCTAGAAGTACAACACGGTGTATGTTCTCAGGAGACTGCTCAAATTCATAGAGCGGAGCATCGTCTTTTATGCCAAAAATCACGTTCCTGGCTAGCATCAATTACTTACAAATTGACCAATCAGAGGATGACATTACAGAGGTATCACATAACGACAAACCCACTTTCAGTTGTCCAGCCCATCAGAAATGACAAGGCAAAATCCAGCATTCTTGCTCGAACAGGCCGGACGGGCCCATCATAAAAGACCTCAACCCAAGTCAATAATTAGGCCATAAAGGAAGAAACAGAAACAGATGAGAAGCAAGATAGAGGGGTGTGTGCGTGTGTCATAAACTCAGCAATGTCCTGCTCTTTGATCTCTATCTGACCAGCTGCTTAACAAGGAACTGGCTCAACAAGTTTAGCCTCGGGCAACAGGGTCGGTTGACTCAGGTCAAACAGGAGTCAACACGAACTCAAGCTAAGGTGTATGTGTCCCTAGAGACTTGTTTGGCCACAGTCATACTGTAGCCATCAGCCTATGTGAGGGCAACCACAAAATGGCTGCTATGCACAAAATGAAACCCAAGGGTTCAGACTAGATCGTCAAATACACAGTGAATCCATCGGTGTAACATGACGAAAACACTCATGCATACCACACTTGTCATTTGCGTTTCGCTGATACCAAAATCGTCACGATACGACAACCTTCATTGAACGGGTTCAGGATTCACGGAACCTCAGACCCTCCTTTTGCCCTTACATAGGCAATAACCTAAACTCGCGTCAATCTGAATCCAGGTCTATATTCATCAGATCATTAAGATGTTGCTGTAGCATCATCCTAGTACTTAGTAACTCTCTCTGGACAGGTCTCCTCGAACACGAGGTAGCAAAAAGGCCATATATAGCAGGAGCACACTGTACACAAAGACAGAACAGGAAAAGGATAGCTAATATCATCCCAATGACCATCAGAATCTTCCATCCCCAGGTGGATAACAATCCCCAGAACCATCCCATTAACGACCAATCTCCTTCGTCCACATGTACAGACTCGGAAATCTTATGTAGCTTGGAAATGGCTTGGAAAACTGTCGGAGCGTTGTCTGGAATGAAAACACAGCAGCTCGATTGAATCAATTTACATACCCCTCCTCTATCTGCAAGTATGACATCTAACGCCACTCTGTTCTGAAGAGTCATAAGGCGATCCGACTGGAGCTCAGCAGTCAAGTTACCAAGGGCACCGGCAGTTTCGACTATGGTGGACTCAACCACTCTCGTCAATTGCCGTATGTTCCTGCTGTTAACCATAGGTCCCCAAAACGGCAGAAAACCCTTCAAGAAATCTCCCAATTCTTGTCCTGCGGTATCTTCCTTACTGAAGACACCTCTAACAACTCTCATCTTGTGGTAATCTGCCGCAGCTGTAAATGTAGAAGGCAACAGGAACAAGACAAAACATGTGCCCGAGAAATCAGGGGGCAACCATGTAGACGCTCTGTCATGGCAAATGAAGTAGGTACCCTTAGCTGCTAGAAACGATGGGGAAGTCTGGGACGCAAAAACATACGTCTCAGTGCAAACACTCTCTAACTGAGCTCTCGGATTCTTGCCATTACCTTGCAGACAGTAATGACCCTGATGGGGTACTATCCAAATCGGAGAGGATCTTTTCGCTCGCTGGTTCCCACTCAGACTAACTACATATCCAGTAACGTTCCATCCAATATACGCTAGCGTCTCATCTCTCGGGATAGTCTCATAAGAACCTATTCCTCTAATCATGTCGACTATTCCCTTGACCAGAGCACTATTCTTCGGATTATCCTTCAAAGAACGTAGGGGGTTAACTTCACGGGCATAAATGAACATTGTTCTGTATGCCCACACAGAACCATTGTAGCTAAATGGCAGGACCAGGTAAGGAATACCTTTATCGGTAGTATGGGGCATAAGGCCACACACCCAACAATTAGTTGTGTTCACTACTAGCTGGTGTTGGTGCAGAAGCTGAACAAAGGAATTATTAGCGAATTCCATTCTCCTAATGGACTCATGTTCGGGCAGAGGGTGAAAAGAATGCGAAGAAACAGTAGGAGGAGGCATAGGTTGCGTGGTGGGCATGAATGTCACTTGAAAAGAGAATGTCACATATCCAATTAAAAACATCATTAAACTAAACAGCATAAACAGACATACTATTAAAAACGTTTTCTACTCATTACTATACACATTTTGCTCTTGGAGCTCATTCTTTTAGCAGGTCTCTCCATCCCGAAAAACTCCATCCTCTAATCGTGCTGCTCGCGGCGGATGGGTGTTCCGTGCTAAGGAATGCACCTGTCGGTCCAGGGAACGCCCTTAGACCAACCAGAACCGTCGACCTAACGTCTTCGGCTTGCACTCCAAGGACTTGGCACCGCGACCCTACAGCTGAACCCGGATGGCGGTTCGAAAAACAAAAATCAAAATAGTTTCTCGGAGGAGAGCTAACCTTAAAAATAGCAAAGAAAGAACTTAATTTTTAATTTGCCCCGCGACTCTCGGTCGCAAATTATAACGCTCTTTGCCAGGCAATGTCTGTTCTCGGAAAAATAGCTGAGGTTCAACATTGTTCAAACGGTTCAATGGAGGCACAGCTTCTTGAAGAAGATCGTCACTTTCTTGCTCAGTGTTTGTTCCAATCAAACGGGCATCGCTGAAAGGCAGAAAACGAGGCACGGTCTCAGTCTCAGAATCAGGAAGTCCTTTTTGGACCCACCGGTCGTACGGCAGAGGCAAAGGGGCCCTCTTACAATGTACGCCGTGAATCCAGTTCTTTTTACCGTGCACTCGTACTGCAGAACGGGTAGATAACAACACCAGGTAAGGTCCTGTCCAGCGGGGCTGCTCGTTCTTGGTTCGCTGAAAATTCTTCACGAGCACCCACGCGCCAGGTTCAATGGCATGCCCTGGATCTTCAGAAGCCTGTGGCAAGGTATCATGAACCTGTTGATGCAGAACGCGCAATTTAGCCGTCAATTCGTGCAGGTAGTCAAGCAATACAGGGTGCTCTATCTCACTAAATTTTGTCGGCCGCGGCACTCCCCAAATATTTGCCGGGCGACCAAACACAACCTCATAAGGACTCAGACCCATTCGCGAATGCACAGTCATTCTTGTGGACAGAAGGGCTAACGGCAAAGCATCAGGCCATTGTAGACCAGAGCTCGCTTGAATTTTGGCCAATTTCAATTTTAACGTGCCATTGTAGCACTCAACTAGACCAGCTGACTGGGGATGATTTGCAGCGTGGAACCTCTGCCGGATTCCTAACCCATCACACACTCTCTTCATCACTTGACCCACAAATTCACTCCCATTGTCACTCCAGACCATTCTCGGCAAACCATACCTAGGGAAAAATTCCTTAATAAGGGCTTTAGCTGTAGACAAGGCAGTATTGTCCTTCAAAGGGTAGGCTTCCACCCATCTAGAAAAAGAGCAAACAACCACTAAGACATATTTCAGGTTGTTGCACCTCTCCATGTGGATGAAATCTAGCTGCAAAGCCTCAAACGGATACGTTGGAGGAGCAAAATGACCAGCTGGAGTTGGAGTTCCCTTACCAGGATTGTACATTAAACAAACCATACAGTTCTTGACCAAATTCTCTGCACACTTAGGAATTCCAGCATTTTGCCATACTGGAGCCAACAACTTACAAATCCCTTTCACACTGATATGAGCCATTCCATGTGCCATCGTAACCACTGGAAGTACATACGCATCAGGCAACAACCATTGCTGATGCTCTGACAACTCAACCCAACAACCATTCGAGTCCAATTTACCCTTGCTTTCTCTCCATTCATTCAACTCTTTCTCTGTAGCTTCAGCTTGGATGGATTTCACACTCTCAATCGTATCTTCACACATACTTCTATCTGGAACCCATCTCGCTGGACCCACAACATACATTCGACTCATCACATCTCTCGCAGTCTCTTTCGCGACTTCATCTGCAAACGCATTACCACGACCAACATCCTCCGTGACTTTCTTATGCGCACTGCATTTCACGTTTGCAACTTGCAACGGCAAAGTAAGAAATTCAAGAAGTTCATTCACCAATTGACCATGTTGGATCTTGGTCCCATGCGAAGTCAGAAACCCAAGTTCTCTCCACAGTCGTCCAAAGCTATGAGCAACACTGAACGCATACTGGCTGTCAGTGTACACAGTCACTCTTTTCCCCTTCGACAACACACACGCTCTTGTCAATGCAATCAACTCTGCCGCTTGCGCTGAGTTATGTGGGATACGTGCAGCTTCAACAACCGTATGCAAAGTCGTAACAGCATATGCCGCAGTCGTATCACCATTCGGAAGCTTGAAACAAGAACCATCAACCCATAAAGTACCATCACAGTCTGCAACAGGAGTGTCCCTAAGGTCTATCCTCCCTTTCGTTTCTTCCTCAGTCCTAAGGAAACAATCATGCTGTTCGGTATCATCTGTCTCAGTTGAAATCGGCAACAACGTGGCTGGATTCAACGTGTTGCATCTCTTTATATGCACATGACTTGCTAACAAGGTCAATTCGTAACCTGACAACCGAGCACTAGTTAAGTGCTGTGTCTTGGTACGGTTCAACAAGGTATCCACTGCATGTGGAACCATCACAGTCAGTTTATTGTCCATCACCAAACCAGCAGACTGTCGGATTGAAACAGCCGCTGCCACTGTAGCTCTCAAACAACTCGGCAACGCTCTAGCTACCGGATCCAAAGTCGACGAAAAATAAGCACATGGACGTTGCTTATCGCCAAACTGTTGAGTCAAAACTGACAATGCACATCCCTCTCTCTCGTGGACATACAATGTGAAAGGCTTACTGTAATCGGGAGTACCCAACACAGGAGCCGAACACAGCGCATCACGCAATTCTGAAAAACTCTTCTGACATTCGTCAGTCCAAGGAATAGGATTCGGAGTATCCTTAACAGTAAGAGCTATCAAAGGCTTCGCAAGCAACGAAAAATTAGGAATTCACTGTCTACAGTATGATGTAATACCCAGAAATGCACGCACTTCTCTCTGTGTCGTAGGCACACTCATTTTCGCAATCGCATGAATTCTTTCTGGGGTCAATCTTCTTCCCTCCTTCGATAAGAGGTGACCTAAGTAGATAACTTCTTGTCGACAATACTGCAACTTCGAAAGAGAAACCTTATGATGGAAATCAGACAAGTGACGTAACAACGACAGAGTAGCCTCTCTACAAATCTCTTCATTGTCAGCAGCAACTAACAGATCGTCAACATACTGAATAAGAGCAGCACCATCAGGTAAAACCAACAAATCAAGTTGCGTCTTCAAAGCTTGACTATAGATCGATGGACTCTCACAATAGCCTTGAGGAGCGCGTTTAAACCGGAAACTTCGGCCTCCTAAAGAGAAGCCAAAGATATCTCTACTCTCCACGGCAATCGGGATGCTGAAGAAAGCATTCTTCAAATCAATCACCGAAAACCACGTGGCTGTAGCCGGAATCAAAGTCAGTAAAGCGGTGATATCAGGCACAACAGGAAATTGCAGAACGACGATCTTATTCACCTCGCGAAGATCGATCACAAACCTATATACAGGAGGCTGTGAAGAATCGGTTCTTTTCAGAACAGGCAAAACCGGACTATTGCACACATTACCTCTTGTTTCCTCAATCACACCTTTCTCAATCAGATCACAGATGATCGCCAAAAGTGCTCTTTCACCATCACTTGAGATACGATACTGTGGAATGCGTGGCAATCTAGCATTCGCCTTCAACGTCACAACATATGGCGGAATCTCCAAAAGACCCACATCATTAGGACCAGTAGCCCAAAGAGAATCAGGGAGAGAAGACAATTCAGCTGGAAGTCGATCTTTAGACAAATACATCTGAGAGATCACTCTCTTTCCCAATGCAAGCTGTACTCCGGAAGGAGAACAATAAAGCGTCGCATACAATCTCTTCAACAAGTCCAATCCCAACAAGTTCTCACCACAACCTGTCGTCAAAATGAGGGGTGCTTTGAATTCACAAGGTCCAACAGAAAGAGACAAAGGACTAGAAATCGGATTACTAACCGGGGCGCCAGAAAAACCTACTGAAACATTCGTTAAGCCATACAAAGGTGCGCCAGGGAGTTTAGAGTGCATGATAGAACTCTTCGCAGCACCAGTATCCAACAGAAAAGGCTCTGACACACCTGATGCAATCACTTCAACATAAGGTCCACTCTGATCTACTGGAACTGAAACAACTCCCTCTCTTTGTCTGTGGCTGTCCTAGCAATCATTACCTTCCATATTCTCACCTTCAACGTAATAATCGTCCGCATAATACTGAGCCGTCCTACCAGACGCACCATTCTGCTGATCAAAACAATTCATCAAATTCTGTGGAGGCAAGGAACGCGCAATCTGGGACATACCACGTCCTCTACCTCGCGGAGCTTGTTGAACACCTCGACCTCTCACACCAGAAGCACCATTCGTGCGCTGTAACAAAATCGGACAACTATTCTTGAAGTGACCCTCTTCTTTGCAATACGCACACTGATTAGGGCCTACAGGAAAACGTTGTTGAGAAGACTCGAACCTTTTCGGGTTTCTCTGATATTGTTGGGGTTGCTGATAATCACGCTGGGTATTGCGAGGCGGATATGCTTGCTGCAAAAGAACCTTAGTCTTCAATTCTTTAGTCTTTTTATCCGCTTTCTCCATCTCATCCTTATTTCTATTCTCATAGTACTGGGCAGTACCAATATCTGTGCTGACGAAGAAACAGCCCAAGCACTCTCAGAATCCTTCAACCTATTGCACAACTCGGGAAGCAAATTATGCACAAACTTGTCAACGAACAACCGTTGACCACCTTCTGTACTCATGTCTTGGCCACTGTGGTCTACAAATGTCTCTTCAAATCTAGTGAAAAAGTCGGACACAGTTTCGTCTTTCTTCTGCTTGCATGCAGACAACTTGTCCCAATTGACACGCATAGCAGGCATCAAGGTCTTCATATAATCAATAATTCTACCAGGGAGGTCAGCAATCACATCCTCGGGTTTAGCACCACCTACTTGTCTTTCATCTGCAGTTCTAAGATTATTCCATGTATCACCTAATTCCTGCGCATGATCCGTATGACGAATCTTACCCCATATAGGCTGTGGAACAACATTCCCAAGCAACATATCTATATCAGCCAAATTCATAATACATGAACCCGCAGTTTGAGATAGCTCCTTATAAAACCCTGCAGGATTTTTACGTAGATCAGGCAGAGTCTGCTTTAGAGCTAGGACTTCGGCACGCTTCCATGGAACATGTACCCAAACGCGCTGGAAATGTGGCAGAACAGGTGGATTAGCATGACCAGGTCTCCAAACGGGAAGAACCTCACGCATCGGATATTGACGCGCCTTTCTCCTAACTGAAGAATCAGGCTCAAAAAATGACCTAGAAGGAGACTCACTCCTAAACGACAACAATGTCGCGACTGCTCTTTCAACATCAAAACCCACTATAGTTCCTTTCGCAAACTCGGACTGCACACGGAACAACTCAGGCGGAGTCCGTCCTACCACACTATCTTCCCATTGTGCACGAAGGAAAGAACACATCATATCAAATACATATCTTTGTTTCGGTGCTTCCCATTGATGGAAAACATCCATAACACCCTCAAGATCATAGTGCGAAGGATAGGTAACCCATTTACGCGCCAAGTGATCCAGCACTGTCTGTTCATCAGGACCAGGCAATTGACTACGCAATTGCTTACGCTCTACAACAGGAGACATACCCAATGAACCCATCAAAGGAGAAAAGAGACTAACAACCGCATCAATCATTCTCCGTCGAGCAGAAGGAGAAGGTGACAAAAGAACAGGAGACAAAGCAGAATGAGAAGGAACGGAAGTCGGAACAGCAACAGAAGGAACAGACAACACAGGTATAGGAGTAGCAGACAAAGGAGGTAGCAAAGACGGAGGCCCTTGAGAAGGCTGCGCCAAAGCAGTAGTAGCCAGTCGAAGAAGAGCTGGCTGTTGAGGAACCACTGGAGGCAAAGCAACCGGAGGTTGCGCAATTACAAGTGGCGAAGGTGCGGTAGCACTCTGAACATAAGGGGGTGGCGAACTTAATAGATGCGACATTAAAGGATCTTTCACAAGATCTTTCTTTTCTTCTTGCTGTTGAGGCGGCAAAGCTGGATAACATTTGTCTACCGCTAATTTACGTTGCCTAAGCATCTGTTCGCTTTCTTGTTCTTCCTCATTATCCCTAAACTGTATAGCAGCTTGCACCATTGACATACCTCGTTCACGCTTATTTCGTTTCGCTAACTTAATTTCCTTCTGTTTGGCTTCCTTTCGCCAAAGGCGGAAAGAGTCAAACATTGCCGGCCGGGCTTTCTTTTTGAAGAGTCTAACTTCTAAATTATCTAAAATCTCCGTGTCATAACTACCATATTGGGGCCATTTTAGGACACCCTCCTTCCTAGTATACCTAATCCATACATCATTATACGTAATGGGGCCCACGCCATGTTTTAAATAGAGCTCATAGGTCGGAGTTCCAATCGGAGGCACCGGACATGAGTCCTCCAATCGGGAATCCCTATTACAAACACAACAAAATATCTTTCCAAGTCTGCTAAGACCAGGCATCTTCGCTCACTAGTCTAGCTTCAAACTTCAAGGGAATATCAAAAAGATAGCCTCGTGAATACACGAGTCCCTCGGCTTTTGGGCCTGCAGGTACCAAATCAAAGTGATCCCGAAGGATACCAAAACAATCTAAGGACTGGGAGACGCTCCACGCATACTTAACTGAAATATCGATGACGTCGCCAGAAGACCCGTCTATCGTCTCGCTTTACAAATCATCAAAGGGCTCCAAGACAGGGCGACAGTCAGGGCAGCAGTCCTTCGCAGCCGTCGGAAAGCGGGGAACTTCGCAGCAAAGACTTTCGGACCACAACGACATACAGGGGTCGATGAAGTGGTAGGCCTCCCTCCAGAATTTTCACACGAAGCTCCTCACGATCTTCAGGCTTGGACCGGTACCGCTGAAGTCGCCCCAGAGTTGGGCGCCAACTGAAGAACCAGGATTTAAACCCAGCGGCGCAGGGGGCACGCCCAAAGTCTTCGGGTCCACCTGTCTTAGAGTACAGAGACACGGGATTTCTTGGTGACGTCAAAGATCAAATTTATTAGCTGCAGCCAGTATCAGAGATCCTAGAAGTACAACACGGTGTATGTTCTCAGGAGACTGCTCAAATTCATAGAGCGGAGCATCGTCTTTTATGCCAAAAATCACGTTCCTGGCTAGCATCAATTACTTACAAATTGACCAATCAGAGGATGACATTACAGAGGTATCACATAACGACAAACCCACATTCAGTTGTCCAGCCCATCAGAAATGACAAGGCAAAATCCAGCATTCTTGCTCGAACAGGCCGGACGGGCCCATCATAAAAGACCTCAACCCAAGTCAATAATTAGGCCATAAAGGAAGAAACAGAAACAGATGAGAAGCAAGATAGAGGGGTGTGTGCGTGTGTCGTAAACTCAGCAATGTCCTGCTCTTTGATCTCTATCTGACCAGCTGCTTAACAAGGAACTGGCTCAACAAGTTTAGCCTCGGGCAACAGGGTCAGTTGACTCAGGTCAAACAGGAGTCAACACGAACTCAAGCTAAGGTGTATGTGTCCCTAGAGACTTGTTTGGCCACAGTCATCCTGTAGTCATCAGCCTATGTGAGGGCAACCACAAAATGGCTGCTATGCACAAAATGAAACCCAAGGGTTCAGACTAGATCGTCAAATACACAGTGAATCCATCGGTGTAACATGACGAAATCACTCATGCATACCGCACTTGTCATTTGCGGTTCGCTGATACCAAAATCGTCACGATACGACAACCTTCATTGAACGGGTTCAGGATTCACAGAACCTCAGACCCTCCTTTTGCCCTTACATAGGCAATAACCTAAACTCGCGTCAATCTGAATCCAGGTCTATATTCATCAGATCATTAAGATGTTGCTGTAGCATCATCCTAGTACTTAGTAACTCTCTCTGGACAGGTCTCCTCGAACACGAGGTAGCAAAA
Source organism: Triturus cristatus (assembly GCF_964204655.1). Taxonomy (NCBI): domain Eukaryota; kingdom Metazoa; phylum Chordata; class Amphibia; order Caudata; family Salamandridae; genus Triturus; species Triturus cristatus. The sequence goes on along the minus strand of NC_140591.1, from coordinate 1,237,497,648 downwards.
AGGCCATATATAGCAGGAGCACACTGTACACAAAGACAGAACAGGAAAAGGATAGCTAAAATCATCCCAATGACCATCAGAATCTTCCATCCCCAGGTGGATAACAATCCCCAGAACCATCCCATTAATGACCAATCTCCTTCGTCCACATGTACAGACTCGGAAATCTTATGTAGCTTGGAAATGGCTTGGAAAACTGTCGGAGCGTTGTCTGGAATGAAAACACAGCAGCTCGATTGAATCAAAACACTCATGCATACCGCACTTGTCATTTGCGGTTCGCTGATACCAAAATCGTCACGATACGACAACCTTCATTGAACTGGTTCAGAATTCACGGAACCTCAGTGACAGCACACTGTGATGTTGCAGGGCTCGTGCCTATCATGCTAAGACAATGACCACAGGGACAAAGTTACTAAGATATGGGTTTGGGGGGCATTGGCGGTCCTGGAGTTGTTGAGATGAGTCTTCTGGCCCTCATGGGTATCCCTGTATCATGCTCATTGACTCTATGGCACCTGTGGGTGTTCTGGTTTGGCTCTTGGCTGTGTTCCCTTTCATGGCGCAGGTAGTTGTCTTGCTTAACACCAGCAGAAAGCAGGTGTAAAATCCCTGGTGCTAACGTGTCTTATCGCCGGAATTTGTTTTGCATTGCAATTAGTGTGAAAGTTGTGATGTGATTTTTTTCGTATGCAGAACAATATACGAACTGAGCAGTGTATCTCGTCAAGATCCAGCACGTGACGCACTATTCCCAATCAATATAAATACAATGAGATTTCTTAATAGATTTCGTGTGTACACTGTAAGTGCAGCCAATACCTCAGTGCAATACAATACAGGATTTTAGTATTTAGAATAAATCGCAAAGGTGCACCTCATGTCGTTTTGCACATGCGCTTTAACGGAAGTAAAGTTGAGATAAATCTAACACACTATTCAGAAGTTGGTGCAAACTGCAGATATCACTAGTATTCCAGCGATAAGTGCCCCAAAATTTAACACCATGGTGGACTCCATCAAATAACAGTAATAAGAACAAGAAAGAGTCACACAGCAGTTAAGAGAACAGCCAAAAACATTATTAATTTTTTTTCCGAACTTTATTTTTTATAACAATAAATATATAAACGATAAACTATTTTCAAACTTTATATTTTTATTAACATAAATATAAACAATAAACTAATAAACAAAATGTAACAACAATAATACAAAACAACAAAGCAGAACACTCCTGTGGGAACCACAGATGTCGACGACAGACCTGGAAAATCAAAAAGATTGTTAAAAAAACAACAACATGGTATTCTCAACAAAATACCACAAGAAACAAATCACAGATATATAAAATGTATACAGCTAACAAAATTTTATAAGTTTAACTTACAAAAACTGTAAATGTTGCCGCTTTACCGAATCTGAGGAATTTTTTTTGCAGAAGGCACCACGCCCACAACATTTTTCATCAGTTGTGAAGAAATTTTTAATTTTTTCCAAGGGGCAAACAAAGACCAATGCCACCTTCTTCATTTGCAAGATTTGCCAAAGAGTTCTGTTACGAGGGGATCCTAACAAAAAATACTCGTGCGGCACAGCAAGTATGATGAAACACCTAAGGACCCTTCATCCAAACAATCTTGCACGAGAAGAGTGCAAACAGATGAGAAACACTCCTGTTCTGTATCTGTAAAAAAGAATCACAAATAAATGTATATTAATAACTTTCAAATTTATACTATTCCATTACTGTACAAACACATTTTATATAAAAACTGACTAAGAAACTATAGCCCTGAACCACAAGTGTGACGATCGTTAAAACACTACATGCATAGTGCATACTACTTTGAAGCAGTTCATGCCCTAAAGCCTACCTCACTAAATGACTACATGCTAACTGACTAAATGATTACAGTACTATAAGGAGACACACTGGGTGAGTGACAGGGTGTTTGCTAGAAGAGTATGAATACTAACTAGAGAATTGAAGGTGTGAAAGACAACTGTGTAGGTGATTAGAGGCCTGCATCAATACTGCATAGGCATTTAAAGCAGTCCATGTGCTAAGGCCTGGCTCACTGCATGACTACTTGGGTACTGACTGAATGATTAGAGTACAGCAAGGAGAGTGCCTAGGTGAATTTATAAGTGCTAGGATTTTCGCACAGGGAATGGATTAGTACTTGGTACTGAATGAGTCACTAGAGGAGTGCAAAGGCAGTCACAAGTGCTGGACTGTATGGATACTGACTAGGAAATTGAAAGTGTGAAAGACAAGTGTCTAGGTGGTTATAAGACTGCATGCATAGTGCATAGGGGTTTGAAGCAGTCCATGTGCTAAGGCCTGGCTCAGTGTATGAATACTTAGGCACTGACTGAATGATTAGAGTACTGCAAAGATAGTATCTTGGTGAATTTATAAGTGTTTGGGTTTTAGCACAGTGAATGGATTAGTACATGGTGCTGAATGGGTCACTAGAGGACTGCAAAGAGAGTCACAGGGTATTTCCTGGAAGTGTATGGATACTGACTAGGGAATTGAAGGTGAGAAAGACAATTGTGTAGGTGGTTAGAGGACTGCATGCATAGTGGATAAGGGTTTGAAGCAGTCCATATACTAAGGCCTGGGTCACTGGATGAGTACTTGGGTACTGACTGAATGATTAGAGTACTGCAAGGAGAGTGCCTGGGTGAATTTATTAGGGTTTGGCGCAGTGAATGGATTAGTACATGATGCTGAATGGGTCAATAGAGTGCAAATGGAGTGACAGGGTGTTTGCTGGAAGTAAACGCATACTCACTGGGGAATTGAAGGTGTGAAAGACAAGTGTGTAGGTGCTTAGAGGACTGCATGCATAGTGGATAGGGGTTTGAAGAAGTCCATGTGCTAAGACCTGGCTCTGTGCATGAATACTTAGGCAGTGACTGAATCATTAGAGTACTGGAAAGAGAGTGTCTTGGTGAATTTATAAGTGTTTGGGTTTTGGCACTGTGGAAATATGGATTTTTCTGGTCAGTTATGTCCCCTATCTTGGACCCCAACGGTTCTATGTGCATGTTACAAGTACATGTATGTTTCCTCCAGTTCCAGTTATGAAGACGCAAATACATGTGCGTCCACCGTCAACATGTCCTCTGTCAGATCCGCCATGAATAGGCCGGATATTCCATTCCTAAATATGAAAGGCCACCGGCTTTATATGGTTCACTTATGCCATTTTACAGTCCAGGCAAGTAGGCCCTGATTCTGTCATCAAACTCCTCTTGCCTTCTGCCTCTGAAAGCTCCAGTCTGAGCCTGCATCTGTGACCATGAACTTTGTCTCATTCTCTGCGCGGCTCACGAAGCCTGACATCAGCCTATTCTCTGCCAAGAACTGTATTTCACCTTCGAATTATCTGCTTCCCCCTCAGCCGATGCATTCCTGCCTAGTAGTTTAAGTAAACATTCTTCCAGTTACCGAGCAAAAGGCCCGGCTTCTCTGTCCTCATGCAAGTAATTCATAGCCCTGTTACTATGGAAGATTCCTGCCCTCGCATTTAGTGTAGACACTTAGACGCTTGTACACGCACGCACAGTCAGTATAGAATAGATTCTATCCGAGAGTCCTTCTTTCGTGGATAACATAGTTCTTTAAACATAGGATGTTAGATATGATTTGGGATTAGGTTGACTTGACCCCCCAGACTTCTTGTCTCCACATGTAGAGCTAAATGTCAAGTCCCCTTCACCCCCTAGTTGCACGTCAATTACACGTCATACTGCTGCGCGCGCATCTATGCCAAGTATTATCTTATAGATCCACCTATATGTGACATCATAACCAATTATGTTTCTTTTTACTCCTTATTACACCCATTTTTTGGTTACGCAGATAAATCGTCATTTTCCTTATCAATTGTTACGCCTACTGCATTCGCTTCATTGTAATGTATGAACTATAAAAGTCATTTCATGTCAATAATGTATGTACTTCACTTCCTGAACCTCCGTGGTGATGGAACTTGGAGCAACCGATTATAATCGTTCATTGGAATAAAGCCCATTCCGAACCTCTAATACCACGGATTCTGCCTCTCATTTTACTGAGCTATTTTATTATGTTTCTGTATCAAATTAAGTCCAGGTAAAGGAATTTTATTTACCACATGAATGGCGCCCGAACAGGGACACTTTCTCATCTCACGCGCCGGCGGTGAGTTGCAGGCCCGGTCTCCTGCCACAGCTGGACGGACAATAACGCGTACCAGCAGGATTTCCTGTATCTCCCTCCGGTCAAGCGGGGGCGACTGAGGCTGCGATCAACACCCAGACGAGGCGGTGAGAAGTGCAAAGTATCCCGACCAGAGCCTAGCTGAGAGAGCAAGATCCGAGGTATACAGAGGCCCACCAGTTTCCGAAGTCCCAAGTCGAGTCCAGTTTCCGACGAGTCGAGTCGAGTCCAGTCCGGTCCAAGTCCGGTTTCCGAGGCCTTCCGTTTCCGAAGCTACCCGGTGAGTACCATTACTGGGGAGGCATTTCTGACGTGCACATAGGTTGTGCCGGTCAAGACGGGTTTGGGTACACAAATCCGGTCTGCACTGTTTTAGCAGTGTATCTGTACTGTTTAGCAGTATATCAAGTATTCCGAAGTATCTAGTTATTGTCAAAGAATTATGCTTGGTGATTAGTTATGCAGACGATCATCATTGTTGTTTCAGTTAAAGGTTTAATGTTTAATGTTTAATGTGTTTAAAAAAACGTCCTGCATATTGTGGTATGAATGGTTGTTCATTATTGTGCTTTTGTATTAAGTGTGTTCAAGATTAAGTATCGGATCAGTTGCCAATATGCCGTTCTTTTCGAAACTAAGACAGATCACTACAAGAAAAGGGGTACTCGAAGAAGCCGTTCCTATTCCTCCTAGGGATACTCCAGGGCACTTCATGTATCACAAACATGGCTTAGACGCTATATTATTTCTTGATTTATGGGTAGACTACACCAAGGGATTACCAGAAAGTCAGAGGTGGCCCGCAGCGGGAACCTGGGATGCGGAGTGCATCATGAAAGTCGAGGAAGAGTTATGGAAAAGGAAAGTCAGACAGTCACAGAAAGACGCCATTGAGTTATGGCGTAAAGAATCACATAGACGAACAGAAAAAGCACGTAGACAGGAAGAAAAGAATAAAGAGAATTCCAATAAAGTTCAAGAAAATCTATTAATTGAGGAAGGTATCCGAGTGAAATCAGAACAAGTAGACAGACAAAGAAATGCCCTTATGAATGGTATGTATCCCCTTCTGGCCGAAGGATTACCTAAGGCTACTCCAGAAATACCGAAAGACTTGCCACCCCCATTGTTCCCAATAGAGGTACATCCTAAGGGGCATCCTAGAACCGCAGAAGATGTTTTCCTTTCCTCATATTTAGATGACGCAGCTCCCGAGTATGCTAATTCCGCCCCACATAGACCGCATACCAGGGAGATCCAACGCCAAGATCCAGTACCCGTATCCCTACAGCAACAAATCGAGTCACAAGTTCCGGCAAGCACATCTGTTTCTGCATCCGCTCCTACAGCTACTTCTATAGCTGTGTCCACACCTGTAGTTGCTGTGTCACGTTCGACGAATCCTTTCACACCCGACACCCCAGATGGGGCTACGGGAGGTGCTAGTAACATTTTTTCTACGCCACCCAGAATAAATAAACTTACTTTTCAAGAGTCAGCACATTCACGTACACCCAAACTCATAAGTGCCCGTACGCTGAAGGAACTTCTTATAGATTGCAGATATGACCCTGTGCCCGGTAAAGAGGACGAAATGACCCTGGCATCATTGCGTATCAGACGAGCCGCAGTGTATTTAGGGAAGTTACCAGGAATGACTGCGCATCTAGATAAAATATATCATTTTGTCCAAACAGGGCGAGATCCAGAATGTATTAACAGAGCTATGGAATACCAGAAAGTAGAGATACAGGGGGAACTGTTACGTTTCCTCATAAATTGTGTGATCAGAAATCAAGACCGACCGGGGGTAGACCCGGAAGCAATGCAAATTCTTACCAGATGGAGCCAGAATATATCAGAAGGGAGACATGATAAGCAAAATTGTATAATAGCCATGTGCCGAAAGATCCGTAAAGAAATAGAACGCCTACACGAAGAGAGATTAGGGGTAGACGAGTTCGAACAAAGCGAGGAAGAAGGGTCAGGACTGCCCACAGGACAGTCAGACACCATAGCCTATGTAGGTAGAGGAAGATCTTGTAATAGTAATAGATGTCTTATTGACCCGATACGTCCGATATGTCCAGATAATAACAGGAATTTCCAAATACCTATAATTAATATAAGGTCTAACGAGCATTCGTTCCAAACCGCCGACAAACTACTCCGAGAACGAAGGGGTTATCATTTTCTCGATTCTATGGATGAACAAGATTTAGCCAGGGCAGCTGTCCATTGGGTGGACAGTCCCGGAAAATATAGTGATGATACAGTAGTACGCACATTTTTGAATCTCACCCCAGATGAACAGAGGTTAGTTGGGATTTATATGATTCAACAACTCATTATACTATATCGGAGTCAGCGTTCGGACCCTGGTCCCTTACCTGACATATTGACTGAATTGCTTATGAATAAATGGAGAGGTGCAGGTACTAAATTAATTAAAGAAATTCTAGAATCAAGAAAGCAGTATATTCTTTTTGTATGTTCAGACCGTGTCTCATTACCCGTCAAGGAAAGAACCACGTATTACATGGATAGACAGAATCCCTTACGAGAAGTGCACCCAATAAAAGGCGAGGACAACGAGTTTAAGCGCGTATTTGTATATACGCCCATATCAAAAATAGAATTGTTACAAATGAAGAAAGTGGTACCCAGTCATGACAAAGATCCAGCGGGTTTTCACCGAGAAATTAAAGACATGTTACTCATGGGAGAGTATACCTATCCCGACATTATGACAATATTAAAGGTATTGATGCCTGCTGGTATTTACGAGAAACTCAAGGAAAAAGAGTGGGAGGTAGGAGACCAAAAGATAGAATGGTCAGTGTTAGAAGCGGAAGAAAAGGCCCGAACTGCAGGAGCAGGACTTGGGGATAAAACTAAAGCACTACCAAGTTTACTAGTACAGGTACTGCCACGTTTATTAACTACGAAAAAGGAAGATTGGGGTACAATTTCAGCCTGTAAACAGAAGCAAGATGAAGACACTAGTGATTACTATGCCCGATTTGAAAAATGTTTTGGTATAAATAGTGGCATAAAAGCAAGTAGCGAATCATACCCACATCTGTTTGTAACAAAATTAGTAGAAAATGCTCTGCCCCAAGTAAAGAATAGAGTATTAAAATTCGAGAGTACCTGGCAAGGTAACACTCCATCACAAATGTTACAAATGTTACAGTACCATCACAATAGAATTAGAGAGGAACAAGAACATGAACACAGACGCATGAAAGACACGAAAATGAAAATGCTAGTTTCCCAGACAGTTCCAGCTGAAGGACATAAAAAGGGTATGACACATTCCGATTCAACAGGACCTGTAAAAGGGACATGCAATTATTGTAAAAAGCCAGGTCATTACGTACACGACTGTCCAGTTTTAAAACATAATATCGCCATAGGTAAAACACAAGAAAGATCACGGCCACTCAGACAAGATCAGAATGAACAAGGAGCTCTGCAGCATGCCCAGGCCATGCCAGCCGCACAACAGCCAATACAGTTTGTGCCAGCTGCACCACCGTTGCCTGTTGCTGCCACACAGACAACAACACGACAAATGTATCAGACCGCACAGTATGAATATCCTGAGTATCAGCGTTACGCATGAACTAGCCTAGAGAGGGAAGTTGACTTACCCCTTATTGAAATACCTGTAGATCAAGAAGGACCTTATGTACATAGTGAATTGTTAGGCCAAGATAGAAAATTTTTACTCGATACAGGGGCAAGTCGAACAACTATAAAACGTAGTGAAGTTCCAGGGGCACCCCTCTCAGGCTCACAGAATATTTCCCTTGGTTTTCCAGGAAAACCTATTGTTAATGAAGTATCACAGCCTCTTCCACTTACGATAGGACCTCTGACCCGAACTACAGATTTATTGCTTACTAAATCATGTCCAGAAAACTTGCTAGGAATAAAAACATTGAAAGCTCTAGGAGCCATAATATGTTGTTCTCCGGAAGGAGTAAGGTTGTTTTTACGTGATTTTAAAGGTCACTATGTGTCCAGAGACATGGATCCCCGACTGCAGACTGTACCTACACATCTATGGGCACAAGGCCCTACTGATGTTGGTTGCATGAATATTACACCATATCGAGTCACATTAAAGGCAGGAGTGGTGCTACCACGAATGCGACAATACAAGTTACCACCAGATGCTGTAGTGGCTTTACTACAAATCATTGACGAGCTCATTGCCCAAGGAGTAGTTGTGGAAACAGACTCCAATGTATGTAATTCACCGATAATTCCGATTCTTAAACGAACAGATCCAAAGGCCCCGCCAGTATATCGATTGGTTATTGATCTGCGCGAATTAAACAAGTGCATTGTGCCACAATTCCCTGTGGTCCCAGATATCTCGTCATTACTGACAGCCATTGATTCCGAAGCAACGTTCTTTACTGTAATTGACCTCAAGAATGCTTTTTTCAGCGTCCCAATAGATCCGGAGAGCCAATATTTGTTCGGATTTAGTTTAAATGGACGTAGCTTTAAATTCTCACGCGCACCTCAAGGATTTACAGAAAGCCCCAGCATCTATAGCCAAGCACTGAAACGAGAACTAGATAGTATCCACATGCCAGTTAACACTGCTCTGCTCCAATACGTCGATGATCTGCTGATCACCGCGAGAAGCGAACCGGAATGTGAAAAAGCATCACTGACAGTTTTACAATTTCTAGCCGAAAAGGGGCACAAGGTGTCCCCTTCTAAGCTGCAATTCTGTGTCCAGCGAGTTGTTTATCTTGGACACTCGCTGTCCAAGGAGGGAAGGCAGCTTACACCCGACCGCATTCAGTTAATAGCTAACATGCCAATACCCAAGACACAAAAGGAGGTGCGGGCTTTCATAGGTCTCACTTCATATTGCAGGCAGTGGATCCCTCAGTATGCATTTCTAGCAAAACCACTCATTCAGTTAACCACACAGGAGGCAGCCACATCGACTGTTCTCCCTTGGACTCAGGAACATACACAAGCTTTTGAAAGCCTAAAGAAAGCTTTATGTCAAGCACCTGTCTTAGCAACACCATGTTACAGAAAACAGTTTACACTCTTTGTTACAGAACGCGAAGGTACTGCCTTGTCAGTACTCACACAGGAACAAGCAGGAGCACACAAACCATGTGCTTATTTTTCTAGTACATTAGATCCCGTAGCTCAGGCTTTGCCTGCATGCCTGAAATCAGTGGCAGCGACAGCTTTAGCAATCAGACAAAGCGATGCCATAGTGTTAGGACATCCATTGACAGTTCAAGTACCACATGCAGTAGAGGTTCTTGTAAATAGAACGCAAACACAACACTTGACTATAGCGCGACTTACAGGGTACGAGCTTACATTGTTTCAGCCACATATAGAAATCAGACGCTGTAACACATTGAATCCTGCCACACTTTTGCCAGTAACCGGAACAGACCCACTAGCTCATGACTGTATTGAAGTTATTACTATAACGACAAAACCCAGACAAGACTTAACCGATGTCCCATTGTCAGATCCAGACCTGACATTGTATGTAGATGGTTCATGTATGAGAACAAGTACAGGAGAGTTAGTGGCCGCTTACGCAGTCACAACAGATACTGAAGTCATTGAAACTAATCGTATAAATACTTTGTCAGCTCAAGCCGCAGAGCTCATCGCTCTGACACAAGCCTGTATTCAAGCCACGAATAAAAAAGTCAACATATACACTGATTCACGTTATGCATTCGGAGTTGTACATGACTTCGGCGTGCTGTGGCGAGAGAGAGGTTATTTAACTTCCCACGGTGCCCACATTCAGCACGGACCCCTCATTCATGCCTTATTAGATGCAATACATCGACCCACTGCAATATCAATTATGAAATGTAAGGCTCATACGAAGGTTACTGATATCATTTCCCAAGGCAATGATCTAGCCGACAGAACAGCTAAACAGACTGCTCAAACCCAAACATCCGACATGACAAAGACAATAGTCCCGATGCCGACACATTGTATGACAGTTAAAGATCCTACTCTTGACGTAATTGACATACAGACACATGCTACACCAGACGAAATAAAGAAATGGACTGAATTAGGAGGGATCCAAACGGACCAAGGATGGATGATGAAGGAAAAGTCTGTGTGGTTCCTTCCTGATTCAATGGTCCAAGTTATAATTAACAGTATACATAGTCCAGCGCATCTAGGAGAAAAAGCTATGCTAGACAGCATCCAACACATTTGGTTCAATAAACATTTACGAGCAGCAGCCAAACAAAAAGTCCGTACCTGTATGATCTGTTGCCAGTTCAACCCAGGAAAAAGCGTTCCCGTAGAACAGGGTGGATTTCATCCTCCTGATCACCCTTTTGAAGTGCTCCAGATGGATTATATCCAGATGGAACGATGTCGAGGATTCAAATATGTTCTCGTAGTTGTCTGCGCTCTGTCCCGTTGGACGGAGGCATACCCGGTTTCAGATTACACTGCCCCGACTACTGCCAAACAGTTGGTTCGAGAATTCTTCCCACGATACGGTTTACCACGTGTTGTCTACTCAGATAACGGCCAGCCGTTCTCATCCGAATTAATGAAACATGTTTCACTTCTGTTAGGATATCAGTGGAAATTCCACTGTGTCCGACACCCCGAGGCAGCAGGTCTCGTAGAAAGACATAACCAGATACTGAAAATCAGATTGTCCAAAATATGCAGAGAGAAAGGTGTCGACTGGGTAGTAGCGTTACCAGTTGCACTCTTTTACATGAGAATGGTAGCACACTCTCGAACAGGGCTATCCCCGTATGAGGTGATCTTCGGCAGACCACCAAATATGTGGGGGACGCCTATACCACGCAAAATAACTGATGTTGACTGTAATATGCTGACAGATTACTTGGCTTCCTTGATGTCTGCACTACAATCTTGTCGTTCACAGGTAGCTGCAGCCTTTCCCGACAACACTGAGGTGAAACCCCATGACGTAGTTCCGGGTGATCTCGTATTTGTGAGAAATTTCGACCGAAAGACTCAGCTGGAGCCCAGGTGGAAGACACCCAAGTTGGTTCTGCTCACCACAAGGACAGCCGTGAAGATCGAGGGCCGCAAGGGCTGGATTCATTCAAGTCATATCAAGAAATTTCATGGACTATCCTCGGATATAGACATTGTGCCCTGCACTCCCTCACAGACTGATTCAAAACTTCCTTTGGTTGAAAAGACTGAAACCGAACTCTATAAAGTAAAATTGAGGCCTAGAACGTCAGACAATTTGATTGTTTAAGTCCTCTCCAAGGTGAAGCGGTTGAATTTGTCTCTGACATGTATCCTCTAGACCTGAATCATGGACAGTCGCGAAAAATGATGAAACGACAGGCGTATTGTAAATCACTGCGTAGCCATTGCATAGTGACATTAATAATCTTGTTTTCCTTAAGTCTTTTAATAATTACTGCAAGTATATTGCTGCACATATATTACCCTATTGCCAGAAATGTTTACAATGTTACTGCAGAACATTCTTTTAGTGACCTACCGCCGCATGAATTGTCTTATAGACTTGCGCTGCGCAATAACACTTTCATTAGTATGTTACATCATTCCCATCAGACTAGTAATGCCACCAATTGTTGGGTGTGTGGTCGGCTCCCTCCCTATCAGAATTATGAAGGAGTCCTGCCATTCTTTCCACACCCATTTACACATAATGGCTCCTGTGGAGCATGGTTTAGTTTAATCAATTCCATAGACTCAGACACAGCAGTTTACCAAGATCATTGGGTATGGGGAAACCTGAACCTAGTTTTACTCAAGGTCTGCTACCCTGACAAGGAGGGTCGCCCCAAAAGAACAGGAACTGATCTAGAAAATGAAGTATATGGATTAGGTAATTTTACACCTAATCTCATGATTCTAAATGTCGTATCCGAAGTTGAACTAGTCTTACCCACCATGTCAGTATTCCCAGCGAAGGGTGAATTGTGTGTAAGAAAGGTTGGTTCCATACATATGGGCCATAGTAAATGCACTACTATAGTAGAATTCAGTGATCAAGGCAAATCTTCATTTAGAGCTTATCGCCACTCCTACTTTATATGTGGTCAGACCGCATATATGCGTCTACCTCTAGATTGGGATGGTACCTGCTACATTGCATTCCTTTTGCCACCTGTTTTCCTAGCTCCTCCTGATTATTACAGAAATATTCATTTAGTACACAACAGAGAGCGGAGAGATCTCCCAATTGTCGATTACACTGAAACAGCATGGGAAAAATACACAGATTTCAATAAAGGCATCTTTCCCTATATAGGTACTGTTACTAATAGTAAACTGATACGTAGATTAACTAGAACCCTTGAAGCAGTAGTGAATGAAACTATTTCCGCCTTAGGCAATTTAACAGAAGAGCAGTCTGCTATGCGGATTGTTGTGCTTCAAAATCGTCTTGTCCTTGACGTCATCCTGGCTGATAGGGGCGGAGCTTGTAGGGTCATCGGATCAAGCTGCTGCGTATTCATACCAGAAAATTCGCCATCAGTATATAAAGCCATAACTCGCCTTCATAAGATTGTAAACCAGATACACCAGAATCCAGGCACCTGGACTTGGTCCGGTTGGTTTTGGAGTATGTTATCTACCTTTGGATGGAAGGTCCTATCTTTCCTAGGTATTGGCCTTCTCATACTATTCAGTTGCTGTCTATGTCTACAATGTGGACCAGCGATTTGTGGTCTGTGTGCCACATCGTGTATTCCACCACCAAGATTTCATTCGTCACGGAAGAAGAAAGAAGAACAAATGATGCTATATGAACAGATCAATGGATTGATGAAGATTGATATCTCTTGACGGGCAAGTAGGGGACAAGGAGGGAATGTGGAAATATGGATTTTTCTGGTCAGTTATGTCCCCTATCTTGGACCCCAACGGTTCTATGTGCATGTTACAAGTACATGTATGTTTCCTCCAGTTCCAGTTATGAAGACGCAAATACATGTGCGTCCACCGTCAACATGTCCTCTGTCAGATCCGCCATGAATAGGCCGGATATTCCATTCCTAAATATGAAAGGCCACCGGCTTTATATGGTTCACTTATGCCATTTTACAGTCCAGGCAAGTAGGCCCTGATTCTGTCATCAAACTCCTCTTGCCTTCTGCCTCTGAAAGCTCCAGTCTGAGCCTGCATCTGTGACCATGAACTTTGTCTCATTCTCTGCGCGGCTCACGAAGCCTGACATCAGCCTATTCTCTGCCAAGAACTGTATTTCACCTTCGAATTATCTGCTTCCCCCTCAGCCGATGCATTCCTGCCTAGTAGTTTAAGTAAACATTCTTCCAGTTACCGAGCAAAAGGCCCGGCTTCTCTGTCCTCATGCAAGTAATTCATAGCCCTGTTACTATGGAAGATTCCTGCCCTTGCATTTAGTGTAGACACTTAGACGCTTGTACACGCACGCACAGTCAGTATAGAATAGATTCTGTCCGAGAGTCCTTCTTTCGTGGATAACATAGTTCTTTAAACATAGGATGTTAGATATGATTTGGGATTAGGTTGACTTGACCCCCCAGACTTCTTGTCTCCACATGTAGAGCTAAATGTCAAGTCCCCTTCACCCCCTAGTTGCACGTCAATTACACGTCATACTGCTGCGCGCGCATCTATGCCAAGTATTATCTTATAGATCCACCTATATGTGACATCATAACCAATTATGTTTCTTTTTACTCCTTATTACACCCATTTTTTGGTTACGCAGATAAATCGTCATTTTCCTTATCAATTGTTACGCCTACTGCATTCGCTTCATTGTAATGTATGAACTATAAAAGTCATTTCATGTCAATAATGTATGTACTTCACTTCCTGAACCTCCGTGGTGATGGAACTTGGAGCAACCGATTATAATCGTTCATTGGAATAAAGCCCATTCCGAACCTCTAATACCACGGATTCTGCCTCTCATTTTACTGAGCTATTTTATTATGTTTCTGTATCAAATTAAGTCCAGGTAAAGGAATTTTATTTACCACAGCACAGTGAATGGATTAGTACATGCTGTTGAATGGGTCTCTAGAGGACTGCAAAAGAAGTGACAGGATATTTCCTGGAAGTGTATGGATACTGACTAGGGAATTGAAGGTGTAAAAGACAAGTGTATAGTATGTTAGAACACTACATGCATACTGCATAGACATTTGAAGCAGTCTATTTGGTACTTAGAAACTGACTAAATAATCAGACTACTTCTAGGGCAGTGCTTAGATAAAACTTTTAAATTTTCAGTTCTGCCACAGTGAACAGAATAGTACATGGTACTGCACCTTAGTGTCAAACCCTGTCTCATTTTATCAATGCATAAGCAAAGACTAGCTTCTACTGCTACTAAAACTTGACAACATGAGAGGTTTTAAATTAGTTATCTGTCAGCAAATACACGATGTTACCAAATGCCTCTCTCACAGTGGTTCTCAAATGCACACAGACTCACAGTGTGATGCTAGACAAGCACCACTATCCCTAGGAGTTTACCAAAACTCATTCACTTCAGTGGAACTGGTAAGCGAACTGCACACAATTTTCGGTCGCGTGAGTTATAGTTGCCTGCACTAACTATAACGTGGAATTTCATTGGTTTTTTACGAGTGAAATGTACAACTAACTATAACATGTGTGAAACCTATGGTTTTTTCAGTGAATTTGCAAGGTTTTTTAAATGCTAATTCCTAACTATAATGTGTGTGAAACCTATGGTTTTTTCAGTGAATTTGTACGGTTTTTTAAATGCTAAGTTATGTATTTTTTTTTAATTTTTGCGCGTCACGCACCGAGCGCCCACATTGTGCATTTCGTACCGTGCACGCCTCGCCATTTTTTTCAAAATATCAATTGTTTTTTTCTCCCTTGGGGGTCCTTAGATTTATATATTAAATGTGATTGTTACATTTTTTATTTTTTTTACCGTACGCGTACGGTAAGCTTACCGTACGCGCACCCCGCGATTTTTTAAAAAAATTATTACATTTATTTTTCATACTTTTTGGCCCTTCGTGAACCCCCTGACGAACGCTAGGGGGTCTGCAACTCTCTTCGTTGCCCCCTTTTCATGTTATCTACCTTTTTTTTTCAGTGCGACAGACAGAAAATGGCGGCCGATACTTCCTGGTTTCGACCGATTCGAATGTTTACTTTGATCTAACAACCAATCAGAAACGCGCTCGCGCACGGCACCGTACGCGTACGGTAAGCTTACCGTAAGCGCACGGAGCGCTGCCACAGATATATATATTGATTTAAATGCTATTTTCTCAGGAACTACTGAACAGATTTACACCAGACCTACAAAAGGCACTTCCTTGACCTTATGGCTACCTCTCTGCCAAATTACAAGTAATTCTGTTCAGCCGTTCGGGCTGTAGCTGTGTCTAAAGGTCCTATGGAAAAATGCATGGGGAAAACGTGTTTTGGGACCCCCCTTTTTTCTCAGCCCCCGCTTGACGAATCACCCCGAGACTTTCAGGGTAGGAGCGGAGCGTAGCGCCCCATTAGTTTTGAAAATTTCGCGAGGATTCGTCAACCGGTGCCAAAGTTATTCAAAATAGAATTTTCAGATTTCCTATGGAAACATGGTCCTAACTATAACTATCTACTGGCGACCGGCAGTAGATAATATTCACTTAAAAAACCATAGGTATCACACATGTTATAGTTAGCTGGACATTTCCCTCGTAAAAAACCAATGAAATTCCCCCGTTATAGTTAGTGCAGGCAACTATAACTCACGCGACCGCAATCCTCTGCTGATGACGTCAGATATTACATCACTGTATTTAGACACCTATTTACCCATGTCTTCTTCCATTAATCTTTAGCTATACATATATTACAAATATTTATTTTTCAGAAAGACACATATGTAATCAGTGATGTAATATCTGACGTCATCAGCAGAGAATTACGGTCGCGTGATACATAGTTGCCTGCACTAACTATAACGGGGGAATTTTATTGGTTTTTTACGAGGGAAATGTCCAGCTAACTATAACATGTGTGATACCTATGGTTTTTTAAGTGAATTTGCAAGGTTTTTTAAATGCTAATTCCTAACTATAACGTGTGTGAAACCTATGGTTTTTTAAGTGAATTTGTACGTTTTTTTAAATGCTAAGGTATTTATTTATTAATGTACTTTATTTCAGGTTTTTCACGCACGGTGCGCTTCGCGCTCCGTGCGCGCGCTGTGGGCGCACTGTGCGCTTCGCGCACCGAGCGCCCACGATGCATGGAGCGTGCCGTGCGCGCACCCCGCGCATTTTCGAAATAAAAAATAATGTTTTTTTCACCCTTGGGGGTCCTTCAGTGACCCCCTGACAAAGGCTAGGGGGTCAGGAACTGTCCACCCTGCCCCCTTTTCACGTTCTCCACCTTTGTTTTTCACTGCCTCAGACTGCGAGAGACAAAATGGCAGCCGACACTTCCTGATTTCGACCGATTCGAATGTTTACTGACATCTAACAACCAATCAGAATTGCGCTCGCGCACGTCACCGTCACGGTGCGCTCCTATAGATATGTATGTACTTTTAACTGCAATTTTCTCAGGAACTAATGAACAGATTGACTCCAGATATGCAAAAGGCACATCCCTGACCTGAGGACTACCTCTTTGCCAAATTTAAAGTAATTCTGTTCAGCCGTTTGGGCTGTACCTTGGACTAAAGGTCCCTATGGAAAATTGCATGGGAAAAACGCGTTTTGGGACCCCCCTTTTTTCTCAGCCCCCGCTTGACGAATCCCCCCGAGACTTTCAGGGTAGGAGCGGAGCGGAGCGCCCCACCTATTTTGAAAATTTCACGAGGATTCATCAATCGGCGCCAAAGTTATTGCAAATAGAACGTTGCGGATTTCCTATGGAAACACGGTCCTAACTGTAACTATCTACTGGCGACCGCCAGTAGATAATATATATATATATATATATATATATACACACACACACACACACACACACACATATATATATATATATATTAATACATATTCCGATATACATTTTGTTTGAAGCACTGAGTGAGCGAGTGAGAAACATTTGCTTTGAAAGTGTTAGATGTCTACTCATTTTACATACGTATTTTACATTTAGTTTAAAAACATTTAGGGCCGGGGGGCGCTAGAGAGGCCACTGCGGAATGGCCGCCTTCTGAGACGGCTCCGCCGGTCAGGCTCACAAAGCGGGATTCAATGTGTGTAGCGGGCTCGGAACTGCCCACAGCCAGCACAATCTAGCGTCGGAATACTCGGGCTATGTGAGGCGAGAGCAGAGAAACGTCCAGCAACATTCCAGCGTCGGTAAATTGCGCTCGACGGCGGAGAGTGGATTGCAGCTGTGGTGCGAACAAGATGGCGGCGCCCTGAGGCATCACTCGGCCCGGAGCGGGGACGACGTGGATTCGTGCAGAGGGAAGAGGATGTGCGCTGCTGCGTGCTGGCGTTCAGCTAGCTCCATGTCGGAGGAGACGGAGACTGTGCAGCGATGAAGGTGCGAGCAGGCGAGCTCTCGTGTGGTGCGTACACCACATATCGGGTGCCATCTCACATATCAGCTTAAAATGGTGGACAGCGCTGAAGGCGGTGAAACCTGCCATGAAGGTCGCGCACTGAAGGTATGACTGACGAGATCACATTAATCTGTACCTTACCCACACTCTGCCCATGTCCAGTGCTGCAGTGAAAGAGATCCATGCTGGTGAGACCAAAACCGTGTGCCGGTGTGAATGGGGGCTGCGCGATGTGTTTCATGATATATCTTCGCATGTTGCTGGGAAAGGCTGGAATGCATAACATTGACGACTATACTGGAGTGTGGGTGCTGGTGCTTTGCCTGAGTGCCACGCGGCGGTTAACTTGTGATGGCCATAGTGTCTCTATACATCTGCCGGCTGGAGAGCGAAGTTCCCTGTAATGTGGCGGCTGAAGGCGGGGTGCATGGCTACTCATATGCAGTGAACACTGAAGGGCTGACTCAGTTATGGAGTGCATACGTGATTGGTCCTCACATCAACCGTGGCACAGTCATAGCGATAGCACCTGGCGCTGGAAGACCTCGATGAAACCTAGCTTGCGCTGATCTCCTTGCTGGATGACGAAACATTACCAAGTGCTGAGACGGCTGTATGGAGACTGGGGGATTTTAGCGCTGATTTGCCCGTCCTCATCGGGGAAGTGGAAGGAACCTGGTGGACTCTGTGTCGAGCGATATTCAAGACCCATTAGCTCCCCGCTAAGTGAGACTTCACGGCGTAAACATGGGAAAGCCGGACAGGATGCAATCTAAATTATCTTTCGAAATGAAAAAGAATGCAAAGGGAGCGACAGCACCCCCAGAAGCGGAGCTCGAACTTGACCCAGAGGCAACTACTGGCATGGAGGGTGTTCTGCAGGCCATATAGCGTAGTTTGCAGGATATTAATGGTAAACTGGACACCATCACCCTACGGGTGGACAATATGGCAGCCAAGCTAGACAGGCACGGTGAGCGCCATGTGGAGGCGGAAAACTCGGATCACGGCGGTGGAGGATGAATCGCATGGCACGACACAAAAATGCACGGAAATGGAGAAGCTGCTTGAAGTTATTAAGAATAAAGCGGAAGATTTAGAAGCGAGATCCAGACGCAATAACATCAGAATCGCGGGAATTCCGGAATCCACAAACACAGGCCGTATGGAAACTTATATTGAGGAGCTGCTTCGAAGCGTGTTTGGAACGGCAAGCCTATCAGCTATTTTTGTGATTGAACGTGCGCATCGGTCTTTTTCTCCACGACCAAAGCCAGGCGCAACTCCTCGACTTATTATTGCCCGGGTACTTAACTACAGAGACCGCGATACCATTTTAAGACTGGCTCGTGAGAAGCGGCAGATTACCTACCAGGGAAACACGCTGGAATTCTACCCGGACTTCACTATGGCAGTTCAACTGGCGTGAAAAGAATTTAACCCAGCAAAAAAGAAATTGCGTGAACTACACCTTCAGTACGCTATACTCTATCCGGCGAGACTGCAGGTGACGCATGAAGGTCGCCATACACTCTTCCAGACACCGAAAGCAGCACAGGACTTTCTTAAGAAAATTGGCGCCAAACGCAGAGAGCGGAGGCAATCGGAGCAGCGTCAGGAATCTGAAATGGATGCCGACCTGGGGTGAGACGGACGTTAGATTCAGGACGCGGCGAGCTAGTAAGATCTGTACATGTCTTGTTTTAGGGGGTTGGACTGCTGCTACCCCGGGCGGCTCAGCGGCTGCAGTAACGAAGTGTGAAAGAGACAGTGGCGCACAGTAACGATTGGACTTGTCCCCTGCTGGGCCTGCACCGCCTTGGACTACTGAACTGATGGTGCACCATATGCATCTATTATGCGGGATGTGTCCTGAGGGAGGGTGCTTCTGGTGTGGGGTGATCATCTTTCTGTATCATACTGTTGCTTAGATTGGGACAGTAAGTAATGATGCTGCTACACTGTCTGTTTGGTTCATTTGGTGGACTGTCCCGGGATTTGGGTGGCGATCAGACTGGCGGCCATGCCTCGGGGATTGAGGGGACTATTGGCAAGTCATGGCATTGGCTCAGCATAATGCAACTAGGACCTACAACTGAGGCAGTCATACCCGACTGCCCGTCTCATATGGCCGCTACTGCGAGTTGACCACAACGGGTGGACAGGGGTGGATACTCTTGTGTATAAGCAGGTAGAGCAGAGTATGGGCAGTTTGATAAGCTTTCGGCTGTGAGTCGGAGGTGACCTGCATCACTCACGTATGCCTGACCACATCCATTCTAATGGATGGCGTTGTGAGCTCTCGGTGGACCCCCCACGCGGGTGCTCCCCAATCTCAGTTAAGTTATGTTTTTGTATTATGGTGGGACATGTCTTTGGCATGGTTGGGATGCTGAAGTGGGAGGTGGGTGGGTGAATTGGTGTTGGGGACTGTTATGCAGGTTAAGGTACTTAAGAAACATGGCTGACCTCCAGAACCACATTTGGATGTACAATTTTGTGATGCTGTTCTTCTATTTGAGCTATGGTGAAGGCTATGAACTGTCTAATATTATGGATATGACTTGTTGCCGATGTCTGATGTGAAGTTACGACCTAAACACTTGAACTTGTTGACCTGGAATATCAGAGGTCTTAATAACCCTAGAAAAATCAGGCAGGTCTTTGCATATTTAGACAGATATTGCCCTCCTGCAGGAAACACATCTTGCACCTACTCCGAACACTCACATAGGGCAAAGATGGGCGGAGGCAATACGATGCTCTTCGTACTCTTCGTATTCGAGAGGGGTCATCAGCCTTATTAAAAAGGGCGTGCAATTCAGAATAGATGCTACCATCACGGATGAAGCTGGGCGGTCTGTTCTAATAACAGGAACGGTACGGGATCAGAGACTTGCTTTACTCAACACATATGGTCCAAATGTTGACGATCCTGACTTCTATCACAAGATATGGCGTACACTTAGTGAACTACCAGACATCCCGTTAATCTGGGGGGGTGATTTTAATATTGCAATAAATGACAAACTTGACAGGTCGGGTATATCAGTTGAACCTCACAAAAGGGCCTTGAGTAAATTACATGATATTATGACCGACAGGCATCTTACAGATATTTGGAGAACCCGGTACCCTATGAGTATGGAGGCCACACACGTATCGGTCGCACATGGCAGCTGGTCTCGATTAGACTATTGGTTGGGTTCGGACGAGATACTACTATGGACGAAATCTATAACCCACCTCCCCAGAACATTGTCAGATCACAACCCAGTGTTCCTATCCTTGAACATACCACATTATACACCGCCTCCGTATAGCTGAAGGTTTAATGCCAAAGCCTTGCTGGATACTGCCTATACAGATACTATACACCAGGCCATCAAGGAATATTTTGACCTTAATGCACCCACTGTGGACGATCCTGGACTGCTGTGGGAAGCTTTTAAAGCTAAGATCCGAGGTGTATGCCTCAGTACTACTGCTGGCATCCTCAAAGATATCAGACAGCAACTTGTTAAGTGAGAGGACAAGCTATGTGCCCTAGAAAATGACTATGAGCGTACACATAACACAAAACTATTAGGTGACATTAGGACTGTACTGTCAGAATATCAAACATATGCAGAGGATGAGCTTATATATGTAACCAAGCGCCAAACAGCGAGACATTACGGTGAGGGTGGTAGACCTGGTAGAAGCTTGGCAGCTAAAATATGTTCCGGTCACATGCCGCACATAGTTCAGGCGGTCAAGGATGCCACGGGGGAGCTGAAGTATGACATGCAGGGTATATTAAAGGGACATCATGTGCACATATGAAGCGCTATATGCTTCGCGACATACAGCATCACCTGAAGTGATACTGGATTATCTAGCAGACATTTCAATAGCGTGGCTGTCGGATGCGCACTACCTGTCCATACCTGTTACGGTGGAGGAAGTTACAGAGGTGATTAAATCCCTGCCAAACGGGAAAGCCCCGGGCCCAGATGGGTTCACGTGTGAATTCTACAAGGCGTTTGCTGATCAGCTGGCACCTCACCTAGTTGAGATGTATGGGGACGCCCATGAAAAACAACGACTGCCACCAACGCTAAGGGAGGCCATGCTGATTGCTTTGTTAAAATCGAACAAGGACCCTGAATACTGCGTTTCGTACCGGCCATTGTCCCTAATTAATGTTGATACTAAGATACTGGCCAAGCTCCTTGCCACTCGGCTGCAACCTTTAATGACTAATTTGATATTGCCAGACCAATCGAGGTTCATCCCCTCCAGGTCCACAGCCCATAACACCAGGACACTTTTCGCACTGTCGCATTACTTACTTCCCCATACCAAAGCAGCGGCAGTACTATTGGATGCTGCCAAAGCATTTGATTCGATCGAATGGCCATACTTGCATACAATTTTACAACGAATGGGCTTCCTCCCAGTTTTCCTTCAGTGGGTGCAGCTACTCTACACGGCGCCAACGGCGCGAATAAGGGTTAACAAGTACATATCCGAACCGATCAGCATCGCAAGGGGTACAAGGCAGGGATGCCCACTATCGCCATTGCTATTTGCGATAGCGCTAGAACCACTAGCTTGTAAAATTAGACAGAAACACCATTACTCAGCGCTCCAATTCCCACAACGACCCTTGCACATTCCGTTATATGCAGACGATATGATGCTATATGTACGGGACCCTGAGAATTATCTGAATCCCTTATTGAGGAAAGATATTAAATTTGGACAACATTCAGGCCTCAAAATCAACTGGTCCAAGTCACTGATCATACCGCTAACAGACACCACTGACCCATGTGAAGGACATCTAACCTGAGCTTCAATTAGAATTCCATAGAGCATATTATCAAGCCCATTATCGCCGTTTTAGCGGCTGTTTTCTGCAACTAAAGCGGCGATAATTTTATCTCCTGTCTTGATAATATGCCCCATAGAAAGAGGAAAAGTCTTGAGAGTTTTTGTGCAGGAAACAATTCTCCGTGTAACTCAGGCACCCTACACCATGGCGCCAGTGTGCCTGCGTTGGCGCTAGGATACCTGAGCAGAAGTGCCCCATATCTTAGTAGATATGGCACATTTCTGCTCTCTCCCTTTCACGCAACTCAGCTCAGCAACTTGCGTTGCTACGCTGCGCTGCGTGAAAGGTTAGTTAATCAGGCCTTACATGTTTACATTTTTGCCATGACTGGCGCAAACATCATACATGTTGAATCTAAAAAAACTAATCATCATTCGTGGGCAACGGTACACGAGAGAATGCTTTCAAACACATGGTTATTAAGATGAATTTTAATAAGAAGAAGCCATTGTTAGCAAGTAACGGGATCGATTCACAAAGATATTTATCACCATAATTCTACAGTAGGCCAAAAATCTCTGCATTAATACAAGATATTTATCCATAAAGGTATATCAGTCAGGCATAAACAGATATACTACTAATTGTATGTAACAACTGCAAATAATTAAGCAGGTGAAAATCCCATGTAAGAGGTGGGGAGTGGGAGGCTCAAGTTGTGGATTTGTTTTGAGAGTTTCTGAACCCCCTCAAACCTATGAATTTGTGGGCTTTCACAAACTTTTTTCTGACTCTTTTTATCCTAGAAGAGGAATTACTCCAGATTTTTCTTTGAGTAAAAATCAAACCATGTACAAGTAGTCAAGGGGAACAGAAGGCCCCCTTGTGAACTTTGAGGGAGTGTATACAGATAAAGAATTCTCCACAGGAAAAAATGATTTCTATTCGGGGAAAAAGAATATTAAAAAAGGGTTCAATTGCATGTCGACTACATTTCCCCAGTGCGCAGTTAGAATCTGGCCCTCATTTACTATATTTTTACGCACGGCAGCACAGCAAGCCTTCCTGCTGTGCTGCAGTGCGTCAAAATAAAAGAGCGGGAATGTGCCGTATCTACACAATATGTTGATTCCTGTCCTTCTCTCCAGCGCTGGCGCACAAACAGCAGTCATGTACCAGTGCAGACGTCCTTGTGTCATGTTGCATGAGCACCTGCGTTGCAAGGATGATTGTTTTTGTGCAGGAAGTGACACTTTTCTGCACAAAAACAATAATTGATGGCATTTTTTATGTGTGCTGCAGAATGAAGCGCCCATACAAAGAGGCAGAAAAGAGGAGAAATACAAGTATTTCTCCTTGTTGTGTCACTACTATGCCCCCCTGGGAGGCGTAGGATTCTGACGCATTCTCAGCTTTACAAAACATTGTAAATCTGTGAATGTGTCAGGTCCCATGGATGTTGTGTGGGTATGCCCACAGCAACTCCCATAGAACCTCCTTTTCACACAGACTTTTATTTTTTTTAACACATATTTTATTGAGCTTTGCAAATCATTTATTCACATTACAAGGAACGGATGTCATTTTTGATTTTTCTCACATTTGTATGAGCACTAGTGCACTAGTGTAGTCCATATAAACGGCCCAAGGGCACCGTTTCCAGAGCAAGCACAAGCAGAAACTCCCGCAGCTGCAGAAGGCCGGTAGAATCTTTCCGGTCTCCCGAGGATGCCCTCATACGGGTTCCACAGGTACTATTGACCTATTCATCAGAGTGGACACACAGTAAACCCACTCTAAAATCACTACACAAATAGTGTTAGCTCACTTTTACTGGTCCTGACAAAAGCCCCCCAGACCCGGCTGGGCAGAATGGGGCTGAAACATGTCGACCTTATATATGGACTACACTAGTGCGCTGGATTAAGTAACACGGTCCACATACGCACACCCACTGTTTTTAGCCTTCTTCAACATTTCTCTATCAATAAATAATTGCACACTAAAGAGGATGTAGAAAGAATTTTAACTTCACTTCACACTGGGCACATATAATTAAAAAAAATTGGTCTCTGGACACTACTGCAATACCAGAGGTTCACCTCCAGGTGGAGGTCAGCATACCGAAAAATAAACCCTATGATGATGCTGTCACATTACGAATAGGTAGAGACCCAAGCTATAGCGCCTTTCCACCTACGTATGTGTATGAGGGTTTTTTATGAAAGGCATCGTTAACTGACGACCCTGGTTACGCGAGTACAAGTGATCCATTTCCCCCTTTTTGATCTTTGTACTTTGTTTGGAAGCTGAATGGATCATCGCTTCTTTCTCCCTCCCCCTTTTTGATTTAGGGCTTTGTAGAATGGGCATAAAACCCTCATCGCTGGAGCCTTGCCCCATCCTGTGTCCCTCTTCCTCCGTCTCCCTTTTATTTCTAATGCCCCAGCCCCCTTTTTCTATAATCAACTTTGTTTTAACTTCCAGCCTCCTCTCTCCTCTTTGTGCTTCAGAAATCATTCGTCTTGTGGTGAAAGGTGCTCCACCTACCTCCACCCATTTTTTGCTCTATTCCGTACAGTACTACACAAGCAGAAAAATACTGATCATGTTTGCACCAGTGTAGGGGTTCTGTAGTAGGTCCATGAGCACTTTCAGTTTTGTTTTTTCCTTTGCATGACTTATGCTATGTATGAATCTGTCAGTTCTATTAAGGTATCACTATAGGACACTTCGGACAGCTGAAAAACCTATAAATCTATCCCTGCAGGGTTACACCTTAAGGGCCTCTTCTATAAGAAAATGACGCAGTGCACAGTGACGCCGCAAATCATTTAGCTGTGCATTGCTGCGTCATTTTCAAAGCACAGTGATCCGTCATATTGACAACAAGACGCATCCCTGTGCTTTCTTCTGCGCTAGTGCATAATTGGCTGCCATGCGCCAGGGCAGGCTCCCTTACATCATTTTGCAAGGGTGCCTGCACTGCGGGGATGATTGTTTTTGTGCATGAAGAGACACCTTCCTGCATAAAAACAATAATTAATGGCATTTTCCTTTTTCTATGTGTGCTGCAGAATGCAGCCTGCATAGAAAGAGGAAAAAGGAAAAAAGGAGGAGAAATAAAAACATTTCTCCTTGTTGCACCATTCCTACACCTCCCTTGAGGATTGTAGGATTCTGCATTTCCAGTTGTATGCAGAGTAATGTGTGAGAGGGGCTGCTGGACTTGACCCTTTTTGCAGGGTCATCCCTGAACTTTTTGCCTTCCTCCTAGTCGTTTTTCTGACATGGTGTTGGTGGTTTTAGGACTCTGGGCACTTTTGCACTGCTGTACAGTGTAAAGTGCGTGTGCTCTCTGTGGCAAACATGGTAAGATTGGTCTACACCTGTTCGTCATATTTAATTTACCTGTCAGTCTCTTGTAAAGTGGTATCTCAGATACCCAGGGCCACTAAATTAAATGCTACTGGTGGGCTTGCAGCGCTGATTGCTCCACCCACCAAAGTAGCCTTTCAAACCTGTTTCAGGCCTCTGCCATTACAAGGGCCTGTGCGCGCAATGTTACCGCCGCTGTGACGTGAAACCAAAAGTGTGTGCCACGTCTGTGACCCCCTTTTACTGCATGTCAGCCATCCCTAAGGTAGGCCCTGGCTAGCCCTATGGGCAGGGTGCATTGCAGGTAAAAGGTAAGACATGGACCTTAAGTGAGTGACGTCCTGGTAGTGACAAACAGCCATTTTGGTTTTTCAGTGTTGTGAGGCTGCCTTCCCATAGGAATGCATTGGGGATTCCCTGATAAGTGTTTCAGAGGTAATTCCTGATATGAGAGGAGCAGCGTGGTCAAGTTTGGAATTTTTGGAATAGTAATTATAAATGCTGCGCAATGATGTGCGCAGATTTATTACCACTATTTTAGAAATGCCACTTTTAGAGGTTGGCATTTCTGTGAGCTATGTGTCTGCCTGCCTGATGTGTATTGCTTGTCTGGCTCTGGAGTGACAGGGGCTGGTGAGGTGTGTGGCTCCAGGGAGGGCAGGGTGAGTCAGCGCTAGGCTGAATAGGAGATCTGCATTTGGAGTAGTCCCCTGACCCTGAATAGTTCTGTGCCTGCCTAGGTGAATGCTGGCTCCACCCTCTGTGGTGTGACTGAGGACCGAGCCCCATCTGACAAAGGAGGGTGGAAGCCTGGTAAACAGAGTGCTTCTACACCCCTCAGAACCAGTTGAGGCTGGTTCCCCCAAGCCCAGTGCCAGGGCAGACAATGGGAAAATGTTGTATAAGTCCTGGGGCTGTGACCCCATGCAAGGTGTGCTTCCTTGTGCTTAGGGGATACTTGCTGCTGCTGGGCCCCAGGAGGAACCGCCACGAGGGACTGCCCATATTTACAAGGCCATGAATAGTCATGCAGGGTGACTTTACGTGACCTTGTAAATATGAGAAAGCCCATTGCGTCGCAGGTGCGTCAAAAAAAGTGATGCACTGGCAGCGCAGTGGGCATGTAAATGAGCCCCTAAGTTTGGAATAGATTTACAAATTATGGGGAACTCTAATAAATATGAGCAGTGGTCCTAGAAAGCAGTTGCAGATTTTCAGGAGCGCTCAGTAAACATTTACACATGTGTACAGTTCAAATGTGTATATTTAACATGTATCCATGAGTAAATAAAATACTTCTCTTTCTCCAATGACAAAATGTTTTTTGTTTCCTTGGACAATCCCTTTACTGCAAATTTTAGGGGTGATTTATTCCTATTCCCTAGATGGATAGGGATTTAGTATTGCCCTTGACACAAGTTAAACTACAACCATATCCAGTTTGACTTTCTCTTGATCTCACTCTTGCAGGTTCTTTTTCATCCCTGCCTTCTCGGTTTGTCACTGTTTTCGTCTGTTTCTCTTCCCCTTTCTTTCTTCACTTTTCTATCATTCTCTCACTTACTCCTGGTCAAACTCTGACGATAAAAAATAAGTTGCAGTCACCAAACTACCACCACAGGCATAAATGAAACACTTGCGGTAAACTCTTGCGATGTTAGAACATTATGAAAGCATTGAGGGATTTTTTGTGTTTTTTTATTTTTGTAACTATTTAGTGGGAATTGGGTAGCGTCATGTTCAACATATCGATTGTATCATGGTTGAATGTATTCATGTAAAATCATTATAACGTTGAAATACAGAAGATTAACATGGGTTTAATGTTATTTTCATATTTAAACAGCTGCCCCTGACGAAGGGCATAAAAATAGCCCGAAATGCATTGGGAATCAGATTTTAAGCTGTAAACATGAATTAAAGTCCCTACGTGATGTGGTAAGAGGCCTGGATTGGCACAACTGCCTCATGTGAAGGAAATGGGGCCTTTGGACAGTGTTATCGTGATTAAGAAAGTTAAGATGGATAAATTGGAAAATATGGAATAAACACGTTGAAAATGAAGAAGTTGTAAGTTGACTCTTTAAAGCTGTGCGATTGGGCTTGCAGCACAGTATAGCCGCAAACTGTTATTCTATAAATGAAACACTGTCTAACTCATAGTGTTGCTAGGTTGGCACATACGCTATAAAAAGGGAGAATTTTGGGGGAAAATGGGCCCAGCTCACTTCTGCGCAGAAAATGTTACTGATATGGCCCCAGGCTCCCCCCTGAAAGCCATGGAATACTGTAAAAATAAATATGAGCAATATTTCTACCCCCATCTCATTGGCTCCACCCACTCCACACCCATGGGCGTCCGCATAAATTTTTTCAGGGGTGACGGGCATAATTAGAAGCAATTGAAGATCGCGCTGCCGGTTTTTTACCGGCAGCACATTCTTGACATTTTTATGAAGGGCAAGGGAAAATACAGGATCCCACAGGCGACGGCCATCCAGGAGCAGCCCGTGCAGGAAAGAGCGACGGGGCGGTGGGGCAGGGAACTCGACAGACGACGAGGAAAAAATCAACAAATATTACATTTTCCCTCGTCGTCATCTGTCGAGTCCCCCTCCCGCCCACCACTTTTACCTGCACAGGCCGATCCTGCAGCCATGTCCACACCAGGGCTTTAAGTGAGCTGGGTCTCGCCTGTGCTGAGCACCGGTAGTTTTTTAAAAGGGGGCCTCGAAACGGGTCTCTAGAGGACTCTGTTTTATTTACTGGCACAGGTGGTACGTTTTTTCCGGACTGCAGTGACAGCAGGCACGTCGATGTGCGCGTGCTCACACTGCCCACTTCTCACTAGTGGAGAAGTTACAGCATCATGGTCATTCCAGGTGAGCGTTGTAGGGGAAGGGAAATCCTTTAAAGAGTCATTTTCTCTCTGGATTTACCTTCTCTTTTTGAAACTCAGGAGCAGCAACATTGTCGTGGTGTCACCAGGGCTTTAAGTGGGAGCTTTTTCAATATTATATGCAAGCCATAGTTGCTGCGTATTTATCTTATGCAACTGACAACCATTGATTGACAAAGCCAATAGTCCTGACTTGTTGTAGGTATGATGTTACTTGTTGTCTCATATATCTGGATGCAATGAAAGAAGCAGCAAAATCCCAGTCGCACGGCACACTATCCTAAGCACAGATGTTTAGCTGAATTGTTTTAAGCCACGCCCTTAATTACATTGGCCACACCCCTCTGAGAGACCCCCAGTTTTTTCATCCCACTTAGCCCTTAATTACATTGGCCACGCACCTCTGAGAAACCCCCAGTTTTTTCATCCCACTTGGCCCTTAATTACATTGGCCACGCCCCTCTGAGAGACCCCCAGTTTTTTCATCCTACTTAAAGCCCTGTCCACACCCCTTATCTGTTTAGTCCCTTTTAACAGAACAAGCGGATTGGGGCCTTCCTAACCGTGGTGATATTAAGGCTCCTTACATGAGCCGCCACACAGAGCCCCAGAAGACGCCGCATTGTAGGAGGACTCCTGACAAGAGGAAGAGCTGAGATAACAGCCATGCGCCCCTCTTATGAACATCAAGAGATGAGACGCGACTGAAACAAGCTGTTCCTGTCTACAGTCTGAACAGGCCCTCTGGCTCTGTCCTTTGAGAAAGGACAGCCACCAACTGCACTCCAAAACAGAGGAGCTCTGTTTAAAATTCACCAAGTCATGTCTAAGCAGAACCCTGGCGAGCTCGTGATTTGCATTGTCACTGTGGAACTTAAAACAGCAGAACGGTGTAATAGCTTACAAAGTATGCTCTCTGTGTAGTTTTGGGGGGAAAAAAAAGACATTTCTTAAAAAAGGAAGTGAAATGCAGTGCTACAGAGAGCTGGCTATCTGTCTCTTAAGTGACACAGACTAAAATTCATGAATTGTGAAAGGTGGATACTCCCTTTAAGACTTCTCTTTATCCTCGGGGAAGAAGTAGCTAGATCATGGGTACTCACAAAAAGTGCCCTAAAGGGCCAAAAATGATGTTTAGCGGTTTGACGAGGACTGCATAAATGTTGCACAATAGACTTTCACCAGAAAAAGAAACCATCGATGCAAGTTAGAACTGAAAACATAAAAGTGTGTGTGCACTTGTCTGCATCCTATCTAAAGCAAAATAGGATTTAGGAATACTTTCCTTCAAGAACATTTTAAGACAATTGTAAGGTACATGAAGCATTCTGTAGGCAAAGCCAGCGCTTTGCATTTTCCAATTACTTTAAAGGGAGTTTCAACAAGCAGTGGCAAAGGCAATAGATAATACTTTTTTTTAGCCACGTTATGCTAAAAGTTGAAAAAAGATGCTATCATGTGGTCAACGCTGGCCACGTCATTGTTTTTTTAAAAACTTTTAACCACAATTACAGCAGCCTTGCTGCTTATTGATCCTATATGGAAAGTGGAGCTGTGTGAGAGTCTCAGTGTTGGAACAGAAAATGAGTGGAACATCACACAAGAGTTGCATCGGCAGAGCTGTGTGAGAGTCTCAGCACTAGAACAGAAGATGTGTTGCACATCACACATGAGGAGCCCTGGCAGAGCTGTGTTATAGTCTCAGTGCTGGAACAGATGATGTGCTGCACATCACACATGAGGTGCACTGGCAGAGCTGTGTTATAGTCTCAGTGCTGGAACAGAAGATGTGTTGCACATCACACATGAGGAGCCCTGGCAGAGCTGAGTTATAGTCTCAGTGCTGGAACAGAAGATGTGCTGCACATCACACATGAGGAACACTGGCAAAGCTGAGTTATAGTCTCAGTGCTGGAACAGAAGATGTGCTGCACATCACATAGGAGGAGCCCTGACAGAGCTGTGTTATAGTCTCAGTGCTGGAACAGATGATGTGCTGCACATCACACATGAGGAGCCCTGACAGAGCTGTGTTATAGTCTCAGTGCTGGAACAGAAGATGTGTTGCACATCACACATGAGGAGCCCTGGCAGAGCTGAGTTATAGTCTCAGTGCTGGAACAGAAGATGTGTTGCACATCACACATGAGGAGCCCTGGCAGAGCTGAGTTATAGTCTCAGTGCTGGAACAGATGATGTGCTGCACATCACACATGAGGAGCCCTGACAGAGCTGTGTTATAGTCTCAGTGCTGGAACAGAAGATGTGCTGCACATCACACATGAGGAACACTGGCAGAGCTGTGTTATAGTCTCAGTGCTGGAACACATGATGCGCTGCACATCACACATGAGGTGCATTGTTGGAGTTGTGTGTGAGTTTCAGAGCTGGAACAGAAGATGTGCTGCACATCACTCACGAGGAGCACTGGCAGAGCTGTGTTATAGTCTCAGTGCTGGAACAGAAGATGTGCTGCACATCACACATGAGGAGCCCTGGCAAAGCTGAGTTATAGTCTCAGTGCTGGAACAGAAGATGTGCTGCACATCACACATGAGGAACACTGGCAGAGCTGTGTAATAGCTTACAAAGTATGCTCTCTGTGTAGTTTTTGGGGGAAAAAAGACATTTCTTAAAAAAGGAAGTGAAATGCAGTGCTACAGAGAGCTGGCTATCTGTCTCTTAAGTGACACAGACTAAAATTCATGAATTGTGAAAGGTGGATACTCCCTTTAAGACTTCTCTTTATCCTCGGGAAGAAGTAGCTAGATCATGGGTACTCACAAAAAGTGCCCTAAAGGGCCAAAAATGATGTTTAGCGGTTTGACGAGGACTGCATAAATGTTGCACAATAGACTTTCACCAGAAAAAGAAACCATCGATGCAAGTTAGAACTGAAAACATAAAAGTGTGTGTGCACTTGTCTGCATCCTATCTAAAGCAAAATAGGATTTAGGAATACTTTCCTTCAAGAACATTTTAAGACAATTGTAAGGTACATGAAGCATTCTGTAGGCAAAGCCTGCGCTTTGCATTTTCCAATTACTTTAAAGGGAGTTTCAACAAGCAGTGGCAAAGGCAATAGATAATACTTTTTTTTAGCCACGTTATGCTAAAAGTTGAAAAAAGATGCTATCATGTGGTCAACGCTGGCCACGTCATTGTTTTTTTAAAAACTTTTAACCACAATTACAGCGGCCTTGCTGCTTATTGATCCTATATGGAAAGTGGAGCTGTGTGAGAGTCTCAGTGTTGGAACAGAAAATGAGTGGAACATCACACAAGAGTTGCATCGGCAGAGCTGTGTGAGAGTCTCAGCACTAGAACAGAAGATGTGTTGCACATCACACATGAGGAGCCCTGGCAGAGCTGTGTTATAGTCTCAGTGCTGGAACAGAAGATGTGCTGCACATCACACATGAGGAACACTGGCAGAGCTGTGTTATAGTCTCAGTGCTGGAACAGAAGATGTGCTGCACATCACACAGGAGGAGCCCTGACAGAGCTGTGTTATAGTCTCAGTGCTGGAACAGATGATGTGCTGCACATCACACATGAGGAGCCCTGACAGAGCTGTGTTATAGTCTCAGTGCTGGAACAGAAGATGTGTTGCACATCACACATGAGGAGCCCTGGCAGAGCTGAGTTATAGTCTCAGTGCTGGAACAGAAGATGTGTTGCACATCACACATGAGGAGCCCTGGCAGAGCTGAGTTATAGTCTCAGTGCTGGAACAGATGATGTGCTGCACATCACACATGAGGAGCCCTGACAGAGCTGTGTTATAGTCTCAGTGCTGGAACAGAAGATGTGCTGCACATCACACATGAGGAACACTGGCAGAGCTGTGTTATAGTCTCAGTGCTGGAACACATGATGCGCTGCACATCACACATGAGGTGCATTGTTGGAGTTGTGTGTGAGTTTCAGAGCTGGAACAGAAGATGTGCTGCACATCACACACGAGGAGCACTGGCAGAGCTGTGTTATAGTCTCAGTGCTGGAACAGAAGATGTGCTGCACATCACACATGAGGAGCCCTGGCAAAGCTGAGTTATAGTCTCAGTGCTGGAACAGAAGATGTGCTGCACATCACACATGAGGAACACTGGCAGAGCTGTGTTATAGTCTCAGTGCTGGAACAGAAGATGTGCTGCACATCACACAGGAGGAGCCCTGACAGAGCTGTGTTATAGTCTCAGTGCTGGAACAGATGATGTGCTGCACATCACACATGAGGAGCCCTGACAGAGCTGTGTTATAGTCTCAGTGCTGGAACAGAAGATGTGTTGCACATCACACATGAGGAGCCCTGGCAGAGCTGAGTTATAGTCTCAGTGCTGGAACAGAAGATGTGTTGCACATCACACATGAGGAGCCCTGGCAGAGCTGAGTTATAGTCTCAGTGCTGGAACAGATGATGTGCTGCACATCACACATGAGGAGCCCTGACAGAGCTGTGTTATAGTCTCAGTGCTGGAACAGAAGATGTGCTGCACATCACACATGAGGAACACGGCAGAGCTGTGTTATAGTCTCAGTGCTGGAACACATGATGCGCTGCACATCACACATGAGGTGCATTGTTGGAGTTGTGTGTGAGTTTCAGAGCTGGAACAGAAGATGTGCTGCACATCACACACGAGGAGCACTGGCAGAGCTGTGTTATAGTCTCAGTGCTGGAACAGAAGATGTGCTGCACATCACACATGAGGAACACTGGCAGAGCTGTGTTATAGTCTCAGTGCTGGAACAGAAGATGTGCTGCACATCACACATGAGGAGCCCTGGCAAAGCTGAGTTATAGTCTCAGTGGTGGAACAGAAGATGTGCTGCACATCACACAGGAGGAGCCCTGACAGAGCTGTGTTATAGTCTCAGTGCTGGAACAGATGATGTGCTGCACATCACACATGAGGAGCCCTGACAGAGCTGTGTTATAGTCTCAGTGCTGGAACAGAAGATGTGTTGCACATCACACATGAGGAGCCCTGGCAGAGCTGAGTTATAGTCTCAGTGCTGGAACAGAAGATGTGTTGCACATCACACATGAGGAGCCCTGGCAGAGCTGAGTTATAGTCTCAGTGCTGGAACAGATGATGTGCTGCACATCACACATGAGGAGCCCTGACAGAGCTGTGTTATAGTCTCAGTGCTGGAACAGAAGATGTGTTGCACATCACACATGAGGAGCCCTGGCAGAGCTGAGTTATAGTCTCAGTGCTGGAACACATGATGCGCTGCACATCACACATGAGGGGCATTGTTGGAGTTGTGTGTGAGTTTCAGAGCTGGAACAGAAGATGTGCTGCACATCACACACGAGGAGCACTGGCAGAGCTGTGTTATAGTCTCAGTGCTGGAACAGAAGATGTGCTGCACATCACACATGAGGAACACTGGCAGAGCTGTGTTATAGTCTCAGTGCTGGAACAGAAGATGTGCTGCACATCACACATGAGGAGCACTGGCAGAGCTGTTTTATAGTCTCAGTGCTGGAACAGAAGATGTGCTGCACATCACACATGAGGAGCACTGGCAGAGCTGTGTTATAGTCTCAGTGCTGGAACACATGATGCGCTGCACATCACACATGAGGTGCATTGTTGGAGTTGTGTGTGAGTTTCAGAGCTGGAACAGAAGATGTGCTGCACATCACACACGAGGAGCGCTGGCAGAGCTGTGTTATAGTCTCAGTGCTGGAACAGATGATGTGCTGCACATCACACATGAGGAGCACTGGCAGAGCTGTGTTATAGTCTCAGTGCTGGAACAGAAGATGTGCTGCACATCACACATGAGGAGCACTGGCAGAGCTGTGTTATAGTCTCAGTGCTGGAACACATGATGCGCTGCACATCACACATGAGGTGCATTGTTGGAGTTGTGTGTGAGTTTCAGAGCTGGAACAGAAGATGTGCTGCACATCACACACGAGGAGCACTGGCAGAGCTGTGTTATAGTCTCAGTGCTGGAACAGATGATGTGCTGCACATCACACACGAGGAGCACTGGCAGAGCTGTGTTATAGTCTCAGTGCTGGAACAGAAGATGTGCTGCACATCACACACGAGCACTGGCAGAGCTGTGTTATAGTCTCAGCGCTGGAACAGATGATGCGCTGCACATCACACACGAGGTGCATTGTTGGAGTTGTGTGTGAGTTTCAGAGCTGGAACAGAAGATGTCTGCACATCGCACTTGAGGTCCAGCAATTTATCAGCTAGACAACAATTTATCAGGTAGACAAAGGTGGAAGACGGAGGGTGTGTTAACAGTGCAGCATGCAGGTTGTAAAACGGCATCTATGTGTATGTTAAATGAGGCCTCGCATGCTCAAACATTCTCACCATAATCACATTTGTTAATGTCCAACAATCTAATTATCTATTTAAGTGCGTGTTTTATTAAAGACTGGCTTGTACTCCACACCTCTGTCGGTAAGCGTATTGATTAAGGATAACCGTGGTCCTCTTCCTGTGAAGAGGATGGATGGCATCAAAAAAAATGATAAAATCCTTGGTTGTCGCATAGGCAAGACCTTTTAGATTTGCCAATGCCTTTTTTTCCCTGTGTGTTGAATCCAAAGGAGTGAAACCGAAATCCTCCCCAAGTTGCCAGCGACCAATAACGAGATGTGCAAAATGAAACCAGCTGTTGCTGACAAATAAAAGCAAGAGAAAGGAGAGGGGGAGCTGCTGCTGACCAAAGAAACCAAAATAAAGGAGACTGGCGAGCAAGCATACCATTGGTAAGCAATGGGTGGGTTCTAAGCCTATTTTTAGATTTTATTTAAAGAACAAAAGACTAGCAAAAGACAGAGCATGCGATTGTCTCGAGTGAGAGCTAAAAAGAGTATATCTAACAAATAAAGGGAGGTAGAAGGGTTTTTTGAAGGCCAAAACCTTTGCTCAACGTACACAGAAAGCAATCAAAAAAGGTGCCTTGCCACTATAGTTTGAGAGATCTGAAAATCTCATATGTTTCTTATATTTGTGCTGTTCCTCCCTGATCTTAGTGGGTGTAAAGGATGAGGTAGGAACCCACACCTGAAAAAGTAATATCTGGAATTTAAATATTTAAGCAACAGTGGATTCCTCAGGGAATGTCAATTCATTTACTTACTAGCTGTTGAGACAGAAAGGCCCCTGCACAGTCTGATCAGCATGAATCCCTGCCCCGAATTCACCATAGCAAGTTATGTAGGTTTTTGTCTTTGTTACCTCAACACACACATCGATCATGCTTATGTACTGATGGCTTCCCGTAACATTGAATGGGACCAAGAGCTGGGCTCTCTGGTCTAGAGGCGCCTACCAGGTGTGCCTTGTTTTATTGAACGTCAGCTCACCAGACTGTAAAGGACTGATAGTGGTGGCAGCAACTGATTATTGTGGGAGAACAGGTGTTTTAACCTGTCAACTGCCAGTCAGAGTCATCGACTGGCCTCTCCTGTGTTTTTAAATTGGTCGGCCAGCCCCCAGCAAGTAGGTACTTTGTTCTATCCATGTGGTAAATGTAGGACTTAAGTGTGAGCAACCCATGTGTGTACAGAAGGCTGTGTGTGGAGTGAGTCTGTTACATGTCGTTGTGGCTGCACAGAATTCCAGTTCGATTTCTTGAACCCAGGTAGTAAACAATATGGAGGTTACAGAGAACTGATGGATGAAATATGTGGAAAATTATGCTCAGGCTATGAGACAGATGGCAGTCCCAGTGAATCAACTGATAAATACTACTGATGATTTAGCACAGGATTATTGCAAAGGATGGTGCGTTCCATGTCTCACCAGGTTGGAGAAGTTGCAACAACAACACAGCAAGAGCAGGAACATGATCTGTGTCCTAGAGAGTGGGTTCTAGTGAAAAAACATGCAAGGAAGACTTCTCTAGAACCTCGATGGTATGGTCCCTATCAAATAATACTGGTGACAACAGCAGCGGTTAAGTGTGGGGGTTTGCTTAATTGGACCCACACAAGCCACACAAGAAGAGTCCCAAGTCCGCTTGAAAGTGAAGAACTTGCTGCAGAAAAAAGTCATGAACAAAGAAATGTTCCAGAGCAAGTTGAAAATCAAGTAGAGTAGGCACAAGTTACTGGGACTAATGAGAATAACACAGCCATTGTCAACACTGAGAACAGAGTAATCCAAGAAAAAGGGATTCCTCAGAGGAAGGTACAACGACAAATGTGGAAAATGAAAATGGAAAAAGAATAGACAGGAGACAAATGGCCAAAAGGAGTAAAAAAGCTGAAATACACTGTTAATAAAAGATTTCCAGAAATAGTGTTTGAAGTGTCTAGTCAATCTGAACAAAGTGAACAGGTAGAAGAAGAAAATTAAGTGCAGAGAACAAAAAGAATAAAAACACAGAAAAAGAAGTAGACAACACCAGAGTGGACATATGTGGTTGCTGCCCCTACTGTCCTTGCGCCAAATAATGACTAGGAAAAATAATTTCAAAAATTCTGTGCAAAAAGAAACAATTCAATTGAGCCACCTTAAATGAACTACTATGTTAAAAGGGGTGCTCAAAAAGAGAGAGAAGATTTATGAAAATAAATGTTTCCTGAAAGATTCTGAAGCAGGAGAAGCAAAGAAGAGCTCAAGGCACAAGGCTCAGGCCTAAGAAGTGTGAGGAACACAGATTCAAACAAGTCTATTAAAATTAATTTTATTAATTTTTTATTAATTTTTCTTATTTTTCCTTAGTTATTTTCCTGATTTTTGTAGAAATGATTAAAACTGAGACTGGTAAGCCGAATCAAGGAATGTTTAGGCGAAGATGTCTTAATGTTTGTCTTGCATGTTTTACGTTAACAATGTTACTATGGTTGGTATTTACATTTATAGTACCACATTTTATGTTTATTAATGTAGTTAACGTTACTAATTATAATGGGCATGTAACTTTGGACATTAAAAGAGATCTGAAAGAAGATCCGGAGACTAATATTAAGGAATTAACAGGGAATGTTTTACATTTGGATAAGTCACTTAACGATTTCTCACTAAATGTATTTACTAAACTTTTTTATGAGTATGTTGACACTATGGATGCAAGCGATTGTTATGTGTGCATGCAATTACCTACGTCTGTGTCGGAAGAAATGTCTTATTACCACGTCCCTTCAACATATGGTATTTCATGTTGTGTACTAACCAGCCTGTTTAATGGCAAAGAGTCCTTTCAGTATTACTATTCAAATTTAGATTTAGTATTTTTGGAAATTCCTATTAGAAAGGATATGAATGTAGTGTAGAGTGCTAAGAATGCTGAATATTGAGGGGATTTCTTTCATCCCACTAAACCAATAGATACTATGTATGCACATCGTAACAATTTAACTTGTAGATTGCATTAAGAAGAGATTGAATTTATAAATTTGGTGGAAGATAGGAGACAGAGTTTTAAAGAAAAGGCTGCTAGAGAAAAGTCTCATATACCTCCTTGGGCTTTTGGAGAAGGAAATTGCAAAAAGGATGAGACATATGCTACAATGACCCTGGATTGGCATCATAGGGGAAAGCTTTGCATACTAAGGCAAAAGGCAGAGTATGACAATTATCTCATTGGTTCTAGTGAATATGATTATACCTTCCTGATTACAGGAGGTTGGGATTTAAAATGTTGTTCTGTAGGAATAGTTTTCCGAAAGATTTATCATGTTGGTGATAAACATGGAACCAATGAAAAGAAGAATGGATTAAGACGTAACAAAAGGAGAATTAGTGCTGCGGAAATTATTTGGGATGTATTTGGAGCATTGATACCTTCAGTGGGGGTGATTCTAAATTAACAGAAAATTTGAAAATTGACTACAGTAGTTGATAGTTTTTCAACGGATACTGCTGGTGGGTTCTTAATGATTGATACTGCAATGGTTGTGATAAGAACCATAGTTTTACAAAATAGACTTGCCTTAGATGTATTATTGACAAAAGAAGGCAGAGTCTGAAATATGTTTGAAAATTCAACCTTGTTGCTCATATATTCCTGATTATAGTAAAGATTTGGAGGGATGTATCAGTAACATTACTTTCTTACATGATGATTTGTCAAAACTGAAGGTTGATGGTGCTTGGGAGAAGCTTGGTAAGAGTATTCCTACCATAGGTAACTGGTTTTCTACTTTTTCTAACAGCTTGTTAAGGAGGATAATAACACCAATAGTTGCTGTTGCTATAGGCATACTAATGATAATCATGCTCTATAAACGTCGCAAAAGTAAGGCTCAAATGGAGGAACTTAGGGTAAGAAAAAGGAAAAGAGAGGAAATTGAAATGGAAGATCGAAGGGGTATGTATTATGATGCCTGGAAGGATATAGAAGGTGTTAGACTAAAACAGATGTGAATGGCAAAAACTGCATGCAGAATATTTGATATCAGATAGTAATCTGATATGGGTTGTTATGATGGTTTGGGATACCATCAGATGGGGGATTGATGGAGCATGATTTTTGCAAATAAATCTACTCAGGAAATCCACCCATGAGTGTGTTTTACTAACATGAGTGAAAAACCAAAATTACTAAACGTGCGAATTTTAGAGGTACAACAGATAAATGCACAAAATTTGCATGTTTTTGAAAGTCAGATAAATACAAGTAGTGGAGTTAACATTAAAGCAAAATGAAACTTAATCAAAGAATGACAGAGAAATTACCATCTTGTCTGTCTAATTGAAATGTTTTTATGTTTCCTGAACTGCAGGAATAAGCAACTGCAAACACGAGAAAAAGCTTTTTATTCTTCATTAAAGTTATGTAGGCCTTAGAAAATGATCTTTCTGTCTCCTCTTTCCTTTGCTAGAAAATGTAAGCCTCAGCAATGTATTTGTTAGGGGATGCGCTAACGTGCTCCTTTTCCAATGTAGAATGTAGAAAACAGTAGTATTCTTTCCTGTCTAGGCAAGATTTGTAGAAAGTCAGGAATTAAACAGTTGTAAGAAGTATAAAGAATTGAAACTGTAGTTTTTCCTCTTCCTCTCTAGGAAGTTGTATAACTTTAGACAAAGACTGTTTAGAGAAAATTGTAAAGTCATCGTCAGGAGATGTTACCTCCCCATAGTACTGACCAATAGAAAGGCTTGAAGAGGGTTAGAATAGAAACATTTTAGAAGAAACAAAGTCGCAACACTTCTATAAAGATGCTGGTGGGAAAATGATCGTTGGCTTGCTCACAGACTGGTGACCTGCCCTGCATTCGTGGTGTACTGTATGCTGTGCTGATTCCTGAAAATACTCTTGCTGGTGTACTTGACTGAGGAAACTTTCCTAGAGACTTTGCACATCATCGGCTGATGGTGCTGCTCATGCTGTATCCTAACGGCTGTGGGGTTAGCTTTTCAAACTAAATGTACGCTGAGCATTAGTTTTCCTCATCTCGGTGAATAAACTGTATTTACTGAATGTTTTCTTTCTCTTCCTCTCCCTCCTCTATACCTAATTTGTTCAATACATTAGAATCATTCATCTTGTAACGTTTGTGGTGATTTAATCTGTAACTAAGAACTAAATGATGATTTACAGTTTGTACGTGTGATTGACCATTCATATTTCTTAAAATAACAAAGAGAACATAGTGACAAAATAGTGTTGGTCTTTATTACAGGTGTTATGGTTTATTTCTGATAAATATATGATGTATATTGTTATATAGCTGTTTCTTCATAACATGTCCTCATGAGGGAATAGTTCTCCAACTTTCATTCCATAGTTCCTTTTAGCTCTACCAAAGATCCGTCGGAGGACCTTTGATATTATTATAAGGAAAACACTGACTTATGGGCCTGTCATTAGAGTTACATTTCCACTAGTATTGTAAAGGTTGTGGTGGGTCATATGGTAATAATAAACCCCCACCGCTTCCGCAGCAAGTACCCACTTGCCCCAGTAAGTGGGTACTTTGTTCTATCCATGTGGTAAATGAAGGACTTAAGTGTGAGCAACCCATGTATGTACAGAAGACTGTGTGTGGAGTGAGTCTGTTACATGTGGTTGCGGCTGCACAGAAATCCATTTAGATTTCTTGAACCCAAGTAGTAAAGTAGGTTGTAGAGAACCCAAGGGTTAAATGCTACAGGGGTGCACTTTGTGCTCCGCTTTGGGTTCAATGGGAGCGTAAAATACCAGGACACCGGAAGTAAAAGGTTGTGGTGATTACAATCTGAGCCCAGTAACTGCTGTCAGTCCTCGTACTCTTGAAAACATGACTGCCACAGGACCTGGACAGACAACTGCCTGACTAGAACAGCAATATATGGAATTATAGATAAGTTACAGCGAGGGGATGCTTTACCAAGGGCTTCTGAGTGACATCAAATAGTTGAGAGCGACGTTGTTCGAGTTGTCTATGATGTCATTCAGAACCTTGTGGTGAAAAACATCCCCGTTATTCACTGTTATCCTTCTATAATGTTGTTTGCCCCCCGAAAATCATCTGTCCTTGCTCTTAACTGCATACTGAGGTGCAGAGGCGTAATGGGTGAGCCATACTTAACATGGCCTCTCCTTCATGCCCAAAAGGTCAAAATAAATATAACTGGCCTTTCCCTCTTCATCCCCACCCAAAGTTGTACTTTTTCCCTCCTTCAACATTTCCTAGAGTGGGGAACACCTTTTGTTTTCCATTGCTGCAGGACATAGCCTAAGTTAAGAACCTGGTATTCTTTTGGCGCTCAGTAAGAGTCACACATGACAGCTTTGTAATATGGTACGAAGTGAGGGTTTCTGCTATGAATCAGCAACAAAATTGAGAAGCAAAACTAAATGACTCTCTCCCTGTTTGTCCCACCTTAGTTTTTCAACATCTAAAGTTAATTAACTAGCAATAAACTATTTAGGGGCAGCATTAACACAAAGCTAAAATGCAAATCAGCCTGGCTCTTTATTGCCTGGTGATTTTAATATTCCAGGTGAGTATTTCACGGAAAGCGAGGCACTCGTTTGTGAGGGAAAGCAATCTGTTCAAAGTACAGACTATCCCAAGCAAATGAAAAAAATCAAACAGAATAATGCTTCATTCTATGTCGGCTCATTTTTACCAGTTAACACTGTCATTGGTATTTTGTTGTATTGTGCTTTTTTGTTATTTGTGTTGATACGTTGTTTATGTTGTTGTGTTACTGTGTATTGTGTTGTGCTATGTGGTTTGTTCTGTTTTGTCATGTTTATAAATGGCATTGTTTTGGTAGTGCATTTTTGAATTGTAGTCATGCTGTGTTGCTCCTGTGATATTATGGACTGTGGCACTGTGTTGTGGTGTGCTATTGTGCTGTGTTGTGTTTGTCATTGTGTTGTTACTCACGTGTGTATACTGTGATACTATTTTTTTGCAGAACTGATATGTTGCGCAGTGTGTTTGAGTGCTATTATATTGTTTGAATTGTAGTGATGTGGTGTGCTATTTTGCTAAGTTTTGTGTTGTGTTTTTGCAATGATGTGTATGCCATTTGTCTTGTTGTATGTTGTTAGATTGCTTGCTGTTGTTACACTGCTGTGCTACATTAATGCATTTCTGTCCTGTCTTGTTCTGGTTTTATGTTGTTTTGCTATTGATGTTGCTGCTGTTGTTTGGTCTATGTTAGTATTTGATACCATTACTCCCATATTCCCAAAACGTGGTCTTTGCCTAAAGGCAAATAGTTCAGAAATATTGACAGTCATTTCAACAAGGATGCCTCAATCAGGGAGCAGGGAAACTCCGAACAGTTTCACATGTACTCGCACATTAGTGTTACGGTTAGCTACTATGATCACAAAAAATGTATTTTATGAAAAACAATAAAAAACCCTTACAAATGGTTAAAATCCAAATAATAAAAATCCTCTAGTATACCCCAGTAATGGTCACCTGTGCAATTGTGGAGCTTCCCAGTGACTCTGGCAGGAGATAACACAAATGACGTCATAAATGACATCCCATATGGCATCGTCAATGATACTATATACATGCCACGCTACTGTACTTTTTCAGCTATGTAGGTTAGCAGTGGAAATACACCCTGGACTCTGTTTTCAATATGTGTGAGGACATCTGTTCACTGCCAGGGTATTGTTTCCTTGCCTACATGCCTAACCTCTCTGAGGACATCAAGCTGCAGGGCAGCCTTTAATGTCTAATCCTACTGTACGCGACATCTGTTCATTGCAATTGCAGCGTTGTTGTCTCTTTTTAATTTCACTGGGAACATTTAATTGCAAATAGAGGTCCTGTGCCCTTTAGTCTTCACGCAATCCTTTTGTGGACAGCAATTCATTGGAACTGCAGCTTTCCCCT
The DNA here is from genome assembly GCF_964204655.1 of Triturus cristatus. Lineage (NCBI taxonomy): Eukaryota > Metazoa > Chordata > Amphibia > Caudata > Salamandridae > Triturus > Triturus cristatus. The sequence goes on along the minus strand of NC_140591.1, from coordinate 1,237,454,485 downwards.
GCTATGTGACCTGAAAGGATATTTAGGGGCATATGTACTAAAAAAGTGACAGAGTTTGGCGTTAGCCTTCCTGGCTTCATGCCACATTCCAAAACTTCTGAAACGCAGGGCTGCACCATATTTACAACAGTATGGTGCAGCCCTGCGTTCCCCTCTGCGATGGCACTACATTTAGAAGCCTTGCGCCAACGCAGACACAAGTGCAAGGGTGTCTGCGTTGAGGGGAAGATTGTTTATATGCAGGAAGGTGTCCCTCATGCATATAAACAATCTTTAAATGGCGTTTGTAACTTCTATGAGTGCTGTTTAATGCAGCACATATAGAAATTGCAAAACGCTATTTTTTTTAAATGATTGTTTATGTACAGGAAGGGACACCTTCCTGCACATAATCAATAAATGGCGTTTTGCTGTTCCTATGTGTGCTGCACAACGCAGCACACATGGAAACAGTAAAAAACTAGGCGAAATTAAACATTTCTCCTCGTTTCGCCTGCTTAAGACCAGGTTTTCCCTAGTCTTAATTTTGGCGCTGCCTCCTATTTATGCCACCCTTGTAAACAGGGGGCAGCATCAAAATCAATGGGTCCTGCGAGGGAACGCCCACTGCAACACCCATTGGCCACCCCTTTCACGTTAAGTGCAGCGTGAAAGGGCACCCCTATCGCCACAACAATGTCCTGAAAGGTGACGTTGTGGTGGTGATAGGAGCTTGTAAATATGCCCCTTAGTTGCTAATTCTGGTACTGTAGCCTTTTATCTCTAAGCAACCAATAGAAGACATTTGTGCCACACCGTTGCAGCTTTTCCTCTACACACATTACTTAGTGAACAGCAAGGTCATCGTGCATGAAAAATAGCAAGTTACAAATTGGTGGCAAACTCGTTTGAAACCACCCAAAAAGGCACCTTTGATGCACAAAGGCTCCAAAAAAGGTGAGTTGTTAAAACTGCACTGTGTAGCATCAAAATAAGACATTTGCAAAAATGTAACTCATTGCTGTGATTCCCAAAGTTCTAATAAGTAATAGTGATTCGCAATTCTTATGCACAAAAGAGTCGCAATTTGCAAATAGTTGAAAAACAGCCAAATTGCATGTGCAAATTGCAGTCAACTGGAAGCAGGTGGATGTAATAAAAGCACACCTAACATCCACCCTGACTGCTCACTATGAGATGGTTATGAGGACGTGTGCAGAGGGAACCTTACACTGGATAATGAGAAGACAGGTATGGATTTTTAGACAGAGAGGTGCCGTTTTTGGTCAGATCTTTAAGGACGTGTGCGCCAGATACAGGCTAAGCAAGACATAATTAATGTGTCATACACTAGTGAGGCAGACTGAACACTCCCAAGTCATCCCTGTACATGTTCAGGTTTTGTGCTTGCTGCTTCTCCTAGCTTTGGAGAGTTATCAAGGCACCACTGCAGTAGCAAGAGGAATATCAAAAAGTGTCCTTTTAGGAGTATGTAGACATTTTCTGGATGCACTGTCGACCAGGATCAATAAACATACCACTTTTCCAAGTAATCCAGGTAATTTCATATCGCCGCCTTGTAGATATGCCCCTATGTTTCTTATTTTTTTAGACTTAACACCAGTTGTCCTGGTCAAGCCCACCTGCCTTCTTAAACTCCCCTGTACATCACCACTCCTAGTGCACGTACCACTGCTTACACTTCGCCCATCTTTACTCTCAAGAATTGATAGGGCACCCCATGTTCCTGTTTTAGAGGTTTATAATTATTCTAAAACACAAGTGACCGACCTAGAACAAACTTGCCAGAAATTGGGTTGTTGGTTGAAGGGGGTGTAAGCCCTTCTCAAGTACCAGCTACAATCCTTGTCAAAGTGAACCACAAAAAGTCAATAAATTAAACTGTTTTAACCCTCTGGTAATTTGGCACAAAAAGCAGTCAGGCTTAACTTAGATGCAATGTGTAAAGTATTTATGCAGCAATAAAGTGAAAACACAAGAAAAATCCCACACTAAGTTAGAAAATAGAGTACATTTTAATATATTTTTAGATACCAAAGTGTAAGTGTATAATAGTGGCTAAAAAATCAAAACGCCATATGGACATCTAGCCGCGCGAGACCGGGACAGAGTTGAATGTTATGACCGACTACGATGGAGTACGAGTCGGATGCACAAAGTGGATTGGGCCCTGCCTCCGCTTACCTTTGGACTTTGAAGAAATTTTGAAGAAAAATGTCTGAGAAAGTAAGGGCCTCATTTATGAGAAGTGACGCAACGCTGCGTGAAAGCAGCGATGCGTCAATTCTCAGTGCGCCCTCCATGCGACACCAATGATGCGTCATATTTATAATATGACGCATCATGTCGCAAGGAAGGACAGATACGTCAGTATAACTGACGTATCTGTCAGCGCAAAAAGTGACACATTGCTGGAGTTGTGTCGGAAGCCTGACGCAACTCCAGCAATGTTCCTTTCACATGGGGCAAGCCCCATGTGAAAGGGCCTGCATCACCCTTATGCCTGCCATGAGGCAGGCGTAAGGTTATGACGCATTGGCGTCCTAGAAGTGGCGCAGCGAAATCTCATAGATTTCAATGCGCCACTCCTACGACCCTTTCTTGCGGGGGTACGCCCACCCTGCATACATTATACCTGGCGCCGGTATAATGTTGCGCAGGGGTTTACGAAGTGACGCACCGGCGGCGCAAAAGTGACGCAATGAGCCCCTAAGAGTTTAGCGGGGCAAGGCAATGTCGTCGCAGAGCTGTTGGACAAAGTCGCAGTGAAGATTTCAACTTTCGGACATAGGGGTAGATTTATTAACACTTTGAGCTGCCTTTGCTTCAGATAAATGATGCAAACCAGTTCAAAATGCTTCTTTTGTTATTTACTTTCCAGCGCAAAGTTTGTTTTGTGCTGGAAAGTTGCCCAAAATTAAGGCAAAGCACTGGTTTGCGTTACTTAGCACCAAAGGAATTTTCCATGGGTGGTACTTAGGCATTCCAAAACAACCACCTATGGTTTTTGATGCAAAACCCTAACAACTAAAAATCTGAAGCATGGTTTTAGAAAAAATATTACCATTTGAAATCAGGCGTTAAAAGGAGAAATGTTTTAATTTCTCCTTTTTTCTTACTTTGCATGTGTGGTGCACTGTACAGCACACCTACAAACTAGGAAAACTTTTTAATATAGTCTAAGGATAGTATTTTGTATTTCAAGGGTAGCCTTCCAGTACAAAACCTATGCTAGACTTCCACACACACCCTTACACAATGGCACAAAGGTGTGAACTAGGCGTTGGGCAGCAAAATTATGTGCCAGTGCTAGAGAGAGGGGAGGGAGAGCCATATCTTTGTAGATATGGCACTCTCTCCTTCTCACACAACGCAGCACAGCAAATTTTGACTGATTCATTGCGTTGTGAGAGAATTTGGTAAATCTGGACCTTAGTCTCTTTTTTGGAAGCCGAAAATCTCCAGCAGGACGAAGCTGCAGGCTGTAGCTGATGAAGGTTTCACGAGGTCGGATACCCCTTCTGCAAGTTTCCGCTCAACAGGATTTGCTGCTGTAGAAAAGAATGTAGCTGGAGCTGCTGCAAGGTCAGGCTGACCGGTGATGCACCTTGGGCATATCAGCGTGCAGGCAGGTCCCAGTCTCCTGTCAGTTCTCAGAGTATTTGGTTGCACATTTTTTAAGTCCTCAATTTTGGATTTCGGCTATCTGGGCACCTTTAGCATCACTTTCAGGGGTCCTGGTCTGGAAGACCTCCTCTCAGAGGGTCCAGGGGAGGGTTCAGGATGGTTGGAGCCTTTGGCATTCTGCAGCACACACAGAAAGGGGAATGCCTGTTAGGATTGTTTCTGCACAAAAGTAATCCTCCGTGCAAAGGAGGCAACCTTGCACCATGGGGCAACAGTGCCTACGTTGGCGCTAGCCTATCGAATTGGCGCCAGCACAGAGAGAAGGCACAGGAATGTACCGTATTGCATAAATACAGTGCAATTCTGCAATTTCACTTTGGTGTTGGGCAGCACAGCAAAGTGACTTGCAGTGCTCCCCTACGCCAACATCTCGTAAATGAGGGCCTTAGGGGCATATCAACAAGGGCCTTATCTCCGCTTTTTTGGCTTTAAAAGCCAAAAAAGCGGAGATAAAACTATCGCCCTATTTACAAGTGGGTGCTAACATGCATTAGAGCATGTTAGCACCCGTTTTCCTGACGCCTCGCTTTGCATCTCTAATGAGATGCAAAGTGGGCATCACTGGGCAGTACTGCATGTCAATTATTGCTGATGTGCAAATCACGATATTTACAAGGAGGCCCACGCATTTTAGCAGACGTTAGTTTTTGGCGAAAACCGCGGTTTTCGCCAAAAACTATCTTCTGGTAAAATGCTGATTTACGTATACTTAACACTGGGGGTGGATTATGCTGATACAACCACAGGGTCGTATCACCAAGGATATCGCCATTTTCCATGGAACATCGCTGGAAAACCAGCGATGTTCAGCGATGTTCCATGGAACACACCGCTATCGCTGGAATAATTATCGCCATTGCGCTATGCGTTGTTAATACAGCGCTAGCATGGCGATAATTTCCAGCGATAGCTGTCGAAAAACTTTCACACTAAGCGCGGCCAGCGATAATTATCGCTGCCGCTTGATAATATGCCCCTTAGTTGGTGAAAGTGGAGCAGTATCCTTTAATCTCCATGCTTTCTCTACTAGGTCACAAGTCCATTGCAGTTTCTGCCACAGAAGAGGGAAGAGGAACAAGGCATGCTAATGGCTTTAACTCTATGCCAGATTGAGGTGGCTGCTCCTGATGACTATGGCCCTCGTGCTCTTGAGACAGGAAGCCAGACACAAGGCAAAAAAAAGGAGCTGAGCCATTCCTCTTCTTTTTAAGTAACTCCGGCAAGAATATAGACAATTCTATTCACTTTGGAAGCGTCTTGGGGCAATCTAAATTCCTGGTCATGCAAGTGTACCCACTCAAAATAGTAAAGTGTTTTTCAGTGTAGATTTATTCTTATCTACAATCCTAGCAGTTTCGACAGTCAATGTTATAAGGCGCAGAAGCCCATATTGCATCAAGCAAGCAAGCCCAGGGATTGAGCCCGACTCTCAAAGCAGGGTCTGGGAGCAGTGGGGATTCACACCCGAGTAATTTATTTCACAGCACAAAACCTTTGGCCAGACTGTCTAAAGGTTTCTAACGTTTTTATTTGTTTTTATCGTCTGTTGGGGTCGAAAAGTGCTTTTATCTGTCTTACAACCCTTCTATTTCCTGGTCACTCGTTTCTTCCATTTGTGCAAAATTAATATGGCACGAATGCAATATAATTTAGCTGATTTTGTCAGACATTATGCAGAATTATTTCTCCTTCGGCCACCTCTTTTACCTGTCAATGGGGTTTAAGTGGCGCAGGGACAGGGGGTTCTACCGCGACTCTAGACCCACCACGACAGGATGTTTTTCGGTTTCAGCCGATCGCCATCTTGAGAGGATTCCTGGAGGTAGTCATGGGTGGTGTCCTGTAGCCCTGGAGAGGTGACATATCCTGCCCCGCCACACTACTTAAACGCAGCTTCAGCGGTTCATCAAGCAAACACAATGCTTGAACGGCAAAGACATTTTGGACAGATTGTCTAAATGTTTTTAAACCTTTTTAGTTGGAGTCGAATTGTGTTTTTATCTGTTTGGCAACCATTCTATTTTTCTTGATCACTCATCTCTACCCTATTCACACTTTATGCTGCATTAATAGGGCAAATATGTAACATATTTATTATTTGTCTCTTTTAGTCACCTCTCTTACCTGGTAGTGGAGGTTTAGTAGCTCCGGTACAATGGCTTCTACCACGACTGTATTCTTTTGATGACAGGATTTTGCTTTTTTTGCTTTTTCTATTTTGGATGATCGTCATCTTGGGAGGGTTCTTGTCGACGACATTATAGGTGGTTCGTTATAGCAGTGGAGAGATCATGTTTCTTGCCCCTCCTTGCTACTTAAATACAGCTTCAGCGCATCTGCTTAACTAGAGCCCGTAGTGTGCCAAAGGTGTGCTAAAGGCAAGCCCATCTGCACTCATCGGTGCCCTGGAAGTGACCAACGCGTGCCACGCTGCCTTTAGGCAGCCACCACAATGTTGGCCAAGTGGGGTGTTCCATTCCACCAAAGGTGAATCCTACTAGAATCAAGTATACTAGGTTAGAACTGTTGTCTCTTTGTAGGACCAACCTTCCATCATCTCCTTTGTTTTGGAGTCAATAGCTGGTTTTCGCTGGAAGTGCCATATTGAAATCAGCCTTGCCTGGCACTGCCTGGTCCCAGGCAGCCTCAGACCCTGACTTAGCTTTGGCTACTCCCAGTCATTAAAAATGTCTACACCTGCCCGTCAAGATTGAAAAGGGGGAAGATTATTGTTTATTTTTGGATTTTACATTTCAGTATCTTCTCTTAAATGATACAATTTTTTCTTTGCTAAATGTTGGTCACAAATTCAAGATCTCATTAACATGCACTTGTTTAGTACTTAAGTTTATCTCACCCCTTAACCTCCCACCCAAGTTATTAATTGTTTATTGCATGATTTGAGGACATTTTAATATTTGGGCTGAACAATATTATGCGCAAGACTGCGTAATCAATTTCTTGGATTTGTGTTCAGCAATAGGGTTTGTCCAACATGTGAGTGGTTTCTCCCGTGAACGAAGATCTACCATTGATTTAAAATGTGCTCCTACCAACCACATCATTAACTTTTTGGCCTCGACACCACTGCCATAGATGGATGATTTCAACATCCTGTTTACTTGGTCCGTCCCGCTCCCTTTCCATAATAAGTTGATATTCCCTCACAGTCCTGCAGCTATTGGAGCCTGACCCAAACTCAACTCTCAGGATTTAGAGAACTGTTTGTAAACAAAGTTGCCATACCAGTGTAGTAGGTAGTAAAAACAACTAATTCTTGGATTTCTGATTGATTAGACATAATGTTGAGTGTGCGATTTGTTAAAGGTCTGCATTGAAAGATTTCGGCTTCTTGGTTCTCTTAAGACCTACCTGATTTAAAACACTGTTGTAAACAGGGTGAAAAGCCTGGAGCAGAGACTTTTCTCCGGTCACTTCTATGAAAAGTCTGGGTTTTATGTTTGACTATCATCTTTCCTTGCTCTCCAGCTTAACCATCGTGACTCTACCTCTTTTTATTCTATATCCTCCTGATGTATAAAATGCACTCTTTCCTTCCTTGTTCAGATCATCAGACAATGGTTCAGGTGCTCATTCAGTCTTGACTTGACTACTGCTACTCGCTATGTCTTGGTCTTCCTGATTAGTTTTGTGCGGGGTTACAGAGCATCCAGTATGGCAGTCCGGGACATTCTCCATCTCCCACCCATGTGTCTTATTCTTCTCATCAGGTGTCCCCACATTGGCTCCCTATTCCATCTTATGATAACTTTAAGGCCCTTTTTTTAGTCCATCAAGCCTTCCATCAGCTTGGTCATTTATATCTTCAACAAAAGTTTTGTTTCTATACCATATTACACTGTCTAGGGTCCTCTTCTTAGAGACTACATGCTCTTCCCAGAATATTTAGAGTGCGGTCAGGAGACCACTTTTTTCTATACTTGACAAAAAACCTGCAAAACCCTACCTATGTATCCTCGTTAGACTGACAACCATGTTGCGTTTCGGAAAGCTCTGAAATCTCAGGGGCATATTTACAAGACCCTTGCGCCGATGGTGCATCACATTTTTTGACGCACCGGTGGCGCAGTGTGGTGCTCCATATTTACAAGACGATGTAAAGCCACCCTGCATGAATTTAGTGCCCTTGTAAATATGGGCCATTTTCACGCAGCACTTTGCATGAAAGGTGCGTGCCATGACTTTTGCCAGTGCTTAATTTGTATAATATTAAGTGCCAGGGCTCTGACCAGAAGGCCACTGCAGCTTGGACCACCAATGGCCCGTGGCATTGCTGCAAAAACAACTACTAACCAACTTTCACACATGTAAATGCGACTGTTCAGATTATTCTAGATACCCAAAGCTAAAGGAATGGCTGGGAAGGCAGGTATTAGCAATTTTAATGTATGTTGTACTCCTAAACAACCGTTGTTCTGCTCATCTCTAAATTAGATGAGCAACGCCACCATGTGGTAGGCGGTTCTAAGTATGTTTTTGAAAATTAGGCGCCGGTGGGGGGCACCGGAAACCAATTAAGTGCCAGTGCTGAGAACCGGATGGCACAGGCTCAAATTAAGCACTGGGTGTTGCTGTGGGTGTTTCTATGCTACACCCATGGATTCTGCCGTATTCCCAGATTTACAACATTTCGTAAACCTGTTAATGCGCCAGAATCCTACACCTCCCCTGGGGAGGCATAAGGTGGCACATTCTGCAGCACACATAGAAAGAGGAAAGCACCTCATGTAACTGTTTTTGTGCAGAAAGGTGTCCTTTCCTGCACGAAAACAATCTTTCCTAAAACGCACACTCCCTTACACCATGGCACAAGGAAGCCTACTTTGGAGCATGGTAACCAATTGTGCGCCAGCGCAAGGGAATGCACAGGGATGCAACATATTGTTGTAAATATGATGCATCCTTGTGCTTTGAAAGTGACACAGCATGGTATAGCCAAATGGCTTGCGGTGCAGCGCTGTGTCACTTTCTTTTAAATAAGGCCCTCATTTTTCCCTACAGACTTACTTACATAAACTCCCTTTGATCATTTGACTGTTTGATATATTGTTCTTCCCCAGCAGTGCCAGTATACCTTTATTGGGTGAAAGTTGCACTTTATAAATTCAACATGACATACCATAACATACCATAACAAAAAACATAGAACATAAAACTTAGCATAAAACAAAACATTATTAAGCCCTTAGCAAAGTGTCAATACCTGTGGCCAGGGCCTGTAAATTAATTGCCATTAGTGGGCCTGCAGCACTGATTGTGCCACCCATTTAAGTAGCACTCTAAACACGTCTCAGGCCAGCCACTGCAGCCTGCAGGTGCAGTTTTAAACTGTCATTTTGACCTAGAAAAAAATCTACCTTTTGTACAGCCCTAAAGTAGGCCCTGGATGGCCCAGGGGGCAGGGTGCAATGTTTTTAATAGTAAGGCATATACTCTTAAGTCGTACATGTCCTGGTAGTGAAAAACTCTTACATTCATTTTTCACTACTGCAAGGCCTACCTCTTCCATAGGACAACATTGGAGTTACCTTGTTACATTTAATAAGCTGTCATTTCCAAATAAGAGCAGGTAACCAGTTCATGTTTGGTGTCTTTGGAATTGTAATGAAAAATCCTAACTTATGGTGAAGTCGGATTTTAAATTACAATTTTGAAAATGCCACGTTTAGGAAGTTGAAATGTTCCTGCCTTAGCCATATAGTGCCTGCAGCCTGACTCTGGGTCACATGACTGGGTGTAGTTGGGCTTTGTGTATTCCTCCTAGACAGCCATACAGAATAGACAGCTTTGGTGTGCCTGGATAGTCCATCACTGGCAGGATGAGGCTATGTTCATTCTCCGCACAAAGGGTGCCGAACCCCCTGTAGTTAGTCTGGAGCCAGGACAGGGAAGGCAGGATGCCCGGGGACTTCAAAAGAAAACCTCTAAAAACGTCTTCCTACTTCAAAGGCACAACTGGGTATAAAAATTGGACCCCAGACACCGACTCTTCAGTACACTTCTGGACTTGTGGATACTCTGACAGAAAAGAGGACTGCTGTGCTGCTAAATGGGTTGACACTCTGATGGCCTGCTGCTCTGCGGGACTGCTGCCCTGCTTTGCTGACCTGATGCTTGGGTAGGAATGATTGGGCCTACATCTGTTGAACTCAGGATCAACAGAGTGACTCCAAGGCATAGTTGGCTGTCCTCCTGACTTGCGCCTCAGGGACAGAAGGGTCCAAAAACCTCGATCCCAGCACCTGGATTCTGCCATCTGTGAGTCTACCCTGCCAAGTTGTGCCACCCCAGTCCTGGACCCTTGGAAGAGGCCTAAGGTGCTCTACCAGCCTCTGTGGATCCGGTGGAACAAACACATCACCTCTACTGCTCAGGGCAGCCCAAGCAGACCCTATGCATTGCCACCACTGTGTGGGTCTTCTCTGTCGCAAAGACCAGCATTGCATTGCAGACTGTCACCCCATCGTAAACCTATTCTGCGCAATGCATCGTCAGCGCAGTCCCCCATATCCCTCGTCAAAGTCAGCCTTGACAACGACAACGGACTCCAGATTGCAGCCTCACACTTCCTCGAAACCAACACATTGCCCTGACTGTGCAAAGCATCCTCGAGGTCCAACTTTGCATCGCAAGCCTCATCGACAGGATCCTTGATGATGACACAGGACCTCACATCATAGCCTAACCGCATCTCGGAAACAATGCATCGCTTCAGCTGTGCAAAACCTCTTCGAAGAAGACCGTTGCAACGCTCAGAAAACCAGGATTTAAGGTGCATTGTTCACCGGGCCTTACTGGGTCCCTGTAGCCGGCCCGCGCTCCATCGCGGTGATCCTAAACTTGTGACTTTGTCCCCAACCGGAGCGACCAGATATCCACAGTTGGTGCTTTGTGCTTTTTGGCGTTATTTTTACAAAAATCTTTAAAATTAGATCTTTCCATTTCTGCTGATTGTATTTCTGATGTTTTGATCTTGTCAGTAAACACATAAACATCTGGAGCTACCAATGTCACTCAAAAGCATGCAGTAAAAAACATTTTGTGGTGCAGGCTGTGGTCCGACTTTGCACCAGGTCAGAGCAGGTGTTAATTTCCTGCTGCTAACACGGCTTATCGCATGTTTTGTGATCTTATCGCCTATCTGGCTGGTCGCTGTGAATGTTGCGGTGTGGTGTTTTCGTGGCTATTTGCTTGGGAATGCCTACTCTGCATCTCCTTAGCGATAGTCATCTGTGGCGATATTTTTTGCGGCTGCTATCGTGGGTAAACTGGTGTTATGAGCTGTTAACACAAGCTTACCCATGATAAGTCCCTGATGGGACTTAGACACCCACATATGGCATCTAGTTTGTCTGCCATGCGGTCGAAGCCCACCCGCACCTGTTCAGCCAGATTCTCCTGACACCCCAACACACGGCATTGAAAAGCCATGTGTTCTTCGTGGGGGTCCTGGGGGGCAGCCATGGTGGGGGTGCTGCCTGCTGCTTGTTCTGTGCAGGGGGTGGGTTCTCCTCGTAGCAGCTGGGCTGCCCAGCTCCTGGAAGTGGGCTGCATAGGCTCTCCAAGAGCAGTTGGAAGGCGTCAGAGTCGAAGCTGTGGTGGTCCTCTTCGTCATCAGAGAAGAGAGGGTTGGGCTTCTCTGCAGGAGGTGTTGATTCTTCCTCTGCAGTGTGAAGGGGAGATGCAGTTTAACAATGTGTCCACATGTATGTTGTCACATTGTACATGTTTTCATACAGACAGCATGACTGGGTACATTGTGGCTGTTTGGGAGGAGCTGCCTATTTGATGGGGAACAGTGGACATTTTGACAACATACATAAGTGTGTGTGTACTTGTGCATTATCAACTCAAATTTCCCTCCAATGCCAAATGTGATTGGCCAGTGTCTGCACCCAAGCAGCATCAGTTGTGTCCTGTGTTCTGTTGTTGGTGTTTTGCTGTTTGTACAACATTGTTGTCAGTGTTGGTGTGCTCTGCATATTATGTGTGTGTGCTGCATTTTGGGGTAGTCGCCCCTGCAGCTCAGATTTTGCTGGCCCTTATCCCTTTCATGTGGTGTGCCTTTGACTTCTGTGCTTGTACAGTGCTGACATGTTGCATACTTGGGTACATTGGTCTCTTGGTGGGAGTTGGGGGTCTGGGGCATGGTTTGTCCGCAGCTGTGCTCTGCTTTATTGTGTATGTGTGCCATTGTGCCCATCTCCCCCATCCCCCCAGGCCCTGGTCCTTACTCACCCTGTTGCTGTTGTGTCCGGTACTGTTGAGCAGAGTCTGGGCCCCCAACTCCTGCCACCGTCTCCCCACTGATGACTGTGGACATCATTTCCTCCATCTCGTCCAGCTCCTCTTGTGGTGCTGGACTGCCACATCCAGTCTGCATTGCTGCCTTCCGGTTGTTGGCGAGTTTCAGGTTGGTTTTTTGCATGACATCATTCCAGAGCCTCTTGACCTCGTCCGTTGTCTTCTTCAGCACTCCGACTGCATTCACCTTGTCCACGATGGTCTGCCATAGTCCATTTTCTGTTGCCAATGACACAGTGGAGGTGACGAACAGTTGTTGATGGTGTTCTAGCACCTCCGTTATCAGAATCCTGTTTTCCTGTGGACTGAACCTTTTCTTCCTACTCTTCTTATCCTTGCCCCTCCCTGACCCTGAGGTCCCAGGCTGGTCCTCCGGGGGGCTTGTGGGGTTCTGGTTCTCCTCCGTACTTGCTCCGGCAACATCCATTGTGCTTCGCTGTTCTTTGGTATTTGTTTGTCTGTTTTTTTTCTACTTTTATGGTGATTGTTCCTGCCCGACGCGTGTGAACTGCAGGCCTGTAGCTGGTTTTCGCAGATTTTTGTATTGCGATTGGCCTCATCGCAGCTTTTTGTGCGTTCGTGTTTTGCATTTTTGTGGCATGGTGTTGATTTTAACGCGGTCAGTTGACGCGTTATCTGGAGACTATCGCATGGTACTGCCGTTTTGTGAATACTTGGTTAACACGGCGTAATCTTCCCGCAATAGACTGCGATGTTGAGAACTGCGTTAAGTAACTTTTGCGATGTTTCTCACACGTTCTTGAGAATATGCCCCATTGTGTCTGAATTAAGCCTGACTGCTCTGTGCCAAGCTACCAGGGGATTGGGCACAGGTTAATTTAGTGTTAGCTTTTGCCTCACCCTGACAACAAGGATTGTGGTTGCGCTTTGACCAGGGCTCACATCCCAGTCAACCAACAACCCAATTTCTCACATTTATGACAAAATATCATGGGCTCAACAAAAAGACAAGAAAGCATGTACTATGAAACAAAATGTGGGAGTTGTACTGTGCTGGAAATCTTCTGTTGAGGAAGGTTCAGTCAAAGCCATCCTATATTTGTGTAAGATGAAGGTAATTGAGGCAGCACATACAGACCAGAACAATGGAGTCACCAAAAATGCCTGAGATATAAAAGTTATAAAACTGTCTTATTTTAAAACTCCTGCTCCTTGTCTTTGGTACCCTATTAAGTCTTCAACATTAGAACTTGGACCTGAGTAAGACGTAATCCAGTTGTGTCCAGTCCTGTTGCAGGCTAGCAAATATATGTTATAAATAAAATACAGCACGTCAAGAAGCTCTTCAGTCCAACATACGGTCAACGCACAAATAGCAAGCAGCACAGCAAATAAATAAAAAATTAATTGACATTTTATCTGACCAGATCTCTCACTAGAAAATTGTCAGTTAGAGCCTAATGCTAAAATATATGAAATTTAGTACAGTATATATATGTTTTTTCTCAATACCAGTCTTTGGAACCTATTCATGTAACAGAAATGCATTATTTTCAGGAAAAACATTATTCACTGATCAGGTAGTGGAGTCTTCTCCCGGAGGAAGTGCAAGACGTCCTTCCAGAGAAGATATCATTCATGAATACAATGCTGAGTTTATTATTCTCCAAAAATTCTGCCCTGAAAATGAGGTTACATTTTGCAGAAATATGCTAATATACTACCCAAATTAAAACAATTTCTGGGCCTCCTAGAGCTATGAAACTTGGCAAGTGTAATTGAGGATAATGGACTCTTCAGGTCAATAAGAAACATAAGTCAAAAGAATGTGCAGTTCCTAAGGGGAGAAGGGGAGTGAACAGGTCTCTTCTGGATTGCCCTCACACACCCCGAAGGATGTCATGCTTCGTCATTGGGCTGTGCGCTGCAATGCCCAACAGGCACCCATGAAGGAGTTCTTTGCCGGAGACCTTTTAAGAGACAGCAATTTGGTGTGTGAGGGTATGTGGTCAAGGTAGTGAAGTGAGTGTGAGTAGTGGATTACAATAGGTTTAGTACTGCCCTATATGGAACACATTTTATTTTTGGGGTGTACTAACCTAACTAAAAATACGTGAGCCCTGCCTGGAATCAATGATCCTACAGGGTCTAGTTAGTGTGAATGGTCGACATGTTTCTCGCCTTCTGCCCCTAACGGGTCAATCTGCAATTCTTCAGGACCGGTGTCTAAAAGGAGTGAGGTTCTCCTAAACTCTAACACTACCGCAAGGCATGGGTGCTGATTACCGTATTTTTCACCAGCGTTGCTGGGATGATCCAGGATTGAAGACCTGGATAGGTGAGACCCCTGGTAAAGAGGTCGGAAACTGACAGGATAGCCAAAAGAGCACCTTATTGCTCGATTATAAGGGTGGCACGCAACTAGCGCACAACTAGCGGAGGTCCTACCCCTGCTCTGACTCCTACATGGGAATCAGAGCAGGGGTAGGACCTCTGCTAGTTGCGCGCCACCCTTCTAATCGAGCAACGAGGTGCTCTTTCGGCTATCCCGTAAGTTTCCGACCTCATTACCAGTTTCAGTTGTTAGTAAGCAAGCCTGCTGGGCAGGCGAAATGCGTCTAACATCGCCCGACAATAAAAAAAATGTTGTCGTATGGACACGGCGTCGACTTTCCTGTGGTGGGACGTGTGATGAATTTGATCGGACCGTGCCTGAGAGGTCCGCTAATGTCGACGCGCTCTCTGTTCTGGAGGTGGTGGATTCTCTTAGGCAAACGTGGAGTGAGTATATATATATATATAAAACATAGGTTACAGGGACGTTATAGTTAGGTTAGTTGGACATTTCACTCGTACAAAACCACAGAAATGTGGCCGTTATAGTTAGTAGAGCTAACTATAACTCACGCCCCCGTAATGCACTGCTGATGACGTCACATATTACATCACTCATGACATGGTCAGTGACATCACTGATGACATCACTGATGACATCTCAAATGACATCACTGATTTATTTTTATTTTTTTGTTGGAATGACTTTACAATTCCAAAAGTTTAGACTTTAGCCTGTTGCTTTTTTAGGTTTTCCAAAAACACCAAAGAAATTTACTAAATAGTTTTACAAAACACAAAAAAAATTTAAAACAAAAAAGAAGAAAAAAAAGAGTTCTTTTTAGAACTACCTTATCTGGTTTAAAAAGAGAAATAATGTCTGGATGATTGCTGGAGTATATGTGTAGAGCATGATTGATTCAAGGAGTGCATGGGTAGTGCCTGGTTATTGTATGAGTGCATGAGTACTGCCTCCATGATTGCACAAGTGTATTTGTAATCCCTGAGTTATTACATGAGTGGATCGATAATGCCTGGGTGATTGCATTAGTATACAAGTAGTGGATGAGGGATTGGAAGAGTGTGAATGAGCAGTGTCTAAGTGGTTAGAGTACTGCATGGGTAGTGCACATGTGATTGTAGCTGTGCATGTATTACTGCCTTGGTCATTGCATGAGTACATGGGTACTGCCTGGTTGATTAGAGTACTGCAAAGAGAGTGCATGGTGAATTTATAAGTGCTTGGGTATTGGCGGAGTGATTGGATTAGTACATGGTACTGGCTGGGTAACTGGAGGAGTGCACGGGAGTGACAGTGTGATTGCTGGAGTGCATAGTTAGTACCTGGGAAAATGAAGGTGTGAATGAGCAGTGTGCAGGTGGTTAGAGGACTGCATGGGTAGTGCACATGTGATTGTAGCACTGCATGTGTTAGCGTCTGTGTCATTGCATGAGTACATGGGTAGTGACTGGATGATTAGAGTACTGCAAGGAGAGTGTATGGTAAATTTATAAATGCTTGGGTATAGGCGGAGTGATTGGATTAGTACATGGTACTGGCTGGGTGACTGGAGGAGTGTACGGGGAGTAAAAGAGTGATTGCTGGACTGCATGGGTACTACCTGGGTAATTGAAGGTGTGAATGAGCAGTGTCTAGGCGGTTACAGGATAGTAATGGAAGTACACAGGTGAATGTAGTACTACATGAATAGTGCTTAGGTTACTTAATCTTACCCTTTTATAGCAGATATGAAAGTAATTGAAACAATTTTTTCAGTTCTTTTTTTATAATCTAAATTTCTAAAAGTTTCAAACTTTAGAATTTATAACATATAATATTATAATTTTAAGAACACAACATAATTTTACCATTATTTAACATATTCAGTTTGCCTTTTTTGCTGTTCTGAGAATCTATTAAATTTCACCATAGACAGTGATTTCAATATTGCTCATCATGTGACAGCGGGCAAAAAAATACAATCAACAAGATTGTTAAAAAACAAACAAATCTGTGTTCAAAATATTTACAACAAACTTAACTATGTGTTCACAGTTCCTACAATAAACATCCTCAATAACATTGCATTTAATACAAATATCAAATATATGAAATGCTTCTTTCTAAGACAATTTTCTAAATATAATATCAAAGAACACAAACGATAATTGAATCAGCAATTCTTGATATCTCTCCTATAGTCTAAATGATGTTCTTGAAATCATTTGCAGTGAGAATATCCAAAATAACACTTCTTAATTCATATTGATATCTTCCCACTAGGCCGAATGATATTCCTGAAACCTTTGTATTTAAAATATCCAAAATAATCTCATTAATTCATATTGACATCTTCCCAATAGGCCGAATGATGTTCTCAGAGCTTTGGCATTAAAAATATTAGGTATGAATTTGGGAATTCATTAGGCAACCGATATTTGAAAAGCAAAAGGGCATCATTACAATGTGTCCATCCTTTATTGCACTTTAAATAGACAGTGTAGTGTCCAGATGTCAGATAAGGTCCATCGTGGAAAATAATTGCTACTGCTTTGAAAGTTCTTCCTGATATTTATAGTTGACTTGCTGCAAATTTTTTAATTAAAGTTTCCAATTTTCTTCCATCTTGTCTGCAAATTTGTATCATTAAAATGACATATTGTCCAAATCGTTCTATAAATAATGTTGATAACATTTCAGATTTGCACTGACTAAATTCCATATTTTGATTTGCTTGTTTTACTAATTTGTTAAAAGACACTGTTTTTCAATCTGGTATTTTCAAATATATGAATCGTTCAGTGTCTATTTCAGTGGTAGAAGTAAATGTACAATCTACACACTCATGTTCCCATATGTAACGAAGTCCAAACAGATTTTCAATTTGTATTCCTTCATCTTCCAATACTGCAAGCATAAACATAAGAAACTCCTGAGCATCTCGCTGTACATTCTGTGTTAATTGTGAAGAACCAGAACATATATCCAGAAGATTCCGAATGCGAGAAACACTTTGTATTTTAGTTTTATCAGAATGCAACAAGGAACTAAACCTTTTTTCACGATTCTCTATAATTTGTTGTTGGAGATTTTCTAGAAAAAATACGACATTCACAACTACATTAGCATAGCAGTTGATACCGGAACTGTTTTCTAACTGATATCCTAAAATCTCTTCAACAGTGTCCTTTTTCTTTTTGTTTGGAATCTCAACATTCTATTGATTTTTTTTCTTCTTTCCAACCTCACTACAGAGTTTCTCATAAATTTGTTTACGAGCATACAGTTGGAAGCATACAGTCTTCTTAACCGATTATACTCTCTTACACAATCTGCATCTGCACTAATCTTTCTCTCATCAAAATCAATCAAATACAATCCAGATAAAGTTCTAACTCAGGAAAATGCAACATATGCCATTCCCTCTTTAAACACGGTACTTCCAATGTTTACCAAAGCACTGTCTACACTTAAACCTTGCGACTTATGAATGGTCACCGCATACGCTAAAGAAAGAGGAAGCTCTTTTCTACGAACACACAAGTCTTTAACAAGCAAAAAACTAACAGAACAACGTCCAATCTGTTTTACCACTTCAATCTGATCAAATTTAATCTTCAAAAATTCAATTCCATTTCTATTTTGATAATTAACAAAATCAACAACTTTTCCCATTGCTCCATTTACTAAACCTTTTTCCACATCCAAATTACGCTGTAAAATTACCCAACAGTTTTCACATACATATAAATTATTTTCTAAACCAGCAGTCTTAGATATAGATTTTTCCAATGAATCCAATTTTTTAAAAAAAATTCTGTCAAAATAATAGTAATTCCTTCGTGCTCTATTTGATCAATGGCTTCCATTTTTTTTATTTGTTGTTTTTCCAGCTTTAAAAGTTCTTCATTGAATGTAGAACACTCTCACAGTGTTGGCATTAGACAGATTATTGATTTATTTTCTCCAATTTTTTTGTATATTATTTCCGGAGCAACATTTTCATTTGGAAACAAGTTTGTAAGTAGTCGACTTTGCAAAGCTTCTTTACCATGTTCTGTCAATACACCAATTCTTATATCTTGTAGAATGCTTCCATAATCTTCATCACTTGCCTGTTGCATATTTTTAATAAGTTCTTTGTATTCAAAATATGACCAAATATTCACGTTTCCAATACTTCCCAAAGACTTTCTGGTGTTTTCATGCACAAGTGTTTTAAATACTGGTTGCCCTTTTACAGGAGTATGTTGGAGTAGATTGCCAAAAACTATCACATGTTTTCCTCCAAATAAGACATCATATTCTGTTTTTAAAATTTGCTGCATTCTTAAATGCACAAAGGCAAGAATTAAATTTGAGACCATGCTCACCTCATCAATAATCAGAGGTATCAATTTCTTAGTACTCTTGAAACTTCCAAACAAGCTTCTCCAGAAAGCTTGTGATATTCCAAGTTGTTTTCATATTCAACAGGTAGCATTAGTAAGCAATGTAATGTAATTCCTTTAATGTTGTGTGCTGCTAACCCAGTTGGAGCGGTTACAATACAAGATTAATGTGATTCAGTGGTTTTCTGTAAATAAGTGGTCAAAACTTTAATTAAGAAACTTTTTCCTGTACCAGCTTGACCACTGATATACATTTGAATAGGTTTAAAAGATGTGCATGTGCATTCTTGAAGAAAACCATGGTCGATCTGTTGTGTCACTTGCTGATATATTTCTTTCTGTTCAATATTTAGTTGTTCTTCCAAGTTTCCTAAGTCCATATTATCATGTTGAGCTTGATGCATTGCTGTTTCCACTTCACTCATGGCGATTGCTGCTTCATTTTCAAGAATTGGTTGTCCTAGTGGATCTTGACTCAGTGGAACAGAACTTTGACTATCTCGAGAACTGTCTCTAGCAATCTCAACTGTAATACTAGCTTCCTGTTCAATTTCTTCATTCAACATTTGGAGATAATCAATGCTATCTTTACAAAGCATTAAAAGAATCTTCATAGCACTGAAAATCTCCAAGTAATTCCATTTCAGTACGCCAAGGCTTGAAGAGTTGCAGAAGTGCTAAATAGTAAAATTCCCTTTTATCATATGTATAGCAACTCAGTTTCCTGTGATTAATCAGATTTCCTTTACTATGTTTCACCAAATATCCTTCTGAACCAATCACTGCATATTTTTCTTCATTTATGTTGTCTGTAATATTTCTCATAAAACTGTAATATTGCAGCACTTCATAGAGACATACGTCTTCAAGATGGGGACTTCTATTTGGACAGTACGTATCCAACATGTTTGTTTTAACAATATCTGTGCCTTCCTGTTCATTTACTGCTAAATATTCGATTTATTGTATAGATTTAAGTACTCTATTTCGTGTTACAGCAAGACCTAGACTAACCCAAATGATTCCTCTTGACTTTGAATATAAACTTGCAGAGGACAACCGATCCGAACATTCGTAGGATATAATCTCTCGATGGGATAGCATCTACAAACTAAAGCTGTACAATTTCTGCCTAAGAGTCTTCTCTTGGGAAATTTCTTCCCACATTACTTTCAACTCTGTCTTTTCAGATTTTGTTATGTATGTCGTTACATACCGAGCAACAGCAATGGAATTATCCGCAACATACTGGATATCCATATTAGCATTTCACATTGACAAAATAACTGGATTATAATCATTAATATACTTTGATTGTTCACTTCTTTTTAAATTGTAAGTGTTTTTGGGAGATTTTCAAGTGATAGTATGCCTCACTGCTGACATGAAACTGTTGACTCTTCCTTTGGATATTACTGGGCGTGGAAATCCAAAGCTACATTTGGTATAAAACTTTTCCTTTGACTTGTATTTCCATCGACAGTATTTGCCACATCGCTGACTTTGAAACCGTAAAACTTGTTGTCTTAAGCTGTTTTCTTCTCTTGTTTTTGGTATAGCACATGTAACATAGTCTTCAATAAAAAATAAAATAGTCTCATCCGAATCAGTTCCGAATTTAGGTGCATCCTTGATCCATAAAAGCATATGTATATGAGAAGCACCTCTAGCTTGATACTCCTTTCTCCAAAAGAAATCAATAACTTCACCAAGAGGAGGATTGTTTTTAATCGCAGATAAAAGACATCATAGCTTGAAACCTATGATTAAAATATCTGCACACATTTACAGGATCCAAGGAACACAGTTCTCCAGGTGTCTTGAATTCAATCTTTTTAATATTTGAGTTTGCTACTCGAAGAAATGCAAGTAAATCGTCCCATGCGTATGCAGCACAGCTTAACATAGCAAACCATGTAGGAGTTCCATTTAAGTTCTCCATGACTACGAAACCAATACTCATTAGTACCACGTTGACACGCCATCAAATTAATCAATTGAGATTCTAAATGATTCTAAATGATCATCTGTCTGATGTACTTTGTCCATGAGTTTCTTTGCAGAAACATTTTGAAGATGAACTCCTGTTTTTAATACGTGATTGACTGCATATGAAAGTCCAGACAGGTCACTTTCAAACAAAAGATGAAATATATATGGGATACATTGTCGAAATTTTGGATCTTTTATGTACAATCTTGTTGTCCGATATTCTGATACGGGAATCAGTACTGTTCGTTCGTCATACCGTCCACCTTTTCCAGTGGGGAAGAGCTGTGGAGAACAACGAGCTTCCGAACTTTTTTCCCAAACACACATGGAAGTCCCCTTCGCTTTCTTCATTTGGAATAATTCAATAGTATTTCCCATCACTTCTTTGGAATGTAAAGGATGTACACTATAATGTTAATACATTTCTTCACTTTTGGACATGTCCATTTTTTCGATTTGGCCACTTGAAATTTCGCTATCATCTCCTAAAACTATTTCTTCTACTTCCACATACACATTTTTGAAGTAATCATTGTTTTTTGTGAGATATAACGTAGCCTTTTGCACTTTGTTCACATCTACTAATTCTTGCCATATTTTCCGACTCTTCGCAGGAACACCATTAACTAGAATAACTACAGGTTCAGTTTCCTCTTTCTCTACAACAATAGTTTCAATATTTTTCTTTAAATCTAAAGGTAAATACACAACTCTTCCTTTTAATCCTCTCTGTAAATTCTTGGGATGCAACTTACCTGTTTTAGGCTCCATACGAACAATAGCCTGAAACGGGTGCACAGATTGAATCAGAATGGACTCATAAGTATTTAAATCTACCAGCTCTGGAGGAATACCTACCAACTCTAGATGATTATATACAGCTCTAGCTGGCATTTTGTTATCCCCTAATTTGATATAACAATATTTACAAATACAGTGATGACTACTCAAATCAAAGCAATCATCTATGAATAAATAAGTCGCAAATTCCTTCCACTTATCATTGTTTACTTTTTCACTTTTGAAATACAGATCAACATTCCTAGTTTGATTTCTATAGTGAGTTCATCAACAACAAATAGAAACATAATTTAGTCTTTCACAACAAATTACCTTAAACTTTGTAATTTCTTCTTCAAACTTCTCAGTACTACTATCTTCCACGTCTTCTTCAACACCTACTTCTATCAATGTCTCACTTTCTCTACACTCTTGTTCAGGACTAAAGTAACCAAACTCTATTTCATCACAAACTATTTTTACATCTGATACTGACCCATGCAAAAGAGCACTATTTAAATCACTTAAAATGATTGCTGGATTTTTTGCATAGTACAATCTTCTTAGTAACTTCCGCACTTGAGAGTGATGTACAGCTAACATTCTGAAATGATGAAAAACACTTTGACACACTTTTCTAGAAAGACAAACCAGAGAATTTCATAAAATATCAATAGACTCCTGTCGTATACTACAAATACTACTACAATCCCAAGTATACACTGGGGCTTTAGTACGTCTCCCTGGAACTTCATCAGCTATCACTTCTTCTACATTTCTAGGAACCATCTTTTCTTTTTCAATTGCACAACCGTTCTTCACTTCATAAGCATGACCACTGGTATCAACTGAGTGAACTAATGTATTGGTTTAAAAATAGCTTTCTTCATTAAAAAAAGGCTCAGAACTTGAAGTGTGCTTCCATTGACCCAAAAGGAATCACAACAGTTACTTCTGTTAATTAGTCTCTTCTTTTTAATTTTGTCTTTCATAAAACGTATTGGCTTATCTAATGATCATTTTCTTTTAAAATTAAAGTGAATAATTTCCTTTTCAATTCAAAAGACTTTTCAACAATAATTTCAATCTGTTTATTCTTTTTATAAAATGCTGATCTTTTTTCTATTTCTTGCCATCTTTTAATAAATTTAGTACTACTCTATTGTGAAACATTATTTTCCTTATTTCATCAAATTGATTCTTTCTTCTTTTACCATAGATTGTTTTTTAACATGATTTGCCATTAATTTGTCCTTTTTTAATTTCATTCTTCTTTGTTCTTGAGGTATTCTTTCTATTTTTTACATTGTGCAAAATGTTTCTACTCCTTGAAAGTCTTTTAATAAATTATTTTGTTCTCTTACCGCAAGACTTTTTCTTTTTTTCCCACATGTTGTAGTTCATCTAAATGTTGCTGTTGTCATTTCTTTAAATAATATTCTTTTTTTCTTGTTTCCTCTTTACTGTTTTTTTGGTCATGGTAAGTCTTTTTTAATGATGATGAAGAATATCTGTGAAGAAATTTTAAAAAATGTAATATTATTAATATAACTATATAGAAATATACTATTCTATTACAAAACAAACACGTTCTACATAAAAACCAATTAAATACTTTGTTTTGAAATCACAATGCGTTTGCTGCACTACACAGGTACTACCTGGATAATTGTAGGAATGAATGAGTAGTGTTTAGGTGTTTAGAGGACTACATGGGCAGTGGATGGGGGATTTTAATAGTGCATGTATTAGTGCCTGGGTCATTGCATAAGTACATGGTTAGTGACAGGGTGATTACAGTGCTGCAAAGGGAGTGCATGGTGAATTTATAAGTACTTGGGTATTGGCGCACTGATCGGATAACTACATGGTGCCAGCAAGGTGATTGGAAGAGTGCATAGGTAGTATTTTTCAACAATTTACGGTGACTATGATGCACCCAATTATTTGTTCCGAGATCCTGTTTTTTCGGTTGAGAACTCATATGAGCCTTCCGAGGTCTTAGAGGCCATTAGACACCTATCCCCTAAGAAGGCAGCTGGCCAAGATGGTATTCCGGGGGACCTCCTTAAAAAAGAACCCGTAGTCTGGGCTACAGTCATTGCATTAATAATGAACCTAATATCTAGGGGCCACCCTGTCCCTGACTCGTGGAAGGGGGCCGAAGTAATCACGGTCTATAAGAAGGGGGATAGGGAGGACCCCGCCAACTACAGACCAATCAGTCTGATAGACGAGATTCAGAAAGTGGTTGGTAGGGTCATCATTTTGCGGGTAGGTACATGGATGGATGAGAAGCAGGTCCTTTCTCATTATCAGGCCGGATTTCGGAGAAAAGTAGGTACAATGGATCAAGTCTTCCGCTTTTTTTCGATTTACTGGAAAACCGTGTTAATTAATCACGGTAGCCTTTACCTGGCCTTTATAGACCTCAGGATGGCGTTCGATCTGGTCCCTCGAGCTAGGCTATGGGAAGTCTTGGAAGAGCTGGGCTTGCCAGGTTACCTACTGGACCTTATAGTCAAGCTCCACGAGGGTAACTACACAAGAATCAGATGGGGCACCCAAGGTCAATTGACTGAGAGGGTGCCCGTGAGGAGGGGAGTCCGCCAGGGCTGTGTCATGGCGCCGACTCTGTTTTCCCTATTTGTAAATGGTGTGGTGGACCACCTGGGAGAAGAGCCGGCGGATGCTCCATCCCTGGCGGGTGAAAAAATACCAACTCTCCTCTTCGCGGATGACACCATCCTGATTTCAAAAACCCCGACAGGTCTCCAAAAGCTATTGGACCGATTTAGCGATTTTTGCAATGACAGGGGTCTTACAATTAACACCTCGAAAACCAAACTTATGGCCATATCCCCTTCCAGAAAAGTTTGGAATAACTTTTCGCTTAATGGTGAGTCCTTGGAGATGGTGGAGTCCTTTGACTACCTGGGAGTTAGGGTGAATAGCCGGATGTGTTGGAATGACCATTTGGCTAAAATGTCATTAAACTTCAAAAGAGTTGCAGGGGTGGTAATGCGTGAGCATAGAGTGTCAGTGAGCAAACCCGTGGCCCCGGCCCTAGCCATTTATGAAGGCCAAATATTACCCAGTGCCCTGTATGGCTCTGAGCTCTGGGGGTTTGAAAATATCCCGGATCTAATAACCTCTGAAAACAAATTTCTGAGAGATTTGGTTGCCTTACCAGTTTCCACCCCGTTGACACCTTTACGTCTAGACATGGGCAGACGTCCCCTTAAGGATATTGTGCGCTTGCGCCCCTTACTTTTTTGGGTTCGGCTGAGAAGAACTGAGGAGCTTAAGAACTATGCTGCTGCATTGGATGAACTTATCTTGTTGGACAAGGGCAACAGGATTAAGTGGTTGTTTAACCTGCGGCAGCTGGTGAGATCTATGGGTCTTAGTGATCTATGGAAGAACCAATCTCCCCCACCTAAATTAGTTATCAAGAAGCTTTATTGGGAGTGGGTCCAGCTGGAGTTTTCTCGTTGTGGCACTGGGGGTTCTCTCACTGAGCGGTTTCTGGACCATAAGGGGTCTAGGCTATTTGAACCTTATCTTGACTACATTGAGAAACCCCTTGACAGATCACTATATCTAAAAATTAGGTTTGGTACCCTCCCTGTAAATGCTTTTACTTCTAGGTGGAACTCAAATGGTAGTCCAACAAAGGCGTGCCCGT
This sequence comes from Triturus cristatus, assembly GCF_964204655.1. NCBI lineage: Eukaryota > Metazoa > Chordata > Amphibia > Caudata > Salamandridae > Triturus > Triturus cristatus. The sequence continues at coordinate 1,237,429,326 of NC_140591.1, read as the reverse complement.
GTTGTGCAGCCCCCATTGAGTCCTTGGCACACCTTATGTTTGCTTGCCCGGCTTATAAGGTACCCAGGAGGATATGGCTAAAACCATTGTGTAGGGGCCTGGGCCTTCGTTGCCACGTAATGGCCCTGCGAGTACTTTGTACCGATACATCCTCCTCTTCATTGGTGTGTGGTGTCGCCAAATTCATTGGGAGTGCTTGGGTGATTCGTATGAGGAAACTTAGGCCTCAACTTACTACGTAGACCGGGATTACTACGTTGTTATTGATGATTTTTAATATGTCCTTTCTAAATGTAATTTTATGTGTTACGTGGTATAAATTCTAGTGATTTTACTGTTTTTGTATCACATGTCTAATAGGTCATGTTACTGTATACTTACTTTTATGATGGAATTCTTTTTTATCGAATAAAGTATACCAAACAAACAAGCATAGGTAGTGACAGGGAGATTACTGGACTACATAGGCAGTACTCAGGGCATTGTAGCACTACATCTGTTAGTGCCTGGGTCATTGCATAAGTACATGGTTAGTGACTGCATGATTAGAGTACTGCAAAGACAGTGCATGGTGAATTTATAACTGCTTTGGTTTTAGCGAAGTGATTAGATAAGTATATGGTGCTGGCAGAGTGACTGGAAAAGTGCACAGGGAGTAACAGGAGGATTGCTGGACTGCATGGGTAGTGTTCTGTTGTGTTTAGCACTGCATGAGTACATGCGTAGTGACTGGATGATTAGAGTGCTGCAAGGAGACTGCATGGTGAATTTATAAGTGCTTGGGTGCTGGCTGGGTAATTGAAGGAGTGCATAGGTATTGACAGGGGGGTTGCTGGACTGCATGGGTAGTGCTCTGGGGATTGTAGCAGTGTATGTGTTAGTGCCTGGGCCATTGCATGAGTACATGGGTAGTGGCTGGATGATTAGAGTACTGTAAGGAGAGGACATGGTGAATGTATAAGTGCTTGGGTTTAGGTGGACTGATTGGATAAGTACATGGTGCTGGCTGGGTGATTGGAGGAGTGCATAGGTAGTGACAGGGAGATTACTGCACTTCATAGGTACTCCTCAGGAAATTGTAGCACAACATGTATTTGTATTTGTATTTGTATTTGTATTTTGTATTTTTAACGCGCGGCTATCACCCAACGGGTATCTTGGCCCTAGGACTGAGATGGAACAAAACTTTTAAACCAATTGAACGTGCATCAGCAGAGACGGAAAGAAGGGAGAGATAGAGATAAAAGAGCAGAGACCAGACAGGACTAGGGAATTAAGAGGCCATATGCCCCTCCCTAGGAAAGAGCCAGGTTTTCAGATTACGCCTGAAATCCATCAAGGAGTTAGCCGGTCTTATGTTCAGAGGGAGTTCATTCCAGTATCGCGGGGCCACAGTACTGAAGGCCCTACCTCCCATCCTGGCCTTCTTGATCCTGCCAGTGTTTAGCAAGAAGGTGTTCGAAGAACGGAGAGTCCTTTGAGGTTTGTACCAAGAAATCTTCTCCTGCAGGGAAGATGGGTCAAGGCCATGTGCTGCTTTATAGACAATGCACAGAGATTTAAATTTGACCCTTTCCCTCATAGGAAGCCAGTGAAGCTCTTGAAGCGCCAGCGTGGTTGACGAACCACGTTTCCTATTCAGCGCCAATTTGGCTGCCATAGACTGGACCCTCTGCAATCTCTGAAAGATGTAAAGAGGAGCCCCTAAATACAGAGAATTGCAGTAGTCCAGCCTACTCAGGATGATACTGCAAACTACCAAAGGTCTTTTCTCCACCGGCAGGAGAGGTAGAATCTGCCGTAGAGCTTTCATGAGGGCAAAGCACACCCCCACGGTTTTTTTAGCTTGAGAAGCCATTTGAAGATCGTTATCGAACATGATCCCCAGATTCCGCACCGTTGTCACAGGGACAATGGGTTCCATTTCTGGGGCCAGTCTGAAGTCAAAAGGCATATCCCTTACTCTCGTAGGGGAGCAGTAGATCACCTCAGTCTTGCCTCCATTAAATTCCATTAAATTGCAGGGAGTTAGCCCTGAGCCATTCTGAAGTCTGACTCATAAATTTCTGGAATTTGTCCAAAGTCAGGGCATCCTTTCCCTCTAGTGAGAACACTAATTGGGTATCGTCCGCATAGTTGATAAGATCAACCCCATGCGCCTTGATGATAGGGATTAATGGCTGCAAATAGATATTGAAAAGGATGGGGCTGATGGCCGATCCCTGAGGGACCCCATGTTCCACCAAGGTCCTATTGGAGGTGAAAGGGGGCAAGGAAACCATCTGTTGTCTCCCTGTGAGGTATGATTGTATCCATCTCAAGGCACATCCCTTAACTCCCAAATGCTCCAGTCTGTTCAACAAGATTCGGTGGTTTACCGTATCGAATGCAGCCGACATGTCTAAGAGGACCATTACCGATTGAAGGCCTCTGTCAGCCCGCATCCGAAGGTTATCCAACACCGTGACCAGAGCTGTCTCCGTACCATGACCTGGCCTAAAGCCAAATTGGCAATTATCCAGGAGATGGAACTCCTCCAGATACCCAGAAAGAGATCTACTCACTACCTTTTCAATGATTTTTATAGGAAAAGGCAGCAAGGAAATGGGTCTAAAACTAGTAGGATCTCCTGGGTCCAGGGATGATTTTTTTAGTAATGGAGTGACCACAGCCAGCTTCCACGCTTCGGGCACCACCCCTTCCTCCAAGGATTGGCAGCATATCTGCCATAGCCGAGGGAGTAGTGCCGAAGCATGCTCTTTCCAGATCTTATTAGGTATGGGGTCTAGTGGAGACCCTGACCTCACATTCTGTGCACAATTGTTGAACAGCTCATTAGTGAGTGGTATGAAGTGTTCCAGTGAGGTTACAACCCCTAGTTCTTCCAAGGGCGATTGTCCATTAGCATTTAGAGGAGAGGGGTCGCACATAGTTAGCCCCCCTACAATATTAGCGATTTTCTCCTCAAAATGGGAGGCGATTTTATCGCATAGCATCTGTGACGCGACCACCTTATTTCCCACACTACTGGGATTAGAGAGGTCTCTAATGATCTTAAAGAGAGCTCTGGCGCTATTTGGTGCTGACAAAATAGAGTTGAGAAAAAAGTCCACCTTGGCCTTAGCTAACAGTTCTTTATACTGAGCTTGTACCTTTTTAAAGGCCACTTTATCATGCTCAGCATAGTGCCTGCGCCATTCCCTCTCTGCCTGCCGAGAGGCTCTACGTATGATACTCAGCTCTTCAGTGTACCAAGGTGCGGAATGTTTTATTCTGGCCTTCAGACGTTTCGAAGGTATAAGCTGACCTAATACCTTACCAATGTAATTGTGGTACAGACGATAGTTCAGGTCCACTGACCCATGAGGATCAAAAGGAGGCAAATTTCGAAAAAGTGGCTCACCCCTGCTCCTCATGAGTTTAGCCCAGTCTCTCCCCATACGATATGTAGCAGGAGGCAGTCTACTTATTTTTCCGCCAGGTATACAAATCCTCAACGAGTGATCGGTCCAGGTCTGAGGTAGAATGTTAATCACCTCAGTTTCTTTATAGTCCGCAAACAGAAGATCCAGGATGTGCCCACCTTGATGGCCATCTTGAGTACCATTCTCCCACATATTGAAATCTCCCAACAGCAGCATTCTCGAGTGGGTCAGTGACTGGGCCGCAATGACATCCATGAGCGCCTGATACTGAGTGTTGGAACTTGGGGGCCTATAACTGACCATCCCTGTAAGGATCCTCCCTCTTTGTTCTTGTAGGGAGAATCCTAATAGCTCAATGCCCACCACCTCATCAACCTTAAATGGGGCGAAGTCCCAGGTATCATTAAACATCACCCCGACCCCTCCACCCAGTCCAGTTGCTCTGGGCTTGTGGAAGATCTTATAGCCCTCTGGGCAGGCAAACCCTAATTCCACCAGAGAGTCATCACTACAACATGTCTCCGTGAGGAATAGCACATCTAAGTGCAGGTCTTCCACCAAATTAGAGACTTCCTGATAATGTTTTGTCAAGGATCGGCAGTTAATCAAGCCACACTCAAGGACCAGGCTAGGTTTAGGCATCACAGTATCTTTCTCCCCCCCCACTCCTCTTATTCCTTATAGCTAGTAGCTGTTCCCTAATGTATTTCACTAACTTTACACTAGTTCTAGCAGCGTGGCCGGTGCTGGGTGCGGCCGGGGCGCGGACAGGCGCAGACGGGCTTGCCTCTGGCGCGCCCACTGCGTGCGCGCGGTGCGCGCTTGCATGGCCCCTCCTAAATAGAGGCTCAGCTGTGTTGGTTGAACCACTAGACCGTCGACCACAATGGCGGCACTACAGTGGCAACCGGAAGTGAGGAGAGAGACTATCCCTCGCAAGCGCGAGAGTGGAACAAAGATTTTAGGTGCGGGTAAGTGCAATTGTAAAATGAATGATTTTAAAATATCTATTGCAGTTCACCAGACTAGCACAATTCAAAATACAGTACAGTTCTAGAAATCTCCCAGCCCTGATAAGAGCCCCACACGCAGAGCAAATATCATAAAACGCGCTCTCATATCACCCACAACAGTCCGTGACATAGCACAACACAAGATTTAGTTAAAAGCAGTCTTGGGACTGCGCGCTTGCATGGCCCCTCCTAAATAGAGGCTCAGCTGTGTTGGTTGAACCACTAGACCGTCGACCACAATGGCGGCACTACAGTGGCAACCGGAAGTGAGGAAAGAGACTATCCCTCGCAAGCGCGAGAGTGGCCTGGGTAATGTATTAGTGCCTGGGTCATTGCATAAACACATGGTTACTGACTGGATGATTAGAGTGCTGCAAAGATAGCACATGGTGAATGTAGAAGTGCTTAGGTATTGGCGCCGTGATTGGATAAGTACATGGTGCTGACAGGTTGATTTGAAGAGTGCTCACGGAGTAACAAGGGGAATGCTGGAGTGCATAGGTACTGCTCTGGGGAACAGTGAATGTATTAGTGCCTGGGCCATTGCATGAGTACATGGGTAATGACTGCATAAATAGAGTACTGCAAAGAGAGTGCATGGTGAATTTATAATTGCTTTGGTTTTGGCGAACTGATTAGATGAGTATATGGTGCTGGTGGGGGGGTTGGATTAGTGCACAGGGAGTGACAGGGAGAATGCTGGCCTACATGGATAGTGCTCTGGGGATAGTAACACTGCATGAGTTAGTGCCTGGGCCATTGAAAGATTACATGGGTAGTGACTGGATGAATACAGTGGTGCAAGGAGAGTGCATGGTGAATTTATAAGCGCTTGGGTTTTGGCAGAGTGATTAGATAAGTACATGGTGCTGGCTTGGGGATTGGAGGAGTGCATGGGCATGGGTATTGACAGGGGGATTACTGGGGCGCATTGGTAGTCCACAGGGGATTGTAGCACTACATCTGTTAGTGTCTGGGTCATTGCATAAGTACATGGTTAGTGACTGCATGATTAGAGTGCTGCAAAGACAGTGCATGGTGAATTTATAACAGCTTTGGTTTTGGCGAAGTGATTAGATAAGTATATCGTGATGGTGGAGTGATTGGAAGAGTGCACAGGGAGTGACAGGGGGATTGCTGGATTGCATGGGTAGTGTTCTGTTCTTTTTAGCACTGTATGAGTTTGAGCCTTGGCCATTGCATGAGTACATGCGTAGTGACTGGATGATTAGAGTGCTGCAAGGAGACTTCATGGTGAATTTATAAGCGCTTGGGTTTTGGCAGAGTGATTAGATAAGTACATACTGCTGGCTGGGTGATTGAAGGAGTGCATAGGTAGTGACGGGGATTGCTGGACTAGGGTAGTGCTCTGGGGATTGTAGCAATGCATGGGTTAGTGCCTGGGCCATTGCATGAGTACATGGGTAGAGACTGGATGATTAGAGTACTGTAAGGAGAGTACATGGTGAATTTATAAATGCTTGGATTTTGGGGACTGATTGGATAAGTACATGTTGCTGGTTGGGTGTTTGGAGGAGTGCATAGGTAGTGACAGGGAGATTACTGGAATGCATAGGTACTCCTCAGGGGATTGTAGCACTACATATGTTAGTGCCTGGGTCATTGCATAAACACATGGTTAATGACTGGTTGATTAGAGTGCTGCAAAGATAGTTCATGGTGAATTCATAAGTGTTTGGGTATTGGCGCAGTGATTGGATAAGTACACGGTGCTAACAGGGTGATTGGGAGAGTGCTCACGGAGTAACAAGGGGAATGCTGGAGTAGATAGACACTGCTCTGGGGATTGTAGCAATGAATGTATTAGTGCCTGGGCCATTGCATGAGTACATCGTTAGTGACAGCATGATCAGAGTACTGCAAAGACCGTGCATGGTGAATTTATAACTGCTTTGGTTTTGATGAAGTGATTAGATAAGTATATGGTGCTGGCGGAGTGATTGGAAGAGTGCACAGGGAGTGACAGGGGGATGGCTAGACTGCATGGGTAGTGTTCTGTTGTTTTTAGCTCTGCATGAGTTAGTGCCTTGGCCATTGCATGAGTACATGCGTAGTGACTGGATGATTAGAGTGCTGCAGGGAGACTGACTGGTGAATTTATAAGTGCTTGGGTTTTGGCGAAGTGATTAGGTAAGTACATACTGCTGGCTGGGTGATTGAAGGAGTGCATAGGTATTGGCAGGGGGATAGCTAGACTGCATGGGTACTGCTCTGGGGATTGTAGTAGTGCATGTGTTAGTGTCTGGGCCATTGCATGAGTACATGGGTAGTGACTGGATGTTTAGAGTACTGTAAGGAGAGTACATACTGAATTTATAAGTGCGTGGGTTTTGGTGGACTGATTGGATGAATACATGGTGCTGGCTTGGTGATTGAAGGAGTGCATAGGTAGGGACAGGGAGATTACTGGTCTGCATAGGTAGTGCTCAAGGGATTGTAGCAGTGCATCTGTTAGTGCCTGGGTCATTGCATGAGTACATGGCTAGTGACTGGATGATTAGAGTACTGCAAGGAGAGTACATGGTGAATTTATAAGTGATTGGGTGTTGGCGGAGTGATTGGATAAGTACATGGTGCTGGCTGGGTAATTAGAGAACTGCACAGATGATTATACCACTGCATGTGTTAGTGCCTGTGTCATTGCATGAGTACATGGGTGATTGCACAATATGGAATCAGTAAATCATTTCTCTTGTAGTTTTAAAATCACATATTCACTTCCTTTGCACTCCTGTAATAGGTCAGGCACCTCTCAATTATTCAGTAAGCATACATACAACCAGGGCTTTAAGTGGGCCGGGTCTGAGCACCGGCAGTTATTTTCAGGGGGCCTCGAAACAGGTCTCTATCGGACTCTATTTTCAGGCCTCGCAAAAGTAGTCCGTTTTCAGTTTTCTTAATTGGACTGCAGTGAGAGCATGCACATCGCTCACTACTGAGAAGTGGAGACGTCATGCCAGGTGAGCCGCATTGTAGGGGAAGGGAAATCGTTTAAAGAAAGCCATTTTCTCTCAGGATTTCCCTTCTCTTTTTGCAGCGCAGGAGCAACATCATCGTGGAATGATTAGGAGAGAGACGACCAGGCGCGCAACGCCCATTGCCCCGGGCTGAGACAGCTTCCCGGGCGCACACACACAGCTGCACCCGAGTACTTCACAGGTCCTTAAAAGACCATTTGCTTATAAATGAGGCTCTGTTGTTTTTCAACCCTTTTTGGAGCCCCTGCATCCCGACTCTGCCTATTGCTGGAAGAATTAGCCTTCCACTAAATTTGGTTCTAGTTGCGCCTCTGGAGACAACCACATGCAGTCAACGCCAGCACGACACTGCTCTGACTTTTCATAGTGTCTTGTTGTAGTGCTACGAAAACACACGCTTTGCCTGGCTCACTTCGTTCTCACACCCCCTCTTTAATATGAAGATAGTAGCGTTGGAATTACCTTTATATTCCTATACTGTGCGTCACATGGAAATATAGAAGGGCAGGTTCTCACCACCCCAAATTAGCTGTTTGGTATACTCTCTCAAATGTAAGAACTACAGGTATTCAGTATCTGTCAGTCACAGCCAATTTAAAGCATTATTCCTATATAGAAATGGACAAAAGGTTATCTTTCTGAAATAGCATCTTACACTGAAAAGCTGGTTTACATTTCTTTCGCTGGATCAACCTTTGTTTAAAACACCACCAGAGAAGGGTGGTGAACTATGGTCCAAAAGAGCAACTGAAAGCTTTGTTGTTCTTTATCAGAAACATCTGCCTATCAATGGTTATCACCAGCCTTTTCAGCCCATTAAGAGGCTGGGTGAATGAGTATAATACGGGGTGTTTAGGATCGGGGGCGGAGGGTGCACGGAAAGAAGGACGGATAGGTGAATAAAGGACGAGTGGATGGATGGCCTGATGGATGAATGGATAGCTAGATGGATGACTGTATGGATGTATGGATGGATGGAAGGATGAATGGATGCATGGACCAGTACTTAGGATAGGTGGGTGGGCTGATAGATGCTTAGGATAGGTTCTGGGACATATGTATGTATGGATGTATGGGCGTATGCATGGATGGATGGCACAGTGCTTAGGATAGGCGGGTGGGCTGATAGATGCTTAGGATAGGTCCAGGGACTCATGTATGTATGTATGTATGGATGGATGGATGGCTGGATGGATGGATGAATGAATGAATGAATGGATTGCTGGCTGGATGAATGGATGGGTGGATGGATGGATGGATGGATGGATGGATGGATGGATGGATGGATGGATGGATGGATGGATGGAAGGATGAATGGATGAATGGATGAATGGACCAGTACTTAGGATAGGCGGGTGGACTGATAGATGCTTAGGATAGGTGCAGGGACAGATGTTTGTATGTCAGTAGGTATGTCAGTAGGTAGGAAAGTATGGATGGATTGAAAGATGGTTGGATGGTGCAGTGCTTAGGATGGATGGATGCAGGGCTTTAAGTGGGCCGGGTCTGAGCACCGGCAGTTATTTTCAGGGAGCCTCGAAATGGGTCTCTATTGGGCTCTATTTCCGGGCATCGCAAAGGTAGTCCGTTTTTTTGGACTGCAGTAAGAGCATGCACATCGATGTGCGCGTGCTCATTTTGCTTACTACTGAGAAGTGGAGACGTCATGCTAGGTGCTAAGAGTGTTTTCGGAAGGGGGATAGTTGGAGGGGATTTTCTTAAGCACACAATGCTAGTTATCTTGATTTAGACCACGCCCCTACTTGGATAGGCCACACCCCTTTAAGAGGTTTGCCCCACCCCTTTTAGAGCACCCTCATTTTTTTCCCCACTTAAAGCCCTGCATACAACTATATAAATACAATCTGAACACATAGATGAGTCATTACATAGTATCTATTTAAGTAGATAGGTACAATATGCCCGCAAGGGTAATATGTGTTGGTTTACTTTTGAGCTACATCTTGACCATTCAATCTACAAAAATGCGACATTATCAAACTATACCTCTCAACAGACTTAAGAAAGAAGTGTAATTAACAACACCTTTTATAATCATTTCCAAAACCACTTTTTTATTATACATCTTCACCTTTGTATGTACAATTATGTGGCATCATTCAACTATACCTTTGCTCAGACTACAAAAAGAAGCCTAATTAACAGCACCTTATTTCACCATTGTATCTTAAAGTATGTGGTATCATTTAACTTTACCTTTGTACAAACTAATAATAGAAACCTAATTATTAACACCTTGTATGATCATCTTTCAAACAGCACAGTTGTGCTGCATCTTTACCAAAGTATCTATAATTATGCAGTATTGTTCAACTATTCCTTTTGTAGAGAGAAGACAAAATTATGGCTAATAAACTACACCTTATATGAACATCTTTCAAACTACACATTTTTACTGCATCTTCATCCAACAATCTAAAAAAATATGTGTCATCATGCAACTATACCTTTGAACAGACTTAAAAAACAAGCTTAATTAATAACATCAGTAATCATCTTAAAAAATACACATATTACTTTACAGACTCTTTTTTAAACAATATTCAAGCACAATAAAACTAGTTCCAATATACATCTCCACATTTAATAATATATTTCAAGCAACACAATTTTAGAATAATGTCAAATCTTTTTTAAATAAACCTCAAAAATGTATAACTCACCCTGCAAATAAATCTGTTGAATGAAAAATCTCACACACTCAGACAGGATTTTCTTTTACACACAGTCAATATAATATACCAGCCTCAGCAAGGTAAAACCAGTAATGGCAATGTTTCCCTCTCTTTTTCCATACAAATACACATAAGCAACAAATGACATTACTTCTCAGAGTTTTTCAAATTGTAAAACACATTTCCATTGGTCACAGATAATAACTCTTATGAACTGACTTCTTCACCCCTTCTGCTTAATGCCAGTTTCCATTGCAACAGCTCATGCAACATTCAACTTAACTGGCAGGTCACAAGTTCATCATAGTTTCAAGTTCACCATACAATGTTGCAAATGGAAACATCAGGTGTGGTTGCCTTGGTGGAGCATGACCTTATCCTTTCTACTGTACTTTTCAAAAAAAAATTACAAACCAATAAGAAACTTGCTTTTTAAAGAAAGTAAAATGCACCTTATTTTTGAATGTACAATGATCTTAAACAGCCAATCAGTTCTCTTCTTTCTTAAAAACAACATCGTCTCCACCATTTTAGATACCTCTCATTCTACCAACTGACTACCTCAGCTACAGACATCTTTTGTTACCTACAGACATCCCTTCAAAATACTTTCTGTGTGGATTGTTGGGCACAGCTATGTATTCTGATGCAAAAGGTATGCTGAACACAGAGGTATTGACAAAGACCTAGCATTGCAAAATGTAGACATAAAATGGATTGGACAGATAGAATTAAAGTGGCAGCAATTGATGTCTTTGGTTAAAACGTTTTTGCATCTCCAAGGCCCTGACCTCATGATTGTGCACTGTGGTGGCAATGACCTAGGCACATTGACCGGGGTAGGTCTGGAATTGCTAATGAAGGACACCTTTGCAGAATTGATGTTGCATTTCCCCCAAACTGTCTTTGTATACTCTAACATATGCCAAAGACAGAAATGGAAGTGGTCCAATCAATTTTGTCCTCAGATTGAGAAAGCTTGAAAAAATGTCAATTAAGCTGTTTCTGTTTTGATGCAGTGGCGTTTACCAGCTCTACACATTCATACACACCACATTCATTTGGGCCCATAAACATTCATACACATAATGAGCTGGCAAATATCCACTGGTCATCAATTTTACTTTACCCTAGGAAACCTTTACACCAGTATTCTTACCATTCCTGTCTCCTGAGTAAATGAACGTTCACTAAGATCTAGTAGTAGATTAGAATAGGGAGGAAAGACAATAATGCATTTAACTTTTAATTTAAAGAACCTCAGACTCAGAAGGAGTTTTAAAAGTTTATCTGAAATAATGATTTTGTGAGTCAAATCAAATACACATGAATATGCCAAAATCTCCACAGGTAAAATAGTACAATTTGCCTATAATCAGTTTGCATTGATAAATTATTGCAATGACAGCACCTGAGGAGGGAAAGGACAGAGAGCAAGTACGAAGCATTTACCCTACAGATATATTTACCTAGAATGGTGTGAGGACCCCGACATCAAAGTGTCATAAATTCGGAATCAGCGCAGGACAGGGAAGTGACCTCTTCTAGTACAACGCCAGCGTTACAACCCTCTCTAGTGCTACTCTCTTCGGCTCGGGCACGTCCAGACCCTTCCCTAGATGTGCATCCTCGGTTTCTTCCGCAGTTCTTCCCTAGTGTTGGATTCTTCAGTCAGATTGTGCCAAATTCGGACAGCATCTCATTATAGCATCAGCATCTCAGCATCAAGTGTGTCTAACTATCTATAACTTACCTCTGTTATACCAAATTCAAGTGTATGATCCACCCCCAAATGTTTCAATTCCATGTTCACCCATAATTTGATTGGGCCAAGTAGTGGGGTGAGGACATCACACCATACCAAGTGCAATAGGTTTCTTTAGGCTATTGTCTAATTCTCCTCCCCTTAATTTTAATACCCACAAGCTTTATTCCCACAAGCATTTCATATGTGGATCGGAAAGTTTTTATACATTGTTGCCCCTTTTCTTCCTCTATTAGGGTCAGACATTTGGGTTCTCATGTCCATGTCGGCTTAGGGTTTGGCAGTCAGTCAACTTGCATCACTTGTTCCGGGGCAAGCAGTCGTTTTGGGCATGTGTAGAAATCACAAGGGAACAGAGACGCGGTCACCCTCCAAGGCCCAAATGGGAACTATTAATAAAGTCAAAGAAGAACACGTTAGAATACAAACTTAAATGAATTCACTGTATACCACTTACTTCTACTCTAACCCCATTTACTTAATAACTCTTTTGCATTATTAACTTAGTAGCACTTGCATGGGTTAGTTTCAGCTCATCGTGCGCCCTAGTGCGTTACTTTAAAGCGGCCATGTTAGAAGCTACTACGCAGTTGCAAAGCTTCCCCCCAAGCGACGAGAGAACGTCACACCACATGATGTGGTAGACGCATGTGCAAAAGAATTCCCACGTTTAAGCGGTCATTTTTAATACACTCGAGTTACTTATTAACAGAGCACATAGAAAAGCTTCCCCTAGATATAATTATGTAAAATGTGGTGCAATTTCAGTACTCACAAACAGGTTGATTATAGTGTCACAGGTTGTTCGAGAGGATTGCATACGAGCAAGTTTCTTTTGGTGTGAAACCTTGCTCCATCAGTTTATCTCAGAGACCATAGAATGGGTTACATCTATAACAATAATCTACGTTTCCATATGGATGGCATCTACAGAAGTGATGGAGTACACTTCACTGATGAAGGCAATAGTGTTTCTCAACATCCTGAAGCTCTGCATCCGCACTTACATGTAGCTACAACAATCTCCCAATGAAAACAAAGGCTCTTTTTAGAACCACTCAATAACACAACATTTAACCTAGGTTTATATTAAAAACATTGTAATTATTACTTAGATTCGCGCACCCAGCACGACTTACGGAGCCACGCACCCATCGCATTCACACTGGGGGCCGCGCTGAGTGCCGTGCACCCCTCGCGTTCACACCATGGGGCTGCGCTGGGAGTCACGCACCCCTCGCCTTCACACCAGGGGGCCACGCTGGGAGTCGCGCACCCCTAGCGTTCACTCCAGGGGCCCGCTAGGGTCACGACTCCAAATTTTGGTGAAAAAAAACCCGTCCACTTCCATTAATTTACATTCGCCCCGGGGACCCCATCCCCCGGAGCATGCCCAAATCTAGCTTTTAAAAAAAAAGGAAAACAGAGGAGGGGGGACCATGCGACCCCCCTCCCGGGCCATTTTGCGCCCCGGGGACCCCATCCCCTGGGACCTGGCCTCATGGTTGGGGACTGTGGGGGGAGCCCCAATGCCCCCACGGTCCTGGTCTCTCCGCCTCCTGCGGGAGCCGGCATTGCTTTTCCACAAGGGGAGATGCTGACATGCAGCTCCCCTTGTGGAAAAGCAATCTGCTTTGGATTTTGGAAGCGAGAGCAGGAAACCAAAGCACAGTTTGCTATGGCAGGGCGAGAGCCGCACGGCTTCCGCCCTGCCATAGCAAACAGCAGTGTCCAGGGGTGGGCACCCCGGGACACTGCAGGAGCCAGCCCTGGGGGGTGGTGGTCCCCAGGGCCATCAAGGGCTCCAGGAGGGGGGGTCGCGCGTCCCCCCTCCCAACCATTGCAAAGCCCCGGGGAGGTGGTGGTTCCCGGGACTCTGGGGTCCGCAACGGACCCCTGCATTTATATTTTTAGTGCCCCGGGGAGATGGTAGTCCCCAGGGCGTGTGGGGGAGCTCGAGCCCCCAACAGGTTATTTTATTAAAAATAGTGCCCCGGGGAGGTGGCAGTCCCAGGGGCAGAGTGGGGGGGATTGGGACCCCCATGCTTTTTTTTAACAGCACCGGGAGGTGACGGTCCCCGGGGCTGCGGGTGGGCCACATGCCCCGCGGTTATTTGTAATAGCCCCGGGGAGGTGGCGGTTCCCGGGACTGAGCGTGCTTCCGCGGGCCCCCGCTAATGAATTTATAGTGCCCCCAGGACCTGGCCCACCCGCAGGCTTTTTTTTAAACGAACCGCAGGAGCCCGCACTTTTTTTTAATAATTTCTATGGGATTCACGACCCCATCACGCTTTCAACCGAAATTATTTTAAAACATTTTTGGGGGGGGGGGCCCTGGGTGTCCTTATGGGACCCCATGAGCATGCCTAGGGGTGCAGGGTGTTTCCTCCCTGCCCCCTTTTCTTGTTTTTAATATTTTTTCCACTGTTTTCTTTTGACTCGGTTCTACCAAGTCACAGGATGGCTGCCAACAATTCCTGGTTTGGAGTGTTGGCAGCCAATCACAGTGAAGCTCATGCTCAGGAGGTTTCGCGAACCCACCGCTGTTCGGTAGTTCGGGCTGTTGCTTTGTCTAAAGTTTCCATGGAAAATATAAAATATATATATGTACACACACACACACATATATATATATATAGATATGAGTTGCTTCTCCGCCACAAACAGGAAACATCCAAGTACGGACACAGACCCAGGTTCGTGCTGTTAAATTATTTTGTTCCTCCTTTGTTGCCATTACGCGTTTCGGCTCGTCCGAGCCTTGATCACATGACTGTGGCAAGATGGAAATGTGCAAAATTTAAGGTGACTGGTGCATGATTAATTGTATCACGTGACAATCAGTCATGAACATAGAAAATTCACAATTTATAATTCATAAGCTGTTGTCATAGAAACCTGAATATGCATTTCATTACAGTTTAGTAACAGATTTTTTTTTCATTTTTCAATTGACCATTCAGCATGAGATGTGATTGTTTATCTATATTTAAAGCGCATCATCCTTCAGTTTTTTGTTCACTCCAGCTTGAAATCTATTGGAAATACAGGTGAAATACCCTATAATTCTAGCCTGTATGCAAAACATCCTGCGAAATATCAGGATCAATCCCTATTAGTAAATAAAATCTTATTTTTCATGCATTTCTAAATTCTTTGTCTATACGTGATACAGAATAAAAGTGCTAAGTGCTGAAAATGTGAAATGGTGATTGAAACTGAATACACATAAAAAAAACTTGTATGGTAATGACTATATCTAATTTTTACCAATTCTGTTGTACAGTTATTTCAAGTAGCTTGAGTTAGAAGTCATATTGAGGAATAACATTAATAGTATTATCAAACGGATCATAACTACCTCTGGCCTCAGAGTGTAATACCATTTGTGTGATTGAAGAATCCAACATCATAATAATTCGATAAATCGATACGGTAATAGGAGTTTTGTGCAAAGTAATGCTTATATGCATAAATAAATAAACATATCAAATAAGTACCAGTAAAACTAATAAATATCTGACAATAAATAAATAAGTACATGCACCTATTGTACCTTCACAATTAAAACGGTCTAAAATAACCATAGAAAACAGATTGCTAAAATCACTACTCAGGAGATAAAAGCATCAGTCTGACCTTCACTAGCGATCTGTTAATATTATTTTTTCTGGTATACCAACAATTATGTTAAGCAGGTGAGCAAATCTTCCATTGCGGTAAGTCCCCCAGGATGTTTGGAATCTAGCTGTAAGATGTATCTAGTTTCCAATTTCCTCAGCTTGTTTTCCCAATCACCGCCTCTCCTTCTTGGAGAGACCGCGTCTATCACATAATATTTCAGGTTGGAATTGTTAGAGGTGTGTCTTTCCCTGAAATGACGTGCCAATGGATATGCGTTATCCTGGACCATATTGTCTTTGTGGTCACAGTAATCCATCGTCGATATTGGACAATTACTTTGATTGGCTTCATTGTTCGGATTGTTACACTAATTCCATACAGATGCCAAATATTGGCACACTTATTGAAACGTGCCCCCTGACATTTGGTGCACTAAATTAGATCTGAATAGACGATTTATATATTCTATTGCCCTGAAGAAGTCCAATGTTTGAATGGACGAAACGCATTGGCTGATGGTGTTTGGAAATTTACAACAAATAAAAGAAGAGATAAATATATGGACTGTATAGAGACTTTCAATTACAAACAAGAGTTGTTTCTGATTATGAAACGTTGACGTTCTTTTTCATTTACATGCTTCCCTCTTTTTGTGGTGCAGCTCCGATTGTGTTTGGTTGTACTGTATTCCCTTGGTAAGGGAGGCACTCTTGGGCAGGGGGTGCATATGGGGAAGTGCACACAGGGATACCTAATATTATCCGATACAAAAAAGTTTAGGTGACTAGCGGTGTGGGTGCTGCATTTGCTCTTTGGGCCACTGTCCACAGTCAAGCATTATTCGATGGAGAAGATATTAACTTTTGTAAGCAGTCTTGCGTTATTAGATAGAATCATGTCAGCATGAGAATTTTATACACAACATAGAAAACTGTGAGCACCAGGCATTAAGCTATGTACATGTGCTTGTTTTGGTTAAGAATAGGGGCTATCTGTAATGTTTTCACCACAGTATGAAGACTGTAGGTAGAGTAATCTTTAGCACCTTCGGATGTTGCTTATTTTAAGCAAATAGTGCCTTTTTTGGCAAATGTTGCATAGAGTGTACATTGGTGTTTGTAGATACTGTGTAATACTCTGTAGTGTATTTCTCATGAGAGTTTCCCTGTCTGCAAACATCCTGGTACAAGGTATACCCTCTCCATAGAGTGAATACTATTCTCCATTCATATCAGCTTTATTACTAAATGTACGTTCGGTGACAGTAAGTGGTTTGATACATAGAAAAGCTGTTCATAGTACAGCATTCATTTTGGAACAGCTGTTCATTATTTTTAGCAACTTGGCTTTCTTTGACCAGTTATATAGAGATTGAACACCATACTCAAAGAGGGTTTCACATATATCTGTGGTTGATTGTTAATCTGAACTACATTACCTGTAAAGTGTATAGTATAGGGCCAATGTTACACCTAATACTTACTTTCTACACCTAAGGAAGTTGCATCTGTGAGGGCACTCATGATGACTGATATTCTCATGAGCTATTTTGTACTTATGGTCAGGCCTCTAATGCCATAGTAATTTATAAAGAAATATGCGGGAAAACGAGGTGTAGATGATGTCATCATTGATGTCATCAATGATGTCATTTGAGATGTCATGAGTGATGTCATAAATGATGTAATAGAATATGTCGTGAGTGATGTCATATGTGAGGTCATGAGCAGTGAATGGCCGGACACAAGTTTTAGTTAGCTCTGGTAACTATAGCTGGTGAATTTCTGTGTTGTTTTTAGTTCAAAATGTTTATGTTGTCACTGACATATTCACCTAACTATAACAAAATGTAACCTTAGTATTTGTCAGTGAATATATATGTATATAGAGAGAGAGTGAGAGGCACATGTAAACCCCCATTCCAAGGTGTACCAAATGTCCTTGTATGATGTGATTAGCAAGGAAGCATCTGGGAAAAGCCACTGGATAAATCATGTGGAAACAGTTTTGAAAATGATTGGCTGTGGCGAATTGTGGGAGAATCAAAGAAAACTGAATGCAACAAACAAAACAGCCATCAAAGCAAATTAGTGGCACATTAAAGCAAATGCGATGGCTTGTCACAACAGAAGAGATTCTCTGCTGAAAGCATGCTTAGAAATAAACATTAAAAACGGCCTGGATGCCTATCTCGACATAATAACGCCAGAGGTCCTGCTTTCCATGAACTTAAAATCTAATCCTCCCACTATGAGCATTTACCTCAAATGGCCAACCGAGAAAGATTGCAATGGTTCATGCAACTGTTAACTGGGAGGACTAGCGATAATACATCTTTTTCTACTCTTTTGCACAAAATCTGTAGCCCTAAGAAAGGTAATACTGGTCCGTCTATTTAAGCTATTCAGGCCCATGTGTACCAGAGAAGCAATTGCACTGTGCTATGGGATGGATAGGCAAGTGATCGTTTGCTCTTTCAGAGTGACAGGATTGACAAATCAAAATGCACATTATTTAGACTAACAGTAAAAAATTTGCAATAATTAACATAAAATACAAAGCAATGACGTGCAATTATAATGTGCAAGCTGAACTAGGCAGCCATCATTATTAGAATAGGCTTAAAAAAAGCTAACTCGACATTGCTGTAATATAGACACTACAATTTAGGACTTGACCTTAATGTGACATGCTTAGAAATATGCGTCATAACTGCAGAATGTTCCGGTTTTAATCAAATGTATTATTTTACTAAGCAACATATTGTTTGTAGTGATTTAAAACTTCTGATTCTCAGTCTATTTCACATAATGCCTGAATAGAATAGTTGCACATTCAAACGATATTTCTTGTTTGTAATAATGAAATGCATTACTAAACAGTAATTTTACAAAGATAATGTTTCTTCTCTTTAGCATAGTTCATTGTGTATGCATTTGGAAGGTCAAACTATGATCAATGCCTGTGGGAACTGAGGCTTATGTTTCTAGAACTCAACTATGTAAGAATGTCTGTAGCTAACATTATGCTATGGACTTTGCAAGTTGCATGTTATTTCTTGAGAAAGGAAGAACTGAACCTGCTTACAGACAAGTGATGTCTCCTTATTGGATCAGAGCGAAATGAACCTGCAACAATGTCTGCAACATGTATTCATGGGTTTTATATTAGTGTGTGTTCCTAGTTGCTCTCAATGCATTTTTCAAATGCCTTTTTTGAATGCTCTCCTGAATGCTTCTCTGGATGCTACCCCCAACTCATTTGCCCTAGACTGACGGTTGTGGCTACTGCTGTTTCTTTTCTTCTTTTCATTTTGACACTTTATTTGACAGTTTGATACTGCAACTGTATATTGATTTGATTGTGTTATGAGGCTCAGATGAGTTTCATGAATTACTCTTTAAGGAAAATTCTGCTGTTGAATTTGGCTTTGAGCTTTATGTTCTCCTAATCTCACTCTTTTCCTTTGGACTTGAACTCTTCATGGGTTCTACTAACTCTGAAATTCTGGTCTGCACTTTTTGAATAGAGACTTTATTTCTTTATGGTACGTGCTTAATGCACTATATGATTTATTGTCCTAACCAAAGCTTTTATGAGATTTCTGTAAACTCAATTGTTTATTTGACTAATTTGAATAGAGAAAGAAAATTAAACCTTACTAATCCCTTAATGAGAATAAAGGATTTGAAAACTATTCCAAACTCTCATCATTGACTGAACTTTGAATTGTATCAGAATATTTGCTTGTGATGCTGACGTAGCTTTTTGAATCATACTACGGTGACCAAGATCTGTCTACTAGAGAAGAGTGTTCGGCTTGGGAACGGGGCTCAACCCTGTAAGGGATGGTAATTGAATCGGTGAACCATATTTAATTAAAAAATGGTGGGCCCAGTCCGTGCTGTCAAACGACTACATTATTTCACCATGCCAGCTCACAAGGAAAGAATTTAGCAAGAATTAGGAAATACCTTTACTTAAATCAAGATCAGAAAGACCCTAATACATTGACTTACTTTGCAGTTTAAGCATGTTTTCTACCACTTTTACAGGTTTTTAACTGAATCAAAACTGAGTGTCATATATAGTTAGTTGGACATTTCACTCGTACAAAACCAATGAAAGTCCCCCGTTATAGTTAGTTCAGTTAACTATAACTCGCACCCCGCAATGCACTGCTGATGACGTTACATATTACATCACTCATGACATGGTCAGTGAGATCACTGATGACATCACTGATGACATCTCATTTGACATCACTGATAACTATAACGGGCGAATTTCTATGGTTTTATATGAGTCAAATGTCCAACTAACTATAACGTCCCTGAAACCTATAGTTTTTCAGTGAATTTCGAAGGTTTTTTAAATGCTAATTCCTAACTATAACATCTGTAAAACCTATGCTTTTTTCAGTGAATTTCAAAGGTTTTTTAAATGCTAATTCCTAACCATAACGTCTGTAAAACCTATGGTTTTTGGAGAATTTCAAAGGTTTTTTAAATGCTAATTCCTAACTATAACGTCTGTAAAACCTATGTTTTTTTCAGTGAATTTCAAAGGTTTTTTAAATGTTAATTTCATATTTTAATATTTAAAAAACCTATATTTTTTCTAATTTTTTTGTAATATTTTGGAACTCTATTATCCTTTTTTTTTATTTGAAAAATTATGTAATTTTTTATATCTTCAAAAAAAATAATGTATATTTTTTTGGGGGAGAAAACTAGACTCCCGTACCGGTAGTGTACCAGGCTCCATCACCACGTGAATCCTATCCGCCATATTGCGAAACTCTTTAAGGGTGCGCATTTCGTATGTGACGGCTTCATAGCACTGTGTCCCGCCTAACATCATATCCGTATAAGGTCGCAGCAGCTCCTAGTTTGGTATGCGACGGGTGCACGGTACCAATACACGCGTTACGTCATATACGTATAGGGTCGCGCCGGCTGCGCGTTCCGTATGCTACGAGTGCACGCTGTCATGCCCTGTGTTACGTCATAGACGTATGGTATCGCGCCGGGTACGCCATTCCCTCATTAATTGTTTTATGTCTCTAAACTATATCTAAATAAGTTTAAAGTGTATATGAGAGCAAGCGATAATCTAAAATATTTTCCACATTTATATATTTCTAACTGTAATAAACTTATATTATGGTAAATATATTTTCTCAAAATCATGTCGGGTGCGGCCTCCTTGCGCGCTCGGTGCGCGATTGCCATGTGACCTTAAAAAAAAGCTTTTGATTGGTTCATAACATTTCCCATTGTAACAGTTGGAGGACCCCACCCATTTTAGTCATTCTCTCTACACCATTTGATGAGAGACACCTCTTCTGCTTACAGAGCTTTTTTGAAAAGTTTTTTGCTGTGTACACATATCTTATAGTACACACAACATGCAACGATCATCTTGATGAATAATCATGCTCTGTACAGTAGCCTTCCACGTGTGATAGCCATGCATCTGAAACGTTACATCAAAAAACAAATGTGTGTTACACGATGCCCCTGGTGTGTGTGTGTGCACATTATTGTGCTGCCTTTCAGCCTGGGTATTGGTGGCTCGAAGGGATATCATTAGCCGTGGGCAGAGTGCACATCCTAGATCACATGTGACAAACAGTAAAGAGTAATGTGTATATTTCTGTTGCAGTATGCTCTGTTGGCAGCTTTTACCAGTATAGTAGTGTGTCATATGTGAGACTTTCAGATTCACGTTTGACATGCATTGCTTGACTGTAATGAGCGTTATCACTGTGTATGACGTAGCTTCACTGCTGATCCTCCCTCCATCCGAGCACATTCACATGTGTGCGCTTCGCGATAGCAACGCTTTCGATAATACCGCACACCATTGACATGCGTGTCTGCGCATATCCACCAGCTTGACAATGACATGTGATGTTGTCCATTCAATGTTTTCGGACAGCATCTCACTAGCGATAGTTGCCGTCCTCCCGGTACATCTGACATGAATGTAAATTGCGGAGTGTATGACGTCAAAACTGCAACAGGGACACACAAATAAGTACACTTCCTGCCCAGGCAGGAACTGACCAACGCCCAGGTCCCCGGAATAATTATTCACACCCCTACGCTGGCCTGGCGTACGCAAGCCCAGCCCACTTTGCATACGTATAAATAGGATAACGACAATGCCACATGCCCCACTTCTTCCACACTGCTTCAGGTGATATGGCCGCATCCACCTCGCATATCACAATACGCAATAAAAAAAAGGGATCCATGAGGTGTACATCATCCTGGCAATCAAAACTACATCTGAATTGTGAACCCTGCTGGCCGTCATGTTTGGACACACACTGATGACAGCAGGTGAGCAGTGGTGCCTGTGTGCACAGGGGCTGCAATTGAGCACGTTGCGGCAGGAGGGATGGGGTGCTTCAGCCTGGGTGCACAGGTGCAAACAAGCGATGTTGCCGTGCAAAATCATGTGATCTCTGACCTCATTCAGTCACATCTCTGTCTCATTTTAAGGACCTGCTGGACCATACTGTAGGCCTGAGCCAGCGTGCAGCGCTGCCCTACAGACACGTGGCATTGGCTTTTGGGGCACTGTAGTGAGCTGACTACTAAGAGTACATGCACACAAGCTTGCACCACTGCATTGCACGTGCACATTATGCTTATAGCATGCGCTCTGTTCCTGTGTATGTGAACGTTGGCATAACATAATATTTACCCTTGTGTATTCTCGTGCACTTCAACTCCTCTTTGAACCACGATTACCACTAACAGTTGGTAGATCGTACTTCAAGAAGGAAGGATGCACTCAACTGGTGTTCTCTCTTAAGCTTGAAATAAACCTTCTTTTACCTTAAGACGTTTCCACCATTATATTATTTCTCTCTTTTCAGACACCGAGTTAGTTTCACGAAAAAGCATGCAGCAGGTGCTCAACCGGTGATGATGCTCTGGCCTTTCTGACGCCTTCCATCGTGGTATTGCTGGAGCAGAGTTTTCATTTATGAAAATTCAGGGGCTTTTGAAGCTCTAGTATGTCTATGCGTTTTATTAAATATTAATAAATAACAAATTAATTATTTGTCTTGTGCAAGTGTGTATTTTATTAATCAATTCGTTTGTCTTAACATAAGAGAAAGTTACACAAGGGTTAGCATGTGTGTGCTGTTTTGTTTCCTAAAAAATAACGTGCAAGTTTTCATGTTTAAACGTTGCTGTGTGCTGTTTATTTTGAGCACGAAACGCTGTCTGAATTAATGCTTTTTTATGTTGCAAAAGCTAGATAAATGCATACACATAAGGGTATTAGTGGGGTTAACACTGTTTAATCATTATGCTGTAGTAACGTTGTTTTTATTTCTTTTAATTGAGATGGTCTATTGTGGCCTATGGAGGCCTAATCCATGATGGCTAATTTTGAAGCCTGGCCTCGAGTGAATATGTGAAAGACGTGACGAGGGAGACCCCTGCTGGAAATGGTCTTGAAGTTGATTGACCATGGTCCTTCTATGAAACTTTCCATGAGGACAGCAGCAGTTTTTGGGAGTTCTCCAAGAGAAGTGAAAGTGTCCTTGGCAATCTCGAAAGACAAAGGAGCCTTAGAGGGAAACTCTGAACTGTGGCTCGATGGCCGAGGAGAAACCGGATTAAATGTGTTACATGTTTTATTTTCTTGGTTCCTGTTCCGTAGTCTTCGCTATGTGTATTTTTCCTGAGCCGAGGTTCATAAATGTTGCAATGTTGCATCCTTTCCTTCTCGCTCTGCTCAGTGATTCAGTGTTTTTTCAAACTTGATGAGTCTTTCCATTGTATTTTTCATTATAAAAACTGTTAGTTTAGGGAGGGATCTTGCCACCCTTTTGCCACTTGCCATTTACCTTTGCTGCGTGAAGCTGCGTTGCTGAGGATCGTGCTGAGGACTTTGTCTTGAGAGACATTTACCGAGAGACTTGTCCTGACCCGTTCTGACACTTAGTTAGAATAGGTAACTATGAGAAATGATTTATTCTGATTGATTTAACTTTGACTAATTTTAGATAAAGCAATATAATTTTAAACATGGTGTTGGATTTTCTTTCTTGTCAATTATTGGGTTTATATTTTTGATCATTATTGTATATGTTGTGTAGATTATGTTATTGATTAGGACAGTCACTAAACCAGATTCGATCGACCTGATATTGATGCAGGGTGTTTAGGTGTTTTCTTTCCACAGGTTTATTGCTGGTAGAGTATTTGAGCGTATGTTAGTGAAATGGGCCCTAGTGTATGATGAATGTATGTGCATGTAACTGTGTAATTACTCTATCCGTGGTAGTGGGCATATTTTAGATACCCTGATCTCTATCAATTTCCTGGTAGCAGAGGATGGTTTAGATGGTTGTCTTGATCTGATAAGATTGCTTGTACATTGGCTTATTGATTATTGATTTTATTTTGTCAATATTGGTATATGTACTAATATTATATGTTGAAGTCGTTAAGTTGAGTTAAATGTAGTGCTTCTGGAACTTGGAAGCTGTTGTAGCAGTTCCGTAGTAGGGCAGAGGGAAGTGTATGCTGCTCTCGGGAAAGACGGGATTGTAAGGAATAACGTGTGACAATTGAAGTTGCGCGTTCACATTGTCTGGGTTCGGAATCAGTGACATCGTCGTATGTTACTATTAGATATTTCTGGTATGTAAGGAGTGTGTATCGTAGTGAAGGTTATCTTTGAAACTCTGGTCTTAAGTCCCAGGGATCCGTAAGGATTTCCGTTAAAGCTTATCGCGGGAGGAGTAATAGGTATTCTCTGAGCTTGTTTGAGGAACTGGGCGAAGTTGCTTAGTTAATGTGTGTTATAATTCTGTAGTGGAGCAGATTGTCTGTTCTCGAGAAACAGGATTCTGTGTGCATGTACTATATTTTTCTTGTATGAATGTGTGTGAATGTATATACATTACATTTATTGATTGTAAGACTCTTTGGATAAGTCCTAGAGGAAACAGTTATTAGATGTATGAAAGTTTGTTGACTCTTGAAATATAGACTCTCTTTTACTATTCTGTGGTTAGCGAGGCAGACAATGGAGATGTTTTTATGTTGTAACTAATAGATTTTGTAGAAATCTTGACACGAAGTCTACTGAAGAGATTTTGTAAAGGAGGGGTAGACGAGTGACAGAAGACAGGAGACAAACTGCAGCGACTGTTGACGTCAGAAAGTCCACGCTCTGATTGGATGGTAGATCAGAATAGTGCTCGCGCCAGAATTGGTGCGTTAGTGTGAGCCGCGCAAGGATTGGAAGAGCTGTTTAGTGACGTAGACGCTCCAGGATTGGTGTGTTAGTGTGAGTCGCGCTGCTATTGGTTGAGAAACTCGTATTATATATTATATATTTATAATACGGAGAGAGTAGAGAGTTTGGTAAGCGCTAAAATGTATTATCAAGAGGAGAAAAAGAAAAAAACGTTCTTTGGGAAAGTTAAAAAGTGGTTTACCAAGGATAAAGAGGTTAAAACAAGAGAGGGTGAGTTGCTACCTCCAGCGAAAACACCTGCATCCTTCATGGTTGCGAAATATGGATTACATACCTGTATATGGTTGCAGAATTGGGTTAGGTATACTAAAGAAGATGGTGTTCTAGCATTTCCAGAACATGGTTCATTTAATTTGGCCGTGTTGAGAAATTTACGGGAAAAGATGGTACGTCTGGACCCGAAGCCGAGACCTACGCAGTTCGAGGCTTTAGTGGAATGGGAAGAGGAAGTTCATGAGCGAGAAAAGCAAAGATCTGGAGGGTATTACAGGAATATGTTTGGGAGGAGACATGATCGTGAAACACATCATGATCGGATGAAAAGATGGCGAGATGTTAATATGTCAGAGGGATTATATCCTATGAGAACAATCCACCATTAGTGAGTAATGAGAATAAACCTTTAAATCAACAGGTGCAGAACCAGAATGAAGGGAATAATCAACAGCAACAACAGAAAGTTGTGAGACAGCAGAGTCAAGAGCCAAAACCGCCCTTGCCGCAGAATAGAGGGGTACAAAAATATAATCAGGACTCGGGATTCTACAATGATGAGCAGGTAAACAAACCAAGACGTTCTAACAAAGTACAGCAGTACTTGTTAAAGAGTGAAGGGAGTGAGTCTGAGGGTGATTATTGACGGTGCCGAAGAGAGGAGGAAGAGTGCATACTTGGTGCAACTCTAGAAATAGACCAGGCAGGACCATTTGTGGATGGGAAAATAAATGAGGAGAGTGTTACTTTTTTGGTAGACACAGGTGCGACAAGATCAACTGTCAGGTCAACAGATGTTAGAAATCTTCCTCTCTCGGATGAAGCAATCCAAGTAGTTGGTGTAGCCAATACACAAATCAGAACACGTCTTACTGAACCAGTAAGAGTACAGATAGGGAAATTTTCAGACATGCACAGATTTATTGTCTGTGACACGAGTCCAGTGAACCTGTTAGGTAGGGACTTATTGTGTAAGATGAATTGCACAATTTTTTGTACACCGGATGGAATAGCTTTTGAGACACCAGATGATGATGTTTTCTACCGAATGACTCTAGAAAATAGAGAAAGTGAGTTAATTGGTGCATTTGCTGTGTTTAATCCGGAGGATTTGCCTCAAGAGCTGAGAGACACAGTGAAAAGAGCAGTTTGGGATTTTACAGGAGAGGATGTGGGATTGATGAATAATGTAGATCCAGTGAAAATTGCAGTGAAAGAGGGAATTACATATCCTAACATTCCTCAGTACAAAATGACACCAGAAATAATTGAAGGGATAACTCCTATAATTGAGAAAATGATTCAGCAGGGAGTTCTGAGAGAACTATTGAGTAGTCCGTGTAATTCACCGATAATGGGACTGAAAAAGCCCAATGGAAAATTTAGGATCGTACAGGATCTGAGAAAAGTTAATCAAATCGTGGTGGCATGTTGTCCTATTGTGCCAAATCCATCAGTGATTCTGTATCAAATTCCACATGATGCTGAGTGGTATACAGTGATTGATTTGTGTCATGCGTTCTTTTCAATTCCATTGCATCATGACAGCCAGCCGATTTTTGCATTTAGGTTTGGCCAGCGTATCTTAGCATGGTGTCGAATCCCACAGGGGTATACAGAAAGTCCTTCGATATTCAATCAGTTATTGAAGAAATCATTGGAGAGTTTGATCATGCCTGAAAACTCAGTGTTAGTGCAGTACATTGATGACCTACTAGTGGCATCAAAGACACGTGAAGCTTGTGAAGTAGATACCATAGCTTTACTGAATCATCTGGCAGATGGAGGGTTAAAGGTATCTCCAGCCAAATTGCAATTTTGCAAGAAAGAGGTTCATTATCTTGGACACAATATTGAAAAAGGTCTGAGAAAAGTGACTACTGACAGGATCAGAATAATCAGAGAAATGAAAGCTCCAAAAACCCAGAGAGAAGTGAGAATGTTCCTGGGTATGGTGGGTTATTGTCGTCAGTGGATAATTAATTTTTCTCTGATAGCAAAGCCACTGATTAAATTGACAAAAAGTGAAATGACAGATCCATTGGATCTGGATGCAGAACAAATGTCAGCATTTGAAGAGCTCAAGAGTAAGATGTGTGAGGCTCCAGCTTTGGGTATGCCTGACTATGAGAAAGAATTCGAGCTGTACTGCAGTGAGAGAAATGGATGTGCACTTTCAGTGTTAATCCAGAAACATGGACAATTGAGAAGGCCTATTGCGTACTTCTCATCAACACTTGACCCTGTAGCTGTGGGTTTACCAGGTTGTCTGAAATCTGTGGCTGCAACATGCAGGAGCCTGGAACAGAGTGAGGGAATCATAATGGGATATCCTGTAAGGGTATTCGTACCTCACAATGTGGCAATTCTTTTGACAAGAAGCAGAACTCAGTACATGTCACATAGTCGGTTGACTAAGTATGAAAAAGTGATACTGGGTGCATCAAATGTGACTCTTGAGAGATGTGTGAATGTGAATCCAGCGACACTCTTGCCGGATATTGAAAATGTGGGTATAAAGATGGAAGATGATCATGATTGTTTGGATGTGCTTGAGTACTGTACGAAACCAAGACCAGACATAAGGGATATTCCCTTACCTGAGAATGACCATGTGTTGTTTGTGGATGGATCATGCTTGAGGAATGATGATGGTGTGCTATGTGCAGCATATGCGGTGTGCAAAGTTTCAGAGGTCATGGAAGCATCGCCATTGAAAGGAGTGAAATCTGCGCAAGTTGCTGAATTAATAGCATTGACAAAAGCTTGCGAAATTGGGAAAGATTTGAGGACGACTGTGTTGACTGATAGTCAGTATGGATTTGGAGTGGTGCATGATTTTGGCCAACTTTGGCTACAAAGAGGTTTCTTGACATCGAGTGGAACTCCAATAAAGAATGCTGAAATGATTGGAAAATTGCTTGAGGCGATACAGCTGCCTAAGGAGTTAGCAGTTGTAAAATGTGCTGCCCATGGTCCAGGGGAGGATTTTATAACGGTTGGAAACCGTTATGCGAACGATGTTGCGCAGTATTGTGCCAAGACCAATCAGTCTATTAACAGGGAAAGAGAGAGGGAAATGTCTTTTCTTTCTGTGATGTTTACTAATGTCCTAGAGACCTGGGATGAAGTGAAACAGTTACAAGATGAGGCAGGAGATGAAGAGAAACAAGATTGGATTAAGGCAGGATGTGCTCCAAGAGAAACAGACCATGTTTGGGTCTACAGAGATGGCAGACCAGTGATGCCTAACTCTATCTTGTCGTCAATGGCAAGGATGTATCATGGCCAGGGACATTTGGGGAGAGACGCGATGGTTAGGTCGTTTAAGCAGACCTGGTACAATGCAAAATTCAGGACAATTGCAGAGAGCATCTGTCAAAGGTGTTTAGTTTGTCAGCAATTTAACACTGGGAAAAAGACAGTGGTGAGTCTGGGGACAATAGGCAGAGAAGGAGGTCCTTTTACAAGAATGCAGATTGATTTCATTGAAATGCCCCAAGTGAACAGACTGAGGTATGTTTTAGTGGTAGTCTGTTTGTTTTCAAGGTGGGTGGAAGCTTACCCGACTAGAAGAAATGATGGATTAACAGTGGCAAAGTTACTGTTGAGGGAGTTGATTCCTAGATACGGGTTTCCAGTAACAGTTGAGTCTGATAGAGGTAGACACTTTCAAAATGAGCTCATGGGTTTGATTTGTGAAGCATTGAAAATACAGCAGAAGCTACATTGTGCATACCGACCAGAGGCTTCTGGTGTGGTTGAACAGATTAATGGCACGATCAAGAATAGGATTGGAAAGATGTGCTTAGCCACTGGCATGAAATGGCCAGATGTTTTGCCTCTAGTTCTGATGACTATGAGATCTACTCCAGATAGAACTACTGGTTTGAGCCCGCATGAAATAATCATAGGACGTGCTATGCGCCATGCATTCGTGCCTGTCAATAAGTTGGTGACAATAACTGATGACATGATTTTGGATTACTGTAAAGGCCTGGCTGACGCAGTTCATTCTGTGTTTCACCAGGTTGGAGAAGAAGCTACCACACTTGAGAAGAAGCAAGCCCATGATCTGAGTCCAGGGGACTGGGTGAGGATTAAGGTGCACAGAAGAAGAAATTGCTTGATTCCAAGGTGGGGAAGGCCGAGACAAGTTATTCTGACTACGACGACTGCAGTAAAGTGTGCTGGAGTGAAGCACTGGGTACATGCAAGTCATACTCTGAGAGTTCCAAATCCGAAAGAAGGGACTGGTAAAGAGTATTTTGAAGAGTCAGATTCTAGTGATGATGAAGATACTGATGATACGGAATCAGTGAGAAAAGAAGCAGAGAGAGCTTCAAGAGAATCACTGCGAGTATCAGAGAGAAGATCAGATTCTGTAAGAGAGCCTGAAGTTTCGAACAGCAGTGAAGGAAAAAGAAAAGAAAAAAGAAATCACACAGAGATTACTCCTGAATCAGAAGAGGAGGAGATTGAAGAACCACTTGAGATTATACTTGAAGAAGTAGGGTCAGAAGAAGATAGAGTGGGACAGATTGCGGAAGACCCCCGAGGAGGTGTAGGGAACATTCATGAGGAGCTAGGTGAAGGGACAAGTAGACAGCAAGAAGATTGCGTGTCGGAGACCCGAGGAGGGACAGGAGTAGGGAAGTCTCAAATAGTGGTGAAAAAATCTGTGGGGAAGAAGAAAGCTGCTGGAAAACGGAAACAAGAGGCACTTGAAACAGATGATGAAGATGAACAAACAGAGGGTCGAGTTCTGAGAAAGAGAACTTGGATTGGAGAAAGGAGTAATAAAGAAACAAAGCCGAAAAAGGTGTTAAGAGGAGATCGTTGGCCTAACAACAGAGTTAAGAGGCTAAGATACAAAGTAATAAGAGCAAATTCATCGAAAGCTGAACAAGTGAATGAAGTTTCGAGTCAAAATTCAAAAGCTGAAGGAGAAAAATCAAAGGAGTCAAACGAACCAGTGGAAATAAAAAGAGTAAGAAGACCCAACCAAAAGTACAGATCACCGGAATGGTCTTATGTGACACTGTCTGAAGGAGGAGAAGAAGAAACAGTGACTCGAGATAATCCGGAAGTGGTCTTGAGAGAAGTGGTTGAGGAAGATACTGGTGAAATTCTGAAAGTACTCTTGACTGACATTGGAGAAGAGTCGAGTACTGAGGATCTTGACGTTGGAGATCTGATACAATTTGATGTTGAAGAAAGTGAAGTGAAGGATGACAAGTATCCAAACTGAGTGAAAGAAGGATTCACTTGGATCAAGTGAACGAAGAGATCATTTGGATAAACTGAAAGCTGAAGAATTGCTGAAGAATTGAAGAAGTTCAAACAGTAGTGGAGTAGTAAAGGCTAAACTAAAACTAAAATGGCTAACATAGAGGATAATAGAAATAGATGTGCCTTCTTTAAGAGGTGGTGTAGAATGTGCTGCTGTTGTACTGGATTATTAATGCTTCTATGGGGTGTTTTAGTTTTATTAGTTACTTTTAGAGTAGAATTTGGAATGAATATAGAAAATGTGACAAATGTAGAGAAGAATTCACAAAAAGAAGTTCCAATTAGAAGTAGTAGTTACATACATAAAGATAGGTCAATTAATAATTTTTCTAGTAATGTTTTTTCTAAACTGTTATATGAATATGTGAAGACAATGGAAGTAAGGGATTGCTACGTCTGTATGCAATTACCTGCATCTGTTTCAGAGGGTGTTACTTATCACCATTTACCAGCTACATATGGTATTTCTTGTAGTATTTTAAGTAGTGTTTTTTATTTGTTAGGGAAAGTAGATTATAAGATGTCTAACAGAGATAGTATTTTTGGGCACTTGCCAATGAACAAAGAGCTGAATCCAGCTAAAGAAGCTAACACTTTTGGTGAGATTTTTATTGAAGAAAAAGGATTAACATTAGATTACATTTTTAAGAATAATTTAACTTGCAGTTTGAAAGAAGAGGAGAGAGCTTTCCTGGATATGGTAGAAGAAAGGAGAGTGAACATGCATGAGAAAGGGGGAAAATATGAAGTGAGTGAGACAATTTGGGACATTGAGATGGGAAAAGAATTGAAGAATGGGGCTAGTCCAACTTTAGCTCTAGATGCACCACAGAAGGGTAAACTTTGCATTACCAGAAGGAAATCCCAATATGATACATATTTTGTGGGAACTAGTGAGTGCCATGATACATACTTCATTGTGACAGGTTGGGGTTTCAGAGGTGGAGAAGATACGATTTTTCCAGGAGTGTACTATGTTTGTGGGAACAAGGCTTATTACAAATTGCCTGACCATTGGTATGGCACGTGTTATGTGGGCCTGGTTTTTCCTAAGATTTTTCATACAGATAAAATAAGAGATGTAGAAGATATTAACTTATTAACACGTTTTAAGAGAGAAACTTGGTCTGAAATTGTGGGTGATATTTTTGGGGTTTTGATTCCAGCAGTGGGAATTTCTATAAATGCTTATGGAATTCGGAAACTGTCCACAGTGGTTGATCGCTTATCGACGAATACCGCAGGAGGGTTTCTTTTGGTGAATACGGAATTAAGTGCCGTACGTGCCATGTCTATGCAAAATCGACTTGCCCTTGATATTCTATTGGCTAAGGAGGGTGGAGTTTGTGGAATATTGAAAGTTCAACATTGTTGCACTTACATTCCTGACGAAAGTAAAGACCTGAAGGTCTATATCAAAAATATTACTGATTTACATGAAGAATTAGTACCACTTGAAGCTGGGAGTTTGTGGACTAAAATAGCTAATAAAATGATAGCTGTTAAGGATTTTATTGCAAAGATAGGTAGTACTATTATAGGTAGAATATTGTTTCCCTTGTCTTGTATAATTGTGGCTTTATTAATAATAAGATTGGTGTGTGTGTGTTGTAAAAACAGGGGAGGGAAAAAGAAATTGAATAAGGAAAAGAAAAATAAGAAGTTGAAAAGAGAACCTCAAGAAATTGAACTAGAAGAATTGAGGGAGAGTGTTTATTTAGAGACAAAGAGAGATGATGAAAGAGTGACTGGTGTTTAATGTTGTGTAAGGGGAAAAGACATTTCTGATTTCTCCTAAAATGGGACTAAATTTTCACTAATTTTTTTTTGGGTTTATTTGGTGATAAAATCACCAAAGGGGGAATTGCTGGAGCAGAGTTTTCATTTATGAAAATTCAGGGGCTTTTGAAGCTCTAGTATGTCTATGCGTTTTATTAAATATTAATAAATAACAAATTAATTATTTGTCTTGTGCAAGTGTGTATTTTATTAATCAATTCGTTTGTCTTAACATAAGAGAAAGTTACACAAGGGTTAGCATGTGTGTGCTGTTTTGTTTCCTAAAAAATAACGTGCAAGTTTTCATGTTTAAACGTTGCTGTGTGCTGTTTATTTTGAGCACGAAACGCTGTCTGAATTAATGCTTTTTTATGTTGCAAAAGCTAGATAAATGCATACACATAAGGGTATTAGTGGGGTTAACACTGTTTAATCATTATGCTGTAGTAACGTTGTTTTTATTTCTTTTAATTGAGATGGTCTATTGTGGCCTATGGAGGCCTAATCCATGATGGCTAATTTTGAAGCCTGGCCTCGAGTGAATATGTGAAAGACGTGACGAGGGAGACCCCTGCTGGAAATGGTCTTGAAGTTGATTGACCATGGTCCTTCTATGAAACTTTCCATGAGGACAGCAGCAGTTTTTGGGAGTTCTCCAAGAGAAGTGAAAGTGTCCTTGGCAATCTCGAAAGACAAAGGAGCCTTAGAGGGAAACTCTGAACTGTGGCTCGATGGCCGAGGAGAAACCGGATTAAATGTGTTACATGTTTTATTTTCTTGGTTCCTGTTCCGTAGTCTTCGCTATGTGTATTTTTCCTGAGCGGAGGTTCATAAATGTTGCAATGTTGCATCCTTTCCTTCTCGCTCTGCTCAGTGATTCAGTGTCTTTTCAAACTTGATGAGTCTTTCCATTGTATTTTTCATTATAAAAACTGTTAGTTTAGGGAGGGATCTTGCCACCCTTTTGCCACTTGCCATTTACCTTTGCTGCGTGAAGCTGCGTTGCTGAGGATCGTGCTGAGGACTTTGTCTTGAGAGACATTTACCGAGAGACTTGTCCTGACCCGTTCTGACACTTAGTTAGAATAGGTAACTATGAGAAATGATTTATTCTGATTGATTTAACTTTGACTAATTTTAGATAAAGCAATATAATTTTAAACATGGTGTTGGATTTTCTTTCTTGTCAATTATTGGGTTTATATTTTGATCATTATTGTATATGTTGTGTAGATTATGTTATTGATTAGGACAGTCACTAAACCAGATTCGATCGACCTGATATTGATGCAGGGTGTTTAGGTGTTTTCTTTCCACAGGTTTATTGCTGGTAGAGTATTTGAGCGTATGTTAGTGAAATGGGCCCTAGCGTATGATGAATGTATGTGCGTGTAACTGTGTAATTACTCTATCCGTGGTAGTGGGCATATTTTAGATACCCTGATCTCTATCAGTATCAAGACACTGGCCCACACCGGAGACCTGCTGTGCCACCCTGAGAGGCACCCCGGAGTCGGAGCTCGCACCGGCACGTCGTTGGACACATCGGTTGTGGCAGGTGAGCAGTGAAGCCTTGGTGCGCAGGAGCTGCATTTGAGCACAGTGTGGGGGAAGGGGCTGGGGTGCAGCCGCCTGGGTGCACAGGTGCAGGCAAGCGATGTTGCCGTAGATAATAATATAATCTCTGGCCTCATTCATATCTCTGTTTCATTTTAAAGACTTGCTGGACCGCACTGTTTCTCGCGGACCCCAGCATCCCAGACACATGGGTGACGGGAGGTGAACAGTGAAGGCTAGGTGCAGTAGGCCGACGCTCTGTCTCCTCCTCCCTCTGTTCCTTTGACTCTCCCTCCCCTTCTCCCTTCCACCCACTCACTCTCTGTCCCATTCTCACTTTCTTCTTTTCATTCTGTCTACCTTTCCTTTTCTCTTGGACATGGCACACATACTTATGTTTCTTTTTTCTCTTGCAGATTTTGTACGCTGCTTCCGGAGGAGTCCCATCTACTTCTTTCATGTTTTACTGTTGTTTGTTCGAATAAAGTTACGTTTCGATTTATTTGTGTTGTTTTAATAAAAGTTATTTTTTTTACCAATAAATAAGTGAGTGTATGGGTCTTCTTTTTCTGACAACACTTGTCTGTAGTTTATTGTGAAAATCAGCGGTTGATAGGAGGTTATGAGGGAAAACATTTGTAATTTTGCAGTGCACCTACCAAATATAAACCAACAGACTATTACATAAATGAAGCCTGGGTACTTCTACAACGGCAAGGGTTCTATGAGTGTATCACTTTATAACACCATGAGTAGTGCCCGTGTGATTACAGAACCAATAAGGCACTGCCTAGGGCCACCGAGGCTTCAAGGACTGGCGAGGCCCATCCTGCATATTTAAGTAAAGCCCCGGAGGTTGCTGATCCCTGGTCTTGAGTTGGCCTCGAAGCCCCCAAACAATTCGTAAACAATACCCGGGGAGGTGTCGATCCCCTAGGCTGCGAAACGTCTCTGTGCCCTCCCGCGCCTAATTTACATGTGAGATGTCCCCAGTGCTGCAGAGACACTGCAATATAATAATAGGATTGGCCCCGGAACATTACCCACCAGTGGGCTCATTTAAATTAACGGGTGAGACCCCGCTTCATTTTTTTTTCTCCATTTTAACCATCCGGATCCGCTTTATTGAAGCGAAACAAGGCTTTCTTCCTCTCGCTTCAACGAGGCAAACAAGAATTTACTATCACAGGATGGAAGCCATGCTCCCGCCCTGTAATAGCAAACATAAATGTCCCACGGATGCACACCCTGGGACATTGTATGAGCTGCGCCTGGGAGGTGGCGCTCCATAGGGCCATGATGCATTGGTTACTGCATAACTACAGAATTAGTATGAACGCATACTAACACTACTTGCACACGTGTAGTACAACAACCAGAGTGAAGTGAAGAGGCAGAGGAAGACCAAAATCAAAACATATAAATCCTACCAGAGGTAGGATCACATAGTTCTATGAGCCGACGACCCTGGGATGAGTAGAAACAGCTTCACCAAGAAAACGGGTCTTCAGCAGAACGCAAGCAAGCTTAAAATCTTGGTGAGTGCTGCCTTCTTTTTACCTTCTCCCGCTCATCGACAAATTTATGTAGTGAAGAGGAAGACAGCAGTGGATCCGATAAGTAGATTTATTGCAGGAAAAGAAGACAGATTAAACAGCCACCAACAAGACCAGACAGCAAGGCAACCGTCTTCTCCAGCACCGTGTACAAACTCCCCAAGATTCCCCTCATGACAGCCCTACATTCTAACATTACATATTTACATTCTAGTAGCATTACATACTAGCATTCTACTATGACTTACATTGGAAGACTACACAGAGTACATGACTTTACAGCAATGAGCTCATGGCTTCATCCACGAGTCTTGAGACCGGTAAGGGTGAGTAGTTCGCTTCCCACTCCCTGTATTGTATAAACGCAAACTAACACTTCTTCCACAGGTATGCTACGGCACCCTTAGCACATCACTTTACAGCCATAAGCTCACGGTTTAATCCCAGAGTCTTCAGACCAGTAGGGGTGAGTAGTTTGCTTCCCAC
This sequence comes from Triturus cristatus, assembly GCF_964204655.1. NCBI lineage: Eukaryota > Metazoa > Chordata > Amphibia > Caudata > Salamandridae > Triturus > Triturus cristatus. The sequence goes on along the minus strand of NC_140591.1, from coordinate 1,237,393,624 downwards.
TCCCTGTATAGTATAAACGCATACTAACACTACTTACACAGTTATACTACAGCGGCCAGTATGCTACAGCACCAAGAGCCCATCACTTTACAGCAATCAGCTCGTTTTGATCCCTCAGTCTTCACACCGGTAGGCGTGAGTACTTCGCTTCCCACTTCCGGTATAGTATAAACACACGGTAGAGGTCAGTAGTTCGCTTTCCACTCCCTGTATGGTATAAAAGCCTACTAACACTACTTCCACAGGTATGCTACGAAGACCAGAGCACATAACTTTACAGCAATGACCTCATGGTTTAGGCTCTCGGTTTCATACCCGAGTGTAGCAGCATCTCATCTCAGCTGATCAACACCGCACTTTCAGTCCACTAGTAGTGACTACTTTGCTTCGCACTCCCCCACAGAGGTTACAGTGCTCCTATCCTCCTGTTTCCTACTCTTTTCGCCCTTTTTACCCCTTATTCGTTTCAATGGAATCACAAAATGGCTGCCAACACTTCCTGTTTGCAACAGCTCGCAGCCAATAAGCATCAAGCTTGTGCTCGTAACGCCTCAGCCAATCAGATGGCAGAATTCCCAAATATCGATATCTGCAAATTTCGATATTTCTCTAAAACTACTGAACGGATTTACACCAAATAAACAAAAGCGTGCGTTGTAGACCAAGACCCTTCTCCTTGCCAAATGTGGGGTAATTCCGCTCACCTGGTCTAAAATTTCCTATGGAAATTAACATGGAGAAAACATGTTTTGGGACCCCCTTTTTTCTTGGCCCCCCTTTGACGAATCACCCCCAAACGTTAAACATAGGAGCTGATATGAACAAAGAATTCGTTTGGAAAATTTCATGAAGATTCATCAAACGACGCCAAAGTTATAAGCAAAACAAAAAATGCTCTTCCTATGGAAACTTGGCCCTAACTATAACTATCTACTGGTGACTGCGGGGAAATGATGAGACTGAAACGCATTTGCAGTAATCAAGAAGATCTGATTTCTAGCACAGCAGGCAAGCAAAACTAGGTTTTTGGAGAGGGGTTACACAAGCAAGTGTATAGATGCAGCTATAGTCAAGAGCCACAAACTATCAAGGGTAGACTTACTTAAATCTAATGAAACGCAGAAACCATCGACAACACAATTGACAAATACTGGTAAAATGGAAAGGGAGGATAAAAAGTTCAGACTAATAATGAGATTTAATGGACAACATAAGGAAATCTATCCAATCATACGTAGAAATTGGCCAATCATACTTAATGATCCCATCATAGGCCATATGTTGCCCACCAGACCAGCTATCACATATAGCAAAGCCCCCTCCATGAAGGATGATTTAGTTTAGAACAACCCTAATGATAAGACACCACTAACATGGTTGGCTCAGAGAAAGGGATTTTGGAAATGCAAATCATGTAAGGTATGTCAACAGAGAATTTCCAAATCATCATACACAACCCCTTTCAGCAAAGAGGAGAAACCCATCACAAAAGCTCTAATATGTAAAACCGACCATGTTGTATATGTTCTCGAGTGTCCCTGTGGGCTAAGGTATGTGGGAAGTACCAAACTACAGGGGCACAAAAGAATATTGCAACATTTAAGAGCAATAAAAAACAAAGATCAAATGTACCCAGGGGCTCGACATTTCAGTGATAAACATGATTCCAACTCCAGCCACCTGAAATACTTTCTAATCGATACAGTACCCATCAATAAAAGGGGAGGCAATAGAAGTAATTCCCTACGCAGATTAGAAACAACATACATTCTCGAGTTAGATTCCAAACATCCCGGGGGTCTAAATATGACTGAGGATCTATACACATGTTTATAAATGACTTTAAAGGGACAGTGTCAAAGTAAAGCAATAAGAAAATCTAAAGATATTCATATCAGAATTCTATTGAATAGTAAAGTGATAGGATCTAAAAGCCGCGTAAAGTACATCTATTAAATAGTTACAACATTTAGGTTCTTAATTGCACAAATGATCATTTTTATCCTTTTATTATTATTCTTTTTAACACTCAGGTAATGTTTTAGCACTTGCACTTTTTTAGAAACATATACACTTCATGTGCACTAGTGGCTAATGTTTACATAGAGACAAAAATAGAAAGAACTGTTGTAAAAGAAGCACCTTAATGAGAGATCAAATCAGTGGAAATTTGATAAAAGTCTTTGTACTGTATTTTGCTCAATTTGCAAAAATTGCATTTTGCACTTTATCAAGATTTTATGTGTTTTTCAACTGAATTTTAATATTTAATATTGGCAATTTATAGAAATTATTTATTGTGAACAATATTAATTCAATGTTAATAATGGGTATTTAAACCAGTATTATAAACATAAAGCTAATGAAGCAGCTTAATATCAATGGTACAAAAATACAACAAATATGTATAATGTGACTAAGGCAGTGTGAAATTACATTGTAACATTAACAGATAGTATGTTGTCTATGTTCGTAGCCGCCATGCTAGCAATATGTGCAATTGTCACTTTAAATTCACAAAGAAAAAATGGGATAAAATCACGTGCCAACTCACAAGCGCGTCATGTGATCAAAGCCCTCCATGGCTGAAATGCATAATGGCTGTTGTTGTTCTGTGGAACTAAATAAAATAATTAATCAGCGCGAATTCCGTGGTCCGTGCTCCGTTCTTACGTCCAAATGGCGGGAGGAGAAAGGAGAGTTGTTGGATATATATATATACACATACATACATACATACATACATATATATATATGTTCATATATATATATATATGCATGTATCTAAACTAAAGCTCACCAATTGTATGGTTTTAAGCTGAAACAAATCTTTTTGATATTTAAAAATATCAGTGTCAAAGTCTGAGGTAATTTCAGGTGCTGTGATTGCGTCCTATGTCATGTGATGCACTTGGCATGTCATCAGTTGGTCAAATGTTAATTAATGGCACTTCTACCCCCACCACCCACATATTTGCCGCAAGGTCACAGTGCCTATACATGTGTCTATTTACTAAATAGTGATTTATATAATGCACATCTCATACTGAATTAGTGTTTTAGTGAAATGAGTTCTTACCCATCTCATTGGTACTCCTTTCATCAAACTAATAGTGGTGATGAAAAACTGAGCAGGTCCTGTTGACGTTCAGACCTGAAACCTGCATTGCATTACACGCTGACATTGAAGCAAAACAAAAGGAAAGTTCAAAGTTGTGATTATAGACAATCATACTGCTGCGGCATTACTAAAATACACAGTACTTGCAAAATTATAAAAATCACACGGTCCTCGGACTGCTATTGCTATTTCTGCTTAGTGCTCAGCCATTGAGAAACTTCAGCTGAATATTCATTTAAGTTACATAAATCCTAATTTGTATTTATAAATAAATGATTGCATTTCTAAATAAAATAGGTTTTTCATTTCGAAGGCAATTTGTGATAATTAATCCCTCTGATCTGGCGTTGGGCCTACAACTGTGGCATTTTCATTACTGACTACAAGAAAATCTGTCCTTTCAGGACTGAGGAATTTTGCCTCTAATGAAACTAATGGAAAAATCAATGTAAAAACAACATTGTTTTTGTTATATAGAAGTCGTTCTTATGACACTAACGGCAGTGGCAATTTTAACAGACTCTTTATATTTTACTTTACACCAGTACCTGGTTCAAATCGTATATCACAGCAAACCCGCCTTCTTCTTCCTCAATCAACTTAGAATTCCCTTCTCCTGCAATACCTCAATTCAAATCCAGGGGACAGTCCACCCTTACAGGTGATTTAAAGTGCCCCACATCTGTCAGCGCAACCACTGATGGCACAAATCACAAAAAGGGAGAGGGCACACACTGCGTCTGACCTTTCTAGTGGGCTGCTCCCTTCACCGCACAGCTCCGCAGTGGCGGCTGGTGACATTTGAAAGTGGTAGGCGTAAAAGTTCGGGATGAGTGCCTTATGGCGAGGGGGCGTAGCGAGCTAGGCCGACCGTCATCAGAAGCTAAAGCCTCTGGTAGCTCCTTCTCTGCCCCTCAAAGCTCCTGGGGATGGAAGGCTATGCTAAAGGCAGAGGAGAGGGATAACAAACAATAAGGTAAACCATGCTAAAGCCAGCTGTAACAGAAAAGGCACAATATGGTGGTAGAGGTTCATGCAAAAAGGTAGTTTCAGCCGTTAAGGCACAGAATAGTGATTCGGACCACGCTTACGGGAGCTGAGAGGGAAACAGCGCAGTATAGCATTCAATGGATATGCTAAATGCAGCAGTAATGGATTTAGCTCATTACAGTGATTGGTAGGCCATGAAAGCACACGTTTCACTCCAGTTTTACCTGTGAGGAGGAGAAGAAGGTAGCCAGGCTTAGCAGGCAGGGTACTGTAGGGTGCCGGTCCCCCATCAGCTAGTCGGTGCAGGCATCGCAGGCCTGAAACAAGCTTGTCTGAACTGATAGGACTTTACTACAACACAAAGAAGGGGTGCCCTTTTCAGCAACCTTAGAATAATGACAGATTGAGAGCAAAAAAAGGTTCTAAACCTATGCCTGCAATTTGCATGCAGTTCTTTGACGCCCACTCATAGCATATTGTCCTATATTAGAATGTTTGCAACTTATGAATTATGTTACAAAAGGACCTCTCTGTCAAAAGCAGCAAACTACTTACCAATCTACATAAAATACAAATCTGTAATTTGCATGTTACAGATGTGTTTTGCAGCAGGCACATGAACCTCTATGCTGCTTTGAGTGAAAACTGTGATTAGACAATACACAGAACTCTCTAGCAAGACCATTAACCACTAGAATTATTTTACCATCATTATTATCTCCTGAAAACTGCTGGGTGAACAAAGATCTCTGCAGAAGGTACCTCTGACTCCTAATTTGTCGGTTCCCCGAGTTAAATTACAGCACTGCTAACAAGGGACGAACCTTGGGGCATATCAACAACAACCGGCGATAATTATCTCTAAGCGCACTTAGCGCTAGGATAATTATCGCCGGCTAGCATGAATTTTTATCGCTGAGATAGCGTGCTATTAGCAACGCTTATCTCAATAGCGATAAAAATCCTCACGCTAACAGGCTAACGTGAGATTATCGCTGGAAACCCAGCGATAATCTCACATTACCTTGTTGATAGGGACAGACAAACTTAGCCATGATATCCTCCTTCCATAGGATATCATGGCTAAGTCAGAAAAATACCAGATGTAAAAAAGCAGCGTTAACCGCGGTTAGCGCTGCTTTTTTTGTCTCTAACAGGGTTAGCGACATTCTTGATAATAGGAGAAATGTCGCTTAGCGACATTTCTCCTATTATTTTACTCTGGAACGCCCCCTTTGCATCTCATTAGAGATGCAAGGGGAAGCGTAGAGTAAAAGGGTGCTAACATGCAAATTTGCATGTTAGCACCCTGTTGTTGATAGGGCGCTAGTTTTATCTCTCCTTTTTTGGCTTTTAAAGCCAAAAAAGCAGAGATAAAGCCCTTGTTGATATGCCCCCTTGTATCTCTTTCCGCCTGCCTGACGTGTGACTGAGTCCCTCACAGCCCGGTGAGCCTTTAAGGATACTCGGTCTAAATCTGCAGCCCTGCAAAGTGCCACGCATTGAGGGTTAAACAACAAACGAACTCATTTTAGTGCTGGTCTTCTATTAAGCCTTCTCTAATGGAGGCCTTCAGAGTGCTGTTGTATATTTATTACTAGCACGAGAACACGTGGGCCTTTCTGTATTACACGAGTAATGACTTGAGTAAATCAACAGAAAATATAAAGACATGTTTGGCTAAAATTATTTCTCTGCTACATCAACAGCGTTATTGGTCAACGCAGTGCTTATTAAAACTAATAGGCCTAAAGAACGCCGAACATTTCTTTCTAAGCCACAAGCATTCTTTTGCAAATTGATATTATTAGAGTAAACAAGTTATATTTTTAGACCAAATGAGCCCAAATAAATAGTGCAAATGAGTTTAACTCAGTCCAAATGTTAGCTGCCAAGTGCCAACAGAGAACAGCAACGAAAAATGGGGGAGGGAGAGCGATGAGCAGGGGAGAGAAAAAGAAGAATTGTGAATGCGATGCACAGACACAGACATACTCACAGCCATACGCACAAACACACTCAATCATGCACGTGCAAACACACGCTATTAATAGGATTTTACCTTGGGACATTTGACCTCTGCCCGATCCTTCCTCAGAGATTCTGTCTCCCACGGATGCTACATTTGTACAAGCAGAAGCAGTCATGACTGACACCGTTTGCTTGCCTGGCCTGGAACACCTGCAGCTGCTCTATCAGATGCAAGGATAGGGCTGGAGGAGGGCCTCCCTTCTCTATCCTGACTTCTGATAGGATATCGGGATGAAGAGTGATAAGCCCCACCAAAGCCTCATTTGCAGACATGCTGCGCGGCCCGAGGCAACTGCTTCATGTCGGCTATGTATTGCAAATGTGTCAGGTGGGCTGAAGAAGCTACCGCCTGACACATAGTTCAAAGGCACAGTGGAGCGCCCTTTCTGCTCACAGGATGCTACACTTCAATTTGGAAACGAAAAATTGTTTTCATGAAAAAGTGTAACACCATATCAACAGCTAGTTGGAGATCGTGGTAGACTTGGTAGGTCGACGTCCTGGAACGCTCTATGAGCGAGCCAGTGGCGGCCGGTAACTTTTGAAAGTGGTGAGCGAGGCGTTAAAGATGTGGATGAGTTAAACACTGCCCCGCAGGTCACAACAACTATAGTTAACTACACAATTGTTTCAATTTATTATTTTTACCTTTTAAACTTGTAATGTTTTACACCGTCGCTTTCTGCCGGGAAATGGCAGTGTTGTGATGGGTGAGGTGCAGCAGAGAGCGTCCCAGCCGGGCCATTTTCACTATGTAGGCTGCATGCAGCAGCCTACATAGAGAAAAAGGGGGAGTGCGCATGACTGCTTTGTCTGGCCCTGGGGCCGACCAAACAGTCAGTACCCACAACAGTGGGTAAGCCACTCCCCCCCTGCCCTCGAGCAGGACCACCCACCCGCCCTCCCACAACCAGGCACTCCAGGCACTTCTGCTTTCTCGCAGTGCGAGAAGCAGATAACATAAAATGGTAGTTTGACGATTTTATGTTATCTGCTTCTCGCACTGCGAGCAAGCAGGGGGTGACACCCCCACACCCCTATGGAGGAGCCGCCACTGTGCGAGCCGCTGCTGCAGCTTCTCCTGGTAGCTGCTGCTACCCCCGTTGCTACTGCTGACCCTCTGGTCAGGAGTTTGTGACCCTCATCCACCCACAGGCTCCCTGGTGGTCTAGTGGTAGGGGGTCATTGCTCTGCTGCTGGACTGCCCTTCTCTGTCTCTCTTTTTCTGCTTTTTCTCTGCCTCTTTTGCATTTCCTCTCCTTCTGCCATTTTTCAGCTTTTTGCCTTCTTCCTGCCTTTGCACTTTTTGTCGTTCTTGCCACTGCGATTTCCCGCGGCTCTAACCCCCTCCGTGACCCCCTCCAGTGACCCTTTCTGCTCCCTGCGTTTCCCGTCTCCCATCTGTCCAGCCCCACACCCCACACACTACTTGTGCAGTCCACTGACCTTTATAGCGGACTGCTTCCTTCACTGCACAGCTCCACCTGGTAGCTGCTGCTGCTGCCGCCGTTGTTGCTGCTGACCTTCCGGTCAGGGGTTCGTGGCCCTCCGCCACCTAGCAAACGTTTTTGCACTTTTTGTCGCCTCCGCGGCTGCGATCCCCCATGGCCCTGCCCCCCTCCAGTGACCCTTCCTGCTCCCCACCTCCCAGCTATCCAGCCCCCTGCACACTATGTAATGGCGGCTGCTGTGCTGAAGGCATGCCAAAGGCAAGCTCATCTGCACCCGTCCGTGCCTGGACCACGGCCCGTGCTAGGGACCCTGGCTTTCGGACCTTCCACCAATACGACGCCAGCACTCTCCTCGCCCTCAACACAGGACGCCACACCGCCGGCCACCTAACCTTGCTAAAGAACACCCAAGGACCCTGCTCCTGCTGGAAATGCAGCCACACCCTCACCCACCCAAACACCCCAGCTTCTCTCATCACCGAGCGGACCAACAGCCCACCTGACTGGCTCAACTGCATCCTCCTCAACATGCGCTTCCTCTACAAACACACCACAGAAATCTGGGATCTCCTCGATGCCGCCTCTCCCGACATCACCTTTTTCACAGAAACCTGGACCAACCCCTGCTCTGGTTCGGACATCGCCACCGCCATCCCCGACGGCTACAAAATCATCCACAAGGACTGCGCCGACCGACCACAAGGAGGCATCGCCATCATCCACAAGAACACCCTCTGTCTGACTACTCACTCGAATGACCCAACGAAAACAATGGAACATCTCTATTTCCAAATCCAGACCAACCTCAACACCACTCTCCGTGGCACCCTTGTCTACAGGCCTCCCAGCCCACCCTCCCTTCACCGATGCCATCAAAGACTTCATTGCACCCCAGGCTCTCACATCCACCGATTACATCCTACTCGGTGACCTCAACTTCCACCTGGACAACCCCAGTGACCAGAACACGCTTCCCTTCTGTAGGACCTCGCCAACATCGAACTCAAGCAGCTAATCACTGCTCTGACCCACACAGCTGGACACATGCTCAACCCTGTCTTTCTTGCCAGCGGGAACATCACTTACAGCCAGACCATCGAACTCTTCTGGACTGACTGCCACTGTATGCACTTCGCCTTCATCACTCCCACTGTTCACCACCACCCTCACGGCCCCTCCGTTATTGCTGGAACAAGGCCACCGAAGAACATCTCATCGCCTTCCTCAACACTACCACACCACCGACATCAACAGATGCCAACACCTCAGCACGCAACCTTCACTGATGGATCTCCAACTGTGCCAACACTCTGGCACCCCTCAAGAAGGCCCCAGGCAAGCAACACTTCAAGAAAGCCCTCCACAAGCCGAACCCTGGAAACCCACTCAAACTTCAAAACTGCCATCAAAGCACACCACCTCCCCTCAAAACCACAAAGAATATGGCCCTCCAAGACAGAATCAATGCCAATGCACACAACAGCAAAGAAATCTTTGCCATCGTCAAAGAGTTCGCCAGGCCCAATAGCGAGACCACAGATGTCCCACCCTCACATGACCCCTGCAACAAACTTGGCACCTTCTTCCACCACAAGATCAGGCAAATCTACAACAGCTTTGACACCCAAGACCCTGCATAACGCCCGTCACCACTGCACGCAACCACACCGCACCCCAACAGATCCTGCTCAACTGGACTTGTGGAACTTTCCACAGATGACATACTCAAGACCATGAAGAGCATCCACTCCGGAGCCCCATCAGAACCTTGCCCGTATCACATCTTCCATAGAGCAGCCACCTCCATCGCCCCAGAGCTTCACTGCACCATCAACTGCTCCATTGAAACCGCCACCTTCCCCGACGACTGGAAACATGCCAAGATCAACCCCCTGCTGAAGAAGCTATTCACCAACCTGACAGACCTCAAGAATTTCACACCTATCTCCCTCCTCCCATTCCCAGCCAAGGTCATCGAGAAGGCTATCAATGGCCAACCCTCCAAGTTCATCGAAGAGAAACATGTCCTGGACATCTCTCATTCTTGCTTCAGAAGTAACCACAGCACCAAGACCGCACTCCTTGCCCCACCGACGACATCCAACCCCTCCTTGACCACAGCGAAAATGTAGCCCTCATCCAACTAGACCTCTCGGCTGCCTTCGATACCGTCTCCCACAGCACCCTAATCATGAGACTCCACGACACTGGCATCTGTGACAATGCCTTGGACTTGATCCACTCCTTCCTTATCGGCTGAACACAGCGAGTCAGACTACCTCCGTCCCTCTCAGAACCTACAGACATCAGCTGCTGAGGGCGAAAGGCTCCTACCTGAGCCCCACCCTCTTCAACATATACATGGCCCCCCTCAAAGCTATAGTAAGAAGCCACGGACCCAACACTGTCTCCTAAGTTGACACCCAGGTGATCCTCTCCCTCATCTATGAACCCACAGCCAACAGAACCAACTTTCACAGTGGGATGAAGGCCGTTGCCACCTGGATGAAAGATAGCTGCTTCAAGGTCAACTCAGATAAGACCGAAGCACTCATCCTGGGACAGGCCCCCTCAGCCTGGGATGACTTCTGGTGGCCCACTGCACTGGGAACCCCTCCCACCCCCACGGGTCATGCATGTAACCTCTGCATCATACTGGACTCCTCGCTCACAATGAACTGCCAGATCAACAGCGTATCCTCATCCTGCTTCCACATGATTGACCTGCCTCAAAAGACATTCAGATGGATCCCCACAGAATCCAGAAAGATGGTCACCTATGCACTCATCACCAGCAGACTCGACTACGACAACACACTCATCGCCGGCTTCACCCAGAAACAGCTCAGGAAACTACAGAATGTTCAAAATGCAGCAGCTAGACTGGTCCTAGACATCCCCCACCGCAGCCACATCACACAACTCGGCCAACAGCTCCACTGGCTCCCAGTCAAGAAGAGAATCATCTTGAAGCTCCTCACACATGCCTACAAAGCTCTCCATGATGCAGGACCAGCATATCTGAACCACCGCCTCTCATTCCATGTACTCGTTAGACAACTTTGCTCTGCATAACTTGACCTGGCCACCGTCCCACGGATTCACAAGACCAGAACCGGAGATCCTTCTCCTACCTCGCCGCCAAGACCTGGAACACCCTGCTCCTCCACCTCAGGCAATCTCCGTCGCTGACCCAATTCAGGAAGGATCTCAAGATCTGGCTTTTCGGCTGAACATTTACGACCAGACGGATCAGCAAACCCCCCACGCCCCTCCCCTCAGCACCTTGAGACCATCACGGGTGAGTAGACGCGCTATACAAACTTCTGATTGATTGACTGCCTTGCATGCTAGCACACAATTTGTCCAGATGCGTTGGGGTAAATGCAGTGTATAATAAGATTACATTTAGTTGAAAGTCTTTAGTATTAACCATTGTTGGTGCTGCCTGTCCTGGGTATCTCTAGATGTGTTTTTCAGGATATTTTTTCTTCTTTAGAAGAGAATAACACCTTAAATTTGAGGGTGCTGACAATGCTGCTCACTTTCTCCTCAGGTTTCTGGTACCAGTCTCAGAGGTCAGGTGCATCCAAATGAGCTTGTCAGCCCAGTAACTCAAAGAAGCCAATCACAAAGAGGGGAAGGGAGCACAATGCCTGGCATACCAGCACACAATTCACCCAGATGCATTGTGGTAAATCCAATGCATAACTCTCACGTTAGTTGAAGCCTTTAGAATACACCAGTATTGGTGCCTCCAGTGCTGGGTATCTCTAGACACATATTTCAGGATATTTGCCCTTCTTCAGTAGTGAATAACACCATAATGTTGGTTCCCTACAATATCCAATTCATGGATTAGATACTCTTTGCTAAATTGGCCCTCTAGCCTGCCTATGGAAGTGGGACAGGCTCCAATTGGGGGTTTAGGTTGGCTAATGGGATCCTCCTTACACCCTCCAAATGGTCCTCCAGTTTGATGGGTTACACAGTGAAGACCACCTCCGAGGTGGTCTACATTCTGCACCACCCTCAGGAGCTGTGTTAACCTAGCATAAGTGCCCAAAAATGGATAATTCACTGAGGCGGCAGGTATTCCCTCATTGAATGGGGCACACCCCAATGTAAATGAGGAACCTCCTGCAGGAAGGTGATGTGACTGGCTTGGTGTTGGTACATTCTCGAATACAAAGGGCTCTTCTTCCACTCCCTCAGTGGCGGCTCCTCCACTAAGGCGGAGGAGCTTCGCCCCATTGCTTTTTAGCGGTGAAAAAAAGGGAAAATAAAATGATAATAACTGGTGTTATTATCATTTTATTTTGTCCTACTGCAGCAACTTTGCAGAGCTGCTCTGTTCACACAGCAGGGCGGGGAGGAGTGGTAGCACCCTCCCAAGTGCACAATGACTGTTTGGCCGTCCCTCTCGGGCCGATTAAACAGTCATGCGCATTTCACATGTTCTCCATGCAGGCTGTAACAGCCTGCATGGAGAACATGCCCATGCTCCCAGTCAGTGTCTAAGCACTGAACCATGGGGCTCAGACCAATCACAACACTGCTGAGGCAGCGTTGTGATTGGCTGACTGGGAGCCTGGGTGTGCTTCCTGTTCAGGCTGAGCGAGGGACTATGGAGGAGAGACGCAGCAAGGAAGCAGCAAGATGGTAAGTTTTTTCTTTTTCTTTTCTTTTTTAATACCTGCTTCTCCCCGTGTCCTCCCCCCTCCCACTTCCACCTCCCCTGCCTCCGATCCGTGCCAGCTGCTGCTGCACTCCTTGTGAGAATATCACTCAATTGAGCAATCATTGCACTCAACTGTATTTGGTCAATTTTCGTATTCATGAAAATTGATCAATAAAGTACAGTCAATAGAACATTTTTCTACCAAATCCATGTTTGGAGAAAGAAAGAAGGAATTATTTAGGAGTGGTCTTTGCGCAATACATTACGAGATTGTGGATGAGTCTTCTCAATGTTGGCAGCCAAGTACTTGAACACAATGCTGCTACACTTATAGTGCACTAAAGAACAAAGCAAGTTCAGATCAAGCCCATTGAAACACTGTCGGCTTCCTGGCCATTTCTTTCATACTAGAAAAAAACAACAACAAACACACATGAAAAATAGAAAACTCTAATTGATTTGTTAACAAAGGCTGAAACAATTTTGTGAACACAGGCTTTGTAAACCAAAGACTGAAAGGAGAATGATTGGGAAAGAGCCTGGATGGTGACTCAAATTTTACTAAGAAGAGGAACTTAAAAATAGATTTTATTTGTTTTGTCCCTAAAACAAAATCCATCCTTAAGTAATATGGTTGCGATGTGCAGAGTAGCAGATAAGTGCTAGCTTGATGTGTGATAGCAGCAATAGAAAATTCTGCATTATTCAAGCATTCTGTTAGAAATGGGATTTCTGGTTAGCTAAGGTAGACACCCAGGTTAAGCAGAACCCACCACTCTCGTCAGGGTAAGCTTGATACACAGCTAAGATACACAGCTCAACCTCTGGTAGCTTGGCACAGAGCAGCCAGGCTTATCTAAAGAGGAAATATGTAAAGTATTTGTGCAACACACACACACACAGAGTAACACAAAGAATACACCACAAAAAGACTCCACACAGGTTTATAAAAATAGGTTATTGTATTATAAACAAGACATGACCAAAACGACAAAAATCCAATGTATACTTTTCCCATTATCACATTAAAAGCCCACTGTAATTACAGTGCTAAACAAAATAAGTTTTGCCGTCATTAAGGTAAACCCTCTGCTAGTAGCTTGTACGATCGTGTGGTTATTGAGAAGTTTTACTTCCTTGTTGTGGCGGCGCAAAGCAGTGTGCAAAATGGAACCAGAGGTTCATTGTTATATGGACCCCTTGGGACTGGGGCATTTAAAAAAAAAAAGGCGAACTGCCCGGGAACGTTCGGGTATGTGACTGGAACCTTGGGGGTCCAATTCCTCAGTACAGTACATTTCAATCAAGTTGTCAGCGGGCCTCGTGAGCTGGGCCGGTGTCGTTGGCTGATCTGGGTTACAAGATCGTGCACTTCGAAGGCTGATGAACCTCACGCTTTGGGACACGCCCCTGATCACCCCGCCAACACGTCACTGTAGAACCATGCTGGAAGGTGCTGCAGTAGCTGGGAGTGCAGAGATGACTTAGATCGGCACAAGCACAGCCGGAACAACTTGAGCCTCATAGACAATGCCGGTTGTAGAAAAGTGAAGCGCTAAGTCTTCAGCAAAGGGAAAGCGCTGTTCTCTGTGCTAATATTGAGGCGGTGATCAGCTCACAAGATGATCCATGTAAAAACCCACTCGTTACGGGGTCCCACGGCAGTGGAAGGGAGTGAGGTCTTTGATGATCCTGAGACCTCCTGAACAGGGGGCAAGCCAGCAAGCCCTTTGAGAACACTTGTTTGTTCAGCACAGTACAAAGGTAGAAGGTAGCAGACCAGCACAGAAAAGCAGGTCACAAAGTGGCAGTCCCTTCTGCAGTTCAGCAAGCAGCAGGCTAACACAACAGAGTAGTCAGCAAATTGGCAGTCCCTCTTGGCAGCACAGCAGTCCTTCTGGCAATGTGCAGATGTAGAGCCAGCAGTGTTTGGTTACAGGTCCAACAAAGTGTCTACTTAGCGGGGGTCAGAGACCCAGAACTTATACCCAAAAGTGTCTTTGACATGGTGGTGACTTCTAAATAAATCTCTGAATTGCACAGGTCCTGTTTTAGCCCCTCCTGTCTGCCAGTCTGGCTATGGGGGGTAAATCAGCCATTTGTGTGAAGACAGGCCTCAACCTGTTCAAGTGAAGTGTTATCTCTTCTCTTCCCTTCTCCCCAGGATCGCCCATCAGTATGAAGATGAATGCAAATGCAGTTGAGTGTCCTGTGTTGTGGCTGTTTAGAGAGAATGTACATAAGTAGCTGTCACCCAGTCTAGATGTATACTGGAGACAGGCTGTCAGGCACACAGAGCAGTAAGTGCGGAGAAACGTCAACTTGCTAAAGGTGGCATTTCTAAAATAGTAAAGTTAAATCCAACATCACTAGTAAGTAGAATGTATCACAACCATTCCAAACATATGAAAGATCAAAAAGCTACTCCTCTCTGATCAGGTTATTGATAGATTGTTATGGATTTCCCAATGCTAGCCTATAAGAGAGGTAGCCCTCAAAGTAGTGAAAAACGAAATAGGCTGTTTGTCACTACCAGGACATGCAAAACATAAGTAACATGTCTTACCTTTTACCTACATAACACCCTGCCCCTTAGGACTACCTAGGGGTGACTCATATGTAATAAAAGGGGAGTTTAAGGCTTGGCAAGCAGGTTTTAAATGCCGAGTTGAAGTGGCAGTAAACTGCGCACACAGGTCCTGCAATGGCAAGCCTTAGACAGGTTTGAAACAATACTTTTGTGGGTGGGAGAATCGGTGCAGCAAGCCCACTAGTAGCATTTACCTTACAGGTCCTGGGTACATGGTGCACCAATCTACATGGGACTTACAAGTAAATTAAATATGTTAATCAGGCATACACCAATCAGAAACATGTTTAGGGAAGAAGCACATGTACTTTAGCACTGGTAAGCAGCGGTAAAGAGCTCAGAGTCCTAAGGCCAACAAAAACTAGGTCAGAAAAATAGGAGGAGGAAGGCAAACTTTTGGGGTGATCCTTCAGAGAGGGCCATTTTCCAACACAGTCTGTAACATAATATGACTGGGGGTGAGGCTAAAGGTTTAAGAATTGGGTTTAGGAGGGTAAAACTCTGAAGGGCCTGAATTTCAAGTTTTTGGATTTGGACTGAATGAGGGAAACACAGTTGATTTGGAGAGGGAAGCCGGTGATTCAGTGTAAGGCAAAGCCCTACATGCTAGCTGTTAGAAAGCAGGCGAGGGGGATGTGGTGGTTGATGGGGTCATGCATCAGTGACATGGACGGAACAAATAGGGCCGCGACTCTATGCTCATTAGGGAACCTTTGCTTATTGTGGGGATTGAAAAGATTACTGAGTGCCTTGTAGCATGCACAAAATGATCAATTTTTACTTGCAAGCAAGTTTTTGTTATTGTTACTGGCAGCTCTCATTTCCATAATGCATAAACTGCCATTAGTGTGTCATCGCAGCAAATTTCGTCAGTCTGGCCTGTGACGTTTCAAGGATTGCTATCTCATACAGTGGACTGATTTGGGTTTGTGGAAAAGTGCGGTCAGCAGAGTGGTTGTGTCAATTGTGTTGTGTTTAGGTTTTTCTGGGTGGGGAGACTGGACTGTGGTACCAAATTTCTTGCAAATCTCCTTTCTTGGTACAGCTGCCCTGTACCTTGCATATGAGTATGTTTGATAAGTAATTGATGATGGAAAGTGCTGTTAGATGCCTTAATAGATTGGAAATGTTCTATATAGACTGTGTTGTGTGTATGTTTGAGAGTTCTGTTTTAACATGTGACTCAGAGAAGTTGCTCATAGAGAAGGATGGAAGGGAAGGAGTGGTCCATTTGAAAGAAAAAAAGAAAAGGTGAGAAACGAGCTTTGAGGTACGGTCAGTTTTCATGCTGGATTTTACAAATACCGAGGATGCTTTTTGAGATAGCACACAACTGAGGATGCAAAACTGTAGAAAAAAAACACCTTATCTGCATGTGAAGATGGTGCTATATTAGGGACTTTTGAAAGGCACCTTGTGAGCATTTAAACATCCTGCTGCACACCATCCCATGAAACTTAACTTAATGCTGCCTTTATTCATAAATGTTTTAAAAGTGTAATGCTTCAGAAAGGAGTTTTCAATCACGCACTGTTCTGTCATCTCTGTGCACTGCTTTGCTGCCGTTACCCCTGTTTGATCAAGGAGTGCTGATCAGCTCTGGGGATAGAAGCATAAAGCAAAGGCTGGATGCATAGATAGAAAAATCTCAAGAGCTTTTAGGCTGTGCTCAAAGGAAGGAGTAGCTTAAAGATCATAGCAATGTGAGACAATAGGTGGCTAAATAATGCACACATCAAACACCGGTGCTGCAAATGCAGGGGTGGAAGCCTTCTGATGTTCATCCTCAAGTCTGGATCACAGTATTAATTACAAGGCAAAGAGGGATCCATTCTGGACACCACTGGATTTGCATTGCACAATATGGAGAACAGCTTCCCCACATGGTGGAAGTGCATTCCAGTGGCTGGAGGGAAGACTTCCAAGGGTTAGTGGGGGTCCCTTTAGAAATTCAGTTAGCAAGGGGCTAAAGCAGTGCCCTTTGATAGATGGCAGATGTGAGGGGTGGGACTGCAGATTCTGTTGTGCAGGATGAAGGACACTATATCTGTGTCCATCCTTTTGTCTTCCTTGAAGACACTTTAAGTTGGGCAAATGCTAGAGAAGTGCAGAAAGCTCACACCTCTTTGTGCCTCTATAGTGGGTGCTTTAGGCCGGAGACTACCCTGTTGTGAGAGGCTTCACTACTCAATGTTGGTGTCTGAAGAGCAGCCTGGAATATGGTAATCCATAAACAAAAATTCATAAGACTGTAGCCTTCTTGAGAAAGATCACTAAAAGCAAGGAACATGAACAATGACGACATTTCCAAACATGGAGGGTTCTGTTTTGGAAAGGTTTATCTTTGTAGCATCATGTCAGCTTGACACATGCTAGTGAGATGGACCAGGGGGCTGAGCACTGCCTGTAGTGATCTGTATCCCACTGGGCTGACTCATCTGTGTGCATTCCACTGGCCGACTCCTCTGTTCATCCTTCCAAGGAGGGTGCGTCAGTTGTCGCTGACTTAGGCAGTTTAGTCTGCACCAAGAGATGAGCAGGCATACTCTCCAAAAAGCTCCGGTGAGTGTGAAAAAGTAAAAAAGTCAACATTTATCCTGATGCGACAAGAAAGAAACAATGCTACGAATAGATTGTTACATGTACGAAAATGCAAGCGTGCAGCAGCTGGGCCACAGTTTGGGTCAAATAACTTTATTAAAGACTTTGCAATATCAGATGAAAGGGCAGATACAAGTGTTGACAAAAACCAAGGCACATTTTATATACCCTGACAAATATAGACATAGAAAAGCCACTCATTCTCAGTAGTTGTGGGCGCTTTTTCTCACTGTCCTGTTGAGGTTCAACATAAGCGTTATAGAGCTTACTAACCACATCTACAGGGGGAACAACCTTTACAACGCAACTTTTACAACGCACTACACTTACAACGCATTTTTTACAACGCAACATCCACTACAAAGCATGCCATTACATCGCAGGACACTACAATGCATTTTTAAAAACTACCTTTACAACGCATTCCATTACATCGCATACTACCTTTACAACACATACCATTACAACGCATAATATTATATTAAAACCCCTACACTATCCAACACTTACCCTACTGTTGCACCCCCTGGAGTTAGACTAGTAATTTTTACCCCTATACTATCCAACACTTACCCTACTGTTGCACCCCCTGGAGTTAGAATAGTAATTTTTACCCCTATACTATCCAACACTTGCCCTACTGTTGCACCCCCTGGAGTTAGAATAGTAATTTTTACCCCTATACTATCCAACACTTACCCTACTGTTGCACCCCCTGGAGTAAGAATAGTAATTTTTACCCCTATACTATCCAACACTTACCCTACTGTTGCACCCCCTGGAGTTAGAATAGTAATTTTTACCCCTATACTATCCAACACTTGCCCTACTGTTGCACCCCCTGGAGTTAGAATAGTAATTTTTACCCCTATACTATCCAACACTTACCCTACTGTTGCACCACCTGGAGTAAGATTAGTAATTTTTACCCCTATACTATCCAATACTTACCTTAAATGCAATGTAATATTATGCGTTGTAATGGTATGCGTTGTAAAGGTAGTATGCGATGTAATGGAATGCGTTGTAAAGGTAGTTTTTAAAAATGCGTTGTAGTGTCCTGCGATGTAATGGCATGCGTTGTAATGGATGTTGCGTTGTAAAAAATGCGTTGTAAGTGCATGCGTTGTAAAAGTGTGCGTTGTAACGACGTACATCCCATCTACAGAGTGGTGTGGTATAAAAGTGGTTTATATAATGAAAAAAGAAGCGCCATTTCACATATTTACAAGGTGGCGCTAAGCCTCTTAATGTGGTTTAATGCACCTTGTAAACATGCCCCTTTCCGCCGCAGTCCTCTGCTGCAAAGGGGCGTGCAATGGGTGTTGCTGTGGGTGTTCCACCAGAGCACTCATCGCTTTTTGATGCTGCCTCAGACTTACAAGGCTTAGGCAGCGCCAAAAACTAACACCAGGTAATACCTGGGGCCGTATTACATAAGGTGACCCGGGGGCTCAATGGGTGTTTGCACCTGCTTTGTGCACCCCTGGGGCACTTTGGTATTATAGAAGGGGGCTCAGACGTTTGTGCATCCCCTTCTATAATACCAATAGCGCACTTAAAGCGCCAGCGCTATCAACAGAGGGTGTTCCTTCATTTGCATAGGGGCAAATGAGGGAATTCCTTTGACTCTGCGCCAGCGCCATATTACAGACGTGGGCGCAGAGTCAAAGAAGCCCTCTGGAGGCGCACTGACAGGACACCATTTAAAAGGTGGCGCACTATCAGTGCGCCCCCTGAAAGCAGCCCTCTGCAGTGGGCAAAGGGAGTCCCATAGACTGCATCCGCCTGCAAGGGGATCTCTAACACCCATTGAAAGTGCAGGGGGTGCCGCCTGCACTGTGAAAACACGGAAGCAGCTGCTGCATGTTTTTACATGAATGTGTTGCCCTTAGGGGCAGCGCGATTTCGCAGTTGCTCCCAGGGCAGCGCATTCATCATAATGGGGCGCATTTGCATTGTTTGTGCCCAACGTACCTTTTCAAAGAGGCCCTGGGCGCAAACAATGCCAATATGTAATACGACCCCTGGCCTTTGTATTGTGATATGAATAGAAATTATTAATTTCTCCTCATATTTTGCTCCTTCCATTTATGTTGCATTCTGCGGCAAACATAGAAAGAGCAAATCACCATTAATTATTGTTTATGTGCAGGAAGGTGTCGCTTCCTGCACATAAACAATCGCCCCTGCAGTGCAGGCACCCTTGAATATGGCAGCAGTGTGCCTGGACAGGACCTAGACAGCTTTTTTAGTGTCAGCACTAGGGGAAATGCATAGGTACACCGTATTTTTGTAAACACAGCGCATCCATGCGTTTAAAAAATATCAGAGCGCGGCATTGCCAAATTTTGTGTAACACCGCGCTCCGGCATGTTTTAGTATATATGCCCCATGCTCTCTGCAAACACACACTAAAACAGACAAACATGTATGCAGATCATCAACAATGAGCAGAACTGATTCATAAGGAGGCAGACTACTCCTAGCGCCTCAACCAGTGAACAGGTCAAGTGCACGGATAACACAGTATACAGCACAAAGCACTGGAAGAGCCTTCCCAGCTACAACTGGTGCCAGGTGAGGTGCAGCCTCGGCGTCGTCCCTCGCTGGTCTACGGACAGCAGCATGAGGGCACAGACCTTTACGTGCAGCCGGTGTGTACATTAACAGCAAGGACAATCTGTGTCATAAGAGCTGGAAGTAGGGGTGTGGGGGATGCTACAGTAGCCCCAAAATAACCCTGATGGAGTTCAGAAGGAGAACGAGCAATAAAATGCTTTTAAATGTAGGACGTCATTCACAAAAAATTGGCGTTGGGCAGTGCCGCAAGCTGTGCTGCCCTACACCAATTTGAAAGGGCAGGAATAAACCACATTTACAACATCAGGTGTAATCCTGCCCTTTCAACCAGCGCCAGAGCACAATTTGATGCCTAGCTCCAACACGAGCACCCTTGCACCATGATGTAAGGGTACCTGCGTTGTTGGCAGGATAGCTTTTGTGCAGGAAGGGACTCCTTCCTGCACAAAACACTCCAGAGAGGCATTTTCCTCGTTCTATACGTGCTGCAGAATGCATCACACATGGAAAGAGAAAGAAACGAAAGCCTGCATAAGGTTTTGGTGCTGCCCCAGATTTACGTGATTTTGTAAATCTGGAGCAGACTCAAAATCCATGGGAGTTGCATGGGAACACCCACCGCTATACCCATGGAACGCCTCTTGATGCAGAGTAAGGCAAGGTTGCCTTACTCCATAGCTATGAGGCCATGCAAAGTCAGGCAGGGAAACTTTGCGTCGCCTCAAAGATATGATTGAGAGGCCCGAGCCGGAAGTGTCAAAGATTTTAACTTGTCACATTTGCTATGAATTAAAGCTCAGAGGTCAAATGCCAGGCTATGTCTTCTGACAAATTCCTGCTTATTCTCTTAACCCCTTCGATGCTTGTGACAGAGCGGTTCCGTCATGCGCGACGGTCGCGCTGTGCGCATGACGGAACCGCTCCGTCACGGCCCCGCCCGCGCACGGAACCTTCAGCACGGCGCGGAAATCCGCACCGCGCTGAAGGGGTTAAGATGGCAATTGGTATTTACATTTAATTCTCAGACTGCAAAGTAAAAGGATTTTTTAAAGTTCACTGTGTTACAGTCTTGCTGAGGTGCAGGGAGCGTGAAAGAAAATGCTGTAGGATGTCAATTGTTTTCTAAGGCACACTAACATTTGAATACCTGTAAATGAACTGTAAACATATTTCAAAATGTGTCGGCAGTTAGAAAAGCACGACTAAAGCACATTTGTATTAATTCTGAAGTGTGATAAAAGAAAGATTGTAATGGGATTCAAACAAATCTAGACACTTTACTTGGTGATGCACAAATGAAAAATATTTGCTTTAACCATATTTCCATCATCCTAATTTGTGTGCTACATAGTTTTTATCAGTAAAACTTTAGTGGTCATTTAAATGGAAAATGTGCTATCTGTAAATGACAATGCCCTACCACACCATGCTTCAGTAACATGTTTGCGACAGCATGTTTCAAAATGCAATACCTACTACATACCACATGCTTATCACCTGCCTGCTGAATGTGCATGGCTCATTTGCTACACTTTCTATGGTACTTGAACTTTCACAAACCTTATGACTTTAGTGATGTACAGTGCTTAATTTGAGCCTGTGGTTTTGGGTGCTAGGCACCAGCACTTAATTGCCAACACCAGGGCTTGAAACAATCTGCCACATTGGGGTGCTGTCTGTCCGATTTAAAGAGCACAACAAAAGTTGTTTATTACATTAAAAACGACTATTGACTTCTGCCCAAGCCATTCTTATAGCTTTGGGGGCCTGGAATAGTCACACTTGTAGGAGTGTGATGGTTAGTAGCTGTGTTGGTACTTTCATTGGCAGCTCTGGGAGGGGCAATGTGTGGTGCCAGCTGAAGTGGCCCCCTGACGAGGGCCCTGGCACTTTATTTTTTCTTAGAAATTAAGCACTAGCAATCAGTAGCGGCCAATGTGTGGAATGAGTGGATTGACGGGGAGGTCAGAGGAGGGCCGGACGGACATAAAATACATTTTATTAAACCACTTACATGCCTCGCCGCATCGCGCCTCTCTCTTCTGCAGGTATAGGCTCCCAGAGCACACTGCAGCCAATCCAGACGCCGCTTTCATGCTGCTAAAATCAGCGTCAGGATTGGCCTGAGCGCCAATGATTTGTGCTCCCAGTTAGACTGGGAAACTGTCCCTGCTCTCTCTAACCCAGCAACGCAGCTCGGGTTGGAGAGAGTTTCAGGGAGCATGATGGTTTGGGCGGCCTGAGTCGGCCGGCCAGACCGTCATGCGCGCTATATAGCCATGCAAAACACTCCACCACCACCCTGTCATCACTCTGGCCCAGCCCCCAACCCTGGGCTACGAGAGAAAAAATAAAAAGATAAAAAACAAGGGTTTATTATAGTTATATTTTTCATTTTTTTGGCTGCTGGCAGGTGGGGTGAAGCTCCTCTTCCACAGCGGAGGAGCTGTCTCTGCTGGTGATGTAACATTGATGGCAACAACACCTCCAGTCTGAAAATTGTTCCAGCACTACAGATCTGTGCAAGAGCACATACATCCACATGAGTAGCCTGTAACTATACACAGTGAGCAACTATGCAAATGTGTACACTGCAAGAGTACATGGTATGCACGCTGCAGCACCAGCAGAGACTTGCATAAGATGTACACCAAGAGAAAGCAGGCTGTGCACACAAAGACCTGAAAATAAAGTTTACATGACAGCCCCATGGGGCAGTCTGTAGATATATGTACTGCTGAGACACTTGCATGCTGCAAGTGCCATTCCTGCATGTGTACACTTCATAACCTCTGCACAGGCCTACCATGCACAAGCAGCCTGGATTTTAAAAATCAAGAGAATCAGCCGCAACAGCATGTGGGTGCAGAGAGTACGTCTGAACGCAGTCTATGATGAGGTGCCTGCACACAAGTGCTGTGTTTATATGACATGTAGTGGGTGCATGAGACCTATAGGAGCAGCCTTCACAAAGGACCTATAGGAACACCCTGCCTATGAGACCTATAGTGGAAGCTTGAGCATGGGCACCAAGTAATCAGTGTGCAGCATGCATAAGTGCAAGGAAACTCACAGGAGCCGTCTGTCTATGTACAAGCAGACCCAGACAAGCAGCCTGGACATGTGTGCACAACCATATGTGCAAACTGAATCTGCAGTCTGTGTCTGAATAGAAATCATTAATTTTCCCTCATATTTTGCTCTTTCCATTTATGTTGCATTCTGCTGCAAACATAGAAAGAGCAAATCACCTTTAATTATTGTTTATGTGCAGGAAGGTGTTGCTTCCTGCACACAAACAATCGCCCCTGCAGTGCAGGCGCCCTTGCAATATGGCAGCAGTGTGCCTGGACAGGCCCTAGACAGCTTTTTTAGTGCCAGCACTAGGGGAAATGCATAGGTGCACCGTATTCTTGTGAACACAGCACATCCATGCGTTTAAAAAATATCAGAGCGCGGCATTGCCAAATTTTGCGTAACACCGCGCTCCGACATGTTTTAGTATATATGCCCCATGCTCTCTACATGCACACGCGGAGAAAAAGTTATTTGAGCATGCGCACAATGTAGTAGTACTTGTGGTTGATTGGCTACTGCTGATGATTTTACTTTAGCACAGTCTACAGCCCTTTGGTCTATTTTTCTTTTACATACCTCTTCTTTGTGCACTCTCCCTGATTTATCATATTGTGAAAATTATCCTTTCGGTCCTTACAAACCTTGCCTCCCTTCTAATGAGGTACAGCAAAGTGGATGATCTGTATATCGACACCCCCCTCTCTATTTTTAACCTAATATAGTGTTTGTATCTGCATATATATATTTTTGTTGTTTTTCTAGGCACCACCCTTAATGAGTCCCACACTGCCTTGTTTCGTCCTGATGAAGGTGTGACCCAGATCTGGGTTAGACACCGAAACGCGTGTCGGCGCTGGAGCCCCTGTGTCTATCTCCCTCCTGGAGAAGAAATTGTAATTTTGAACTGTGTGATAAGTTGAGGATTGCTTATCCCTCTTGCTTAATTGTTCATGTTACATTGATATTACATATTTGTTAGTACGTTTGGGGAAGACTCCTTGTATCACTTAAACATTGTCCCTGTGATCCAACGAATTGTTCCATGATGGGATGTCTGAGTATGTTTGAGTATGTGCATGTCTGGTTGGTTTGATAGAATGAGTGTGTGTGACTCATGATGCATATTGATTTTTGTGACATTTTTCTGTATGTCTTTCGTATTGTATTAATTAAATAAATAAATAATACTCAAAGTCCCAGAGCCGAAATCAGAGGAACTTCCAGACGCCAAAACCTCCGAAGATAAGTGCCTTAATTTGGCGAAATTCTTTGACGAGAAAATTCAGAAAATTCTCGCCTCTCTTCCTGCTGTCGACCTCAGTCTCATTGATGAGGGCTGCACTAATTCCGATCTAGATGCTATCCACCTTAACTCTCTCGGCCCGGTAACTACTGAAGAGGTTCTAAAGACGCTAGCGACTATCAAAAGCGGCTCCCCTAGCGACCCGGTGCCCTTACGCATCCTAAAAAAAATCGCCTCTCCGCTAACAGACCTCATTAATTCATCATTGCTCTTGGGTATAGTCGCCCCCAGCTGGAAAGCGGCTGTCGTAAAGGCACTCCTTAAAAAACCCTCACTTGACCCTCTGGAGATGGCCAACTATAGGCCAATCTCCCTCCTCCCTGGAATCAGTAAAATCACTGAAAAGCTAGTCAACAAAAAGCTTTCGCAGTTTCTCGAGTCCAATAATTTGCTCAGAAACTCGCAAACCGGATTCCGCCCAGGTCAGGGCACGGACATCGCCCTGCTTGCGGCAGTGGAGGAGGCCAGAGTCATCCTGGACGCAGGAGGATCAGTGGCAGTGATCCTCTTGGACCTCAGTGCGGCCTTCGACACCGTTACCCATCAAGTCTTAATCCAGCGACTCAAAAACATCGGTGTAGATGGTACTGCCCTGGCCTGGTTCGTATCATTTCTAAATCATCGTTCTTTCCAGGTTTGGGAGAACGATTCCCGTTCACTTGTTACCCCCTCCAGTGTGGAGTGCCCCAGGGCTCATCATTAAGCCCGACACTATTTAATGTCTACATGTCCCCACTGGAGGCAGTGGTTATCATGTTTGGTATAAATATCATTAGCTACGCAGATGACACACAATATAGTGGTGTCTCTATCACATCCCAACCAGGATTCATCTAACCTTTACAGTTGCCTATCAGAGATTCAAGGATGGATGAACTGTTCGTCGTTGAAACTCAACAGATCAAAAACAGATATCCTACTCCTTGGCCAAAAGGGCCTCTCCCTTCCCCCTAACATCTGGCCTCCCTGTTTGGGTGAACCTCCAGTTCCCAAAACCGAGATAAAGAGCCTGGGATTCTGGATAGAAAAGGATTTGTCCTTTAAGACCCAAGCCAAAAAAATTGCCGGGACTTGCTTCGGGCTCCTTAAATCCGTCAGGAAAATCCTGCCCCTGCTCCCTCCTGCCTCCCAGAAACTGCTCATCCAAGGCCTCATTCTCTCTAGGCTGGACTATAGCAATGCCATTTATCTGGGGGCCCCCGAAGCAACCTTTGATAAACTACAAAGGATCCAAAATGCCGCGGCACGGATTCTCACCAACACTCCGGCCAGATCATCGGCAAAGCTAGCCCTGAAGCACCTTCACTGGCTCCCAGTGAGAGAGCGAGTCAAATTTAAGGCTCTTTGCCTGTCCCATAAACTCCTGCAGGATAAAGGCCCCCCCATCCTTAAGAAATTCATTAGGCCCTACAAAGCTACACGCTCCCTTCGCTCTGACAATGAACACCTTATCACCACTTTCAGAGTGAAGAGGGCACGCACTGGCGTAAGGCGTTTCTCTGTAAACGCAGCCCGTCTGTGGAATGCCCTCCCCCGTAATCTTAGGGTTGAACCAGACTACCTCCGTTTCAGAAAACTTCTAAAAACTCATTTGTTTCCTTAACTCTCTCCCTCACTTCAACCTCTTGATTGTCATGATCTTAGCGCTGGGATGCTTACGGGTTACTACGCGCTTTACAAAACCTCAAATAAATAAATAAATAAATAAATAAATGTAAATACACATATATATTTTTTCCTATTTACTTGTATGTATTCCATTTGGGAGGACAATTGATTTGTATGACCGAGTTTTCCTTACCAGTGACTTACCAGCACCAGATTAAGTTAATTTTGGGCAGAGTGGTGTTTTTCTGTATTGCTAGTATTTATGATGGGCAGGATTGAGAGTCCCGAGACTCAAGGCAGTACTGCTTTCTCACAGTGCCTATCAATGGGTCATTAAGGTGTTCAGACTAAATGCACATCCAATCCTTGGCCTCTTAGGAGAGCACATAAAGCGATGGTTATACAAATGCCAATTGTAAATTAAAGCACTACTATGCATGTGCACAATGAGGACAACAATGTGTAGGAGTCATATAGCATGCATACTGATAGGCATTATATATTAGGAGCACTGGGTCTGCAGAAACACAGTCAGAATTAAAACGCTATGTAGTTGTTGGGTGTGCTAAGTGTTTATTATTCAAAGTAACCCTTTCGGGTCATACCTCACTGTGATATATGAGAAGGATTGTGACATATTAGCTGCAAATAACAAAAGGATCTCTGTGTTAAAAGCAGTGGCGGCCTGCAATTTTACCAGGGAGGGGCTGTGGCCACACATGCACACAGACACCTTACTTTCACCCATAGATTTACTCACGCACACACACCCATTCACAACACTAACACATTTATTAATTTATTTGAGAGTATTATATAGCGCTAGTTAGACACACATACATTAATACATACATGCATGAAAAAAAAAATCGTTTAAAACTCATCTTAACTGCAGCTCTCTGAGAGGGTAGCCTCAGAGGTCCCAGGAGTGTTGGGACGGCTGCCTTCCCTCATTGGCTGATTGGAAGGCAGCAGTCCCAACCTTGTCACAGAGTGGGATGGGGTCAGTGAGACTGCTGACCCCACTCCACCCCACTCTGTGACTAGGTGCCACTGATTGACACTCTTCCCTGGGCACTTCAGGGATTAAAACTGAAGCGCCCAGGCCCGAGGTAATCGTTGGGGCTCCCCTTCATCACAAGGGGGAGGGCCTCGGGGCACTTTTGACAGACTGAGGAGGTCACGCAAACAGGGCTGTGCAATTCTCAGCCTGGAGAATTCAGCTCAGGCAGCCGGCAGTCTGCCCATTCAGCGCATGTTCAGCTCCTGCCTTCCTGACCTCAACACCCATTGATTTTGCCTCTACCCCCTATTTACAAGTGTGACGTAAATTGGATGTTGTAAGAGACAGAGGTCTGGTAGGGGCTAAGAAAGGACATCCGGTAGCCTAGGCTACTAATAATTCAATTGAAGTGTTGGTCAAAAACTGGAGACAATGTAGACAGTCCCATAGGACTGTAGAACTTAATATATGTTACGACACAAGGTTTTCAATGAAAACTAATTTATTATCGTCATAAATAGAGTATCATATACGTAAGTGATAGATCCAGTGCTCACACATAATTGTGAAAGTGCGTGAAGTAAGGGGAGTGATAGTGAACATTTAAAAGTACATCGCATTGAGAAAGTGACAGTAAAAATCTTAAATCAATTGAGTACAGAAATTAGGTATTTTTTGAAGAGGTCGACGGCTTTTCGATCTCATATACTTGAGGTCATCATCAGGACATAGTAGTATGAGCAACGTGAATTTATAGAAGGAAGCTTGTGTCGGCTTGAATATCCGAATATCTAGCGTTTAAATATGGCTAACATCTATCGCGGGAAGGCCTCTCGAACGGATCAGAGCGCCTGTGATTACCAAAATTTAGCCTGGGGCGCATCTGAGTACACGGAACGTGAAGTTAGACATCGGTAGTTGGTGCAGGCATCCGGATTAATTCAGAGCTTTAGAAGTGCACTAATCCTTAGGAGGCTACGTATGGCAGTGTGCTTTACGTAGGGGGGGGGGGGTAAAAGTCCGGCAGTGTCACGGTCTTGAACTTAATTCTTGAGTGTGCTGACTTCAGAGTGCACAGGCATGGTCCGGTGTACGCGAGGAGTGAATCTCTGGTAAATTGGAGGCAGTGGCAAAATTAAGACCAGGGAAAACCTGGTCTTAACATGGCAAAACAAGGAGAAATGCTCAATTTCTCCTCGTTTTTTCTATTTCTATGTGTGCTGCAGATGCTGCACACATAGACACAGCAAAGCGCCATGAATGATTGTTCATGTAGAAGTTAGAATTCGCCGTTCTGGATTGTTTATGTGCAGGAAGGGACACCTTCCTGCACATAAACAATCATTGCCTCAACTCAGTCACCCTTGCACTATGCTGCAAGGGTGCTTGTGTTGGCCCTAGGCAGCTGAGTTTAGTGCCAGGGAAAATGCAAGATTGTGCCGTACCATTGTAAATACGGCGCACCCCTGCTTTTTCAGAATGGCAGAGCGTGGCATTAGCAATGTTTGCTGAATACCACGCATCGCCATTCATTCTCTTGTAAATGCCCCTTAGTTTGGTGTGCATGCAAATCCTGCATTGCCAATCCCTAGTGAGTTGCACTACTCTTGCTGATACAAGGCCAATAGAGGCACCAATGGGTGAGGCGGACTGGCCTCCAGGATCCTGGGACCTCAGTTGCAAAACCGTTGATTCGACAGAATGCAGAACAATGTCATACATTCACCCCAGTACAGAGATCTGGGCCTAAATCCATCGTTTTTTTGCTCACCATGCCGTTCCAGTTTGAACCTAGCCATATGCAAATCAGTCTTGACCCTGTGCCTCATGGGAACAGTCCAGCCCGAACTGCCAAGCCAGGTCCTTCCTGGACTGGAAACAAGCATCCTAGGACCGGTTTCGGGGTTTCACCCCTCTTCAGCCAGGAAAGCTTGATTCCAGTGGCATGGAGAGCACGGGACCCACGTCTGGGCATACCCTTCCCACTCGGGGTGACAAATGCAAAAACAACAGTTGATGGACAGAATGCAGAACAATGTCATACATTCACCCCAGTACAGCGATCTGGGCCTAAATCCATCGGTTTTTTGCTCACCATGCCGTTTCAGTTTGAACCCAGCCATATGCAAATCAGTATTGACCCTGTGCCTCATGGGAACAGTCCAGCGCGAACTGCCAAGCCAGGTCCTCCCTGGACTGGAAACAAGCATCCTAGGACCGGTTTCGGTGTTTCACCCCTCTTCAGCCAGGAAAGGAAATTTTTTCTGCGTTCCGTCCATCAATTGTTGTCTTTTGCGTTCTGGGACCTCAGTGACAGAGTCACTGTTGCTCTAGGGTGTGCTGCTTCATAGGCCTGCCCGCAAGACTGGAGGTGCGCTGCAGTATGGATTGTGGTGGACAGGCCTTCAAGGTGCTAAGATACCAGGACTTCTAAGGTCTAGCTGGGCCTTCCAAGGTATAGCATGGGAATGTGCTCCCTCCGGAGAGTGGTCTGGTGGACTGTTCATGAAGGCTGAACCTGATTCCCCAGTTCCAAATTCGGCAGTTCTGGCCATAGTGCCACATCCTTTACCCCAATGAACACCATACTGTCCCACTGAGAGAAACGTGCACTGCCTTCAGCTACAACCCAATTGTGCCCCTCTATAAACACCTGGATGTGACTCAATTCAAATTATGCACAAGAGTAATATGCTGTCTGAAACAAAAAGTAATAACATCTTGGAAAAAGCCAACCCTCATAGGGAATGCAAGATTAAATGTAAGCAGAACAACATGGTTACCTTAACACTTTTACACTCATTATTCAGAAATCAATGAGTATTTTAACCTGAAAATGTAAGGATATGACTATAGGGCTCGGAAGGGACCCGTTTCAATGTCCATTGCTTAAAGCAGTATGGTTTAAAAAGACCACATCCCTGAACACAGAGCGGCAGTACACATTTTATTAAACTAAAATAAGGAAATGAGCTGATAAGGATCACATTAAACAATTTCCACTCCAGTCACCAACCAGGTATTGCAGAACTTCCAGGAATGGTTGACTTCCCCACCCAGGAAAAACTATACTGTTCAAAGAAAGACAAGAAAACAAAAGTAACGCTTCACTGGCAAACTCTGTAAAGTGGTGCTAATGTGTTTGGGTGTGAATCAAACAAATCTGGCCACTTTGCGACCGCTCTGTCATGCTTCATTTAGTTATTTATTTATTTTTCGTTTTTTGGACCTGTTTTTTCTCTTTGTCCTGAGACTGCACTTTGGAACAGAAAAAGACGAATTTTCCCCAAAAAGTGTTTCTTTCTTTTTTGGATCCATTTCACAGGGGAACGAATGAAGGAAAGTAGAGGAAACAGAGGGTAAGAGACGTTTATTGAAGTCATGGTTTACAGCAAGTGAGGAGAAGCATGAGAGAGACAGAAAGAGAAGGAATAAGAGGAAGAGGAAGAAAGAGAGAGGGGGTAGCCGACTGCAGCAGAGCATGAGAAGTGGACACTTCGACTATTAATCCTACCTTAATAAACTTGTTGGGCACCTAGGGACTCTCACGCACAACAGAAGCAGGCTGCAGGGTAGGCCAACCAGCCCCTGCATTGACACTACTTACTCCTCCTCTCACGAGCTCCACAGCACTCCGAATCCGCCATGCCGGCGCCAAGAGGCAATGATTCAAAAGTTGTTTTTTTGTTTAAATGATGATAGTCCTGACCCCTGTAACATCATTAGTCCATTCTCAGGGATTGGGTGCTCTGGTGGATAGGCGTGGGTGATGCAGTCAGACTTCAAGCAGGGATTGAGTGCTCTGGTGGAGAGGCGTGGGTGATGCAGTCCAAGAGACTACAAGCAGGGATCGGGTGCTCTGCTGGATAGGGGTGGGTGATGCAGTCAGACTTCAAGCAGGGATTGGGTGCTCTGCTGGATAGGGGTGGGTGATGCAGTCAAAGAGACTTCAAGCTGGGATTGGGTGCTCTGGTGGATAGGGGTGGGTGATGCAGTCCAAGAGACTTCAAGCAGGGATTGGGTGCTCTGGTGGATAGGCGTGGGTGATGCAGTCCAAGAGACTACAAGCAGGGATCGGGTGCTCTGGTGGATAGGGGTGGGTGATGCAGTGCAAGAGACTACAAGCAGAGATTGGGTGCTCTGGTGGATAGGTGTGGGTGATGCAGTTCAAGAGACTACAAGCAGGGATTGGGTGCTCTGGTGGATAGGCGTGGGTGATGCAGTTCAAGAGACTACAAGCAGGGATTGGGTGCTCTGGTGGATAGGGGTGGGTGATGCAGTCCAAGATACTACAAGCAGGGATTGGGTGCTCTGGTGGATAGGCGTGGGTGATGCAGTCAGACTTCAAGCAGGGATTGAGTGCTCTGGTGGAGAGGCGTGGGTGATGCAGTCCAAAAGACTACAAGCAGGGATCGGGTGCTCTGGTGGATAGGGGTGGGTGATGCAGTCAAAGAGACTTCAAGCAGGGATTGGGTGCTCTGGTGGATAGGGGTGGGTGATGCAGTCCAAGAGACTACAAGCAGGGATTGGGTGCTCTGGTGGATAGGCGTGGGTGATGCAGTCCAAGAGACTACAAGCAGGGATTGGGTGCTCTGGTGGATAGGCGTGGGTGATGCAGTCAAAGAGACTTCAAGCAGGGATTGGGTGCTCTGGTGGATAGGGGTGGGTGATGCAGTCCAAGAGACTACAAGCAGGGATTGGGTGCTCTGGAGGATGGGCGTGGGTGATGCAGTCCAAGAGACTACAAGCAGGGATTGAGGGCACTGGTGGAAAGGCGTGGGTGATGCAGTCCAATGGACTTCAAGCAGGGATTGGGTGCTCTGGTGGATAGGCGTGGGTGATGCAGTCCAAGAGACTACAAGCAGGGATTGGGTGCTCTGGTGGATAGGCGTGGGTGATGCAGTCAAAGAGACTTCAAGCAGGGATTGGGTGCTCTGGTGGATAGGCGTGGGTGATGCAGTCAGACTTCAAGCAGGGATTGGGTGCTCTGCTGGATAGGGGTGGGTGATGCAGTCAGACTTCAAGCAGGGATCGGGTGCTCTGGTGGATAGGCGTGGGTGATGCAGTCAAAGAGACTTCAAGCAGGGATTGGGTGCTCTGGTGGATAGGGGTGGGTGATGCAGTCCAAGAGACTACAAGCAGGGATTGGGTGCTCTGGTGGATAGGCGTGGGTGATGCAGTCCAAGAGACTACAAGCAGGGATTGAGGGCACTGGTGGAAAGGCGTGGGTGATGCAGTCCAATGGACTTCAAGCAGGGATTGAGTGCTCTGGTGGAGAGGCGTGGGTGATGCCGTCCAAGAGACTACAAGCAGGGATTGAGGGCACTGGTGGAAAGGCGTGGGTGATGCAGTCCAATGGACTTCAAGCACGGATTGTGTGCTCTGGTGGATAGGCGTGGGTGATGCAGTCCAAGAGACTACAAGCAGGGATTGGGTGCTCTGGTGGATAGGGGTGGGTGATGCAGTCCAAGAGACTACAAGCAGGGATTGAGGGCACTGGTGGATAGGCGTGGGTGATGCAGTCCAAGAGACTACAAGCAGGGATTGGGTGCTCTGCTGGATAGGCGTGGGTGATGCAGTCAGACTTCAAGCAGGGATTGAGTGCTCTGGTGGAGAGGCGTGGGTGATGCAGTCCAAGAGACTACAAGCAGGGATCGGGTGCTCTGGTGGATAGGGGTGGGTGATGCAGTCAAAGAGACTTCAAGCAGGGATTGGGTGCTCTGGTGGATAGGGGTGGGTGATGCAGTCCAAGAGACTACAAGCAGGGATTGGGTGCTCTGGTGGATAGGCGTGGGTGATGCAGTCCAAGAGACTACAAGCAGGGATTGGGTGCTCTGGTGGATAGGCGTGGGTGATGCAGTCCAAGAGACTACAAGCAGGGCTTGGGTGCTCTGGTGGATAGGCGTGGGTGATGCAGTCAAAGAGACTTCAAGCAGGGATTGGGTGCTCTGGTGGATAGGGGTGGGTGATGCAGTCCAAGAGACTACAAGAAGGGATTGGGTGCTCTGGTGGATAGGCGTGGGTGATGCAGTCCAAGAGACTACAAGCAGGTATTGAGGGCACTGGTGGAAAGGCGTGGGTGATGCAGTCCAATGGACTTCAAGCAGAGATTGGGTGCTCTGGTGGATAGGTGTGGGTGATGCAGTCCAAGAGACTACAAGCAGGGATTGGGTGCTCTGCTGGATAGGCGTGGGTGATGCAGTCAAAGAGACTTCAAGCAGGGATTGGGTGCTCTGGTGGAAAGGCGTGGGTGATGCAGTCAGACTTCAAGCAGGGATTGGGTGCTCTGCTGGATAGGGGTGGGTGATGCAGTCAGACTTCAAGCAGGGATTGGGTGCTCTGCTGGATAGGGGTGGGTGATGCAGTCAAAGAGACTTCAAGCTGGGATTGGGTGCTCTGGTGGATAGGGGTGGGTGATGCAGTCCAAGAGACTTCAAGCAGGGATTGGGTGCTCTGGTGGATAGGCGTGGGTGATGCAGTCCAAGAGACTACAAGCAGGGATCGGGTGCTCTGGTGGATAGGGGTGGGTGATGCAGTGCAAGAGACTACAAGCAGGGATCGGGTGCTCTGGTGGATAGGCGTGGGTGATGCAGTTCAAGAGACTACAAGCAGGGATTGGGTGCTCTGGTGGATAGGCGTGGGTGATGCAGTTCAAGAGACTACAAGCAGAGATTGGGTGCTCTGGTGGATAGGGGTGGGTGATGCAGTCCAAGAGACTACAAGCAGGGATTGGGTGCTCTGGTGGATAGGCGTGGGTGATGCAGTCCAAGAGACTACAAGCAGGGATTGGGTGCTCTGGTGGATAGGCGTGGGTGATGCAGTCCAAGAGACTACAAGCAGGGATTGGGTGCTCTGGTGGATAGGGGTGGGTGATGCAGTCAAAGAGACTTCAAGCAGGGATTGGGTGCTCTGTTGGATAGGGGTGGGTGATGCAGTCCAAGAGACTACAAGCAGGGATTGAGGGCACTGGTGGATAGGCGTGGGTGATGCAGTCCAAGAGACTACAAGCAGGGATTGGGTGCTCTGCTGGATAGGGGTGGGTGATGCAGTCCAAGAGGCTTAAAGCAGGAATTAGGTGCTCTGGTGGATAGGGGTGGGTGATGCAGTCCAAGAGACTACAAGCAGGGATTGGGTGCTCTGGTGGATAGGGGTGGGTGATGCAGTCCAAGAGACTACAAGCAGGGATTGGGTGCTCTGGTGGATAGGCGTGGGTGATGCAGTCCAAGAGACTACAAGCAGGGATTGGGTGCTCTGGTGGATAGGCGTGGGTGATGCAGTCCAAGAGACTACAAGCAGGGATTGGGTGCTCTGGTGGATAGGGGTGGGTGATGCAGTCAAAGAGACTTCAAGCAGGGATTGGGTGCTCTGTTGGATAGGGGTGGGTGATGCAGTCCAAGAGACTACAAGCAGGGATTGAGGGCACTGGTGGATAGGCGTGGGTGATGCAGTCCAAGAGACTACAAGCAGGGATTGGGTGCTCTGCTGGATAGGGGTGGGTGATGCAGTCCAAGAGGCTTAAAGCAGGGATTGGGTGCTCTGGTGGATAGGGGTGGGTGATGCAGTCCAAGAGACTACAAGCAGGGATTGGGTGCTCTGGTGGATAGGGGTGGGTGATGCAGTCCAAGAGACTACAAGCAGGGATTGGGTGCTCTGGTGGATAGGCATGGGTGATGCAGTCCAAGAGACTACAAGCAGGGATTGGGTGCTCTGGTGGATAGGCGTGGGTGATGCAGTCCAAGAGACTACAAGCAGGGATTGAGGGCACTGGTGGAAAGGCGTGGGTGATGCAGTCCAATGGACTTCAAGCAGGGATTGGGTGCTCTGGTGGATAGGCGTGGGTGATGCAGTCCAAGAGACTACAAGCAGGGATTGGGTGCTCTGCTGGATAGGCGTGGGTGATGCAGTCAAAGAGACTTCAAGCAGGGATTGGGTGCTCTGGTGGATAGGCGTGGGTGATGCAGTCAGACTTCAAGCAGGGATTGGGTGCTCTGCTGGATAGGGGTGGGTGATGCAGTCAGACTTCAAGCAGGGATTGGGTGCTCTGCTGGATAGGGGTGGGTGATGCAGTCAAAGAGACTTCAAGCTGGGATTGGGTGCTCTGGTGGATAGGGGTGGGTGATGCAGTCCAAGAGACTTCAAGCAGGGATTGGGTGCTCTGGTGGATAGGCGTGGGTGATGCAGTCCAAGAGACTACAAGCAGGGATAGGGTGCTCTGGTGGATAGGGGTGGGTGATGCAGTGCAAGAGACTACAAGCAGGGATCGGGTGCTCTGGTGGATAGGCGTGGGTGATGCAGTTCAAGAGACTACAAGCAGGGATTGGGTGCTCTGGTGGATAGGCGTGGGTGATGCAGTCCAAGAGACTACAAGCAGGGATTGGGTGCTCTGGTGGATAGGGGTGGGTGATGCAGTCAAAGAGACTTCAAGCAGGGATTGGGTGCTCTGTTGGATAGGGGTGGGTGATGCAGTCCAAGAGACTACAAGCAGGGATTGAGGGCACTGGTGGATAGGCGTGGGTGATGCAGTCCAAGAGACTACAAGCAGGGATTGGGTGCTCTGCTGGATAGGGGTGGGTGATGCAGTCCAAGAGACTACAAGCAGGGATTGGGTGCTCTGGTGGATAGGCGTGGGTGATGCAGTCCAAGAGACTACAATCAGGAATTGAGGGCACTGGTGGAAAGGCGTGGGTGATGCAGTCCAATGGACTTCAAGCAGGGATTGGGTGCTCTGGTGGATAGGCGTGGGTGATGCAGTCCAAGAGACTACAAGCAGGGATTGAGGGCACTGGTGGATAGGGGTGGGTGATGCAGTCCAAGAGACTACAAGCAGGGATTGGGTGCTCTGCTGGATAGGGGTGGGTGATGCAGTCCAAGAGGCTTAAAGCAGGGATTAGGTGCTCTGGTGGATAGGGGTGGGTGATGCAGTCCAAGAGACTACAAGCAGGGATTGGGTGCTCTGGTGGGTAGGCATGGGTGATGCAGTCAGACTTCAAGCAGGGATTGAGTGCTCTGGTAGATAGGGGTGGGTGATGCAGTCAGACTTGAAGCAGGGATTGGGTACTCTGGTGGATAGGCGTGGGTATTGCAGTCAGACTTCAAGCAGGGATTGAGTGCTCTGGTGGAGAGGCGTGGGTGATGCAGTCCAAGAGACTACAAGCAGGGATTGGGTGCTCTGGTGGATAGGGGTGGGTGATGCAGTCCAAGAGACTTCAAGCAGGGATTGGGTGCTCTGGTGGATAGGGGTGGGTGATGCAGTCCAAGAGACTACATGCAGGGATTGGGTGCTCTGGTGGATAGGCGTGGGTGATGCAGTCCAAGAGACTTCAAGCAGGGATTGGGTGCTCTGGTGGATAGGGGTGGGTGATGCAGTCTAAGAGACTACAAGCAGGGATTGGGTGCTCTGATGGATAGGCGTGGGTGATGCAGTCCAAGAGACTTCAAGCAGGGATTGGGTGCTCTGGTGGATAGGCGTGGGTGATGCAGTCCAAGAGACTACAAGCAGGGATTGGGTGCTCTGGTGGATAGGGGTGGGTGATGCAGTCCAAGAGACTTCAAGCAGGGATTGAGTGCTCTAGTGGATAGGCGTGGGTGATGCAGTCAAACTTCAAGCAGGGATTGGGTGCTCTGGTGGATAGGCGTGGGTGATGCAGTCAGACTACAAGCAGGGATTGGGTGCCCTGGTGGAGAGGGGTGGGTGATGCAGTCCAATGGACTTCAAGCAGGGATTGGGTGCTCTGGTGGATAGGCGTGGGTGATGCAGTTCAAGAGACTACAAGCAGGGATTGGGTGCTCTGGTGGATAGGCGTGGGTGATGCAGTGCAAGAGACTACAAGCAGGGATTGGGTGCTCTGGTGGATAGGCGTGGGTGATGCCGTCCAAGAGACTACAAGCAGGGATTGGGTGCTCTGCTGGATAGGGGTGGGTGATGCAGTCCAAGAGGCTTAAAGCAGGGATTGGGTGCTCTGGTGGATAGGGGTGGGTGAAGCAGTCCAAGAGACTACAGGCAGGGATTGGTTGATCTGGTGGATAGGGGTGGGTGATGCAGTCCAAGAGACTTCAAGCAGGGATTGAGGGCTCTGGTGGATAGGGGTGGGTGATGCAGTCCAAGAGACTACAAGCAGGGATTGAGGGCTCTGGTGGATAGGCGTGGGTGATGCAGTCCAAGAGACTTCAAGCAGGGATTGGGTACTCTGGTGGATAGGCATGGGTGATGCAGTCCAAGAGACTTCAAGCAGGGATTAGGGCTCTGGTGGATAGGGCTGGGTGATGCAGTCCAAGAGACTTCAAGCAGGGATTGAGGGCTCTGGTGCATAGGCGTGGGTGATGCAGTCCAAGAGACTTCAAGCAGGGATTGGGTACTCTGGTGGATAGGCATGGGTGATGCAGTCAAAGAGACTACAAGCAGGGATCGGGTGCTCTGGTGGATAGGGGTGGGTGATGCAGTCCAAGAGACTACAAGCAGGGATCAGGTGCTCTGGTGGATAGGGGTGGATGATACAGTCCAAGTGACTTCAAGCAGGGATTGGGTGTTCTGGTGGGCAGGGGGAGAGTGTTAGGCACGTTTTTGGGTGGTTTGGGCCACCAGCCACCATTTTAGGGAAAGGTGCCCTCATGGCTGGTAGTATAGCCAGGGCAAATGTTTGACTCCCGCCCACCCACCCTCCGGTATGGAGTATAGTTTCATAGACCAGGTGCTTGTGGGGAGGGGTAGTTGTTTATAAATGGGATTGTCACTGATGGGCAGGTGCTTCACGGTGGCTTGCCGGGATGTTGTCACGGATTGAAACTGTTTTATTGCTTGTTGGGGTGACCAAAGCAGTTTGGGTCGGGGTAGGAAGTTGACGCTTGCAGAAGGCAAAAAGTTTAAGATTGACAGTGTTTTGAAGTAAATTTAATTCAGGGTGTAGGCTGCACTGTGTGAGGGACTGGTGCATTGTGAGTGCACACTGTAGGGGCTGGAAAGGGGTGAAGACAGTACAGTTAGGGCATGTATCACAGGGTGTTCCTCAGGCTCAGACTCTGAAAGAGCAAAGGGTTCAGAAAAGGAAGAGAAGAGCTAACGAGAGGAAGCAGAGATGGAGGAAAGCGAGAGAAAAGCTGAGGGATTAATAAAGAAGGTGGTGCGAAGGATGGAAAAGAGCACATATTTGGTCGCAAAGTAATCTCAGGACTAAACAAAGAATGGTTTGTAAAAGGTCGGAATTGAAAAATGTGGGTCATCTTATCTTCGAAAGCCAGGACTATTTTTGTTCCCGATTTGGTTCAAACTGATTAAAGTTACTGTGATATGTGTGATCAGGTACAACTGATCGTACCAGATTTCAAAGACGTTCTTCAGATGGCACAATAAATAGCATAGCTATATACCAAAATGTCATCTGAGCATTTTCATATACTATACAGCAAAATGGTTCATTTGGTTTAAGTCTTCAGTAAACATGCATATCATTTTGAAAGGATTCCTGCAATTTATTAAATTAACAGGCCAACTTTCAGATAATGGCCCTCAGTGGATTTATAGGAATGACAAGATTAATCATTCCGTAAACATTTTTATTTGTGTTCAATTTGTGAGAAGAAATGGATATGACAGAGAAATGTTGGCGCAGTGCTCCACAGTGAAAAAAACTTGCTCAAGTGAGGTGAGTTTTGCTATATACTGCTGACTTTTCATAACATACCTCAATTTAGTCTTACATGCATATTTTTATATTGAAAGTTGTTAGAAATGGGGGTGGGTCTCTAGTTGGCAGTGGTTTGCACCTTGCCCAAGTAGGGACCCTTATTCTCCAGGGTGAGTTACACACCCATGATAACCCCTGCTCACCCTTTGGTAGCTTGGCATAAGCAGTCAGGCTTATCTCAAAGGCAATGTATAACGTATTTGTACATAAAACACACAGTAACACAGTGAAAACCCTACAAATTGACACCACACCAGTTAAGAAAAATAACAAATCTTTATCTAAACCAAACAAAACTAAAGCGATAAAAATCCAACATACAGATGTTAAGTTATAGCCAATTTATATAGCGCGCGTTCACCTAAATGTTTCTTGGCGCTGGGTTTAAGAGCTGTCATCTAATCAAGTTCTTAGCATTATGCCTATGTGAATAGCCAGGTTTTCAACATACTTGTGAAGCACATGCAATTTTCTGCTAGTCTAATTACAGTTGGGAGTGAATGCCAGACCTGGGAACCTAGCACTGAAAAACGTATCCCTCCCAACCTCTTTTGTTTTAATCTCGGAACCATTAGGAGGTTCATTTGGGCTGACCTGAGATTGCGCTTCAGGATGTTGATGGATTCTTGCAGATATATACTTTGGGCTTTTGTTGTCGAGTGGTTTAAAGATGATACAGCCTGTTTTAAATATGGTCCGTTGAGCCACCGGGATCCAATGTAGCTTCTTCATCAGTGGCCTGATATGACACTGTCTCAGTTGTTGGAAGACAATTCTTGCTGCTTTGTTTTGTGTCATTTAAAGTCTATGGTTGAGGACTTTTGGGAGTCTCAGGTATAGGGCATTTGCATAGTAAATTCTCAATAGGACAAGCGCAATGACGATTTGTATGGCTGCTTCCATTGAGAAGAATTTCCTGATTTTCCTGAGTTGGAAGAAACAGGAAGACGTTACGGTACCTAGCTGAGATTTCATGGACAAGTTCTCATCAATTTGAATGCCTAAACTTTTTACGTCTGTCTTTGGAGTAGGGGGAGGGCCCATCTCTGTTGGCCAAAAGGCGGGATTTCAATGGCTTAGCTTTTTGTTAGTTATGACAATCTCTGTCACATCAGAGTTGAGCTTTAACTGATTACTATTCATCCAGTCTCTGATATATAAAATGGTGTGCTGGAAGAACTCCCTTGAGTCTGACGAATCCTTGTTGGTAAAGATCAGCTGCATGTCATCAGCGTAATTGTATATTATCGCCTTCTTCTGCTGAAGGGTGTTTATCAGAGGGCGAATATAAAGATTAAAGAGATGGGGATAGAGAAGATCCCTGAGGTACTCCACAGTTGAAGTGAACTTTAGCTGAGCAGTAGGGAGAGAGGCGAACTGACTGGGTGTGATCTTTAAGGAAGGATTTCATCCACTCTAGGGCAGTCCCTTTTAAGCCTGCTGCTTCGATTCGGTCAGTCAAAACTTATGATCCACCGTGTCAAACGCCGTGGATAAATCTCATATGACCAGTGCCCGAGTGCTGCCTTCGTCTGCCTTGCCTTTCATTTCATCCACCACTGAGAAGATGACCGATTCGGTTGAGTGAAAGGGCCGGAAGCCTGACTGTTGTGTGTTGAGGAATTTAGTCTCCTCTAAAAATGAGCATAGGTGTTTTGCTACATGTCCCTCTAAGATTTTTACTGGGTGGGGGAGAAGGGAGATTGGTCTCTAGTTTTTTAGCAGCAGCGGGACCTCGCCAGTTTTTTTTGTAGTGGGATAACCATGGCTTCTTTAAACGATTGAGGAACACAGCCTTGCATAAGAGATTGATTCATGAGTGATAGGACAATTTCTGAGAAGGAGGCAAAAATTATTTTGGGAAATTGTGTGGGGCATGCATCTTATGGGGAGCCAGATTTCACTTTTGTTATTAATTCCACTAGATGATCTTGGCTAATGTGGGGGAAGGTTGAGATAGAGGTGTGGTTTCTGTTTTTGGGTGTGGTTTTTATGTCTAACATACTGGTGGGGATAGTTTTTTGTATTTCCTTTATTATGTCCACAAAGGAGTTTAGATCATCGCATAATCTCTGTGTTGGGGTGACTAGTAGTGGGACTCGAACTGGGTTTGATAATTCCCCAACAATAACAAAGATGTCTTTTGCTATATGGTTGGAGTTCATGACTTTGTTTGAAAAGTATGTTATTTTAGCCTGTAGGATAGCTTTTTTTATAATCTTTCATGTTTTGTACAAAGAGCTCCTTATTTTCCATCAGATATATTCTTCACTATTTCTGTCCTGCCTGACGTGTTTTTATTTTGACTGTTTTTAAATCTTTTGAGAACCATTTGGACACCTCATGGCGGTGAATAGATCTCGTTTTTTTGAGTGGGGCATGTATATTACTAGCCGTCCTTCGCCAGTTTGAGATTGCTTCCTCTAATTTGTTAAAATTCTCCGTCGTTGAGGGCATGTTGAATGCCACTGTATTGCAGAAAGAGTTAATATTTATACGGTTCCAGTTTCTAG
Source organism: Triturus cristatus (assembly GCF_964204655.1). Taxonomy (NCBI): domain Eukaryota; kingdom Metazoa; phylum Chordata; class Amphibia; order Caudata; family Salamandridae; genus Triturus; species Triturus cristatus. Next base: position 1,237,352,390 of record NC_140591.1, on the reverse strand, counting down.
ACATGGTCCCTGGCCACGTAGTGGGTTTGGGTAAAGCAAGCTCGTTTAGTGTGAAGCTTATTAATGGTCTGACAATATGCACGGGTTGATGGAGAGATTAGATATGGTAAGGCCTGGTCCAGTGTGTGCCCTTTTATGTGTGTAGGCAAACATATATGTTGGACGAGGTTGAGATTATGTAGCATATCGTTCAGATCCCTGGAATCTTGGCCCCCAGCCTCCTCATTTGCCAAGTAGTTCATGTGTCCAATAAGCAGAGATATCAATTTTTAAAGGTTTAGCAAGTTTAGTATATAGGACTCTATGGAGGCATTGATTTTAGCACAAAGTTTCTTTTTATGTGGCAAAATGTAGGACAAAAAAACAGCCGCAGAAGAGGGAACTGTCAGGAAACACAAGCGATGCATCAATTCCTAAGTCCCAAGGGAATGGAGGCGTCAGTTCTGCTGCACGGCAAGAGAAGTGTTGCGTCAATTCCTACCGCAGGGGGAATCGATGTGTCGAATTCCAGACACGTAGTCTCGGCTTGAGACTTGGCACACAGGTAAGATGCATGGAAAATGTAGGTGCGCTGGGTCGATGCGCCAAAACAGGCGATATGTCGATTCTCCCAGCCGCGGACAGGTAAAGCATTGATTCCTTCAGCCGCATAGCAGCGCCTGCGTCCGAGTTGGAGCGGGGGTCTCAGAAGTCGGAGAAACAGTGCTCAGGACCCGGGCTGCGGAGCTCTCTCAGCCACAGGACAGGCGTTCCGTCGATTCTTCACCCACACCACAGTGATTCGTTGGTTTTTCAGCGACACAGCGTTGCTGTGGTGGGAAAAACAGGTGCTGAAGGGCGATGCATGGATTTTCAGTACTTAAAGCAGCAAAATCACCTCCAAGGGCCCAGAACTGTGATTGGCACCACTTGACGAGTTAGAACTCGCAGCCTAGGAGCTCAGGGAAGCTGCACATGAAGTCTTTGATGTCCCTGAGACTTCCAACAGGAGGCAAGCACACACAAGCCCTTGGAGAACCTTGACAAGCAGGATAAGAAAGTAAAGTCCAGGCCTTCCACTGCCCAAGATAGAAGAAGCGAGCAGCAAGCCAGTACAACACAGCAACAAGCAGAGACCTCCTACAGCTTCTCCAGCTCTCCTTATTGGCAGAATTTCCTCTTGATCCAGAAGTGTTCTAAAAATGTGGGGTGACAGGTCCAATACTTCTACCCCTTTCTGCCTTTGAAGTAGGCATACTTCAAAGGATAGTCTTTGTAGTGCACAGATTCTGCCTTGCCCTGACCTGGCTCCAGACACACAGTAGGGGGTGGACACAGCTTTGCATGAGGACAGGTACAGCCCTATTCAGGTGTCAGGGACAATTCCTCCCATTACTCTAGCTCAGGAAGACCCATCAGCCTGGGCAATCAGGATATGCAGGGCACACCTCAGGCCCCTTTATGTGACTTTCTAGAGCAAATGCACAAACAGCCCAACTGTCAGTCTAAACCAGATGTGAATTCTACAAGCTGGCAGAGGCAGAGTCAGAAGATGGTAAAGCAAGAAAATGCCCACCTTCTAAAAGTGGCATTTTAAACACACACTTTAAAAGCCACCTTCACAGAAAGATGTGTTTTTAAATCCTGAGTTCTGGGAACCCAAACACCAAATCTGTATCTCTTCCCAATTGAAAGTTACACTTGTAAGGTGTTACAAGGCAGCTCCAATGATAATCTATGGGAAAGATAGTCCTTGCAATAGTGAAAAGCAAAATTAGCAGTATTTCACTATCAGGACATGTAAAACACACCAGTAAACGTCCTACCTTTCACATACACTGCACCTTGCCCATGGGGCTACCTTGGGCCTACATTAGGAGTGCCTTACATGTACAAAAAGGGAAGATTTGGGCCTGACAAGTGGGTGCACTTGCCAGGTCGACATGGCAGTTTAACACTGCACTCACAGACACTGCAGTTGCCGGCCTGACACAGGTTTGCTGCGCTACTCAAGTGGGTGGCACAATCAATACTGCAGGCCCACTAGCAGCATTTGAATTACAGGTCCTGAGCACACATGGTGCACTTTACTAGGGTCTAAACAGTAAATCAAATATGCCAATCATGGATAACCAATCACAATCATAATTTACACAGGGGGCACTTGCTGCAGCACTGATTAGCAGTGGTAAAGTGCCCAGAGTTAAACAAAAAAACAGCAGAAACAAAGTTCAGCATACAGTCACAAATGCAGAAGGCAGAAGTAAAAAGGCTGGGGAGACCACGCCAAGGATGCCAGGTCTAACAAATATAATTTATTAATGTATGCCCGAATTGCATAAGACTCAAGAGGTACTAGTATTCTGTATCTATTGTTATGCGACGCACTGACACTGTGGAATGGGTTGAGTAATGGTATATAAAAACTATACAAATTAAAAAATAGCGAACAAAAGCAAGTCTGTAGCCTTTCATTATGGCTCTTGTAGGCCAATCCTGCTCCGTTTTCACTTGGGTATGTCAACGTTTCAATCCCAGCAATGAGAAGTCCATGGATCATAATCCGCACACAAATGTGGAAAATGTGTAGAAAAAAGGAAGTTTAGCTATTAAAGCAGTTTAAGGGAAAGTGCCCACTACTGGCAAAAGGGGGATATGACGTGCATGCTTTCAGAATTACTAGGTGCACAAAGGTACCTGTACGAATGCAGGACAACCAGTCCACAAAACAAAGTGACTTGAGCCCCTAAGATCTGACTCCATTTTATGTAGGACCTGACTCCATCTTAGATACTGGATGTCGCCATCTTCTCCATCTTAGACAATGGAAGTCTGCGTCTTTCCTGATGTATGCAGAATCATGTCTGCCATTTGATGCAGATGTCTTGTGACCGTATCTTTCTAAGAACTGTGAAAGCGTCAAGTTATTTGAATAATGACATAAATATAACACCTAATGTAACATTAGTCTGGAACAAGTGTCTACTTCGCACCATATCAAGGTCAAATAAGATCAAATACATACATATAGTTGATACACTGTAGTCTGCATTGACATACTTTTACTATATATGTTTGTAAGGAAACCTCTGGGGTGCACATCTTGATGCACATAATCTATGGTAGACATTCCTAAATTTATACCAGAAATTCCAATTTCTTATGAAATTTAGTATATAAGGGCTGTCACTTAACCACTTGTCAGGAGAGGTCCTTCGCCCAGATTAACACACAAGATTGTGCCAGAGATGGTCTCATCTACTGCCATCACACTTTGCACTTCGCAGATGCTACATCTCACCTGAAGTATCGGAGGAAGACCGATACCACAACGTGTGTTTGCCCTTCGCAGGGACAACTGTCTTCACACCTCCACTAATAAAGACAGCCTTTGCAGTCAACAAGATATGCAGTGCTTCTCTTCTCCCTAAGAAACCCTAAACTGCAAATTGCTCTGCCGTACATACTTTCTTAGTGTAGCGCATAGGAGAAGATGTTAGGGTGTTAGGTTCCGGATTACATTTTAACCATGTTCAATGGTGTAACATCAGCCCCCGAAAGCCTTGCGGTGTAGGCAGGGCCCCGAGCTTCAGGGGGCTCCCCTAGTACATTACCTGTAGTCCTGAGGTAGCCATGGCATGCCCTGCTACTTGGAGGGGAGGGGAGCAGAAAATGGCATTACAGGAGCTGAATTCCGGAATAGAAGACCTTGCTTTTTGCCGAAGCACCACCAAGAAACGTGAGCTCCTCGCTGTGGTCAAATATAACTCTCACCAAGCAGCAGCAATGGTCAAAAAGGTCTTAGTGGAAGGTATGTATGTTTAAGGACGCACAAGCAGAAATATCTACATCTGGCGTGTTTTACCCTACAGCTACATTTCAGTTAAATTGCTTCACAGCTGTTGTAGAATCACTGTAATGTTTGTTAGCTGCCAGAAGCATAACTAGTCCGTGTTATAAATTGTGTAGTGACGCAAGTGGGATGACCCCTCAGGCTGTATTCAACATGGCCCCTAAAGTGAGTTCGAGTGCTGCGCTCTATGAAGTATTAGGCCATTTCTGAAGTATAAGGCTGTCATGCAAATAACAGTACGCCCACTGCATGCTTGTGTCGTAGTGTAAATGGCGCTGCACAGAAAGGGGTCAGCCTTTTGGGGTTCAAGCTAATTTTTAATGCAGTGTGCGATGTGAGTGCTCTGAAGGTCAGCTTGCTGTGTTACAATGTGTGAAGCTGGAGTCAAAACATTGTTAAGACATAGAGCATTGTTTGGGAGGGCGTTACGATAACAAGCAGATTTGTTAGCATTATACTTTATGGAGTAGTGCAAGATGCTTTGTTGACGTTTCCAACTTTGGAAAGTGCAAGGGATAATGGGGGTGTCTTCAACAAGATCAAGCTTGGATTTGTGTGCCTTTCAACAGTTCGCTACCTCCCCCTTTTAGAATTAGTGGTAGTACCCAAAGCATGATGGTCCTCACACGGAACTGCTTTCGCGTCGAGCCAGAGAGTACCTTTAGAGCGGTGGGTGGAGATTTTCAAGCAGTAGGGGTAGGATTCCCCCTCACCGCCAACATCTACCCCCGGACAACCTACCAAATAAAATTCTTGGTGCTTTCAACAAGCCCCATCATAGATATGAAGGGTAGTCAAGTGAATATCGCTTAGTAAACAATCATTTCTCAGGCACCATTAGTCACTGCGGAAATCGAGCCAACCGTTTCTGCCGGCTATGGCAAAGAACCAAGCTTTCTCTTACTACATTTTCTCCCTTAGCCACAAACCACCATTCTCCCCTTTAAGCTGCTAGTTGGCATAAATTTTCTCCCCCAGCACTGTGGACCACCTGATTAAAACGGACCACCATTTACACATCCTGGCTAACTTGGTCAAATGGCTGTCAGTTTCTTGGTGCTCATTAGCACCCACCTCTTCATAGATCTGCATTCATAGGAGACCCATCCACACCAAGCTTTACACCGCGTAGCTCCTCTAACTCCTAGGCAGATAAAGCTCAAGGGTGCCACGCATCCACACTGGGCACTGAGCATTGTGCCACCCTGTTAATTTCCCAGTAGCCGCTCGGCTCATGCATCGGACAAACTGACCGATTAACTAGCATACAAGTGCCACAGAATATCCCCATTACATCACATTATTTGCCTTTTCTGGTTACAACATTTTGTAAACTCTGCTGCATAATTTGACCATGATTTGACATCTGAAATCTGATTGACAAACTGACTGAACAGTAGATAAGGAGAGCGGGCTTAAAGTCCATATAAGAATATAATATACACAACTTTGTTAATATCAGGGGGTCTTGGCTGATGTCAGGCCTGCAAATAGGATTGTAGCTTCATATTTAACCTCACTGGTATGGTGCACCTTCCTTCACCATCTGCTGGAATGTACGTTGGCTATGGGTCTGCAGGATATCTTTCCTAGATTTCAGATGCACAGGGCTGCAGCTGAACAGTCAATTTCGCTTGCTGACCGGCTTGACTGTGGTTATATTGTGGTGGAGTAAGCAGGCTTGAGATGAAAATAGGACTGCGGAAACCCAGGTTACTTTGTGCGATGGCTTATGCTTTGGTTGAACCACACTGGCTTGAAAGCATTTGACAAATGGGCTTACAGCACAAACTTTACTTCATGCGTTCGACTTGTGATGTATGCCATGGTGTGACAATATGTTTCAGCCAACAAATAGGTCTGCAGCCTGTCATTTAGGATTACACTTGGAACATAGCGCTGTTTCATAGGAGTTGTTTTGGATGACGAATAGGACTGAAGTACCCCAGCTTAACCTAATATGTGGCTTACACTTCTAACATATTGTGAAATTGCGAGAGTCGGATCAGGAAATGACGACTTGGAATCCCAGTTTACTCTTCTTGAAGGCTTATACCTTTGATATATTCAAGTGGGCAAAACAAGGACTTCATAAATGAACAAAACTAGTGCACACACATTACTTCCTTTACTTAATGACTTACCCTTTAGAAATATAGTTTTTACAACGGAACAGGCTTGTGTCTATGCCCAGTGTTTTGTGGGTGTCACCTGTGGAGGGAGGTCTTTGGCTCCGCCAACTCGGTGGAGGCCAGGGGTATATTTTGTGGTTGAGCGGAGGTTGTGTGCTTTCTTGGGGGTTGGAAGAGGCAAGGGGTACTGGGTGGGTGCTTGCCCTCTGCACGGCTGTGGCCATTTTCTCTGTTTGTCCAGCTGCCTGGGCTTGAGCATTCAGCAACATTCACATGACATAGTAGTGCTGTTGAGGTGTCCTGGCTAACTGGATGATATTTGTTGTTTTTCTGTGGTAGCAGCACAGATGAGGGGAGGGGGGGGGCAGTCATTGGCCTGCAATGGTTTTTGTTTCTGGTTTGGCTGTGTATCTGTTGCCTGAGATTTTGATCTGTGCCAATTTTGTTCTGCAGTTCTTTGCTTCTACACAGGTGCATGTCCATTCCCATGCTATCAATGTGTGGTGCTTTGCATTGCCGTGGTCCAGGGAGGACTTGGCTTGGCAGTTCGGGCTGGACTGTTCCCATGAGGGACAGGGTCAAGACTGATTTGCATATGGCTGGGTCTAAATAGGGGTGGCATAGCTGGAAGTGGTGTGGCGCAGCGGCCAGGGTGCCTGACTCTGGACTACGGGGTTCACGGTTCGATCCCTGGTGCCGGCTGCAGGTTAGCACAGCACCATGTGACTCTGGGCAATAGCTTGCTTAATATTCCCGAGGGCCTCCAGCGCCGGGACACCACTTAGGAGGTAGCTGTGCGCTTTACAAATACTGGCATTTATAGCTGGCAAAAGAACAATGGACTTAACCCAGATCTTTTGACTGGGGATAAATGTATGATTTGCTCTGCATTCCGTCCATTATCTGTGTGTCTTTTTCTTTCTCTCCCTGAGCGTGCCGGGTATGCCCAGACGTGGGTCCCAGGCTCACTGTGTGACTGGATTCAAGCTAGCCTTGCTGATGAAGGGTGATGCCCCTAAACCGGTCCTAGGATGCTTGTTTCCGGTCCAGGGAGGACTTGGCTTGGCAGTTCAGGCTGGACTGTTCCCATGAGGAACAGGGTCAAGAGTGATTTGCATATGGCTGTGTCTAAACTGTCATGGTGAGCAAAAGAACGACGGATTGAACCCTGATCTTTTGACTTGGGGCGAATGTTTGATTTGCTCTGCATTCCATCCATCATCTGTGTGTCTTTTGCAATGCTGAGCAGCATTCCTTTGGAGCTGGACCTATAATTGACATTGTCAATGATTGTGTGGAGTATACATTTGCATCATATGCTTTGGCAAAATTATGCAAAATTTCTGCAAAATTATGGGAAATGCGAAACAGACATTTGCCGTATTTTACTGTGAAATACATGTATGCAAGTATGCATTACAAGTTAAAAAATAATGCATAAAAATTAAAATTCCATACCATGCCTCTTTTTTTCCACCCCACTATACAAGCAATAAGGGGATCCAGCCGGATCCCAGATCTGGCAGCCATTGTTGATCCTGATTTGGAATCTGGGCTGAACTAAGAGAAATATGCTGAATTTCTCTCGGTGTAAATTGCAGACACTGGGACACATTCTGCGATGCCTGCACCTTGTCTGATTTCCCTTTTGAGCAGCAACGTGCAGGGGTGAACAGACTTTCTTATTTGTAGTTCCAGGGGGGCCAAAACAAAGGTGGCATTTAAGGGGCCAGAAACCCTCGTCTTGTTCTAGTATGATCCCACCTGGGAGCAATCTGGAGCCTATCACCTACATGCTGATTCAATGGAGGGAAACGACGAGACACAGTTTATAACTTCACAAGTATTCAAGAGAAACTACAATTTGGAGGCAGGTTTTCATTTGTTAAAACCCTGTATCTAGGAGATATGCATGCAGTGTAAGAATGTTACATGTATTGGTCTGTATAAGGAGTTACACAAATAACAATGTATGACAGTACTAATTGGAGACTATTTAAAAAAAAAAGTATAGTGCTATTCATCCCAATGTAGGGTATCAGAGCACTTCACATCACTTGCACACATTATACATTGAAAATAAATTATGCACATTTGTCTAGGTATAGGAGTCACGGACTGTTTTTACTGGTAGACAATATGTGATATGGTCGCGAGAAACACAAAGGGCTGATTCACAAAGGTAAACTTACACTTTTTTTTTTTTTTTTTATTTGCCTTTCCACAAAGGTAAACTTACACTTTAGAGTAAGTTTACGTTGTTTTGTAATTCACAATTTCTTTTTACAAGTGGTATCTTTACGAATGCGGAGTCTCTGCACTTGTGGCGGAGTCTCCGCAAATAAAAAGACAGGCAATCGTAAAGATAGTACTCATAAAATTCCTTTGTGAATTACAAAAAAATCGTAAACTTACACTTTAGTTTACCTTTGTGAATAAAGCCCAAAATCAAGATTTCAAATGTAACACAATACTTGAATTTGTATTATTAAGACCTTAAAACTACCCAAATTAAGCTTTTTTTAGCAACCTTACAACCAGTGGTGGCTCCTCCACTAAGGCGGAGGCGCGTCACCCCACTGAGCAGGCCAACAAGAAAAAAATAAAATGATAATCTCATTGTTCTTATCATTTTATTTTCTGTCCTTGCTCAGCTGGGTAGGGGCGGGGTGGGGCTGCTCTGCTCACAGAGTAGGGGGCAAGAGTGGCTTTCCCACTCCAAGTGCGAAAGATGCTTTGGCCGGCCGTCTCGGGCCGGCCAAACCATCATGCGCATTTTGCATGTTCTGCAGCAAGGCTGCATTGCAGCCTGAGTGCAGAACATGCCGAGCTCCCCATTCGCTGGCTGAGCACTGAACCACAGCTGCATTGCGCCATTGCGATTGGCTATGCGGAGCCTGGGAGCTGGGCGCGTCTTGCTTCCTACCCTGGAAGCAGGAGAAGAGGAAAGAGAGGCGGCGTCAGCGTCAGCACCAGGAAAGTGTTTTAATTTTTTTTTCATTCCCTCCCCCATTGACCCCTGTGACCCCCCACTGTCGCTAAATACCAGCAATAAGCTTCTAGCGCCATACCTACACATGCATCTTCATGGTGTAGGTTCTAGCTCACTGTGCTAAAGTAGAATTATTGCAATTTATGGACTGCAAGTAACAAAAAGATCTCCGCGTCAAAAGCAGTAATCCACTTACTCATCTACATAAATAAAAATCTGTGATATGCATGTTGCAGGATGTGCTTTGCAGGAGGTACATTAACCTCCTTTGCTACTTTATGAGTCAAAATTATGACTGGATAAAATACAGATCTCTCCAGGCAGCAAGTACATTAACCACCAGAGTTATATGACTATTATTATCTCTTGAGATTTGCTGGGCACTCAAAGATCTCTTTAGTAGGTGGCTTAACCCCATACCACATTTTAAAATACAGCCTAAGTAAGTCAGAACAGATTTACTGTCCCGCTTGTCTGTATTGCCAACTTCTTTGCAGAAGAGACTTTACAACATAAGTGGACACGTGAACTCTCAGACCTTGCTTCTCAAGTCTCATGATGAAAAAAAAGTTCTGGTTCTCAAAATGGAGTACCAGTATCCACCATGTGTGACCCTGGGCACAGACTACGCACTGACCACGCTATGGTATTTTTTGTCGCTTTATAGTGCTTTGAGGGTCAGAGAGCGAACACAGTGGGAGAGGCTGGCAGTCTAAGTGGAGGTGGGACTGGATGCGGGACCCCATGATTATCGAGAGGTCAGATTGCCTAGAACTTCCTCCCACTCACTGCGGCTGAACCTTGCCCTTCCGGTAACACGCTCGCATGTAAGCTCTTTGCAAACAGGCAAATTACATTGACCGTGACCGATTAACCCCTCACCCACAATGCTCCTCTCCATCGCTGTGGTTTCGATTCCGGCCATGATGACACACAGCCTACCCTCTACGCTTACAATTAACATGAAGTAAATACCCGCTCGCTGCTGCCTCATCTCCAATTAGTGCCGTGGAGCAATAGCCAGTTATGATAATTACCTAATGATTTTTCTTTAATGTTGTAACGCACCCTGGGGCCGCCGAGAGAGAAAGGGTGCCCTGAAGGCTTTTAAAATCAATTAATGAGGTTTTATATATAGATAAATGCGCAGCTCCTGGGGCGGAGCCGCGGTTCTCTGCCCAGGTTAGTCTCTTCACGAGCAGAACGGAACGGCGGGTTGGAAATCTCTACTCGGGTCCTGTTATAAATGCTGGACGACCGTCACGATAGTATGGCCGGTACAAGTGCCAAAGCGCCAAGGTGGCTGGGCTACAGGGCTTTAAGTGGGCCGGATCCAGGGCACAAGTCCTATAAAAAGAAGTGGGGGGACTGACCAAGTAAGACACTATGCAAATGACCTCATGATGTCACGAGGTGGCGCTATAAAAGAAATAAAATAGTGCTATTTAAATTATTTGTGCAAATACTGGGACAGACTAACACATCTGACAGTCTCACAGTGTCTGCATTTATATACAGGGACAGAACAAAGGCAAAAGCATGCCTCTCTTAGTACCTGTGAAGCGAAGGCAAGCTGTGTGCCTTTGTTTCCCTCTGTGGCATTTACGTTTAAATGTAAGGTTCCAGACGGCCCCCAGTCAGCCTATATAAACAAGCATTGGCATAGCCAATAGGTCTCGCCTTTGGGACCTTATAAGTGTTTAGCAATGCAACAGTTGCATAACTAAATACTTATAAGGTCCCAAAAGCGACACCTATTGGCTATGCCAAGCCGCCGTGCGGCCGCGAAAGTGAAAGTGATCGGGATCACACATCAAAGCGGCCGCGACAGTGAAAGTAATCGCGGTAAAGCGCGGCGCGCGCGCCCACGCACATGCACTGTAGCTCTAGGCTGGCCTGGTAGCACTTTTAGGAGCCCTCTCAATAAGTCTCGCCAGACCAGCGCATGCGCTGGGTCAGGCGAGACCTAACAAAAAGGAGGCCGGATGGCCCCTTAAGTTCGGCCCAGATGGAGGTGAAAAAAGGCTCCCTCGCAGCCTGCAAGTTGCTGCTGGGAATGGAAAGCAGGCAATGTGCAGGTGCTGCTGAATGTGTCCCAGTGTCTAAAAATTACACCGGGACAAGTTCAGCATATTTCTGGGGGGCCCAACTTCTTGGCAGGGGGGGACGGTGTCCACCCTGTGAAAAGAGTGGGGGACACCGAGAACCTGCGTGTACCCCCGACTAAAACCCTGAATGGGTCTCACCGGTGCTGAGCACCGGCAGTTCTTTAAAGGGGGCCTCGAAACGGGTCTCTCTCTGGCTCTGTTTTGTGCCCTGGCACAGGAGGTCTGTCTTTTTCCAGACTGCTGTGGCAGCAGGCACACCCATGTGTGCGCGCTCACAGTGCTCACTTCTCACTAGTGGAGAAGTTACGGCATGACGTCATGCCAGGTGAGCATTGTAGGGGAGAGGAAATCCTTTAAAGAGAGGCATTTTCTCTCTGGATTTCCCTTCTCTTTTCCAAACTCAGGAGCAGCAACATTGTCGTGGTATCACCAGGGCTTTAAGTGGAAGCTTTTTCAAATTATATACAAGCCATAGTTGCTGCTTATTTATCTTATGCCACTAACAACCATTGACAAAGCCAATAGTCCTGAGTTATTGCAGGTATGATGTTACTTGTTGTATCACATATCTGGATGCAATGAGAGGAACAGCAAAATACAAGTAGGGCGCACACTATGCTAAGTACAAATTTTTAGCATACGTGTTTTTAAGCAGCCACGCCCTTAATTACATTGGCCTCGCCCCTTTGAGAGACCCCCAGTTTTTTCCTCCCACTTAAAGCTCTGCTGGGCTATACAAAGAAGTGCTATAAACATATATTTAAAATACCAATTCCCTGTACCATAACGAAACATATAGGGCCTGATTAACTACGGAGTTTTCATGACGTACGAGCGACTTAAAACAGGTTTAAGTCAGATAAAAAGGTCTCATTCACAAAGGGGTTTGCCTTGGTGTGAGACAACATTTGAACTAACCTAAATCAGGGAAACCTCATTGGAAATCAGGCCCAACAGTCTTGACAGTGTTTCAGACCAGGAAATAAGGCCGGTTTTAGGGCGGTGTTACTGGGGCAGCTGTACCTCATGCTGAGCTGAGGGGCGCTGTATTTCAAAATGATTAATGGTTTCCAGTTGTGACTCATTATGAAGGAGCGCAGAGGGTTAAAATGCCTGCAGCAAAGAATGTGTACCATGCAGATCCCAGAACTTTATTTTATGTAGATAGCTCAGTAGGTTACTGCTTTTGTTAGAGATCCTTTTGTTACTCACAGTTCTTAAACTACAATCCTAATATAGCACAGAGACCTATGAACTGTTATCAAAGAGCTGCATGCAAACTGCATGTTATAGTTTAGAACATGGGCACTCACAAACTTTTTACCAGGGGCTGATAGCTTGGTCTTAGGTGTGACCGAGGGCCGCACTGATGCCAGCAGGGCGGTGGTCGGGTGGAGAAGCAATTTCACTCATTGTCAGTGAAATTGCCCTCCCCCCCTCGCAGCTCCACCATCAAGTGAGGCCTTCCCCCTGCACTCTCAAGTGCTGGTGTTCGAGGCCCTCTTCCACCCGCAAGTTTTACCTGCGCCTCATCCCTGGTGGTCCAGTGGACCTCTGTCTCCTTTCTCTCGCTCCGCTCTTTCTCTCTGTTTTCTCTAGTTTTTCATTGATTTCAATCTTCCCCTTTCACTCCCCCTCTGTGTCTCTCCTCCGTTTTCACTCATTTATTTCTGATTTCAATCTCCCCCTTTCACTCCCTCTCTGTGTCTTTCCTCCGTTTTCACTCGTTTTTTTACTGATTTCAATCTCCCCGTTTCACTCCCCCTCTGTGTCTTTCCTCCGTTTTCACTAGTTTTTCACTGATTTAATCTTCCCCTCTCACTCTCCTTCTGTGTCTTTCCCCCACTTTTCTTGCACCTTTCACTACCTGATTTTCACTCTTTCCTCTCTTTTTGCCTTTTCTGCCCATTTTTCCCTGCCGTTGCTGCTCCTGCAGCCCCTCCCCCCAGCACAACCAACGTGACCGGCCCAATCCAGCTCCCCTCCCCGCTCCCGCCTCCCAGCTGTCCACCCCTCCCCGACCCCTACCTAATGGCGGCCGCTGCGGGGACAGGCGAGCAAGACCACTGACTCATTGTCAGTGAAATTGCTCTCCCTCCCTCGCAGCTCCAGCATCAAGTGAGGCCTTCCCCCGAGCCTCTGCACTCTCAAGTGCTGGTGTTCAAGGCCCTCCTCCACCCGCAGGTTTTACCTGCGCCTCATCCCTGGTGGTCCAGTGGACCTCTGTCTCCTTTCTCTCGCTCAGCTCTTCCTCTCCATTTTCACTTGTTTTTCACTGATTTCAATCTCCCCCTTTTACTCTCCTTCTGTGTCTTTTCTCAGTTTTCTCTAGTTTTTTTTACTGATTTCAATCTCCCCCTTTCACTCCCCTCTGTGTCTCTCCCCCGTTTTCAATCATTTTTTACTGTTGTCAATCTCCCCCTTTCACTCCCCCTCTGTGTCTTTCCTCCATGTTCACTTTTTTTTTACTGATTTCAATCTCCCCCTTTCACTCCCCCTCTGTGTCTTTCCTCTGTTTTCACTCGTTTTTCACTGATTTAATCTTCCCCTCTCACTCTCCTTCTGTGTCTTTCCCCCACTTTTCTTGCACCTTTCACTGCCTCATTTTCACTCTTTCCTCTCGTTTTGCCTTTTCTACCTGTTTTTCCCTGCCGCTGCTGCCCCTGCGGCCCCTCCCCCCAGCACGACCGACGCGACCGACCCAATCCAGCTCCCCTCCCCGCTTCAGCCTCCCAGCTGTCCGCCCTCCCCGACCCCTACTTAATGGCAGATGTGGGCAGGGGGCGCCCCGCTGGTGTGCCGAAGGAGCACCAAAGGCAAGTCTGTCTGCGCCCGTCCGTGACCCGACCGCGACCAGTGCCAGGAACCCTGGACCTCCTCAACGCCAACACTATGACCCAGCGGCACTCCACGCTCTCAACCCAGGACGCAGCAACAACTGCAAGCTAGCATCACCAGCCAACACCCACGGACCCTTCAGCTGTCACCGCTGCCAGCACACCTGAAGCACTGCCAAGACCACGGACCCGGCGCAACCAGCCCACAAGACCAGAACCCAACCGAAGACCCTGCAATGCAGCCTCCTCAACGTCCGATCCCTCCACAAACACACCACCAAAATCTGGGACCTCCTCGACAGCACCACCTTGGACGTAGCGTTCTTCACCGAAACATGGACCAACACCACCTCGGGACCGGACATCGCCCTCGCCATTCCCCAAGGATACAAGATCTCCAGGAAGGACCGCCCCACCCGCCCGGGAGGAGGAATCGCCATCGTCCACAAATCCAACCTCCATCTGAGCACACTCCCTGACGAGCCCACAGACCTGATGGAACACCTTCACTTCAAGATACTGTCCAGCCCTACCACCACCCTCTAAGGAACCCTCATCTACCGACCCCCTGGACCCCGCGGACTTTTCGCCAACTCCATCACGGACAACATCTCCCCGCATGCCATCGCGTCCACCAACTACACCCTACTGGGAGATCTCAACTTCCACCTTCACAACCAACTGGGCCCCATCACCACATCCCTCCTGGACAACCTCCACAACATTGGACTCCGCCAGATCATGACCGAACCCACGCACTCAGCAGGACACACCCTCGACCCCCTCTTCACAACAGGTAAATCCATCACCTTCAGCCACACCACTGAACTCCCATGGACTGACCATCGATGCGTCCACTTCACCCTCAGAACACCCACCATCCACAGACACAAGCACCTGCTCCCACGAAGAAACTGGACCAGAATCACCGACGACCAGCTAACCTCATCACTCAGCAACTCCACCCCAACCATCACGGAAAATGACGACCTCAACACCGCAGCCTGAACCCGGCATAGATGGATCTCCGATAGCGCCAACACCATAGCCCCCCTCAAGAAAAACAACAACACCCACGCCAAGAAAGCCAGATGGTTTATCACCGAACTTCGAGAGTCCAGACACACTTGCCACCGCCTTGAAAAGGCCTGGAGGAACACCAAATCCACAGATGCCTACAACAACTTCAGAGCCGCCACCAACGCCCACCACCAACTCATCAGAAAAACGAGGAAAAAAGCGATTGAAGACAGAATCTTCACTCACGCACACAACAACAAAGAACTCTTCAACATCATCAAGGAGTTCGCCCAACCAACCAGCGAGTCCACCGACATCGCTCCCTCACAAGACCTCTGCGACAAATTCAGCACCTTTTTCCACCACAAATTCAAGAGCATCTACGACAACTTTGAGGAAGACAACCAACACGCTGAACCCTCACCAACCAACCCGACACCCTGAAGCCAGCGATCGACAACTGGAGAGCCCTCGCCACCGAAGACACACTGAAGACGATGAAGTCAATCCACTCCGGGGCCCCCACGGACCCCTGCTCCCACCACATTTTCAACAGAGCCGCCAACACCATTGCACCCATGCTCTGCCACACCATCAACTGCTCCCTGGCAACCGCCACGTTCCCCGACGACTAGAAACACGCTGAGGTCAACCCCCTCCTGAAGAAACCCTCGGAGGACCCCACCGACCTCAGAAACTACAGACCCATCTCCCTGCTCCCGTTCCCAGTGAAAGTCATCGAGAAAGCCAACAGCCAACTCCACAAATTCATCGAAGAGCACAACATCCTCGACTCCTCCCAATCTGGCTTCAGAAAAAACCACAGTACGGAAACCGCCTACCTCGCTGCAACAGACGACATCCACACCCTACTGGACAAAGGAGAAACAGCAGCCCTCATCCTCCTCGACCTCTCAGCGGCATTCAACACAGTCTCTCACCGTACCCTAATACGCAGACCCCACGACACAGGAATCGAAGACAAGGCCCTCAACTGGATCTGCTCCTTCCTCTCCGGCAGAACGCAGTGGGTCAGACTCCCCCTTTCCTCTCCGACCCTACACCTACCACCTGCAGAGTCCCTCAGGTGTCCTCCCTCAGCCCTACACTCTTCAACGTCTACATGGCTCTGCTCACCCCCATCGTCAGAACCTACGGACTCAACATTGTGTCATACGCAGACGACACCCACTCATCCTCTCCCTATCCAATGAACCCAATACCGCCAGACACAATTTTCGAGAAGGCATGGAAGCCGTCGCCAAATGGATGAAAAATAGCTGCCTACAACTAAATACCAACAAAACAGAAGTACTCATCATGGGCCCAAACCCCGACACATGGAACGGCACCTGGTGGCCCCCCACCCTCGGAAGCCCGCCCACCGCTACGGAGCATGCACGCAACCTGGGAATCATCCTGGACTCTGAGCTCAAAATGGACCTCCAGATCAACTCTGTCTCGTCCTCCTGCTTCCACACCCTCTGTCTCCTATGTAAGACCTTCAAATGGATCCCCCTCAAACACAGAAAGACCGTCACTCATGCCCTGGTCACCAGCAGACTCGACTACGGCTGCGCACTCTATGCCGGAATAAACAAAAACCTCACCCGCAAGCTACAGAACATCCAGAACGCCGCCGCAAGACTGGTCCTCGACCTGCCAAAACACTGCCACATCTCCCAGGACCTGTGCACACTCTACTGGCTCCCCATTGAAGCTAGAGTCACCTTCAAGATGCTCACCCATGCACACAAGGCCCTCCATGACACCGGACCAGCATACCTGAACAGCTGACTCAAATTCCACGCACCCCAGAGGACCCTACGATCTGCCCAGATCTCCTACGCTGTGATCCCCCGCACCAGAAAGACCAGATCGGGAGGCCGCTCCTTCTCCTTCCTCGCAGCCCGAGCCTGGAACGCCCTGCCGCTCCACCTCAGACAGACACCATCACTCCCCATCTTCGCAAGAAACCTCAAAACCTGGCTCTTCGACAGACCTCCCCCTTGATGGACTGGAGCCTGCTACCCCCCCCAGCGCCTTGAGACCCTTACGGGTGAGTAGTCGCGCTTAACAAACGCCTGATTGATTGATTGATATAAAGTGGGTGTTGGGGAAGCATGCGCATATAGTTACTAAAATAGATTTTTAATCACTCGTTTTAAACTAAACCAGCTCCACCATCTACTGACCTCCCCCTCTGGGTTTTTTCCACACACAGAAGATAGAGGTTCCTGTGGTTGCGACAATAGGTCTCCACAGGATACCCTACACTTAGTTTTTCTCTGTAAATATTTTACGTACCCTAGAGGAATGTTTCTCAAAGGGCTTTTAAAAGATTTGAGATGCAGACATGCTCGTGTAGCTCTATTGTACTTACAGCTTTTGCCTAACGTTCGCACACTCTTTTGTGTAACCAACTTTTTAAGATCTAAATTAAGGTCAAGAAGCTCTAAAGGTGACTTGGGGCCTCATGTAGGTAGCCGAATACCGGTCGGTAACGGCCGATTTTCGGTAATTATACCGTTACCGACCGGTATTTTGGCTTTTGAGATGTAGGGGGCTCATTTCTGCATTCGGTAATTTACCGAATCGGTAAAATTACCGAATCGGTAATTTTACCGATTCGGTAAATTCCGAATACAGAAATGAGATGTAGGGGGAGTGTGTGTGTGTGTTTTGGAGTCGGTATTTACCACCAACTATTAGTTGGTGGTAAATAATGAATGGATGTGTTTAAGCGTTTTAAAGCGCTTAGAAGTGTGCAATGTGGCAGACATACATGCCCTTAGGGCATGTATGTGTGCCACATGTGCACACATGGCCGTCTCAGGCGTGCAACAGGGTGTCAATGTGACACCCTGCCACCCTTGCATGTGTTCCCCCCATTACCGAATCGGTATTTACCGATTCGGTAATGAGGCATACCTTCCCATCAATGGGAAGGTATGCCTCATTACCGAATCGGTAAATACCGATTCGGTAATTACTGAATTATTCCGAATCGGTAATATTTACCGACCAATTACCTACATATCATTTACCACTTCATAAATACCGAATCGGTAAAATTCGGTATTTATGAAGTGGTAAATGTGTCCCTACCTACATATGGCCCTAAATCTCATAACAATATTTGCGAGATTGAACACTGCCATGTTATTATAAATGTAATGAATTGTTAATGACATATAAGGCTTCATTTATGGTCCTATTTGTAGTATCCCTGTGTTGCCCTTCTGTTCGTGTATTCCTCGCTTACGGCTTGTCAGACTTAGTTTTAATACTATTTAAAAAACTTTTTGTAGGTATTTTAATGATGTTAAGAAAACCAGTGGTGAACAATGAGTAAATGGACATTTGCGATTTTGCACACTTGGTTGATATGCCGCCAACAAATGATTTTGATGTGTTTTTACTATTGTCTCTTTTATGCCTGCATCTACTGCTGAATAAAGTTTATTATTATTATTATTACTAAACAGAATTGCACAATATGGAATCAGAGAACCTGGAATGAATCCCGGCTTCTCCACTTGACCAAATTGTGTGATCCTGGGCAATTGTTTTACTTCAATTTCCCTCTTTTATCTTCATTTTCACATATAAGAGGACCTCGAAATAAAAGACTTCAGGATGTGTGCTGTGCAAAACCTTCTCCTCTGTTTTGATTTAATCACTAATGGCATTGTTGTCAGGGTGGGGAAGCATGAATGTTTCTAAATTCATGTCTGAAAACTATCACTTAAAAAAAAGATACTTCTGAATGCACTGCTATAATCTGATTTACTAAGGTGAAACGGTTCTGCAGGTTAATGAAATGCATATTTTAAAAGCCCGCTGTCTTTCAAAACTAAAGTGATCCAACAGTTCAGGGGTGAAGTATACCTTAATTACTTATTTCCTGCAACTGCAATTAGCCTTTAAATTTTTGCTTGCTGTTTATTTAATGTTTTTTAATGGTGCTGAGCCAAGTGAACAGCAATCCAGTGCTACTGTGGCCCAGGGGGCCACATGTAAAGGTCATGAGGTCCGCATGTGGCCCCCGAGCCGTACTTTGAGTATCACAGGTTTAGAACTTTATGTTTTTTCCCAGTCTTTCATTGTCCTACTGTTGCTAAAAAGGGTTAGTTTGGGTAGGAAATACATTCTTATTAGTAAAGACAACCCCAATCACTGAGGTACCTTTAAAATATACTCCCTACTACTAAGGATGACACATGTTATGTTATGTTACAGGAATTTATAGAGCGCACGTATACCCGGGGGTGTCTTGGCGCTGGACATAACAGTCATACAAGAATACTTTGCCCCTAATGCTGAAAGAGCCAAGTTTTCAGTTGCTTCCTGAAAATCGTCAGGGAGCTAGCATTTCTGAGGAAGAACGAAAGGGTGTTCCACAATTTAGACGCTCCGTTATTGAAACTGCGTCCACCCCAGTGAGTTTTAAAAATTCTTGGAACAGCGAGTAATCGAGCTCCAGTGGACCGCAGCTGTCTGGTGGGACAATACCAAGAAAGATGATCCTGCAAGAAAATCGGACCAATACCATGCAAGGCCTTAAAGACAATGCACAGGGCTTTGAAATGAATACGCTGGGGTATAGGGAGCCAGTGGAGATAGCGGATTTCATTGGAGACGGAGTGATATTTAGGAATATCCAGTATGAGACGAGACGCTGCATTCTGGATCATCTGTAGTTTATGCAGATGTTGCTTCTGTGCGTTCAAGAAAAGGCCATTACAGTAGTCAAGCCTAGAAGAAATAAGGCAGGAGACTACTGTTCTCTTGGTGTGATTGGGGATGTAAGGAAAGATTTTCCTGATTTTCTTGATAAGAAAATACGATGCCGACACTACCGCGTTTGTGTGGTGATGGAAAGTGAGCTTAGCATCCATAAGCACGCCCAGGTTCTTTGCCTTAATCACCGGAGTGGGCGGGGAACCCAGCTCAACAGGCCACCACAGATCATTCCACGGGGGCTGAATGCTCCCGAAAATTAGGACTTCTGTTTTACTGGAGTTGAGCCTCAGGCAGTGTGCTGTCATCCACTTATTAATTGCGCTCATGCAATTCCTAAACTGCGGAGCTGGAGACTGTTGGGATTTGGAGGCTGCCATCACAATCTGAGTATCATCGGCGTAGGTGGTCAGACTGAAACCAAAATCCGGGATAAGGGGTGCTAGTTCAGAGACATATATGTTGAATAGTGTGGGGCTTAGAGAGCTCCCTTGTGGGACACCGCAGGGGAGTGTGTAAGAGTCTGAATTAAAACCATCCATGGATACGGTGGATGTTCGATCGGCGAGAAAGGAGGCTATAAGTGCGCTTGCTGAATCTCCTAATCCTAGCTTCTCCAAACGTCTCTGCAGAAGGCCATGATCCACCGTATCAAATGCCGCAGAGAGGTCGAGGAGCACCAGAGCTGCTGCACCTCCACCATCCATAACTGCCCTGATCTCCTCGGAGGCTTTGATCAATGCCAACTCTGTACTATGGTCCTTGCGGAAGCCAAATTGGGTGTGATCCAATAGGCCATTGGCATTGATAAACAGGGACAATTGGTTATTCATTATTTTGTCCACTATCTTTGCTGGCAGTGGCAGTCTGGCAATAGGCAGATAGTTGGAGGGGTTAGTCGCATCAAGATTGTTTTTTTTTAATAAAGGTAAAATGGAAGTCTGTTTCCAGCTAGTCGGGAAAACACCAGAAGAGAACATCAGGTTATAAATATCGGTGAGTGGAGAACTCACCGACTGTACCAGTTCTTGATAGACCCTTGGGGGGCAGGGGTCTAAAGGTGAACCCGACTTAGCTTGAAGAACAAAGTCTTTCACTGTGTCTATCGAGATTGCAGAGAACACAAATGGTGGATGCTTGTTAGTGCTGGGGCTGTTTGGGCATAAAACTGGACTGGGATCAGAGACCACCCTAAAAGCATTAAAAATATCTAAAACCTTAGATTTAAAAACCTCGGCCACCTCGTTGCAGAATTCCTGGTTGACCCTCCTGCCTGAGTTAGTGGGTGTCGAAAGCTTATTGATCACTTCAAACAGTTCTTTAGAAGAGTTGGCGGCGGACTCAATCTGAGAGGTAAAGTATCTTTTTTTTTCAGATATGAGGAGTTTTTTATAATTGGATAGTGCAGTCTTATACGCTAATTTCTGAGGCTCATCATAGTTTGTCCGCCACCGTCTTTCTAAGCGACGACAGTGCTGTTTTTCCAGACAAAGACAGTCGGAGAACCAGGGTGCGGAAGGTGTAGACCTATTAGCTGAGAGCGTCCTTTGAGGAATTGAAGCGTTCGCTGCATCCTGTAACCAATTAGTGTAGCTATCCACAGCCAGGTCTGCCTGATCATGTATGGAGGGATAGGAGGGTTCTAGCAGAGCAATAAAAGATGGTAAGTCTGCTTTATTCCATGCTAGCCCAACAGAGGCAGAGTGTTTACTGGCAACCTCCTTGGGTTTACTAGTCATGGGAAGCGTGAATTTAATTAAGGAGTGGTCTGACCAAGTTAAAGGAAGCGTATCCTTGATCATAAGACCCTGAAACGAGGAGAACACACCATCTAGTGTGTGCCCAGCAGTATGTGTGGGGGATTGCACTAGTTGTGAGAGTCCAAAAGAACCAAAACTATCCAATAGCTATACATGACTCCTACACCTTGTAGTCCTCATTGTCTCATGTAAGATTTCCTATACACTGATTTACACACGTATAATTCATTGTCTCTTTAAATATGTGTGTGATGTAAAGTGCTCTGACACCCTAGACTGGTATGAGTAGCGCTATAAAACAAGAACAAGACATGTATGTGCGAGAAGGGCTATGGAGAGATGAGAGGCACTGTTGGAAGGTGGTAGCGAGGGAATCTGTAGAAAGAGAGGTCATTAGGTGGGTGTCAAAGAAGATTGTCGCACCGGGTCCCACCAGCGCTAAAACCAGGCCTGCCAGAAAAGATAGCTGTCTTAAGCCATAGCAAGCCCTTTGGTAAGTCAGGTTCTCCTACCTGAAAAACTCCTTAGTAATGCAGCACATTGTGAAGCGGTTATTATTTTGTCATTTTTAGGTTGGAGCCTGCCAGTCAACGCAGTGGTCTGGTTGCAAAAGACTTATTAGGAACATGTTGATAGCTGAACTGGAAAGCAAATCTATCCATTGCTTTTCATTGGCATTATATGTCACTTATATGTTCTTGCTTTCTATTCAATGTTTTTATTTGTTTTAGCACGTCCACGTAGTCTTTGTCGCGCCCAGGGAGTGTAACCTGTTTACCGTCTCTCTGATTGAGTCCTGTTATTCTTTCTCAAGTGTCTGCTTTTCTGGAATTTTGTTTTCCTTTTTCTAAAACCATTTTCTGAGAGTTCAGGAGTTTCCATAATTCTCTGTGCATTCCCACTTCCCTCATCATATTTCTTTTCATAACATTGGAAAGCCAATAGGCATCCAAAGCAAGTCCTATTATCTTTGCTAATGCTTTTTAGGTCTCGGCTCTAGACAGTGCATGTGTTGTCTCGGAAAAGACCTGCTGTATATACTTTGAGGACTTTGGTCCCCTCATAGGCTTTCCATTTGCTGCCTTAATCATTGCTCTCCTAATCATTTCCCCATTTGTCCATGGCTTGCATGTGTCATGCCTCTTCCTGTGTTTAGCCCTCCCCGAGAGTGGGGACCACTTACTACTATCCATCCACTCCTCCCATTTAATGACCATTTTAGGAACTTTTTTTTCTTTGTTTAACCCCTTCAGCGCTGCGCGGATTCCCCCGCGGTGCTGAAGGGTTCGAGCGCGGGCGGGGCCATGACGGAACGGTTCCGTCATGAGCACAGCTCAACCGATGCTCATGACGGAATCGTTCCGTCATGAGCATGGAAGGGGTTAAGAGCCCACCTCGGGAGCTGTCATGTTTTCACTCAGCTCCCAGCGCTGCGTCGCTTCTGTAAACAATCCTGTAAATCATATTTTAACTCGTTTCTTGTCCCATCCCCCAATAACCCTCTTCCAGAAGCAGTTCATTGTGCAATATAGCTGTTATACAACAATGTGCAAATATATATGTTTCTCAGTTGTGTTGCTCACTGAGGGGGGGGGGGGGGGATTCTTGTAGCCATCCATTGGTAATTCGGTTTTCTAGTTAGGAAGTTTTTTCCTACACTGGCTACAACAAGCTTTTCATCCTGCCTGGGTTATTTCCGCTTCGACTCAACTTCACGCATTACAGCCTTTAAAATGCAAGATGAAACAAATTGTCGCTTGAAATTGCATTAAATGTGTCTCACAATGCAGTGGGTTCACAGAGTGCTAATTTTGTAGACAAAGTTTTTTAGCACGGACTGATTCAGAGAGATGTGATTTGAACAGCAGGTCTGTGAAGTGCCTGTGGGCGGTGTATGGGTGTGAACTAAGGGACACGCTTTCATTGTATGCTATGAACATTTATATGGCGCTTACTATGCCTGGCAAGGCACTGAAGCACTTTGCGGAAGGGCAGCACGTTACTCTGCATGATAGGATCTCCTTCCTCATTTCCACTCACAAATGTGGGCTTTGTTTTGTTGTTGCAAAGGCAGATACTAAGTTGTGTTGCCTTGGAACACAGGATGTTACCCCCTGCAAGTTTCAGAATGAATGCCTTTCTTTTCCGGAGTGTAGTAAGAATTTTTAGAAAACATGCTTTTTTTGTATTTCTATACGTGCACAAAGAAATGAAAAGAGGATACTGAAATCAGCAAGATAGGAATCCGGTGCAAAAAAGTGAAGTTTAGAAGTTATGTGAAGTTTATGGTACTGGAAGAGCTCGTGGGTTTAGTGCCACTGCCAAAAGTGTATATGTGATTTTTTATGTAATATGCTTGAAAAATATTAAAATCTTTCAGGGCAAGTTCGGTTGTTCAACCTACCAGTGTGGATAAAATTAGTTTTGGGTTACACATCATTCCTCATTAAAGTCAACCAGGAAAGCTTCCTGGCATCCATCGCTGGTTGCTTATAAAACAGGCTGCGGGAAGGGCTTGGTTCAGTTTACTGGATGGTCATTGTAAAGCGCCACATGCCACCAACTGCACTCCTAGAAGCAGCAGTGCATCTGCATCGTAAGCGTTTTGAGGTTTACAATGCAGCGCACAGTACATCATCAAACCCCTCCATTGTCTCCATCGGCTTACAAGGTCACGTGACTGCTTCATTTCAGCTGCCCTTCACTCACTCATTGTTACCCCCTCCCCACCCCTAAGATAGTTATAAAAAACAGGAACACATCATAATGCGCTCGCTGGTACAGGGAACAGATTTAAAAGGAATTCCTGAACTTGAAACTACGCATGCAATGATATCTGCATTTTTATGATCATTGGTCATTATACTTCTATCCATTCGGAAAGCTCAGAGGGTTGAGTGCCTGAAGCAGGCATGTGTGTGTAATATGCAAATCACAAGTATGAATTGCACTAAGGCAGACAGCACCTCTTGTTCTTGAGAGGTGACCAAAATAAGTATAATGACTTTACTAGGTAATTTTGGCAGCACTCGTTGAAGGGAATTGACACATTTCATATTGTGTTTTGCTCTGTATTAAACGGTACATTTAATTTGGGATGGCTTGTTCATGTATGCCCATGGTTACACAAAGCAGTAATGGCGCATCAGCTGCAGGCGCCTGTTAGAGATGTTAACGCTGCACGGGCAAAGGTTTCACTTCAACAATATCATTCATATAATTAATATCAGTTTAACAGCGAAATGCGGCAGCTGAAAAGTGACCTGGCACTATGTTATGTTAAATGGCTCTTGGTATAGCGCATGACTCGACCTGGAAGGGACATCTCGGCACTCTGACAGGCAGGAGATGAGAGAGGCAGCTAGTTAGAACAGCCACGTTTTGAGATGTTTTTTTAAAACCAGAGAAACTGGGATATACATGAATAGACACAAGAAGCCCATTCCAGTGGTGCGGGCGAGATAGGAAAATGCCCGTTCACCATATTCTGACATACGAATGCACCCAGGATGTAGCAGAAGTTGATTTTAAAATCTTAGATTCTGAACAGGGAGGTATGGAGTAAGTCTTTCCTGGAAATATTTTGGACCTAAGCCTGACAAAGATTTGTAAGTGAGACACAGGAGTTTAAACCGTGCACTATGTTACAAAAAGCCTGTCATTGTGCAGCAATGGGCATTATAGCATTTTAGTAACTTTTGATCTGTTGGAGCTAAATTCGGTTAAAATCTGAAATGTATGCAGAAGATCATGGGCTATGGGACATATGCAGCATATCCATCATTCTGCAGAAAATGCAGTAGTCACAGAATAGCATAACTGCAGTGGCCCTGCAAATACCTCTGCAGACGTCTTACAGAAGCTGTACCACAAAGACAAGCACACCGTTTGGGGTAGGACTTGCAGCCGCTGACATCATATTTGCAATACTTATCAAGGAGAAGGAGCAGAGATGTTGGCTTGTGATGCTGCTGAGAAACTGTGCCACAGAATGTAACCGTGCCACCAATGTGTCCAGTCAAAGTGTGATCTAATGATTTGTGCCACAGTGTGGGATATTTCCTACCAGAAAGCTGGTATTATTGGGCATTCCTAAGCTCAATTCAGGGCGTCAACAATCCTGAACTGGCACCTGCTGCATGAAGGGTCAACAGAGGCTGCAGCATAATGCAAGCATATTAGGAATGTATTTCTCAGAGAGCTTTGTTGTTGCTGATCATCTTCCCTTCATTGTTTCTCCTTTTAACATTTCTTATCCTTGATTTCTTTCCCAAACTTATTCAGACGCACTTGCACCCTCTTGTTGAATTGAATTAAAGCAGGTAGAACCTCCTCTTCAGACAAGACTTGTAAAATCCATAGAGTACTTGTGTCGTCCAGCACTTTCTGTCTGTTTAATTAACATACTTGACCAGGGGTTTTAATCCATTGAAAAGGACATCCAATACTGCTTGTAAATGTTTCTTCAATCATGGCAGGATGAGGGTCACCATAGCTTGGTATTGTGGATATTCCTCATCCTCTGGGTATCCGACCCACTTCCAGATATTTCCCACCACATTTTCATTGTCAGTATTCATACAGAGTGTAGTGCTGGCAACTCCTTCAGGAGAGCGGTTCTTTTGGTTCATTAAAGGTCCATTATTAATTAAATGCTTAGTTACTGCTGATTTAAAATTAACAGCAATATTCACTGGTTGCGCTGCTAAATCAATGAATGGAATTCAAAGAAAGGAAACACTATAGGGGACTATCCTTTTTAAAAGACCAAACTTGGTCAACCTACAGAAATAAATAGGTGTTTCCTATTAACTTAAGGAGGATTAATCCTTATTACCACAGACGTCTCCATATCAAGGTAATAAAGGACCCATGAGCACACTAAAGAAACTAATCAAACTACTCAGGAGACCCATTAAATAGGTATTAAACCTAAAACGTTGGTGGCACCATGTTACACGGTTCCTACAAATTTAATAGGACTTTGGATTGAATCAATAATACTTTATAGTACAGGAACTGAGTCATCTAATATCATCAGTAAATGTTGTTTTGGCCAGCTCACAGTACCGCATCTAAACTCCTCAACCTCCTGATTTATAGATGCTGTTGACAACCTCGAACATGACCATCCTTATTCCCAAGGAATTAATGGAAAACAATCTAACCCTTTTGATTATCACTTCTGCATGCCCAAAGTTTCACAGAGAAGAGACAATAATAAATGTTCAAATGTTTATTGAAAAGATCTAATTCTTGTAAGTAAAATATGAACTGCAATTATCAGACAGATGAGACACATCATTGTTATAAGCATTATTAGAATGGTGAAAAAAACAAATAATTCAACCATGTTGATTATTCCTAATATTACTCCTATCTGTCACTAATACCACTACACTAGCAAAAGTATGGTAGGAGTACCCTTCTGCCAGACCCAGGTGGACGGATCCAACCCCATACCTTGGTGTAATATCTCAGGAAGCCGGCCTCAGTGGATTAACGAATGCCCACCGTCTGAATGCGCAAGCCGACACACATCTGCCTGCACAGCTATCTTCCTTCTTAGAATGCATGTTGGGGCCTGCAGAGCTGCATCTCGTTCACAGCTCTCTGCAGCTTCCATGATACCTCCGGTGTGAAGTGGCTCTGACCTGAATTCAAAACGGACGCTGTTTAAATAATAAAACACCGTTCGTATCTCATTCTGCAAGAGACACAGAACAACAACTTTACTTAGTCTGGGTAAAAGAGTTGTCACCTACAAGCACAAAATAAAGTAAGGATATCACATTCTAATATGTATCCATGCACCTAACAGCGCAGACTTTAGAACAACAATGTCTAACGGTAATAAATGCATGCGTGGCATTTTGTCCTGTTAGTTGAAAACATGTTCAAACCCTCATCTCAAAAAGATTTTGAATGATAAGGGAAAACTAAAATGGATACAAAATGTAATCCATATACAAAGAACCTCCATGCCACAGGGTCCCAGAACCCCGAAGGTCCCATTGAACACTGAAAATTGCTGTATTTTACTACCTCAATAGCAG
Organism: Triturus cristatus; assembly: GCF_964204655.1. Taxonomy (NCBI): domain Eukaryota; kingdom Metazoa; phylum Chordata; class Amphibia; order Caudata; family Salamandridae; genus Triturus; species Triturus cristatus. The sequence goes on along the minus strand of NC_140591.1, from coordinate 1,237,324,910 downwards.
TCAAAGGGGCCTTTGCTTGCTTGCTTGCACCAGGGCCTGTGGCATACTTGCTATGCTACAGTGCCCAACACAGTTTTGTTTCAACACAGGTGCTTCGTGACGGAAGATGTTAAATTTATTCAACGAAACAGTACTACTAATTTTGTTGATAGCGGGATAAAAGGCAAAGCTGTGTACAAAGCCAATGTTAATAGTATTCCGTAGCAGGCACATTAGATCACTGTGCTTACTTTCCACGTTATTATAACATAAAAAAACCTGTATCCGTTATGAGGGACTGAAGAGGGCAGTGGAGTCATTGCGAACTGGCTGCGTTAAGAGGAGGGATTTGAAAGTTAAAGTGAATGACTAGAGAAGGGAAAGTGCAAACTGGGGTGCCAGAGAACGTTGCTTCTCATGCTTCAGACATCAGACGCACTGCAGCGTTTGTCTTGTAGAGGTCAGTGTGTAACTGAACACGACCCGCTCGGAAATCCCTGGATGAGGATATAGACATGCAGTGCTTAATTTGTAAAAGAATAAGTAGCGGTGCCCAAAGCTTTGCTCAGAAGCCCGTGTTCAGCACTAGTAAATGCCAGGGCGCCAAATAGCAAGGCTGCATAGTCTTCAATCCACCTCATGTCTCTATAATCCACTACCAGGCACCCCATTCCACTTTATCTCACTCTTGCAGGTTCCTGCTTTCTCCCTTTGTGACAATTGTTTCATCTTTCTCTTCCTCATTCTTCCCCCTTCATGTGTATTTGTCTCTCTCTCTTGGGAAATGTCCAATCAAGAAAAATAAGTACTGGTCACCACAAATGAGTGCCAGTGGCCCCCATGGCAACCACTGGCTCAAATTAAGCACTCTAGAAATGGTTTTCAACAGATGGAACAGTTAAGTGCCTGCCTCAAGGGAAAGAACACAGAGGACCTGAGAGATGATGCACAGAGCGGGAACTCCAGATAAATTAAAAGAGCAGCAGAGATCTGAACACGGAGACATACACACTGGAAGTAGGGGCACGAGAGGTGCTGCAGCACCCTCAAAATAACTAGGCAGGAGGTCAGAAGCTGAATAAGCAGTAAAGAAGCCTTTTTGATTATATCTTGTCACATTTGCTTGGTTTCAAAGACAGAGGTCAAATGTCAGGCTATGTGACAAATCTCTGCTTATTCTTTTAACATGGAGATTGATGTTTACTTTCTCCGACTGCAAAGTCAGAGGATTTTGTAAAGTGAACTATGTGACAATCTTGCTGTGGGATGTCATTTTCTTCTAACACACAATAACACTTAAATACCTGCAAATGAGTTATATAAATATAAATCAGCAGGTAGGAACGCATAAATTATGCACATTGTTTATTCTGAAGTGTGATAGAAACCAATATTTTAATAGGATCTAAACAAATCAAGGTACTTTATTTAGTGATGCGCAAATGATATTCAGTGAAACTCGATTTCCACACATTGTCGTTTGTGCTTTATCGTCTCCAAAACTGTAGTCTGGTCAATTTTAATAGCCATTTCAATAGAAAATGTGCAGCCTGTAAATGTCAGTGTGTGACTAATCATGCTTTAGTGATGTGTTTGTGTCAGTGTGCTCCAAAATGCCCCACCGGCTACATACTACACCCTTACCACACCCTTGCCGAATACAATTGCTACACTTGTTCTTTGTGTGATTCTTGGATTTTTCACAATCCCAATATCTTCAGTTATGTAACAGTTAAGATAGCAAGGAGAGTGCCAATGATAGCCCAGATCACAAGCAATGAAAATGCCCCGGCCTCACTCCAGGTAGAAAAATGCAGCCATAACTGGGCGGCATGAGGCTGTCATATCCCCTGCAGCATCTTCTACACTAAGGACAGATAAGCCTCTGGATCATCTGAAGCACATATTTTGCACATAGGAAAGCATTGAATTTAGTGAAATTACCACAGGTAGTGATTTGTGAGCAGCATTGGATAAAACAAAAGGTAGATAACGAGACAGCAGAAATAGGGGAGAGGAGATATTGAGGGGGATTCTACAACCCAGGATTTCTTCATTTCTATATCTGACTTCATGGCCCTGATTACATTCCTGTTGTTTAACAATGTTCCCTTCTAAGTAGCAATGCACAGCATTTCTATGAATAGAAATGCACAGTTTTTGTCTGGGTGAGAGGTAGATGTGTCTCCTCCTGCCCCCAGAGCACAGTATGGCGCACAGTCGGTTTTCAGGTGGCGATAGAAGCAGGGCATTGGATGAGAAAAGGACAGGGTGGATCAATGCAGCTCAATTCAGCTGAAAACTGTCTGGAACCAAATTTGCAAAATGTGAATCAAGCGTGGCATCTGGAGTCGAACTACATGGGGCCCTGTTCTTGGCGGGTACCATTTCACCAATTGTACTGCATGGAAATATGACCAGAGACCCAGGACAGGCTACACATTGGTACTAGAGTGTGAAGCATAAGTGCCCAAATAATAGTTTCAGACGAACATGGGACATTCCCTGCGCTGTTACATGTCAATTCTGAGAAAACATAATCATATATTCCCATGTATTATAAGGATTATTGTTTTAAGTACTTGTATGTTGAAGCGTGCAACGATATATTTTATAAACAAATGTGGATGTCGCTTCTTATTGGCTTGAAGTATCCATTAGCCTTAAATATTCTTGTTAAATTTCATGGCTTTAGTAGGCCCAGAGGCCATGTTACTCCTGGTTGCATATTTGCACATTTCTGCAAAGTATAACCTCATTTTCAGTCCTGTCAACGGGAAGCGGGATTTTGGGAGAATAATGAGCTCAGCATTCTATTCTTGAACGATATCTTCTCCTCTGGGATGTCACGCGCTTCCTCTGGGATATGATCCCGCCACCTGCTCATTTTGCTGAAAGTAACACGTTTCTGACATGTGATTAGGTTCCATAGACTTATATTGAGAGAAAACCTATTTAAACATGCAAACCCATGGTATAGGGCGAGCAATCTCTAGAAATAGTGTTGTAATTAGAAAGATAGGCAGGAGTGTCAGGACTTGAAGCCCAGACCCTTGAAGGATGAATATCTGAGAAAAAAGACCCTCTTATTTAGCCACCTGACCCCTTCACAAGCCTCTCAGATAGTGCTTGAAGGTTTGTCAAATGCAAGGAGATCTTTGAGTGTGAGTGCACAATACCTCCCACCCCACTCTGTGAGGTTAGTTAGAAGAAATATAACTGAAGGGAATCCTGTCCCATTTGCTGTTGCCTTCCCTTACCCCTCTCCACAGCATGAGCTGCAGGTGGAAGGTCTACAGACCCTTTCCCTCTTCCCTGTGTCTGAGTGAACCATGAGTTAGTTAGGGGGGCCAGAGAATTTTAAAGTAGCTTGTCCACACCAAAAAGGACCTTTGCCCTTAGTATGTACCAACAATATTGTAAATGCTTGTGCAAATTTTTATAAAAGTGTGTATCTCACTAATGAGTATTGGAAGAATTCCTTTCCTTGCCAAGCTACTTTCAATATGAAAGATTACCCAATGCACAGAAAAAACTGAAGAAACCTAAAAAAAAAATAGATACTGAACAATGAGCCCTCTTCATACAATGACATGAGGAGGTACAGAATCTAAGCACGAATCTTACATCCAAAGTATGAGAGATGCCCAGGAGAAATTAGAATCCCAAATTAGTCACCTTTGGTACAGAGTTAGGGCTTGTGCTCCAATTGCTCTGTACCCTCCATATCTATATCCCCAGAACACTGAACCACAAGAAAATAAAAACAAGCATTTGCAATGCAATAGGTCTTGCATTTGTTGGACTCGGAGCTATTGGCATTGTAAATTGCAATGTTTTTTTTGTTGTTTGCAGGGTAGTGATTATTTAAAGAACAAAGTGCATGCGATAGCATATTATAAGCTTGTTATGTCTATGTTAACATAAAGGGGTGTGAATGAATGAATGAAAATACAAAATGAAAAAAGGTTCTTAAAATGCAGGATGAAATGTATAGCAGGTGACAGGGGCTGCCCATTATTTAATAAAAATACATATTAAAAACAAAGCACACACACACACAGAATGTGAAACCTGCGAACTTCAGGAAAGTGGTTACACTTTCCCAGGTGCTGCTGGCCACACCTCACTTCAGGGCAGTAAACGTTCTAGGGCCCTCCGGAGGTAGGCTTATCACACAGGTGGCATCTTTCAAGCCCAGTCACTTCAGACACTAGCGGAGGCACGACAACCTTGAGTCGATATGGAGGCAGGGCAAGTTCCCCACCAACGCCATGCACACTACAGTGAACTAGGTGGGTATTCTGGGGTAGAGCTGCCCAACAGTAACCATGATATAGATGCCTTTTAGACATGGAACTTGTGTTTGTATTTACAGCAACTTAATCCAAACATAATCAGGTAATTGACTGTGGAAGGAGAAACTGATGAGATGACGCTGCTACCCGCAGATCACACTCAGATCTCGGCAACTAATACTTAACTCACTGAGCTATCTTGCCAGACTGATAACTTCAACCCCTGGCTCAAAGTAAGAATGCGTTCTAAAGGATCAAAGTGCAGAATAGGGGTTTGGTGGACATGAGACTACGGTGTAGATTTACTAAAATTTTGCGCTGTGTTTGTGTCACAAAGTGACACAAATTGGCGCAAAATCTTTTTTTCGCTATTTACTTTCCAGCGCTAAACTTGTTTAGTGCTGAAAATGACGGAAAAGTAACGCAAAGCCGTGCATGGGGCTGCTTCGCGTTACTTTGCACCATGGGGCGTACCCAAAGTGGAACATGGGCGTTCCCATGCAATCACCCAAGGTTTCTCACGCTAAACCCAATTTACTAAATAAAGTAGATTAGGTTTAGCGTGAGAAGACTGTGCCCTTTTCAAGTAGGCGCACGGAAGGAGAAATGCTTTAATGTCTCCTTCCTTTTTGCATGCGTGCTGCACTGCGCAGCAAGCATACAAAGTGGGAAAAACTTAGCATTGTGTATGGGCATCGTATTTCGTACAGGAAGGGTACCCTTCCTGTACAAAACCTATGCTAGACTAATGCACACACCCTAGCGCTATGGCGCTAAGGTGTGTGCTTGGTGCACGGCAGCTGTAATCAGTGCCAGCGCAAGGGAAAGGGGAGGAGGGAGCCATTTCTCTGAAGATATGGTGCTCTTCTGCTCCCTTCCTGTCGCGCAATGCAGCGCAGCCTCGCGGATTGGCTGCGCTGCACAAATATTTTGTAAATCGCCCCCCTATATGTCTTGCACAAAACACAGGTCAAAGGCTTTCGCAGTTTTGCCACTTAAATGACGTTTATTGGTGACTTTAGCTTTAACACCAATGACCGATTTGGAGGCCCACTGGATATCAGCGGAAGTGACGCTGTAGGACTTGGTTAAATTTCCAAAGGGGCATATGATGCCAGCAAAATGACTCAGCTGATCATAGAACTCCCACTAGTGTCAGTCAACACTAAAAGTCCCCCAAAATAATAAAATAAACATATACAACACTTCTTCGCTGCGTGCACCGCTTTGGGAATATGTAGGGGGTCTAGTAAGTGGATTTATACAAAATATGGTTACAGATAATATCAATTAATTTATGAACGAGAACTAATGGAATATGACTAAGACATAAGTACTGTACAGAGAACCACGTGACCTCGGCTCTGACCAATGGCTTTTGCCCTCTGCCCTCACGAGAAGACAGTTGCAGTAGAACCACATTCCGAATTTGCTGTTGGGTCTTAAAGCCAATGACAAAACAAGATGCCGGGTAGGTGACCCCAGTCTGCCCCCCTATCATTATTTTAATGACAACATGCATGGCAAGCTGCAGATTTCTACATACTGCTTCCAGCTTCAAATGGTTATTAACAGCCCATTAAAAGTAATGCATTTTTACTCTGCAGGACAGATGGAATTATCATAACACTGTCATTGATGTTAAGTGGTGAAATAAACCATGCAAGTATGACCTGGGCTGAAGTTAAATTATTAAACCAATGCACGCTGCTTACGTGCATGCGAATCGCTTAAAAACACCTGAAGTATATACGGCACACATTTTAAGGCAAATAGATCGAGCCGTGCATAGGAAAGGAAAGGTGCACAGTCGCCATTGAAGATGAAACGTGGCGGGTCGCGCTTGTTTGAAAATGTTGTGCTATCCTGCTTAAGAAAACATAATCTTAAAAAAAGAATTTGTCGAGTCTCCCATAAGAAATGAAAGGCTTGGGGTCACCATTGTTAAAGATAAAGCGCTGTTTAAAAAAAAAAACAATAACATGTAGTCGCCGGCCGTGGAACGAAGAGAAGTCTTTAAAAGATAACGTGTGGCGTCCATGATCAGGCACCACACTGAGCCAGGAAAACATGTGGACTCTGTTTTGTGCAAGCGAGAGGGTGTGTTATGTCTGCAACAGCAGCTAGGAGAAAGTAATTAAGAAAATAGTGCTCACACAGTGTAAATAACACATACTGAGTAAGAACACATGTAACAGGGGCAGACCTTATGGGAGGTTACATCAGAAGAAAAGGACTTATGAAGAAGGGACTACTAAACAATTTAACCAATGGAATTTTTTTTTTTTTAAAAGACAGTCAAAGGAGCCAACAAAATACATGGGCGAGAAAATGGGCGGAGCTCAAATCCCATATTCAGAATACAACATGTCTCGAAAAGATCTAACAAAACTGCCCCAATAATGTGTCTAATGCGCCAGGTCTTCCCAACTAATGAGGTTATCATCAAGTTGCCCAGAGTCCTCACTTCGAACTTTTGGATATCCAGAGAGGTTCAGACTGTGTCATGTATACCCTAATCTCAATAGATCAGAAGAGCCCATAGGTGGATTGTGTCATTGATTGTCTCTGTATCAACGTATGAGTTTGAAGTGACACACAAATTCGGGCTCTTATAGATGCCAATGGATTTCTTAACTTGAGCCAAAACCCCCATAAAAAACAGGCAATATGTCTAAAAACTTTTAAATGATTTGTAATTGCCGGAGAATGTGGCAGTGATGAAGTGTGCAAATGTCTCTAGGTTTTTTGTTGGACTAGTTAATGTGATTTAACACCGGAGAACACTCCTTTAAAATCACCTTCTTTTGAGTATTGTTTCCTTAGAGACTGTTGTTACACAAGCGCCACCTGCAAGGAGCTCATGCATATTTAACTTGTGAGTCACAAGCCTATCCTTGGATGCCCCTAGACTAGACTGGTAATTGTTATCCAGAATACATGGTTCCTGGTATGAGACACTTTGATGATCATCGTTTAGAACAAGGAAGAGATAGGCGAGCCATTTCACCACTAGGTTCTTTTCTGCTGTAGTTCCCATGTATGTGATGACGCTTGCTTTGAAATAAGAAGAAATGCAGTGATTTTAGAAGAAATAGCTAATTCAATCACAATTGCTTTGAGGATAGTGACTGTCCAACTGGGTGCCCATGCCAAAATGCTAATTCAAAATAGGATGGCATTGAATTAGCTGTTAGCAAGCAAGGGATGGGGTTCCGCTCTATTATAGGTACTGAATGTTGCATCCCTCTTCCCAACACTTCTCATGGTATACGTGAACAGGCAGATAAAATTAAGGTAAGCATCAGAAAGCTACACAAAATACAGAATGGACCAGATCTAAGGCCCAATAGTAGGACCAGGTTCCATAGGAAATTGATTTTTTGATTTGCTAATAACATTGTCACTTTTTGACAAATCTTCACAAAGTTCTTTAAAAAAAGGTTCATCCACCACAGCTCCTTCATTGAAAGTTTTGGGGTGATCTGTCAAGTAGAGGCGGAGAAAAACTAGGGGGGGTCCCAAAACCCATTTCTCCATGCACTTTCTCATTGGAAATTAAGACCCAGCTACTGACAAAACTGCTGAACAGAATTACACCATATTTGACTTACGCTAGATCTTGATCCTGAATGTGTGCTTTTTTGATTTGGTGTAAATCTGTTCAGTAGTTTCTGAGATATTAAGGTTCAAAATTTATAGGTGTTTATCGACTTAATACATCCGAGGTACTCCTGCGGGTCAGCGCTGGGAAAAAGCCAGTTTGTTCGGTCAGTCTTAAAGGCAGTGCAAGGCGTGAGGGTTGTTCGCATGCGATTGTCCGGGTGAACGACCTGGCCACATGTCAGGTCCAGCAGCCAACTCCACGCAACATGGGGTAAGCTTACTTATGTTAGATAACAAAATCTTACTTTACATTTAAAACAAACTGAAATTCCATGAAAAAACAAAAGGTTAAAGTGATGTTATAGTTAGGCATGGTAGTAATATCTTTGCATTTTTTTTTTAAACTCTGAATTTCACTGAAAAACTAAGGTTAAAGTGACATTGTAGTAGGTCAAAATATCAGTTAATTTACATTTTAAAATCCAAAAACACTGAAATACATCATTTATATTTAAATAAAGTAACTATAACTCTCAAGCTCCCCATGCACTGCTTATTACCTCACATATTGCATCACTCATGACCAGTGGTTGAAGTGTATAAAAAAATGTATGGGAACAGTGATCCTGAGTGCAATAAGTGCAGGTCAGCGGGTGTAAGGGCGGGGACAGAGACGTGGCTAATAAAAACAAAATAACCTTAAACAATTGTCTTCACCTTTTACCTACAGATAACTACATATAAAACGCACACCTTAAATGAAAAATAAATGCAACTCAAATTTGTCTGTGGGAAAAGCATTTTGGTTGGTTAATGCAATCACTTCCTATGTCTGTGGGTATAATCGGGCAGTCACTGATGTGAATCCTGGTCGGTTTACTGGGCAAATAGTGACATGTATTTATAGTGCAGAGAGGTTCAAACCTGTGACAGAAAGGACTGTGAATATGTAAAAAAAATAAAAAAAGTGGTACACACAGTAATAACCCATTGGGTCCCATGGACTTAATGATTACGTCCTCGGCTCTGGTGCTCCTGTGCTGATGACATAACCATTACATCCAGGCACCCACCAATGGGCTCTTGTGCTCCCCGTGGCCCACTAGCTAAGGGGCCCCCACCTGGGATGACAGTGGAAGCGCATCCACTGCAACGCCCGACGGCCCCCCCTGGTGATCTGATATCGGCACGGCCGCTCCCTTTATGTTAATATATTGCCCATTTCTCCCCTCCTTGGGGGAAGATCGGCCTTATCTGTTTAGGCCCATCTGCTCCAAGGGGGGGCAGAAAACCACTAGACACGAGAGAAAGTTTCTGTGTGTGTGAACTGGAGTTCAGCTGACGGTCTGCCTGTACTTGGTGTGTGTGGGTTAGCACTTGGCTGGCGTGTGCGTGAAGAGGTGCTTGGCTGGTGGTGTTCATGAAGTGGCGCTTGGCTGGCATGGTCTGCCGTTTGGCTAACTATGTCTGTGGCTGGCATTTAAATGGCGATTGGCAGAATTCATAGTGTTCTAGAATGTTAACAGTTTTATTTTTTGTCATCATTTTTATTGTACTGTAATTGCCTTTATGTAGTGCTTATTATCCCTGATGAGGCGTCAAAGTGCTTTTTCAGCGAGTAGCACGCCACTCCGGAATCAATAAAGGATTATTGGTGAATTAGTATAGTGAAATATGTAAGTAAAAATAAAAATAAAAAATTTACAAAAAAAACAATGTAAGTAATTTGAGTGGTGGATATGTTAGTCAGTTATTTGGATTGAGAAGGATAGTGGAGGGATAGAAGAGGGAAAAAGGTTTGCATTTACATAGCACTTGCTACCCCTGATGGGGTGTTAAAGTGCTTTTTCGACAAGTAGCACGATACTCTGGAACCCATAAAGGACTTGTGGTGAATTAGTATAGATAAATATGAAAGTAATTTGAGTGGTGGATATGTTAGTCAGTTATTTGGATTGAGAAGGATAGTGGAGGGATAGAAGAGGGAAAAGGATTTGCATTTATATAGCGCTTGCTACACCTGATCACATGTTGAAGTGCTTTTTTGGTGAGTAGCATGCTACTCCGGAACCTATAAAGTATTAGTGGTGAATTAGTATAGTGAAATATTAAATTAATTTGAGTGGTGGACATGTTAGTCTGATATTTGGATTGAAAAGCATAGTGGAGGGGTAAAGGATTTAGAAATCTTTTTTGTGTTTGTTTTGGACATCATAGCAGTAGGAGGAGTCTTGGGATGAGTAAAAGGGATGTGGAGGGGAAATAGTAAAAGACGTATGAGATGATGCAAGGAGGAGTAGAGAAGGGAAGAGTCTAGAAACGGTTATTTTGGGGATCATAGTAGTGGTATGGGGTGTGGAAATGTACCCAAAAGTGAGCACACCAGTGCAGGGTCACCCCCTCGTCCACGGGTCCAAAGATTAACAAAAAGAGATTGGCACTGGAGTTGAAATAAAATAACACGTTTATTAATCACTCATGAGTGGGACCACATCCACAGAACACTCTCAAGTGCTGCAAGAGGTAGTACACTGAACTCACAAACCATCGTTCTTATATACTGGTTTTCTGCAATGTAAGCATGTGGACAGAAATGGAAAGAACAAGTTTTAGAAATAGCTGTCAGCAAACAAGGACAGATGGATGACTATGTGGTCAGCAAAGTGGGAGGGGGAGCAGGAATGCTTGCAGCAGCAGTAAATGGTCGACAGTTAACATCTGAGACCAGGTGCACTGGCAGCTACAAACCTCCAGCACGTACATTGCTTAGCCATGTCAGGAGGTCAAACTAAAATAGATGACACAAGCAGAGTGAAAAGGCAAACAGCAGAGTACGAAAGAATTACGAAGGAAACAAAATGGACAGCACAGTCAAAATGGCTGTAGCTTATGGTAAGTAAAATATTACACGTTTCCACAGGGGTTGTGGATGAATGATAGAGTGGAGGTAGAGTATATATTTAATAGAGGTATAGGGTGAGAAATAGGGTAGTCCATTGGAAAGAGTATTAGAAAGAGGTTTGAAATGAGTCAAAGTTGAGGTAGAGGATATATTGAGAGCAATTTAGGGTGAGAAATAGGGTAATGCATTGGATATGCTGCATTAGAAGACAAGTATTAAATATATAGATCCATGAGTACATGGAAGGTATATAGATGCATAAAGGCCGGTAGCAGGTGTAGATTAAAGATGCATTAAATAAACTCCAGCTTTCAAGTGTTGTTGTACCTAAAATTAATTTTATGTCTTTATTTATGTATATACATATACAAGTAATCATCACCTCTAAACCGGCGACTTTTTGGGAAGAATACCGGCTCCTCTGAAGGGGACGTCAAATACCAAACAGCAACACCCACACCACCGAATCTGGGTTGAGGGAGAGGGCAACGGGGCAGATGAAGAGGAAGAGGGAGGGGAGGAGCAAACAAAGAAGGAAACGAAGGAAACAAAACTGCTAGCTCCAAGAACAAACAATAATGGATACAGATATGGTAAATAGAACCATCATCAATTTGTCTGAATACTCTCTCTCTTTTCTGGATAAGAAAACCTTGTGTTTAGGCTTGACTTTTTGCCCTACCGAGCTTTTGAATTATTCTAATACTCGTGTGGACTTGTATAAGTTCAGTAGAAAACTTAAATTACAGAAGTGGCATGCCCTAAAGAAACCGATAATAGGCACTGTTCCTATTGTTCCAACAGATAGTTAAGTTAACCCCTTCAGTGCCACGCCCTTTCCCCGCCCTGTGCCGGCCGTTACATTAGCGGGTGGGGTTTATGACGAGCTGGACTCGTCATGGGCACAGCGCAACCGCGGCCCATGACGAGTCCAGCTCGTCATGGGCACTGAAGAGGTTAAGCCCGTCTGCGCCCGTCCGCGACGGGCAGGGACCAGGGGCCATGGACTCTGCTGCTCTGCAGGTGTACACTTCTGCCCAACTGTACTCTTACAAAGTTGCTCTACCTCTCACATCCTCATTACTGCAACATCTTCACACGCTTGGCATTTTGGTCTCTGATTCCTCTCCCCTGTCTGATCCTCTTGCTCTGTCTTCGACCCCTTTTTCTAATATCGCCTCTGCTTGCCTTCTTAACACCCGGTCGGCTGTGAAACATCAACTGGAATTATGTAACCTTTTGCACACTGAGTCCCTTGATTTTTTGTTTCTCTCTGAAACTTGGTTTTCGTCTGACTCCCTTCCTGATATCCTGGCCATCCTCCCCTCTTCCTATTATGCCCTCCGGTCGGATCGTCCTGACGGCAAGATGGGTGGAGGTGTGGCCATGATTGTTCGCTCCAGCTTACAGTTTCAGCTTCTTCCCCATTCTTCTATATCTAATGTGGATTTTTTGGTTGCTCGCTCACTCAATCTTCCTGTTCCTCTCACGGTTGTCCTCATGTATCGCCCCCCCCATCATATCCCTTCATTCGTTGCCACCCTTCAGGAACTTCTCGCCACCCTTGTGGTTAATAACTCCTCAGTTCTCCTGTTGGGTGACTTAAATTTTTGGCCGGGTGACCCCAAGGAGGACTTGTCCTCCAAGGATTTCTCGGCCACCCTTCAGTGTCTCAATTTCCATGCTCACGTTACTGCTCCTACCCATGTTCAGGGCCATATCCTTGACCAAATTTGGTCTTTAAGTTGCACGCTTTCCCCTCCTAGCATTTCCCCCTGCATTTGGTCTGATCACTTTCTCATTTCCTTTTCTATCACTCTCGGTGTTCCTGTTAGACCCTCTTTACCCAAAAATCTTGTCGCACGCAATTGGAATCGGGTTGACTTAAATTCTCTTTCTCTTTCTCTTGTCTCTTCAACTCCTGATCTTTCCGAACTCCCCCTGGATTCTCAAGCTGTAGCGCTCAGCACCTGGCTGTCTTCCTCCTGCGACCAGGTTGCCCCGCTTAGGAAAACTAAGGCCGTTCGTCCCTACGACGCCCACAAGTGGTTTGACACTAATCTCAAAACTCTGAAATTGGATCTGAGACTCTCTGAGCGTCATTGGAGACGTAACTATTGCCCCGTTCTCCGGGCCCAATATAAACATCTTCTCTCTGAATATAAGCGAGCCGTTCTTTCAGCCAAAACCAAATATTTTTCTGAGAAAGTGGCCCTATCCGCTAACAAATCCAAGTAGATTTTCTCTCTGGTTAAAGATCTGGCGTTCTCAGACCGTTCCAATTCCACTCTCATCCCCTCATCAAGACCTCTGCTCTTCTCTCAATGATTTTTTCATTGAGAAGATCGTTAAGATCAAGGCTAACATTCCCATGTGTCCCCTTCTTCCCGCTACTCCTTTTTTTTCGGTATCTTCTTCTTTTTTGATTCCTTCCCTCCTATCTCTTTAGACGTATTTCTCACATTGTTGATCAAGATCAAGTCCGGTTTCCCGGCCGATTGTGCCCCTGCCCGTATTTTACGAGCACTATTTACCAACTGTCCTTCTGCCCCTCTTTCTTTTCTCAACACTTCTCTTGCTCTGGGTTCAGTCCCATCATCCTTTAAATCTGCTATTGTTTTGCCCATTCTTAAAAAACCCGGCCTAGATCCTTCACTCCCCTCTAATTTTAGGCCTATCTCCCTTCTTCCCTATCTTGGCAAGATTTTAGAAAGCTATGTCACTTCCTGCCTTTCTGCTTATATCGAGGAGAACCATCTCCTGGCCTCCCATCAAGCAGGTTTCCGTTGAGGCCACTCCACTGAGTCTGTGGTTCTTGCGGTCCTCAACGAGTTAAAATCTAAGGCGGACTCTTCCCTCCCTCAAGCTTTGGTTCTCCTCGACTTGTCTGCTGCGTTTGACACGGTCGATCATTCCATCCTTCTCGACCGTGTCAGCGCGGCGGGCATTCGGGGTTCTGCACTTTCTTGGCTCGCCTCTTTTCTTTCTGGCCGTTCTCAGGCAGTTCACTTGCTTGGGTTTTCTGCTCCCTCCCGTCTGGTTTCCTGTGGGGTCCCCCAAGGTTCCTCTCTTTCCCCTCTTCTCTTTAACCTATACATCTACTCTCTTATTTCTGCTCTTCTTGACCTGGGGGTCTCTGTGTATAACTACGTAGATGACCTCCAGCTTGTCTTTGATCTTTCTTCTTCATCTCTGTCTCTATCGAAATTTCACTCTACTCTGTTCTTTATTTCTGAATGGATGAGCTCCAACCATCTTAAACTTAACCCGGCCAAGACCGAGCTGGTCTTGACGGGTGGCTCATCCAGCCCTTGGTCTTCTGCCTTTTGGCCTCTGTCTTTTGGCTCTCTTCCTACTCCTGTTTCCTCAGTTAGAACTTTGGGTATTCAGGTCAGTCATGACCCTTCCATGCACTCTCAAATTAGCTCTGTTGTTTCTTCTTGTTTCCTCTCCCTTCGGCTTATCCGAAAGATCTCTCGTTTCTTTTCTTCAGACGCTCTCAAAATCATTATCATGGCTCTGATTACCTCCCGCCTTGATTACGGGAATAGCTTGTACGTGGGCATTCCTGCTTACGAAACACGCCGTTTGCAAGCTATTCAGAACCAGGCCGCCCGTCTCATTTTTCACCTCTCTAAAACTCATCACATTACTCCTCTGCTTAAATCTCTTCATTGGCTTCCTGTTTTTCAGCGGTCTCTTTTCAAAATGGGTTGTCTTGTTTTTTTAGCTCTTGCCCGCTCAGCTCCTGCTTTCATCTGCTCTCTTATTTCTTTTCACACCCCCGTCCGTACTCTTCGTTCTTCCACTTTGGCCCTTCTTAATGTTCCCCGCTTCCATAAATCCAGAACTGGAGGCACACATTTTTCTGTTCTGGCCCCCCGTTTCTGGAATAGTCTTCCCCTCTCTATGCGTTCCATTCCCATTTACTCTCATTTTCGCAAAGCTTTGAAAAGTTTCCTGTTCTCTCAGGCGTACTCTGGCTAGTCCCTTCGAGATGCTCGTGTGACTGTTGGTCTCACTACCAGCGCCAGGAAGCCGCTTGGCCACAGTGCGCTTAATTAAGTACTTTTTTCATTTAATTTAACTTCATTTCATTTCATTTCATTTCAGATACTAATACGCAACCGAATCTGACTGTGGGGGATTTAGATACTCTTCTTGTCATGCATGACCTCCACCAAATCTCCGATTTATCTACCTTATCATCTATGGAAGCGATTAACATCGATTTCCCTACAGATTTAGCTGCTTCCACTAAATTCAAACAGCGTTCCATTTTCTTTCCTGTTCTACCACATGACAATATTGACACTTTTAACAACATGGTTGCCAAAGTCTTACTTAAATTGAAACATGAAAGTTGGAAAAAGGTATCATTGAATCAAAATCTCACGAACAAAGAAAAACAAATCATACATTCATTGGCAGAGGACAATAGCATTGTTATCCGTCCTCCCGATAAAGGTGGCAATGTTGTTCTCTTAAGCAAAGAACTGTACATCAATGAAGCTCAGAGACAATTGGAAGACTCCAAAGTCTATCAAACAATCAATAGTGATATCTATAATCAAAGTATCCTAGAGATTTGGAACAGATTAAAGGAATGGGAACATAATGGTATCAACTCATGGGAAGAATATTGATTTATGAAAAGAGACTTCCCGAAGATTCTATCCTTTATCTCCTTCCTAAAATTCACAAAGATCCCATTACACCACCAGGGAGACCAATTGTCTCATCCACTGGGAGTGCATTAGAAAATGTATCTTAAATATGTAGACCATTTTTTATGTGACTATGTCTCGTCTTTACTATCGCATGTTCATGACCCGAGAGATTTTTTGACCTAACTTGAGGGTATACACTGGGAAGAAGAGTACCTGTTAGTTACTCTGGATGGTAACTCCCTTTACACTATAATAGATCACACCCAAGGTATAAAAGCATGTTTTCATTACCTTAAGAATAGACCTATATGGTATTTGGAGCACACTAACATGCTCATTGAAATGATTAAACAATGCCTTACCAATAACATATTCATGTTTAACTGTACCATCTTTAAACAAATACTCGGCACAGCGATGGTCACTTGATTTGCCCCTAACTTTGCTAATTTGCTTTTAGGCCTCTGGGAAGAAGAACTCAGAAATGATGTAACTTTGTCATCTGACTTCTCCAAAGTAAAATTATGGCTTTGTTATATCGACAACCTTTTCTTGATCTGGCAAGGCAATGAAAGTGAAGTTAGCAGTTTTATCACCAAACTGAATAACAATAACTATAACATTAAACTCACATCCAATATCAACAAAACACAGATTGAGTTTCTGGATATACTCATTTCAACCTCACATGACACCTTGGAAACCATCCTTTTTAGGAAAAGTACTGCAGGAAAAAACATTCTGCGTGCCCTCAGCAGCCATCCCGACACTCTTAAATGGAGTATTCCATATGGAGAACTGCTGAGGGCAAGGAGCAATTGCAGTACAGAGGAGTCTTTTCTTGCAGAAAAAGAAAACATGATTACCAGATTTAAGAATAGAGGCTATCCCAGATGGGTATTAAAACGTGCCCTAGACAAAGTGAGTAAGATTAGCAGACCAGATACGTTGAAAGATTGAGATCAGGACAGGGACACCCACACTAAAACCGAATCTCAAGAAACAGGTCTCATCACCATGTACAGTAGGAACTCTCAACAGATAACCAAGATTTTCACCAAACATTGGCCTATACTTGTTAACGATTCAATCATTGGGAAATCCATCCAGACAAGACTGAGAGTTACCTATAGAAAGGGCCGTAGTTTCAGAGTCATTTTAGTTCACAATGGTATCGCCAAAACCCAAACCCAAGGAGACCATAACATCAAGGGTTCCTTCCTTGTGGACACTGCAAGGCCTGCCGCAACAGCCAAAGGGTCAAAGAATTCACCATACCCAGGAGAACCAATAAGAAACTTATCACACAATTCTTTACGTGCAGTACCACATTTGTGGTATATGCTTTAGACAGTCCATGTGGATTAAGGTATATTGGCAGCACTACCCTAATGGCAAAAAAGAGGGTCTTAGAACATCTGCGTGCCATAAACAATAAAGATATACATTATCCAGTTGCCAGACATTTCCAAGAATATCATCTCTGTAACAGTTTCCTGTTAAGTTATTTCATTATTGAAAAGGTACACACAGGCCCCAGAGGCAGCAATAGAGTGCACATGTTGCATAAATGCGAATCCAAGTGGATTCTAGAACTCAAAACTAAACAGCCGGGAGGGCATAATGTGAACGAGGAATTGAGTATTCATCTACATGAAAATTAACTATGATACTCTTTGCCACTGTCTCCTCTATCTTCCATGTTCTAATGCAATGATCTGTAAAGTATATATCCAATGTTCTTTATATACGCAGATATGTGTTATGCATTATCTCTTTTACCTTTTATTTCTTTCTCTTTATTTTTTCACAGAAGGAAAGGAAGGGACCCTCCGCCAGGGGACGGACACTCTTTTACACAGATTCCCTACCCTTTTGTTCCCCTTATCAGGGCACTAAATAATCTGATAAGCTTTTATAGCTCAGTTTTTTCACTTACTTCAAACTTAAGTGTATATGTTCCTTGTGTATACAAATCTCTTATGTATTAAGTTAGTTAGATATTATTTGCACCATACTACATCAATCCATGTTGCACTGCGACATAGCTAGGTCTCCATCTATATGTACATGCATATTTATGGTGGTTCCCAGGTTAGGATCTAACCATGCCAGTATGGCGCTATTCCTGATCCATGCATTAGTATGTATCTGTATTCACAGAAGCACACTCAGTTGTTTATGCATAGCCATTTGCTGTTTTTAGTCACTATGTCACTTATATACACACAAATTATGAGATTAACTCTTCTTCCTTTTTACATAACATCTTTCTTGGGACCCCCTCTGTTATTATCAGTTTACACTGTAATACCAATTTTGTACCTAGATACGATAAGTGGGTGTGCCGTTCCATTATGGCTGCCAAGTGTTAACAAACAATCTTGGAGCACCGATGATATGCTCATGCTCGTGTGCAACAATTCGTTGCTATGCTTATATGGCACTTACATATTATATTACATAGCAATTATCATTACACTATGTGTATAACAGTAAATTGATGCAAATTTCTTGATATAATTGTGTTGTTTAAGTTATGGTTATATTGCAAATGTACCACTCTAAAATGGCCGCCACAGTAACACTGTGTTGCTCATCATGTGTTGTAGTCAATTTTTTTGGGCCACATAAGAGTATGTATCTCAACATTTTCTGCTGAACCTTTGTGTGACCAAGACAGCTTGCTTGTCGAAACGCGTTACCTGGTGCAATAAACTTCACTTTAGCACTTCCTGAGAGCACGGACATCTGTCTTTTCATTATGCGATATATATATATATATATATATATATATATATATATATATATATATATTCACTGAAAAAACCATAGGTTTCAGGGGTGTTATGTGTTATAGTTAGCTGGACTTTTCACTTGTACAAAGCCATTGAAATTCCCCCGTTATAGTTAGTTCAGCTAACTATAACTCACGCGCCGGCAATGCACTGCTGATGACGTCACATATTACATCACTCATGACATGGTCAGTGACATCACTCATGACATCACTGATGACATCTCAAATGACATCACTGATGACATCACTGATGACATCATCCAGTGAATGTGTGTTTTTCTGAAAATTAAATATGTTTTATATATGTATATCTCAAGGTCGATGGAAGAATAAATGGGTATATAAGTGTCTAAATGGATGATTTGTTTTTGAAAAATTGATTGTGTAACTGACTGATTAAGTGTATCATAGTGAATACATGGCTTAGTGAGTAATGTTTAAATATGTAAATATCTGTATCAGTCTCTCACTTTGTGTATAAGTGGCTGCATGGGTTGGTGAGTAGCTACATGGGTGTCTATATAGGGTATTAGTTGGTTTTTTGAGTATCAGTCTGAGTGTCTGCATGGTTCGGTGGGGGGTATTACGTAGTGCATAGGTGCATGAATGAGTGACTCACTCTTTGTATGTGTTGAAGACAGCATGTGTGCAGGACTGTATGGGTGGATGAGTTTGTGTATGGGTGTGTTAGTGAGTGAATGACTGTCTCAATAGTGTCTTTGTGAGTAACTACATATGTTTTAAACTAGTATATGTGACTATTGGTGTATATAAGTGAGTATATGTGAGAGTGAGAGATTGAAAGAGTTCCTGTATGAATAAGTATGTGTTTCTATAAGTGATTGTTCAAAAGACTAAGTATGTGTAAGTTTCCGTAGAAGTAACTGTGGTGGTGTGTGTATAACTGTATATGCAAGTAAATGTATGTTTGATTCTTTATTAGCATGAGTGACTATGTGTGTGAGTAACTCTATGGATGAGTGGCATTGTGTAACAGGATGTATAGGTGTATGAGTACATATGATGAGTGAGTACATGTATGAGTGACTGTATAGGACTGTTGGTGAATGAGTGGATGTGTATGTGGATCTTAGAATTACTGAAGAGGTTGTTGTAACTGGTATTGGTATGTCCATTGTTTTGAAAATTTTAGTCTCTATTTTTGAATGTGTGTATCAAAGGTTATATTAGGGTGAGAGGAGGTCTGCCACTCTATCACAAGGATGATGTCATCAGTGATGTAATCAGTGATGTCATTTGAGATGTCATCAGTGATGTCATGAGTGATGTCACTGACCATGTCATGAGTGATGTAATATGTGACGTCATCAGCAGTGCATTGCGGGCGCGAGTTATAGTTAGCTGAACTAACTATAACGGGGGAATTTCAATGGTTTTGTACAAGTGAAAAGTCCAGCTAACTATAACACCCCTGAAACCTATGTTTTTTTCAGTGAATTTCTGAGGTTTTTTAAATGCTAATTCCTAACTATAACGTGCCTGAAACCTATGTGTTTTTTCTGTGAATTTCAAAGGTTTTTTAAATGCTAATTTCTAACTATGCCTACAGAGATAGGACATGTGAAGAAAGAAGAAAAAATGCACAGAAAGAAAAAAAGAAGTGCAGAAAGAAGCAACAGAAGTCCTCAAAGACGAAGAAAAGTGCAGGAAGAAGGATAACGTGCAGAAAGAACAAAATGAAGAGCAGAAAGAAGCCTTGTTGCAAAATCATCCTGTAACCTCAACTTTTTCAGACGGATACTGGTGGTAACTGAGTCTGAGTAACCAGTCCTAGAGCCAGTGCTATGTTAAAAGACACTTAGAATACAGTGAAAACACCTACATACACTAGGGAACATTATGCGTTGGGGTCCCCCTGTGATTAGCATGACCTCCTCTGTAAGCCCCTAGTATATAATAGGGCAGGGGGATTAAAACTACCTCTTAAAACAGGCCACAGGGTGTTTTTGCACACGTTAACTCAGGCCCCGTCCCCTCCCTTCACCACTGTGTAAACACGCCCTGTGTCCGTTTTTAGTTGGGAGATTAAGTTCATTTGAATCCTGAGGGTCCCTAGGGTCCAACTAGCCCACTAGGTACCTCCAGTAAGTGCCACAGAGCTGCGTTGCAGAGAGGTGTAAAAAGTGGCACGGCCTGGACAACCTCTCTGCAATGCAGCTCAGTGGCGC
Source organism: Triturus cristatus (assembly GCF_964204655.1). NCBI lineage: Eukaryota > Metazoa > Chordata > Amphibia > Caudata > Salamandridae > Triturus > Triturus cristatus. The sequence continues at coordinate 1,237,304,466 of NC_140591.1, read as the reverse complement.
TTACTGGATGCACTTGGTGGGCTAGTTAGCCCCCAGGGGCCCTCAGTATTGAAGGGAAATTATATCCCCAATTTAAAACGTGCCATAGTGCGTGTTTGCACACGTCACCTCAGGCCCCGTCCCCTCCCTTCACCACTGTGTAAACGCGCCCTGTGGCTGTTCTAAGTTGAGAGATTAAGTCCCCTTGAATCCTAAGGGTCCCTAGGGTCAAACTAGACCACTAGGTACCTCCAGTAAGCGCCACAGAGCTGCGTTGCAGAGAGATGTAAAAAGGGGCTTGGCCTCAGAACACCTGTCTGCAGCGCAGCTCCTTGGCGCATACTGGAGATGCCTGTTGGGCTAGTTGGCCCTCTGGGACCCTCAGTATTGAAGAGGAATTAATTCCCCAACTTGCAACTCGCCAGGGGGCGCGTTTGCAGAGTGCTGCAAGGAGGGGGCATGGCCTCCGGCACGATGCCAGTCTTTTATTTATTTTAATTTTTTAAGAAGGTGTGGTTGCCCTTCTTATTCTAATTTATTGGCCCTGATGACCCCATCCCCCAGGGCCTGTCTCCTAATTATATTTTTTTGACCCCAATCCCCAGGGCCAGCCACTGTTTTTTATTATTTTAAAAAAATATATATTTATAGACACACCTAGGACATGCTGGACAAACCGTACGTAACTATCACCATGACGATTTGCGTGATATTCATTAAAAGGCGACTATGCATACAATGAATCCACGTGGAATGTATTTACACCACTAGTGAAGCGCTGTCATGTCTGATGGCCTACCGTGCCTAATCCCGGTAGACACCCTTGTCGTTTATTTATACAAACATGGGTAGCTATTGACGGGCACGTTTAATACACATGCACACCAAGCCATTCAAAGGGGATTCGACAAAAATTCGACCAAAACTATGCAAGAAACCCCCCTCACGGTTAATAAAACACACATCCACTGCCGGATGTGTAATACTTTTTATTTTACTCTCTGGAAAGGGGACGAACATCACTTGAGAGTCACAGCGCGCTCCTGGCAGAGCCCAATGCTGTGTTACACGCACCATTGCCTGCTGAGTGCCACACACCTCTGTGTTGTATTCCACTAGCTAGTGCATATGCTATGACACTCTCTAGCCCATGGGCACTGTAACACCACCCCGTGAATATGTCATGCCACACTTGTCTTCGCACGGGTTATATTGCCCCATCTAACGTATCTTCCTCGATGCCTATGTTATAACGCACAGTGCTATGCCATACATATTACAATCTGGGATCCATATCTTTGTCACAGTGCATATGCAACGTTACACTCCCCAGCACATATTTTATATTACAACTTTAGAGACTAGGGGGCATATCAACAAGGGCTTTATCTCTGCTTTTTTGGCTTTAAAAGCCAAAAAAGGAGAGATAAAACTAGCGCCCTATCAACAACAGGGTGCTAACATGCAAATTTGCATGTTAGCACCCTTTTACTCTACGCTTCCCCTTGCATCTCTAATGGGATGCAAAGGGGGCGTTCCAGAGTAAAATAACAGGAGAAATGTCGCTAAGCGACATTTCTCGTATTATCAAGAATGTCGCTAACCCTGTTAGAGACAAAAAAAGCAGCGCTAACCGCGGTTAACGCTGCTTTTTTACATCTGGTATTTTTCTGACTTAGCCATGATATCCTATGGAAGGAGGATATCATGGCTAAGTTTGCCTGTCCCTATCAACAAGGTAACGTGAGATTATCGCTGGGTTTCCAGCGATAATCTCACGTTAGCCTGTTAGCGTGAGGATTTTTATCGCTATTGAGATAAGCGTTGCTAATAGCACGCTATCTCAGCGATAAAAATTCACGCTAGCCGGCGATAATTATCCTAGCGCTAAGTGCGCTTAGAGATAATTACCGCCGGTTGTTGTTGATATGCCCCTAGTTAGGTTACACAACACTGCCCTGTGCATATTACACTCCAAGGCGCATATCGCATAGCACGCGCTAGTGCCTGTGCTATCTCGCGCTCTCCAATGAAACTGTCATTGCGCACAATGTATTGCATATTATATTTCACGCCCGGTTCATCTTATATCACACTTTTTGGTGCATAGTTTATACCATATACTATATCTAGTTTTCATTTTCAATCGTGCTCTCAGGACTATGTTCTATATAACACTGTGTTCACCTACCCTTTTCACGGGCATTACATTTTGCGATAGGGGGTGGAGGGTCAGGGGGTGTTTCTGCCAAGTGAGCCCGGAGTCACAGTCACAAACGTCCTCTTCTTCCTGAATAAAAGTGAGATTATGCTGCATACTTGTTCATATTTTAAGTAGTTCGCACAGACACACGTTTTAAAAACAATAAAGTTCCTAATACCCGCCTTCTCTGAGCAGTTAGCTTGCTGCTCCATCCCCCTCCTCCCTATCCTCTGTTGTGTGAATCCATGGACTAGCCTCCTCCCTCCTGCCATGCATGGTCTGATGTGCTGCCACTGCCCTCAATTTAGTATGATGTACCAGTCGACTCCTCCTGCCCTCCATTGCCCAATTCTATGCCCCATCATTGACCTCCTGCTTAAACTCTATGCTTAGCTTGCTGCCCCTATTCTCCTTCCCCCTGCCCTCCGATGTCTTTGTGCATGCCCCTGCTCCATCCTTTTTGCCCACCATGTTCCATGGACCTGCCACTCCTATCTACTCTGAGTGTTCTGTTGAGCTGCCACTCCCCTCCCACCTGCCTAGCATTGTCAGATGACTGTAACCTGTCCCTGCCACCTCCACCCTGCCTGTCCACATGCCATGCCCCTATCCTCTTCCTCCTGTCCTACATGGTCCATTGTACTGCCACACCCTTCTGCCCTCCCTGGTCTGTTGTGCTGCAACTGCTCCTCCTGCCTGCCCCGTCGGTCTGTTGTGAGGCCCCTTCCCCTGAACTTTCTTGTCTGTGCACAGGTCCTGACCCTCCCTTCTATCCTCCATCGTCCTTTGTGCATGCCCCTGCACCCTCCTTCTTGCCCATCATAGCCATTGTGCTGCCACTAACCCTCCCACTTGCCATGCATGGTCTTCTGTGCTGCCATGGCCCCTCCCACCTTCCCTGTGTGGTCAGTTAGCTGCCCCTGAGCCCCTCCCACCTTCCCTCCATGGTCTGTGTGTATGCCATCACATTCTCACTGTTGCTCTTCATGGTGTGTCTTGCTTCTAGTGCCCATCCTGCCTGACCTCCATGGCTATCTTGCTGCTCCTGCCCTGCCCCCTTGCCCCCAGCCCTCTGTTTACATGTGCAGACCCCTACTCCCTCCCTCCTGGCTTGTCTGTTCCATTGTAATGCCCCTGATCCGTCCCTCCTGCCCTTTATGGTCTGTTATGCTGCAGCTTTCTCTCCTGTCTGTCCATTATGGTCAGCTAGCTACTATTGCCTCTTGCCCCTCTGTTCTCTGTTGTCCATGTGCATGGTCCTGTCCCCTCCCTCTTGCTTTCTATGGATTGTTGTGCTGCACTCCCGTCCTGCATGCCCTGTGTGGTGTATTGTGCTGCTGCAAACCCTGATGCCTGCCCTGCAGGGTCAGTTTGGTGCACCTCTCCATGTCCCTCCTGTCCTCTGTTATCCAAGTCCATGTCCCTACCCCATTTCCTTCCATGATCCAATGTGCCATACTTGCGAACATTTTGAACGTGGTAAGAGGGAGATTTTGAAAAAAAACTGGGGTGTTGATTTTCCCCTTTGAGTTACATTGAAAAAGAGGAGATTGTAGACAGATCAAATAAAGCCCATTTGAGCTTAAAAACATTGGACGTTTCCTGGCGGAATCAGGTCTGTTGGCATGTATGGTTGTACTACCATTGCCTCTTCCTTCTGCCCACAATGGTCTATTACATTGCCACATCCTCTCTTGCAAGTCCTGTATCTTTGGTTTGTTGCCCCTGCCCCCCTTTCCACTGCCCTCCATAGTCTGTTGTGCTGCCATGGCTCTTCCTGCCTGCTCAGTGTGGTTAAATTGTTGTCTTTGCACCCTCCTACCTGCCTTCAATTTTCAGAGTCCGTGCCCCTGGCCTCTGCCTCTCAACAGTATCCTAATGAACAACTAGATTGCTAACATTCTATATTTATTACAAAAGTGTGGAACGCCTGACGTCATCTTGATGTAATCAAAACTGTATTACCTAGAGCATTTCCTTTAGAAATTACATATATGAGAGGGTCTTATTGGCATCAAAATTATGGTTAGTGCTCTAAAAGACTAAAATAAGGACATATTTTCTGAGTTTTCAAATAGCGACAAAGCACTTTTAAATTATTTGTTATCTTTATGTTTTTTTATCCAGTTGACCACTTGATTAAATGTTGCACTTAGGGGAGAGGATGTGGTGTTACTTCCAGAACTGCAGACTTTGCAACTGGGGAACCAGGTTGGAGTTTCTGCTTCAGCTCGACATTCTGTGATTCTGGTCAAATCACTTAGGGCCTTATGTAGGTAGCCTTACATTTACCACTTCATAAATACCGAATTTTACCGATTCGGTATTTATGAAGTGGTAAATGCTATGTAGGTAATCAGTCGGTAAAAATTACCGATTCGGAATAGGTCGGTAATTAAGAATCGGTATTTACCGATTCGGTAATGGTAACTGGCTTCCCATTGATTCCTATGGGCCAGGAGGCCCATAGGAATCAATGGGAAGCCAGTTACCATTACCGAATCGGTAAATACCGAATCGGTAATGGGGGGAGCACAATCAAGGGTGGCAGGGTGTCACAGTGACACCCTGTTGCACCCCTGATTCCTGCATGTGTGCACATGTGGCACACATACATGCCCTAAGGGCATGTATGTCTGCCACATTGCACACTTCTAAGGGCCAAACAATGCTTTTTCTAAGACATTCGTCATTTACCACCAACTTTTAGTTGGTGGTAAATAACGAATCCACACAACACCCACACACTCCCCCTACATCTCATTTCAGGATTCGGTATTTACCGAATTGGTAAAATTACCAATTCGGTAATTTTACCGATTCGGTAAATTACCGAATCCTGAAATGTCCCCCCTACATACCAAAAGCCTGAATACCGGTCGGTAACGGGATTTTTACCGAAAATCGGCCGTTACCGACCGGTATTAGGCTACCTACATATGGCCCTTAGTCTCCCCATGTCTACAACCAAAATGAATTTGATCTTGTGTGATGTAACCAATGCTCATGTAAAGCACTCCAATACCTGACAAGTCTGCACTATATAAGACTGCAAAAACACAAAATAATAAGTGTTTTGCACACTTCTGTCATTGGGCTATATTTGGGCTACATCTGGGTGATTTTGGACTACATTTGGGCTCTTTTGTCTCCGGTGGCCATCTTGGGAGATTTATTTGTTATGAAGTTTCATAATTTCCTCATGTACTGCAGTCTCCTCAGTAGGAAATGCTTTCAGTTTTTTACTTTGATTCCATCATGAAGGTATTCAGATATGTCACACATTTGCCATAAATTCTGAAAGTTAGCACTCTAGTTGCTCATTAGATCACTGTAGTAAAACTACTGTTCACCATGGAAGTCTGCTCCTGGTATTAAAAGTGCATGTTTCAGTCTGCATGTCAGAATTTTTTAATGAAATAGAAGAGGATTTGAGAAGTCACTCAAAATGTGCCCTCATTTTCTTTCTTCAGCATTAATCATAATTTCTATGGCAAAATGAACCCCCTCATTGTGTTCCTTTTTAAATTAAATGTTTTAAGTGTTACCAGTTTATTCCAATCAAGATGGCTTCAGGTGTGCAATACTTTTGTCATAATGAAGACAGTAAGCTCTCTAGTTGTTTTTAAGAACACTCTGGGACATTCTGTCATTGGGCTATACTTGGGCTACATCTGGGTGATATTTGGGCTACATTTGGGCTCTTTTGTCTCTGGTGGCCATCTTGGGAGACTTATTTGGTATGAAGTTTCCTAATTTCCTCATTTACTGCAGTCTCCTCAGTAGGAAATACTTTCAGTTTTTTACTTTGATTCCATCAAGAAGGCATTCAGATGTGTCACACATTTGCCATAAATTCAGAATGTTAGCACTCTTTTTGCTCATTAGATCACTGTAGTAAAGCTACTGCTCACCAGGGAAAACTGCTGCTGGTATTGAAAGTGCATATTTCAGTCTGCATGTCAGAATTTTTTAATGAAATAGAAGAGGATTTGAGAAGTCACTCAAAATGTGCCCTAATTTTTCTTTCTGCAGCACTAATCATACTTTTTATGGAAAAATGAACCCCCTCATTTTGTTCCTTTTTAAATTAAATGTTTTAAGAGTTACCACTTTAATCCAAGCAAGATGGCTTCAGGTGTGCCATACGTTTATCATAAGTAGGACTGTTAGCGCTCTAGTTGTTCTTTGGAACACTCTGGGAAGCTGCAGTAGAACACAAAGGAATCAACTGACAGTCTCTGCCCTTGTTGGATGTACATGTGTTACTGAGAATGTCAGACTTCATTCTCACATGACTGAGAAAGATAATGTGAATTTACAGAAAATAAGCTCTCAGTTTAGCTTATAGATCACCTTCCAAACCTCTGTGGGAAAAGCATGAGAAAATATTTTTCTCTCAATCATGATATCCCAGCAGAAGGCTTTTTCACATGGTGAAATCACCTTAGAACATACCACAATTCCTAAAATGAGTATGGTACCATCAACAAATGATTAATAATGTAACTAAAGTCTTAAAACCTTCTATTAACTGCAATGCTTTTTAATGAGGTGCTATCATGTATATTGGTCCCAAGATGGCTGCCAACACTTCTTGGATGAAGTGCTGACAGCCAATCAGATCTCAGGATGAGATGTGTGGTTAGGCTCCGCCCACATATATATATGATTTTACTTTTGATTTTCTCAGGAACTAGTGAACAGATTGACAACAGACCTGCAAAAGGCACTTCCCTGACCTGAGGACTACCTCTCTGCCAAATTTCAAGTAATTCTGTTCAGCCGTTCGGGCTGTACCTTCGACTAAAGGTCCTATGGGAAAATGCATGGGGAAAACGCATTTTGGGACCCCCCTTTTGTCTCAGCCCCCGCTTGACGAATCACCCCGAGACTTTCAGGGTAGGAGCTGAGCGGAGCGCCCCACCTATTTTGAAAAGTTTGCGAGGATTCGTCAACCGGCGCCAAAGTTATTCCAAATAGAATGTTGCGGATTTCCTATGGAAACACGATCCTAACTATAACTATCGACTGGCAACCGCCAGTAGATAAATATATATATATATATATATATTACAGCTCCACACTGCCAATCGGTAATCGTACCGGAACACAGACGACAGCACTCACGGGGGGAGAGTTCCAAAAGATGTTTTATTAGGAACCCTTGGCGTTCATAACAGACGCGTTTCGGCAACTCGCCTTTCTCGATGTTAAGCTCGGAACGCCAGCATCGCCCCTGTTTTAAATTCATGTTTCGCGCTCATGTTAATAATCAACATGGTAGAAAGACTAACAGAAACCTGAAATCAGGATGTCAATGTTCCGCCATCTTTGAACGTACCGTCAAGCATCACAATAAATGCAATTCACCAACAGTAATAAAGCCCGGGATGGGCATACATTAATATAACGCGAAAGCGAGCATAATATCTCAATATTCCGCTAGAACGTATCAAATGGTGACTTAAAGCATCAAAATGAATGTACTTCATCAACAGTCATAATAATAAAGCCCTGGATGGGCGTACATTCTATGCGAAAACAAGCCTAATATTTCAAAGAAATAAAAAATAAAATAAAACAGTGGTCAGCGGCTTTCAATCCTCAACACATAATGGTTAAAACAGTGCCTATAGTGACGAAGTAGAAAAGAAGTAGAACAGAAGAAGAAGAAGAGAGAGGACTCAACGAATGCAAACGTCCTATACAGTAACAGATAATTGATATACAGTAAGATAATTTGATGTTATATATATCATTCTCCTAGATGCACAGCTAACTCCTCACTACTGTTCAGACCAAACGGATTTTTACTTTGCAGATCAATGATGTACCGTGATTCGAGACGTCTAAGTCTTTGTATCCTATCACCTCCCCTAGGGTTGATGGGAACTTGATCCAAGCAGAAATATGTTAGTAAATCACGATCTCTCTTGTGGCATTGATTGAAATGCCGAGCAACAGGATAGGACTCGTCAAAATTGGCAATAGCCCTCATGTGCTCTAGGATCCGTATCTTGGCAGGATGAATAGTGCTGCCAATATAACGGAGTCCACAAGGACAGGTCAGACAGTATATAGTGTAGGAAGTGGTGCATGTGAGAAATTTGGTAATTTTCTTCGGTGTTGCTAAACCTGGGACAGTGTAAGATAAGGTCCTTTTACTTTTCTTGCAGGCCTTACACTTACCACAGGGGGAAAAACCATTAAGAGCCCCAAATGGTGATTTCGGATCTGCAGTAGATTGATAGCTGTGTACCAGGGTGTCCCTAAGGATCTGGCCTTTTTTAACGTAACCAGGGGATTAGGAGGTAGGTCACTACCAATGATGGTATCTGATAAAAGAATGGCCCAATTCTTTTTTAGGATGCGTCTCAGATGACCTGCATCCTTAGAAAATGTAGTGATTAGTCTGAATGTTCCAGTATTTTCTTCCTCCCTCTGTTTGTATTGGTTGCTTAAGAGGTCCGTTCTATTTGCACACTTAGCCTTGTTGAGGGCTCTATTAAGTATATTCTCACTGTACCCTCTCTGTCTAAAGCGTGCAAGGCTTTCTTTAGCTGAAGAATCGAAATCTGTCTCCCTGGTATTGTTTCTCCTTAAACGTAACAGTTCCCCATAGGGGATACTGTCGATCAGTTTCTTGGGGTGACTGCTAGAAGAATGTAAAATAGCATTCCCTGCCATAGGTTTACGGTACAATTTAGTGTGTAATTTCCCTTCCGAAACAAATACACTAAGATCCAGGTAATTGACAGCCTCTGTGCTCACCTCCCCTGTGAATTTCAAATTAACATTGTTGATGGTTAAAATTTGTATATATTCAGATGCCAATGCTGGGGAGCCCCTGAAAATTATGAAAAGGTCATCAATATAACGATGCCAGACCACAACTCTATCTGTCCAAGTTTTGTTGGTTTCGGCCCATGCCACCTGCTCCTCCCACCAGCCTACGAAAAGATTCGCATAGCTGGGGGCGAAGCAGGTGCCCATGGCCGTCCCCGAAACTTGTCTGTATAGCTGTTTCTGATAGATGAAAACATTATGAGTAAGGCAAAATTCAATGAACTCAATGATCATAGCACTATGATCCATCAAACATAGTGGGCGATTGGCAAGAAAATGCTTGACTGCTCTCAGTCCATCACTGTGTGCTATACATGTGTAAAGACTAGCAATGTCTAACACCATTAAGCAGAAACCCTGTTCCCATTTCACTCGTTCAATTTGTACCAGAAAATCTTTGGTATCTCTGAGATACGATTTCAATAGTACCACCTGTTGGAACAAAAAATGATCAATGTACACGGACAAATGTTCGGTCAAACTTCCCAAGGAGGCCACAATGGGCCTGCCTGGGGGATTTATTATGTCCTTATGAACTTTAGGTAGATAGTAAAAGGTGGGAATGATAGGGTTCAAACATCTCAGGAACAAATGTTCATCTGCCTCCAGTAGGTTTTTCTTATACCAAGAAGACAACATGAGATGAAAGTCCGTGATGCCCTGATTGTACAATAGCATGGTGGTTTTTTCATAGTGTAAAGGATCATTGAGTTGCCGATACACTTCCTGATGGTATTGTTCTTGAGTTAATAGGACAATATTTCCTCCTTTGTCTGAAGGTTTACAGACAAGAGTGTCGTCGTTGCACAGATTTTCTAGTGCCAATTGTTGTTGCCTTGTGAAGTTGTTGGCATTCTTCCGATATTTCCCTTCGCTACGAAAACGAAGTAGGTCTTTTATGACTGAATCCGAGAATATGTCCACCGCATCTGTGGGCATTTGTGGAAGAAACACAGATTTCGGTTTAAACGAGCTTTTGCCACCTTGCTGCGGTACATCCAAATCAGCCAAAAGTTGGGTTTGACCGATGGTTGTCTCGCCAGCCTCCACATTAACTTCCAGTAGACTATCCATAGTGCGTAGTGTTCCAAGATCAGTTCCTGTTAGATTTCTCAGAGGTCTCTCGGATTCGCTCGTACCTATTGATGAAGTACATTCATTTTGATGCTTTAAGTCACCATTTGATACGTTCTAGCGGAATATTGAGATATTATGCTCGCTTTCGCGTTATATTAATGTATGCCCATCCCGGGCTTTATTACTGTTGGTGAATTGCATTTATTGTGATGCTTGAGGGTACGTTCAAAGATGGCGGAACATTGACATCCTGATTTCAGGTTTCTGTTAGTCTTTCTACCATGTTGATTATTAACATGAGCGCGAAACATGAATTTAAAACAGGGGCGATGCTGGCGTTCCGAGCTTAACATCGAGAAAGGCGAGTTGCCGAAACGCGTCTGTAATGAACGCCAAGGGTTCCTAATAAAACATCTTTTGGAACTCTCCCCCCGTGAGTGCTGTCGTCTGTGTTCCGGTACGATTACCGATTGGCAGTGTGGAGCTGTAATTTAATGGCGGGAGCACCCCCGCCGTGACAAGCACCGTTCATGTGTGCGCTGGGCTGGTGCTTAACTCAGGAGCGATATATATATATATATATATATATATATATATATATATATATATCAAAGAAACTTCCCAAATTGTGCCGTCACGCACAACAACAGGAACAGACAACTTCAATCGCCAATGCTGGAAAATGGTATTTATTAATGATAAATTTCGTGCCTAGTCCATGACGCGTTTCGAGCCATATGGCCCTTGCTCACATGACTGCGTTACGTGCATAACAGTGCATTTAAATAAAAAACACCACCCAGCACCTATAAACAATTAGATGGCATTGCAAAGGAAATGGAAAAAATACTATTGCGTGCTAACTCATAGTATATACATTTAAATATCATAATCCCAACAGAATCATGGAGAACACTGTTATAACATCTCATATTTAAAATAAAATTACCAGATACAACATTGCATAAGAATGATAAACTCAATGGTCATCTAATTGACGAAAAATATACGCAATATAATTGGATTAAATCTGTCCATGGGTGTAAGTCACCAAGAAACTTCTATGCTTGGTGTAAAGACAACAATAGAGAAAGAAAAAAATATTATCATGTTGACAATGACTGGAAGTCTAATATACTGGGTACAAATACCCAATTAACCAACTATTAGTCTGCCTCTACACAAAAACTGCTATATAAACAAAGTATAGTACATTTGGAATAGTCAGCAAAATTGATATATTGCGCATAGTTCAAACTGGTAATGCAATTCACGTGTGGGAAAAATATGTCCATGAGTGACATGCGAAGTGTGCCGTCATAATGCAGGTGCTCAGTGCTGAAGTGTAAAAAAAGTGTGGAAAGTGCTGGTAATAAAATTACAAATTCTAAGTATCAGCCAAAAAGTCACCAACTCCAAAATGGAGAGGGACTGAAGGGTACTGAATCAAATTCACAGAATACATATCTAAGGCTGATAATTAACCACAGGGATCCCCCTTAAAAACAACCCAAAAGGTTTTTTAAGAAAACTGAAAATGAATGTGCTGCTGTATTATGATAAATGGACCATAACAGTAATACTATGGAAGAAAGCTCAATTGCAAGTCAACATCCCGATGTTGTTGGATATTGGATTAGTGTGGATATTCTAGTGACAGGGTAACCACAGGCATAAAGCAAAGATAAAAAGATATCTATAAATCAGAGATATGTGTTATTAGCCAAAAAATATAGGGGCATAACGAATAACTGATTGTTTTACCTCGTGTGTTGAACTAGAATAGTAATTATAGAAAGTGATGCATATCTTCACCTATATTGAGACCCTGGGGGTTCTTGGTATCAATCTCTATAATGTAGCGAGATTCTAATTGACGTAATCGCTTTTCGCGATTACCTCCCCTTTTCTGGCTTGGTATAGAGTCAAGGACACAATATTTGAGACAATTGAGATTGTTAGCATGGACCTTTTTAAAATGTCGGGCCACCGGATATGCGGGATCTGAATTAACGATAGCTCGCAAGTGCTGGAGAATGCGAGCATAAACCGGCAACTTAGTGCTGCCGATGTATTTCAGTCCACAGGTGCATTCTAACATGTATACCGCATATTCGGTTCTGCAACTGTAGTGTCCTTTGATCGGATGACTTTCCGTAGAGAAAGCAGTGGTATAGCTGTTTGTATTTATCCCAAATTTACAGGCGCGGCAAGAGCTGCACTTGTAAAATCCCAATTTGGGAGATAACCAACTGCCTTTAGATGTTAATTCTGGACTAGATTTAACTAAGTCATTATGCATAGAATATGCTTTACGGAAAGTGATGGTGGGCCTGTTGGGAAGTACCTGCTTAAGGGTGGAATCTGTCAAAACAATAGGCCATTGTTTGTTGATAATGGTCTTAATTTCGTTGGCCTGTTTGCTATATGTGGTGATGAGCCTGCAAGAAACTTGGTTACACTGAGAATCATCTATAGGAATAGATGTAGTTGTATTCATTAAATCAGCATTGTTGCTTAATAGAGATAGTCTGTTTTTACTGTTGGCCTTGTCTTTAGCAGATTGAAGTTTATGAGGGTTGTAACCTCTCTCTAAGAACCTCTGTGTGGCCTCATTTTGATGGCGAACCAACTCATTGGAGTCACTACATGCTCGGCGTATGCGTAAATATTCGCCGTAGGGGAGACTAGTGATGGTGTGGATTGGATGGAAACTATTCGCATGTGAGATGCTGTTGCCTGCTGAGGGTTTGCGATATAGACATGTCTCTATATGATTATTCTTAATGTACACTGTGACATCAAGAAAATTGCAGACTGAGTCATCTATGTTGGCTGTGAAATGCAGATTAATGGTGTTCTTATTAATTCTGTTAACAAAATCCTCAGCTTCCTCATGCGTACCATGCCATATGACAAAAATATCGTCAATATAACGCCACCATCGGATGACATGTTTGCTCCACAATGCCCCATGTTCATGCTGTAGGACATGCTCCTCCCACCAGCCCACGTGTAAACACGCGTAGCTGGGGGAGAAGCATGCCCCCATCGCTACTCCCTGTAGTTGTTGAAACAATATACCGTCAAATGTAAATATGTTGTTAAAAAGGCACCAACGGATCATAGAAATTAACATCTTATTGTGTGAATGGAATTCAATAGGTCTTTTGCTGAGAAAAAATTCAATGGCTTGAATTCCGTCTGTGTGCCGAATACTGGTGTAAAGTGAAGAAATATCCAACGTTATAAAACAATATTCTGAAGACCAACTTTGATTGTTCAGTTTACACAAAAAGTCTTTGCTGTCACGTAGATATGTGGGCAATTTGGTTACAAAATCCTGTAAATAATAATCAATGTACCGAGAGGTATTTTCAAAAATGCTTTTGTTGGCAGAGATGATAGGTCTGCCCTGTACAGGATTGGTACCTTTATGGACTTTAGGTATAAAGTAAATAGTTGGAAGAACAGGGTGTAGATTGTAAAGGAAATTAAATTCATCCTTGCTGACCAGATTGTCTCTTCTCCACATCGTAAGATCGTCTTTGTAATTTTTACTGATTTTATTGAACTCAGTTGTGTTAGTTCTGCGGTAGCATTCTTCATCATTCAAATGACGATAAGCTTCCAGCTTGTATTCGGTCTTACCCCACAGTACTATATTACCACCTTTGTCGCTTTTGTTGATAATGATGTCATGATTGGTACTGAGTTTTTTCATCAGTTGGAAATATGCACGTGGTTGATGTTTGGAGTGAACTCCCTTGTTTTTCTGTTTGTTACGTGTTACATGGATTTTCTTTAGTTCTTCAATGATCCGATCATGAAAAATATCAACCGCGTCTCGGGGCATGATAGGAACAAACGTGGAGGTGGGTTTGAAAGGACTTTGACCAGGAAAGGAGAGATTATATATATATATCACACGCTGACCCTCCTTGTTTTGGAGCTCTTCGGTAACCGGTGCAACCAATGGTGTTTCTTTGCAGTCAAGGAATTCGCAGAGCCCCCGACGAGCCAGCAACACGGGAACGAAGCGGTTTCAGTGTACTCTCACGGAATCAGGCAAGCCGAGCCCCGAGGTCGCTGGAGGTCAATCCGGGTTCTCAGGTAAGCCTGTGAGTGAGTTGTGTACGCCTAACCCGATCCCTTACAGTGGCTTGTGGGAAAGGTAGTTCGCAAACCTCAATTGCGAGCAGTGGGTGCCAAAGACTAACATACAATTCACAACAATGGCAGAGGAGTGGGTTAAAAAACGAGAAGAAGAGGCCCTGAACATTTTTAGCGATGCAGACACTGGTGGGTCTTCAGCTACTGGCAGCAATATATCGAGAGATACACAACCAGTGAGTGATGTCAAAAGGCTTACACATGAGCTAGAAAAACTGAGGAAGACGGAGGTCTCAAAATGGTGGGAGTGCAAATCCTTGCAGAGGTATTTAGACGTTGGACGCATTCCCAGGGGCTTGAGAATTTTAATCGCTCCAACATATGAGAACCCAGACCCAGCTATGCTACAAATGTGGGCGGAAAATAGTGCGCAGTCATCAAAAAACATGTTGCAAATTTTGATCAAATTCGCTGCAAGTGACCGAGAAAAACTTATGGATAGAATAAATCAAATCCTTAAACAATTGCAAGAATTAGAGAATCAGGATGAAGTTACCAAACTACTCATGGAAATTGAAACTAAAGTATCTAAACACGAACAGACCATAAAAGAAAGAAAAGCCATGAAATTCCAGAGAGACAGGAATGACTATCTCCAAGGGAGAATTTATACATTTTCAAAGAAATTTGATAACATTAGGAGACAACAACTATCGACATCAGCAGGCAATATCCCCAGATTTAGTGACCCAAGTGAGTCTGAACTAAGCTCTGAACTGGAATCAGATCCTGAAGGTGCAATTGCCAAGGACCCAACTCACAGTGCCCCCACACCCATCCAAGAGTTTGATTTTTTACGTCTAGAAAGAATAATGAGCCTCAGACCGCGAACGTCGAGACCAGACCCAATGCAGAAAAACCAACAAAAACAAAAAGAAGGCGAAGGAAAAACAGGAGGTGGGGCAAACACGCAGCAAAAGACCGGAAAATCAACATACAGAAAAAACAAACGCAAATTAACATAAATGAAGAGTCAGATAATACAGTGATTAATCTAACAAAGATGGAGATAACAGATAAAGAAAAAAAGACTGTCATTAGGACTCTCATATTGTACCGTCACAAATTTTGATTATACTCAGACGAGAATAGATTTATTCCATTATATTCGGAAACTTAAATTGTGCAAATATTTCTACAATGTCAACAGAAATCAGACACCAATGTCCTCCAATGACAGCACTGAGACCACTACAAACATTCTATCAGTAGCAGATATGCCTCTCCTTCAGAATCTAGAAGAATTGAATCAAGAAATGAGTCAGATATCTCCCACGGATGCAGCCATAGGTTCAAATATAAATATATTTAAAAAAATACAGAGCCCCTTCAAACCTAAATCCATCTTTTTACCAATGATGCCGAGAGACGGCATAGACATTTTTTCAGAAAATGTGATCAAAGACCTGAAAGAACTAGCCACAATGAGTAGCAAGCAGTTCAAAGCAAGTACAAATAAGAAAATCTTTGAATACAACAATTTAATGACAAAAATCAAATCAAGGAATGACATTATGGTTAGATGGTCTGACAAAGGAGGCAACATAGTCCTGTGGCCTACGGACATGTATCAGAAAGAAGCAATGAAACAACTCCAGGATAACAACTGTTACTGTCGCATTAGCTCCACACACTCTACAGGAGTAAAAGAAAGATTTCATGCAGCTCTATATGAATGGAAAAGAACTGGATTGCTATCTAAGGAAGAGATGGAGTTTTTGAAGAATGATTTCCCGGTTACACGAGAATTATATCTCATTCCAAAAATTCACAAAGATCCGTTGAGTCCCCCTGGGAGACCGATCATCTCAGCAATTGGGGGACTTTTCGAAAATACAAGCAGGTACATTGACTATTTCCTTCAACCCTTTGTTCAGAGCCTACCAGCATACATAGGAGATACTAGAGACTTCTTGAATAAAATCCAGAATCATCAATGGAATGACAATTATGTTTTTCTGACACTTGATGTACAAAATTTGTACACAAGTATCAAGCATAAAGACGGTTTGAACGCCATGGCCTTTTTCCTAAGTAAAAGAGAATTGGAATTTTACCAACATACAGCCATGCTATTAGACATGACACAATGGTGTTTGAATAACAACTTCTTTTTGTTTGACAGGTTCTATTACAAACACATTCAAGGTACAGCCATGGGTACCTGCTTCGCCCCCAGCTATGCTAATTTGCATATGGGCTGGTGGGAGGAGCAGGTACTCAGGCATCAATACTCACAAGAAATGTCAAAAAATATCAAACTATACACCAGATATATTGATGACATTTTTATCTTGTGGGAAGGTACAGAAGAATCTGCTATGAAATTTGCTAAGGATCTTAATAACAATGATCTGAATTTAAAATTCACGTGCACTACCAGCAAAGAGGTGATTCACTTTTTGGACTTAGAAGTGTACATTGAGAATCAAATGATAGAGACAAGAACATTTAGAAAATTAACATCAGGTAATTCTATACTGCACGCGAGCAGCTTTCATCCAAGCAAACTCATTGATAACATTCCGTATGTGGAATGCTTGAGGATGAAAAGAAATTGTAGCTCTGTCACTAGCTTCAATCAAGCCAAGAAAGAACTCTTTATAAGACTTAGCAATAGAGGGTATAATAAACAGGTATTGACAAAAGCAGAGAACAAAAGTGCTAAAGTCCAAAGAACAGAGCTACTGAAACCAGATAACAAAAAAACGTCAGATGTGACAGGAGAGTTTCAAAAAAAGACACCACCTAGACTCATCACTGGTTATAATCTCTACCACAATAATCTAAGAAAAATAATGTTGAGACATTGGCCATCAGTACGCAATGATCCAGTAATAGGTGAGATATGCAAGAAACCCCTGCAAATTACATTTAGACGGGCAAAATCTATGCGTCAAGAACTTGTATGCGACTCCCCTAGACCAAATGTAAAAACAGAATGGCTGAAACCGCAAAACGGATTTTTTAAATGTGCTAAATGCAAGGCATGCAAGTATGGCACCAACACCCGCAGCCTTACATTACCATTTAGGAACACTCCTTTTGAAATCCGTAGTAACTATTCTTGTAAAACCGACTTTGCGGTTTATGTCTTACGGTGCACCTGCAATAAATTCTATGTAGGTAGCACAATTCACCAAGTTCACGCAAGAATATTGCAGCATCTTCGTGCCATTAACAAGGATGATCCAACATACCCAGTGGCACGACACATAAATACCACACACAGTGGTAGAAGCGAAGACCTTTCATTGTTTGTAATAGACAGTATCCCAAAGAACAACAGGGGAGGAAATAGATTACTGTCTTTACGAAAACTAGAATCCAGATATATAATGTTGTTAGACAGTAAAATCCCTAAGGGATTGAACGTTGATGAAGCTCTAAGTGTGCATCTGCAATGATCATTGTATTCTAAACATTATATTTTTTTAGGTAACAAGGGTTCTCTCTTTTCTGTTAGTTCTAACCCACTCCACCAACACAGGTAGCACCATTAAGCATGAACAACTTATTTCATTTTGGTGTTTCCCAACCATAAATAGTGGTTCTATGATATATATATACATATATACATATCCAGAAATATTTCATTTGTAGCCACATGCAATCACTACCCACTAGGGTAAGATGTATTATAGCTGTTTTCTATGGAGTCAACAGCGAGTTAATGTGTGACGATATTAAGTCTAAATGTGTTAGCAAACATTCAACAGTATTTGATTTGCGTATTTTGTTCTGTTTTGTTGTAGAATGGGATCTTTTCTATCTCTATGAACAAATGGTTGGGTAACCATGACAACGTTGTATTTAAAAACATGGCAATTGTGCTGTACCTGTGTTCAGTGACCAAGGCGGCAAGACCGTCGAAACGCGTTTGGCCATTCAGTTGTGAATAAATATTTTTCTTTGACGGAATCTCCCACGGAGTCAGCGCCTCTTCAATTATAGTTGAACTGGATTGTCGAATATACATATATATATATATATATATATATATATATATATATATATATGTCCAAAGTGTCTGCTAATAAGCAAAAACGCACTCTCAGTAGCTATGTAGGTAACATTTAATTTACACTGTAACGCGTTTCGGGAGACACGCTCCCTTGGTCACACTGTATACAACGCGTTACAGTGTAAATTAAATGTTACCTACATAGCTACTGAGAGTGCGTTTTTGCTTATTAGCAGACACTTTGGACATAATTTGCCGGCGGTAGCTCTACCGGCTTAACGCACCACCCGCCAACGGGCGAAATTCCAGGAGGAGCTCACAGCGTCATTTTGAATATATATATATATATATATATATATATATATATATATATATATATATATATAGTAGATAAATAGTTATGGAAAAAGATTTACTTATTTATGCAGTCACTTATATACATGTTAAAACATAGAATAATGTAACATTCAGTAATATGTACATTTGTTAAGCAGAACTAATGAATGTTTATATATTTTTTTAAACATTATTATTCTACACGTTTATACAAAGCAATAAACATATATAAGTACATATCAATAGTACAAATAAAATGCTTATATACAGAGGGATATGCTGTATATTTCTGTTTGCATATGGTGCTTGTGTGGGGAAGAGCCAATTATTGAGTAGTTTTCGGAAGATAAGGTGCTTATACGTGAATCTTAAATTGGGGGAGTAAAGAGTTCCATAGTTTGGCTGCTTGAACAGAGAAGGATGTGCCACCCATGTTTTTTTTCTTGTATCTTAGGATTTTGAGGCGAGGTGCCACTCCAGAGCAGAGGTTCCTTTGTTGAATGTGTTTGGCGATTTTGGTGATGAAGAGTGGTCCCGTTCCATGTACCGCTTGCTGGGTGATACAAAGCAGCTTGAACGTAGATTTTCTGGAAACCGGTAACCAATGAAGGGCTTTCAAGGCAGGGGAGATGTGGTCTTTTGGTTTTATAAGTAAGAGTAGTCTGGCAGCCGAGTCCATGGTCATTCTGAGGTTTCTGACTTCCTTCGATACTTTAGGCGGTTTTCACAGATCATCAAGCCATGCGTGAGCGGGTCATAATTTTTCCAATCGCCACACGTGAGTATTTCAATTTTGGAAGCATTCAATTTGAGATGGCTCCACGTCATCCTTTGATCCACAGCTCAGAGACAACTGAAAAGTGGTGAGTTTCCAATGTCTTTGGGGCATTCTAGTTGAAGGAGTATTTGCGTGTCATCTGCACAGTTATAGCACGTGAAGTGAAACTGATTGATCAGTGCCGGTAATTACTTCATGTAGATTTTGAAAAGCATGGGTGAGATGATAGAGCCTTGGGGAACCTCAGCATTTGTGAAGTACAGTTTGGACGACAAAGGTGGACTATGGGTGACATTAGTTCTGTTGCAAAGGTAGGATGCGATCCAGTCTAGAGCAGTCCCCTCTATTTCGGCTTTGTAGAGTGTTTGTATCAGAGTGTCATGGTCAACCATGTCAAAGGCAGACGAGAGGTCCAAGAGAAGTAGCGCAGCAACCCTGTTGCGGTCAACTGTGTTCTTCAGGTGATCCCAGATGGCAACGAGGGCAGATTTTGTGCTTCTTCCTGGATGTAATCCAGTTACGAAGTCTGAAAGTATGGCATTATCTTCAATGAATTGTGATATCTGGGCGAGTGCCTCTCTTTCTATCAGTTTACCCAGGAAAGGTCCATTTATAATCAGTCTGTAGTTGTCAGGGTTCAGCAGGTCCAAGTAATGGGTGTATGTATGACTTTTTGAGTTCTTCTGGAAATATTCCGGTAGTTAAGGAGTTGTTGATGATTCTTCTTACTGGAGTGGCAACAGAGGTCGTTAGAAGAATTGTCTTGAAGGTTTGCAGTGGACACGGGTCAGAAGGGCTGCTGGCAGGTCGGCTTGCTTTGACCAGGTCCATAACTTCATTGCGTGAAATGTGTTGGAAGGAACAGAGAGGTTGGGCTAGAGTATTCTTGGATTATTGTTTTTGTAAAAGGATCATTGTTGGTGCTCTGTCTTTGTTTTAAGTATGAGTCCAATGTGTCTGCTTTGGCTGTGTAATGATTTGCCAGTTCGTCTGAGAAATTATGAGTAACGGGATGAGCTCCTTGTAGGCAATTTGGTTTTCAAAATTCATTGAGAATTTGATAGAATTCTTTACTTGCGCAGTTAGCATTTTGAATTCTTTCTGCATAGTATCTTTTCTTTGCTTTTATGATAGCTGGCTTGTATAAATTAGTACTAAATTAGTCTGGGACCATTTGGTTTTCATATTATACTATACCCAGGTCCTTTGACATTGATTGGGTTTCCCCATTAGTTTGTAATGGTCCCAATCAATTCTATACAAACAAATCCATCTAATAAAAAACAAATACATCAGCACCTCGCTTCACTACTTCTCAAAAACAAAACATATCATACACAACAGCACAACACAATCTCTCAAGCGCAACACCTCATAATACTTACCACCACAAACTACAAACATGCACCCAACTTTCAAACTACGCAAATGAACAAACTCCAATGCCAAGCTTTCTCTCTTTCACCAAACCTAACAATTATAGAGCAACACAGCAACTCTCTTTTGATGACCTCTCATCCATTGGACAATTTAGAACCTTACTACATGACCCACAATCTGCACTACCACCCCTAACTCATACACCTTCCGCCCTAAAGAGATGCAAACAAAATAAGCAGCGTGCCACACCTCACAACTTCACTTCTCAACGTCTACTGCACAACAAGGTTATGCCACAAAAACAGCACTGCGCACCAACTCACTCTCAAACACAGTCTCCACCAACTACACACGCAGACCCATCAAAATGCCTTCTTAGCCTGCTGGACGAGGAACACAATACAGAACAGCTACACTATTGCTATCCCCATATACCTAATACCAACACTAAGGACACACCTGCTACAAGCCCACAAAATACTGCTCACTCTTCTACACAACAAAGTCACACTATCGCCAAAGCACATTCTCTAACCTGTCTTCTAATAAATTCTCGATCGCTCTCTAAAAACAAACATCACATCTATGACCTTCTCACTGATGCAAAACCAGACATACTATTCATAACTGAATCATGGTTGAGATATGATATGGCTCCAGTCCTGCATGAAGCCGTTCCTCTAGGCTATCAAACGTTCACCCAAAATCATATAGGCCAAAAAGAGGTGGACTAGCTGTTGTGTTCAGGCAAACATTACATATCACTAAAGTTTGAGACATCTCCATAAAAGATTGTGATGCCCTTTTCACCAGAAGCAATCCGTCCTCCTGTAACTTTCTGCTCCTTTACAGACCTTCACCTAGCAATTCAACATTCCCAGACACGGTTTCATACCTTATAACACTACACTCCAACCAATGCGTTGTGGGTGACCTCAACATTTGGTTTGACAAACCCAATATGCCCCATTCGAAAACAATAATCGCTGACCTAGACCCACTGAACCTGCATCAGATCGTCCACAAACCCACACATATCGCTGGACACATCCTAGATGTCATTTTTGCTAATACAGAACTAGTTACCTTTCAAACAATAACGCCGGTCACATGGTCAGACCACCATTTGCTTGCTTTCCAACATAAAACAACACTAAGCGACGCACCTAAAACTACCTTATGTGCAGCCACCTATCGACTGTGGAACAAACTCAATCTGGACCACTTAGAAACACAACTAACTTCCAGTATGGATCTCGAAACAAAAAAATTCTGTTGAAAAACTACATGAGTTGCTGCAAGAAGCTTTTGATCCTGATACCACTAAAAACCACACAACAAAACAAGAGAAAACAAGCACCTTGGAGAAATACAGAGATAAAAGAGATTAAACAACAAATTAGAAAGCTGCAATGTACCTGTCTCAAATTAAACGCCAATCAAGACAAACTTTGCTAGGAAAAATGAAGGCCTCACCCTGCATTTCCGCGCTTACAAAAAGATGAAAAAATGAAGTTAAAATTGCATTGTGGACAGGCTTAACCCACTGGTGTATGTTGTACCAATAACCAGTGTTGATTTTAAACTGTTAAAACTACTTACTATTACGTTGAATAGCCTCTACTCTGAAATCTCCCTTTTCTCATTTTACTTCATACACAAGCACTTTTTTCTCTACACCCATTTCCCTTGAGCAAGCTTCCATCTCGAATACATGTGGTAATGTCTTTACCTTCTTCTTGCATTATTTGAAAATATATAAAACTAAGATTTCTACGGGGGTGTGTTCTTTTCTCTTCCTGGTGCGTATTGATGCATGTTCTTGTTTTAGGTATGTATTATTACCAGTTGCTGAATATTTGAGCAGCTTATAAATTTAAATTCAACAAATCCTTTTTCCCTAGTGTTTTTCTAATATTGATTGTGAGCGGAAGTTGTAAGATAAAGGGGTGGTGATGTGTTTGTGAGTAGAGTGTAGGTTGTGTGTAAAAGGGAATGAAGTAGAGTTAAGAATGTTTGTTTTAGACTTGTTTGCTGCAAGAGGTAATATGTGTGGTGCAGTGGAGTCTAAGTGTTGTACGGTTGTGTTAATGAGGTCGAAAAAAGAGGAGAGAGTTAGTCAGAGAAATGATGGATGGCTGAGTATAGGTCGTTAGTGACAAAAAATGGTCTGTTTGGAGTAATTAGAGCAGGTGTATGGATGGGATGTAGTTAAAGCTGTTGTAGATTTGGGTTTTGTTAGTGATGAATGGATGGGTTAGTGGCATAGGATAGAGTTATGTACTGTCTGTAGGTGATGGTGGAAATGTGTGATTGCTGGGATAGAAGGTTGTATAGGTGTGTTTTGTGGGGTTTTGTTGTGGGTGCTGTAACATTGCATTTTGTATAAGGTAAGTTTGTAGTAAATGAGTAGAGTACATGTGCTGTGACTGTGTTACTCTGGTAGTGAATGTGGTGGGGGGGGTGCTGGTGAATGAGAAAATGAGCAGCATTCCTGGCCCTAATCCCAACCAGTCTCGAACAGGCTCAAAACAGGCAATTGCACTTGTCCTCTCCACTCTTAGCTTCGTCGCCTGAGCCGAGATGCCCTGAACCCTGGCCTTAAATAGCCCTAGTAATCAGGTGACCACTTTGGCCAGTGGTAACCCAAGCCCTAACCCTAACCAATCACAGCACTAGCCCTAGGATGACTAGGAGACCACACCCTTGCAACCAATTGTAACCCTAGTCCCAGCATTCAATCAGCCACAAAACTCTAAGCCCTATGTCCAATAGAAAGCCTAATCCCAGCCCTAGTCCCAACCCTATTCCCAGCAGCCAATTTTACAGGAAACCCTAAAGCCTACATCCAATAGAAAGCCTAACCCCGGCCCTAGCCCCAACCCTATTCCCAGCAGCCAATCATACAGGGAACCCTAAACGCTACATCCAATAGAAAGCCAAGCCCCAAGAACCAATCTGAAACCCTAAACCTATCCACCAATCAGATCACTAGCCCTAAGCCCTACATCAATAGAATCACTGACCCAGGAACCAATCAGTACCCTCGAATACCCAACCAACAAGAACCCTAACCCTAATCCAATCGAAACACCAGATGCAACTACCAATCAGTGCACACATGTAGCATCTAATAGCAGCCTATATAAGGTCCCTGTGACCACAGGCAATGATTGCTGGCCAGGGAGTTCGAAGCTGCTCCTCAATTCAGAATCTCCTAGACGATAGACAGGCTCAATTCACACTTTTGGAGTTCTGCAGGTTAGGGCCTAACAAACTTTGGCCTCTAACAATACTATTTGTATAAAACTTTACTCACTCTCCTACCCAAAAATAGAGTGTACAATCCCCAAAACACCACAGCTTAAACAGCTAACAGCATATTACTGCTGCCTCAGAGCATCCTCTGTTCACTCTCTGATGTATATTATCTCTGTTGCTCAGCGGGAAGGAGGGGGTAATCTGGTTTCACTAACTTGCTAACACAAAATGGGAGCTGGGGTGGATTGCTTAACATACAGGTCTGAGCACAGAGCAAGGGAGAACTTAGGAGTGAAAAACAGGTAGTCACAGGCAATCTGAAAAAACAACAGGTTTTGGACTGCAAATCCCACAATTCAATAAGTAAAATAAAAAAGTTGTGGGCAAGTAAAACCACAAATTTCTAAACAAAACAGGTCAAAAATGGTGCAATCATAGGCAGGTAAAAAAACTTCACTTTTTAAACTGTAACAAGCACAAGCAAAACAGGTGAAAATGATGCAATCACAGGTAGGGGAAAATAGTATTTCGAATTTCAGGAAAGAGACAGCACTCGTGCCAAATCCAAACAGTATGTGTTTGTACTAGAAGGAATAGATAGTTGTGAAGTAATATTTGTCATTTCTGTCTTACTCTGCCAGGGTGTACATTGTCTCTACATTGTCTGTTGATGTGAGTGTTGTAATATGCTGGGCCCGCGGCTGGCGGTGTGAATGTCTTGTGTGTGTCGCGTATGAAAGATGTGTGAATGGCTTGTAAAGTGGTTGATGCCTTGCCGCGGGTTTAAAGCTCACGCACTGCGAGTCATTGGTTCAGGTTTTTGACCTTTCAAATATTAACAGTGGATGTATGACGTTACAACGCATGCTATTACAACGCATACCTTTACATCGCATTTTTTACAACGCTAGTACTATTACAACGCATTACTTTACAACGAATTCTGTTACAACGCCAAACCTATTACAATAATGAAAAGTGCTGTTACAACGAAGTATATTACAACGCATACCATTACAACGCGATTTTTTTTTTTTTTTAAATTAAAAGTACAATAAAATCTGGCACGGGATGCAGGGAAATTAGGGGTTTTAGGGTGGGGAAGTGTATTAAAACGTGGAGAAGAACTGTACGAAAATCGACTGAAACGCATTACCAAATTAATACTTGGGTATTAAAATTAATACTCGAGTATTAAAATTAATACTCAAACTTCCCCATAAAAATCCGCTTTCAAACATTACTAAGTTTTTAAAAAATAACGAAAAATTAAATAACAGAACAAACACATTTGTAACATGATTAGATCGCAAAGTAAGTAAACCAACTAAAACATAACACACATACACATAGGCGCCATTTTAACCATCTCACTTGTAAAACTTGTCCTACCACAGTTTCTATGTAAACAATACCAAAAGACATGTTCCAAAATGGATGCCAAAACGGAGCAAATGAATGAAAACCATATTTGTTAAAAAGCATTTTTAAATTATCATTTTCCACAGTAAAACAAAGCATTAAAAAAAACACAACGAACGCAGTTTTTTAAAAAATTATTAGTGACACACAGTAAAACTTATAAATACAAGTGAGACACCATTTTGCACTCAGTTGATTATCAACTAGCAGAGAGAGCAGACGTAATAAGCTGACCCTCTGTCACCTGCACTGCGACCTCCTCAGAGAGAGCACGGAATTTACAACAAAGCAAATACTAGTAAGTTATTAATATATATGTTAACAATAGTTTTTAGAAAAATATATTTTCTTAAACCAGAAAAAATATTTTTTCACTTAATAATAATAACTTAAGAAATAAACTGTTTCCAATATATTATTAATAAAATAAAACTCAAAATTAAAACAAGTAATTTATTTTCCACAACCAGAAAATCTGAAGATTTTTACATTCCACAGCAGCTGAACCTATTTGGACATCCCCACCACGTGAACGACTGACAAACTCAATTGTTTAGGTAAATGTTATTTTTGTGTCATGGTTCTACTTGTAAAATTTATTTTTAAAAATTTCATAAAGTCATGTATGCCAATGGTGTTTTTTTTTAATACTCAATCACACCGCATAGAAATCAAAATTTTCTTTTTATAACCAACGTTGACAAAGGAACAATTTTTTTTTTATTTCTCCAACAGTGAACATCTTTCCACAAAAACCTTTTAACCTCCAGCAAACATCAGGATAAAGGCACGATAACAAAATACCTACTAGAAAAGGTATGTTTTCTTTCCCATTTTATTATAACGATACATTATTAATCCATTCTTTTGCAATTATTCCTCCTGTTTCGTCCCTAATTTGAAAAGTAATGGATAGTTTTGAGAAACAATATTAAATTTTTTCTGTAGGAAAAAGCACCATCAGTGATATTTTTGTGTAGGGTAGGGGTACATATCTCTATTTCTACTACAGTAATGTGTTTTAATTAGGACAGTATCATGTAGTACTAGTTATATTGTATGTCTGTTTAATTTTAAAAATACTCAAGTACTACATTTCTACCCACCGTTAATTATCTTTTTTTCGCCTTTTCTCCAGAACAGAAAAGATTTTTTTTTCTCAAAACTAAAAATTTGAGCCAACAAAGAAAAACATCGTCTACCACCTCATCCACAAAAACAAATTCTCAAACTCAAGGTATTTTTTTACAGCACGGATTCTTTACCTTTAAAATATTTGACTAACTATCACATAGGTAAATTTCAAGCAATAATCAATGTAATTATGATTAAATTTTCAAATTTTAGATTTATATTTCATATATAAAGAATGTATTTATCATAAAGGAAATAGTTATGTGCAGCAACTTATATCACATGTGCAATTTTTGTGGAATAATGTTACTAAACACATTTCTCAACATCGTTCTGTATTCAAAGTTTTTTCTTTTTTCACTTTTCCAGACATTTATTTACCCATTCCCCAACAAATCACCTCAAAAGTGTCTACACAAACCGACTCTGCAATACCACTGAACAGGAGTCTGCCAGAAAACCAATTCGGAAAAAAAGGTAATTTAGTCAAACATTGTAAGTTGCAACAATTTTTAAAATCTACCATGCTGTAGAGGTAACATTTGTCTTATCCAAAATCTGGAAGGTGCAGCAGTTGGTGTAAGTGTTGGATAGTGTAGGGGTATTAATTTACTATTCTAACTCCAGGAAGGTGCAGCAGTAGGGTAAGTGTTGGATAGTGTAGGGGTATTAATTTACTATTCTAACTCCAGGAAGGTGCATCAGTAGGGAAAGTGTGGGATAGTGTAGGTGTATTAATTTACTATTCTAACTCCAGGAAGGTGCAGCAGTAGGGAAAGTGTTGGATAGTGTAGGAGTAACAATTTACTATTCTAACTCCAGGAAGGTTCCTCAGTAGGGAAAGTGTTGGATAGTGTAGGAGTAACAACTTACTATTCTAACTCCAGGAAGGTTCATCAATAGGGAAAGTGTGGGATAGTGTAGGGGTATTAATTTACTATTCTCACTCCAGGAAGGTGCATCAGTAGGGAAAGTGTGGGATAGTGTAGGGGTATCAATTTAGTATTCTAACTCCAGGAAGGTGCAGCAGTAGGGTAACTGTTGGATAGTGTAGGGGTATTAATTTACTATTCTAACTCCAGGAAGGTTCATCAGTAGGGTAAGTGTTGGATAGTGTAGGGGTAAAAATTTACTATTCTAACTCCAGGTAGGTGCATCAGTAGGGAAAGTGTGGGATAGTGTAGGTGTATTAATTTACTGTTCTAACTCCAGAAAGGTGCATCAGTCGGGAAAGTGTTGGATAGTGTAGGGGTATCAATTTACTGTTCTAACTCCTGGTAGGTGCAGCAGTAGGGTAAGTGTTGGATAGTGTAGGGGTATTAATTTACTATTCTAACTCCAGGAAGGTGCATCAGTAGGGAAAGTGTGGGATAGTGTAGGGGTATCAATTTACTATTCTAACTCCAGGAAGGTGCAGCAGTAGGGAAAGTGTGGGATGGTGTAGGGGTAACAATTTACTATTCTAACTCCAGAAAGGTGCAGCAGTAGGGTAAGTGTGGGATAGTGTAGGAGTATTAATTTACTATTCTAACTCCTAGAAGGTGCAGCAGTAGGGAAAGTGTGGTATAGTGTAGGGGTAATAATTTACTATTCCAACTCCAGGAAGGTGCATCAGCAGGGAAAGTGTTGGATAGTGTAGGAGTATCAATTTACTATTCTAACTCCAGAAAGGTGCAGCAGTAGGGTAAGTGTTGAATAGTGTAGGGGTATTAATTTACTATTCTAACTCCAGCAAGGTGCAGCAGTAGGGAAAGTGTGGGAAAGTGTACGGGTATCAATTTACTATTCTAACTCCAGGATGGTGCTGCAGTAGGGAAAGTGTTGGATAGTGTAGGGGTATCAATTTACTATTCTAACTCCAGGAAGGTGCATCAGTAGGGAAAGTGTTGGATAGTGTAGGAGTAACAATTTACTATTCTAACTCCAGGAAGGTGTATCAGCAGGGAAAGTGTGGGATAGTGTAGGGGTATCAATTTACTATTCCAACTCCAGGAAGGTGCTACAGCAGGGAAAGTGTGGGATAGTGTAGGGGTATCAATTTACTATTCTAACTCCAGAAAGGTGCAGCAGTAGGGTAAGTGTTGAATAGTGTAGGGGTATTAATTTACTATTCTAACTCCAGCAAGGTGCAGCAGTAGGGAAAGTGTGGGAAAGTGTACGGGTATCAATTTACTATTCTAACTCCAGGATGGTGCTGCAGTAGGGAAAGTGTTGGATAGTGTAGGGGTATCAATTTACTATTCTAACTCCAGGAAGGTGCATCAGTAGGGAAAGTGTTGGATAGTGTAGGAGTAACAATTTACTATTCTAACTCCAGGAAGGTGTATCAGCAGGGAAAGTGTGGGATAGTGTAGGGGTATCAATTTACTATTCTAACTCCAGGAAGGTGCTACAGTAGGGTAAGTGTTGGATAGTGTAGGGGTATCAATTTACTATTCTAACTCCAGGAAGGTGCATCAGTAGGGAAAGTGTTGGATACTGTAGGGGTATCAATTTACTATTCTAACTCCAGGAAGGTGCATCAGTAGGGAAAGTGTTGGATAGTGTAGGAGTAACAATTAACTATTCTAACTCCAGGAAGGTGTATCAGCAGGGAAAGTGTGGGATAGTGTAGGGGTATCAATTTACTATTCTAACTCCAGGAAGGTGCTACAGTAGGGTAAGTGTTGGATAGTGTAGGGGTATTAATTTACTATTCTAACTCCAGGAAGGTGCATCAGTAGGGAAAGTGTTGGATACTGTAGGGGTTACAATTTACTATTCTAACTCCAGGAAGGTGCATCAGTAGGGTAAGTGTTGGATAGTGTAGGAGTAACAACTTACTATTCTAAATCCAGGAAGGTGCATCAGTAGGGAAAGTGTGGGATAGTGTAGGGGTATTAATTTACTATTCTCACTCCAGGAAGGTGCATCAGTAGGGAAAGTGTGGGATAGTGTAGGGGTATCAATTTAGTATTCTAACTCCAGGAAGGTGCATCAGTAGGGAAAGTTGTGGATAGTGTAGGTGTATCAATTTACTATTCTAACTCCAGGAAGCTGCAGCAGTTCGGTAAGTGTTGTATAGTGTAGGGGTAACAATGTGCTATTCTTACTCCATGAAGATGCATCAGTAGGCAAAAGAAAGCATTGAGTACATGTTATGTTTTGTATACAACTATTATTAAATATCAAGCTAAATGTTTTTTCTTTTCTTTTTTTTTTCAGATAATGTCTAGCCTTGGAGCAGCCAACTTCATTAAATCTAGGAAGGGAAAAAATCTGTTAAACCATGGTGGATACATATATAGTAAGGAAAGAATAAGTTTAACTAGAAATCATTGGAGGTGCGTGCAATACTACACTACCCATTGCAGTGGCAGAGCGGTTACTGTTGATAATTTGGTTGTGAAAACCACAGAACATAACCACTCTGCCTCTGCAATGGATGTAGAAATCAGAGAGACAATTAATGAAATGAAAGCTATTGCAAGCACCTCCAATGATTCTACAGGATCCATTTTAAGGGAGGTTGCACAGCATGTCCCCAGTCATGTTGCTAGCAACATGCCTATAATACCCAATTTGAGAAGAATTATTCAGAGACAAAAGCAGGCAAGTAATATTCAATTGTCTACACCACATACATTTTCTGACATTAGAATTCCTCATGATCTTTCTATTTCTTTTTCTGATGAACCTTTCCTTCTGCATGACAACGAAAACCCTCAGAAACGTATTTTAATTTTTAGTACCCCCCGTAACCTTGCTAAGTTAGAAAGTAGTGAAATTTGGATGATGGATGGGACGTTTAAAAGTACACCCCATCCTTTCACTCAAATTTACACTATACATGCTAAGATTAACAATAGTGTAATTCCTTTAGTGTATAGTTTGCTACCTGATAAGACTTCTGCAACATACACTGAACTTTTATCAGTGATTAAAAGCAAAACATCTGCAAGTCCTCGAAAAATAATAATCGATTTTGAATTGAGCATGATCAATGTGATCACCAAAACGTACACGGATACCCAAATTCAGGGATGTTTTTTCCATTTTTCGCAGGCATTTTGGCGTAAACTACAAAAAACATCCCTAGTTGCAGAATATTCTCGGGATAGCAAATTACAGTTTGAACTAAAAAAATTAACTGCACTTTGTTTTGTTCCTCCCGAAAGTGTGGACGAGTACTACACTGCAATTATAGAATCTGTTTATTATACGAGTAACGAGGAAAAATTGGCACCCATTCTAAATTATTTTGAGGACACATGGATTGGACACCTAAGCAGATCGGGTCGCAGGAGGAAGCCACGATTCCATGTGGAGTGGTGGAACTGCTACACGAGTTGTTTAGAGGGAGAGGCCAAAACAAACAATGCCATTGAGGGGTGGCATAACTCCTTCAATCATACAATAGGAAAACCTCATCCGAACTTCTACTCATTTTTGGAAACTTTGAAGAAGGAGCAAAGTTTCCAAGAAATGAGATTAGCACAAACACTCGCAGGTAGTCTAAACCCACGAGTTACAGTCAAAACAAGGGAAATGTCAGAGAGACTATTGGCAATTCTACAACAGTTTTCGTTGTGTGTGGCTATAGACTACCTCGAAAATCTTTCTAACATTCTTTCTTTTTAAAACAATGAATTTGCTTACTTTCCTGCTTTGCTAAAAATTACAGTAATTACAATGATTTAATTGGCATACAAAGAATTTTGTTTAAAATTTTTTTTTCAAATTAACAAGTCGGGTTTTTTTTCCATTTTTTCAAACAAATCTTCATTTCATCCAACCTAAACCAATGTTGAAAAATTTACTGTTCCATAGTCTTCGAACCTTTTATCATTATCGGTACGCCATTTTCCAAATTATAGAAAAAATCAAAATTAAATTCCGTCAAAACCAATCTCCAAAACTCAATCCGAACTATAAAATAGAAAATCAACCATATTCCTTAATACACATTGCAGCTGAATTTTCATTTGTATTTCAAAATAAGATTGACAAAATATTAAAGTACGCACAATTTTTGTAACAAGAAATGAAGATCGACAGTACATCTTTATCTTCGGAACCGGAGAAATCCACTGTCTAAACCGTAACTTTTTATTTAGAAAGAGTTACATACTTTTTTAAAATAACTAACTTACTTTCAGCGACCCGACATAGGCATGTATTAATGACATTAATGTGGACATGTTTGACAACTTTTATAACATCTATTAGTTTTCCAGCAACCTCCCCTTATTCTTTCCTTACTATATATGTATCCCTTAAATTGGTTTATTCTATAATATAAACATAAAATATTTCCTACCTGGACGCAGATCAGCTTCCTGCTGCTTCCTCCTCCGATGCTCTGCAAAATGGCGTATTACGTCGACGCACACGTCCTTACGTCATCGCGTGCTTCTGTATTTATGGCGGACTACTTTTTTACATTCAACTGTAAATAAATGTTAATATATGTAAATAAAATATTTATTTTTTGTTTAAAAAATAAAACTTACTTTGAAAAAATTATGAAAAATATGTTTATTTTTTTCATGTTTTTTAAATGTAATAAAAATGTGAAATAAATAATTGTTTCCTGTCATTAATTTTAATTAAGTTTTTAAATCTCCAATATTGTAATTTAAAAAAGGTAAAATTACTTAATATGTTCCTTACCTTGGCTCTATTGTCTTTTCCTTTCAAAACTTCCTCTTACTGCACTTTCTGTACTTTCTTTTCTTGTTCCGCGG
The DNA here is from genome assembly GCF_964204655.1 of Triturus cristatus. Lineage (NCBI taxonomy): Eukaryota > Metazoa > Chordata > Amphibia > Caudata > Salamandridae > Triturus > Triturus cristatus. The sequence goes on along the minus strand of NC_140591.1, from coordinate 1,237,272,184 downwards.
GCTGTATATGCTGAGGCTGCCAAAATAAATAAAGGACAAACACGCTCATAGACTTCAATGCAAAACCGTGGGAAAGAAATTCAAAAAGTAAGTTATAATTGTTATTTCTGATTTCTAAATTTTCCTTTATGTCCTTCATTAATTTTATAAATGTTAAATTTGTATAATTATTACTATAAATATTTTTGAATATTGATATTAATTTTTTAAATATATTATTAATTTATTTTTATAATAAATTAATCAAAAATACACTTCCATTTATTTTTAAAAGGACACTTTCTTTTAAACATATAAATACTCTTGTATTTTCATATGTGATAAAAATACTCTAGTATTTAAAAATAGGTACTCAATCATTTTTCTTTATATTTAAATATTATATACTCTTTATTGTTTAAGAAAACTTATTTTTAAGTAGAAAAATACTCAACATTTAAAATAAGTTTTTAGTAAGTATCTATTTCTTATATTTTAAAACACTAAACTAAATGTTCAAGTATTAAAATTTAAAATACTCAAGTATTACTCATTTCTACTTAATAAAATACACATGCATTAATATTTTGATTATCTACTCACTTTTTTGAAAATACTAAACTATTATTTTATCACCAAACAAACCAAACTTTTATACCAGTCACAATACTCAAGTATTATTATTTTTATAAACTACTCACTTATTTCAAATAAATATTGCTTTTTTTTTAAATTTTTAAATACTCAAGTTTTTTTTTTACTACTAACCAACCAAACTTTTCTACCAGAAAAAAAAAACAAGTATTATTTTTTTTTTTAACTACTGCCCTTTTTTTAATTAGAAATGCTATATAAAAAAAAAATACTCAAGTATTAATTTTAATTAAACATTTCTACCAGAAAAAATACACAAGTATTATTTTTTTGATTAACTACTGCCCTTTTTTTAATTAGAATTGCTATAATAAAAAAAAACCTCAAGTATTAATTTTAATTTTAATGCTACCCAAGTAATAATATTTAAATAAATATTTTGCAAAAAAAAATGCGTTGTAATAGTATATGCGTTGTAAAAGTACTTACAATATAACATCTTGCGTTGTAAACACATGCATTGTAAATACATGCGTTGTAAAAGCATTTCCACAAAATGCGTTGTAAAGGTATATGCGTTGTAAAGGTACTTACCATATAATAGAACGCGTTGTAAAAGCATGCGTTGTAAAAGTTTTAGCGTTGTAAAAAATGCGTTGTAATAGCACAGCGTTATAAAAGTTGCGTTGTAAAGGTAGTTCCCCATTAACAGTGCATTTCACATGTGTGGCATCTCTTGTTAATAAAATGTACATTTTGAACCTTTCATTCACCCTCGTTCGTGCCAAAAACAATCAGTATGTGTGTACTTGAAGAATAGAAGGATGGGCCGTAATATTTGTCTTTTCTGTCTTTCCCTGCCACGGTGTACATTTTCTCTAGGGAAAATCTACCATTTATAGATATTTTCGCAAACTAAAAACCCAGGGGAGTATAGGGTAGTGTGCCTCTTATGGATCCCAACAAGCTTTCTTACCCACAATGCCTTGCAAACCTCAAAATGTTACTAAAGTCACATATTTGCACTGCATTACTGTGCCATATTCTTCCAGAATCAGAAAGAAACCACAAATTTCCTACCACCCAGTGTTTCCCCAGGTCGCCCGATAAAAATGCTACCTCCCTTGTGTGGGTGGGCCAAGTGACCACGACAGGGAAGGGCCCAATACGTATTGTGGAGACATCAAAATGATCTATCACAAAATGACCTGGTTTTACAAGGGAGTCACCTGTGTTTTTGGCCATGGGCTCAGTGGCCATCTAGGGAAACCTACCAAACTCAGACATTTCTAAAAGCTTGAGACCTGGCAGAGTCCAGGGAGGTGTGACTTGCGTATATCCCCTGATGTTTTCTTACCCACAATCCCATGAAAACCTCAAATTTAGCTAAAACAATCACATTCTCCTCACATTTCTGTGAGGGAAAGTTGTGGGATCACTGGGCCGACACAAATCTCTTACCACCCAGCATACCCCCAGGTCTCCCGATAAAAATGATACCTCATTTGTTATGGGTGGGCCAAGTGCCTGCAACAGGGAAGGGCCCAAAACGTATTGTGGAGACATCAAAATGATCTATCACAAAATGACCTGGTTTTGCATGGGGGCACTTGCGTTTTTGGTCCCGGGCTCAGAGGCCATCTTGGGAGACCTACCAAACCCAGACATTTCAGAAAACTAGACACCCAGGGAATCCAGGGAGGTGTGGCTTGCGTGGATCCCCTGACTTTTTCTTACCCACAATTCCCTTTCCAACATTCAAATTTAGCTAAAACAATCACATACTCCTCACATTTCTGTGTAGGTAAGTTGTGTGATCACCAGGCCGACACAAATTTCTTACCACCCAGAATTCCCCTAGGCCTCTCGATAAAAATGGTTCCTCATTTGCGGCTTGCATGGATCCCCCCACGTTTTCTTACCCTGAATCCCCTACAAACCTCAAATTTACCTAAAAAATCAGATTACAGAACGTTCTATCACAGAAATGTGAGGAAAATTAGTTTTTTTAGACAGATTTTAAGGTTTGCAAGGGATTCTGGGTAACAGACCCTGGTGAGAGCCACACAAGTCACCACATCATGGATTTCCCTAGGTGTTTAGTTTTAAAAAAACAAAATGTACAGGTTTGCTAGGTTTCCCTAGGTGCCAGCTGAGGTAGTGCCCAAAATCCACAGCTAGGCACTTTGCAAAAAAAGGGTCAGTTTTCAGTAAAAAATGTGATGTGTCACCATTGCGCTTTGGGTGTTTCCTGTCGCAGTCACTCGGCCTACCTACGCAAGTGAAGTACCATTTTTATCAGGAGACTTGGGGGAATGCTGGGTGGAAGGAGGTTTGTGGCTCCCCACAGATTCCAGAACTTTCCATCACAGAAATATGAGGGAAATGTGTTTTTTTAGACAATATTTGAGGATTGCAAGGGAATTTGGGTAACAGAACCTGGTGAGAGCCACACAAGTCACCCCATCCTGGATTTCCCTGGGTGTTTAGTTTTCAAAATTGCACAGTTTTGCTAGGTGGCAGCTGAGCTATGAACCAAAATAAGCATTGGAAATGCACTAGGCCTCGCATTTTTTGGAGTTGGAGCTATTGGCATTGTAAATACCAATTTGTAAATACCAATGTTGTTTTACGTATGCAATAGATATGCTCTCCTCACCTTAATCAAATAAAGAACTATGCAGTGTGTCTTTTTCTGCAGTATTGTGTACAGCATGAAATGCTTGCTTGTTATTTTGAAAAGCTCTTCTGTTTTATATGCTTTAAGTAATGCAGGGCAATTTAAATATGTAAAATACAATGAACACAATAGTCTTCTACTATGCAAAGTGCAATGCTATTTCTATGCCAACAGGCAACCGTGCATACATTTTTTAAAAGCACTGTTCAACTTGGAATAAATAGCTTTCTGATATTTGTAGAAGTTATACATTTTTTGTGAAAATAGCCCTCCAAATCATTTAAAAACCATGTACATGCATAGAGTAGCATCATATCGGACTCCGTGAACCAAAAACATGCAAACGTTGTGTTATGCTACCATTCGTGGAAAAAAAAAATCCTTCACATTTGTCAATATTGGTTGCCTTGGCGGCAGATGCATTTGAAGGGCTTGTGAACAGACAATGGAACACTTAAGGCTGAAGTAGGCGAGATCTATGGGGTATGACGTGCCCAGGTTTTAAACATTTTTTATAAAACAGTTCCCATCTGCTCTTAAAAAACAACCGTCCCTGAATGGTTAATGCCAACCTTGAGGTTCCGCCATCTGAAAGCGAACGGAAGGAGGGAGAGAAAGAGAAGTAAAGAAGAAACAAGCCTTCTCGCCATGGAGCCTGCTAGCTGAAAGAAATATTATGTTTGGGACTGGTTAATCACCAAATGGAAAAGCTGCTTGGGAACTAGTATAGACTTGAATTGCTGAAGTCACTTGAAGCTTCATGATGACAAAGATTTGTTATTTTTGAGAGGTAACGTAAAGGTGTTAGCAGCTGAGTTCTGGAGTGCGTGCTTTTACTGGACACTTCCCAAAATATGTGTGCACTTGCTACAGTCTGACTGTGTATTATTAAAACATATTGAAAGCACTTGCTTTATATTAATGCTAAATCTTTTTGCACACTTTGCAGCAGCCATATACTGTATGTATTAACATTTTAAAATGATGATTTACATATTCATAGTGCTTTCTGCACAGGCTAGGAACTCAAAGCACTATAAATGCACATGTCACTATTCCCTGATGCGTCAACAGGGATTCAGTTCTGACTTCAGCAATAATCGAATTAACTTGTTGAAATGTCACAGTGTAAGACTGCATTTCCCAAGCAATAATGGAAAAAAGTGTGGTGTATTGAAAGTCTGTGTATTAGCAGCAACTATAAATATTAATTTAGGTAGATAAGAAACCCAAAATTTGGACGTGGGAACATAGCGATGTCAAGTAATTTGGGGGTTCATGAATGGGTGTTTTAAGGTGAAATACACAAAGTTCCATGTGGCCTTATTGCTATGCATGTGTAAAATGCGAGGCATATGGAAAATCACAGAACGTATTAATGTAAAAATTAAATATATTTAGGTATATTACAAATTGAGAACATTCAAACATCTACCTAATCAGTCAGTTAGCAATTACATCCAGTTCTCGTTTTTCACTTTTGTATGTTTCATTATTTGTAGAAGGCTAAACTAACTAAAGAGAAATTTAGCACTGAAAGAGAGGAGCGGACGAGTGAATAAGGGTGAGGATTATTACAAAGGATTCAGAATCGTTTACAATTATTCAGATTTAGTATTTTTCTTTTTCTTTGAAGGCCTGAACAAAGTAAACAACGCTAATATAAAAACACCTGCAATGGTGCCATAGTGCTGGGAGAGAAAATGGCAGTTCAAACTCCACTTTAAAGCACACAGTGTTGTGAGAATGCAGTACCACAGTCTGTCACTAAGTATCCCTTGGGACCTCTTTTGGTCTCATAAGGTACTGCACCCTGAAACATGGATAGGGCAAGGATATGGCGGAGTGCTGAGAGTTGCAGACTGGGGAGCTGGGGATTCTTGCTCGAGTCTGGTTTCAGCTCAACATCCTGTGATAATGGGCTGATCCTTTGATTTCCCTCAAGCACCTGGATAGCTGTGCTCTATAAATAAAAGCTACTAATTTAAAATAGGATAAGAAATCAATGCTGCTCTCGGAGGTTGGGATAGGCAAGCACTATTGTGCAGGGGGGTGGGAGGAGGAGATTAAATGAGGACACTGCATATCATGAAGAAATTAACCAAATAGAAAAATGAGCAAAAGGAGCAGTGGCCTTGGAGGGGCTGCGGGGGCCTGCAAGCAGTGTTGTGGGAGGGGTGAGGGGTGATGGGGAGGCACAGGGAGATTAAGGGATGGCAAGCAAATGAAGTGGACAGGAGCACAAGTAAACAGAACACTTAACAAGCAAAGAGGAAGGCCATCCAAAAAAGAGTTCTCTCAAAGAATAAATAACCTGAACAGTAAGAACACTTGTAACAGGGGCAGTTCTCATGGGAGGATACAAAATTCCAAAAGGAGTGAATGCTAAGTGTATTCACCAACGAAAAACCAGCATTTCTAAAGGACAGTAAGAGGAACCAATGAAAAAAATGGGCATTTTTTGAAGCCCATATTCTAGATACAGCATGTCTCTTCGAAAAGGGTGCATGCGCTGCCTAGGAGACAGTGCATGCGCTGCCTAGGCGAGACCAAAAAAGGGTCAGTTTTCAGTGGAAAAATGTGATGTGTCCACGTTGGGTTTTGGCCTATTTCCTGTCACAGGCACTAGGCCTACCCATACAAATGAGGTACCATTTTTATTGAGAGACTTAGGAAAATGGTGGGTGGGTGGAAGTTTGTCACTCCCTACAGATTCCAGAACTTCCATCACAGAAATTTGAGGAAAATGTGTTTTTTTGACAAAAGGTGAGGTTTGCAAGGGATTCCGGGTAACAGATCCTGGAGAGAGCCACACAAATCCCTCTATCCTGGATTCCCCTGGGTGTCTCGTTTTAAAAAATGTACAGGGTTGCTAGGTTTCTCTAGGTGCTGGCTGAGCTAGGGACCAAAATCCACAGCTAGGCACATTGCAAGAGAAGGGTCAGTTTTCAGTGGAAAAATGTGATGTGTCCACGTTGCGTTTTGGGCCGTTTCCTGTTGCAGGCACTAGGCTTACCCACACAAGCGAGGTACCATTTTTATCGGGAGACTTAGGGAAATGATGGGTGGAAAGAGATGTGTGCCTCTCCTCAGATTCCAGAGATTTTCATCACAGAAATGTGAGGAACATATGTTTTTAGGCACATTTTGAGGTTTGCTGGGGATTCTGTGTAACAGAACCTGATGAGAGCCACACAAGTAACCCCATCCTGAATTCCCCTGGATGTCTAGTTTTTAAAAATGTACAGGTGTGCCAGGTTTCCTAAGGTAGAAAAACAATGAGAGAGAAAGGTTATTCTACATGGGGTTACTCCTGGTCCCCTTAATCAATATACTTAAACATTAGAAGGAGTACACCCTCGGAGGTACCTCAGTGCCTCCGAACTGGAGAGAGGTGCACTGAAAGGACAAAAAAGTCCTTTTTAGAAGACCCCTCACTCACCAACCTAGTTGGTGACATGCTTCATCATCGGGGTCCCACCCGGATAGCCGAATGCCATCCGGGTGTGCTGCAACACCTGATTACAGTGGAGCTGGTATTTTTCTTTTTTTGGGGTGTGCCAGTGAAAAGAGTGATTTAAAAATTGGTCAGATTTAACTCTCTATGGAAAAAAATCTTTTTATTCTGGAGCAACTGAACGATGTTAAAAGATCAGGAGATACCATGTGAGGTTAAATTGACCTGATGTATCATCAAAGTGAAGTGAAGTAAAAAAGTGAAAGTGGCCTTACATGTTTCAACCTAGTGGAAAGAGATCCAGGTTTTCGCCAGGACCGAAGTTGATAACCAGGGCGGTCTACCCACGCTAAGGTGTATCCTACCCTTGGTTAGATTAAAATCCCCTCATGTACTCACAGTGGGGAAAATCCTTACTTGAATTCCTAGGAAGGAAAAATGCTAGCGGCACTACATTCTCGTGCCTCAAGGGTGCCGGGGTCATGAAGCTTGTTACTATCACGATTGCGTGTGAAACAGTCTCGGCTGTTGTGCCTAAAACATGACCCGCATCGGCGTCCCGTGTAGTATCGATTCGGCTATCCGGGTGGGACCCCGATGATGAAGCATGTCACCAACTAGGTTGGTGAGTGAGGGGTCTTCTAAAAAGGACTTTTTTGTCCTTTCAGTGCACCTCTCCCCAGTTCGGAGGCACTGAGGTACCTCCGAGGGTGTACTCCTTCTAATGTTTAAGTAGGTTTCCTAAGGTGTCAGCTGAGCTAGGAATCAAAATCCACAGCTAAGCACATTGCAAAAAAAGGGTCAGTTTTCAGTGAATAAATGTGATGTGTCCACGTTGTGTTTTGGACCATTTCCTGTCACGGGCACTATGTCTACCCACACAAGTGAGGTACAATTTTTGTCGGGAGACTTGGGGGTGCACAGAATCATACAACAAGTGTTATTACCAATTGTCTATCTAGGCATATCTGCCTTCCAGATATGAGACAGTATATAAAAAAGAAGTCATTTTGAAAAATGCCCTCTAATTTACATGCTAGTATGGGTACCCACAAATTCAGAGATGTGAAAATACTAACTGCTTCTAAACTCCATATCTTGTTCTCATTTCGGAAATACATAGGTTTCCTTGATAGTCGATATCTATTTTTCACTCTTTATATTTTACCAAATGAATTGCTGCATACCTGGTACACAATGAAAAACCATTGCAAAGTGCAGTTGAGCTATTGGCTCTGGGTACCTTGGGTTCTTGGTGAACCTACAAGCCCTATATATCTCCGCAACCAGAATGGTCCAGCGGATGTATTGGTATATTGCTTTAAAAAATCTGCTATAGTTAGTAAAAGTTACAAGTGAAAACGCAGGCAAAATGGCTGTTTTCTTTCAACTCAATTTCAATATATTTTTATTTTAACTGTTAATTTCTATAAGAAAACATTGAAGGATCTACACAAATGACCCTTTATTGGAATTCAGAATTGCATCTTCTATTCAGAAATGTATAGCTTTCCAGGATCCATTAGTGGTTTCATACCCATTTCTACCACTAAATGGAAGGAGGTTGAAGGCACAAACAAATTGGAAAAAATAGGCTACGTCCCAGTAAAATGGCAAAGCTGAATAGAAAATGTTGGTTTTCTGGCAAAAGTCTGCCTATTCCCGAAAGCTGGGAAGATGGTGATTATAGCACCGCAAACCCTTTGTTGATACCATTTGCAGGAAAAAAAACAGATGCTTTCTTCTGCAGCACTTTTTTCCCATGTTTCCCCCCAAAAACAAAATATAGCTGTATTTTGGCTTATTTCTCGATCCTCTCCAGGGAATTTACAAACCCTGGGTACCGTTACAAAAGGATGCAAATTCGGTGTGGATAGCTTATGTCAACAAAAGGATATAGGGGCCTAAGCACCAACTACCCCAAATAGCCAAAACAAGGCTTGACACGGGGGTGTAAAGGATGGCAGCGAAGGGGTTAAAGGGCTGCGGTAAAAATAATGCGTTTCACTGTTTATAGTACGTTTAAATGTTAAGTTTTTAAGTGATACACTGACTGGACTGAGCAGGGGCGTAACAAACACCCCCGCAGCCCCCGCGGTGCGGGGGGGCCCCCAGTCTTCAGTAGGTGAAGGGGGCCCCCTCAGCTCTTCGGTAGAGAGCTGTGTCTCCTCTCTAAAGCAGCTGCAGCAGTCTACAGCCTGCCCTGAGCTCCTCGCACTGCTGACCTAGGACTGAAGAGAAACAAAGTATCAACTTACATTGTTTCTCTTCAGTCAGAGTCAGATCCAGGCCCGGAAAAAGGATGGGGGTGGAGGCCCTGGTGCTAATGTGCAGCCCAAGTTTTGTCCATTTGTTCGAGAGGAAATATGCACAAGAAGGGTCTTTCTAACTACATCACAGGAGGACTTCACTGCAGAAAGCATGTCTAATTTTAGGCACTTGCTTCCCACAATCCCTGGTAGACCCTTTGCAAAAGTTGATTGATTACCTTTCAGTTTATTTTTGCTAGAATTGAATATTAAACTGGTACTAATGAGATTAAACATTTTCCGGGATAGTGTTAAAGTGTTAAATAATTAATACTATCATAAAAGATGCTGCATTACGCAGCATAATTAGTTTTTCCTTGCTGCATACTTTGGTGAACCCTGCCGCACAATTTGGTCTTCCTCTGCCGTATAATTCCAGTGGACCTGCATATAATGATTCCAATTTGTTTAATTTTTAAAGCTCAATGATTGCCTGAAGGTGTCCTGAGCTGGACTTTTAATCACAGTTTGCTAATGAAGGGAGGACTGCAGGCCAGAAAAACTGAGTTTTTTGTGAAATCAAAGATGATTACTAGTACACCTGCTTTAAGCAAATACCTTAAAGTTGGAAGATAAAAGGCTGAGTCAACCGTGCCATGATCTGTATTGCTTACTCACCTGCGCTACGTGATGATCATGCCTTCACATTGGTAGAAAAAAGGCCGAGTCAGCACTACCATACTTTGCATCTGTATTGTCCACTCAGCTGCCTTATTTGATGCCTTAAAGTTTGTAGATGAACGGCCGAGTCAGCCCTGACATAATTTGAATCTGTATTGTCCACTCACCTGCCTTACGTGAAGCCTTAAAGTTGGTAGATGAAAGGCTGAGTCAGCCCTGCCATGATCTGTATTACCTTCTCACCTGCGTTACGTGATGCCTCAAAGTTGGTAGATGAAAGTCCAAGTCAGCCCTGTTATACTTTGGATGTGCATTGCCCACTCACTTGCCGTACGCGATACATTAAAGTTGGAAGATAAAAGGCTGAGTCACCCCTGCCATTATCTGTAATGCCTTCTCACCTGTGCTACTTGATGCCTTCACGTTAGTAGATGAAAGGCTAAGTCAGCCCTACCATACTTTGCATCTGTATTGTCCTCTCAGCTGCCTTACACAATACCTTGAAGTTGGGAGATGAAATGACTTGTCAGCCCTGGCATATCTTAGATCTGTATTTCCCACTCACCTGCCTTACATGATGCCTTAAAGTTGGTAGATGAAATGCTGAGTCAGCCCTGCCATGATCTGATTGCCCATTCACCTGCCTTCAAGTTTGTAGATAAAATGCCAATTCAGCCCTGCCATGATCTTTATTGCCCATTCACCTGCCTTCAAGTTAGTAGATGAAAGGCCTAGTCAGCCCTGCCTTACTTTGTATCTGTATTGCCCACTCACCTGCTTTACGCTACCTTAAAGTCGGTAGATGAAAGGCCGAGTCTGCCCTGCCATAATATGGATCCTTATTACCCACTCATCTGCCTTACGCCATACCTTAATATTGGTAGATGAAAGGCCGAATCAGCCCTGCCATAATTTGGATCTGCATTGCCCACTCACCTGCCTTACGCAATACCTTAAAGTTGGAAGATAAAATGCTGAGTCAACCATGCCATGATCTGTATTGCCTTTGCACCTGCTCTACGTGATGCCTTCACGTTAGTAGATGAACTGCCGAGTCAGCCCTACCATACTTTACATCTGTATTGTCCACTCAGTTGCCTTACACAATACCTTGAAGTTGGTTGATAAAAGGCCGTGTCAGCCCTGCCATACTTTGAATCTGTGTTGCCCACTCACCTGCCTTACGTGATGCCTTAAAGTTGGTAAACATCATGATGTCACCTCCAGGAAGACTGGCAAATATCTCCCTGCACTGGTTGATAAATCAGCTGCAGTAACTGTGCAGTTACTGGGAGCCATCATTTGGGGTATAATGTGCCAATAACAAGAGCCCCCCTCCTCCTTTGCAGGAAAGAGGGCCCAGCTGAAGCGAGGTCTCATATATTCCGGCGGCCTTACCTTTCAACTTCGCCTCCTGGTAGAGCATTGTGTACACCCCTAGGGCTGCGTTCAGTTTTAGCAGCATTGAGCCGGAGTACCGTGTCTAGACTAGGGACACTGGAATTATGCGGCAGGGGAGGACGAAATTATGCGGCAAGTCCAAGGTCAGGATGGGACTGAAAACACGCTGGGGCACCACAACCGAAAAGCCCCCATTTAAAACTAAAACAGTGGCCCCCGTTCTGCACCTCAGGCAGTTTGAAATTGTAAGTACACATGGTACAGGTGTTTTGCATGGTTTAGGAGAATGAATGCAGGTGTGCCTGCTGCATGCAGTGTTTGTGGTAATATCAGGGAAATCAGCAGTAAAAGTCGTTCCACCAGATTATCAACCAGGTCCAGAAACTGCCCAAAACACACACATGCACTGACCTGTGGCCGGATTGCCTAATATGCCAGTAAGACCCTGGTAAGCATTGACTTAACTATGCAGCAAGAAAAGGTAAATTATAGGGTGTAATGCACCACATTTTGTCAGCGTATTACTTTGTTACCTAACCCTGTTTACCAGGCAGGTCGCTCCCCTCACCGCCACGCAGCCCCCTGTGTGACCACTGACCGCTGCTGCATTGTGTCTGCCTGCGCTAGAGGGACTGTGCCCTCCTTCTCTTCTGTACCCACGAGTGAGTGATTCTCTCCCCCACTGTACCTGTGTATTTTACTGCCTTGATTGTTCCCCTCGCACCCTATTGGCCGCCCCGCTCCCACCTCCCAGCTGCTCCTCCCTCCCTCTCCCACTCATATGGAGGCCGCGCAGCGGACGCGCGCAGCGGGCGCGCCGCTGGTGCGCCGAAGGCGCGCCTAAGGCAAGCCCGTCTGCGCCCGTCCGCGCCTGGCCCGCGCCCAGCGCCTGACCCCCTGGCCCCCGCAGATGCCAGCCCACCGCAAGACCTACAACGCCGCCACTCTCATCGGACTCAACACCGGCCGGAGCCCCGGCTGCTGCAGAGCCACCCCAAGACGCACCCACGGACCCTTCACCTGCCAATCCTGCAAGTTCTCCTGCATCCGGACCCGTACCGCACCCGCCAAGCCAAGCACCAACAGCAACCACCTGAAGCACCTGAAGTGCATCCTGCTCAACACCCGCTCCGTCCACAGGCACGCAGTGGAACTCTGGAACCTGCTCGACGCCAAATGCCCAGACGTCGCCTTCCTCACGGAAACCTGGATGAACGCCTCCTCAGCACCCGACATCGCCATCGCCATCCCAGACGGATACAAGATCACCCGGAGGGACCGCGCCAACCAGAATGGAGGAGGCATCGCCATCGTCCACAAGAACACCATCCGCATCACGACCAACTCCGAAGACACCCTCACAGCCGCCGAACACCTGCACTTCCAGATCCACACCGACCCTAAGACCACCCTCAGAGGCACCCTCATCTACAGACCCCCGGGACCTCGCACACAATTCAGCGAAGACATCGCCGACTTTATCAGTCCGCACGCCCTCCCCTCCGCTGACTACATCCTACTAGGGGACCTCAACTTCCACCTGGAGAACAACAACGACCGCAACACCACCACCCTGCTGGACAACCTCGCCAACCTCGGACTCAAGCAACTGGTGACCACCCCCACCCACCACGCCGGCCACACGCTCGACCCCGTCTTCTCCTCCAGCAAGGACATCACCTTCAGCCACGCCACCGGACTCCACTGGACAGACCACAGCTGCGTCCACTTCAGCTTCAGAAGGACCACGACTCACCACCACCCGCAACTGGTCCCCCTCAGAAGCTGGAACAAGATCACTGCCGACCAGCTCACCACATCCCTGAGCCTGAACCCCCCCACCAGATCAGCGAACCCCAACCAAGCCGCCAACAACCTCACGAAATGGATCAGCAACTGCGCAGACGACCTCGCTCCACTGAAGACCCCCCCCGCCAGACCCGGCACCAACAAAAGCATCTTGGTTTACCGACAAACTCAAGAGCTCCAAGAAGAAGTGCCGGGCCCTCGAGAAAGCCTGGCGCAGAGACCCAACTACAGACAACATGACCACCCTCAAGCTCGCCACTCGAAGACATCACCAGCTGATCCACGCCACCAAGAAATCCGCATTCAAGGAACGACTGGACAACAACGCCCGCAACAGCAAGGAACTCTTCAACATTGTCAAAGAGCTCTCGAACCCCAGCGCCGGAAACAACAACATCACGCCCTCGCAAGACCTCTGCAACTCGCTCGCCTCGTTCTTCCACAGCAAGATCGCAGACATACGCAACAGTTTCAGCACACAGCCAACGCACCCTACGACCGGAACAACGCCCCCCACCACCACCCTCCGCGCCTGGACCCCAGTCAACACCGAAGACACCATCCGCACGATGAACTCCATCCACTCAGGATCTCCAACCGACCCCTGCCCTCACCACGTCTTCAACAAGGCCGACTCCGCCATCGCACCCCACCTGCGGGACATCATCAACGCCTCCTTCGACACCGCCACCTTCCCAGAGAGCTGGAAGCACGATGAACTCAGCGCCCTACTGAAGAAACCATCAGCGGACCCCACCGACCTCAAAAACTACCGCCCCATCTCGCTCCTTCCTTTTCCGGCCAAAGTCATCGAGAAAACCGTCAACAGACAACTGGCCGCCTTCCTCGAGACGAACGGATCCCTCGACCACTCTCAGTCCGGCTTCCAGGCCAACCACAGCACCGAGACAGCCCTCATCGCAGCCACCGACGACATCCGAGCTTTGCTCGACAACGGGGAAACAACGGCCCTCATCCTCCTGGACCTCTCCGCGGCATTCGACACGGTCTGCCACCGCACCCTAGTGCAGCGCCTCAACAACATCGATATCCAGGAGAAGGCACTGGAATGGATCGTCTCCTTCCTCGCCGGAAGAACACAGAGAGTCCGCCTACCCCCATTCAGATCCGAGGCCACCGAAGTCATTTGCGGCGTACCACAAGGATCATCACTCAGCCCCACCCTCTTCAACGTCTACATGAGCCCCTTCGCAGCCATCGCACGCCAACACAACCTCAACATCATTTTCTACGCCGACGACACCCAGCTGATCCTCTCCCTCACCAACGACCCCGCCACCGCCAGAACCAACCTACACGAAGGGATGAAAGACGTAGCCGAGTGGATGACTAACAGCCGCCTGAAACTGAACTCAGATAAGACGGAAGTCCTCATCCTGGGATCATCACCCTCCGCCTGGGACGACTCCTGGTGGCCCCCTGCCCTTGGCAGCGCACCCAAACCAACAGACCACGCACGCAACCTGGGCTTCGTCCTGGACTCCTCCCTCTCCATGACCAGACCAGTCAACGCCGTCTCCGCATCATGCTTCAACATCCTACGCATGCTACGTAAGATCTTCCGGTGGATCCCCACCGAAACCAGGAAGACGGTCACCCAGGCCCTCGTCACCAGCCGACTGGACTACGGCAACTCCCTCTACGCCGGAACCACAGCCAAACTCCAGAAACGACTCCAGCGCATCCAGAATGCCTCAGCACGCCTCATCCTGGACATTCCCCGACACAGCCACATCTCCGTACACCTGAGAAACCTGCACTGGCTCCCCGTCAGCAAGAGAATCACGTTCCGACTCCTCACCCACGCACACAAAGCTCTCCACAACCAAGGCCCAAGATACCTCAATGAACGCTCGACCTTCTACACGCCCACCCGCCAGCTTCGATCAACCAGCCACGCCCTCGCCGCCGTCCCCCGCATCCGAAGAGCCACAACAGTAGGAAGATCCTTCTCCTACCTGGCTGCCAAGACATGGAACTCCCTCCCCATCCACCTCCGCCTGACCCAAGACCACCTCTCCTTCAGGAAGCAACTCAAGACCTGGCTGTTCGAGCAGTAGCGGACCCCCTCCCCCAAGCGCCTTGAGACCCTCCGGGTGAGTAGCGCGCTATACAAATGCTTGATTGACTGATTGATTGATTTTGTGGTTTTTACCCGTGTTAATACTGTTTTAGCAAATGTTTCACCTTATTAGTACAACCTTAACATTTAAATACAGCAATAGGCTACTGAAAAGTGACTGTTAACCTCCCTGAAGGGCCTTCCAATGCCCAGCAGCACACATTGCTTTGTTTATGGTAACTTTCCATCTGGTTGAGCTAGATACATAACATTGTTTTCTAAAAATCTGCAAATTATACAGCAGATGAAGGATGATGTGGCAAATATGGCAAATTCATAATTACGTGAAAAACAGCAGGGAGGCACAATCGTACAAGACCAGTGGCCTGGACAAGTCATAGAGGCCTTGTCTGAAGTAATGTGCCCAGCACTGTGCACCGTATCCAGAGTATTGTGTCCAATTCTGGTAATTTCATTCTTGAGTATTGTGTCTAGTCCCACAAGCTTTGTCTGAAGTATTGTGCTCTGGATGGCAGCATCAATCTGGAGTATTTGGCATTGTAAATGACAATGCCTTTTATTTATGTTTTAAAAACGTAAACAAAAACAAAAGGAATTATTTGCAATGTCAATAGCTGAAACTCGAGTAAATGCGAGAACTATTGCATTGAAAATGCTTGTTTATGGCTTGGGTGAGCCCATGGAGTATGGCGGGTCGCTGGCCTGAGAGCTCTTGACTGGAACAGAGAATGGGGAGCCCCCTCCATGTACTTTGCAGGGGGACCCCCTCAAGTTTCGTTACGCCACTGGCCAAGAGCAGGGACATTTTAAGGACTTTGGGGGCCCTGGGCCAAACTTATTTTGGGGGCTCCTGTTTAGAACAGCTTTGAATTTACGATCCAAGCATTACTCAAGATCGCCAGGACAAGACTCTGCAGAAAAGAGCTAGCTCTATGAGGGGGCCCCTTGAAAGGCTGGGGCCCTGAGCCAGAGCCCACTTTGCCCATGCCTTAAAACATCTCTGGCCAGGAGAAGGTTTGCAGCTCCAGAAATAGGACTCTGCTGGGACGCATTGGAAAGTAAGCAAGCATTGGAAATACAATAGTCCTCGCATTTGTTTGTGTTGGAGCTATTGGCATTGTAAATGGCAATGTTTTTACTTATTTGTTACAGAGTGTATGCATGTGATTTTTTGTGGAATCATGTGGGTTGGATTGAATTAGTTGGTTGTGTAATTGTGTGGCTTGGAATTGTGTGGTGTGGAGTGAATTTGTGTATTGGAATTATGTCGCATGTGTGCTGTGGAATTATGTGGATAGTAATTATGTGGTATGAAGTGTCTTGGAATTATTTGGAGTGGGATTGTGTCAAGCTACATACAAAAACTTTAACTGTCCTCATGATATCTAGCACTTTTTGTTTTTAAAGAGATAGCTTCGGTATTTATCTGTGAATAATCTGCCATAAACATGGTGCAAAGTATTAACCTTTTCAAAACTAGGGTGACGGAATTCCATCGCACGAGCAGCGGGAGGAGCAGGGGAGGCGGGGCTTTAGTAAGAGGCAATGCAGATAAGAGGAGGGACTATTACACGGTGTAACAGGAGGAAGCATGAAAGTATTGTCATGGCCAACAACATTTTTCTCTTGGTGAAATCGCCTGGCCATCAACCAAGCACCCAGGGGTGGGACTTTGGAAAGCAGTCCACCAAAAGGGGGCCAGCATTTCTGACTGGCACAGCAGAGAGCGAGTGGCAAGCGCTCTGACTCTAAGCTTGACCTAAAAAGCAGAGATATGCTGCTACTTTGGGTCGAGGAAACCAGGTTAAAGTTTCAGAGTCAGAATTTTCATCCCGCATGCTTAGTGCTGTTACAGAAATCAGGGCAGGCTGAAAGTCAGTGACATGCTGACGGCTGAACACCTAGCATAGCAGGGCCTAGGGAAGAAGGGTACGACCTCTGCCCCCCCAGAGTACACAGTGGATGCTGGGTGCCAAACATGAGTTGTTGGAGATGCCAAGATGGAACAGTAAAGCTTGACACAGGTACCAACACCCAAAGTGATTCCTGAAGGGGTCTTTTGTAATGGGGTCACTTTATAGCTGCTATGACCATAGCTTACTACTATCTCTTCAGGGGACAGGAGATACACCACCCATATGTCATACTCTAAAAACAGGCCCTGTTAATGCAGGTAAATGTGAGGAGGAGAGTGCGAAGCAGGCTGAGATAGGCCCCAAAGTCCTCTTCCTGCTGGCCTCTGTATATCCACAAGCATGTGTACACACGAGGGATGGTTGCCCCTCTCCCCTTACCAGCTGGGTGTTAAACATTCAGGCTAACAACAGCATGTGTAGTCTTGGGGTGAATGTGACCCATATAACAGTTCTATGTGTACAAGTCTCAGAGCCCCATGTGCACATGTACATATGTCTTTTGCATTCATTGCTTTTGGGTACAACTTCCAGGGCCACATATGAACCTGTGTAAACTAGGGATGATGACAGATGTTTTTCTACATTCCAGTGTCCGTGTTCATCCTCCTGGGTCCCAGTCACATGCATGTACACATAGGCAGCTTGAGGGCTTCTTTCAACTCCCTGTAAAACCAGGAGCCTCCTGTTATATTCAATGCATTGATATGATGACATCAGAGACTCGGTTTAACCCCTTCTATCCTAGTGATGTACAGTTGGAGAGGTACGGAAGGAAACAAAATAGTTTTTTTTAAAAGGGGGGGTCTCCCAGGCAGTCATAATGGAATAATAAATGGAGTACTGGTTCAGACAGGCACCCCTTTGGGTCCCTCTGGGTACACGCAGACACCGGAAGTTATTGTCGCCTTGGCTGAAGCACATGGTATCCATGACACTGTGGGGCTGCCGCCATGACAGGATGCCAACGCTCTCTTACCTGAGGTGTCCCACATGTTCAGCTCTATGCGCTTCTACCTAATCTCAAAGCTTGCGGTGTAGTTCTCAAAACCAGCAGGCACGTAGTTCTGAAAGACGGAGGTGGCAGCAGCTGTGAGTTAGTACACCACTTTGAATTTTACTTGTGTTGATGGAATATTATATTAATAATGTTAAAATGTAAATATTTTGCCGACCCATTGATCTTTTATGGTTCAGATCTTTTTATTAATTTATCCAGGAACAAATACTCTTACCTAAATCCAAAGGCCGACGAGATAGAACAGTGGGAGAACAGAAGAAGGAGATAGAAGGTGAGGAAGGGAGGATACCAGGGGGACTGGGAAAGGCGAGAGGGAAGCGATAAAATAACTGGGGTTGACAGCCAGGGAGCATAGCCGCTCTCGCCAGAATTAGCTCTTTCGCAACGTATTCAGTGTCAGCAGGCTGGGTCTTTTAGTGCGTCATACCCACTGCGGACAGTCTTTGTCTTGCTGATCAGGCGCGCCCCCCTGTCCTGTAAGCTGGCGTACTCATAAGTAAAGAGGACTAGTAAGTTCCCAAAAGTCCTTTGCCGGAGATTGGATGCATGGGCCCCTCATTTTGTCAAAGTGTAGCAACTTGTTCTGCAGGGAAGCAGGAAGCGTTCCCATCCCTGTGAGGTAGCACAGTTTATGAAGCAAGTCAAAGTGAGACGACAATGTATCTGTGCCCCATTTTGTTTTGATGACATGTTTAGCCCCACACCAAGCCAAAACCCATTATTATTGCCTTCCCTTTGTTAGAGTGTAGAGGGTGTGTTGAAGCATTGGTGAGGCTCACTAGGATATAGCTAGAAAGACAGGGTATATCTGTTGCAAACATTTCATTGATATCTTTCAGACGGTCTACCAGTAGTGCCTGAGCTTGGGACCGAAACAGAAGAGATGAGTCAGTGTGTCTGGGTGGCCAAAGATTTGTTAACAGCCATTAGGACTGTTGAGGTTCCATTTCACCTTCTGGCTGGATCGTAGTACCAATAGTGTATCAACTTAAGCATTGCTTATTTTCCTGAGGCACAGAATGAGGTGTGCACTTTGTTGAGGATGTCAGTCAATTTCTTTAGGATAAAGTGAAAGTCCAGCTCAGCTTCCGAGCTGTGGGGCTAGAATAGTTGCACAATTCCCATGTTTTGAATCGTTTACTCAGTCCCACCTTATTCAGTATTTTCCACAGAAAAAGGCCAGTGCACTCGATCAAATGCATGGTCTCTGTCAATTGACAAGAGAAGTGCTGGGACGCACTCTACAGTGAACGTGTGTCTGTCTGTCAGTGTCTCAGACACCCTGGAAGAGAAAGCTGCACAGTGTGAAAGGTTATGTTTGTGACTGGTTGTCTTTGTCTTTATAGATTTAGAGAAATTTGGGACAACACCTTGGATTGTTTCTGCAGGACAGTAGGTCGAAGAAAGAGGTAGGTCTTAGTTTGGGGCTGATGATCAATAATGCAGGAGTTGGGGAAACTAGTGAGTCTTGAGTAGCGGCATCACATGTTGGTAGGTTGGGTGTTGACAGGAGATCCTTGAGTTGTTCTCTGAACAGCAGCAGGTTGGATGGGTTTTGATGCTCTACAGGAAGTCTGTTAAAATGCTGTTGTCAAACATTAAATGGATCAACCCTCTGCGGAGTATTTTAAAGTGAGTTATTGGGAAGGCGATGTGGGGTTGGAACACAGCTTATTTTTTGGGGTAATTTTGTCCTTGATCGATAGTGGTGCTTATCAGTAAATGGCTTTGTGAGGTAGTGGCGTGGAGGTTGAAAAAGCAGCAAGAACGAGCTGTTAGCATCCAGGAAATACAACTATGGGCTGTTTAAATACATCTATCTGTCCAAGAATGGTAACAGACAGTTGCATGTGTTAAAAACCTTAGCCCTGCCTGGTCTTTACAATTTATTATCAGAGTGTGAACACCAATGAATTAGCAAAATTAAAAGGCAGCAGGGAGAGATTCCAAGACCAGGTTTACTAATGTCACAGCTGATGGAAAATGTTAATAAACGTACTCTGATCATAAGAAAAGTGTACATCCCATTTAAGCCAATGTGCTGACCTAATAGATGCAATATACTCCTTTTTACCTTTTCCTATGTTGGAATATGCCTGGGGGATTTTGGGAGTTGTGTAAATGTGGATGTCTCCGGCTATGAGGTTTTGACCTGGTGGGGGATCTTTTTCTTGTTTGCATAAGAGTCCACAACAACATTGCAATGTCACTGTACCAAATACAACGAGAATGCTGTATGAGTGAAGGGGTTTGAACAAGGCTATTATACATGGCCCAAAACAAAAAGTGCTTGCGTTGGGTCAGAGGTAAGAATGTGTCCTGCACTCCAGCAAAATCCTCTCCTCCATCAGTGGCCTTTTTGTATGTGTGTGTGTGTGTGTGTAGATAGATAGACACAGAGACACAGAGACACAGAGACACAGAGACACAGAGACACAGAGACACAGAGAGACACAGAGACACAGATACAGACACAGAGACACAGAGACACAGAGACACAGAGACACAGAGACAGAGAGAGAGACAGAGAGAGAGATTGATTCAAACAATGTAATCAAACAGCACCGATTTGCTACAAAAGGTAGTTGGACAATTTAATGTGTGTGGCAAGGTGCAGTGTCTGTTTTTTCTGTGTCGTCACCCAATACATTGAACAGCTGTGGTGGTGGGCACTACGGGAGCCAGGACAAATAGCACTGGGGAACAGGCACCACCTGGCCTCTCTAGAGACACCAGTGAAGACTCTGGAGTAAACAAATACAACCTTTGAGGCTAGGGGTTGTGGGAGACTATGAGGAAGAAGGACAATATGGTCTGTACAGGATTGATGAAGAGCATAGCATAGATAAGAATGCACTGGAAGCGCTAGTCAAGGAACCCAGCGAGAAAGTATGAAGGAAAGAAATCATGAGGTGCTATAGGGACAAGGTCAGCTGGGGTATAAAAGAGGAAAAGAGAGGTAGGGAATGGAGAGGGTGAGAAAATGGACGAAGGGAATTCAAAGCAGATAGCATAAAAAGAGCAGAGAAAGGGAGAGAAATACTGCCCAGGAGATAGGAAAAGCATAGTGGAATGATTTTGACGGGTTGGGAGAGAAAAAGTTGGAGATAAAAGTGACAGAGAATAGAAAGAAACAGGCTGGGGTGAGAATGAAGAAAAGATAGGATGCTCAGAAATAATGTAAAGGAAGAGATAGAAAGCCAGAGGGCAGAAGGAGGTGTGAAAGAGAAGGAGCAGTGGATGTACTTTTGGCAAAACCGAAGGAAGAGAGGGCCCGATGTTGAATATCCTGACAGAAGTCTGCATTAGGAAACCCACCTAAAATAGGGCAAACTTCCCCAGCGTACTGATGGCAGGAACCCTGTAGTGGATAGAACTCCGCCTATAATAGACTGCAGGCAGACTAAGCCCAACTTTTAACTCCACCATCCAGGTTTACTTATAACGGCCGTATTGGTACCAGTGGAGTAGCAATAGCCCCCGCAGCCCCTGCAGTATGGCGGGTCACTGGCCTGAGAGATCTCGAGTGGTGCGGAAAATGGGGGGGGCCCCCATCCATGTACTTTGCAGGGGGGCCCCCTCAAGTTTCGTTACGCCACTGGGACTGAGTGCAAATCTTTTTGTATGTTTCCATTAACAGGACAAATTCCAGATTCTATCAATTAAAGCCTACACTGGCTCCCAGGCAGCCTTCAGATTTGCTGATTATCTAATTGCACACATTTACATTTCTTCCAAGAGCAGAAGCACTGGAGAGAAGGCTTGTTTCTTGTTTAGCTACCTCTCCCTTCTCTCATTTCACAAAAGAGGAGACCCTTCTTCTCCCCTTTCACCCTGCAGCAACTCAACCATTCAGGGATGAGTGTCTTTTTAATAAAAACTATAGGAACTGTTTTTCTTAAATTATTAAAGCTTGGGAACGTCATTCCCCTATTCCCCTGCCTACTTTAAAGTCTGCTCATGATATTTTCTATCACATCATATATAACATCAATGTGACATCTGAAATGACATAATTTATGACAAAACTGTGCATGGCGGGGGCACAAGTTATAGTTACTTCAGTTAACTATAACTGATAAATTTCAGTGTTTTTTTAGTTTAAATTGTTACATTTTAACTAACATTTAGACCTAACTGTAAGTCTAATGCTGTGCATCCTCCAAGGATGTTGCAGAAGTAAAGCCACTGCCAATAAGTTTATGTTTGCGGTTCCTAATGATGAGGAAGAAAGTGACAATGAAGATGTAAAAAGGGAAATTGAGAGGCTCTTTTCTCTTGGAGAGAATTTTTCCTCTTAAACAAAAGGGGAGGGGCGTTTGTGAAAGCATAATCATATATTCCCATGTATTACAACTAATATTGTTTCATATGTATAATATATTTGTTTATAAAATATATTGCTACACACTTTGCCATAGATATATATATCTATGGCAAAGTGTGTAGCGATATATTTTATAAACATATATATATATATATATATATATATATATATACATATATATATATATTCACTGAAAAAAACATAGGTTTCAGGCACGTTATAGCTAGGAATTAGCATTTAAAAAATCTTAGAAATTCACTGAAAAAACCATAGGTTTCAGGGGCGTTATAGTTAGCTGGACTTTTCATTCGTACAAAACCATAGAAAATCCCCCATTCTAGTTAGTTCAGCTAACTATAACTCGCGCGCCCGCTATGCACTGCTGATGACGTCACATATTACATCACTCATGACATGGTCAGTGACATCACTCATGACATCACTGATGACATCTCAAATGACATCACTGATGACATCACTGATGACATCATCCAGTGATTACATATGTTTTATATATGTATATCTCAAGGTCGATGGAAGAATAAATGGGTATATAAGTGTCTAAATGGATGATATGTTTTTGAAAAATTGATTGTATAACTGACTGATTAAGTGTATCTTAGTGAATACATGGCTTAGTGAGTAATGTTTAAATATGTAAATATCTGTATCAGTCTCTCACTTTGTGTATAAGTGGCTGCATGGGTTGGTGAGTAGCTACATGAGTGTCTATATAGGTTATAATTTGTTTTTTTGAGTATCAGTATAAGTGTCTGATGTCTGTATGGTTCGGTGGGGGGTATTACGTAGTGCATAGGTGCATGAATGAGTGACTCACTGTTTGTATGTGTTGAAGATAGCATGTGTGCAGGACTGTATGGGTGGATGAGTGTGTGCATGGGTGTGTTAGTGAGTGAATGACTGTCTCAATAGTGTCTCTATGAGTAACTACATATGTTTTAAACTAGTATATGTGACTATTGGTGTATATAAGTGAGTATATGTGAGAGTGAGAGATTGAAAGAGTTCCTGTATGAATAAGTATGTGTTTCTATAAGTGATTGTAAAAAAGACTAAGTATGTGTAAGTTTCTGTAGAAGTAAGTGTGGTGGTGTCTGTATAACTGTATATGCAGGTAAACGGATGTTTGATTCTTTATTAGCATGAGTGACTATGTGTGTGAGTAACTTTATGGATGAGAGGCGTTGTGTAACAGGATGTATAGGTGTATGAGTACATATGATGAGTGAGTACATGTATGAGTGACTGTGTAGGGCTGTTGGTGAACGAGTGGATGTGGATGTGGATCTTACAATTACTGAATAGGTTGTTGTAACTGGTATTGGTATGTCAATTGTTTTGAAAATTTTAATTTCTATTTTTGAATGTGTGTATCAAAGGTTATATTAGGGGGAGAGGAGGTCTGCCACTCTATCACAAGGATGATGTCATCAGTGATGTCATCAGCGATGTCATGAGTGATGTCACTGACCATGTCATGAGTGATGTAATATGTGACGTCATCACCAGTGCATTGCGGGCGCGTGAGTTATAGTTAGCTGAACTAACTATAACGGGGGAATTTCTATGGTTTTGTACGAGTGAAAAGTCCAGCTAACTGTAACGCCCCTGAAACCTATGTTTTTTTCAGTGAATTTCTAAGGTTTTTTAAATGCTAATTTCTAGCTATGCCTACAGAGATAGGACATGTGAAGAAAGAAGGAAAAACGCACAGAAAGAAAAAAAAGAAATGCAGAAAGAAGCAACAGAAGTCCTCAAAGACGAAGAAAAGTGCAGGAAGAAGTATAACGTGCAGAAAGAACAAACAGAAGAGCAGAAACAAGCCTTGTTGCAAAATCATCCTGTACCCTCAACTTTTTCAGACAGATACTGGTGGTAACTGAGTCTGACTAACCAGTCCTAGAGCCAGTGCTATGTTAAAAGACACTCAGAATACAGTGAAAACACCTACACACACTAGGGCACACTATGTGTTGGGGTCCCCCTGTGATTAGCATGACCTCCTCTGTAAGCCCCTAGTATATAATAGGGCAGGGGATTAAAACTACCTCTTAAAACGCACCACAGGGCGTGTTTGAACAAGTCACCTCATGCCCCGTCCCCTCCCTTCCCCACTGTGTAAACACGCACTGTAGCCGTTTTAAGTTGGGAGATTAAGTCCCCTTGAATCCTGAGGGTCCCTAGGGTTCAACTAGACCACTAGGTACCTCCAGTAAGCACCACAGAGCTGCGTTGCAGAGAGGTGTAAAAAGTGGCACGGCCTGCACCACCTCTCTGCAACGCAGAGCAGTGGTGCTTACTGGAAGCACCTGGTGGGCTAGTTGGACCCCAGGGTCCCTCAGGATTGAAAGGGAATTATTTCCCCAACTTAAACCGCGCCACAGGGCCTGTGGGCGTTCTGAGTTGAGAGATTAAGTCCCCTTGAATTCTAAGGGTCCCTAGGGTCAAACTAGCCCACTAGTTACCTCCAGTAAGCGCCACAGAGCTGCGTTGCATGGAGGTGTAAAAAGGGGCGTGGCCTCAGAACACCTGTCTGCAACGCAGCTCCCTGGCGCATACTGGAGATACCTGTTGGGCTAGTTGGCCCTCAGGGACCCTCAGTATTGAAGGGGAATTAATTCCTCAACTTACAACTGGCCAGGGGGCGCGTTTGCAGAGAGCTGCAAGGAGGGGGCGTGGCCTCCGGCGCGATGCCGGTCTTTTATTTATTTATTT
The DNA here is from genome assembly GCF_964204655.1 of Triturus cristatus. Taxonomy (NCBI): domain Eukaryota; kingdom Metazoa; phylum Chordata; class Amphibia; order Caudata; family Salamandridae; genus Triturus; species Triturus cristatus. The sequence goes on along the minus strand of NC_140591.1, from coordinate 1,237,247,233 downwards.
TTAAGAAGGAGGGCTGTGTGGCCCCCTTTCTTTTTCTAATTTATTAGCCCTGGGGACCCCATCCCCCAGGGCCTGCACCCTAATGATTTTTTGTTGAAAAAAATTAATTTGGCCCTCCCAAGGCCTTAATCGGCCCCGGGGACCCCAACCCCCAGGTCATGGCCTTTTATTTATTTTTTTATTCTTTAGGAGGGGGGCTGTGTTGCCCCCCTCCTCAGGCCACTTATGGCCACGGGACCACATCCCCCGGGGCCGGCCTTTGTTTTTTATTTTTAAAAAAATATATATATTTATAGAAACACCTAGGACATGCTGGACAAACCGTATGTACCTATCACCATGACGATTTGCGTGATATTCATTAAAAGGCGACTATGCATACAATGAATCCACGTAGAATGTATTCACACCGCTAGTGAAGCTCTGACATGTCTGACACCCTACTGTGCCTAATCCCGGCGCCCCCGCTGGTGGGTACTCTCCAAGTAGACACCCTTGTCGTTTATTTATACAAACATGGGTAGCTATTGACGGGCACATTTAATACACATGCACACCAAGCCATTCAAAGGGGATTCAACAAAAATTCGACCAAACTATTCAAGAAACCCCCTCACGGTTAATAAAACACACATCCACCGCCGGATGTGTAATACTTTTTATTTTACTCTCTGGAAAGGAGACAAACCTCGCTTGAGAGTCACAGCGTGCTCCTGGCTGAGCCCAATGCTGTGTTACACCCACCAGTGCCCGCCGAGTGCCACACACCTCTGTGTTGTATTCCACCAGCTAGTGTGTATGCTATGACACTCTCTAGCCCATGTGCACTGTAACAACACCCCGTGAATATGTCATGCCACACTTGCCTTCGCACGGGTTATATTGCCCCATCTAACGTGCCTTCCTCGATGCCTATGTTATAAAGCACACCTTCCATACATATAACAATCTGGGATCCATATCTTTGTCACAGTGCATATGCAATGTTACACTACCCAGCACATATTTTATATTACAACTTTAGAGACTACTTAGGTTACACTACACTGCCCTGTGCATATTACACTCCAAGGCGCATATCACATAGCAAGCGCTAGTGCCTGTGCTATCTCGCGCTCTCCAATGAATCTGTCATTGCGCACAATGTATTGCATATTATATTTCACGCCCCGGTTCATCTTATATCACACTTTTTGGTGCATAGTTTATACCATATACTTTATCTAGTTTTCATTTTCAATTGTGCTCTCAGGACTATGTTCTATATAACACTGCGTCCACCTACCCTTTTCACGGGCATTACATTTTGCGATGGGGGGTGGAGGGTCAGGGGATGTTTCTGCCAAGTGAGCCCGGAGTCACAGTCCCAAACGTCCTCTTCTTCCTGAGTAAAAGTGAGATTATGCTGCATACTTGTTCGTATTTTAAGTAGTTCGCACAGACACACATTTTAAAAACAATAAAGTTCCTAATACCCACCTTCTATGAACAGTTAGCTTGCTGCCCCATCCACCTCCTCCCTATCCTCTGTTGTCTGAATCCATGGACTAGCCTCCTCCCTCCTGCCATGCATGGTCTGATGTGCTGCCACTGCCCTGCATTTAGCATGATGTACCAGTCCACTCATCCTGCCCTCCATTGCCCAATTCTATGGCCCATCATTGACCTCCTGCTTAGCCTCTGTGCTTTGCTTGCTGCCCCTATTCTCCTTCCCCCTGCCCTCCGATGTCTTTGTGCATGCCCCTGCTCCATCCTTTTTGACCACCATGTTCCATGGACCTGCCACTCCTATCTACTCTGAGTGTTCTGTTGAGCTGCCACTCCCCTACCACCTGCCTAGCATTGTCAGATGACTGTAACCTGTCCCTGCCACCTCCACCCTGCCTGTCCACATGCCATGCCCCTATCCCCTTCCTACTGTCCTCCATGGTCCATTTTACTGCCACACCCTTCTGCCCTCCCTGGTCTGTTGTGCTGCAACTGCTCCTCCTGCCTTCCCCGCACGGTCTGTTGTGAGGCCCCTTCCCCTGAACTCTCTTGTCTGTGCCCAGGTCCTGACCCTCCCTTCTATCCTCCATGGTCCTTTGTGCATGCCCCTGCACCCTCCTTCTTGCCCATCATAGCCATTGTGCTGCCACTAACCCTCCCGCTTGCCATGCATGGTCTTCTGTGCTGCCATGGCCCCTCCCACCTTCCCTGTGTAGTCAGCTAGCTGCTCCTGACCCCCTCCCACCTTCCCTCCATGGTCTGTGTGTATGCCATCATAGTCTCACTGATGCTCTCCATGGTGTGTCCTGTTTCTAGTGCCCATCCTGCCTGACCTCCATGGTCATCTTGCTGCTCCTGCCCTGCCCCCTTGCCCCCAGCCCTCTGTTTCCATGTGCAGACCCCTATTCCCTTCCTCCTGGCTTGTCGGTTCCATTGTAATGCCCCTGATCCGTCCCTCCTGCCCTTTATGGTCTGTTATGCTGCAGCTTTCTCTCCTGTCTGTCCATTATGGTCAGCTAGCTACCATTGCATCTTTCCCCTCTGTTGTCTGTTGTCCATGTGCATGGTCCTGTCCCCTCCCTATTGCTTTCTATGGAGTGTTGTGCTGCACTCCCGTCCCGCATGCCCTGTGTGGTGTATTGTGCTGCTGCAAACCCTGATGCCTGCCCTGTAGGGTCAGTTTGGTGCACCTCTCAATGTCCCTCCTGTCCTCTGTTATCCGAGTCCATGTCCCTACCCCAATTCCTCCTGCCTACCATGATCCAATGTACCATACTTGCGAACATTTTGAACTTGGTAAGAGGGAGATTTTGAAATAAAACTGGGGTATTGATTTTTCCCTTTGAGTTACATTGAAAAAGAGAAGATTGTAGACAGGAAATAGATCAAGTAAAGCCCATTTGAGCTTAAAAACATTGGACGTTTCCTGGCTGAAACGGGTCTGTTGGCGTGTATGGTTGTATGATCACTGCCTCTTCCTTCTGCCCACAATGGTCTATTATATTGCCACAGCCTCTCTTGCCAGTCCTGTATTGTTGGTTTGTTGCCCCTGCCCCCCTTTCCACTGCCCTCCATAGTCTGTTGTGCTGCCACCGCCCTTCCTGCCTGCCTAGTGTGGTCAAATTGTTGCCTCTGCACTCTCCTACCTGCCTTCAATTTTCAGAGTCCGTGCCCCTGGCCTCTGCCTCTCAACAGTATCCCAATGAACAACTAGATTGCTAACATTCTATATTTATTACAAAAGTGTGGAATGCCTGACGTCATCTTGATGTAATCAAAACTGTAATGCCTAGAGCATTTCCTTTAGAAATTACATACATGAGAGGGTCTTATTTGCATCAAAATTATGGTTAGTGCTCTAAAAAACTAAAATGAGGACATATTTTCTGAGTTTTCAAATAGCGACAAAGAACTTTTAAATTATTTGTAATCTTAGTTTTTTTATCCAGTTGACCACTTGATTAAATGTTGCATCCAAGGGGAGAGGGTGTGGTGTTACTTCCAGAGCTGCAGACTTTGCAACTGGGGAACCAGGTTGGAGTTTCTGCTTCAGCTCAACATTCTGTGATTCTGGTCAAATCACTTAATCTCCCCATGTCTACAACCAAAATGAATTTGATCTTGTGTGATGTAACCAATGTTCATTTAAAGCACTCCAATACCTGACAAGTCTGCACTATATAAAACTGCAAATATACCAAAAAAAAGTGTTTTGCACACTTCTGTCATTGGGCTACATTTGGGCTACATCTGGGTGATATTTGGGCTACATTTGGGCTCTTTTGTCTCTGGTGGCCATTTTAGGAGATTTATTTGTTATGAAGTTTCCTAATTTCCTCATTTACTGCAGTCTCCTCAGTAGGAAATGCTTTCAGTTTTTTACTTTGATTCCATCAAGAAGGTATTCAGATATGTCACACATTTGCCATAAATTCTGAATGTTAGCACTCTAGTTGCTCATTAGATCACTGTAGTAAAGCTACTGCTCACCACGGAAGTCTGCTGCTAGTATTAGAAGTGCATGTTTCAGTCTGCATATCAGAATTTTTTTAATGAAATAGAAGAGGATTTAAGAAGTCACTCAAAATGTGCCCTAATTTTTCTTTCTTCAGCACTAATCATAATTTCTATGGCAAAATGAACCCCCTCATTGTGTTCCTTTTTAAATTAAATGTTTTAAGTGTTACCAGTTTATTCCAATCAAGATGGCGTCAGGTGTGCCATACTTTAGTCATAAGTAAGACAGTAAGCTCTCTAGTTGTTCTTAAGAACACTCTGGGACATTCTGTCATTGGGCTCTACTTGGGCTACATCTGGGTGATATTTGGGCTACATTTGGGCTCTTTTGTCTCTGGTGGCCATCTTGGGAGATTTATTTGTTATGAAGTTTCCTAATTTCCTCATTTACTGCAGTCTCCTCAGTAGGAAATACTTTCAGTTTTTTTACTTTGATTCCATCAAGAAGGCATTCAGATGTGTCACACATTTTCCATAAATTCTGAATGTTAGCACTCTAGTTGCTCATTAGATCACTGTAGTAAAGCTACTGCTCACCAGGCAAGTCTGCTGCTGGTATTCAAAGTGCATGTTTCAGTCTGCATGTCAGAATGTTTTTATGAGATAAAAGAGGATTTCAGAAGTCAAAATGTGCCCTAGTTTTTCTTTCTGCAGCACTAATCATAATTTATATGGCAAAATGAACCCCCTCATTTTGTTCCTTTGTAAATTAAATGTTTTAAGTGTTACCACTTTATTCCAATCAATATGGCTTCAGGTGTGCCATACTTTTGTCATAAGTAAGACTGTTAGCGCTCTAGTTGTTCTTTAGAGCACTCTGGGAAGCTGCAGTAGAACACAAAGGAATCAACTGACAGTCTCTGCCCTTGTTGGATGTACATGTTTTACTGAGAATGTCAGACTTCATTCTTACATGACTGAGAAAGATAATGTGAATTTACAGAAAATATGCTCTCAGTTTAGCTTATAGATCACCTTCCAAACCTCTGTGGGAAAAGTATGAGAAAATAGTTTTCTCTCAAACATGGTTCGTGATATCACAGCAGAAGGCTTTTTCACATGGTAAAATCACCTTAGAACACACCACAATTCCTAAAATGAGTATGGGACCATCAACAAATGATTTATAATGTAACTAAAGTCTTAAAACCTTCCATTAACTGCAATGCTTTTTAATGAGGTGCTATCATGTATATTGGTCCCAAGATGGCTGCCAACACTTCTTGTATGAAGTACTGACAGCCAATCAGATCTCACGATGAGATGTGTGGTTAGGCTCCGCCCAGATATGTATGTGATTTTACTTTTGATTTTCTCAGGAACTACTGATCAGATTGACACCATATATGCAAAAGGTACATGCCTGACCTGAGGACTACCTCTTTGCCAAATTTCAAGTAATTCTGTTCAGCCGTTTGGGCTGTACCTTGGACTAAAGGTCCCTATGAAAAATTGCATGGGGAAAACGCGTTTTGGGACCCCCCTTTTTTCTCAGCCCCCGCTTGACGAATCCCCCCGAGACTTTCAGGGTAGGAGCGGAGCGGAGCGCCCCACCTATTTTGAAAATTTCGCGAGGATTCGTCAACCGGCGCCAAAGTTATTCCAAATAGAATGTTGCGGATTTCCTATGGAAACACGGTCCTAACTATAACTATCTACTGGCGACCGCCAGTAGATTATATATATATATATATATTCAGATGCTCTGTTTGTATTGCATACTCCTTCTGGCAGACAAACGGATACGGACCACAAAATAGGTGCAAAAATTTAATCGGTGTAAGAGGTCGACATGACGCGTTTCAGCCCTTCCCACGGGCCTTGATCACATGACACAGTGTAAGAGTCTACATTGGTTTAAATAGCATGGATTTACAGATGTAGTCATTTGAGCATTTAGGCATACAAGAGCAATTGAAATGAAAGAAAGACTTAAAGTGAACTACAGGTCTATCGGTTATGTTCACTCCATAATGTTTAAAGTTAATTTTAAACAAACATAAATTTTGAGAAGCCTAATATATCAAGATCAATCTTCATAATTATTAAGGCATGGAGTACAACATTGCTATAGATAATGCATCAGTAATAACGTTCGTTTGGAAATCCAAATCCATCGTAAATGACATACAAACTGCAAATCTTTATACAAAAAAACACACAAGAGAAAGTGCATAATTAGTGCAAAATGTGAGTTAAAAATTAAAGGAAATTCTTTTTTCAGACAGGTTATAACACCAAATGATCAGGGAAGACTTAAAGTTTGGTCAAATACCATTTTTAGATGTGTAGATGTAAAATACATCGCGTCTAGTACTGGAGTAGCGATTTAAATATTTGTTCAATAAAGATATGATAAAAAGGTAAATGAATTGCTGGAGCCCCTGCAATTCCCCTTCTATGTTTATCGAAAAGTGCAAGTGCAAAGAGTCAGACAGTAACTTGGCTAATGGTCAAACAAATGGGGGATTTTCGAGCATAATCTCACGTTCATTTCTAAAATGAGTATATTGGAGATAACTCTATGTGGAAGATATGTTGAAAGAAGTTGTAATATCACATTTATAATTTTAAGAGAATCAGTGACTTACACACATAGATGAATGACTGCATAAATATTAAATATTAAATAAGCAAATAAAATACAATCCATAATAAAAAAAATATATGCTTATATATTAAAATATGCATCAAATAAATATGTATAAAAAGTCCACTACATCATTCTTCAATAATTAATAAATATAATGATAAAATTCCCAATTTCTTAAAATCCCACATAAAAGCCTAAAAAAGAGATGTGTAAAAGTGATTTTTTGAAAAATGAGAGCAAATGGCAGTATTTATAAATTATGGAAGTCATTTTTATAAACATGTGAAAAGATCTTCAGTGATATTGAGGCCAAAGGGTTGTTTGGTGTTTAGTTCAAGGATGTATCTGGTTTCCATTGAGCGTAGTTTTTGTTCCCTGTTTCCGCCCCTTCTGCTGGCCGGAATAGAATCAATTACAAAATATTTCAGTTCTTTACTTCTAGAGTCATGTTTAGCCTTAAAATGACCAGCTACTGGGTATGTGTTGTCTTGGTTGTTGATCGCCCTTAGATGTTGTAAAATTCTTTTGTGAACTTGAAGTTTTGTGCTTCCTACATAAAGTAGATTGCATGGGCATGACAAAACATAAACCGCATACTCGGTTTTACATGTAAGTAGTTTGTCTATTTTATCCTTTTTTTGGTCAAGAGGGGTGATATAAGTGGTTTTATTTTCACCCTGTTGACATGCTTTGCAAGTTTTGCAATTGAAAAAGCCAGTATGTGTTTGTAGCTAGTTTGTTGATTCTATGGTTTCTGGGCTGGTTTTAACCAGTTCATCCCTCATTGAACGACCTCTGCTATACGTTATAGAGGTCCTTTTAGGCAAAATGGGGCCTATCACTGGATCACTTAAAATCAGAGGCCAATTGCGAGTTATAATAGACTCGACCTTATATATATAAACACCACCTCTTCGTTGAAAGGAGCCTCCAACTCTACAGGGCGGCTTCTGCAAGTGGGAACAAAGCATCCCATAGACACATAACATGAGCACAAACAACGCAGAAGCCAGACCCCAAGAGTTTACCTCGTGATTTATTGAGAAGTATAAGTGGCAGCATATCACATTTCCTACCGCGTTTCAGCTTGCTTGAAGCTTTGTTCACAGGTACAAGTAATTTCATAAGTATCACGTGCTTTTGAAGGCATAGAAGCCATTTTGCTTCAATTTAAATCATGCAAGTACCATAATGCACCTTCCTGGATTGAAGCATGTTAAAAGCATGTGACGCTTTTGAAATGTGATGTGCTGCAATTTATACTTTGGTGGAGAAGTTGCCCCACTGGCTCAGAGCCAGCAGCTGAAAAATAAAACAATATTTTAATTTTGTTTTATATTTTAGTTGCTGGCCAGGCCAAGCCAGCAATGTAAGGAGGGGTGGGGCCAGGCCATGGGAGGGAGGAGGAATGTATTGGTATGTGCACTTCTAAGTGCGCATATCTGTTTGACCGTCCTCTGTTTGGCCGGCCATCCGAGGACGGCCAAACTGACATGCACTGTTAGGTTTCTCCAACCCAGATTTATTACACAGCTGTGTTGGAGAAACAGCTCAGACTTCCTGTGACTGAGCGAGCGTAAATCAGCCCACTCAGCCCTATCCCGGTGCTGCTCTCGTGCTATTGGTGATAGCATGAGAGCAGCTCGGGGATTGCACAGGGAGTCTCTAATGCTGCCCCAGTGGAATATAGCATGTTACAATGCATGCTATTACATCTTGTGCTTTTACAACGCGGTCCTTACAACGGCAACTCATTAGAACAACTTGCTGTAGGGGGCGCGTTGGACTTAGGAATAGTAATATTTACTATTCCTACTCCAGTTTGCGCAACATTAGGGAAGGTGTTGGATTTCATATGTCCAATACCTTTGCGCCCCCTACAGCAAGTCGTTCTAATGACTTGCGATGTAAATGTATTGCGTACTAACAACGCAGTCGTTGTAACAACCACGTTGTAAAAGCACTGCGATGTGATGACAGCATTGTAAACGCTGTCTCCCATCCCAGTGTCTTCTGGGACCAGAAAGCAGCAAAACACCGAGGTGCGAGCGGGCAGCTTCAGGCAAGTCTTATTTCATTTTTTTATTATTAAATTCACCCCTCTCCCCCCTGCACTCCCTCTCCCACGCTTCCCAGTGATTTCCCCCACACCTCCTCCACCTGCCCTACCACTTTTTGATTACGTTGGCTGCCAAAATGCACAGGAATAATTAAAACAACACCCACCACTAGCTCCACACCATGGAGTTGTTTGCATTTGGTGTCGTAAAGAGACACTATTCATGGCGCCAACTAAAGCGGAGATATGGCACCGAGCAGCCATGTCAGTGATCAACCTGTTATGGAGCGTTTGAGAGAAGGGGTGATGAGAGTGAAGACACCTGGTCGCAGGCGCATGTTGTCTTATCCATCACCCTGCTACAGTAAATGACTTTGATGGTCACAGTCAGAGCCTTGGTATCTTTTTGAACCACTTTCCACACGTACCACTGGTGAAATCTGGTAAAAAAAGACAACAGTGTGATACTGCTTTTTAAAGAAGGGGAAATGCCACCAGGTTACAACTGCTGATAACATTATTGCTGGTTGGATATTCATAACTGTCGGAGGCAGCTGAGCTATTATTACTACATCCAACTACAGAAAAAAGTACTGCTGGAAAACGTGGCATTTACTTAAAAAATAAGATCATCATTTGGCTGGTTTAAAAAGACGCCCAATTGTTTCGGGTATACAATCTATACTCGAACCCTCATTACAATCTGCTGATTTTTTGCTTGAGGGAAGTAGTACTAAAACCTTATGTCCAGGATACGATGGACATCCTTAACATCTTGGAGGAGTTAAAATTTGACCCCACACATGAGTTCCCTTTCACCATAGAGATCGAGTCACTGTGTACTTGCATACCCCAAGATGCCACGCTGGTGGCAGGGGCCCGGACGCTTGGGGAGAAAGAGTGGTTTTATGACACCCCGCAATCATTTGTGTTACAGTGCATAGAGATCGCTTTGACACGCAACTATTTCAGCTACAAAAATAACCTTTTTTTACAAGTATCAGGGACATCGATGGGCGCAACATTTGCGCCCAGCCTGGCTTGCATTTATGTGGGCCAGTTTGAAGATAATGGTATTTACCATCCTTCTAATCCCTTCCAGAGGAATATCCGCCTCTGGAAGAGGTATATAGATGATGTGTTATGTATCTGGTCTGGAGTGGAAAGTGGGCTTCTTGAATTCCTAAATTGGCTTAATAACTTGGACACAAGCCTTAAGTTTACTTGGACATTCAGTAACCAAAAGGCAGCATAACTGGACTTGGATACTGTGGTGACTAACAATAAACTCTGTACCACTGTACAACAGAAAGTTACAGACAGGAATTCACTTCTTCACTATCAGTCATTTCACCCTAGGGCTTTACAAGATAATATGCCCGTGGGACAGTTCCTGCGGTAGCGCAGGAACTGCTCCACCACAAGTGCCTATATGCAGCAATCAAAGGGTTTGAGAGACAAATTGGTTTAGAGGCCCTATCCCAGGAGGATAGTGAATAATGCAAGAAAAGAGCACTTAATACACAACGGAGTGCTTTACTGGAGAAGAACGCAAGAACGAGCAGTGAGTGTCTGCCAGTTGTCATGACGTACGATCCGTTGGTAACGAAAATCCACCAGTCCATCCGAAAAAACTGGTCACTACTGTCTACAGCAGATTTCAAGATGCCACAACCTAGGTTTGCGTTTAGACGAGCATGCAACTTAAAGGAGAAATTGGTTCACAATCATGCAATATCGTATCCCAAAGATTCATCAATTCCCCCTGGACATTATCCATGCAGGAGTTGTTCAGTGTGTGACTTAACTGAGAAAACCAACAGTATACGGTTGCTGAATGGGAAGTTGTGGCACTTGACGAAGTTCAGCAATTGTAATACGGCGAATGTAAATTATCGTCTTACTTGTCAGTGTGGGTTACATTACATAGGCCTCACATCGCGTAAGATTAAAATTTGCATCCAGGAACACTTGAGTACGATAAGGTCAGGCAACCTAACTACAAGGTTGGTGCAACACTTTAAAGAACAGAACCACAATGCGAGAACATTGACATGGCTTGTTTTAGAAAGAGTGGTAGATGATGCATGTAACATTGAGAAAATGTTGGCTAAAAGGGAGGCTCGTTGGATTTTCACAGAAAAGGCTGACCAGATTGGGTTGAATGATTATATTGAATGGAATAAGATTAGTGGGTGATCAACTGAATTAAGAACTTCACCCCTATAGAGTTCCAAACTTTCTGTGTCATATTTAACTTAATTTCTCTTTAGAACCAGAGACGGTGAAGAACCAAAGTAAATATTCCAGCATAAAATGCAATTGACAATGTGAGAGAGATATACCTCTTCTTTTATGGGGCAGTTGTACCTGCCCACAATACAGCCTGATTGAAAAAAACATTTTTTTTTTTTTTATATACAGGCATTTTGTATATCCAACGAGGATGAATAAACAGGCTGCCTGAATGGAAGTGCCATCTCCATTGAGACTGCCATAGTGTGCATATAAAAAAGAAAGATCATGAATTTGCGGCAATATATGATCAATGCAATTTTTCCATCTAAACTCTCCCATCTATTTTTGCCCCTTTTCTAATAGGAATATATAAATATATCATCATCACAGTAAGTACTGAAAAACACACTAACAGTTTGGGTCGTGATAATGTAAGCAACACCAGTCCAATATGGTGCTTCCAAAACATAGTGAACCACGTGACACTCAATGAGGAAGGGACTTGACTTCCTGTTTGTGGGCCGATCGGTTAAATGGAACGCCAGACCGCCGTAACATACTGGAATGAGACAACGCTCATCCTATGGTACAAGCGGTAAGATTGATTGGGTGCGAGCACTGGAGACGGGTGAGTGTGTGTATTTTCTAACAAAGGTGGCTTTATTCGAGAGATACGGGCCGATGAGGGGCTCGAGCGCGAACTGGTTTGAAAAAGCGCATGAAAGTCTACAGGTGCACATTAGTTGGACAGTGGCGGAATAGGTTCCGCTTTTGTATAATTGGCAAGGTAAACTCCTGCAACACTTGGTTTTAATGATGAGCCGTTTTGTAGGCAAACACAGAAGTATAAATGAGGTTGTCCATGAAAAGGGTAATTATATACAAGCATACGGATCACTAGGGCTGTGAATCCGTAATTATAGAGAGTGAGACCACGGTGAATTTAATTTCAATCTTTGACATACATTCGAGAGCAAAGGAAAGACTAACAGTTGTGTGTTTCTCCATATAGATTTACGACAACATATGTGTTGTAAAAGGATCTCATAATAGAAGCAAGTACCCTATGACGAGGCGGATAGATGGTATGAGGGGCCTTGGCTAATACCCGGTAAATAACTACTCTAGTGACACAGGCTTATGCTATTTGTTGTGAGTGGATAAGACGGTGGTCTAACTGGTTGGACGTTTTTAATGGTTGTTTCTTTTTGCGTTTGTCAGTCACTTCGTGTACAAAATGAAAGTCCAGTAAGGAGATTTACGACCTCGAGCCCTGACGAAATTGGCACTAAAAAGAACAGGCAATGAAACATGTTGGCCCATCTTCAATTGGTCTGCAACATTCAGTTGTTTATAACTTTGAGTAAACTCACGAGTTTTGAATAAAATTGGCATTTGGTGTACGTGTGGCTTACTTCAATTTTAACTTTACGGGGTCTCTTTCTTCTTCTTTGTGATATACACAAAAACACTTTTTTCATCTTTTTGTTCTGGACACTGCTTTTTTATTTTTCACAGGTGAGATACCTACCTATGATGAGAAACGTGGGCACAACTGGTGAGAACCAACCAGTAAGCTCCTTTGGTGTAGCGCACGTGAGGTGCTATCTCGCCTTTTCACAATTTGTTGTTGTTCTGTATACACCTGTTTAAGTGGGAGGTATATCTGGAGCACAGTGACTGACAACCTTAAAGATTTTTTAGAAAAATAATAACCTATTGGGCTTTAAGGATTTGGGACAACACAGAATTTTTTTTTGATGGGGAATACAAGTTGAAGACCCATTGCCAATCCTATATATGAAGGTGTATCTAGCCCATATTGATCAGGTCCTGTTGGTGTCTGTTAAAAAGAAAAAGACCAACCCAAAGCAACAACCACTACTAGAAAAAAGTATTTACACGACCACTGTGATTAGAGCTCAGTAGACCAGTATTCTGGGTAGTGTGGTGATGTCATCTGTAGTGAAGTCACAGTTTAACAGTATGCAGACTGGGCTGCCTTGTATCCAACAAGATTATGGATTGGTGGTAACCTCACTCTTATGAATGTGAGTCCAGCATCTAACATTGCCCAATACAGCAGAACAAGTTACCTGTTACCACAGTTTCTTAAATGAGTGGCACCAAAAGGGAATGTTCAGTACCAATGAGCTGGAATAACCTATTGGTGAGAAATCCGGTTACCCCAGTGTTTTACATGCTACCCAAAGTCCACACTCACCCCACAGACTCACCATGCAGACGGATCATATCTGCCAACAACAGCCTGCTTGAGAACTCCTCTATCTACCTAGATCACTTTCTATGCTCATATGTTGTTAATCTCCCTTCATATTGCTGGGATAGCATGGATTTTATATGCAAGGTACAAGGTATCCCGTGGAAGGAATCGTATATACTAGCCACGGTGGATGTTGTCGCATTATATACATATATTGAACATGAACTTGGCCTTGAAGCATGCAAATTCTTTTTCATGCATAGACCATTAGCTATGTACGATCATTCTATGCTTTTAATTGAAATGTTAATGCTCTGTATGAAAAAATTGCTTTTTCTTATTTGAAGACCAATGGTATAAACAACTAACTGGGTCTGCGATGGGAAGTTGCTTCGCTCCTAGCTATGCCTGTATGTTCATGGGGTGGTGGGAGTCGGAGCACATCTGGAGTGAGAGGAATGAAGTGTGGCTTGGGCATCTGATCTTGTGGACCCGTTACATAGATTATATATTTCTCATCTGGGATGGGCCACAGGAATCACTGGATGCTTTCCTAGCTAGTATAGGTGAAAATGAATTAAATTTGAAATTCAAGAGTAGGACACATAGAAATACCATTGAGTTCCTAAATGTATACATTGAGGTTAAGGATGAGGCAATCACTACAAAGCTATTCAGGAAAGAAACTGCGGGCAATAGCATTTTGCATGCCCAAAGCCACCAGCCGGATAATCTGAAAAGAAGTATCCCTTATGGGGAACTTTTAAGGGCAAAGAGAAATTGCAGTACTGGGGAGGTGTAGGCGGCAGAGGAGAACATAATGGCTGGCCGGTTCAGAACTAGGGGCTATGCCAGAAAAACTATCAGGGCAGCAATAGAGAAAGCTGCCAATTCGGACAGGAATAGTCTTTTAACACCCAAACCCAAAGAGAGCAGCAAACAGGAAGTCAGATTGATCACTACCTTTAATTGCAAATCTAAAGCTATACATCAAATAGTGAGATAGCATTGGCACCTAGTCAGGTCCGATATGATTATTGGCAGACTGGTAAGTCCGAGTCCACATGTCACATACCGCAAATGCAGCTCCCTGAGGGGTATCTTGGTTCACAGCCATTTGAATAAAGGCACAAACCGGACAGGATCTTGGTTGAGGGAACTCCTAGGATTTTATAAATGTGGGAGATGCAAGGCATGCGCGAACAGTACTAATGTAAAAACGTACTCTCTCCCCACAGTCAGAGCAGCAAAGATACACAAGTTCATGAATTGCAACAGTGAATATGTGGTGTATGTTCTGGTATATGTGTGTGGTCTTAGATATGTTGGCAGCACGTTAGGCCTCTGGCTCAGGCCTTTAACGCTGGAGCAGGCATTTAATGGCCGGTAGAGCCCGCAACGTCAGGCTCTAAGGCTTTATTAGAAGAGCTGTTAAGTACACACCACATCTACAGTGATTAAGTCAAGGTGTGGTGATGGTGATTTCCTTCATGTTTCTTCAACCACAGACATAATGTATTTTCATACACTGCGCACAGAGCTATGGATAGGTGTTTTGCAGACAGGAAAGTCTGTAATAAATCAGTTTCACAACAGCCATTGCCAAAATGTGTTATCAAATAATTTTTAGTTTTGAATAATCAAAACTTTTAAAGTGTCGCCAAAACAAAACTAGAGCTAGATTTAGGAACAAGTGACTTTTTGGACAACTTGAGGTGTGGTTAGAGCGTCATGTAGTTTAAAGCCAACTACTTTTGCTGAGACTGTCACTAGAGTGAAATATTGAGAAGACAGCAACAAAACAATACTAGTGAAACAATTTGGGTGATTTATGGGAGAGGACAACCGCCATCATGCTCACTGATGCATGAAAGACTGCTTTTGAAAGCCAGGACATCTCATGCTATTTACATCCCTTGGCTTATCCACAAAAACTAAATTGCCCTAAACAATTTCCTCACAATCGTCAACTAACCCTCTCCCCCTCCCATAAGCATTACTTACCCACAAATGCTTAAGGCCCTCTGTTATAAACCTCAAACTTACACTGTAAATAACTCTGTATTCAGGACCTCCCAACCCAGCTCCGTCTTGTTTCCTTCTTCCTGATATACTTCCTATATCTCGTGCCACGCTGCCTGCACTAGGCCCGGCTGTAACCTAATTTAATCTTTACTGAAATTATTCCACCAAGTGGTTCTTGCACTTAATCATCTCTGTTCCCCCAACTTGTTATCAGTTCTCTCTCCGCCTGCACTCAGCGGAAAAAGATTTGTTTTACAAATTTTTCTTGCCCACCATGCTTCCACAACTTGCCCCTTTTTACTTGTGCTAGGGTGGGGAGAGGGCTAGACACTCAAGGGAATTATAAAATGTCCACTATACATGCACAGGTAGTCTAATATGCCAACACAGCAACCCAGGCCTTTAAGTAGGATGAGAAAACTGGTGGTGGGGGTGTTCCCAAAGGGGCGTGGCCGGTGCATTTAAGGGTGTAGCTTAAAACACATGCTGAAAATTTGTGCTTAGCATAGTGTGCTGCCCCACTGGTTTTTTGTTTCTTCTGTCATTACATCCACGTATATAATACAACAAGTAACATCACACCTACAACAAGCCAGGACTACTGGCTTTGTCAATGGTTGTTAGTTGCATAAGCTAAATAAGCAAAACTATGGCTTCGTTGTATATAATATTGAAAATGCTTCAGTTCTGAAATGATGAGACTGAAAGTTGTATACGTCTCTTTGAAGTGACATCAAAGGCAGTAAAGGGTGGTACTGCTGAAGAATTAAGATTTATTTTTTTCATCCTGAGGGTGTGGACAAAAATGTAGAGTCCGATAGGGACCAGTCTCAGCATCTGCTTTTTGGAACTGCCAGTGCTGAGTACTGACAGAACCCGGCCCACTTAAAGCCCTGAGGCCTCCACATCACATGATCTTGCCATATCTTAGTCCCTCCTTATGACTCACACTAGGAGGAGTGTCCCCGCCCGTCAGTGCGGGTCCTTGATTGGCCGAGAGGCAAACTATCATCACCCTCAATGTTTTTTTGAACTGCACTTTATTGGGAGTAAGTAGAACTCACACTATTTACATCATTCAGCTTAACCACAGACTTTAAGTAGCCCTAAATATTTTATTAAAAATTACCAATTAACAAACCCAAATCCTCCCACCCACCAACGCTTATCACTCTCCTGTATTAACTTCAGACTTGCAGTGTTTATTACTCTATATTCATGACCACCAAAACCCAGCTCCTCCTTCTTTCCTTATCCCTGATACACTTCCCAGATCTAGGCCAAGGCTGTAAACTAATTCTTTCTTTACTGCATTCCTCCTTTTTTTCTTGCTCTTAATCCACTCTGTTCCCTCGTGACTTATTCTGAGCTCTCTTTCCACCACCACAAAGACCCTCCCTTCTGCCTGTCCTCCCTCAATTTGCACCTCCTTCCACCAGCATTCCAAGACCGACCAATAATATTACCTACTGACGGTCGCCAGAAGGTAGTTATAGTTAGAACCTAGTTTCCATAGGAAAAGCATTTTTTGATTTGCTAATAACTTTGGCGTCGTTTGACGAATCTTCACAAAATTCTCCCAAAAAAGTCTATCCAGGTCAGCACCTGAAACTTTAGGGGTGATTCGTTAAGCGGGGGCTGAGAAAAAGGGGGGTCCCAAAAAGTGTTTTCTCCATGTTAATTTCCATAGGAAACTTTCGACAAGGCTACAGCCTGAACTGCTGAACGGAATTACACCAAATTTGGCAAAAAAGGTAGCGCTTGGTTAAGAAAGCAACCTTTTTTTAAATAGTGTAAATCCGTTCAGTTGTTGTTGAGAAATTCAAAAAATAAAAGTCTGAAAATCAAATTCCCATAGGAGACTTTAGCCAAGTCTACAGTCTGAACTGCTGAACGGAATTACACCAAAATTGGCAAAAAGGTAGTTCTTGGTTCAGAAAGTGACCTTTTTTTTAAATGGTGTAAATTCGTTCAGTAGTTGCTGAGAATCAAAAAATAAAAATATCTATATCTATAGCCGCGGTGGGTTCGTGATCCCTGACGACCACGAGCTTCACTGTGATTGGCTGCCAACACTCCAAACCAGGAAGTGTTGGCAGCCATCTTATGACTCGGTAGAACCGAGTCACAAGAAAAAAGTAAAATAAAGTTAAAAGTGAAGAAAAGAGGGCAGGGTAGAAACACCCTGACCCCCTAGGCCTGCTCAGGTGGTCCCACAAGGACCCCCCAAATTTTGGATTTTTTTTTTAAACGTTTGAATGCGCGCTCATGGCCCTCCCGCAGCCCCAGGGACGACCACCACCACCCCGGGGCTTTGAAAATAGAGGGAAGGGGGTCGCACGGCCCCCCTCTTGGAGTGCTTGATGGCACTGGGGACCGCCACCCTGCAGGGCCGGCTCCTGCAATGTCCCTGGGTGTGCACCCCCGGGACTTTGCCATTTGCTATGACAGTGCAGGAACATGGCTTCCACCCTGTGATAGCAAACCCTGGTTTTCTTCGTTGAAGCGAGAGGAGGAAAACCTCCTCTCGCTTCAATATAGGAAAGGAGAATTGCTTTTGGGCAAGTGAAGCTGCATGTTAGCTGCTCCCGTTGTAGATGTGGGTATGCCTCGGGGGATGGGGTCCCCGAGGGGAATGTTAATTAATGAAAGTGAATGTTTTTTTTCACCACAAAGTTTGGAGTCGCGATCCTAGCGCGGCTTTCAACGCAACCCCCTAGTGTGAACGCGAAGGGTGCATGGGTCTCAGCGCGGCCTCCTAGTGTGAACGTGCTGGATGCGCGGCTCTCTGCACGCCACTCAAGTACTTCTCAGTTCTTTAAAACACCGAGAGGCATATTCTCAAGGACACATCACCGAGTTAACGGCACTTTATCGCAGCAAAAATGGTGATAAATTTAATGCACCATTCACAAGCTAGTGCAAACAGCCCATATCACCAGTTTACCCGCGATAGCAGCCTTAAAAAACATTGTCACAGATAACCCCGGCAAATATCGCTAATAAGATACAAAGTAGGCGTTCCCGAGCAAAAAGCAGCGAACACACCACTTCACAACATTCTCAACGACCAGCAAGATCGGTAAAGAGAACACAAAAGACCACCAGGAAGTTTGCACCTGCTCTGACCTGGTGTAAAGTTGGACTACAACCTGCAATATGAAAGGGAGCCCAGCCCACAGTCACACATGAACGACAACAGATGCCATGGAGCCAATGATCATGCAGCTCGGACACCCAAGAGTGCCCCGACACCCCCTGACACTACCCCCTTGTCCGCCATGCCCCCGACCCCTGACAAACAAATGTGACAGCAACCTTCCAAAATCTGGAATGTAACAAATCAGCTAATGTCACACAATTATAACAATCAAGATGCATGTGAGGTTGGACAAATGAGAATCACAGTCATCTATGGATTTACATATAAAACATTTTATTTACAGAAAACAACAAAATAAAAGTAGGTACAGCTATGGCGTGTCATCCTTCGACAATCTGTGAATCACAGCCTGCAAGACAAAAAGCAAGATCAGATTGTGCGTCATGCGCCTATCAAAGGAGAGAGAGAAAGAGAGAGAGAGTGAGAGAGAGAGGAAGAAAGAGAGAAAGAGAGAAAGAGTGAGAGAGAGAGAAAGAGAGAAAGAGTGTGAGAGAGAAAAAGGAAGAGATGGAGAGGGAGACGAAGTGCAATCACTGCGGACAAAACCCTCACAGCTCACCTTTCCGTCACCGGTGTGTCTCCAACCACGCGCCGGGACATACTGCAGCGCTCAAGCTCACTCATCTGAAACATAGTATAGAATAAGTAATGGCAGAGTACATACAACTGCACACGCCTTCATCGCTGTCCCGCCCCTGCGCACCCAGGCTGCTGCACACCATCCACTCCTACCACCCAGAGGTGTCTGCCTTCCCCTGCGCACCCAGGCTGCTGCACCCTATCCACTCCTACCGCCCAGAGGTGTCTGCCCACCCCTGCTCACCCAGGCTGCTGCACCCCATCCACTCCTGCTGCCCAGAGGGGTCTGCCGTCCCCTGCGCTCCCAGGTTGCTGCACACCATCCACTCCGACCGCCCAGAGGTGTCTGCCCGTCCCTGCACACCCAGGCTGCTGCACACCATCCACTCCCACCGCCCAGAGGTGACTACCTGCCCCTGCGCACCCAGGCTGCTGCACACCATTCACTCCCACCGCCCAGGTGTCTCCCCGCCCCTGCGTACCCAGGCTGCTGCACACCATCCACTCCCACCGCCCAGAGGTGACTGTCTGCCCCTGCGCACCTAGGCCTCACTGCTCACCTTTCCGCCAATTGTGTGTCTCCAAACACGTGCCAGAACATACTGCAGCCCTCAAGCTCATTCATCTGAAACATAGTATAGAATCAGTAATGGCAGAGTACATACAACTGCACACGCCTTCATCGGTGTCCCGCCCCCTGTGCACCCATCTGCTGCACACCATCCACTCCTACCACCCAGAGGTGTCTGCCTTCCCCTGTGCACCCAGGCTGCTGCACCCTATCCACTCCCACCGCCCAGAGGTGTCTGCCCGCCCCTGTGCACCCAGACTGCTGTACCCCATCCACTCCCGCCGCCCAGAGGTGCCTGTCTGCTCCTGCGCACCCAGGCTGCTGCACACCATCCACTCCTACCGGCCAGAGGTGTCTGCCCGCCCCTGCGCACCCAGGCCGCTGCACACCATCCACTTCCACCGCCCAGAGGTGTCTGCCCGCCCAGGCCTCACTGCTCACCTTCCGCAACCTGCGTGTAGAAAAGAGGGCCCACCACATGCCGCTGCAAGCCCCAAGCCCGGGGCCCGCGGACAGTGCACCCTCCACATCATGCAGCCCCACTCCGCAGGCCACCAGGTCTCACATTTGGTGCTGGGTCTTGATTTCGCCATGGCAGAGGACATACTAGTGCACCCGGCTTCATCGCAGGCTGCACACCTGCCCAGCCTTTGCGGTGCCACTAACACTGTGACCAGCGAGGCCACGCCACGTGGCGGTAGGCCCCCGCTGTCCGATGGCTCAGGCCTACACTGCGGTCCAGCAGGGTACACAAAACCTGAGCTGTCCGGACCAGCTGCACACCTGCTCAACAGTTACGGTGCCCCTACCTCAGTGCACAGAAAGTCACCATGGTGGTGTGCTTGTGCCGGCCGCAGTGCATCCGGTGCCACCTAGTCTGTGCCCCGAAAGTCATGGACCCTATATGATTGGGTAACTTTGTGCGGACGCCATCATGTCACCTCCGGGCCGGCGGAATGTGATGTCGCAGGCCCCTGTGCCCACATGCACACCACACGGATACACCCCGAGTGAGGTTGGAAATGGCGTCAAGCACGTGCACCCGGCCCTTTTTATTGGCAGGGTCACGTGTCCTATGGTGCCTGTGCTTGATGGGTGTGGTGTGGGTGTAAACTAGCCGCCAAGTAGTGACTGTGGCGTACTGACAACTAGACCTGTGACCAGCAGATCACTACAATCAAAACCTGGGCCATGTAGCGTTGTTGTCCCTCCCTGTAAGCGTAAGCGGAGTGGGCTGGCCTGGCATATGCCAGTCCTGCGTGAGGCTGTGAACAATGACTCCGGAGCTCTGGGCATGGTTCCGTCATGGGCTGTATGAGGAATCAACTGATGCAGTTGTCCCTGTTGTAGTGCTGCCGCCACCCGGGCCGCAAGCGCCAAAGTGTCACCCTGTGACCGAAGTCCCACAACATGGCCAACATGGAAGGTAGGGGGCATCACTGACCCTACATTTATCCATACTTCCACACATAAAAAGAACGTGGACATGAAACCTCTGTGTGGATATGAATGTGTATTGCACATTCGGTGGAGTGTTGCGGCTGTAGCAATACAGGGCCATGCAAAGCCTAAATTTCAGTTTTTGGCACATGGAGGGCAGCCAATTACAGCCAATATTGTGCTCGGGAGTTAGGCTCCGCCAACATATGTACTTATCCAATCACTCTGCCAGACCCAAGCACTTATAAATTCACTATACACTCTCCTTGCAGTACTCTAATGATCCTGTCTCTACCCATGTAGTTATACAATGACCCAGACAAAGTTACATAACCGAAGTCTTCCCCACTGCCAGAGGTAACATGGTTTTGTGTGCTGTCCACAGCACAATGTAATGTGGTAGGGCCTAGTAGCATCATGCATACATAATGAACACACGGACACAGTTAGATAGATAGTGGAACTGGGTACGGGCACGCTCGGCACATTTTTATTACCAGTGTCACATGTCCAGTGACGTCTG
The DNA here is from genome assembly GCF_964204655.1 of Triturus cristatus. Lineage (NCBI taxonomy): Eukaryota > Metazoa > Chordata > Amphibia > Caudata > Salamandridae > Triturus > Triturus cristatus. The sequence continues at coordinate 1,237,225,813 of NC_140591.1, read as the reverse complement.
TGCTGGATGCGTGTGGGGTGAGTGTAAGCCAGCTCTCAGGGAATGGTTGGTGCTGGCAACAAGTACAACAGTAATCATCAGATCACACACAGAGATTCAATCATAAAGGGTCCATGACTTGTGCTGCACTAAGGTAGGGGCACCAGATCTTAAATCACACACAAAAGATTCTGTCGTAAAGGGTCCATGACTTGAGGTGCACTGAGGTAGGGGCAGCAGATCTGAAATCATACACAAAAGATTCTATCATAAAGGGTCCATGAGTTGTGGTGCACTGAGGTAGGGGCATCAGAAGCATTCAGGGTGTGCGCAGTCAGCGATGATGCGTGGTGTGGGCGGGCCGCACTGGGAGCAATGTCTGTTGCCTAATGGACTGCGTCATCTGCAATTGCGACTCGATCTGAATTGTGAGCCCTGCTGTCCGCAGTGTAGATCAAAGGCAGTAGTCAGCACAGACATCAAGGAATGCTTTTTGTCACTTCCTCTTGACAAAATCCGAGGACATAGAGTACAGTTCACTCTGCAATTAATAAATCAAAACTGAATTTGAATTGTGAGCTCTGGTGTCCGCAGTGTAGACTGCCATTCAGTGTTCCTTTGGACTTGCAAGATGAATTTGGTCATTGAACTAAAGCTATCACTGATACAAAAACCATTTCTTGAAGCAAGGATACTAAAAGGATATTGTTTGGATACACTTGGAGGACATTGATTTTGATTTTGGTGCACCTTCCCTTTTGTACATGGATTACGTTATATTTTAATTGTGAGCCCTGATGACCACAGTGTAGACTGGAGGCATCAGTCAGCAAGGGCCCACAGCCACGTGGCGTTACTTGAGCTGCATAGAGTTAGTGGTACCTGAAGCACACAGCGTGTGCACAGCCAGCGATGATGCGTGGTCCGGGCAGGCTGCACTGGTAGCAATGTCTTTTGCCTAATTAATTCTGCCTCAAAAAGGCCACGTGGCGGTGACTTGTGGTGCACAGAGTTAGTGGTACCTGAAGCACTCAGCGTGTGTGCAGCCAGCGATGATGGGTGGTCCGGGCGGGCTGCACTGGTAGTAATTTCTTTTGCCTAATGAATTCTGCCTTAAGAAGGCTTTATGCCGATGACTTATGGTGCTGTGAGATCGTGGCATCAGAAGCATTCAGCGTGTGCGCAGCCAGCGATGATGCGTGGTGCGGGCGGCCACACTGGGAGGAATGTCTGTTGCCTACTGGACTGCGTCATCTGCAATTGCGACTCGATCTGAATTGTGAGCCCTGCTGTCCACAGTGTAGATCGAAGGCAGTAGTCAGCACAGACATCGAGGAATGCTTTTTGTCACTTTCTCTTGACAAAATCCGAGGACAGAGAGTGCAATTCTCTCTGCAATTAATAAATCAAGATTGAATTCGAATTTTGAGCTCTGCTGACCGCAGTGTAGGCGTATGGAAGAAAAGATGAAATATGTATGAAATACATTGTCGAAATGTGTAGGTTTCAGGGACATTATAGTTAGTTGCCTACTGAACTCTGAAATTAATGAATCAAGATTGGATTTGAATTGTGAGCCCTGCTGACCACAGTGTAGGCCAGAGGCAGTGGTCAGCAAGGGCCCACAGCCATGTGGCGTTGACTTGAGCTACACAGAGTTAGTGCTACCTGAAGTACTCAGCGTGTGTGCAGCTAGCTATGATACATGGTTCGGGCGGGCTGCATTGGGAGCAATGTCTTTTGCCTAATGAGTTCTGCATCACTAAGGTCATGTGGCGGTGACTTGCAGTGCACTGAGTTAGTGCCAGTGGCACCTGAAGCACTCAGCGTGTGTGCAGCCAGCGATTATGTGTGGTCCGGGCGGGCCGCACTGGGAACAATGTCCACTGGACTGCGTCATCTGCAATTGCGACTTGATCTGAATTGTGAGCCCTGCTGTCCGCAGTGTACATCGAAGGCAGTAGTCTGTACAGACATAACTCTGCGGTGCTGTGCTGCTGGGTTTGCAGGGGGCCTGTGTCAAGGAGGCCGGCGGGCATGGCGGCAGCCTCAGGGCAGGCTGAGGGCCGCCACTCTGGCAGACGCGTTGACCTTCCAGAAGTGAACCACGCCCAGAGACCCGGCCTATTTATTCATACTTCTATGCTAGAGTGGCGTAGGTTGGACCAGTCCACTCCGCTTCCGGTTCCGCTTATTGGGGGGACAACACAGCTACATGACCGAGATCTTCCCCACTGTCTAAGGAAACATGGTTGCGTCCACTGTCCACAACAGTACAAGCACCAGCAGTATATGTACACATGGAGAGGTCTGTGCTCTGCATAGTGAGGTCTGACTAGCACATTACCGCTACACCTGCCATTGTGTGTATTGTTATTGATGGGTGACTTGCCTCCTTCACACATACTTGGTTCCCACGTCTCCCAACATTCAGCTATTGTGTGGCTGAGGGGCCATGCCATTTTTGGAAGGTCCGCTGTTCTGTTCTGCGCTGCCTCGGTGGTAGTGAGGGGGGGTGGTCAGAGGGGGAGGTCCTGGGGGTGGTGGCAGTGGGTGTTGTGGCCTTCTTGGGTGTCGGAGCTGCATGATCAGTAGCTCTATGACATGCGTTGGTCTTTAGATGTGGTTCTGGGCTGGACTCCCTTTCATACTGTAGGTAGTCGTCCTGCTTTACACCAGTAGAAGGCAGATGTTAAATTCCTACTGCTAACGTGGCTTATCCCATGTTTTTGGATCGTATTGCAGAGTTTGCTGTTTTTTTTAAATATCGGAAAGTGGTGTTTTCGTGTTTTTCTTTTTTGCACTGGAACACCTGTTCTGCATATGATTAGCGTTAATCGCTGTTCTCATTGGTGCCAATGTTTTTTTGAGGAAGCTATCGCTGGAAAACTGGCGATATCAGCAGTTTTCACCAGGTTGAGAATGAGATGATAATCCTTTTCTTGCGGTTAAGTGCCGATAACTCAGCGATAGGTTTTTGAGAATACACCCCATCGTTTTTTGTTTTTTTTCCATCCGGATTTGAGCACCCAGCCGCTTTGTACCAAAAAAATTGTAATAATTTTTGGGCCCTGGGGCTTTTTGTGGGATCCCCTGAGCAGGCCTAGGGGTGTCAGGGTGTTTGTACCCTGCTCACTTTTCTTGATTTTTCATCTTTTTTATTGTGATTCGCATGTAGCTACAACAAAGTCCTAATAAACACAAGGGCTCGTTTTAGAGTCATCCTATAACCCAACAGTTGGGACTTATCGCCGAGTTATCGGCAATTTAGCGCAGCAAAAGTGGCAAAAGAATTATCGCCCCATTCTGAAGTTGGTGCACATTGCCACATTGCCCACAGGCTGACGGTACAAACAGAGTGGACAATCAACATAGTTGCGCAGACAAAACTGTTGGCTGTGCTGCACCTGTTGGCCTCTGGTATCTTCCAACTAACAACTGTGAGTCGGAGGAGTCTCACAACCAGCCCTATTAAACTTCCTCACACGTCTTGGATGCATGTCTACAAAAGCAAGTTAGGGCCCCTGCATCGGCGCCACCCGCTCGCCCCAATACGTAGTATTCCTGCACAACCAACCCCAACCCCATGCGTTGCTTGGCACTTCTGTGCTCCAGATCCAAGATTGGAGTCACTGAAATGGGGTGCACCAGGTCATGAAGCCTAGTAGAAGCCAGTAGTGGAAAAACAGTACTTTATTAGAAAAACATAAATTAACAACACAAAAACATCAAACGAGTGACATTGCCAAAGGGGAACTTCAACTTGTGGATCGAAATAACTGTAGATCGCCCTGAAAATCTCAAAACTCGGTATTCAGAGACCTTTTGGATAAATGAAGATAATGGTCAAGCATTAGTATGGTCACAAATGTAATATGGTATAATGTATTGCACTTGGACAAACCAGAATGCTTACAGGTATGATCAATCCTGCACAAAATTACCTTAACAGAAGCTTATGTGGTCGTAACCTTCGTAGGAAAGAAAAGGAATGTTACAACCACACAAACTTTTGTTATGGTCTCAATATGCAGGATTTATCAGACCTGTAAGCATCAGGGTTCATTTCAGCTTGATACACCTGCATGTTCACTTCACCTACACTGCGCAGAAACAACTGGAGACCAAGCAAGGGAACCACGCCATAGCAGCCTTCCTGCACGTGTTGGGGGCAACTGACTACACATCATGTACTACTTGTGCCCCGTGCCGACACTGCACACAATCACCGCAACAGAAACCACACGCATTCCAACAATGTGCAGGCTAAACTGGACTACCGGGGCCTGTACACTAATGTCGTTGCAAATTTCTCATGCAGTGTGCATGATTCTTACATCTTTCGCAAGCATCCCAGCCCTGGTCCCCAGACCAGTCCGCCGCCCAGCAATGACTGCTCGACCCTACGCACCCAGACCTCAATGCTCACCTGCCACCACCGGAGTGTGTCCAAGAGGGCCCACCACGTGCCGGAGCAACCTTCTCAGCCGTCGCTAGATTCCGCAGCACAGACCCCCAGCGCATCCTGCTGCACCGTGCTGAGGAGTCATGTCTGTACAGCCAGCTGCCTTTGGCGTACACGTGGTCCAGCCGAGCTCACAATTCAAATCGGGTCTAGATTCCCAGGATAGCGTATCGAGGCCACGCATCATCACAGGGTGCACACCTGCTCAGCTCTGGTGGCACTAACTCAGTGCAGCTCAAGTCATCGCCACGTGGCGGGAGGCCCGTGTCGGACAAAATGCCTCAGCTGCCACCAACTCTGTGCACCTCAAGTGATCATCACGTGGCAGGAGAACAGTGTCCGTCAAAGTGCTTCGGCTGCCACCATCTCTGTGCACCTCAAATCATTGCGACGTTGTGGGAGGCCCATGTCGGTCAAAGTGGCTCGCCTGCCACCAACAAAATAATGGATACACCCAGATAGAGAGTGGAAATGGCGTCGAGCACGTGCGCCCGGCCCTTTTTTTGGCAGGACCGCATGTCCTGTGATGCATGGGTGTGGTATGGGTGTAAAACAGCCATGAGGGAGTGGCTGTGGCAAGCTGTGAACTAGACCTGTGATCAGCAGATCACTACAGGGAAGACGTGGAACATGTAGCGTTGTAGTTCCCTTCCTGTAAGCATAAGCGGAGTGTGCTGGCTGAAATGCGCATCCTTCATGACTTTAACAATATGGTGGTTTGAATCCGCACACCCACAAAGATAGGTACACGATGGGTGCGCGACTCCACTTTTTTCTCCCAAAAAAAATATATTTATTATTAATATTTAAGAAAACAGAAGACATTATATTATTTTAATAACAAACAAAAAAAGTACAGAAACTAGTTTTGGGATATTAAAGTTACAAAATATCACTAAACAAAAATTCAACATTATAATTTGAAATTAGCATTTTAAAAACCTTTGAAATTCACTGAAAAAACCATAGGTTTCAGGAACGTTATAGTTAGTTGGACATTTCACTCGTACAAGACCAGAGAAATTCCGCTGTTATAGTTATTTCAGCTAACTATAACTCACGCCCCCGCAATGCACTGCTGATGACGTCACATATTACATCATTCATGACACGGTCAGTAACATCACTGATGACATCACTGATGACATCTCAAATGACATCACTGATGACATCACTGATGACATCATCCACATAAAAATCTGATCCACCTCCTCACACTCTAATATCAACTTTGATACACCCACTGTAAAATACAGACTACCATTTTCAAAACCATCGACAAACCAATACCAGTTACTACATATGCACTCACTTATTCCTAGATCTCCACACATCCACTCATTCACCCATACAATCACTCATACATGCAGTCACTCATCAATACAACACTATCATATGCACTCATAAACCTATACAGACACTCACACACCAGCACTCACCCATAGAGTTACTCTCACACCTAGTAACTCATGCAAAGAATCAATCACACTTCCATTTACTGACCTATACAGTTATACACACACCACATCACTTATTCAAACAGAAACAAATGCATACTTACTCTCTTCTACAATGACTGATACAAGTACACACTCATCCATACAGCCACTGTCACAATCACTGACTCATGTATAGTCATTTATATACTTCAACTTTCACATACACTGCCTTTTACGTATGTAGTTACTTGGACATGTACCATTGAGACATCCATTCACTCAGCAACACACCCATACACACACTTACCCAGCCATACAGCTGTTTCCACATGCACTCTTGAACCCATACATACAGTGAATCAAGCACTCAAACATCTAATCACAGACTCAAACACCACCCATACACCCAGGCACCCATACAAATACTCAGGCAACCAATCAATAACCCAAATAGACACTCATGTAGCTACTGACCAACCCATGGAGCAGCTTATAAAACAACAGACAGCCTGATACAGACATTCACACAGTTTAGTCACTAAACAAATGCATTTAGTAACACAAGTTTAATCACTCACTTAAACAGTCAGTCACGCACCTACTAAATCCTCCATTCAAACACTTATACACCCACTTATTCTTCAATACGCCTTGGCATATGTATAATACATATTTAAACTTTAAAGAAAAACACAGCCACTAGATGATGTCATCAGTGAAGTCATTTGAGATGTCATCAGTGATGTCACTGACCATGCCATGAATGATTGCGGAGGCGTGAGTTATAGTTAGCTGAACTAACTATAATGGCAGAATTTCTCTGGTTTTGTACGAGTGAAATGTCCAACTAACTATAATGTCCCTGAAACCTATGGTTTCTCTCTCTCTCTCTCTCTCTCTCTCTCTCTCTCTCTGTATCTTAAACATTTGGTTATTTTCATTGAATTTGTATGTTTTAAAAAAAATCTAATCATAAATGTTGTTTAATATGATATTAAATTTGTGCCTTATGGTCGCTTCACAGCAGATGGTAATTTAATAATAGACCACTACAGTGATATCTGATTGTATTTAGAGTGGAGTAGAGTGTTGCAGAGGGGAGTGGCAGAGAATGAAGTGGAGTGTCATCAAGTGGAGAGTTGTGTAGTACAGTGTTGTAGAGTCTTGTAGAGTAGAGCAGAGTGTTGTAGAATGGAGTTGAGCAGTGTAGAGTGGAGTAGAGTATCGTAGAGTGGAGTTTCATCAAGGGGACTGTTGTCGAGTAGAGTGGAGTAGTGCCATAGAGTGGAATGTCGTAAAGTGGAGTGGCAGAGTGGAGTGGCATACAGTGGTTTGGCATAGAGTGGAGTAGAGTGTTGTAGAGCATAGTGGCTTAGAGTGGAGTAGAGTTTCAGAGTGGCATTGAGTGGAGTAGAGTGTCACAGAGTGGAGGGGTGTAGTGTGTCATAGAGTGGTGTAGAGTGCCATAAAGTGGAGTGGAGTAGAGTGGAATAGAGTGCAGTGGTGTCGAGTGGAATGGCATAGCAAAGAGTGGAGTATAGTGTCATAGACTAGAGTGTTGTGTTGTAGAGTGTCGTAGCATAGAGTGGCTTTTTTTGGCCTTATTCACCAGCGTATGACTTCTCCATTTGTTGGGTTACACAGGTACTACACACTCTAGGCCTTGTCCTAACTCATCCTGTACCTGAAAACCTGGAGCAAGACTCCTCTTTCCACCCCTGAAAAAACTGAGAGAGGGTTATAAATTTGTTTGTGACATAATCATCAGACTTTGTTTCATCTCCATATTTCCAAAATGTTCCCAAAGTTACTCTCCTGACTGCCCCTCTGCCTTTTTATCAAAGTCTGCATGAAAGTCAACCCTGGAAATACATTTATTCAAAGACGGGCAACAGGCTAAAGCCAGTATTTACAAATCAAGGTTCTTGCTAACAAGATCAAGTAGAATAAAAGATGCTGTTCGATCTCTCTCAAAAACAAAACAATAAGATGAAGGCTTACCTCTGTATCTTGTTGAAACACTTCATTAATCAATATAGCTATATCATTTCAATATGGTTGAAAGGTTGGGCAGCGCACAAATATGTGAATATCATCTACCTGGGTTTCTGCACCCTTTGTCCCACAGCCTGGCTGGAGAGGATCACTAGTTTGTTAAAATATTTCAGAGATATTTGCCATGAGTGCTCTATCCCAGGCATATGCAAGTCCATATCCCAGATGCTGTAAGGTTATGAGGCTTTCTTCTCCTCAAAGCCATTTAGGCCAGCGCACCAATAAGCTGCTTGTTTCCTCTTTGGGTTTTTGGGTTTTGGCTATGCAAAGCTTCTGCCAGCCCTAAGTGTCTTTTTGAGACTGCTCCAGCGCTAAGGGCAAATTTACATATTCACCTGCTCCATCAAGACCACTTCTGCATTGCACCCCAAGAATTTGATTGCTAATACCCAAAATGTGAAATGTATAAGTAATCTTAGGGATGATTGACATTTTACTAAATTAATTATGTTGTAGATTGTCAATGGCAGGTTTTCCCACATTCCCAGGCAGCGACTAACCTCCTTCTTCACCTTTTGCATTTTGTTTATTGGTATCCCTTCTATCCTATTGGTAATGCTTATACATAGGTACCTAATTTCTTGTTTTATGCTGGTGCCTGCCTAATCTATATACCATGTAATACATTTCTGACTTCTCATCATTCACCTGGTACCTAGGCATATTACCAAATTCCCTTGTAATTTGATTCATTTTAACTATTGAGTTTTCAATATCAGCATTTATTAAGAGGTCATCTGCGTACATCGCTACCTTGTTGCTTATTAAACCATACCTAATGAAGTAATCTCCTTTTCTTGTCTTAATAATTGAGGTAGTGGTTCAATATACAGATTGAAAAGGAGAGGCGATAACCGGCATCCTTGCAGAGTCCCTCTCTCACAGTGCTTAATTTGAGCCGGACCTTTCCGGTACTGAGCACTGGCACTTAATTGGTTTCCGGTGCTCGGCACTGGCACCTAATTGTCAACACCACACTTAGGGCAGTCTGCCACAAGGTGGCGCTGCTCATGTAATTTAGAGATGAGCAGTATAACAGTTGTTTAGGAAAACAATATACATAAAAAAAAACAATACCTGCCACCCCAGCCATTTCTTTAGCTTTGAGGACCTGAAAAAATCGGAACTGTCGCATTTATATGTGAGAGAGATGGTTAGAAGTTGTTTTGGCAGCCATGAAAGGGGCGATGGGTGGTGCAAACTGCATTGGACTCCTGATCAGAGCCCTGGCACTTAATATTTTACAAAGTAAGCACTGCTCTCTCTATCTTAAACTCCAGAGTAAGATTACCATTAATAGGCTAGCAAAGGGGATTCATATAAGGCTTGTACAGTTTGCACAAATTCATTTTTGACCCCAAATCCGTGTAAGGCCTCCCACCAGCAGGTCCAAATAACTGCATCAAGAGTGATAATAGCTAAAGGTTTTTTGTATATCCATTGTACCAATCAACAAGCGAAGCAACTAATGCATTCGTCGCCCTTGAATAAAGCCCTTCTTATCTTCATCAATGAACCCCTGCATCTGCCCACCCAACCTCTTAGCTAAAATACTGGCAAATACTTTATAGTCACAGTTCAGTAGGGAAATAGGCTTATATGATCCTGCATAGAATCTTTCCCTGGTTTCAAAATAAGAGTAATAGTAGCCATATTCCTGAAGAGGGAATTGATCATCCTTCAATCAAAATAGCATTGAAAAATACTTGTGGTTCCGGCACTAAGATTTCGGCAAGTTCTTTATAAACATCTCCATGGGTTACCATTGGGGCCTGGAGCCTTTCCCCTTCTAACGCAATCATGGCTTGCCTAATTTCATCACAATAAATACTAAAGAGGGTCCCTGTACTCAAAAGGTATAATGGGGCGGAGTCCCAGGGAAAGTACAATTCAAACAAACACACAGAACCCCTGTAAGAGAAATAGTCAAACTATCCCACAGAATACAAAAAGTCTACTATAACATTCTTTTTTTGTGTTTTATTATAAAAATATATAGAGTTATGTATCAATTTTTTCTTTTTAGATAGATCATTTCATTTTTCTATTCAGAAACATAATCAAACTAAGAGCGACGAAGCAATACAGTTATTGAAAAAACAAAACATAACATCAAGACTCAAAACAATTAGTGTTATGTACACAAGGGTGAACAGTTCAGTGAAATCATACAAAACAGGGAATACAATTACAGAAACAATACAGAAAAACATAAGAAGAACACAAATGCGCCGACGCGCGTTTCGGAGTCTTCCTTCCTCAGGGCGCTGATGGCATATCCAACCGGTGAAGACTCAATATAATTTGATATGCTAGGCTAAGTCAAGACAATCAAGCATTCACTTGAATAGATTTTCTTTTATGCCTCGTCAGTCTCATCTGTGGGAATAGTGATAGCTAAATTACATTTTTATCACATAATACTGAGTAAAAACACAGTAAGCAAAACTTAAAAAGTGCTGAAATGGAGAGAGAGATATCCGGAAAACTTCACCAGGATATACTAATGACAGAGAAAACCAATAAGAAGGTATCTTAAGACACAGAAGTCCATAAGTGAAAAGAGGGAAAAAGAACCAATTAAGTGCTCCCATAAGTGAATATAAAAATTCTAGTAAATACACACTTGTAGAATCAAAAGGCGACTTCGGATAAAATGTGATCCCAAGAAATTCAGGATCAATCTCAGTGTAGTATCAACAGCAGGAAGACAAAAATCATCCAGAAGTAATGTACACTCATGTACCAAAAAGGAGGACAATGCCGTTAATTCCTGGTCTCTGATCGGATTTCACCAAACTAAATCCAAAGTGCATCTAAAGAAGCTGCAGGGAGAGAGTATAATGTCAATTATCTATAGAACTTTGGTCCTGACTACACTAGGGGTAAAAACCCCCCGATGGTAACAAAGTAATTTAACATGAGCACGCAGATAGCTTAGTGCGGTTTAGCTAGAATTGCTGTGGTAACAACTGTATCAAGTCTACAATATATCTACAAAAATAAGCACCTTTGCTCTTATTTCAAACTGCCAGTAGAACTCATTTAAAGTGCTGTTGATACTACACTGAGATTGATCCTGAATTTCTTGGGATCACATTTTATCCGAAGTCGCCTTTTGATTCTACAAGTGTGTATTTACTAGAATTTTTATATTCACTTATGGGAGCACTTAATTGGTTCTTTTTCCCTCTTTTCACTTATGGACTTCTGTGTCTTAAGATACCTTCTTATTGGTTTTCTCTGTCATTAGTATATCCTGGTGAAGTTTTCCGGATATCTCTCTCTCCATTTCAGCACTTTTTAAGTTTTGCTTACTGTGTTTTTACTCAGTATTATGTGATAAAAATGTAATTTAGCTATCACTATTCCCACAGATGAGACTGACGAGGCATAAAAGAAAATCTATTCAAGTGAATGCTTGATTGTCTTGACTTAGCCTAGCATATCAAATTATATTGAGTCTTCACCGGTTGGATATGCCATCAGCGCCCTGAGGAAGGAAGACTCCGAAACGCGCGTCGGCGCATTTGTGTTCTTCTTATGTTTTTCTGTATTGTTTCTGTAATTGTATTCCCTGTTTTGTATGATTTCACTGAACTGTTCACCCTTGTGTACATAACACTAATTGTTTTGAGTCTTGATGTTATGTTTTGTTTTTTCAATAACTGTATTGCTTCGTCGCTCTTAGTTTGATTATGTTTCTGAATAGAAAAATGAAATGATCTATCTAAAAAGAAAAAATTGATACATAACTCTATATATTTTTATAATAAAACACAAAAAAAGAATGTTATAGTAGACTTTTTGTATTCTGTGGGATAGTTTGACTATTTCTCTTACAGGGGTTCTGTGTGTTTGTTTGAATTGCCTAATTTCATCTACTGCTATAGATGCATTTAAGTTGTCTAGCTGTGCCTCTGTGACTGCTGGAATGTTCACCCTATACAGTCAGTCCTACATGCAATTGCAGTGACCAATGAATCTTCTCTATACATTGCACTAAAATGCTCATGAAACATTCTCTCTATCTGATCCGAATCAGTCACTAGTTGCTTTGTAACTGGGCATTCTAACCTTTTAATATAGTTTAACACGCCTGTGCTTTTCAAGCTAATAAAGCTCTGCTGTTTCCCCTATTTTCAAAGTGCATAATTCTACTGGCCTCCCACTTCTTTTTAATTACTGCCTCCAGCTCCACTCTATAAATCAGTTGCATCTCCTCTAAATCTTTGCTTAATTTCTGTAGAGTGACTGCTCGAGGACAGCCCTACATATCCGCCTGCATTTCTGCCTGAATCTTCACTATTCTTTCTCCTGGTTCCTTATTTGCAGATGCTTGCAATTTGACATACGCTCTTGAAAAGGAGCTCACCCCTCTTAAAAAAAGCCTTAAACGCATACCAAACAATATCTAATGTTTATCTCAAAGTATTCTTTGGTTTTAGCACTATTCATATTTTTTATCTCATCTTCCAAGAGTAGCTTGTGGTCCATAGTCCACCTTAAACCTTTCTGCTTAACTGGGGTCTTAATTGATAGCCTCACTGAGGCATTATATGAAATATGAATAGAACTATGAGCAAAATAAATTTGATTAGTACTTAATAGAACAGCGACCAAGAAATAATCCAGCTTCGAGAAGCGCCCATTTTTCTTTGCATTGAAAATATAACACCTGCAGTCTCCCATAATCTCATTTCACACATCTCTTAATCCCAAATGTCTTATCATATTCAAAACCTCCTTCTGTATCCTGGGAATACTAACTATTGTCCTTCGAGTTGATCTGTCTAGTTTAACATCCAGGAGGGTGTTAAAATCTTCTTCTAGACTATACCGACGCTTACAGTTAAGAAGATTGGATACTAAGGCTACAATAGAGTCAATCTCATCCCGAATAGGACCATAATAAGATGTGCAAATATAAACCTCAGTCAAATACTCCAGTTTATGAATAAACCACCTTCCTGGTGGACAATGTCTGTTTGCAGCACTTCTATATTGGGGGACTGCTTTACTAGTATTGCAAATCCCTTTGAAGCCCCAACTGTATCAGTTCTATTTGCTGAATCTATCTCTACCTAATAAACATCTTTTCCAGTTCCCCTGAGACATATGCGTCTCTTATCACATTCTAACATCTTCCTTGGCTTCCTTAATATGTCCGAATCCCCTTTTGCTGTTTTAACTAACTCCTTAACCCATTAATATTCCAAGACAATAGGAAAAATGCCTCACATCACGTTATCGCTGTTCTGATTCCTAAATCTGGGACAACCTTTTCTTTATTTCTCTAATTATCTCCCTTCATCTATGCTACTCCAATGTGTCCCCCCCCAACCCAAACCTCTAGGTTAACCCAACTCCAAAGCCCATCCCTGGAGGATCCTCCCTCATCCTTGTGGTGCTTACACTGCGGCTATTCCCACCCCTGACACAGTACTTTCAAATTGCTTACAGATAACTACATTTTTTTTTACAGCTTTTGTACAACTAATACCTTACACATAAGGACTAGCACAACAAAATTCATCACCCATTCCCCCTTCTGCCCCATACCTTACTTTTTATTCTCTAAAATAAAACTATCAGCCTCCTCCGTGCTCCTGAAATGATACATTTTGTTTTGCCAAATATTCTTGCCAAATTTCATGACAATGTTACCAATACATCTGTTTAAAAAGTCTATGGAAAATGCATTGGTGAAAAAAAGTATTTTTGGGACCTCCTCCTCCCCCTTTTTTTCCTTTGCACCCCTCTTAACTAATCACCACAAAACTTTGCATCTCCAGCCAATGTAGAAAATGGAATAGGTCTGCAAAGTATCACCCAATGTAGAAAATGGAATAGGTCTGCAAAGTTTCACAGAGATTCAGCAAACGGAGCTCACAACCTCACATACACCTCAACTTCCATCATCCCACTCATTTCAAGGTGTCTTCATTCCAGTCCAAATGTATCCCTCTGTGCCTACATCCATCCTGAACTGCCACTCATGTTTCTGAGTTCTGTTGTCTATAGCAAATGTATTATTACCTTTAATTAACACTTGCGTATCGCACAATCTGCTAATAGGATGGCCAATAGCAGCTCACACAGGTAAGAGCGGTGGGGCGGGGGATGGTGGCAGTCGACAGATGGCGGAAAAAGTATTATTAAATAAATAAATAGAAACAATTACCTTGTGCTCGCTGACTAATGCTTCTTTTTAAGTCTTCAACTTTTTTTTAAATCTATGAATGTTAAGGGGTAGCTCACAACCCCTAACCACCCCTCAATAGTTGTTACTGTATTTTAATTAGGGGGTAAGCCCCTTGAACCACCCCATTTTTAGAGTATAGTATGTACTGCAATTAACATTACACTTTTTACCCAATACTGGTTTCCCAACCCCCGTCTCCCCCCCAATAATCTCATTCAGACCCCTAATAGCTCATTCAGACCACCGAGCATCACATTCTGAACTAAACCCTGAACTCTAAAAACACCCTCCATTTATATAGTATATATAGGTTACTGTATTCTGGGGAGAGAGTAAGCCCCTCCCAAACTAACTTTTTCAATAAATATATAAGTTTAGCCTTAAGGTGAACTACTACATAACCTTGTATTATCTTTTCACCAGAATGCAGACAATAGTCAGGTATATATAAAACTGGACTGTACAAACAACATTCACACCTTTACCACCTGATTAACACAGATTCAAACTTGTTAGAGAAATTTGAAACTGAAACAATCCAAAAATCAAATGAAATACGGATCTTCTCTCCTAAACCCAATCAACCAAGAGGATGTGGTTTCTGACCAGAGCTGCCCACTTTGCAAATGGGGAACGAGGTTCGAGTCTTGGTGTCGACACAACTCGGCAAATCATTTAATCTCCCCATGCCTGAAAAAAATGAATGTGACCTTATGTGATATAACTGGTGCTCATGTAAAGCGCCCTGATACCTTTGGGTCGAGTTCGAGTTACATAAAACTGAAAAAACAAAATCAATCGTTTCCCCCAAAGTATTTAGACGCCCTAAATGACATTGGTATCTCTCCTAAAGCAGGTACTCCAAACAAAACTCTAGGCATACCCTTGTCTCCAAACATGGAATAGAAGCTCATTTTATTGATAGTTTTTCATATTTTATTTAACCTTTTTCAAGGTCACATGTTTACAGTAGTCACAGTACAGGGGAATAAGGTATATAATAACTGTCACTGTTACATACAACTCGCTAGGTCTGCACATGTAGCATGATTCAACTACACATATGAAGGGGACATTTGAACGTATCTGTGAACATCATGTTGGTGTTGGCAAAATAACATAGCAATAAAGTATCTGAATGGGTAGCATTGTTAGAGGTGACTATCCTTGTTACTACCAACTAAACCGGAATACAACTTTAACTAGGAAGGAGGGGGTTGACAGCAGGTTGCATCTATGAAGACAATTCACTACAGCAGGCAGTAGTGATGGAGCAAGGACTCGTAGAAAAGAGACTTGCTCTGAAGCAATCCGCTCCTTTAACTCACTAACAAGTTATTAAATTTTTTTTGTGTAAAACTAATGTGCACCACATAAAAACGCGGGTTAGTGAAGCTTGCTTATCTGTTTAGTAACGCGAAAAATATATGAATGAAGAACTAAAATCACTTTAACGGGGAAATCTTTACTGCGCATGCGTCAACTGCATCTACGCAATAGGACGAGTTAACGCTTTGAGGGAAATTCTTGTGCATGAGCAGGAGGCACTAAAATGGAGTCTTGAAGACTCGCGTGCATGGCACCTGCTTAGCTGAAACAAAAACAAGCTATTTTGCTAATGCGGGGAAAGTGTTAATAAGTAAAGGGGAATAGAGTATAGGTGGGTGGTATACAGTGCAATCATTTATTTGTGAAAGTAACATTTGTCTTTTTGACTGTATTACTAGTGCGCATTTGGGCCTCTCATGTATAACTGAAGTAAGCTGAGTCAGAGAAAGACTGCGCATGTCTATTTGAAAGAAGCCATGAAGGTCAATGACAGACCACTTGAACGGAAGCCAACCTGAGCGCCACAGCCTGGGAACGGATGGTGCAGAGTTCCGCAAAGAGATGAACGGTTCATCATAGTGTCATTAATGTTTCAAAATGGATACATGTAGTGGATGGGAATAAAGTTTTGAATAAAAATTAAGGGGATGGGTTTGCGAACAATGGTTTAACTGAATTAAAAGACATGTAAGCTTGGTGTGATGATCTTCCCCCCTTGCCTGTCCAATTAGATTTCGTATTTTTACGATATTGAAACTTTAGTGGGTGGAACATGAAGAACGAAAGGTGTAATTGAGGTAGCTTTAGTTAGTTAGTAAGAAGAAGGAGATGAAGATTTGCTGAACCGGACGTGTGCTCTGGATGCTGTTGATGGGAGAGATGCTGATGAAGAAGCCGAATGCAGAACCTTCTATCCTAATTTAATTGGGTTAGATAAGAAGATCGCGGAAGAATCTTGAGGAGGAAGAGAGTGTCAGATAGGGGTGCGGTGCAGTCGTCGGTATTCTAGAGAGGTCATCTATCCTGTCCTGATTCCTGTCCTGAAGTCTTTGTCTCCTGACCTTTCTCGGGTGACCCTTAACAGCCCTTTGGCCAGGGTGTTGGTCTTCACACCATTCTTGGTAATTATAATTTCACATTATTTGCTCTTTTCTCTCTATCCTCTTATTTCCTTAGACATTGTTTCATTGAGTAAGTCCATGTTATATTGTTTGATGATCTATTTGATTTTTCTCTCCTCTGAATGATGGTGAATGCACTGTGTATTTGAGATGGTTCACATGCACTTGAAAATTTAGATAAAGATTGTAAAACTTCCTGAGTCTGTGATTATTTGCTTTAGAATTAAGGTAAGAATTTAGAGTTAAGTTAATCTTCACCATCAACTAGTTCAATTAATGGTCCATCGAACAGAGGAAATAACTTTTTGATCAGTGAAAGGTTAGTTAGGAATATTGAATAACTAATCTTGGATATTGTGATCACATATATAAACTTTGAATCCACCGGTTTACTCAAATGTGTGTGTTTATGGGCCCAGGTGAGTATATGGTAGTACAGTATCTGTTGTTGGTACGCCGCTGGATCAGTAGGAAGTTGAGGGAGTGCCACGTGTCTCCCTGGTGGGGGAAATCGATGACAACGAAGGGATGTCATTATTATTATTATTTTTATTTTGAGTTTAAATAGAGCCAGCTAGATCTGAAGGAATCAGAGCGCTTTACATGTTATGTGATGTCAAGGGATGTGAGGGGAGAATTTACTAAAAGGTTGCATGTGCATAGGTACTAGAGAGAGTAGAATTTGTGCTCCAGAGACCACCTCTGGACGGAAAAGCCCTATGTACAGGCAACAGACAGAAGAAGGTCACCTCGGAATATCTACTGGGGTAGGGTGTTGTCCTTACCACAAGAACAAACATTTTCAATTGATTCATCTCTCCCTGGTGAAAGAGGGTATTTTGGGAGGCTCCTGGCATCTTCTTGAAGAAGGATACTGTTTTTAGACTCTGCCCAGAAAGTTACCACTGGGCACCATACAGCTGCTGTCGGGGGCGCTGAGGCCTTCTAAAGTGAGCAATCGATCTATACGCCAGTATGAGAGCATAGTCAAAGATGCGGAAATACCCTTATACTTTTTTGGGGTCATTAATACAATTAGACAAACAACGTGACCTCGACAACTTTGAGACACGTTTGTTTCGCAACACGGGTAAGGCTGGCCCTTCTGGCCTTTTTACCTTCCCCATAGTTTTGTCCCTGATTTTCTATTCACGCACGCATGTCTCTGAGAGTGATTCTATGCTGTGGAGCACTTATAATTGTAACTTAGGACGCCGCCGTCGGTAGTAATCAGATACTGGCTATGTGTGTTCTCATGTGGGACGAATGGCACCCGTGCTAGTCACCTGACCACTCGTCACTTCTTTATGTGCACCCCGGTATTTTCCTTGTGAGTGCAAAATATCACTTGTGTGTTTCATTCGGATACATGGAGTGATCACGGGTGAATGTAAGCCCAATTCAGTGTTTACGTTTCGTGAGACACAACGTAGCACGGTGATATATATTCACTGCATGTGACTTATCAGTATGACTGGTGAGTTGAGTCACATACAACAACGTCACAAATAGTATTGGATGACGATTGAGAGGAGCTTGGAACGAAGCTGAGTACAGAACATATTTTGTTTTGTATATATTGTTTCCTTCTCTTTTTTCCAACAGGTATTTCCCCTTGAGAATTAGGAGCAAGGATTACCCCACTGTAAATTACAGGAGGTCTTTTTAATTCTAGCCAAGGGTAGGGTACACCTTAGCGCGTGTAGACCGCCCTGGTTAGTATCGGTCCTGACGAAAACCTGGTTAACTACCCTCAAGGTTGAAACATGTAGACCTATTTCACCACTTTTTCACTTCACTCACTTTTTTGATACCTTAGGTCAATTTATCCTTACACGGTATCTCGCCATTCCTTTTTAACATTGTTCAGTTGCTCCATGATTAAACAATTTTTGATAGTGAGTTAAATCTGACCAATCTTTTAAATCACTTCATGCACTTGCGCCACACAAAAAAACCAGCTCCACTGTAGTCAGGTGTCGCAGCACACCCGGATGACACTCGGTTATCCGGGTGGGACCCCGATGATGAAGCATGTCACCAACTAGGTTGGTGAGTGAGGTGTCTTCTATTAGAAAGGATAAGCCTTTCTTTCCAGTGCACCTCTCCATCCCCTAGGCATTAATTTACCTTTAAGGATGTACTCCTTCTATTGTTTGTCTAATTTTGCTCCAGGGGACTAGGAGTACCCCAAGCAACTGAACCCTTTCTCTCCTATTGTTTTTTCGTCATTTATAGAATCCCAGAGTGGTTAGATCCCAACCATGTAGGTTGTTGTATACCAACAATTTCTACAATTGGTCTGTAACTTGTATCTAAAAATATGTCAACCCTGGGCAAAACCAGAACATATGTTGTACATCAACTACCTGCAGCTGCCAATGAGACGGCAGGAGTCAGTGTCCAGGAAAAATGTGTTGATCTTCTTAGGGGTCAGGCAGACCCTATGCAGTATGTAGAAATGTTTAAGCTTTAGGCGAGCACTCCTAGATACAGTATAGAAACGAGCAAGGGCTCGCTCCCATTCAGTTTTATTGAGCTCCCTTGTGAGAAGTTGGCCTGGCATATGCTGTCCACTAGTTATAGGGGACACCTTGCACCAGTCCAATTCAACTCTTAAGGTGATAGGTTAAAAGACAACCTTTAAAGAAAGCTATCCTAGTGGTAGCTGTGGAGAGCAGCCTTCAGGCTAAGTCTTGAAGGAGTGTTAAGCTTATTGTTTTACCATGGATAACCTCTTGAATGACCAAATGAAAGAGTAGTCCACACAGGTATATATTCAAAATATATGTATTTATTCTAAGAACAAATCCCACTAGTCTCTTATGAGGCTGGAGGTTAAGATACAATTCAATACAGCCTTTATAACAACAATAAATAGCACTGGAATCACAGGGCCCCAGGGGGGGACCAAACCATATATTAAAAAAGTGGTATAAGAACCACGACAGTTCTGTAGACAGTGCCTAGGGCACTTAGGATCGCTGGCCCCTTACGAAACCACCCAAGGTAGTGAGGAAGGGGACCCACGGGAAGCGTGTGCAGTGTTTAAACTACAGCCGGGATCCCTATTAAACCCTATGGGAAATGTTGCGGTTGGAAATTGCAAGAATCTGGACACTTCTAGCAGGAGTTCAAGTTCAGGAGTTTAAAGTTAAGCTCTTGGAGGGCCCACACCCACGATAGTACCGAGGTACCACTGTTACCTGCCCCATGGAAGCCGGGTGTATAGGTCGTTTTCGGTGTCGGGTCGATGTCTCGTTTTCAATAGAAAAACGTGAAGAACTGCTGCTGGCGTGAAGCGTCGTCGATGTCGTGCAGATTGAAGATGTAGATCTTGAAGGAAAGGTCCTGAAAGCAGAGGGGACAGAGTCTGGGTCACTAGCCAGTGACCAGGTGCCTTAGGAGAAAGAGCCCTTCAATGTCGGGTGTTTTCAGGTTGAAGACTGGTAGCTTGGTTCAGCAGCCACGGGGTCCAGGAGGCTTCAAGGAAGGCCAGCTGCTGGGGGGCGTCTGTCCCACAAAGGATGAAGGCCGCTGCGGTGTTAGTGTCCGGATTGGATCCACTAAGTCTTGGCAACCGCAACCCACGCAAGAATCAAGAAACAGCTACGGTGCAGACCCACGAGGTCTGAGCGAGGTCTCCAGCGAGGAGACTGTAGAGCAGGCCTGGAGCAACCAGGGGAGCCCTTTAAAGTAAGGTTTGACCTCCGCTAGGGCCCACCAGTCGAGACACAAGGGACCACCAGAGGCAACATTTTGGAGTGCGTAAAGATGTGCCCACGGGTCGCCGGAGCGGGCTGGAGCGTCGTCCTTTGGCACAGGTGATGCTGAGAGGTTGGCTCAATGATGGGCCAAAGCACAACTTCCCCACTGGTCGGGTTCGTGTGCTGTGCAAGAGATGGCCGGTGTCCTGGAATATTGGGTATCTTGGCACCCACGGGGTCCTTGGTGCTAAGCTTTGCTGTGCACACTCACTGGCCTCTGGGATGCTTGGGAACCCACCTCAGGGTAGGCAGAAGTCTTCGTTGTCCGTAGGAGCAGCGGAGTTGCAACTGGGTCACTTGCAGTGTTCCAGGTGCCTGCCAAGCAGGGCGTAACTCCTTTACTCCAAGGGAGATTTCTTCATTCAGCTGAGCGGCAGCTCGTTGAAGTTTCAAGTCTTTGAAGCAAAGTTCTCGTCCAAGATTAATCTGAGGCTCTGGGGACCCTGCACCCACCTTTATCCAGGGATTAGGGGAGTGTCTGAATCAGAGCCCACCAATGGGAGTTCAGGCGGGAAAGAGTGGCTACACCCTCTCCCCTTTCTGTGTTTCCCGCCGGGGCAGGGGACAGGATGCCCCTGAACCGGTCTGAGCCGGTGTATGCAGAAGTAGGCACTGGAGAAGCCTAAGTGCAAGTTTGAAAGACATCCTAAGGTGCACCCACCCAGTTCCAATCCACATAGTCTGTCTGGGGAGGTGGGGACACCTCCCTGCAACAAGATCCCTATTGTCCAGCTGCCGTGGCTGGAGTTCTGCCCAGCAACAGGCAGCCAGAATCGTGTTTGTGGCGGGTAGCATCCATTTTGTACTACGTGTGCTCTTTTAAATTGGTGTCTAAAATCTGCCGCTTTTACAATATCCCCTCTCTAGCAGGGGGGAATCATGCCCTCACTCCCATGGCTGGATTGGGGGTATGATTCCACGATGTTTGACACCAAATATGACATGGTTCTGTGCAGCCACTCTCAAGTTATCACGCTATCGCGATTACTTATAATGCAATTAAGAGTATATGGTATGGCTGCACTACAAACAACCTCGCAATAGTTTTAACGAAGGCTGCAGAGGGTAGGGGTTCCCCCTCACACACATCTCAGCACCCTGCCTTGTAGGATTAGCAAGGCCTGCCTTAGGGGTGACCTATGAGGATATATGTGTTGTATTTAAGTGGGATACAGGATACCTATATCCCTGTAAGGGGTGCAAGCACCACCTTACCCAGACTACAGTAGTGGTCTGGTGGTGTCAGTTTGTATGGCTGTCCCAGGGGTGGCACAATAAGTGCTGCAGCCCCTGGTAGGCCTCTGAGGGACCCATGCCCTGGGGGCTCACAGGGTGTCCTCAGTATCCAATTGGTATGTACCTATAGTACTCGCATCAGTTTAGAGAGGAAGCAGGTAGGCTGGGGTCCTGGATAGCAGGGCCACAGCCTGGCTAGAGTCAAAACATCAGCAAAGTTGGGGGCAACTATGCAGTCGATGCCACTCTCCTACATACCCCCCCCCCCACCAAAGGCAGAGACAATAAACTAACCTTCACCAGTTGAGTCTTCATGTTCTAAGTGGAACTATCTGGAGAGGCCATCTGCATTGGCATGGTTGCCGCCAGGTCTATGTTCCACTGCATAGTCCTAGTCCATTCCCTGTAGGGAAATGGACCACCTGTGTAGTTTGGGGTTTTCACCCTTCATCTGATTTAGCCATAGGAGGGGCTTATGGTCGGTTTGAACAATGAAGTGAGTGCCAACCAAGTAGGGCCTCAGCTTCTTCAAGGCCCAGACCACAGCAAAGGCCTCCCTCTCTATAGCTGACCAACGTTTCTCTCTGGGGGTCAACCTTCTGCTAATAAAAGCTACTGGTTGATCCTGGCCCTCTTCATTCAGTTGTGATAATACAGCACCTACCCCCACCTCAGATGCATCCGTTTGAACTATGAATTCTTTGGAGTAGTTGGGGCTTTGAAGCACTGGAGCAGAACACATGGCCTGTTTTAGGTCATCAAAAGCTTCCTGACAGCTGACAGTCCACTGAACCTTTTTGGGCATCCTCTTAGAGGTTAAGTCATTTAAGGGGTTACAATGGATCCATATCCCTCTACAAATCTTCTGTAGTATCCAGTCAGGTCTAAGAAAGCTCGGACCTGAATCTGGGTGGTTGGAGCAACCCAGTCCACGATGGTCTGGATTTTGCTCTGTAATGGTTGAACCTGGCCTCCACCTACAAGGTGGCCCAGGTACACAACCTGACTCTGCCCGATCTGACATTTGGTAGCCTTGCTAGCGAGTCCTGCCTTTTGCAGGGCTTCCAAAACTTTTCTCGGGTGGATCAGTTGATCCTCCCAGGTGGAGCTGAAGACAGCAATATCATCTAGATATGCTGCACTAAAGTCATCTAGGCCTGTGAGGACTTGGTTCACCAACCTTTGAAAAGTGGCAGGTGCATTCTTCAGACCAAAGGGCATTACAATAAATTGATAGTGCCCATCAGGGGCTGAGAATGCTGTTTTGGCTTTTGCAGCTTCAGCTAACCTTATCTGCCAGTAGCCAGCTGTCAGATCAAATGTGCTCAGATATTTGGCTGAAGCCAATTTATCTATGAGCTCATCTGCTCTGGGAATGGGATGTGCATCAGTCCTAGTGACTGCATTGAGTCCCCTGTAGTCTACACAGAACTAAGCCTGGGCGTTGAACTACGCTCCGTTCGCGGAGCTTGCGAAGTTTAGGCAACTTCGCGATACGCGTAGAGCGCGAAGTTGCAGATTGCTACGCAATCTAGCGCGTAGCGTAGTAGTTTTGCTTCCTCGCGTGCTTAATATTCATTCTCGCACGCGCGGTAACGTCTTACCGTGATTCTGCAATCGCCAACTTGCTTTTCTGTCGGTTCGAGAGCGCCACGAGATTTGTAATATGGCTGCCCAAGCCCGTGAGAGTGTGCGAACGCGAAAATGTCATTCGGGCGCGCGAGCTGACTTCCGGCGGCTGTCTTGGTAAGATCGCGATCCCGAACATGCAAAAACTACAATCTGCCAAAGAATATCTCTCGAGCTTCATAAAACCTTCTCTAAAATGATCATTTTGCTCAGAAAAACTCCTCAGATTGTGATTTTGCTGTAGTCTTTTGTGTAAGGAGGAGTCCTTTAATTTTTTTAACTCTTTTTTTCAAGAGGAAGGAAGTGCCCCTGAGTCTACAACTTCCTGTTCCTGTCCAGCAGGCTCCTCCCAGTGCTTTGTGCATGTGCTGTTCACTTTCATTTGGATTTGGAGCTGGAAGGATCACTTTTTGTGTCTATCTGCTGCATCATACCATTGGATTGGATTTATTTGAGGACTTTTTGATTTGAGATTTACTACAAGTAAGTTGGAGAATTGGTGTGTTTGTTTCATTGGGGCTTGTTTGTACCTACATTTTTCTAGGATTTTCATTGTTTTTTAAAATTATTGTTGTGGCGGGTGGCCTGTACTTTCAATAGGGGCCTAGTTGTTTTTCTCTGCAATTTCAGCCAGTAGGGTATCCATGGGTCCATGTTTCGTGGTGTCTGTAGAATTTTCAACATCATGGCATGGATGGCATAGGATTGAAATGCTAAATGTGGCTGTGGTGTATTTCACTGTTGGTGTGTGTGTGTGTGTGTGAAATACCATTGTTGGATGTGTGTGCTTGATGTGTAACTTATTTCCAATCCTTTCGTAGCCCAGTTGATTTTCTTTTTTGTATTAAAGTTGTGTTGTTTAGCAGGCCTCCTTTGTCCGGTCATATATTATAGGCCTGCTTCAGTTCATTGTTTTCCATGGCCTGTTGTGACTGTGAGTGCCCATGTGGCTTGTGGCAATTTTGTGGTGGTAGTTTAGTAGTGTGTGCTGCTTTTTCCATAAAGGCCTGCATTTCTTTTCTTTGTTCCCCTTGGCATATGCTTGTTGTTGTTGTGTCCTCCTGGCCATGTGTGTGGCGACCATTTTGTGAAGGCAGGCATTGTGCTTTTCCCATAGGCTTACATTGACTGTTCCAAGCTTGTGGCCTAGTCTGCCAGTAGGCCAAGAGGTAGTTAGCCTCAAATCTTTGGTGCGTTATTTAAATTTACAGTTTGTGTTGTCTATTGATTTTTTTTTACACCATGGATGGCTTTGGATTTTATTGCAAAAGGTGTTTTTTGGGGTGGAATAGCAGTTTTTGGGTGTGTGTTAAATAAATAGGGCTTTTTAGCGAGTAGGTAACCCTAGGGATTCAGCTCGCGTACTTTCGGTAACTCTGCACAGCGCGACAACGCGGACTTACAGTATTCGTCATTTTCGCGCTCTCAATATGCGTGTTCGCGCACGCGATAAAGCTTTTTTGTACAGTTCGCGATCCCGAACACGCAGCATTTGCAATCTGGCAAACAATATCTCGCGAGCAACATAAATCCTTCTCGAAAACGCTGATTTTGTGCATTTTGCTAAAAAAACTTCTCAGGTTGTCATTCAGCTGTAGGTTTGGAGCACAGAGAAGCTTTTATTTATAAAAAAAATATTTTTATGAGAGGAAGTAAGTTCCACAGACACTACAACTTCCTGTTCCTGTCCTTTGTATTCACTTTTTGGTTATTATTGTGGTGGGTGGCCTGAGCATATGTGTGGCGGCCATTTTAGGAAGGCAGGCATTGTGCTTTTGCCATAGGCGTACATTGACTGTCTTCCATTTCTTGTTGTTGTGGGTGTGTGGCGGCCAATTTGTGGAGCCATCCAAGCAGTGTGCTTGCTTTTGCCATTCTGTTCCAAGCTTGTGGCCTAGTCTGCCAGCACGCCCAGAGGTAGTCATCCTCAAATCTTTGGTGCATTATTTAAATTCACATTTTGTGTTGTGTGTTGAATTATTTTTTTACACCGTGTATGGCTTTGTATTTCATTGCAAAAGGTGTTTTTTGGGGTGGGATAGCAGTTTTTGTGTGTGTGTTAAATAAATAGGGCTTTTCAGCCAGTAGGTAACCCTAGGGATTCAGCTCGCGTACTTTCGGTAACTCTGCACAGCGCAACAACGCGGATTACAGTTTTCAGAATTTTCGCACTCTCAATATGCGTGTTCGCGCACGCGATAAAGCCTTTTTGTACAGTTCGCGATCCCGAACACGCAGCATTTGCAATCTGGCAAACAATATCTCGCGAGCAACATATATCCTTCTCGAAAACGCTGATTTTGTGTATTTTGCTAAAAAAACTCCTCAGGTTGTCATTCAGCTGTAGTTTTGGAGCACGGAGAAGCTTTTATTTTAAAAAAAATATTTTTGAGAGAAGAAGTAAGTCCCACAGAGACTACAACTTCCTGTTCCTGTCCTTTGTATTCACTTTTTGGTTATTATTGTGGTGGGTGGCCTGAGCATATGTGTGGCGGCCATTTTAGGAAGGCAGGCATTGTGCTTTTGCCATAGGCGTACATTGACTGTCTTCCATTTCTTGTTGTTGTGGGTGTGTGGCGGCCATTTTGTGGAGCCATTCAAGCAGTGTGCTTGCTTTTGCCATTCTGTTCCAAGCTTGTGGCCTAGTCTGCCAGTACGCCCAGAGGTAGTCATCCTCAAATCTTTGGTGCATTATTTAAATTTACATTTTGTGTTGTGTGTTGAATAATTTTTTTACACCGTGTATGGCTTTGGATTTCATTGCAAAAGGTGTTTTTTGGGGTGGGATAGCAGTTTTTGGGTGTGTGTTAAATAAATAGGGCTTTTCAGCCAGTAGGTAACCTAGGGATTCAGCTCGCGTACTTTCGGTAACTCTGCACAGCGCGACAACGCGGACATACAGTTTTTGGCATTTTCGCGCTCTCGATATGCATGTTCGCGCACGCGATAAAGCCTTTTTATACAGTTCGCGATCCCGAACACGCAGCATTTGCAATCTGGCAAACAATATCTCGCGAGCAACATATATCCTTCTCGAAAACGCTGATTTTGTGCATTTTGCTAAAAAAACTCCTCTGGTTGTCATTCAGCTGTAGTTTTGGAGCACGGAGAAGCTTTTATTTAAAAAAAAAATATTTTTGAGAGAGGAAGTAAGTCCCACAGAGACTACAACTTCCTGTTCCTGTCCTTTGTAATCACTTTTTGGTTATTATTGTGGTGGGTGGCCTGAGCATGTGTGGTGGCCATTTTGTGGAGGCAGGCATTGTGCTTTTGCAATAGGCCTGCATTGTCTGTCTTGTATTCCTGACCTTTTCTTGTTTTTGTGAGTGGCCTGGCCATGTGGTGGCGGCCATTTTGTGGTACCAGCCACTGTGCTTTTTCCATAGGCCTCCAAGCTTGTGGCCTAGTCGTACAGTAGGCCCAGGGGTACTACTCATCAATAATCACGGGTGCATGGAATTTAAACAACTGCTTTTGTGTTGTGCGTTAAATTTCAACATCATGTATGGCTTTGGATTGAATTGTAAAATGTGGCCTTTACTTTTTTTCGGGGGTAGATTTCACTTTTTGGGTGTTGTAAATAAATGCCTTTAGTTTTTATGTGTATATGTACGTTGTTGTTGCTCCCTGATGCTGCATCCATCCCATAAGATGCACAAATTTTTGTTTAGGGCAAACAGGCTAGACTACATTTATGTTTTTGTTCTTTGCTATTCTTCTTCCTGAGTGTACACAGTACAAATACACCAGGATCCCTGGCCTTGTCAGTCTCTTTAATGGCTGGCTATACTGTTGTTGTTCACTGACTTCATAAAATTTAATAATTGTGACCACCCACCAGACACTAAGAAGTCATATATTATATTATTTTTTTTTTTTTTTTTTTTTTTTTTTTTTTGAAAAAGTTTTTATTGAACAGTAATTCGGTTACAAGAATGGGCCTACAACCACCCGGGCCGGCCGCTAGGTACATAAGGAAATATACACATATCAAGGCTACAGTCAGTTCCCAGGGCACTGCCCCGCAGTGGCTCAAGATAGTTCTCGAAGAACAGCAAGCGTGAGTCCAACAATAACAGAAACAAAATGAAAAACAATAAAAACAATAAAAACAAAAGGCGAGTTATGAGGGATACCAGTGCGGCTCAGGCTCCCCCCGGGAAACTCCAGTCAGAACATTTGAGCAATCCGCTAAAGAGAGGAGTACCGGGAGGCCGGGGACGGAGGGGGGGGGGGGGAAGGGGGTCAAGGGAGATGAACGTCCATATGTAGTTGTTACAAAAAGCGCCAGGAGCCGCCAAGGGTCAGGGGGACATGGCGATATCAGTGTCCACCAGGGGGGGCGTACAGATGCCTCCGCGATACGCATTCCATTGACCCCAAATTCTACCCCATGCCCCCGGCTTGCCACGGGCCACATACACTGTCTTCTCCCGAAACATACACCAGTCCATATTCTCCTTCCATACTGACACGGTGGGCGGCCGTTGAGCGCCCCAAAGTTGCGCTATATCCCTCTTGGCAATCATGTTCCCTAGGGCCGCCCACCGAGTCTGAGCCGCGTTGTAGTCATTGGGCTCCCACACATTCAGGACACAGCGACGCACCTCCGGCAGCAGCACAACCCCGGTGACCCGTCCCATAACCGTGTGGACCCGGCGCCAGTAGTCCGCCACCTCGCGGCACTCCCAAAGGATATGAAGAAAGGTGGCGCTGAGCCCACAGCCTCGCTTACAGAGCCCGTCGTCGGAAAATCCCATCGTGACCAAGCGCGGACCCGTGACATACACCCGGTGGAGAATCTTGAGCTGTACCAACCGGAGACGAGCCGGAATGGCAACCTCCTTGGGGGACGACAGTGCAGACTGCCAGTCTTCGTCGTCCAATTCGACCCCATCCCCAGTCCAAGCCTCCCGAAGGCGCACCAGGAGATCCGCCCGGTGATTAATCAATTTTTTATAAATTAAAGAAATAGTACTATCAGGGACATGTCCGTCAAGTATGCGGTCCTCGAGGGGCGAGGAGACAGGGATCTTGGTCCCCTCCCCGAAGACCGAGAGCAGGGCGTGTCGAACCTGGGCGTAGCGGAAGAACTCCCTGTCGGTCAGCTCGTATTCGGCCTGGAGCACCGCGAAAGTCTTGACCGCGCCCTTGTGCCACAGGTCTCCCACTTTGCTGATACCAATCGTGTCCCACTGGTCAAACCCCTTGGTGGTCCACAAGCTGCCCAGGCGGTCGGAGGCAAACAAGGGAGTAGCACATGTCATTCGCTCACTCCAGCCCATGGCCGCAGTGGCAGCCCTCCAGGTCCGCACAGCAATCTTAGTAGGACCCGTAAGGGTCCGGTCAGCCAGGTGGGAATAAAGTGCCCTGTTGTAGTTCCCGCCGGGAAGCAGGAACTTGTCCATCTCATACGCCGGATTCAAGCCGGGCGCATACGTGGCGTGGTTAATGGCAGATAGCTGCGAGGCCCAATAGTACCTGCGAATGTCAGGAAGCGCGATGCCCCCGTCATACCAGGGGAGAGTGAGCTTGGCAAGAGCAATACGCGCCCGGCCGTTCCACACCAGTCTCCTCTGCAGGCTCTCCACCTCCCGAAAGTAGGCCACTGGGATAACGTCGAAGGAGTTCTGGAGTGCATAGAGGAACCTGGGAAGGGACATCATTTTAAACAGCGCGGCCCGACCCAGCGGGGACAGGGGCAGCCTGCACCACCGGGCCGTGTCCTCACGCAGTCGCCGAAGTGGACGCAGGAGATTCTGCTCATAGCGAGCCACCGGGTCCAGCGAAACGTATATCCCCAGGTACTTAAAGCCGCTCAGAGATATTTGAATCGGGAGCCGAGGCGGCAGGAGAGGAGGACCACCAGAGATGGGATAAACGCAGGATTTAGACCAATTGATCGTGAGACCCGAATTGTTCCCAAAGGAGGTCAGAACGTCAAAGAGGACGCTGAGTGACTGCCGCGGTGAGGTGAGATACAGGAGAATGTCGTCCGCATACAGCGAGACCCGATCTTCGAAGCCCGGGCCCCACCGGATCCCTCTAAGCGAGGGCTCCCAACGGAGCCAGGCAGCGAGTGGCTCCAGGGCGAGAGCAAAAAGCAACGGGGACAACGGGCACCCCTGCCTTGTGCCCCTGCCGAGGGCAAAGGGCCGAGAGACCCGCCCATTCACCACCACTTGAGCCATGGGTCCCGTGTAAAGGAGCCTTACCCAGCCAATAAATCCCTCTCCAAAGCCGAATTTATCCAAGACGGCCCAGAGGAATGGCCACTCAATAGTGTCAAATGCCATCGTGGCATCCAAAGAAACCAGCACGGCCGGTTCGGTGAGGAACTCCGCCCTGGCGAGGACCCCGTGCAGACGACGCAAGTTAAGAGCGGTGTTGCGGTGCGGGATAAAGCCGCATTGGTCCGGATGAATAAGGTCGCACACGACACTCAACAATCGATTGGCCAGGACTTTCGCCAGGATTTTAGGCTCCGCATTGAGCAGTGAAATAGGCCGGTAAGAGGTACAGCGGTCACGCGGCTTGCCCTCCTTGGGGATAACGACTATAGAGGCCAAGCGCTGGTCGGCCGGAAGGGAACCCGCCGCAAGAGAGTCGCGGAACATGCGGCTGAGGAAGGGCGCAAGCTTATCAGGACGCAATTTGTATAGTTCAATGGGCAGACCGTTAGGACCCATAGCCTTGCCCGAGCGAAGGGAACGAATCGCGGTCGCTATTTCATCCGACGATAAGGGGGCGTCCAGCCGCTCCCGGTCCTCAACGGACAGGCCGGGCAGAGCAATATCTCTCAGTAGGAGGCGAGAGTCATCCTCGTCCCTGTCAGTCACCGGGGAGTACACCGCCCGGAGGTGGTCAGCGAAGCATTCCACAATCTCATCCGGCTCAGTCACACACACACCATCCGCAGCACGCAACTCGGGGACCACACGATTCCCTCTCTCCTTTTTGTCCAGCCACGCAATCAACTTTCCCGCTTTGTCCCCCGCGTCATACAATCGGCCCTGCTGCTCCCTATACATAGTTTTGGCCGCGTCAGTGACCAGGGACCTATATTCGAACTGTTTCAGGCTAAGGGCATGTAGCCCGTCCGGAGTAACATTCGCCTCCAAGGCCGACTCCAGCCCCGAGATGTCAGTCTCCAGCTTCACCACCGCCTCGCTCCTGACCTTCTTGGCCACCACTATCTGGGCGAGGGCGTGTCCGCGTATAACAGTTTTAAAGGCTTCCCAAAGGGACAGCGCAGACGACACCGACCCCTCGTTTTCACTGAAGTATTGGTCCATGGCCTTAACCAGGCTGTCACGAGTCACAGGGTCCCGCAGGTACCAGGGGTTAATGGGAGCTATCCGCCCTGCGGACCGCGACCCGGTGTCAAAGAGAAGCCACAGCGGAGAATGGTCGGAGATACCACGCGCCAGGTGTCTGACCTCTCGAATCCGACCAGTCTGCGCCGCGGGCGTAAGGAAGTAGTCTAACCTGGAGAGACTCCCATGCGCCCCCGAATGAAAGGTGAACTGGCACTGGGTCGGATGCATTAGTCTCCAACTATCCACCAAGCCGAAGG
The DNA here is from genome assembly GCF_964204655.1 of Triturus cristatus. Classification (NCBI taxonomy): domain Eukaryota; kingdom Metazoa; phylum Chordata; class Amphibia; order Caudata; family Salamandridae; genus Triturus; species Triturus cristatus. The sequence continues at coordinate 1,237,195,012 of NC_140591.1, read as the reverse complement.
TCTCCAACATCCCGCCCAGCCATGACTGGGCAGCGGGGAGGGTCCTCGGTGGGTGACGATCCAGTTCACCCGAGACCACAGAATTAAAGTCCCCGCCCATGAGCAGGAGGCCGTCCGGGAGGTCAAGCAGCATTCGACCCAAATCAGTAAAGGTGGAGTTCTGGAGGCCCGGGGGGACGTAGACTGAAACCAGGGTAAGGGGCTGCCCCTCCCACCTCCCAATCAAACACACATAGCGCCCTCTGTCATCCGAGACTATCCTCGTGATCTCCACCGGAAGGGAGGTTCGCAGGAGAATGCCCACCCCCCTGGAGCCAGTTGTGAAACCAGAATGGGCTACGAGGCGGTATCCCCCCCTGTTCATCGCATGGCAGACATTGCCGACCAAATGCGTCTCCTGGAGAAACACCACATCAGGAGTCAAACGACGCAAATATTGCAGTACAACACCCCGCTTAATACGGTCCCCCAACCCGTTGACGTTCCATGACATAAGCCTCAACCCGTCTCCCCCCATCCCCTCCAATAGATCAAGAGGCCCCCAGCCCGCAGCACCGCTCCCAAATATGGATAAAAATCAATACCTCGCCCTGTGAACAAAAAACACACAACTAAACAACCCCTCTTCCCCCCCAACCCCACCCCAAGTCCAACGCCCCCCACCCTGCACCCCTGCGGGCCAAAGACCCCCCCCAACTTGCAGTGTGCCTGTCGCCCCACTAACCCCATTCTACAAAAAGACCCCGGAGGAGGAAAGGGACCCGAACCCGCCCGCACCCCTCACGGGTCCTGGTAAAACACAGTATGCAAAAGAAGTAAGACCCAACTGTACAGTGCAAAACCGCAAAAGCAAGGACCAAAGGTCAGTCTAAGGGGACCCGTCACCTGCGGTGCCCCCAGAGGGCCCGGGCCGGCCACCCATGTCCGGCAGCGAGTCCAGCCAGTCACTTGCGGCCACAGGAGAGTCAAAAAAGACTGTCCGTTCTCCATGCTCCACTCGAAGTTTCGCCGGGTAGATCATCGAATACTTCAGGCCTAGCTCGCGGAGACGGCGCTTCACTCCTTGGAATCCCATCCGCTGTTTCTGGACCAGTTGCGTGAAGTCCGGGTAAAAGTTGATGGTCGAGTTCTCGTAGCGGACCGGGCCACGGGTCCGCGAAGCCTGCAGAATAGCATCGCGGTCCCTGTAGTGGAACAGTTTAGCCACGATAGGCCTCGGGGGGGCCCCCGGCCGCGGCCGGCCGCCCGGAACTCGATGGGCCCGCTCCACAGCGAAGAATTTGCTTAGGCCAACCGGGGACAGCTGTTGCAGGATAAGTTCCTCGACCACGAGGTCCACCGGGCGGCTGTCGGAGGACTCCGGTACCCCAATGATGCGGATATTGTTGCGTCGGGCCCGTCCCTCGAAGTCCTCAAGCCGCCGGGCCATATGGTCGTTGACCAATCTAATGTCCCCAAGCGCGGCCCGCAGATCCGACACCTCCGCACCCAGGGTGGAGGTCCGTGTATCAAGGGCCTGGACCTTCTCGTTGGTTTTAGAGAGGTCGGCCCGGATCAGGGTGACGTCGATCGCGACAGTGTCGATCTTACGGGCCAGGGCCTCATATTGCGTCGCGATAGTTTCCCTGATGCCCTCGATGGCGCCCATAATATCCTGTAGGGAAGGTTCCGCAGAGACGGTTGTGCCTCCCCCTGCAGCATCCGGGGAGAGGCCAGCAGCGCCAGGGGACCCCCTGCCCTGGGTATAGCGGTCCATGTTGTTGCTCTGGACCGCTCCCCCGCGCAGTGAAGCCTTGGTCTTGCGCCCCTCCGGACCCCCTTTGCCCGCCATGTGAGCGCAGTCTCTCAATGGGACCTCCGATCAAGGGGAAAGGACCACAAACTGTCGGTGTAGGAGGCGTTAGGCCCGCCAGTAGCAGATGGAAGCAAGCCTCGGGCAGAGGCCCAGGAGGCACCTCGCCACCTTGAGCACGCACGCCAGATGATCTCCTGAAGGCCAAAACCGAAACCGAAAGTGCTGAATCGGTAACTGGCACCGCGCTGAGGCCGCTGTTGTTCAATTGCAGCCCGGCCCCACGGGTCACCTTCACCCCGGCCACCTCCGTCGGGTGGGTCCCAAAAGTTCCGACGACGACAACTCAGGATTCCCAGGTCCGATTAGAGTTTTGAAAAGAGATATATGATCAGCTGGTCTTCATCTCCCAGATTCCATACACCAAATCAGGATAGTCTCAGGATATATTCCGAGGAGCAGAAAGGGTCCGGGGAGCCCTGTGCTCACGCGACCATCTTGGATGCGCGCTAGGCTCCTCCCCATATATTATATTATTGATCTTTTGACTGATGTTCTTCTGGCTTTTTTGCTTTTAGGTGCACAAAAGACAGAGGAGGTGTGTCATCATCATCCACCGTTGTGGTGCCAGACCGACGTCCTGCTGCTGTACACGACGTGACGTGTGAGTGACCTGACCAGGCAACTTGTGCAAATGAGTGCTGTTTTGACATCTGAAGAAGATACCTCCAAAGAAAGCAGGTAGCAGGTCCTCCGGTACCAAGAAAGTTGCCATGGAGAAGAAGGAACAGAAGAAGAAAGTGTTACTTAAGTTTGGTGTGCCTCCCAAAACCTTTTTTGGGACACCAAAAATGATGCCTGCAGCAGCGGTGTCGGGGGGGCAAGCTGGGGGCAGCACCTCCACATCAGTGGGCCCAACCCACCAACCCAGGCCCAAGCAGATGAGTGTGGAAGAGGTAGCCAGCCTTATGGTGGAAAGCAGTGATGTTGAGCCTGAACTAAACTTATCGCTATCTCAAACTAGTACACAATCAACGCAGGAGGGAACACAGCAGATAAGTGGTCAACAGCCGCAACCACCGCCTGCAATAGTAGCTGTAGTTCCTCCCGAAGTAGGGGCAGTTCAGGAAATTGAGCCTCATGCAGAGGAAGAAGAGGAAGCCACTCCTTTAGAAGTTCCATTGGCTTCCAAATCCCCAGCAAGGAAAAGGAGGGTTAGTATATCAAGTTCTTCACCAAGCCCCCTTCTGATGATCTAGATGCCACTTAGAAGCCACAAACTGAGTCTGAGAGGGAAACACGTCACAAGAGCAGGCATGGGAAAAGGAAGGTTCCAGAAGCCTTACACTTATGGAGGTTGATGTAGAAGAGTAGGAGGATGATGATGATGATGATGAGCCTGTCATCACGAACATCACTCCTGGGGAGACGGAGACCAACATATTTTTACACTATCCAAAATGGCTGCGAGGGATGTAGCACGCATACCTCCAACACAGGTAACACCAACACGACCTCCAGCTTCCATATTTACATTGGCAAAGGGCCAGCAGCGTCCTACATCCAGCACAAGCACCACCTCAGCAGAAGTAGGTAGTCGTACTGCACAGAGTCAAATTCAACACACACCCTCCAGTTCATCCGGCATTGGAAGTGGGAGTGGCACCTCCAGCAGGAGACAAAAGTTAAGCTCCCCAGTGTGGGACTTCTTTACGGTAGGCAGAAAGGAGGAGAACATTGCTATATGCTCCGTTTGTCATACCTCTGTTAGTCGTGGTAAGCTTGGTACAAACTATGGTACCAGAGGCCAAATGACCCATCTGAAAAAAACACCAAGCAATCCAGTGGGAGGAGCACCTTAGTCGCATGAAAAAAACTGGAACCATTGCTGTTGGGCATAAACGAGTAGAAAGTCCGCTCACGGTGGAACAGGAAGAAGAGGGAGACATTCTCTGTGGTAGTGGTACACAAAGTAGCCCTGTCCCCAGCACTGCAGTGGTAACGCCCACATCCTCAGCCACATCTCATTGGCACAAGAGTAAGAGTCAGCCTGAGACACCAAGGAGTACTGCTGGTCCAAAAAGTGCGACGTTGACCACAGGAAGGAATACCATGCAGCCTACCATTCATAGCATGTTTAGTAGGCCGGAGGGGCAGTACGAACGCAACCACCCAATAGCACGTTTGTAAAATGCGAAGCTGGCTAAAATGTTAGCACTGGACCTTCTCCCTTTTTCTTTTGTTGAAGGGGTGGGTTTTCTTGAATTTGTGACCACCATCTGCCCAAAATGGAAAGTTCCCAGCCGCTACTATTTCGCAAGAGTTGCTGTTCCAGCACTACATCACGACGTGCTGGAATTGCTTGGAAAAGCCTTAAAACAGAGTGCTGTTCAGAGTATACACCTGACAACAGACATGTGGACCAGTTGCCAAGCCACTGATTACATGTGCATCACTGCACACTGTGTCTCTTTTTCGGGTGTTAAAGATAAGATATCTGACGGTGTTGTTGACACCGCTGAGATTTTTAAAGACACTCGCAAACATGCAACTGTAGCCATGTTTGCTATGGAGAAATCTCATACTGCTGCAAACATTTTGGATGAGTTTAACAGCAAGGTGTTTGAGTGGCTGCGACCAAGAGGGCTTACCATTGGTTTTGTTGCCACGGACAATGGCAGTAATGTAGTTAGGGCCATGAAAGATGGTGGCTATTTCAGGGTGCCATGTTTGGCACACTGCATTAACATTGTTGTTCAAGACTTTCTGAAAAATGAAAGCAAAGTCAGCAGCTTACTGACCACCTGCAGAAGAATATGCACACATTTCAACCATTCTTTTAAAGCCTGGAAGCAGCTGAGGGTCATTCAACGTGAGCATAAAATGCCAGTCAAAGCACTCATCCAGGAGGTGCCAACACGTTGGAACTCAACGTATTACATGCTTGAGCGTCTGTTTGAGCAGTACATACCACTTAATGCTTATGTCATGAAGAGGTCAGGGGATCCTACTGTGAAAGGCATGACAGTTGAGATGGCCCAATGGGACCTCGTCAAATGCCTGACCGAGATGCTACTTCCTTTTGAGGTCTTCACACGTGAAGTGAGCAGGGAGGACTGTACTATGGGCCAAGCTATCCCATTGTTGTACATGCTAGAGCAAGAGCTGAAGGAGGTGTCAGAAATGTACGCAGGTGTGGATGACAAAGTAGACGCATATTATTTGGCAGACACCTTAGTCGCTCACTTATCTGACAATACAAGGATTCAAAATAACATTGTGTCACATCCACATTACATTACTGCCTCAATTTTGGATCCACGTTACAAATTATTGCTGCGCAGTAATGAAGTAATTCCTTTATCAGAAGTGGATGTTGCCCAGTACAAAACTTTGACAGCTGAGGAAGCCACTGACTTTGAAAACGAAAGGATCTTAATTAGAGGCCCGCCCCCCCAGGGCAGAAAAAGTACTGCAGGGCACCCAGAGTCAAGTTCTACTTCAGAGGCCGAGAGCAGTGCGTTTGCCTCCCAGCAGTCAACAACACTGCCAGCAATAAAATCAACAGCACCAACAGGATCATCAGGCATATTAAAAAAAACGGCAGGTGATTGGTTTCTACGGAAAGGGTTTTGTACATCCATGACTGATGCAAAGGCAAAAGAGGCCAAGCAAATCGGAGCGCCCCTGAACATTGAGCGGATGGTTCAGGCCTATCTAGATGACACAACAGAGGTCTTCATGGAGCAAAGCCCATTGGTGTATTGGTATGGGAAAAGAAGCCAATGGCCAGTGCTCAGCAGGCTGATGATAAAGTATGTGGCTTGCTCTGTTGCAAGTGTCTCTTCAGAGCGTGTTTTCAGTGCTGCTGGTGCCATTGTTACTGTCAAAAGGACCAGTCTCTCGCCCAAAAGCGTTCAGAGGTTAACCATGATCAAAATGAATCAACACTTTATACCACCAGAGCACAAAATACGTGAATCACAGCAGGAAGGGGAGAGCGACTTCGATGACATAAGTACTAGGTTGTTAGACGTACTTGCCCGAACCACCAGAGTTTGAGGATGAGCTCCTGGCTTTCAAATTGTTCTCCCTTCCTTTATTTGTGTGTGACTGTGTATCTGTTTTTCTGGGGCAAAATCTAATCACAACAAATCCAGCAACAGTCTCCTCTTTTTATTTCCCTATTGGAGTTGCACGTCTGTGCATAACTGTCCACTCCACTCCTCAGGGTCCTGCTCCATCTTCCTTACTCTCCCTAAGTACATTTCAAGTAAGCCAGACATTGGATGGAGATGGAGAATAGTACAATACATGTTGCCTCTAACAGTCCCTCCATAAGAAGTGAAACGTGACTCCAGCTATATTCCGTTTTGTTTCCAAGCCGAAAGAAACTCATCACTGACTGTCAGAAGGCTAGGCAGGCATCAGATCTGACAGCCAAAGAGAACAGCAAGACAGGTAATGAGTGATTATTGTGAATGATGGTATGCATTGCATTGGATGCTGGCTGACTACGAATAATTGTGCATGAAGTAGAACTATACTAGTTTATCGACAAAGTAAAAGTGACTCAGGTGTGGTGACAGTTAATGTTTCCTTGTTGTTTAATAATAACCACATTGTACTCCTACCACTGCAGGTGCCGGCCAATATCCGTTGCAAGTTTTTAATATGGAATATATTATAAACTTAATCAGTCACTACTGACTGAGTTGGTGTTGGAGAATACGTACCACACGGTCATCATCATGATGCTGCTGAGCATACTATCTTTGCACACAGTCAGTTGGATCGGAGAAAATTGATGGAATAACTGCGTTTCATAGGCTGACTTAAAAGGTAAACAGTTTGAACAAGAACCACAGCAGACCTAGGCTAGATGTCTGTGTAGTGGTGTGGACTGGAGTAGAGTGTAGTGGTATGAGGGACAGTGGCGCATTGATTTAGTCACTTCATTTGGAAAATGCTAGGTTGCTGCAGTGCATATGACATTTCTCTGGCTCGGTCAAAATGTAAGTAAGGGCTAGGGTGCCTGGCCTGTGCCGCGGTTCTCCTGTTCTGTGGCTGTGCTGGCTCCTGAGTCCTGTCCCGTTGTTGTTGTAGCTTAATGCTGTAGACACTATGTATCCTATCCAAGCTGCCTCAGTCTGAAAGTGTTCTCTCCAGAGTCTTGTCTTCTCGTCTTGCACTCCACTGTAATTGAGTTTATTGTTTTAAATGCAGTAATTTTTCAATACCCCGTTTGTTTTTCCATCTACACTTACAGGCCGGCCTTTAACCTGTGCTATAGTGGGAGAAACGACTCACACTTACCTTACCAATCCGCATCAGGCAGGCAGTGGTACCCAAGATTGATGTGCGGAGTGTCCATGGAAGGGAGGACCAAGAGGAATGACGAGAATGATGCAACTCCACATTTGGACCAGGAAAATACAGTAACTTTAGTATCATTCATCATTCGTCTTTAAATTTATTTGATTGCTTTTTTCTCTTCAATCATTATGACTGTGTGTTGTGGTTTGTTTGGTAATTGATCCCTACAACTATTTTTTAATTTGCTTTGCTAGCTTGAAAAATAAAAGTAAGCCCTGTACAGCATGTAATTTGGTTCGGTCTGAGCTCTGAGGGCGGCAGACAGGCAAGGCAAATTTCAATTTCTTCCCTGTACTATCTCATTGGGTAATAGTAGTTATAGTAAGTACAACTCATTATCATTAACCATCAAGTTCTCTTCCTCAGCATGCATGCATTTGCTTTTTCTCACTTTATACTTTGATTTCTTTGATAATGGATCATGGTCATCTTACAAGATTGTGTTTTACTTTTGTTGTGTCCATGCATACTGTCTGTTTTTCTTTCTCAAACCTTTCCCAAAACCCCACTTCCCATCCATTCATCAATCCCTAACCCTCTACCCCCGGGCTGTGTGATTTATATTGAGGTGTGATGTGATGACTACATTAAATGTACACCAACAATTGATCACACGCTTGCTGGGGCAGATGTGGTGAAAGCAACACTAATTGAATTTCAACTAAGGCAGGGCAAGGATCTTCTTCTGCTTGCCCACCCATGCTGTAGTTTACTTTGTGTTCTGTTCTACTACTCCTCCCACAGTCTCTCAGTCAAGTGACTTTCTCTTTCTTTTTTCAAATGCTATTGCCAGTGTCTACCACTACCACCACAATAATGGCATCTTCTCCGTTAATTTGGGAAACCAACCATGCAGCCATCAGTGTGCCGAACTTCATCATCAATCACAGGTAAGATAAGTTTGGTGGGAGGTATGAACTAGGAGGAGAGACTGACAGTACTATTATGACAATTAAAAATAACTCAGTGAGGGGTACTGCATCTGTCGGTTTGTGTGTTAAAAAATCGGCAGATCTTTTAAATCAAACACTGGCTGTGGGCATGCAGCAGCACGGAAACAAAGTAACAAACCATGTAACTTAGATTGAATTCGGAAAACTGTAACCCACCACAAAACATTAGCATCGTATAAGTAAATAGTATAAAATTTAATATCCCCTAACAAAAATAAACTATCCCACTCTGACCTAACCCACCCCCTCCCTAACCCCAACCAATGTCCAAAACGAAACGAAAGTCCAAGAGTCTCAATGTCCGAACGAATCCCCAACGCCCAAAACCCCACCCACCAACAAAAGGAATTAAAAAAGGGGCAAATGGAAGAGCCTAGCGCGCATCCAAGATGGTCGCGTGAGCACAGGGCTCCCCGGACCCTCGCCGCTCCTCGGAATTTATCCTGATTTTATCCTGATATGGTTTACGGAATCTGGAAGATGAAGGCTGACTGAACACGGATCTCCTTTCAGAAATCGAATCGGACCTGGGAATCCTGATTTATTGTGGTCTGAACTTTTGAGACCCACCCGATGGCGGTGCCCGGTGCGAGGGTGAACTGTGGAGCCGGGGCGTAATCGAACAACAGCGGCTGCAGCGCTGTGCCAGTGGCCACTCCAACACTTTCGGTTTCACTTTTGGACTTCAAAGGGGCTGGACGGCGGAATCGCTTGGTGTGGCTTGGTGTTTCCTTGGCCTCTGCGTGAGGCCTTTGTCTCCGCCTGCTACTATTGTACCCATTGCCTTTGGTCCCCTCGCACCGCTATACTGCGGACTCTGGTGAGGTGCCCGTCTGCGGTGCCGGTGCCCACTCGACCCTTGATCGACGGTCCCCTTCGGTGAGCGTGGCCCACATGGGGGGCAAGGGGGCCCCCGAGGGGCGTAAGACTAAGGCTTCCCTCCGCAGGGGACCGGTCCAGGCGAACAACATGGACCGCTACACGCATGGCAGAGGGTCCCCTGGAGCGGCCGGTGCCCCCCCAGACGACGCCGGTGGCGGCACGTCCGTCTCTCCGGAGCTGTCCCTGCAGGATATCATGGGCGCCATTAACGGCATCAGGGAGACCATCGCCACGCAGTACGAGGCCCTGGCCCGTAAAATTGACACGGTGGCTATCCATGTCACATTAATTCGGGCGGATCTCTCTAAAACCAACGAGAGGGTTCAAGCGCTCGATGTGCGTACTTCCACCCTTGGTGCGGATGTGTCGGACCTGCAGACCACTCTTGGCGACATCAAGATGGCCAACGACCAGATGGCCCGGCGGCTGGAGGACTTCGAGGGACGAGCCCGACGCAACAACATCCGTGTCATAGGTGTACCGGAGTCCTCCGACAGCCGCCCGGTTGACCTCCTGGTCGAGGTACTCATCCTCCAACAGCTGGCCCCCGCTGGCCTAAGTAAGTTCTTTGCCGTGGAGCGGGCTCATCGAGTTCCGGGCGGTCGGCCGCGGCCGGGGGCCCCCCCGAGGCCTATTGTAGCCAAACTTTTCCACTACAGAGACCGAGATGCGATTCTGCAGGCCTCACGGGTCCACGGCCCGGTTCGTCATGAGAACTCGTCAATTAACTTTTATCCGGACTTCACCCAACTTGTCCAGAAACAGCGGATGGGTTTCCAGGGGGTGAAGCGTCGTCTCCGAGACCTGGGCCTTAAGTACTCTATGCTCTATCCCGCAAAACTCCGAGTGGAACACGAGGATCGGACTGTCTTTTTTGACTCTCCCGCGACTGTGAGTGACTGGCTGGACTCGCTGCCGGACAGGGGTGACCGGCCGGGGCCCTCTGCCGGTACCGAAGGTGACGGGTCCCCTTTGGAGTGACTTTTGGTCCTTGACTTTGCCATTTTGCACTGTTCGGCTGGGTTTTACTTCTTTTGTTCATTTTGTCTCACTATGACCTGTGTGGGGGGCGGGCGGGGACGGGTTCCTTTCCCCCTCCGGGGTCTTTTTGTAGAATGGGGTTTGTAGGGCGACAGGCACACTGCAAGTTGGGGTGGTTTTTTGGCCCGCAGGGGTGCAGGGTGGGGGGAGTTGGAGTTGGGGGGGGGGTTGGGGGGTGGGAGGGGTTGTTTTGATGTGTGTTTTTTGTTTTCAGGGCGAGGTACTGATTTTTGTCCAGTTTCGGGTGCTGTGCTATTGGCTGGGGGACCTTTGATCTACTGGAGGGGATGGGGGGGGACGGGTTGAGATTGATGACATGGAACGTCAATGGGTTGGGGGACCGTATCAAGCGGGGTGTTGTGCTGCAGTATTTGCGTCGTCTGGCTCCTGATGTGGTGTTTTTACAGGAGACGCATCTAGTTGGTAATGTTTGTCATGCAATGAACAGGGGGGGATACCGCCTCGTGGCCCATTCTGGTTTCACCACTGGTTCCAGAGGGGTGGGCATTCTCCTGCGATCCTCACTTCCGTTAGAGATCACCAGGGTAGTCACGGATGATAGAGGGCGCTATGTGGCTCTGACTGGGAGGTGGGAGGGGCAGTCACTTTCCTTGGTCTCAGTTTACGTTCCCCCGGGCCTCCAGAACTCCACCTTCTCGGACTTGGGTCGCATGCTGCTTGAACTTCCGGACAGTCTTTTGCTTATGGGCGGGGACTTTAATTCGGTGGTCTCGGGTGACCTGGATCGTCACCCGCCCAGGGCCCTCCCCGCTGCCCAGGCATGGCTCGTCGGACTCTTGGAGACCTTTGGTCTGGTAGATAGTTGGAGATTGATGCATCCGACACAATGTCAGTACACCTTTCACTCTGGGGCGCATGGGAGTCTTTCCAGATTAGACTATTTTCTTATGCCCGTGGCCCAGACTGCCCGGATTCGAGAGGTTAGGCACCTGGCGCGGGGTATCTCTGATCATTCCCCGCTGTGGCTGCTCTTTGACACCGGGTCGCGGTCTGCAGGGCGGATCGCTCCCATTAACCCTTGGTACCTGCGAGACCCCACGACTCGCGATAGCCTGGTCAAGTCGATTGACCAATATTTCCTTGAAAACGAGGGGTCGGTGTCGTCCGCAATGTCCCTGTGGGAAGCTTTTAAAACCGTGCTCCGTGGACAAGCCCTCTCCCAGATAGTCGTGGCTAAGAAGCTCAAGAATGAGGCAGTGGTGAAGCTGGAGACGGACATATCGGGGCTGGAGTCGGCCTTGGAGGCGGGTGTCACTCCGGAAGGGCTCCATGCCCTCAGCTTGAAGCAGTTTGAATACAGGTCTCTTGTTACTGATGCTGCCAAGACTATGTATAGGGAGCAGCAGGGTAGACTATATGACTCCGGGGACAAGGCGGGTAAATTGATTGCTTGGCTGGACAGGAAGGAGAGAGTGAATCGTGTGGTCCTGGAGCTTCGGGGTTCGGATGGAGAGTGTGTGACTGAGCCTGGTGAGATTGTGGAGTGTTTTGCTGACCACCTCCGGGCCGTGTACTCCCCGGTGACTGATAGGGATGAGGAAGACTCTCGCCTTCTGCTGCGGGATATTGCTCTGCCCGGCTTGTCCGTCGAGGACCGTGAACAGCTGGACGCCCCCTTGTCGGTTGACGAGATTGCAACTGCGATTCGCTCCCTGCGCTCTGGCAAGGCTATGGGTCCCAACGGCCTCCCTATTGAGTTGTATAAATTGCGCCCGGATAAAATCGCGCCTTTCCTCCGTCGTATGTTCCAGGAGTCCCTCGAAACGGGTTCCCTTCCCGTCGACCAGCGTCTGGCTACTATAGTCGTGATCCCCAAGGATGGTAAGCCACGAGACCGCTGTGCCTCCTACAGGCCTATTTCTCTATTAAATGCCGAGCCTAAGATACTGGCTAAAGTCCTCGCCACTCGCTTGCTGAGCGTTATCTGTGATCTGATCCATCCGGATCAATGCGGCTTCATCCCTCATCGTAATACCGCTCTTAACCTGCGGCGTCTCCACGGCGCCCTCGCTAGGGCGGAGTACCTCTCCGAACCAGCCGTACTGGTTTCTTTAGATGCCACGATGGCCTTTGATACCATCGAGTGGCCATTCCTCTGGGCTGTCTTGACCAAATTCGGCTTTGGGGAGGGATTTCTTGGCTGGGTGAAGCTTCTTTACGCTGGTCCAATGGCTCAGGTGGTCGTCAATGGGCGGGTCTCCCAGCCTTTCGCTCTCGGTAGGGGTACGAGGCAGGGGTGCCCGTTGTCCCCTCTGCTCTTTGCTCTCGCCTTGGAACCGCTCGCTGCCTGGCTCCGCTGGGAGCCCTCGATCAGAGGGATCCGGTGGGCCCCGGGCTTCGAGGACCGGGTCTCGTTGTACGCGGATGACATTCTTTTGTATCTCACCTCGCCGCGGCAGTCGCTTAATGTTCTCTTTGATGTTCTTACTTCCTTTGGGAGAAATTCGGGTCTGACGATTAACTGGTCTAAATCTTGCGTGTATCCTATCTCTGGTGGCCCTCCTCTCTTGCCGCCTCGGCTTCCGATCCAACTATCTCTGTCCGGCTTTAAATACCTGGGGGTGTACGTTTCGTTGGACCCGGCGGTTCGCTATGAGCAGAACCTCCTGCTTCCACTTCGGCGTTTGAGGGAGGATACGGCTCGGTGGTGTAGGCTGCCCTTGTCCCCGCTTGGTCGTGCAGCTCTGTTTAAAATGATGTCCCTTCCCAGATTCCTTTATGCACTTCAGAACTCCTTCGATGTCATTCCGGTTGCCTACTTTCGGGAGGTGGAGAGCCTGCAGAGGAGACTGGTGTGGGACGGGCGAGCGCGTATCGCTCTGGCAAAGCTTACTCTCCCCTGGTACGACGGGGGCATCGCGCTTCCCGACATTAGAAGGTACTATTGGGCCTCCCAACTATCGGCCATTAACCACGCCACGTATGCGCCCGGCTTGAACCCGGCGTATGAGATGGATAAATTTCTGCTTCCCGGCGGTAACTATAATAGGGCGCTTTACTCCCGCTTGGCTGGAAGGACCCTTACGGGCCCTACTAAGATCGCGGTAAGGATCTGGAAGGCAGCTAATGTAGCCATGGGCTGGAGTGAGCGTTTAACGTGTGCTACTCCTTTATTCGCCTCTGACCGATTGGGTAGCCTCTGGACTACGAAAGGCTTTGAGCACTGGGACACGATCGGTATTAGCAGAGTGGGAGACTTATGGGTTAAGGGCGCGGTTAAAACCTTCGCGGCGCTCCAGAGCGAATACGAGCTTACTGAAAGGGAGTTCTTCCGCTATGCCCAGGTTCGTCATGCCCTGCTCTCTGTCTTTGGGGAAGGGACCAAGGTCCCTGCTTCTTCGCCCCTCGAGGACCGCATACTCGATGGTCACGTGCCCGACAGTACTATCTCTCTAATTTATAAAAAGCTGATTAATAATCGGGCTGACCTCTTGGTGCGTCTTCGGGAGGCATGGACGGGAGATGGGGTGGAGTTGGACGACGAGGACTGGCAGTCCGCACTGTCGTCCCCTAAGGAGGTGGCCATCCCGGCCCGTCTCCGTCTGGTCCAGCTTAAGATTCTCCACCGGGTTTACGTGACGGGTCCCCGTTTGGTTTCGATGGGATTTTCTGACGACGGGCTCTGTAAGCGGGGTTGTGGGCTTAGTGCCACCTTTCTCCACATCCTGTGGGAGTGCCGCGAGGTGGCGGAATACTGGCGCCGGGTGCATGAGGTTATGGGACGAGTCACCGGGGTTGCTTTGTTGCCGGAGGTGCGTCGCTGTGTTCTGAATGTGTGGGAGCCCAATGATTACAACGCGGCCCAGACTCGGTGGGCGGCCCTGGGGAACATGATTGCCAAGAGAGATATAGCGCAGCTTTGGGGTTCCCAGCGGCCTCCCACCGTGTCTGTATGGATGGAGAACATGGACTGGTGCATGTTCAGGGAGAAGACTGTGTATGTGGCTCGTGGTAAACCGGGGGCGTGGGGCAGAATCTGGGGGCAATGGAATGAGTATCGGGGGTATATCTGTGCTCCCCCCCTGGTGGACACTTCCGAGGTTGCCTTGTCCCCCTGACCCGTGATGGTTCCTTGCGTAATGGGAATATCCGAGTGTAGCCCTGGCTCACCTGTGACCCCCCTGACCTCTTAGTCCTCCTTCCCCTTGACCGCCATCTGGTGGTCGGATGTGAAGTCCCCCTGCTGTAGTCTGACGCCCACTTCACGTCACTACGCCTCGCCTTTTGTTTTTTAGTTGTTATTTATGGTAAATGTATGTATCCTGATTCCCTTATGTGTAACCGGAGCTTCTGTACTGGGCTGGGCCCCATGGGCCGGTTAATGGCTTCAACATTGTGTGATTCTTTTTGATTCTAGCGGCCGGCCCTGGTGGTTGTAGGCCCATGCTTGTATCCTTTTTATTGTTCAATAAAACTTTTTAATAAAAAAAAGAAAAAAAAAAAAAAGGGGCAAATGACGAGGTACTCTATTGTCGGCGGGCCTTCAGATGTTTGTCCACCAGGATCTTTACCCGCTCCTCTAGGTTCTCCTCTAAGCGGGCCATCCGGCGGAGCAGCTGGCGGCGAAATGCCCTGCAGTTACATGCAGGGTGGGGGGCAGCAGTGCTTGAAATGGAGGCGAGGCGGCGGGTGGCTGCCGGACCACGGCGCCGTGAAACTGGAGGCTGTGCCTGACTGGGGCCCGGGGCATTGGAGGAGGCTGCAGCTGCAGCCACCGCCTCCTCCTCCTCCTCCTCCGCCTGAGCCACCAGCCGGCGATAATGTTCGCAGATGGCCTCCAGTTTACGGCGCCGGGCCCTAGCGGCCAACTCCTTCCGAGATGGTTTTGTGGATGTGGAAGGAGTATCTATATCAAGAAAGAAAAAGAACATGTTGTAACCAATACTCTTAGCAAAACAGAAACACTAAAATCATTCTACACATAGTGTCACAGTATCACTAGCAAGCACAGTTCATAACATTTGTGATTTGGTGGTAAGTATCTCTACTCCTACTTCCTTGGACTCTAACATTTGTGGGAGTTTCCGACATTATAAATAAAATCGTACTATGTACTCTGGTACACCAGTCGTGTTGTTCTTATCTGTAGTTTAGCCCAATTACATAACCTTGTTGTAGCCGGCATGCCAGCTCAGTCAGCTAAGCTAAGCTTGCACCCAAGAGAAACAGATATGAGCCACATGATGCAGACTCACGTTAGTTTTATTTACTACTACTGTCTGCAGGCGGGGAAGCTCATATTTTTGTATGACGCCTGACGGCCGTTGGCACTGGCCATACTCGGTCTGTTACATGAGGGCAAATGCACAATTTCACTTACACCGTGCCCTGGGTACTACAAAAAGGCAGATTATTTATCTGATCCAATGATCATTGCTTATATTCAGATTATAGATGCTAATACGATACGACATCAGGTCAGTAGCGGTCGGTGGTGGGAGTGCTGCCGGGCGGTGACGTGGGAAGGTGCAGGGTGGGGATAGTAAACTATGGATTAAGGACAATCACAGGTAATTAAACAATACATTATTTTTATGTTGATTACCTGTATTTGGCCGTAATACACAGTTTACTCGCCAGTGCCACCCACCCGTCCCCTGCCCATGTCATCAACCGCCAGCACTCCCACCACCAACCGCTACTGCAGAGGGTACTTTGCTTTCATTGATTGTGTAACCAATAACCATAAACAACAGATAGGCCACCCTTTGCAGTCTGGCTGACCCAATCGAAAATACATTAATAATAATAGGTAGGGAGTGGTCCCCAGAGTGGGAGGAAGGGGCTTCCGCTTGATAATATATATATATATATATATATATATAAATATATATGACATGCTTTCAAACTACTGCAAGTCTACTGTATTCTGATAATACTACATATATTCCCCTATACTGTGTCGCCCACCCAGGCAAGCATTCTCTTTCACCTTCCACCCATCCTTCAACAACCCATGCATCTGATCTGATTACTATCAGCCACCTCTGCATGCTTCCAACAACATATCCTTCTCTGCCAGTCAGTCATATTATTTATCTCGCCCGTCCTTCCACCCTTAGTTCTTTCCCTCTTTGTTCAACACATCCATCAAGGTCATCTGATCTGAGTTTGTCTTCTCCATAAAACCTTCACAGCTGATTTTGGAGTCAAATAGAAGAGGCCATTGGTTACTCAACTCACGCTGCTAATGCTAAGTAAAGGGTGTCTTCTTCAACCGTTGTTTAATGTTCACTACAACTTACTAAGTCGCACAGTACAGTGAAATAGTGAACACACTTCCATCTAGTAGTAATGTCAAGAAGTAATGAATATAACTTACCGCTGCCGGCCACTGCTGCTGGCTCACCCCCTGTCTCTCCTGCAGGTGCCGCCAGTTCTCCTGCCCCCTCCGTAATGGCCGCATCGCCGCTGGCCCCGCCGGCACTGGTGGATGGTAGTGTGCCTAGAAAAAAACATCACAAATTTTTAGATGCCTGGAAACCTCCCCCTATTTTAAGTGTTCACTTGAACATTGAAAAAAAAGTTAATACAACATACATCAGCACTAGACAGTAAGTACAGTCAGTAGACAGACACTAGTAGTGATATGGTTCCTAGGGTCATCTAGTCCTACTCTACTCTTTTGAAAGTTAGCTTGAGCCATGTGTAACCCTTTTAGATTCATCATGTCGACTACTACTCTTTTGGTGCATATTTAATTATACCTGCCAGCTTATTCACATGTGCAGTAGATGCTTTTGAGGCCACTTGACTGTTGCGTACAAGTGAAGAGGTCGAAAAACAACCCACTTATTGAGTTGATTTAGTCCATATTGCTTAGCCATCACATACATGTTACACTTTTTGCCATGACTGCAAAATGCTTGCATTCATCAGTATACTATCTAACGGCTAACGCGCAGCATTTTTCTCATATAATAGGCAGAAGATTCCCTTCTACAAACCAGAGATTTACAGAGCATATTATGATGCAAGATGATGTAACCAGTATTTGTACGTTCTACGGTGAGGGGTCTTCCAGAATTCAAAAGATCTTGGCTCTTGTTCTTGTTGTCATGTACTTGTAAATGTTTACTGTTTTAATCTTAGGCTTTTTGCTGGCTTATTGACTATGGCTGTAGTAAATTAAATTTCATATTAACGATGTACAGAGTTTGATACTTGTTTCAAATAAACCTTATGAACTTACACATAGACTCTGTGGTATTTGGTGTGGTGGGGTGGACTTACAGAAGTGAGTGAGCAAAATGGTGTTATTATGTTCTGGGTTGTCTGTCTCAGTCATCATCAACATTGTGTATCTTCTTCGTGGGGGGGGGGGTCGGGAGTGGGACCCTAATGTGAGACACTATAGCTAGTCGGTCAGGGGATCGTGGGTTCTTCGGACTGAGGTGTGATCAGTAAGGTCCAACCTCCCATCAACAACATCCTATTTTGTTGTGCATAGTTCTGTATGTGGCTCTGCAGAATCACTAGACAATAGTAGTATCATGTACTATCTGATCAAAAATACTAGTCAAATATCTGGTTGGCCATTTTGTTTGTGGTAATTGTCAAAGCCTCAACATTGAGAAGACTTGAAGAGGATAACCCAAAGGATAGGACACAGTGGCTAGAGCAATTGGTCAATCAGAGTTTTATTATTCCAAAGAAAACATTCTATAAAGAGTGGGCAACTGTGCAAGCTTCGCTACAGACAGAGTAATAATAGTAATAGTAGTAGTAGTAGTAGTACAGAGAGTCATAGCAGAGGCAGTTAGAAGCAACTTAGTTAGAGGCAGGGATAAACAGAATTTGGAAACAGATAGTCAAGATCAAAGAAGTAAGCTTTTGTAAAAAATAGAATTAGAAAGTGGAACCATAATTTATAGTTCGGAAAAAAAAGATGCAGTAAAAGTTAGGGAAATATAAATGTCAATTGACCACTGGAGGACTTACTGGGGCCAGCAGCAGGAGCCTCGGTAGAGGAGCGGTCCTGTGGTTTCCCTGCCGACTCCGACCCCGTCTTCTTGCCCCTGGGTGGTGCTGATGATCATGTAAAATATAAAAAAGAAAGAGACAAACATTAAGGAGTGCTGTGATACAAGTATTAATAAATCATTTGGAAAAATAAGTCAAACAACATTTTAGGAAACAACAATTGCAATAAAATTGACCTTTCTAATCAGATGGATCGACTACTGGCTTCTTCCTGCATTCACGGATTGTCTACTTATTTATGAACACTCCAGTGTTCCATAATCATTCTGATTACAATACGAAGCCTAGTAAGTACCACCTGACCTACAGCACTTATTCCAGACGGGCCAATTGTTCACTAAGTCTGCATTTCCATTTTTTTCAGCCATCAAATGCATAGATGAGATGGAGGACACATGCATACATTAGTGCATACATACATACAACAAATTGTGGGTTGGTTGCATGATTCTGATCTAGTTCTGCTACTGACTGACCATGCTAAGCCTACCACTCACTAAACAAAGTACAAAAGGTTCGACGGAGGACTGGGGTAAGCAGCACTCAGTGACAGAGGAGGCGTCACGCAGACCGCATAAAACAATTATTAACTAATACTAACAAACTAAACCTAGTATCCAATATCCATCCACCACTATTTCACAGTAGGACAATGGAAGGACTAGAGTCTCTCTAGCAAATCGCATTACCTAACTTCAGTTCTGTAAAATAAACTCTTGCATAATCAGCATCAGCACAAGCTAGCGCAAACTAAGTTGCAAACAAGTAAGATTACCACCGAGCACCTGGGTCCTTAAATCAAAGAACATTTTGCTTTTTGGAACGTAGTTTACCAGCAACGCTTGGCACGCAGCAGTAATTTTGTTGTTCATCAAATTTAATATACACAATAAGTTACTCACCAAGCCCGACGACCTCGACACCTGGCAGGTCCAACAGGTCCTGCTCCCGGTCCAGGATGTCGTACCACCGGTGGGCTAGCTGATTGTGGGTGCGCCGGACCCCAGAGCACCGGAACACGGCCCGGCGCACCTTCGCCCACTGATGGTGCCGCTCCTGGGTAGCGTACCCGGAGCCGGGCCTGCCGCCTGCTGTCAAGGTCAAGGGGAGGTGGCGCTGGATGAAAAAAACAAGGGCGGCCACCTCCTCCTCCCCAAACAGTTGCCGGGCCTGCACCCCTGCAGGACGCATTCTGCCGCAAGGCAGGCGGCCCTTCTCTGCTCCTGCAGGTCCCTTGCTATTGGCACTCGGTGTGCCCTTGGCCATGGTTCTGGGGTGGGTGGGAGGCGGAAAAGAAAAGTTAGAAGGGGAAAAAAAAGTTAGGGGGAAGAAGATAGAAAGAACTTTATAAAAGTAACAAAAACACAGTAAAAGTAGAAATAAAATGCAAAATATAAACTTAGGCAAAGAGAGAGATAGATAATAACTAAAAAAGTCAGAAAAAATGCTTTAAAGACAAAGAATTGCAAAGATAAAGGGAGGATACAAAAGTAGGCCCAGAACCATAGCATAGAGTAAAAACAAGATGGCCGCACCCATTCGCGATTGCGTGGGTAAGTTTGCGCGATATTTATCGCGAACATGTACTATTCATCGCGAACAAGTAAAATGCGCTCCCGAACACGTCAATGCACATCGTGAACATGCTATCCGCGACCCGGAACAGGAAATAGGCATCGCGAGCGGGCGGGACAATTGAAAAACAAGATGGCCGCGCCCGTTGGCGACCGCATGGGTAAGATCGCGAGATATATCCCCCGAGCATGCAAACAGCTCCCCGAACACGCTCACCGCGCTCCCGAACAAGAAAAAGCCATCGTGAACGGGCGCACCAAGCAACTACGCAAGCTCGCGAAGCTACGCGAAGGTCGCGTAGTGCAAGTACATCTTTGCGAAGCTTCGCGAAGCGCGGCTACGCGAACTACGCCCAGGGTTACACAGAACCTCATCTCTTTCGTGCCACCCTGGGTGTGAGGCTTGGGTACCAGGACTACTGGGCTTGCCCAAGGGCTATCTGAGGGCTCAATAACTCCCAATTCCAACATCTTTTGGACTTCTGTCCTTATGCAGTCCCTGACGTGGTCAGGTTGCCTGTAGATCTTATTCTTCACAGGCAGACTGTCCCCAGTGTCCACATCATGAGTGCATCAGGTGGTCTGACTTGGAGTCAGTGAAAACATATGTCTGAATGACTGGAGAACTTGTCTGCAGTCAGACTGTTGCTGGGCAGTGAGGCTGCCTGCCAAGGCTACACCATCTACTGACCCATCATCAGGGTTGTGAGAGAGCAGGTCTGGGAGAGGGTAACTCTCCTCCTCCTGTCCCTCATCAGTTGCCATGAGCAAGCCCATGTCAGCCCTGTCCACATATGGTTTAAGTCTGTTTACATGAAGTACCCTGTGGGGACTTCTGGGAGTGCCAAGGTCCACCAAGTAGGTGACCTCTCCCTTCTGTTCCAATATGGTATGGGGTCCACTCCATTTGTCTTGGAGGGCTGCTGGGGCCACTGGCTCCAACACCCATACCTTCTGTCCTGGCTGGTACACCACCAGTACAGCCTTTTGGTCATGCTAGGCTTTTTGTAATTCCTGACTTGCCTCAAGGTTTTTTGTTGCCTTCTTCATGTACTCGGCCATCCTGGAGCGGAGACCAAGTACATAGTCCACAATATCCTGTTTAGGGGGTTTGAGAGGTAACTCCCATCCCTCCTTCACTAGACAGAGTGGCCCTCTGACAGGGTGGCCAAAGAAAAGTCCAAAAGGGCTGTAACCAACCCCCTTCTGTGGAACCTCCCTGTATGCAAAGAGAAAGCAGGGCAGAAGAACATCCCATTTTCGCCTGAGCTTTTCTGGGAGTCCTTTGGTCATACCCTTGAGGGTCTTGTTAAATCTTTCAACAAGCCCATTGCATTGAGGATGATAAGGGGTGGTGATCCTGTAGTTAACACCACACTCCTTCCACATTGCCTTGAGGTAACTACTCATAAAGTTTGTACCTCTGTCAGACAATACCTCCTTAGGGAACCCTACCCTGGAAAAGATTCCCAGGAGGGCTCTTGCCACCACAGGTGCTGTGATGGTTCTAAGGGGAATACCTTCTGGGTACCTGGTGGCATGATCCACTACCACCAGTATAAACCTGTGCCCAGATGCTGTTGGTGGGTCAAGGGGACCAACAATGTCAATCCCTACCCGTTCAAAGGGAACCCCCACCACAGGTAGTGGTATCAGGGGGGCCTTTGTGAACCTACCTGCCTTGCCACTGGCCTGGCAGGTAATACAAGAGCTACAAAAACTCTTGCAGTCCTCACTCATTTGGGGCCAATAAAAGTGAGGGACAATTCTGTCCCAAGTCTTATTTTGGCCTAGGTGTCCTGCTAAGCGAATATCATGGGCTAGTGTGAGCAGGAAACCCCTACACTTCTGAGGTATGACCAACCTCCTGGCTGCACCAGGCTTGGGGTCTCGACCATCAGAGTAAAGGAGCCCATCATCCCAATATGCCACCAGCATTCCCAGAAGCCTCAGCAGCAGCTTGCTGTCTGAGGGGTTCAAGAGTGGGGCAGCTTTGCTGCTCCAGGCTCAAGTCTGCCCTAGAAGGTCCCCCTGTCCGCAAGAACTCAACCTGATCAGGCTCAAGTTCCTCTGAGGCAGTTCCTTCTTCAGGGGTCAGATCCTCTTCTGCTACAAGAGTCTCTTCAGACTGATCCTGGGGGGAAGACAATGCCTTTCCCCTGCTACTCCTCCTCTTGGGAGGTCCTTAGTCCATTTTTCCAGGATCCAAGACCTGTTCAGTTTCTGTCAGCTTAGCTTTTGACCTTGTCGGAGCAAACACTTTTGCAGGGATACCCAGCATTGCTGCATAGGTAGTTAGCTCCACCTCAGCCCATGCTGAGGTCTCCAAATCAATTCCTAGCAAACATTCTACTGGTAGGTCTGCACTTACCACAACCTTCTTTAGGCCAGTTACCGATCCCCAAGAGAAGTTCACAACTGCCAGAGCATGGTTAGTACTGACATTGCTCGCATTGGTCACTTGGTAAGTCTCCCCAAGTATGATTTGGCTAGGGTCCACGAGGTCCTTAGTCACCATGGTGACACTAGCCCCTGTGTCCCTATATGCTAGAGACTCCCTTCCATTTATCCTAGGCTGTTGTTTGTATTTGCCCAGACCACTGGGACTCACAAATAGGGACAGGTCCCCATCACAAACCAGCACAGCCTGAGTAGGTGTTCTGACTAGGCCAGAGTCCTCTCCAGATCCCAGGGTCAACCCTACTATACCCTTATTCTGGGTACCACCACCTATAGCTGAACTAGGGGGAACAGATGCCTTAGGGGCAGGTGGAGTGGTAGTTGTGGTGTCTTTGGCCTTGTTACAGTCTGAAGTCCAATGGGTTTTCTGCTTACAGTTTTTACACCATGGCTTCCTTGGCTGTTTAGCTTTGGTAGATTGGGAATTTACAGATGCTGCTTTTTGGGGGCCTCTTGAAGACTGCTGGTCTTTTCCCTTTTCCCCACCCTTCTCAGAGTTTTTGGCATCTTCCTTTTTAGTTGCACCTCCCAAGGGCTGGACCTTTTGCTTGATCCTGGTTCTGACCCATTTGTCTGCCTTCTTTCCCAATTCTTGGGGAGAGGTCAGATCTGAGTCCACCAGGTGCTGATGCAATAGCTGATTCTGACAGTTATTAAGGATCTGCTCCCTCATGATGAAATTGTATAATCCTTGATAATCATTTACTTTACTGCCATTTAACCAACCCGCCAGAGCCTTGGTAGCACAATCTACAAAGTCTACCCAATCTTGATTCTGTGCTTTCTGGGTATCTCTGAACTTTAACCTGTATTGATCAGTGGTTAGACCAACCCCATCTATTAAAGCACTCCTCAAGATATAATAATCATCAGCATCCTCTTCTCTAACAGAGAGGAGCTTGTCTCTTCCTTTGTCAGCAAAGGAGAGCCATAAGATTGCTGCCCACTGCTCTACTGGGACCCTTTGAACCTTACAGGCCCTTTCAAGTGCAGTGATCCACTTATGGATGTCATCCCCTGTCTGATAGGGGGGCACAATCTTATGCAGGTTCCTATTGTCAGGATCTCTCTCTCTAACTCTAGGGGTATTATTACTGCCACCAGGGGTCTCTAGACCCCACTTCTTTGAAGCTTTCTGAAGCTCCAGGGACTCCCTGTCTAATGCTGTCTGTTCTCTCCTGAGCTGAAGCTTGGCTTGCTCAAACCGGATCAGTCTGCATTTCCTCTCTTCAGAGGACTCTCTTCTCTGAGAAGAGGCAGAGGTCCTGTTGGATCTCCCAGAATGGGCAGACCCCCTTGAGGGTGATCTGTTCCTCCTGTATGGATCCACCACTCTCCCATTAGGGATGGAGGGGGTACCCCTTGGGTCCCCACCTCCATGTTGTGAGTGGTCTGGTTCTTCCAGGTCGAGTTCATTGTCCTCTTCCTGGTCCTCATCAGAGTCCACCACCTGGGTGTCCTCTTCTGTTGGATGCCCACCCAACCTGTCTACTCCATCAGACACTAGAGTCTGCTTAAAGTCTGCAATGGTTGTCTTCAAATGTCTAGCAGCGCACATCTCCCTAAGCTGAGCAAAAGTGAGACTGTCATACCTGTCGACTGGGACCTTTTGAGGTCCTTCAAGGGCCTTATGGGCTCCTGATCCTGAAGACATTTCAAGTGTAGTGGATTGTTGCATCTACCTACACTAGGTGTGGCCTACTGAACTCTTTCTTGAGTTGTATTCAAGGTGTGCTAAGCCCTCTACACACAACTCCTAAGTTCAGTAGAACTTATTGTATTCTATGCTGAATTTATATGTACCTTTAGTGCCAAAGTGGCTTTCACTTTAGAAATTCAATTTGTTATCTGGTAAAACAATGGCAAGCTTGAATCCAACCACTGCACACCAATGTGAGAAGTTGGCCTGGCATATGCTGTCCAATAGTTATAGGGGACACCTTGCACCAGTCCAATTCGACTCTAAAGGTGATAGGTTAAAAGACAACCTTTAAAGAAAGCTATCCTAGTGGTAGCTGTGGAGAGCAGCCTTCAGGCTAAGTCTTGAAGGAGTGTTAAGCTTATTGTTTTACCATGGATAACCTCTTGAATGACCAAATGAAAGAGTAGTCCACACAGGTATATATTCAAAATATATGTATTTATTCTAAGTACAAATCCCACTAGTCTCTTGTGAGGCTGGAGGTTAAGATACAATTCAATAAAGCATTTATAACAACAATAAATAGCACTGGAATCACAGGGCCCCAGGGGGGGACCAAACCATATATTAAAAAAGTGGTATAAGAACCACGACAGTTCTGCAGACAGTGCCTAGGGCACTTAGGATCGCTGGCCCCTTACGAAACCACCCAAGGTAGTGAGGAAGGGGACCCACGGGAAGCGTGTGCAGTGTTTAAACTACAGTCGGGATCCCTATTAAACCCTATGGGAAATGACACGGTTGGAAATTGCAAGAATCTGGACACTTCTAGCAGGAGTTCAAGTTCAGGAGTTTGAAGTTAAGCTCTTGGAGGGCCCACACCCACGATAGTACCGAGGTACCACTGTTACCTGCACCCGGGAAGCCGGGTGCATAGGTCGTTTTCGTTGTCGGGTCGATGTCTCGTTTTCAATGGAAAAACGTGAAGAACTGCTGCTGGCGTAAAGCGTCGTCGATGTCGTGCAGATTGAAGATGTAGATCTTGAAGGAAAGGTCCTGAAAGCAGAGGGGACAGAGTCTGGGTCACTAGCCAGTGACCAGTGGCCTTAGGAGAAAGAGCCCTTCAATGTCGGGTGTTTTCAGGTTGAAGATGGGTAGCTTGGTTCAGCAGCCACGGGTCCAGGAGGCTTCAAGGAAGGCCAGCTGCTGGGGGGTGACTGTCCCACAAAGGATGAAGGCCGCTGCGGTGTTAGTGTGCGGATTGGCTCCACTAAGCCTTTGCAACCGCAACCCACGCAAGAATCAAGAAACAGCTACGGTGCAGACCCACGAGGTCAGAGCGAGATCTGCAGCAAGGAGACTGTAGAGCAGGCCTGGAGCAACCAGGGGAGCCCTTTAAAGTAAGGTTTGACCTCCGCTAGGGCCCACCAGTCGAGAGACAAGGGACCGCAGGAGGCAGCAATTTGGAGTGCGTAAAGATGTGCCCACTGGTCGCCGGAGCGGGCTGGGGTGTCGTCCTGTGGCACAGGTGATGCTGAGAGGTTGGCTCAGTGATAGGCCAAAGCACAACTTCCCCACTGGTCGGGTTCGTGTGCTGTGCAAGAGGTGGCCGGTGTCCTGGGGTATTGGGTATCTCGGCACCCACGGGGTCCACGGTGCTAAGCTTTGCTGTGCACACTCACTGGCCTCTGGGATGCTTGGGAACCCACCTCAGGGTAGGCAGAAGTCTTTGTTGTCCGTAGGAGCAGCGGAGTTCCAACTGGGTTACTTGCAGTGTTTCAGGTGCCTGCCAAGCAGGGGGTAACTCCTTTACCCCAAGGGAGATTTCTTCATTCAGCTGAGCAGCAGCTCGTCGAAGTTTCAAGTCTTTGAAGCAAAGTTCTCGTCCAAGATTAATCCGAGGCTCTAGGGACCCTGCACCCACCTTTATCCAGGGATTAGGGGAGTGTCTGAATCAGAGCCCACCAATGGGAGTTCAGGCCGGAAAGGGTGGCTACACCCTCTCCCCTTTGTGTGTTTCCCACCGGGGCAGGGGACAGGATGCCCCTGAACCGGTCTGAGCCGGTGTATGCAGAAGTAGGCACTGGAGAAGCCTACGTGCAAGTTTGAAAGACGTCCGAAGATGCACCCACCCAGTTCCAATCCACATAGTCTGTCTGGGGAGGTGGGGACACCTCCCTGCAACAAGATCCCTATTGTCCAGCTGCCGTGGCTGGAGTTCTGCCCAGCAACAGGCAGCCAGAATCGTGTGGGTGGCGGGTAGTATCCATTTTGTACTACGTGTGCTCTTTTAAATTGGTGTCTAAAATCTGACGCTTTTACCATATCCCCCCTCTAGCAGGGGGGAATCATGCCCTCACTCCCATGGCTGGATTGGGGGTATGATTCCACGATGTTTGACACCAAACATGACATGGTTCTGTGCAGCCACTCTCAAGTTATCACGCTATCGCGATTACTTATAATGCGGTTAAGAGTATATGGTATGGCTGCACTACAAACAACCTCGCAATAGTTTAAACGAAGGTTGCAGAGGGGCCCTACTCACACATATCTCAGCACCCTGCCTTGTAGGATTAGCAAGGCCTGCCTTAGGGGTGACCTATGAGGATATATGTGTTGTATTTAAGTGGGATACAGGATACCTATATCCCTGTAAGGGGTGCAAGCACCACCTTACCCAGACTACAGTAGTGGTCTGGTGGTGTCAGTTTGTACGGCTGTCCCACGGGTGGCACAATAAGTTCTGCAGCCCCTGGTAGGCCTCTGAGGGACCCATGCCCTGGGTACCTAGGGTACCATCTACAAGGGGCTCACAGAGTGTCCTCAGTATCCAATTGGTATGTACCTATAGTACTCACATCAGTTTAGAGAGGAAGCAGGTAGGCTGGGGTCCTGGATAGCAGGGCCACAGCCTGGCTAGAGTCAAGAACTGTCAAAACATCAGCCAAAAGTTGGGGGCAACTATGCAGTCGATGCCACTCTCCTACATCCCTCATGAGGTAGGCCTCCCATTTATCTTGCAGTGCCTTCAGAGGGGGGGGTAGGGTATGTGTCGGAAGCGCTTTCAACACCCACCTGACGAGATGGCACCCAGTGCCCATAGTGTAAGGTGATTGTAGCACTTAATGAATAGGCGCCTCCACAGCCACCACCTGCCATCTGTGTCACAGTGTTTGTAGTAGTGCATTGTACGTCAGAAAGTGGTTCTGGGGCACACCAAAAGGCTCCATGAGACGTTCAAAGGGAAGCAGAGAACCATTGGGGAAGCAATCCCCCAATGTTTCTACACCCATAGCATGCCACTGTTTAAGGGTGTTGAGTGCTGGCACAGAGCCAGAAGACAACAGGCTAACAAGTGGGGTGGCTGGGGCATAAGTGGACATGTTTCATGCTGCATAGGGCTCTACGGTGACATAAATGCGCTTCCTGTACAATATGAGGGAGGTGCGCACACTACGGCCTGTGGGACAAAAGCACTGAAGCACTCCAGCATTTCTCCATGCTACCTATGTAGTTGCAGTGTCATCAAAGCAGGCGCCCGCTAATCATTGACAGAGCCATTGGAGTTGGGAAACGAGGTACCAGTGATAAAAGTGGTCCTCTCCAAGCTCATTTTATTGCCATTGCCACAAACTGATAATCATCAAGCATTTCCTCCCAAAAGCAGACATGAAAACCATTATACAAAGAAACGCACATGGAATATGGAGTGTCTTACACACTGAACTTCCCAAGATGAAACTAGCCTCTCTGAAAGTCATTTTGCATTCTGCTGCCTAACTTATCACTTATACTAGAAAATGTAACCATATAATACCAATCCCGGAGAATAGAAATTAGCTAGCGCAAGAAGGTCGCAGTACATACTAGACAGCTTGGATAACGCACAAAACATTACACCTTAACATTTCTGAGTTCTGTCACAACAAAATCATAATTTCCAGAAGGGGCAAAAAACATCAAGAAGCAAAACTTTCCCTTCATTCTGAATTCCTAAAGTGCAAAAAAATATACCTTTAAGTGCTTCTTTTTGGGCACACTAGCTACTACTTGCACGACTACCACATAGTTGGTAATCACCTTATTGACACACGAAATCCAACTCTGCGTGGTTGCTCTGACAGAAAAAACACAAGGAGTGCTGAAAATTTTCAGACACTCACCCCCAGTCACAGATCTGGGTTTAATCCATCATCATTCTTTAGCTCACTTCGCCCCCTCAGTACAGTCCCAGCTATAAGCAAATCAGTTTTGACCCTGTGCCTCATGGGAACAGTCCAGCCTGAACTGCCAAGCCAGGTCTTGTCTGATCCGGAAACAACCATCCTGGGACGAGTTTCTGGTTAACACCCTTCATCAGCCAGGATAGCTTGAATCCAGTGGCAAAGAGAGCAAGGGCCCCTTGTCTGGGCATACCCTGCCAACTTAGGGCGAACAAAGCAAACCCAAGGAGATGATGGACTGAGTGCTGAAATCCATCATCACTCTTTAGCTGTTAGCTCGAAACCGGTCCCAGGATGCTTGTTCCTGGTTCAGGGAAGATCTGGCTTGGCAGTTTGGGCTGGACTGTTCCCATGAGGCACAGGGTCAAGACTGATTTGCATATAGCTGGGTCTGAACTGAGGTGGCGAAGTGAGCTAAAGAATGATGATGAATTCAACCCAGATCTGTGACTGGGGTTGAGTGTCAGAAACGTTTCAGTGCTCCGTCCATCATCTCCTTGTGTTTGCTTTGTTCATCCTAAGTTGGCAGGGTATGCCTAGACGTGGGTCCCTTGCTCACTTTGCCACTGGATTCAAGCTAGCCTGGCTGATGAAGGGTGTTAACCAGAAACTCGTCCCAGGGTGCTTGTTTCCTGTCCAGGAAAGACATGGCTTGGCAGTTCGGTCTGGACTGTTCCCATAGGGCACAGGGTCATGACTGATTTGAATATGGCTGGGTCCAAACTGGGGTGGCGTAGTGGGCAAAAGAACGATGGATTTAACCCAGATCTTTTGATTGGGGGAGAATGTTTGCATTCCGTCCATCATTTATTTGTTTGCTGTAACTCTTTGGACCCTAAGTGGGATGGGTATGCCCAGACGTGGGTCCCTTGCTCACTGTGCCACTGGATTCAAGCTAGTCTGGCTGGAGAAAGGTCAGCGGGAAGGTAAGTAAAGGGCCACAAAAAAGGCCCCAGGGCGAATAAGCCCAGGTGGACTGTGGCTGAGCCCCATGTTGTGCCCCCCTCGGTGCGCACACTGTTTGTCATGCACGACATGCTGCATGGAAACAGTGCGCACAACTTGCAGGAGGTGCAGCTATTGGGCCAGCATTGGCGACAGGCTTTCTCCTAGAGCTTAAGCAAGCCGCCACCATGGCTGCACCACCAGCCCCACAATGATCTCGTAATGTGGCTGTCGGAATGCTGCCGGCTTGGCAGGGTGTTCCCGACCGTCGCTGGGGCAGGCTGGCGGTGTTACCACCAGGGTCATAATCAGGCGCTATTTATCAAACCATGAAGCTTATCTGCCCATGAGGTGCATTCTTCGGCCACTTTGGTCAGCGTCTAGAATGCGCAATATGAAACAACCTAAATAAAAATGTAAAAACACAAAGCCAGTACAAAGTAATTTACAAAATGGAAATTTCTACAGAAACCTTTGGTTCATGTCCTAAATTCCAAGTCAGAAACTGAAGACAATGGAGTACATCTGTAATTGGATTTTTCCCCAGGGTGCGCACAGCAATAACTTATTTGTTTCCATTGTTTTTTAAAATGCAACATGCTCGCTACAGGTAGCACTTCACAATATATAACAAACACAGTCTCCAGCACAGGATTTGAGACAGAGCACTTCAAGCCCAACCAACACTCTGTATAAATACTATTAAGATGGATATCAAGGTAACCTATAACAGCAACCAAACAAGCCATCCGCGCATACCACTAATGCAAAGTATAGTTCTACACACAGATCATAACACTCACCCAATTCATTTCACACAAGCCAAAAAATGCATAGCAGCTCTTTGCAGCAGTACAGAGTACATCCAATTAATTATTGGCCTGGGCAATATTCTAATTAGGCGGGAGTAATTTGAGTAATTACGCATTACTCTTGTGATGCGAAATGATGTGATTATGCCAGCTTGAGTAACTGAGGGTACCTTGTGGCAAAAATCCAACCGCAGGAATCAGGAACAACAATCTAAGAGAGCGAGCGGCTGCTGGCTACTGCTGCTTGAGTCCTGTAGCATTTAGCGCTATTTTCATTGGGCAAAATGCATTCGCAGGCCCATTTTACACGCAAGGGTACATAATTATAAACTATTTCGCTATAATTACGATCAGGAAAATTACGCCAGTTACGCTCGCCCTTGATTAATTCTCACACATTCAAAGCCACTGAACAATGTGCAACCAAATATCCCACATAGAATAAAAGCACGTGGCTAGACCTACAGCCACACCCGATCACCTTATAACACATCGAAAAAAAAACAACACTATTGCTTCACACTCCCTATTGCTTGATGCAACTCACAGACACACTCCGGTCTCCAATTGAATCCTCGAAACCAGGGCGATCAGGTACACAAATATTTGGCTCTGCAGATACAAACCAATGGCAGAATGTGCACCTTATAAATAGGGTTGAGAAGAATTTCTATATGATTTTTTATTTTAAAAGTGAAATGGGCCCTGCCCTTTTTCTGCCTAACAAGTCGAACTGAGGATGATCTGCTGCTCTGGGAGCGGGAAAAAA
The DNA here is from genome assembly GCF_964204655.1 of Triturus cristatus. Classification (NCBI taxonomy): domain Eukaryota; kingdom Metazoa; phylum Chordata; class Amphibia; order Caudata; family Salamandridae; genus Triturus; species Triturus cristatus. Next base: position 1,237,164,536 of record NC_140591.1, on the reverse strand, counting down.
GCCAAATGCTAAAGGCACAGTTAGTTTTAGAACTACTTCTAAGGCAGGGCAATATAAATACTGTATTAAGGTAAATACATTCCCCAACCCCTCACAGGGCACTTCAAAGCACTTTGGAAAACAGTGACGTCTGTGTGCCCCGCCTGCCGGCAGAGTCCTCCTCGCTCTGTAGCAGGCAGGCAATACACACAAGCAATCCTGATGAGAAATCTATTTTGAAAAACACCATCAGGGGCTGGCCAGTGTAATTCACTTAATGTAGCTATCATTAATGTAATTACATTACCCAGCCCCTGGCAGTGCTGGATGGCACAAACGTTCATCATTCTGTGTATTCCCCACAGAATGGAATGAGGATTTTTTATTCTGTAGGGTATTTCACCTGCATTCCACCTTTTTTGTCAATCCAGGCCAGGCGAATGGGAAAACAGGAAGTGCCTGCAGTTTTGCATCTTCGTTTCTTGCACTTTAAAAAAATGAAAGACTTTCACCCACCTCTACTAATGAACAAGTATACCCTAACATGGCGCTAAAAGAATCACCAAAACCATCTTAAAAACGGTGAATGGGTTCTCTTTTAAGATTTTCTGACATGACGTGGCGTGTTTTTCCCTCCATGATTCAGCCCTTCTGTTTTCTCTCGATGGCTGGTTTTTACAGGCAGGGTTGTATGCATTTTATGATTGTCACTCTGATCAGAACAAGCAATTACCCGGCACACCAAAGATAACGTTCCCAAAGCCTTCCCTTTCGCCATCCAACCCTTTTGGTCTCGAGCCATTAGGCGCGTTCCCCGGAGCCCCTCCTGCACAGCTCTGATTAGCTGAGCAGCTTGTGGGAAGGCGGCGAGGGGGGGGGGGGGGGGGGGTGCTTGGAACTCGCTGACAGGAGCTGCCATACAGGCAGGGAGAAAGGATTACTACCTGATCAAAGAGAAGATGTTTCTACACCTCGACTGCACACAGAGATAGGTACATGGGTTCATATAGAGAGGGGATTTATACTGGATTACCTTGTAGTAGGAGGACATAAAGCCATCAAGGACTCCTGGGGACATGAGAAACCATGAAGGAGGGAGGCTTCTTGTTTCTTCTGCTAAGCCTTAAAAACGAGCACATATTTTTCAAAAACACGCATGTGCACAAATCTTTAAAAATTCTTTCCAAAAAAGATAGTTGTGTTACTTGTAAGAAGCTTGCTTGGCCACTGGGAGAGAAAAGGAGTTAAAAGACTGCACACTACTGTTCTATGCTTCCATCTTGTCACAAGGTTGGGATAGACCCTGTTAGAAACCCCACCATGGCCGGAGAGGGAACTGAAACCGGCCCCCTGGCAATCAGCTCGACCGGCCCCGGGTTGGTGGGGAGGAAGGGTGCCAGTGGGAAGCACCACTCCCGCTGCTGCTTTTGTTACAGGCGGCCGATATTGCAGCACTGCTGCAAAACCAGCCACCTGTAACAAAATCGGCCCCACCCTTCCTGCCCACCGGGGGAATGCCTGGTGCCTGCTACATCCAGTCCGGCCCTGAACACCACCATTTACATGCTCACATTTCTTAGGTTGCCTACTCTTTTCATCACAATGACTTTTGGCATATATTTGCGTGTGGGGCCATGCAGGATTGCATTCTCTGAACCTGCATTTGCTTACATTTCTATTTCGTAGACACACTACAATAACACTTTGAATGTTCGGTACCAGGGATAGAGTTCAATTCGTAACAGTTATCTACGTTATTGTCTGGTAGGTGACAATGCTATCCAAAAAGAATAAACAATTGCGGCCTGACAGGGGTTGCGACATGGCCACATGGGTGCTGCTTATTATATATACGGAACAACTTCCTTGTTTAGGGCAGAAGAGCACTCAGCTGACACTGTGAGGTCACTTCATCTCGGAATTCCTGCTCAGCGGATTCCTGCTTACCAACATGAGATAAGTCCAGTTCCTACACTACGACGGAAAGTCTGATGACACTTGCCTGCAGGTAATGGGGAGCTAGACCACCCGGACAGTGATTTGGCAGACGACCCACCCAAGGAAAGACTAGGTTAGGGAGCGCTAAGTAGGAGTACACTAAACACAGTACTTATATGGCCTCACATATTCACTGTTTTAGCACAATGGTGGAAATGCTAATCTTTTTAACTATTCTCGTAACGCTAATCCTGCTAATCTGTTTCATTCTATTGATTATCACAGCACACGCATTCTATACAAGAATCAAAATGCTTCAATAAATATTGAAAGCCTTGCTAAGCAATTGTGTATTTCTTTGTGTATGCATGAGAGTCCAAACGAAAAAGTTCTAGATCTGTTTCTGTTACCACGATTTCCTTGGGGGGGGGGGGGAGGAGGGAGGGGGTTAATCAGGGTTGCCATGGTCTGAGGTTGCACACACGTTTGTTACCCTGTAAGGTCTGGAGTCCAGATGGTGCAATGTGGGCAGTAAGGGATACAGACCAACATATCCTGAGGGCGTGCGCGGAATCAGTCTGGCACAATCCAACATTTATGTTGTCCAACAAACGCAAAGTTTTACCTGAAAGGTACAAACCGTATGACAATCTCCTTGCTCTAGTTACTTGGTGGTTTCAAGCAACAGTGATAGGAAAAGAGCTTTGCTTTTCCCCTCTGGTCTCAAATGCCAAGCCCTTGCATACTTGTAAAGATCTGAATACAAAGGAAATGGCAAATCCACACTATCGCACGTGCGAAGGAAGCCTTTTTGATTTGATGTGTGAAGCATCATTTGACTGCGGTTTAGGTAAAGCTTGAACCTGGAGCTGTCCACAGATTACACAATAGAATGACCTAACACAAGATAAATAATGCCAGCAACAACGAAACATGCACACAAAACAGTCGAGCAACCCAAAAGATACCTACAAAGCTGAGGATGGTTGGAAGGGTAATCCCTGCCCCACTTCCTAACACAGACTATTAACCTCCTAACCCCTCCCCTCAGCCGACTGTCTGAACTAGCTCTCGACGCAGGGTAGGGTGCAAGTGATGTGCCTACCAACCCCATGTGTGGGAGTGTGGACTCTATGGCAATTACTGCAGATGCTACAATGAATGAATGAATACGCATTTGTATAGCGCATGGCTACCCATAGGCATCCCAGCGCTTACTCATGACACCTCATACAGCAGGCACAACTTGGGGAAAAAGGAAGGTCTTCAGCTGTTTCCTAAAACTAAAGTAATTAGAATCCGAGCGAATGTGCTCAGGCAGGCGATTCCATAGCATGGCTACGTTGTATGAAAACCGATCTCCTGAGCGAGCTCGCTTAATCATAGGCACTCTGAGCAAATGTTTATGCTTGGATCGCAGCATCCTATTGGGGACATAGAGTTGGACCAGCGACTGAATCAAAGGAGACCCTTTCCCAGCGATGGCCTTGTGCGCAATACACAGGGCCTTAAAACCTATCCTGACCTGAACCGGGAGCCAGTGCAGGGCGGCAAATGCTGGTTTAGCTGAACTATGTTTGGGAATGTTCATAAGTAGACGGGCAGCACAGTTCTGGAAAATTTGTAACCTATTGGTAGTGCCCAAGGGAGTACCAAGGTACACTGCATTTGCATAGTCCAGTCACGAGAGTATGAGCGCCTGGACTAAACCCCGTCTAGAGTCAAAAGGAAGAAGGGGTAGAATCTTCCTTATCATCCTAATCTGTCCATAGCAGCTAGCTGCCACCTTACACGCCTGTTCTTTTAAATCAAGCTTGCAGTCGAGCCAAATTCCTAAGCTCTTAATCTTAGTTTTTGGTACAGGTGGTGTACCCAGACAGCTGGGCCATGAAGCATCAATACTAGTGGGAACATTATGCCCAAGAAGCATAAGTTCAGTTTTTGCTCCATTTAGCTTCAGAAATGACTTGTCCATCCAATCCGAAATCTTTCCCAAGCAGGATATAAGACAATGTGCTTCACATTGTCTTTATGCACTTGCTGTGTGTTGGAAACCGAGGCAGCATCTGTGAGGCCTGCACAAATAACATGACTACATTTGTCCTTCGCTGGGAACCAAACACCCAATTGTAGCGCCTGACTCTCAGAAGGTAGCGTTGCAGAGCAGTCTGAGGCTTACTCAAGGGAGGTGGTGTGGGCTAGTAATCGCCATTTGCAGGTGCACAAAAATAACACTCAATAATTGATTGTCCAGTCTGTACTTTGCTTTATAAAAGTAAGAGTACATTTATTAAACACACACACCACTCAATACTATGCACCAATTTACAAATATACATAAGCTGTTGGAATTACTTTGTGACATTGCATAACATCTCCACCCCTCCTGCAGGGGGGGGTGGGGTCTAGTACCACCACTCCCATGTATGCACATCAACTTGCCCCCAATGCAGTTAGTTGAACATAACCTGGAGCGAGGGCCCTGCGCACTGGCACCATCCCAGTGGCGACCCACCCCATTACCTCAACAAGCATTAAAAAGGGGTAAACCTGCCTTGGTGACACATGAACCTGACTGAGCATCTCCTACTGACCATAAAGTATGCACCTCTATATCTTAAGGGCTAGCAGTCTGGGGTCTTCACCTAAGCGCAGCAGCAAGAATCCATGTTTACGCGCACTTTAGAATGACAGTACTCATCACCTTGGTTGATCATTTGAATGCATTGCAATTACAGCCCCTAAGGGCATCACAGATGAAATCTCAGGATTGCGCATATACAGCCAGACACCCTAGCAGGACTGTCTGGCAACATAACCCCACTTGGCTTATGACATCTCCTTACACATGTGCCTTACAGTCCCTTCAAAAGAAGTACTCCTGGCAACTATACTTCTCCTGCAGTTAGCCTCTTCACTTTAAAAGCAATCACAGGTAAAAGCATGGGATTACGTAAATACAGCCAGACCCCCTAGCAGGAAGGTCCAGCAACATAACTCCATTTAGCTTAACATCACCTTACACAGGTACTTCACTTTACACATGTGACTTTCAGTCCACCTAAAAAGAAATAACCACTAGTAAATGCATTTCGGTGCAATTACATCACTTCACCTCCAGGGGATGCAATTCTTCACACATCCCCCACTCAGCCCTTCACTTCATGATGCACTTCTCCACACACCCTCAGCTGTAGAACAAATGTTCCAGCCTAGAATGTGTTTAAATGCTAGCTGAGCCCTTGAGGGGTAGTTTCCTTTAGGTCCCCATGACACTGAGGGTGGGACTTTTCTTCGTGCTGGGGGGGGAAGACTGCGCTTCTCCAGCAGCTGCACCAGCACCTTTTCACAAGTGAGGGTGAACCCCTCCTCTGGGGGCCACAAAGCACCAAAACGGCAGATTTCTTCGTGCTGGTGGGGGGAGACTGTGCTTCTCCTGCAGCTCCCCCAGCACCTTTTCACAAGTGAGGGTGACCCCCCTCCTCTGGGGGCCACAAAGGACCAAAACGGCAGATTTGCTCCTCTTTACAGCCCCCGCCACTGGGAACACTCTCCTCTGGGTCTCTGAGAGGGTAGATTCAGCTGTGTGCTGTCTTCACTGGCTCCCTGCGCCAGCCTTTTGCCAGGCTCTCTTTCTGGGCCCCTCTTGTCCCTGCGCCGAGGCCCCTGTTTCTGTGCACCAGTCCTGGGCTCTTCTTCTGGTGCTGATAGGGTCCTGGGGGCAGTCAGGGGGTCTCTCCTTCCAACTGCCCATTGCGCCAGGCTCCAGCACCTTCCGCCTCAGCCGAGCACACACCCCAGAGAGACCTTCTCTTCCTGTGCAAGCACTTTTTAGGTCTCGGCTCGAAGGCTGCGCTTGCGCAGTCTCGATCCGAGATTTAATGACTTGGAGAAGAGGGGCTTGAACCCGCCCCTCTTCTCCCCTGTTCTCCATTGGCTGGCCTCTTGAATGCTGGCCAGCCATTGGAGAAGAGGTCCCGTCACTCTGATGAGGCCCCGTCCTTTTCGGATCGGGGGGCGTGTTTTTTTCAGAAAGTCTAATTATCTCCTCCAGCCAATGGCTGGAGGAGAGAAAAGAAAAACATGCCCCCGAATCCGAAACCGCCGCTGCCTTTCACCGAGGCATTTCTGCTTCGCCTCGGAGAAAGGCAGCAGTGTTAGGTTGCACTCCACAAAGTCTCTGTAGTTGTGCCCTGTTCAGTTGCTTGCTCTTAGTAATGGACCCCTGGGAGACACGTTCTTGGTTCGGTTCGGGCATATATTGATTTTTTGTTTTCTCTTTTGCCAGTGCAGTGGTCAGTTCTGTTTCGATGGCATGCATTGCTGAAATAAGGGGTTCATGGGTTGTTTTGTCCTTCCGGGAGAACTTAGTAGGTCAGCTTACGGTAACAACAATGATCCCTGCTGGTCACAGACTCTGTCCGGTGAAGATCAAGGGGCTCTGTAGGGCAGTCGCGCTGTACTTGTGGTTCAAGAGGTGAAGATGTCTTGTGTACTGACTTCAAGGACTGCCTGCTCTAACCCGAGTTGCTATCCTTCAGTGAGTTGTAGCTGGTGCATGTGAGGGTAACCCTCAATAACTCGACCAGCGTTTGCTCTTTAGTGGACACAGAAATGTCCGTGTTCGTCTGACCTATCGTCTGGTCATCCCCATGGTTCACAAGAGGCTGATCTTTCAGGCACTAGTTTCTCCTTGACCAGGGTTGGTCGTTGATCAGCTTTTGGCCTCGGCTCAATGGTGCATAGTGTCCAGCGTTTCTCTAACTGGAGACTAAAGTGGGCGCCATGCCAGACGCATGCGGGCTGGACCTGCCTGTGAACACTGACTGGGAATGTGAGCGTGAGGTGGCTGGGCAGGTTCGGCTTCCGAGTCACCTGGGGGCACGTGAAAGCACGCGTGTTGTCCTTGTTCAAGTAAATGCAGAGGCATAAAGTTCCAAGGACTTGGCTCGCCCCGACACGCCCACACTCCTAGCCCCCCCAGTGCAGTCCTGCTTCTGCCACATGATTTATTTATTTTTTTGGCCCATTGCCCCCTCACAGACTTTATAATTCTGTTGTAAGGCCCACACGATTCTTATTCATCGTTGATGGCTTGCTGCCCACAGCCGTGACTTTTGTAAACTGCAGCCTTAAATCCTGCCGGGACCAACCATTCCGCTTTTCGCCATTTGAAATGGTGGCATTCGGCCCGCACTTTCTTTTCTGCTCTGAGGCCCCAGGAATGGAATCGGGCATTTGAACCAAGGTAACCTCATGGCAGACTTAGCGCATGCCCGTCTAGCTGGTTCAGCCCACGGCAGAGCTGTGTGATCATTGGCTGGAGCAGCGTCGGCTGTTCGCACTTGTGCGCCCTGTGCCAATCCTGGGCCCTTTCTGCCATGTTGCCAAGTCAGCGGCTTGCCCTGCTGCCAGATGTCAGCGGCGGCTGGCCAGGGTGCCGACTCAGCAGCCTCGGCCCTTATCTTGGCTGACAGGGTTGTTGGAGGGTGGACAAAAGGTCGGGCAGGAAGGAAGGTGCATCAAGGAAGGTCTGGGAATGGGGAAGCGGGTGTTTTCTCGATCCATACGTTGGAAAGCTCCGTGAATGTCTGCGAGCCTTCATCCTGTCGCTTAAGACAATCGGGGAGATTGTCTTATGCGACAGGATGAAGGCGTGTGTGTTAATCTTCAGAAGAGTTAAGCCCAAAGCAACAGGAAAGCCCCGAAACACTTGCACACTTCGTCCCTGCGCGGTCGTACGAATAAAGTACGGCCATCAATTCAGTAATGCTGCTGTTGCCTTGTGGTAGATGCAGTTCATGATGTATTTGAAGTACAAAGTGTCTGCCGTCCTTTTAGGCGCATCCATTGCTCGCATGTGTTGATCTGTGTTTTTGGAGTTTTATCGATCTTAAGCAGAAAGTATGGGTTCTTAACGCTGCCTGTAAATGTGAAGCACCTCTGCAAGCGAAAACGGGGTCAACCCATGGCAGGTCAAACACATAAATCTTGCCTGGTCACCTCTCCTGTCCCGTCGCTTCTCCTGTCCCGTCGCTTCTCCTGCCCCGTCGCTTCTCCTGCCCTGTCGCTTCTCCTGCCATGTCGCTTCTCCTGCCCTGTCGCTTCTCCTGCCCTGTCGCTTCTCCTGCCCTGTCGCTTCTCCTGCCCTGTCGCTTCTCCTGCCCTGTCGCTTCTCCTGTCCCGGCACCGCTCCTGCCCGTTCACTGCTCCTGCCCGTTCACTGCTTCTGTCCGGTCAGCACTCAGTGGCTCTGTGTGTGGGTGCAAATGCAATAGGTCTCGCATTTGAGAGTGATTAAGCTATTGACATTGTAAATAACAATGCCGTTTCTTTAAATGTTTTAAAAACAAAAACATAAACAAAAATAATGTCATGAGCAATGCCAATAGCTCTAACTTTACCAATGCCGAGACCATTGCACTGTAAATGCTTGTTAAAAGTTGAGTAGGGGGCTGGCAGGAAGTCTCTGTTGGTCCTATCAAACAGCGACACATCACGTCCCTGCCCCTGCTCTCTCCTTCTTGTCCAGCCTCTGAGCTTGTTCAAAATGGCGTAGTCCAGTGTCTCTGGCCACATGGCCTCTGAAACCCAACTTCTTCCATCCTTGGTGCAGCCTGGTGCCTGGCACCCAGCGACAGCGGTTGATGGATTGGCCTGCAGCCCCTCCCATCTTCCCTTTATGGCGAGGAGGCCCTAGCTTGTAGAAGAAAGGTTATCAATCCATCCAGCTGAGGTCAGCCCTCAGCCTGGGTCTGGTCCTGGCTGGCTCAGATGAATATGACAGTTCTGGATGACCCAAAAGCAGTACAAATATGACTTTGGACTCTGCAGAATACTTCTTTTCACATTTGCTACATTGGACCTAAGTGCGTGTCTGGAATCTGTAGGCCTAATTGAAGTTAATCTAGCCCGTGGCTCCACATTCCCATAGGGGAATAAGGAAGTGAAAACACAGTAAAACACACTGACTTTCCCTGGCATGTCTCTTCCATCCTGAGTTCACTGTGGGTGAGTCCCAACTTATGAGGCTACCCCACAGTAAAAGCTCCACAGTAAGGTGCTCAAAAAGCGAAAAATCCGGGCGGCCCATAGTGTCAGAACCACCTTCTAACACAGTGCTATTATGTGGTGTTGCTTCAGGTGCCCAATGCTGAAAGTCAATACACTTTGGAGTTGTGTAGTGTGGACAATTTGTAGTAGAGATCGCCAGGGGCCTAGCCATTGATGGTGCAGGGGCATAGCAGATGCAGTGGTAGCAGGGCCCAGGTGTGTGAGGGTCGTTTGAGGGTCCTACATGACTCCAATTTTGGTTGGCTTTTTCTACCAAACAGGAGGGGAAAAGGTAGAAAATGTAAGATCTATTATTTAGGTTCTTGTTGGATACATAGGGGCTCATTTATGAGTCCTTGCGTCACTTTTGCGCCTACAGATACGTCAGAAATACTGACGTATCTGTGACTCCTTGCGACATGATGCGTCATACTGTAAATATGACACATCATTGGAGTCGCAGGGAGGGCGCAGTGAATAGTGACGCATCACTGTTTTCACGCAGTGATGCGTCACTTTTCATAAATGAGGCCCATAGTTTGTGGCAAAGAGAGGAGCACAGGTGTTATTCGTGCAACAGGTACAGTGGCACCGGGTCTTGAAGGGCCCTCTGCTTTCCAATTATGGCTGTCTTTCTCAGATATGATGCAGAAAGGTACCCTGGTACCTTACAAAAGTGTGAAGAGTACCAGCACTTCTCAGAAACAAGCAGGTACTCTGGTACAGAGTACCTGCACTTCTATTTTTCCATTTCAAGCACTGATTATAAACTCCTAGAGGAAAGCCTAGGCTGTATCATGATCCTATAATTGGTACTGTGGCGACAATGAAGGGGGTCTGCGTATTTCCAGCTAGGGTGCACACATTAACTCAATAAATCTTCCCGTGGAGCCAAAAAGACACAATTACTGCCCTAAATTTCGGAGCTCTGCTGTCTGCAGCGCAGCCTGTAGTGTCCTGCTGGACACGTCACATTCTAGTGTTCCAGGGATCTGCTGTCCATACACTCAACACCCACCCATCACAATGTCACCGGTCATGTGACCCTATGGTGCACGGGCCCTGGGCCAGTTCCAGTAACCCAGCTACTGTGTCTGCGTGCATTTTTCCCAAGTTTGTGGGCGTAGAGCCCACTACTTTATACTGTACGTTCACTAACTGCGGTGTTTAGAGTTATTTTTTGCGGCTGAAGGCAGCAAAAAGAAGGGCACGGATCCCTTCTGCACCGGTGCAGCTCAGAAATCGGGATCACGCCACAACTCAGGTGACGGCGCAGCGCTGAACTTGCAGAGGCCCGCCGTTCCTCCCCGGAGGGGGGGAGAGGCTCAGGGGCCGGCGCCATAACCCGCGCCGCGCCGAAGGGTGACAGGAAGGAACCGGTTTTGGGCGCCCTTGGCGACCAAAGGCGGCGGGTAGTAGCCCCTCCTGCCCACGCGCTGGCCTCGCGGCTACCACCCCCCCCCCGCAGCCAATGGGGGGGCAAGACATGAGGCAAACCCCCCAATGGGGGGTTAGGCCTGTTCGGCAGGAAGGAAGAGATGGGAGATATAAGGGGCCGCTCTCCCAAGGAGCTCCTAACTTCGGGGAGCAGGGAGAGCGGCGCACCAACGTTGTCTCTGCAAAGAAGGACGGCGTCGACCAGGGCAGCAAGCGGCTGAGTGGCGAGACTGCCAAGGGCTGACCCGCATTCCCGGAGCGGAGAACGTCGGAGAGCAACCCCTGCACCACCGCCGGGCGAAGAGCCTACCGGAACCCCCAGGGATCGAGACCGGACAGGACGGCGGAGGACGGGCGCACAGCCCCGAAGTTGGGCTAATTGTTGGCACCGCTCTCAGAAAGAGCTTCCGAGACACCTGGCTGGCTACCTTGCGACGAGACACCTGGCTGGCTACCTTGCGACGCACCGAGGCTGCGGAGATCGACATCTTCATCCCGACAGTCTGTCCCGTTGCAGGTATCGGCTCCGCCTCTGCAGCGCAGGCGCGTTGTGCGCCGGTGCGTCCAGCGGGACGCGAGAACGCAGCCAACCGGGACAAGGGCCCCCAGAGCAACCCGGAAAAGAGGGGAGGAGCTCAACAGAGAGGAAGTGTTTTAGAGAGTAGGTGCCTCGGAAGGGTTTGTAAGCGGGATCTGCCCTGGCTGGCATAACGAGTCACAAAAAGTGGATTTTTTGCATCGGCAGCAACGGGCGGTGCAGCTCGCTTTTCATAACTAACACGCCGGGTCACGGGTGCATCCAGCGGCAGAGCGAGCACGCCGGAAAGGGGTCATAGGCCACGGCAACAGGCCTGATTTGCATCGTGCGCACCACGCGCCCCCCCCCCCCCCTTTCAGAGCGCGAGCAGCACGGAAGGAGCGATACCCTGCTAAGAAGGCTTGGTGAAAGGCAGCCTGAGACACCACATCAATTTGGTGCATAAGTGAGCGGCAGCACCCCGCTAGCAGTAATGGCAGAAGGGCAGCCGGAGGAGCTTGCCGACCTCCTCAAGCGCATCAAGGAAGCGGCGGAGGTACACGGCAGGGAGTGGCTGAAGCCTCATCTGGGCCTAGAAGGAGAGGAGAGTACGGAGTCGCGGGTGTCGGAGGACGTGGACCCACCATCGCCCAAAAAGCTGAGGACGGCAGCGCCGGCGTCTGCCACAACGGGGCTGGCTCAGAGGAAGGTGCCCAGAAGGAAGCCGCAAAAGAGGAACCCACCGGCAGGGGGCGCGCAAAAAGGCGACAGCGAAGGAGAGCCCAGCAAAACGACCAGTGGTGAGCATATTGCAACTATTGTGCAGGAATGCGTTAAATCAATGGCGCCTTTATTACTGAAGGGTCTTGGGCAGGGGGTCGGGGAAGCCCAGACACAGCGCGCAGAAGACACGACCGGCTTGCCATGGCACCTGATAGATCCCGGGTGGGCACGGCAGGCGAGACTGCAGGGACAAAGTGGGCAGAACAGCCAGGGCGATGCAGGGTCACCCGTGGCAGCATGGGGGTACGCTGGCGGCGTAGGCACCCCAGCAAGCGAGTCGCAGGCCACTGAAGGGTACAGCAGGCCATCTCCTGGTCCTGCGTCCTTGACCACAAGGGCTACGGGCTTAGCAAGTCTTATCCCGGTAGCGGTTAAAGAAAGGATATGGCGGAAAGAATTCATAGATATTTTTTCCTTGCTGGAGGTTCAAATGGAGGGGTTGGATCTCACTGCCTGTGATAGGAAGGAGGAAGACAGGAGGGAGAGGCGCGGCACCAGGAAAGAGCGAAACTTTGATAATTGGTTGGATGCATTCCGAATTATGGCATGCATCATTGTAGAGAAATTCCCGCGCTGCGCAGCGGATTTATGGCTATACGAAGCTAACATTCATTGGGCCCAAAGGCAATTCCCAGGTGATGCATGGTTAGAGTATGATAAAGGGTTTAGGTTGAAGATGCAGAGGCATCCAGGGATGGAATGGAACGAGGAGGATGTCTCTGGATTCATACATAAGATGCTAGTGGCCAAAGAGGTAAAAGCCTGGGTAGGAAAGAGTGACCAGTCCTTTCGGACCTCCTACAGAGGGAAGGGGAAGTCGTTCCACAGGCCCAAGTTTGGCGGGGGGAAACCGAACCCACCTAATGGCCCGGCGGCAATTTGCTGGAGATTTGATGCCGGGGATTGCACGTGGGGTGCAGCATGTAAGTTCCTGCACGCATGTTCCAAATGCGGGGGTGGGCACCCGTCAGCTAGCTGCCGAGGCAAGCAAGACCAGAAGAGGGACAAAAAGGACAAGAAAAGTAAACAGTGATGGAGAGCAGCGGGGTCTGGAGGATTGCCAGTTAGCCAGGTCCCCAATTCACATACAGCAGCTGCGTAAACTGGCGAACAAGTACCACAATAGAGCAGACGCAGCAACATTAGTCAAGGGTTTTGAAGAGGGTTTTGTTATACCGTTCAGTGGCACACCTCCCCTGGGGGGGGCAGAGAACTTGAAATCCGCTAAACAGCACCCAGAGGTAGTCACCAAGAAGTTGGCGAAGGAGAAGTCATTGGGCAGGATAGAGGGCCCCCTACCACTGCACCTCCAAAAGGGCCTGGTGATCTCCCCCCTGGGGGTCGTGCCCAAAAAGGAGCCAGGACAATTCCGGCTCATCCACCACCTTTCCTTCCCAGAGGGGTCTTCAGTGAACGATGGCCTAAGCCAGGATGCATGCTCGGTGAACTATGCATCCGTAGACGACGCTATTGATATGGTAAAAATGGCAGGGCGGGGGGCATTAATGGCCAAAGCAGACATAGAGTCCGCCTTTCGGCTGTTACCTGTCCACCGCTCCAGTTTTCATCTGTTGGGTTTCCGGTGGGAAGGGGACCTGTATATTGACAAAGCCATGCCCATGGGCTGCGCCATATCATGCGCATACTTTGAGATGTTTGCCACATTTGTAGAATGGGCACTGCACGATAGACACCCAAAAGGGGGGAAGCTCCATTACCTGGACGACTTCATGTTCACGGGTCCCGCCCAGTCACCAATCTGTGGGAGCACGTTGGCAGCGTTTGTGGAGCTTACGGAGGCGCTAGGGATTCCCCTGGCCCCAAACAAAACAGTGGGTCCTTCCACACAACTCACATTCCTGGGCATAGAGCTGGACTCCGAGGCCGGAACAGCTAGGCTCCCCCGAGACAAGGTAGAGGATTTTAGGGCGGAAGTGAGAGGCTTGTGCGGTAAGAACAAAGCAACGCTCAGGGAATTGCAAAGGCTGATTGGGAAGCTTAATTTCGCCGCCAGGGTTATACCTGTGGGTAGGGTGTTTGCAAGGCACTCATGCAGTTGACAGCAGGCCTCACACATCAGCACCATCACGTAAGGCTGGGAGCGGGGGTCAAACAAGACCTATGTATGTGGGATAAATTTCTCGCAGACTTCAATGGCATCCTCATATGGAGGGAAGGCTGGGTGACAGCCAAGCAGATAGCCCTGTTCACCGATGCAGCGCAGGATTTGGGGCAATTCTTGGCCGGAGGTGGTGTGCTAGGCAGTGGCCAGAGAGATGGCACAGAATAGGTCTCACGAGCAACATAACATTTTTGGAGCTGTTCCCCATTGTGGTGGCCATGACAATATGGAAACAGGAGCTAAAGAACATGAAACTAACACTCTGGTCTGACAACAAGGGGGTGGTGCAGGCCATTAACAGGGGGGCTGCCAGGTGCCCCGATATCTTAAGGCTAATGCGTCAGTTGGTTCAATTGCAGCTGGAAGGAAATTTGGAGGTGAAGGCCCGCCATGTCCCAGGGGTGGACAACGCGGTGGCGGACGCCCTGTCCAGGTCACAGATGGACCGTTTCAGGGAGCTGGCGCCAGGGGCAGACGAACATATGACACCTTTCCCAGCGCAACTGTGGGACCTGGGGGGGTAGACCTCTCAATCCTGGTTAACCAGTCCCTTACCCCCGACGCGGCTAGGCGCTACAGGAAGTACGCTGCAACAGTCATGGAGATAGGTGGGGTCCAGTCCCTGTCCGACAGGGAGGGGACAAGAACGGCGGCGGAGCGCTTTATACAGTGGGCATTTGCCAACAAAAAGACAAGGTCCTGGGCACAGGCACATCTGGCAGCTATGGCTCATTTTGCAAAAATCCATACGGGGGAGGACCCGACAGCATCCTTGTACCTCAAAGCGGCCATGAAAGGGTGGAGGCGGGTCGAAGGAAAAAGGGTGGACGGCAGGAGGCCTATAGATTTTGAAAAATTGGGCAGTTTGTTGGAGGCATTAGCGGGGTGCACGAAGAATGACTTTGAGCTCCTCCTTTTCCAAGCAGCATTCTCGGTGGCGTTCTTTGGTGCCTTTCGCATTGGCGAGCTAGTGGCCCCCAGGAGACAGGGGCCGGCTGGGCGCTGCATTCAAGCAGAGGACGTCACGCCCGGGCTAGCCTCAGTGCAAATAAAGCTGCGAAGGTCAAAAACCGACCAAGAGGGCAAGGGCGCGGTAGTGCAGCTGCGGTGCATCCAGAACAACAGATCATGCGCAGTATGCTGCCTGCAGAAATACATGGTGGCGCGCCCCGCTGGCGGGGGAGCATTGTTCAAGCATCAGGACGGTAGTAACCTGAGCAGGTTTCAATTTACTGCATTAATGCGCCAAGCCCTGGATAAAGCAGGGCTGCCCTCGCGAGCATTCGCTCCCCACTCATTCAGGATCGGCGCGGCAACGGCAGCATCACAACACGGCATGCCGGAGGCAAGAATCCAAGAAATGGGCCGATGGCGGTCCAGGGCCTACAAAACATATATCAGGCCGCAGCTGCTTTGAGCTGCGGATGGGGGTCGCGCCACTCACCTTGGGATGCCGCACGGCAGGGTCAGTGGCGCGCAGCATGCCACCTTGGGATGCCGCACGGCAGGGTGGCGTGCAACAGGAAGGCCAAGCAAAAAAAAAAAAAAAATGATGATGAGAAAAGGGTCTGTATGATGATCTGATATGCACCCCATTGTTCAACAGGAAAACGAAAACGCCCCCGGCTAGTGTGGGTTGTGGGCCACTCGTTCATCGCCAGGATGGGTACTTGGTGGCGGCAGACGGGCCACAGGCTTGCAGAAAGGCCCAGAGACACGTGCATACGGTGGCTGGGACAACCAGGGATGAGCTGGAGCAAGCTGACAACGACGCTCGAGCATCTCCTGGCGGACGCAGCGTGGCACCCGGACATACTGATCATCCATCTCGGGGAGAATGACTTGACATGCATGGGCAGGAGAGTTTTAAGCCACACGATGCAGGACGACCTCGTAAGGGCAGCGGCGGCATTCGGGGGAACGACCATCATCTGGTCAGAAATAGTAAGCAGGGGGCACTGGAGGGGCGCAGAGTCCCATAAAGCAGTAGAGAACAGCAGGAGGAAACTGAACATTGCGATGCACAAATTTTGCTGTGCTAACGGCATGGAGTCAGTCAGACACGGCTTGAACCACCTGGGGCGCCAGGAGCTGTATGGCAAAGATGGGGTGCATCTATCAGAGGAAGGGATGAAGATTTTCTGGGGCAACCTTTGGGGCGCGATGGCCTTGGCAGGTTGCAGATAAAAAAAATAAAAAAAAACGAACAAGCGTGGGGGGGGAGCCGCAAGAAGACGGGAGCCTCCCTGCGGCGTGGCGGAATAACGGTACGAGGGTTGGCTAACGAGACACACCGACAGGGCGGTGTGTAGGAGGAGGGCCACTCACCTTGGGATGCCGCACGGCAGGGTGATGTGGCCTGGCCAACGGAAGAGGGGTAGCAAACGGATACGGCGCTCGCGGCCCAGACCCGGCCTGTCGGCAGGGCACAAAAGGTAGCGAGTTGGGGCCTAACTCCGGGGGGAGAGGAAGCTACCCCTCCCTACACGCAGAAAAGCTTGGGTGACCAACCAAAGGGTGGTCCCAGTGGTAATTGGACCAGAGGAGAAATACTAACGAACAACAACAGACCTGGTTGGTGGGTCGGGTACTTTACGAACTGGAGGGACAACGAACTACGAATGGGGGCACGGCTTTGTGTCCAAAGAGATGGCAGTTCGCAAATAACCCAATATGACCGATGTCATGCCAGATGTATGTAACCAGAATAAAACTGCGGCCAACAACGACCACAACTGTACCATTCTTGTTGGCTAAGTTTTTGGGGATCGCCAGGGGGGGGGCAGCGGGGGGAGCAGGGGTAGAGGTCATACCGGGTAGGCGCAGTGCGAGGGTTATTGCAGAGGCCCGCCGTTCCTCCCCGGAGGGGGGGAGAGGCTCAGGGGCCGGCGCCATAACCCGCGCCGCGCCGAAGGGTGACAGGAAGGAACCGGTTTTGGGCGCCCTTGGCGACCAAAGGCGGCGGGTAGTAGCCCCTCCTGCCCACGCGCTGGCCTCGCGGCTACCACCCCCCCGCAGCCAATGGGGGGGCAAGACATGAGGCAAACCCCCCAATGGGGGGGTAGGCCTGTTCGGCGGGAAGGAAGAGATGGGAGATATAAGGGGCCGCTCTCCCAAGGAGCTCCTAACTTGGGGGAGCAGGGAGAGCGGCGCACCAACGTTGTCTCTGCAAATCCCACCCACCCACACCTAGGATACAGCAATGTCGCAGTGCTGGCTTTTTCTACCAAACAGGAGGGGAAAGGGTAGAAAATGTAAGATCTATTATTTAGGTTCTTGTTGGATACATAGGGGCTCATTTATGAGTCCTTGCGTCACTTTTGCGCCTACAGATACGTCAGAAATACTGACGTATCTGTGACTCCTTGCGACATGATGCGTCATACTGTAAATATGACACATCATTGGAGTCGCAGGGAGGGCGCAGTGAATAGTGACGCATCACTGTTTTCACGCAGTGATGCGTCACTTTTCATAAATGAGGCCCATAGTTTGTGGCAAAGAGAGGAGCACAGGTGTTATTCGTGCAACAGGTACAGTGGCACCGGGTCTTGAAGGGCCCTCTGCTTTCCAATTATGGCTGTCTTTCTCAGATATGATGCAGAAAGGTACCCTGGTACCTTACAAAAGTGTGAAGAGTACCAGCACTTCTCAGAAACAAGCAGGTACTCTGGTACAGAGTACCTGCACTTCTATTTTTCCATTTCAAGCACTAAATTATATACTCCTAGAGGAAAGCCTAGGCTGTATCATGATCCTATAATTGGTACTGTGGCGACAATGAAGGGGGTCTGCGTATTTCCAGCCAGGGTGCACACATTAACTCAATACATCTTCCCGTGGAGCCAAAAAGACACAATTACTGCCCTAAATTTCGGAGCTCTGCTGTCTGCAGCGCAGCCTGTAGTGTCCTGCTGGACACGTCACATTCTAGTGTTCCAGGGATCTGCTGTCCATACACTCAACACCCACCCATCACAAGGTCACCGGTCAGGTGACCCTGGGGTGCACGGGCCCTGGGCCAGTTCCAGTAACCCAGCTACTGTGTCTGCGTGCATTTTCCCCAAATTTGTGGGCGTAGAGCCCAGTACTTTGTACTACACATTCACTAACTGCGGTGTTTTAGAGTTATTTTTTGCGGCTGAAGGCAGCAAAAAGAAGGGCACGGATCCCTTCTGCACCGGTGCAGCTCAGAAATCGGGATCACGCCACAACTCGGGTGACGGCGCAGCGCTGAACTAGCGTCCACAGCCTTTACTTAGAAACCAGAATGCAAATTCTCTAGTTAATGCATGAAATGCAGACAGCCCAAGTCGGAGCGGGCAGTAATTCCCTCTATGTAATTCACACATTAATTCCTGAAATTCCGAGTTACATTCGCGCCCTTGGATGGTGCAGACGTAAGAGAAAGCACGCGCCGGCTCAGCAGTGAACCTCCGCAGCTGTCCATGGATCGGCCTATTCTGCCTCCACAGCGCTCCGACGGAAGCCGCGCTGCCTCGGTCTCCTGCAGGCTGTTTGTCATCTGCTGAAGGGAGGAGGGCGGCGGCGCGGCGGCTGGTGGGCCGCCCCTCGGCAGGCCGCCCCTCGGCAGGCCTCCCTGGCTGCGCAGTCACTCAGCACAGCCAGCAGGCTGCGGGGGAGCGGGCAGGCTCGGCGGGCGGCCTCGGCCGCTCTAACCCGCAGCCATCCATTACCAGCGAAGCAGCTCTCAGCAGCTCCGCAGTGCCAGCCCCTGCGAGGCGATCGATCGAGGAAGACGGCGGAAATACAGCGGGGAAGAGAGGCTCTCCGTCCATTAGGGCCGCAGCTCTGCGCCAATTAGAAGGAAAGGAAAATCATTACTCAGCAGCCAGCGGCGGGCGGCGGCCAGCCCTGAAGTGCTTGTTTTCCGTCTAGCGCCACTCATTCCTCTCAAACCTTCTCTGCTTCCCCAAGACACACATCAGATAAAGAGGGCTGGGCACGAGAGACTTAACGCCGCAATAGCAAGCCACGAGAAACGCGTGAAGCACGGCGCTGCACCGTGAACTGGACCTGAATTGTCTGATCTTGTGTTGTTTGATTGGCGCCTACGTGGTCATGGCAGGATGCAATACCAAAGACGCGCAATGTGAAATTAGGGAAGTCCTTTAAAAACTGCGGGGCATATTTACAAGCCCCTTGCGCCACTTTTGCATCACTTTTAACATGGGAAAAGTGACGCAAATGTGGCGCAAGGGGCTTGTAAATATGCCTCTGTGGTGGGGCTTATTTACAAACCCCTTGTGTCGCCGGTGCGTCACTTTTTAATATGGGTAAAAGTGACGTGCAAGGGGCTTGTAAATAAGCCCCTAAGGAGCAGATTTATGACGACTGGCGCATCCCTGCATATCAGCAGGGATGCGCCAGTTATTGTGCGCCACAGCTCCGCCACCATGGATGCGCCGCATTTACAATGCGGCGCACCATGGGGCAAAAACGGCACAGATGCGTGACGCATCTGTGCCGTAAAAGTGGTGCATTGCTGGAGTTGCGTCGCAAGCGCGACGCAGCTCCAGCAATGCTCTGGGGGGGCCCTATGGACAAAATGCTGCGTCAATCCTTACGCCTGCTTCAAGCAGGCGCAGGGTTTTGACACAGCATGTGCTCAAAAGTGACTGAGTGAATTCTTGTAGATTTCACTCAGCCATTTTTCGGAGGCGATCCTGCGCCGGAACGCCCCCCCCCCCCCTGTGCAGGTACGCCCACATGTGGCGCAAGCTTTACAACGTGACGCATCTCCCTAGATGCGTCACGTTGTAAATAGCCCGCAGCATGGCGCTGGCTTTGCGCCGCCGCTGCGTCACAAAAGTGACACAACAGCGGCGCAAAAGTGGCGCACAGGGCTTATAAATCTGCCCCTTAGTACCGCATACATTTACTTAGCTGCCAAGTGCTCGATCTCGCGTCTTGTTCTCACATCCAGCCATGGCGTTTGTCATCTATATCCGGTCCTGGCTTTCCATACAACCGTGCTTGGCGTTGTTGGACTAATCGGTTTCAGGTTTGCCTTTTTCAATTACAGGCGTAGCCAGCCTGCGTGTCACGGGATTGCTGTTGAGCTAAGACCGGGGTTGGCAGAGTGCCGTCCGTGACACGGGCCAGCTTCTAGTTAACAATATCCATCAACCCTACACAGCGTGTCACCCTCGGGATAGGCAATAGCTCATAGTCTCTTTTGCCCACTGACTGCAGGAGATCTAAATACCCACCAAAAGGGCACAAATTCGTTGTGACTTTATGACGCAGCGTGAAAACTGTGCCACATAATTGTGGCGCCCTGATGCGACTGCACATCCTGCATTCATGAAAGCTACGTTCCTATCCAGGGCGATTCAAAGTACAAAGCTGTACTAATGAAGCCTTTCAAATCAAAGTGCACCGGCTCCATTCCTTAACGCCATTAAATTATAGCCGCCTTTTACTACCCAACGCGACACCCTTGCTGATGCTTCTAGGCTGAGTAGAGTGGGCAAGTTTAAACAAATAAAAATATTTTGAATAAAGTACCCTCTTGCGTACAATTCTGCAAGTCACCAAGGGGTTCCACCAGTTGTAATGGAAAGAACCAGACAATGTGAAGTATTTCTATATTGATTTATGGAAGTCCAAAGTTACTTTCAATACCCTCATTTACATATGGTAGAGGTGCTTAACATACGTCAGTCCCATGCCCCCCCACATTGCAACTTTTCATACAGGTTCAGTTCTGCAGAATAAATGGGAAATCCTACCGTATAAATAAACAAACATTCAATGTATGTCTTGTGACAGTCAAATATGGGAAGATCAGGAAACAAATTTAAACTAAACTATAGTTTTTGCTTAAAAGTGCTTGTGTTGCACACATAGGGCCCAGTGTCCTTTTGCATCAAACCAGCATCTACAACATCATAATTGTGAAAAACAGTACATATCTACTATGCATAATTCACTTTTCCAATGTATGCCACATGCATTTTTTTGTACAATGTTACATATAAAGTATCCTGAAAGACTGATATGTATTCATCACAAGTGCCTACGACTAATGGAAACCAAGCAGGCCACTATGTACTCACAGGTGGGTAACATGAAAGGAATTTAAAAGAAAAGAGAGCATTCAGCTTAATTAGGGAAGCGCTTTACAATACCTGTTCTTTGTTGTCACTGCAGCGATCCTTGTGATGTCACCTCTCAAAGGTATCTCATTGTTGCAACACAGCTGGCAACTAACGAGAGTGACTTTTAAAAAGTCCTGCTTTTTTGTCGAAGGTTCCCATTATAAATATAGGCCTACAAGTTCCATAATGCATAGCGTTGTTGACCTCAAAGTCAGGAATGGGTTAAAGACACCCTCACAATCCGAACCCTGTTCACTTCTGCTACAAAAATGTCTGTCATCTGAGATGAACTGTAGTGCATTAAGGATTTCAAGTCACAAAGTAGTCCCTTGATCAAATGGAGGCATAAGCCCAAGGGTCACAAACCAAAAGAATCCAGACGATCACCTAAGTTTCAAGTTTTTTTGTTTGGTAACAAGCCAATTTGGGCTATACAAACACACAACACCAAAATATTTAGTTTCATTCACGATAAAAAAAAAAAAATTAACTTGGAGCAAACCATCCATTTTAATCATGTTTTCTCATTTATTAAATAAACCTCCAAAGATTATAGCTTAAACCTATATTTTCCCAGCACATAACATATGCTAGGAGTTTTGAGACTCATTTTATCTGGAACTCCCTAAATCTTGGAAGTAACAGCACTCTGTGATGTTCCTTCATAACTTTTCATGAGATATAGTGTTAAATCAGCTTGTTGGCATTAGGAACAATTCCCAGCAGTGTTGGGCTGGCCTTTTGGGTGGTCTGGTCCGCTTGAAAGATTCTCAGAAGCGTTCCGGATCATCTTCCACACCCCAAATGTCCTGGAAATGGTTAGCATCAGAAACCATCTCAATTCTCTGGATTGACTATTTTATCCGTGGAAGTCCTTTAAATTCTAAGTTGATGATATACTTTTATGTGTGGTGACCTGTGTATGAGTGATACTTTAAAAAAGACATGTTTAGAAGCTACTTAATCAGTGCATCTGATATCAGACCCATCTTTATCTGTTAGTGTTAAACTTAAAATATTTAATTGTAAGTATTTTAGCATTCCATAGGCAACTTTTATGCCTTTCCATATAGTCTTTAATTGCATACTGCGTGGAGATATCTTTTGATGTTTTTATATGATGCCGATAATTCAGTACTCTTATTTAATATTGAACAAATGTATTAGTCAGACTCAGGTGGTCTCAAAGTGAATCATGGAGAGCCCAGTGGTGTTGTGAACCCTCTGCTTTCGCAGTGTAAGCAGAGAGGGGTTGGTTTTTAATACTTCTAGTTAGTTATAAGCCGGTTCTGTCTTCAGCTCTACAGCCAAAAGCTCTTAAACAACAAAGTAAGGGAAAACAATAACAGAGATCGGGGATGTGAATTTAAACCAAGAGAGGGAAGGGAGGGCTAATATTTATTCAGGTCCAGCATATATGCCCCTGGAAATCTCTAAACAATACTGGTATGCAGTTCCTAATATAAAAACAGGTTGTTGAATAAGGTCAAGTGCTCCACATGGAGTAGGAACTCAGGAGAATTTTCTCCTTTTAGGAAAAAGGCCCTCACACACCCAGCCAGCTAGGTGTCATGCTTCATCATCGGGTCTGCTCCTACTCGGGGCGGCGCTGCAATACCCGATCAGGCGCCCGTGATGGGGCCTACTTGGCAGAGATCTTTATTCCTTAAGCCGTTGGGTGCAGTGCTTGTGGGGGCCCTAGAACTGTGTAGGTGATGGTGATGTGCAGGAAAATGTAAAATTAAAATAGGGAGAAATGGTCCATTCAAGATAATTTTAATGAAATTGGCCTCTTCCCTAATTAAAATAAACAATGCGCGTATATTCACTCTATGGTGTGAGGTTCTACGCTAGTGATAACGGTCGACATGTTTCTTGTCCTTGTATCAAGTTGATGGCAATTCTTCAGGACCAATAAGGGACTACCTACACTTTTTGGTAGTGGTCATTAACAATAATTAGTGAGAAATGACCACCGTTACAGCACCCTAAAAAGTGGTGGTACCTGTAGTTCAGAAAACAACCCTATTAGGGTCAGCGATGGACCGCAACAGTACCGGCCAGTGTAGACACTAAGGTGTAGTGTCGGTACCACTGGAAGTGGGTCGGCGTCTGTCCTACCCCTCACTCGGCCGGTCTGGTCAGTACTCTTATTTAATATTGAAAGAATGTATTAGTCAGACCCAGCTGGTCTCAGAGTGAACCATGGAGAGCCCAGTGGTGTTTTGAACCCTCTGCTTTCGCAGTGTAAGCAGAGAGGGGTTGGTTTTTAATACTTCTAGTTAGTTATTAGCCGGTTCAGTCTTCAGCTCTACAGCCAAAAGCTCTTAAACAACAAAGTAAGGGAAAACAATAACAGAGATCGGGGATGTGAAGCCAGAAATAGTAAATGAGGCCCAGAAGATAACATGATAGAGAGAAACAGGATGAGGGCTGGAAGGAATAGTGAAAGGAAGGACGGGTGAATTGAAAGGAGAAACTGTGACAAGTAGGAGGGGTGATACAGGTTAAACAATAGATACAACGGTGAAAGGACTGATGTATGGAAGGGCAACAACATTTGCATGGGAGAGTGAAATAAAGAATGGAATGATGAAAGGCTTGTTAAAGGGTGGATGGATGAACGGAAGTCTCAATGAAAGAGAGAAATAATGGCTGGGTGAATTGATAAAAGGAGGTTAAAATGATGTTTGGCTGAAAAATAATTTTGTGGATGGGAAAAGGATGGCTGAGTGGTTGAAAGCGTGAGTGGAAGGATAGATGGATGGAAGAGTGTAACGATGAAAGGGTGGATAGAACTGAAAAAGGAAGGTTGGAAATAATGGTGGAAGGATGAAAGCATGAAAAGATGGATGGATACATAAAAGCTTTAAAGGATTGAGAGATAGATGGACAGAAGGTGGGATTGAGGGGCCTCATCTAGGTGGGGCAAGGCTTACTCGCTTTGCTCACCCTATGGCATTTGAGGTATGGATTAAAGTGGGGTGTATTTGTTTTTGGCTACTCCCTTGGGCCATGTCTGAACTGGGGTGGCAGAGTGAGCTAAATAATGATGATGGATTAAACCCAGATCAGTTGACTGGTGGTGAGTGCTTGCAATGTTCAACACTCCGTCCATCATCCCCTTTGGTTTTGCTTTGTACTCCCTTGGGAGACCCTATTGCCAATTCCATCCACTACTTGCAAATTGTCATTTCTGCTATTTCTGGAACAAAACATTGCTTCCATACAATACCCAACTCACAATTTTTATTTCATAAGTTTCTCTTAATGCTTCAATTGATTTATGTAATGTGTGTGTGTCCGTTTTCCCCAAGGCTTCTCTTGCTGTCTTTGTATGACCTATCACAGATTTAACATGTTCCCGAAAGGTCATTTTGCTATAAATCACCCTCAGATAGCAATAACTGTTTACATGTCCTAATGGCTGATGGTTGAGTCTCCAGATGAAGTCCTGTTTACAGCCTCTCTTCTGGACAACCTTGACCTCTATTGTAGGTGTATTACGTTTTAAGTGAGTATCTTTACAGTATCTGGTAAAAGTGTCCAAAGCACATTGCTAGGGGTTACATCGAAAAGGATTGTATCATCTGCACAGTATAGGCTTTGTATGACTTCTTGCTGGAGTTTCAGAAAAACAGCATAACTATAGCTTTTTGGTGTATCTGTAATATAAACAGAAAATAACAAAGATACCAAAATGCCCCTTGTCTCAGTCTGCGGGTCATAATCCTTATAGAAAGAGCTCCATTTTTGTTTATTTGTATTTGGGTCCAAAATTGATCATGGAGTTCAATTCATTATTCATAAAAGAGCTATTGATATTTCCCATGTGTTCATCTTGTTCCATGAGATATTTTTGTCGACTGAATTAAAAGCCATTGTTTAATCACCATTTGCCACATGAAGTAGGAGGCATTCTTGGCACGCATACTTTTCTGGTAATACTCTTAGTAGTAAGTATCAGTCCATAGTGGAATGGTATTTTTTTAAAGACAAATTGAACCTTTGGCAGTATGTCTATGCTTTCTACCCGTTTCTCTAGACTTCTTGGGAGGTGTCGAGCAAATATGTGATATACATCATTGCTATCATTCAATATTTTCTGGTAGCGACTCGCCTCCTTTCTTCGGAATCGTGAACCGTATGATCCCTCTCAACGAGTCTGCTATGGTAATACTTATCATGACTGCATTTGTTAGTGGTACTGATAAGGAAGACAAAACGCAAGGTTATAATTTTAGGGTGTTTGCCAATATTCCATCTGGATGATAGGCGCAACAAGAATTTCTGGACCTTACATAATTTTCCAGTTCTTTTTGTGATGGTGGTAGTGGAATACTACCTCATTCTCTTATCTCTTCATATTTTGGTTGTTCTTCAGCTTGTTATCACGGATCATGTTAAGTTATTTATCTATCCTTTTAGCTTTAAGATTTAATTCAGATGTTAGAGATGTATGTATTCCGATCTTCTTCGGCCACTGGCGGTTTGGTTATCCTTTTTAATGTGCTAATAGCTTTTCCAGTCAATTTCCAAAATAATTTATGCTTCTTATGTTTTAATAGTAATATTAGTTGTCCATTATTTTTCTTTCTCTTAATATTGGATGTGTCTCATAATCCCCCGATATTGCTACCTATAGTTTTGTATACGTCACTGTTCGTTTATTGCTGTCTACCTTTTGTTAAACATTTCACTGTCAAATTACTTCTTAATAAAGAGGATTGAAGGTCTTCTGCAAATTGATTATACTTTTCCAGCAGTTTGTCTGATTACCTTACACAGAGCACCAAAACTATGTACATGACCTCACACCAAACAACACTACACTACCCTCAGCATACTCAGCTATAAGACACAAGTTGCATCTTCTGCACAAGACCAGAATGAACACACAGCAATGCGCTAGTAGTAGTACGTTTTATTGTTTGAGCTTATAAATATGTCATACAATATAAAAAGACAGTAACAATCTATTAAATTAATAAATTTGAAATCCACAAAGTTAATACATTGAAATTTTACTATGCAATGTGACTACTAAAGTAGCAAGTGCATGAATCCAGTGCTTTGATCAACAATTCATCACATTGAATTAAAATAATTAATAGTGGAAAGCTTTGAAAATCAGACTAGCATACTTATAAGAAAACATTTGAAATCCACAAAATTAACACACTTAGGATAAACTAGATTGATACAAAAGGGCCTTCACTTTACTATATGCCTGTACAAAAATGTTCAGGATAACTGAACATAAAAAAATTGTTAACTGCCGAATAGCTTGTAAACATAGTACAATCATGCCCAGATCGTATATGACCTGCCCTCAGTTTCTGCTATAGTGCTGAGTGCATGAATCCAATGGTTTGATTATCAATTCATCACAACTAATTAAAACAAGCATTGGCATAGCCAATAGGTCTCGCCTTTGGGACCTTATAAGTGCATAACTAAATACTTATAAGGTCCCAAAAGCGAGACCTATTGGCTATGCCAAGCGGCTGTGAAAGTGATTGCGATCGTGATCACGCTCAAACATCAAAGCGGCCGTGCGGTCGCTAAAGTGAAAGTAATCGCGGTAAAGCGCGGCACGCGCACCCGCGCACATGCACTGTAGCTCTAGGCTGGCCTGGTAGCACTATTTGGAGCCCTCTCAATAAGTCTCGCCAGACCAGCGCATGCGCTGGGTCAGACGAGACCTAAAAATTAATAGATCTGAAATAAACACTAACATACTAGTAAGTCTATGGCAAACTTTTCCGATTGAGCCTAAAATTCGCCATATATCCCATCTTGAGAACTCAATGCTATTTAAGAATAATCCTAACCAGTTCCATAACACAGAACCACGATTATTAAAACATAGTGCATAATATTTCCGCAGCAAGCATCTCCCGCACAGGCTTGTTCTTGACCCCCTCTTTTCCTCCTTGATGTGTGTGCTTAATAGGACTTAATTGGTCCAGCTTGTCCGCTTTAAAGGGTGCCCCTTGTCAATCTCCAGGCTGCATAAATATTTTCGGCAACCGCCCGGCCTATAGACGGACATGGTAGCGGACTACAGGGAAGATGTCGTGGCTGTTATATTGTGCCTTATTTTGTGCTTGGTAAATAGCGGCCTAAGATGTATTTTCCTTGCTGATAAAGATTTGGCACAAAGCTGAATAAAATGAAGTGTGTTTCTTCTCTATTTTGTTTGCAATCATATTTAGTAGAGGATGCGTCGTGTCTTTCGCATCTTTTGGTAATTGTTTTAATCTGTAAAATACAGAGGCAAAATTTAATAGAGTTATCTTTTCATACCTGGAAATAAATTACCCATATAAAATTCCAATAGCACAGTTGGTACGATTGTTTAAAACTGAGTAAGCCAATGGCTTCCTTCTGCTGAGCTGACATACGCCCAATCAATCAATCAATCAATCAATCAATCAATCAATCAATCAATCATTTGTAGAGCGCACTAATCACCTGTGAGGGTCTCAAGGCATTTAAGTAGCTGTGCTGTTGTGTGGGTCATTGCCTCTGTTTTTTTTAACAGTCTTTCCATCCTAAAATCAGAAGAGTCTTAAAAATATGATTTTACCAAGATAGATAATTCACTCTATCATTCCTCCATAATTCATAGATAGCTTTTTGATAAATTTCCAAGTCGTGCTGTGTCCAGATTCGCACCCAGTATAAAATCGGTTAAAGAGCCAAGAGTGATTTCATTGACTTCATGCCCAGTTCAAGGCTGAGAGCATCCATTTGGGTACTTGGCCCAGACAGAGAAGACCGCATACCTAGTTACTTTGGACTTTTGTGCTCCCAAACTTCCACACCAAATGTGCTAGCTGCCACAGCTTTACACTGATAGGCGCTGATTGCTGGAGCAACTAGTCTCCTTCCACACTTGAGGAAAAATCTATGAACTGCATTACTATTGTGGAGCAGGGTACCTTTGGATGCTTGCTCGGACCAGGATAATTTATCATTGAATATGATCCTCAGTTAGTCAAAAAAATGGACTCTGCTCAGGTAGTACCGTATTTTGGAGGTAGTCCTCAAAGGTTCCTGCTATTCTCTATCATTAATTTAGTTTTCATTTTATCTATCACAAGGTTTTTCTTGGGGCAGTGTGTCTCCAAACAGACCAATGATTTATGGATTGCCAATTCGGTGCAGGAGAAGAGAACTATATCAATGCACTACAAACACAAAATCCTTAAAGAACTTCCAATCCATATACACTGCATGGTCTGAAGCCACAAATATCAGACTTTAGCCCAGACTTCCAGACAACACAATGAACTCATGTCCCCCACAGCATCTCACCTCTGAGGATAGAAATGTTTGCAAAAATATCTATGTATGCACACACCATCACTCTCTGTCATCACATTAACATCACATTGCGCCTCATTCCACAACACATAACAGCAATGGGTTACCAGATGAACACCACACAGATCATTACACCAGTGCGCATCACCCCATCAAGACATAACTCTAAATGACTCAAAACCCTGGAAAAGTCATCACAAAATCACAGACCCCATCAAGACACCACAGAATAACACTCAATGCCACATTGTGGTGCTGCTCTTTATACAACCCTACCCCAATGAGAGACCAAATATTTTAGCAACTCACCACATTGATGTGTTTCATACAACACCTACCCTTCTCAAAGCACCATACAACAGGCACCATACAACAGAGAAAAATACCACTCCTCACTGCTCAACACCAGCAACTCCACACCAAATCACGTTGTAGCCCTTCTGCAACAAATGACACCACTCCAGCAATGCCATGCCAATGCATGCCTCACTCCTTTGAACCACACCGCAACTCGCCCCTCACTTAGAACATTACACCACTCATCACCACTTCATACTGGTCCACACAGTAACAACACCAAATGCCGTACAAGATCACCAATAAACACCTCGTCACAGTGTTGTATGCAGTACAATACCAAACCCCCTCAACATACCACCATTCAATACCCCTGCACCCATACAAGATACCACTCCATTGAACACCCAACTTCTCTGCTTCACACTGTCAATGCATACCATACCATCCATATATGACCCCTTCTTCTACATATTACTCCACACCCAATCACACACATGCCAGCATAAACAGATACTATCACAACAATGCATCTACTGTGACCCACAACCTGAAGATTATCAGTGGGTTCGACACTAAAATACCCCACTTTCTTCTTGCCCTCCTTCTAACTTTCTACTCAAGTCCTCCTTCCCCCTCATGCATAAATCTTCTTCTTTCCTCATACCCTTGCCATACTCTTGTTTTTTGCTCCCATAATCCTCTGACACCACACCCCCTAATTTCCCTTCACTTTTATCATCCCTCTTCCCAACCGCCAGAGCTTTGATGGTCTTTCTCACACCAAAACATACTGCATAATGCCTGACAACACCCTCAACACACAAACACACACACCCACCTCACAAACTATTTCGATACCCCCAAAAACCAGCATGCAACGCGCCACAAAATCTCCTTATCCCCAACCACATTACACTCAACTTTGCCAAATGCATAACACAAGACCTGAAACAGGATAGTCTGCCAAGATACCGCTCACAAGATGAATCAACAAATTGCTGCATCACATACAGAAAAACTTAATAGGTAAAAGTGAGATCCTGTACCCAGACTCTGCAGTAGAAGGCGCTGGGTCTATTGGCTAGATAACCATGTTGCAACACTATAGTAGAATCAGGCGAGAAAATCAATATCCGTCACAAGATCTGACTGTCCACTTTCCCTGCAAATGAAATGAGTCACATGGACAATTCCCTGGGAGAAGTCAACATAGCCACTGCAAGACACATGAGAACTATGAGTCTTTGGGAAAGGGCACAAAGAGCTGAGAGCAAGAGTTTGAGGTTGTTAGAGGTAATGATAACATGTCCTTGGGACACAATGCCATGGTGTCTCACAGACCTGGAACACTTGGAACAGGTGAATCCATTTCTGAACAAATGCTGACCAGAATTCTTATCACATGAGTGATCGGGATCCACTAAACTAAGGAGAAGAAGCTGGTAATTGAACGGTCAACCACTGCCGTATATAAATAACCAGAATAAACTAAGAGTTCAGCCTGCTCTGGTCCATCAAACTTAAGGAAGGAATGACACAACCTGTACTCCGCATTACGACTAACCTAACACACATCAACCAGGTCAATACTCTTCTCCTGCTTCTCTCCTAGAGATCAACTCAAAAAACACCTACCTATCTGACTAATGTTAATTGGATTCAAGACCACCCTCTCAAGACAGTTTCAGACACATACCAAACTCACTTATGTTTAGATTGCAATAGTGCAAGATCCAAGCCCTATAGACCCCACTCTGTACACCATATTCAAAGCCACATTCACCCAAACCACGGGACGTCAACCGACCCCTTCTATGGAATGATCCACAGACAAACCCACAATCACAAATACATCTGCTACTCAAAACAACAGGAGACCAAATAATGGGTGAGTGTTACACTAAATTAAAGCTGCGTAACATGACGTATAAAAAGTATGTCTTACGGAGTGTGTGTAAGGGCTCCCATGATATTTATTCCTTTTTTGCTTCTTAGTATCACCCACAAGTGGACTTCCATAGCATGCTTGTTATCTATGGATGATGATATCGTATCTGATCTATCACCCACAGGATTGCAAAAACCTTCGGAAAAAATAAATATATGCTAGACAAAAACATTATTACAGTGAAGACGAAAAGACAAACAATTTGTATAGGGATACACATTGTAAATTTAAAAATAGGTTATGTTTTTTTAACAAAGTTGAGGCCGTTCCTTTGTGCTATTTTGAATGTTATTTATTTTAATCGCACACATGAGAAATGCTAAGCAAGTGGTCATCACACTGTCCATTTTCTTTATATTTATTGTGTCTGCTTGGTGCTCTTTATTTCCTATAGGTAGGCACAGAGCCGCTTTATGGGTGTTTTAGAGGAAAGGACAATCAAATTAAATGTAATGTGAGGCTAGTTTTTTTGCACGATACTTTAACCCTGAAATGGGAGTCCAACTGCGGTTATTACTAATCAATACCTGATATGAGGACAGATTTCCTTGGTCAAGCTACTGGTGCAAGCAGTATTACAGCTTCAATTATTGTACAGTTGTGCTCGTTGCAGGGTAGCGCTTTGGGTCGGAAAACTTGTAAAACTGTTAAAAGAAAACACTTAGGGGCATATGTAGAAGGGCATTGCGCTACCGGAAAGTCACTTTTACCGACGTTCCTGTGGCGCAATGCCCTGCTCCGTATTTACAAAGTGGCGTTAATCCACTTTTTGTTGCTTAACGCCAATTTGTAAATACGGTCGCTTTCACGCAGGTATCTGCATGAAAGGGGCTTGTAATGGGTGTTGCTGTGGGCGTTCCAGCGCAACATCCACTGCTTTTTTATGCTGCCCCAGATTTACATGGATCTGTAAATCTGAGGTAGCGCCAAAAACGAATGCCTTGCGAAAGCAGGCATTTGATTGACACAACGAGGAGAAATACCTTTATTTCTCTTTGTTTTTGCTTTTTCTATGTGTGCTGCATTCTGCAGCACATATAGAAAGAGCAAAACGCTATTAATGATTGATTTTGTGCACGAATAATCATTAAAACATTGCAGCACTCATAGAAGTAGCAAATCGCCATTATTGATTGTTTATGTGCAGGAAGATACACCTTCATGCACATAAACAATAATCCCTGCAAAGCAGGCAGCCTTGCACTATGGCGCTAGGGTCTCTGTGTTGGCGCTAGGCAGCTATTTTTAGCGCCAGCGCAAGCGAAAACACAGGGGTGCGCCGTATTCTTCCAAATACGGCGCATCCCTTTGTTTCAAAAATGGTGCAGCGCAGGCGCTGAACAATTTGCCAAATCCACGCTATGCCATTTTTCTTGTGCATATGCCTCTTGGTTTCATTTCCCAGTATTAATGAATTGAATAGTCTAATCTGGGATTACAACCACTGGATGGGGGTTCTAATGAGTGCTAGGTGTAATTTACACAAGAGATGTATATTGCTGAAGACTACGGTGTTCTTTCAAACTATAAAAAAACTTTTTTTTCCTTTTGTGGTGCCCATCAAGAAGAAGGACCGATTATTGAAGAAATTCATTTGAAATTGGGAAAGAATAATGTTTCTAAAGGTTCTGTTTGACCAGGGTATGGGTTGGTGGAAATAATAGTTTATGGGAGTAGAAGGCAAAAGTAAGAGTTTATGTTCTGTAAATATACGGGTAAAGGAAACTGACAGATTAGTACACATATTCTAAGAATGACATTGCAAAGAGAAATTCTTGCAACCAAACCAATTAACTGGAGAAATGATGAAACAATGCCCTTTGTAGTGTGATAGGTAGACTCAGCCAGATGACATTGCTCCCCAACTTCACGAGAGACCTCAAGACATGGCTCTTCGATAGACCTCCTCCTTGATGGACAGAACCCTGACCCCCCACCCCAGCGTCTTGAGACCCTTACCAGTGAGTAGTCGCACTCAATAAACCCATGATTGATTGAGGGGGTGCTATTTTACATTATTAGCATTTCTACAGTGCAATTCTAGCATCTGTTTGACACTGTAGCAGTCTCAGGGTCTCATTAGGAATTAGGCAGTAAAAGAAGTCGTAAAATCCGTATTCAATGCTAGCCGGTAAATCCGTGTGTGTTTCACAGAATTACACGTTTTTTATGTGTACTGCAGTTTAATTTTTCTTGCATGTGGAAAAACTACCTGTAAAATCCGGGAATAATACTGTCATCTTTCTTTATACCTGACTGCACATGCGGTCTTTTATCTCCCATTGTATGCTCATGCAGTTAATGATTCCACATTACCTCCTCGTCCATCTTCCCCGATCCAGTCCTTACCTGTGAGATCACATCTCCTCACAGATATTGTTCCCTAGCCATCTTCAGAATACTTACCCAACATGGCCGCCATTACCTAGATGCCACTATTAAGGGGAGGTAGTCACTTTACACTTTCTGTTATTACTAAGCAGAAAAACATAATTACAAAAGCACTATAACCAGTCCCTTTAGGGTCGGGAGGGTGGGAGCCCTAGGCCTGTTTTGGGTAAGCTTTGGATTCAGAATGATAAAGATTAGTGGTAAGTAACCGGAGCATGTGCGCATATTGGTTTTCCATTGCATTTAAAGAAAACCACATTCCTAATGAAGAATGAGGTTTTCTTATGGTTTTCAAATTCGCTCATTGTATTGGCGTATAGCCTCTGCAACATGCGCTGTACGCATGTATTTTGATTTTTGTGCTTCACACACGGAAGGAGGAGGCATAGCCTTGCTTCTTCACTTCAGGTCGCCAGTGCGCGATGAGGACACCAGTTTGTTCACAGGCCATCAATCTGTTGTAGCACCAACACACTACCAACGATGTCCTTATTAAAAACATATTGACCTGCCCTGTCCGAGCCCATCAATAAAAACAATTTGGCAGCATGTACTGACTGTTGCAAGGTGCCCTCACCAGCTTGAGTGACAGCAGGCTGCGGGCCCTGCGGACCATTGACCTGTCACTGCCACCCCAGGTAAGGCGAGAAGGAGGCTGTCCCCTCCCTTGTGTGTACTTCATGCCAGAAAGAACTTTAGGGCACTGCAGGCATTATGACGTACAAATATAAACGTCACAAGTGCAGCCCCTATGTACAGCTCATTGTTTCTGCCAGCTCAAAGGAGGCAGATTGAGAATGCGGTTACTTCATGGAAGACTTTGGACCTTTCATTATTGTCCGGGAATTTGTTAATATGCAGAAAAATGGTGAAGACATAGAGTGAAAGCGGGCACAGCTCAGTCCACTGACACTTTAGTATGTGTGAAAAAGGGTGCCTTATTGAAACAGGTGTGCATCACAAGGAAATTCCCAGGCCTTACAAAACTAAAACATCACTATACAATTTTGTCACCTACTATTCCTACTCCCCATTCCTAAGGTCTCGCCCCCACATAACATACCCAGAAAGTATCTACGTCATGACCTACTGCACTCCTGTGATTGTAACACTTTTAATTTCCCCTCCTGTTTAACAGTGAATCTATTAACGTCTACTAAACAGAACTTCCTATTATGTAACCTTTAACCTCCTGTCTCGGTCCGGTGTGAGCTTGTTCACACCCTCCCTTTCAGCCTGGTTCACCTGTGGCAACAACAATTACCTTATCTAAAGCTCTGCAAACCTGTGGGCCTACCACCACCAGAAAAAAGCACTTAGGTTGGCTCTTTCTGCCCCCCACCTCCAATGCCCCCCCTCCGAATGTTCCACTCGACCTATTCCTTTGTCCCTGCAAAAACATTGCATGTCCCTATTAATTTTCCTCATCGCTTTATCTATTGTTGCCTGGAGGAAGCTGGTTCTGTATGTGCTATACCAAAGTATGGTATAGTGTGCACAGAGTCCAGTGGATCCCCAGAGGCTTACAGAGGCTTACGTAAATAATACTAAAAGTTCTGTTTGTGGTAGTGTGGTCAAGCAGTTAGGCTTATCAGAGGGATGTGTTAAGCATTTGTTATACACACTCAGGCAAGAAATGATTACACACACTAAAAGACTGAATCCAAGCCCAATTATTTTGTATACAAAGTTATTACTTTGGTATTTTATTTTAGAACCAAGAGGAACTCAGTTGCAGGTAAGTAACAGTTTCAAGAATAACTATACTTTTCAAATACAGTGGGTATTGTGTTGTAAAGGCGTAGAAGTACTTTACAGGAGTATTACAAATATTTTGGCAATGTCAATCAAACAATAGCAACTTAGCAAAGGTACCAGATAGATATTTTGTGCAATAGGAAGAAATGCAATGCAATCCTATGAAAGAAAAAGAGTAATGCACATTTATAGGTAAGAATTCGACTTACACCTCCAGTCTTCGGGCGTTTAGACCAAAACCGGGCAAGGTTCAGATCAAGGTAGATACTGCACCATGAGCGGCACGGGGACCGCCTGGTGCAGAGGTCACTGGGCCCAGGGTTAGTCAATAGAGACTAGAGGGGACCCACGAGAGGTGCAATTTGCAGGTAAGTATCAGCGGTTTCAGGGCACAGGCCCCGGGATTAAAGCAAGCACAGAGGGGGGCCACAAGGTAGCACCAACCAAAGAACACAAAAGGCACAGGGGTGGCCAGGTGCAGTGTGCAAATCAACGTTGGGTGTCCAATGCAAGTGAATGGGGATCTCGGTCGCACAAAGAGGCTGCCGGCTCAGACCAGGAGGCTGGATGAAGATGACCACCGGCTGATGGACAGTGAAATACTAGATGGCAGTGGATTAGTTTGTATTCTGTTTTGGCTCTTAAACGTTGGATATGACCACTGGCATGATGCTATTTAATGATGGTAATTGTAACTGTGTGAAGCAATAAAAATTGTTTTTGCAAAAAAAATGGGGACCCTTTCGTGAAGAGGCTGCAGGCGTTTTCGTGGAGTCTAGGAAAGGTCAGCCACCAATAGAGTTGAGGTCAGGATCACTGGGGAGACTTCACCGAACAGATAAACCACTCAGACTCAGTCCATGGGCATCGGGTGCAGGGTGGACAGGAGATGCAGATCCGGCTGGATCCTGAGTCCTTGTAATTGGATTCTTCTGGACAGGGCCGGTGTCCTCGGTAGATCTGGTGCCCGTAAATACAGGATGTTGGGGCGTTACAGGTACTGCCAGATGATAGCCAATGGGCTATTTGCCTTTAGGATGACTACGCCCTTTGTATTTCCCTTCCCTTTGGGGAGGGGACATCCCCTAACCTAATTGGCACAAGTTGGAGGATTTTCTATGGAGGGGGTCACCTCGGTCCAGGGCACCTTAGGGAGGCACACCTCTCCTGATTACTAATTTTCCCGCCGACCTTGCTGCCAAAAGTAGGGTTTGGTCCGGGAGCATGCATCTCCACTAGCTGGAGAGGCCTTGGCTAGCATATCAAATGGCAGGAAGCCTTTGAGGCTCACTACCCTGAATGCTGTTCCTGCTTGAAATGTGAAGCACCTCCACCCAGAGCAGCCTTTGTCTCTAACCCATGAGAGCACAAGGGCTCCCACCTATTGGGTCAGAAACATAACTTTGTGTGGCAGGCTGGTGTAGACCAGTCAGCTGGACACAAAGGAGTTAGTTGTTTTTCAGGGGGCATCTCCAAGATGCCCTCTAAGTGCCTTTGGTAATAAATCCAGCACTGACATCAGTGTGGGTTTATTATACTGAGAAGTTCAATACCAAACTTCTTAGCATTCAGTAAAGCCATCATGGAGCTGTGGAGTGCATAATGACAGACTCCCAGTAGCTCTGGGAAGCTCACAACTAAGACAGAAAGATACAGCGTGACCTCCTTGAAGAACCAGCAACAGGTTTGTTGTTCATCTAAGGTATCTGGGCTAGAGACCACTGCAAGAAACACCGACGGGCACTTCTAGTGATAACACAGATTAGCTAAGGGCTACAGCAAGGGATTGGCTAACAGTGATTAGTTCTATCACTCAGTCTGTTTTTTTTTATAGTTTTATCTATACTCATTATCTGCTCTAGATTAGAAAGTTGATTTTAATAAAGTCTTAAAATATATATTGGGTGGATAATTGTGAGTGTTTAGCCATGGAGAAAGGAGTTTCGGAGCTCACTAACAAACTACTAATCCTGTACATCTCACAAGACTAATCGTTGCCCAAAACACACCCTCCTCATGTAATGCGCAGTTGTATGTGGGTTGCAGTCCACTAGTTTCCCTATCTCAAGTTGGTAAATTGGCAATTGATCCGTGCCCGGGCAGGAAGGATCTAAAACTGGGCTGCATTTAGCAGAATATTGTACAAAATGCATCCTGGCTCCTGGCTGTAGGACTGAGTTTTGAGTATCCCTGGGTGACACACACAAGACTTTACGAATAAATAGTAATAGCGGAATCATCTGCTGTAATATTGGATTCACCCCTCTGTTTGGAGAAAAGCTCCCTCTCTGCTGAAGGGTTTGTCAGGCCTTTAATTAATAAAAGGTATTCTCCATTCAAATTCCTTTTTTGAATCTCACTCTGAGCCTGTTTAACAATGGCGGCACCACCTATTATGATAAGGGTGAAATTTAGGTCACCTGTAACACAACACCTAATGAGAAAGGGGTTTCCCTGAGGCATCTGTAAAGTACTTGTTGTCATAAATGAACATGCTGCATACTTCCTTGAAATATTTTACTCATGGGTGGAATCTGATCCTGTAGATCCAAACACTAGGTCCTTTCATACCTATAAAGCTGCCCCTATGAACTTTATAAAAACCTATAAATCCAGATATGGTATTGGAAGCACCAAATTAGTTTGGTGGAAATTTACGAATTTCAGTGGCAATTATAAGAACGGGCACACAGGGAACCTGGGGGCTGCTTGGCCCATGATGGAAGGTTAGATTCTGCATCCGTATGAAAGAAATTTGAAAGCTTTGGCATTAAGACATTTTCTAAAAGAGTTAGTGACATATATAGGCAAGTTCAACAATACATTCTGGTGTATTGGTTCCTGCTGCTGCTCAACCACATTCTCAAGTGCTGACAGTTAGTCCACAGGCCGTTAATGTGATCATGTACAAAGTGCCCACAAAACAAGATGTGATTCCATTTTGGATTGCTTACGGAAACCAATAAATTGTGGTCTATCATTACACTACACACCAGGACAAAGATAGGATGCTAAGAATGTGTGTTCCATTTGGTAAGCACCCACTCGTAGAGGAGTATAATACTTAGGAATTTTTTTTTGCTGGTATGTACACTACTACATATAGCAGTCCCTCACTGGCGGTGTTATCGGAGGTATTAAAATAAATACAGAACGAGCATGGAGCCGCTCCATCTGTTGATTTAGGTATGAAATTGATGGAAAATTTTGAAACTGTCTCTCTTATAGTTCTCAGTATCATTTGAGGGGAAGTGGTGTTTCTTGCAGTGTTACTTTCACTAGGTTGAAGTCTGAATTGGAATACTTTATTCCCTGTCGACTTCCTGTCCTGCAGGAACTACACATCTCTTGTTGATACAGTTTCTTGCAGTGTGTCAGCTCTTATCCACTATTCCCATTCATGATCATGAACATGAGATTTCTAAAAATATTTCACTACTGTATACCTCCGTAGTGCGAGATACCTTAGGTTCTTGATCTGCAAAACCGCAACTCAAAACCAAAAATGAGTCTGAGGTTTCTAGTAGAGAAAAAGCACTGGAAACTAAGAAATAAGCAGAAAGCTAAACAGAAATCCAGGACTGGATCTTCTCTGTAGAAGGAGTCCAGTAGGGGTTGATACAATTTGAGGGACCATAAAACAAATGATAAAGCTAGATCGGGATCAGTTTTCTGATAGCCGTTCTTCATATTCTTTGCAGAACTCTGGGGGAGTTGAAGGACAGAAAGGAGTGGATGAACTGATTATAGCAGTAAGGACAAGTACGTAAGACAAAGAAGTGAAAGAGAGGCAGCATGCAATGTTGACGTTTGCCTGAAGAAATAAGAGAAAAAGTTAGAATAAAAAGCTTGTTTTGGGGAAAAAAAAATAAAGATGCTTGACTGACAAAGATAAAGCATCTCTCAACAACTGTGCATACTTCTGTGGAAGAGAACCTGGGCACTCGCACTTCAGGACAGTGCAGAATAGATAATTATAGTTCCCCAGACTCTCAAAGAGCATTTGTTGCTGACTCCAACTGGAGAATACATACAGGTTGAAACACTGGAGGGACAAGTAAGCTCTTCTGATAGGGTTTATGATGTAGAACTACAAATTGAAGTGGAGAAATTGCACAAAAACAAAGTTGTATTCTGGTCACATTTGTCAGTCACCTATGAAATCATTCTCACAGGGTGCGATTGCCTCCATCATTTATAGGGGATGCTTCTAATAGGGAGCTGGTAAAATGGTGGGCATTTTCCTCCTGAGTACCTCAGGAAAAAAATATGCATGTGCATGGGCCATGCAACAGGTTCAGACATTGTATAGAAACCAAGCTGAGTGGGACGAAGATTCTCTACCACATGTGATCTCCTTATGGTCTGAGATACAAGTTCAGGCTCAGTATCCCAAGCCAGAAGTAAAGCAGAATGTAAATGCTATCTTAGATAAATTATACAATCATAGTGAAGTAGTGTCTTGTTATTCATCTATGAACACTCCACTTTTACAATTGTTGAAGTCAGACAATTCGTCAAGAATATTTTGGGATTCTCTAAGTTTAAATGCACACAAAAGAGCTTTGCAAAACTCTCACAGTTCTGGGCTGATGACAAATTTAGCAAGGCAAAAATACAAAACAACTTTAGATAACTCAAAAGGGTTCTTGAGTTCAAATATTGTGCCTGGCTCACAGTTTCTAATCACTTTCTCATTCGACAGATGTCAACATGCATATATGAAATTGCATTAGGGGTATGAGAATAATCCTGGGGGGTTTTTGCAGCAAGAAAAATGGGGTTCTTGCAAGAAGATTCAGAGGTGTTATCATACATTGCTGACTTCTAGATCACAGATGATGATTTGGCAGAACACCTATATAGGGTGGACAGAACAGTGACTCCTTTAGCCTGGCATGGGTATAAAATAAACTTTAAGAACTCTAAGGTGTGTGCCCACCCCCATGCCGATTTCTACCATATGGTTTGGTCGTGCTCTGCGATCCAGAGATATTGGGAATTGTTAACCCAAGACCTGACGGGTGTCTTGGGGTGGGAGGTGCCTCTCGCTCCTATACATGTTCTGCTGGGAGTCTCTGACGGATTGGACGGCTCTAGGGCAGAGAAACGTTTCCTTAACACAGCACTGGTGGTCGCCAAGAGGGACATTGCTGCGCATTGGTTGGACACTGCTCCTCCCACTCTAGGGCGCTGGCGCCGGCGGGTGGATTGGTGCACTGCACAGGAGCGGCCTCTATACGTGGCCAGAGGATGTCCTGAGAAATGTCATCGTATGTGGGGCAAATGGGTCGGGATACTCGATGATTGAGATGGTGTGGTCCTCTCTTCAGGCCCACGTGGATACGCTTTTAGTGATTTCCTTCTGTAATCTTGCTGTCACTGAGATGTGTTTTTCTCCCTATTCTGATGATGCATATGTGGCTCTGAATGGTGCTGTTTGTTCCTACCTACAAAACTCAATAAAATTGGTTGTCAAAAAAAAAAAAGAACTCTAAGGTGTGTATCTTAATGTGATCTTCCTTGGATATGAACTATCCATTGAGGGTAAATGATTGCTTTAGGACTTCCCACAGTAATGTGCTACTTTACAACCTCCAAGTACAATGAGATGGTTGCAAGCCCTTATGGGGTTTTTGACCATTGGAGGAGTTTACTGCCCATATCATATTGAGCAGCTTAAGCACATTCATAAATTAATTGCTACATTATCTGAGAAAAATTGGACAAATACACATGCTGCTATTTTACGTGGCCTGCAAGCAAACATGTTAGAGGTGAGATACTTACAGATGTGGTACAATTACACAAACCTAGTGATATGTGTTGCTCCTAGCACTTCAGGCTACACATATGTAGTCTACAATGAGGGACAGACAACTCCCATAACATACATATCAGGCCTATATGCTACTGCAGCCGAACAATTTACTCCCTCATTGAAACTTCTCAAGGTGGTACAGACGACCATTTTGAAAGAACATTTTCTGGGATAGGTAAAGCAAATAGGCGTGGTTTCCCCATTACTTATGCTTGAGGTGGTCTCCACAGCATACGTTCAAACATTCGATGTTAAGGCACTTTTGGATGCTATATTTGCTCTGGAAATAGGACTGATATACGTGCATCCATTTTGGCTGAAATGAAACAGTGTGGTTGACCGAACCACCCGAGCAAGCCTTGACTGCTGGAGAATTGTATTAAGGATTTTTGTGGTTCTATAACCTGCACAGGGTTCAGAAATCACTTAATTCCTTGCCTGGAGAAGTTTTAGAGGACCAAACCTCATATCACATGGTTTTCAGCATTCCATTGACTGTATCTGACTTCGATCTCCCTGGAAGGGTGGCAGAGTAAAAAGCTAATTCACCTGACTTGGTTTCATAATTGTATCTGTTACAGAATATTAAAAAAAACTAGAGAGACTCTCCCCAATAAAAAATAATCTGCCACTGAAGATAAAACTGCTGACGGGTGCCGGAGCTAGTTTAGGAACACATCCTTGACAAGCAAGTCTTTGGACCATCTTACACACCACCAATTCACACTGTAATCTTGCCATCTGTTCCTGGTACAAAGAAAATCAGAAAAGTGTCTACTGATCATGCTGAAAAACGCTATGTGGCTGATTCTGTTCAGCAGACCCCCACCAACATCAAAGTGCCTCCAATAAATAATGTACTTATTCTGGAAACTCCTCAAGAAGAATACAGCTGTGTTGAAATCATTGACACTCTTCAAGGGACTGATGAGCCTGCTGTGTCTCCAGCTTTACAATCATCATCAACTGCTAACCCAAAAGTGATACAAGCTTTGGGCCCAATTCACAAAGGTAAACTGAGACGAAAGTCTAACTTTACGACTTTCGGTATTCACAGAGGGCATTTACGAGTAGTGAAGTTGGACCTTTGTCTCAGTTGAACTTAAGTTTTGGTTTTAAGTCTAACTGAGACCAAAACTTAAGTTAAACTGAGACAAAAGTCTAACTTTACTACTCGTAAATGCCCTTTGTGAATACCGAAAGTCGTTTAAATTAAGACATTCGTCTCAGTTTACCTTTGTGAATCGCGCCCTTTGTCATTAACAAATTAACCTGCTGTAGCTTCAGCAATGATTGGCAACTCTGCAACTGCAATCTTATGTGTACCACTGAAAGAATCTACATCAATTGAAATGCTGCTACTGAAAAAAAAATCCCCTATCTGGAAGTGAGCCTGATCCAGACCCTGAAATGGGAGCTAGTTTTCCTCTGTCCCTCAAAGAAACATAAGAAAAAAACACTTATATGATGAACCGACACTGCAGGTTAATCTACCTATTGCTGGGGCAGTGACCAGTTTATCATCCACCATGGTCCTCCATTTGGATCTTTGCTGAAATATCATTATTTGTTTTTGTGGCTTATAATATTAATTATAATATTGCAGCTTGTGCATTGTCACTATCTTCCTGAAAGTTCAACACCTTCTCCGGTGGTTCAGGAACTGTGGAATCTTCTCACACAGCTAAAAGGGTTTACCATGCTATCAACATCACTGTGAACCTTTTGCTTGATTGTGTTCTATGGGAAAAGGTGCCTTAACAATGTTTGGACCCTAATGAAATGATTGAAGTTCCTTACGTTTTAAGCATCTCATTGTATCACATCACTCCAGGTCCTTTTGCAAGGTTATGGGATATATATGCTGTTTAACAACTGATGAGTGACCTGAGTTTGTATGCTTTTTTGGACTATGAAGATCTGTATCTTGAAAATTATCAAGAGCTGTTCTGTTTCTATCCTTGTGGACAGCATCATCACTCCAGGTCCTTTGCAAGTTCATAAGTCAATAAACAACTGATGAATGACTTGAGTTTGTATGCTTCATTGGACAATGAATATCCAATCCGTAATGCATAAAATCATCAGTAGCTGTTCTGTATCCACCATTATGGACACCATTACTTTCATCAATCTAGCTGCCTGAGGGATTTATTCAATTTTACACCGTGGGAGCATTGCAGACTCCTTACTGATTAATAGTCCTAAAAGTTTTCAGAAAAATATTTTCCTGTTTTAACAGTAATGCCAGATTGGCCCAATCCACAGTTTTGTTTTTTAATTTTCAAGAACCTGCAAAGTTTTTTAAAATGTTGATTACTCATCATGGATGTATCTATTCACCACAGTTTGACTTGTTTTTCAAACAAGGAATACATATTGGAAAGAACATATTAATGGAAAAAGCATTTGGGTAACTTAATTTTGGCAAATGCATCACACTGTTACCTTGATCTGAGTATGTATGATTCCCTAGAGAAATTACATTTTAAAATAGGACTGAGCAGCAAACAACTTCCATAAGATTTGTGTTTCTTTAAAACATTTAAATCACCATCACTTGCTAGAATTAATTTGACACATTTTTCTAATTGGATTTAGGAAAAAACAATTGATTATAATGGTTTGAATCAAATGGTTCAGAATAGAAGTAACACTTTTACATTGTTTGACTCAAATGGCATAGTCTTATGGGTAACAAATACTGAAACATGCATGTACAGGTTTCTATCTAAAACAGGTCCATCCGCAAATGCACCAGACCCTAACTATAAGACATATTACTCTATGACTGTAACTACTTAAAGTGTAGGGGAGTTGTGCCTAAGATAGTTTGAGTGCTGCAAAGAAAAGTGAGTGAGAAAAGTGAGTGATGACAATAATTTGAGTGATTTTCTTTTGGGACCACATCATGTAAAGGATAATAGATTTGTAGCTAAGATGATTTATGCTGTTATATAAGAAGAATTAAGAAGGTAGCGTATCCTAAATTATGAGACGTCCCCCTGAGCACAGCAGGAATGTCGCAAGATGCGATATCAAGAGATTGTATCAAAAGTTTAGTCCAAAATTTAGATAAGGATCTTCAAGTGGATTGACAAAGGTTTTTTATTCTTTGTTTGATGAGACGATATTCATTCCATCATATCATAACTCCATAGAGCCAACTTAAATGCATATATGCATACATTTCCACTTCTCCCAATGCAGTTTAGGCAGTGTTTGCCCTTTGTCAGGGAAAAATCTATACAAAAATAAGATAATGAAATTATGAGTAACCAACCGACGTTGGTGAACCTGCACCTTCACCCAGGTGAACTCGGAAGGTATGACGAAATAACAATAGACAAGGCACTGAACCGCGCTATCTCTCAGGAGAGTGGGATCAAATCGAGCATCCATAGATTGCCATGCAAACAAGTTTACTAAAAGTGTGTACCGACTTTTAGAACGAAAATCATAAACATACACAAATCACGAGTGTGTCAACGAATTAAATAAATAAATACGTATAAGTCAACGCAGGTGCACCATTGTTTTTTTTTTTTTTTTTTAAGTTTCAAAAACCTTTATTTACAATATAGGAAAAACATAGGGCAGTAGTCCGCCGTACACCATACTAAAGCCAAGTGTTGCCAAACGGGCGGGTCCCCTCAAGAGCAATAACACAGCCATTCAGCCGACATCCCGGAGGACCGGCGGCGTCTTGAATACCCAACCCATGACAAATGCGCGACCATGCACCTGACAGCGTACTGCAGCTACGCTACATCTAGCCTACGCGATAGGCTGCCCATGACTCAGGCCGTCGTAGGCCGTCGGTCTGCATCGGCGAACCCAACCACACTCCCATGAGCTCCAAACATAACCCCAACCCCCAATTCTCCCCCCCACCCCACGCACGCACATCGGCTTGTCTGGTCAGGCGTCCGTGCCTAAGTATATCCGCTGTCACTGCAGCCCACGGCAGCCAGGCGCCGCACTCCACCACTATCAGACCGTCCGCCTCACTTCCCCGCGCCACCACTCTCGCAGGACTCCCGTTCCCCAGACCTCCCGGGACAAACTGTAGGCCCTCCCGCATACTCCCTAGACAATCGGCCCCTCCAATTCACCATACCGCACCGCACAACCACACCTTCACCCTGAGAGCGTATCAGAAGCAGCTGCGCACTCAGCAAGAGCACTCGCATCAATGACCTCCCCCAGCGAGTCACCACCATCAGATGGCGCTGGAGCTTCAGTGGTGAGGTACGTTTTGTAT
Source organism: Triturus cristatus (assembly GCF_964204655.1). Lineage (NCBI taxonomy): Eukaryota > Metazoa > Chordata > Amphibia > Caudata > Salamandridae > Triturus > Triturus cristatus. The sequence continues at coordinate 1,237,119,769 of NC_140591.1, read as the reverse complement.
AATTCCCAGAAATTCTTAGGGCGACTCCTCAGCGGCAGCAACTCACTGTATATCTCAGCCTGTGTGCTGCAGTACAGCATGTCCCTAGCCCACCGTTTCATGGTGGGGAGGGGCCCTCTCATCCAACAAATTGCGACAACTCTTCTAGCAATAAGTAACGCCATGTCAACCAAGCGTCACTGAGCCACCGGAAGAGGCCTTGAGTACCCCAGCAACGCCAGAGCGGGGTCGGGGGAAACCTCAGTGCCCAAGATCCGGCTTAACTCTGCAAAGACCTCCGTCCAGAACTTTGCCATTCCCGGGCAGAGCCAAGCCATGTGCATAAAGTCCGCCACGAGATAATGGCAGCGCTCACACTCCGCCGACGGCCTGAGCCCATACCTATGCAGCCGTTCCGGGGTATAGTACACCCTCTGCAGAAACTTAAAGTGCACCAACCTGTGCCGGCCGTTGAGCGATATCTTCTTGGTGCTAACACAGCAATATCTCCACATCTCGTCCGTGAGTTCCAGTTGTAGGTCCTCTTGCCAGGCTAGCCGCGCCACATCGTACTGACGCGCCAGCTGCCGGTCTCCTATTCTTTTAAGATTCGAAATCAATTTTGGCGGAGCCACCGTTTTGATAACATAGGTGAGATCCGGAACCACCGAGGGCTCCACCATGCCCGGACTCAGCGCGACCGACAGCGCCCGACGGACCCTATGGAACTGAAAACTCTGCAGGAGCGTGGGGGTGGACTGAGCCAGCTCAAGCTGGTCCCATGTCCTGGCAACCCCATCCAAAAATAAATCCTCCATCCGCACGATGCCCAGCGCACTCAATGCCTGGATCACTCCCCTCTCCCTCAGCGGCGGGAGCCAAGTTGCCCATTCCACCGGTAGCAAAGGTGAGTACAGCAATGTACAGCCGTGCGCCCTCCTCAACTCCTGCCATGCATGTGTCGTGGCTTTGAGGGAGTCCAGGCGCCCACCCGAGCGGCCCGCAGGCTGGAAGGCGACCGCAGGTAGTGGGAGCGGGTCCGCAAACAGACGCTCCAGAATAACGTGAGGGACATCCGCGCTGGCATGGATCCACGTGTGGAGGTGCGCCGCCTGCGCGACCCTGTAATATCGTTCCATGTCCGGAGCACCCAGCCCCCCCATGTCGTACGGAAGGGTTAACACCTTCCACTGTACTCTAGGCTGTTTGCCCCCCCAGGCCAATTTAATCAGGGTGTGAGTCAGCTGCTTAAAAAAGGCCCTAGATAGTACTATGGGTATGTTGGTAAAGAGGAACAAAAATCTCGGTAAGATGACCATCTTCATGATGGCTATTTTGCCCAGCAGGGACAACGGCAGTCGAATCCACGACTCGACATCGTCTACCAATTTAGCGTAGGCTACGCCATAGTTTTCTCTGAGAAGTACCTCAGGGTCTTTATGTAACTGTATCCCTAAGTATCTGACCGAGTCCGTTGTCCATTGCAGTGGGAATTCCATCGGGAATTGGGTCGTTACCGGCGTCAGCGGGAACGCCAGCGACTTGTTCCAATTCAATCTAAGGCCAGACAGCTCCCCGAACCTGACCACTTCTCGTAAGATTGACGAAAGGTTCTTCTCCGGGTCGCGGACATAAAGCAGCGTATCGTCTGCGTATGCAGAAATGCCAATTTGGTATGTAGGGAAATTAATGCCCTCGTACCGGTGGTACTCCCTGATCGCGCACGCTAATGGTTCCGCCACCAGGGCATAAAGGAGAGGGGAGAGAGGGCAGCCTTGCCGTGTCCCTCTGCTGATCCCAAAGGCCTCTGTTACCCGATCGCCCATGCGAAGCCTGGCTGTAGGCTGGTGGTATAGTGCTCCAAGCATCTGCAGGAATGGCTCACCCAATCCAATCTTGCGCAGCACACGTACCATAAAGGGCCACTCCATCGAGTCGAAGGCTTTCTCCATATCGAGGAAAATGGCCAAGGCCTTGGTGTCCGGGCGCACATGTTGCATTGTCCCCAGTACCGTGCGGATGTTATACGTAAGGTTCCTGGCCGGTATAAATCCCGCCTGCTCCGGCGCAACAAGTTCCGGCACCAGCAATGCCAAACGCGTGGCTAGCACCTTGGCGTATAACTTCACGTCCACATTTAGAAGTGAGAGCGGCCGGTATGACCCGCACTCGTCAGGGGGCTTCCCTGGCTTCAGGATAGTGACTAGGAGCGCCTCACGCATAGTGTCCGGTGTGTAGCCCTCCTGGCATATTGCATCAAACAGGGTGATCAGATGGGGGAGGAGCTTCTCTTTGTAGGCTTTATAAAATGCCACAGTCAGCCCATCAGCCCCAGGGGCGCTGCCCGCCCTCATGCCCTCTAGTGCTTCCAAGATCTCGTCCTGCTGAATGGGGAGCGACAGGAATTCCCTCTGGGAGTCGGATAAGAAGGGCATTTTGATGTAACTGAGGTAATCCTCAATTTCCTCCTCCATCTGGGTAGACCTGGCTGCGTAGAGCCTCGCATAGTAGTTCTTAAACTCGGCGTTAATCGCCTCCTCCCCGGAGACCACTGTACCATCCGCAGTGACCAACTCGTCAATGACCAGGGGCTTCCTACTGTTTCTCAGTATTCTGGCTAGCAGCGATCCCGGACGCTCGCTCTCCCCATATGCACGGGCCGTAGCGTACTTGCCCATATGCCTTACCTCCCTGTCCGCATCCTCGTGATATTCCGAGACTAGCGCTTGAATCTGGGCCTCCACCGCAGTATCGACAGACGACTGTCGTCTCTCTTCCAGCTGCACCAGCTGGGCCTCTATCTCCTTAAGTCTCCCCCGTATAGATTTGAGAACACCGGAATGCTTGGCCATGGCCATGCCTCTGATGTATGCTTTAAACAAGTCCCAGATCGTGTGGAAACTTTGAACCGAGCCCAAATTGGTGGCGAAGAAGGTCTCTATGTCTTCCGCCAGTTCACCCCGGAAGACCTCATCTAATAGCGAATACGGCGGAAATCTCCAAGTAAATGGAGGGATACGTTTAACCGGGGTGTCCAGTATGAGGAGCAGCGGGGAGTGATCCGAAAGCTTACGCGGGAGGACCGCACTACTCTTAACCAACTCAAATATCGCCTGCGACGCTAGCCAATAATCAATTCTGGTGTGGACATCGTGGAAAGCAGAGTAGTGCGTATACCCCCCTTTACCCGGGTGTCCCTGCCTCCAGACGTCCACCAGGTCTAGTCTGGTGAACTCCGCCTGCATGAGTAAAGCCGCTGCCGCCGGACGACGCGTCGGACCGGAAGAGCGATCCAAAGCCGGGTCAAACGTAAAGTTAAAGTCACCCCCCACACCATGCGGGCGTTAGCGTAGCGGCGACAACTGGCGGCCAATGCTGCATAGAACTCGGGGTTGTCGTAGTTGGGACCGTACACGTTCACTACTATGAGGTCATGACCTTTCCCAGCGCATCGGGCGATCAAATAACGCCCGTCCGAGTCTGCCTCCAGTACTGTCAACACCAACCTGGAACGGGGGTTCGCCCAGGTGATCACCCCTCTGGAGTGCGAGGTAAAGCCGGCCGCCACGCTGTTTCCCGCCAAGCCCCTCGCATTAAGCATATGGCTCGCTAGTGGGAGGTGCGTCTCCTGCAAGAGCGCCAGATCTATATGATGTCTATGCAAGTAACTCAGCACTTTCCTCAATTTGCGGTAATCATTCAGTCCCCTCACATTCCATGTCAGCGCCCTCAGTGAAGCATTGTCGTTGTCACCAGTCAGATCCCTAGGGTCTCCCATTGCAGGAACCTCGCGCTTCAACAATCTTATCCCAATCGGGCCAGTGAGACACACCACCCATCGATAATAACCAGACACAACGATCCAAAGACAAAGCCAAGAAACAAACTGCCTGCCATTCCACAGCACGTGCGATCCCCCAACCCTCAACTCCAACCGCCCCCCCACCCACAGCCGACCTCCCCCAACCTGGCCAGACAGATCCCCTAAACTCCCTCCCCCTCCCCCAAAACAAGCACTCCTCACAAACATCCCGCCAATCACACCTCGCCTCTTCCTACTAGACAACTGCGCTGGGGCCAAGGTCGCCAGGCGCTTCGCAAGTCGCAATCAGGCGACTGGTCAGCCCTAAGCGCGTCTCCGCCGCCCCGCCCTCACATAACCTAGCTGCGTGTTGAGCTACTTCCCAACTTCTCTCCAAGATATCGGTGGACCCCCCGCAGTCTTCACCCAGCGACAGATCCCAACAGCCACCCCTCCCACTCAGGCTCAATGAGGGCTCCCTCTATTCCACGCCCAACGCGTAGGCCAGCCAGCAGCCTGCCACCACCCAGCGTCTAGTCTCCTATGCATCAGTGACCTGTGTGATTTATGGGAACATCATCGTTTTTGTGGCAACAACAAAAGTGTCAACAGGAGGGGTGCCCCGTAGTACATAAATGCCAGTGCGTCAAACGGCAAGCAGAGAGCCGGACTCGGGTATCCCTGGACATTGTGCCACCCCTAAGCGGCATGCGCGGCAAAGCAGACCCTTTGCAAACCGCGTCAGGCCACCCATCCGTACCTAGTCCTGCCCGTCCAGGCCAGAGGCCCCCTCCAAAGCGTCCCCTTGACCTCTGGGGCTGTTCTGCCGCTCTCTAGACCATACCTTCAGGGATTTCTGGAGTTCTCTCGGGTCCGTGAAGAAGTGGAAATGGCCTTGCCTGTTAATCCGAAGCCTGGCCGGATAGAGCATGGCATAGTCCAGGCCAAGATCCCGGAGCTGTTGTTTATACGGTGCAAACTGTCGTCTCTCCTCCTGAACTTTCGCCGTGAAGTCTGGGAAAATCGAGATGTCCATGCCCTCATACTGCAGCTTGCCCTTTTCCCTGGCCACCCGGAGAGCCACATCCCTGTCTCTGTAATTCAGAAGCTTTGCAATGATCGGCCGCGCCGGTGCTCCCGGCCGGGGGCGCTGGCCCAACGATCTGTGAGCCCGCTCGACCACAAACATGGGCGAGAACACATCGTCTCCCAGCAATGCGTGCAACAGTTTTTCGACGAAAAGCTCCATCTTACCAGTCGGGGTCGACTCCGCTACCCCGTTATGCGAATGTTCGACCGTCTTGACCTGGCCTCCAAGTCCTCGGACTTGTCCTGGATAACCTGTAGGAGCTTGCTGAGCTGTTTGCGGTCCGCGTCCCACTCTGTTTGGGCATCTTCCACCTTCATGATTCTGCTCTCGGCCGTGTCCAACCTCTCCACATTCTTGTCAACACGCTCCGACATACGGTCCATGCGATAGGTGAGCGCATCCAATTTTGCGTCAATAGCGGTCAGGCTGCCCTGCAGGCCCTTCTCCATCGCCACCAGCATCTCCCTGATGTCCGTGCCCGCCGAGGTCTCCGCTCCTGCCCCGCGCGCAGGTGCCTCCTGCCCCGCGCCAATCCCTGTGGCTCCCTTTGGCTTGCGCGGGTCAAACGAGAGTTTGGGCTGCGTTTTATCGCCTTTCACCATGGCTACACCTCTTAGTCTCCACAGCACCAAGCCTGCAATCCTCAGTCAGGGCGACGCTGCAGAATCCAGGATCTTTAAATGGAGCAGGTATGTAAGGAAACTCCCGGGGAGGGCCACCAATCCCTCGTCTGGGCCAACTGCACAAGGCACTCCTGCGACCAGGTTCACGCCGCCACAGAGATCCCACTCAGGAGCGCGGTCTCGCCGCGGGTCGCTCCAAGCGGCCACCAGAAGCACCACACTCCGCTGTTCAGGGCTCCCCGGCTCCGCTATTACCACTAGGGCGTCCCACCCCCGGGGGCAATCAAGCTGGTGTCACCCCACCCTGCACACGGCGTGGTTCCGCTCACCCTGTCTCCCCCTCCAGATCGGTTCAGGTACCTGGGGGACTCACCGACGGGAACCACCCGCGTGGCCATGGGGGTCCACTCCGCTCCTCCGGAGTCCAGTCGCCGCTCACAAGATCCCCCGCAGAGAGCCCCGCCGCTCAATGTCGTCCGCGCCTCAAGGGCCGCACGTCGCCAATGTCTCCCGGGATCCCAGGCCAGCGCGGACGGCACCGCTAGCGCCAATCTCCACAAGACCAGGGGCAGGGGGCCACGCTTACTCTCCAGAGCGTGTGGGGGCTCCTCGATGTCGGCTCCACTTCCGCCGATCCCAGCAGCCGCTCCCCCGCGAGGCCCTCCGAGAGACCGGGTCCGCGTCTCACAGCACTGCCGCACGCCAGAGCACGCAGTACGGGCTTCCGCGCACTACAGGCCGAGGACTGAGGCCCAGCCCAGCGCGCCGCTCTCCACCTCCTTCGCGGGCTCCTGTCGTCGTCTCCGAGGTCAGCCGGGATCCGCTACTGCAGTCGCCAGCACCCGTAGGGGTTCCCAAAGTCGCAACGCCGTGTAGCTCTGCAGCAGAGGATAATTAAACGGATTTTGTGAGGAACGAGGCAGGGAGCGCCGCACTCACACGTCCGCCATCAATGCCGGCAAGCTCCGCCCCCAGGTGCACCATTGTTAAGAGCAGTATAAGAGCTCAAAAATTGTGGCCTCACATGTTATTGTAGTGAAAAAATCCCAGCGGTATCAAGTGTGACAAACATGCAAAAATCGCAAAGTGTGTAAACCAACTCAATGACTAGTAAGTGAACGCGGGTGCATCGTAGTTATGAGCACTGTGAGAGCTCAAAGATTGTGGCCTTACGTGTTATTATAGTGAAAAACTCCCGGCGGTATCGAATGTAACAATTTAGCAAGCAAACGAAATAAGGTGACAAGAGTGACCGAAACATGCTGTTGGACCTGTCAGCCCTAGGGTGGTCTCCCCTTCTATTTTTGTATCGTGCCTCATTTTTTCCACCCTCATTTTTATGTTGGACTAGGTCTCCGGGCGCCTTTTCATTGCCAATCAGTGTTAAGGTGCAGGTGCTCCCTTCTCCCAAGATGGCTGCCACAGGCCCCTGCTACTGCGGAGTGGTCTTTCATAGTAGCACCCTAGCTGCCAGGAGCTGGCTGGAACCCCACAACAATGTTGCGACTCCAGCCCGCCTTTTTGTCCCATAGGTAGAGTGGGGAAGCTCCTGGAATGTGCTGGAACCTTCTAGAAGGGAGGTGTGGTTTTTCTTTTGCCGCCTTGGCCAGAGGTCACCTGACCTAGGGCTACTTAAGAGAGGGAGGGAAACTTTTGTGGTGAGTTGGCCATTGGGGTGAAGCAGAGCTGGAAGAATCCACCAGGAGTGTAGGCGGTAGGGCCTAGCCAGGGACTTATGCCTCTGAGAGTGACAGGATTTAGGTGCTGCCTCTTAAGTGAGTGAGGGACCCTGTGAAACCCACTGATCTTGCCCAGCAGTAGGAGGACCCAGAGACTCTCTGCCCAGCCTGACTAGGAAGGATCTAGTCGCCCTCTCCATTCCTAACCCCCTGTAACAGAACCCCTTAAGGGCGCCAGATACATCTGTGCCAACAAGACCTTATCTGACATCTAAGAACAGAAACTTACAGGTCAAGCACTGAGACTGCGTGTCCAGACTGAACTCTAAAAACTATTCACCAAGCACTGAGACTGCGTGTCCAGACTGAACTCTAAAAACTATTCACCAAGCACTGAGACTGCGTGTCCAGACTGACCCCTGAGCCCTGATGCAAAGTTGACTGGAGAACCACCGGGGATCGACCAGGTATTAGCGCTGTGACCCCTGCGCTCCCTGCCCTGGTCTGGGACCCCCGGCAGCGTGCTCCGCTGAGCACAGAACCCCATCCTTAATTTGAGACCCCTGGTGACGACGAAGCCAGCGCGCTCCCCGCCGTGGCCTGGAGGCCTGGAGAAGTGCCCTGCCGTGTCACGAGGCCCACGGAGAAGCCCGGGGCCCCGCCGCTGCCGTCGCAGCTGCGTGAGGAGGTGTGCGAGGCCGGGGCCGAGTTCCCCCATCATCGTGGGAGCGGATGCCTGCTGACGCCGAGATCGAGGTAAGCCCGGAGGCTGAGATCGCCCGCGGTGCACCCCCTGCGGGTTGGGAGCCACACCGCACCCTTAGCCGGGTTTCCTCTCCGTGGGATTCCCCCCCCTGTCTTCACGACAGAAGAGACCCCGCCGAGGGATCCTTTCCGTGTGCCCCCTCGAGCGGTACTGAAGCGCGGTGCCCAACGAACTGCATTGGAGCTCCCCACTGGAAGCTCCGCTCCAAAGTACTGAGAGTCATTGATTCCGAGTGGCGCTTTATGCTATATGCTCTGCTCCCAAGTACTGAGAGTCAGTGATTACGAATGGCGCTTTATGTTATATGCTCCGTCCCAAAGTACTGAGAGTCATTGATTACGAGTGGCGCTTTATGTTATACGCTCCGCTCCAAGGTACTGAGAGTCATCGATTACGAGTGGCGCTTTGTTTTTAAATGCCCTGCTTTAAAGTGTTACGTGCTATCAAGTCCGAGTAGCGCGCTGTTATTCATGTGCCAGGTTGAAGTGTTACGTGCTATCAAGTCCGAGTAGCGCGCTGTTATTCCTGTGCCATATTGATGTGTTAAACGCTATTGATTACGAGTAGCGCTCTGTTATTTATATTCCCTATTACAGTGCTATGTGCCAGAGATCACGAGTAGCTCTCCATGCTAGGTGCCCCGTTCTGAGGTCGTCACCGGTTAGCGCGCCCAACGCGCGTGTGCAGCTACGTGAGTGGTAGTTGTGCCCCAGGCAGTACTATCATTTCATGAATTGCATATGTGGTAGAAACAGCCTTTATAGCTCCTGACTGATAGGTACATCGCTAGCTATTGTATTATCCGCATATGAAATGTACTGCTACCTCATGAACTGCATTTAACGTGATCTACTTGGATAAACTTGAGTATTTACATAATTCCTACAGTGTGGCGTCACTTATTGTGTGTGTTCCTCGTCGCATGTGAGGTGCGTGTTGTATGGTTGCTTTACACACAGACCTTTGGTGGCCCGACCGCTCGTGTCACGTTACCGCCCCATAGGGCCTGGAGACCCCAGGTCCTACATTGTTGGCGAGCGGTGGGATCCTTAGGACCTGTGACCATACAGCACCCTTCCGTGAGGCGGAGGGCGCCACAATTAAACGCCTATTTGTTCCAGAGCTTGAAAACCATTGATTGCTGCATTATTATTTCCACTGTCCAGGTTGAGAGTGCAAGGATCCTGGTTGGCTGATAACTGTTGCCTATACCCTAGGAATTTTTCTCCTTAGTGTCTAGGTCCCCACCTGCCAGAATGGAATTCCGGTTAGCTGACCTCGAGGGGTACTCAGTGAAGCAACTAAGGGAGTTCGGGCAGGGGATGGGGGTGCCTGGGGTACGGAGGGCCAAAGGACCGGAACTCCACACCGCCATTAGGGCATGGGTAGAAGCCCACCCAGACGGGAGAGGGGATGAGGGACAGGAGGCGCCAGATGCACCTCAGGAGAAGAGCGCCCAAGAAGTGATTGACATACTAAATGTAGATGTATCCGAAAATGTGCCCCCAGGGAGACTTTCTGGGGCCAGTAGTAGGACAGGGTCGAGGAGGAGCGCGTCTCCAGAGGAGTACGAGGACAGGAGGGAAGAGAGGCAGTTAAGGTGGGAGCTGGCCAAGTTAGAACAAGAGAAAAAAAGGGAATTGGCCCGATTGGAACAAGAAAGAGAAAATAGGAGATGGGCAATGGAGGAGAAGAAGCTTGCGCACGAGCTTCAGCTAAAAGAGCTGGAGTTACGCGCCCTCCAATTGAACGCGTCCAATAAGGACAATGGTGGCAGCATACCTAAGGAACCTCAAGAATCAAAATTCTACCTACCTAAAGAGGTAATTGCCAACTACACAGTGGGGGACGACATCATGAAATGGTTGGAGGCATACGAGGTAGCCTTGACGGCCCATGGGGTACCCGAGAGTAATTGGGGAGGTGGTTTATACCGGTATATACCTCCCAATGTTAGGGACACCCTGCTATATTTGGCCAAGGCGGATCAGGTAAGGTATGCCCCCATGAAAGAGGCCTTGTTAAAAAAGTTTGGTCTCAACCCCGAGAGGTGCAGGCAAAAGTTTCGTGGCAGCCATAAGCTGTCCACCCAGACATGGGTAGATTTTTTTGATTATGCGAGGAAGGCACTAGATGGTTGGGTGCGTGGCAGCGAGGTGCAGGACTACCAAGGGTTGTACGATCTTTTTTTAAGGGAGCACCTCTTGGATAAGAGCTTTCCGGAGCTGCGCCAACATCTGGTGGACCGCAAGTTGATGGATCCCCGCGAGCTTGCGGAGGAGGCAGATATTTGGGTGAGCACCCGGGTGTCTCACAAGGGCCCTGGGGGAGATGGCTCGAAAGGCGGACAGGGTTTCCCCCAGAAGAAAGAGGGGGGAGATAAAAAGGTGGAGTTCTCGAAAGGTCCCCAAAATAAGTTTGGGAAGGGAGTAGGAACCCCACCCCCGTCCAATTCCACAAGACCCAAGGAGTCAGCAGCCTAGGATTGTGCGGTGCTACGAGTGTGGGGAGATTGGACACTACAGGGGAGATCCCAAGTGTCGCAAGCGACCACCAGCCCCAACGGGCGGGAAAAGTCCCGGGGTGAGTAGTATAGCGCTTGGGGTGGAGCTGCCCTTAGATAGGGAAGGGGAGTGGACAGGCCTGACGCTGGTTTCACTCGGGGATAGAGAGGTGGTCCCCGTAGTGTCCCTGCCCCCGAACACTGCTAAATATCAGCAGAGGGTGAGAATTAATGGGGAGGAGGTGGAAGCTCTGAGGGACACAGGGGCCAGCATGACCACTGTCGTGCGGCGGCTGGTGTCCCCAGACCAAGTAGTCCCCGAGGAGTTCCATCCGGCCGTATTGGCTGACGGCAGTATGAGTCACTATCCAGTGGCTCGCGTTCCATTTGAGTGGGGAGGAGTCAGAGGCCCGCTGAGAGTTGCTGTGAGCCCTGCCTTGCCTGTGGGGTGTTTGCTAGGGAATGACCTGGAGCACACCAAGTGGAAAGATGTCGAGTTTCACGCTCACACCGAAATGCTGGGATTACCAGGGTGGACTTGCGTCAGCACGCGGTCCATGGCTGCCCGGCATGGAACTCACCCTGGGTTGGAGCCTGGAATCATGGCCCAGCCCAAAGCCAAACATGGAAAGAAGAAGGTGGTAGAGGACATGCCCCGTGAGATGGATGGGGAGGCTGCAGAGGTGCCCCCGGAGTCCGCGGAGGTAGATGTCGTTCCTGTGGAGGACTTGCCGACCCTTGCTGACTGGCATGTGGAAGGAGGGCCTACCCGGGAAGAATTTTGTCAGGCACAAAGGGCGTGCCCCACTCTTGAAGGCATGCGGCGGCAGGCCGAAGCCCAAGTGGCCAGTCAGGAACTGGGAGGTTATCACGTGTATTGGGAGGATGGTCTCCTATACAGTGAGCCCAGGGTGCCGGTACATGGATCTTCGAGGGCCATAGTGGTCCCCCAATGTTACCGGGCCTTTCTGCTGGAGTTAGCGCACGAGATACCCTTAGCCGGACACCTGGGTCAGGACAAAACCTTTGCACGGTTGGTCCCCCATTTTTATTGGCCCAGGATGAGGATTGCATCAGACACCTTTTGCAAGACCTGCAAGTCTTGTCAGGCTAGTGGCAAGACGGGGACTAAGTTGAAGGTCCCGTTGGAACCGCTCCCCGTGGTCGGGACCCCGTTTGAGAGGGTCGGTATCGATATTGATGGGCCATTGGACCCTCCGACCGCAGCGGGACACCGGTTCATCTTGGTTTTGGTGGACCATGCCACAAGGTGCCCAGAGGCTATTCCTCTGAGGACCATCACTGCACCGGTGGTGGCGCGGGCACTGTTGGGGATTTTTACCCGAGTGGGATTCCCCAAGGTCGTGGTGTCGGACAGAGGCACCAATTTCATGTCGGCCTACATGCAGGCCATGTGGAAGGAGTGTGGGGTGACCTACCGGTTCTCCACCCCTTACCATCCCCAGACTAACGGACTTGTAGAGCGCTTCAATAAGACATGGAAGGGGATGATCCGAGGCCTACCAGAGGGCTCGAGGCGTAAATGGGACGTCCTCCTCCCCTGCTTGTTATTCTCCTATCGGGAGGTATCGCAGAAGGGAGTCGGGTTCAGCCCGTTTGAATTGCTCTATGGCCATCCCGTTAGGGGTCCCCTCAGTTTAGTGAAGGAGGGGTGGGAGAAGACTTCACAGAAGCTTCCCCGTGACATTGTCAGCTACATGCTGGCGTTCCGCAGCCAGATGGCCAAGCTATGGAAGGCAGCCACAGAGAACCTGGAGGCTAGCCAGACCGTGATGAAGGAGTGGTATGACCGCAACGCTCGGACGGTCGAGTTAGACGTTGGACAGAAGGTGTGGGTTATGGATCTGGGGAGCTTTGTGCCCTCCAGGACCGGTGGACTGGCCCGTTCGACATTGTGGAGCGGCGAGGCCAGACCACGTACGTAGTCGATATGAAAACCCCCCGTCAGCCCCTCAGGGTGCTCCACGTCAACCGCCTGAAGCCGCACCATGAGCGATCAGAGCTTGCTCTCCTTATGGTGACGGATGGGAGCGAAGAGGAAGAGAGTGAGGCTCTTCCTGACCTTCTAGCGGTACAAGAGAAGGATGGTTCGGTGGAAGGTGTAGTCCTCTCCCCATCCTTGACCCCAGAGCAACAGAGGGACTGTCGCCAGGTCCTGGGACAGTTTGCCTCGTTGTTCTCCCTCACGCCTGGAATCACTCATCTGTGTACCCATGATGTGGACACAGGGGACAGCCCCCCGGTGAAGAACAAGTCTTACCGGCTCTCTGACCGAGTGAAGGATAGCATCCAGCGTGAGGTGGCAAAGATGCTGGAGCTAGGGGTGATATAACCTTTCAGCAGCCCGTGGGCTAGTCCAGTGGTGTTGGTGCCGAAAGCGGCCCCACCGGGTACGACACCGGAGCTTCGGTTCTGTGTGAACTACCGGGGGTTGAACTCTGTCACGAAGACAGATGCTCACCCCATCCCACGTGCAGACGAGCTGGTGGACCAGCTGGGAGCAGCCCGGTACCTCAGCACCATTGACCTGATATCCGGATATTGGCAGATTGCCATGGCCGATGGAGCACGGGGGAAGACAGCGTTCTCCACCCCCGAGGGCCACTACCAGTTTTGAGTGATGCCCTTTGGGCTTAAAAATGCTCCGGCCACATTCCAGCGGTTAGTGAATCAGGTACTATCTGGTCTGGAGTCCTTCTCAGCGGCTTACCTGGATGACATAGCTGTCTTCAGTGGCACCTGGGAGGACCATCTGCAACACCTCCAGGAGGTATTGCAGGCGCTGCAACGCGCTGGCCTAACAATTAAAGCCAGCAAGTGCCAGATTGGACAGGGATCTGTCGTGTACCTGGGACACCTGGTGGGCGGAGGTAAGGTGCAACCCCTCCAGGCCGAAATAGAAACCATCTTGGCTTGGGAGCCCCCCAAGACCCAAACAGAGGTCCGAGCTTTCCTCGGCCTCACTGGGTATTACCGCCGGTTCGTCAAGGGATATGGCACCATCGTAGCCCCCTTGACGGAATTGACCTCAAAGAAGCAACCTCGCAAGGTCATATGGACAGCTGCATGCCAAGAAGCCTTTGACACGCTGAAACAGGCGATGTGTACCGCTCCAGTACTAGCAACACCAGATTTCAGCAAGGAATTTATTGTACAGAGAGATGCCTCAGAGCACGGCATAGGTGCGGTGCTCTCACAACTCAATGCCGAGGGCCAAGATCAACCTGTGGCCTTCATATCCAGAAGACTCCTTCCCCCGGGAACGGCGATGGAGCACCATTGAGAGAGAAGCCTTCGCGGTGGTCTGGGCACTGAAGAAGTTGAGGCCATACCTCTTTGGCACTCACTTCCTTATTCAGACCGACCACCGGCCCCTTCGCTGGCTCATGCAGATGAGAGGCGAAAACCCCAAGTTGTTGAGGTGGTCCATTTCCCTACAGGGGATGGATTTTCGGGTGGAACATCGGCCCGGAGTTGACCACGCCAATGCTGACGGTCTCTCCAGGTTTTTCCGCCTTAGTGATGAGAACTCCCTAGAGGTTGGGTAGCTCTCCCCTCTTTCGGCTGGGGGGGACGCATGTTGGACCTGTCAGCCCTAGGGTGGTCTCCCCTTCTATTTTTGTATCATGCCTCCTTTTTTCCACCCTCATTTTTATGTTGGACTAGGTCTCCGGGCGCCTTTTCATTGCCAATCAGTGTTAAGGTGCAGGTGCTCCCTTCTCCCAAGATGGCTGCCACAGGCCCCTGCTACTGCGGAGTGGTCTTTCATAGTAGCACCCTAGCTGCCAGGAGCTGGCTGGAACCCCACAACAATGTTGCGACTCCAGCCCGCCTTTTTGTCCCATAGGTAGAGTGGAGAAGCTCCTGGAATGTGCTGGAACCTTCTAGAAGGGAGGTGTGGTTTTTCTTTTGCCGCCTTGGCCAGAGGTCACCTGACCTAGGGCTACTTAAGAGAGGGAGGGAAACTTTTGTGGTGAGTTGGCCATTGGGGTGAAGCAGAGCTGGAAGAATCCACCAGGAGTGTAGGCGGTAGGGCCTAGCCAGGGACTTATGCCTCTGAGAGTGACAGGATTTAGGTGCTGCCTCTTAAGTGAGTGAGGGACCCTGTGAAACCCACTGATCTTGCCCAGCAGTAGGAGGACCCAGAGACTCTCTGCCCAGCCTGACTGGGAAGGATCTAGTCGCCCTCTCCATTCCTAACCCCCTGTAACAGAACCCCTTAAGGGCGCCAGATACATCTGCTCCAACAAGACCTTATCTGACATCTAAGAACAGAAACTTACAGGCCAAGCACTGAGACTGCGTGTCCAGACTGAACTCTAAAAACTATTCACCAAGCACTGAGACTGCGTGTCCAGACTGACCCCTGAGCCCTGATGCAAAGCTGACTGGAGAACCACCGGGGATCGACCAGGTATTAGCGCTGTGACCCCTGCGCTCCCTGCCCTGGTCTGGGACCCCCGGCAGCGTGCTCCGCTGAGCACAGAACCCCATCCTTAATTTGAGCCCCTCCTGGTGACGACGAAGCCAGCGCGCTCACCGCCGTGGCCTGGAGGCCTGGAGAAGTGCCCTGCCGTGTCACGAGGCCCGCGGAGAAGCCCGGGGCCCCGCCACTGCCGTCGCAGCTGCGTGAGGAGGTGTGCGAGGCCGGTGCCGAGTTCCCCCATCATCGTGGGAGCGGACGCCTGCTGACGCCGAGATCGAGGTAAGCCCGGAGGCTGAGATCGCCCCCGGTGCGCCCCCTGCGGGTTGGGAGCCACACTGCACCCTTAGCCGGGTTTCCTCTCCGTGGGATTCCCCCCCCTGTCTTCACGACGGAAGAGACCCTGCCGAGGGATCCTTTCCGTGTGCCCCCTCGAGCGGTACTGAAGCGCGGTGCCCAACGAACTGCACCGGAGCTCCCCGCTGGAAGCTCCGCTCCAAAGTACTGAGAGTCATTGATTCCGAGTGGCGCTTTATGTTATATGCTCTGCTCCCAAGTACTGAGAGTCATTGATTCCGAGTGGCGCTTTATGTTATATGCTCCGCTCCAAAGTACTGAGAGTCAGTGATTACGAATGGCGCTTTATGTTATATGCTCCGTCCCAAAGTACTGAGAGTCATTGATTACGAATGGCGCTTTATGTTATATGCTCCGTCCCAAAGTACTGAGAGTCATTGATTACGAGTGGCGCTTTATGTTATACGCTCCGCTCCAAGGTACTGAGAGTCATCGATTACGAGTGGCGCTTTGTTTTTACATGCCATGCTTTAAAGTGCTACGTGCTATCAAGTCCAAGTAGCGCGCTGTTATTCATGTGCCAGGTTGAAGTGTTACGTGCTATCAAGTCCGAGTAGCGCGCTGTTATTCCTGTGCCATATTGATGTGTTAAACGCTATTGATTACGAGTAGCGCTCTGTTATTTATATTCCCTATTACAGTGCTATGTGCCAGAGATCACGAGTAGCTCTCCATGCTAGGTGTCCCGTTCTGAGGTCGTCACCGGTTAGCGCGCCCAACGTGCGTGTGCAGCTACGTGAGTGGTAGTTGTGCCCCAGGCAGTACTGTCATTTCATGAATTGCATATGTGGTAGAAACAGCCTTTATAGCTCCTGACTGATAGGTACATCGCTAGCTATTGTATTATCCGCATATGAAATGTACTGCTACCTCATGAACTGCATTTAACGTGATCTACTTGGATAAACTTGAGTATTTACATAATTCCTACAGTGTGGCGTCACTTATTGTGTGTGTTCCTCGTCGCATGTGAGGTGCGTGTTGTATGGTTGCTTTACACACAGACCTTTGGTGGCCCGACCGCTCGTGTCACGTTACCGCCCCGTAGGGCATGGAGACCCCAGGTCCTACACATGCTAAGTCAAGGCTGGCAGTAAGTTAACTTACTTCAGCGAAGTGGCGGTGACTCAAGGCTGGTGCGGGCGTTCGAACAGCGGTGTAGTGCACGGGACGCTAGATAACGTATCGGTGCAGAGGTAGAAGATGGACTACGTGTATGATATGAAGGATGCAAGCGCCATGTTCTTATTTTATGTGCCACACTCAATGACCAGAGAGTGATACCTCTGAAGCACGTGACAACTTAGCACCTTGTTTGCTTTGTAGTGCGTGTTCTTACATAAGAAGAATTGGCATGCTCTATGGGAGAAGCTGCAGAGTGAATAGGATTAGGGAAGCTGATAGGAAAATAATACAAACCACTTTCAAAGTTATCAATAATAGCTTTCAAACTCTGTCTAAATGTATCTATACAATTCTACGATCACCTGGTCTGCTTCAAATCATTTGCAGGGAGATTTTTATTCTTTACAACTTGGGCAAGCTGTAATGAGTGCACTTGTGCAGTTCTGTTGGGCACTACAAATGCTCAAGGTGCACATGGTGCCTTGGTCATTGATAAACAATTCTGCAATCTTTCTTCCTTATAATATTTCAGTAAGACAAATAATTATGTGAGCGTCGGTATCACTGCACTTAGTTCCAACATCTCTGATTTTCCTGATGAAAGTGAAACTTGTTAGACACCATCTTGTCCACCTATTGATTTTCTCTACAAGATTGAAGATTTGAAAGTTTCCATCTGTTTTCACAATGAAATGAACTATAACAAATGAAAGACAATAATAAGCTGCTGCTGTTAGTGTGCTTAGCTGTCTGAAGCCAGTGTTTGCTTTTAATCCCCTTTGGATTAACTTTTGGTTTTTGCACCATGCTGTAAAGCCAAATTAGGCACAAGGTATTTTACCTGGCTTTTTCATTGATAATTAGACATAGATTTTGATAGAGCTCTGGGCCCTTCGAAAAATTTTTCTTCTTCAGTTGATAAATCTTTGTTGTAGCTTGTGATGTAGGAGGGAGTTAAACATCAGTCTCAATTTAATTAACAGTGTAATGCATAAGGTTACACAATAAGACTTGGTCAAAATAAGTAATTTTAAGTTGGTTTATTAGAGACTCAGAAATAAACTGATATAAATGAGTCTCAGAAGCATATTGTAGAAATTGTTGATGTTTAGTTTTCTGTGATGATTTAAGAAGAAAACTTTGTGTTCCCTAATAGGGAAAAGACTATAAGGAATGGCAAGATGGGCTGCACTTCTTGATAGAGATGTCAATTTACTGCACGAGAAGCCAGTGATGTCCAGCCTCCGGGATGTGGGATAAGCTCCGTTATGTAGTGATTATCAGAGATAAAGCAGCCGGCCTCAGGGTTGTAGGCGAGTAATAGTGTATGCCTGCATGATTGTTCATTAAAAAAAAAAAAAAAAAAAAAAGCATATTGTAGAAATACAAAAACACCAAAATGAGTCCCATTCTCTTGAGGAAATTCAGTCTAAATAGCATGACGCATACCAAGAACTCGGTAGCAATGATACTGAATATAAGAAACAAAGGGGGATATGTACAAGGAAATGTCAGAGTCAGGTGTAACGCAAATTTTGGCAATGCCGCGCTCTGTCATTTTCAAAACACAGGGATGGCTTGTATTTACAAAAATACAGTGCACCCCTGCGTTTCCCCTAGATGTGCCACAAAAAATCTGCCATGTGCTAGAGCAGGCACCCTTGCGCCAGATTGCAAGGGTGCCTGCACTGCTGGGGGATTGTTTATGTGTCGGAAGGGACACCTTCCTGCACATAAACAGGAGTTTCGCTGTTTCTATGAAGAGCAAAATACAAGGAGAAATTAATAATTTCTGCTCACATCACCATCCTAAGATCAGACTTTACCTGCCCTTTGTTTTTGGTGCTGCCCCATCCTTGTACATATGGGGCAGAGTCAAAAAGAAATTGGGTGTTTCGGTGGAACGCCCACGGCAGCATTCATTGCACGCCCCTTTGCCACAGCGGACTGCTGCGGTAAGGGGCAGGTTTACAAAGTGGTGTTAAGCCACTTTAAGTGCCACCTTGTAAATATTGGATAGAGAGCAGCGCCACCGGAGCATCAGAAAAAGTGACGCTCCAGTTGTGTTAGGGGCTTGTAAATATGCCTGAAAATATGCAAATTAAATTGTACGTTTCGATCCTCCTGCCTAATCATGAGTAAACTCACAAAAATCTAATTACCCTACGGGACTCTGTGGTCGGGGAAGCCCTAGTTAGTCAAAGAATTAAAGGAAGGCGGCAGCATCCCGGAGACTTCAGTACAAGAACTCCTGTTAGAAAGAGCATCTAGCATAAAGCCTCACTCAGTGAAATATCAGAGTGGTCTGCATCTCAAGACAGACTAAAGGCATCTGCTCCCTAGCTAACAAAGCAATACTAGTTTACACACAATGCTGAAAGAAATCTTCGTCCTTGGCTGCTGTACTTTTCCACCTTTTCAGAAAATTCCTTTTCTGATTTCCCCCATCTCCCTTGAAACATCAGTCAACCTTGAGCACCTCCTTTCTGCTACAAATCTCGTCTCCTTCCTCATTAGCATATTGTCTCTTGCCAAAGGAACCATTTTGTACCGTGCTATCACTACAACATACAATAGTCTTTTCACTAGCTAATGAAGCCAGTCCACACCTGCAAAGAAATTGAAAAATACAAGCAAACAGACCCTTTCACGCTGAAGGTTAATCATTAAAACCCAAAGCCTTAAGGACATTGGCTATGCTAATTTAATGAAATAGACAAGTGCGCACAAAATTTTAATATACACAACATGTATACGACAATATGATTAGACTTTATATGAATACATCATGGTTACAAGGATATCAGTAAAATTTCCGCTAACTATAACATGTGTGAAACCTATGGTTTTTTCAGTGAATTTGCAAGGTTTTTTAAATGCTAATTCCTAACTATAACGTGTGTGAAACCTATGGTTTTTTCAGTGAATTTGTACGGTTTTTTAAATGCTAAGTTACTTTACGCCATTCGTGGCGTGCGCGCCCACTTAACGCAGTTCGTTCCGTGCGCGCACGGTGTGCTTCGCGCACCGTGCGCGCACAGTGAACACGCGGTGCGCTTCGCGCACCGCGCGCCCACTTTACGCAATTAGTGCCGTGCACGCACGGTGGGCACGCGGTGCGCTACGCGCACCGCGTGCCCACGTTACGCTAGATGGGCCATGTACGCACGATGCGCACATGGAGGACATATTATGCGCTTCCTTGTGATAGGTAATCTGTTGAAATTTTTTATGGAAATGCTGTGCTCTTATATGCCATGCACAAATGGTGGCCTTCGGCCACCATTTGTGCACGGGGTGGAGAGAGTGTGGATTTTTAAAAAAAATAAAATTTTTACCGTACGCGTACGGTAAGCGTACGGTAAGCGTAATCGGCCAAATTTTCGAAAAATAAAAAATTACCGTTTTTTGCCTTGGGGGATCTTTGAAGACTCAACTAACATGGTTATGTGCATGGGCGCTGTCTAAACAGCCCCTTTATATGTTTTTGGCATTTGTTTATCAGCTCCCCCCTCAGAGTGCGAGAGAGAAAATGGCGGCCGCCGCTTCCTGGTTTCGACCGATTCGAATGTTTACTAAGATCTAAGGGCCAATCAGAATCGCGCTCGCGCACGCCACCGTACGCGTACGGTAAACGCACCGTAAGCGCACCGTAAGCTGGCTCAGATATATATATTGATTTAAAGGCTATTTTCTCAGAATCTACTGAACAGATTTACACCAAACCTACAAAAGGCACTTCCTTGACCTGAGGACTACCTCTCTGCCAAATTTCAAGTAATTCTGTTCAGCCGTTCGGGCTGTAGCTGTGTCTAAAGGTCCTATGGAAAAATGCATGGGAAAAACGCGTTTTGGGACCCCCCTTTTATCTCATCCCCCGCTTGACGAATCCCCCCGAGACTTTCAGGGTAGGAGCGGAGCGTAGCGCCCCACCTATTTTGAAAAATTCGCAAGGATTCGTCGACCGGCGCAAAAGTTATTCAAAATAGAATGTTGCGGATTTCCTATGGAAACGTGGTCCTAACTATAACTACCTACTGGCGACCGCCAGTAGGTAATATATATATATATATATATATATGAAAACGAACAGGTTGCCCCAAATGGAGTAGTCGCACGTTGAAGGGAAAGCGCACACAGCCCCTGGCAGCAACATCGCAGCGCTCTCTGCTCACTTCACTGCAGTCTGCCAAACGCGTTTCGAGCCCCAATAGCTCTTGATCACTGGCCTGCATGAAAACAACAAAAGCAGCATAGTTTAGCTAGGTAGCCATTTTATTGCACCATAAGTCCCGCCCATCAGGGCGTAACAACATTGCATGATGGTAGCGGTAGTCCACATGATAACGGACCTGAATACCAACCCTTGTGTGGGTAATGCTGTCCTCGCTTGAAGTTAAAACCAAGTGGAAAAATGTTCAAAATTGTTCATGGTCGGAAATTGCAGGTAAAAGCGCTGTTCTGCCACCAATATCAATCCAAGGGTCAGGCCCCTTCAACTCCAATAGGTGCCCACGAATGCGAGCAATGGATCCGCACTTCATGCGGCGGGACCACTCCGCGGCTGGACAAGCCGCTAAATATGAAAACGAACAGGTTGCCCCAAATGGAGTAGTCGCACGTTGAAGGGAAAGCGCACACAGCCCCTGGCAGCAACATCGCAGCGCTCTCTGCTCACTTCACTGCAGTCTGCCAAACGCGTTTCGAGCCCCAATAGCTCTTGATCACTGGCCTGCATGAAAACAACGAAAGCAGCATAGTTTAGCTAGGTAGCCATTTTATTGCACCATAAGTCCCGCCCATCAGGGCGTAACAACATTGCATGATGGTAGCGGTAGTCCACATGATAACGGACCTGAATACCAACCCTTGTATGGGTAATGCTGTCCTCGCTTGAAGTTAAAACCAAGTGGAAAAATGTTCAAAATTGTTCATGGTCGGAAATGGCAGGTAAAAGCGCTGTTCTGCCACCAATATCAATCCAAGGGTCAGGCCCCTTCAACTCAAATAGGTGCCCACGAATGCGAGCAATGGATCCGCACTTCATGCGGCGGGACCACTCCGCGGCTGGACAAGCTGCTAAATATGAAAACGAACAGGTTGCCCCAAATGGAGTAGTCGCACGTTGAAGGGAAAGCAGATTGGGGGAAGGGTTGAAATGTCTTTCAGTTGGAAAGGGTTGAAATGTTTAACCAATAGAAATGTGTGTTTGCTTTTGAGTTTATGTGTGAAGGATTGTGATTTGATGTTTACATGTATATGTGTGGAAAATGAAAGGGAAACTTTTCCATTCTTTGTTTTTGCTGAGAGGTGCACAGTGCAGAGATTCTGTAAAAGAAAATATGGTGAGTGACTGATATACTTCTTAATCTACAAAAGAACTTGAAAGATGAGTTATTTAATTGTGAGGGGATGTATGTAGACTATTTTGATTTTAATCAGACTAATGTATTTCTCCTGCTAAAGTGTAGGGAGTACTTTTTTCTCTACAATCTTATTGACAGTGTGTGTGCATGTAGAAACCATTCTGTAATAAGCATTTGTGTTTTTCATGTGTTTGCAGACAGATAACTGTGCTGTTTTTATATTTTGGTAGAATTAGAAACCAGTCATTGTTTATGAATTTGTGAAATAAGTTATGTTATGTTTCTATACTAAAATGTAGTACTACTTCTAGATGAAGAAATGTGTTTTGGTATAGTGCAAGGGATAGTGTTGTTTGTCTAGAATCACACAGTGCGTCTGTGTGCATTTGGGAACCACTGTGAGAGAAGCATTTGGTAACATCGTGTATTTGCTGACAGATAACTGTTTTAACCTGTCATGTTGTGAAGTTTTAGTAGCATTAGAAGACAGTTATGGCTTATGATTTGATTAAATGAGTCAGGCTTTGACAGAAAAGTGCAGTCCTGAAATATGTAGATTGTGTGCAGTTCCCTTACCACTTGCACTGTAGTGAATGAGTTTTGGTAAACTCCTAGGGATAGTGGTGCTTGTCTAGAATCACAGTGTGAGTTAGTGTGTATTTGGGATCAGTGTGAGAGAAGCATTTGGTGACATCATGTATTTGCTGACAGATAACTTTTTTAAAACCTGTCATGTTGTGAAGTTTTAGTAGCATTAGAATCCAGTCTTTGCTTATGCGTTGATTAAATGAGTCATGCTTTGACACTAATGTGCTGTACTTAAATATGTAGATTGTGTGCAGTATCATTAACTCTTCTAGACTAGTGAATGAGTTTTGGTAAACTCCCAGGATAGTGTTGCATGTCTAAAATCACACTGTGAGTCTGTGTGTATTTGGGTAAGGATTGTGAGAGAAGCATTTGGTAACATCGTGTATTTGCTGACAGATAACTGTTTTAAAACCGGTCATGTTGTCAAGTTTTAGTAGCATTAGAAGCCAGTCTTTGCTTATGCTTTGATTAAATGAGTCAGGCAAAAGTGCAGTCCTGAAATATGAAGATTGTGTGCAGTTCCCTTACCACTTCCACAGTAGTGAATGATTTTTGGTAAACTCCTAGGTATAGTGGTTGTTGTCTAGAATCACACTGTGAGTCTGTGTGCATTTGGGAACCACTGTGAGAGAAGCATTTGGTAACATTGTGTATTTTTTAGCAGCTAACTCTTTTAAAACCTGTCATGTTGTCAAGTTTTAGTAGCATTAGAAGCTAGTCTTTGCTTATGCATTGATAAAATGAGTCAGGGTTTGACACCAAGGTGCAGTACCATGTACTATTCTGTTCACGGTGGCAGAACTGAAAATTTAAAAGTTTTACCTAAGCACTGTCCTAGAAGTAGTCTGATTATTTAGTCAGTTTCTAAGTACCAAATAGATTGCTTCAAATGTCTATGCAGTATGCATGTAGTCTTCTAACATACTATACACTTGTCTTTTACACCTTAAATTCCCTAGTCAGTATCCATACACTTCCAGGAAACACCCTGTCACTCCCTTTGCAGTCCTCTAGAGACCCATTCAACAGCATGTACTAATCCATTCACTGTGCCAAAACCCAAACACTTATAAATTCACCAAGACACTCTCTTTCCAGTACTCTAATGATTCAGTCACTGCCTAAGTATTCATGCACTGAGCCAGGCCTTAGCACATGACTTCTTCAAACCCCTATCCACTATGCATGCAGTCCTCTAACCACCTACACACTTGTCTTTCACACCTTCAATTCCCCAGTCAGTATCCATTCACTTCCAGCAAACACCCTGTCACTCCCATTGCACTCCTCTAGTGACCCATTCAGCATCATGTACTAATCCATTCACTGCGCCAAACCCTAATAAATTCACCCAGGCACTCTCCTTGCATTACTCTAATCATTCAGTCAGTACCCAAGTACTCATCCAGTGACCCAGGCCTTAGTATATGGACTGCTTCAAACCCCTATCCACTATGCATGCGGTCCTCTAACCACCTACACAATTGTTTTTCACACCTTCAATTCCCTGGTCAGTATCCATACACTTCCAGGAAACACCCTGTCACTCCCTTTGCAGTCTTCTAGTGACCCATTCAGCATCATGTACTAATCCATTCACTGTGCGAAAACTCAAACACTTATAAATTCACCAAGATATTATCTTTGCAGTACTCTAATCATTCAGTCAGTGCGTAAGTATTCATGCACTGAGCCAGGCCTTAGCACATGAACTGCTGAAACCCCTATGCACTATGCATGCAGTCTTCTAACCACCTAGACACTTGTCTTTCACACTTTCAATTTCCTAGTCAGTATCCATACAGTCCAGCAAACATCTTGTCACTGCCTTTGCACTCCTCTAGTGACCCATTCAGAACCAAGTACTAATCCATTCCCTGTGCGAAAAGCCTAGCACTTATAAATTCACCTAGGCACTCTCCTTGCTGTACTCTAATCATTCATTCAGTACACAAGCAGTCATGCAGTGAGCCAGGCCTTAGCACATAGACTGCTTCAAATGCCTATTCACTATGCATGCAGTCCTCTAATCACCTACACAGTTGTGTTTCACACCTTCAATTCCCTAGTTAGTATTCAAACTCGTCTAGCAAACACCCTGTCACTCACCCAGTGTGTCTCTTTATAGTAGGGTAATCTTTTAGTCAGTTAGCATGTAGAGTTTTAGTGAGGTAGGCTTTAGGGCATGAACTGTTTCAAAGTAGTATGCACTATGCATGTAGTGTTTTAACCATCGTCACACTTGTGGTTCAGGGACATAGTTTCTTAATCAGTATTTATATAAAATGTGGTGGTACAGTAATGGAATAGTATAATTTTGAAAGTTATTAATATACATTTATTTGTGATTCTTTTTTACAGATACAGAACAGGAGTGTTTCTCATCTGTTTGCACTCTTCTTGTGCAAGATTGTTTGGATGAAGGGTCCTTAGGTGTTTCATCATACTTGCTGTGCTGCATGAGTATTTGTTGTTAGGATCCCCTCGTAACAGAACTCTTTTGAAAATCTTGTGCATGAGAAAGGTGGTATTGGTCT
Organism: Triturus cristatus; assembly: GCF_964204655.1. Taxonomy (NCBI): domain Eukaryota; kingdom Metazoa; phylum Chordata; class Amphibia; order Caudata; family Salamandridae; genus Triturus; species Triturus cristatus. The sequence goes on along the minus strand of NC_140591.1, from coordinate 1,237,094,907 downwards.
TTATTTGCCCCTCGAGAAAAGTAGAACATTTCCACATCACTGAAGGAAAACGTTGTGGGCGTGGTGCATCCTCCAAAAATTCAACTTTAGATTTGGTGAATATTTTATAGCGACATCATTTACAGTTTTTGTAAGTTAAAGTTAAAAAAATGTGTCAGCTATGTGCATTTTATATTTCGGTGATTTGTATTTTGAGAATGGCATGTTGTTTTTTTTTTAACAATCTTTGAGATTGTGTTTTTTTTGCCCGCTGTTAAGTGAGGAGTACGATTGAAATCACTATTTTTAGTGAAATGTAATATATTCTGAGAACAGCAAAAAGGCAAAATAATCACTTTGTGGAAATTATGCTTGGTTGTAAAAAATGTATTATTACATGTTATAATTTTTTTTCCTTTTCTTTCACAGATCCAAATTTTAAAATAAGCAATTTATATGAATTTATATTTGAATGAAAAACAGAAAAAAATGTATACCATTTTTTATTCCTATTACTCTGAAGGTAAGTTTAACTAAGTCTCAATATGCAGAATGAAGAGGCCTGCAAGAAGCTACAAAGTTGAAACACGTTTCTAAAAACACTCAGTTTATGTAGTTTTGAAATCTGACCATAATCAGATATCATGTGACCTGCAAAAAAAGAGATTTGAGGGGTTCATAATATTTCACCTTTTTAGCTGTTGAAGGACCGCAATCATTTCAATCATTCTTCTTTGAACATCTTTGCAGACAAAACTCTGTGCTTACCTTCTATCATTCGCAAGGAAATTTAAAAATGGAAATATGTCACTTTTTGTAACATAGTTATTGTGCAAGATACTCTTTTATATTTACAAAGAGAGGAAAAGGCACTCTGTGCACTTTTTATACTCCATGTAAATATAACCTCATCAAGCACACCACTTTGTGTTGAAAGGGTGTTCTATAAATTTGAGATGTCATCAGTGATGTCATCAGTGATGTCACTGACCATGTCATGAGTGATGTAATATGTGATGTCATCAGCAGTGCATTGCGGGGGCGCGAGTTATGGTTAGCTGAACTAACTATAACTGGGGAATTTCTAGGGTTTTGTACGAGGGAAATGTCCAGCTAACTATAACGCCCCTAAAACCTATGGTTTTTTTAGTGAATATATATATATATACATATATATATATATATATATATATATATATATATATATATATATATATATATATATATATATAGTAAATTGGCTCTGAACCTGTGCTTGGCCAGAGAGTTTAGCAGATCTAAAACTGAGCCGCGTTTGCAAAGAGTTACAAAACACATTTCAAGCCATCTACCTCCTGGGGAAAGTATTACAAATCTGGAAGTCATAACAAGGGCAAATGCTCCCTCTTCAAGTGGATGGATGTTGAGAATAGGCTACCTTTGATACCTATCTATAGAATATTTAGACCAGGAGTCTAACTTGATTTACAGACCCCTGTGCAAACCGCGGATTATTCAGAAGTTGAACTCCGAGTAGTGTAGTATTTACCGCACTCAGTATTTACTGGGTGCATTAAATACCTGACTTTCATTATATTTCAACAGATCAAACCTGCATTAAGCACCAAAATCTGCAAGTTGGTCTCCAAAAACTCAGAATAGGTACTGCTTGCTGTATTTGATTAATTTGTAACCCACCAGAGGCGCAACTAGAGCCAAATTTTGGGGGGGCTACTAAAAATTTCGAGAGGGGCTGACTCTTCCAGCAATTTGCAGAGTGGAGATGCAGGGGCTCTAGGAAGGGGTGAAAAACACCAAAGCCTCGTTAACACGTGAATGGTCTTTTAAAGACCTGTGAAGTACTCGGGTGCGGGTGTGTGTTTGCCAGGGAAGCTGTCTCAGCCGGGCTGACACACACGACGGGGGGGGGGCTGAAGCCATTTCAGCCCAATGGGCATTGCACGCCTGGTACCCACTCCTCCACCACACACGGAATCAGGGCCTTTGACTAGTGCTTGCCACCAGGTTAGGTTGACAGCACCCTCCCTAGACAAAGAGTAGATGATTGACCCAGTGATTGATCTACATTCAGGGTTGGCTATCCTGATGGTGCCCGCACATTTGAACAACCTGCATTTCTGTTCCTGTGGCCCTTAGTGCTGCATAGGTTGCTGGCATGGCGCCATTACTTTCTGCTGGATGATGAAGATGATCAGGTCATGCTAAAAGCTCACATGCCAGAGGGCTGCTGATGAGATGAGTATCCACCTGGCTGGCATGTGTGAACCGCCGGGAAAGAGACCCTCAAGATTGGAGAATCGCAACAGCCAGATGGGAAAACCCTAAGCACACCCTGGACCACCCGCAGGTTATCCTTTGGAGTGACTTGATCCTTTTTGTAATTCTGGACAACAGAATGGCTCCAGGCACTCGATCCTCCCGCACTTCGGAAGCAAGCTCAGCTTTAACGCACCGACATACACAGCCCGTTGGTTTCCTGGTCGCACCGACCCGTGGGAGACTATTTTACTTTTAATCCCGACGGCTTTCGATCCTTTTCACATGACATTGCTCATTTGGCCCTGAAGAGTCACAGTTGTTGTACTGTTGACGAAACACGTGTCGGCTGGCGCTCTTTGTATTGATGAAAGACAACGTTTTGAATTAAAAAAACATCTTTCCATTGCTCTTTGAACCCTGTTATCTTTGCTATGATCAAATTAAATTCTATTGTCACGTGTGCATAGGACTTGCTTATAATTGTTCTGGTATGGGCTTTTGCCCACACCTTATACAGGGGTTTTGGGTATTCCCCTGACCTGTTTGCACCGTTAAGCATTGGTTCTTTGTTCTTCTGACTTTATCTGTCCGTTCATCTGCCTTAGCGCCAATTTATCATGTCTCCAAAACCCTCTCTGGTCCATACTCGATTCACCTGCTCACCCACTCTGTAGTGAGTGGCAAATACACCATCATAAAGCAAGACACCATGGAATTAATGTACACAAGCCCATTTCCCTTCTTATCCCACTTCATACATGCTATGGGGCCGATTCTCAAAAGTGTTTATGAGTAATGGAAGTAGTGCTACTCTTTATGTACTATTACATGAGTTTGTAAACTGGTCTAGAAATGTCCAACTACCTAATAATAAAATTCAAAGAGTGCACAATCCTATATGTTTGTATATGGATATGAATATTCCCATTTTAGATATTTGAGGCCAACTCTCAAAGCATGTAGGAGAATGTAAGAGAATTCTACAGGAGGGCTGTTTTACCTACTCCAAAATGCCTCTGTGATTTGGTCCCAGAAAGTTAAGGATATGAACAAACTAGACAACTGATGTTGTATCCAAACTGCACAACGGTTCCTTTTGTGTTAGGGATGTGTGCAGATGCCACATGTTCACTTTGCTGCAGTTCATTTAGGCTGGTCTATGAGAAGTGAGGTATAACAAGCCCAGAGTAGCACTGTAACATCTAACAGACGGCAGACTTCAGCACCTTAGCACATTCCCAGATGTGGAGCAGAAATCGGGCTTGCTCTCAAGTCTGTGATGAGCCAGTCGCTGACGAGACAACTTGATAGCAACTTGATGGCAGTGGGTGACAACGGGAGGTGATGTCGGGGCGTCCTGTGCAACAGCCTGCGAACTGGAGGAGCGGTGTCATGAAGGGATCAGCACTCTGAATGCGGTGCAGTGATGCTTGCATTTGCATTGTAAGTGAGAGGCGGATTTTTATTAGACTATAAATGCTTTTGCGCAGATCGGTGCACGTGCTTCCAGGGCCTCACTGGCCAATTGCTCAGGCCTCCGGGTTCAGCAGTGAGACTTGTGGCGGGCAGCAGGGCTCAGATCTCAGTATTATGCTCAGGGTTTTAGTCGGGGATACATGCAGGTACACAGCGTCCCCCCACTCTTTTCACAGGGTAGACACCGTCCCCCCTGCCAAGAAGTTGGGCCCCACAGAAATATGCTGAACTTGTCCCCGTGTAATTTTCAGACACCGGGACACATTCAGCAGCACCTGCATGTTGCCTGCTTTCCATTCCCAGCAGCAACGTGCAGGCAGCGAGGGAGCCTTGATTCGCCTCCATCTGGGCCGAACTTAAGGGGCCATCCGGCATCCTTTTGTTTATATAGGCTGACTGGGGGCCGTCTGGAACCTTACATTTAAATGTAAGTGCCACAGAGGGAAACAAAGGCACACAACTTGCCTTCTCTTCACAGGTACTTAAGAGAGGCATGCTTTTGCCTTTATTCTGTCCCTGTATATAAATACAGACAGTGTAAGACTGTCAGATGGGTTAGTCTGTCCCAGTATTTACACAAATAATTTAAATCGCACTATTGTATTTCTTTTATAGCGCTACGTAGTGATGTCATGAGGTCATTTGCATATTGTCTTACTTGGTCAGTCCACCCACTTCTTTTTATAGGCCTTGTGCCCTGATTATGCTTCCAGCCCTTTAATGAATATGCATGAGCTTTCTACTGCATATTCAAAGCCCAAGACTTGAGGTGGGGACGTAGCCACATAGGCCAGATTTTCATTCTTCCATCACCTTAAGGCCATGCTGGAAATCAAGGGGGTCACGCTGGATTCCAGTTCTGGCATCTATTTCTGGCCGAATCTGGGACCAGGCCGACCCAGGGAAACATGCTGAATTTGTCCTGGTGTCATTTACCAACACCAGGACACCTTTCAGCAGTCCCAACACGATGTCTGCATTCTGTTCTGAGCAGAAACATGCAGCATTTCTTATTTACACTTGCAGCTGGGCTAGGGTGACCAGATCTTGAGAACCAAAAACCGGGTCATTTTTTAATAATAGAAGAAGAACTACAGTTTTTCATCACCGGAATAGTGCAGAATGACAGCTTTCATCAACATAGGATCAAAGAAGATGCATTAAAAAAATGAATACAATATAATTTCTACAACCAACATCATACCTGTTAATTGAATTGCTTACTTATAACACCTGCTAACTAGCACAGCTTTAGAACACCCAAAAAAGTACCTCTCACTGTTTTCAGTCAACCCCCTCTAAAAATTGGAACATGGACCAAAATTGCTTAAATCTGCCGGGACAGCTAGTGAAAAACCAGGACTGGCCGGGCAAATCCCGGACTTTTGGTCACCCTAAGCTAGGCACAATACAAAGGCCTGATATAAAGGGCTATAAGCCCTCATTTTGTTTGAGCATAACACTGGATGGCAGCTATCTGGTTCCTAACACCTAGATACCAAAGTAATTGAAGGAAACAAAGGCATGTTATCACTTCATAAGTACTTAAGAGGAACTATGATTTGGAGGCAGTTTTTAACTTTGTTCAGCTCCCTATGTCAGAGATGTGAAATTGCAAAATGTATCTGTCTGTCTGAGTGAATACACAAATATTGATGTAAGTGGCACCTACTATTGCTTTATGCAATTCTTTTATAGAACTACTCATCCCAGTGTAGGGTGTTAGAGCATTTTACATCACACACAGAGGCCCAATAAATGAAACACCTGTGTAAATCAGTGTACAGGAAATGTTACATAAGACAATGAGAGTTATAACTTATAAAGTGTAGGAATCACATAACATCCATACTTGTAGACATTATGGCGCTCATTGTGACGGTCTGTCAGTTGCGGTCCGAACGACATCTAGTACCGTGGTCCGACCGCCATATTATGATGCACAGTGGTCAGGGGCAGTGTGTGGAGGTTCCAACCAATGATTCCGACGGGCTCAAGGAGCCTGTCCGACTATCGGTCGGAAAGTAATTCCCTACAATGGGGCTGTGCCTGCTCAGCACCGCCGTAGGGATTATGATGTCCCTTTCAGACAGCCTTTCTATGGCGGTCCGACGCGCCATAGAATGGCGCGTCGGAACGCCATAGAAAGGCTGTTGGACACAGGTTTTGGAAGCTCCTAGCAGGGACCCCGTACTCCGCGGCCTCCGCTATGAAGCCTAGGGGACACCTGTGCTGCTCCTCCAAACACCCATGCATTGTGTGGCAGTCAGCGCATATTGCCTCCTACATGATGCATGGATTTTTGGGCGGTGCCTGCCACACGATTCATGGATGTTTAAAAAGTGTTTTTTTCCTACTTCGGCTTATGTGCGGCCTGCAGGCGGTCGCATCGTAATTTAGGAAGCGTGACAGCTGACTCCTTGTCGGGCAGTCCTGTTTCTGACACAATGCCGGTAGGACGCTCGTCCGACTGGCATCATAATGAGGGCCTATATGTTAAGAGTGAATGTTTGGGAGAAATTCAAATTAAGGAAATAAAACGTAACACAGTGATTGTGGTTGTCTGTACTAGTAAGACTTTATTACTTCCCAAAGGAACCCTTCTTTGCAATCTTAGAATAACAACACATTGAGCAAAAACTGAATAAGAATCTAAACCCATGACTTACCTTTTGCAAACAGCTCCTGATGTTGGTAAATAGACCACTGTGCTATATTAGAAGGCTTGCAGCCACTGAAATGGAAGTAACAAAACGATCTCATTTTTAAGAGAAGTAGCCTACTTACCTATCTAAATAAAAAGTGAATCTTGTTACACAATGTTATATTATGCGATTTGAGCAGGAACATTAAACCTCTATGCTATCTTATGGGTCAAAACGGTGACTGGACAAAACACAGATCTCTCCTAGAACAATGTAAGTTATCGCACCGCTATTATATTCCACTCAAAATTGCTAGGCACACAGTGATCTCTGCAGCAGATGCCTGGCAGTGTAAGATATTTTAACATGCAGCCTCTTTGTGACCAATTAACTAATCTAGAACAGATTTACTGTCACATATGTCCTTGATGCCAATTTCTTTGCTGCAGATTTTTTTAAAAAAAATAAATGGACAAGTTGACTGTCAGACTGTGTTTTTCAAACTGAGCCCCTTATGACTCCACCCCCTTTCCTCCACGTCTTGACCCCTAATTTGTGGGTTTCCGAGTATTGTTATTTTTTTAATTCCAGCACTGCCTTATAGGAACCTACCTGTTAATTTCAGGCAACCGCAAAACTCTATTTTCATCCATTTTAAAAGTGTCATCAAACTGGTGTGCAACCCAAACGTGTGTGTTGTGTGTACGAATTACGAGTCATCTAAATATTCACAAGTGCTGTGGGTGCGTGATGACATTTAATTAGTGCGTACCACGCCCACCTCACACCCTGTCACACACTGTGAAGGAGCACATGTTTACTTCCATGTCTCCGGATGAGCAGGCGCAAATGACGTGTGAAATAGTCAATTTGCACAATACACAACTGCTGATGCGCAACTTCTGTGCTCCCATCTGCTGTGGACTTAAAAAGGGAAAGAATCGAGTATTCGATGGACATATTCTTCGCGTTGCATCATGTGTAGGCCACATGGGTTCCCGGAACAGATGTTTGTTTTCCAAAAAGCTCATGGGCGACTCCCAATTGTACATGTGAGAGAAAGAGATGTTGCAAGATGAATAATCCGCTAAGAGGCATTTACTCTGATTTCCTGGCTGGATCAAGGCTTCCGAACAGAATGCAAAGTTCATTTACCATAAATGTGAAATATGCACATTTATCAGTATGCTATACTATATAAAACGATCGGCGTTTTTGCAAGGCCCTAATGGGACAGCCATTCAATGTCCTCTTGGGTTTTAGTTCAATGAACGTCGTACAACCTACCCTCAAATATTTTTAACACTGAATGAGCAGAGAACGTTGTTGTGAAGCAGTGGGTCTGTGGTACACAGGTTGCATGGTGTTGAACTGGCATTTATGTAGCGCTCTTTCTCCCTTACAATGCTCAAAGCGCTTTCGAAGGGGATAAGGATCTGCTCCATTTGACATGAATGGTTGAAAACATTTTGTTTAAGGTGTTGGCTTTGAGAGACATGTGTTTGGGTCCTGCATGAGGTTTGCTCCAGGTGTGCGACTGCGCTCATTGCTGAAATACTATTGCCGAATGATCTCCAAATAAATTTCAAACCACAACAAAAAGGTTAAGCAAATGGGGTCAGAAATCAGATTTTTTTGCATGTAACACAATCCCTACCAACTATAGTGTCTTTGTGAATTAGAAATGATGGAACCCTTTTGACTCCAGATGGACTCCGTAGAACTGTGATGTAAATATTTGAGCGGTATGTACTGAAGATTTATCTAGACTGTTGAGTTTGCAGCTACACGCATACAAATAAAGACTTGTATTACTAAGCTCCATGTGTGACGTAGTCCTTTGTGGGTGCCCACACAGGGGAGGACACTACAACTAGCGACCAGTTAGGGGTTTAGTACCCCCGAAGATTGACAGTGTTCTCCCTGAGAGTTTGCCATGGTTCAAGCTGACTGCTTGTGCGTGCCACGTGTGCTACACTCATAGCGAGGAACCAACGCATAATGCATGTGTAGTTAGAGTGCTACTCCAGCTGCTGTAAAGAAGTTATGAACTACGAAAGCATTGCAAAGAAATCTTGGTATCGACGACCGACAACCTGCTGGTCAGATCATATATGAAGGTGCTGCAGATCGGCGCATATAAATTCTCCCTGCTTCCACGGACAGAGTAAATCTACAGTCACACGCGCAATCACACATCATACGCTAGGGCCCATCACACTAAATTCACACTATTACTCTATCCACACTGAATATAGGAGAGAAAACCTAAACCAATCTGCATCTACAATGAGGTCAATGCGACCTTAATGACATTGCCTTGAGTCATGATTTTGAACATAAGAAATACATTTGAAACTCAATAAATGACAAGGAATAAACACCCGACACTGGAATTCAAACAAATGCTTGTTTATCTAAATTAATTCAAATGGAAAGTCAATCATTAGCAAAATCATTATTCTCATAGTTACCTATTCTAGCTTAAAAGGTCAGGACAGGTCTCTCGGTAAAGTCTCTCGAGCTGCCGTCCTCAGCATGGGTTCAGGAAGAAGTCCAAAACGCGATGAACGCAAGGAAAGAACGAACGAAGAACGAACATGGACCCTCTCTAGTCTAACATATTTATAGAGTAAGTTACAAATAAAAGTTACAAACAAATGTTAGATATTCGTTGAACCACTGAGCAGAGCGAGCAAGAAAGGAAGTCTCTTGGTTACATTTAGAAAACCTCCGCTCAGGAAAAATCACAAAAATAAAAAGACGGAAGAAGGAAACTCGAGTTTGCAAATGTTTCTTTCGTAAATGCTCTTTCTTGATATCTTAGCAGAGCCACCGCAGACTGGTCATTGTTCATTGTAGCTTTATCCTTGTCCAAGGGCAGCTGGAATCGTTCCCGGAGCTGCTGTCCTCACGGAAAACTTTCTAACCAGGCAAAGGCTGTGGTCAGGTGACTTTCGACCATGTTCAGCAAGGCCTCTTCGTCAAAATTCAATCACTCGAGTGCAGGCTGTAAATGGCAGCCATCTTGTTTTAGGCCAAAACGGACCATCTTAATTAAAAGAAACACAAACAACGTTACCACATCATAATGATTGTACAGTGTTAAACCCCACTAATACCCTTATGTGTATGTACTTATATAGCCTTCTGCAACACGATAAAGCATTAGCACACGTTATTTTTAACGCACAAACACAAAACAAATAGCACTTTACAACACATATTTAATAGAACCGCACATTATTATTAAGCAACATATATGCATCCCACGTGTAATTTCTCTCATTAATAATGTTGGTTAATCCAGACAAAAACAAACTATTAATTAGTCGTTACAAATTAGTAATTTTAAATCATAACATATAGACGAAACTGGAGCTTAAAACTCGATAAATTTTCAACAGAAAACTCTGCTCCAGCAAAGGTACCGCACTGATATGCAAAATACAGTCATTTGTAATCTGGGGCATGAATGCTAAATGCAGATATAACCAAGTTTTAAAAGGGCAGCAAATAGTGACAGCAAATTGCGAAATAATGTTACCAGTAGAAAGTGGTGTAGGCTAAGTGTGCTCAAAGAGTTACCTTAGAATAAAACAGTTATTTTCTCACTATAACCTGAGTAATGTGAGCCGGTATGACCTCAGCACCAGGCGCTGCAACCCAGATCAGGCACAGGGGTTGTGTTTGACAAGTGCATATCCATTAATCAATCAATGAATCAAGATTTATAAAGCATGCCAAATCACACGTGAGGGTCTGAAGTCGTTGGAGTTGCTTGCTGCTTCATGTTGCTCTATTCATTCAAACAGCCAGGTCTTAGGTCCTTTCCTGAATTCCAGGAGTGACGAGGTGGTCCTAAGGTGCAGGGAAAGGTCGTTTCATGCTTTGGCCACCAGGTGAGAGAAAGAGTGTCCTCTGCTGTTGGCTCGGCGGATCTCGGGGGTATCTGCAAAGGAGAGGGAGGCGAATCACAGGTGTCTGGTCAGTTGATGGAAGGTCATTTGTTTGTTAACGTATGCTGGTCCTTCTTTCAGTAGGGCCTTGTATGCATGGGTCAACATCTTGAACTGGCAACTCTTCTGTATTGGAAGCCAGTGTAGCTTCTTGAGGCGTGGAGTGATGTGACTTCGTCTGGGGATGTCAAAGATGAGTCTTGCGCCTGAGTTTTGCATTGTCTGTAGTCTTTTCAGGAGACATGCGGGGATTCCTACAGAGAGAATGTTCCCGTAGTCCAGCCTGCTGGTGATGAGGGCCTGAGTGGCAGTCCTTCTGGTGTTGGTTGGGAGCCACCTGAAAATCTTTTGGAGCATACGTTGGGTGTAGAAGCAGGCGGATGAGACTGTGTTTACCTGTTACTTCATATATAACTTGCTGTCCAAGCTGATGCCTAGGTTGCGGGCGTGGTCTGTTGGGCCAGGGGACAGACTGAGTTCAGCAGGCCACCAGGCATCGTTTCATGGCTAGGTGATGTTCCCAAAGATGAGGATTTCCATCTTGTCTGAGTTGAGCTTGAGGCAGTTGTATTTCATCCAGTCGGCGACATTCATCATACATCTGTGGAATTTGGAGCTGGTGTTGTAGGGGTCTTCTGAGAGTAAGAGGGTGAGCTGTATGTCATCGGCATAGGAGATCATGTGGAGTCTGTGCGATCTGACGGTGTTGGCTGGGGGGGTCATGTAAATGTTAAAGAGGGTGGGGTTGAGGGATGATCCTTGTGGGAGGCCGCAGATGGTCTTCTTGAGATATGAGGTGAATGGTGGGAGAAGGATTCTGTGGGTTCTTCTGATGAGGTAGGAGGTGATACATTTGAGGGCGTCTTCCTGGATTCCGATGTGGTGGAGTCTGCTGATCAAGATGTGGTGGGAGACACTGTCAAAGACAGATGACAAGTCCAGGAGGATGAGGGTTGCTGTTTAGCCACGGCCCAGGAGGACCCTGATGTCATTGGTGCCTGCGACAAGAGCTGTTTCGGTGCTGTGGTTGGCTCAGAATCCGGATAGTGAGGGCTCCAGGAAGTTGTTGTGTTCCAGGTGTTCGATAAGTCTCTGGTTGATTGCCTTTTCGGGGAACCGTTGCCAGAAAGGGGAGCAGGAAGATGGACCTGTAGTTCTTTGGTTCTGCTGGGTCAGCGGATTGTTTCTGTAGGAGGGGTCCCACTTCAGCATGTTTCCAGTCCTCAGGGAAGAAGGCCGTGGCGATGGAGGCGTTCAGGACTTTCTTGAGTTCGTCGCCAATCGTCTTGCTCCAGAGGTTGAAGATGTGGTTGAGTAGGGGTCCATGGGTGCTTACGAGGGCACGCAGTTTATGACTGAGATTGTGGCTTGAGTTGTGAGAGGGTCCCAAAGGGTGAGCAGGTGTTCGGGGTTTGGTTTCATGGATGTGAGCAGGTTGATGCTGTCAGCAGCGGGGTTGGGGTTTGAAGTTTTCATAGATGGCTGAGATCTTGTTGTGGAAAAAGACCGCTAGGGTGATACGCAGTTCTTGGGAGGAGGACATTTTGTTTCCGGTGGCTGCAGAGTTGGAGAACTCCTTCATGATGGTGAAGAGCTCCTTGCTGTGGTTTGTGCTGGTTTCCGTGTGGTCTGTAAGAGTGTTCTTCTTTGTTTCTTTCAGGAGGCGGTGAATTTTGGTTGAATGTTGTCTTGAGGGTGGTCTCATCTCCTGTCTTTTTCCTGGTATGCCACTTCCTTTCTAGTTGCCAGCAGTTGCAATTGGTGGCTCTCAGCTCCGCGTTGAACCAGCTGGCTCTTTTGTCTTAACCTTTGGTTTCGACTTGGCATGGGCGATTGTGTCTGTGCATTCCGTGATCCACTGGGAGAAGTGCTTAGCATCCTTTTCCGGGTTGGATATTTTGTCTGGGGAGGTTGGAGTTGAGAGCATTGTTCCACTGGTATTCTGATATCTTTTTCCAGTCTGTGCCTGGAGCTGGGGGGTGTGGTGTCAGTGTTGGTAGATCCTGAGATGGTGAGTAGACACTGTAGTGGTTAGTCCAGGTGAGCTGCGAGACGTGGTTGTACTTGACTCTGTCGCTGGGCACAAAAATGGGGTCCAGCATATGTCCTGCGATCTGGGTGGGTTTGTGACAAGTTTTTTGAGGCCCATGTTGCTTATGCTTTGCAGGAGGTCAGTTGTGTTGATGTCACGTGGGTCATCGAGGTGAAAGGTAGGATCCCCTAAGAAGATGTAGTGCTCGGAGTCGATGGTGATCAGAGCGATGAGGTCAGGAATGGAGTTGCAGAAGCTGGGGCATGGTCCCAGGGCTCTGTATGTGAGGATACCTCTAATGGAGCATTTTCCATCTGCGTGAAGTTGGAAATTGAGGAGCTCCATTTTTGGGGTCAAGTCGTCTGAGGAGGTTGTTCAGTGGATGTTGTCCTTGCAGATGATGGCAAGTCCACCTGCTTGTTTGTTGATTCGGTGTGTTAACTTGTAGTCTTCGGGTGTGCAGATGGCGATGTTTGGCACAGAAGCGGGGTTCAGCTAGGTCTCTGTGAGGAGGATGACATTCAGGGTGAGGGATGAGATCGTGTCCATCAACACAGTCTCCAGATATCTTCGAAATAATGAAATATTTCAACTGGCAGAGAAAGAAGTCACGATTCCAGCTATCATTAAAGATGATCCTGAGGCCGTCACATCGCAAAGCCTCACTGCTGAGTCACATAAACAAAGCCCCAGAGATCCACAGGCAGTGCCATTAAGTTCTACATTGGTCTGCAACACTGCAGCTTTCCTGAAACCACCACCACCATTCAATACCGCCAGAAAGCAAAATATTGGTGATAGATGAACTGCTTGGATTTAGACATTTGGGGCCTCATGTAGGTAAATAAATTTTACCGGTTCTTAAATACCGAGCCGTACCGAATCGGTAAATTAGAATCGGTAAGTTATATGTAGGTAAAAATTCGGTAACAGTTACCGATTCGGTAACAGTCGGTAAATACGAATCGGAATTCACCGAATCGGTAAATACCGAGGTGATAATTACCGATTCGGAAAATACCGAGGTGGTATCTACCGAATCGGAAAATACCGAGGTGGTATCTACCGAATCGGAAAATACCGAATCGGTACGTACGGATTCGGTAAATAACATCACATGACTTGACGAAACAGCTAATCCTGTGCAACGACAGCCCACCCAACCAGGAACTGCCCACACCCAGGCAGGTGTACACAATTAGCCGAAGTGGCCACACCCAGGCAGGTGTACATAATTAGCCGACCCTGGAGAGGCTCGGAGTGCAGAGGAGAGGCAGGGAGCAGTTGCATGTGCGAGCGGGAAACGAACAGCATGTCCAGCCAGAGCACACAGAAAGACGGAGGGGAAAGGAGGAGGAAGCTCAAATTCAGCCCCAAGGAACTCCAGGTGCTGGTGGAGGGGGTGGTGAAGCAGCACCAGAAGCTGTTTGGGAGGCAATCCCTGCAAGTGCCTGAGGCCGAAAAGCGCAACATATGGCTGGCCATCCAGGCGCAGGTCAATGCTGTGGGAGTGACCCACAGGGAAATTGAGGTCCTCAAAAAGCGCTGGTATGACCTGAGGATTGTGACCAAGAGGAAGATGGGCGACATCCAGAAGGAGGCCAGCCAGACCGGAGGTGGAACCAACAGGGCACCTGCCCTCACCGAACTGGAGGAGCTGGTGGCGGCCACACTCGAGCAAGAGAGCGTCGTGGGTCTTGGGGACGCCGACAGCTCTGCCAGAGCCGCAACACACCAAGGTAAGACGAAAGCACAGCAATGTAGCCGCCCCTACCCCTATCCCACATCCCCCATTGTGAAACGAGAATCACACTGCAGTCCACACGTGTCAGTGCAGACAGGCAATGCATTCCGGGAGATGTAGTCAGGGCCACACTAACCATGACGTAAATGTCACAGGGCAACAAGGCATGTCACGCACTCGAGGCACAAGGAGACAGAGGACAGATTGGAATGTGAAATGATTCATCGTGACGCTTGCAATGCAGCCCTTCGGGGACACTGAGCCAATGTTGTTTTTCTGTCCACAGATGTGACATCATGCAGTACAGGGCATGCTGCAGGGGAGACGGCACACCGGCCACAAAAATCACCTCTAGCCACCACGAGTTCAGACCAGGGAGCAGGCCCACTTTCAGCCGCACCACCTACGCAGCCAGCCGCGCCGCACACAGAGCCACCATCACCTCACCGAGAGCCAGCATCACCACCACCAGAGCCAGCATCGCCACTCATGTTCGATTCACCGGCCACATCTCCGCTTGCAGGTGTGAGAATGAGGAGGCGTCCAGCAGCCAGGCTACGAGCCTTCGACACCTCGTCAGACGACAGCATGGGCCCAGAAGACCGCACCGGGCCCCAGGAAGGGAGCCATCCCACTGTGCCCCACACCTCACAGGCAGCACAGACGGGAGCAAGAGGGCGCCGCAGGTCGCGTGTCCAGAGTCCACCAGCACCCACTGACGGCCATGGTGTCTTCTTGGGGCTCGAGGGCCAAATGTTGAAGCAACAGCGCCTGCAATCAAAGGCAGTAATGTCAGTCCAGAGGCACATGCGGGTGATGAGGACAAGCTTAGTCAACATGGACACAAACATTGGCGGCATGGCTGCGGGCATTCGGGACATGTCCCAGTCAATCCAGCAGTTGTGCAGCAAATTAGATGCTGACATCGAAGCACGGCGCCGGGAACGCCAGAGAAGGGACACTACCAGCAGGGCACTCAACCGTCTGGCAACTGCGACTTCCCTACTTTGCCGGCGCTCTGTGACGATGCAGGAGGGCCTAACACAGTGCTGCAGCGACCTGTCACGGGGGATGGTGCAGGTGACAAGTGCACTAGGGGTGCTATTGACAAGTCAGGCGTCGACAACTGCTGCAGGGGATGCTGCGGAGAGCATCGACACCAGCAGCAGCATCACACCCCCCGTCCCAGAAGCACGCAGGAGCAGCAGGCGGCTTGGGGTTGGCTCTAGTGAGGATGCACAGGCCGTGCAATCCACCACTGCAGCGCGTATGCGCAAACATTGATGTGGCCCTGCTTATCCACTTGCCATTGGGTGACGTAACCCTGGACATACTCATTGTATAGATGGCATATTGCCAGATTGGCCTGTTCATGTGTTCATGGCGTGGTGCCACATTAAACTACGTCATGACTTCTCACGACTCGCTGTGTCCCCTCACTTACTCAGAAATAGTTGCATGTGATCTCTGCCCGTCTCTCTCTCCCATCGATTGCAGTTGGCACTCTAGCTGCGCTGCCCTCTGGCTGGCCTGACTCATCCTCGTTGTCCTCAAAATATGTTAGTTCCACATCTGTACCTTTTTTCGTGGCAAGGTTGTGCAGCATTGCACAAGTGGCAATTATCTTGCAGCAGGTGATGGGTTTGTACTGGCGTGCGCCTCCGCTCTTGTGGAGGCAGCGGAACCTGCTCTTCAGCAGTCCAAACGTGCGCTCCACCACATTGCGTGTAGATTTGTGGGCCACGTTGTATCGTCTCTCACTCTGGGTTGCTGGGTGTAGGTAGGGAGTGAGGATGAATGAACGGCATGCATATGCACTGTCGCCTGGATGAGTAAAAGGGAACCATCAGTTACATGCCTCTATACACTCTGATTTGCAGGTTTCAAGGGGCGTCACTGTTACTTACCCAGCAGGTATCCCTCTCCGAATTCTCCGGCTCTCAGTCGTGTGTAGATCCCACTATTCTGGAAGATGTAAGAGTCGTGGGTGCTCCCAGGAAACTTTGCAACAATATCTGTGATGATGTTCCCTGCATCACAGATCACCTGCACATTGATGGAGTGGGTGGACTTCCTGTTCCTGTAGATGTGCTCTGTGTCAGCTGGAGGACAGATTGGGATGTGTGTACCATCAATACAGCCGATGACATGGGGGAACTGTGCCATGTGATAAAAGTCTGTTTTTGTTTTCTGCAGTGCAGCCTGTGTGTTTGGGAAGCTGATGTAGTGGTGCATTCTCTGCATCATGGCATCCAGGAACTTCCTGAAGAAACGTGACAGGCAACTCTGGGATACCCCACCCACCGCAGCTATCACCACCTGATAACTGCCGGATGCCAACAGATGTAGGCTGCAGAGCACCTGCACATGTGGGGGTATGGCGTGCGCCCTTCTTATTGGCTGGTCCAGGAGTGGGTGAAGGTCCCTGATTAAGTCCATGATGGTTTCGGGGTGTAGCCTGTACCTCTCATGTATCTCTGCATCAGTCAGCTGGAATAGTGTGATGCGCTGTCTGTAGATTTGTTCCTCCCGTCGCCACACCCTCAGTCCTGCTGCCTGTAGACGTAGGCGCCTTGCAATGACGTACATGGCGGCCATGTTGTCCACGCTGTTGCATTTTGGGATTGCTTATGTGCATTGTTGATGGTTACCACCTGCTTTCCATCCGTGTTAATTACCGACTCTTATTTACCGATTTTCCTGGATTTCTTAATTACCGACTGCTCCTACATGTCATTTTAAATTTTTACCACTTCATATTTACCACTTCATATTTACCGATTCGTTAATAATGTATTCGGTAAATATGAATCGGTATTTTAGAATTCGGTAACTATGAATCGGTATTTACCGCCTCATATTTACCGAAAAGTGGTTTTTGGACTCCTACATCTCACTTGTCTGAATACCGGTCGGTAACGGCATATTTACCGAAAATCGGCCGTTACCGACCGGTATTTGGCTACCTACATGAGGCCCTTGATGATTTAATCAATGCACTTGAAGAGACTGATAACAAAAAGGTTATCAAGTATCTCAAAAATCTTGATGGTGATGGTGTAAAATAAGTCATAAAAGGAATGCTGCTGAACTGATGAAGAAGTCACATATGGTCAGATTAAAGATGTGTTCAACCTCAAGTTCAATCTAATGCCAAATGCTGATTAAGAACAATACAACTTCAGTCAGTTATGCCAAAATGTGGTGAAACCGTTGATGAATTTGTAGAGAGACTCAACGCACTCATCAGTCATTGTAAGTTCAATGAATTTAATGATGAGGAAGCTATGTGTCTGAGACTTATTAATGGATGACTGTCCAGATTAATTCAGATGACAAATGCTGAGAAAAACTCTTAGTTTAGAGCGAGTGTTATTGGCTGCCAGGGCTGAAACGTGTGCTGTTAGACAAGCCATTAACATAGAGGCCAGAGGTGCCCAGAACAAATCCATCATGAGTGTGAAAAGGAAGCCAAAACAAAAGACTGAAGGACACAAAGTGATGTCTACATGTAAAAAGAAGTTGTGTTTTAGATGTGGATTTTCGTATCCACACAAAGATAAATGTCCCACTCTTGGACAGATATGTAAAGGCTTTGGGATGGAGAACCATTTGGGGATGGTGTGCAAAGTGAAGGAAAAAGTAGGGGTGTCAATGTGCGAAGACAAAATGGCCACCAGCACGTTCCAGAAACAATGTTCTACGCATATCCACAGGGCCAACCGGCGACATCAGTTGGGAGAAATCGACCCTGAACGAAGTTAGTCATCATCTAAATCATCGTCAAATGGTTCTTGTGTATCAGTATCAAGTGAAAGTGATGAACATGATTGCACCATGTAGATGGTTATTTCAGAAAAGCATGTGCATGTTGGTTTGGCCGCTTGTGAAGGAAAGTGTCAGTCAAAGAAAAATCGACATGCCAAAGCACCAAAGTCATTCAAACATTGTCTGAAGATTACACTGAAAGTAAATGGTTGTTCGATACTTTTCATTATTGACAGTGGTGCATTGACAAACATTATGCCTGAGGAGAAATACAATTAATTATCTCCATTACCACACCTTATGCCATTGAAAACCAAAATGTATATATGGGCTGCATCAACACCCTAAAAAAGTCATAGTTAATTGGTAGCGACAATGAAACACAAGAAAACGAAGGTACAAGCACCGATCCATGTGCTTCAAGGCAAGGTGTCCAGTGCCTGTCTACTCAATTTCAGCACAGCTTCTGATATGGGACTGATTTCTGTGAATTACAATTAAATGCTCATCACAAAAATAGTAAGTCAATTTCCTTCATTATTTAATGGCTTGGAAAAAGCTTAAGACTATGAAAGTAAAACTACATATAAATGAGGACATCCTTCTGTTGCTCAGAGACATAGACAAATTGTTTTTCGTTTGTAAGAAGCTGTTGAAAAAGAACTTGAAGTGTTACTTAAGCATGATATTATTGAGCATTCAACTGGTCCAAGGGCATGGCTTTCTCCCACATTGGTAGTGCCTAAAAAGGACAGTGAAGGAACTGTACGCATATGCGTTGACATGCGTCAGGCTAACAAGACAATTGAACGAGAATGACATACAGGCCCACACATTGCAGACAGAATTAAATGGTGCAAAGGACTTCTCTCACCTTAACTTAAATAAAGGTTATCATCAGTTAAGAAGACTGCCGGTACCTTACAACATTTTCTACACATGTTGGTCTGTTTCGATACAAAAGACTAAGTTTTGTTGTGTCATCCACTGCAGAAATGTTTCAAGTCTCCATGTGACAGACCATTCAGCCTATCATGAATGCGTTATTACAGCAATGACATATTCGTTTTTGGAGCTATGCAAAAAGAACATGATAAAGCTCTTATACAAGTATGTAGTTTACTTGCCAAGGCAGGATTGACTTTGAATGCAGACAAGTGTGAGTTCCATAAAGCAAAGCTAAAATTCTTGGGCCATATATTTTCTGATGGGGGTATGACACCAGATTCTGCTAAAGTACAAGCAATGTCAAATGCAGATCCTCCACAAGATGTTTCCATGGTATGTTCGTTTCTTGGCACGGTCAGTTACTGTTCTAGATACATAAAAGAATTTGCCAATGCAAGTGCTCCATTGAGAGACTTGACAAAAAAATGTTTTGTTTCTTTGGACACATGAATGTGAGTAAAGTTTTAAGAAAATTAAGCAAGCCACTGAGTATGCTACAGAAATGGCATATTTCAATCTGAAACTTCATACAGATTTTATTTTTAATTTTAGCCCATTTGGGTTAAGCGCTATCCTTGCCCAGCACAGTGAACATCCGAATGCTTAAAGTTATATTGTGGCATATGCATGTAGAAGTTTGTCCCACACAGAATGTGCTTACTAGCAACCTGAAAAAGAAAACTTACTTATGGTGTGGGTTTGTGAACGTTTCTTGTATTCCTGTACCGAAAACCTTTTACGATGGTAACTGACCATCAAGCTTTACTGACTACATTTGGAACTCCAGAGCCCAAAATGCCTCCTCATATTGAACGATGGACACTACGGTTAGAGGAATAGAATTATACCATAGTGCATCGTCCAGGGAAGGATCAGAACTCTGCTGACTACTTTTCCAGAGGGCCTATACAAGGTCACGGTACTCCATCCAAGATGGCTGAGGCCTATATCAACCTCATTGTAAAATCAAACCCACCAGCTGCCATTTTGTTAGCTCAGATTATCACTGCCATGAGCCATGATAGTGACATGTTAAAGTTGAAGGATATAATTACAAATCAGTCATGGAACCAACACACTTGACCGCTCGCCAGTGATGGTGAATATCAAAAATACAAAAATGGCAAAGATGAACTGTCCATAACGCATAAAGGAGTTATATTATGAGGGTCGAGAATCTTGATTCCGGAGAGTCTGAGATAGAAAATAATTGAGGTAGCCCATTAAGCACATTGTTGAATTGTTGCCACAAAACAAGCTTCCGAGTCTGGTTTCCTTCCCTTGATGACAGGGTTTGAAAGAAAAGGCCTGTCACGTATGCAACTGCCATTGTACATAAAGTATTCACCACACCTTGAACATGTCAGAACTCTTGAAGTATGCATGGGACAGAATAGCCATTGACTTTTTCAGTCCACTTGACAATGCACATCATCTTTTGGTGATTAGGGATGAATAGTCACGATTTCCACTATTTGAAGATATTTTATCTACAAATCAAGAATGAGTCACTGAAAGAATAAATGGCATCTTTGCGACATGGGGTGTTCCAGCCATAGTGAAGTCTGGCAATGGCCCGCCTTTCAATAGTCGTGAGTTCAGAGATTTCTTGGAGCATTTGAGGATAAAGAATCAAAAGAGCACACCTGTTTGGCCACAAGCCAACGGATTTGTTGAGCGTTTTATGAGTATGCTAAAGAAAGCAGTAGAGCGGGCCACTCTTGAGAAACTCATTTTGAGAACTGTATTAAATTCTACCTTGCGAGCTTATCATTCAACCTTCCACTTGAACACAGGTGTATTTCCTGCAACTTTGATATTTAAAAGGGCAATAAACACCAAGTTACCACAATGGATCAATCAGAGAAAGAAAAATGAGAAGCGACTCATGAAAAGGACATGCTTAACAAATAAAAGATGAAAGCATATGCTGAAAAAGACGACATGTGAAAAACATCCTCTTTCAGAGAGGAGATCTAGTTCTCATACAACTGCAGAAAAGAAAACCTGATGTTTCTTTTGATGCAGAACCTTTTCGAGTGGTTTCTACTAAGGGACACATGGTGATTGCCCAGCACCCTGGGAAGTCTATTAGTCGAGACTCTTCTCATTTCAGGCACTTGACCAGTCGTTTATTAGATTTAATAGTTGAAAGAGATACTGGGTTTAAAGTAAATCAGCAACTGCTGTTGCTTCCACACCATCGATGCAGATCCTGGATATCGATGATGACACATCTCAGTTTCCCAGAACGAGATCAGGCCGAACAATTAAAGCGTCAAGAATATTGATTGAAGAGATTTTAATGTATATTCCTAGCTATATAAAAATTTTGTTTAAAAAATTGAAGTTTTTTTTAACAGAGGGGGGATGTAGTGTCTTGCAAATAAGAAATGATAGAACCCTTTTGGCTCCAAATGGACTCCGTAGAACTGTGACGTAAGTGTTAAAGCGGAATGCACTGAAGGCTCATTTAGAATGTTGAGTTCACAGCTACATGCACATGAACGAAGAAGTGTAATGTGTGGCATAGTCCTTTACAGGTACCCAGACTGGAGAGGATGCTACACCAACTACATCACTACCTAACTAAATATTAAACTAATGGTCTAAAATGATAACTTGGGAGGAGAGCGGATGCAACCAGGAGAGTAATGCAGGCCCCTGCAGCCTTTATGATGCAGTGGGGGCCCCAGTCCTTCAGGGGGATCCCAACCCATTAAGAGTCCCATTCAGTCTATGAATATTGGTGAAATGTGGGATACTCAGAGGACCCTCATCACATTCTGTATGGGGCTCATCATTTTGCATTTCAACACTGGAGACAATAGAAAACAGAAACATCTAAGCCCATATTTATGAAGCCTTTGTGTTGGTCTTGCATCATCCAAGGCAACGCAAGGACAATGCAAAGGCTTCAGCAATATTTACAAAACCGCACAAGGCCTGATTTGCATGGCCTTGCATGGCTTTGTAAAGAAATGTAACGCAAGGCTGCTGCTTGGGCTGCGTTATGTTACATTTCTACTTGGGAGATTTTCAATTGGTGGAGAATGGGCGTTACCATGCATCCACCCATGGATTTTGCCACATTCCAAGATTTACAAAGACTTGTAAACCTGGGAATGCATCAGAATGCTCTGCCTTCCCCACTGAGGTATAACAAGGAAAAATATCTTTATTTCTCCACGTCATTTCCTCATTCCACCTGTGTTGCATTCTGCATTCTGCAGCACACATAGAAAGACGAAAATGTCTCTAAGGATTGTATCTCTTCCTACACAATAATGCAGGCACCCTTGCACTATGGCACTATGGTGCAAGTGTGCCTGCACTGGCGCTAGGATGCAGTGCAATGAGAGAGCAGAAATGCTCTATATCTTAGTAAATATTGAGTATTTCTGCTCTCTCCCTTTAACGCACAGCAGCACAACAACTTTGCTTGCTGCCCTGCGTAGGGGTAACGTTTAGTAAATATGCCCCTACATCTGCAATTACAAACATGTGGTTTTTGTGTATGTGTGTTTTATCTGGTTCTCTTTAAATATATATCAGTATATCAGTATATTATTTACACAAACGTAAATTGGAATAGTTTGGATTACATACATTAAACCAGCGGCTAAGTAGTTTTGGCTCATCTGCAGGAAGTTTTGCATCCACATTTTTTTCCGATAACCAATTTTATTGATTTTTTGTGAAAAAAACAAACAAAAAGGAAACAGAAGACCAGTAGCAAAGAAAGACATCAGTGCACAGCAGAAACAGGGTGTCATTATAGCATTGACTACGTCCTGGATAGGCATAGTACATGAAAGAGAACAGAGTAATGTCCACTGCGGGGCCACAGGCACCCAGGAGGAATGTCAATCGTCTATCACCCCCACCCATTTGCCCCACATTTTGCAATACTTCGCTGGGCATCCCCTGGCTTTGTACAAGGGATTTTCCTGCGCCGGGCACCATCCCTCCCGCGCCATCATGTCAAGGTGGGGGCAACCAGGTTAAGCCAGTTTGCCGCAGTGTCCCTCTTGGCCACCATCATGGCTGTGTTCAGGAAGAGTTTGTCCGCTCTGGATCCATCCAACCCCTCGGTAACCCCCAGGAACACATTCAGTGGGTTTAGAGGAACCTCCCAGCCCAGGCCCTCAGTGAGTTCCCCCACCAAAGATTGCCAAAAGCGTGTAACCACGAGGTAAAGCCATACCATGTGGAAATAATTAGCTTGTGGTTGGCTACAACGGGGGCATGACGCGTCAGGTCTGAGCCCTGCGCAGCGGTGTAAGGTAGGCAGCATGGAGGTTGTATATCTGGACTAAACGGAGCCTCACGGAGGCTGTGATTGTTTTGGGTGTCATTAGTGCGTCTCTCCAATGGTCATCCTCCAGGGTTCCGATCCATCCCCCCCATCGGTCACGAAGTCGGTGTAGTGTGGTGGAAGTGATGTTCGTGAGGGAACAATAGATGCAGGAAATCCCCCCTTTCCCCAGGTTGCTGGTCATGATTTGAGCTTCGGGTGGGCAGTATTCAGGTAAGAAGATACCCTCTGAGATGTGGGAGCGGAGGGCGTGAAAGGTAGGTAGACGGTCACCTCCCCATATGTCCCCCAGCTGCGAGACACCAATGAGATCCCACGCTCTAAAGCAAGATAAGTTGGCGACCTACTGGAGCCAGGTGCCTTGCCAAAGTATGCTGGGTCTGACCAACCGCCGTTGAACCAATCGTGTATAGTGAGAAGCTGGGTTGCTAAATAATATAGATACAAGTTTGTCATTCCCAAACCTCCATCAAAGGGTGGTATCTGGCATTGGGCGAGGGCCAAACAGGGCCTCCGACCCGCCCCAAAGGAACTTGGTGGCTAGGCTGTCCATATCCTGAACCATGTCCGCGAGAAGAGTAAGGGTGTATTGTGAAGTACATATAAGAACCTGGGTAAAATCATCATTTTGAATAGGGCTATTCTGCCCATGGGGTTCAGCGGCAGCGCCTGCCATCTGAGGAGGTCAGCATGGACCCTCTTCACTAGAGGGGTTACATTGAGCTACTAGGCAAGGTCTAGGAGGAGGGAGACCCAGATCCTAAGGTACTTAAAGGACTGTCTCCTGAAGTGAATCGTGGTCTGCCAATCAAAGCAGTCTCTCGCGAGATGTAGGGGGACCAGCACAGATTTCAATCGTAGGCCGGAGGCCTGTTCAAAGAGACTCAACGCTCAAAGTCACCGTGGTCCCGACTGCGCTGGCTCGGCCAGAAAGAGCAGAAAATCGTCTCCGTAGAGAGCAATTGTGTCCTCTCCCAGCCCAGACCATTTCCACCCCAGAATTTGCTTGTCCGACTCACTGAGCCGCAGAAGAGAGATCTGCTTCCAATGAAGGAGCTCCGGGAGTGTAAGACTGGGAGGCGGTGCAGAGTAGAGTGCAGCATAGTAAGTGGCGAAACATTGGGCCACCCCCACCGGTGAGTGCTGGGCCGCGCAATCCGGAGCTATCACTTCCGGAATTATGTGTTTGGCCATTGGGTACGTGGCCTGTCGATGAAGGAGCTTCCCATTTTTGTCTCCCCATCTGTAGACCCTGGTTACAGAGGACCTCCACAACAGCTTGGCAGCCTCCAAGGAAGTCTGCCTAATCTTGTCCCTCAGAAAAGTCAATCTTCTGTCTTGGGAGTCGGATCTCTCCTCTGACGATTGACTTTCGAAGAGGGTGGCTGGATCTTCCAGGAGTGTAATCTGGGAGTCTTGCGCAAGTCGTTTAAGCTTGAGCTGGCCCTTAGCGAAGCCACGAATGGTGGCTTTACCAGCTTCCCACAGGGTACCAGGGGACGAGACAGAGTCTAGATTGGTGGTGAAGTAGTGTTGGAGCTCATCACCTACCGATTTCTTAAAGTCCTTGTCCTGGAGAAACCAGGCGTTCAGCCTCCAGACAGGACGTAAAATATCCGGGCGGTCACCCACTTCCAGCACTATAGGTGAGTGGTCAGATATGCCTCTGGGGAGGACGGCAATGTCCTTAATTACCCGACAGTCCATGGCCAGCATAAAAATGTAGTCTAGTTGCGCGTGCGTATGGTGCGTTGCTGAGGTGTGTGTGTATAGTCGGGCCAGTGGATGCCAAAGTCTCCAGGCATCACAGTCAAAAGATTAGCGTGGGTGGTTCTGGTAGTCGAAGGGGCACTGGCGGTGTCATGGGCTGGATTCATGACTGCATTAAAATCCCCCCAATGATTGTCATCCCAGAGGGCAAAGCGGCAACCAGTTCTGCAGTTCGCTTAATGGTGGAGGCCAGCAGTGATGGCAGGGAGTAGGTGGACAGTAAGTTGAGGGCCCGGTCCCCTATGGTTCCTCCCAGGGCTATAAAGCTACCCAGAGGATCATTAGTAACTTTGCGCAATACAAATGGGAGAGTGCATCGCACGAGAACAGTCACACCTCTCGACCCTCGATTAAAGCCGGCATGCCAGACCCTGTCATAGCTGTACCTCACCAGGAAGGGGCAGTTGTTGTCTACAAGGTGGGTTTCTTGGAGCAGCAGTATGCCGACTGCGTGGCGTTGTGCATATCGTAGGGCTGTTGTTCACTTGACTCTGTCTAACAGGCCATTAACATTCCAGGACACTATGTGAAGCATCCCCCTACCACTATGATTGTCCGTCATGGAGGGTATAAGTGTGTGATGAGACTCGTGGAACGGGTGGCAGACGCGGGTGGAGTTCTCCGCCTGCGTGGAGTGGTGGGTGCACCACTGTAATGCGGGTTGTGTATCCGCTTGCCGTGCTGCTGAGTAGAGATGCTGGCGTGGTGAACAAGGTGTGTTAACGTAAAACTGGGACAACGGTCCCCTTCCCCTACCCTCCCCCCTCCCTATACTTCGGGAACTGAAGCATCTGTAGACCCTAACAGGTGAAAGCTGAAAGAAAAATCAAACTGAAATGCTTGGAGATGGGAATTCGTGGAGGACCCATCCTCATTGCAGGATGTTCTGTGACAATGTCCATCGAGTGAGATAAATGGCGGCAAGCATAATTGCCGTATCATGGACCGCAGTGCTGATAATGGCCAGCAGTCTATTGTGGGCTCAGGGTAGCACCTCGAGGAGGGACAGACTCCGCGAGAGATCTGTGTCTGTCGGATCATGTAGGGATGGACGGGGCGGAGTTCCTCCTGGATCCGAGTGGTTTGATGAGCCAGTGCGTAAAGTTAGGAGGTTGCTCAGGGGTTTTCCGGATGCTGACCGGCAGAGATTCTGATCTGGCTCATCTCGGGCCCTGCCTCCTGCGCGAGCGGATGCGTTTAGGGCGTGGTTCGGGTAAACTCCCCTGGGCTCCCTCGGTGTGGCTCTTGGGGGACTGGCTCCGGGTGCTGATTCTCAAGGGTCGCTCTTCCATCAGCCACATCCAGGCCTCTTCAGGGGAGTCAAAGAAGAGGGTTACATTTTGGAACACCACACGGAGGCGGGCCGGAAAGAGAAGCCTGTACTCGATGTTTAGGGCACAAAGCTTCTGCTTGACTTCTCCGAAGGAGCATCTTTGGCTCTAAACCTCCTGTGTATAGTCGGGAAAAATCCTGATCGTCTGGCCTTGATATTTGAGATGTTGATGCTTGCGCGCTTCAGCCAGGACGGAGTCCCGGTCCTTGAAGTTAAGTATCTGTACTATTATTGGCCGATGAGGCGCTCCCGGTGGCGGCTTTGGGGTGATAGAGCGTTGTGCCCACTCGATTGCAAACCATGTGGAGAGGGAGCCCTCGGGCACCCACGAGCGCAGCCAGCGTTTTATGAAGTCGGATGTTTGGCCCTGTTCCAAGCCCTCCGGGAACCACACCAGGCAGATGTTGTTCTGTCTCGACCTGTTCTCAGCGTCCTCCACACGCCAGTGCAATTCTTGAGTCTGCGTCTGGAGGCAGACAACCTGGTTTTTGACCTGTTGGACATCGTCCTCAACCGTGGAGATGTGGGACTCTCTTTCTTTGATCCAGGCCGTGGGTTTGCGAAGTTCTTGATGGATGAGAGTCATGTCGGCCTGGACTTCTTTGATCTAACCCTCCACCGAGGATTGGGAGGTGCGAATGGCTTGGAGGATGAAGGTGAGGTCCGTAGCAGTGAGGGCGTCTTTCTCCATGGGACCGCCCTTTGCCCCGGGCTCTGTGATCATATTATATTGAACCATTTTGGTCTGCGTGGCGGGAGGTTTCGGTGCCCGGTCTTTCCCCATGGTCACCGATCAACAGGTTGAGCCGGGACTCCAAGCACGTCCAGTGCGGACAGGGAGGAAAAGGGGGAGTGATCGGGTCAGCAGCCTTAAGGCCTCCCCTATGCGGCTCCAGGTGGGGGGTACACAGGGCCGTGGGTAGATGCTCCAGTCCTGCAGCTCAGGGACAGCCCCGATAGGCCCTACCAAGCCAGGTCACCACATGGCTCCACGGTCGATCCCCCAGGCATCTGCAGCAGATCCTGTTAAGAGGGCGTGGGTTGGGAGGAGGGGACCAGTCAGCCAGCACCCAGGCTCGTATTGTAACTCACCACCACCGAACCATGAGACTGCACTGTGTCTGCAAAGCTCATCATAACATGGCCCAAGCTCTGCCTTTGTGTTTACTTTAATTAATTTTGTTTTGGTCCATGCCTCCATTATGCCATATTGCCCCTTTCTTTTCTTTCTTTCTTGCTTTCATTCATTATTTTTCCTCTTTCTTCATTTCTTTCCTTTACTGTTTTGTCCAATTTGTACTTCTTTTTTGCTTCCTTTGTTTTTCGTATCGCCTTACTTCCTCATTTTTTCCCTCTTCTTTCTATATGAGCCTCACCCTCCAGCTTTCTATTTCCATATTGTGCTTCCTTTCATCATCATTATTTCATCTTTCTATCTTCTTCTTCCCTCTGTTTGCTTCCACCTTGAACTTACTTTCTCTTAAGTTAATTTTGTCTGTCTCTTTTTAGGTATGGGATTTGACAGCACAATTCTCAAACAGGCATATTGTTAACTATATACAAAAAGTGAGTTTTAGGCCTGTCACTTTCAAGCACTGGCTTTCTTCGACCAACTATTCCAGCTGTTTTAATCACATCTTGGCTATGTCAAGTGTAGTGCTCATCTCTTAACTAATACTATTGACTTTGTTGGTGTATCTTCTGTCTGCACTCCAGTGCTTGCATTGAACTGCACAAGGGACAACTTTATTACTATAGCCCCCTATCTCCACTCCACTCCTGCACTGTATGCTTCAGCACATCACACCCAAATGCATTGGCTTTGCCAATGCTTGTTTTTTGCTGTTGTTGCTTTTCCAATGCTTACTTTACTTTCTTTCCTACGTTGTTCAATCTCCAGCTTTCTTCTTATCTTCTGCTTTTATTCATTAACATTCTTTCTTTTTAACTTGTCCATTGTCCTGTCAATGGGTCTGATTCACAAGGTAATTTTCATACCTAAGATCAAGTTAGGTTCTCAAATGCCTTGATTTCTATTGCGTATTCACCTTTGTAATTCAGAAAAGATTAATCTGCACACAAAAATCAATATACTCCCACCTACTACTACCTTGGCATGGGGTAATATTACATTGCAACAAATCTGCTCTCATGGGCAGAAGGTGGGCATTCCATGATTTTATTGCACAAATTGTCCATGACCCACACCCACGGTGTAATCGATCTGAGATTCGCTCATGTCAAGTGCAGCAGTGAATCTGTTTCATGTGAGGATAGGAATTAACAGACGTTCCCCAGAAGTACTGCAGGAAAGCTCCAAGAGTTTTCCTACAGTACTCTAAGAAATATTTGTGAATCCCAGAAATGTGAAAATCTACGCTAAAACATAGGTGTAAACCTCTAAGTACAGATTCACAATTTCTTTGAGGAGCTGCCCTACTGTCTTTGTCCCTTATTTTGTCTTTTGCCTCCTTTTTTGCTTCTCTTCTCATTTCCTTTCTGTTTCACTTTCTGTGTAGCACTTATGTCGTTCAAACTTTCTCTTACTTTCCATTTCTAACATTAATTTAATATTTTTTGTATTCCACTTTTGTCTATTCGCCTGTTGTTTCTTTCTCGCCCTCGTGTTTCTTTCATTATTTCTATAGCTCAATCTTCGTTTATTTTTCTTTCATTTTTTGTACATCTTTCTTACACCCTACTTTACTTTTTCTCACTTTTTATTATTTCTTCGGTGCTCTCTTTTTTTTTATGTCTCGCCTGACCCAGCGCATGCGCTGCTCTGGCGAGACTTATTGAGAGGGCTCCAAAAAGTACTACCAGGCCAGCCTAGAGCTACAGTGCATGTGCGCGGGCGCGCGCTCCGTGCTTTACCGCGATTACTTTCATTTTCGCGGCCACACGGCCGCTTTGATGTTTGATCGCGATCACTTTCAATTTCGCCGCAGTATGGACGCTTGGCATAGCAAATAGGTCTCGCTTTTGGGACCTTATAAGTGTTTAGTTATGCAACTGTTGCATGGCTAAACACTTATAAGGTCCCAAAGGCGAGACCTATTGGCTATGCCAATGCTTGTCTAAGTATGTCACTTTCATTAGGTCTCGCGCCTAGCGATGCAGTGCAGAACACTGCTCGCGCAGCTCGAGACCTCATGTAGGGGGTTCAGAAAGCTGTCACACGCTAGTGCCTGTGGTCAGCTTTCGCCGGCTGCAATTGGCTTTTGCGTGCTTTTTTTTTTTAAAAGCCAGCACGCTATTGGGCAAAGGCGGGTGCATGTCCCAACTTTGCTCCACCCATTCCCACCTGTGTCTGTTAGGCGCATCAGCGCGGCACAGGCTCCCTTGCTCACGCTCCTTTGTGGTGCACGCGTACCACTAGTTTCAATTTCCGCCCGCCAGTGTTTCCTGAAAAAATCTTTCTCTTTCCAACTACCTTGCTTTGTCCCCTCACCCTCTCACCTTGAATGGAATTCCTCTGACCCTATCTGTGCCCTTGCAAACCACGCTGGCCTCTTCCTCTCTAACCATCCTTTCCTACCACCAAGTGCACCATCCTGGTCCAAACCCTCCCATCCTGCAGATAGACATCTTGGGACGTGAAGTTCTCGCCTGCGTGTAGACCTCCTTGGAAAGCGCCCTGTCTTCGAGGACACCACCTGCTGTCAGCAGTGCGAGGCAGAAGAATCCCTTTGCCCTGTTGGAGTGAAGATAGAATTTGTGGGGGACAAACTGGGATTTCTCAGCACTGGGTTTCTTTGTAGCAATGAGCACAGGAACCTATGGATATATTTTCCTTGTGCCTAGAGGGTGGAGGCAGATAGCGCCGAAAGATGCATGGGGAAATTCTCATGCGGCGCAAAACTGGGGAGCCACTAAAGGAATGCTTTGCTGCCCTGTGATTCGAAAGGGTGAAAGCTCCATACAGGGTTCCAGTTTTCTGAAATGAGGTGTAGCAGAAGTGATCAGTGGGGTAATGCAAAGTGAGGGGCCCCCCTGTAGAATATGAAGAGGCGCCCCTGAGCCTATCATAGCTCAGTGATATTTATTGGACTTGAGATGAAGAGGGCCCCTTGATGAGTTGGAGGCTCCGTCAGGGTTTTGGGGTCTCCTGCATTGCAGGGGCTTGTGTTACGCACCTGAAAGTGATATCACACCTGTTCACACCACAGGAAGTAACATCATATAACTTTATAATCAAATGACCAACCACTATTTTTCTGAACATTCTGTATTGAACATTTGAGGTTGCCGGGTGTACGTATTTGCAATGAAGGTAATTTATAACTTTTCTGAAATGTAAATGTCGAAAAGTAGAAAATGGGCAAACTTTCGTGTGTGATCTGCCATTATAGCTTGAATTTCCATTAATCACCACGGTGCTCTCATTGCATGTTCTTCGTCGCCACGGCACTTCGGACAAGGACCTGGCTGGGATCTGGACGATGAACGGGTTACAGCTCTCGCAGCTGGTGACCTTGCCCTCCGAGCTATCTCCTAGCCTCCCTGCTATCACTCTGTCCTAGTACACGATCTCATGATGCGTGTACAGCTTGGCACATACTTCGGCTCCCAAGGACCCTCTGAAACCATGCCAGAACCAGAAGCAGCCCACGTGCTTGTAATACAAACAGCCTCGTGCATTCATTTTACGGAGCAGCTCTTGCAAGCGTGTAGCACGCGGCAGCTGCTCGCCCGGTGACCTGCTGCTCAGGACTGGGGCTCTTTGTGGCGAGCAGTGTGAGTTTATAAACAAGATCTGGACGCGTCCGGTGCATCAGATAGGAAATCGGGGGATGCTCGTTTCAAAGGCATTTTAGTATTTATAAGCACCCTTCTGCCGGTAGAATTATGTACACGAGATCCGGAACACTCTCCCACGCTCTGAATAGTGTCCCTTCTCGGCTTCATTTGTGACGGGGTCAGATGTTGTCACTTCTGCTGTTGTACGTGTTAAAGCTCTAAAAGTGCCTCTAAAGGTAAACTGTTTCACAATAGAATCTGGAGGTTATCAATAAAGGGGGCCGATGGCTGTAAAAGGGCATCGGAGCTTAAAGAGACAGATTCACACTCCCAGTACCCTGGTCCATTTAGAGCCAGGCCCCTGATCAAGTTTCCACTGGTGGGGTCTCCGATGGCTCCGACAGTGGGAACCTTTGCCTGACTGCTCAACTGGCATCTGGTCCTTGGTCAAAGACTCTCAGACCACCCGCCCCACTTAGGGTGGATGTTCTGAGACCATTTTTAGGTCGAGCCTGGGCAGCACATGCGCTGCTTTGCAAGGCATGTCGTTCCTAGAATATAGCCTTTAAGCACCACCCATGTCTTCAATTGGCTTCTCTTACTGTAAATGCCCGCTTTTGATTGGTGGATAGGTTTACCAGCCCCTCCTTTTGGGCTTTCGTATACTCCCATGAGGACTGCCCCTGTCACATGTGCTTATACACTTCACATTATTTCGCAAACTTCAAGAGCACTCCTTTTTTAGTTGCCCTTCCTCTGCTCATGTTCTTGCCATGAAACCTTCATGGTCGCTTCATTTTTCACCTTGCCCCTCACTTAATATCCTTATCTCCCAGTGCCATACCCCACATCACCTCACCACACCACCAACAGTGCATGACCGTCCCCACCGCCCCCGAGGTCGCTGCTAGTTCGTTTCTGTGCTTATTGAGAGTTGACCCCCGCTGTGCTGCTCAATACCACGCGCCTTTACTTCTGCACTGCGCTATGCAACTCCTCACCTGTTGTCAGTTGCCATGGCTGCTGCCTTCCATTTGCTCCTTGATTGATGCTACATTGGTAATATTCAAAGGGTGACATCACCCCGCCTCAATCGCCATGCTCAAAATGGGAAAAGGCCAAGAACACAATTGTTCTAATTTTGGTACTGGCTGGGAGATTAAAATGTCAGTCAAGCCGGTTTAAAATCAGCCTGGTGGTATCCTATGAAAGCAAAAGACACACAGATCTGTGACTGGGGGTGAATGTTTTGCCAATGTGCAACATTCCGTCCATCATCTTGTGCGTTTTGGTATCCTATGAAAGGACAGGCTTTGCCAATCCTTGTTAAATTAGGGAGTTAGACCAATTCAAGATGATAACAAAAGCAACACAAGATGGCTTTCAACTGTTCCTTGGCAAACACTTGGATATCACGTTCCCGCATTTGTTGTAGTCTCGTGCGGTGCAATAGCGGCTGAGACATTTTCATCTCCTCAAACAGGGCAAGGAAAAACTAATGATATGTTTTGTGATGCTTTTCCTCAGTCATGTATGTCGATGAGGACACTGGCCTCGCCTATTACACACTAGAATTTTGGAGAGGAGGTTAGTGTGTTGTGCGGAAATAGACAATAGTCGAACGGGTGAAATTCCGACCTGTAAGGACAGAGAACCATGTGAGAATGCAAACAGTCCTCGGTCTGAAAATATTTTTGGGTGCACCAATATCTCTCCTGTAGTGTTGTCTTTTTTTCATGCAGTACTTTCTTTCCATCACCCTCACTGGACTTCGGAACAGTTTAAAATAAAGATGGGCTGTAACTTGTTAGCTTTGCTCAGTATAGGACAGGCCCTCCCCTAGGAAGTGCTGGGCATGTGACTTCCCTCCTCCTCCCTCTTCACTCTCACCCTCTCTCCTCGTGTATCTCTCCACCCTCTTTCTTCACCAAGCCTATCTCTCACTCACATAAATGCACCCCATATAAGACCAATCTATGCCACAGAGACAATCCACATAAACACACACCACACCATGCCACATAATTCCAATCAGTATAATTTCACTCAATGTCACATAGTTCCACACAAATCAACTCAACACATTTCCATTCCACATCACATAATTCAACAAGAAACTACATAATACAAAACAACACAATTACATGACACACCACATGTATACAATGCCCCCACATAACTCCACATCACACCACAAAATTCAACAGCATGCAACATACTTAAACTCCAGTACATAACACAACACAACAAAAAATACCATACCACATAATTTATCTCCATAACACACAACCCCACTCCACACAATTCCTTTTTTTTTTTTAAACAATCTTTATTGAATTTTTAAGACATGACCCTAGACCCCCACCCCCCACCCGACAGGTTACAGGCTTTACAGTTGGTTTGCATAAACATACATTTTTACAGAAATAAATACAGCTTCATTTGATCTTAGTTATACAGCATCTTGAATCCAGGTTCTTAGTGGATCCCAAATAGCTAGGCCTTTCTTTTTTTTATTCAAACCCTTACATTTATAGATTGCAATTTCAAAGCTATAAGTAGCAAGTAGACGAGCCCGCCATTGATGGAATGAGGGTGGTTGTGGATCTAACCAGGCCGATGCAAGACAAATTCTCAATATTGACATTGAAATAAATATAAATCCCCTTGTTCTAATCGGTCGGGAATCCTCCACGACACCCAAAACTATTTCTGCATTTGTTATTTCAATATCTTTTTTAATAATTTTTGAAAGGAAGATCGAGATATCCTGTCTAATAGCAGAGAGTTCATTACAAGTAGCAAGCATATGCATTAGGTCCGCTTCGAGAAACGCACATCTTGGACATTTCGTCCCCTTTCCATGGCTCCATTTTGATATTTTTTTGGGGGTGTAATATAGCTGAAAGAAAGTCTTGTAATATTGAGCCTGTAATTTTGTTGAAATTAAAATTGATTGCGAAAGATTAAATGCCAACCGAATTGAGTTGTTAGAAATATCTAATTTATCCTGCCAAATCTGAAAATGTTTGTCAAGATCATCAGGCAGATTAGTGATTAAGTTATTGTATATTTCACCAATTTTAATTGTATTATTCTTTATAATGGTATCTATAATTGGTATTGTCTGGAAAGCTGAATTACCGCCCCCTTTTTTCATCAAAAAATCTCTAACCTGCAAATATTTATAAAAATCACGATGGTCTAATTGGAATTTGTTCTTTAGTGTTTCGAATGTATTAAGCCCAGATATATTAAAGAGTAAACCAAGTTTTATAATTCCTAATGTAACCCAGCGTTTCATACATGAATCTGTAAAAATTGTGGGGAGGTTTTGATTACCATCAATTGTAGTATAGTATGAAAATCTACCAATCCCCAATAATTTACGTACGTTACACCATACTGTGTAAATTCCTTTAAGGGTTTTGAACCGAACCTTTTTAAAGTGACAGTCGTAGGTCAAACGCCATAGATGGTCTCCCGAGGCGGTCCCCAAGATAAGTTCTTGTGGGGTAGAAATTCTACCTGCAAAATTCAGAGATGGATTTGGGATTAGGAGCTTTCTGCAATAATTGAGTGTACAAGCCCACCAATATACCTTAGAGTTAGGCAAGGCGAGACCACCTCTATCTTTTGGTAAATTGATGAATTTCATTGCTCTTCGTGATCTACTGTATCCCCAAATGAAGCTAGAAAATATATAATCCAGTTCTTTAAAAATATGTTGGTCAAAAATTAAGCAGATGCTTCTAAAAAAATATAAGAATTTAGGAAAAAATACCATTTTTATTAAATTACTCCTTCCAATAATTGTTAGATGTAAATTATGTAATCTCCTCAGTGATGAGCTTGTTTGTTTCAAAAGTGGTTTCAAATTTAAATTAACTAGATTGTTGAGATTAGCTGTCATGTTTACCCCCAAATAGATTGCATTTTCAACAATCCTTTCATCAGCACAATTAATTTGATTATTAATAACTATCTGAGTTTTATTTTCATTTAATTTATAACCTGAGATTTCGCCAAAGTGTTTAGCCTCTGTTTCAATTAAATGTATTGCATTGGTGGGATTGGTTGTGGTTAGGGCAATATCATCAGCATATGCTAATGTTTTTGTGTCCCCATGAGGCGTTCTCACCGGTGTTATTGCGACATTTGATTCTAGTTTCCGAATAAAAGGGTCTATGTATATAGCGAAAAGCAAAGGAGAGCAGGGACAACCCTGCCTTGTTCCTCTTGTTATTTTAAAATTTTCTGATGTATTACCATTAATCATCACAGCTGCTTCTGGATTAAGATACATCATACGAATTGCATTGATGAAAGTTTCCCCTATTCCACACTTTGACATAGCTGTCCATAGAAATTGCCAGGAGACCCTATCGAACGCTTTTTCAGCGTCTAGTAATATCAGTGCCATAGGGTCTCCTGTCACCTCGGTAATGTCAAAGAGTGTGATAACCCTCTGTATATGATCGATGGTAGATCTGCCAGGAACAAATCCATGTTGCCGACCCGAAATGATTTTATGTATAAGTGGGGCAATCCGACTGGCAAGTAATTTAGAGTAGATTTTGGAATCGTTGTTGATTAGGGTTATTGGGCGATAAGCCCCTAGTTCAGTTGGGTCTTTATTTTTCTTAGGAAATACAATTATTTTCGCTAGTGCCCAGGATCCTGGTGGCCGTCCGCCATTAAAGACCTGGGACATCAACATTGTAAGTATCCCTTTTAACTGTTTGCTAAATCTAGCATAAAATTCAGAGGGGATTCCATCAAACCCACTTGCTTTGCCCGGGGGAAGACTATTAATAGATAGCAATATTTCGATCCATTGCGGAGCCTCAGCTAGACTATTTCTGTCGGATTCGGAAAGCTCAGTCCATATAACCGTATCCAGGTAATCATCAATTTGGGATTGGTTTTTACAAGTTTCTGTATAGAGATCCGAATAGTATCTTTTAAAGCAGTCTCTTATTTCTCTAGGATCTTGAGTGAGGCCTTTAATCGGATCGTTAATTTCTTTAATGTTACTATCGGTTTGTTCTTGTCTAGCCCGAATTGCAAGATGATGACCAATATTTTCCCCCATCTCATAGATTTTTTGTTTATAATGGGTAGCTTTCCTAGCTGCTTTATTAGAGAACACTTCTATTATTAAATTTTTGGAAATGGCTACATCCCTGATTGCCTTTTCAATATTATTATTAACCTGGATAGCCGTAATAAGTTCTTCTTCTTTTTCGGCTAATTCATTTTGTAGATTTTTTAATTTTTGCTTTTCTTCTAGGTTATTTTTAATAGAGAATCTCAGAGTTTCTCCTCTAATACCTGCCTTGAGGGTGTCCCAAACAATTTCAAGTGATGCGCTGCCAAGATTATTTTCTAGAAATTCGGGAATCCATTTCTCTATAACTTTACAATATTCTGCATTTAACAGAAGTGCCCTTTCAAAAGTCCACCGATTGTGTTTAGATTCTATTTTACAGGTGTCAAGACAAATAGTTAAAGGGTTGTGATCGGACAACACTTTAGGTAGTCGATCAATGGAGCTATGTATTGCTAAATCATGTGAAGCAAATATGTAATCCAATCTTGCAAATTTGAGATGTGGGTTTGAGAAGAAGGTGTAGCCTGGATTATTTGGGTTCTTCAATTGCCAACAGTCAGATAAACCATGTGTATGACATAGTTCATCAAGTGCACTGAAAACTTTCGGTTTTCGACCTACATACTTAAACTTATTGCACCCCAATGCCCAGTTTTGAGGAAGATTTAAGTTAAAATCGCCACAAATAATCAAAGGTAATGGCCAGTGGGCCAGTTCGTTAGATAAGAATTCTAAAGGTCCTGGGTCGTCATCAACACACCCATATACTGAGCAGATGGTTAATTTTTTTCCCCATACCATATTTGCATTCAGTGATTGCCCAACGCCCAAATTTGTCTGCTATTGATTTGCCAAATTGGAGACCCCCACTACGGGCTAAAATTGCCACTCCCCGTGTTTTGTTGCTCTGAGTTGTCGCCGTGATCACTTTGTATCCAAGAGTTTTTAAGACTGGAATTTGTGACCTTTCGATATGGGTTTCCTGGAGACAGACAATGTCTGCCCCAATTGAGCTAAGACATACAGCTGTTCTCTGTCTTTTATTTGGGTCATTTAGGTCACATATATTAATGGTTAGGATTTTAATTTTACTCATTTTGAAGCGTTTAAGAGTATTGGTTTAACAGTCCAAATCGTTACGTCTGTATTCCCTCCCACTCCACACAATTCCAGTGCACTAAATACCACATACATACTATCCACACATTTCCACTGCAGACCACATACATCCACTCCACAACACACAAGTAAAAAATATTTACATTTACAACAGCTCTAACTCTTATTTTCAAAATAATCACTCCACTGCATACAAAAAAATAAGTAAAAAACATTATCATCTACAATGCCAATAGCTCCAACATTCACAAATGCGAGACCGATTGCATTGCAAATGCTTGTTTTTTTCTTGTCTCTCTCATTCTCATAATAGTTTCTTTCATCTCGCGTTCTCATTTATTCTTCTTTCTCACTCTTTATTTACTCATTATTCATTCACCTCTTTGTCTCATCCTCTCCTCTTTCCTTCTTTCTTCTAAACCGATCTAATGCTCCCTGCTTACTTCGTAACTGCTCATACTTCCTTCCTTCTTTGAGTCCCCTTTTCTTTCCTTCAATCTCACCTTTTCTTCCTTCCTTCTGCCATTTCTTCATCTCTCTTCATTTGTTATTCCTATCTACCATCTCATTTCCTCCTGTCCTGCTACCTTTTCTTCCTTCCTATTGTCCATCATTTTTACATTTCATTCTTCTCCCATGTCATTCTACTTCGTTCCTCCTTTTTGTCTGCCCTTCTTCCCCTCTTGGGGGCATATGTACAAGCCCCTATCTCCATAGGAACGTCACTTTTTGTGATGTTTCCGTGGGACTAGGGGCCTTGCCTTATGTACAAGGTAGCGTTAAGCCACTTAACGTGGCTTAGCGCTGCCTTGTACATAAGGCACCCTTTCACGCTATGTTTAGTGTGAAAGGGGCGTGCAGTGGGTGTTGTGGTGGGCGTTCCACCGCAACACCCATTGTATTTGACGCTGCTTCCTATGTACAAGGGTAGCGTACATAGGAGGCAGCGCCAAAATTAAAAGACCAGGAAAATCCTGGTCTTAAGTTGGCAAAACGAGGAGAAATGCATTATTTCTCCTCGTTTTTGTTTTTTCCATGTGAGCTGCCTTGTGCAGCACACATGGAAAAAGCAAAATGCCATGGATTGTTTAGGTACAGGAAGGTGCCCCTTCCTGTACATAAACAAACCTTGTTACAAAATGGCATTTTAGGATTGTTTATGTGCAGGAAGGGGCACTTTCCTACACATAACAAATCCTCCCCTGCATACAGACAGGGTGCCTGCGTTGGTGCTAAGTTGTTAAACTTAGCGCCATCGCAGGGGATAACGCAAGGCTGCACCACATTCTTGTAAATATGGTGCAGCCATTACGTTTCCGAAGTGGCAGAGCGTGTCATTAAGCCTAGGAGGCTAACGACATGCTCCGCCACTTCATTGTACATATCCCCCTCTGTTCCTGCCTTCTGTCGTTCATTCCTACGTCCTTTCCTTGCTGTCCTTCGTCTCTTTCTTTCATCCTCTTCTTTCTTCTCTCTCTTTTATTCATGTTTTCAATCCATTTTCTCCCTTTTCTCGTCTCTAGATTTTCTACCGCATTCTCTCCTTTTCTGTCTTTCTTCTGTTGCCTGACTCACTCTCTTTCCCTTCCTCCAGACTTCATCCCTCACTTTTTTCCTTCTTTCCCTCAACCTTTCTTGTGCTCCTTTATTTCCCCTGCTTCTCCACCCACCTTACTCTCTTCCACCCCATTCTTCTTTCCTCCATTCCTAACTTTTGTATTTATTTTCTCACAACGTTCTCCAGTTGCTTCTTCTTTTTTTTCCCTATGTTAATCCTTTCTCTTTGATTTTCTGACACCTCTGACCTTGACCCCTCAGCTGTCATGCTGTTTTATTGGTGTTCCATATTTGCTTCCCTTTCCAGACATACAATCTGTGTTCGGTGTTGATGCTGATAAGACAAGCCCCAAGACTTAGTGTGACTTAGAACATCTACACTTCTCTGCCTGATTCTGAGGGGCAAGTGGCAACCCCCACTGCACATATTGGAAGTTGCGCTTGGCAACGCCACTGGTGCAAACACCATGAACTCAGTAGCACAATGTGCCATATAAGGTACTGCACGCAGATAGCCAACTATAAGTAACTTTAAAAACTACACTATGGGAGCGGCCACTGGAATTATGCAGCAGGGGAAGACACAGTTACGCACCAGGATTGACTAAATTATTGCGCCAGAAAATGAAAGTTATGTGGCGTAATGTGGCACATTTTGTCAAAGTGTAACTTCATTATTTTGTCTTATTTTTTACACGTTATCACTGCCTGGGCATATGTTTCACCTCATTAGTATCAGTTTAAGACCCCGATACAGCTCTAAGAAATGAAAGGTTGACCAGTCAACGTTGCCAAGGACCTTCCACTACACGGCAACACGTCGCTATGTTGTGATCCGTTTCATCTAAACACAATTTTTTGTTAAATCTACAGATTGTGCTGCAGATGGTGGATTATGTGGCAAATATGGCAATTGTGCTGCAGATGGTGGATTATGTGGCAAATATGGCAAACTCATATCTGTGCGGAAAAACGGCGCAGATAAAGAATTTCATAATTATAGTGACTCAGACTATGTGGCTCATTTCCAGTTCAAGTGTAAAACGATGGGCAATACCACGCCCATCATTATTGACGCCCCAAGGTGCGGTAATACCCACGATCGATATTAAGGCATTATTTTTCCTGTCCGCGCCAAGGTGTAGCATGCGGGACCGGAGCTCTGTACATCAATTATTGCATGTCTTGCTTCTTTCCAGTTTCCTCCGTTCGCATTTCATGGGGTGTTTTTTTTCCTGGCGAAACTCGAAGGAAGGAACATCTCAGATGTTTTTCTATTCCGTAAAATTCAGAATCCAATGTCGCGTGCCAATTCCCGGTGGTGCCCAAATTTGGAGTCCGCAGGCCTCAGAACTCAGGATGAGCCAGTTGCGAAAAGAAATTTCACAGCAGTGGCAGTTGTGTGCCATCCAACTGCCAGAGATATCATAATACAGCACTTTGTGGACAATGCCAGTAGTAAGAAGTGCAGTTCAAATGCCATAACTCAACACCATGACATAGCATTACATTAAAAAATGCCACACTAGCGCCATAAAGCTCTGTACAAAAGCTACCATACAATAACATAAAGAAACATTATATAATATGAACAACATGGCATATTTTCGCTTGTTCAGGGAAGATTTTCAGCATGAAGGTGAAATTTGCATTGTGCTGCCTCTAATTTTCGAAACAGAGGTACAACGCCGCACATGGACTTGTGCGAGTGTTCCAATAAACAAGAAGCAGCTGGTAGCGCAGAGTTTGTCACGCACACGTTCATTAGTGAAGACCTTCACGTCTGTCACATCTGTGCGCCGAGGGCTGTGTTAAGGCGCGACGCATCTGCCAGCCGCTCTCAATAAAACAACAATGTGCTCTTCGAAGTGCCGCACAGCGAGAAGCCACTGGAGACCACGCGGCGGGTGGGGGTGTGGTCTGACGTCTGCGTGCGCACGCGGAGCGCGGACGGACAATTCCACAGAGGCCGAATCGTTTATGGCGAGTGGCGTGATAGTGCGCTCACATTAAGCCTCTATTTCAGATATGGCGGAACAGGTGTAGCAGTTACCGTCAGGGTCGGACTGGACTATAGGGCGATAAGGCAGCGTCCCATGGGCTG
This sequence comes from Triturus cristatus, assembly GCF_964204655.1. Lineage (NCBI taxonomy): Eukaryota > Metazoa > Chordata > Amphibia > Caudata > Salamandridae > Triturus > Triturus cristatus. The sequence goes on along the minus strand of NC_140591.1, from coordinate 1,237,054,043 downwards.
CTTTTTATGCAGTTTTATACAGCGCGAACTCGACCCGAAGGTATCGAAGCGCTTTACATGAGCACCGGTTGCATTACAGGTGGACACATTCATTTTTTCTTTTTTTTATTACATTTTTCTTTTTTTTAGGTACAGGTGATTGTGGGGTTTTTATGGTCTGCTGAGCAGTTCTTCACTATGAATTTCCCTGATATACCCTATCATTAAAACAAACACTGCCTGCAGCAAGCTCAAGCCCATGTAGTCTCCCTTACCTTGCAAAGCATTTATACAACATGTCTATACAAGTTAAAAATTGCCTTAATTTGCAAGTTTTTATGTATCTAATTGAGTAATGGGGGCCCCTTGTTTTGGTGTCTGGGCCCATTTTCAGTTCAAGTCCGACCCTGATTACTGCATCCCATAATTAGTAATACCCAAGGTTTGAAAATTGCATCCTATTCCGAGATTTGCGCCACATAATGAGGCACAGCATGCGGAAACACAACACCAACTATCCGTCGCATGTTTTTCATTTCCCATCACAATATAATTTCCAAGTTTTGTTCTGAAAAATGTGCTGAGAAAATCCCATGGCTAATAGCAATACCTGAGTGTGGAACTGCAACATGCAGTTGTTACTGCACAACTTAGAATCCCAATTTGTGCACACACTTCTACTTGCACACGGGACCTGATTTTGAGTGCCTCATAGAATCCATATATGTGCATTAACTCCTGTTACCGCACATATTCGGACACAGAGTCATGCGGTCTAGGGTGCCTGGGGAATTTGCGAGTGCATTCAAATTGCATTCCTGTAATTTATTTTTGTCAATTCCAGCAGATCAAACCTGCCAAAATGTACTGGGAGACAATCTGTGTGCTATTCCTCATTTGGAGGGGGGATTCCATAGGTGGTATTTATCGCACCTGGTTAATTTTGTACCTTGTAACTCGCAGTTGCTTGCTTTCTATTAGCTGGCTTCTTTTTCTAGGCTGTCCCTCCCATTGAGCATAGCCTGTTCTCTGTATTTTTCCACCAGTGCTCGCTCTCTGTAAACAGGCTTGTCTTGTTCTTAACATGTCACATTTGCTGTGCTTTCAAAGACAGACGTCAAAAGTCAGGGTCCATTTTTCGAAAAGATCTTGGTATTTACTTTTCTTTCTCTGACTTCAAAGTGAGAGGGTTTATGTGACAATCTTGCTGTGAAAGCAAAGGCTTTTTCTAGCACACAACAAAATGTAAATGTCTGCAAATGACGTGCTGATATTTCAGAATATATCGGAATTAGAAAAGTACAAATGAAGCAAATTTGTTTGCAATTCCGAAGTGTAGTGGAAACAAATATTAGAATACGATCAAAACACATCAATACACTAGGTGATGACATTTCCGCACATCGTTTAGGTGCAGTAAAACTATGTCTGAGCAAATGTAATGTTAATTTCAACTGAAAATGTGTTGTCTGTTATGGCAGTGCACTACAACACCATGCATACTCCACGCTACACCACTCTGCTCTACACAACTCCACTCTACAAAACTCTACTCCTCTATGCCACACCACTCTGTGCCGCACCAATCTATTCTACAAGACTCCACTCCACTCTATGACACTCCACATCACTACACTTTAAATCGCTCCACTCTAAGAGACGCCACTCTACAATACACCACTCCACTCTACTCTTCACTAAGCCACTCCACTCCATGCCACTCAATGCCACTCCACAACACACCCTCCACTCTTCGCCGCTCCGCTCTACACCACTTACCCCACTCCACTCCAATCTACCCAATCTACCAGACTGCAGTCTACTCAAATCTACCTCAATCCACTCCGATCTACCCCAGTCCACTCCACTCCAGTCTTCCCCAATCTACTCCACTCCAGTCTATCCCACTCCACCCCAATCTACCAAACTCCACCCCAATCTACCTCACGCCACTTCAATCTAGCCCACTCCACTCCAATCTACCCCACTCCAATCTACCCCAGTCTACTCCACTCCAATCTACTTCACTCCACTCCACTCCAATCTACACACTCCACTTCAACCTACCCCAGTCTACCCCACGCCACTCAAATCTACCCCACGCTTAGGGCCGGACTGGGAACTGAAAGCAGCCCTGGCAAATTATGCCAGACCAGCCCCCATGGCGACTAGCGAGTGAGCGGAGCGAGCGGGCCCGACTTCTAGTAGGGCTGTTTGGGGGGGTTCTCCCCCCCATGAAAAGTCTGGAAAAAGACAGACCAAAATGGTGCATTTTACAGCTTACATATTTAATTGTATTAACTTTCAGAGCACAGCAAATAGTAGATGATGACCTTAAAGAGCACCAGGTTAGACATTCTAACGGAGAGCACCAAAAATAGACACAAGAGTAGTGAATCAGAGAGAACATAGTATAAGTGAGACCAGCCCTTATATGGTGTGTAGCGAGCGAGCGCAGTGAGCATCCACTACTAGGGGGAGTTTGGGGGGTTCCTCCCCCCCAAGAACATTTTGGAGACAGAAAAGCCAAAACAATGCCTTTTTCAACACATTTTTCGTTACATATTTAATTGTATTAACTTTTAAAGTATAGTAAATGATGACCTTATGGAGCACCAGGAAACCCAGCCATAAATCATAGACATTCCAACAGAGAACACCAAAAAATGAAATGTTGAGCACGAAACATGAATTTAAATATTACCGAGCACATAACATAAGCACCCAGGCCAGAAAGCATGGAAACGTCACACATTAGCTCCCAGGCAGCCAGAAAGCATGGAAATGTCATACATAAGTACCCAGGCCAGAAAGCATGGACACATCACACATAAGCACCCAGGCAGCCAGAAAGCATGGAAATGTCACAGGTAGCCAGAAAGCATGGAAATGTCACACATGGCACTCTGGCCAGAAGGCATGAAAGTTCACCAAAAAAGGCACCCAGGGTAGGCCAGAAAGCATGGAAATGTCATACTTAAGCACCCAGGCCAGGCCAGAAAGCATGACAACGTCACAGGTAGCCAGAAAGCATGGACATGTCACACATGGCACTCTGGCCAGAAAGCATGATCATTTCCCTACAAAGGCACCCAGGGCAGGCCAGAAAGCATGTAAATGTCATACATAAGCACCCAGGCCAGGCCAGAAAGCATGAAAACGTCACAGGTAGCCAGAAAGCATGGACATGTCACACATGGCACTCTGGCCAGAAAGCATGATCATTTCCCTACAAAGGCACCCAGGGCAGGCCAGAAAGCATGTAAATGTCATACATAAGCACCCAGGCCAGGTCAGAAAGCATGAAAACATCAAAGGTAGCCAGAAAGCATGGAAATGTCACACATGGCACTCTGACTAGAAAGCATGAACATTTCACACAAAGGCACCCAGGCCAGTGGCACTGGAACACTTTTCAGAGTGTGGGTGCTGCCATCAATGTTACACCACTGAAGCCATGAGATTGTGAAAAATTCAAGAATCAAACAAAGAACAAAGGTAGCAATTGAGCCTTGCCTATCCCGGGACATATAAAACTTTAAAAGTATATGTCAAACTATTTAAAGACACTGCACTCTGCATACTGCACCATGCCTTGTGGACAGTTAAGGAAGGGCTTAGGCTAGTGGTGACATCCTGGTGACATATGTATTAAAAGGGAATATTTTTAGGCCTGGCAAAAGGTTCCTTTTGCCAGGTCAAAATGGCAGCTTTACAACTGCACACACAGACTGCAATGGTAGGCCTTGAAACATGTTTAAAAAGGCTACTTAAGTGGGTGGCACAATAAGTGTTGCAGGCCTACCAGCAGCATTTAATTTACAGTCCTTGGGTACATGTAGAACCACATTTCTAGGCACTTACAGGTAAATTACATTTTCCAATTGGGTGTAAGCCAATTTTACCATGTTTAAAGAAAAGAGCGCAAGCACTTTAGCACTGGTTAGCGGTGGTAAAGTGCACAGAGTTCTAAGAGCCAACAAAAATGGTTTCAGAAGACAGGAGGAGTGAAGGCAAAAAATGCTTAGGGGTGACCCCACAAAGAGGGGAAGGTCCAACTTTACTGATGTGTGTTGCTATTTTTTTTTTAGTTTAAGGGCATCACTCACCTCTCCCACCCCTGAGGATCGCATACAACTTTCCTTCAAGGCTACATAAAAAGAGCCATTCTGTAGAGCCAGACATTGTGGCCTGACTCTGTGCCTGAAAAACCCTTTACTCGTTGTGGCAGGGGTTCGCATGAGCACCCAAGGAGGATCTGAGTGCCACCTCCTGCCCGTTTAAGAACAGTCAATGAGAGGCATAAAATGCAGACCATAACTTTTATTGCCTACATTTTACACAATGCTGCCCTATTCTTTGTCCATCAATTATTCTTTTTGCATTTGTCACCCCGAGTGGGACGGGTATGCCCAGTCGTGGGTTCTGTGGTTTCCATGCCACTGGTATCAAGCTATCCTGGCTGATGAGGGGTGAAACCCCGAAACCGGTCCTAGGATGCTTGTTTCCAGTCCAGGGAGGACCTGGCCTGGCAGTTCGGACTGAACTGTTCCCATGAGGCACAGGGTCAAGACTGATGTGCATATGGCTGGATTCAAACTGCAATGACATGGTGAGCAAAACAATGATGGATTTAGGCCCAGATCTCTGTACTGGGGTGAATGTATGACATTGTTCTGCATTCTGTCCATCAATTGTTCTTTTTGCCCTATTCTTTGTGGCATACATTTTAAAATAGGAACATAGAATATTCAAAACCGATCATTTGCATTCTAATGATGTCTTAATTGCCCTACTTTAATTCACCAGCAGTCGTAAGCAAAACTCGAGCAGAGGAGGGCTGTCAGGCCAGGCCAGACAGGCCAGGATACTTCACTGTTTGGCCACGCTGCATGACAGGACTCTGAGTGTTATGTGAGGTCTAGATGGGATGGGATGGCGCATGTAGCCTACACAGGGCCAGGCCACAGCTGTATAAAGCCCAGGGCTAGAGATGCTCGGTGGCAACCCTAAGTCCCTCAAAGCCATTACATTTTTGTGAGCCTAGAAACATAAACGCTACATTCGCTTTTAATACTGGGTAGTTTTTCATAAAGTCTGGAAATACGCATACTCTGTGAGATCTTGCCCCATTTGTTTTACAGATTTGCTTGAATTTAAAGCACGCACCATGCTTTGCATATTTGAACATTTGAATTTACATCTAGGAACATAATAAAAGCACATGCTCCCCTGAGAAAAAAATAAAACAGTCTTCAATTACTTTACATTTACCCCTACAATGACTGCCCAGTTCAAGGGTTATCACTGTAACGTAATGATCATGTGGAAACATGGATTTTGAACTTCCATGAACACCCCCAGTCCTTTCTGCGGAGATATATCCTGAAGTGTAAGTGTGGGGGTTTTGGTTTGCTCTTGACTGCTGTTTTGAGACTCAGTCTGAGACTGGACCCTTTAAGATGAAAGCCACAGAAAAAAAGGGAATAGTCCATTTAGTAGGCCCGCCACATGACAAGCAAATTCAGGTCCGGTCAGTCCAAGACCACCAACCAACTGAATCAAACTTACCAGCAACTTGAAAGAACTCAATGATAACATGAAGAATCTACATGCCATAACTTGTGGTAGAAAGTTATCAACAATAGCACAACTGAATGGAATAATGAAAAGATATAACGCTCTTTGTTCGCTGAGGCACATAGGAGTATATCCCTTTGCAATATTTACATTTTGTTTGGCCTGGAACAGTTTAATCTATTGAACAAGCTCCTTCAATAAGAAAGCCTGGACAATTTCCACTGCTGAATGTTTGTAGGTGCATTTTTGATACCGACAGTGTATTCATTTTGTAAAATATTGAACAGCCTTTTGTCATCACCTGCCATGCTTAAAAGGGATTTCTGATGTTTATGCCTTAAAGCACTTAGGTAAATAGAGAGTGCAAGTTCTTACGTTTTAGTTGTCATGGGTTCATAAATGTTGCTTATTGCTGGCACCTTCTCTCCTTTTTGACTGGTAACACTTTCTGTGGTAAAGGCATTTTTGATACTCCTGTTGCTGTAGCCAAAAGAAGGGTTTGACTTGCTATTTTGGGGGCAGATGAGGACAATCTGTCTATGAAAGTTTGGCATGCTCTCTCAATTTCAATTCCAAGCCTACAAACATAAGTATCTGCTTCTATTGTCACACTGACCTGTGACCTCATCGACTGCAAGGAAGCTAAATAGGGTAGTTTGTCATTCCCAAGGCCTAAACAATCAAGATGTTTATGCTGGTCATCTAATTACATGCCTGGGTCCCTACTGCCATGGATTGCCTCATCAAGATACATAACAAGGACTTGACTCTTCACTCTACTGCTTGCTGGCAGCTCCTAGTCTGTGTGGTGCCTCCCTGCCTGCCATGCGTGTAACAGGACGAAGAGTCGACATGCGCACTACTATGCAGGCGGGTGAACTTGGGGAGGGGGCTCAGATCATTGGTCAGACTCGCACGTCGCACCGCGCGACACGCTTCGGACCAATGATCTGTGCCCCTTCCCCAAGTTTGCACGCCTGGCTCGTGTGGCCGCACCCTAAAGAGATGATTAGTCTCTGGTCATGTGACGTGATGGACATTCCCTACATGAAGGGGGTGACGGGCCTGGTAGTGAGTTGTGGTGGCGTGTGTGGCATGAAAGTGTATGCGACCTGCACGAACGCTGCGCACCCGCACTAGTGTAAATTAACCCATCCACAGTGCACAGTAAGCACCACCACTGCCATTCGTGAGATGAGGTGAGATCACCTCCACCTCACCAATGGCAATTGTGCTTTTTCTCCATACGGAGGTCAGAGTGCAGAGAGACTGACTCTGTTATCGACGGACCGGCAGTGGCCTTCTGATTTTGTTACTGGGGGCTGATTTTGCTAAAAAATCAGCCCCCACCAACAAAACCGGCCCCCCTGTGAAAAAAACGCCTCCACTCCATCCGACCTACCCGGGGATTGCCCGGTGCCTGAAATCACCAGTCCGGCCTTGCCCACGCTATTCCACTCCAATTTACCCCAACCCACACACTCCATTCTACTCCAATCTACCCACTACACCCCAGTGTGCCCCACTACACTCCATTCTACCCCACTCCACTCTACCTAAATCTACCCCACTCCAATCTACCTGATTCCAGTGTTTCCGACTCCACTCTACCCCACCCCAATCTACCACACTGCACTCCAATTTACCGCACTCCACCCCACTCCAATCTACCCCACTGCACTCCAATCTACCCCACTCCACTCAATCTACCTCACTCCACTCCAATATACTCCACTGCAGTCTACCCTACTCCAATCTACCCAACTCCATCCCACTCTACCCCACCCCACCCCACTCCACTCAAACCTACCCCATTCAACCTCTCTCAAGTCTACCAGACTTCACTCCACTACAATCTACCCCAATACAATCTACTGCACTCTACCACAATCTACCCCACTACAATCTATCCCAGTCTACTCCACTCCAGTCTACCTCACTCCACTCCAATCTACCCACTACACTCCACTCCAATCTACCCCTCTCCACTCCAATCTACTGTACGCTACTCCACTTCAATCTACCCCAACGCACCCACTCCATTCTACTTCAATTTACCCCACTACACCCCAGTGTGCCCCACTCCACTACAATCTACCCCACTTCACTTCACTCCAATCTACCCAACTCCACCCAAATCTACCCCACTCCAATTTACCTGATTCCAGTCTTTCCGACTCCACTCTACCTCACTCCAATCTACCTCACTGCACTCCAATTTACCCCACTCCACCGCACTCAAATCTACCCCACTCCAGTCCAATCTACCCTACTCCATCCCACTCCATCCCACCCCACTCAAATATACCCCATTCAACCCCACTCCAGTCTACCAGACTTCACTCCACTACAATCTATCCCAATACAATCTACTGCACTCTACCTCAAACTACCCCACTCCAATCTACACCACTCAATACATATCTACCCCACTACAATCAACTCTAATCTACCACACTCTACTTTTCCCCCTCTACCCCACTCCAATCTACCTCATTGCACTCCAATTTACCCCACTCCACCCCACTCCAATCTAACCCACTCCAATCCACCCCACTCCACTCAAATATACCCCATCCAACCCCACTCCAGTCTACCAGACTTCACTCCACTACAACTTACCCCAATACAATCTACTGCATTCTACCACAATCTACCCCACTCCAATCTACCCCAGTCTACTCCACTCCAATCTATCTCACTCCACTCCAATCTACCCACTCCACTCCAATCTACCCCACTCCAATCTACTGCACGCTACTCCACTCCAATCTACCCCAACCCACCCACTCTATTCTACTTCAATCTACCCACTCCACTCCAACCTACCTCAGTCTACCCCATTCCACTCCAAGCTACCCCACCCTACTCCTCTCCAAGCTACCCCAACCCACCCACTCCATTCTAGTCCAGTCTACCCCACTACACCCAGGTGTGCCCCACTCCACTCCAATCTAGCACACTCCAGTTCACTCCAATCTACCAAACTCCACCCAAATTTACTCCACTTCAATCTACCTGATTCCAGTCTTTCTGACTCCACTCTACCCCACTCCAATCTACTTCACTGCACTCCAAATTACCCCACTCCACCCCACTCCAATCTACCCCATTCCACTCCAACTTACCCCACTCCAATCTACCCCACTCGATCCCACTCCACCCCACTCCACCCCACCCCACTCAAATAAGCCCCATTCAACCCCACTCCAGTCTACCAGGTTTCACTCCACTACAGCCTACCCCAATACAATCTACTGCACTCTACCACAATCTACCGCACTCCAATCTACTCCACTCAACACAAATCTACCCCACTCCAATCTACCACACTCTACTTTACCCCAATCTACTCCACCGCAATCTACCCCAAACTACCCCACTCCACCCACCCCACTCCACCGCACCCCACTCACTTTTATCCATGCTGAACTGCAGCCACACTGGTGTACCACATGGCTAAAACACATTGTCAAAGCCAATATCTCTCATTTAGACGAGACCTATTGGGTTTTCCAATGGCTGTTTTTAAAAGACAACCGTCCTGGGATGTTTAATTCATAAAGTTGAGATGCCTCAGCTAAAGGGGATGGGAGTGAGTCTCCAGTGCTGTGAAGTTGAGGGAGGGGCAGACAACTAAAGAAGGAACAGGCATTCGTGTCACCAGAGGCTGGAGCCAGAAAGAAATGTAAAGGTGCGCTATCGGTTAATCTGCAACTGTAAAGGCTGCTTGGAAGTTGATATTTGCTTTAATGGATGGAGTTCTCTTGAAGCTTTGTATAGACAGAGATGTATTCTTTTTGAGTGGCATTGCAAGGGTGGTATCAACTGACCTATGGAGTGCATGCTTTTAATAGACAATTATAACAAATGTTTCACTGGGTTCAGTATATTACTGACATTATATTTGGGAAGCGCTTATTGTCAATCTTATTCAAAATATTTTATTTGCCTTTGGTGGCAGCCTATCTTATACTGTTTGTAATGGAAGCTCAAAAAAATTAGTTACATATTCACAGTGCTTTCTGTCACAGGCTGGGATCTCGTAACACTAAAAACATACAAGTCAGTATTCCTGACTGCACCAACCAGAATTAAATTCTGTGGCTCTCTGTTACAAACAGAAACATGAGCACTAATCACATTAACCAATATAGTTTTCATAACATAAAATAGTGCATTTATCACCGCTTAATTTAACATGCATTCATTTTTTTTAAGGTGTCCGTTATTTTATATGCGGTCATCTGAAAGTGAAAGACCAACAAAACAGTTACAGAATATTTTATTTTTAGCCATACCCCTTTCCCCATTTCCCACGCTCACTCACCCCACCCCCATTGCACTCAGGATCACAGTTTCTATACTTTTTTTAATGCACTTTGAGCTGGGTGTAATAAACATCAACCCCTGTCCGGGACATTCCTAATTAGGGCCATAAACTGGAATTGACATCATTACTTGGAATGAGGATTTTAGACAGTATTCTCTGGGGGTTTCTTTTGAACTCCTCATAAAATATTAAACCTGTTTTCTGTGTATCACTCCTTTCGACAACAACTCAGAATTCTAGAAATCCTGCCAGAAATATTTACTCCACATTTATAGTATCCCCCAGAATTTGGAGGATTGTGTGTTCCCTCCAAACTTTAAATGAGACCCATTGTCTAATCCTTATTTACGTGCCTTGTGGCAGGTCACCAGAGAGTCTGTGACACCACCAACATTAAAGATCTCCTCTGCAAAATGCAATCAGGGGCCTCAAATATTCACACCACCAGCAGCATAACTTTCCAACCATATTAATTCAACCCCACCTCTCAAAAGCTTTCAGTTGTAATAATTGTGGGTTTACTCACATGTAGTTTGGTGGAAATTCAAAGACGTTTTGTAAGGATATATTGGACCAGTGACATTGTTGAATAGTTGAAAACATGCAAAAATCTATTTCCAGTTTGTGAGAATAGATTTTTTTTATTTAAGGAAAACATTGGGAAAATATGGTCAAATAGTTTATTTTGCAGCACATTTCTCCAGTAATTGTTTTAAAAATATAATAGGTTTTATAGGTTATTTTACAGGGAAGATTATGGGCTCTTCGTATGAACTAGTGAGCATATGTAGCCAGTTTCCACAATGAGAAGCAGATGTTGCCTGTGTTTGCAATATCACTGGTTATAGATACTGCCACTTTTCACAATAGACAGACAAACAAATATTGATTTCCAAAATGACTAGTATGTAGATATTGATTGTTTACGCATTGTCTCTTTAAGCAGATACCGGACAGCCCCACAATGAAACTTTAAACCAGAGGTCTTCAAAAAAAAAATATTCTGAGCCCCCCCACTTCCCCAAAGCTAAATGTTTTCAAGTCGGGCCCCCTCCAAAACTTTATGGCGAGGATTGGAGGGAGGGCTGATCGTAGGGAGCTGGGTTTGTGAGATCATTTCATTGGTACTTTTTCTGTAGCTCATAATCCACAATTAATGTGAGATTTATAAAAGAGTAAATGCATCAAACAAAAACAAAAAATGATCAGCAAATACTGCTCCCCATAATGGGGGAGGAGTGCTTTGTGAGTCCCTCATACTCCAGAGTGCCGTTGCAACCGCATCTGCTGTACAACGATAACGGCGGCACCGAGTAGCAGGCGGTCTCCATTGCCTTTTTCATCCCTTCCCCACCATAACTGCACATTACCCCAATCTGGAAACAGGCTCTCCGTCCCTTTCAGAAAAACCATAGCTCCCATATGGTGCCCCCCTCTGCAGCCAGTGTGCCCTCGGCTCTAATGCTAGCAAATAATATGAGCCCCAGTGCCCCTTTTGTAAAGAAGACAGTCATAATTGTGATGCAGTGGACTCCTCAATCTCTTGAGCCCCAGTGCTACTGTACTTGCTTTATTAAAGACAGCTACTTATTTGCAAGTGAACTGTCTTCTTTGCCTTTTGTTAAAAACACGGGCCCCTGTCTTGCTAGTTCCTCCTCACTGCTATTTCTTTGAGGCCCAAGCTATGCTTTTTCCTCTATACCAATATCCAACCCCTACCTTGGGCCATTGCTCCGAGGCCTAAAGCAATAGGGGCACTGTAAGGGTGCACTGGAACCTAATTCAAGCAAGGAACAATAGCAACAAAGCCATAATTAGGGTTTACGTCTCCTTTCACATCCCTGGGCTCTGGTGCTACTGCACCTTCAGCACCAATGATACCTAAAGTCTGTGTTGTCTACCCATACTACTAGACCACCACACCTAGGCCTAACACCCAAAGAAAGTAGTCTGTCCCCTTGTGTAAAACAAAATTGAACAAAAGCCCCATGTCTCTCTCGCCAAAATGTTGCTTGGGCCCAGTACAGCGAGGGTGACACGGGCCTGAATGCTAGCAAGGCAAATCTGCATGTGAAGAGAGGTGGAAGCAGGCAGGATATTTGGGGAACCATGTGCACGTGTTTTTTTTTAACTTTACCAAAACAGTTTTTATACTTTCTGTTAAAAGACAATCATACCGCCTGTGAATGGTTAATGCAGGCCTTGAGGTGTCTATTGCTGAAAGAGAAGGGGGGGGGGCAGTCCTCCTGTGCTGTGAAGTCTAGGGTGGTACAGAGAGTTATGGAAGAAACAGGCCTTCTACCTGAACGTAGAGCACATGTGTGCATTTGGGCAATCACTAAATGTAAAGGCTGTTTAGAAACCAGTATTGGCTTTAGTTGATGTAGTAGTTTACTTTGAAAGCATTTGTTTTATTTTAAACACTGAGGCCCAGATTTAGTAAGAAATTGTGCAACAAAGCACAGCAAGTAATGTTGAACGGGAGATAGCAGAATATCACCACATCTCCTAAGATGTGGCGCTGTTCTGCTCCCCCCTCTGCTGGTGCACTTTATGCTGCCAGGCGCTAACACAGATACCGTTGTGCCCCAGTGCAAGAGCATCTGTGCTGTGGTTAGCATAGCTTTTGTACAGGAAAAGGTTCCTTCCTGTACAAAAACTATACTTTGAGGCATTTTCCTCTTTGTATGTGTGATGTACAATTCAGTACACATGCAAAGAGGGAAAAACGAGGAGAAATGAAAACATTTGTCCTCAGTACGCCTGCCTCAAGGAGACTCAGGATTTTGAAATTGTAGACAGGGATTCGAGACAACGCCCATGCACTATCCGTGCTATACCTCCTTAATAAAAAGTAACACAAGTCAGCACATAGGGCAACTTTGTTTTACTTTGGAAAACTATCCAACACAAATGTTGATTTACGTTGGACTTTAAATCCCTGCATAACACTTTGCATCAGGTTTGTGTATCAAAAAAAATGCAACCCCATCACAAAGCATTAGTAAATCTGGGTTCTAGAGCGGCACTGCACAGCAGTGCGTTATGCTTGGTTACAATGCAATGCAAATTTCGATTTGCATTGGATTGTAAACACCAACACAACACTTTGCTTCGGCTTTGCATGAAAAAGGTAACACAAACCTGACACAAAGTCTTTGTAAATCTGGGCCTAAATAATTTTGCCGCAGCCTGTCTTTTTCCTTGCGTAATGCAATTTTAAATAGTAACATATTCACAGGGCTTTCTGTCACACAAGAGGACCTTATAGTAATATAATTACGAAAGTCACTATTCCTTACTGTACCAACCAGGATTCAATTATTTGACTCTTTTGTCACACACACACTTTCAGACATCTGCAGTGAGGTTTCATAATGTAAGAGTGCTTTTTCCACTGATTAAGTTGCATTAATTTTTCATCTATAGTGTGTAATTTTATATGCAGTTAACAGGAAGTGGAAAAACCACAAAACAGCTAAAGAATATTATGTTCATTTTGTGCAGGTCATTGACCCTGCCACCAGACTGACTGACTCCCGCCCCATGCAGCTGATGATCAGAGTTCCCATGCTTTCTTTAATGGCTGCATGTAAATCAAGACAGCCTGGAAAGGTGCCATATGAATACGGTCACACTTTCAGGCTATCCTAATTGACAAGTATTTAACTGCGACACTTGCACCCCCTGGGAATGCAGCCAGGGTCCGCTGGTGGGGGTGATGGGGGGTCACGCCCCACAGTTTGAAGACATCCCTTTAGAGTCTGAACAGATATGTCTTACTTCAAAACTGCCCAAAAAAGCATTGATTAACATTTTCACTCTGAACACTCAGCAGATATTGAGAGTTCCAATAATGCCCAAAATACCAGATCTTACCTCTTTCCACAGTGTCCACTAGGCAGATATTGCCAGTTTGCACAGTGTCCCTTTATGCAAGAATGACCAGTTCCGCGGTCCTACAAGTAAGCAGGCACTAACTGTTTTTTCAACAACTCAGTTTGCAGACATCCATATGCAGTAATGAAAAGGTATGCCACTCGACAGAAACAAATGCACACACCCACGCACTTGCACACACAGTGCAGGACATATGTATGCGCACAGAAAAGGAGCCATGCAAGCTCACACAACGGGACATATAAATTGCAGGTGCAAATACAGAAGCCTACATACATGGAAATTCAAGGACTTACGTACAACCAGCCCTTGCCATGCTCCTGCTTTTGTCATGCCTGAGTACAGCTGTGGTTAATTTGTAAAAAAAATAAGTGCCAGGGTTCTCGTCAGGAGGCAGCTAGCACCAGTTCATTTCTCCTGTTAGTGCCACCTAAAACAGAACCAACTACTAACCATGAAAGTGGAGAGAGGATGTAGGGTAATGGCCAGAGCTGCCGACTTCAGAGCTTGGTAACCAGGTTCGAGTCTCGGCATCGGCTCAACATCCTGGGAAAATCACGTAATCTCCCCCGAGCCTACCATAAATGAATGTGTCCTTAACTGGTGCTCATGAAAAGCGCCTCTGTTTTCGATTAAGTGCCAGTGCTGAGCACTGAAAACCACCAGTTAAAATTAAGCACAGTTCAGAGCAGCTGTGTGGTTAACCTAGGATGAGGTCTTGAATGCTGAAAGCCCAGTGCGTGACAAACTCTACTAGAGGAGTACTGTGGCCAGTCCTTAAACACCACCTGGAGGGTTCCTCCTCAAGCCAACAAGTTCAAGTTTTTTTTTTAAAGCAGAAGGCCTCCCAGAAAACAGGACACCTATGGAAATAAGCAGCCCCCAACTCTCTTCTTCTTTGTGGGTACAAATATAACATTATGTATCAGGAAGAGACTTTATTAGCGTTCTAACTGTAGACATTGTGGAGAGAGGAAGAAGAAGCAGTGTCTTGCTTCCTGGAAGCTCCTTGTAACATCTAGTGGTAGTTTTTGAACTCCAAGCCATGCTTTGTAATGTCTGCTGATGCAGCGCGGCTATTATAAAAACATTTCCTTATGACACCAACCCAGAAAACCCTTACACCATTTGCTCATCGGTGGGGCCCATAACACCGAAACACACATTCACTCAGTTTTCTGGATCAGTGATAAGTAGACGAGCTGCAAGACATACGGAGTACCTTGTTAATATTTTTACTTAAATAATAACTATATACATTATATACATTTGATTTTGGAATTGTCGGTTTAAACATCAAGGTACTCCGCTATTTCGCTCGATGGACCAACTAGTAGGTATCAGTTGATGCCGATTAAGTCCAGCTCAATCACAATTTAAACCTTTTAACAATTATTGATCATAACTTTAATTCTAATAACCACAGACTCAGTTTTTGAGTTAGCATGACATTGTATCTAGATTATTGAATAAATTGAATAAGTAAAGTTTTATTAGACAAATATTCTAGACATTATTACATATGCGTTTAAGTAAAGATTGAAATAGAAACGGAAAATACTCATTACCCTTGGCCTTAGGGCGATGTCGAGAATGGTTCACCAGAACATGAACCTAAGATCACAGGATAGGTTCCCAATACTGACTGACTGTCCCTCTAACCTCCTCGGACGTAATCCCTCCCGCGATAGAATCCCGCGACGGTCTCGTTCCTTTTCCCCATCAACGTTTGAAGTCCAAAATTGACAGCGTGTCGTGTTGAATAGATCGATGTAGAATGAGCGCGCACGAACACATCATTGTAAGCACAAGCTCATAATTATTGCACAGACTTTTCTGCCCCCCCGGGGGTAGATCGGTCCACTTTCGGTCCGTTTCTGCCCCCAGGGGGGGCAGAAAAGCCCACTAGACACCAGGGATGTCGTTTTATTGATATGGGAAGCGACCCCTTGGGCAAGGGTCGCTTCCCAGGGGGAAACATTTATGCTCAGACTTTTCTGCCCCCCCTGGGGGCAGATCGGTCCACTTTCGGGGGGGCAGAAAAGCCCACTAGACACCAGGGATGTTGTTTTATTGATTTTTGAAGCGACCCCTTGGGCAAGGGTCGCTTCCCTGGGGGAATCATTTATGCTCAGACTTTTCTGCCCCCCCTGGGGGCAGATCGGTCCACTTTCGGTCCATTTCTGCCCCCCCCACTAGACACCAGGGATGTCGTTTTATTCATTTGGGAAGCGACCCCTTGGGCAAGGGTCGCTACCCTGGGGGAATCATTTATGCTCAGACTTTTCTGCCCCCCCTGGGGGCAGATCGGTCGAATTTCAGTCCGTTTCTGGCCCGGGGGGGGGGTAGAAAAGCCCACTAGACACCAGGGAATTAGTGTAAATAAAAATGGAAGTGACCCCTTTGGCAAGTGCCGCTTCCAGGGGGCAATTTTAATAATATGTATTTGGCCCACCCGCCCCGGGACAGAGTAGCCTTTTTTTTTCCTGCTGTTTTCTGCCCCACCTGGCACATAACCCGATTGACCATTTGGGTAGTAACATAGCATGTTATAATGTTTATTGTTATATTTTTTGTGAATTGCAATATTAATGTTTTTTTTTTTACTTTTTTGTTCTAGGTGAAGGCTTTTGCTCTTTTCAGTTTGCCGTGTTGTTACTGGTGGTTCTGCTGTTTGTGTAGTTTGGTAAGAGACTCTTTTTTGTACAATGTAAATGTGTTTGATTTCTCTGCATGAATTGTTTTTGCAAATGGTGTAATAATAGCAGTATGTTTGTTTTTTGAGTGTCAAAAACTTTTTGCATTGGTGCTCGATGTGTATTTTGTTGTCTTGTGAGTAATTTGTTTTTTTTTTCTTCTTTCTAGTTTGATATCGTTGGTTTTTACTGTGTCACTGCAGAGTTGGTTTCTGGTGAGTGCAGCTGTCTCTTGTAATTGGATTGTATAGTTTTTGAGTACATTGATCTTTGTGATAAAGGTACACATTTCTTTACTTACTTGGTTTGCACATTGTTGGTTGTTGTTGACTTGTTTGTGCAGTCTTCTATCTTAGTAAGTATAATGGCTAGCCGCAGGATTACTGCTCAGCAGGTTGTTGGGTTGCTGTTTGAGTCTTCCTCTGACCATGGTTCAGAGACTGACTCTGCATCTGAGGGAGAGGAGGCAGGGGACGATTCTGGCAGTGAGTTGTCTCTCCGTATGGAGTCATCGGATGATGAAGATACTCTTAGTGCGGATGAAGTGCCTGTGTTAGAGGAGGAGACTTATGTGCCGATAGTGCGGCAAGAGGCATCTGGGCTGCAGCCTGGGGCTGCAAGGCTTCCCGTTGGTGTAGTGCGGCAAGAGGCATCTGGGCTGCAGGCTGGGGCTGCAAGGCTTCCCTTTGAAAGTGATGACCTCTGGGTTGCCCCTGGCATGGTGCAGCCGGCATTGCCAGAGTTTACTGGTGTTCCAGGGTCTAGAGTGAATACTGAAAACGTTTTGCCGGTAAATTTTTTTCAGTTGTTTATGGACGATGTGTTTTTGGCAGAGATTGTTGAGCAGACTAATTTGTATGCCGAACAGTTTTTGAGGGACAACAGTGCCAGACTTAGGCCCTACTCTAGAGCTACCCGGTGGACTCCCACAAATGTTGAAGAGATGAAGAAGTTCTTGGGTTTAACTTTTTTGATGGGCTTGCTAGGAAGCCATCAATGTCTTCATATTGGTCTAGCAGTCCCTTGATGGCAACGTCTATTTTTCCGGCAGTCATGAGTCGTGACAGGTATTTGCTTCTGCTTCGGATGATGCATTTTGTTGATAATGGTTTAGCGTTGCCACGAGATCACCCTGACTGTGACCGTCTTTTTAAGATTAGGCCTGTCCTTGATCACTTTGTTGATCGATTTTCTGAGATTTATGCCCCTGGGAAAGAAATTGCAGTGGATGAGTCTTTGGTGTTGTTCAAGGGCCGCTTGGTTTTTAGGCAATACATTCCTAGTAAGAGGGCACGCTATGGAATAAAGCTGTATATGCTGTGTGACAGTAGGACTGGATATGTCTCTAATTTCAGGGTGTACACCAGTAAGGAATCTAGGATTAACCTCCCTGGTTGTCCGTCCACTTTTGGAGTGACTGAGAAAATTGTTTGGGAACTTGGTAGAGGATTTTTTAACAAAGGCCACCATTTATATGTAGATAACTTCTACACTGGTGTGCGGTTGTTCAGGGAATTGGCCAAAGTGGACACTGTTGCTTGTGGCACAATCCGCTCTAACCGTAAAGGTTTCCCGAAAGAACTTGTTTGTCAAAAGCTTGTGCGGGGACAGTGCAGTGCGTTGCGTTGCCAGGAGCTTCTTGCTGTGAAGTTTTCAGACAGGCGAGATGTCTACATGCTGACTACCATCCATGATGAAAGCACTGCACCTGTGACTGTTTGGGGTCAGGTCGCTGAAGCGTGCAAACCTGTGTGCATTGTAGACTACAATAGGCACATGGGTGGTGTTGACAGAGTAGATCAGAGGTTGGAACCTTACACTGCTCTTCGTAAGGCTTACATTTGGTACAAGAAGTTGGCTATCCATCTTTTCCACTTGACAATGTTTAATGCTTTTGTTGTGTTCCAGGATTCTTGCCCTGAGTCAAAGATGACTTTTGCTAAGTTTCAGCAGTCTGTAATAGGCAGCCTTGTTGTAGTGGAACAGGCAAGTGTTCCTAGAGTTGGAGTGGTGGAGGATGTTGCTAGATTGAAAGATCGCCACTTTCCAGATCACATTCCTCCCACACCCTCAAAAGATTTTCCCAGTAGGAGATGTAGAGTCTGTTGGCGAAGAGGTTCGCGGAAGGAGAGTCGTATGTACTGCCCCGACTGTCCTTCTCATCCTGCACTGTGTGTCCCTGCTTGTTTTAGAGCGTACCACACGCGAAATAATTTTTGGGAGCATTCATGAGTGGTAAAGCGAACTGCCTGGTCTGTATTCTTTGGATAATTTGATTCTGTTTCAAGGTTGGTGTTAGTGCAATGTATTTAGTTGCTGATTTTCTGTTAGGAGATTTATATCTATTTGCGATTTGTTTGTGTTTTTATTTTTTTCAAAAAAATCCTAAATGTGATGGCGGTGTGTGTAGGCTTGCGCTTGGCTGTTGGTGTGTGTGGACTGGCACTTGGTTGGTGGTGTGCGTGGAATGGTGCTTGGCTGGCTGTGTGCGTGGACTGGCGGTGTGCATGGACTGGCGGTGTGCGTGGACTGGTGCGTGGCTGGTGGTGTGCGTGGACTGGAGCTTGGCTGGCGGTGTGCGTGGAATGGTGCTTGGCTGGCGGTGTGCGTGGACTGGTACTTGGCTGGCGGTGTGCGTGGACTGGTGGTGTGTGCGGACTGGTGCTTGGCTGGTGGTGTCCGTGGACTGGAGCTTGGCTGGTGGTGTGCGTGGACTGGAGCTTGGCTGGCGGTGTGCGTGGAATGGTGCTTGGCTGGCAGTGTGCGTGGACTGGTGTTTGGCTAGCGGTGTGCGTGGACTGGCGCTCTGCTAGCGGTGTGTGTGGACTGGTGCTCGGCTGGCTGTGTGTGAGTAGTGACTTTCTGCTGGTCACTACACACACTGCTAGCTGAGTGCTACTCCTCGCAATCCATCAGCCTGTGTAGTTGCTTTGTCTGGATTGTGGGCGTGTGAAAGTGATGGGCCCTTGAATGGCGCTGTGTGCTGTTGTGAGTTTTGTTATGTGATGGGCCCGCGGCTGGCGGTGTGAATTGTTTTGTATGTCTCACACGTATGAAAGGTGTATGAATGGCCTGTAAAGAGGTTGCCGCCTTGTCGTGGCTTTACAGCTCACGAGCTGTGAGTCAATGGTTCAGTTTCTCGCCCTTTCAATTATTACCAGTGCATTTCATTTCTGTGAAATCATTTGCTAATACAATTGTATCTACTGAACCATCACTCACCCTCGTGCCGAATCCAACCAGTATGTGTGTGTGCTTGCAGATTAGATGGCTGTGCAGTAATATTTGTCTTTCTGAAGCAGGGTGTACCTTGTCCCTTTTTGGTGAATTTTGTAATGTGTTGCTTTTGTGCCTGGTGGTGCGAATGGCCTTGTTTGTATCACGTATGAAAGGTGTGTGAATGGCATGTAAAGTGGTTGGTGCCTTGACGTGGCTTTACAGCTCACGAGCTGCGAGTCATTGGTTTGTTTTTTTGTGTATTTAATTATTGACAGTGCATTTCATTTTTGTGAAATCTCTTGTTAATAAAATTTAATACACTGAACCATGACTCGCCCTCGTGCCAAATCCAACCAGTATGTGTGTGTGTTTGAGGAATAGATGGTTGTGCAGGAATCTTTGTCTTTAGTTTCTCTGCCAAGGTACACTTTCCATGCAAGAATAACCCACCAACTGTAGATATTGTCGAAAACCCATGGGAGTTCATGGTGATGTCTCTCTTGTGAATTCAAAAAGTTTTTTTTATCCCCAATGTCCTGCAAACCTCAAAGTGTCTGCCACATTTTCTTTGCAATATTATTCCAAAATTTTCACGCTGTAGGAACAATAGTTAATCTAGTTTTGCAAGGGGGGTCCCTTTGGTTTTTGGCCCGGTGCTCGGCGGCCATCTAGGGAAACCTACCAAACCCACACATTTCTGAAAACTAGGCACCCGGCGGCTTCCAGGGAGGTATGGCTTGCGTGGATCCCCCAACGTTTCCTTACCCAGAATCCCCTGCAAACCTCATTTTTAGCTGAAAAAATCACTTTTTTCACACATTTTGGGGTGGGAAAGTTGTGGCATCACCGGGCTCACACAAATTTACCACCACCCAGCGTTCCCCCAGGTCTCCCGGTAAAAATGGTGCCTCACTTGTGTGGGAGGCCCAAGTACCCGCGGCAGGCAAGGGCCCAAAACGTAGTGAGGCGACATCAAAATGGCCTATCGCAAAACCACCTGGTTTTGCAAGGGGGGTCACTTGGGTTTTTGGCCCGGTGCTCGGTGGCCATCTAGGGAAACCTACCAAACCCACACATTTCTGAAAACTAGACACCCGGCGGCGTCCAGGGAGGTATGGCTTGCGTGGATCCCCCAAAGTTTCCTTACCCAGAATCCCCTGCAAACCTAATTTTTAGCTGAAAAAATCCCTTTTTTCACACATTTTGGGGTGGGAAAGTTGTGGCATCACCGGGCTCACACAAATTTACCACCACCCAGCGTTCCCCCAGGTCTCCCGGTAAAAATGGTGCCTCACTTGTGTGGGAGGCCCAAGTACCCGCGGCAGGCAAGGGCCCAAAACGTAGTGAGGCGACATCAAAATGGCCTATCGCAAAACCACCTGGTTTTGCCTGGTGAGTCACTTTGGTTTTTGGCCCGGTGCTCGGCGGCCATCTAGGGAAACCTACCAAACCCACACATTTCTTAAAACTAGACACCCGGCGGCTTCCAGGGAGGTATGGCTTGCGTGGATCCCCCAACGTTTCCTTACCCAGAATCCCCTGCAAACCTAATTTTTAGCTGAAAAAAACACTTTTTTCACACATTTTGGGGTGGGAAAGTTGTGGCATCACCGGGCTCACACAAATTTACCACCACCCAGCGTTCCCCCAGGTCTCCCGGTAAAAATGGTGCCTCACTTGTGTGGGAGGCCCAAGTACCCGCGGCAGGCAAGGGCCCAAAACGTAGTGAGGCGACATCAAAATGGCCTATCGCAAAACCACCTAGTTTTGCCTGGTGGGTCACTTTGGTTTTTGGCCCGGTGCTCGGCGGCCATCTAGGGAAACCTACCAAACCCACACATTTCTGAAAACTGGACAACCGGCGGCTTCCAGGGAGGTATGGCTTGCGTGTATCCCCCAACGTTTCCTTACCCAGAATCCGCTGCAAACCTCAATTTTTGCTGAAAACCTCACTTTTTTCACACATTTTGGGGTGGGAAAGTTGTGGCATCACCGGGCTCACACAAATTTACCACCACCCAGCGTTCCCCCAGGTCTCCCGGGAAAAATGGTGCCTCACTTGTGTGGCAGGCCAAAGTACCCGCGGCAGGCAAGGGCCCAAAACATAGTGAGGCGACATCAAAATGGCCTATCGCAAAACCATCTGGTTTTGCCTGGTGGGTCACTTTGGTTTTTGGCCCGGTGCTCGGCGACCATCTAGAGAAACCTACCAAATCCACACATTTCTGAAAACTAGACACCCGGCGGCTTCCAGGGAGGTATGGCTTGCGTGGATCCCCCAATGTTTCCTTACCCAGAATCCCCTGCAAACCTCAATTTTTGCTGAAAAATCACTTTTTTCACACATTTTGGGGTGGGAAAGTTGTGGCATCACCGGGCTCACACAAATTTACCACCACCCAGCGTTCCCCCAGGTCTCCCGGTAAAAATGGTGCCTCACTTGTGTGGGAGGCCCAAGTACCCGCGGCAGGCAAGGGCCCAAAACGTAGTGAGGCGACATCAACATTGCCTATCCCAAATGTCGCATCACTACGTTTTGGGCCCTTGCCTGCTGCGGGTACTTGGGCCTCCCACACAAGTGAGGCACCATTTTTACCGGGAGACCTGGGGGAACACTGGGTGGTGGTAAATTTGTGTGAGCCCGGTGATGCCACAACTTTCCCACCCCAAAATGTGTGAAAAAAGTGATTTTTTTCTGCTAAAATTGAGGTTTGCAGGGGATTCTGGGTAAGGAAATGTTGGGGGATCCACGCAAGCCATACCTCGCTGGAAGCCGCCGGGTGTCTAGTTTTCAGAAATGCATGGGTTTGGTAGGTTTCCCTAGATGGCCGCCGAGCACCGGGCCAAAAACCCAAGTGACCCCCCTTGCAAAACCAGGTGGTTTTGCGATAGGCCATTTTGATGTCGCCTCACTACGTTTTGGGCCCTTGCCTGCCGCGGGCACTTGGACCTCCCACACAAGTGAGGCACCATTTTTATCGGGAGACCTGGGGGAACGCTGGGTGGTGGTAAATTCGTGTGAGCCCGGTGATGCCACAACTTTCCCACCCCAAAATGTGTGAAAAAGGTGATTTTTTTCTGTTAAAATTGAGGTTTGCAGGGGATTCTGGGTAAGGAAACGTTGGGGGATCCACGCAAGCCATACCTCCCTGGAAGCCGCCGGGTGTCTAGTTTTCAGAAATGCGTGGGTTGGTAGGTTTCCCTAGATGGCCGCCGAGCACCGGGCCAAAAACCAAAGTGACCCCCCTTGCAAAATCAGGTGGTTTTGCGATAGGCCATTTTGATGTCGCCTCACTACGTTTTGGGCCCTTGCCTGCCGCGGGTACTTGGGCCTCCCACACAAGTGAGGCACCATTTTTACCGGGAGACCTGGGGGAACGCTGGGTGGTGGTAAATTTGTGTGAGCCCGGTGATGCCACAACTTTCCCACCCCAAAATGTGTGAAAAAAGTGAGTTTTTCAGCAAAAATTGAGGTTTGCAGGGGATTCTGGGTAAGGAAACTTTGGGGGATCCACGCAAGCCATACCTCCCTGGAAGCCGCCGGGTGTCTAGTTTTCAGAAATGTGTGGGTTTGGTAGGTTTCCCTAGATGGTCGCTGAGCACCGGGCCAAAAACCAAAGTGACCCACCAGGCAAAACCAGGTGGTTTTGCGATAGGCCGTTTTGATGTCGCCTCACTACGTTGTGGGCCCTTGCCTGCCACGGGTACTTGGGCCTCCCACACAAGTGAGGCACCATTTTTACCGGGAGACCTGGGGGAACGCTGGGTGGTGGTAAATGTGTGTGAGCCCGGTGATGCCACAACTTTCCCACCCCAAAATGTGTGAAAAAAGTGATTTTTTCTGCTAAAATTGAGGTTTGCAGGGGATTCTGGGTAAGGAAACGTTGGGGGATCCACGCAAGCCATACCTCCCTGGACGCCGCCGGGTGTCTAGTTTTCAAAAATGCGTGGGTTTGGTAGGTTTCCCTAGAGGGCCGCCGAGCACCGGGCCAAAAACCCAAGTGACCCCCCTTGCAAAACCAGGTGGTTTTGCGATAGGCCATTTTGATGTCGCCTCACTACGTTTTGGGCCCTTGCCTGCCGCGGGTACTTGGGCCTCCCACACAAGTGAGGCACCATTTTTACCGGGAGACCTGGGGGAACGCTGGGTGGTGGTAAATTTGTGTGAGCCCGGTGATGCCACAACTTTCCCAACCCAAAATGTGTGAAAAAGGTGATTTTTTCTGCTAAAATTGAGGTTTGCAGGGGATTCTGGGTAAGGAAACGTTGGGGGATCCACGCAAGCCATACCTCTCTGGACGCCGCCGGGTGTCTAGTTTTCCAAAATGCATGGGTTTGGTAGGTTCCCCTAGATGGGCGCCGAGCACCGGGCCAAAAACCAAAGTGACCCCCCTTGCAAAACCAGGTGGTTTTGCGATAGGCCATTTTGATTTTGCCTCACTACGTTTTGGGCCCTTGCCTGCCGCGGGTACTTGGGCCTCCCACACAAGTGAGGCACCATTTTTACCGGGAGACCTGGGGGAACGCTGGGTGGTGGTAAATTTGTGTGAGCCCGGTGATGCCACAACTTTTCCACCCCAAAATGTGTGAAAAAAGGGATTTTTTCAGCAAAAATTGAGGTTTGCAGGGGATTCTGGGTAAGGAAAGGTTGGGGGATCCACGCAGGCCATACCTCCCTGGAAGCCGCCGGGTGTCTAGTTTTCAGAAATGCATGGGTTTGGTAGGTTTCCCTAGGTGCCAGCAGAGCTAGGGTTCAAAAACTACAGCTCGTCACTTTGCCAAAAAAGGGTCATTTTTCACTGCAAAATTGAGGTGTGACCACGTTGCGTTTTGCGCCGTTTCCTGTCGCGGGCACTATGCCGACCCACACAAGTGAGGTACCATTTTTCTCGTAGGACTTTGGGGAACGCGGGGTGGGTGGAAATTTGTGGATCCACGCAGATTCCAGAACTTTCCATCAGAGAAATGTGGGGAAAATGTGTTTTTTTGTCAATTTTTTACGTTTGCAAGGGATTCTGGGTAACAGACCATGGTGGGAGGCAGTCAAGTCACCCCATCCTGGATTCCCCTGGGTGTCTAGTTTTCAAAAACGTATAGGTTTGCTAGGTTTCCCTAGGTGCCGGCAGGGCTAGGGTTCAAAAACTACAGCTTGTCACTTTGCCAAAAAAGGGTAATTTTTCACTGCAAAATTGAGGTGTGACCACGTTGCGTTTTGAGCCGTTTCCTGTTGCGGGCACTTTGCCGACCCGCACAAGTGAGGTACCATTTTTCTCGTAGGACTTTGGGGAACGCGGGGTGGGTTGAAATTTGTGGATCCACGCAGATTCCAGAACTTTCCATCAGAGAAATGTGGGGAAAATGTGTTTTTTTTGTCAATTTTTTACGTTTGCAAGGGATTCTGGGTAACAGACCATGGTGGGAGGCAGTCAAGTCACCCCATCCTGGATTCCCCTGGGTGTCTAGTTTTCAAAAATGTATAGGTTTGCTAGGTTTCCCTAGGTGCCGGCAGGGCTAGGGTTCAAAAACTACAGCTCGTCACTTTGCCAAAAAAGGGTCATTTTTCACTGCAAAAATGAGGTGTGACCACGTTGCGTTTTGCGCCGTTTCCTGTCGCGGGCACTATGCCGACCCGCACAAGTGAGGTACCATTTTTCTCGTAGGACTTTGGGGAACGCGGGGTGGGTGGAAATTTGTGGATCCACGCAGATTCCAGAACTTTCCATCACAGAAATATCGGGAAAATGTGTTTTTTTTTTGTCAATTTTTTACGTTTTCAAGGGATTCTGGGTAGCAGACCATGGTGGGAGGCAGTCAAGTAACCCCATCCTGGATTCCCCTGGGTGTCTAGTTTTCAAAAATGTATAGGTTTGCTAGGTTTCCCTAGGTGCCGGCAGGGCTAGGGTTCAAAAACTACAGCTCGTCACTTTGCCAAAAAAGGGTCATTTTTCACTGCAAAATTGAGGTGTGACCACGTTGCGTTTTGCGCCGTTTCCTGTCACGGGCACTATGCCGACCCGCACAAGTGAGGTACCATTTTTCTCGTAGGACTTTGGGGAACGCGGGGTGGGTGGAAATTTGTGGATCCACGCAGATTCCAGAACTTTCCATCACAGAAATATGGGGAAAATGTGTTTTTTTTGTCAATGTTTTACGTTTGCAAGGGATTCTGGGTAACAGACCATGGTGGGAGGCACTCAAGTCACCCCATCCTGGATTCCCCTGGGTGTCTAGTTTTCAGAAATGTATAGGTTTGCTAGGTTTTCCTAGGTGCCGGCAGGGCTAGGGTTAAAAAACTACAGCTCGTCACTTTGCCAAAAAAGGGTCATTTTTCACTGCAAAATTGAGGTGTGACCACGTTGGGTTTTGAGCCGTTTCCTGTCACGGGCACTATGCCGACCTGCACAAGTGAGGTACCATTTTTCTCGTAGGACTTTGGGGAACGCGGGGTGGGTGGAAATTTGTGGATCCACGCAGAGTCCAGAACTTTCCATCACAGAAATGTAGAGAAAATGTGTTTTTTTGTCAATTTTTTACGTTTGCAAGGGATTCTGGGTAATAGACCATGGTGGGAGGCACTCAAGTCACCCCATCCTGGATTCCCCTGGGTGTCTAGTTTTCAAAAATGTATAGGTTTGCTAGGTTTCCCTAGGTGCCGGCAGGGCTAGGGTTCAAAAACTACAGCTCGTCACTTTGCCAAAAAAGGGTCATTTTTCACTGCAAAATTGAGGTGTGGCCACGTTGCGTTTTGCGCCATTTCCTGTCGCGGGCACTAGGCCAACCCGCACAAGTGAGGTACCATTGTTCTCGTAGGACTTTGGGGAACGCGGGGTGGGTGGAAATTTGTGGATCCACGCAGATTCCAGAACTTTCCATCACAGAAATGTGGGGAAAATGTGTTTTTTTTGTCAATTTTTTACGTTTGCAAGGGATTCTGGGTAACAGACCATGGTGGGAGGCAGTTAAGTCACCCCATCCTGGATTCCCCTGGGTGTCTAGTTTTCAAAAATGTATAGGTTTGCTAGGTTTCCCTAGGTGCCGGCAGGGCTAGGGTTCAAAAACTACAGCTCGTCACTTTGCCAAAAAAGGGTCATTTTTCACTGCAAAATTGAGGTGTGACCATGTTGCGTTTTGCGCCGTTTCCTGTCGCGGGCACTAGGCCGACCCGCACAAATGAGGTACCATTTTTCTCGTAGGACTTTGGGGAACGTGGGGTGGGTGGAAATTTGTGGATCCACCCAGATTCCAGAACTTTCCAACACAGAAATGTGGGGAAAATGTGTTTTTTTGTCAATGTTTTACGTTTGCAAGGGATTCTGGGTAGCATACCATGGTGGGAGGCAGTCAAGTCACCCCATCCTGGATTCCCCTGGGTGTCTAGTTTTCAAAAATGTATAGGTTTGCTAGGTTTTCCTAGGTGCCGGCAGGGCTAGGGTTAAAAAACTACAGCTCATCACTTTGCCAAAAAAGGGTCATTTTTCACTGCAAAATTGAGGTGTGACCACGTTGCGTTTTGCGCCGTTTCATGTCACGGGCACTATGCCGACCCGCACAAGTGAGGTACCATTTTCTCGTAGGACTTTGGGGAACGCGGGGTGGGTGGAAATTCGTAGATCCACGCAGATTCGAGAACTTTCCATCACAGAAATGTGGAGAAAATGTGTTTTTTTTGTCAATGTTTTACGTTTGCAAGGGATTCTGGGTAACAGACCATGGTGGGAGGCACTCAAGTCACCCCATCCTGGATTTCCCTGGGTGTCTAGTTTTCAAAAATGTATAGGTTTGCTAGGTTTCCCTAGGTGCCGGCAGGGCTAGGGTTAAAAAACGACAGCTCGTCACTTTGCCAAAAAAGGGTCATTTTTCACTGCAAAATTGAGGTGTGACCACGTTGCGTTTTGCGCCGTTTCCTATCGCGGCCACTATGCCGACCCGCACAAGTGAGGTACAATTTTTCTCGTAAGACTTTGGGGAACGTTGGGTGGGTGGAAATTTGTGGATCCACGCAGATTCCAGAACTTTCCATCACAGAAATATGGTGAAAATGTGTTTTTTTTGTCAATTTGTTACGTTTACAAGGGATTCTGGGTAACAGACCATGGTGGGAGGCAGTCAAGTCACCCCATCCTGGATTCCCCTGGGTGTCTAGTTTTCAAAAATGTATAGGTTTGCTAGGTTTCCCTAGGTGCCGGCAGGGCTAGGGTTAAAAAACTACAGCTCGTCACTTTGCCAAAAAAGGGTCATTTTTCACTGCAAAATTGAGGTGTGCCCACGTTGCGTTTTGCGCCGTTTCCTGTCGCGGGCACTAGGCTGACCCGCACAAGTGAGGTACCATTTTTCTCGTAGGACTTTGGGAAACGTGGGGTGGGTGGAAATTTGTGGATCCACGCAGATTCCAGAACTTTCCAACACAGAAATGTGGGGAAAATGTGTTTTTTTTGTCAATTTTTTACGTTTGCAAAGGATTCTGGGTAACAGACCATGGTGGGAGGCAGTCAGGTCACCCCATCCTGGATTCCCCTGGGTGTCTAGTTTTCAAAAATGTATAGGTTTGCTAGGTTTCCCTAGGTGCCGGCAGAGCTAGGGTTAAAAAACTACAGCTAGTCACTTTGCCAAAAAAGGGTCATTTTTCACTGCAAAATTGAGGTGTGACCACGTTGCGTTTTGCGCCGTTTCCTGTCGCGGGCACTATAACGACCCGCACAAGTGAGGTACCATTTTTCTCGTAGGACTTTGGGGAACGCGGGGTGGGTGGAAATTTGTGGATCCACGCAGATTCCAGAACTTTCCATCACAGAAATATGGGGAAAATGTGTTTTTTTTGTCAATTTGTTACGTTTGCAAGGGATTCTGGGTAGCAGACCATGGTGGGAGGCAGTCAAGTCACCCCATCCTGGATTCCCCTGCGTGTCTAGTTTTCAAAAATGTATAGGTTTGCTAGGTTTCCCTAGGTGCCGGCAGGGCTAGGGTTAAAAAACTACAGCTAGTCACTTTGCCAAAAAGGGGTCATTTTTGACTGCAAACTTGAGGTGTGACCACGTTGCGTTTTGCGCCGTTTCCTGTCGCGGGCACTATGCCGACCCGCACAAGTGAGGTACCATTTTTCTCGTAGGACTTTGGGGAACATGGGGTGGGTGGAAATTTGTGGATCCACGCAGATTCCAGAACTTTCCATCACAGAAATGTGGAGAAAATGTGTTTTTTTTGTCAATTTTTTACGTTTGCAAGGGATTCTGGGTAACAGACCATGGTGGGAGGCACTCAAGTCACCCCATCCTGGATTACCCTGGGTGTCTAGTTTTTAAAAATGTATAGGTTTGCTAGGTTTCCCTAGGTGCCGGCAGGGCTAGGGTTCAAAAACTACAGCTAGACTCTTCGCAAAAAAAGTGTAAATTGTCAGTGTGAAAATGTGGTGTGTTCACCTTAGGTTTTGAGCCACTTCCTGTCGTGGGCATTATGCCTACCCACACAAGTGAGGTACCATTTTTATCGGGAGACTTAGGGTAGTTCAGGTTTGTAAAGCAACTGTTATTACCTATTGATTTTTGATGCATTTCTCCCTTCCAAATGAAAGACATTGTGTAAAAAAAAAGTCATTTTGAAAAATGACCAATAATTGTCATGCAAGTATGAGTATTCCCAATTCTGAAAATGTCCAAATATGCACTGTTTCTAAACTCTGTAATTTGTTCCCATTTCAGAAATACATAGGTGTCTTTCATACCGATTTTTCCATGTATACATTTTCCCACAATAATTGCTATATACCCGGAACAAAAAAAAAACCATTACAAAATGCTGCTCAGTTTTTTACTCTGGGTTCGTTGGGCTCTTGGTGAACCTACAAGTCCTATATATCCCCACAACCAGGAAGGTCCACCGGATGTAACGGTACATTGCTTTCAAAGAGATGTCATAATTCGAAGAAGTTACAGGTGAAAACGTTGACTCAAAAGGCTGCTTTTTTCAACAAATTTTTAATTTTTCCTATATTTACCTGTTTGTTTCTATAAAGAAACCTTGATGGATCTACACAAATGACCCCTTGCTGAATTCAGAATTTTGTCTACGTTTCAAAAATGTATAGCTTTCCAGGATCCATTATTGCTTTTCTACCCATTTTTACCATTATCTGGAAGGAGGTTGAAAGCACAAAAAATAGCAAAAATAGGGTATGTCCCAGAAAAATGTCAAAACTGTGTAAAAAGTGTTGGATTTCTGACAAAAATCTGTCATTCCCTAAAAGCTGGAGAAATTGTGATTTCAGACCCACAAACCCTTTTTTGATATCATTTGCAGAGAAAAACCCAGACGCTTTCATTTGCAGCCACTTTTCCCCATTTTTCACAAAAAAAAACAAATTTTGCTGTATTTTGACTAATTTCTGGGAACCCTCTAGGAGAATCCACAAACCCTGGTTACAGGGGCCTAAGCGCGCACTACCCCAAATAGCCCAAAAAAGGCTTAGCACAGGAGGGGAAAAGGCCTAGCAGCGAAGGGGTTAAAGGTGCATTTGTTGATTAATACATGCATTCAAACAGTTTGTATTTTTAAAGTTATGAGGTCATCAATTTCGAAGGGGTACAAAAATGTTTGTATTTCCCCTGCTCCATCACTGCCACACCCTTATTTCTCTCACTTTCACTCTGCACTGGCACCATTCCCTCAACGTCTTCCACTCCTCTTCTCATCTGCTTTACTAGTACCACTTCCCCCTTCCCTTCTTGTCAACCAGAAAGGTAAGAATGGCTACTGTGGTGTCGGGTTTAATGAAGAACACCAGTAAGCACGTAAGTTAGTCTTTATTAACACACCATCCAAGACTCAGAGATCATAGCACTGCTTCACTGTAACTCCCAGTAACTGTCATAACCCCCGCACGCTGGCCCTCTCTCTGTGACCTAGGAACATTCCATGTGGTCACAGAGAAACGGACAGCTAGGCAAGAGCGGCGCAAATCCACTATGCCATAGCTACCCGCACTCCACTGTCTTTACGCTCAATAATGTCCTATTGTTTTGAGGGAGAACACTCCATCATCAAAGCTTCTACATCATTCATCACTCCTACCTATCTTGTCTCAGCTTTTTCTCTGTTGTGGTCCTTCTTTTCCACCTCAGCTACTCCTACTTAGTGATTTAAAGAAACCCCACAATGCCATAAAGCACTATACAAATGACCAATGCAGTACACAGCATAACATAACATGCATCAAAATTATGTACAGAAAAGCTTTCTCATCCCTATTCACGATAGTCAATGCCTCCATTACTCTAAGCATCTTCCCAGAGTTTCTAAAGACAGGCCAGATCCTCCTACTCCTAAAGAAGCATACACCAGACCCAGTTCACCTTGCCAACTACTGACCCTTCGCTCACCTATCTTTTCTCGGCAAGATCGTAGAAGAGGCAGTCTGTGCTCAATTCCAAGATCACAGTATCACCAACCATCTCCTGCACAACTACAAATCAGGCTTTGGAACCTGCTGCAGCATAAAGGCAGAGACCATACACATTGTAGACAACATCCTCCTGACCACCACTACTGGACCTCTGAGCCACCTTCAACTGCCAACCACCCCACCATCACCCAACCCTAAAGTCTAGAATGGAATTAACTGGCAACGTTCTTCACTGGTTTTCCTTCAACTTTCCCAATTGACACCAGTTCATTCGCATGGAAACCTCCTGACCCCAGCAGATCCCTATCACCTGCGGAGCCCCCCAAAATTCAGTCTGATTCTTTACCATCTACAGTTTCTACATGGAGTCCTTTGGGGCTCTCCCCATGGAGAACAACATCAAAGTTCAGCAATGCCCTGAAAATATACAATCCTAGTTGAAAACCTCCTATGCTACAGACATTCTCGTCTCAAACACTGCCTGCACCTCATGCAGACCTGTATCTCAACTGCGCCAAGAAAGAGTCCTTCTTATTTGACTAGGACAGCAAGCAAGAAATAGTTCAGACCTGGATCAATGATATGACCTTGAAGGATTCAAGCTCCAATTTTCACCCAATACCAAGTCACTTGGATTCATCCTGGACACCAATAACTCCATGAAGGAACATACTGCCTAGAAAACAAAAATACTATTACCAACTCTACTGATGAAAGTAAAACCATTCCTCCAGCAAAGCAGCTTCAGCCTTCAAGTTCAAGTCCGTGTACCTGAGTGGCTGGATAGTGGAAATACTCTGCTGCATTGACTTCCAGACTGCTCAGGGCCTTCCTGAATGGGGGACCTTTTATCCATGGCCTGAAAAAATATTAACTCAAAACAAAAGACAGGGGTCCTACTCTGCCAAAGGGACAGGACACCAACTTGACACAATGTCTGAAACAATTGATCCCTTTGGGAAACAATAATCGCACACTCAAACCTCAAGAGTCCAACACACTTGCCAATCAATCAGATACATAATTGTTTATTCATTGATTTTTCCGAATTCATTAAAACACAAATAAAAAATTCATAAAATAGAGCAATCTGCTCTAACATTAGAAAACAATACCACATTAGTGCATTCAAGGTTATTGTACATTAACTTATCTCCAACAGGAAATTTTCCTCAAATTAAAAACAAAGTGAGTGCCCATTGATTATGAAAATCAACAATAATATTCCATTTTAGATCAAAGTTTACGGAAAGTATCCTGTTATCCAGTACATTCTCTTTTCATAATCACAAAGTAGAAAATTCTTTCTTAAAAAAATGACCAAAAAGCGACGCGTTTCGGTGGTAAAAGCAGGTCCAACCACCTTCTTCAGCCTTTACACAGACAATAAAAACAATCCCTTCACTTTGAATGTATATGAAAAAGATATATATATATATATATATATATATATATACATATTACCTACTGGCGGTCGCCAGTAGGTAGTTATAGTTAGGACCCCTTCTCCATAGGAAATCCGCAACATTCTATTTTGAATAACTTTGGCGCCGGTCGATGAATCCTCGCGAATTTCTCAAAATAGGTGGGGCGCTACGCTCCGCTCCTACCCTGAAAGTCTCGGGTGGATTCGTCAAGCGGGGGCTGAGATAAAAGGGGGGTCCCAAAACGCGTTTTTCCCATGCATTTTTCCATAGGACCTTTAGAACGAGCTACAGCCCGAACGGCTGAACAGAATTACTAGAAATTTGGCAGAGAGGTAGTCCGTAGGTCAAGGAAGTGCCTTTTGTAGGTTTGGTGTAAATCTGTTCAGTAGATTCTGAGAAAATAGCCTTAAAATCAATATATATATCTGAGCCCGCTTACGGTACGCTTACCGTACGCTTACCGTACGCGTACGGTGGCGTGCGCGAGCGCGATTCTGATTGGCTCTTAGATCTTAGTAAACATTCGAATCGGCCGAAACCAGGAAGCGGCGTCCGCCATTTTGTCTCTCGCACTGAGTGTTATTTATCAAACATGATGCCCAAAAACATGTTACGGGGCTGTTTTGACAACTCCCTCCCACATAGTCATGTTGAGGGAGTCCCCAAACATCCCCCAAGAGCAAAAACGGTTTTATTTTTTTTTCGGCAATTTCGCCGAGTACGCTTACCGTACGCTTACCGTAAGCGTACGGTAAAAAATAGAGATAAAAAAAACACTATCCACACTTACCCCACCCCCTGTGCTTTTGGTGGCCGTAGGCCACCAAATATACAGGACTTTTTACATCAGTAAAAAAACTATATTTTGGCAACATGAAATTATAAAATCGAAATAAAAAAAACACTATCCACATTGACCCCACCCCCTGTGCTTTTGGTGGCCGAAGGCCACCAAATGTACAGGGCTTATTAAAGTTGATAAAAACCGTGCACGGAACGCACTGCGTTAAGTGGGCGCGCACGCCTCGAATGGCATAAAGTAACTTAGCATTTAAAAAACCGTACAAATTCACTGAAAAAACCATAGGTTTCACACACGTTATAGTTAGGAATTAGCATTTAAAAAACCTTGCAAATTCACTGAAAAAACCATAGGTTTCACACATGTTATAGTTAGCGGAAATTTTACTGATA
Source organism: Triturus cristatus (assembly GCF_964204655.1). Lineage (NCBI taxonomy): Eukaryota > Metazoa > Chordata > Amphibia > Caudata > Salamandridae > Triturus > Triturus cristatus. The sequence goes on along the minus strand of NC_140591.1, from coordinate 1,237,020,320 downwards.
AAAAACCAATGAAATTGCCCCGTTATAGTTAGTGCTGGCAACTATAACTCACGCGACCGCAATCTTCTGCTGATGACATATGTGTCTTTATAAAAAAAAATATTTGTAATATATGTATAGCTAAAAATGTATGGAAGAAGACATGGGCAAATAAGTGTCTAAATACAGTATTAGCATCAGCAGAGGATTGCGGTCGCGTGAGTTATAGTTGCCAGCACTAACTATAACGGGGCAATTTCCTTGGTTTTTTATCAGTAAAATTTCCGCTAACTATAACATGTGTGAAACCTATGGTTTTTTCAGTGAATATATATATATATATATATATATATATATATATTACCTACTGGCGGTCGCCAGTAGGTAGTTATAGTTAGGACCACGTTTCCATAGGAAAACCTCAACATTCTATTTTGAATAACTTTGGCGCCGGCCGACGAATCCTCGCGAATTTCTCAAAATAGGTGGGGCGCTACGCTCCGCTCCTACCCTGAAAGTCTCGGGGGGATTCGTCAAGCGGGGGCTGAGATAAAAGGGGGGTCCCAAAACGCGTTTTTCCCATGCATTTTTCCATAGGACCTTTAGAACGAGCTACAGCCCGAACGGCTGAACAGAATTACTAGAAATTTGGCAGAGAGGTAGTCCCTAGGTCAAGGAAGTGCCTTTTGTAGGTTTGGTGTAAATCTGTTCAGTAGATTCTGAGAAAATAGCCTTTAAATCAATATATATATCTGAGCCCGCTTACCGTACGCTTACCGTACGCTTACGGTAAGCGTACGGTGGCGTGCGCGAGCGCGATTCTGATTGGCTCTTAGATCTTAGTAAACATTCGAATCGGCAGAAACCAGGAAGCGGCGTCCGCCATTTTGTCTACCGCACTGAGTGTTATGTATCAAACATGATGGCCAAAAACATGTTACGGGGATGTTTTGACAACTCCCTCTCACATAGTCATGTTGAGGGAGTCCCCAAACATCCCCCAAGAGCAAAAACGGCATTATTTTTTTTTCGGCAATTTCGCGGGGTACGCTTACCGTACGCTTACCGTAAGCGTACGGTAAAAAAATAAAAATAAAAAAAACACTATCCACACTTTCTCCACCCCTTGTGCAAATGGTGGCCGAAGGCCACCATTTGTGCATGGCTTATCAGAGCACAGAAATTTCCCCAAAAATTTCAACAGATTACCTATCACAAGGAAGCGCATAATATGTCCTCCATGTGCGCACGGTGCGCGAAGCGCATCGTGCGTACATGGCCCATCTAGCGTAACGTGGGCACGGCACTAACTGCGTAAAGTGGGTGCGCGGTGCGCGAAGCGCACCGCGTGCTCACTGTGCGCGCACGGTGCGCGAAGCGCACCGTGCGCGCACGGAACGAACTGCGTTAAGTGGGCGCGCACGCCACGAATGGCGTAAAGTCACTTAGCATTTAAAAAACCGTACAAATTCACTGAAAAAACCATAGGTTTCACACACGTTATAGTTAGGAATTAGCATTTAAAAAACCTTGCAAATTCACTGAAAAAACCATAGGTTTCACACATGTTATAGTTAGCGGAAATTTTACTGATAAAAAACCAATGAAATTGCCCCGTTATAGTTAGTGCTGGCAACTATAACTCACGCGACCGCAATCTTCTGCTGATGACATATGTGTCTTTATGAAAAAAAAATATTTGTAATATATGTATAGCTAAAAATGTATGGAAGAAGACATGGGCAAATAAGTGTCTAAATACAGTATTAGCATCGGCAGAGGATTGCGGTCGCGTGAGTTATAGTTGCCAGCACTAACTATAACGGGGCAATTTCATTGGTTTTTTATCAGTAAAATTTCCGCTAACTATAACATGTGTGAAACCTATGGTTTTTTCAGTGAATATATATATATATATATATATATATATATATATGTCTACATGTCTATATGTCTATATAATCATACATATGAACATAATTTCAACAAATCGTTTACAAAAACATATTCAATCAATAAATAAATAAACATGTACATTTAGATCATTGGCTTTGTAGGACTCGCACCACTCCTGTATTACATTCACAAACACAGACACACAGGGGGGCTACATTCCTACAAATAACTCCTTATTTCTCCCCCTTCATACATTTAGATAAACATCCTCCATAAGGATCCATTAGGTTTTACCTTCTTGATAACCATAGTTACTATTATAATTTGTTCTATATATTCCTTGGTATAGAGCTGGGGAAAAACCTCCGCACAAAATCTCTTAAAGCCTGATCCTGTTCTCACACTCTAAATTAACCATCAGGCTTCTACAGGTCCATTCATATAACACTCAGTGCCCTAGCTTTATAATCATGTCTATCACTACCCACCATGATCTGGGCGTTTGTCATATGATATAATTGCGGGGACGAAATCTCCCGACTCAAGTCTTCAGAGGGACTTCACTCCGGATAGTTTTTATTTCTGATAGATGTAAGACAAAGGATATCGTTTAGGACTTCGGAAAAATCAATGAATAAACAATTATATATCTGTTTTGTTGGCAAGTGTGGTGGACTCTCGAGGTTTGAGTGAAAAGGAATAATTGAGTGTGCGATTATTGTTTCCCAAAGGGATGAATTGTTTCAGACATTCTGAAAAAATATGATCCAATCACTTCTATCCTAATGAAACTTCACTGACTTTCCTTGCTGGCCTGCACCATCTTCAAAACCAGCTGCAGCAATTACAAACCCATCACGACCAGCAGCACTACCTATGGCTGATAAGCGCTCCGTCCCTGGTGGCTCTCAGCATACCCGCAGCTGGAAAACCACCAGAATGACGACAAAGAAGTGTAAAAAGGAAAAGGGCCTTTTCCGTTTATCCACCCAGGATTTGGAAGAACTTTGTTTTATCCATCAGGACCACTCCACCACCTATACAATTTAGGAAAGTGTTGACGATGCACCTCTTAAAAGAACACTACATCACAATTCATTAACAGTACACTTCTGGCCACCGAAATCAGCTACATATCCAATCACTCATTGACTGTATCCTTGCCTTTGACCCTGTGTAGCTCTCTGCCACTTTTTGTAAAGTTTGTGCTGTACAAATAACACATACATACATATCATTGAGAAACACTTATGTACACACAAACACATAGAGAAAACCCAAGCCCCCATACATTCATGTACATAAAAGGCACTCACCCACAGATGAAGGCCCTCAGGAATGCAGACAGGCTCACATCACACACAGACATCATGCCAATCGAGATGTACATATAGACAGAAGCAAATACATATGAACATCAGCTACGTATGGAGAAACACACGTGCGTTCATGTGAACATACATGCACATGAATAGACACACAATCATGCACATGGTGACACAGGCACATGTGCACACATAGGTATACATTCTCACAGACTCACACAGAGTTAAACCCGTAATCACAAACAAGCGATGAATGAATTTTAATAACTGTTCAATTAATTAAAATCATTACAGTAAAAACAAACGCTGTATAGAAGAATAGAAAATATAAAAAGAAAGACTCGTGTTTATATTTGGTAAAAATGCCTCCCTCCTCCCCGGCACCCTCTCGATCAACCAGCACCTGAGTATGTAATATTAATCACGTGCCCTTGCGCAAATTTGTGCAGCCCCCAATATTCTGTAAAAGTCATTGTACTAAAAACACATCATTAGAAACTTTAAAAAGCGCAATCTTGATAGGGCTAATAAAAGGGGGGCAAGTTCCTCAGTGCTTATCGGGGACCAGTCTGCTTGCTTCCGCGGGGTTTGACGTACCCGTCGCCAGAATTTGATTGCGTTCATTTGCGGCCTTTAAGGCGACCCTGATCTGATGCGTGAATTTCCCCAGTCTTGCTAAAGTCATAGTTTTTGTTTTGGAAAAGCACAAGGCTGACGCTTCGCTGCAAGTCTTTATTCCGTTGACAATACAGATCGGGCGCAAGAGCCACCGACGTTCGTTGTAAAGGTTGGGGCAGCAGCATAGGAGGTGCAACCAAGATTTCCTCATGTAGGAGCACAGCCTACAATTTGTGGTTCCCCCCCCCCCCCCCCTGCGGGCCCATACAGGGTTAAAATCAGCGATTCCCAGTGTAATTAGTTTAATAAAGAATATTTTTCTTCAGGCTTGTGGTGTGAAGGCCTGCTTAGGTAGGGTTGGTCTTTTCCTGCCATGTAAGAGTTGTTCAATGGATCACGGTGGGAGCTTGAGCGGAGAGACTTAGTGTCTTGATCAAAAGATATTTCGCGCACTTGTCTATTTATCGCTTTTTTCCAAGCATTCAGTGGGATTTCCGATGACTGTGGAATGGCTTCCTCTATCTTCAACAAGCAATGCATATATTAACGTATGCACAGACACACAAAGGCACGTGCAAATAGCACAGACACATAATCACAACCACATGTGACAGTCATGAATGCAGACACACACATATCCACATATATGCACACTGACACAGAAGCACTTGCATTCATATAGAGGTGAACAAGCACATACAGACAACCAGGCACAATTATGGATGCATTCACAGACATGGACAGACATTAATTCATGCATTCATGGAAAGGCACACAGAGACAAGTAGGCATCACAAACACCACGTGAGCTGATGATAATGATCATTCCCCTTATGCTCACAATTCAGGTGACTATCTTGACATATTTGAGTATATGAAAGCTTAATTTCAAAAGAATACTACAATAGCAATACCTCCTGAAGGACTGCTGTTGGGTGAGGCTCTCATGGCGCAGTGGCTGTCTGGCATTGTATATGCTAAGGAGAGTATTGTTATAATACTTGCCTCTGCATCTTTAAAAAATAATGTATAATTTACAAGAACTAAAGCTAAGAAAATTGCATCTCACACTAATTTGCAACCGTGACATTCATAGCATCCGCTTTCCATAATCGTTAGCATGTTTTAATTTTCATATTTTAGAACCAGATCTGCATTCATTTATTTGTCCTTTGAGCATGTTTTCGAAGGCATATAAAAGGCTTGTACCTTATGTTCATTGTTAATTAAATTCTGCAAAAGAAATGGAATGCAGTTTTTTTTCGCCTCTGACTTGAATATAAGGTTTATGGCAGATTCTTTAAGATTAGTACCACAAGGATTTAAGAATAACAAACCGAAGATTTGTTTGTGGTAAAATATTTGCTTTGGAACAGTTTTAACATTATGTAAGGTCTAGTGTTTACACATAGATTTGGTGAATGTTTATTAGAAAGAGAAAAAAGACTGATGGGATCATGTTAAAATCCGACTTTTATCACAGGAATTGCAGTGGGATCATTTCATCCTAAAATAAACAAGTTGCTTTGCTACTTAAATCCTACAAATGCATGCTGCTGCAAAGACAGGAATTCTCAAAAGCAAAGACCTGAATCACATTTTTTTGCACCCAAGTTTTTTTAGGTACACACACAGGGTTGCCACCTTTCTCAGTAAAAAATACCCTTTATTTGTTTACGTTTGGTTTAGTTGCAACAATCATTAAACAACACTTTTTAACTGAGTTCTTCATATGTTTTCTGTTTTAAGTTTAGATTTGAAAAGGAAAAAAATACCCTTTTCATTGCTTTTTCTATATATATATTTTTTTACTGTAAGGAACATAAAAATACAGGCCAGCGTGGAAAAAAGCGGCCAGGTGGTAACCGTAAAAATGTACCTTATGGTATAATTACACACTTTGACACTTAGATTTAAGGTGTTCCTATATTTAGGTCCAGTGCTTTAAATGGGCCAGTACTCACCGGTACTGAGTACCGGCACTTCTTAGATTTATCAGTCTGAGTACCGGCACTTCTCTACTGCCGTGGAGAGTACCGGTACTCATGAACAGGTAGGCTCATTGGCAGTGCTGGTGAGCAGGAGTGGAACGTGTCTCTGGCAGCCAAGGCATCGCTTCTGCATCCCCGGATCTGATCCCCAGCTAAGCTATTCAGCAGGGCTCATTTGAATAATGTCCGGTCCTCACCATCACGCTGTGCTTGACAGAGTGGGTCCATTCAGGCCCTGTGCTGTCAATCACATTCACACCATTCTGTGCATTCCTGCAAGCACAGGAATCATGTCAGTGTCCTGGCAGTGGCAATCAGGCTACGGCCAGTGCGGACCTGGTGGCAATTAAACAAGCCATGGTAGGTGAAGAGAAAAGATGGCTTTTATCATATCTGAGTTCTTTTGTGTGTCTGCTATGTTTGTGTGTATGCCTGTTTTTGTAAGAAAAAAAAGTGAGAGAAAGAGAGAGGGAATCCAGACACTCTGAGTAGGAATTTGAAAGAAAATGGTTGGCACTTTGTACATGTCTGCTCGGCGACAAAGATTTATGAATAACGTAAAAGGGAGGGTGGGTGAGTGAGTGGATGGGTGAGTGAGCAAGGGTGGACGTATAGATGGATGAATGAATGAATAGATGGTTGGATGAGTGAAAGCATGCATGGGTGAAAGAGGGTGGATGATTGGATAAAAGGGCGGATGATGGGTGGATAACTGAAAGATTGGATGGATAAATGTAAGGTACAGAGGATGGATGAAAGGGTGGATGATAGATGAGTAAAAGGAGGGATTGAGTGAAAGGGTGGATGGAATAAAGGAGTGAAAGGGTTGATGGATGGATGGATGGATGAGCGAAAGGAATTGATGGATGAGGGAAAGGGTGGATAAAGAGGTGTATGAGTGAAAGGATGAATGGATAGGTTTGGAGATGTATGGATGGATGAATAGGTTTGGATATGAAGGGTGAATAGACGGAATGGTGAAAAACTGAATGATTGATGAAAGACTGAATAGACGATAGAATGCAACGGTTAGATGGTGGACATCAGCAGGTAAATGGCAGGGTGAAAGGATGAATGGATACTTCGATGGAAGAGACAAGAGATATCTTCTGGGGAGGGTCATGATGAGTTGCTTCATTTGCTTGGTGCCATAAGAGCTTTGGTTCGACATGGGCGTATTTTCAGTTTCTCCCTACTCGCGTGCTCAAAAATATATAGTTTTGTGCCAAACAGCAATTAACAGTATGACATTAAGAAGGTGCAACTATTGCAAAAAAAGGAAATGTTAACATATTATCCCATTTCTCTTTCATTTTGTGTAATGAGTTAACCTGCTTTGTTTATATAAACACATTTCTCATGTGTTTTGGTATGTGCTGCAACTAATATAGAAGTTGTTAAGTATCATCATGTCTTGCCCTTAGCCCCGCCCCTAGGCCCGCCCCCTCACTACACATCTAGCTCATTTTAATGAGTACCTGCACTTATTTTTTCCCATTTAAAGCACTGTTTAAGTCACATACTCAATCTAACATCTCAGAAAATCTGTCAGTACAGTAGATTTTGCTCAGTTGTCTGGGTATGCACAAGGGTAGTCCCAGTGCAGGGGTCGAAAAGTGTTGTAAACTAACAAAGTCATGACATTGTAGGCTTTCACAAACTTTAACAATGAGTTTCGATCGTCTTTGAGTTCCCTTCAAATACAGAAATGAAAATGATACACTGTAATGTAAAAAAATTCAACCAAATAGCCTCACATTTTAAAATTAGGGCTTGCCTACAAGCTGGTGGTTACATTCGAATCCTGTGCAAGCATGAGTTTGCAGAGGGATATGAATTCTGAGTTGTGAGATAACTACTGCATCCGCTGTTTTCACCTGGCAGATTTTAGGAGATCAAAATATCAGAAATGTATTGACCGAAAATGCCTGGAAAAAAGACGGAGCGTGTGGAATTTGGTGTTTTGACAGTAGAGTCAATATTTTATGCCTAATGTCAAAGTGAAATATGAGGTATTAACTGTACCTGGTAATTATGTGCCTGTGCTTCCCATTTTAACAGGGTCATATTTGCATACTCCTAATTGGTATACTTAACTTGCCTATAAGTTCCTAATATAAGGTACAAAGTGTACTCAAAGACCTGGAAGTTAAATGCCACTAGTGGACTGCAAAGCCTATTGTGCCTACACTATAGTGGAAGTACAAACATGGCTTCAGGCCTACCAAAATAGCCTGACTGTAATACTGCAAAACATGCACTGCGGCATTTCATAGCAAACACCGTTTGACAGGTAAAAACCTTCCTTTAAAATATTAATGTCACCCCTAGGCCCAGCTCCCCACTTACCTGGGACTGGTTCTCCGACCCTCGAGGCTCGGCCGCGGGGCTGCTGCTCTCCGTGGCTTTGTGCAGTCTTTTCATTTCTCTTTCTCTCACACTTTTGTGCCTCTTTCTCTCACTCTGCCTTTGCTTTGTTCCTCTTTCTCACACGCTTTGCCTTTGCATTATGCCTCCTTCCCTTACGCTCGGTCTTTGCTTTGTGCCTCATTTTCTCACCATTTGTGCCTTTTTTCCTCATCATTTCTATTGATTGTGCCTCTTCCTCCCACTCTTTGCTGTTACTTTGTGCCTCTTTACTTTGTTACTTTGTGCCTTTTTCTGTTGTGCCTCCATCTTTTCCCCAGTCTTCAACTCTCTCCCGTGCTTTTCCTCCTCCCGGCCAGCCCGCTCCTTACCTGCTCACCCGCATCTTCCTCCTGCATCTTCTTCCTGCCTCCCCTTAGCCCTCTCCACCACTTCCCTGCACTCCTCACCCCTCCTAGGACCTACTTAATGGTGGGCACTGCGCGACCCCATAGAGCAGGTGTCTAGGCTCCAGCTCACCACTTACCTGAGACTGGTCCTCCGACCAGTCTAAGGCCCTTTCGAACCCTCAAGGCCCTACCTCCCTCTCCCACTGCCACCACTCTCCATGCCTCTGTGCCTTCTTTTCTCACTTTGTACCTTTACTTTGGGCCTCTTTCTTTCATTCTTTGCCTTATATACCCACCTCCACAATCCCAGCGGAGGACTCGCAATCATTTACAAAGACACCCTCAAATGCATAAGCACCACTGACTCAGACACCCCTTTCATGGAACACATGCACTTCAATCTTCAAGCGAACAACAGCCTCACCATGTAGGGCACCCTAGCTTACTGTTCACCCAGTCTGCGAGGCAACTTCAGCAATCTCATCTCAGATTTCATCGCCCCGTCAACATCAACTCCAAGAACGTCCTACTTCTCAGGGGGTTTCAACTTCCACTTGGAATACCCCTCCAACCACTGCTCCTCTGACCTTCTTGAGGGCATGCACAAAATAGGACTTTCCCATCTCATCACAGATCCTGCACAGAATACAGGACACACTTTAGACGCAATCTATGCCTCCATAAACAGCATTAGCTACCGCTCCACTACACCACTCACATGGACTGACCACTACATTATCGAATTCAACATCTCCATGCCACAAGCCAAAGCTCCCATCAACACCAACCAACTAAGATGGAACTGTAGCAGAATAACAGAAATGGACTTGCACTACACTCTCAAAACAAACAAACCCAACACCACCAACAACCAAGCCGAGGACATCACTCCTTCAACCAATGGATCTTCAGCTGTGCTAATGCTCTTGCACCCATCAACACTCATAAACATCATAGAACCAACAACTGGGCCTCTTACTACATGGAAGAACTCCAGGACTCCAAACGATACTGCAAACAGCTGTAAAGGAAGTGGAGAACCAACCATGACACCTACCCCAAATCAACCTACAAGGCACTACCACTACCTCCTGAGAGTTACCACAAGAAGATCCCTCATTGATTGTATCAAAGCCAGTTCCAACAGCAGCAAAGAAATATTTGCCATTATTAAGGAATTCACCACCCCAGATGCCTCAGTCAAGTCCATCACCCCCTCCTAGGAACTCTGCGATGATCTTTCAAACAACTTCAACAGCAACATTGAGAAGATCTACAATGTTTTTGAAAAGCAACTGAACTCTGAGGACATGATGTCAAAACTGCACATCTACCACTCAGACAGACACTTAACCAACTGGAGAACACTCACTGTGGAAGACGCCACCTCAATCATAAAGACCATCCACTATGGGGCCCCCACAGACCCATGCCCACATCATATCTACAACCTAGGAGGACCCATGATCAGCAAATTCCTCACTCGCATCATCAACTTCCCCATCGAGTCCACAACTTTCCCTGAGTAGTGGAAACATGCTGCAGTCACAACCCTCTTAAAAAACATTGGCTGACCCCAACAAGCTGAACAATTTCTGACCCATCTCCCTACTACCATACCCAGCAAAGGTGATGGAGAAAGCAATCAACCAGAAACTCACCAACCACCTGGAACTCCACAATCTTCATGACCACTCCCAATCTTACTTTCATAGGAATCACAGTACAGAGACAGCATTCATTGCTGCCACAGATGAGATCCGTACCCTTCTAGACCACGGAGAAACCACCGCCCTCATACTGCTGGACTTCTATGAAGCATTCAACAGTGTCACACTCCCGCCTTTTCAAAAGATTACATGCTACATGCATCCAGGGTTCAGCCCTCTACTGGTTATGCTCCTTCCTCACAAGGAGAAAACAGCGAGTCAGACTTCCCCCTACACATCGGAGCCCAAGGACCTGATCTGCAAAGTCCCTCAAGGATCATACCTCAATCCCAGCGTGTTCAACATTTACATGAAACGACTCGCTGACATCATCAGATCTCATAGCATCTCCATCATCTCCTACTCCAATGACACGCAGCTCATCCTCTCTATTTTAGACAAGTCCCCCCATGACCAGATCCAACTTCACACAATGCATGATCCACATAGCAGAATGGATGAGAACCAACTGCTTGAAACTCAACATGGACAAGAAGTGCTGAACTTCAGGAACAAGAACTCCTCCTGCGACTAGTGGCCATCAGAACTCAGTCTAAGACCATCAACCTCTAACCATGCACGTAACCTGTGTATCATATTAGATGACAAACTCAGCCTGGCCCTACAGGTGAATGCATTTAGCTTCTCCTGCTTCCACCTGCTACGCTTCCTAAAGAAACCTTCAAATGGATTCCCAGGAGCACCAGATGTACGGTCACTCTAGCCCTAGTCACCAGCAGTCTTGACTACGGCAACGCACTCTATGTCAGAATGTCCAATCACCTTCTCCACCACCTTTAGACCATCCAGAACGCCACTGCCAGACTCATCCTTAGTCTCCCACTGTGCACTCACATCACATCCCATCTCAAAGATCTCCACTGGCTGCTGATAGACAAACGCTGTCAATTTAGACTCCTGACACACCCATACAAGAGGCACTGCACAGCATTGGACCAGCCCACATCAACTGCAGTCTTCACTTCCTCCAGCCTGCCAGACACCTACGCTCTGCCTCACCCTCTCTCACACACACACACACACACACACCACATCCACAAAAGCAGAGCAGGAGGCCTAGCCTTCTCCTACCTCACACCGAAAACGTGCAACAACCTCCCTCCACACATAAGGCCTCCTCCTGGCTGCTGGAATCCCACAAGTAGCTAAGATCTGGCTTTTCAAATAACACCCAGCAGATGACCTTCACACCAGCTCCATCGCCTGGATACTCCTCGGTGATAGTCACGCTTTACTAATCCTGATAACATAACATGACCCCTATGTAGGCCGGGTGAATAGTATTTTAGAATAGGACATGTAGAAACTTAAAGGTAGTATGTCCTTACAGTGACTTGCCCTCAAAAACTGTTTTCACTGTAAAAATGTTGGCTGGCTCATAGAGACACTGTGACACTGGAAAGGAACATTAAATACTAACACTGTATCTCAGGAAAGGGACTGTCTAGAAAAATAAATAGACCACTGTTTTAACAGTTATTAAAAACCAAATTCAATGGTGAAGTATGATTTTCAATACATTTGAAAGAAAAGTAACTTTTAGAAAGTTACCCTTTACCTGCCTGAACTGTGAGAAGGCTAGTTAACATAGGTCTCTGCCAGCTCTCAGTCTCAGCTCAGCCTGGAATAAGTGTGAAAAGGAGTGAAATGCCTACCAGGAAAAAACAATAGGCTGACTTGTACTCACAGAAAATACTACTCTGAACTCCAGGGAATATGCAGGGCGGGGGCCATGGGCCTCCTTTTGATACCACAGTTCAAATCCTGCTTGACAGGTCTGTTGACCCTCTTGGAACACTTGGGGCACACTTGAAAATGAGAGAAACAGGATGTCAATACAATTCCTGTGTATCCCTGTCTGGTTGCTGGAGGACAAGGGTGGCTCCTCCACTAGGGAGCAGGAGAGTTGCCCCACTGCTTTCTCGCAGTGTGAGAAGCAGAAACATAAAATGTTGATAACTACCATTTTATGTTTCAGCTTCTCGCACTGTGAGAAAGCAGAAGGGTTTGGTTGCGGGTGGGCGGGGCTGCTCTGCGAGCAGGGCTGGGCAAGGGAGGAGTGGTGTGCTCACTCCTGAGTACGCATGACTGGTTTGGCCGGGCCCCCTGGGGCTGACCAAACCAGTCATGCGCACTCTTCCCTCTCCATGCAGGCTGCAATGCAGCCTACATGGCGAACATGGCCGGGCCATTAGCCCCTGGCTGGGCGGCATCCGGACCAATCACAATGCTGCTTGAAGTGTTGTGATTGTCTTAGGAGTGCGACTGGGAGCCTGGCTGCCTGCTCCCTGTTCCTGCCGGAGGCAGGAGAACAGGAGAGGAGCAGAGACGAGGCGGAACCCGGCCGGCAGGAAGGTAAGCTTATTCTTTTTTTTATAATAAATTAAACCTGCCACCCCCCCAGTGTGACCCCCCCATCCCCATGCGAACCCCCGCACGGGTCATGTTTCCTGAAACCTGGGAGACATAGGATTACGTTTTAAAAGTTGATCAAGGGGGGGGACACTGCACCCCCAATCACTTCCATAAACATGTTAAAGGTGCCACTGCCAATTTTGGGTCAACCACAAGGCAGAAAGAGTGTTACAACAAAGGCCACGCAGGGCATTACAAGGCACTCCCTCCATGGAATGTGAATATCCTCTTAGCAGGTTCTGCCATGGTTGTTTTAAAGTACGACCATGCGCATCTTGTTTTTTTGTCCTTTTGTTTTTGGATGTGCCCTGTCCCGCCCCAGACACCCTGTTGTAGTTTATGTTGCGTCAGAGCCCAAAGCGCTCCGTCGCTCATGCATAGGTATGTTAATATGGACATATCTTCGAAGGCTCACAACTCGGGCCTGTTTGTCCAGTTTTCTCACTCGTAGGCCCATTTTAGTCCTGGTGGTGATCTCTGGACACCAGGAGCAGTTACAGCAGGCCTTAAAAAGGGCATTACTTTGTAGGGAGCTGCCTTCACTGGTTTCCTGCGCCAGCTTTCTCCTGGGCCTAGCTCCTGATGCTCCCTCCTCCTTCTGGGGGAAAGAAATCCAGGTCTTTCCCCAACTGGTTCTCAGTGGATCTAAGGGGGCCAGCATAATTTTGCTGGAGAGACCCACTAGTCCTGAGGTCAGTTGCAGCACCAGGGGGCTTGTCTTTCTAGCAGTCCATGGTGTTGTGGCCATTGCAGTCCAGGTCCGGAGTTTTGCTCTCTTTCATGTTCTGGGAATGACAATTTTATGTTTAGCACCAGCCTGTGGGTGGGGGATACCTCTTTGCCTAACCCTAAAACTTGTTCTGGTCAGTCCTACCCTCTTCCCTGGATGTGGCACCAGCCTGGCTAGTGACACGACAGGCTGGTGTCAGGTCTGTTTTTGTGTGCTTGGCAAAGCCCATTTGAAGTTTAATTAGTGTAGGGAACAAATCCCCCCCCCCCCAAGCTATTCTGTCAGGAAAACCCATTCCTTCTACACCCAGGCAACATTTTTTCACTGTCTTGTTCCAATGCACATTACCCAGTGGGAGATCCATCACCAGACCAGGAAGAAAAATACCAACTTTATAAAAGTGGCATTGCCAAACTAATATTGAAAAATGCTACCTTACCATTAAAGAAGCTTTTAAATTACTATTGCAATGATTGGAGCAATTATTTCTCTAGCTGCGACACATCCTTTTAGACCATTTAGTAAATGCAAAAATGTAGTTTAATGATTCCCTATGGCAGCAGCCAGCCTAGGCACAATCAAAAATCGTTTTTGGTGATATTTCATTGTCAGGAAATATCCAACATTCATTTCTACATGTTCTACCTTTAAATATCTGCATCCTGCCTTTATGCGCAGTATGGTCTAGATATGGGTGACATTAATATTTAAAAGCAAGGTTTCAACCTGTCAAAAGGAGTATATTGATAGGTCAAATGTACACTTTAGAAATGCTACAGGCAGCTTAACTGTGTGCATCTACCAGGCTGCGCACAACTGTAGTCTCTCATGTGCTGTCTGCACCCGCGTGTGCCCATGTGTTCATGTGTAACAGGCCCAGTTCCCCTTACACTAGCTGTACTTTACAGCTGCCTTATCTTAAAAGGCGGTCACTTGCGGTAAACATGTGCAGTCCAATAACCATGCAATTGTCGGGAGTGGGATTCAGGTAGTGAGACTCATCCACCAACATAAAGATCCAAATACTGGGTGATCCAAAGCAACAAAAAAAATCCTGGTGTGTTAAAAAGACGGCTCCCATTTGCAACAAAGACAAACAGAAACTGCTCAAAAAGTGGGTAGAGCTGGCCCTGGGAATTTTTACTGCATTTGCAAGGGCGCGTGCAAGAGTCACCCCACCCTCTGAGCTGGTTCCAAGAATAAATGTAGAACCTCCAGGCAGCCATGCCAGAACACTTTCTGGTCCCGAGAGGAGCCCTGAAGAACTGGGCCTGCTCCCTCTTGTACCAAGGACAATTGAGTGATCTCCAAGGTTCAGTTAGCTGACCTCTTACATGGCTACAGGGAGAAGCAAGCTGCAAGGGGGCTTTTCCCGGAAATACTTAGCCGATTAGTGGCAACAGCTCCTAGACTGGACCTTGCTATCTTCCTCCTCCTGACATCTTGTGAGTCTCTAAGTGCCTCCCCTGTGATTCTGGGGAGCTTTAGAAGTGTACTCCTCTGGTGGATTGGGACCTAAAAGACTGAGTCAGAGCGTAAAATCTTTGACTAGGATGAACCTGGTTGATCTATCCAACCTAAGCTTCATCACGATCAACCTCAAATTGCGTTTGAGTCCCAGTCTACTGTGGCCATTGATTATGATTGGCACTTTTTCATTCTTGGCGCTATTTCTACTTAAAACTTTCAAAGTTCATATCTCCAGTTCTACTTGTTGGCTTTTTGTCATTTTTACGTTATTTTGTTTATTTTACTATATATTTCTAATTTTGGTTAGGATTTTTATTGTTTTGCATTTTGACTTTATTTCTGTTTTGCCACTGCATAAATACTTTACACATTGCCTTTAGTTAAGTCTGTCTACTTTGTGCCATAGCTACCAGGGGGTGAGCACAAGCAAATTTAGTAGGGTTCACCCTGACAGGGGTCATGATTCTACCAAGAGCCGAACTGGTTGGCATGGGCACCGGGCGTTTCCCTGGTGAGCCGCCAGGTTGAGGGCCGGTTTTGGACCCCTGGGGGGCCGTTTTTTTTACCGGAGGCCGGTTTTGCAGCATACCTGCAATATTGGCCCCCTGTAACAAAAGAAGCTGCATTGTATTCCACGACCGCCCCCCCCACCCCCCCGTGTCCAGTCCGACTCAGTTGCCAGGGCCGGTTTGCGTTCCCAGCCCGGCCCTGATTC
The DNA here is from genome assembly GCF_964204655.1 of Triturus cristatus. NCBI lineage: Eukaryota > Metazoa > Chordata > Amphibia > Caudata > Salamandridae > Triturus > Triturus cristatus. Next base: position 1,237,004,695 of record NC_140591.1, on the reverse strand, counting down.
TACCTTGAGGTGGGTAGTCACCCACCCCATATGATCAATTTCTTACACCCATGCCTTAGCATTCATTACTGTAAGAGGGCAAGTATTTGGGTTTCTCCCTTTCCTTACAGGGTCAGACAAGCACTATGTGTGTTTATGGTGTTTTTATCAAAAAAACATAATGGCAGTAGGCCTTGTATTCAGACGGAAAGTCCCCTACATGGCTCCAGAGAATGTCCTCTTTGCCCCATGCTGTCTGTGTTTTTTTAGTTTCCCTCAGGGAGCACAACAAATATGCAAGTTGTCTGTGGGGCCATCCTGTCACATGGACTGTGAGGCCCCAGAGGAATAGTTTTAATTCATGCTTTCAAAGAGTGACAACTGTCTTGTCTGATTGGCCGTTGTGAGATATGTGACGGTGGCAGTGCAACAGGCCTTTTTACTTATTTCCTTCACTTATATATTATTGGGACAGTGGCGGCTGCCTGTGGACGGGGGTGGTAGGGCAGGGGAGGAATGATTTAAAAAAAAAAAATTTTTTACCTTCTTTGCTACTGCCGCCTCCGCTGCACACCTCTCTCGTGCCTCTGCTCCATCTTCATTCTCTGCTGTGAGAAGCCAGAAGCACCCATGCTTCCAGACTCTGCCGGCCATTCATGACTCTGTAGGAGCAGCCTGTTTGGCCACTTAGGTAGTGCCTGGGGAGGCTGGACATGTTCTTCATGGGGCTGTGCAACACAGCCCAATGGAGAACATGACAAGTGTGCATGACGGTTTGGCCGGCCCTAGAGGGCCGGTCAAAGCATCATGCACACATAGAGAAGAAGTGAAAACCACTCCTGCTCCCTCTGCTGTGAGCCGGCTGGCCCTGCCTGACCTGGCTGAAGATGCAAAGAAAAAGAAAATGATAATAACTTCTTGTTATTATAATTTTATTTTTATTTTCCACTGCTCAACGAGCAGTGGGGTGACACACTTCCGCCTTAGCGGAGGAGCCGCAGCTGGATTAGGATATGTTTGGAAGCGTTTTCACCCTTGTTTGTGTGACGTTGTTTTAACCTAAGGCATGTGAATGTGCTTGGCAGAATACAGTGGATCATCCATGTTGGATTCCATTTGTCTGACAGGGTAGATGGCTTGTTGCTAGACTTCCCAGACCCCATAGCTTGGCCTTGTACATTTGTTCCCTTCAGCGATTAGGTTGTAGAGGGATTCAATATCCCTTTGTAGAGGTGTCAAGGCCTCGTTCCTTTGAAGCGTTCCACAATGCCTTTGCCAGAGGACTCCTAGCCCTTTCCATCATCCTGCTTAATCGCCATCTGCAAGAGACATGGCTCGCAGTCTGGGCCTTATAAACATTTGTGTCTGAACCGGTTACAAACACCACAGCAGGCACGCCTGCTGACAAAGGGCATGGCATAAATTGATCATGCAGCAGCTCTGAAGTACTTGATTGGAGGAGCTTCCCCAGACATTTGAAACTCTGCAAGAGAGCGGATTGCCCAGCTCTTAAGATAAATACGGGTCAGTTTGACAAGTGCTTGATTCTAGAAATTTTCACTAACCATGGAAGGAGGTGTACACTGGCTAAGACAGTGATCCAGGGGTAGAGTCTGCCTACTACTGCTCTCCTGCTGGACAGGGGACTGAATACTGCATAGGAAACCTGGTTAAACCATCTCTTTACTGCCTTGCATATTTCTCTCCAACTTTTTTATAAGAAGAGAGATAGGAAAAAAGTAAATCAAACTAAAAATTGGTAGTAAGTATGTGATAAGGATATGGGGCTGTAACTCAAGAATCATTTTGTTTTTTATGGGGTTAGAAAACACCAAGTCTTCTAGTCCACTCACTGAAGTATGGTGTACAAGGAGTCCTGCACTGTGATGTTGTTACTCCTCTTCATCAAATTGTTGACTGAAAGTCAAATCCTGTCCTTGGTATACACTTGTCCCCTTAATTGCCATTATGTGATAGAGGTGGGCGAGCCACTGAAGGCTTCAGCCAAACTCAAACCAGAAGTCAAGCTCGAGCCAGATGCCTGGCTCTGGAAAAGCTGGAGGTCCTTTTGGATCATCAGGACCAAAATGAGCCGATCCTTCTGTCTTCCGCCCACACTCTAACCTCATGCAAAAAGAATTAAAGACAAATCATTACGTTTGAAGTAAAACAAGAGAGGGAAAGAGAACCCCGTCTAGTGGCTGAATTGCACAATGTGAAGCTAGAAAACCTAGGCTCAATCCCAGCTTCCCCATCCATAAATTGTGTGATCCTAGGCAATTGTTTTGTTTCACTTTGGTTCATTTTTCTTCATCATAACATATAACAGCACCTTGAAATACATGAGTCCAGGATGTGCGCTCTACAAAACCTATTGTGTTTGAGTCAATAAAGCATTATGTTCCATGTATAATAATAATGTAGGCTACATAAAGGATATATAAAGAATACATAAAGGGGGGCACATAACAACTTACTTGCTTCTTGGTTCAATAATGACATTGTTAATTCTAAGTTATTGTTCAAGAACTATTACTTTTAATAATGCCTTTCAATGCAATGATATAATCTGAAGACGTAAGGTGAAACACTTCTGTATGTTCATGAAATAGACTTCCTTGATTTTGAAGAGTCTTTTTCATATTTTTCAATCAATCGGGATTTGTAAAGCACGGCTAATCACCTGTGAGGGTATCCAGGCTCTAGATACTTGCTGGGCTCAGTCAAAGAGCCAGTTCTTGAGTAAACTTTCTGAATTTTGGGAAAGAGGATGAGATTCAGAGGTGGAGGGGAAGGTCGTCCCAAATGTGGAGGGGAAGGTCGTCCCAGGACTCGGTGGCGAAGTAGGAGAACAAGTGTCCTCCACTGTAGCTTCGGTAAATGAGAGTAGTGCATGCGAGGGCGCGGGAGACACAGTGCTGGTGTCTGGGGGTTGGTGGAAATTCAGGTTGTGGTTGATGTATGCTGGTCCTTGGTTGTGGAGGGCCTTGTAGGCGTGTATCAGCATCTTGAATTTGCATCTTTTCTGGATGGGGAGCCAGTGGAAGTTCCTAAGGTGTGGGGTGATATGGGTCCATCTGGGGAGGTTGAGGATGAGTCTGGCAGCAGAGTTCTGTATCATCTGGAGTCTCTTCAGGAGTTGGGTGGTGATTTTTATATGTTGGTTGCACACTGCCTTAAAAAATAAAGGTGTTTCTGAAGTTAAATGGTGCAGGACATTTTCTTTGCTTCTGTTCATTTTTCTACAGTTAACTTGTCAATACATTCTTGTACCTTTAAAAGCTTTCTGAATGTCAGGTTAACAGCATCCTAGGTGGCTGCAAGTACAGTTCAGGAGGGCCGCAAAGTCCCCGGGCCCTACTTTGAGTATCCCTGCCTTAGGATGAGAATCACCATTTCAAAACCAGTATTTGCTGGGTCCCAGTACATAAAGCACCAGAGACAGGCCACTGTTTGCAGTGCCCCGGTATGTAAATCACTAATCATGGACCAGTATCCACCGTGCCCCAGCATGTTAAGATGTAAAGTTAAAAAAAAAGGCCTGCATCCACAAAGCAGTACATGTAAATCACCACCTCCCGGCCAAAACTCACAGTGTTCCAGGCTGTGTAGCCCATGTTACAGAAATGTAAGCAATAGCCACAGTGCCCAGTAAAGTACCACCCAGCCCACACCTTCAGGCCAGTAGCTGTAATGTTCCAGTGTGTAAGGCACTATGTACAGGCCAGTATACACAAGCGCCTGGACCCTCCAATCAACATGGGTCTGTCTCAAGCTCCTGTGATTGGATGTCTTCAGCTTCTCTTGCACAGCACAGCAGAGTGGTACCTGCACTCACTCTGTAAGTGGGCAAGCCAAGCAAGGCTTGTGCCTGTTTCGAGCCGAATGTCTGGCTCTAGCCCTGACCATATCCAAGCACCTTGCCAAAATGTGGGGGTGAAGGACACATTAGAATAAATGGAGGTGGGGGAAGGAGATAGAAAAGAGCTGTGCCCAACTTCCCAGCCGCAATGCTTTGACAGTCATCTAGCCGGAAGCGGTACCTATATTTGAAAAGATCTGCTGTAATTACTGAGCACTCAAGGTTGTTTATCCATTGCAATTACACATGGCGCTGATAGCTGGCTGCTGAAATGCTAAATGTGCGACATGGGGCAACCTATGATGCTGTTAAAGGTGAAAGATGTATGATGTCACTTAGATTACTTGCAGTATTTTAGTGAATAAATGGCAGAACACCAATACCAGAATGACAACATACTCATGAACACTAGAAGTAACAGATTTTTAAATGGGAAAACCCTATGTGTAAATATTTGAAAACAGAGCAACAGGAATAACTTAGAAACATCCTAAACCTGTGGAATGTTTGTATAGATACAATAGTGAGTGTGTTCTCATCTAAATGTTGTGCGAGGGCAAAGGGAGCATGAACTAAGGCTTGAGGGGCAATATGCAGTGGTTCCATGACAAAGTATGCCCGGAAAGAAAGATGAATGCACGAGGCTGGCTTTTAACAGGAGTGACGGGGCCACATCAGACCAACTGAACTCATCTTTTGATTAATCCTAGTGGATAAAATGCTGTGATGTGTTGTGGCAGCCATGAGGTTGAGCACAATAGATGGGGCCTGAAAGCCTAATCTCAACCTCATTTGGTATTCAGTGGAAGAGCACTGGCTCTTCTGAGCAGGCAGCAATCACTCTAAGACAGAAAATGCATACATTGCCATTATCCATTGTAAGCATTGCCCCGCCTGCTCAACTAGCCTTCTCACTCCCACCCCTTTAAATCACTGGTAATGAGATGATGTTTCTAACCCTGTTAGCTGTAGCGTCTTTTCTCTCAGAAGCCCATCTCTCCCTCATCAGCTAAATATAACGATTAGAGAGAGGCTCATCAAAGATCTGCCTTCAGACACTCTGACTCAAGCAATAAGGTGATGGATGAAATGCTTGCATTAATCTCAGTCGCTGGTGATTGCAGACCATACCATTCTAGACAGAGGCTTGCGTCATGCAAATCAGCACTGACCCTGCTCCCCATGGGAACAGCCTATCCTGAACTGCCAGGCGTGGCTCCCTCCAGGAGGTGACCCCAATAATACCTGGTTTTTCTGGGCCTCGTTAGTAGGCTGGAGCTTTAATCCTATGGCACAGTGAGCTTGTAAACTATGACTGCAGACAGCCATCAGACTTAGGGTGCAGGGGCGTAACACAGGCGCCCGCATCCCCTGCAGTGCGGGGGGGGGCCCAAGCTGCAGGGGACCCCCTCAGCACTGTACTCATGCCGGAGAGCTCTGGATGAAATCCGGAGTGGGCCCCTCTGTGTACCTTGCAGGGGGGCCCCTTCAACTTTCGTTACGCCACTGTTAGGGTGTCAGCTGCATCAAGCAACAAGGTGATGAATGGAATCCTAGAATTAATCTCAACCACTTGCATTTGCTGGGACCACATTCCAGTCCCTCATTTTTCACTCATTATGCCATGCTAGACAGATTCACAACTTATGGAAATCAGTACTGACCCTGCTCCTCATGGGACCAGTCTATCTTGAATCTCCAGGCGTGGCCCCCCACCAGAAGGGAACAGAAGCAATCCCAGATCGGCTTTGGTCTATTTGGACCTGATCAGTAAGATGTAGCTCTAGCCCTTTGGCATAGTAAGTACAGGACCTATGCCTGGGCATACCCATCGCATTTAGATTGTCAGCTGAAACAAACAAGGTGATGGATGGAATGCATAAATTAATCTCGGCCACTCAGGATGGACTGTTCCCATGACAAGCAGGGTCAGTACTGCCTCTGTCTAGAGTGGAATGGTGGGTGAAAATGATGGACTATAATGCAGTCTCATGCGTTTGCCATATTAGTATTACAGCCCTGTAAGGCAGACACTTATAGCTGTCTGATTCCCTAAACAGAAAGTATCTACCCTTCATTGTGATGATCTTTTGAATAATTGTGCTATGACTCCACACTTGTAGAGCCCTGTTGACTCCCCGTTGTGTCCTCCTTGTACTCCTCGTCTTTAGGTCCATTTACATTATATGTTCTGTAATACCTGTCAAGCCAGGCACTGAAGCAAACATACTGTCTCCCATGTTGCCCAGCGCAAGACAAACGGACCCCAGATTGTCTCAAACACCTGAAGTTGGTCCTTTTGTTTGTATATGGTGCACTCATAGGATGCCATGAGCATTAAGTCTTTGTATCTATCTACACATGTGCTGGGAGTTCTTGATTTGCAAAGATATAATATGCATGTCTTTGTCATTGCTAGTGCCTTGTCTATCCGTCACTTCCAGTAGTTAATGATTGTAGACTATAGAGACTCATCATGTAGTAACACCAGTGAGGGTGAGGGACGAGGGACAGGTCACTTGTCTTTTGCATCTGAGATCACACTCCCTGTCAGGTTAGGAAAGCCTGGACAAGACCATACAATATAAACAATTTTCCCAATCGACACACCTCATCTCCAGCAATGGGAACCCAAACACAGTGCAGTGCTCAACGCTCAGCGTGCAGGAGTCTGAAAAACCTGGATTTGAGATGGGCTTCCTACAACCCTTTGTCACTACTTTTCAGGTTTTCTGACTATAGGTTATCACGCAGGTCTCTTTTGTCACCTATTTAGCACAGTCTAGATCTTCAGTCAGGACACTCCTTTAAACATGCACCACCTCTTCACATATCTGTAGATTGTAACTGGTGCCATGCCCAGCCCCTAGGAGACACCGACTCATTTGCAAGCACCTTCATTTGCTGGCTCTAGGGCATACTGAATCCCCCTCTGAAACCATTGAAGGGTTATAGCGTACCATTTGCAAACCGACTAGGGTTTGATTAGGCTCAGATGGCAATTGACCTGGTGACTTTAGAGGTATCTGGTAAACCAATAATACATTTGTTCAGCTACTTCTGGGCAGAGATACATAGTGTGACTCTGCAGTTACAGCTGTTGACACTCAAACTAGACATCAAACTACAGTAAAGATAGAACATGATAAACATGGGAGAGATGCCTGCTGGCTTGTTCATAGGGCACCTTCACATATTGCCGTTACACATGCTGGAGCCCATGTTTTGATCACATCCACATGTGCCCATTTTTTTATATGCACATATATATAAAGTTAAATACAGTTTTCATTTTCATTCTGCTCTTCCTAACTTTTCTCTTCTGTCTGTGTCTTATCATCATTACTAAGGTGAAAAGAACTGTGCCACAATACAGATATGAGTTACAAAGAAAAATAAATTGGCAATTTTCTGTTTACTCATGATGGTTTGTAATTATAATTGCATTTTATAGCACTTACTACCCCTGTTGAGGCACTGAATTGCTTTACAGCATGTAGCATGCTAATCCAGACCCAAGGTTGGTGACTATTCCATTGGTGTTGGTTGGTTATTGGATTTAGTCATGTCTCATGTTCTTTGTGGTAGATTAAAATCAATACTAGTTTGCTGTGATCATTAGTGTGGACGATGTGGTTTTAGGCAAATAGTTAGTGAGATAAGTAGGTTGGTGGATGATAGATATTGTAAGCTTGCAATTATTGGTAGTAATTTTTGGACCATTTTTCAGATCCTTCATGGAAAATGTTGTCATAAATGTTTTTGTCCAGACCTAAAAGATGCCTCACTTGAATAATCAAATTGTTGGTTACTTGTCTCTCTAGCAAGACAAGTAACACAGCCTTTTAGATTAGCTCAAACCCATTCTCTGTAGACGCTTTCAGTAACTGCTGTTGGTTTTTAATCTCATTGTAGAGTTCCTGAATGTCCGGTCTCCCTCTGAAAACACTGGTAGTCACTTTTGTTAAACTGTCTTCTCCAATCACTATCAAAGTCCCCTCTGGATATAAAGTGAAGCTCTCTTGCCCTTCTTTACCATCTGTCCTGGCCTTTGCTGGTACATTGCTATTCACCCTGACTATACTCTTTGGTATTTTGGGTGCTAGGAGGATGTGTTCATCCATCCAGTCCAATCCTTCTGTAGTACCTGAACAGAGCCATGTGCCTTTTTTGTTGATGCTTCAGACTGGTGAGACTCTCCTTCCAGAGGCCTGTCCAAATTTCTTCACGGCAGGAACATGCGCTCAGAACGTTGAGCGATTGGGCTAATATTGGTAACTTGGAGTGTGTTTATCCTGGCATGTACTATTTGTGTAGGTTCTTCTGGGGAGTTTGAGGATGAGTCTTGCAGCTGAGTTTTGCATTGTCTGTAGTCTCTTCAGGAGGCGTGTGGGGATTCTTACATAGAGTGTGTTTCTGTTGTCCAGCCAGCTGGTGATGAGGGCCTGAATGACTGTCCTTCTGGTGTTGACTGGGAGCCACCTGAAGATCTTGCGGAACATGAGTAGGGTGTGGAAGCAGGAGGATAAGACCGCATTAAACTGTTTCTTCATAGATAGCTTGCTGTGCAAAATGATGCTGAGGGTGTGGGCATGGTAGGGGGACGGGCCGTGTTCAGCAGGCCACCAAGCGTCGTTCCACGGCAAGGTGTTGTTTCCACAGATGAGCACTTCCGTCTTGTCCGAGTGGAGCTTGAGATAGTTGTTTTTCATTCAGTCAGTGACTTTCATCATACAACTGTGGAAGTTGGCTCTGGTGGTGGAGGGGTCTTCGGACAGCGAGAGGATCAGCTGGGTGTTGTCGGCATAGGAGATGATGTTGAGTCCATGCAATCTGATGGTGTTGTCCAGGGTGGTCATGTATGTGTTGAAGAGGGTGGGGCTGGCGGATGATCCGTGGGAAATGCCGCAGATGATTTTCTTGGGTTCCAAGTTGAACAGTGGTAGATGTATTCTCTGGGCTCTTCTGGTGAAGTCTGAGGCGATCCATTTGAGGGCGTCTCCCTGGATTCCGATGTGGTGAAGTCTGTTGATCAAGATGTGATGGTAGATGGTGTTGAGGGCAGCTGAAAGGTCTAGGAGGATGAGGGTTGTCTTTCACCGTGGTCTATGAGGCACCTGATGTAGGCAGTGGCAATGAGCAGGGCTGTCTCGGTGCTGTGGTTGGATTGGAATCCGGATTGAGAGAGGTCTAGAAGGTTGTTATGTTCCAGGTCCTCGGTGGTTGATGGCCTTCTCAAGAACCTTTGCTGGAAAGGGGAGCAGGAGATGCTTTGGTTCTGCTGGGTCAGAGCACGGTTTCTTCAGGAGGGTCCTCACGTTCAGCGTGATTCCAGTCTTCAGGGAAGGAGGCTGAGGTGTTCAGGACTTTTTTGAGCTTGTCGCCAATTCTCTTGCTCCTGAAGTTTAAGATGTTGTGGGGACAGGGGTCCATGGGTGCTCCACTGTGCATGGAGTTCATGATGGAGATTGTGACTTGAGTAGTGAGAGGGTCCCAATAGGTCAGCAAGTCAGTTAGGGATTTGTAATCTTGGGTTTGAGTAGGCTGATGCTGTCAGCAGCGAGGGGTTGGGGTTTGAAGTTTTCATAGATGACTAAGATCTTGTTGTGGAAAACGTCCGCCACAGTGTCATACAGTTTTTGGGAGGGGGGTGATGTCATTCTCGGCGGCTGCGGGGTTGGAGAACTCCTTTACGATAGCGAAAAACTCCTTGCTGCATTTTGTGTTCGCTTCTATGCGGTCTGCTAGGTCGTTCTTCTTTGTTTCTTTCAGGAGGTGGTGGTACTGGTTGAGTGCTGTCTCAAAGGTGGTGTGGTCTCCTGTCTCTTTGCTGGAGCGCCACTTCCATTCTAGTTGTCAGCAGTTGCATTTGGTGGATTTAATCTCTGTGGTGAACCAGCTGGCTCTTCTAGCAGGTCTTTTGGATTTGTCTGGCTTGCTGTGGAAGATTGTGTCAGCACATTCTGTGATCAACTGGGAAAAGCAGCCTGTTCTGGGTTGGATATTGTGTCTGTGATGTGCAAGTTGAGAGCATTGTTCCACTGGTCTTCTGGTATATTTTCCCAGTTTCTGTACGTAGAGTTGGAGGGCCTGGGCCCATATATTGGTAGGTCCTGAGATGGTAAAGTGGACGCTGTGCTGATGAGTTGTGAGACGTGGTTGTACTTCACTCTGTCGCTGGACGTGAAAATGGGTTACAGTGTGTGTCCAGCCATGTGGGTAGGGTGGGTGAGGGTACGTTGCTTGAGGCCGATGTTGTTCATGCTTTCTAGGACATCGGTTGTGTTGGTGTCGCTGGGGTCATGTTAATGCCTTTTGTAATTCTATGATATTACTAGATGAGTGTGCCTTTTCTACTATATGTAGGGCCTCATTAACATCCTCTAAATCTATGTATGTTTGGTCTGATCCAACCCTGTTCTGTGCGGTATAAGGCATCTATGGATGTGGCAGGTTTGTGGGTATATCTGGTAAGGATTTCTCAAGGGATGTTGTAGCGGTTGGATATAAAGGTACAACAATCTGTGGGACATATCCGTATTCTGATGCATTTGGACAACAGCGCTTTCCACACTCCATTCTGTACCGTGTGAATTAATCTTTGACTGTAAATCAATTTTAATTTCCTCCATTGTTTCTTGCCTATGTACATCTCATTGTCTTGTAATAAAATAATGTTTTTATATTGTGTGCATGACAAAGCAGTGTCATCTGCTTTTGAGGCAAATTACTATTAACATCTTATACTTAGCTTTCTGTTAGTGTCAATTCATTTTATTTATCGTCTAGGCTCTTGGCTAAATGCAATAGTACATGAATGATCATTGGATCTCTCTGTTTTTTTTTTATTGGGGTGAGCAGTGTGTAATATTTCCATGTGTGCTCTTCCTGGAATTTCAGAACCAGCATGCACATCCATTCATGTGACTGGACCACCCAGTCTATGGAAACATTTTTGCACAATCACCTGTATCTGTTTTTCCTGATCTGAGCCAACAGGGCCTTTGAGTCACTCAAGGCAGGTGAACTCTGCTCTGTGGACAAGGTGTGTGGCGCTTCAAGGCAACAAAGCAACATGCAATACATAGCACTCACCTGACGTGTGTTTGCTTGGGATGCTCTCTTTATATAGAAAGTTCACAGGCGACGTATTCACATACTGTTTGCCACCACATATCAATCCTGGTCTCTTGTGATACTGCATCTGGATTCCCCGTGCGGGGTGTGCTCAGGTCAGAATTCAACTGGTTGATTGGGCAGCAAGATCAGTTGTTGCAAAGTTTCACTGGACTATCAGTCAGAGTCTCACAATAATGTGCAGCACAGTCAACACAGATTCCCAACTGAAGACAAACACTCTTAGAGGGTCAAAGTATCTATATCAGGTGTAAAGGAAGTGCCACTGCTGTATAGTAAGTGTTAAAGATCTTCCCCTGTCCATTCACAGTAGCTTTATATACAGCCCTACCAACCTACTTATATGTCTATTTCAAGGCTGTGTGGTTTAGAAACTACTACCCTATTAGAAAATACAACAAATCAGTAAAAGTTACAGGAGTTTATAAGAAGAGTTAGTTAATTCTGGTTTGTCCTTCCAGTCCAATACAGACGCCGCCATCCATTCAGCCAGGAGTATGTGTTCCAGCCAAATCTGTGTTATTTTCAGAATCAGCAGGATTGTCTGTAGGCCACCTTCACATATCGTCTTTACACATTCTGGAGTCAATTTTCTAATTCCATCCACAGCAAGGTTTTCTCAATATAAGTGCTCTTTTAAAAATCTACTCTTTTGCACTCTTTTAATCTTCTTTTAGACACAAACTATCATGTTGTTAAAGTTAACTCAGAAGAAAATAGCACATTTTTAGTATCAGCTGGCCCTTGCAAGGTAGTATTGGAACTTGTGTGTAAATATTGCTAGATTGTGAGGAAAAGCTGTACAACTGTATGGACATTGGAAAAGTGGAACACTGTAAGCGTAGGCCAATATTCAGAAACTTTGCAAGATTACAGTCATGTCATTAACAACCTTGCACACCTTTAGTTTCATAAGAGGGGTTCATCATGTTTTCAACCCATCTGCTGTGCTGGAATTAGAAAAGGAATAGTTTAGCTTTGACCCTGTACAGTGCTCGGCTGTCTTTTGGCTGGATTTGTGCAATGCAAATACCAGATATAAATACATACATACATATATACATACATACCTACATACAAACAATCATAGAGACTGGACAGCAGTGATCTAGATGTAGTGCTAATAGGCCATTGTGAGAGGCAGCTATTAAGTGGCCCAGATGACATTCGCCTCAGAAAGCCATCATATCGTTGCACTACAGTAGTACTGCACATCTCAAGTCAAGTGAATTTTAGAATAGCTGCACCTCGCCACAGAGCTGTTATACTAGTAATTGACAGTATCAGCACTTATATTGAGAGCTGCTGTTCTTTTAGTGAGTCACTTCTAGAATCTGTCAGCATTGGCAATGGACAATTATTTGCCTCTGCAGGGGTAGTAATGGGGCAGTTTGTCTGGAGTGCCATAGTTTCACCTGGACAGTTAAAGCACTAGCCTGCATTACTGCCATGTTGCTATTTGGGCATTTAGAGCAATCTCTGTAGAACTATTTTGCGTGAGATGGGTCAATCCTAGTACTGTTCTACAGTAAGCAGATACTGAATGACTAAATTATTGCACCCAACACCTGCACCTGTAACAATCAAACATACATAAGAATTTCAAATCTTTAAATGCTACTTCCCATCTCAAAGTAGGAGAGCAAATGACGTTTTGTTGACAGACCCCTTTTTAAATCTGAGCATAATGTATTGGTTCATTATTGATATTTTGTATTAAGGACCAGGAGAAAAGAAACAAGAGACTCCCACCACCCATCCCTCATTGAAAATTGTCACAAACACTTGATAAAAATGTCTGAAAAATAGAGCAGTCTCTTAATGTGCCATTGGGCAAGTCAAAGCCAGATTGTTATGTGTTTGTGACAATAATTAGGTGTGAATAGAGATAATTAGATTTATCCATGACAAAGGCTTTGGGTGCTTGACGAGGCCTAAGCATCTAATCTCTTTCCGTAGCTTGGGAATTTACCTTCTTAGCCCTCGAAAGTCCCTGGCACAGGAAGATATAGAAACCAAGTCCCTGCCCCACTGTAATTCAGCCTCCAAAGAATCTGGCTTGTCAGCACAGCAGCCAGTCAAACAGGGGAGAATAAATTAGTAGATTTGTAGAGCGCTACTTGTCACCCATGAGGGTATCCAGGCGCTGGAGATGCTGTGTTCTCATACCATGCTGAAGACAGTACCTGTACTCGCCCTACCTTCCTTCTTCACCAGCATGGTCCACAGCATATTGTTCTGGTAGGGGATGAGAGACGTGGCGAGAACCAGTGTGCTCTGTATCCCGGGGTGGTGCTGGCAATCAGGTCACTGCACTGGCGCCAGTGCTGGAAAAGGAAACATTGTTTGGGCACTCATGAACTGAGGGACAGGGTGGCAACAAACGTGAATGGAGTCATGGAGGGCAGCACCAGAAAATGCAAAGTCTTTGATAGTATGTGCAGTCTGCATTTTCTGGTGAGATAGAACTTAAAACACCTGTTATAGAGATCTATTTGTAACCATCTGATTTCAGAAAATGCAGGTTATTTAGCTCATATGGCCAATGCTCTTGCTGGAGAGATGAGTGGAATCTCTGATAGCAGGTTTGAGTTGGTATAAGGTACGGTGCTTGCTGCAGAGCACTGCCTATGAAGAATAGGTTGCGGGTGTGTATTCTATGTTAGAAAGCTCAATGGGTTGGTGCTTCTGTTATACAAATCCTTGTGAAACTTTCTGGTCACAAGTTGCAATCAAGTGACTTTTGCACATGCTGCAAGTAGCTGCTTGTAACATGCAAAGCATACATTTGAATCTTTAAAGATTTTAACTCAATCTACCATGATTTTAAGGTTGATACAATGAGTTTTGTTGGGTACTAATAAACACTTATTATGAGGGGTTAAAACTATCTTTGTATCCTGTGCAATATACAAATGATATTGTCTTTTCAATAGCACACAGACATACCTCGCATTTTTTTAGAGCACACATGAACCTAAATATCTTACACAGATACAGGCCTTCTCCTTCAGCCTGGGACTACCAGAGTGCCTCCAAGGGTCAGTTGCCTGACCTCCTGTTCTGAGCTCCAGGAACACAACAAGCTCCAGATGCCTCCCTGCAACTGCCCAGCTGACTTGCTGCAACTGGCCCTGCCTGGACCTGCAACTGAACCTGCCTGAGCCCTGCTGGCCACTGCTGGAGGGAGCTCCTGATCACCAAGAGGTGCCTCCCCAGGTCCTGAACCCTTGGCTGGCATCAGTTGAGCTACTCCTGTGAAATCTTGAGTTTAGAAGCTCTGTACGCTGGTCTTTGAGAAGGTAACGTTTTCAGCTGGACTAACCTGGTCCCTGTATCCGGCCCTCAACTCCTTCGAGGTCAGTCTGAACCTGTGACTTTGTTTTGTTCTAGTGCGACCAGATGCCTACAGTTAGCGCTTTCTCAACACTATGTTTACTTAGACTTTAAAATTGCACATCTCTGGTTCTACTGATTGATTTTTTTCCGTTTTGGTCTCATTTTATTTAGTAAGTGTTACGCTAACTTTCTAAATTGGCGTGGAATGTTTCTTGTGTCTGTTACCACTTTCTTACTGTTTGTGTGCTGCATAAACACTTTACTCATGGTCTCTAAGTCAAGCCACCAGAGGGTTAAGTACAGGTTAATTTAGTGACTTTTGTGATTCACCCTGACAAGGATTGTGGTTGTTGTTTAAGAAGGGTTTACAACACTTCAACCAAATATCCCAATTTCTCACAGAAGTGAATCACGTTGCTACAGCAAGCATTAGCACAGCTAAAATGTCTCCCCAAAAGGACCTATTGTCTTATCCAAAGCCTTTTGGTGATGCTTTACAGTGTTAGGCGTTTACCCTACTTTCTGCTGCATTATCAAACAAAAACACAATGAGGTTATCGCTGCTGGTAATCGTGCCTTCCCACTGGCACCCATATGCGTGATGACGTATCTGCGCATATGCGCCAAAAATGCAGCAGCACAAAAGCGGAAAGCTGTGGGTGCCATTTTCTTTCATTTTTTAAAACTTACTGATCCACGATGGCAGACGCAACTTGAATTGGTAGATAAATCAATTATGAATTTGTTTGCGTGAAAGCGTAAATAAATAAAAAAAACACAGAGGGCAATGAGGAGAGGTCATGGAGGAATGAATGGGGGGAGCTTGTGGGACGAGGTGTGAAAAAACATTGCATGAGAGAGAGAGCAACCAAGGTGCCAGGGAGAAGCAGATAATGTCGAGAAGAACACATCGCCGGGCAGAGAAGAACACAAAATGTGGGTGATGTTTCACCCAATAAAGTGAAAAGCACACAAAAGTGACAGCAACACTGAGAGCAGGGAAGAATCATATGAGGAAGAGAACAACACGGAGTACGAGGGGATGGGGAGAGAATACATTAGAGAGAAACATGGAGCGTGTGGTGGGCATTTTTGGGGAAATGGATGAGTAAGAGGAGAGAACTGGAAAACACATACACTCTTTTGGGTTGGTGTCTTTTGATAAAGGACAGCGAGAGGGGCAGATTCTGGCAAAAGTCCTAAAAAATAATGGGGGGGACAAATTTGTATAAACAGTGCGGAGTTGTGTCACACAATACCACATAATTTTATGTCACCATCCTATGAGATCCTTTTAGTTAAAGGGAATGCGCCATTCTTTGGTCATCTCTTTTGATATTTACCCAAGCAGCAATCCCATTTGTAGCCCTTAATATTTGAGATGGTGCAGCAAGGCTGGGATTGTGTGTTACATGTCATTTCAGAGCCTTTTTGAAAAGCTTGCCAAGTGTTTACCTTACTTGAGGATCACTGCTTAGGAGGCGGCTGGGCTGCTCGAAATAACACTGTCCCACATGGATGCAACTGTAGAAATAAAACTCTGAAAAACGAAATAATCCACACAAGTTTATAAGTTTCAAAACGATTGAAGCTTTTTTTACTTCTTTTTTATACACCTGCCATTTTTCAGATCAAAGTCATCCCTATATTCATTTAGGTCTACAGTCTTTCTTGAAACTGGCATCAAAAGCAAGGCCACTAGGCCAATATTGCCTAATTGTAATTGCCTAACTGTGAAGCACGGATTTTTCACCTGTGCAAGTTTGTAAACTTATCATTCACCTTGTGCTCTTTTGATAGCATTAGAAAGAGAGCTGTTCTTGACAAGTGTTGTGTGATGGACCAAGAGAGGGAAAGTGCATGTGAGAAACAGGAGACAAAAGAAAGAGGCCTCGAATAGAGAGGGCAGAGTTTGGGGGTTATTATGGCGCGTGGAAGGAAAAGAGTACATAAAAAGGGTTTAGCAGTAAAAGTTGGATTTAAGGGAAGGTAGGGTGTGTGTGTCGGTGCACGTGTGTCTGTGAGAGAGAGACTTCTTAGTGAGACGTAGGTGTGATAAAGTCGTTCCCAGAGTGTGTGTAAGACAGACAGCAGTTTAGTAAGAGAACATTTGGGAGACACGAGGATCATATAAGTCTGTGAAAGGCAGTAACAGAAGGTGTAGACAATTTATTTTAGGGAAGTTTTGATAAAGGTCTGAGTTTGAGGACATTGAGGAAGAGAGTGGGTCCTGTGTTTAAAGGGACAGTGGAAAGTGTGATGTAGGAAGCAACATCAGGGTGTCAAAGAAAAGGTTGGGGATATGAAAAAAACTATTACTTATAAGATTAAACTGAGAATATCTGAGATAGAGAAAGAGGATGAAAACGATGAAAAAGGTGACAATGTGGTGCGTTTTTGTGGAAGAAGAAGGCGGGTGATTGAATGTTGATGCAACAGAGAAGAGGTGTGGGAACTAGTGGATGATTTGTGAGACACATGAGAGTGGAGAGGAATTTTTTGGAGCAATGGAATATCATAGGTGGATACCTGGGGATCCTCCTTCAGGAGATGTCAATTATACCAGTGAGATTTGCAAGTGTGGCAAAATTACTAGCGGGTTGGGACCTCTTTGAAGCATACCAAACATCTTAGACTTGCCCGTGGAACTGAAGAGGGAGATCAAGTGTAAGTAATAGGAGTACATAAGAGACTATGTGCTTTAAATAAAGTAGACGGTGAATAAAGAGAGGAAAAATGAGAGAAGAGTGTGAAAGTAGATGTAAAAGAGTATGATGGAAGGGTGGACAGTGGGAGAGGTGCAAGAAAGAAGACTGTTTGCAGAGGAGGGTAAAAGGTGATGGAGCAGAGTTTTTGAGAAACTAAAACCTGCTCGGATTAACTCCTCAGTAACATTTACTAACAGTGTGCTGTGAAAATTAACGTGCAAATACATGAAAAACACAGGAAAATGCTTTGTGCATGCGTGCACTAATGCAGAGACTAATGCATGCCAGACTAGGCCATATTTGCGTTTTGCTTTTAAATCAAATAAAAATAATGCTGCTCTTGCACATTAATGCTCTTGCTAGAAACATAACATGGGTTAGTGCAATGGTGGATGGTAAACAGGGAGATGTACATTTCGTGTTATTAATAATGTCTGTATTTTATTCATTGTAGTGATGCACGTATGGGCCTATATTTCTGCATGCCTGTAGTGGGTTAAAAGAAAATATTAAGAATAAATGAGCCGAAAATCGAGCTCTGAGAGAGAAGTGGAGAAGGCAAAGGCTGATAACCTTCAAGAAATAATTGTTTGTCTGCCAAGTAACGGAACAATGGCCATGAGAACAAGAAGAAATGTACAAACTTCTTCCACAGAAGCGGCAGTGATGAACAATGAAAGTGTTGTGATTTGCAACATGTTGCTCGCTAAAGGAAATGTGTAGTCATGAGACGTGGTTAACGTAATGCGAAATATGCAAGACAAAGAACACTATGAAATTATGAACGTGTCTATGGTGATGTGATAGAACACCCCCTGAATCAGCCAATGAGAGTCTGAATTTCTGTAAATGTTTCAACAAATGTGGACTGGACATGTAGGTTTCAGGGTATAATTGAGGTGCCCAGGGGGGTGTGGATAGGTCGGCTTGCCTGGTGTTGCCCAGAGTTAGAGGGAGATCGTCGCTGTCGTCAGTTTTGCTGAGGCATACCTGTTTCCTATTCCTATCCTGCATCCAGTATCCTGATAATCTTTGTTCCCTGAATCTCTCTCAGGGGACCCCTACTGTCCCCGTGGCCAGGGGGTGGTATTTCGCTGATATTTCCTTAGGTTAGTATAGCTAAATGATCTGTACTTTGTATAATAATTTGCAAATGTATTTTGTCTCTAAAACTACTGTCTCTACGCCTATCCACTCCTTCATTTGCATTTATTCAAGTTGATATGAGTTTGACACTGTTTGCTTTGATAAATGTTTTCTCTCTGCGATTAATGCATTGTTTGCCTTGTGAATCTGTGCATGTTTGAGCTCATATTTACTACATTATTTGGTGATAAACATTATAAACTTTACATAGAGTTTGTGGTTATTTAATAATAAAGATAGATCGATAGTTCTTATTATTACAATCAACTTCTCAACTTTAGGTCCATCGACCAGAGGAAAGGAGTTGAAATGCAAACTCAATTGTGTATTTAGAGTGTTAGATACGAGTCTGTATAATGAACAACTGATTTCAAGGGTTCATTAGTCTTGAAACTCACCCAGCGTCATTTCAGCGGTTTGGGGTAAATGTGTATGGGCCTGTGTTATGTGTTGTTATTGATTATCGATCCCTGATTTGCGCCGGATCAGTTTTTGGTAGCAGAGGACGGTTATCTATTGATTAGTTTGGTAATGATTATTGATTATTTGTTTCCTAGCATGAAGAGTTAGTGTTTTGTTCTATGTTGTCTAGAAATGCGGGTACGGAGTTACCTGCGATCCAAGGAGCATAATGTCATTAGCCTGTAGTAGGCAGAAGAAGAGTGTGGATAAGGTATCACACTGGAGAAGTACTTTGTTTGTTGTCATAATACTGAACGGCGAAAGGCTGTAGCTGTTATATTAGGGACTATTCGTTTGAGAGTGGATTTTGTTTGAAATAGTGATGGGTCCACTTCTGAAACTCTGGCCTTACATCCCCAAAGGAGTACCAAGACCTCTTTCGTAAGAAAATCCTCTTCCGAAACTTTGGCTAGTATGCCTAGAGGAGTACCAAGTCCTCCTGTAGCTTGTTTTGGTGTAGAATAGCGTTCGTCGTTGTTTTACTCGAAGTGAAAATATCTCTTTTTGAAGTGCAGACTATCTCTTTAATTAGTGGAACAGACAAGGTAGCATTCTTTTTTTTTGTTTCTAACAAAAATGTTGGTTTAGAAGACCTAGAAATACATTGCTGTATTATTTTGTAAAGGGAGGGTCAATAGCAGGAGTAATACTGATATCACAAAAAGCCGCTTTGTCATTGGTCAGGCAGCGGGTGTGTAATGAGCTCTGATTGGCCGGTTGGTGTAAGCCGCGCGAGTATTGGTTCAAATAGTAGATACGTGAAGAGCCATGATTGGTTGGTTGGTGTCAGTCGCGCTGGTAGTGGACAAGCGCTAGCAAATAGAATAAGTAGAATTAAGGCAGGATTCTTTTGTTTGTTGAAATATTTAGCGTAAAGAGTCAGAAAAATGAAGTTGATCAATAAAATAAAGAATTTCTTTAAAAAGGACAAACCAATAGTAACTAGGAAGGGAATTCCTATTGCACCTCCAAGAACGTCTACTTCTTTTATGTTGTTGGAATGTGGTTACCATACGTGTACTTGGTTAGAGAATTGGATGAAATACACAGAAGATGATGATGTTCTACATTTCCAGAGCATGGTACATTTAATGTAAGGATTTTACAGAATTTGAGAGGACGAATGAACTCACTAGAACCAAATCCTAGACCTACACAGTATGAAGCGCTTGAGGAATGGGAATATGAGGCGTATGAACGAGAGATGTTTAGGGGTAGCTGAAGATACAGAAGTATAATGTCTAGATATCCTTTTGAAAAATGGGATGATAAAATGAAAAGATGGAGGAGAGCAGTGATAACGGAAGGTTTGTACCCAGTTTTAGTTACTGATGATCAGACAGGAGGCAAATGCAAATAGAAAAAGAAAAATGTAGAGACACCGAGATTAGACTTTGACCCGGATGATTCTGATGATGAATTGTTAGACGACATCTTGACTAAAAGACCTCCACCATACCAGGAAAACACAAGTGAAACAGTTCCAAATGCACCATTAATGGGAACCCCACTAATTCCACAGGTCCCACAGGTTTCGGCAGCTGCTAGCGTAGTACAAGAGAGCAAAATGGATATTCTGAGTAAAGCAAGAAAAGAGTTGACTCAGAAAATTAATCCATTGAATTTGAATGCGGAAGCAATAACAGTGCCGGTGACAATTGGTCCCAAAGTTCCATTGTATGGGGAAAAGCAGCATATATCGAGAGTACATGCATTGACAATCCCAATGAATAGTGTCAGAAATGAGATTGTGACGGTAGCTGATCAGGTTGGACAGGCTGAAACAAGTACCTTGTTGATTGATCTTCCAGTTTGTGAGTTGATGACTGAAATCCCCAAGAGAAGTGTGCAAATGGATCCGTGAAGAATTGTGCAAAATGTCACTCCAGTGTCAGGAAGTTCAATGGGTCCTTCACCAGATGAATTAGATGATTGGATAAGGGGAATGGAAAAGCGCAAAGCTCAACCACATAGTATAGATTTGAGTAAATTGAGAGTGGATTTGGAAAAAATGATTATTGGTACAATAAGTCCAGACAGATTAGGTACTTATCATATAGATGAAGAGTTGTTATTTTTATGCAAAATATTACTTGGAGAGCAAGAAATCTTCATGAGAAATTCGCAGAGGCTGCTTGTGAATGTGGAGTAGACATAGAGAAGTCAAAGGTGTTACAGAAAACGTACAGACTGGATTTTACTGAGAGTTTGGAGAGTTTGAATGCGTCTGGTAAAAAATTGCAAATAAAAGAGTTGATGAACATCTTGAAGAAATGGGGAGATGTAGAACAATGGAAAGGTAGATGGGCGAAAAAGAAAAAGAAATGATTACTGGAACAGATGCGTCTTTGTTTCCGTTGAGGGAGACAGAACAAGTTGAAAGGGTGTGTCCGATGAGAGAAGTTCCAGGTGGTGGATACGTTCATGTTCCTTGGGCGAGACAGGATATATTGTCCTTTACAAATGACTTTCCTAGACTGAGGGAACCAGTTGAGTGGTACAAACAGGTAGAGAGGTTTGTGAAAGTTTCAAAGGTTTTGTTGAAGGACTTAGATGGTTTGTTTGAGATTGTTGTACCAGCTGACTTGTGGACTGAGTGTAAGATTACTGTTGATTGGCCAAAAGAAGAGTATCCAAGAGATCCGAAAACAGGTGCACCATCAGATGAGGTGATGAAAAAATATAACCAGGTAATAACTTACCCGAAGAGTAAAATATCTCCAAAGGAAACGGATTGGTACATGCCTACTATGAAAGGTTGTTACAGGTATTCAAACAGTACAGTGGGTTTTAGAATATCGGAGATAAAGATACGGGACATTTTATGTATCGTTTTGTGTTTGGATTAAAACCAGAAATTAGTAATATGATTCAACAACATTTTAATTGCTGCCAGAGTAAAACAGTTGGCGAGATTTTGAGGTATGCTATATATTGTAGTGATGATATTGAATTGAGACACAAAAAGTTAAAAGAGAAAATGATGTGGGCACATGTGAAGGTAGTAAAGCAGCAAGAAGGAAGTAGTGGTTCTCAAACAGACTATCAAATGAAAGACCAGAATCAGAATGGTCAAGTATCTGGTGGTGGTAGAGGTATAGGAAAAATGAATAAAGAAATATCCTTTTCATGCGTGCAGAGAGTTTGGACATTGGAACAACGAGCGTAGATCTGTTCTGAAGAATAATGGGGTGAAATCAAAATTTAAATCCACAGATGCAGAATGAGGTGGTTGTGAATCAACAACAGCAACAGCAGCAGCAGGTAGTTACTCCACAGTTACAGGGGCCACAAGCGCCTATGCCAAATAATGTGAATGCTCACGTGCAGAGGTACAGTGCGAACACTGGATTTCACTCAGGTGAACAAGTTGGTGTGAATCAAAATGTGCAAATGGTTTCGCAATACTTGTTGCAATGCAATGAGAGTGATTCAGACTCATCTCAATGACGGTGCCTGAGGGGAGAGTAAGAGTGTGTGCTTGGTGCAACGCTAGAGGTAGATCAGGCAGGTCAATTTTTTGATGGAAAAGTGGAAGGTAATGATATTACATTCCTAGTGGATACTGGAGCTACCCGTTCTACTGTAAGAGCAGCAGAAATTCTTAACCTACCCTTCTTGGGAGAAACTATACAAGTTGTAGGAGTCTCTAATAAGCATATTAAAACTCCAACCACAAAACCAATAGAAGTTCAAATTGGAAGATTCAGAGACATGCATCGGTTCGTGGTATGTGATACGTGTCCGGTGAATCTTTTAGGGAGAGATTTGCTTTGTAAGATGAACTGCACCATCTATTGTATGCCAGATGGTATTGCTTTTAAAACACCAGATGAGGATGTTGCGTTTAAGATGATGTTAGCGAAGCAGGGGACAGAAGTGGATGAGTTGTTTTCACTTTTCACTGAAAAAGATTTGCCTGCAGAATTGAGAAATTCAGTAAGGTCTGATATATGGGACTTTACAGGAAAATAAATTGGTTTGGTGAAAGGTGTGGATCCTATTCAGGTTACAGTGAAACAGGTTGCAACATACCCAAACACACCTCAGTACAAAATGAGTCCTGAAATAAGAGCAGGAGTTACTCCAGTGATTCACCAAATGATTGAACAGAGTATTTTAAGAGAAATACTAAGCAGTCCTTGTAATTCGCCTATTATGGAAATTAAAAAGCCTAGTGGAAAATATAGAATAGTGCAAGATTTACAGAAAATTAATAAGATTGTGTTACCCTGTTGTCCAATAGTGCCAAATCCAGCAGTGATTCTTTATCAAATTCCCTATGATGCAGAATGGTACACAGTGATAGATCTGTGTCAAGCGTTTTTCTCGATTCCTTTACATCCGGATACCCAGTATTTATTTGCTTTCTGGTTCGGAGACTGTGTTTTGGCATGGTGCCGAGTTCCTCAAGGGTACACAGAGAGTCCTTCAATTTTCAATCAGATTCTGAAAAAATGTTTGGAGACTTTGGTCATGCCAGAAAAATCAGTATTGGTCCAGTACATTGGTGACCTACTGGTGGCATCAAAAACACGAGAGGCATGTGTGACAGATACAATTGCATTACTGAACCATTTGGCAGAAGATGGACACAAAGTATCACCAGCGAAATTACAATTTTGTGAACAGGATGTCCAATATTTGGGACACAAGCTAGAGAAGGGAGTCAGGAAAGTGACACCAGAGAGGACAAGTGTGATTCAGTAAATGAGCCCTCCTAAGACTCAGAAAGAAGTGCGAATGTTTTTGGGAATGGTTGGATACTGCAGACAGTGGATCAGTGGCTTTTCACTGATTGCAAAACCTCTACAGAGGTTGACACACCAAGATGTGACCGATCCGATTGAGTTGGATGGTGAAAGAATGAAAGCTTTTATTGAGTTGCAAGAGAGTCTTTGTCAGATGCCAGATTATGCAAAGGATTTTGCACTGTATTGTTGTGAGAGAGATGGATGTGCATTATCAGTTCTAACTCAGAAACATGCAATGGCACGACGTCCAGTGGCATATTTTTCTGCTACTTTGGATTCAGTGGCTGCAGCGTTACCAGGCTGTTTTAAAGCAGTTGCTGCGACTTGTGTGAATCTGGAGCAGAGTGAAACAATTGTGTTGGGACATTCAGTCACAGTATATGTGCCACATTCTGAACTTGGCACATGACCTATAGTCGGCTGACTAGGTATGAAAGAATAATATTGGGTGCTGAGAATGTGACTGTGGTGAGATGCACGACAATAAATCTAGCAACCCTGGTGCCTAGTGCATTTTGTGAGGAAGTGAAAGATGAAGCAGATCATGATTCTTTGGATGTGACAGAATTGTGCACAAAGCTCAGGCCAGATATCAATGATACACCGTTGGAAGAATCAGATAGAGTGATGTTTGTGAATGGATCATGTTTGAGAAATGAAAGAGGTGTATTGAGTTCTGCCTATGCAGTATGTACAGTGGCCGCAGTTCTAAAAGCATCCTGTCTAAAAGGGGTAAACTCTGCACAAATTGCTTAACTAATCGCTCTGATTAGAGCATGTAAAATTGGCAAACATCTGAGAGTTACCATATTTACTGATAGTCAATATGGTTTTGGGGTGGCTCATGATTTTGGACAGTTATGGATGCAAAGGGAATTTCTGACTTTTTCAGGTTCTCCGATTAGGAATAGTAAAACTGTGAAAGATTTATTGGATGCTTTGCAATTGCCCAAAAAGATTGCGATGGTCAAATGTTCAGCACATAAGTCAGGAAATGATTATGTGACGAACGGTAACAGATATGCTGATCAAGTAGCGGGTTTCTGTGCACAAAATTCAATTGCCAGCAACAGAGGGGTGAAAAAGGAAAATGCCAATTGCCATTTGATGTTTTCTTCTTTGGAAACTTGGGATGAGAATAGGCAGTTGCAAGAAGAGGCAAGTGACGAGGAAAAAGAACTATGGATAAAATCAGGCTGCAAGAGGATAGCAGAGGATGAAGTATGGGTATACACAGATGAAAGACCAGTTATGCCAGATTGTTTACTTTATCAGATGGCAAGGGTTTACCATGGAATTGCACATGTTGGAAGAGATGCAATGACTAGGCTCTTCAAGCAGTCACGGTATAATCCTAAATTCAGGGTCATTGCAGAGAGTCTATGCCAGAGGTGTGTCATATGTCAGCAGCAAAATCCAGGAAGAAAGACAGTTGTTCGTTGGGGACGAATTGGGAAAGCGGCAGGACCATTTACGAGGCTCCATCTTGATTTTATCGAGCTTCCCCCATGTAACAGACTAAAATATGTGTTGGTTCTTGGTTGGTTGTTTTCTCGTTGGGTAGAAGCTTATCCAAGAAGGAATGATAGCCTCACTGTTGCAAAATTGCTTCTGAGAGAATTAATACCAAGGTTTCGTTTACCAGTCATTTTAGAAACCGATAGGGGATCTCATTTTAATAATGAGATAATTCGGATGATTTGTGCAGCATTTTAAATTGAACAAAAGCTGCATTGTGCCTATCTACTGGAAGCTTCTGGAGTGTTCGAGCAAATCAATGGTACTATAAAATCTAGACTGGGAAAGGTGTGTGCATCCACAACACTGAAATGGCCTGACGCTTTACCTCTAGTATTGATGAGTCTTAGAAGCATTCCTGATAAAAAGACTGGATTGAGCCCTCACGAAGATCTAATGGGAAGAGCAATGAGACAAGCGATTGGACCAGGAAACAAACTGATGACTATTTCTGATAATCTAGTGCTTGATTATTGCAAAGGATTGGCTGATCTGGTGTGTTCTGTGTCTCATCAGGTTGGAGAAATTGCAACCACAACATAGCCGGATTAAGCACATGATTTGAGAGTGGGTTCTCATCGAGAAACACATAAGGAAGTGGTGTTTGGAACCCAGGTGGCATGGACCATATCAGATCATTTTGGTGACAACGACAGCAGTGAAGTGTGGTGGCTTGCCTAACTGGTTTCATGCAAGTCATACAAGAAGAGTCCCAAGTCCACATGAAGAAGGTGAGAAGCAACTGGTCAACGGAAACATGAAGCTAGAGGTTGTGAAGCTAAAGAATCTAGAGTGACAGATTCTGATGAGCCTGTGGATGGTGAACAACCGAGCACAAGCCAAGTAAAGTGGGCACCAGCTACTGGGTCTCGTAAGACTGCTGTTGAGCAAGAAAAGGAGAAAGGTTCTGAAAACAAAGAGCAAGCACAACAAAGAGAAGGGCTGAATAAAAGAACTTGTGAACCTGAAAAAGTAGGTGAAGAAGAGCGAGAAAAGGAGACAATTGGCCAAGTGGAGTGAAAAGACTGAAATCCACTCTTGAAAAGAGGAAGCCAGAGCAAATAAATGAAGTTTCAAGTCAAACTGAACAAGAAGATTCAGAAAAAGAATTAGTACGAAAAACCAAGAGAATAAGAATTCCAAGTAAGAGATACACAGCTCCAGAATGGAAATATGTAATACTAGAAGAAATTGAAAACACTGATCAAATAAAGAGAGAAGCTGGTAATGGTACTGAGCAAGTTGATGAAAGCAAATTGAAACTGCCTTAAAAAGAATTATGAAAGGTTAAGGTGCAACAACTCCAGTCAAAATAAATTAAAAGATCAAGAAGATCTGAAGAAGACTTTGAGAAGACTTAAACAAACAAAAAAGAGGGGGGTAAAGAAGAAAGCCTTGAAGTGTAGGATACACTATTTTCTGTAGATTTTTGGACAAGTTTTGTCAAAATGTCAATAGTTACGGAGTTATTAGAATTTTTCGTAGATTTTTTCAGTTTTTATATTTTTATAGTAATACAAAATGGCAGAAGATACAGTGACTGGACATCCAGAACCTAGTCTAAAACGTAGGTGTATTAAAGCTTGCTTATGTAGTGTCTTACTACTGATGTTGTGGTCAATATTAACTGCCATTGTGCCTGTTCTAATGGTGACTAATAACAAAAATAATACTAACAATGTAACAAGTGAAAGAATGAATGCTGTTACTAAAGAAACACCAAATACTAATATAGAACAGATAGAGGAAAGTATTTATCATCATGATAAATCGATTAATGATTTCTCATTAAATGTCTTTACCAAAGTACTTTACGAATATGTTGAGACAATAGATGTGAGAGATTGCTACATGTGCATGCAATTACCTTCGATTGTCTTGGAGGGAGTAACTTACCATCACTTACCTTTAACATATGGTGTGTCATGTAGTATATTAACAAGCTTATTTTACATGACGGGGAATTTACAGTACTTCTATTCTAACATGGATTCAGTGTTTTCAGAAATTCCTATTAGAAAAGACATGAATAAGGTGTATAGTAACAGAAATTCAAGGTATATAGGAGAATTTTTCCATATTACACAGATACTGGACACGGTATATGCACATAGACATAATCTTACATGTTGTTTGCGAGCTGGAGAAAAATAATTTATTAACATGGTAGAAGATAGAAGACAGGATGTTCAAAGAAAGGCTGCGGAACAGAAGTCACATGTACCACCACAGGCTTTCAGAAAGGGAAATTATAAGAAAGGCAAAACTTATGCTGTAATGTCTCTGGATTTGTATCATAAAGGGAAACTTTGCTTGCTTAGACTAAAAACTGACTATAATATTTATTTCATGGGTACTAGCGAATGTGAACATACCTTTTTAATAACTGGTTGATGGGGATTGAAAGGAGGAACTGATCCTGTTTTCCCAGGAGACTATTATGTGTGTGGTAAAAGTGCAGACTATAGGTTGCCTGCACATTGGTATGGTAGTTGTTATTTTGGGATTGTATTCCCTAAGGTATACCACATTGATAGAAGTAATAGAATGAATGAAATAAAGAATGGACTAATACTCAAAAAGGAAGCAAGTTTCTCAGAAATAATAGGTGATATTTTTGGTGCTCTGATACCTTCAGTTGGGGTTGTTCTGAATTCGCATAAAATTCAAAAATTGTCTACAGTGGTTGATCGTTTATCAACAGATACTGTTGGTGGGTTCTTAATGATAGATACTGAAATGGTTGCAATTAGATCAATGGTTTTGCAAAATCGACTTGCCCTTGATATTTTATTGGCAAAAGAGGGTGGAGTCTGTGGCATTTTGAAAATTCAAGAATAAGGAAGAAAGAAGGCACTCCCTAAGATACTTTGAGGTCCTAGAGGAGGGAGTAATGAAAGAATAAATAAAAGTGTAAACCTCTACACTGACCTATTTAATTTTTACACGACCAAACAAGGTTCTAAATTGCCAAGACCCTCTGCATGTCATACATTTACATAATAGCCACAATTAGTTATTGAAAAGCTATTTATTATGCAATTTTATCTTTTTGGGAGTTTTTTTTGTTTTATATAGCTTTAAGTACATATCTATAAGATTTCACACAGTTATCTATTATTATAACACGTGGTATTTATAATTTTCACACTATTTCTTTTGTAAATGTTTGCAACACTTAATTAACATAGGACATCCCATAAACGTGCAAAAAAAAATATATAAAAATACTAACTGTCATCAATCATTCATTACTTCTGTCATACTCACACATACTTTCATTCATACAACACCACTTCAAAGCATACTATATAAAAAGAAGAAGAGTAAGACCCTGAAATGGGTCTCAAGATGTTGACAGGCAGACTTATATAATCATTTCTCAAAACCATCAAATACAGGAGATACAAAACTCCTGAACCACTTTTCTGAAAACAATTTGCGGTCTACTCGCGTTTCAGTGGAAAGCCACCTTTGTCAGGACCAGATTTTTTGACGATTCATTTAAAAGATTCAAGGGATGTCTGTGGAAAAAGAATAGGGGCCTTAACTAGCAGAAGGTCATGACAAAATAATTTCAATTGGAGATACTTCCTAATATTTAGGTAATGCTTTAATTCATTTAACTCTTTGCTACTCATGGTGCTCAGCTATCTGTGGATAAAAAGGATTTGTGTAGTGCATGTTAAGCTTAATTTTCCATGCAAGGGATGTAATCAAAAGATAAAGTGACCAAAGATCCCAGCTTTTTGTTAAAAAGGAGATCAAAAAAAGAGAAGAAATAAAAATAAAAATAAAACCGGTGAATTGAGACAGAAATAGAAAAGACGCCAACCAACCGTGACAAGAAATTGCTAGCTAAGGTGGATACCTCTAGATAGAGTGGTTTAGACCTAATTGTATCTAAAGGTTGCAGCTCACCTTAGAGTAATATGTATACACGGTTTTCTCTCAAGAAACAGAACCTTCTGTATTGCGTCCAAAAGGTACAAAGTTCTGAAAAGAAACAATTATCAATGTAAAAAACAACCAGATCTGTGCCAGACAATATGAGGTCTGGTTAAAGAGATTTTTGTATATAGACTATACCTCCAGCATATAATCACAGAAAGTCTATTTGAATGGTTGCCAGACTGTAATTCAACAGGTCCTTAGGCAGACAACTGCAAATATAATAGGATAGGTTTAAAATACACGGAGACAGAAATTGTAATTATCAATAAAATTAATTTTACTTTTTTTAGTGCGCTTTATTTACCCCTAATAGAAATGAAGCCTAATTTCTTAGGGTAGATCTAGAGTGAAGAATCTCTCTGCGATAATCCTTATTCTCAAATAAGCATTATGTATTCATAATCTTCTTTTAAAGTCATTTGTTTGTCCCGGCATCTGCAGATGGGGGACACAAGTAAAAAGTGTTCAGAATAGAAGTCGAACATGTTTTAGTAGATGAACCCTAGCATTGATTCAATAGGTTCTATGCGCGCTGATGGCTCAGTTTTTGTCTATTCTTCTATGCATACATAGGCACTATCTAAAGTTTTTAAATTTGCATTGCCGAGTGCAAAAAAAAACTTTTTAAAAAAAACTTATGGTAATCGTTATCGTATTTTGGTGAAAAGACCCCTTGCTAACGTTTGATAGACTCTATTGGAGCTACCAACTATTTCCTTGTCTAACATGCTGTACAATTGCAGAGCGTTCGTATACGGTGTCTACACATTTTTTAATATATATTAAGGAATGCGTCACGACACTAGGTTGAACAACTTTAAAAAGTCCCTAAGTAATAAGCCCAGTTATTGAACGAGTTAGCCTACCTGTATTCATATGCATCCTACCAAGAGGTATTTCAGGATTTGCCGGTGTCTCCAAGATTGCAGGAAATGTTTTAAATTCTCGCGTTGTTTTACAGGAGTTGCACCAGACGCAACCAAAACTCGCAATATTTGTTGTAAAGGGTGAAGGATCGTCCGACCCAAATCACCATGTTGGAATGGTAAAATTGCCCAAGAAATGTAAAGGGAAAGAGAGAGAAAAGGGGTTATCTAAGTTCCTGCGATATTTTAAACAGGAAACTCCAATATTCCCGTTCACAATCTCGCAAGGGTTCTAATAAGGGGCTGTTGGTTTTTCAACTATAGGCGCCATATTGGAGTGGTTAAGATGCCATGGTAGATGTAGTAGATGATACAGTTTTTCGGTTCCCTACCTACTTTCAAAATTGGGAATTGATATAAAAACGTTAAAGGTAATAATAACACATCATGTCCCAAAAACACATGGTTTCTAATAGGTCATGCAGGGCTATAATATAACATGATACAAACTCTTAATTATCAAACAGAGCCTCCAACACAGAAGTGTGGGTGGATGTAAGAGTTAAGCTTGAATATATCTATTCCTGTCGATCTATTTATGTGACAATCCATTATTTCTTCGTTGAGGCCTCTGCGCACTGTATATCCCTATTTTTGCGCACTTTTTCTAGATCTTGGCCCAGTTTATGGATTATTTTTTCTATGATGAGCCATTTAAGGTCATGCTCACTGTGATTATAGTCCATGTAGTGTTTTACCATAGGGGCTTGTATTTTGTGCGTTCTAATGGCAGATTTGTGATCTGACAATCTTAGGCGAAATTCTCTGCTTGTTTCACCTATATATCCAAGGCCACAAGAGCAAAGGATAAGATAGATTATATTGTAGCTGCTACAGTTTGTATGACTTTTGAGCCTACCTCTTTTTGTACCATAAGACCATTCTTCTGTAGTAATGGCTGTTGGACATGCATGACAGGTCCCACATCTGTGGTTCCCCAGAATCTGTGGTAGTCCATCAATTGTACTTTGTTCAATAGTCTTTGTAGTTTGTTTCATTCTACTATGTACTAGTTTATCTCGTAAGTTTGAGGTTCTTCTGAAGGCTGCAATAGGTTTCATAAGTGCCACACTGTTTTCATTAGTATTTAAAATCTTCAAATTTTTGTTTAAAATCTGGTGTATCTTATTATTGTAGCATGTGCGGTTGATCTTTCCAAAGGTTTTTTCACCTTTCCAGTAATCAGGCTGTCTCGATTATAATATTTGGCACGCTTCATTGATTGTTTAATCAAACGTTTAGGATAGCCCCTAAGTAGTAGTTTTCTTTTCAATTGTTCAGCGTGGCTCATAAAGTCATGCATATTGGTACAGTTCCGCTTGATTCTGAGAAATTCCCCAAAGGGAATTGAATCTTTTTGGCATGGAGGATGACAGCTGGCATGTTGTAGGACTGTATTTTTGGCTGTCGGTTTTCTGTACAGACTAACCTCAATACTCTCATCTTCGCTTTTCATCCAGAGGTCCAAGAATTCTACTTTGTCTTGTAAGTGTTTAGCAGTAAATTTAAGATTACAATTGCTATGGTTTAACCATTCAATGAACTGGTTTAAACTCACTTCATCTCCTGTCCAGCCAAAAATCGAGCTCTGAGAGAGAAGGGGAGAAGGCAAAGACTGATTACCTTCAAGAAATAATTGTTTGTCTGCCAAGTAACAGAAGGATGGCCATGAGAATGAGAGTAAATGTACAAACTTCTTCTGCAGAAGCGACAGTGATGAACAATGGAAGTGTAGTGATTTGCAACATGTTGCTCACGAAAGGAAATGTGTATTCATGAGATGTGGTTAACGTAATGCAAAATATGCAGGACAAAGATCACTATGAAATTATGAACGGGGCAATGGTGGTGTGATGGAATCAGCCAACGAGAGACTGAATTTCTGTAAATGTGTCAACAAATGTGGGTTGGACATGTAGGTTTTAGGGTATAATTGAGGTGCCCTTGGGGGGTGGTTAGGTCGGCTTGCTTGGTGTTGCCCAGAGTTAGAGGTAGATTGTCGCTGTCCATCGGTTTTGCTGAGGCCTACCTGTTTCCTATTCCTATCCTGCATCCAGTATCCTGATAATCTTTGTTCCCTGAATCTGTCTCAGGGGACCCCTACTATCCCCGTGGCCAGGGGGTGGTACTTCTCTGATATTTCCTTAGGTTAGTATAGCTAAATGATCTGTACTTTGCATAATAATTTGCAAATGTATTTTGTCTCTGAAACTACTGTCTCTATGCCTATCCACTCCTTCATTTGCATTTATTCAATTTGATATGAGTTTGACACTGTTTGCATTGATAAATGTTTTCTCTCTCTCTCTGCGATTAATGCATTGTTTGCCTTGTGAATCTGTACATGTTTGAGCTTATATTTACTACATTATTTGGTGATAAGCATTATAAACTTTACATTGAGTTTGTGGTTATTTAATAATAAAGATAGATAGTTCTTATTATTACCATCAACTTCTCAACTTTAGGTCCATCAACCAGAGGAAAGGAGTTGACATGCAGACTCAGTTATGTATTTGGAGTGTTAGATTCAAGTCTGTATAATGAACAATTGATTTCAAGTGTTCATCAGTCTTGAAACTCACCCAGCGTCATTTCAGTGGTTTGGGGTGAATGTGTATGGGCCTGCGTTATATGTTGTTATTGATTATCAATCCCTGATTGATGCTGGATCAAAGGAGAGGGTGAAAAGAGGAATGAAGTTGAAACAAGAGGAATAACTGAGATGGGAGTATTATAGAAATGAGTCCCAAAGAGGTGAACAAGAGTGTAAGAGAGAGAGTGCCAGGAAGGGGGAGAAGTTGGGTGATCAGATATCCTAGATTTCCCCTGACAGCCATGGTTTTCAGTGGACTATGCTGTTTTTTTTAATTTTAAACACGTTTCGATTTTACGGACAAAGTCCAACTTATTCTGCAAACCAGAATTGAAAGGTATGCTCTCCTTTCACAGGCGCCTTTGAAGACTGAAAACATGTAAGTCATTTAGCTGTTTCTGTCAGGAGCACAGGAGTAGTCTTCTGCATGCTCTCATTAGAGGGGAGACAGGGTGGAGAGGAGGGCAGGGGTGCTCGAAGTGGAGGACCTGCTCTAGATAATGTTAAGTAAATGTAGTTTTGTAAATGTGTGCCTAAATATCTCTATATAGGCACACATTTACAAGCCTAGTGTATATATAGGCACATATTTACAAGGCTACGCAAGAACCGGGACACACCAGATATAGAAGTAAAAGTAAATGCTTTAGTCCTACTTTTATGTCAGGCCTGTCCTGTTTTTTGCTTCTCAAAATCTGGTTACGCTAGGGAGAGGGAGTAGGACAGAGAGAAAGAAAGAGAAATTGATATTTTGCCTAGAATGGTCCTGCTGGACACTTCTCATCCCCTCCAGCCACTTTCACAAAGACCGAAAGGGGAACAGGTTGGTGTATAAAAATGTAAGAGAGGGTGAGATATCACGTATACTTTGTATCCAATTAGCACAGTATAAAAATCAGACTAAAATAGAATTTATAAATATTTGTCTTTGTAATACCCCATCCGGCCACAGTAATTCGTACACTCTAAGGGCCTAATTATGAATATGGCGGTCCATGGGACTGCCGTAGTAGCGGTGGTGGTCGGACAACCGCTGCACTGCTGGACCGCCATCAGTATTACAACTGCGGCAGTCGGACCACCACAAGACTGCCGCAACCACCGCAACCGCCAGGGAACCACGTTCCCTGGCAGTTCTGCAGCAGTCTGGTGGTGCCCTGAGGCACCACTAAGCATATTACGACTTTCATCATTGCCAGCGGTGTCATGGAGGTTCTTCCTCCATGTTACTGCTGTAGGTGAGGAAAGAAATGGGGCCCTACAGGGCCCCCTCTTGTCCCTTTGAATGGGGGTGCATGCAGAGGGGCACATGGTATGCCCCCTGTCTTTCTGTGCCCCCAGTTCCAGGATGGCATGGACTTTACAGTCCATGCCGTCCTGGAACGCGCTGTGGCTGGCCCACGGCACTGCCTTTTTAAGGCTCTACTATGAACCTTTGAAATGCAGCACCTTGGGCCACCTGCTGCAGGACTGCCCGCTGGATTTTTACTTGTAATCCGGCGTGTGGTGTGTGGATGGCTTTGGCAGTCCTGGAGCGGGGCTGTGGCATGGCACCTGCTCCACCCACTCTCCACCCATCTTTTGATTTGCTTAGATCCTAAATGCTGCCTTCTGATTTGTTTTAGGCTTGTTAGTCCCTCCTCCTGATGGCCATGTTGTTATTTGTATCCTTCCCTGGCTACTGGCCCCTTTACTCCAACACTATTTTCTTCCATGTGTCCCCCCCCACCACCCCCTCCCGCAGTCTGTGACTTCTCGCCCCTGCCCCACTCCCGTTCCTGCCTTCTTGGACTCCCGCAATCCCGTTTCCAATGCAATAGGTCTCACGTAAATATGAGTCCTATTGCGTTGCAAATGCTTGTTTGTTGTGAGATTTGCTGGGTGAATTTGCACTCTTTTTTTGTCTCGCTCGCTGCTGACGGCTATCTTAAGCATGCGCAGTGGATTTGGTGCGTCATTTTAATGAAATGAAAGTCGGCATTACAGATATTCACAAAAACGATGAAAATCCCCTTTTAATTTTTTCTCCCTGAGGCTGGTTGGTCAGGCAAAATAATCCTCTGGTCCCATGATCTCAATAGAAATAATTTACAGACATTTTGCCTGACCAAAAAATGGAAGTCTCCAGAACACATGCGCAATACAGGCGTCAGGCGGCCACCACCATCGCCTCTCAATCTTGTAACAGCCTAGAAGGCGTTCCCGACACTGCTCTGGACCATCTTGCAGGCAGTGGGGGCGTAGTCGACGCACCCGCAGTCAGAGTGGTTGAGCGTGAAGCTGCTCTACAGCTGCAGTGACAGGGGGAAGAGTGGAACGTAGCTATCTCTCTGTAAGGGGCGTGAGCTTAAAACTCCAGGGACATGGAGCAACAGCCTTGCGGCTTGTTCCATCGTTGCAGGCTGTTTCTGGGCTTGACAGATTGCGCGGGGATAGTGTGAGGATCGCGAGCCACCCCCCCATCGGTTCAGGCTGTGACTTGGAGTGTCGCCCCCATGGCGGACCGCGGTGGGGGCTCAGGAGCCCCAGTCGCTTCCGGCGGGGCCACCGCTGCACCTACTCCATGGCAGCCTCCCGTGCCTTTGGGCTGCCCTGTGCAGAGGAACCTTTATGCAACCTGGGAAGTGGACCGAAGCTCGCCCAGCTGTGTGCCTAGGTAAGGGTGTGAAAGGGACTCTTCTGTCCAGATGGGGAAATTAATTGTGTCCAGGAGAGCTGCAGAGGATGCTTGCTGTGTCACAGCATGTGAGGGGGCGGGGAGGTTGCATTGGGCAGTGCACCCAAGCCCGGTGGGTCTACTGTGGGGCTGACCACATCTGTGTGCCCTGGTGGGGGCTGTGACCAATAGGGGGGTCAACATATGGCCTGACTGTATAGTAATAAGGGGCTGAGTCGCATATAAATGCAAAGTGTACACAGCTGGAGGTCCAAATGTTGAGAAGGAAGTATTATGGTTAGGTCAATTGACAGAATATATGCTTATGTGTTTAAAAAGTTCAATTTGTGCAACAACAATACTCGAATGGTCATCAGAGCACCTCACAAGGATTATTGGCATTTCTTATTCAATGAATACATGTTTGGGAGTTACCCAGTGGATTTGGTGCTTCAATTGTGATTCATAAGATTATACGGTTCAGGATACAATTTCATTCCTATCTAATGGTAAAACTATACAGAGAAGGTCACGCTTGTGATGTCTCTCGCATGGACATGCCCACTACCCCTCCTGTGTATTTTGACCTAGATGGTGTTGGGTAATTTTCCAGGCACACACTGTGATCAGTAAAGACACATCCATATTGGATAATATTTCTTTTAGTGCTACAGTGCCCTCAGTGAAGGGTTTGCTATGTACCACTCTATGTTAGTGCAGTTGCAGGCTGTCATCTTTCCTCCTCAGCGCTCTTCCCACTCGTTCCTGCCCCCACCACTTGCTTTGCATTCTTTCCTCTCTCCTCATTGCTTACCAGTCCCCCAACCCCCCTACCTTGCTGCAGTAAGTAGAAAGCTGAGCAGGGCTAGAAAGGTGGAGAACAAGTGTGTAAGCTTGTTAGGTTGTTTATGTGATTTGCTTTGTCAATAGTAGTTAGTTACATATAATAAATAAGCACCATATATGGCTTTGTTGTATATAACATTGAAAATGCTTTAGGTCTAACATGATGATACTCTAAAACAAGTCTCTTTGAAATTGTATCAAGGGCAGTGAAGGGTGGTACTACTAGAACAGCAAATGGTTTCAGCACCCAGGCTAATATGCTGCATAGCTAAATATATATAAGGCCCCAAAGGTGAGACCGATTGCATTGCAAATGCTTGTTTGACTTCTTTCCATTAGCTTCCAGAAAAAACAGTTGTGTTTGCTCTTATCACCTCTAGACTTGATTACTGCAAAAGTCTTTATCCAGGATCCTCAAAATACCTACTCCACAACCTTGAGATGGTGTAACAAACGGCAACCAAACAGAGGCTGAAACGCCGCAGATGGAGCACGGCCTCCACAGCTTTAAAGACTTTGCATTGGCTACCAGTTCATAAGAGGATCCTTTTAAAAAAAATGTATTGGCCTTCAGAGCATTCAAAGCCAAAAGTCCTAAATACTTGAAGGCCAGATTTACACACCATTCAACTCGAAGAATCCTCAGATCTTCACGTATGAACCTTCTCAAGACCCCTTTATTTAGACTTAAAACCAGAGGCAGCAAATCCTTCTCAGCGTTGGTAGCTAAGGCATGCAATCAGCTCCCCAGTTCTCGGCGGTTAATAGAATCCAAAGTCCTCATTAACAAGCATTGGCATAGCCAATAGGTCTCGCTTTTGGGACCTTATAAGTAATTAGTTATGCAGCAGAATATCCTTGGTGCAACAACACCAACTGTTACATGGTAAAACACTTATAAGTGTACACTTATAACACTGGAAGGGGAATAATGCTGGGGAAGGCGGAAGTGGTTTGTGGAGGTGGGCGGATGGTCAGCGCGGAGCGGCATAATGGGGCTCCACCCCCGGTTTTGCCCGGATGCCACCTTGCATTTGATTACGACAAAAGCATTCGTAAACGGTGATTGGAACAGACGCGTTGTCTTGCTGAACAATGGTGCGGCTGAGCACAATACACAAATAGCGTCCTCATTCCAGTAGCGGCTTTTGCAAGATTTGGTATTACCAATGAATAATGAACGAATACACAGCTCCTAGCGACAATGTGGTTTACTCTCTGATGGGTTGCATCTGCGGCCGCCTCTGCCGGTCGGAGGAGTCAGGTGTGGAGTGTGCGCATCTGGTTGCGGGGGGCCGGGGGTGTGGTTGGTCGTGGTGCTTGGATGTGGCGTATGAATGCAATCGTTTAGGGATGAAGTGCGACAGAGGGATGAGGAGGACCACAGTGAGGTTGGGGGCATAGTTTTGGATGGGGGGGCTCCGGGGTGCACACGGGAATGCCTGTGTGCAGGAAAGGGCGTCGAGAAAGGGGGTAGGTCTCGGGCTGTGGGATGCTCAGTTGAGGGTTGCGGAGGCGTAGATGGTGGGACTCAGAAGCACAGGGTGGCGTAACAAGACAGTGGGGATGGCGGGGTTTCAGGGGCGGTGTGGGCTTATGCTCGGAGCTTCTGATCTTGGAGGGGGGGTGGGGGCTGGGTTTGGGTTTTGGTGTGGCTCAACGTCCTGGGTTCCTGGGCAGGGTGATTGGTCTCGTCGGCGGGCTCAGCTGGAAGGGGCAAGGAGGGGACATCGTGATTGGGCAGCCTGGGGAAAGGGCAGCGAGGGGTTTCATTGTAAAGTTAAGGAGAGCTCTGGGAATGCTGGGTGGGAAAGCGGTGGAGCGCAGGAGCAACAGGTGGGGGGGCTTGCAGGAGGGGACATATGCATGAGTTGGGTAGTCTTCATGCCATAGCCTTTCGTACTTCTGAGCCCGGTGTGGTTGGTTACAGTTTCTGCGGGCGCTCGGGAGACATGGCGGGGGGCCGGGCATGGTCATGGGAGGGGTGAAGTGGTGTATTGCAAGGGAGCATGCAGGGAGGGCCGAGGGTGATGGGTGCAGGGGTGACGGGCAGACTGTCACCCTCAAAGGTGGTAGGTAATAGAGCCTGGCTGGGGGGAACTTGGGGGCAGTGGGCCAGAGGGTGTGCGGTTTCCAAGGGGAGGTTGGGTGCGGCTGCACCCGAGGCTGGGCCCAGGGCCACCTGACAGACCTTGCAGCGGCACGCATGGAGGATGGTGGTACGGTTTGTTTGCCATTCAGGAGGATGGAGGTGTTGCCAGGCTCAATCTGCTAGCGGGGGGCTAGTTGTGGAGAGTTGGGAAGGAAGCAGAGGTTTCAGTAAGTGGGGGAGGGGGGCTTGGGGGGCAAATTAGGGATGGGTGGCTCGCATTGCTCGGGAGGTGGCGGAAGGGGGGATGGGTACAGGGGGCGCCCAATAGGGGGGATTCTGTCCCGGACTGCGGCAGGTTTCAATGGAGGGAAGGAATGCTGGGAGGGTGGGGTCAGGAGCAAGAGGTGGTGGAAGCAGGTAACAGTGGGCGGGGTCGCTGTCTCATGGGAGAAGACGAGCTTGTGGGCAAGGCTGGGTAATCCAAAAAATCAAAAACACATACACGCTGACTAGGGTTATAAGGCGACAAAAGCGCGCCGGGGGCACCGATTTAAGTGGCTAGGGAAGAGGCTGCAACGGGTCGGATTACAGGGTAAAGGAGGGAGGGACCGGATTGGGAGGATGAGGCCGTCCAAGAGGAGGAATTGCTCGATTAAGGAGATCAAGGCGGGCGGGGGACGACCAGTTGGGCGGTCCGTTAAAGCTGGGCAGTAACGAACGCTATGCTTTCCTTCCATGGGGAGGCGAACGGTCTTGCATTTTAACAATTGTGGCAGAGCATGGCGGCTTTTATAACAACTTCAAGCTCGATTTGTGTTTAATGCTAGACTCGCATTTGCATACTACGGTACGGCTGCATTAAAAATACATGCAGTTACGGTTGGAAGGCAAAGTTGTGGGCCTCGAGAACGGCATGAGGGAAGGCCATGTAGGGGAGGTAGGAAGCCACACCTGTCCACGTCTGAAATGGTTGGATTCAGCACGTGAATGGTTGCAATGAATGAGCTTGTCCTCTTAGACAGGGCCAGGCTTTGTCAGGACAGTGCTGCCGAGTGTTAATGCTGCCGTGTTTGGAAGCCCCTCTAGCAATCCCTCTTATGAGAAAAATTAAGGATGTTGCGCATGTGTAGCGAGGGGGTCAAGTCCGGTCAGCGGCTGTGTTGAAGCGCACGCTTGGGAGAGCAAGCCCACGAGCGATGCGAGGAATGCGCGTGCGGCAGTGAAAGTAATAGTGCCAATATCGGCAACAGTTATCACAAAGCACATAAGTACATAAGTACATAAATAAAACACACGACACTGTAATGTAAGTGGAGAAATATTGCTGCAGGTTTATTAGCATAACCAATATGCAAACAAGGTGGGTTATCTTACGGGCGATCCCAGGGCAGGCCAGCCCTATGCCGCCTGCCCGTCTGATAAGCCTAGAGTCACCATGGCAACGCCAACTGGTGTATACCAAATATTGGGAGGGTCCACCCCTCCCATCCGTGGACCACCAGTCCACATGCTTCACACGCCCCCCCGTGATGGGTGGGCGGAGCATACATGGCAGCCCCCGGTTTCTCAGACCCACAACCGCCTTTCGGTTAACGGGGCGCCGTCGTTCTTCCAGGGGACCCGCTAAACATCCCTGGGTATCCTGGCTTAGCACCCCGTGGTGCTGCTGCATGCTGTACCCCTTGGTATGTGCAGACCCTGGATCGCCCTGTAACTCCTCCTGCAACACACAGTAAAATTGTTAGAAAAAAAAAACCTGCCCCCCCCCTTTTGTCCCTCCGGACGCCGGGTAAGCGGAGGGGCGGGCAAGGCGAACGAGCGGACAAGAGGACGAGGAGGGGGCAGAGACAGTATAAATACCCCTGTCTCCTGCCCGCCCTCGCCGGAAACAGCTATCTGTTGGGGTCTCCCCCGGACTAGCCCAGGGACTCGACCTCCCACCCCTGTGCCTTCCTGTGGCACTAAGGCGGCCGCCCTCCAAGGGGCGGGCCGCTGCGCAACCCCCCCCCCGGGCAGCCTTACATAGTGCCAATATCGGCAACAGTTATCACAAAGCACATAAGTACATAAGTACATAAATAAAACACACGACACTGTAATGTAAGTGGAGAAATATTGCTGCAGGTTTATTAGCATAACCAATATGCAAACAAGGTGGGTTATCTTACGGGCGATCCCAGGGCAGGCCAGCCCTATGCCGCCTGCCCGTCTGATAAGCCTAGAGTCACCATGGCAACGCCAACTGGTGTATACCAAATATTGGGAGGGTCCACCCCTCCCATCCGTGGACCACC
Organism: Triturus cristatus; assembly: GCF_964204655.1. NCBI lineage: Eukaryota > Metazoa > Chordata > Amphibia > Caudata > Salamandridae > Triturus > Triturus cristatus. The sequence continues at coordinate 1,236,964,426 of NC_140591.1, read as the reverse complement.
AGTCCACATGCTTCACACGCCCCCCCGTGATGGGTGGGCGGAGCATACATGGCAGCCCCCGGTTGCTCAGACCCACAACCGCCTTTCGGTTAACGGGGCGCCGTCGTTCTTCCAGGGGACCCGCTAAACATCCCTGGGTATCCTGGCTTAGCACCCCGCGGTGCTGCTGCATGCTGTACCCCTTGGTATGTGCAGACCCTGGATCGCCCTGTAACTCCTCCACAGCCTTGGGAGTGGCCACCGTCACTACCAGGGCCCCCCACCAAGGTAGACGAGCGGACAAGAGGACGAGGAGGGGGCGGAGACAGTATAAGTACCCCTGTCTCCTGCCCGCCCTCGCCGGAAACAGCTATCTGTTGGGGTCTCCCCCGGACTAGCCCAGGGACTCGACCTCCCACCCCTGTGCCTTCCTGTGGCACTAAGGCGGCCGCCCTCCAAGGGGCGGGCCGCTGCGCAACCCCCCCCCCCCGGGCAGCCTTACAAAGACAAGACAAGCCCGGCCTCAAAAGTGGTGCACGCATGAGCGCCCACCGCGGCGAAAGTTGAAGCGCACGCTTGAGAGAGCAAGCCCACGAGCGATGCAAGGAATGCGCGTGCGGCCGTGAAAGTAAAAGGCTCCTGATACACTCTTTTTTTTAAACTACTTTTGTGTTTTATTTGTTTGTACATCTGTTTTTAGACAGCGCCCTTTACTTGCATCTTAATTGGCCCCCGCACTGCCGTTTTGGCGGATTTGGCTCTGGGGTGGGTGACCTGTCCGTTTTGGCAGCCATTTTGGAGTGGGGTGTGTGGATAGAGGTGTCTCTACCCTCCAGCGCTTCAGTGCGCAGGAGCAGCCTGGGAACACCTACTTAAAGCTCCTCCCCTAGCGCAGCGGGATCGCGCAGCGGGCGTGTCCTCGCGTGGCCGGAGTCGTGCCAGAGTCCTGCCCGTCTGCGCCCGTCCGCGCTAAGGACGCGCTGGACGTCGCGGTACTCTGTGTAAGGACTATTATACCATCCTGGGTCCACTATGCTGACGTACTCGCGGGATTGCCTGTTTGCCATCAGTCAGGTAAGCCGCTGTTGCACCCTTCCACCGGTACACCCTTTGCGTGGCCCATATCATTGCCCTTGTAATGGGTGGGCTCTCGACCTTCCGCATCCTCTCCCGAGGTTTATCTCCTCGGAGACCCGCCGTATTACAGACACTCCTACTACTCTGAAGATCTTGAATTTAAACGTCAGGTCTGCGCTGAAACACTATCAGCATATCTATGACCTCATTAAGGAGGAAGCTCCAGACGTATTTGCCATGACGAAAACATGGCTACAGGACGCTGATACCGCTATTACCAATCTAGCCTGTCCACCCGGCTATTCTATGTACACTCTGAATAGGCTGTCTAGGGGTGGAGGTATCGCGTTAGTGGTAAAATCTATCTACCCTTGCGTCTGGGATGCCTTAGACATCTCCGGGTGTGAAAGTGCCATGTTCAAAGTCTCTGTCAGCCCTGAGTTTACCCTGTCCGGGATGGTCGTTTATCGCCCACCCGGCAGTGATGTAGCGTTTAGAAATGCTTTCCCTGACACTGTTGGCCCTTTGGTTGCCGACTGTGCCAACTTTTCTATCATGGGTGACCTAAACCTACATTTCGATACCCTCTCTGGCCTGACAGTGCGTTCCATCTCTTCTGACCTGGAGGCCTTTCAACTTCCCCAGATGGTTTCCCAGCCTACCCATCTGGGGGGGCATATTTTGGATCCCCTGTTTACTAACCTGTTGGGGATTCAAATTACCTCTGTCTCTCCGGTGGAATGGACAGACCACTTCTTGGTGTCCATCCTCTGCCCGGTCTCGGCCACTCCTTCCATCTCTACGGCTAGACGGGTTCAGAAGAGGGCTTGGAAAAAGCTTCGGCTAGAGGACTTTCATCGTCTTCTATTAGAGGAGCCGCTGGGCCCTTTGACGGATGTGGAAAGGGGGTATGACCTCTTCTGTTCATGGATAACTAGGGCCTTGGACTCTCTGATACCCATCGTTTCAACTAAAATCAATTCCAGAGAGTCGAGTCCCTGGTACGATGGCACCCTCCGGGCCCTAAAGGGTGCCTGTAGACGAGCAGAGAGGGCTTGGAGGAAAACCTATGGGGCTGATCTAAAAGCTGCATATGCCAAGTCCGTTAAGCTCTACCATCGAGCTATCTGCCGAGCCCGTGCGGCTTTTTATGCCATCGAATTCCGGAACAGTCCGAATCCGTCAAAAGCTATCTTTAAGGCCGTAAAAGACCTCACAGCGAAGCGGACTACCTCTACGACCGTGAGCTCCCTTTCCCATTGTGAATCCCTTGCATCTTACTTCTTGGGGAAGGTCCAAGCTATATATAGGACATTCCCTAGCATAGGGTTCACTGAGGAAAGTATAAATGGGGTCCATCATCAGACTAAACTGCTTGTTTTCCCCTCCCTCACCTTGGATGGTTTTGACAAACTTGCGCTCCAAGTCAAATCTGGGTCCCCATCTGATCCAGTAAGGCCTGCTCTCTTCCGAGACCAGGCTTTTATGGGGCGTACAGCCGTATGCTCCCTTGTCAACCTCTCCTTGGAAACGGGAACGGTTCCATCTAAGTGGAAACAAGCTGTGGTGTCCCCGATCATTAAAAAGCCCACCCTGGACCCTTCCAAGCCTGAGAGCTATCGCCCCATCTCGTTGTTGCCCTGGCCAGCCAAGATCACGGAGGCCCATGTCAACCTGGCCCTGTCTGAACATCTGACTCGGACCAATGCCCTCGACCCCACACAAAACGGATTCCGTGCTGGGCACAGTACGGAAACTGCGCTACTTGTGATGGTGGAACATCTCCGGGCAAGGTTGGATGCTGGTCAAACGGCGGCGCTTATTTTGTTAGATCTTAGCGCCGCCTTTGATACGGTGGATCACAGCATCCTCCTGCGTCGGCTCGAGGAGATTGGCATTGGCGGTCAGGTGTTGCAATGGTTCCGCTCCTTTTTAGATGACCGCTCCTTCTGTGTCGCCATCCCTCCCTTCAAGTCCAACTACCAACCACTGGCCATGGGGGTTCCGCAAGGGTCCTCGCTGAGTCCCACGTTGTTCAATCTTTACGTGAGACCGCTGGCGGATGTCGCTAGGCAGTGGGGCCTTACTTTGGTCTCATATGCCGACGACACTCAGCTGGCGGTTACTCTCAGTGGGGATGCGGAGATTGAGGCCCCCAGGTTTCAGTCCGGACTGAAGGCGGTGGCTAGCTGGCTGACAGGCAATTGCCTTCAGCTTAACGCCACTAAAACAGAGGTGATGGTCGTCGGGAAGGGAGTGGAGTTGTGGGGTGACCACTGGTGGCCCTCAGAGTTGGGACCCACTCCGATCCCGGTATCGGAAGTGAAAAATCTGGGGGTATGGCTGGATGCGGGCCTCTCCTTTGTAGGCCATACTAAAAGAACTGCGGCCTGCTGTTTCGGTCTCCTGAGGGGCTTGAGACCTGTTCTCAAGTTCTTTGACGCCCCGACCAGGCAGCTGGTGATCCAGGCTATTATCATCTCTCGCCTGGATTACGCCAGCTCTCTCCTGGCTGGGGCTAACCAGGCTGAACTAACCCGCTTACAACGGGTTCAGAATGCTGCGGCGAGGGCGATTGTTGGCTTGCCTAGATTCTGCTCAGTGACAGGTGTCCTTCGCTCCCTACACTGGCTTCCGGTCAGGAAGCGCATCCTCTTCAAGGTTTTGTGCCTTGCTTTTAAAATCTTGAGAGGTACAGGCCCGGAAATCCTGTCGAGTTGTCTGTCTCTCTATGTCCCTGTCCGTAGCCTTCGCTCTCAGGGTCTGGCCCTTGCGGTGGTTCCCAGATTCAGGCTTAGCCGCATGGGAGGCCGCTCGTTTAGGGTAATGGCTGCGTCAGCATGGAACTCCTTGCCTGTTGAAATCCGTGTGCTGGAGGACCTTCTGACCTTTCGGAGGGCTATAAAAACCTTCTTGTTTTAGCTGTTTCTTAGTTTCTGTTTTTAGCCTGTGGTTGTGTTACGTGCTACCTTGTCTCTGCGCCAGGACGCTCCTTGGCTGGAGTATCTGTGCGCACAATAAATAGTCGTAACATAACATAACATAACATAACTCTGTCACTCTCTTATTTAGCTAGTTCATCTGGGTTCTGGGCTTCCAGACTTGCAGGGCCAGGATGTTCCTTGTGAGTGGCAGAGCGCTTTATAAGTGCTTAATTATTCATTCATTTAGGTATTTACCGATTCGGTAATGAGGCATACCTTCCCATTGATGGGAAGGTATGCTTCATTACCGAATCGGTAAATACCGATTCGGTAATGGGGGAGCACATGCAAGGGTGGCAGGGTGTCACATTGACACCCTGTTGCACCCCTGATTCGGCCATGTGTGCACATGTGGCACACATACATGCCCTAAGGGCATGTATGTCTGCCACATTGCACACTTCTAAGCGCTATAACATGCGTTTACACATCCATACTTTATTTACCACCAACTATTAGTTGGTGGTAAATACCGACTCCAAACAACACCCACACACTCCCCCTACATCTCATTTCTGTATTCGGAATTTACCGAATCGGTAAAATTACCGATTCGGTAATTTTACCGATTCGGTAAATTACCGAATACATAAATGAGCCCCCTACATGTCACAAGCCTGAATACCGGTCGGTAACGGTATAATTACCGAAAATCGGCCGTTACCGACCGGTATTCGGCTACGTACATGAGGCCCAAAATGTGGTCATTGTGTGATGGAAACATGTTTGATAGACTGTCTTGACTTATATATCCAGCAATATGTTCCTGAGGTACGTTTGATCTACCCTCCTTACAGCTCCTCAGTTTTAGACAGAGAGAAACAGATAAGAAAGAACTGTCTCTCTTCTACTTGTCCCTCTTGTGTGCTTGGTGTTTCTTAGGCTTCTTAGAGGGAGAGCGAACATGGCTGACTAAACATGGAGTCAGATTGTTGTAGCGAATGTTTGCCCATTCCCCACTGTGTAAGCATTTTGTGTGTACTAGTGGGTTCTGAGTGTTTTCTGTGGACATTCAGGTTTAGATGTACATATTATTTTGCGCTGGTGGTATGGGACGTACCGCCATGCATCAACTTTCTACTGCAAAGGTGTATGGGCCAAAAACAAACTGATTTGAGTGTAATGCAAACACTGCTTTGCATCGAAAAGCACCAAACCCCATTAGGGACTAGATTCTAGGTGGTCCGTTAAATTGTGTTCCCCATGCAAATTCCTGCTGCGTAGGGATTGCAATTATAAATTGTGGGGGAGATTTACAAACATTTTGCCACAAAAGTGACGCTAACCAGCGCAAAATGTTTTTTTTGCTATTTACTTTCCAGCTTTTTGTGCTGGAGAGCACCCTCAAAGTAGCGCAAAGCAGCGCGAACCACTGCTTTGCCTAGTGCCAAGGGTGCGTTGCATTGGTGAGACATGGGCGTTCCGATGCAACCACCCATGACTTTTGACGCAAAACCATATTTACAAAGATTTGTAAACATGGTTTTGCGCCAGAAGTTAACGCCCCTTCAAAGGAGGTGCTAACAAGAGAAATGCTTTCATTTCTCATTGCTTTTCTGACTTTTAATGCGTGCTGCACTGAGCAGCACGCATACAAAGTGGGAAAAGCTTTGCATCGTATCCAGGCACAGTAGTTCGTACAGGAAGGTTACCCTTCCTGTACAAAACCTATGCTAGACTCATACACACATGCTAGCGCTATGGCGCTAGGGTGTGTGCCTGGAGCACAGCTGCTGAAATCAGCGCCGGCGTGAGGGAAAGGGGAGGAAAGAGCCATATCTCTGAAGATATGGCGCTCTCCTGCTCCCTCCCTGTCACACAAGGCAGCACAGCATCGCGGGTGGCTGCGCTGCGTTACCTGGATTTTTAAAAAATCTCCCCGTGTGTTTATCACATCCATTGTTTATCCAATGCGATAAAGTTTGCATCCTTCATTATATTTTGGCAGGTCAAACTTGCTGGAATTCAACAGGGTCCAAAAGACCAGCGTTTTCCAGGACAGGCAGATAAATCCACATGCTAATACTCGAAAAGTTGGAATAGATGATAATCTTCACATCCGATTAATTATGAACAATGTAGTGTTGAATCTTATCGGATGCGATAATTATCATATCCAATAGGAGCCAGCAATAACTAGGCCCTAAATGCACAGTTGGAATAACTGGGTAGGGACATCACAAACACCCCTATGATTCCATGCAAAGCCAGGTCTAATAACTGTGGAATCGATTCAGAAAGGTACATATAGACCTAGTGGCATATGTACAAGCCCCTATCACCAACGGAGCTTCACTTTTGTGATGCTCTGGTGGCATAGGGGCATTAACCATATTTACAAGGTGACACTAAGCCTGTTAACGTGGCATAACTCAACCTTGTAAACATTCCCCTTTCCACCGAAGTCCTCGGCGGCAAAGGGTGTTGCAGTGCAAGTTCCACCGCAGCACCCATTGCTTTTTGATGCTTCTTGATGCTGCCCCAGATTTACAAGTCTGGACCAGCACCAAAAACTAAGGCCAGGAAATACCTTGTCTAAGAATGGTGATACAAGGAGAAATTAATTTCTCCTCGTTTATTGCTCTTTCTATGTGTGAGAGCAAATCACCATTATTGACAATTTATGAGCAGGAAGGTGTCCCTTCCTGCACATAAACAATCACCCCTGCAGCGCAGGCACTTTTGCAACGTGGCGGCAGGGTGCCTGCACTGGCGCTACAGTGGTCGCAGTAGAACAATTTCTAAGAACACACACAATTAAGTACCCATAGGCATTGAATTACTTGCACTTTTAAATTAGTGCACAAAGTTATTTATTCATATTGAACATCCTTAGATATTACCAAGCCAGCAAAACATCTGGAGATTATGTACAGCAGAAGTGCCCCACAATGAAGGAAAGAGGGAGGGAAAGTTGTGTGTATCAGGTGAGGGTTCAAGGTGAAAGGAAAGGTAGTGACAATATATGCATCACAATACTATTTACAATGAAAAGGCTTGTCAAACCTAACAAGTGAGTGTCAACAAATTGTTAGCCATTACATATACTGAATAGGCACAGTGAAGAAGCACTGTTGGCCAAACTGGCATCAGAATAGGATAAAGTCGACGTTTCGACCCCAACAATACGTAGGTTGCTTTAATCCTTACAAAGGGGCCTTCCTCAGGACTGCGTACGGGGCATCGTGGGCTACCCTCCACTGGGCAGTCAAAATGGTGTATGTGGGCCTGTAGGCTCCTAATGCAGAGAACGGATAGATAGCACTTTTTAGAGGTTACGGTTTCTTCACTCATAATCTTTTTGAGAACTTCTTAGTTTGAAAGGACCAAGGTAAACATCCAAGGTTCCAATTTACTTATCGGAAATAGGCGCAGTCATGAATTTGTAAAGAGCCTCGGAAGTGCTGAGTTTCTTCAGGGAAGAGTGCATCCGTTCACGTTGTTTTGCACTGGTGCTAGGCAGCTTTTTTTGCACCAGAGCTAGGGGAATCACAGGGGCGCGCCGTATTCTTGTGAATAAGCTGCATCCCTACGTTTTAAAAATTGAGCGTGGCGCTGCCAAATTTGGCATAGCACCGCACACCAACGTTGTTTTGTTAATATGCGCCCTAAAGTCTAGGTTTAAACCTGAAGTCTAAGTTTAGACCTAAAGTCTTAGGGGCAGATTTACAAGCCCCTTGTGCCACTTTTGCATCACTTTTCCCATGTTAAAAGTGACGCAAAAGAGGCGCAAGGGGCTTGTAAATCTGCCTCTTAGTTTAGATCTTCAGTCTATCTTTAATCCTGAAGTTTAACTTTATAACTGAAGTCTAAGTTTAGACTTGAAGTCTAAGTTTAGACCTAAAGTCTAACTCAGAATAAAATTCTAACTTTACTACTTTTCTGTATTCACAAAGGTAAGGTGCTACTAGTAAGTTTACTACTGGTAAAGTTACTAGTAGTAAAGTTACTAGTAGTAAAGGTTCCCAGGAATTGCAGAGGTGCTTCCTCGCCACTACGAACAGCTGTATGTGGCCCAACCCCGCCTGGAGTGCAAATAAATAGCCCCGTTGGTAACAGACATTCCAATGTCCCATCTCAGGGTGGTAGATAGGACAGCACTAGAGTGGGGATTACCTTTGAGGTAATTGAGAGTGCGCTGGCGGAGCTCAATACCCGGAAGACACCGGGGACTGATGGCCACCCATTGGAATTATACAGTAAACTTCGGCGGATACACTCCCACTCATTCAAGACCTACCCCTCAAGGCACTAGCCAATGGCCATTTCCCCCTGATATAGATGTAGTAATCACAGTCGTCCTGCCTAAACCAGGCCGCTCTCACAGCAACTGGCATTAATCAGACCCATCTCCCTTATAAATACGGAGGTCAAATTGTAGGCAAAACTCCTGGCCATGAGGTTGGTTGAAGTCATACCCCATCTGGTGCACCCGGACCAATGCAGCTTCATCCCACGCAGGAGCACTAGACATTGCATCCGATAGATTCATTTGGCACTGGACTGTATTAGGGATGTGTGGGGTCAGCAGGCCTTCTAGTGCTATATTTCGAAAAGGCATTTGATACTGTCCAGCTGCTCCAGCAACGGTGCGTCCCAGCGCTAAAATGCAACTGTCATAGGCAGACCGGGCGACACACAGAAAGACCAGTTATGCCGGAAAGAGATAGGTTTAAATGGTTTTACGGAAAAGTGCATGGTTTTGGATACTTCTGATACTCACAGGGAGGGAGTTCCAAAGCTTTGGAGCAAGAACGCGGAAGGAGCGCCCTCCTGCCCGTACTCTTTTAACCCGGGGAACAACCGCCAGATGCCGGCCCACTGGAGCGCAGCTGGTGGATGGGTATGTAGGGCATAAGGAGATTAGCCAGAATAACGGGGGATTTGAGATTCATGATTCTATGGGCGATACAAAGAGTTTTAAACTGGATACGTTTCTCCACCAGCAGCCAGTGCAATCTCCGGATAGAGTCAGTAGTGGAACAGGTTCTCGGCAAGCCGAGGAGTGTCTGGGCTGCTGCGTTTTGTGCCATTTGTAGGCAAAGTATCTCTGTTCTGTTGGCCCCAAGGTATAAGGAGCTAGCATAGTCCATCCTGGATGGTATTTTGTCCTGGATGATCACCTGATGGATGGTGGGATCGAAGAAATCCAACAGTGGTTTGAGCTCACGTAGGAGCCCAAAGCGTACCCCCGCTATCGCATTAGTTTGGAACTCAGGCCTGAGTGCGTATTAATGGGGTATTGTCCCATCGATTTTCCATCAAGCGAGTCACCAGGCAGGGTTACCCCGTCTCCCCCCTATTGTTCGCCCTGGCCATTGGGCCCTTGGTGGCTTGGATCTACTACCATGAGCAGGTTTGTGGGTTTGACTGGGGCCTGGTGACGGAGGATCGTACAGCCCTATGTGCCGACGATGTGTTGTTTTTGTCCAGACCAGCGGGCATGGAACCATGGCTCCTATACATTCTGGAAACTTTTGGGGCGGCTTCTGGACTGAGAGTGGACTGGGATAAGTCTTTATTGGTGCCGTTGAGGGGAGACAGTCAGGACGAATGTTGGCAACTCTGGGTCCCGATACATCACCTTAGATTTAAATACCTTGGGATACATATCTCCTGGGAGCCGAGCCGCACCTAGAGCCCTAATCTTGCTCCACTGACATGGCAGATCAAAGAGAATATGACAAAATGGGAAAAGCTCACCCATAATTTTATGGGTAGGATAGCCTTTTTTAAGATGGTGACCCTCCTGAGGCTCCTATATGCCCTTCAGAATTATCCGCAGCACGTCCCAAGGGCATGGTTTAACGCCTTGGCCATCTGGCCCGGTAAACCAACAAGAGTAGCTTTGGGTACATGCGTCCGCTCGGTTTATGATGGCAGATCTCGCCATGGTAGATGTCCGTCTTTACAATGAGGGAGCCCAATTGGTGCATCTCAGTGAATAAATGGGTTGGGGTACCCTGCATACCAGGGTGTGCTGTCTCTTCTAGATCTGAATACAGTGGTGGACATTCCTTATGGCCCCCCCTATCCCAACCTCCCTGCCTGAGATGACCCAGGTGTTTTTTTGGGCATGGAAAGATGCCTTGCACTGGATTGGTTGGGACCGCAAACTCATGCTTGAGACCTCCCTGTGAGATGATAATTGGTTGACATATGTGCCGAAATAGCAAAGCTGTAGGGGCTGGGAAATTGGGGGATGTTTGGGAACACAACCACATTTGAGTGTTTCAGGACCTGCAGGCTGAATTACAAATGCATGCCTCCCAGTCCTTTAGGTACCTCCAGCTCCACCACACACTTCACGAATACCATAAGCAGTTAGATGGAGTCCCCGAATACAGCCCACTTGAGGGGCACTTACTTATGGGCCACCTAGGAAAGGGCGGGATCTCGCAGATCTATAGAATGCTTGTAGTACACTCACAAGACCTGATGATCTCTGTGAAAGAAAAATGGTGAAAATGGGTGGGGAAGATGGATGCGCCTGATTAGTAAGATGCGTGCATGGCTCCCCGGTCCTGGCAATATCAGTAAGGCTCCACCTGGTGCAGTTCAACTATTTACACCAGGCTTACCTCACACCCCTACGGTTATGGAAAGCCGTGACCCTGGATAGTCCTGTGTGCCCCAGGTGCTAAGATCTGAGTGGAGATTTTTACCACATGGTTTGGTCCTGTCCAGTCATAAAAGTATTCAGCTTCCATAGTAAACACGCTTTCCCAGGTAGTACGGATGCGTATCGAGGCACACTCTAGAATTGCACTCCTTAGAATACTGAATGATATGGGAGGGACCAGGTGGGATAGGATGCTGGTGGGGCTGGGAACTGTAGTAGCCAAAAGAGATATTGCTAGACAGTGGAACTCTCCAACAGTCCCATCCTTCACAACTTGGATTAAAGGCATGGACTGGTGTGGCAAACTAGAGGAGGAAATATACACTAAAAGGAGTGGCCCCCGTAAATTTGAGGCCATATGGAGGAAATGGTGGACTTTTTATGGCCAACAGGTCTAGAATTGGACATGTTCCTACTGGAATGCTGACACGTAGTGGGTGGAAAAGCAATGTATGCAAAGTGCGTTACAAGAAGAGCAACTGTATCTTATACTGCTGTTTTCACTAAAATGAAAAAAGGTAGACTTCAGGTTCAAACTTAGACTTTAGGTGTAAACTTAGAGGCTCATTTACAAGTCCTGTGTGCCGCCGGAATGTCACTTTTTGTGACGTTCCGGTGGCGCACATGGCACCCTGCATGACTTTTCATGGCCTTGTAGATATGGAGTGAGGCAACACTGGGCAAGTCGCTGCGTTGCATAACACTACGATGGGGAGGCCTGCCATGGGCGTTATGGTGGGTGTTCCCAAGTACAACCATGGCATTTGGCACATTCCCAGATTTACAACAATCTGTAAACCTGGGAATGTGTCAAAAGCCTACGCCTCCCCGGGGGTTTCGTAGGGGAGGCGTAACAAGGAGAGATAACATTATTTCTCCTTGTTTTTTCTCTTTCTATGTGTCCTGCATAGAAAACTGCCTTCGTTGATTGTTTTTGTGCAGGAAGGTGTCCCATCCTTAACAAAACCAGTAATCCCTACAATGCAGACACCCTTGCACCATGGTGCAAGGGTGGCTGTGTTGGCACATGGGCATGCAATTGATAAATACGGTGCATTCTTGCCCTTTTCTTTTGCCGTACTGCAGCGCAGACGGAAGACTTGAGGCAGTGCCCTCAGGCTAATTATTGTAAATGAGGCCCTTAGGCTTCACGTCTAAACTTCGACTTCAGGCCTAAGTTTACCTTTGTGAATCAGGCCCACAGTGTGAGCTGACTTTGCATTAAATCCTGCAACAAATGAAAGCAGGTGAAAATACTGATCAAAAGGAAAATTGAGAGAGATGAATATGCATAATACATGTAATTTCAATGTAATTCTGCAAATTTATCAAAATTTACCTAAGGGCGTTGTCTGTGCGTAGAAATTTGCACTGGAGTGTGTCACTTGTGAACTCATCTCATGCAAGACATGCTCTCTCTCCTTTACACTGTGGCATAACACTTTGCAGGTTTTCTTACACCAGCATCTCCAGATGACATTGTGAGCACACTACTTCATGAAAATAGGCGTTGCACATTTTTCCACTTTGAGCACTGCAATATTTTAGTAAATCTAGAATCTAGTATCAAACTATTATACACTGAATCTACCATTATTGATAATTTGGCATTGAGACCAGATCTCTCTTTAACGGAGAGGATTCTTTTGTTGTCTGATCAACTCTTTTGGTGGATTAGGTCAATTTATGAATAACTCGAGAGTTCTTCTGATCCATGCAGATCTTTGCGCAGAGTGTCTACTCTGCTGCACTGGAAATTCCGTAAATCAAACACATACATTGCCTGGTGATATGCAGCCTGACCTTACAACCAGGTGCTTTTCACGCAATTTGTACTCTGAAATGCATGTGTCCAAGAATAGATCTTCTAAACATGTTGACCCTAAAATCTGGGGTGTAGTCTTCCCACCAATATTTTAAATTCCAAGCTTGTCCCAACACTGCACTCATCGCCAGGTCCTTCCTACCTAGATGAGGGGCTGGCTTCCCCTTTACCTGGAACTTTGGAAGGGATGAGGGCTGGCTTCCCCTTTACCTAGAACTTTGGAAGAGATGAGGGCTGGCTTCCCCTTTTCCTAGGTTCGGTGGTTGCTCCTTTGCATACTTGGGCCCAAAGCTGTTGAATGCCCCTCTACCTGATTCTCTGAGAAGCTGCATAACTCTGTTTTTCTGAGGAACCTGAAGACCTGGATGTTCTAGCCCTGATCTGCCCTACCTCTACCTAGCACCGGGAAACCCTTTTTGGGTAGCTGAGCGCTTTACAAGATTCTATAATAATAATAATAATACTAATGAGTGAACTTGCACCCTACAACCAGGTTGGTGATAGCCTGGGCTGCCATTCCATTCCTCTGCATCAGGAGTCGTTTAGTGCAGACTCGAGAACATGCACACTTGTATGAATATGAATATCCTTGAGGAAGTAAATACAATGCTGGCGAAGGAACACAGTGGAAATAGATTGACACAAATAATAGATTGTGTGAAGCCTCTGGTGTATGGCATACAGCAGAGGAAGTCACAAGAATATTTTGGCTCCTTTAAACCAGTCAGTTAATATCACACCTTGTCCAGAAACAAAAAGTGAGGAGGGGATGTAGCCTTAAGGCTAGAGCGGTGGACCTCGAAGCTGAGGAACGGGGTTCGAGTCTTGGGAGGGACGCTCAACATCCTGTGATTCTGGGCAAATCACTTAATCTCCCCGTGCCTAACAAAAATGAATGTGTCCATCTGTAACAAAACTGGTGATCATGTAAAGCGCTCTGATACCGGATGTCTCCGGTCTGGTTCGCGCTATATAAAACTCTAAAAAAAAAAAACACCACTGAAGAAAGTATTGGGCCTTGGCAGCAGGCAAAACCAAGAGGAACTTAATCAAATAGTTACTGAGTATGGAAAGCGGCTCCAGGGCCCTTGTGGAAATACAAGCACAAAGCCCTCTCATAAGAAGAAACTAAAAGCGAGAGTACTCTTTTTACATGCACTCCTAACCTGTCTGAAGCTGCAAACAGACCCAAGCGAGTGCGGCAGACTTTGCTATTTATTTCAGACAATATTCTGACAACGAGATTCTGTTACCTCATGTGTGGAGTTTTCCAGGTCTGTGCTTTTCAGTGTTGATTTTCCTTCCATGATTGCTTTTAACATTGCAATGGCTTTAAGCATTTGAGAATCTTACATATCTCCCTAGCTAAATCTGCAGTAAAGTGTATTGTTACTCCTACATGTTGGGATGAGAAAGGGAAAGCTGGCCAACCAATAAAGAAATTAAATTAACTGAAAAGGTGTCCTCCACTCTGTCTGGACTGACTTTGGCAGATCCAGGGCTAGCACTTATTTATCCAGATTATAAAAAAGATTTAGGTCAAACATATTCTGTGAGAGCAGACAGAGGGAGGAGCAGGTCTCTTTTCTGAATTCATTCAGGGAGAAATATATTGTGATTCTCTGATGACCTAGGGGGCTCATTATGATGGCGGGTGGACATAAGTCCGCCCGCCATTATAACGGTGAGGGGACCGCCCGACAGACGTGTGGCAGTCCTACAAGTGCAATTAGGATGTGTCCGCCATACTGGCGGGCGCATCCTGGCCTTTTAACATTGCGGACGGTGCTGCTGGCTGCAGCACGGTCCGCAATGTCAAAAGAGCATGCACAGCATTTTCCTGCACCACGTGACAGGCACCACGTGGTACCTGCCACTTGGTACATGGAACTGCCCCACAGAGGGGGCCCGCAACAGCCCCCAAAGCCAGTCTCCACCTGTCTTTTTGCGGCGGATATCCGCCGCAAAAAGACAGGCGGAAGGGCCTATCATAATCACTACGGTGGTGCGGTGCCGCAATGTTGACCTGGTTCCAGGTTCCGCAAGACGGGCGTAAAAGGTCCGCCTTGCGGAACCGTCTGCTGCGGAACCATTGTGATTCCCACCGCCATCCTAATTTGCCGGTGGGAATTTTCAGTATGATGGTGGAAGGACCTCCGGCCCGGCGGTGGCAGTCCTTCCGCCATCATAATAAGCCCCCTAAGGTCCTCTTTTAGAGATTGGCGGGCAGCCCACCATCCCCCAAGTCTGCAAAGGCGTTAACCTCCAATTCCTGGTGGACTACCGGCTGACATATTTATCGAATCCCACCTGTCTAAAAGAGATCACTATGCATTCACTGAGGGCCATATTCGTAAGCCCCTATCACCACCACAATGTCACTTTCAGTGACGTTGTGGTGGCAATAGGGGCTCACCTTACTTACAAGGCAGCGTTAGCCACTTAACATGGCTTAACGGTGCTTTGTAAATAAGGCACCCTTTCACGCTGTACTTAGCTGAAAGGGGTGGGCAATGGGTGTTGCGGTGGGCGTTCCACTGCAACATGCATTGATTTTGACACTGCCTCCTATTTACAAGGGCAGCGTAAATAGGAGGCAGAGCCAAAATAAAAACCAGGGAAAACCTGGTCTTAAACAGGTGAAATGAGGAAGAATGCTTTGCTTGTCCTTGTTTTTGCTGTTTCCATGTGTGCTACAAATTGCCTATGATTTTTTAAAAATGCCGTTTTGCAACTTCTATGTGTGCTGCATTAAGCAACACACAAAGAAGTTACAAAACAGGAGTTTACGACTGTTTATGTGCAGGAAGTGGGATCATCCTCGACAGGGTGGACAGACTGAGGTACTTACATAATCTCTTGAGCTGTCAGTGTACGGTTTCAGCTGGTGGAGCCTTTGGGTGCACTGTCAGTGGAAACAGGATGGTCTAGCTGACTCTAAATTGAGTGGACAGACCGTCAGTATGGTGGATTGTCAGTGGAGTACCCTGTCCATAAAACTATAAATGAGGGCCTACGTCAGTAAGAACTATGAGTGGGTTAATGCACCAGTGAAACTTGCAGTTTATCGGCTTGAATTCCGGCAGAGGCTGATTTTAGCAGCTAATGTAGCAGAGGCAATGGCTCCACCCAACTAGCGGAGCACAGCCCATCACAAGTAGACAGTGAAGCATGGCAACAGATTTTTCCCGCCAAGATAGCTTCTACAGTCCGCATGGGAAAACTCCATTGTATCAGTTCCATGACGCCTTTGTGCCATATTTCAATTGCCGTTCCCATATGTGGGTAAGGGAAATGTAACTCTGAAGAAAGAGTAAATTTCGAGCAGCCACCCAAGAAATAGTAAGATTGCTGAGAGTTTTATCCCAGCATGTCAGGAACACTTGGCTGCAGTTCGGTGCAGAATCTTTATGGTTTATCTGACAGTCTTGCACGAAGTCAGCTTTGCCAGTATCATGGTGGACAGAATGATTATTGTGAGTGGCCAGTCCATCAGCAATGTCTACACTTCAACAGGAGTGGCTCCTCCATTAGGGCGGAGGAGCATCGCCCCACTGCTTTCCTCGCAGCGTGAGAAGCAGATACATAAAAGGGTATTTTAAATACCATTTTATGTTTCTGCTTCTTGTGCTGCGAGAAAGCAGAATGATATGCCTGGTTGCGGGTGGGCGGGTCGGGGAGGAGTGGCTTGCCCAATGCTGTGGGCCCTGACTGTTTGATCGGCCCTCTGGGGCCAACCAAACCAGTCATGCGCATTCTCCATTTTCTCTATGTAGGCTGCATGGTGGAATCAGAGGATCGCCCACTAAACCTGCCAGAGGAGAAGTGGAAGATGGACCTGCCGTTGCCAGATATTCAAAGTTTATGGCAAGTATCTATGGCTACACTTTGGTCAACAGTGAGATCTGCACTTCTGAGGAGGAACCATCTTTTTACTTTACACAGAGCTCATGGTCCTTGAAGAAGCTGTCTAAGATGGGCAGAAGTAAGAAGAGACAGTGTCCCAAGTGTATGCTGGAAAATGCCGATGACGTCCACTTATTTTGGCAGTGTCCGGTAATCCAACTTTTCTGGCAAGATGTGGGTAATTTCCTGTCAAGGTTATTTGGGGGTAACATAGAGGCAAGCCTTGAACTGGTTACATTTGGGATCCTATCGGGGGAGAGAGAAATCACATGTTGAGGAAAACCCAAGCACAGCTTCTTTTTGTTTTAATAATAATTGCACGCAGGGAAATATGCATGAAATGGGTATCTAACAACGCACTATCTATATGTGAGTGGGTTACGTATGTTAGACACGTGGGTAGGATGGATTGTATCAGCGTCTCTGCAAAAAGAATACAAATATGGGAACCACTGCATGCAAAGGATAAACTGGATTAATCTGGTTAAGGGGGAAACTGCACTGTTACAGCATCCTAAAACTGTCCAATGATTAAGATGCACCTCAATAATGGAGGAAGCTGGCAACGCCGAGCAGAATCGCCCTCACAAATGTATTGAAGGAGGCCCAAACAAACAAGGAGGCTAAGTTAATTGGTATGTTCGGTACACTCTTGATCGCTCCCAGCTTAGATCATGGGCTTGTGTCATGTATGAGGACAAAAAAAAAGAACAACAAAAAATGAATACGTCAGAAATGCAATAGACTATCTGGATAAAGAGCTGGTCGAGCCCCTCGGACAAGAAGATAAGGATTTATTGGACTCTCCCGTTAGATGAGAGGAAATACTATTATCCATGAAATCTCTGACCACTGGTAAAGCAGCCGGTGTAGATGGAATCCCTACAGAGTTTTTTCTTGAATTTGCAGAACAAATGAAAACCATCATGTTACAACTTTTTAAGTCCATACTGCAGGGAGGAAACCCACCACCGTCTTGGTCACTAGCAAAAATTATGATCTTCCTGAAGAAAAAGAGAAATCCGTTGGAAATGGGCTCGTATCGCCCAATAACCTTGATTAATGGAGACTCAAAAATTTACTCCAAACTTTTTGCAGGGCGATTAGCACCTATAATTCATAAAATTGTTTCAGTCCGACAACACGGATTTATCCCCGGCAGATCAACAAGTGACCATATACAAAGAGCTATCTCTTTATTTGACTATGCAGAAACTACAGGAGACCCTATGGCCCTTATTCTTCTGGATGCTGAAAAGGCGTTCAATAGGGTCTCCTGGAAGTTTTTATGGGCAGCAATGTCAGATCGGGGATTAACGAAGGGATTTATTAAAGCTATCCAAGGACTATATGTCAATCCAAGGGCTAACGTCGTGATAAACGGGAGTATGTCCGAGAATTTCATGATCACGAGTGGAACTAGACAGGGGTGTCCCTGCTCGCCTCTCTTATTCGCGATATACATTGATCAATTTATACGCAAACTTGATAGCCATCCTTGTGTGCCATCTATTATGATCAACAATTATGAAACCAAAGTCCTAGCTTACGCAGACGATATAGCTTTAGTTACTACCAACCCTAAGGAGGCAATCAAGATGGTTGAGGAGGAAGCAACACGATTCGGCAAAACTTCCGGTTATAAACTGAATACGGGGAAAACTCAAATAGTTATAAATGACAAAGTGGAGATGGAGGACGATAGAGTTGTGGAACACGCTACTTATTTAGGTGTCAATATAAGCGCCAAAGTAGATAAAATTGTACAGATAAACCTTGACCCACTAATAGGGCGCACCAGAAAAGACTTAGACTGGATAATCTACACTTAACTATTGGTGGCAGGTGCAATCTGATTAAAATGCTGATCCTACCTAAATTTTATACTTCTTTAGAATAATTTGTCTCGAGTTTTCCCCGTATTACTTTAAAAACATCGAATCTCTGTTCTGTAGATTTATTTGGGGATTTAAGAAACCACGAAGGGCACTAAAATGGATTATGCTACCAAAAGAAAGAGGAGGGCTAGCGTTGCCCAACTTTAGGATCTATTATTGGGCAACAGTGGCCAAATACTGTACAAATTTGTTAGATATCGAGCCCAGTAATTGTGCGATCCCGACCCCACAGGAAATGGTTTTAGGAGATAGAAGTAAAGGGTGCTTATGGCGACATATTAATGACAACTTTTTCAAAACAACTAAACTCAAGACCATTTTGGGAATTTGTAAAGTTTGTAGCAATATCCGTAAACTCCTAGGGTTGGGACGCTTCTCATGCTATACTCCAATTAGTGGCAACTCTGATCTCTCTGAGATCTTTCATGATGGTTATATGGGTTAGGGTACAGATAACCCAACTAGGTTGCTTCTATATCGAAAACCGATTGAAAAGTTTCTCAGAGCTACGTAATGACTATAATGTTAGCAATAGGGATTTTTTTAAGTAATTACAGGTCAGGGATTTCTTGTCAAAGAAAATGGGGGGGCGCTGTAAGTTCCAAAATATCGTAGTAATAGATAAACTATGTTCGGAAACCACCCCTAGAATCGGGGAAATATATAAGGACCTTAATAGTACTCTCCTGGATGATCTAGATAAACATCTTACTAGATGGCAGACTAATCTATCCGTACAGCAAGCAACACCGGAGCGAGCGTTAGAGCATGCACAAATTTTGCTCATGTCAACAAAATTGCAAGCTCAATTCTACAAAACATTTTTTGCCCTTTACTACACACCGTATAAAATGGGCAAATGGGCCAGCGGCTCGGGAACTGCTTGTCCACGCTGTTCATTGGTGGCCGCTAATGATATTCACATGTTTGCCACGTGCTCATCACTCATTAATCTTAGGATAGAAGTATCCAATTTCATTTCGGATTTATTTCAGGCAGAAACTACTATCTCCAGTGAAGAAATGATCTTAGGAGTGGCTGCAACTGAGCGCCCAATATACCAACAGGGGCTGATTTTTGTAGCAATCGCAACTCTTAGATTGTGTATAGCCACCGCATGGCTTGATCCTCAACCGCCATCTTTCACACAATGGAGGGCTAGATTACTTGCCATATGTAGCGTGGAGGTGGCCATATATAAGAACAAGGGATCTAGGAAAAAACAAAGAGGTATGATGATTTGGGAACCATTGTTACTCTGGTTAGAAGATCACAGTTAAGGATAATATATTTAAGGGAATAACTCTAAGGAGAAAGCGGATGTGTGAATCTCTTTCTCTTTTTCCTTTTCTTCTTCTCCTTTTTTGTTTCTCTTGGCTATCAAATCTGCACGCTGCGAGAGTCTACTTCTTCAACGTTTATACTAAAGGGGGTTCAACAGAAGGTGTTTCTTGACCTTGGTCTCCTAGGGGGGAGGGGGGGTTTGTATTGTATTGTATTAAAATGTCAAAACGTGAATAAAAACTATTTTTAAAAAAAAGAAATGCAATAATAGGTAGTAGTGCATGAGGATAGATAATATATTGGGCTATGGTCAAAATATAATCAGGTTATCCAATGGCATGTTTTTATTGAGAATTCTATACTAAAGTCCATACACTGTGGCTATGAATGGCTGATACTCAGTCACTGTGCCTTAGATGATCCCTGATAACATGGTGGCAGTTTCTGGTGCTGGGATATCAGAGGCTCGGAATTCCAGATTCCGGCCTGTACCGCTGTATTAAAAAACAGCAAGTATACGTATTTTTCCACTGACTAGAGAATAACTGCCCAGACTCAGAGAAACTAAGTCATTTTATTGACAGTAATCCCAGATTCTAGGGAGAAAATTGCTGACATGTTCTGCCTGCTCTGACCAGTCAGAAAGTGTTTCTGGGAGGGGCATGGGCGTGAGGGAGGCGGTATCGGGCAGGTTTCAGCCTTTCTGGGTAAGCAAGATCTTCGCCCCTCTTACTGCTGCAGTGGTATGGCAGGGCCGGGCTGTGCTGCTGCCCGCAACAGTCCTGAAGCAACATAGAGAGGTTTGGGGTCTCCAAGCTTGGATTGATCTGGTCTGGAGTTTGCAGACCCAACAATTTTGAGCTCAGACACAGAATTGCAGGTGACAGAATTCCAAATGCCACTACTCGTATTCAAGGCCTTATTGTTTACCTTTAATGCATGAAAAAGACTCATGTGATACTGACATGGAGGATACATGGCACATTACTAAGAAGGCAGGTATTATAACTAAACTGAAGTGGCTATCAATTTGTACTTGAAATGAAACGAAACAGGTCATATGGTGTGGGATTTAGCACGGGGAGCTTGCCAAAGGAATGTCTGCTCCCGCTCCATTATCAGATCATTAATAGGTTTTGCAGAAAGTAAGAATCTGTTCGATAATTTAATTGTTCTTTGCAGTGCACACCTATTTCACTATCCATGAGGGCCAAATAAACCAAATACAAGTAGCCCTTCTTGCCTCCATAGGTTGGTACAAGCACGCCTGCCTAAAACACCCAGCTCACAGTCCTTGTTCCATAAATCTTCAAAGAAATTCTTGTAGTTTCATTTAATTTTATTTGTCCCTTAAGGAACTTCTTGCAAAAGTATAGACAAATGCTTCTCATTTCAGTCTGTGGATATTTACTTACAATACTTTTCAAAAGATCAGCAGTGGAAAGGCTTAATTCTATGCATTTTAAAACCGGTGGGCATTCCTAGGCAGAGAAGGTGGGCAGCTACTCTTTGGAGTTCTATGACATTTTTAGGTTGAGCCTGGGCAGCGCATGTGCTCTGCGAGGCATGCTGTATTGGTGTATGGATTTGAAGCTCCGCCCACTCTCTGCCCAAATTTGTCATTGACTTGTGTCATAGTCCTTCATAAATGCTGGCTTCTGATAGGTTAATAGGCGCGTTAGTCCCTCCTTAGTACCTCCTTGTCTTTATTTATAACCTCCGATGAGGACTGGCCCTTTTACTTCGGTTCTTCACGGTATGTCTTATTTAGTTTGAAAGCACTATTTTCTTTAATGTGTTTCTCCTACTGCAGGCACTACATGCTTTCCTGCAACATTCAACGCATTCAGAGCGCCATGTGCCCTTTCACGGGGTGCTTTAACAAAGAAAAGCATTTGTTTGTCAACGTGACAAACAAATGCTTTTTATGGTAAAAGCGATGCATACAGCGCTTTCACTTTAATAGCGGCCGCGGACCTTTCTTTATACACGGCTCATTTAAAGAAAGGGGCGTGGCCTCTATTAACATGACAGCGCAGCATGAGGCGCTTGTAAACAACAAGCATTTGCAATGCAATAGGTCTCGCATTTTAGAAACTTTGACCTATTGGTATTGTAAATGACAATACCATTTATTTTTGCAGTTTTTTTAAACACATAAATAAAAGGCATTGTCATTCACAATGCCAATAGCTCAAAATCTCGCAATTGCGAGACCTGTTGCATTGCAAATGCTGGTTGGTACTTACCACAGGGCCTGAAAAGAGAAATTTGAGTCGTTTTTTCGTTAAGAGCTTGTGCAAGGACATTGAATATGTGACATGATTTTCCTGGAAGGTGTTGAATGTGCTTGTTATCAAACATAGCTGTAGGTATTACTTTACCAGCATTACTGCTGCGTAAAACTACGTTATTTTGCTATTTTGGGGTCATATAAATTGACCAAATTGTGTTCCTGCACATGACTGTGCCAGCTAAGTCGGTGAAGACTTTTACTAAAAATATTTTCAGAAAAAATCCGCTCTGAACTTTTTTTTATAAATAAAATATGCCCTTTGGGTGAAATTGGTAAACTGTTCAGGTAGATTGTTCGCCAACTTCTAGTCTAGATGGTGAAATGTAAGATTTCGCCAGCCACTAACTGTAGGTCAAAATTGATGGATACATTTGAAAGTTTTATATCAACTGAGAAGGCAATTTATTATGTCATTTGCTTACACAAGGTTTCTGGCCTTGAGGGATTACAACACTAGTTTGATAAAACATTAGAAAAAATGATTAGGGTCACAATTGGCCAAATTGAAAGGGTAAGTAAGTCAACAATGGCATTCACGTCAAACACATATCTGCAAAAACAGAAAAGGACCCACTAGATTGCACCTCTTAAATTGTTTATATGACTACTTAACCAAGATGCAAAACTATTTAAAAAAAAAAAAAATTACAAGAGAAGCTATTGCCAAAAATATTAAAGCTAAACTGGCCAGGGTAAGACAGCCACTGCCACAACTACAATAACATTCTAAAAGTAATAGATGTGGGTATAGTAAAATAAAAAGAAGGGATTTTTTGCATCCTCTTAGTGACCTCATTGGACTGATAATGGAATTAAGCTGTTTTATTAACAACACACAGTAATGAGGTGGAAGAGCACATTTCCCATTATGAACTGTTGACACTCCTTTTTTATTGCTGGAAAATGTTGGTGATGGTAACTTCAGAAAGCGCATTGATTCTATATGGAAGTTTAGCAAATTTTAAAGCCTAATTCTTATGTACATTACAAATATATGACAACAAATACAACTCTTTGCATAGAAAACTTTAAGTCCTGGATGCTCTAATGGACAAGTTTCTGGTATTTGATGCCAAATTTCTTAAAAACGGGATATTCAATATTTTTAGCTTCAAGACACCCACTTTAAAGAGAAGATTAAAATAATCAAAAAATTTTAACAGGTGCGGTACTTAGATGTACAGCACACATTTTTTCTCCAATAGTTTTGTTTAATGCAATCTGAAATACCTGCTAGGTTATCCTGGTGTGGTACCGAGTTTAAAGGTCTTTAAATTCAAAAGCTCTTTTGGCTTGTCGTCCTAGTTTTACTATCAGTTGTCCTGATGAAGCTGTCTTGACTTGAGCTCTTCCACGGGTAAACAGTTTCAATCATATGCCAATTTTCGGTCGAGCCTACAAGACAGCGCACCCGTCTGGTTTCGAAAGAGATATTGTGAGCTTACCAAGAACATACAGAGACTTGGATCCTATCTATTACTTGCCTTTCTTGTCACCTTCATTTAGCACCTTCTTACTTGTGTCCCAGCTTGTCAGTCTTGTGTTTGTCCCTGCCATGGAGCATTTCCTCTTTACCAACTCTTTTGACTGGCTGGCTACTACACTTCCACTGCTTGTTTCTCAAGTACTACTGTTTTCTTTTTATTTGAGCTTTTCAGAGAGTGCATGTGTTTTACAGCTGTTTGTAGCTGTATTGATCGCTTACTTATCTCATCTGCACTCCTGTTTGCTCTCTGTCACCTGTGTGTTTCTCCCCCATTACTTTCTCACGTGTGTGCTCCTCTCCTGCCTACTCCGTGTTGCTTTCTCACCTTTTGCTTATCCTCCTCACCCTGCTCTCTATGCTGCGTCTGGATCTGGTGAGGACTGCGGGCAGCAAGTGCTTGATACGTTATTTACATAAGAAAATACTATATATTTTTTGGGTTATCCTCCGTTAGTTATTAGTAAGGAAGGCGGAAGAGAAGCGTTCACCAACAGCATTCTGTTAGTCTTAGGGAGACAAAGAATGCTGTGGTCTGTGGTACATGCCACCCAGGAGTCATAGGTATATGTGTCAGGAGCTGCCATTGAAAGGAAGTGGAAATGCGCTTTAGATGTTGCCGAAATTGATGGCTACTGTGCCGTTACAGACTTCGCTGGGCTGACAGTGGGTGGGGAAATGCTACGTTGTCACTGTAGTTTAATTACATGAATCGCGCATTCTCTCTGGTGTTTGTCCTTGGGGTACTTGCTGACTGGTGCTACACATGGGATCAGGTTTGCCTTTGACAGCAGGGATATTTTAGTGGGGTACATAGTGTAAATTAATGTTGTGGATTGTTTAGTGGGGTACATAGTGTAAATTAATGTTGGCGTGAGGAAACAAAAATCGGACCCTTTGTACATTTAATATTATTGTGTGCATCATGCAGAAGATGAAAAGTAGCAGGAACGGCTTTGATGCCATAGAGGCTAACAGGAAGAACTGTTTTGGGGTGGTCAGTTGAAGATATTGTTTAACATGTTTTAAACTACTACAGTGATATTGGGGAGGGCAGCAGCTTAAAGGCTCTGGGGCAGATTTACAAGAAAGTGATGCATCTGTGAAGATGCGTCACTTTCCCTGCGCAACTTTGAGAAACCCTTGCGCCACTATGGATGCGCCGTATTTACAACACGGCGCAACACGGTGCAAGGATTGACAGATGCGTCAGAAAATCTTTTTTGACGCAAAAGTGATGCATTGCTGGAGTCGTGTTGCAAGCACGACGCAACTCCAGCAATGCAGGGGGAAGCCTATCCTTATTGTGCTGCGTCACTCTTTACGCCTGATTCAAGCAGGTGTAAGAATTTGACGCAGTGGCGTCCTAGAAGTGGCGCAGTGAAATCTTGCAGATTTCAATCCGTCACTTCTACGAGGCTTTTTTGCGTTGGAACACCCACCCTGCATACATTATACCTGACGCAGGTATAATGTGACGCAGTGCTTTACAACGTGACGCATCTCCCCAGATACGTCACGTTGTAAATGGGCCGCATTTTTACGCTGCTGCTGTGTCACAAAAAGTGATGCAACTGCGGCACAAAAATGACGCAAGGAGCTTTTAAATCTGTCCCTCTGTCTTTACTGGTAGGCAGTGGTTAGATGGGGACCGGCCATCAGTCTTTCTGTCGGTGGTGGACAGGGGAGCAGTGGGCGGCAGTCACGGGTTCACAGTGACATCCGAGGGGTGGTTTTAAAGGCATGCGGAAAAGCATAACTGCGGGTTTTGTAGGGGCAAGAGTAGAGTTAATGGATGCGTTAGTAGCAGGTACAAAGGCAGTGGTCTGTGTTTGGAGCTGGTCAACTGAGCAGGATTCGCTTGAAGGTGGGTCATCATGTAGGAGGATGTGTTTGGTGGGCCGGCTGGAGGCAGTGTTATTTAACGTTGCTGGAGGGCACAGCAGCAGTATTTACTGATGTATGTAAATCGCCCGATGAAAGGGCGAATGTGACCAATGGAGGAACCAGAATCCTTTTTTTATGGCTGGGGTGAGCCCCTGTAGTATGGCGGGTCCTGGCCTGAGAGCTCTTGACTGACACAGAGAATGGAGGGCCCCCTCCATGTGCAGGGGGCCCCCCTCAAGTTTTGTTACGCCACTGACCTGACCACCACCATTTTATGGCTCCAGAACTTACCCATCATGGTTCCAAAAGCCCCGCTATCTACAGGCTTTGGGGAGGGGCCATACCTGAGAAATTGGAAGTGTGAGGCAGAAGTGGAAGAAGTTGTTTGACCTACTTACATATATGCCTAACTCATCTTCCTCCCTATGTTCCTCCACATGACCTTTATCGCTGTTCTATACCTGAGTTCAGCTGCGCCTGTGTTTAGTCTGTACAGATTTGCACCCGAGCTACAGCAAGCTCATGTTTAAGGGACTCTTCACCATCAATGCATGCAACAAACAAAACTATGGAGCATCGGCCCGTGAGTATATTTGCACTGGAGGTACGGCCCATAAGTTTAGTGCTACAAAGCGCATGGTAAGCACTTCTTCCCAAGGCGTTCATCAGCTTGCGTTATTACAGTAGGGACATATTGTGGAGGCGTAAACCAATATTCTACAGATGAGTGACAGGAGCACTGATGTCTCAGCGGAGTGATATGCTGAGGATGAGCTTCTTTGGATATGATTAGATTAAATGTTGTATTTTGCCTCCACTGTTCTTTTCTGAATAACTTCTGTGCTCTAACCATTTGCTGTACAAGGGGGAGGAGAGAGAGTCCAGGCTGTGTTGACACATACTGAGTTTGTAAATCATGTATATGAGAACAATTAACTCTGTCCTGGGGAGTGTCTGGGAGTTGCTTTTGTTCCAAATGCTGCTGAATTCGCTGTTATAATGTTTACATTTCATTTCTTGCACTCATTCCAAATAAGCAGGTGCTCTGATTAGTTCCTGTTCCTGGTGGGTAAGTAGGCGGTGTTCTGTTCCCCTGGCAACATAATATTTTGAAGGTGCGATTGTGCGCATGCTCAGAGCCTGCTGATTATGCTGGCTTGATCCATCAACGATGGTACAGCGAGATTCTAGGCGCTGTTTTCTTCTAAATAGAGTCACATGTGTAGATACAATGTTACATATTGTTTCAAGTTTTTTCATGGATAATTAAGGCCTGATGTATATTCACAAACCAGTATTTGCAATTGGAACATCTATTGCTTTGTGACTGGGTTTGCAAATTGTGATGCAACCTTTGCACTAATAGTTTGCATTGAAATTGTATATTCACAGGGGGTCGCACAACGACCTGCCTCACCAATATCAATTAGACAGATCGCAATTTATGAACCTGATGAAGGCCAGCGAATACACGGATAGTGACCTGCAACGGTCAGCAGTTCACCATACCTGCATTTAATTTCTAATTGGGGAAACACTTGAAAAAATAAAATAAAAAAACTGGGTCTATTAAAGGTACAGGTGCTGCTTTTAAAAATATGTTTGTAATTTCACATGGGGTTGCTTTCCCTTTAGGAATCACTATACCCTTGCTTTTGAGTTTCGGTATCTGGTCAGTAGTTTGCATGAGCAATGCATTCAAATCACAGCCGGACTGAGAACGCAAACCAACTCTGGCAATTAAGCAACTAAGTAGGAGCGGCCCGGGGTGCTGGTGGGAGACACAAAAGTAACAAAAGAATGTCCCCTACTGCTCCAAACCTGCCCCAACGCTTCCTGCCCACCGGGAAAAGTTCTGGTGCCCGCTACGGCCAGTCCGGCTCTGATTTCATTGCGACTCCCAAATAAGAGAGGAATGCCTCTTTCATGCCTGGCCTATTTGCAATTCATAATTAGTCACAAAACCCATTTTTCGAGTGAGAAATATTTTCTGACCCATAAAAGGAGGTTTGTACATAACAAAAGACTCTTTTGCAATCACAAAGCCTATTTTATAGCAGTTCGCAGGCTTTGCAATAGCATATATTTTTGAACTTGAGGCCTTATGTGATCTTGAGAGTACCTATGCATGGGGAATTTGGGTGGGTGGACAGGGAGAAACTAAGGGCCAGATTTATCATTGTATTCCTTCTGTCACGCATGGTGTCGCAAGGGCAAGGCAATACTTAAGTCAGATTTACCAAGCAACGCAAGGTCATCTTGCATGGCGTTTCATTGCTTGGTAAATCGGGAGCGACATCAAGGCAGTGCAAGTTGCTTCAATGCGTTACTCGGCCCTGCAAAGACATTTCATGGGTGGAGCTTGGGTGTTCCAATGCATCCACCCATGTATTTTGGCGCATTTCCAGATTTACAAAAACTGGTGAACCTGGGAGTGTGTCAAAATGCTGCTCCTTCCCAGCGTAAACACAAAGAGGAGAAATATCTTTAGAAAGAGCAAAAAGCCTCCACAAAACAGTCCTGCCTGCATTGCTGCTAGGTGCCAGACAGCAAATTACGCGCCTGCGCAGGCAGAGAGCAGGAATGCACAATATATTGGTAAATATGGCACATTCCTGCCCTCTCTCTTTAAGGCAGCGCAGCCACTTTTCTTGATAAATCTGGCCCTAAGTCCTATATTGTTCTATAGACTACTGTATCTGGGATCTGAGTGTTCTGTAGGGGGGCACGTGGTTATTTGTACTACAAAGATTAGGTTACACCGAAGAATGTTGGAGCATGTTTGGATTCATTGCAGTGTGGACATTTTCTAGGTGTGCAGTATTAATGAATTTAGATCCAGTGCGGCTGGCACGAATCTGGAATGAAGGAGTGGGGGCGAGGAGGTCGGGTTGAAAAAAAGAAAAAGACACTTACTGCCTCGCCGCTCTCTTCCACATCGTCTCTACTCCGCGTCAGTCGAAAAAGAAGCAACCAGGCTCCCCTGAGCCAATCACAACGCTCGCCTTAACAGAGGATCCACCACTGTATGATCACCAATAGAGTGCTAAACCAAGTTATTTGCTCGGCAGTTGATTGTTCTTCTAATTGCTGACTAAAATGCAGTGCACTTCCAATGTTGAACTACCACTGCTATTTAATAGATTTTTTCTGGTTTTAAGTGTTTCAGGCTGTTAATCTATTTTGATCAGGTAGGAAAAAAGGATTTGTCAGAGGATAGATTTATTAATCTTCTTCCATGATACCTCTCATTGAACCTCTATTTTTACCATGTACTACATCCACACATTTAAGAAATACTTTTCAAATGCAACTGTGTATATGAGATGTTCTTTACCAATCACCAATCAATGAATACATAAAATCTAAATGTAAGTTTTTTATAGTACATTCAAGAATTTGACCTCCACCATTTATTTCCACATTAAAATATATACTTATAGAACACTCTTCAAATCATGCTTTTTGTTAGGCATGCCACCAGTGTGAGATTTATTGAAACATGTGATTGATTATTGTAACACAAGATTTATTAATTCATAGTGTGCAGTCCAACATGTTTCCAAAGGGCATGCGGCTAATTGGTAAAGAGGTTGTAGCTGTGCTCTGTGGTGATGACCCGTACACAGGATAGGTAGAAACTCGGCTTTATTCATTTGAAGACAGACACAGAGAACGTGGTCCCACCATCGCCAGCCACATTACAAATTGCCGTTGGTGGAATCCACGCACACAGCAGACAATCAAAAGGAACACTGAGTATTTCATGAACAAGGGAGTAAGAAGCACTGCTAAAAGCAAGTGCCACGTTACAACACACTCCCCACCCTTCTACCCAAAAGCAATGAAGGAAAAGGAAGAAAACAGGAGAAAGTACAAAACAAAAAGAAGGAAAGAAGCACCAAAGCAGAAGAAAAGAAACAGAAATTAAGTCTGAACAAAATCCTCCAAATAACGAGGAGGTCTGCGTAACATGGGAGGATGGGGAACACTGTCGCTAACATCAGAAGACAGATCAAAGCAAATGAACTGGAGGTATCCCCTGAACCTGTCTCCCTGGAGCCCAGAGGAGGACAATTCTGCATCACTTATCAACATAAAAAAATTGAGATGATCACCAGAATGTACAGAGATAGGTTCATGGACCAAAGAATCAACACCCACCCCTCTGCGTTACAAAGCAATCGTGTGCTTGTTCCACTTGTTGCCATTGTAAAGAAGCACATAACTGTCAAACACCTGCTTGACCTTAAAAGGGCCCCAAAACTTAGATAAACCTTTGCAAGGTCTGCCATGTCTCACTTTGACCTAATCTCCTACATGAACGCCACCACGGTCCACTTTGTTGTTCTCTACCTGAAAGGCTGTGGGCTTGGGAGAGACCAACCAAGAAGGTAGAAGTTTGGTGCCTGGCTTCCTTCCACGCATTCTTTCAAACGGGGTGGAACCAGTGGCAGAATTGATAGTTGTGCGATGAGCCCAAACCATCTTGCAGACTATCACACCAACCTTACCACGCTGAATGGCCATGGAAATGGTACCCTTTACCAGCCGGTTGGCACGCTCCACCATACCATTGGCTTGGGGGTTGTAGAGCGCCGTGAGGTGATGAACAATAACACACTTAGCCAAGAAATCTCTCATCACATGTGAAACCAGCAGGGTACCATTGTTCATGATCAGGATGCGGGGAAGACCCTCGTCATGAAAAATGGCCCTAAGTTGCTCAATTGTGCTCTTCGTGGTGATATTGGACATAAACTTGACAATGAGCCATTTAGAATGAATGTCAAAAGCATTTTTCAAATTGTCCTTCACACCATGCATAGGCCCAATGAAATCAAGACAAACAGTACCCCAAGGAACCCCGGGGTCATCAATGTGACACCGGGTGGCATGATAACCAGTCTTGAGCCTCTTCTCACTCTCCCTGCATACCTCACACTCAACAACCCAAGAGTGTTCGTCCATACCGGGCAACCAGAAATACTCATGACTTTTTTTCAAAGTCTGACCGAGGTGCCCTTCATGTGCAAGTCCAATAATCCTGGAACTCAAACCCACAGGAGGCACAAACTTATCATTCCTCATAAGAACTTTCCCACTGCTCATACTCAGCTCATCCAGGATCTTCACACACGGTCTCACAGAGGGAGCCAGAGTGCTCTCCCTACGCTCACCCTGAACCAACATTTTTCCAACACATTTAAGAGTATCATCCAAATCCATAAAATGACTCCAATCTTCAGACGAGAAAACAGAAGCAACACACCCCTCAACATCACACAAAGAGGCCACAGCACCATCAGACTCACCATACGCCCCTGAGTCAACATCACGCGTGACCTTAAGAGATAGACGAGAAAGGCAGTCAGCTTGAGCATTCTTCCACCCAGGAATGTGTGAGACACGGTACCGATATTCTTGGAGTCTAGAAGCAAGTCTGGCAAGCCTTGCAGAGCCTTTACCAGCACCACCAGGAATCAGAACTTTGACCAAGGGTTTGTTATCTGTATAAATACAAAAGTCAACACCCCACAAAAAGGTCCTACGGTGCTCAACCGACCAAGCAGCTGCCAGAGCCTCATGTTCAATGGCTGAATAATTGCTCTCGCAATCGGACAGATAGCGCGAGGCAAAAGCCACAGTTCTTTCACCACCCATGTGCATTTGGGAAAGCACAGCACCAAGACCGCAAGTACTTGCATCAACAGTCAAGAAGGTTTTTAAAAGAGTATCGAAGGTAGCCGGGACGTTTGCTTCGCAGATATCCTTCCTAATATGATCAAAAGCTTTTTACTGGGCATCACCCCAAACAAAGGAACACCCCTTCCTCAACAGGGTCCTGATAGCTTCAATTTTAGAGGCAACGCGTTTTACAAATTTTGAATAGTACTCTATCAGTTCCATTAAGGACCTCAATTGATCTTTGTCACACTTAACGGGGGTACATCTAATAGCCTCCAAAAGATCTAACTTAGGCCGGATGCCCAGCCCAGAGATGGTATGTCCCAGGTATTCAATCTCCTCCACATGAAAGTTACACTTTTCCCTCCTGAGTGTGAGGTCAGCCTCCCTTAGCCTGCATAGAACCTCCCTCAACGTCTTGTGTTCCACCACAGACCCACCAAAAACCAGGATGTCATCTTGGAAGAACTTTACCTTATCCAAGCCCTTGAAAATTTCAGACATGGTGCGCTGAAAGACACTGGCAGTGGATGATAGGCCGAGAGGTTTCCTCGTTAAACGAAAGATACCTTCCATGTTTATAAAGGCCGTGAGATTTTTTGAGTCATCGTGAAGTTTGATTTGGTGGTAAGCACTCTTCAGATCAAGTTTTGAAAAGCACTTACCACCCTGCAACAAAAGCAACAATTTGTTGATGTTAGGGAGGGAAAGGTGTCGGCAAACACATGTTGAATTAAGCTGCGATGGTCCACACAGAACCTGACCTTGCCATCACTCTTGTTTGTGATGATAACAGGAGAGACTCACTCCGACACCTCTACAGGTTCAATTACCCCTTCTTCAAGCATGTCATTCAATAATTTCTTCACGTCATCCATGACCACAACAGGAACCCATCTTAACTTGTGTTTCACCAGAATGGTGCCCTCCTGTAACACAATTTTATGAGTGTACCCCTTCAAAACACCCAAGTTTTTTTGAAAACATCATCCATTTCTGCGAGGATACTGCCTGTTGCAGACACATCAGGCACACACAAAACATGACCAGTAGCAGGTGGATCGATAACTATGTGAAGATCAAATTGGTGTCTCCAATCCAAGATGGGTGGGCCATCTTCTGCCACAGATATTCCCTTCAACCTGTCCGGATTTAAACACAATGGAAGCAGAAAAGAAACCTAAAACAACAATTCTCTACCTCTGATAACCCCTAGGGTCAATGTCCTTAGAAAAAGTAAGACCTGGGGCCACTCCTTCTCCCACATCCACTTAGGCACAATGGTATACAAAGAACCACAGTCAACCATTAACTCCACTTATTTGCCTAAGATAACAAAGGCCGCTTTGGGGCGGCTCTTCCTCTCCAGGCCCTTAGTGTCCGGCACAACCATTAAGACATGGTCCTCACAATCTCCGTCGATACTGAAATCCTCCGTAACAGCAACCCTGGATTTACTGAAGTCTTTGCACATGCAGGCATAGTGACCTTTGCGCCCACATTTCCTGTAGTCTTGTTTAGAAGAAAAACACCACTTTGAATCACTGGAGTGGAACAAGCTGCCACATTTAGAACATCCTTTGGACTTAGACGATTTTTGTGGCTTAAGATTAAACTTATTGCTGAAAGTTTAGCTGGGTTCTCTTTTCCCAATGGCTGCAACAGCTCCTTCCGAACTCTCCACCTTGCTTATCTCTTTCATGCATCGCTCGGACTCCTCAACAACTTTCGCAATAGAAATGGCATCCTTCAAGGACGGATTCTTCACTGCCCAAAGATGTTCCTGAGCACTTTGTCGACAGCTCCCTTAGTACTGAATAAATTCATCAAGGGACTCACTAGGTTTTTGTGGCCTAGTGTAGAATTTGTAACTGGACATGACTATATTCTCCTCTTTAGCAAACCTCTTCTCAAGACGAAGTTTGGCTTCTGTAAAAACATCCTCAACGGGGTTACTGTCATTACCTAACATTTGAGGTGAGTACTTGAAGATACGATATGCTTCCTTAGTAATGGTGCCTAGGAACAAAGGGGCTTATTTATGGGCCCTTGCGTCACTTTTGCGTCGCCGGTGCGTCACTTTTTGTGACGCACCAGTGGTGTAAAAATGTGCCATGTCGCACCATATTTACAAAGTGACGCATCTAGGTAGATACGTCACTTTGTAAACCCCTGTGCCACATTATACCTGCACCAGGTATAATGTATGCAGGGGGGTGTTCCGGCACAAAAAAGGGTCATAGAAGTGATGCAGTGAAATCTATGAGATTTCACTGCGCCACTTCTAGGATGCAAATGCGTCAATATCTTATGCCTGCCTCACGGCACATTTAACAAGGGACTTGCCCATGTGTAAATGACCCATTGCTAGAGTTGCGTCACTTTTGTGACACACTCCAGCAATGTGTCATTTTTGCGCCTATAGATACGTCAGAGATACTGACGTATCTGTAACTCCTTGTGACATGATGCATCATACTGTAAATATGACGCATCATTGTTATCGCAAGGAGGGCGCAATGAAAAGTGACGCATCGCTGTTTTCACGCAGCGATGCGTCACTTTTCATAAATGAGGCCCTAAGCATTCTTCCTTTCAGATGAGAATTCAAGGTTATGATAAAATTGTCAAATAAATCAATCCATTCTTCCAAAAGCATTGTTGGTTGACCAGCTTGAGAGAGGAAAGGCAGTGGAATGACAATAGCAGAAAACAGCCATGTTGGGAGGGCTAAAAGTGTAAAAACGCTGAAAATCTTGATCAAAATTAGGGAATTGCTTTAACTGTAATATGGTAAAAGCAGAAGAAACTGTATAATCAAAAATGTTGCAAAGTCAAGCTGGGCCAGCAGGGGGCAAGTAACAAAAAACAGACTTCAAATGAGAGGGGGACTTTCCTCTAAACGATCATGTGATGCAAGGCAGGAGTGACCGAGTGAGCAAGACTGCAGTGAGCAAGCAGTGGTGGTGAAAGTTGCCGTTCTGGACGATCGTCCACAGGTAAGGCGAAAACTAAAAACCAACAAAAAAAGTTTCATTGACAGCGTGAACATATGATGCCCCCAACGTCTGTCCACCGTTGCGGCCAGTGCTGGAGTGTCCCGCGCTCCCGAAGCCTATGAGGGATCCTAATGCCAACGAGTACTTCTACCACTGTCTGCACACTTACTCCGCAAGTGGGGAGCGAGAACAGGCACTCTTAGACCGGGAACAGCCTACGCAGGGCAAACGCAGCTGAAGGTTCCTCTCCGCAAGCAGGGAGAGAGAACAGGCACCTTTATGCCAGAAAAGGCCTTCGCAGGGCAAACACAGCCGAAGGTGAAAACAAAGTGTAGGACCGGGGGTCACCAGGCCCTATGGGGGTAGCGTGGCGCGAGCAGGTAGGCAACCAAAGGCTTACGTGTAAAGTGACCATACAGCACACACATCCACTGAGACAGGAAACGCACGCAATAATTGACACCACAACCGTAGGTTGAATAAAACCAATCAGTTTTATCTCGTTCAACATTAGGATCAAAAGCAGTGCGTTAAAAATAAATTTGGCAGGTCATTAACACATCGAAACCTGGCCTGGAATCAAAGCGCAGCACATAGCAAATCCATAGCGCTTTGAATATGGCAGTTTAACATAGCGCTGCACATAGCAATTCAATAGCGCGTTAAAACATGGCATTTAACATAGCGCTGCACATAGCAATTCAATAGCGCTTTAAATATGGCAGTTTAACATAGCGCTGCATATAGCAATTCAATAGTGCGTTAAAACATGGCATTTAACATAGCGCTGCACATAGCATTTCAATAGCGCTTGAAAACATTACATTCCAGCCTAGGGCTACACATAGCACATCAATAGCACTTCAAATAGAGCATTTCAACATAGCGCTGCACATAGCAAATCATAGCGCCTCAAACATGGCATTTTAAACAAAGCGCTGCCCATAGCACATCAATAGTGCTTCAAAACTGGCATCTAAACGTAGCACTGCACATATCAATTTAATAGCGCTTCAAACAGGGCACTTGCTCAGGGCAGTTCATGGGGCATGAGACCTGGCATTTAAGTATGGCATTTACACATGGCAGATCACGACAGCGCTAAACCTCACATCTCTCTGAAGCGCTAACTATGTTCTTCTTCAAAGCGCCACACAGAACTAGAGGTCCAGATATTTCAGTGGGGCTTTAACCCTGACATTCAAGCAGAGCGCGGAGTTAGCGCCTTGACCTCTGTCCGTTAACTTCTGGCAGTCGGAGGCCGGGGTTTGGTCCTCGAGTCGGCCCGAGGCCTTCTGCCTGGCGGGGGTGAACAGACTCCTCTATCCCCCAGGCTATAACTCAAGCGCGGTGGCCGTCGTCGACCGGGGTCAGGCCCTGTTCGGAGCCAAACGACTTGACGGTGGATCTCCCCTGGGGGAGGGGCGTGCTCCGGGCTTCACGTGGGCCTCCCGCCCTCTTCCCCGGGGGTTACCTTTTTCTTCGGCCTCAGCTAGGCCCTTGCGCCGGTCCCACCGTTGAGAGGGGCTCCCTCCTTCACTCGAGCCTTCGGCATGGGAGGCGCGCCCGCAGCCGCCAATCCCCGCACGGCCTGCGGGCGCGCGGCCTCCACAATCACTCCCCAGACAGCAGGGGCGGCGGTTAGCAGTCCGCCCCCGTCAAGTGATGTTGGACGACGGCTTCAAGGCCGATCGAGGCCCTCACGGAGTAGCTTCTGGCCTAACGAGGCCTTCGCGGTGATTCTGGCGGCCCTCTCCTTGCGGAGGGCCGCGTAGCAGAGGCGGCGACCACAGCGGCGGGGCCCCGGTCTTCCCCACGGGCCCCCAGAGGTAACGGGGATCGTCGCCCTGGCCATGGGCCGCAGCGGTGAGCGATTCCTTTTCAGGGTCCCCGACGGGGGTGGCAGAAATTAAGGGCTGGCCTCTAGCCTGGGGGGTGGCGATTTATTCGGCGCCCAGCGCCCCCTTTCTCCCACAATGATGCCCTAGCTCAGGGCAGGTAGGCTGGGAGGCGGCAGGCCACACGCCAGTGGCAGAACAAGTTAGAGGGGGCCCGGCAGCTGGGATTGCAGCACTCACCAGCAGAGCACAGTCCAGTAAAATGTAGCGCCCACCAATTTTAGTGCTCTCCTTCCGCAGGCAGCTGGAATATCGCGCTCTCTTTCCGCCGGGACTACAGTCAGGGTCCCACGAGGCGCTTGCTGGTTCCTGCGCTCTTGAGGGGGGGGGGGGGGGTTGAGTTGGTGGCTGACGGCAGACTAAGTAGTCTCTGCCGGCCGTCCCTGGGTTCTCCTCCCGCCGGGCCAGATCAGTGGGTTAGTTCAGGATCCCTCACTCAACTTAAAAGGCAGCGCCTAGGCCCTGTCACTTCCAGTGGCATAGGTCCCTGTCTAGGCCCTACTGCCTAAAACTCCTGCGGAGGTTCCTCCAGGTCAGCATCGCCCCAACTATAGTTTCTCCTCGCCCTGTGGACAGTGGAGGGGTGTAGGTAAGCTCAGGGCCCAGCACACAGGCCCATATGGCGTAACCCCTGGCACTAGGTCCCCTCTCTCTCAGGTCCACCCTCTGACTGAGCACATGGCAGCCCAGCTCCGCCCTTTATACGCCCCTCAACCCACCTACCAGACAGTGCCAGACGCTTCTAGAAGCGTCTGGGGGAACTGGTTCTAACTGGCCTAGGGGGAGGGGTAGAGCACCCTGTGTGCCAGGCTTCCCTCCAAAAGCTGGGGTTACTGGCAAATAACCACTAGACTGTTAACCCAGCTCAGTCAGACGGCACAACCACACAGCCATGGCATCCATTTTAACAGCTCAGGTTTAAAGTGGGGAAACTCAGTCTGCGTGCACCATCGCACAGCATTCAATCTTCGCATTTATTTAACATGGAGTTTCCCATCAAAGCGAAAAAATTCCAGGAAAAGGGCCAAGTCCAACACAAAGTGTCATGGGAGGCCTGAGATACGGAGCGAGCGCAAGAGATACGCTATCATCAAGTCGGCTTCTCACCTCAATACGGCAGTGTGACGGCCCCTTTCAAAGTTCGCCTCGGCAACTCCCCAGCCACAAACTGCTCACGGGACACGCTGTGTGACTCTGATGCTGAGTTCTTACAAAGACACCACATGTGGCTGGCAAGCGTCGCCAGAAATGTGGTGATAACTCATACACAGGATATGTAGAAACTCGGCTTTATTCATTTGAAGACATAAGACAGACAGCGTGGTCCCACCATTGCCAGCCAAATTACAATCTGACGTTGGTGGATTCCACACACGCTTTAGACAATCAAAAGGGAGTAAGAAGCACTGCTAAAAGCAAGTGCCACATTACAAAATGCTCCTCATGAGAATTCTGGTTGTCTTGGGCTGAAAACAAGAAGGGGGAGGGAAATGTTGGCTCTGGTTACTGGAATATATTCTCAGCACTATTGTTTATCCTGAGGTTGGTTCAAATGCCTATGGGCCCAATTCCCACAGAAAGTCGAAAATTTACTGGTGGAGATCTCAATGTATTTTTCCAACTTTCTGCAATTCACAAACATTCAAAGAAGTTTGCTTGGAAAGCTGTGACATGTGCAGGGCCTTCTCCTGCTGGATAATGATGGTCTGTGCTGCCAACTCCTACGGATGCACTTTGTCATGGTCCTCTCTCCACTTCTTCAAGGCACTGCGCCTTTGATTGTTCATTACCTTTTATAGGACCTCCCTTGATTTATATATTTGAAGCCTCAGACATGTTATTATCGACCTCAACCCTTTACCCTATATGAACCCCAATCCTATATGATCTATCTGAAAAGCCAACGTCCTCAACTTGTTATATATTGGATAAAGCACTCCCTGTGGTATATTATAAGGCCTTTGCAAGACACAGAGGAGATCCATGACCAATAGAGGAACTGGTCGACCGCTGAGTTCCTTTTTAAGGTTATGGAACTCCTAGGATACTTGCAATATCCTTATCATGTATGACAGGGGGTACGTTATTCCTTATACTTTATGGTCACACCATCACCTTTCCCACACACCGCTTAAATCCTTGGGGCATAGCACTTTCATCTGAAAGAGGAGAGCATGATTGCCACCATGAAGAATAAAAATATACTCTCTAGCACAAAAATTAACGCACCAATAAAGCTCTTAGATAGTCGTTGCAAAAAAGGTATTAGAAGCAGTTCAATACAAGTCAAAGTTAAAAAAAGGCACAGTAGAAACATACAGAAAGATTTTAACATTTCCATAATTATTGTAGGAGTGCGAAAAATAAACCTATTGCCATAAATATCTGCATTCTGCTTGTCAGCGTACAGCTCGAAAAAACAAAGCGAAAGAAAAGCAACAATTTGTTTTCTTTAATTATGGCCCATAACCTGATATGCTTTTCCCTTTGGCTGCTGGCTCTGCCAGTAAGAATTGTGACATCAGAACTCAACTGTAATGTATTATTATCTGTATACTTTAATCTGTGACTTGGTGCATCACAAGTCACCGATTAAAAAGAAATTAGAGACAGGTTTTCTATACAGGAATTGCAGAATCTCATGTGAAATACATGTTATGGATTCTGCAGTACCTATATAAAAATCTGCTTCAAACATCTTTATAGTTGGTGACTTTTGTTGCACCCAGTATCGATTATAAAGAAATCACACCAGCTAGAGCTTACTTGGACTTATTGCTGACCATTGGTTGGCATTCCTGTAACATTCATTTGCTAGCTTCTTATTTCCACATTTCTGCTTCTCATCTTGTGCTTGTCTGTCCCCTGGAGCATAGCTTTTTTTACCATTGCTCTGATTGGCTTTGTTTCCAACCTTCCACTGCTGACTTTTTACAAACTAGGGGGCATATTATCAAGAACGGCTTTAAAATTATCGCCGCTTTAGCGGCAGGAAACTGCCGCTAAAGCGGCGATAAGGGGCTTGATAATATGCCCTTGAGAATTCCGATAGAAGCCCTTGTTCTGGTGTGAACCTGGGCTTCTATTGGAATTCTCTAGAGCATATTATCAAGCCCATTATTGCCGCTTTAGCAGGAGTTTCCCGCCGCTAAAGCGGCAATAATTTTAACGCCGTGCTTGATAATATGCCCCCATATTTTTCTTTTAGTTTAGGCACTCCATGTTAGTGCATGTGTTTTCCAGTTTGTCCCTCATGTGCTTCTCTCCACACCATGATCCGTTTTGCTCTTCTCGCCCATGTGCTTCTTTCCCTCCCACACTACGCATTGCTCTCTGTTTGCTAGTGTGTGCTTCTCCCAGTCCTATGTATTGCTCCCCCATTTTCTAAATTGCATAACCCCACCGCTACCCCACCTGCTCCTCCATTGAAAGAATAAAAAAAAAATGCTTTCATGCTATTTTTTTTTACAGATCAATCTCGGGTCAGTAAATTAAAAGATTGAAAAAAGGCACCCTCGTAATTTTGTAGGTGTGGCCGTGCGCTCACCTAGAAAATTATGCATCTGTATCTGGTGTTTCATCACACCTTTTTTCCTGTTTTATTAGCCATGCTGCACAACATCGGTGATGCTGTATTACATCACCTGAAACCATTGGCATAACAAATAGGTCCGAAAGACAACACGTGTTGGCTTAGCTAATTCTTGTTTCTTCAAGGTGTGGGTGGTAAACTTTGCTCTGCCGGCAGAGTTTTGTCACTCGGCGTTCCGCTTGAAGCGCAGAATTCGGCAAAACACTCCACCTCCCGCCACCACGTAGCTGAGGTTACCACCCACAGCCGTAGTTTGTCTGTTGTTATTTTATTTGACAGCAGCATAGAAAATTGAGGTGCTGAGGTGCTGGGGGGCAGGGGGCATGCGCAGAGCTGCGACGGGGGCTCGTAGTCGCAGACCCTACCTGCAGGTTTCACTTTCTATTCTGAACTGCCTCTGTCTTGCTTGACTGGTGCGCGTGCTCCGTGTCTCAGAGCTGCAGGCCAAGCAGACCAAGGTAATCCAGAGGCTAGCTGCAGGGGGCAGCGGGAGAGCGTCATCGACCTCGAGGAGCTGCAGCCAGGGAGAAGGTCTCCGAGAGGTTCCACTGTCCTGAACCTGACAGGTAGGTGGCGAGTGCCAGGGGTCAGGGGGCCCTTGTGACGACTTCTGCTGGTTCAGCTAGGGGTACTAGGTGGACTCATGCGGTGTTGTCTGTTAGTTTTGTTTTTTGCCTCTGCTCAATAGCTTTACCACGCAGAAGGTGAGACCCACGGGAGGCCAATGTTGAGCTTCTCTGCATCATCCCCAGCACCTCTGCTCAGCCTCGGGCAGCAAAAGCCCATCTCCCCCATACCGGTGCCCTGCAATGGCCCCCTATGCCTGGCCTTACCCCGGATTGGCGGCTTAAGTTAGTATAATTA
This sequence comes from Triturus cristatus, assembly GCF_964204655.1. Lineage (NCBI taxonomy): Eukaryota > Metazoa > Chordata > Amphibia > Caudata > Salamandridae > Triturus > Triturus cristatus. Next base: position 1,236,924,144 of record NC_140591.1, on the reverse strand, counting down.
TATAGGGCGGAGAGGAATTTAACTAAATTTTTCTTCAACACAGCGGAATTCCGCGTAGTGAAGCTCCACGAGCTCCGCCCACCCCATATGTTTTCCTTAGGTAGTCTTACATTGAGCATACATGTGTTGTCTCTTTGTCATCTTTATTACCAGTAAATATAAACATCAAAAATGCCTGTGGGAGTCCCACAGGATGATCTGTGTATTTTGGTTACGTAATTTTCCTTATTTCCCATACCTTGTAATAATTTGATTCGTAAAGTGGTATGGTCATGAGTGCATTGCCATTTTCCAATCAGCCAGAGATTTAAAGCACGCCAAGTCTGTGAATATGGTGTCCATTCTAGTCAACAGTGACTACTCGGAGGGAAATCAGTGTGCATGCTCTCTCAAGGAAAACAGATGTTCCCTATCATCCTAGGCAAATTCAATTTCACAAGTCTGCCTTTGGATTTCCACTTCAATGTGTTGGGTTTATGTGGTTGTTTGCTCAAAGATCCTAGCAAAGTTTAGATTGCTATATTGAAGACAGCACTGGGCCACCTTAACATGATACCATGCTACTAGCTTTTCAGTAGGGTCATTACTCGGACCCTGAGTGCAATAAAAATAATTCATGGAGAAATGCAGGTCTGACACCCGGCGTTGGGTTATTGGCCAGCAAACTGTCTTGAATTCTCTGTTTTGACACAGTTCTGGAAAGATTTATCTCTGCTTCTTTGAGCAGAGATCTAGGCAGGCAAGGAATGGATACCTAGATCAAGAGGTTCCTATTCTCAATTTGCCAGAATGATTATATGACATGACAAACATGCATATGATTCAAATGACCTTGTCTGAATCCACTGCGCAAATACATTTTTGGCAACAGAGACAATCTGCCTCATAATTGAGGACATATGGTGGCTCAAAAAAATGTGATTATTGGTTGAGAGGCGGGGATGCCCCACTCAAGCAACAACCACAATCGGTGTCAAAAGTCAGTAAATAATCTGTGCTTAACCTTCTGGGAGCTTGGCACAAAAGCAGTGAGGCTTAACTCAGAGGCGATGTGTAACATATTTATGCAGCACTCAAACAGTAATAACATGACAATACAACACAAGAAAAATCCAAAACCAATTTAGAAAAATAGAGTGAAATTTAATAGATATAATTATACCACAATGGCAAAAATCCAATCAGTAGCACCAAAGATATTGACCGCAATGGACCACTGGTCCGATACAGGGACCAGGTTAGTCCCGATAAAGAGTTACCTTCTCCAGTCTGGTGCGAATAGTTCTGTTCATGTTGGAGAGGCCGCAAGAAGGAGGCTTTGGTGTGACAACAAGGATGAGTGTCGAGGATTAAATCCTCGTTGAGGAAAGTCAGACGCTGTAAGGCACTCAGCGCGCTTAATTTTTAAAAACTCTAACTCTGTCTCTTGGTTTTTATCTCCAGCAGCATCTGCTGTACACTTTTAATAAATTACTTTTTATTAACCCTGCGCCACATGTTAATGCTGACGTTCTCACCCGCTCTTCTATCCCTCCCTGCTGAGCCGTTGCTAATCCGCCACAGCTTGAGCTGCTTGAGCGGAGGGACCTGCCCAGCAGGATTCACTTTACTGACACCGGAAGTGAGTGTCACGCCAACCATCTGGTTAGCATTCCAGACGCCGCTTCCTTCTTTCCCTCTCCTGCCCTGCCTACATAAGCCAGGAAAGGGCACGGACGCACAGCGAAATCCTCGTTGCGGAAGGTCAAACGCTGTAAGGCACTTAGCATGCTTCATTTTAAAAAACTATAACTCTGGGCCCGATTCCGATCTTTCTAGGAAAGCCCTCCATACGACTCCGATCCGGAGGGTTTTCCGAGCGAAACGTGCTCTGGGAGTCTGGATGAGCGAGTTTGATGCTGCCGTAAGGTTACGGACTCGGTTTGCTCGGTCTCCCAATGAACTCAATGGGAGCCCGTGTACAGACGCATATACTCTGGCTCCCATTTAAGAAAAGGGGTGGGTGGGGAAAAGCGTACACTCTGTGGTGGGCACCCCATGGTGCCTGCCACACTGTGCATGCCTGTATCGGGGGGACCCATGGGCACACTCCCGCGACTGATTCATTTGACAGCGAGACCGAGGTGAAGCGGCTGTCCGAATCGTGCATCGTACTCGCTCCGTCGAAAATCGGCTCCATTGCGAGGCACGATTCGGCTATGAACGAGTTGTACAGAGCGTTTCGGGTCCGGAAACGATTTGGTCGGCGCTTACGCGATCTTCGCATCGTACTTAGTCGTTCAGACCTCTGTAAGATTCGGTCGGAGATTAGGGCTACTAATCAGATCCGGCGAAGCCAAATCCGATTCGGAGGCCTTCCGAACAACATCGGAATCGGGCCCTCTGTCTCTTGGTTTTTATCTCCAGCAGCATCTGCTCTAAACTTTTAATAATTACTTTATATTAACCTTGTGCTGTATGTTAATGCTACTGTTCTTACCCGCTCTTCTATCCTTCCCTGCTGAGCTGTCCCAGTTCCGCCACAGCTTGAGTTGCTTGAGCAGAGGGACCTGCCCAGCAGGATTCACTCACTGACACCAGAAGTGAGTGTCATGCAGACCGGCTGGCTAGCGCTCCAGACGCCGCTTCCTTCTTTCCCTCTCCAGCCCTGCCTACATAAGCCAGGAAAGAGCGCGGATGCGCGCAGCAGCACGCCGAATGCGCGGCAAAGGCTGACGGCCGCCGTGACCCCTGCCCGTTTTCCCCTCTACCTCCCTCTCCACAAATAGCCACTGCCAGTAGCCTGTTTTGCCCATATCAATGGCAGTCCAATGTTACTCGAACAAAGAGCTTAAAGCACTAAACAAACTCTCGGCCAACCCTTCAGAAAGTTTTGTGGCAACCTCCTCATTATCATCTCCTTTCAAAGCTGACATGGAAAATGCTCAAATTGAACCCCTCCCTCATTCCATACTGCGATCTACAATCATAGTAGATGGCAACATGGTTGAGCAACCTAAACTCCCCCCTCATTATAGACTCAGCCAAATCTCTCAGAATCACTCTGGAGAAGCATCTGTACATGAAGACTCATATCAGCAATGTGTGTAAGGGAGCCAATCACTTGATGAGGACACTCAGAAATATCAAACCGTTCCTTCCACAAGCTGATTTCAAGCAGGTGGTCCAAGGGCTGGTTTTGCCGAGGTTAGACTATGGCAGCGCTACGCTCTGTGGCCTCCCCAAATATACCCTGGCCCCACTAAGGACATCCCTGAACGCTGAGGCTTGACTGGTTACAGGCACCAAAAGAAATGTGCACATATCCCTAGTCTTAAAATCTCTTAAATGGTTGCCCTACGAAGCTCAAAGTCAGTTAAAGATTGCTGTTCTGATGCACAAAGCCCTCCATCTCAAAACTCCCAGTTACCTAGCACAAAAGCTTGAATTATCCTGTGGTGGTACAGCCTCAAGAAGCGCTAACACTTTCCTCTTGAAACCTCACATCTTCAGAAAAAAGAAAACCGGACACAGAGCCTTATCCGGCGCTGCCACGAAGATATGGAACTCTCTTCCACCGGAAGTACGCAGAATCTCCTCCACAATTGCTTTCAAACTAGAAGCCAAAAGATTCCTAATGAACAAGTTCTTACCTTAATGTGGTTAGGATCAGCGGCTCTAAGCCACTGTTCCTTCAACAGTTAGACCTTCAGTGGATGCTACTCTTCTTTACCTCATCGTGTGCCTTTTTCTTAGCCCGCTATGTACCTGTTATTGTATTACTCTCCTCTGACCCCTTATCCTGTAATTTTGTAATTATGCTTATTTGTTATTCTTACTCAGTGTCGATATTGCATTTAATTACCTACCGTCCATCCTATTGTAAAGCGCTCTGATATCCTTCTGGATCTTGTTCGCGCTATATAAAACGTTATAAATAAATAAATAAACAATTAACACACATTCAATCCCAAAACATGCTCTTTAGATATGGAGTTTGCTTGACTCAGAGAAGCCAGATATATGTTTCATCACCGAAACTTCCTGATGTGGCAACTGCTTTCCCCTCTAAATATCAATTGAACAGACTTGACAGGAATATTAAGAGAGGAGACGGCTTAGCAATTGCCTTCAGGGTTAGTTTGAAGATTAATATACTGGAAACTTTCTCTTGAGAGCATGTTGAACTCTGTATTTTTAAAATTGAAAAAAAAATCCAAGGGAACCTGGAGAGGTGCTCTAGTTTACAGACCCCCGGGACTAAAACTAATTTTACCAATCACCTGATCAAGATTATTTTCCCATATGTATTAGCAGCCAAAAACTTTCTCCTCATCTGTGATTTTAATTTTCATGCAGAACTTCTTTGCGACACAGACACGTACCAACTGATTTAAAGTCTAAATACACTGGGATTACTACAATTAGTGACCGGGCCCACCCACTCCGCTGGCCATACTCTCAACCTCTTGTTCACTAATACATCTGATATTAAAGTGGAGCCCCCATCCCTGTGCTCGGGTTGGGCCACAGTTTACTAAAATTTTCCTTACAGTTAGTCTTTACCTACAACAACACCAACCAGTGAACAGAAATGGAGCAGGTCTTGGAGGAAAGTTAGTCTAGCTACTTTTTCACACCACTTCAGCCCCAGCTCCTCACAATCACTGATAATATAGACCACGCAGTAGACGCCTTTGAGAAGACAATCACAAAGGCCCTTGACATCACCGCATCCCTGGCAAGGGTCAAATCCAAGCTCAAAGTGTCACCTTAGTTTACCAAAGACTTTATAATCTGATAAACTGGCCAGTAGACAAGCCGAACGCAAATGGAGGAACACCAAAAGCACCGAGGACAGACAGTCGTACAAACCCATGTTATAGACCGCCCTCCGGAATTACTTCCTCTTTCCAGCAATTTATTGACCTTGTTTATGACCTATCCAACTCACATTCTAAGTTCTTAGTGTTGGGCGACTTCAATCTTCGACCCTCAGGCTCACAATCACTAGCCTTCAGAGAGATCTGCCAAGCATGTAGCAACATACAGCTAGAGCAGCTGGTGCAGGGTTCTACTCATGTGAAGGGGCATACCCTGGACCTGGTCTTTGCAGACAAGAAGTTGGTTGTTATTAATGAGGTCATGGATCAATGCTGGACAGATCATGCTTTGGTCCTTATGTCTATTTTTGTGTCAGGAGAACAGCGTAGTGGAGATGGCCTGGTTAGGCATAAATTTAGTAGGCAGTGGTCTCATTTGTTAAGGGGGTCAAGTTTACCATCACTACTGCCTACAACATTTGCGGTGGAGGAAACCGTGGATAAAAGCTATGCTGATCTTAGTCAACAAATCCTGACATCACTAGACGAATTGATCCCTCTAAAGAGGGTTAAGAACAAACCTCGGGGACTTAACGCCTGGTTTACTAGCGATCTTAGTCAACAGAAACTCCGCTGTAAACAGGCAGAGCGTGCTTGGAGGAGAGGCTATGGGGAACTGGATCGTGTGGCGTATAGGCAGGCTTTGCAGGAATATAAAGTCCACTTGAGGATGGCCAAGGCAAAGTTTTTGGAAGATTCTCTGACCAAAGCCACTAATAAATCACAGACCCTTTTTAAACTGGTAAATAACCTGGCCAATCCTGCCTGCGCAGCACCAGTGACTGTAGCTTCTCAGGAACTGTGTGACTCCTTGGCCTCTGCGTTTGAGGAAAAAATTAAGTTAATTTTGAGTGGCCTCTCGATTTCGGGCCATGTGGCTTCGGGAAAGCCCTCTCCATTGGAATCTCTTCATTCCCCAAGGGATGAGGAGGTTAAAGAGGAGCGACAGCAACTATTTTGCTTTCCTACCCCTTCCTTGGAGGAATTTTATACACTAGCTAATGGTGTGTCCTCAGGTTCTCCACTTGACCCTTTGCCCCACAAGATATGGAAGGCACTCCAGACAGAATTGCTACCCCCGTTACATACCATATGCTGCCAGTCATTGGCTACAGCTTCGGTCCCTGACAGCTGGAAGTTGGCTATAGTGACACCTTTGTTAAAAAAGCCTTCTTTGGACCCCTTATGTACAGCTAGCTATAGGCCCATCTCGCTGCTACCATTTCCTATAAAAATCCTGGAGAGGCTGGTCACAAGAAATCTATCTAACTTCCTGGAATCCAACTCATGTCTGGACGCAGTCCAATTTGGATTTAGACCAGCGCATGGGACAGAGACCGCCTTGATCACCGTGTTGGATGATCTGCGAACGTGTGTCGACATAGGTAAGGCAGCATTTTTAGTGTTGCTGGACATGTCGGCCGCGTTCGACGCGGTGGATCATGCGGTCCTTTTGGACCGCCTTTAGAGAGCGGGTGTTACTGGCTTGGCGCTGGGCTGGATAAAATCCTATCTTGATAATAGGCAACAAGCGGTTGCATTAACACCTTTTCGCTCAGCTATACGTCAGGTGAAGCAGGGTGTGCCACAGGGATCTGCGATCAGCCCGATCCTTTTTAATCTGTACCTTCGACACCTAATCAGTTTGATAAAATCTTTCGGCATTTCAGTTATAAACTACGCCGATGATACGCAACTGATTTTTTCTTTTGAGGGTAAGGGGGCAGTCTCGAGGGACACTTTTCATCAGTGTATGTCGGAAACTGCAGAATGGCTTCGGTTTAATTCGCTCCAATTTAATGGGGCAAAAACCGAGGTGCTTCACTGCTCCTTGGACCGGCCCTCTCGCCCGTTGCCTGGGGATTTCTGGCCGCCTTCTATTTTAGGCACTGTGACAGCTGCTGAGTCGGCCCGCAATTTGGGGGTCATGTTTGAACCTAGTCTGCAGCTTGACATCTCTGTAAATAAGACCACAGCAACTTGTATGGGCCTACTTCGAGCCCTACGTAAAATCCTGCCATTGCTCCCTTGGGGAGCTCGAGCAGAGGTGGTGCGTAGTAGATTAGACTACCGCAACGCACTGCTTCTAGGGGCTCCTAAGTTTTTGGTAGCTAGGCTGCAGAGGGTTCAAAACATGGCAGCCAAACTGGCCCGAGCCCGACCACGCTCCGCATCATCCTCAGCAGCATTATTTGACCTTTATTGGCTGCCTGTTCAGCAGCGTATTCTTTTCAAGGCCGCATGCATTGTTTTTAGAGCATTGCATGGAATGGGACCTCTGCCACTCCAAAATCTTTTTTCCTGGTATCAGGCTGCTAGACCCCTAAGATCCTCTTCGGCGTCCCTGATAAATGTTCCTAAATTTGTCAGAGTGAGGATGGGTGGCCGCGCTTTTGGCTTTGCAGCAGCTAAGTGGTGGAATACCCTTCCGCTGTCGCTAAGGAGCAAGCAAGATCTTAATTCCTTTAAAAAAGAGTTGAAGACCTTTCTCTTTCCTAGAGCAATGTAGTGTACTAGATCTGATGAACTATTGAAGGTCAAGCGCCAGGATACCCTTGGGGTGGCAGTTGCGCTCAATAAGAATATAATACATACATACGTTACCTAGCTAACATCAAATCAGCCAAAAAGAATACATAAGTAACAGAATCAACAAGGCTGCTAACTCAAAAAGGAATTTACCAGCCTTTCCTCCTGTCGGTCTGAAAATCACTCTTCAAAAGACTGGGAGGACACACTATCCAACTTCTTTGAGGAGAAGATCAACACTATTCATAACTCCTTTCTTAATAATACTATCGAATATCATTACAATGAACCCGATAGTAATATCCTAGAAGAGTTTACCAAACTCACTCAAGACGATGTTAGTATTGCCCTTTCTACGGTCAAATCAGGTTCTCCGTCCAACCCAGTTTCACCTTACATTCTGTCTAGCATTGCCCCATCACTCCTCAAGAGTCTCACTGACCTTTTGAATTTATTCCTAAATCAAGCAACTGTGCCTATAAAATGGAAATCACCCAGGGTCAAACCTATCGTGAAAAAGCCTTCCGCCGACCCCAAAGAACCTAGCATCTATCATCCCATCTCTCTTCTTCCTTACTTTGGAAAGGTATTTGAGTCCTTGGTTAACAAGCAACTCACAACCTTTCTAGAAAGCCACAAATTATTGGACCCTTCTCAATCAGGGTTCAGGGCGGCCCACAGCACCAAAACATCGCCGATAGAGGTAGTCGACAATATAAGACTTGCCCATGACAACAGGCAGTCAGCCATGCTTGTCCTACTAGACGTGTCAGCTGCTTTTGACACCATCTCTCACAGGACATTAGAGCATTGATTGTGGGAGATGGGTGAGAGAGGAACAGCCCTAGACTGGCTTAGGAGCTATCTAACAGACAGAACCTCGACGGTACAACTAGGTACTCTGGTCTCCCATAGCCAGTCGGTTGATAAGGGAGTTCCCCAGAGATCCATTCCAAATCATATACGTTTTAACCTTTATGTGGCACCCCTGGCCAGGGTGTTCAGATCCCATGGGTTCGATACAGTGTCTTTTGCTGATGACACACAACTATTGATCACTCTTGGTCCCAATCCAACTGACACTAGATTCAGATTTAAAAACTGCATGACCCACATTATTATCTGTATGCAAACCAACCACCTTCAACTCAATGCCAGTAAGACAGAGATCATTCTCTTAGGGAAGGCCCATGAATTCTGGTCCAGTGATTAGTGGCCTCAGAATCTTGGCCTCTGTCCTTCTACTAAACTCATGGTTCGTAACCTTGGAGTGAAGATAGACAAGATGTCTATGAAAGATCATGTTAACCATGTAAAAAGTACCTGCTATGGATTAATGCGAAACTTACGTAAGATCTTCCAATGGATCCCAGTGGAATCAAGAAAAATGTTTGTCCAGGGTCCAGTCATTCGGCGACTCGACTATGGAAATGCCCTGATGACCTCCATCAATGAAGAGCTTCTCACCAAACTCCAAGTCTTACAGAACACTGCCCCCAGACTGGTACTAAATCTTCCTGCAAGGTCCCCGTCGGCACCCAGTTTGAAAGCTCTTTATTGGCTTCCCATCAGGAAATGAATTTGTTTTAAGATCATCTGTCTCATACACAAGCCCAGGAATGGCGGTAGATCCTTTACACATCTGGCCCCTGTTTCTTGGAACGAGCTTCCACTGCAGCTGCGAATGGTCATTGATCATAATCCGGTTTGGAAGAGGTTAAAAACCTGGCTCTTCTTACCACTCTTCTTCATCTGTTCATGTCTTTCCCTCCCTTCTCTGTTTTTTTTATTTGTTATTTTAATTAGTTTATTCAGACAGATATACAACAAGCAGATATAGAAACACGCATTGCAAATTACATTACGATTCCGCCATCTAACATGGGGGAACCCACAACAGTAAGCTATGCAGTTCAATCACGGTATACATATGTAAATTGCAAGGATAAAATATGACTTCATTTATATTGGAACAGTCCACAATGTAATGGGCGTTAAGGCTTGAAAACAACATATGTAAGCAGAGCGGGCCTGGGGGTGTTATGTCGCCGGAGCCAAGGAGAGAGGTATCTACAGCCCAACCACCCAAAGCGCCAATACGGGTCATCCTTATCTCAATTGGAAGGGCGGCGTGCATAAAGTGCTGGGAGTGAAGGCAACTATTGGGGTGTATCCTGTGAGCTATCAGCTGTCAATGGCCTAGTGGCTGCAGGGAGGTTTGAGTTGCTTTCCCTGAGCCTTGCACTTACAGCAACGCGAGTCTGGCCGCAGTTTCAATTTATTTAGCTGTAAAGGGGTATGATAATATCTATGTAGGAATTTAAAATGTATAAGTCTCAATTTGTAGTTTGGGGACAAAAACTTAGTTGTGCGCAGCACAATTCCCATTGTCCATCCGTGGGCAGGTCCGCAAGCTCGTTCTTTCAATGCTCCAGAGCCCTCGGGGCAGCCCATGGGGTATTTGTTTGCTTGAGAGTATAGAGCCTGGTGATAAATTTACGAGAGGACAGTGTGATCAGTAAATGTTCTAAGGCTTTCATAAAAGCTGGGAATGTTGGATAGGTAGGGTTTATTGTTTTTCCACGTGGCCCTTACTTGATAGTATAGGAGTAATTCCAGGATTGGCGTCAGTGTACCATCCTGACCAGTTGGCTCCAAGAATGTGCCTTGTGGGTAGAGGTTGCCTAGCGTAGAGATGCCCAGTTTATGGGCACGTTCTATGGCGCCGTTGTCAAGTAAGAAGGGGAATTGTGGGTGGAACGCAAGTGGTGTGGAGGGTGCATATAGCAGTGGGGTACCTGTCCGCTTCCTCAGTCCCTCCCAAGCCCAACGTAAGGTTTCGACTGTGTTTATTTCGTTAGCAGTTCTACGATAGGCTTTATATACAGCTGCGTGCAGTGGGGTGGGGTCAGTTATGTCCCTCTCAGTGGCCACATGAGGCTGAAACTGGATGGGATGTACCCAAAAGTGAAGAAACTGTGCTTGCGCGCTTAGCGCATAATGTTCGAGGTCTGGTGCACCTAGACCCCCTTTCGATAGTGCGCGAGTCAGCAATTCCCAGCTTACCCTGGGTTGGCCACTAGCCCAGGCCATAGCAATCTTGATGGATCGCAGAGATTTAAAAAAGGCCTGAGTTAAAGATATTGGTATATTCACAAAAATATATAATAGTTTAGAGAGGACAATCATTTTAAGTATGGCAATTCTACCCGCAAGCGTTAGAGGTAAAGCAGCCCAGAATTGTGCCTTGCCTTTAAGCCAGTCTAGTAGCTTACCAAAATTCAAGCACCAGATTTGTTGTAAGTCTTTGCTTAGCCACACGCCAAGGTATTTCACTGCGTCATCTGCCCATGTAAGCAGAAATTCCAATGCGGTATCTAGTGGGGCATCTGTGAGAGGCAGGATTGAGGATTTCGACTAGTTGATTTTTATGCCAGACATACCGCCAAAGCGGAGTACCTCTCTGAGTACAGGGTTTAAATTTTCGTCCGGTTTCCGAATGTATAGTGTAATGTCATCAGCATACATTAAAATAATAAGGTTCCTGTCTGTAATAACTAGACCCCGGACAGAGTGATGCTGACGAATTCTAGCGGCCAGTGGTTCCATTGCTACCGTGAAGAGTAGGGGACAGCCCTGCCTGGTTCCGCGGGTGATGGGAAAGGGTTCTGAAATTAAACCATTCGCTTGGAGCCGGACTGTGGCTTTAGTATATAGCAAGCTAATTAATTTGATGAAATTGGGGCTGAATCCCATTCGGGGCAAGATAGTAAACAGGAATGGCCACTCCAAAGAATCAATCGCTTTGGTTGCATCCAGAAATGCTGCAATGGGGGGAGTTTGGGGGTCAATTTGGTGATTTACGGAAAAGAATGTGCACAGGTTGTTGTCAGTCGACCTGCCCCGAATAAAGCCAGATTGATACGGCCTTGCGATGAGTGGCAAGAGCGGCTGTAGTCTGTTGGCGATCAATTTAGCCAAAATGTTGGGATAGACATTAATTAGCGAGAGGGGCCTGTAGGAGTCACCGAGAGTCATCGCCTTATCCGGTTTCAATAGAGAAATAATTACTGCCTCTTGCATGGTCGGCGCGAGCTCTCCAATTTATAATGATTCTTGATAGACATCAAGAAGGCAGGGCAAGTTCCTCCGCATATGTCTTGTAAAATAGTGTAGTCAGTCCATCTAGTCCCGGGGCCTTTCCACTTGGTAGGCCTCTAATCACCTGTGTTATGTCTTCCACTGTAAAAGTTTCGTCTAAATATTCTCTATGGTTCGGGCTGAGCCAAAGCAGCTCGAGGGAGTCTAAATATTCGCCTAAGTCGGGGTTGGGCACTCGTTGCGTGGCAGTGTATAGGGAAGAAAATAATTTAGTTAGGTACACATGAGTTGCCACTTGCCCTCTAATAGGGGAGGAGTTATCGTCAACCAGCTCGACTATGAAGTTAGGTGATGTATGTTGTTTAAGCGCATTTGCCAGGGTCTTACCTGGCCTGTCACCCTCTCCATAACACCATGCCCTAGCATTTTTTCCCGGGGAACCTGGTTACTCTTTCCGCCTCAGTTTCAAGCTCTGAAATTTTGCTCCGTATAGAAGCTAAGTGCTTGGAGTCGCTGAAGTTAAAATACATCAGCTCAAGAGATTTAATATTCTGCTCCAGCTTAGTAAGAGTAGAGCGAATAGATCTAAGTACCCCAGATTGCTTAGAGATATAGGCCCCACTTATTACCGCCTTTGGGCCTCCCATAGCATAGAAGGAGAGTCTACCGATCCCTCATTAGTAGAAAACAATTGCATGATATCCATGCTGATTTCCTCTTTAAATGCTGCATCTAAGAGAGTGTGTTGGGGAAGGCACCAGCTGAATGCGCGAGGAGAGGTGTGTGGAACTCTCCACTGGAGCACAACTGGGGCGTAGTCAGAGAGCGTGCGCGATAGCTGTAGCATGTCAACGGTCCAAGCCGCAACGTCCGTCGTTAAAAGCCAATAGTCCAATGTCGACCAGGCACTGTGATAGGAATTGATGCAGGTACCCTCCCTAGCGTTCGGATGCCTACTGCGCCAGATGTCAGTAAACCTGTGTTCAAGTATGATGTCATTTAACTGTAGTGTTGACTTGAGGTGTGGATTGCGAGGGGTGCCCACCCGGTCCCTGTCGATATTTAGAATGGCATTGAAGTCCCCACCCCAAATTACTGTATAACCTCCCGTAGCCATGATCGTGGCCCATACATTGAGGAAGAATTGTGGGTCATCCACACTTGGACCGTAGATGGCCACCAAGGTGACCTGTGTCATCATGAGGGTGCCCGCTAGGATGACATAGCGCCCTTCGGGGTCTATTTGCGTGTGCGTAGTAGACTAGCTGAGTCCTCTTCTAATCAATATCGAGACCCCCTTGCATAGTTAGAGTATGAAGCCGAATGTATCTCCCCCCAATATCCATGTTTCCGTTTGGGGTCAGTGGCATGCTTCAAATGGGTCTCTTGAAAGAAGCATTTGTTGATATGGTGCCTGCGTAAATATGTATGTATCATCCTTGCCTTACGAAAATCATTGAGCCCTCTCACATTCCACGTAAGGAATCTAGTATCTGTCATGGTTAAGTCGCAAAAATTGAGTGACGTGATTTAGTCTTGGGAAGGGTATATGTGATGCGTCAATGGTGGAGTGAGGAGGCATACCTCTTACTGTCTGTGCTTTACATAAAAGTGAAGGCAACCCTGCGACGTCAGAACTAAAAGTGCTATGCAGTCCATTCAAGTGCAGTGCGATCAACAATCTTGTGTCTGTGAATGCTTTAAACTCCCATTCCCACCCCCGCCCACATCAACCTCCCAATTAGGTTGTGACAGAAAACCCCCATTTCCCCTTGAAGTACCCTCCTCGAACTTCCCCAACAGCAAAATAAGAACATGAGCACATGGGAGATCTCCCTGTGGGGGCCTGGGGCATCAGCTTCTAACCTGCCATGGGTGGGTGGCCAGGCCTTGGCATTAGAGCCGGAATCTGCCTAATACGAGGCTATGGATCAGTGTAATCGTGGACTCAGTAATGCTCATCGCACTCACTAGTATCAGGTGTAATACAGTATTATGATGAGCCTAACCATTAACACAACTATTAAATAAGCATATCAATACAATCAATCTAGTATCGTGCAAGTCTGGTTCGCTACAGAAAGCAGAGGAGCTGCCATCTGTGCAGTCCGTGTCGCAGCTACCGGCAGCAGGAGCAATGCAATAGTGTAGTTGAGCATAGCCTAAATCTCAATGTTGAGGAAAACCAACAGCACAATCATGCCAGCGTTTCGTCAGGCTGGAGTGTGACGGAAAGCAGAGGAGTTGTCATCTATCAGTCATTGTCACTGAGGTTCTGTTCTGGGACAGAATGTTGCTAATCTCGAGGAGGCGATTTCCGCGGGCATATATGCTTAGTGTATTTTAAAGCTGACTTAGCGTCTGTGAAAAAGGGAGATTGACCATCATGAGTGATCTTTACCTTGGCCAGGTACAACATGTCATACAGGATTGAGGCGTTCTGTAAAATGCGCTTTGCCTGTGTGCAGCCTGAACAGCAGGAGTGTAATCCGGGTAGAATTATAATTGGTTTCCCTGATAGGTTATGGGGCTTTTTGCTCTTGCCTCTTGAAGGACTTTATCTCTGTCCCCATAATTTAAGATGCACATGATTATCGGGCGTGGTGGCGCTCCCGGTGGTGGTCGGGGGCCCAGTGACCTGTGAGCGCGCTGCACGATCATGACCTGTGAGAGCACCAGGCCAAACAGTTCCCGCAGCAGGCTTTCTATGACAGGTTCAATTTTCGAGATTGCAGTGGACTCTAGAAGGCCTAGAATTTGTAGGCTGTTTCATCTTGAGCGCACCTCCAAGTCCTCATTCTTAGCCTTGATCACCACAAGCATCTTTTCCATGTTCAGTATCTGTGCTCTAGATTCCGCCTGAGAGTCTTGAGTATCCAACAGTCTGTTTTCCAGATCGGCCAGATGAGTTTCATGGGCATCCACCTGTTTTTTAACAGTGTCCAGACTTGATGTGAGCACATCTATTTTGTTGTCTATTGTTTTAAAGCTAGAGCACACATCCAACAGGATGGATCGCATGTCTTCCTCAGGTTGTTCCACCATTTCTTTGGAACCTTGAACGTTGTCTGGGTCAGTTCTAGCCTCTGTTGTACATGTTTGACGTTTGCTTTCAAAGGGATTCTTTGGCTGTTTAGGGTCCGTCTTACCCATGATGTTAGGTCGCACTGTGTAAATATGAGACAATCCAGCCAGGCCCACAGAACCTGTCAAGGCTTTAGAGCCAGTGTGGTCCACGGTAGTCAGCTGCGTGTGTGCTTTCATTGCCAATTGCCTCCAGCATTCAGGCTGTGATAAGTGGTGCAGTGATGCGCCTCGCCGCTGGGCCCTGGGCGAGAAGCCCACCACAGTATGCGAGAAGGAAACTGGAGGCAAGGCTCTCAAGACAGTAGGGCAGACTCTGGGTCACAGTTCCGGCTACCTCACAAAGGTGAGAGGTCTAACAGGCTTCAACACATCTTGAGGTGTCGCACTGCAATCCAGTCAGGGAGGGGTAGATGGGTCGGCAAAAGCTGCTCAAGGTCCAATCCGCCCAGGGCAGCAGAGCGCAGGGCGCAACCGCAGGCCGATCTAGCTGGACACTCAAATCCCGCCAGGGCATCACGAACAGTCCGGGCCCCAGTCTCAAGGAATGCAGATTATGCTGTGGGCCATCTGCACATAATATGCAGGTTGCATGGGTGACCCCAACACACAAGTATCCGATAGTTGTTTGGACACACTCAATTGAAATGTATCTGAATTCCTTCCCATGAAACAAAGCGAAGTTAACATATGCCAAATGTGTTTATGTTGTTAATTATGCAAACAAAATGCAAAATGCAATAAAAATATTTACCAAAAAAACTCAGGCAGCTGTAAATTCCTAGAAAGGCCTCAGAAACCTTGTGCAGGATAAGCCAACTTTCTATAAGTGCCATTTTTAAAATTATAATGTAAAATCCAACTTTACAATTAAAGAGGATTGTAGATTACAATGCATTGAGTGTAACCATAATTCTCTATCTGCTCCCATTCTGAAGTTAGCACCCACTAATACAAATATGGTAACCCAGTGTTAGCCTATGGAAGAAATAGGCCTTCCAACAGTGAAAAACGTCTTTAGGAGTTTTTCACAGTCAGAAATGTGAAACTTAAAAACACATATGTTCCTTTTTAAGTACCATGCACCGTGCCTGATGAGCCTTCAGGGCCTACCTTAGGGGTGGCTTATACATATTCAAAAGGAAAGTTTATTTTGCCGATTTGAAATGGCAGTAGAAACTGCACTACAGTCTGAAGTGGCAGGACTGAGACATGTTTTAAAAGGTCACTTTAGTGGGTGGCACAATGAGTGCTGTTCCACACTAGAATCAGTTAATTTACAGGCCCTAGGTGCATTTACTACCATATACTAGGTGCTTACAAGTATATTAAATGTAGGAATCAGGTGCTGACCAATATTACCATATTTTAAGGAAAGAGCACTCACTTTATTACTGGTTAGTTGGAAAAAAGTGCATAGGGTCCTAAAAGCCAAGAAAGACTATTTCAGCAATGGAAGGCAGAGGAAGGCAAAAATTGTGACCCTGTAAAAAGGGCCAGACCAATAGTGGCTAAGCTTACAGGCATATTCTTCTGAACAATTCTTGCCCTCGTCTATTTGTTTGCGCATTAGCTGCTGTGAAATCAAACTGGGAAATACCACAAGAGAACTGAGTGTCAGTATCAAGGACGGGGGCTTAATCCGTGACCCAGGATAAGGGATTGAAGTGCTGATTTATTATTCCTTTTTCTTTTCTTTTTAGACTATCCAGAAGTTTCTTGTAACACAAGATTGTGGGTGGAGAGTGGTCTGAGGGCAAGGCCAATTTAGTGGGTGGCACAATGAGTGCTGTTCCACACTAGTACCAGTTAATTTACAGGCCCTCGGTACATGTACTACCATATACTAGGTGCTTACAAGTAAATTAAATGTTGCCATCAGGTGTAGGCTGATTTTTCCATATTTTAGGGAAAGATCACTCACGTTACTACTGGTTAGTAGGTAAAAAGCAGTCCTAAAAGCAAAGAAAGACTAGTTCAGCAAAGGAGGGCAGAGAAAGGCAAAAATCGTGACCCTTTAGAAGGGGCCAGGTCCAATAGTGGCTAAGCCTACAGGCATATTTTTCTGAACAGTTCTTGCCCCTGACTATTTGTTTGCACATTAGCTGCTGTGAATTCAAACCCGGAAACACCAAAAGAGAACTGAGTGTCAGAAGCAAAATGGGTGGTTAATCTGTGGCACAGGATAAGGGACTGAAGTGCTGATCTATTATTCCTGATTCTTTTCTTTTTAGTAACCCTGGGCGGTGAACTCTGCTCCGCTCGGGGAGTTTGCGGACTTTCCTGCACTCCGCGTTAGATTTTTTCCTCGCTCGCGTTCACCAACGTCAAGTTGGCGAGCGCGAGTGAGGAAAATCCACCTCCCGGCGAGATTTTTCCTCATTCGCGATCACCAACATCAAGTTGGCGAGCGCGAGCGTTGAAAATAAACCTCCCGGTGAGATTTCTCAACGCGTGGGGGGGTCAGGTTTCTCATTGCGAGTGGTCGTGTATGCTCGCGACCGCTCGCATTGAGAAACTGCCTGTTCGCGTTGAGAAAGCTGCTGCTCAAGTAAAAATCTACTAGAGAGGCAGAAAAGGTAAGCTTGTGCTGTGCATGGTGCTGTTTGCAATGATTTAACAGTGCAGACAAGCATCCGGCACTGTGCAATCACCGCAAATGGTATTTTCTACTGTACTCCGCCGCTTGCGGAGCTCCGTGTAGTGCAATGGAGTTTTTTTTGCACTTCGGGCAGCTCCGCGTAGTGCAACTCAGCAAACTCTGCCCAGGGTTACTTTTTAGACTATCCAGAATTGTCTTGTAACAAAAGATTGTACATGGAGACTGGTCTTTGCCCCTAGGCTCAACCACCTGGTTATACTATGGGTCGGTGGTAGGAGTTGACTGTAGCTGGATTTGGTCATGGCAGCCTGTTCCCGGTATCTTAATCTCAGGGTGCTCTATTACATGGTGCCCAATGGTATATTGAAGGTACTGCCCCTTCAAGATCAGTATGCATCTCTGGAAATGTGTTATGGAGTTGTTTCTACTCTTCTGAGTTCCTAGGTATGTATTACATGCAGCACCACCTTTTAAAACATGTTATGTTTTTCTTTGAGGCAAGCAGAAAATAATTTAGACGCGGAGTCATAGTTGGGTGCTTGCTAAGGTCCCTTTCTTGTGTACTTCACATTATGAAGAGATTATTAATGTCTCTCTTACAAACAGCCCAGTCAATCAGTAGGCCCTTGAAAATTGCTGTCATGAAGCCCCTGTTTAAGAAACTGTTGTTGTTTCCGTTAGGGCCCACTAGTTCATCCCATTGCAGATGGAACAGCGGTTGGTACATTTTGACCCCTATATCATCCTTATTCTCTTTCAAGCATGTTTCCATCCACAAAATCGATGGATTCTCCCTAACTGTTATTCTGCTTAGCATCCTTAGAATTCTAGACACTGGTTCTGCATGACCTCTTGGTAACCTGCAATAAGGTGAAACTACCGACCTACTCAACTTCTTAGGTGGACAATGCAGCTCTTCTCACAATTCCATGGTTCACAGCTTTTCTGTTAATCAGTCCCTGGATGCAGACTATGTAACTGCAGCTCAGTAGGGCTAGAAAATAGGTAATCACGCGTATGCCAAAGTCGAGGATTAATAGCCCATGGGTAATAAGGTCCTTCTTCCATATCTTAGATATTTTAGGCCACAACATCGAAAAAATTATTTTTCAGGTGGGAAAAGTAAAAGAGGGCCAGTGTTGCTCCTAAAACCCCTCACCCGTTCAAATAGGGCAACAGTTAATTCATATCTTTACTATACGAGAGCCTTAAAATTTGGCGTGACTTTAGAACACATCTATAAACTCTAATTGACTCAGTTAGCTGATGCCCCCCTCTTTTCCTGGGGTCCTTGAAAACTGATAATGTCACAGAATCCAGAAACAATTTTTGCTAGCTCAAGGTTGAAGAACAAATTCACTTTAAAGAATTCTTAACATATAGGCACCTTATAAATGCAGGGCTAGACTTCCCCAGTTTATCTGGTTCTTGGATAGAGTGTTACTCCTGCACATGAATTCTAAATACTGTTTTCTTGGGATTGGGACCCTTGTCCTTAAATTGTAAAGCTAATTTCCAGATTTAATGCATATGAATCAAGTCTTCGTGAATTCCGTCACATATCCAAGACTTATCTCTCCTCTGCTAATTCCTAGCGTGTCAGTTGAATCTGATGGTAACTGGTAGCCAATAGGTCCTCCTTTTGAGAGGCCTGTAAATTAATTTCCAATGGGGCTGCTAACCGAGTTTCTAGTGCCATTGGGAATTATGAAGCCGGGGAAGTTACCTTGGACCTGTCATGTTTTGCCCAGAGATCTTGGCTGCTAAAATCAGCTTTGGGGGAGAATGAGAAATTACTCGGCGAACTGGGCCTGGAATTACTGATACCTCAATTATTTCTTGGGGAATTCTGGGGGTTCAACCCTCTAAATCCCTATTAATTCCACAACCCCAGAGTAAACAGAAGCCCCAGTGACTCTCTTAATGGGGCTGCAGTAGTGATGTCAAATACTCAAGTCACAGCACTATTGGAGAAACAGAAACCTTTAATCTTAAGGCAAAAATGAAGCAGATCGTGTGATCAAAATATGTCGTAGCACAAACAAATAGTTCAGACTACTGGTTGATTCTGTATTGACCTTTCATGGTATGGAGATTAAAGGCCGACCTTAAAGCAAGTATCCATTATCTATGCCTTTTTTCTTTGTTTCAAGGCTATTGATGATAGTTTTGCTGGAGACAAGGCAGCAATCAATATAAGATGTCTATGAACAATGTCAGTAAAATGAATTACCTTTCCTTATCCTCACTCATTGCCAACTTTTCAATCAATCAGAAGTTCTTGTGTGGCGCAGCTTGTCACAATAGAGGGTCTCCAGTCACTGGTGGGCTGTGTGAGCCTCGGTTGAACAGCCAGGTCTTGAGCTGCTTCCTGAAGTCCTTCAGAGAAAGGGCGGTGCGAAGGTGAAGGGGGAGGGCGTTCCAGGACCTGGCGACGAGGTAGGAGAAGGAGCACCATCCACATCGGCTGTGCTGAATGCGGAGGACGAGGACCAAAACGAGAGTGGAGGATCGGAGATTCCTAGTTGGTTGGTGGAATGTTAGGTGGTCGTTGATGTAGATGGGTCTGGACTTGTAGAGGGCTTTGGAGGCATGAGTGATGAGTCTTGAAGAGGCATCTTTCCTGGGCGGGCAGCCAGTGAAGACTCTGGGGGGGGATGCTGGTCCTTCTGGGGAGGTCGAGAATGAGTTGTGTCTCTGAGTTCTGGATGGTCTGGAGGTGGTTCAGGAGTTTTTTGGTGGTTCCGGCATAGAGAGCGTTACCGAAGTGGAGTTGGCTGGCGATGAGGGCCTGGGTGACTGTCTTCCTGGAAGAGTTGGGGATCCATTGGAAGATCTTTCAGAGCATGCGAAGGCTGAGGAAGCAGGAGGAGGAGTTGAGTTCTGGATGGTCTGGAGGTGGTTCAGGAGTTTTTTGATGGTTCCGGCATAGAGAGCGTTACCGAAGTGGAGTTGGCTGACGATGAGGGCCTGGGTGACTGTCTTCCTGGAAGAGCTTCCTGGAAGAGTTGGGGATCCATCGGAAGATCTTTCAGAGCATGCGAAGTCTGAGGAAGCAGGAGGAGGAGTCAGCGTTAATCTGTTACTTCATGGTCGGATGGGAGTCCAGGATGATTCAGAGGTTGTTTGCTATGCTGGGGGGGTGCGTGAGGGTCCGAGTGCGGCGTGCCACCATGTGTCATTCCATGGGGAGGGCTTCTTTCCAACGATGATGACCTCTGTCTTATCCGAGTTGAGTTTGAGGCAGTTGGCCTTCATCTAGGTGGCGATGTTTGTCCTGGTGTGTTGCAAGTTGGACCTTGTGCCGGCGTCTTCTGTGAGGGATAGGACGAGCTGGGTGTCATCGGCGTAGGAGATAAGTTTAAGTCTGTGGGTGCAGGCGATGTCTGCCAGAGGTGTCATGTAGGTGTTGAAGAGGGTGGGGCTGAGGGAGGATCCTTGGGGTACGCCGCATAGGATGTCTTTGGGTGCGGAGGAGAAGGGTGGTAAGTAGGTCCTCTGGGTTTGGCCAGAGAGGAAGGAAGAGATCCAGTGAGTACATTGCCCTGGATGCCAATGTGGTGGAGTCTGGTGATCAGAGTGTGGTGGGAGACGGCGTAGAAGGCTGCTAAAATGGTCGAGGAGGATGAGGGCAGCTGTTCGGCCATCGGTTGCTGCGATCTGGGCAGTCTCTGCTGTGGTTTGTTCGGAAGGGTCAAGCAGGTTGTTGGTCTCGAGCTGGCGATTGATAGCATTTTTTAAGACTTTGGCGGGGAAGGGGAGGAGCGAGATCGGGTGGTAAGTTTGAGTTTGTTGTGGTTGGCAAAGGGTTTCTTCAGGAGGGGCTTGACCTCTGTGTGCTTCCAGACATTTGGTATGGTGGCTGCGGTGATGGAAGTGTTGAGGAATTTGGTGAGGAGGCGTGCAATGACTTCTCGCCCTAGTTTGTAGATATGGTATGAGCAGCGGTCGATGGGAGATCCGGAGTGTATGGAGTTCACAATAGGGATCGTGTCACCTGTGGAGAGCTGATTTGAGTTGGTGGTCCTGGGGTAGTGGGAGTGGCATGTGAGGGTGCTCAAGTGGTTGAGCCCTGTGCGTTGGGGATGTAAGTTGCAGTAGATGTCGGTGATTTTGTGGTGAAAGTAGTCTGCAAAGTCTTCGCAGAGGGCTTGGGAGGCGCAGATCGTGTCCTCAGTGGAGATGGGGCAGGGGAATTCTCTGATGATGCTGAACAGTTCCTTGGTACATTTGGCACTTGCCTCAATGCCGGTGTTGAGGGCTACTTTCTTGGTCTCTATGAGATGGTGGTCATAGTTGTGGAGGACGGATCTGTGGGAGTAGAGGTTGGTGGAGGTCTTGTTGGAACGCCAATGTCTCTCTAATTTCTTGCAGTGTCGCATGAGGGTCAGTACCCCCGGAGAGAACCAGCTGGCCTGTTTGGGGAGTCTGTTGTTGATGGTGTTCTTCAGGGGGGCTATGGTGTTGGTAGTTGAGGAGATCTAGTTGGAGAAGTTATGTTTGAGAGAGTTAGAGGCCCCAATTTTGGCGAGGGTGGGTCGGGAGTCTCATTTGGGGGATCCCGTGGACCATCGATAGTGAAGTGGACTATATTGTGGTCCGTCCTGGTCAAGTCCTGTATGTGGGAGAATTTAGCTTTGTCGAAGATGGAGAAGATGAGGTCCATGGTGTGACCAGCTCTGTGAGTGGGTGTGTTGACCAGTTGAGAGAGGCCGATGAGGCTCATATTTTCGAGGAGTGTGATGGAATTGGAGTCAGCGGGGTTTTCTAGGTGGAAGTTCAAGTCACCCAGGAAGATGTAGTGGTCAGAGTCGATGGCCAGGGGGGCTATTAAGTCTGGGATGGAGTTGCAGAACTGGGGCGTGGGCCGGAAGGTCTGTAGGCAAGGATTCCTCTGATGGTGGTGTTGGCATCGGCTTTGATCTGGAAGTTGAGGTGTTCCATGATGTGTGTCGTGTCATTGTCTGAGACAGTGCAGTTGAGGAGTCCTTGTGGATGATGGTTATGCCCTAGCCGGGTCTGTCAGGGCGGTCACAGTGGATCATCTTGTAGCTGGGGGAGTTGGGGTGACGATGACCAGTGCTGAGGTGGGGTGAGCCAGGTTGCTGTTATGAACATGACATTGGGGGAGAAGAAGCGGCATTGGTGGCAGGTGAAGGGTCCTCTAGTGGAGCGTGGTGAGGCAATGTGGCGGTTGCCGTCGGTTGGTTTGTGCCCGATGGTGCGGATTTAATCGGAGGAGTATTGGAGTAGGGCTGTAGGTCCCTTCATTCCCACGCATATGGAAAAAATTGTGGTGATGATTTCTCTGAAAACAAGTGCAGGTTTTGGCTATTGAGGAACATATTTGAATTATTTGGAGGAGTCAATGTGTAATATTAATTATAAACCTATCCAATATACTCTAGCTACTTAAAAAGGATTACATCACATCTCTTATGTTTCCCAGGTCCATAGTAAGTTGCATATCCAGTCCAATTGTTTTTGCAGTGTGAAAAATGTGATCCTGATTGGATAATAGTGTATATTGGACTGAAAGTACTAATATTCAAAGAGGAAAACCTGCATTAGATGAGTTACTCACGCATGGACTTGGGAAAATTGAAAGCTAAATGAAGCAGAAAAGGCAACTACATATTGAGTTAAGCGCTGCATGTCAAATCGTAGTAAATAAGTTCGACATTTATTTTAGAGTTTAAAAACATTAACAATAAAGCATTTAAAATTAAAAGTGCAAACTTGTCAAAGGTACATAAATATATCTGCTACATACACATTTGAGCATAAAACATATAAACTACAAACAATCTTGTACACATAATATGATTTGATGATAACTTCAAACCTTTTTTGATACCGTCTGCAAACTTCACATTTCTAGCAATCAACTGAGCAGTGTCACCTCTCATAATATGTGCTAAGGCATCATTAACATTCCGAATGGCCAGTGCTCTGAATATTGGGCACAACCAGGGGCATAGCTTCAGGGGGGTGTTTGGGGTGTTACATCCTCCTAGTAAATGTATTCTCTAGTAAATAGGTGGGTACAGGTGCTTTCCGTTGGGTATGGCGAAGTGGGTGTCAGACTTTACATAGGATTTTTGCATGCACACATAGACAAAAATATACACACACTCTCTCCTCTGTTTTGAAGTTGTTAAAACTGTTGGTTATGTTACAACATACTGTCTTTTAAGTAACCCTAACAATCCACACTGCTCTCCCTTTCCATTGCCCCTTAAGCCCCCTCATTGCCTGATCCCAAACCATGATAAGCTACCGTGATTGTTGGGAAATTTGAAGCTGACAACTCCCTCCTCCCCACCCCAACTCCCTCCCAAGCTGCACCCCTGGGCACAACCAGTATCAGAAGCCCTGAAAAATACAAAACACAGGGAGCAAAACCTCAGGCTTGTAACCACAAAATCTACAGATATGTTGCTAATATTTACTAATGCCCTCCAAAGTCCAGAACTGCATTTTAAGTGATTCCTCAAATATTTGTGTCGGACCTTTTCATGTTGGCGATCATTACACTTAGCTGCGGTGTTATTCATTGCGTGTATCTAATATATATATAGTTCTATTCAATTTTTAAAGAGCCTGTCGGTCATAAAAAAATACAGAACATTTATTTTTTATGTCAATTGAGATTTGAAGACTTTACATTCCATTTCCAGTGATCAGGTAGGTGGTATACCATATGTATGCAATAAACATAAAATGTGAGTATGCCATATGTTGGAGCCTGATCAATCAATCAGGATTTATAAAGCACTGCTAATGAGCCGATAGGATATCCAGGTGCCTGCAGGCCCCGGAGACTTATTCAAACAGCCAGGTCTTGAGGGCCATTCGGATTTGTCGAAGAGAGGTGATGGTTCGGAGGTGCTTTGGGGGGCTGTTCCAGGTCTTTGCTGCGATGTGGGAAAAGGAGCATCCTACACTTCTGCTTCGGTAGATACAGAGAGTATGTGCAAATGAAAGGGAGGCGGAGCGTAGTCCTCTCAATGATTGGTGGAAGTTCAGGCTGTGGTTAATGTAGGCGGGACTTTGGTTGTGTAGAGCCATGTGTGCGTGGGTCAGGAGCTTGAATTGGCATCTCTGTACAGGGAGCCAGTGGAGTTTCCTGAGGTGGAATGTGATGTGGGTTCATCACACAAGGCCAATGATGAGTCTGACTGTGGCGTTCTGTATGGTATTTCATTCCCGACCAGGCCCTTTGAGAGTGTAATTGGCATACATATGTCAAGTATTCTTCATCCTACAATAACAGCAATCTCATCAGTCCATATTCTAAAGGAAACTGAGCTTGAAGGCTGTAATTGTGCGACTTCAAAACCAGCCTCGGCCTGTCCTTGGGGCTGTGGGGCCACACACCCTCACCTTTTGCCCCTCACGAACAGTGTCTGTCAGGCTGAGCAAAGGTCAGCCTGACAGACACTGTTCATTTTCAGGTCAGGCAGCCATGAGATAGACATGCGCTAAATGCAGAGGCTCCTGGCTTCCTCAACTGAACTTTGCTGGGCTGAGAATGTCACTGCTCCTGTGGGCGTGACCTCCTCAGCTCAGCAAAGGTCCTTGAGGCCCTCCTCCACAGTGGCAAGGGGTAACATCACTCATTGCCACGACCTGGATGCTTCAGTTTCAAAGCCCTGACGCGCCCA
The DNA here is from genome assembly GCF_964204655.1 of Triturus cristatus. NCBI lineage: Eukaryota > Metazoa > Chordata > Amphibia > Caudata > Salamandridae > Triturus > Triturus cristatus. Next base: position 1,236,899,299 of record NC_140591.1, on the reverse strand, counting down.
GGGTTAAGTGCCAATCAGTAACACTTTGTCACAGAGTGGGGTGGGGTCAGCATTCTCACTGACCCCATCCAGCTCTGTTATGACCTTCTGGGACCTCCAAGGCAGAGCTGCAGGTAAGTGTGATTTTTTTTTAATGTTTGGTGTGTGCATGCTTGCATGTTTGAATGTTTATCAATTAGTGTTTTGAATGGATGTGTGTGTGAGTGTGAATGCATGTTTGTGAGTGTGTATGTGTGTGTGTGCCCCGTCCACCCCTCCATCCTACAATTACCGCCCACCCCTGTTCAAAACACCATGAGTACAATTGCGCAAAGAAGATTCTAGCCAAGTGTTCAAAGCACCTTTAAACACCGAAGCTCCATAAATCAGAGAGGGAGTGCATTTTGTTTCTGTTCCATTAACTACCGGCTCCATGCATCGAACTGATAACTGCCACTAAAGGTGGTTGCATACCATCTTATATTTTTACCACAACTCAGCTGTCAGTAAGAAGTAATTGAGCAACTCTTAAAAGAGATGAGGAAATACCTTGTGATCCAGCGCAAGACTGGAAAATGGGGAATAACATTTATCGATGCCCTCCCTGCGTCGCATACCCGACGTCACACTAGCTCATTCACACACGCATTAATTGGTGGGGCCCATAACACCAACACTCATACGTCTTCTCTCACGAGTCTGCACACACAGAAGGGATGAGTAATTCAAGCGCTGGATATGGGGGGAACACCTTATAAACTATAGGGAGAGAAAAGTTATTTTACAAAATATACATTGACATCCTTCGCCTATAGATCCCTAATCCCAAACATCAAGGCACTCCACCCACTTGGTCAACGGACCAATTTAGTTGGATTGGTTGATGGTGATTTAGAACCAGCTAAAACACATTTTAAGACTCGGAATCCTTATTTCCCTTAATGAAAAACCACAAACTCATATTTCTTGTTAATCAATATTTGTTTATCTAAATTTTCATAATGATTTATATTTGCATTTGTCTCGTCAAAGTTTAGAATTTCTAGATCAATTCAAGTACATCACAGAACATCATATTTACCTAATCTGGCTATTTGGAGTCCTCTAATTCATCGGCTCTGCATAACCAAATTTTGTCGTAAATTGTCCGAAAAAGCAGGCCAAAGCTCAGAGTCCTCCGCTCAGCACGTTACAGTCCCCAATTTATCAAAGGACCAGTAATCGTGCAAGCATCTATCATAGCCCGTGGATTTAGAAAAAGTTTGCAGTCATCAAGCGGTCGGGCAGCATCTGGACCATCAGGAAAGGCGTCACAAACGAAGGTGAAAAGAGATAAATTACCCCTCCCTATTCTACTACCCTTTTTATAATAAAATCAAGTTAAAGAAGATACAATTTTAAGCTTTAGGACAGTCGTGATTGGCTGGTTGGGATCGTCTGATTCTTATTCCCAAATTCTTAGTACAGTTCGAGGGGTGAGGTTATTTGTTAGCGAAGTGTCGGCTTGTTACGGTTTACTGTAAGGTTGATTGTTCCCCTGTCTTGGCGAACCTCCAGATCCAGATCCTTAACCGGGAACATAATGAGCAAAGGTCGCTAAGCGGTTCAGGATATTTCTTGCAAATGCGCAGCTCACTTCGCGCCTCATGAGACAATGGCCACTTCTGCGTGCGATGTCAGCGGCCATATTGGATTTAGGCCCAGATGTCAACTTAAGCGAAACAAACACAAAAGAATAATTAATTCATAGAAATGGTGATTCTAATGTTAACCCCTTGCTAATCCCTCTGTGTGCTTGTATTTATCTAGCATATAGCGACATTTAAAGCTATTATATTCACCCTTTTCGATCCTCCTCGATGATGCAACATCACAAAGCAACATGCAGTATTTGATTACCACATATACAATTAATTAATATGCGTACAGATTTTAGTCATAAGAGTTATTTAGCCATGCAAAATAGCAAATCCCATGTGTAATCTTAAGTTTTAATAAGGTTGATTAGTATACATGCAATACTCGTTTAATATTATTATAGTTAATAGATTATATAATTAGTATTTTCATATGAGAATAGAGGAGGTATACAAAATTTTGAACTATCTGCTCCATCACTTGCTTGGACAATTTCGACCAGAGTACTTCCCTATTTACTGAAGTGCTTGGGAGTAATCCAGTAGTCATAGAAACAGTGCTCCATTACTGCTTTTTTTTCGAGAGTGGCCCATCGTCAAACCCTGACCACATATTATACACAGTGTCTTACCCTGTCCAACTCCATGTCTATTCCATCAGGAGTATGTCTATGACACTCGTCTGCTTCTGCGACACATTTAACAACAACCGTGCATAGATCTTCCCCTCTACATCAAACAGCATATTGAGACAGTTCTAGCTCCCTTCTTATAGTGTGGGTCAATTTGGGAACTTCTCCAGGAGTGGGAAATGTCAGAAGGGCTAACATGGATTAAAATAGCAGCAACAGTAGAAATTCATGAAAGACGGGATCATGCTTTAAGGTGTTCATCAGTAGGCAGTTGGGATCCAGGCAATCATGGTCTACTGTAGCATATCATACCTGCAGTTTAACCATTATTGAAGAAAAACAACTAGAAAGGGCTTCCACAGGTTCCTATGTTGATGTTTATGGCCTTAATAAGAGCGAGCCTATATGGGATGAAAACTGCTCCTCAGGTACACTGTATATCCACATCATAGATTGTTCCAGATAACCCGCTCCATTTACTATTTGCTAAATGTTTTTGTCATCTTTCACTATTACAGTCTAATGAATGGTGTATTTTGTGTTGTCGCTAAACTGCCTTTAAGCTTCCTATAACTTTACGTTATACTTTTGTTTTATTTTTGGTATTTGCTGAATTTTGGCAGGGAATGCCTCTTCTCGAGACTATCTCTTACCTATTTTTTGTTGTTTTGAAGATAGTCAGTTGATTTATCAGCCATCCCTTCACAAAATTCAGCAAGATCCTGCTGGACACAAGGATCCTTATTTGGGTCGATCATCAGGCTATGATTGAAACCTCATGTTAGTATCAGCTGTTGGGGTGGGCGGAATTTGCGTAGTCACGCTATGCAAAGCTCCGCGAAACGGTAAAACTCTCAGCGAGCACGCAGAAATTCCGCAAACACGTGGAATTGCTTGTTCGTGATCCTTTTTTTTGTTCGTGAACGCTGTTTGCGTGCTCGGGGGGAAATATCTCGCGAACAAGAATTTTGAGAAGGCGAACAAGCAAAAATTCCACGAAGCCGCGGAACGCATTATTTTGGGCAATTCCACGTTCTCCGCGGAACGTGAAAATACCCAAATTCTGCAAATTCCGCGAGCGGAACGGAATTTACCCCCCAGGCCTAATCAGCTGATAACATAAGATTTTCCCCCCATCATTTGCATCATTCCTAGCAGTAAGGTAATGTTCTCATTTCTTTAGTGCAACATATATGTTGAATAATGAAACCAAAAACGTATTAACAATATTCTAAAGTCGCAGTTTCTGAATATTTAGAATGTCATTTTCAAATTGTGTTATTCTTAATTTCCTTTTCATGTTTATTAGGGAAAGATGACCCCCTCCGCCCCTTTGGATGGCCTTGAGACTCACATTGGCTATCCATAAAATTGAACATCCTGTATCCATTTAAAGGTATAGAATATGCTGGCCATGTCTCTTGGAGGCACATGACCTTATAATTATGTATAACACCCTGGAGTCCAAATCGTGTAGTATTCTTTCCCTTGAAACCTGCAATATTCCAGTATAACACGCCTACCACCTATTTATTTGAACAGGTGCGCTGATTTTTGAATGAAGGTGGATTTGTGAAATTAGCACACGTTCGTATTTACTCTAAACATGGCTGTTTTGTGACAGTCCCTGTCCCCCCCCCCCAGTTGATTGATGTGCCTTTCTGAGGTCTGCCACTGACTCACGCTGATGTTTACCACATACGTTTGTTGTTATTACCACTGTAGAGTCAGTGAATGCATCAGAAGAATTGGGACTTTCGCGAAGCAAGATGGCATCTGGTTAGCAGCAACCAGAGATCGCTCCCTATCCCGGTAGAATGTCGGTAGAGTATCGACAGAAAATAATGCCCTAATGTCCTAATCCCGACGTACCATCGATGGAGTTGGTCCTTGGAGCTGGCTCTAATCTCTTGGAGGTGTTTGGGGGCCTGGTGGCGGAGCTCCGATCTGGTGCGGCAAGGTTGGTGGAAGAGCTATGGTTTCAGCAGCAACGGCGGCGGCAATTCTGTGAGAGTGCATCGGGTGCCGCGGAGCAAGCCGAAAGCGGAGTCAGCGGAGGCTGTGGATCTCGGAGAAACCGATACCGCAGCCTGATCAACAGAGCTCCGAAAAAGGAACCAGAAGCAGAGGCGGAGACGAGTGAGACAAGCTGGGTGGTCGCTTGGAGGCTATTGTGGGCAAAAATGGCTCCAAAAAACGCAAGGATTGGAAAGGGGAGAGCCCAGGAGGTAGAGCAGCAAACAATAGAGATAGTGGCTGCAGCGGTAAAGCTCCCAGCAAGATTGCCAGCTCAACCTAAAATTGTCAAAAAAACCATCGGGAGAGACACTGGGAAAGCTACTACCCCGGGTGAGAGAGGGGGGGGGGCAACAGTGCCCAGAAACCTGATGACGCTTCCGCTCAAAGTAGTACCAGAGCGGGAAAGAGATTAGCAATGTTAAATACTGGGAGCTCAAAAAACATCATGGGTTTCTTTTCCCCAGCGGCAGTAACTAACACAAAGGAAAAGACAAAGATAACCAAGGATGTTGGAATCAGTGATTTCATGGAGAATTGAGATGTACACTCTGAGTCAGCATCACCCCAGGTCCCCCTGATAACTACCGAAACACAATGGGGGGAAATAATGGAAGCTAGGGAGAAGTCGGTTCAAATAAACGGCATTTTAGATAGCCATGAAAATATCCCTGAGCCACCAGTCATACCACCAGTCATACCTCACGAACTGCCAGAGGGGCGCACAGACCAACAGGTGTCCTTACAGGGGGGCCAGCGTATTGGTGAGATTGGCGAGATTAATCTGGTGGAAGCAGCCAGCCTGGCTCTGAGAACAACGGACAGATCGGTACTAGAGGCGACAGCCAGTAGCATTGGCCTGGAGGATACACAGGACATAGTTGATAATTTCTTTTCAGTAACAGATGGGTCACAAGGAACCTCCTCGGATCTCGACAGGGGGGTAGAAAAGGATACCGATGAGGATACAAGTATCAGCGAGAGCTCTAGCTTCAGCTCCAATCAGGAAGGGATTAGAGAACCACCAAAGGAGAAAGGGACAGTCATAAGAAGGAAAAGATTATCAAAAAGACATAGAGACACACATTCCAAAGAGAAAGCCATTACAGGACAAAGGCGAGCGAGCAGTAGCCATGGAGACAATGTATTAAAATGGGATTATTCGACCAGTCGCACAGTTTATCCTGAACAAATACAACAGGGAGGAGCAACTCTAGAAGTCCCTACACTATAGTCTATATTAGATTCTATAAAACAAGTTCAAGATGATATAAAGACGGAGGGGAAAAAAAGCAGTTTGGCGACTAAAAATGTACAGGGCGCTATTAAAAAAGTAGCAAAAATATGCACAGACACAAATGTAAGGGTTACACAACTAGAAGATCGCATTAGCCTGGTAGAGGACAGTCAAGCTAAAAATCTAGACAAAATTGACGGTCTTGAGAAACAATATATAGATGTTCAGTGGAAGTTGGAGGACTTAGAAAACCGACAACGGCGAAACAATCTCAGAATCATTGGTATTGAAGGAGCTGATGGGGACAATATCCAGGCTTATGTGATAAAGTTAATGAAAGGAGCATTTCCTGAACTAAATCATTGGGATTGGGAAAAAGAACTTCAAAGGACACATCGGTTCCCAATAGTCAGAAAGAAAAACCAGCCGAGAGGTCAGGAAGGTACTCAGAGACCAAGAGCGATTTTGGTGTATTTTGGGAGTTTTTTGTTAAGAGGCACGACTACCGCGCACGTGGGATGCATGCATATTAGGCTTATATAAACGCACAAAAGCGAACAAAGCACAGGCACGCTTTTGGGACATGGGTCTCATAACGGCCAAACGCTTGCTCACCAAGCATTGGAAGGCAGCGACCCCCCCGCACGTCAGACATTGGAAGGCCTCCTTTGTTAACTGGGCGCAGGCGGAGAGTGCGGTGCTTCTCTGTGAGGAAACTGCAGGGCTCCGGAAGTTCCCCATCGCCCAGCTTTGGGATGAACTCCTCACGGCCTTCCAGGTGGCCTGCCGGGATCGGGGGATAACCTGAGTCTTTGGAGGACACCACTGCCTTGCTAGCTGGGTGGCGACATCCCTGAGACCATGGCAGAGCTGGCTCCCGGCCCCCTCTGCTTGACCCCTAGTGCCTCTCACTTGTACCCTATAGGGGATTGCTGTCGGGTAACATCTGTGATGCAACCATGGCGCGCGTGCGGGGATTGCTGCTGCTGTTGCAGTCTGAAGCAGCGCGCACAGTACACAATACCCGGGTACGGGCTCCAATGAAGAGATATGATCACTCCACCCTACTCAGAAGCTCCCTCCTACGATACAGAGGAATGTCTTATCCATACGGGGGAAAAAAGACTGCGGGCGCAGACGCTGCGAGACTTCGGCCTTTCTGACAGCCTCCTCTTCCCCCCCCCCCTCCCCCCCCCTCTGGCCTGCAGCTTAACGCACCCCTAGCGTGGCCCGGCTGCGCCCCACTTGGCAGCTGCTGTCCCCTCCGCTTCTAACACAGAATGATCTCCTCCTCCCCCCTCCCCCCTTCCCCTTGCCCCCACCCGAGTTTACGACCCTAATCCTGAATCCTTCCATAGCACTACACACACCGGGAGCAGTCTGGTTGTTGGTTACGCTCCCTAACCGAACCCTTATCTAACCAAAGAGAACAATTGTTGAAAGTGTTATCCGGCGCCCCCGAGGCGTGGCCCTACCTAGAGCGCCCTGAAGAGCACTGATGAGGCAGCAATGCTGAGCACTACGCACAGGAGGCGGTTACGCCCGGGAAACACGGAACGACCCCACTCGAAGCGCATGGCGTAGCATAACAGACATACTCAGGCACTCGACGGCTTGGGGAGCACGCCGCTGGGGGAACGATAGCGCACTGAGTACCGTGCTTATGGAGCTGAATTGCGAAGCTGCGCACTGGGCTCGTCGGATATAAACGCTGGCATATATGTCTTTGTGAGCTATACTGCAACCTCCTTGCCGCGCTCCAGCCTACACCATGAACAGGACACCAGTACTCCGCTGCCCCGGAGACCTTGGCATTTGGGGATAGACTCGATGCCTTGCGCGACTCCCCCTACGGGCCTGGGTGTCAACCGAAGACGCCACATTGTGGGCTGGAACACAGCGCCATCTTCTATTGCAGGTACTGCGCTTCAGATGCACCACAACAAAATACAGAAAAGCACCATAGATCCGCTTTTACACAATGTACACACCTGATTTCTATACAGATGTTCGCCTGTGTATCGCCGCCGGACCTCCGGGTTGCCGGCTGAATGGCTGTGTCTTACCACCCGGACATGTGTATCTTTGTCTCGCTGACCCGATACTTTGATTAGTGAACGTACATTGTAAAAATGATGCAACTGCGGTTAATAAAGGTTTTCAAAAAAAAAAAATCAAGGGACGGCGATAAATAACGCAAAGCCCGCTTAGCGCTTTTTTATTTATCGCCGGCAATCTCTGGAATTTATCGGCCTTGTAGCACGTTATTAACAACGCGTTATTCCAGGGCGATAAAAATTCCAGCGATAGCGGGAAAATCGCCGTTTTGCAGGGAACATCGCTGGTCTTCCAGCGATGTTCCCTGCAAAACAGCGATAATCTTGCTGATACGACCCTGTGGTCGTATCAGCATAATCCACCACCAATGTTTTTTTTTTTTTTTTTTTTTTTTTTAACTGTCTTTATTGCCAAATAGCATATGTCAACTTACAACATAATGCGCCTACAACCCTGAGGCCGGCTGTACTCTCGCACCCCGTCACATAAATCCAGTAGCTTATCCCACATCCCGGAGGTCGGGCAATCCACCACCAATGTTAGGGATAGGTAAGTCTGCATTTTAGCAGACGTTAGTTTTTCACAAACTAACGTCGGCTTAAATGCTGGGGCAGGTTTGTAAATAGCGCGATGTGCACATCAGCGATATTTGCAAGGTTGTACTGCCCAGTGACGCCCACTTTGCATCTCATTAGAGATGCAAAGGGAGGCGTCGGGTAAAAGGGTGCAAACATGCGCTAATGCATGTTATCACCCTCTTGTAAATAGGGCAAAAAGATTATCTCCGCTTTTTGGGCTTTTAAAGCCAAAAAAGCAGAGATAATGCCCTTGGTAATATGCCCCTGAGTTTTTTCAAAGCTTTTCTAGCTCTTTTACCCTGCAATATAAAGTTTGTGATTAGTTTGGGCAGTTTACGGTAGAAGTCGTCTGAGAGCAGTAGAAGTAGCATACTGATTAGGCAGTTAATTATTATCATCATTTTTAAAATTTCGATGCGGCCCCACCATGTTATGAATTTGGGTATCCAACTTTCAAGAAGATCAGTCATTTTTTTGTAAGGTAAGTCTTTAGTTGTGATTGAGGAAGAAGTGTAGCACAGCAGCCAGAGCAGCTGACTCTGGAGTGCGGGCCCCCCAGTTCGATCCCCGGTGCCAGCAGCAGCTCAGCTCAGCATCATGTGACTCTGGGCAACAGCTAGCTTAATCTCCCTGACGACCCCTAGTCCCTTGAAGCCCCTGAGGGGTGATATGTTCACGCTTTACAAATACAATTTTTTATTTAATTGATAGTGTCTATTAAGTCTGAGCCAAACTCAATGCCTAGGTATTTGAGGTAGCTGGGTTGCAGGTCAAACTTGTGTCTCTTAGAATATCTTTTGTGCCTAGGGGATTCAGTGACTTGACCTCTTATTTGTCTCCGTTCAATCTGTAGCCAGATACTGCGGGAATACAATTCAATTGTTTCCATGAGGGCGAATATGGATGTACTGGGTTCTTCCGTAACAATTAAGATATCATTTGTGTAAGCAGAAGGTTTAACAACCTTATCATCAAAGTTGATTTCTGTTATTTCATTATTGTTTTTGATGTGTCCAGAAGGAGTGGTTCCAGTGCCATTAAGGAAAAGATTGATGAAATGAGGCATTCTTGCCTAGTACCTTTTTCAAGTTTAAGTTGTTGGGAAAGGAAGCCACTGGTGGATATTTGGGCACTCGGTTTACCATATAGAGCCATGATTATTTTTATGAAACCGTCTCCCAAGTTAAAAGCTTTGAGGAATTCCCCAAGAAAGGTCCAGAACACTCTATCTAACGCTTTCTCAGTGTCAAGTGTTATTGTAACTGAGGGCAATGTAGACAAATTTGTCCTGTCTAGAACATGACAAAGGAGGTGGGTATTGTCATTGGACATGCATTTTTTTAAGAAACCAACCTGTGAATTACATTTTAATTGAGGTAAAAAGAGTTTAAGGCTTTTGTTAAGTATTTTCACATAAGGTGTGCAGTCTAGATTTATCACCGATATGGGTAATTTTTCAGAAGTAGCAAGTCTTTCCCTTCTTTAGGGATCACAACGATGTTAGCTGCCACTAATGGTTCCAGATGTTGCAATATTGTTAAACAGATCTAATTGGGTTGATTGAATTGCAGGGGTAAGGGTTTTATAAAATGTGGCTGTAAAGCTGTCAGGGCTGTGCGCTTTATTTTCTTTAAGGGTGCCAATTGCTTCGTTAATCTATTCCAGGAAGATTGGTTTCAACAGGGTCATCTTCTTTTCCTCTGATAAGCGAGGTAGTTGCAGTTTATGTACGTAGCTGCAGCATTGTTCAGGTGCTATCTGCTTATCATCAGAGGATAGGTCCTTGTTGAGTTTTCAAAAGGTTTCTAGGATTTTCTGGGGATTAGTTTGGACTGTATTTTTATTGTCCTAGACAGCGGTTATCTTTTTTTGATTTTGTTAAGGCTTGAGATATGAGGCAAGCATTTTACCAGCTTTATTGGTCTCACAGAGTTTAAGACCTTTACATTTGTGAATCCAGACACCAGTGTTTTCACTTAAAATGTTGTTGTATTCATATTTCTTGTTTGTGAGGAGAGGGAGGGTGTCCCTATCTCGATTTATGATGTGTAGGGACTCCAGTTGTTTTACTTCCTCTTCAAGCTTTAATAAAAGGGAATTATTCATTTTATTAATGTTCGCTTTCACATCAATTAGTGTGCCTCTTAGTGTTGCTTTGAAAGCATCCCAGAATGTTTGTATATGTGTATCCGGGGTGGTGTTGTCTAGGATACAGTGCAAAATCATTTCTTTAATTTTCTTTGCATTTTCTGGGTTAGACACAACCTCTCTGTTAAAGTGCCATATCTTAGTTTGGTTTTGGGGTTTGTGCCAGCAAAGTGTACATTAATACAGGAGTGGTCTGATAGGAGTCAATGGTTCTATGAAGTATGTGTAGTTTCCAGAGATGAGGATATAGTCTATTTTGGTATAGGAGTTAAGTGTCAGGAGTCTGGGTGTTGTAGTCTCCAGGTATCTTCAAGATTATATTTGGTAAAAAATTTCTGTAGTATTTTGTTGGCTTTAGTAGGATGGTATTTATCCTTGGACTAATGATCAAGGATCGTATCAAGTGGAATGTTAAATTCGCCACCTACAATGATGCAGTCATTGGAGGGTAGATGTCCTATATTATATGAGCTAGTGTTCCAAAAGGAGTTGTCATCACTATTAAGGTCACATATATTGACTACGTGGAAAAAGTGAGTCACCTCTACTTAAGGTGGTGATAATCCATCTGCACTCTGTGTCAGTAGTACATGATTTAAGTTTGATAGTGGATATTTTGTAGATTAACATGATGATCATATTGTTTTGTGTATTGCCGGGGAGCAGTTTACATTTGCTTTTAAAGAGGTAGTCCATTATTTTGCATCTCTTTATTGGATGGTTTAGTCCTTTAAGATTCAAGGAGACGATATTGAGGCTGTCTGCAAGTATGAGGCTAGTTACTTACAGCAGGAGTAATGATGTAGGGTATGAAAACTAGGTATGTTGACACAAGATGTTTGACCAGATGTGCATCTCCTTGTCTGATGGAGGTATCTAGTGAACTTCTTTTTGTGAAGACAGCATATGTATGAAAGTGGAGTACAATGTCTCTGAGAGTTGACGAAAAAACAAGCCATCAATTTGTGTGGAGCCAGGGTATAATGTACATCCACAATTTCGGGACAGTGGTCGGAGAAAAAAAAGGAAGCGAAAATCTAGGTGAAAGAATCAAAAGGATAGAAAAGATATAAAAGAAAAGAAAAATAACCTCTTACCCCCCTGCCCCGCCCCCTCTTCCCTCCCCATAAACATTGACATAGAGAGAGCAACCGAGAAGAGCGTCAGTCCCTCAGCAACAGAGAAGATAGCGTAGTCAGAACTAAGATGCAACAAGTTTAATCTCTACGAGAGAATCAGTATACAATAATAAGAACAATACTATATAAATTTAGTTGAAACAACTAAGGAGAATTGCAGATACAGCAGACATATACAGTTTCTTATATGTTGTAAGAGCGTACTCCTGTGGTGTGAATAAACAACAGTTAAATGTAATCATATGAGACATCATTCTTCTGTCATAACAGGAAACAAAAAGAGTCACAGCGACTTAATTACAAAATCTATATAGTGCCTACAACTAAGGGTGGGAGCTCAATCAAGATGTTAAGTTATAACCCACATAAACTGTCTGGTGTTTAATTGAAATATAGAAAACAAAGCGCCACCAGGATGTTCTCGAGCTAGTCGAAGGTTAGAAGTAGCCCATAATTAATGTACTTATTGAAGACTTGTAACAGTAGGATCCCTACAAAAAAAGGAACAAACGACAGACCAAGGTCCAGCTCCACCAATCCACATGGACCAACAATAATACGGTGGTGCAACACTCTTCCTGCACCCGTCGCTCAAGGGTGCAAATTGTAGCCAGAATTTTTCAAACGAAGATGGAAGGTGCACTCTTAACCAAGTCAAACATGTGAGCAGTTGTTCTGGAAATACTTCTTTTATTAACTCAGACCTTAAAAAACGGCACACAGCCAACGCGTTTTGTTCCCAAAAGTGCCAAGAAGGGAACTTCGTCATGGCTCTTTAAATGTATAACCAATCAGTGAGGGGCAGATATAGTATTTCAACAAAGCACGTCCAAAAGGTACAATACACCTGGAACGGACATAAATAAGCGTCTTATGGGAATATGCACAAGTAATAGCGATGAATAATATCCCTAAACAGGGTGCAGGTCAGACCCAGATTGAAGTTTGATAAATATCTCACTTCTTTAAATAATATCACATACCGAGCACCACCGATATGTCAGTAGATCCTAACTGATATTCTTAAAAGACAGAAGTCACGGAACGGCATAGTAACCGGTAGGATCCACTCTGTAGGTTCAGGGTTAAGAGGATTCCTTTAGATGTCCGTGGAGTAGGTCATATTTTACTTTTGTTGGAGGTAGAGCGGGACAAATCCATCGCGTGGTCTGTGATTTCGTCTAGGAGATTTGACAAATCTTTTGGGGGTCCTCAAAAGTATAGAGCTTGTTCTTCACCTTTACTTTGAATCTCACGGACCTGTAAAGAAAAATTGCAAACTCAGGGCTCTTAGAAGGTCTTAGAGAGCTATGAATCCCTTTCTGATGTCGACAGTGGTTTTGGAGTAGTCTTGTGATATATGGATTTTGTGACCATTCCAGCTGATGTGGTTGCACATATAGACCAAAATTGTCTCAGTGTGTTGAAATCTGAGTGGTTTACAAACTATCGGCCTCATTGAATTTCTATTTAGTGTCTTGAATGTTGGAACTCTGTGGGCTCTTTCCAGTTCTAGTTCCTTGGTGAACTTCAGTCCAGTAACTTGCAGAAGCCAGTTCTCAAGGAATGCTGTGCAGGAGCCTGACGAATCCTCAGTGCCTTCAGGAATTCTAAAGATTCTTAGGTTACTTTTTCGGTTTCAGTCTTCCAGTTCAGCTATGTCTTTTTTCATGTCTTTCGACAATATTTGTAGTGCTTGTATGCTTGTAGACCCTTGGTTGCTCTGGAGCTCGTGTCTTCCACATTGCTGAGTCTATGTTCTGCCTCTGCTATTTTGTTGTTAATAGCGTTGATGTCAGCCCTTATCGCAGTAATCTCCATTTGCATTTAGTCAGTGTTTTGATTTGTAGACTTTGCCAGCTCATGGACATCTGCCAGTTTTTCAGTATTATGTCCATCGTGCTGTTGATGTCACGTTCATTTTTGATAGGCAAGTCTGGTAAGGGTAGCTCGGCGTTTGAGGCTTGAAGTGGGATTTAGATTCATTATCTGATATCTTGGAGGGCCCAGGTTGACCTTATGTCTAACTTTGTGTCTAATGTTGGTATTGACTGTGTATTAAGCTGGGCTATAAGATCTCACCTGAGGTGTTTTTTTTTGGCTGGAGGGCAATGTTACCCTATGCAGTTCCTATCTGTTGAAGGATTAGATTGTGCAGGAGACCTTAAGGTCGAGATGGTGGAATGTCGTTTATGACAGGATGTGCGAATGACTTATGTCTGTCTGTCTGTCTGTCTCTGTCTGTCTGTCTCTGTCTCTGTCTCTGTCTCTGTCTCTGTCTCTGTCTCTGTCTCTGTCTCTGTCTCTGTCTCTGTCTCTGTCTCTGTCTCTGTCTCTGTCTCTGTCTCTGTCTCTGTCTCTGTCTCTGTCTCTGTCTCTGTCTCTGTCTCTCTCTCTCTCCCTCTCCCTCTCCCTCTCCCTCTCCCTCTCCCTCTCCCTCTCCCTCTCCCTCTCCCTCTCCCTCTCCCTCTCCCTCTCCCTCTCCCTCTCCCTCTCCCTCTCCCCCTCCCCCTCCCCCTCTCTCCCTCTCTCCCTCTCTCCCTCTCTCCCTCTCTCCCTCTCTCCCTCTCTCCCTCTCTCCCTCTCTCTCCCTCTCCCTCTCTCTCGCTCTCCCCTCCAGGAGGAGCCAGTCAGACAGTCAGCTCTGGATGAAGTAAGCTGGTTAGATTAAACTCCTCTAGACATAACGTCCTTGTAATGTATTATTGTGTGCAGGCTATTGGTATAGTTTTGGCACACTTCTATTATTAGGCTGTGTTTTCTACATGTACCCCCTACCACTAGTGCTGGCCACGTGGTAGATTACTTCATACCAGTAGTCTTATTGGTGATGTAGGTGAACAAAAGGCTCTATAGGAAGCCGTTTCTGGCATTAACATGAATCAGGTCATGCAATGGGCATAAGCAGGTAACATTAATTTGGAAGACTTTAGGAGATGTAGGACTTTTGAAGCTTCCAGGCCCCAGGATCGAGGATTTTCATAGAAGCAAGCCCAATGTCTGTATTGCCGCCATGTTAGGGTCAGGCAGAGTTATTTTCTCAAGTTACCAGATTCGGATTGCGGTGCTGTCATAGTCAAAATGATACCTGCCGCTGGGCTTGTTTATTGCAGGCACTCACATGGATATTCAAACTTGTGCGGAGCTTTGCTCCGAATTCAGCATCATCCTGTGTTTTGAGGTCTCGTATGTCGGCGGAAGGGAAGTTTTTTGAGAAAATCTCCCCGTAGGCAAGTTTGGCGGCTGTTAAACTTCAGAGGCTATGCCTTCATCCCTTCCAACATTGAGAACCGCTGTTTATCCCAGAGATGTAAAATCTGGAATGCCGGAATTCGTGGTGTTAAACTCAGCACTGCGAGGAGAGGCGGAGCTAGGCAGCCAAGTTCTTCTCCATCCAAGCCCTGCCCCCACCATCGGAGGATTTCAAGAGCTGCTTATCAGTAAAATCAGAACCTCAAAGAAGACTTAATACTAGGCAGCCAATCCAGCGATATCCTTCCATTAACCTAGGACACATGTCTAATAGGATTGGATTTGTGGACAGATTTACCACACAAGCATGATAGTACCATCTATATACAATGTGCAGCTATAATCATTTGAGGAGAGTGAATGGATTGGACTGACCTCTATTGGTGGTGAAATGGTATTTATGTATTTACCATTTACAGTAATTAGGTACATATTACTATATCCTAAATGGGCCTACCCAAATTCCTCCTCTGATTATGTACGGAAAGGTTCTGCTGTCAAACTTTAAGCTTCATTTTTGACAAATTGAAGTACAAGCCTCAATGGATTTTTCTACTCTTATTACACTGGCAGGTCTGGTTAGTCTAATATCTGTATGGAAAGACCATTCAACATTTGCACCCAGTGACGGTGGTGAATTTTGAAAGCAATGAGGCATAACTAGCAGGCACGAAATGCATGTATCATCCAAGTGATTTGAGCAAATCCATCTTCTTCCAAGGATATTTGGGTACTCTCTCTTGTCAATGTTTTACAGCCTAGTTCCCATAACAATGTCATAGGTTCTGAATGGACACTCGTAACGTATGCTTTTAGAGTACAAGCAAGCACCACAGTCACGTGACACCAGCCTCCCCAGAACAGTACAACTCATAAATGAGCACTTAGTTTTTCTGATACAAAAGTCTGCTAAGGCGGACGGTTGTCACCCTCTTGAGCCAGTCTTAGGTGCACTAACCACTTTCTCTCCTGAGGCGGAAGCCGGGAGCACCACTAAGAAACCTTGTTTTTAAAAATTTGAGAGTCACCAATTGTTGTGCTTTTAAACTCACCTCACTCTTCTCCTTGGCACCACTTAGGACAAAAGCTCGATCCTAAACTGACCGCGCAGCGGATTTAGCGCTGCCGCGGACTCAAGGGAAAGACACACTTCTTGCCGCCATTACCGGCGAGCTGCGAGGCCACGCCCCCTCGAGGCCACGTCCCCCGCCTAGACCTTAAAAAGACGCTGATTACAAGCGCCTGGTCAGAACCACTTTCTCTCCTGAGGCGGAAGCCGGGAGCACCACTAAGAAACCTTGTTTTTAAAAATTTGAGAGTCACCAATTGTTGTGCTTTTAAACTCACCTCACTCTTCTCCTTGGCACCACTTAGGACAAAAGCTCGATCCTAAACTGACCGCGCAGCGGATTTAGCGCTGCCGCGGACTCAAGGGAAAGACACTCTTCTTGCCGCCATTACCGGCGAGCCGCGAGGCCACGCCCCCCTCGAGGCCACGCCCCCCGCCTAGACCTTAAAAAGACGCTGAGTGCAAGCGCCTGGTCAGAACCACTTTCTCTCCTGAGGCGGAAGCCGGGAGCACCACTAAGAAACTTTGTTTTTAAAAATTTGAGAGTCACCAATTGTTGTGCTTTTAAACTCACCTCACTCTTCTCCTTGGCACCACTTAGGACAAAAGCTCGATCCTAAACTGACCGCGCAGCGGATTTAGCGCTGCCGCGGACTCAAGGGAAAGACACTCTTCTTGCCACCATTACCGGCGAGCCGCGAGGCCACGCCCCCTCGAGGCCACGCCCCCCGCCTAGACTTTAAAAAGACGCTGATTACAAGCGCCTGGTCAGAACCACTTTCTCTCCTGAGGCGGAAGCCGGGAGCACCACTAAGAAACCTTGTTTTTAAAAATTTGAGAGTCACCAATTGTTGTGCTTTTAAACTCACCTCACTCTTCTCCTTGGCACCACTTAGGACAAAAGCTCGATCCCAAACTGACCGCGCAGCAGATTTAGCGCTGCCGCGGACTCAAGGGAAAGACACTCTTCTTGCCGCCATTTCCGGTCACGCCCCTCTCAAAGCCACGCCCACCCTATCCTCTTCCCCCTATTTCACCATGTGCATCTCCCGGACGCGCAGCGGACGGGCGCAGCGGGTGCGCCGTTTGCGCGCCGAAGGCGCGACTAGGGCAAGCCCGTCTACGCCCGTCATCGCCAAGACATCGCCTTTCGCCTGTCCCCCTGGCCTAACTCCACGGGAACTCCACCACTATGATAGAGAATTCCTAGCCGCCCTGAACGCCGGACAGAGCTGCGAGGTGATATCTGGACATCTCGGACAGACACGCCTTCAATGTAAGTCCTGTCATTTCTCGACGCCCAGTCCCTACCTATCTAGGCACTTTTCAGGCACGCATAAACAAACCCCTCTTATCGTCCTCCAACTCAATGTTAGGTCTCTCGTTAATCACCACTTACAAGTAAACACTCTCTTACTTGAAGAGAACCCTGACATTCTCTTTCTATGTGAAACCTGGCTCCGTGACGATATGACTAGTGTACCTAACCTCACGCTACCAGAAAGCTACTTAATGAAATCGCTAAATAGAGATGCCAGAGGAGGCGGCATCGCTGTCATCTACAAAAAACAATTCATCTGCTCCTTTACTAAAGAAAATATCTCGAGCTGTGAAAGTGCACGATTCAAGATCACGACGGGCCCCCACTTCTCCCTATCTGGCCTCTACATCTACCGTCCCCCCGGACCTGCTCCCAAATTCATTGAAGCTCTCCTTGAAGTGGCAAACTCCTTAGTGGTGAGTTCGGCCAATTTCACCATATTAGGAGACCTTAATCTCCACTTCGACCTGAATCAAAATTCCACCATCAAAAACCTCTTGGCTGATTTATCAGCCTTACAACTCTACCCTTTGATCCAGACCGCCACTCACTCGGCCGGGCATACACTAGATCCTGTCTTCACTAACATCCTGGAGACGACGATGGAAGCGCCCAAACCTATGGGATGGACAGACCATTACCTAATTAAATTC
Source organism: Triturus cristatus (assembly GCF_964204655.1). Classification (NCBI taxonomy): domain Eukaryota; kingdom Metazoa; phylum Chordata; class Amphibia; order Caudata; family Salamandridae; genus Triturus; species Triturus cristatus. Next base: position 1,236,881,580 of record NC_140591.1, on the reverse strand, counting down.
ACCATACTGATTACAGAAACGTTCAACCAGGCCGAGCCTACTCGACACCAAAAAAGACCGTGGCAAAAACTTTCAACCAGTGACCTGCACTCCACTCTTGTAGAATTCCGGCATGAGGCACATATGGATATCAACACTACATATGATGCCTTCCATGACTGGATCACGAAGGGACTAGATGCCCTTATCCCTCTCAAATGGATTAAGGGACGTAGCTCCCCTTCCAACCCATGGTATAATGACACCTTAAGATCCATGCGGAAGGAATGTAAGAAAGCCGAGAGAATCTGGAGACGAGAATACAACGTCAGGGATAAAGCTCTCTACCTGTCTAAACAAAAACTCTACCACAAAGCTATCTGCTCCGCGCGCGCCACCTTCTATGCAGAAGAAATTAACTCTAGCCCTAACCCTGCTAAAGTTGTTTTTAAACTAGTAGAAGAATTGCAGAGTAGCAGATCCCCGTCCTCCAACATCACCTCCGCGCAACAATGTGAGGACCTTGCCACTTTTTTCGTAGAAAAGGTGCAAAAAATCTACAAATCGTTTCCACAGCACTCTACTACCCCACCTAACTCCCCTAATTCCATCAGTAATGGCACCACCATGATGCTCATTCCTGAAATCTCACATGAAGATCTTACGAAACTATCTAAGAAAGTCAAGTCTGGATCTCCAGCAGACCCGATGCAGCCGACCAAATTCGTCGAATCCCTAGAATTTTTTCTGCCTTCCTTGGCATCCATATTGAATCTCTCCTTCTCTTCGGCCAGTGTCCCGACCGCTTGGAAACAAGCTTGGGTCTCTCCCATCATTAAGAAGCCGACTCTGGACCCCTCCAAGTTAGAGAATTTTAGACCTATCTCACTGCTCCCATGGCTGTCTAAACTTGCAGAGGCCCACGTAAACATCATCCTGTCCCAACACATGGATCATAATAACATCTTAGACCCATCCCAAAACGGCTTCAGGCCGGGAAACAGCACTGAGTCTGCCCTCTTAGCCACGTCTGAACATCTACAAACGATACTTGACGCCGGTCAAAGTGCTGCACTGATCCTGTTAGACCTCAGCGCAGCCTTTGACACGGTCTCCCATAACATACTGTTAAATCGTCTGGCTAATGTGGGAACCTCAGGTCTTGCCCTGGAATGGTTCCGCTCCTTCCTGAAAGACAGATCCTTCCGGGTGTCAGCTCCCCCTTTTCTTTCCCAGTCCCACCCCATCGGACAGGGTGTCCCTCAGGGCTCTGCACTTAGCCCATCCCTTTTCAACCTGTATGTGCAGCCACTAAAGAATGGGACCTCACGCTGGTGTCATACGCAGATGACACGCAGCTGGCCATCACTCTCACTGAAGGCCCTTCTACCACGGCCTCAAGATTTAGGGATGGTCTGGCCGCTGTAGCCCAGTGGATGACGGACAACTGCCTGCAGCTTAATGCAGGAAAGACGGAGGCGCTGCTCCTCGGCAAGAACATCAGCCATTGGAACGAGCACTGGTGGCCTTCGTCGCTGGGCATCATCCCACCTCCAAAATCCCTGGTCAAAAACCTAGGCGTCTGGATGGACTCCTCACTTAGCTTTCAGACCCACACAAAAAAGTGGCAGCTACCTGTGTGGGCCTGTTGAGAAGCCTCAATCCAATACTCGGATTCTTCGACTCCAAGGTTCGTCAACTAATTGTCCAAGCCACAATTCTCTCCCGCTTGGACTACGCCAATGTTTTACTACTGGGCGCCAACCAAGCGGAGATAGCACGACTGCAACGCGTGCAGAACACCGCGGCAAGAGCCTTGGTCGGTCTCCCCCGCAGATGTTCGGCCAGAGCTACAATTCGAAAGCTGCACTGGCTACCCATCGAATCGCGAATCCAGTTTAAAACACTCACCATGATATTTAAAATCCTTAAAACTGAACGCCCAGAACTACTCCGCTCTCTCCTAACACCATATGTACCACAACGCAACCTACGCTCACTAGGTCAACATCTTCTGATTGTACCCCGGACAAAACTTGCCCGCACTGGTGGACGCTCCTTTAGGGTGTTGGGAGCCAAACTATGGAACTCCCTCCCACCGAATATTCGCTCATTGGAAAATCTGTCTGCCTTCCAGAAAGCCGTCAAAACCCACCTGTTCCCCTCCCCCTAGGTCTCCTAGTTGTCTTCCCCTCTCTCTCTGTTAGAGTTTTCCGTGGTTCTTAGCGCCGGGACGCCTCTTTGCTGGGGCAGCTGTTGCGCTTTACCAAATGCTAACATAACATAACATAACTAATATGCAGCATGAGGAGCTTGCTCTCCTGTTTTTTTTGCAGATTTATATAGCGTGAACTCGACCCAAAGGTATTGGATCGCTTTACCTGAGCACCAGTTACGTTACACAAGGACACATTCATTTTCTTTTTTTTTCGTAGGCAGGGGAGATTAAGTGATTTTCCCAGAATCGGAGGATGTGGAGTCGACCCCGAGGCTCGAACCTTGGCTGCCCAGCTCCAAAATCGGCAGTAGCCGTGAGAAAACACATCCTCTGCTGTTGAGGCCCTCTGGCCCTAATGCAGCATCTCACCGGCACTGGCAGAGCCACGCCTCTTTCATCAAATAGCCTTCATCTGCCATCTGCAAGACCCGTGGTTCGATAGCAGGAATGATCACTTATCGGCTGTAGTTATTATAAGCATTCATTTTCATCATGTTCCAGACCTGTTGCCCGCGCGCATTATTATTAATCACACGCTCAGCTCTAGGCTGACGTGTATCTCGTCTTAATCAAGTTAGATATTGGTTTGCTTTCAGCTGCTGCCTGCAGTCCTGCTAGAAAACGTCTGGTGTCGATTCAGTTATTACAGAATCTAGAGATCAGGGTCGCCATTTTGGTGCGGAATGAGATGGTTTGGCATGTTATTATGTCTGCCGACTGTAGCCAGGGCTGAAGTGGGGGGGGAAGTTCAACTATTATAACGTCCTATACAACTTCGAGTTTTGCAAATTCGAGGCCCAGGATAGTAAATGTCATCCTTAGGAGACAACACAAGCACTCACAGGCTCTGCAAGCTGCACCAGCCTAGAGTGCAAGAAAATCAGTGGCGGCTGTCAGCTATGGAGAGTGGGGGCGGCAAACGGGTGGTGGGTCAGTGCAAAACTTAATTAACTAAATTGATGCTGACATGCATTACATTATTGTTTTAAAGTTAAAATGTTTAACTTTTAAACGGTAATGTAATGCATGTCAGCGATTTAAGGCATACATGCACACACATAAAATACATACAAAAAAAGGAAATAAAATCCATTTACCTTGCTGCGCATCCTCTCCGTTCCAGTGTTCTTCTCTTCTCAAGCCTAGCAATCTCCCCTAACCAATAATGGCGCTGCTCTCATGCTGTTAACCAGCATGAGAGAAGCACCAGGATTGCACTGTGGGCCTCTCTCAACCCTCTTAAGAGCACTGCAGGCCTGTGCTTTCTCTAACCCAGCTGTCTAAGATAGTTAGGTTAGAGAGGTTTAAAATGCGCATGTCTGGCTGGCCATCACAAGACGGCTGACCAAAAAGACAAGCGCACTTTAAACTAGTGCACAGGCAGCCCACCACTCCGCCCTGCTGCCACTCAGCAGGGCCGCCCTGTCCTGACACTCGACTTGGGATGCGAGTTTGACGAGTTAAGGAAAAATAAAATGGTAATAATGCTTATTACCATCTTATTTTTTATCTGGGGGCATTTTAATTAACGGGGCGACGCTCCTCCTCCTTAATAGAGGAGCCGCACCTGAAGAAAGGATTCACAATAAAACCCTATCCTTGTCTCATAAAACAATAAAGAACCAGACAGCAGAGTACCAAATTACAAGCCAAACGGAACATTAGTATCTAAATATAAGGTGCTTTTCTATGAACCAAAAATAGCGAGATAAGGGCAGGGAAGCAGACCTTTCCTTATGTTATGTTAATTGTGTTGTATAGTTCCAACCACTATTCTTCTGGTATCACAGCACATTCTCCACTTTTTTTGTGCGGTTCTGGGAACATCATCAATTAAACTGTACGAATCTTTCTTTCATAGTGTCTGTTATTTTGTTGGCGTTTTGTTGTGCGTGGTTGGTAAAAAGTTTCTATAGCGTTTAGATTCGAAATGGTTTGTATGGATTGGTGTGAAAATAAATTGACTTTAACTTAAGAAGATCTTGGAGATTTCCATTTGTCTCTTGATTGGGAGGATCCATTCCTCGGACATAGTATTTTTTACACTAAGGTCACAAGCCATGGTGGTGTCTTATGTTAGATGTGTTTTATTTTTGTATGAGTTTTGAAGTTGTACATTGCTGTTATATATGGAAGTGCTATGGATTCGACAGCACTGTGCCAACTTACTGTGGAGCCGTGCTGTGCTCTAGTGTATGCTGTTTGAGAATGGCCATGGTAGGTCACACTGGTATGGTGATCTGTGTTGATATTGTTTGCAATCAAATGCACTTTGTTTGCAATCAATGTTGGCTGTCCAATGAAACCCCAAATATGGGGAAGGAGAGGTGCATTGGTGAAAGATGGTAAGGGGTGTTTTATTGTATTCAGTACAGTTTATGTGTGGTTTGGAAGGTAGAAGAAATCAGAACAAAACTCTTCCCCAAAACCAGTCACCTTTCTACAACAGTGTGGTGTTGCATTCTGATGGTGAGTAGCGGTAAGAAAAAAGCACAGTCACGGATATACAGACTCTACAGTAGCCACATGGTTAGAATTAAGCATTAATAAATATGATAAGTGAATATCAGGGCATGGGTTGTTCTACTTTTGACCCTGATAAATTCATGATAAGAAAATCAAACATGTGGGACCTACTTATAGTCCCATTTTAGTTTAAGCCTACCATGCAGAGCAATCTGTCCGGCTGTAAAAGACCTATTGTGGGCTTACCAATAACCTATAGGGACATCAAACCTGCCTCTCTCTTGCTAATTATTGGCTGGCTTTATTCTCACTCTCATTTGCTTGTTTCTTATTTGATGGATTTCCTAATCCACCTAGTGTTTGTCCCTCCCTGGAGCATATCCCCTTTACCATCCTCTTGACTGGCTAACATGTGTCCTTGCACTGCCAATTTAAGGGAACTACCTTATTTTCATTAAGCACTCCATCCGAGTGTGTGTGTTTTTTTACTTCTCTCTCTCTCTCTCTCTCTCTCTCGCTCTACCTCTCTCACTCACCCCTTTCTCTCTCTCTCTCTCTCTCTCTCTCTCTCTCTCTCTCCCACTCTCTCTTATCTTATAGCTGTGCACTCTACCCCAGTGTAATTTTTCCCTCCTCATCCTCCCTATTCCTTGTGTTGCTGTTTCCATTTGTTTGCTTCTCTGCCCATCCCCTTTGTTGCTCTCTTCCTCGTGCCCCTGCCCCCTCCCAACTCCTTTACCAACCCACTCCCCCACCTGCTACTCCATTGCCCACCCACCATTCTTTTTATCAATATATGTTTTAATTATATGTCTTTTTGGAGGGCCAGGCGGGCCCTCAACAAAAGTGCTTTTGCGCTCTTATAGGTTCTGTTTATTTACAGACTAATCTAGGGGGCGCCAACTTTCTTAGTCAGTAAAAAGTAAAAGAAAATGGTGCCTATATCTTTCTGTAGCTGCGCTCATGCATGCTTACATTTTTTTGCGTTATTTTTCTTTTTCATTTAATGTTCCAAGATGGTGGATGGCCGTCTCAGAACCAAAAATAAAAAAATGCAGGATTCGCATCTTGTGCATTGGGGTACAACGGAGTGGCTTGATAGCAGTCAGCAGCTGCCGGGCCCTTGCCAAACGTAATAAAAATAAATATATTGAGAAAGGTGGAGGCTGGGCAGTGGTTTGAAGATGACAGTGCAGAGACCCAAAAGGGACCCGGCAGCAGTGTGGAGCCAAGAGAAGGTGGTATGGGGAGGGACAGAAAGATGTGACTGCCAACAGTGGCCTCTTTACTGTGATTTTTTTTTGCCAATACCAAACAACAATTGCAAAAGGCATTGCTGCTTACTAATGATGTTCAGCATTATCAAAAGCATTGGCAAAGCCAGTAGATCCTAAAGCCGAGACCTATTTTCTTTGCTGATGCTTGTACAATTGGTATAGCGGTAGTGGGACCTAGAGCTATGGCTGTTACATACACTCTCCTTTATTTAACTAGGTACTTTGACCTCTGGGTTGGCCGAGGTATCAGGGTTCGAGGAGGAGCGCTTCTCAGTATGCTGGAGGCCCCTCTGGCTATTTCCATGTTTTAGGTGGTTTGGGGTTGGCTACAAGAGTATAAGTCCTCACCCAAGGTTACATAGGTGGCTATTATAGCACAGACGCCATGGCTTGGGTTCTCATATGGGCATGTTTGGAACACACAGAGGGATGCAGGGTGCAGACCAATGGTCGTTTGGCCCTAAGATTTTATTGTTTTGGGAGGCTTCTGTATGATGTATGATGATGTTACAATATGGGGTTTTGAGTGAGCAATTGAAAGCAGAGCAGTGCAGTCCAGTGCAATATGCCTATGGGGGAGAAAGTATGTAGCACTCAGATTCCTGGCTATATGTTGTCTGCATCAGAGTCTTTGAATGCTAAGGGAGAGCAATGTTATGCTATTTCATATTCAGAGAAAGAGTGAATTCAGGGCATAGTGGTACAGTGCAGTGTACTATATATATGGATAAGGAAGGACCCTGCTGCAGTCGCCTGCCTGCATGGTGTTAGGATTTTGTGGTCAGGAAATGCAAGTTGGTCATGAAATTTAATAAGAGGAATTATTAGGTTGTATCAAAATCGAAAAGCCACCTATTTTGAACCAGTCATAAAAAGGCCTGGCATAAATCAGATTAGGAAGGCTGGGCTGGTTACGTGGTTCACTGAGTTGGCATACTTGTCTACTGGCTCAGTTGGCCTTGAGAAGGAAACTTCACTGGTGGACATCTTGAAACTGGTAAACCTTTGCGGGTGGGGCTCCATCCTGCCCTGGGCAGGGTAGGAGGCTCTGCCTGCTGACTGGTACAAACTGCCTGCAGGGACCGGGCTTCAAACAGGGGGATTACAGGAGCTGTTCAGCTCACAGGAGGTCCATACTCTTCCCCAGTTCGACGCCACCCTGGCCCGGGTAGGGAAGGAGGCCCTGCCTGGTGTCCCGGCGCTGAGCTCTTCCATCTGCACTCGCCGTTACGGAGGGAGTTCTAGTTAGTCCCTCTTCCTCCACTTAATAATCTGTTTAAATGAAGCGGGTCACCACGTCTTATCTGAGGTAGCAGTTTGATGCCGAAACATGGAGGAGCCAGCCTAATTCCATGGGCTCCAGAAGGAGGAGACTCTCTTTCGCACGGGGGGGGGGTCATAGCAGCAAACCTTTTCTCAGCTCAGAGACCAAAGTTAAACACTTCGGCCCCTCGGTTCACTCTGTCAAGAGCATCAAAGAGGCACAAGAGGCAGGGTCTGGGACAGACAGTAGCTCTCCTTGCGGCAGACCACCAGCTCAATCATAAGATCCAACTACGAGCTCTTTAACTGCAGCAACTTTAATATACACTTTTGGAGCTTGAATTGTCATGGCTGCTGGACCCAGACTTGCCCTCCGATGGATCCTAGTTAAAGTATTTAAAGTGTATTAATTGCAATTACAGGGCCTCAAAAAAGTCCTGTATTGTTATTTTTCATCACTACCTCCCAGAGTCGAGAGTGGGTAATTTGCGTGCCTCCTGCCTTCCTGGGATGTGGTAGCCGTTTCTCAGGTTCATTCTCTGAAATAGAACCCTGATTCCTTGTTACCTGTGGTCACCATGGTAGGCACAGAAAGTACCATTGAAAGCTGATATGGCAGACATCAATATGTATCGCTGTTGTCACAAGGACGTGCGATCTGCCCGAGGTTATCTAGAGTCAACATAGCAGCCAGGCGGGCCTGGATTAATTTTATTTTAGGAATTTATAAAGCGCAAACTATCGCCAATTACCGGCATCCTGGCGCTGACAGAGTCTGAGGGAGGAGAGGGGAAGTAGAACAGAGGGGCTGATAGGCTAACCCGGGAAGAGCCAAGTTTTAACCTTTTTTCGGAAAGGTAGAAGTTCGTCAATGTGTCTGATCTCGGTGGGAAGGGTGTTCCAAAGTCTAGCGGCGGTAACCTCAAAAGATCTACCTCCGGATCTGACCTTCTTGAATCTGGGAGTGACCACCAGTTTGGCATCCGAGGAACGAAGTTGTCTAGTAGGGACATACCACATAAACATAGATTGTACCGGGACTGGGCCAAAACCATGGAGGGCTCTAAAAACAATACAGAGGGCCTTGAATTGCACTCTCTGTCTAAGAGGGAGCCAGTGCAATTGTGCCAAGGCGGATGGCCCATGGGATCTCCTCGGGAGCCCCAAAGCTTGTTTTGCAGCTGCAGATTGGACTCTTTGGAGCCTGTCTAATAGATACTCCGGGGCCCCTAACAGGAGGGCATTGCAATAGTCCAGCCTGCTTAAGATAGTGCATCTAACTATTTGAGCGCGCGCCTGGGTAGGCAGAAGGGGCAGGACTTTTCTTAAAGAGCGCAGAATGGCATAGCAACAGCCAGAGGTTTTCTGGACATGTGTCTCCATGCTGAGCTTGTAATCAAGCATGACCCCCAAGTTGCGGACCGAATTTGCAGGCTGTACAAAAGAAGCTATTTCCAGGGGCCAGAAGTTGCTAGGAAACGAACAGGGGGTCCTCGAGCCACTATTAAAAAGCACCTCGGTTTTCCCTGCATTAAACTGAAGTGAATTGTTCTTCAGCCACCTTGATGTCTCACGCAGGCAGTTATGTAAGGTCTCTATGGAGATAGAGTCCTCTCCTTCCAGAGAAAGGATCATCTGCGTGTCATCAGCGTAATTAATGGTTTTAATGCCAAAACTTTTGATCAAAAGAATTAGTGGCCTAAGATAGATATTAAAAAGTATTGGGCTAATGGCAGAGCCCTGTGGGACACCATGCGAAACCGGAGAGAAAGCAGATTGGAAAGGAGGTAGAGACACTGCTTGTTGCCTGTCCTGCAAAAAAGAGTGGAACCAGTGCAATGCCGTATCCCTCACTCCTGCCTCCCATAGGCGTCTCAATAAGATCTCATGATTCACCGTGTCAAAGGCGGCAGACATATCAAGCAATAACAAAAAAGATGCCTGGCTTCTGTCTGCTCGCCTTTGTAGTTCGTTCATGGCAGTAATGAGGGCTGTTTCGGTTCCGTGCGCAGGCCGGAATCCGAATTGGTCTCTGTCCAGTAATAGATGATGTTCCAGGTGGTAGGAAAGGGTGTTACTGACCACTCGTTCCACTATCTTAGCAGGGAACAGCAATAGTGAGATGGGTCTATAATTGTTTGAACAGTCGGGGTCCAGGGAGGGTTTTTTCGGCAGAGGGGAAACTAGAGCTTGTTTCCAGAGTGCAGGGACAGTGCCGGTCAGCAATGATTGCTGACAGATTAAATGGAGCGTGGGAAATAGTTCTGCTTCGCATTCTTTCCAGATTTTGGGGGGTACTGGGTCCAATGGTGACCCAGACACAATCCCTCGAGCTATCTTAGTGAAGAGTTCGAAAGTTAGTGGTGGAAACCTGCATAAGAATTCTTCTGAAGACCGCTGCTTAGTCAGTGCTTGATTCTCCAGAGTACCAATGTTTGAGGAAAAGGGGATATCAACAATAGGAGGAGTATCCAGCTCATTAAGGATAAGTTCAATTTTCTCCTTGAAGAAAGAAGCCAAATTGTCACAGAGGTCTTGGGATGGAACGATCAGATTTTTACAAGACTCCGGGTTAGTGACACTATTTAGGATGCTAAAAATGCTCCTGAAATTATTAGTAGTGTTACAGATCAGGGAGGAGTAGTACTCGGCTTTTGATTTTTTAATAAGAGTTTTGTACGCGTGGACCTTGGTTTTCCACGTGTCTTTACAAGTAGTATTATAATCATGTCTCCACCTTCTCTCAGCTTGTTTACATTCAAGTTTTAGCCGTTTTAGGTCGGAGTTAAACCAAGGGGCTGAGTCTTTACCCCTGCAGGTCCGAATTTTAAGGGGGGCGAGGGAGTCAGCCACCCTGGAGATGCTGGAGGCAAGGGAATTATAATTGTCAGCTGTGCTTTTGTTTACATCAAAGAGTTGATGCAAATGGAACGTTTCGTCCGAAGAAAGTGCACGTGAAAGGGCCCTCCAATCTCTGCAATTAATTACCTTGGTCGATGCCGGGGCTTTATAAGGGCCAATCGTCTTATGGAGAAAAAATTTAACCAATGAGTGGTCGGTCCAGTCCATTGGAAGAATTTCTCTCATTACCATTAGGTCGGGTGGCGCAAAGATCAGGTCAAGCAGATGACCCCCCTTATGGGTAGCCTTGGAGGTCAGCTGAGAAAGGCCAAAGCTGTCGCAGGTAGAGAGTAGATTCTTGAGAGCTGCGTCAAGGAAACCATTTTGCCATAGATTAAAGTCACCGAGTATAAACAGCTTCTGGTGAGATAAGGCGATACTGGTTAAGGTGTTGATTAGAGCATGTTGCTGCTGAAGGCTAAAAGCCCCTGGCGGGCGATAACACAAAATTGCTGTAATGATATTTCCAGCATGGGTCTGAATTGAAAGTCCTAGTAACTCAGTGCCCAGAATAGAGTCGAGAGTAAGGATTTTAATGCTACAAGAGGCTCTGAAAATGACTCCCACACCTCCGCCTCTACCAGTAGGCCTAGGGTGGTGGAGACATTTAAACCCAACAGGACAAGCAAATCCCGGATCGACCAAACAATCAGGACGTGTCCAAGTTTCTGTCATAAAAAGGATATCAAGCTCATGAGAGTCGATCAGAAGTTGGATCTCTGTGCAGTGTTTGGGCAAGGACCTGACATTTAGTAGCCCACAGTGCAAAATATCATCACACAGTACATCAGCCTGGGGGAGGGAGGAGGGTAGAAGGGACAGTATTCCTTTGTTAGCCCACTGAGTACCTATTTGAATAAGCTCCTCTCTGGAATAGGGAGGCCTGGTTGGAAGCTGAGCCTGGTATGAAGGGTCGAAGCCGGCAGCATGAGGGGCCAAGGGCCCTACCTTGGCGCGGACGGGCGCAGACGGGCTTGCCTTAGGCGCGCCTTCGGCGCGCCCGCTGCGCTTCCAAGGAAGGCACATGTTTTATAGGACTATGACAGCGTCCGAGGGGTGGGTGTGGCCTCAAGGGGGGCGTGGCCTCCGCGATCGAGCAAGCCGTACCGTCAAGATTCCCTTAGGTGTTGATCCCGGCAACAGCAGGCAAGTAAGAGCCCTGAAGTCGTGAGGGAAGGTGGGTTTTAAAACAACCAGAAATCACAAGTTTTAAAACAATAAGCATCAATTCACACTCCCGGCTTCCGCCTCAGGAGGTCTGTCAAGTGAGAATCACGCGCTAGTGGTCGGCGCCTTAAATGCTGGAATCGGGGTGGGCGTGGCCTCAAGGGGGGCGTGGCCTCCGCGATCGAGCAAGCCGTACCGTCAAGATTCCCTTAGGTGTTGATCCCGGCAGCAGCAGGCAAGTAAGAGCCCTGAAGTCGTGAGGGAAGGGGGAGAGAAGGTGGGTTTTAAAACAACCAGAAATCACAGGTTTTAAAAACAATAAGCATCAATTCACACTCCCGGCTTCCGCCTCAGGAGGTCTGTCAAGTGAGATTGGTCTTGGTCTGATAAAAGCATGCATTCCGGGAGGTCAGAGCATCTTTGGAATGTATTAACTCTAGAGCTACCAAAGTTATCCAAGTAACAGATGGAGCGATCAAAAGAACCATAACTGATTTAATGCGCCATTTGCAGTTTTGCTGTACTGGACATGTGTACTTAAACATGCATGGCTTAATCTTTGAGACAAGCATATGTTACTGGCAGGATCGACCAGGTAGCTGCACCTGCTGGATGAGAGGAGGAGCTGTGTGCCCATTCTGGACCGACATTCACACCCCTCTGGAGCCTGCTTTGGGCACCTCTGCTTGCCTGCAGGGTCTGGGAGAGAGGGCAGTCACACAGGAACCGGCAGGCCTGGTGACAACAAAGGGGAGAGGCGGGCCAAGGTGCAGGCTTAGCAAGATCCAGAGGTGCTGTGCCACAGCTTGCGAAGCCCAGGCTACCCCATGGAACATTCGTTCTGAGCTGCTGCGGAAATGTACTGGGTGGAAAAGGGCAACAAACAGGCACAAGGAGCCCAGACCACAAGACAACATCTGGGACTAGCACCATCAGACCCCATCCACTCTGCTCAGACCATTTTACGAGCTGCAACAAAAGGCAGACCCTTGAGTTGGACAGTCTAGGCAGGATGGAAGCTCTTTGCTAGCAACAACAGCCAAGGCTGGCCAAGTGGAAAAAATATGCTCTATCAATCAGAGTACAGTGTTGGCTAAACAGGCCCGGGCAGGCCCCCTGCACTGGGATGTCAACTTTGCATCCCTGCCTGCTCTCTGGGAAGCAAGGCTCAGAGGAAAGTGCCATCAGGTAGGGCTTGAAGGTAGCCACAGACTCAGCCGACCCCAGGGTGGGCTGGCGTTGGCCATCTCAGTACCTGGGGAGAAGGAGTGCGGGACAAGGGGGTCCTTCATGCCTTGACCCTAATAATCCAGAGGAAGGCCACCTTTCTTCTTTTAAATCCATGAACAACAAGTGAAAGGGGCCAATTGGAGCAAACACATCAGACATCATGGAGCCCTGGCTGGGCCTGGAGAGTCAAATGAGCCTTCATCTGAACTTCCAGATCAGTTTTGCCATCACAATCACAGTAGAGTGCTGGTTAAAACATCCCAAGCAGGCCGCCCTGCACAGGGATCTCAGATTTACAGGAAAAGCCCATTGGACTGGGCTGGAAGGCAGCCACAGACCCAAAAACCACCAGGCCACAAGGGGGTCCCAAGTACACTGTCCATCCTAATCCTCCTTTTTTGTAATCCATGTACAAGGAGTGACAGAGGGGGCTGCCGTAGAAATCTCACTGACTTCCTGGAGCCCTGGCTGGGATGGAGAATCAAATGACCTCTCATCAAGATTTCCAGGGCACCTCTGACATCTCAGCATTTCAGGACCCCCTCCCGGGCACTTTGTGACGCAACCAGTCGGAGAAGGAAGTCCAGAGTCAGGGGCTTCCACCCCTGGGCCGGCTGGACTGCCTGACCCTGGGCCCGGTCAGAGCTTCTGAACCCAATCAATCAGAGTACAGTGCTGGCTTTGCATCACTGCCTGCTCTCCGGGAAGCAGGGCTCGGAGGAAAGGTCCATTGGCCAGAGCTGGAGGACCGCCAGAGACTCAGGCCCCAGGGACCCAGGTCAGGACAGCCCAGGATATCACAGCAGCTGAGGATAAAGACAGGAGGTCCATCATACCTTGTCTCTAATAATCCAAAGGTAGGCTAATTGCCTTTCTTGTAATCCACGCATTCTGAGTGAAAGGAAGCCACCAGAGTGAACACACCTGACCTCTTGGAATCCCAGCTGGAGTCAAATGTGCCGTCATCTGGATTTCCTAGTTAGTCTAGCTATCCCAGTCACAGTACAGTGCTGGCAAACCACCCTCCTCCCCCTCAAGCTGGCTGCCCTGCATCGGGATGTCAGGTTGCATCCCTGCCTGCTCTCCGGGAAGCAAGACTTAGAGGAGAGGAGCATTAAAAAATTAAAAAACGTAGTTTTATATAGCACGAACTTGCCTTACACAAGGACACATTCATTTTTGTTAGGCACGGGGAGATGAAGTGATTTGCCCAGAATCATCACATGATGTTGAGCGTCATTGCCGAGACTCAAACTCGTTTCCCCAGATTTAGGATCGACCACCCTAGCTCTTAGGCTACACCCTCCCCCATTGGACAGGGCTGGAAAGCAGCTGCAGATTCGGGCCCCTGGGGACTCCTGAGGCCCCACGCAGAAGCTGGCACACCCAGGTGAGAACCAGACAGAAAGGGGGTCCCTGTCCCTACCAATTACAAGGCAAGGCTACCCCCTTTTCTTATAATCTGTGCACGCTGAATGACAGAGGGGACAGTTGTAGAAAATGTCACCGACATCATGGAGCTCTGTCTGGGGTTGAAGACTCCAATGAGCCCTCATCAAGACTTCTGAGTCAGCCCAGCCATTTGGGCACACCATAGGAACTCTTTGCATGTGTCCAGATGTCTGGGGTTTGGGGTTCGGGGCTGCCAGATGCCCTGGTTCGCAGAATGGCCATCTGGTCAAACAGTAATGTCTTAAAAAGGATTTAGTTCGCCATTGGAGGGGACAAGGCTTCTAAGGGCCAGGTTCTTCGAGCCGGAGGTGGTTATCAGTGGAGGGGCAATCGGGGGCCTCACAAAGCTCTGACAATGGGCCCGGTCAGAGCTTCTGACCCCAGACAAGCAGGGGCAACCATCCTGGGTCCTCCGGGACTTAGTCCTGTGCACTTTGAGACACAACAGGCTTGAGAAGGGAGCCTGGGACCGGGGGTTTTGAAACCGGGGCCCACTGGAGTTCTGACCTGGGACCCAGTCCGAGTTTCTTATTCCCGGCAAGCAGGGGTACCCTCCCTGGGCCTATGGTTCCCCTTCCTGGGCACTTTGCGCTAGGGTGGTCCAGAGAAGGGAGCCCAGGTCCTGGGGCTTCCACCCCAGGGCCTGCTGGGGTATCTGACCCATGGCCCGGTCAAAGCATCTGAACAAGGATAAGCAGGGGAGACCTTCCTGGACCTTCAGGCCCCCATCCATGGCACTTTGAAACATGGCGGGCCAGGAATAGAGTCCAGTGCCGGGGTCTTCCACCCCAGGGCCTACCTGAGCTCTTTCCTGGGTCCTGTCAGATTTTCTTATCCGAGACAGGCAGTGGAGGCCTCCCTGGGCCTGCGGCACTCTAAGGCACAGAGAGCAAGGGAATGGAGCCGATGGCCAGGGTCTTCCACCCCAGGGACCTCTAAGGCTCTGACCCAGGGCCCAGTCAGAGCTCCTGAACCCAGACAAGCAGGGGTGACCTCACCGGTCCTCTGAGACCTCATCCCATGCACTTTGTGACACAGCAGGCTGGAGCTGCTCTGACCCGGTGCTCGTCAGAGTTAATCTGCCCGGGCAAGGAGGTGAGGCCTCCCTGGGCCTGCAGGTCCCGGTCTAGGGCAATTTGAGAAAAGGTGGGACTTGAAAAGGAGCTCAGGGCTGGGGTCTTGCAAACAAGGGCTCACCAAGGCTCTGACCAGGGGCCCTGTCAGAGCGTCGGAACATGGACCTTCCCGAGCCTGTGGCCCCCATCCGCAGCACTTTGAAACATGGCAGGCCAAGGAACAGAGCCCAGGACTTGGGTCTTCCACCCAGGGCCCATCAGTGCTCTGTCACGTGGTCGGTCGGAGCTTCTGAACCCTAACAAATAGGGGAGGCCTTCCAGGGACTTTGCAACACAGTGGGCTGGAGCAGGAAACTTCAGGTATTTCAACCCAAAGCCCACAGGAGATCTGACCTGGAGTCCAGACAGAGCTTCTGATCTTGGACAAGCAGAAGATATCCCCAGGCATGAGAGACCCCATCCCAGCACTTTGCGACATGCTGGATTAGAGAAGAGAGACCAGGCCTACTAACACTGGGCCCATCAAGGTTCTGTCCTGGAGCCCAGTTCAGAGCTTCTGAACATGGACAAGTGGGGGAGACCTCCCGGACCCGTGGGACATCATCCTTGGCACTTTGCAACATGACAGGCTGGAGAAGGGAGCCCAGGGCCTAGGGTTCCACCTTTGGGCCTACAGGAGCTTTGTCCCAGAGCCCGGTGAGAGCTTCTGAACCCAGACAATCAATGGAGACCTCCCTGGACCTGTGGGACCCCCTCCTGAGCACTTTGTGACACAGCGGTAAAGAAACAAGAGCACAGGGCCTAGGGTTTCAACCCCTGGGTCACCTCTGGCACTGTCCTGAGGCCTGGTCAGAGCTTTTGAACCTGGACAATCAGGGGAGGCGTCCCCGGGCCTGCAGGTCCCCATCTGTGGCACTCTGAGGCATGGCAGGCAAGGGAATGGAGCTCAGGGCCAAAGTCTTCCACCCAGGAGCCTCTGAGGCTCTGACCCCCGGGTCTGGTCAGAACATAGGATGGGATAGGTCCCAGGCAAACAGGAGAGGCCTGCCTGGACCTGTGTGTCCCCATCCTGGGCACATTGAGATGAGGCACTTGGAAACCAGGTCCGACGGGTCCTCCCCATAGGCCTACACATTCTTGTAATCCATGCACACTGAGTGACAGAGGGGGACATTCTTGAAATGTATTCAGCCTCCTGGAGCCCTGACTGGGATTCAAGCTTCAAATGAGCCCTTATTTGGACTTCCAGGGCAGCTTAGGAATCTGGACAGTGAGTCAAATGAAAGGAATGATGTGTTTTGTTTAATTTTTTTAAGCACTAAAAGTCACCAGTGACATTGGCATGGCAAATTTTGCACCACCCATGTAGGGGTGGTATAGGACCCCCATCTTGAATTACACCCAGGCCTAGTCACGGGTAGTCACTCAATTGCACTCCTATGCATTAGGGTATGCTTAGCGTTTGTTGTAAAAAATAGTTTTTTATTGGAAAGAATGTGCGAAATGTACAAATAAAATGCTTCTCCATTCTGTCCCTGTGCTTTCTTAAACTTTGCAAGTACATTTTTTTGATGGAACCCATCACAGTTGTTTCCAAAAAATACATCTACCTCATGCCCTTTTGGATGGAGATCCTCCTGGGACGTAGTCATCCAGGTTTTGCATTTGTGTAATGGCATTCTTCCTTAGAAATATGAATTACAAGTATGTAGGATTTCAATGAGATGGGTTTATGTCTGTGCTAGTCAATTGTTACACTGATTGGCAGATATACAGGTATGTCTCCTGGAATTTGCAAGTGATAGGGCCGTGGATGACTGTCGGTGGACTTACAAAGATACGGGCTGATGTTCACATCACCATTTTTATTTAAAGAAAGGAAAAACATGTGCACTCAAAGAGAATGTTTCAGCAGCAGGAATAGCCTAATGAGTTGAATGTTTGCTGCTAGAAATAAGCATTTGCAAAGCAATCGGTCCCCATTTCTTTCCCCTAGTAGACTGCTATTCCTGCATATACACGCGAGTTCAGTGGCAATCTTGTAACGGTTTTTCTTTTGCTTTCAGAAAAATAATTACAAAATGACTGGTGTGTGCGCACACAAGTGCTGGTGGCCAGCTTTGAATGATTTTTCTTAAACTAAAATAAAAAAATCAATCAATATTGCAGCTGCGTCACAAATGTAAAGCAGCCATCTTTTACTTTATTGTTATTTTTTTGTGTTTAAAAGACTTTATTTAAATAATAAGGTGAACAGAAAGAATTATCAATAAGGTAATTTAAAACACTATTACAATGGAGTGGAGAATTAGGTAAAACAATTAAAGTCTTTTTATATTTTCAGGAGGGATGGGGAGGAAAAATGAGGAAGGAAAGTGAATAATGAGAAACCATATGAATAGAAACCTGTGGGCATAAGAATGTGTCCTTATAACTTGAAATCTAATATAAAAAGTCTAGAGAAATTACAATAACAGAATAATCAAGTGTATACATGATTAACCTTTAACTTGCACGTATAAAGAACAACAGAGAGAGAAAATTCACGGTGTTTGGAAGTTTTCCAATAGTATACAATTTGTATGTGACATCTCAGTAATAGTATTATTTTGAAATGCAATCAGGGGCAAAGTTTGAGCATTATTAGATTCAGCAAACTGAGACATATAAATAGTATCCAATTTATGATGATCCCACCAAGTCTTATATGATAACTTAGAGGAACATTTCCAATCGAAAGCAGTTTGCTGGATTGCAATTGTTAAGAAAATGTCCAGTAGTTTACAGTGAAAATTCACTGGTTAAGGTTCCAAAAAAAGATGTAGAATGTTAAAGGGAATCTGTAAACTGAATATTTGTTTGGTTTGTGCCCAAACTTTATGCCAAAAGGAAAGAATATGAGGGTACCAAATAGCATGTGCATAATATCACCTGTGGGAAATTCGCAAGCCCAGCATTGAGAGGAAGAATTTGAAGAAAACATTGAGCAATGTGTAGGGTATAATAAAGCCTATGATAAATAAAAAAATAAGGTTTGAGTAATATTAGCTCTTCTGGAAACTTTATAGATACATGACCATACCGTATCCCAAAAAGTATTATGCCAGAACACACCAAGATCTTCTCCCCAAAGAAGTTCAGTTTTGTATTTGGTTCGATGAGAGTTTGAGGACAAGTATAAATAATAGCAGCTCTAGAGTAAGATGTAAGGAGATTGGTTAGATCAGATTTTTGTGGTAGAACAATAGTATTCTGTATGGAGTAAAGAGTGTCCAAGACGGTGTTAATAAACAAAGAGAATTGGGCTTGAAAAGATGGGGGACATTTAAACGTGTTGAAATTGGGGGAAAGAGTTAGGAACATCATTTTCAAATATTCCACATAATTCCTTTATTTTTCCAAGCACCCCAAAAGATTGGTGTTTTACGAATCTTAACAAGTTTATTATACCATATGGACATTTTAACAAAAATAGAAGGGCTCAATATGGCAGAGGTAAAAGTACATTTGTCCAACGAACTAGTACTCTTGAAAAGGGGAGTGGAGAAAAAATAAGATTTAAATGAAAAAGAAAGAGTTTCCTTTGGACAAAAGTAGTGGAGGAAGTAGTGTTTTTTCTGCATCAAACCACAAATGGGAAGGAAGGTGAGGTAGACTCAGAGATCCAAAAGGAAGCTTGACGTAAGTCAAACACTTTATGATGCATGCCGAAGTTTGGAATATGAATACCGCCTTCAAGTTTTGATTATTGCAGGAGGGACAAGGAAACCCTTGGTTTTTTGTTATTCTACAACAACTTAGAAATCATAGAATTATTTTTTTTTAAAGAGCCTTTGGGAATAGATACTGGTAACATAAAAAAATTATATAGCAAAAGAGGAGAAAGCATATTTTTTTTTTATATATAATTACAGAGTCCTGTACCAAATTAGTAAACCAAATGCCTAAATATTTAATCTTATAGGAAGATGCCCATTGGAAATTAGCATAAATAAAGGATTGTTTGACAGTGTATTTATTTAATGGAAGAACTTTAGTTTTGCCTTTGTTGATTTTGTAACCTCAAACCATAGAGAAAATAGCTATTTCATTAAGCAATGCAGGTAAGGATTTTCCGGAGAGGAAAGAAAAAGAAGGACATCATCTGCGTATGGTGCTAGTTTTAGCTGGTAATCTCCATAAGGGAAACCAGAGATGGATGAATTAAGATGAATACAAGAAAGGAAGGATTCAAGAGCAAGGACAAATAATAATGGAGAAAGAGAACAGCCCTGATGAACACTGCGTTAAAGAGTCAACTATGAAGATGCAGTCCCATTAACCAGAACAGATGCCTGTGGGGATTGATATAAAAGGGATACAAGAGCAATTACCTAAGGACCAAAACCCTGCCAGGCTATTGATTGCATAAAAGTCCAGTCGATCCTATCAAATGCTTTCTCTGCATCTATTGTTATTGCTGCAAGTAGAGTTTTAAGGAGAGGGGCTTTACTAAGAACATTAAGAAACAATCTAGTATTGTCAGAAGCTAATCTACCTTTTATGAACCCTGGCTGTCCTTCCCAATAAGATGTGGAAGAAACATTTCTAAACAATTTGCTAAAATCTTATAATCTACGTTTACTAATGAGATAGAATGGTCATTTTTACAGAATGTGGGATCTTGTCCTACATTATGTATTAGACAAATTATGGCTTCCTGAAAAGTACGGGAAGCAGAGCTTGAGTCAATGAAATGATTAAACAAACGTAGCAAGCGGGGAATGAAAATGCTAAAGAAATGTAGAAAAGATTCTACTTTAAAACCCTCTGGAGCAAGTGTTTTCCCATTTTAAAGCAAATGCAGAGCTTGGCAAATCTTATTCGGAGTAAGGTATTCTTCTGCGGGAGTAAAATATAATTGAGAAGAAATAGAATGTGGGGTTTGATGTAGATAGTCATCAATAAAATTAATTTGTGAAAGAGTTTCAGGAGTATATAAAGTTTTGTAGTAGTTCACAAATTTGTTTAAAATAATATTCATTTTTGTTATGGAAGCACCATGTGAATTGATCAACGCATCTATCTTAGGGGGAGATTTACTAAGATTTTACACTGTGTTTGCGTCACAAAAGTGATGCAAATTGGCACAAAATCTTTTTTTCATTATTTACTTTCCAGCACTTAACTTGTTAAGCGCTGGATATAACATGAAAGTAACGCAAAGCAGCTCTATACTTAGCGCCAAGGGCACGTACCATGGGTGGAGCATAGGCGTTCCCATGCAACCACCGAAAGCTTCTGATGCTAAACCCAATTTACTAAACAAAGTAGACTGGGTTTAGCATCTGAAAACTGAGCCCTTTAGGCGCAAGGAAGGAGAAATGCTTTCATTTCACCTTCCTTTTCCGACTTTGCATGTGTGCTGCACTGTACAGCACGCATACGCAGAGGAAAAAGACTTGAAGTGAGTGTCAGCATAGTATTTTGTACTGGAAGGGTACCCTTCCAGTACAAAACCTATACTAGACTCACCTAGACACCCTTGCACCCTGGCGCAAAGGTGTCTCTGTGGCGCACGGCAGCTGATTTCAGCACCAGCACTAGGGAGAGGGGAGGAGAGTGCCTTATTTTAGTGAATTTGACCCTCTCCTCCTCTCTCCTTTTCATGCAGCACAGCGCAGCATTTATGGCTGCCGCACTGCGCTGTATGAAAAAGTAGTAAATCTCCCCCCTTAGTATGCTGTTTTTACACTTTTAGATAATTAGCCAGCAACTTACCTACTTAATTTCTCCCAACTTAATAACAAGCATTAATTTGCATAAAATAGAAGATGCGTCATAAGTAGAGAGTATTAAAATGTAATTTGGCATGAAGTAAATTTTGAAGATCAGTATGTAACTTAGAAGAGAAATATTGTAGCTCCAAGGTCTTAATGGATGAAGGGAAAGATTTGTATTCTTTACTCCGAATCTTCTTTTTCTTGGATACTAGTTTATGATAAAGTCACGAGCAGCTGCTATGAACGAATCCCAAACCAGAGGAGGAGTGGTGGTGAAAGGGTCATTAATTAAGAAAACCTCAGTTGTAATTGAAGTAAATGGTGCAGTAAATTGGGTATCTTCTAATAATGAGTTGCTAAATCTCCACCTATGAGAGTCAGGATGAGGGGAAACCAAATCCAAATCTTTAACCACCACTGTGTGATCTGAAAGCACAATAGGACTAATGAAGGATTGTACTAAACGCTGTGCCAAGGGCTTGGAAATGTAAATATGGTCCAATCTTGTTAAAGTACCCTGTGTAGCAGAATAAAAAGTGTAGTCACAGTAGGTGGGATTGGATGTTTTTCATGAGTCAATATATGAAATATTGGAAATAGTGGAATGGAACTGCTTGTGCATTTTCTGGTGGGAGAAATAGGTTGATTGTCTATCTAAGAACGGGTCCATAACTTGGATACAATCCCCACCCCAGAATAAAATAGGTATCGTTATGCTGTATGAATTTGTTAGCAATTTCAGGCCAAAAAAATAATCCGGTTGTGTTGGGGCATGGATGTTGAAAACAGTTAAGAGAATATTATTAATTAAAAGTTTCAGAATCATCCATCTGCCTTTGTCATCTTTGTTGTGGGACAATACAACAAGATTGAAGTATTTTTTACACAAGATGATAACACCATTTCTTTTATTAGTAGTAGGGGACACAAATACATGACCTACTCAAACACATTTCAGTTTGAGAGCTTCAGATTCGATTAGATGAGTTTCTTGGAATAAAACTATATCTGGATCATATTTCACTAAGTGGGCTAATACTCTCCGTCATTTAATAGGACTAATAAATCCTTTTATGTTCCATGAGATTACTCTGAATTTGATAACAGTGAATAAAAATGTAAACTATGAGGACTATTGAAAACTGTAGAACAAGCATATAGTAAAATAGGTAGAAAAAGAGTGATATGAGAAGGGATAAGGAAAATAACAGACAGGATACAGGAGTGAATGGGGTGAGAAGAGGGAAGGGAGAGAAGAATTGAAAAAGAAACAAGAAGAGACAGTACATGTCAAATAATGACGACTGATAACACATACCTGAATAACCGACAAAAAGGAAATTGGGGTGGTGACAATACTGATGACAACGGCACATCCAACAGGGGATCTCTCACCAAATCATCGCAACGTAACAAAAGACGCGAGGACAAACGGGGCAACAAATGATGTAGATCTGTAAGGAAGCAAGAACGCAATGTTAACATATACCTCATGGCGTTTTAAGAAGCAAACACTTTAGTGCTACAAGATAGAGAAACATCAGCCTATTATATATATATTAGCATGTAGACTTCCAACAGTGCCCATGTTATCCACCAAATCAGTGTTGATAAATTTCTTGAGATCAGCTGGTTGTTCGTATGAGGTGGTTTTACTTCGTAGGTGACCTTAAAGCAACACGGATGAAAAAGACCATATCAAGCACCCAAAGTTCCTAATGCCAGACGAAGATTGAGAAACTCCTGCCTTCTGTTAGTTGTGGGATTGGAGACATCTTGAGCATTAAAAAATATTTTTGCTCGACCGTGTGATTTGTTGTTTTGTCATGGCTGCAATAAGAACTTTTAGAAGGTCTGTAAACTCGGAAAAAAGAGAATCGCTCCTCTTGGTTTAGAAGGTGATAAAGAATTAGATAGGCGTGGGCCCAGCCTATGAGCTTGTTGTATATTGAGACTGGTGGAAGGATGTGAATCCAATAATTGCGGAAGAAAAGACACAAAGAAGGAAATAGGGTCATCACCTTCAGGAGGACCATGCAGACGTAGACTGTTTTCCAAGTCAAATGTTTCTTTAACTGAATAACTTCCTTCTCGAAAGTTGGAATTTTATTAGTCTCGTCGTGCAATTCACAAACCTGCTGTTCCACCAAGGGTATTCGTGTCTCCATTAGTGTCCATTTATCATCAAGGTGCTGGATGCGTTTATTGGTTTCCCCGGCGAAGGGGCGAAGAGCTCAAATTTGCTCCAGCATAATCTCATATATGATACGGAGACTTTTCCGGTGAAGAAGGGTCTTGTTCAAGTCATTTATTTACAGACGAGTCTGATTGAGCCTTTACTAAGGAGTTCGACGAAGAGCGTAGAGTAGCAGATTGTGCCACTACGGTGGTAGAATCCGATTTATCCATCAATAACCCCCTATCAGGGAAAAAGACGGTTGCTTTGGAGGACAAATGCGCTTTGGATGTGGTATTAAGATGAGCTTTCTAAAGTCTACCCATACAAAATTTGGATACACAGTAAATGTGATAATATTTTATAAATGATATAAAAAGATTACTAAAAACCCTTCATAGTAGCACCAAACATCTTTGCCTGCATAGGAATAGTACTAATGAACTGTATTATGGGTGATTGAAGTGCAGGTCTGTGTGAGTATTAAACATATATGCAAGTTGCTTAAATGCAATGAAGGCTCTGATGCATGGGAGAGCTCCCGGGTCAAGCGGCATTCTAATGTGTCACTCAAGCTACGCCCCCTTTATTGCTATTTTTAATTTAATGTTCAAAGAAGATGGATGGCCATTGCAGACCCATAAATTAAAAAAAAAATGAAAGATGCACATCTTGAGCATTGGTGTATACATGAGTTGCCCAGTAGCACTCTACAAATCCCATAACCATAAATAATGTATACGGAGACAGGGAGGAACGCAATACACTTTAATAGAGTGTTAATATATAAAAAAAATAGGTCAGCTTTGGAAGGATTCAACTCTTCCAATCAGAATAGATATGAAGAAGCAATACTCCAGGCAAGGGACAAACACAACAATAGGGAACAAACAATGGGTAGGTAACTGAGAACGACAATTAAAAATAGATGGGATATTTTTCAGGAGGCAGTAGTCTTATGGAGGGGGGCCATGTGCCCCCTCCCTATTATTATTCTTTCGCCACAGGGGATGCAGTCCCTGAAGCCCTTTTGGGCTTGGGGAGGGGACCACATGCCACCTCCCCTATAGTTAATTTATGGCCCCAGGGATAGGGCCCCCAGGCCACATTGGGCCAAGAGGGCTCAAGCGCCCCCTCCCTTAATGTAAATATGGTTGACCTGAGAAGATGGGATCCCTGGGACATCTTAAGGCCCCTGGGAGGGAGGCCCCATGCCCCCTCCTGTATAATTAATGTATGGCCCCAGGTCTTGGGTTCCTGGGGGCCCATATGGGCTATGGAAGGGGTGTCCCGTACCCCTTTTCCCCCAATATAAATATGTTTGGCCCAGGGGAATGAGATGCCTGGGGTCTCTTAAAGCTAGTGGAAGGGGCCCACACGCTATGCTCCCCTATAATTAGACTTAACCCAGCTCCCTTATAATTAGACTTAAACCCAGGGGATATGGCCATGTACCCCCTACCCTAAAATAAGTGTTTTTGGCCCTGGGGGATGGAGTCCCTGAGACCTCCTAAGGCTCAGGGGTGAGGCAATGCACATTCTCCTCTAATATAAATATGTTTGGCCCTGGGGATGGGGGAGGTGGCCACACACCCCGTCCCCTATAATTACTGTGAGGCCCCAGGGAATGGCATGCCGCACCTCTGAACCTTGGGGAGGGAGAGCCACGCACCCCTTCCCTATAGTTATTGTATTGCCCAAGGGATGGGGTTGTTTAGGTCCATTTGGGCTCAGGTTGGGGGAGCCGAAGGCCATATGTGAGTGGGCTTGCTTGCCTGTGAGTAGTTGTTCTGCAGGAGCGCAACCAGGAAAGGCATAACTGGTCCCACCCGGTGGGAGCTTAAAAATCCTCCCACAAAGAAGGCCTTCGACTGCGTCGACTGGCAGTTTCTGCATGCAGTCCTCCACGAGATAGGCCTAGGCCAGACAATGATTTCCAAACTAATGCACCCCTATTTTCCCCCCACTGTGTTGTTCCGAATCAACGGTCAACTTACACCTCCAATTTCAACACAAATGGCACTAGAAAAGGTTGCCCACTCTCCCCCCTCCTTTTCTCTTTAGCAGTGGAACCTCTTGCTTTTGCCATATGCCAATAGCCAGATATAATGGGCATACCTTTTGGAGGCCACGATCACAAAGTATCCCTGTTCTCACTTCTATTCCGGCACTAACTTCACTCAATTAGTCTCAGGTTTCAAGATTAACATGACTAAGTCCCATGCTCTGAACCCTACCATTCCTGCTCTGGCATTACGACTTCAATCTCTCACCCCCTTGCATTGATCAGGAAACTCAATTCGTTATCAAGGCCTTAATCTGACTCCGTTCCTCTCCTCCTGGACCCAGGCCAACTGGTCAACCTGTAGGCGGGAAGTCCGGGAACTGCATTGCTGGAAAAACTCCCAATCTCCTGGTTAGGTCGCCTCAATGCCATAAAAATTACACTCCTACCTAAAATATTCTATCTCTTTCAAACCCTGCCCGCACTCATCTCTCAGGTAGATATTCAAAGCCTCCAAAGGAACCTAACCTCCTTCATAGGTGGTAAAGGTCGTCCTCGATTCTCGAACAAATTACATATGCTGCCCCAGGATCACGGCGGTCTCGCCTGCCCTAATCTTCTGGAATATTATTGGGCATCTCACATTCGATACATATCTGAATGGGTGGTTCGCAAGAGAGAAAGGCACTAGTTCCACATGGACCGGGCAGTCGCTAACAGGCCCAAATGGGACCTAGCTTGGCTCTCCAGAACGGCGTGAGCCCGCAGCGCATACATAGTAACCCCCGCGAAAATAGCCCTAGAAATCTGGGACAAGATTGCGATTCCCAGAGGCATGACAACCTTCCCTTCACCTAACACACCCATCATCCAAAACCCCATGTTCCTGCCAGCTTTACAACCACTAGCATTCCCATCCTGGAGAGTGCCGCATTATCCAGGAACTCTTCGAGGGTGATACATTTAAAACTTTCGAACAGTGCAAGCAGTCCTTCCATGTTACTGAAGCCGATAGACTTCAGTACTACCAACTCCGCCACTGGTTGCTTACTCCCCAATACGCTTTGGAAGCCACTAGACCGCGCATCCCCTTTGAGTCCCTGGTCCAAACCAGTTATTCCCCACAAAACTGGGAACAACTATGGCGTGACATCCCCAGGATCTGCAGGAGCATTCCCCAACATGAATCAGCATATAAAATAATGACACGCTGGTAGAATACCCCTGCACGTCTGCAGAGAATGCTTCCTACTCTCTCCCCCCTATGCTGGAAATGCCAATCAGTGACAGGGGACTTCATTCATATCTGGTGGTCATATCCGCTCTTAAAGATGTTATGGAAAGAGGTCCTGGGTCACATCAAGGACACAGTGGGATTCCCTATACCAAACTCCCCCTTGGTAAACTTACTGGCTATAAGACTGATGCAACTCAAAGCCATGACACACTCTGATTGGCACCTTATCATGCAGATGCTGGGAGCAGCAAGACAATCTATTGCCCTCCGATGGAAGACAATGTCTACTCCCGATCTCTGCATGGTTCTTGGCAATGGAAATGCTGATAGCCCGCCTTACCCATACCGATACTAAATTCAAGCACACCTGGCAACCCCTTATAAAGCATCTCTATCAAACCAAAAATGCCTGCTTCGTGAGAAATTGCTCGAAGGCCCACCCCCCTATCAAAATTGTTTAGACCACCCCCCCTCTATTCCATATCTTCCCCTGGTTTTTCCCCGTTTTTCTCTTTTCTTTAAATGTTCCTATGTTTAACCATCATACGTAGCACATTCATCAGAGGCAGCCTAAGCCACTTTGACCTCTATGGGGACATGATGGGCTCTCTACTCTAGCATACCCTACAATACAGGATATATATGCATCTCCTTAATTGCAATTCCTCTATAAGATACCTTTCTACTCCATATATAAATTAAGGACATCTCATAACTGTACACTTGCTCAACTGTTTTCAGTATTCAAGATCCTATATGCTTTCATACTCATCTTAGCGAACTATATTGTATTTGATGGAACATATCCCTTTTTAACAAATCTAACCTGTATTTCTCTTGAGCCATTCTTCTACCATGTGTGCACTGTTTGATGTTTGGTACCTAAATGTTCCATACACTGAATATATTGTTTGATGCCCTGAGTATCTATGCTGCCTTCCTACTCATTTATTTCGAATATGAGGATGCTTGCACAATTTCTTCTTAATTTTGTTTTCAATGAACAGAGTTGAAACAAAAGTCCTCCCACCAGGCAGGAGCAAACACATGTTTTCCTGCCTCGGCTTCTGCGGGCAGGGAAGCTACTTGTCCTGGGGAGGGTTTCCCGACCCAGTCAGTGAGCTGCCCCTGGGGGATGGGGTCCCAGGTCCTTCTAAGGCTAGGAGAGGGGGGCTGCGGGTAAACAGCCATTAGTACGTGACTTTTACTCCGCATACCATTACAACGCAAGCGTAACAACACATGCGCTGTAACAACGCATGCGCTGTAACAACGCGTAGCCTTTACTACGCATGTTATTACATTGCATGCGCTGTTACAACGCAAGCGTTGTAATGCGATCCACATAGTTGTGAGGAAACTGAGGCTCTTCCGTTTCCTCACAACGACGTGCAACAAGCACCGCCCATCTGACGACGCTGGAAGGAGAACAGAGGAACCACGAGGAGAACGAGGTAAGAGGGTCTGTGTAGTTTTAAAGGGTTTAGGGTAGGGGGTGGGTCGTGCAGGGGGTAGTCTTTTAGCATTAAGGGTAGTGTTGTTGTGTTTGAGGAGTAGTGTTTTGGGGTTAGGGTAGTGTTGTGGGTCGTGCAGGGTAGTGTTTGTGTGTAGGGACAGGACTGGGGGTGGGGGAAGGTCGTGCAGGGGGTAGTGTTTAGGGTAGTGTTGTGGTGTTTGAGTAGTGTAGGGTAGTGTTTTAGAATTTAGGGTAGTGTCAGGGGTGTCGTGCAGGTAGCGTTAGAGTGTAGGAACAGGAATGGGGGTGGGGGAAGGTCATGCAGTGGGTAGTGTTTTAGTGTTATGGGTAGTGTAGTGGTGTTTGAGTAGTGTAGGGTAGTGATTTAGGGTTTATGGTAGTGTCGGGAGGTTCGTGCAGGGTAGTGTTTGCGTGTAGGGGCAGATCTGGGGGAAGGGGTAGTGTCGTGGTTGGGGTAGTGTTTGAGGGATTAGGGTAGTGTTGTTGAGTTTGTGTTGTGTAGGGTAGTGTATTTGGATGTAGAATTTAGCGTAGTGTAGGGGTGTTTTTTAATACAAACAATGCGTGGAAAAAGTATGCGGGGTAAAGGGATCTGTTGTAATGACATTTTAAAAGCATTTCCAGGAACTTGCTATCTAATGGAATGCGTAGAAAAAAAATTGCATTGTAATGGTATTTGCGAACTTATAACTTCATGGTAAAAGTATGCGTTGTTTTGCATTGCGGTGTATCGACCTATATTCGGGGCTGCATGCTCCCTCCACTCTACTTATTCTTTGACCCTGAGGATGGGGTCTTAGGGACCCATTTGGGCTTGGGGGTGGGGGCTGTGCAACCCCTCCCCTACAGTGAAGTGATTGACCTCGGGGGATGAGGTCCCTGGGGTTAAGTGGCACAGTTAAGTGTTTGGCTCCAGGGGTAGGATCCCAGGGGTGCAATTGAGCTTGGAGAGAGGGGCCACCTGCACATCCCCCTCCCCTTCGATAAAATGTTTGTCCCGAGGATGGGGTCTCCGGGCCGCTACAGGCTCAGGGAGGGAGGGAGGGTCACTGCATCCTCCCCTTTTTTTACAAGTTGGCCCCAGGGAAGGAGTCCCAAGGGCCCAAAAGGGGTTTGGAGGGAACCCTACTAATGCCCCCTCCCCAAATATTGT
Organism: Triturus cristatus; assembly: GCF_964204655.1. NCBI lineage: Eukaryota > Metazoa > Chordata > Amphibia > Caudata > Salamandridae > Triturus > Triturus cristatus. Next base: position 1,236,852,741 of record NC_140591.1, on the reverse strand, counting down.
TTTCTAAAATGGCGGGCCTCTATTTTCTTTTCTTTTTTTGCGATCCTGCAGGTGTTTTTGTTCTTTTTTGGGCCCAGGGGATCCCTCTGGGAACCCCCAACAAGGGCTTGGGCGGGGGGGGGGAGTTTCCACTTCCGCTTATATATTCTTTTCCACATTTTTTTAGGGACTAGGTCATCACAGTCTTCTTCATGTTGCTGGCAGCCAATCAATGTGCTCGCTCCCTCAGGAGCGTTCCTACTGTGGGAGTGAATTGGTCCAAGGGGAGAAAAGTTCCCTGGGCCAATGAGAACGCTCTATTTTTAAAATTGAGTTTGAGGGACTCTCGCAAGAGTCCCTCGAACCCAACGATCCAAATATCCAAAACATTTAGAAGCTTAATATCACCAAATCTACTGAATGGATTTACACCAGATCACAAAAAGCATTCTTTGCAGACCAAGATCTAGCTTTCTGCGAAATTTGGTGGAATTCCGTTCAGCAGTTTTTGCGGTATTGCTTCTTGAAAATGTCGAGGGAAATTGCATGGGAACTTTGTGCTTTGGGAACCCTTTTTTCTCAGACTGCGCCCCCCACCCCCACCCACCTCCACTCAACAGATCCCCTCACAATTTCCATGCACAAATTAGGTAAAAAAGAGTAACTTTTGGGAAAGATTCATAGAGATTTGTCAAACAATGCAAAACTTATTAGCAAAACAAAAAAGCATTTCCAATGGAAGTGCTGACCTAACTATAACTACACAGCTATATTTTAGTGAAATCAAAAATTTTAACACCAGACCTACAAATGTGAATGCAACCACGGGGCAGTCCTTGAAAAGATTGTGGTGTTAACCAAGTTATAGGGCTCATTATTGTTTATCAATTAATGGTGTTATTTATGGGGAGTTTCTTTCCCTTCTTATGATTGTAATGTCTCCCTTACATGATCTGCTTGATAAACATAGAAATCTTAGGCTACTTTGTAATATGGTTTATTGTAAGTGAGTATACACTGTGGTTATATATTGTAGAATCAATAAATGGATATATTAAACAAACATTGCAAAGACAGTAGGTCTTGCCTTTGGGACCCACTGACTTTGTCAATGGTTTTTAGCATTACTGATGCTGTGCAGACTGCTTATGCAAGAATTCACAATAGCCTATAAAGCAGCCTTCTGTGTCACTCTGTAGATGTACGCACTATGCATGTGAGCGCCTGCATAAGGATGGAGGTGCTTTTTTTCTTTTTATTTACAGTTCAGCGTATATTGTTTAATAAAAAGAAAAAAGTGTGAAAGTATTTTATTTGAATTTTTTTAGCGGTTGTTCTGTATTCAACAAGGGCCAGGGAGGGTGGAAGCAACACAGGTTTGTGGTTGGGGGAAAGCATAAAGAGAGTCCAGGTGAAGGGAAGCAGCACGGAAGACACAGGTGGGATCCTAGAAAGCAAACATGAGAGAGCACCATGCGGGGGAGAAGCAGACAAGTGTGAGTGCATCACAGAAGAGGGTAAGCAGAAGCACACAGGTGAAAGTAACACAGAGCATTGAGGGGGAAGAGAACCACAGTAGGGAGACAGCTGGAAAACGCATGCTATCTTGTTGACTGCTTAAAGCAAAAGAAAAAATTTAGCTCCCCAAAAGTGAGCAGTGGAAGGACGAGAATAAATTGACGATTGCTCCAGGAGAACAACACACACAAAATGGACAAGGCAAGCCATTGAATAAAAACCAGGTAACTACGAATGACAGTAAAGCCAACCAATGGTAAGCAATGGCTGCGCTGCAACCCACTCTATTTTCCGGGTATGTCTTTCGCAAGCAGACAGCTTCGCTGTTTGGCAGGTTCGACCTAAAAATCAGCAACTCTATGCTGCAAGGAATGAGCCTCATATACCAGAAGAAAAGGGAGTAACACAGGCCCCCGCAGCCCCTGCGGGGCGGGGGGGGGGGTGGCAAGCTCCAGGGGGCCCCCTTAACACAGCACTCTGGCCGGAGAGTTCCTGATTGAGCCTGGAGGGGGCCCCTCCACGTACCTTGCAGGGCGCCCCCCTCAATTTTCGTTACGCCAGTGACGAGTCAGGCAGACTGGAACTCATGGTGCAAGACTTTTACTCATTGAGTTGGTCTGTGACTCAAAGTGTGAGACGATGTTTTGAGATGTGAGACTCCTACCGAGGAATGACATCCAACAGTGCCTCTGTTATACAGTAAGGTATGCAACCAAATGAGTGGAAATCTGCTAAATGTCTCTCCTTGTTAGACCAACAACTCCAGAGTGGCTTTAATAAGATTAACAAAACCCCAAAAACATTTCCATTGGACAGGGACCCCCAAGTGGATATGTGCTCGTTTTTTAACATGCATGATTACTATTAAGTGGGTTTGAAAAAATGCATTGTGGTGTGCATCAGGTTTATATGGACCTGTAGCAGCAGAAGATAAGCGGCTCAGGAAGGAACAAAAAGTAAAGGACAGGGAGCAATGGCCAAGGTCGGCTTAGTCTGCTTTTTAAAATGGCCCTGTCCAATACTGGTGAGTGCATCTATACTCAGACACTAGACTATTGGAAATCATTAAAACTAATCAACTAGATGGCTTTAATAAGTCCACACACACAATTCTCCTCTACCAGGGCCTATCTAGAACTGGCATTCATGGTCTTCATTTGACCTCTTGAGAGATGGCAGCACCGAACTGGAACTGTAGAGTAACCAGCAGCCTGGAGGCCTCAAGGCAGGTGCGACCATTTGAGGTTTGTGGGACTCCGCCAATCGATACTGTGAGTGGTGGCTGATCGCGAGCACAAAGCCCTGTCTAACACAGCTGCTAGAAGCTCCTTGCCCCCGGAGAGTCGCCATTTGTCTAGTCCTGCGTGGGATAGTGAGGTGAGTGTAACCTTGACTCCACCATTTTCTAGCTTGTTCCAGGCTCTGGAAAGGGCCAGCCAAGCTCTCTTACTCTACTCCTGTCTTTGATAAGTTTGAAAGTTGTAGTTAAAGCCTCCTGCTCCATTGCCACCAGTGCCGTCTATACGGCTGTGCCAGAGTCAGTCAACCTCACTGACCCTGTCCCAGCTGGTGCGAAGATTGGAATGGGTTTGGTTAAAAGCAGGGCACGGACCGTGGCCTCTCCTCTTGTCTCTGTCACAGCTGAACAGCCCTGAGCCGTGCCTTTCAATCACACCTGTAGGGATCGGAGGGCTGCATAAGACTGTGGCCTTCCTGATCCCCACTCATGCACATTAGTCCATGCTCCAATCAGTGCTTTAAATGGGCCGGTACTCACCGGTACTGAGTACCGGCACTTCTTATTTTTACCGATCTTCTCCATTGCCAAGGAGAGTACCGGTACTCATGAAGGTAAGGTCACTGATGCTGGTGCTGCTGAGCTCGAGGGTATCGTAGCGGAGCAGATCTGTACAGCATTCTAACAACCAAAGCGCCTCCCTAGCTCTGAGCTTAGTCACTGTGGAAACATTCAGCAGCGGTTCATTTGCGTTATGCAAGGGATGCCCGGGTGTTGAAAATGGCACCGTCCTGCTGTGTTTGATAGAGCAGGCCCATTCAGGCCCTGCTTTGTCAATCACATTCACACTGTCCTTGCTGTGAAGTAATGCAGGAATAACCTCAACTGAAACGTTTTTGAAAGTATCTGCGTGCGTGCGTGCGTGTGGAGCTCAGACAGAAAGAGAATCAGGACACTCAGGAGGTAGTTTAAAAGAAATGCGTGGAATGCTTTTGTATGTGCATCTCGGCTTGTTTCTGTGTGAATGTGTGTGTGCACTATAGAATATATTAGATATTGTGCCAAAATGCAACCAAGTAAGAACAGTATGGTAGTAAGAAGCTGCAAATATTGCAAAACAAGGAAAGATTAACATATTGTGTTTGGCCTTCATTTTGTGCAATGAGTGTGAGAAGTTGGCCTGGTATATGATGTTCACTAGTTAAAGTGACCACCTTGTACCATGCCAAGCAACCCTTATGGTGTGGTTGTAAGTCAACCTTTTCGGACTAGCTGCCCTAGTGGTAGCGTAGGCTAAGCAGTCTTTGAGGCTAAACTCGTTAAAGCGTGTTAAGCAGGCTGTTTTACCAAATGTAACCCCCTTTTATACCAATGAAAGGACACCACACAGATATATATTCAAAATATATATGTATTTATTTCTCAAAGTAACCCCTAGACTCTTTATGAGCACAGGAGCACAAATCGTTAAACAAGAATACGTTAGAATACACAGAAGTTGCACTTTATATGGATAGGCCCTGGTGGCCGCTCAAACCATATACTAAAATAGTGGTATAAGTACCACGAACAGAAAAGGGAAAAGGCCTAGGGCCTCTAGAATCGCTGGGCCTACAAGGAGCTAACTTTAGTTAGTGACCAGGAGGTCCACGGGTTGCGTGTGCAGAGCAAATAGTCACACGCGAGCTCCCATAGGTTTTCAATGGGTGCGTAAAAGTTACAAAGTTACTGCAAAAAGGATCTCCCGGATGGACTATGAACTCAAGATTGAAAACACAGACACTAGAGATGATACTCTACACTTGGGCACCGGAGTGCCAGCTTTACCTCACCCACAGGAAGCGGGTGCATAGGTCTCGAAGTGCGTCGGGTTTCTTCTATATGTTCAATGGAGCCTGAAGACAAAGGTGCTGCAGGCGGTCGGCCCGGAAGAGATGCGGTGGATCCAAGGATGGATCGGAGTTTTAGAAGACCTGTAAGCAGAGGGGACAGTGTTCACAGTCACTAGCCAGTGACCAGCGTGGCACCAGGTGGGTACCAGGCGATGTCGGGTGCAAACAGGAGGAAAGGTGCAGCTTGTCTCTGCAGCCACGTGGTCCCTGAAGGTCGACGACGTCCAGGAGTCGGTTCATGAGCTGTACCACGCAGGCTCTCGCTGTCGGCGACTTGATCAAAGCAAACAAGCCTTGGCAAAAGCAATTGTTGTGGAAAACGAAATAAGCTGATGGTTCTGACCAGCAAGGTCAGAGGGATTGCTCCTTTGGAGGGGAGCAAGGGCCAGTCTGGAGCAACCAGACCAGTGGTGTAGTTCTTGAAGTTCGTCGCCAAGATGGCCACTAGCCAGCGAGCCAGCAACCGGTTAGGCGCGTCGAGTGGCAAAATGCAGAAGGGCCCCACGCTGATCGTGGAGATGCTGGAGGGCTCACCTTTGGTGCAGATGCTGCTCGGGTGTTGGGCTTCTCAGATCCCAAAGCACAACTTGGAGGGAGCCTCGGTTGTTGCGCTTGCAGCTTGTCGTGGTCTTTTCAAGATGGCTGGCTCCACGTGTCTCGGTGCCTCCACGGGTTCCTTCTTTTCAGGGACTGTGGATCGGGCGGTGAGAGGTCTGGAGGTCCAGGTCTTGTCAGTCTCTGGGCTCGGGCTCCAGCGGGAGGCGGCGGCAAAGCAGACGTTGATTCGCTGGATGGTGCTTGCGTTAGCAAGGTGGTCACTCCCTGACCACAGGGGAGATTCTCTTCAGTCCTCTGTGCGGCAGAGCGTCGAAGTTCCCGTCTTCTTCTTGTAGTTAAGTTGATTCCAGGATGTCTGAAGTCTTAGGACACAGCTCCTACCTTTAAGCGGATTCTAGGGGCCGGACTACCTGCTAGGTCCCTCCCTAAGGGTCGGACCAGGAAGGGGGGTGGTTACACCCCCAATCCTTTGTCCAGCTCGCCCCAGGTCCGGGGCTGGTGTGCCCCAGGACCGGATTGAACTGGCATATGCACCGAGGCTCCTTGTGAGCCTCAGGCATGTCTGGTTTCTTTCAAGCCCTACCTGACCAATACACTAAATCCTGTCTGGGGTGGTGCACGCACCTCCCCTGGCAGGAAACCCTTTGTCCACACCTCCCAAGCTGGAAGGACTCCCAGCAGCAGGAGGGCAGACTTGTGTCTGTGGTGGCAGCATCCATTTTGTGGAGCTGAGGCTATGTCTGATTTTACCCGGGTTTCAGGTACTGTACATGTTGTGTCCGTCTAGAAGGGTGGAATGCTAACCCCGTCACCAGAATTGGCGAGGGGTTATTATTCCAATTCGTATGACACCTTACTCGACATGTTTTGATAAAGCCAAACCAAAGATAGCATTTAACCGCGAGGTTCATAATGCACTTAAGAGTATATGGTATGACGATATCTGGAAACAGTAGAAGGAAGTGGTTCCGACCACTGCAGACAGGCTCAGCTCATGCCAGAGCACCATCTCACATGGAACCAAGCACTCTGCCTTCAGGATTGTTAAGGCCTGCCATAGGAGTGACTTATAGGTTAACATGTGTCCCATTTAAGGTTAGGTATAGGTATACTACACCTAAGTAAGAGGTGTTACACCAACTTACCCCAGCTGAGTGATCAGCCAGTTGTGTCAAATTTGTTAGGCCAAGCCTGGGGTGGCATAATACATGCTTCAGCCCCTGGCAGGCCTTAGATACACCAATGCCCTGGGTACCTAGTGTACACTGGTACAGGGGCTCACAGGGTGATCCACTTCCAATTGGTTATGCACCTAGGGTGCATAGTGTAAATTTAGTAGAGAGAACAGCAGGCTGGGGGTCTGATTAGCAGGCCCACAGCCTCAATATGTCAAAAACCAGTGAAGCAAAAAGCAAAAATTTGGGGTGACCATAGGATAGCAGACCCTACTCTCCTACACAACCCCCCCCCCAAACGCAGGGACATTAAACTAGCCTTGACCAGTCTCGTCCTCATGTCCTAAGTGGAAGTACCTGGAGAGACCATCTGCATTCCCATGGTCAGTACCTGGCCGGTGCTCCACTGTAAAGTCCATACCCTGTAGGGAAATGGACCACCTAAGCAGTTTGGGGTTTTCACCCTTCATCTGATTTAGCCACAAGAGGGGCTTATGGTCGGTCTGAATCTTGAAGTGAGTGCCAAACAAGTATGGCCTCAGCTTCTTCAGGGCCCACACCACAGCAAAGGCCTCCCTCTCAATAGCTGACCAATTCTTCTCTCTGGGGGTCAACCTTCTGCTAATAAAAGCAATGGGTTGGTCTTGACCATCTACATTAAGTTGTGACAGCACAGCTCCCACACCCAACTCAGAAGCATCTGTTTGGACAATAAGCTCTTTGGAGTAGTCAGGACTTTTCAGGATAGGTGCAGAGCACATGGCCTTATTCAGGTCATCAAATGCCTTTTGACAGCTTACTGTCCACTGAACCTTTTTGGGCATCTTTTTGGATGTCAGATCATTAAGAGGAGTCACAATGGACCCATAGTTCTTAACAAACTTCCTGCAGTACCCAGTCAAGCCCAAGAAAGCTCGAACTTGAGTCTGGGTGGTTGGAGGAGACCAGTCCTTGATGGATTGTATCTTACTCTCCAGTGGTTGAACTTGGCCTCCACCTACAAGGTGGCCCAAATACACAACCTTACTCTGCCCTATCTGGCACTTAGTAGCCTTGATAGTGAGGCCTGCCCTTTGCAGAGCCTCAAGAGCCTTCTTCAGGTGGATCAGGTGATCCTCCCAGGTGGAGCTAAAGACAGCAATGTCATCAAGATATGCTGCACAAAAGTCATCCAACCCAGTAAGGACTTGATTCACCAACCTTTGGAAGGTGGCAGGTGCATTCTTCAGACCAAAGGGCATCACCACAAACTGATAATGCCCACCTGGGGTTGAGAATGATGTTTTGGCCTTAGACTCCTCAGCTAATCTGATTTGCCAATAGCCAGCTGTCAAGTCAAATGTGCTCAAAAACTTAGCAGAAGCTAGTTTGTCTATGAGCTCATCTGCCCTTGGAATTGATGTGCATCTGTCCTAGTGACAGCATTGAGTCCTCTGTAATCCACACAGAACCTCATCTCTCTCTTGCCATCTTTGGTGTGAGGTTTGGGGACCAGAACCACTGGGCTAGCCCAGGGGCTCTCTGAGGGTTCAATGACACCCAGTTCCAGCATTTTGTGTACCTCAGCCTTTATACAGTCCCTGACGTGGTCAGGTTGTCTGTAAAGCTTGTTTTTTATAGGCAGACTGTCACCAGTGTCCACCACATGGGTACACCAGTCAGTTTGGCTAGGTATTAGGGAAAACATGTGTTGAAATGATTGTAGAACTTGTCTACATTCAGTCTGCTGATGGGCAGTGAGGTTGCCTCCAAGGGTCACTCCTTCAACTGAGCCATCTTCAGGGTTCTGAGACAACAGGTCTGGGAGAGGGTCACTCTCTTCCTCCTGCCCCTCATCTGTAGCCATGAGCAAGCCCATGTCTGCCCTGTCAACATATGCTTTTAACCTGTTAACATGGAGTACCCTGTGGGGACTCCTGGGAGTTCCTAGGTCTACCAAGTAGGTAACCTCTCCCTTCTTTTCCAGGATTGTATGGGGTCCAGACCATTTGTCTTGGAGTGCTGCTGGGGCCACTGGCTCCAACACCCATACCTTCTGTCCTGGCTGAAACTCAACCAAGACAGCCTTTTGGTCATGCCAAGCTTTCTGTAAGGCCTGGCTTGCCTCAAGGTTTTTGGATGCCTTCTCCATATACTCAGCCATCCTGGAGCGGAGACCAAGTACATAGTCCACTATGTCTTGTTTAGGCTTTTTGAGAGGTAACTCCCATCCTTCCTTCACTAAACACAGTGGGCCTCTCACAGGGTGCCCAAACAACAATTCAAAGGGGCTGTAGCCAACTCCTTTTTGTGGGACCTCTCTGTAAGCAAACAGAAGGCAGGGTAGAAGGATGTCCCATATTCGCCTGAGCTTTTCAGGTAATCCTTTGATCATACCCTTTAGGGTCTTGTTGAATCTCTCAACAAGCCCATTGCATTGTGGGTGATAAGGAGTGGTGAACTTGTAGTTGACACCACATTCCTTCCACATAGCTGTCAAGTATCCTGACATGAAGTTGGTACCCCTGTCAGAAACCACCTCCTTAGGAAACCCCACTCTGGAGAATACTCCTAGCAGGGCCCTAGCCACAACAGGTGCTGTAGTGGTCCTAAGGGGAATTGCCTCTGGATACCTGGTGGCATGATCCACTACCACCAGTATAAATCTGTGCCCAGATGCAGTGGGAGGATCCATGGGACCCACTATATCTATCCCCACTCTTTCAAAGGGGACCCCCACCACAGGTAGTGGTATTAGGGGGGCATTTGTTGTGCCACCTGATTTGCCACTGGCTTGGCAGGTCACACAGGAGCGACAAAACTCCTTTGTATCTTCATTCATGTGAGGCCAGTGAAAGTGAGGGACAAGCCTGTCCCAAGTCTTGTTCTGGCCTAAGTGTCCTGCTAAAGGAATATCATGGGCCAAGGTAAGAAGGAAGCCCCTAAATTGCAGAGGTATAACCAACCTCCTGGTTGCACCAGGCTTGGGGTCTCTAGCCTCTGAATAAAGGAGCCCTTCATCCCAATACACTTTATGGGTACCTTGAGCATTCCCAGCAGCCTCAGCAGCAGCCAGCTGTCTGAGGGGTTCAAGAGAGGGACAGGATAATTGAGCCTGCCTCAAGTCAGCCCTGGAAGGCCCCCCTGTCCCCAGAACCTCAACCTGATCAGGTTCAAGCTCTTCAGGGACAGTTCCTTCAGGGTTCTCTAGATCAGCTTCCTGGGAAGGTTGATCATCACTCTGAGGCAGGGGGGAAGGCACAGCCTTGACCCTCCTGTTCTTCTTCTTGGTAGGTGCTTGGTCCATTGTTTCAGGATCCAAGACCTGTGGTTCAGTAAGGCACTTTTTGGCCTGTGACCTGGTCACAGCAAGGACATGTGGTGATATACCTAACATCTCTGCATGTGTCCTGTACTCCACTTCTGACCATAGAGAACTCTCTAGGTCATTGCCCAACAAACATTCTACTGGGAGGTCTGCACTAACCACAACCCTTTTGAGGCCAGTTACCCCTCCCCATGAGAAGTTAACAACTGCCACACTATGTGAAGTAGTGGCATTGCTGGCATTGGTCACCAGGTAATTCTCACCTGGTATGTACTGTCCAGGGTCCACAAAGCCTGGTGTCACCATGGTGACACTGGCACATGTGTCCCTGTAGGCTTGAGCCACTTTTTCATTAATTAAAGGAGTCTGTCTGTACTTGCCCAGGTTACTGGGGCTCACTGTATCAGACGCACGTTAGATCAGGGACAGTCTGCCATCTTGGTCCTTTTAGATCTTTCTGCTGCGTTTGATACGGTCAACCATCAGACCCTGCTCAAAAGATTAAGAGAAGCAGGATTAGGAGGTACGGCGCTTAGCTGGATTACCAGTTTTCTTACTGACCGCACACAAACCCTGAACCTCGGTCCCTTTCACTCCGCCACCAAGTGTTTGACCAAGGGTGTGCCACAGGGCTCTTGTTTGAGCCCTACACTGTTTAATATCTACGTGGCCCCCCTTGCCCCTATTTTAAGATCTCTTGGGTTCATCCCCATTTCTTATGCGGATGACACTCAACTTATCTTTCCTTTTGATAAAACTTCCCCTTCTGCTCAAACCCGTTTTTCCCAAGGCATGCTGATCATCTCGGAATGGATGTGCGGTAACTTCTTACAGCTGAATGCCAATAAAACTGAAATCGTCCTCTTTGGAGATGCCACTATCTTATGGTCTCCAAACTGGTGGCCTATCAAGCTGGGGCCCGTTCCATTACCTAAGGTCACAGTGAAAAATTTGGGCATCCGCCTTGACCAGGCCATGTCCATGAAGGATCATGTCTCTCACACCGTCAGTACATGTTTTTTTACTCTGCGTCTTTTGAAGAAAGCCTTGCCATACCTCCCTGATTTTTTCCGCAGGACACTGATCCAGGCCCTGGTACTAAACAAACTTGATTATTGCAACTCACTAATGGTCGCTTCAAATGAATCTACTCTCAGCCGTCTACAAGTGGTGCAAAATACTGCAGCACGACTGGTTACTAAAGCTCCCAGCAGATCAACATCTACCCCGCTACTACGGCAACTGCATTGGTTACCAGTGAAGAAAAGAGTCAAGTTCAAACTGTGCTGTCTGACCCACAAAGCACTGTGGGGCCCCGGCCCTTCATACCTGACTGAAAGGCTCCATTGGTACATCCCCAAACGAGATCTAAGGTCTGGTTCTAAATCGCTGCTAACTGTCCCGAGGATTAAGAGATCGCGTTTGGGCGGTAGATCTTTCTCCTACCAAGCCCCTTCGGTATGGAATCAACTCCCCCTCTCACTCAGACAATGCTCTGACTATCTTGAGTTTAGAAAGTCTCTGAAAACCACTCTCTTCTCGGAACAATAATACCTCAGCACACCAGCTCAGGGTGACAAGCGCTGAGAGACCCCTTCCGGGGTGATACATGCGCTTTATAAACTATGTAACATAACATAACACATAACACAGTCAGGGACAAATCTATGTCCCCATCACAGATCAGGACTGCCTGTGTCAGGGTTCTGTCTAAGTCAGAATCTCCTTCAGTTCCCATAGTGATTCCCACTACACCCTTTGTCTGGGGACCAACACTGCTAACAGTAGTACTGGGAGCAGGTGCCTTAGGGGAAACAGTGTTGGGGGCTCCACCCTTTCTACAATCACTAGTCCAGTGAGTTGTATTCTTGCAAGAGTTGCACCAGGGTTTCTTTTGACCTTCTTTCTTCTTCCCTTTAGGCTGGGACCCACCCTCTTTAGTACTAGTTTGGGGCCCTGTTGAAGACTTCTGGTCTTTAGATTTCTGATCTCCACCCTTTTGGTCTGTTTTCTTCTGATCACCCCCTTGGCCCTGGTTCTGGTTCTTTTGCTTAACCCTGGTTCTGACCCATTTGTCTGCCTTCTTTCCCAATTCTTGGGGAGAGGTCAGATCTGAGTCAACCAAGTGTTGATGCAGTTGCTGGTTCTGACAGTTATTTAAAATCTGTTCTCTCATCATCAAATTGTACAATTCTGTATAATCAGATACCTTACTTCCCAGCAACCAACCCTCCAAAGCCTTAGTGGCACATTCAATGTATTCAGACCAGTCCTGAGTCTGTGTCTTCTGGGTGTCTCTGAACATTAACCTGTACTGTTCAGTGGTTAAGCCTAACCCATCAAAAAGGACACTCTTCAGGACTCTGTAATTTCTGACATCCTCTTCTCTAACAGTGAGGAGTCTATCTCTGCCTCTCCCCTCAAAAGAGAGCCATAAGATTGCTGCCCACTGGTCTTCAGGAACCTGCTGCACTTTGCAGGCTCTCTCAAGAGCAGTCATCCATTTGTGGATGTCATCCCCACTTTTGTAGGGGGGCACAACCTTGGACAGGTTCCTATTATCAAAGACCCTATCTTTGTCCTTAGGGACAATGCTGCCACCAGTGGGTATAGACCCACTCTCTCTAGGTTGCCTAGCCTTGTTCAGTTTCTCTTCCATCAGGGCTACTTCTAGCTCCTGCTTCCTGATCCTCAGCTGGGCTTCCTGCATTCTGGCCTCATGGTCCCTCCTCTGAGGGGTGGTCATCCTTCTCCTGGAGTGACCTTGAGAGCCTCTAGAGGTATGAGAAGCATTAGATTCACCTGAGTGATTCCTTTGCCTCCCAAGCCCCTGGTTAAGTCCACTGGGGAGATCCAATGGGATGATCCCATTGTCAGTCCCCAATAGCCTTAGGTTAGCTGGGCCACGTATAACACTTGGCACTGGGCTAGTTCTCCCTTCATCCCCACTACCTTCTGTATCAGTACCCTTCTCACTTTCATCCTCTGTAGTATGAACCTCATCTAAGGGGTGACTATTGGAAAGGGGTACCTCGGTAGCATCTTCAGAAGGGGGGCCTCCTGTTCCTGTCCCTAAGGGGCCTAACTGGGAGGCTTTCCTGAGAGCTTTCTGATCTTCATCAGCCTGTAAAAGCTCTCTGAGTTCAGCAGAAGTAGGATTCTTGGGCTGTTTAAGGCCCCTGATATTTGCCAACTGCCTGAGCTCATTTTGGTTTAGGGTAGCAAAGATGGATGGTGCCCTCTGGGGGTCACTCTCAACAGAGATGGGTACATTGGACCCCTCTGCCCCAGCCATTGCTCTTAAGTGTGGGTGGATGTGTTGCAATCTACCTACACTTGGGTTTACCTACTAAACCTATCTAGTAGTTGTAGTCAGGGTGTGCTACTCCCTTTGCTCTACAACAACTAAGTTCAGTAGAACTTAAGTATATCTATCTTGTTTTATATGTACCTACAGGTACCTATGTGATCTTTCAATTGGTAACCGAGAGATTACAATGGTAAAACACAGCAAGCTCAAATCCAACCGCTAATCACCAATGTGAGAAGTTGGCCTGGTATATGATGTTCACTAGTTAAAGTGACCACCTTGTACCATGCCAAGCAACCCTTATGGTGTGGTTGTAAGTCAACCTTTTCGGACTAGCTGCCCTAGTGGTAGCGTAGGCTAAGCAGTCTTTGAGGCTAAACTCGTTAAAGCGTGTTAAGCAGGCTGTTTTCCCAAATGTAACCCCCTTTTATACCAATGAAAGGACACCACACAGATATATATTCAAAATATATATGTATTTATTTCTCAAAGTAACCCCTAGACTCTTTATGAGCACAGGAGCACAAATTGTTAAACAAGAATACGTTAGAATACACAGAAGTTGCACTTTATATGGATTGGCCCTGGTGGCCGCTCAAACCATATACTAAAATAGTGGTATAAGTACCACAAACAGAAAAGGGAAAAGGCCTAGGGCCTCTAGAATCGCTGGGCCTACAAGGAGCTAACTTTAGTTAGTGACCAGGAGGTCCACGGGTTGCGTGTGCAGAGCAAATAGTCACACGCGAGCTCCCATAGGTTTTCAATGGGTGCGTAAAAGTTACAAAGTTACTGCAAAAAGGATCTTCCGGATGGACTATGAACTCAAGATTGGAAACACAGACACTAGAGATGATACTCTACACTTGGGCACCAGAGTGCCAGCTTTACCTCACCCACAGGAAGCGGGTGCATAGGTCTCGAAGTGCGTCGGGTTTCTTCTATATGTTCAATGGAGCCTGAAGACAAAGGTGCTGCAGGCGGTCGGCCCGGAAGAGATGCGGTGGATCCAAGGGTGGATCGGAGTTGTAGAAGACCTGTAAGCAGAGGGGACAGTGTTCACAGTCACTAGCCAGTGACCAGCGTGGCACCAGTTGGGTACCAGGCGATGTCGGGTGCAAACAGGAGGAAAGGTGCAGCTTGTCTCTGCAGCCACGTGGTCCCTGAAGGTCGACGACATCCAGGAGTCGGTTCACGAGTTGTCCCACGCAGGCTCTCGCTGTCGGCGGTGTTGGCGACTTGATCGAAGCAAACAAGCCTTGGCAAAAGCAATTGTTGTGGAAAACGAAATAAGGTGATGGTTCTGACCAGCAAGGTCAGAGGGATTGCTCCTTTGGAGGGGAGCAAGGGCCAGTCTGGAGCAACCAGACCAGTGGTGTAGTTCTTGAAGTTCGTCGCCAAGATGGCCACTAGCCAGCGGGCCAGCAACCGGTTAGGCGCGTCGAGTGGCAAAATGCAGAAGGGCCCCACGCAGATCGTGGAGATGCTGGAGGGCTCACCTGTGGTGCAGATGCTGCTCGGGTGTTGGGCTTCTCAGATCCCAAAGCACAACTTGGAGGGAGCCTCGGTTGTTGCGCTTGCAGCTTGTCGTGGTCTTTTCAAGATGGCTGGCTCCACGTGTCTCGGTGCCTCCACGGGTTCCTTCTTTTCAGGGACTGTGGATCGGGCGGTGAGAGGTCTGGAGGTCCAGGTCTTGTCAGTCTCTGGGCTCGGGCTCCAGCGGGAGGCGGCGGCAAAGCAGACGTTGATTCGCTGGATGGTGCTTGTGTTAGCAAGGTGGTCACTCCCTGACCACAGGGGAGATTCTCTTCAGTCCTCTGTGCGGCAGAGCGTCGAAGTTCCCGTCTTCTTCTTGTAGTTAAGTTGATTCCAGGATGTCTGAAGTCTTAGGACACAGCTCCTACCTTTAAGCGGATTCTAGGGGCCGGACTACCTGCTAGGTCCCTCCCTAAGGGTGGGACCAGGAAGGGGGGTGGTTACACCCCCAATCCTTTGTCCAGCTCGCCCCAGGTCCGGGGCTGGTGTGTCCCAGGACCGGATTGAACTGGCATATGCACCGAGGCTCCTTGTGAGCCTCAGGCATGTCTGGTTTCTTTCAAGCCCTACCTGACCAATACACTAAATCCTGTCTGGGGTGGTGCACGCACCTCCCCTGGCAGGAAACCCTTTGTCCACACCTCCCAAGCTGGAAGGACTCCCAGCAGCAGGAGGGCAGACTTGTGTCTGTGGTGGCAGCATCCATTTTGTGGAGCTGAGGCTATGTCTGATTTTACCCGGGTTTCAGGTACTGTACATGTTGTGTCCCTCTAGAAGGGTGGAATGCTAACCCCGTCGCCAGAATTGGCGAGGGGTTAGTATTCCAATTCGTATGACACCTTACTCGACATGTTTTGATAAAGCCAAACCAAAGATAGCATTTAACCGCGAGGTTCATAATGCACTTAAGAGTATATGGTATGACGATATCTGGAAACAGTAGAAGGAAGTGGTTCCGACCACTGCAGACAGGCTCAGCTCATGCCAGAGCACCATCTCACATGGAACCAAGCACTCTGCCTTCAGGATTGTTAAGGCCTGCCATAGGAGTGACTTATAGGTTAACATGTGTCCCATTTAAGGTTAGGTATAGGTATACTACACCTAAGTAAGAGGTGTTACACCAACTTACCCCAGCTGAGTGATCAGCCAATTGTGTCAAATTTGTTAGGCCAAGCCTGGGGTGGCATAATACATGCTTCAGCCCCTGGCAGGCCTTAGATACACCAATGCCCTGGGTACCTAGTGTACACTGGTACAGGGGCTCACAGGGTGATCCACTTCCAATTGGTTATGCACCTAGGGTGCATAGTGTAAATTTAGTAGAGAGAACAGCAGGCTGGGGGTCTGATTAGCAGGCCCACAGCCTCAATATGTCAAAAACCAGTGAAGCAAAAAGCAAAAATTTGGGGTGACCATAGGATAGCAGACCCTACTCTCCTACACAACCCCCCCCCAAACGCAGGGACATTAAACTAGCCTTGACCAGTCTCGTCCTCATGTCCTAAGTGGAAGTACCTGGAGAGACCATCTGCATTCCCATGGTCAGTACCTGGCCGGTGCTCCACTGTAAAGTCCATACCCTGTAGGGAAATGGACCACCTAAGCAGTTTGGGGTTTTCACCCTTTATCTGATTTAGCCACAAGAGGGGCTTATGGTCGGTCTGAATCTTGAAGTGAGTGCCAAACAAGTATGGCCTCAGCTTCTTCAGGGCCCACACCACAGCAAAGGCCTCCCTCTCAATAGCTGACCAATTCTTCTCTCTGGGGGTCAACCTTCTGCTAATAAAAGCAATGGGTTGGTCTTGACCATCTACATTAAGTTGTGACAGCACAGCTCCCACACCCAACTCAGAAGCATCTGTTTGGACAATAAGCTCTTTGGAGTAATCAGGACTTTTCAGGATAGGTGCAGAGCACATGGCCTTATTCAGGTCATCAAATGCCTTTTGACAGCTTACTGTCCACTGAACCTTTTTGGGCATCTTTTTGGATGTAAGATCATTAAGAGGAGTCACAATGGACCCATAGTTCTTAACAAACTTCCTGCAGTACCCAGTCAAGCCCAAGAAAGCTCGAACTTGAGTCTGGGTGGTTGGAGGAGACCAGTCCTTGATGGATTGTATCTTACTCTCCAGTGGTTGAACTTGGCCTCCACCTACAAGGTGGCCCAAATACACAACCTTACTCTGCCCTATCTGGCACTTAGTAGCCTTGATAGTGAGGCCTGCCCTTTGCAGAGCCTCAAGAGCCTTTTCAGGTGGATCAGGTGATCGTCCCAGGTGGAGCTAAAGACAGCAATGTCATCAAGATATGCTGCACAAAAGTCATCCAACCCAGTAAGGACTTGATTCACCAACCTTTGGAAGGTGGCAGGTGCATTCTTCAGACCAAAGGGCATCACCACAAACTGATAATGCCCACCTGGGGTTGAGAATGATGTTTTGGCCTTAGACTCCTCAGCTAATCTGATTTGCCAATAGCCAGCTGTCAAGTCAAATGTGCTCAAAAACTTAGCAGAAGCTAGTTTGTCTATGAGCTCATCTGCCCTTGGAATTGGATGTGCATCTGTCCTAGTGACAGCATTGAGTCCTCTGTAATCCACACAGAACCTCATCTCTCTCTTGCCATCTTTGGTGTGAGGTTTGGGGACCAGAACCACTGGGCTAGCCCAGGGGCTCTCTGAGGGTTCAATGACACCCAGTTCCAGCATTTTGTGTACCTCAGCCTTTATACAGTCCCTGACGTGGTCAGGTTGTCTGTAAAGCTTGTTCTTTATAGGCAGACTGTCACCAGTGTCCACCACATGGGTACACCAGTCAGTTTGGCTAGGTATTAGGGAAAACATGTGTTGAAATGATTGTAGAACTTGTCTACATTCAGTCTGCTGATGGGCAGTGAGGTTGCCTCCAAGGGTCACTCCTTCAACTGAGCCATCTTCAGGGTTCTGAGACAACAGGTCTGGGAGAGGGTCACTCTCTTCCTCCTGCCCCTCATCTGTAGCCATGAGCAAGCCCATGTCTGCCCTGTCAACATATGCTTTTAACCTGTTAACATGGAGTACCCTGTGGGGACTCCTGGGAGTTCCTAGGTCTACCAAGTAGGTAACCTCTCCCTTCTTTTCCAGGATTGTATGGGGTCCAGACCATTTGTCTTGGAGTGCTGCTGGGGCCACTGGCTCCAACACCCATACCTTCTGTCCTGGCTGAAACTCAACCAAGACAGCCTTTTGGTCATGCCAAGCTTTCTGTAAGGCCTGGCTTGCCTCAAGGTTTTTGGATGCCTTCTCCATATACTCAGCCATCCTGGAGCGGAGACCAAGTACATAGTCCACTATGTCTTGTTTAGGCTTATTGAGAGGTAACTCCCATCCTTCCTTCACTAAACTCAGTGTGCCTCTCACAGGGTGCCCAAACAACAATTCAAAGGGGCTGTAGCCAACTCCTTTTTGTGGGACCTCTCTGTAAGCAAACAGAAGGCAGGGTAGAAGGATGTCCCATCTTCGCCTGAGCTTTTCAGGTAATCCTTTGATCATACCCTTTAGGGTCTTGTTGAATCTCTCAACAAGCCCATTGCATTGTGGGTGATAAGGAGTGGTGAACTTGTAGTTGACACCACATTCCTTCCACATAGCTGTCAAGTATCCTGACATGAAGTTGGTACCCCTGTCAGAAACCACCTCCTTAGGAAACCCCACTCTGGAGAATACTCCTAGCAGGGCCCTAGCCACAACAGGTGCTGTAGTGGTCCTAAGGGGAATTGCCTCTGGATACCTGGTGGCATGATCCACTACCACCAGTATAAATCTGTGCCCAGATGCAGTGGGAGGATCCATGGGACCCACTATATCTATCCCCACTCTTTCAAAGGGGACCCCCACCACAGGTAGTGGTATTAGGGGGGCCTTTGTTGTGCCACCTGATTTGCCACTGGCTTGGCAGGTCACACAGGAGCGACAAAACTCCTTTGTATCTTCATTCATGTGAGGCCAGTGAAAGTGAGGGACAAGCCTGCCCCAAGTCTTGTTCTGGCCTAAGTGTCCTGCTAAAGGAATATCATGGGCCTAGGTAAGAAGGAAGCCCCTAAATTGCAGAGGTATAACCAACCTCCTGGTTGCACCAGGCTTGGGGTCTCTAGCCTCTGAATAAAGGAGCCCTTCATCCCAATACACTTTATGGGTACCTTGAGCATTCCCAGCAGCCTCAGCAGCAGCCAGCTGTCTGAGGGGTTCAAGAGAGGGACAGGATAATTGAGCCTGCCTCAAGTCAGCCCTGGAAGGTCCCCCTGTCCCCAGAAACTCAACCTGATCAGGTTCAAGCTCTTCAGGGACAGTTCCTTCAGGGTTCTCTAGATCAGCTTCCTGGGAAGGTTGATCATCACTCTGAGGCAGGGGGGAAGGCACAGCCTTGACCCTCCTGTTCTTCTTCTTGGTAGGTGCTTGGTCCATTGTTTCAGGATCCAAGACCTGTGGTTCTGTAAGGCACTTTTTGGCCTGTGACCTGGTCACAGCAAGGACATGTGGTGATATACCTAACATCTCTGCATGTGTCCTGTACTCCACTTCTGACCATAGAGAACTCTCTAGGTCATTGCCCAACAAACATTCTACTGGGAGGTCTGCACTAACCACAACCCTTTTGAGGCCAGTTACCCCTCCCCATGAGAAGTTAACAACTGCCACACTATGTGAAGTAGTGGCATTGCTGGCATTGGTCACCAGGTAATTCTCACCTGGTATGTACTGTCCAGGGTCCACAAAGCCTGGTGTCACCATGGTGACACTGGCACATGTGTCCCTGTAGGCTTGAGCCACTTTTTCATTAATTAAAGGAGTCTGTCTGTACTTGCCCAGGTTACTGGGGCTCACAGTCAGGGACAAATCTATGTCCCCATCACAGATCAGGACTGCCTGTGTCAGGGTTCTGTCTAAGTCAGAATCTCCTTCAGTTCCCATAGTGATTCCCACTACACCCTTTGTCTGGGGACCAACACTGCTAACAGTAGTACTGGGAGCAGGTGCCTTAGGGGAAACAATGTTGGGGGCTCCACCCTTTCTACAATCACTAGTCCAGTGAGTTGTATTCTTGCAAGAGTTGCACCAGGGTTTCTTTTGACCTTCTTTCTTCTTCCCTTTAGGCTGGGACCCACCCTCTTTAGTACTAGTTTGGGGCCCTGTTGAAGACTTCTGGTCTTTAGATTTCTGATCTCCACCCTTTTGGTCTGTTTTCTTCTGATCACCCCCTTGGCCCTGGTTCTGGTTCTTTTTCTTAACCCTGGTTCTGACCCATTTGTCTGCCTTCTTTCCCAATTCTTGGGGAGAGGTCAGATCTGAGTCAACCAAGTGTTGATGCAGTTGCTGGTTCTGACAGTTATTTAAAATCTGTTCTCTCATCATCAAATTGTACAATCCTGTATAATCAGATACCTTACTTCCCAGCAACCAACCCTCCAAAGCCTTAGTGGCACATTCAATGTATTCAGACCAGTCCTGAGTCTGTGTCTTCTGGGTGTCTCTGAACATTAACCTGTACTGTTCAGTGGTTAAGCCTAACCCATCAACTAGGACACTCTTCAGGACTCTGTAATTTCTGACATCCTCTTCTCTAACAGTGAGGAGTCTATCTCTGCCTCTCCCCTCAAAAGAGAGCCATAAGATTGCTGCCCACTGGTCTTCAGGAACCTGCTGCACTTTGCAGGCTCTCTCAAGAGCAGTCATCCATTTGTGGATGTCATCCCCACTTTTGTAGGGGGGCACAACCTTGGACAGGTTCCTATTATCAAAGACCCTATCTTTGTCCTTAGGGACAATGCTGCCACCAGTGGGTATAGACCCACTCTCTCTAGGTTGCCTAGCCTTGTTCAGTTTCTCTTCCATCAGGGCTACTTCTAGCTCCTGCTTCCTGATCCTCAGCTGGGCTTCCTGCATTCTGGCCTCATGCTCCCTCCTCTGAGGGGTGGTCATCCTTCTCCTGGAGTGACCTTGAGAGCCTCTAGAGGTATGAGAAGCATTAGATTCACCTGAGTGATTCCTTTGCCTCCCAAGCCCCTGGTTAAGTCCACTGGGGAGATCCAATGGGATGATCCCATTGTCAGTCCCCAATAGCCTTAGGTTAGCTGGGCCACGTATAACACTTGGCACTGGGCTAGTTCTCCCTTCATCCCCACTACCTTCTGTATCAGTACCCTTCTCACTTTCATCCTCTGTAGTATGAACCTCATCTAAGGGGTGACTATTGGAAAGGGGTACCTCGGTAGCATCTTCAGAAGGGGGGCCTCCTGTTCCTGTCCCTAAGGGGCCTAACTGGGAGGCTTTCCTGAGAGCTTTCTGATCTTCATCAGCCTGTAAAAGCTCTCTGAGTTCAGCAGAAGTAGGATTCTTGGGCTGTTTAAGGCCCCTGATATTTGCCAACTGCCTGAGCTCATTTTGGTTTAGGGTAGCAAAGATGGATGGTGCCCTCTGGGGGTCACTCTCAACAGAGATGGGTACATTGGACCCCTCTGCCCCAGCCATTGCTCTTAAGTGTGGGTGGATGTGTTGCAATCTACCTACACTTGGGTTTACCTACTAAACCTATCTAGTAGTTGTAGTCAGGGTGTGCTACTCCCTTTGCTCTACAACAACTAAGTTCAGTAGAACTTAAGTATATCTATCTTGTTGTATATGTACCTACAGGTACCTATGTGATCTTTCAATTGGTAACCGAGAGATTACAATGGTAAAACACAGCAAGCTCAAATCCAACCGCTAATCACCAATGTGAGAAGTTGGCCTGGTATATGATGTTCACTAGTTAAAGTGACCACCTTGTACCATGCCAAGCAACCCTTATGGTGTGGTTGTAAGTCAACCTTTTCGGACTAGCTGCCCTAGTGGTAGCGTAGGCTAAGCAGTCTTTGAGGCTAAACTCGTTAAAGCGTGTTAAGCAGGCTGTTTTCCCAAATGTAACCCCCTTTTATACCAATGAAAGGACACCACACAGATATATATTCAAAATATATATGTATTTATTTCTCAAAGTAACCCCTAGACTCTTTATGAGCACAGGAGCACAAATTGTTAAACAAGAATACGTTAGAATACACAGAAGTTGCACTTTATATGGATTGGCCCTGGTGGCCGCTCAAACCATATACTAAAATAGTGGTATAAGTACCACGAACAGAAAAGGGAAAAGGCCTAGGGCCTCTAGAATCGCTGGGCCTACAAGGAGCTAACTTTAGTTAGTGACCAGGAGGTCCACGGGTTGCGTGTGCAGAGCAAATAGTCACACGCGAGCTCCCATAGGTTTTCAATGGGTGCGTAAAAGTTACAAAGTTACTGCAAAAAGGATCTTCCGGATGGACTATGAACTCAAGATTGGAAACACAGACACTAGAGATGATACTCTACACTTGGGCACCGGAGTGCCAGCTTTACCTCACCCACAGGAAGCGGGTGCATAGGTCTCGAAGTGCGTCGGGTTTCTTCTATATGTTCAATGGAGCCTGAAGACAAAGGTGCTGCAGGCGGTCGGCCCGGAAGAGATGCGGTGGATCCAAGGGTGGATCGGAGTTGTAGAAGACCTGTAAGCAGAGGGGACAGTGTTCACAGTCACTAGCCAGTGACCAGCGTGGCACCAGTTGGGTACCAGGCGATGTCGGGTGCAAACAGGAGGAAAGGTGCAGCTTGTCTCTGCAGCCACGTGGTCCCTGAAGGTCGACGACGTCCAGGAGTCGGTTCACGAGCTGTCCCACGCAGGCTCTCGCTGTCGGCGGTGTTGGCGACTTGATCGAAGCAAACAAGCCTTGGCAAAAGCAATTGTTGTGGAAAATGAAATAAGGTGATGGTTCTGACCAGCAAGGTCAGAGGGATTGCTCCTTTGGAGGGGAGCAAGGGCCAGTCTGGAGCAACCAGACCAGTGGTGTAGTTCTTGAAGTTCGTCGCCAAGATGGCCACTAGCCAGCGGGCCAGCAACCGGTTAGGCGCGTCGAGTGGCAAAATGCAGAAGGGCCCCACGCAGATCGTGGAGATGCTGGAGGGCTCACCTGTGGTGCAGATGCTGCTCGGGTGTTGGGCTTCTCAGATCCCAAAGCACAACTTGGAGGGAGCCTCGGTTGTTGCGCTTGCAGCTTGTCGTGGTCTTTTCAAGATGGCTGGCTCCACGTGTCTCGGTGCCTCCACGGGTTCCTTCTTTTCAGGGACTGTGGATCAGGCGGTGAGAGGTCTGGAGGTCCAGGTCTTGTCAGTCTCTGGGCTCGGGCTCCAGCGGGAGGCGGCGGCAAAGCAGACGTTGATTCGCTGGATGGTGCTTGCGTTAGCAAGGTGGTCACTCCCTGACCACAGGGGAGATTCTCTTCAGTCCTCTGTGCGGCAGAGCATCGAAGTTCCCGTCTTCTTCTTGTAGTTAAGTTGATTCCAGGATGTCTGAAGTCTTAGGACACAGCTCCTACCTTTAAGCGGATTCTAGGGGCCGGACTACCTGCTAGGTCCCTCCCTAAGGGTGGGACCAGGAAGGGGGGTGGTTACACCCCCAATCCTTTGTCCAGCTCGCCCCAGGTCCGGGGCTGGTGTGCCCCAGGACCGGATTGAACTGGCATATGCACCGAGGCTCCTTGTGAGCCTCAGGCATGTCTGGTTTCTTTCAAGCCCTACCTGACCAATACACTAAATCCTGTCTGGGGTGGTGCACGCACCTCCCCTGGCAGGAAACCCTTTGTCCACACCTCCCAAGCTGGAAGGACTCCCAGCAGCAGGAGGGCAGACTTGTGTCTGTGGTGGCAGCATCCATTTTGTGGAGCTGAGGCTATGTCTGATTTTACCCGGGTTTCAGGTACTGTACATGTTGTGTCCCTCTAGAAGGGTGGAATGCTAACCCCGTCACCAGAATTGGCGAGGGGTTAGTATTCCAATTCGTATGACACCTTACTCGACATGTTTTGATAAAGCCAAACCAAAGATAGCATTTAACCGCGAGGTTCATAATGCACTTAAGAGTATATGGTATGACGATATCTGGAAACAGTAGAAGGAAGTGGTTCCGACCACTGCAGACAGGCTCAGCTCATGCCAGAGCACCATCTCACATGGAACCAAGCACTCTGCCTTCAGGATTGTTAAGGCCTGCCATAGGAGTGACTTATAGGTTAACATGTGTCCCCGTTAAGGTTAGGTATAGGTATACTACACCTAAGTAAGAGGTGTTACACCAACTTACCCCAGCTGAGTGATCAGCCAGTTGTGTCAAATTTGTTAGGCCAAGCCTGGGGTGGCATAATACATGCTTCAGCCCCTGGCAGGCCTTAGATACACCAATGCCCTGGGTACCTAGTGTACACTGGTACAGGGGCTCACAGGGTGATCCACTTCCAATTGGTTATGCACCTAGGGTGCATAGTGTAAATTTAGTAGAGAGAACAGCAGGCTGGGGGTCTGATTAGCAGGCCCACAGCCTCAATATGTCAAAAACCAGTGAAGCAAAAAGCAAAAATTTGGGGTGACCATAGGATAGCAGACCCTACTCTCCTACACAACCCCCCCCCAAACGCAGGGACATTAAACTAGCCTTGACCAGTCTCGTCCTCATGTCCTAAGTGGAAGTACCTGGAGAGACCATCTGCATTCCCATGGTCAGTACCTGGCCGGTGCTCCACTGTAAAGTCCATACCCTGTAGGGAAATGGACCACCTAAGCAGTTTGGGGTTTTCACCCTTTATCTGATTTAGCCACAAGAGGGGCTTATGGTCGGTCTGAATCTTGAAGTGAGTGCCAAACAAGTATGGCCTCAGCTTCTTCAGGGCCCACACCACAGCAAAGGCCTCCCTCTCAATAGCTGACCAATTCTTCTCTCTGGGGGTCAACCTTCTGCTAATAAAAGCAATGGGTTGGTCTTGACCATCTACATTAAGTTGTGACAGCACAGCTCCCACACCCAACTCAGAAGCATCTGTTTGGACAATAAGCTCTCTGGAGTAGTCAGGACTTTTCAGGATAGGTGCAGAGCACATGGCCTTATTCAGGTCATCAAATGCCTTTTGACAGCTTACTGTCCACTGAACCTTTTTGGGCATCTTTTTGGATGTAAGATCATTAAGAGGAGTCACAATGGACCCATAGTTCTTAACAAACTTCCTGCAGTACCCAGTCAAGCCCAAGAAAGCTCGAACTTGAGTCTGGGTGGTTGGAGGAGACCAGTCCTTGATGGATTGTATCTTACTCTCCAGTGGTTGAACTTGGCCTCCACCTACAAGGTGGCCCAAATACACAACCTTACTCTGCCCTATCTGGCACTTAGTAGCCTTGATAGTGAGGCCTGCCCTTTGCAGAGCCTCAAGAGCCTTCTTCAGGTGGATCAGGTGATCGTCCCAGGTGGAGCTAAAGACAGCAATGTCATCAAGATATGCTGCACAAAAGTCATCCAACCCAGTAAGGACTTGATTCACCAACCTTTGGAAGGTGGCAGGTGCATTCTTCAGACCAAAGGGCATCACCACAAACTGATAATGCCCACCTGGGGTTGAGAATGATGTTTTGGCCTTAGACTCCTCAGCTAATCTGATTTGCCAATAGCCAGCTGTCAAGTCAAATGTGCTCAAAAACTTAGCAGAAGCTAGTTTGTCTATGAGCTCATCTGCCCTTGGAATTGGATGTGCATCTGTCCTAGTGACAGCATTGAGTCCTCTGTAATCCACACAGAACCTCATCTCTCTCTTGCCATCTTTGGTGTGAGGTTTGGGGACCAGAACCACTGGGCTAGCCCAGGGGCTCTCTGAGGGTTCAATGACACCCAGTTCCAGCATTTTGTGTACCTCAGCCTTTATACAGTCCCTGACGTGGTCAGGTTGTCTGTAAAGCTTGTTCTTTATAGGCAGACTGTCACCAGTGTCCACCACATGGGTACACCAGTCAGTTTGGCTAGGTATTAGGGAAAACATGTGTTGAAATGATTGTAGAACTTGTCTACATTCAGTCTGCTGATGGGCAGTGAGGTTGCCTCCAAGGGTCACTCCTTCAACTGAGCCATCTTCAGGGTTCTGAGACAACAGGTCTGGGAGAGGGTCACTCTCTTCCTCCTGCCCCTCATCTGTAGCCATGAGCAAGCCCATGTCTGCCCTGTCAACATATGCTTTTAACCTGTTAACATGGAGTACCCTGTGGGGACTCCTGGGAGTTCCTAGGTCTACCAAGTAGGTAACCTCTCCCTTCTTTTCCAGGATTGTATGGGGTCCAGACCATTTGTCTTGGAGTGCTGCTGGGGCCACTGGCTCCAACACCCATACCTTCTGTCCTGGCTGAAACTCAACCAAGACAGCCTTTTGGTCATGCCAAGCTTTCTGTAAGGCCTGGCTTGCCTCAAGGTTTTTGGATGCTTTCTCCATATACTCAGCCATCCTGGAGCGGAGACCAAGTACATAGTCCACTATGTCTTGTTTAGGCTTTTTGAGAGGTAACTCCCATCCTTCCTTCACTAAACACAGTGTGCCTCTCACAGGGTGCCCAAACAACAATTCAAAGGGGCTGTAGCCAACTCCTTTTTGTGGGACCTCTCTGTAAGCAAACAGAAGGCAGGGTAGAAGGATGTCCCATCTTCGCCTGAGCTTTTCAGGTAATCCTTTGATCATACCCTTTAGGGTCTTGTTGAATCTCTCAACAAGCCCATTGCATTGTGGGTGATAAGGAGTGGTGAACTTGTAGTTGACACCACATTCCTTCCACATAGCTGTCAAGTATCCTGACATGAAGTTGGTACCCCTGTCAGAAACCACCTCCTTAGGAAACCCCACTCTGGAGAATACTCCTAGCAGGGCCCTAGCCACAACAGGTGCTGTAGTGGTCCTAAGGGGAATTGCCTCTGGATACCTGGTGGCATGATCCACTACCACCAGTATAAATATGTGCCCAGATGCAGTGGGAGGATCCATGGGACCCACTATATCTATCCCCACTCTTTCAAAGGGGACCCCCACCACAGGTAGTGGTATTAGGGGGGCCTTTGTTGTGCCACCTGATTTGCCACTGGCTTGGCAGGTCACACAGGAGCGACAAAACTCCTTTGTATCTTCATTCATGTGAGGCCAGTGAAAGTGAGGGACAAGCCTGCCCCAAGTCTTGTTCTGGCCTAAGTGTCCTGCTAAAGGAATATCATGGGCCTAGGTAAGAAGGAAGCCCCTAAATTGCAGAGGTATAACCAACCTCCTGGTTGCACCAGGCTTGGGGTCTCTAGCCTCTGAATAAAGGAGCCCTTCATCCCAATACACTTTATGGGTACCTTGAGCATTCCCAGCAGCCTCAGCAGCAGCCAGCTGTCTGAGGGGTTCAAGAGAGGGACAGGATAATTGAGCCTGCCTCAAGTCAGCCCTGGAAGGTCCCCCTGTCCCCAGAAACTCAACCTGATCAGGTTCAAGCTCTTCAGGGACAGTTCCTTCAGGGTTCTCTAGATCAGCTTCCTGGGAAGGTTGATCATCACTCTGAGGCAGGGGGGAAGGCACAGCCTTGACCCTCCTGTTCTTCTTCTTGGTAGGTGCTTGGTCCATTGTTTCAGGATCCAAGACCTGTGGTTCTGTAAGGCACTTTTTGGCCTGTGACCTGGTCACAGCAAGGACATGTGGTGATATACCTAACATCTCTGCATGTGTCCTGTACTCCACTTCTGACCATAGAGAACTCTCTAGGTCATTGCCCAACAAACATTCTACTGGGAGGTCTGCACTAACCACAACCCTTTTGAGGCCAGTTACCCCTCCCCATGAGAAGTTAACAACTGCCACACCATGTGAAGTAGTGGCATTGCTGGCATTGGTCACCAGGTAATTCTCACCTGGTATGTACTGTCCAGGGTCCACAAAGCCTGGTGTCACCATGGTGACACTGGCACATGTGTCCCTGTAGGCTTGAGCCACTTTTTCATTAATTAAAGGAGTCTGTCTGTACTTGCCCAGGTTACTGGGGCTCACAGTCAGGGACAAATCTATGTCCCCATCACAGATCAGGACTGCCTGTGTCAGGGTTCTGTCTAAGTCAGAATCTCCTTCAGTTCCCATTGTGATTCCCACTACACCCTTTGTCTGGGGACCAACACTGCTAACAGTAGTACTGGGAGCAGGTGCCTTAGGGGAAACAATGTTGGGGGCTCCACCCTTTCTACAATCACTAGTCCAGTGAGTTGTATTCTTGCAAGAGTTGCACCAGGGTTTCTTTTGACCTTCTTTCTTCTTCCCTTTAGGCTGGGACCCACCCTCTTTAGTACTAGTTTGGGGCCCTGTTGAAGACTTCTGGTCTTTAGATTTCTGATCTCCACCCTTTTGGTCTGTTTTCTTCTGATCACCCCCTTGGCCCTGGTTCTGGTTCTTTTTCTTAACCCTGGTTCTGACCCATTTGTCTGCCTTCTTTCCCAATTCTTGGGGAGAGGTCAGATCTGAGTCAACCAAGTGTTGATGCAGTTGCTGGTTCTGACAGTTATTTAAAATCTGTTCTCTCATCATCAAATTGTACAATCCTGTATAATCAGATACCTTACTTCCCAGCAACCAACCCTCCAAAGCCTTAGTGGCACATTCAATGTATTCAGACCAGTCCTGAGTCTGTGTCTTCTGGGTGTCTCTGAACATTAACCTGTACTGTTCAGTGGTTAAGCCTAACCCATCAACTAGGACACTCTTCAGGACTCTGTAATTTCTGACATCCTCTTCTCTAACAGTGAGGAGTCTATCTCTGCCTCTCCCCTCAAAAGAGAGCCATAAGATTGCTGCCCACTGGTCTTCAGGAACCTGCTGCACTTTGCAGGCTCTCTCAAGAGCAGTCATCCATTTGTGGATGTCATCCCCACTTTTGTAGGGGGGCACAACCTTGGACAGGTTCCTATTATCAAAGACCCTATCTTTGTCCTTAGGGACAATGCTGCCACCAGTGGGTATAGACCCACTCTCTCTAGGTTGCCTAGCCTTGTTCAGTTTCTCTTCCATCAGGGCTACTTCTAGCTCCTGCTTCCTGATCCTCAGCTGGGCTTCCTGCATTCTGGCCTCATGCTCCCTCCTCTGAGGGGTGGTCATCCTTCTCCTGGAGTGACCTTGAGAGCCTCTAGAGGTATGAGAAGCATTAGATTCACCTGAGTGATTCCTTTGCCTCCCAAGCCCCTGGTTAAGTCCACTGGGGAGATCCAATGGGATGATCCCATTGTCAGTCCCCAATAGCCTTAGGTTAGCTGGGCCACGTATAACACTTGGCACTGGGCTAGTTCTCCCTTCATCCCCACTACCTTCTGTATCAGTACCCTTCTCACTTTCATCCTCTGTAGTATGAACCTCATCTAAGGGGTGACTATTGGAAAGGGGTACCTCGGTAGCATCTTCAGAAGGGGGGCCTCCTGTTCCTGTCCCTAAGGGGCCTAACTGGGAGGCTTTCCTGAGAGCTTTCTGATCTTCATCAGCCTGTAAAAGCTCTCTGAGTTCAGCAGAAGTAGGATTCTTGGGCTGTTTAAGGCCCCTGATATTTGCCAACTGCCTGAGCTCATTTTGGTTTAGGGTAGCAAAGATGGATGGTGCCCTCTGGGGGTCACTCTCAACAGAGATGGGTACATTGGACCCCTCTGCCCCAGCCATTGCTCTTAAGTGTGGGTGGATGTGTTGCAATCTACCTACACTTGGGTTTACCTACTAAACCTATCTAGTGGTTGTAGTCAGGGTGTGCTACTCCCTTTGCTCTACAACAACTAAGTTCAGTAGAACTTAAGTATATCTATCTTGTTTTATATGTACCTACAGGTACCTATGTGATCTTTCAATTGGTAACCGAGAGATTACAATGGTAAAACACAGCAAGCTCAAATCCAAACGCTAATCACCAATGTGAGAAGTTGGCCTGGTATATGATGTTCACTAGTTAAAGTGACCACCTTGTACCATGCCAAGCAACCCTTATGGTGTGGTTGTAAGTCAACCTTTTCGGACTAGCTGCCCTAGTGGTAGCGTAGGCTAAGCAGTCTTTGAGGCTAAACTCGTTAAAGCGTGTTAAGCAGGCTGTTTTCCCAAATGTAACCCCCTTTTATACCAATGAAAGGACACCACACAGATATATATTCAAAATATATATGTATTTATTTCTCAAAGTAACCCCTAGACTCTTTATGAGCACAGGAGCACAAATTGTTAAACAAGAATACGTTAGAATACACAGAAGTTGCACTTTATATGGATAGGCCCTGGTGGCCGCTCAAACCATATACTAAAATAGTGGTATAAGTACCACGAACAGAAAAGGGAAAAGGCCTAGGGCCTCTAGAATCGCTGGGCCTACAAGGAGCTAACTTTAGTTAGTGACCAGGAGGTCCACGGGTTGTGTGTGCAGAGCAAATAGTCACACGCGAGCTCCCATAGGTTTTCAATGGGTGCGTAAAAGTTACAAAGTTACTGCAAAAAGGATCTTCCGGATGGACTATGAACTCAAGATTGGAAACACAGACACTAGAGATGATACTCTACACTTGGGCACCGGAGTGCCAGCTTTACCTCACCCACAGGAAGCGGGTGCATAGGTCTCGAAGTGCGTCGGGTTTCTTCTAAATGTTCAATGGAGCCTGAAGACAAAGGTGCTGCAGGCGGTCGGCCCGGAAGAGATGCGGTGGATCCAAGGGTGGATCGGAGTTGTAGAAGACCTGTAAGCAGAGGGGACAGTGTTCACAGTCACTAGCCAGTGACCAGCGTGGCACCAGGTGGGTACCAGGCGATGTCGGGTGCAAACAGGAGGAAAGGTGCAGCTTGTCTCTGCAGCCACGTGGTCCCTGAAGGTCGACGACGTCCAGGAGTCGGTTCGCGAGCTGTCCCACGCAGGCTCTCGCTGTCGGCGTTGTTGGCAACTTGATCGAAGCAAACAAGCCTTGGCAAAAGCAATTGTTGTGGAAAACGAAATAAGGTGATGGTTCTGACCAGCAAGGTCAAAGGGATTGCTCCTTTGGAGGGGAGCAAGGGCCAGTCTGGAGCAACCAGACCAGCAGTGTAGTTCTTGAAGTTCGTCGCCAAGATGGCCACTAGTCAGCGGGCCAGCAACCGGTTAGGCGCGTCGAGTGGCAAAATGCAGAAGGGCCCCACGCAGATCGTGGAGATGCTGGAGGGCTCACCTTTGGTGCAGATTTTGCTCGGGTGTTGGGCTTCTCAGATCCCAAAGCACAACTTGGAGGGAGCCTCGGTTGTTGCGCTTGCAGCTTGTCGTGGTCTTTTCAAGATGGCTGGCTCCACGTGTCTCGGTGCCTCCACGGGTTCCTTCTTTTCAGGGACTGTGGATCGGGCGGTGAGAGGTCTGGAGGTCCAGGTCTTGTCAGTCTCTGGGCTCGGGCTCCGGCGGGAGGCGGCGGCAAAGCAGATGTTGATTCGCTTGATGGTGCTTGCGTTAGCAAGGTGGTCACTCCCTGACCACAGGGGAGATTCTCTTCAGTCCTCTGTGCGGCAGAGCGTCGAAGTTCCCGTCTTCTTCTTGTAGTTAAGTTGATTCCAGGATGTCTGAAGTCTTAGGACACAGCTCCTACCTTTAAGCAGATTCTAGGGGCCGGACTACCTGCTAGGTCCCTCCCTAAGGGTGGGACCAGGAAGGGGGGTGGTTACACCCCCAATCCTTTGTCCAGCTCGCCCCAGGTCCGGGGCTGGTGTGCCCCAGGACCGGATTGAACTGGCATATGCACCGAGGCTCCTTGTGAGCCTCAGGCATGTCTGGTTTCTTTCAAGCCCTACCTGACCAATACACAAAA
The DNA here is from genome assembly GCF_964204655.1 of Triturus cristatus. Taxonomy (NCBI): domain Eukaryota; kingdom Metazoa; phylum Chordata; class Amphibia; order Caudata; family Salamandridae; genus Triturus; species Triturus cristatus. Next base: position 1,236,821,517 of record NC_140591.1, on the reverse strand, counting down.
TCCTGTCTGGGGTGGTGCACGCACCTCCCCTGGCAGGAAACCCTTTGTCCACACCTCCCAAGCTGGAAGGACTCCCAGCAGCAGGAGGGCAGACTTGTGTCTGTGGTGGCAGCATCCATTTTGTGGAGCTGAGGCTATGTCTGATTTTACCCGGGTTTCAGGTACTGTACATGTCGTGTCCCTCTAGAAGGGTGGAATGCTAACCCCGTCGCCAGAATTGGCGAGGGGTTAGTATTCCAATTCGTATGACACCTTACTCGACATGTTTTGATAAAGCCAAACCAAAGATAGCATTTAACCGCGAGGTTCATAATGCACTTAAGAGTATATGGTATGACGATATCTGGAAACAGTAGAAGGAAGTGGTTCCGACCACTGCAGACAGGCTCAGCTCATGCCAGAGCACCATCTCACATGGAACCAAGCACTCTGCCTTCAGGATTGTTAAGGCCTGCCATAGGAGTGACTTATAGGTTAACATGTGTCCCATTTAAGGTTAGGTATAGGTATACTACACCTAAGTAAGAGGTGGTTACACCAACTTACCCCAGCTGAGTGATCAGCCAGTTGTGTCAAATTTGTTAGGCCAAGCCTGGGGTGGCATAATACATGCTTCAGCCCCTGGCAGGCCTTAGATACACCAATGCCCTGGGTACCTAGTGTACACTGGTACAGGGGCTCACAGGGTGATCCACTTCCAATTGGTTATGCACCTAGGGTGCATAGTGTAAATTTAGTAGAGAGAACAGCAGGCTGGGGGTCTGATTAGCAGGCCCACAGCCTCAATATGTCAAAAACCAGTGAAGCAAAAAGCAAAAATTTGGGGTGACCATAGGATAGCAGACCCTACTCTCCTACAATGAGTTAACACGTTTTTTGTATATTGAAACATTACTCACATGTTTTGATATGTCCTGCTACTGGTGTAGAACTCATTAGTAATGCTGCTATTCTAAAGTCTCTGTTGTTCTGAGGCACACTGAATTTTAGCCTGAATAGTGCTGTTTATGGTTTGCATTCATTTAAACGCTGCTTCTATTATGATTTAGGGCCTGTTCCCAGCAGATCTTCACACCACCCTCTATTAGCATATCCAATGTTAATCTGCAGATATGGGAAGCTTAAAACTACTATCAACAGAAATGTAAGGGCAAAATAAATACTCCATAGGAATGTCTATCACCATGTTTCGTCCTGCCTCTCGCCCCGCCCACTAGTCACGCCCCTAGCTCAATTTAATGAGTACCTGCACTTATTTTTCCCCATTTAAAGCACTGGCTCCAATGGATAAATACAGCAGCAGCGGGTCTGGCAGTGAACTGAACTTAAACCACAAAGCAAAAGACACTTTGAACTTTACTGCAAGCCATTGCCTCAGCAGAGATCATTAATTACAAACTAAATCATAAAAGTCTAAACATTTTTTAAAACCAGAACCACGATAATCCTGTTCTGAATAAAGCATCTTCACTGAGAATCAACGAGAAAGGGGAAGACACTAGCTAATTTGGTTCAAACCAAGAGCGCCATCCTGGTATAGTAAGTGATATAAAACCTCTACTTATGTACGTGGATTGTGATATAGCACCAAGCTAACCAAGGAAAACAGAGAGTTGTATAGGGCCACAGGCCACGTTTACGATCCAATATCATTTGCAGAGCAAGAGTAGCGGTAGGCTAAAGTCCCTCAGGAAGCAAGATTATGTGTAGGAAGTGTACCGTTAATAGACTGTTCAGTACGGTACAGGTGTGGACCATGCATTATTCTTTGCAGGAGGACCAGACAATAGTCAATAGGCGTCTCTTTGCCATTCCTAGTATACTGCCCACCCAAAAGGGAGTCACAATTTTCATCTGAAGCGAAATTTAAAGAGCTCATAGGATTTCAATGTGAGGAGCCGGAAAAAGATGCAGAAAGTGGAGTGAAATGTTAATCTGTACAACGCTTGTCAGATCTGAGATCTTTCATCATTCTTTAATTTAGCCAAGTTGGATAACATTTTATGTATTAATTGCATATTTATCCCTATACAGAGAGCTATTTAGGTATGCATATTAATTCCCGAATATTGTACGAGTCATTTTGTGTCTCGAAAGGGAAAATTGTAGCAATACCTTCACACATCCTTCCTTTTAAAACCTGTTTTTGATTACAATATGACCAGAGCATATCCGTAGTGTTTTTTCCAGCAGCCTTTTCTGACTTTCCTATGCAATTATGTTTTGCTTGCTAGTCATATGTTTTCACAACCACGACGGAGTTGTTTCTCATTAATTCAGGTTTCAGGCTTTCCTCTGCTTTAGTTAGTCTTCGCCTATGCACGAGAAGAAGGTGCAGTACATCTCTGGGAACAATTTGCAAAAAGCTTACAAGTAAAAGCAGTTGCACTGCACTTAAGTGACAGGAGAAACCTGTCTTGTGTAGTGGTGACACATTGCCAACAGCGAGGAGGGGCACGAGATTGAGATTGCTTGAGATTTTTTGGCTTTGTGACCAATTCACTATCAACAAGCGTTGGCATAGCCAATAGGTCTCGCTTTTGGAACCTTATAAGTGTTTAGCCATGCAACAGTTACATAACTAAATACTTATAAGGTCCCAAAAGCGAGACCTATTGGTTATGGCAAGCGGCCGTGATCGCGTTCAAACATCAAAGCGGCCGTGCGGCCGCGAAAGTGAGAGTAATCGCGGAAAAGTGTGGCGCGCGCGCCCGCGCACATGCGCTGTAGCTCTAGGCTGGCCTGGTAGCACTTTTTGGAGCCCTCTTAAAAAGTCTCGCCAGACCAGCGCATGTGCTGGGTCACGCGAGACCTAAAAATGGATGCCAATTTGACTATAAATGCGTGGAATGAGACACCCAATCAGGGGTTGCCACGTTTACTTCCGTTTCTTGTATGGTACTAAGCGGGTCAGAATGTAAGAGATGGTTCATGACCTCTGGAGATTGCCCTGAGAAAGCACACTGTTGGAAAGCGGTCCCCGGGGAGGCTGCGGAATGCGTTCCCGACCACCCTGAGGCCCACCTTTCCCAGAATTAGGCCGAGCAAGAGCAGGGAGGCCCTTCCTGGAAGGGTCTCGCACCTAGGATCGCACGCGCTGCGCTTACTCTCTCTTCGGATATAGGGACACCACACAGTAGGTCGTTATAAGGCAATAAACTTTTATCGGTAGTTGTCAGGGATCTTTATGATCCGGCAGGCAGGCGCAATATTAATGCCACAAGTGGCAGCGATCTCGTGATGGAGGGAAAGGGGTAGCGGGACAGTCTTTCAATCAGTGTCTCTGCGAGGTATCCGGCGCACAGCTCTCAATCCTCGAGCTAAGGGGATGTTGCTTCTCTTGGCAATCTCTGCCGTTTCTCGTGGAGGAGCGGGCCGCGAGTCACTCAGCAGGCACCGGAGGTTGGTAGTTCGGGGAGCCGCGACGGCGTCAGCAGGGCTCAGATGGTTCAGACTTCGAGGAGCCGCGACGGCGTCAGCAGGGCTCAGATGGTTCAGAGTTCGGGGAGCCGCGATGGCGTCAGCAGGGCTCAGATGGTTCAGAGTTCGGGGAGCCGCGACAGCGTCAGCAGGGCTCAGATGGTTCAGAGTTCGGGGAGCCACGACAGCGTCAGCAGGGCTCAGATGGTTCAGAGTTCGGGTAGCGTTCTTCTGTTCGGTGAGCGATCGAGCCGCGACCAGGTCAGCAGGCTCTCGTCAGTCCAGGTCTTCTCTGCCTCTCGTCCCTTCAGCACCCCTTGTTATACTCCCCCTCCTCTTTGAAGTCCGGAGTCCTCACGGAGAGGGGTCTGGTGCCTGGGGGGCGGTGTGTCGGGGTTTCCTGTCGCTCAGCCCCTTGATCTGTTCAGATGTGTCCGGGAGGGACTCCAGACGCCCAGCAGGAGAGGCGCCCGCTCACCGGGGGCCTGGTGGCCGATCGAAACCTCCCTCGGGGAAGAGACCAGAGGTGTGACAGAGTCGGCGCCTCTCGGTCTGGTTTGGGGGGGGGGGTTTCGTTCTCCCTCGGCCGGGCATGCGTGTTGGGGATCTGGTCGGCCCTCGGGATGTTGGTCCACGGAAGCCGGAAGGCCGTGCCCACGAGGTTCGGCGTGTTTGTAGCGTGACTTGCTGGTCGGGAGGGCCCACGCCACGAGGCCGGTCTCACACACACTATCAAGCAGGATACGATTTGAAAGTTTTTCTATAGTTGCTTTCCCAATATAGGGCCTGATTCACAAAGGTAAAGTTAGACCAGAAGTCTAACTTTACTACTTTTCGGTATTCACATCGTTAAGTTATTACTAGTAAAGTTAGGCTTTTAGTCTATGTTTACCTTTGTGAATACCGAAAAGTAGTAAAGTTAGACTTTTGGTATAAGTTTACTTCATTGAATACCAAAAAGTAGTAAAGTTAGAAATTTTGTCTAAGTTTATGTCGTGCCGCTTGGTAGCACACTCGATCCCGCCCGCAGCCTCCTGCGCAAGCCCCGCCTGCCTACTCCCATCAGCTGGCAAAGGCGGCGCTTGAGGTCATCCTAAGGGAGGGGTCCGCAACGGAAACGCACTTCGCCTTCCATCACGGGCCCCGCCTTCCATCACGGGCCCCGCCAGGCCTCCCTCGAATTCCCCGCTTGTCCCTCGTTCTTACCTGCATTCTTGGATCCACGCCAGAGTAGAGACGTCCTTGGCGTTCCTCTCCCGTCGTCCTTAGAGCCTTGTTGTTTCCGGGTAGCTGTTTTTTCTTCCAGGGCATAGTTCAGCCTTGGAGCTCCCTCGTCTGCCAGCCACATTGTTTTTTGCATGGAAGCAGCATTTTTTAACGCTTTGAATCCCAGTACCTGCCTATTTTGAGAATAAAGGAGGTATTTAAAGAATCATAGTTCTTGGCTAAGTTAGGATACACGTTATTTAAGTATCCAGTGGCAATGTTATACTTATCTGATTCTGTGCTCCTTTATTTGTTGTGGAGTGTGCTCTCAACCCTGCTCTTGCCTCATTTCACGATTGCTTCACATCTCTTGCTATAATACAAAAAGAGATTGTTTTTTAACCACTTCTTCCTCAATGTAATTATGCATTTCGACCCTGCACCATTTTGTGCCATAATTTTTCCCTTTCTTTATTCTCCTGACTAGGAAAATACATTTTCTGTTTTTTTCCTAGATTTTTAGGCGATTTGTATAATTTTTCATGGGTCTGTTGATTTCCAATGGTGGTTTTCGTTAAGGTTGGTATGTTTCACACTTATCATTGTTTACAGCTTAAATTCTGCAGTCCTTATGAATAATAAGTGTATGTTTATTTTCTAGATACACTGTGTGAGTCTCACGCTCTAGTTGTTTGATATCTCCTACATACAACTAGCAGAACATTAAACAGGTAGAACACTAGAGTAGCCAAATATCTATACAGCAGGCTCCTAGTTCTTAAAGATCATACTTACGTTTGTGTCTTTTCCCATTAGGAAACTTGGTGACACCGCACCGGACAGACCAGTGGCCTCTGCACCTTCTCCCTTTCCTTGTTTTGTTTCCCCTTCTTCCTCACCTCCTCTCCTTTGCTTTGACCTTGTTGGGCGAAGGAGGTGGGTGAGGGAAGTTGGGACCTAGCATCTGTTTCGTCCATTTTGCCCCTGCGAAAACCCAGGTGAGCCTCACAGAACGCGAAGCCCATGTTTTATATTTCTGCCTGGGCGTAATGTAGGAACGCCAGATAACATTGGCTGATGTGGCACATATGATAGGGAATTTGCAAAAAGAAACCCAAGCCATGACACTTAGAGTGGATGCCCTACTACACGCCTCTCGAATATCTCGGCCACCCGATCCGGTGCCTGGAACCCATGGTACTTTTTTCACGTCACACTCTTCTTCCTCTGGAAGTAGGTCTCCAGTATATCACATTACAACCCCCTCCTCTATACCATTAGCACCCCCAGAAAGGTTCCTAGGTGACTCTGCAAAATTTGCCACATTCATCAATCAATGCCAGTTGCACTTTATGTGCAAAGCCTCTTGTTTTTCTACCGAGCAATCAAAAGTTGCTTTTGTCTTGTCTTATTTGGGAGGTACAGCAGCTACATGGTCAATTCCTTTAGTGGATAGAAATGATCCCTTATTGTATGATTATAGGGCTTTTAAGGAGGAGTTACGACGTCTGTTTGACAGACATTCGTTTATGCAGTCTGTTGACACCGAACTATTGAATCTTAAGGAAGGATCGAAGGATCTCATGACATATATCTCTTGTTTTAACAGGCTAGTTGCTGAAGCCGGATGGCCCTATTCTACAAAGGTTTAAGGGATGACTTGAAAGACATGTTAGCACAGGTTGTAGACCCTCCTGAATCTTGTGATGCTTTAATTGATTTATTGATTAAATTAGATCACTGGTTGCACGAGCGGAAACGTGAGAAGGGACGATTAGAGACCAGGGGCCATATGTATCAAGCTAAATTGCGATTGCAAACGCTGAAATTCACAGAATTTCAGCGTTTGTGATCTCAGTTTAGCAGTGTGCAATGTATCACACAAAAACCCACTCTCAAAATAGCAAAATTTGCGATTCCCTATTTTGCGAATGCATTTAAGGAATCGCAAATTGAGATTCCTTAAATGTAATGTAAGAAGCACAAAAAAGTGTGATTTGGCCTTAAGGAATCTCAAATTACCACCAACTTCAAGTTGGTGGTAATTTGCAGTTTTCTTTAAAAAAAGCACTTTTTGATTTTTTAAAAAGTGCCATATGTCATGACAAACCTGTTGAGGACCCTGACCCTATGCAGATAGGCACTATTAAAGGGCCCTTGAGTAATGAAGAGAGGCAAAGACGAAGGGACAATATATTATGTCTATACTGTGGTAAATCTGGACACTTCTTGCGAGACAGCCCTATCAAACCCAAACAACGTACTGAGTCTGGAAACTACCAACCCGAGCAAGATGGAGACAGATTGCTCAGGTGGGACAGGTTTAATGGTCTCTTAACTTTAAAGTTATGATCAGATTCCCTTCCCAATGCACCATCTTTTCTTTACAGCTCGACTGAGCTGGGGCAAAAATACTGTAGAGGTGCAAATTATGCTTGAATCTGGTGCAATTGAGAACTTCATAGATTCTACATGGGCTGAGGGTATGGAGATCCCAATTGAACCAAAAAAGACAGTGGAAGTTGTTAAAACTATTGATGGAAGTCACATGAAATCAGGACCTGTCACTCATTCTACCAAAGAATTAGGTTTCTACATACATAACAGACATTTTGAAACTATCCAATTTGATGTCATTTCTTTGCCTCAATTTCACGCAATTGTAAGAATTCCTTGGTTGATGAAACACAACCCTGATATCAAATGGAGAGACCATACCATGGATTTTACCTCCGATTACTGTAAAGTTCATTGTCTAGAGAATAACGCCTCATCACAACACATAGCAGGAATTACTGATTCCAGTTTACCTGAATTACCTGCCTGTTATGATTCCCTAAGAGAGGTGCTAGTTAAAGAAAAAGCCTCTGTCTTGCCACCCGATCGTCCCTACAACTGTCGCATTGATCTAGTACCTGGAGCAAAAATTACGTGCAGACGTATATATGCCTTAACAGATAAAGAAAACATCTATTTGAGAGAATATTTGGACAACATGTTACAGAAGGGATTAATTCAGCCATCTAGATCAGCGGCATTGTCTCCTCTTTTCTTTATACACAAACGAGAAGGGGGTCTTCGGTATTGCATAGACATGCACTTAGCCCTAAACTGTGTGACGATAAAGAATAGATACCCTCTGCCCCTGATTCAATCCTTACTCGATCAGGTAAACAGGCCACCATTTTCACCAAGCTTGATTTGAGAGGCGCCTATCATTTAGTTAGAGTAAGAAAGGGAGACGAATGGAAAACCGCCGTTTGTACGCAGTTCGGGCTTTATGAGTATTTGGTTATGCCCTTTAGGCTGTGTAATGCCCCTGAAGCATTCCAATTCTTTATTGATGAAGTATTAAGGGAGACATTGGACGTTAACATTATTGTTACATAGATGACATTCTAATCTATTCTTCGTCAACTGAAGAACTCGTTGGACATGTGAAGAGCATATGAACATGCCTCAGAGATAACAATCTTTATGTGAAACTAGACAAATGCTAGTTCCACGTTTCCAAAGTCACCTTTTTGGGCTTTGTGTTGTCAGCAAAAGGAGTGACCATGGATCCTCAAAAAGTTGCTGCCATCACAAATTGGCCATCTCCTTGTTTTGTGAAGGAACTATAGAGTTTTCTGGGCTTCGCACATTTTTATAGACGATTTATAAAAGGATTTGCCTCTTTGACATCTCCTATCACCAGACTATTGAAAAAAGGGATACCTTTTTTGTGGACACCAGCTGCTGAAGAAGCCTTTTCCTGCCTAAAGAATTCCTTTATCACTGCCCCTGTTCTGAAACATCCTGACACTTCCCAACCATTCGTAGTGGAAGCAGTTGCATTCCAAGTGGTTATTGGAGGAGTATTATCCCAGAGACACAGACAAACAGGTCATCTACACCCAGTAGCCTTCTATTCCCATAAGCTCACACCATCTGAAACAAACTATTCAGTGGGAGACAGGGAATTATTGGCAATAAAAAGAGCCTTTGAAGAATGGCGTCAGTACTTACCAGAAGCCTTACACACGGTTACAGTTATCACGGATCACAAAAATCTACAGTTTAGGAAGGAAGCCAGGGCCTTATCCATGAGACAGTTACGATGGACCCATTATTTCAGTAATTTTGACTATATCATACAATTCAGGGTGAGCACCAAACATGGCAAAGCAGACGCCCTATCCCGATATTGTGACGACCTGTCTGAAGACCTGAGTACACATGACCAACACTTCATCTTGAGTCCTGAACGTATCCTGGGAGGTACCTTTTGGGAGGAATCATTTCTGAAAGAAGTGCTTCAGGCACAAGAATCTGAGGAAAACAAAGGCCTTGAAACCAAACACAAAGGAGTTAGAAACCACAAACTAGTGTACTTTCAAGGAGGCTTAGTCCTCCCTACTAAGGCTTTACAGTTACAAGTGCTTGAATGGTGTCGTTTACATGTGTTAGCAGGACACCCAGGTCATAAGAAAATCATTGCCCTGCTCAAAAGATACTTTTGGTGGCCATCTATGAATCAAGACACTCATTTGTATGTTCAACAATGCTATGTCTGTGCTCAAAGTAAAAGTTCACACCAGGTTCCGGCAGGGCTTTTAACTCCTATGCCCATGCCTCCTACACCATGGCATTCCATCTCCATGGATTTTATTGTAGAACTTCCACCTACTAAGCAACGGCATACTATCCTATTTGTAGTTGTTGACATGCTATCAAAAATGTCCCACTTCATACCTTTGAAAGACTTACCTGAGTCTAAAGAACTTGCTTTTATTTTTCTCCAACACATGTTGTGCATGCATGGTCTTCCTTCTGTTATCATATCAGATATAGACCACCAATGTGTGTCTAAATTCTGGAAAGGGTTGAACACTTTGTTACAAATAGATGTAAGACTCTCTTCTGCTCATCACCCCCAAACAGATGGCCAAACGGAAAGGGTCAGTCAGAGCACTGAACAATACCTAAGGTTTCAATTATTGCACGTAGATAGAGACTGGGACATTTCACTTTGGACTGCAGAGTTTGCATATAACAATGGTGATCATACCTCCATAGGGGTATCCCCTTTTTTTTTGTAACTACGGTTTTCACCCCCATTGTGGCCTTATATCTCCTCAGGTTCCTACTGCTACTCCTGCTGCCTTAGACCTTGCAAATCGACTCCAAGATATCCATGTTGAGGCCAAACGGAATCTGGAGGAGGTCAAAAGTAGGTATAAGGAGGATGCTGATCACCATCGGAGACCACCTCCGGATTATGCAGTTGGTGACAAAGTCTGGTTGTCTACTAGAAATATTAAGGTTAAGGGGACGAGCCAATTTAAACCTCGCTTTATTGGTCCCTATGCTATTTCTAAAGTAGTAAAGCCTGTTGCTATGAAACTCGACCTTCCTGACTGCTTACAAATCCATCCTGTATTCCGTGTGTCTTTGCTGAAGCCTGTAGCCCCTGCTACTGTCATTCCTGCTCAGCCTCCCCCTGTTCTGATGGACGATGTCCCTGAGTATGAAGCAGCCTATAGTGTGGACTCTCCTAGAGTAAGGCGTAGGCTACAGTATTTGATGCATTGGAAGGGCTATGGGCCTGATGAACGGACTTGGGAACCTGCTTCTAATGTTCATGCTCCCCGCTTAGTGCGGTTGTTTCACGGACGCTATCCCAATAAGCCTAAATCTTTTTTGGGGGGCTCTTAGGGGGGGTGTATTGTCGTGCCATGCGCCCCGTTGTAGCACTCTCGATCCTTCCCGTAGCCTCTTGCGCAAGTCCCACCTGCCATCTCCCGTCAGAGGGCAAAGGCGGCGCTTAAGGTCATCATAAGGGAGTTGTCTGCAAGGGAAGCGTGCTTCGCGTTCCATCACGGACCCCACCAGGCCTCCCTTGAAATCCCCACTTGTCCCATGTTCTTACCTGCATTCTTGGATCCGCGCCGGAGAGTAGAGATGTCCTTGGCGTTCCTCTCATGGCGTCCGCCGAGCTCATTTCACGATTGCTTCACATCTCTTGCTACAATACAAAAAGAGATTGTTTTTTAACCACTTCTTCCTCAATGTAATTACGCATTTTTTTTCTCCTAGTTTTCATGCGATATGTATAATTTTTCATGGGTCTGTTGATTTCCAATGGTGGTTTTCGTTAAGGTTGGTATGTTTCACACTTATCATTGTTTACAGCTTAAATTTTGCAGTCCTTATGAATAATAAGTGTATGTTTATTTTCTAGCTACACTGTGTGAGTCTCACGCTCTAGTTGTTTGATATCTCCAACATACAACCGGAAGAACATTCAACAGGTAGAACACTAGAGTAGCTAAATATCTATACAGCAGGCTCCTAGTGCTAAAAGATCATACTTACGTTTGTGTCTTTTCCCATTAGGAAACTTGGTGACACCGTAGCGGACAGACCAGTGGACTCTACTCCTTCTCCCTTTCCTTGTTTTGTTTCCCCTTCTTCCCCACCTTCCCTCTTTTGCTTTTACCTTGTTGGGCGAAGTAGATGGGTGAGGGAATTTGGGACCTGGCTTCTGTTCCATCCATTTCGGCCCTGCGGAAAACCCAGGGAGCCTCACAGATTATCTTTTCGAATAACGAAAAGTAGTAAACCTACACAAGTTTAAGTTTACCTTTGTGAACCGGGCCCATAGTGCTTAACTCCTGCTGAGCCATGACATATACCAACAATAGCTGGATTTAAGACTAAGATTTCACATCAGTGACTAAGTACGTTTCTTCCTTCCCATTGACAAAGAGATCTGTAAGTGTGTTTGTTAAAGTTACCTTGCTCTTTCGACAATTTTCTAGGGGACTTAACAAACCGTAAGAGCCAGGCCATTGCCTCGGTACCAACGACTATGCAAATGCAACAAGCTATGGACAATCACTTCACATTAATCAAATGCAATAGTTTAGAGATTGTTGGTTAATTTTATTCTTGAGTAAAAAAGTTAACAGATTGCAAAGAGCATTGGAAAATAAAGTAAATCTCCCTTAAACCACACTCCTCTTTCCACTCCTTTGTGGCTTTTTAACGCACCCAAAAAGTGTTTACGCTATAAATAACACAAAGTAAAACAACACGTATGCTGTTACTACTGAGATGTCTTATTCTGGTGTAACCACCAGAATCTTAAATGTCCTTCCATTTGACCTAGATTTAATGTGGTTGGCAGGATGCCTTCAGTCCTCATATGCTAAGAAGTGAACCTCATTCCCAAGCCATATGTGAGTGTCTAATATCTTGGAGTCCTTGCTGATGACCACGCCTTTAAAGCATACATTGGTTCTGTCTCTTCTTCCCGCATGCATGCACTCACAGTGCTGGTAGAGGTCCTTCCCTTCTTGTCCAATGAACTAAACTCAAGGGTCGTCCCAGCCTATGAGCCCATCCGTATTGACTACTGAAGGTCTTTACCTAGACCTTCCAGGGATCTTCATTCCAGAAATGGCACATAATTCAGAACATGGTGGACAGGAAGGTCACACACTTTACTAAGTTTGATCAAGTATCTATTGCATGAAGGAAACGTCACAAGTTTTTCTTGAAAGAGGGTGGTCAGCTTTAAGACCCTTTGTATAATGAGTAAGGTCACATTGGCTGGACCAGTCATGCCTTAGAGGACACTTCCATTGTTCCAGACCCTCAGACCCTTGTACTCATCTGTTCACTTCTCCTAATGGAAGTTCCATGGATTAATCTGGTGTTCCAGACCCTCAGACCCTTGTACTCATCTGTTCACTTCTCCTAATGGAAGTTCCATGGATTAATCTGGTGTGTCGGTGGCCATTCACTAGGGTACCTGGGCCGCAAACTTTGGAACAACCTCACTTTGAATTGCCTCTGCATACAAAACCTTGCAGCTGTTAGAAAGGCCCACAAGACTTTTCTGTTTTGCTGAGAAATGTAAGCACCACCTTGAAAAACACCTTCTAATCTGTTTCTTTTAAATGACAAGAAACGGAACGTTTACTTCTTAAAAGCTTCTTTTTTAAAGACATGCTAGTCTCTCCTAAATAAACTGCTAGGGTATTGCCTTCCTTTAGTACCTTAAAAACAATCACTTGTGGTTGGTTGTAGCCTTATTTGAGAACAAAATCCTGCACATTCGTTTGTTTGGATCTCGCCTCCCGCACGTGTTGTGCTGCAAGATGTATTTTTTACTATTCAGTGAGTTTACAACCCGCCCACAGTATAGAAGTAATTCTAATTTTCAGTTTTTCAATTGCTTAGCTCCCGTACCCTTCTATCCCTTTGTTGTGTTAGCTCCTCCCTCAAGCATGGTACAAGTACGTGTTCTTCCATGTCTTTTAGCAACACACTATGTTTTTTATAAGTGTTTTGCTATTATTCCTGGAAATGCAATGTGCTTTCCTACTATTAACACTGGCATAGGGCTTCCTATTTATGTTGCTGTCACCCTATCTGCAGTCTCTATTGACACTTTAGTTACTTACACCCACAACTGTACTTCTCCATCACTACTCTAGACCACTCTACTCTACCCTACTCCACTCTATGCCACTCTGCACCACACTATGCAACCCCACGTCACTCTATCCCACTCCACTCTATGCCTCTCCACTCTACTCTGTGCCACTCTACTCCATGCTACTCCATGCCATTTCACTGTACGTCACTCTATTCTATGCCACTCTACTCCATGCCATTCTATGCCACTCCACTCTACTCTGTCACTCCAGTGTATGCCGCTCCACTCCACCCACTCTACTCTATGCCACTCCGCTGTATGCCGCTGCACTCTACGCCAGTCTACTCTATGCCAATCTACTCTACTCCATGCTATGCCACTTCAGACAATGCCACTCTATGTCACTATACTCTACGCCACTCTACACAATGCCACTCTACGCCATTGAACACAACGCCATTCTACTCTACGCCACTCTACTCTGTCATTCTACACCATGCTATGCCACTCTAATCTACGCCACTCTTCTCTGCTCCAATCCACTCTACTCCAGCTACTCTACTCCGGCCACTCTACTACATGCCACTTGACTACATGCCACTTGACTACATGCCACTCCACTCTACGCCACTCAACTCTATGGCACTCCACCCTATGCCACTTCACTCAATGCCACTCCACTGTGTGCCTTTTTACACCACTCTACTGTACACTACTCTACTCTATGGACCACTCCACACTATACCACTCCACGCCACTTCACTCTAGACCACACCATGCCACTCTACTTTACCACACTTTACTCCACTCTAATCCACGCCACTGCACACTACTCTATGCCGCTCTACTGTACTCCACTCTACTCTACTCCACTCCACCATATACTACCACACTCTACGCCACTCCACGCCAATCTACTCTATGCCACTCCACTCTATTTCACTCTTCACCACACCACTCTGCTCCACTCCAATCTATGCCACTCTAATCTATGCCACTCTAATCTATGCCACTCCACTCTATGCCATTCCATTCTATGCCACTCCATTCTACGCCACTCCATTCTACGTCACTCCATTCTATGTCACTCTACGGCACACCACTATACTCCAATCTACGCTACGCTATGCCACTCTACTCCACATCACTCTACACCATGCCACTCTAAGCCATTCCACTCTACGCCACTCCACTCTACCTCTATGCCACTCCATGCAACTCAAATCTATGCCACTCTACTTTACACCACTTCACGCCACGCCACTCCTCTTCACTCCACTACACACCACTCTACTCCATGCAACTTTACTCCATGTGACTCCACTCTACGCCATGCCACTCTACACTTGGCCACTCTACGCCACTCCACTCTATGCCACTCCACTCTACGACACTCCACTCTATGCCACTCTGCCCTACGCTACTCCGCTTCACGCCACTCCACTCTTCTCTTTCCCACGCCACTCTAAAATAAAAATGATAATAATTCGATATTATTATCATAATATTTTTCCTGCTGTGGCAGCTTTGGATGCGGGGCATGGCTGCTCTGCTCACAGAGCAGGGGGAGGAGTGGTAGGCACTCTGTAAGTGTGCATGAATGTTTGGCCGGCCGTGTTGGGCAGGCCAGTCATGGGCACTTTGCATGTTCTCCACCCAGGTTGTATTACAGCCTGGGTGGAGAACATGCCCAGGCTCCCAGTCCCCGTCTGAACTCCGAACCACGGTGCTCAGACCAATCACAACGCTGCATTGCTTCCTGGTCCGGCCGTCTGTTTCGAACGATAGAGGAGAGACGCAGTAAGTTTATTTTGATTTTTCTTTACCCCTGCCCCTGCCCTCCAACCCACCACCCCCAATCTGTGCCAGCCGCTACTGCTGTGTCATGCATGCTGACACACTAGGAAACTGGAAGGATTTTTAGGTTTCACCTGAACTGCTTGCATGCACAGTCAGTGGAATCTATTTTTAACAACACAAAAAAAGCTTAGGCTGTGCTTAGAGCCGCCACTTACTTACCATTGGTTGGCATCAAAGTCACTCTTGTTTCCTTGCTTCTTATTGGTCAACACCTCCTCCTCGCCTTCGGGTTCCTCCTGGGGGTTTGTGTTTGTCCCTGCCGCGGTGCAAGGACCAAGTACATCTTCTTGTCTGCAACCAGTGTCCTTAGCTTTATTACTTGCACTCTGTGTGTGCAGTTCCTCTCCTTCACTCCCACCCTCCTCCTGCTGTCGCTGCTCACTCCCTTGTGTTGCTTTCCCCTGCCTTCTCCCACTGTCCATTGTTTCTTTTCCCGCTGTCTGTTGCTTGTTTCACACCCCCAGGCCTCCTCTCATAGTCCGTAGTTACTTTCCCAACCCCTGCCCTCCTCCCACTTTTCATTGTTCTTCCCCACCACCTGCTCTCCTCATGCTGTCTGTTATTTTATTACCATATGATGTCTGATGTTTGTTTCCCATCCTCCTACTGTCTGTGATTGAAACTCCCTCCTTCATATCTCCCTTGTGTTGCTTGGCCCCCATGCAGTATTTATAAATAATGCATAGTAGCGCTGGCTGCTGTGCAACATGGCAGGAAGGTAACAAAAGTGCTATGATGCAGTCCACGCTGACCACGTCATAGCGTTTATTTATTTTTTATTTAAGGTGTGCCACATGTCTAAAAAAAAACATAGCTCCCAGAGTGGCACAACCTATTGGCTTTGCCAGTGCTTGTTAGCATAGATTCCCTCACTCAACTGCAGCAGTGTTACAAAGTGATTGTCTTACTCAGCTACAGCAGTGTTACAGAGGGATCGTCTCACACAGCTGCAGCATCTTACAAAGTGATTGAATTTGTGGCACGCAGCTGCAGCAATCCTACAAAGTTATTGTCTCAGCTGCAGCATCTTACAAAGTGATTGAATTTGTGGCACGCAGCTGCAGCAATCCTACAAAGTTATTGTCTCAGCTGCAGCATCTTACAAAGTGATTGAATTTGTGGCACGCAGCTGCAGCAATCCTACAAAGTTATTGTCTCAGCTGCAGCATCTTACAAAGTGATTGAATTTGTGGCACGCAGCTGCAGCAATCCTACAAAGTTATTGTCTCAGCTGCAGCATCTTACAAAGTGATTGTCCCACTCAGCTGCAGTAGTGTTACGAAAAGACTTCTGTCACAAGACAATACTTTACACAACAATTAAATAACTAGGCTAATAAATGCATACATAAATAAATACAATCCTGTGGCATGTGCATGCTTCATACATGATGCATCTAAAAAGGATGCCAATTCCAAAATGGTATATGTGAGTCAGAACTCTCCTTCACACATTACACATTGTTCCCATAGGCAGAAAAGTTCTCATCTTCCTCTGTTATTCGATACCAGCACAAGCTTTTCCCTAATTATCTATGAAATTGTGAAACGCATGGTTACCCCAAGCGCTACGTGAGTGCTAGCTGGAGGTCAAAAGCATTCAAAACGAATGTATTACGTGACAACGCATACATTTACAATGCATGCCTTTAAACTGCAGTTTTTACATCGCAACATCCTTTATAACGTATTTGTTTACATCGCATGCCATTACATCGCATTTTCAGAAACTACCTTTACAATGCATTCCATTACATCGCATTATACCTTTACAACGCATACCATTACAATGCATACCATTACATCGCATTTAAGGTAAGTGTTGGATAGTATAGGGGTAATCATTACTATTCTAACTCCAGTGAGTGCAACAGTAGGGTAAGTGTTGGATAGCGAAGGGGTAAAAATTACTATTCTAACTCCAGTGAGTGCAACAGTAGGGTAAGTGTTGGATAGTGTAAGGGTACTATGCGTTGTAATGGTACGCATTGTAATGACTTGCGATGTAATGCCTGCGTTGTAGTGACATGCATTGTAACGACATGCGTTGTGGTGACATGCGATGTAAAGGATGTTGCGATGTAATGACTGCTATGTAAAGGTAGTGCGATGTAATGACTGCTTTGTAAAAGTTGTTTCCCATTTAAAACAGCCAGTTTTTCAGCAGCTTCCGAAACTCAATCTAGGAAGTATCAATTTCAAAGATAGAGAATTCCATAGGGTGGGACCAAGAAAGGCAAACAAACTACCGCCTTATCTAGTTAATTTAACTGAGGTGTCGAAGCAAGATACAAACTGCTAGAGCGAAGAGTGCGCTTAGGCGAGTAGAACCGCACCAATGTGCTAAGATGGGTGGGGCCACATCCACTTAGAGCCTTGTGCATATAATGCTGTAAACTGAACACGCTTGTTAGTTGGCAACCAGTGAAGAGCGCGTAAAAGGGAAGAGACAGAAGCCGATTTGGAAACATGGGAGAGTAGGTGGGCTGCTGCGTTTTGACCAATCTGAAGCCTATTTATCATTTTTTTTGAGTCACCTAAATACAACACATTTCCATAGTCTAACTTAACATAGTCAAAGACTGTACAAAGGTTCTTTGCGCTGAAGGAGGTAGAAGCCAGATAATTTTCCTTAAACATTTAAGTAGCCCAAAGCTACAGTCTGCGATCTTATTTATTTGATTATCCTTTGTAAGCCTAGAGTCCAGCCTTACGCCCAGGTTTTCGACCACTATGCTTGGAATAGCCGGTGGCCTTAGATCATCCGGCCATCCCTGTGGGCCCCATACTTGTGTCTGATTACCCACCACTGCACTAACAATCTGTGTGCATTTACGCATGCTTGTTATTGCATACTTCAGCACATTAAAGCCAAACCTATTGGCTTTGCCAATGCCTTTGTGAGTCTTGGGCCCGTGTTTACTAATATTTTATGCGCAGCAGCGCAGAAACCAAAGTTTCTGTGCTGCCTTGCATCAAAGGTAGAGGGGAAAAGTGTGCCATGACTACTAAGCTATGGTGCATTTTTTCTCTCCCCTGTGCGCTGGTGCACTTTTGGTTGCTGTGCACCAATGCACACACCCTTGCACCATAGCACCAGGGTGTTTGCCTTCCCTAAAGGTAAGAGTGTGTGCGTTTTCTAAAGCATAGGTTTTGTACTGGAATACAAATCTTGGTTTGCGTTGGATAGATAGTAAATCTCACCCCAACACAGTGCATCAGGTTTTGGACCACTTTTTTGACACATGCCAAGCGCAAACTGTTAGTAAATCTGTACCTTGGTGCATATGGATGAAGGCAAGATGGTGCAGCGAGATAAATACTTGCTGCTGTCATCTGATTTGCAGATCACAAATTTGAATTCTGGCGTTGTCAAGTCAGCCTTCCATTCTTCCAGTGTCCTCAAAGTTATGATTTAGTCAGTAATAGTAAAACCAGTTATTTGAAGCACTTATAAGTTCTAGAAAGGCAGTACGAAGCATCACATGAAAAACAAGTTGTTACTAGTATGTGTGTTTATGCGCATGTTAATGCCGCCTCGATGATGACAGTGCACTTTACAACTCTCCATGTAAATAGATTAGCAAATGAGTTTGTATGTAAATGTGTGTGTATATGCATATGTTCTACTGAAGAAATGTGGGCTTGTGTGTGTTTTTGAGAGAGAGGCAACATGTGCATCGTAACAGGAGAGTGAGTTTATATGAGTCCATTTTAAAAAGTGAAAGTGTGAGAATGATTATAAGTAGGCATCCATTAGTGCCTGGTAATTTTATTTGCCTTTGAGTGTGCATATGTGTGCTAGTCAATATAAGCTTAGGCTTGCATGAGAAGTTGGGAGCTACAGCAAATGAGCGTGTATGAATGTGCGTGGACCTCCGGCTTTAGCCATTGTGGTGCCAGGTGTGACAATGTTTGTTGGTGCCTCCCACTGACCACCTCCCCCACAGATTCCCTCACTACCACCCTTTAACAGTGCCTCTCAAGTCTCCATAACCCCTGTCTTTCAGATGCATTTAATTAGTTATATAGCGCCACTCATACCAGTGTAGGGTGTCAGAGCACTTTGGATCACATACACATTACACAGAGGCAATC
Source organism: Triturus cristatus (assembly GCF_964204655.1). Lineage (NCBI taxonomy): Eukaryota > Metazoa > Chordata > Amphibia > Caudata > Salamandridae > Triturus > Triturus cristatus. Next base: position 1,236,802,506 of record NC_140591.1, on the reverse strand, counting down.
AATCATACGTGTGTAAATCAATGTACTGGAAATGTTATGTAGACAGAGGACTGCAAGGTGTGGGAGCTATATGTCATCCATACTGGTAGGCAGTATAGTTTAATGGTGCTTGGTCTGGAGAAGCAGAAACTCAGAATTCAAAATGTAACACCATAGTTGGGGATTCCCTTTATTAATAAGAATCGATTTCTACCCAAATGAACCGTTGTTGCAACATCAATCTATGCTCTAATCTCTCCTTTGCAGTGTGCATGCAGTTCTTTGATGACAGTTAATAGCTCACTGTTCTATATTAGCATTTTAACTTATAAACTGCAAGTAACAAAAGGATGTCTCTTAGAAAAGCAGTACCCACTGACCTGTTTACATTATATGCACTTTGTGATCTGCAGGTATATTAACCTTCTGTTCTATTGTATGATCAGTCAAAACCTCCACTAGACTAATTCTAATCTCTCTACAGGAAGAAGATTAATCACCAGAGATATCTTGACATTTTTACTGTTGCCTGGAAATTGCTGGAGGTAAGGAACACAGCAGGTGCTTTTAAAACCAAATAAACTTGCAAACACAGCGCACCCTTAAGTCAGCACCAGGTGCGGTGGCACCGCGCACCACCTGTGTGCGTGATTACCTGCGCAAGGAAGTTACTGTGAGCACATGTGAGTTCCAGGGTGTGCTACTGAGCAGAAATAGCTGCTCCTAGTGTGATAACCCAAACGAGTTACAAGAACGTCGTGAGTGTGGGCATCTCACAAAAAGTTATGGACTGGTCTCACACACCACCTGGTGTCATGCTTCATCATTGACCAGTCCTCGCCCTCCAAAACCTTCGTTTGATGGAGGGCGGGCATACACTTGACGACAAGGATGCACTTCTAAGTGACTAAGTGGGGGCCCGTGGATATGTGAATGGGGTTAAAAATCATTATAGTAGTCAGAGGCGTTTTTAATGTGAAATGAAAACGATATGATATTAAAATGTGAATGTGACGGTAATTGGGGTGGTTATTGTCCCCTACCGTCTAGTGGATGGTCGACATGTTTCTGCCCAAGTGGCCCAATTGGGTCCATGGCATTCATCAGGACCTAGAGATGAGAAAAAGGGCTCCGTTCTTACCAAATATTGGTATGATTTTACCACTTTGTGAGTGTGGCGTTGGTCACACTTCACCGTATTATAACTGCTTCCAAAGTTGAAGCCTGAAATAAAAGTATGGGAGATAATGATTAATGTAACTCGCTGGGTCATTAGTACCTGTAAGGAAAAAAAGGAAGAAAGACAATGCATGCATTGATTTCTAAGCATGAAAAAAGTGGTGTGTACGTGACTTGGTGGCACTCTAATTGTGTACACTTGTGTGAAACTATGAGGATGGTGGCAGGCGATGCTGCCACCAGTCTTACCCTAGTTAAATGGACAATATGTCCCATGGGGGAAGGGGCGGATGGAGTCCACAGTTTTTGTCTCCTCTGTAAAAGAGAACATAAGAAAACCACAAATTTCATGACAGCGTTTGTAGGGTGCAGGGAAATCTCCCAAAACTAACTGAGCAGTAATCTATACAAATCTCATGGTTGAATGAGCATACACATATGTACATATATCCACACACTCTCCAGTCTTTCAGTTCAAGCGCACTCTTACTGTGACATCTGATGGATGCGTCCCGAAACCTATACGTCCGCTCCCGGTCCTCCCGAATGTAGAAATGACAGGGAGCGGGCGTCGTCTATATAGGTGGATTACTGCTCAGTTCGTTTTGGGAGATTTCCCTGCACCCTACAAACGCTGTAATGAAATTTGTGGTTTTCTTATGTTCTCTTTTACAGAGGAGACAAAAACTGTGGACTCCATCCGTCTGGTATGACGAGAGAAAACATACGGACCCAGAGATTGAATCACGTTGGAGACGCCATCCATTTAAGAGGCAACACATGAAGAGACTGTTCCCTTTAGAAGCTCCACAACTTAAGTATAAACAAAGTACGCCGTTTGTTGCTACAAGGAGCTCGACTATTCGCACAAGCCTGACAGAAAGGCTCAAAATAAAAGCAGCATCGTTACTGCTGAAACCCACAATTTCACATCATAGACATCAAGAGGTCTTGTGGATTATCCATCGATCACTAATTAAAGCTCCCAGGTCCTGATGATAGCCCCGGTTGTAGAAGGGGCTTGAAATGCGTCGACCTTAGCTCTTTGGCCATAAGAACTTCAAGAACCACTTGAAAAAATATTGTACTGTGTTTACGGTGTATAACACTGTCCTATGGCCTTTTGAAAATTTATGTTTTAGAAGTGATCACAGAATTTGTCAGTTGAGAGTATGTCTGTTTCTGGACTGTTCAGTATGGTATGGGAGTGAATGTAGATATGAATGGTTTGAAATGAATGTAGTGTGTAAATAATGAGAGCAATGAAAGTTTTCCTATATGTTTACAGTTATTAATTTGTGATATTTGTTTGAATTGTTTTTTGTAAATTCACTATCAAATTATGGTGAATCAAAAGAAAAATAGACAAAATTGATTGATTAAATAGACGGAAAAAGTGGTCTTTGTTCATTTTGTTGTCTTTCAAAATGTTCCCACACAAAAAAAGTGGACAGAAAGTTTAGTATCAGTACTGGTATTCTTGATGTTACTTACGGTAAGAGGCTTGGCCTTACTGATTGAAGCCTAAACCCAGTTTATGTTCAAATGGACCCAATTGGGCCACTTGGGCAGAAACATGTCGACCATCCACTAGACGGTAGGGGACAATAACCACCCCAATTACCGTCACATTCACATTTTAATATCATATAGTTTTCATTTCACATTAAAAACGCCTCTGACTACTATAATGATTTTTAACCCCACTCACATATCCACGGGCCCCCACTTAGTCACTTAGAAGTGCATCCTTGTCGTCAAGTGTATGCCCGCCCTCCATCAAACGAAGGATTTGGAGGGCGAGGACTGGTCAATGATGAAGCATGACACCAGGTGGTGTGTGAGACCAGTCCGTAACTTTTTGTGAGATGCCCACACTCACGACGTTCTTGTAACTCGTTTGGGTTATCACACTAGGAGCAGCTCTTTTGGAGGCCGCTAGCTCCTAGAACCCCACGCCTCTTGTTCCCCCCCCCCTCCACACATCCAGTGGAACAATCTTGTGATTAGGCTGAGCAGAAATAAACATCTTCCTGTGGCCTTGGAGAGGATATTCAGGGAGAGTGTCTGCACCTAGGCATATCTTGATTTTACAGTTGTAAGTGCCTTAAGTGTATGTGTATGGACCTCGGGGCGCTGTAACAATCTGAGTGCAAAGGGCTGTAACGAGGCCCTGAAAAAGCACGTTCAGCTAACAGGAATCGAATGTACAACGCACAGAGGAAATTGTAGGCTCTGTGCCAGAGCGGACCTCACTGCAGCAGGTAAATGGAGCTGCCGCGGCATCAGAAATCGAACAAAGCTGCACTACAGGCACTGCTTTACATGGGCCGGTACTGTCCGGTACCGACCGGCACTTTTTCATTTTGAGAGGGCGAGTACTGGCACTTCTCAATAGTGACGTAATACTTTTAATTGGTGAGTACCGGCACTTCTTAGAAGCAAGCAGGTACACAGAGTACCTGCACTTCTATTTTTCCATTTCAAGCACTGACCACAGGCGAGGCTCTGGAACGAGCATGCGGCTGCAGATTCATCATAGCGCTCTGGACTTTCCTTGAAGCGCTGGAAGTCCATGTGATCAGTACCAGGGAACGACACTTTAGTTTCAAGCTCCATACCACGTTCCATATATAGGCTGCACTATTATATTCAATAAAATTGTAATACATGTTTTTTTTTTTACATAATTCAGGTATGGTCTCTTTTGCACACTCCATGCCCTGTAATTTCCATTTGTCCTGTCTTCAGCAACCTTCTGTGAATATAACAAAATCACATTAAATATCCCAAAAATGAAGGCACTGTCACGAAGGAAAGTGAAAAGGTTGATTATGAAAAAGCCAAAAATATTTTATTCTTTGTCAACAATGTGGTCTTTACGTCACACGCTGGAGGGCAGCAAAAAAGAATTGGGAAATGAATGCATTGCACTCCGCCATGAAAAGTTATATCATTTGAGCACACATAGACACGTCCACACACAAGCGCACTAAAAACTCAAATAAACACAAACACACACACTGGTATACATAAAACCACATAAGCACTCATTCATAAACACACACGGGCGCACACACGGACAAGCACACACATGTAGGGATTTTTACATGCACAATATAGAAACACTGTTATTCATAAACGGACACATAGGTACTGACACGCGATCATATATACATACACTCAAGTACGGTAACACATAAAACCATAATGTGTCTGAGATTCTTGTGTTGTAAATTGTTCACGAATACCCGTTCACTCTGGTTCACACACCTGTAACACCACACACATTGCTCAGTTTTTCACTGTGTAATATTCAGTGCATATGGGCTTTGATCTGTGCTATGATGTACAGTACTGGGAACTGTATATTGTGGAAACTGTTGCATATAGAGAATTATCTCAAAGCTTGTCAGTCTGCAAAAGTACCTACACACGGGGACACACATGATTTGACCCCGTACATATTTTCCTAAGACATGCATTCACACATCTTTTCTGTCACTTCTGGCAGGGTTGTGTGAGCACATACTGGCTATAGTATTCTCTATCCACGTCCTGCACTTCAGAAATGTATGCACCCTCCTTATATGTCCAGGACATGTGTTGCCATAAGAAAGTCCTAAATTAAATCAACAAAAACCCACTGCCTGAATGAATCCGCATTATGTCGGAGATGAAGAAACAAGGCAAACTGTCAATCAAGTCCCCTGGGAGTGAAGAATCCTGGGGAGCACGTAGGGACAAACAATCAAAAACATATAACTGAAAAGAAACCTGGATTATGTAACAATAACATTAATTTTATTCAACATTTTCCAGTATCAACATTTTCATTAGGGCGACATTATATAAATATCACAATATCACAGTAGGAGATGCAATAGGTAAACACAGTACCCAGGCGCAAAACAGACACGCTAGATCCTCACGTACATACCACAAATTCATACAGACTCATTCACACAACAAATAGTTCAATGCCCAACCACTGACTCCATCTAAAAACTCCTATGGGATAGATGGTATTAAATATGCATTTCAATGTACAAAGCTTTACAATGATTCGCTAGATATGCTGCAATCACGAAATGGACATAGATGTTAAGTGATCAATGCTTTCTTATGCCAACACATGTCCCGGACATATAAGGATCTACCAGGGGACTTGATTAACAGTTTCCCTTGTTTCTTCCTCTCCCTACATATTGCGGATTCATTAAATTATTCAGGCAATGGGTTTTGTTGTTGATTTAACTTATTGCTTTCCCCTGTTTCCCTGCCTAGGCATCCTCTAGAGGGGCCCCCGTCTGTGTGATTGCTCTGGCATAAGAAGTGCTGCCACCTCCTGCCGGAGCGTTACATTTTCATAATATTTAAAACTCTGCCTTTGGATACTTGATGCCAGTGTCAAAACCTCACTTCAGACCCAACCTCATTAATTTGATTTGATTAGTGCATTTATAAAGCGCACAAATCCTCGGGGGCATCTAGGCAGTGAACCAGAGAGGCAGTAAAGTTGCGGATGTAACTGTACATGACATGTTAGTTGGCAAAAAGCTAGGTTTTTAGCGATCTCCTGAAAGATAGCAGCCTAGGGCTATTTTTTATGTCGACCGGGAGCGAGTTCCATCTCTTGACTGTCCCCAACAGAAAGCTTCTTCCACCCCAACGAGCTTTCTTGAACCTAGGCATTTGTTAAAGGTTACTATGTGCAGATCTTAAACTTCTGGAAGGCAAGTACCAGCTCAGATGTTTCTTAAGAATTGAGGGCCGGCCCGTGCAGTGCTTTAAAAGCTAGGCATTGGGATTTAAGCTTGATCCTCTTATCCACTGGGAGCCAGTGCAGGGCTCTTAGATGGTTGGAGACAGGCTGGGACCTGGGAATATCCGGCAGTAATCTAGCTGCCGCATTTTGCCGGAGCTGCAACCTCTGTAGATGCTGCGATTGGATACCCATGTGCAGAGTGTTACCATAGTCCAATCCAGAGAAGGCTAATGCAGTAACCAGTGTTTTTAGGGAATTTGGCGGGATAAAAGGGCAAACTTTCCTGATCATTTTTAGGATGAAAAAAAATGGTTTTGTGTTATTTTAAATGGGGAGAAACGTCCGAACACAAAAACCACTTGTTGACCTAAATGTGTTAGAAAAATTATTAAAACATGAATTAAAAATAAAAGATGCTTAATATACAGATGTACTATACTACACAATATCTAGCTAGCTATAGATATATATTTAGGGTGCATATGGCCTGTAAGAATGGGTAAAATTTGGTAGGTTTTGAAGATGTGGGGTCCTCCTCCAAATTAATTTTGGCAAAATCGAGTCCCAAAAGGTCTGTGTTTAAGCACATTTGATCAGTAACTCAGGAACATTTTGAAGAATATAAAGTCCACTTGACAATGGGCAACATTGTTCTCTCCCCAAAAGACTTCAGTCATAGTCTTATTGCCTCCTAACCGATGCGTCTTGCAGACTCCTTCAGAGACTGCGGCAGGAAGCTCGCAGTTACCTTTTGAAAAGCACACGGTCTTTTTGAGTCCCCATCATCTGAAATATTTGTGTGTCTGCCTTAATGTGCGATGGCAGCAGGAGTAGGAACAAAATGGAGAAAATCTGGCAAGGGTCCAGAAGCTCTCCTCCTGCACAACATAAAATCTTAGGGCTGCGTAGCGTTATAAATAAAGAGACAAAAACATTGATGAGCAGCGCTATAAAGTGCTGTGAGCAACACGGGGCTCATTAGGTAAAAGCTGGGGACCCCTGCTGTATACCATTAGGTTTAAATATAATGTCCTTGTCATGTTAATTCTCTGTCAACTGACATATCCTCTTCAGTAATACTGCTTTTCTATCTGAGGAGTCTATTGTGGTACCTCCCTGTCCCTGCTTTATATAAGTGCTTTCTGAGTACAACACGCAATAGTATAGAGGAGTTCCTTGCCTCACACTCAACAACCTTGTTTTTTTCAAATATGATAAAAATTTGATACCAAAGTCAAAACCTCACTTCAGACCCAAACCTCATTACAACACTCTGGGTACCTTCTAGGAACCTTAAAGCGGTCAGACATACTCACAAAGCACCTCCCTTTGGTATTCACTGATGGACATATCACTTTCTGTTCCAGGGGGTCCCCAACCTCTTGAAGGACAATGAAAAACACTTGAGTGTTATATTAAATGATGAGAAATGTACGAACACAAAAACCTACTGACCTAAATGTGTTAGAAAAATTAATAAAACATGAATTAAAACTAAAGATACTTAATATACAGACGTACTATTGTACACAATATCTAGCTAGCTATAGATATATATTGAAGGCGCATATGGCCTGTAAGAATGGGCAAAATGTGGTAGGCTTTGAAGATGTGGGGTTCTCCTCCAAATTAATTTTGGCAAAATCGAGTGTCAGAAGTTCTCTGTTTAAACACATTAGATCAGTAAGTCAGGAACACTTTGAAGAATATAAAGTCCACTTGCCAATGGGCAACATTGTTCTCTCCCAAAATACTTCAGGGGCAATTTGTCATAAAGTATGTATGTATGTATGTATGTATGTATGCATGTATGTATGCATGTGTCTTGTATTTCTTTAGAGCAAATCTAGCCAAAGTGCAGCAGAGCACTGTACGGGGTCAAAGCCCAGTATTAAGTCAACAAGTGATGAGAGGTAGCTGGTTTGTGGACTAGTAATGCATTGTGATGTAGTGTTCTTTAAAGAGGTGTGTCTTCAATTCTTTGCTAAATTGGAGAAGTGCTTGGACGGTCATGATGGATACCTGGATGTTGCTCCAGATCCTGGATGCATAAGCCCTACTTTGTGCTTGTTTTAAATTACATTTTGTGAGACACATGAATAGAACATTTTAGGATTTAAATACTGCTTTGCAATAAATGTTTAGTATTCCCCTTTAATGCATGTTTGAAAGAATTTGCTGCAAATGGTTCATTTTTTACAGTGCATTTGCCAGAACCTGGTATTGTTTAAATGACATATGTAAGGTCCTCAGATTCCAAAGTCAACAATTTAGACACAGGGCTTCAAGGCCCTACACTGTCAAGCTTGAGTACCATAAACCAGTGTTGTGGCACCTTTTAAAGTAATGGTTTTGATAATGCATGAACTGATATACTTTCATTTGTACCCATTAGATCACTTTGTACATTTCTAAAACTTTCCAATTTCCCATAATTGTCAAGTTAACATAGTTAGTAAACTTCCTTAAGGCCAATTGGCAAATTTCATAACGCCAAATTAATTCATGCTGTGTCAGCTAGCCCATGCTGCTAGTTTCCATAAAGTTGCTAGTATGCAGGCTTTAAAAATGTCATAATGAAGTTACCAGAAGAATTGATATTTTCTCCTTAGCTGTGTCTTAGGTCACTAGATACTCAAATGGAGCTCATCCAGATGTTAAATCAGTGTGTGATAATAGAGGAAGTGATGGTTGTGTACAAGTAGTCTACAGCAGCGGTAGTCTCTTGTCGTTATCATCACATAGTCTGGATTCTCGCTACTAAGAAACATAGTCGTATTGCCTCCTAACAGATGCCTCTTACAGACTCCTTCAGAGCCTTCGGCAGGAAGCTTGTATTTTCCATTTGAAAGGTACATGGTCTTTTTGAGCCCCCATGATCTGAAATATTTGGGTTTCTGCCTTGATGTGCGATGGCAACAGTTGTTAGAGTAGGAACAGAAGGGAGACAATCTGGAGGGCTCCAGAAGCTCTCCTGCACAACATAAAAGCTTTGGGCTGCGTAGCGCTAGAAAAAAATGTGACAAAAACATTGATGAGCAACATTCTAAAGTGCCGTGAGCAACATGGGGCTCATTAGTTAGAAGCTGAGGACCACTGTTCTATACCATTATGTTTTGATATAATGTCCTTGTCCTGTGAATTCTCTTTCATCTCACATATCCGCTGCAGTAATCCTGCTTTTCTATCTGTGGAGACTAGTGTGGTACCTCCCTGATTATTCTGATCCCCTGCATTTATATAAATGCTTCCTGAGTACAACACTGAATATTATAGAGGATTTCCTTGACTCACACTTAACAACCTTGTTCTTTTCAAATATTATATTGGTGCAGCCCCCCTTACGGGCCGGTCCCCTTTGGTCCTTTGCTACTTAAAAGTCTGGGGCACACGATTGAAAGAGAAGGGACATCCACTCTGTTTTTCGCCAGTTGTTGTTTATTGTTTGTAGAAGCCAAAAATAAGATAATACAAAGAAAATACACAGAAAGTATAATTTGCATGAGCAGCCAAGGAAAAACAACACTAAAAAGGAAAAAGCAAATCATACATGAGGGGATACATAAGTGGCAGGAGAGAATCGATGAGGTAGGATTGTGATGAATCATATAAATTGCGAGTAACAACGTGATGATATGGTACAGAATTAAAGCACCAGCTGTGAAATATACAATTGATATATTTAGCTTAACATGAGATCGGCATACATTTTCATGGGAAAACATTTAAGACGCAATAAATGAAGACCATGGCACATTGAGGGATCGTAGGAGCAAAAATGGATATGTGCTCACTGTGAAAAAGGTACTAAGGGGCCTATTTACGAATATATGACTGACAAGCGGTAGAAGGAGTACGATGTATATTGGGGGGGAGGCCTCATGGGGGTTTACTGTTATCGATATAGGCGTCAAATGTTCTCCACAAAGGTCTAAGCTGTGATTTCCATAGAGTGTCATGTAAGGTAATTTTTTCCGCACCTCTCACATGTGCAATCCAGTCCAACCATAACTTGAAGGTGGTGGAAGCAGTGTTTTTCCAATTGGTAAGAATGGACCTATAGGCGCCTGTTAGTAGAATGTCTAGAAGTAGAGCATCATTGGAGGAACTCACACAAGGGTCTAAAAACCCCATAATGATTGATTGACACCTGTGCTTAATCTGAAGGCCAAATAGTGTTGAGAGAAAATTGAAAACTTTGTTCCAAAAATGTATTGACAGCGCTGCAGTAAAAGATCAGGCATGGTAAATCACCATTTTCTTTATTACAGTTCCAGCAAGTTGGATCATCTTTGAGGCCAACTTTGTGGAGACATGAGGGCATCCAAACAATTCTATGTAGGAGTCAGAATTTGGTCTGGGAAAATGCTGGCATAATTTTGTGGGAAAAGGCCGATTTCGAAAATCAAGTTCCAGTTCTCTTGGGATATTGAGTTATGTTGATTCAATTTTTCCTGTATGCCTAGGCTTAGTCATTTGGAGATTGGTTGTAAGAGTTTGCAATATCTTGAGACATGGTGTCCAGATCTGTTGGCTAAAGTAATCAGCCTAGGAAGGGAGGGGTCTTGGGAAGATGGTTTGACTTTAGATATACAGGATTTAAGTTTAAGGAAATCATAAAAATTCTAATTTTCTAGGTTGAATTAGTTCTGGAGCTCTTTGAAGGTAAGTTGGTAATTTTTTGGGCCTAATTGTAACAAAAAGTAGATGCCTTTAGAGATCCAAGATTTCCAATAGAGTGGGGTGCCATTGATCTTAAATGACATGTCTTTGTAGAGAAAGATCATTTTAGAGGACTTTATAGGAACAGCAAGGTGTTTGTATAGTTTTAGGGTTTTGAAACATTTGTTTGGCTGGTAGGGAAGATTTCATTTTGGTCAATACTAGCATGATGGAGCTCATTAAACTAGCAGCCAGGCTGAAATGTAATCTAGTGGTGGGGAGAAGCACATGGAGCCCTGTTTTGCCAGGAAAGCGGCTTGGTAGGTTCTAAAATCTGTCAAGTTAACCCCGCCAAGGTTAACAGAAAGACAGAGTTTCTTGATCGAGATCCTGGATCATTTATTTTGGCAAATAAAATTGCATTAAAGTTTGTTTAGTTTGCGGTGGAAGTCATCTGAGAGGGTGAGTGGGATCATGCATATGAGGTAGTTTACATTAGGTGTAATCATCATTTTTATGGTCTCGAAACGTCCCCACCAGGTAATGACTATGAAGTTTCCTGCTCTCCAGAAGATTTTGTGCTTTCTGTAGGGTCTTTTTTTCATTGTGTTGTAATGTATCTATTAGGTCGGATCTAAATTCTATCCCTTGATATTTTAGGTAGCCAGTTTGCCATGATGAATCAATTAAATAATTATCTTGCGGGGTTTAAACAATGGTATAGTTAAAAAAGAAAATATTTTATATAGATTTTGGTTGTAGCTCTTCATTGGGAAGTTTAATTCAAACACCTGGATACCCTCAACAAGTTTAATTCAATATATTTTAGTTGTAGCCCTTCAGCAGGAAGTTTACCTCAAGTGCCTGGATACCCTCTCAGGTGATTAGTGCGCTATGCAAATCAATATAACATAACATAACAATTTACATAAAGTGCAAAAAAGTGTTTTCAGAAACATATATAAACAAGTATTTAACAAATCTAAAAGCCACGTATATTCTCTCTGTTGGTTCACAATTCCTTAAAGTACCATCACTAATGTTCCATGTTAGGGAATTAGTCTGCATGCCCGGGCTGCTTTGTTCCCTCCGACAGTAACATTGATTCTTTCCGTCTATGATTTTTTTCTATCAAAGTTGGAGCAAGAATCCATTGGGGAGTATGGTTCTTGTCATTTTCTTGGTCATAAGCATTAATCTTAAGAGCTCCTTTTATGGTCTTGAAATCAAATGTTAACAATGTGTTTAATCAAAATTACGTTTCTTTTAGTTTCTTTGTTTTTTGGTTTTGGCATCAGTCCTGTCTACCTCCTACTCCGTTCTTGCAATCAGCAGTGATGCAGGTGTTCTCTCAGAAGTGTAGTACTTGCAGTCATTCCAATTACTGGTAAGTATCTTTTTGTTGGTAATCAGTCTGGAGCAGTGCTTTAACCCCTTCGACGCTTATGACGGAACGGTTCCGTCATGCACGTCGGTTGGGCTGTGCTTATGACGGAACCGTTCCGTCATGGCCCCGCCCGCGCTCAGAACCTTCAGCACCGTGCGGGAATCCGCGCAGCGCTGAAGGGGTTAAATGGGGAAAAATAAGTGCAGGTACTCATTAAAATAGAGGTGTGGCAAGTGGGCGGGGCTAAGGGCAAAATATCATCATACATAGAGACTTCTGTACCAGTTGCAGCACATATTAAAACACATGAGAAATGTGTTTATGTAAAAAAACACAGATTAATTCATAACACAAAATGAAAGTCATGATGGCACTTTCACCCGAATGGTCGCTGCGCATCTGATTGACAGTGCAGGGTCAGTCTAGAGACCCTGTCCTGTTAATCACAGCGTGACACAAGCCCTCTCCAACCCCTGCAGTTTCGGGACATTCAAATGGGCGCTGCTGGAATCTTCACCAGCAACTCTGGAAAAGGATACTTCAGCCGAATTAATTACAAGCTGCTCGGAAGCAGAGCGGCCTCTGCCCTGTATTCAGGGCCGGACTGGCCGTAGCGGGCACCGGGCAATTCCCCGGTGCGCCGCACGGGTGGGGGCCGGTTTTGGGCCCCTGGGGGCTGTTTTTGTTACAGGGCCGTTTTTGCAGCTATGCTGCAAAAACGGCCCTGTAACAAAATCGGCCGAAAACTGGCCCTGGCAAAGAGCTCGGCGGCACCCCAACCCCCCCCGCAAGGGGGGGAGTGGGGCGGCCGAGCACTTTGCCAGGGCCGATTTTGGTTCCCAGTCCGGCCCTGCCTGTATTGGAGCAGAAACCTAACCTGAGCCTCCCGTGCCGAGGATCAGGGTACCGGTACTCTCCCTGGCTACAGAGAAGTGCCGGTACTGACGGCAAAAAAAAACGGAAGTGCCAGTACTCAGTACCGGTGAGTACCGGCCCATTTAAAGCACTGGTCTGGAGAACAGCTTAGCTTTTAATACGAATGGCTTTTTTTGTTATCGTAATTCCGCTGTATTTTGGTTCTTCTGAAGGTTGTAATTCTTGCAGTCCAGAACATACTTTATGCAATAGGAATTGGGCAGTTTTCTTATTTAGTCCGCGTGGTGTTAGGGTTTGGCTTCTCCATACAATAAAGTCCACACTGCTGCATTGTTTTTCATACATCTTTACTTGAGGGGGTGTTTGTACCCGCTCCCAGATTTGATATTGCAACTGTGAAACTTGATGGTGATTATGTATTGAACGTAGTGCAAGGCTGGCCTTGATGATGAGGCTCCAGGTGACAGATGAATGGAAACTTATTCAGATTTTTTAGCTAGTGCTCTGTCTGGTCACCCTAACACTTGCATCAAGGACATTCCATCAATGCTCAATGTGTGAAACATTGCCCAAGCTCTTCAGCGCGCTTTGCAGACAAATCATCACCATTAATGTAATATGTACTCATTTGAAAATCTTGACAATTACAGACCGATTTTTCCCATGCACTGGCTCTGAAACCAAAACCTATCAATAACGCTACATCATTTTGCTTAGCAGGCTCCGTAGCAACACGTTTCACACTCTAACCTCAGTGTTGTGCGAGTTTCTCTTTTTAAAGTAGGCCACTGATGCACAGATTACTGCTGCTTTGGGCCATCTCAGTATGAAATATTTTTCCCGATGTTCTTGGCTTCCACAGTCACACCAAGCACATCTGTCAGGATTTAGGCTAGGCTAAGCACAGACAGGACACTTAGGCATAAGGTGCATGGGGGGGGGGGTGAATTATGGAAGATGGGTCAGTGGAAACTGAAGAGGTTGGCAGCACGACAGCTAATCGCCAGAAAGTTCAGTTACTCACTTCTGGGTTACTGGTGGCTACTCTCTACTTCCCTTCTTGGCTCGCAGCCTTTGCCTGGCAGTGTGCTGTGAGTTGTTGAGGCTCTTGGCTTCCATAACATTTCACACTTGTTACCTGTCCCTCTTGTTTGTTACTTTCCTCGCTCTCTGCTCCACTTGATTGTTCCCGTTAAGTCTACCATACTCCTTGTTGCTGTGTGTGTGTGCTTTCTCTCTGGCCTGTTCCTGACAGGTGAGTTTGGGGTGGCATCCTGGGCCCTCAGCTGCAATCCAGGCCTGCCGAAGTCTCACCAAAGCAATTTCTGCTGTCAAACCCAGTAACCCTTACTAATGCTGCTGTATTGTGAAAGCTTGCATCCCTTACTCACCTATTGCTCTCTATCTTCTCCGCAGCTGGTTCAACTGAGCGTGGCGATGGAGTTGCGCTGCTCCTCAAGTGAGAGGATTCCCTTGTCGAAGAGTGGGATCCAGTCTGGTGATTCTCCCTCTCTCTCTCACTCCCCTTCCCTGCTTTGCCCACATCCCTACAGTAGGTGGGTATGTCACCTTGATCACCTGCATAGGTATTCAGAGACAGCAGTGGCTTTTAGCAGGTCTACATATTCAAAACCCGACAGACTAATGCATTTGATCACCACGTTTCAAACACTGTGTTACAACATTGATCAGCAGCAGGTATATTCAGTCTTCCAGGTCTAATAGTTTTTTAATTAGATAATTCACATTTCTTGAGTAGACTCTCAGGAGGACACTTTTATGTATGCTTTTAGATAGTAAACACCAGTGTCTCTGAAGGACCACCACCATGCCACCATACCACCATGCCATGTATTCAGGCCTTAATTTCTGAGTTTACCAAGCTGTAACTCAGGGTGGCAAGCAGCTTTCTCAGCTTTAGAATCAATATGGCTGAAGAAAGATGCAGAGTGTTCTTTATACATAGCTCCACTACTGTGCTGTTTTAATAAAATGCCTTTCTGTAACCAAATGAGGCCATGAGAACTGGCCCACGTGTTGGTACCCCAAACATCACAATGGGTGGAACTGTCCCTCTGGTCTTTATGACAGATTGTTGTCTCTGGCATAAATGATGAGCAAGTTCTGTGGCAAAGAGGCTCTGGCAGTATTTTATTCTGGCTGTATCCATTCTGACCTTGACAACTCTCCAATGTGCTTTCCATCTCCTTTTACTTTGTCTCCTCTTGCAGAATTATGTTACCTGTGGGCATTGCAGCATACTTTCCAGACTATTGAACTGGTTGACTTTGACAATATCCCCTGATGAAGTTAAGAGCTTCCAAAATGCATTCCGTGAAAAGCTGCCATATGTTGTGAACCACAAAAGCTAAACGTGTATCTAAACACGAGGCAGTGGTCAATGTAATTCCACTGAATAGAGATTGCGGGCACTGATTGGCAGTTACCATCATCTCCCAACAAATCGTTGGAATATAAGATGCCACAGGTACCAACATGAGTATTTCACTTCCTGGCACATTATTTGGAAAAAAAGTCTATTTCTTATGGTACATAAATTAAGTTTTTACTTCTAGGGCTCAGTGTTTTAGATGGAAAGTATATCAGGGGTGGCTGGTGTTAATGAGCGTAGGGGGCGTTGCCCTACTACCCTGAGGGGAGAGGTGAGAGGAGGAAAAACACAGAGCAGCTGGAAACAAATGACCACTTGCTGCTCTGTAAAAGAGTGGGCCAAATCATAGGGGCATATCAACAACGAGGCGATAGAAAATTATCGACGCTTTTGCGGCCGTTTTCGGCTGAAAAGCGGCTATAATTTTATCGCCTTATTAGCAAGGTCACGCTAACGCGTGAAACCTTACTTTAGCGTACGAAATCTTAACGCCCAGCTTTGCATCTCTAATGAGATGCAAAGTGGGCGTTCCTGACCTGACATGACAGGAGAAATGTCGCTAAGCGACATTTCTCCTATCATCAAGCCCCACGCTATGAAGCATAGCGTCAGGAAAAGGCTTATGCCTGTTTCAGGACTGACTTAGCCATGATATCCTATGGAAGGTGGATATCATGGCTAAGTTTGTGAGTCCCTATCAACAAGCTAACGTCACATTTCGTGAGATTATCTCTGGGTTTCCAGCGATAATCTCACGTTAGGCAGTTAGCGCGAGGATTTTTATCGCTTTTGAGATAAGCGTTGCTAATAGCACGCTATCTCAGCGATAAAAATCCACGCTAGCCGGCGATAATTATCCTAGCGCTAAGTGCGCTTAGCGATAATTATCGCCGGTTGTTGTTGATATGCCCCTTAGTCTTTCTCCTAGGGGAGAAGGAAGCCGAATTGTGGACATGTCCTGCTGCGCATGTGCCAGAAGGGCGAGGTATTGATCGACCTGCAGGCAATAGCAGTGATTTCATATTAGAGGGTGTGGTGAATTCCAGTGGCATCTATAAGGTTGCATTTGGGGGTGTACAGAAAGTGGCCCTGGGAGGAGTTAAACCTCCATTCATTTCAATTGGAGGGGGCGGGACAGGCTGAAGGCGACAAAGGGGCGGTGGGTTGGTCATCACGAAAGGGTGCCTTGCCTCTGATTAATTTGCTGTAACACATATTTAATACTGCCTGGCTTCGCTTATGAAAACAACGTTCTGAAACGCAGCCTGAGACTGAGCCTGTCGCTTCAGAGTGTGCCTCGTCTCGTTTCTTGCAACAGAGGCCCAGAGACGCAAGGATCCAGGTGTGGGCAATATAATAAATGATGGCACATACTTATTATCACTGGCAGGCCCATTGATTGGTTTAATCTGCCTGCGACAAATACTGAACACAGCCTTTCAACTCGCAGCGCGCATCAGGTTAGAAACACTGTCAGACTTTTTCTAACTCTTGTTTTTAGGGAAAATTTAGCAACAAATACCAGGCCATAAAATGTAACGGTGTCTTCAACATTAAAACATCTGTATTTCTTTTACACACTGAAGAGTATAAACTTAATACATCAGATTTTGTGAAGTTTACTAAAAGTGTGAGTTTTTAAACCTCAACTGAGTACTATTCCTGCGCAAGAACCCTGCCCTGATGACAATGGCACCAGCGCTTAACTCATGCCGGTGGCTGCTGGTGGGGGCTCTGTTTTTTTTTTCTGACTGGCGCTAATTTTAATTTTGAGGAATGCGCAGCGCCAATGTGCATTAGGCTGCAGCTGACATTGGGTAGGGTGTGTTGTCATGCAGCACAGGATCAGACAGTACTGTGTAGTACAAGACAAGTATTGTGCTGCCTGCCCTGGGAGTCTCCCCTCACACGTCACCTGTCTGAGTCGCTGGCAGCACCTTGGTGCTGTGTCAGGCCCTGAGCTAAATGATGCCCAGAGTCTGGTTTTGGTGCAGGGCACAATGGACTCACTGGCAGAGTTGACCCTGCCGGTGGATTCAGTCCGTTTTGAGCTCAGACTGCATGCTGAGCTGCCTGCTAGCAATAAGGAGTTGCAGTGGCCGTCTTGCAGCGGCGCAGGCTGTCCCTGGGCTGTGCGCAGGGAGCACAGCTGACTGCACAGAAGGGCCTCGGGGGGGTCCGCACCGTGAGCAGTCAGAGGCTATGCTGAAGGGACCCTCTTTGTATGACAAGCGTGACCTTGCTAACGAATGCCCTATTCCTGCTGTGCTATCGCCAAAAAACCCGCCATGATGAAATGGAAATGCTGTACAGTCGCCCAGAACTGAGCCTGGCATTGCTGGGTCCAGGCCGAGTGTGTACCGCAGCACTGCTGGGGCTTTCCTTTCCCATAAATCAAATAACAGGGACGCCTGCTCTGTCCAGGCATCACCAGAGACAGTAAGTTACTGTACTCTGATCTGTGAAATCTGGAATAATGTTATAAAACACGTATTTGAAAAGTATGGAGCGCACGAGTTCTTAAATACTTCTGGGCATTTTTAAATGCATCTTTGCAATTTTGACACATTTTAAATTCTACATTTAAAAAATAATGTATTAAAAATATAATGCCCATATAATTTTTTTGATAAACAATTTTATTGGTTTTCATGAAAGTAAACAGCAGCACGACATTTCTTGCATTTTAATGCTTGAATAATTAAAGTCTGTTTTAAAGCCTCTACATTTCCTTCAGATACTCTTTATCGTAGTTATGTGGTTTCTCTAGAGGTGGGCATGCACTTGTGGTAAATAACTATGATTAAACTGTTGTTCCTATTTTCTTCCTACTGGGGGCTATAAAGGGTAATTCTTGGTGTGTGTTTCTCACTTTCTGGTACATTATTTCGTACCACCATTCCTTCGTTCTCGTCCTCGAAACTAAAGTGCCTAGCAGTACAATTATGGCCTATATGAACCATCCTTAAATAATTTAAATGTTAAAGGAGGAGATCAACATTTCTGTAGGCTTCTTCTATTCAAGTCATCAGACTGTCTATTGACCAGATGAGATGTGAAGCCCTGAGAAAGGAGAGAGAGCATTGGTCAAGGTGAGAGACGAAAGGAAGCAGGCCCAGAACTGAAAGAGGTGAAAGGAATGTCAACAAGATGAAAGAGAGCAGGGAAGAAAGGAGAGAGGAGAGCCACCCGAAAAAAGAGGGGGGGAGAAGGCACACCAGGCGTGACGGAGATAGAGATAGATGTGACAATAGGGGAAGGAAAGCAGGAATGGAGAGGAGACAAACAAAGCAGTTACGAAAGGGTAGAGAAAAAAAGAGTAGAAGCCCTCCTAAACTATGTGGCCAGTGTAGGGCTTAATCAACTAGTCAAGGAAACGACCCACTTGGCAGGGCACTGCTTGGATGGAATCTTTTCTGACCATCCTAACCTTCTATGGAACAAAACGTTACCACTTATTTGGTCAGATCATAGAGCAGTGCTGTTTAAAATCTACCTACCTCTTAAAAAGCACACAGGCTTGTCCAAGAAAACTTTTAGCTTCGGTCATGGCATAAAAATAATAAAGACGAACTTAGTAAGACATTACTAGGCTCGCATAACTCTACCCCGGTAAACCTAGATGAGGCAGTATCAAATTATAACTCCTGGATGCACCATGCGGGACATCAATTAGCCCCTCCTAACCACACGGTACCCAACTAGGCACTCCGAGCCTTGGTTTAATAAATCCCCTAAAGAGCAAAAACAGACATGCAGAAAACTAGAAAGGAAATGGAGACTAGCCGACAATGATCAAACAAAATCAGAATATAAACAGGCTATGCAAATCTATAAACAGCTCATTGCTAAAGCCAAATCGGACTTTATCAAAGAAAATATTGAAGCATCTAATGGCTGTACTAAAAAATTCTTTCTACAGTAAAAAAAACTCTCCAAGCGCCCTGAAATTCAAAGCCAGGGCAATAGCCAGCAATTTTGCAACAGGCTAGCAAACACCTTTCAATTTAAAGTCAAACAAGTCTTCGACAGCTTTATTCCCCAAGTCAAATCATCTGCACTAATAGACAAGAATTCCAGTGCAAACACATCCTTCCAAATCAACATTGCCAGTCCTCCCACCACCATTCTATCTATGTTTTCACCAATTACTCTTGATTGCACTATTGAGCTGATCTCCCTAGTAAAATCAGGATCACCCTCTGTTCCCTGTCCCCCTAAAATTGGGCATCAAGTCCCAGAAATCGTGGGACCTGTCCTTTGGCCTATCTTTAACACCATGATTTCCTCTGGAGCCTTCCCTACTGAATGGAAAAAAGCATCTATTTTGCCTCTCTTGAAAAAGCCAAATTTGGACCCAGATGATCCTTGCAACTACAGACCAATCTCCAGGATACCGTTCCCAGCCAAAATCATAGAAAAATATCTAAATGAGGAACTGTCCGCCTTCCTCATGGAAGGCGATATCCTAGACCACTCACAATTTGGCTTCCGGGCCCACCACAGAACGGAACTAGCCCAATCACAGCCACGGAGGAACTTAGGATAACCCTCTACAAAGGTGGAAGAGCAGCCCTGATACTTTTAGACCTGTCAGCGGCATTCAACACCGTTAATCATGACGTGCTGGGCAATCGTCTTGCCTCACTGGAAATAAGGGACAAAGCACTCCTCTTACTCAAATCTTTCCTGTCTAACAGGACACAGTCCGTAGAGCTTGACTTTACATTGCCCTGTGGAGTGTTCAGCTCTCGTCGTTGAGCCCCACTCTTTTCAATCTCTACGTCACTCCATTGGGCAAATTGATAAAAACGTTTTGATTTATGCTGGTGTCATATGAGTATGACACGCAAATCATAGTGTCTATTAATAGTCCGTCTGCAGACACCGCGCCTCGGTTTAAAAACTGTATAAGTCATATTGGGAATTGGATGCTGACAAATTGTCTCAAGCTCAACGCCTCAAAAACAGAGGTCATGCTTTTTGGCAATACACCCACTGTCTGGTCAGATAGCTGGTGGCAAAGTCACATGGGCCCTCTCCCGGTACCAGCTGATAAGGTCAAGAACCTGGGAGTTCTGTTTGATACCAAGCTCTCCTTTGAGCCCCAGATTAACTATACAACAGCAACCTGCTATAATGCAGGGCAAGGATAGAAAGCTTGAAAAGTGAATAGAATGAAGAGGAGGGACACAACAAATTAGAAATAGTGGGAGAGAGGTGTAGGAAAGTACCCCTTTTGGCATGGTTGCCCCACACTTCTTGCCTGATTTTGATGCTCTTTAAGTGTGACCTGGGTTTCTGCTAACCAGGTACCCAGGGCCGGCATGTGCTTGTTCTCTAAAACTGTATCTTTGCACCCCCAATTGGCACCTCTCTGGCCAAATGTAATTCCCTTGTAAAACCATGGGTAACAACGGCACTGTGGCGAGGGGCCTCAAAGGACTGCAGCACATATTGTGCCACCCTTAGAAGCTCTGTACCTTTTTCACACTCACTGCCCTTGCAGGCTGTGTTTTGAAGCGGAGAAAAGTGAAGAGTCGACATGGCACACATACCTGTGTGCCATGCCTACAATTTATTGCCTGTGGTATAGGTAAGACACTCAGCTGGGTGCACTATACCACTGGTGAGGGTACAGGTACATGAGCCCTGTCCCCCTACAGTGTCTAAGTCCATTTTTAGACATTGTAAGTGCAATAAAAGCCATAAAGAGTATATGGTCTTGGAGTTTGTGATCATGAACTCCGCAGCACCATAATGGCTTTACTGAATTCTGGAAAGTTTGGTATCAAACTTTCCAGCCCATTAAACCCACACTGATGCCAGTGTGAGATTTAAAGCCAAATGCACTCAGCGGGCATCTTAGAGATGTCCCCTAAAAAACTACCTAACTCTAGTGTCCTGGTTGGCTGGCTGCTCACCAGCTGCCACCCCCAGATATGTTTTTGGACCCTGGGGTCGAGAGCCTTCCGCTCGCTGGTTCTGAAACAAAGCACATTCTGAGCAGAGGTGCCAAGCCTCCTCCCCCAGGTAGGCAGGCTCCATGAAAGGGCAAGCTTCAAAGGCTTCCCGCCTTTGTGAGTTGACCGAGCCATTTGTTACACCTACTGGTTCTAACCCCCACTTTGAAAGGGAGAATCAGCAGAGAAACCAAGATAGGAGAGGTGTACCCACCTTTGCCAACTCCACCCCTCAGGTAGAGGAGGTGAGATGAAGCACAACTCTCACTCCCCGCCATCTTGAAAAAGGAGGGGACCCAGACAACCATAAAGAGGCTTATGTCCCCTACCACTGGAGGGTGGCATAATGGGGGGTGTACCCACCCCAAGGAAGGGACCCATTGGTCCCAACTTGTACCTACCTGAAATGCCCCTAAATTTAGTAAGAAGAAAAAGAAGGACCGAAGAGCAGTGCTGAAGTAAGAAGAGGAGGACACCAACTGCCTTGGCCCTATCCCAACCTGCATGTCCCGACCTCAACCTGCTCCAGCAGAATCTCGGTGTGTCCTGCATCCAGCAGCCCCCACCCCCCACAACCCAGGGGACCTGCACTGCCTTCCCTACAAAGGCTTTGTCTCCCGTGAGCCCCGGACTTGCTCAAGAACCAGATTCTGGCTCCAGCCGAATCTGTGAGTCTGCACCACTCTGCACCCGACACCCATGGCCTGAGTTCAAATGGCCCCACACCACGAGAAGGTCTCCCCAGTGATCCTGACCTGGGATCTGGTGACCCCTGACCTACCTCAAGCCTCCATATGCCACCTGTAGTCTCTATCTGGAGGGTCCCCCTGACCGCGACTGGAGCTGGTAAGGAAACCCGACGTCTAAAGACACCCATGCACCTGACACCCCACTGCCTTGGGTAGCCCAACCAATGGTATCCAGGCAACCCCCTGCATCTCAACTTACCTCTCCAACCAGGGGTTGCCTCCTGGAAGCCTCCTTGCCTGAACCTGCAGTGTTTGTTCCGACCAGAGATCTACCATTTAAACCAGCAGGCCACCAGACGCCAAATCATTACCCTGCACCTGGCCGCCCCTGTGCCGCTGTAGGTGCACCTTGTATGCTAACTTGGATCCCCCTTTGCCCTGAGCATAACCCTAGGAGCTTTGCTCCCTTAACCCAGTGGCTTGCCCAAGAGCAACCACCATAGTCCCATAGGCTAACATTGGGCCTCAGCACTCTTCACCGGGCCGCCTTAAGGCCGTTAAGAGTGCTTTTAGGGGGCATGCTTGACCCTGGGGGAACCCTAGTTTTAACCCCAGAAACTCAACCCTAAAGACCGAGTACTTACCTGCAAACCGATAACCTCATTTTTCTTCGTAGGATTGCATTGACTCTTTTCCTCTGAAAAAGTTCTGTGTTGAGTTGTGTTTGTGTGGACACCTAAGCAACTGTGTTTTGATGCAAAACTGTTTTACTTACCTTTATCTAGGAAATGTCCCAGTGTGATATCTAGGCATATCACACTGAGTAGAAAAAGTAATCCAAAAAGTACTGTCAAGGCTATTAGAGAACTAATCACAAAGTAATTTCAAATATCTATTGACTTAAAATATTTTACAAAACTGTAGCAAAGTCAATTTCATCCAACTTGCTTGTTTTAAACAACCTGTTTTGAAAAGTACAATTCTACTTACCTGTACCAAGTCCTGCTTGGTTCTAAAAATAAAATACAACTTAAGAAATATTTTTGAAATAAACAATTGGTTTGAGGTCAGTCTTTGAGTGTGTGAAATAATTTCTTGCCTGAGTGTGTACAATAAATGCTTAACACTACCCACTGATAAAGCCTTATTGCTCGCCCACACTACCACAAATAGAGAGTAAGGTATTATCTACTTTTATCTCTGTAAGCCTTTGGGGATCCACTGAACTCTGTGCACACTATTCCTTACTTTGGTTCAGTATATACAGAGCCAGCTTCCTACGTTGGTGGATCAGCAGTGGGGACTACAACTTTGCATTTGCTGGACTGACTTGGTCAACACCTGATCACACAACAGAACTCCTAAATTGTCTTTAGAATTCTGAATTGTTTGAATTGACAATTTTTGGTAATTTCTAAAAGTCTGGTTCGGGCCTTGGTTAAGTCCCTTTAGTATTTTTTAGAAAATAAAAACTCATCATAGTTAGGGGTAAAAGGGTTTAGAAACTTTTCTTATGTCTCTTAACCCTTTTCCTTGCTAGGCCTTCCCCTCCCTGTGCTAAGCGTTTTTTTTTGGCTATTTGGGGTAGTTCACGCTCAGGCCCCTGTAACTTTTTGACCACATAAGGTATCCACGCTCAATTTGCGTCCTTTTATTCCAACATCATGGGGATTCTAAGGGTATCCAGGGTTTGTGGATTCCCCTGGAGGGGACCCAGAAATTAGCCAAAATACAGCAAAAATGTTTGGGGGGGGGGGGAAGGGCTCCAGATGAAAGTGTCTGTTCTTTCCCCTGCAAATGGTATCAAAAAGGGGTTGTGGTGCTGAAATCACCATCTTCCCAGCTTTCAGGGACAAGCAGACTTTTGTCAGAAAACCAAAAGCTTTTGCACAGTCTTGGCATTTTTCTGGGACATAGCCTATTTTTGCTATTTTTTGTGCTTTCAACCTCCTTCCAGTTAATGGTAGAAATGGGTATGAAAGCAATATTGGATCCTGGAAAGCTATACATTTTAGAGAAGTAGACACAATTATGAATTTAGCAAGGGGTCATTTGTGCAGATCCTTCAAGGTTTCTTCATAGAAACTAACAGTTAAATATAGGAAAAATGTAAAATTAGTTTTAAAAAAACAGCCATTTGTGTCAACGTTTTCACCTGTAACTTCTTCTAATTATGACAGCTGTTTGAAAGCAATATACTGTTACATTTGCTGGACCTTTCTGGTTGTGGGGATATCCAAACTAACAAAAGGTGACGGACTCAAATGGTAGCACCTCACTTCCAATCAGTTGCTGCCTTGTCAGGCTGTTAGTGCACAAACTCTCCAGCACCATTCACCTAGTGGTGCCTCAGTACAAAATCTGACCAATAATTTACATTGAATGGAGGTGCACTAAACATAGACGCAAAGTCCAAAAGTTGTTTTAGATACAAAAGCCACAGCCAACGCGTTTCGTTCCCTTCAAGATATAATTTCTTAACGGAACTTCTTCAGGGCTGTATTTGGAAAATAGAAAGAATATATATATATAATACAATCATTAAAACTGACGGACATACACATATATTTACAAACATTAAAAACATTTTTAGTGTCATTTTGATCAATCCGGTTGTACCAAAATGGGAAAGATATTTACAAAATGTATACATATTACTCCTTTTTCATTCCTATACACGTCCACTTATAATACATAGACATGAAATTTCCAAAAATTCATGGTTGAATTATAAAAGTGAAAGGAACTCTAATACACCAACATAGTATTCCAAGACTCCGTATTACATGATTTATATAATCTAGACAATCTATCATTACACGTCTATTTAACTAAAGATATTCTGGCTATCATCTTACCTCAAAGTGACAGCAAATTAAATGCAGGTTTTAGAGTTTCAAATTTGGCGAGTAAGTAATTTGTTCAACTTTAAATTGTAACTTATCCAGAGATCAGAAGAAATTCTAAAAGAGAAAGTGTGACATGGAGACCAAATTAGAACAATCTAAGTAAATTATGATATTTGAGAATTGAGCGGAAGAGAGGAGGTGGGTGAAGTCAAATATCTCACCAGATAGGTCGTGGATGGTCTGATTGAAGCTAAAAATGCCATTCGTCGAGGTGTACAATGTTTAGATCCAATTGGATGGTGATTTGCCCAGATTCATAATGAGAATCTGAAATAAGATCCAGAGTCAAAACTTAATATATAGAAAAAGGAAACAGAATGTTTATTATCTCATTTTTAATTACTTTTAATTCAAGGAGATGGCGGTACACTGCTTCCAGTGCATAACAGGCTCAACGGTTTCTGCCAATATTTTTAGTACAAGAGTGTATTAATTATTGTAAAAGTTATTTCTGGGGGTTTCTACTTTCAGAAGGTCCCTTGAAATGGGAATTCCACATTTAAATGA
This sequence comes from Triturus cristatus, assembly GCF_964204655.1. Taxonomy (NCBI): domain Eukaryota; kingdom Metazoa; phylum Chordata; class Amphibia; order Caudata; family Salamandridae; genus Triturus; species Triturus cristatus. The sequence goes on along the minus strand of NC_140591.1, from coordinate 1,236,777,195 downwards.
CCCCTAACACAAAGCCAATCTATAATTTTTAGAAGATAAAATAATCCAGAAATAGTGCTTGGATCTAATTTTTTAATATTATGTTGTGATCTCACCTGTACTGTTCCTTTAATTCTGTTCATATAGCAGATTTTCAAAACGTCATCTATAGTGGATGCTCAGTTTATATATCAGTATATTTATTAAAAAACACCTAGTGGGGAATATACAAAACACATTAGTGGCTTAACACCAACCAATAGATAATCTATAGTATGATTGAAAATATCTAAAACATTATTCTGAATCTGAATAATCCAAATCAAAATGTCTAGTCATTTACTTAAAGGTAAAATAACCTTTATGTTTTTATTAAAAGGGTGATAGGAAAAATGGAAAAGAACATAATAATACCCAAGTTTTATTATATTTGAGGTTGAATTGAATAGCCTTAAGTAGTCTTAGATAATCAGTTTCCATATGGATTTTTATTGACAGAGTATACACTCAACTTAATGTATCTCTAGAGTCACAGTCTCTCAAGACTAGAAACAACCACAGAGAACCCCCTAATTCTATACAGTTATTTAATTCCAGACCAATTTCTATACCTAGAATTGGATCTTGTTTAATTCTAAACTCTAAATTTATAAATTTTTAAGTAAGATTAATTACTCTCTCACATACAAAAATCACATGGAGAATGTTAAAATAATCCAGGTTACCTTATTAAGCGTTCTTCAATCACTTCCAGATTCTCCGACCGTTTTACCCAGCTTATCTCGTGTTTAAATAGTTTGTTTGAATGCTCTTAATTAGCAACACCTGGTCAGGCCCATACTTGATGATGTCATGAATATGCGTCGTTAGAGCGAATGCCTACCCGAGACTCTCAGCCTCTCGCGAATCGTAGCGCCATTTTGAAATGGCCGATTTCGTATATTCAATACGGAACATGGAAGGTATTCCATGTATTAGTTGCACATAGACGGATCTGAGTTGGATGTTTTTAGGAAAATAAAAGGAAGAGTCGAGATCGGCTCGTTATTATTTAGCGCGGGGACCACGTTGTTCGTTCTCAAAACAATTCCTTTAATAAAATGCAGAGTGGCCTACCCGAGACTGACAGCCTCTCGCGAATCGTAGCGCCATTTTGAAATGGCCGATTTCATATATTCAATACGGAACATGGAAGGTATGTTTTTAATGTTTGTAAATATATGTGTATGTCCGTCAGTTTTAATGATTGTATTATATATATATATTCTTTCTATTTTCCAAATACAGCCCTGAAGAAGTTCCGTTAAGAAATTATATCTTGAAGGGAACGAAACGCGTTGGCTGTGGCTTTTGTATCTATCTGGTTGTGGGGATATATAGGACTTGTAGGTTCACCAAGAACCCGACGAACCCAGAGCCAATAACTGAGCAGCATCTTGCAATGGTTTTTTATTATGTACCGGGTATATAGCAATTATTTTGAGAAAATGTATATATGGAAAAATCGGTATGAAAGACACCTATGCGTTTCTGAAATGGGAACAAAATATAGAGTTTAGAAACAGTAAATATTTAAACATTTCCGAAATTGGGAGTACCCATACTAGCATGGGAATTATAGGTCATTTTTCAAAATGACTTATTTTTTACACATTGTCTTTCATCATCATCAAGTCTTTATTTCGGCCACCAGGGCCATAAAAGAGTACAAGTATACATCATTACTTAGACAAATTAAAAGACAATAAAAACAGTTCATAAGCAATAAATTAAGATCATCAGGGTATTGGTCTCAATGGGAAAGACTTGAGGTAACGCATGCGAGTAAACCACATTGAAGTTAAAAATTTTGCCACCGCAAATACTATTGGAGGGGAGAGATCTGATTTCAGTATTCTAAAGGCAGGGGCATAATGTCTAAAACCCATGTTAGTGAGAAGGGGGCGGAGCCAGTAATTCCTTGCTCTGCGGTAGGCCGGGCAGAAAAATATAATGTGTAGATCCGTTTCCTCAGGGAGTGAACATGTGGGGCATTGAGCAGTGTGGTTTGAGTGTGCCCACCGAGCCGTGTAGGCCCTTAGGGGCAGTGTGTTATAACGCCATTGCATAAAGAGTTTCCTCGTTAAAGGCGGGCCCATATCATCATAAGTGAGCTCGAGATGGAAAAAATCTTTGAATCCTAAAAAATGTGCTGTTTGTGACCCCTCTCGTGCGCTCGTAATGGCCAGACTCAGATAATACTCATAATAAACTTTGGAAATGAACCTTCGGGAGACCTTAGGACAGGCCGATGCCGGATCAGACCACAATTCTGGTCTGCCAAGTGCTTCACAGATGCGTTTAATATAGCTGAGCCATGGGATTGGAATACTTTTGCACAAACGCAGAATCTCCACCAGCTCAGCTCTATATTTCACAAGATCCGGGGAAGACCAGATTTTACACCAGAAGGTCAAGGGTTTGAGACCCAGGACCTCTGAAATCGGTCTTAAACCCAGATCCAATCTTAGCGGCAAGAGTGGGGTGCTAATTGGTAAGACTGTCAGTTGTCTGAGGAAATTGTTTTCCGTGGTCTGGAGCTTCGGTCCCAAAGTATGGCCCCATAATTCAGCTCCATATGTCGCTGATGCTCTGGCTTGGGTTTTGTAAATCTGCAAGCGGGGCGCGAATGGCCTATATGTTAATCCTTTCGCCATCCTTGCAATGCCCCCCACAAGCTGGGAGAGTTTCATATTCATCTTAGTTAAGTGAGGGTCCCATGACATGGAATGATTTAATACCAACCCCAAGTATTCAAACGTATACACCCGTTCTAAACTTGATGTCCCTATAGAGGGGGGTGCTCGGGTCCTGGGGGGGGATTGAAGATCATGTATTTTGTTTTTGCGGCATTGATCTCCAATCCTCGGTCCGCACAGAAATTTTGGAAGGCAGAAATGCATCGAAAGTCAATAGGTAATAATAGTTGCTCTACAATTCTGTGTTACCTTAAGTCTCCCGATAAAAATGGTACCTCACTTGTAGGACTTGTGCCCGCAACAGGAAACGGCTCAAAACGCAACGTGGACACACTTTATTTTTACAGTGAAAACTGACCCTTTTTTTGCAAAGTGCCTAGCTGTAGATTTTGAACCATAGCTCTGCCAGCACCAAGGGAAACCTAGAAAACCTATACATTTTTTAAAACTAGACACCCAGGGGACTCCAGGATGGAGTGACTTGTCTGGCTCTCACCAGGTTCTGTTACCCAGAATCCCTTGCAAACCTCAAAATTTGTCCAAAAAAACACATTTTCTTCACATTTCTGTGTTGGAAAGTTCAGGAATCTGCGTGGATCCACAAAATTCCACCCACCCTGTGTTCCCCAAAGTCCTCCGAGAAAAATGGTACCTCACTTGTGTGGGTAGGCCTAGTGGCCACCGACAGGGAACGGCCCAAAACACAACGTGGACACACCACATTTTCACAGTGAAAACTGACCCTTTTTTTTGCAAAGTGTCTAGCTGTAGATTTTTAACCCTAGCTCTGCCGGCACATAGGGAAATCCAGCAAACCTATACATTTTTGTAAACTAGACACCTAGGGAAATCCAGGATGGGGTGACTTGTCTGGCTCGCACCAGGTTCTGTTATCCAGAATCCCTTTAAAACCTCAAAATTTGTTAAAAAAATAAATGTTCCTCACATTTCTGTGGTGGAAAGCTCTGGAATCTGTGTGGATCCACAAAATTCCACCCACACCGCATTCCCCAAAGCCTTCCGAGAAAAATGGTATGTCACTTGTGTGGGTGGGTCAAGTACCCGCGACAGGTAAGGGCCCAAAATCTATTGAGGCGACATCAAAGTTACCTATCACAAAACAACCTGGTTTTGCAAATGGGGTCTCATGGGTTTTTGGCCCCGGGCTTGGCGGCCATCTAGGGAAACCTACCAAACCCACACATTTTGGAAAACTAGACACCCAAGGGAGTCCAGCAAGGTATGGCTTGCATAGGTCCCCCAACATTTCCTTACCCAAAATCCCCTGCAAACCTCAAATTTTGTTGAAAAAATCAATTTTTTCTCACATTTCTGTGTGAGAAAGTTGTAGGATCACCGGGCTGACACAAATTTCTTACTACCCAGCGTTCCTCCAGACTCCCGATAAAAATGGTACCTCATGTGTGGGTAGGCATAGTGGCTGCAACAGGAAATGGCCCAAATCGTACTGTGGAGACTCCAAAATTACCTATAACAAAACTACCTGGTTTTGAGGGGGGGGGATCACCTGTTTTTTTGGCCCCGGGCTCGCCACCATCTAGGGATACCTACCAAACCCACACATTTCTGAAAACTAGACACCCGGGGGAGTCCAACGAGGTATGGCTTGCATGGATCCCCCAAAGTTTCCCTACCCAGAATCCTCTGCAAACCTCAAATTTAGCTGAAAAAAACACATTTTCCACATATTTTTGCGTGGAATCACCGTGCCGTCACAAATGCCCCCACCCCTGATTCAAATTGGCAAAAAAAATCCCTGTCATCTAGTGGGCTTTTTGCCCCCCTGGGGGGCAGAAAGGCTGTAGTTTTGGCAGGTGGGTGGGGGCATTGGCATGCCCGATTTGGGCAGCTCCCACCCTAATTAAAATTGCCCACAAAAAATCCCTGGTTTCTAGTGGGCTTTCTGCCCCCCAGGGGCAGATTAGGAGCTACTGCCCCATCTGCCCCCCAGGGGGGGGCAGAAAGGCTGTAATTGTGGTTGGGTGGGGGCATTGGCATGCCTGTTTTGGGCAGCCCCCACCATAATTAAATTATACAAAAAAAAAATCCCTGGCGTCTAGTGGGCTTTCGCTGTCATTGGAATGCCCGTTTTGGGCAGCCCCCACCCTTCAAAACAATTGCGCAAAAGAAAATGCCTGGCGTTTAGTGGGCTTTCTGCCCCCCCGGGGAGCAGATTGGGGGCTGCTGCCCACATCTGCCCCCTGGGGGGGGCAGAAAGGCTGTTATTGTGGCAGGGGGTGGGGGCATTGGAATGCCCATTTTGGGCAGCCCCCACCCTAAAAACAAATGCGCAAAAAAAATCCCTGGCGTTTAGTGGGCTTTCTGCCCTCCCGGGGGGGGTAGATTGGGGGCTATTGCCCCCATCTGCCCCCCAGGGGAGCAGAAAGACTGAATTATGCCAATTTTCTATGGGGGGAGTGAAGGCCCTTGCCCAAGGGGCCGCTACCCCGTCCCTGGTGTCTAGTGGGTGGATCCCTGCTTGGAGATCACCCTCCTGGAGCGATCCCCAAGCAGGGATCCACTGGGGAGGGGTACCATTGGAAAGGGGAAATTCTCCCCTTTCCAATGATACCTCTCCCATCTTTCTACGTGCTCCGGGGGCTGAGATAGCCCCCTCAGCACGTAGAAAGTGAAACTGAAATGAGGCTCATTTCAGTTTCGGTTACTGTGAAATGACGTCAGTGCGACACGCGCACTGATCGTCATTTCACAGAAACGCGAGGGGGCTCGGGAGCTGGGGAAGCTCTTCCCCAGCTCCGGAGGCTTTTGGGGAGTGAATGAAATCCCTCTGGTGCCTGCACCAGAGGGATTTCTTCTGTAATGGCCTCGGACGCGCGGGAGCCGTCCGACGCACACGAGAGCTTATGTTTCGGACGGCTCCCGCGCATCCGACGCATGGAAAGGGTTAAAAAGATCCCAACTATTAGTGAAAAAACGCCAAGTGACATAGAGAATGTGGTTGAGGAGCTCGACCTCAACCCTTACTTCCATCTAGATATGAGAGACTTATTGTCTCTATGCAAACTCAGAAACATTGTAGTGGGGCTCCTGGAGCTTTGGCAAGCAAAAGCTCCAGGAGCCCTTGGCAGGGTATGCTAAGGGACAGCATCTGAGCAAGGGGAGGACCTCCCAGTGGAGGGGATGAAGATAACTTCCAAACCCCTCTTAAATCCTAGGGAGGACAGCGTCCTCCAAGAATATAACTCACAGCGCCTAGATCCCCCACAGGAGGGTCAGGTACTTCTGAGACCATTGAAGACAGCCTCACTGAAGAGACAAACCTTTTAGTAAGGTTGTCCAAAATAATAGACCAAGAGACCAGACTCCTGGCTCTAGAAAAAGAAAGAGCAGAAATGGGCCGAGCTCCCATCAATGGTGGCAGCAACTTAATAAATAGGGACAGAGAGCAATCTTATTAACCCAAAATCCACAAAGGGATTGTTCCCAAATGTAACGAAGGTGATGACATCACCAAATGGTTCACAGCCTTTGAGAGGGCCTGTGAAATGAGAAAAGTGAAGAAGTCACAGTGGAGGGCTCTCCTTTTGGAACTGTTCACCGGTAACTGCAGGGGAAGACTCCTGACCCTTATTGGGGCAGATGCTGGGTCTTGTGACCTCATGAAGAACACTCAGAGTGAGGGCTTTGGGCTCACAACTGAGGAATATAGGATGAGATTCAGGGGGGCTCTCAAAACCCAGAGCCAGTCCTGGGTTGACTTTGTAGACTACTCAGTTAAGACACTAGATGGATGGGTAACTGTAAATAACGTGGATGATTTCAATGGACTTTACCATCTTCTTATGAAAGAATACATTTGAATTATTTGCACTACTGAAAAGTTGCATCAACATCTGGTAGACCTAGATCTAATTTCTCCCCAAGAATTGGGAAAGAAGGCAAATGGACCAAAAGAAAGGAGTTACCAAACCTCCCCAGGGGAAAGGAGGTGAGAACCCCAAAGACAAAAACCAAGAGTCTTCTACAGGGCCCCAAAACCCTGTTCAGGGGGGTGCTTCCCAGAACTCTTCCTAGACCACAAGTAAGAACAAAGGGAAAAACGTTGATCCCCTAAAGGCCTGGTGTTACAATTAACTGTAAGAAGTTGGGACACCTAACTGGAGAAGCTACTTGCCCTAACAAGAAGTCCCCTAGTCCTCCTCCAGTTAGTACTGGTATAGCCAATCTCTAGATGGGATCAACAGTGTGTCTAGGGCAAATCGGGGTTCACACTGAAGCTGTTTTAGTCACAGAAGGGGAAGTTGAGTTTGCCACTTTAGCTGTGTGGCCTCCCAACTTGAAAAGGTATTTGAGGTACCCCTGGATTATCGGGGGTAGAATATAGGCCTGAGGGATACAGGTACCAGTGTCATCATGGTGAGAAACATACTGGTTTCCCCAGAGCAATACCTGATTGGAAAGACATATCCAGTCACCAACGCTGACAGGGTTACTGCAGATCATGCCATGGCTATGGTAACATTAGGCTGGAGGGGGAGTGGGGGCTACTGGCTGAAACAGGTAGTGGTCTCTCCAAGACTTCCAGCTGCCTGTCTGCTTGGAAATTACCTGGAGACCTCAGCATGGGCTAAGGTAGAATTGAATACCCATGCAGCAATGCTGGACATCCCTGAGATTGCGTGTGTCAAGACTAGAGCACAGAGCCAAGCACAGGGTAAAAAAGGAGTGTTGGAGCCTGGAAGAATGGCCCAACCTTCCAGGAGAAAGGGCAAGTAGACTGGGGAACCAGCTTTTGTACAGGTAAAACTTAAAGACCCCTCTCCTCGGGGAGAGGACTTGTCAGCCCCACAGGGAACTGAGCCCAAGGAACTTGACCCTTACCAGGTTGAGCTCCTAGGCACAGGTGGGGCCCATTAGGGTACAGCTGTGCCTGGGACAGCAGACCTGTCCAACTCTTGAAGGCCTGAGACAGGAAGCTGCTGAACAGGAAAAGGAAGATGTTAGTGGAACCCACAGAGCCTATTTGGAGGAGGGACTCCTGCATACTGAGGCCAGAGACCCCAACCCTGGTGCCACTAGGAGAGTGGTAGTGCCTCAGATGTACAGAGTTTTTACTCACATTGGCCCATGACATCCCCCTAGCTGGGCATCTTGGCCAGACCAAAACTTGGGACCGGCATGCCAGCCATTTCTACTGGCCTCGGATGTTCCAGAAAGTAAAGGAGTTTTTCAGCTCCGATGTGACTTGCCAAGCCAGTGGAAAGACAGGTGGACACCCAAAGGCGCCCTTAATTCCACTACCAGTGGTTGGGGTTCCCTTTGAAAAGGTAGGTGTGGACATAGTGGGTCCACTTGAACCTTCCACAGCTTCAGGAAACAAGGTTATACTGGTGCTAGTGGATCATGCTACCAGGTATCCTGAAGCAATTCCCCTTAGGACTACACAGCTCCTGCAGTATCCAAAGCCCTCATTGGTGTTTTCACCAGGGTAATGTTTCCTAAGGAGGTGGTGTCAGAGAGAGGCTCTAACGTCATGCTTGCACACCTCAAACACATGTGGAAAGAGAGTGGAGTGTAGTATAAGTTTACTACACCCTATCATCCACAAACCAATGGTCTTGTTGAAAGGTTCAACAAGACATTGAAAGGCATGATCATGGGACTCCCTCAAAAACTCAAAAGGAGATTGGATGTCCTTTTGCTATGCTTGCTTTCCACCTACAGAGAGGTGCCTCAGAAGGGAGTAGGGTTTTCCCCCTTTGAATGTATGTTTGCCCATTCTGTTAGGGGACTACTCTGTCTTGTTAAAGAGGGTTGGGAGAAGGGTCTCCAAGAACCAAAACAAAATATTGTGGACTATGTACTAGGCCTATGCTCCAGAATGGCAGAGTACATGGAAAGAGCTTCCAAGAATCTTGAGGCCAGCCAGGAGCTCCAGAAGCACTGGTGTGACCAAAAAGCTGCACTGGTGTAATTCCAACCTGGGCAAAAGGTGTGGGTTTTAGAGCCTGTGGCACCAAGGGCCCTTCAGGACAAATGGAGTGGACCTTAACCCATCTTAGATTAAAAAAAAAGTGAGGTCACACACTTGGTGGACCTGGGCATAAGTAAGACATCCAAAAGGGTGTTTCGTGTGAATCACATAAAACTTTTCCATAACAGGGCTGACATAACCATGCTGATGCTTACTGATGAGGATCAGGAGACAGAGAGTAAACCTCTCCCTGATCTCCTCTCTTGCAGCCACAAATATAAAGATGGGTCAGTAGATGGATTTGTCTATTCAGACACCCTCACTGCCCAACAAGAGGATGGCTGTAGTCAAGACTTACAGCTGTATGCTGGGCTCTTCTCCTGAACCCCTGATCAGACACACTGGTGTACCCATGATGTGGACACTGGAGATGGTGTACCTGTCAAAACAAAAAAATCTATCGGCAGTCTGACCAAGTTAAGGAGAGCATCAAAGCTGAAATCAGCAAGATGCTGGAGTTAGGGGTTATTGAACCCTCTGAGAGCCCCTGAGCTAGCCCAGTGGTCTTAGTCCCCAAACCCCATCCCCAGGGTGGAAAGAGAGAGATGAGGTTTTGTGTGGATTACAGAGGTCGCAGCACAGTTGTTTACTTGGGCAACCATGTTGGTGGAGGCAAAGTGCAACCCTTTCAACCCAAGATCCAGGCTATTCTGGACTGGGAGGCTCCAACAACCCAGCACATATTTTGCCACACTTAGAGGCCACGTACTTTATTACACACACACTGTCCTTGCAGGCTGATTGTTTTGGTGCAGGGAAAAGTGAAGAGTCGACATGGCACACAGGTCATGGCACACATACCTGTGTGCCATGCCTACAATCCACTGCCCACTGCCTGTAGGTAAGACACCCTCTAGCTGGGTGCACTATACCACTGATGAGGGTACAGGTGCATAAGCTCTGTACCCCTACAGTGTCTAAGTCCATTCTTTGACATTGTAAGTGCAGTAAAAGCCATAAAGAGTATATGGTCTGGGAGTTTGTCATTACGAACTCCACAGCACCATAAAGGCTTTACTGAATACTGCGAAGTTTGGTATCAAACCTCTCAGCCCATTAAACCCACACTGATGTCAGTGTGGTATTTAAAGCCAAATTCACTCTGAGGGCATCTTAGAGATGCCCCCTGAAAAACGACCTAACTCTAGTGTCCTGGCTGAGTGGCTGCTTGCCAGCTACCACCCCCAGACATGTTTCTGTACCTCTGGGTTGACAGCCTCCCGCTCTCGGGGTCCTGAAAAAAGCACATCCTGGGCAGAGGTTCCAACCCTCCTGCCCCAGGATGGGCAGGGTCCACGAAAGGGGAAGCTTCAAAGGCTTGCCACCTTTGCGAGCTGACCCTGCCATTTGCTGCTCCCAGCTACTGGCCCCCACCGGTTCTAACCTCCACTTTGGGAGGGAGAATCAGCAGGAAAACTAAGATAGGAGGAGAGGTGTGCCCACCTTTGCCAACTCCACCCCTCTGGTGGAGGAGGCGACGCGAAACACAACTCTCACTCCCCACCATCTTGAAGATGGGGGACCGAGCCAACCAGAGAGAAGCTAATGTCCCCCTCCCACTGGAGGGTGGCATAATGGGGGGTGTACCCACCCAAAAGAAAGGACCCATTGGTCCCAACCTGTACCTACCTGAAACGCCTCTAAATTTATTATTTATGGGCAACCCCGAACCTTGCCTCCTCAGACAAGCAAGAAGAAGAAGAAAGACTGAAGAGCCATGCTGAAGGAGGAAGAGTAGGACACCAACTGCCTTGGCCCCAGCTCAACCGGCAGGTCCCGACATCGACCTGCTCCAGTGGAATCCCGGCGTGCCCTGCAGCCAGCAGCCCCCAGAACCCAGATGACCTGCCCTGCTTTTCCGTGTCTCCTGTGAGCACTGGACTTTCTCAAGAACCAGACTCTGACTCCGGCCGAATACGCGAGTATGCACCATTCTGCACCGGACGGAGTTTGAGTGGCCCCACACCACAAGGAGGTCTCCCCAGCAAAACTGACGTGGGATCTGGTGACCCCTGACCTACCTCAAGCCTCCAGACGACACCCGCAGCCTCTACCTGGAGGGTCCCCCGACCGGAGCTGGTCAGGAAACCTGATGACTAAAGACGCCCCTGCACCCTACGCCCCACGGCCTTGAGTGGCCCAACCGACCATGTCCAGGCAACCCCCTGCATCTCAACTTACCCCTGCAGCCAGTGGTCGCCTCCAGGAAGCCTCCCTGCCTGAACGTGCACTGTTTGTTCTGACCGGGGATCTCCCATTGAAACCAACAGGGCACCAGACGCCAAAACAGCACCCTGCACCCGGCTGCACCTGTGCCACTGCGGGTGCACCTTGTGTGCTAACCTGGATCACCCTTTTCCCTGAGCTTAACCCTAGCAGTCTTGCTCCCTTAACCCAGTGGCTTGCCCAAGAGCAGCCACCAACCGATGACTCCCTAGCCCCATAGGCTAAAATAGGACCTCAGCGCTCTGCACCCGGCCGCCCTATTGATGCTGAGGGTGCTTTTTGAGTGCATCCTTGACCCTGGGGGAACCCTGGTTCTAACCCCAGAAACTCAACCCTAAAGACTGAGTACTTACCTGCAAACCAATAACCTCATTTTTCTCCATAGTATTGCATTGACTGTTTTCCTCTGAAAAAGTGTTGAGTTGTGTTTGTATGAAAACATAAGCAACTGTGTTTCGATGCAAAACTGTTTTACTTACCTTTATTTAGGAAATGTCCCAGTGTGATATGTAGGCATATCACACTGAGTAGAATAAGTAAGCTAAAAAGTACTCTCAAGAGTAATCTGAGAAGTAATCACAAAGTAATTACAAATATCTATTGCCTTGAAATATTTTACAAACCTGTAACCAAATCAATTTCATCCAGCTTGCTTGTTCACCCAGCTTGCTTGTTTTGAACAACCTGTTTTGAAAAGTACAATTTTACTTACCAGTACCAAGTCCTTTTTGGTTCTAAAAATAAAATATAACTAAAGAAATATTTTAGATACAAACAATTGGTCTGAGTTCAGTCTTTGAGTGTGTGACATCATTTCTTGCCTGAGTGTGTACAATATATTCTTAACGCTACCCTCTGATAAAGCCTTACTGCTCCCCCACAATACATAGAAGTGAAGATGGACAGTGGAGCAAGGACAGAGTAGAGTTGCAAGGGTGGCAGCTGTGGATAGCAGGCCTCATCACCTCCTTGAATTAATGAACACTGGTCAAAGCAGCAGCAATGCACAGGTGGCTTCTGCAGACAGGGATAGGCATTGCATTTGTGTTTCCAAACTTATATTATATTGAGGATCGCTTTGGGAAATGGTAAGTATGGATATAACAAAACATTGGAAGTGCGAAACATAGGTATTGCCAGCAGTAAGGGATCTCTATTACTGGGGTGTGAGCTTAGTATGAGGGAAGCTTGCTTGTCTGATTCTGGCCTTGAACTTTTTAGTTGCTTTAAGGCCGAAATTGGCAATTGAACTGTAGAAAGTAACTGCTGGCAGAATGTATTGTACACAAATTCAAGTTTTCTACTGTGATCTTAATTGTTCTTAAGGCAGTGCATACTTATATTTGTGTGCAGTTATGTCTAGGTGAAAATAACGTGCACTGTGCTACTGCTCTACACGTTACTATGAAATGCAAAGTTTTCCATGACAGGCAGTGTGCTGTACAATCTTTCATTTGAATCTGTTTTGTTTCAAAATTTTCTTCGTGGGGGTTGATTGAGATAGCCCAGCACACCTCTTTTTCAATTTGGCTCGCTCGCAGAGCTCACACATTTTCATCAGGTCTACACTTTCCGCCTCACCATATTTAAAATACACCAGCCGCCACTGACAGCATTTCTCCTGGAGTATGAACACATTTCTGCCATTCATCCAAGTTTTTCATTTGCATTGGGCACACCAGAAAGTCAAGGTAATCACTGCATTTTGGATAGGTTTGTAATCACCACCTCAGCACGGTGTTTGCATATTTTAGTAAATATTCTAAAAATAGGTTTAAGAGCTTGATTTGACTTAGTCATATGTGGAAAGACAATGAGAAGTGCGTTCACCAAATTCTCGCTTACTCCAGCAATCAGCATTGACACATACACAGTACCCCAGGATTGTGATTATAGGGCACTTATTTTGCTCTTCTCTTATTATGTGGGCTGCTCAGTGTGGTGAACCAGGCATGTAAAGTGCAAAGATCAACTTGTAATGAAACGGCCTGGGAGAGGCTACAATTAATGCATTTGCAGGGACGGCAGCTGTGTTTACATCACTATCAGCACACATAGGATGGGAATTGAACTAGAGGGAGTCAGAAATTGTTCATATTTCCAACCACTACAGTAATAATATGTTTCTAAATGACCACGGTTTAATAACAGGGCCTTTTCGTGCTATAATTTTCTTTGCAAAAGAGAGAGACAGAGAACAAGTGTGTGTATTCAGGCTAAAAGGCTTCAGCCCCCTCATCCCTGTAATTAATCCGTGGTCATTTAAAAACATGTTATTATTATTGTAGTGGTTGCAAATATGAACAATTTCCGGCTCCCTCTAGCTCAATTGTCATCCTACGTATGGGGACCGTGACCCCGAGTGCACTGGGGCATTGTCAGGTGGCAGGGCCAGAGATGTGGCTAAAAAGAACAAAATAAGCTGCAACTATTTTATTGGTTTTCCACCTATAAGTAAATGCATATAAATATAACCTACACACCTTAAATGAAAAATAAATGAAAGCTCAGATGGTTAATGCAATCACTGCAGATGTCTGTGTGTAGCTAGACAATCCCAGAACTGAATACTGGCTGGTGCACGTATGCTTATAGAGCAACAGTTTCCCAGCCTGCAACTGAAAACACTGTGAATATACGAGTCATTAAAAAAAAAATTATTACACACGATAGGATATAGATTGCTGCAAAACATACAAACAGATTAAGGGTGGTAAATTAGTAAAATATGATGCAACGCAGCACAGCAACTAAAAGTTGTAGTGCTCTTTTGCCATTAAAGGGAGAGTGAAAAACAGTACTATATACACAAAGACATGGCACTGTGTTTCTCTCCCCCGTACTAGCACACTCTAGGGTGCCAGAAGCCAACCCACACACCCTTGCACCATAGTGCAAGGGTGTATGTGTGCTCCGTCAAGCATAGGTTTTGTCCTGGAAAGGTGGCCTTCCAGTCCAAAAACTATGCTTTAATAGTTTTCCCACTTTGCATGTGTGCTGTACAATGTAGCATATATAAAAAGTTTGAAATGTATAGAGCAATTAAAACATTTCTCCTTTGCTAAGCCTTCATTGAGGAGGCGTAAGGTTTTGGTGCAAATACCTCTCTACACACAGATCAAAATGCTGATTTGTGCACCAATTCACCAGAAAAAGCCAAAGGAAATAATCAAGCTGAGAAACATAAATGCAGTAATCAGCATGGTAAACACTGAATCCGTGTGTAAGGCTTCATTCTTAGATGGGGAACTCAAGAGAAGTTAATTATGTTACCCATTAAATATCATACAATAGGGTAGCAGTAATTACATTGTGCACTAATTATCACCTGAATTCTACATAATTTTGAACCATGGCCTTAGTCTCCAAATCAGTCTTTCTGCTTCTATCATGATGATATCTAGACACAGTTCATAGCTTACAATATATTAATCATAATTTGGGACCCCACCTAGTTTTCTTATTTTTCTACCTGCCGTATAACCTCAGAGACTCTAATAAATCTGAACTTCTGCCTTTGCTCCAACAATACAATACATATTAGAAGGTGGTGGTGGTGGTATCGGTGGTGGTGGTGGTACCCATCTGTTCTGTTCCTTTTCTTGCAGTTACCAACTTCATCTTTTCTTTTGCACTATGGTAGTATTGAACAAGTTCTATAACTTCGGTAACACTCCTTCTGGTGGACACTCTATCTAACCGCACATTTCTCACCTTGTGACTATCATTAGGTTGCCGACTGGATAGGGAAAACTCACGGCACTGCTTTGGTGCTCTGGTAGGTGGCACTATACAAATACCCCCAAAAACCATTCATCAATCCAACTCATTACAAATATACCACATTCTTATTCTTGGCTGACATCAGCTGAGCTCCTTCTGTGAAATGCTGAAGTTTGAACTTTGCATGCTGGACTTTGAGAAGTAATGTTCTCAGCGGGACTAACATGGACCCTGTATCCATCCCAAACTCCATAGCAGTCAGCCTAAACTTGTGACTTTGGCCCAGTCTAGTGTGACCAGAAACCCACAGTTAGCGCTTCCTGCTTCTTAGTGCTAATTTTACTTAAACATTTAAAACTGCATATCTCAGGTTCTACTGACTGTAATATTTGGTCATTTTGGTCTCAATTTATTTATGAAATTTTCGTTTATTTTTCTAAATTGGTATGGCATATCTCTTGTGTTATGTTTTCACTTTATCACTGTTTGTATGCGGCATAAATACTTATTAGGGACATACCAATTTTACCATGCTAGGAAAGGAGAGCACAAGCATGTTACCACTGGTTAGCAGAGGTAAAGTGCACAGAGTCTGACAGAAACAAAAACGGATTCGGCAAAAATGGGATAGTGAAGGCAAAAATCTGGAAAAGTACCATACAAAAGCTGTCCATTTCCAACATGGAGGAAGAGTAATTGTTTATTTCGGGATTTGAAGTTCAACATTCAGCATTAAAGAAGCTTGATGCAGAAGTGTTCTATTCCCCATGAGCTATCTATCACCTATGCACATTGATCTGCGGTTTCACCAGCAGAAGCTGCTTCAAAGCCATTCGTCACTGGTTGAACTCCGCATTTGTTAGCAGTTTGTCAAGTACATTGCCGTTGTGCCTTACAAATGGCTGGTGCGGGGCAAAGGTTCTGCCACCATATCGCTCACAATATTGCAAACATGCACACTGATGGCTAATAACGCATCATTGAGGACGGACTCCCAGAAGAAAGGAGACTTCAAATCCACTGGTCGCTATTTAGATCTGCCCTTGTGTGCTTTAAGTCAATTTCTAGAGTTAAAAAATTAACACTGCTTATACCACACCTTTGAAACATGTTCATTTAATATCTCCTGATCCGGAGCCTACACCTGTTTGCATGGTGTGCACTTACTTCAAGTCAGAACTCAATAAAAGACAACTTTCCACAGTTTTTAAACAAAACATTTGATCCAACACTTTCTACGATCCCCAAGAAAGGAAAGAGTTGACTGTACTACAGACTTATCTTCAGGTTGTTCTGTTTCTCCTTGAGTATCATGCACTAGTTCTTATTATTATTATTGAGATTTCCCAGTGCTAGGTAACCGGAAAGACAGCCTAGAGACATACATCTTAAAATGGCCACGTTTTCAGATCCTTGAGGAAGGTGGTTAGAGAAGTACAGCTTCTCAGAGACTGCGGATGGGTGTTCCAAAGCTTTGGACCAAGGAAAGAAAAGGAACGACATCCCATCCGAGAATGTTTGATTCTGGGGCTATGTAGAGTGGCCAACTACTCAAGCGCAATCCATGAGAGGGATGTTATGGAGATACCAATTTTTGCAGGTATCGTGGTCCAGACCAAGAGCAGATTTTGTGCATATAGCAGAGCAACTTAAACTGGATGCATGTGTCTACCACAAGCCAGTGTAGGTTGTGAAGTAAGTCAGACACTAAGGCATGTTTGGGCAGTTGGAACAGAAGTATGGCAGCATAATTTTTGACTTGATCATGGTCTTGTCTGTCATGAGATCTCCACCTCTATTGGGCGTTTCACCATTCATTCATTATTCTAATGAACTGAACAATCACCAACCTTGCTTGATGGCGGAATTATCTCGTGCTCAGCATATTTAGAGAGTCCTCCCAGTTTAAAACCAATGTTACTACAGGCTCCAGAAGTTCACTTTCTTCATTGATTCTCAGCCCATATATTTGTATGCCCATATCTTTAAATTAAACATAGGCTTCACAAAGTAAAAGCATCGCAAAAAAATTGGGTTTGACAAGTTTTATGACTATTGCTTTACTATGGCAAAAAGAAATCAAGACTTTGTCCTAAAATAGATTTCAAAACAATTTGCCAGCTGCAAACAAACTGACTTTTTGTATTAATAAAAACATCAACTCTGCGGTTATTAGTGCTGATAACAGAGAGGCTGGCATGCTATCAAATTTAACTCGGGGATTACATCCACTGGCTACGAATTTGACTCCTTTGCCAATTGCAATTGAAACAACTTACCAAGATATAGACATTTGCTTATGGAGTGACTGCAAACCTACTTAGCTTAACTGTAGTAAGCAATTATGAAACGTGAGAGACAGTATAAAGTAAAAAAGAAAAGTAGTATTGCATTACATCAGAATCCCCACACTGATGAGCAAGCTATAAAAGCCAATACTTCAGAGACTTAGCTACTCTTGCTTCAAACAAACTTTGTGTTGACCCTGGGAGTTCTGTTGGAAGCAAACGTATTTTTCACAAATAAGAAAAGGTTATGATGAATTTGTGCAATTTAAGATGGGTTAGTAAATATCTCGTTACACACGACTACTACCTCTAGTTTGACCAATGTCTTAAGGACAATGGTTCACAAAAACAATAGCTTTCTACTAGTAATGTTGATTTACCATTAAAGGAGCCTCATCAGATAGTTGTATGGCCCTTAGCCATGGCAGGCAGGGACAGGCGGCACAGCTTCACTCATCGAGCCCCGCCCACCAGAGACACACTCCGTTCCTCTGCAGCTTCTCGGTCCTGCTGCGAGGACGAGGCATGAAAATAGAAGCGCTCACCATGCGCTTCTGGGAGGCCCTCTCCGGACCTTGACTCCGGGCCTACGGCAGTGTGGCGGAGAGTGCCCTCCCATGCTAGAAGATACAGGGAGCGCTAAAAGGCATCCCCAAGTGCTGTTTTCCCCAAAACAAAGAAGCAGTATTCCTAGCCCGCACAGGGCATCTTAGATGGAAATGAAATGCACAAAAGCAAGCTCTTGGGCAGTACAGCATTCCAGAGCTTTTAGTGAGAAAGTGCATGGAAACGTTGATGTCCCTGAGTTTCATGGAACAGGAAGCCAACGCACACAGGCCCTTGGAGATCCTTCTTCAAGTAGGTTCATAGCAAAGTTCCAGTCTTTGTCCTTTCCTTGGCAGAAACGACAACTGCAGGTCAACCCCACACAGCACACAGAAAAAAGGGCAGTAGTCCTCCTTACAGCTGTTCAGCTCTTCTCCTTGGCAAAGGTTCCCCTTGAGTCCAGAAGTGATCTAAAGTCCTGGGGTTTTAGCTGTAATACTTATACCCAAAAATGTATTTGTTCTCTTTGTGGCACAGGTCTCTGAACCCAGTCCAAACCAATCCTGTTCTCCCTGGCGCAGCATGACCACAGGGGGCAGAGACAGCATTGTGAAAAAGGACACCCAGCCTAATCAGGTGCAAAGAAAAATCCTCCCACCGCTATAAATAGAGACCAGGCATATTCAGCCCTTCAATGAGTCACCCAGGCAAGGCAAGGCACACCCGACCCCCCCAGTGACTGTCTAGAGTGAATGCACATCTCAGCTCAACCTGTCATTCACACACCAGACGTTGAATACACAAACAGCCAGAGGCACACAGAATGGTAAAGTAAAAAAAAGCCCACTTTCTTGTATTGTCACTTCCTAAAAGTGGCATTTTCAAATACAGGATTTAAAAAACACCTTTACCAAAAGGTGCGTTAATAAAATTTAAGTTCAGAGAGTCTAAACTTGATTTTCCTATCTTTTCCCTATTGCAAGTTACATATATAAAAATGTTACAGTGCAACCCCAATGATAAGCCTATAAGACAGATAGCTTTTCAACAGTGAAAAATGAAATACACAGTATTTCACTATCAGGACATGTCACACACACTGGTACATGTCCTACCTTTCACATACACTGCACACTGTCCATGGGGGTACCTTGGGCCTACCTTAGGGGTGCCTTACATGTAAGGAAAGGGAAGGTTTGAGCCTGCACTTGCCAGGACAACAATGCGTTTTACAACTGCGCATGCAGACACTACAGTGGTATATCTGAGACACATTTACAGGGCTACTCATGTGGGTGGCACAACCAGTGCTGCAAGCCCACTAGTAGCATTTGAATTCCAGGCCCTGGCACACACGATGCACTTTACTAGGGACTTACCAGTAAATCAAATATGCCAATCATGGATAACCAATCATTGTCACACAATTTATACAGAGAGCATATGCACTTTAGCTCTGATCAGCAGTGGTAAAGTGCCCAGAATCCTAAGCCAACGAAACAGGGTCAGAAAAATAGGAGGCAAAAGGCAAAAGGTTTGGGGATAAATCTGTCAAAAGTGCAGGTCTAACACCCTGCTACAGCATTGAAATGTTACACTGTGTACACTGAGTCCTGAGACACAGGAAGACATCCAAATATATGACATCCAGATGGCACTGACGGGGTGTGGCTAAGCCAGCAATGGAGTCGGGCGTGCTGGTGTAGAGCTCTGCCGTAGGCTCCCCTCCCTGGCCACAAGGCTCCGACTACTTGCCTCCGTAAGGGACCACCAACACACATGAATGCCCTGGGAACTGTCCCGATGCCTTGATGAAGTCGGGGACCACGGCGAACGTGAGGAGCTGCGACGAACCGCTACAATCCTGAAGCCGCCTAGAGGGTCTCCATTGTCTCGGGAGACGCCGGCTACGCAGCGCTGGGGACTGGTCCCGCCCACTAGGCCTGGACCCGTGGCGCAGTTACTGGCCAACACGCAAGTTGCTTCTACCGTGGCCGGGACAAGCTGGCGCTACATCACTGCTAGCAGCGGAGATCGTCTGTGAGGCGGCGCTGCCCTGACGCGCTCTCCTCTTCCCCTGTGAAGTGCCGGTGGCCTCGGAGACACGCTTCGGCCGCCGAGCCCCGGCCCGGTGTCCCTGCTGTTCATGGCCCGAGGCCACGTCACATGGCTGTCTAACTCCCTCTCCCCTCCTGCTGAGACCTGTATTGCCAGACCACTGCTGCAGCTATGCAGTGCTGCAGTGAGTGAAACCAGCGAAAATAAGCGTGAGCCTGAGGTGATGTAAATATGGCGCAAGGAGGTGGTGGCTTATTGCAGCCAAGTCCGTCCCCCCGCTAACGACTTCGCCAGGCCGCCGCTTCCCACCCAACGCGATCCTGTCTGCCCCAGCTTCCGCCAGCCCTGCACTGTGCTGCGTTGGAGATTCTCTCTACATCATCCCAACTGAGGCCTACTATGGAACATTGTGCAGGAGGCATGGGAGACAGCGGTAGGTGCAGGAAGACATGCAGTACGGGAGCGTAGGAGTTGGGTTACATGGGGCGTCTGGTGGATACTGATGCACAGCCCTACATCCTAAGAGTCCCTACCTGAAGGGAGTATACCGCACTTTCGGGACCCCGGGGGGAGCTGATGGTGGCGACCTCCACTTGCATGCCCCACCCATCAAGCCGACACTACTGCCTACAAAGGTGAAAGTGAACGCAATACAGCAGTGGTGCCTCACCTGCCCCCTGACCCACTCTGAGTGAACACCCAGTGGCCCATGTCGTGAGGGGGACGCACGAGGACCAGTGTTGGGGGCATGCCAGCCCCTCCCCCGCACAATCGAGCCCAAGCAGACAAAATGGCAGGCACAGAAGCAACTGACCCGATGTCCCACAAGTTGGATGCGGTACTGGGAGTAGTGGAAAAGCTTGGGGAAACCATGAACCAGATCCGTATCTCTCTGGAAGGTAAAATAGACAAAGTGGCCGTTAACCTCACTCTGCTCCATACGGACCACCGTAAACTTGCAGACCGAACCGCCGCTACTGAAAACGAAATTTCTGAAGTCTCCCCACGAGTGACCATGGCGGAAAAGCACATCCAGGGCCTTCTCAACTGTGTGGAGTTCTTAGAGGACAGGGCCGAGGACGCTGAAGGCCGGGCTTGGCGCAATAACATCCGCGTGGTGGGCCTGCCGGAGGGGACGGAAGGAAAGGATGCGGTGGCCTACACCGAACATTGGCTTCGCACGCTACTGCCAGTGGAGGCTCTCTCTCCGCATTTTGTCGTTGAGCAGGCACATGGAGTACCAGCCAGGCCCCTCCCAGAGGGCTCCAATCCAAGGCCGCTCCTAATCCGCCTGTTGAACTACATGGACAGAGATGCTGTACTTCAAGAAACCAGGAAGTTGCAGGATGTACAAATAGACAATCAGAAAATCATGTTCTTCCCGGACTACACATTGCAGGTCCAGAAACAACGATATTCCTACATGGCAGTAAAGCGGCAACTCAGGCAAAACAATCCTAAGTATTTGTTACTATTTCCGGTGAAGCTGAGGGTGATCGCAAACGGCAAGACCCATTTTTTCACTACCCCGGAGGGGGCACAGGACTGGCTCGACACCTACGACTCCGCAGGGAGTAGGGCCTCCACCACTGGACAGAGAGAGTTGGACCCGGAAGTTTCACCACGCTGCCGCCGTAGGGGGAGGAAGAAAACACAGGCCCTGGCCTCCCAGTCCCTTGGTCCGGCTCCAGAGCTAATACTAAGCGGCCAGCTCCAGAGCTGATACTAAGTGGCCAACTCCAGGCCCTACAAGCAGTGGCGGTAATCAGCGGGACATAGGACGAAGAGACGAACTCGACTTCTGACCAGCAAGGTCCGCCAAGTGAGGACAAACTTTCGGACAGTTTCCTTGCATCACAAGACTCCTGTGATCTGCCCCAGGTCACTCCACAGACCTTTAATGACATTGTTTAATCTCCTGTTTTTTCCACCTCTTCTTTTGCTGATCACTGCAACACCCTACACGCAAGTATAATGGACATGTGCTCATGCTGCATGGTACTCCCTTTGCTTCCACTGTTACAGCTGCATATTAATTAGTGTCAAGGCCCTTATTGTAGGTGGGAGGCGGGAAACAGGATAGTAGTCAGGTCCTGGTGCAAATAGGCGGTGAGCCCTTATGGCCTCCCTCTTCATGGGAACTTTCCGCATGTCATTTAGACGTTGGCCCTCTCCCCGCACACCTGGCCAGTGGTTGGGGGAGCTATTAGTGACGAGCTCCCACTTACTGATGCCTCGTAGATTGCTGTGCGCGATAGTCCCCCCTAGCTGTTAGCTGCATGCTGCTTTTGCTCTATGTTTGGACGGTTGCCTGTTGCACACTCGTCCTTTTGGTATTTATCTTTATTTATGGTTCACATGATTTTTACGCCATCATTTGTGCACTGTGTTATAGAAGTCAGGATATCGACTCTAAGGAGGTACAGACTCTGTCATCACCTTTTCACATAACATTATGGCACCAGTTAAGATAATCACTTGGAATGTGAGAGGCATACACAGCATATCGCGCCGGTATCTCATTTACACATATTTGAAACGTCATCACATACAAATAGCTCTCCTCCAAGAGACACACTTGCCTAAATCAGAAGTGACACGATTACACAGGAGATGGGGGGGACAACTATACGCTACAGGCTTCTCAGCATATGCACATGGGGTTTTGATATGGTAAGGCCAGGGACTCCCTTCCGGGTGGTGGATTCCTTAATAGATACGGAGGGCAGATACGTCATGGTAAAGGGTGTACCAGACGGAAGGCTGGTGATTATTGCATCACTATACGCACCTAATTCCGATCAGGCTGCTTTTCTGGAAATGCTGTCTCACAAAATGGCCGCATGGCATGATACTCCAATGGTGCTCGGCGGTGATTACAACAGCATTTTAGACGTCTCACTGGACCGCTCCTTTCCCCCCCTGCCTGGCACGGCTACACACTCTGCCATGAAAGCATTAAAATACTGGGCGACACAGTGGCACTTAACCGACGCTTGGAGACATAGGAACCCGTAAGACAAAGTGTATTCCTATTATTCGGGCACGCATGGTCTTCATGTACGCTTGGACCATTTTATGGTATCCAGAGATCTCCTGCCACGTATTCCCAGGTCGTACTACATGGGGTGGACACATTTAGACCATAACCCGCATGTGCTGGAGCTAGAGTGGGAGAACGAAGTGCCGCCTGTCCCGGTCTGGCGCCTTCAGCCAGATGCTTTGCTGGACGTGCCTTTTCGTGATTTGTTAGCTGCTACCATAGCACAATACTTTGATGAAAATATAGGCACAGCCTCGTCATCACTGAAGGAGTGGGACGTCCTTAATGTAGTTGTGAGGGGGCATTGTCTGGGAAAACAAGCGGGCATTCGAGTGCAACTAGAGAAAGATCTTACCACGGTAGAGAGACAGCTGGCATCTGGTGAGCAGGAGGCGGCTGAGGGGCCCCCGGGACAACTTGCATGACATAGGGAGCAACACGCTTGATTGCTAGAACGGCTGCGCTGCCTTAATTATGCAGCGCACTCGGTGCAGACGCAACACATGGGGGACAAAGTGAGGAAACTGCTCACGTGGCTGATTCGTCAGGATGAGTCGTCGACCCCCGTGGCTTCAGTACGGACGACGCGGGGTGTCACAGCATACACACAGTGGGACATACATTGCAAGTTTGTGACGCATTATCGAGACTTATATAAATCCCACACGCAGGCCACCCCTATGGAGGTGCAATTTTGGCTTAAGGAGATCACCTTACCGCATCCCACATGGGCCCAGAAAGCGGAACTAAATGACCCCATCATTCTAGAGGAGGTCCGGGACTGCATATTATCGTTGTCAAATAGGAAATCACCGGGACCGGAGG
Organism: Triturus cristatus; assembly: GCF_964204655.1. Lineage (NCBI taxonomy): Eukaryota > Metazoa > Chordata > Amphibia > Caudata > Salamandridae > Triturus > Triturus cristatus. Next base: position 1,236,753,753 of record NC_140591.1, on the reverse strand, counting down.
GTCTGTCGACAGAATTTTATAAGGCCCACAGCTGCTAAAAGTGTATGAGACAGCGGTAGATGACTCCACACATACTAACACGCAAAATGAAGCGCTGCTGAGCTCTCTCCTCAAGCCTGGTAGGAACCCTGAATTCCTGGGCTCCTATTGCCCACTAGCCCTCCTGAACACTGACTACAAGATCTTTGCAGCGATTCTTGCTAAGCGTCTGTCGCCATTGGTAAAGGCACTGGTGCACCCGGACCAGAATGGTTTCGTCCCTTCCAGAAGCACCTCACTTAATATACGCAGGCTCTTCCGGGTGCAGGAATATGCACTACACAGATGGCCACACTCAGGCTGCCTAGTACTAGACTTAGAGAAGGCCTTTGAATCTCTGGAGTGGCCCTATCTGTCGGCGGTACTACACAAGTATGATCTGGGGGACCATTACATAAGCATGATACAACTGCTCTACCAACGACCCATTGTTTGGGTCAGAACTGGTTGACTCATTTCGGATCCCATCCGAGTGAGACGAGGGACGCGCCAGGGTTTCCCCCTGTCCCGCTGCTCTTCTCCCTAGCTATGGAACCGCTGGAGATGTTACTCCGTAGAGATAGGGAAGAATAGGGCATCCAGTTAGGAGATGGAATACATGCCTTCTCTTTATACGCAGATGAGCTGCTACCGTACGTGCATGATGTACACAACATTCCCGCGTTCATAGTGGACACGCTCGGGACCTTTGAGACGATGTCTGGTCTTCGGGTCAACTGGGCCAAGTCGGGAATTTATTCCTTTAGCGAGATTATGGCTGAAACGGAGGTGATCCTCAATGGCTCCACTCCCACGTGATACCCTGCTACGTTCCGCTATCTTGGCGTTTTCGTATACCGATCGCCCGTTGATATATTTGACGGCAACCTAACCAGAGCTATTTCGGCTGCTAGGGCCCAGGTGCGATTTTGGAAATCGCTCCCGCTGAACGTCATGAGCTGCTTTACTTTGATAAAGATGATTATCCTTCCTAAGTTATTATACTATTTTTTGAACCTCCCGATATATGTTCCAACCAGGGTCTTCCGAGAACTGGAGAGTATGTTCCGTGACTTAATCTGAAACAATGTCAGGCCCTAGGTCGCATTGTGTAAGCTCTATGCCCCTATCAGCCAGGGAAGGCTGGCCGTCCCTAACATGGAGTTATATTATTTGGCGGCCCAGTTACAATGGGTGACGAAGTGGTTGAGCAGCAGGAGTCTGGAGGACACGGCGATCCTGCAACAGCCCTGGACCCAATCCCAGATCTACCATCTGTTCCACTCCATTGCCAAGCCTCCATGCCCATCCCAAATACACCTAGAACTGGCGCACAAATGCTACAAAAGGAGCCTGCACCTCACCAGAGAAGTAACCCCGTATGCCCCGATATTGCCACTCACGGGGACACCTAGAGGAAGAGCAGGCACCTCCGAGGAGGTCCTTACACACTGGCATACAGCCGGCATAGACACGCTAGGCGTTCTATATGTAGACGGTTCTCTGCTCTCATTTGGGACGCTGGCAGAAGACTATGGCTTGCCGGCAGGACAGTTTCTTTTACACACCTCTCTCACAAGGGCCCTTTCGGCCACCTGGGGGGACATGTCGGCTTAACCGGCCACACACCTGCTGTTGCAGTACTTGCACGTAATGGGTGAGGGTTCACACATAGTGCACTGGCTGGTGACAGCTCTACTTACGCATACACAGAAACCCATGCTAAGTCTCCGCACACGTTGGGAAACCGATAGAGGTCAGCCGTGGACAGAGAAGGAATGGAGTGCTATCCTAGCCAGCTCCTCATCCATACCGAGAAGTTCCAAATTTAAGCTTATACAAAACTATATTATACAGAGAGTGTACCTCTTGCCTGACAACATAAACAGGCATTTTAACATTACCACTTCTGCATGTCCGCGCTGTCAACAGCTCAACGCGAACCTGTTACACATGCTCTGGTCCTGCACCTCCCTACAACTCTACTGGCAAGCAGTAACCACGGCACTTGACACTTGCACTGATACACCCCTGCCGCATACGTGGGAAGTCTGCATACTGGGACTATACGCCAGGTCCAAGAAGAATAGGGTTACATCCCGATTTCGAGATCTGGGCCTGATAGTGGTGAAGCGATTGATCACGAAGAGGTGGAAACACAATGCCCCCCCAAAAATAGTCAGTTGGGAACGATCACTCGCGATATGGGCACAGGCAGAAAGCACGACACTACACAGGGAGGAAACAGCTCGACTCTGCAAAAACCCGATATCGCAGCAATGGGATACCATACTCACAGCATTCACGCACTGTAGTGGCAATGAAGATGGAAATGCCCCCCCCCCGACAGTGCCTAACTTGAGCATCAGAAGCCCTGAGTCAGTAAACACGCTGCATCTATTTTTAACATTGCGCCCTATGGTGCAACAGGTCCGTGGCCTGAACCCGCCACTGGGAATCCCCCCTAGCCCCCGGCCGGCTGTCTAGTGTGCCACGCTTGTCATAACCTGTATGAGTCACAGTGCCCCCCCCCCGGCGAGTCTACATGATATAATATACTAAGACATGCACCTATACCCAGTCGCGTGATGTTTCTTTCCATTTTCTTTTTTTGATGGCAGTTTCTTTAGTAAGTTATTAGTTTAGTAAATCAGATAACGCATATCTTATTGGCGCACTTTGCAGATTTCCTAGTCCACACTGAGGTGGCCATATACTCGCAATCCCCATATGATTTCCTACTCTACATTACACGTGTTAATGAACTATACCATGTGAGGAGTGACCACATATCACACAGACGTTATCACCTGTGACTCAGAGAATGGTATGATGCAACACGAGAAGAGAGCAGCATGCAATTGTTTACTGGCACAGTACACCTGCAGAGGCGTATATATACACATATATTTTGTACCCATGCTTTTGTTATACACCTCTGCTTTAAGTACTCTTTTATAATGTTGATCTATGCACATATGTACGTTTCTCCGGATGACTACATACAGTTATAAAATTCTAAAATGCAATAAAGATATTTAAACAAAAAATGAGGATGGCACGGACTCTTTATTTCCGGTTTCATAAGTACTTATTGACAGAACCAGTAGCAGGACTGGCATTGACAATTTACTGGACTCAGATTGGCAAGGAATAGCTTCTATCTTGCAACTCCTGCCCTATCAGCCTTCTTAGCAGCTCTTCACTAGGGAGGAGCCCTTTATTTTAGATCACTGCTGGATTATCCTTCTTGTAGATGGAAACAGATGGAATCAGATTTTTGTACTTTTATAAAAAGATTCTCAAGACTAACTTTCCAAGAGGGTGGCAAATCGCTCATTCATCATTATCTGAATTCCTTGTATATTATGGCCCGGCTGCAGGCAGGATCGAAAGGAAGACCTTACAGCTATTTAATATTTGCTAAAACTTCCACTCCGTGTTTAATAGTTCCCGTGCTACTTTACTCATCCTCTAAATCCATGGTGGTACAGTTTTATTCAAGTGGAGAGGTGGATTTCTGGCTAGAACTGCTGGCTTTGGAACTGGGGAACCGGGTGATTATTCTGGCCTTAGCTCAACATCCTCTAATTCAGGGCAACTTAATTTAATTTCCCCTTGCCTGGAAAATCAATCAATCAATCATAGTATTTGTAAAGCGCGCTACTCACCCATGAGGGTCTAAAGGCACTGAGAGAGGGGGAGGGGGGTGGGGGGGGGAGTTTCGCTACTGCTCGAAGAGCCAGGTCTTGAGGAGACTTCTGAAGGCAAGTAGGTCTTCGGTCTGCCATAGGTGGGTAGGTAGGGTGTTCCAGGTCTTGGCGGCGAGGTAGGAGAAGGATCTGCCGCCGGAGGTTGTTCGTTGGATGCGGGGGACGGCGGCAAGGGCGAGGCTGGCGGAGCGGAGCTGACGGGTGGGGGTGTGGAAGCTGAGTGTGCTGTTCAGGTAGGCTGGTCCGGTGTCGTGGAGTGCTTTGTGTGCGTGGGTGAGGAGTTTGAAGGTGATCCTCTTGTCGACGGGGAGCCAGTGTAGGTTTGTTAGGTGGGGGTGATGTGGCTGCGGCGGGGGACGTTGACGATCAGTCGGGCGGAGGCATTTTGGATGTGCTGTAGTCGTCGTAGGTGTTTGGCTGGGATTTCGGCATAGAGTGCGTTGCCGTAGTCCAGCCTGCTGCTGACGAGGGCCTGTGTCACCATTCTTCTTGTTTCGGTCAGGATCCACTTGTAGATCCTGCGAAGCGTGCAGAGGGTGTTGTAGCAGGAGGAGGAGACGGCATTGACCTGTTTGGACATGGAGAGGGAGGAGTCGAGGATGAATCCTAGATTGCGTGCGTGGTCGGTGGGTGTCGGTGCTGTCCCCAGAGTGGTCGGCCACCAGGAGTCGTCCCAGGCCGAGGGGTTGGGTCCGAGGATGAGGACCTCTGTCTTGTCTGAGTTCAGTTTCAGCCGGCTGCTCCTCATCCAGTCAGCGATGGCCTTCATTCCGTCATGGATATTGGTTTTGGCGGTGCGTGGGTCCTTGGTGAGGGAGAGGATGATCTGAGTGTCGTCGGCATAGGAGATGATGTTGAGGTTGTGGTGGCGGGCCACTTGTGCGAGGGGGGCCATGTAGATGTTGAGCAGCGTTGGGCTGAGGGAGGAGCCCTGGGGGACGCCGCAGATGATGTCGGTGGCTTCGGATCGGAAGGGTGGGAGGCGGATGCTCTGGGATCTGCCAGAGAGGAAGGATGTGGTTCAGTTGAGGGCCTTCTCTTGGATACCGGCTTCTAGGAGGCGTGTTTTTAGAGTGCGATGGCAGACTGTGTCGAAGGCGGCCAAGAGGTCCAGGAGGATGGGGGCTGATGTTTCGCCGTTGTCTAATTGGCGCCTGATGACATCTGTGGCGGCGATGAGGGCAGTCTCGGTGCTGTGGTTTCGTCTGAATCCGGATTGGGACGGGTCCAGGATGTTGTTGTCTTCGAGGTGGCGGGTCAGTTGCATGTTGATGATTTTCTCGATGACCTTCGCCGGGAACGGGAGCAGGGAGATGGGCCGGAAGTTCTTGAGGTCCTTGGGGTCCGCCTTGGGCTTCTTGAGGAGGGCGTTGATTTCGGCGTGCTTCCAGCTTTCCGGGAATGTCGCTGTTTCGAAGGAGATGTTGATGACCTTCCGTAGTTGGGGGGCGATGGCTGCATCTGCCTTGTTGAACATGTGGTGTGGGCACGGGTCTGTCGGAGATCCTGAGTGGGTGGAGTTCATGACCTTGCGTGTCTCGTCGTCGCTGACGTTGGATGAGGAGGTAAGGCGGTTGGCGTTGTTGGTGTTCGGAGGAGGGGTGGAGTCTGGCGTGGTCGGGTCGGTTGTGGTGTTGAAGCTGTCGTGGATGTCAGCGATCTTGCGGTGGAAGAAGATGACGAGTGAGTCGCACAGTTCCTGTGAGGGCGGGATGTCGTTGGTGTTGGCGCTGCGGTTGGAGAGTTCTTTAACGATGCGGAAGAGCTCTTTGCTGTCGTGTGCGTTGTTATCCAGGCAGTCTTTGAAGGAGGACCTCTTGGCTGATCTGATGAGGTGGTGGTGTCTGCGGGTGGCGTCCTTGTGGGCTGCGTGGTTGTCCGATGTACATTCGTGGAGCCATTTCTTCTCCAGTTTCCGGCATGCGCGCTTGGAGGCCAGGAGCTCGTCGGTGAACCAGGTGGCTCTCTTGCTGGCGTGGCTGTTGGAGGGTTTCTTCAGTGGGGCGAGGGTGTTGGCACAGTCGTCGATCCACTGTCACAGGTTGCGGGCTACGCGATCTGGGCTGGTGGGGTCGGTGGGTGGGTTCTGGGAGAGGGTGGTGAGCAGCTGGTCTTCGGTGACTTTGCTCCAGCCGCGGCGAGGCAGCTGTTGGGTGCGGTGGTGCGTGGTTGGGGTTTTGAATGTGAAGTGAATGCAGCAGTGGTCGGTCCAGTGGGGTTCGTGGTGTGGTCGAAGGCGACGTGGGTGCTTGTGGAGAAGGCGGCGTCCAGCGTGTGGCCGGCAGCGTGGGTGGGTGCAGTGACGAGTTGTCTGAGGCCGAGGTTGCCGATCAGCGTGGTGGAGTTGACGTCGTTGTTATTCTCGAGGTGGAAGTTCAGGTCCCCGAGGAGGATGTAGTCCGTGGAGGCGAGTGCGTGGGTGCTGGCGAGGTCGGCGATGGAGTCGCTGAACTGGGCCCAGGGTCTGGGGGGTCTGTAGACGAGCGTTCCTCTGAGGGTGGTGTTGGGCTCGGTGTGGATTCAGAAGTGCAGGTGTTCGGCGGTGTTGAGGGTGTCGTCTGCGTAGGTGGTGACCTTGAGGGTGGACTTGTGGACGATGGCAATTCATCCTCCGATGCCGTTGGCGCGGTCCCTGCAGGTGATCTTGTAGCCGTCTGGGATGGCAATGGCGATGTCTGGTGCAGAGGAGTCGTTCCACCACGTCTCGGTCAGGAAGGCTACGTCCGGGGCAGTGGCGTCGAGCAGGTCCCAGAGCTCGATGGCGTGTCTACGTGCAGAGCGGGTGTTGAGGAGTATGCAGCGGAGGTGGTTGGGTCTGGTCCTTGATGGTTTGGTGGTTCTGTCGCAGGTGATGAAAATGTGTAGCATATTCTGGTACTCATGTAAAATGATCCAATGCCCTCCGGGCCAGGTTCATGGGATATAAAACAGCAAAAAAAGTGATAATTGTTACCAATAGTTCCATCAGGGTCTAAACGTGGAAAAAACATGAGGATGAAAGTACCTTTATTTATGACGCTATAGTTAATCATTTGGAAGTCTTTTTTGTTTGGTAGGCGATTTAAAAGCTAACATATTGGCTCAATGCAAAGGTGACGGTCTAGCGATTTGCCATGATTTAGGATGGAGCCCTTGGACCTATTACTTCCAATGGGGGCATAGGGTATCTAGAATAGCAAATATTATTATGAAACTTGCTGAGGAAGCTGATCTGTAATAATGAGAAGAATTTTCTCAGATAGATCTGTACAAAATATTGGAATATGTGAGAGTTTGTTGGGTTTCTAATTTAGAACTGGCGACCTGTTGAAAGTTAAGAGATCTTTAATACAGAGACCAGAAATTAGACTAAATATCTACCTAACATTCTCCAATTAGACTTTTTTGGGCAGCAGCCTTTAGTAAATGCACTCAGTGTTCCAGCAGACGTTAAAATTCACAGTATTTCCTCCCACAAACACAAGATTTTGATTTCTGTTATAGAAGACTATGGTGACGTGGGAAGTGCCTTGTGGAAAAGTAGACAGCTCTACTGACAAGGTGATAGTGACTAGGGATTTTAGTAGATCTTGTGGTAAAACCAAAATACACGGAAAACAGTTTCAGTCACTACACTTCTCTCAGACACCAGCCTGGTTTGACAGAGAGGTGTTCTAGAAATGCTAGACCATACACTCTCAGGCTTGACAGTCTTGAATGCATCAAAATAGAATTCCTCCTCTCAACCACTATCAGAAAATGAAAGAATGTCAACTTATACAAATAAAAGGCATTAGTTAAAAAAAAACTTGAGAATGATGTTAAATGTTTTCAAAACAAAGAAAGATAGGAAATATTGGACAGTGTTAAATAAAATGAATGAACAATATGGGTTTCCGGAATTATATATTATGCCATGTCAATGCACCCTGGTCCAAGTTATTTCGCCCCTTTTTGAACCTCCTGATTCATGTGTCCTATTAGTTCTGTTGTACATGCACAACATTGAACTTGCTTCCTCTGGTGATCTTATCACAAGTATCATCAAGAGCTGCAAAGTAAAGTGCAGAGCTGCAGAGTAAAGTGCAGAGCTGCAGGGTAAAGTGGATCAGGTCTGATGGCTGATCCACTTTAAGCAGAATGGGAAATAATGGGCCTCAACTTTAGCTATGTAGTTTAAAAGATGTTTCTGTTGGTATTCCTGACTTTTCGTGAGGCACAATAACAGTTCGGGTGACAAGATTGATGCAGGAAACTATTGTTTCTTCTCAACGACTAGCTTCCGTGCTATGATCTTCTCATGCTTACTGTTGACGAATTTTACTCCTTGCTGCATACCAGCTTCTCAGAATCGTTTTGTGAATGAATGGCTGTTGCATACCAGCTTCTCAGAATAGTTTTGTGAATGAATGGCTGTAACAAGTGCTTTAATCAATTTTAGGAAAGTATTTGACATAACACAAAGTTCCTTAGAGTGGTCTAAATGACTTAAAGGCTTAAATGACAAAGTGTAATCTATCTTATTTCTGAACTCTACAATGACAAAGGAAAGTTGTTCCTACGTTTAACAAGCATTTGCAATGCAATAGGTCTCGCATTTATAAGAGTTTGAGCTATTGGCATTGTAAAATTACAATGCCTTTTATTTATGTTTTGGTTTTAAAACAAATAAAAGGCATTGTCATTTACAATGTCAGTAGCATAAACTCGCATAAAAGCAGTGTTTGGCGTGCAGCAGTGTGTGGCGTGTAGCAGTGTGGCGTGCAGCAGTGTGTGGCGTGCAGCAGTGTGTGGCGTGCAGCAGTGTGTGGCGTGCAGCAGTGTGAGGCGTGCAGCAGTGTGAGGCGTGCAGCAGTGTGAGGCGTGCAGCAGTGTTTCGTGTAGCAGTGTGCGGCCTGCAGCAGTGTGTAATGCAGCAGTGTGCGCAGCATTGTGCGGCGTGCGGTAGTGTGTGGCGTGCAGCAGTGTGTGGCTTGCAGCAGTGTGTGACGTGCAGCAGTGTGTGGCATGCAGCAGTGTTTCATATAGCATTGTGCGGCGTTCAGCAGTGTGTGGCGTGCAGCAGTGTGTGGCGTGCAGCAGTGTGTGGCGGTGTGTGGCGTGCAGCAGTGTGTGGCGTGCAGCAGTGTGCGGCGTGCAGCAGTGTGCGGCGTGCAGCGGCATGCAGCAGTGTGTGGCGTGCAGCGGCATGCAGCAGTGTGTGGCGTGCAGCAGTGTGTGGCGTGCAGCAGTGTGCGGCGTGCAGAAGTGTGCGGCGTGCAGCGGCATGCAGCAGTGTGTGGCGTGCAGCAGTTTGCGGCGTGCAGCAGTGTGCAGCGTGCAGCAGTGTGCGGCGTGCAGCAGTGTGCGGCGTGCAGCAGTGTGTGGCGTGCAGCGGCATGCAGCAGTGTGTGGCGTGCAGCAGTGTGCGGCGTGCAGAAGTGTGTGGCGTGCAGCAGTGTGCGGCGTGCGGCGTGCAGCGGCATGCAGCAGTGTGTGGCGTGCAGCAGTGTGCGGCGTGCAGCAGTGTGCGGCGTGCAGCGGCATGCAGCAGTGTGTGGCGTGCAGCGGCATGCAGCAGTGTGTGGCGTGCAGCAGTGTGTGGCGTGCAGCAGTGTGCGGCGTGCAGCAGTGTGCGGCGTGCAGCGGCATGCAGCAGTGTGTGGCGTGCAGCAGTTTGCGGCGTGCAGCAGTGTGCAGCGTGCAGCAGTGTGCGGCGTGCAGCAGTGTGCGGCGTGCAGCAGTGTGTGGCGTGTAGCGGCGTGCAGCAGTGTGCGGCGTGCAGCAGTGTGCAGCGTGCAGCAGTGTGCGGCATGCAGCAGTGTGTGGCGTGCAGCGGCGTGCAGCAGTGTGCGGCGTGCAGCAGTGTGCGGTGTGCAGCAGTGTGCAGTGTGCGGCGTGCAGCAGTCTCGCATTTGTGAAAGTTAGAGTTTTTAGCATTGAAATCTAATGTTTTTTTACTTTAGTCTGTTCATTTGCAGAGGGGTGATTATATATGCATAGCGCTATTGCCATTTATATGACGTTGTGGCGCTGGAGAACCTGGAAATAGGGTATAAGGGAGGGGAGACAAGAGTGATAGGTGCGTGAAAAATAAGTAACAAAATCCTTGAAAAAACAAACACATAGGTAATGCAAGATTAAGTAAAGCATGTGAAATCTAGTCAGGAACAACATGTTTACTTTAAAGGTTTTGGTTAGTTAGAGCCAAACACACTTTACCGGCAGCCCAGAACTGCTCGCCTCTATCTAATGTGCTGGACCACCGTAGCGTGAGCGGACAAACTGTGAATTCACTCCAAAATACGATGACAATGACAGCGACATTAAAAAAGCGGGAGGGGTAAGTGCACCGCACCCTTGTCTGATGAGATGTAAATGGCGTGTGTGCCCTCGGAAGCATCTTATGAGTCAGGGTTGGGGGCCAATCATAACTGTGTCTGCAGGGTAACAAACAAAGCAAGCTGACGACTTTGGCTCTGTGGAACCTGGTCCAGCAATTTTAATCAAAGCGAAAATAGACGAAAAGAGTGCGTCATATTTTAAAGCTAAATGCAGTTATTGCCTGTGCTCTATGCTAGAGTTTTGGGCATTATCTGTATGATGCGCCTTGCTTAATGTGGCCCCACGGGCCGTCCGTGAGACCAAGGACATTACAATTGCCCGTTAACTTGAAACTCCATCCTGTGGATCTTAATATACTTTGCTGCTGCACAAACGCGTTTCAGTAGGGTTGGCTGTCACACAATAGCACTGGTAACCTCAATAGACATAAGTGCAGGTTAGCAAATGGCGTAGAAGCTGGAGCCCGGGGACTGATTGGGAGGGAGGAGGGAGGGAGGGGGGAGGGAGGGGTAGAAGAGTGGGGGGACTGAGAGCACAGAGAGTGGGGGTGGAGGAGAAGAGAAAGAGTCAACAATGAAAGCATAACGGGCGCCGCGCTGATAAAGTATGTATGTCCACAATACATAAACAAACAAATGTTGCCATTAACCAACAGTGCCTGAAAATAACAGTGAAAGTGAAACCATGCAATAAAGTATGTATGACCACAGTGGGGGCTGGGGTGGTTGAAAGAGTGGCGCTCACATTTGGTTGCTGGGATTAGCAAGCCCGGCGGAGCGTGGCGCGCGCGCGCTTGGGGGCGGGGGAGCGGACCCTTTGAAGTGCTCCCAAAAGGCGGATTGCATGGCGGCACGATGCGCGTGATTGTGTGCGTGCTAGCCATGCAATCCGCTTTTTGGGAGCACTTTTCAAACCCGCTTTCTATAGTCTCGCTTTGCGATCGCTTACGCGATAGCAAGGTCGAGACCTAAAAAGGAGCACCTCTTAGACACAATAAATGTTTATTCTGGTACGTGTCAGAAAAGCACACTTGCTCCTTATCCATCATTATTCTTAGCGATTTTGAATACGTTCTTACAGTCATCATTATCTCCGTCAATGTTGAGAAGCAAATTTATCATGTGCATGACTTGTTGCTTGAACAAACCGCCATGGGGCTACAAACCCCTGAGCTCTATTGCAGTGTACAAAAATAAGAATATAGACAGGATCCAGAACTTCAGCTTTAGCACATTACATTTTTAGGGGGTTTGGACGAATGACAGCAGGCTCCTTAAAAATGTGATCTACTATTGGGCCTTGGACTCCTGCTTGACAATTACCTCAGATGAAAAGTAACAAGACAGTAAAAAGAGCTGTGCTACAGTTTTATCATATCCCCTCATCCGTTTACATTGATGATTTGGTGGTTACTCCTGGGTATCATTAAAAACACAAGATTGTATTGCCAAAATTGCTCTGATTTTGATTCATGGGTCTCCCTCTGGCTCCCTATCACAAATACATATATTGACATTATTATGCATGTCTTCTAGGTTTTAGGCATGCAACTCCCTTGGAAGCAATTATCCCGGAACTCTTTCTCCTTCCAGCTTGGGTATCGGCATTACAAGTTGCGCTACATTGCTTCTTTTCTGTCTGCTGTTCACCTGTCGACACGGAGGGCCAATGGCTCGCATTAGTCCTTCATAAACAAGGCAATGGGTGCTACTCAGCCTTCCTACCGTTTTGAGTTTTGGGATCATTGTATTGGGCTTAATCGGTGTTTACACACTCTCTCGAATGTGACTGAAAATGCTACTCACAGATAAAAATTTAAAAGAATATATGCTCTTCTCATGAGACTGATTATTACAGCTTAAGTACGAAGTTAATGCACGCATTATGTTGTACACTTTCTGAGGAAGTGCACATGCTAATTTAAATTATGGCATGCAATTGTGGAACTTCTTAAGTGAGGTCAGTGTAGTTCTCTCCTTCCGTATGGCAATGCCTTTCAGTTCCGAATGTTGCATTAATTTATGTAAAAAAAGAGTTACAGGCACTTTGTATTACATTTTCTGTAGTAATTTATTATATTCCCATCTGTTATTACTTTTTCCACAAAAAGGTGATGTAATCTTCTTGATTTTCAATGTTATTGCTTTGTCCAAACTTTTGTGACTGTTGCCGACATGTGATTCCCAACATGCACGTCCCTTCCTTGGGGCTGTTCAGTATGGCTATAATAACCATCTAAAAAAGAAATGTAAGTAGTGGGTGTCATTTCAGAAGAAAATTGACCAATTATCAATCTAAACTGCAGTGGGATATAACTGTGATCCGTCTCACTATCGAGTTGTCATTAGCTCATGATTAGGGTGCTTACCTAATACCACCCACTCACCCTGTTCTAGAAAACAAACACAACTATCACACACTACAGTGCACTCTCTCTGCCCAATGTGTGACATAATTGGGAATATATCTATTTTCCTCTTAGTCTTTATGAAAAATAGAGGATTTAAAAATGCAATACATGGCACATGGCAAAACCTGGCACTCAACAATTAATGAGGCTTGCAGTGAGATCTCCATTAAATGGACCCCACACTCTACAGTGTCCTGTTTAACACCAGCATTGCACCATTCACTGCAAGATTTGCTGATGGAAACACTGTGCCCACAAAGTTAATTATCGGCTGATGTAACAGGATATCTACCTGGCTCACGTCTTCCCGTCCTGTTGCCCAGCGCTGGAAGTGGCTCTGCATGCCAATGTGAGAGAGCAGCCACAGGGTATGTTTCTGCTGCCACCACTGGGAAGGAGCTCCATCATTGAAGCGCTGGAGGTGCCACTTGGAAGGACCAGGTCTCACTGCAGCTTTGGTTGGCCCAGCCAATAGCTAGCTTCAACCCACAGAAAGCCAACTCAAAAGATTTCGATTCTCAGGCTGAAACCCTTGGAAGCACACTGCACGCATGAACCTTATTGAAGCCTGTCACGTTTTATTTGGTTTCCCGCAAGCAATGTTACAACTGTTCTGCCTCCTGAACTCCAACAAAACAAGCCCACTCAATGTTGATAACTGTTCTATCCCACCAGCTCATCAAATCAATGACTTTGGGATACCAGTTCCTCTACCTCGCTACCTAAGACTTCTGAATGGGGTCTCCTTTGAACCCTGCGAACATAAAGCACTTGGCAAGGCTGTGGATGACCATAGGACAATTATCCTTACCCCAGAAATAGTTGCTTAGGTCATATCTAGAACTTCTCAACAGGCATCAGACTCCACCATGACCATGACAACCATTGCCACCAGGTCCCCTCAATCGCCCCTTTCCAGATCTGGCTCTAAAGCTTTCAGGATCAAATACCCCCTGAATCTTTCCAAACACGCAATGAAAAACATAAAACACGTGATCTTAAGGGACTTCCAGGAAACCCTCTTCACAGACCAATACCATTGCCAGCGCAAAGGCTCCCTTAAAACCGACCTCCTCCTCTTCACTCACAACACTGACTTATGGATTAGGTCCTTACATAATTTTCTTCCATCCTTATCTCTTTCTAGCAGCCCCTTTGGTCGTAAACTCAACAAATGCTCTTCCCCCTTCGACCTCTCGGGTAGCCTTTCTATATCCATTTTACACCAATTGGAAAATCATGTTCCAAATCAACAACACAATCCAGTCCACGATCAACTTAATTTATCTCCTCCCCTGCTGGTCTACCTATCACCCCGGACTCTCCTACAATCCATTAGACCTCCCACAACCCATAGCTCACTGCCAATACTAGACCTTGAACTTGAACATCCCCCCACAGACCATCCCCGCACCATTATCCTCCAACCTCCTTCAACCATTATCTCCCAAACCGGTTGCCGCAGCTATCCTCTTTTCATCTCTTCAGTCGACCCATATCTCTTCCCTTTCATCCCTACCTTCTCTGCCCCCTGTCTTAACATCTCCCAATAACAGATACCAACAACCAGTGCCTGCCCCTACCTGCACCGCAACCCCTCAGAGTCTGCCCCTGTCAGCCCGCCCCTGTCAGCCCACCCCAATCCCTCCACAATTGATGAACATAACTGTCCTCTTCAACAAGCTCCTTTCCTTGTTCGGACACCTCTCTCGAAGAAGAATGGTCACATTGGCTCTACTCAATCTAAGTGACTCTGTGTTATCTCATCACTGCTACCCTCATTACCCCTTACTGACCTTCACCCCCACATCCGTCCAGCATACTAAGATACAGCAGCCTACCCAGACCCAATCAGACTTAATCACCCCTAGATAACTCAGACCCTCTCTATCTCCCTAAGAGTTTTGCAGCCTCAAATTCTGCTGCCCCCTCCTCCTATCTTCTCGCAGGGGGTCACCCGATCTCTACCATCATCTTTGATCGCACTCAAACTCACACACATCACCCCAGGGCACGTTCATCCTCTCTTAACTTGATACAAATCCCAACTACCCTCACAGAACAGCCAATTCAAAATGACAACAGCTTCTCCCTTAGCTGCATGCTACATAATTTTTGGTCTGCTGTCCAACACCGCCTAGAGATATCTGACTCGAGCCAGACTCATAATCTTGGCATCATGATCTTCACAGAAACGTGACTCAATGTCTCACCTAACCACTCTCCAGGCCTCCTTCTTCCTCCCAACGACTCCATTTTGCGTCGCGACTGGGAAAATAGACACGGTGGAGGTTTTGGACTCATTCACTGAAACTCCCAGAGATGCCGAACTCCCCAAAACTACTCAATTTCAGTCTTTCAAATGCATGTCGGGGGAACTGTCCACTTCCACTACCGCCAACCTCCGATTGAATGTGATTTACCACCCACCTGGTCTAAACAACACATTCATCGAGGAATGCATGGCTGTCATAGCCCTTCCCACCCTAACGACGATCACACCTCATATGGACATTAACAAGGCCACCGACAAGTTTAACTCCTGCATGGAATCCTTTATCGACAAATACGCACCCCTGAAATCAGGGCTGGCTTTAGCACTGGTGGCACTCTGTGCGACAATGTCTGTTGGCGCCCGCAATGATCACCTCTGCCACAAATTCCCTCACTACCACCATTTGACAGTGCCCCTCAAGTCTCCATAACCACTGTCTCAGAATAATTTAGTTTATAGCGCCACTCATACAAGTTTAAGGTGTCAGAACACTTTACATCACACACACACTGCACAGAGACAATCATACATGAGTAAATGAGGGTATAGGAAATGTTCCACAAGACAGAGGCCTACAAGGTGTAGGAGTCACATGTCATCCATTCTGGTAAGCAGTATACTTTGAGTCCCTGGTCTGGTAAAACGCAAATTCAGAATTTAAAATGTAACATCATTGTTAGGGGTTTTCTTTAATAATAATAATAATTGATTTCTACCTAAATGAACCCTTTTTGAAATATTAGGATAAGAAAAGACTGGGTAAAAAACACATAGCTCTAATACATTCCTTGCAGTTTGCATGCAGCTCTTTGATGATAGTTAATATGTAAGATTTTAACATATAAACTGCAGTAACAAAAGGATCTCTCTGACAAAAGCGGTAACCCATTGACCAATTTATATTATATGAACTTTGTGATCTGAATGGGACACGTTCTTTGCAGCAGACATGTTAACCCTCTGCACTACGAGTCAACATTTCTTGGACAAAGCTCCGGTTTCTCCCCAGGAAGAACATTAATCAAATGAGTACTTTTGACGTTTTTATTGCTGGGACTAGGAACGCAGCACAATGTGCTTTTAGAACAATACACATTGCACCTCCCACCCCAAGTCAGCACCCGGTGAGATGGCACCGATTGCACCGCCCTAGAGCCGGCCCTGCCTGAAATGCAAATTATCCAGACCTACACATTCTAGGCTGTGGTACTCTAAAGAGCTTTATGAAGAACGAAAGGCGATCAGAAAATGTGAGAAAGAATGGAGAAAAGCGCCATCTCACCCGAGTTTGACTAAGCTCAGCAAAGTGAGAAAACTTTACAAAGACCGGATCCTCTGAGCCAAATCCTCCCATATACATCCATATCTCGCTGTCCGTCAATGACCCCCCTTGAAATGATTGAGACTCTACCATGCATGGCACTGCAATCATGGTCATCCTTCTCTTCAATTTCAATGCCGCCAGTCTGCACACCGCCGCTGCAATGGTCATGTCCATAACGAGGCCAAAGACAAAGGGGTAGGCAATCTTTATACCCCCTGGTCACCAGGGCAGCGATGGGCAAAAGTGACGCAACACTCCGGGGACACAGCGCACTTCATGTCACCCCACCCCACCCCTCAAGAGGTGAGGTGACAGGATACTGCCCTCGGACGGAGAGTCGCCGGATCGGGAAGGGGCCCGGGCCCGGGCCATGGAGGCCCCATGTCTTAAGCGCTGCCCCCACCCCCTCCCAAAAGGGGGGGCGCTCTGTCCAATTTCAGTACCGGACCTACAAGAAACAATCTCCAAAGTAAAACCCTCAAACCACCACCTGGCCGCCATTTCAGGTTCTATCAACAAACTCTTGCCACACACCTTCTCACCATATGGACCACCAGGGTGAACTCCTCTCTCAAACAGGGCCTCCACCCAGAATGACTAAAAATGGGTCAAATCACTCCATCCAAAAAAACACCTCTTGATCCAGAGAACTTGAACAACTACCGCCCAGTCTCCATACTCCCATTTTTAGGCAAAGTCAATTAAAGTTTCTTAGTGTCCCAACTAGCATCACACATTCAAACAACCTCCTAGATTCTCTCCAATCAGGTTGCTGCCAGAGTCCCAGTACAGAAACTGTGATCCTCCAAATGGTCTATGACTCCCTCAGAGTCCTCGACTCCAGAAACTCCTGCCTCCTGGTTTTATCCACTGCATTCAACATGGTCAACCATCTGGACCTCCTTCGTACTCTTGAACTTCGCATGGGATATGGAGCCACTGTCCTCAACTGGTTCTCCTCATACCTATCCAACCGTTCCCTAATTGTGAAAATGACGACTCACTCTCAAGACCAGTCAGCGTTCACCAAGAGGTCCCCCAAGGTTCAATCCTCTCCCCAACCCTCTTTAAACTCTATCTACAGCATATATATGTGATTCTCAGAAACTCTGGGATTCTCTTCCACTTCTATGCTGACGACACCCAAATATACTTGAAAATCTCTTGCCGGGAAGATGTTGTCCTGCTTTCAAAAACTCTCTTAAAGATTCAAAACTGGATGTCCAACCATCATTTAAAACTCAACCCAAGTGAAACAGAATTTCTTTTGATCTCACCTCCCAAGCAAAAACTCCAGTACAAGAATGGATGGCTAACCTTCTTGCCCTGAATGGTTGCCCTGCCATTGTCCATAGTGCCACATTACTTGACATCACCCTTGATATTCATCGCAGTCTTCCCAGCCATATTGCAGCCATGGCCAACAGCGCACGACTCCAATATACGCTGCTTTGGGGCATTAGACAATTGATTCCGGAACAAGACCTCAAAATAGTGGTGCAGTCACTTGTTCTCTCTAGACTAGACGATGGAATTGCCATTCTCTCAGGCATTCCCAAAGTTCACCTAGGCCCAATGAGAGCAACTCTGCGTACTGCAGCACATTTTGTGTTAGGGCTGAAGAGATTTGACCACATTTCCCCGGCCTTGCTAACCCTCCGCTGGCTCCCCACTGAAGCGCGGGCCCATTTCAAAATCACTTGCATTACCCACAGAGCGCTGAACTCCTCCTCCTCACCCTTCTATCTAAATGAGAAACTGAAAGTGTCTGGAGCAAATAGGGTTTTCAGAAATGTCCAATCCCTGCAGCTTGGACACCACACCTTCAGTCGAGACCAATACATGAATCAGTCTTTCTCTGGAAGTGCTACTACAATCTGGAACTCATTGCCTCCCTCCCTCCATCTACCCTCCTGCCTAGTAACCTTCTTCAAGAAGGACCTCAAGATCATCCTTTTTGACAGACATCTTGGTTAATTCACCTTCGTCCAGACTTACGTACTTGCTCCAGAGTCCTGATATGCCTTCGTCATTTGACCCCACCATCTAAATTGATGCTGGAAATGTGTATTTCCTCCGCTCCATTGCTGTAGCAGTTTATTATGGTTACTCTTGCACACATCCACCAAAGTATTAGTTGAGTTTAACTACTAGTAATGTAACCAGCTATAACCTTTATATCTGGCTTGTTGTAAAGCCCTCTGATGCCCTTGGGGCATGTCCGTGCTATATAAAATTGCAAAAATAAATAAACGTGTACCAGGAGGGTACATTTGCTTAAGGCCTGGACAGTCCAAATAAGTTTATAAATCATCAAGGTCTTGAAGCTCTACCGAACCATACCTTTCTATGCTGATTCAGGCCAGCACAGTTGGACTGATAAATCTTCCTTTGACGTGTGGTTTTCAGCCCTCCCATTTTATGTTGTCTTGGTGGAACGTGGCTAAGCTCAGAAGCATGTGCCTGTTATTTGCTACCCCGGCTCCTGCTTGCGAGTCAGAAGACTCATGTCCTGTCTTCTGCTGTGCGCGTCATCAGCTAGTAGCTATCAATCAAGCTGAACACTTTCTGTTCACCGTGAAGACCTTTGAATTGCAGATTCAGATTGCAGAAGCACAGAGGCATCGGCTAAGTTATAAAAAAATGTGTGTATGGCATTTAAAGCAAATCCACTTGCGACTGCAGTGTGTGTAGCTGTCAACACACCTCCTGCTGTTTTCCTTTTAGGCTGAAGGTGAAAGTCAAACACTGTGAAAAATCATTAAATTCTGGATTGTTTGCACTGGGGCAGGACCTCATTATGGCACATATTTTATAACCGCGTATGTATTGGATAACTTGGAACCAAATGTCAGTTTTTTTAGTGGAATCTCTAAAAAGGCGAGGCATAACTAGCACACCTTAGGACCTTTTTTTATAAAGGGAATGGCCTACATAATTTAGGGAGTGACCTCATATATATGAAATGGAGTCTTATGCGGGTCAAATTCAGAAAGCTTTACTTTATACAAAAAATAACTGAAATCAACACGATATATATATATATTCACTGAAAAAACCATAGGTTTCAGGCACGTTATAGTTAGGAATTAGCATTTAAAAAACCTTAGAAATTCACTGAAAAAACCATAGGTTTCAGGGACGTTATAGTTAGCTGGACTTTTCACTCATACAAAACCATTGAAATTCCCCCGTTATAGTTAGTTCAGCTAACTATAACTCGCGCGCCCACAATGCACTGCTGATGACGTCACATATTACATCACTCATGACATGGTCAGTGACATCACTCATGACATCACTGATGACATCTCAAATGACATCACTGATGACATCATCCAGTGAATTTGTGTTTTTCTGAAAATTACATATGTTTTATATATGTATATCTCAAGGTCGATGGAAGAATAAATGGGTATATAAGTGTCTAAATGGATGACTTGTTTTTGAAAAATTGATTGTATAACTGACTGATTAAGTGTATCTTAGTGAATACATGGCTTAGTGAGGAAATGTTTAAATATGTAAATATCTGTATCAGTCTCACTTTGTGTATAAGTGGCTGCATGGGTTGGTGAGTAGCTACATGAGTGTCTATATTGGTTATTAGTTGGTTTTTTGAGTATCAGTATGAGTGTCCGAGTGTCTGTATGGTTCGGTGGGGGGTATTAAGTAGTGCATAGGTGCATGAATGAGTGACTCACTGTTTGTATGTGTTGAAGACAGCATGTGTGCAGGACTGTAGGGTTGGATGAGGGTGTGCATGGGTGTGTTAGTGAGTGAAAGACTGTCTCAATAGTGTCTTTATGAGAAACTATATATGTTTTAAACTAGTATATGTGACTATTGGTGTATATAAGTGAGTATATGTGAGAGTGAGAGATTGAAAGAGTTCCTGTATGAATAAGTATGTGTTTCTATAGGTGATTGTTTAAAAGACTAAGTATGTGTAAGTTTCTGTAGAAGTAAGTGTGGTGGTGTGTGCATAACTGTATATGCAAGTAAATGGATGTTTGATTCTTTATTAGCATGAGTGACTATGTGTGTGAGTAACTATGGATGAGTGGCGTTGTGTAACAGGATGTATAGGTGTATGAGTACATATGATGAGTGAGTACATGTATGAGTGACTGTATAGGACTGTTGGTGAATGAGTGGATTTGTATGTGGATCTTAGAATTACTGAATAGGTTGTTGTAACTGGTATTGGTATGTCCATTGTTTCGAAAATTTTAGTTTCTATTTTTGAATGTGTGTATCAAAGGATATATTAGGGGGAGAGGAGGTCTGCCACTCTATCACAAGGATGATGTCATCAGTGATGTCATCAGTGATGTCATTTGAGATGTCATCAGTGATGTCATGAGTGATGTCACTGACCATGTCTTGAGTGATGTAATATGTGACGTCATCAGCAGTGCATTGCGGGCGCGCGAGTTATAGTTAGCTGAACTAACTATAACAGGGGAATTTCAATGGTTTTGTATGAGTGAAAAGTCCAGCTAACTATAACGTCCCTGAAACCCATGGTTTTTTCAGTGAATTTCTAAGGTTTTTTAAATGCTAATTCCTAACTATAACGTGCCTGAAACCTATGGTTTTTTCAGTGAATTTCAAAGGTTTTTTTAAATGCTAATTTCTAACTATGCCTACAGAGATAGGACATGTGAAGAAAAAAGAAAAAACGCACAGAAAGAAAAAAAAGAAATGCAGAAAGAAGCAACAGAAGTCCTCAAAGACGAAGAAAAGTGCAGGAAGAAGGATAACGTGCAGAAAGAACAAACAGAAAGGCAGAAAGAAGCCTTGTTGCAAAATCATCCTGTATCCTCAACTTTTTCAGACGGATACTGGTGGTAACTGAGTCTGACTAACCAGTCCTAGAGCCAGTGCTATGTTCAAAGACACTCAGAATACAGTGAAAACACCTACATACACTAGGGAACACTATGCGTTGGGATCCCCCTGTGATTAGCATGACCTCCTCTGTAAGCCCCTAGTATATAATAGGGCAGGGGATTAAAACTACCTCTTAAAACGCGCCACAGGGCATGTTTGCACACGTAACCTCAGGCCCCGTCCCCTCCCTTCACCACTGTGTAAACACGCCCTGTGGACATTTTTAGTTGGGAGATTAAGTTCATTTGAATCCTGAGGGTCCCTAGGGTCCAACTAGCCCACTAGGTACCTCCAGTAAGCGTTGCAGAAAGGTGTAAAAAGTGGCACGGCCTGGACCATCTCTCTGCAACGCAGCACAGTGGCGCTTACTGGAAGCACCTGGTGGGCTAGTTAGCCCCCAGGGGCCCTCAGGATTGAATGGGAATTATTTCCCCACCTTAAAACGCGCCATAGGGCGTGTTTGCAGACGTCACCTCAGGCCCCGTCCCCTCCCTTCCCCACTGTGTAAACACGCCCTGTGACCGTCTTTTAAGTTGAGAGATTAAGTCCCCTTGAATCCTGAGGGTCCCTAGGGGCAAAATAGCCCACTAGGTACCTCCAGTAAGCGCCACAGAGCTGCGTTGCATAGAGGTGTAAAAAGGGGCGTGGCCTCAGAACACCTGTCTGCAACGCAGCTCCCTGGCGTATAGTGGAGATACCTGTTGGGCTAGTTGGCCCTCAGTATTGAAGGGGAATTAATTCCCCAACTTACAACTGGCCAGGGGGCGCGTTTGCAGAGTGCTGCAAGGAGGGGCGTGGCCTCCGGCGCGATGCCGGTCTTTTATTTATTTTCTTTTTTTAAGAAGGAGGGCTGTGTGGCCCCCCTTCTTTTTCTAATTTATTGGCCCTGGGGACGCCATCCCCCAGGGCCTGCACCCTAATTTTTTGTTGTTGAAAAAAATTAATTTGGCCCTCCCAAGGCCTTAATCGGCCCCGGGGACCCCAACCCCCGGGTTATGGCATTTTTAAAAAAAAATTATTTAGGAGGGGGGCTGCGTTGCCCCCCTCCTCAGGCCACTTATGGCCCCGGGGACCCCATACCCCGGGGCCGGCCTTTGTTTTTTATTATTTAAAAAAATATATATATTTATAGAAACACCTAGGACATGCTGGACAAACCGTATGTACCTATCACCATGACGATTTGCGTGATATTCATTAAAAGGCGACTATGCATACAATGAATCCACGTGGAATGTATTTACACCGCTAGTGAAGCTCGGACGTGTCTGACGCCCTACCGTGCCTAATCCCGGCACCCCCGCCGGTGGGTACTTTCCAAGTAGACACCCTTGTCGTTTATTTATACAAACATGGGTAGCTATTGACGGTACACATTTAATACACACGCACACCAAGCCATTCAAAGGGGATTCAACAAAAATTCGACCAAACTATGCAAGAAACCCCCCTCACGGTTAATAAAACACACATCCACCGCCGGATGTGTAATACTTTTTATTTTACTCTCTGGAAAGGAGTCGAACCTCACTTGAGAGTCACAGCGTGCTCCTGGCTGAGCCCAATGCTTTGTTACACCCACCAGTGCCCGCCGAGTGCCACACACCTCTGTGTTGTATTCCACCAGCTAGTGCGTATGCTATGACACTCTCTAGCCCATGTGCACTGTAACACCACCCCGTGAATATGTCATGCCACACTTGCCTTTGCACGGGTTATTTTGCCCCATCTAACGTGCCTTCCTCGATGCCTATGTTATAACGCACAGCGCTATGCCATACATATTACAATCTGGGATCCATATCTTTGTCACAGTGCATATGCAACGTTACACTCCCCAGCACATATTTTATATTACAACTTTAGAGACTAGTTAGGTTACACAGCACTGCCCTGTGCATATTACACTCCAAGGCGCATAGCACGCGCTAGTGCCTGTGCTATCTCGCGCTCTCCAATGAATCTGTCATTGCGCACAATGTATTGCATATTATATTTCACGCCCCGGTTCATCTTATATCACACTTTTTGGTGCATAGTTTATACCATATACTATATCTAGTTTTCATTTTCAATCGTGCTCTCAGGACTATGTTCTATATAACACTGCATCCACCTACCCTTTTCACGGGCATTACATTTTGCGATGGGGTGGAGGGTCAGGGGGTGTTTCTGCCAAGTGAGCCCGGAGTCACAGTCACAAACGTCCTCTTCTTCCTGAATAAAAGTGAGATTATGCTGCATACTTGTTCATATTTTAAGTAGTTCGCACAGACACACATTTTAAAAACAATAAAGTTCCTAATACCCACCTTCTCTGAACAGTTAGCTTGCTGCCCCATCCACCTCCTCCCTATCCTCTGTTGTCTGAATCCATGGACTAGCCTCCTCCCTCCTGCCTTGCATGGTCTGATGTGCTGCCACTGCCCTCCATTTAGCATGATGTGCCAGTCCACTCCTCCTGCCCTCCATTGCCCAATTCTATGGCCCATCATTGACCTCCTGCTTAGCCTCTGTGCTTAGCTTGCTGCCCCTATTCTCCTTCCCCCTGCCCTCCGATGTCTTTGTGCATGCCCCTGCTCCATCCTTTTTGCCCATCATGTTCCATGGACCTGCCACTCCTATCTACTCTGAGTGTTCTGTCGAGCTGCCACTCCACTCCCACCTGCCTAGCATTGTCAGATGACTGTAACCTGTCCCTGCCACCTCCACCCTGCCTGTCCACATGCCATGCCCCTATCCCCTTCCTCCTGTCCTCCATGGTCCATTTTACTGCCACACCCTTCTGCCCTCCCTGGTCTGTTGTGCTGCAACTGGTCCTCCTGCCTGCCCCGCGCGGTCTGTTGTGAGGCCCCTTCCCCTGAACTCTCTTGTAGTGCCCAGGTCCTGACCCTCCCTTCTATCCTCCATGGTCCTTTGTGCATGCCCCTGCACCCTCCTTCTTGCCCATCATAGCCATTGTGCTGCCACTAACCCTCCCGCTTGCCATGCATGGTCTTCTGTGCTGTCATGGCCCCTCCCACCTTCCCTGTGTGGTCAGCTAGCTGCCCCTGACCCCCTTCCACCTTCCCTCCATGGTCTGTGTGTATGCCATCATACCCTCATTGTTGCTCTCCATGGTGTGTCTTGTTTCTAGTGCCCATCCTGCCTGACCTCCATGGTCATCTTGCTGCTGCTGCCCTGCCCCCTTGCCCCCAGCCCTCTGTTTCCATGTGCAGACCCCTATTCCCTCCCTCCTGGCTTGTCTGTTCCATTGTAATGCCTCTGATCCGTCCCTCCTGCCCTTTATGGTTTGTTATGCTGCAGCTTTCTCCCCTGTCTGTCCATTATGGTCAGCTAGCTACCATTGCCTCTTTCCCCTCTGTTCTCTGTTGTCCATGTGCATGGTCCTGTCCCCTCCCTATTGCTTTCTATGGATTGTTGTGCTGCACTCCCGTCCCGTATGCCCTGTGTGGTGTATTGTGCTGCTGCAAACCTTGATGCCTGCCCTGTAGGGTCAGTTTGGTGCACCTCTCCATGTCCCTCCTGTCCTCTGTTATCCGAGTCCATGTCCCTACCCCAGTTCCTCCTGCCTACCATGATCCAATGTACCATACTTGCGAACATTTTGAACTTGGTAAGAGTGAGATTTTGAAAAAAAAACTGGGGTATTGATTTTCCCCTTTGAGTTACATTGAAAAAGAGGAGATTGTAGACAGGAGACAGATCAAATAAAGCCCATTTGAGCTTAAAAAGATTGGACGTTTCCTGGCTGAAACGGGTCTGTTGGTATGTATAGTTGTACTACCACTGCCTCTTCCTTCTGCCCACAATGGTCTATTATATTGCCACAGCCTCTCTTGCCAGTCCTGTATTGTTGGTTTGTTGCCCCTGCCCCCCTTTCAACTGCCCTCCATAGTCTGTTGTGCTGCCACTGCCCTTCCTGCCTGCCCAGTGTGGTCAAATTGTTGCCTCTGCACTCTCCTACCTGCCTTCAATTTTCAAAGTCCGTGCCCCTGGCCTCTGAACAGTATCCCAATGAACAACTAGATTGCTAACATTCTATATTTATTACAAAAGTGTGGAACGCCCAACGTCATCTTTACGTAATCAAAACTGTAATACCTAGATGAGTTTTCAAATAGCGACAAAGAACTTTTAAATTATTTGTAATCTTTATGTTTTTTTATCCAGGTGACCACTTGATTAAATATTGCACCTAGGGGAGAGGATGCGGTGTTACTTCCAGAGCTGCAGACTTTGCAACTGGGGAACCAGGTTGGAGTTTCTGCTACAGCTCAACATTCTGTGATTCTTGTCAAATCACTTAATCTCCCCATGTTTACAACCAAAATGAATTTGATCTCGTGTGATGTAACCAATGCTCATGTAAAGCACTCCAATACCTGACAAGTCTGCACTTTATAAAACTGCAAATACAAAAAAAATAAGTGTTTTGCACACTTCTGTCATTGGGCTACATCTGGGTGATATTTGTGCTGCATTTGGGTCCTTTTGTCTCTGGTGGCCATCTTGGGAGATTTATTTGTTATGAAGTTTCCTAATTTCCTCATTTACTGCAGTCTCCTCAGTAGGAAATACTTTCAGTTTTTTATTTTAGTTCCATCAAGAAGGCATTCAGATGTGTCACACATTTGCCATACATTCCGAATGTTAGCACTCTAGTTGCTCATTAGATCACTGTAGTAAAGCTACTGCTCACCACGGAAGTCTGCTGCTGGTATTCAAAGTGCATGTTTCAGTCTGCATGTCATAATTTTTTTATGAAATAGAAGAGGATTTGAGAAGTCAAAATGTGCCCTAATTTTTCTTTCTGCAGCACTAATCATAATTTCTATGGCAAAATGAACCCCCTCATTTTGTTCCTTTGTAAATTAAATATTTTAAGTGTTACCACTTTATTCCAATCAAGATGGCTTCAGGTGTGCCATACTTTTGTCATAAGTAAGACTGTTAGCGCTCTAGTTGTTCGTTAGAACCCTCTGGGACATTCTGTCATTGGGCTATACTTGGGCTACATCTGGGTGATATTTGGGCTACATTTGGGCTCTTTTGTCTCTGGTGGCCATCTTGGGAGATTTATTTGTTAGGAAGTTTCCTAATTTCCTCATTTACTGCAGTCTCCTCAGTAGGAAATACTTTCAGTTTTTTACTTTGGTTCCATCAAGAAGGCATTCAGATGTGTCACACATTTGCCATAAATTCGGAATGTTAGCACTCTAGTTGCTCATTAGATCACTGTAGTAAAGCTACTGCTCACCAGGGAAGTCTGCTGCTGGTATTGTGTTCGTGTAGTCGTGTTTCAGTCTTCATGTCAGAATTTTTTAATGAAATAGAAGAGGATTTGAGAAGTCACTCAAAATGTGCCCTAATTTTTCTTTCTGCAGCACTAATCATACTTTCTATGGCAAAATGAACCCCCTCGTTTTGTTCCTTTTTAAATTAAATGTTTTAAGAGTTACCACTTTATTCCAATCAAGATGGCTTCAGGTGTGCAATACGTTTATCATAAGTAGGACTGTTAGCGCTCTAGTTGTTCTTTAGAACACTCTGGGAAGCTGCAGTAGAACACAAATGAATCAACTGACAGTCTCTGCCCTGGTTGGATATACATGTTTTTCTGAGAATGTCAGACTTCATTCTCACATGACTGAGAAAGATAATGTGAATTTACAGAAAATATGCTCTCAGTTTAGCTTATAGATCACCTTCCAACCCTCTGTGGGAAAAGCATGAGAAAATAGTTTCTCTCAAACATGATTCATGATATCACAGCAGAAGGCTTTTTCACATGGTAAAATCACCTTAGAACACACCACAATTCCTAAAATGAGTATGGTACCATCAACAAATGATTTATAATGTAACTAAAGTCTTAAAACCTTCTATTAACTGCAATGCTTTTTAATGAGGTGCTATCATGTATATTGGTCCCAAGATGGCTGCCAACAATTCTTGGATAAGGTACTGACACAACAAGTAGAGTCTACGGGTCTAAATCAATCTATCAAAAGAAAAGAAGCGACATGACAGCACGTTCAAACATGAAAGAAGTCCTCATAAAGAGGGCCAAGTCCCATCACCCACCGAAGTGGCATGCTTCATCATCTGGGACCTCCCATAACTACACCTGGTGTAGTTATAGAGCTACAACTCCTTCGATTACTGTAACAAGGAGGAGCTCAGGGATGTTTTGATTCCTATAGTTGGGAGGACGAATTATCTCAGGATGAGAAAGACTGCCATAAGTGTGGTGAGTCTAGATGCAGTGTGTGGAATGGGGAAGTGATTTAAAATTGATTATCATTGGAAAAATAATTTTATTCTGTATCCAATGGCATCAAGCTAAAAACAGCAGAAATTATGAGGGACACGCGTCCACAAATGTTATAGGGCCACGCCCTCGTGGGTCAACATGTTTCAGCCAACCTGTGTCTACCAAATGACAGTGGCTTTCGTCAGGACCATAAGGTAACACTACTGCAAAAATGTGAATGAGTGAGAAGTGAGACAAAAGGGAACAATACAACCTACCAAAGTACCTACTTATCTGTAGATATGTGGCACCGTAGGGATGTAACTTAATCACCTAAAGGCAAAACAAAATAATTATACAAGAAAATGAATGAAATGTGCTGAACATGTCTACTACGTTTTTTTGACATAGTACAAATGTATCATACATAAACATTTGTCATGCGTGCAAACTGCATTGTCTTCTTACCCGCAATAAGTCAGGGATGCAACCTACACTCCTGGTTACAACTCAGGGCGTGAGGCAACGCTCTAGAAGACAAAAAGAGGGGGGAAGAACTAACTAATGCCATGAAAAACAGAGGATGGTATATTCAACTGTTTGAGCAAAAAGCTGTGTGATTCTAAAACCAATAAACAGACATAGGTATGTTAACTAACTCCAAGATGGACAGGAACATGCTGCCATTCTACTGGAAAACGAATTGGCCAGGACCTTATGTGAGCATGTCCATTACATCAATGTCAATGAAGTCACCGACAACAAGCGAATGCCGAAGCACGCATGTTAATTCGGCCAACAATGACTCAAAGCCCAATCTCTAGCATAGAATTCGGTAAAAAGACCATTCGGTTGTGTGTTAATAAACAGAGAACAGGCTTACCTGTCCGTCGTTACCCCGGACCGTCTTCCTGGTTGTACCGAGTTGTAACTGGAACAGAGTAAGCCCGCCCCTCATAAGGATTGACTGTATAACGCAACGGACATTGGACCAATCATCACGCGATAGCGCGATGACGCAACCCGTGAGCCAAACGTGCGTCTGAAACGCAAGGAATGCTGGGGAGTGTGGTCCTAGCGATCAAGTGCCAAACACTTGACCGGAGTTACGTGTTAGATTGGGCAAAAATGTATCCTAAAAAATAGAGTCTTGGTCCGATATGTCCCTGTTGTGAAAAACAGCAAACTGATGTCAGATCGTGTATCAAAAACGGAACAAGTAAAGTTTAGTGACATTTTTTAAAAAACAAGACATTTCCGGGATGAAGATGTGCATATGCGTTCGAAATGGACGCGTCTTGGAATGCAGAAATTTGGTAACGAACCGATCCCTAAAGCGAGCCACTTAGTTAGTCAAAAGAGCAGAAAGTTCTAAACGCGCTCTTGATAGGCTGACATGCCAGTGGACTAAACGCACATCCTCCTATGTACGTCTAGACGGGGATTCGTATAACGGACACGTCTCTCTGGGGATGTCCAGGTGAATCTCAGGCTACCATGGAAAAGTAGAGTGTTAGACTGGCTGTAGAGATATTGTGTACTTAGAATTTTAACGCAATGGAAAAGATTAGAAAAAATTGAAAAAATGCCCCAGAATTCTCTTCCTTGATTAAACTGGAAAGAGAATACCAATAAATACAACTGGGGATTTTGTGTTTATTCCAGTAATATGCTAAAGCGGGGGACAGGACTAAAGCCATGAGGCAAGGGGAAGAGCCCCCTTCGTCAGCTGAAAGGGCATAGACCCAGCAGTATCACAACGAAGTCCAAGGAATTGACTCGTTGAGCCCTATCGTGTCGCTTCTGAGTTTAAAAACCCAGCGTTGCTCCTTTCTGAACAGAAAAGTGGAAATGTCAGTTATATGGGGCGGGATAAAGGGTTGTTCTATAATCGTCCACTTGATATCGTCAGGTCTGTGTTTGAATTCCACAAAGTGTCTAGTCATGCGGGTTGCCTGCCTTTGACATCTGATGGTACTTTTGTGTTCCATTATCCTAAGTTTGACCTTTCTAGTGGTCATACTCACGTATCTCAAGTCACAGGGGCAAGTGATCAAATAGATTACCCTCTCACTATTGCAGTTAGTATGTTTAATCTGCCTCCAGGGTTTGTTTGTCCCGATGTCCACTTCTGTAGTATGTCTAGTGTTGGGGCATACTGCACAGTTGCCACATGCATGATGCCCTTGAACAGGTGGCAAATTCCACAAGGTGTTAGTCTTAGAGATAGCTGTAATTTTTGGGCGCGTGTGTACTAATGTGTCTCGCAGATTCGCACTTCTCTTAAACGAAAATAGAGGAGGACTAAGGTGTACCTGTCCCACATTTAGAATACGCCAGTTTTTTCGTATTATTTTCTGTAGTTGGTTAGAGTGAGTGCTGAACGTCTGGACACAGGTCAGTCTGTCCAGCGGAGCCTTGGGTACAGGTGGTTCTAGTAGGGCTTCCCGGTTATTATTGCTAGCCCGCTTGTATGATTGTCTAATCAATTTCGAGGGGTACTGCCTGGCCTTTAAATTCCGGGAGAGAACGTCAGCATGCTCTTTGAATTTGTCTGTATCAGAGCAGTTGCGTCTCAATCGGAGAAATTGCCCAAATGGTAGACCTGATCTGAGTGACTTAGGATGGAAACTTTCGTATGACAGGAGGGAATTCCTTGCCATAGGTTTAGTATACAGCTCACTCCCTAGTCCGTTGGCAGTGGGGAAGATGAGAAGGTCCAGAAATGGCAAACTCAGCTTACTCGCTTCCATGGTGAAATTGAGGAAGACATTCTGGTCATTGAGCCAAAGGTGAAAGGTCTCTAGAGTTGCATAGTCACCTCGCCATATGACGAAAATATCGTCAATATAACGTTTCCATATGACTATGTAGTCGCGGAAGGGGTTATCAGTGCACAAGACACATTGTTGTTCGAACAAGTGTACATACAGATTGGCCAGGCTGGGGGCAAAAACGCTGCCCATAGATGTACCTGATGTTTGTAGGTAAAACTGGTGTTCAAACTGGAAAAAATTTTCAGTCATGGCCAGCCTGGCACACTCCATGATGAATCCCACTGGCGAGCTCAACCCGATACTGTTGGCTTCTAGGAGCCCTCTGATGGCTTCGAGGGTCTCTGTCTGAGGGATGCAAGTGTATAGAGATTCTACGTCAAAACTGACGAGGAAATCCGTGTTAGTATTGTAGTCTAGACCTGGAAGCAGTTGTAAGACCTCTTTAGTGTCCTGCAGGTATGTTGGCATGGTTTTAACCAAAGGTCTAAGAAATGCATCAACGAATGTTGAGAGGGGTTCCAGTAGCGAGCCAACCCAGAGATGATAGGTCTACCGGGGGGAGGACGTTGTGCCTTATGAATTTTGGGCAGAACGTAAAAGTAAGGGGTGACCGGATGTTCCGTCACCAAAAATTCTGCTTCTCGTGCTGAAATCCATCCCTCTAGTTTGGCCTCATGGACAAGTTCTGAGATTTCTTTTTTGATGCGAGATGTAGGGTCCAGATCGAGGATTTTGTAAAATCTCTCGTCACCGAGGTGTCTTAAACACTCTGTCTTGTAGTCAAGGGCATTAAGAATCACAATCGCCCCACCCTTATCGGCGGGTTTAATGATGATCGTGGAGTTTCTGGAGAGAGAAGTCAGAGCCTGCTTCTCTAGGTTAGGTAAATTGTGATACTGACGGGTTGGTTTAGTCATCAGTGCAGAGGTTTCTCTGGTAACGGCTGTCTCAAAAGCGAGAACATGAGGAGGCAAAGAGTGTGCAGGTGGATTAAATGTGGATTTATTCCTGAGGCCACTATCAGTCACACCGTCTTCCAGTGTGGTATCCTCATGACTCTTGTCTTGAAAGAAAAAGTGCAGTCTGATTTTTCGAAAAAACTTGGCTAGCTCGCACTGGAGAGTGAACGGATCACCCGTATTGGTCGGAACAAAGCCCAGGCCTTTATTGAGGACCTTCTCTTCCATAGCGGTTAGAGTGTAAGAGCTCAAATTGACCACTAGCTGTTGCTGGGTCCCGCCCCTGCTGGGCCCTTCGCCGAGCTGCGAAGGTGCCGTGGTGATGTTGGTGGTGGTGGGCTCCAATGGACCCTCGTTTGGTTTGGGGTTTGTTGGCCTCTTCTTCGTCCCCTTGAACGTCCCCGGCCCTGGCCTAAAAAAGGCTGATTGTAAAAAAACTGTGGAGGAGGATTGAAAGGCATCATATTGGGAGGAAAGGGGGGATTAGGGTATTGCCATGGTGGAGGTTGCCACCATTGTGGTTGTTGATTCCCTCGCCAGTTCCGCCTGAAGTTGTTACCTCTTCCTCTGTTTCGTGCTGGCTCTTGAGTAGTGGAGTCAGAGTCACTTGACCACTCTTCTGATCCAGAGGAAGAGTAGTTGGAACCATATCGTCTGCCTTTCCTATTGAACTCAGGTGGTACATAGTTCTCTTGTGTATAGGGATAGACTTTTTCAAAGGAAAATTTGGCTAGATCTTTCTTAAATTTTTCTATTTTAGAAGAAAGAATGCCATCTCGAAATTCATCCCGGAAATGTCTTGTTTTTTAAAAAATGTCACTAAACTTTACTTGTTCCGCTTTTGATACACGATCTGACATCAGTTTGCTGTTTTTCACAACAGGGACATATCGGACCAAGACTCTATTTTTTAGGATACATTTTTGCCCAATCTAACACGTAACTCCGGTCAAGTGTTTGGCACTTGATCGCTAGGACCACACTCCCCAGCATTCCTTGCGTTTCAGATTCACGTTTGGCTCACGGGTTGCGTCATCGTGCTATCGCGTGATGATTGGTCCAATGTCCGTTGCGTTATACAGTCAATCCTTATGAGGGGCGGGCTTACTCTGTTCCGGTTACAACTCGGTACAACCAGGAAGACGGTCCGGGGTAACGACGGACAGGTAAGCCTGTTCTCTGTTTATTAACACACAACCGAATGGTCTTTTTACTGAATTCTATGCTAGAGATTGGGCTTTGAGTCATTGTTGGCCGAATTAATATGCGTGCTTCGGCATTCGCTTGTTGTCGGTGACTTCATTGACATTGATGTAATGGACATGCTCACATAAGGTCCTGGCCAATTCGTTTTCCAGTAGAATGGCAGCATGTTCCTGTCCATCTTGGAGTTAGTTAACATACCTATGTCTGTTTATTGGTTTTATAATCACACAGCTTTTTGCTCAAACAGTTGAATATACCATCCTCTGTTTTTCATGGCATTAGTTAGTTCTTCCCCCCTCTTTTTGTCTTCTAGAGCGTTGCCTCACGCCCTCAGTTGTAACCAGGAGTGTAGGTTGCATCCCTGACTTATTGCGGGTAAGAAGACAATGCAGTTTGCATGCATGACAAATGTTTATGTATGATACATTTGTACTATGTCAAAAAAACGTAGTAGACATGTTCAGCACATTTCATTCATTTTCTTGTATTATTATTTTGTTTTGCCTTTAGGTGATTAAGTTACATCCCTACGGTGCCACATATCTACAGATAAGTAGGTACTTTGGTAGGTTGTATTGTTCCCTTTTGTCTCACTTCTCACTCATTCACATTTTTGCAGTAGTGTTACCTTATGGTCCTGACGAAAGCCACTGTCATTTGGTAGACACAGGTTGGCTGAAACATGTTGACCCATGAGGGCGTGGCCCTATAACATTTGTGGACGCGTGTCCCTCATAATTTCTGCTGTTTTTAGCTTGATGCCATTGGATACAGAATAAAATTATTTTTCCAATGATAATCAATTTTAAATCACTTCCCCATTCCACACACTGCATCTAGACTCACCACACTTATGGCAGTCTTTCTCATCCTGAGATAATTCGTCCTCCCAACTATAGGAATCAAAACATCCCTGAGCTCCTCCTTGTTACAGTAATCGAAGGAGTTGTAGCTCTATAACTACACCAGGTGTAGTTATGGGAGGTCCCAGATGATGAAGCATGCCACTTCGGTGGGTGATGGGACTTGGCCCTCTTTATGAGGACTTCTTTCATGTTTGAACGTGCTGTCATGTCGCTGCTTTTCTTTTGATAGATTGATTTAGACCCGTAGACTCTACTTGTTGTGTTAGTTCAAGTGATTTGGGGATTTGTCTGCACAGGTCTTTAAAATTCCCTGAGACCCTATAACCAGTTGTTTTGTATTGATAAGGTACTGACAGCCAATCAGATCTCACGATGAGATGTGTGGTTAGGCTCCGCCCAGATATATCTATCTTTTAAACTCTAATTTTCTCAGGAACTACTGAACGGATTTACACCATTTAAGCAAAAGGCACGAGTCTGAACTGAGGACTACCTCTTTGCCAAATTTGGTGTAATTCCGTTCAGCAGTTCAGGCTGTAGATGCGTCAATAGGTCCTATGAGAAAATGCATGGGGAAAATGCGTTTTGGGACCCCCTTTTTTTCTCAGCCCCCGCTTGACGAATCACCGTGAAATTTTCAGGATAGGAGCGGACCACAGCTGTCCAAAAGTTTGAAAAATTTTGCAACGATTCGTCAATCGGCGCCAACTTTATTCCAAATAGAATGTTGCGGATTTCCTATGAAAAATAGGTCCTAACTATAACTACCTACTGGCGACTGCCAGTAGGTAATATATATATATCTTGGAGATATATATTTGAAAGGTTAACAGTACTTCAGTCGTTTCCGTAGGTCAAGCTGCCACCTTACTAGGTGACTCTGTCACCAACGCAGATCTTTAGCAGTCCTAAAATGTAATTTATACATATTTATATCGCGCTTTTGACTCCTCACGAGGCATTGAAGCGTTTTTTCAGCGAGGTTAGTATTTAGTAGGTTAGTACAATATAAATGTATATTTTGGGGGAATTTTGAATTTAGCAAACAATGCCCTCTGGGAGTCTAGGCCCTTTTTCAATCCAGTCTGACTAACAGACGTGGAAACAATGAGTGGCCAAAGGAAACACTTTGCCAGGAATATGTGTGTCCACGTGACAGTCTTCTAGTAAGCCGACCTCACACTGTGCACAGCTGAGCAGATTTATTCACTTTTTCAAGATCGTATTCACAAGACAGCACAAAACCAGCATGAGCGCAATGGTTTCTTGCTGTGCTAAATAAAATGTTATGATTGCAGTGTTGCAGTCCTCGCCGTCCCCCCCTTGTGTGCTTTCTGCTTCTGCCAAAGGTGTGTTCCTCATACAAATCATACCGAAAGAGAGGTTTCTAGCTGTAGGGACTGTTACTTCCTGTCCTAGAAATGTAGCATTTGGCTCTAGAGATGGTACAAGTTATTTTCTGAAAATAGGTAGAGAGAACAATTGTGGCCTCCACCCACCAGGCTCCAGGACTACTCCAGCCCATCCTACTGTATAGCAATGTTATCAATTGTAGACAAGTCCCCTCAGCTCAAGGTGTGGTGCAGTGTACGATAGCACTGCAGCAGGCAAGCAGGCTGTGAGTGCTCACAATGAGCGTAAGTGGCAGACAGATGCGAGGGGTGGTAGTGTGACTACTCTGACCATCCTTTCTCTGACACTCACAATGTGCTCACTCCAGGGCTGCCAGAAGCTCTCCAGTCTCTGATCAGATTTGTCTGCTATTGATAACCTGTTAGGACATCAGGCCACCGCTGTGCTCACCCTGAATAAAGAATAGAACTCTGTATGGTGACCAACTGCACGCAGCATACTTGAAGTGATTTCCATACTTTAACAAGCATTGGCAAAACTAACTGGTCTGGCTTGCATTTTGAGTCCTATCCAAAACATTTCAAGAATCTGCAGCACTGACAAATATTGTTTTCTTTATCAAATGGATCAGTGTGGAAAATAATTTATTGTGGAATGATTGGGTGTACTTGTGAGTTGTAAATGAGTCCCTCGTGTTTTTCCATGCAAGCACTATGAAGGAGGAGAATTGATATAGAAATGAGTCACTAGCAAAAGGGGAAAGAAAATACTCCTCTGGGAGGTGTCAAAGCCCACTACAATTTTTTTTAAAGAGTTGGTAACAAGAGGTGATGCAGTCGCAATGTCAAGCCAGACTTAAAAAAAGTAATTTGTGTGAGACCAGGTGCTACTAAGAAGAGAAATAGTGAAAAATCAAATGGGAGAAGGACCCTAAATCCATCCCCATTATACGGAGAACCTAAGGGTGAGATAGTAAGTGAACAGAGATGCCTGTCTGAGTACTATATCCTCTGTTATGTCCTTGGCTATGGTGCCTACATGATCAGAGATAGAACTCAATATGTATAATGAACGTTGTTCATTTTCCACCAGTCTCCAGGTGTATGGTGTGAGAAAATGAGCCTTCTGGATTTTTTGCATCTCCGTAATTTGAAGACATTATTTGTCGACAGTAAGAATTGTGTCTGTTACCTTATAACAGGGAGAGTATGGAATTCTTACACTTTCTTTCAAAACGATTGTACAGCTTTCGCTACCCTATGCCATGGAGAGGAAGGTCAAGCTGTCTGGCTCTTGTGTTTACTCAAGGATGACATTATGGCTTAGATCTCTCATTACAGTGGGCCTTGAATTGTTAGTACATCATCTTAAACACAACCATGGATGAGCGGGATTTGCTGTAGTGAATGCCAGTGTAATTATTTGTTTCTGTGGCCACTGAGTTTTCCGGTTAGTTATGTATTTGCTGCACTGGCCACACCCTACAGCATATGCTGCAGAATTTGCAGATTCAAACAAAATGTCGCCAACTAAAACGGATAAAAAAATTGTTAATAAACACTGCACACTTGGTGCAATGCAGTGGCAAAACCAGAAATGGTAGCTGGTCACCTGTCCGATGTTGATTGATAGAGTCAAGTACTCAGCAGACACTTAAAAGGGTAAAACAGATAGAATCAATGTTCATAACCGATGGTCTGGAGAAGGACAAGCTCTAACATGGAAAACCCCTGAACATTTATATATAAATCAAATAGGGCAAAATAATAATGTCTAATTTTCTTTCTTCAGAATCCTTAGAATTATCTGAAGTATTGGGACCCCTTCTGTGGAGATGTCTGTTAAAATGCCAAAATAGCAAGATAATAATACCATAGAATGGCCACATAATGCTGCAAAATGTGCTTTCCAAGCCCCATAACACAGTCAACCACGATGCATAATTTGGTTCTTCATTGCCACACACTCCCAGTGGCTGTGGCAATACCTCAGCAAGCGCATTCAAGATATCCTGGTCTAATGGAACGACCATATTCTGTTTGTAATGTTCAGATGCAAGGGAGCTAAAACACCATGCCTTACAGGATAATGGACTACTCTGTTGTGGCCGTGCAGTCCATGGCGTTGCCCATAAACCAGAGAGGAACCTTGTTAAGTTTATCATCTCTGACCTCTTCCTAATAATCTGTGTTTTTACTCTGTAAGACACTGGGGGCTTTCATGTACCTGTGAATGAGATTGAGATCATCTGGACAATTTTAGCAGGGCCCTGGTGCTTCTGTGTTACAGTTGTCTATGGAGTCAATGGTTGAGGCTGTTTTACTACGGCCTGGCGGGTAGAGGTTCAGGTAGCCATATGAAATAATGTATTTAAAGTGCCTTCACACAATGAGACTTCAGAATTGTCTTACTGTCGCAACCAAATCGTGTGTTTGGTGGCAAGAGCTCCACTGAGGAAATCTCAGACTGAAAAAATGAATTCTAACAAGGGCTCAAAGTAGAGCAGAGATGCATATTATGGCCTGCCTGAACACCCAGAGGGGAAGGCTGGTTGCCATGAGGGAGTGTGCATAACAGGGGAGTGAGAAGAAAAAGTAGCCAAACTAGGGGGCATATTATCAAGACCGGCGATAAAATTATCGCCGCTTTAGCGGCAGACAACTGCCCCCCCCGTCGTATGTGGCAGCCTGGGATGAGACAGCTTCCCGGCGCACACACAGCCGCACCCGAGCACTTCACAGGTCTTTAAAAGACCATTTGCATGTTAATGAGGCCTCGCTGTTGTTTCACCCCTTCTAAGAGCCCCTGCAGCTCCACTCTGCCTATGGCTTAAAAGATTCAGCCCCCCCCCCCCGAAAAATTTTCTTGGCCCCCCCCCCCCCCGAAATTTGGCTCTAGTTGCGCCTCTGCCCCTAGGTGTTGTAGATCCTGGAGCTTTAGTTCTTGTGGATACACAACTTCACTGTCGGAGAGAAAGCTACCCTGGGTCTTTAAACAAATATTTCCTTCTATAAGAAGCATTGACGGTAAAGATGAGCTGACCACGGCAAACCAAATCAGACATTCGAAAAGGCTAGGACCACCGACCCACTGTGCCAGATGAGAGATGACTATGCAAGGCCAGGGTCATGGGTGACCATCCTTCCTGCGATTTTGAGGATTATTCCTGCATTTCGACATTCTAGTCTTTGTAAAGGAACGAGTAAGGAACACAAAATTAGATACAACACAGACTATGCTCAGCAAGCAAGGGGACAGGACTAGGAACATGCAGACAGAACATCAACACGATCATAGTTGGATTATTAAGAGTAGAACCATCCATTACACAAGCTTCCATTGTGATGGCAAAGAATTTGTCCTGGATCTCAGGCGTGGAGACTTTTGCAAGGAGTTGCTTTGTCGTGAACCCTGTGTTAAGATACAAGAACACTTCATGAATATTCTTGTTGTGGGAGGTAGCGCAACTGGTGCTCATGTTAAGCGCTCTGATACCTTTGGGTCAAGTTTGCGGTACATAAAAAAAAAAACACTAAAAACCTTGAACCTAAGGGTCGCCACTAGTAAAGCTACTGGCCGCCTGCAATTTTTCGTCCCCAGTTGTTTGGTCTGTCTGAAGATAACAGGTCACTGAGAAAGTGTGACAGAGCCCAAAAAATTGCCTATTTAGCTTTTGCTTTCATCCAAAGACACCCAAAGAGTAACATCTCCGAAGATGCCTGATCTTTGTTGCAAGTGAACATTTGGTGGCAGATACATCAAAAAATAATTGGAGAGGCCACAGACTCTGCAAGCTTGACAGTTTGATGGCAGCTCTGGAAAACTGTCAGGAGAAATACCGGCCTTCTGCTAATTCGGGTATCTGCAACATAAAGGAGAGTTCATGAAATAAGTGTAATGCAGCCAGCAAGGAAGAGAACATTTCTGACATGAGATTTGTCAGGAAAACACAAAGGGCAGAGAATTTATGCTATCAGGCGGGAGACCCAGAACCCTGTGCAAAATAGCTCATTCACTCAAGATCAGAGACATTTGAAACAGACGGTGGAATAGGCGGAAATGGAGGGGAAAGTTAAATACTCGGCTGCGGAAAGAAGCACTCTTGTACGATTAAGGAACAAACGGAAGCGACTGTGAGAAAAGCCTGAATAACAGATATACCGGCTGTAGCAAAACATAGAAGCATTGCATTTAAGCGTCGGCCGAGCATGACATTTGAGAGTTCCTCTGGCACATACAATGACGGCCCGGAGGTTGTAAACAGGGTCAAGAGGGTCGAGTCACGGAGTACGTGTAATTTGAGCTGACAAGGCCCCAGTTCCCGGCTGTCAGACCGTTCAACAGAGCCCAGCATCAAGGAGGAGGGAAAAAGGCTCGCAATTCAGGTGTCTGACAAATTAAAGGCTATTAACACCGCGAGCAAGGACGTCACAGCCAGCTCGGCGTTGGAGGCTTTAAGAATGTCTCTCAACGCCTCATTTCTCACCTCTTTTGGCTCGTGCTCTCCGCGTTGTGCCGACGTTCCAGTTGCGCCAGCAAAGCTCAGGCCCATTTTGAAACTCCGGCGAAGCAGAGAAGCTTCCAGCGACCTCACAACACCTCGGAGGCACTCGAGCCCAATTGTCAGCTTTCCAGTCAGAGTGAAGTGCGCGGCACTCTCCCTCCGGACCGAGGCGCTCCTTCCACTTACAACCTGCTCATTACCGGCTCCCGGCTCGCCGCCTCCTCGCCCCCTCGTAAAGCCTGTAATTACTGCAGGCGGCTAAGAGCCACTTTGCCGGGCCGCGCGCGCAGCGACGGCAGGAGAGGCTCCGCCAATGGGCGGGCGAGCGAGCGCACATCCGCGAGACACTGCTGCTTTTCCATCGCGAGCCAGAGCGACAATGGTTGCTCTCTTTCTGAACTGGAAGTTTTAGATATTGTTTAGTTCTCAGGTTGGGGAGGCTCGTTGCTCGTTTTGTCGATGTCTATATGTTTGCTAAATAATCTCGCCCCAAAACTGCCTTTTCTGCATTCATGCTTAGTGCTTTAAATGGGCCGGTACTGTCCGGTACGGAGTTCCGGCACTTTTTTTATATTGAGAGGGAGAGTACCGGCACTTCTCCAGAGTGACGTAATACTTTTAATTGGAGAGCACCAGCACTTCTTAGAAACAGGGCCGGCTTTAGCACTGGTGGCGCCCTGTGCGACAATGTTTGTTGGCGCCCCCCCAACGACCACCTCTGCCACGGATTCCTTCACCACTGCCCTTCAACAGTGCCCCTCAAGTATCCAGAACCACTGTCTCTCAGATTCATTTAGTTTAATAGCACCACTCATACCATTGTAAGGTGTCAGAGCACTTTAAATCACACACACATTGGACAGAGACAATCATAGGTATGTAAATCCGTGAATGGGAAATGTTACATTAGACAGGACTACAAGGTGTAGTGTAGGAGTGATATGTCATCGATACTGGTAAGCAATATAGTTTAAAAGTCCTTCTCCTTGTAAAGCACAAATTCAGAATTTAAAATGTAACACCAGTGTTAGGGGTTCTCTTTAATAATAAAAATTGTTTTCTACCCAAATGAACCCTTATGGCAAGATTAGGATGATGAAAGACTGGGTAAAAAAACATATAGCTCTAACATAATACTTGCAGTTTACACGCAGCTGTTTGATGACAGTTAATAACTCAGTGTTCTAAATTAGGATTTTGACTTACAAACTACAAGCAACAAAAGGAGCTCTCTTACAGAAGCAGCACCCCCACTGACCTATTTACATTACATACCCTTTATCTGCATGGTACACATTCTTAGCAGCAGTCAATTTAACCCACTGCGCTACCTTTGGATGAGTCATTAATCACCGGAGTTATCTTGGCATTTTAATTGATGCCTCATAATTGCTGGAGGCCAGGAACTCCGCCGCAGCAGGTGCTTTTTAAATGACAAAATACTTGCACAAATGACGCCCCCTCACCCCAAGTAAGCGCCGGGTGCAGTGGCACTGATCGCACCATCCTAGAGCCGTGAGACCAGGACTCGGAGTAATGAAGATTGCCAATGAGTAACCGGGCATTCCATGAAACTTGCGAACTCCGTATGCAGGAATTTTGTTTTAAAAAACCGTCAACATTATTGTTATGATTTTTTTTCCCTGGGAAGATTTTGCAGTTTGGCAAGATGTTTCACTCAACTCTGTTGAGAAGGCGATGAGGTAAAGTATCTGTTACATTTAAGAAACAACAACACAATTTCAAGCAGTTGTAAAAATGTGTTACTATGTTGCTTTTTTCAAGCATTAAAGAGTGCTGAAGAGAGCTTTGTCTGTTTTTGAAAGGCCTACTGTGGCAAAAACCAACACATACAGTGAGCTTCGGGTCAGCCCATTTCTTAGCATTACTAGGCTTTCTTGTCAGTGCCATTTTCTTGCTTCTTATTCAATGGCTGTCCTTTCTCTTCTTGTTATTGTCATTCCCTTGGAGTTTGAGTAATGCTTGGGGCATAGCTACCATTGTTCTGAAATTGCACCTTCTATCCTTCCACTTATTACATCCAGGAAACTACTTCTTTCCTTTGCTTTTAGCACTCCATGGTAGTGCATGTGTTTTCTTGCTGTGTTCCCTCTCTCTTCATCTAGTTTGCTGCTTGTCCATCCCGCTAAACATTTTGTTACTAGCCTCCTTATTGCTCCCCACCCCTCCCTAGTCTTTACGGCCACTCGTCAGTGACCTTATGCCCCTGCACCCTCTGCTCCTCCACTGCTCTCCCTCCTCTCACCTCCTGTTTTATTTTAATTTGAATATTTACAACTTTTTATAAGGGCCTGGCAGCTGCAATTTATTACCAGCCTCTCCTTTCTGAAATGCACTTTTATGAATATTTTATTTGTTTAACTTGCTGCTCTAAAATAGGTGTCAGTTATCTTGGAACAGTAAATAAAAGAAAAAATCACTTCATTCCCCATGCAGTGGCCGCCATAGCATAATGACACATACATGCATATGGGTAATGACACAAGCCCACATATACATGATTGTGCTTTTTGGCTGATGCTGTTCAGCTTCAGCAAAATGCAATTTGTTTTTATTTTTGCTAATGCTGAAAAGCATTGGCAAAAAAACTGGTGAGACCTATTGGCTTTGCCAATGTTTGTTTTTAACAAAGGTTGAAGTTGACTTGCCCCAGGAGTAAAGTTTAATTAAGCAGATTCATGCAGGACTATCTTTTATTCATACAAAGCATTCAGGGTTTACTATCACCTCACATAATGACATCCTTATCAAACAAATAAGTAGTAGATAGTGTTTTAATATCTTTGCGAGTAAAGGCAGTATGCTCATTAATTTATAATTTGTTGGTCAAAATTTCTTTTGACCAGTTGTAAGTGGTTTTTACTTATTCCAGTTTCTGGGGAATGGAATTTAGACAATGATGAACTCCAGTTACAGCTTCACAGTAGTTAGGAATGGAGTCTCTAGTTGGAAGTTGGTAGAGGTATGCCCCTGTCCATCTAAGGACCCACAGTCCTAGTCAGGGTAAGTAAGTTACACACTAAAGATATCCTGTGCTCTCCCCCTTGGTAGATTGACACAAAGCAGTTCAGGCTTATCCCCAGAAGTAATGTGTAAAGTATTTGTGCACACACACACACACAGTAACACAGAGAAAACACTGCAAAAGTACTCCACACTAGTTTAGAAAAATAGCCAATATTTATCTGAGTAAAACATGACAAGAACGTCAAAAATCCAACATACAGAAGTCAAGATATGAAGTGTTCTACATTAAATGCAGTTATAGCGCTTAGAAACAATATCTCCAGCTATTCTCGACGTGCTTGACAAAGTCGAATCCACAAGTTTGGGCTGACTGCGATAGAGCATGAGCCAGCTACCGAGTTGCACTGATCCCAGTACAGTACCTTGGAAACGTTGAGAACCAAAGACGGTGCAAGGTGCCGGGGAGGTGAGACGTCACGTAGGCAAGTGCGGCGTTGGTTCCACAGATCCGGTGCAGGCAGCGGTGCGGTGTTGTAGAGCGGCGCTAGTTCCGAAGTGACGCTTGAAGCCAATAGGTTGGTTTCTTCTTTTTGTCACAGCAAACTCACTTCCAAGGCCCCAAAAACTGGATTTGGTACCACGTGGCAGACTAGGGCTCTCAGCAGAGGAGCCTAGATGCTGCAGATGAAGTCTTTGATGGCCCTGAGGCTTCCAACAGGAGACAAGCTCAACTCAAGTGCTTGGAAAAACTTTAGAAAGCAGGATGCAGAGAGCAAAGTCCAGTCATCTCAGTCCCAGGACAGAAGCAGCAGGCAGCAGGTCAACACAGTAAAGCAAACAGCAAAGTGCAGTCCCTCCTGCAAGCACAACAGCTCTTCTTCCTGGCAGAATGTCCTCAGTCCAGAAGTGTTTCAAGTATATAGTGTCAGAGGTCCAGTACTTATACCCATTTCAGTCATTGAAGTAAGGAGATTTCAAAGAAAGGTCTTTGTAGTGCAGAAGACCCTGATTTCTGTCCTTCCTGGCCCTGGCTCCAGACACATTACAGGGGGGTAGGCAGTTCTTTGTGTGGGGACAGGCACAGCCAATTTAAAAACCAACTTCACTAAAAGACGTGTTTTTAAATTGTGAGTCCAGAGACCCCAAACTACACTTTTCTACCTGGTCCCAATTAGAAGATACACTTGTAAAGTGTTACAAGGCAGCTCCAAACCTAACCTATGGGAGAGATAGGCCTTGCTGTAGTTAAAAATGAATTTAGCAGTTTTGCATTACCAGGACATATAAAACTTAAAAGTACATGTCCCACCTTTTAAATACATTGCACCCTGCCCATGGGACTGCCTAGTGCCTACCTTAGGGGTGCCTTACATGTAATAAAAGGGAAGGTTTAGGACTGGCAAGTAGGTGAACTTGCCAGGTCGACATGGCGGTTTAAAACTGCACACACCGACCCTGCAGTGGAAGGGCTGAGACATGTTTGAAGGGCTGCTCATTTGGGTAGCACAATCAGTGCTGCAGGCTCACTAGCAGCATTTGATTTAAAGGCCCTGGGCACCCCCAGTGCACTGTACTAGGGACTTATTAGTAAATGAAATATGCCAATCATGGAGAAACCAATCAGGTCATGTTTAAGAGGAGAGAGCATATGCACTTTAGCACTGATTAGCAGTGGTAAAATGCCCAGAGTCCTAAAGCCAACAAAAAGAAGGTCAGAAAAACAGGCAGAGAAAGGCAAAATGTTTGGGGATAACCCAGCAAAAAAGGGCCTTGTTCAACAGCAGTGCTTGCTGAAATTGTTTTTTTTCATTTAAAAATAAGAATTTCCCAAGTTCTTTGTTTTGGATAATGCATGAACTCCATTGTGCAAAGAACATACTGCAACTGGATCCAGTAGAAACCATTTGTAATTGACCATATGGTCATTGCTTGCTAGTTGTCCCAGTGAGTTGTCTATATTTGGTACTGATTAGTCTGCAAAAAAAGAATTATTGAAGATTCAGAGCCGACTGTAGGAATGCTGCCATTTTCACAGTTTTTCTTTTTGAATTTTTATTT
This sequence comes from Triturus cristatus, assembly GCF_964204655.1. Classification (NCBI taxonomy): domain Eukaryota; kingdom Metazoa; phylum Chordata; class Amphibia; order Caudata; family Salamandridae; genus Triturus; species Triturus cristatus. The sequence continues at coordinate 1,236,709,847 of NC_140591.1, read as the reverse complement.
TAATGGCTGCTCTGGAAGTGCTTAATTTGAGCAGGTTATTGCAGGTGGGGCCAACCAGGACTCGTGTTTGGAGACCTACACTTATTTTCCATCATCAGATTTTGACCCAGAACAAAAGAGTGGAAACCACGCAAGGGGGAAAGAAGGAGGAAGAGTAAGATTAAATAAAAAATGACAAAGGGAGAAAACAAACTAGCAAGTGTGAGATAAAAGGGCAGGGAATGTCTGTTGGTGGATTAACAAAGTATGAGTAGGAATCAAGACTATGCAGCCTAAGTATGTGGCACTCCCAACTTTACATTGCACACCAGCCAGAGGCTTCGGAGCATAACTCTGGGTCTGGTACTTATTTGTTTACAAATTAAGCACTGGTGAGGTGCAGGCTGAGCTCAGTAGGTTGCGCCTGCATAGTGCATCTTTGCAGGGAGGCTCATCAACTCCAGTCATTCTGTCTCCCCATAACATAAGTATTTGTAAAGCGCACGTTCACCCAGTGGTCTCTTGGCGCTGAATAACAGATGTTCATTGTTACCCAACGGTACTCATTTTATCGCCCTCAGATGGATGAAAGGCTGAGTGGACCCCTGGGATTTGAACCTGTGACCATGAGGCCAAACACAGGCCCCTGCAATGGACGCATTAGTCCACTGAGCCACCAGACCCAGCTAGAGGTGCTCTGCTATCCCTTATGAGGTGATGACGTGCCAAGCACTTGTGCGCTTCAAGAAGCACAGCATACACAATACGTCAAGAGGCAAGGTGTGTGTGAGTTGGAAGAGACTGTGGCATAAAACCACAGAAAGCGTGAAACAAGATGGAGGGGAAGAGAGATCTTGACATCAAAGAGCACAAAGGAGGACAGAATTGAAATGTGTGTGATAGGGGTTTAGGCTCTGTGCATGTCTCTCCACTTGCTATCTAACCATTTAGGAATGTTAAAAAGAAATGCAAAAAATGTTCTTTGCTTGATTAGGTTTAACATTAAATTAAGAACGCCATTTTAAAAGATTTCATAGGTTTTCTCCATGTATAAATTCATTCCCTTCTATGAAAAAAAAAAAAATCCTGGAGCTTTTCATACTGTATTCTGAAGATGTGGACTGTCTGTATTTGCGGACTCCTGCAGACATCGAATGAGATTTAAAGGTCATGAGTTTAAACCCCACCCGGGCCACTTAATCCTTTCTTTTTTCAGAAGTTGATCAACTGTTTACCGACAAACTCAGTAATAATAGGGCATATCAGCAACAACCGGCGATAATTATCGCTCAGCGCTCTTAGCGTGAGGATAATTATCGCCGGCTAACGTGGATTTTTATCGCTGAGATAGCGTGCTATTAGCAACGCTTATCTTCTCAGCGATAAAAATCCTCACGCTAGAAACCTACCGACAATCTCACGTAGTGTGGCGTTAGCTTGCTGATAGGGACTCACAAACCTAGCCATGATATCCACCTTCCATAGGATATCATAGCTAAGTCAGTCCTGAAGCAGGCATAAGGAAAGTAGCGATAACAGGGGATATCGCTACTTTTCCTGACGCTATGCTTCATAGCATGGGGCTTGATAGGAGAAATGTCGCTTAGCGACATTTATCCTGTCATGTTAGGTCAGGAACGGCCACTTTAAATCTCATTAGAGATGCAAAGCTGGGCGTTAGGAATCCCGACGCTAAAGCAAGGTTTCACGCGTTAGCGTGGCCTTGCTAATTAGGCGATAAAATTATCGCCGCTTTTCGGCCTAAAACGGCCGCAAAAGCGGAAATAATTTTCTATCGCCAGCTTGTAAATATGCCCCTATGTTAGTAAGACTTTAGCTTAGAAATCGGAAAAATGCGGTATTAAGCACTATGTCAAAACATTACTATTTCCACCTTGGTTATACAACCGTGGTAGCTAGAGGCCTGTGCACGGCTGCTTCTCCCTGCCTTTACCTCTCTCTCGCGAGACCCAGGCAGGAAGAACCTTTCTTCTCTCTATCAAAATGTGGACATTTCTCAAAATAGCGGCACCTGAAGGAGAGGGAATGTGCTGATGCAGGGCCCATCTGCTATGGGGATTGAACAGGCGCTGTATAATCCGCTGCAGTCAGAAACAATCATTTCCCCTGGCTGAGCTACAGGAGAACAAGCGAAATGCGGTAGCAAAATGTGAAACAAATCGTGCAATGTCACAGAGATTAGACAGCCTTCCCATTTTTACAGGGCTCCAGCTTCAGAACATTTTATTCTTCAGGTTAAAAGTGTAAGCCTGAATTCTGTATGGTCTCTTGGTACATTTTTTTTTTAGTTCTCGTTTATTTTCTTTCAGGAGGTTACTGTGGAATAGATCGCACAGCTGTAAGAAGGTACACCTTCACTCCAGGTCAACTTTTTTCAAATTATTAGAATATTTATCTATTGGTGAGCCATATGGACGTAAAAACATTTGCAGCTTTTTGCTTACCTCTTTGTAAAGATACAAAATAATGCAATTCATGTTCTCACAAATTATATTCTGGCATCAACAGTTTGTGCAGGTGGTGGGCAACAACACTCATTTTTGGGGAAAGGACTTATTTTTCATCATCATATGTTGACTGAGCATGAGAGAGAAAGACACAAAAGGGTAGAAGATTAGGCCTGGGTGGAGTTTGCGGATTGAACTCTGTGAAGTTACACAAAGATTTCACTGCGCTACGTGGAGTCCCGCAAGCGGCAGAGTGTGTTAGAGCGCCGGGTGTTTGTACTGCGCTGGAATATCAGCACAAATGGCACAATGCGCAGCACAAGAGGGCGCTTCTTCATTCTGATGCTCAAGTAGATGGTCTACTCGAACAGCAACTTCCTCAACACGAACGGAAGGTTTCTCAATGCGATCGGTAGCGGTCATCCACAACAGCCCGCGTTGAGAAATCTCACTGGGAGGTGACCTGGAATAAGATTTTCCTCTCATACACGCCAACTTAACAATGGCGAGCGAGAGAAAGGATAAAACTCCACTCCGCATACCTCCGCACGCTACTCGGACCTCGGAATGGGAAAAGCCCTTTAAACTCAGCGAGTGCAGGGGAATTTCATGCCCAGGCCTATAAAAATAGAGGAAAAGAATGATAGACAGTTACAAATGTAGAAGGCAGGGTTGACAAGAACGTGCAAATGGGAGCTAAAGAGACAGGAAGTGTTGATGTGGAATAAATAGACATGGTGTGGACTCAAGACTAGGCAGCCTAGGTTTTCAGCAACTCCAGTATTCAGCATTGCTGGTGCCAGAATCTTCAAAAATATTTGGCCCCATGCACTTTTTTTGTTTCAACATATTACGGGAATTTATCACCGCTCACCAATATATCTTTCAAAACTTGAGAAACCTCAAGTACCCTGCTATTCAAAGAAATCATCCTATTAAATAGGGCCTGAGGAACAACTGAAGAAGGCTGCAAACTGCCCTTTGTAAGATGGTCTATTCGACTGCTTAGTTGACCACATGAAAAGCATACTTTCCGAGGAATGTGATTGCACCGCAAAGGTTGGCTAAATATTATCCAAACTTTTTTTGTTTAGATACGTTTCCTGCAGTGATTTTTTAACTCAATTCTTCAATAAAGAGAACAGTGCTTGCCCACTATCAGTGCAGAAAACACACCAGTTTCCAATTTCTTTTTTTGCTGAAGCAATATTCAATCTAACCCTCCTCTCTAGATGTAAGCATGAGTTTCACTCATTATGGAGCTGATTTTTCATCCTAAGAAATAAAGAGTGTTGTAAATGCAGTTCTATTTTTTCGTTCCTGCAGAAAGAGCATCTGCTCCTCAACACTTCTGGTAAGAAAGTTTGAAAAGGGAGCTTTTGTGGTTCGCAACTACGCATTTATTGACAAGCCTTTAATGTTTTTAAAAATAACATCTTGTGTTTTTTATTTAACCAATTGTTTAAGTTTTCTAAATAGCTCCCATTTCTTTCAGCCATGGGTGGGTAATACTGAATTTCAATCCACAAATCAAAATGGAGCCACTGCTACAAAACGTACATTTAAATACGAGAATATGCTCATTCGCCATTTTATTGAAACTTTTCGGGATGGACATTTTAATGCCACAATTATTCGACAGGTAATCCTCTAACATTGAATTGATTTTTTCCTTGTGAAGTATTTGCCCATTAAGGGTGAGCCCAGCCTGAGAGACATGTCTTTTGCTTCTTACTCTGATGCTAGGAAAACAAATCACCACATCACAAGGAAAAGATACGTGTACTCCCACCGCTCAACAATGATTTCTTGTCAAGGAAGACGCTCATGACAACATCTCTCAGTAGCAGTAGTGGCTGCCTCGGAACGGGGGTGGTGGGATGAAAAAAATAAATAAATAAACGTACCTTCTTCTTCACACGTCCCTCCTCCGTCCTCACCAGCACCGGAAGCACCCAGGTTCCCGAACTCTTCCAGCCAATCACAGAGCTGCAGGAGCAGAGTCATGATTGGTCTGAGCGGCCTCATGATTGGTCTGAGCGGCCTGTTTAGCCGCTCAAGCAGTACCTGGGAGGCTGGGCACGCTCTCAACTGGGCTGTGCAACACAGCCCAGTGTAGAACATGCCAAGTGCGCATGCTGTTTGGACAGCCCCAGAGGGCCGACCAAGCCGTCATGCGCACTTAGGGAGGGAGTGCAAACCACTTCTGCTCCATCTGATGGCGGGTAGCCCAGCCCGACCCAGAGTCCCACAAAGAAAAAGAATATGATAACTTCTTGTCATTATCATTTAATTTTTAGTTTCCACTGCTTTACGAGCAGTGGGGTAATGCTCCTCCACCTTAGCGGAGGAGCCGCCACTGCTCAGCATCACTTTAAATGGGCAGGTACTTTCCGGGACTGAGTACCTGCACTTCTTTCATTTGAAAGGGAAAGTACCTGCACTTCTCAGCACTGCTGCAGGACATTTAATGGAAGAGTACCTGCAAATCTCAGGAGCAAGCAGTACTCTAAATAGTAAGTACTTGTACTTCTTTATTTCCATTTAAAACTCTGTCTATCAGACATCACACAAAGGAGAGGATGGCAACAAGGACTCGGATAAGAAAAAGTTAAACCACTCGTAAATAATCCTGCCCTTACCACATTATACTTCTTCCTTGTGCCTGTCATTAAACCTTGAGGCATACGAAGCAGTGCCAATAGATTAAGATTTATAGGAATCAAATCAGTAGATTGCCTACCTCGCTTGCCATCACTGCCCTAAGACAACGTTGAGAAACGAAGGCATCAGACATTGGCAGAGCCACTGGAATTGGGCAATTCTGTAGATACAGCTGTTTTCACGTAAACATGGATTTGCCACATAAACTACAATCTATCATTTGCGGCGTAATCTGCCGATTTTAATTTAAAAAATGTTTCTAGCTGAAATAGATCAAAAGTCACTAAAATGTGGTGCTGTGTTTGCACGCACTGAAAGGCCCTTTGCAAAGTTTAATTTGTCATCTTTCATTTGCTTATTTGTGCACTTGATTGTTAAACTGGTACTAATGATGTGAAATCTTTGCCTAGATAGTATCACCATGCGTAAAAATCACTAAATATTGGAGTAATACTATAAAACAATATGCGCCAAATTATGTTGCAGAATTTGCTTTTTCTTGCTGCACAATTTAGTAAACTCTGCCGCATAATTTGGTGCTCACTGACTATATAATTCCTTAGGCCTTGGACATAGGCAAAGCCCCTGCTTGACATTTTCAGATATTTATTTATTTGTTTATTTATAAAGTTTTATATAGCGCAAACATGATCCCGAAAGATATCAGAGCGCTTTACAATTTGAGGGAAAGGAAGGTAACAGTTGCAGTACAGGCATCAAAAGGAATGCCAACCCAAAACAAATAAAATAGTCATACCAAACAAAAAGGTTACAATCGAAAGGGGACAACAAAGAATAAGATAATTACTGGTACATAGCGAACTGGGAGGGGAGAAAATGATTAGTAAAGAAGAATAAACCCAGCGCAGGGCTTAGGGTGTAAGTCCAATGCATTAAAGCAGACGATCCGAGACCCTTTTAAGGTAAGAACTTGTTCATGACGAATCTTTTTACCTCCAATTTGAAGGCAACCTTGGAGGAGATTCTGCGTATTTCCGGTGGGGGAGAGTTCCAGATCTTCTTTTTTCTCAAGGACCAGTTGAAACCTCTAGCGCATAACGAGCCAAGTTTTCATGTGCTTCTCGATACCTCCCTCCCTGTAGACTGCATGTGGCGTTACAGCCAGAGCAGTCCACTTAGATCCCTGGGGAACCAGGTTCGAGATTCGGCATCAGCTCAATATCCAGTGATTCTGGAAAAATCACTTAATCTTTCCATCCCTATAAACAATGAATGGTGACCTTGTCTAATGTAATTGGTGCTCATGCAAATTGCTCCAATTCCTTGGGTCGAGTTTGCACTATATAAAAATTCACAAAGAGGTAAAAGCAAAGCCTTATTGTATGGATAGACAGAGAGGTACCCATATACTGGCTGACTTGTACACAGTGAAACCAGAAAACCTGAATAAATCAAGGCTTTCCTGCTTATATTGTATGATCTTAGGCAAATATTTTTTTCACTCCTTTTTCTTCATTATTGCACATGAAACACTTTCAAATATGTGAACTGAGAATACCAGTTGTACCAAAACCTATTGTGTTTGATTTAATGGACTATAATGTTGCTCTATAATAATCTGAGCCACATACAGTGTTTACATGACAACTGTCTTGCCTGATAGTTCACGAATGGTACATATTTAAAAAATATCACTTTTTAATAAGTTCTTCTCAGAGAAGTGCTATAATTTGATGTATTAATGTGAAAGCTTTCACATGTTAAAATAGTAAACTTTTTTGAATTTTGAAGAGTCTATTACAATTTACGTGGATTGTTGTATGATTTACATAGCAAACATTTTCAGAGATCGGCTTGTGCACGGGCTCTAATATCCGAGCTATACGGTTAGCTGGGCCCTAGCTCGGCTCTCCCTGCTGATCTATTGGCTCGCCGGCCTCTACCACAGGCAAAAAATGTGATACTTTCCATAGGCCAAAGCTGCAAACTGAACCACTTAACTGACCACGGTTCCTGTGGAAGGTCTATAGCCTTTGCTTCCCGCTACCAATCAACAGCAGTGTCTCCAAATGGAAGAAGGATTCTTTTCTACTTGTATATCTGCACACTGCTGTGCCACCATCCAGAAGGTATAGAGAAAGGGAGACACAGAAAAATCTTGGGTTCCCTCACAAAGCAGGCAGAGTACCAAGGGGCATATGTATCATCATCTCCATTTGCGATTCTCAAATAGCGATTTTTTGAGAATCGCTATTTGAGAATTGCAAAACGGGATGTATTTAAAAAATCGCACAAATTTTGCGATTTCTTAAAATTCCTTAATTGCGATTAGCAAATTGCGAAATCGCAATTAAGGAATACCTTCCCATTCATTCCTATGGGCCAGGAAGCCCATAGCAATGAATGGGAAGTCCTTCTCAATTTGCGAATCGCTATTTGCTAATCGCAAATTGAGAATATTTTCAAAGGTGCAAGGGTGTCATGATGACACCCTGATGCACCCCTGAAATCAGCATGTGTGCACATATGGCGCACATACATGCCCTAAGGGCATGTATGTGCACCACATGGCACTTTGAAATATGCAAAAAAGTGCATATTTCAAAGAAATCGCAACTTACCACCAACTTGAAGTTGGTGGTAATTTGCGATTTCTTAAGGAGAAATCGCACAACTTGGGTGCGTGTTACATTGCATTTAAGAAATTGCTATTTGCGATTTCTTAAATGCTTACGCAAACTTAAGAAATCGCAAATTTAGCGATTCCTTAAGATTGCGAGGCTGAAATGCCTCATACATCTCCTTTTGCGATTTTGTATACGCAATCGCTGTTTTTTTGGGATTCGCAGCATTTGCGAATACAAAATCCTTTGATACATATGCCCCCAAGATGTTTGGAAAGGAGCAAAGAATAGCTCTGAGCACATGAAGCACTCTGCGCATAGTAACAGCAAACCAAAGAAATAGCAATAAGAAGAGAGCTTAGAGGGGCAGAAACTTCAAAGAGACTTCCGGCAGTGGCTCATTGGTTGCATCTGTTACAGATCAGAGGTTAAACTGATACCTGAAGGAGCTAGTGAACTGTAGCAAAAGTGAAAGAATTTACAAAGGACACAAGTTACATATAGTGCTATCACCATGACCAATGTCACCGTGGCCTTCAAGGATGAGACATTTCAAACCCAAAGCTCCTCGCCTGAACTCCAGGTTTGTTTGCCTACTGCCATAAAAGAGCCTGAAACTCCTCATTTGAACCTCAAGTAAAAAATATAGCCCAAGGCTTATTATAGAAACAGAGTGAACCAACAAATCAGACAACACTATAGACAGAATCTAATAAATGCATCTCTAAACAGTAAGCAAAAGAAATATAAAACAACAAGTACAATTTATGATATGCCAACATCACAGCAACCTAAATTTGCTCCAGACAGAAAAAGCACACTATTTTGACGGCACAGTGCAAGTAACATGGTTTCACACCAGGTGAAACCTGAAATAGCAAAGTCACAAGTCACAAACTGAGAACAAAACCATTTACAAGTAATATAGGAGAGGCTAGCATAAAAACAATTAAAGAGCCAAAAATGCTTGCTTAACCAACACAAGCATAAGGCCTAAGAAAATGAAAGAACTCTCCAGTGTCATCAGTAGCTGCAGATGCCAAAACGCAGCCATAACATACTTCAACACCACAGTGAAAATCTTCTCAGGTTCTTCACGTATACAATCTCCAATATCTGAGAATCCTCCAATTCTGCTGAACTCTCTTCTTATCCTCCCATGCAATCTCCTTCTTATAACCCTTCTTTTGATATCCATGTATGCTGCCTAGAACCACCATCTTCCATAGTAAGAGATGAACTTCCAAATGTGTGCTGACTCCAACCTAATCCATATCCAGCTGCCAATCGTTCCGGGCAATTCCATCGACATTACCTCTTGCTTGGACAATGTTTTCCTCTGGATTAAGGATTTTGCTATGCATGGTTCATACCAAAACCGAGATTCTAATGATCATGGCTAATGTGCCTATTTCTTAACCATTCAGTTGTCCCCTGGACCTGCCCCTCCCACCACCATCTCACCATAAGTTTTATTTGGACTTTGCTCTCACCTTTGTTCCCCAGGCCAACAAAGTGCCATGGATGCAAACATGCCGCTCCTTCACCTCTGAAAAATGCTCCCACTTCTTTACACCCACCACAGGGTCAAGCTGACTAAACCCTAATCTTGCAACACCCTGGCTACTGAGGCATCACCTACTCTGACTCCCAAAGACTCTCACTGTAGGCTCCAGAGTCTTAAGAACCTAGGGGCATATTTACAAGTCCCTATCGCCACCACAACGTCACTTTTAGTGACGCTGTGGTGGCAATAGGAGTTTCACCTACCGTGGCGTAAAACTGCCTTGTAAATAAGGCACCCTTTCATGCTGGACTTAGCATGAAGGGGGAGGGCAATGGGTGTTGTGGTGGGCGTTCCACCTCAACACCCATTGATTTTCACACTGCCCCCTATTTACAAGGGTGGGGTAAATAGGATTTGTTCATGTTGAAATAAGTAAATTCAACTTCTGAAATAACGTGATGTAAGCTACAGTATAGAGCTTACGACTGATGTTTGCTTAAAAATATTAGATTAAGTTGAGAAAAGAAGCCCTTGTAGGCACGTTCATCCGTTGATGTAAATAGGAGGAAGCACCAAAATTAAGACCAGGGAAAACCTGGTCTTAAACAGGCAAAACGAGGAGAAATGCTTTATTTCTCCTTGTTTTTGCTGTTTCCACGTGTGCTGCGTTGTGCAGCACACATAGAAACAGCAAATTGCCACTGTTTATGTGCAGGAAAGTCTCCCTTCCTGCATATAAACAATTTTAAAAAAATGACATTTTGCAACTTCTATGTCTGCTGCATTAAGGAGCTCACATAGAAGTTACAAAACGCCATTTCAAAGATTGTTTATATGCACGAAGGGAGACTTTCCTGCACATAACCAATCTTCCCCTCAATGCAGACACTCTTGCATTATGGTGCAAGGGTGCCTGCGTTGGCGCTAGGCTGCTAAGTTTAGCGCCAGCACAGGGGGAAACACAGGGCTGCATATTGTTGTAAATATGGTGTAGCCCTGCATTTCTGAAGTGGCGGAGCACGGCATTAAGCCAAGGAGGCTAACGCCACGCCCGCCACTTTCTTGTAAATATGCCCTCAAGTATCCAGAATGTGCCTTCATCTTTGGATGTGTGGCCACATCAAAACTGTCCTTGCAGAACCCCATTGACTGGCAGGAGAATTCAATTCAAATTCCTGTGCACTGGTTATGGCACATGATGGGAGTAAGGACCTTCAAACCTGCGGAATTTACATCTCGTTACATCTCAAAAAGGAGAGCTCTCCTCTACGTCTGCTTATTTCATTAACCAATGATCTTTCAAGAGTATGAAACATGGAGAGAGATCAATGGGAAAAAGGGCCTAGACTGAGAAATTCTCATATGTACAATTTGAGATCAAACCCAAACTATATGTGATTTAGGAAACCTTTGAATATGAACTAATCGAAGAAGTGTTGAAATGAACAGAGATCAGTATTTATGACTGAAGATTATCGGATGCAGTTGCTAACCCTATCTGGTTGAACTCAATCCACCCCTTCCTGTTTTCTACTCTTGAACGCTTTTTCTGTGTCCGCGCTCTAATGTATCGGATAAGTGACACTACAAAACTCAACTAAGCACACTTTGAAATTTAACAAGATCATAAATGCAGATTAAATCATATTATGTGTCCTATATCAGATACGAGTAAACAGCATAAATTATAAATACAAGTCACATGAACTGCACTTAATGAAGTCTTGCAAAAACTATTGATCTAGCCTTTTAAGTGAAATGTGTCTACACTGACTGTGCGCGAGTGGGAGAATGAATGAATGAGTCAGTTGGTGAAAGGATGAATGAGTGAGTGACTACACGAATGAACATGTTGGTCTGAATGCCTGGAGGGGTGGATTAATGAATGGGTGACTGAATGCATGAATGGATGCAGGATGAACGGGCAACTGAAAGCATGAATGAATAGGTGAGTGGATGGATTAATGAGTGTTTAGTGAATGAATGTATGTAATCTCAAACCCTTTAGATTTTCCTTCTGATCTGCTCTCCATTTCTTCTTATGGCCACCTGACTTGCAGATCTTTTTTTCTACAGCGTTCCATTGTCTTGTTGCTAATCTGTCTTTTACTCTATAATACAGGGCCCTCAGGGTTTCATGAACTCCTTCATTTAATTGCTGTAACCTCATCCTACATGTTTCGTCGTCCACTTCCAGACGTTCAAGGAAGTTTTCTTTTATCTCCGCATAGGGTGTAGTACCCTCAATATTAGCAGCCTGGTATGCTCATTGACGTTCCCCAGTTAATAGAGGGCCGAGATATTGGCCCCATCTATTCACTGGCCAGGCCACCACCTGAGCCATCCTTTCTAAGTTTTTTAAGAAGAAATCTGGATCTTCTTTAACCAAACAAAATGTCCTTCCAGCGGTCTTGTTTGTGTGCCCCTTCAATGATGGGGGAACATCTAAAAGAAGACAACTAAACTGGGTGGGGGATTCCTATGTGTGTAATGGTGACTCTCTCAAGTACAAAGTTACTGAAAGGATCAAATATGAAACCAGCCCACTGCTGCGGGTGGGAAGGGAAAGAAACCCTTTTCTTTTAATTGCCCTCACTCACTCTAATAGTGACATGCTGCATCATAGGGCCATCCCGACTCCTACAGGTCGGGGTTTGGGCTCGACCATGTTTCAGGGAGCACTGTGAGATATTTTGTAAGGGGGCGTACCATTGAAGATAAAATTCCTCACCCACTCCTGAAGAAATCTTTAATAGTGGAGTGGGAGGGAAGGTTAAAATATATCCAAACGGGTATTTAGGATGTGATGGTCCTATGACCCTAAAATCAGCACCAACATGTTTCAGCCCTTCTTAACTTGCCTCAATAAGTCCTGGGCTTTCGTCAGGGTGGGACGTAATGAGGATACTTCCCCCAGAGACGTGAGTGTGTGTATGCTATTTACCAAGTGCACTACAAGTGTTAAAAAATGGAACAAGCCTAATACTTGCCACCGGTCCGGATGAGGAATTACCTATGCAGAAAAAAGAAGAAGAGACATAATTTGCATACGTTATTATGTTAAACGTTGTCAACATTGGGTCACCATCTGCATTCTTTTAGATGTTCCCCCATCATTGAAGGGGCACACAAAAGTGACCGCGGGAAGAACATTTTGTTTGGTTAAAGTGTATAAATGAGGGAGGACATATCCTTTCTATCCTCGTGATTGAGGACCTCTCTACTCGCCTTGGAACCCTGTGGTCCTAGGAACCTGTGAAACAGAAATCTCGATCTTCTCCAGCTACATACTTTTGCAGGACCACAGATGGTAATGCTGTATGTCCCTGCTGCTGGCTTAAAGTGTCCACCAGTCTTCCTAAAGCCGCTCCTGAGTGGTGGACTGCGACGTCAATGCCTTATGGATGGCCTCACTATCTTCTGCTGCGGAGTTGAGAAATTTCTCCATCGCTTGTTCTAATTTCTCCTGACTCTCAGCAATTTTATTTATTACCCCCTCGATACCTCCAAATTCCACTTCTGACCCTTTTGTGGGGGTTTTAGAAGGCTGGGTCGTAGAGAAACACAAGGTGGCCTATTTGATGGCTCAATGGTGTCTTTTTATTGAGATTTTTAGGATTCTGAAATACTTGTCCATTTGCAGAGAACTTCTTCTCAAAGTAATCAGGATCTTCTTTCCTTCTGTTCAGATTATGTGACACCAGTGGAGGTCCCCGGAGTCTTGAGAAAAGAAAAAGTAGGCGAGTGGTATGTATGGTCACGGTTTGCTCAGGTATTTCTTTACCTTTCTCACACCGGTAGTGATAACACCAGGTGACTTACTTTGTTAGGGTTATCTAAAAAAAAAATATTACGCAGAAGTAGGGTTCTTGGCTCTGCTACTTAGATAGTTTGGCCGAATAAAGGGGAAAAGGAAGAAAGAAAGAACTTGTTCCCAAAGAAAATAAAGTGATTAGGAAGTGATTAAAGTAAGTGAGGTTTTCTGCACTAGTCACTTAAGTAAACTGCATGCGTCGGGAAGTCTAAGTGTACCTTTTTATGTCAAGGTGTCTTTCCTTCACCATTGTGCATGTGTGTAAGTGCCCGTACTACTCTCCCTCCCTCCTCCCTCTAGATTTCCCGTTTCTGGCACTCACCCCACTCAGCTGCAACTCTCCAGAGTTGTGGCGGTAATTAGGCATCCTTCGGTGCCACCCACCAGTCTTCGAGTCCATTCTTGGCATCCTCGTCCTCTCGTCTGGGGTGGTGGTCTTCTTCAGGCTCGTTGAGTTCTTCATTGGTCCTAGGCTGTCTCACGTCTGTCTTCCACGCTCCCTATGAAGTTCCTCTTGGATCGGTTTGTTCCAGACACGTTTCTTCGCTCCTCTCCTCCGCGTCGGCGTCCGTCTCCTTCACTTCGGTCTTCCACTCCACACCCACTTCCTGCTCTTTAACTTCCTCCTTCCTCCGTTTGGTGTCTTCTGATTGGGTGTCCTTGTTTGTCTTGTCTGCCTGTTTAAAGAGACAGTCTTTATTTAATACAGAGTCCCCGTTATTAATAGGTTTTTCTTTTCCCTTCCAGACTCGCCGAAAGTTCCCGATGACAGAACGTCTTGGCCAAATACAGGTAAGTGAATACTCACAGGGCAACAGAGGTCAATGGTGGGTGATGGGAGAAAATTCAGATTATGTGTACATCAAGTCAGGCTTTATAATGTTGCATGACACATTTTTTCGTTACATTTACTTACAATTTGAGGTACAGGGAGATTAAGCTGTTCACTCTGAGTTGCCGTGAGTGGTATCCCCAAGGGAAATCTCTAGGAAACTATGAGTTTTCCAGTGTCTCCAGGCCCAGAATGATCAGGTCTGTAAGCTTGAGACATGATAATTCAGGGCTTAGAGACACTGGGCCATACTCAGCAGAGCAGTGGGGGCTGCGGGCAGTTCACGCATGCCTGCAAACTGCAGCATTGGGAAGCTGAAAACGTTTGCCCCAGCTGAAGTTAAAGGACCTCTACTCTCTTCCTCACCTCCTATAACTGTGTGCAGAATTGGGTCCATTATTTCTCTTAAAGGGAGGAAACCTATAGGGCATTGGACCTTATATTTGCAGGTCTACATGCTAATCCCCATTCTGTGGGAAACAACTCACAATTCCTGTTAACCCACTGGGAACTTGTAATAAAGGCCTAAGTGATATGGTAAGAATCACACAACTTTTTTCTCAATCACAGAAGCCAAGGCTAGAACCCAGATTTTTAGATGCCAGTGTCAGAAATGTAGCCACTACATCACATCTCTTTGTCTACCTGTCAGATTATAATTTTCCAGATAAGCAGTTTGTTAGATTTATGAAAAAAGAAGTCCTGTAGAAGCAGCAGGCAAAATGGCCATCCCTTTGTACCTGATTGTCGGGGCAGTCATGCCTGGTGAAGGTGTATACAAATGCCCATGTAGCAGGATGGCAGATGCCCAAACAGGAACAGCCCCCACCAGTTCAGCCTTAGCTCTGGTAGAATGAGCCCAATCTCGGCCGCCAAGTACCTAGAGCAGTCATCTATGACCACCAACATGGTTTGTCCCTCAAGAAGTGAACCAAAATCAGCACTGGCTTGGGCCCCTGGATGAGGTCGAATGGTTTCATCAATTATGAGTGTTGGAAATTCCTGAGGGCTGGCTGCTTGATGCTTAAGACAATTCTTAATAGCTTCCGCCACCATTTGATCTTGTCCAGGGAACCACAATTTAGAGCAAAGTCTGTTTTGGTCCTTTTGATCTCCTTGATGACCTACATAATCAAGTTGTACAGTTCTTGGGACCATGTCTTGAGGAAGGACTATTCAATTTCCTCTCAAAAGGCATCCTTCTTGTGTAGTGGCACAATATTATATGGACTGGAGACACATTTGTGCCACTGTTGTGCGTGCCAACTGGTTCTCAAGCATGGGTTTCAAATTATTTCACTGTACTGCAATATATAGAACAACTAGATACACTTATCTACCAGTGGCCTTCACTATGTCATCTGGTAACATGGGATGGAGCCTTGAACTGTCTGTCACAAATATGACATATTCCTCTGTCTCTATAGCTTCTTTCATTGCTTTGCCAGTGACTGGTTGATGATGGCAGGATAAAAAGGCTGTAGAAATCGTCGATCCTGGTTGCTACTTCACAGAGCAAGAATATTCCTGCAGTTGAATGACCAACTTCTCAATTCTAGGTGGAGGTTTTGAGGTAGACCCTGTATGATTCATGGCTACACTGAACTGGTGTCCATACAGATAAAGGTTGAAGTGGTGACACCCTCAGTGGATGGCTATAGACTGTTTTTCAATGTGGGAGTATCATTCTGTTAGGGTCAGCGTTTGACTAACAAAATACATCGGGTCCAATCTTCACATGCTTTTTTCTTCGATAGTACCACACCCAGTCCTGTGGGATTAGCTTTTACTAACAGCTGTTTCTCTTTGGATGGACCAAAAATACTCCAACATTGTGTCTTCTGATGAAGCTTCCTTTGTGGGTTAGAAGGATGTTTCATGGGCATTGGACCAGTGCCACAGGGCGGATAACTTGGTCAGTTCCCTAAAGTATTCTGTTAGTCATGTGAGATTTGTATAGATCTGCAGCAAATTGAGACCATCACTTGGAAGCTCCTGATTTCAGAGACGAGCATTGAGGGTTATACAGTTTTGATGTCAGCAACTTTAGCTAGATCAGGAGCAACCCCTTAACCGGAGAATCGGTAGACAAAAAAACTAGTGTCCCACCTCAGAAATGTGAATTTTTTACAATTCAAAGTAAGGCCACAGTCACCCAGACTCTGTTGTCACTCATGTTGATTACTCAAGTTATTTACAACAGGACTGCTCAAATGGCGTTCTGGAAGTCCAGCACAGCAGTGGAGGCAGTGGCAGATGGTGACCTTTAAAAGTGGTGAAGCGTAATCCTTGGTTCAAATTCCAATGAGCTTCTTCTTGAAGGGTTTGTCCCACTTTTTAGCACTAAGGGCCTCATTTACAAAGATTTGACGTAGGGCAGCACCACAAGTCTTTTTGCTGCGCTGCCCTACACCAAATTGCAGGGGCAGGAATGCACTGTATCTTTGTGATCCGGTGCATTCCTGTTCTTTCAACCAGCGCTAGTGCACAATTTGGTGCCTAGCACCAACACAGGCACCCTTGTTCTGCGTTGTTGGCAGGTTTGTTTTTGTGCAGGAAGGGACACCTTCCTGCACAGAAACAATCCATGGAGGTGTTGTCCTCGTTCTATGTGTGCTGCAGAATGCAGCACACACGGAAAGCAGAAAGAGGAAAAAACTAGGACATATGGAAACATTTCTTTTTGTTACGCCTGCTTTGTGGAGGTGTACGGTTTTGATGATGCCCCAGGTTTACATAACTTCGTAAATCTATGGCAGCAACAACCATGGAACACCTCCTCGACACAGAGTAAGGCATGCACCGCTTTGCGCTGCCTTGCCTTACTCCACATCTAGGAGGCCATGCAAAGCCATGCAGGGTAGCTTTGCGTCGCCTCATAGATATGATTGAGAGGCCTACGCAACTGGAGCATCTAAAAAAATGACGCTCCAGTGGTGCATGCCTCTTGTAAATAACACCCTAAGTTTACTGTTTCACTTTGACTCACTCCTTCTCACTCTGCCTTAATAATTCTCACAGTCTCACTCATTCTACTCTGACCCACTCTGTCTCACCAAGTCCCAATCATTCTCACTCATTCAGAATTACTCAGTCTTATTGTGCCTCATGCAAAGTAACACTCAGTTACACTCACTGTCATTCTCCCTGACTCACTTACATTCAATCTCACACATACTGGTCTTTATTGGCACTCATTCTCACTCACTTTGACTTACACCTTCACTGACTCTCTCTCACTTTAACCCACACACATAGTCACACAGTCATGCTCACAGTGCTGGAATGGCATAGCCATCTTAATGCCCTGTGTCAGCAATCAAACAATGTTATTGTTATTGTTAATTGTGACTTGTAGAGTGCTTAATACCGGCAGGTCTCTAAGCGCTGTGAGAAGAAAAGCTGCAGTACCCCCGGAGGGGAAGGCCTGTGGCTGGGGAAAATTAAGCCCAGGCTTCGGTGAAGAGGAAGGTCTTCAGATTCTTCCTGAATGGCAGCAGTGCCTTCTCAGAGCGAAGGTAGGGTGGCAGTCCATTCCATAGTTGTGGGATGAGGACGGAGAAAGCTCGCTCCCCTTCTGACGTGTAGTTGAACCGTGGGCAGGATAGTAGGTCCCCCGAGGAAGATCTTAGGGAGCGGCCGGGGACATATCTCACCAGGCGTCCTTTAATATATCTTGGGGCCAGACCATACAGGGTCCTGTGAGCAATACAAAGTCCTTTGAATTTGGCCCTCTGCATGATGGGGAGCCAGTGGAGTTTTTGCAGCGGAGAAGCCCGTGTACGTCGAGGTAGTTTAAAGATCAACCTGGCCGCGTCGTTCATCACCACCTGAAGTTTGCCAAGTAGGTTGTCTGGTAACCTATTGTAGAGCGCGTTACCATAATCAAGGCGAGACAGGATCAAAGCTGTCATCACCATTCGCATGGTAGAAAATGAGAAGATAAGTGTTAGTTTCCTCAGTTGCCTCAACAGGCCCACACATGTCCCAAACACTGTGGATACTTGATTGGACTATGAGAGGTTGGCATCAATTTTAATACCCAGACTTTTTACCACTGGTGCTGGAGACGATATGCTGTGGCCAGAATTGGGTGGACCATGGGTTGATATCCGTAGTAATGGCCAATACCTCCGTTTTGTCTGGGTTGACCTTAAGCGAGTTGTTTGTCATCCAATTTACCATGAATCTCAGGATGTCTTGCACACGTGCATGCGCTTGAGGGGTGTTATCAATTTGTAAGATGATTTGATTACCATCGGCATAGTTAAATACCTGGCAATCCAACCGGGCCAGGTCCGTCACCAGTGGTCTGAGATGGATGTTGAACAACAATGGGGACAGGGCAGACCCCTGTGGGACTCCACATGTTATGGGCCCTCTGTCTGACACACACTCACCCATCTGAATTATTTGGGTGCGATCCGTCAGGAAGGAGGTGACCCATTGATGGATCATCCCGCCCATACCTATATCCCGGATTCTAGTCAGGAGTTGATCATGATCGACCATGCCGAATGCGGCCGACAGGTCTAAGAGAACTAGGGCACACAGTTTTTGCAGTCAGCTGTGCGCCTGATTTCATCCAGTTCTAACAGCATCACCAGCTCTGTGCTATGATGGGCTCTGAAGCCAACCTGCCTGTCCCCGAGTAGGTGATGTCACTAGCTGCCTCGGTTTGTTGCTGGACCCAAAGCGGGTCCACGTTTTTTTTTTATTGTACCAAGAGTGAATCATTATTCACTCTTGAAACAATAAAAATGGACCAGAAAACAGGGAGGGTTTAGTGTAGCGGTGGAGCCCATAAAGGAGAGTCGCCACTGGTCCAAGGACACCAATCCATCAAACCAATCCATCCACTCAATCATTCATCCTTTCACTTATCCACCCTTTTCATCCATCCGGTCATCCATCCTTTCAATCATCCATCCATCCTTTTGCTTATCCATCCACCCTTTTGCTCTATCTATCCATCTTTTCATACTATCCATCCATCAGTCTCCCTTTGGCTCATCCATCTATCCACCCTTTCACTTAGTCATCCAATCTTACACCCATCCATCCACCCTTCATCCCATCTATCCATCCATCCATCCATCCATCCATCCATCATTCCATCCATCTATCCATTCACTCATACATACTTCCATTTACCCTTTCAATCGGCCATCCATCCTTTCACTTACTCATCCATATATCCATCTATTCATCCAACCATCAATTTACCCTTTCACTCATCCATCCATCCATCCTTTCATCCATACATCTATCTACCCTGCCTTTCACCCATCCATTGTTTTACTCATCCATCTTTACATTCATCATTTCACTCATCCATCCTTTCGCTCATCCGTCCATATTTTCACTCCATCCATTCATTCACTCATCCATCCTTTTACACTTCCATCCGTTCATCCTTTCTCTCATCATCCATCGATCCATCCTTTCACTCCCTCCTCCATTCACCCTTTCACCAATCCATCCCTCCATCCACCCTCACTTTCACACATACACCCTCTCTCCCTTTCACTCTTCCATTCTTACACCCATCCTTTCACTCATTCATCCATGCATCTATCCATCCGCCATTCCATCCACCTATCCATCTTTCATTTCACTTACTCACCCTTCCAAGTTCATTATGAGCCTTTGTCTGCCAAGCTGCAGACAGAAGAGGCCCATCAAGAACTCCAAGCACCCTCCCTGCTAAAACAGGGAGGGGGCTGGGATGGGGGTGGGGGTGGGGCTGAAGATGCCCCTGATGCATAGGTTTAACTGCACACTTACCTCTTAGTCCACTAGTGCAATTGTTTTTCACAGCTGGTTCCTTCCTTCTCTTGAGCCTCTACGGTGGAGAGAAGGAGCACTCTGTGTGCTCAGCTCCATAATTATTTTTCTCAAAGTGAAACCAAATGCAGTACTAAGCATGTGTTACTGCCAGGAGAGCAGCCCCCTGCACCCTCCTACAGCCTGCCCCTCTGTGACAATCAACAAATTGTTGCCAACCACTCCCTCCTTGTCCTCATCGACTGGCCCCAGCCACACCAATCGAAGTGCATTGAGTTTTTTAACTCCTCCCAGGGCCACTGTTCATGCGTCCCAAAAGCACCGGATCCATGGCTTTCTAATTCAGCACTTCCTCTCATGTGATGTCACTGCTGTAGCTTGTGCCTGTAGGTCGAAGAAAACCTTGCCCAGCTGGCGCATGCGCAGTAGGACATTTACAAAGTTCACTCGAGTTCATCCAGGAGATTACGCACAGCGCCTCAGAGCAGCAAATTCTTTTCAGCTGCTCTGTGTTTATTTTCCCTGTTCTTGCCTCTTCCCCAGGGTGGCAGGGCAACTCCCCTTTTGCCCATGAACAGCAGTCACCCTGACTGGAGGTCCAATGTTCAACCATTTGTGGCAGTGTAGCCAGAGTTGCCATGAGAAAATGGTAATACTATTTCCAGTCAGGCTGTTCCTTTGTAGCACAACCTGTGACTTTCAGGTATCAGCTGCTGCAGAAGCATTAGTCACCCAGAAAAATGCTAGGCTGTGGCCAAAAGGAAACCTTCTGAGCAGGGGCGGCTATTCCGCTAAGGCGGAGGAGCGTTGCCCCACCGCTCGCATAGCAGAAAATAAAAATGACAACAACCTCGTTATTATTATTTTATTTTTCTTTGCTACGGGGATAGGTTAGGGCGGGGCTGGGTCACAGGTGGAGGAGTGGTTTACACACTCCAAGTGCCCATGACTGCTTGTCCGGCCGTCTCGGGCCGGCCAAACAGTCATGCGCATTTTGCATCTTCCCTACCAGTCTGTAATATACAGCCTGGTGAGCAACATGCACAGGCTTCCTGTCCGCATCTGACTTGACTTCAGAACCACTCTTTGCAGCACACAGCAACAAGTGTTTTATCAGGTATGTTACACCTTCACATATCTAAGGTATAACAGCAGAAAAATCCCCACACCCCAGTGCACGTTCACATTTCTACTTTTAGTAAGTGAGGGCGATCTACTGTAAAGCATTCTAAACAAGTAGCCTGCTATGGTGTTCACCATACCGAGGCCTCATTAAATACATGAAAATCTGTAGCATGTTTAACAAAAAACACCAGTAGCTCACTATCCATGCGGGTAAGCACTAGCGCAGTGACATAACCGGCCTGTCATGGACCTTTCTAAAAGGAAGGAACGGGTCACCTTGGCTGCTGTTTGAACAGAGAAATACAGCATTACTTAGAATTCAGTGGATGCTGGTGCCACTGTACCTGCTGCACAATTGGAAGCTACGCCCCTGGCCTCCTCAGAACCCCCGGTAGTGCGCGCTATACTAATACTGCAATACAATAAAATACGGAAAGCACACACTGTAGAGCAGCGTTGAGATTGCCCGCCCCGGATGCTTCCAGGTTTTCTTTCAGCTGCAGATGGGGGTTTCCAAGAGGCTTTGCATGGCTAATTCGAACCTTCTGTGGTCTGCGCTTTCTTCACCCGGTGATGCTAAGCAGAGCTGGCGGGTTCTTCTCCTTTGGGACTTCGTCTGGCAGAAAACATTGCTCCAGGAACTCCCTCTCCTGGGTCCCCCTTTCACGTCTTTCTTCAGCAGACCTTTCACTGATGCTGTAGGAAGCATACGTTCCCCCATGAAAATTAAGGCGAGTCACTGCCCACGCCGATTAAAATGTGTTTCACCTGAGCCCACCTCGTCGCCACTACTGCGCCTCGAAATACCGTCTGCCTTTTTTCTGATCTCTGCTGCTCATAGAGTAATATTATGGAACGCGCTAAGGATCGGGCTGAGAGGAAGATACGAGTGTTCTTCAGTGATGGCACTAACCAGAGAAGAGCTAGCGCCATCTAGTGCACGTTGTCGGAATTAATTAATATGATAATTTGGCTTGCAATGAGCGAACCTCTGCAGTCTGTTGGGCTTCAATCAAATGGATACATTAATTGAACCCGATTCAGACGGGAGGCGCCCGATTTTTCGAGCCAAAAGGACCTTTCTTTTAGCTGTCTCCTGTCTGAAATTGCATTTTCTTCAAAAGAAGTCAATTGGGATTACATTCTCCAAGGTGACTTGCAATATCCTTATCATGTACATCAGGGGATGCCATATAATACATGGTCAAACATTCACCCTTCTCATAAACCACTTTAGACCCTGGTGCGTAGCTCTTTCATATGAAAAAGCGAGCATGTTTGCAAATATGGAAAATAAAACCTCTAGTGCAAAATTAAACACACCAAAAATCTGTTAGATATTTGTTGCAAACAGATAGAAACAATCCTGTACAAGTCAGTTTTAAAATAAAAAAAAAAAATCAGCAGTAGCTTGGAATGTGTAAAAACATGCAGAAAGGTTCTAGCTTTTCTCCAAGGAGTGCAAAAAAATAAACATATTCTCTCTGTCATTGTTAACCTATAAAAATAGAGCTGATGAAAGAAAAGCAATGTTCCGTTAGTAGCTTTAAACAGCTGCTTCAATTATGCTCTGTGACCTGGCCTGCCTTTCACCTCGGCTGCTGGCTCAGGCAGCAGGTATTGTGATGTCACAACTCGACTGCAGTATATTATAATGGTCGAGTTCTGATGTCTTTTTTTATAATCAGAGTCTTGATGCGTCACAAGTCTCAGGATATTGGTGACTGCCGTTTATACAGGAATTACAGAATCTCTTGTATTATAACTAAACAAAAACTACAAGTAGACAAAAGCAAAGAAAAACAGTAGAAATAGACACGCTTGGGGCTACTCTAAATCTCTGAGGGCAGCGGCACAGCTCTAAAGTTTTCCATGTTCATGTGTGAGTAGCTCTTCCTAGTCATAACAGAATACACAAGTACAAAACACAAAGAAAACAACTGATTCGATAAGTCAGTCGTGCACGTTATTGGGAAACTGAGTCCTGTGTGGAGTAAAGTTAGGTGATAGGGAAGAAGGTGAGTAGAAGAAAACAGAGGAATAATGTAAGGCTAGCGAGGAATATTGCGGAACATTGGGGAAAAGTAGAGAAAGGGTTGGCGGTGTGGAGAGGGAGTGGGAGGGAGAAAGCATAGGCAGCGCATAATTTGTAAATAAATAAATGCCAAGGCTCTCGTCAAGAGGCCACTGCAACCTGCACCAACATTGCCCATGTAATGCTGCCAATCACAGTAACAACACAACTACTAACCATCACACTCCTACAAGTGTGACAGTTCGGACTATTCCAGGCCCCCTAAGCTATAAGAATGGCTTGGGCGGCAGGTAATAGTAATTTTAAATGTATGTTGAATTGTTAATTAACCGTTATTGTGGTCATCTGTAAATTAGCTAGACAGTGCCATCTTGTGGCAGACTGTCACAAGCGCCGATGTCGACAATTAAAGCTTGTGCTGGGCACCTTAAACCACCGGCTCAAATTAAGTACTGGGCTTAAAAGGAATAGGGTAAGAGGAAAAGAAGTAAGGAGAAATAGGGAGAGGGGATCGGGGAGACATGGGAAAAGAGGCAGGGAGGAGAACGGTGTAAGACGAGGAAGGGATTAATGGTAGGAGGGGGAGGAGACAGAGGGAATGATGTGCAATTATGCAGGTTAGGTGTGAGGAGCTTCACCTTAAACTAGATTTTCTGTGCATACTGGCATTTTTTAATTTTTTCGCTTTGTTTTATTGGGCTGTAATGTGCAAGCATGGCAGAGTCACATTTAGGCCGGGGCGGGGAAAAGTGTGATTTTTTTTCTCAGTGGAAATTGCGCAAAACTTAAAAAAAATTACAGGTTTACACAAAATTCATTTTACGGGCTGTCTATGTGAAAATAGTACACGAGGACATACCGCGCATGTACAAAAGCCACATCAGATTCCAGCAGGATACTGGTTCGAGCAGAAAATATCTAGCGGATATGACGCACACTAGTTTCACAGTTCCCTCGAGACCCTGTCTGCTTAAATTAGTCTCTCGCAGGCAAAAATAATACAACAACTAGCAACAGGGAATGGAGGCGGGGTGAATGCAAAACACAGTGCAAAATGTTATTAACTGCGTAAAATTTTGCTTCGTTAATAACATTTTTACTCTGGTCCTGCCAGATTCAGGGGCATATTAACAAGGCGCGACGATAATATTATCGTCGCTTTAGAGCCTGTTTTCGGGCGAAAAGCGGCGATAATATTATCGTATTATCAACAAGGACATGCTAGGGCGTGTATCCTTGCATTAGCTCCCCTTGTCAGCATGCCTCCCATTGCATCGCTAATGAGATGCAAAGGAGGCGTGCCTGACAAGACTCCCTTGGGTAAATATCGCTAACCCAGCCTCCTCATATTAACAACGAGAGTTAGCGATATATAAAATTGCGTTAAGTATGCCTTAACGCAGGAATTTAACGTCTGTTAAATTCCTGACTAAGACATACCTAACATGGGGGGTGGATTGTGTAGCTAAGACCACAGGCCCTATCACCAAGGATATCGCCGTTTTCCATGGAACATCGCTGGAAAACCAGCGATGTTCCATAGAAAACATCGCTATCACTGGAATAATTATCGCCATTGCACTATGCGTTGGTAATACAGCGCTAGCATGGCGATAATTATCTGGAATAGCCGGCGATAAAATTCCTCACACTAAGGGCGGCCAGTGATAATTATCGCTGCTGCTTGTTGATATGCCCCTCAGTGTCTAGCACAGGTCACTAGTGACAACCTAGTTCACGTTGGTATTAGTGTGAGTTTTCTAATTTTGTTTCAATGTTATCGAACATGGTTTAAATCCGTGGAAGTTACATATTTGTGGTGTTGGGACGGGAACTCTCTAACACATCACGTCAATTACCACAAGAGCTTGTGACAGCTAACGGTTGCCCAAGTGAGGATGTGGAAATGACCAGTGGCAACAATAGCTCTCATCAGCCATTCCCCATAGTTACTGAACTGCCACTGGACGAGGTAATAACTGGCGGTAATGCTGATACACCCGCAAGCATGAGTGCCGGATTTACCTCAGGGTCTTAAACGGGCCTAAATATGAACAACAGTTAGGTTTACTAAGCGGAAACTGAACAGGCTGTTCCCAAACATGGCAACATACCCGATTCAGGCGGGAGTCCAGGGGTGTAGCGTCTACTAGTGCAGCAGGTGCAGTGGCACCGGGGCCCAGAGGCCTGAGAGGCACACTGAACCCTGATTATTGGTGTATTTTGTAATTCAAACAGCAGCTGGGGGCCTGGTTCCTTCCTTGCATTGGGGCCATGACACAATGACGAAACTACTGTGGAAACTGCTGATTTTTAAGCCAAAATTGCTTTATTTTAGTTTCCAGTGCCTAACTTTGCATCCACTTCAAATTGATGGCGAAAATACATCCTTCTAATTTATTTTCAATATATCCTGTTTCTACGTCCAAGTGCTGTCATGCATGCAATTCCCATCTTTTGCAACTTTCTGTGCATAGAGCTTCTTATGTGGGTAAAGTCAGTTCTGAGGTCAATCCCCAGTACAATTACCAAAGACACTACCATGCTGCTGTTTTTAGTTATAAGCCAGACAAGAACCAGTAGTGTTGCCTGTGTGGCATGAGCCCCAGTGCAAGGAATTGGTTCTGCCAGAAAGAAGCATCTCATGCGAAAAGACTGCATCCATGAAGACGGACCAGGAGGTAATGGCTAGACCCTGACCCCACTCCTTCCAAGATGGATGCACAGTCACACCCCAATGAGGTTTGCGGAAAGTAAAGGGTTGTATTTATTTACACTCCTCATTTCTATACAATGCAAGGAATTATAACATTGTTTTACAACAACCAACGAGCTTGAAAAAACATGCTTTTATTTAAATACCTTTATACCTACTCCACCTTCCAGAGATCTGGAGTCAGTGCGGTGACGTACGGACACTGGAGACCCCCCACCCCCTGCAAAGTACACGCAGCCCCGCCGCCCCCCATGCTGTTTTTTTTTTTGGTCCCGTCTCGGTCCACAGGATCAAAAAATGGTCCACACACTGGTTATTTTAAAATGACACATCTGGCAGCGCCAGACTGCCCAAAGGGCCAGTCCAACACTGCGCCGGACACAGGGGTCAGACCACAGGGGTCATTGACACGGGCTCCCCGTCCTGTGTCTATAAACTACCAAATCCTTCTGGTCAATCACAGTAGGTCAGCTGTACATTAAACCCCCTCCCATCAACAACACATGCATGGATATGGTGTATTTTGGTTGCTGTAGCAATCACCATCCGTTTTAACCAGGGATGGCTACCTCCGAGAATCAAGGAGGCTGAGGCCCCAGGTTCTCTGTTTTTAATATCCCCGCGGCCAATCAGCAATCCCCGCAATTTAAATCTAAAGCGCCTCGATGCCAGTAGGGAGAACTCCTTCGGGTGCTTAGTTCTCCAAGATTAACTCCCATTGGACGATGGGGCACTAGAGAATACTTCATACGGACCTTAGGCCAGGAGAGAGAACTCCTCGGCGCAGCGGTTGGGTAATGTGGTAACAGGCGCGCAACACCCATTGGACTCACAGGGCTTCAGCCCCCCCCCCCCCCCCCCCCCCCGTCGTGTGTGGCAGCCCGGGATGAGACACCTTCCCGGGCAAAAAAGCAGCCGCACCCGAGCACTTCCCAGGTCTTTAAAAGACCATTTGCATGTTAAAGAGGCCTTGCTGTTGTTTCACCCCTTCTAAGAGCCCCTGCAGCTCCACTCTGCCTATTGCTTAAAGTTCAGCCCCCCCCCCCCCGAAATTTTTGCTCAGCCCCCCCCCCCCCCCCCCCCCCGAAATTTGGCTCTAGTTGCGCCTCTGTGTGGTATCATGTATATTTTGCGTAGAATGCGTAGAGGCCGAGGGGTGCCCTAGTGACCACCGGTGGCGAGATGACTGAGCGAGTAACACCATGACAAGCTTCCCTGCGTCTGAGCTTTCGAAATATTAAAAGCGATGGCTCACGCTGCCTTAAAACGCCTCCGGGGGGAGGACCGGAGTGTGAACCCTTTAAAAGGAAAATAAATTGCTGGCATACCCCGCCAGCGGCCGGAAGCATGTTTATTTTCAAAGCATTATCGCACACAATGCCGTGCTGGCTGCGGGTCTCGTTTCTGTAACCGGTGTGAGGGAAAAGGCCCCAGTGCGCTGGAGGATATTAAAGGCTGGTGAGAGAGAAGGGGAAGGGGCGGTAGCGAGAGCGAAAGCAGAGCGGGCGACCGCGAGGAATGTAAACTTTGGAAATCATAACATTTTACGGCAGCCCCTGAAACCCCCAGGGCGACCAGAGCGAAGCAGGGCTGAGAGAAAGAACGCTGCGCGCGCGGAGACATCAAGCACTCTCACGTGGCAGGTCTCCGAGCGACGCGCGCGCCTGTTATCCAGCTGCACGAGACAACAGCAGTGTTTTATCAAACGGAGGCTGCAGGGTGCAATTAAGGCAAGCTATCTGCTGACACGTCTTTCTTTGGGTAAACTGAGCTGCGATCTGTGCAAACAGTTGGGCTCACACTCCTCCTCTCCCTCAACGGATGGGGCTGTCCCACATGCGCTGAGGCCATTGAATGCACCCTTTCTTCTGTTGTACACCCCCGCGCCCACCATCACAACTGAAACACATGCTTACTCTCTCTGCCAGTGTTGGAACCTGCAGGCTATAGACACGGTTGGTGAGATAGCTCAGTGAGTTAAGTGTTTGCTGTATACAGCTTCATCCTTCCGAGATCTGTGCCTTTCTTTGAGCGGAGTTCAGGGACATCTTAAGGATTTTGTGGGCCCTGGGCCAAACATATTTTTGGGGCCACTGTTTGGAAGAGCTTTGAATCTGTGATCCAGTTACTGCTCTTTCAGCCCAGGTCACTGACAGTGCACAGGCACCCTTGTCCATAGTCTTAATGTGTTTCTATCTAATATTGAGAGATGGTGATGTGTTCCCAATATTGTAAGACAGCAGCAGCTGCCTAATATTACTGCAAATCTCTGCGGCACCCTCCCCTGTCTCATATGTGAGGTCCTGTTTGGATCTAAAAAAACTTTTAAAAAAACGTTTTCATGGATGTTGCATAAAACAACCACATTTTCTGCAAAATGTCTGTACATAGATTCTCACATAGCACCCACATTAAAAATAAATTAAAGGAAAACGGTATTTACAACCATCTGTATAACAAATTTTCATGGCAATCAGGGCAAGAATCTCTGAAGAACAGAGCTGGCGCTATCAGGGGCCCCTTGAAAGGCTGGCGCCCGGGGCCAGAGCCCACTTTGCCCATGCCTTAAAATGTCTCTGGCGGAGTTATTGCAACATATGTTATTTATTTTGCCACAATGTGACAAAACTTTGACAGAAAGTGCCCTTACGATAAATGAATGGATGGATGGAACATGGTGCACTGATCACAGAATATACAGGCTGCTTCTCAGCTGCATGAGTTTTGTTTAGCGATTCCTGTTTTTTCTTATATGATATCTAAAGCATGCGCCACCTTTGAAGTTCACAAACAACTAGAGAGGCCTGATGTGCAGAGCCATTTTGCAGTCACAAAACCTGTGATTTGAAAATGACAGGGCTTCCTGCTGAAAAATAGATTTTTATATTTATTAAACCCAGTTTGTTATTCGGTAACAGGTTATTCACAAAATAGGTCTAGAAATCCCGACCAAATCACTATTTAGAAGGGGCAAATTCAGGGCGTCCCTTCCAAATAGCCATTCATGAAAGTATGTATCAATATTTTGCAACGGAAATCCAGTCACAAACATTAAATTGTTACCAGTACTACAGAGGAGGTGATAACCAGTTTGCAAACGGGAAGGGGTCCCATTGGGCCCCCTTCCCCTTTCCGAATATTAAAAAATAGGTTGCTGAAGAGCAGCTAGTGGTCCATGGGTCCACTGTCAACTCTCAAACAAACAAGCATACAAACAAAAACATTTTCTTTTAAATGTAGCTCTGTTTCCTTTAATGAAAACGGGCTGCAATATAAAATGAAGTTAACTTTATTCAAAATATGATCACAGAGGTGGTGGTCTGCTGACCCCAGCAGGCCACCATTCATGTGTTGACATCCAATCATATTAAGTCACAATTTGCCACCTATCTCATGAATATTGATAAGGTAGGTCAGATTGGGACTCATTAGAATTTGGAATTTGTGACTCAACCTATTTCTACGTAGGTTGATTAGCTAAAACCCTTTCCATACGCAAAAAGCTGGTGTGTAATTTGCTACCACTTTTTTGCAAATGGAAATTTGGCACTTTAGGCTCATAGCTTTTAATATTGTGTATCTTTCAGCATTTCTGCTGTTTTTATGTGGTCTACTGAAAGGGGTTATTAATAGCCAATTGAAGTACAGAGCAGAGTTGACCTTTCAGGGATTAAAACACATAGCCTTCAAATACATAGTATATATCATCTGTGAGAATAACTCACTAAGCCATCTTGCCAGATATAGCAAGCCAATGCCCTTTCCCCCTTCGAGCTTACGTGTGTTCAGTGGCAGTGGGGGAGCTTTTGGTGGAGTGGTTGTAAATGTTTGTTTGGGGTTTGTATGAAGTAAGCCTGCTACAACGCAAAAAAGCTCAATCCAAAGAGTGTGCTAAGGAGGTGAAATAGGAGGGGAGAGCAGTGCACCTGGGATGCAAGGATGCAGCAGACCATTAGGGCAACGGGGGGATCTCCGCAGTGGCAAAGCTACATTAAAAGCTTTGGGCAGCTCCACGGAAGGGATAGTAAAGTCCACTCCTCTGTAGGTTGTCCGATTCCACACTGGCATTTTGAAAAGTGAAGTGGTGTGTCTAAATCTTAACGCTTCTGTATGGCATGGGGCACAGGGTCAAGACTGATTTGCATATGGCTGGGTCCAAACTGGGGTGGCGTAGTGGGCAAAAAAATGATGGATTTAACCCAGATCTTTTGACTGGGGGAGAATGTTTGCATTGTCAGCATTCCGTCCATCATTTGTTTGCTGTAACACGCTTCTGTATGGCAGCCCCTTTCTCCCTTTTACCCTCAGAACAAAGGCACAGTTGACGTTGGTAGTGTGCAGGGCTGTGGGAGGGACTTCTCTCTGGTCTCTAGAAAGGCATCTAGTCCGTGCCGCTTCAGGCTTCTCAGTTTCCTCTGCATAAAACATGTGATTTAACAAACAGGGCCTATCATCCTGAGAGTTACATGTGAACGATGTTTTCCTTGAGGATGGGAGTCTTCAATTATTTCTCGAAGAGGAGGCATGATGGATCCAGAGACGAGGGAGAGCATAGTTCAACCTGCCATTAGGCTGTTCACCTTGGAGAATGCCCACTATTGATATCACACAGAAACACGGTTCAGTGAAAGGTGAGTGGAGAGCAGGGCTCATGGACGGGTGAATGAGGAACAGACGAACAATTACACCAGCGACCCCAAGCCGCTTTCTAGCATGAAAGATTTTCCTAACACACACCTCGTCGTGCATGATCGCACCATAAGATTAATCCTCATGTCGGCGCGCGGGTGCTGCTGAGTGCATAATGAATGCCATGTTCCCCTGCACGTGACCCACGCAGCCTTCACGTAATGCGTACTGAGTGATTTAGCAGGAAGCTCTGTGGCGCAAGAAGCAGTGTACAGCACAATATAGAGTGTGCATTCATTCTCTATCTAGGGCAGCGACAAATAATGGATAATAGACATCGGACAAGAACGTGCAAGACAATAATCTCCACATTTATACATGTGAGAACGGGTTCTATTAAGAGGCAGGTGTGCAATCACATTCGTAACAACCCAGGCGAACTGAAGCCTTACAGTCTACATACATTCACAATTCAGAGCGTGCAGGAGCGTTATGTAAAATCTCTCCTCTGATGGATATTTTTAAGTTGACTGAGACAACAAGGAAGTTAACAGCAATAAAACATTTCAATCCCTGTAAAGCCCATTTGGCCACACAATAAGAACTAGGAATCAGTGTTTATTTCAAATTAATGATCAAACCAGCATATATGAATATCAAAAGAATATTAAAAAGCTACAGGATTATATTTGATAAACTGAAATCTCACAGTAGGTTCAGTCTCAATAGGATAAGGTGTGAAATAATCACAGCCACGATAATATAGAAAACAAGAAACAGAAAGAGATGTTTCATAATGAAACTCTGCTATTCCCCCCAAACCTGAATAAGTTCTAGAGTCATCTAATCAAGGTTCTAAGTTTAGAATAAGGATGGTTTCTAGAGTGGAGTTTCAAGGAAATTCAGAAATGTGAGGTGTCAGCATAGTAAAGACTCCAGTAGAAGTGTTTAGCATAAAGCTTTACACTTGCAAGAATGAAGGTGGCAGAGAAGTCTGTACCCCTCAAAGTACAATGGAAATCTGACTTAACTCTTAACAATGTGAACATTAGTAAAAATATGCAGAGACTTCAGCATCAGCCGCATCTCTTCCCACCCCTCGAGGAGCCAATCATTTCCAACCTCACGTTGTACATTTGAAACATTTCCAGCCTTTCCCATCCCACAGAATTTGGACAGTTGTTGTAACCTTGAACACCCCTTTGTTCCTAATACACGATAATAGGAGGCTTCACCTGCTCATTTAGTCTCCTCGTTTTTGCCAAGGTTTCTCTTCTCAGGCCTTACTATCAAGAAACTAGTACAAACACAAATACTCCTTTTCTCTAACTAATGAATCCTTGAGAACTCACCTGCAAAGGAGAAGAACAACTGATAGAGCAAAATACATTTCAAATTAAGGCCTCTAGGCAGGCTAACTTTAACTAAGCATTTAATGTGCACTTTAATTTCGTGGTTATACCTCCACATGCATAACGTCTAGCAAACTGCAAAATGTCAGCAAAGGGATGCATGTTTACTTTAGCAAATTAAATTTGAAGTGTAAATGTAAAAACGTGAGTAAAGAATACATGATTCATGTCATGTTGAACATTAGTGCACACGTTTTTAAATCTCTAAGTTGCGCATCGAATACATTTCAATAATGCGCTTGAACGTGTCACACATGTTAATATTGTTAAAGAACACAGCAAATATAATGGCACGTGCACGTATATAATTGCACTCCTTGTGACGCGTAAGGGTGGAGCCTAAATTACGCTGCTCCACAATCTACCACCAGTCTTTAAGATGTCAACCCCAGCCCGTTCAATTTAACTTTTCCTGTAAAGCAATTCCCAAAGCTATCTCTAACAGACTTGCCAACAATAATCCCCACAAATACTTCTTACTTCCTCCTCAAAAACCTCAGATTCCCTATTCTTCACTCCTGTGGCCCCCTCGCTCTGATCCGCTCATCCTATAGCATGAACTGACAGACCATAACATCATTGTTGCTAACAGACCATCAAACATCGACCTCAAAGCACCTGCACATCAGCGATTGAAATCACATGTCCACAGTGTTACACATCTATCCTAGCAACATTGCCTATTTTTGACAAATAGCTCTGCCATAAACTAGCTTCTTATAAACCTACCACAATAACCTATCAGCCCCCAAAAGGGCAATTTGGCTACCTAGCCAACCTCAGCCCCCCCTTTTCCAACCCCTCGGTTCACATAGCCTTTTATAGGGTTGGGTGAGAGGGACAAAATCAGGCTTAACCTTGTCTGATCATCATACTGGTGAGTTATTTACTGACTACTCCAATTGTTCCAGAGTGGAGCCCCGGCCAGCACCCCTTCCTTGAAAAGCCCAGGGGAGAGCTCCTCTAACTGCCTCTCCACAAATCTAAATGGGTAAAGTGGCACAACCCAATAACCACCACATTTATTAGTGTGAAAACGGCTGCTTTAATAAGAGAAGTGCACAAGCACATGACTAACAACCCTGGCTAACGTTTTACAGACTATATTGATATAGCCTCACTAAATATTCACGAGTCTAACCAATCCCCCCTTGAAGAAGTTAACTCCCCATTAAACTTAACTCTTCCCAAAAGCAACTCCCAAAACTAGCCCTAACAGGTCAACCTGCCCAACACCTACTTCTAAAAAATGGCTTCTTTTCGCCTCAACAACCTCAAACTCCCTCGCCCCCTCCTTGAGCTGATCCAAACGGCCTTTAATATGACCAACCATAACATCATTGTGGTTATAACACCAGCAAAAACCTGCCATCCTGAAAAAAAACCCTCAAGTAGTTTTTCCTGCCCTCCCCTCAGTACAACAACTTCTCCCCCAATTGACACCCACTAGTCCGTCAACCCCATCAGACACAATTTTATTCCTGTAAACAACAGATGAGCTCCATCTTCCCTAAAAAACCCTCTTACTCTTCTAATCAGATCTCCCTGTGCCTTAAACCTTCAATCCCCTCATCCCTGCAAAAAGTCCTCATATTCGTATTCACTTTCCACCACGCCTTATCAATTACCGTGGGCCTCAATGCGCCTCACCAAGCACACCACGCCATCAACTAGAGCCATACTAATGATGTTCCAGCCCATAGCCTTTTGAGCACCTTAATGGCCCTCTTCCTGTTCTTTAACAAAGCGAAGCCTTTCAATTGTACTAAATCAAATCACTTCCCCCAAAGTGAATATTCTGCGCATCTGCACAACCCCGCTCTTTAAACAAATTCTCTAACACGGGAAATAGCGGGCCCAGCGCATCAGTCCTCTATCCAATCATTTTATCTGTACCCTGTTATCATGGAAACCAAGCTGTTTGCTGAAAGGTGACTGTTCTGCCTGCCTGGATGCCCACTTAATGAAATACTGTCTGCAAATATAGGCAGTGATCACACCGTTTCCAGGTATGGAAACACAATCTTGAAGAAACCAGCAACAGAAAAATAAACATGTGCAATTTGCAAAGTACATTCCAGCCTAATATATTCCTAAAGCAATCTGCCTCATTGAACAACCTCTAGCCCGTCTCTATGACAGCTCGCATTCTGAAAGAACGAGTTACAGACTCGTAGGCAGACCAAACCTATATAAATCCCCACGCAAGACCTGCAGAAGCTGAAAACTAGTCAACTTTGTCCTGTCTGCATGCAGGAAAACTGCCCCCCCATCTCTAGCACTGGCTGCTATAAAAGCACACCAACCTACCACTGGACATACCGCTTCAATGGGGCATCATCTCAAATACACTGCCCGGGCCCGACCTCTTTGATCAGTTTTTGACGTCCTCAGCACCACTGTGAACCCACATCATCAACTATATCCAGCCTAGCCAGCCCATCTGCTCCTCTACCATTTAGCAGCTCAAAGAATAAACACAATATCACAGTCAGAAAAGATCACCTCTCTGCTATCAAAACACACGAAACCCAATGCTGACTACACTCAACAACGTTGTAATTGGTCTCACCTGCGAGGTGCCTGCGGACTCTCTCACCCATCCCTGTAAATTCCACCTACCCACCTCCCCTGTAGAAGGTTCACAAAAAAATTCCTCCTCTCTGCTATCAAAACAGACACTGCCCAATACTGACAGTATGCTTAACAACTTTGTTGTAATTAGTCTCACCTGCGAGGTGCCTGCAGACTTTCTTGTCCATCCCTCTAAAATCCACCTAACCATTTCCCCTGCAGAAGGTTCATACCCCCAGAACAATTTCCCATGAAAGGCTTTTCCAGCCAGTTTACCTGTGATTTTCATCAGGGGGTAAGCAGTGCTTAATTTGTAAAATATTAAGTGCAGGTGGTCAAATATTTTTTCGGAGGCCACACCCACTTTACCAGCTCCACCCACTTTCACCAGAGGCTCCACCCACTTCCTTTATCGGTTCCACCCACAACCATAAGCCTCAACACACCATAGCCCCCTCCTCACATCTTGAGTTCCGCAAGAAGCTGAAGACCTGGCTCTTCACATAAGCACCTCGGGAACCTCACACCTGCCCAAGTGCCTGGATACCCTCTTGGGTGATTATTTTTTCTACTACTCAAATATAACTTAACATAATGTAACATATGGGAAGTCTACGACAACAACTTTAAAGTGAGCTCAAATTGGAGAATGTGTGCTAATCTCAAAATGCAGCTTCAGGAACTGTCATTAGAGGACTTAGAGGTACCTTTGCAAATTAAAGAGAATGCGCTGTGCTGTTTAAAAGAAAGGAAGGGTGAAGGAAGGAATACATTAAAGAAGGCAGCAACAAATGCAGGCAGGAAGGGGAGTACTGGATTGACGATATACATGAGCAATGGATGAAAGAAGGAGGGAATAAGAAAATAATGTGAAAGGAGGAAATGAAAGAATAGAGAGAGAAAGGAAGTGAATTATGTGTGATGGATGAAAAGAAAGAAGAAAGGAAAGGAGCAAGATAAGCATAAGGAATGGTTGAGAAAGGAAGAAATTAAAGAAGAGGTGAAGGAAGTAGCAGGAAAAAAAGTAAGGAAAGAATGGAGGAAGGAGGATTAAATGCACCCAGGGAGGAAGTATGGGGAATGAATGAGGGTGTAAGGAAGCAAGAATGGAATAGGGTGTAAGGAAGCAAGAATGGAATTAGGGTTTAAGGAAGCAAGAAGCAAGAGGGTATAGGAGACATGGCTGGAGGTGCTGAGGAAGAAAAAGGGAAAAGAAAAAGATGAGACGAAGGAAAGAAAGGAGGTCAGGGGAATGTATATGAGTACGAAAGGTACTGGGTCAAGGAGAGAGGATAATGACAGTGTAATATTTTATAGAAATTGAAAAACAAAAGATTGAAATACATTTGTGTCCTTAACATACCATGTATGTTTGTACAGTACATATTCACCAAAAGGGGCCTTAACACTGAATTTAAAATGTTGTTATCCAGCTCACTGGCAAACATTTTATCGACCTCAGATATATGAAAGACTGAGTTGCCGCACCAAGATTTAAATTCTTGAGCCTGAGATCAAGCACAGATTCCTGGAGTGGATATAAAGAAATGAGTAAGAAGGAAAAACATAAAAGAGAGAATGAGGAAGGAGGAGAGGTCTGAAGGCGAAGATAGATACGGTAGACAAAGAATGTGAAGAGAAGTGAGGAAAGCAGAGATAGGGAGTGCAAGACGAGTGGAAAATGATGAGAATGAAAAAAGGAAAGAGGAAAAAGGGAAGAAGAGCAGACAGCAGGGAGTTTGTGAAAAGAGAGTGGAAGGGAAAGATGATAAGGTGAAAAATGAAAAGCAGTTAATGAGGGGAGGTGGCGATTAAGAGGAAACGTGTACGTAGGGCAGAAAGTGAATGAAGAATGGAGAGAAGGGAAGGTGTAAGGTGTGAATGGGAGGAAGATACTGGGGAAGAGCAATAAAAGAGTACACCACTGCTTTATTAAATATAGAATAATTAAATATGTATAGTTGAGGGGTGACAAGGCTGTATCATTCTTGGCCTGTCTCATCAATGCACAGCTGTGCTGTCCAAGACACCCTTTCATTGTCCCCCACAAGAACGTGTTTATACTCATCCAAAATGTGCCCGTAAAAACATATTTAGAAACTCTACCAAAGAGTGCCCTCCTTCTATCTTCTGCAACCATGTTCGCATGCACCCTGATTGAGTACTTGGCCAGTGAGATCCCATGCATTGTGTTCACAATCAACTGATTAAAAACTGACTCTATAGTAATAACAGACATAGCCACAACCAAAATGAACTGAGCTTTCTTGTGTACCTGCATTCTCCATTTCACAGTGCATTAACTCCAACCACTTTCCACATCTTCTGCGTGAAAGTGCTCAATATGCATCTATCATGTGACCCTTCCCTTTGTAGCTCACTCAGCATGACCACACCGTACTATTACCCTGCTGATTAACCAAATGCTTCTTCCTGCCCGTTCAGGTCCACATGCTCGCAAGAAAAATACAAGTCCCATAAATCACTACATCCTACCCCTCTTTGAACCTACCTACACCTACTAATTACCCCTGGCTTCTAACTACACATTCGAGAACCTGTGTATTAAAAAATGCCAGCCCCATCAAATCCTATGACCCACCCTTCCAACAACTTTCTAATAGCTACGATTTCCAAAGTTTTTGTTATACAACATAAAAAAAATTCAAATTAGATGTTCTACATAGCACTGATCATTTGTCGATGTAAAAGCATTTTTATATAGGCAATGATGATCTGCAATGACTGTCTGTTAGTCCATAACTCTAAACGCGAATTACAATTTGTGGAAGTGATGTTACCAAATTACTTTACATGCGACATCATGTGTTTATTCTGCTTAAACTTTCCTGGGTGCAAACGATCGACGAGGCAGCTATAATTACACTATACAAACATTCCAGTTTTGTTGATATCATACATGCGTGTTACAGGGGCAGAGCATGCAAGCCCAGGCTGCACGCAAGAGTCAAATTAGTTTCAAGCAACGTAGAATAAAGAAATTAGAATGGTGTGCATTCAATAATCTTTGTTTGGATAAACATAGCCTAAAGGCATAGAAATAAGCTTTAAACATTTGTAAGCCACCCAAAAAAACATTTTAGGCACCGACCAACAAAAACTGACTTGGACTAGTGAGCGCAGAGCAGCAAGTGCACACCATAGCTAGTGTTGAGCCATGAGCACTTCGAATGCACCTTTACAGAGAGCTCTTTTTTAATTTCAGAAAGGCAGGGCAGCAAAATAAATCTACAAAGGATTTCCTTTTCATGGAATCCTGCTAAATGCTAGCAAATTCAAACTACAACGAAACTCAAGCAAAGCAGCCTCTGGCAACCATCGTCCGGATTTTACAAGGCCATAAATCTGAAGCGCAGTCCCTCAGTAAACACAGGAGGCAGGAGAGTAAAAGGTGCCTTAATGCCGGATATTTATTTTTGGAGTAGCGCTTGTCATTAGGTCTCGCGCCTAGCGATGCACTGGAATTGTACACGCTCGTGCGTGTGTTTTTTGTTTGGTCTTCTGTGATTGGGCTTTGAGTGCGTGTTTTTTTTTAAACAGACCACGCAATAGGCCAAAGGGGTCGCATTGCTCCGCCCATGGCCTATTGGTGTCTGTTACGCGCACCAAAGCCCACGTGGTTTCAATTATCGTGCCCCGACACGGGCGCGATAATTGAAAGCACATGTTCGCTGTGGCGCGCGCGCGCGCACCACTCGCAGGCATGTTTTTTTTGTAACAATAGTTACAAGCGGTCTCTCCCTGCCTGGACGAGCACGGTTCCATTCCCCGGCTACTGCCTACGCGAGGCCGGGCCACGCCCAGTCAATCTCAGCTTCACAAGGCCATCACTCCGACAGCCTCACCCACTCAGCTCCAGTGCTGCCAGTCCCGATTTGCCAGGGTCGCTACAACAACCGGTGGTGTCATACAGCGATCGTCGCCTGTGAAACATATTTATCAGGGTTTTCGAGTACCTAATGCGGAGCTGTTTAAAGCGCGTCCGCACTCTTGGCCATGCCCTCCCACTATCATTTTATCGTTTAAGGCACTTTTTTGTTAAAAGCTTCCAAACTCGCCCTCAGTTGGATGTCTGTGCTGACTTGCCCTTGAACTCACTCACTCCCCTCTGTTCGTGTCCGTGTTGGCATGTTTCCTTTGCTTTCTAGAGTCGTAGACCTGGACTCATGATATGATGCCTGGGCAGATTCCAGAACCTTCGTTGACGGCTGGCACACTGCCAGGGCTGGGTTTCCTCAGCAGGATCCCCGGCACCACCATGTCCGTCAAGGACCTCAAATACCCCGGCATCTGTGGCATCGGCCGCATGATCTCCCCGCTACACTTCCTGGAGGTGAAACTAGGCAAGAAGCCGCAGCCCATCAAGAGCGAGGTAAAGTCATGACAGGAGTGCCTTCCTGAGGCTACTCATAGTGTGATTGCTTCACACCACCCCAACGATTGGTGCATCATTCCTGTAGATCCTCTATCTTGTGTATATATATATATATATATATATATATATCACCTCCACTCGCCTCACTCTTCCCTTCGTTGGAAAACAAACGAGCGCAGACCCAATCTTATTCGTGCAGTTTATTTATTAGCCATTCTCCGCCATTACGCGTTTCGGGCGATCCCGCCCTTGATCACATGACAACACTTTGGCTGATGACCGCTCTTTAAATATATATATATATGTGTGATAAAAAGTTCAGCTAGCTTTATTGAGTGCATGCTGTAAAGATTATAAGCATATTACCCACTGTGTCGCCACTGCAATCTTTACTGTGTGTTAAATGCCAAGAGCACCACCCAATTGGTACACGTCTTGTTAATAAAATATGCAGGGCTTTTGTTACGCAAGAAGTGTATAACATTCTGGAGCACTCTATTTATTTTGAACTGCGGGATGCCCCAATTCGAAAATAGAATTCGTCATCTTCATGGGGAGAGAAGTTGGCCTAACGGCTGGGGCGCTCGACCTTGGACTTGGGGATCTGGGTTCGAGTCTCGGTAACGACGCCAAACATTCTGTGATTCTAGGCAAATCACTTAATCTCCCCTGCCTAACAAAAAATAATGTGTGTCCTCATGTAACGTAACTGGTGTTATGTAAAGCTCTGATGCCCGATTCGGGTCAAGTTCGCGCTATATAAAACTCTGCAAAAACTTTTTTTTTTTTTAAATCATCAAACCTAGGTCAATAAAGTTCATTTGATCTCTTAATTAGAAAATAGCTGTGTTGTCACGTCGTCATTCTATGGATTCCTTGCATGAACACACTTCTGCTGTTTGCCTTGTGAGTTCCTATGTGGTGAGACTATTCACAATTCCCTCTGTTTCAAGCCAGCTGATTTCCATGCGGGCAAAGTCCGGTCAACTTGCTTTTTCCCATATGGGGTTTCTGTGTTTTTTGGTGCACCGTATTTCATTTACAACCAATATTTCTATGCATCCAATTTTGCTTGTGTTTTGTCTTACACTTCACCTGCCATAAGCAACACCTCATACTATGTTTGTTTCCTCGTGAGAATCTGGTTTCTTGCTCCTGAGGCCAGCATTTCCAAAATGTTATGCCATGTAGAATTATGCTTAATCTGTGTTAAATGCTAGCCACATGTAGGTTATGATATGTGTAAGTGGTTTGCTGTATAGGCTTTCTAGCTTGTGTTAAGGTATGAAGGTGGACGTACAGTGTCAGGCTACACTCCGCACATGCAGGTATATGATAGCACTTAGGTTTTGGGTACTGTATGCAACAGGTGACAGACAACGCATACAATAATAGGACTGTACTTGCAGATATAGGGCTGCT
This sequence comes from Triturus cristatus, assembly GCF_964204655.1. Lineage (NCBI taxonomy): Eukaryota > Metazoa > Chordata > Amphibia > Caudata > Salamandridae > Triturus > Triturus cristatus. The sequence goes on along the minus strand of NC_140591.1, from coordinate 1,236,669,902 downwards.
GTTAAAGATGGAGGCAGATTGTTCCAGTGTTGGGCTGTACATGGAGGTGTATGTGTGTACCTACAGCTGCTGGGCGGCAGGTGTCTGGCTACACAGATGTCAAGCAGGACATGCACTTTCGTGGTATCGTATGCCGTCATACAACAGCACATGTAGTTGTCAGGCTGCACATGCAGGGGTGTGTTCTTCATATATATATACAAGTGTCTGTGCAGTTTTCATGCTATGTTTGCATGTGTGGGCATTTGGCAACAGATGTAGTTGTCCGGCAACACATGTCCAGAAGGGCATGCTGCTGTCAGGCTGTACATTCAGAGCTTGCGCTGCACATGCAGGTACGCGCTGTCTGTTCAGGAGTCTGACCACACAAGCAGATGTTCTGCAAAATATGCATTTGCATGGCACCACATGCAGTTATTCTATAGCACACGGAGTTGTCGGGCTGGACACGCAGGGATTTGTGCTGCATGTGTTGGTACAGCTAGCTGTCTGTGCAGCTGCAGAGCTGTATTTGCATACATAGGTGTTTGGCAGTAAATGCAGATGTATGGCAAAACTTGCTGTTGTTCAGAAGGACCTGCAGCTGTCGGGCTGCTTGTGTAGAAATCGGGCCGCAGGTACAGCTGTCTTTGCAGGTGTCTGGCTGCACTTGAAGGTCTCTGATGCATGATGCAGTTGTGAGGCACCCTATGTGATATTTCAGAAGGAAATGCAGCTGTCAAACTGCACATGTAGAGGTCAGGCTGCATATGCAGGCACTGGTCTCTCTGTGGAGGTGTCTAGTTTTTAGGTCGAGTCTGGGCAGCGCATGCGCTGCTATGGGAGGCATCCTGTATTCAGGTAGTGCCGTGAAGCTCCGTCCACTCTCTGTCCATATTTTTCATTGGCTTGTGTGATTGTTCACTGTAAACACTGGCTGTTTATTGGTAAATAGGCTTAGTAGTCCCACCTTAGTCTACTTTTGTAACCTCCCATGCCAACACCCCCTGTTACGTGTGCTGTTACTCGGTAGTCTTTAAATGCAGCCTCCGAGCACTATTTTCTCAAATAGCTTTGTCCTGACTGCTGTTGCAGACAGGACATGGTCTCCCCTAACGCTTTAAAAAAAGTTTTTATAGCACGGGAGCCGAACACATTTGCAGTGCAATAGGTCTTGCATTTACAAGAGTTTAACTATTGACATTGTAAATGACAATGCCTTTTATTTATCCGTTTTAAAAACAACACATACATAAAAGGCATTGTCATTTTACAATGCCAATAGCTCAAACTCTCGTAAATGCGAGACCTATTGCATTGCAAATGCTTGTTTTTTGAAGCAAGTAAAATCTATCAATTAAAATGATACCTGTATTGATAGCGGGCGCTCACTCATACTTATTCACTTGTGCTGGACTTTGTAATAAAGTAAAACATTTACTGGCAGTCCTGCACATTTCCAGCCTGCCTTGCCGCCCCCAGTTCAGCCAACAGCCCGCCCTCAGCCACTCTCCAATGGCCGGAAATAAACCAATGTGTTCCGTGAAAATCAGGCGCGACGTGACATCACTAAGGTGATGCAGACACTCCTTCGAAATGCCTTGACCAGGGTGGGACTTCCGAGGACATAGGCAGGCAGTCACTTAAGGAGAGCAGCAATTTACTTTTAATAATTACTGGGCCAGGACTCAGAGAAGAATCGTATACACCCGGCCCGGTAAAATAAGTGCCGGTGTTGAGCACCGGAAAGCACCGGCACTAATTAAGCACTGAGGGTAAGCCTTTTTTTCGAGGCCATTATTAATGTCACCTTATTCTCTGTCATTTCTCCAAAACTTTCAACCCTGGACCACTTCGGCACCTCGGTTGACAGAAATTCCAACCATACCTGCTTGTGCACTGTCCAGTTCGAAGATGCCAATTACCTTTTGATCAAATGTAGAATTCTCACCCCATACCTGCCTCAGCTACATTAGTATCTTTGTCTTGCAAATATATGCCATCGGCGCCAGCCCACAGAGCCTCCTCCACTGTGAACAAAACAAAATGCCGCCGCAGTTTCATTGTTGATCCCTGGGACATGCCTTGCTCCAAATACAATAATGTGGTGCAACAAACACAAAATAAAAAAATCACAGTAACTTCAGAACTCTCAAAGCTTTTTATAACTGTTCACTTTCCGCACCACAACCAAATTATCCACATTGAAAAGAACGTTTTTATATCTAAAATACCTATCCCAAAGCACCAATACCACCAGCACGTGAAAAAAAATCCCGAAAACAAAACTCCACACTTTACGCCTCCAAGATTCCAGCCACTGTTCCATACACCACTTTTGCTGCCAAGGTAGACCAAAACTGCTACCTCCAGCCACATCTGAAAATATCTGAATACTCCATTTTACTCTAAAGATCCACAAGGGGAATCTGCTGGCAACCTTAGTCTGTGATGTGATGGAAAATGACCCACGAGCTACAGCCAAATGTTCTCTTGTCAAGCAAAATTGAGGGACAATAATCATACTTCCATGGACCTCAGCTCCACCTTCTTTCTAGCCAATTTGTCCTCTAGCAGTGCAAGCATCACTATTTTTAGTGGGTCAGCCTAGCCTCCATTGCCACTGAATCCCTCTCAATGGACAGAAATGTGATGACTGTCACTGGACCAAATATTTTTTCTGCTGCTAAAAGCATCCACGCTCTCACATCACCCTCTCTAAATTATCTAAAGCCGTTTGACAAATAACTTGATCCTCCAATGCTACAAAGACAGAATAATCAAAATAATGCACCACCACATTATAACCAGTTACAAAACAAAATAACTACTGTGAAAGTGAACTGAACTGTTCAAACAACAAACATGAAATGGAACACCATATTGGTAATGCTTTGTCTACATACACTTGGGACGGAAACTGAATACCTAGAAACCCATAGTCCTTCAGATGTACCGGAATGGCAATTTTACGCCCTTGAGCCTACTGACCTCATCAATTCCCAACAGAATTCCTCTGACTGTCCAACAAAGCCACTCTTCTTATTTTTTATTCCAAAAGCCTCTTCCTGCTTTCCATCTACAAAACATCACGGTCTCCCTCTGAATTAGAATCACTTGGGTTTTGGCTTGCTTGTTAAGCTATGTTCCTACCCTCTCCATTCAGCATGTCAACCTCAGCCATGTTTTCACCTCCCAAGTTCCCAATCTCTCTCTTCTGGTTCATCCACCTATGACACACTGTACTCCAACAGTGTATTATCACACATCACCTCAACTTGTATTTGAATTTCCTCCCAAGACACTGGTGCTTAGCATTTCAGCACCACAATCACACCCATTCAAAGCAAATGGAACATTATTGTTCTGCCATCCAGTCTTCATCAGTGTGGCTACATTAGACCCTCTCCAATCTCCTGCGGCTTCGTCCCTCACTGTCCTCAGGTTGGACGCACTGGACCACATCATTTCTTCAGACCGGGGACCCTAAACCACACTGCACCCTCCTGGCATTGACAACCCGATGCTTCCCATCAAACAATCATATCTGTTTCCTGCCTGGTCAATGATCTCAACCTCACCCCCTTCACTCTCCCCCACTGTCTACCTGGTCATCTTCTACTCACACCTACCTCATTGCTGGAACCCACTCCCCTTCCCACACTGCAGCACTTTTACTCCTCCCACCCTTCTCCCCCAAATAACCCCTCAACCCTCCAGGGCTCCTCCTGTATACTCTGTCTCTGTTTTTGCCCTCAGACTTCAGTTTATCTGCTAGAACGCCCAACCTCCTTCCTCCTTCCTCCTTTCTTCACCCACCCTCAACTAGTAATAAGCCTTTATCTTCTTCATACATTTCCCCACTCTTTCTTCAACTGCTCTATATTTATATCACTTGCCTGTTGCCCTACAGGGCTAGAGTTTATAAACCCTCTACATGTTATGCTGTGCTTAGCCGATATATTAACAGCAGTAGCCCCATTGTCCCAACCCAACCACCGCTCCCTGCGATGTATTTCAGTATGGCTTGCCTGCTTATGAACAGACGCCACATGCCAGGCCGAACCACTCACTGCACACACATGCAACCTCTCCTGCAGCAAAGTCCTCTGGAGAACCCTGTCTCTTCCTGCAGTCACTGACTGCTCCACTTCCATGGAGAAGGCTGCCTGCAAGTGAACTTTGGACCTGCCTCCCAGTAGCGCCACCTTATGTCCTTCAACGTGGGCTCACACAGCTGTGTGGGGCATCTCAGCACAGCCTTCGTGCTCAGCTGCCTTCAGCAGTCTCCCCTCTTCCTCACTGTCACCGACGACTATAGTGGCCACTTTTTAAAGTTTTATCTTTGTTGATCAACACATCAAAACCACAGTTTCACCTAGAAACCACCTTTACGACCTTAATTTTGTAGGCACACATGCCTGCTTTTGGGCATCTGGGGTAGTAAGGTTCTCTCTCTCTGCCTCTTTTAGGACTGTCAGGGCCTCAATTCCGACCTTATTACCACTAGCGTAACTCCCAGCCATCGCTGTACATTCTTAATAGCTTCAGTAAACCTGGCGTAACAAATCACGCAGACTCGCCAGTTAAACCTCCTTCACAAAACTAAGGCCTAACTCCACACAGTTAGAGCCTAACCTCCCCTGACCTTCGTGCTGGCAACTTTCCATGTCCAGCACTCACTCCTTGTTGACTCCTCCCACCGAGATCCCTCACAAATTCAGTGCCCTGGTCAAACCACCCGTCCGAAAACCCTGGGCAGATAGTGCATCTAATCACCTTCCCTCCAACACACCAGTGTGGAAAACAGAGGCTACAAATAAAGCTAGGGGGAAGTAGAGGTCGAAGTGGGGGGGATCTGGGGGTTACGATGTGCCCATACTTTTTTAATTTAAGAAAGTTAGTTCCCCTACTTTTTAGGTCTCGCCTAGCGATGCAGCGCATGCGATGCTCGCCTAGGCGAGATCTATATTCTTGGCCGAAGGGGGACAGGACATGTGCATGTGTGCAGAGGACAGGAGTTGTGCACGCCTATGCACATCTCCTGTCCACGCTCCCGGCGTTTGAGCAGAACGTGCACATGGCGCGCTTTCACTCTTGCAGTGACAGCTTGTTTTTTTACTTGTGATGAACAACAGCTTATCCGCCGTGCCTATAAACCACCAACCTTCCCTATATGCCACTGCATCATGTGCGTGCACGTACAAATTCACAAAGTGCCCGTAAAATAATGCTAAGTGCACCTAGTGGATTCTTAGACAGTCTTACAATGATCAGCGTCAGCGGACTAAGACCCCTTCGGCTCCATATGAGGCATCTCTCTGTGGGAGCCAACCTAGATCTGGGGTCCTAGCATAGGGGCTGATGCTGCTTGCAAGCGGAAACTCTTTAAGGGCACACCAAGGTCTCCCATGCACAGTCACGGTGAGCCCTTTGACACATGTGGGGTCCCTCACCTTCTGCAACTGAGGGTGCCTCACACTGATTGCACCTCAAACACTGCCACGCCCCCAAGACTCTCGCCTCTCCCTCTTTCAGGAAGTTCCTGTACCCCAGCCCTCACTATCTGCTGAACTGTGAAGCCTACCCTCTCTGTCCCTATCTTTAACTATCTCTGTTATTTCGATGGATTATGCAACCCCCCACCCCCGTTCCTTTACCCGCCCCACTACCCATGCATACCTATCCCTGCCCCTGTCTTCCTATCACTCTCTCCACTCCCTTTACCTTCCTCCATTCTCCATCCCTCTGTCACCCCGTCACTCTACCTCATTTCTTCACCATATTACCCTTTTCATTTCCACCCATCAACTCTTTCTTGCCTTCCATGTCTTCCTCTAACCACTCTCTCTATTAGCGCAACAATCTCTCCCTCTTTCCTTCATTACTCCTTCCACTTCTACCATCCCATCTTTTTCTGTTCATCATGTGCTGTTCTCTCTATCCCTCCTCCCAACCCACCCTTCCTACTCTCGTCCATCCCTAGCCTGCTTATGCCTGCCTCCCTCACCCGTATCTCCCCTAACAATTTCTCAGGGCCATACCATGTCTCTGCATTACCTGTATACCCTTCGTCCCTTATCTGGTCAGCCTTCACTGTCTCTCCACTCCTCCATCCTTTGCCCCTCACCCTCACCTGGTACCCCCGGTCCCTCTTGGTCCCTCCTGCAGCTGCACAATTAATGAAGCGGGCGGGCGGCGTCTTTAAGAGAGACAGGGCCCACTTGGGGCTGGCCTCGGACAAGGAATGGCCACTGCACGCAGAGAGGTGGGGCTAACACAAGGAGGCGGGGTTTACCAAGAGCGACCCCTTTCAATAGGCTTGTATCATTCTGAGCGAGGCAAGAGAACAGGCGCTAGGGCAGATGGATAGGGACAGAAAAGGCGCAAGCCCAGCCTCTGTTCCCCCACATAGAAGTCTGGACAAGCCAGGAATAGGGTCAGTCACAGGGCTCTTAACTGGAACATAAGCAATTGGTGAGCCATTGAGGGAACCGTGGACAGGCCGAGGGCTCAAGGCGCAATCTTAGATTCTGTCAAGGACTGGAACATAGCACCGGTGACACGAGAAGAGACAGAATCTCAGACAGAACCAATAACACGGCCAGAGAAAGGACCAGCGATAGGCTCAAGGTCAGGGACTGTGTCAGGACAGAACCCAAACAAAGCATTGGCATAGCCAATAGGTCTCGCTTTTGGGACCTTATTAGTTTTTATTCATGCAGCACATTATCCTGGGTGCTGTGCCAACCTAACGAAAGACAAATGTAGTTAAAATGTAAAACAACCGCAGATATTTTATTTCTTTACCACACATTTAGCATGTATTCCGCATGGTTAATAAGGGAAGCTTTAGAACATAATTCCAATACATCAGGAAGCCACTTAAACCACGCATAGCCTATTGCAACTGCAAAAACCACTTCAATTTGCCCAGCACATTACCATTCCATTTGTGTGACATGAGTGCTTTATGAGCAAGTATCAAGGTATGCAGTTCTTGTCGCCGCTTTACACAACCATGCTCACACAATTACAACAAGCATTTACAATGCAATAGGTCTTGCATTTAAGTGAGTTTGAGCTATTGGCATTGTAAATGACAATGCATTTTATTTATGTTTTGGTTTTTAAAACATAAATAAAAGGCATTGTCATTTATAATGCTAATAGCTTAAACTCGCATAAATGCGAGACCTATTGCATTGCAAATGCTTGTTTATGAAAAGGCAACTGTCCTGGGATGGTTTCTTCCGAGAGCTGAAACAGAGTAAGGCAGGGAATCCGCTGTGCTGTGAAACTGAGGGAGTGGCAGACTGCTAAATAAACTGTCTTGCCAGGGTGCCTCCTTGCCTTAAAGAAATGCAAATGTGCACAACTTGTTAGTCTTCAATTGTAAAGGGTGCTCTAAAATAAGTATTAGCTTTAATTGCTGGAATCATTAGAAGCTTCCTAGTAACACAGATTTATTCTTTTGAGAGATATTGCAAGGGAGTTATCAGCTGTGCTGTGAAGCGTGTGCTTTTAAAGAACAGTTATACAATCTGGGTATTACTAAAATATATTTTTCGGAATCAAACTTTTTGTGCTTTATATAGCAGTCTATCTTCTAGTTTTTGTAATGCAAGTTTAAAATAATGATTCACATATTCACTGTGCTTTATGTCACAGTCTGGGACCTCACAGCCCTAAACATACACAAATCACTTTTCTCCACTGCACCAAGCAGTGTTCAGTTCTGTATTTTTACGGTTAAAGACACAGAATTCTGCAGCGCATTAACTTATGCAGGTATCATAATGTACGATAGTGCATTTCCCAATCATTAACCTAAATCTCATTTATTTTTAATTTAAGCTGTGCTTTATTTAATATGGAGTTACCTGAAGGTGAAAGACCGAAAGAAGTTACAGAATATTTTGTTTTTTTACCTCCACCTTTGACCCCGCCCCCAAGTTCACTCACCCCGCCCCCATGTGCGTGCGGCATCACAGTTCCCATACTTTTTGAAATGCACTTCGACCACTGGAGAGAAATACAGTACGAAAACATGGGCATATGTTATGCAGCCCGTGCCTGAAGTCAGCCGTGTAAAGATTTCAACACCACTACATGTCTGCCAGCACAGACTGCGGAAGCACTCAAATTGTGCAGAGAACAGAGGACAGCTCTCTCAGGAGATTTAATAGAAGGTTAGTATCTTTTCCCCCATTACCAGCCAAGACCGTTGCAAGATAGTAGTTGATATAAGTCGGAAGAAGAAACAAAAGATTCCCTCTTGGAGATCTGGCTTTCACAGTGCAGGAGCACAGAACGCAATCTACTCATGCTAAACAACCATTAATCCATATTAGAACATTGGAATGTGGAGCACTCCATTGTAGACAACGGAGTGCTCCATGCTTCTATGGGCCGGTAAAGGCCCGCAGAGCAACATTCCAATGTTTTACAAAAGCCTCTCGAAGCTCGAGGGGATTTAAATCCCCTCGAGCTTCGAGAAGCCTTTGTTTAATTTGTTAGAACATTCTGCCCTCTAGTGGCAGAATGTTCTAATAGCCTTATAGCCCTTCGTAGCAGGGCTATACCGCTATTAAAGTCCCGCTGCTTTTGTTAAAGTCCCTCGCCTTCGGCTCAGGCCTTTAACGCTGCAGCGGGCCCTTAATAGCCGGTATAGCCCGTTACGGCGGGCTATAAGGCTATATTAGAACATTGGAATGTTGGAAGCTCCATTGAAAACAATGGAGTGCTCCGGGCTTATAATGGCTGGTATAAGCCCGGAGCTCCAACATTTCAAAGTTTCTTTGTTCACAGCTCTGGCTTTGAACAAAGGCTTCAGGGAACCCGAGGGGATTGAAATCCCCTCGCGCTCCCTGAAGGCTTTGTTTTATTTGTAAGAACATTCTGCCCTCTAGTGGCAGAATGTTCTAATAGCCTTATAGCCTTTCGTAGCAGGGCTATGCCGGCAATTAAAGTCCCGCTGCTTTGTTAAAGTCCCTCGCCTTCGGCCTTTAACGCTGCAGCGGGCCTTTAATAACCGGTATAGCCCGCTACGGCGGGCTATAAGGCTACAACATAATGTAAGGACCAGGTACAACATAATATATTACAGAGCATAGCAGTACAGCAGAAAAGCAGAAGATAATCACAAAACATAACATATCAGCATAACATTACATAACAACAAAGTAAAGCATAACAATCTAATGCGACATAACATAATACTAGCCCACAAAATCACAACTTCATAATCACAGGACATTACAACATAACATCATAGCATACCAATTAAATATTTTTTATATATTATTTTTGCACTCGTACAGTCTAAAGAGCTCTTGGTGCTGAGCACAGCAGGACTAAAATCTATCTCGAGTCATCGCAAGTGGTATTGATGAACAGCAGCAGCGGCCCCCCCATGAGGGCAGAGGAGCGTCGCCCCCCTGCTGCCAGTGCAGCAAAAGTGAAAAATTAAATGGTAATGAATTACCATTTTATTCTTCACTACTCACTGTTCGAGAAGTGTTTGGGGGCGGGACTACTGCTGACTGGCTGCACAGGAGTGGTGCTCACTCCACCAGTTTACACTGTGCATATCTCTTTGGCCGGCTGTCTTGCGACGGCGATCCTGACATGCGTAATGTAAACCTCTCCACCTAACTGTCTTAGACAGCTGGGTGTAGAGCCAGCACAGACCCCCTGTGCCTGCTGAAGCATCGAGGCAGCCCGCTCCAGCCAATCCTGGTGCTCCTCTCATGCTGCTCATCTGCATCTTGAGAACAGCGTCGGGATTTGGAGAGGGGAGTTGTCTGAGGCTCCATGAGGTGCCGTCGCGCTGACTGCAATCAAGACAAGGACGAGGAGCATGTGCAAGTACATTTTTTGTTATATTTTTATCTTTTTGGCTGGCACTATGAGAAACTCACATTGCCTTCAGGCTTAATTCCAGAGCTCTCAGTCATGGCCTGTTATAAAATCTGTTAAAGAGCCATGATTGAGAACTTTGGAATGTGAGCTTAAAGGCTTTGTGATTCATCACACTACGTGCCACTGGGTTTGGCACTTGTTCAATGACTCTCCACTTTTGAGGGTGACCGACCGCCACTGATGAATGGTCAGGTTTTTAGATTTTTAAAAAAAATGAAAGTAGGTTGGGAATTATCTTCAAACAGCATGAAAGAGCATTCCATTGCTTATAGGCTAAGATTTACAGGACCCATTTAACCTTACTGTCTTGTGAAACTAAGAGACTAGAGGTAGCACTGAAATTCCTGGTCACCGGGCATGTGCTGGATAGTATCTCGCTAGTTTCTGCTTAAGAAATGTTGGTTGATTAACAGAGATGTACCAATGCACTATGCACAGGGCTTCAAATTTAAAATTGTAGTAACTGAGTCCAGACGTTTGGAGGATCTTAGGATGTTTATTGGCAGTTAGTTCCAGGTAATCCAGATAAATCCATAGCCAGTAGTCAAGACCAGTACAGAGACCAATGGTAGGCCCATGGTAAACCCCACCAGGAGCAGCTTGTCTCTTGCTCAGCCCTTCCCAACTGACTCTCTGGCTCTCAACATTCTGTGATACCTCACAGAATGAACATTCCACAGACTGAGTAGGAGATCACATAAATAAATACCAAGCCAGGATATAACAGATTTTAGCCTCAATGGGTAACCATGTTAACTCCTTAGTAAAGCAAAGCTAGAAAAAAAATGTAGACCAGAGAGTCAGAAATCTGGTCCCAGAATTATTATCATGTGGATGCAGGGCAAAGTCCATTTAGATTCACCTATTTAAAGGGTTCTCTTCTATTTGAGACAGGAAAGTACTAAAGCAAACAGTACAGCATTAATTTGCCAGGAAGTGTAGTATTTTCCTTAACTTTGCTAGTTGGAAAAAAACAAAGATGTTAAAGCTAAAATCTGAGGTGTTAGGGAAAGCAGAGAATCAAACCCGAACCCAAGGTACAAACCAGTTGTGCTGGTTCAGGGGTTGTTCCTCATTACGAGGAAAGCTTCATAGTATCATGGTATAATATAGGAAGCATCATACTATAACATCGCAACATTAAATAACATCCCAACATAACATAACGATGTAATTTACTTTGATTATTTGCCTACTAGAGAGTACGGTTGGGCATAACTCGCGGAATTTGACTCTGTGGAATTCTGCGAGTTACATAAAAACCCCACGAGATTCAGCAGAGTTCCGCCAATGGGCGGAAATAGGCACGTTGTGCTGCTCATGCTGTGATTTAGTGCCGGTAGTGTATTCTGCGCTGACAAAATCTGTGCAAACGGCACCACAAGGTGCCCCAGAGGGGGCAGCTACTCGAGTTGATTTTGCTGCTGCTCAAGTAGATTTTGTACTAAAGTGGCAGCCTTCTGACTGCATACGGTCGTGACCGCCTGTATTAGAAAAATCTCGCTGGAGGTACTCCTAGAGACCGTAAATCTAGTGGTGTAACACAGGCCCCCGCAGCCCCCGCAGTGCGGGGTGCACCCAAGCTCCAGGGGCCCCCTCAGCACAGAACTCTGGCTGGCGATCTCCCGAATGAGTCCGAAGAGGGTCCCACCAAGTACCTTGCAGGGGGGCCCCCTGAAGTTTCATCATGTCAGTGCATAAATCACGCCTGAAAACGCCACATCTCGCTCACTAACTTAACGTTCTGGAGCTGCACATGAGGAAAAAATCTACCAAATGGCGATTGGCAGAATTTAGTCAGAACTCTGCGTTACAAGAGTAACCCAGAGTCACCAAAATTCTGCCAATTCTGCGAGCAAAGTGGAATATTCGGCCCACCCCTACTATAGAGCCCCCTATATTGTACATTTGCAAATCATGGACCAAGGCATCAAATGATGCTATTCATTTCCAATGTTTGATTAGTTCATAAACATTTAGGTTTATAGTATAACAATGTGTGCTATATGTATCTTGATAGTGTGCTTCTAGTCCAAATATTTCTTAACTTATGTAATTTGTGACATTTAAACAAATGCAGGGTGTCTTTAAAGTGATTATGTAAATGAATCCCTATGCTTTTCTTCTCATCTTGTATTATGTATCAGAAGGGGATTTTTATCATAATAAGTAGAGAAAAAATATTACACAAGTTTGGACTAGATACAAAGGCAATTTCCGCAATGCTTTAATGGTATTCTGTTTCTATATATAACATAGATATACTCTGCACTAAAACTGGCTTTAACAGTGCGAATTTAGTGTGTGTGCTAACTTTGAGGGAGCGGGTGCCAGTAATTTACAGCAGATTAATCGTGTACCTACATAGTGTCTCTTCTAGGTAGGTTTGAGGGAGATGCGTGGGTTATAACTTGACTGGTTTCCCACTTAAGCAGGTATGTTGGCCTGAGGATAAGGGAAATCTACTAGGTCATGATTAGGGAAGAATCTTATAACACAACACTAACAAACACAGTGCTAGAACAGAGCTGTATTCTGGCAGGTGTTCTCATGCACATCATTTCACCCAAATGCCAGGGGTAGCGGAAGCCACCTTCACTTTCACTCACACATACATATGCTTATACATTCACACATAGTCACACATACACACACACTCACATATAGACACACACTCTGCCTTTACATGCACACACATTCACACATACACTCTCTCATACATAAACACAATGAAAATTGCAAGCACTCACACAACATACATGCATTGAAAATATTTTTTTGTACTTACCTCAGCTACCAGGGGAAGTCATACTTCAGCTATTTGTACTCCATTTTTTATGAAACGAATATAGAATAATGTAATATTATTCACTATTAGTATATTAAATATTTGACAAAAAACGAGGTGAGTGAAGCCCCCACTGATGTCCGTAAGGAGGAGCTGCTTCTGTTCCTGCCACTGATTTGGCCACTGCTGACGCTAGTGCTGGAGCCCAAAAGGACTCTCCTCGATGGTTCAGACCTTTGCATGCACCCACTTACAAATGTCACCATGTGGAATTCTCCAGGCTCCGGAGAGGCCGATGGACCTTTTCCACCATGTGGATAATTAGAGCTCCCTAAGGAATAAAGTCATCGAAACATCATGGACATTTTAAATTTGCGCTGAGTCAATGACGAGAGGTTAAGATAGTTTTAAAGGCTTTATTTTTAGCTATAAGGTTAGAATCTCAAATATCTTTATTCAGTTTAGTAATTTACAGAAATAAGAAAAGAGATTAGAAATCAGCAATCAAGACATGTGTTCCATGAAGAAACCCTGTAAGCTAACTAAGGTACCTAGTCAACATAAAAACCCATGAAGAGTTCCGTTGGAAAACGACAGTAAATAAGGGACAAACTTCTCATGAAGAGTAGTTCTGGAAAACTCAGCCAAGTTCTCCACAATTGCAGTAGCAAAGGTATTAGAATAGCGATCTGTGCAGCAGCATCAATCACAAATTAATAAAGAAATCATCTTAAGATACCTTAACGGAAGAGTCTCTGGAAGAGTAGAAATCCAGTAGCAAGACCACCAAATGGGTAAAAGGGAAAGTAGAGGTGTGGAGATGAACTAACTAGGAAGACTCGTTATAACTTTGTAATACGTGTATCACTTTCCGAAGACGTCTTCACTCGATGTCCAATCAGAACAGCTCGTAAGGTAGAGTTATAGGGAAAGTAGAGGTGTGGTGGTTAACTAACTAGGAACACTCGTTATTATAACTTTGTAATACATGTATCACTTTTTGAAGACATATTCACTCGATGTCCAATCAGAACAGCTCGTAAGGTAGGGTTGTCAGTCATAAAATGCATCTTCTTCTGATTCCCACAGTCTGCACTCCATCATCTGGATTGATACCATTTTCTAAATGAGTATCTGTAGGTACTCCCTCAAATATTGCTTCTACGTCTGGGAGTAAGCAAATCAAAAGAAAAGTAATAAGAAATCCCACACAACCTATATTTCTTTATAAAGGCTCACTAAAGCTCTCCGGGGCTGTCCCCTGTGCAAATTTAGCATTCCAAACTCATATTCCTGATATTGTTTATCTTTTTATTATATTTCTTAGATTATTTATATTTTTCTTTTTACAATTTTCCAAGTGTCCAAAAAAACGTAAAAAACATGTTTAAGATGTTCATTAATTCAAATATGTAATAATTTAATCTGCTATTAGTTGGGAACACTAAGCAGCACCCGATTAGGATCCTGGCTCTCACTTTTCTGGCTAGATGTAAACCTCTACCCCTAAATCTGCATGCCGCCTACAGAAGTCATCTGGTCCATTCCTAAATTAGCCAAGCCTCATTAGTTTATAGAGCAACCTACGCAGGAACTTAGATCACGCCATCTCATATCTGCTATTCATGGAGTATCATGGCTGACTGTATTTCAGTCCATGCTGTACTCCGCCCCTCTGTGGTTCCTGGGTGAGATCTATGGCATGGTTACCATGGCTGCCTGTATTTCAGTCCATGCTGTACTCTGCCCCTCTGTGGTTCCTGGGTGACATAAATGGTGTGGTTACCATGGTTGCCTGTGTTTCAGTCCATGCTGTACGCTGCTCCTCCGTGGTTCCTGGATTACGTTCCTCCTCAGTGGTTCCTGAATGAGATCTATGGAGCAGTATCATGGCCTCCTGAATTTTAGTCCATGCTGTACGCTGCTCCTCCGCGGTTCCTGGATTACGCTGCTCCTCTGTGGTTCCTGGATGAGATCTATGGAGCAGTAGCATGGCCACCTGAATTTCAGTCCATGCTGTACTCCGCCGCTCTGTGGTTCCTGGGTGAGATCTATGGCATGGTTACCATGGCTGCCTGTATTTCCGTCTATGCTTTACTCTGCCCCTCTATGGTTCCTGGGTGAGATAAATGGTGTGGTTACCAAGGCTGCCTGTGTTTCAGTCCATGCTATATGATGCTCCTCCGTGGTTCCTGGATTACGCTGCTCCTCCGTGGTCCCTGGATGAGATCTATGGAGCAGTATCATGGCCACCTGAATTTCAGTCCATGCTGTAGGCTGCTGACTGCCTGTTTTCCAATGTTTATCTGTGGGTTCCTTGTTTGTCACTCCTCAGTGGCCATTTCAGAGCATTTATTGTTGCATGTCTGTCAGCAGTGCATGACAAAGGTTTCTCCTCTGTAGCTCCTGGGAAGGATCTACGAAGCAATTATCACGGCTTTCTAACCAGCTCATGCCATAGATTGCTCCTATGTTGCTCCGAGGAGGACTCTAGAAAGCGTCTAACTTTTGCAGCCTGTATTCCAGGGCACATCTCTGGGTTCCTCCCCTCTAAGTGCGTGTGTATTACACACCATTTATCGCAGTTCATACCGCAGCTCCTGGGAAGGATCTACAAAGCAGTTATCATGGCTTCCTAACGAGTGCATGGCATCAGTTGCTCCTATGTTGCTCCTGAGTGGACTCTAAAAAGCATCTCACCTTCCTGCCTGCTTTGCAGTGCACCTCTGTCAGCTCTCCCTTTCTTCTATAACCCCTGGGTGAGCATTACAGAGCATTTATCCCTGCATGTTTGTAATCTGTGCACGCTGTATATTGCTTCTCTGAAGCTCCTGAGTGAAATCTACAGAGCATTTAGCATGGTTGCTTGTAAACAGTGATTGCCATGCACTAGCTCTATGTAGCTCCAGGGAAGGGCTGAAATCATCCGCTGTCATGGCTGCCTGTAGCCAGTGCATGCAGTAAGCTGCACCTGGCCCTCCTAGGTGGGCCCTACATGGCATCTTTCCCGGCTGCCTGTATCCAGTGCATCTCTCTGGGTCCCTCCTCTGTAACACCTGGATGGGTATTACAGAGAAGTTATCCTGGTATATCTGTAATGAGTGAATGCTGTTGGTTCCTACTCCGTAGCTGCTGGGTGGACTCAATATGGCATTTATCTTGGATGACTCTATTCCAAAGCGCACCCATGGGCTGCTCCTCTATCACTGCTAGCTGGACCCTTGCAAGGCAAGATTCAGATCTGCACTTTGTGCATCACAAAGAGGTGAATATCTGTTGTAGGAGCTTGGCATTAGACCATTCAGTGAGGAAAACGCTAGTCCAAGCACTTGTCATCAGTCGCTTGGACCATTGTAACGCTTGTTTGTCTTCTATAAATGAGACTGATTTAAGCAAATTGCAAGTCGTTCTCTTATACAGCAGCATGTCTCATTCATAATCTTCTAGCTAGGATGGCCTCTGCCCCTCTCCGGAGCAAGCTTCATTGGCTACCAATTCGCATGAGAATTATCTTTAAGGTTTGCTGCCTGACTCACAAGTCCTTGCAGGGCAATGCGTAGAGCTATCTTTCAGCAAAGCTTGTCCACTATCGCTCTTGCCGAGTTTTGCGTGCTAGTGGCAAAGCCTTGCTTTCAGTTCCACGTATCACTAAATCTCGTTTGGGAGGCAGATCCTTTTCTTACTTGGCTCCCCTTCTGTGGAACAAGCTCCCATTTCATGTACGCCAATGCACAGTTCATTTAAATTTTAGGTAACCTCTTAAAACAGGCCTAATCAGTCTGCTCCTCTGCTTATAAGCTGTGCTGCGCCGAGATACCCCTCCCGGGTTGATTCATGCGCATTATAAATTATATTAACATTAACATTATAGCCTCTTGGACCTGTGGTCCGCCACATTTATTTGTCTTGGTTTGATAGTATTCTTTGTTTATGGGGTTCCATGGCCAGATCTGGCCTTGGGCACTGGCTGCTTGTACCCAGGCCATGCCTGACAATTGCCCTCTATAACTCCTAGGTAGACTACAAAGATTACCCGCCTCAGTCGACCACGCCTGTACAAACTATTAAGATCCATCGTTGGTGGTGAATCTCTCGTATACTGTACATTTGCCCTCCCTCTCTCATGAACATACTCCTTAGATCATGTATGACAGCTGCCTGTTTCCAGAGCATGCAGTGAGCTGCACTGCGTTGCTTGTGAGTTGACCCTTAAAGGTATTTATAATGGCTGCCTGTGACCAGTGGACGCATATGGATCCTTCATGGGTTACCCCTACAAAGCCTTACACCTGGAAGACTGTGGGCACTGCACTCCTGTGGGCTGCGCCTGACTGGTCCTTAAAGAACATTTAATGTGGCTGTGCTTCTCTTTTGCCCGCCTGTGGATTACTCCTCATCACTCCTGGGTTGAGTTGAGTCACTCACCTGTTGCTCCAGGGAGTTATAAACATTATCTGCCATGACTTGCCTGTATCACGTGCACAGTTTAGGCTCACTCTCCCGGATAGGTCCTGGAGATCCCCACTCATTCATTTCAATGGATCCTCAAATCAATGTAAGGTGCTTGCTGCTTTCTATCCCTCCTCCCTCGTCCTCCATCACACACATAAGCAGTGAGACCTCAGAGCATCATTTTGTCCACTCACAAATGACACCGAAAAGCTCCCAACACAGGCTACACTCAGGGGCATAACATAAAGTGATGCCCCCCCTGTAGAATGTATAGAGGGGCCTCGGGACTTTCATATCTCACAGATATTTATTAGCTTGGGTGGAATGGGGCCCCTCTGAAGGGTTTGAGGGCCACTGAAGGGTTTAGGGGTCCCCTTGCGCAGCAGGAGATGCTGGTGTCTGCGACACTGTTTTAAACACTATTCCAACAAAGCACTATCCTGCGATGAAATGTACTATGTGTATGCTAATGTGTTTTAGCGCCTTACTAGCGGCACAAATGCAATTACAAAGCAATATAATAAAGGAACTGTTCAGTTTCTCTTTGACGGAGAGCCTTTGGAAATAAAAAGTCGACCCACTTAATGTACTGCTCTTTGTTTCTTGCCTGTACATTTATTTCATACACCTCCTTTTAGTCCAATGCTGACTTTTCCTGGTAAACCCGCTATCTCAACAGCAGTGGGTAATTTGTGAAAAGATAATTGCGGGGGCCCTCGTCCGAAGATCACTGCAGCCTGCACCAGCCCACTGCTCCGGTCAGCGTGGCACAGGGCCGGCGCTAGGCATGGGCAGCGGGGGCATCTGCCCAGCGCCTCGCACTCAACCCACCAGCATGGGGCCCGCCCCACTGCAGCACACCACCGCTCCTCTTGTACCGCTGCCGATCCAATTGAAAGATGTCTCTTTGTAATTGGGCTCATGGGAGAGAGCCCCCTCCCTGGGCCTCTCAGGGATTGAGTGAGAAGGCGGGTAGGGGGTATGGGGGGTACGGGAGGACACTTCCTCTTGTCCCAGTTGCACGGAGACGCGTTTTGCAGGTTTGTCCTGCAATTAGGCCTCCTGCCCGGCTACTCATTCAGAGACACTGTGGGACGTCCATAGTCCAGTACTTTAGCGCCCCCACAGTTTTAATTTAGCACACAAGCAATTCTCACACCTTCAGCCCGATATGAGCTGTAAAAGAGGTGCTTATAGGAGGCTGAGAGGGGGGCTACGGCCCAGGAGGAGTCTGCACAAAGCAGCTTTGGGAGCCCTTAATGTGTCACATTTGTAAATCAGAGGAGTGTCGCAAATTCCCTTTCAGCCCGGGGCCCCACAAATTCTAGAACTGGCCCTTGCATTGCCTATGATAGAACTAACACAACTACTAACAAGGAAAACCTACAAGTGTGAAAATGCAAACTTTTCCAGGCCACTAAAAGCTGTAGGAATGGCTTGGAAGGCAGGTAACAGCCATTTTAAGGTATATTGAATTAATAACGACTGTTGTTGTGCTTGTCTCTGTATTTGCCAAACAGCGGCACCATGTGGCAAAGTGGTATAAATGCTGTTGTTGACAATTAAGTGTGGGTGCTGAGCACCGGAAACCACTGGCTCAAATTAAGCACTGCTCAACAGTATAATTACACTTTCTTTTCTGGGTTTGCTTAAGCATTGCTCCTTAGAATAGGGAACACATTATTATTCAGATGGAAAAATATATGCAATCTCTTTGTAGACGTTTCATATCTAGGTTGCATTACTGCAGGTTCGGGGACTCTGACGATCAGGACGGAAATCTACAAATCTCCTACCACGTTGTTGTTTGGAACATGACTGTTTAACCGTGAAGACGGACACTAACAAAAACAACAATGAGAAGTGAAGCAGTAGCTTCAACCACCAAATAGCTGGCCAAAATACCATGTGAGATGGAGAGCTGCTACAAATGGCATAAAAGTTCTATTGCAAGTCTTTGATTGGTCCTCATGGGAAAGTCATCAGATCTGGAAAGTTGTTTGCCTTCCAGACTGTGGTGCTGAAGTGATGGCGAACACTTTCCCTATTGTACACTACTTATGTGAGCAGTGGATGATGGGTCACACCAGGTCTGGTTCATCAGAGATGATTCAGTTTGCTAAGGAGAGAAGTCAAGGAAACCAACTTCTGCTTCTGCTAGCGAACCCCAGCAAACTCAATTAACCCCAATGGCTCACTGTCATTTTCAGAATTTTTGGGAACCTGGGCACACATATTTTGGGGTCGTCTGTTTGGAACAATTTAGAATTTTACTACCTATTTTGCAGTAATTGAAGGCAGCATAATACTCCAAAATATTAAGTTCATGTTACGCAATCACCCAAAAACAGTTGAAATATGTTGAAAAGGGTTTTGCCTGAGGTCTCAAAAATCCATAAGATGACAATGGAGCCGGTAAGTGTTTAAGAGAAAGTAACGGACAGAAGGGACAGAGAGCGAACAAAAAAGATCACTTTCCACGGGGGTCCCATCAAAGGTGGGGGCCCGGGGCAAATGTACACTTTCCCAATGCCTTAAAACGTCTTTGGTTTAGTCCTCAACAACACTATTTCTATGATTGTGAGAACCTTATTTGTGAGACCAATCACTGGCAATCACCTTTTTTTTTGTCGTTTTCGGATGGGGGAGGATTTATTGGTAATTTTCCTGCTCTTTAATCTCCACTCTTCAGCAATAGCAAACTACCCCTCCAACAAAATAGACAGAGAAAAACAAGGACCTTTGTGGTAATCAAGAAGAATATTTTCCCATTCCCAATGGAAATACATTAGATAGAATTAATTTGTAAGTGGGAGAAAGTAGTGAAGTACATCTAAATGTGCCAATTGTAAGTGTGATCCACTGGATTGTCCCTCATGAAGAGCGAAGCTGAAGAGTAGCTCTATATAGAAGACTGTGGGTATCGCCCCGCCCCTATAAAACAACGGAAATGTAAGGCAAGCTTCAGTGCTTTTGAACTCCGAGGGCATCCAAACATGAGTCAGTCGAAAGTCAATAGATTTCTTCGAAATTCACATGATTTATTCAAGAATTAAGTACTTTATCCCACACTTTATAAAATCCAGTTTTCCTGTTGCCACTGCGTGAACAATACACAGATGCAATTTAAATGTGGGCGGTTGTAAGTAAAATGGCAGTAGACCCATGCTAACAGTGGTATGGTGTTAAGGTGGCACAAGAACACTTTTGTAACTTTCAAAATGTGAAGACATGGGCCCAGATTTCCTACTTTTACTACTAAGGTTGGCACTGATGTAAGCATGACAGAATAAACAAAGCAGAGAAAACAGTGGCGATGATTGACTTTAGACCATAGAGTTATTTTGTGCCAAATGTTGGCCCTCACCCAGAACTAAAACTGCTTTGTGCCAACCCCTTTAATTTATTCAAAGGTGATGTGTCTGAGGTGAACAATACAAAACTAAAGGTTTTGGAGCAAAGTAGGATCTACTAAAGTAATATGAGCTGTCTCTGTGTCAGATCCTAAAACCAAATGAAACCAGGCACATTGAAGACATGACTGTCCTGCACTGAGTGATTCCCCGCGTGATGAGGGATGGCTCTGGTGCTATGGAGCATGGCGGTGCCAAAGGGACAAGCCATGGATTAAGAGGGTGTTGTGAGGCCAGGTAGAGGGGATCCATGCGGAAACCCATTCCTGGGAGGGCGCATAAGTGAGACAGCAGGGCAGAGATCTACCATCAATAGGCTATGTTTGGAAAGAAGGAGTGGTGTCAGCCTGACATGGTTTTGGGGTAGGAGGTGGGGCAATGGAGAAAGGCCATTCATAAACATCATCTTCCTTCTTCTACATGCACACCACTTTAAAAGGGTCATAAAGATCGGCACGGTAGATCTCCTACAAAGGCCTCTTGTCTTCATTTTTAATTGTATTTATTTATTTGAATTTCTAAAATGCAACTATCACCAACAGGTATCATAGCTCTAAATTTTCAGTTGAAATATGGTTAAAAAAATAGGAAAATAAAAACAAGTGATGCAAAAAACTATTTTTCATTTTATTTTTTTATTTAGGAAATATCTAGTTTTTCAAAGGTTTTACTGAAACTAAGAATTTCAGTAAGGCTTCTTATCTTTACTAGTAATGAATTCCATTGTTTTGCAGTGACTACGAAAAAAGCTCTTCCGCCAATAATCACATGTTTAACATTGGAGGTCACAACGTGTAAAGTATGCACTTTGCCATGGTATCAGTCTAGGTTGCAATAACTGAAGTTTCGGAGTCAAAACAGATGGCTGATCGCTGAACAGAGCCTTACGAGTGTGTTGTTGTACTCATAGCAAGTGGAACAAGGAAAGTGCAGAGAAAAAAAACTTGGTCTTTTTAAGATTGAGAGAGAGTCTCATCAGTGAGTTTTGGACTAACTGCAATTTTTTGGGGGTTGATCAGTGAGATCCAGATATAATGCGTTGCAATAGTTGCAATTTAGCAGATATAAAAGCATTCAGAATAAAAATTGTATGGGTCAAGAAAACATTTAGAGAAAAAGTTTTAAAACGAGAAGCCAAAAAAAGCATGATTTAGGGGGTAATTTATATGTTGGCAGTATGTACACTCCATTGCAACGATGCTGGAGTATACATACCAGCAACATGAAGGTCCGCCTGCCTGACTTAAAAATATGTGTGGACCTTCCGTTTGGCCACAGCAGAGACTACACTGTCTACGCCGTGGCCAAACTTCTCCAACGGCCCTAGGGAGTAAGGGTTGTCGGAGAAATGGCTACGTGTCTGCTTGCCCAATTTAGATGGGCGGACATGTAGAAATATATTTTTTTACTGTAAAACCTGGTGGTAAGGAACAGTAAAAAACCATTATAATGCTGCCCGGCCATGGGGGAAGACTCCTATGGTGAGGGGAACTTTTTATTTTTTCCTTACAAAAACAAAATCCGTGATACAGGCTCAAACCACAGAGTAATATGCATTTCCAGAGACCGCAGTGATGGCGGTCCCTAGCAATATTTAGGTCTCGCCAGACCCAGCACATGCACTGCAAGCTGTGGCTGGCGGTAGCATTCTTCCCCCGCCACGGCAGTCATTTCTCGAAGCAGGCGCTTGCTTTTTTTTTTCTGTTTATTACTTCTATGTAGTAATGGCGGCACCTGTGCTTTAGCTTAAACATCTTAGGCTAAAGTCTGGTGCTGAGATTGCTTCAAAAGTAAAGAAATAGACAATTCTTTACTTTTGAAGCAATCTCGGCACCCAACTTTAGCTTAAGATGTTTAAGCTAAAGCACGGGTGCCGCTATTACTACAGAGCAGTAATAAACAGAAACAAGCATTGGCATAACCAATAGGTCTCACGTTTGGGACCTTATAAGTATTTAGTTATGCAACTGTTACATGGCTAAACACTTATAAGGTCCCAAAGGCAAGACCTATTGGCTATGCCAATGTTGGTTTTATAAATGAGCACCTACTTGACGGTCATTTATAAATTGGGCGGGCCAATCCGCTAAAAACATCAATCAGGCCGTTAGTCACTGCATTGATCTGAACAGAGAGAGCGAGGCCAACATCACGCTTAACACCCATATTCTTCGCACAAAGTTTATCAACCAATCAAGGAGTCCAGAAAGGAAGGTCCCAAATTTGAGTAGATCAGAAAGGAAGTAGTGTCTCATTTTCCCCACCATTTAGTTTTAGCAGATGGGAGCACATCCAAGCATGGACTCGCTGTAAACAATTGTGTAAATATGGCAATGTGTGTCAGTTGCGACAACGTGTGTCAGCACATATGTTCAAGTTTCTATAAATCATAAACAGAATTTGTGTATCATAGGCATAAATAAAAAGGAAAAACTAAAAGATTCGCTAAGAAGTACTTGAAGAAACGTATAAGGAATGAACAGCTATGGGCAAACGATGGATCCCAGTGAAACTCCACACTTTATGGACCTTATTTCTGATACAAAAGGAGCCATGGAGATCTGAAATTTCCTATTGAGTAGAAAATTGATGAACAATTCGAATACTGTACCTGCAGGCAAAATATCTGTATTAGACCTAGTTGGTTTACATGTCATCAGTAAAGAAATGCATTTTTCTGCCTTCAGTAACTTGAATTTTTTTTGGGAAATCTTAGCAGGAATACATTTACTGTAATCAGGAGACCGAGCTTAAGCGATGTACAGTCCTGAGACAGATGGCAGGCTATCAATTCTATGTGCAGAGGCAATAATTTCTCAAACATTTATCTAGTAAAATCTATTTAACTCTCAGAGTAGCCAGCAAATATATTACATCTACTCATGGAAAAAGGAATCTATTACCTCTTACCTCTGATTGGAGCTTACCACTGGCTCATTACACATGAACCAGACAGTATTTGCACTTCCATTTGTGGCACCCCAAGCAAAATAGATTTCAGTCTCAGTACCTTTCTTTCCATGATCTCCGGAAGATCTCACTGAAGCCTCTTTCCTTCCACTCCATGAACCAGCATCTCCTGGGGGTTCATATCCCCTCCCCTCTATTAAATACCTGGTCTGGGGGGGTGGCCAGCCAGCTGAGACGTGCCTCCGGGTCTCTCCGTCCCCTGCGACTGGGCCCTTCCACCGTGAGTTCTTCTGCCAGGGTCTATCAACCCCATTTGAGGAGTTTTAGCACCAGTGACCATTGTGGCACCTGCAGAGCAGGTTTCTTTACTCCAGTTAAGCTACACTTGCGATGCAGCCGTGAGAGACAACTGGACCCGCAGCCTTTCAAAATGGCGGCCTGACCGCGCAGGAGCACAAAGCGGTCGAACCCTGATCCAGCTGCTGCAGAGTGCTGCTAGGGAGTGTGCCCAGGGTGCATGCTCTGTGATACCCATCTGGGCAGCGACGCTCCACCTACGGTGCCCGATGGCCCACTTGTGGAGGCCTAGCATCGAAACCTGCCAGGGCACCTGCGGAGCTTGCTCCCTTCTCCTTCATCGAGCTACGACAGTGGAACGGCGGTTAGGTTGGACTGGACTTACAGCCTTATGAGACGGCTATCTGACCATAACGAAACTACGGCGGCAGAGCCCTGGTCCTGCGCCTGATAGAGGCTGCTGGGGTGGAACCGGGATTAGGCTGGGAACTTTCCCATAGCGAATACTCTATGCCACATACCTGAGCAGCTGTGCTCCACCGATGATATCCAAGAGCACCTTTGTGGGGGTCCTTTTCAAGGGACCAGCACCTCTGGCATTGCTGTGTCCCAGCGACCGCAGGGTGAGGCACGAAAGGCCCGGAGCTTGGGTGCCCTCTGTGCAGCCTGAGCCCCCAGGTTGTTTGCCATCTGGAGTATGGATAGCCCCTGGATTTTGGAGACCCGAGAAAATGTTTAATGGGCACTTACCTGTGGGAGGCATCCTGCTCTGTCTTAGTGGAGCTGCAGTGGTCTGAGGCCCGGGCCAGTGTTGGTGAATGCCCCTTTATATCCCTGGACACAGAAGGCCTGCCCATTGTAAAGCAATTTCATAACTCCCGCTGCCGAGAGGGAGGTGAAGCCATGAGCTTAATCGACCTGCTGGAGTTATCAGAAGCCCAATACCTCATTGGACCTCAGATAAGTTTCCTTGTGCCCTACTTTTATGCTACATCTTGGGCTTCTCTTGGGCTTTGGGCCACTATAGGCATTGTGTGTGGATTGCTTTCTCTGGTTTGACTGCAGCATAAATTGTTTAAGATACATTGACTCTGGCCTCTACCCAGTCCCCCTTACAGCAGCGGACCTCCTACGGATGACTTGAGTGTTGGGCTATTGCTTGTGGTCAACAATAGACCCCCAGGACTGGTGGCTCCTAGTATAACCCAAATAGCCTTTTACCTACTGAGACACATATGAATACTTGCTATTGTTCCTGCGCTGCACGCTAATAATGCTCCTCTTCTGGCCGCTGCCTTTCCAGTCCAGGGTGCCCTCTCCAGCCCCCTCCTTGGGCCCCACATCTAACTGAATACAAACTTACTGCCTTGACTCTGTTCCCACCGGTCCATCTTTTTTTTTTTTTTTTGGAAACATTTAATTATCAGTAACAAAAATAAAATAATACAAAAGAAATAGCTGGGTACATTAGGCATTGCCTACACACCGGTCCATCTTTTGGGGCACATCAGGAGGAAGGACGAAGGATCCTACTCTGCTTGCACCTACAAATATATTATATAAGACAACATGGCTACCAGAAAGGGTAAAAGGGATAGCTTGCTGAAGGAAATGCTCCTTAAGACCCCGGGGCCTCAGACAGAAGGTGCCTCTCCTCTCTGGGCTTGGACCCTGTGCCAGATTCTGAGGGTCCTGATGCTCCGGTCACTTGCTCCTTTATTGAGGTGCTCTTTGCTTCACTGTGCGACAATCTCCACACCCTCAAAAAAGGATCTCCCCAATGACCTCAAAGAAGTTTCACATGAATCTAGCCAAGATGAGGAAATTGAACAACTTCAACAGGAGGTTCTTCGCTTTCGTGACCAACGTTGAGATCTACAAGCTCGCACTGAAGATTTGAAAGACAGATCAAGACGAAATAATATCCGCATTAGAAGCATACCATTTTCACCCTATCACCACACATCTCAGATCAGCTGGCATATCATACTCTTGGGGCCATCCATTCCAAGTAGTTTTTCGAACCAGTGGGAAATTTCACCAGCTCTGCTCACTGGAAGAGGCCTGTCAACTTCTAAATATCAAAGACTCTGCCCTGGAAACCTCTTGCTTGGACTGGCATGACAGGGGCAACCGGGGGACAATAGAAGACGAAATGCATGACTTTCTCCAACAGAATTACAGGCAGTACTAGTGTCCCTCTCTAGAGACCGGGCTAGCTGGACGGGTCATGAGCTGGACTATGTCCTATCTTCTTTAACATACTGCGCTTCCATCTGGAGAAAGTGGCTACATGGGATTGGGGGAAGCTGGTGCCCACTTTTGAGGACCATGTTGATCCAGGGATGTCAATAAATGGATTATGCTATTCACCTTCTCTTTCGCCTTCAGCAAACTCGGCGGGGGGCCCGGGCGGGGGAGGGAACTGGGAGGTAGTGGCCACTGTGTATCCCTCTTCTTCTATCCAAACGGTAGTACACCTTGGACAATGATACTCATTATTATGTTTGTTTGATTTGTCATTTGCTGGGCTGTTTATCTTTTCTTTTTACAGGACCTACACTCGGCGATCTCACTTCTCACTTACATCACCCGAGTAGGATCTGTCTTACACCTCAAATGCCATATCTATATGTGCCCAAATGCCCTTTATAGAGGAGCTCACTTACGATTTTTCTACCCTCTATACTGATGACAAATGATTTGACGATCCTCACCCTTAACGTTAACGGTTTGAATAATTCCATTAAAAGACGCACTATCCTCTCATATCTGGAGCACTCTGGAGCCCACATTTGCTTACTTCAAGAAACAGACCTCCTTGCTGGTGATACTCATAGGCTCCGTTCCAAAGCCTTTCCCCAATAATATTTCTCATCTAACACCACTAAAACAGCAGGGGTAGCAATCCTAGTATCTAAATCCTTCCGGGGGGAAGGTGGGCCCTAAACGGGCTGAAATTAGAGGTAGGCTCCTCGCATATATGGTGACAGTGGGTTCCTATGCTTTTACTTTAGGGACTATTTATACACCCAATGAAGGGGAGGAATCTTTCCTACGATGTGCAGAGCCAGAGGTGACCAACACTAAAGACCGTTCGATCTGAATGGGAGGGGACCTCAACTTGGTTTTTGATAATGGGCTCGATAGATCAGCACATCGTCATGGGCAAACAGGAACTCTCTCCGGGAAGGGAGTGCTCTGGCTGGGAGATATAGGCCTCAGGGACATTTGTCGAACCTTTCATCCCCACATCGAGAATAAACATTTTATTCTCATGCACCCATAACATATGCCAGACTAGATTACTTTTTCGGCTCATCTGAGATCACATCTATAGTCCAGGTCTCTGAGATAGCACCTCGTTCCCTATTGGATCATGCCACACTTGCGCTTATACTGTCTGTACCCCTATCAAAATCACTCCCTAAATCCTGCCGACTCCGAGAATCCTTATTACAATGCCCTGAGGTCATTAAACAAGTTACCAAGGCTATAGAGACCACTGTCTTTACGCTATGGGAAACCTTAAAGGCTGTAATCAGGGGCGAGCTGATTGCGATTTCTAAGGCACACAAAGATAAAAGAGACTCATTGTCCCACCAGGCCCAAGAATGTGAGCGCATCCATGAGCGCACTGGTGCCCCTTTGGTATGGCGTCAACTTGAGACGGCCCGATCTCAATTAGCAGGCATCAATTTGGACAGGGCGGAGTATGCAGCCCTGCCCCTTCACCATAGCTATTATATTGGAGGTGATAGGTGTGGACACCGTTTAGCCAATAAATTTAGAGCTCAATGCATGGGGATGGGAGTCAAGAAAGTGTTGGGTTCTGATGGTCAAGAATGGGCAGATGATCCACACACTGTGGAGACTTTCTGATGATTTTATAGAGATCTTTATACAGGACAGCAATTGACTATGGATGGGTGGGCTACATACCTCCACGAGGCTAAAACTCCCAAGTTGACATTGGAGCAAGCAGCAGACCTTGACTGCCCCATTCGGGTGGAGGAAGTCATATCAATCATACCTTGACAAAAGCTGCTTAAGTCTCTTGGTCTGGATGACTTTTCTGCCATTTTTATAAGACATTTTGTTTGACTCCGGCCCCCCTACTCGCTAGGGTATCTAATGCTATTGAGAGCCCTTCCTCAATCCCCTCTTCCATTCTAACAGTGTCCATTGTTGTTCTCCCAAAGCCAGTGATAGGCAAGCGTCATAGCATGTCCTATAGACCAATATCTCTTTTTAACGTAGATCTTAAACTCTTTACTGGCATTCTCGCAGGTCATCTGGGTCCTCTGCTGCCATGCCTCATCTTCCCTGACCAAGCAGGTTTCGTTCCTACCTGCCAATGCAATGACAACACAAAGAGAGTATTGCATCTTATTGATAAAGCCCGATGATCACACCAGCAATGGATTCTGCTGGCAATAGACGTTGTAAAAGTGTTTGATGGGGTTCATTGGCCATAAAGGCGGCAACTCTTAAACATTTTGGCCTAGGAGGTCGTTTATGCAACTGGGTCCTTAATAACTACAGTCATCCAACGGCTACAGTTAGGGTGAACGGATGTTCCTCCGCTTCATTCCTGACTTCCTGGGGCAGGCGACAGGGTTGTCCGCTTTCACCCCTGTTGTTTGCATTAGATATGGAGCCAATGGTCCAGATAATCTGAGATAACCCCACGATTGAGGGAATTCTCTTTGGAGAGGAGGAGCATGTCACTGGTTTATATACGGATGATGTTATAGAACCCCTCCACTTTGTTACCCACTTTCCTTGACGAATTAGAGATCTTTAGCCAGATAGCAGGCTTCAAAGTTAATGTACACAAGTCCCGAGCTCTCAGCTTATCACTCCGGATCTCCATATACGAATCGCTACATCAGAGCTACCCCATCCAATGGGCGATGACATCTACTCCCTACCTGGGGATCCTCCTTACTTACTACTGCAGCCCATATGACGGCAGCTCCTAATTATAAAAATCTGATCCACCATGTTAAATCCGAGCTCCAGCAATGGAAACCTTACAGTCTCTTGTGGCTTGGCCACATTGCAGCTCTAAAGATGACAATACTGCCTAAAATCTTATTTCTCTTCCAGACGCTCCTGCTGGAGCCCCCTCCTGGAGCATTCCGGACTCTTTGTATGGGCAGAGAGCCGATCCCGTATGCGGCGAGAGTTGGGCTACAGAGCTCCACTGAAGGGAGGCCTAGGTATCCTGGATCTCTCTCAATACTATCAGTCAGCCCAGCTTGGGTTTCTTTTAGAATGGTTGTGCGCTGAATCTGAAAAGCAGTGGCTTTTCATGGACAGGGCAGTGGCTGGACAATCTTTATGGAAAATCCCTTTCCTTCATAATTCCGCCCGACCCAGGAGACTCTATTCCTCCCCTATCACTAGAACTTTCCTCAATGCCTGGGAAAGAGTGGTTGAGCGAAATGGACTCAACACATTCCCATCTCCTTTGACGCCAATTGGTGGTAATCCAGACGTCGCTTCAGGTTTGGACTCTCTAGGTTTCACACACTGGAACTGGATAGGCTGTTGATCCATTGGTCACTTATTTGACACCGAGGGACCATTACCCTTCGAAAGCGTGCGTTCTGACCGCCCTTTCCCTGAAACAGAACAACTACATTACATGCAAATCAGGCACTGGTTAATACTCTCCTCAGTTAGACTTAAAGAGCAACTCTTTCTTACTTCTTCCAAAAAATGGCTGCTCACTAAAACATCCGTCACACATCTCTTTACTGAATTGTGCAGCCTGCTTCATCCCACTTCGAACCAGCCCAAATCCGCATCCCAGAAAAGATGTGAGATAGAACTAGGGCGCTCACTAACACAGTGGGAATGGGGGGCATTTATTACTACGATAGGAATACTACTCCTAATGCGGCTGGTGTAGAAATGGCTACCAAGATTGTTACATATTGGTACCTTACACCTCCTCAGTTACACAAGGGCAATCCCACTTGAAAGCCTGGGTGTTGGCATACATGTGGCTCCTTGGGCATGTTATTGCATATACTATGGGAATGTCCTACACTCACATCCTATTGGACACAGATACTGGATGACATCGACACTCATTTTAACACACAGCTCCCCCGTTTTCCTGCCTATGTTATCCTGGGATCACCTAATGCACTTAACTTCCCGCTTAAATCTCGACGAGTTAGGTAAATTGTTTAGGAGTTAGGCACAGCTTTACAAAACATTTTGACACACTGGGGCACGGGACGGATTCCGACATGCCAGGAATGAATATACGGATTGTGGCGCCTGTCACTTTCTTTATTGATTCAAGGAACCTCATTCCCAGACTTATAGCATCCCTTCTTGTCTTTATTATCTTCGGAGTTCCGAGAACTCACCTGCCCCAAATACCTACGCCTTCTCCGTCTGACTGAGACCCCCTGTAAGTCATTGTGAGTGTACCCTGGCTACCTTTCCATCCAGGCTCATGAGATCGCTCTTCCAATACATTTCGAATGCTTTTGGTCGGAAGGGGGGTGGGTGCAGAGTTGGGGGGAATGTTTGGGTTGTGCAGGGATTTTGTAACAATAACATTGCTGATGGTCCGCAGGCCTTGTATTGCTATATCCATTGTTTATGAAAACTAATAGAGCGATTTGAACCATAAATACCTTGGGGCAGATCTATATTGGAGATGCGCCACTTTTACGCCGCCGTTGCGTCACTTTTGTGACGCAGCGGCGGTGTAAACCCTGCGCCACGTTGCGCCATATTTACATCGTGACGCATCTATGGAGATGCGTCACGATGTAAAGCCCTGCGCCACGTAAAACCTGCGTCAGGTTTCACGTGGGCGTGTCGACAGAGGGGGGGGCGTTCCGTCGCAGGAACGCCCCTCAAAAGTGACTCAGTCAAATCTATAAGATTTGACTGAGTCACTTTCCCAACGCTGATGCGCCAAAACCCTGCGCCTGCTTGAAGCAGGCGTAACGCTTGACGCACCATGTTAGGGATAGGGTAGGTTGGAACAGTGCTGGAGTTGCGTCGCGCTTGCGACGCAACTGAAGCACTGCGCCAACCTTATGCCATCGGATGCGTCACGCATCTGTTTATTCCTGCGCCATGATGCGCCGCATTGTAAATGCGGCGCATCATGTGTGGCGCAAGGGTAAACTTGCGTGATGCATCTTTCCTGGCGCATCCTTGCTGATTTGCAGGGATGCGCCAGGAAACATAAATCTGCCCCCTGGTCTGATATATCCATCAGATGGGCCTGCTTATCATGCTCTGGCGGATGCTGTCTGTTTTCCCCTTCTCTAGCTAGCACACAGCTGGACATTCATCTGGTGAAGTCCAGAGGCAGGATCTTTTCTCTGCTTGCTTGTCTTCCACTACTCTTTATTACTCTTCAATTTAAACTTGGAAAATTGTGCATCCATTCAAACTGTGGCAATCCAGACTAAGGGGCAAATTTACAAGCCCCTTACACCAGATTTGCGCCGCCGTTGCGTCACTTTTGTGACGCAGCGGCGGCGCAAAGCCAGCGCCATGCTGCGGGCTATTTACAACGTGACGCATCTAGGGAGATGCGTCATGTTGTAAAGCCCTGCGCCACATGTGGGCATTCCTGCATGGGGGGGCGTTCCTGCATAGGAACGCCTCCAAAAAGTGGCTGAGTGAAATCTACAAGATTTCACTCAGTCACTTTTACGGCCATGCTGCGTCAAAACCCTGCGCCCGCTTGAAGCAGGCGTAAGGATTGACGCAGCATGTTAGGGATAGGGGCACCCCGAGCCTTGCTGGATCTGCGTCGCGCTTGTGATGCAACTCCAGCAATGCGCCGCCTTTCCACGGGGGGGATGCGACACGCATCTCCCCATCCGTGCGCCACGGTGCGCTGCATTGTAAATGCGGCGCATCAGTGGTGGCGCACGGGTGGGCAGATGCGTCGCAACTCTTCTGGTGCTGATTAGCAGAGATGCACCAGAAGTAGTAAATCTGCCCCTTAATGTGTTCTCAGCTCACAATTAGGGTCTTGCATCAGCATCAGTGACATAGCTATCATTAGTGAAGTACATTCTGCTGCGAAGGGGCCCATAGGTGTGGGGGGTGGTTACCCTGCTTCAAATATGGTGTCTTTTTCTACTACACCAATGGGCAAGGGGGCACATTTTCCCTGTTTGTTCAGGACACATCTCATGTATGTACACTGGGATTGTCTACATTCACACTATGTGTATGTAATTTAATTTAATATATGTGATATTTGTATTGTGGGCACTGTATTGAAAAAACAAAAAAAGTAAAGCAAATAATATTGGTGTATTGGATACAAATGCTTGGAATAGGACAATGAGTATATCAAACCAGAATTGTCTTTGTGTCATGTGTGGGTTTTTGATTGATCTTTATGACTTCCTGTTTGATTCAGCCCTGTAAAACAGGCATTGCATTTGGATTCCAGGAACGTAAAATAGAGATCTCTAATTAATAGGAGACTCCCCTTTTTCCAAAGGGATCATTTTGTGACCCTTCTATACTGATGTGGATTGTTCAACATTACACAATTCTTCTTTAAGAATTGTGTTACCCGACAGAACTCTCTGTAGCTTATAGATTGTATACCCATGTTCTGAGGGACACAGGGAAGCCCCATTATATTTAATGGTGTTCAGGACACATGGTCTTGGTCAGCACCTATAGACTAGGTTCAATCAATCCCTTTTCATCTACATGTAGTGCACCTTCTGGCTTTTAGTCCTTACTTTTCCTTATTTTTATAACAGTTTGGCCATCATGTACCCCCTTAACGATGAGGAGCCCAAGAGGGATACAAAGGCATAGCGCTCCTCTTTCAGCGGAACATTTTCATGTACCCCTGGTGCCTTTGAGGAAAACCAGTGTTCTTTAACTTAAGCAGATTTTGGGTTCGGGGTGGAAGGCTCAGGAGTATTATCAGAAATATTTTTTTACAAAACTGGTAGTGAACGTGTGGAAAAATACCTTCGCCAAAGTGTAGGAGACAAGCAGAAAAACAAACTTAAGTATGCCTTAGACAGATACATGGAGGCAATAGTGATGCAAAAGCTAGGGTAAGGGCATCCAGAGACGCTTCAAACAGTGCATGATGGATGTGCATTATGTGCGGGATGTCCTTCTGGCAGCCCTGTACACTGTTAACATGAGACCTGCAGAGCTGCCTGTGAGGAGCTAGCATTTATTTACAAAGTGACTGGTGCATCATAGAAGGTGCACTGTAGAGAGAAGTATTGTATATGAAATAAAGTACACCCTGCCATACATCGATGAGATCCATGACCATATAGAGCAATGAGGCTGAAGGGAGAGTTCTCTTATAAGGTTATGGAACTCCGAGGTGACTTGCATTGTTCTTTTCATGTACGACAGGGGGTATTTTATGCCATATAATACATGGCCCCACCATCACCTTTCCCACAAACCACTTAAAACTTGTTGCATAGCTCTTTCATATGAAAGACAGAGCATGTTTGCAAACATACAGAATACAAATAGAATCTCTAGTGCAAAATGAAACACACCTAGAACCTGTTACTTATTTGTTGCAAAAAGATATTAGAAACAGTTCAATACAAGTCAGTTTTGTGTTGTTTCTTTTAAAGCTGCAGTAGCTCAGAATGTATAGAAACATGGTGAAATATTCTAACGTTTCTAGAATTAAGGAGTGCAAAATGTAAACATGGTTATTCTGCTTGTCACTGTGAGCTAGACAAATAGAGCAGATGAAAGAAAAACAATGTTTTGTTTCCTTAATTTTCCTTAATTTTGGTTGCTCCAAACAGGTGCTCTGTGACCCTGCTTTTCTCCTTGACTGCTGACTCTGACAGCAGGCATTGTGACATCAGAACTCGACTGTAATAACATTAAAGTTGAGCTCTGATGTCTTTTCTTTATAATCGGCGACTGCATGCGTCACAAGCCGCTGATTGTAAAGAAACGAGAGACAGACATTTATACAAGGATTGCAGAAACCCATGTATAATAAATAGGGCTCCAGGTTTTATGGTATTTATTTTCTTAACATTTCTGTCTGTATTTATCCATATTTATTTTTGGGCCATTTTATTGGTATTTATCCATTCTTACTTTATGTTTTGAGAATAAATGGAGTCATGAAATGGTATATTTCACATTTAATTAACTGATAAACAAGCACTCATACTTTGATGCCTGTTGCGTTTTAGCAAATTAAGCAGCCAAATATATCAAAACACTACACCAAAGGTATATATTAGCATTATACACAAATACATGTTAAATGCCTGTATTTAAGGGAGTCTCATCCTGTTTTTAGATCCCCCTGGTGTCTATCTGCTTAGCAATTGTTCTGCAATTCATGAAGGACAGCAAGGAGAGTCACCAGTGGCGTAGCTAGCCCTGTGGCCGCCCATGGCGGTCCCTGGGATTTGCCACCCGCGGGCACATAGAAGAGAGGGGGTGTGTGCTGGCGAGATTACGCCGATTGCCACTTGCGACGGCCGCATTGTGGAGCGGGGGGGGGGGGAGGGGGTTGCTAGCGATTGCTGCCTCAACACAGCAGGTAAATGCGGGAGGAAAATAAATACAGACAAGTTATAGATTCGTTTCCGCCTGTATTTATCTGTCAAAACAGGAAACTGGAAGCTTAGAGACAGGTTTTTATATAAGTATTGCAGAATCCAATGTATTACAAACATGATGGTGCTTACAGGAACGTTAATAAGGAGCAACTTGACCACCAGCAAAGGATTGCCCCTGAATCAGAAGTGCAGTGACATTGCAGACCCAACATTTACATTCAGGCCTGTTTGGCATTTGCCACTTTGAGTTAATGGTTAAAAATAAAAATGGCCAGCGCACCTCTCGACTATGGTAAAGCTTTAATCCATATACTATTTGTTTCCTTGAGTTGACAGAACATAGGGACTCCCATTGGGCCAAAGTTGCTCATCTGCCCTTCAGATTATATGCCACAAATGAATCCTTCAGTGTTTTAAACTGATTCAGAGATTGAAAGTGATTCAGAGATGGAAGCTCCTTTGGTGATGTATATATTGGTGTGCATGCGCATCCATATCCACCAACCTATAACTTTAGGTGGTGCAAAATGCAGTAGCATAAATTCAGCGGCGGGGACACTGCACTACATGGCATGGTGCAGCGATATGTAGGGGGCAGTGCCCACATCAAAGGGCCAGGGGTGAAGGGGGGCCCACTACGGACCCCCAAAGTCTTTTTCCGCCTGCCTGTTCATGACAGGTTGACCATCATGAACAGGCAGGAGGAAAGGAACATCGTAATCCCTACGGCGGTGCCTGGCATGTACTGCCACCATTGTAGGGACTATGATCCCCACTGCCGCACTGACAGGCTCAAGGAGCCTGTCGGATGCGTGGCTTTTGGTCTTTCTGACCGCCACACATCTGCCTGCCAGTGAAATATGGTGGGCGGATGTAATGTGTCCGATGGTGGTGGGACCGCCACCGACGGGCTATCGGTGACGGTCCCACCATCATCCTAATCGGGCCCTTTGTTTTAACTTTGAGAGAAAATTACTTTCTCTTTCCATACTCTCCACTTGCTGCATATAAATATCATTCTCTGCTTTAGCTGTCTTTGACGTTTTTCAAATTAACGTCCTTGCTGCTTTAGAAGGTTTCTTCATTTCTGTTGCTTCAAAAGAAGTCTTTTTTTCATATCTGTTTATTAGGTTTTACACCAAGATGCAAAAATACAGTGGTTGCAAAAAGGCACATGAAAACAATAACATACAGTAATTCCCATATCCATATTTCCACCACGTCCATATTCTGAGATCCTCTCTGGTACTCCCTGGCCCTACTTCTGAGCCACAAGCCTAGTGGTCCGTTCCAGCTGGAATATTCTCTACTCCGCAGTCCACTTTTCCCCACTATTCGTACTCTCTCAGTCTTTGCCATCCTTTGCAGGGGCCCCAGGACTTTTCAAACTTACGTGGGCACCTCTAGCTTGATAAACCACGTCTTCTGCTCTCATACATCATTGTAATTGGAGGCCCATTTGGACACTGTTAGAACCTTTGTCCCTCCCCAATTTTGCACTATATCTGTCTTTGTTACCATAGGTGCTACCTTACAGGAGAGGAGTGTGTACCTGTACAACGTCTGCTCCCCCCAAATGCTCACAATAAACAGTTGTGGGGTAAGTATTAGGGAGCATTCAATGGCCAAGGATGTTCTGCCTTTCACCAATTCCCAGTATCCCTATATTCTCTGGCACTCCCACAGGGGGTTAATTAGCATTGCCCTTTGTCTGCAGCCCCTTAGGTAAAGGTCAAAGTCATTTTGCATAGACGGGTTCATGTATAGTAGGCCCTAGGAAGAATCTTCAACTGGACTGAATCTCACCCGCATAGCCACCACCCATGGGTTTCTACAGGCTACTTCCCATACGTCATCTTCCAGTGTTCCTAGATCATCTCCCATTTACTTCGTAGGGGATCAAGGAGTGGCAAGCTATTCGATAGCAGGCACAAATAGATTTGCGAGACTGCGTGTTTATGTAGCTCGGCTTCCAGTATGCAGTTTTCCAATGGATTCTCCTTCATGATGTCATGAAGAAGGTCAACGTAGTTCCGCAGGATATGTTTTGCCTGCTGGTATTGAAGGAATTGGCTTTCTACCAATTCAAATTGCACCTGGAGTTCGTGGAAATGAATCATCTTTCAATCCTTCCAGATATCCCCACTTGTGAAATGCCTGCGAGGTCCAATTTCTTGTGGTCTTGTACGTTCTTTAAGGATGCCAGCAGACCAGACTCCAAGAGTGGTGTTTCAAGCATTATGCAGCTCTTCCAACCCAGTGTATCGTCACTGTTCACCACTGTTCACCATATCTTTACTACAACCTCAGTGGGGCCTGATGGCAGGGTTCCCCTGTCTGACCCGTAGAACCAGCTTGGTTACCCATTGTGTCCATTGATCTTTTGTCTGCATACATTGATAGCTCATACTGCATCAGAAATGCCCAGTCATTGACGATCAGCACCTTTGCAGCCCAATAGTACAGACTCAGGTTTGATCGGCCACCCTCCTGTCAATGGGCTTACGCATCAAAGTAGAAAGGGTGATCCTTGATGGGCCAAAATCCCATATGAATAATCTGGCCACCGCATCCATGTATCAAAAGAACTTGCCAGATTGCAAACAGGGCGTTCTGAAGTATGTATAAACATTTTGGGAGATATATTATTGTACAGGGCGTCCCAACCCATCTCGGAGACAGGGAGTTTCCTACAGTCGCTCACCGCCCTCTTATATTCATTTAGTATATATACACTTCAGGTTTTCCGGGAGAAACTGTTCCTGTTGCACAGTGATGCAGATGCCTAGTTACTTGAAACTGGTCATTTCCCACTTTAGATGACCCCCACCACCAGCAGCTTGGTGGGGTTCATGTGGGCAGAGGGAATGCAATGGATTTGTTCCAATTAATACGGATCCCCGTATACACACCAAAGCACTTGAGGAATGTGGAGAATGCTTGAGATCGAAACCTCCAAACTGGCTACGCACAGCAGAATGTCATCTGCGTAGAGCAAAATCATGTCCTCCCAGTCCGGATCCCATGTCAAACCCCTGACCTGTGCATCCTCTAAGATTCAAGTTGCCAGGAGTTCTATAATGGTTGTGAATTTCTGTAGCACCACTGGGCTCATTTACTATTGATCTTTAATTTACCTGATTCTACACCTCAGAGTCATTTACTTTGGTCCTCCGATGGATCTTGAACCATGCAGTCAGGGGTCGGATAAAGGGGATCCACTCCAGTCAACCAATGAGAGCACGGAACTGGATAAATGATCTATATGCTAGTAATTAGATTCATGTATGTGACTCTCAACAATAGACTGTGCAAGCATAGAATTATACAGCTAAACCAAATCTCCTGTAGAAATTTAGACGGGCTAGAATCATACAAACAAGCAACTCAGTTAAAGCTATACAAAATAGTAACATCAGGACCTGTAGACTAGAGACATCTCTGTTAGAATTCCCATCCCTCATCTAAAGTATTGAAATGCATAATTAAT
Organism: Triturus cristatus; assembly: GCF_964204655.1. Classification (NCBI taxonomy): domain Eukaryota; kingdom Metazoa; phylum Chordata; class Amphibia; order Caudata; family Salamandridae; genus Triturus; species Triturus cristatus. The sequence continues at coordinate 1,236,632,060 of NC_140591.1, read as the reverse complement.
TATTAGAGACTAGTCATAGAGAGACAAAAAACAGATTTGTAATTGGTTAGATTTTATCAGTATTTTTAAACAGTAAATACATCAATATCAGGCATCAAATAACTTTTGAGTACAAAATCATTAAATTGGTCTTTTTGAGACGTCAATTACCAAAGTTCTTGAAGGAAAGTTCAGGAAAGGAGATAAATCATGTCCGCGCAAAGATTCTCTGCCATGAGTGAAAGAAGCCTGTGGATAACACACACAGCATATGTGCCAGCCAGGAGAGTCGGCCAGTCCGATAGTTGTCTCTCAGTCTGATAGAAGGCAATCAGCATGAGAAGGGTGGCAAAAAGAATGTGAATGAATGTGTTCCAAGAATCAATCCAATAGATATTATATTATCACAGTACCGGGGTGGCACCTTCTAGGTTACAGTAGCACATAACAACGTGGGGGAGGTCTAAGGGAAAGTTTCAACTAAACAGTAGACCAGCAGGTTGTGTTTCCCCTAACAACAAATATCAACACACTAATACAACCTGGGTCAGAAATAGAGCCAAAGAGTTACACAAAACCGTCTAAGTAAACCCCATTCTCAAAATGACAACTCTATTAGAGAGCACTCCCTGCAACAGGACCCATCAATCACTTAAGGTGGTTAATTGTTTTTATCATCTGGGTCTGTATACTCCATCCAGCCGGACCAGTTCATAAAGCAGTGATCCGGTCACTAGCATAGAAGGAGCACCAAAGGAGGATTGTCACCTGATCTCTCACAATTATTGTCTTGGATGAGGTACTACCCATAGAACAAGGTGAGAAATCCTAACAGTCAGCAGTAAAATCATATGTGTGAGTTAAAAATGGCTAAGGGTGCCCAAAAGATCTTTAATAGTAGAGAACCCCTGTCATATTTAAAAAGCAAGATGGCAATATTGCATAAATTGAATTGACATTATGCTATTGTCCAAAGCCAGTACGGTCAACATGTTTCTGCCCCTAAACGATCGATAGTATCAGGGCTTTCATCAGGACCTAAATTACTGCTGTGGTTTTCAGTGAGAAAAACGTGTGTGTAAATTATACAAAAGTGGGGTGCAGATAAAAATTCCTACCGCACCGGTCAAGTTGTTTCAGCAATCAAAACCGGATACCTGTGGAGAAATTTAGAAAAGAAACAAAGACCCAATGTGTAAAACAGGCTCAGCTACAGGTCAAAACCAATTTCTATGACCAAAAATAAGCATTCACTAATGCTGTATGGCATTCAGTACTGTTCGTTTCGAATTGCACTTACCCATAAATAGTGGGTACAGCCCTCACCTCAACCTGGTCTCAACTCAGGGAAAGGGGCCCCGCTCTAAAAAGAAATAGTAGGAGAAAGAAAAAACAGGTGATACCTGAAAAAGCCCTCCTCTTCAAAAGCATAGTTAAAAACCTGAGAGAATTTCTATCATCGTATCAAGTTGGATCCCACCAAGAGACTACTGGCGACTATCAAAAATCTCACAGATGAGGCTCTTGAAGCAGGTTGGATTACTGCTCATGAGGCACAGTTCCTTAACACAGCATTTCCCGTGATCCCGTACTTCTATGTATTACCCAAGATACACAAGGGGGTGCTTCCTCCTCCTGGAAGACCCATAATCTCGGGAATAGGGTCTGTTTTGGAACCTCTCTCTACGTTTGTAGATTTCTTTTTGAAACCTTTGGTGAGAACTATGCCCACCTTTGTTGAAGATACAAAAGATTTGCTTCGTATCCTGGATGGGATGCCATTTGATGTTAATCAGGACATTTTAGTGAGTTTTGACGTCGAGTCATTATACACGTGCATCCCGCAGGATGAGACACTATCTATCGTTAAAATGCTCCTGGAAGGTGCATCACTGCAGAGTCCTACACCAGTGGACTTTATTATGACAAAAGTCATCTGAGACAACAGTCTAAATTTCCGACTTTTGGCATTCACAGTAGGCACTTACGTTATTCGGTATTCACAGAAATCATTTACGACTCTTATCTTTGCACCTGGACCGTACTCTCCGCACCCGGACCGTACTCAGTGGCTAGGGCCATACTCTTCGGCTCGAGCGGTAATCTCCGGCTCGGGCCGAATAAAGTGTAATCATTGGGCTGGAATGCAATTCTTACAAAAAGGAACATTAGGAATGTGTGATAAATGATAGGGGAGGTCATGAAAAACAGTTTGGGCAGGGAAAAGGGTATGGCCAGACACTACATCATAACCCATAAAAGTTTGCTCCTTGTATTGTGGTACAATTTGCTCTCCCCTCAGTGTTGACTGTAGTGTCAACACCACAGTCAACTCTAAGGGCACTCCCCTTAGTGTTGACTGTAGTGTTGACACCGCAGTCAACACTGAGGGGTGCGCAAATTGTGCACTGCATGTACCATGATGCAAAAGAGCAAACTTTTCTGGGTATGACGTAGTGTCTAGCCATACCCTTTTCCCTGCCAAAACTGTTTTTCATGACCTCCTCTACCACTTATCACAGATTCCTAATGTTCCTTTTTGTAAAAATTGCATTCCAGCCCATTGATTACACTTTATCCGGCCCGAGCCGGAGATTACGGCTCGAGCCGGAGAGTACATTCCTAGCCAGAGAGTACAGTCTGGGTGCGGAGATTACGGCCCGACTGCAGACGTAAAGATAGGAGTCGTAAATGATTTCTGTGAATACCAAAAATCGCAAGTGCCTTCTGTGAATACCAAAAGTCGTAAATTTTGACTTTTGTCTCAGATTACTTTTGTGAATCGGGCCCAATATCCTTTAACAAAGCACATGAACGAGTTCGAAAGGGCAGTTTCCAAGGCAGATGTTCCTAGTGTAACAATTGCTGTATCATATGGCTCTTGTAGCCCATGAGAACTCCTAAAATAGGATACAGTTGCCATACATTTGTAATAGTGAGATATTCTCTCATGGAGACAGAGTCAAGCAAGAAGAAAAGGGAAAAAAATTGTACGGATAAGGAAACAGGCCTATTTGAATTTAGGTTAACATAAGCAAGAATTCAAGTATTCTAATATACATTTTCATTATGAATTATGATATTTAGGCATGATTTGCAGTGTAAATATGTACTTAAAGTAAGTTTGTCCATTATAAATGACGTGTAACTATAACGTACTACTGCATTTCGTAAATACCAACATGTAACTTTCTCTCAAAATCTGAAAAATAAATGTTGTTTTAGGCACATTACATTAGTACATATAAAGATTATTCTGTGAAACTTTCAGTGAAATCAGAATTAGTATTTACATGCAACACAATGTCTTATTCTTGGTGAATGTACATTGTAACACAAGCAAAATATTGTAAGAAGCACTCTTCAATAATTGTTCACAATGTCATCTAATCTGCATCTAGTTCTGTTAATTCTTCACGTATATCATTAGCTACAGAAATTATTTGAAAAGTACCTCCACATGTGAGTTATCACTTACACATTTCTAATTCACTTTAAAAGAATATCATAGAATTTTTGTAAGTACATGCCTATGTTAGTCTAACAAGCAATTTTACGTCTACTCTACTCTTTTTCTGCATACTTTAATGATGCAGTAATTGCATTTCTTTTATAACTATATCTCAAACCGCTTCAACGTATATGAGCTTCCATTGTGCACGTTTGTCGTTTTCCTTCAAAAAGGTGTCAAATTTTGTTTTGTACGTCAAGTAAGGATTAAGCACTTTATCTGCTTCATCCCTGTCTAGTGCCCCTTCCGAGCCTGAATTCCCTCGATCTTGCACCATTAACCCTGATCTGGGCCAGGGGCTCCTGGTACAACAGCCCAGACCCACCCCTGGAATGACAGACCAATGCCCATCTTCTGTTGGACCACCACTAGATATGGCTATTCAACTGAATAAAATGGCTTTTCGGAGTCCAGCAATAACAATAGCGCTGGTTTCCCTATCCAGTCACTACGGGCCAAGCACCTAAATAACCTCAATGGGCCTCCTTAGTCTGACTAGACCTTGCGCCATAGCCCTTTATAGATGGGACTCGCCTGGTGTGATGTCTCTCTGGTCCCACACATAGGCGGGCTACTCAGGACACTAACAGAGGAGCCACCAACTGTGCAGCCGCGATTCTAGGATATCCAGAAGTGGGGTATCCGCCCCACCAGAAACACCACCCAGGGCCACAGGTCGCCACCAGTGAAGAGACCCCCACAGTCCATCCCCTTCTGCTTCGCAGCACTGATGCCGGGCCGGAATGTCTGACTATGGGTCTGGAGTGGCAGCTGCCATCTTGAGTCATCAGCGACGGTGGCCTACCCTGCCACCAATGCACTTGGGAGTCCCTTGCCCCTCAACTGTGGCCCGTCTGTGGCCCGTAGGTGCCCCGGGTGCCAGACGACCACTATTTTTGCAGGCTGTGTGCATCGGTGGAGCCACTCGTCCACACAGCAGCCACCATGTACGTTCAAGCCACGCCTCCTTAAGCAAGTCTAATTTTTGACTTGTATTTTTGAATTTCTAAGTGGCTGGACAGCCTTAGAATGCTCCTGAAACTTGGTAAAGATGACCTTTAAAACTAGCATCAGGCAGTAACCAATGCTTATCTATATAACATTCTACCACTTTAGCCTGCTCTCCTGCTCCAACTCCAGAAGGTAGGAAACTGCATTTCTTCTATCGCAGCTTGCAGCACTTCTACCCTACATAAGCCATTTCTCAATGGAGTAATTAAAAGGTTCCTCTTGGGAGTTATAAGAGACTTGTACAGCAGCAAAACAAACTAATGCAAAACTATTTGCACTGGGATAATGAAAAACAGAGGCATGCCCATTTGCAAATGTATAAATCCCTGTTATTGCCACTTATTGTATCGATATTTTGGAATTGAAAGACATAAAAGACGCTTAAAAAGGTGCTTGTCTAACTTGAAAACACACATTCAACATTTCATAAATGAATACATTTAGAAATGAAAAAGCAATTGCATGTAGAAGAAGAGGAAATACTTTATTTAGACAATCAAGTCCATTAAAGTGCCAAGTGCAAGTTTAAGATTATATTGAAACAAATAGAAAGTGGTAAACATTTTCTGTGAAGCTGGGTAGGAAAGAGAAGCTTTTGGTTCACCCATCCTGCAGGGATTGGAACAGTCCGGTGATAATTAGGACACCTTCGCTTGGCTTGTAACCAGCGGGTTGGCCTAAGGTTCTGTAGGTGTGCTTGTTGAAAAGTTGCCAACCCTTGTCTGTATATGGATGTACAAGCCTGTGCCTCACCTGGAGAACAAAGACACTGAAATTATTGTTTTTTTGTCTGTTTCTCCCTGGCCTGCACGGGTGGCTGGTGAAGCAGAGATTGTAATTAGCTGATGGTTATAATTAACCTTATAGGTTTTGTGTTACGGTTCATGATTTCTGATGTGCTGGTGGCAGGGAAAAGGGCAGGAATTTACCTGGATGATGTAGGTTGTAGGTAGGCACATTGTAGGGTGTAGGGGTTTTAAAATATATACGCTGGGACAAAGCACATGCTTTGCAGAGGGGTAGAGGTGTGTACACCAGAACAAAAAGAAAGCGGTGACCCAGAGATGGCCCAGTAATCCCAATGGCAACACGTGGAAGTCAGAGATGCTGTCAAATTAATAAAATGTTGCCATATGGGTGCTGGAGAAGGGAGTGGGTGGGACTGGAATGGTGATGGAAGCCGAGATAAATACTACAGCCTAATTACCGTCCCTCCATTTGAATGCAACATTGAGCACAGGATTTTGAGACCTGGTGTTGTGGGAGCAAGGCAGGCAGGTGCGGCTTCTTCTTTATAGGGGAGGAGCGTCGCCCCACTGCGTATAGGCAGAAAATGGAAAATAAAATAATAATAAAACACTTTTATTAGCATTTTATTTTTCATTGACTCGCCCAAGTTTGCTGAGTCCGCCGAGTCTGGGGCAGGCGGGCCAGGTCGCAGTGTCACCAGCAGGTGGGGGAGGAATAGTGGGCACTGAAAGTGCGCATGTCAGTTTGGCTGGCCGGCCATGGCTGGCCGAACCGACATGAGCACTTGGATATATCCAGGCTATTCCTTGGAGACATCTGCAGGGCTCAGGAACACAGCCTCCCCAGTCCAACCTGGAGCGTGAACCCAGCCCGCTCTGCCCAATCCCAGCGCTTCTGTCATGCTGGGAGTAGTAGCATGAGAGAAGTGCTGGGATTGTGAGGTGAGCTGGTAGCTTGCGCGCATGGGTACTGCAGTGCCAGGAGCAGAGGAGCAGCAAGGCGTGGGTGCAGAAGGAAAGTGTGTATTTCCCCCACCCCCCCCCCGCACTGCCCCACCACGTACAATGGGCAGCAGGCGCAAATGAAGGCAGGCCACTGTTTCAGAAGGTCCTTCAGCTTTTGGGGGCCATTCTCGTGCTAGGAAAAGGTCTTGGTGAAGGACAGTGACAACCAGCCTTGATGTCCCGGAAGTTACAAGGTCTCTCTGAAAGTAAGGGCTCTCTATATCCCCCTCGTCATTTATGCTTGCCATGACTACAAACAGCGCCAGAAGCCAGGATCAAAGAAATGCTTGTTAAATATCCTGGTGAGGTGATTAATGTTAAATCCAGTTCAGTATATAAAATACCACAGGAATTTTAGTGATGATGAAGAAGTGAGGTTCTTTATTTGCCAAACACGCAGCCTCAGGAAGAACGTGGCACTCAGGTCCGGAGATATCCATCAACTGCCTATCTCCGAACCTGAACGCTCGAACCTGGAGCACAGAACACAAGAGTATTCCAAACATGGAATACAACACATCTTCCCCCTTAAACATCAAACACAAAATGATCCCAAATACAGTGAAAATGAATCAAAATAAAAACTCTAAAGAAATATCAGGAATGATACATAAAACCCCATAAATGGTGGATGCAAACAAACAATTGCCATATAATCTGAAATGATAACTAAACAACAAATTGGGCTTACAAAAAAAACATCAATGTAATACATAGTCTTTCAAATAATGAGGGAGACGAATAACTCTTGAGCTACCTCTAATTTCTTGAGCTCCATGTGGAAGCTCTAAACTCTCCTCCCTTCCAGTAAACAGAACATCTGAATCATTATTTTCACAAATGTGTTCATCAACATCCACATCATGAGTAACAACATTGTCATTTCTGGTTATACAGCTTTGCCCAACGGAACTCTTTGAAAAATGTAGATTAGAAGAAAAATGTTCATTGATATCATTCTCCCCATTAAGGTCATGCTGAACATTATTCTTTATTAAAACCACATTCCTTTTACTCCACCATTTCCCATTTTCAACCAAAACTGCATTCTTGGAAACTTTAACAATGCGGGTAGTAGGAAAAAACTTAGACTTGGCCTTTTTAGAACCAAAAGGTCTTCTAACTTTAACTAGATCTCCCGACTGAAAATGGAGTTCTGTGACCTTTTTATTTGCATCATAAACCCTTTTCATTTTAGATTGTGCCATTTCTACTGAATGACGAACACGGTTGATGTCTGGTAAATTACCAGAAGAATTTGTTTGTTCCAAAACCCAGAAAGGAGACAACTTAGACGAGCCAAAACGTCCCTTGAGAAGAACAAAAGGTGGTGTACCAGTGACAGAATGAGGAGTGTTGTGATAACTCCAAAGTCTATCTTGGATAGCCTCAATTATGTTATCCCCTTGCACAGACGCAAGTTGGATAGTTTCCTTAATCATTCTATTTACCCTTTCTACCATCCCATTACCTTGTGGGCTGTAAAGAGCAACAGTCAAATGTTTAATGCCTAAATTTTCCAAGAAATGTGAAACAGCATGAGATTTAAACTGGACACCATTATCAGAAATTAAATTCTTAGGAATTCCTTCCCTATGAAATAAATCCTTCAATAAATCAATAACAGCTAACGTGGAAGGTTGTGGAAGAAATTTGCACTCCACCCATTTTGAAAAATAATCGACAACAACTAAGGCATATCTTAATTTGGAATCAACATTGTACATTGGCCCTATGAAATCAATGCCTAATTTTTCCCATGGACCATCCGGGAAGTCAACAGGATGAAGAGGTGTATTCCGAACTTTTAGGGACTTGTCAGACATAGCACAACTATTGCAATGACCTACAAAATTTTCTACCTCCACATCCATCCCAGGCCACCAATAAAATAATCTCAAACGTTTTTTTGTACCTGTCATACCCAGATGACCCTGGTGTGCAAAATTGATTAACCTAAGCCTTAGTTTAGCAGGAGGAATTAAAAGATTCCCCCTCAATACAATATCACCTTCACTAGTGAGATCCTCTTTTATTTTATAAAAAGGTCTTAAACCTTCGCTTAACATTCTTTCCTGTGGCCAGCCTTTGACAATGAATTTCTTAATCAAACACTGCAGATTGTCTGCCGCAGAGCATTGTGTCCATTCAGAATAAGTAATGGCCCCATCCAAAACTACTAATCCATCAATTAAACCTACTACACATTCATTGTCATCACACAATACGGAAGAGGCTTCGTCCAACAAAGGACATCTAGAAAGAAAATCCGCACGAGTATTTTTACCTCCAGGAATGTGCTTAATTGAAAAATTAAATTCATACATTTTTGAGAGAAGTCTGACTAACCTGGGACTAAGTTTGTCATGATCACTTTTAGATAGAAGAAAAACCAACGGTTTATGATCCGTGATTAAAACGAACTTCCTCCCCCAAAGAAATGTTTCAAAATGTCTAGCAGCCCACACACAAGCTAGTGCTTCTCTTTCTATAGTGCTGTAGTTGCGTTCAGCTCGAGAAAGAGATCTTGAAGCGAACCCTATGGTGTGTTCAACACCTTCCACCAATTGAGTTAGTACAGCACCCAAACCAACACCACTAGCATCCACTGTGAGAATAGATTGAATGTCATCTCTAAATGAATGAAGAGCAGGAGCTTTCACAATTAGTTTTTTTAAATTAGAAAAAACTACAGAATGTGTTTCATCCCAAGTAAATTCTACATCTTTCTTTAGTAGTCTCCTTAAAGGCTCCGTTTGTAAAGAAAAACTGTCTATGAAGCGCGAATAGTATTCGCAGAGTCCAAGAAAAGATCTAAGCTGATCCTTGTTTTCTGGAGTGGAGCTGTCTACAACTGCTTTAACCAAATCTGATTTAGGTTGGATACCCAATTCTGAAATATGGTGGCCTAAATAGTCAATGTTGTTAAGAAGAAACCTACACTTTTCTCTTTTTACTGTAAACCCATTTTTCTCAAGAGTGTTCAAAACATCACGCAAAATTTCAATATGCTCATCCCTTGTTTTGGAAAAGATGAGAATGTCATCTTGATATGCTAAAACATTCTTAACATCACCAAATAAATTGTACATCAATTTTTGAAAAACCGAAGCAGCCGAAGCAAGGCCAAAAGGCATTCTCAAAAATTGAAAAGCACCAAAAGGAGTATTAAAAGCAGTAAGTGAACGTGAGTCCACTGCCAGTTCTATTTGGTGGTATGCTGATCTAAGATCTAAACAAGAAAAAAATTTAGCATCACCCAGTTGAGCTAACATTTCATGTATCTTTGGGAGAGGAAAACAATCAACTAAAATGTTCTTATTTAGCGATCTCAAATCAATGCATAATCTGATGTCGTTGGTATCCTTTTTCTTTGCCAAAACAATCGGAGAAATCCACTCTGAAGAATTTATTGGTTCAATTACTTTCTCCGATACTAGCTTTTCAAGATGTATTTTAAGTTGATCTCTTATCGAGAGGGGTACATTTCGTACCTTGTGAATAACAGGTATAGCATTCTTTTTTAATATAATTTTATGTTCAAAATTATGTACTGAACCGAGTTTATCTTGAAAAAGCAGTTCATGAAGAGACAAAAGCTGTTGAAGATCATCGTCTGGATTCGAAATGTCAATTAACGATATAGGACAGGAAGTGCCCGGTCTGAGAACCATTCCAAATTTACCTTGATCTCTCCAACCTAATATGTTGTAACCTTTCTTTGCCACATAAATTTTTGTAAAAATAGATCTGTCTTGAAATTTAATGTAGTCGTTGAAAAATCCTAACATATCAATGTTGTGCCCTCCAAAAGCAATGGTGTGAATATCTGGGGGATTCAGATGTACATGACTCCAATGTTTGAAGAAGAGAACATCAGTGATGAAAGTGACAGGCGAACCAGAATCCACTGTCACCTGTAAATCAATATTGTTTATGGAAATGTCACAAAACGGACCACTTTCAGAAGGTTCTGCATCCACTGCTAAAATAATCTTTTTTGTACATATAATGGAACAAACTGTAGAGTCATGAACTCTTGTATCATTTTCAACATTTCCAATGGTGGCAACCTTACGAGGGACTTTGCACATTTTTGAGAAGTGTCCAACTTTGTTGCAATTGACACAAAGTTTACCTAAAGCTGGACAATTTTTAGCATTGGCCCAATGAGTAGAAGAGCCACACCTATAGCATACATTTTGTTTTTTTATATCATGAGTTTTATTGAGATTAAAAGCTTTGGATTTGGCACCAATCGCCATAACAGGTTCAATAGGGGTTTCTTTTTTATTTAGTTCTTTCTGTGCAACTACAGATCTTTCAATCCCTTTGGCTAATTCTAGAGTTTCTTCAAGAGAGGGATTTCTGCAGCAGAGGAGTCTTTCTTGAACCTTTTTATTGAAACAGTTGACTACTAATTGATCCCGGAGATAAGAATCAATACTGCCATCAAATTCACATGTAGCTATTAAGACTCTTAGTTCAGTTAAGAAAGTTTCAATGGTTTCATATTCAAATTGACGTCTAGTGTAAAACTTGTGCCTTTCCACTATAACACTAGTTTCATCTTTAAAATGATTCGAGAGTCTACAAACTGCTTCCTTGTAAACATCCCAATCACCTTCATTAGATTGAGTGACAACAGGTAAATGATCAAATATACGTTGTCCTTCAGACCCTAAATTGTTATATAATAGCGCCAATTTCCTGACTGGGTCAAATTTTGTGCCATCTGAAGCTATTATATAGCTAGCAAAACCTTTGAACCATTGTTTCCATTTTATTTTAATTGGACCTGGTTCTGCTAAAAAATGTGGAGGAACAGAAATATTTTGCATTGTGGCCATGGTGGAATTATAAATAACTCACAATCATAAAATTTTCCAGAAGTTAAATCAATTGAAAACGACCTCCAAAACTTGTTTAATAATTATGACTTAAATTTTCAGATGTGCGCCGAAAGTGTATAATGTTCAATTTCATAGCTTAGTATTTTAAATATAAGGTGTGCGCGTCACCGCGCAAAATGATGGCTTCAAATGAATTTCAGCAAGCAATGCGCTCTGCGGCGCTAGGACCCAGCATAAAAATATCTGAAGATGGCGGCACGTTTAATTACGTATGACGCTCACGTCGGATATTGCAGATCAACAAAAGAACGTGTGAGAGCAGCGCTCACAGGAATGCGCTCGAGCCCACACTCGATAGAAGGCAGTTGTCGAATTGAACACACACAGTTTGAAAATAGAGGGAGAAATACAACCTGTGCCAAAGATTGAGGTATTTTCTGGTTGTACTTATTTTCCTTTGCGATCCGTGTTAAAATATGATTCCTTCTATTAGCACTTGTCCACCGAAATGTAGCTGGATGCTGCACGGGTGATTGGCAAAATCCCGATCGTCGCCATATGTTAAATCCAGTTCAGTATATAAAATACCACAGGAATTTTAGTGATGATGAAGAAGTGAGGTTCTTTATTTGCCAAACACGCAGCCTCAGGAAGAACGTGGCACTCAGGTCCGGAGATATCCATCAACTGCCTATCTCCGAACCTGAACGCTCGAACCTGGAGCACAGAACACAAGAGTATTCCAAACATGGAATACAACAATTAAGCTGTATTTTGAGAATCTGTGCCCTCTTACTCCCGGCAAATCACGCCACTTTGCCTGCTCACTCTCCCACGTTTGCAAAGATTTCAGCGAGGAATATTATCCGCGAGGTGGCGGGAACGCACCTGAGACAGCACGAGGCAAAGATGGCCGCCCGCGGGGAGTTCTTCGTGAAAGTACCTCAGAAAACTCTGTCTCTGCAGGGAAATGTGCCCAAAGGAGAAGGTGTTTACGTTGTCCCTGGTCCATTTTCCACATATCTATCCTGGGATGCCTTTCCTCGTGAGAAGTTGTCAGACAAAAGCGGCTGACTGTTAAACAGGCGTAGGGAAGTCCCATAGGAATACTCGTCCACAATAACGAATGCGGTGTTTTATGGAAAAGTTATTTTCTGCCTGAGCAGGTGCTATCGTTAGCAATTTTGAAAATATCACAGGATAGCAAGTGCATCAGCCCTTCCTGCCGACTTCCGCTTGGCTGTTTGGCACCAGAGGGAAACTGTATGAGATCATGACGTCTCTTTGCACACATAGGTTAAGTGTATTATTGAACTGTGGTGGAGGCTCCTGGCAACTTTACGCTGTTTATTTAGTTTGCAGTTTTTTTATAGCGCTAACTTGGCCCCAGAGGATTAGAGCACATTACAAGATAACCAGTCTACATTACACTTGTTTTCCTTTTTTGGGCACAGGGTGATTAAGGAATTTGCTCCAAATTGCAGGATGTTGAGCCAAGGACAGGATTCAAGTTGGACCTCAGGCTGTGGGTGCTCTCTATCCGGGTGCTCCCTTGGCGAAGGAGGCCCAGATATCTGTAGGGTGGAACAAGCAGCCACCCGGAGGAGGCCCAGATATCTGTAGGGTGGAACAAGCAGCCACCCTGAGGAGGCCCAGATATCTGTAGGGTGGAACAAGCGCCCCCCGAGGAGGTCCAGATATCTGTAGGGTGGAACAAGCAACCACCCGGAGGAGGTCCAGATATCTGTAGGGTGGAACAAGCAGCCCCCCTGAGGAGGCACAGATATCTGTAGGGGGGAACAAGCAGCCACCCTGAAGAGGCCCAGATATCTGTAGGGTGGAACAACCATGGTGGTGGCCTACACCTGCAGACGAGCACCTCTTTCACACTTTTTTTTTTAGATATGGCTCGTCCAGAGGAAAGGCATGCCTTTGCCTTCATATGTTTACCAGTTGTTTACCTTAGCACACATAGAAGCCCAGCATTGCCATGAGGCAGATCATAGTTCTTTGTCAAGTAAATAGGAAATGATGACTTGTCCCATTTTCTCATCATAATCCGAACCTCTTCCTCATCATAATCCGAACCATGTGAGACTGACTACAAAAGGCAGCATGAACCAGCGACACTAACCAGGAAGTGGTCAGACGCCAAATACTGTGAAATCAGTGCAGTTTATTAATCAACACCTCCCACATATTCCACAGAGCTAGAGCTGAAAACAACGTTACAAAAACTGGCGACCCAGAATGGAGGCTGTGGTGTGAACTTAACACATTCAATAAAGGTGGGGCCTCCTAGTTGCCAATCATTATCATCTGTGCATTTCTTCATCCCACCCAAAAAGCAGCCATCTTTCTGATTGACCAATCTGGGGCAGCCACAGGAATCTCAACCTAGTTTAACACTGGGAGATTTCTTCTTCTTGTGACAAGGATGCAACCAAAAAAAAAAGATGCATTAGAACACCACTATATTGTGGCCATTTTTAGCTACATTAACAGAGCCCTATCAACATTCAAGAAATCTTCATGTCTTGAAATGTATTATCCTGATTTACAGATCCTGGGTACACTCAGTACCATATACCAGGGACTTAATGGTAAGTTAAACATTGCAATCAGGTGTATTCCAATTGCAACATGTTAAAAAGGGGAGCACGAGCAGGAGTAAAATGTGCAGAGTTCTATGGCCAATAAAAACAGTTCAGACAAAAATCCCGGGGTACACCGCACCAAAGATGGTAATTCACAACAACATTGCGTCATATTTTTTTATATAATGGTTTCCATACTCTTTATGAGGCCAAACACACTTTCTAGATTGTTGAGTAACTAGTTACTCCGCATGCATAATTTATACAGCAGTTCGTAGCCCTGACAAGGGGATGGAAGCACTTTGGGGCATATTATCAAGCGGCAGCGATAATTATCACTGCCCGCGCTTAGCGTGACATTTTTTATCACCGGCTATCGCTGGAAATTATCGCCATGCTGGCGCTGTATTAACAACGCATAGGGCAATGGCGATAATTATTCCAGCGATAGCGGTGTTTTCCATGGAACATCGCTGGTTGGAAAACGGCGATAACCTTGCTGATACGACCCTGTGGTCATATCAGCATAATCCACCCCAATGTAAAGTATAGGTAAGTCAGCATTTTAGCAGACGTTAGTTTTTGGCAAAAACCGCGGTTTTCGCCAAAAACTAACGTCTCCTAAAATGCGTTGGCCTCCTTGTAAATATCGCGATGTGCACATCAGCAATAATTTACAAGCAGTACTGCCCAGTGACGCCCACTTTGCATCTCATTAGAGATGCAAAGCGAAGCGTCGGGAAAACGGGTGCTAACATGCGCTAATGCATGTTAGCACCTACTTGTAAAATGGGCGATAGTTTTATCTCCGCTTTTTCAGCTTTTAAAGCCAAAAAAGCGGAGATAAGGCCCTTGTTGATATGCTCCTCTGATTGTCATCAGGTTCTTAGTCGCCGTTAGGATGTATGATTGAAAGTGAGTTGTTTGTAGAGTGGCCTATGTGGAAAATGTGGGCACAGTGCATGAGGCATGGAGGAAGAGCGAAAACGTTCACAGTGCTTCATAGCACATAAGCACGAGTGTTGTGGAGTGTAAGAATGGGCACTGTGGTTCTATGAGGGCTTCAGCTCTATTCTACAGGCACCTTCTCTGCTGGTGGGAGGGCTGGAGCAATGAATTATAATTAGACTACAATTAATAGGCTTCTGACTTTTCCTTGGAATCACAGTGGTGCTCTAATTAGCCCGCCAGCAGCCAGAGCCTGAGTGGATTGAAATCTATTTGCATTGTTCTCGTTCCTGCGAAAGAGAAATTTCTTTTGAGCTTGGTGAAGAAATGCAGTAATAGTTTAGGTGTTTCCAGAGGTGTGAGTTGAATGCAGTTGCAGAGAACACTTTGTCTTAATTGATTTTGCTTACAGCTACCTTTGCAATGTGGCAGTGTAACTTTACACCACCCCTGCCTATAAAATACATGGTATGAGTAAACAGTAAAGGGGTGCTTGATCACGTACCTTTTTTTTCCATATTTATATAGCTCGAACTCGACCCGAAGGTATTGGAGCGCTTCACATAGCACCGTATTTACATTACACATTCAGGCACGGGGAGATTAAGTGATTTGCCCAGAATCACAGGATGTGGACGCAACCTCGAGGTTCGAACCCTGGTTTCCTGCACCAGAGGCGGCAGCGCAGCCGACGGACCACATCCTCTCCACTTTTGTTCTACTTGTGCGGGTCATTCATACTCTGTGGTGCAGGTCAATTGTGGTGCAAGCCGTTGAGGCAATACATTGGTGGCAGCTCAAAATGACATTTCAATATTTCAGGTCCTGATTAAACTTCCTTATGTTGGAGACTTAGCACTGCAGTTGTGGGTTTATGAGAAACACTCCCATCGATGTATGTCCAGTAGGTGCAGCGCAGCAGGGTCTTATGCAGCTGATGGAGAGTTTTCGTTTTTTTAATTCATATCTTTATTGAGTTTCAAATAGGTAACAACCATTTACAAACAATTACAGTGAAGTCATTCACCTTTGATGTTTAAACAGCTTTATTGAGAACAAAGTAACAAAAATAAGTAACCATAACGATAATATATGCAAAACTGGGAGCAGAAGATAAGTAATAATATGTAAGTAAGTAAAGCTGTTTACTATTTTATATTACGTAGGGAAATAGGGGTGACAAAAAGAGGGGAGGTGAGGGTGGGAAGGGATTCATAAATAAACAATTAAAGATCGATTGGCAGAAAGCAGTAAATAAAAAACTAGAAATAAGTAAAGAACATGGTTAAATTAAAAAAACTGAGAATGGAAAAGTATCATTAAAAGAAAGCAGAGAATGTAACACATTACAGGGGATTAAACGATTCAGAACAAATAAAATTAACTCCTTGCTTGGCATAAATATCTAAATATTTCGCTAATGGTAACCAATACAACTCTCTATTTACATGTGGTCTCTACAGAGAGGCAAATGCTATATCTAATCTATGATGATGACAAATATTATACCACCATGTTTTGAATGAAATATTGACAAAACACTTAGGGCCCGATTCACAGAACTAACTTAAGACAAAATCCTAAACTTACTACCATTTTGGTATTCACAGAAGGCACTTACTCATTTTGGTATTCACAGAAGGCACTTACTCATTTTGGTATTCACAGAAGGCACTTACTCATTTCGGTATTCACAGAAGTTAGGAGTCCTAACTTTAGGACTCCTAAATGCCTTCTGTGAATACCGAAAGTCTTAAAATTAGGATTTTTCTCAGTTTAGTAGTAGTATAGTAAGGACTCCTAACTTTAGGACTCCTAAATGCCTTCTGTGAATACCGAAAGTCTTAAAAATAGGATTTTTCTCAATTTAGTAGTCCTAAATTTAGGACTCCTAACTTTAGAACTCCTAAATGCCTTCTGTGAATACCGAAAGCCTTAAAATTAGGATTTTTCTCAGTTTAGGAGTCCTAAGGTTAAGACTCCTAACTTTACAACTACTAAACTGAGAAAAATCCTAATTTTAAGGCTTTCGGTATTCACAGAAGGCATTTAGGAGTCCTAAATTTAGGACTACTAAATTGAGAAAAATCCTAATTTTAAGACTTTCGGTATTCACAGAAGGCATTTAGGAGTCCTAAAGTTAGGAGTCCTAACTATACTACTACTAAACTGAGAAAAATCCTAATTTTAAGACTTTCGGTATTCACAGAAGGCATTTAGGAGTCCTAAAGTTAGTAGTCCTAAATTTAGGACTACTAAATTGAGAAAAATCCTAATTTTAAGACTTTCGGTATTCACAGAAGGCATTTAGGAGTCCTAAATATAGGAGTCCTAACTATACTACTACTAAACTGAGAGAAATCCTAATTTTAAGACTTTCGGTATTCACAGAAGGCATTTAGGAGTCCTAAAGTTAGGACTCCTAACTTCTGTGAATACCGAAATGAGTAAGTGCCTTCTGTGAATTCCAAAATGAGTAAGTGCCTTCTGTGAATACCAAAATGGTAGTAAGTTTAGGATTTTGTCTTAAGTTAGTTCTGTGAATCGGGCCCTGCCAGTTAACAGTAATTTGATGAAAAGTTTATGCCAACATAAGGTCATAGTCCATTTTCATATGCATTTAACTTAATAACATCTGATAAGCTTCCTAAGAACAGTAATGAAATTGACAGTTGATAACAGACTTTAAAAATGAGTGTAAGTTGAGACCATACTTTCTTCCAAAAGGAGTCTGTGGATGGGCATAGAAATAGAAGATGTATCAAATCACCATGAGAATGACTGCGGACCAAGAGAGTTTGTTATTTGTGTTAGAGAACATAGCAATGGAAGTGGAAGTATGGTATAATCCGTGGTAAAGAAAAACATAGATTGAATAGTTGAGGCTGATCTGGAAATCTTATATACTCTAGACCAAATTGTGTTCCATAAGGCAAAGGTCCAAGCACATCTCAAATCTGTTTCCCAAATAAGTTCGAGCTTGGATTTAGAACGTAAAGGATCTGGGACGTAGAAAGATTTATAAATAAAGGAAGCCTTTGGATTAAGCATAAGTATTTTTAATTGGTAAGTGTCTGATGAAGGAGTAGGATAAGAAGGAAGTGAATTAAGAAAGTCCAAAATGACTCCCATAAGAATAGAAAATTTATGCCAGAATGAGTGAGTAGCTTGGCAAAACATTTATAATCAACGTTTATGAGGGAGATAGGATGATAATTTTTACATTGAAAATTATCTCAACCTTCTTCTCGAATCAAGCAAATTGTTGCTTCTCGAAAAATAGCCCGCAGTACCAGAATGATAGAAGAATAAAAAGAGGCGCAACAGTTTAGGAAGAAGTAGATTTGAGAAATGAAGAAAGAATTCCACCATAAAGCCATCCAGGCCTGGAGTCTTACATTTCTTAAAGGCAGACAACGCCTCAAGCAATTCTGAGATAGATAAGTCCTTATTGAGAGATGTGTACAATGGGGAGCAGGAAGGGTAGCCTTAAGATAGTCATCTATGAGAGAGGGATGTGCCGAGGATTCATGAGTATACTTGTTTCTATAACATTTCAGAAACCCTAAAATATTTTGGTCCTTGAATAACCGCTTCCCATCAGATGATTGAATAGATTCAATAGCGGAGCGCTGTATCTGAACCTTTAGTTAACTAGCTAGGAGTTTCCAAACTTTATTACATCCTCTGTAGTAATGAGCACTGCTGCATAGCAAAATGGATGAACCATTATCAGTAGTGATTTTATTAAAATTTAATTTAGCCTAAACAAGATCCTGTACAGTGGATTCCGAAGAAGTATAAAACTGATGTTCAAGACGTTTAATATTCTCTAATAAGGGTTTATGTATGCAGTTTAGCAAAAAATGTCTTCTTTTTAGAAACGAAATCCAAAATTAAACCACATGCCGTCAATTCGAAAGAGTTCCATAATAAATGAGGAGAGGTGTCTGCTCCTGTATTAGTCACAAAAATATCCTCCACAAAAGTAAGTGAATGATGTAGAAAAAGCACACGATCAATTAAAAGAGAGTTGTTAAATCTCCATCTATTTGATTTGGGAAGTGCAGGGAGAAAATCCAGATCAGCAACAACTGTGGGCAGGTTCAGAGATGACAATAGGCTGAATATTGGCTGAAATGAGATTCTGTGCTAAAGATTTACTTAGAAAAACATGGGCTACCTGAGAAAGGGAACCACGTGGGAGGAATAAAAAGAAAAAAAAATTGTAGTAGGATTACATAATCTCCAAACATCTATTTAATGATTTTGGGAAACAGCAGATTGAAATTGTTTGGGAGATTTGTGGGAATAATGTGAACTTAAGACTGACCATCAATAAATGGGTCTATAATCTGATTACAATCACCACTTTGGATAAAAACATTTGTCCTGATATTGTAAACATTTCCTAGCAATAGTGGGACAGAATAAGTAGTCCGGTAAAGTTGGACCATATACATTAAACAGAGTGAGAGGAATATAATTAATCAACAATTTAACAATCAGCCACCTACCGTCTATATAACCATTTCCTGAGTAAGAACAGTGCATTTGAACTTTTAATGACATAAGATAATAACTCCATTCTTCTTATTAGATGTAGGAGAAAGAAAAACCGAACAGACCCAAATATGTTTATGCTTTAAGACCTCAAACTCAGTAAGATGAGTTTCTTATAGAAAAAAAAACAACATCAGGATTATAGGAAGCTAAATGGGATAGAATTCTCTGCCTCTTTATGGGGTTAACAAAATCTTTGACATTCCAAGTAATAACCCTGAATGCTATAAACATCAAAAAAAATAAAGCTACACGATCTACAAAATTGAAAATAGTGAGAATAGAAGGAGAGGAAAAAATAGGAAGATTATCCAAGGACCAGATGGCAACTACAGGAAGAAAAAGGAAGATAAAAAGAGAAAGGAGAGGAAAGGGGAAGGCTAAAAATAATAACAATTGAAGACAGTACATGTCAAAAAAATTATGATACGTACCTTGAGCAGGACCCCCAGGATACTGTAACATAGATTCGCAAATGTTGCGGCCCAAAAATGGTAATTGTGCGGCATTTACATTTTTTTTTTAGAGTTTTAAATAGTGCGAACTAAACCCGAATATATTAGGTACCAGAGAGCTTTACATGAGCACCAGTTTCGTTACAGATGGACACGTTAATTTTTGTTAAGCACGGGGAGATTGAGTGGCTTGCCGAGAATCACAGGATGTTGAGCGTCGTTGCCAAGACTCGAACCCAGTTCATCAGCTTCAAGGTCAACCGCTCTAGCCGTAAGTCTACATCATCTGCTCATTATTGCGGCCCTTTATTTTTTTTTCAGTTTAAAAGAATTTTATTAAGCAACGAAATAGAAAAATGCAATACAGAATATCAATAGGAGGGGGGGGGGAAGGAGAGAGAGAGGGTAAAGAGGGTAGGGAAGGGATTGGAAAATACAATGCATATGAGAGAGTGTACAGCAAAAATAATCAAACAATAATCATGGGCATTTAAAAAGAAACAGGGAAAATACATCAACCAGTACTAAACGACTATATGCAAAGAGCAAGAGAATAAAACAGCATGTTGATAAATTCTGAATGTGAGGAGGGTATCATGGGGGCTTAGGAACTTCCTGTTGAGCAGGTGATGGACAGAAGGAACGAGCAGCACAATTGTCTAAATATAACGTAATGGGGAGCCATAGATCCGCACGTCTAGCTGCTGATTGAACAGGAAAGACAAAGGCATTATCGAGTCTATGGTTATGACAGACATTGTACCACCACGCCATAAAAGAAATATTGGAGGTGTTTTTCCAATTAACAGTAATCTGTTGAAAGGCAACAGCCAGTAATAAATCAACAATGCGAACACACATATCAACGTTATCCCAGTCAGGGGACAAACTACCCAAGAAAAGGTGGGTGGGGGAGAGAGGAATACAAGTATGAAAAATAACATTGATTTGAGCCCACACCTGTAACCAAAAAGCATGCACATGCCTACAAAGAAATAACATGTGAAATAGGGTGGCATTGGGAGAATCACACGACCAACATTTGTCTGGGGTAGTAGGAAATCGTTTATGTAGGGTGGAGGGAGTGATAAGTAGTCTATTGTAAATAAAAAATAGTGATTGTGTCAATGAAGCCGCACGAGAAGTTTTACGTAGCTTTACCCATATTTTATCCCATAGAGATATCGGCCATTCCAATCCGAGGTCAGCTTCCCATTGAAGCTCAACTTTGGATTTAGGTCTAGTAGACTTATGTGTGTGGAGGTATTTATAGATAAGGGATGCTTTGGGAGTATTACGTAAGAGAGAATGAAGTTGAACGGTAGGAGTGTGTAAAACAGGGGGAGAGGGAAAAACCGAGAGTCGCTCATAAATCTCCAATACAGCTGCCTTAAGTAGAAGATATTTGGAGAGAGAGGACGAAGTTAGGCCAAAGGAAGAACTGATATCAGGGAAAGAGATAAAGGTAGGTCCAGAGAAGAGCTGCGAGATCCAGATCAAACCTCGGACTCTCCAAGATTTCCAGTAGAAGGGTTTACCACCGATTAGAAGATATTTATTGTGCCAGATGGGGGAAGAAAGGAGGTCAGTAATGGTCATAGGGGAATCAGGAGTAGCCGACAATAAAAGTTTAAGAGTGTACTTGTGAATAGAAGTAGGAATCAAAGAGGGCTTACGAGAGAAAGCAAGATATTCTGCAAAAGAAAATGGAGAAAGGAGAGTACGTTCGACCTTAACCCATAGAGGGCAGGGAGAAGTGGGCTCTAGTAACCAGAGGGAGGCTTGACGTAATAAAAAGGCCTTCTGATATGCAGGAAAATCAGGAAAATTGACACCACCCTCCGATGCAGGACGGGTGAGCCTGGCAAGGGACATTCTAGGTTTTTTGGAGTTCCATAAAAACGAGGATAACGTTGAGTTGATTTTTTTAAAGAATTTCGCTGGGATGGACACTGGAATGTTGGAAAGCGTATACAGAATAATAGGAGAGATCATCATTTTAATAGTGTCAAGACGACCCCACCAGGAAAGGTATAAAGGATGCCATCTAGCAGTGAGGTCTGCAATCTTTTGTGTGCATTTGGACATACATAAAGAAACAGTGTCTGAAATAGAGGGGGTAATGTGTAAACCAAGATACTTAATATGTGAAGGACACCAAGTAAACCGAGACTCACTAAATACTTGTTTAAAAGTAAATTTGGTTAGGGGAAGGATCTCACATTTGTCATGATTAAGCTTGTACCCAGAGATAGAGGAAAAATGCCTAACTTCATTCATAAAAGCAGGAACGGATTCTGTAGGGTTGGAAAGAAAGAGTAGAATGTCATCTGCATAAGCAGCGAGTTTAATATGAGTGTCTGCAAATTGGAAACCATGAATGGCAGGATTCTGACGCAGCCTGGACAGAAAAGGCTCTAAAGCGAGGTTAAAGAGAAATGGAGACAGAGGGCAACCTTGGCGGACGCCTCTGCCAAGGTCAAAATTAGAGGAAATTTGACCATTCGCAAAGACTGCCGCTCTGGGATGTGAGTATAGCAGGGAAACTAAAGAAATAAATCTAGGGCCAAAACCGAACCAAGTGAGAGTATGAAAGAGACAGCGCCATTCGACCCGGTCGAAAGCCTTTTCGGCGTCAAGGGCAATCGCAGCAAGTGAGTACTGACAACGGGAAGACTTTGACAGGATGTTGAATAAGAGTCTAGTGTTGTCCGTAATATGTCGGCCCTTGACAAACCCAGATTGCTCTTCGCCTAGTAGATCAGGAAGAAGGTGATCTAATCGGATCGCCAGCGCTTTGGCGAAAAGTTTATAATCAATATTGACTAAGGATATGGGCCTGTAGTTTTTGCAGTATTGTGCATCCTTCCCAGGCTTAGGTATGAGGCAAATATGGGCGTCCGAAAATGTCCCTGAGGAAGCACCAAGGGTAATAAAGTTATGGAGAAGGGAAAGCAATCGTGGGATGAATAATTTAGAAAAGTGAAGGTAGAATTCGACGGTAAAACCATCAGGGCCAGGGGCTTTGTTAGGTTTGAGATGTTGCAATGCATTGAGTAATTCTTTTTGTGTGACATCGGATTCTAAAGAAGAGAGATCAATGGGGAAGTCGGGTGGTGCGCGAATATTAGAGAAAAAACGAGCAAGGGAGCTAGGAGAGGAATGAGTTTCAGATGTATACAAAGTCTCATAAAAACGTGAAAATTCAGCGAGAATGTCAGCATCCATGTGTTTTAAAGTATCATCAGAGTCATAAATGGATTCAATATTTAACTTATTATGTTTAACCTTCAAATAATTAGCCAAGAGCTTTCCCGCTTTGTTACGACCCCCATAAAATTTAGCAGTAGATTTCAGTAAGTACATGGAGGCATCCTCCGTCGATTTCTCATTAAATTTCATTTTTGCTGCAACAAGGGCTGTCAAGCTATCAGCAGAATGAGAGGTGTAATACGCATGTTCCAATTTCTTGATGTCAGAAAGGAGATTTTTAGTGAGTCTTCGTGCATTCCTACGTTTGTCCGCAACGTAACTAATAATAAAGTCGCGTGCTGCTGCCTTAAAAGCGTCCCAAATAGTATGGTCAGGGAGAGTAGCATCATCATTAATCAGAAAGAATTCATCAAAGAAGGAAGTAAAGGTGGACGTAAACTTGGGATCGAGAAGGAGGGAGTTGTTAAAATGCCATCTCCTAGGGCCTGCATTTTTAGGGAATACATCGACGCTTGTGAGAACAGGAGCGTGATCAGAAAGCAGTATCGGGCCTATCTCGGAGTGTAAGAGTGATTGAGTGAGATTATGTGAAACAAAAATGTAATCAAGTCGTGATTGGGAGTGGTGACAGGGAGAGTAGAAAGTGTACTCCCGCAACCTTGGATTACAAAGGCGCCAGGAATCTACTAACTTATGCTGCGAGATAGCGTGGCAAAACAGCTTGTGAGGTTTGTTGGGAATATGGGGAGCCATGGACTTCCTATCGATAAAAGGGTCGAGAGGATGGTTGCAATCCCCTGCTAGAATAAAGTTGTGGTCCACAAATTTAGTTAAGAGTGGGGAGAAATCAGCCCAAAAAGAAGGTTCACCCATAGTAGGACCGTAAACATTGAGGAGAGAAATTGGAACGCCTCTGAGTGATAGCTTGGCATAAGCCCATCGACCAGAAGCATCCGATTCATGGGCCAGGACCTGGAAGGAAAGAGACTTACGACAAAGGATTGCCACACCATTACGTTTGCCATCACCCTGCGAATAAAACAATTCACCCACCCAACCACGTTTAAGCTTAGCAGATTCTACCTCAGTTAAATGCGTTTCTTGGAGGAATGCAATATCAACATTCAGTTTGGCAAGGTGTGATAAAATCCGTTGACGCTTAATCGGAGAATTAATACCCCTCACATTCCATGATAATATGTTCAACGACATAACAGTAATTTATCTACAAAACATGTGAATATTATATCTAGTAAAAGGAACACCCATGAAAAGGATAGAAGACATAAAGAAAAAAGAAAAACCAGTGTAAACATGCTGAAGTAAAAGAAAGGAAGCAAGTGATCAGGAACGTGACCCGTGGCAGGAAAGGAAAGAGAAAATGCAACAGCGTCGAAAATAACACAAAAAGCCATAAATAAGGAAAAAGTGGAAAGAGAAGTGAAGCCAAAATGACAAAGAGTACAACTCTCACCAAAAACGAGAGCAAGAGCATTAGCACAAAAAGGAGAATATAGGGAAACATTGTAGACACAAGAATAGGAAATCAGAGAGAAGAAAAAAATTGTAAAACAGGTATGCCAAGAAGAACAAGGAATGCAAACCTTATATAGGCAAAAAGGTCCGGTCAGAGATATTAAATCACAATATAAACATATGAACAAGAGCATGAACAAGGGAAGAGGGAAACGGGAAAGAGAGAGGGAAAAACCAACAGATGCATTAGGAAGACATGGAAGGAAATAGGGAAAAAACATACCTACGGAGGGGAGATAAGAGAGAGGGTGGAGGGAGGAAGGAGCCACATGGGTGGGGTAGCACATCCAGGAACGACGAGGCAGGGATCGAGAGACGTCACCAAATATGGGAGCAAATTCCTGTGAGACGAAAAAGGAGAAACAAAGGATTAAAACATGCCGGAAGAGCCTGTTGAAACCATGACTAACAGGGAAAACAAGGAACAACCGTCATACATAGACAGAAAAGAGTTAGCACGGTGGGTAATCGAGAGATCAGAAAAGTTCAGATGAACTACATCCAAGGGAGAGTTCCTGAAGAGGTATAGAAGAGAATACAATAGCCATAAGAGAAATATACAAGCAATAGTCAGCCATGAGCAGAAGATGAAGGACCGGAGGCATCCATGGCAGATGACTTGTGCGCATTGATAAAACTTTGTAAGCGCACTGGATCTTCATAAGTTGTAGTTTTGTTGTTGTAGGTAACTTTGAACAGGCATGGGTGGTAAAGGCCATATTGTGCCCCCATTGCCCGCAGATCCGCTCTTGAATTCAAAAAAGCCTTTCGCCGAGCAGCAGTAGCCTTAGCGTAATCCTGTGCGAAAAACAGGGAAGAACCAGACCAGGTTAAATTTGGAGAAGATTTGGCCACCGCTAGAACCATCAGGAGGTCGGTGTATTCCAGAAAGTAGATGATAACCCCTCTGGGCCTCTGAGAAGCAGAAGTAGAAGAAGGTGGTCGACCCAGCCTATAAGCACGTTGAATGTTGAGGACCTTATCCTGTGACAGATGCAAGAGCTTGGGGAGGAACGACTTGAAGAAGGTGATTGGATCGGACCCCTCAAGACCTTCAACCAGGCCATAAATGCGAAGGTTATTGCGCCGATTTCTGTTCTCCAACTGCTCCACTTGCTGTTGAAGATCTGAGACTTGAGACTTCAGATTGGAGACCACAGAGGATGTCTCTTGGAACGACTGAACAGATTTTTCAATCGAAGTTACTCTTGTTTCCATTTGCGACCAATTATCCGTAAGGACATGGAGTTTAATGTTGGTCTCTTCCATGAAAGGACGCAAGGATCTTATCTCCTCTAACAACAACTCCATGGATACTGGTCCCGAATGTTTTGGAGGAGAAAGAGGATTCGACTTCAGTCTCTTCATGTTAGATTTAGAGTTGTCTTGTGGGTTTCTGGGAGGATCCATTGGTGTGTCAGAGCCTGACGAGTTAAGAGAATCTTCCAGTTGTGAAAAAGCAGAAAAAACCTTAGAGTTCTTCACAATCTGGACCTTGGTAGAGCGAGGCAAGCGCGACATTGACTTAAGTCTGCCCATGTAATAAAACCGTGAAGTGTCTAGGTCAGTAGAGGTCACAGGAAATAGAAACGGAGGCTACATCGGGTATAACACGACAGAAGTGCGATGGTATCTGAATAATTCGTGAAAGGAATGCATCCAACTTCACAGCAGTTCAAGAGAAGTATTCGTCAGAGCACGAATGAAAAAGTGAAAAGGAACAAAGCGGTGTTATATGATGTTATATGGCTTGAAGATGACATCCAATCATTACGCTACAAAAAATGAGGTCCGACAAAATGGTGAAGAGAAGAGTCCCTTCGCGCACCTCACAAGAGTCCACAGCGGGCGGTGGTGCTGAGCACAGGGAGCCACCTGGTATGCTTCAACACAGCAACATGCCACTAGCAAAAAGTTGGAGAGGGGTCCATACAGGCGACGGTGAAGTCATGACTTAAAGGACTGCACAGAAACAGCAATATGAAGTAATAGTAGTTCATGTGAGAACGACATCCGTGCGCTTTTTAAGAGAACATGTGTTCCAATAATACAGTGGCTCTGTGTAAGTAAGAGGAAAACAACATAACAGGCGAGTTGTAAGTCATTTAGAGATGCGTAGAGTTAGGCAAGGAGAGCGCTGGGCTGACGGTAGAGAACCGCAACATATTACGCGTCACTCGGCGGATCCAAAATGGCGGCCGCACCCGAGTGAATCCTGTCAGAACTTACGACAGGTATTTGCAATGTCGCGGGGCTTCAAAAATACTTCCATCGAACACGAGGGAGGTCAGGGCATCTTCCGACGCTCTCTCGGCCAGTCTTCTCCAGGAAAGTCGAGCGGGAACCGGCTAGTCTCTCTCCACTGCCCCGGAGCTTCACTGGAACGCCGCCATCACCTGCGGGCGCCAAGCCACGCCCCCGCGGCCCTTTATTTTTAAAGTGTCTGCAGATCTACAGAACCACAGCTCCAATTCTAACCTTGTGAGAGGGGGCCCTATTTCTTCCTGGGATATTCTAGCACCCATGAATGCACCCTTGCCGTTTAACACTTCATCCCCCTCTTCAATGTGACTTACAGGTGATGTGTGTGCAGTCTACACCCCAAATATGAGAGTAGTCCCACCACAGATCCTCTGGCAGCAGCCCCCCTTCCCCGGCAGTGGAGTTCCTCACACGCACACAGAATCAAGATCTGAGGGGTTCATTACTGTGCATGCACTTATTGTCAATACATTTGAGTACATAACTCTCAGACTAAAAAGTGCACTGGATATTTTGCAGAGTTTAAATCTAGTTGACTTGCTAAAACTCCTATAATCCCCGTCCCTTTCTCGAAAATAGTTTTTTTTGTTGCGACTTTAACAAATGGAACACCACGTGGTGATGTGCAGTTACCACATTAACAAGGCTGCTAGAGTCATAGCACACAGAGGCCCTGATATGCTGTTAGCTCACATTTCTGTGTTAAAAAATCACAAAATGCTTGAGGGTCTGGGAAATAAATTGCACCAAGCTATCTCAGCTACAGCCGTTCTGGAAAAACACAAGGCCACCTCCTCTAAGAAAGATGGTCTTACAAGCTGTAAGTGGAATGCCACTTATGACTTGTCAGCAAGATGTCGCAGTAAGTTAAACACATACTGCTGAATTATGCAGAGCTAAGCAGGTCACTGGTTGAATCCCGACAATGCCAAGCAAGGCCGACTCAGCCGGCCATCCTTATGAGGTCGGTAACTGAGTACGATTAAACTGGAAAGCACCAATAAACGGCGCCACTTTGAACTCAGAGTAGCACCTTATAGTGATAGAGATCAGGGTGTATATAATATCCTTACTTCCACGGATAGAGTAGTTTCACAGTTACACGCACATACACTCATCACACACTAGGGCCCATTTTACTAACATACGCTCAAATACTCTACCAGCACTGAACCTGTGGAAAGAAAACTCCTAGACACCATGCATCTATATCGAGGTCGATAAGACCTGGTTATTGTAACTGTCCTGAAACATAACCTAAACAATTTATACAACAATAATCAAAATAGAGTACTCAATAATTGACAAGAAATAATAACCAACACCGTATTCATAGTTATGGTACTTTATCTAAAATTAGTCAAAGAAAAGTAAATCAGAATAAATCATCATTCTCATAATTACCTATTCTAGCTAAATGTCAGAATGGGTCAGGACAAGTCTCTCGGTAAAGTCTCTCAAGACGTAGTCCTCTCAGCAACGATCCTCACCAACGCAGATTCGATGGCAGGCGGCAAAATGGCAAGTGGCAAAGACCCTCTCTAGGCTAACAATTTTTATAGTGATTTAAACAAAGGAAAGATACAAAAATGTTCAGCATCCGCTGAGTCTCCGAGCAAAACGAGAAGGAAAGGATGTAGCTTCGTTACATTTGGAAAAATCTCCGCTCAGAAAAATCACAAAAATAAAAAGACAGAACAGGAACTAATATTTAAAAAGTATCTTCTTAACTTCCACACATTTCCTCCGATGAGCTCAGAGCTCATAGTCTTTCTTTAAAGCTCCTTTGTTTTCCAAGGCTGCCAAGGCTGTCGTCCCAAAGCATCTGGAGACATGCCCAGAACTGCTGCTGTCCTCACGGAAAGTTTTAACCAGGCAAGGACTGTGGACAGATGACTCGCATCCATATTCAGCAAGGCCTATTCCATTTCAAACGCTCACTCGAAACCAGGCTCTAAATGTCGGCCATCTTTTAGCTAGGCCTCAATAGGCCACAATAGACCATCTTAATTGAAAGAGACAAAAACAACGTTACCACAGCATAGTGATTAAACAGTGTTAACCCCACTAATACCCTCATGTGTATGTAATTATCTAGCCTCTGCAACATAGAAAAGCATTAATTCGAAAGCGTTTCGTGCTTTAAAATAAACAGCACTCAGCAACGTTTAAACATGTAAACATGCACGTTATTGTTAATCAGCACACTTATGCGTTCCCACGTGTAATTCTCTCTTGTTAAAACATACAGGTTGATCAGTATAAAACACTTACACAAAACAAATGATTAATAATTAATAATTAATAAATTAATATGACAAATTGACAAACCAGAGCTTCAAAACCCAATGAATTTTCAAACAGAAAACTCTGCTCTAGCAATCCCCCCTTTGGTGATTTTATCACCAAATAACCCAAAAAAAAACAAATTAGTGAAAATTTAGTCCCATTTTAGGAGAAATCGGAAATGTCTTTTCCTCCTTACACAACACTACACACCAGTCACTCTTTCATCATCCCTCTTTGTTTCTAAGTAGACACTCTCCCTCAATTCTTCTAATTCAATTTCTTGTGGTTCCCTTTTCAGACTTTTATTTCTCTTTTCATTATTTCTTTTAATTAATCTCTTTTTCCCTCCCCTGTTTTTACAACACAAACACACTAATCTAAGTATCAATAAAGCAACAATTATACAAGTTAAAGGAAACAATATCCTACCTATAATAGTACTACCTATTTTTGCAATAAAGTCCTTAACAGCTATTACCTTATTAGCTAATTTAGTCCAGATACTTTCAGCTTCAAGTGGTACTAATTCTTCATGCAAATCAGTAATATTTTTGATATAGACCTTCAGGTCTTTGCTTTCGTCAGGAATGTAAGTGCAACAATGTTGAACTTTCAGCATTCCACAAACTCCACCCTCCTTGGCCAATAGAATATCAAGGGCAAGTCGATTTTGCATAGACATGGCACGTACGGCAACCAATTCCGTATTCACCAAAACAAACCCTCCAGCGGTATTTGTCGACAAGCGATCCACCACTGTTGACAGTTTCCGAATCCCATGAGCATTTAAAGAAATTCCCACTGCTGGAATTAAAGCTCCAAAAATGTCACCTACTATTTCTGATCAAGTTTCTCTCTTGAAACGCATTAGTAAATTAATATGTTCTACATCTTCTATTCTATCTATATGAAAGATCTTTGGAAAGACCAGGCCCACATAACACGTGCCATACCAATGGTCAGGCAACTTGTAATAAGCCTTGTTCCCACAAACATAGTACACTCCTGGAAAAACTGTATCTTCTCCACCTCTGAAACCCCATCCTGTTGCAATGAAGTATGTATCATGACATTCACTAGTCCCACCAAAGTATGTATCATATTGGGATTTCCTCCTTGTAATGCACAGCTTACCCTTCTGTGGTGCATCTAGAGCTAAAGTTGGACTAGCCGCATTTCTCAATTCTTTTCCCATCTCAATGTCCCAAATTGTCTCACTCACTTTATATTTCTCTGCTTTCTCATGCATGCTCAATCTCCTTTCCTCTACCATATCTAGGAAAGCTTTCTCCTCTTCTTTCAGACTGCAAGTCAAATTATTCTTAAAAATGTAATCTAATGTTAATCCTTCTTTCTCAATAAAAATCTCACCAAACATGTTAGCTTCTTTAGCTGGATTCAGCTCTTTGTTCATTGGCAAGTGCCCAAAAATACTATCTCTGTTAGACATCTTATAATCTATTTTCCCTAACAAATAAAAAACACTACTTAAAACACTACAGGAAATTCCATACGTAGCTGGTAAATGGTGATAAGTAACACCCTCTGAAACTGATGCAGGCAACTGCATACAGACATAGCAATCCCTGACTTCCATTGTCTTCACATATTCGTATAACAGCTTCGAAAAAACATTACTAGAAAAATTATTAATTGACCTATCTTTATGTACGTAAGTATTACTAATTCTATTTTGTGAACTCTTCTCTGCATTTGTCACATTCTCTGTATGCATCTCAAATGTACCAAAAGTAACTAATAAAACTAAAACACCCCATAATAGCATTAATAATCCAGTACAGCAGCAGCACATTCTACACCATCTTCTTTAGAAGGCACATCTACTTTGGTTATTCTCTGTGTTAGCCATTTTACTACTTTGACCGTGTCTTTTGACTTAGCCTCTTCTACTCCACTACTTGAGACTCTAAAAATCTGGATTAATTCAAACAATCAATTCAGTTTCTTCTTCTTTTCACTTTCTCCAAGTGATTTCTTTTGTTCACTCAGTTTGGATATCATCATTTTTCACTCCAACTTCTTCGACATCAAATTGTATTAGATTTCCAACAATATTATCCTCAGTATCCGACTTTTCATTAATATCAGTCAAGATTACTTTCAGGATTTCACCAGTATCTTCCTTACCACTTCTCGTACGGTCTCCTCTGGATTTCCTTGACTTTCTGCCTCTTCACCTTCAGACAGTGCCACGTACGTCCATTCCGGCGACCTATACTTCTGGTTAGGTTTTCTTATTCTCTTGATCCCTTCTGGTTCTTGTTCCTTTGACTCTTTTCTCTTTTCACCTTTTACTGGATTCTGACTCGATACTTCATTCACTTGTTCAGCTTTCGAGGTATTCGCTCTTATCAGTCTGTATCTCAGCCTCTTTATTCTGTTGTTAGGCCA
This sequence comes from Triturus cristatus, assembly GCF_964204655.1. Classification (NCBI taxonomy): domain Eukaryota; kingdom Metazoa; phylum Chordata; class Amphibia; order Caudata; family Salamandridae; genus Triturus; species Triturus cristatus. The sequence goes on along the minus strand of NC_140591.1, from coordinate 1,236,600,677 downwards.
AAGATCTCCTCTCACAACCTTTTTCGGTCTTGTTTCTGTATTATTTCTCTCTCCAATCCAAGTTCTCTTTCTCAGAACTCGACCCTCTGATTTTTCATTCTCACTTTCATCCGATTCTGTTTCAGGTGCCTCTTGTTTTTCAGCAGTTCTCTTTCGCTCCACAGTCTTTTTCACCACTGTTTGAGACTTCCCTACTTCTGTCCCTCCTCGGGTCTCCGACACGCAATCTTCTTGCTGTCTACTTGTCCCTTTACCTAGCTTGTCAAGAATGTTCCCTACACCTCCTCGGGGGTCTTCCGCAATCTGTCCCTCTCTATCTTCTTCTGACCCTGCTTCTTCAGGTATAATCTCAAGTGGTTCTTCAATCTCCTCCTCTTCTGATTCAGGAGTAGTCTCTGTGGAATCACTCTTTTCTTTTCTTTTTTCTTCACTGCTTTTCGGAACTTCAGGCTCTCTCTCAGAATCTGATCTTTTTCCCAAGACTTTCAACGGTTCTCTTGAAGTCTTCTCTGACTCTTTTACTGGTTCTGTTTCATCATCATCACTGGAATCTGATTCTTCAAAATACTCCTTACCAGTTCCGTCTTTCGGGTTTGGAACTCTCAGAGTATGACTCGCATGTAACCAGTTTTTCACTCCAGCACACTTTACTGCAGTTGTCGTAGTCAGAATGACTTGTCTTGGCCTTCCCCACCTTGGAACAAAGCAATTTCTTCTTCTGTGCACTTTAATCCTCACCCAGTCCCCTGGACTCAGATCATGAGCTTGCTTCTTCTCAAGTGTGGTAGCTTCTTCTCCAACCTGGTGAAACACAGAATGAACTGCGTCAGCCAGGCCTTTACAGTAATCCAAAATCATGTCATCAGTTATTGTCATCAACTTATTTGCAGGTACATATGCATGTCGCATTGCACGTCCCATGATTATCTCGTGCGGACTTAAACCAGTAGTTCTATCTGGAGTAGATCTGATAGTCATCAGCACTAGAGGCAAAACATCGGGCCATTTCATACCAGTGGCTAAACACATCTTACCAATCCTGTTCTTAATTGTGCCATTAATCTGCTCAACCACACCAGAAGCCTCTGGTCTGTATGCACAATGTAGCTTCTGCTGTATGCTTAATGCTTCACAAATCAAACTCATGAGTTCATTATAGAAGTGTCCACCTCTATCAGACTCAATCGTTACTGGAAACCCGTACCTAGGAATCAACTCTCTTAACAGTAACTTTGCCACTGTTATTCCATCATTCCTCCTAGTCGGATAGGCCTCCACCCATCTTGAAAACAAACAGACTACCACTAGAACATACCTCAGTCTGTTCACTTGGGGCATTTCAATGAAATCAATCTGCATTCTTGTAAAAGGACCTCCTTCTCTGCCTATTGTTCCCAGACTCACCACTGTCTTTTTCCCAGTGTTAAATTGCTGGCAAATCAAACATCTCTGACAGATGCTCTCTGCAATTGTCCTGAACTTTGCATTGTACCAGGTCTGCTTGAACGACCTGATCATTGCGTCCCTTCCCAAATGTCCCTGTCCATGATACATTCTTGCCATTGACGACAAAATGGAGTTCGGCATTACTGGTCTGCCATCTCTATAGACCCAAACATTGTCTGTTTCTCTTGGGGCACAACCTGCCTTAATCCAGTCTTTCTTCTCTTCCTTTCCTGCCTCATCTTGCAACTGTTTCACTTCATCCCACGTCTCTAAGACATTAGTAAACATCACAGAACAAAAAGACATTTCACTTTCTCGTTCCCGATTAATAGATTGATTATTCTTGGCACAGTACTGAGCAATGTCATTTGCGTATCTGTTGCCAACTGTCACAAAATCATTACCTAGTCCATGAGCAGCACACTTCACAACTGCTAACTCTTTAGGCAACTGTATCGCTTCAAGTAATTTCCCAATCATTTCAGCATTCTTTATTGGAGTCCCACTCGACGTCAAGAAACCTCTTTGTAGCCAAAGTTGGCCAAAATCATGCACAACTCCAAATCCATACTGACTATCAGTCATCACAGTCGTCCTCAAATCTTTCCCAATTTCACAAGCTTTTGTCAATGCCACTAATTCCGCAATTTGTGCAGATTTCACTCCTTTCAATGGTGATGCTTCCATAACCTCTGAAACCTTGCACACTGCATATGCTGCACACAGCACACCCTCATCATTCCTCAGGCATGATCCATCCACAAACAACACATGATCACTCTCATGCAAGGGAAGATCCCTTATGTCTGGTCTTGGTTTTGTACAGTAATCAAGCACATCCAAACAATTGTGATCATCTTCTGTCTTCACACCCACATTTTCAATATCCGGCAACAATGACGCTGGATTCACATTCACACATCTCTCAAGAGTCACATTTGATGCTCCCAGAATCACTTTCTAATATTTAGTCAGCCGACTATGTGACATGTACTGGGTTCTGCTTCTTGTCAAAAGAATTGCCACATTGTGAGGTACGAATACCCTTACAGGATATCCCATTATGATTCCCTCACTCTGTTCCAGGCTTCTGCATGTTGCAGCCACAGATTTCAAACAACCTGGTAAACCTACAGCTACAGGGTCAAGTGTCGATGAGAAGTACGCAACAGGCCTTCTCAGTTGTCCATGCTTCTGAATTAACACTGAAAGTGCACATCCATTTCTCTCACTGCAGTACAACTCAAACTCCTTTTCGTAGTCTGGCATACCCAAAGCTGGGGCCTCACACATTCTACTTTTCAGCTCTTCAAATGCTGCCATTTGTTCTGGATCTAGTTCCAATGGGTCTGTCATCTCACTTTTTGTCAATTTAATCAGTGGCTTTGCTATCAGAGAAAAATTAATTATCCACTGACGACAATAACCCACCATACCCAGGAACATTCTCACTTCCCTCTGGGTCTTTGGAGCTTTCATTCCCCTAATGATTTTGATCCTGTCATCAGTCACCTTTCTCAGACCTTTTTCAATATTGTGTCCAAGATAATGCACCTCTTTCTTGCAGAATTGCAATTTGGCTGGAGATACTTTTAACCCTCCATCTGCCAGATGATTCAGTAAAGCTATGGTATCTACTTCACAAGCTTCACGTGTCTTTGATGCCACAAGCAAGTCATCAATATACTGCACTAATACTGAGTTTTCAGGCATGATCAAGCTCTCCAACGACTTTTTCAATAACTGATTGAATATCGAAGGACTCTCTGTATACCCCTGTGGGATACGACACCATGCTAAAATACGCTGGCCAAATCTAAATGCAAAAATCGGCTGGCTGTCATGATGTAATGGAATTGAAAAGAAGGCATGACACAAATCAATCACTGTATACCACTCAGCATCATGTGGAATCTGATACAAAATCACTGATGGATTTGGCACAATAGGACAACATGCCACCACAATTTGGTTAATTTTTCTCAAATCCTGTACAATCCTAAATTTCCCATTAGGCTTCTTTAGCCCCATTATCGGTGAATTACACGGGCTACTCAGTAGTTCTCTCAGAACTCCCTGCTGAATCATTTTCTCAATTATAGGAGTTATTCCTTCAATTATTTCTGGTGTCATTTTGTACTGAGGAATGTTAGGATACGTAATTCCCTCTTTCACTGAAATTTTCACAGGATCTACATTATTCATCAATCCCACATCCTCTCCAGTAAAATCCCAAACTGCCCTTTTCACTGTGTCTCTCAGCTCTTGAGGCAAATCCTCCGGATTAAACACAGCAAATGCACCAACCATTTCACTTTCTCTATTTCCTAGAGTCATTTGGTACAAAACATCCTCATCTGGTGTCTCAAAGGCTATTCCATCCGGTGTACAGAAAATTGTGCAGTTCATTTTGCACAACAGATCCCTACCTAACAGGTTCACTGGACTAGTGTCACAGACGATAAATCTGTGCATGTCTGAAAATTTCCCTATCTGCACTCTTACTGGTTCAGTAAGACGGGTTCTGATTTGTGTATTGGCTACACCAACTACTTGGATTGCTTCATCCGAGAGAGGAAGATTTCTAATATCTGTTGACCTGACAGTTGATCTTGTCGCACCTGTGTCTACCAAAAAAGTAACACTTTCTTCATTTATTTTCCCATCTACAAATGGTCCTGCCTGGTCTATTTCTAGAGTTGCACCAAGTATGCACTCTTCCTCCTCTCTTCGGCACCGTCAATAATCACCCTCAGACTCACTCCCTTCATTCTTTAACAAGTACTGCTGTACCTGGTTAAAACGCCTTGGTTTGTTTACCTGTTCATCATTGTAGAATCCTGAATCCTGATTATACTTTTGTGACCCTCTATTCTGCGGCAAGGGCGGTTTTGGCTCTTGACTCTGCTGTCTCACAACTTTCTGTTGTTGCTGCTGTTGATTATTTCCTTCGTTCTGCACCTGTTGATTTAAAGATTTTCCCTCATTATTCACTAATGGTGGATTGGTACACTCAGATCTCCAATGTCCCAGTTGGACACAGTTGTGACACGGGAACTTTTTCTTAGCTTCTTCAAGATTCCCCTTTCCTTTTCCTGCATATCTAGGTCTATTCCCTGCATTATTTCCTGCACTATTCGCCTGTTCCACCAACTGTGCTTCTTGTCTTTCCGCAACCTTCACTTGTGCCCACATTGCTTTCTCTTTCAGCTTTCTCTGCTTTGCTTCAATTTCATCACTGAAGTATTTTGCATGCCTCAGAATCTCATCTATTTTCTTACTCTGCCAATCCACTGTGTGTTCACGAATTCTCTCACTAATCTCAGGTCTCAGGCCATATACAAACCTGTATACAAAATGACTCAAATCTTTGTCACCCAGGTGTTCATCTCCACTGAATTGTTTAAAAGCCAGTATCAGCCTTTCGTAAAAAGCATGAACTGATTCTTTTGCTTCCTGTTGTGTTCGATCTATTTTAACCCAGTCTGTCTCTTTTGGAGGTACCTTACTCTTCAGGTATACCATCACCTGATCATACTTTCTCATTACCTCTGGATCTGGTGCTCCTGTTCTCGGATCTCTTGGATATTCCTCAGTAGGCCAACTCACAACTATTTTACACTCAGTCCACAAGTCTGCTGGAACAATTATATCAAACAGACTATTCAGGTCAATCCACAGCACTTTTGACAATTTCACAAACCTATCTACCTGCCTATACCACTCGACGGGCTTTTCTCTCAATCGAGGGAAATCATTCGTAAATGATAAAATATCTTGTCTGGTCCATGGAACATATACATATCATCCTCCAGGTATTTCTCTCATTGGATAATTATCCACTGGTTTCTCCTTTTCTCTCACAGGAAATGCTGAATAAGTCCTATCTCCAGATTCTTCTCTTTTCTTGTACCACCTATCCTTCCACTTTTCTACATCTCCCCATCTTCGCAATAATGCGACCATTTCCTTAATCTGTCCTGTTCTACCAGTACCATTCAGATTTTCAATATCCTTGTCTGTAAAATCCATCCTGTAAGTTTTCTGCAAAGCTTTCACCTTATCAATGTCAACTCCCTGTTCATTTGCTATTGCTCTTAACCTGTCATGTGTATTTCTCGCTCTCCAGGTAATATTCTTACACATGAACAACAACTCATCTTCAGGACGATTTTTAAGAATCTCTGTTGGAACTGTCCCTACTACAAGCTCTTCTAATTCCACACGTAACCTAGCCACATCAACCACTTGTGAATCTTTATCCTTTTTCTGAAGAACTTTCATCCATTCATTCAAATCTTCAGCTGTAATTTCAGTAGTTTTTCTCACTGGAACCACCTTCTTTTGTGCCTCTAAAATCGGCTTCCCTGAACAACTAGCTTCACTAGCATCCAGTCCTTCACTACATGTGTCATGTCTGGATTGTCTCAGATCACTACTTTCTGTCCTTCTTCCTGAATCTCCTGAGGGACCAGATGAACTTGTCAACTTATTCCCAACATATGGAATCACCAAACCATTTTCACCTGTCCTCTGGTTATCAAACACAGGCATTATCGGACCTATGGTTACAGGTACCGTAACAGCTTCCAGATTCTTTGTTAACTCCCTAATCTTTTCAGTCAGCTCTGTTGTAGTTCTGGCTAATTCTCTTGTATTTCCGTCAAGGTGGTGACTTCTCAACTCAGGTGTCACATCTTCAATGTTACTCACTATATCTCTTATCGGAGAAACAATTGGTGTACTCTCTTCTGGTTCTGGTCTATATGGAGGTGGTCTCTTGTAAATCACGTCATTCAAGACCTCATCCTCATACTCATTAACTCCATATCTTCTCACTTCTGACTCAGGAACCCTCTCTGCTCCCCCTTCAACTGTTCTCATCGGATATAATCCCTCTGACATACTAGCATCTCGCCATCTTTTCATTCGATCATGATGAGTTTCACGATCATGTCTCCTCCCGAACATATATCTGTAATGTCCTCCAGACCTCTGCTTTTCTCGCTCATGTACTTCCTCTTCCCATTCCACTAAAGCCTCAAACTGTGTCGGCCTTGGTTTTGGGTCAAGACATAACATCTTTTCCCGTAAATTTCTCAACACGGCCAGATTAAATGAACCATGTTCTGGAAATGCTAGAACACCATCCTCTTTGGTATACCTAACCCAGTTCTCCAACCATATACAGGTATGATACCCATATTTCGCAGCCATGAAGGATGCAGGTGTTTTCGCTGGAGGTAACAATTCACCCTCTCTCGTCTTAACATCTTTATCCTTATCAAACCACCTTTTAATTCTTCCAAAGAATGTCTTCTTCTTTTTCTCTTCTTGGTAATACATTTTAGCGTTTACCAAAACTTTCTAATCCCTTCCGTATTATAAATATACAATACGATCTTTAAGCCAATAACAGCGCGACTCACACTAACGCACCAATCCTGGAGCGTCTACGTCACTAGAATAGCTCTTCCAATCCTTGCGCGGCTCACACCAACACACCAATCCTAGCGCGAGCACTATTCTGATCCACTATCCAATCAGAGCGCGGTCTCTATGACGTCAGCAGCCGCTGCAGTCTCTGTCTCCTGTCTCCTGTCACTCGTCTACCCCTCCTTTACAAAATCTCTCAGTAGACTATGTGTCAAAATTCTACAAAATCTATAAGTTACAACATATAAACATCTCCATTGTCTGCTTCGCTAACCATAGAAGAGTAAAGAAAATCTATTTCACAAGAACAACGGACTTTCATACATTCCTTAACTGTTTCCTCTAGGACTTATCCAAAGAGTCTTACAATCAACTAAATGTATATACATTCACGCACATTCATACAAGAAAATATAATACATGCACACAGAATCCTGCTTCCCGAGAACAGCGAACAATCTGTCCCACTACAGAATTATAACACACATCAACTAAGCAGCTTACCTCTGCCCAGTTCCTCAAACAAGCTCAGAGAATACCTATTACTTCTCCCGCGATAAGCTTTAACGGTAAACCTTACGGATCCCTGGGACTTAAGACCAGAGTTTCACAGATAACCTTCGCTACCATACACACTCCTAATATACCAGAAATATATCTAATAGTAACATACGACAATGTCACTGATTCCGAACCCAGACAATGTGACGCGCAACTTCAATTGTCACACGTTTTCCTTACAATCCCGTCTTTCCCGAGAGCAGCATATATTTCCCTCTGCCCTACTACGGAACTGCTACCAAGTTCCAGAAGCACTACATATAACTCAACATGACGACTCCAACATATAGTATTAGTACATATACCAACATCAATCAATAATCAATAATCAATAAGCTAATGTACAAGCAATCTAATCAGATCAAGACAATCATCAATAACCATCCTCTGCTACCAGGAAATTGATAGAGATCAGGGTGTATATAATATCCTTACTTCCACGGATAGAGTAGTTTCACAGTTACACGCACATACACTCATCACACACTAGGGCCCATTTTACTAACATACGCTCAAATACTCTACCAGCACTGAACCTGTGGAAAGAAAACTCCTAGACACCCTGCATCTATATCGAGGTCGATAAGACCTGGTTATTGTAACTGTCCTGAAACATAACCTAAACAATTTATACAACAATAATCAAAATAGAGTACTCAATAATTGACAAGAAATAATAACCAACACCGTATTCATAGTTATGGTACTTTATCTAAGATTAGTCAAAGAAAAGTAAATCAGAATAAATCATCATTCTCATAATTACCTATTCTAGCTAAATGTCAGAATGGGTCAGGACAAGTCTCTCGGTAAAGTCTCTCAAGACGTAGTCCTCTCAGCAACGATCCTCACCAACGCAGATTCGATGGCAGGCGGCAAAATGGCAAGTGGCAAAGACCCTCTCTAGGCTAACAATTTTTATAGTGATTTAAACAAAGGAAAGATACAAAAATGTTCATTGCATCCGCTGAGTCTCCGAGCAAAACGAGAAGGAAAGGATGTAGCTTCGTTACATTTGGAAAAATCTCCGCTCAGGAAAATCACAAAAATAAAAAGACAGAACAGGAACTAATATTTAAAAAGTATCTTCTTAACTTCCACACATTTCCTCCGATGAGCTCAGAGCTCAGAGTCTTTCTTTAAAGCTCCTTTGTTTTCCAAGGCTGCCAAGGCTGTCATCCCAAAGCATCTGGAGACATGCCCAGAACTGCTGCTGTCCTCACGGAAAGTTTTAACCAGGCAAGGACTGTGGACAGATGACTCGCATCCATATTCAGCAAGGCCTTTTCCATTTCAAACGCTCACTCGAAACCAGGCTCTAAATGTCGGCCATCTTTTAGCTAGGCCTCAATAGGCCACAATAGACCATCTTAATTGAAAGAGACAAAAACAACGTTACCACAGCATAGTGATTAAACAGTGTTAACCCCACTAATACCCTCATGTGTATGTAATTATCTAGCCTCTGCAACATAGAAAAGCATTAATTCGAAAGCGTTTCGTGCTTTAAAATAAACAGCACTCAGCAACGTTTAAACATGTAAACATGCACGTTATTGTTAATCAGCACACTTATGCGTTCCCACGTGTAATTCTCTCTTGTTAAAACATACAGGTTGATCAGTATAAAACACTTACACAAAACAAATGATTAATAATTAATAATTAATAAATTAATATGACAAATTGACAAACCAGAGCTTCAAAACCCAATGAATTTTCAAACAGAAAACTCTGCTCTAGCAATAGTTCTTAATATTATTGAATAAAACATTATAAACAAGTAGCTATTATCATCACCGTCATCATGAACGTCCAATATCCCTCTCCCTTTTGCCACTCTGAAGTGACATGCTGACTGCATGAATATTGATGAATAAAAAAATAGGTCAAAGTGCTTAAAAAACATCAAATAATGTACTTCATTGCCCTTCAAGCTACTAAAGTCCAGGGTATCTCAAGTATTGTATCCTATTGACATTAAGAACACGGAAGTAAACTGCTGGTCCATGGGCCCAGAGAGAGAGAGACTTCCAAAGGGGAGGGAGGGACGAGGGGAAAGAGGAAATGAGACATCTTAGACCTCTGCTCGTCAAGAGAGTTAACGAGAATTGAATGAAAGGAAAAGGTCACTGCGCGTACTAAAACATTTTACTACATAAAACAAAGCAGTGCTTAATTGGAGCCGGTGCTTTCCGGTGCTGAGCACCAGCACTTAATTGGTTTCCGGTGCTCGGCACCTGCACCTTATTGTCAACACCACACTTAGGGCAGTCTGCCACAAGGTAACGCTGCTCATGTAATTTAGAGATAAGCAGTATAATAATTGTTCAGGAAAACAACGTACATTACAAAATTGCTCAGACCTGCCTCCCCAGCCATTCCTTTAGCTTTGGGAACCTGGAATAATCTGAACTGTCGCATTTACATGCAGGAGAGATGGTTAGTAGTTTTTTGACAGCGATGACTGGGGCGATGGAGGGTGCAAGCTGCAGTGGCCTCCTGGCCAGAGCCCTGGCACTTCATATTTTACAAACTAAGCACTGAAACAAAGTGATTGCGTGCTCGCTCTAATTACGCTAGAGATGGACAACCTACAGCTGTACATAGACACTAAGCGACTGGACACCTACAACTGCAAAGAGACATCTACCGCCAGAGAGAGTCTAACTACAGAGGAATAGCATAAAGCTGCGGAGCGACACTCACTTAAGCACTACCTAACCCTATTGCTAAATGCCAGCTATAATGCGGCAGGAGGTAGCAGCTATTTTATGGCTGTACATCGGCACTTTCTGTGCGTACAGCCAATAAGAAGGTGCAATTGTTTTGCTTTCTGCTGGGAGACCTTTTTTGCGGCCAAAATAGTAAATATTGCGGCCATCACGCTAGTCAGCTGATTTTTTTTTTTTTTGTGAATCGCAAATTGCTGGAGGGTCTGCTTAAAGGAACACAAAGATAGACAGGGTGGTGACACACAGATGAAGACAACACAACCAACAAGGGACAGCGCACCAAACCAGAACGCCACATAGAACGAGTAGGAAATGGACACGGTAGAAGTGGCGCTGGCCTGCATGGGAAGTAAAAAGAAAGAAAAGTGAACAACTAAGTCAAATTATTATTATTATTATTATTATTATTATTATTATTAATATTATTACTATTATTATTGTAAGATTTGTAATGCGAATGGCTGCCCCAGCAACGGGGTGTCCCAGCGCAACCAAAGACTTGAGACTGTAAAGGTTGGAGAGGGGTTACGCTGGGAAGAGCCAGGTCTTTATGGCTTTGCGCAAGGCAAGATGATTCTGGATCCCTCTGATGGAGGCTGGGGGCGAGTTCCATAGTCTGGCCACGAGAGTTCTAAAACAGCGGCCTCCAGCTCTAGCTCTTAGGACTTGGGGGATACAAGCCAGCCCTTGGTCAGCTGAGCGTAAAGTACGGCGAGGAACATAAAAGGCTAGCAGATCCGCCAACCCCCGTGGTGCTTGTTGAGTCAGAATTCTGTGAGCCACACATAGGGCCCGATTCACAGAATTAACTTAAGACAAAATCCTAAACTTACTACTTTTGGTATTCACAGAATGCACGTACTACTTTTGGTATTCACAGAATGCACTTACTACTTTTGGTATTCACAGAATGGATTTACGACTACTAACTTTACGTCCGCACTCGGGCCGGAAATTCTGACCCAGAGGCGGAGCTTCCGGCCCGGAGGCGGGGCTTCCAGCCCGGAGGCGGAGCTTTTGGTCCGGAGGCGGAGCTTCCGGCCCGGAGGTGGAGATTTCGGCCATGGCTAAATCTCCGCCACCAGCCGGAATCCCCACCTCTGGGCCGGAATCCCCACCTCTGGGCCGGAAGCCCCGCCTCCAGGCCGCCAGCTCCGCCTCCGGATCGGAAGCTCCGCCTCCGGGTCGGAATTTCCGGCCCGAGTGCGGACGTAAAGTTAGTAGTCGTAAATCCATTCTGTGAATACCAAAAGTAGTAAGTGCATTCTGTGAATACCAAAAGTAGTAAGTGTATTCTGTGAATACCAAAAGTAGTAAGTTTAGGATTTTGTCTTAAGTTAATTCTGTGAATCGGGCCCATAGTGTTTTAAACTGGATTCTTTTTTCAATTGGCAGCCAGTGTAATTTAGGTAGAAATTTAGACACTGATCAAGATTTCGGGAGCACCAAGAGAATGCAGGCTGCTGCGTTCTGTATTCTCTGCAGATGCCGGATACTGGACTTATTGGCGCCTAAATAGAGAGAGTTGCCATAGTCTAATCTAGATAAAATCGTAGCCTGAACAATGATCAGACGGATTTTCAAATCCAAAACGCCAAGTAGAAGTTTCAATCCTTGCAGGAGTCCAAAACAGGTCCCTGCTACAGATTTAGATTGGATATCAAAGGAGAGACCCCTGTCAATCCAAACACTGAGATTTTTAACTGCCTCTTTAGGCAGGGGGGCTGGTTTTAGTCGATCTGGCCAATATTGCTCAAACCACATATCACGATCCCTCCCGAACAGCAGAATTTCGGACTTACTGGCATTCAGCTGCAGGTAGTTTGAAGCCATCCAGTCCGCGATCACCAACAAATCCTCCTTAAATTTCATGAGGTTGTGGTTAAATTTCTTAGAGAAGGCAATAACCAATTGGGCAGTGGCGGCTTGTGACATTTGAAAGTGGTAGGGCGTTAAATGATTCCTTTACTGCACTACGTCGCGTCTGACAGAGGGAGGGATACGTGACAAGGGGGCACTTGACAGATATGTAAATGCGGAGAAATGGCGACTTGTCGTACAGGAGCTGTCCATACACTGTTTCAAAGTTCGGTGATCCGGGTAGCGGGTTGTTTTTTCTTTAACCCAAAAGACATGGATTAAACATAGAGGCGAGTTTCACTTCATATATTCTATCTTTCAAAATTCTCTCAAGTAAAATAAAATCTTGTTAACGTTATGGAAAACTACTCACAGCTAAGCATTGGTTTTGATGCGAACAGTGACTGGAGAACTGAAGAATTCTAGGGAATGCACAGTTTGGAACCCTTCACGACAAGTAATTGCGGGGCACATAGAAATGTGCAAGCATAACATTAGAAAATATTGTTTTTGTAGTTAGAGCCAGGGTACGCATGCGGCAACCTCTAACTGGGTTGATAAAATCAGAAAGTACACGAGTTAAACACAGTCGGCCAAAGGCAGCGAATGTGCAGTAAATCTGGAGACCAGCCAGCGTCTGCACGCCGAGCAGAACTACAAAGCAACGGAATCACATACCACACCAGATCATTCTACACCACAAGATAGTCACCAAACCGCATTTATCACCGTGAAGCACACCACCTATGATGCACGGAGCGCGCGTCACACCGAGAAGAGTTATCGCTTCGGTGCAAGTTTGTTTCCCTTGATTAAAGATGGTGTTTCATTTGACGTGGGACTTAGCCCGGTTTACCTTGCAGAAACCGGGCTGCAGTACAACCATGCACATGGACTCGAGCCTTGCACTGCTTCAAAACACCATCACTGTTATGTGCCGGGCGAGAGTTACTTGGCTGCACACCTTGGTGAAATACACTAATTGTGGTGGTAAAACATTAATTAACGTTTTCTGCAAAGACTACGGAACTCATAGTCCATTTAAACAAGCACAGACAAGTAAATGTAAATTTACAGATATTTATATAGCGCAAATCACCAACCGGTCTCTAAGCGCTTGCTTAGGGAACCCGTCCTGGTATTCCCCTGTGAGATAACCCAGCAGGGCATCCACAAGGTAAAAGCCAGGCATCCCGCCACTAGGGGCCATTGTGGAGATTAAGCAAGCTATTGCCCAGAGTCGCAGAGTGTGAACCCATGAATCAAGTATGCACTGGAGCGAGAATTATCGAGGCCATGGACAATTTATGGACTCAAGACCCAGCCGAGCCGGGAATTGAATCCTGGTCCCAGGCTGACCTCTGCTTCCAGGTCTGCCTACTCTAACCAGTGAGCCACACTAAGTGTTCTTAGCATTCCTTTAACAGAAGCTGGCGAGGAGGTACATGGTGGGGGTAACCGCCTATGGTTCTCGGAGGGAGTGGGGCACGCGCCTTTATGACGTAACAACAGCGTACATCTGAGAAATGCATACACAGCCTTACAAATATTTTACATTAGACTAGAGTCTGGGGTTATATTTTTAACCATACTGATTGCGGCAAAGCAGACAAACAGGCATTACCTCTACTCCATATGGTGCTGGTCGGGCTGAACCATGTACATGGACTCGAGCCTTGCACTGCTTCAAAACACCATCACTGTTATGTGCCGGGCGAGAGTTACTTGGCTGTATGCCTAGGTGAAATGCCCTAATTGTTGTGGTAAAACATTAATTAACTTTTTCATCAAAGACTACGCAACTCGAAGTCCATTTAAACAAGCACAGGCAAGTGTTCTTATGATTACCTTAACAGAAGCTGACGAGGGGGTAGGGGCTGCGGGTGGGGGTAACCTCCTATGGTTCCCGGAAAAAGCGGGTCACGCACCTTTATGACGTAGTGTACATCTGAGAAATGCATTCATAGCCTTACAAATATTTTACATTGGACTAGAGTATGGGGCTATATTTCTAAACCATACTGATTGCGGCAAAACAGACAAACAGGCATTACCTCTACTCCATATGGTGCTGGTCGGTCAGCCACAGCTCCCTCCCCTCCTGTAAGCCAATCACAACGCTGGAATGGCAGTGTTGTGATTGGCGCGGAGTACCGAACGCCCAGCAGGGCACCAGTAGGTATGTCATTTCTCTATGTAGGCTGCATGCAGCCTACATAGAGAAAATGTAGAGTGCACGTGACTGCTTTGGTCGGCCACAGGGCCGACCAAGCAATCAGGGCACTCAGAGTGGTGCAAGCCACTCCTCCCTGACCCACCCGCCCCCAACCAGGTATACGATCCCACCCGCCCTCAACCAGGCATACCCCTGCCATCTGCTTTCTCGCAGCCCGAGAAGCAGAAAATAAAATGGCATTTAAAATACCATTTTATTTTCTGCTTCTCACACTGCGAGCAAGCAGTGGGGTGGCGCTCCAATGCACTAATGGAGTGGCCACCACTGCAATTGGGTGTCGTCAGCATACGACACCAACGACAACCCTCTACTTTTAGCCACCGCCGCTAGGGGTTGGGCATAAATGTTAAAAATTAAGGGGCTTAATATTGAGCCTTTTGGCATCCCCTGTTGCAGGGCGTACTCCCAAGAGTGACAATAACCAAGATATTCAACTGTTGTAAATCTAAATGGGAGACAATAAAAGTTAAAGGCACCATAAAATTTGCATTACAGTCAAGGTAAGGAGGAAGGACCAGCAGTATCCATTGAAGAGGCCGAGTGAGAGTTAATACATTTCCTGAGGGCCACATGATTATCAGGGTGGTTGCTTTGTTCGAAAACATGACCTTAAAAGAGCAAGGGTGAAGCAAACCATATCATGCTGCTAAAGCTAGCAATTCAGGGTGAAGTGCAAGGAAATCTTTCCTTCGTGTAGCCGTAGCCGTGGATACATCCTGTGAGAGAAAAATCTTAGCACCAGACCATACAAGCTGGTTTTTTGATTTCGCTGTGTTAAAAACTTTCAGAAGGTCTGTGAATTGCAAGAATAAAATGATCACTCCATGAGACTTGGGCAGAGCCGCTGAAGAGGGCAGGCTAGGGCTCAGTCTATGAGCACGCTGAATGTACAAATTGGTAGTAGAAGGTAAGTCTAGAAATTTAGACTAAAATGAAGTCATTCACCTTTAGTAACAGCGTCGCCTCTGTACAGAGGGGGTGTATACATTGGAACAAACACGTATATCCAGTATTTGAGCAATAGACAGATAACACATTATGCCTGGGTCCACATTAGTAAGTTGCGTACGAGTACATTCGATTCCTACTAGGGGAGCCAGTAACTCTTTTTTTATTAGTACCAAAACTGTGCATTGCTGCGCATAGTGTCTAGGAGAGGCTAACTGCCAATCAGGTTGTTTATAGTAGGTTCGTACTCGTCCATCTGACAATCCCGGCATCACCCCAAATCAGTGTAGGGGGTGTGTTAGGGCTCAAGGCGGTCTTATGTCATTCTTAGCCTCTATGTCCATGAGAAAAATATCTCAGATAGTGGCCACTGGTCTCCTGTTTCCCAGAGTTTGAGTCTTTGTAATAATGTCTGCTTCTGCTTTGGGCCATTTCAGTAGCTCCATGAGCCATTGTGTCAGGTCAAGTGCTACACAAGCCTTCCAGAACATTGATATTTGCATTTTGAAGAGTAATAGTGCTAGGCCTATGAACCTGTGAATGTATTAGTCCCCTTTTGGCGTTTGGCCTAGGGCTAAGAAAGCATGATTCCGGAGTGGGAGGCATGATTCATCTTACCAAGTCCTTGCCACCTCACCCTATGCTCGGAGAATCACCAGGCAGCCCCATACCATGTGATAGAATCCCGCTTCTAGTATCTGGCTTGGGAAAATGTGTTGAATGTAGTTAGGTGTTAAATATGCCTAATGCAAGTAATTAAATTGTGTGAAGTGGAACCTGGAGTTTCTGGAAATCTCCTTGACTTGCAGGATGATCAGCATCCATTGTTTGTCTGTGAATTCTTTGTGTAAGTCTGCAGTCCACCGATCTCTGGCCTGTAAGACTGTCGTATGGTGTAGTGCAAGTAACATAGTATGTAGGGCCATCACAACTTTACAGGAGTTCCTGTGTGAAAATATAGTCCACAAGGCTAGCGATATGATCGGCTCTGCAGCTCCCTACCCCCACTGAGTGGAAATGACATGTTGCAGTGCATTGTATGTTAGGAATTGGCCAGCCGGTAGGTCAGATGTGTCTCTGAGCTCCTTGAATGACAGTAGGGCACCCTCCACATAAAGTTTTCCAACTAATAATACCCCGTCTCTTTACTTGTGCGGATGTCATGCTGTAACATGACGTTTTGTATTTTCGATAAGGACCAGATTGGTAGAGCGGAAGCATTTGAGGGGATTGTCCCACCTTCATGTACGTATTTATGCCAGCATTCGCATGCCACCCGGCTCTGGTGTGTCGGAACGGGTCAGAGGCCTGCAGTAGCCAACTGAAACTGAGGTTCCCATTGAGTATGAATGTATAATCTTCCCACACTCAGTGTGGTTTCAAGCCAGCCCAATGGCCATTGTAGCTGGGCCACTGCATAATACAGCTCATAGTTATGGACACCTAGGCTTCCTTCTAGCAATGAGCGTTGTTTTTTGCGTAACATGACCCTCTTTCTTCCTTTTCCCCATATTTAGTTTGATAGGAGCCCATGGAGTGTCCAACCACCTGTTAAGAAGTAGTGGCAATGCCACAAAGTAGTCAATACGTCGTGACAATATCAGCATTTTAGCAATTGCCACTCGGCCCAGAGATAAAGAATTCTAAAATGGTAGGGAATTGCGGATTGCTTTAAGCACCCTATTCACCCGATGGTGCCACACACGCTGGCTGTGCCCAAGACCCGTCCGCACAAATGCTCCTCTGTCAGCGTTGCGCCTCTGTAGTCAGCCACGGATCCCAGAGGCTACTTGTCTTAGGCTCAAAGCGTCCTCCATGGGCCATCCTCGTGTGCTGCATCTGCCTCCGTAGTCATGGCATGCAGGATTGTGGAGGATGCTGTCAGGTCTGTGCCAGTGCTCAGTGAAGTGTGTCTGCCATAGATGCCATCTTGACCACGCCCCCAGGTGATGCTTGGCTATGGCTGGACACAAGGTGATGAAAAGCCTGCACGAGTACAGCTCCTGTTAGGGATAAAACATGATAAGCAGAACATAGTTTACCTCTGGGTTGGGACAAGGGGAGTTTAGACTGGATGGCGTGAGCATTGTGGGTGCTGCTCTTTGTTGGAGCTTTAGATGTTTATATACATATATAACTTCTCTCCTCTTTGACTGGCAATCATGTTGCTTAAACCACTGACCTCTGTGGGAGAAGGGCAGCTGTAGGCAGACTTCTTTGTTCCTCATGAGTGGCCAATGCCGCTCATCAAGATTCCAATTGGAAGGCATTCCCACTGCGTCTAGCACAGGAAGGAGCAGAGGATGACGGGATGCTGAATACTAATTATGTATCACAAGGCTATGGCCCTGCAGCAACTCCGCGGGGCTTCTGTGCTGTGGAATATACAAATTATACTTTTAGAGTAGTCAGGTGGGAGCCAGGGTAAATGGACAGTTGGTGCAGAGTGTGTATGTGTGTGAAAGAGAGAGAGAGGCAGGTGCATAAGTATTGAAGAGGCTGTATGCTTGTCTGTGTGCCTGTCTAAAAAATGCCATTCCATTCCATTCCAATGTGTTGGGAATAGCTGGGCATATGATGCACAGTGCAACTTTCTGCAATATGGTATGAGCATTTGTCTTGGTATGTGATGGCCATACTCCGCATGTGAGTTCCTAGGCAATTGATGTATTTGCACAACATACAGAAGGAACACTTACTTTGAGATATGGTGGTAATACCTAGCATGATGCGAGTATCTGGACATATGACGGTAATGACAGAGACAGAATTGTTGTAAGTTCTACCTTAGTTCTGCCTCTGAAACCCAGTCATAAAATATATTTGCTTGTTAGGTTGCCACATGCTTAGCATATAATTCATCATGTGAAACTGCTATGTGCTAATACATCTGTGGGCGTTAACAGCATAACAATGTTGTATTATTCTTTGATCGTGTACTTAGGCATCATATGTTATATATATATTAAGGAATTTTGACATTCAGAGAGCATCTAGGATAAGGGGATCAACACCAAGGTCATGCATTCTTGCCAACTCTTTTAGGAACAGTGATATAACAGAGATGAGAACTCCCCTCCCTGCCAATGGCAGGTAGCAGATTGGAAAATACAAGCAATAAGCAGATATGTGTGTGCACCATCCGGGAAGCTCTCACATTTGGCAAGATGTTGGTGTTTATGGGAACATAACCTAGGACTTGGAAAGAAAGGAATCCTTCAAAGACAGACATATATTATTCTGTCGATTATTGTAATACATACCTGTTGTGACTTTATAGCAATCACAATAATTTTTATTAATGCAGTTAATATTTTACATATATTCTTCACTCAAACTTGGCTTTAATTTCCTAATAAAATCTTGAAACTTAACCATGTATAGGGGGAGGAGAGAGAGAGAGAGAGAGAGAGAGAGAGAGAGAGAGAGACTGTCTCCTGAGGATAAGAATGCTAGCAACCACTAGAAATCGAATGGAATTCCTGACAGTTTCTGGCAGAATCTGAGTGTTGCCCAGTATGTATTATTTCAAGGTAATTTGTGAGTGTTGTGTAGGTTATGGCGTGTGTGCGGGGTCGTCAACTCAAGCAGATAGGGTTGTCCATACCTGTTCTTGTCTGTGTGCCAAGAAGGGCCCGCTGGGGTGTGATTACAAGAGGACTTGCACAAATGTATCAGAATGAGAGTGTTACTTGAGCATATCAATGAAACTGCTGGCATATAGTGGAGAAATGTTGTATGCTGTGTTGCGTTATATATTTATGTATGAAGCACATTTGTTTGACCCCCATGTTGCTATAGATAATACATAACTGCTAAAAAAACAACCAATCTACTGAAGCGGAGGAGAATAGCCGTAAAATAAAATAATACTTAGAAAGGCCCTTACAAATGGCAAGATTATTGATTTAAGAGCCAAGGGCCTGATTTAGAGGTTGGTAGATGGGTGACTCCGTCATCAACATGACGGATATTCCACATTACAAGCGTTTTTGGATACAATACACTTGTAATATGGCAGAAGGGATATCCGTCACACTTGTAATGGAATAACCTGTCTACCAAACTCTAAATCTGGCCCCAATCTTAAATCCCTTACAGAATATTGAAACAGACTGCTACGGGCACAATGCTATTGGTAACAAGCTCATAGCCTTTGCCGCAGCAACTGGGAATGCTCTGTCACCAAGCGTGGCTGTTTTGGTGTCTCATTATGGCATGATGAGCAGAGGCCAAAGAGCATTGGCCATGCTGAGTTTGAATCTAGAAGCAATAGAATCTAATCTAGATTAATAAATTGTCCAGCGTTCAATTACCAAAGATTTGAATTCAACTCAATAGTGAACCAGGAAAGGTGGGTCCTTATAATGCAAGCGGTTACAAGAAGTGAACATATTAAAGCAGTACAAAAGGGGGTGGTGATGGACGGAGTATCAGAACCAATCAAACACTCACACCCAGTCAACAGATCTGGGTTTGATCCATCACCGTTCTTTAGCCCACTCTGCCACCCCAGTTCAGACATGGCCATATGCAAATCAGTCTGACCCTGTGCCTCATGGGAACAGTCCAGCCCGAACTGCCAAGCCATGCCTTCCCTGGACCGGAAACAAGCTTCCTAGGACCGGTTTCTGGCATTTCAGCCGTCTTCAGCCAGGCTTGCTTGAATCCAGTGGCAAAGTGAGCAAGGGACTGTATGACATTGTTCTGCATTCTGTCCATCAACTGTTGTTTTTGCATTTGTCAACCCGAGTGGGACGGGTATGCTCCGACGTGAGTCCCGTGCTCTCCATGCCACTGGAATCAAGCTATCCTGGCTGAAGAGGGGTGAAACCCCGAAACCGGTCCTAGGATGCTTGTTTCCAGTCCAGGGAGGACCTGGCTTGGCAGTTCGGGCTGGACTGTTCCCATGAGGCACAGGGTCAAGACTGATTTGCATATGGCTGGGTTCAAACTGGAATGGCATGGTGAGCAAAAAAACGATGGATTTAGGCCCAGATCTCTGTACTGGGGTGAATGTATGACATTGTTCTGCATTCTGTCCATCAACTGTTGTTTTTGCATTTGTCACCCCGAGTGGGACGGGTATGCTCAGACGTGAGTCCCGTGCTCTCCATGCCACTGGAATCAAGCTATCCTTGCTGAAGAGGGGTGAAACCCCGAAACCGGTCCTAGGATGCTTGTTTCCAGTCCAGGGAGGACCTGGCTTGGCAGTTCGGGCTGGACTGTTCCCATGAGGCACAGGGTCAAGACTGATTTGCATATGGCTGGGTTCAAACTGGAATGGCATGGTGAGCAAAAAAACGATGGATTTAGGCCCAGATCTATGTACTGGGGTGAATGTATGACATTGTTCTGCATTCTGTCCATCAACTGTTGTTTTTGCATTTGTCACCCCGAGTGGGACGGGTATGCTCAGACGTGAGTCCCGTGCTCTCCATGCCACTGGAATCAAGCTATCCTGGCTGAAGAGGGGTGAAACCCCGAAACCGGTCCTAGGATGCTTGTTTCCAGTCCAGGGAGGACCTGGCTTGGCAGTTCGGGCTGGACTGTTCCCATGAGGCACAGGGTCAAGACTGATTTGCATATGGCTGGGTTCAAACTGGAATGGCATGGTGAGCAAAAAAGCGATGGATTTAGGCCCAGATCTCTGTACTGGGGTGAATGTATGACATTGTTCTGCATTCTGTCCATCAACTGTTGTTTTTGCGTTTGTGAACGTATTTATGCACTTCGGGTAGGGGGCCTTAGGAAGTTTTAAAAAATCTGGGGCACATATTTTGATTAAGTTTCGGAGAGGTTATTGTCTTGTTTTGAATGTATTTTTCCCTGATATTTAAGTGCTTTAGGTAAGCTTTGTGATATTTACACATTATCGGAAATTTAATGATATGCCCGATTGTAACTCTCTTTTATTTAATGGACATTTCTGATCTTAATGTATTGAATGTAGTGTAATAATTACGGACTTCAATAAAAAAAAAAAAGAGTGAACCAGGAAAGGTCTAGAGGATAGGACTGATGTTCTTCTGGCCGGAGACGTCTGAGATAAGCCACGCTGCTGGCTTTTTCCCAAACTGAGGTCTCCCAAAAGGTTTGACGCGGGAACCAAAGTAAATTAAATTGCCATAGTCCAGATTGGATTAGATAAGAGCATTTATGGCCAGAATGTGGTGGTCATAATGGATGCATGGTAGAATTCTGAGATGTATAAAACACAAACTTGAACCTTTGCCCGGTGATTTTCAAGTGAAAGATTTACATCGATTAGGATACACAGATGGCGGACCAGTCTCTATAAAGTAGGTTGTAGGTACAATAGTTTAGGCTATAGGTCCATCTAGTGAAGTGATTCCTTGTAATGAAAAGCTCTGTTTCGATGAGATTCAATGGTAAGAAATTGACTGCACCAACCATCTGACCAAAGCAAGAGGAAGTGGCAGTGTGACCTTCCTTTCTTTGTGGAAAATACCAAAAATCAGTTGGGTATAATCTGCATTCGTATAATGATGGAGCAATTTAGCCAGTACATACACATTGAAAGAAGTGGACATAATCAACCGCTGCTTACAATGGTAGGTTGCCAGCTATAGAGCAGCAAGGAGACTTTCTGATTCCTGTTGCTCACAAAGAATTTCAGCCACCAGTGGGGTTTACTCAGAACACTGGGTGCTTGATTCACAAACTGCACTTTTTGTAGTACAATAGTAATACGACAAAAATTACTATAACTTCCTATTTACAAACTGCACTTTTGTAGTACTTAGACTTTTATAGTAATTTAAACGTGTTACTTACACTTTTGTAATAACGTACACATGTAATTTACACTTTTGTATTAACGCACAATTTTGCTAGACTTACTGCAAAAGTGTAAGTTACTACAAAAGTGCAGTTTGTGAATACTGAAATGTAGTAAACTTACTCAAAAGTATAAGTTGCATTTGTGAATCAGGCCCTTCGTATGCTGTTCCAGGAAGCATGTGTACAACAACAACAACAGGGAAATCATCTTGGAAACATGAAAAAACAGGGCAAAACTGTATACACTATTTCCCTTCTATCAACAGACTAAAGAAAGCAGCAGACAAACACTAGAAACATCCTCACTATAGGAGAGACACAGCATGACAACTTTGTTGTGTATGTAATTGATCATACAAAACAGTAGCAGAAATCAATCACAATAAAAAAGCCCCTGATGTCATTCACACATGTACTTCTCAAAGAAGAGCACTCAAAATGCAAGCCCTATAACATACATCATACCTTGGGCTCAGTACTGCTCCGGTACAACTCAGAAAAGACCTTGTGTCACAGTGTGATTTTTAAATAACAGAGTGTGGTGGCTAGAGACCCTATATTTATCGAGACATGTTGGTCCACACAAGACCTAAACCTACCAGACTGGGCACACAACCATTGCCATATAACCCACTGCCTCTAACAGGGCACTACCTGTTCAGCAGGTATGGTATGAAAATACACATCTATAACCAGTGTACTTTATTCTGTCCTGAGAACAGTTGATACTTAAGGACTAACAGCAAATGCAACAGTGATCATGTGATATATATTATCACCTGTCCTTATGAATTATATCACATGGGGATGACTATAAGAAAAGTTAAAACACAAATTCTAGGCCACTGTAGCACTGTTCCACGCAAGCATAGTGCCACTAAAATGAATATACAATTCCTGGAATACAACCACTCAGAGAATGAACTACACAAGTTGGTAATATACACAAAATACCCCTACCCTGACACAAGAAGGCCAACAACATCCTATTATAGGAATAATTAACACATAAACAAATGAACACAAGACAAGGTATTTTAAAACTATACAATACATCAAATCACAATTTCAATTTAATTTTTTCAATGTATTTAAACATTTCCCTACTGCATCTGCTATATAAAATGAGGACAGTTGAGTTCATGCACATAAAGCATCAGGTCTATCTGTAATATTATAATTTAAGAACAAAGGCCTAAGATAAAAAATGAAGAAAATATGAAAAATAAAGACAATCCAGAACTAAACAACACTGTTTGCTTTTACATTTAACCCACAGGAACATAGATCCATTATTATCCTCAATAAATATTGTAAAGTCGCTAAGTGCCGACTAAGGATTTCTTGCTTATATACTCCCAATCAGCTTAGTCAATGGCCAATTTTGCACATATACGAAGAAGGCTTTTAAAAACATATATCGATTCAAATTCATTTGAAAAATAGACTGACATTACAGCCCACAAAGCATTTAGTTGATTTATAACTGTTGGGCTATTTTAGTTTCTTCATTGCATGAGGCATTATGGAAAAAATAGATTTGAACTGAATCTGAAGTTTGGAGCTGATTGAAAAAAAATAAGCAATGAGATTTAGCAAGCAATTCCTATGAAAAAAACCAATTTCAATTGAAGACATGGAAGCACAGAATTAGAAGGATGACACAAGATGTTTTTAAATGTACTCCCTAAAATAAAGTCCATTTAATCTGTAGATCGAGAGCAAATAATTCCACTCCATATAAGGCTTTGGGTGTAGCTTTCCCTTAAAGGCTTTTAGTGAGGAAGTTGTAGAATATCTCCTATAAAGTTTATCAAAATGAAGAAGGGCATTGACTGTTGATAACATTTCATTTAATCATAGATAAATAAGCGCTCCTCTTTAAATTGGATTTTTACATTGAATACCAAGATATGGGGTTTTAATGATGAAGTACCCTGGCATCAGTAAATAGGTGTAGCTAGGGTAACTGAGCATGTCCACACAATGCCCTTGATAATTGCACCAGACTAAGAAAATAGGAGCCTCTATGATAAATGAACCTATTCACGAAAAGTGATCTGACCCATTATAACATCTTTCTGAAATTAATGTTTGTAGCACTGACAAAGGTATAATAGTCAATAGGATGTGGTTTGGTCACACAATAAAGGATATAGCAGGGTCTGAGAAGTCAAGGAGGCAGAATGACAATCCAATTTTCTCACATAAATTCATTTAGCCCTTAACTACTACATTCCAAAATTAAGTATGCTTTTGAGGCATATATTGAATTTTAGATATCATTATTAAAATTCATTAAAAAGAAGGATGTGTTCTGTCTAAAAATAAAGGATGCAGCTGTGTTGGAGAGGTTAATAAAATACTACTTGAAACTAGTAGTGCCCACAGTAGCTCGACAATGAAACATTCAAAGATGGCACCAGCACAGCTCAGACACAATGAGGGTACCCTGTCACTATGATCCAGGATCGTGTGACCTGTCATCATCGGGCCACAAGGGCGAGCAGACATGTGGTAGGCTGGCAGTAAAGGAAGATGTGGTCCTTCTCATGTCAAGCTGATGAGAGGAGCAGCTGGAGTAGGCCAGACCATCACTTCCCCTATTCAAGGCAGTAGTTAAGTGGGCCTATGACATCCTTCCCCCTTTTTATAACGAAATGTTTATGACTCAGCGCTCCATCCATCATCTTCATGTGTTTGCTTTGTTCACCCTAAGTGAAGGGCAGGGTATGCCCAGACGTGGAAACTTGCTCACCTTGCCACTGGATTGAAGCTAGCCTTGCTGATGAGGGGTGTTACTCCTAAGTCGGTCCCAGGATGCTTGTTTTCGGTCCAGGAAAGACCTGGCTTGGCAATTCAGGCTAAACTGTTCCCAAGAGGAACAGGGTCAAGACTGATTTGCATATGGCTGGGTCTGAACTGGGGTGGCGAATTGAACTAAAGAATGATGATGGATTCAACCCAGAACTGTGACTGGGGGTAAGTGAATAAAAAGTTTTGGCACTCCATCCATCATCTCCTTGTGTTTGCCTTATGACTTGCAATTAGTCAAGAAATTTGTTTTTCCCATTTTCTTAGACTGTAGATGGGCGACTCATTAGAGGCAGTATGTTACACTTCACAGAGATGCAACTCATTGAAAGAATAAGATAAGCAACACAGTGTAAGAACAAGCTGGATGTGGGTATCCATTTGAAGACTAGAAAATGCACAACTCTTCATCTTGTGAAGAGTAGCTTCATGCTTTGTCCCTCCATTACAGTTTTTATTTTGTAACTGTAATGGTTAAGAGCTGCGTGTTGACACTTTTTAGACGATAGGAGTATGTGCTTGATAAGATGCGCTTACAAAATGGTTCACAGAAATGTCCTCGTAGTAGTAGACATCAGATAGCCATGTAGCACCTGTTTTCAAGGACATCTTGTAAATAGCAAATACCCACACTGGGACTTTGTTTATCTTCCCTTTCATGTTCAGCAACAGTCCCACAAAAGGTTAATACTATCCACAAACCTGGTTTGATCTCACCAAGGTAGATCCAGATAATAGACATAGAGGCTAGTCCAGTACACACATTCATTCCTACACATAACCTGCAGTCCAACAGGACAGGGAGTCTGGGTAGGTTTATGATGGACTCCTAGTCCAGATGAAATCCTGTATAGAGCCATGAAACTAAGTATAAGTATTTTACTTTTTAAATTGTAGTTTATGTTTTAATGTTAACATGTTATGTTTAATGTTATTACACCTCAATATTGGCAGAAGTGATCTGCTATACTGGCCATCTAAAATTGGAATTGCCTAAAGTAGACTATAACTGTGATATATATATATAAGAAGAACTCCGTCTTGCGAATCCCAATGGCCAGGAAAGACGAAAATGGACCCAAACTGCTGCGTGCAATAGTCTTTATTGATGCATTAAAGCACCAAGCACCGCCATGACGCGTTTCGGCCTCAGAGAGGCCTTGATCACATAGATATATTAATATGTGCTCTCCCTTCATCCTCAAATCCACAACACGATGGATGGAACTTCAGGGTGTAGGCTATTATGTTACCCTAGTCTCCACCTCGTACTCCCTTCTCTCAAGTACCACCTAGCAATTCTGACAATAGTAAACAAGATGAGTTCAGTGCCACCAGCATGGAGATGGTAAGCGATCGCTGTGTGATGTGCTTACAGCCTTGCCATAATAAGCCCTTTTTTTTAACCCCTGTATGTTTAGGTCTCGCCTACGCAGCACGCATGCGCTGCATAGGAGGACCTTTCGCCGTTGCTCAGCTCTTTTTGGAAGCACATACTCGTGCTTGTGGCGGCATCCACCTTGCGTGACCAAGCAGGGGCGCCCCCACAAGCATGAGTATTGGCTTACAAAAAGAGCTGACTGCGCGTGCACGCACGCACCACTCCCGGACCAGCAAACACGATTGCAGTGCCAGCAGTGTGTTTTGCTTTTACTGTGACAAGCACGCGTGTGCTTTAAAATAGCAGCATTAGTTATTCACCCGTGCACAGCTATCATTTACTTTGTGTTTTGCTTTTACTTTGACAGTTTTCTCATCACTTCTTCCCTCGTGCTCTATCTTGCTTTCTTTTTTTTTATTATTCACTCTGTGTTTTGCTTTGAACTTTTCTCACTATTTGTCATCACGTCCCCCACCACCAAGTCCACCACCACTACCACGTCCACCACCACCACGTCCATCACCACCACCATATCCACCATTACCATGTCCACCACAAACTACCATGTCCACCACCACCACACCCACCACCACCACCATGTCCACCACCACCACCACATCCACCACTACCACGCCCACCACCACCACATCCACCACCACCACCACCACCACCATGTCCACCACCACCACCACGTCCACCACCACCACATCCACCCCTAACACGTCCGTCACCACCAAATCCAACCACACCACATCCACCACCACCTCGTCCACCACCACGTCCACCGCCATGTCCACCACCACCACATCCACCACATCCACCACCATGTCCACCACCACCACCACGTCCACCACCACCACCACGTCCACCACCACCACCACATCCACCACCACCACCACCATGTCCACCACCACATCCACCATGTCCACCACCACATCCACCATGTCCACCACCATGTCCTCCACCACCACGTCCACCACCATGTTCACCACCATGTCCACCACCACGTCCACCACCACATCAACCACCATATCCACCACCACCACATCCACCATGTCCACCACCACATCCACCACCACCATGTC
The DNA here is from genome assembly GCF_964204655.1 of Triturus cristatus. Classification (NCBI taxonomy): domain Eukaryota; kingdom Metazoa; phylum Chordata; class Amphibia; order Caudata; family Salamandridae; genus Triturus; species Triturus cristatus. The sequence goes on along the minus strand of NC_140591.1, from coordinate 1,236,573,371 downwards.
CACCACCATGTCCACGACCACCATGTCCACCATCACGTCCACCACCACATCCACCACCACCACCACGTCCACAACCACCACCATGTCCTCCACCACCACGTCCTCCACCACCACCAAGTCCAGCACCACATCCACCACCACGTCCACCACCACCACATCCACCACCACCTCCACATCCACCACCACCATGTCCACCACCACCATGTCCACCACCACCATATCCACCACCATGTCCACCACCACCATATCCACCACCATGTCCACCACCACATCCACCACCACCACCATATCCACCACCACCACATTCACCACCACGTCCACCACCACCACATCGATCACCACCAAATCCACCAACCATTACCACGTCCACCACCACCACGTCCACCACCACCACGTCCACCACCACCACGTCCACCACCACGTCCACCACCACCCCATCGATCACCACCATGTCCACCATCATGTCCACCACATCCACCACCACATCGTCCACTACCACCACCACATCGTCCACCACCACGTCTACCACCACATCCACAACCATGATGTCCAACACCACCACCACGTCCACCACCACATCCACCACCACACCACGTCCACCACCACCACCATGTCCACCACCACCACCACATCTATGTCCATCAACACATCCATCACCACCACAATGTCCACCACCACATCCACCACCACCACGTCCACCACCACCACATCCACCACCACCATGTCCACCACCACCACCATGTCCACCACATCCACCACCACCACATCCACCACCACGTCCATGTCCTCCACTACGTCCACCACCATCACGTCCACCACCACCACGTCCACCACCACCACGTCCTCCACCACCACGTCTACCACCACCACCATGTCCACCTCATCCACCACCGACACCACGTCCACCACCACATCCACCACCACCACATCCATAACACCACATCCACCACCACCATGTCCACCACCACATCCACCACCATGTCTACCACCACCACGTCCACCATCACCACCACATCCACCACCACATCCACCACCACCACATCCACCACCACCACATCCTCCACATCCACCACCACCACATCCACCAACACAACGCCCACCACGTCCACCACCACATCCATCGCCACATCCACCACCATGTCCACCACCACACTGTCAACCACCATGCCCACCACCACCATGTCCACCACCACCACCATGTCCACCACCACCACCATGCCCACCACCACGTCCACCACCACCACGTCCACCACCACCATGTCCACCATGTCCACCACATCCACCACCACCACATCCACCACCACCACATCCACCATGTCCACCACCACCACTCCACCACCACATCCACCACCACCACATCCACCACCACATCCACCACCACCACATCCACCACCACCACGACATCCACCACCACCAACACCACCAACACCACCAACACCACCACCTCCACCACCACATCCAGTAGCACCACTGCATCTACCACCACCACGTCCACCATGATGTCCACCACATCCTCCACCACCATGTCGACAACCACCATGTCCACCACCACCTTGTCCACCACCACCACGTCCACCACCTCCACTACCACCACCACATCCACCACCATCACATCCACCAGCACCACCGCGTCCACCACCACCATGTCCACCACGATCACATCCACCAATACCACATCCACCACCACCACAGCCACATCCACCACCACCACGTCCACCACCATGTCCACCACCACCATGTCCACCACCATGTCCACCACCACCATGTCCACCACCACCTCTACCACATCCACCACCATCACATCCACCAGCACCACCGCGTCCACCACCACCATGTCCACCACGATCACATCCACCACCATGTCCACCACCACCACAGCCACCACATCCACCACCATGTCCACCACCACCACGTCCACCAGGTCCACCACCAGGTCCACCACTACCACATCCACCAATACCACATCCACCACCACCACATCCACCACCACATCCACCACCATGTCCACCACCACCATGTCCACCACCACCATGTCCACCACCACCACTACCACCACCACATCCACCACCATCACATCCACCAGCACCACCGCGTCCACCACCACCATGTCCACCACGATCACATCCACCACCATGTCCACCACCACCACAGCCACCACATCCACCACCATGTCCACCACCACCACGTCCACCAGGTCCACCACCAGGTCCACCTCTACCACATCCACCAATACCACATCCACCACCACCACATCCACCACCACCACATCCACCACCATGTCCACCACCACCATGTCCACCACCACCATGTCCACCACCACCATGTCCACCACGTCCACCACCACCATGTCCACCACCACATCCACCACCACATCAACCACCGCATCCACCACCATGTCCACCACCACCACCACCATGTCCACCACCACCACCACATCTACCACCACACTGTCTATCACCATGCCCACCACCACCACATCCATGTCCATCACCACCACCACCACCATCAGCATGTCCACCACCACGTCCACCACCACATCCATCACCACCACGTCCACCACCACCATGTCCACCACCACCACATCCAACACCACGTCCACCACCACCACCACGTCCACCACCACCACGTCCACCACCAACACCATGTCCACCACCAACACCACCTCCACCACCATGTCCACCACCACCATGTCCACTGCCACCACATCCACCACCATGTCCACCACCACCACGTCCACCAGGTCCACCACCAGGTCCACTACTACCACATCCACCAATACCACATCCACCACCACCACATCCACCACAACCACTTCCACCACCACCACATCCACCACCATGTCCACCACCACCACATCCACCACCACCATGTCGACAACCACCGCATCCACCACCACCATGTCCACCATGACCACATCCACCACCATGTCCACCACCACCACGGCCACCACATCCACCACCATGTACACCACCACCACGTCCACCAGGTCCACCACCAGGTCCACCACTACCACATCCACCAATACCACATCCACCACAACCATGTCCACCACCACCACGTCCACCACCATATCCACCACCACCACGCCCACCACTATGTCCACCACCACTACATCCACCACCACCACATCCACCACCACCATGTCCACCACTTCCACCACCACCATGTCCACCACCACATCCACCACCACATCCACCACCATATCCAACACCATGTCCACCACCACCACCACCACCATGTCCATGTCCACCACCACCACCACATCCACCACCACACTGTCTATCACCATGCCCACCACCACCACCACCACGTCCATGTCCACCACCACCATCAGCATGTCCACCACCACATCCACCACCACATCCACCACCACCACGTCCACCACCACCATGTCCACCACCACCATGTCCAACACCACGTCCACCACCACCACCACGTCCACCACCACCACCACGTCCACCACCACCACATCCACCACCAACACCATGTCCACCACCAACACCACCTCCACCACCATGTCCACCACCACCAAGTCCATCACCACCATGTCCACCACCACCACTTCCACCACCACCACCACCAGGTCCACCACCAGATCCACCACTACCACATCCTCCACTACCATGTCCACCACCACCACATCCATCACCACCACCATGTCCACCACCACCAAATCCACCACATCTACCACGTCCACCACATCCACCATGTGCACCACCACCACATCCAACACCACATCCACCACCAACACCATGTCCACCACCACCACCAGACCCACCACCACACCCACCACCACCACATCCACCACCACCACCATGTCAACCACATCCACCACCACATCCACCACCATGTACACCACCACAACCATGTCCACCACCACCACATCCACCACCACCACCACATCCACCACCACCACCACATCCAGCACCATGTCCACCACCAGCAAGGCCACCACCAAGAACGCCACCACTACCACCATATCCACCACCACCACGTCCACAACCACCATGTCCACCACCATGTCCACCACCACGTCCACCACCATGTCCACCACTACCACCACCACATCCACCAGCACGTCCTTTACCACCACCGCGTCCACCACCACCACGTCCACCACCACCACATCCACCACCACATCCACCACCATGTCCACCACCAACAAGGCCACCACCAAGAAGCCCACCACTACCACCATATCCACCACCACCACATCCACCACCACCACACCCACCATCATGTCCAGCACCTCCACATCCACCACGTCCACCAGCATGTTCACCACCACATCCACCACCACCACCACGTCCACAGCCACCACCACCACTACATCCACCACCACGTCCACCACCACGTCCACCACCACGTCCACCACCATGTCCACCATCACCACCACATCCACCAGCATGTCCACCACCAACACCATATCCACCACCACAACCACCACGCCCACCACCACCACGCCCACCACCACCAAGTCCACCACCACCACTATGTCCACCACCACGTCCACCACCATCACGTCCACCACCACCATGTCCACCACCACCACGTCCACCACCACAACCACCACCACCACCACCATATCCACCACCACCACCATATCCACCACCACCATATCCACCACCACCACATCCAACACCACCACATCCACCATCACCATATCCACCACCACCATGTCCACCACCACGTCTACCACCACCACGTCCACCACCACGTCCATAACCACCACCACGTCCACCACCATGTCCACCACCACCACCACGTCCACCACCACCATGTCCACCACCACCACCATGTCCACCACCACCACCATGTTCCCCACCACCACCATGTCCACCACCACGTCCACCACCTCCACCACCTCCACAACCACCAGCACCCGTGACAGGTAAAGTGTCACTAGAGGGCAGGGGTAATAGGAGTGTCAACCCCGGCTGTACATGGGACATTTAAGGATGCATTGGGCTCGAGAAGATGGGAATAGGGGCTAGAAGTATTACATCAGACCCAAGATACATTTTGAAGCGCCGCAATGTCACAGGGGCTCCTGTGAAAGCACTCGCAGCATCTCTGCCTCACAGTGGCATACTGCACGTGCCACTCACTCAAAAAAGCATTGGCATAGCCAATAGGTCTCTACTTTGGGACCTTATAAGTGTTTAGCCATGCAACACTTGAGGTTGTTGCACCAAGGATATTGTGCTGGATAACTAAACACTCATAAGGTCCCAAAGGCGAGACCTATTGGCTATGCCAATGCTTGTTTTTCAATGTAACAAGCTCTGTAAGCCTGTACGTTTTTAAAAATGCCATTTTGTAACTTTCATGTGTGTTGCATGAAGCAGCACACATTAAAGTTACAAAATCGCATTTTAGGATTGTTTATGTGTAGGAAGGGACACCTTCAGATGACGTCTTCTGCACCATGGTTTTCTCAAAAGCTTAGAGAACTTAAAAGAAAATGTAGGCACCAAGAACATAGCTGGAGGATGAACTATGACCTAGAGGAAAAACTAAAATATAAAAATCTGATAAAAGAATATAAAACACAAACTAAGACAACTTAAACTAAGTTTTTCACAGATACTAGAGCAGCTGACAACTCCTCTAAGGAGTTACTAAAAAGAGTGTAGTCAGTATCATTCTTTGGTAATAGAAACACAGTCACTCCCAACCAAACGTTTTGTGATAAACTAGCTGATTTCTTCTTCACTAAGGTAACCATAACATTCCATGAATTCAACACAATAGCAAAGAATATTATTTCTTCCCCAAAGACAGTTAAGGTTGAGGAACATTTAGCCAATAAACTCACTGACTGCCCCCCGATTCTCAGCTCATTTACTCCTCTTACTGGAGAGAAGGTGGCCTCTCTCATAAAAACAAAATCAGTATCTCTGGTGGATCCGTGCCCTCCGCAGGTACTTCATCCAGTTTCAGAAACCATTGCTGCTCATCTTACCTTGATATTAAACAAAATTCTTGCTTCAGTCTACTTTCTGGTCTTCTGGAAGAAAGGCTCTATCTTGTCGCTTGCACAGAAACCCTCACTCAACCCTTTAGAGGTGAAAAATTATAGACCCATCTCCCGCCTTCCTCTTCCTGCCAAAATTTGAGAAAAAGTCATGAATCAGGAGAATATTTCTTTTTTTTCAACCAAGACCAACTGTCTTGATCCGGGACACAGTATGGGACCAGACTCCAAACATTGTACAGAATCTGACTGTTTGGTAGCTACCAAAGAGATCAGAACCATCATTGATAGAGGTGACAATGAGGCCGTAATCCTGTTGGATTTGTCAGGCACATATGACACGTTTGACCACTCTTCTCTGGTCAACTGTCTTGAAAGGATAGGTATTAAAGGGAAAGTTCTCAAATTGATCAGGTCCTCTCTATCTAATAGAGAGCAAGTAGGGGCATTGGAGGATTTTACATCTGTCCCCTTTAAGCTTCCGTGCGGGGTCCCTAAGGGATCATCATTAAGTCCAACTCTGTTTAGTGCCTACATCACTCCATTAATTGAACTTATTCGATCCTGTGGGTTCTCTGTCTTTTCCTATGCCAATGATACCCAATTAGTGATATCTATCTCTTCAGACCCAGAAAAAGTGGCTTCACAGTTCAATACATGTGTGAGTAGCATCGCTCATTGGATGCAGATGAACTGTTGGAAGCTCAACTCAGGAGAAAACTGAAGTGTTGCTATTTGGTAACAACACCTCTTTCTGGAACAACTTCTGTTGTCCACCAAATCTTGGGCCCCTTCAATTTCCAGTGCAGAAGGCAAGAAATTTGGGGGTCATTTTTGACAGCAAATTAGCCTTCACAGAACATTCAAGGCAGTTTTCATCTTGCTGCTTTCTTATGTTTAGAATTCTGAAGAAGATATTCTACCATTAGAGATAAAGAAAACAGTTCTCTTGGCTCTGGTAATTTATCAAATAGATAGACTATTGTAATGTGCTATATGTAGGCTCTCAAATACGCCTTCTTAACAAATTACAGACACTTCAAAATGTGGCTGACAGAGTGCTGATGAATCTTCCAAAATTCTATTCAGCCTCCAAAGCCATCAAAGAACTGCCTTGGCTCCCTATTAAGGCATGAATAAAGTTTAAGGCCCTGTGCTTGGTCCATAAGGCCCTACATCAGGTCGGTCCTCGCTTTCTTCAGGGCATCTTTAAATTGTACTTTCTTTCTCGTACCTTATGGTCTAGCACCGCTAAGAAAGTACTTGACCCCAGAATAAATAATAACATCTGGTAAGAAGACGTTTTTCTTACTCCACCTCTAAATGGTGGAACTCTCTGCCCAATCATCTAAGAACTCAGCCCAATCTTTTGAAGTTTAGGAAGGATTTGAAAACCTGGCTTTTTAGCTCTCTAGTCTAAATCGCCTTTATTTCCTAAGGGTCTTTATCTTTTTTAGGCTCGGTTCCCAGGCTTAGTTACTAACCCCCTTTTTCGCACAGTTTCCTTTTTGGTTCAATTGACACGAACTCTAAGACGTCATACGGTATTCGCGTGCTTTGTAAACTCATTAACATTAATCTGCACAAGACGTGAAACAAATCAGATTTTATCGATTTTTTTTTTACGTTTTCACTTTCAGTCCCTTCTGATCTCAATTGTGGATTGTTTCAAGTAGCCACTAAAAATAAACAAAAGATTAACACTTTGAAGTCCACCCATGCCGTTTTGTAACACAAATATCTGAAATACTACTAAATGCATTTACATCAATCCACAAATAAGCACTGGTAATTCAAATAGATCTGGTATTCGTAAGACGGTGCAGTGGTTATTTATTGGCAAGCACATGCCACAACACTAAAAAGAAGTAAAAAAAAAGAATAAAATGAAAAATGCTACCAAAACTTGTTGCCAAATACTTGCAGTAACAATTTAAATTTAGCAAAAGTTAACCATCACATAAAGTTTATACTTTTTCAGTTTTAGTGCACCTCACAGGAAAATATGATTCTTATTAACGCAACAACATTGTACTATTAGCTTTGAATTACTGTAGCGCGACAAGGCTCACCACGTTGAAATTACGCGAAGAATGACAACATAAGTGTCTTTTCAAGAAACAGGGCTACTCAGACGGGGTAGCGCCTGTGTAACGCGGTGTATGGCTGGTACGAGGGGCCTTGGCTATTACCGGTCACTGGTTGTCCTCATCAAGGGTAAAGATAAGGTGGACGAAGTCCTCGTGCCCTGAAGAAATTGCCACTACAATAGACAGGCAATGAAACATGTCGGCCCAACATAATTTGGTCTGCTAACATGCAGTATGTTTTTAGTTTGAATAAGCCCACGAGTTGTGAATAAAGTGGTTTGCTGTGGGTTTATTTCAATTTTAACTATACGGGGTTGAAGTGTGTGATGCTGTCACATATTTTCACCAAGTTCACTGGTTTTCTGGACACCTTTTTTTTTTTTTTTCTTTTACAAGGTAGCGACCTATGATGATAAACGTGGGCATAACTGGTGATATTTAACCAGCAAGCTCACTACGGTGGTGCGCACGTGAGGTGCTACCTTGTTTTTGCACTTTTTTCACTTTTTCACACATGTTTGTGGTATATACACCTGCTATTGTATGGGGTATATGTTTGGGGAGCCCAGTGACTGTTGACCTTGGGTCTGGTTCTTGTTTTAAAATAAAATACACGGCTACTGTGAGGAGGGACAATTCTCCAAACCCAGCAAAGGGAGATTGTTTAGGAAGAAAATAAACTTCCATTCCCACTCTCAAAGTAAATACAAAGAATCGATGTGGCATCAGATTGGGTCTATTCTGTCATATTGTTTGAATTACTGTAACCTGAAGATGGAGTTTAAACCCAGGAGTGACTACAAAAAATTAAATTGGAAAAAGAATGGAAGGAAAAAACCTTGGCAAAGTACTGGTACCAGCCCTGGTATTAAAGTGCTGTACTTTTTAGAGGGACGTGCACATGTGATCAAGAAAACTTTTGTCTCTTATAGTGCTTAAAATACAATGGCAAAGAAGGATGACACCCTGCCAATTACTGTAGGGGGCGGAAGCGAAATGTGAGTGACATTTGGGGAGACCAATGGATCGTGAGGGCTGATCCATTGATGTATTTTTTTTATTAATGATTTTTTTCTCATTAAATGGAGCTGACGATGAAGCTAAAGCTGTTTGGTCTAATTCCGTTAAAAAGTTTTGCAGTAGCAAAGAGCAAATATTTCTATGGGTCTCAAAATGGAAATCACTGCACTTAGAATCATTCTCAGAAACTTTGCGCTCATTGAGGGTCCAATTATGATTGGTCCATTAACCCAGATGCCATGGGTAACAGGAGTTAGCAGTCACATCAAGATTACAAGCAATGCAGGGGATGACTGGAACACCGCAGCTCGCAAGTTTTTACCTGGAGATTTCACCTGCTGAATGCAAATGGAATGTCTGGGTGACAAAATGCCTGCAAATGTGGAATTACACATGGGGTTCAGTGCCGAACACTGATCTCTGCAAATTAGTCCCAAGTTTTGAGGGGAAACCTTATTATAGCATGCTATGCTCGGATTCTCATGGTATCAGTGGTTCTAAAGTAGGAATACCTATGCAGTGTACCTGCATTACCCATAATCGACCACTAATTCCATGCATGTTGGTTTGAAAAATGTTGCTTGATGGTACTGCAAGAGGAGCAGTTTCTGCAAATGTCCCTGGTCATTGGTCGAGGTGTGAATCCTAGAACCAGCAGTTAGCTCGTGCACCAATATAGCTTTCACTCGTTCTTTTCTTTTATTGATGTATTCTTCTTTGGGGAAATGTTACACAAATATCATTTTAAACAGTATACTCGAAGAAGTAGGATGCTTAATTTTCGATTGGTCATTTCTTGAAAGAGCATTCTGCTTTAAAAAACTTTGCATATGCAAAACTCCTCAAATACACTTTTTTTTAACTAAAATAAAAAACGAGGAGAATGAAAAAGAATTGATAGATTTTAATTTCAGACTGTAAGGTATTTCTGCCCATTTTAAATAGTGCTTCCCTTAAGCGAAACCTTTGTTGATCTATTGTCCTATCCAAATTCTTATTTCTGGAGTTTTTTTGACGAGCTTTGCAACATGCCACTTCATTATCCATTAAGCCCTGGAATAAAGACCAAAGCCCTGTGTTCTCCCTTTCTTGCTCTTACAAAGAACTCCTGGGTGAGCCAAGTGGCACTTTAATGCGGCTTTGCCTCCTAAATCGCGCTTGGCTTTCGGAAAGCAGCTTTTATTAAATGACTCAATACCTTTGCCTGCTACCAGCATCCTTACAAATTATTTCACTGTGCTACACTAGAATCTGAGAAAGCCGCACCATCACCTATGGCTTGTTGTCACGAATTTTCGACAGTAAACTCTGAAAATAGTAAGCCGGGAAGGAGTGTAAGAGGCTCGATGGATCCCGGGCCGATAAACGCTTCCTGGGAACGGCGGTGGCGAAGCAGGATATAGCAACACTCTGGTCCCAGGCCAAATCACCCACTGTGAGGCAATGGAGGCGGGGAGTGGACTGGTGTGGCACCCAGGAGGAGCCCCTCTTCGAGGCCCAGGGTTGCCCCGAACTTTTTGGCAAAGTGTGGGACAAATGGTTCAACTTATTACCCGCTTGAGGGGTTTGCTTGTGTCGAGTACATGTATATCTGTAAGCAAATGACGTACTCATTCCACCTGTGCCTTTCTGTCGGCTTCTCTCGAATGTAATTCATCTCAATAATGTGCTTGATTTGCTACCGATGTATTTTTGTTCTGAAAAAACCAATACATTTGATTATCAAAAAAAAGAGGCTCACCAGACAGCGTCGTGGTGTCCACAACGTAAAAGAAAAGAAGATGAGGAAAATAAATTATGCTGACATAGCAATTATTTCATAATTTTTTCTTTAATGATTCAAGTAAAATCTATATATTTGTAACCATACTAGTATGAATTGTCATGCATTTGCAGCCAGGTCAACCTCTAGCCCCCAAAGCATTTATAAAACCAGCAAAGCACAGTATTAACAAGGGACCACACATATTAATCCCAGTGGAAGATTGATGGAATTACCACCAAATACACAACGGCTTGATTTACCAATGAGGCTTAGACATTTTGATGGGGGCGGATGGAATGTGCTTTCATTCTACTGTGAGCCCCAACACAAGCAGAAGCGAAGTGCATGCTGGGTTCCTGCTTGTACACACAGTGCTTTCTAGAGCCTCAACGAAGGCCGAGGACCTCATTTAGAGTTCCGCAACCGGGCTAGCAAGTGGGTGGGGTGCTTGAGGCACGGGGCTCACGGTTCGATCGCCGGTGGCAGCTCAGTTCAACATCATCTGACTCTAAGCAATAGCTCACTTAATCTCCCCAATGGCCCCAGCGCCTGGCTACCCTTAGGAGTGATAAGTCACGCTTTACAAATCAGGAATTTGTTTCCTGGAGAACAGCCTGCTCACTAGATTTGGAGGTTCAAGCCCACACGTTGACAGGGCAAGAGCATCCTGTGAAATAGTAAAAAGCTGTCCCCATTCAGCAGCCCCCCCACTCCCCCACCGCTGACAAGGTTTACCATGTTATGGTTGCAAAACTGGGACCTTCCTCCAATAACTGGGAATTTGTTTACTCCATATGACTGCTATGTATGGCGGTCCCAGGTTGGAACAAATATGGTGGACCTGGTGTTGGAAGACCCGCCCTAAATAGGAGGGACCTTAAGATATCATGCCTGTTGTCGAATGCTGGGAGCTTGTCTACAGTGCTTCCGACAGTAGTTCTTTGGGTATGTGGGTTCTAGTTTAATGGTTACAAATCGCAGGGGTAGAGACATCACCCAGCTGCCAGAATAGTCTGCCAAATGACCAGCAGTGCTGAGCTGAATGAGCTCATAATGTTGGTTAGTGTCGTATTTTTCCACAGTGCCTGTGCCTGCCTGCACCAACACATCTGAAACTCCAAGGTTGCGAAAGTAGGTGTTATTGTAAATCATGGTCATTTACCTTGGAAAGGAGAGCTGTTGATGTTGCATTCAGTTTCTCTTTTTCTCGACTAAAACAATCAATGAATGAAAGAAAACTGCAAAGAACCAATCAGTCGTATTAAGCAATAGCATAAGTGTATCTAAATCATGACATGTCATATATTGTTCAATGTGGGTTTTGTTTTACCTTTCAGGTTTTGGATCACAGAAGGGTTTACATTTCAAGCGAAACTGTTCCACTTAAAGCTGAGCTTTGCTAAATGGGAACATTTCCTGCCAATTCCTTTGGGCAAATACTACAGCAGGGGAACTTCTTCAGAGAAGCAACTGTGCCCCCTCCTGTTTGACTCGGCTTCGTGCATGGTGCATACGTTCAAAATGGCCTAATGTGCCACCTCTGCAACCAAGCATTATCTCCCAGGAGCAGCTGTTACGCTAGAATCCACTGCATGCAGAACATCCACTAGAAACTACTTCCTGGAAACAGCTTTGCACTTCAAGCTCTACCTCACCCCATTTAGAAGTCCCCATCGTCCCTATACTATTTGACATATGGTACCATAGAGGGACTACTTCATAAACCTGTTTCACTTTAGGCTTGACTTTCCAGGTTGAATCCTCCACCATTCCCACTGGGGAAACTTTACCAGACAGGAAACACTACAGAACAAGCACTGGCAAAGCCAAAAGGTTTCACCTATGTAAGCTCAATGGGCTTTGTCAATTTGTCAATTTTTGTAGGTTACACAGCAAATCTACAGTAAAGCAAAGAAAAAAGAAGAAAAAAAGCATTTGTTCCCGCGCTTTAAACCTCCCCTTACCCCTGGGTGGGCCAGGTCCCCTCAAAATCAATTTGCGGGGGGGGGGGGCATGTGTCCCCCCTCTCTGTGAATCTTAGAGGCCTCGGGGACCTCATCACACAGAGCTGTTTGCAACATAAAGGGGAGGGGGCATGCAGCCCCCCCACCAGAGCCACTGCGGGGCCTTGGGGACCCCATTCACCGAGCCCAGTTAATTTTTAGTGAAAGGGGCATGGGGCCGCTCTCCCCGAGCCATACACTGGCTCTGGGGACCCCACACCCAGAGCATAGTCCAGTAGTGCCCCAGGGACCCCACCCTCTGGGAGACTGTGGTTCTCTGCCTGCTCTCTCCCAGGCACAACTATCCTCCAACCCCTGTGTGAGCAGTGAAAAATGCTACTCCTGCCAGGCTGGGAGCAAACTCATGGAGCTGGCTCCTGCTAGCACCCAGTATGGAGCTGGCTGTGGAGCTGGACGGCAATGTGGGCCCTGTGACTCCCCGCAGCCCTCCTAAGAGATCTGTTACATGGGTTCCCTGGGTGGGTCCTGGGACACCCACCATAAATGCAAAAAAGGGTCCGGCTCCCATCAGGGGATTCGTGAGGGCCCTGGAGCTGCCCCTGCCGCTCCCAACAAAATTGGGTACGTGGGTACACTGGGTGGGTACCGGGTCATAAACCATAATTAAAAAAGTGGCCAGCTCCCGCCAGGGGATCTGGCAGGGACCATGGGAAGAGCCCCAGCGAAAGAGACATTGTGGGTGCCTGGGTGGGCACAGGGGCACCCACCAAAAGAGTATGTGGTCAGATCCCACAAAGTGAGCCAGCTGGAGCCGTGGGGGACATCGGGCCCTCCCGCAGCCCCCTATGTTATTGTGCCTGTGAGTGCCTCAGGTGGCGAACCCCAAAAATCTATATTTTGTTTTTAAATGAATAATAAATGAGCGACAGGAGCCACTAATTTATTATTCACTTCTCTGGAAATGAGCACACCGTAATGCTCTTTGTTAAAGAATACATTTTCTTGCTGGTGGTGCCTCTAGAACGGGCAGGGCACCACTAATCTTTTTATTTTAATGTTGTTTAGGGCTGCTAGGAGTGCAGCAGCCTCATAGCAACATTAAATAAAAAGTAAGTCTCCTGGGTCATTGAATTCATGACCCCAGGATAGCTATATTTTTTAAAGCACTCCGAGCTGGAACAGTTCATCGGCTGGAAGGCAGGGCCCCCTGGTGGTTGGTGCCATGGTTGCACATTGTGGCTAGAAACACAAGTTAACACAATCATTGGTAAATGTGTTAGGTTTCACCTGTGTGAATAATAATAGGCTCTTTTTTATTGTAAGTTGCAGCTAGCTGTACAATATAAGTTACAGAAAGTCTGTTAAAGTGGTATGACTTGTTTATGTACAAAAAGGCAATATATTGTGCTTTTACTAGTGGTATAGTGAGGGCAAGTAATAGCAAAATTCTGAAATATGAAATGAAAGAGGGAAATAATAGTCAGTGTGAGTTTATTGCCTGTATACCAGTGGCTGGATATCCAGACATTACAATTCAAAGAAGACTTTGATAGCAAGGGGCTGCTGATTAGATTTCTAGAAGCACTGTTTGGGTGAGGGGTGGAACTGCAGATTCTGTTGTGGAAGGTGAAAGAGAATATTTAGACGAAGTTTATGACAGAAGTGCAGACACCTCAAACCTCTTTATGCTTCTGTTGTAGGTGCTCTAGTATGGAGACTACCCTACTGTGAGGGACATCACTACACAAAGGGGGTAAGATTTACAAGACCTTTGCACCACCGCTGCATCACTTTTTCTGTTGTACCGGTGGCGCATTTTACTGCTCCATATTTACAAGGACAGGGAAAGCCACCCTGCGTGACTTTTCCTGTTCTTGTAAATATGGCCCCTGTGCGCGCAGCACTTTGCGTGAAAGGGGTGTTTCATGGGTGTTGCTGTGGGTGTTCCCACGCAACACCCATGGAACCAGACACATTTTCAGACTCACGAGGAATCGTAAATCTGGAAATGCGTGTGAATGCTACACCTCCCCAGTGGAGGTGTAGGGTGGCGCAACAAGGAGAACTGTATTCATTTCTCCTCATTTTCTTTTGCTCTTTCTATGTGTGCTGCATTCTGCAGCACACATAGAAAGAGGAAATCACCTCTAATGATTGTTTATGTACAGGAAGGGTTCGCTTCATGCACATAAACAATCATTGAAACAATGAGTTTTTCAACTTCTATGTGTGCTAATGCGGCACACATAGAAGTTGAAAAACTGCATTTCAGATTGTTTTTGTATAGGAAGGAAACCCTTCCTGAACAAAAACAATCTCCTCACGATGCAGGCATCCTTGCACCATGGTGCAAGGCTGCCTGCGCCGGCGCATGGCAGCAGTTTGTGCGCCTGCACAGGGGGAAGCAGAGAGATGCGACATACCGTTGTAAATATGTCGCATCCCTGTGCTTTGAAAGTGACTCAGTGCAGTGCAGCCAAATGGCCTTTAGAAACATTTGTCACAGAGATTATGTCATTAGAATCCATTCCTCACACCCTCTCTGGCCCAACATAGATATTTCAGAATGTGCAGGTTGAAAGCATCCATGGGAAACCAACCACTCTGGTAATATGCCAGATTCTCCCCACAAGAACAGAATGGAACATTGAGCAAACTCTGATCCATTGTGGATAGGCTGCTGTAACTCCAGATCTAAATAACCCTCTCCCTAGTACTGGAGCACTACCATATGCCCCTTCAGAAAGCCAGCGCTGCTACAAAAACTAAACACCAGCAGCAAATACAATACACCCTCTACAATAGTTGTTTAATAGGCAAATAACACAGATGCACCAGGGCCAGGTTCAATATGCAGCAAACATGTAGGGACTTATTTACAAGCCCCTTACACCCCCAGTGCGTCACTTTTGCCAATATTAAAAATGACGCACCTGCGACACAAGGGACTTGTAAATAAGCCCAGTAGAGTGCCTAGTGGAAGGGAACGACCAGAAAACGATATTCACCCGTTTTACTATTTAGGGCCTCAAAAAATGGAGAGGCGCAGGATCACACTATCCATGCATGTTAGTTACTGAGAAGTGCAGATACATACTCACGCAGCATAATTTTCCAGTGATGGTACACTCCCTTATACATTAAAGTACTGGTAGTTAAAACCTGTTCTCCTAAAAGCAGTTTTTGGTTTTATACAAGCAGCTAGACCCTCATTGCTTAAATGCTCATACACCCAACCAAACGTATTTTAAAGGTGCTCATATGCTTAAAGAAAAATGTAAATCAATTGTTAAAGACATCACAATTGTCTGAATGGTGCTCAGGTTGAACGGAGGGTGACAGTAAGGAGTGCGTTTGTGAGGGTTGAAAGAAAATTAAAGGTAATGTGCCATATAAACATCATATATACATAGTAGAAACCTGTCCGGCCTAAATAAGGACAATCGTTACAACCAAAACATAGCAATCTGTAAGCGCTAAAAACAAATCTCGGTTGTTAATGCTTGGTAATGGAAAAACCGAAGTCAACGTTTCGACCTCTTCCCAAAATGAAGGTTGTTGAATCCTTAGCATGGGGTCTTCATCAGGACAGAAAAATAGAGCACCAAATCCAAGCAAGGGATCTCAGGCTTGGTTGAGATTTTGGTGGGCTCCTAAAAGCTCTAGGAATATGGGCAAGGGAGCAATGAGTCACCTTGGCGCAGGCCGTCCAAAGGATTGGTAATTGAAAGTTGTGGAGGCAGATGCAGTTAGTCACCTGACCGTCAAAATACACACAGGAAAATGGATCAGACGATCCTACAATCTCTAGGATCAAAACCTAGTGTGAACTTATGGCGACAAGATCACTCTCCGTTCGCCGTCAGCGTCAAAAAGGACCTTGATTTTGGGAAGAAGTCAAAACGTTGACTTCTGTTCTTCCATTACCAAATGCACTCCTTACTGTCACCCTCCGTTCAACCTGAGCACCATTCAGACAATTGTGATGTCTTTGACAATTGATTCAGATTTTTTTAAGAATAAATTGCATCAATTGCAGACATATGATTATGTCCTTGTGAATGCTTTTATTTAAGGAATTTCCTATTGATATTTGTGACCAACTTCGTATTGTACTGCTATTATTACTCAGGTCCGGTAGCATTACGGCGTACCCCATTGATACTTAACTAAACAAAAATGTAGTCACTTTTATGCCCAAGAGCAGAGGCATCAATTCCAACTATCCCATCACCACTTCAGTCACAGTTCCCGCGACAGGTGCAGCCCTGCCAAGTTTCTCAGGTCCATGCGTGATGTGCTGCTCCAGTCAAGGTGCATTCTTTGGATTCTGGGACTTGTAATCTTGTGTATGTCATGTAAACTCGTGCCTGATCACGCATGGACCTGGCAAACTTACCAGCTATGCATGTGCCCAATATCTACCTCGTAATTCTGTTTAAACATAACATGTGTATTTGTAAAGCACATGTTAACCCAAGGGTATCTTGTCACTGAATAACAGATGTTATTGTTGCCCAACTCAAAGGTACTCATTTTATTGACCTCAGAACGATAAGTGGACCTGCCAGTATTTGAACCTGTGACCAAGGGGTTGAGCGTAGGCCCCAATAGTGGATCCATTAGTCCATTGAGCCACCAAACCCAGCTAAGCCACCAGACCTTACAAACTACTTCACATT
Source organism: Triturus cristatus (assembly GCF_964204655.1). Taxonomy (NCBI): domain Eukaryota; kingdom Metazoa; phylum Chordata; class Amphibia; order Caudata; family Salamandridae; genus Triturus; species Triturus cristatus. The sequence goes on along the minus strand of NC_140591.1, from coordinate 1,236,555,873 downwards.
CTGTAGGAGGGGTGCAGTTTAAATGTGCATTAACAGTGTCCTCAAAAACAGACTGCACAGTACAGACCTCTCAATTCCCCCAGGGACATCCGCCCAAGCTAATCCGATCCAGAGTTTTGCCTTTCATTGTGCTGTGATTTGTAGTCCCTGTTTATCTTCTTATAAAAATCTGAATTACAAGGTGCAGAATGTAAACGTTAAAGAACATTACGAGCCAATAAGACCAAGAAATTGGAATTTTGAGATCCCTGAGAATAGAGCCTCTAAGAAGACAATTGATTGACCTTCCTACACCTAGCACGTGACTGCGTCATGCTACAGCAACTGACCTGTAAAGTATTGCCGCAGTCCTCGATCGCCAACTGGAAGGTGACCGAGTTATCGCTGCTGATGTACTAAATCCTGGCTCTCAATGGCCCCAGCATGCATTATGGGTGTGATTTATAAAGAGGCAACTGCCTCAGCGCACACTTCATGCATACCACAATCGTAGTACACAGTCCGCTGCCTGTGCGTAGCACCAATGCTGCGTGCATTGAAACTATGCGACTACTTAAAGCAGTGGTGCTGGAACAATTTTCAGAGTGGGGGCACTACCCTTAATGTTACATCACTGAAGTCATAGTAATTGTGAAAAATCAAAGCATCACGCAAAAAATAAGTATAGCAAATGAGCAACGTCCATTTAGCATGAGAGTGGTAAGGGTGTAGTATGTAGCTTCTGGTGCATTTTGAAGTACACTGTTGCAAATATATTACTAAAGCATGGTGTGGTAGCACACTCTCATTTGCAGACAGCACATTTTATATTGAATAGGCCTCTACATTTGCACAGACATGCAGTTTGACTCATACAACTATAAAGTGCACATACAATAATTTTCGGAAATCAGGTATTGCAAATATTTACCATTTGCGCGTCACCAAGAAAAGTATCTTGATTTGTTTTGATCCTATGTTTCCTATGTCCTTTTGTACATCACAATTGATACTTACAGGAAAAATGTACCTTATGTGTGATTTCCTAATGGGTCATATATTTTGAAATATTTGTACAGTTTATTTACAGGTATTTAAATGTTGTATGTTAGATTAAAATTGACACCCTTCTGCCTTTCCTTCCAAACTTCCTGTACCCCAGTAAGATTGCCACATAATTCACTTAATAAAATCCTCCAACTCTGAAGTCAGAGAAAGAAAACATCATTCTCCCTGTGGAAAGAATAACTGTACAAGATAGAAACAAAATGTAAAGACCTCTTGCCCATTCACCTTCCGAACACCAGCTCCAGCATTGTTATTTTTGGGGTGCCGCAGCCCTCCTCCCTCCCCTGGCACCCTTACTTCGAGAACCTAGGATTAAAGTGAGAAAGACAGCCCCATCAGAACACAGACTTAACCTGGATACAGAGACCTAGCTACGGCTTACTACTAGCAGCAGCTCTCACCTTCCCTGGAGCAGGGTTCTCGTACGAGTGCCTGGTTTCTAAAACACGAGGGGACATTGCTGCAAGCCCCTTTCGCCACCGGAACATCACTTTTTTGATGCTTCGGTGGCGTAGCACCATTTTCCATATTTACAAAGTGGTGCTAAGCTACTTAATGTGGGGCGTGCAAGGAGTGTTGCTGTGGGCATTCCACTGCAACACCCATTGCTTTTTGACGCTGTCCTAGATTTACAAGGCTGAGGCAGCACTAAAAACAGCGCCATTTTAACGCCATGGATTACCAGGCGTTAGAATGGTGATACAAGGAGAAACCATTAATTTCTCCTAGTTTTTCTGCAGCACACATAGAAAGAGCAAATTGCCATGAAAGATTGTTTATGTTCAGGAGGGTGTCCCTTGCAACATGGTGGCAGGGAACCTGCGCTGGCGCTAGGCAGCTTTTTTTGCTCCAGCGCTAGGTGAAACACAGGAGTGCGCCGTATACTTGTTATTATGGCGCATCCCTGCATTTAAAAAATGTCAGAGCGTGGCGCTGCTGATTTTGGCACAGATCTGCGCTCGACATGTTTTGGGAAATATACCCCGAGGTTTCTAAGTGCATTTTTCCCCCAGAATAACTTTTATATTATTTATATCAGTTTCTAAATAAATACATCCAACCCAAAATTTCACTCTGAAAATATACACCACATGCCAGGATTGAAAGAGAAAGTCTGTTCTTTTGTTTCTCCCAAATCCTCTGTCGTCCAAAATTGCACTTTTCCTCCTGTTTCTCTTTCAAGACTGACATGCAACAGATGGCTGAACCTTCCATATGGTTTTCCCAAATATTCTGCTAAACAGAAAACCACATTTTTGCCCGTTTACCCTTTGTATGGCTCTGCTCACTGCGCTTTAAATCGCTACATGTTGGGTTACATTTTCTGTCAAAAGAAACAAACTCAAAGGCATGGTGCACCTTTCTAGAAACTAAGGGCCACATGTCCGACCAGTTTTAGTGGTCACAAATGGGAAATCAGGCAGTTTGCAACCGCTAAATAGTTCTGTGGCAAGTACAAACCCCATTTTGCGAGTCAGGAACCCATCACCAACTCACAAAATAGGGATTGTGGACGGGGTGTGCCATGGACGTCCCTTCCTAATAGCGACTCGCAGAGCCATGTACGAATGTGTTGCGACCGAAATGCGGTCGAAAAACATTCACATTTTACTCCCAATGGAAAGTTGGTTGTAAACCAGTCGCAAAGCGGCAGGGGTTCACAAAGGACCCCTTCCCCTTTGCGAATGTGAGCGCAAATTGTTTTTTAAGAGCAGGCAGTGGTCCCACGAACCACTGCCTGTTATTAAAAAATGAAGCTTAAACGTTTCATTTTTCTTTATGGAACACACATTTCATTTTCCTTTAAGGAAAATGGGCGACATTTAAAAAAAAACTGGTTTATAGAAAAAGCAGTCACAGACATGGTGGTCTGCTGACCCCAGCAGGCCACCATCCCTGTCAGTGCCAGCCATTCTCACTGGGATGCAAATTGCGATCCCTTGCGACCCATTTGGGAATTGCAAACAGTGTCTCAGACACTTCATTACATTCCATTTTAGGAGTCGTAAAAAATCGCAATTTGCAACTTGCAAAATTGAATGGACGTACATCTGGTCCTAAATACGGATAATGCGACACCAGCTGCGAGCTCAGTGAGGGTTGTGATAAGAACAGCAAAAGACATACACACTGACTCCTTACCAAGTCCACAGCCCCACCTGGGGTGAACAATGACACAAACTCCCATGGATGTGCTTTTAAACTCCCTCTCCCAGGGAGGGGTATGTGAGCTAGCTGAATGTGCCCAAGAACAGTCAGCCGTCTGCGGCGCTCTGGGACTCACCTTCCGAGAAGCAGGCTACAGCCAGCAGCATGCTGTCTCTCAGTGTGCTCTGTTGCTTCTCTCTGCTCCTCCAGTTGCACTCTGGGACTGGCAGTTTTTCTTTTAGCTTTGTAGTTATGAGCTCCACAACTTCAGCATACAAAGGACTGACTGCAGTTACCACACACGTCATGGTGCCATCTGGTAACTATGTCTAAATGAGCAAGAATGTGGAAAGATGTGTAGAGGGGGGCCTGTTTAAAGGATTTTGGGCCATATGTAGGTAGGCTGTGTTTTGCGATTCTCAAATTGCAATTTTTAGGGAATCGCAATTAGAGAATAGCAAAACGCTATGTAGGTAGGATTAGCAATTTTGTTTGCGAATCCCACCTATTCCTTATTTGCGATTCTCTAATTGAGAATCGCAAATAAGGAATACCTTGCCATTCATTCCTATGGGCTAAAAGGCCCATAGGAATGAATAGGAAGACATTCTCAATTTGCGATTCTCAATTAGAGAATCGCAAATTGAGAATGCAATTTCAAGGGTGCAAGGGTGTCTAAAGGACACACCTTTTGCACCCCTGTAATGAGCATGGGTGCACATGTGGCGCACATACATGCCCTAAGGGCATGTATGTGTGCCACATGGCACTTTGAATAATGCAAAAAACTGCATTATTGATAGAAATCGCAAATTACCATCAACCTGAAGTTGGTGGTAATTTGCGATTCCTTAAGCCAAAATAGCACAACTTGGGTGCTTTCTACATTGCATTTAAGGGATCGCTATTTGGGATTCCTTAAATGCATTTGCAAAATAAGGAATCGCAAATTTTGCGATTCCTTATTTTGCATGCAGATTTGCCTTCCTACATCCCACTTAGCAAAATTGCGATCGCAAACGCCGAAATTCGGCGAATTTCGGCGTTTGCGATCGCAATTTTGCTTTCTACATATGGCCCTTTATTACTATTTGGCGTGCAAAATAGAGAATTTGGAATCAACATGATTCACCAGTGAGTGCACAGATTTTCTGAATATCCTTGCAGATTTTGACATTTGCTCCAAAATGTTACACATTTAATGCAAAGTTTGGCTTAATTTTCTGTAGATTTCGATTGCACTTACTCCGGAGTAGTGGTAAAATAATCTGTGGAAGTTAACCTTCGTAAACACCATGGGGCAGATTTACAAGCCCTTGTGACACTTTTTTGCCACCGTTGCGTCACTTTTTGTGACGCAGCGGTGGCGTAAATAATGTACCACATAGTGGCCCATTTACAATGTGACGCATCTAGGGAGATGTGTCACGTTGTAAAACCCTGCGCCACATTATACCCGCGTCAGGTATAATGTATGCAGGGTGGGCGTTCCCATGCAAAAAGCCATGTAGAACTGACACAGTGAAGTTTACAATATTTAACTGTGTCACTCTACGCCTTCACTGCGTCAAAATCCCTGCCCCTGCTAAGTCCAGGCGTAAGGAATGACGCAGGGCTTTTTGAATAGGACTCACCAATCTGTTGTGGTGCAGTGCTGGAGTTACGTCACTTTCATGAGCAACTCCAGCAATGAGTCACTTTTGTGCCAACAGATGCGTCAGAATTTATGATGCATCTGTTAATCCTTGCACCATGGAGCACTCTATTGTAAATACAACGCATCCATGGTGGCGCAAAGACATGTAGTGCTAGTGCAAGGAAACTGACGCATCTATGCAGATGCGTCAATTCCTTGTAAATGAGGCCCCATATATTTCTAAGTGTATTTTTGCCATGTTTAGGCATATTTGGCTGATGTACACGCTGCAATGTTTACGAGTAGTCTAAAAGTATAAAATGTATATCTTCCTGGCTGTTGGTGGTCCACAAGACATGGGGCAGGTGGAACTGCAGCAGAAGCACATGCAATGAAAGTAGGCTGGCCACGAGCCACTGCTTTCACATCGCTGGCTGTGCTGGTCAATGGGTTCGACCACCTGCAGGTACAACCTTCAGTGCCGTGTGATGGGGAGATGCCACACGCACAGGGATACAGCCATGCGCATGCAATCAGACGCATGCGTAGAGAAGGTTGTCTAGAGACTGCTGTTCAAGACCGCCATGACTGCCCTGGGTATTTCCCCGTTATTCAGCGCCAAGATAACATGTTTTTGGCCTTACAAATACATGTTATGTTATGTTATGAAATGCTTATAGGTGACAGGGCTCCAAATGTAGGCACATTGTGACTTGGATTCTGAGCTGAAGTCAGATGTCCCATGCAGGTCTCCATTCCATTATTTGCTGCTTTTCACAAGGAGTCAGAATTCGATTTCTGCCTCAGTAATGTAGATGAGGTGTGCAGATGGTGATTTTTTTTAAAGACTCTTTTCAGTGCAAGGCCTTTGTGCTTTTGTCAGCCCTGGAAAGAGAGCCTTTGTCTCAGTGGAATGCAAAATGCATTGGTGCTGTGATTCAAACAGCTTTTTTGGGGCTTCAAACCCTTAGTGTCGCAGGTGTATGCAGCATAGAATGATGTGCAATTTTGAAACACCAGGGGCACAGTTGTCAGACCTTTCATGGCAGAGCATCACCATGTACAGCTGAACATGCCTCCCTCTATACCTGCCAGTTACTCAGAATAGGATTCTTGACAGGTGGTGTAGTGACCGGCTGGTCACGTTCTAGTCTTTGTAAAATATGTGTTTCCACCAGTCACTCCTTGAGGGTTGGTTTCAATGCTGGAGCAGAGTTTCCTGTTGAAATTTATTGAGTTTTAAGCTCCAGTTTTGTTTATATGTTATGATTAAAATTACTAATTTATAATCACTAATTATTAGTTTTGTTAAAGTCTTAATTAACCAACATTACTAATGAGAGAAAACTACACGTGGGAATGCATATATGTTGCTTAATAATATGTGCAATTTACTTAAATGAGTATCGCAAAAGTGCTATTTGTTTCGAGTTTGCGCTTTAAAAATAACGTGAGCTAATGCTTCTTTGTGTTGCAGACAGCTAGGTAATTACATACACATAAGGGTATTAGTGGGGATTAACACTGTATAATCATTATGATGTGGTAACGATGTTTTGTGTTTCTTTTAATTAAGATGGTCCGTTTTGGCCTAAACAAAGATGGCTGCTATTTACAGCCTGCGCTCGAGTAATTGAGGTGACGAGAGGCCTTGCTGAACATGGTTGAAAGTCACCTGACCACAGCCTCTGTCTGATTTAAAAGTTTCCGTGAGGACAGCAGCTCCGGGCATGCTTCCAATTGCCCTTGGAAAAGAATAAAGCCACAATGAACAATGATAAATCTGCGGTGGCTCTGCTATGGTACCAAGGAAGAGCATTCATAAATGTATCGCTTGCAAACTCGAGTTTCCTTCTTCCGTGTTTTTATTTTTGTGATTTTTCCTGAGCGGAGGTTTTCTAAATGTTACCAAGTGACATCCTTTCCTGCTCGCTCTGCTCAGCGGCTCAACGGATAGTCAGAATTTGTTTGTATTTTCGCTAGTTTTGTTATAAATATACTAGACTAGAGAGGGTCTGTGTCATTGCATTTTGGATTTTTGAGGCCACTTCTTCCTGAACCTATGCTGAGGACGGCAGCTCGAGAGACTTTACTGAGAGACCTGTCCTGACCCATTTAGCTAGAATAGGTAACTATGAGAATAATGATTTTGCTATTGATTGACTTTCATTTGAACTAATTTAGATAAACAACTATTTGTTTGAATTCCAGTGTCGGGTGGTTATTTCTTTGTCATTTATTGAATTCCAGATGTATTTCCTATGTTTAAAATCATGACTCAGGACAGTATCTTTGTGGTCGCATTGACCTCATTTTAGATGCAGATTGGTTTAGGTTTCTCTCCTGTATTCAGTGTGGATAGAGTAATAGTGTGAATTTAGTGTGATGGGCCCTAGCGTATGATGAGTGTATGTGCGTGTGACTGTGGATTTACTCTGTCCGTGGAAGTAGGGAGAATTTATATGCGCCGATCTGCAGCATCAACACTCACCCCATACCCATCCATCACAGGTATCACTGGTCAGTTGGCCCTTCTAGTAAAAGGGGCCAGCTGCACGTGACCTGTGCCAGTTTCAGATACTTTAACAATGTGTCCATGTCATTAATGCAACTGCATGAGGGCCTAGGACCCTGACCCTTACAATGGCGATGAGCGTGCAGCAGCAGTCCTGAAGTTTGGCGATTGGGAGAGTGTAGCCCACGCTTAGGGCATCCCCTGCCAGCAGTTGTAAGTTGTGACTGGTTATCCGATGGGCATGAGGTGAGCCTTGGGTAGATTGCTATACAGCAGGAGAGCAGCATGTCCGTGGTGCCTGCATACTGCTGACCAGCACTGTGAGGGAGAACACTGCCCACCGGTGAGAGGGAGCTCTGCCATGTCTGGCATGTGGGACATCCCCTGCAGGGAGACATGATCGAGCCTTTCCCAGTGTGAGGGAAGTCTATACCAGCATCCTCGATCCCGCGCTGCCCGTTGGCCTTTCCCCCAAGTGAAGAGGACAAAGAGAGGCCATTCCAGGCACCAGGCCCTGAAGAAATATAAACCTTCTCAGGGGTTTCACTGATACACCTGGTCCTTTTAAACCAACAAAGAAGAGATTGGCACAGAAGCTGTAATATAAAAACAATGCATTTATTAAACCTCACATGAGGGAGATTGCGTCACACAGTACCCTCAAGTCACTGTAGGAGGCATTCTAAGGAGTACAGAGAACAGGGGCCTTATATACCAACACAGGGGCTCAAAAGAAGGCGGTACAAGTACACATGAGAAGAGTTACACACATAGATGGTCATACAGAAAATGCACAGTCAACAAGTAGGAGGAGTAATGAGTTGCTGACATCAGTTAGAACAGCCTGACAGTTCTATACTAGGAGCAGGTGCATTCTGGCAGCTACAGGTTCTTCTGAGCATGTGCAAGGCTCTGGAAGAGGGAGAAAGCACATGACTAACTAAAATGGCTACCAAGTACAAAATGGCTTTCAGCTCATGCTAACAGATTCCTGCAATCTTTCACAGCCCGGCTGCACCCATGGGGGACGCAATGCCCACAGAATGAGTGAAGCAGCCGAGGCTCTAAGGGGTGAAGTGAATGTGGCAGCCCTCTGCAGGTGAAGGCTGCCACCCGCCCGCTTTGTGCGCTCCACCACCAGAGACAGCCTGCAGTTACAAGCCATAAAAATGCTGCCAGCACCCGACGCCAGACTGGGTAGGAGCAAAGACACCCAGCGAGTGAAGAGTGCATTGCACGCCCAACTCCCTACTGCACACTGCACAGTGTGGGTAATGAGGTGCTTCAGCTCATTTAAAGCTTCCTGCTGTATGCGCACCAGAGTGCTGTGTCGGCCAAGTGAGGAAACAGAGCTGTCAGCAGCGGAGGACGTCCTGCGAAGTAGGCCTGTTGTCAGTGGCTGTCTCATCACAAGTAAGAGGTGCAGGGCTGGATGCAGGGTCGAGCCAGCATGGTGTGAGGCCCCAGCGTGGCCCGTGAGGATTGAGAGACTGCCGCTGGGGAAGGGAAGGACTCAGACAGCAGGCCAGCTAGGCGGAGGCAGTGGCCTGCCAGTCGAGAGTGGGGAGCAGTGGCAGCACCTCCTAGAGGTCACAGGAGGCCCTGCATCCTGCAGTGAAGAAAAAAAACAAAACAAAAGGAGCAGCGCACAGGGAGACAGACCGCAGCACAGGGACGGCTGCTGCGGCCCACATTTATTAGGGGAAGTGCACCTGCATTATAGTAACGATGGTGTCTGCAGCAGTGGGGTGAGAACGTGGATTGACCCGCGCTGTTTCCATAGTGAGTGTCACCCCCTGCAGCTACTTGGACAGAGCCAGTCAGAAAAGGCAGCAAGGTAAATGGCACAGCTGCTGAGTGCAAGCGGCAGCCATGCATGCAATACCCTTCTCTCCTCGATCCCGTGCCTGCAAAGAGGGCAGCTGTCACGAGTGGGCTGCTGAAGGAGCCTCAAGGAGAAAAGTAGATGGGCTTATGGAGATGACTGCGGTGACACCTAATGGCCATGGGTGGTTACTGCAGCCATCAAGGACATCTTATACAGCAATATAGCCCTCACAGCGAGTAGAAGGCTGGCTGGACCCCAGGTACAGCAGTGGCAGCACCCAGGGACATTAACTGGTAAGGGGTGAGAGACTATGTGCCCCCACTGCAGAGAAGCCCAAGTAGCTTAAGGCTGCCCCAGTAGAGAACATTCAGTCCCCCAGGGGTAGACTTCAGTGTAAGCCAGTAATGCGCAGTAGCAAGTGCCTTAGGAAGGGATGAGGAGAGAAGTTGTTCCCGAAGAGAAAGGACCGGGCGCGTAAGGCGCAGTGGACACCACCTATGAAGAGAAAGATTGAGACCGTAGGATCAGAGGTGCGCAGAGGGCAGCATCTGAAGATCGGACAGTAGAGTCAGGAGCCCGGGGGTGAGAGAGCCCTGCAATGAAGATGAACTATGTCATCACAAGGTGTGACAGACCCTGCAAAGCCTGCCTGAGTGGAGGCAGGAGAGGAGCGAACGTTATGATGGCGTAGCATCTAGATGGAAGGAGTGCGTCCTCGAGTGAAGACAAAGAGGCAAAGGAGGAAAGGTATCCCTCCAATAAGTTGAGTGGAGCACCAAGCAGATCCCTCAGTGAAGGGACCTATGAGAGGTCTATGAACGAGAAGACCAGTGAGAGGTCCATGATGAGAAGACCTGTGAGAGGTCCACAAAGAAGGAAGCCCTGTGAGAGGTACATGACGAGAAGATCTGCGAGAGGTCCATGAAGAAGGAAGTCCTGTGAGAGGTCAACGAGAAGAGTTGAGCCCAACAGAGAGGATATGACCAGGGGGCTTCTGTGAAAAGAAGATCACAGCATGAGGCCTGTTCAGGAGAGAGAGGAGAAGAGAGTCAGTCCTAGGAGTAGGACGTGACCAGGAAGGTCCAAGTGAAGTGCACATCACATGGAGAGTCCTGGTCAAAAGGAAGAAGAGAAGAAGCGAAGGAAAGAAGATGGGAAGGGAGAAGAACAGTATGGCACGAGGCCACAGCACTAAAGTGCGAAGAAGAGGAAGGTGTACAGTAAACACCTGTCACACCGCAAATTATAGACTGATAACTGTGAGTGTCATCATTATCAAGTGCTTCACTGAAAAGATCAAAGGAGCACTGGACATCTAGAGTGGAGCCCTGTGCCTATGAAACACCCAGAGGTCAATGAGACATCTTTGGTGCCATGGGAGGCTGGTCGGCCAGGATCCATCTGCATGCCCCGGTGAACCTGACGCCTGCTGGTGAGAGCACTCTCAACCATTGGACCATCCACCCTTGGGACTGCATGTGAGGCTTGGACATGGCCCTATTAGTAATTCATCAGTGACCCCTTGGCATGGCTGTGACAATCCAGGGGCAAGGGCCTCAAGGGATTCCCATGAGAGGGGAGTCCCGTCAAGCGCAATGTGTCTGCAGCCACTCCACAACAGGTATCAGGAAGCACAGAAAGTGAGTATGGAGACTGGAACACCCCAAAGACTATCCTGTAGATGCCTGTGCACCAGAGTCTGGATGGCAAGAGTACGCCGACCCTGAAACAACCACCCTTGAGGCACAGTGAGTGACTTGGAGGTGGTGCTGTTGGTGATTCCTCCGTGGCCCTATGGTGTGGTATGGGAGGGATACTGCGCAGATCACACAGTCCCGTGGAAGTCCGATGAAAAGGGCCTCAGGGGATTTCCGTGAGCGGGGAATCCTGGCAAGAGTGAGAAGCCTGAAGTTGCTCCACCATCAGGCAGCTGGGAGCACTGCAGCATCCACAGAACACTTTTCAACAGTAGCATTGACATCATTTTTCTTTGGAGGCTTGTTATCCATGGAGCCAGGGAGCCTTTGAAGACATTTCAGCAGCAGACTCCATTATTGCTCCAAATGCACCCTCACAGGACCAACACTGCCCAGGTGGACTGTGAGAACTTGGACGGGTGAGTGAGAAAACCAGACTTCATCCACACTGCCATTCGTGACCAGAGTAGTTTGGTTAAACTATGGAGGAGTGCCATGATGCCTGGTGCTCCCAGCTGCACCTGTCCACTCATCCTGTCCTGCATGCAACCTGAATAGACTCAGTGGAGTTTTGTTTTGCATTTTGTTCTCTTCCACATGTTGGACTTGTCCCATTTTCAATAAAGTTTGGGAGGGATGTAGTGACTGGTTGGTCATGTTCTAGTCTTTGTAAAATATGTGTTTCCATCAGCCAGTCTTCAAAAGCTGGCTTCAACACTCACCCCACACCCATCCACCCATCACAGGTGACCCTGCTAATAAAAGGGGGTGGGCGCATGTGACCTTAGCCAGTTCTAGATACTTTAACCAATTGTCTGTGTCATTAATGCAACTGCATGAGGACCTAGGGCCCTGATCCTTACAGGTGGTAATGATTTTAAAAATGCATAATTGTGTGCCATAATTACCTACAATTGTGCAGTATTGAAACCCACACAAGGGTTTGCGAGTGTGTGGATCAAAAAGTGGTTTGCATGAGAGTTGGTGAATGGCCACAAACCTGGGATTTTTTGGGGCATTTACACTCTTCTTGCCAGCAGTTTTTCACCATGGAAACAGTCAGAGATTTACCCAGCAATGTCCGGAGTGACTGACGTTCCAGGGTGGGAAAGTCAAAGGACCACCCCTTCCCAAACCGCCTGATGGAATCTCTCCACAGGGAAAAACAAAGAGACAAAAATGCATATCTGCACAGCAGTTTACCTTTTCACAGTGGTGATTTGTAGAGGGTGAAAACAGTGCAGTAGGGAAAAAGCAACCTGGGGAAATATCATATGAAAAGCCCTGTAGTACACCTGGAAAGCTGCGACTTGAACAGCTTTCTAGGTGAACTGCTTAAAATGTATGTGAATTCCTATGACTTGTAAACCGACATCTGTATGTGGGAGTATGTGTACGGATGTAGATATAGGAGTATTCTTTGTGGATAGGCCATTAGTCATTGAAAAACATCTTTGGTTGATCACCTTAATTTTCTTCTGTTTCAGCTATTGCAGTATTGTGATGTCTTTATATCTTGCTGCGGTCCATCTAAAGATCACTAGAGGTCGGACTATGAAACAAGCCAATGCATTCAGTTGCATTATCAAATTCAGCCCATGCATTCAAAAGGCTGTTTTATGGGAATTCACTTACACTGGCATACCAAAAGTCCATCTAGCCCTCCCTTAGAGTTGTGCTGGATCGTCTCTGGGCGCAAGACATTTCACTACATAGCTACTGTTCTTAACACACTACAATGCTTCCCATGGAAGCAAGAGATTAATTTTAGATGGCCTGCATCACTCACAGGGTACTACACATCTATACCCTCCTGTTTGGCTAAGAAACTGAAAACCTCTGGTGGTCAGCCTTCTCCTTGAGCCTCCTCAATCCAAACAAGCATTGACACAGCCAATAGAACTCGCCTTTGGGACCTTATAAGTGTTTAGCCATGCAACAGTTTATGTTGTTGCACCAAGGATATTGTGCTGCATAACTAAATACTTATAAGGTCCCAAAAGTGAGACCTATTGGGTATGCCACTGCTTGTTCTGCTTTTGAGGGCAGTATCTGCCTCGCTGGGACCTTCTGCCATCCTCACCAAGGTCAGGAGATGCTTTTTTCAGTGTGCTGGCTTTGGTACCTGGTATTGCAATTACCACCTCAACAAAACATTTTAGTTGCTTCTGGTCAATTCAATTACCTTAATCCTTGAATCCTCTGAGGATTAGTGAATCTTGCATAGGACAAAAAGAAAACATGCTTCCTCTTTTAATTGTATCCTTGAAGTATTGCATGTTTTGTGGATCGAGATTCACAAATTAACAGTCCAGATAACCCCAACCATAACTTTTTGAAGTGAGCAGCATGGCAACTTTTTGAAGTGAGCCTGGCAACTTTTTGTAACACAAATATCTGCAAAACTAATGAATAGTTTTACATTAAACCAAGCAAAGGCACTCTTTTTAGTAAAGCTCTAATGTCATGATAAGTTTGTGGTAACCTTCTTGAGAATTTCTTTACTGATGTGAAAAGCAAAGATTTGTATGTAATTTACAATGTAAAACAGCTTATTTGACCTCCGCTTTATAAAACCATCTTAATGAACCTACATGAAAATGTACACACCAATACTTAGCCACTTGAACTATTTTAGTCACAAGTCTCATGCAAGTTGGTCAAACAGTGCCAAAGTTATAAGCAAACTAAAAACATGCCACCTCAATTGACCCTGAGTCATAAGAACTTCATAGCCACTATTGCCGACTGTGATATCGTAAGCCATAAGGCTGAAAGTCAGGAGGTTTGCGCATGTCCCTAGAATATAAAGATGGCAATATCTGACCATACTACACATGGAACTTGTTATTACATTTATTTGTAGTAGTTAACACAGTGTTTTATCAAACAAAGAACAGTAATTGAAAAAAATAAAACACTGATATCTATTGTTTGGTTGTTTGCATTAAATAAAGGCTGCTTAATTATACAGTTAAAATGTACGATTTTAAAGAGATATATCCTTTGCATTGTTAAAACCACATTTTATATATAGAAATTAGAAATTGTTGAAGTTGGTCTCTTAAATGCACAGTTTACAATTGTCACTGATTGGAATTAAAATGACATCATTGATGACAATTGTAATTGCCTCTGTTATAATAAAGCTAATGTAATGAGCACCGCATTAGGTGTGTGCTTTGTTTGCATCCTGTTCCTTTATATGGCCTTTGATTTTTATTTTAAGAACACGTGAACCATGTCCTACGTTCTGTACTAGGGGCGCAAGAGAAAATTAAACCCCATTAATTTTGGTTTTTGTTAAATAGCTTTCTTTAAAACAAATACATAAGAAACAGACAGCATGACATAAACTATATATGCAATGCCCAAAGTATTATTACCATTAAATTAGGGGAAGAGCATTGTGAAGTCATCATTACTCATTAACCGACAATAGGTATAGCCTTATGTATTGATGCCACAATATATAACACTTTGCTAGAACGGCTCTGCGAGCCAAAATAACACAAATAATTTTTAAAAATGCAATACTTAACTTATTCAATTGTTTCGGGGATGTATAATAACCAGGAATGCGCAGGAATGCGCATGTAGTTCTTTTATTGTGTGTGTTTGATTCTACACACATTTTTGTACACGGAGTAGGTCCTCTTTTTACAAATGCTTTGCCACGATCAGGTTAGATTATTACCCAGTTAGGTGGAAACTACAAATGCCTATATTGTCGCGGGCACAAGAAAGAACCCTGGTTTTGAAGGGTGGCTGGGAAAGAAACTGGAGTGGATGATTTCTTAGGCAATAATTAAAAGAGCAGCTTGCCTTGGGAATCCTGAGGTGCCATGTTGACACGTTTTATTCCGTGTCATTCTGTTAGGTTAATGCATTATGCCGCAGCTGCCCAAAAGAATGCCGGAATCTGGATTATTTACGACAGCTGTTGTTCTCTTCACATGCAAACTGCCCACTGACAACATCTGCCACCCAGAGCACACTGTTCACACGCCCCGCCCCGCTCTGCGCACACATGGGCCTTTTCTCGCCAGCCATTCAGATAGCATGTCCTGGCCCAGCACTTGGCAACAGACAGCAGGGGTAAACATTGCAAAAAACACAATCTGAATTACTTTTTTCAAGAAGGCAGTAAATATATATGTCAAGGTCTGTCATTAGAATAAAATCGCCGATGCCACTCGCAATATACATTTATATCCATCGATTGACGAAATTTTACAAAAAATATCCTGCGTGACTGTGCAAATTACTTCGAAAAAACAACAGAAAAATGTCTCAAATGCTATCTCAGATATCAACAAGCATTGGCCGGGGGTGGGGGAGGAGGCGGAGAAGCAAAAGAAAACAAGCCCGGGAGTTGTGTGTGCGTGCACGCGCAAAAAAAAAACACACGAGTGGTGCGTGCGAAAGAAGGGGAGCGTGAACGCAAGCGCTAGGTCGTGTGGCAGCACTTTTAAAAGCCCTATCTAAATGTCTCGCAGACAGCGCATGCGCCGGCTCAGGCGAGACCTAAAAAAGAGCATTGTATAAAGCAGTCTTTCTCTGGCAGTGCCAAAAGAATTTTAAATTCACTTTCACCAGCTCTACCTACCACCACCAAATGCCATGCAACTGTTAAAAAGGAACTAAAAATCCTCCTATTCCAAAGAAACTGTGATTGAGACTAAGAAAATGATCTACTCTTTTGATGTCAAAGCCCTATCGCCCTATCGCCTTACCCCAAATAGGCCCCATGCAATAACTCTGCAGCTTGCGGTCCCAACTTGCCTCCCTGCCTTCTGAATGTTTCCATCCTATTTAATTTTGTCTTTGATGATGTTCATGATTTCGCCTTTTGAATCTGATGCCTATTTTTTCTACTGTTGCCTATATCTTGTTGGTTACCCTCTTGCCTCCATTACTGGCTTTGTTTGTGTTGGACTTGGCCCTTCTGGCAGGTTCACCCCCGAGACTTTTTGCTTTTTATTGGTGACTTGGTGTAGTGCTTTTTGGTTTCTGCGCACTTTACCGCTGTGTCCCAGGGTAAAGTGCGTGCGTGTTGTGAGGTTGGCCTGCCCTCCCATAGGAATGCATGGGGGAATGTATGTGTCCTGGTAGTTCCTGATGCGTGGGGTGTGCAGGCCCGAGTTTGGTATGTGCGGACTCGTGTGATTGAATGCTGCGCGATGATGTGTGCGGCGTGCATGTACCTAGTGTGGAAGTGCCACTTCTAGAAGTGGGCACTTCGGTGTGCAGTATGAAATGTGTGGCTTGTCTGGCGATTGGCTGGTAGAGGTCATGTGACGGACTAGGGAAATCCCCAGAGTCAGGAGGAGTCACCCAGTGGTGAATGGGGAGTTTAGCATACTGATGGCTGGGGAGGAGTACACCTGGGTCCTGAATAGGACAGGGCTTTCCCCACACAATGCTGGCTCCGGCCCCTGTGGTGCGTCTAATGACCCTAGCCCTGCCAGTGAATAGGGAGAGGGGCTGAGCAAAACAAAGTGCTCAGGAACCTGTTGTAACTGGTTCGCCCCTTCCCTGCACCTTCAGACAAAGACTTTTACTGTATAAAAAGGGGCTGTGTCCCCTTACAATTTGTTCTCTTGCAGGATCCACTTGAGGGGGGGCCTGCTGCTGCTGGGCGCCAGGAGAGACCGCCACTGGGGACTGCCTCCCTGCTGGAGGGCCCTGTGAGCTGGCTCTGGGCCCAGTCTTTGCCCCCCTGCTCTTTGAATACTTTGGCTGGACTTGCTTTCTTGCCCAAGGGCCTGGAAGCGCTTTTTACATATAGCGCTAGGCGCGCTCCATTTGTGGCCCCAGCAGCGCTGAGCTGCGATCCCTGCCAGGGGAACCCCGACGTAGGGATTCCCCCGCTTGCCGATTTGAAGCGGGTGCCCACCCCGCATTGCCGTGGTCGTTGGCGGGTGGCCACCCCGCTTATTGGTTTATTACGTTGGCGGGTGCCCACCCGCATATTCGTTTTGCTTGCGAGGGAGCCTACCCCTCTGACGGCCGAGGATCACCGCTGCAGCCCGGACTGGAAGTCAGGCGGGCCGGGGGCGGCCCTCCGGGACAACCGGAACTGAGAATAGGAGGGCGGGAGCCTACCCCGCCTCCTACGAAGTGTCGCGGCTGCTCAGGGCCCCGGAGCAGGTAGGAGCCTACCCTGTGCCCCGGGGCGCTCGGCCCAAGAGAGGAGTGCGGGAGGAGCTGGTGCGTAGGGGGCGCGAGGCACATTGTCGGTGCCTGCCCCTCCACGTTAAGAGGAAGCCTTCCCCCCCCCCTGGAGCGGAGAGAGAAGACGACGCGGGAGTCCCCAGAGGCAGCCCGGTAAGTGCAAAGGGCTGGGGGACTCCGCGCATGTGTTGAGGGGGCATTGTCTGGTGCGCAGAGCCCCGTGGCTCCAACGTGGGGGACATTGTAGTTTCTGGGCGCGTGGCGCTCCAACGTGGGGGATATTGTTCTTGGTTTCTGAGCGCGAGACGCTCCAACGTGCTGACAGTGGTTCCGAGCCCACGAGGCTCCAACGAGGCCAGCAGTGGTTGCGCAGAGCGCTCGGAGCGCTCCAACGACGGGGCAAATATTTGTTCAGAGCCACGAAGGCTCTAGGGGGTATTCTTGTGGCAGAGCCCAGGAGAGGCTCCACGAGAGCAGCAGATTTGTCTTGAGGGGCACAGTGGTGCCCACGCTCATTCCTACAGCTGCTCAGCACTTAGTAGGCAGCTGCCACGTTTAGGTTGGGGGTCTTTACGCTTTTGGCTTGCGCAGCTGGCGCAGCTTGACTGGGACAGAGCGTCCTAGCACAGACAAGGCCAGTTGGCCTAGGGACTGCCACAGGTGGTGGCTCATGTGAGTTCCTCGCTAATGTTCCTAACCTGCACCTCTGAATGTGTTTTTAAGCATCATGTGCCATTGCTTTACACCTCTGAATGTCTTTTGATGCGTCATGTGCCTTGCTTTACACCGCTGAATGTATTTTATGCATCATGTGTTTTCCTTCCCTACACCTCTGAATGTGATGCATCATGTGAAACGTTCTATTACCCCTACAGGTATTGTGATACTTAGGTGGTTGTTTGTGGTCTCCTAGTACAGGTGGTGCTAGTGAGGTTCTAGTTCCCTGCGTGACATTCTCCTAAGGTGGTTAGGGTTGCGTAGGTGGTACTTACCGGATACCAGTAAGTACTGGTTGTGTGCTATATATGTTTTTGTACTACAATTTTATTCCTATGTTCTAAGTGTTATTTCTAAAAAGTGCTAATTCCCGACAGTGGTCCATGTGGCCCTGTCCCCTGTACATATAATCCCTTGTAAATTCTGCCCGTGCCTGTTGGCACATTGTGAAGTGTGTGTTTTTATCTAATGTGTTTTATAATACAAAGGTTATTTTTATAGAATACCTTGTGTGGAGTTTCCTTTGTGGTGGGCCTTGGGTGTTGTTGCTGGGTGCGCGCGCAAACGCTTTACACATCGCCTCAGAGATAAGCCTGACTGCTCGTGCCAAGCTACCAAGGGGGTGAGCAGGGGTTATCTTTGGCGTGTAACTTCCTTGCCCTGACTAGAGTGGTGGTTTCTGCCTGGCTTTGGCGCAAGCCCTAGCCAACCAGAAATCCCCAGTTCTAACATTGGTGGCAGCGGTGGGATTTGGACTTGCGTTTGCGCTGTACCGCAGCAGCGACTGGCTACACCACAAAACTCTGCATTTAGATAATCACATTTTGGGGATTATTGTTTTTGAGTTCCAGTATTTCTTCTCCTAAAGGTGTCCTTTGTGAATTATGTACTCCTGGGTTAGCTCAGACACTCAGGTTCCTTGTGTTAAACTCTTCTCGAGAACGTCCGCCAAAATGGAGCCTGCTTTTAATTTCTGTGGTCTGTTTAGATACAGTAGGTTGGAGTTGGTAAGGTTCTGTGAAGAGAGAGACATAGAGGTGGGTGAGTCAGATACCCAGTCCAAACTGAGGGACAACCTGATCCTATGGCAAAAGGATGAGTGGGAGCGAGAGCGCAGTGAGGAAGATAGGGCCCGGGCCGCACGCCAAGAGGGTGGTGGGTCTGTGGGGAGCCCTGAAGATTCAGAAGAGGAGGAAGGTTACCTGACAGGGACGCCAGTAGACAGTGAAGACCCCATAGATAGGGAGTCCCTTGCTGGGTCCAGTGTCGGGAGCAGCACCCCATCCCTTTCCCTGTCCCCAGAGGAGTGGATAGATAGGAGGGAAGAGAGGGAGCATCAGCTGGCCATGGAGAAGCTCAGGTTAGAGCATGCCAGGGCAATGGCGCAGCTGTGGGTGGAGGAGAAAAAGATTGAGACCGAGAGGGTCTTAGCTCAGAAACAGATGGCGGAGGCTGAGAGGGCCCTCGCCAGGGAGAGATTAGCTCTGGAGGGTAAGTTGTCCCCAGAGCGCAGTGGTAGTTTTCTGGATTCACCAGGTTGGGTGGAGTCCAGTGGTGGCAGCGATAGAGAGGCCAGTGCAGAGAGTTCCATTCCCAGTTCCCCCAGTCTGGTACCTGTTTCCCAAGAAGAGGAGTATAGGTTGAAGTTCAGGGGCAGTAGGAAGCTGCCTCACCAGGATTGGGGGGATTTTGTGGATGAATGTGATGATGCACTGTGCGAGTGGGAGTGGGTTAACAGGAAACGTGATTGTAGGAATCTGTTTAATCTGGTTCTCAAAGAGCAGGTGCTCAGGAGTTGTTGTCCCGAGTTGCGCCAACACCTGTTGGAGTGTGGGTTTGCTAGTCCAGGGGACCTTGCAAAAGAAGCGGACCGTTGGGAAAGGGCCCAAGGTTCTGATGAGGTATGGGAGAGTGCTTCCAACAGCAGTGGCTCAGGGATCTTCCCGTCCTGGATGGGGGTAGAGGTTCCGAGTAGCCCAGCTAGGTCCCAGAGTAGTGAGAGGGGTGTAGAGGCTCACGGCCTATCTCAGTGGAGTAGGAGTGAGCGGGTGACTTTGAGTCCCCAGAGGCCCGAAACACAGTCTCAGAACCTGGATGGTTTCTTCAGGGAACACCAGGTTGGGGGCCTAGGCTGTCCTGTTAGGCCACTTGAGGAGGATCGCCCAGTGTATGGAGAACCTGGAGTCTCTGTAAGTAGAGCTCCAGTGGTTCTGGTGTCAGGCAGTACCGCTCCAGTAGGGAGGGTACAGAAGTCCAGCGAGAGGAGTGGCATGGGGCTGTGTTCCCCGGTGGAGGAGCCATTGGGTCAGGGACCAGCCGGGAGGGCTGGGTCTCCTAGAGGTGACCATGGCGACTACACGTCTGTCCTGGGGGATCTTCGCGCACTGTCAGGTGGACAGGGGGCGGGAGATCTGCGCCAGGCAGACTGTCATGCAACATATGAGGCATATGTTACTCTTGGGGGGATACTGTGTGAGCCCCAGAAGTCCTGCAGTGCCAGGCAAGTACTCCACCAAAGGTTCTAGACCAGAGGTTGGGAGGCCAGGTTCAGGGTCAGCCTGACCTGAAGGGTAGGACGACTGTAACCAGTGTCCTGACCGGTTCTTCTTCCAGAGGTACCGCCCCAGTTGGTAGGGAACAGGACTCTGGAAGGGGGTGCAGAGGGTGGGAGAGCCCACCTCTGACCCCGGTGCAACCTGAGGGGTTAAACCCTAGGTTGGAAGACCAGTTCTCAGGGAGAGGTCCTGAGCTGGTGGGAAAGTTGATTTCTGAGGGTGCCTCTCAGAGGAGGAGAGGACGGAACCCTAGAAGAAGAGGTAGGGGGAGGAGAGCCTCACCCGTGACTGTTGGTCAGCTTGAGGGTACGGACCCTGGGCTGGAAGATCAGTGGATGTTTAGAACAGCCCTGATGAGGGGAAGAGTGGAAAATGGTCACTATGTGCCAGGGGTTACTACCCCCCATTCTGTGGTTAGGCAAGGACCAGTGGCGCCTAGATGGCCTAGGGCCTGGTCCTGGCCGCGGACAGCTGAGGAGTACCAGTGGGGTAGCCCAGTTGGTCAGCCGGGTTTTTCCAGAGGGAACCACGTGGGTTCAGAGTGGCGTAAAACCGGAGAGTGTCCCTACCGTTGCGGGCCTGCGTCCGTGTTTTATCGCCCAAAGCAGGGAAGACCATCACAGTGGTGATTGGTCTGCCCTGCGTTTTGGCTGGAAGGGGGTTGTGTTGGACTTGGCCCTTCTGGCAGGTTCACCCCCGAGACTTTTTGCTTTTTATTGGTGACTTGGTGTAGTGCTTTTTGGTTTCTGCGCACTTTACCGCTGTGTCCCAGGGTAAAGTGCGTGCGTGTTGTGAGGTTGGCCTGCCCTCCCATAGGAATGCATGGGGGAATGTATGTGTCCTGGTAGTTCCTGATGCGTGGGGTGTGCAGGCCCGAGTTTGGTATGTGCGGACTCGTGTGATTGAATGCTGCGCGATGATGTGTACGGCGTGCATGTACCTAGTGTGGAAGTGCCACTTCTAGAAGTGCGTGAGTAACTGGAGCAAAATGCTCTAGACAGGGACTGCACTACCGTTGGACACTCAAAAATGAGTATGTAACAAGTTAAGCAAAGTTTATCATCTACTTAGAATAACAGAAAATTGTAATCATCATCAAAATCAATGTTTATATCTGAACCATCATAAGACATTCACGAATATGAAAGACGAATCGAAACTTCTTCATGTTGAAGTGTTGTTTAATCACACTCCTTTCGTGATGAAAAAATTCGTAATACAAAGTGTTATAACAAATGAAGCATAGCTTGATTTTCCCAATGCATTTCGGGCGTAGTGTTCGCCCTTCTTCAGGGGATATCTATAAGTGAAACATCAAACAATTACATTCAATGGTCTAAATTGAGCTAATAACAAAGTAGAAGATAGGAAGGCTTTACGGCGTCACACAGTGATTCAGGCAAGATCAAAGGTTAAAACAACTGAAATTGAACAATTGAATTGAAACATGAAAGCACGTCACCAAGAATTCTGAGAAAACACTGTTGCGCGTCTGAGGAGGAAAAAGGGTGGTCCAGAGCATGAGAGCAAAAAAAAAGGAAAGAAAAATCACCGTGTGCAGAAGATCAAAGATCATCGTGTGCAATAGGTTGGACCCAGGGCATATCTAGATGGTTGAGACAATAATACCTGAGAAAGCTAGCAAGGCTGGTTTCTGCTTAAGAATAAAAACGATAGAATGAGGTTACCTGCAGAAATACAAAGAATGGTACGTGTCCCGTAAGGTGTTGGAAAAGACTCTAAGGAGCAATGTAGGTGCTCCGACTATGTTCGGGCGTGCAAGGAGAAACATGCTAAAAAAACTCACCGAGCGTTCGCAGAACGCTGAGGATCACTTTACTGGAGAACAACAGTTAAATGTGTGGTACACAAGCAGGAGGGCGAGGCAGTGTGGTGAGGAGGTGAAAACCTGCGGGAAATATGTGAATACAGAGAATTAGAGGATGTGTAGTGCGTACGGATAGACCTGGCGATTGGAACATGTAAAGCAGGGTACCTGAGAAAGTCCTCTCTGTCTCCGCGCTCTGAGTCCGAAAGTTGTGTGAGGTGCTGAATCGAGCTCCCGCCCAAAAATATCGGCGGTGTCCGGGTCGCGTTTACGTGGGGAGGTCTCAATGATAAGAAATGAAAGACGGACTCGCAAAGAATGTTAGGTGTGACCGGAGATGGCCATCTTGTGTTGGGAAATGAGCTCTATCGAACAGAATGAAGTAATGAGCAAATCGAGAGGTGCACGAAAGAAATCGTGAGTAAGTGACAGAGTGAAAGGACCAGCTTGTACGGTCTGAACACCGGTAGTGCTCCAAAAGTGAATCACACCTATATTGCGAAATAACAGAATGCAAAAAACTGAATACAAAAAACTTTATGTCGTTCATGTCAAATGAACAGTATTCTGCCTATTTACATTCTAATAAGTGGTAATAGTCACCAAATGACGTCCTGCCTATTTACAATCTTTGTTGGATAAACGTTCAGACATCATGTCTATAACAATAAGGTGAGGGCGTAAAACAAATACAACACGCTGCTGGTATAAGTGCTTTAAAGGAAGAAGAAAAATATGACTTTAGAGATTCACAAGTGTAATGTATACGAAACTGCTACTAAACCTTGACCTCTTTAGGCTCAATGGAAAAGTGTTGTCCTGACAATTACCACGATGTGAGTGTGAATACTGGTGAATACAAGTGGAAGGTGGTGCATGATGAGACCAATCTGTCTTGTGGTATGGTGGGAGTGACATGGGACATAAAACTGTTGACAAGAGCAATATTTACAAATTAAGTAAAGAAATAAACTAAAGTCAGGCATAAATCAGGATTAAAGCTCTGGTGCTCTGTAGGACGACCCTAACCCCCTTCTATTCTATGTTAAGAGGGAGAGTGGGAATTACAAGAAACATGCAAACTCAATTTTGTCATTGAGGCCCTTGGGACTTAAGGTATTGAGATACCGAATCCAGAATGATTCCCTTTGAACAATGAATTTGCTCATGTCACGATCATTATGGGATTTGATGACTTCAATCACACTGAATTTAAGTTGAGCAATCGTGTGGTGTGAATCACACCAATGACTGGCAAGTGGTGAAGATGTAGATCTAGTGCGAATGCGACTTTTATGTTCCGTGATGCGGGTACGTAAATATCTCTCAGTTTTGCCTACATAATATAGGCCACAGGGACACCGGATAATGTATATAACATTTGAGGTGTTACAATTGGCAGTGAAATGAAATTTAACCGGCTTACCCGACCAGGGGTGAGCCATAGATGCGCCTGTAATAACATTATTACAGTGGGAACAGTTGTAGCATTTAGTCATACCCTTGGGTGCCAAATCAGTGGTGGGTTCTCGTCTCTTGAGGAGTTCCTTCAAGTTATTGGAGCGTTTGTACGCAAAAATCGGTGGGTTTTTAAACAGATTCCCAAAATCTGGTTCAGTCTGTAGTAGATCCCATCTATTGAGGATGGTTTTTTTGATAGCAGGAGAGAGGGTCGAGAATTTAGATACATAAACTTCCCTTGTTTGAACTGGTTTTATGTGTTTATCAAGTAGTGTTGACCTAGATACCTGATTAAGACGTTCAACCGAAGATTCAATGAGTTTTTTGGGGTAGCCACGTGCCAAGAACTGAGCTTTGGTATCTTCAAGGGTGGTATGCAGTTGTGAGGTGTCAGAAGTGATGCGTTTAATTCTCAGGAATTGAGAATAGGGAAGATGTCTTTTCAGGGATTGTGGGTGGAAGCTATCATAAAGAAGCATGTTGTTACGGTCTGTGGATTTTTTAAACAGAGAAGTGACGATGTTATTGGACGATAGTTCAATATGTACATCAAGGTACGAGATCGAGTGTTTGTCCAATGTATGTGTGAACTGAATTCTGGGATTGAAATCATTGAGCGCTGAGAGTTTCGATTCCAAAATCTGCCTGTTGCCTTGCCACATGATGAAAATATCGTCGATGTATCGACGATATATGATGAGGTTGTCCGTCCATTCCCTGTCATTCAGGATGTTCTCCTGTTCGAATTTCATCATATAGATATTTGCGTAGCTGGGAGCTCCCGCAAAACCCATAGATGTTCCGTGAGTTTGTAAGAAAAAACTGTCTTTCCATTTGAAATAACTGTGAAATAAACAAAAATGCAAAAGTTCTAAAAGAAAAATTTTGTTGGCTGGGATGGTATCCATTTGAAGCAATGCCCACTCGATTGCTTCGATACCTTCAGAGTGTGGGATTGAGGTGTATAAGGCAACGACATCTACTGTCAGTAACCATATATCATCGTGACTCTGGAGATTGAGATTGTTGAGTAGTTTCAAGAAATGTGTGGTGTCTTGTACGTACGTGGACCCTGCCTGAACAAACGGTTGCAGAAAGTAATCTAAGTATTGACCAAGAGGGTCATGGATGGAGTCACACCCTGATACTATAGGGCGAAATGGTGGATTGGAAAGGCGTTTGTGTATCTTAGGTAATGCATAAATGAGTGGTCTGCGTGGATGTTTGTTGTACAGGAAATCGTGTGTTTTGGAATTGATCCAATCCATGTCTTTAGCATGCTTACGGATAGTGGTCAAAATGTCTTGGAACTCTACTGTTGGATCCTGTTGCAATGGTACGTAAGTGGACTCATCAGACAACATTTCGCTGATTGCAGATTCATAAAAACTCATGTCCATTATGACCAATGCACCGCCTTTATCAGCTGGAAGGAATGTGAGGGACGAGTTAGTCCTCAGGCTTTTGAGTGCTATCTTGTCCTTGAGTAACAGATTCTGGTGTTTTTTTGAAGGTGTGCTAAGATGTAATAGATCGTGTTTCACCAGTGACTCAAAAGTGTCCAGCACTTTGTGTGACATAGGGGATACAAAAGTGCTTTTGAGTATTTTCTCTCTCTTTTTCTCTCTCACTTCTAGAAGTGGGCACTTCGGTGTGCAGTATGAAATGTGTGGCTTGTCTGGCGATTGGCTGGTGGAGGTCATGTGACGGACTAGGGAAATCCCCAGAGTCAGGAGGAGTCACCCAGTGGTGAATGGGGAGTTTAGCATACTGATGGCTGGGGAGGAGTACACCTGGGTCCTGAATAGGACAGGGCTTTCCCCACACAATGCTGGCTCCGGCCCCTGTGGTGCGTCTAATGACCCTAGCCCTGCCAGTGAATAGGGAGAGGGGCTGAGCAAAACAAAGTGCTCAGGAACCTGTTGTAACTGGTTCGCCCCTTCCCTGCACCTTCAGACAAAGACTTTTACTGTATAAAAAGGGGCTGTGTCCCCTTACAATTTGTTCTCTTGCAGGATCCACTTGAGGGGGGGCCTGCTGCTGCTGGGCGCCAGGAGAGACCGCCACTGGGGACTGCCTCCCTGCTGGAGGGCCCTGTGAGCTGGCTCTGGGCCCAGTCTTTGCCCCCCTGCTCTTTGAAGACTTTGGCTGGACTTGCTTTCTTGCCCAAGGGCCTGGAAGCGCTTTTTACATATAGCGCTAGGAGCGCTCCATTTGTGGCCCCAGCAGCGCTGAGCTGCGATCCCTGCCAGGGGAACCCCGAAGTAGGGATTCCCCCGCTTGCCGATTTGAAGCGGGTGCCCACCCCGCATTGCCGTGGTCGTTGGCGGGTGGCCACCCCGCTTATTGGTTTATTTCGTTGGCGGGTGCCCACCCCGCTTATTCGTTTTGCTTGCGAGGGAGCCTACCCCTCTGACGGCCGAGGATCACCGCTGCAGCCCGGACCGGAAGTCAGGCGGGCCGGGGGCGGCCCTCCGGGACAACCGGAACTGAGAATAGGAGGGCGGGAGCCTACCCCGCCTCCTACGAAGTGTCGCGGCTGCTCAGGGCCCCGGAGCAGGCAGGAGCCTACCCTGCGCCCCGGGGCGCTCGGCCCAAGAGAGGAGTGCGGGAGGAGCTGGTGCGGAGGGGGCGCGAGGCACATTGTCGGTGCCTGCCCCTCCGCGTTAAGAGGAAGCCTTCCCCCCCCCCCCCGGAGCGGAGAGAGAAGACGACGCGGGAGTCCCCAGAGGCAGCCCGGTAAGTGCAAAGGGCTGGGGGACTCCGCGCATGTGTTGAGGGGGCATTGTCTGGTGCGCAGAGCCCCGAGGCTCCAACGTGGGGGACATTGTAGTTTCTGGGCGCGTGGCGCTCCAACGTGGGGGATATTGTTCTTGGTGTCTGAGCGCGAGACGCTCCAACGTGCTGACAGTGGTTCCGAGCCCACGAGGCTCCAACGAGGCCAGCAGTGGTTGAGCAGAGCGCTCGGAGCGCTCCAACGATGGGGCAAATATTTGTTCAGAGCCACGAAGGCTCTAGGGGGTATTCTTTTGGCAGAGCCCAGGAGAGGCTCCACAAGAGCAGCAGATTTGTCTTGAGGGGCACAGTGGTGCCCACGCTCATTCCTACAGCTGCCCAGCACTTAGTGGGCAGCTGCCACGTTTAGGTTGGGGGTCTTTACGCTTTTGGCTTGCGCAGCTGGTGCAGCTTGACTGGGACAGAGCGTCCTAGCACAGACAAGGCCAGTTGGCCTAGGGACTGCCACAGGTGGTGGCTCATGTGAGTTCCTCGCTAATGTTCCTAACCTGCACCTCTGAATGTGTTTTTATGCGTCATGTGCCATTGCTTTACACCTCTGAATGTCTTTTGATGCGTCATGTGCCTTGCTTTACACCGCTGAATGTATTTTATGCATCATGTGTTTTCCTTCCCTACACCTCTGAATGTGATGCATCATGTGTAACGTTCTATTACCCCTACAGGTATTGTGATACTTAGGTGGTTGTTTGTGGTCTCCTAGTACAGGTGGTGCTAGTGAGGTTCTAGTTCCCTGCGTGACATTCTCCTAAGGTGGTTAGGGTTGCTTAGGTGGTACTTACCTGATACCAGTAAGTACTGGTTGTGTGCTATATATGTTTTTGTACTACAATTTTATTTCTATGTTCTAAGTGTTATTTCTAAAAAGTGCTAATTCCCGACAGTGGTCCATGTGGCCCTGTCCCCTGTACATATAATCCCTTGTAAATTCTGCCCGTGCCTGTTGGCACATTGTGAAGTGTGTGTTTTTATCTAATGTGTTTTATAATACAAAGGTTATTTTTATAGAATACCTTGTGTGGAGTTTCCTTTGTGGTGGGCCTTGGGTGTTGTTGCTGGGTGCGCGCGCAAACGCTTTACACATCGCCTCAGAGATAAGCCTGACTGCTCGTGCCAAGCTACCAAGGGGGTGAGCAGGGGTTATCTTTGGCATGTAACTTCCTTGCCCTGACTAGAGTGGTGGTTTCTGCCTGGCTTTGGCGCAAGCCCTAGCCAACCAGAAATCCCCAGTTCTAACAGTTTGATTAGTTAACTGATCTTCTTTATTATTCCATGTACATTATTTCTGTTCCTTTGTAAAGCACTCTTATGCCCCTGCCTACATTTGACCTATAGAAAATTGCATAGAAAATGTAAAAAATAAATCCAATTCAAAAATAAATATGTGGAGGCTTCTTTTTTCAGGCAGACATGCTAAAAGCAATGCCATTAATGGCCCCAAAAGAAGCAATTTAAATGGCATATAGTGACCACATCACAGCAGGGCCGGACTGGCTATTTTGCCATCCTGGCATTTCCCTGTTTAGCTGCAGGCTAGAGAGGTTTCTTAAACACTAGAATATATGTCATGACCCATCTATGCCCCAGGTGCCCCTATACAGAGGTAGCTTCCTGCAGGGTGGGGCTGGTTTGAACACTTTTTCCAGGGATGATTTTAGGCTCCAGTCCGGTCCTGCAGCAAAGTGTGGCTTACAGAGCACCATGATTTTCCATTTGCACTTGGCTAGTGTTGAAAGCAGTGCTTAATTTGTGCCTGTGGTTTCAGGTGCTCGGCACTGGCACTTAATTGTCAACGCGAGTGGTTGCAACAGTCTGCCACATGGTGGCACTGTTGGTCTAATTTAGAGATGAGCACCACAACAGTTGTTTATTAATACAATATGCATTAAAAATTACTATTACCTGTCGCCCAAGCCATTCTTATAGCTTTGGGGGCCTGGAATAGTCTGAATTATCACACTAGTAGGAGTGTGATGGTTAGTAGTTGCGCTAGTACTATCATTGGCAGCGCTGGCAGGGGCAATGTGTGGTGCCAGCTGCAGTGGCCTCCTGACAAGGGCCCTGGCACTTATGTTTTTTAACAAATTAAGCAATTGTTGAAAGTAGGTAAAAGATGGCTTGGGAAACTAATGTAATGCAACTGGTGCTATGTAAAGCGCTCTGATACCCGATTCGGGTGAAGTTGGCGCTATGTAAAACTCTGTAAAAAAACCAAAAAAAACAACTTACCCTGCAGGCAGTCTGGCATTACCAGCTCTAATCGCTGTGACCTGCCAGCGCTCTCAAGTGATGGTGGAGTGCTTAATCTAGGATGCAATTCACCGAAGGGCTTCAAATACGGTTCTTTAAAGCAACAGATGGCCTGACAGACTACAGCAGCATTGAGCAGAGCCTCAGTGGTAGTCCCAGAAGCTCGGTGATTAAATTGTGACTGGAGATGGGGAGGCTGGAGCAAGAGGATAAACAGTTGCTCAAGAAAGGCACTCAACTGCATCTGCATACTACATTGTGCTCTCCGCAGCCTTTCAAAAGCTAAACACAATACAGCTTCCACTTTGTAACAGGAAGAGGACACATTGACCTTCTGTGGCCAAAACCCCACGGATCAAGGTTCCTTCACTGGAAATGGTAAGAGATTTACTTCAGCAAATGAGGGGAGGGTCTGGCTCGAAATTTGAAAATTGAGAGTGTTACCTCCTGCAGGTTTGGAGGTCAGTGACACATTTTAACATGTAATCATTACGCTACACAGCATTAAACATGGTTCTCCTGGACACAATGCGGTGCATGCATTCAGATTAGCACTTGGGTCCAGATGTACATAGAAGTTAAGCAATGTAGGGCAGCAAGTAAAGCTGCTGTGCTGTGCTGCATTGCGTGAATGGGAGAGAGCAGAACAAGGCGATATCTACTAAGATGTGGTGCTGTTCTTCTCGCTATGCGCTGATGCCCTTTAGGCAGTAATGCACCAACGCAGACACCCTTAAGCCATAGTGCAAAGGTTGTGTTCTTTTCTGAAACATAATGTGTATACTGAAAGGCTTTCCCCACTTCCTATGTGTGCTGTACAATGCAGCACACAAATGCAATGTGGGAAAAATGAGGAGAAATTAAAACATTTCATACACCACCCCTGGAACGTCACCTTGATGCAAAGTAACACAAGGCAGCACATCTTTGCACTACTTTAGGGTACAATCCAACATAAAGGGCAATTTGCATTGGATTGTAAATCCCACCTGAACACATACGTCAGGTTTGCGTTAGGAAAGTAATGCAAACCCGACACAAAGCATTTTAAAATCAGGACCAATGTATCTTTGTTTACAGTGCAAACATGGCAACCACTCAAGGCGTGGCTTCAACAACCTGTGGGAGGAATCTGCCACCTGGTACCTCCATAGCCTCATTCATTGAATGATATCAAATAAGAAGACATTTCAAGTTTGCATTGTCGAATTTGTGTAACAATGATGTCACACTTTTGAAGCGACGTGAGACAAAAGATTTTTGTCCCCCTCCCATTAAATTTCCCCTTGCACATGCAGCCGTTCATCTAATCTGTGGCTATAAAGAAAGTGGAAAATACACAGGGATCATGCTAACCCTCCCCTGACCATGGGTCTTAAGGATGGAGTCAGATGAAGCCTACCTGCCAGGGACTCTGAAGGATAAACTGAGATGCGAAGAATCCCCTGCTTTGTTCTGAGAAGTCAGACAGCCACATTTATTTTTATTTTCAAATATTTGTTTGACTCTTGCATAGACCATAAGAGATGCGATGCTGTTATTTCGAAAACAAGTCAGATATTAGCACAAGCAAATATTAGAAATCAAAACACAGTATATTCCTAAAATGTCATTAGAAGATAGCTGAAGCCTACATGTATTTGTCTGCTGATCTGCTAGAATGGTAAAACTTCCTATCTCCTCATACCTTATCTCAGATCAGCAATGGCGAGCTCACCCTTCATGGGTCGGTGCTCAGAGTTAATGAGGAAGGTACTGAGGGTTATATTTACAAGGGGATAGCACCACCAGAACATCACTTTTAGCGTTTCCATTTCCAAAGTGGCGTTAAGACACTTGGGGGCATATCAACAAGGGCTTTATCTCTGCTTTTTTGGCTTTAAAAGCCAAAAAAGCAGAGCTAAAACTAGCACCCTATCAACAACAGGGTGCTAACACGCAAATTTGCATGTTAGCACCCTTTTACTCTACGCTTCCCCCTGCATCTGAGATGCAAAGGGGGCGTTCCAGAGTAAAATAATACGAGAAATGTCGCTAAGCGACATTTCTCCTATTATCAAGAATGTCGCTAACCCTGTTAGAGACAAAAAAAGCAGCGCTAACCGCGGTTAACGCTGCTTTTTTACGTCTGCTAATTTTCAGACTTAGCCATGATATCCTATGGAAGGAGGATATCATGGCTAAGTTTGCCTGTCCCTATCAAAAAGGTAACGTGTGATTATCGCTGGGTTTCCAGCGATAATCTCACGTTAGCCTGTTAGCGTGTAGATTTTTATCGCTATTGAGATAAGCGTTGCTAATAGCACGCTATCTCGGCGATAAAAATTCACGCTAGCCGGCGATAATTATCCTCACGCTAAGAGCGCTGAGCGATAATTATCGCCGGTTGTTGTTGATATGCCCCTTGGTGGCTTAACGCCGCATTGTAAATGCAGCCCCTTTTACACGCATCACTTAGCATGAAGGGGGCATGCAGTGGGAGTTGCTCTGGGCATCCTGCCGCAACACCCATTGTTTTTTAACGCTGCTCCAGATTTACAAGGATCTGTACATCTGTCACAGCGCCAAAAACTAACGCCATGCAACAGCAGGAGTTAAAATGCAAAACGGAGAGAAATACTTTTATTTCTCCTTGTTTTTGCTTATCTATGTGTGCTGCATTCGACAGCACACATAGAAAGAGCAAAATGCCTTTAATGATTGTTTATGTGCAGGAAGGTGCCCCTTCCTCCACATAAATAATCATTAAATAATGACAATTTGCTACTTCTATGTTCGCTGCATTCTGCAGCACACATAGAAGCAACAAATCGCCATTATCAATTGTTTCTGTGCAGGAAGGGTCCCCTCTCTGTACATAAACAATCATTCCCTGCAATGCAGGCACCCTCACACTATGGCGCAAGGATTCCGGCGTTGGCGCTAGGCAGCTGAATTTAGTGCTGAAGCAGGGAGAAACTCAGGGATGCACCATATTATTTTAAATACGGCGCATCCTTGCGTTTTTGGAAATGTTGGTGCACTGCAGTGCCAAATTTGTTCCAGCTCTGCACTCCTACATTTCATTGTAAATATGCCCCTTAGAATCAAACCCTCTTCCCTGAGTGACTAGCCCTTGGAGGTTTTATACACAGTTCCCTTAGAAATATGAGAAAGGTCCTTTTCACCTCCCTAAACGCACATCAGGCAACAGCGTGAGAATTTATACTTGCGTGAGCTAACGAGAAAATCGGTGCACGAGTTGTTCGCATGACTGGGCTCAATAACAGACTTTTAATTACTGCTGCTGAATGTGAACATTAATATGATCATCTTTATATTGAGCAACATGTATGCAAGGAATTCAAACCATCAAGAACCATCAGTACATAACCATTTAGCCTAAGAGTAACAGGGAGCAGGAATCACAGGTTATAGGTTTTAAATGATGGCAATTGGTGAACTTTACCCAGAAGATGCTTCACTATATTGTGTTACACCTGAACAAAGGAAACCCTCACACAAAGGTTGTTACGAAAAAAAAAAAGAATGTTGACAAGGCATTTTTAGTGCACCTAATATCCACCTACGTCTTGCATACTGACAGTTCCCAGTGTAGCTCCTTTGCCTATTAATTACCAAGCCCTTAGGCACACTAACTCACGTACAGTGTCTACAATTATCAAATTACCTTAAAAGACAAACTGATCATCATTTCTCTGACCAACCACACTCACATCAGGCCTAGGCATGCGTGAAGTTGCAAAGGGGAATGACTCACATCTTTGCAATATTTTTTAAAAAGCATGCAAGTTTGGCAATGTATGAAGCTTGTAAAGATGTTTTTTTAAAGAGTTCATTGGTTGCAGTGGGATCTCTTACTGAGGCCATGAGGGGTAGCAGTGGACGAACTATGATTGGAAGCCACACCGAGTCAGTCATTATGGCCAGTCTACAGCTAGTTATGTTATGTTATGTTACATGGTTCTTATAGAGCGCTTATCACCACTGGTCTCTAAGCGCTAAACAGGCGACCAACAACATCGTGCCGCCTCCCAACCATCTGCCAACTCCAATTAGACCGAAGATGTTACTGTCCCCATTTTACGCTGCCTTGTCAATCCCTCCTTCACCCAACCTTCCACCACAAACTGACAAGAGCTTAAAAACTGAGGACATGGACATAAAAGTAGGACTGCATGGCCAGTGACCATTCAAAAACAAAACAGACTTAACCTTTTATATTGTTCCCTGTACTTTACCTTGTGCAGAGCTCCACCCAGACTGCTGAGTCTCCCCATAGCAAAGTATAGGGAAAAATAAAAAGGTTACATAACTCAAACATAAATTTTACAAATATTTTTATGTTAAATATTAATGTAAATTAATTGCATATATTTATTTTAAATATAGAATAACATGAAACATGTTAAGCACTATTAACTTAATTTTGAATTAAAACTTTAATAATTGGAAATATGTTATAATAAATTAAATTAAAATTATTTTTCACACAGCTTAAATTAAAAAAAAATATTCCAACCTAAAGAACAAAAGAAATTAATGCATATTAATACTTACTAAAAGTGATGTATAGATTTAATTACAATTGATTTCATTATTTTATAAAGCATTGTTTTATTATTTTTTTAAATTCTAATTAAGGTATTCAATTATGTTATAATGAAACAATAAATATAAATTATATATTTTTTAATTTTAAATTATATTTATTTATATTTTAAACTACTGTAAATAATTTCTTTTAATTTTACATTACTTCCTATAGTTTTTTTTTATTTATTTCCCAATCTCCATTATTTTCTATAGGAGGGTGTTGCAGTACCAGTGGTTAGCCATGTGTGATGCTAAAATACCTACTGTTTTAAAAAATATATATATATATATATATTTTTTTTTGTAGCAGTAACTTACATTCAGATTTTGTGAATAAGCAAAAAGTGTGATCTTACTCAACAGCATAAGTTGTCTTTGTGAACCAGACCCTTCGTGAATAGCCAAAAATAGTAAAGTTTCTCAAAAGTGTAAGTTACCTTTGTGAACAAGGCCTTATGTCTTAAATGCCTATAAATCATTATCATCTCAGTCAATACCTCTCTGCTTCCAAATACATTCTGTTGACCCCTAAACAGGCGAGGTGTGTATATAGCTAAAGCAGGCCACTGGTAATGTTATAGATCCTAACCACACCTTTGGCAAAGTATTTCAATTAAGTTGTACGTGTCATATTCATTGAAATACCTTTTTTATTTTTAACAAAACAGAGAAAGAACAAAAGCAACACATGCACATTACAATACTTGAAAACAACCATTTGTAGATACAGTTCTGTGAAATACACTATAATGGTACATGTGGCAGCACAGATGTATATTCCAAGCACATTAGTAAAGTACATTGCCTTGTTTATATTTTCCTGTGTACAGACTATGATATAGCCTTAGAGTGCGCCGTAGCAGGTTCTACCGGTCAATAAAGGCCCGCTCCAGCATTAAAGGCCCAAGCCCACTGAGCGCTCAACATTCCAATGTTCTAATAACTAGTCTAAGTGGCTCTGCGTGGGCGTTTGCCAATGTAACCCACCCATTCCATAACAGGTGATGCCATAGGAGGGCACCATGGCCCTGCTGTAGTTGAAGAGGGAGTTTTTTTAGAGGGAGCCATATGTGTTTGGGGCGGGAGAAGCAGGAAAGTGTTTCTCAGTGTGCCTCAAGCTGCTCATTATAGTATATTAGATGTGTAATCCATCTGACATCGGTGGACAGACCCCTGGTCCCAATAACAAGCATTTATAATGCAATGGTCTCGGCATTGTTAAATTTAGAGCTATTGGCATTGCTCCTGACATTAATTTTGTTTATGTTTTTGTCTTTAAAACATTTAAAGAAACTGCATTGTTATTTACAATGTCAATAGCTTAATCACTCAAATGCGAGACCTATTGCATTTGCAACCACACAGAGCCACCCACCCACACACACACAGAGCCACCCACCCACAGAGCCACCCACCCACACACACACAGAGCCACCCACCCACCCACAGAGCCACCCACAGAGCCACCCACCCACAGAGCCACCCACACAGCCAGCCAGTGCACTCTAGGGCAGTGCTTACTTTGTATAAAAAAAAAAAAGTGCCAGGGCTCTTGACAGAAGGCCATTGCAACTTGCACCACACATTGTCCCTGACATGCTGCTAAAGATCATAACAACACAACTACTAACAATCACACTCCTACAAATGAGACAATTCGGACTATTTCAGGCCCCCAAAGCTATAAGAATGGCTTAGGTGGCAGGTGATAGTAATTTTTAATGTATATTGCATTAATAAATGAATGTTGTTGTGTTAATGTCTAAATAAGCCAGTCAGTGCAACCTTGTGCCGAACACCAGAAACCACTGGCTCAAATTAGGCACAGCTCTAGGTAGAATTAGAACATTCGGATATTCCACATTCTTAAGACCTAAAGATTTAAATGGGTATCACCCACATACTGGAGCACTGAGATTTTCTTTAACGAACAAGCATCCCACGAAATTGAATACATGGGGACAGATTTACAAGCCCCTTGCGCAACTTTTGCGTCACTTTTCCCATATTAAAAGTGACGCAAAAGAGGCGCAAGGGTCTTGTCTGCCCCAAGTTTTTTTGTTGCACTCAAACACTGAGGTGTCCAAATCTTGTACTACAGGTGCTAATGTTACCAAGCGCACTGGTGCTTTTTCTATCCAAAAGGGTGAAGGGCTTAGTCACCAAACTGAGATCCAATCTCGCAGGCCTGCATTTAAATGTAGGTCTCCGC
The DNA here is from genome assembly GCF_964204655.1 of Triturus cristatus. Classification (NCBI taxonomy): domain Eukaryota; kingdom Metazoa; phylum Chordata; class Amphibia; order Caudata; family Salamandridae; genus Triturus; species Triturus cristatus. The sequence goes on along the minus strand of NC_140591.1, from coordinate 1,236,520,410 downwards.
AGCAAGCGTATTAGCTCACTGAGCTACCATACCAGGTTTCAGAAGCCTCGCAGCCGGTGTGTCATTTATCCCAAATATCGCGTCTGCAATAATTGGCAGGTGGTTCCTCGCTTAGAAGGTCACACGTCGTGAATTGTTTTCTGCGCGCGAGGAATGTTCACATCCAAGGAGTTTTTTTGCCTTTTGGAGGCAAGAGAGCTGCGAAGCCACCGCTGCGAGAAAGTACCAGGGGGCGTTCGCATTTCACGGCAATTACCCCTCACCTCTCCCAAGGGCACCGCAGTCCCGACCGCAGACCGGGAGGGGGCTGCTTGGCAGTCCACCTGCTCCTCTGACGGCGTTTTTCATCGCTCTCTGAAGTGCGAGTGCTGTGGAGAAGTGCTGTATAAATGCGAGGCTGGGACGAGGGTGACTCACTCCTGAGAGAGCGCCGAGGCGGCGGTGGATGTGTGGAGAACGCGAACCAGCTACGACGCTCGTTTTGTGCTGGTTTTATGCGAGTGCAGGGGAGACTGAGGTGGGGTGCGGGGGATGAAGCACTCCAAGGCCCCAAAGTGACGAGGCGTACAGAGAGCTGCGACTGACTCCGGCCCGAAAGCAGCTTGGCAGTTGGGACGGATCCGGGCCCGGAGGACCGTCCGATGAAGACCCCCACCAAGATGCACGGAGGTAGAGATGGCGTGCAGGGACCAGGGGAGAAGCAGCAGGTGGACCCGAGAGGCACCCCGGGCCGCCCCCACCTCTTTGGAGCCCACGGGCGAGTCTGGTCCACTGCAGACCTCATACGTGGGACCCCTGGCCGCGTGGTGAGAAGCAGCCGGCCCTAACAGGACTAAAGGTCGAGATCGCTCAGAGCCCAGGAGGTGCCCCGGTTGAGGCAAGTCAGGACACGCAGAGGGGAATACAGCCGGCAGAGCAGCAGAACACAGAGGAAGAAGCAGAAGGAGGTACCTGAAGGCCGGTCCTGGCGGGAAGGAAGCCCAGGGCTTATCAGAGGCAGGAGTGTCTTGCTCATGCTGCCGGCACGCGCCAGTAGGCTCTCTGATTGGTTGACCAGGTCCACCAATCACAGTGCTTATTTGGTAGTTGCCAACCAATCAGAGAGCCGACAGGCGCGTGTAGGCAGCGTGAGCAAGACATGCCGTAGACTCGCTGTCTTATGGGCGTGTGAAAAAAAAGAGAAAGAATCGAAAAAAACACGCCCACGAATCCGAAAGAGACGGGGCTTGTTTGGAGAGACAAAGCTCTTCTCCAATGGCTGACCAGCATTTAAGAGGCCAGCCAATGGAGAAGAGGAGAGAAGAGGGGGGGGTTGAAGCCCCACTTCTCAAAGTCATTAAATCTCACGAGCGAGACTGCGCAAGCGCAGCCTTCGCTAGCCGAGACCTAAAAAGGGGGTCTGCCATAGAATGAATCTCCTTTTGCTAGCAAAAACATTTCTCACCAATCCCAGGAGACACACTCTGTGATCTTGCTTAATGGGACACTCGGCCATTTTAGTTAGTGTTTCAATAGACACACACCAATAATCAAGAATCCGGAGACGTCCCCATGCAAGCTGCAGAGAATGTGCATCCGGGCCCCACATTTAGCGTCCCCCCGCAGCCCACTCATCATTAAACGATATGGAGTATGCTATAGTCTGTGAAGAAACCTGACATGCATGCATGGTGTGCAATCGAATAATCGGCGAGAGGGCCATGGAAGTCCTTTAGGGTTCGTCAGGGGTCACAGCTGCGACCCCTCGCTTGATCCTTGTGACCCTTGGCACAGCCTGTGCAAACCTTGGCCTCAGAGGCTGCAAAATCACTGCCAGGAACACAGGGACAGCTCCACTTCCCTTGTTTCCTGTCAATTTTTTTATCACACTGATAGTGAATAATAAAATCATTGTTAGTGTAATAAAGAAGCAATTACAATTTGCTGGATTATGACTCTCCCTGGCAGCTGAGGTAAGTAAAAAATGATTTTAAACATATGTTGTCTGCATGCTTGTGGGCGTGTTTGAGTGAGAGCGAGTGTGTGTATGTGTGAATCTGGGAGTATATGTAAACATGTGTGTGTGTGTGAGTAAAAGTAAAGGTTAAATGGCATATGATGTCACATCCACTAACCCTGGCATTTTGCTGAATTGGCGTAAATGGACAGAGCGCTTGTTAGCAAGGAGCAAATAAGTCAAGTTAGCCTCTAATAGTTGGGTGTCCATGTCTCTTTTCCATTTCTCCCAGGTTGGGGGGGGGGGCCTTGACGGTCAGGGCTCAGCCTGTATAGGGGTACAGAGACATGCGACAAGCTCCTGGGAGATTTTGCGGTGAGAAGTAATGTTAAAGATTTAAAATGAGGTTGTTCCTGTGGGTATATGGCAAAGGTGACCCTGCAGGCCATGGTAACCTATAGAATAAAAAACAATTAGTGGTGTATCCGTACGTATCTTAAGTATATCTTGGAGTGTTATGAAGTTGCCTTCCCAGAATACGCTGCCAAATTTCTTCAGATTTAATTTGTGCAGCCGTTGCAGCGACTTCTCTTCGCATGGTGGGGTGAATTTAGGATGCTGTAGGAATGGGAGCTCTGAGGAGTCCATTGAATCCATCTGGGTCCTAGAGCCCAGCTAGTTTCTGGTGGAGGATCACGTACAGTGGTAGTGCTGCCACATTGCCATTTTCAATAGCCAGGTGTGACATATATGGAAGGTGGCAGTAACAATGTTGTTCGTATTGCACCTGTGAACTTACGTATACAGCTCCAGGTCTGATGCTGAAAAGCTACCCTGTATGTAAGGTCAGGTCAAAAGTTCCCATTTGATTCTGGGATCGTAGGCGATCCAGATCATGGACCGCTATCTAGCACATTCTTACTTTTGTCTGGTGTTCTTCATTGATCTCTTATGGGAACATACAAAACGGAGTCAAGTAGAGTAGGTAACTGGACTGAATGGAATTGTGAACAGGCAGCTAGTTGGAAAATCAAGAGGAACAACCAATAGAGAAAGTCAGGAAAAGTAGACCAATAGAAGAAGCCAGAAAAAGAAACAATGGAAGCAGAGGCCCTACAGAAGACGTTCTGAGGAACCAAAGGTGTTAATTTAGAGACATTCACCCCTGAGAAGAAATGGAAAACCTCCCAAGCATACATCCATGTTGAAGTTATGTTCTACAAAAGGTGAAATCCACCTGCCTGTAGCAAGACTAAAAAGACATATTGCTATGTTATAAATCTCCTAAACATATAATTACGCACGCTGCGTGTCATGGGCGTGGTGCTGTGTTATTTGGGTCATTCTAACTGTTCAAGCTGTGTAGTGATGCTCATAAAATGTGTAAATTTATGGATAGATTAGACTGCTTCGTAAAGGTCTTCTGCATCCCGCTTGTGTGAATGCCATTAGCACCCCGGAGGGAGGAGCCGCATTGCCAGGCCTGTTCAGGATACTGGCTGGCTGTTGTTCCAAAATTATATCTAGAACTTGTGATACATGTTTAGAAATACATATTCTGTTGTCTTCTTCAAGCAAGCTTAATTCCAATGCTCTGCATCTGCCATCTAGGACATTAGCAATATCCCAGGTCAATCTCATACACTGAATCATCATAGGAGCCTGCAACAGGCTAGAGCTCTTCGGAAAAGAAAGGTTGCCATATGAGGCATTTAAGGGATTGAGTTCATTCATCATATCAATGGTATGTGGCTAGCCCATCTAGGATAACGTGAATGAACCTGGCCAATGTATGTCCTATTCCAGCATGGGTGTTTATTGCCAGTAGACAATGCTTTAGAGGTGGGCCAGGTTTGTAAGGGCTTCTCTGCCACAGATGCATGACTTAACCACCAGGTTAAGTCATGCATCTGTGATTTTTTACAATGATGGATACTTCTTCCAAAACGTTTCCTGGGTGAATTATTTAATCCACCGCAAAAAGGCCCAATTTGTATGAATCTCGCCTGGAATTTACATCTCCAGAGAGGATGGGTGGGTTGTGTTCTCCTGCACGGCCCCTAGAAGTAACCACACAACAGCAGCGGCCCATGCAGGTAAGAGCGGTGGGGCGGAGCTAAGTGGGGGGGTTATTTCGACAGACGACCAAGAGGGAAAATTAAATAAATAATTAGTGTTCCCCAGTAGTCATCTGTCAAAATCCACCCCCCCACTTTTACCTGCACACGCCGCTGCTGCCGCACAATGATCTGTCCAACTTAAAACCAGCACCGATTTACATAGTCTCCTTAATCCTGAGTCTAATATCTTGTTGTATTGGTTTAATACAGGAATGCACATTAGCATTTTTCACGGATGAAGGGATCCATTGTTTGCAACGAAGAGATGCATGCAGAAATGAGCACTGAAAGAAGGTGACTTTGGAAGACCTAGAAAGATCCGGTGCTATGATTACATAAAGCTTGCCACCTTAGGCCCTATGTCAAAGTGCAGATTGAATCCAAGCTAACCCAAAGATGTACTAGGCAATTGCCCAGACAATGCCAGTGGCCTAGGTAGGGGAAAAAAACTTCTTACTTTAAGCCATAGTAAACTAATTTAGCCCCATTTCTAGACATGATCTATCTTCGAACAATTAAACTGTCTTGACTCAAACATGTTAACAGGCCTGACAGTCATTTAGTTGCCAGTGCATTGCAGTACATATTAAAGTAGACCTGGTGCATTGACTCCTACAGTGGTAAAATACAGCAACAATCATTGGACACGTAAAAGGCTAATGGGACACACTGTGCAACTTTGCAACGGAAATGAGGGCAGAGGGGGGGAAACTCGTCATTTAGTCAGGTTGATGCATGTCAGTGTCTGAAACGATGTAGAGCTCTGAAACAAAGTTTATGTAAGCCTCAAAGTGACCTGAGAGTAGAGTCAAGAGACCTTGGGCGGTTTATGTCCAGTGGATCCTGAAAATTAACTGCGGTTTGGGAGTTTTATTAGTACAATTAAATATATTTGAATCACATATCCAGTGCAGACTTGAAGTTGAGTAGAAGAATGACAAAATACACTTGGCAGGTGTTAGTCAAATATAGATTTACCTCAACGCCTAGACACACAGAATTTTTGGGTGGCAGTAATTAAAAGGCCATGTAGGAAGAACAGGTGGAAAAGCAACATGTATTAAGGAGAAAATGCTTGTAGGCAACACTGCCAATGAATCACCAGTGGTGACGAAGTGGGCAACATCCTAAGGGATGAATCTACACGGGACATTATCCCAGAAACATTTACTCACTGAAAATGGTTTGTATGGACATATGAGATGGGCATCTTTAACAGGTCTCTAACCAATAGAAGTTTAATGGAAATATTTAAAAGCGTTTGTAAACAGGTGGTTGTCAGATTTGGTGCAGACATCCTGATTGAAGTTTTCAGCATTCAGGAACAAAGATATTTTTTTTCCGCAACCTGGGAGCCATCTCAAGCATCTTTTCAAAAATATATATTTTTTATGATGGTCAGTATAGGAGATTACCTTTTTTTGTGTGATTTTCCCCCATCGGCTGAAAACCGGCCCTGGCAAAGAGCTTGGCGGCACCCCCAACCCCCATGAATTTAACTGCGGCAAACACGTAATCAATGGTACTTGTGCCCCCTTAAGTTTTGGGAACCTGAAAGGATGGGTTAACAGTTTCAAATATTGTCTGTATCGACTGCAATCCATGTTTTTCTAGTATTTTGTCAAGTTGTTTACTTAAGTGATTTGTCAATAAGCGTCCAGTGTGATCCCATCCCAGTCCTTGCATGTTAAAATTCCCACAGAGTATTATGTCATGATTTACATGATTCAAAAGGATTTGATACAAGTTTTTGATTGGCTGACGTAGCCTTTTCGCTCGCGTGATGCCAGGGCTGTTGAAATAGATGTTGATGAGGAGTATCCTGGTTCGGCAGGATGCTGTGATAGTTCTTTCCAGTGCGATCATTTGGAGCATCTCATCTTGGTACGGTGTTTCTGTTACTGTTAATTTCAAATTGAGATTCACATAGGTTGATAGTCCCTCCGATGACCTCCCGAAGATGTTGTTCTTTCTTGGTATCTGATGCACCCCTTGGAAACCAGTAATTGTTTGTGGGGTGAGGGTCCATGTTTCTTGTAAACAGAGAACGTTTTTTGCAATCAGCAGCTTTTTTGCGGGTTCAGATTTTAGTGATTTTGCTAGTCCGGTGACATTCCAAGTCAGGAGCTTTAAATGTTGTTGTGTCCTAGCTGGGCTTGGCTCAATGCTAGGAGCAACTCTTTGTCTCCCTGGAGAGGGTGAATGGAACCCAGCTACGGTCTGTTGTGTGTTCTCCAGAGGTTTTTCCTATGGGGACTTTCTTGATGACTCCCCTTGTTGGAGAATAGGAGCAGCTATGTGTATGTTTTCTAGAGTGGTTGCAAGAGTGACTAGTTCCCTCGTAAAATGCTGTGGGGGTAGGTTTTTTGTTTTGGTTGGTCTTTTGGCTTTTTAGGGGCGCTGGGTATTTTGGTGCTTGAAGTTTTGAGATTCAAATGCCTCAGTCCTCAAAGGCTGGCCTTTGCTCTAAAATTGCTTCAGACAATTGGTATGTTTTAGGGTTATGACTGTAGCTTCCCTTCCATCTCCGTCGTGGTTATGAACTTGACACTCAGGATATCTTCATAGTTAATTATGAGTTGACTTGGAGTAGCGGGGAACAGCCTTATTAGATTTGAGTGGATCAGGACATCATGGGTCCCTTCTGATGGATAATGTGGAGTGAGTACCGGCTTTGTTGGTTTATCCCACTTGGGCATGTGCGGGATTGGCTTTTATTGAGATCTCGGGCATAAATAAAGTGGTCAGGAGGGGCTGATCTAATCCTAACAGGTGGGGTCAGTGCTCCTTGTAGAAAATCGTGATTGTTTGCTGAGCATGTAGCTTCCTGTGGGTCTGATGTCAAGGCCCAGCCTGGCGGATGCAACACACTCTATATGTGGCTACTGGGGTCTATGATTGGAGCCGATGAGCTTTGGGTTATTGTAGGACATGCGTTTTATAAGATTGCTGAGAGAACTAGTGTGTCAATGCCATGGGGTGGACAAGATGGTAAGGTTCCGCGCTGCCGGACACATGGCTTGGAGCCGAGATTGTTCCAATTTTTAAGAAGGGTTGTCCATTAGCCCCATCCAATTACAGACCCATCAGTTTACTGGACACCACTCAAAAACTGCTGGGCCAAATTCTTCTGAACAGATTATTAGACTGGATGGAGGTGAACAAAATACTGACTCCCTTACAAGCCGGTTTTAGAACGGGTATTTCTACCCTGGACCAGATCTTCCGGCTCCAGGTCCTGTATTGGAAAACCGCAAGAGTGGAGGGTGGCAGCCTCTACCTTGTTTTTGTGGACTTGCGGGCCGCATTTGATCTGGTCCCCAGGGAGAAACTTTGGATAGTGCTGAAGGAACTCGGTCTCCCACCCTACCTACTTGATGTGCTGGTTCGTCTCCATACAGGGAACTTTGCACAGGTGAGGTGTGGGAAGAATGGGGAGCTATCAGCTCGCTTTCCTGTAACTCGGGGGGTACGTCAGGGTTGTGTACTGGCCCCTACATTGTTCAGCCTATATGTAAATGGATTGATTAACGAACTAAATAGTCTCAGGGATATTGATGCCCCGTTTTTGGCTTCTGGTCGGGTGCCCGCTCTGATGTTCGCGGACGACACATTGTTGCTGTCGCGGACATCATCGGGCATCCAGCGTGTTCTGGACGGGTTTATGACCTTTTGTGCCTCGAGGGGATTGGAGATCAATTTGGGGAAAACTAAGTTTATGATCTTCAATCCCCCGAGGCACACACGCCCGAACCCTGCACTAGGTGGTGTTCCCCTAGAAAGAGTTAAGACCTTCATATATCTGGGAGTCACGCTGACTGAGCATTTCGTATGGGATGCTCAAGTAGCCAAATCTTCCCTGAGGCTATCCCAGATAACGGGGGGTATCGGAAGATTCCATAGAATCTCTATATTTAAACCTGTCACTCCTGTACTAGAGATCTATAAAACACAGGTGAGGTCAGCAGCCTTGTATGCTTCTGAACTTTGGGGCCACACAAATACATCCAATTTACGGAAGGTAGAACAAGCCTTTATGCGTGGTCTGGTTGGTCTCCCCCAGAGCACGCCTCTTTACCACTGCGTCTGGACATGGATCTGGAATCCGTCAGTGAATTGGCGGCTGCACGACCATTACTTCATTGGAGAAGGCTTTGGTCTGTCCCTGAACTTGCAATTTTCAGAGCGGAATTTAATGCAATCCGGGGACAGTTAAACTACAAGAAAATACCATGGCTACTCCATATAAAGACTTCCCTCTATCAAGTTGGTTTGCCCCATCTTTGGGATTCTCCGGGTACTAGCTGCGTGAGGACTCAAAGGTCTGAGATATTGGCGGCTGTTAGATTTTACAACTTCAAAATTCTATGCTGCTCGACTACCTTGGGTAGGTTGACCTCTGAGTTCTTAATGGTGAAAACTGACTCTAGGCTGGAGGTATTCTTGGATTTAGTACAGCCTCCTCTAGCAAGAACATTATATATTCAGATGAGACATGGTTCTCTCCCAATTGGGGCACTAACATCCAGATGGGAAAAACTGATGGAGGGCACTTGCCCAGTTTGCAAAACTTGTAATGAAGATATTACTCATATTATGTTTTTCTGTCCAGCTTACAGCATGATTCGAAAATGTTGGCTTATTCCCCTGTGCAAACATTTGGGGCTCAGACAATGTGCACAAGCTTGCAGAGTCTTGATGTATGACACTGATCCTCTTATTGTTTATGCAGTTTCCTGCTTTTTATACGGTATGTGGCGGAGAAGGATGAATTTTATTTAAAGAAATGGCTTCTTTTTATCTTTTATCTTTTTTTCACTGCTAAATAATCATGATAACCTACTGTTTAATAATTTCTTAAAAATGTTTCTTGTATTTATGGTCTTACTCTTGTACTTGTATATATTTTACTGTACTTTTATGGTCTTATGACCGAAATAAAGTTATTCATGATGATGGTAATTGATCTGGTTTTAAGTCTTTCTTTATGTTGCTGCGTTTTCTGGGCAAGGCTTCTGTCTGTTCTCAAGTACATTGATACTGCATCTCTTGAAGGTACACAACAATCCTTTGTGCTAAGTTAGGCTTGGTTGTATGCTTTGTGTGAATAGATACAGGAGTCAGGTTTTCTAAATTTGCCGGTCCAGTCATTGGTGCAGAATTTAGTTCGCTCTTCTCCTTCCCGCTTCTTTTAAACATTGGGTAGACACTGGTGAGAGTTTTATCTATTGCTTTTTCAGTTGGGGAGAGATTTATTCAAAAGTCGTTCTTTCTCAACCTTGTCTCTGGCCTTTTTTTGTGCTCTTTTTGATAAGGGGAAAGACCATTGGTTTTCACCAGAAATTGTTCTGACCTTGGAAGGGCCATTGGGGATTTTGTCCTTTTCATCTAAGGCAGATTCTTGTTCTACAGAGTGTTGGAATGTCCCCTTTTTTGAGTTTGCCGATTCAAGGGGCGGAAGGTTATTTGATGCTACTTTCGGTGTTGGAGTCTTGCCCAGTAATGATGGCGTTAAAATGGTTGTTTTATCAGCTGGCTCCCATCTGTGGGCAGCTTTTTGCTCAATTTGACTAGATCCATTCTCTGTGGGTTTTGTACCGGACCACCTTAGGCTGCTTCTTACCTGTAGTTGTAAGCCTGATTTTATATCTGTGATTTTTGAGTTTATTGCCTCTGGCAGAGTGCACAGTTTTTCTGCAATCTGGTGGCAGGAGCAGGTGGAACTCCAGCGGCACGGGATATTTCCAGCATTCTTTGTCCTCTCTGCTAGTGTATCAACTTTCCCCTTTATTTTTAGTATTGAGATAGCCAGGGCTTGGATAAAATCAAGTTGGATTTCTAATTTGTCTGACTTGACTGCCATGTTAGAGCTCTTACTGTGGTAGCTAATGTAGTGCTTCTGGAAGCTAGTAGTTTTCCTGTTCTCTGTCGGGAGTGGTGTCAGAGGTTTGGATTTTGAAAGAGTTTGTACTCTGCATGGGGGTGTTATCTAGTTCCGCAATTTCCTCTGTGTTTGGGGTTTTCTTTTTTTTCCCACTTTTGGGGGCGACCACATTCAGACCCTGTCCTAGGTGTAGGCTCCATTGGTCCTGTTTGTCGCTTGCTGAGTTGCCTTTATTCTGGTGTGGGGCCAGTTCCTTCTTTTACCCCCCTTGGGTTGTGGATCTGGGCTATCGTAAAGATGCAACTTTTTTTTTGCAGCTTGCTTTCAATGGATTTTCAATAGATTTTGGGTCCACAGTGGGCTGTCCATAGGGTTTGAGGGGGGAGATCAGTTAAAGTAGATTATGATCATACTTCTTTGGTCCTTTCACAGGTCATTAGAGGACTGGTCAATTTTTACAAGCATAAAGTCAGGAGGGCTTCCTGAGGGAATTTCTATTGCGGAGCAATTTCCTGACTGCTGAGATGCTTGGCTGGGTCTGCATTTGGTTCCTGAAGGTGGAGTTATGAGAGATATCATATCTGTCTTGAAAACTCTTTGGGTATATTCACAAGAACGTGTGATAACTACCGCAAGAGTAGCGTAACGCAACTTTCAATATCGCAGCCCATCGCGGGAAAATAACGTGGAATTCACAACACGGAGGTACCATGCGACAGTCTGCCGAAAACGCGGACAATGTCGGTGATACAACCACCCCGACGGAAAAAACACAAACCACAACACCAGAAAACCTGCGATGTGCCCTTCCACGATGAGGAAAGCAGGGATAAGCAGCCGGAGGGCAGCAATACTCACGTGCAATGCGTGAACAAGCACAAGAACAGCATACGGAAAACGCCAGTGAGCAAATTACAGCAACAGCGGAGTACCACGGATGCACCCTGGCCAACTGCAGAGGACAACATCGACACCACAACCTCCAAGCACCGTGGAAGGACAGAACCGACAGGCACACCGCATGAAAGTGACCAGTGGCAGACAAATCAGAGCCACAGGAGCGACACACCCACCGTGTATCATACGCACATAAGCAGAAGTGCATCTAGACATTGGCAACATCCCGGTACAAACAACCCGTCCACAACTGAACACAGGACACAACGGGATTGGCAAATGTGCACAACCAGGCAATTCACATCTGTAACCCCAGGGATATATAACATGACAATGCACAATTCCAACCTGTAACCTGCAAACATGTTTTATTCACACATGCAGTGCAATTGGACATCTACTACTGTCCCATAATTGCCACGGACGGACACAATGTGACGTGCTCATGAGAAGTGGGTGTCAATGATGTAGTCCCTACGGGCCATTCTTGCCGCAGCTGCAGTGGGATGTGGGCCACCAGCCCCATCATCATCATCATCGTCCGGTACCTCTGGAACTGGGATCCATGGGACCCTGGTGCGAACACAGATATTGTGCAACACACAACATGCAACGATCATCTTGCACACGATGTCCAAGCTGTACAGGAGCTTTCCACCTGTGCCGTCCAGGCACCTGAAACGTGACTTCAACACGCCAAATGTGCGTTCAACGATGCCCCTGGTGCGTATTTGGGCTGCATTGTACTGCCTCTGGACGGGTGTGTTTGGGTCCCGGAGGTGTGTCATCATCCAAGGGCAGAGTGTATATCCTTGATCACCTGTGACACTGCAAGGAGAAAAGAGTCAATACTTGGTTCGGCAGGATGGGATGGCAGGCCCACAAATTTAGTGACACCTGTGCTGGCTGTGTGTGGGGTGAGTGTAAGCCAGTCCTCAGGGAGTAGCTGGTTCTGGCAACTACACCAACAGTCATCAGGCACTCAGACATGCAATGTCTGAACCACAAGGGGGTATGACTCGAGTCGCACAGGGCCAGTGGCCCCGGATGCACAGTGGCCGACACTGAAGGTGTTTATGTTTTTGTTGCTTTGGAATTGGGGTGTTTGTGGGTTCTCCTCGATAGCCATGAAGGCAGCGGCTGTTTTGTGCACTTTTTTCCTCAGCCTTGAGTTTGTGGTTTTTGACTTCTTCTTTTTGCCATGGCGTTAGCACGTCGCTGATGGAATAGTCTGTGTGGTAGTATCCCCCCTGAAGGTAAGGGTTTGCTCTTCTGATTGTGCCCCGCTTTGGTGCCTTTGTAGCCCAGCGGCGAGAGAGGCTCCCCAGGGTGGGCTGGGCTTTGGGCGAAGGCATCCAACTTTGTAGTGATCTTGCAGTGTTCTCCTGGCAATCTTCATGAACCCCCTGTTTTGTGGGGAAGGAGCTACCCCGCTCCCGCTTTTTTCCTTTATTATTATTTTTTTTTGTTTTGGTGTACCAAGAATGCACTCGGGAGGGTGTCTTATTTGGTTATTTCTAGCCCTGTGTTTAAAGTTGTGGCTTGTGAGATTGTGAGTTTGTAGGTTTTATGGTCCGGATTACGTACGGATTTGCTAGGTGTTGACAATTATGCTAGGTCAGTGTAGGACTGAGTTGGCTAGGCGAGGAAGAACAGGCTGGGTAGGTGGCGGCGCACCACGCCCTCCAGCTAGCCGCACCCAGACCAGGCTGGGCCGCTTCCACGAAAGGTGGGGTTCAGACTTTGAGGGGCTAGGTGCGACCCTTCCCCTGTACCTGCTAAGTCCCCCACTGCTTGCCTCCTCGCCACTCCTAGCTCTTTACCTCCAGGCGCTGAGTAGACCCTCCAGGAGGAGGGTCGGTTGATTCAGTGAGCAGTCTTCCCTCCTCCCCTCCTTTGTAAAAAATGAAAGCCTCCAGGCTGTCTTAGGCAGGATAGGTGTGCTGGCGTGGGGCTAAAGAATATAAACTGGCTGTGGGGGGAGACAAGGGTAGGCGGTATTGTAAAAAATTAATGAGCTGCTTTGGCTTACTTGATTGTGGAGGCCGTCTCTTACCAGTGGCAGAGCAGTGGCCGCAACAGTAACCTGCCACATTGCTGCACATTGCTTTGTTGCTGCTGGATTCTCTCCGTGGTGAGCCGATGCCTCCTCACAATTCGGCCTCCACATCCAGGCCAGTGCTGGGTGCTAGTGCTAAGCAGTGACAGTGGACGACTCGCCACGCCATTGGGCTATGGCAGGCTGGCGGCTTGAATTATCCTAAATTGCCCCCCCACACCCCCCAGAACAATCCAGTTTTAGGACCTGTATGAAGCCGTATGCCGCACGTCCGCGACTGGAGACGCTAGCGCCCGTGATTCCCGAGAACAATCTGGGTGCGGAGCTGATGTGAAGCACGGCCGTGGCAGGAAAGCAAGAAACTTGAAACAGGAGCAGGAACAGGCGTGGCGTCTGCTCGTAGCTGAGTTAGACCAGCTAGTCGGTAGGAAAGTGCCTGTGCGCCTCCTTTGAACATGGTCAAATTTGAATACTCCTAAATTGGCATATTTACCTTGCTTATAAGTCCCAGGTATATGGTACAATATGTATCTAGGGCCCGGAAGTTAAATGCCACTAGTGGACTGCTGCACTTTTTGTGCCATCTACTATTGCGACGAAGATGGGCCTACCGTTGTAGTCTGCCTGCTGCAGTTGAAATCTGCATACAACTTGTTAAAATAGGCCTTTTGACAGGTAAAACACCCTTTTAAATATCAACAAGTCACCCCTATGTGAGTCTTGTAGCCCACAAGGTAGGGTGTATGGTATTTAAAGGTATTTAAAGGTATTTAAAGGTATTTAAAGGTGGGACACTAGAAAATTTACATTACCATGTCCCTACAGTGACAAAGCCCTTGCTACATCAGCCCTAAAAGCTACTTTCACTGTGTCAGGCCTAGCTGTTCTATGTAGAAAACCAAAGTATAGTTTAAAATATCAATATTGTGAGCGCTAGGTGGCGCTGGCCAAGATGGCCGCAACAGAGTGAGGCTCTTGGCTGCCGGACCCCTCAGCGCTGATCCTTACCCGTGGATGCCGTCCTAGGTCCCATCTGCAGACCGGCACGGGTGGGGGAACCGAAGCCCTACCCCCAGCCCGAGTTTCACTGAATCCGGCACCTCCGCGGTGGAGTTAGACGGCCCGTGAGCCGCGCCGGCGCCTGGCTGTGTCCCCTCCGGTTCTGTGTGCGGCGCTGTCCGCTGCGTGAGGCCCCGGCGCACCCGAGGGGCGCAGGCCCCATGCTTGTCGCTGGCTGCCCTGCCCACGCTGAGGATCACCGGCGCTCGCCTGGCGGAGGAGGGGCTCTATTCGGCGGGGAGGTCGACCCGCATTCGCATCGGCGGCGCTGGGCCGTCTGGGGGTCGGTGCCTGCTGGTCCCCGTTATCTTCGGCCGCTTGGCCCTGCTGTCACCTCTTGGGAGGTGGACCGCCCTGACCGCTCCGCTGTGCCCCCCTGCTGAGTCCCTGACTGCCGGAGTCCGGGGGTGACACGGGAGAGAGGAGCTGTCGTTGGCTGCCCCACGCCCGGAGGACCTGTGATCCGGGCCCCAGATGGCGGCGATTTCGAGGTGAGCTGGGACGGGTGAAGCCGGAGAGGCGCTTCTTGGGGGTGGCGAGGCCCTCGTCGGCGCGCAGGCCGGCCCGCGCAGAGAGACCCAGGCTGGTGGGACGGAGCTGTCGCGTTGTGGTCGCCTGCGTGGGAACCCCCCTGTTGGCCCCCCCTGTTGGCGGACTCCCGGTGGGGTGACCGGGGGGTGCAGTGCTTGGAGCACTCATCTCTCTTTGGTGCCAACCTGTGCGGACTGCTGTGGTGACCCCCCGCGGCCCCGGGTCACTGCCCTGGGACCATTGCCGGCGGAGAGAGGGCCCCCCCGTCGCGCCCTCTCCGGTGCCGCATCTTGCCCCTGGATCTGGGGGGGGGCTGAAGTCTCCTGCTGTCCTGACCGGACGACGCCTCGGTGGCCCCCCGCGGCTAATCGTTGGACTCCGGGTGGGCGTTCTGGCTTGGTGCTCCCGCCGCGGCGACGGCGCCCTGGTCCGGTCCCGACGAAGCGGCTGGGTGGTGCCCGTGCCCATATCCTCGACCTCATCCCTTGTTGACCTGGTGCGGGGAAGTGCGCCGTTCACAGAGCGGGAGTCGCCTGCTGCCCTCCGGGGCCCCCTCACGGATCGGGCCTATACTCCCTCGGTTCGCCATGGGCAAGGAGAAAGGCCCCAAGCTGCCGGGTACGTCCCATCAGACGAGGATCGACCAGTTTGCCAGCTCGGACCCTCCGGGGGGGGGGGCTCCGGCCCCAAACAAAGACTTGGCCGTCATCCTTCAGGCCATTGATGCCTCCCGTACCTCCCTGGAGGGGATGGTTGGCGAGGTGAAGGTCGATGTTGCGCTCCTGCGGCAGGATCTCCGCAACGCCACGGCCCGCATTACGGAGGCAGAGTCCCGGATATCCATGGCGGAGGACGACATTCACCTGCTGCAGGACCAGGTCAGAGAACTCACAACCCATTCTAAAGAACTGCACAGGCGGGCGGAGGACGCCGAAAATCGTGCCCGTCGCAACAACATTCGCCTGGTGGGCTTTCCGGAGGGAGTGGAATCTGGCCGCGCCGACGACATCCTCGAGCAATGGTTCAAGTCCTGGATGCCGGAGACCGGGTTGTCAACCTGGTTTGTGGTGGAGAGGGCGCATCGGTCTCTAGCGGCCAGGCCTCCTGTCGGGGCTCCCCCGCACCCGTTTATCCTGCGGATCCTCAACTTTAGGGACAGAGACGCTATCCTGCGGGAGGCGCGAGTGCGTGGCCCCTTGACCTTTAACAACCACACCATCATGGTCTTTCCGGATTACACCCGGGAGGTCCAGGAGAAGCGCCGCACCTACACAGAGGTGAAGCAAAAGCTGCGCTCCCTGGGTCTTCAGTACCAGCTCCAATTCCCGGCCCGCCTTCGTGTTGTCTTCCAGGACAAGACTTTGTTCTTTGATACCCCTCGGGCAGCCTGGACCTGGCTCACGGAGGAAAAGCCTCTGCGCCAAACCGTGGCGCTGTCATCCACTGCGGGGGCCCGGGGCAAGAAGGTACTTGGCACCCGACGACCACGGCGCAGGAAACGCACGCAATCCCGGCTGCGCCACGGAGGGGCGACGACCCGGACCCGGTCTGCCAATGCTCCTGAGAGACGTGTGAGAGACTCCTCGGCCTCCTCTGGGGCATCGTCTCATGTGGCTGGGGAACCCCGGCGCTGCCTGTCACCCAGGCCGAGGGGATCTCCCGCCCCCCTCACTATACAGTCTGACTTGATTGACCTCTCCCGTAGTCCCGCCATGTAACTTGTTGTCTGACCCAAGTTTCCACGGGGAGAGGTGACAACCTTCTTTGAGGGAAGGGAGGAGGGGCTCTGCGCTCCTACACTTTCTTGCAAACACCTAGGACGTTTCACTGAAATCCGTATTTCTGGAGGGGTCCACTACGCTCTTTACACCTGAGCATCTAGGCTTGGGGTCTTGTAACTGTTGGGTTGTTCAAGCGACAGATGCTTCCATTTTGAAGTGTAGGGTGGGGGGTGGGGGTCTGGGGTTGGGGGCCTGTTGGCTGTTTCTTCCTGGGGGATTTCTTTGTTTGGGTTGGATTTGGTTTTATCTGAGCGTCTGTTACTGCACCACACTTGATACACTGCTGTGCCCTCCCTGCGCTCACCCGTGCGGGCCCCGCCGCCGCCTGCCCTCATGCGCGGTCCAGTGCCCCTCCCTGGTGCAGGACCTGTGGTCCTGGCTTCTTCTGGCCGCTTCCTCTCTGGCGTGCTCTACTCCTATCGCTCCCATGGCTGATCTCCCCTCCAAGGCTCATATGCGCATTTTGTCATGGAACGTGAATGGTCTACTGGATAGACTCAAGCGCACTGCAGTCCTTAAATATGCTCAACGCAACGAGATCAACGTGCTTCTTCTTCAGGAGACCCACCTGCTGGGTGAGAGGTGTCCCTTCCTGGCCAGATACGGGTACGACCGGGTGTGGCACTCGGGATTCTCTCGCGGGTCTCGGGGGGTCGCCGTCCTGCTGCGCCGTTCTGCACCCTTTGTCTTTACCCGGGTGGCCCGTGACCCCCAGGGGACGGGGATCGCCGTCAGTGGCACGCTGGAAGGTCAGCCGCTTACTTTTCTGTTGTTATACGCGCCGCCCATCGGGCTGGCCCAAGCATTATCCCATGCCGCGTCCCTGCTGGCTGCTCTCCCGCCGGGTGCTGTTGTTCTGGGTGGGGAATTCAACGCTGTCTCTGCCCCGCTGCTTGATTCTTCGGGCCCGGTTTCGACGTCACGCGCCGCACGGGCTAGACAGCTGGTGGGGTGGGCGGAGGCCCAGGGCCTGTGTGACGCCTGGCGTGTCTGGCATCCGCGCGCGCGGCAATACACCCACACTTCGGCCGCCCACCACACTCATGCGCGGATTGACGCAATCTTTGTCCCGTCCACCGAGTGTGCGGGCATCCAAGATGTTCGCATTCTTCCCAGAGGGATATCCGATCATTCCCCTGTCCTCCTGGGTCTGGGGCCCCCGCCCCAAGGGGCCCGTCAGATGTGGCGCTTCAACGCCTGGTTTCTCCGGGATAAAAGACTCTGCAAGGAGGTAGGGTCCACGCTGGCGCAGTACTTTGGTGACAACGATGGGTCAGTCTCCTCGGCGGGCACCCTCTGGGAGGCGGGTAAGGCCACCATCAGGGGGGCCGCCAAGGCGTTGGTGGTGCGACACCGCCGGACGCAGCTTCAGCGACTCACTGCCTGCGAGGCCCGGGCGTTGCTTCTGGAGCAATCTCTATCCGCGGACGGGGATCCGCCCGTGGATCGTCAGCTGCGGCTTCTGCGGGAAGAGATTCGCCAGCAGTCAATGGATGCGGCTAAGCTTCTTTGGCAATCCTCGGTGGCGAGGGTCTACGGGTGGGGTGACAAGAATGGGCCTCTGCTGCACCGGCTGGTCACCTACCCCGGGGCGTCACGCATCATCCCGGCGGTCACCGACTCACACGGCCAGCTTCAGTCCACCTCCGTGGCCATGGCAAACGCCTTCGCTCAATACTACGCTCGGCTGTACCGGGCCCGGGCGTCGGACTTATCCCTAGCTTCGCTGCTTGCAGCTCACAATGTACAACTTCCTTGTCTTCGGTCCAGTGACTGGGAGAGTCTGGAGGTGCCCATCTCTCTGGAGGAGATTGGGGAGGCGATCGGGCGCACATCGGCGGGGAAGACCCCGGGACCGGACGGATTCCCGCAAGAGTTTTACGCCGCCTACAAGGACCTTCTGACCCCTCGGTTGAGCGCCCTTTATGCTGAGGCGGTTGAGTGCGGCTCCTTCCGCCCAGAGGCCGACGTGGCCACGATTGTGGTTCTGCCCAAGTCCGCGCCGCCCTCTTGTGACAGGTCAGCTTACCGGCCGATCTCCCTCATCAATACAGACATCAAACTCTACGCGGCGGTCCTGGCACAGAGGCTTCGGCCCTTTCTGTCCAGCCTGGTGCATCCGGACCAATGTGGCTTCATGCCGGACCGCGGTACCCGCCACTGCCTCCGTCGACTTCACGTGGCCCTGGCTCATCGCCACCGCATATCCCCATATCTCACGCTCCTACTCGCCGACTTCGAAAAGGCGTTTGATTCGGTTGGGTGGCCCTATCTATTTGAGGTCTTGACTCATATGGGTTTCGGCCCCAAATTTGTCGGAATGGTGCGGGTCCTCTACTCGCGTCCTCGTACCCGAGTGCTAGTTAACGGGGCGTTGTCGAAGCCGTTTCGGATCGGCCGGGGGACGCGGCAGGGGTGCCCATTGTCGCCTCTCCTCTTTGCCCTCGCCATGGAACCCCTTGCTGCCCTGGTCCGCGCGGACCCTCTTCTTCGGGGCTGGGAGTGGCCGGGCCTTGCGCCCGACAGGATAGCCCTCTATGCAGACGACGTGTTGCTGTACCTTGGCGACCCGGCGCGATCTGGTCCCCGCGCCCTCCATCTCTTGGGCCTTTTTGGCCGTGCGTCTGGCCTCTATTTAAACCCGCATAAATCGGTCCTTGTGCCTCTGCACCCCTCTCGGGAATGCTTTGACTGGCAGGACAGGATTCCCCTCCGCCGGCTGTCTTTTAAATACCTCGGTATCTGGGTCTCCCTGCTCCCGAAACTGAGCTGGGCCCTTAACGTGGCTCCCCTGGTCAAAAAGGCCAAGGCTGACCTGGCGCGCTGGCAACCGCTCCCACTCAATCCGCTGGGGAGGGTGGCACTCTACAAAATGATGATCCTCCCCCGGTTCCTCTATATATTACAAAATACCCCCGTGTCCTTTCCAAGGCCTTGGTTCCGCGAGATGGACGGGTTGGCGACTCGATTCCTCTGGGGCGGTGGGAGGCCGCGGCTGGCTTTGTCGACGTGTCGTCTACCCACCTTTGATGGAGGGTTCGGTATGACCAACCTCTACCTCTACTACTTGGCCACTCGCCTTCTCGTCATTCACGATTGGTTCGGCGGGGGATGGTCTGACCCGGCCTACAGGGTGGAACTAGCTGATTTGGGTTTCCCCTGCATTTTGGATCGCCTATACGGGGCTCCCATCCCGCTTCCTGCCCCGGAATCACTAGGGCGGTCTTTTTGGCCTGGCGGGCGGCGCTTCGCCATACCCGGTGGACCGGACGGCTGACTCGCGCCACTCCCCTTTGGCACGGGGCGCGGTTGCGGGACGTTACTGCCTAGGAGGGCTTTCGGTCATGGGACCTGCTCGGCATCTCCCAGCTGCGGGACGTCTGGCGGGGGGGGCGCATGTACGCTTCTCCCTTCACTCGTCACAATTTTATAAGTACCTCCAGCTGCGCCATGCCATTCGCACCTATACTCCTCTAGATGTTCGATTGCCAGACCACAGTCCCCCGGAAGCTCAGGTCTTGCTGGGTAACCTGGAGAGGGGGGGTATTTCCCGTATACACCGCTCTCTTATTAACAATACTCCCGCGGTTCAGGACGGCCTGAGGGAACGATGGGAGGGTTGGGTGGGGCCCTTGGATGAGGTGGATTGGAGGGACGCCCTTATGGCCCCCCGGCTGGTGACGGCCTCCGCCAAGTTGCGGCTGATTCAAATATACTATCTCCACACTGCATACCTCACACCGGCGCGTCTACACTGCGCGGGCCTCTCTGTTGACGCATCCTGCCCCCGCTGTGGCTTTGCACCGGCCGACTTTATCCATATGGTGTGGTCCTGTCCGGACCTAGGAGATTACTGGAAGGGCATAGAGGCTGACCTCACGGAGGTGTTGGGCTGGGAGGTACCACACAACCCTAGACACGCCCTGCTGGGCATCACAGATGGTCTGCATGGCACCCGCGCAGAGAAGCTGTTTCTTATGACAGCGTTTATGGTGGCAAAAAGAGACATTGCAGCGGCATGGAAGCACCCACGACCGCCTACTTTGGCCAAATGGAGTGCTGGTGTGGACTGGTGTGCGGCCCAGGAACGAACTCTCTATCTGGCGAGGGGCTGCCCCAAGAAATATCGTAGGGTATGGGGGAAATGGTTGGGCAATGTATTTTGATTGGGCGCTTTGGGGGGGAAGGGGCGGGGGACGGGGCTTCGGGTGGGGAGGAAGGGGGTGTGATCTCACTCTGTGTGATTGTACAGTGGTGGTTTGTCAGGCGCAATGTTTTCTTTTGCTGTGTTTTTAAAATCTCCAATAAAACTTGTTTATCAAAAAGAAATATCAATATTGTATCTTGAGAGAACAAACAGCTAGAAAAATAATTAAATCAAACACACAAATGATGATGGGAGGAATGCTTTCAATTTTCCTAACCACTGGCATTTGCCTGGGGTAGCATTCCAATACATTGTTCCTTTACCCACCATGCCGCCTCTGTTTGGACCCAGCCATATGCAAATAAGTCTTGACATTACTCCAATAGAAGCAGTCCAACCTGACATGCCATGCCAGGCGCTCCCAGAAGCGGAATGCGAGGAACCCAAGACCTTTTTTCGCCCTGATTGGGGCTCGTCAATTGGGTGGAGCTTAGTTCCAGTGGCACAGTGAACATGGGACCTATGTCTGAGCATACCCTTGCTTAAGTGATTTGGATATGGCTAAGTCCAAACTGAGGTGGCCTAGTGAGTAAAAGAACAATGGGTTAGAAGGCTAACCCAAGCGATTGACAGTCTTTAGACAAATTGCAAGCATTTCTCCCATCCCCTTTTGTGTGTTTGGCATACAAAAGTTATTAAACTAGTATTTTTAATGGTGAACAATAAGAAAGGTAGCCTTTAGAAAGTAACCCTTTACCTGCCTGAACTGTCGGAGAACTAATTAGCATAAGTCTCTGCAAGCTCTCAGTCTTTCAGCCTTCAGTAGGTGTGAAAAAGGTATGATATGCATCCCAGGAGCAAAGAATAGGCTGAGCTGAATGAACAGTGATGACTCCCCTGAAGTTCACAGAATATGCAGGGTGGGTGCTGTGGGTCTGCTTTTGGGAACACAGTGTCAAATGCTGCTCGACAGGTGTGTAAAACATAGGGTGGACTTTCAAGGGAGAGAACAGGATGGCAAGACAATTCTTGTGTACCTGGTCTTGTTGCCAGAGGATCCTGCTTTTGACCTACCAAATTTCAGTCTCTGAGTTTGTTGTCGGCACAGTGTCTGCCTCAAACTAGATTTGAGTTTTGATGTGGGAGGTCACCAGGAATACCATAGTACACTCCCCCCACACATCCTGCCTTCAAAACTAAGGTACAGAGTGGCCGAGGACTTTCGCCTCCTTGAAAATGTCATGGCATACAGCATTTTGGGCCTATTAGGAGTGAGCCAAACAGGAACTAATTAAAAAATGGGTAGGGTTAATCACATTTGTCATGGAAGGGCCAGGAGTCGTCCCCACCTACTACCTCGTGCCAGGCATCAATCTGGCACATCCAGGCACCCACTTCTGAACACTTTCTGGACATGCTGAAGAGCAGTAGAGTACTGGGCCTGGTGTCTGTGACCTGAGAGGGTCTCTGAATGACTGGATTTGCTCACTCTTGTAACCAGGGCAAGGATGTGGAGGCCAAGGGTCAGTTGGGTAATCTCTTGTGTGGCTACAGGGAGATAACAAGCTGCAAGAGGCTTTTTCTTGAGAGCACTAAGTAGACCTGAGGCAACTGGACTTAGACTGGACCCTGCTGTTGGGCCCTGCCTGACACTGTGTAAGTCTCTAAGTGTCTCCGCTGAGCTCCCGGGAGCTTTAGAAGTGTACATAAGTAGTGGATTGTGATTTAAAAGACTAAGGGCCTGACTAAAGGCTGTTGCGATGGAGTAGCCCTACAGTCAATGGTTAAATCAAGCCCTAAGTCAAAAGGTAAAATATTTGGCCAAGACGAACCTGGTTGGTGTATCCAACCATTATGGGCAGCCTCAAATTGCACTTAGGCCCCAGTCTATCATTGGCACTTCATGCTTTTTGGTGCTATTCCTGCTTAAAAACGTATTGGATTTTTATCATTTTGATGCCATTTTGTTTATAAATTTTTACTCTTGTTTTCTGAAATTTGATTGGGATTTTTATTGTTTGGCTCTTGACTTCATTACTGCTTTGGTGCTGAATTCATACTTTACACATTGCCTCTAAATTAAGCGCTTCTGCTCTGTGCCAAAGCTACCGGGGGTTGGGCTCAGTTTTATTTGGGGACTTCAGTGCTTCACCCTGACAGAGATTGTGAATATTACTTCATGTGGGTACTTAACCCCTAAACAAATACCCTAATTTCTGACACAAGGGGGAGGGAGCACACTGCTTCTCATACCAGCACAGTTCTCCCCATTGCATCCTGATAAATGCAGTACGCTTACTTTCAAAGTTGTTGTAGTTCTTCACCAAAGTTGGTGCAGGTAGTGCTGTTATCTCTAGACATGTGTTTCTGGGTTTAGCCCTTCATCAGTAGAGAGCAAAAGTAATATAGAGAAGAGAAAAGTCATCAGTGGTTGCTGAAATCGTGCCCAAGTCTTCACAGGTCACAGTACCACTCCACAGGCACACAAGTGCATCCCAGGAGAGCTTGTCAGCCCTTTGGTTCAAGGGAGCCTTTCAAACACAAGGGGGGTAGGGAGCATACTGCTTTCATCGCAGCACAGTTCTCCTTGTAAGTTAATTTCTGACATTAGTGTTCAGCGATGGGATCCAGGACTTATGTTTTGCGGTACCACTTAGCGATTTGAGTTTAAATCAAAAACCCCTTTTAATCAGACATCAAAATCAACATTTTGATTTTTAAATTCTCCTTTTATTTTTAATTGGTCATTTTTTAATTTTCCTAAACTTTATTCCTACCCTCTAATTGTGCACCTGTGATTTTTGAAAGGATGGTAGTGAATCTGAGCAGCAATGAGAGCCTCAGCATGGTAGATCTGAGGCCGATGTGCAAAGAGAGAAGGATAAATCTGGCAAAGGGGGAACATGTAAGAGGACTACTAGATTGCCCTCAGAGAATGGGAGGAAGTATGCATGCCTCCATCCACTCCACAGGAGCAAATGGATGAGGAAGAAGAGGAGGTTGTGGAGGAGATGTAGGAAGAAAATGAAAATGACACTGAAGTGATAGAAGTACCAGAGGAGGAGGAGGTACCCTTAGATGTGAGGTTACCTAACATGTCCAGAGCAGGCAGCAGTGTGTATTCCCGCCGTCTGACCCACTCAGAGATGGGGATAGACAGTCAGAGAAGGCCCTAAAGTTACAACTAGCTACTTTGGCTATAGCAGCTGAGGAGAGGAGGAAAGCAGCAACCCTGGCCCTTGAGGAGAAAAAGTTGGCACTGGAGGAAAAGAAGGTTTGGGTGACCCATGACAGCAAGAACTGAAGTTGAAAGCAAAGAGGTCCTCTGAGTCCAGTGATTATGAATGCAGTGAAGTGCCTAGGAGAGTTAAAAAGTTCACATCCCCAAAGACCTGGTGTTTAGCTAGGTGATGGGGTGACATTGATACGTAGTTTTCAGACTATGAAGTAGCTGCATATGCATAGAGTCCCAGGGGAGGACTGGGGGATAATCTTTGAAAGCCCATGCCAACTGCTGGGAAGGATACCCTGTTGGCACTAGATGTAGGTGACCAGATGAGATGTGCCCCAATAAAGGAACCCCTTATTACCAAGTCTGGTCTGACCTCTGAAAAATATCACTTGAGTTTAGGGATAGCCATAAGCAGTAACACCAGTCATGGGTTGATTTTGTAGCCTCATCAAGTAAGACACTGATTGCTTGAGTAAGAGGCAGCAAAGTGAAGGATTATGATGGACTTTATAATCTGATGATGAAAGAGCACATACTGAGTAATTCTTTTATATAATTGCACGGGCACCTAATTGATTCCAAGCAATCTGTCTCCATAATGCTTGGGAAAGACGCTGACTTCTGGATCAAGACCAGAGTGCCGAAAAAGGTACTGGGAGAGACCACAAGAAGGGTAGTTCAGGTTCCCTCCAACAAAGGGAGGGAGAAGGCCAGGATAAAATGGAGACATTCCCCAAAGGACTCCCTAAAGAGCTTGGAGGGAAAGGATTCCCATACCCTGTCTTAGCACAAGGGGGAGGTTCTGAAGGCTCAGGACGCAAGTGAGGGGACCCTGCCTGTTCCAGAAAACCTCCCACAGATGAGCTATCCACAGGAGTAACCTGGCCTTGGAGGGCAGGTTGTACTCAGGAAGACAGAGTAAAGCATGTCCTAATGTCCCTTAGTTGGGCGATGGACCCAGAAGGTAAAATGGTGATCCTGGAGGGAATAGTTGTCACTTCCAGGAGATCGGAGTGAATGGAGTCTTAGGGCCAGATGTAGCAAGCCAAATTGTGATCGCAAACACTGAAATTCACAGAATTTCAGCGTTTGCGATCGCAATTCAGCTGTGTGCAATATAGGAAGGTAAATACCAACTCGCAAGCATTTAGAGAATCGCAATTTACGATTCCCTAAATGCTATGCTAGTAGGCATTGCAAATTGCGATATTGCCTTTAAGGAATCACAAATTACCACCAACTTGAAGTTGGTGGTAATTTGCGATTTCCTTTAAAAAAGCACTTTTTTGCTTTTTAGGTCTCGCCTGAGCCAGCGCTTTAGCGCTGCTCTGGCGAGACTTATAGTAAGCGAGTTTTGGAAGTGCAAACAGTGGCTTTTCAGGCCTCCAAATACAGTGCATGTGCATCGGCCGGGCGCGCGCACCATTTGGAGGCCTGAAAGCACTCGTTTGCTTTCACTTTCGCGGATCGCACGGCCGCTTTGATGTGATCGCGATCGATGGTGGCCAGCACGCGCAGCAGCGCGAGTTCGCCTCACTGCCGCGCTCCCTCCCCCCCCTCCTCTGTGGTGCGCGCGCACCATGGGTTTTGATTCCTGCGTCGGCTCCGCGCACCACTGGTTTCACCTATTGCAGTATGTGGATCCCACGCTAGCGCTCACAATCTAAACGGGTTTTAGGACCACAAACAAACGTATATAAAACCGTCTTTCAGAGCAGCAATAAATGTCTTTGTGTGTACTTTAACTCTGTACACTGTCTACTTTGAGTCGGAGCGTCTCGTGCAGTACACCAGGCGCGGTTTATAAGTAAAGCCATACCAAGATACCCTTTCCCCCATCCACCAGAAGTTTCCCAGGCAGGCCATTCGTGCTTTAACCCATCGCGCGCGCAGCATTCTGCACTTCCTGCCAGGAATATGGCCAGGCAGTGATTTCAATCACTCCCAATTGTCTCATCAGAGGCCAATGGTTCGAGGCTAAGCTGTTCCACAGGGCAAAGCCGGGGCGATCGGGTCGTGGTGGGGGCATGGGACTGTAGAGGCGAAATGCTGCTGTCAGGATAGTACTTTAGGATACTTTACTGCTTTTAACTTGGGTGTGGCTGGGTTAAACGTACTAAATATAACTTCTTGCCGTTCGACCTCTGAAAAGGAATAACTTTATCAAAATTGCAGATGTAAGCGTAGTAAAGTTAACTTCTTCCTTCAGCGCTTGGGGAGACCGGCAGAAAACAGTCAGCTTCTTTCCCTTGCCCCACCTTCCCTTCCTCAAAGACGTTTCCTGCGGTTTGCAGGGCAATCACCTCAAACTGCCAGGCGCGACTCACACTCCTGCACAAGCATGCTCTCCTGTTTCCAGTTGTTCTCATTTCGCGGCGGCTTTGATGTTCTCAGTGAGCCGCGCGGCCACTGAGAACATCAAAGCCGCCGTGAAATGCTCACCATTTGCCACCCCCTCCCTTATCTCACTTCCTGCTTGTTAGAGGTATTCACAGCTCTCCACGCCCCCTCGCAGTACACATGAAGTTTGACTTTTTGGACCAATCAGTTACGTTGGGCTTTTGCATAATTTGATACTAGCTGTTGTTTTATTTATATTGCGTCTCCTGGTGCTGTGCTTGCCTGCTCCACCAGCTCTCGGAGGTTGCGGTTTGTTTTTTTCACAGCAGCGCACATCACTCGCGGGATGCACGTAAATCTGCATTCTTGAGTTGACTTTACTGTTTTGAGGCCGGGCGCAGGGGCTGTTCCGATGTTATCAAGGCTGCTATCCCACTGCTAAAGCTGTGCTGCGATCTCTGCATTGTACCTTCACTATTAGAGGTATTATCAGCTCTCCACACCCCCTCGCAGAGGGTGCTGCTGCGGATCATACCTTGGGAGCAGGGCTGGCATCTCTCTTGGTATTTGTTTTTATTGAAAAACATCTTACGAAGTATTCCCAAAAGTGCCGTTTTTTTAACTAAATATTATTTAAACATTGATATTTAGCATTTTCTACTTTTCTCATGTTCGTTTTTTTTTTTTTTTTTTTTTTTAAACCTTTATTTCCAAAAGTCAGGACACAGCTATTCAGCCGACAACCCGGAGGTTCGGCAGCATCGATATATAGAAACAGAGATGCGTCCCCAGTACCGTGAAAGGAGAAGTGCAAAGGTTCAATTTTTAAGTAAACACAAAAACACACAACAAACCCTAGCAAGGCAAGAACACTGAAAGCCCATGGTGAAAGCCCCCCAGGGGAGGCCGGACCCCACTCATCTACCAGTTACAATACAGTGTAAAGAGGAAGAAGGGGGACAGCAGAGGCCAAAAAAGTTCATAAACCATACTGAGCTGGAAAGAAGGTTAGGAGGAAAGCTGCTCCTCGGGAGGATCCAGATCCGGGGCAAGACATATTCCCCCCCTGTATTGATTCCACCGCCCCCAGATGGCATGCCACTTCCGGGGGCGGCCTCTAGCGCAATAGACCGTCTTCTCCCTGAACATACTCCAGTCCATATTTTCTTTCCACGCGGTCAATGTGGGGGGCCCCGAGGAGCCCCACAATCGCGCGATATCTCTCTTAGCAACCATGTTACCCAGAGTCACCCATTGGGTCTGTGCCTCATCGTGGTCAGTGGGCCCCCAAACATTTAGGAGGCAACACCGCGCCTCCGGCTGCATAGCAATGCCCGTCACCTCCCCCATCACTGCATGGACTCTCCTCCAGAATTCCGTAATGACACCACATTCCCAAATGATATGCAGGAAAGTACCCACCATACCACATCCCCTCCTGCATAGGCCGTCCTCCGAGAATCCCATGTGAACCAGCCGTGGCCCCGTCACATACACTCGATGCAGTATTTTAAGCTGCACCAGCCTCAGACGCGACGGGATCGCGACCTCCTTAGGAGAGGAAACAGCCGACTGCCAATCCTCATCATCCAACTCGAGGCCATCCCTAGTCCACTGGTCCCTCAGCCCCAGAAGCATGTCCGCCCGGACGTTGATCAGTTTCTTATAGATGAGCGAGATCGTGCTCTCGGGCATATGGCCATCAAGGACCCGGTCCTCCAAAGGAGAGGACTCAGGCACCTTCTCACCCTCTACGAGGACTGATCGGAGAGCGTGACGCACCTGAATATTTCGGAAATACTCGGAGGGCCCCAGCTCATACTCCGTCTGCAACTCTTCAAAGGACTTCACCTTCCCCTTATCCAGCACATCTCCCACCCTGGAGATGCCGATCAGGTCCCATTTATCAAACCCTTTTGTATGCCAAAGCCTTCCCAGTCTCTCCGATTCAAACAGCGGGGTGGCGAGGGTGAGCCTATCTTTCCAGCCCAGCGAGTCAGTTGCCATCTTCCACACACGCACTGCCACAGCAGTGGGCCCCGTGAGGGACGAGTCTAGGGACCGCGAGTACAACGCCCTGTAGTAGTTACCGCCACGCAGCAACCACCTGTCCATGGCATACCCAGGGCTGAGGGCAGGGCCATAAAACCCATGATTAATCGCGCTCAGCTGGGTGGCCCAATAGTACCGTCGGATGTCTGGGAGCGCAATGCCCCCGTCGTACCATGGAAGCGTCAACTTTGCGATAGCTATACGCGGCCGCCCATCCCAAAGCAACGTTCGTTGGAGGCCTTCGACCTCCCGAAAGTATTTGGCCGGAACCCAGTCCAAAGTATTCTGCAGTGCGTAGAGGAAGCGGGGAAGAGACATCATTTTGAACAGGGCCGCTCGCCCAACAAGGGAGAGCGGCAACCTCCGCCAGCCTTCAACATCTCGCCTCAGGCGTGCCAGGGGGGGGAGCAGGTTCTTCTCATATCGCACAGTGGAGTCCATGGAGATAAAAATCCCCAAATACACGAAGCCCTGCTGAGCGACCTGTATCGAACACGTTCTAGGGATCGGTGGAACCTCGCCACTTAGAACATACAAATACGATTTACTCCAGTTGATAACGAGACCCGAGTTCCTACCAAAAGATGTGAGTACGTCACAGACCACTATAAGTGATTTCTTGGGTGAGGCAAGATACAACAGGATATCATCAGCATAGAGCGAAATACGGTCCTCGTGTTCAGACGACCATCTAAGGCCCCGTGTATCCGGGTGCCAACGTATCCACGCAGCCAGCGGCTCAAGGGCGAGGGCGAACAACAAAGGCGACAGGGGACAACCCTGCCGAGTACCCCTCCCAAGCTGAAACGGAGTCGACGCCCGACCATTCACTACCACACTCACAAGAGGCCCCTCATACAGCAACCTCACCCAGCTCACAAAACCGTGGCCAAAGCCGAACTTGGTCAGCACGGCCCACAAGTATGCCCATTCTACCGTGTCAAAGGCCATCGTGGCATCAAGAGACGCCACAATAGCTGGTTCACGCATCGTGCCCGCCCTGGCGATTACACCATGAAGGCGCCGAAGATTTAACGCTGTGTTTCGGTGCGGGATGAAGCCGGATTGATCCGGGTGGACCAAGTCACCGAGTACCCTAATCAATCGGGTCGCCAGGATTTTAGCCAGAATTTTCGGCTCCGCGTTAAGAAGTGAGATAGGCCTATATGAGGCGCACTTATCTCGGGGTTTGCCCTCTTTGTGTATAACCACAATCGTCGCCAGTCGCTGATCCAACGGGAGGGTCCCACTCCCCCGCGCCTCCAGAAACATGGCGCGCAGGTGAGGGGCGACCCTATCCGGAAACAGCTTGTACAGGTCGACCGGCAAGCCGTTCGGTCCCGAGGCCTTGCCCGAGTTTAACGCGCGGATAGCCCCCGCCACCTCGTCAACCGTTATGTCGCCATCTAGATCGTCCCAATCTATATCGGAGAGGCAGGGCAACTCGATATCACGGAGGAGGTCACACGAGTCCTCGGGCGGCCTATCCGACACTGAGGCATAAACCCTACAGAAATAGTCCGAGAAACACTTTACAATCCTCTCAGGTTCCACAATCGCCTCTCCACTCTCTCCCGTCAACTCTGGAACAACTCTATTGACCCGTTCTTTTTTGTCCAGCCAAGCCAGGAGTTTCCCTGCCTTGTCACCAACATCATACAGACGGCCCTGCTGTTCCCTACTGAGGGTCTTAGCGGCGTTCGTCACCAGGTCCTTATACTCAGTTTGCTTCAAGCAAAGCTCATGCAGTGAGGACTCTGTAACCTCCTCCTCCAGCGCTCCCTCCAGAGCCGCGATCTCCTCCTCAACCTGCAGAACCTCGCCATCTCTCCGCCGCTTGGCAGCTACTACTAGGGAGAGGGCTTCCCCTCGAAGCACGGTCTTAAAAGCTTCCCACAGCGACACTGCCGAGTCCACGGATCCCTGATTGTCCTTGAAAAAATTATCTACTTTCTTTACCAGCGCGCTGCGCATCTTGGGGTCTCGGAAATACCACGGGTTGATAGGGGCCACCCTTCCACCTCCCTCCCGACCTAGATCCAGCCGGATCCACACTGGCGAATGGTCAGATATACCACGCGCCATGTGCCTCGCCTCGGAGACCAATGAGGCATGCGCGGCCAGAGTGAGTAGGTAATCAATCCTGGAAAGACTACCATGTGCCCCGGAGTGGAACGTGTATTGGCTCTGTGTGGGGTGCCGGAGCCTCCAGCAGTCTATCAGGCCAAGCGTGTCTAGGAAGTCTGGAAGCCACTTCTGAGCCCCCCCTGTGTCTCTGGGCGGGTATCTATCCAGCAGGCCAGAGCCAACAGCGTTGAAATCACCTCCTACCACAAGCATACCCCCCGGGAGATCCAGCAGGGCCCTACCCAGATCTGTGAACGTGGAGGCCTGCAGGGCCGGCGGGACATAAACCGAAACTAAAACCAAAGTTCTTCCTTCCCACCGCCCCGCCACCGCCACAAACCTCCCCCTATCATCAACAATGGTGGAGTCCACCTCAAATGGTAGCGAAGCTCTGACTAGGATGCCCACACCCCTGGACCCAGAAGAGAATCCCGAATGTGCTATGAATTTATACCCCTTCCTATTCAGAGCATAGCACGTATTACCTATAAGATGCATCTCCTGCAGCAGGGCAACATCCGGCATTGACCGTTTCAAGAATTGCAAAACAATCCCACGCTTAATGCGATCCCCCAAACCATTAACATTCCAGCTTATAACACTTAAGCCCCTACCCCCCATCCTCAAACGTAAAGAGGCCCACCCCACACCCGAAGAGCCACCATGGAACAGTCCTGGAAACAATCACCATGCCTTGCAGAAATAAACCCCCCAACAACAAACCCAAAATCCCAGAAACTCCCCCCACCCTGCACCCCTGCTGCAGCTTACAAAGCCCCCCCAACTTGCAGTGTGCCTGTCGCCCTACAAAACCCAAAATCTACAAAAAGTACCCTAAGGGAGGAAAAGAGCACCCCTCGTCCTCCCGCAACCCTCCGCATTTACTGCACTCTATTCAAGTCTTCAAATATAGCCAAATCGAGTCAGACCGGCTCCGAAATATCAGCCCTGCCCATCCCGGCCACTGTCCCCGTCCTCGGCAGTGTCGTCCCCCGTCCGTCGCCGGGGCAAAGCGTCCAGCCATTCATCGGCCATAACAGGAGAGTCAAAGAAGAATGTCCGATCTTCGTGCACCACACGTAATCTGGCAGGGAAGAGCATGGCATACTTCAGATCCCTCTCCCGGAGCCGCCTCTTCACCCCCAGGAAGCCCTGTCTCTGCCTCTGCACCTGCTGGGTGAAGTCCGGATAGAAATTCACCGACGCGTTCTGGAAGGGGACCGGGCCCGTCACCCTCGATGCTTGCAGGATAGCGTCCCGATCTCGAAAATGAAAGAGCCGGGCGACGATCGGCCTCGGCGGGGCACCCGCCTTGGGCCTCCCACCCGGCACTCTATGGGCCCTTTCAACCGCAAAGAACTTTCCAAGACCCTTAGGCTGCAAATGATTAAGCACCAAGTCCTCGACAAGCAGGTCAACCGAAGCCTCATCCGAGGACTCCGGGACCCCGATGACGCGCACGTTGTTGCGCCTGGCCCGGCTCTCAAAGTCCTCCAGCCGGCGGGCGGCGAGATCACTCTCGGTCCTCAGCTTACGAACCTCGGTCTGCAGTTCCGTGACATCATCGGTGAGGCCCGTGGTCTTGAGGTCCAGGTTCTTAACCCGTTCATTCGTTTTGCCCAAGTCCACACGGATCAGGTTGACATCCACCAAGATGGCATCCACCTTATGCGCCAGGGCATCAAACTGTCTCCCAATCGAAGTCTGCATCCCTTCGAGCGCGCCCATGACATCCTGTAGTGAGAGCTCCGGGGCCAAAGGCGAGGCCGCCTTCTGGGTATCTGTCGACTGGCTCGACCCACTCGGTGATCCCTTCTGCAGAGCATAGCGGTCCATGCTATTGACTTGGGTATAGGCTCCCCGCCTGGTAGACTTAGCCTTCAGCCGATCCACCTCTGCTTTGCCCGACATGGTTGACACCAAGCAGGTCGGTTCAGATAAGGCGGGTCCCTCTCAACGAAAGGAATCAGGAGTGATCAGTTCTGCAGTGGGCCGCCAGAGTAGCCTGCAGAGCGTCCATAGGGTAATAAAGCCACCAAGAGCTCTGCAGGGGCAGGGCCGACAAAGGGAGAGAAAGCGAAAGTGAAAGGACGGGGACCTCCGTCCGACAGTTCACACCTCGCCTGGCCGTTGTTGTTCAACTAGGAGTCGGGCATCCTGCCAACTCTAGCCCCTGGCATCCCTCGGAGATAGGCCGCAATCTTCCGCCAGGCATAAGTCCGGTTCCCGGTGGGCGATCCGACCGCGGGTAGCATCAATCGCCTCCCTGACAAGTCATCCACACGATGCCATGCATACCGACAGGATTAGAGACAGGATAGTCGACGGAGGGCGCGAGGGTCTCGGGAGCTCTGAGCTCACGCGGCCATCTTGGTCAAGCGCTAGGCTCCTCCCCCCTCATGTTCGTTTTTAATGTAATTTATGACTTGTTCATTTATCCTCTTGTGTGAGGGGGCATTTATTACCTCGGACCGGTAGGCACACGTTACAACATGGCCTTTATATTTGCTCAGGCCTCTCCTCTTTCAGTATTCGCTATTGGAGGAGGCCGAGTGACAGTACAAAGCACTATTGTGCTAATGGCCGGGCTCATTACCTGTGTTGGTGCGTGCGGCTGCGGCCGTGACCTGTGACGCGATTACAGTGGGACGTCTGGAAGCCTGGAGTATGCCGGAGAGGACAGGGAAGGGGCACCGCAAAAGACAGAGGCAGTCAGCCGGCACCGGTGGGGATGATGAGGTGAACAAAGTGCTCAGCAGAGGGTGTGGGGGCCGAGAAACTTCAGCTGGCAGACTTTGAGTAAGTGACCGGCGGCATAAAGAGCTGAACCGAGTGCTGATCTCAGTGACTCGGCATGAGGGAAGAATAACAATCAGCCACGGGCAGAAAGCATATATGTTATGCTCTGTGCAAACGTCCCCCAACAAGCACGTATCGTGGGGGGAGGGGGTGGTGGTCTTGGTTCATACTTCCCTTAAACTCCTCACACGTGCAGTTTTTTCATTGGCTTGTGTCACTGTCCGTTGTACACTGTGGCTTTCCATTAGTAAATAGGCTTAATAGTCCCTCCTTAGTACCACCTTTTCCCATTTCGTAAGCTCCCATGAGGACATCCCGATATGTGTGTTGTTGCTCGGTAGGCTTTAATTACAGCCTCCGAAAATTCTTCACTCAAAGAGCTTTGTCCTGCCTGCTCTTGCCGGCAGGAAAAGGCAGGACACGCTCTCTCCTAATGCATTTTCAATGCAATAGGTCTCGTGTTTGCGAGAGTTCATGCTATTGGCATTGTAAATGACAATGCCTTTTATTTATCTGTTTTTAAAAAAAAACAAAAAAAAAAGGCATTGTTGTTTACAATGCCAATAGCTCAAACTCTAGTAAATGCGAGACCTATTGCATTGCAAATGCTTGTTTCAAAGTGCCATTTGGCACACATACATGTCCCTAGGGCATGTATGCGCGCCACATGTGCACACATGCACATTTCAGGGGTGCAACAGGATTTCCTTTTGGAACCCTTGCACCCTTGAAATTGTGAAAGCAATTTGCGAGTACCTATTGGGTACTCGCAAATTGCTTGCGCAATTCCAATTCATTCCTATGGGCCTCTAGGCCCATTGGAATGAATGGGTTATGTATTCCTTGATTGCGAATCGCAATTTGCAATTCGCAATTCGCAATTAAGGAATATTAAAGAATCACAATTATTATTGCGATTCCCACATACATTCCATTTTGCGATTCCTTAATAGCGATTCGCTAAAAATCGCTATTAAGGACTCGCAAAACTGATTTTACCTACATCTGGCCCTTAGTCTCTGCCCTGCAGGATACCTGTGTCATCCAGGCTATGGTGGGACAAAGCGATACCAAAGGGGATGATTGACGGAGTGTTTGAGCAAATCAAACACTCACCCCCAGTCAACTGATCTGGGTTTAATCCATCATCATTCTTTAGCTCACTCCACCACCCCAGTTCAGACATGGCCATATGCAAATCAGTCTGACCCTGTGCCTCATGGGAACAGTCCAGCCCGAACTGCCAAACCATGTCTTCCCTGGACCGGAAACAAGCATCCTGGGACCGGTTTCGGGTTCATAACCCTCATCAGCCAGGCTATCTTGAATCTAGTGGCAAAGTGAGCAAGGGACCCACGTCTGGGCATACCCTGTCAACTTAGGGTGAACAAAGCGATACCAAAGGGGATGATGGACGGAGAGTTTGAGCAAATCAAACACTCACCCCCAGTCAACTGATCTGGGTTTAATCCATCATCATTCTTTAGCTCACTCCACCACCCCAGTTCAGACATGGCCATATGCAAATCAGTCTGACCCTGTGCCTCATGGGAACAGTCCAGCCTGAACTGCCAAACCATGTCTTCCCTGGACCGGAAACAAGCATCCTGGGACCGGTTTCGGGTTCATAATCCTCATAAGCCAGGCTATCTTGAATCCAGTGGCAAAGTGAGCAAGGGACCCACGTCTGGGCATACCCTGCCAACTTAGGGCGAACAAAGTGATACCAAAGGGGAAGTTGGACGGCGCGTTTGAGAAAATCAAACACTCACCCCAGTCAACTGTTCTGGGTTTAATCCATCATCATTCTTTAGCTCACTCCACCACCCCACTTCAGACAGGGCCATATGCAAATCAGTCTGACCCTGTGCCTCATGGGAACACTCCAGCCCGAACTGCCAAACCATGTCTTCCCTGGACCGGAAACAAGCATCCTGGGACCGGTTTCGCGTTCATAACCCTCATCAGCCAGGCTATCTTGAATCCAGTGGCAAAGTGAGCAAGGGACCCACGTCTGGGCATACCCTGCCAACTTAGGGCGAACAAAGCGATACCAAAGGGGATGATGGACGGAGCGTTTGAGCAAATCAAACACTCACCCCCAATCAAATGATCTGGGTTTAATCCATCATCTTTCTTTAGCTCACTCCACCACCCCAGTTCAGACAAGGCCATATGCAAATCAGTCTGACCCTGTGCCTCATGGGAACAGTCCAGCCCGAACTGCCAAACCATGTCTTCCCTGGACTGGAAACAAGCATCCTGGGACCGGTTTCGGGTTCATAATCCTCATCAGCCAGGCTATCTTGAATCTAGTGGCAAAGTGAGCAAGGGACCCACGTCTGGGCATACCCTGCCAACTTAGGGCGAACAAAGTGATACCAAAGGGGATGATGGACGGCGCGTTTGAGCAAATCAATCACTCACCCCCAATCAACTGATCTGGGTTTAATCCATCATCATTCTTTAGCTCACTCCACCACCACAGTTCGGACATGGCCATATGCAAATCAGTCTGACCCTGTGCCTCATGGGAACAGTCCAGCCCGAACTGCCAAACCATGTCTTCCCTGGACCGGAAACAAGCATCCTGGGACCGGTTTCGGGTTCATAATCCTCATCAGCCAGGCTATCTTGAATCCCGTGGCAAAGTGAGCAAGGGACCCACGTCTGGGCATACCCTGCCAACTTAGGGCGAAAAAGTGATACCAAAGGGGATGATGGACGGCGCGTTTGAGCAAATCAAACACTCACCCCCAGTCAACTGATCTGGGTTTAATCCATCATCATTCTTTAGCTCACTCCACCACCCCAGTTCAGACATGGCCATATGCAAATCAGTCTGACCCTGTGCCTCATGGGAACAGTCCAGCCCAAACTGCCAAACCATGTCTTCCCTGGACCGGAAACAAGCATCCTGGGACCAGTTTCGGGTTCATAACCCTCATCAGCCAGGCTATCTTGAATCCAGTGGCAAAGTGAGCAAGGGACCCACGTCTGGGCATACCCTGCCAAATTAGGGCGAACAAAGCGATACCAAAGGGGATGATGGACGGAGCGTTTGAGCAAATCAAACACTCACCCCCAGTCAACTGATCTGGGTTTAATACATCATAATTCTTTAGCTCACTCCACCACCCCAGTTCAGACATGGCCATATGCAAATCAGTCTGACCTTGTGCCTCATGGGAACAGTCCAGCCCGAACTGCCAAACCATGTCTTCCCTGGACCGGAAACAAGCATCCTGGGACCGGTTTCGGGTTCATAACCCTCATCAGCCAGGCTATCTTGAATCCAGTGGCAAAGTGAGCAAGGGACCCACGTCTGGGCATACCAAGCCAACTTAGGGCGAACAAAGCGATACCAAAGGGGATGATGGACGGAGCGTTTGAGCAAATCAAACACTCACCCCAAGTCAACTGATCTGGGTTTAATCCATCATCATTCTTTAGCTCACTCCACCACCTCAGTTCAGACATGGCCATATGCAAATCAGTCTGACCCTGTGCCTCATGGGAACAGTCCAGCCCGAACTGCCTGGCAGTTCGGGCTGGACTGTTCCCATTGGGCACAGGGTCAAGGCTGATTTGCATATGGCTGGGTCCAAACTGGAATCGCATGGTGAGCAAAAAAACGATGGATTTAGGCCCAGATCTCTGGTCTGGGGTGAGTGTATGACATTGTTCTGCATTCTGTCCATCAATAGTTCTTTTTGCATTTGTCACCCCGAGTGGGACGGGTATGCTCAGACGTGAGCCCCGTGCTCTCCATGCCACTGGAATCAAGCTATCCTGGCTGAAGAGGGGTGAAACCCCAAAACCGGTCCTAGGATGCTTGTTTCCAGTCCAGGGAGGACCTGGCCTGGCAGTTCGGGCCAGACTGTTCCCATTGGGCACAGGGTCAAGGCTGATTTGCATATGGCTGGGTCCAAACTGGAATGGCATGGTGAGCAAAAAAACGATGGATTTAGGTCCAGATCTCTGTACTGGGGTGAGTGTATGACATTGTTCTGCAACCTGTCCATCAATAGTTCTTTTTGCATTTGTCACCCCGAGTGGGTAAGGTATGCTCAGACGTGAGTCCCGTGCTCTCCATGCCACTGGAATCAAGCTATTCTGGCTGAAGAGGGGTGAAACCCCGAAACCGGTCCTAGGATGCTTGTTTCCAGTCCAGGGTGGACCTGGCCTGGCAGTTCGGGCTGGACTGTTCCCATTGGGCACAGGCTCAAGGCTGATTTGCATATGGCTGGGTCCAAACTGGAATGGCATGGTGAGCAAAAAAACGATGGATTTAGGCCCAGATCTCTGTACTGGGGTGAGTGTATGACATTGTTCTGCATTCTGTCCATCAATAGTTCTTTTTGCATTTGTCACCCCGAGTGGGACGGGTATGCTCAGACGTGAGTCCCGTGCTCTCCATGCCACTGGAATCAAGCTATCCTGGCTGAAGAGGGGTGAAACCCCGAAACCGGTCCTAGGATGCTTGTTTCCAGTCCAGGGAGGACCTGACCTGGCAGTTTGGGCTGGACTGTTCCCATTGGGCACAGGGTCAAGGCTGATTTGCATATGGCTGGGTCCAAACTGGAATGGCACGGTGAGCAAAAAAAAGATGGATTTAGGACCAGATCTCTGTACTGGGGTGAATGTATGACATTGTTCTGCATTCCGTCCATCAATAGTTCTTTTTGCATTTGAGACTATGGTGGGAGGCAGGCTGGGGTCCACAGAACAGTATCTGCCAGGTCAGATTGGTAGAGTAACCTAGGCCCATGTGCAGGACTTCTTCCACACTATGGTCCTGCTATCCTTAGTGTGAGAGGGGATACAGGCACAGAGGAGAGTCTTTGTCAGCCCCCAGATGCCCATTGACTCCATCCTTGCCAATGAACTTCTACCTGTGAGAAAGGAGCTGGAAGGGGAGGCTGCCCAGGGCATTGCAAAAACCTAGATTTCAGGGGGTACTCTTTCCAAATGGACAGAACAGAGGACTGATGGAGTGTAAGGGGAAGAAGGTGGAGGCCATCCATAGTGGGAGGATAAGTGGGACGGGTGTTATCTGTTGTGAGAGAAAGGTGCTCCAAGTTTGACCCTGGTGTGGCCATTTCTGACCTAGAGATGCTACCTGCCTGCTAATACCCAGGCCTACTCCTTCTTTTATACCCACGCACCCCTCTTTTTGATATCAGTATCAAGTCCTGCTTGACAGTCTGCTTGGGGTTTTGCATATAGCACAAAGGCACACTTCAAAGGGTGAGGGCAGAATGCAAAAAGGTTTATTGTATATCTACTATCTGGTTATTGGGAAACTCAGCATTGTTCTACCAGACTTCTGTCTTTGGGTTTGTTGTGGGTATAAGAGCTGCCCCAAACTGGATTTTAGAGTTAGATGTAAGAAGACACTAGGATTGCCAAAGTGTACACCCTACACACACACATACACCCAACTCTCAGAGTTTTCCGACTCTTGCATAACTCCTGCTTGCACCAGGGTCGGGATTTTGTGTTCGGTGGTACTTACTGCATCCAGTAATTACTGGCTGTGTTAAATATTTCACCCTTTGTTAAATTACCACAGGTCAAATTGACCGTAACTTAACAGAAGAAAAGTGCAAGGAATTTACTGTCATGGACGTCAATTGGGCGTAGCCAGGGGTCGCAGCTCCGACCTCTAACTTGCTCCCTGCTACTCCTGACACTTCCTTTGCAACCCCTTCCCTCAGAGGAGGCACATATTTTGCCTCCTCTGAGGCCAGGGGCCGCAAAGGAAGTGCCAGGAGTAGCAGGGAGCAAGTAGCCTTTCTCACAAAACATTAAATGGAAATGCAAACCCAGAACACATTGTCCAGTACAATGAATCATTCCATTGCAATGTTATCCGGTTTGATTTATTTTCTTTTGCTTAATTTGTAGAACTTCACTTGCATTTCTTCATCTTGGCAACAGATGCCTGTGGCCTCTATTTGCAGAGCTACTTCACTTCAATTAAATTTGCTGTCGATGTTGTAATTTATGCTGCAGTGTCCTTGCCTCTGTGAACACTTCCAGCAATGTCTTATCCCAGCT
Source organism: Triturus cristatus (assembly GCF_964204655.1). NCBI lineage: Eukaryota > Metazoa > Chordata > Amphibia > Caudata > Salamandridae > Triturus > Triturus cristatus. The sequence goes on along the minus strand of NC_140591.1, from coordinate 1,236,481,383 downwards.
GGTCCTATCATATGTAAATGTTCTAAAATAATAATAACAAATTTACTGATATGGAGTGAAAATAAGTCAAACTGCATCAAAGTCATTTTCACTAAAACAGTTCCCTGATGGATAATTGGGACAGAATAATAATACCCAAGGCAGGAATCCTTGTTCTATCCAAAATCTGATATCCTTAGACAAGGGACAGTATTTCCACCCTCTCTTTCTTCTCTCCTTGTCTGCTTGACCTTCCTCATCTACTCTCCTCCCTAATGTCTTCCCTTGCATTCATTCCTTGCGAGTGTCGGCAGACAACTCTGAGAGAGGTGAGGCAGACAAATGGGTGGGAGCATTCATGAGAACTAGATGCAAATCACCTAGGAAATAAAAATAAAAAATAACTTACCTTGCTTGCTATAGCCTGCATGGTGACACGTCCTTCTGCTATGGTCCTCTTCTTCTCTCCAGGCTTTAGTTAACTCCCTTAACCAATCCTGGCGCTGCTCTTATGCTGTTACCCAGCATGAGAGCAGCGCTAGGATTGGATAGAGCGGGCTCTCTCAGTGCTCCCAGGAGCAATAGAGGCCTATGTTTTCCCTAACCCATAGGTCTCTAGAACAGCTGGGTTAGGAAGGTTACAAATGTGCATGTCTGGCTGGCCGTCACAAGATGGCCGGCCAAAGAGACATGTGCACTTTAAACTTAAAGTGCCCTGCCCATCTCTGCTCACTGCTGCTGCCAGTCAGCAGCGGCCCCACCTCCATCCTGATGCTCGGCTCAGGATGGGGTTATTGAAAAATAAAATGGTAATAAATTAACTGTATTACTATTTTATTGTTCATCTCTGGGGGCACTTTAGTTACTTGTGTGATGCTCCTCCGCTCTAGATACAGCACATGCTTGTCCTTTTCCCCTGCACTAGAGCACAATGGGCTGCCATGTGCCAATGCAGGCACCCTTGCGCCATGGTGCAAGGGTGCCTACATTATAGGGGTTATTGTTTTTGTGCAGGAAATAATACCTTCCTGTACAAAAGCAATCACAAGAGGTGTTTTCCTCTTCTATGTGTGCTGCAGAATGTGGCATTTGAGTTCTGGATAACACCTGCAGGACGTAGGCTAAAACTCAGCAAGATTGACATATCCTTCCATTGCTCCATGGATGTTCCTAGCAACTATAGAGTGATCACTGCATTTTAATAAGTTCTGTATAAAAAACACTGAGGCAAGTGAAAAATTCAAAAAATCCATTCTGCCAGAAAAAAACATCAGTATGCTTATGCAGGTTGTGCCCTTTTTTAAAGTCAAGCATTTCCATGCCCCTCGCTTTGTCTTAAACAGTGTGGGAAGCACTCTAATAAAGCACAACTTTTGCGCCCCTTATGCATGGGCCTTGATACTGCAGATGCAGCACTTTGCAGAAACATACTTTTTACCTTCTCACATTAGCTTTTTGTTGGCATATAAATCCCTATTTGTTTGCTGTCTCTAACAAGTGAGAGTGGTGTAAATGGTAGCTGGTATTTACAGCCAAGAAGGATAAGGAAGATGAAGGGAATAGGAGCTGATCTGTGATAGTGAGGTAGGGCAAGTGACAATATAGAGATGAAGGAAAGGTGAGATGGTGGGCAGAAGCTGCAATATGGGAAGACAAGCAAAACAGGGTTATTAGAAACTGGGGTGTTGGTTGAGGGGGTGAAAACTCTACTCAAACAACAGCCACAATCCTTGTCAGGGTAAACCACAAAAAGTAACTGGATTAAACTAGAGCATAACCCGCTGTTAGCTTGGCACAATAGGAGACAGGCGTAACTTAGAAGAAATGTGTAAAATATTTATGCAGCAATTAAACAGTAATAAAGTGAAAAGACAACACAAAGAAAATCCCACACCAATTTAGAAAAATAGAGTAAATAGTAATCAATTATTTGACACCAACACAACAAAAATCTAATTTGTAGAACTGGAGTTATGAATTTTTAAAGTTTAAAGTGAAGACTAGCACCTAAAAGATCAAAGCAGCAACAGCGGACATCTAGTCATGCGAGACCGCGAAAAAGTCGAAAGTTATGACTGGCTGCGATAGAGCGAGGGTCGGATACACAAAGTGGAAATATGCCTATGGGGATGGGAAGTCTGGTCTCCACCAACCTTCGGACTTAAAAGAAATTTTGCAGAAAAATGTCTGAGAAGGCAAGAGTTCAGTGGGCTAAGACAGCTGGCAGTGTCCGAGGAGGAGGCGTCATCGCCGGGGAGCTGCTGGACAAAGTTGCAGTGAAGATTTCTACTTTCGGACTTAGTCTCTTTTTTGAAAGTCGAAAATCTGAAGCAGGACGAAGGTGCAGGCTGTAGCCGACTAGGACTTCACCAGATCAGAAACTTCTTCTGCAAGGAGCTGCTGAACAGGATTTACTGCTGCAGAGAAGAACGTAGCTGGAGCTGCCATGAAGTCAGGGCAGTCTCCTCTCGGTTCTCAAAGCACTTTTTGGGCAAAATATTTCTAAGTACAAAGTTTTGTATTTGGGCTATGTGGGCACCTTTAGCACCACTTCCAAGGGACTAGATTGTAAGAGCACCAATTGAAGGCCAGGACTTGCTCAATCAGGGTCAAGGTAAGGTTCAAGATGATTGGAACCTTTTCTATACCTGAGGCTCAATTAAGAGGGCAGCCAAGAAGTAGCCCTTGGAATCACTCTGTAAGTCCTTGGATTCAAGAACAATAGCAGGGCTCACACAGAAGGGAAGACCTCTGAGGGGTCAAAGCAGGCTTCAGTCAGCAGAGCAGTCCTTCTTCGTGCAGTAAACAGTCTTCTAAAGTATTCAGCAGGCTACAGCAGCAGGCAGGTCTCTGAGAGTCCATAAGCAGGCCAAGAAAGTGAACTGACGAGTGGGTCTGAGGGTCCAATGTTCATACCTGGGGCCCCCTTTGAAGTGGGAGCAGTTTCTGGAGGTATCCCATTTCAGAGGTTTCTGGAATTTCCTGACTCCCAGCGCTGATCCCAGCCTGTCTGAAGGCATAATAGGCTAGTGTGAAGTTAATTATGTGAGAGCAGGGCACAGATTTTAAAGTACAAGTGGGGCTGTGAATGTGTCTACCCCCCACCCCCCTCCTCCTCCATCCTGGTAGAGATGGCCTAGCCAGGTACACATAGTCCCTCTAATGTGTGGTTCTCTGGGAGGAATATACAAAAGACAACTGTCAACTACACCCAGTCATGTGACCCAGGAATAGGCTGCAGGCACCAAATGGTTAAGACAAGAAAATGTCTAATGGTAGTATTTTGAGGATTGTGACTTAAAATCCGACTTTGCCATTACAGAGGAGTTTAAATTGCAATTACTCAGACACCTTACATGACTTTCCTATCTGCTCCCAACCTATTAAATAGAGTAAGGTAACCCAATGTTATATTATAGGACATGCAAAACTTAAAGGTGCATGTCCAACTTTTTAACTACAATGCACCCTGCATTATGGACTGTCTAGGGCCTTATTTAGGGGTGACATATGTAATAAAATGGGAGTTTAAGGCTTGGCAAGTGAGGTTTTTGTCGAACCAGCAATTTAAAACTGCCAACAGACTGCCATGGCAACCTGAGACACATTTAACAAGGCTACTTAAGTGGGGATCACACGTTACAGGCACAGTATACAGGTAGTACCACTTCACTATAAGCAAATTAAATGTGCCCATTGGGTGTAAGCCAGTCTTACCATGTTTAATGGAGAGATCACAAGCACTTTTGCACTGGTTAGCAGTGGTAAAGTGCACAGAGTCAACAAAACCGAATTCAGAAAACTAAGGGGGAGTGAAGGCAAAATGTTTGGTCGTGACCATGCAAAGAGGGCCAAGTGCAGCAAGGAGATGAACTAACTGAAGAGATAAAGAGAAACTTTACGAGGCCAGCACTCAGCTGAAACTGCATTCTTACTTGAACCATGATATAGGTCCCAAAAATACTTCAACTCTTTTATAAGCATTGCACCCAGAAAGGCTTGTTCTTCCAATCCACTCCTGTCAGGAATGGGAAATGGTGTGATGACTGCTGGTGAATGATGGCTGCCTTCATTCAGGCAGTGACATTGGCAGCGTCATTGGCATACACTGGATATCCCTCAGGGCCGGACTGGCCATAGCAGGCACCGGGTGTTTCCCCGGAAGGCCGCTAGGGTGGGGCCGGTTTGGGCCCCTGGGGGCCGTTTTTGTTACCAGGCAATATCGGCCCCCTGTAACGAAATCGGCCGAAACCAGCCCTCGCAAAATGCTCGGCTGCACTCCCCCTCACCCCAGGAGTTTGCCAGGGCCGGTTTCTGTTCTCAGTCCGGCCCTGATATCACCAAACCCTCACATGGCATTGAAGGGCTGTAGAGAGGTAAACCCTGCAACATTCGTTATATGCGCAGCAAGCAGATATATTGCCTGTCTTCTTTCTTGCTTGGAGCAAGGGTTAGATCATATTGTTAAGTAAATCTATGTATTTAATGTTTTTGGAGAACTGGGACAGTGGGATAGAAACTCTAGTGGTGGGCTTTTCCAAAGCAACTAAGGCACAAACTGCCACTGCAAGTTAAACCGGATGTCAGGACTGTAGTGATACACTTAGTCCTACATTTTTACTTACATTATTTAGTCCTTCGTTTGTGTTTACATTTCAGTTAATATGGCCTTTGTCCATTCGTCGTCTCGCACTGTGCTTGTATTTGTATATGTTGACATTTGTAATGGGCATTTCTTCTCCATGGCACCCAACTGCGGTAAAATCAATTGCGGCTTGGAATCCTTGGAGGCGGGACATGCGGGATGTTCAAAGAATAAAACTTACTTTATTTTGCACTTGGACTCTCCTGCTCAGGTGATTACCGTCTCAACAGGCACCTAGCACTTAACTCTCTGAGTCACCTTGCCGGCTAAAACATTAGGTTGTGATAGCAACCATTAGGAAATCACAAGGTGCCGTGCCTTTCAGTTTAGCGCCCTACAGGAAATTAGCAAACAGATTCTGTACTATTTTTGCTTTCTTAATGTAAATCATTCCATATAAAAATGTCCTAGTGGAATGAAAAAAACAACCTGACCTATTAAAGATGCTGACAAGTTAGCAACACAATTTTAAATAAAAAGAAGGGAGCCGTCATCTCAGACACAAAAGCAGACAGGCATCGTCTTCTGTTACAAGTACATGTTTCCCACTCTGTAATGCCTGAAAAAAGACGACCAGTCCAAACCGGACTGCAAGCTTCTGCTAATGCATCAAGAAACTGTCAACAGCTCGGCGTGTTCTGGGCTGGACGACATCGGGGCAAACAGGTCTATTTATGGGCCAGTCTGCTTTCAGCCGTTGCACCTGTCTGCCTCCTCTGGTTGTCTGGTAACCGCTCCTGTTTCACAGCGTCATGACATCGGAACCCTGAGGTCTACCTAGCTTGCTGACTCATGTCCAACCACAAAGGCGGTGTGAACTGCTATGACCCGCATAATGCAGGGGTCGAGTTCTCCCCATCCAGCGAAAAACATGTTTCTGTTGAACATATGAGTGCAACCAGTCTCTGAGAAGTCAGACACCCTAGAATGTGTGGACATTACTTCCATGTCCTGGCCCTTACTAAGGGGCATATTATCAAGCACCGCGTTAAAATTATCGTCGCTTTAGAGGCAGAAAACTGCCGCTAAAGCAGCGATAATGGGCTTGATAATATGCTGCAAAGAATTCCAATAGAAGCCCAGGTTGACACCAGAACATGGGCTTCTATGGGAATTCTCTGCGGCATATTATCAAGCCCATTATCGCCGCTTTAGCGGCAGTTTTCTGCCGCTAAAGCGGTGAGAATTTTAACGCCATTTGTTGATAATATGCCCCCAAATGAGGAAGACAAGAACCATACCACAAAGGAAAGTGAAAAAATCAATTAATTTTCTAACTCCACACCATCCAGGAGCAGGCCTTTAACGAATGACATCACAATACATCTCAAAACCCAAGCAGATGTCCTCAAAGCAACATTCCAGAATGCCTATTGGTAGCACTGCAGGACTGAGTATCGAGAACGTTTTTATTCTCTATATAGGATAAAGCCTGTAAGAGTCTTCAAAGGGCTTGAGAACGCACTCAACCCTTTTTAAGTCTCCGCAGTGCGTGTCCCGTATGGATCGGGAGAAGTGTGGTCCCTAGATGGGCTTTGGTGCGCCCTGCTGAACTTGTCTCAATCTTAAGGCAGTGGCGGTCCGTCCATTGGGGGCGTTGGGGCGTTGCCCCCCCGCCCGCGCCTCCGCGCCTCGCGCCCGCAGCTTCCTCGGTGAGGGAGAACTGTCAGTCAGTATGACGTTAGACCGCCCACCCCCTTCAGAGTCTGAAGGGGGTGGGCGGTCTGGCGTCATGTTGACTGACAGGCAGCCAGCAGCACACAAGTGCGCATGAGTGGGGACGGAGGGCCATTTTTGCACCGTGCCCAGTCATGCGCACTAATGTTTCCCGAATCTGGCGCATGCCCATTAGGAGAGCGAGGTTGAGCCAAGGCTCAAACCTCGGTCTCGTAATGGGTAGGCGGGCGGAGCGTAAGCCTGCTCTAAGCCAATCCTGGTGCTGCTCCAGCACCAGGATTGGCTGAGAGGGGTCAGATAGGCTGCGCCTGTTCCAGTGAGTGAGTGAGTGTGTAGGCGGCGGCGCCAGAAGTAACGGACCTGAGGCGAGGCAGCGCGGACCCGGACCTGCTCAGGACAGGTAGGATTTTTTTTTTTTTTAAAACACTCCCGCGCGACCCCCCCACCTCCCCCCCACGACACGAGCCGCGACTGTTCATGTTCAAGCCTGATATGCTTGGGTGTTGAGGTTGTTTCAGATGCAGGACTCATCCCCTGAAAAACCTGTTTTTTTAGTGTTTGCTTTATTGCTTTTCTCGATTTTGCATCTGCTGGTTCTGATTCTGGCTTCGTCATGACTCTTTGTACTACGCTGGTCGTCTGAAGTGGCTAATGTTTGCACCAGATGGGGTGGTGTTCTGAGCCATATTTTAGGCAAGGTGTACTGCTCCTGATCGTGCCACGGCCAACAGCTTGCTGTTGGTGGTGAATCTAAGCAAGAAAGCATCTGTGGAGAGTGGAGGTTTGACCTGTAAATTTGTTGAGACATTCCTAGAATCGACCTTTTCTGATGCCTTGGCAATAAAAATACTGCTCCAGATACCTACCCTTTCTACAGAGCTATTGTATAGCACAAGCGCAGTTTCGCCAGTTGTATGTGGCTAGCTGCAGTGAGATCATATCCCCTGCTAGCCAGACATCTTTAGGAAACCTCCAGGCCGGAGCAGGTTCATGACCTCTCCTTGCTAGCTGGCAGACATATCCAGCCACTACAACGGAGGCAAACTTTATCAAGACCAGCAGCTACACAGGTTAAACCACTGAGGTAGAAATAGGTTTAGGGAGGCAGCTGCAACAGTGGTCAGTTTCTGCTGCAAGTGACCTACTAGTGCTGCCCAATCCGAAGGAACCTTTCACTGATGGCTGAGACGCCTTGTTAATGTTTGGGTTTTATGACATTAGGAGGGGGGCAGGTCTGGGGGAGGGGGCTGAGACGATTTTACCACAGGCTGGCTCGCAGGGCCACTACTTTCCTAGTTATCCAGCAATACACTACCGAGACTAGTAACAAAAACAAAAAATGAGAAAAGCAAAATTAATAAGGACCTAACGTTTTCCTTTTTACAAATAAATACAAAGAGAAAACAACAGGTTTCCCAGTCTGTACTTATTTATTTTTTTTAGAAAATGCCAGATCTAGAAATTAAATGTGCATTTGAGTGTTTGTCCAGGCCGTCAATCAAGACAGCCTGGACAACAGCTGAGGACAAGACTTTGCAATGAAACTTAAAAAGCTTCAGAGATGCACGCGCTAGTACTACAAGACTATGATGTATTCTTACATGTGTACAGTACTATTGTATATGGCTACGTGGTACACAAAAAACCTACACGCATTAAAGAGTGAGTGTACATGAATCACTTCAATAAATGTAGGAATGTCCTGTTGCAGCTTCATTTTTTTTTTATCAATCGTAAAACAAACATTAGCAAATACCAGTAAAATGAGAAAATAAAGTTCAACTGGATAAGTGAAAACGAAATGGGAGTGCTCAAAATATAATGCCGGAACCTCTCAATTATCAAGCAACAGCGATGAATGCTTGTTCTCTTGAGACGTCCAGTACCTTCAACCATATGTCATCCTAGCACGTATGCTAAGATTAGCACCAGATCCAGAGAGGCAGAACACAAGCTCATTGGACTTCAGATGTACCTAAGGTCTTGCACATGCAGGATCCCGTTCTGTAGCTGCTCTTGATGGTTGCATTTACCATCTGAATCCAAGTGCAACCCTTCTGTTGCAGCAAAGTCCAAGGGTGTGATGCAGTACTGCATTCAGAACATCCGTACAAGTAGTTATTGGATACCAGTGGCGTTATTGCCTGAGTGCCCAGAGGCAGAACAAGGGCCGTATTATAAAAAGAGCCCCTGAGGAGCAATGGGTATGTGCACTCACTTTTTAATGCCCTCTGGGCCACTATGGTTTTACAGAAGGGGCCACAGACGCTGGCATCGTGCCTTCTGTAGACAGGTACCGTTTTAGGGTTAGACCGAGGGTTTCATTGATGTGGGAAGGTGGGTGGGGAGGAGGCAACCATAGATGCAGAGTAAGATTGAAAACAACAAATGTATGCTTTCTTCTGAAATCTACTAAAAGCATACAATTCTGTATATTTGGTATTTCCTCCCTTTGTGTGTTTTACAAAACTGAGAAAATAAGTTGAGAAAAGTTCACCTAGAAATGCAATCCTGAATTAAGCAAATGATTAACATTTTTAACACACTAATATGCTACAGTGCCTTAGATATGTGTTAATTGCCTCTTCCGTAGGTTTCTGCAGTGGCCCTTACGTGTATTGAATTGAATGTTTACAGGTCGATAACAGAACAGGGAAGCACTCGGACATGAGAGTGGCTGCTCTGATGGAATCATGATTCAGATTTAGGGACACAGACGCTCGTTGATCAAGAACACGTTAGCAGTCACGCCAGCGATTTTGCTTTCAATATTCACATGAGGCAAGGTTGGATAATAATAAATAAGATTATAATTTAACGAAATATCATATAATAATAAATATGTGGTGGCTTGGGGGTCAGGGTTCACCCCTTGCCCTATAACCCGGGCACAAGTTGCCGATTGGTTTGGGCATCTTTTACAGAGCCAGGTTACTCCAGTATTAAGTTGTACTTTGTGCTGTTTGTAGGTGAGTCCTTTTGGAGAGTGGCTGCTCAGGCTGCATGGAGGAGACCAGTGTAGTGTTTAGGAGTGGATTATAATTAGGGCTCCCGGTTGTATGCTATTGATTTATGTTTTTGTCTGTATTTATCCGTATTCAATGTTTGCCATCTTATCTGTATTTATTCATATTTATTTTGTGTTTGGAAAACACACAAAGTCATAAAATTGTGTTTTTAACATTTATTTAACATGCATTCATACTTTGATGCCTGTCTTGTTTGAGCAAAGAATGGGTGTGTTACTTGGTGGATTAGTGCTTGGGTGTGTGCTTGGGACATTAGTGCACAGGTGTGTTCCAAGAGCATTAATGCATAGGGTGTGGCTGGACCATTAGTGCACAGGAGTATGCCTGGAGCGCTAGTGCACAGGTGTGTGCGTGGAGCATTATTACACAGGTGTGTTCTAGGAGCATTGGTGCACGGGTGCATTAGTGCATGGGTGTGTGCCTAGGACATTAGTACACTCCGAAGGGTATGAATATTCCTAATTTTGTCTGAAAATGTAATGAAGAAACAGGATGGGGAACTCATTTTCTGGGGATGACTCTCTTTGTTAAGTGGGGAAACTGAGATTATAATGTTAATGCATTTTAGTTTCAGCAGGACTTCACCTAAGAACATACCCTCTGCTGTGGGCTCTATGTGTGTTTGCAGCTCTAGTCTCTGTGCTTCTCAAATTTGCTTGAAAATGCACCCTTTACCCACTTTTTTTTCAAAATTTTCTCGGGGGGGAAAAACCCCCCCGAACCCCCTCTAAGGTGGTCGAGCTCGCTCGCTGCGCTCGCTCGCCACGGTGCACTCCGACAGAAAAGTTTACGCCCACCACTTTCATTTTTTTTTTTTATATAGATTTATTAAATTCACCATTGCACAGTTAGCACATATCATTGCACAATCTCCAGTACATTTAGATTCTTATAAGATGTTACATATCAAAGCATTTCCAAAAGAAATAAAGAGAAAAAGAGGAAAAAGAAAGAAAAATAGCCATAATATTCATCAAATCATCCTACTTATTTCAATGAATTAATATCAACACAAATTTCAACACCAGATGCCTCAGATTCATCCCAGCTCTCCTAAATTAATCTCTCAAACCCAGGCCCTCTTTCCATTTTATAATGGGGTCCCATATCCTTAACCCCAATTTCCTCCCTGTTCTGCCTTTCCGAGCATATATATTTTTTTCCAGATTATAAGTAGACAACAGATTAGCGAGCCAAATTTGCATTTAGGGGGGGGGTTTATCCAGCCAGGCCCTGGCTATACAGAGCCTAAAAACTGCCATTGCGACGAAGATAAACTCCCTCTGAATAATATTGGTATCCGTGACTATCCCTAACAATATTTCTGGGGGATTTAAGGTAATCTAGATGTCCAGGGAGGCATCAAGAAATTTCTCTATATCTTTTAGCACTGTTTGTATTTGCGGGCAAACCGCAAATATATGGATTTGATCTGCATCAGGGGAACTACATCTTGGGCATGTGGTACCAACGGTACCCCCCCATTTTGCTATCTTTGCTGGGGTGAAATATAGCGAGTAGAGGGTTTTATACTGCTGTGATTGCAGCGGCGCTGCGCAGAGGAGAGTGCGCCCTAGATCCAGTGACTCTTTAAACCAGCGAGCCTCCCCTGCCAGCTTATCTGCCCACTTTTCCATATACTTATCCATATCATCTGGTTTTCCTGCTAACAGATTCGCATAGAAACTCCTAATAGAGCAGTCCCCCCTAACCTTATTTTCTCCAATATTTCTACCTTATCAAACCCATTCCTTCCACCCTGTTTATTCCCCAGAAAACTTCTTAACTGCAAAAATTTAAAAAAATCCCTCCTGTCTAATCCAAAAGTGTTCACTAACTCCATAAATTGAAACATCACCTCCGTATTCCTCAGATCCCCAATCTGTACTACCCCCTTCTCCATCCAGCCCGCCATTGTGGTATCCCAGAAAATCTGCTTTGGGAGGGAGACATTTTTATACAACCTGGTGTATCTATTATATCTGCCCAGGCCAATTTTTTTCCTCACTGCATTCCAGATCTTAATTGCGGCTTGGACTGTCTTAAACCTGGTTCTTTTGTAATATGCAAAGTCCATACACTTAAGAAAAGAATTCTCCAACTCTGGTCCAAACACTATGGAGTATATCCTAGATGAGTCATTTAGTGTTCTAACATCCAAACCACCCCCGCCTATCAGGCCGCGCATATATTGCAGTGCAGCTGCCCAGTAATATAGTCTGAAATCAGGGGCTCCCCAGCCTCCTCTCTCTCTAGGCAGAGACATGAAACGGTATGCCCTGCGGGTCTTGCCATGGGCCCAAATAAATCTATTTAACATATTATCAAGCTCTTTAAACCATTTCATCTCAAACCATAACGGTATTGTCCTAAAGAAATATAAACATTTTGGCAGTATTAGCATTTTTATAACATTGGTGCAGCCCACTAATGACAAATGCAAAGTATTCATTCGATCCAGATCCGTCTTAACTTTTAACATCAGGGGCGCCAGGTTCTTCTGTATCAGTGAGTCTAAATCCGCTGTAATTGCAACCCCCAAATATACCGCTGAATGGATGTAATGAAGAAACAGGATGGGGAACTCATTTTCTGGGGATGACTCTCTTTGTTAAGTGGGGAAACTGAGATTATAATGTTAATGCATTTTAGTTTCAGCAGGACTTCACCTAAGAACATACCCTCTGCAGTGGGCTCTATGTGTGTTTGCAGCTCTAGTCTCTGTGCTTCTCAAATTTGCTTGAAAATGCACCCTTTACCCACTTTTTTTCAATATTTTCTCGGGGGGGAAAACCCCCCCGAACCCCCTCTAAGGTGGTCGAGCTCGCTCGCTGCGCTCGCTCGCCACGGTGCACTCCGACAGAAAAGTTTACGCCCACCACTTTCAAATGTCACCATCCGCCACTGTCTTAAGGAATCGAGCATTGAAATTAAAATGCCGGAACCCTGAACGCATCAGGTACTACAAGAATGACAGACACTAACGTCTCAACCTTAAAGGTTTTATTTAAAAGATATTAGGCATACAGAAAATAGTTCAATCTAGTCGAAATCCACTAGCCAATTAATCAGAGTACAAGCCAAATTAAAGTACAGAATCAATCAAGAACTCAGTCTAGTTCAGATCGGCAAAATGCAGAGCACAAATGAGAGAGAGAGATCCAGCATAGATTTGCCTTCTAAGGTAAGGAAGAGGCTCTCCCTCACAGCAAGAAATTTAACAATCATTGCAAAAAATATGTTTTGTAAACAATGCAAAAATACAGGTTTTGTCTAATTAGGTGGTTAGGCAGCTGAACAAACACTAATAGGCACAGATTTCAAAAACTTTCGAAAACACTGAGAAAAAACACTGAAATTCACAAAAATAAACACTGGAAAAAGGACTGCCTAAATATTGCCTGCTAGGCTTATTATGGGCTTTTGGGTCAAAACGTGCCTTGCCTGAAAGCCTCCATCTAGAGTAAGGCTTCCCTTCCACAGATCAATAACAGGTTTGATCTTGGGCAGGACTGATGGGGCCTATGTATGGTGCCATATTTGTTTCCTAAAATTCATATTTCTGCATCATCCTTTCAACAATGGTTCAGCTCCATTCTGAAAATACCATTAATGGCAAAACCTGTTTTTTAGACTTGGCCTTGGTAGGAAGCTGATGTAAGCCCAGTGGGACACATTCTCCCACCACCAAGCAAAACTCGCTCTTCAGCAGACACTGTTTCTGTACCATAGCCTTGTCTACCTCTCAGTGGTACAGTACTAAGATGAAAAACAACTTCAAAGAATGTGTGTTTAAGAGTTAATAGTAGAAGCATGAAACATGGATCATGAAACCAATCAGTAAAGCACCCAGAGCAATTTAGTTAAATCAAAAAGTATTTTATGATTACAGGAAGGGCAAAATGACAATAACTGTATGACACTGCAAAGTTATAGGGCATTAAATTCACAGTTCCATTTAATACGGCTTCTCCATTTTGCATTGGCCATCAATAAACGTTCCTGCACAATACTCACAAGTGGCCACTAGAGGCCTCTTTCCCTGCAGTCCCCAGAATAACTCCTAGCTCCCGCCTACCTCTAGCCTTCAGACAGTGAAGAGGGGCTGGATGAGAGTCACCTTGTTCAGGCACGCACAGTTCACATCAAGCAAACTTCACAGAGTTCCTGTGGGGGTTTCTCTGGATTGCGTCTTCACAGCAAACTCTCTCTGGTCCTTCTGAGTCTGCCTACGGCAGTAGATGATGCTCTTCCTTCTCGGCTACGAATCCAGTCCGTGATGTTGACACCAAAGTCCTTGACTTCCTCTGGAGAGTGCTCCTTCCAGATACCAGTTCACAGTGAGTGTAAGTTAACTCTGTTCACTCACTTTCCAATCTTCACCAAGGTCTGTGCCAGACCAGTAACAACTGGTCAACTGGTCTTTTTCACCAGAGAGTGCTCCGTTATGAGTGCTTGAGTCAAGCAGAGATCAGTCGATCCTGACCATTCTGTAGAAAAAAACACATATGGCTTTGTGCTCTGGGCAGGTCACACTCCTAACCACAGTCCAGCCGTCTCTCTATTAACCCTGGGCGTAGTTCGCGAAGTAGCGCTACGCGTAGCTACGCAAAGTGCACTTCGCACTACGCGAGCTACGCTTAGCACTTCGCGAACTGTGTAGTACCCTGTTCGCACTGTGCAAGATGCCGTTTTCAATGATTGCACAGTGCAGACAAGCATCCGGCACTGTGCAATCATTGAAAAGGGCATCTTGCACAGTGCGAGCTGTAGTTTTCTGCCGCTCGAGTAGATTTTTACTGGAGCGGCAGCTTTCTAAGCGCGGACTGGTAGTTTCTCGTCACGAGCATACGCGACCACTCGCAATGAGAAACCTGACCTCCCCGCCTTGAGAATCTCTCCGGGAGGTTTATTTTTCATGCTCGTGATCGGCAACTTGATGTTGCTGATCGCGAACGAGGAAAAAGCCTCGCCGGGGTGTCATTTTGCTTGCTCGCAGTCGCCAACTTGACGTTGAGGACCGCGAGCAAGCAAAAAATGACCGCTGCACTACGCAACTCTACACTACGCGTGTTTGCACTGTGCTACGTGCAATTCGCGTAGTGCGAAGTTGCGCAAACTTCGCAAACTCCGCGAGTGTAGCATAGTGCTTTGCCCAGGCTTACCTATGCCTTCAAGTCCTTTACTATCCAAACCTGCCTTGGTCTCTCCGTCTTCTCTTCTCAGACTTTCAGATGTGTTCTGTCTCTTGGGAGCCCTAAGAGCTTGCACACAGTGGCTAACAGGCCGCACACAATCACTCCCTCCTTCCTTCTGGACAGGGGGCCTTTGTCCCATAGCATAAGTGGGGGGAAACCCTTATTATAATCCCCACACCTTATCTTCAGTCTTTTACGGTCAAACCTTTCAAACGATTACATAAGGAACATCCAAAAACTGGGGTGCCCTTATATAGGTCATTTTCGTTCATTCCGTCCCATGTAATACCGAGGGTGGGTTCACTCAAACTGGTTTGGTGAACCACGATCTTTTGCTTCTATGGATGAACAGGCTGGAGACAAATAGGGTTGGTTCTAGCGCCCTAGCCTTGCTAGTTCTTGGATGGGTCTTTGTAGCAGTGGACCCAGCCCTGCCCATTCACATCCCTCCCATATGCTCTGTTGGGCTATCCAGGAAGATAGCTGTCACCCCCTGCTCCCACATAGGGCATCAGACTCCTGTGAGGTCATGCAGAGGGAATCTGCACCTCTGTCCTGACAAGAATAGGCAGGTTGTGCACCTGCTGCTGAGAAACTGAATACAACGAATGCATACACCATTAAGGAAAAGCACGTAGGGGCATATTATCAAGGACAGCGTTAAAATTATCGCCGGTTTAGCGAAAACTGCCGCTAAAGCGGCGATAATGGGCTTGATAATATGCTCTGGAGAATTCCAATAGAAGTCCATGTTGACACCAGAACATGGGCTTCTATTGGAATTCTCTAGGGCATATTATCAAGCCCATTATCGCCGCTTTAGCGGCAGTTTTCTGCCTCTAAACCGGCGATAATTTTTAAAGCCGACCTTGATAATATGCCCCCCATACTGAGAAACCCTCAAAGCGCAGAGTCAAACGACCATCTAACAGAGAAAAAGAAAAGGATCCATGTCAAAACATATTGTTCTACAACATTATAGGTGTTTACCCTAAAGCGATTTGTCAAAGTAAACTCATCATAATCCAGGCAGTTGGCAGGGGAAGCAAAGAAGATTTATTATGCATGGGCAAAAGAAAATCTTTTCCCTTGGATTGGCACTGACCTGCTCCAGTCACATGCTTATGGCATTTGGGCGGGGTTATTTCCCTCAGCTAGCATCCTGCAGCTGCCAACAGCATGTTTGACTGCACCTCATCTCCCAGAGGGACTGCTTGCTTAGCAGCCGCACATCAGAGCAGCCGCCATTTTACCTGAAAGAAGGCAACTTGCATTCCATAGCAGTGCCACAGACTTGTGAATAGGCGGCCTGTGACACTCGGCGTGAATGTCTGTTATTGTGTTACACAATTAAATCTCCTTGTGTGTGGGGTCATTAATGCTAGTGACTGTGTAAAGCCGCTAAAGCTAGTTACTGCGTGGGATCATTACAGCTGGTTGTTGAGCTGGGCCATTAATGCGTATAGCTGTGAGGAGCCATTAATGCATATTTACTGTCATGGGCCATTGATTCGTTCGCTGCCTATAGCTGGTGAGACATATAATTACCCGAGGCAGTGGATGCATTTACTGAATAGCTCTAAGAGCGCTGATATATGTAGGTCTGGGCTAATTGATGTGTGTTGTTGCATGGCCTGTTGATGCATGTTGCTATCTGCGGACAGTGACACATTACTGCCTGACAAAACTGATGATCATTACGTCATGAACAGAAGCTGCTTCGCTAGTTCAAGCTTGTCTGAGAGGAAGCCTGACAGAGAGTGATATACGAGGGCTGCTTTCAGTGACCTTACAGAACATCTCTAGGCACTAGGCTACATTCTTAAACAGCCCTCTGCCTGAATCCCAGGGTGATCAGTGGTGTGCAATGCCCGAGTGTAAAGTGAGAGTTTTAGGTGACGTCATACTTACAGTATTTGCAAATGTTTGCTTTTATTAGGTAAAATGCCTTCACATTGATCCTTTGTTGCACTAGATACCCCTGGACACCATTAGCATAAAAAGCCATACATGTTTTATTCAAATGTGGGTTAAGAAATATTGCTGTATTCTGTTTTTTTCAATTTGATGTTGTAAATCAGTTATGCTTGTTTTTAGTTCAGGCAAGCCATTATTTTGGTCGTTGTAGCTTAATGAGAAATAGATGCAGAACACAGATTCTGTAGTAATTTATTTTGTTGATTCTTTTACGTTTTCCGGGATTAGTGGCCCTTGGTTTTGCATAAATCAAGGCGTGTCTTTAGCTGAATATGTTCACAGATTGATTGATATATGTATGTAAGATTTATTCAATGGTTATGAATATCCAACCATAGGAAAATGCTTTTTTGATTTTTATCATTTATCCAAAATGTGTGTTATTCAGTATATCGTGACTGCTTCTTGACACATTATTTGCAGCACTTCGGGCATATTACCAAGGACAGCGTTAAAATTATCGCCGCTTTAGCGGCAGAAAACTGCCACTAAAAGCGGCGATAATGGGCCTGATAATATGCCGCAGAGAATTCCCATAGAAGCCCATGTTGTGGTGTGAACCTGGGCTTCTATTGGAATTCTCTGCGGCATTTTATCAAGCCCATTATCGCCGCTTTAGCAGCAGAATCCTGTCGCTAAAGTGGTGATAATTTTAACGCTGTCCTTGATAATATACCCCCAAATACTTAACTGTATGAAGTACTACAATACAAAAAGCATACCACAGACCTCTCCCTCGCTAGGAGGGTGTCTTCCTCCTTTGTATCGTCTTCACCCTGCAAAGATGGACCGAGCTTCTTTAAATTTCAGTGGTGTCCTCCATCACCAAACCCTTCACCTCCCAACAATGGTTCCTTTCTATTTACTTCCACTGGATCACCCTCCACATTGACCTGACTTCATTGTCCTCGTGTCCACGCCCCTATCCCAACACCAGCATCGCTGTGTCCTGGGGCTTGTCCATTCCTGTCCCTGAATTTGTCTCTCTGCCCCAATGCCTGTCTCTCCCTGTCCTAATGTCCTCATTTCACTGACTGTATCCTCCGTCTAGATGTATTAGGGTTTGTGTCTCCATATCTTAGCGTCTGCGTACCTTTTCTTATTGTTGATCTCTTGTGTGCCATCATCCACGTCTCCTGAGCCCACCATCCCTCAGTCTGTTCTTTGGTGTCCCTGCATTCATGTCTTGGTGCCTTTGTTTCAATACCCCCTATGTTCCCTAGGCCATTATCTCCATGTTCCAGGGCGTGCGTTCCCTGTCCTAGTGCCAATGCCTCCCTGCCCTTGAGTCTGTCACAATGTGTGTCTTCCTCACCTGCAATCCATGATTCCCAGGCCCAGTGTTTCAGTTTCCCCCTTTATGTCTCTGTCTGTGCTTTTGTGCCTCAGTGTATATCTTGTTAGCCATTGTCCATGTTTGTCTCCCCCTCCCAGCATCTGTCTCATTGCCCTCTTGTCATTGACTCAACATCACAATGGCTGCATTTACCTCCTTGTCTAACATCTATGTTTCCCTGTTACAGTGCCCCTTTTTACTGCACTTGAGTCAGTGTCTAGCTGTGTCAGTGCCCTGGTTTCCCTATCCTTGTGTTTTGTTTCTTTTCTCCTGAGTCCGGGTTTCCCCCTCACAGCATCTGTGTCCCCTATCACTGTGTCCGTGTAACTGTGCCCCAATATCTTAGTAACAATGGAACATGGTGGTTTGCATCTGTGGCTCCCCAAAGGGGCTTTTTGCCCTTGTGCATGTTTTCTTGATAAATAATATTAGACAACTCTGAGATAATGTGCCAGTACCTTGCCAGCATCATTATGGATTGCATGAGAGGCTGTAAGCTCCTACTGGGACAAAATACTTGATCAGTGTAAAATGTGTGTTATTTCAATAGCAATGGGGCAGTTTTTATATGTATGGGGTTCAAGCACTTTATGCAAAACAACCCTTGACATTCCTGGGAACCCACTTATTTGGAAGCAAGTTTTAAAAGCGTGCATATTGTATGTATTTGGTAATGAAGCTTAATGCCATTTTGTTGTCATAACCTTCTAGCTGTAAAACTGCATAGCATTGCAACTTTTAGCGCCAAAGCTATACTGAGGCACTGAGCCCCTGCTAGAGACATATGCGAGCAACTGGTAGGGGTGAATTTCGAATCCTGGATGATCAACTCAGCCTTTTATCCTACCTAGGTTGATTCAAGGGACAATTCGATTTGTGGACCACATTGTATAAACGTTTAATATTAAGTAGTAGATCTGCCCTGGGTACCACAGAGCAACACAGTGCTGCAGTGATGGACTTTGCCATCTGTGTGCACTGCAATCGTGCCCCGTGGCTCTTATGAGGGTGGCATAACAGTGGTTTGTGCCACTTCAAAGTGTCCCAAAAAACGATAGCCTGCTTCGAGGCTTGTGGAAAAATAATCTTGTAGTATTACGAGGCCCAAATTTGAAATTTGAGAGCTGGCTCACTTTTGCTATAATTAAAATATGAGCGATCAATAGCATTTGATGTACTAAAAATAAAAGTAACTTGTTTTTAAATAGCATCTTTAACAGTTTCTTGTGTGTATTTAAGCGTTATAAAGAACCAGTGGATTGCTAGCAAGACTGTGGTTAATGTTAACTATTTAGCTCTTGTGTTATTACTCGAATTCGTACTCTTCCTTAAGCAGCCTAGGAAGGGTAAATTCTCTTCTGCAGATTATATGCAGAAAGTTGACAGAGCATTTTAAAATGCTCTTTTTCATATACAAAGGACAAAATGAAGCTGTAATCAAAGCAATTTAAGCATTTGAAGAAAATGCCACACTTACATATTTCAGCCCAAAAATATTCTGTCAAAAGCAAAATTGTCAATTTTTCAAAGAAATGCTCATGAAAAAGAAACGAGCATTTGAGGTTACTATAAAAGCAGAATGGCCTAGGCTTTCTTCAACCCCTCACGTTATCCGTTTCAAATCAGTATGTGTTTCAGCGCACTGGCTGGTCATGGGCAGAGACACTGGAATTAAGCAACAGGAGAGAGGTAAATTATGCGGCATGGTTGAGTAAATAATGCCGCAAGAAAAGTCGAATGATGCTGTATAATACGGCACATTTCGTAATAGTATTACTTCATTATTTCATCATTTTTAAACTTGATAACACTGTCTGGATATTGGTTGTGCCTCATTACTACCCGTTTAACACCCAAATATATCAATAGGCAACGGAAAGGTGACCAGACCGGCTTTGCTAAAGGGACTTCCACTATGCAGTAACATGTGTCGCTGCATTTTTGTTATCTTTAGAACCGTTCGAGCTAGAAGCAATTTTTTTTGTTAAAATCGGCAGATTATGTGGCAGATGATGGATTATGTGGCAAATGCGAAAAACTCTATAACTATGCAAAAATCGCCACGTAATCGCATAGTTCCAGTGGCCCTGGTCATGGGTTTATTGATCTTAAGGTCAGTGCATTTCTGAGCCTTTTGTTGGCTTGGAGTCTGAGCATTACTGGATGAAAAGAGAAACCCTTCTTTAACTCTGACTGGCATACCGGATTTGGAGTGTCTTTGAGACCACCACCACTGCACTCAGCGACACTCCAGAGTCCGTAACTGCTGCTTAGCCTGTTAGGTGATGGTCGGTATGAGTGGGGCCTGCTGGGATGCAGCTTTGCTGTGCCACACCCTGATCTTTGCCAGCTGCAGCCTGTAACAGGCTACTACCCAGGCAAACACTTCATGCACCCAACCCCAGTGATCCACAGACAGGACCCGACTGTCACTGACAGTAATCCAAACTGAAAATAAATATCAGGGGAGTGTTCTTCCTCATACCCCGACCCCCAAGCCACACCCCCGAAGACACGGCCCCGGTAATGAGGACCTTAGTGGTGTCTAGCATCTGGTATATTTTTGCACTGGATTTCTGGGTTTGCTCCACTAAGTGTTGTTGGGCGTGTGGTATAACTATGCAGCCAGGCTCACTGAATGGCTGAACAATCCCCATCCGAAAAAGCCACCACGCGCCGCATTTGTAAGGGACAATTCAGTACAAAAGTCTCTTTTATTTGCCCATGTCATCTATATTTAAAAACGGTTCCCTGGAGGTCAGTGTGGGTTTTATTCTTAGGTCAATCTGTAGACTGTAGGAACGAACCCTTTCTTATATGCAGACCGTCACCACAATGAAAGAGTTAAATATTAAGGGCCTTATTACAATGTCCGGAGGACTTATGTCCGTCTGACACTGTTGCGGTCTCGGGACCGACCAACCTCCGGTCAGTGCTCCCGGGACCGATATTACAATGCGACCGCACATGGTGCGGTTGCATACTCCAATTTCTCTATGGGAGCTTGTGCTGCTGCCGTAAACCGACCGTAGCGCAAGGTCCCATACAGACATGGGAGTTTCTGTTAATTGCTGCATCTCATGGTGCCTGCCACACGGCCGCAGGGAGAAGGGGGCCCTGCTAGGGGCCCCCAAAGTCGCTTTCCGACAGGCTTTCCATGTTGAAAAGCCCGACATGGAAAGTCTGTTGAAAACCAACATCGTAAGCCCGACAGCAGAAATGCCGTCCTTAGGGATTACGGTGGGGCCTCCGACTGGCCGACAGTCTCCTTGAGCCTGTCGGAATCCAGTTGGACTGACTAGCCGGTTTCACGTTCGACTGCCTGCATTGTAATGCGGCGGTTGGGAGTGAAACCTACAATGTGACTCGGAAAGCTTTCCGAATCACATCGTAATGAGGCCCTTAGTGTGAGTGTTTTGCTTGGAGGTAATTAATTAAATATTAATAGGTCAGAAAATCTTAATAAAGCAAAATGAAATCATTGGGATCATATAAAACCTTGACTGTGCTGTTAATAAAAGTTTTGATTGGGAAATAAAAACTGTATATCCAATTGCACTGTGTGCAAAATGTAGGTGTACAGAAGTGCCTGCGAGGAGACTGCATTTTTTTAAATGAAGTGAATGGAAAGGAGGGTCTGCAGTACAGAAGATGTAATGCACAACACAGCTTTTATTAAGACGTTTACTTTTAGAGTTGAGAATATGGAGAACTGTGAACACCTGCACAGAAATGGCCCTAAATGCTTTAATGCAACCACCAAGTGCGGCATTAGCCAAGTTTTGTTAATAGCCAGTCCGCTCCTCCATATATGCTCTGTAATGGCCATTGTGAAATAGTCACACCCACTCTCAAACTTGAAGCAATAAAGGCCACTTTTTTAGGCAAGATTTGTATCATTTGCCCTACTTTACATTGAAACACAACATTATCAACTTCATCTATACATCAAACTCATTGCCAACCCCCTTTTTTCCATACCCCCTTCTTATATACCAAGCATCCCCAACCAAGTTCCCATACACCAACCTCATTCTTTCAACTTTCATTCACTGTCCCGCTTGCATCACCCAGTCTCTCTCTCTCACTCTACCCATCACCCTCCAAATGAAGCCTCCTTGTCCTGTTCCAAAGCCCCAAACGTTGTCTTCCCCTTCATTCTTGTCTGCCCCACCCCACAAAGAAGCAGGGGATATGCCTGCACCTGACTCACCAGGGTGTTTTTCGGCCCCCATCGCCAAATTAGACATGTCATTATGAACTTCCTTTTCATCAACTGCAAATCCTCCTTCATCTATTGCAACAATGTCAATCCCGATAGCTTTATCAGTCATTCCTCCCCAAATGGATAAGGAGCAGTCAGGCAACCCCTCTGTGCCACCAGACTCACCAAGAAAGGTATCAAGTTCCCCCATCGCATCCTAATCCTTCCCCCGTATCACCCCATGCCTGCTCCTTCGAAATCCAAGGCTCCTTACACATATCTGCTGGTCAGCGTATTTAGCCGCTCATCGTGCAAAAGAATATCCCACTGTCCGTGTTGCCATCTTACTCCTCTGATGGCAGTTCACACTGCCTACGGTGAAAGACACAACATTAGTATTGTCACAAAACCCTGACAGCCCTCCCACCAACACATAATGCTTGCAGCAGTTAGACTTCCATCTACCTATCAACCGTATCCGTCGCCATCCCCATCAAACCCTGAAAGCACCAAAAATCATCCCCATCATGCACATTCTAAACTCGGTAACCTCAAAACGATCATAACAACAACACAGTGAAAACTCCAAAAGTCGGAACAGCAACTCAAATGTTATAGCCCTCCTCACTACAGACACTCCACTCCACTCCCTACCCAAACCTTTCAAATCGGCTGCAAAATCTCTACCTGTGCCAGGTCTAAACCCCAATACAGTTTGCCATAGAAAGACAGCGCAGTCAGCTTTCCTGCTATGGTCATGGGAGAGAAACCTTTGTCAAATGCATCATAAAACCTATCACACAGCGTTCCTCCTATCCTTACTGTCCACTTGACGTCTGCTGCATATTCCATGTAAAACTCCTAAACTCCCTCCATGCCAGCTGGTAACTCCACTGTGTCGAGTCTTCTAAGGATCTCTCTATCAGATCAATCACTCTCACTTTCAAACACCCAAATGTTGTGTGGCAACTGTGTCTTCCTGTCTTCTGCTCCTGGCACCAGTACACAAAATCATTGCCACCGTCAATGAGATAAAGAATCTGCTATATCATTGTTCACTCCTGGCACATGCCACGCTCGAAAGATCATGATTAACTGCAAACACAGCAACATAAAATGTCACAACAATCATAGCACCCTAAGGTTGTGCATCTTCTGTTTGTTCACCAACTCCAACACAGTCATACTGTCAATATTGAACATCACGGTTCTGTTAGCCAGTTCTCTTCACCACACCACAAGTGCCACCACCCATGGAAAAAATTGCAGGAAAGCAATGCTCCTTCACTGCCGCAACCAACGTTCCGGCCACTTCTCTGCACACCACCGCCCCTCCCTGAACAAGCTAAAACCATTTGGTCCCGTTGCATCAGAAAAAATGTGAACCTGCCAAATGGTATCGTCTTCCACAAACAACATGGACACACCATTGAAATCCTCCCAAAATGTCCAGATACACAAATCCGCTCTCATTACCAATGAAATCTGTACTCTGTGATGGGGTAAATACACCCCTGACATCGCCAAACCGAGTCACGTGCAAAAAGTCAAGCCACCTCTCCCCACCCTGTGCGCAAAGTTCAACAAACCCAAAATCGTCTGCACCTTACGCAATTCCAATCTCCTCTAGCCAATCACTTCCTGGAGAAATTGCGGAATTTCCAGTACTTTGCAGCCTCGCAACCAACTCCTGCTTATCCAGCACCGTGAATGGGCCTTCTGTATTTTCTGGGGCCAGTGGGAGCCCCACCTCTTGTGAAAGGGCTGCAACGCTCTCCCACACTCCCCTGATGTCTTCCTGCCCACAAACAAGAAATCATCCAGATAATGGGAGACCCCCTTTGTGGCGTCTCCTCTTAGAAAAAGCCCAAAGCAGGAATGTGCTAAAGGGCTTGAAAAGTGCACATGATATGGTAGAACCCTGTCCACATAGATACTGCCTCCAAATTACATGCCTAACAACGGGAAAATGCCTGGTGTATTGGCAGCAGCTGAAAGACTGATTTTATATCACATTTCGCCAACTCTACCCCTTGACCACACTGACGCAACAATAGCGCCACATCATCCACTGAAACATTAACCACCTTTGTATGCCCCATGGCAATGAAATCATTTACAGACACCCCTCCCGGCCAGGTCAAATGATGGATCATCCAAAACTCCCCTTGCTTATTTTTGGAAACCAACCCAGGCAGGGATATGATCAAATCCCGCAATGGCAAGTCACAAAAAGGTCCTACAATTCTCCCGTCCTCTATCTCCTTGTCTAACTTCGCTGTCACCATGTGTCAACATTTCTGCAGATTGCACACTATCCGCCCACCTACATCCTCGGGGGCCCTGGTATCCAAGATGGAAACCTTCCCTAAATCCCCATTCTAGATTCAAAGCTGCCTCCCTATCGGGGTACTCCAGTAGCAATGGTATCAATTAATTTCTCTACCTTAACTCGTGGAGGGGCTGTTTGGTGCTGCCTGAGTCTGATATCCCCTCCCTCTGTTGGGCCTCCATTGTTCATGTGAACTGGCCAACGTGTAACACTGGGCAATGAGATGTTTACCCCCACATTAAGAGACTCGTGTTTTAATTTGCACAGTTACCTCGAGCAAAATCCATTATTAAAATTCAAGCACACCCTCACATTAGGTCATGTACCTGTTTGAAAAGCCCCTGTCCTCCGTTGTGCAGGTCAGTACTGAAAGGACTGATATATAATGGGTAGGCCGCTTGCAGCATGTGTTGCAGCCGTCGGCTGTATAGACAACATCCACTGCAGCTACAATACCGAGTCCACATCCCCCAAGCCTTCTCTGAGTTCAAACTAACCCTCTCCCTGAACTCCTCATCATAACAAAGCCACACATACCCCCCAAAATGCATTTACATATTCCGAATGATATCCGGGTACTTAAAAAGCGCTATCACCCTTCCAGAGTGTTGCTCACATTAAATACTGGCATAAATCAGAAAAGTCGACGTCTAATTTTACACATTAACCTTAGGCCACCTTGCCAGCTCCCATTCCTCTTCTATAAAACTCTCCTTCGCCTGAATGTCCCTATGCAGTAACTTAAAAACATTGACATATTCCTGTTTCCAAATCCTGTTCTTCGTTTTGTCTGAAATGTGGAACCCTACCGGTATACCAAGCACATATAGGCCGCTATCTTCCTGTGTTACGCCCCGTTTATGTCCTCATCCCACTTCTGAGCTTCTTCAACCCTACACTCCTCCTGACCTTTGCTGCGCGTCTCCTTGTCTCACTTCTTGTTAAGTGACTGTGCCTAGCCTCTGTGTCTTTGTCCTTCACCCCTACATCTGACACCAACCCTTCACTCACTCCAACAGACCTGCAGCTCTTCCCCCTTGACCCCCTTGTCCCACACAGACCACCATTCCCTTGTTCCATGTTGCAGTCTGTCTCCGTCCCTTCCAACCTCCTCGTAGTAGGTCGCACTCTGTCTACTTTGCTTTCTGCTGGTGTCGTTTTTGTCCCCACGTGACCTCTGCAAAACACCAACACTGCTCCCTGTATCCTTGTCACTAGGACCCCCAACCCCATTCTGGGCATGTCTGCGCCTTCACACCCTCATCCCCCCCTTTCCTTCTGCTCATTCACCACTGTCAACCCCATAGTTGAACACCAATTCCTACACACCATACTTGCCCCAGTCATTCACACCCACACGTGCATCCTTCTGACTCTACGAGGCACCACCGTGGACATCTTTGGTTTAACTCGAAGAGAGCACCACCTGTACCCGAGCCCACGGTATAGGTAGGGCCACCGAAGATCCCACCTATTCGGGCCAACTTCATGGGGCTGCGTTATGCTCCGCTGGCTTCGCCAAATTTCCACCACCCTCACACAGTGGCATCAACGCCCCCTCCAGGCTGCACCAACCTTCAGCACCTCCTTCACTGCTGGCCTCAGGTGCTGCATCAACTCTCTCAGCCCCTGCCTGCTCACTCTCCACATCTGGTACCCATAACCATTGTTCTCTCGTGCCCCCCCACTCCTGTCATCGGCCCATTGCCCCTCACCTCTGCCGTCGGCACCTCCCCGCATGCCCTTCACCTCCTTGCCCAAATGGCACCTGTGCTCCTTTGCCTCTCACTCCCTGCATGTCCCTGAGTGTCCAGCAAAATCTTTCTCTGCTCCCTGGTCCTGGCCTCAATATCTATTCCCTGCCATCTGGAAGGTTATCTGGAGCCCAGCCCCGCCGGCCTCTGTGGAACTGGCCTTGCAGTATCAATAGGGAAAGACTGTCACTCCCTAGGGCCTTCAGCACTGGCCTCCCCCAGAGACTCACCCTGCTTCTGTTTTCAGGCTCCCAAGAGGCCCAAATCCTCCATGTCTTTCTCCCACTCACACAGCCCTTCCTCCGCACAGCCTACTGTATTCAGGGCCTCAGACGCCAGCACCACAGGGAAAATGTGTCTCCCCTCACCACACCTGATCACCATCCGCCGCAGAGCCATACACAACACTGACATCACCTGGCAACAACGGCATGTCCCGCCCCGCCCCCAACCCCACCTGCCCAGCATTCCCAGGCACGCTGTGCCTCCTGCACGGGGGCTTCCTCTGGGCTGCAACATGTGGTTTGACAACTTTCTTCCTCTTTCCTGCCACCCGCCACCCGCGAGACCTGCCCTGCTATCCCTCCTGATGCTGCCCGAGCCTGGCACATCAAAGCCGACCAGGCCTGAACAAGCATGCCTGGCATCATCAGGTTGTCTGCCCTGCGTCCTACATTTAGAACAGCCGCCCCCATGCCCAGAAAGTACTACACCTTAAAGAGTCTGCAACCCAGAACAAACCCAGAAAGCTACCCTCACTGCCAACAGCCCCCGTAACCTATGCTGACCCTGCCTATATCAATTTTCCTTTCCCTGTCTACCTGGGTGAGGGAGTCAACAAATAGCCTGAACTTCCAAAACCCAATTCCCATACTTTTCCTTAAACCCGTCCCTCCTATCTCCCTAAACCTATCCCCTAAATGTTCACCCGTGGCCTGCTCCATTCCACGCACCTACATGGAGACTGGCTATGCCAGTCGCTCGCCCCCAGGTCCCTTCAATGTAGATGACAACTATCCCAGCGACAAGAGAAGGTCCTCGTCAGGCAAGCCTGCATCTTCTTTAGCAAGCACCACTGTGCTTACTGGGCATTGTAAGCCTGTGTTTCTAAAAGGATTGTTGAACTACAAGCCCCAGGGTCCAAAATGCTGTTGGCTGAAAAAAGACAAGAATGACACAAGAGGGCCCTCAAGTCACGTGCCTGGGTGGCAGCTTTACCACGTTCCTACTTCCTTGCCACCAACTGTGTTTGCCTTTATAGAATCTGCTTGCACTGACGCCACTTGTCGATACAAGTGCAATTTTAATTGATGTCTGGAAGTAAAAGATAACAATCCCATGAGATAGGACGCCATATGTGTGTATAGTCCATATAGTCTAAACACCTTTAAGATAATGGTATTGAATGTACCGATGGATACACGCGTGCGTAACCCTAACCTCACAGGGCTTTGCATCTGTACCCGCCCTTTGCTAAAGCTGTGCTGATACAAACAGACCTGAGTAGGGGCGTGCTTGCTCCCGCCCCCAGGTCAGCAGTCGCAGCGAGGCTGTGATAGGATAGCAGGCTGACAGGACAAAGAGCAGAACGCCCTGCCGGTGCCAGACACCACTCCAGATGACTGCATGAGGCCTGGCCTCCTGCTTAAACGGAAGCAGCATCCAGGAAACCCTGGCTGGCTGACACAGAGCATTTCGTGTTCGTTGCAAGCATGTGATCTTCCGAACACTGCATGAGGTGATAAATGGCCTTGGGAACAGTGGCGTAACGAAACTTGAGGGGCTCCCCTGCAGAGTACATTGAGGAGCCCCCCTCTGGACTCACTCAGGAACTCTCAGGCCAGGGTACTGTGCTAAGGGGCCCCCCCGCACTGTGGGAGCAGCAGGGACCTTTGTTACACCACTGCTTGGGACCTCTTATGGGGGGGACAAACAAAGAAATCGCCAAATATTCTACCAATGAAATACTGCGGTAGCCAATCCATTCTGCATACTGCTACAGAGTTGAATCCAGTGGCGGCTGGTGAGTTTTGAAAGTGGGAGGGCGTGAAAGTTGGGGGATGAGTGTTATATCGCGGGTGAGTAAACAAACCAGCCCAACTGAGAACATTTGAGATAATGAGTGGTAATAGAGAGTTGGGAGGAAAGGATAGTGTGTGAAGGGGCATTCTGTCGAGAGAAGGTGCAGGCAGAGGGAGGAGGAGGCGTTAGAAGGAGGGGAATATAAAGGGGAGATGAAGATGGGAGAAAACATAAGTGTAATTAGGAGAGTGGTGAGCAAGAAGGAGGGAGTAGTGTAAAAAGGGTGAAGTATGTAATAGAAAGAGATCTGGGAGAGAGGGACATTGTAAAAGGGTGAGGAAGGAGGGAGAAAGCAAGTGCGTAAGATGTATGGAAGACTTGGTGGAGAGAGAGACAGGCGGGTCTAATGACAAGTCAGAGAGATGAAGGAGAGAGATATGGGAATGGACAGCCGAGAAGGAGCAGAGAGATGGAGAGAAGATAGGGAAAAATGTGACAGAAAGAAGAGGAGTTTTATAGGCAAGTGAAGGAGCAGTAGAGAGTGAGTGAAAGCTTGGAGAGCATGAGTGAGGGTAGGAAAGAGTGGGAGTACAAGCGTGGAGAGAGTGGAGGCAGAGGGGGATGGGCTTCAGCAGTTCCTGGTACAGTGCAATTGGCGGTTAGTCAAGAAGCGAGAAGCAGGTGAGCGGCCCCTCTTACTGAACCTCTGTGCATTACTAAATATTAACTGCCCTTGCCCAGCACTGTGCACCCTGCCAACTCTGGTACAGCACTGTGCACACGATCAGCCTCTATGCAGCTGTGTGCACACAGTCAACCTTGATACAGTATTATAGATACTCCAGGACGTCTCAAAACGCTGGTGTAGAGTCTGTTAGAGCAGACGGTCACTCTGCACAGTACTGTTCATCTTTCTAAGGTTGTAAAAAATAGTGCCTCTTGGTTAGTTAATATCTGTACCAAGTTATAAAGCTCATAAGTGTATGTGTGTGTGTGAATCCATGCATGTGCTGAGGTTGACAGGGTGCTATGCGTGTGTGTGAATCCATGCATGTGCTGAGGTTGACAGGGTGCTATGCGTGTGTGTGAATCCATACATGTGCTGAGGTTGAAAGGGTGCAGCAAAAACCGGTGTCTTCTTCATCATGGTGGGGAATAAAGTCGAGATTTTGCATTAAAGACAGGTGATAACCATATATTGCATTTCGATCACCAAAACCCTTTTATTTTCACCATTCTAAGGATCGCACATCAAAAAAGTGATTGGCCTTCGGTAGGCTTCGGGCAGTGACGTACTGTATGTAACAGGTACATTTTCACAATTGGACACTTCACTGCCGGGAAGAGCAGAGTAACTGTTTGGAGTGATGGGGGGGGGGGGGGGGGATAAAGGGGGCGCTGTGCTTGGATAAATGACACTAACACCGGACTCACAGCCACGAAGGCTAGGTGTGGACGACAACAAAGCTATCAGCTTTTAATAAAGATCATATGAAGAATCATTTCTCGACAGTTTCCATTTGGCAACCATTTCACCCATGAGTAACTTTCACCATCGATCTATGTCCTGCATCTATTTGAATTCAACATCGTTCTTAGGCCGGCTGACCATTAGTTTTCGCCTATGTCTTTGCCACTTGTCTGTAAAATGCTTCAGTGGACTAATGGCACCCACTGTATAGATCTGTGTGAAGACTGAAGACTACAGCTTCACATCTTGCAGTGCCTACTAAACGTTGCATCCTTCCGAGGTCGATGCAGAGTTAGTTAACAATAATAATACTATTAGGGGCATATTATCAAGGACGGCGTTAAAGTTATCGCCGGTTTAGCGGCTGAAAACTGCCGCTAAAGCGACGATAATGGGCTTGATAATATGCCAGTGAGAATTCCAATAGAAGCCCATGTTGACAGCAGAACATGGGCTTCTATGGGAATTCTCTAGGGTATATTATCAAGCCCATTATTGCTGCTTTAGCGGCAGTTTTCTGCCGCTAAAGCGGCGATAATTTTTAACGCCGGGCTTGATAACATGCCCCTTAGGGGCATATCAACAACAACTGGCGATAATTATCGCTCACCGCTCTTAGCGTGAGGATAATTATCGCCGGCTAGCGTGAATTTTTATCGCTGAGATAGCGTGCTATTAGCAACGCTTATCTCAATAGCGATAAAAATCTACACGCTAACAGGCTAACGAGTGATTATCGCTGGAAACCCAGCGATAATCACACGTTACCTTGTTGATAGGGACAGGCAAACTTAGCCATGATATCCTCCTTCCATAGGATATCATGGCTAAGTCTGAAAATTAGCAGACGTAAAAAAGCAGCGTTAACCGCGGTTAGCGCTGCTTTTTTTGTCTCTAACAGGGTTAGCGACATTCTTGATAATAGGAGAAATGTCGCTTAGCGACATTTCTCCTATTATTTTACTCTGGAACGCCCCCTTTGCATCTCATTAGAGATGCAAGGGGAAGCGTAGAGTAAAAGGGTGCTAACATGCAAATTTGCATGTTAGCACCCTGTTGTTGATAGGGCGCTAGTTTTATCTCTGCTTTTTTGGCTTTTAAAGCCAAAAAAGCAGAGATAAAGCCCTTGTTGATATGCCCCTAAGTGCCTAAAGATGGAACGAAAATCGTGAAGTGTGCCTTTGTGACTACTAATTATTCCGCACACTGGCGCCCTGGCATGTAGTTTTGAACTCTGGAAAACCCCCGACTAAATGAAATAAATAACAGTGTGACGAATCTGCCAGACGAGTCACAGAATCACAGCTGCCACAGCGTGCCCTGAATTCATTCCAGTAGATTGGACATTATCTAAATAGTTTTCGATCCATTTATTTTGGCCTTTAAAACATCAATACAAAAATATTTTACTGGAAAAAGAGCTGGTATGAACCGCGACGTTCTGAAATCTTTTAACTTTTTACAATAATTAAACATGGTTTTGCACACTGTCAGGCAGCAAACACATGGTCATTCTGAGGAATAGTTCTAAGGGGACCAGAGAAGCAAGCCAAACTAGTGCAGTTCAACACGAAGGGCAGGACATGGTATGTTGATCTCACTGCCGAAGTGCAAAAAGTAATCACGCATGCAGCACGGACAACTTTTGAAAATGTAAACAGGTCTCTCACAACACAATTTCATTCGCGCGCAGTGCACTGTACAGATCTTGTACAGAACGATGCACATTACCAGCTCCATCCTAGCACAGTTTGCGCTGTCAACCATGGTACAAAACGTTCAAACTCTTGCCCAGCGCACATAATCCACCAAGCTGACTTCCCAGGGTTGGTACTGCTCAACCTGCAGTAGGGTGCACAGAAGGTGTGACAGTGTGCATACTGATGGAAGTTATTATTATAGACAATTTGCACACTTTCCGCCGTAGCGCAAAACTTAGAGGACACTTACCCAGTCAGCATAATTCTGGAATTTGCCATGATGCCATGCCCGTTTTACAATCTCTCATCTTCGCAGCTGCCATCTTGCTGCTCAGGATGTTGGACTCACTGATAACACCGTGCAGTGCCTCACGTTCAGCAAAAGACTAGAGGCCTACGCATATAGCCGCGGCCGGAATGACGGGGGGGAGGGAGGGTCGCGTGGGTTCGTGGGGGTTTGGGGGGAGTGGCCTGGTAATAAAATAAAACTTACCTTTCCTGGCGGGGTCCTGCGTTTTCCTGCTGCCGCAGCTCGCCTCAGACAGGAAGCTGCCACCCACAGGCAGCCTCCCTCCCCTCCGCCAATCACAACGCTGCAATGGCAGCGTTCAGATTAGTGCGGTGCAGGCGCACAGCACCCCATCCGGGACCCCACTCGGAGGCCCTTTTCTCTATGTAGGCTGCATGCAGCTTACATAGAGAAAAGAAAGAGTGCGCATGACTGCTTTGGCCGGCCCCAGGCCGACCAAAGCAGTCAGGGCCCAAAGCGTTGGGCTAGCCACTCCCCCCTGCCCTGGACTGGGACCGCCCACCCGCCCTCCCACAACCAGGCACTCCAGGCACTTCTGCTTTCTCGCAGTGCGAGAAGCAGAAACATAAAATGGTAGTTTAACCATTTGATGTTTCTGCCGTCTCACACTGCGATAAAGCAGTGGGGCAACGCCCCAATGGGGGAGCCGCCACTGAAATCAACATAATCCGTATTACCACCATTTTGCTATTGCACCCTGCCGAAAATAAAAATACATATTTTACTAGTACCGAACATAATGGCACTCGATATATCCACGTAATCACAGTGAAAGGCCGAGCTCAAAACGAGCCAAACTTTCATATGGCTTCTGCTTGCCAAACCACACTTTAACCTCATGCATGAAGCATTAAAGAAAAAAAATTACCCTTTGATGTGAAAATGAAGTGAGAAATATATACCCATATAGTGGGTGAATTGCCCAATGTGAAGACAGAAAACCTGGGATCAATCCTGACTTTCCCGCTTGACCAAACTGTGTGACCCTAGGCAAGCATTTTATTTCACTGAACCTACCTTTTCTTCATTACCCCATATATGAGAGAACCTAGAAATACATTAATTCATACGTAAGCTGTACAAAAACGTATTGTTTGATTTAATAGACTATAATGTTGCTCCATCTATAATAAGCATATTGGCTACATAACGTGTACACATGACAACTGACTTGTTTCTTAGTTCACTAATGGCATAGTCGTCAGGATGGGAGGGCTGCAATGCTTCTAAATTCACATTTAAGAAGTATTACTTTCAATAAATAGCTCTCAATGCAGTGATATGATCTGATGTACTAAGGTGAAACGCTTCTGTATGTTAAAGAAATACTCATTTTTTTAAAAACTTTGACAAGACATCATCATAACTTTCCATGATGTTTTTACACGCTTTTCATGGCAAATTTTTTCATGGCTCCGTTTGGGCATGGGCTCTTACAGCCAAGTGGAACCCTTGGCTGTGCTCTGGCTCGGCTCTCCCTGTTAATCTGTGGGCTAGCACGGCCTCTACCTGCAGGTCACAACAGGTGCCAGCAGCGGGAACGTAATTCACTGAACCACCATCTCTGTGTTTCATTTTTTTTTTTTGCTGTCAATGTCTTCTCAAAGCATGCAAGTGTTGTCTATCCAGCTTTAATCTTTCTTTCTCACTACTACACCTCTCTTCTTTCTCAGGGCATTTTACATTAAAGCTTTTGTCTTCACAGCTATGGTGGTAGGCTATCCTGTGGATTCTCTACATTTCCTGTGAAAAATATTTTCTCAAATCCTAGTTCTGAGCTTTTATTCAGCTTCTCAGTCCAAATGTATTGCTGTAACTTCCAACTGTAAACATTTTCCCTGGTGAAAAATGGTGACTTCTTTTCTCAATCCATGTCTTATGCTTTTTCTCCACTACATCCTCCCTCCATCCTTTTGCCAAGCATAGGGACATGTTTATAGAGTAGTCTGGCTCTATCATTCTATTGTTTCTGATTATTTTTGTCCAGTAGATTAGGCAAGTTCAATCAAGTATCGCTCCATTGATTCTAGTGAGTCTATTGCATATAGGGTGGTATGCGACACAGCACACTTTTAACTGGGAGTGCTGAGAGCAGACTGGGACAATGCGCAGTTCCCAGTGGAGGCGCACACTCAGCACCCAGGCCTGAATTTTAAGGGGAGGCTTCAAGTGCAGTGCATGATTGCACCCACCTGCAAGGGGTTGCTTGGGGGGTCTTGGATCCCCTTTGTCCCCTTTCAATAGGTGCCCGCGGGGTGTGTAGTGCTGCTTCTATTTGGCGCACAGTCAGAACACCTAATGACGGTCTCTTTTCCTCTACAGATGCCCTCATTAACATCGGGTCATCCAGCCATGAAAATAAGGGCAGGTCCCATTGGTCTCACGCAAGTGCACGTTTAACACCATCGCAATCTATATTACAGAAGAGGGTGTACAAGCATCTGCAGCCCCTTCTGTAATACCAAAGTGTCCTTGGGGTGAAAAATGTTAAGCGCACATACCCATTGTGCCCCTGGGGCACTTTCTATAAGACAAGCCTTGTATTCAGATAAAAGCCTTCTTTCTGTTTCCATGTATGGTGCTTGGCAATCTGGTCGTCCATTAGCATTCCATTCCTTTTGAGGAAAAGGCGACATCTTTCCCTTGACAATTGTGTGACTACATGGAGATGTTCCCTTTTTGTCTTCCATGTGGCATCTTACCTCTTTAAATAGGAAAGATCCTGTGAAGATATGAGTGAGTATGTATGCATGGTTTGAGATTTACTGTTTGCTCTGGTTGTCCCCTCACAAATTAAAATTTCACTAAAAAGTGAAATAGGACATATTGTGTAGGGAGGTTAAAGTCTTGACGACGGCTTCTTGACCCTGAGTGGCTATGACATTAGGGTGAAACATGTTAACTGAAATCACAGGATGGAAGGATAATAGCCTCTAAACATCCACACTTAATTTTTTATTTTATCAGATTAGCCAGAAATAAAACACTGAATCCGTTTTCGAGACAATTTTATGTATGCACTTAAATATAATTATCTCTCATTCACACGTATAATACAATGAGCTCCCAAATTATTCTGGTCGAACTTATCCTGACATCATATTTGTCAGGATGACGATAGGCCTGTTGATGAAGGATACTAAAATTGTGGGTGAGGGCTTTTTTATCTTCCCAGTGGGATTCTGATATACACCAAATCTATGTATAAATTCTTGTTATATTCCTCTTGATATTCCTTTAGTGATGATATTGCTGTAACCTATCTTTTAATTTTCCTTTTTCGAAGTATTTGTGAGGTTAAAAATTTGCTCTAACCAGACCGATTGTGGTTGAAACGCGTTGGTGGTGGTTAATGGTGATTAGATGCACGGAAAATAAATCCTGAAAGCTTACAACTTCCTTGGAGTGCAGTGTTTTCCTTGTTGAGGAAGTTGGTGGAAAATTAATAACGAGGACTGGCCCGTTCTCGACACTGGCACCCGCTATGAAAAAGAGCGCTCTCCTTTGGGCTATTTGATGATTTATATATATATATAATATACTATTTAATTTTTTTACAGGAGACTGGTATCTCAAGACTTGACAACTGATCTACATGATGTTAGTGTGCTGCTCACCAACAGAATAATTGACACTTTTGGGTAGGTGAGGTTCAACAAAAGTATTCCTTGAGTAAATACAGCCCCCTTGACCGGACAATAAACTTCTAATGACTGGTGGCAGCTGATTGTAATAGTGGGGCACAACCCTTTTTACTGAACCTCTGCAGGGCTTTCCTAGGTAAATCTCTGCAGTTTGTCAAAGCTGGAACTTTTAATTTCCCATAATTATATGTGTAGCATGCATAACAGGGGCAGTTTCTTCATTAGGGCTCAGGGGCTGCGCCCCTCTGAAATTCCTACACATTTATGTAAAAAAATATTAAATAGATCGATTTATTTATCGTTACGGTTTTATTTCTAAACACATCGATGTATTTAAGTCTGGGCAGTCTGTCCAGGCTGCCTACCCCACCTCGCTCTGAAGCAGGAAACAGAAGCCAGGCAGTAAATCAACTTTCTGCACTGTGAAGCACAAATCAGAGCTTACCTTTGTAAAGCCCTTCATTGCCATTGTGGTCTATGGTGGCATCCAATGTAGGCCAGTGATGGTATAAGCACCACAGTTTCGGGCATCAGAGTCTGCATTCCTGCGAGATGCCAGACCTCCATCATTCACAGGCATAGATCACACCCTTTCCCAATTGTCACACTTAAGAGAGCATGCAAGCATGTGTCCTTTGGTGCCTTATGCTTGGTAATGGTAAGTGTTATAATGCTAATCTTGTGTTATGCATATTATGCTGAGACACCTCATCACGCTAACCTCCCCAACTGCGACACCCCAGGCCCTGGCTGCAGGTAGCTGGCCCCTTTAGAAGTGGAGCTGCTGTATTTGTTCCCACGCAAAATTGGTCCAAAAGATGAGCAGGGTTCTTGTTCACTCGGCAAGTTGATCCAAATTTCCGATTCAATCGCTAAGCGAGAAATATGTGCTTACAGGAAAGACAGTTATTTGCTGTATGAGTAAAAACAGGTCATGTCTTCATGCTCTTAACATTAAAGCCAAAAACACTGATTAATCTACGAGCAAAGAATGCTAAAAACGTTAAGGTAATGCATGTCAGGGAATTAGTACCTCTCTTATTTCACATTTTACTTAATCTTGCAATCCCCATGTGTTAGTTCTTTCATATGTTGTGTTTCTGTACTTTTTTCATACATCTCGTTAGTCTTGTATATTGCATACTTTGAGTTGGGCCACGTGTTTATGAGGGACTTTAATTGAGAGCGCTGGCGCTGAGGCAGAAGACAAAGCAAACTGCCTGTCAGTGGGTTAGAGTCTCTGCAGAGCACACAGAACAATGTATTCCAATTGCAACTGAAATACCGTGTAGATGTGTGTGAAGGGGGTACCCAGATGTCAAATTATTTACAGGGCAAAAGGAAATAAAGTGCTTAAATGTGAGTCAGTGCAGTGTTTCTTTGGAGGTGGTGAAATGAGGGAGTTGCGAGTATGTGCATTCAGGGCAGAGTGAAAAGAAGTGTACTGAAGAGGAAAGAGAGGAGTTTGAAAATGTGCAGATGGATGAGATGTGAAGAGAAAAAGGGCATACATATCTAACATAAAGCACACGTAACTGAAGGCCAATAATCCTTCCACAGGCCTCAATAAAATTTAATTCACAGTCTCACAATTTCAGAATTGAAACATTTCCAATGTTAATTATATATCTGGATTCAATAACATCTCTGACAGAAACCAAAACACGAGTCTAGTGGCATACTATAAGAATCACAAAAATGTAATTTACATGTTCCCCTTTAGAGAGCCCCCACTTTTTTCATCCCACTTATAGACCCGTCTGCACATTTTTCTTTGTGACTGATTGTAGCCAGCAGCTGCGGGTGCCTCCTGAAGCCTGGTTAGAGCACTTTCTTACACAAAGTTAATGCCGCATGCAGTGCAAGACACTGGGCAAGCACACACTTTAAAGGGCTTGAAGTTGCAGCGCTGTACATTTTGCATATTAAAGTAACTGTTGAACATATTAATCCAGTAAGATATGGGACATTTTTTAATGTCTTTAATATTTCACACATATACTTTCCCACTGCTTTATAAACCTTGCTTTCTCACTACATTCATTTGCTTTCAAATGCACCATTTTTCATTTTTTTCTCTGGAGGAAGACCCACCCTGGACCCCACGTTTGTCCATTAAGTATGCTCGCTTCACTCGCTACATAAAAGTCATACCCAACTTTTATGCCCCACCATTTTCAAATGTCACCAGCTGCCATAAATGTTCCTGGTTAATATGAGTGTGTGTCAACATATTGGGGTCCTCACTGTGTGTATCCCCTACAGTTGTAGGGTGTACGATAGTGCCAGGCAGAGGAAGGCGGGCCAGCATAGGCCCCGCCGCCATTATGGGGGTCGGCCGTGCCCCCGGAACCTGTGCCCCCTTTCACTGTCCCTGCCTGCGGTAGGGGACCTGCCCCGGAAGTGATCGCATCACTTCCGGGTCAGGGGAGGCTCCCCCGCGCCCCGGAAGCGATCTGATCACTTCCGGGGGCGTGGGCGACCCTTTGGAGACCTTAAAGCCGGGGGGAGCGCAAGAGACGATCTCTTCCTCCCCTCGGCAGCACATCCGTCGTATGTGCCCCATCCTCCCTCGGGAGGTCCCTTAATCTTTTTTCTTCTCTTGTGTCTGCAGGTTTTGTCCCGGGACCTTCGGTTGCTGCTTCGTAATCGCGACGTCGAGGTTTTTCCCTGGTCACACTGCGGGCATCGAGGCAGGAGTTGTGGATTTCGGATCGTGCCGTTGCCGTGCGGGTTTGGCGAACAGACTCGTGGTGTGGGACGCGGGCAGTGCTTGTGCGTTTCGCGCTCTCCTTTGGCGGAGGTAAGGTGTTGGGAGCGTGGGCGGTGTTCCAGCGACCTGCGAGGGTCGACGCGTGCGGCCGCTAGCAGGATTTCGGGCGGGCAGCGTTCTTAGCCCTCGGTGGCAGCCACGAGCCGCTCCCAGCTTCCCCACAGGTTTTGGCGCTCAGTGCAGCGTTTCGGTTACTTCGGGGGGTGGAGCGAGGCGGTACAAGTGCGCGTACATACAGAGCAGGCCTTTTGTCCAACGCGGAGGATCCTGTGAGTGCAGTAGGGCTAGAACGGACATTAGGGGCAGCGCGACTGTGTGAATTGAGAGCGTTTGGTGCCAGCAGTTCAATTGCAACGTGGGGTGAGTTTAGAGGCTATAGTAGGGGCCTCATGTGAGGACACAATATTTTATCAGCATTTTTTGCCAATCAGGTTACTTTGCATATTGTTTTCACTGCTCTTCCGGGGTTTTCTCAGCTGCTGGGGGCGCGGGGTGTCTCTGCAGGTCGCCTGATATTTTGGATTGCACAGAATAAGCATTTATTGATCGCTATTTTGTTGTTTTGCATAACAGGAAGGCGGTGACTGTATCATAGCTTTGGTAAAGGGTCTACGCTGATCGTGGAAAGCAGCTCCAAGTGCTTACAGGTGCCTTCTCACCGGTGTGACGCGGCGGTGGCTAGCGGCGGTTCAAGGACGTGAGGACCGGCGCAGAGGGTGCCTGAGGACACGGTTAGGGTCTGCATCCCGGCGCTGCTGGGAGCCAAGCGGGTTGGAGCCTATTGCCCACCTGCCTTGCTGGGCTAGCCAGTAGTGAGGCTCCGGTAGCGGGGGTGAAGTGGCCGGCGTGTTTCCTCCATCAAAAAACTTGGGTAAAAGCTGGTACAGGTAGCAGGAAAATTAGTCATGCCACCTAAGGCTAAGCGTGGTGAGCGGCGCCCGGGTATAGCGACTGTTTTAGACGCGCTCATGAGAAAGATTGGGGAGATGGATAGCACCATGGCGCAGCTGGCAGAGAGGCTGGATGCGCAGGAAGGGCCATCTGGGAGGTCGCGCAGGGACGCTTTGCCACCAAAGGAGGCTTTTCCCCCCTTGCCAAGGAAGAGTAGGGCGAAGAAAGTCCCGCAGGTTGTCCCTGGGAGTGGTGGGGGCCCATTTTTGCCTGTACTTCCCGCATTCCCTGATGCACCGGGGGGCGAGCCTTCTCCTGTCGACCCAGTGGGGGGGCCTGTTCCTTTGGTCCCCGCGACGCCCGTTATCCCGCAACCAGCACCGGCGCACCCTATCCCTACCCCCGCGCCAGCGGGGCCGGTACCTGCAGTTCCAGTGCCAGCGGTACCTGATCTTTCGCTACCTATTCCCCTCGCACCTGCAAATCCTACCCCCGCACCAGCAATGCCAGCGCCGGCTGTGCCTGCACTTTCGGTACCTCTTCCCCCCGCACCCGGGGGGGTTCCAACGCTGCCTCCCGATTTTGTTTCCAGTTTAGCAGCTGTGCTTCCCTGGCTGGGGGGCATGGGTTTGAACGTGAGTGCGGCAGGTGTTGTCGGGGCGGACGCATTGGAAAGGGCGAAGCAGCTTATCGATCTAGCCAAGCCGAAGGACGCGTCGGCGGTCGGGGCCCCCATGGAAACCCCGGGACCTTCACAGGGTAAACCACAGACGTTGCCAATGTTGGGCATGGGTGAGGCACGCACGTCCTACGAGTCTCTCTCACGCCACCTGTCACAGGAGGTTAAGGAGAGAATTTGGAAAGGGACATATATCGATATCTTTTCACTTTTGATAGATGAGGTTGGGAGGGAAGAAATGAAGAGGAAGAAGGATTATATGCCTGCGCGTGAGTGGGCGAATGAAATGTTGAAATACAGGGTTGCGGAGAACATTAGGCATTGGATGCTGGCCTTCAACATTTACATGGCAGTGGTGACAGAGCGTTTCCCTGAGGAGGCACCTGCGATGGCTTGCTATATGTCTAGGATCAGCACGGCGCAGGCGACAAAAGGGGGCTCGGGGTGGTTGGAATATGACAAGAAGTTTAGGCGCATCAGGGCATCTGATCCTACGTTGAAGTGGAATCAGGTGGAGGGAATATCCTGGTTAGATCATGTGGGCGGCCTTTCAACTGAGGCTGCAGTGACCTGCCGAAACCTCAGCCCTTTCGGGCGTTCCCCCCAGCTGCACAGGGCGGGGGGGGGCGGAAAGAAGGGATGTTGCTGGGATTACAACAGGCGCTCCTGCGTTAGGGCACCAGGGACATGCAGATTTAGACATGCGTGCAGTTTCTGTGGCAACGCAGGGCATGGCGAGGCAAAGTGCCTTAAGAAGCAGAAAGATAGGGGGGAGAAAGAAACCAGAAGGAAGGGGTTTCCATCAGAGCTAGGACACCCATCCTCCTCCACGCCATGATGCCCTGGTTAAATAGATATAGGTGCGCGACTTCGGCAAAAACCTTAATTGGGGGTTTCAGAGACGGTTTTAGAATTCCCGTGGAGAATTTTGTGGGTCCCTCGTTTTGCAGGAATCAGGTATCGGTCACCCAGAATGCTGGGGTGGCAGCGGCCAAGATTGGAAAGGAATGTAGACTGGGTAGGGTGGCAGGGCGCTTTGACAGCATACCCGTGCATAACTTTGTTTGTTCCCCCCTGGGGGGGGGGGCCCAAAGAAAGAACCTGGCGAGTTTAGGCTGATTCATAATTTATCTGCGCCACGGGGACAGTCTGTGAATGACTCCATTGAAGATGATTGCTGCTCGGTGCGTTATGCATCTATTGACCAGGCTATTGACATGTTGAGGGGTCTGGGGCCGGGGGGAGCGCAAGAGACGATCTCTTCCTCCCCTCGGCAGCACATCCGTCGTATGTGCCCCATCCTCCCTCGGGAGGTCCCTTAATCTTGTTTCCCCACCCACCATCCCTGAAATAAGAGTTTGTTGAAGAATGTATGTTTGTTCTGTAATTTTTCCACAGGATGCCAATTGGAGATATGTGATTTACGCCTTTTTTGTCGTGTTTTTAGGCGATATTCCATGTGCGGGCGGTAAGGTCATAGGTTGGACAGACTAAATTGACTCATCTTTTGGGGCGTCCTATTACGTGGGGTGCCCAGAGGGGAGGGACATTTGGCTCTCACCAGACTCCAGGGGCAGTTACAACCGGTTGGTTGGAACGGTGCGGGGGCAAAGGGGGGGTTACACTTTCCATTGGCTGGTTGGCCACCCCGCACGCGGGCGTAAGTAAGCTGCGCTGTCTGCATGGCCCCTTTATGGAGTAAGTCCTGAACGTTTGGGGGTTGCCTGGGGGTAAGTACATCCGGGTCAGCTGGGCCTCCTGCGCATACGCGTCCCGGTTGGGGTGCGCGAGACAATTCGGTGTAAGGAGGGAGGGGCCAGCGTTTTGACCTTGCCGTAGGCCCAGCGGAATACGCAGAAATATGATCAGTAATGTTTTAGACTAGGATAGGAACATTTATGTATTAGAGTTTTGTTAAAGCTAGGATTGAAACAAATGTACCGAATCCTGTCTTGTCATTTCTGCGTATTGTAATTATGAATATAACTTGTTTTGTTTGTTAATAAATACGATCGGGGGTCAACGACCCCCTATTCCAAACAAAATGTTATATTGGTTTTGTGTCACAGTCAGGGGAGGAGGGGGCGGTAGGCCGTACCACACCATATAGTTGGCTACTGTACCTGTCCATGCAAGCAAGCTGCTACTCCATAAACTCTACCCTCCATCCTAAATTCTTTCTAAATCCATGTGCACCATCTCACATGTATTGTCATCAATACTGTAGCATAGATTCTTCTGGTCACCACTGATATCACAGTAGTCTCTTTTGGAATTACTTGGCCTGGTTCTCAGAGCTTGGATGTAATCTGTGGGTTCGGTCGGCTCATGAAAGCTACACTGGCGTTCTGCTCTTTCCCGCCATGCTTTACAACTGATGACAAGAGGAGGGCTCACCTCCATATCTGCTAAATGGCCTCATGTCATGAGAAATGCAAAAACAACAGTTCATGGACAGAATGCAGAACAATGTCATACATTCACCCCAGTACAGAGATCTGGGCCTAAATCCATCGTTTTTTTGCTCACCATGCCGTTCCAGTTTGAACCCAGCCATATGCAAATCAGTCTTGACCCTGTGCCTCGTGGGAACAGTCCAGCCTGAACTGCCAAGCCAGGTCCTCCCTGGACTGGAAACAAGCATCCTAGGACCGGTTTTGGGGTTTCACCAAACTTCAGCCAGGATAGCTTGATTCTAGTGGCATGGAGAGCACGGGACCCACGTCTGGGTATACCCTTCCCACTTGGGGTGACAAATGCAAAAACAACAGTTGATGGACAGAATGCAGAACAATGTTATACATTCACCCCAGTACAGAGATCTGGGCCTAAATCCATCGTTTGTTTGCTCACCATGCCGTTCCAATTGAACCCAGCCACATATTTGCTGTAAAACTCATGTCATGAGAGGCATCTTCAAGCAAGCTCTGCTATTTTAAGCCAACAGCACTCAACATGCAAAGTTTTCAGTCCCATTATTATAAGGAGAAAAGCAAAACAAAATGCAGGAATTCAGTGCTGTAGGTCAAAAAACGAGGACCTTACTTAGAGTGCTACCTCACAAAAGACTTAGGGGCATATTAACAAGCCCCTATCGCCACAGCAACGTCACTTTTAGTGATGTTCCCGTGGCGATAAACCCTTCAACTTATTTACAAAGCAGCGTTAAGCCACTTAATGTGGCTTAATGTCGCCTTGTAAATAAGGCACTGTGGGCATTCCGCCACAAAATCCATTGATTTTGAAGCTGCCCCGTATTTACAAGTGTGGCGTAAATAGAAGGCAGTGCCAAAATTAAGACCGGGGAAACCCTGGTCTTAACATGGCGACACGAGAAGAAATGCCTAATTTCTCCTTGTTTTTGCTGTTTCTATGTGTGCTGCATTTTGCAGCATATACAGGAACAGCAAATTGCTATGAATGATTTATTATGTGCAGGAAGGAGTCCCTTCCTGCACTTGAACAATCTTTTAAAAAATTACGATTTGCAAGTTACAAATCTCCATTCTGAATTGTTTATGTGCAGGAGGGGACACCTTCCTGTACATAAATAATTATACCCTCAACGCAGGCACCCTTGCACTATGGTGCAAGGATTCCGGCGTTGGCGCTAGGCAGCTGAATTTAGTGCTGAAGCAGGGAGAAACTCAGGGATGCACCATATTATTTTAAATACGGCGCATCCCTGCGTTTCTAAAGTGACGGAGCGTGGTGTTAGCAATTTTGGAGCTAATCCGCTCTCAGCCGCTTTCTTATACATATGTCCCTTAATCTGTTCTCCTGTCACCCATAACAATTGATAATTGTGCCTTAGATTGTCTGTATCACAGACGGGTACTGAATACTACCTCAGAAAAGACATGCATCACTTTGCGTTGCTCTAGCCTACTTGTCATCTAGCCATGAAACTCAATTCGATTTGTCTGACTTGACATTCTCACTTTGAAACGTGCTGTCTGAAACCTTTAACACACCTATTTCAAGATAATGTGACTATTCTGTCCTTCATAAGTGATTCCATTATTTTCCTACCACTGAACCCTGATGGATTGTCCCTTCACAGCAAGGTTCCTCTCTGAAACACGCTGTATAGAGTTGGGCTGCATCTGATTTTCTCCTGTTTTCTGATATATAACAATCAACAGCAATTCATGGGTTTGTTTGTTAGTCAATCAGCAATCAAATTAGGGTGTATTCCATCTTGTTTATTCCCTTATCCACCTGAGGAAGTACAATCTATGGCATCCATCACCCCTTTCTAACAGAGCTAGCATTCACATACTCTCTGTTGGCCAGGTTTGGTGCCTCAGTGGACACATCCATCCACTCCAGAAACCTGCCTGTGACCTCATGGTTAAAGGTTTGAATCCAGGAAGGTCTACTCAGACTATCATCCTTCCACTGTTGATTACATGAATACCACTGTGTTGGTTCACTGTAAATGTCTACTATTCAATGCCAGGATGACCCATGGGCTGAACATAAATATTTGGCCACTCGTTTTACAGATAGGGTCCTCTGTAAATATTCTTTCCTTTCCAACTTCATGCACTTCTAGGATTTTCAAAGTGTACCTTTCTTTTGTCCTTCTTCTAAAATTCCTTGTACATCGCCACTTATTTCTATCTGCGTGCTGATTGTCACTTCTTCTTGCTACGGCAACAATTTTTTCGTGAATAATTTGTATCACTTACCTAGAATGAATGTTTTCTATAGAGCATCGTAATTG
Source organism: Triturus cristatus (assembly GCF_964204655.1). Lineage (NCBI taxonomy): Eukaryota > Metazoa > Chordata > Amphibia > Caudata > Salamandridae > Triturus > Triturus cristatus. The sequence goes on along the minus strand of NC_140591.1, from coordinate 1,236,437,033 downwards.
GTACTTCTTTACCTTATTCTAGGCATCTAAAACAAAACAAAAAATACCCATCTTTTGAAAGGTGGCTCTTTTCAAGTATGGAATATTTGCATTCAAATGTGCTCTGTGCTGCAGTTTCTAGTTTTACATACATTAGTCTTGCTTTCCTTCCATGTTTACAAGGTTGTGACTATTTGTGAGTTCCCAGTCCAATACTGACCAGCTGCAGGTTGGCTCTTTTTCTTCCTTCTTCAAGAGTGTCATTGGTAGGAGTCGTGGCTATCCCAGCTCCTCCACATAGAATGAGCAAGGACGCGCTCTCAGTTTAGGCTTGCGAAACAGAGCAACTATCTTCTGCTCGGTTTCCAAATACTTTAAGTGGGATGGAAAAGGTGGTAAGGGGGTCTCTAAAGCTGAGTGGCCAAGAAAGCACAACTAAAAATCCTTTGTGAGAGGCATGGCCTATGTTATTATGGTGTGACCTAAACTATGTGGATTAGAATCCTGTTCTTGTGCCTCAATCAGTGTTTTCTGTTTAAGCATCCAGATACATCACACAACACGTTGGAGCATTTGAAGCCTCCATGTGCGCCAGTCACCATCTCATTTCGTCTTGACCTCTTCTGAGAGGGGAATCTGTTCTGAATACTGTAGGCCTTTGCTTAATTGGGAAGCTTTGAGCCATTGGAGGGCTCTGTAGTGGAGTTGGCGGGAAGATCGCTTGTATAGCTGAGGAGAGCAGGCTTACCACGCGAGCCACCTGCCGGAGAGAAGCTGTCAGTCTGGACAAGGCCCTCCTCAATTCCCTGCAAATGTTGGCTATTTTCTGGGAGGGAAGGCTTAAGGTCTTCTCCGCCGAGTCAATGACGAAGCCCAGAAACGTTGTCTGTTTGGCCAGAACCAGAAGTGATTTCTGCTTGTTGAGGATGAAACCCACACTCTTTAGTGGATGGATCGTTGTCTGCAATTGCTCCGCCAAGTTGGTTGGTCATTGGTCTAGAAGGAGGATATCATCTAAGTATATTATGAGATGGAATGCTTGAGATCTGAAGTGTTCCATCACTGGTTTGAGCACCTTGGTGAAGCACCAGAGGGCGGTGGCAAGGCCAAACTGTAATGTTGTGAATTTGTATACCTGATCTCACCACCAGAATTGGAGTAACCTGTGGTGAGGAGGTAATATAGGGACTGTCAGGTACGCATCTTTTAAGTCCAAGCGTACCATCCAGTCATTGGGGCAGAGCCGATGGCGCAAGAGATGGATTCCCTCCATCTTAAACTCCCTGAGGTTTATCACTGGGCGTTGCCCTGTCACTCTTCTCCACTAAGAAGATGCTGCTGAGAAACCCCCAGGGATGGAGTTGGGTTTGGGAAATCGCCTCTTTCCGCAGAAGATCTGCGAACTCTTGGTCTATCAAGACCGCCTGATCGCCTGCAAAAATCAGCAAATGTGGCCAAAAAGGTTGGACTGTGATCCCATAAAACTCTATGTGAAAACCCTTTACAGCTTGCAGAACCCATGCGTTGAAAGTAATCTTCTCCCTGTTGTGACTGAACTGTTCCAACCGGCATCTCACCTTTAGTAGAAAGGCAAATTCTCACCTGTTTGGGCTTGGAATTTCCCTCTGGAAGAACCAACCTCTGGGGTTTCAACCCCGGTGTCCTCTGCAGGTGGCAAAGAACTCGTCCCTGACATGACAGGACTGATCATGCTTGTTTTTTAAACCTCTGGGAGGGTCTTGGATATAGGAACAGTGGGCCGGGCACCCACTGTCATGGCCTGCCCTGACAAAAATGCAGGGGTGGAAAATGTTTATGATAGACGCTTGCGCCTTATCCAGGGAGGTGAATGTGGCAACAAAGTTGCAGAGTTCTTTGATAAATGGAGCCCAACCTGTGCCACTGCCCTGGTCTCTGTGGTTGCCAAATCCCCCAACTTGGCGTCAACCTTCAGTAAAAAGGAACAATGCCTCTCAGCGGACAGAGCGCAGTTCGCGTTCCATAGGAATATCACTGCGCGCTGTGCCCAGCCTGAAAGGGTCTCTGGGGAGATAGAGTTGCCAGAGACCTTTGCTTCTTCCTCCAAATCCAGAATCTTGGTGAGTGGCCCACTGACATCAAGGAGTTTGTCCTGGCAGGAGTGCCAGGGCCTATATATGCCCTTCTTGGGATCCCTAATAAATGTTAGTAAGACAGTGGCCATATGTATGTCCAGCTCAGGATTGACTGCTACCTTACCATGGAGGGCGAGTCGGGGGCATTCAGCTTTCAGACATGCCCAGACTTCCTTATCTAAAGGTTTGCGAAGGCGGCTCACTACATACTTGGCAACTCTATCCATTGGGGCCCATTCCGCTAAGGGACGTGGATGATATTCTCAGGATCTAACATATCTGAGGGTTCCTCTGAGTCCTGATGGTCTGAGGATCCTGAGAGGGCCAGAGAAGGGCGCCAAGGGCGTGAGGGGCCTGCTTCATCTGGTGACTCCCATCGTTGTCCACGTCGGGGCCTGGGGATAACGGCACCACCTCTGGCGCACTAAAAGTGTTGCCCATCGCCACGGGCACGGAGCACGCCAGAAAAGCCTTTTGAAGGCGCTCAAACGCCCCCAGGTTTACCCGTGTGTTGCTCTTACATATTGTTGCGTGCCTTTGCAAGGGAATAACTCCCCAGTATGAGGCTGGAGTCATTCAAAAGATTTAGGGGGACCAGGCAGGCAAAGGATAGCTCCATCAAAAGGTACTCCAGGAGATCCATTGCAGATGCCACAGCTTGATGAATAGAGGCATCTATCGCCTCGCAAAATTCATCATCAAGGGGAAGGATGGAGGCATCTACCGCCTCGCAAAATTCATCATCAAGGGGAAAGATGGAGGCATCTACCGCCTCCCAAAATTCGTCATCAAAGGGAAAGACCTACAGGGACCATTCCTCCAAATATTCATCAGCCATAGTTTCTGAGGTGTCCGATAGGGGCTTGAAGTGATCAAAGATTAGCTAAGTGTTTTACTTAGTAATATAAGTGGCAAGGATTTGCCAAATTATGGGTGCTGGGGAAGGCCTGGCACTTGAAATAACTGTTAAAGCTGTCGACACTTTTTATATGCAACACCAGGTTAGTATTGCACTGGGCGAGCGAGTTTGGCTTTTGGGCCGCACGGCGCGTGAAATGGGGTCAGTGCCCTGGGGCCAACTCATCCAATGTTAGAGGGTATTGCATAACGCCTGGGTCCAGCCCACGTAGAGCGCTGTCTAGTGCAAGTATGCAGACTTAATCCAGTAGGGTTGATACAGACGGGCGTCAGACTGTTTCCCAAAATAATATACTTTTAGTTTTACAGACCCATTTCAAGATAGGCGTAACAGGCTTCCAGGCGGCTCCGGAGGTGTGGGCTCTGTGGGGATGCAAGCTCGTCAGTTTCTGAACTGTGACTAGAGCAAGTCACCTGCGGAGCAATGAGACGCGTCTTGTCGGATTTGTGTCCTCTAAGGGCAGCCGGCCTCACTACACTCATGTGGTCCCAGGGATTTACGGCTGTTGCAAAAGGAGCGCTGAAGTACGTGCACGCTGCAGCAACATGGCTGCAAGATGCTGCGATAAGCACATAAGCAATAAAGAAGTCACAACATCAAAATATGAGCCATAAAGCATTAACAGGAAAAAAAAACTTCAAACGTTCTTAGCTGCTGGAAAGCAGGAAAGAAAGAGAAGTATCTACAATGGATACCCGCCTATATGGGAGGATCTGAATGCTGATTGGATGAACTGTTGTAGTTATTTTCCCTTTGTATTATGGGAAAGTTAGTCTTGTTGATTATTGCTGAAGTCTGGATTGAAATAAATGAAAGAAAGCAGAGCATAATCCTCGCTTCCGGTCCTGCCATAGAATTACATTTGCTACATATGTGACCACTGCTTTCTGTGCTCTACAGAAAGGCCTAGAATTGGCTGAACATATAGTCTGAACACCTTTATAACACAATGACAGGCGCAGTCAGAAACTTACGAGGTCAGCCTCAACTATAGGACTCTCAATCGTGCCTCGTCATGAGCACTCATCTACACCCTGAACTCACCCAGACACCTAGAGACGATTCAGTTTGCTGCATGTGCTGCACAAGAATCATATGTTGCATGAAAAACAAAACTGGAGGAACACATGTGGGAACAGGAAATAGTCATAGGAAACGCTGACCCCTGTACAATGCAAACTAAAGTAAAACGTGAAACATATAACTGTGACTGCATCACTGACCTGGATTACCTTAAGCGATCTTGCGCACGTTGTCCAGGTAAACACCTCTTCTATAATGAAGGGGCTCTGAATGTTGTCTCAGTGTCATCCACGAAATTAACTAAATAATCATATTCACCCTTCTGTCAGGACATTACAATACACAACACTTTATAGACAGGACAGTCTAAAATCTGGTAAATTAAAAGCATCATTTTACACATAAACATTATGCACATTGCCTCATCAGGTTGTTTCCTGGGTGGCACTGCATTTTTTGTGTATCAGCTTTTCCGCTGAAATATAGTTATACTTCTAGGGTTTTCCCCTCACTCTATATGTTGAGCACTAAACAAGGAGCCCTGACATGGGAAGAGGTGGCAACTAAACACGCAAAGATGTGTTTGAGAAAATGTCTCTCATTCACCTTAGAAATGACACCAAAGCATATGGCGTTCCTACTATCGAATGCAAAGGTTCCCCCTAGGTGGCCCCTGATTCTTCGCAGCCCCAGCTCTTCTGTGGCTGGCTCAGGCCTTTGACAGTACTTGCGCTGATTCAGCATCCCTCATCCCTGAGTGATGTTGCCGTTCGGTATCCCGGCTACCCTTGGTCGGTCTGTTTCTGCCAGAAACCTGTTAATTCATCTGATGGGTTCTCGGGAAGGCCGCGCAGCTACCAGTGGGAGAGTTAATTCGATCATCCCCAGGCCTCTGCTTCCTTTCCCTTGCGTTACTGTGTCAGGAAGTAATGAACAGCGAGTGCGCACCCGAGGCCTCGGCTTAGGCGCCTTCCTGCTCCGGCAGACGTGATAAATAACGCAGCAGCTTCTAGGCCTTGAGTTTGCACCTGAAGCCTCGGCAAGCAAGGGAAATGCCTTATCAGGGGGGAAGCAACGGGATTGCGGCAAAGCACGCGGTTCAGTCACTCCGCAACTTGGATGTTCATATTTCGCTTCATAATAGGAGGTGAAAAGAAGAGTAGGCCGGCGCGAGCTGCCTCGTCACGTCTGCTCCCGGTAAGTGCAAGCAGCACTGCCTGCTGCCCTCTGGCTGATCCTGGCTGCTGGACCCACGCCAGCTTCCTGTCCTCGAAGGGCCTTGGAGGCCGCTCTCTTCCAGGCGCAGCAGGCCGGCTTTTTTTAACCTTGACATGCTTGATGTGCGCGCGCCCGCCCAGCGAGCAGGAGGAGGGCACGAGGAGAGCATGCTGTGCGCACGTGGCCGCAGGGCGAGCCGGTCCCGTTACAAGGAATTACATGCTCCCAGAACGATGCGATGCAGCCATGCTTTTTTTTTAACAGCTGCCGACACTCGTGGAGATTCAGTTTCTTTTAAACTCGAGTCGGGATATCAAAGTCAGACACACTGACATTTTGTAAAACTGTATACTTAGAACCTTGGTTTTGATGTACAAATAGGTTTATATCTCAGCGTAGCTCATTGATAGAGGCGCTTAGAATAGAGGTTCCGTGACAGTTAGTTGCACTGCGTTCCGTGAAATACAAGTTGATCGCTAATAGTACCTAGTATTCAACATACCCTCATTTATCAAGCTAACAAAAGACACTGCTAACAAAGGACACCGCTCTTGGTTAGTTCTAACAAGCAAGACCCCACGTCTATCTCTCTCTTTCTCCTTCAGTCTCCTCCTCCCTCTCTCTCCTTCAGTCTCCTCCTCCCTCTCTCTTCCTGACTCTTTATCTCTTTCGCCTTTATTTATTTTTATCTATTCATTTTAGTGATTCTATATTGGGCCGACATGACCCGGAGGCCTCATAGCGCTTTACAGTAGAGAAAACACATATCAATCACACAAAGATCAAACAGAGAATACAGAGAAACAAGAAGTGAGCGAGCACCAACGATAGTGTGTTTTAAACAAACTTAAAACCTAACATAGCCATGAAAACTAGGTGAATTGAGGCACCGGGGTGGACATCATACCACGCGGTGTTAAATCGTGCTGGATGACGTTGAAATGTATCCACAGAAACTGTGAGGAGGCAAAAGGACATAACCCAAGTGTCATTCAAGGAGAAGAGCTTTGAGGTCTTTTTTAACGTGTTATGACATGGTCAGAAGAACATACATACATGCCAACCCTTCCGATTCAGGCGGGAGACTACCGATTTCAAAGCTAGTCCCCCTCCTCTCAATTCCTGCATGCAGGAACCCAATTTGGATTGCCAGATCATGATCTACTGGAAACAAGGCAGCTTACGCCAGAGGCGGGGCGCCCACTAGGGCACAGGAGTGCCGCCCTCCCTGCTGCCAGCGCAGCAGACATGAAAAATAAAACAGTAATAAAATGATTTTATTACATGAAAATTAAAGCAGTAATAAAATAATTTTATTACCATTTTATTTTTTAGTGCAGCCGGCCAGCCCAAGCCAAGTGTTGGGGCGGGGCAAGCATTGCTGACAGGCAGCGGGGGAAGAGGAATGGTGCACACCTAAAGTTTAAAGTGCGCATGTCAGTTTGGCCGGCTGTGTTGCAACGGCCAGCCTGACATGCGCACAATAAACCTCTTCACCTGAGTTGTCTTTGACAGCTGGGTGGAGAGCAGGCACAGTGCTCCAGTGCCTGTAGGATCGCTTAGAGCCAGCCCACTCCGACCATTCATTGTGATTCTCTCATGATGTTTAACAGCATGAGAAAAGCGTATGAATTAGTTAGAGGAGTTGGTTCAGAGACCTCTTGCTGCAGATCTGCGGCCGGAGAGGACTGGAGTAGGTAAGTACGTTTTTCTTTCTTTTCATTTATTATACTGTTTAATTTCTCTTTAATCACTGCCAGGCAATGTGAGAAAATCGCACTGCCTTCAGCCTCAACACCAGAGGTCTCAATCGTTGCCCATTATAAACACTGTTTATAACGGACCATGATTGAGAGCTTTGGGGTTGCGCATAAGGCCATTCTGGAGTGCCCTCTTGATTGCCCCACTACTTTAAAAATGGATCGGCCACCATATATCCTCAATCAATCAATCAATCAATCAATCAATCAATCAATCAATCAATCAATCAATCAATCAGGGGTTTATAAAACACGCTACTCACCCAAGAGGGCCTCAAGGCGCTGGGGGGGTTGGAGGGGGGGCAGGGTGCAGCTCCGGACCAGTCGAAGAGCCAGGTCTTGAGGTTCTTCCTGAAGGTGTGAAGAGAGGGGGAGCGTCTAATGTTGACTGGGAGCTCGTTCCAGTTCTTTGCTGCGAGGTAGGCGAAGGCTCTTCTGCCTGCTCTGCGGATTTGTGGGGTCTCTGCCAGGGCGAGGTCGGCGCAGCGGAGGTTCCTTTTGGGTAAGTGGAAGGAGACTCTTTCGTTGAGGTATTTTGGTCCGATGTTGTGGAGGGATTTGTAGGCGTGGGTAAGTAGCTTGAAGAATACTCTCTTCTCAATGGGGAGCCAGTGGAGGTCTCGTAGGAGCGGGGTCATGCGCTCGTGTCGTGGGGTTCCGAGGACGAGTCTGGCTGCGGTGTTCTGGATGCTCTGGAGCCTGTGTAGCATGGTTTTGTTGATTCCGGCTTAGAAGGCATTACCGTAGTCCAGTCTGCTAGTTACAAGTGCGTGGGCGATGGTCTTTCTGCATTCGTGGGGGATCCACTTGAGGGTCTTGCAGTGGATGCGGAGGGAGTTGAAGCAGGACGAGGCGACGGCGTTGATCTGGCGGGTCATGGGGAGGGAGGAGTCTAGAATGATGCCGAGGTTCCGGGCCTGGTCTGTCGGGGTGGGTGGGTTTCCGAGGGCCAGGAGCTGTCCCACGCCATGGGGGAGGGACCAAGGACGAGGACCTCGGTCTTCTCCGAGTTCAGTTCTAGGCAGCTGTCGTTCATCCAGGCTGCAACATCTTTCATTCCTTCTTGAAAGTTGAGTCTGGTGTTTTCGGGGTTCTTCGTTAGAGAGAGGATGAGCTGGGTGTCGTCAGCATAAGATACTATGCTGAGCCCATGCTGTCTGACGATGGTGGCAAGAGGGGCCATGTAGATGTTGAAAAGCGTGGGGCTGAGCGAGGATCCTTGGGGTACTCCACAGCTGATCTCTGTAGGTTCGGAGAGGAAGGGAGGGAGTCTGATCCTTTGTGTTCTGCCAGAGAGAAAGGAGCGGATCCAGTCGAAGGCGGTTCCTTGTATTCCGGCGTCGTGGAGTCTGGCTGTGTGGGTGCGCTGAGAGACGGTGTCGAAGGCTGCTGAGAGGTCTAGTAGGATGAGGGCCTCGGTGTGGCCCTGGTCGAGTAACATGCGGATGTCATCGGTGGCGGCGAGGAAGGCGGTCTTGGTGAGTCAGAACGATTTGCCTTTAATTCTTGGAAGGGGGGAGATTAGAGGGTGTGACAGACCTCAAGATTGAGTTTTTGGCTGTTTCATAACATAGCACAAACAAAAACAGAGTTCTACCCAGTTTTTGTTTGCACTATGTTATTAAACTGCCAAAATGGTAATGCTGATTGTCTGTCTCCATACATGCCAAAAGACCCGATTCATACAGATTGCCTCTGCTTCAATCTAAGTCAATGGGCAAAGTACATTATCCAAAAATTTTTTTATTTAAATCTCCCACTTGCCTGCCCTAAAATGCTGGCACTGTAGGGATGGAGGCTCGGAGGGAGGGAGTTCAAAGTTCTTGTGGGGCTTCCGGAAAAAGATTGGTTCATGCAGGGTTCTCGTTTGAAGGAGAGAGTTTCTAGGAGAAGGAATATGGCACTGCTAGAACCCTGATTGGTGCTTGAGATTTTTAGTTTCTTTGTTAGGAAAGTGAGTGAGAAGGAGTAAGGTGTTTACTGGGTGATGCAAGCAGTTTTAAATGCAGCACTTCCCTCTATGGAAAGCCCTTGAAGTGAATGTTAGCTTAGGGGTGATAGGATCACATTTCTTGTGTCCAGTCACCAAGTGGGATGCAGCATATAAGACTACTCTGAGCGGATCTAGGTGGACTTTGGGGATGCCTGATAGGAGCGTGACTCCATAGTAGAGTCTGGAGAGGCTGAGCCCTTGGACAACTGATTTTAGGACATGCTTTGGGATGAGGTGCCTGATTTCCTTTAGCACCCTAAGCTGGAAGTGGGAACTTTTAGTCATGTTTCTGGAAGTTAAGGTGTCTTTTCGAGAGTGGAACCAAGTGATTTGGCATTTTGAATGAGGTGGGGATGTACCTCCTGGTCAGAGAGTAGTTCCATTCAGTCTTTAATCGATGGATTAGGTTTATTTGGAGAGATAAGGAGAAATTCTGTTTTCACTAGGTTTAGTTTGAGGTGATTGTCAGCCATCCGTGCTTACATTTTTTTCAGGGTGTCGGATAAGAGGGTAAAGTCCTCCAAGGATGATACCTTAAGCTAGGTTTGGGTGTCGGTAGCATACAAGTGGCAGAGGACTCCTGAGTTCCTGAGGATTGTACAGAGGGGTTCGATATAGAGGTTGAAGAGTGTAGAGGAAAGAATCGAACCTTAGGGGACACCCAGCTGCAAACTAACTGTCTTTGAGACGGTGTTCCCGATTATTACTACTAGAGAGTAGTTCATTAAATAATAAGTAAACTAATTTAGGACTACACTATTGAGGGCCAGTCACTGATTTAGGGCTTCTAAGAAAGCCTTGTGGTTTTGTGTCAAATGTCGCAGTGAGATCGAGGAGCACAAGAAGACAGGTGACCAGTATGTGGAGGGCATCATCGTTAATCTGCAGAATTTCAGTCTCCATACTGTCTTCTGTGAAGTAAACCCTCCAATAATTCCAAACTTGCAAAGAATACTCAAAACTAAGGCTCCTTTAACATAAGCGTTCAGCACCCGTCTACAATTGCTTATCAGAGAAGTACATATTGATGATGCATCAACCAGTATTATTAGAGCACAGAGAGCACAAAAGTAAGAGGCAAAACCAACAGAAACTGCTCTGATCATCAGGAACATCTTAAGCATTTTGGCCCCCCTGTTCAGAACATATGTGAATTTATGTTCCAATTTCATCTCTTTCATGCCCTCTTTGGCCTGGTCACTGACAGTGCACTGGCATACTTATCCAAATTCTTAATGTGTTTACATCTAATATTCAAGGACAGTGACGTGTGTTTTCCATATTGAAACACAGCAGATCAGTAATATTACTGTAAATAATCTCTGTGACACCCTCCTTTTCTCATATGTGATGGCATGTTTGAGCTAAAAGAAGCTTTGTTTTATGGATGTTGCATGAAACAAATACATTTTTCTGCAAAATGTCTGTAATAGATTCTCATTCATCACCCTCATTAAAATTAAATTAACAGAAAATGAGATTTAAAACAATTTGTTTAAGGATTTTGCAAGGGCAAGATTCTCTGCAGAACAGAGCTGGCTCTATCAGTGGGACCCCTGAAAGGCTGGGGGCCAGGGCCAGAGCCCATTTTTCCCTTGACTTAAAATGCCTCTGCTGATCAGTAATCTAACAAACTAGGTGATAATGCAAAATCTCTCATTTATATGACAGCAAATTAGATTCTGTTACAGACATAGAAACGAAGATTGTGACATAAATTTCCTGTTAAATTACTAGATTCAACACAAAAACATATGAAAAAATAGTTTTGACATAGAAAATCCACTTTAAAACTATAGCAAAATCCTATTGCACATTGAGTTATGACGATATACACTATGCAGCAATCCTATATCAAGTCATGCTAATTAACCACTAGCCTGATATCATTCCTCCTGATTTTTGCAGACTAAATATAACATCACAGTCCATCATTCAGAAAGGATAACCGGAAATATTTCCAATCAATACAGAAAAGGGATTCCCAAACCTGAGGCTCATTTATGACAAGTTCACAGCCTTTTAACCCCTTGAGTGCCCATGACGAGATGGTCTCGTCATGGGCCGCGGTTGCGCTGTGCCCATGACGAGACTATCTCGTCATGAGCCCCGCCCGCTAATGAAACGCCCGGCACAGGGCGTGGAAAGGGCGGGGCACTCAAGGGGTTAATTCCTTTCTGTAATACATAAGCCACAGGCTTCTAATAGAAAGTTCTAAAAGTTATTCTTAACACCAATAGTATGCTACTTTCTTAATAATTCTTAACCTTACCAAAGACAAAAATAATTATGTTCTCATATCAACTCTAGAAAAATCCTTCATTCCACCTCTGCCATCTATCATCTGACCCACCTTCATAAAGTGGGCAAAGAAAGGGGTTCTTTGAAAGAAATCAAAAGCTGAGAGGGTGAAGGAAATGGTTTACACCAAAAGCAGTGGTCAGTCATCCCAAAACCTGGAAGCTAATATTTCTCGTCATAATGGGAGGTGAAGAGAAGAGAGCGCTGGTCCAAGCTCAGTCTGAACACGACTACTTCAAAGATATTTAACCACACATAACTTGGAATAAAAGAAAAAGGTGGATAAAACATTATGGTACAAAAACATTTGGTATATAAAGTAACATAGAAAGAGATCCCTTAAGGGATGAAAAATGTGTTAATCTCATGTAGCACCTTTATATTTGATACCCTTCCAAAGGAAAAATGGCATAAATTCATATTAATCTTGGCAGGCAGATGCTTTATACATATATTCATTATCTGGCCATTGGAGCAAAAAATCCAATAGTAATGTAAAACAGAGTATTTTCGTCTCAAAGAAATGTTCATACAATGAGAATATAAGGAAATATTGGCCCACTGATTTAACCATCAGTAAATATGGCCAGTAGATATAGCAGATATATAATCAACAGTTCAAATGGGCTTAGATGTAGAAAAAAGTGAAACTAAAATGTTAACCTCTACTGGAGAAACACAAACACTGTAGTGGGGCTGTTCCACACACACTTGCTCACCCACCTTATCTGTAATTTGCCAGGGATGACAAAGTATTGGAACCTGGACTGATGTCCTAAATTGTGAGAAAGACCTGCTGATCCCGAGAGCTGCAGAAATCCTCTGAGACATCTACTGAGGAGGACCTTGAAAAATGTCCTCACAAGAAGAGCCTACCAGATGCAACAATATATGGGAAAACCTAGGATCAACCTGGGAAGATCTGTCAATAACTCCAGAAGTTGAAGGGTATCATAGTATCATAGTGATGAGGTCAGTACATGGTCAAGAGGACCAACACCACCTTATCCCTCCTGAAATGGACCAGAGAACTGAGAATCATGGAGCAGTGAGGGGTTGAATGGGCTTGGAGATCTATCAAAGTCTGGATGAAGTGTCCAGCATTCCTTCTTACAGATATGGCCACTCTCAAAAGTCCCACATCATTTTCAAATAAAAAAACAATTGGTCTGCAGCCCATTTCTTCCTTTCCTGAAAAACTTCCATCCCAGCGTGCCACTTTGCTTGATAACCCAAGAAGATAATTAATCTCAACATTACACAGAGATGCCAAAAATCCTTGGCTAAGACGAATATACACTTAAAGTATCTCCCAACCTGTTTATCTACTTGACTGCAAACATGTTGCAGCAGCACACAATAATTGCACCAGAAGTCTCACTGTGAAGGAATGAGCAAACAGTCCTATGAAATTTATACGGGTCCCTTAATTCTGCCATCACATCTCTATACCGAACCTCAAACTTTTCTGAAAAGTAACCTGATATCTGAAGCTAGGCTAAATAGATTTTCTGTTCCAGGCTTCTATCTGTAAGAGACACTAACCCAACTCCTCCATTGCAACCGGAGAAAGGGAAACTCATGAGTAAAGGAGGACCTTTTTCAAAAGAAGAGCCTTTAGTCCGTGAATGGTTTTGTGATGCAGGGAGGCTGGAAGTAGAGTCAGAATTGATACTAATAAAAGGCTCAACCTCTTGGCTAAATACATGAGATATGGATGATCTAGATGTAATATCCCCAAATCTCTTTTGTTATGATCGTAATATTTGAAACTGAAAAAAGAGAATGCTTTTCAGTATCCACTAAAAATTCCCCAACCAGAATTTTCTGAGAGGGAGTGAGCACAGACTTTTTGTGACTAATAAATGCCAGCTGCTGTATGATTGTTGCTGCCATTTGAACCTGTTTCTATAGACCTAATATTTCTGGGACATTAACGGATCACTGGCAGAATATTGGAAACATAAATATGGTGTCGAAACAATATCATGTCAAAAACATGGAGGACCAAAATATGGAGTAGGTAAGTGCAAATAGGTATGGACAGATTTATTATTCTTAACTCCACATCTACATACCTTGGAGATATATATATCATCAATGAACATATATGTGGATTTATATTCAGTGAAACTTTACCAATAGAAACATACCTTCAATATATTATTTTCCTCAATATTCTAGATATGCTATTCGGTCCCACGATATTTGTGTTTCCAGTATTCTATCTAAATACCAGATGAACATGTCATCCAAGCAAATATTCATTTGTATCCCTCTTGATCTCAACAGAGCTGCCATCAGCTTGACGGGCTTGGCAAAGCACCAGAGGTCTGAGGAAGTCCCAAAAAGGAGAGATTTGAACTGCCATTTCTTTGAACCCCAAAGCAATTGGAGAGATGTCTTGGTGGGAGTCAAAATAGGATTGACAGAAATGCATCTTTCAAACACAGCTTTTCCTCAAGTGATAAAACCATTCAACAACCCGAGGTTTATAAAAGGACAACATCTCAAGTATCCTTTCGTACTATGAAAAGATGGATAACGAACCACAGGGTCACCAAGAGAACCTTTTCATGTGTCTCCTTCCACAACATTTGATAGATCTCCTCTTACACTCATGCAAAGTCCTACTGAATAGAAGACATAAGCACTGACATACAGACACATAGCCCTCTGACCAAAGCCTCATATTATTGGGAGATGGAAGCAACATGAAGGGCGTGGATGGGTAGACCAAATGGGTGAAAGATAGTAATGTGGTGCTGGTGGGGCAATGCACACGGGCGAGAAAGCAAAGCACGGAGAATGGGGGGAAGGACACAGGAGTGAGAGGTGGGAGAGAGTTACACAAGGGAGACTACTGGAAAACATATGCACTTTAATGGAGTGCATAAACAAAAAGAAAAAAGCAGTGCTTCAAAAGAGACACAAGCAATGCAGTCTTGCTCCAGGGGAGGGACAAATGCACGAAAAGGAACGGATGCCCACACAATCTAGTGAATAAGAAGCAAGCAATTGAGAGTGGCAATAATGCAAACCAATGGTGTGCAGTGGGTAGGCTTACACCCACTGTAAGCTAACAATATGTTTCGCAAGAGGCCACGCATGGACTGTCTACTAGGCGTGAGATCTAAAAAAGCAAAGTACAAGGAAGACAGCAGAAAAAAGTATATAATATGAAAATAAAACTTAGAAATAAAGTTAAACTGTATGTTTGAGAAAAGGTAGAAAACAATACTCATCTGCTAGAACAGCAGAAAAATGGATGAATGACGTGAGGCAAACATTTATGTAATATGACCTGCTCTACAATCATTGAAGCATGTGATACCATCATACAATGAACAATGGAATGTATCTGTAGTGTTTTACTGTAGGTCTTTTTTCCTTCTATGTTAAATGTATTGCTTGTTTGTATATGTTTTTATGTTGTCGCTAATAATTTTGCAGTAAGGAATGTATGTCGTAACTGAGCCTCCATTCATGCCACATAATCGATCCCCATTTAAAAACAAACCTCCATATGTCAAAAGTTAGAGACGTAGGTAAAGGAAGAAAATTAATGCTTTCTATAAACAACAGCAGTCTAATATAGCAAACACCAAAAAAATCAATAAGCGATCTTACCATGTTAGAGAGCTATTCCACATGTTTTATTACCAGCTGTTGAAGACCATACGACCATTCTTTAAACTGACATAATAAAACTGAAGCACAAATTCTCTTTGTAGGGATGAGGAGTGTAAAAGCATTTTACATTTAATTTAAGGGTAAAAGTAAATGTGACTTTAATATAAAGTGCAGGTAAAGTGGAGAAATGTTGTACTATCAGAGACAGAGCATTTACCTTCAAATAAAGGGCAACTGAAATTCAGACTGCCCTTTTTATTGCAGGGAAAATGAAATTGTAACCATATGCAGTGGTCACCAGTTATGTGCTGTAATCATAAACATACTGGCACACACCCAGGCAACAAGAAAGGAAAATAGGCCCTTTTTTTGTCATTTAAAGTGTTTGATGGAGTGGTGTGAGAAAGTAGCGGACAAGCATGGCGGTGAGGCATTAATTCTCTGTCTCTGTTCATACTTGCTTCCAGTGCACCACTAATTTGCATAATGTTGAATTCCTGTACATCTAAACATACTCATTTAGTGCTCTGGTTTCTTTGTTGTGCCCTGGACTTGAGAAATCAAATACGACACACACCAAACCCCAATCTTTCAACTGGTGTTGCAGGTCCCTCGGATCTACTGGAAGATTCCAACATTTTTTTCCAAAGACATATTTTGACGTTATTTTCCCCTGAAACTTTATAAAATGTCTTACTCCACCTATACTGATTCTTGTGCTTTCATTTTATTACTGTGTGAGTACTGCATAAATACTTTTATACATTGCCTCTGAGTTAAGCCTGACTGCTTCGTGCTTGGTTTGTAATGAGGACTGAGTAAATGTTTAATAGAAAGAATTTAAAAAAAAGCCTAACTGCTTTGTGCCAAGATACCAGAGTTAAGCACAAGTTGATTTAGTAACTTTTGTGGTTCATCCTGCCAAGGACTGTGTTTATAACTTGAGTGGGGCTGTCACATACCTCAACTAATAACCCTATTTTTCTTAGACCTGGTAATTTCATTTCCATGTGGTTATTACTCATTCTGGGAACAATAAATTGGAACTGCACAGTGCAATTACTGGCCAGAATTTGTAATCCTGAAAACAGTCATTTCGGCACCCTACAAATCATAGTCAGGCCCATATGGTGTTTTAATCACAGATTTAGGTGATTCAAATTTGTGGTGAATAATTTTGCAATTGTGTGCCGTTATGGTTGTGATTTACTCTAGTACCACCATGTATACATGTTTTTGTCTGAGCCCCTTTCTCATTTGACCATCACATAAAAAATGCCATTCGACATTAAGTGAGGAAATCAGATAAACAACACTGGTGGATTTGTGGGTAAGAGACAAAGTAGGATGGACGTATCCACAGACAAAGTCTGGAAAAAGGCCAGAATGGATGGAAAACGCAGTCACTCTGCTTTAAGGAACTGTGGCTGTCAGGTGCTGTTTTTAGGTCTCGTGCCTAGCGATGCAGTGCGCAGCACTGCGCGCGCAGCGAGAGTCATTTTGTCCGTGGTTCCAAAACAGAGCCAGGAATCGCACACGCTTGTGCGTGTGCTTTTCCTTTTGTGCCCTGCTATTGGCCTTTGTGTGCGTGTTTTTTCCAAAGAGAGCACGCAATAGGCCAAAGGCGGGCGCATTGCTCCGCCCCTGGCCTATTGGTGTCTATTACCCGCACCAAAGGCCATGTGGTTTCAAATATCGTGCCCAGACATGAGCGCGATAATTGAAACCACATGTGTAGCTGTGGCGCGCGCACCACTCGCGGGCGTTTTTTTTTTACAATAGCGATCGTTTTTGCCATCGCTTGTTTATTTGTGTACCCGTCACACAGTTGC
The DNA here is from genome assembly GCF_964204655.1 of Triturus cristatus. Lineage (NCBI taxonomy): Eukaryota > Metazoa > Chordata > Amphibia > Caudata > Salamandridae > Triturus > Triturus cristatus. The sequence continues at coordinate 1,236,420,261 of NC_140591.1, read as the reverse complement.
ACCTTTGCGCCTTACTTTAGACACTCACTTTGGTTTATGTTAACCATGTTATCATGCTATGTACCGCCATTATCCTGCTGAACATCATTTCTGTGCTAAATGTTAATGCTACTAAGTAAATATTGTCATTTATGCTGTTATTAACACTTAGACTCGCTGTTTGATAGTTTCGCTTGTTTTTAATCTGTGTTTAGTGTTCTCATTGCTGCAGCGTGTTTAGTTTAGAGCAAGTCTCCAGGCCTCACGCACCTTGCCAAACACATCTAAAACCCTGCATCCCGTACTCGGAGAAGGGCAGCCAGGAGTCCGGTGCAAATCAGAGCGCTTTGCAGACACATCTGGAGTATGAAGTGCTACATAAGCTTCAACAGAAATAATATGCCCAATTATCGATCCTAGGTTAATAATGGCATGTCGTTGTTTATTTTAAAATGTGATAAAAGTGTTCACACTGAATCCAGAGGAAGGAGTCTCGTTCCAAGCACAATGAATCTGAAAGCTAGCGGAGCAGTTCGAGCACACGGTTCCAGATAGAGCTGGCTGACTCACTGTGTGATCTGGATCCTATGTGCGTAAAGTTTTTAAAAGTCCCTAATAGTGTGAACGTCTTATGAGTTTAAAAGAGGTGCCTGCCGCATGCACCTGGCCAGTTGGGGAGGATGCCCTGGATTGTTTGGTTGGTCAGACGGCCGCATGTGAGGCGTACAGCTGGTGGTATTTTAATAGACACAGCGGGTTTGAGACGGTAACTGAGTGCGGGACACACCGAGTCAGACGAAAGCATTACAAACACTATGCAAATGCCAATAACATAAAATAGAATAACATAATGTTATGCACAAATTTGATATATTTTGAGTTTAGGAAGTCCTGGAGTGAGACACATTGTCCATGAGCCCATTAAAACTAGCCACGTGTGAAACTCCGTAGTAGGAAGGAGCCATAAAGATTGGCTAAGTGTGAGACTCCATTTTAGAGTGGGCCCCTTGAAAAAAGCTGATGGGGTGGGGCAGTATTAAAATAAAATAAAATTCCTACCTGAGCAGGTCCGCGCCGCCTTGGGTCTGTTCACGCTGCCCGAGTTCCTTAAGAAAGTATCCTGAGTTACACTAGCCTTTTCAGGTTCTTAGTCCTAATGCAAGCTGGACGGATTTTTTTGTCTGAAATAGTTTACAGTTCAGGATTTGCGCTGCTGTTGTTTTCATCTGGCTATGCACTGCCCTGCCAATAACAAGCATTTGCAATGCAATAGGTCTCGCATTTGCTAGAGTTGGAGCTATTCACATTGTAAATGATAATGCCTTTTATTAATTTGTTTTGAAAACCTGCAAGCAGTGCATAAACACCAACTTTGTACGTATAGTCCTTGCTTACGAGAAGCAAGGCTGTCAGTAAAAGAGACTGCCAGCTTTGCTTCTCATAAGCAAGAGCTAGAAGTACAAAGTGCTCGTTTACGCACAGCTTGCAGGTTTTCAAATGCATAAATAAAAGGCATTGTCATTTACAATGCCAATAGCTCAAACTCTCGCAAATGCGAGACCTATTGCACTGCAAATGCTTGTATCTACATCTGGCAGCATTTTTCTCTTTTCTGACTGGCATCCCCTTTGAATTCTATCTTCCTGTTGGACCATAATTTCTCTATCAATGTCACACCTATATTTCTTTTTACTCTTAAGGTCCCCCTCTTGCGAGTGATACCTGTGGATAATTCACTTTGCACTGTGTACTTTACAAGCAACAAAAGCGTCATGAGTTAATATACTTCCGCTGCTCTGCTACCTTCTTATTTTGTTTGCAGTCTTTGTATATTCAGATTTCATGGGGGGGGACAGGCAGGGGGTATACAGAATCAAACTGTAAACAGTGGCAAGTACACTGAACAATCATGGTTCAAACAGAGCAGCCTAACCTTTCATATAGAGGGAGAGTGGGAAAAAAGAGGCAAAGTGGGAAGGGGCAGGGTTGAGGTCATTAGACATAGCAAATTAAACAACATGGTGCACCAGTCCCTTGTTTTTCGAAGATGTACTGGGCCCTTGGTGTGCCCGCATGGCCCGCCAGGCTAAGCAGGGGGAAGAGGAACAAGGTCAGGTAGCTCCAAACGGGTGCCCGCTTCAGCAGGTCGAATGAGTGAGAGGGACTCAAGAGGCCTTGTTTTTGAGTGTCATAAAGTGTCCTCAAATGCCGTCAACGATGTCTAGCTTGTCATTGAGCTTGCAGGTGGTCTCCTCATGGCCGGCTACTCTATGGAGTTCCACTAACCACTCGTAACACGTCGGTGTCAAAGGCTGCTGCCAGTGACAAAGGATATACACTTTAGCCACTGCAAATTATGTTGTTAACCATCTGTGTGAATGGAGTGTTAAGTTTGAGCGTATCGAAAGAAGGCTGAAGTGGCACATGTGTGCCCACACATCCAACCAGTAACTGGCCAGGGTTGGACAGCACCAAAGTATGTGATACAGATTACAGTTACTAGCATTACCTTTCCATCAGAGGTTGTATGGCAGAGGCCTAGCCCTCTTGAGCTTCCGGGGGACCAGTACCAGTTGTTTAGTATTTTGAAGTAGAGAAATGTAATTCTTGACTCCCTGAGCACCCTCTCATGTTCAAAGAGCAACGTCATCCAGTCTTCCGGGGAATAGTTCTTGATCAGGAGTGTCTACCACCCAAGTTTGGTCACAGTGAGGAAGAAGCTAGAGTGAAGGACTTTGATGAGTACCCAGTCCAAGCAAGAGAACACCCCTCAAAACTGGCCCAGAGATCAGGCAATGCCCCTGGAGACCCCGTAGAAATGATCTAGTTAGTGGTACAGCCATTGGTCCACATTCTAGAGCCCGTACTGAAGTAGTAAATCTCAGAATGATTTAAGTTTCGCACCACCAAACATTTGTTCCTCTATTTTCAGGCCCTTCCCAAACCAAGACAGCCAGCAACACGGCATGATGCCTATGCGTATGGCCGTGTTGTGCTAAGTTGTGTCTTGTGATGTAATAGTGGTGGTGCTCCTATGAATGTATGGGTCTACTTCCAAGCTGTGACTGAGGCACAGAAGATTGGGTTCCTGGCCACTGTTCGGTCAAAGGGGCAAAATGCACCAGGAGTAGTAAATTCGGGCAGCCCATGAGGCGTCGCTCTAGATGTGACCACTACGGAGCCTCGTGTGGCCTTCCCAAGTAGGAGGCCAGCTTTGCCAGATGAAAGGCCAGACTGTACAGTAGCATGTAGGGCAACTGCAAGCCTCCAGCCATAGTGTCCGCCCAGAGCTGAGCTGCTCGCAGTCTGGGCTTGCACCCACTCCAAAAATAGGATTTATATCAATATAAATGGCGGTCAGGATGTGCCGAGGTATCTGTAGGGGTAGTAAGCTGAAGATATAGTTAAAATTCGGGGCCACAATCATTTTTTCAGTTTGTACCTTTCCCACGGAAGGATAAGTTCATCTCTAACACCAGGAGCCGTCCAGCTTTTTCACCATAGTCATATCTGCGCCATTGGAGCTTGACCAATGCTTACTCATCCACTGCTCTAAAATACACATTAAAACACTCTTTCACAACCTGTAGCTCCATCTGTAGGCCAGGGGTGGGGTGGCAGTGTATCGTCCGGCAAGGTCACAGTTGGCTGTATATAGAAGGCATAGCTCTGCCTGGCTTTAGTGTTTTGTCACTGCTGAGTCCTGCGTCATCTGTCCTCTCCACGTCTCCTTACTGGCCGGCCAGATATGATCCTCAGGGAACCCCCCCGGTCTTTTGTTATCAGTGAAGTAGGCTCTAATACGCCTGCAAAGTTGCTCCTAATCTTTGGGGAATTTATAGACAAAGGCTTTCATCTGCCACCTGGCCAGTGGCAGTGGTGACATCCCTAGGTCAAGACCCAGAAGTACTGGGCTGTAGTCAGAGAAGCCAGCATCTAGTATGTCGCAGCTGATCACATGAAACAACAGCTGACTGTGAATGAGATAAAAGTCTATGCAGGACTGGGTTCCGTCGGGGCAAGAGAGAAAGGTGTAGCTCCAAACTGATGAGTGCAGTAGCCACCAGATATGAAGGAGGTCATGGTCTTCGAACAAGTCCAGGAGCAGGGCTCTATCATTACGACTATGTGAATCAGTTGGACCTGTCCAATTGAGGGTGGATCCTGGGCCAAGTTCCAGCCTCCCCCTATTAAAACTGGCATTTTTCAGGGGACAAGAGTAACTTGACTATCTATTAAAGACAGAAGTGTTGTTAAAGACTTATAGTATATAAACAAAAGTTTAGAACATATCTGGCGTTGAGGAGCGTAGTGTCTACTATGGGTATCTATCTATGTCAGGTAAAGGGAAATTTCCCAGTCTCCTGAAGTATCTATATTATAATCAGTCAAGGGTGGTGTCAGATAGTCACAGAGGTTCAGATAGTGCCTGTGACTGTATCCTAGAGTAAAAGCTGGCAGTGCCCACATCCCTGCTAAGACTGATGCTGAAGCAGAGGAAACACAGAACACAGGTTCTCTGATATGCTCAAAATTGATTTACTTTTCTTTTCCTCATGCTCTGTGAACCTGGTACTGACTGGTCATTCTCATCACTGCACAGATTATACCTTCAGTGGAGCCCCTTTGGGGCTAAGAGTATAAGGATTTCTTCAAATCTTCCCATCCTGCTTCATGGTGCGGACTCACCCTCAATGCTTGGCGGCCGGAAGGGTGCTCTTCAGTCTTGCTGTCCCTCCAGTGGTGTTTCAATCTCCTAATGAACTTCTATCCTGGCTCATGTGTAGTCGGGGACCGATTTAGTCCCATGGAGATTTGTGGCTGCAAGTTCTCATTTTACTGAAGCACCCGGGCTTATTTTAAAGTTACAGTGAATGATGCCTATTTATCAGATATTTCCTCAGGAATGTCTCACATATGTCAGCATTTGGGAACAAGTAAGAAAGCGGTTCAGAAAAAAAACATGAGGGGAAATCACTTTTCCCATTAACTCGCACTGGGGTGGAGGACATTTTAAGTGGGAGAAATCTGAAAGAATTAGCCTTAGCTTTAAAAATAGGGACTACCCTGCCTAAATCCGGAGAGTTGCCGTTTGCAGTCTTTTTAAAGAAATGTCTTGGCCCTAATACTTGTAACTCATTTACTTCATTGCAGTGAAGTTGTCTTTGTCCAAGAGCTTGGGAACACATACAACTCCTGGGCACTTTTTCATCTTAAATGGGGGTGTTTACTTTGTTAGGGAGGGGTCTTTTTAGCTCCTTTGTGTCCAAGACCCGGCATATATTTAAACATTGCAAACAAAACATGTTGCCAGAAAAAGTTAGCTTCTCAAGTAGATAGGCTTTTTATTCTTCCCTAAATATCCGAAAAATCTATGATAGATGGTTCTTACTCATATATATCTGAAGTACTTGCTAAAAAAGAAAATATATATTCCCATCTGTAATGTATTGCTTTGATACTATATAGAAGACAATAGAGTGGGTGGCCTGTTATCTGTCTGTGCCATCCTTTGTACGTATGCCTAGAGCTGGATTCTTTGTGACAGAGCAGATTTCAAATAAATCCAGCCTACATTTCATATTTAGTTCTCCTATACAGCAATGCCTGTTGCATTGATGTTGGTTTTTATATTCATTTATATTTTTGCCATTCCTTAAGGTGCTGTTGAATGAGACACTGAGGTGATTTACACTTTGGAATAGAAATCTTTAAGGAGGTGTAAACTCAGGTGGACAGGAGAGAGGGTACTCTAGAAGCCTCACCTCCCTTTTTCCCAGCATAGATCTCACTGTTGTTGGTTGTCTTGCGGTTGTTCTAGGCTTTCCGAATATTCTCTAAGGAGACCAGACTTGTATTCCAAAGTACTACCTTAGTTTATGAATCAATATATTATTTTTGTATACTAATGTTTTAAGGGTAGAATGTCCCAGCATGTCATATTAACTGTCTTAGGTCTGTCCTAAGTTTGTCTTAAGTTTGTCTTAAGTTTGTCTTAAGTTTGTCTTAAGACTGTCTTAAGACTGTCTTAAGTTTGTCTTAAGACTGTCTTAAGTCTGTCTTAAGTCTGTCTTAAGTCAATTTTAAGTCAAACTTAAGACAAAATCCTAACTTTACTACTACTAAATGCCTTCTGTGAATACCAAAAGTAGTAAGTTTAGGATTTTGTATTAAGTTAGTTCTGTGAATCGGGCCCCAATATCCTGACTTATTGTTTGATCCTGGCATCATGCTAATCTAGCATATGCACAGAAGCCTCGGCCTGTCCTTGTTAATGTGAGGTGCAGAATCTGTTCTGTGTCCTAGCGGGGCACGGAAAGCATGCCTTCATAAGAAGCATAGGACTACTGTCCATGCCCTGGGTGAATCTCATAAAGGAGTGGTGGCAGCATATCAAGTTTGTTGTGAATTGGTAATATAATCAAATCTCTGTGTCTGTGTCAGGAGACAGCATAGTCTACACACCCCAACTGTGTAAAGTTCTGCATTTATATGAACCCAGAACTTGCACTGACACTCTGTGTGTGTTGAGTGTGTGTATATTCAGTGGGTGTGTAGCACATGTATGGTAGTAGGACTGTAAGTGTGCTGAGAGTGTGAGTACAGGGAGCAGTAGGGTCCATTTTGGAGTGCTCTTGGTAGGCATGGCACAAGATGAAGGGTGGTTACAGCTTCCCCTTGCAGTGGAAGCGTAATGCCTGTTTTCCTGTGACTGCGGAGTAGAGACTCAGAAACCAAAGCGAGGGAGGATGAAGACAGGGACACCCCCCACACCAAGAAATTCAGTGATGACTTTGTTAGCAAAGGGTTGCTGACTAGTTCTTCCTGAGCCACTAACATTTGGTAGATGGTAGGGGTGAGGGGCTGGACTGCAGTTTCTGCTGTTCAGGGTGAGAATGTTTCTTGGCAGGGCTTGCCCTTTTGTTGGTTCCTGAATATTACTTCAGGAAGACTGATGGCAGCCATGTGCAGTCCCACACTTCATTGTCCCCTTATTTTGGATACTTCTGCTTGGAGCCAGCATCATTGGTAACTGCTTTGAGAGCCATCACCTTGTACAAAGCCTGTGTCTGAGAAGCAGCCAGAAAATGGCATTTAAAAGAGAACCAGCAAAACCAGTTCTTAAACCATAGAAAGAGGATCAGCATCTCCTGTGGAGAAAATGAGTATAAATATGGGATCCAAATAATCCCACTTTATTCCAGTACCAAGTTCTTCTTGACCAAGGTAGGGAATGTGCCACAGAGTAGTCGAAGGACTGATGCGTGACCAGGGCTGGTGTATGCATGACACCCAGTGCCCCAGAGGTGAAGCAATATCACCTGAAGTCTACATTTTCTGGTGGTTGGGCTGAGGGTCTGCCTGGAGCCTAGAAAACTGACTGCCCACTGAGATACGGAAGCAGACTGGTTAATCGTGAAAGAGAAGATACTTTTCAAGTGGAGAAGTCCAGTATTTTCTTGGTGCGATGGACACCCAAACAAAGCAGATTAATCAAAGGGAGCCAAGCCAGAATTGACCCAAGTTGTGAAGTGGTCACCCTGTCTCTCCATCTCGTTTATGCTGTGAATTGTACCACAACATAAGTGTCAAGCTTTATTGTGTCTTTTTGGCATCATGCTGTCTTCCCGAGAGATTATAGATGTCGGGATCCCTCTTTGCTGCCAATATTGAAGCCCTGATCAGCCTAGAGGCTGCAGTTGCGAAGACACCCACCTGATGACGACTGGCCCGAAATCTACCCCTCCTGTATCCAAGATCCCGTCTGCAACTGACTCTGGGAGTCTGCTACTGCCAAAGAAGAGCGCTGTCATGTGAGCCCGCTGCACTGATTCTGCTCAGTTGACGACTTCTGAGGCCATCACCATGGCCCCTGCAGTTACAAGACCCGTTGCTACAGGAGCTGGAACACTGAATGTGCGTGCCCCACCCCTAGAGCTATGTCTATAATGAGCAAGTAAAACTGGGGTCTGAGTGGGATGAAAAACTAAAAACAGAAGAATTCTGCTGTATAAATTTAAGATAGCTGCTGGGTGAACTCAAATTGGTGAAAGCTATTTGAACTAGTTTGCCCATGTAGTCAGTGGTGTAATTTTGAGTGAACTGCACTTGTGCCTAATCAATTCATTCACCGGGGGGAGCGGGGGGGGCTTTAGAAATTAGTAAAGTCTGATAGCAGGGAGAGTACTGTGTCTGTTGGTTCACTGCTGAGTTTTGAGCTCATATCCTTCATGCTGCCTCCCTGAGATGGCTTTGACGGCTACCCTGAGAGGTAAGAATGGCAAGCGTTGTACTTGACCCAGTTTTCAGAACCATAGTAGAAGGACCCAAGGAGACCAGGGGCGAGAGACCTGTCACCAGACCTTGTGCCCAGTAATCCCTGTCTGCCCTGTGGCCCCTCAAATGGGGGTCTAACAATATTCATCTTCTGTTGCACAAGATGATTTGTTTCTGTTAGAAACAGTTCACGAATTAAGCAATTAAGGTACGTATGGAAAATGTCAACAGCATTTTGATCCATATAGATAGGGTCCTGTGATGCAACTATAATTGGTCCACACACTACCAAGTGCTGGCACATAACATATCATAAACACATTTTAACGCTAAATGTATACAGGAGAAAGTCTGTTGTTTTGACAATAAGGCTGCCCATGGGACCAGTGTCAGGCCACTGCATGCATTCTTCTCTCCTCTTGGAGCAGCACCAATTGGTGGGAGTAGGAACCTCTGTTTGTAGGCCTTTCAACCCTTTTCAAAACAGGCGGGCCTCTGCTCAGATGACTGCTATAAGGCCACAATGGGCTGGTAACGTTCCATCAGGTTGAACACCTTTCTTGGGTCATACGGATGCAGACTGCTGCAATGCTGGTCCTAGCAGGGATGTTGTCAGACATGAGGCAATAATCACACCTTTTGCACTGGCTCCTTGTTTATGGAGACTCTCTGTCTAGCCGTGTCCTCACAGTTTAGAACTTTCCGGACACACCCTTTAAGTTCAAAAGATTTTTATTGGATAAGTAAAGGTGTCAATACATGAGAAAAAATATAAACATGTCTTCAATTGGAGAAGAAAGGTAATACATGGTAGTGAAAATATACAATTAATCAGAGGATAACAAGGGTTTGAGGCTAAATATCAAAAAACAGCACTGGTAATAATGAAAATTAAAGTAGCTTATATAAAAGAATAATACAAATGAAAAACAATGTCACTCAGGGAGGCTTAGAGACCTCTTGCTGAATAGGTGATACATGGGAAGAGCGTTTAGCACAAGTATCTAGATACAAGGTTACAGGAAGCCATAAATCATGTCGTTTAGCAGCTAAACTAAGGGGGTGCACAAAGACAGTGTCTAGCCTGTGATTATAACACACATTGTACCACCATGCTTTAAAAGAGATATTCGTAAAGTTTTTCCAGTTGACGGTGATTTGCTGGAACGCAACAGCTAACAACAAATCAACAATTTGCGTATTAAGATGAATGTCATCCCAGCAGGGAGAAAGGCTTCCTAAAAAAATATTGACAAAAGAAAAGGGGAATGTAGTGTGGAATATGGCATTGATTTGGGCCCAAACTAATGTCCAGAAATTTTTCGTGAAAGTGCAAGAAAAAAGCATGTGAGAAAGAGTGGCGTTAGGAGCAGAACAGGACCAACAGAGATCAGGTGTGGAAGAAAATCTTTTATTCAACATCTGGGGAGAGAAGAGGAGTCTGTTGTAAATGAAGAAAAGAGTTTGTGTGAGGGAGGCAGCCCTAGATGTCTTGCGAAGTTTGGTCCATAGTTTATCCCACAGGGAGGTGGGCCAAGAGATGGCAAAATCAGATTCCCACTGTTCCTCAACTTTGGATTTTGGTCTGGGTGTGAGAATCGTATGGAATGAGTGGTATAATGAGGAGGCTGTAGGGTGAGTGCGCAGGAAGGAATGAAGCTGTGAGGTAGGGTTGGGAGGGCGAGGATGCGTGGGGTGGTTAGAGAGAAGAGCATAAGTGGACATGACTGCATTTTTAAGCGCAAGATACTTGCAGGCAGAAGAACGGGGGAGATGGAAGTGTTGACTGAGAACGGAGAAGGATAAGAAATCAGAATTAGAGAAGAGTTGAGATACCCAGATTAGACCCCTCTGTCTCCAGGTTTTCCAATAAAAGGGTTTGCTATTGATGGTTATACTATTGTTGTGCCAGATGGTGGAATTGGGAAACTCTGCTACAGAGGAAGGGGGGCTTGGGGAGGTGGAGAGAAGCAGCTTGGCTGTGAACTTGTGGATAGGAATGGAGGGGAAGTGAGGCTTGCGGGAGAATGAGAGGTATTCAGCAAAAGTGAAAGGGGATAAGGAAAGTCGCTCAATGACAACCCATAAGGGGGACGACTCAGCAGGGTCTTGCAGCCATTGGGAAGCTTGCCGCAAGAGGAATGCCTTGTGGTAAGCGGGAAAATTTGGAAAGTTAACTCCACCTTCAGACTTGGGGAGTTGCAATCTGGACAGGGACATACGTGCTTTTTTGCCGGACCAGAGAAAGGAAGAGAGAATAGTGTTGATTTTCTTAAAGAACTTAGCAGGAATAGGAATTGGGATGTTAGAAATGGTATAAAGGACTAACGGGGAGAGCATCATTTTAATCGTATCAAGACGGCCCCACCAGGAGAGGTATAATGGGTGCCATCTAGAGGTGAGGTCGGACAGTTTTTGGATGCATTTATTGAGACATAATGAAACAGTGTCAGGGAGGGAGGAAGTAATGTGTAAACCTAGATATTTGATGTGTGAGGAGCTCCAGGTAAAATTGGACGCCATAAAGTCCGGTTTAAAGGTGAACTTGGTAAGGGGTAGAATCTCACACTTGTCATTGTTTAGCTTATAACCTGAAATCTGAGAGTAGTCATGGACTTCAGCTAGGAATGCGGGAATGGAAGATGCAGGGTTAGACATGAATAATAGAATATCGTCTGCGTAGGCAGCAAGTTTAATATTAGTTTGGGAAATTTGGAAACCATGTAAGTTGGGGTTTTGACGAAGCTTTGAAAGAAAAGGTTCCAGGACCAAATTAAAAAGAAAAGGGGAAAGAGGGCAACCCTGACGAACACCCCTACCCAGATTGAAAAAAGAGGAGACTAGACCATTGGCGCAAACCGCCGCTCTAGGGCTGGAATACAGAAAGGAGATAAAGGAGATGAAGTGTGGGCCAAATCCAAACCATTCGAGGGCGGAGAAAAGGAAAGTCCACTCCACCCTATCGAACGCTTTTTCTGCATCTAGGGCAATGGCTGCAAGTGAGTCTTGGAACTGTGGAGATTTGGAAAGGACATTAAACAAAAGTCTGGTGTTATCAGTGATGAAGCGGCCCTTAACGAAGCCAGATTGTTCAGGGCCTAGCAATTCGGGAAGGTAAGGGTCTAATCTAATGGCGAGAGATTTGGCATACAGTTTATAATCAATGTTAACCAAAGAAATTGGTCTGTAATTCTTACAATGTTGGGTATCTTTGCCTTCTTTGGGTATGACACAGATGTGGGCATCAGAAAATGTACCTGAGGAAGAGCCATTCAATATGAAGGAATCAATAAGGGAATGTAGTCTGGGCAACAACAATTTGGAAAATTGCAAATAAAACTCAACTGTGAATCCGTCTGGGCCGGGGGCCTTATCTTTCTTGAGTGATTGAAGTGCTGAAAGTAATTCATCACTAGAGATTGGTGATTCAAGGGCGGATAGATCAACAGGGAAATTGGAGGGTGGTTGGATGGTGGCGAAGAAAGTAGCAAGAGAATGAGGAGTGGGGTGAGTCTCAGAAGAGTAGAGTTTGGAATAAAACTGGGAGAATTGCTCTAAAATATCAACATCCGTATGCTTTAAAACAGAATTAACATCGTAGATAGATTCAATATTCAGTTTGTTTTGCTTGACTTTTAAATAATTGGCTAAGACCTTCCCCGCCTTGTTTTTACCCCCATAGAATTTTGAACTGGATTTTAACAAATACAATGAAGCATCCTCAGTGGATTGTTTGTTAAATTGCATCTTAGCAGCAATGAGAGCAGTCAAACTTTCTTGCGAATGGGATGTATAGAAGGAATGTTCTAATTTTTTAATCGTACAAAGGAGGTCACTGGTACGTTTACGAGCGTTCTTGCGTTTAGTAGCCACAAAGCTGATAATAAAACCTCTGGCTGCTGCTTTATAGGCATCCCAGACAACGTGGTTAGGCATAGTGGGAGTGTCGTTAATGTTGAAAAATTCTGTGGTAAAGTCTACAAAGGAGGCGGAGAATTTGGGGTCAAGGAGTAAAGTGTTGTTAAAGCGCCATCTCTTTGGTCCAGTGGACTTGGGTAAAATGTCAATGTTTATCAAAACAGGGGCGTGGTCAGAAAATAAGATGGGGCCTATGTCAGCATGGGTAAGGGATTGGGACATATGATGGGAGAGGAAAATATAGTCAATACGGGACTGGGAATGATGAGTCGGGGAGTAGAAGGTGAATTCTTTAGAGGTGGGGTTGCAGAGACGCCAGGAATCAATGAGTTTATGCTGGGATATCGCTTGAGTAAAAAGCTTGTGGGACTTGTTGGGGATAAAAGGTGTCTTGGAGTTCCTGTCTAAAAAAGGATCAAAGGGTAGGTTACAATCACCTGCTAAAATAAAATTATCATCAATATAATCAGTGATGCGGGAGGCCAATGCGCGCCAGAAGACCTGATCACCTCCAGTAGGAGCATAAATGTTAAGGAGGGAGAGAGGGACGCCTTTTGAGGAGAGTTTGACATACAACCATCTACCATCAGGATCTGATTCAGAAGCCAAGAGCAAATGGGTAAGAGACTTGCGGACTAGTACAACCACACCGTTTCTCTTACCATCACCCGGAGATGAAAATACAGCCCCCACCCAACCTCTCTTAAGTTTAGCAGCTTCAGCATCAGATAGATGGGTTTCTTGTAGAAAGGCAATGTCTGCATTTAATTTGGCTAAATGAGAGAGGATTTTTTGTCTCTTGATAGGAGAATGCAGACCTCTAACATTCCAGGAAACAATTCGAACTGACATTAAAGACTAATCAAAAAATGGACCAATTGGAGAGTAGGACAGCAAGGAAATGCCTCGCAGCGGACAAGAGCATAAGAGGAAAAGAGAGTGAGATGAGAACTGACGTGAAAAGACAAGGGTAGAAGAAAAAGTGAGAAAGGAACCAGTGAAGCCATAAAAATAGGAGAGAGCCAAGAAAGCAAAAAGAAAGTGAAGAAGATACAACAATACTCAAAGATAATGGTAGGTAAGGGCCAAGGGGAAATAGAATAGGTAAAGGGAGATGAATACAAGCAAGAGAGCCAATACACAATGGGGAGAAGAGAAAATGAAGAAAGAAAGATAAGGGGGAAGCATGAAAAATGCAATGACACCAGTAAATCTGAAAACAACGAGGGAAAAGGTACAATAAGAAAATATAAAACAAAAAAAAACATGATAAATGAGGAATGAAGAGTACTTACGAGGGGTAGCACGGGAAAAATACAATCAGGAACTGGGAATAAGCGGAAACACACATGGAGATGAGGGGAGGGAGGTAGGGCCAACTGGGAGAGGCAGGGCATTCGGGGTGAGAGAGACGTCCAACCAGGGATAACAGAACGGAACGCAAAGCAGTGATCTGTGAAGGGAGAAAGAGAACATAGTTAGAAACTCGAATACACGTTGATAAAGAACAAACATATGACCAACTGAAGAGCCCGATTAACACTATCAGACGATAAAATGAAAGGCATAATCTTGACGAAAGGTCATACAGTCTGAAGAACCTGCGAAAGAAAATGAAAGCATTAAAGCAGGACAAATTAGAGAATCAAGCTGCAGCTGCAAGAATAAGTCATGGTGGGTGGGAAGAGGGACCGGCTATCTCCATGTCGGGTTGACCGCAGGAGTTCAGGAAGCTTCGAAGACGGGCAGGATCCTCATATGTCGTAGTCTTGTTATTATAAGTGATCTTAAAAAGGCAAGGATGAAAAAGCCCATATCTGGCACCAATGGAGCGTAGGTCAGGTCTCATGTCCAGGAAGGCCTTGCGACGGTTTGCAGTGGTCCTGGCATAATCTTGTGCAAAGAACAAGGTGGAGCCTGACCAAGTGAGGCGAGGAGAGGCTTTGGCGGCTAAGAGGACTTTCAACAAGTCTGTGTACTCTAGAAAGTACATTATAACACCTCTAGGCTTCGTTGATGCGGAGGGAGAGGAGGAAGCTCGACCAAGTCTGTGGGCACGCTGGATATTCAGTGAGGTGTCATCAGGTAGGTGGAGAAGCTTCGGGAGAAAGGATTTGAAAAAGCTGATGGGATCATTCCCCTCACAGCCCTCCACCAGGCCGTAAAGGCGAAGATTGTTGCGCCTGTTACGATTTTCGAGATCCTCCACCTGCTTCTGAAGAAATGAAATCTGCGTGTGCATGTGGGAAACCTTGGACGCGGATTCCTGAAGAGAGGAGACGTCACGCTCCACCAGCGATACTCTTTCGTCCATCGAGGCCCAGTTATCAGTGAGAATCTGCAGCTTAGCATTCGTCTCCTCCATGTAAGGGCGCAGGGCCCGTATCTCTTCGAGGATTAGCTCCATTGAGATGGGCGAGGAGGACTTAGGAGGCGAAGGCGGGTCTTTCTTTAACCTCTTAGAGTTCACTTTTGCCGAAGGCTGTGAGGTGATGTCCGCAGTCGATGTCATTTCAGTTGAAGGTAGAGACTGAGAGGCTTCCAAGTGGGCCAGTGCCGTGAATAGTTTGGAGTTCTTAATGTAACTACGTTTTTGAGTCTGACTAGAGCAATGCGCCATCGGCACGCCAAGGAGCGCGCATTCAAAAAAGAAGAAAAAATATCTTATTGCCCAACTGAAAAAGGAGCAGGGAGCAAATTAATAAGGGAAGGAAAATGCCAGGCCACAAAGTTGGAGTCAAAGGTGTTGGAGGCTGGAAGCATAAGATGGCCGCCGTATATGAGGAAAGTTGAAAATTCCAGTCAGCAGAAAAAAATAATCATGTTGAGGAGAAAAAAGAAAGTCACCTTAGAGTGCAGAATGTCCACAACTGTGCTTCAGGAGGTGCTGGGGTCAGTAGTTAAGCATGAGGCGTCCAGGGGATCCATGCGCGGCAAAGCGCACTGCTGAGGCAATCACGGGCGAAAATAAACAAGATGGCGGCCGCGGCCGCTGACGAGCCGCGACCGAAAATAAAAAGGGTTGTAAAACCCAAAATAACTGTGCCTCAGCGCCAGAAAAGGATTAAAAATGATCTTGGCATGTTCCGACAGGAGAGGGTACCCTTCGTTGGTGGAAACTGAGGCGCGAACCGCCAGTAAACCCTGGTGTGAACGGAGCTCCTAGCCGAACGCCGCCATCTCCTTCGGGCGCCAAGCCACGCCCCCTCCGGACACACCCTTGATCTACAGTTTTCTGATTATTTAAGCTATCTGCATATTCCACCAAAATGGCTTGTTCTCTACTGAGAACAGGTCCAGGAAAATGGCGTTAAAGCAGAACCCTTCTTGTGTCCTGCTGTTGTGCATAGCAGTCGTGTGCATGGAGTCCCTCTCCTCACCCTGCCCCACCTATGCGAATTAAGCATTCTCCGCCCCATAGTGCGCTGTCAATTCAAGTGCAGTGCTGACTCAGGCATTCGTTTCTGTGCCATCTGTAACGCTACTTTACTGGGCTGTCACCTCTTTGTCCATTAGAAGTGGATTATTGGCGTACTCCCAGCTGAATTTCACAGGAAACCAAACAGATGTCAATATATGCAATAATTTAAGACCACTGGTGGCCCACTTTAGGCCATGCTGATAACTGATCTAGCGTAAGCGGAATTAATATTTAAAGTTTAACTTCCACTTCACTACTTACTCATCTATCCCTCTAACTGCACTGGGCCCTCTGCAGTTAGATGGATGACAACCTCTCTTTCACCACAGAGGCGAATGTTCCTCTGATGGATCTTGCTCGGCAGATAAGAGGGGTGGGAGTTAGGATGTCCAAAACACAACGTTAGCCATTCAAAGAGGACTATTAATTGGTGACTAACTCACAAGTTTGAATTGAGATTCAAATACACTACACTACTCTCAGAATGCAATGGGGAGACCCGATGTCCTAGAGAAATTAAGTCTGGCCAGGAGGATGTGAACTAGAAGCTCTGCTACTACAATACAAAATAAAAGAAGCAGTACGTGATATTATGAAAAGGTTTGCTGACCTTCCCTACAACACATTTATTTTAAGAGAGTAATTCAGTACAGTTTCAAATAAAGAACATCAGGACACAATAATAGACTACAGCAATTTAGATAGTCAGTTATTATATTAATTATCCTAAATTTATACAAATAAGCAATTTCTTAAGCATTTCAGTCTGAAATATCAAAGCATGTAGTGCAAGAATTCACATTTCATCAGAGGTTCAGATCCAAAAAGGATGGGGTTTTAAACAAACATCAGATGCAAGATTACAGGTTTCTACCACCATTAGCGGTAGAGGAATAGATCAGTCCTATTTAAGATTCAAAGCACAAGTGGTAGAGGAATCAATTTTAAAGTCCTCTAAGGGCAAACCCATAGCATTGGCAAAAAGAAAAATATGAGACAAAAATCAATCAGCTCGGCAAAGAAGGATTCCAGGGTAACCACGATAGTGAAAAATATGATAGCGTCGCTGTTGCACAAGAAAGAAAAATAGCATTGCTCTATAGCATTGCTGTAAAGTTTCTTCTTTTATAGTCCTTATGACACATTCATGATGTTGTGTCACTCGACTAGTCAGGCCATCGGATGGCTAGTTTACATATGTAGTCACCAAATACAATTTAGTTACTCATGCATTCTTTCCCAAGCATCGGAATCGACTGACTTGGCTTTCTGAGCCTCATACGGTAGCCAACTGTGGAAAATGTACAAAGTAACAGACTGTGTCATCAAGTGAGAGTTGACTTTCCCACCGAGCCATTCCACCATGAACTACAAAGTCCTTTGTATGTGTACTGAAACAAGCACACAACAAGTAAAGCTATATTTACAAAAAAAAAATTAATTATTATGCTTTCTAAGGGAAAATTGCTGCTCAAGAGGAAACACGTTTAAAGCTTACAATGCATACATCAGCTCCAAATGAATTAAAATTAATTGGAATCAAATATAACACATCAAATCATTATTTCATAAAAAGAATAATAATAAATGTTTAACCAATGTATTATTACATGAAATTGATTAGCGTTAGCTATGGATTTCCTGCCACAATTTTTCAATATTCATACATGTAAACAATTCTTAGAAAACATTTTACCAAAATTGTTTCTGCATTTGAAAAATCATTGAGTACCCTACTATCATCTCTGTAAATTTCAATGTCATAGCTAGGTTTTTCTCGAAGTTGCACCACAAGCGATTTATAATGCATTTGCAATGAAATTCAATAGAACTGTTAGGCCTCATCATTAAATTCATTAGTTTTCATCAGTACATAAATAATAAAACATAATTTCATGAGTGATCTTGTTATGAAAATCTATTAATATGTGTTATAACTATCCAGCAATGTATTTTCTCAGTTTCTAACTCCTTCATGCACGCTTTTACTTCACTTGTCTCTATGGTTGTATCACTTTGTCTATTTTGTGCTATGTGCACATTCAGGTTTTTGTGTCTAAATTGGTAAAGTGTCATGAAATGTGTTTTTGAAATATTTGCTCTTCCATAACCTTGACTTTTACTTCCTTTAGTTCCGGAATATGTTTATTTTGATATGTCTAAATATATATGAAAGAGCTCTTAAAAAATACTTGGCAGGGACACACTATGATGGTTGTTAAGGAAATCTGGCACATTTATCTGGAGTTGAAAACCTGGCACTCAGGCTCCTTCTGTTGCCATGGTCTAGAACAGGCTCTGCAGGTGGCAGCATTTCTCTATCTGGGAGGTGCTGTCCAGGGGTGAAGGGTTTCTGCCAGCGCTGAATATGTAGTTTCTTTGTCTTGTTGGTTGACTGTAGAGTGCTTAATGTTAGCGCTACAAAATATATTTTCAATCAATCAATCAATATAAACTTTATTTGGATACAAATACATATCCATAAAAGTACAGACAAACAGCAGCATTTTCAAAGAAAAATTTCACCAACATAAGAACAGTTGAAAAGAATCTGGCTGAGATTAAAATTAGTCCTCCAGTAAAACAGTACACAAGTGCAAAATTCATTAGAGTGAAATATAACTTAAAAATTAAAATAACAAGATAAAATACAAGATTCAGCAGGGGCACATAGAATTACGAGTACGTACCGCCACCTTCAGGAAAGAGCAAACCCGAAAGGTTAGCTCATCGTCTTTTAAAGCAATGACCTTCCCATATGCAGCCTTATAATCAGTCTCCGGTAAGGCTTTAAAATACGGAAGTAAAAACCTTTTAGTGAGTATTGAATAATAGCAGCAGAAAAATAAAAAGTGCAACATCGATTGTTTCTGTTGGCTATTGTATGGACATGGCAATAGATCAAGGTATTTTGAATTGTAACCATAGCCATTTCAATAAATAATATTTTGCACCACAATTCCAAATGCCACAAGTGATTTCACTGCTGATATTCAAATACCGGTGATGCAGAATTGTTTATGTGATGCAGACAGAATTGCTGACAAATTCAAATACAGCTGGCACGCAGTGATGGCTCCTGTATGAGGGCGCTTGGGTCATTTACTTTGCAGGTCATTAGTCTTGAGTAAACATTGCAATGAGCCGCCGCTCTGCTTAGTTTACTCAACACTAATGGCCTGTCTCTCACTGCCTCCTGTCACCCTCCTTCATCCTTGACTTTGTTGGAGCCAAGAGGCCCATTGCAGTTGTGTGGCAATGAGGCTTGAGCAACTTTCTATCCCAATAGAGCTGCAGAAATGTCTGCAAGGATTAGGGCTAACTAAGGTGGCCATCTTTCTAGAGAAAAATGTCGGCCATTTGAGATCAAGATTCTGCAAAGGCCAGAACAAAAATACTGAAATAAAACTTTAAATAGAATATTCTCTTTTGATTTTCACCATGGGCTTCCTGTCTTTGTTTACTTTAATTATCAGTCAGGGATCACTTAGGCAGCCCTGGAACACATTTTAATGTGCTTTTTTCTTATATTTACTGTTTTAAGTATGTGCTGATAAGAGGAGTCAATGCCAGATGTTGGTGATTTTCATAATTTTTGTACCTGATGGGACATTAAAATCCTGGTTATGCTATTAAAAAATCGATCAGGTGGCAACTCTAGTCAGGGCTGAAAATCTCATTCCCGCTTCTTCACTTTTTCATTTTAGTAAATACAAGATGAGGCACACCACTTCTCACAGACTAGCCGTCTACTTAACAACTAAAATGTAAAATGTTTGCAAATTAGACGCCCACCTGGCTCAGTCCCTAATAACATCACTTTGCCCTAGCAGATCCTATCTTGCATCTGTCTTGACAGACATGCAGTAACTCAGCTTATGCAGGGTTACTTTCTCCTCCCATACCAGCCGAGTGTGGGACACTGACTGGGGTTTTAGTGAAAAGGCTTATTCTTCCTCGCCACTTGTCGGGCATGGGGACAAGGTTTAGGGCCTGTAAGGTATATGGAAGGATGAAGACGGAGCTTGGCAGAGCCAGAGGGTTATCTGTTCATTGTTGCGGTGCTAGGAAAACTGTGCTACTGGATTTAAAAGCACAGTGCTTCTTGGGGCTTAAAAGTTTGTCTTTTCTTGCATTGCCCGATAATGGCTTCTTTTTTTATACAGAGCAGCTCGGACGTGGGAAGCAAGTATGTGCAGTAGGCCAGGTTTGAAGTATTAAGATAAGTTTGTTTCCCAGTCTTTGGTCTTATGCACTTTTAAAGGTCTTTTCTTTAGCTTTTTTGTTCCTGTTAGTGGAAAGTGGTTGGGCATGGCTAGGATGGACATCATGACGGATGTGCTCTGAACGAGAGCCACTAATCACACTGCTACTCTGGCACTTATCTTACCGGGAACCCAACATCCTCACCCCATGCTCCCCGTCACTACTGTGATCGAGACTGCCATCATGGAGGGGAAGACGGAACACAGTGATGGCCAGTACAGAAAGTCTGGGCCTGGGCCTGCGACCAATGAGACAGAATCGCTGGAGGGGTGGCACTAGTGCAGGGAGGGGAACACCCAGGACTGTGGTTGTGGGCTCCTGTCGCTGGCTGCTCGTGTGGTGGTCGTGACGTACTACGTGGCTGGGCAAAGAGGATGGACTGTGCCTGACTACACTGCAGAACACTGATGACTTGAACGGTGTGGCCGGGAGAGGACAGCGATGCAAGGACACAAAGCGGTTTGGAGCCGGGAGCCCTCGTTATGCCACCTCGTGGTGGCTGTGCGGATGGTTGGCATGACCCATTCTAGGGGAGAGGCCCGACGTGGCTTGCCTGAAGGGATCACCGTGCTGACGCCCTGCATCTCGCTGATGCCCTAAGACTGGTTGTGCTGCTGTTGTGTGGGCCAGTACCCCCGAGCCGAGTACCTCCGCTGTGTGCGCACTGTCGCTCCTGGCGTAGAGTATGGCTGGGGGCTTTCGGACCTGAGTCAGTGCCTCTGTGAGCTACTACGACCTTCACGTATGTAGATACAAGGTGTGCGAGATCAGTGTAAGGACCAATGGTGTATCCTTATAGTGAGGCACGATTGGGGAGTACTGGTCTTTGGACAGATGTGATTCCCAGCCCTCTCATCTTTCTATGGTGGAATCTGGCCGGCAGCCACCATTTGATCATCTATCTTGCCCTCTCTGAGCACACACCTGCATTTTACCTGTGGAGACAGCGGGGAACTTTCATGCGCTGGGACATTGTGTTCACTGGTGCGTGGCTATCAGTGCCCCTGCTGCTACTCACATCTGCTATTGCTGCTGCCTTGCACCACATGACCTTTTTGCCCCAGGCACAGAAAGGGCTGCTCGTGCTGCCATGCCTGACCTGTACAGCTCAGGTAAGCAGACTCTCTTCTCTGTCATTGTCATACACTTGACTAGTGCTTCAAGCCAACAGCATCCACCTGGAGCTCCTCCTGAAGTGGATGGAGTGCGGAATGAACTGGAGGTTATCACAATGCCACCCAGCTGGTATATGTGCATATTTTTCCTTGCTACGACATCGGAGCTCTGTGACTGCTCATTCTGCCATACTCCCCATCTCCCTGAGTGCTGGCAAATGGGCTAATGTTGGTAAATTGGCATCGTATTGGATTGTAGGACCACAGTATGGTGACATGGGTTGACCATGCCCCGCCACCCATGGTGCGACTTTAACGCCCCCCATTGAGCAAGACCGGCTAGTGGACCGTACTGCCGCACTGGATGACGCCGCTCACCCCACTATCTATTAGTGACAAACTAGACTCTGTCCTGGCAGCACTTGAGAAAAATGGCCATGCACTGGAGTCCACGTGGTCAGCATTAGAGAGCAAGATAAATGCAATGACAATGGGCCTTGCGCCTCTTCATGTGAATCACCGCAAACTTGCGGACTTAGTCCTTACTGCTGAACTTACTATAACGGAACTTCAGACATGGACACCTCGCTACGCCTGCCATGGGAGCAGGTGGAGATCCTGGAACGGTGAGCGAAGGACACGGAAGGCTGCTCACACAGCAATAATGTACGAGTGGTGGGCCTGCCCGAGGAAGCAGAGGGTTCGGACACCGTCCCATAGGTAGAGCAATGGCTAGAGCAGCTATTGCCCCAAGATACTTCTTTGCAGTTCTTTACAGTGGAGCAAGCACATTGTATTCCTGCATGCCGCCCCTCAGACCGCTTTTGTTTCATATGCTGCATTATGGAGACACGGATGCTATTTGTGTGAGACATGCAAACTGCAAGAGATCACAATGCCAAGATAATGTTTTTTCTGGATTACAGTGTAGAGGTGCGGAGACAGCGCAACTCCTTCCCTGCAGTTAAGCGCCAGCTACGGGAGCTTGACATTCAATATGATCTCTTCTTTCCAGCATGCCCAGGAGTTGCAATAGGGTGGGGGTAAGCACATTTCTTCGACTCCCCTGAAGATGCATGGGACTGGCTGGAGGTGGCAGGCCACTCGACGACTGGCCGATCTGCGCAACTGGACGCCACAAATCGTGATGGGGTGGCAAAGTGCTGCCATAACAGAGGACCCCTGAATGTGACGTTTTTCTCAACTAAAGGCTGTGCCCAACTTGGGGCAAGTTCTGCAGGAATAACAGAAGGCCTTGCAGAGTGCAGTGGCGATGGGTGACAGTGGCCGGAACTTGGGCATGATGAGGACTCTGTTCAGTTATTCAGAGATGATGGCTCTTCGACCACATGGTCATCCAGGACTGATTCGGCTATCCTACCGGAGGTTACTCCGCAGACTCCCAATGACATTATCTAATACTTATCATAACTCTCTGATACTATGAGGACATTTCTCTATGCTTATGCCCCATGCTTTGATCTATCCACCCCTAATGTTGTATACTATATTTGCCTTTCTTTTGCAGGAGTGTGGGGTTGGCTTCCAGGCTCTACTACTTTGTCCGGGCACGGACACTGGCCGCTGCGTTTATGTCAGTTGAGGCAAGCAGACGCCACAGGTTTGTAGCTTACATGAGTTCCTGTGACATTCTTTTACAGTAGGCGGGTGCACGTCAACTGGCTGCTTAGTTCTCCCCCATCATTTTGTTTCGACTTCTAAACTCTAGATGAGTTGGTTTCTTTACTTGTTTGGGCGGAAACATTTTGTGCCTCTGCTCTCTTGGTATCTATGTTTTCTTGTTGTTGATTTGTAAATTTTTTGTTATGACCCGCAGCCTCTTGTGGCTCAGTTCTCCACTAGATACTACTTCTCTGTTACACACATGCCACTATGCCCTTACTGACATATGTGCGGATCCCGGGGGTTGGGTGATACGCCACACTACTCATGACTCAATATAGTATACTCACATGGAACGTGAGGGGCATGCACACTCCTTGTGCCGCTGTTCAGTCTACGCCTACTTAAAACATTGTACAGGAAACCCATATTTTACAAGCAGAAAGCATCAGATTGCAATGGTGCTGGAGGGGGAAAGTGATTGCCACCAACTATTCCAGTTATGTCCAAGGGGTGTTGTTGTGGATCAGACCTGGGATCCCGTTTGTGGCGAAAGATATGATGCTAGACTCTGAGGTTCTGTATGCCCTAGTGAGGAGATGACTCAAAGGCCACCCTGTCCTTTTGGGCTCTATTTATACACTGTGCACTGATCAGATCACCTTTTTTCAAACGCTCTTGAGCACACTCTCTCAATGGAGTGGGGTTCTGTGGCTTATTGGGGAGAATTTTAATAGTGTAATAGAAACCACCCTCGTTTGCTCCTTTCCCCCACTGCCCCGATAATTTGCAACCTCTAATGCACACATGCTGAATGACTGGCTCCAGCAATGGCGCCTGGTTGACACATGGCCCTTCCAGAATCCAGTTAGGAGGTACTACGCCTTCTGTTCTGTACCCCACAACTTGCCTGTCTGCATCAACATATTGGTGGCCATACCAGCATTGCTCCCCTCCATTACACATGTAGAATAGATGTGACGTACCCACTCTGATCACAATCACCAAATTTTACAATTACAATGGGCGGTTGAATTACCTCTCATTCCCACCTAGCCCTTTCAACCTCCATTTTAAGAAGACCCCCCCATTTCGAGCTTCTCTAGGGTCGGTGATCAAAGAATACTTTCACAACAATGCTGGCACGGCTTCCACTAAATTGATGGAATGGGAAACCTTCAAAGTGACGTTCTGAGGGCATACAGGGAAACATGAGTCAATTGTTTTCCAAAGACATCTCTAAGTTAGAGCATGCACTCCTAGATCTGGAGAACCAGGCTGCTGCCGATCCCAGTGGTTCGGGGGCACTAGCAGAGGCACCTCAGGAACATATCTCACTGTTGGAAAGGATGTGCTGCGTTAATTATGCTGTGCATTCGGGGCACACACATGCCACAGCGGACAGAGCATGACGACTCTTAGCGTGGCTTATCCGACAGGAACAACCTTCAAGGCCCATAATCTCATTGTGCTCAGACACAGGCTCCATCCTCTATACCCAGCACGATATTCATGGAGAGCTGACACAGCACTATACAAAAGTGTACCAGTCAGTTGCGGAAATACACTCGGATGCATACACTTCCTACTTTGCCGACCTCACTATACCTCGCATTCCCATAGATGGACGAACAAATTTGGACGAACCCGTAACATTAGACGAAGTTAAAATTGAATCAAGGCACTAGCTAATGTCAAGGCCCCGGGACCTGATGGTCTACCGGCAGAACTTTACAAGGCATATGCATCTCAATTAGCTCTACAGTTGTTGACTATGTACAAATCAATCAATCAATCAATCAATCAATCATAACACTTGTATAGTGCACTACTCACCCGGAAGGGTCTCAAGTCGCTTGGGGGAGGGGGTCTGCTACTGCTCGAACAGCCAGGTCTTGAGTTGTCTCCTGAAGGCGAGATGGTCCTGGGTCAGCTGAAGGTGGATGGGGAGGGAGTTCCATGTCTTGGCCGCTAGGTAGGAGAAGGATCTGCCTCCGGCGGTTGCTCTTCGGATGCGTGGTACGGCGGCGAGGGCGAGGCTAGTGGACCGTAGCTGGCGGGTGGGCGTGTAGAAGGTCAGGCGGTCGTTGAGGTACTTGGGGCCCAGGTCGTGGAGAGACTTGTGTGCATGGGTGAGGAGCCTGAACGTGATCCTCTTGTTGACGGGGAGCCAGTGCAGGTCCCTCAGGTGGCCGGAGATCCATTCCCTCAGCAAACTCTCTGACGATCATTTCCTTGCCCAAATCTAACAAAGAACCAGAGCTCGTTGGCTCTTATAGACCATTGGCCTTGCTCAACAATGATTATAAGGTGGTGGCTAAAATACTTGTGGATTGCCTAGCGCCCCTGGTCCCGTCTTTGGTCCATCTGACAAAAATGGGTTAGTCCCCGCGCTTAATACATCCCTGAAGCTGAGCCGCTTCTTCAGAGTCCTTCATTACGCCCATTCTGCCTGGCTTCATGCAGGATGTCTGCTCTTTGACCTTTTAAAGTCCTTTGACTCTCTGGAGTAGGGTTACTTGTTTGCTGCACTGACCCGATATGCTACAGGCAATCGCTTACTTCACCTTGTGAAATTATTACACACTTATTCCCTCACCAGGATCAAGATGGGAACCTTCCTATCAGAAGTCATCCCTATCCACAGGGGGACGAGACAGGGCTGTCCACTTTTGCCTCTGTCATGCTCTCTGACTATTGAGCCGCTAGCATTGGCGATGTGATGCCAGGGAACACAATTGCGTATTCCAATAGGCGATGAGATTCATATAATATCATTATATACCAATGATATATTGCTGTACATGACGAACACTCACCGTAGTCCTGCCACAATTGACTCCACTTTGACACATTTTGCAACTATCTCAGGGCTGCAAGTCAATTGGGTGAAATTCTGTTTATTCCCCTCTCTCCCGTATGCCCCCAACCCCTGCTTCATGATTGGGGGCACAACTGGACTGGCAACAACGTACCTTTAGATACCTGGGGGTAAGGGTATACCACTCCATGACGGATCTGTTTGATGGAACTGTCACTCGAGTAGTCACATCCTTGTGTGCCCAGATGTCCTTTTGTACATTGTACATTGCCGTTGGCGGTGCCAGGGAAGGTGGCTTTATTAAAAATAGCGGCTCTGCCCCACCTCATATATTTTTTTACTAATTTTCCTATCTACATCCCAGCTGCATTCTTTTAGAAATTCGACCAACAGGTCAGGGAATTTGTTTAGAATAAGTTGAGATGCAGGGTGGCCTTAACAAAGCTCTACTTCCCCATGGACAGGGGGGCCTAGCTGCCCAGCATTTTGAGCAAAAGTACCTAACTGCCCAAATCCAATGGATCGCTCAATGGCTGGTTGGTCCACACATTACAGGAGGTGGCACATTAATGTTATCATAGATGCCTGCGCATTACTAAGCACATGCTCCCCTACGTTCCAGGGTTGGCATTGCTGGGTACACCTAGGGCTACTGGACCTACAATGACAGCAGAACTTACTGCATGGCACGCTGCTGGCTTACACACTCTAGGGGACATGTATAGGGACGGGACCCTAGCATCACATAAGACGTTAATGGAAGAGGACAGCCTGCCACTGGGTCAATTTTTGTTCCATAACTTGTTGATAACTACACTAGGACACCACTAGGATGACATGAACACTAAGCTGCCAACCCATCTCACAATCCAATACTTACCGATCCAATACTTACAACCGCTGATTCATTAGCTTCTTGAGTAGATCTATTGATCTTTAATGAATCAATGTCTCTAGCTGGAATTTTGCCTCTCAAAGGGTAATCATCTCATCATACTTGGTCATTTCCACAGGTGAAAGTGGACAACTACGTGCATCTCTTGGAGGCTATAAAAGTGGCCATTGCACAGCTACTTTGCATTTAGCCCACAAATCACTCAGTAACACAATATCAAAGAAAGTATACCAGTCTGTCCACAAAACCTTTGAAATCTTTACAAACCTGTCAACTTGTGTATACCACTGCGCGGGATTCTCTCTCAACTCGGAAAGTTGTTTGTACATGTTGAGAGGTCACTTCTACTACACGGTACATGAACATACCCTCCACCTGATATTTCTCTCATAGATAATTTCAAAGCCTCATCTCATCTGGGAATGCTGATGGTGGCTTGCCATTCTCTTCTGCAGTGTCTGGCTGCTTTTTTTTCTTTCCCTGTTTCTTTGCCCACTTGCTTTCTAACCTGTCAAAATCGCTCCATTTGCAGATACACTTTACCAATTCTGCAATGTGTAATCTAATTTCTGAAGACATCATTCTCACAATAGTTTCATCATCTATTTGCGCCCTGAAATGTTTCTGTAAAGGAACACTCTTGGAGAGATCAACCTCATATTTTCCTGCCAATTCAGTTAATTTATCATGGGTAACAGTTGGACGTCTTGGGATCTCTTTACTTACTTAAATATATTAATTAATTTTCCTGATATCGGCTCAAATGCGAAATGTCTCGGTATCAACTGATAATCTCTTCTAACTCCATCTTTAATTTTGGTACATCCAAAGGTATTACTCTTTTGTGGCTAGTAGATGGTCTTTCTGTTTCTCCTACTCTTTTGTTTTCTGAAGTTTCTTCAACCCATGGGGGAAAAATTCCATTGTCAAGTGATCCTATCTCACCCTGTGCAATTGGTGTAGTTAAGACAATTCTTCTACCTTTTCTTAATGATTGAACATTTCTTGTGGCGTCCAGGTAACAATTTGTGAATTCTGCGATGTCGAGAGGACCCTGCTGCAGGTACCCTACCTACAGCACCTTGAACAACAGATTCAGAGCAATATTTATTGGTGCAGTTGCAACAACAGGCACTGCCACTATCTGAGCTGACACTACATGTGACACTGGGGAAGGAACAGTCACAATTGAAGCAGTAACACGGAGCAATTCCAGTAGGGGCTGCTTCAACAGATGCAGGTACAATCGGAAGTGCTGGAAGTGATATTTGATTCTGAATTGGATTCGGGTCAACAGGGGCTGTAGCCACTGTATAACTAACAAATGTAGCACTCTTTATATTCATTGTGGGGGGACACATATGGTGGTGGACATGAGAACAACAAAGCATCAAAAACGGCATCCCCTGAATCGCTAGCAGTGTCAGTTTTCTTGGTAGATTCCTCATCATCATTCCCCTGCCTTCAATTCTTTTTTGCTTTATCTGTTGTTATTGCTAGATACATTCTAGCCCCCTTGACTGTGCATTTTCTCCACCTTTTCTGCCCTTCATCCAATTAAGCATCCGTGTAACTTCACACTGCTCTCATTGCTCCATTCTGATATCTTTCTTTCTCTTTGGCATGAGCTGCTCGCTCCCCAACATTTAAATGCTTCATATTGTGTAGGTTTAGGAGGTGGCTTCAATTCATATAACTTTTCTCCTAAGTGTTCGATAATCTTTAAATCAAGAATACCATATTGTGGGATTTCAAACGGCTCTTCATTTTTAGTGATCTTGCACCATTGATAAAGCCACAAACATGTATGGATCCATATATTTGTCACCATGTAATGATCTGGCGTACCTTGCAGTGGAGCCTCTTCACCCTCCTGAACTGGGAATCGCACATCACCCCTCATCTAATCTCTATGGGCTTTGAATTATTTCATGATTGTAAGAATTAAACAATAAATGAACAGCAATCAATTCAGAACATTTCAATGCTATGGTTCAGTTAACAATTCCGTATACTACAATATTTTCCTCCAATCCTGTCACAATTTCCTCTCTCAACCTATAAAACATATCACTTGATGACTTTTCAACCAATCTCAATGCAGCACTTCTCACCCACTGACCTATCCCAGCGTGACACACTCTGATGTCATTCTTCAGTCTTTGCAGCGGTTCATCCTTCTTTACAATTTTCTCATACACCAATTCTACAACTCTAAGCAAACACAAATAACAACTTTTGTCTGCCCTGCTAAAGAATTCAAAATTGTTCTTTCATACAAGAAATAAATCGGAAATAAGGTTTTATCACCCTCCTGACTTTACATGCACACATACACATGAATGAAATCTCGACCAGCGCACGATCACCCTGACATATAGCTTCCCCTTTGCGCAACAGGTTCTACTAACACCAGTCAATATTAGTACAATCACAACAAATTGTTATAGTCCCTATCTCAATAGTGCAGTAATTAAGCACCTTCTGCCACCTTCTCATTTAATGTCAAGATCAGCGTGTTAATCCGCAATCTTTTTGTTTTTTTATAACTTGACTCAATCCGTCCCACACTCGACAACAAGACCTCGATTGAGTCAAGTTCCAAAACAAAAAGATTGCGGATTAACACGCTGATCTTGACATTAAATGAGAAGGTGGCAGAAGGTGCTTAGTGCTGTTGAAGAAATAGTTGAAAGACTTGGATTTTTTATTCACGGTGCAATACACGTCCTGAGGATGGTCTCGTGGATTTGGTTAACCATATATGAGACCGAAACGTCAATGCTACGACACTTCTTTTGTGTATATCATTATCAATGGATGTTTATTGAATGGAACGAAACTAAGGAACTGACTACAATATATAGTTGATTTTTATACTGTCCATATTACTGTGCAAAAGATGTCACACACTACTGTATATACTAGAGGAAATTAGACAGTAGTTATTTGGTTGCCATGTATGATACGATTTAGGAATATTGTTCCATGTTCTTTTGAGAAAATGTATAGATTGTGATAATAGATTGATTCTATTATAAAAAGAACTATTTATTGATGAAAACCTTTTTGAGTTCTGTGAAATTCTGTTCACTTCTGTGACAACTTTAAATATGAATCAAAGTTAAATGAGTCCTCAAGGATCAATTGTGTTTTGTTATTGATTATACCCAGTTCCTTGGGGAATATTGGGTCGCCCTATTGATGTACTAGATTATTATGATGAAGGCTGTCGGATTTGAAACTGGCCGGTCGGACCGACTGACTTCTGATGGGCTCATGGAGCCCGTCGGCCAGGCGGAGGCCGCTCATAAACCCCTATGTACAGCGTTTACGCTGTGGGGATGATGATGTTGGTTTCCAAAAGGCTTTTCATGCCAGGCTTTCTGACATAAAAAGTTTGTTGGAAAGCGACTTTGGGGGCCGCTAGCAGGGTCCCCTTGCCACAGCAGCCTCCGGTTGGAGGCCTGGGGGGGCACTGTTAATCGGTGCACCGGCCTGCCATGAAGTGTAACAAAAACACCCATTTCTCTATGGAAGCTTGTGCTACAGCCGGTTTGTGGCCATAGCACAAGGTCCTATAGAGAAATAGGAGTGTGCTACCACACCATGTGCGTCCTATTCTAATAATGCAGTCTGGACGCCGGACGGAAATCATTGGGTCCCGATTCCGAAATGGCGTCCGCCCAACATCGTAATCAGGGCCTAAACGTTAAAAAACACTATGACTAACCTCTAAACCTCCCCTTACACCTCCCTAACCCTTAAAACTCTTAAAAAACCTTTTAAAAGGGCTTATCTGTTCTGACGAGCAGCAGCACCTTACCACGGCTTGGATCCCGGAAAATGGACTAGAAAAGAAATAGACTACAAATTGAAGGTAGCTGTAAAAAACAACTGGCTGCTAAATGAAACTAAAAAATAGACTATCTCCCCATAGAAATAAATGGTAACAAATGTAAAAATGTTGAATAAATGTATTAAAAAATGTTTAAAAAAATATTAAACATGTAAAATATGAAAAAAAGTTGTAAAAAATTGTAAAGTATACATTAAATACTAGTAGAAAATATATACATTTCTTTTATATATACTGAAAAAACGTATGTTAAAATGATGTTAAAAAGTATGTATATGAAACAATTTAAGAAATGTTAAACAATGTTAAACAATGGAAAAAACTGCAAAATGTAGAACATACAATACTATTCAAATATGATTTACAGTTTGTATGTATTAATAAAAATGTATCAAAAATGTTTCATTTATTTATATATTTATAAGTTGAATTACTTACAATTAAAAAAATTTAAAATATGCATTAAATAAACTTTGAAAACATAACATTTGAAAAAATGTGTTACATGTCTTTATTCTATAAAAGTATGTCATTAATAACATTATTTGTTATTATATTTCTAAACACCAACAATACTAAATAAATAACTGTCAATTTCTATGACATACAAATACAATTTAAACAAAGGATTTCATACAAAAATGTTAAAATCAAATAATCACACTCCCACGTAAACCATGTTTTAGAAAGTGTTGGACACTAAAGGGATGACATTTACTATTTCCACTCCAATCTAAATTAATTTGGGGAAGTTGTTGGACACTAATGGGGTGATGTTGACTATTCCTCCTCTAATTTATACCAAGTTGAGGAAGCTATAGGACACTTAAAGGGTGCCATTTACTATGCCCCCTCCAATCTACACAAAGTTGGGGAAGGTGTGGGACACTGAAAGGGGGATATGAGAAAGGCAGGGGCCGGCATCGGACACGCCACAGGTATGGCAGTCGTGCCGGCTCCCGATGATGCCACAAGGAGGCGGGCCTGGATGCGCACAGTTGTGACGTGGTGGGCTCGCCTCCCTTACCCATTGGCTGAACGAAGCATGCCCCGGAAGTGAAAGGAATCACTGCCGGCGAGCTGGTTAGAACCGGCTCCTGGCGCAAATCTTGAATAAAAGGCTGGGGAGTGGCGAGAAAGGCCTCTTTTCTCGCCGCACCCACAGCTATTAAGATGCAGAGCTCCCCCGACCCCGGTAGGAGGCCATAGCATTTTCACCCACTCACCATCCCCTAAAGCAGAGCTTATCGAATGTTGTTTGTTTATAATAATTTTTCTGTTACAGGTAATTGTTTACTTTTAGGTTCATCATGTATTCTTCATAGAATGTTAATTGTCGTATTTGTAATGCTATTCCTTGGTCAGCGGCAAGGTCATGATTGGTGAGTTTAAATTTAGTCCTTAGTGGGTGGCGCCATTCTTTCATGGGGACGCCCGAGGGGGAGGGACAAGTGGTCTCTCATAGAACTCCAGGGGCAGTTACAGCCGGTTGGCTGGAAGGGTGCGGGTGAGGGGAGTTACGCTTTCCAAGGGCCCCTTATGGAGATAATCGGCGGGGCATAGGGGGTGCTTGGGGGGGAAGTACCCTCCCGGTGAACGGGTCCCATTGCGCATGGACGCTCCGGTTGTACTGCGGGCATAGTTGGTTCCGGATCTGGGGCCAGTCATTGACCTTGCCGTAAGCTCAAACAGGGATATGCAGAAAGATAATGTATTTGTTGTTGAATGCTTAAATTAGGATAGGAATGTCTATGTATTAGAAATATGTTAGGGATAGCAAACAAGACATATGTAACTATCAATGTAACAGACTGGACTTTCTGCGTATTGTGTATATAATGTAAAAAAATGATTTTGAGTATTAAATGTTTAATAAATACGGCCGGGGTTAACGACCCCTAGTCCAAAACACCTTGTGATAATTGAGTTGTTGCCTTAGGGGAAGATGGGAGGTGACCATCTTTGGCACCGGGAAGGGGGCCATCACCTAGGGGTGTAAGTCAAAGGAAGAGGGGTTCTAGGCTGTACCTGGCCATATTACCATTCCCCTCTAATCTATACCAATTTGGGGAAGGTGTTGGACAATAAAAGGGAGACATTTACTTTTTCCAATCCAATCTATACCAATGTAGGGAAGGTTTTGGACTCTAAAGGGGTACCATTTACTATTCCAACATCAATTTGGGGAAGATGTTGGATACTAAAGGGGTGACATTTACTATTCACACTCCAATCTGTTCCAATTTGGGAATGATGTTGGACCATAAAAGGGTGACATTAACTATTTACGCTCCAATCTATACCAAGTTGGGGAAGGTGTGGGACACTAAACGGGTTACATTTACTAGTCCCACTGCAATATATACCAATTTGGAGATGGTATTGGACACTAAATTGGGTACATTTACTATCCCACTCTAATCTAAACCAATTTGAGGAGGTTGTTGAACAATAAAAGGGTGACATTTACTATTCCCACTCCAATCTATACCAATTTGGGGAAGGTGATCGACACTAAATGAGTGACATTTACTATTCTGACTCCAATCTATACCAATTTGGGGAAGTTGTTAGACATTGAAGAGATAGCATTTACTATTCCCACTCCACTCTATAACAATTTGGGGAAAGTGTTGGACACTAAAAAGATGGCATTTACGATTCGAACCCCAATCAATACCAATTTGGGGGAAAGTGTTGGACACTAAAGGAATGATATTTAGTATTCCCACTTCAACCTATACAAGTTTGAGGAAGCTGTTGGACACTGAATGGATGACATTTCTTATTCCCACTCCAATGTATACCAATTTTAGCGAGGTGTTGGACACTAAAGGGATGAAAATTACTATTTTCAATACAAACTTAAACATTTTATGAAAGGTGCTACAGACTAAAAAAGTATATGCACAGTCATTGCTCCATACTCACATATAATTTTAATCTATATAATAAACTTTACATAAAAATCACACTAACCAAAACTGCAAACCCATATATTCATATATAAACATTAACATATAAAATATTATTTTCATCACTGCTCATAATTAATATAATTTAAAAATATTTTAATCATAAAAACATTTATTCACAAAATGTATACCATTTTAATTTTCTATTTACAAAATTTCAAATTAATTTCCTTTATCACATTTAATTTTTATATATCTTTCATTTTTATAAAAGTATTTTAATGTAAATATGGATTTAAATATATACAATCAAATAGTATTTTTAAATGTCGGATAAATAATATATATTTTATTTAATTATAAATTATTATTAAAAAAATTATTAATGTAACAAAATTATTTTAAAAATGTACAATAATAATTTGCATATCAGGAAATTAATGAACATTAAAAATACACTAAAATATCCACTTTTTAAAAATCACCCCCCTTATCTCCTAAAAACCCAGTATCCTGCTGCAAAAAAACATATAAATACATTATGGTAATACTTTAATACAACTGAAACCACACATTTCAGCAATTTCATAATTATTAAATTATCTGACTAACAACACAAATACAACAATTAATAAACATATAAGTAAAACACAGTACAATAAATGAAATACAAAATAACACTTAGAAACGATATTACATACAATTCTAATTTCTAAATTTATACTTTTTACGATATTAAAAACAACACTTAAAACAATATTTTTACCTTTGATATTCCTGTCGCTGCTATTTTTGACATCCCAATATTTTTGACATGATACTTTTGTATCACAATATTTTTTATTTGATATTTTGTCGAAATACACTTTTTACATCTTGGCCTCATTATGATGGCGGTCAGATGAGCGTCCGACCGCCTTCGTTTCGGGCAGATGTCCGACCGGCTATATGTCAGCGGTACCACCTGCCCGATTACAATGCAACCGCTGTACAGGCGGTCCGAAATCTGCTCTTTTCCATTGCGGCATGTGCTGTGGCCCTAGGAAAGGGCCGCAGCACAAGCCAAATGGATAAGGCAGTTCTCAAACATCTATGCACCGTGTGCCAGGCACTATGTGGTGCCTGGCACACGGTGCATAGATGTTTGGGGGTGTGGTGCCCCCCTGGGCCCATAATGGAAGCCCACGGGGATAGGGGCCCTAAAGTCCCATTCTGTCTGCCTTCACATGGCGGTCAGACCACCAGGTAAAGGCAGAGGAAAGAGGGTTATTGTAATTCCTACAGTGGTGCCTCCTCAGGCACCATCCCCATTGTAGGGATTACACTCTGACCGTGACGCGAACAGCTCCTTGAGCCCATCAGAGACATCAGTCGGTCCCTCCGCCTGGTGCTCTCTGACCAACACCATCATTATGCTGCTGTTGGACCACAGCCTGAGATGCGGATGGACCGCCACCATCGGCCTGTCGGTGGTGATCTGCCCAACATCATAATCGGGTCCATTATCAAAGCAAGATCCTGAACCCCCACCCCACTGTGTGACAAGGTGAGAAAAGATGGGAAAAGGTAGAGTCGGAAAAGGGTCTCTGACCCAACCCTCTCCTTTACAATGATTTTTTGTGTGGCTTCACAGAGCGACTCAGGCTTCATCACAAAACCGCTAGTCTGTAAGCCCCTGGCCTCCGTCTTGTGCTGCCTTCTATTACCTCTGCGCCTGGGCTTTGCTGGTGCTGGGACCTGCAGCCTTCTGAGCAGCATGATGCAAGCCAGGAGCCAGGACGAGACTGCAGAGTCTTAGAGGTCATTAGAATGTAGGGCAGAAAAACACCCGACCGCCATGGAAGCGGAAAACAACTGCCCGCCGGCCCTGTGGGAAAACCGGCGGCCAAATTAGCATTAACCGCCAAAAAAATCCGACCGCGGCGGTACAAGGCCCATAATAACTCCCCTTAGTGGGCGGAGATGTCCAAAATCCGTCTGCGGCGGTCGGATTCGCGGCAGAAAAACAACAACCCGCTGCAAGTATAGCAGAGACACCGCCCTGGAAATTAGTATATCCCCGAGGGTCCCGCGGTACGTACCGCCGTCTCCAACCGCCGCGGTCGCACAATGGGATGAATGGGAGAGCCAGCAGAAGAGCTGAAGCACAGCCACCGCGGCGGACGAACCGTCAAAAATATGGCAGACGAAGCCAAAACACCACAAGAAGGCCAAAAAGTGCACACAGAAAACTAGACATGCCTTCCAAATACACAAAACACACCCCAATGACACAACCACATGGCAAAACGAAAAATACAAATCCCAGGACTATACACCTGTCAGGAACACCCCAACTGGACACACCCACATAGCTGTGTATAAAACCAGCCCCTTCACTGACCACAATCCCTTGCAAAACTCCAGGAGAGAAGGGACACATACCCCAGCTGACAGGAGAGGCAAAGGGCACAAC
Source organism: Triturus cristatus (assembly GCF_964204655.1). Classification (NCBI taxonomy): domain Eukaryota; kingdom Metazoa; phylum Chordata; class Amphibia; order Caudata; family Salamandridae; genus Triturus; species Triturus cristatus. Next base: position 1,236,384,717 of record NC_140591.1, on the reverse strand, counting down.
ATCACCAGCCACACTACACACAGCACTACCACCACCTCCAAACCAGCACAACAAATCCCCTTGCACAGCACACACCATACACAGCACAACCACAACCACCACTCACGCCCCTGCACCCACAATCACTTTGCACACCACACACCATGGCCACACAGAAAATGCCCAAATTCACTGAGAGTGAGTTGAAGGTCATGGTAGATGAGATAGTCAGAGTGGAACCACAGCTTTTTGGTACCATGGTCCAACAGACACCATTAGCCACAAGGACACAAATGTGGGCTAGGATAGTTCAAAGGGTCAATGCAGTAGGGACCACCCCAAGATGAAAAAAGGAGATCATTAAGTGGTGGCATGAACTAAAGAGGGTGGTCAAGGAGAGGAGGAGCAAGAACCGTGAGCTAGCTCAGAGGACTGGCGGTGGCCCTCCCATTCCACAAAAAACATTCACACAATGGGAGGAGAAGGTGCTTGCCATACTGCATCCAGAGAGTCTCACAGGAGTAGCCGGGGGAGTGGAGGCTGGTAAGTACAAACAAATGACTACCGCCACTCTGCTATGTACTGCCTTGCCCAACTACAAATCTACACCACCTAGGACACACACCATCCATCTGCACCACACACTCACAAAAACATGCCTCACAGATCCAACATTCACCCACTCCAATTCACCACAAACATAGCTAACAACATAACCATGGGGGCATGTGTACAGGCAGACAGCACTACAACAACCACCAGGCCCCCTGGCCCACACCTGAGCAGGATGGATAACTCCCCCACCCCACCCAGGAGCAGTTGGAAGCCATTGCAATACACCAAACAACCTTACAGGTAGGTAGCCATCTTCACAATGAGGGTGTTTGTGTCAGGGAGGGCTGCACTACTACTCCCACCACGCCCCCTGTCCCACACCTGAGCAGGATGGATCCCTCCCCCACCCCACCCAGGAGCAGGTGGAAGCCATTGCAGTAAAACAAACAAACTTACAGGTAGGTAGCCATCTTCACAATGAGGGTGTCTGGGGGTGGAGGGGCCTGCACCACTACTCCCACCATGCCCCCTGTCCCACAGCCTAGCAAGATGGATCCCTCCCACCACCCCACCCAGAAGCATGTGACAGCCATTACACAACCCTCATCAAACTTACAGGTAGGTAGCCATCTTCCCTGGGAGGGCGTTTGTGGCTGGGAGTGCTGCACAACTACTCCCAACATTCCCTGTGTCCCACACCTCAGCAGGATGGAACCCTCCCCCACCCCACCCAGGAGCAGTTGGAAGCCATTGCAGTACACCAAACAAACTTACAAGTAGGTAGCCATCTTCACAATGAGGGTGTTTGTGTCAGGGAGGGCTGCACTACTACTCTCACCATGCCCCCTGTCCCACACCTGAGCAGGATGGATCCCGCCCCCACCCCGCCCATGAGCAGTTGGAAGCCATTGCAGTACAACAAACAAACTTACAGGTAGGTAGCCATCTTCACAATGAGGGTGTCTAGGGGGGCCTGCACCACTACTCCCACCATGCCCCCTGTCCCACAGCCTAGCAAGATGGATCCCTCCCACCACCCCACCCAGAAGCATGTGTCAGCAATTACACAACCCTCATCAAACTTACAGGTAGGTAGCCATTTTCCCTGGGAGGGTGTTTGTGGCTGGGAGTGCTGCACTACTACTCCCAACATTCCCTGTGTCCCACACCTCAGCAGGATGGATCCCTCCCCCACCCCACCCAGGAGCAGTTGGAAGCCATTGCAGTACAACAAACAAACTTACAGGTAGGTAGCCATCTTCACAATGAGGGTGTCTGGGGTGGGGGCCTGCACCACTACTCCCACCATGCCCCCTTTCCCACAGCCTAGCAAGATGGAGCCCTCCACCACCCCACCCAGGAGCAGTTGGAAGCCATTGCAGTACAACAAACACACTTACAGGTAGGTAGCCATCTTTACAATGAGGGTGTCTGGGGGTGGGGGGCCTGCACTACTACTCCCACCATGCCCCCTGTCCCACACCTGAGCAGGATGGGTCCCTCCCCCACCCCACCCAGGAGCAGTTGGAAGCCATTGCAGTATACCAAACAAACTTACAGGTAGGTAGCCAGTACGTGCACCCACCCATTTTTCCCAAATTAAATGGTGCCATATGACAACACCAACCCTCACATTGCACAAAGAGCCATACCTACCCCATTGCCAAGCACAGTGTGCACACAGGTAAGCCAAGGAAACTATCACAACCACCAAAGTGTGACACACCAATCTACAAGTAGAAGAAAACCTGGGCACATTCATGCACAGCAACTAGTTACATGTACATCACCATGGGGCAAGTGCAACAAGGACCATTCTCAATATATGAAAGCATGTGTGGTGGCACAAATCAAGATATGCACATGACAGGACAAAGGGATGCAGGAGATGACAATGGCCAGTCCATGGCCAGATGTGACGTCTGCTAGGTCAGACAACTAAACCATGAGTCCACAATTAAAGACATGTTGTGCCAGGCCCTAGATGGCAACAAGTCCCAGTAAACCTCAATTGGACACGGTTCGCATGGTATGCCCTGACACCTCGCAACATGGACAAGTAAAACTTGTACCACTGTATCATGTCAGGGAGCACAGTACTGCACACAGTCAACAATGTGATGATATGTCAATTGTGAAGTGTACAAAATGTGAATGGCACACAGCTAACCCAAAGCTTGCCGGGTGCACTGCAATGACCATTTCCCATCTGACCCACAGGTGACCAAGAACTCACTGCAGAGGACAACACCAGCAACCTGCAGAGCCAGTCTCAACCCCCGGTACAAGGACTCTCGGATGTTTACTCCCAGGATTCCGTGGATGATGAGCTCGAGGCCGGCCCATCTGGTGTGCCAGGGAGCAACAGGTCCCAGGACCCCAGCGTCCCCCCACCACATCTGCGGCAACAACAACTCCACAGCAGACCCCTGCTGTCATGGCCTGTGCGGCCACCGCCACCACCACCACCACCACCACCAGAGCTGCCAGCAACACCCTCCCTGTCCCAGAGGATGCCCCACACACACCACCCATGGAGGAGGGCAGGGAGAGGATGCGGGTGCCCACAGTGGTGAGGCAACAGGTCCGTGGCAGCAGGGCAGGTGGGAGGGGCAGGGTCACCCAGGGACACCAGGAGGCTGGGACCCACTCACTGAAACACATCACCAGAGTCCTGGGAGCATACGAACAGGCCCAGGGACGAACGGGTCGGTCAGACGATCTGTTGCACGAGCTCATCCTGCTGATGAGGTACATCGACAGACGCATGGGACAAACCATGGACCTCTTGGGCCAGCAAGTGGCGGTACTGAGGGACAGGCATGCGCCCCAGACAACACCTCCGCCTCCCTCTGGAGGGCTGCACAATGACAGTTCACCATCCTCCCCTGCGCCCACAGAGAGGGGTGAGTCCTCAGGCCCTGCAGCAGGGCCCCCCACTGCCAAACGACAAAGGGGCCGTCCCAAGAAGACCCTGGGAGTATCTGGAGGCAAAGCACCTGCCAGATGCAAATAATGGAGCCAGCCATGATGGCAACCCTCTCCACCACTGCATTGACTCTTGGGACTGTCCTTCCCCATACTGCCTTGTAAATGGCATCTGCCTGTTGGACTGGGTCACCACAGCAACGTGGTGACTACTCGACCATCTCATCTACCACGCCTGTCAACTCACTCCCCCCCATGGAAATGTACACCCCCCTTGCATCTCACCATAGTAAATAAAATATCCTCACACACATGTTGTTGTGTCTGCTCCGTCTTTATTGCAGGGTGTACAGTCTTCAACATGATCACAATGTACCAGGACCATGGGCTGTATGTAGGCAAGGAGAAGTCGAAGGCACCTAGGGAAACACAGCAGAACAACTGTCACTGGTCTGGGTGTGGCACCACAGACATCACGCAAGCCCTAACACCAGGATAACCCAACATGCACATGTCATAATGGCCCCCTAGTGTCAACATACACGTCCCGTTGATGTTCCCAAATGACATGTCCTAGAAACATTTCCAACCACCACTGAGTCTACAACTGGCTGATGCTACAATTCTCACATGTCCCTTCACGACAACAGCAATCTCATCAGACAATGGGTATGTTGCATATTGCCACCCACCGTCAAGTGAAGTAACGGGTGATGAGCTGTTCACGCAGGTCAACACCTTCCTCCTCTCCACTGTCGTCATCACTGGACACGGCTTGGTTTGCAGGCTGGGGCCTTGGGTCCTCACCATCATCCAGGAGCAGGGGAATCTCCCTGCGAATGGCTAGGTTGTGGAGCATGCAGCATGCAACAACAATCTGACACACCTTCCCGGGGGAGTATGCCAGTGCACCTCCGGTCTTGTCCAGGCACCGGAAACGTGACTTGAGCAGGCCATAAGTGCGCTTCACCACACGATGTGTCCTCCCATGGGCCTCATTGTAGCGGACTTCAGCCGGGGACCTGGGATTCCGCAGTGGGCTCAGCAACCAGGGACGGTTGGGATATGCAGAGTCACCTAGGTATGACAAACACAAATAGACATTGCAATGTCGCAGAGTCTCAGGGGAGCAGGTCACACACACAGCACGCCACACGACTAGGCATACTCACCCACAATCCATGCACGCTCTGGAAGAAGATTAGCCATCAGCTGGGGCACTATGCTGTTCCTCAGGATGTAGGAGTCGTGGGCTGAGCCTGGGAATTTGGCACATACCTTCAAGATGGTCATATCTGCCAGGCACACCACCTGCACATTGATGGAGTGGTAATGCTTGCGATTGCGGTAAATGTGCTCACTTGCCTGTGGTGGCACAAGAGCGACATGGGTGCAATCAATGGCCCCAACAACATTGGGGATGTGTCCAAGGGGATAGAAGTCTCCCTTCACAGCTGGTAATTCGGCACCCCTGGGGAAATGGATGTATCTGTCCTTGTATAGCATCATGGCGGACAGTACATCACGCAGCACCATGCTGAACATTGGTTGTGACATCCCACTAGAGCTGGCCACAGTCTCCTTGAACGATCCTGTGGCAAAGAAATGCAGGGCTGCCATCACCTTATAAGTAGGGGTGAAAGCTGTTGGATATGTCCTGCGTGGCTGCAGGTGGGGCTCCAACAGATCACAAAGGGTCTTCAGGGTGGCTCTGTCCAGGCGGCATTTGCGTATGATCGCAACATCCTCCATGTCCTCCAGCACCGTCAAGTGACGAATCAAATTTGGCCTCCTCCTATTGGAGTTGATAGTGGACACATGTCAATACAATACACCAAAAGATGTGCACAGCATATCACGATCTGGATGACACAACAACAACAATGACTGACACCTAGAGTGACTAACAGACCAGCTTACATGGAGGGACACCTTTAGCTACACAAAGGGCACACGTGTCAACTTACACAGGACAAGTACCTCAAACACCACCTTTGGCTATGTGAATGCACATAGGGATATGACCACAGTACACATGTGCACGCCTGGGAGTCTAGCATCCACCATATGTGTAACTAATCAAAATCACTGTCTCCTACCTAGCTGCTGTACGGGTCACACTTTGATGCGTCATTCCAACCTGACACATATCCACCAGACAATGACCACAGTCGGCGCTGGAATGATGAATGTGTTCATGAGCAGACATGAGAGGCAATGCTAATTAGATCAACATTCATTGAAACGTGCATTGCTGTGATTTTCACAGGACCTCAACACATTGACATGTGTACACATTGTACAGTCCAGGACTACACTGTCCTGCCTACACCAACATCATGGCACCCAAATCGCGATACCTACCACCTGGCACCGGCGGTGTGTCACCAGAACCCCCATTCACACCAGTGCAGTAGTCATAGGCATGGAGACATGTGAAAATGGTGGTTGGCATGCTCTGCCGCCAGAATGGCGGTGCCTCGTGTCAATGCATGGCACCCATATCGCGGTAGCTACCGCCTGGCACCGGCGGTGGGTCACCAGCACCCCCATTCACACCAGTGCAGTAGTCATAGGCATGGAGACATGTGGAAATGGCGGTTGGCATGCTCTGCCACTAAAATCGCTGTAGCGCACCCCGGGCCCCAGCGGTGTTATACCGCCATGGAGCTCGCCCTAGAGCCAATGCGAAGCTCGATAGCGGTGACATGATGCAATTTTGAAGATCACGTAGGCGTGCTCCGCCACCGTGGAGGCGGTCATTGGCTGCATTTGAAAGATGCTCCATCGTGGTAGCGCACCCCGGGTCACAGCGGTGTTACACCGCCATGGAGCTCGCCTTAGAGCCAATGGGAAGTTCGATAGCGGTGGCATGAGGTAATTTTGAAGGTCGCGGTAGGCGTGCTCCGCCATCGCGGAGGTGGTCATTGGATGCATTTTAAAGAGGCAGATATGGACCACCAATTGCTGCAGCTTGGCACCTTTGAAACGACCACAGGGGGCTATATATGTGGGAGTGAGCCTCACATTGCCACTGCTCACAGAGCCTGCTGCCTGAGACCCATCACCTGCTGCTGCCTCCCGGGACTACTGCCTGACACCCCTCACCTGCTGCTGCCTCCAGGGACTGCTGCCTGACACCCCTCACCAGCTGTTGCCTCCAGGGACTGCTGCCTGACACCCCTCACCTGCTGCTGCCTCCAGGGACTGCTGCCTGGGGACCCTCGCCACCAAAATCTCCTGCTGTTGTCTCACGTCCACAGTGATGGAAAGGACAGAGAAGATCCGTGCCAGTCCCTTCACGAGCGAGGAGCTGGAGGTCGTGGTGGACGAGGTGCTCACACAGTACCCAAGGCTATATGGTGCCCCAAATGTTGTGGTGAGTCTTAAACAGTGTTGTGGTAGGGCAGGGGGGCCACACATGTAGTGGACTGATGCAGTATGTGCCTGGGAGTGTGGGGTAGTGTAATGCACTGCCTGACATGCTGTCTCCAGTGGGAGGGTGTGTGTACCCAATGCCACAGCTTTCCCTCCCTGCACATGTAAGTATGAGTGACCTGTGTTGTATTGTCAGCCATACAGTGACACAGAAGGTTGTTCATGCTGTAGTCAGGACAGTGATTGCTTGGCTCGATGGCTGTGTGTGCCCCTGTAGTCCATCTCAGTGTGAGCCCAGCTGGACAGCACAGTCCCCGTCTACAAAGACAAGGACACATCACTTCACTTACAGAGTATGACATCAGTCTTTTCACATTGCACTCCAGCTGTGGCCCATCTCAGCACTGTAGATTGCACACAACTGCCCTTGTGAAGGGCATTTTGTATTTGTGAGATCATGTCCCTCAATGTGACATCCATGACACAGTTATCTATTCACAGGGCAGGGACATTGAGGGCTGCGCAGTCTTGGACACAGTGGGTCACCCCCCAAACACAGGTTGATATGTGATGTATGTGTTGCTCAACCCAACAACTGACTAGAGATGTGGGCAGGCAGGTTTCAGTGCTGGCATCCTGCAAGTGTGTGAGATGTGCAGGGACTGTGTTCCCCCTCACACCTACATGCTTTAACATCAGCTTTTCCCATGCAGGGGTCACATGTGGACTGTAATATAGTCTCTGATTAATCTATCGTTGGATATGTGATTTTGTTGTATCTTGCTGCTATACTGATAGATGTCGGTACATGGCACTGTGCACCTGATCATTTCTCCGTCTTGTCTTCCATGCCTGCAGCTCAAGGTACACCAGCGTAAGGCCGTGTGGAGAGCCATTGCAGCGAAGGTGCGAGCCCTGGGGGTCTCAAACCGACAGCGCACCCACTGCCACAAGAGATGGGATGACATGAATGAATGAATCCAGCTGGCAAAGAATGTGGCGGAGATGACCCTGGGGCTGCTTCCTCGCACTGGGCGTCTGGCACGGCGCAGCTTGACACCACTAATGGGGCGCATCTTGGTGGTGACACAGCCTGAGCTGGATGCATGTTTGAAGGAGCATCAGCAGCAAGCCAGGGGTGAGCATTTGGGGAGTCTGACTTTAGATGGGAGTGGCTTCATGTGTACAGAGCCTGTGCCAGCGCTGGCCTCTGTGATGTTGGTAGTGTGATGCTGTGGCATGTAAGTGGCTGCTGGCCTGACTGCCTGTGGCATGCATTTGCCCTACCTGTACTTACAAAGTTGATTTGGAAGCTGTGCCTTCACATTACATTCTGAGTTGTGCTCTTCAGGTTTCTTCTGAATTGGTGTAGTATTGGGAATTCCATGGGAGGGAACGGCAGTGTGCCCAATCTGGCTGTGCGTACATCAATGCATCCATTGCATGCACCCATATTGGGGAGGGCTAGATATCTTACAGCAATGTGCAGCATTCTATTGTCCCCAAGGTACGACATGGTGGGTGGCATGGGCTAATGTCCATTGTGGACTGTCATGTTGTAGTCTGGGTCTGTGTTGTCCCCTCCTGTTACATCCAGTTCTGTCATTGGCAACAAGTTGTGTGCCCCCCATCATGTCCCTAGGTGTGCTCAGAACTAGTTGTGTGTCTGTTTGAACAGAGCAACAAGCAGGGTGTTGTGCTGTGTGGTCATCACATGGCTCACTCATGCCTGAGTTTCCAGTTTCCATGCACTGCTTGAGTCTATGTAGTGAGTTGGCACAATGTGATTGCACAGGATGGTGTGCAACATGTAGATTTGCTCAACTTTTGTCATGCATTGCTTGCATATGTTTGTTCTGTTTTTGCCACTGAACTGACCCTACATCTCTCTCTCCCATGCAGCATCACCTGTGGTTACGGAGGGACAGGAGACGGACACCAGTGGGGGTGAAACTAGCACCACAGCTGCCCAGGAGCCCAGTGACACAGATGTCACCAGTGCATCAGAGGAGGACAGGAGTCTGCTGGAGGAGTGCCAGCCTGAGACGCAAAGCACCACATCATCCGATGCCAGCGGGGATGCATCCATGTTGGAGGGCACAGGGAACGGGGACTCTGCATCGACTTCCACCACACAGCGGCCATTGCCCACCCTCCCAGCCACTTCCTCTGCTGCTGCCCGTGTCCGCCTCAGTAAGAGGGGAAGAGTGTCCTTCACCCCTGGCACCGCTGCCCCTGTCCCCCCTGCTGCCATCAGTGCTGAGTCTGTGGACCTTTTGCGCCAGCTGTGTGTAGGCCAGACAGCTCTCCTAAAGGCCTTCATTGACCACGACAAGAAATTGGCCCAGGTGGTTGCTTTCATGGAGGGCATACATTCCGACATGGGTGGGCTGCACTGGACAGTCCAGGCTTTGTCATCAACAGTGATGTCTGCCTTGAAGCAGGCACATTCTCACAGTGCAGCTCCAGTCCCTTTGTCCACCACCCAGGCAGTGGCCACATCTGGCGATAGTGACCACGGTCCACATACATCAAAGTCACGATACAGCACACGGAGCACACAGCAGCAACAACCCAAGCGGTCCCGTGCGCAGACACCATCCCCACAGAAGACCAAAGGCACCCCAGAGCGCAGGAAGAAAAGCCCGTCAGGCGACACCAGGGGACAATTAGCAAAGCAGCAGACCTCAGGCACACATGTCTCAGTGGCATCCCCATCCAAGGACTCTCCTGACCCTAAGGCATCGCGCAAAGATAATTATACAGAGTCTGTGCCCACCAAGGAGGTGGTGCATGCCAAGGGTACACCTGGGAAGGGCTCAAAGGCAGTATCACCAATCACCTTGACTCCCATTCCAAACCCAGTGAAGCAGGGACTGGAGGGGACTGTAGGGGTGACACCTAGTAAACAGGGGAAGGGGGAGCAGAGGCGAAGCAAGTCAAAGCGTTCAGCTTGGTCCAGCACATCACCAGAGGGGCTGCCAGTGCCTGCACCTGCTGCAGAAGTGGTGGTGAGTGTGCCTGTTGTGCCTACACCAATTCCCATTAATCCCAAGTCAGGCAAGCCATTTAGGATCCCCAGGAAGTGGAAGGGCACCCCTCCACAATCTCCCAGCCACACCGTGACTCCCGTCTGCATGACTCCACCTCCACGTGACACTACACCACCTGGTCCAAGCAGCCCTCCAGCCTGCCAAGACACTGATCGCTCTAACTCAACTGTTCCGCTCTCTCCCCCTTTAAGTGCCCCGACAGTCCCCGAGGCACAGCCAGCTCCCAGTCTGCCTGACAGCCAAGTCTGAGTGGTAGTCACCCTCACACACCTGTGTCTCACACAGGAGGGCCTGTACTGCACATTGTTGCCCCCTGACTGTGTTGCTGGCCATGGAAAGGTACAGTCGAACACATTCCCTGTGCAGCTTCTCATGGACATACTCTGCACTCTGCCCTGGCCACTGGCCTTGTTGTTCACTGCTGTGTTGGACCCTTGCTTGTGCAGCTTCACATGGACATGCTCTGCACTTTGCCCTGGCCACTGGCCTTGCTGTTTTGCCCTTGCCTGTGCAGCTTATTATGGACATACTCTGCACTCTGCCCTGGCCACTGGCCTTGCTGTTTTGCCCTTGCCTGTGCAGCTTCTCATGGACATACTCTGCCCTGGCCACTGGCCTTGTTGTTCACTGCTGTTTTGCCCTTAACTGTGCAGCTTCTCATGGACATGCTCTGCACTCTGCCCTGGCCACTGGCCTTGTTATTCACTGCTGCGTTGGACCCTTGCCTGTGCAGTTTCTCATGGACATACTATGCACTCTGCCCTGGCCACTGGCCTTGCTGTTTTGCCCTTGCCTGTGCAGCTTCTCATGGACATGCTCTGCATTTTGTGCCTTACTCTTCTCTTCTCATGGTGCTTATCTGTGCAATTTGTGAATAAGAACAGTTGCTCCAGTTGTCTATTTTGTCAGTGTTCTTACTGAATGAAGTGCTTTTGCTGTGTGTAAATGGTTTACTGTGCCACATGGTCTGTGTGGCACTTCAACATGTTCAATGTTTGGGCTCACTTGCTCTCTTTTTTTCAGGGGTGACGGGGTCTTCAGTTCTTCTTGGCCCAGATACTTGTGGTGGCAATGGTGTCAATTTCGAATGTTTAGCAGTAGTCATTTACTTGATTAGTTCATGTTGGCTCTATTGTACACATGTCAGGTTGGGGGGCACTACCAGCACAGGGTGGGTTTCTGCACACAGTATTGCAGGCAGGCTGTCCATGGTCATCATGTGTGTGTTCTTCCTATATGTGTGCCCAGTGGTGTATGTGTGTGGTCATCTTGTGATGGCCAGTCATCCTAGTCCCATGCCTTACTTTCCATGTGTGCTCTTGGATGGCCAGGTAGTGTGCAGTGTGAAGGGGGTGAGTGTGTGGGGAGTGTTGATGTGTGCATGCCTCTGCAATGTCAACTACACACATGTGTCACCCAGGACTTGTTCCTGTTGTTTTGATTGGTCATCCCTGTGGATGTGGTTGTATGCCCATGTGTGAGTTGTATGTTGTGCACTGTGCAGTGTGTTGGTGTTGGTGTGTCCTTGCAGTTCTGTCTGGCTCCTACTTGTTGTTTTTGTCACTTGTGAGTATGCAGAGGGTGTTACTGGCAATTCAATGTTGTGTTTTGTTGCACATCCCTGTGTCTGGTGGCTGTTTGTGGGGTCTGTGTAGACCTGCTGCTCCACACTGCCATTATGGTTGTGTTTTCTCATGCCTTGCTGTCCCATGGGGCCTACTTGCCTCCAGTGTGGCATGTTGTGTGTGTTGTCATGCCATCCCCTATCTGTGCCTCAGCTGCCTACCCATTGTGGGTCTGCACTCCCTCTCTTTGTGTATGGTACACTCCTGCCATGTCCCCTACTGACATGCAGTACACTTCACTTTGGTGTGAACTGTCCCCTTGGTTTGTATGTGTGTGTGCCTCCCCATGACTTCATTTGTGCCACTGTGCTTTGTGGTGCAGTTCTTTGTCCAGGGTCAATGTGTCACTCAGTACATTTCCCCAATGGGTCATGTGTGATGTTCTGGTGCTGTTTGTCAGTCATGGTTGCTGCTATGCAGTTCAACTGTGTGTGCTGCCCAGTCCTGTGGTCAAGTTGTTTCCACCTTTGTGTCCCAGACTTGTGCAGCTATTGGGTGTTGTGTTGGATGTGTGTGTGTTGTTTGTGTTATTGCTTCACTTCCTGGGTGTGCTGTTGTCTTTATCCTGTGCTGTATGGTGTTATGTGGGTTGCTGTTCTGTCACTGATGCCTGTGTGTGTCTGGTATGCTTGGTGTGCACACACAGCTTGTTGTGCTTGCTGTGCTGTGTGTATGTTGCCTTGTGATTGCCTGTTGCGCATCCTCTGATGTCGTGCTATGTTTGCTATGTGATTGTTTTGCCTGTGCATCTGTTGTTTGTTTGCTGTGGCTGTGTTGTTCTGTGATGGTGCACTTTTTGTTGTATTGGAATGTTGTCTGTGCATTGTTCCTGAGTGATGAGATTGTGCACTCCTGTTGTGTCTGTGCTCCCATTGCCTTTCCCCAGTTTAGCTGCACAGGGCATGTCTGTTGTTGTTGTTGTGGCTCTGTGTGTGTTTTAGTTGGGTTATGTGTTTGTCTGTTGTATTTGTTTCCACATTTGTGGTGGCATCCCTGTGTGTGTGTGTGTGTGTGATGTTTGTGGCTGAGCCCAGGGTGTGTGGTTGTTTGTGTGTATATTGCCTATCAAGTATTGGCAGCCTTCAGTGTGTTTGGCACTGGTGTTGTGTGCTGCTGGTATGAGGGGGGTATGTGTGTAGATTCTTACTGGTGTTTGTCAGTCCTGAGGTGTGTAGATGGTCCCCGTGTGTAGTGCTGCTTGTGTACTCCTGTGAAGTAGTTGTATGTATGTGTGGCTGTTCCCAGTTTGACTTCAGGGCCTTCCTTTCATCCTTTCATCCTTGTGTCTATACATGGTTTGCCTTGCTGTCTCCCTGTGTGGTTGCACTGAGCTGTCTGTGGTTTGATTTAACTGACTGTGCCAGCCATGTGTGCTTTGATGGTGTGAGGGTGTTGTGCTCTGTTCCTTGTGTTGATGTGATGTACACATGCTTGTTGTGTGTCTCCATGGCCTTCCATTTGTGTGCAACCCACTTTGGTTTCCCTATTTGTTGCGCTCCATTGCTGTTGGCATGTGGGGTGTGTATGTGTGTGTGTGTGTGTCAGTCTGTGATATGTATGTGTGATTGTGCAGACTGTGTGTCCATTTGGATGTTGATTCCTTGTGTGTGTTCATTTGTTGCTTGTCCTCATTTATTTTTCCCTGAGTGTGGTGTAGTGTGTGTTTCCCTGGCCCTGTGCTACTGTGCTGTGTGATGTGTGTTCCTGTGCAGCCACTCTTGCATTGTGTGTCTCCATGATTGTTTGTTGTGTGGTGCAGGGTATGTATTGCCCTGGCTTGTTGTTGTGCATGGGGTGCACAGGGGAGGCACATGGCATGTGTCTTCATGTGGTGTGCTAGTGTGTGGGTGTGGCCCTGTGGTCTTTGTGCCCTGCCCATGCCTGGCCCTGCCTTCTGCATTACGCATGTATTTGCTTGTGTTCGCCGCTGCGGTGACGTGAACGGGACATTGCTGCATGGTGGCAGTAGCTGTGTGTCCAGGATGCAGCGGGGTGCATTTGTGGCAGGTGGGTGATGTGTGGGTGCCCTTGTGGATGTGTCCCTATCCCCCCTAGGGTGTCTGATGTGGATTTGGAGCCTGTGTCAGGGCGTGGGTTGTGTGTTGTGTTACTGCGTACCTGCAGCATCGACCGCGGCGGTCCATGAGTTCCTGGTGATGTAGCAGGTACAGCACCGGAAAGACGTGTAGAGCTGGGTCCATTGCGGTCATGTCCAGATGGTGTGGACCGGGACTCTGGTTTTGCGCTCTGCTGTCGAGTTTCCGCCGTCTCTGGTTGGGCGGTGTCTCCGCTGCGGTGCGTCTGCTTGCTTGAGTCATCCTAATTTTTGGAGCAGGGCGGACGTCATTCCGCACAGCAGAGGGTCTCCATTGGCTCCCACCGCCGCGGTGGCGGGCGCACTTTGATGGCGGTGCGCGTCGCACCGCGGCGGTCGGGAAATGGCCTATGTTTGACCATACTAATATGGCGGGCATGATGTCCACTGCTAGTGGGCGGAAAAAGGCATTTTTCCGCAATGCTAGTGCGGCGTTGGTCCCACCGCCCTACATCCTATTGGACCCCTTAGACTGTCAAACTGTTATGTAAGTAGTGCAGAAGCAGAGTGTGGACTTGGGCTAAGAGGTAAATAAGTGTGTGCTTATGTGTCGGTAAATGTGAGTGTGTGCACACTGGAATGAGTGAATATCAACGTAGAGGGCTTGAGAGCATATATTTTCAACAGGCCTATTAGGGTTAAGGGTATCATACTCAAGAGCATTGGTTTAGCTACAGTGGTGAAGCATGTGGATTAGCACCAGGGCCCAGAGCTCTGAAGGACCCATTGAAAGTGAAACCTGATAAATTGTGTATTTTTCTAACCCAACAGCAGTCAAAGGGGCCATTTTCCTTGCTTGTACCCCATACCCTGCATTCTTCCTACGCTTCTGCTGAAGAGCTGCACTACTCTGCACCAAATGCACAGACAAAGTTAACTCCTTGACAGTTTTGCAGCAGACAATACGAGCAGCATAGAATCAAATGTACAAAGTACATGTCACAAAAATACCGGTTGCAATTTGTAGTCACTATTGTTGTGACCAATAAAAATATTTACGCACCAACCTGTGTACTATTAGGTATGAGTCAGTCAGTTCATAAAATTCCGACTCATAGTTGGTCACATTCTAACCTACCTCATAAATAGTAACACGTAGGTCACAAATTGCAGCTCACTGCAATTGGTGCCCATCACACGGATGGTGGTCTGCTGTGGTCAGCAGAACACAATCCCTATGATCACCTTTAGGTCTAGCAGGTCCCCCTTCACCCTGCGGCCTCCAGTTGGGGCCGAGGAGGCATTGTCCGTGCCCCCCCTGTAAATCCCTGCACCGAGTGCAGGGATTTTAAAATCCAGAACACTGGCAAAAGAATTGGAAAATGTCTTTAGTGCATCTTCAGAATCTCTATAAATATACCCAATTAATGCGAAAATTATGCTGTAAAATGCAACATTTGGGTCTACTGTCTAATTTTGTTTCTGGGGAAATACCCCAGAGGTTGAGCTTGCTTGCTTCACCAGCTCGCTACTATTTGAGGAAGATTGTTGCACCTCACCACCTTCAAAGTTTACCTGTCACCAGTACAAAACTGTTTAAATAACAGAGCACTGTGTCTAGTCGGTGCATGGTTATCCAAGTGCTGCAGTCCGATCACTGAAACATAACATAAATTACAGTCAGAAAAATAGCAAAGTTCTGGGGCCTCACCGGTGGAACTTGTCTACTAACCTGACTTACCCACTACTGGGTTAGTCTCCACAGGCTTGAAAAAGAGACTGACCGACACAGATCCAACCAGTAGCCCAGAAAGCATAGATTTTGCCAACAATGTGATTTGGCAGAAGTAGAGAACAGGAGCTACTTTCTGCTATACTGCTATGTTTACAATGGCACTCTGAACACCTACTTCCCTGCACTCTGTAAGGAAAGGGAGACCTTTGTTGCCAGCAAATCTTTTTTATTTTTTTTAAATATCTTTATTGGTTTTTGGTTTTATTGTTCCTTACAATAATTGCTCTCCTTCACATTACAGTTTGCATGATAATACAAAATAATTAAAATAGAAAACAACATGGAAATCTTCGTAGTACAATCATATGGCATCCGTGTATAGATTATTGCTTCGCATTGTAAAGGCAACATTTGGGTCTACTGTCTAATTTTGTTTCTGGGGAAATACCCCAGAGGTTGAGCTTGCTTGCTTCACCAGCTCGCTACTATTTGAGGAAGATTGTTGCACCTCACCATCTTCAAAGTTTACCTGTCACCAGTACAAAACTGTTTAAATAACAGAGCACTGTGTCTAGTCGGTGCATGGTTATCCAAGTGCTGCAGTCCGATCACTGAAACATAACATAAATTACAGTCAGAAAAATAGCAAAGTTCTGGGGCCTCACCGGTGGAACTTGTCTACTAACCTGACTTACCCACTACTGGGTTAGTCTCCACAGGCTTGAAAAAGAGACTGACCGACACAGATCCAACCAGTAGCCCAGAAAGCATAGATTTTGCCAACAATGTGATTTGGCAGAAGTAGAGAACAGGAGCTACTTTCTGCTATACTGCTATGTTTACAATGGCACTCTGAACACCTACTTCCCTGCACTCTGTAAGGAAAGGGAGACCTTTGTTGCCAGCAAATCTTTTTTATTTTTTTTAAATATCTTTATTGGTTTTTGGTTTTATTGTTCCTTACAATAATTGCTCTCCTTCACATTACAGTTTGCATGATAATACAAAATAATTAAAATAGAAAACAACATGGAAATCTTCGTAGTACAATCATATGGCATCCGTGTATAGATTATTGCTTCGCATTGTAAAGGCCTAGGTACTGCATGTCTTAACGCTCACATCCTAAATACAGCAACTTGCACTATGCAAGGTCATGTTCTCCTGCTCAATGTTACAGCCTTATTTCTAGCGAACAATGGTAATTGCTGGTACCATGTATCAGCATTGTTGATCTTAAACCGTATGCTTATATACATCCTTTACGTCGTCAGAAGGCGTAGTGGAAATCCGTGTATAGTCGTTTATATCCCCAACAGTAATACTTTGCAATAGAAAGGAAGGAAAGAGGATGGGGGTACACCAATAAGACATTTGTTTTCCAATAAAAATCTCCTAACAATCTACTTAACACAAAAAAATAAAAAGGCTGTCATTTAGTGAGAATTGTAATATTCTTTGCTGGGCCGCATATAGTGCTGCGCGTACTGCCACCGCAGTGGGGGAGTGCATCAGAGCAAGACTCGAACTTGTAAAGATGTCTGCGAAGCAGTAGAGTGTTGGTGTGCGGTCTGATAAGGCAAAGGGGGCATGTGATCCCCCACATCAGAGGACAACTATGTTACAGTTTCCGACAGGCGGTAAGTCTCTCCCGCTAATATCACATCTCCCATGAACTATGGCCGCTGGCATGCCTATTATGTGTTGACCTGGTGGGTGTCATCCGTGCCGTCAGTGCTATCCCCGGTGAGTGCGGAAAGTATATTGTCACAGTGCTGCGCAATGGGGAATTTGCGGAGCCCTGCCGTTTCTTCCATATGTAGTGCCGTGCTCTCTGCTTGGGCCCAGTTCGTAAGAGACCTTTTCCAGCTGATCAGTGCAGGAGGGTCTGGATGTTTCCATCGTTTTGTAAGCAGGCGCTTCGCAACTATCAACCCCAAGTCTTTAAACAGTGACGTTACTTTTTTTTTCTTGATCTTGCGTAAATCCCCAGTATGCAAACCTCCCAGGACAGTGGCAAGGTTGTATCTGTGCAGAGTGCTAGGGATGTGGTGACCTCGCGCAAATAATCTTGGAGGGAGCCGCTGGACCAGAGCATGTGCAGTAGGTCCGCGTCCGACTGCTTACAGCGCGGGCACGCGGAGGTAGTAATGTTGAAATATCTGTTAATTTTATGAGGGGAAAGATACGCCCTGTGTAAGATGTAGGTTTGTATTAATTTGAATTTGGAGTTTCTATGTATATAACTGGGGCAGGCCAAGACATTTTCCCATTCCTTGTCAGTCTAGGGTCGACCACGGTCTGCCTCCCAGCTGGTACAGAGGGATGTCATCGGCTTTAACGTGTGCGCAAGTAGGGCCATCACCAGCCAATGTACTATGTGTGACCCCGCCCCCATGACATACAGATATTGTATTAATAAATACATTGGGGGCTCTGCGTGTTATATCTCCCCAAAGAATCGAAAGGGCTCTAACTAAGGAGGTGTGTAGTAAGAATTGTCCTACAGGTAAATCTGTGTCATCCGATAGAGCCTCGAACGTCAATAGTACACCATTCCTGTAAAGGTCTCCTAAAGTGTCTACGCCTGCCGCACTCCAGTGTGTGAGGGTCTCCTCAGAAGTATCCGTCCTCCCTCTTGGTGTCCCTAGGAGTGGTATAATCGGGGCATATGGAAGAGTCACACGGGTGAGATATAGTCTTCATCTGTAGCCTCTGTATGCTAACCCTGAATGTAGTTGGGACGATCTTGGGGCCTTTGCCGCGGGGTGAAACAGATGACATATTTGCATGTGAGTCCACGGTTGTTGCAAGGTTGCTGTGTCGTCCAAACCGTTGGCACTTAGCCATTTTATTACCCATTGCAGCTGGGCAGCTATATAGTACAGCTCCATGTTAGGAACTGCTAACCCTCCCTGACCGGTGGGTGCATGTAATTTCCACAGCGCAACGCGAGGCCTGCCCTTATTCCATATATAAAGTCTCTGGACATGCTCTCCAGGTCTCGGAAGATTCTGTCTGTGACGTAAACCAGGAGATTCGAGAAATAGTATAACAGCTTGGGGAGAACTATCATCTTCAACAGTGTGACACGACTCATAACATTTAGTGGGAGTGTTTTCCAAAACTGCACTTGGGCTCGCACTGCTGAGATCGCTCTCATTAAGTTTCCTTCCAGCAAGTCCTCAGGCGACCGATAAATAAACAAACCTAAATATCGGAAAGTGGTCAGGTACCATGGAAGGCGTGAACCATTGAAGCTCACGTCCATCTCCTCCATGCGCGCATCAAAGGGGTACACTCCAGATTTAGCCCAGTTAACCCGGAGGCCCGACATCGCCTCAAAGGCCATCAGCATGTCCTCTATGGACTCGGGGAGGGCAGCAATATCACGGACGTATAATAATAAATCGTCGGTGTACAGGGACACCGCATGCGTCCCATCCCCCAGCGATATGCCCCAGTTTTCACCACTGCTACGAAGTAGCATCGCCAGCGGTTCCATGGCTAGGGCAAAGAGCAACGGGGACATCGGGCAACCCTGATGCGTACCCCGCCTCACTCTAACTGGGTCTGATAGGAGCCTGCCAGTGCGGATCCGGACAGTAGGGCATTGATACAACAACTGGATCATACTGAGATAATGGTCTCCGACTTCGTACTTATCGAGCACCGCCGCCAGGTAGGGCCATTCTAAAGAATCAAAGGCCTTTTCCAGATCAAGCACCAGGCAACCGGAGCGCGGCCATCTATGAAGTGCATATTGCTGCACCCGAAAAAAACGACGGGGGTTCAGTGAGGTGTTCCTGGTCGGAACTAAACCATTCTGATCTGGATGCAGCAACGTTTTCACCAACGGTGAAAGCCGTCTAGCCAGCAATGACGCAAAGATTGTATAATCAGTGTTAAGTAGCGCCAGTGGCCGATAGGATCCTAGGGATTCAGGGCTTTTGTCAGGTTTCAGGAGAGAGACCAATAATGCCTCATTTTGCATATCCGCGAGAGTAGACATATCGAGGGCAGCCTCATACATCTTCAGCAATTGTGACACCAAGATATGCGTATATGCTTTATATAATTCAGCTGGTAAGCTGTCTGGGCCCGGTGACTTTCCATTAGACAATGTGAATATGCTCTCTCGTATTTCTTCCCCAGAGAGTGGAGCATTCAGGTCTTCTGTCTGCGCAGGCGTGGGATATGGCTACACTATCTGTTCTTGATAAGACTGCAGCTCCAAGGGCGTGGCTCGTGTCCGAGATTTGTAATGGCCCTGATAATGGGCCACAAACGCGGCATGAATATCGTGCTGCGTGTATGCTATGTTTCCTAACGCCGTTAGATGTTATAGGGGACAGTGATTCTTCTTGATGGACGAGCCACGTTAACAGTTTTCCCGCTTTATCCCCCATATGATGTGTCCGCGCGGAGTGTGCAGCATAATTGAGGCATCGCAGCATCTCTAGTAATTGTGCGTGCTTCTTTCTCTAAGGGTCCAACTGTCCCCGGGTTCCATCAATCGCCTCTCTTCCGCGCTCTCCCAGTTGCCTCTCTAATGCTGTAAGGTCTTTTTCCAACTGCACTCTGATGCCCGTCTGCATGCCAAGCAATGACCCCTGACTACTACCTTGAGGGCGTCTCAGTCCACCAACAGTGACGAGGCAGTGCCCGCATTGTCATCAAAATATTGAGCCACACTAGTGGCCAGGGAGTCTCAGAATGACGCATCCAGTAGGACGTCTGGCTGTAACCGCCACATGGGGATTGGCGGTATCTCGTCCTCCCAACATATCTCAACTATATGCGGATTATGATCAGAGTGCGTCTGCCCCATATAAGATGTTCTTAAAATGCCCGGTAGAAGATCATTGGATACAATGAAGCAGTCGAGACGTACATGAAGTCCATGCGCCCCCGAATAATAAGAATATACCCTGTTATGTGGGTTATGGTGTCGCCATTTATCTAACAGGCGCCAATGTGCCACCCAGTGGTTTAACGCCCTTGCGGCGGCGTGTGTTGACGTGCCTGGCAGGGGGGAGAAAGATCTATGCAACGATGCATCCAGTACACTATTGTAGTCACCACCCAATATCAAGGGAATATCATGCTATCCTACTAATTTAAGGGAGATCAGTTCCAGGAAGGCTACTTGTTCTGTGTTGGGCGCGTATAGCGAGGCCAGTATCATTTGCCTCCCATCTAAAACACCCTTAACTATGACGTATCTGCCTTCTGTGTCAATGCGGGAGTCTAGCACCCGAAAAGGGGTTCCTGGCCTTACCCATACCAACAATCCTCGCGCAGATGCAGAGTAAACCGTTGCTTACAGTTGACCCCTCCAGCGCCTACGCAGGCTTTGCAGCTCTGACTCGTGCAAGTGTGTTTCCTGCAGCAGTGCTATCTGGACATTGTGGCACTTTAAATATGAATAGATAAGGTATCGGCATGATGGATTATGAATCCCTGTAACATTCCAGGTCATTATTGTGATGAGTGCCATGTCATTGGTAGGTTAGTTGTGTTCGCAAGCGCGCTAACCCCAGCCATGGAAGGGGGAAGGGGCGTGAACAACCTGTGGGTCCCAAGGAGCGTCCCTCCACTCTCAATATCAGCACTTCTATTGCATCCCAGCCCGTGAATCATGACATGACAAGACAAAATAAAAGCATAAAAATCAACAACAGCGAATAATAAAATAAACATTCCATACAAGCCAGCATATGTCTGACACGTGCACAAAAAGAGAAAAAATACCAAAAGGGCGAGTGTGCAACAGGCAATCGTCCAAACCATATGTAAAAGCAGCAAACTGCCTAGGTCAATGGGGGTGTGCTGTGCCCTCTAATCTGATTGCAGCAAAGGAAGAAAAGAAACTCCCCGGGGCTGCCCTGTCTTTGACCAGTCATGAATTATGTTACCCTAAATCTGTCAGCGAAAGGAAAAACCACAATATGGGGGTTCCCAGCCATGCCCAAAAAGAAATCACAACTAGGGCTTTCTATAAAAAAAATTGAATGAGAATTCTCAGGACCACTGTATGACTTGTGTGGAGTGCTATTACCTTAAATCACGAGATTATCAGAATAATAATTAACAGCCACGGAAGGAAGCAAACACCGATATAAACTTTTCACATCTAGTAATGCATGACAATACATAGCATACAAATATATACTTGCGTGCATAGGCATGAGACATATATAAGTCCAATCAGCTGGAGGCGGTAGCGTTCATCAGACAATGCTATCAGCCGTCTGAGGAGTGACATCCGGTAGTTCGTACGAGTCCTGCGTGGTGAGAGGATCATCTGACAAATCATCAGCATCTGCTTTGCTGGCTTGATCTTGTAGGCTGGTGACGGATACATTGTCCTCCATCTGCGTTCCGCTGATGCTTGCTATTGCCTGTAGTGCACCTTGTTGTCCCTGTAGTACCTGTTCCAAATCCGGGCTTATCTTCGGAGAAGAAGCTGGGTTTCTCTGTCTCCTTCCCTTGGGGCGGCGGCAACGTGGCATTTCACTAGTTGGCTTGCCGCGTTCTTGGTTAGTCACAGACGTTGTTCCTGATGGAGAGTACCTATCAAGCCAATCCTCAGCTTCCTCGGAAGTGGAGAAGTGTGTTTTCCCATTCGCCACTACTCTTAGACGCGCTGGAAATAATAAAGAGTATTTCAAATCGTTTTGCCTGAGGCGTGTCTTCACTGCCATGTACGAGAACCTCTGCTTTTGCACATGAAAGGTATAGTCAGGGAAAAACATCATTTTATGATTATCCACTTGGACGTCGTGTAGTTTCCTAGTCTCCAGCAAAATCATGTCTCTATCCCTATAACTCAACAGCCGGATCAGGAAAGGCCTGGGGTTAGATCCTGTCGGCAAAGGACGAGCTGGCACCCGGTGTGTCCTTTCCACCACTAAATGTAGGGAGAGGGTACCTTCCGGCAGGAGGTTGTGCAGTCAGGATTCCACATACTCAACAGGGTTCCTCCCTTCTGTTCCTTCCGGCAAGCCCACTACTCGCACATTATTGCAGCGGGCCCGCCCTTCCGCGTCTTCCGCCCTGTCCTCAAGGAAATCCACTCTAGGGTTTCTCCCAGCTTCTCCACTGCGGCCAATAATGCATCTAGTTTGCCAGACACATTGGCTTGCGATTCCGTTCCTGCCATCTGTTCCGTCTTGGCTCGTGTTTGCGGAGGTGGGGCCGATGCGTCTAGGACCTTTGTGGTGGGTCGCCTACCCCGCGACATCGATATAGGGGTGACGTTGCTCCGGAGCTGATACCGCACCGTCCGATATCCAACTTGGTTGACGTTCAAGAGAAAGGTCTTCTCACCACTACTCGGAGATCGCTGCCATACGAGGCATGCGTAACAGCTACTCCAGGGTCCCCATGTCCACAGCACTCCTCTGAAGCTATATATAAAAGAAAGGCCAGCTCTCCGACAGGACCAGATCGTGGGAATGACGCTCCTCCAGACAGCAGGATCTGTTCCAGGACTATATAGCTGAGGCCAGAATGCAAGCTCTCTTCCAATACCAGGATGGTCTCAGGTCTTTCAAGCAGGCAGGTATATGAGGGTTTCACCACTGCAGCTGTCTCTTAGGCTTCACGGGCGTCACAAAGGGGTGTAACCGTCTCAAGGCCCCTTCACAAACACTAGCATCCACCTCGTAGTCTCCTCGAGGCACATTCATCTACAGATCTAATGCAGGGCTGCCGGGGGATTCCATTGTCTCCGAGAACACCAGGGCCTTACAGTGGCAGCAGTATCAGCTCAATCACATATCACTGACTTGAACGCACATCCAGTGGTGCCCAGCCCGACCGCAGCGCGAGCCATCAGTTCTCACCCAGTCTTTGGCTTAATCAGAGTCTCACTGAAATCATCTGTTGGCGTCTTTGCCATACATCCAGGGGGTGGCCGGGTCGTGTACAGTAGTCGGAATCCTGATGCTATGGCCGCAAGTGCTTAGCTGCGGTTCCAAAACGACAGGGGAGAGTGCGGGTTAGGGAATGGCCTCTACTTTCCAGGCATCAGCGATGTGCGCGGAGCGCGCCTCCCCCGGCAGCCTGATGCCGCAGCCGCCACCCCTGAGAAGGCCGCCAGTCCCTGCATGTATCTCCCAACGCCAACACTTCCGATACCCGCAGCAGAGGTCCGGGGCAGTCACGGCAGGGCACCGGGCGAGGACGCGTCCAAGCAGCGCAGGATAATCCAGCAGCGCCCCCTATGCGCAGATCCGATGATTTTGTCTGCAGGCGTATCACAGCAGCATCTAGGATACATCCAGTGAGCCAAGCGGTCTCAGAGTCACCGCAGCGTAACGCAGACGTGAGTGTCGCCGGCTGTGCAAGGGCCGGATTTCAGGGTTGCGGCAATCCAATGAGTCCTTACATAAGGCCAGCACCTCATACACTGACCGCACCGCAGAGGGACTCCGATTGCTGGCAGCGATCTCCCCGCAATCCAACTGCGCCATACCGGACGGGCCCTGTGGGCGGAGCTCAGCCTCGGGCTTTCCTGTGTCACTTCCCCAGCCCACAGTTGTTCCGCTCGGTCTGCCACACAACCGAGGGCCTCGCCGCACAGTCACCGATGCAGGCAAGGCTCGTCTCGGAGGTGCATAGGGTGTTCAGAAGCTTCGTCGTCAGTTTCCATATGTCACGGATACTTATTTACAAAGAAATGTGGTCAGAAAGGGGAGCCCTCGGCGGAGCTCTACCCTAGTACGTCTGCCTCCATTGCTGGCGAAGCCACGCCCCTTGTTGCCAATAAATCATAATAGAAAAAAACTCTGCATCATCCTAGGAGACTTTCCCAAAGTTTTTTTAATCACATTATTGATTTTTATCGACCTACAAAAATATTGATTCAAGAGTATTTCCTATCAGTATATTGTGAAGGTAAGTACATATAGGAAAGCATAGATTTAGTATTCTGAACTCTTATTCACATAGCTTGACCATATACATCTTGTTCATATACGTACATGTTACTTGAGAATAGTAAATCTATACTTACCTAAATATGTGTGCTTGTGTGTGTGTGTGTATCAATGTATACTTGTTTTATATACTTTCCTTCATGATAAAGTGCCAGCCGATATTCTGGTCTCAGTATTTTTGTAGAACGATATAAAGACTCAGGGCCTAATTCCGATCTTGTTCGAAAAGCATTCCTACCGAATCGGTTGCGCAATGCTATCCATACAACTCGGATCAGGAGAGTCCAACCAAATGAGTACGATGCATTTGTATGCATCTGGATTCAATTCGGCTGGGCTCCCATTGGCTACAATGGGAGCCTCTGTACCGAAAGCGAACACAGGCTCCCATTGACAAAAGGGGTGGTTGGGGATAATCGTGTACCCTGTGGCGGGCACCCCCTGGTGCCTACCACACTGTGCACGATTGGGAAGAGGGGACCCATGGGTACCCCCACAGGCCCAATTCAGAGGGCCCCAGGTGAAGGGGGTTTGCTACGAGCCCCCAAAGACCGATTCCGGCCGCCTTTTCGATTGGAAAACCGAATCACAAAAGCTGTCCGAATTGTGCATCGTACTTGCTCGCTCGGAAAACAAGTCCATAGAGCTGTACGAATTGGCTCCAGAATGGCTCTATCTCTCTGGATTCCTTTCAGAACCGATTCGGTCACCGCTAAGGGTTTCCAGGCATCGTACTTGGTCGGTCGGAAACAAGGGCTCTGGATCGGTTTAGGCAAAGCCGAATCCGATTCTGATCCCTTCCGACCGAGATCGGAATCGATCCCTCAGTATTTTGACCTAAAACCCCAATAAAAACACACAACAGCAACCTACACCCAGAAGACATGCATGAATAATAGATTCAGTGCTTTAAATGGGCAGGTACTGTCCGGCACTGTAACTTCTTTAATTGGAAAGTGAGAGTGCTTGCACTTCTCAACACTTTTGCAAGACATTTAAGGGTAGAGTATCGGCACTTCTCAGCAGCAAACAGGTATTCTAAAGTATACACTTCTATATTTCTATTTAAAGCTCGACATAGACGTCAAAATAGCCTGGAAAATGAACACCCACTAATGGAGAGACTGTCATGTTTAATGTATTTTACATGTTTACATTGGCAACAATCGTCAGACTTGTCATGCCCATAAGGTTACACTGTATTGCACTGGAAGCACTCCTAGGAAGCAGGGTACCAGGAGGGTAGCCAAGGGCAAGTAGAGTGGTGTCAAGTCCAGGCGCAAGGATGGCTGGGCCCTTGATGTAAGTTAATGTTCTGGATCAGTGGCAAAACACAGACTGATGTAGCTCCTTTGTGCACGGGGCTCCACGCTTGGCGGCAGGGGCATCAATTCACCAGTAGCGGCTCGTGGAGGGAGTGCCGCTGGGTGGGGGAGGGGTAAGGTGGGGGGCAGTAAACTCCAGCTCTTGGCCGACCGTAGTAATGTAAATAAATAAATAACTTAAACGAATGTCATTGCGCGCGCTGAAACGCCAAATGCGTTTCAGCGCGGGTAATGAAATTCGTTTTATTGATTCATTTATTTACATTACTCCGGTCGGCCGTGAGCAGGAGTTTACTACACCCCACCCTGCCCCTCCCCGGCCCGCCCCTCTCCGCTCCACCGCCCCGCGGCACTCCTCCATGAGCTGCTACTGCAATTCACCCTAAGGTCGGTCGGTCGGTCGGTCGGTCGGTCTGTCTGTCTGTCTGTCTGTCTGTCTGTCTGTCTGTCTGTCTGTCTGTCTGTCTGTCTGTCTGTCTGTCTGTCTGTCTGTCTGTCTGTCTGTCTGTCTGTCTGTCTGTCTGTCTGTCTGTCTGTCTGTCTGTCTGTCTGTCTGTCTGTCTGTCTGTCTGTCTGTCTGTCTGTCTGTCTGTCTGTCTGTCTGTCTGTCTGTCTGTCTGTCTGTCTGTCTGTCTGTCTGTCTGTCTGTCTGTCTGTCTGTCTGTCTGTCTGTCTGTCTGTCTGTCTGTCTGTCTGTCTGTCTGTCTGTCTGTCTGTCTGTCTGTCTGTCTGTCTGTCTGTCTCAGAGGCCCCTCAACACATTCTGCAGGTAAGAACTATCAGGGGAGCCCCGTCATTTTTCGCGGTGACATTATTCCGGTAACTGAGTATTGTTCTGGGTACAATAATACCTCTATCTGGCCTGAATATAGGATTTTAGAGTGATCGTGGGTGCGCTCTGTGCCAGGCAATACTTGCCTGTCATCCACCTTGAGACATCACGTTTTCCCATCTGGGATGAAGGCTTAGTGTGAACCCCCTCAGGATACTTGTTTCCTTAACCTCCTCCAGAGAGTCTAACCTGCGCGTCAGTCACACGTCCTCCCCCGTGGCTCCCAAGGTGGTCTCGTCGAAAAGGAAACCGCCCTGCGCTCGAGCGCCTCAGCCCGCTAGCAGAGGGACCCAGGAGCTGTCAGCGCAGCCGGCAGCGTTCATGCTTCAAAGTCACGAGAGGTAGCAGGGCTTCTCGGCACAAGAGTTATTGGCCACGACAGCTGACTCGGTTTAGGGTGGATTTACAAAAACACAAAGACGACAAGCAGGAGATGAAAAATACTCCCATCGGTCGGAAATTATTCACAAAGTCACCTTTTCGGTGCGAGCATATGCAAAGCAGTGCTGGAATGACGCCCATCTCATCAGACCATATGCCGCCCCCGGCGCCAGCCACGTTAGACCACCGACGGAGTGATCGGCCTGCTCCTTTCAGCAGGCCTCTGGTTAAATGTCATTCACTCACGTGTACATGTATGTTCTCTGAAATTAAATAATTCGGAAGTTTAGCTTCCAACTGATTTTCACACGTGCAAATTGACACGTGTATGAGTGAGTGTCAATGCTACATGTTTGGGTGCTTTTATTGCACGAAAGCAACGGTTACAAGTCCATATTTCACAAGGATAACATTTTATTTTGAGACGAGGACATCATTTAGCAGAAATACGGTTTTAATCCCATGGGAGGCCTGGTCTCAATATGAGTTCCTTCCCTCTATTTAATTATTGTCTAAGTGTTCACCGTTGCCATCTGTTTAATTTACACCATCTTCCCTTAAGTTAAGCAACCCCGTACATTTTACTACAATCAGGGCCATTTGTTAGCTACCACCTTGCAGCCCGCAGCTGAAAATGTTATACCTTCTACCAACAGAATGTGCTTTTTGTCAAACCAAAACATTTCCCCCTAAATTACTACCTTCTTAGTTACATATTTAAGAATGCCCCTTATTCTAATTCAAATAATAAAATTCAATAGTTGTTTTACATAAACATTTCCGTATTTAAAAAACGCAATTTTCATGCTAAATTCACCAAAGTGAATATGTGATTTGACAATACACAGGGGGTAATGTGTTAAAGCCCAGCAAAGCCATCTCGGGATCCTGGTGCGAGTTACAAAGCATTTGGCCTTGTGGTATATTGTCTATGGCAATATAATGCCATAATAAAGGGTTACAAGCTCTCTGAGTGCGTGGTTATCTTTAATGCCACGACTGGGAATGTTGCCATATTTGGACTGCCTCTCACACCCGAACATACACCGCTGTCGCAATGGCCGAAGGGAGGAATTAGGATATATATAAATAATTGCTATGTCACATGTGTAATTGTGTAGCTTTGGTTTGGTTAGAATTTCCATTACATTTTGTGTGTGTATTCTTAATAACTTTGCCACCGTTTGATGAACCTGCACAATATGTTTTAAAAAAAAGTACATTCACTCAAGTTGTTTTGGGGGTGTAAATCTGTTGTGTTTTTTGAGAAATGAGTGTTCGGAAAGTTCTTCTCTGGATATGAAAAGGTTACATTTTGCAGATAACTGGATTGTTAATCATTGGAGATTTTGTGAATCAAATAACAAAAAGAAAGGCACACTATTAGACTAGGCAGGTTTTCTCAAATCATGCCTTGTGGATTCACAAATCTGCCCAGCTCTGATTGGCTGAGAATCACAGAAAGCATTTTGCTGCTGCTGCCATTGAGCACTGAGCACCATGTTGGGAAAAATTAAAACACAATGAGCATCAGGGGGCAGAGTGAGCCAACCCCCCAAGGGCCATGAAGGGGGCCCCAAAGAGACCACCCCCCCAGTATTAAACATATTATCTATTAAAAAGAAAATTAAAAAAAATATTTGTATATAAGGGTTCGTAAATTCTGAAAACCGTAGTTTTCAAAATATTTGTTTTGTGCTACAGGAGTGCCTAGCCAATCCCTGCTTGGCATGTCCTTCAGCTGAAGTGGGATTGGCTGCTTAATAGGGTGCTGCCGCAGCAAACTGTTGGATGTGGTATATGGGCAGAAGAAACAAAAATGAACTGAAAAAATAGAGGTTTAAGAACAGTTACGGTATAATACTTCAAAGTATGTTTAAAAAAACTCATACATTTTCTTTAAAAACTACATTTAAAGTGCAGTTATGGTTACAGATGAAAACACAAAAAACACACTGCAATTTACAAGTCATGGTTAGGACCACAATTCATGACTTGCACAACCGCCGTGCAAACCATAACTCGCACACAAAATGCACTGCTTATTACCAATAAATAACAACACCTAAATGCTAAATGTAATTAAATAACAGCACAGACTTAAACCAATAAACATTACTACATGTATGCAATGCTGTAAAGCATTACGGGTTACCCTAACACATTTTGATAGTTTCTCCACATCACCGAGAAGCACCTGCAATTGTTCTGCAATTACTCTGAGCAGCATATTCCTCCTCAGCAGTGCACTTGCACTGCTGGTGCTGAAATTGTATTTCTCAGCTCTGAAACTGATAATGTCAGTAACAGAGGGGATAGTCGAGGTAGGGTGTTACGCTGCTCAGGCTGGGCAAAGACATGCTATAGCTCTAATTGCCTGCAGTCTGTTTATGCCCTCCCTGGAGATGCGGCTGGGCCAGCCTCACATACAGTGCACCGCCTTCTTGGGACCTCAGAGTGAGTGGTGTAGCATGGGGGGAAGTGCCTGGCAGCTGGACAGAGTAAGAGTTGAGAGCTCATGGCCCTAGCAGCCTAATTGCTCCACAATCGCAAGCTAGGTTTGGACACCAAAAATGTTCCAGCCACTGCCAAGCTCATTAAAAGTGAAGAAAATAAGTTCTATGGGGCCCTAGCATGGTGGGAAGCACTTAGGGATGGGAAGGGGAGGCTGCAGACAGCAGGTACTCGTGTTTATACATTCCCTACATCTGACTCTTAGTATTGTGGCTTCACTCCTCTATGCTGCCTTTCAACTTTGCACAGCTCTCTTTTTCTTTCTCCCATTTTCTCTCCTTTTATGCCGATGACTTCTGCCTTAGCTCACCTTCTCAGAGCCGCTCCTATCTCTCACCCACACTTCTCCCACCACTGGTCTTGTGATCCTTCTCTTTTTTCTCTGCCATTTCCCACTTCTTTTCTCTCTTGCTCACTATCTCCTTATTACTGTTTCTCCGCTTTGCTCCTACCATCTGTAGCATCCTCTCCAACCTGGGAGCATGCAAATGAATATGGCACACATGAAGCTCTGTAACAGACGTCTTTAATTCCTTAGCATACGATTGCACACTGCCCTCTCATCACATCATAACCTTTAATAACCACACCTTGACACCTCCCAGCAAGTTACATAATCCCACTGTTGAGTCTGCCCAGAACCACAAGTGTCCTAGCGTACATAGTCTCACGACACTATGCCTCCCCCTTTGTTAAATAAAAAGTGTAAACAACAGTTGTATCATAGTTCTTCAATAACTATTCAAGGCTCTCGCACCAGTTGGCCAGACCAATTTGCATGAGGTAGTTGAGGTGCTCTCTGATTGGGCACCAATGGCACAGGTTCTGATGCTTGATCTGGACTATCAGGCGGAGTCGCCTCATTCAGGATTACAGGAGCTGACGGACATTGAGGCAGGTGCTTAAAGTGTGTCGAGTCCCGTGTGATGGTCTTTCCGGGACAATGCGCCATCACCATGTGTCCTTTTTCCATCATAACCCTCAGAGGATTGACAACAAACGGAGTGTCTTTTTCCGCTTTCATTTCTGCTTGACCAGGACCCAGTCACCTTCATTAAAGACTTATCCCTGAGCTCATCGACGCCGATCGGCATATGTTTTCATGTTGCACTTGTAGAAATGTCTGTAACACAAACCTTATCGACATTCATGGATCGTTTGGCTCTCCACTGTGGCAGTTTGGTTCTGATAGCGCTCCCAAATAGCTAGATGGCAGGACTCTCACCAGTTGTGGAGTGAGGAGTTGAACGGCAAGCACAGAGGGCTTGACACGGGACCTGGTTTAACTCGATTCCCTCCATCGATGCTCGTTGAACTACCGTTTTGAGGGTACCCATGAATCGTTCCACAACATCATTGGCTTGGGGCCACTGAGATGTACTCTTCTATGCTTGACATTGAGTCTGACTAGAAAGTCCTTGAATTCTTTCCTATTGAATGGCAGACCACTGTCAGATTTAAGAATGGTGTGGATTCCCCATGCAGCAAGATGTCATCCAGCCACTCGATGACCTTGCCATGGGTTGTTGACGGTAGCTCCTCTACTATAGGAAAGTGTGAATACTCATCAATGACTACTATGAAATGATGTCCGTTATCTAAAGGCCCAAAGATATCA
This sequence comes from Triturus cristatus, assembly GCF_964204655.1. Taxonomy (NCBI): domain Eukaryota; kingdom Metazoa; phylum Chordata; class Amphibia; order Caudata; family Salamandridae; genus Triturus; species Triturus cristatus. The sequence goes on along the minus strand of NC_140591.1, from coordinate 1,236,353,814 downwards.
ACTGCAACTCTTTCTGATGCATGTGCAGGAAGGGTAGGTATTGTCAATGGGTGCTGCATCCCTTTGGGGGAGAGCACTTGCAAAGATGGCACTCGTTTAGTTCCCTCTCAACTCGCTCATCTAGGCACTGGAACTACACTAGGTCTCTTAGGGTTCTTTTGGTGCTACATGCCATGATGGCCTTCATGGGCTAGTTCAATGGCTTACTGTCTTAGACTCTCAGGTATGACGATTCACGTGCCTCTCAATACAGTACCTTTCATGATCATGTACATTTTTGAATTTTTGAAATTCAACATCATCAGCAAAAGGTTGAGTACTCTTCTTCCACAACTGAGTTGAAATAATGTCTTTGAGGATAAGCATGTTGTTGTCAGCATTACTAGCAGCAATAATCTGTTCAAGGGATAGGGCTGCTTGCATGCTGGACCTCACAATGAAGTTGATGTACTCCTCCGCTGTTTTGGATGTTGAATTGTGACAATGTAGTGGTGCTCCTGAAAAGCAATGAGCAGGGCTCTGATCTTTACCTACCAGGAGTAGGACCGGTGGAGCTCTCTATGATGTCATGCTTGAACAGCGTTTCCAGTTCTTACTCAGCGGCTTCTTGCAAGTGAAAAGCGACTCTGCAATGCCACTGGGCAACAGGCCGAATGTCCTCATTAATATAAAGTTGCACTTTCATTTTCTTAAGTCTTCCCAGGCCATGAAACAACGATGGGAACTGACTCAAATTTCAGATTGAGTGTGGAGGTTATAGTTGAGGGAAATCAGTCCCATGTCAGCAGCATTAACTGGATGAAGTTCCTTGCAAACGGTGAATTGGTGCTTGCACTGACGTTGTTTTATGTTGCATGGTTGCTATGAACGTCCCTTGACTCTGCAAAGGTTTGACGGTAGACCACGTGTATACCTTTGTGTTTGACGGGTTAAGGCATGGCACAGGAGACAGGCTGTTAAACATTTCGACTGGCATGATGTTAATTGACGCACCACTGTCTATGATAAAGTTTATGGGACAGCCATTGACCTTTATTGTAATCTTGGGGCAGTGTCTAAATTAATTTTGTAGTTTGTTTGTTGGTTTGTCTTTGTCCTTTGTTCTTCTCTACAAGCACCCAAACCTATATGCGCATGTCAATCTTCCGTTGATTTAATCATTGCACATCCATCTTCTTCACGGGATCTTGATAATGACGTTTAATCTGCTATTTCATCAGCCCTTCCAGCCATTAGTACTTTCTCCAAACTGAGCTTCTCTCTTAACATAAGTTTTCTGAATAAGTCTGAAAGATAGCCATCAATGACTGAGGTGTAAGGTTTCTTCGTCATTTAACTCATTAAACTTGCAGTGTTTGATAAGCACGTCGTCTCTAAAAAACTCATCCATCATTTCACAATCTTCCTGTCTCGCTTGATTGAAAATATACCTTTCATAGTTGACATTCGGCATTGGATTGAACTTGGTTGCCATGCTTCTTTGATGTGACGGTGCGATATTGAATCAGTCTGTGAAATTTTCTTCAGCGCTTCTTTTACTGCATCACCGGCAAGATTCTTTAAGTATTTAATGATTTTCTTATTATCTACTTCTTCCAGGGAAATCTACGAAGTCATCGAACATCTTGATCCATACAGCCCATTTGGCACCAATATTTTACTTCTTGCCGGTGTTGAATGACGGTGGTGGTTTTAAGTAGCTGCTATGTATTTCGTGCTCCCTCCTGCAGCCATTAAAATGTTTCACTTTTCCGATGGCTTTCATTGCGCTAGATGCCAGTGGCTGCTTTGCACACATTGGCCCCTCAGTCGGGCCTAGGTCATCACACCCGATTCGAGGTCGTATGGCACTTCCCTCACTCTTGCTGGTAAGTAAATTTGCTCTTTTGTACCTATTTATCACTGCCTTTAGCATTTGCTTTGCATGGATGATGACTCTATGTTATGGTTCAGCTTAGTATAGCTTCTTTCAGCCTTACCAGCGGGTTCTAGCGGGCTTTTCGAATGCGCTCCACTATAGGGCCTTCAACTTCTTTAACGGCCGTGTCTGAGCTGGAGCGGTGATTCATGTCAACATACGCCAACTTCAAACTGCTTTGCATCGACTTGGGGTGTACGTGGCATGCACAAGCAGTTTGCTGTACCAGTGGAAACTCTCAGGGAGAGCAGTCTCGTTTCCTCGGGGCACATATCCGCTACTCGTCACCAGATGTAGCATCGTCCCCAGCATGCAAATGAATACACAACACACAGAGATCAGTAACAGACGTCTTTATTCCTCAGCATACGATCACACACTGCCCTCTCATTATGTCATAACCATTAATAACCGCACCTTAACACCTCCCAGCAAGTTACGTAATTCCTCTGTTGAGTCCGCCCAGAACCACAGGGGGCCTAGCTCACATAGTATCACACACTACATCATTTGGGGCCTCTCTTCTTTTTATTGCATCCTTCTTTCTATATCTCTTGTTCTCTGCCTGTTCTTCCTTCTTTCCTTTCATTCACATATTTACTCATGTCACTCTCCTCTTTTTCCAGCTTTGTCTTCCTTTAATTGTCTTTTCCATTAAATAAAAATACTGTCCAGAGCTGTTTTTCTCACACCTTCTCACATTATTTGTAACCTTCGACTGCTTTCTCATTCCCTGTCATTGTTTTTCAGTGTCTTTGAGCCCTGTGACTCCCTGTCCTTCTGTCTAACCATCCCCCTGTTTATCTCCCTGTCTCAAGGAGCTAAGATATCACTAGTGCAGCAGGTGCAATGGCACCAGATCCCAGGGATGTGAGGGTCCTATTGTATTTTTTTACTATCTAACAGGCAAGGATTAGCTCTTTTTCCTTGCTAGCATTAGGGCCCATTGTAACCTTTCTGCAACCACTCTAGTCTCACTCTGTCAGGCACCACCTTTTCTTTCACTCTATCATGCTTACTATGTGGTTGGCTGTCTGCCCTCTCTTAAACACACTTTCTTCTCTTCCTTCACTTTTTCCTTCTATTCCATGTTCTCTCCCCCAGGCGCAGTCGGCACAGGTAACAGCGGTGGGGCGGGCGGTGGGGGGAAGTCGACAGACGACCTGGCATCAATATTTGGGGAATGCCCGTAATGCACGCGAAGCCTTGTACCAAGTGCAAACCCCCATCCTTGCCCTCTTTGAGGATTGCCCATATGCCTGCGCTGTCAACAGGCAAAATACCTGACCGCAGAGGAGGTCCAGGGGACTCCTGGTGGCTAGTTCAACCCTCCCTCTTGCAGAGGAGAGTGGTACTGTCCGCAGTTTTCAAGGCTGACAGCAGAAGGTTCCATGGAATGGAGAGAGTGCTGCCCCCACGTCAGCAACATTGTGGCTCTTTATCACAGTTTCCTGATGGCTGTTAGCAGACTGTGTGCACATGCTCTGGTCTCCAGTCACCAAGGGATGTGAAAGTGCTGCATACTAAGAGAACCTATTAGTTAGCAGAGTCCTCCTCAATGCAGGGTCGCAAGGATTTGGGATTAAACTAGGACAGTTACTAATCTGAAACGTAAACTCTGACTGCAATTTGCCATCTAGTAACCGTGTTTCCGTTGTATTCTGGTACTTGTAGTTTTGGATATTTTCATTAAAAAATTTGATCTTTGAGTACCAAAAGTCAAAGCCAAAACGTACTGAGTTTTTATGGGCGACTGCTTTCAACACAGTGTCACTCAAAGTCTCACTCTTGAGGTATGCAAATGTCACGCATAAGAACACTGCAAACTTAGAATTGTCACATAATGACAACTTGGCAGCTATGTTATAGCGGTCTCTTTCAAAGTTGTAACTGTAAACCTCATTGGTAGGATTATTTACAACATGTGGAAGTACATTTGCATGTTAAAGTCATGACCATTGCAGCTGATGTGCGAGTTAAGCTGTTGTGCAAGTTATGGAGTATTTTTCTAGCCATAACTTGCTATATAAATATTATGAGTTCACAAACAGCTCCTTTAGGAAAGAGTTATGGGTTTGATGCCAGGGAGCAAGGTCTATTTTTGTAGCAGATCATAACTGGTGAATTTCAGAGTGTTTTAGGTTTTGATGTGGAACCATAATGTCACTTTAATTGTGCTTCTTTCAGTGAATTTCTGATTTTTTTTAAAGGCAAATTTGTGATTGGATGCAGGGCCAATGCCCAGGTGTCCAGCCCCCTGCTGCACATGGCCAAAGGGGGAAGGCATGGCCAGGTGCTCTGTGCACTCACCTGCCCAGACCCTGCCATGTAAGTGGTAGAGACCCAAACGTATGGAAGCACTCCAGGAAAATGTTTTTGAAACTGCACCTGATTTGCAAATTGAATTGCAATTGCGAACCACCATTTTGAGCAATGCATCTGCCTGCCATTTTGTAAAACATTGCCACTTAGCTTTTAGCCGTGAGTTTCACAAAGGATAAAATAAAAAGGTTGAGAAAGACACGGGGCTAAGAAGCAGAATGATAGAGAGAAATAGAGGCAGGAAAAAACCCCAAGATTATTCAACGCGCAATATGGCTGCTGTGTCTGATGGGACGCAGGGCGTGGCAGCAGGCCAGGCCCTTTCAGCAGCCCCTGCTGCACACGGCCAGAGGTTGTGTGCTGCAGGGGTTGGCTGATAGAAGTGGGTTGGGCACAGGGTCTGGCCGATGGCTGTGTGCACCGGCTATTGGCTGATGGCTAGGATTTGGCCACCAGCTGATGCTAGGAGCGGACCACCTTCCAACCCGGGCCACGCACAGCCAATAGTTGGGCAAAGTGGGTGTTGACTGCCAGTAGGGCAGAGAGTCTGGCCCACTTGAAATATTTCCTCTGTCCATGTTGCAAACATTTGTGTGTTTGTTATTCAATGTAGCTTGACACAGAAAGAACTTGACCTTCAATGTTTAAAAATGCATGTGTCAAGGGCGAAAGGCCTAAGAGGCATAAAGATGACTGAATCCCAAAGATAACTGCTCAGCACTGCTGTAAACAAACTCAGCCATGCCTACGTAATCCACCCATTTCTTGTTGATCATGATTGTAGCATTGTAAATATTGTTCTCGTATTTATTACCTCCTTGTTTGCCAATCGGTTTGAGGACCGTAGGCCATGGTTAGCCCAAGATGAATATGCATTAGCCAAGAACATTTTGGCCAGAATTTGGAGGTAAGTAGGAATTATTTGAACACATGTTGTGAGGTGCTATCTATGAGGTTTACTTAGAAGGACTGGAGGTGCAGCCCACACACACCTGAGTAACAGATGTAAGGGGTCCACTCAGAGGTGGTAGGGCACAACCCAAAAAACTCAAAGGCACTCAGTAAATGATCTCTGGGATTCATCCAGACCCAGAAGCAGTGGAGGTGCAGCCCACTGACACCTCCGTTATAGGTTAAGGGGTGCATTCATAGGTGGTGGGGTGGTACCCTAAACATTCACAGACATCTTAGCGAGGATCTATTGTTGCCCCTCAGCAGCACACTGATCCACAAATTCAAAGGACCACAGTGGAGGTTCTAAGACATACCATCCAAGTTGCTGGAGCCCTACACAGGGATTACCGCATGGGCCTCAGGATAGGGTCCAGGGGGTCGATGCGAAAGTGCTAGAGGTGCACCCCTTCTGCCAAGAATTACTTTACATATGCTGTGCTAATATTTTGCCACAGGTGCTGTCCATACACCGTGAGTGACTTGTATGGTAACATTTACATCTAGAAGGTCACAGTCAGCATTTTGTCATGGTTGCCACCTCCTTGCCCCTTCATCCCCGCTCTCGCCATATGACATGGTTGTCCTTCCTTATATCAAGGATTACCTCTGATATGCCAAAGACTTTATTTGCCACAGATGCCCCTGTAAACCAAGAATTACCTCCGGCATGCCAGGGTCAATGGAAGAGTAGCAAACACACACACACACACACACACTCACATACTTACACACTGTCTCCCTTACATGCTTGCACCCAGTCTCACACTGACTCTCACACACTGCTTCACTCATATGCTCAGTGTCTCACTCGCTGTCTCACATACATGCTCACATGTTCACACACTGTCTCACTCATATGATCACACACTGCCTTACAAAGACATGCCCTCACATTCAAACACTGCCTCACTCACATGAAGACCCACTTACCTGCTAACTCTCATACTCATTCGGCCTTTCATTCACACTGTCCCACTCACAGACTGTCTCATTCACACATTCTTACTGACATATTCACATAGTCTCACTCATATGCTCACTCATGGTCTCACTCAATCTCACACTACCTCATTCACACACTGTCTCACTCACATGCTGTATCACTCACATGCTCACTTACTGTCTAACTCACATGCTCATAGTGCCTCACTCACTCTCTCACTCACATGCTCAAACACTTTCACTCATGCTGATCCACTCAAACTCTCTAACTCATATCATCACGTAGTGACTCGCTCACATGCTGTCTCGATCACATACTGACTCTCACTCACATGCCCACACACTGCCTTACACACACTGCCTCACTTGGTGTGTCTCACTCACATTCTCAAACACTGTTTCACTCATGCTGTCCCACTCAAACACTTTCACTCACATAATCACATGTGCCTCCCTCACATGCTCAGTCTGAATTGCATACTGACTATCTTATTCACATGCTCACACACTGTCTCAGTCACATTTACATACTCACATGCTGCCTCACTCACATGCACACTCACTGTCTTACTGTCTCATTCATATGCTCAAACTGTTTCACTCATGCTCTCCCACTCAAACACTCTCACCCACATAATCACATAGTGCCTAACTTACATGCTCAGTCTCAATCACATACTGACTGTCTCACACACACTGCGCCACTCACACCCTGCCTCAATGAGTGTCTCACTCACAAGCTCAGTCTGACTCATACTCACTGTCACACTCACAAGCTCACACAGTGCCTGATTCCCACACTGTCTCACACAGTGCCTCACTCACATACTCACACACGTGTCACTCCCACCAAGACTCACATGTTCACTCACATGCTAACTCGCACACACAGTTTCACTTTACAGTCTCACTGCCTTACTCAGATAGCCACACACTGATTTACTCACTTGCACTCTTTCACTCTCTCTCTGATTTTCATATTCACTCACCCAGTCTCGCTCTCTAACTCATTCACATTCACTCACAATTTCAAGTACATATACACGCACAGTCTCTCAGCCCCATGCACACACACACATTTTAGAGCATTTTTTTTTACTTACACCATAGCTGCTTCTGCTGGTCTGCTTGGCTCTTCAACTGCCGATGCTACATTTGGAATTCCTGCTTTCAGCACTCAAGCATGAAGCTGACTGCTCAAGCCTGAGCAGTGCATCACCATGGACCAGATATGCATTGCACAGGCTTCAGCTTTCAGCCTCTTGCTTTTTTCTTAAGTCAGTGATGAGCTAGTAAAAGGTAGGGTGACAGGCTCATTGGCATGTAGACCCAGGGCACTGCAGGGTTGAAACCAAAAGCCCTCTGGGCTACCTTTTAGCAGTGACTCTGCAGTGTGTCACACATGAGGAGACACCTGGATGCAGTGGTGTAGCCAGCCCTTTGGTCCGTACGGTGGGCGCATTGAAGAGCGACAGGGGTGCTGGCGAGATTCCGCTGATTGCTGCCTCGCGATGGCCGCAATGTAGAGCACGTGGGGGTGGTGGTGATTACCGCCTTGAGATGGTAGGTAAGAGCGGGAGGAGGCCGCCATACCCAAAACTCGTGCAGCCCGGGCCCCCCTTGCTACGTCACTGCCTGGATGTGGCAGATCACTGATGCCAATGCGGGGACTTAACTAGGATTGGGCTATCTATCTGATGGTTGGTGCCTTTATGTGCCTGTATTGCACAGGTGTCACTGCCTGAGTCAAAATGCTTGACCCTTGCAGGAGATCGGCTTTTTTCGTACTATACCAGCACTGAAAAATAATTTTATTATTCACTGTTAGTATAGTAAAAAAAAAGTCAGAAACAAGGGAGGGCAAGCCACCACTGGTTAACGACACAACACAGTAACATTCAACTTTAGCTTATAGAACAGACAAATACCATATACATACAATGCCGGCTTTTGGGCGTTGTGCTGTCACACCAGGCACCAAGGCCACAATGGTACCCTCTGCATAACAGGCTGAACTGAGATTAGAGTATCCTCTAGAGATCTTTGTGTGCATGGCATTTTTCAGAGGATATTACAAGGGCATGATTACTAGGGTGGTTGATGCACTTCAGGCAAAGATATGTGACTTCTCTAGTCCCAGTTTTGACTCATGATATAGTAGCACAGAGGCTAAATTTTCCTACTGCACAATGTGTGGCATGCAGATAACCGATCAGTATTATATATTGTTAGCTCCATGGGTTATTGTTTTTATCAGATCCTTTCATTACAAGGAGTTCATAAGCACTTGGAGTTCATAAGGAACAATCAGTCTAATATAGCACATTGAGCTAAGAACTGGCATCAAAGTGCTGCTGCAAATTGAAAGGCATAGGTTTAGAACCTTATTGTTTTTCCCCCTAAATCTTTCGTTATTCTAAGGTTGCTGAGAATGATTCCTTCGGGTAGCAATGCTATTTTATTAGTATGACACTCCAGTCATTGTTTTACGTTTATGGAGGAGATTTAGTAACACTTGCATCTGGTTTACATCACAAAAGTGATGCAAACCTGGTGCAAAGTGTTGTTTTGGGGCTTTGTTTCCTAGCGGCGGCCGGCACAGGTAAGCGCGGTGAGGCGGGGAAGGGAACGGCAGGGGGGATAGCCAACGGATGACGGAATAGGTGTTATTCATTAATTTAATTATACCTATTCTGTCGTCTGTCGACTTCCCTCCGCTCCCACCCCGCTTCGTCCCTCGGCCCTACCATGTTTACCTGTGCCGGCCGTCGCTGTTTTTCCCAGTGCAAAACCTGAATTGTGTTTGACATTAGCCCTAAAGTAAGACAAATTACACTGTGCACTACTTTACGTCAAGGGAGAGTACCATGGATGGTACATAAATGTTCCCATGCACTCACCCATGGAATTTGATGCTAATCCCTATCTACTAACTTTGGGAGAAAGAGATTGGCATATAAAATTACATCGAGGCAAGCGTAAATTAAAGAAACGATTTATTCTTTCCAAGCCTTTTCACCATTGCATTTGCAGACATGCTAATGTTTTGGAAGCAAAAAGTTGGAGATTTTTTAAAAATAATATGGGGGAATGTATTTCTCTCATTGACTTTTATTGTGGCCTGCTCAGGTCTATTGGCGTGCCTGGAACTTGCAAGTGTGCTGCTGCAGGATCGGATATCAGAAATTAAAATATATGTTTTTTCTAAACCTGCCAGGAGCGCAAAGAAATCACTATGGCAGGCAGAGAAAGCTGTGGCAAAAATGTTGAGCGCTTGCAAGCAGAAGCAGGTGTGAGTGCTTAATCAGAGTCACACTAGACCAGGCCCTGAAATCTGAAGCTCACAGAAGAATCGGGTTTTTGCAATCAGGAATCAGTAGATGGGAGACTAGCTCGAAATTGGAAGTCTCCCGCCTGAATCGGGAGGTTTGGCATGTATGCATGTGTGCTGCAGCGGCGGCTGGTGGAATTTGAAACTGGTGAGACGTAAGCAGAACGAATCAACGTACGCAAACTCAGCGAGCGAGCGCAGCGAGTGAGCTCGTTGGCAATAAGTGGGGTTTGGGGGGGGTTCTCCCCTGTGAAGAATTTTTTTTTTTAATTGGCATCTTTTTGATGCGATTTTCAGCACTATTTCTGTGATAATGGACTAAAAATTCAGTTCTTCTAGGCATTCATAAAATAAAACTCATACATTATTTCAGAGAATTTCTGGGTTACCAAGCAAGTCTGACTTCTGAAGAGGGCTAGGGTACTAAGCAAGACTGCTTTGGCTCTACCCTTTCCAATAGATAACACTAGTTAGCGATGTGAACAAGTTCAATGGACAAACCTGGGGTCTAGGGAGAGTCCCTCTCCTGAGAAAGAAATTTTAAAAAGATTGGCAAATGGTGCATTATAAAGCAAATGAATGCAGCGATAAAGGCAGGCTTATTAAGCAGTGGGAACATATAGTCTTGAAATATTAAACAGATTAAAAACTGCCCCGTATCTTGCATTAATTTGTTCGACAGTTACTGTAATATGTATATTGTTCTGCATGACAACTTTAGCCCTTTAAAATGTATGCTTTCCCAGTGTCTTGCACTGCATGCAGCATTAACTTTGGAAAAATATGCTCTAACCAGACTTCGGGACGCACCCACAGCTGCTGGCTGTAACCGGTCATATAGAAATATGTGCAGACAGGTCTTTAAGTGACATGAAAAAAGTGGGTGCTCCCTATAAAGAAACATGCCATATACATTTCTGTGATTGCCATCAGACCAGTATTTTGGTTTCTCTCTGAGATGTAATTTTATCCAGATAAATGGCACAGCAACTGACATACGCCTAAAGCCTGTCAGTATGATTGGCTTTGTCACTAGGTGTTAGCTGTTTAAGATAAATGAGTAACAACAATGATTTCTTATAAATAATTAACATTGAAAATGTTTAAATTCTGAAATAGTGAGTCTATAAATTAAATAGCATTGAGGCCTGTGGAAGGAGTTTTGGCCTTTAATTATGTGTGCTTTATGTTAGATATGTATCCTTTTTTTCTCTGCATATCTTGTCCATCTGCACATCTTCAACCCCCTCTCTTTCCTCTTCAGCATCCTCTTTTCACTCTTCCCCGAATGCCCTTCCACACATCTCTATCACTTCACCGCCCCCCACAACATTCACCGCACTCCCTCAAATATAAGCACTTTAATTTCTCTTACTTTTGCCTTGCAAAAATGTTGACATCAGTGTACCCCCTTCACGCACATTTCCACAGTATGTCAGTTGCAAATGAAATACACAAATATTGTTCTGTGTGCTCTGCAGAGAGGCCAACCCACTGACAGGCACTTTGTTTGGCTTTAACCTTAGCGCCTGCGTGCTCAAAGCCCCTCATAAACACCTGGTATGGCTCAAGCCTCAAAGTATGCACTGAAAAAATACAGATAAACAACATTATAAAATAGCTAACTCATGGGGAATGCAAGATCAAGTAAACATGTAAAAAAAGAGAGGAACTAAATCGCTGAAATGCATTCCCTCGACGTTTTTAACATTCATTGTTCGCAAGTCAATCCGTGTTTTTGGCATCAGTGTTAACTTAGGGGCATGTACACAGGGCCAGTGTTAATGCCATACATCTGAGGACTGGCCACTCTAAGCATATGTTACACAGTAAGCACATATCTCTCACTTTGGGCCTGACTCTGATATTTGTATCCATTTCACAAGGGAGCAAATGCCACAGCTCCACTGCTAGCAATGTGCAGAGCAATGTGCAGCGAGGGCCTGGGGTGTCAGTGGAGAGGTAAGCATGATGAGGGGTCTCAGCACAATATACAGAACACAGCATTAGCTTGCAAACACTTAGCAAAGAGGCACAGTAAAACGGTGTTACAACTTAGCACAATAAATAGTCATGGGCCGATTAATGGATTTCAGTGGATTCCCGCCCCGGGCAGGTAATTACTTCCCCGTTTCCATTACTAATGCAACAGCCACCTGGACAACGGCTAGAACAAAACATAGTGTGTAGTGTGTGGCAAAATGAGCATCACAGTAAGGGGTAGCGAGAAAACAAAATCTCTGTATGCCCCAGAACTAAGCAGAGTCAGACCTTGTCAAAATTAATGTATTCAAACATGTTCTTATAAAATATTCAAACAATAATCACATAAAATGAGCATGCGATGATGCGAAGCGCTAGTATCCGCCATGGTCAAGCCAGTTGGCAAACAGCATATGCACCCTTGGCGACAGGCTTGTACTTGGAAACTAATCAATAAGTATCAATTGCCTCGGACTAAACTAGTCCAGTACAATGACAAAGGATGAACCGGTCTCAGGAGTGATTTAATATCACTGGGGCAAAGAAGATAACACTGGCTCGGTGTATATATGGTGAAGCTAAAAATGCCAGTCAAAGGAATGTGTCAATTTTATCATAGCACTGCGAGACACGAAAGGCACTTGACATACCCTATAAATAGAAAGTAAATGCCAACTTTTGCAAGGTTTCCCTTCCTCCCCAGACCGTTGCACCCCAAGACACAGGATTGACCAGTGGATGTGCTGCCAGTGGTACTTCTCGCTCCACACCCCGGACATGGTGCGCACGTCGCAGGTCCCCTTCTCGGCCTCCGTACTGGCTCCAGGCCCTGGTGTGAGTGCCGCTCCGATGAACTGAAGTATGACAGGACACCGCTTCTCCCAGTCCCACTTACGTGTGAACATGCCAGAAACCTGAGAGCCGAGCCGAGCCCACCGTCCGCATCCACACGAATTTCAGGGCGCATGTGACATTTCAAAAGCAAAACCATGCAGTGTAACACGTGACGATGATACAGGCAATTATTCAGGACTCAGAGAGGCACCGCTCCTACACCCCGCCTCCTCTTGGGATGACCAATCCACTACCACTTTGTCTCCCTCGGCCACAGCCTGGCCCACACCTTCCCATTGAAATTAATGGAGTTTTGTTAACTCCTTCCCGGGCCACTGTAATGTGCACCCGAAGGCCTCCTTGTAGATGCAATGTAATTCACGGCCACTCCCTCCATGATGACATCACTCTTCTTGTGTGTGCTTTGAGGGCGAGCAATAGTCCTCTCCCCAGCCAGCCCATGCGCAGGAGGTCCCTGACCTCACCCCTTCCTAAAAAAAACGGAATTTGTATTCAACACAAAGCAGTGAGCACTTCATTTGAATCAAATGAAGTGCTCACTGCTGCATGTTGAATACAAAGTCCGTTTTTTTTTTTTAGGAAGGGAGCTGCTGCTTTGTGTACACAGTCTCTCTTATCTCCTCCCCATCCTAGTCCTGAAGCAGGTGGGGCAACGTCCCTTTCGCCCCTTAACACCAGCTGCCACTGGTGTGCTGCACCATACAGTGCACATACAAAGTGGTAAAGTGTTAAATGTTGTCAAAGCAAAAACCTAAGCTTTACATCACGTTAACATCTTTGCACTACGGTGCAAGAGTGCGTGCTTTGGTGCAAGGCAGCCTAAGGTACGCCAGCACTAGAGGAGAGAGCGACAGCACCATGTCTTAGTTCCTATAGTGCTGTTGTGTTCTCTCCTTTTCACATAACGCAGCACTGCGCAGAATTTTGGTTTCTGCTCATCATAAAAACATAGGGCGTCATTTACAAAAAAATGACGCAGCGCGGCGGCGCAGGACATTTTGCTGCACTAAGCTGCGTCATTTTCAAGGCACAGGGATGCGTCGTATTAACAACAATTCAACACATTTGTGTGCTTTCCCCTGCAGTGGCACACAATTGGCTGCCATGTGCCAGGACAGGCACCCTTGCGTTATTTTGCAAGGGTGCCTGTGTTGCGAGGATGATTGTTTTTGTGCAGGAAGAAACACCTTCCTGCACAAAAACAATCATTGATGGCATTTTCCTCTTTCTATGCGTGCTGCCCAATCCAGCGGGCATAGAAAGAGGGAAAAACGAGGAGAGATAAAATTATTTCTCCTAGTGAGGCGTAGGATTATGACACATTCCCAGCTTTACAAAACGTTATAAATCTGGGAATGTGTCAGGTTCCATGGATGTTGCATGGGAACACCCACAGCAAGACTCATGGAACGCCCCTTTAACGCACAGTAATGTGTGAAAAGAGCCCTTATTTACAAGACCATGAAAAGTCACGCAGGGTAGCTTTACGAGGCCTTGTAAACATGGGCAGGCACACAGGACCGCTGGTGCGTCAAACAAAAAGGGGCACACTGGTGGTGCAAGGCCTTGTAAATGGGGGGACTTATTTACAAGCCCCTTGCGCCGCCAGTGCTTCACTTTTAATACGTGGAAAAAGTGATGTACTGGCGGTCCAAGGGGCTTGTAAATAAGCCCCGAGGCCCATAGTTTAGTTAGCACAGATTGTCGCACCAGGCACCACCAACGCTAATGCCGGCCCTGCATACGTACATATTGACGCTACCCTATTACTGCATTTTGGGGAGTTGACATCCACCCCTCCCTGCTGGAATCTCAAATTCTTGTCAGCTTCTAAAACTGAATGGGGTTGAATTGGAAGAGCCCCCGTGTTGGACACTAATTGAAAAGCTTTGCTTTTGTTTCGTTTTTTTCTGCCAAGGTGCCGAACACTTGTCTGCTGCTTTTCACAACACTTTGTCTTCAATTCATGTTTTTTCTCTAACCGTACACACATCATGTCAGTTACTGAATGCAAAGCTCGTCTGCTGACTGTGCTGCGGCCTTTAAACAGTTTATTTTCCGCGAACGGCGCCCGCTTCCCACGTACACGCCGCGGGATCTGAGCTCTTAACAGAATGCATCAATTGTGAATCAAGGTTGCCTGTCCCCCGCCCGCCGCACACCCCAGCCTTGGCAGGGGGAGGCTCCAGAAAGACAGCAGCCGCAGTGTTTGCAGCGGTTTGCTTTGAAGCCCTACCCAGACGTATTTTCTTTAGATTCAACCGGGACGTCGACAGCCGGCTGTGTTTTAATGGCTTCCAACCGGCTCAAGGTAACCAGACGCGTCAGCCCCACTGTGTTTAGCCGAAAGTCTGAACTGAAAGTTGCGCGTGCGCACTGCGAAAAATTGTCACAATCGCATTGGCAAGAATTGTGGATTTTAAGATTTACATTTCTATTTTTTTCATACTGCACACAATACAACTGGCGTTTAATGCTGCACCCAACTTGCTGGGGCGAGGCTACCTTTTGTGCAGCAGGTGCAGTGGCACCTGGGCCCTAGACGTAATTTCTTCCTGCACCCTAATTATGGGGTTTGGTGAGCTATTCTCCTTGCTGGCCATAGGACCCAGCGCATCCTTGCTATGCCACCATCAGCTTGGCAGATAAAGGGGGACAGTTTGTCTTCCTGGGAAGCCGGGTTTACAACTCAGGCATCAACCAGTGGAAACGTCGCGTGACGTATTCTTTAGCTGCAAGGGCCGCCAGAATCTGAAGAAGGACGCCTCGAGGTCTTCAAAGTGTGTGTATTATACATTTTGTAAACGTGCATGTGTTCTTCGACTACACTACACAGAATCTATTTTTCTCGGGGACACTTACACTTTTCTGTCAGCCTTTTCTGAAGAATTAAGAAAGCTCATGAGAAGACATGTGACACTGATAGGCTATTCCGCAAGCAGGCGTGCACTGTACCACTGTGACGTCACACGTTATTTGTACAGAGCGCGTACCCTCTTCGCCATGTTGCTTGCCAGTCTCCCTTAGCAGACTATTGTCTGCTACCGTTTGTGAGTTCTGTGAATGGCTATCCCTCGTTAGGAGGTGGGCCGTGCTACCGTTGACCAAGCCCATAGTGTAATGTACTAAGTGCCTGGCTAGCAGTAGCTCCTCCCCAATGACTCTCATGAAACGTTCTGTAGGTTATAGGAACTTTTATTGCACTATTATCTGCCTTACTGAGAGAGCGCCGGGCAACACGCTCCGATCGCCGTCTCTGACTCGCGCGCTCTGTCGCGCATGCGCAGTAGCGTCCAAACGGCCGCTACGCACATCTCCGTCTTCACGTAGTGCGCGCGTCAACTAGACCGCGACACTACATATCTCCCCCTTTTCATACCACACAACACATTGTCCCAGACCAGGTGGTCAGTCCATTACAAAGTCTCTGAACTTGGATGGCTTCACCACTGCTCTTCCCCCCGGGTGTGTCTTACCGGAGTGGAATGTCCTTCTCGGCTTCCTTCTGCGACCGGGCCTCCGTCGGTACCTTCCGGAGTGCCCTGGCCCTCTCTCTCTTTTACCTCGCCATCTTCTCGAGTGGTTTCCACCAAGGATCCTCCCCCTGGATTGTCTCTCTCTCTCTCTCTTGCTCTCCGCTCATGTTCTCTCCGTGGCCTCCTTTGGATGAGTCTGTGTCTCTCACCGGCCCTTCCGTCGGGGTTTCCCCTTCCGTGTGCTCTCGGGGCCACTGTAAGATCTTATTGCATTTGGCCATGCGCTCATGTGACCACACATTTCCGTCGCTGAGCAACGCCGCCCGGTCATACACTTCTTCTACTCTGAGGGGTGGGGAGTACTTGCTTTCTCCCTTTCGCTTTAGGACTGCTAGCTTCACTCTGACCCACTCCCCTTTTTCCAACGCCGTCTCTTTTGTTCTCTTGTGGCGGTTGTAGTGTTCTGTATAGATGCGTTGTGCCTTCTGTAGGTTGTGTTGCACCACTGCTGGAGACCATTTGCTGGTGATGGTCTTCTCCTGCCACGCCACGTTGTCTCTGGTGAAGGGTTGCCTTCCACGTAAGATCTGGAAGGGACTGTATCCCGTACCGGTGGGGGTGATACGGTACGCCCATATCGTGCTTTGCACTTCTTTCTCCCAGTCTTTGCCTCTCGTGATGGCCGCCTGTATGGAGCCCATCAGCACCCTGTTGAACCTCTCTACTTGTCCATTGCTGGACGGGTGGTATATCGAGGTGTGTCTGAGTATTATGCCATTCCTGCTCGCGAACGTGACCCACTTGTCGGAGATGAACTGGGGGCCATTGTCGCTGATAATGCCCCTGGGTATGCCTTCCCGGAGGAACACCGCCTTGAGGAAGCGTAGTATCTCGTCCGTGTCCATGATCTCGTTGATGTGTACTTCTGGCCATTTCGAGTACTTATCAACTAGTACACATAGGTATTTGGGGATCCCCTGGTCGTCCAGTATTGGCCCCAGTATGTCCACTGCCACCTCTTCCCATGGGTTGCTGGGGTTCGTGAATTTCCCTAAGGGTGGTCTCATAGGTTTAAGTGTCTTGTCCGCCCCCAGGCACTGCACGCAGTCTCTCACGTGTCTCTCCACATGCGTGTCCATCCCTGGCCACCAGTATGTTTGTTTTGTCCTGGCCTTTGTCTTCACGATTCCCAGGTGGCCTTCGTGCAGTATGGTTAGCAGGGTCGGTACGATGTTCTCCGGTGGTACCACCCTGTCACCTCTGTAGACGAACACTCCGTCGTTCCCCACCGACAGCTCTTCTCTGACCTCGTAGAACTGCCGGATTTTTGGTCTTTGTCTTCTCCTTTCTGGCCATCCTCGTATGATATACGCCTTGATGTCATCCATATCTCCATCCGCCTCATACGCGTTTTTCCATTCCTGCCTGCTGATGGCTTTTTCCGGGTCGTCCGTCAGGGCCACCATCTCATCGTCGTCCTCCCTGTCATTGGAGGCACTGTCCATCGCGGATGCCCTGCTGAGGTAGTCCGCTATCTTGTTTCTGGAGCCCGGGATATACTCCACGTCGTACCTGTACTCCAGGAGTTTCAATGTCATTTTCGCAATCCGGGGTGTGGCGCCGGCATGGCCGTCCGATGTCAACACCTTCACGAGAGGTTTGTGGTCTGTCTTCACTTGGAATCTGGTGCCCCACAGGAACTGACGGTACTTCGCCATAGCCCACACTACCGCCAGCATCTCTTTCTCGATCACACTGAACTTTTGTTCCGACGCCGTCAGCGTCCTGGACGCGAAGCTGATCGTCTCCGTTCCGCCTTCCGGTCTTTCCTGCATGAGCACCGCTCCAAGCCCCTTTTCACTCGTGTCTGTCATCAATATTGACCGCCCCTGGGGATCGAATCCTTGTAACGGGATCGCTCCGCCGATTTCCCGCTTCACTGTGTCGAACTCCTCCTGCGTCTCCTCGGTCCAGATGAACGTCGTCTTGTCTCTCGTGAGTTGCCTCATGTGGTGGGTTTTCGTGGCAAAGTGGTGGACGGACTTGCTATAGTACTCCGCCATCCCTAGAGATGACCGTACTTCTTCCTTGGAGGTGGGCGGTGGTGCTTCGCAGATGGCCTTCACGTTCCCTTTCTTCGGCGTTATTCCTTGCGCACCTATCTCGTGCCCCAGGTAGGTGACTGACGTCATCCCGAAGTGACATTTCTCCCACTCTGCCGTTAGGCCTTTCTCTTCCAGGATCTTCAATACTGCCGATAGCTTCCTGTCATGGTCCTCCAGCTCTGTCCCCATCACGAGGATGTCGTCCTGGAAGTATTGCACTCCCTCAATGTCCTTGAACAGGCGGGCCATTAGCTTCTGGAACACCGCCGCTGCCGAGGCGAGACCAAAGGGCATGCGGCAGAATTGCTAGCAGCCGAACGGCGTGATGAACGACGTCAGTTTTTTGCTTGTCGGATGTAGCGCTACCTGGTGGTACGCCGATTGCAAGTCAATAGTGGAGAACCATTTCACTCCTTTCGTGCGGGCCAACATTTCCTCTATGCGTGGCAAGGCGAACCTTTCGACCACTATGCACTTGTTCAACTCCCTGAGGTCCACGCAGAGGCGCACCTTGCCTGACGGTTTCATGGCCACCACCAGAGGCGCCAACCACTCCGCACTGTCGATGGGCTCAATGATCCCCCCTTCTTCCAGTCGGAGGAGTTCCTGTTGCACCGCCTCCCTCACCGCAATCGGGATGTTCCGTACTTTGTGCGCTACCGGCCGGGCGTTTTCTTTAAGGACGATTTTGTGGGAGAACTTCTCTAGTTTCCCGATCTTCCCGCCGAAAACCTTCGGGTGCCCGCTCCGCCATTTTTCTGCCGTCGACTCCTCTCCGTCCAGAGTCACCATCACTTGGGTGTCCCCTCCTGGGTTCAGCTGTACGCCCAACTCTCCTTGGTCCATCCAGCCCAGGACTGACGGTCCCTTCTCCGCGACGTACAGCTTGCAGAGCGCACTCCGCTCCTTGAACTGGAACTTCAGTGTCTTGAACCCTACCATCGGGATAGGATCCCCTGTGTAGGTGACGGGTCGAATGTCGGGGGGTTCTAGTTGCGCGCCCCACATGGGTCTGAACCTCTCATTCCATACTGAACGTTGGACGATCGTGTATGGAGATCCTGAATCCGCCACGATGGTGATGTGTATTCCTCCAATAATCATGTCGCACTGGGGTTTGCGCGTTCTTCTCCCCTCTATGCCCAGTACCTGGTCTTCTATACACAGGACTTCTTCGTCTTCTTCATGGTCTTCTGCTTCTCCCCCCTCGTCCTGTGCCACGAACTTCACCGCCTGCTGTCTCCCTTTCCTTCGGCATACTTTTTCGTAGTGACCTACCAGGCCGCAGAACGCACACTTGGCTCTGAATGCGGGGCACCGTTTGTCGTGCGCCGCATGGCTCGAGCTCCCGCACCTGTAGCATCTCATGGCCTCGCCTTTTTCTTGTTTCCATGTCTGTCCGGGTCTTGTTTTCCCTTTGGTCGCTCCTCTGTACTCCCCCGTCGTTGGTTTCCCACGTGTCTGATGGTCCGCGTCGTCCACCTTGTTGACCGTGAGTCTGGGGGCCGGTTCTCTCTTGGCCGCGTCCGCACATCGTTTTGTTAGTTCCGCTCTTTTCACTATGGCGATCACCTCGTTCAGCGTCGCATCTCCATTCGCCCATAGTTTGTCCTGTACTGACTTGCTTGTCGTGTGCATGACGATCTGGTCCTTGATGAATTCATCCTGCAGTCCGCCATATTTGCACGTCATCGCCAGCTTCCGCAACGCCGCTACGTAGTCATCTACGGATTCCCCCGCTTCTTGCTTTCTCTGCTGGAAGTTATAGCGGTCGATGGAGGTGCACACCGCTGGCCGATAGTGGTTGTCTAAGTCTTCTATGGCGTGGGTGAACACGTCTGTGTCCCCTACCTGCCTGGTGGTCGGTGTGAGGTTTTGAAACACCCGAATTCCTTCAGGTCCCAGGTTGTGTAGGAGTATCCTCTTCCTACTGGCACTAGAGAACGCCTCCTCGTTCTCATCTTCTAGCGCTTCCAGGTAGTTTTTGAAGTACTCCCTCCAGTCTTCCCACTTCATTATGGGTTCTCCCGGGCGTGGTAGGAACGGAATCGGCGTCGTCAGGGTCGATGACTGTGCACTCATTTTGGCTTCCATCCGCTTCCTTGGGCTACCTGGTGCGTCTGTCCCCGCTCCCCTGCTTCGGGTACCTGGGACTGCGTTCGAGCTGGCTGCTCCGTCGTCCCCCGACTCCGCCAGGGTCTCCTCTGTGGTTCCGCTGTCCGCCTGCGATATCCTCTACCTCGTGGCTGGCTCCTTCACTGCCCACGTGCCACTGCCCGGCGTTTATCTGCCTCTGCCACGCTCTCCCAGTGTGTAGGCGTCTGTCCTCGACCCCTCCGGTCTTCTTACCGCGTGGGGTGGTGTCCCTCCTGGTGGACCTCTTCTCTGATGCAGGTTGGGGGGCACTTTCCTCCTGTTGCACGTGGGGTTCTCAGGATCCCAGTCTCGTCGCCACTGTAATGTACTAAGTGCCTGGCTAGCAGTAGCTCCTCCCCAATGACTCTCATGAAACGTTCTGTAGGTTATAGGAACTTTTATTGCACTATTATCTGCCTTACTGAGAGAGCGCCGGGCAACACGCTCCGATCGCCGTCTCTGACTCGCGCGCTCTGTTGCGCATGCGCAGTAGCGTCCAAACGGCCGCTACGCACATCTCCGTCTTCACGTAGTGCGCGCGTCAACTAGACCGCGACACTACACATAGGTGTTTGATCAACGAGTCTTATGTTTTAATTACCACGAGTTTATTCGAGTCTCCCTGCCCCAGTGTGCGTCAGGTTGTGCTTTGCCCCAGTGCATGTATGAGTGTCTCACTGCCACGGTACACCTGGCTGCTGGCTCCTTATCTTAGTGTCTGGGTCTGTCTCTCCCTATTTTTAGGGTTTCAGGTGCAGTTGGGTCACTCGGTGCAGGGGTACACATGGCTGTTATCACGCAGGGGACATTCCTGCCCCATCGGTGCATAGAATGTCACAGTATGAGTAAATGTCTTGTCCCAATGCCAGGGTATTCCCTTTGCCAGAGTCAGTGCATCCTTTGTCTATTTCAATGCCTCCCAGTTCTAAAATCCATGTGCTCTGTTCCAATGTAGATGTATTCTGTACACAATTTATCCCAGTGTCAGAATCTTCCTTCTTCCAGTGTCAATAGATTCCCTACCTTGTATCAGGGTAGCGTCAGTTGCAGTGTTGGTGTATGCCTGACGCACAGCCAGTCTATCTCTTGAACCTGCGTTTGCTGTGCTAAATTTGTAAAATAATAAGTGCCGGGGCCCTGACCAGGAGGCCACTGCAGCTTGCACCACCCTCTGCCGCTGTCATCGCTGGCAATGACGGTACCAAAACTACTTCTACTAACCATGTCTCTCGCCTGCAAGGGTGGCAGTTCAGATTATTCCAGGTCCCAAAAGCTAAAGGAATGTCTGGCGAGACCGGTATTCATATTTTTTAATGTATATTGTACTCCTAAACAACCGCTGTTCTGCTCATCTCTAAATTAGATGAGCAGCGCCACCATGTGGCAGACTGTCATCAGTGTGGTGATGACAATTAAGTGCCATTGCCGAGCACCATAAATCAATTAAGTGCTGAGCACGGAAACCACCTGCTCAAATTAAGCACTATGCCTCTGTATATTCCCAGTCCAAGTGTCAATGTGTTTTCTGTCCCAATGCAGGCGTATAGTCCTGTTTTTTGTCTGTGAATTCCCTGACCTTGTTTCAATGTCTCCTTTCACAGTGTGAGCACCTCCTCAGCCTCAATGCAATTGTCTCACTGTTCCCAAAAAAGTAATCACCAAGCTTTCTCTAGAACCCTTACTGGAAAAAATTCACATTGAACATAGAATGTTAAATGGTACTTAAGTTACCCACCAGTCGCACACCACAAATACTACACCCTAATGCAGATTTTCCACAGTTTTAATGTATAGAAAATTATGATTTTATTAAAGGCACGGAGGCAACTCAGCCTATTCAAGCTGGATTTAAGCCAGGCACTAGGAGACACATTGTTGCTTTGATAGATGAGTGTTGCATTGGCTCCTAGATGATAACGCCTGCACTATCTTCTTGTTAAATCTATTGGTAGCGTTTGACTCCATTGATCTGTTGTGTCAACTGGTAGAAAAGCTACAACCCCATGTGTTATATAGCATGACAACATACCTCTAAACCTTCTGAGACACCATGGAGGGTGCAGTGCAATGGTTTTGTTGTGTGAGCCCTTTGAAATCAATTGTGCTTTTTTTGGGGGGGGACAATGAGGCGCTTTTCCAGGCAGATGACCCAGTCAAAGTCTAGGTGAGGTATTTCACCTGTTTGAAGGATGAAGACAAGTCCAAGGAGGGAAACACTGTTTAAAAGAGGGTGAGTTCAGAGTTATGTGACAATAATATGTCCTTTACATCAACCTAACCGCGTCATTGCAAGTATATAATTACTATTCTTAACTCCACATATACTTACCTTGGGAGATACTTATAGGTGGAGTGGAGAATCTTAATCATGTACTTGACTTATTATGTAGTGGCGGGTGATGTAGTGGATGTAATAATATTGAAGGCGAATCTTACCGACTTTGAGATTGTGACATATAGCCATAGAGAAGTAAAAGTACTGTCCGCAAAGGTACTGTCCATATATGGTATGTCATATTTTCTTCACCGTTGTTCCCAATGTGTTGCTTTAGCTCCGTTTGCTTCATCCGTACACTTGTCCATGTGTAGTGTGACTGAGGGCTCATGTTAAGCTCTGCTCTGTTTAATGCATAAATAACTCCTATGGATAAACTGATTAACAAGCAACTTAGGGGCATAGCAACAAGGGCTTTATCTCTGCTTTTTTGGCTTTAAAAGCCAAAAAAGGAGAGATAAAACTAGCGCCCTATCAACAACCGGGTGCTAACATGCAAATTTGCATGTTAGCACCCTTTTACTCTACGCTTCCCCTTGCATCTCTAATGAGATGCAAAGGGGGCGTTCCAGAGTAAAATAATAGGAGAAATGTTGCTAAGCGACATTTCTCCTATTATCAAGAATGTCGCTAACCCTGTTAGAGACAAAAAAAGCAGCGCTAACCGCGGTTAACGCTGCTTTTTTACGTCTGGTATTTTTCAGACTTAGCCATGATATCCTATGGAAGGAGGATACCATGGCTAAGTTTGCCTGTCCTTATCAACAAGGTAACGTGAGATTATCGCTGGGTTTCCAGCGATAATCTCACGTTAGCCTGTTAGCGTGAGGATTTTTATCGCTATTGAGATAAGCGTTGCTAATAGCACGCTATCTCAGCGATAAAAATTCACGCTAGCCGGCGATAATTATCCTAGCGCTAAGTGCGCTTAGAGATAATTATCGCCGGTTGTTGTTGATATGCCCCTATGTTCTTTCAGGACGACGCTCAGATTTCTGTAGAATTGATGTCTGGATCGCACCAATCGCCACCCACACTATTGTTTGCTTTACTGAAACCCATCACTGGTCCCAAACCAGTGCTTTAAATGGAAAAAAATAAGTGCAGGTACTCACCAAATTGAAATGTTTTTCTAGGGGGCGGGGTTTGGGGCGGGGCCATGGGGGCGGGTCTACTGACAATGCTAAGGGACCCAGCCAGAGACACACATTTAATTTGACTGAGATTCAATTGATTCGCAGATGTGCAGAATGATACTGAGATGCAAAACATACATTCACCTTAGCCACTCAATGCAAATTTGCTTCTAATCTAGCCTGAGAACAATTTGTTTACGCTTCCCTAAATAGGCCAAGTATCTTCACAGCAGCTAAGTCTATTCACAAAACCTAGCAAAACGTGAGGAAAGCAGATTAAATCGGAGTAATTGTCCTATTACAGGGTCGCCCCTTAGGCTGCAGTGTCTCTGCCTTCTCAGAAGAAAAAGAGTGGGTGCCCAAAATAATATTGTTGTACAGCACTAGTTTTTCACCATCTCCGTGCAAGTCACAGGGGAATTTTGGGGACCAAAGAGATGCACCAGCTTGGCCAAAATATCAAGGAAGCTTCTTGTACTGAAAAAGTTCACAAAAACGAAGTACAGAATTTATGCCAATAAAATACTAGTTTAGAAAATCCAAAGGACTTTGGTTTAAAATTCTAGGTTCTTTGCTAGATCAGGTAGCCTTGTGAGTTCAAGAGCTTTAAGGTACAGACTGCCAACTCGTGGTCTTAGAGAACTTAGGATATTCCATGGTCGGATAAAAACAATTCACAAAGTGCTCTGTATTAGGGTTTGGTCATTATTGAGGTAAAGTGGTTAGTTTCTCCTAAACTAGAGCATTAGACCTTACGATCAATTGACCAACAAATAACAAAACATTTGCTTTAGGCAACACACTTGACACACAAATAAAGCAAACCTATTGGCTGGTTCACTCACAGAGAATTATTGCTGTACTTCTGAACACAACCTCTTTATCCACAAAGCAAACTTCACTCTCTATGAGAAAGTTTTAATTTCATCCCGGAGTATTTCTTACTGAAAATGAAAAATGTTGCTTCTGGTTGTAATGCCCCTTGCACCTTTCACGTCCAATGGGCATCACAAAGGACAATGTTTCAAATGTGCCACGACTCTCGGGGGACTTGCATTTTGGGAATTTCTCGTCATAAGCTCTTTGTGGTTGATTCGATCTCGACATGCTGGGAGAGCAGGAATTCCTGTTCACAGTCACAGTGTAGTGAGCAGAAGGGGTGACAGAAATCTGCATCCTGGGCTGGGGGCCGCTCGCACATCAGTCCTGTCGATGACTTGTCTCCATCAGAGTTTAAGCACTATTCAATACATAATCAGATCAACTAGCAATTGTGCCTGCCAAAGGTTTTGCTTTTCCAAAGTGAGTGAAATTTAGCATATACAACAAGCATTTGCAATGCAATAGGTCTCGCATTTACAAGAGTTAAAGCTATTGCCATTGTAAATGACAACTGGCATTGTAAAATGTGGGACATTGTCTGGTTTAAAGTGAATGTCCAGCATAAACCACGTTGTAAATGACACCATTGGTTCAAAACATTAGCATCTTATTATACCAACGATTTCCCGCATAAGAGACCCCAATGACCCATGCATGGGCTCCATAATGCCAAAAATGTCCACAGTATGCCAAGGATGGTCAGAATTATGCCATGGATGAACACCATAATATCAAGGATGCCCACAAAATGCCAATTATGAAGCGTATTTTTGCCAGGGGTATGCCAATGATTCTTAGTGTGAGAAAGGTGGACATCATTACACCAAAGCCAGACACCATTGTGCCAAGAATGACTAGAATATAAAATGAATTGCCAGCACTATGCCACGGGTAGCATTGGAATTCCAAGGAGGCCCACAATATAGAATGATTTACCTCAATAATGTCAGGGACTGCACTGTCATAGGTTAGAATCATCATATAATGGGTGTCTACTGCATGTCAATCATACCACCCTCAGTACAGTATTTTGGGCCCAGTAATGCCTCAGGTGTGCATCAAAATGCAAAGCAGTAGATCTTATATGTGTCCAGAGATGCCACTGCTCAGGTCACTCTGGCAGCCACAGGGGGACTGCCTATGCTGTGCTAGAACACAGACACTAGCATTACCACTCCCACTCACACACAACATACTGATTGACACACCCACTCGTGCAGACAAATGCAGATACGCCAACATGCACACAGTCCCCCGGGAGCAGCAGTTCAGTGCTGTGGACCACAAGCATGCCATCAAACTACGTCTTTCAACTTTGATGATGGAGTACACAAAAATATGTCCTTGAACATGAATCGGAAACCTACATCTAGCATCGACCCAACTGTATGAATTGCCCAACTCGGCACAATGCCTGGGAGTAGCATTAATAAAAAAAGCCAGTCAATAAACAAGTTTCGATCTAAAGTAAGCATTATGATGACAACGGGGTAGTGAGCCACTCTGCACCCACAACTCAAAGGATGACCTAGCACACACCCCAAGGGCTGGGCGCAACCAAGGGGTTAAGTGAAGTGCGACTGCTTGCACGAGAGCAGTGTGTGTGCCAGACCCAGTGCAGTGCTCATTAAAACAACACATTTCTGAACTGTCGATGTATCCAGTATAAGAATGTTAAACATTGTTTCTGAACACTATTATGAATAATTACCTTACAAGCATGGAAAGGTAAACAAGCTGGTGAGGGAGCCAGAGCTGAGGCTCAGCACCACCATGTGTGCTGTGCAGACAATAATACTGGTCATGTGGCAACGCAGGTACCAATCAGGGTGCAAGATTTTATTCACAACTAATGTGAAAAAAGAGCACTGGAATGGATGCCGGATTGTACCCCGGGGGGACAGTAGAGTGCCTACAGATACAGGAGCACTCTAGTCTGGCCTTGCTTGAGTCCGGGGGCACTGTACAGTGCACACTCAATCTGAGCGACGGAACGCACAACGACACGCTAAATCACGCTGACCAATTAAAATGCACTACTGTGAGACATGAAAGCGCAGTGACAAGACTTACAGGCACCAATAAAAGGAACGCCCCTAAGTACCCTTTCCCTCGTTATGTACCTTGGTCTCCTGTCCATGATTGCGAACCGGGGTATTAACAGAGATAAGGCATGAAACATTCATAATTAGTCCGTGCACGTAAACAGGGTAGTGATACAGTGAAAGAGTTGAAACCCACTGAAAATATCATAAGCTTTAAACAGTTATGCGATATTGTAAATTCACCGTAAACAGATTTCGCCAAACATTGCCTTGGTTATGAGGTTAGACAAAATTTGTTTCTGTGGATTTTGTTTTTATGTTTGTATTCTTTCTAAATCAATTGTCCTAAGATGCAACTACAGTGATTTAATCCAGCACGTATTTTATTATGTCAAAGCAGACGTGTTCACGAAATAATCAACGAGGGTGGTACAAGGCCACTGATTATGTCTGCAGGCTCCCTTGTGTCAGGCGCCTGGTTCCAGCTGTACAAACACAGCATCAAAGCCCTGGTATGCACGTGTAAGCGTGAGTGCACGGTGGGGGGTAGGGAAGAACCCACAAACAAGGACAGTTTTCACGTCCCTGCAAATAACGCTTCGCCTTACGTGGAACAGAGATGGAACCGCCGAACAAAAGCAGGAAGACGAGAAATGAAACAGAAATCCCGTCCGTGTACGATTCTGATTAGTAACACCTCGCCGAGCTTGCAAGGCGCTGGGGACCCTGGTCAGCTCTTGCCCGAGGAATCACAAAGTATAACATTACAACAAGGGGCCGAAAATGCGTTTCTAACAATATTCCAAAATGAAACCCCTGCACGGGAAGCGTTCATCTCGACAGAAGTGACGAGGAGAACAAGCCCGGCAGAGCGTGGCGGGGGCGCGCATTCCAGGCGGGGGAGCGGACCCTTTGAAGTGCGCTGCCAAACGGATTGCATGGCGGCACGATGCGCGTGATTGTGCGCGTGCTAGCCATGCAATCCGCTTTTTGGGAGCACTTTTAAAAGCCCCTTACAATAGTCTTGCTTTGCGATCGCTTACGCGATAGCGAGGCGAGACCTAAAAAAGAAACGCGACACAGCTGACGAGTTGGTCCGTTTTCGTGAAGCACTCTGATGGAGTGCTAATCTCCCCTCCTGCTGGCATGGCAGAATACGGCAACGTTTGTTTGGAGTCCGATAAAGGGAGTCTGCGCACATTACTAAGCCTTCATTCCCACCGGATACAGCGTCACTATCACCACCTTCCTCCTTTATCGGACTCCAAACAAATGCTGCCTATTCTGCTATGCCAGCAGGAGGGGAGATTAGCACTCCATCAGAGTGCTTCAGGAAAACGGACCAACTCGTCAGCTGTGTCGCGTTTCTTTTTTGTATATGTTCAATTTCCCTGAGCTTGGCTGGATGCCCCATGAGTACCGGTACCTCTTTGTACAAGGAAAAGTTCCGGTACTCAAGGGCCAAAAATTTAGAAGTGCCGGTACTCAGTACCGGTGAGTACCAGCCCATTTCAAGCACTGTCCCAAACTACCTTACACTCAATGGCAGTAAAGCAGAAGCTTTTTACCCCCGCATATTTATATAGCGCGAACTCGACCCGAAGGTATGGGAGCGCTTTACATAAGCACCGGTTACCTTACACATTCAGGCACTGGGAGATAAAGTGATTTGCCCAGAATCACAGGATGTGGACACGACCCCGAGGCTCGAACCCTGGCTTCCAGCACCAAAGTCAGAAGTCTAGCCGACGGACCACATCCTCTCCCTTTGATTTATAGCGGTGGGACTCGGTTTTGGGACGCTGTCTTGTTGATGGATGTTATTGGCCCTCAACCCCATCGGTCAAATTGTGATGACTCCTTGAAATTCGTGTCCACGATGGACTGTATTTGCATTCGCAAGTTGAAGCAGTGTCTAAATCTTGTTTTGTCAGCTAAACATACAACATACACCAAGGTGCATCCGTTAGTCCTGCGGGCGTTGGTCCATCTATGTTCCGGACTTCAGTGCCAAATGTGTATAGCTTCCCTAATTTCTTCCAAACTAGAATATTGCAGTGTCTTGTACCGGGGACTGGTTCATTATTTGATTAAATGGCATCAGCAGCTTTAGAATGACACTCGTCTCTTGGCCGTTAGCGATGGGAACATACCTCACTTGTCCTGTCACAGCCAGCTACCCAAAATGTATTCTGTGCTCATCCTCAGATCACCTCCTTGTGTGGTGCAGTTCACCACACTTTGGAACAATTTCCCTCTTTGCTGCTGAACCAAGACATGAACCTGCTTCTTCATACGGGCTTAACACTTCCCTCTTCCCAAACAACTTTACTCGCTCCCTGTTTGTCAATGCCCTAAGCCTAAGGTCAGCGACAGAAAGCCTCTGTGGCAGGCAAGTCCACAAGAAAATGCTACAACACGGCGACTTCTTGAATTATAGGAGCCATGCGCGCTGCGCCATTTTGGAACAATTGAAATAGCAGCCCTGTTTTCTGTTCACGTAAAATTCAGACACGGGTATGTAGAGTGCTCTAAATGTTAAGGAGTCAAGTGTGTTGGGCTGCCGTTTGAAAATAAAAATGACTTTAAAAATATGGGAAACAAGCGAAGCCTTGTTCTGCGCATTACCAATTGCGGATTATAAACTGTATTTTCCTCTGCAGGTTTACATTCCCTGCCCCACTACAATACTTATGTCTGTGGATGGAAGCCGAGCGGGGACACACAGGACCTGCCAGCAGCATTCCTCCCTTTATCCAAGGTGTGAACAAGGCAACGCTGTCCTTTTCTGCAGCGCCAGCAACTCCATGTTCCTTCCCCCTCAAGTGCTCTACGGCCCTTCCTCCGCATTATAGCGGCAAAAACAACGTTTCGCATTTTTGCGCACGCTTTTCCTCCAGAAATAATTTCATACCAGTTGAATCCCGGCCTTGAACGTCTCCTGCTGTTAGGTCGGTGTACCAGCTTTGGTTCACATTGTTCTTGGCCATTCCTCACTGCTGGGACCAAGCAACACCCAGGACGCGAGGGCACGAGGTTAAAACAGCTGTTCCCGGATGTCTTTTGTCCTTATTAGCAGTCTGACAAGTTGTACTCTGTAATCCTTTGCTCTAATTTTCAGGGAGCAGCATGTGGAGAATGTTAGTGATGGTTCTTCGGCAAACTTTGCAAAGAAAACTGTACAGGTTTATACTATCCGCACCCTCAGTGCTGTAATTGGATAATTATACCCCTGAAACCCTTGAATTGGGGGTTAAGGTGTGGCAATAAAAAGGAGGTGGAGTCATGAGGGGCGGAGCCATGAAAAAAAGTCTGACAGTCAATTTAGACATTTTTTTAAAAACTCTGCCACAAAGAAATTGGCTACAAGGAGAAATATGAGAGTAAATCTGTTCTGGATAATTTGGTTGCAAAGTCTACATTTTTAAATATCTTATGGTGTAAAGCACCTGCTGCAGAAACCTTTGTGTACCCAGTATATCTCAGAGAAAGATAATATTAATAATGATACGATAACTCTGGTGGTTAATGCACTTGCTGGAAAGATCTGTTTTTGGTCTTGTGAAGTCACAGTTTTGACTCATAAAGTAGCATAAAGAGTTAAGGGCTCATTATGATGTCGGACGGAATGACTTCATCCTGACACTAACTCAGTGATGGGACCAACTGACACCCAGTCAGCGGTCCCAACCGCCCCATTAGGACGTGACTGAACAAGTTCACATTCCTATATTTCACTATGGGAGCATGCATTACGGCCATAAACTGTCCGTAATACATGCTCCCATAGTGAAATGGGAGGTGCGGTTAATCCATGCACCCAGTGACAGGCACCTCAAGGTTCCTGCCACAAGGTGCAGGGATCAACAGGGGGGCACCTATGGTGCCCCCTTGGCCTCCAACTGGAAGCCTTGCACCAAGGAGGCCCTGCTGTGGTCCCCCTAACACGCTTTCCGATGACAGACCGGCATGGAAACCATGGTGGAAAGGGTGCATTGTAATCTCAATGGCGGAAAGAGCCATCGTTGAGATTACAGGCTGCATTCCGACTCGAGGGAGGGCTCTCTGAGCCCATCAGAAGCCAGCCGGAATGACTGGCCGGTTTCCTTTCCGACCACCTTCATCATAATGAGGTCGGTCGGGAAGGAAATCAACCACCATTACGATGCAGCCCTAAAGCTCCAACCAAAGGTCGGAGCCTTTAGGGGCCATATCGTAATTGGCCCCTAAATGTGTCTCATGCAAAGCACATTGTGTAAAATGCTGATGACAGATTTTTATTTTATGTAGATGGATACGTGGGTTACTGCTTTTGACACAGAGATCCTTTTAAAACTTGTAATTCAAAAATTGCAAACCTTCTAATATAGCACAGTGAGCTATGAACTTGCATCAAGGCTATGCATGCAATCTGCAAGGCATGGGTTTAGAACCTTATTGTATTTTTACAATCTGTTATCCTAAGAGTGCTAATGCTCTGGTACCAAATAATCAGGAAAGAGGATGTGTGACTCCTACACCCAGTAACCCTTGTTGTCTTATGTAACTTCCTGTACACACTTGATCGATCGTCAATGTATGATGTGTGCCTGTAATATAAAGTGCTCAGACACTGAGGATGGGCGGAGCTGGCATAGTGCATCTACGCGTAGCTCCACGGAGTTTGAAAAAAACTCCCTGGAGCTCCCTCCCCGCTCCCCCCCTCTCAAATGCTTTCAGTCCCCCTCCATGGTGGAGTGGAGTTAGCCGCTCCCTCCCCCTTCCAAATGCTTTAAAAATACTAAAAAGAAGGCACTTGTCTGTGTTTCTGCTGCCTCCTCTGCCTGGCTGCACTCCTTCTCGCTCCTCGCTGCCTCGCATCCTCCTTCATTGAAAAAAACCCACTAACTTGTACGTCTTGCGCATGCGCTTTCGCAAGACGTACAACGTAGTGTTTTTTTTAATGAAAAAGGACGCATGAGGAGCAGGAAGGAGAGCAGCCAGGCAGGGGAGGTGGCAGAAGCACAGGTAAGTGCCTTCTTTTTAGTATTTTTAAAGTATTTGGAAGGGGGAGGGAGAGGCTAACTCCACTCCACCATGGAGGCGGACTTTGCCTATCTCCGCGTTCGCCATGGAGCGCGGAGTAGGCAAATCTCGGCAAACACCGCTGGTGGAGCGGAGTTACCCACCCAGGGTTATCAGACACATTACATTGGGATGATTAGCGCAATACAAGAATTCGATTTTTTTTTAAAATAAGCGCTTTTTAAATTCTTGTAAAAACTCGTAAAGATTGATGCACCTGCCATTCATTCAGGGCAGGCATTTCTCTTGTGCCAGAGTTAAACAAAGTCAAAAACCTGCCTCCAGATACCAGTTTCTCTAAAGTACTTGTGAAGTGATATCAAGCTGTGTGCCTTTGTTTCCCCTCCATTGCATTGGAGTCTAGGTGATAGGCCCAGATAGCTTCCAGCCATGATTATATTCAAAGAAAAGGAGGGCTGATGGCCCCTTAAATTCGACATTTGCTTTGGGTCCAGCTGAATTTAAAATTAGAAAGCTCCCTCTCCTCCCGAGGGTTGCTGCTCCAAACAGAAAGAAGATAACATGCAGGCACTGCTAAATTATGTCCCAGTGTTGGAAAATTACACTAGGACAAATTCCATGGGGCCTAGTGGATCCCAGATCCAGCTCAATAGTTGCTGCTGGATACAGGATGCGGCCTGGTCCCACTTAATTCCAGTACTGCATACTCTTCTTTTAGAAACCCTCAACTCAGACCCTTGGCGGAGGGGAGAAAACTGCACTCTCTGAAAAGCATGTTTGGGGAAGGAACCCCAGTGGAAACAGTAAATAAGGTGATGACATGGTGGCAGGGATGCCACTGCGTGACGTTATTGCATTTCAGCCGGAACTTTCCCTTTCCCCACTATAAGCCAAGACGTAAGATCTGACTCCTCCATCCATGGCCGATATCAACGCTGCCATAGTTCTCCTAAGGGATGGGGGCAGGCTCCCACAAGTGCTGCTGGGACCCTGCTTGACAAATGAGACAGCAGGTAGGACCAGAAGGGCGATGTCGGTGGGTGCTTGGTTGTGGCTCCATACCATGTCTTAGGAGGAGCAGGAGTGAATGAATCAGCTTGTTTAGATCTCCAGAGCGGGGGGGGGGCACTAATAGCTATATGGTAAGAGAAGTGAGTAGACCCCTATTGCATGGGGTTGAGCTTGGGCCAGGTAAAAAAGAAGGGGGTCACCCCATGGTGCTGGGGAGACCACATTCCTGCCAACAGACAGAAGGTAGCCTAGGAAAAGGAGAGAGGGGGAGTGAGGCAAGAACTCAATGAGGACTGTGAAGGAAAAAGTCCAGAAAGTGGGCAGACAGCTTGGAGAGTGCAGTACGAGTGCAAGTCAAGATGCAGTTGATGGTAATGAACAAAAGCAAAGGTAAAGGGGAACAGAAAGGGAAGGCACCCTAATGGTGGGTGGCACAATGAATTCAGGACCTCCTAAGAAGTAGAGACATAATGGAGCACAGAAGGAATGGAAGGGCGAAGGAAAAGAGCAGAGTAATGGTGGGGGGCACTGGACCGCTACACAGACAGGGGCAAGTGGTGGAAGTGCAAGGGGTACCCCCCAGGGCAAGAGATGCCAGCTTCTGTTCTAGGATTCTGATCCGATGAGGGCGGCTCCTCCGCTTTGGCGAAGGAGCGTTGCCCCACTTCTTTTAAGCAGTGCACTGCAAAGTAAAGGAAACATAAAATGATAATAACTGAGTTATTATCATTTTATGTTTCCTGCTGCTTTACGGGTGAGCAGGTGGGTGGCTGTTCTGCTCTTGGAGCAGGGCATGGGAGAAGTGGTTTGCCCACTCCTAAGTGCGTAATGACTGTTTGGTCGGCCCTTTCGGGCCGCCCAAATTAGTCATTTGCACTTTCCCCGTTCTCCATGCAGGCTGCATTACAGCCTGCTTGGAGAACAAGCCCAGGCCCCCATTCCCTGGTTGAGCGCTGAAACTAGGAGGCACAAAACCCATCACAACGCTGCATTGCAGTGTTGTGATTGGTCAGGGGAGCCTGGGTGCTTATGAATCACAATGCAGCATTGCAGCGTTGTGATTGGTCAGAGAAGCCTTTTCTGTGCTTCCTGTGCCTTGGTCTAACGAGGAGAGCAGGAGCAGAGGCGCAGGTCTGGCGTGGCAAGGTAAGTGTTTCTTTTATTATTATTATTATTTTGTTTTACTATTTCCCCCACCCTCCCTCGCGAGGCCCCCATCGCCCGCACCAGCCCGCCACCTGTGAACCATGCCGGCCGCCACTGGGGGCAGAGTAGCACAGCTACGCACCTCCTCCACTGGGGAAAAAGGTTATTGGCAAAGGGCGGTCCACTTGGAGAGAGGAGAGAGGACAGAGAATGCAAGGACATTTCCTGCATCAAAAAGGGATTCAGTGCAAGAAAGATACATGAGAGACACAGGGCAATTACAATCAGATTGTGAGAGCACCAACACAGTGGTCGAGCACAGAGCTGCACTCAAATCGACAGTGGTGTTAGTCTACAGGACTGTCATGGGCATCGGGGAAGGGGACCAAGGGTCCAGTAGTAAAGGAAAGGATGCATGGGAATGGAGAAGAATGAAGATGGAGATACAGAAGAGGAGGAATCAGGGCAAGGGCATAACTTAGTCAAAAAAGTTAGGGGGTGTGAGTCTGATATTTCCCAACAAGCAGAAGGATTTGCCCAACTAAAAAGAATCAAGGGCTGGAAAATGGACAGGGTTAGGGGCTTTAGTTGTCAGATATTTGGAAAAGTAAGGCCGGTTGTCGTAAGGTGTCAGTGAAATAGCCTGGACTATGCTGTCCACTTTAGTTATGTTCCTCTCCATTACAATGTAGAACAGGTACGCCAAGGAAAGCCGGCTAGCATACGTTCATATATAGCATCAACGGACCAGACTTGTCAGGGCAGCTAGTGTAGGCCTTTTAGAAGCCCATGCCCGGCAGTAGATCACGCTTCGAAGAAGAGAGGAATCATGTGCAGCAAGCTAGGTGAAAGCTGGCACATAGTAGAAAATCCTGAAGAAAACATAGCAGTGTGGAATGACATAGGCACCTCAAAATTCAGGAAAGGAAAACAGGCCCGGACTGGCAATGTCGGGCACCGGGCAATCCCCCGGTAGGCTGCCAGGGGTGGGGGCCGGTTTTTTGGTAGGGGGCCGGTTTCATTCCTGGGGCCGATTTTGTGGTCCGACGCGCGGACGCGACAACAGCGTTTGTAGAAAATTATTTGGATAACATAAGACACTCACTGACACCCACTACTCTCTCGTGCGGGACAGAAAAAGTACAATCATATCGCACTGTTCACACTTAGTCTCAGGCTCTCTACAATGCCTGGGCAGCGCCGCCGCATTCGCCTGAAAATTCAGTTATTATTATAATCACCTGCATTGGGGGGTGGGTCGTCGGGTCGCGCACGCGCGCTTTGCGTAGTCGTAGAAACCTCCGCCGGCGCCAGCCCCCGCGTGTGCGCGGTCTCAGTTCACCCACCTTGTGGTGACATGCGCATTGGGGTTTAGGTGCGCGTGACTCGTGACCCCGACCGAGGAGACGGAGCATTCCAGAACAGCCAGAAGACAGGGAACGCACGGGCGCCGCACCCCATAATTTATTTCTACCATCCGTCGTCGACTCGTCGCACGCAGAGGTGAGTCAGTGTGTCACTCTTTACTATTAGGCAATTGAATTATTTATTATCGGACAGCAAACGTTCAAAATTGGCACTTCTGTGGGCCGGGCCGAGGGGCTGGGCCGAGGGGCCGGGAATCGCTGCGCAGAACCGGCCGGGCCGGGGGAAAGGCCTATACCCTTTGTTAATCCCACCGGTTCTTGTCTTGACGATCCTGCTGGCTGCTGCAGAGCAACCATTTGTCTGTTGTTGGTAGTTTTTAAATGCAGATAAACTGAATTGTGTGGGAATAGCTCAGTAGGTTACGCCTTTGTCACAGCGATCCTTGTGTTACTTGCAGTTCAGAAGTTGCTATCTTAACATAAGACAGTGACCTATGAACGGTCATCAAAGAACTGCATGCAAATTTCGCTTTTTTGTGTTGTGATGTAGTTAGAACTTCTCCATTCTTTCATTATTCTAATGTTACTAAAAAGAGTTTGGGCAGTTATACATTTTTATTAGTAAAGCCGACCCTGACCACTGGAGTACTCTTTAAATCCTGATTTTGTGCTTTTCCCGACCAAACCCCCATAAAATATATTACCCACCAGAATGGATTAATTGATTTCTACACCTTGTAATCCTCATTAGTTTATGTGACATTTTGTGTAAACCAATTTATTGTCTCTGTATAATGTGTGCTATGTAAAGTACTGTGACACCCTACCCTACACTCATCTGAGTAGCGCAATACAACGAATGGAATGGATATGAGAGAGGGGCAACGGAGACATGAGGGGCACTAGTGGAGGGTGGCAGTGAGGGAATACCAGGAAGAGGTCATGGGGTGGGAAGGAGCTACGGGGAGATGAAGGGTGCGGATGGCAGTGAGGGAGTCAGAGGAGGAGGTCACGGGTGGGGGGAACTACAGACAGCTGAGGGGCACTAGTGGAGAGTGGCAGCGAGGGAAGCCGAGGAGGAGGTCATGAGGTGGGGGAACTACAGAGAGATGAGGGGCACTAATGGAGGGTGGCAGTGAGGGAAGCCGAGGAGGATGTCATGGGGCAGGGGGAACTACAGAGAGATGAGGGGCACTAGTGGAGGGTGCCAGTGAGGGAATCTGAGGAGGAGGTGGGTCACAGGCTGGAGGGAAACTACAGAGAGATGAGGGGCACTGGTGGAGGGTGGCAGTGAGGGAATCCGAGGAGGTGGTCACGGGGTGGGGTGGAAAATACAGAGAGATGAGGGGCACTGGTAGAGGGAGCAGTGAGGGAATCCGAGGAGGAGGTCACGGGGTGGAGGGGAAACTACGGAGAGATGAGGGGCACTGGTGGAGGGTGTCAGTGAGGTAATCCGAGGAGGAGGTCATCTGGTCATGGGGTGGGGCATGGGGGGAACTACAGACAGATGAGGGGCGCTGGTAAAGGGAGCAGTGAGGGAATCTGAGGAGGAGGTCATGGGGTGTGGGAGCTACAGAGAGATGAGAGGTACTGGTGGAGGGTGGTAGTTAGGGTGTGAGGAAGAGGCCATGAGGGGGAGTGGCTACGGAGAGATGAAGAGCACTGTTGGAGGGTGGTTGGTAAGTTATCTACAGAGAAAGAGGTCAAAAAAGAGGTTAAAAAGACTTTTGTACCAGCACTAAAGCCGGCCCTGTCATGGCCTTTCTGTTTGTGTTCATTTAATTAAGTCAGGTGATTAGTACAACTGTTGAGCATACTTTAACATGCATGCTGATTACTGCTATATTCAATGTTTCAAGTTTGAAGGTGATTTTACTTTTGTTTTTTACTGGGAATAATGAAAGTGCAGCCCGATGGTGCCTGATATGGGGCTGGGTCCCAAGGTCAGCTGTGAGATAAGGTGCAATGGAGAGGGGTGGTAGAAAAGTCGATAATCAAGTCTGTAAGGGAGTGCGCTGCACAGTCATGGGTCAGGTGGAGGTAGTAATGAAGAGGGTTTCTCCCTGAAGGCTCGCACAGAGGGAGCCCGAGTAGAGTCACTTGCTAGATACTCCCACCGTAGAAACCTCCTCTTCCCATCAAAGGGACATTACTTGGAAGAAAAGCACTTTTTGAGACTGATAACATTTAGAAAGAGACTTGGAAAAGAGTGTGTTTTACTGTACCTTGTAAGACCAAGGAGAGATAAAAGGAGGGCCCTGAAGCAGGCCTGGCTAGATATATAAGCGATAAATCAGGCCAGCAGTGGCCCACCCGAATGTACCTTTGGCCCACCCAAACAAAAATTCCTGGAGCCGGGCCTGCTACCTACACCTCCCTTTTGCAGGCAACCCTTTGGTTTCTCCTTCCACCGGCAGAGTCCACTGCTGCCGGAGCGAGGTGGTGGTGGGTGGGTGGCTGCCTGCCCTGCCTGCAAGAGTCTGGCTATGCTAGTGCAGCACTGTGGATACGTGTGACTGTGCTCCCTTTGGTGGCACTGTTGTGCTGCTTGACTCTTGGGGGGCTGTAACTGGGGCGAAGGTTGGGGTCAGCAAGTCTGCTTAAAATATATTTTTCAGCACAAGCCCCAACTTGGGGCTTGTGCGGAAAAATATATTTTAAGCAGACAACGGGGCTTTCTAGTGTTTTTTTTTTTTATTTCTTTAACACGACTGAGTCTTTTTTGTTTTGTTTTCCACTGGCCACTGCCTGGTGTTGCCACTGGGCTCTGGCACTTGCCCCGCTTAGCCTAACGTGAGGGGCCTTTTTTAGCTCATGTTCAGGACAAAGGCTTTGTCCTGAACATGAAGTCTGATTTTTGGGACGGAGTCCGAGCCATGTGGATTACCGAGTTTAACAGAACATACTGCCAACACGTGGCAGTCAGCCTGGTCGGGCCGCGTTCAATCCTTACATCAAGGGGGTTGTTGTTGTTATAGTGTAGTCCGCATGGTTTCCTCAATTAGGTTAGATGTTTCAATTCGGTGTCAAATTATTGTGTGGTGCACATGGATTTTTCTTGTATCTAGATGTCATTGTGATTGTGCAGTCAGTATTCATGCTAAATAACCGATGTTGTGAGCTGAGAGACAGCGCCCTTATCCGGCTGCTAACACGGTGCCTGATTTTGCATTCGCTGTAGGAATTATGTTCTTCTTATTCAAGGCACACAGCAACAAGATGATGAGCTGCACACAATATTTACATGCCTTTACTTATCTCAGTAATTTCAGCATCGCATCGACAATATCGGCGAGTGACCTCAACATAGAAGAGGGCGTCACAGAGGGCATTGCATTGAAACACAGACATAGGCAAGTCAAAGGTGGCAGCTGCTTTTCTTTTAAGATGCTGTTTATTTTAGGGCCACACACTTGCAGTAACATTCTCCTCTCGCTACCATTATGGGGAAACATTACATAAAAACAGTACTAGACAAATCGCATCTTTCGGGAGAGCAGCATTTTATAAAAGCACTCCAAAGTGTGCCCCTCGTGCACGTTCTTATTAATAAAGTTTTCACCAACTAATGCAAACAGAATTTGAAGCTAGCCTACAAGAAGTGTCTTATGGGCTCCAGGATCATTCGCGATTCTGATATAGGATTGTATTTTAACATCTTATGGTGCAGGTTATAGAGTAAAGGGCTTAGCGCTGCTACCATCTTCTTCAATGTAACTTTTGACCTCTAATGGGCCTTTGTACCCTTGATCAGTTCCATCTATTGAAGGTCGCCCTCGGTGCGTTCCCTAAGCACTGGCTCAGTTGGTTCAGGTATCATGACCTATATTTTGTTTAATTTTCCGGATTTCCGGCCGATTTCACAAGAAAGGAGTTTGCGCTGGTAAAATGCGCACTTGCGTGTTCAGTGCTAGTGCCTCTTTTGAAAGTCGCTTCCTGCTGCTAGTGCCTGCTCTTTTGCTGTGTGAGGAAACCGAAACGGCCCCAATTACTTCCGCTTGGCTAGCGAGTTAGCACTTGGCAGCCATGTGCCAAACAACATTCTCCCTCCTGACCCTGGCGCACATAAACAGACACACACTCAGGGAAGCGGTGACGTGCTGGTGGGTGCAGTGAGGGAGGTTTGGGGGGGGGGGGGGGCAGGGCGTGACTATACCAGCAAGTTAAAGCCGAAATTGGTCGCTTCAGTGTTGAAGGGGAGGAAAGAAGTAATACCTTTCCAGGAAAGGTATTACTTCTTTGTCATGATAAAACCAATTTCTATTGGACACTTCTCCAAGTAGCCGGGATCGCGCACTTCTATACGGTGCAGCTTTTTATGCAGTTGTACATTCTGAAGCAGCGCATTGATTCAACAAGATAATCTGCGACCTCCCCCAAAACAGTGGCTTCTATTTCCGCGCTGTGTTCTTTATCTCGCAAGTACTGCTACCTCGCTGAGGCCGGCAATCAAATATGTAATCACACAAATATGCGAAATCTATAGCAATTTTACATTGATTCACTTCATGTGGCCTGCCACTACAAAATGATATAAATAGAACATCATGCTGCAGTAAGGAGGAGAGCCTGAGGCCAGATCACATTCATCACTTAAGAGGCATTGATTGGCACAGGTACCGTACAGTAGCAGAAATCACGCAGTCTCGTAGAAATAACACCGGCCTTCCGCATTGAAGTTTCTACCTAACTTTTCAAAACATTCCCATTACAGTTTGCATTGCATTGCCTGCTCAACAATCTCGTTTCTATCTCTGAATAATTGTAATACTGATCTGTTGAGAATGGGACCAGATTTACCGTACCACACTAAATGTCCACCACTATGAAACCCCCCCCCCCCCATTGCACAAGATCACTAAATTGTACTGATAAAGGAGATAATTGTATGTTATGGTTACAAGGCCAGTGTCATATGTTGAAATCCCCCAGTGACGCAATTAAAGCCAGGAAATGCTGGAGAGGAGGGAAAGGAAAGGGGGGAATAATGGAAATTTGGGGGGAGAAACTTGGAGGAGATAACGAGAAAGACGTCCTGTTCACTCATAAGCTTGATAAAGGATCCATTTTGCCCTTTAGGAGCAGGTCCATGTACACCATAGTACCCCCTAGTAATGGTTGCTCACTGTGCTTGCTCGATACACACCATGTGGGGGCTGGTCTCACTTTTACTTCTCTCTGATTTACTACTTGTGCCTATTTTTGGTGCTCTCTGAAAGAATGTCTATGGGTACATATGACTGGGTGGATAACCTGGTGCTCTTGAAGGTCATCATCTACTATTTACTGTGGTTTGAAAGTTGATACAATTGAATATGTAATGAAAAATGTGCTGTAAAATTCACAATTTTGGTTGGTTGTTTTTCAAAATTTTCCCAAACCCCCCTAATAGCGGTCGGTCTCGCTCGCTCGCTGCGTTCGCTCGCTACGCGCGGGATGGGGGCTGGTCTGCCAAATTTGACGGGGGCTGGTCTGCCAAATTTTGCCAGGGCTGATTTCAGTTCCCAGTCCGGCCCTGAAGGAAAACTTAAAGCTACCTAGACCGTAAAATCCTTGTACATTGTAGTGAGCTGCAGAGCCAGTAATCCCTCATTCCTTCCTCCTTTTATTAGAGAATATGAAAATGGAAATGGTATTTCAAATTTAAAGATATGAAGGCTATAGCCGACGGGGTTCCTGTGCCGAAGGATATTGCAATTTGTTTTGTCCTACTGGGATGTACAATTGTTCATTGTTCGGCTTCAAATGGTTGTCAAGTTTTGAGATACCTTTCCTAGTTATGTGGCTTTGATGCCATTCTAAAGTGTTTGTGGATGTAGTAGGATTAATCTGATTTCTTCACAAGGGATTTGTAGATTAATGATAGGTTATTATTTGTCTTTAAAGAATGTACCACTGATGGAGCGAACACTTTGATAACAGTATGGCTTTGACCTGTATTGAGCACATGATGGTTCCAGGAATTATGTCTGATATGTACTGTTGTTATTGAGTGATGTGCCTCCTCAGGCTTCTTTACCTTGAAAATTATCAAGAAGGTGTGTCCCTTCAATCCCGCGGAGCTTCACAAAACCATAGTAACTGCACTTGCCCTATCTAAATTGGACTATTCTAACGCTCTCTCTTCCTGAACGCTCAACAAAGATTTCTTCATAAATTGCAAATACTTCAGAATGCCTCAGCACGTCTTCTACTAGGCATTTCCAAACACCAATCGGCATCTCAGACCTTGTCCAAACTCCACTGGCTACCCATACAAAAAGAATTGATTTTAAGGAAATCTGCATTGCCTTCAAGGTCTTACACAATTCTGGCCCTGAATATTTGAGGAACACATTTTTCTGCGTTAAAGGGGTTTGCAGTGGGTGTTGGTTGGGACATTCCCAGCAACATCCATGGCTTTTTGGCACTGTCCCAGATTTACAAGAAATGGTATGTCTGAGAACTTACATCTCCTCAGGGGAGGCACAAGGGAGGCACAACAAAGAGAAATATCTTTATTTCTCCTTGTTTTTCCTTTTTCTTGTGATTGTTTTTGTGTAGGAAGGTTTCTCTTCCTGCACAAAAATAATCCTGCCAGCAACGTAGGCACCTTTGCACCATGATGCAAAGGTGCCTGCGTGCGCGCACAGCAGCCTATTGTGTGTCAGTACAGGGGAAAAGGACATGAATGCACTGTATCTGATAGATATGGCACATTACTGCCATTTTCTTTTGCGGTAGGGCAGCGCAGCAGAAAGCCTGTGGTGCTGCCCTACGGCAAAAACTCATAAATGAGGCCCAGAGAGTAATAAACAAACTGCTATTTACATATCAACTCTAGGGCCTTCCATAACCTCAGAATACTGAGAAATGTTACATTTTTTCTCAGAGAAGGGTAGCATCTCTTTTTGTGAGTCTTCAAATAAGATTACAACAAGTACTGGATGCCCACAGTCATGGTTAGAGCCCACAGCCAGATGCATCCAGGGCAAGAACAGGCAGGTACACAACTGTGGGTGTTAATAATGGATCTGAAACATGAGAAGGGTAGCTTTAGTACAAGTATCATCATTCAAGCTATTGGTATAGCACACCATGAGCAGCGCAAGTGTCACTCACAGAATAGGCACAGGCAGGCATTAGCCAAACAAATACACCATGTTCATTAGTTGACAAGCTTCCCATCTTCACTGAGGATGTATGCCATAACATCCCTCAAACAGCAGTGCAGGCTTCCATTCCATAGAGCAGGTACAGCATGGATAGAACTGGAAGCTCCCCACATTCACGCAACAAGTAAAACACAGGGTAACAGTAGTGAAAGCTTCCTTAACTGACATTGTAGCAGTAGAACAAGCTTCCTTCTGCCACAGAACAGGTAGAGCGCAGGAAGTATCTGTGAATACTCCTCTCTCAAATAATAAGTACAGGCCAACCTGCAGCAGCAGTGCAAGCACACTTTTCAATTCGATGCTTACGTTTCAGTATGTTTGTGTGGAGTGGTAAGTGCATGGATGGTTGAGCAAGCGAAAGGGCCAACTATGGATGGTTGAAGATCAACATATGTCATTTTAGTCTCAAGATGCCCAAGAGGTGAACATGTGTTTACAAATACGTCATGTCATGTTATGTTATGTGTAGAAGGGTGAATAACTGTATTGATACGCAAGTAAAAGGAAGATGATGTGAGTTGCCAGACAATTGGGTGAATAGGAGCCTGATTGGTTTGTGAATTTATGTTCTGGTGAATGCTGAATTTGTGTGTGCAGATGGATGAGCAGAGGAATGGAGAATGTGGTTTGAGAACATATGAGAGAGGAAACTGTCTGTGGATTGATGACTATTTGTGCAAGAATGGGCAATGGTCAGTCTGTGTGTCCGGTTGGATTAAAGGTCACTTCGTGCATGTGGTATATTTGAATATGTGATGTTACACTGCGAGCAAATACCACGCGGTATGTTACAACGCAGTCGTTACAACAACTGCGTTGTTACCACGCATGGCTTTACATCGCAAGTCGTTTCTACGACTTGCGCTAGATGGTGCGCTG
Organism: Triturus cristatus; assembly: GCF_964204655.1. Taxonomy (NCBI): domain Eukaryota; kingdom Metazoa; phylum Chordata; class Amphibia; order Caudata; family Salamandridae; genus Triturus; species Triturus cristatus. The sequence goes on along the minus strand of NC_140591.1, from coordinate 1,236,310,872 downwards.
GAGTTAGGAATAGTATAAATTACCATTCCTACTCCAGTTAGCGCAGCAGCAGGGAATGTGTTGGACTTAAAATCCAACACATTCCCTGGTGTTGCACGCAACCTAGTGCAAGTTGTAGAAACGACTTGCGATGTAAAGCCACGCGTGGTGACAACGCGGTCGTTGTAACAACCGCGTTGTTACCTACCTGCGTGGTAACAACAGCGTTGTAAACGCTGTTTCCCGGTATATTTGTATGCCTGAAATGTGTGTATGTATGGGTGTACGTATGGCTGCATCTTGTGTGTGTGTGTGTGTGTGAGTGTGTACGTGCACATGTATGCTCAGATGGATATATATTTGGCTGGATGTGTGTAAATTACCTTGAGGTTGCTGTTTTTGGAACCGCTCCTCTTGTGCACATGCTGAATTGTAAAAAGGGGCTACTGACTTTGAAGGCCATGTGCATCCACCTGTTGGACAGCGAAGCATGATAAATACCTCTGACTGGGAAGAACCATTACAGGAACTCATCAAGAATCCTGATACTGGACAGTAACTGTGTGTTGTCTTATGAGCATGTAGGAGTCATATCCCAGTAATAGAAGATTCTACAATTACAAACGTTTTTCAAATGACTGTGTCTTGGTTGCTGCTGTTTGCAGGAGAACCTCCAAACAGAAATAATAGCAGAGAGCTATCTCAGAATGATGTATATATAGCATGAGTTTGACATGTACATTCCGATTTTAGTGTCATAAATACAACTGTGACTCCAGTAATTGCACTAACCATGTTCCTCAGTTTAACAGAACATTCATTATTTACAAGTGCTTCAGAATGACACAGTATGACGCTCTGCAAGAACTAATTGCTGGGATGCTAATGACGTGTCAGTAAAATGTAGCTGTTTACACTGCTACTGTCAGAGTATAACCACCACAAACACTGGACCTGTGACCCAATTTTACACTGCACATACAGATTGAAGTGAGCCCATTCTGAGTCTAAGGAAAGTAGGTGGTGCAGTGCTGGGGGCTTTGAAAACCCAGTTTGAAGCTTGTGAAAGGGAACGAAGCTTGATATTGATAGGACCCAACCGCATCAGCTAAAATTACTGGCATATAGAGCCGAATCCTGATACTTCTTACATATAATAAAGGGATTCAGATATTTTATTTCCCTTTGGAGCTATAAATATTTTGACAGTTGTGTACCTTCCTTAAAATCACAATCACAATTATAATTGGAACATATGTGACCATTGCTCTGTGCACCCCGCAAAGAGGCCAAAGACTGCACATGCATGAAGGCTGAACACCTTTATGACAGATTGACAGGCACTGGGAGAAAACCACAATGCCTTCAGACTCATCTGGAGTGTTCCCAGTCTTACCTCATAATGAACTCTCACCCACAACACGAACTCGCCCAGACACCTAAATACGACTGAATTAAATGAAGGAGTCATACGTTACATGAAAAAAAACTAGAGAAACAGAACATATGGGGGAAAAACAAATGCTGTTATGGAAAGCAAGCTCAAGTTAAAAGGAAATATAAGCAGGGACTGCATTGCTGTTATGGATTGCATCAAGGCTTTCAACAGTCATTGGAAATTTGAGCAATGTTTTTGTCTGTAAAGGACTTGAAATTAGGGCCCAATAGGTACCCATTAAAAAAGACATTTTGTAATTACTGACACATCTGAGACATGGCAGGACCCAATCCACTTAAACCGTGGCAAGCACCACACCGATGTGAAGTGAGTGACAGGCAGGGGCCCAATCAGATCTGTGCCCTCTCCCCTGCCTGATCATCACATACATCTTCATAGGTCGCTCCAACATCCCAGCTCTGTTCTCAGATGTGGGCGAGCCAATGAAAGCTCGAGCCAGGCTCGTGTTCGATGCCTGGCTGTGGGTTATCTCAAGTTTCTTTTGGACCCTTGAGCCCAAAATGAGCTTAGCTTTTATGTGGCTTCCTCTTCCATCATGTTCTAACCTCAGGTGGCAAGAATTAAAGCCACAGCAGTGATCTTTGATGTAAAATGGGCAAGAGAAAGATATACCATTTTAGTGGCTTAATTGCGTAATGTGAAACTAGAAAATGTGGCGTCAATCACGGCTCCCTCGCTTGAACAAATTGTGTGATCCTAGGTACATGTATTTCATTGAGCCTCTTTTTTAATTCAATCTGACAAAGAGTACCTTCAAGTGCATGAGCTCAGAAAGTGCGCTGTTCAAAAACATCTTGTGTGATTTACCAAACTTTAATGTTGCTCCATGTATAATAAGAATCTAGGCCACATACAGGGTACACATGACAAGTGACTTGCCTCTGAGTTAACTAGTGGCCTTGTCAAGGCGAGGGGCATGAATGTTTACAAGGTCATGTTTTAAAACACATTTAATAAATAATCATATGCTCCGAGTTGAAATGCTCTGCATGTTAAAGATATTCACTTTTTAACACTTTGAAGCAACTTGATTACATTTTTACATGATGTTTGATGCATTACTAACTTGCCAAAAATCTTCATGGATCGACTCATGCATGGGTTCTTAGAGCCAAACTAGATCCTTCGCTTACTTCTGGCTCTTCTCCCTCTCTTAATTTGCTGTCTCGCCCATCTCTATCCAGTCTGCAGCAAAAGTGAATTGAAGTGATTCTTGGTGCAGATGGCCGTTCCAGCTGGCACTGCTCTAAGACCGGACTGAGAAATTATTAGGGGGTTGTCCCACCGCATACACCCCCCTTGAAGCTACGCCCCTGGATCAGAGAGCCAGAGACCTATAGAGGATGAAGTGAAGAGGAGACTGAGCGTTAGAAAAGCCGAAGGCAGTGCTAAAGCAGAATTAGAACACTGGAATGTGGAGCACTCCATTGAAAACAATGGAGTGCTTCGTTCTTCTACGGGCCGGTAAAGGCCCGCAAAGCAACATTCCAATGTTTTTTTAACAAAGGCCTAATCCCCTCGGGCTCGAGAGGCCTTTGTTTTATTTGTTAGAACATTCTGCCCTCTAGTGGCAGAATGTTCTAATAGCCTTATAGCCCTTCGTGGCTGGGCTATAACCGGCTATTAAAGTCCCGCTCCCTTGCTAAAGGTCCGAGCCGCTGGTGCGGGCCTTTAATAGCGGGTATAGCCTGCTACGGCGGGCTATAAGGCCATATTAGAACATTGGAATGTTGAGAGCTCCATTTAAGACAATGGAGTGCTCCGGGCTTTTAATGGTCAGTAGAAGCCCGGAGCAGCAACATTCCAATATTTGTTCACAGATGTTGCTGGGATTTTAACTCCCTCGGGCTCCGTGAGGCCTTTGTTTTACAAATTAGAACATTGTGCCCTCTAACATTGAGCCTTTCGGCTTGTGCCTTTAATGCTGGAGCATGCCTTTAAAGGCCGGTAGAGCCCACTACGGTCAGGCTGTAAGGATATAGTAAGCAAAGCTGGGGAAGAGCTATGACGGTCATAGTCAGGGTCAGGAACTGGTGTAGGGCAGAATGCAGCAGGGGTGCTAGTGTTAGTTTCAAGCAAAGTTGAACAGAGGCAAGTCATGACAAGAGACATTTGTCTTGTGGGAGAGCCGAGTAGAGGGGACATGGACAAGAGGCCCTGGAGAGCGAGAGGTGCAGAAGTGTGCCGACTGACTGTGAGTATGGAGGAGGATGGTGGAATGCATGGAACAAAGAAGGGTGGCAGAGTGAGTGGGAGAACAATGGAAGGCTGGGGCAGAGGTAGAAGGCAAGGAGGGAGTCTGGAATTTGAGAGGTTCCTGAGACCACGTGGGAGTCATGGGACACGTTTCTGTAAAGGCGACAAGAACAGCTAAGGACAATGGAAGAGGTTGGGAAGAAAAGGAAAGATGTTTGCAAAGGGACTTTGGTAACAGTGAACAGGCATGGACCAGAAGGAGTGTGTTGGAATTTTAACCAAGGGCATGCTATCTCTACTGCTGCTTGTTCTGGAATTAATGAGCCAGTGTGGAGGCATCCAGTGTGACATGGGTAAAGGGCGGGGGTAGAGGCAGAGGTGACAGGCAAAGAGCAACAATGAAGGTTAAGGTGGATAGGATAAGAGGCTGGCTGCAGGAGTAAAATGATAAGAGGGAAGCTGAGTTGTACAGGTGAGCAGGTACAATTTTGTCATTCACAGTGCAAGACAGTCAATTGATAAAGAGAACTGGCCTATTGCCCCCATGCTGCATGATGTGGAGTGTGGAAGCAATATGAGAATGACACTTGAACAGACCAATGAATATAAAGGGTTGACCAAAGACTTCTGTATTTATATATGTGCATATTTTAATTAATTATGAAAACCTGAGGCTGCCAAGATAGCTAAAGCTGTATCTAGGCCAGACCTAATAAACCTTGTTTCGGACTTGCTTTAAGAAGTCTCCCACTATAGTAGGGGCAGCGGCCTTGTCTCGATTAAGCTTTTAATGAATAAGTGTTTAGGAGTAAACAGCATGCACAAATGCTGTGGATATAAATAAAAGCTTTTACTATGTTGAAACAAATTCATACGGTCTTACTAGGACTCTCAAACCTGGCACACTTTATGCCTTTTGTGTCTGTCATTAAGACAATACAAGGCCTTAGCTACAGGGAAGACCTGGTCTTTTTTATGAACATTTACCACTTGCTGAGTCTAGTGCTAAATGGTCATGCCAGGTGAAAATTCCAGGGAACTAGAAATTGTACTTTGAGTTGGCAGGCCGCATTGCCAGATTGCCGAGCGCTTCGGCTTTGAAATAATCTCATATGCGGATGACAACCAGATGATGTTTACTTTTGACCAGGACATGAGAGCAGCCAAAAACCGTTTTACCCTGGGCATGCTTGCCATTTCTGAGTGGATGAGCAGGAATTATCTCCAATTGAACTTTGACAAGACGGAGATTATGCTGTTTGGGAAAGCAACCTCCATTTGGACAAACGATTGGTGGCTGCACCAACTGGGCGCTACGCCTATGCCCAAGCAAGCCGTACAAAACCTGGCCATGAAATTTGACCAAGCTCTCACAATGAAAGAGCACATTTTGACTACCTCGGGAGTATGCTATTATAACATGCGCCTTCTGCGAAGAATATTCCCGTACCTTCCAACCTCCGACCGTAAAACTCTGGTACAAGCCTTTGTAATAAGTAGATTGGACAACGGCAACGCTCTTTTTGCAGATGTCAATGAGACCCTAGTGGCCAAACTCCAGGTAGTCCAAAATACTGCTGCCAGGCTTGTTCTTAACTGCCCATCAGGCACGCCCTCAGTACAGTTGTTGAGAGAACTGCACTAGCTTCCAATGAAGAAAAGGTCTTGTTTTAAGATCTGTTGCCTTACGCATAATGCCCTAAATGGAAAAGGTCCCCTATATCTGCAACAAAAAAGTAATACTTACACCCCAGGATGCTGTCTATGATCCTGTGACAAAGCCTTACTATGCGTCCCTCGCATTCGTCAGTCGCGTAGTGTATGAAAGGCTTTTTCTTATCTTGCTCCTCATTACTGGAACAAGCTGCCACTATATGTCCATAGTTGTTCGAACTACTGCAAATTCAGGAAACTCCTCTAGTCCCACCTATTCTAAATTTAACCTCTGTATTCTGATCCCTACTATCGCACAGCGCCAAGATGCCCCCGGGTGAGTTGAGCGCTATATTAAATATTTTTACCATAACATTTAACAATAACATAATGGTCTGATTGGACTGCTTTATTCAGTGACCTATGTACACAAATGGCCTGAGAACTGAGATCATTATCACAAGGATTTGATGAGGGCAGCAGTGGTGGTAGAGTTTGAGCAGGGCAAGTGAGGGTGGGATCAAAGGCAAAAGTAAAAAGAGCAAAATGTCCTACTAGTAATTAGTAGCCATTCACCTACAGAAACTGCATATGCAATTTTTTGACTGGAAATATGCACCAAACTGATGGTTATATGTGTTTATGTGAGTCCTAACTCATAAAGGTCGATATTCAATTTCAGAATGCATGAAAGTTTAATTATGCAAGCGAAAACTGCAAAATTTCTGAATTTTGCGCTATGCAAAACTCCTAGGGGCTTATTTCCAAGCCCCTTGCGCCCCCGGTGCGTAACGTTTTGCAATGCACCGGTGGCACATTTTGCTGGCCCATATTTAAAAGGACACGAAAAGCCACCCTGCGTGGCATTTCCTGTCCTTTGTAAATATGGACCCTTCACACGCAGAACTTTGGTTGAAAGAGGCGTTTCGTGGGTGTTGCTGTGGATGTTCTCACGCAACACCCAGGCACTTTGATGCAGCAAAAACAATCCATTGACGCATTTTCCTCGTTCTATGTGTGCTGCAGATTGCTGCACATATGGAAAGAGGAAAAAAACGAGAAGAAATTCAAACATTTCTCCACATTAGTTTACGTAGTGGGTCGCGACACTGCTCGTCATACTAGCAAATAGCCCCAAAGAATTCTGGATAATGTAGTGGCAGCGGTGAGTACGCCTATGCCACGAGTATGTGAAATAATGCCATCCCTGGACACGTGTTTCGAGGTAATTGCCTCTCGTCAGCAGGGAGCAGGTAGGTATGCGGGGTGCCAAGTAGACTGCCAAAATATATAGGTAAAGTACCTTTCAAGGCGCGCAGGTGCAGACACCAGGCTCGTCAGCCCAAAGTCGCTCGAAAGAGCTTTAAATAGTTTACGTAGTGGGTCGCGACACTGCTCGTCATACTAGCAAATATCCCCAAAGAATTCTGGATAATGTAGTGGCAGCGGTGAGTACGCCTATGCCACGAGTATGTGAAATAATGCCATCCCTGGACACGTGTTTCGAGGTAATTGCCTCTCGTCAGCAGGGAGCAGGTAGGTATGCGGGGTGCCAAGTAGACTGCCAAAATATATAGGTAAAGTACCTTTCAAGGCGCGCAGGTGCAGACACCAGGCTCGTCTGCCCAAAGTCGCTCGAAAGAGCTTTAAATAGTTTACGTAGTGGGTCGCGACACTGCTCGTCATACTAGCAAATAGCCCCAAAGAATTCTGGATAATGTAGTGGCAGCGGTGAGTACGCCTATGCCACGAGTATGTGAAATAATGCCATCCCTGGGCACGTGTTTCGAGGTAATTGCCTCTCGTCAGCAGGGAGCAGGTAGGTATGCGGGGTGCCAAGTAGACTGCCAAAATATATAGGTAAAGTACCTTTCAAGGCGCGCAGGTGCAGACACCAGGCTCGTCAGCCCAAAGTCGCTCGAAAGAGCTTTAAATAGTTTACGTAGTGGGTCGCGACACTGCTCGTCATACTAGCAAATAGCCCCAAAGAATTCTGGATAATGTAGTGGCAGCGGTGAGTACGCCTATGCCACGAGTATGTGAAATAATGCCATCCCTGGACACGTGTTTCGAGGTAATTGCCTCTCGTCAGCAGGGAGCAGGTAGGTATGCGGGGTGCCAAGTAGACTGCCAAAATATATAGGTAAAGTACCTTTCAAGGCGCGCAGGTGCAGACACCAGGCTCGTCAGCCCAAAGTCGCTCGAAAGAGCTTTAAATAGTTTACGTAGTGGGTCGCGACACTGCTCGTCATACTAGCAAATAGCCCCAAAGAATTCTGGATAATGTAGTGGCAGCGGTGAGTACGCCTATGCCACGAGTATGTGAAATAATGCCATCCCTGGACACGTGTTTCGAGGTAATTGCCTCTCGTCAGCAGGGAGCAGGTAGGTATGCGGGGTGCCAAGTAGACTGCCAAAATATATAGGTAAAGTACCTTTCAAGGCGCGCAGGTGCAGACACCAGGCTCGTCAGCCCAAAGTCGCTCGAAAGAGCTTTAAATAGTTTACGTAGTGGGTCGCGACACTGCTCGTCATACTAGCAAATAGCCCCAAAGAATTCTGGATAATGTAGTGGCAGCGGTGAGTACGCCTATGCCACGAGTATGTGAAATAATGCCATCCCTGGACACGTGTTTCGAGGTAATTGCCTCTCGTCAGCAGGGAGCAGGTAGGTATGCGGGGTGCCAAGTAGACTGCCAAAATATATAGGTAAAGTACCTTTCAAGGCGCGCAGGTGCAGACACCAGGCTCGTCAGCCCAAAGTCGCTCGAAAGAGCTTTAAATAGTTTACGTAGTGGGTCGCGACACTGCTCGTCATACTAGCAAATAGCCCCAAAGAATTCTGGATAATGTAGTGGCAGCGGTGAGTACGCCTATGCCACGAGTATGTGAAATAATGCCATCCCTGGACACGTGTTTCGAGGTAATTGCCTCTCGTCAGCAGGGAGCAGGTAGGTATGCGGGGTGCCAAGTAGACTGCCAAAATATATAGGTAAAGTACCTTTCAAGGCGCGCAGGTGCAGACACCAGGCTCGTCAGCCCAAAGTCGCTCGAAAGAGCTTTAAATAGTTTACGTAGTGGGTCGCGACACTGCTCGTCATACTAGCAAATAGCCCCAAAGAATTCTGGATAATGTAGTGGCAGCGGTGAGTACGCCTATGCCACGAGTATGTGAAATAATGCCATCCCTGGACACGTGTTTCGAGGTAATTGCCTCTCGTCAGCAGGGAGCAGGTAGGTATGCGGGGTGCCAAGTAGACTGCCAAAATATATAGGTAAAGTACCTTTCAAGGCGCGCAGGTGCAGACACCAGGCTCATCAGCCCAAAGTCGCTCGAAAGAGCTTTAAATAGTTTACGTAGTGGGTCGTGACACTGCTCGTCATACTAGCAAATAGCCCCAAAGAATTCTGGATAATGTAGTGGCAGCGGTGAGTACGCCTATGCCACGAGTATGTGAAATAATGCCATCCCTGGACACGTGTTTCGAGGTAATTGCCTCTCGTCAGCAGGGAGCAGGTAGGTATGCGGGGTGCCAAGTAGACTGTCAAAATATATAGGTAAAGTACCTTTCAAGGCGCGCAGGTGCAGACACCAGGCTCGTCAGCCCAAAGTCGCTCGAAAGAGCTTTAAATAGTTTACGTAGTGGGTCGCGACACTGCTCGTCATACTAGCAAATAGCCCCAAAGAATTCTGGATAATGTAGTGGCAGCGGTGAGTACGCCTATGCCACGAGTATGTGAAATAATGCCATCCCTGGACACGTGTTTCGAGGTAATTGCCTCTCGTCAGCAGGGAGCAGGTAGGTATGCGGGGTGCCAAGTAGACTGCCAAAATATATAGGTAAAGTACCTTTCAAGGCGCGCAGGTGCAGACACCAGGCTCGTCAGCCCAAAGTCGCTCGAAAGAGCTTTAAATAGTTTACGTAGTGGGTCGCGACACTGCTCGTCATACTAGCAAATAGCCCCAAAGAATTCTGGATAATGTAGTGGCAGCGGTGAGTACGCCTATGCCACGAGTATGTGAAATAATGCCATCCCTGGACACGTGTTTCGAGGTAATTGCCTCCCGTCAGCAGGGAGCAGGTAGGTATGCGGGGTGCCAAGTAGACTGCCAAAATATATAGGTAAAGTACCTTTCAAGGCGCGCAGGTGCAGACACCAGGCTCGTCAGCCCAAAGTCGCTCGAAAGAGCTTTAAATAGTTTACGTAGTGGGTCGCGACACTGCTCGTCATACTAGCAAATAGCCCCAAAGAATTCTGGATAATGTAGTGGCAGCGGTGAGTACGCCTATGCCACGAGTATGTGAAATAATGCCATCCCTGGACACGTGTTTCGAGGTAATTGCCTCTCGTCAGCAGGGAGCAGGTAGGTATGCGGGGTGCCAAGTAGACTGCCAAAATATATAGGTAAAGTACCTTTCAAGGCGCGCAGGTGCAGACACCAGGCTCATCAGCCCAAAGTCGCTCGAAAGAGCTTTAAATAGTTTACGTAGTGGGTCGTGACACTGCTCGTCATACTAGCAAATAGCCCCAAAGAATTGTGGATAATGTAGTGGCAGCGGTGAGTACGCCTATGCCACGAGTATGTGAAATAATGCCATCCCTGGACACGTGTTTCGAGGTAATTGCCTCTCGTCAGCAGGGAGCAGGTAGGTATGCGGGGTGCCAAGTAGACTGTCAAAATATATAGGTAAAGTACCTTTCAAGGCGCGCAGGCGCAGACACCAGGCTCGTCAGCCCAAAGTCGCTCGAAAGAGCTTTAAATAGTTTACGTAGTGGGTCGCGACACTGCTCGTCATACTAGCAAATAGCCCCAAAGAATTCTGGATAATGTAGTGGCAGCGGTGAGTACGCCTATGCCACGAGTATGTGAAATAATGCCATCCCTGGACACGTGTTTCGAGGTAATTGCCTCTCGTCAGCAGGGAGCAGGTAGGTATGCGGGGTGCCAAGTAGACTGCCAAAATATATAGGTAAAGTACCTTTCAAGGCGCGCAGGTGCAGACACCAGGCTCGTCAGCCCAAAGTCGCTCGAAAGAGCTTTAAATAGTTTACGTAGTGGGTCGCGACACTGCTCGTCATACTAGCAAATAGCCCCAAAGAATTCTGGATAATGTAGTGGCAGCGGTGAGTACGCCTATGCCACGAGTATGTGAAATAATGCCATCCCTGGACACGTGTTTCGAGGTAATACCTACCTGCTCCCTGCTGACGAGAGGCAATTACCTCGAAACACGTGTCCAGGGATGGCATTATATTTCTATATACTCGTGGCGTAGGCGTACTCACCGTAGCCACTACATTATCCAGAATCCTTTGGGGTTATTTGCAGCATGACGAGCAGTGTCGCGACCCATTTACGTAAATTACTAATAGGTCATTCGAGCGACTTTGGCTGACGAGCCCGGTGTCTGCACCTGCGCGCCTTGGAAGGTATTTTACCTATATATATGGCAGTCATCGGCACCCCGCATACCTACCTGCTCCCTGCTGACGAGAGGCAATTACCTCGAAACACGTGTCCAGGGATGGCATTATATTTCTATATACTCGTGGCGTAGGCGTACTCACCGTAGCCACTACATTATCCAGAATCCTTTGGGGTTATTTGCAGCATGACGAGCAGTGTCGCGACCCATTTACGTAAATTACTAATAGCTCATTCGAGCGACTTTGGCTGACGAGCCCGGTGTCTGCACCTGCGCGCCTTGGAAGGTATTTTACCTATATATATGGCAGTCATCGGCACCCCGCATACCTACCTGCTCCCTGCTGACGAGAGGCAATTACCTCGAAACACGTGTCCAGGGATGGCATTATATCTCTATATACTCGTGGCGTAGGCGTACTCACCGTAGCCACTACATTATCCAGAATCCTTTGGGGTTATTTGCAGCATGACGAGCAGTGTCGCGACCCATTTACGTAAATTACTAACAGCTCATTCGAGCGACTTTGGCTGACGAGCCCGGTGTCTGCACCTGCGCGCCTTGGAAGGTATTTTACCTATATATATGGCAGTCATCGGCAACCCGCATACCTACCTGCTCCCTGCTGACGAGAGGCAATTACCTCGAAACACGTGTCCAGGGATGGCATTATATTTCTATATACTCGTGGTGTAGGCGTACTCACCGTAGCCACTACATTATCCAGAATCCTTTGGGGTTATTTGCAGCATGACGAGCAGTGTCGCGACCCATTTACGTAAATTACTAATAGCTCATTCGAGCGACTTTGGCTGACGAGCCCGGTGTCTGCACCTGCGCGCCTTGGAAGGTATTTTACCTATATATATGGCAGTCATCGGCACCCCGCATACCTACCTGCTCCCTGCTGACGAGAGGCAATTACCTCGAAACACGTGTCCAGGGATGGCATTATATTTCTATATACTCGTGGCGTAGGCGTACTCACCGTAGCCACTACATTATCCAGAATCCTTTGGGGTTATTTGCAGCATGACGAGCAGTGTCGCGACCCATTTACGTAAATTACTAATAGCTCATTCGAGCGACTTTGGCTGACGAGCCCGGTGTCTGCACCTGCGCGCCTTGGAAGGTATTTTACCTATATATATGGCAGTCATCGGCACCCCGCATACCTACCTGCTCCCTGCTGACGAGAGGCAATTACCTCGATACACGTGTCCAGGGATGGCATTATATTTCTATATACTCGTGGCGTAGGCGTACTCACCGTAGCCACTACATTATCCAGAATCCTTTGGGGTTATTTGCAGCATGACGAGCAGTGTCGCGACCCATTTACGTAAATTACTAATAGCTCATTCGAGCGACTTTGGCTGACGAGCCCGGTGTCTGCACCTGCGCGCCTTGGAAGGTATTTTACCTATATATATGGCAGTCATCGGCACCCCGCATACCTACCTGCTCCCTGCTGACGAGAGGCAATTACCTCGAAACACGTGTCCAGGGATGGCATTATATTTCTATATACTCGTGGCGTAGGCTTACTCACCGTAGCCACTACATTATCCAGAATCCTTTGGGGTTATTTGCAGCATGACGAGCAGTGTCGCGACCCATTTACGTAAATTACTAATAGCTCATTCGAGCGACTTTGGCTGACGAGCCCGGTGTCTGCACCTGCGCGCCTTGGAAGGTATTTTACCTATATATATGGCAGTCATCGGCACCCCGCATACCTACCTGCTCCCTGCTGACGAGAGGCAATTACCTCAAAACACGTGTCCAGGGATGGCATTATATTTCTATATACTCGTGGCGTAGGCATACTCACCGTAGCCACTACATTATCCAGAATCCTTTGGGGTTATTTGCAGCATGACGAGCAGTGTCGCGACCCATTTACGTAAATTACTAATAGCTCATTCGAGCGACTTTGGCTGACGAGCCCGGTGTCTGCACCTGCGCGCCTTGGAAGGTATTTTACCTATATATATGGCAGTCATCGGCACCCCGCATACCTACCTGCTCCCTGCTGACGAGAGGCAATTACCTCGAAACCCGTGTCCAGGGATGGCATTATATTTCTATATACTCGTGGCGTAGGCGTACTCACCGTAGCCACTACATTATCCAGAATCCTTTGGGGTTATTTGCAGCATGACGAGCAGTGTCGCGACCCATTTACGTAAATTACTAATAGCTCATTCGAGCGACTTTGGCTGACGAGCCCGGTGTCTGCACCTGCGCGCCTTGGAAGGTATTTTACCTATATATATGGCAGTCATCGGCACCCCGCATACCTACCTGCTCCCTGCTGACGAGAGGCAATTACCTCGAAACACGTGTCCAGGGATGGCATTATATTTCTATATACTCGTGGCGTAGGCGTACTCACCGTAGCCACTACATTATCCAGAATCCTTTGGGGTTATTTGCAGCATGACGAGCAGTGTCGCGACCCATTTACGTAAATTACTAATAGCTCATTCGAGCGACTTTGGCTGACGAGCCCGGTGTCTGCACCTGCGCGCCTTGGAAGGTATTTTACCTATATATATGGCAGTCATCGGCACCCCGCATACCTACCTGCTCCCTGCTGACGAGAGGCAATTACCTCGAAACACGTGTCCAGGGATGGCATTATATTTCTATATACTCGTGGCGTAGGCGTACTCACCGTAGCCACTACATTATCCAGAATCCTTTGGGGTTATTTGCAGCATGACGAGCAGTGTCGCGACCCATTTACGTAAATTACTAATAGCTCATTCGAGCGACTTTGGCTGACGAGCCCGGTGTCTGCACCTGCGCGCCTTGGAAGGTATTTTACCTATATATATGGCAGTCATCGGCACCCCGCATACCTACCTGCTCCCTGCTGACGAGAGGCAATTACCTCGAAACACGTGTCCAGGGATGGCATTATATTTCTATATACTCGTGGCGTAGGCGTACTCACCGTAGCCACTACATTATCCAGAATCCTTTGGGGTTATTTGCAGCATGACGAGCAGTGTCGCGACCCATTTACGTAAATTACTAATAGCTCATTCAAGCGACTTTGGCTGACGAGCCCGGTGTCTGCACCTGCGCGCCTTGGAAGGTATTTTACCTATATATACGGCAGTCATCGGCACCCCACATACCTACCTGCTCCCTGCTGACGAGAGGCAATTACCTCGAAACACGTGTCCAGGGATGGCATTATATTTCTATATACTCGTGGCGTAGGCGTACTCACCGTAGCCACTACATTATCCAGAATCCTTTGGGGTTATTTGCAGCATGACGAGCAGTGTCGCGACCCATTTACGTAAATTACTAATAGCTCATTCGAGCGACTTTGGCTGACGAGCCCGGTGTCTGCACCTGCGCGCCTTGGAAGGTATTTTACCTATATATATGGCAGTCATCGGCACCCCGCATACCTACCTGCTCCCTGCTGACGAGAGGCAATTACCTCGAAACACGTGTCCAGGGATGGCATTATATTTCTATATACTCGTGGCGTAGGCGTACTCACCGTAGCCACTACATTATCCAGAATCCTTTGGGGTTATTTGCAGCATGACGAGCAGTGTCGCGACCCATTTACGTAAATTACTAATAGCTCATCCGAGCGACTTTGGCTGACGAGCCCGGTGTCTGCACCTGCGCGCCTTGGAAGGTATTTTACCTATATATATGGCAGTCATCGGCACCCCGCATACCTACCTGCTCCCTGCTGACGAGAGGCAATTACCTCGAAACACGTGTCCAGGGATGGCATTATATTTCTATATACTCGTGGCGTAGGCGTACTTACCGTAGCCACTACATTATCCAGAATCCTTTGGGGTTATTTGCAGCATGACGAGCAGTGTCGCGACCCATTTACGTAAATTATTTCTCCACATTACGTTTGCTCTGGGGAGGCGTAAGGTTTTGGTACTGTCCCAGGTTTAGATGATTTTGTAAATCTGGGGCAGCGTCAAAATCCATGGGTGTTTTGCTTGGGAACATCCACAACAATGTCCGTGGAATGTCTCCTTGATGCAGAGTAAGGCAACACAGTGCTTTGCGCTGCCTTGCCTTACTCCATACATATGATTGAGAGGCCTGCGCCATCGGAGCATCAAAAAAAGTGGCGATCCGGTGGTGCAGGCCTGTAGTACATAAGCCCCTAAATTTTCATCAAATCAAATTATGGGATTATAAAACATCATATAACCCTACCATCCTCGCACTGACCCATTGCATACATATTGATTCAGCTCCTCTGACTTAATGTGATCTGGAGGTGACAGAACCAACAAGCTACATAAACAACCGTGAACCATTGTAAATTAATGCAATACCACGTGCAAGCAAAAGGTCCTTGAAAAATTGTAACAAAGCTAGAGGCTCTCTTTGAGAATAGTGTAATTCAGAAATAAACAGATCCACATCTTACTGCAGGTCGTGTCATGCAGAAATACAAACAGAGAATAAACATGATGATATGACATCTATTTTAGGCAAGACGGCGTTGAGGCCTAACTGAGGCCTAGTTAGCATATCCTAAAACACACTTAAACAGACAGTAGTACATTTGTTTTAAATGCAATAGTTCCATGCCAGGATACGCATGTGGATTCATGTGTAGATTAATCACTCTGCACGCTATTAATAATCTGCATTTTGATTTAAACTCACAAAAGCTCTAATACTATAACAGTGGTAGACAGGTCTTTGTGCAAAAATGTACGTCTTATAGAGGCTGGTGCAAAGTAGCAGAAATGCTTTTATTTCTCCAAATTTTTCAAACATTGTATATGTGTTGCATTATACAGCACACATACAAACTAGGAAAAGTTTAAAAGTGACTCTAAACATAGGGCCTGATTACGACTCTGGTTTTCCTCCAGCAGTGCCGTCCGCCGAAGGACCGCCAAAGCCGTGGTGCCCCCGCCCGCCTGATTAGGAGGCTGTGGGCTGTTAGGCTCATAGAAGAGCCTGCCATGCACCCCGTCGCCACAACAGCACCTGCAGCACGTTCCTGTACAGTATGGCATGCATGCCACACTGTGCAGGAACAGGGGGTGCAAATCCAGTGGGGCACATGTTGTTCCCCCATGCATGCACCCCCAGTCCCAGGAGCTGCATGGGGCCCTCTAAGGGCCCTCTTAGTTGCCTCTATACCACCTTTTACACAGCTGACTCACCACCATGTAATGGGCTATAGACAGGCAACTTGTAATATGCTCGGCGGTGCCTCAGCGGCACTCCCCGCATATTGCTGCCCCTGTCAGTAGCACCACCACCTTTCCAGATCCTTGATACCAGCAGAGTCGGCGGTCTCATGCCGGTCCAACTGCCACACATACTGCGGACGGACCCCCAGTGCGGCTGTGGTTGGACCGCCACCACGTGTTTTGCACAGGAGTGGTGCTCTTGCAGTGAAAAACCGATGCTAGTCTCACACAGAGCACCTTTGAACTATGGCGCAATGGTATGTGAATGACACAAGGCAACCTTATTATACAGCAATGTGTGAGAAGAGAGCAGTAGGGCAATATCCTTTTAGATATGGTGCTTTTCTGGTGTCTTCCTTCCATGCAACAGAATTTTGGTTGCTGCACTCCTTTGTGCGTAAAGTTTTTACATTTTCCCCTTTGGGTCAGTCGCATAAGGCAGTACTTAGTATATAAATGCTATTGGAAAGAGTAGTTTGGAATTTCTCCAGAACTGAATTTTTGCTTTTTAATTAGGATAGCTAGTTGTATGTCTTTTTCGACATTTCATTGTAAGTTTATCCACTTCTCTTTTTTACACGTTATCTATGTTTATCTCTATTTATTTGGGGGCTTATTTACGAGCCCCTTGCGCCGCCGGTGTGTCACTTTTAATATGGGAAAATGTGACGTACCAGTGGCTTGTAAATAAGCCCCTTTGTGTTTAGTGTAAAAATGAAGCTGTAACAAGTATATTTACTCACTTATTTAATGCTCATGCTAATGAGTTTCAGCTATATATAATACAATACACTCACCTACAGACATTAGCATCATAGAATAGCTTAAATAGCTGCACATCTGCAGCTATTTAAGCTCCATTTGGAAACCTTTTCCTCTTTGTTTTGAATTCACCCACCTGTCAATCTACTGGCGCCCATGATTGACAATAGTGACAAGCATCCAAAGGAAGACCTATTTTCCATTTGTTTCCTATTTGAAAATTGATTAAAAAAATCGGTAGGATTCTTTTTGTATTTATTTGTAAAAATCAGTAAAAAAAGAAAACTGAAGTCTAAGGGGTCAATTTACAAGCCCCTTGCGCCACCGGTGCATCACTTTCATATGAGAAAAAGTGACGTACAGGTGGCGCAAGGGGCTTGTAAATAAGCCCCCAAGTTTCTAATAACTTTGGGCTAGTATGCTTGGGCACAATTAAGAGACTGCTAAGTCTTGAGGTCTGCTGTCTAGGCTAGTTTATTTGGATTCAAAGGACAGATTCACAAAGGCCTGTAAGATCATATATAAAAAGGATATCATAGTAGAACTACTTTACATACATTTGCATGTCATTGAGAATTGGTCCCAAACCTCTAAAATGGGAATACAGTTGGAACATTCTGGTCATCTTCATATACAATTACTACACATAGGGAGGACTCTTTGCACATTTACTAACAGTGAGTTAGGTGTTTTGAGGCCAATCCACAAATGATTTTAAAAGTATGTAAGAGTTCTTCTGTAGTATTATTTCTCACACTCCTAAATGCTTTTGTGAACCAGCCCCTAAAAGTCCCACACAAATGCTCCCCAATGGTAGAATAAAATCCCTAAAATGTTTCTGTTTAGAGAGTTTAAAATCTAGAAAGTGTGAAGAGAAAAATGGGACTTGTGATGTTGGGATGTAAATGTGAGAAACAGGAAATGGGCATATGTAGAGAATCTCCAATTCGTGATATGTAGCGATTTAAAACTATATATTGGTGCAACTGACTCAAAAAACTAATGCAATTGAAAGTTTCAATTGTGTTGTACATTAGCTCGATGATTAGATGTTTCATACAATCTAGAATAACAATTTGTAGAGTAAAATTAAACTTATATTTTCCCCTCCACCTCAACAGTCCTGTCATAAACTCATTTATTTGTGCTATTTTCCATTCAGCTTGGTATGCTGAAGTCAATGGAGCACACTTTTTCGTTTAACATCCCTCTGGTATAATTTATAGGATGCTTCAGCTTTCCACTCCCCTGCTGCCATTTCTAATGCCCCATTTCCCTGCATTGCAATGTTTAGGATGTTGAGCCCTGGCCAGAATCTATGTACTTCGATCCTCAGGTTGGGGTTGAGAAGATGTTGCCTCTGTGAGATCCTCAGCAGAAGGTGGATTGTAGTCCTGTCATTTCATACCTCAGCTGGTTGGCCAAGCAGGCAAGTGTCCTGAGGAGGAGAAGCAACATTCAGCACACCCTGGAGGCACCCTGTTGCATCTCCTACATGTCTCTGCGTTCTTTTAATGCCGGCAAGATGGCTCAGTGAGTTAAACTCTCCCCTACTGATCACCCAGCAAGCATTTTATGTCCTACAAGGGGTATGGAAAGCACTTTACAAATACATATGAATTGCAATGAAATACAATGCCTAAAATAATAACATGACCACAACTAGGGTTGGGCGAAATATCCAAGTGAAACAAGCATTGGCATAGCCAATAGGTCTCGCTTTTGGGACCTTATAAGTGTTTAGCCATGCAACAGTTGCATAACTAAATACTTATAAGGTCCCAGAAG
This sequence comes from Triturus cristatus, assembly GCF_964204655.1. NCBI lineage: Eukaryota > Metazoa > Chordata > Amphibia > Caudata > Salamandridae > Triturus > Triturus cristatus. Next base: position 1,236,292,390 of record NC_140591.1, on the reverse strand, counting down.
CGAGACCTATTGGCTATGCCAATGCTTGTTTCTGTTTATTACTGCTCTGTAGTAATGGCGGCGCAGGGGTGCCACCATTACTACATAGAAGTAATAAGCAGGAAAAAAAACTGGCTCACGGAGAACATCAAAGCGGCTCTGCGGCCGCGAAAGTGATCGCGATCAAACATCAAAGCGAAAGTGAGGCGCGCGCGCGCGCGCTCATGCACTGTAGCTCTAGGCTACAGTGGTAGCACTTTTTTGAGCCCTCACAAAAAGTCTCGCCAGACCAGCGCATGCGCCGGGTCAGGTGAGACCTAAAAATGAGGAAGTCTTTTTTTTTTTCAAGTTACCAGTGTAACGCAATTTGGGGCAGAATCCAGTCCACATGTGGGTTTCAGAAAAGGGCAGATTGGGCAATACATTTCATGTAAAAACCAGTAGCGATACAAGAAACGTAATCCCAAATAACTCCCCACACAGCCCCCGAAACGTCTAAGACAGCTGTCTCCATTGGGAATGGAGACTGAGCATATGTGGGTGCATTTGAAAAGACACATTAGAAGTCTCTGTCCTGTAACTACCATTGCCCAGACCCTGGCATGGGACCTGGCAATGGTAGCGACAGAACAGAGAACCCCAACCACCCTGCTTGAGGACTGAGGCATAAGGGTGCATCCCACCTACATTTCTGTGTCCCTCTTTCCTTCAAGTGACAGGAGGCAAATGTGAATCCAGTGGAAATTTTAAGTTGCTCCCTGGAATCGCATTCGCCACTTTGTGGTTTTGCTAAAAAATCACCTATCCCTAGTCAGAAATGTTTAGATCTATCTGCTGTTAATTTCCCTTTTTTAATCCCCATCTACCCAGCTTTCTTATTGTTTCCACCCCACCTGTACCTGTTCTCCTTCGGGTGTCTCTACTACGCCCCTCACTTCATCCTTAAAATGTCAACTCATTTGTTGTGCTACAAAGCCCTTCTTCGAGTTTCCTCGTGCTTTACAGACCCTTCTTTATGCTGTTCAAAGTTAGCATGGACTCTCTAGGACATAGAATGCTGGGTAATTTTGATATTTCTTTTACTATCAGTCAGAGCTTGTGGATTTGTAAAGGTTTCTTTCACCCTTGAGTCTCATGACACTGAAATAACAGACCTTTTATTGTTATCCAACCGAAGGGTTCTCATTTGATCGACCTATGAAGGATGAGTTCACCCTCCAGGATTTGAACGTGTCATCATGAGGTCAAGCAACAACCCTGGGGTGGAGTCATTAGTCAACTGAGCCACCAGACCTGGCTGCTGTTTTGCATTTTCCAGTTCTTTGTAAAGTATGTTTTGTATCTCCTTTTAGCCTGGGAGAGTAGTGCTCTATAAAAATGCAAAATAAATAAAGCAATAAAAAGGTAGCATGGGTGTCAATGGTCCAAATGTATGCACAGGTTGCATGTAATGTGGTGCACACAGTTTGTAGCCTTCATAAACGGCCTTGGATGCTTCAACACTCCCACAAATCTCAAGAAAAGGCATTCTTCTAAAATGGAACCTACTTTTGACAGGCTGGTTGTTTCATTTTTAGGTTTCGCCTGCACAGCGCTTGCACCGTGCTTGTGAAATCTATTGTTTTTAATATAAATCCTAAAAGGTGTTTACATACCGCCCCCTTGCTTTCCTTGCCACTTACTTTTCTTCCATTTCTATAGGTTGCTGCATATTTTTCTGCATTTATCAATGCTTGTTTGTAAATTGCTTTTTATTCACTTTCCATGATGTATACAACATTGCAGGTAGCTTAATAAAAGAATGACATTTGCTCCCCCCGTACCTGAAGGACTGAGGCCTCTGTTGTATCAATCAATCAATCAATCAATCAATCAATCATAGTACTTGTAAAGCGTGCTACTTACCCGTGAGGGTCTCAAGGCGCTGACGGGAGGGGGGGTGCCGCTACTGCTCAAAGAGCCAGGTCTTGAGGAGTCTTCTGAAGGCGAGTAGGTCTTGGCGGCGAGGTAGGAGAAGGATCTGCCGCCGAAGGTTGTTCGTTGGATGCGTGGGACAGCGGCGAAGGCGAGGCTGGCGGAGCGGAGCTGGCGGGTGTTGGTGTAGAAGCTGAGTCTGCTGTGCAGGTAGGCTGGTCCGGCGTTGTGGAGTGCTTTGTGTGCGTGGGTGAGGAGCTTGAAGGTGATCCTCTTGTCGACGGGGAGCCAGTGTAGGTCTCTCAGGTGGGGGGTGATGTGGTTGCGGCGGGGGACGTTGACGATCAGTCGGGCGGAGGCGTTTTGGATGCGTTGTAGTCGTCGTAGGTGTTTGGCTGGGATTCCTGCGTAGAGTGCGTTGCCGTAGTCCAGTCTGACGAGGGCCTGTGTCACCGTTCTTGTTTCGGTCGGGATCCACTTGTAGATCCTGAGGAGCATGCGGAGGGTGTTGTAGCAGGAGGAGGAGACGGCGTTGACCTGTTTAGACATGGAGATTTAGGAGTCGAGGATGAATCCAAGGTTGCGATATGGAAAACACAAGGGCCCCCTGAAAAAAGGATAAACCCTAACAGGGATAACAATTCTTTGGAAAAACACTATGTACCGGGTGAAGTACTATGGTAACTTGGAAGGGCTTATAAACTCTAGCAACACAAAGTCCAATACAAACATGTAGAGAAAATATATATATAATTTTTATTACTCTTCTTTTTGTTTTTGTTTTGGATATAAAAAAGTGATTTATATAAAAGACATTTCAAAATCATCTAACATTGATTTCGCTGCATGAATGAATACACATGATAAATATTTCCTGTATACATTAGAACCACCTGTTGATTGAAGTTACAGTACAACCTGAGGAAAATATATCATGAATGCAAATTGAAAATACAAATATATCTGTGATGATATTAATTTCCTAATCATCTACATTATCCTTATGCGATCAAGCATGTAATTAAAGCCATATCTAAGGACATTGGCAGTATTCATTAGATATCAGTTGAACATGTGATCAAGTCCATTTCTGAAAACACTGGTAATATTCATAAAAAGTCATAGGTTGCGTGCATGGTCGGTGGGTGTCAGTGCTGTTCCCAGTGTGGCCGGCCACCAGGAGCCGTCCCAGGCTGAGGGGGTGGGTCCGAGGATGAGGACCTCCGTCTTGTCCGAGTTCAGCTTCAGACGGCCGCTCCTCATCCAGTCGGCGACGGCCTTCATTCCCTTGTGGAGGTTGGTTTTGGCGGTGTGTGGGTCCTTGGTGAGGGAGAGGATGAGCTGGGTGTCGTCGGCGTAGGAGATGATGTTGAGGTCGTGGTGGCGGGCCATTTATGCGAGGGGGGCCATGTAGACGTTGAACAGCGTCGGGCTGAGGGATGAGCCCTGAGGGACGCCGCAGATGATGTCGGTGGCTTCGGATCGGAAGGGTGGGAGGTGGACGCTCTGGGTTCTGCCGGAGAGGAAGGACGTGGTCCAGTCAAGGGCCCTCTCTTGGATTCTGGCTTCTTGGAGGCGTGTCTTTAGAGTGCGATGGCAGACCGTGTCGAAGGCGGTTGACAGGTCCATGAGGATGAGGGCAGATGTTTCGCCATTGTCTAGTTGGCACCTGATGTCGTCTGTGGGGGCGATGAGGGCTGTCTCGGTGCTGTGGTTTCGTCTGAATCCGGACTGGGACGGGGCCAAGATGTTGTTGTCTTCGAGGTGGCGGGCCAGTTGCATGTTGACGATTTTCTCGATGACCTTCACTGGGAACGGGAGCAGGGAGATGGGCTGGAAGTTCTTGAGGTCCTTGGGGTCCGCCTTGGGCTTCTTGAGGAGGGCGTTGATTTCGGCGTGCTTCCAGTCTTCCGGGAATGTCGCTGTATCGAAGGAGATGTTGATGACCTTCCGTAGTTGGGGTGCGATGGCTGCGTATGCTTTGTTGAGTACGTGGTGTGGGCACGGGTCTGACGGAGATCCTGAGTGGATGGAGTTCATGACCTTGCGTGTCTCGTCATCGTTGACGTTGGACCAGGAGGTCAGGCGGTTGGTGCTGGTGGTGTTCGCAGGGGAGGTGGAGTCTGGCATAGTCGGGGCGGTCGTGGTGTTGAAGCTGTCGTGGATGTCAGCGATCTTGCGGTGGAAGAAGATGGCTAGTGAGTTGCACAGTTCTTGTGAGGGTGGGATGTCGTTGGCGCTGGGGTTGGAGAGTTCTTTTACGATGCTGAAGAGCACTTTGCTGTTGTGTGCGTTGTTATCCAGGCGGTCTTTGAAGGAAGATTTCTTGGCTGATCTTAAGAGGTGGTGATGTCTGCGGGTGGCGTCCTTGTGGGCTGCGTGGTTGTCCGGTGTGCGTTCGTTGAGCCATATCTTCTCCAGTTTCCGGCATGCGCGTTTGGAGGTCTGGAGTTCGTTGGTGAACCAGGTGGCTCTCTTGCTGGCGTGGCTGTTGGATGGTTTTTTGAGCGGGGCGAGGGTGTTGGCGCAGTCGACGATCCACTGTCTGAGGTTGCGGGCTGCGGCGTCTGGGCTGGTGGGGTCGGTGGGTGGGTTCTGGGCGAGGGTGGTGATCAGCTGGTCTTCGGTGACTTTGCTCCAACCGCGGCGAGGCAGCTGTTGGGTGCGGTGGAGCGTGGTTGGTTTCTTGAAGGTGAAATGGATGCAGTGGTGGTCGGTCTAGTGGAGTTCAGTGGTGTGGTCGAAGGCGACGTGGGTGCCTGTGGAGAAGACGGGGTCCAGCGTGTGGCCGGCAGCGTGGGCGGGTGCGGTGACGAGTTGTCTAAGGCAGAGGTTGGCGAGGTTGGCGATCAGGGTGGCGGAGTTGGCGTCGTTGTTGTTCTCGAGGTGGAAGTTCAGGTCCCCGAGGAGGATGTAGTCCGTGGATGCGAGTGCGTGGGTGCTGGCGAGGTCGGCGATGGGGTCGCTGAACTGTGCCCGGGGTCCTGAGGGTCTGTAGATGAGTGTTCCTCTGAGGGTGGTGTTGGGGTCGGTGTGGATCCGGAAGTGCAGGTGTTCGGCGGTGTTGAGGGTGTCGTCTGCGTGGGTGGCGACCTTGAGGGTGGACTTGTGGATGATGGCTATTCCTCCTCCGATTCCGTTGGCGCGATCCCTGCGGGTGATCTTGTAGCTGTCCGGGATGGCTATGGCAATGTTGGGCGCCGAGGAGTCGTTCCACCAGGTCTCGGTCAGGAAGGCTACTTCTGGGACTTAGGTGTCGAGCAGATCCCAGAGCTTGATGGCGTGTTTGCGTGTGGAGCAGGTGTTGAGGAGTATGCAGCAGAGGTGGTTTGGTCCAGTCCTTGGAGGTTTGGTGGCTCTGTCGCAGGTGAAGCTGCAGGTGTGGCAAGAGAAGGGTCCGTGGGTCTGTTTCGGGGCGGCCTGGAAGCAGTTATGGTTTTGGCCGGTGTTGAGTGCATGGAGGGTGCTGGCGTTGTAGCAGAGTCTGGTGTCGTGGCGTTCGCGGGGGCCAGGGGTTCTGGTGCTGGGTGCGGTCCAGGCACGGGTGGGCATAGACGGGCTTGCCTGTGGCGCGCCTATGGCGCGCCAGCGGCGCGGTTGCTCAGCGGCCGCCATTTAAGGCGGGGAGGGAGGGAGGAGCAGCTGGGAGGCGGGAGTGGGGCGGCGAATGGGCTTCGAGGGGGCGGGGCCGCAGGGGAGCAGTGGCGGGGATCGGGCTGAGGGGAAAACAGAAGAGAAGAGGGGGGGAACGAGCCGAAGCGGGGGCAACGGTACAGTACAGAGGCACAAAAAAATAAATACAGGCACAAATACAGGCACAAGAGTTAAATACAAATGCAGGGAGACAAGTACGGAATACTAGACCAGCGGGTCACGGCAGACAGCGGGGGCAAACTCACGGTGGAGTGGCAGCGGCAGTGAGGGAGGCGCTGACACACAGGTGGAGCTGTGCGGCAGCAGGGGAACGACATGGCCTGCAAGCAGGGTCAGGGGTCACTCCTGCTGTCGCTCAGCGGCTGCCATTTAAGGCGGGGAGGGAGGGAGGAGCAGCTGGGAGGCGGGAGCGGGGCGGCGAATAGGCTTCGAGGGAGCGGGGCCGCAGGGAAGCAGCGGCAGGGAACGGGCTGAGGGGAAAACAGAAGAGAAGAGGGGGAGGGGGGAAACGGGCCGAAGCGAGGGCAACGGTACAGTACAGAGGCACAAAAAAATAAATACAGGCACAAATACAGGCACAAGAGTTAAATATATTCCAGAGGAAATCCAGAGTGCTACTCCTCGACAATACTCTAAAGGGAAATAGACATGAGTTATTCTAATTAATCCTTAACCATGAATTATCTCCAAATCGTTTAAAATATCCATCACCTCTGGAAGTGCCTCTAAGCCCTAAGAACACTATAATGTTTTGCGGCAGCCTGCCTTATACTGTGCATAATTTATCACTGATCAGTTTAACATACATTTCTTAATTTAATGTGAGTGCGTTATTTTATATGCAGTTACCTGAAAGTGAAAAATCAACAAAATAATTACAGGACACTTTGTTTTGTTTTAGCCACACCTTTGACCCCTTCTCCCACATTCACTGACCACGCCCCTATTGCTCTCAGGATCGCAGTTCCCAAATACTTTTTTTAATGCACTTTGACCACTAGGAGAGCGTGAATGAAAGCAGGTTACGGACGGCTGAGAAAACGGCCTCTGACAAAAGCTAGACAGCTAGATAAAAAAAATAGAAACATACCTGGGGAGTCAAGACAGAGGTAAACTGCTGGAGAAGGGAGGCCAGAGGCAAACATCTTGGGAAAGCAAGACAAAGGTAGACCGCTTGGGAAGGCAGACAGAGGCAGACACGCGGGGAAAGAAGGGCAGAGGCAGGAAGCTGAAGAAAGCGAGATTGAGACAGTCAGGAACAGTGCCAGTCCAGACACCCAGCATATATTTTTAGCACATATTGTGAGATTATAGACACCATTACACAATACAACCGTCTGTTCTGAACTTTCCTGCCTGTCCTCAACATGACCCATTTTAAACAGTACAAGACACAACCAAAAGCAATGCAGCCAGACCAGCCTGACTCTTGTCCACGAGTCTCCCGAGTCCTCAACTGGTGCACGCATTGCAACAGCTCCATGGGACCAAACCGGTGGTAGCAAGTGCTGGGGACTGCACATAACATAAAAACATAGCATAACATATGAACAGCACAAATAGTGTGGTTTTCACTGCACACAATTGAGAAAGTGAAGGGAAACCACGCCATGGCATAACTATTAATATGATATGTGTTTGATAAAGTATTGTATTTCCAAAGTCTGCTGACGGTTCCATATGGTCCAGGTCCATCATCTAATGAGGCAGTCCTCAGAGTGTTTAGTTGTCACTCCTTGTGGGAGAGTTGCAGTTGGTGCTGGTCATTATGGAGCCCGTGCAGTGATTGACAATTATCCTGGCCGAGTGTTAGTAATTACACCTCTGACTTGATTGAAATCTATCAATCAATCAACAGCATTTGTAGAGCACCACACTGTCACCCTTAGAGGTATCTGGGCGCTGAGTCTCCGTCAAAGAGCCAGGCCTTGAGTCTCTTTCTGAAGTCTGCCAGCGCAGGGGCTGTACGGAGCTGGAGGGGAAGGTTGTTCCAGGTCTTGGCAGTGATGTAGGAGGAGGAGCGGTCACAGCTGCGATGGATGCGTGGTGCGTGTGTACGTGTGAGTCATGAGGAGTGCAGGTGTCTAGAGGGTGGCTGGAAGTTGAGTCGATGGTTGATGTAGGCAGGCCCTTGGCCGCTGAGTGTATTGTAGGCATGTGCGAGGATCTTGAACTGGCATCTTTTCTGAGCCAGGGGCGGTCTCTCAGTTGGGGGGCGATGTGGGTTTGTTTGGGGAGGTCCAGGATGAGTCTGGCTGCAACGGTCTGTATGCATATATATACAAACTACAAACAAAATAACATGTGAAAATGGTATATACAAAACCATACACTCAGCTATACGTTGCCAATACCTGGACAAAGTTTAACAAGTGTTCACATATTTGTTCTGGGTGATACACTCAGAGGTAGTCTAAGTGAAAGATGTATTTCATTTCAAAATAATCCATCACCAGATTTGCTATTTCAGGGGTGAAGCAACAGCCCATGGCCACACCCTTGAGTTGTAAAAACAAATCTTTTTTGAAAGCAAAGAAATTGTTTTTCAAGCAGATACGTGCTAGTGATAGAAAAAATTCTGTTGGTACCTGATGAGGGCTAGGTCTTTTGTCGAGGCCCATGGTAATGACCACCAGTGCTTCATCTTGGGGGATGTTCGTATGTAGACTTTCGATGTCGAAAGAGACCAACAGCTGTTGGTCTCTATCGAACATCAAATGTTCTATTTTAGAGAAGAGATCCACAGTATCCCTTACATATGCTTTTGTTTGAGCCACAACTGGTTTTAAAAACACGTCGATGTACTTAGCCAGAGGTTCCAACATTGATCCGCACGCCGAAATGATCGGTCTACCCGTAGTATTGTTCAATTGCCCTTGTCCTGAGGAGGCCAAGAAGAACACCTAAGGCTGAAAGGTTTCCGCGTCGACATTCATTAAGGAGGAGTCTTTATAAAATGTATAAGGAGTGGTTTAATAACTCTTTTGTGACACAATAGAGCTATAGGAAAATAAGTCCATTTGCCTAAAGTGTTCTCTTAGACTACCTCTAAGTGTAGCGACCATTGAAAGAATTTATGTAAGTGGCCTATTACATTACTCCCTTGATATAGGCCCGTCACTCTGTTTTTCTAAGTGCTTTGGGGCTCAAAACTTGAGCAACACATTTACACTTCCACGGACTCCATTTGGTAATTTACATGGCAAGAGTTGGTTCTATTTTTTGACCACTGAAACCAGATATTGGCCACCCCAAATTAATTTATTACACTCACTGGGCTACCTGCTCTTTGCACAATCTATATATTCTTGGTGACACTGTGGTAATTGCAACTGCACGGTCATCTGTCCGGAACAGCCAGCATGCTTTATACAATTAAGAGGTCGAAATAGATGTTAATAAATATATATATATTAATTTAATTTAGTATTGTTCCATTGCCCTTGTCCTGAGGAGGCCAAGAAGAACTCCTAAGGCTGAAACGCATCCGTGGCGACATTTATTAAGGAGGAGTGTTTATCAAATTTATAAGGAGTTGTTTAATAACTCTTTTGTGACACAATAGAGCTATAGGAAAATAAGTCAGTTTGCCTAAAGTGTTCACCCAGAACAAATGTGTGAACACTAGTATCAATTGTTCCAGGTATTGGCAACGTACAGCTGAGTGTATGGTTTTGTATATACCTTTTCCACACATTATTTTGTTTGTAGTTATGCTTTGTCCATTGATTGGTGCCATTGTATATGTGTGTCTTTATTAATTTGATAATATGTTTGGAAGGACTAAAAACTGAAGAGAGGGTAATTGAATGTGCTCTACTCAAAAATAAAAGCTATATATTAATTCCTCCATACCCACTTCTTTTTGTATATGACAGTATCCCATACCCAGGTATAGGAGGGTGATTTGGGTATACCCCGTATATATACATTTGCTTGATGACACTTTTTCAAGTGTGAGGGCTCTTTTGGAAAATAATAGTCCTTTGTTGATCGATAAGAGAAATTATTTAACTTGATCCATATACTGTGGTGTCCTGTCTTTGATGTTTAATGTTCTTGTGATTGTAGTATTATATTGGTTGTATTTTTTTTACACATACACGTGGTTAGATACAATGAAAGAACCTTATATGGTTAGTTATTCTGAGGAAGATATAAATAAATTGAAACAAATTCCATCATTATTGGGTGGAGAGTTGCTGGGACCAAGTAACCTTAGCTCAGATAAGGGAGAGCGACTTATACAACTGAGAAAGAAAAATACAAGCACTCAACTGTATGCTCAAGTACTATTGGAATACTTGAAGTCAAACACTATCCCTGCAGGATTGCAGGTGAAAAACATCCCTGTAATCTTTGTGAACGAGAAGGCATATTTACTGGATTTTAGTGGAGTAGGCACTAAGTGCTCCAGTGACTGGATTGTACTATCTACCCAGACGGCCCTATGAATCAGTGAGGAGGAACTTAAAGAAATTAAGAAACTGGAGGAAGAAATCGGGGATGACACCAGTACAGCGGATGCTAAATCCCTGTTGGAAAATATAGAGAAAACATTAGTAGATTTTAAGACCCATGCAGTGAATTTAAAAACCTCCAAAGTTACAAAAGACATTAAGAAATTTAAATTGGATTTGGTGTACCCTTATCTAAAAGAAGATTTTTTTTAAATAACAATCCTAGCAGTTTAAACTCACAATATAGAGGCAGATTAAGGACTACGTATATGACTTTTTCAGATTCCTCTTCAGATTCCGACCAGGGAGCTGGTCCATATTATCAGCCATACCAAACTTACCAACCATATTATCAATATCCTAGGGCCCTTCCTTTTTTTGACAGAGATGGAAACAGGGGCCGGGAATTCAGAGGGGGATGGCGAGCACTAGTTCAACAGCAAAACCGGGAGCAGGGATTCCTCAGGACATGACAGAGAGTATACAGGCGATAGATCATAGTTTGAATCAAACTAAACAAACCCATACCGACTTGATGCCTATTTATAATCTATCTAAGCATCCCTTAACCAACTTAGAAATAAAAGTACTACAAAAAGGATTATCATTTGTTCCATGCACGGTGCAAGACCCAGTAGACACAAAGACGGAGGTCCTTCAATTGCTACGGAAAATTAGACTTAATGTCTTCTTTCAGATTATAGTGAAGTTTCAGAGAGAAATGTCAGTGGTCTAAAGAAAAAACCCTCCTTTTGCCCTGAACGTGCGGCTATGCCGAATGAGGTATTATTCTTTCAAGATCAGATACTACGTGAAATAGACAAACTCAACACTAAACGGATTTCTAATAAATCTATTTTTTCAAAAAAGTGAACAAATGCCATTAAAAAATTTAGCAGAGAACCACTTTACGTTAATTAAACCGGCCGATAAGGGAGGAGGGATTGTGCTTTGGGACAGCGATAAATATGATGAAGAAATCATGCACCAACTGAATAATCCTACAGCTCGACTGAAAGCTCACATTTTACATTTGACTACGGAAGCCCTAGACTTGAGGTATTTGTGTATGAAAGAACATGAATATTTGAATTTTACTACACAAAAAACACCCAACATATATGGACTTCCAAAGGTACATAAAGATTCTTCACAGCCGCCGGGTAGGCCGATCATTTCGGCGTGCGGATCAATGTTGGAACCTCTGGCTAAGTACATCGACATGTTTTTAAAACCATTTGTGTCTCAAACAAAAGCATATGTAAGGGATACTATGGATCTCATCTCTAAAATAGAACATTCGATGTTCGATGGAGACCAACAGCTGTTGGTCTCTTTCGACATCAAAAGTCTATATACGAACATCCCCCAAGATGAAGCACTGGTGGTCATGACCATGGTGCTCGACAAAAGACCTAGACCTCATCAGGTACCAACAGAATTTTTACTATCACTAGATCTTTAAAAAAACTACCCCTTTTAAAGCGCACATCATTGAATGGGTACGCTTTATTGATGATGTATTTATGATATGGAAGTGGACCCAGGAAGAGCTGGAACAGTTCCATATGTGGCTCAATTCCCGTACCAGTGACCTCAGATTTACAAAGACATCAAGCAATGTCCAAATCAATTTTTTACATGTCTGGATCATCGACAAAGATGGTAAACTGGAGGTTGACTTATACACTAAGTCAACTGACTGGAATACTCTCCTGGAATACTCTTCGGGGCATCCGAGAAATCTCAAAGAGAATTTACCCTACGGGCAGTTTTTGAGAGTTCATCGAAACTGTACAAATTAAAATGATTATTTTAAAAATGCTGAAATTCTGCAAAAAAAATGTATTGCAAGAGATTATCCAAAGAAACTAGTCCGGGGGGGTGTTGAAAAGAGCTTGGTTCACTCCACGTGAATGTCTTCTCACCCCCAAGGTCAAACAAGACTCAGAGCAATTGACCTGTATGCTTACATTCAACCCAAAAGCAAACAAGGTGAAACTGATTATTTTATGTAACTTGTGGGTGATAGAACATCTAAACATCCCTAAGCCCATGTTTGCATTCCGACGAGGTATGAACTTAAGGCAACACCTTGTAAAAACTGCACGTTTACAGCTGATAAAAAAGGATTTAAGGGGCCTATTAGGTCTGCCGGCAGTGATATGGCATTATAGATGCAATAATTGCGCTGCATGCCCGCAGACAAGTGACTCGAAATCTATCGAGATTAATAATAAACAGCATACACAATTGTGCTTTTCAAACTGCAATACAAAAAATGTAGTTTACTCTGTGACATGTCCTTGTGGTAAAGTCTATATCGGTCAGACTACTGAGGCTGTTAAAATGAGAATACTTCAGCACAAGTCTCGTATACGATGCAAAACGCAAGGAGCCCCATTGGTCCAACATCATGTACAATACGGCCATGATGAGAATGATTTGAGATGGACAGTATTGGTAGTGGTTAAAGCGCAGAATAAAATAACCTTACAAATGAATCTTAACCGGTTGGAGGTGCGAATGATAGAGAAGTACCACACATCAATTGAAGGACTGAATGATCAATATGAAATCTGGGCACTAATATGACTTGATGTCTATATCTAGAGACTATCATGATTTAATACTAGGATAGAGCTGACATTATTTGGATATCCTAGCTCATGTAATTGTTTCTGCATTTTCCTGCTATGTTTTTAACCACAATATATATAGTTTATCACAAGTTTTTTTATGTATGCCTACATAAAAAAAAATTGGTGTGTTTTAGATTGTAAACCTTTATTGTATTGAGCATGCTGGCAATAAGATTTCACGATGTTACGTTTTCCATGGTTCCCTTAGATTTACTTTTGGACATGGATTCGCTCCCTTTGTGTGCATTAAACTTTAAACACTACGAGTCACTCTCGAGTGTTCGGTACACATTGATAGAGTCCACCGTACCTTATGTGCGCATTCTAGTTGGTGTCTGATATTTTTCTACGACTCCCCCCGTGTTTTCTACTTCCGGATTCACGGACGCACACTAATGTTACGTTATGCGCCCTTGGAAGCCATATCCCCGCATTCGAGTTGTTCGGAATCTTTCCTCCAGTCCTTTTTTACTGTTCATTTCCAGGCTCATGTAGTGACGTTGACGGTATAGTTTCCGATATAACGAGTCAAGCGGCCAGCGTGGATCTGGGACACGTTGACGGTTGCGGTGAAAGATCGTGAAAGCATTTTTTGCTACTACGAAGAGTTGACCAGTGAGTACTACATGGTCATGTTACTTTGGGGGAGATAGGAGATTGCTCGTAGTGACACTCCCAACTGATTGGAGTTGTTTTGCCCATAGGGAGACAGTGATTCTGACTTGCCCATAGAGAAGCCGTGGCACACATTATGGAAGGTTCTCCTTTATGAGAGAGAGGTGAGTGCCAGATTTATTTCCATCAGAGGCACCGATCGTCACTTAATTAATGATAGAGTGAGTTATTTATATATGTTTTTTCATGTGTGGAATTTCAGGTGGTCTCACCTCGTGTTTGGGGCGCCCGTAGATGCGTAACAGATCCGGGTCTGTAATAGAAGCGACCCTTGAAAGAATTTATGTAAGTGACCTAGGACATTACTTTATCATGTCCCTTGATATAGGCCCATCTCTCTGTTTTTCTAAGTGCTTTGGGGCTCAAAACTTGAACAACACATTTACACTTCCACGGACTCCATTTGGTAATTTACATGGTACGAGTTGGTTCTATTATTTGACCATTGAAACCAGATATTGGCCACCCCAAATTAATTGATTACATTGTAGGGGCTGCCTGCTCTTTGCACAATCTATATATTCTTGGTGACACTGCGGTAATTGTAACTGCACGGGCATCTGTCTGGAACAGCCAGCATGCTTTATACAATTGAGAGTTAAGATATAGATGTTAATTAATATATATATTCATTTTATTAAGTATTGTTCCATTGCCCTTGTCCTGAGGAGGCCAAGAAGAACACCTAAGGTTGAAACGCGTCCGCGTCAACATTTATTAAGGAGGAGTCGTTATCAAACTTATAAGGAGTGGTTTAATAACTCTTTTGTGACACAATAGAGCTATAGGAAAATCAGTCCCTTTGCCTAAAGTGACCTCTGAGTGTATCACCCAGAACAAATGTGTGAACACTAGTATCAATTTTTCCGGGCATTGGCAACATACAGCTGAGTGTATGGTTTTGTATATACCTTTTTCACATGTTATTTTGTTTGTAGTTATGCCTTGTCCATTGATTGGTGCCATTGTATATGTGTGTCTTTATTAATTTGATAATATGTTTGTGAAGGACTAAAAACTGAAGAGTGGGTAATTGAATGTGCTCTACTCAAAAATAAAAGCTATATATTAATTTGTCCATACCCACTTCTTTTTGTATATGGCAGCGGTCTGTATGGCCTGGAGTCTCCTGAAGAGCTGGGTGGAGATTTTGGCGTAGACCTACATGTTGACCTGCAGTACTTCACTGGCTCTTTGAAGGCTGGGGCCCCAAGACCATCTCCACTGGAAGCATATCATAGAAATAACACACTACCCAGCAGCATCATACTGCCTACCCCTCCCCACTCCCATTTTAAAAGCTTGAGTGGGGGCGTTGGGGGTTGGCGAAGAGTGCTACTGGGATGTTCTGTGAAACATAAAACAATTAAATTGTGTTTTTTTATGGCTCCTTTAAATTTGATGGAGAAAAGGAAGGATGGAGGGGAGGAAGGGTGGAGTGATGGATGGATGGATGGAGGGGTTGTATGCATGAATAGATTAAAATATTGTTAATGGATGTATGGTTAGGTGAATGGAGAGAAGAAAAAATCTGTGTGAGAAGGAGGGAAAAGTGTAGACAGAAGAGTGAATGGATAGAGATGAGGATGGTTGGATCGATAGAGGGAAGAAAGGAGGAAAAAATTCAAATCCTTTGTGGAGGTAGGATAAATGAATAGATAAAAGACAACGGATGAAGAGAAGGATGGATGAATAAAAAAGACAGAAAGAAAGTTAGAGAAAATCGAAAGTTGGAGAAAATAGATGAATGAAAATGGAAAAAAACAGAAAAAGATGGGATAAGGAAAAGAAAGACAGGAAATGGAAAAAGAGTATAGAAGAGTGGAAAAAGAATAGAGAAAATGGAAACGTGGAAACGAGGAAATAAAGAATGAAGATAAGGCAGAAACAGAAAAGAAAAAGGGTTAATAAAGAAAGAAAATGAAAGAAGGAACGGTTGAAAAGAAGTGGAAAGAAAAAAGAAAAGGTTGGAATGGAAGTAGGAAGGGCAGCAAGAAGGAAAGACATGAAAAGAAAGAAGTAAAACAATGAAAGATGAAAACAACTAATGAAAGCAGAAAAGAGGTAAAAAGGAAGGAAAGAAAATGGAAGATGAAAAGATAAGGAACGGAAGATAAAAGAAAGACAAAATAAGGAAAGATATAGCCTTGTTTTGAACGAGTGATCCTTTGCAACTGTCTGCAAAACCTGTTGCTTTTTATTTGAAAATTGTTCGTTAAAGTGTCCAATGTGGGCCCATTTTTTTCACCATTTTCGTTGGATGGAGTGACTCCTTCAATATCTTTCCGGAAGACCCAGCACCGTAGAAATCTCACAAGTATGATTTTTCATGAGTGCCCGTTCCCAAAATGTTTTGAAAGACGCAATCCCTTTGGCTATATTCTTAGTGAATTAAGGGGCAAAATACACAATTTGGTGATATCGTTTTTTAAACCCCCTCTGAATGAGTACTGCTCTCGCTTGTCTCAATTGCTCACTAAGTGGAATTTCAGATATTGTTAAAAATTGGGATATGTGCTTTTTCTAGCTACTTCCTTAACCATTTTATTTCAAAGCAAGTGATCCAGCTATTAGGGACTAATACATTTCATCACCTGGACCCAATTCAATACCCTACAAGTCCCTTACATGCTGGGTGAGTGTAAACCAAACTTACCAAATTCTCATTACCACATCATCCTCGCATTATCCTTTTGTGGCGACGCAATCTTTATTATGTAATCGGGTTTTGGCAAAGTAATACTTGGATCTAGAATGAACTTATTTTACACTCTTCATATAACCCAGTCAATATTACTAATAAAGACAAACTCATTTATGAGTTAATAATGCTTTATCTATAATAATGTGATTGCTCATCAAGTACACTGCAGCTCGAATCATAAATCACCACACAAGAGAAACATCAATGGAAATGACATAAACACATCTCAAATACAGTGCTCTGAGTGAGTGGAAAGGCGTAGAGAAAAAAGAATGGAGACATAAGTCACTTGCAAAACAGTTATGCAAATTCAGAATAACATACTAACCATGGTTAAAGAAATTTGGAAAGCTACCCTCTGGCCATGAGAGTAAGCAAGGCCCCTCAAGAAGAGTAAAGGAGCAACGTTTAAAGTCAGATTTCAGCAGAACAGAAGCCAGCCCATAGAATTTGGAAAACAGCAACACAGCCCTCTCCTCTCACAAAGTGGGAAAATCATGCCTAAAAACCCACCCCCTTTCTACAACTAATGATACCCTATATTCACAAAAGTCCAACCCACATTGTATCATAACACGCAATTTCATTTAATTCTATTGGTCGAAACAGGGGGTGTTTTATCACACCACTCTTGACAATTCTGCCAAAAGATCCATTGTCCATTTATTCATTTTATCAACTTCCAGCCAAGGAAATACAATTTCAAACTTCCATAGTTTGTACGCTTTCTCCATATCAGTCATGTATTAACTTTTGTGTCACAATTGTTTTAATGCGCCGCTCACTGAGGAAGTGTTCCGTTCTCTTTATTCACTTTGTTTCTTCCATGAAACCTTGGCAGGCACACAGGGACTCGCAAAGGACAGTTCACAATTTTTTCCCTTCTACATTTCTAATACACCATATTAATTTTAAAAGAGGCACTCAGGACTTTTCTGCAGAGAAGAAAACTCACACTTCTAGGAAAGACACATACTAGTGTTATTTATGTTATTTATCGTTTATAAAGCCATACTATTAAAAACGCCTTATGTGATGCATATTTCTCGCTTTATCCATGCGCATTTTAAAAGATTATTCTTTTGATTCAGTTTAGTGTCAAATAAAACTAGCAGCTTTTAGTCTGTTATTTTCTCCATTAACCACATGCATTTGCATCCTACTACAGCACCTTAACACGCGCTTGTGCATTTTTCGTTTTTCCCCATTAGCCGTTTGCATGTAGTTTGTACGTCACTCGATTAGTATTTTCACACATTGGGGTTCAATCCGAGCAGGTTCTATTTAGCGAAAACCGTGCTCCATCAATTCCCCCTTTGATGGCGACTTAAGCCATCATAAAAAACCAAACCCAAATACAAATTGGCATCATTTATACTACTTAGAAAGCCGTAGTTCACTTTTGTTTCAACATAACCCCGCCCATATCATTTAACATTTCATAATAATTTCCTCTTCTGTCTTCTAGCTCTATTTATTCTCTCGTTCTCTTTCTTGCTGTCCGCTTAGTATCCAATGTTTGTTTCTTACATCTACAACATTTATATATTAATGCCAGCATTAGTATCCCTGTAGCCACACCAACTATTGGTGTTAGAATTTTCCCTCATAAGCTATTACCAAAGGTAGAAAACCAATTTCCCACTGAGGAGAAACCCTTACCAGGTCTCTCCCAAGCACCGTCAACCTTCAGTTCAGTTAAATCTTCTCGCAAATGTGTGATATTCTTAATATATCCCACCAGACTCTTACTTTTGTCAGGGATATAAGTACATTGGAAAAACACAGGTGTTGGGGAGGCCACTAAGGTCCACGTGTAGCCTAGGCTACTGAAGTATTTTTGGAACAGCGTTTAGTCAAGTAAAACAGTATAAGGAAGTCCAGGCGGGACTGGTTATGCAATATATGCTGGGACACAAGGTTTGGTATGACATCACATTTATTAACAGCATAAATGGAGTATCATAGTAAATTTCTAGTAATAGTTCCGGTGCTCACCCAAAAAGTGAAAGTGCGTGAAGTGAGGGATGCTCGTGATATTAAAATTTACATTGCATTGACAACAGCAATATACAAAACTCCCAATTAATTAATTGCAGTAGTGGAGTTTTTAGGTGTCAGGACAATGGCGTTTCGATCTCATGAATTTTAGATCATCATCAGGACGAAACAAGTGTGAGCAGGTAGAATCTGAGTGAGCTTGGGAGCTGGATTAGAGGAATTCTTCTTCAATCAGAAGCAAGAGTACAATCACTTCTAGTACGCGGCGGTTCCCGAACGACACAGATTCATCTCGCTTTCGCAGCTACTAACAAGGCTTAATTCTTCTGTACCTACTGCCGGCCCGACTTATTACGAGTCCCCCGCATCCTTTTCCTGTGGCCCACATGGCCTCCTCAGAATCCTATCCAACACGCAATTCCTTTGCACTGCTCGCACCTCCGGCCCCCCAGCAATTCGGACCTATTCATCTACCTAACAACCGCCCCGTACCAGAAGTGATTGTTCTCTTGCTCCTGATTGAATAAGAATTCCTCTAATCCAGCTCCCAAGCTCACTCGGATTCTACCTGCTCACACTTGTTTTGTCCTGATGATGATCTCACATTCATGAGATCGAAACACCGTCAACCTTACAACCAAAAACTCCACTACTGGAATTAATTAATTGTGAGTTTTGTATATTGCTATTGTCAATGCGGTGTAAATTGTAATGTCACGAGCACCCCTCACTTCACGCACTTTCACTTTTTGTGTGAGCACCGGAACTATTTCTAGAAATATACTATGATACTCCATTTATGCTGTTAATAAATGTGATGTCATACCAAACCTTGTGTCCCAGCATATATTGCATAACCAGTCCCGCCTGGACTTCCTTATATTGTTTTACTTGACTAAACACTGTTCCAAAAACACTTCAGTAGTGTAGGCTACACGAGGACCTTAGTGGCCTCCCCCAGACCTCTGTTTTTCCAGAATACTTAACCACCCCTGGTCTCAATATAGGGGTTCCCTTGTTCTTTGAAACAGAGATATAAGTACAGCACTGTTGAATTTTCAACATGCTACAGACTCCACCCTCTTTAGCCAATAATACATCAAGGGCAAGTCTATTCTGTAAGACCATTGATCTCATAGAAACCATTTCAGTATCAATCATCATGAACCCACCAGCAGTGTTTGTTGATAAGCGATCAACCACTGTGGATAATTTTCTAATTTTATGTAAATTTAGAATTACCCCTACTGAAGGTATCAATGCTCCACAAATATAACCCACTATTTCTGCAACACTAATTCCCCTTTTGCTACGAGTTAGTTCACCCTTCTTTTCATTGATTCCATGACTTTTGTCCAAATGATACACCTTGGGAAGGACAATCCCCATATAACAACACCCAAACCAATGTGCAGGCAACATATAATAGGCATTCTTACCACACACATAAAATATTCCAGGGAAAACAGGATCAGTTCCTCCTCTCATTCCCCAACCTCCCGTAATTAAGAAAACATGATCCCATTCACTTGAACCAAAGAAATAGTTATTGAAGTCAGTTTTCAATCTAAGTAAGCAAAGCTTTCCCCTATGATGCCAATCCAGAGTCATTGCAGCATATGTCTCTCCCTTTTTATAATCACCTTCTCTAAAAGCACATGTGGGTACACAGGAATTTTGCTCAGCAGCTTTTTCTTTAAAACTCTGACTTCTATCTTCTACTATACTTATAAATTCAATCTCCTCCCGACGCAACTTGCATGTTAAGTTAGTTCGGTGTGCATATACAGTATGTATTGTTTTAGTCGAATGAAAACATTCTCCCATAAATTCAGCATTTCTAGCACTAATTACCCTAGTCATATTCCTTCTAATTGGAATTTCAGAAAACACTAGATCAAAATTTGAGTAGTAATACTGTAAATAACCCTTCTCATAAAATAAGCTGGTTAATACACTACATGAAACACCATATGTTAAAATAAAGTGATGATAGGTCACTCCCTCAGACACAGGCGATGGTAGTTGCATGCACACATAACAATCTCTCGCATCCATAGTATCAACATACTCATACAAGAGTTTAGTAAAGACATTTAACGAGAAATCATTAATTGAATTATTCTTATGATATGCATATTCATCTGTTATCTTTTCCATATTAGTCCGTGGTTCCCCTTTAAGATTACCCACATCTACTTTCTCACTCGTTATACTATTAGTATTATTACTTTCAGTAGGATACATAAGATATGGCACAACAACATTTAATGTTAGCCAAACCAACATTAGTAGTAAAACACTTATAAAGCAAGCATTAACACATCTACGTTTAATGCCTTGATTTTGATATCCAGTCTCTAATAAATCCGCTCTTGCCATTTTAAAAATTCAAAAACTAAACTGAACTATATATAAAAAGACTAAAAGAAAAAAAAACTAAAAAAATAAATACATTTGTAAATAGTGTATCCAAGCACTTCTTTAAGCATTCTTGTTTCACCCTCTTTTTATGTATACATATATCTTCACAGCCTTCAGCTCAATTCCAGCTTTAATTTTCCCCACTCTTCAGAGTGATTTCTCTATTTTCTGCACCCCGATTTGACACGGTTCTTTTAGGGTGGCTCATAACCGTTTGTATGACTCGATTCTGCAACAATCTTTTCCCCACTCTGATCTGTATATTCAGCAGCTTCAGTCACCACATATGCCCATTCAGGTGCTGTATACCTCTTATTTTGAACTCTTGCTCTTTTTGTGCTCCGAACTGTATCCTCTTCAGAATCACTTTGTTCAGTTTGACTCAATACTTCTACTATTGTGTTTGGAACTTTTTCTTTCAGAATATATTTGTCTTTTCACTGCCTTTGGCCATACTTCTCCTTTTCTTGCTTTCTTCACTTGCACAGTTTCACTAGATTCAAGATCAGCTTCACAACTTCTCTTGTTTGTTTCCTTTCTTTGTTGCACTTGCTCTTGATTCAACTCTTCTCCTTCATTGACATTGACAACAGTCTCACGAGACCCAGTAGCTGGTGCCCACTTTATTCGACTCTGCTCAGGCTCAGGCTCATGCTCATGCCTTCCTTCACTCTCGGCTGTTCTTGTTCTCCCTCTTCTGGTCTTTCAAGTGGGCTTGGGACTCTTCTTGTGTGACTTGCATGAATCCAATTCGATAAGCCACCACACTTCACTGCTGTCATTGTCACCGGTATCACTTGGTATGGCCTATGCCAGGTTCCAAACACGACTTTCTCACATGCTTCATCACTAGAATTCACTCTCCTGGACTTAGATCATGGGCTTGTTCTTGCTGTGTTGTGGTTGCAACTTCTCCAACCTGATGAGACACAGAACGCACCACGTCAGCCAATCCTCTGCAATAATCGAGCCCTAGATCATCAGTTATATTCATCAGTTGATTTGCTGGGACTATTGACTGTCTCATTGCTCTTCCCATAATCACCTCATGGGGTGACAACCCAGTCTTTTGTATCAGGAATGCTTCTAAGACTCATCAAATCCAAGGGTAAAGCAGCTGGCCATTTTAGTGCTGTGGATGCACAGACTTTCAAGAGTCTTGATTTAATAGTGCCATTAATCTGCTGGACCACACCTGAAGCTTCTGGTCGATAGGCACAATGCAATTTCTGCTCAATTTGCAATGCTGCACAAATCATCTGAATTATTTCATTATTGAAATGTGTTCCATTATCTGTTTCTAAAGAGACTGGAAATCCAAACCGTGGAATTATCTCTCTTAATAGCAATTTAGCAACTGTTAGACTATCATTTCGTCTTGTTGGATATGCTTTTACCCAACGAGAGAACAAACAAACCAAAACCAACACATATTTCAGACCATTACATGAGGGTAACTCGATAAAATCAGCTTGCAATCGGGTAAATGGTCCTGCTGCTTTTCCAATTCGTACCCAACTGCCAACTATCTTACTCCCTGCATTGTGCTGCTGGCAAGTTATACACCTCTGGCAAAGACTTTCTGCAATGACTCTAAATTTTGGATTGTACCAAGACTGCTTAAAAAGCCTAATCATAGCATCTTTCCCTACATGTGTTAAGCCATGATACATCCTTGCCATCTCTGATGGCAGGCTATCTGGCATTATTGGTCTCCCATCCGTGTACACCCACACTTCATCCTGTGCTCTTCGTGTACAATCTACCTTAATCCATGTTTCCTTTCCCTTTTCACTAGCTTCTTCCTAAAACTGTCTAACTTCTTCCCATGTCTCCACAGAAGAGAACATTAGATGACAATTTGTATCAGAATTTTGCATGTCTTTGTTTATCAAAATTGAATTTTGAACAAAGAATTGTGCAACTTGATCTGCATATCTGTTACCACTGATCACATAGTCGTTTCCAGATTTATGTGCCAGACACTTGATCACTGCAATCTCTTTGGACAATTGTAATGTAACTAACAAATCCTTCACATCTTTACTGTGTTTGATTGGGTAACCTGAAGAGGTCAAAAAACCATGTTGCATCCACAATTGTCCAAAATCACGCATCACCCCAAAACCATATTGACTATCAGTGAATATGGTTACTCTCAGATTTTTGCCAATTATACATGCCCTAGTTAAAGCAACCAGCTCAGAAATTTGTGCAGAATTTGTTCCCTTCAAGCATGATGCTTCAAGAACCATGGTCACTATACACACTGCATAAGAAGCATGAAGAGTGCCCTTTTCATCTCTCAAGCAAGATCCATCCACAAACATTACATAATCTGACTCTGACAATGGTGTATCTTTTATATCTGGCCTTGGCTTTGTACACAGCTCAGTTACATCCAGGCAATCATGATCTGCTTCGTCCACCACTTCCTCAAAGTTTGGACTCGGCAACAATGTAGCTGGATTCAAATTAGTACATCTCGTCACAGTCACATTCTCTGCTCCCAGTATCACTCTTTCATACCTTGTCAGTTGACTACTCGTGAGATGCTGTGTCCAAGTTCTTGTCAACAAAATCTCAACAGAATGTGGTACATGGACTGGATGTCCCATCACAATCGACTCACTCAGCTCCAAACTCATACAAGTAGCAGCCACTGCTTTTAGACAACCTGGTAATGCTGCAGCCACTGAGTCCAAAGTGGCAGAAAAGTATGCCACTGGACGGCGTGTCATTCCATGTGTTTGCGTTAGGACTGAAAGTGCACATCCATCTCTTTCACAACAGAATAGTGCAAAGTCCTTAGTGTAGTCTGGAATTCCTAATGCAGGTGCTCGAAAAAGGCTGTCTCGCAAAACTACAAATGCCTTCCTGCATTCTTCATCCTATTCAAATGGATCTACCATATCCTTATGTGTCAATATCTGTAATGGCTGGGCTGTCAGTGAGAAACCACTGATCCACTGTCTACAGTATCCAACCATACCCAAGAACATCCAAACTTCTTTCTGTGTTCTGGGAGGACCCTTTTGCAAGATCACTGCAATTCGATCTTGTGATACTTTCCTGACCCCTTTTTCAATTTTGTGTCCCAAATATTGAACCTCTTTTTGACAAAATTGTAATGTAGCTGGTGACACTTTATGCCCACCTACTGCCAAATGGTTCAGTAAAGCAAATGTATCTGTCACACATGCTTCTCTTGTCTTCAATGCAATATGTAAGTTGTCTATATACTGCACCAACACTTCTTCATCACCAATGACTCCAGACATTTTTTCAAAATCTGATTGAAAATTGAGGGACTCTCTGTATACCCTTGAGGAACTCTGCACCATGGCAAAACACGGTCTCCAAACCGGAATGCAAAATTATATTAGCTATCAGGATGCAAAGGTATCGAGAAAAACGCTTGACATAAATCAATCACTGTGAACCAGTCAACATCACAAGGGATCTGGTAAAAGAATTACTGCTGGGTTTGGCACTATTGGACAACAAGGTATCACAATCTTATTAACTTTTCTCAGGTCCTGAACTATCCTGTACTTCCCACTCAGTTTCTTAGTCCCCATAATAGGTGAATTACAAGGACTCCCTGGTATCTCTTTCAAAATGCCTTGTTCAATCATTTGTTCAATTACAGGTGTCACTCCTGCAATGGTCTCAGGACTCATTTTGTACTGTGGTGTTTTTGGACATTCTGCTCCCTGTTTGACTAAGATCTGAATGGGATCAACTCCTTTCATCAATCCAATGTCTTTCCCTGAAAAATCCCACACATCAGTCATTACGGTGTCTCTCAATTCAACAGGCAAATCCTTCGCTGTAAGTAAAGGATGCATATCATTCACTTCTGTCCCTTGCCTTGCCAACATCACTTTGAATGCAACATCCTCATCTGGCGTTTGAAATACAATGCCATCTGGTGTACAATAGATGGTGAAATTCATTTTACACATCAAGGGCCTCATGTAGGTAAATAAAATTTACCGATTCTTAAATACCGAACCGTACCGATTCGGTATTTAAGAATCGGTAAGTTATAAGTAGGTAATAATTTGTTAATATTTACCGAATCGGTAACATTCGGTATTCAAGAATCGGAATTTACCAAATCGGTAAATACCGAGGTGGTATTTACCGAATCGGTAAATACCGAATCGGTATTTACCGAATCAGGAAAAGAAAATCACATGACTGGATGAAACAGCCAATCCTGTGCAACCACACCCCACCCAACCAGGAAGTGGCCACACCCAGGCAGGTGCACACAATCAACAGACTCTGGAGAGGCTTGGAGTGCAGAGGAGAGGCAGGGAGCCAGTGCCTGTTTGTGCATCTCAAAATCATCATGTCCAGCCAGAGGACACAGAGAGATGGAGGGGAAAGGAGGAGGAAGATGAAATTCAGCCCCAAGGAACTCCAGGTGCTAGTGGAGGAGGTGGTGAAGCAGCACCAGAAGCTGTTTGGGAGGCAGTCCCTGCAAGTGCCGGAGTCTGAGAAGCGCACTATATGGCTGGGTATCCAGGCGCAGGTCAATGCTGTGGGAGTGACCCACAGGGACATTGAGGTACTCAAAAAGCGCTGGTACGACCTGAGGATTGTGACAAAGAGGAAGATGGGGGAAATCCAGAAGGAGGCCAGCCAGACTGGAGGTGGAATCAACAGGGCACCTGCACTCACCGAACTGGAGGAGCTGGTGGAGGCCACAATCGAGCACGAGAGCGTCGTGGGGCATGGAGATGCCGACAGCTCTGCCAGAGCCGCCACCCAACAAGGTAAGACGAATGCACAGCAATGTAGCCCCTCCTACCCCTATCCCACATCCCCTATTGTGAAATGAGTATCCCACTCCAGTCCATGTGTTAGTGCAGACAGGCAATGCATTATGGGAGATGTAGTCAGGGAACCCCCAACCATGAAGTGATTAGCACAGGACAACAATGCATGGTACACACATTAGCCAAAAGCAGGCAGAGGACAATGTGAGAGTGTTACATGAATTTATTGTGATGCTTGCAATGCAGCCCTTCAGGTACACTGAGCTGATGTTGCATTTCTGTCCACAGATGTAACATCGCGCAGGACTGCACATGGTACAGGAGAGAGGGCACACCGGCCAGACAGGTCAGCTCTGGCCAGCACGAGTACTGCACAGCCAGCATCACCACCACCACAGCCTGCATCACCACCACCACAGCCTGCATCACCACCACCACAGCCGCATCACCACTCATGCATGAGTCACTGCCCACATCACCACTTGCAATTGTGATGCCGAGGAGGCGTGCTGCTGGCAGGTTGGCAGCGTTAGAGACCTCATCCGACGACAGCAGGGGCCCGGAGCCAAACACAATGCCCCAGGATGGGAGCTATGCCACTGTGCCCTCCACCTCACAGGGAGCACACACGGGTGCAAGACGGCGCCACAGGTCGCGGGTTCAGAGTCCACCAGCAGACGGTGACAGCCATGGGGTCTTTGCGGGACTCGAGGGCAACATGCTCAAGCAGCAGCGCCTACAAACAAAGGCAGTCATGTCAGTTCAGCGGCATGTGCGGGGACTGAGAACCACATTCAAAAACATGGACAGGAACATAAGCGCAATGGCGGCGGGGATTACTGACATGGCAGCGGGCCTGCGGGACGTGTCACAGTCCATGCAGCTGTTGTGCAGCAAGTTAGACGCAGATTGGGCTGCAAGGTGCCGGGAACGGCAGAGGGGAGACAGGCACACCAGGGCATTCAACCGCCTGGCAACTGCAACTTCACTACTCTGCCGGCGCTCAGTGAACATGCAGGAGGGCCTGAATCACTGCAGCAGCGACGTTACTAGAGGGATGGTGCAGGTCACCAGTGCCCTGGAGGTGCTATTGACCAGTCAGGCGGCCACAAGTGGTGCAGGGGATGCTGCTGAAAGCATCGACAACAGCAGCAGGAGCAGCATAACACCCCCGGTCCCAGAAACACGCAGGAGCAGCAGGCGGCATGGGGCTGGCACCGGTGAGGAGGCTGAATCCGTGCCATCCCACGATGTAGCACGTGGCCGCAGACATTGATGCTGCACCGCGTAGCAAAAGACAATTGGGTGACGTAACCCTGGACTTCAAACTTGTCAATACGCAATGTTGCCAGAATGGCATAATCTTGGTTTCGTGGCGTAGTGCCGCATTAATAAACTACGTCATGACATACAACAATTGGCTGTGTCCCCTTACTTACTCAGAAATAGTTGCATGTGATCTCTGCCCGTCTCTCTCTCCCATCTGTTGCTGTTGGCACTCCAGCAGCGTTGTCCTCTGGCTGACCTGAATCATCCTCATTGTCCTCAAAATCTGTTAGTTCCACCTCTGTACCTCTCTTTGTGGCAAGGTTGTGCAGCATTGCACAAGTGGCAATGATCTTGCAACAGATGATGGGTGTGTACTGGCGTGCGCCTCCGCTTTTGTGGAGGCAGCGGAACCTGCTTTTCAATAGTCCAAACGTGCGCTCCACCACGTTGCGTGTAGATTTGTGTGCCACGTTATATCGTCTCTCACTCTGGGTTGCTGGGTGTAGGTAGGGAGTGAGGATGAATGACCGCACGGCATATGCACTGTCGCCTAGGTGAGTGAAAGTGAACCATCAGTCACATGTCTCAATACACTATGATTTTCAAGTCTCATGGGGCGTCACTGTTACTTACCTAGCAGGTATCCATCTCCAAATTCTCCAGCAAGCAGTCGTGTGTAGATCCCACTGTTCTGGAAGATGTAGGAGTCGTGGGTGCTCCCAGGAAACTTCACTACAATATCAGTGATGATGTTCCCTGCATCGCAGATTACCTGCACATTGATGGAGTGGGTGGACTTTCTGTAACTGTAGATGTGCTCAGTGGCAGCTGGTGGGCAGATTGGGATGTGTGTGCCATCAATACAGCCAATGACATGGGGGAACTGTGCCATGTGATAAAAGTCACAGTTTTAGTTTTCTGCAGTTCAGCCTGTGTGTTTGGGAAGCTGATGTAGTGGTGCATTCTCTGCATCATGGCATCCAGGAACTTCCTGAAGAAACGGGACAGGCAACTCTGGGATACACCGCCCACCGCAGCTATCACCCCTTGGTAACTGCCAGATGCCAGTAGATGTAGGCTGCAGAGCACCTGCACATGTGGTGGTATGGCATGTGCCCTTCTTGTTGGCTGGTCCAGGAGTGGGTGCAGGTCCCTGATCAGGTCCATGATGGTTTGGGGGTGTAGCCTGTACCTTTCATGTATCTCATCCTCAGTCAGTTGGAATAGTGTGATGCGCTGTCTGTAAATGCGTTCCTCCCGTCTCCAAATCCTCAGACCTGCTGCCTGTAGACATAGGCGCCTTGCAATGACATACAGAGCGGCCATGTTGTCCACGCTGTTGCATTTTGGGATTGCTTATATGCACTGTTGATGCTTACCACCTGCTTTCAATCCGTGTTAATTACCGACTCTTAATTACCGAATTTCATGGATTTCTTAATTACCGAATTTACCTACATGTCTTTTTCAGTTTTACCACTTCATATTTACCACTTCATATTTACCACTTCATATTTACCACTTCATATTTACCGATTCGGTAAATCTGTATTTGGTAAATATGAATCGGTATTTACCGCTTCATATTTACCGAAAACTGGTTTTTGGCCTCCTACATCTCACTTGACTAAATACCGGTCGGTAACGGCATTTTTACCGAATTTCGGCCGTTACCGACCGGTATTTAGCTACCTACATGAGGCCCCAAGTCTCTACCTAATAGGTTTACCGGACTTGTATCATATACCACAAATCAATGTAAATCTCTAAACTCTCCAATGTGTACCTTCATTGGTTTTGTCACCGGAGTTTTAATCAACTGGTTTGACACACCTACAATTTGGATAGCATCTCCTGAGAGGGGTAGGTTTGGGATTTCCACTGTTCTCACAGTAGAACGGGTAGCACCAGTGTTTACAAGCAATGTAACAACATTGATCTACCTATAAGGATGCCGCAAGCATGCACTCCTCTTCCCCCTCAGGCACCGTCATTGAGATGTATCCGAATCGTTCCCCTGACACTGTAACGAGTATTGTGAGGCCATCTGTACATTTTGATTATTACCAACTTGTTCTCCTGTATGGAAACCCACATTTGCACTGTATCTTTGTACTTGTGCATTCACATTATCAGGCATTGGAGCTTGTGGGATTTGTACCTGTGTAACTACCTGTTGTTGCTGCTGCTGTTGTGGTTGATTCATATTCACTTCATTCTGCATCTGCTGATTAAAATTCTGATTCATTCCATTATTTCCAAAAAGGTCCTATACTCGTTCTTCCAATGTCCCAATTTTGCCGTTAGACAAGGATATTTCTTTTTTATTTCATCCTTATTACCTTTACCTCTGCTCTTTCCTTGAGTAAGAACACCACCATTCATCATAAAACCTCCCATGTTAGAAATCTGACCATTTTGAAAATTCTGATTCTGACCCTTTTCTTGAAAACCTGTTTGAGAATAATCCACAAAATCCCCACTTTTCTGTGCTGCCTTCATTTGTGCCCACATCAATTTCTCTTTAAGTTTCTTATGTCTTGATTCAATATCATCACTACAGTATTTTGCATATCGCGGAATCTCGCCCACACTTTTGTTTTGCCAACAAATTAAATGCTGCTGAATCATATTATTAATCTCTGGTTTCAAACCAAACACAAACTTGTATACAAAATGTACCATATCTTTGTCAGTTGAACTTTCAAAACCTCTTTACTGTTTAAACACCTGTAAAAGACTCTCATAATAAGCATGTACTGATTCTTTAGTCTCCTGAGTCATTCTGTCAATTTTAACCCAATCTGTCTCTTTTGGTGAAATTTTACTTTTCAAGTAAGTAATTACTTGATTATGATGGGGCTCCAGTCATCGCATCTCTATAATATTCCTCTTTTGGCCAATCTACTGCAATTTTACACTTAGTCCACAAATCAGCTGAACCACAATATCAAAAAAATCTTCCAAATCTTTCAACAAAACTTTTTGAAACCTTTACAAACCTCTCTACTTGTTTGTACCATTCAACTGGTTTTTCTCTCAATCTGGGAGATTCATTCGTAAAAGACAACATATCTTGTCTTGACCAAGGAACTTGAACATATCCACGTCCTGGACCTTCTCTCATTGGATATATAATTTCAGTTGTCACTGTTCCTATCCCTGTCTCCCTCACTGGATACATAGGAGATGCACCTTTGTTGACAAGCATTTCTTCTTTGTTTTTAGCCCATCTACCTTTCCAACGTTCCAGTTTACCCCATCGTTTCAAGGTATTAATCAACTCCTTAATCTGTAATCGTTTGCCAGAAGCATTCAAACTCTCCAAACCTTTGTCACTAAAATCCAAGCTATATGTCTTTTGCAAAGCCTTTGATTTTTCAATATCGACTCCATATGTTTGTGCAACTTCAGCAAACCTCTCATGCACACCCTTTGCTCTAATTGTAATGTTTTTACACAAAAACAACTTTTTCTCCTGATTTTTACTCAATCCCTCTTGACTAATCGTACTTAAAATCATTTCTTCCAAATCTGCTTTTAATCTGCTCACATTCATGTCTGAATTTACTTTGACACATCCCTCTAATCCGTTCATCCAACTCCACTGGCAATGGTCCTACTGATCCTCCTGAAGTAGGTGTCACTTCTCTCATATTCTGCACTAATCTTCAAAATTCTACTTGCACATTTCGGGGGTTTCCAATGGCCATTCTGCAATATCAATCAATGTTCCCATTTCATTTGCTTCAACACCATTACTACTCCTAGCGTTATTAACAGGCACTGTCAAAGTATGCACTCGTTAAATATTTTGATCCTCACTATACAATGGGACTATGTGATTACTTGTCACTGGAACTGATAACGCCTCTGCATTTAAATTCATTTGATTCATTCTTTGTTACAAATGATCTTGTGCCTTATTAATTACTTCTGCCTTTCTCTCCTGTGAAGGCTGAGAAGCTTCAATTTGAATCAAAGGAGCAGTTGGAGTAAATCTTTCCTGTTCTTCCTGATATGGTGGAGGTCTGTTTAATAACAATTAATCTAGTAATTCATCATCAATTTGATTTGGGTCTGGATCTGTACATTCCACATTTTTCATTTTCTCTTTACATTTCCCTCCAGCCTGATCCTCAACAACAACAACCGGATCTAAACCTTCACCTCCTGCAATGACATCTCTCCTCCATCTTTTCATCTGAGCATTCCTTTTCGCTTCTGAATATCTTCTCACAGTATTTCTATATGTATTTGCAGATCTGTCTCTTTCTCTCTTATACGCCTCATGTTACCATTCCTCAAGTTCTTCATACTGCATAGATCTAGGATTTGGTCTCAATTGATTCATCTGATATCTCAAATTTGTTAAAATCCCCACATTAAAAGTACCATGCTCTGGGAAAGCCATATTTCCATCTCCTTCTGTATATTTCACCCAGTTCTCCAACCATGTACATGTATGATATCCTCGTTCTAATGATATAAATGAAGAAGGCATACCATCAGGTGGCACAGGAATTCCCTATCTAATAGGTATAGCCTCATCCTTTCTAAACAAGGTTCTCATCTTTCTCAATAACTTCATTCTAATTTTCTTTTTCCCGCTACACTAAACTCAATAACAAACCAGGAAAACTCTTTCGTAATTCCACTCGCTACTCATCAACCAATGATACCACAATACTCTTTGATGACGTTTTCGATAACTGACCAATGCCAGCGCGGCTCTCTGTGACATCAGTATAACTCCTACTACTGACCCTCCCTTTAAAAAATATTTCAGAAATGGATTACAAAATCTTTCTCAAAAGGAAAAAAAAAGATTAGAAACAACACGTAACAATCCTGCTTTGTCTGCCCCACTAAAAAAGAGATAGATTCAATCACTCAAAGAAATCCTTTCGCTACTAGCGGAATATCGACCAACGTTACTCCACTCTCAATTAAGTGGAAGACTCTTGGGACTTTTTCAGTTGCGCTTTCTAATGGTACCCAAATAAAGATCCACCATTACTAACTTCAGAATTCCCTATGCAATATTAACAACCTCTTTTATTGCTTAATATCACACCAGCAGACAAAACACTTCTCAGTGTGTGCTATCCACACTATTCCTCTGCCCATTAGGCTAATACATCGCAGGATTTTAGGCAACTCCGTACCCGTTTCTTCCTGACAACATTTAAAAGTAGCACAATATATTAGTAACCAAAATCATTAATTGCAACCTATTATTTTGCCAAATTAATTAAACCATCAGTCTGCTACCAAAACTGATCCAGCGGTTAGGGACTTATAAATTTAATCACCTGGACCCAATTCAATACCCTACAAGTCCCTTACATGCTGGGCGAGTGTAAACCAAACGTACCAAATTCTCATTACCATATCATCCTCGCATTATCCTTTTGTGGCGACGCAATATTTATTATGTAATCGGGTCTTGGCAAAGTAATACTTGGATCTAGAATGAACTTATTTTACACTCTTCATATAACCCAGTCAATAACACTAATAAAGACAAACTCATTTATGAGTTAATAATGCTTTATCTACAATAATGTGATTGCTCATCAAGTACACTGCAGCTCGAATCATAAATCACCACACAAGAGAAACATCAATGGAAAAGACATAAACACATCTCAAATACAGCGCTCTGAGTGAGTGGAAAGGCGTAGAGACAAAAGAATGGTGACATAAGTCACTTGCAAAACAGTTATACAAATTCAGAATATCATACTAACCAAGGTTCAAGAAATTTGGAAAGCTATCCTCTGGCCATGAGAGTAAGCAAGACCCTCAAGAAGAGTTAAGGAGCAAAGTTTAAAGTCAGGTTTCAGCAGAACAGCAGCCAGCCCATAGAAATTAGGAAACAGCAACACAGCCCTCTCCCCTCGAAAAGTTAGGAAAATCACGCTAAAAACCCGCCCCCTTTCTACAAATAATTATACCCTAAATTCACGACAGTCCAACCCACATTGTATCATAACACACAATTTCATTTCATTCTATTGGTCGAAACAGGGGGTGTTTTATCACACCTCTATTGACATGACAATTTTGTAAAAAGATCCATTGTCCGTTTATTCATTTTATCAACTTCAAGCCAAGGAAATAGAATTTCAAACTTCCATAATTTGTACGCTTCCTCCATCTCAGTCATGTATCAACTTTCTCTTTATTCAATCTATTTCTTCCATGAAACCGTGGCAGGCACACAGGGACTCGCTAAGGACAGTTCACAATTTCTTCCCTTCTACATTTCTAATACACCATATTAATTTCAAAAGAGGCACTCAGGCACACATCTAGGAAAGACATACAAGTGTTATTTATCGTTTATAAAGCCATACTATTAAAAACGCACTATGTGATGCATATTTCTTACTTTATCCTGCATATTTCTTACTTTTGATTCAGTTTAGTGTAAAATAAAAGAAGCAGCTTTTAGTCTGTTATTTTCTCCTTAGACCACATGCATTTGCCGCCTACTACAGCACCTTAACACACGCTTGCGCAGTTTTTCGTTTTTCCCCATTAGCCTTTTGCATTTAGTTTGCCCATCACTCAATTAGTATTATCACACAATGGGGGTTCAATCCGAGCAGGTTTTATTTCACGAAAAGCCTGCTCCTTCACAAGCAATTGGTAGCTACCTGATACACAGGCAGGTTCATGAATGCTGTTTTGATATCGTTGTTTGCCCAAAAGACAAGCATGTCTCTAAGCTTCCTTCCTTTGCTAGAAAATGGTGAACAGAATTCCATTCAAGATGTGAGATTGTGCGAATCATCTTAAATCCATAAAGTTCTTGCAGGGAATCCTGAACGCCTCCTTTAAATCTTCATGACAAGAAGCCCACTTCCTCTCAGTTTCAATGTCTTCAACTTCCCCTCAGTTTCAATGTCTCCCACTGCTGTGGTGAGTTCCTCAGCCCTATTGTGGATGGATAGGACCTTCCCAGCCAATGCACATTGGCCAATTTCCTCTGTGTAAATTCTTACACTCTTGCCTTGCTCCAGCTCTGTTTTCACTGTCACTCTTCTTATCCCTATAATTCTCTTTGCTCAAGCGTTTGCTACATATTTGGCTGAAGCAACACACCCCAAGATGTTATCCATCACTTACCACACTAGTAGGTGAACCTTCATCCTGTACTGTCCTAACATTATCCAGAATTATATTACTAGTGATAGAGCAGAGGTGTTACCTCTCATCTATTTACAACAATTTTACACAGAAATGGTCTGTGTCACAATTTTACATGAAAATGACAAAATGTGTATTAGGCTCCACGTTTCAGCAACACATAAATGAAGTTCTGATTTAGATACTGCATCGTAAAAGCATGAAGAATGTTAGAAGTAGTTTTCTGATAATACATAACAGTCAATAAGTAGATGTGAAAACTGACATTTTAGTGGCATGTGTTTTAAGATTAGATAAACCTGATAAATAAACTATAACTTGTAAACTTTTATGTGAGAATTAAATGCTTCATGTGTTAGATAATGTATAACAATATTAAGATTTATAACATGAGCACTGAAAATGACGATAAAAGGAGAAGTAAGTGATACATGAGGTTATGTCAACATTGGATTTCATAAACGTTTATCTATGATTTGCCTTTAAAGTTTGTAAGCTGTAATAACATATAAAGTGCAAAAGAGATGTACCAAATTATATGTGAGGTGATAGTGATGCATTTAATTTTTTATATGAGTACCCTATACTTACATGAATTAATTGCAATTCATTTTGAAGTGATATTAATATGCTAAATTGACGAATTAATGCACTATTCTATGTAACGTAAGATTCGTATTTTAGCACAATTTCATCTTTTATGGGCTGTATTTCATGAAGGCCTCAACTTTGCTTCCTTTCCTAGTATGAATTTATTAACTGGATAGTCTAAAGCCTATTGGAACCTTTTGTAAAGTTATCACTTGTGTTCTGACTCTCAATCGCCTTCTTTGATGTTTGTAGCTTACTTGACTAGACTTGCAACAAAAGTGTTACTTCCAAGAGCAAATGCTTGAGAATGGACAGACAAGGGATGAGAGCATGAAATCGCCTACGTCATTAATGCAACAATGATTGTATGACTAAACTACAGTGGCTCTAAGGAAATTGCGAATAATGGATTACTTAATTCTTCCGGATCTGCCTACTTTTACTTAATTCATCATCTCATCCTATTGTGAGTGACCAATGGGACAGAGTGGTCCGACAATTTGGTGATGTCAAGGGGTGTAAACCTGGAATCGATGGAGTATAATTGCCCAAATGTTCAAACTGAGGAGCGTCACCCTTTACCCAGCTTGCGGTATAGAGACTGACAATTGGGATTTCCAGAAACAACGGAAACTGTGACAAAATACTGCGTTTGCTGCACTAGTATGCTTGTGAAGAACCAGAACCTTTTGGACCTGGCGGCGCAGGGTACGCCTTAATCTCCTGGGTTCTCCTGCTTAGCTACACAGAGACACGGGGACACTCTGTCGGCGTAAAAGATCAGATTTATTAGCTGCAGCTAGTACAGTTGTCCTAGAAGTACACGAGGTAGGTTCTCAGGAGACTGCCACTTCACTCCGTGGCGCACAATCTTATATACCACATATGTGAAATATACATTAACTAAATACACACCCAGAACATATAAGAAGGAGCCAATAAGAAAAGTTGGAAAACAGGACAGCACCAATAGGAAAGGTTTGAAAACAAAGTATCAGATGACTCGAAGAAACCTCTCCTCCAACTGTGTTTGTCACCCCTCCCTCAAACTAATTCATTAACAGATCCACAACTAACTTGCAGGTGGCGAGATACGTTTGTGTGTGTTGGAGGACAGTTGTGAAACAAGAGAATGCTAGCAGAGGACAGCGAATGCCAGACGATAAGATAAAGTCAGAGGAGAATAGTGTGAACTAACAGATAGTTGAGACGGGGATTAGAAAAACCAGACAGGGATTAGTGTACTCGGCCAATCCTAACACCAGTTTTGCAAATAGAGGCAGAAGACTTATTTTGACACGTAGCTGCAGAAAAAGCAGAAAAAGACTTCGATCGTCATGCTGCCTGAGTGAGGGCAACACAAGATGGCGGCGGAGCACAAAATGGCGGGTCGATATGATCACAATCGAAAATCGAAGTTCCTCAGACCCTCCTTTTGCCAGAACTCAGGCAAGATACTCAGACTCACATTAATCTGAGTCAATGTCGATGGCCATAAGGTCATCGAGCTGTTGCTGTGGCATCATTCTGATATTCTCTGTTCTTTGTGACTTGGGTTTAGGGATGCACATAGTAGCACAAAGGTCGCAGATGGCGGGGCCACAGTGCATACAAAGGCAACAAGAGAATACGATGGCTAAAACTACTCCAAGGAATGTCAATATTTTCCAACCCCATTTGGACAGTAGTCCCCAAAACCACTCCAATAATGACCAATCTCCTTCGTCCTGATGAATCGACTCAGAGATTATATGTAATTTAGAGATAGCTTGGTATACTGTCGGAGCGTCATTAGGTATGAAAATACAGCAACTTGACCCGATCAATTTGCATACTCCACCACGGTCTGCAAGAACAAAGTCTAAGGCAACTCGGTTTTGTAAAGTCATAAGACGATCTGCCTGTAGTTCTGCCGTGATATTACTTAAGGCTCCTACAGTGATGTCTATGGTGGTTTCTACGACACGAACCAATTGCCTTATATTTCTGCTTTTGGCCATTGGACCCCAAAAAGAAAGAAATCCTTTGAGGAAATCTCCTCCCTCTTGTCCTGCTGTGTCCTTGGAATTAATAATCCCTCTGCCATACCTGTTTCGATGATGATTTGCAGAAGTGGTGTATGTAGGGGGAAGAAGGAAAGCTATATAGCAAGTACCGGAAAAACCAGTTGGCAACCATGTGTAAGCCCTATTATAACAAATGAAATATGTGCCTTGAGACGGCACTAGAGGAGGCGAGTTTTGAGAGGAGTAGACATATGTGTGGGAACAGTTATTTCTTTGTACAGTGTCAGCAGACTGACCATTTATCTGTAAACAGAAATTACCCTGATGTGGTATAGTCCAAATCGGTGAAGATTTTCTTTTTTTTAACTTTATCACTAAGGCTAGTGACGTAATGGGTAACGTTCCAGTTAGTGTACGCTTTTCTTTCGTCAACGGAGATTTTACTGTTTTCCATGATTTTAGCCATAGCTACCATTCTCTTTATCAACGAACTATGACTAAAATCCGGATCACTAACACGTGAACTAACGGATCGTCTGAATTTGCTTTGATAGGCATTGGAGAAGATAACAAAATAAGCCCAAGCAGAACCTTCATAGGAGAACGGAAGGACTAAATACGGCATTCCTTTTTCTACGGTATGTGGCATGAGTCCACACACCCAACAGTCAGTTGTATTGATCACTAATTGATGTTGATATAACAACTGGACAAAGGAATTGTTATAATATTCAGTTCTTCTAATGAGTTCATGTTGAGGAAGTGTATGAAACAGATGTGGAGAGACAGTAGAAGAAGACGAAGAAGTAGAAGGAGAGACAACTTTTTGCTGCAGAGCAATAACAATCCAACTTATACACGCCAAAAGAATACACAATAATATAATAATACACAAAGCAATACTACAACGGCTATACATTTCTTTACAATGATTCTTTTTATCTTTACTTTCTCTTTTGCCTAATGTAGTCTCCATCTTTCTAAGTGGATGCTCACGGCAATATTCCTCAATCACTTAATCACGATTGTCTGCCGTCCTATGACACTGCAAGTCCTGCAGGCCTATTGCCACTACTCAGGTCGCAACTAAGACTCCTACCGTGACCTTGCAACCGGGACAGAATACTACATAGGAGAGAGAAATCTTAAGAGTTCTTTGGTCTAGGTCTCAAATTATAATGTTCTTTATCAGATATCGTTTGGTCTCGGAACAATGTTCGTGGATTTGTCGTATCCAAGCGATGATGTGGTGGTATCGCTTCCTGCAGAATGTCGTCGTCCTCTTTCTGAGACAATGTTCCATTCAGGCGTGCATCACTAAAAGGTACGAATCGTGGAACCTTTTCACTTTCAGAGTCACCAACACCCCTACGAACCCACTGATCGAAGGGTAGAGGCAAAGGCACTTTCTTACAATGCACACCGTGAATCCAATTTTTCTTTCCTTCGACTTTGACTGCTGTTCTCGTAGTTAAGAGTACTAAACGAGGCTCCTTCCACCTGGGCTCCAAATTTTTTGTCCTTTGGAAATGCTTTGTACAGACCCAATCACCTGGCCGAATGGAATGACCTGATTCTGTGGAAACCTCCGGTAAAGCACTCTGAACCTGTTGATGGAGAACACGCAATTTAGTCGTAAGGTCATGCAAATAGTCAATCAACATTGGATATGGTAAGTCTGAGTATTTCTTAGGGCGAGGGACTCCCCATACATTAGCCGGGCGTCCAAAAACCACTTTGTAAGGGCTAAGTCCCAAACGAGAGTGCACTGCAGTTCTGGTGGACAGAAGAGCCAATGGTAAAGCATCGGGTCAATTGAGT
The DNA here is from genome assembly GCF_964204655.1 of Triturus cristatus. Classification (NCBI taxonomy): domain Eukaryota; kingdom Metazoa; phylum Chordata; class Amphibia; order Caudata; family Salamandridae; genus Triturus; species Triturus cristatus. Next base: position 1,236,254,302 of record NC_140591.1, on the reverse strand, counting down.
CCTGTACTAGCCTGAACTTTCGCTAGTTTTAACTTTAGTGTACCGTTGTAGCATTCTACTAAACCCGCTGACTGTGGATGATTTGCCGCATGGAACTTTTGCTTGATACCAAGACTCGCACAGACTTTTTGCATGACTTGGCCCACAAATTCGCTCCCATTGTCACTCCAGACAACGCGCTGCAAACCAAACCTGGGGAAAAATTATTTTAATAGAGCTTTAGCTGTGGATAAGGCTGTGTTGTCTTTTAGAGGGTATGCTTCTATCCATCTTGAAAAGGCGCATACTACCACCAGAACGTATTTGAGGTTGTTGCATCGCTCCATATGAATATAATCGATCTGCAACACCTCAAATGGATATGTTGGAGGAGCAAAGTGACCTGCCGGAGTTGGGGTTCCCTTTCCCGGATTGTACATCAAACAAACAATACAATGTTTCACTACATTGTCTGCACACTTTGGGATTCCTTCATTTTGCCACACTGGAGCCAGAAGCTTGCATATACCTTTTGCACTTAGGTGGGCTGGACCATGTGCCATGGTGACTACTGGCAGCACATAGGCGTCTGGTAACAGCCAACGTTGGTGCTCAGACAATTCCACCCAACATCCCATCTCATCCAACATTCCTGTACTTTCTTTCCACTTGCTCAACTCTTTCTCTGGAGTCTCTTTCTGAATTGCTCTTACACTTTCCACTGTATCCTCATACATTCCTCTCTCTCTAACCCAATTCGCAGGACCCGCCACATACATTCGACTTGTAGCGTCTCTCGCTGTCTCTTTCGCTACTCCATCTGCAAATGCATTTCCTCGGCCAACATCGTCTGTAATCTTTTTGTGTGCACTACACTTCACAATTGCTATTTGGGCAGGCAAAGAAAGTGACTCAAGAAGATCAGTCACTAATTGACCATGTTGTATTTTAGTACCATGAGAAGTAAAGAAACCCCTCTCTTTCCAAAGACGTCCAAAATTAAACGCTACACCAAAGGCGTATTGACTGTCGGTGTACACGTTCACTCTCTTTCCTTTGGACAACACACATGCTCTCGTTAAAGCTATCAATTCTGCTGCTTGAGCTGAATTGTGTCTGATACATGCGGTTTACACAACTGTATGTAAAGTAGTAACAGCATAGGCTGAAACTGTATCTCCATTAGGAAGCTTAAAACAAGAACCATCCACCCATAGAATTCCATCCGGATTCTCTAGCGGCGTATCTTTCAGATCAATTCTTCCTTTTGTTTCTTCCTCAGTACTGAGGAAACAATCATGTTGTTCTTGGTCATCTTTGTCTACTGGAAGAGGCAACAAAGTAGCTGGATTTAAAGTATTACATCGTTTGATGTGCACGCGACTAGCCAAAAGTGTCAACTCATATCCAGATAAACGAGCACTCGTAAGATGCTGCATTTTTGTTCGGTTTAGTAAGGTATCCACTGCATGCGGCACCATAACAATAAGTGTGTTATCTAACACTATTCCAGCAGTTTGAGAAAGTTCTAGCTACGAAGGAGAGATCTGGCCCGAGGTTGGCCTGGCTATCAAAACAAATATTCAGTTTGGCCAACATGCAGTGTGGTGTTCTGTTTGATGTCAGTGATGGCGTGGTGGAGGCCTTTGAGAAGGCTTATGGTTCTTTGAGGTTTGTGTATCAGACAAAATAAGCATGGCGAATGTGAGCAGTAGTTGAGTAATAGGTTGGTTAGGAGTTCTTGAAGATGACTGCTACTACTCTGTCGTTATTGTTAGCAAAGCAGTTTCTTATTTGCATTTGGTAAACAGGTGGTATTTCCTCCTGAAGCATGGAACTTGCATCATCTCCTAGCCAGGTTTCCGTGATAAAAAGAAGGTCCAGGATGGTGTCATCACTTAGGTTATGGATATTCAGGCATTGTTTTAAAAGATGCAAGATAAGCAGTCAATGGGCGGGGGATGAAGATGAGAGATAATTAGTTGAAGGGAGGGCAAAATTGGTAGGATCAACCTCAGGTGCCAGCAGGTGGAACATCAAGTTAACCAGGTTATGACGAGAAGGTAAGGTAGTTGGAGGGTGCAGTTAGTCAAATAAAGAGCAGAGACAGGTACAGGGAGATGGAAGAAGGTTGTAACAATAAGGGGTTAGGAGGTAAGAATAAGGTGTTTAGGAGGTTAACAAATGGAGATGATACAGGTGGCCTTTTTTCAAAAGTGGGAGTGCATAAAATAAGTAGAGGGAAGACGTGGGACCTTTGTCTGTTGTAATGTGGCTAGTAGGGCAGAGCATGCTGCTCTTCTCCATGCAGTCCACTTTGTATGGTACCAGAATATTGTTTTCAGAATATGGTCTGTCATAAATATTGTGTCCTAAATATCATTTACAACAATATCGCCCCATTGGAGTTCATAATAGAAAAGTTACCCAGTGGGATATTTTTGTAGACAATATTAAGAACATAATATTTATTTCATACAATATTTCTGACAGCAATATTCTGACATATAATTCTGTCATCCCTCTGCATCTACAATCTGCATGCTGAGCCTGAACAGAAAGACTGGGCTGGTAGTGCCCTTCGCAGATGTGCCACTGTAGAGGCTAGGTGATGACATCACAAAGACCTGGGTCCTATGTCAGGATGCTGTTTGACTGAAGTGATGTCCCTGTTCCAAAAGGCTCTATGAAAGAAGCAGAAGTCGATGGAGAGCTGGTTTCACCTGCATCACCCAAACATGAACCCCCAATTTATAGTATGGCCATTTAGGAACATTTGACGCAAAAATTAACACCTAATTTTCGCTTGCAACTTAGGTTGTTGGAGATTGAACATACTAAACCTTAGCGCTTGAAAAACCTTGGTTAGGGTGCCGGTGAGAGAAAAGTTTCAACCATTGCTAAACTAATACAGGGAGGATTCAGGAACTTTGCACTAACTATGTTAGTGAAAAACACTCTGCATATCCCAACTGAGGATATTCTTTTTCTCAAAGGATTGTGACGTCCTCAACATTCTTGGTTGTTGTCATGGTGGGACTTTTTCTTAAAATAGATGCTATACTTCACATGTTTGTTTTATAGTGCCACCTCATAGTTGGGTTACTAATCTTATGTGGTTCTGTCAAAGCATCTTGCATTTGGTTCTGCTACACATGAACCAGTAGTAAGCCCTCCAGCCCATCCTCAAAGGAGCTAACCGAGACATGGCCTTCGGTGCCAAGGACACTTTTTTATGTTTAGGATATACAGCACCACTGCCTCTGTTATATCCTCATGCTTATCCTCCCAGTTGTGGGGCATGCCAGCCACAGAAAAAGAAATCATGGAAGACAGATTTCTCTCCTAACCTCCCAGGAAGCTGGCATATTGGAAGTCCTGAAGTACGTATCCAAGTCATCATATATTTAGTAAATGTTGCATGAACTTAAAACTGCACACCTGAGGACGTATATGGTAACTAAGATGTACTCTACCTTGGAATCGTATTAAGTGGTTGATTGTGTTTTGCTAAAAAAAAGTGTCAAAATCAAAAAACCTCTACATAATGCCATAAGTGTCCTATTGAAATAGCAGCTTTAAGAACAGAGGGCCCGATTCACAAAGGTAAAGCTAATTGTTGGTCTAAGTTTAGACAAAAAGTCTAACTTTACTACTTTTCGGTATTCAGAAAGGTAAGTTACGAGTACAATCTTCACGATTGCCCGACTCTCAAAGATAAAGTTAGACTTTTGGTCTTAGTTTAGACCACAAGTCGAACTTTACTACTTTTCGTTTTTCACAAAGGTAAGTTATGAGTACTAACTTTACGACTGTGGAGTTTAGGCACTCAGGGCAGAATCTCCACACTCTGGACTGAATCGCGGAGATTCTACCCCGAGTGGCGAGATTCCGCCACAAGTGTGGAAACTAATCAGTCGTAAAGATACTGCACATAACTTACCTGAATACCGAAAAGTAGTAAAGTTAGATTTTTGGTCTAAACTAAGACCAAAAGTCTAACTTTATCTTTGTGAATTGGGCCCAGAGTGTACAGTGTAATGAATTTGTGTTATTATTAAAATAGAAAAATGTCACAGAAGAAATCATTCCATCCACTCTGTTTGAATTACATTTAGGCATTTAAGATTTTTGTTTACTATGTGGTTGACAAATGCCCTTCCTTCCGTGCATCAAATGATGATCTTTACACTATCATCATTTTAAATGCCGAATTAGAGCAATCAACATCTAAGGAAACTATTTATTATCCGCAAAGTGTCTGCGAAGACAGTGCATCCCGTGTGTATCCATGTATTCTTTTCTTTCAACATTTTACAAATAACATCAAAGTGTAATCCGTGGCTAAATATATGGGGACATACCAACGGGGGCACCTCAGTAATGGCAGAGGAGCTTCGCCCCACTGCCCAGAGCAAGCAGATCATAAATAAAATGATAATATCTTTTTGTTATTATCATTTTAGCAATTGATGTCTGAGCCGTGCAATAGGTACATGGCGGTGCGGGGCTGGGCATGACAGAGAGGAGTAGTGTGCACTTTTGAGTGCACATGTCTTTTTGGCTGGCAATCTTAGGCCGGACAAACAGAAATGCGTGCTTATGTTTCTTCAACCCAGCTGTGTTGCATAGCCTGGTTTGAAGAAATACACAGGCTCCAAGGCATTGAATGAGCGGCAAACTAGGCCACTCAGACCAATCCTAGTGCTACTGTCATGCTATGAGAGCAGCAGCTGGATTGGGTGGGGCAGCCTGTGCCCTAAGGCCCATCCTAATTTGGGCGGGAGAGAGAAGCAACAAGGCAGCCGGGAGCGTCAGCTGGAGCGGAACGACAGGTACGTTTTCTTTTAGATTATATTATTACCCAACCCCAACCCTCCTCCCCCCTTGACCGCTCTACCACCCTAGATAGAGGTGGCCGCCACTGGACAGTCAACACTGAGGGGAGCGCAAATAGTGGACTGCATGTACCAAAATGCAAAGGAGAAAACTTTTCTGGGATATGATGTAGTGTCTGGCCGCACCCTTTTCCCCGCCCAAACTGATTTTCATGACCTCCTCTGCCATTTATCACATGTTCCCTAATGTTCTTTCTTGTAAAAATTGCATTCTGGCCGATTGATTACGCTTCATCCGGCCGAGCCGGTAAGTACGGCCCGGGTGCGGAGAGTACAGCCCAAGCCGAAGATTTCGGCCCAACTGCGTACGTAAAGATACGACTCATAAATTACCTCAATGAATACCAAAAGATGTAAAGTTAGACTTTTGTCTCAGATTGCATTTGTGAATCGGGACCACCGTGTGTGGAGTTGGCCATATGGACCCTGGAAATCCTGAACACCTCATAATCCAGAGAGGAAGTGTGTCAGGAGAGATTGTGAGACACTCTCATCTTACAGGGACTGTGAGGTAAAGGAGACAAAGTTGAATAAAGGAGCCTGTTGCACCCAATCTCGTGTGTCCGTCTCTTTTTTTAAAGACGTGCCAACTGCCGATGAGGAGGCAAAGCTGTTTTCTTGTGCTTTTGCTGCCCGCCGTGCACTGCTTGTCCCATCAGCTGGAGGCCTGCCCAGGAGTAATTATTGAGTCTTGCTCTTCGCACTCTCGGAGAGGACTAACACTGCCATTGCCGGACACCCCGCTAGGCCGCTGCATGCTGCTGTTTGACTGCCTGTTTTCTAAACAGGCCCCCTCCTCCAGGTACCACTGCACGTGTGTGCCACTGCCAGCCAACACACAAGATACAGCAGGTGCCACTACAAAAACCTGAGGCCTTCTTGTACCTCATCTGTCTCCTTGCTGCTTGTGGCCTGCAAAACTCCTATCTTAAGCGCCACCAATGAGCACGCCTGCTGGAGACTCCACAGCTCTTCTTTACTTCCCTGTTGTTTGAAGTCTGTGTGTTCCTGGACACAGTGCAGACAGTGAGTGTGCCTGCTTCCCACTCGCCCCTCACAGGCCCAGAGAGACCCCTCCTTATTCACATTGCCACCAAGAACACCAATGCATACCCCATGCAATGGCCAGGACTGTGGGGCCAAGTATGTTGCCTTCTTGAAACCACCTCCTCCATTTGACACGGCTAAGAAACAACACACTGGGGCCAGATGACCTGCCTGGATTGAACAATTCAATGATTTCATATATGCTCTTGGGGAGGAGCGAGGAAGACGAAGACAAGATTGTTAAGTACCTCAAGAACATGGTGGGTGAGGGAGTCAAGAACGCTCTAAAGAAGCTCGTAAGTGAGGATGCTGCATCATATTCAAGGTCAAGGGCTCTCTTGCAAAGAAATGTGTCCCGTCATCAAATGTCAGCTATGAAAGGTACTTTTTCCACAAAGCGCAACAGCCTGGAGAAACAATGTATGAATTCGTAGAAAGGCTAGATACACTTGTTAAATATTGCGATTTTAACGACTTCAATGATGAGAAAGCCATGCGTCTCAGAATAATAGATAGATGCCGATCTGACTCATTCAGGAGGGCGAATGCTCAAAGACTCTCACAGTCTAGAGAAGATGCTAGGAGCTGTCAGGGCCGATGAGGGAGCTGAATGACTGGCGGCTACCTTGGAAGAAGGATCCACACGCAGTGAGACAGCACTTGCTGTGAGAAGCACTCGCAAGTTGGCTCACGACAAATGCAAATACACAACCCCACAAGGGGCAAATTCATGCATCCGTGTGGTCTTCCATTTCCCCATGAAGGAAAGTTTCTTGCACTCAGACAAACATGCCAAAACTGCAGGATGGAAAATCATTTCAAGTCCGTCTGTCGGGCGCAAGAAAAAAAGGGAGAAGTCAAACCACAAACCATGGAGAAAACAAGACTGGCACGAGGTGACCGCTGCAGGTCAGAAGACATCACCAAGAAGTACCACAGCCACCATGTCAAATTCACATGGAGTTGCAGGTCACCCAGATCCTTTTAGTGAGTCATCACCTGTATCCCTGACGAAGGAAAGCAAAGAGGATGGATACCTGCTGATGATGTCCACAGACAAACCTGACTCCTGTATGACGCCAGTCAAAGTAAAGCTAGGGGAACAGATATTTTACTTTATTGTGGACAGTGGGCCCTCAGTAAATGTAGAGGGACAGCAAGAACTAACTCGGCTATGCCCTGAGCCAATAATCCACACATCCAGGAGAAGGATCTACACAAGGATGGGAGGCGATTCACTGAACTCCGCTGAAAGATTCAAGTCAATCTTGCAATATCAAGGGAGAGAAACAAGTGCTCATATTCACATCATTGAAGGACACATGTCAGCTTCCAGCATCATGTGTCTAGACAGAGCAATGCCGCTAGGAATAGCCACCATTCAGAGGAAAGGAAGAGAGGTCTGGCACATGAAGTCGGAAGGCGTTCAAAACAAGTGCCCCATGGTACAACTGAAAGTCAGTGACCACCCATACCTTTCCGCATCGATAGAGGAACATTCAACAACATCTTGCTATTGCACAGTTTCCAATATCTTCAGCTGCCATCACCCCTCAAACCCTCTGATGTGTGTATGTACACATGGGCTGCGTGCGAACCACTTGACAGTGGAGGGGTCATTCACAGCAACGAGACAACACAAGACAAAATCCATACAAGCGAACATCCATGTGTTTCATGGCAAAGCGTCAGTTACCTGCATCCTTAGCTTTTTAACAGCTACAGATATGGGTTTATTATCCATCAGCTAGCACATAACACAACCCCAGAGATTGTAAAGTAATGGCCTTCACTATTATGGGGTGTAGACAAACTTAAAGGTATGTGAGTCCAACTGCACATCAATGAGGACCCTTTGCCCAGCGGATCAAAGACAGCGAAAGATCATTTTTCTTATCCAAAAAGCAGTGGAAAACAAAATACCTCATCTCCTGAAGTGGACATCATTGAACTATCAAAAGGTCTCACCCTGTGGTTCTCACCCATAATTATGGTACTGAAAAAAGACAACAAAGGAGATGTGCACATATGTAATGATATGCGACAACCAAACAGCGATAGAACAGGAAAGACACCTGGCCATCACATAGCTGATGTGATCACTCAATTGAATGGCACCACAGCATTTTCCAGCTTTGACCTAAACAGGCTACCACTAGCTAGAACTAGAAAAGAACTGCTGGTACAGCACTACTTTCGCTACCCATGTAGGTCATTTCCAATATAAATGACTACATTTTGCCATTTCATCCGCAGCTGAGATTTTTCATGACTTTATTTGCCAGATCATCCAGCCAGTCCACCATGCCATTAACTACAGTGAGGACATATTGGTTTTTGGAAAAACGCAAAAGGTGCACAGCAAAGCACTCCTGCAAGTGTGCCATCCACTCACGCTCAATGCCAGCAAATCGGAATTTCACAAGCTGCGCCTCCAATTTTTTGACCACATCTTCTTGGCTGATGGCATGACTTCAGATCCTGATATGGTGAAGTCACTATCAGAGACCAAACACCTGAAAGATGTGGGAATGCTGCTCTCATTTCTTGGCATGGCCAGCTATTGCCATAGGTACATCGTCGACTATGTCGCCTTAAGCGTGCCACTACATGACCTGACAAAACAGAAGGTGTAATTCCAGTGGTCTCCAGAATGTGAAAGCAGTTTCCAAAGCATCAAAATTACAATTGAAACAGTCACAGTCATGATGTGCTTCAAACCCTAATTACACACAGAAGTCACGGTGGATGGCAGCCTGGTGGGGCTTGGTGCCAATCTGGGTGACCAGGAGCTCAGAGAAACATAGTCCCACATGCCATCAGAAGCTTCTCCATGTCGAAAGGGCCTACTCATAATCAGAGAAGGAAAGTCTTGTGGTTGTCTGGGCATGCAAACACTTTCACATCTTTCTTTACGGAAAACATTACACCATCATAGCTCCCTGGCTACCTCTCCAGAGTACCGCTACAAGCCACAAATTCAAAATCATCCATAGCTGAAGAATACCTCCACTTCATACTACCCTCGAGCACCCTCCTGGCTCTCCCCATCCCTCAAATTGATGCTGCCACCTAGGCAGACGAGGGATTAGCCATGTTCAAACAACTCATTCACATGCAGATGTGTAATGCCAAACCAAAAAAAGAGAGGAGACACAGATTACATAGCAATGTTTCACAACATCCAAGAGGAAGTAGCAGTGATGAACAAAGGTATCATTCTCAGAGGGTCACAAATCACTCTCCCTACAAGTCTAAGACAGAGGGACATTGAACTGGCTCATGAGGAACACCGTGGCCACAAAACAAGCCATAGGAGGACTGATATGATTTCTAAAACCAGACGAGAGAGTAGAGAACGAGCTGAAAGTCTGTCATATTTGTGATTGTCTTAACAACAGCCATGGCTCCGCATCCACTAAAAATGTCAGATCTTCCGGAAAATGTGTGGGAACTTGTGGTGGTCAACTTCTTTGGCCTGCTTACAAATGGCTAATACTTGCTAGTCTTAATTGCTGAACACTCCCACTTTCCACTGGTGAAAAATATCTCGTCCATGGGGCACTCCAAGGTAACAAAAAACTTGATGACATCTTTGAAACATGGGGATTCCCAAAGTTCTTGAAGTCACACAACGGACCACGTTTTACTAGCAGAGAATTGAAGGAGTTTCTGGCACACGTGAGTTTGGAGCACTAATGGATCACTCCACTGTGGCCCCAAGCACAGGAAGTGGTCGAACTCTTCATGAGTACTCTCAAAAGAACTATCCAGAGGACACATGCTGAAGGGATAACAATATACCAGACTCTGTGTCAGGGTCGGAGAGCCTACCGAACCACACCTCAGTCCACAACAGGAGTGAGCCCTGCCACGCTCATGTTTGGTCGAACATCCTGCACAGAGCTCCCTCACTGGCCAGTAGAACGTCAAGTGGACATCAGTAAATTTGGAATCATCGATGCTACCAGGAAGGAAAAGATGAAAGCCTATGTGGACACCAAGAGAAAAACAAGGGAAAAGGAGACTAGGTGGTGATCGGACAATACCAGAAGTCTGACACTCCTTTTGACGTTGAACCCTTGAAGATAACGGAGAGAAAAAGAACCATGGTCACAGCCACTATGCCAGGTAAATCCATTATACGTGACATAACGCACTTCAAATGGGCACCTCATCCATCAGAACCACAACCGATACCAAGATCCGGCACTGGGGTTTCCTAAACCAGACGACTTGAACCAAGAGAAAAGAGAAATGGATGAAACTACCCATCCGCCAATAAATATCTCAAGGCCTGGACGTCTGGTAAAAAGGCAGTGCAGGCTGATTGGGGAGATCTAACAGTGGTGCCTAAGAACTAACCAGGGGCTACATTATCAAGGATGGCGTTAAAATTATCGCCGCTGTAGCGGCAGGAAACTGCCGCTAAAGAGACGATAATGGGCTCGATAATATGCCCTTGTGAGTTCCCATAAAAGCCCATGTTCCGTGTGAACATGGGCTTCTATGGGAATTCACAAGGGCATATTATCAAGCCCATTATTGCCGCTTTAGCGGCAGTTTCCTGCCGCTAAAGCGGTGATAATTTTAACGCCATCCTTGATAATATGGCCTCCTGTACTTAATCTAGAGGGAGATATAGAGTTGGGCACTAGCACCCTGAGAATCCTGAACACCTCAGACTGCAGGGAGGAAGTGCATCAGGGGAGAAGAAAGGGGACTGTGGGACACTCTTGTCTTACTGGGACTGTGAGGGAGAAGAGAAAAAGTTGAATTAAAGAGCCTGTTGGGTCCGTCTCTTTTCTTAAAGACTTGACACTGCGGTTATGCAGTAGATTTATACTTAGGCATTGTATTGTACAGTGCTGTAAACAGAACAAAAATAGAGCAAACCTTAACTAATAAGGAGAGTCAAGAAAATAAGTTTCTTTGGAATAAGCTGCAGTCTCTGGGGTGAAGTCAATTTGTATATCATGTAGTCGCACTTTAGTAATTTTCCCTCTAGATATAAACTTCATACAAAGTGACAAATTCTGAGAAAATAAAGTGGACCAGTTATGCACCACACATGCAAGTGGAATGAGAAGTGAATGCGTCTTTCTTTTCTTGTAGAAAAAGGGATCTCTCTGTAATGATCTCTGTTCCAGAAGCTTTTTGTGATGGAGGACACCATATGCCACTTTATAAATGTATAAAGGTGCTGAAACATAAAGTATGTGACAAGTAGCATGCAAAAGCAAATATATATATGAGCCATACACTTTCTCCAAACCTGAAATGTGTTTACATTAGAGAGGAAATTTACTAATGTGTGGCGCAATTCAGACCAGCAATCAAAACTGCTGTGCTGCGTTGCGTCAAAGGGAGAGTGAAAAACAGCACTAAGGGGACGCTCTTCTTACTCTGGGGCATTGACAAGCAGCCTCCGCTGCTGCCGTGAGGTAAACGACTGGTCAACTTCAGCTTTGGCCGTGAGGGGAACGGCCCGACGACCACAACTACAATTCCCAGAGGCCCCTGCCCACATGTGATGAGGGCAACGCGCCGAGAGGCGCTATTAAAACACAGCGGCCCACCGGCAGCGCGGGACGCTCTTCTAACTCCGGGGCATTGACAAGCAGCCTCTGCTGCTGCCGTGAGGTGAACGGCTGGTCAGCTTCAGCTTTGGCCATGGGGGGAACGGTCCGATGACCACAACTATAACTCCCAGAGGCCTCTGTCCACACGTGACGAGGACAACGCGCCGGGAGGCGCTATTAAAACACAACGGCACTCCCGCAGCGCGGGACACTCGCGGGTGTGCCTGGGCAAAGCCCGGGCCAAGGGCAGGCCTGTCTGCGCCCGTCAGCGACCGACTGAGACCGGACCGGGCCAACTCTCTTTCTCTGAGAAGTCACCATGGGTAGGCGAAAAGACTTATGTTCCGCAGATACCTCTAAATTTAAGGCAAAGATGCCACGTAACTGTGCCTCCATTATCTCCTACCTGACTACAGATGTGGGAGCTATAAGTAATGAGATTCAGGATGTGGAGGCTCAGCTGGGGTTGGGGTTGGAGTCTGATGGATATATTGTTGCTACCGACGAGGCCCTATGTTTAGACCCCGTCCCCAGCCTAACAACAGATGTGGCTGTAAATAACATCACTAGAGACAATGACAGTGCTTCTATGTCGTGCCCTAAAGGTCAATTGGAGGGCAAGGGGAGCCCAGGACTGCCAAGAGATGTGGCTGTAGCCATCGGCAAAAAACAAAAGGAAAAAATGTTCAAAAACAGGCCCGTTATAAAGGAACCATCAACATGGAAGGGGGGCGCTGATCACCGGACTACAGTGGAAGTACCATCCTTTAATCTGTCTAAAGTAAACGCGGACTCGGTTCTATCACATATTGACACGCTTATTGGTTCACTTAAGGAGGACTTATTTAAGTATGTTAAATTTGGTTTAGATTGTGTGATGGATAGGTTAACTAGAATAGAGTCCAATCTTGATGATCCCTGTGCGGGGGGGAGTCAGGTTCATAATGTTAATGTTGTGGGTAATAGATGAGGCAAGGCTGAGATCAGCATGAGCTCACAAATAGCTCAGAATATGATCCCTGAAGGGGGAAGGCCACCGACCACAACATCTTTGGGGCCTATAAAATTAAATGATGCATGTAATGGCCCAAGGGGCGGTACCGATAAGGGAGTTGTGAACACCTCCCAGTGAAAGACCAACACACCATTTTTGACAGGACCAAATCTAATACCTATAGGAGCACCTGTCAAACAAGGAAGGCTGAATTTGCCATCTGAGGCTACTCCTCTGGTAGCGGTTCTAGTAGGGGTGCCCCCCCTTAAAAGTAACAGCACTGAGACAACTGAGGAACTTATTCGCAAAGCTATGTTCTGGTGTAACAGGTTTTCCGAAGGGGGTTCCAGAGCATCTACACACATTATAATGGCCAGGCGGGTAGGATGGGTAGGTAGCTGCCCTAAAACAGAAGATGGTGACTGCATAGTGATTAATTTTGACCGGATAGACGTGGAAGGCTGGCTCTTCCGGGAGAGCCCTAACCGGGGTTGGGGAAGGATCACAGCCTTACCCCTGGGTTTTTTTATCCTCCAGTTATGGGTGACTGGGGTAGAGATAGTAAGGGGCCGCAAAGACACGCGGCTAGAAAAGGGCCGTTTAGACCCACTGTTAAAACTGTGTATAATGCTGGCCAGTTCCTTTGTGCAAATACTATTGACCAAGCTCAAGGTTATTTACACGCCACTACTGTAGCAAACAACGGAATTAAAGAGAGTAGGTTTGCGACTCTAAATAGATTTGCCCCATTGAGCCAGTTGGTTAGTAATGACTGACTAGACCCTTGTTCTTCCACTGAAGGGCATAATGGAGATGGAGATAAGTACATGAAATTAACAAGAGAATAATCTGGGGCAGTTTTTTAAGATACTAAGCTGGGAACATAGCAGGACTTAAAAATAAGTCAGATGACGAAAGGTGGAAAGTTTTTTTAAGTGAGTTTGACATGATTGGGCTCCAGGAGACATGGGAAACTGAGAATAACTTCTGGATGGATGGCTATACCACCTATTCGGAGCCAGTCAAAGCATCCGTAGTTGGCAGGGCAAAGAGTGGCTTGTTGACCCTGATCTCCTTAAAATTGCAGGCAATCATTGTAAACTGGACTCAGGTTCACCGAACTGTCTAGTAGTGCAGATTACTTTTACTAACGCACCCAAATTGCTTATTGGTAATTTTTATAATTCATTTGATAGAATTATTGCAAATGAACATTTGGTTAGTCTGAATCGTTTACTTGAGTTGTATAGTGGGAAACAAACTACCCCTTATTCGGTTATTGTTTTAGGTGGTTTTAACGTACATCGTTGTCAATCGAACTGTCATGTCTCTGACAGCCTAGGTCCTGATAAACATTCAGAGATTCATTTTGAACACTCATTGCAGGGTGGTTATTTAGAGGGCACTTTGGCGGATCATGGTCTATTCTATCCCAATACAACGCATGATAGTGATGACATTCCTACCTTTAAAGGCAGGGGAATGCATTCCACTATTGATTATATTTTTATTAGTGTAGCTTTGACCCCTCGGGTGATAGGATACACCACCATGTGGTCTCAGTTTAGTGACCACAATCCTATACTTCTGACATTGGAGGGTGGTCTCAAGAAAAATCGAAAATCTAATAGATGTGCTTGTATTTCCAACATAAGATCTAAAGACCAGGCCCGTAGACTTAAATGGTGTATGGTAGTGCCGGGGAATTTTCAGGCGAACTTGTTGAATACTGTTGGAAGGGAAATGAACCTCTGCTCAGATGACAACTCAAGGGGCAAAGAGGTCCTTACAGCATACACCAAAATCTGCACTCAGGTGGCCTCTGACCTTAAACGCCCTTTTAGGGAACCTCAAAATAAAGGGGAGAGGTGGCTTGATTATAGCTGCTCAGTTGCCCATCGAAGGTTGCTAGCGGCTTTAAAATATAAACCACAAGATAAATGTGCCATAGCAGTTCTAAGGAAAATATATAAACTGGCAATACATAAACGTAAAGAAGAGATTAAATATGAGGCATGGAATGATCTATTGTCCACTGATGTTATTAAAACAGTGCCAATTTCTGGGAAATCGTGAACAAACCTTTTCTTCAAGAATCCATGGGTAGTCCCCTTGAATGTAATATACAGGAGCAGGATTGGTTCAATCATTTTAAATCTATATATGGTGATCAGGAGAATCAGGGATCTGCAGGTACCGCATTTGAAGTTGAGGCATACACTATGATTTTTACAGAGTTAGAAGTAGTGGAGGCCATAACTCAAATGACAAGCAACAAAGCCCCTGGACCAGATGGCGTGCCAGCCGATCTTTTTAAATCTAATGTAACACTTTGGTCAAAATGATTGGCCTATGTTTTTACCATGGCTTGCAAAATAGGTCTACCTAGATCATGGTCTGAGTCAGTTATTGTCCCGATTTTTAAAAAGGGTAATAGAGGGGACCCAAGCTGCTACAGACCAATTTCACTCATAGACTCTGCTGTAAAGGTGCTTGGAAGGGTAGTACTTAGTAAACTCACGGTTTGGTTAACTGAATCCAATACCCTATCAGATCTGCAATACGGATTTAGAAAAGGAAGGGGCACCACTAACCAGTGCCTTAATCTGCACCTATTGATCGGGAAGTACACCATCGACAAGAAGGGAATGCTGTACTTGGCGTTTATGGATCTTTCCTCGCCTTTGACCGAGTGAATAGATCCAAATTATGGGCTATACTCCTCAAACTAGGTGTGGATAGAAATATTGTCCATTTCCTTGCCGACTTGCATGGGGATTTGACCGCTACAGTGAGGTACAATCAAAGGGGGTACTGTACCCAGGGAATATGCATCGCCAATGGTGTTAGGCAGGGATGTCTTTTGGCCCCCCTACTCTTTACCCTTTATATCAATAACCTGGATCAAATCTTAGGGGAAGCCAGTAAAGATATTCCGCGTGTGGGGGAGCGATTGATTCCAGCACTCCTATACGCGGATGATGCTGCCTTATTAGCGAGAACTGCGGTTGGTCTACAATGTCTTTTAACTTCCTTTGCTGTTTTTATGAAATCTTTGGATCTAAGTGTACATTACTCAAAAACACATACAAGGATAATAGGTTCTAAGCCTAAAAGGGTCAAAATCTCTATTGCGAGGGTAATGTGATTACTAGGGTTACCACTTTCCCTTACCTAGGTGTTTTATTTGATGATCGTGGTACGTGGATCCCGCAATTGAATGCTAAGAGAAATGTATTGGCTAGATCCACATCTGCAGTTCTAGGCTTTGCACGTAGGTTAGGGGCAAAACCAATGCAAGCACTATTAAACGTATATAGAACAAAATGTACCTCCATTGCAATTTACGGTGTGGATATATGGGGATTTAGAAAAGCAAGGGAAATGCAAGTACTTGAGAACAGATTTTTAAGAAGCATGCTATCGGTGCCACAATCCACGCCAACATACATAATTCACCAAGAGACTGAGACAGGCTTTGTGGAGGATTTAATTGCAATAGCACCTCTCCTAAAATGGATAGCAACCTGTTTATATCCTGAACTTGAATTGAATCGTGAAATCATGAGAGATTGTTTAGTTCTAGATCGAGCTAGTAGTATTCCTTGGCTGTGTCATGTCAAATGGTTGGCAGTGAAACTGGGACGGCCAGAACTATTTAATTCCCCAGGCAAATTAGTAAAGGGTGATATGCAGTGGGTGAAGAAATCTTATTTATATATGACTTTCATGGAAAGAGAAGAAAGGGAGTTGGAAAAACCAATGGTACATGCCCCTCAATTGCTAAAAACGTCTTGTGCAATCGAACCTTATTTGAATGTGGTAACCACCTCTAACCACTGCTTTCTTCTGGTAAGATTTAGGCTGAACCAGTTACATTTTCTCATTGCCGATCCTCCAGGTTGGAGAAGGGTGGTGGACCTGGGAGTTTGTTCATGTGACAATTTCTCCACCCAGGACACACTGCACTTTGTTTTATTTTGCTAGCATTTTTTGCACGGTCGGAAACATTTTATCCTTCCAATCTTAAAGGACAAATGATTTTTACAAGCAAAGCCAGCAATTATATATTTACAGATGCTGTCCAATGTCTGGGAGATTTTTAGTATAGCGAGTTTCCTTACTGCAGCAGTTAGAATAAGGAGGAAAAAAGTGAGAGTGATTTCTATGACCTAGTTTACACTAATTAACTTTTAACAAATCAGGGTTTTTAATGTCGCATTTTAAATTGTTTGTCTTTGTCTATCCTATGTTTATAACCAGTGCAGTATTATTGTTGCTAACAAAATGTTAAACCAATTTTAATACTCTTTGTATAGAATGCTTTTATGGTTTTAATTAACCGAATAAAGTACTTTTTGACTAACTACTAAGGCAGTGATACTCAAAGTACACTCATATCACAAAGGGAAAGAGGGAGCAGAGAGCACCCATGCGTTCCTCCTGTACATAAGTTAATTATCACAAAAAGCGGGGTGCCAAAATTGCAAATACGAAAACAAGATTCCATCTGTGTTCTAGAGGGGGCCTTATCCGTAATAATTAAATAGGAAATGGAATGAGTGTCACATGAGGAAAGCCATCCTTAATGGAAGAAGATGTCTCACACACATATTAGTGTCATGCTTCATCATAGACCTCCTCTCCCCACCCTGGTAAGATGCTACTAAGAGGGCGGACTCTGACCTCCACGAAGACTTGGCAGAAGGAGTGAGATCTGACATAAAACTTACTGGATGCACACGGGATCCAGATACTCTAAAACTACCTCAAAGTTCCTCGGTTGTCACCTTTATTTGTGATTACTTTGGGTATAGCTAAAAACAAATCGCTCGGTGGGTGTGTTGAGCTCAATAGTTCAAAGCCGTCTAGTAGTCACCAACATGTTTCTTCCCACTCAAGTGCCTAACTGATCTGGGGCATTCTTCAGGGCTGCGGGATCCCTATCTTAGATAAGCCACTGTGCTTGTGCAGATATATGCATTAGTGAGGAACTATTACCACCCACCCTATTACCTATGGTGAATCCTACCTGGTAATCAATCAAAGGATTTCATGTAGAGGACCCTAAACTTTAGGGGATACCATTACATCGGTCAAGGCGGGGGTGACGTCCTTTATAGTCACACTTATGTCAAAGGGATCATCACTCCAGTGCCTATTCATCCTCACTCTATGCCGCTGGTATTGGCATGGAGCGGGAACGCCTAGGTCCGCCGGAGTGAAGATGTGTGAGACACCTTCTTCCATTAAGGATGGCTTCCCTCACGTGACACTCACCCCATTTCCTTTAATTATTACGAATAAGGCCCCTTCTAGAACACAAGACGGAATCTTGTTTTCGTATCCGCAATATTAGCACCCCGCTTTTTGTGATAATATACTCAAAGTATAGCCTGGAGGCCACATGCGGCCTTCTTGACCTATACATGCGGCTCCTGGTCAACAGCAACGCTGGGTTTCTGTTTACTTGACTCAGGACTACCATTAAAAAGATGTTAAATAAACAGGCAAGCATTTATTTAAAGGTTAAAGTTAAATAAATGAAGTAATAGTGTGTCCTGTACCGCTTAACTTAAGGAACACCTTAATTTTTAAAGACATCTTTCAGCAAATGTGTAAAAATATGACAAAAATCTCTTCAAATTCTGAAAGTGTATTTAATTAAAATGCAGAAGCATTTCAACTTAGGACATCAGATTATATCAGTGCATTGAGGAGTATGTTTGTAAAAATGACAGTTTTCAAACAGGAATTTAGAAACATTTATGCTCCCCCAAACACCCTGACAACAATGCCAACCTTGAACTAAGAGGCAAGGCAATTGTTATGTGCACCCTTTGGGTGGCATGGGTTGCTATGATACATGAACAACATTATAGTTTATTAAATCTAAAACAGAAGGTTTTGTACAGTGCACATCCTGAAGGCATGTATTTCAAGGTTCTCATGTGTGATACTGCAGAAAAAGTAGGTAACATGAAATGAAACAATTGCCTAAGATCACACAATGTGGTAAAGTGTGGAAGCCAGACATGATCCCAGGTTTTCTAGTTCCACATTGTGAAATTCAGCCAATAAATGGACAAGCTTCACTTCACCTACACCCTCCTTCCCTGGACCGCCACCCTGCTGGAATTAATGCAGCCCTCTGTCCCACCATAGCCTAAACTTTTTGCCTCTGGGAAAATGTGTGTGAGTACCCCTGTTTTAAGCTCTGGTGCTGTTTTTCTTTTCCCCTAAGCACTGACACACTTTGGGCTGCCATGTGCCAACTCACACACCCTTGCACCGTAGAGCAAGGATGCAGGCATTCTGTGAAGCATAGGTTTTGTCATGGAAGAATGCCTTCTAGTGCAAAAACTATGCTTTAATACTTTTCCCACTTTGTATGCATGCTGTATGCAGCACACATGCAAAATCTGTAAAGTATGGAGAAATTAAGCTTTACTCCTTTGTTATGTGTTATGTCTACCTCAGGAAGTGTACTGATTTGGTGCAGATCAACATTTTTTGTCGATAGGGATTTGTGTCAAATTCTGTGGGTGGCTGCATGGAAATGCCCATGATACCACCCTAATGCACATCCCTTTGACACAAAGGAGTGCCAAGCAATACTTTTCATTAGCAAATGCAGATTCGCATTGAAAGTAAACACCAGCACAGTGCTTTGCAGAGAGCTAGTGTAGCAGAAGTAATAGAAATCCGGGGCAAAGTGTTAGTAAATCTGGGCCCTAATCTACTGGCAGGCAAACAGTACCATTTGAGTTTTCAATATAGTGTTACAACCACAGCTTACTAGTGCTTTTAGAAATATCCCGGTAGTCCCTTCCCATTACTCATGAGTGAGACAATGTTTAGCTCTAAATAAATCTTTTGCGGAAGTTATGCATGGGAACAAATAATTATCTGCTAAATTTCTGCAATGAACACCTACATCACTCGGTCTCACGCTTAACATAATTTTTAAAAAATGTATTGTGAAAGTTTAAGCAGCAATCCGGGTTACCAGGGCAGGACTATCAGAATAAAACAGACAGCTCTGGTGAACAGTTGAGAAGACACTGTCAGGGGTCAGAGCCCTGCAAGGTCCTTAATATGGGTCTTGTGATGCCTCAATGAGTAGAACGCTGGTCACTTAAATATGGAATGAGCTGCAGGTCGCAAGCTGTAATCCTGGCAAAGCTGGCTCAGCCTGTCATCCTTCTGAAGTCTGTAAATTGAGTACCCATATTTGGGTAATAGTAAGCTCTGGGGCAGAGCTGCGAATGGTGCAACTGGTGTAGTGGCATAGGGGTGCGGGGGGTGGGGCGCAGAGGGCGCTGTCGGGCCTGCACCAGCTGAAGTTAATTTAGAGGCTGTCTCTTCAGATGATATAAACTCAAAGCATGCCTAGGTCCAGGCTCTGTGTGAAAGAAGAGAGAGGAGGAAAGGAAAAAGTGACAGACTGGGGAAAGGAAATGAGGGTTGGTAAAATGGGGAAATCAAGAGAAAGAGGCCAGATATAAGGATGTCCAGAAAGAAGGGAGGAAGGGGATGAGGATGAGTGAGAGACAAAAGGGCGGAAGAGAGATAGAGGGGTACGGAGTGAAGTGGAGAGTGTGAGAGAGATGAAGGCGACGAGAGGGAAATGGAGATAAGGAAAGACAAGTAGAATGAGGAACTTGGAGGTCCTTAAGCAAGGGTGTACCTATCATTGGCAACAGCGTAATAGGAAACCCTAGGCGCAATGGGTCTAAATAAGTGCAATAAGATCTATGAAATGTAATAACTGAAGGTCGGTGCCCTTATAACTGGTTCCTACCTTGAAGCTTTGAATATATCCTGAAGGTTTTTAACTGTTTCAAGATGTTTTTTAACATGCTATTTATTCATAATGTGTTATATGGTGATTTAATTGTGTCACATTGTAAGTTATAATAAGTGAACAATAATTCATTCATTCATTGGTGCAGCCAGTGTAGTGACACTGATATCCAGGGATAGGATGGGCTCACTGCAGCTCATTTACATAAGTGTTTTTATACTGACACGGGGCAGTTTTCTTGCTTTCATTATGGCCTAAAACACCCAGGCTACGCCACGGAGTAATCCCGATATTTACAGCCCTTACAAACAGCAGTAGTGAAACATGAAGGGGCATATTATCAAGAAACGGCGTTAAAATTATCGCCGCTTTAGCGGCAGAAAACTGCTGCTAAAGCGGAGATAATGGGCTTGATAATATGCCCTGGAGAATTCCCATAGAAGCCCATGTTCTGGTGTCAACATGGGCTTCTATTGGAATTCTCACGGGCATATTATCAAGCCGATTATCGCCGCTTTAGCAGCAGTTTTCCGCCGCTAAAGCGGCGATAATTTTAACGCCGTGCTTGATAATATGCCCCCAAGTGCGATATAGAAACAAGTTATTACTATTAGAACAAATCTCAGGACTTGGGTCCATGTCCCACCTGGCTGCCGCATCTTATAGTCCTTGCTTCTCAGTTTCAATTTCTAAGGGATGCCATCAGAAGCAAATCTTGCTAGCAGTTTCACAAGCGGATTTATCGTCGATGTGTTCATAAAAGGCTATCATTTTCGTGCAGGAACGACTTAAAAGAAAGCTAAAGAAAAAAGCTGTAATAATCCCACTGCTCTAGAGAGCAAAGGGCGATGGGATACAAAAGGCAGACCTCGAGGCCTGTGCATGTAGCGGATGGGAGAAGTTGGACCCATGCCCTGGCACTGGCACTCTCTGGAGAAGGAAAGGCCACTTGACCTTCTTCTCGACACCTGGGTGCATATTTACAATCCCCTATCGCCAGTGGCACTGTGATGGTTTAGGTGCTTTGCCTTTTTTACAAGGCAGCATTAAGCCACTTAACGTGGCTTAACGCTGCCATGTAAATAAGGCCCCCTTTCACGCTGCAAATTAGCGTAAAAGGGGAGGGCAATGGGTGTTGTGGTGGGCGTTCCACCGCAACACCCATTGATTTTGACGCTGCCCCCTATTTAGAAAGGGGCATAAATAGGAGGCAGCGCCAACATTAAGACCAGGGGAAACATGTTCTTAAACAGAAATGCTTTATTTCTCCTTGTTTTTGCTGTTTCCATGTGTGCTGCGTTGTGCAGCACACATAGAAATAACAAATTGCCATTGATTGTTTATGTGCAGGAAAGTGTCCATTCCTGCACATAAACAATCAAAAAAACAGAAAGGACATTTTGAAACTTCTATGTTCTAAAAGTTAAAAAATGCCATTTAAAGATAGTTTATGTGCAGGGAGGGAGACCTTCCTGCACATAAACAATCTTCCCCCCAACACAGACACCCTTGCACCATAATGCAAGGGTGCCTGCATTGGCGCTAGGCTACTAAGTTTAGCGCCAGCACAGGGGGAAACGCAGGGCTGCACCATAGTTTTGTAAATATGGTGCAGCCCTGCATTTCTGAAGTGGCAGAGTGTGGCATTAACCAGGAAGGCTAACGCTGCACTCCACCACCTCACTGTAAATATGCCCCCTGGTTTATTCGAAACGCCGCTCGCCAGTCTGAAAGGATGAGCATAGGAGATGTATTGTATTTTAGCAAATGTATAGCACTTCCTCGTACTAACCAGGCCACCCCAAAGCGCTAATATTACCTTTAGGTTTCTGATGCGTTTCGGAGCACCACTGCGCATATGCAAGCAGGGTTGGGGAGTGTGTGAGAATAGACACAACTGCTCATACATACAATTTTAGGATAGGTCAATATCCTATAGTTGATTCCATATGGTTAAGAGTCCAAAAGAGTCTATGTACTATATGGAGTACAGCAAGAAGTAGCACCGCCCCTGGAGGCACTGTTAAACAACAAAGGCATACATACATGCAGGAGTGGCACAACATTTGTAGACACTGTTAAACAACCAAGGTATATATCGTGCAGGCTTCACCCAGATATAGGAGAGGCACAACACCTAGTGACACTGATAAACAACCAGGGTATACACCATACAGGGTCAAATGAAAGAGTGTCTCAACACCTGGAGATACTGTGAAACAGCCAGGGTTTACACTGTACGGGCTACACCTAGATATAGGAGTGGCACAACACCTAGAGGCACTGTTAACAATCAGGGTATACACCATTCAGGGTCTACCCAAATGAAAGAGTGGCACAACACCTGGAGATACTGTTAAAAAACCAGGGTATACACCGCAGAGACTTCACCTAGATATAAGAGTGGCACAACACTGAGAGACACTATTAACCATCAGGGTATACACTATGCAGGGTCTCCCCAAACAATAGAGTGGCACAACACCTGGAGATACTATTAAACAACAAAGGAACACACCCTGCAGAGTCTACCCAAATGAGAGTGGCACAACCCCTGAAGAAACGGTTAAACAACCAGGCTATACATCGTACTGTGCTCACTCAGATATAAGAGTGGCACAACACCTACAGACGCTGTTAACGATCAGGATATACACCATGCAGGGTCTACCCAAACTAAAGAGTGGCACAACTCCTGGAGACACTGTTAAACAACCAGGGTATACATCGTACTGTGTTCACCCAGGTATAAGAGTGGCACAACACCTAGAGATACTGTTAAACAATCGGGGTATATGCCATACAGGGTGAAATTGAAGTGTGGAATAGCACCTGGATATACTGTTAAAAACCAGGGTATTCACTGTGAAGGCTTCATCGAGATACAAGAGTAGCACAATGTCTAGAGACGCTGTTCAACAAGCAGGGTATACACCATGCAGGGTCTACCCAACGGAAAGAGTGACACAACACCTGGAGTTACTGTTAAACAACCAAGGTATACACTGTGCAGGCTTCACCCAGATATAGGAGTGGCACAACACCTAGAGATGCTGTTAAACAATCAGGGTATACAGTGAGAATTCACTCAGATGCAATAGGTCCACAACACCTGGAGGCACTACTGGCAATCAGAGTATGCAATATTACAATAAATTGCATCAAGGTGTACATCACTGATCACGTTTTGTACTTGGAACACCCTACATAACATATGTAGGTGCCATGCACCTTTCAGAAGCAGGGATAGTGCCTACTGCTGTACATTTGAGGCCGTTGAGTGAGATAAAAGATGGTAGAGCAATTAAAGTGGCAACTTGTGCAGAAACAATACATCCTTTTAAAGAACTAGATTTTACCCAATTCCCTTACACAGAAGGAGGCCAAATTTTGATCAGGGATTTCTACCCTAAGCCTTTCTTATCTTCTTGAAGGTTCCCAACGTTTGTAGATTTATATAGCGGGGCTTATCACCCATGAGGTTATCCAGGCGCTGTCTATGGGGGAGATTAAGAGATTTGCCCAGAATCACAGGATGTTGCGCCGACGCCGAGACTCAATCCTGGATCCCCAGCTCCAAAGTCGACAGCTCTGGACACTGCGCCACATCCTCTCCCCTAAAGGTGGCGAGCTCTAGTCAGGACCACTCTATTCAGATCATGTGTCAGAGCAAAGTCATACTGGTACCTTGCTCATTGGTAGGATGGTGCCCTGAAAGAACAAGACTGAATCAGCCCACTCTGTATTAGCCTTAGATCCGGTTTTGGTGTTATTAGGAATTATATTTCAGGGTGAAAAAGCATTGCGGCATGAGGATACATAACCTTTCTTCTACTGGTTTTGCGAGGACGCCAGCATGTCATGGCTCACTTTTTCCAGTCTCAGCCCGGCTCTTCTCTTATCTGTGAGTCGTGCAGGAAGTAGCAGTCCTATATATCTCCACAAGTTAACTTTCACTCTTCCCGCTAGTCAACCATGACCAGCCCCTCCTCTAATTAACTCTGCTCTTATTTCTGCAAAAAACATAAGGCCTTTGAACCAGAAAACAAAAGCCAAATGCTGCTGCCAGAAGATGTCATTTTTATTTCTAGATAGCCCATCTGATTTCTGGCTTCAATCAACAAAGTGTACTGTATTTGTCTGTGTGTCTGTCTGTGTGTCTGTCTGTGTGTCTGTCTGTGTGTCTGTCTGTCTGTCTGTCTGTCTGTCTGTCTGTCTGTCTGTCTGTCTGTCTGTCTATCTATCTATCTATCTATCTATCTATCTATCTATCTATCTATCTATCTATCTATCTATCTATCTATCTATCTATCTATCTACCTACCTCTCAGGGGGTAGTTATAGTTAGGACATGTTTCCATAGGAAAAGCATTTTTGGTGCCGTTTGACAAATCTTGACGAAACGTTCCCCCCAAATTTTCTTCTACCCCAGCTACTTCCTGGAACGTTTCAGGGTGTTCCATCAAGTGGGGGCTGAGAAAAAGTGGGAGTCTCAAAATGCATTTTCCCCATTAACTTTTCCATTGGAATGTAAGACACTGCTACAAACACCTGAAAGGATTTACACCAAATTTGGCAAAAGGCAAAGTCTTGGTCCAGAAAGGGTGCTTTTTGTGCTTTGTTGTAAATATGCTCAGTAGTCTTTTGAGCAATTAATGTTCAAAAACATTGTATATTTCACGCTGCAGAGGATCCATGGGCCGACAGAGGTCATGCTGAGATCTGAATGGCTACCACCATATTAACAAGGATGTGGTGGCAGCCATCTTAGTACTCTGGACTCAGTCCCAAGTCCTAAATATTAGGTTAAAATAAAACATAAGGGGTTGGGTAGGGATATCCTGATCCCCTAGGCCTGGTGGTGGGGTCCCACCTGGGCCAAATATTATTATATTATGCTGGAAATTTGCAAAGGATCTGCCAATTCACAGCAAAATTTAAAAAGAAAAAACACGAGCACCCACCTGGCATTGACCAGGGCCCAGATGACGGTGCAAAAAATTCCTTTTGGGGAGCGTGGCATATGACGCCGTCACCGAGCCTCTGGGAGGCCCCAGGGACCACATTTCCCAGTGCAATTGTCTAAAATAAGGGGAGGTTGCACGCGGCCTCTCTCCTCAAGTCTTACTTGGCCCTGGGAACCCTATCCCCTCGGCCAAGTTCCATAACAATGGCCCCCCCCGAGTCTTAATAGGCCCTTTAGACCCCATCCCCTTTGGCCGAATGCCATAGAAAAGGGGAGGGGGCTGCCCTCCCCAAGCCTGTAATGGCCCTGAGGACTCTATCCCCTGAGCTGGCTCAACTATTGTGTCCCGCTGAGCCCATCCCTGGTATGCAGTAGTTCCCTACTTGCATTAGGCCAAGCAGGGAAACACATGTTTTATCCAGCCTTGCAGGTGCATTTTTAAAGATCCTGCTGGGTGGGACCAGACATGCTCTCAGCAGCACGCAGGTGGGTGCATGCGGGGAGCCGGCTGGGGCATTGGTGGCTCCCCCCGTGGCCCCCAACTTGCTGTTTGGTGGGTGTCCCAGGTGGGCACCGGGGCACCCACCCAGAAAAAACACAGACCCTGAGGGATAGAGTCCCTGGGGCCACTATAGGCCCAGGGAGGAGGGCTGCGCTCCCCCTCCCATTTAAGTTAATGCAGCCCTGGGGCATGGGGTTCCTGAGGCCTAATAATGGTCAAGGAGGGGGGTCGTGTAACCCCCTCCCCTTTTTGATAAAATTTAGCCCCAGGGGAAGGGCTCCTTGGAGCCTATTAAGGCTTAGGGAAGGGGGGCTGCACACCCTTCTCCCCTTAACATACGTATTGTGGCGCCAGTGGACAGGTTCCCTGGGGCCACTATTGGCTATAGGAGGGTGGGCATTGTCACTCCTCTTCTTAGAGGCCCAGGGGAATGGGGTCCCCGGGCCCCTTGAGCCACGGGGAGGGGGCCACGCACCCACCTCAAACATCTTTTGACCCCGGTGATAGGGGTCTTCGAACTACTTTTGGGATGGGGAAGCAGGCCGTGTGCCCCCTCCCCTGAAATAAAAAAATACCTCAGGAGATGGGTTCCTGGAACCCTAAGTGGCTTGGGGAGGGGCGACTTTGCCAATCGGTTGGATGAAGGGCCTTGCAAAAGGCCATGCACACCCTGCTGTTGACTCCCCCTGAGGGAGGGGTGGCGAGGGGAGGGGATGGGAGGGGAGAGGAAAGGAGGGGAGGAGGATTTACGTAAGATAATAACATTTTGTTTTATGATAAAAAAACTAGAAATCCACTAAAAAAAACAAAGGTTAAAGTAATGTTATAGTTAGGTTAGAATATCTGTGACAACATAACGTTTTAAACTAAAATAAAACCACTGAAATTCACTAGTTATAGTTATCTCAAGTGGCTATAACTTGTGCCTTAAGGTGACTATAACTTGCGCTCTCGCCATGCACTGCTAATTACCCCACATATTCAATTCAATAAATCTTTATTTCGGCAATGTTTCAGCCATAAAAGAACAGATAAAAGATATATACAATAAAAACATACAGTAATGGGGCAGTAACTACAATTTCAGTGTCTAATGTAGACCAAAACTACTAACCACTATTTGAAATTACAAAACTCCTTTTGATCCAAATAGTATGCAAATACTTTGAAAGTGCAAACACAATGTGGCCTGCAGTATCAGTTTTAAAAATCCTTAGTGCATCTGAGCATTTCCGGAAGCCTAAATTTCTACAAATTGGTACTATCCAGTACTTCCGGGCTATACTGTAGAGAGGGCAGAAAAATAGAATATGGCATTCATTTTCATTGTCCATACCCCAACCTGGGCATTGAGTGGCCCTTGACGAAGACCATTTGCTGGTAAGGCACGCTATAGGAAGGGAGCCAAACCTCCATTGTATATAAAGCTTCCTAGCCAGAGTAGGGTAAATCACATTCAGATAATCTTCAAATGAATATACAGATTTAACCTCTAGGAATGCTTTTACCATCGAACCATTCTGCGAGTCATGCAACCAAACACTGGAGCAGCGAGATCTATGGTACTCAGTAAATGAATTCCCTGAAATCTCACTACAGGCTATTGCCGGGTTGAACCACATATCCGCAAGGCCCATTGTCAGGAGTTCT
Source organism: Triturus cristatus (assembly GCF_964204655.1). NCBI lineage: Eukaryota > Metazoa > Chordata > Amphibia > Caudata > Salamandridae > Triturus > Triturus cristatus. The sequence goes on along the minus strand of NC_140591.1, from coordinate 1,236,226,877 downwards.
TGTTTGACATAAGAGAGCCAGGGAATATGCACTACTTTGCTTAAACACAATATTTCTTGAAGTTCAGTTCTGTACTGCAGAAGTTCGGGCGTCAGCCATAGCCTCCTCCAGAACCTAAGAGGTTTAATGGCTAATTCCTCCTGGATGGGGAGTAGACCCAAGTCAAGCCTTAGCGGAAGGAGAGGTGTACTTTGGGGAAGCAGAAGCAGCTGCCGCAGAAATCTGTTCTCTACTTTTGTAATTTCAGGTCTAACTGCATGCCCCCATAATTCCCCTCCATACAATGCCGCCGCTCTTGCCCTCGTTTTATAAATTTCAAGGCCAGGGCTTATAGGCTTATATGTGGAGGCATTTGTCATTTTTAGTATTCTCCCAGCTATTTGGGTCAATTTGAGTTGAGATTTGGCCAGCTGGGGACCCCAGGAGAGATTTTCACTTAATGTGACGCCCAGATATTGAAATGTATGGACTCTCTCCAATTGAACCGAATCCAAGGTGGGTGATGGTCTGGTGTGTGATGAGGGGTTAAAGATCATAAATTTTGTCTTGTCTACATTTATCTGAAAACCATGTTCACAGCAAAAGTTGTTAAAAACATTCAATATGCGTTGTATCCCCATGGGTGACTTAGATAATAGCAAGGTGTCGTCGGCAAACATTATAGCCGCGACTTTCTTGCCAGCCAATCTGGGTGCATCGTTGTTTGGCACCGCATCCAAGTAAGATATCATCCCATTTACATATAGACAGAACAAAGTGGGTGCCAGGACACACCCTTGCCTGACCCCCTTGTTCACTGGACACCTAGCAGACAGTACACCCCCTCTCCCACACCTGACCTGTGCAAAATATTGTGCAACCTCACCAGTAGCCCCAGTAGTGAATTCGGAACTCCCAAATCCCGTAAGACAGCCCAAAGTTTACCCCTGGGGACAGTGTCGAATGCTGAACGTAAATCTACAAAGACCATATAGAGGCTGCCACCCTCTACCGTCACAGTCTTCCAATACAGCATTATTAAACGGAAGATCTGGTCCATGGTAGATGTTTTGCTCCTAAATCCAGCCTGATATGGTGAAAGAATTTCATACTCATTGATCCACTCCTGCAAACGATCTAAAATAAGACGTGCAAATATTTTTTTGGGGACATCAATGAGACTAATGGGTCTGTAATTGACAGGGAGCAGGGGAGAACCCTTTTTATAAATTGGTATAATTTCTGCTCCCAGCCAAGAATCCGGAACCTCAGCACCATGCAGAATGGAATTAAATAGAGCACATAAATACGGCGCCCATATCTTTGGCTGTTCTTTGAACATATCCCCAGGGAGTTTGTCAATACCTGGAGCTTTACCCATCGTCAATTTTGCAAGGGTGTTAGAGACATCCTCTGGGGAAAATTCCAGGGCCTCATCATCCCCTGGAGGGAATGCATGGAAGGGCAAAAGATCTAAATCAGAAGTTGCTGCATAAAGAGATTTAAAATGAGATTCCCACACCCCCGCGTCTAGATTAACTTCAATCGCGTTACGGGGTTCATCGCACCCTGTATTCACGATGGCCCAGAATCTCCGCGCTTCCTTATTAGCAAGTGCGGAGGCTAAATTCTCCCATCTTTCCCGATCCCAATCTATTTTAGCCTGTTTCATAATTTCTTTATAGGAGTGCCTAAGGGCACAGATAGTTAACCTATCGCTACCGATTTTGATGGCATGGATCAAATCGGATTTAGATTTCCTACACGTGGCATTATACCAGGACGTTGGGGAATTCCTAGTCTTACTAGAAGTAACAATAGGGTTAAAAATGCCTGCCAGGGTGTCCACCAATTCCTGGTGGACAGTAGTCAGGTTCCTGGGTGTACCGGTAAGTAGCCCCTGTGCCCAAATGTCACTTGCCATTTCAAGTGAAGGTAGGATGAGTGTATATAAATTTGAGAGAGCGTCCCTCCTCTCTCGCAGATTCCCCCACTTGACCCGCCTCCTGTTATTGGTAATGACCAGACCAGGGTCAAAGGTCGGTTCAGTTTGGCTTTTCAGGATATTAGGGGATTCCATTTTCAGCAACAGTGCGTTATGGTCGCTGTCCGTTCTATTCAATACCTCCAGGTCCACTATCTTTTGCCACAACCTGGTCTCAACCATGACATAGTCTAAATGGGATTCCCGATCTTTTTTGTTGTAAGTAGGCTTGGAGGGAATGTCTGAGGACTTCCGACCATTAACCGCCCTGACCGAATGATGAAGAGTTAAAGTCATAATCTGCAAGGCCAATGGGGTCCAGGCCTTTGCATAAGTAGACTTACTAGGAGGGATTCCCCAGAACTCATCCTCTCCCGACAATACCCCCTCATTCAGCCCATGCAAGGGCTCGAAATGGCAGTTAAAATCTCCTGCGATTACATAGTGAATATCTCGATTTAGAGTTTCAAGGAAAACTGATAGTTCCCCAATAGTCTTAGATTCCTTTGCCAATACAGTTGGTCGGGAATATACATTCACTACCGCCAATTTATATGAGGAGGGCCATGTCATAAGGACACATAGAATATCGTCCGAATTTGTTTGAATCGAATCCACCCTGCACCCCAGATGTATACCGACCCACGTTGTCAGGCCCCAGAGGGGCGGCCTTTACCACCCCAGCGGGCTGAGATATTAAAGGCCACAAACCCCAATCTATGAGCCTCTTCCCTAGCCCAAGTCTCCTGGAGTAGGATCACGTCAGAGGTATCAATAAAGGTGCCCCATTCTGGGCAGGCTAACTTGTTTTTCAAACCCGCCACATTCCAAGATATTAAGTTCATAGGCTGAGGCTGGCACAGAGGATTTGATACAGGATCAGATTGATGAGATGGACTCCTCTGGGGCTGTAGTTCAATAAACCGCGGTGAAACAGCACTAGTACTTTCTGAGTTATCGGGCGAGCACGGGACACCAGGAGACAGTGTGGTATTCTCTAGGGGGAGACTGTTAGTGATCCCCATAGTATCAGATGAGGGCCCCTGGATGCAAGTTGACAGACTGCTTTCCCCTATTGCCTCAATTAACTCAGGACCCAAAATGTTACCCCCCGTTGTACCCTGTGCTGCTTGGGTATACCTGGGCAGTCAGTCAACCTGGTCCAGAAGACTGTATCTGTTTGAGCAGGGGGTATAAGACCATTTCAGGGCGTATGGATCTCGCCTAGACTTCCCGTCGCCTCCCCTACGCGAGTAAGGGATAGAGGTCCAGCCATTTCCCTCTATCCTCGATTGTCCAGATGGGTAGAAGAAGGAGAGGGGGCGCACCCCTATTTTTGTATCAAAGCGGGATGTTTCCCACTTGCAGATATAATCTACTGTCCTAACATCCCGGAAATTGACTATAACGCAATCGCCAGTTAAATTTTTAGGGGTACACCCCACCCAACCCACCCTTCTGACCATGATGATCTCGCTATTAACGTGAGGGGGCAGCGGCCTATGGATGCTAAGCCAGTGTATTGTCTTGTTTTTCAAATTAGTGAAGTCTTCGCTACTAGGGTCACTAATTTCTGGTACCCCTGTAAGGACAACCAGATAAGGGCTTGCTTCCGGGGGCAGATCAAATCTCGGGGTAAACCCAAGTGCCTCTCCCTGATTTCCCTTCTGCACCATCCTTCCATTGCCGCTCTCTTTAGCCAGGGTGGCCTTTCCAGTATTATAATTATTTGAATTTTGCTTAGCAGGTGGCCTAACTTCGTGTTGTACTTGTGGGGGATTAAGTGTAGTAGCAGAAACTACCTGGGGTGCAAGTTGCGAATTAGTTACTGGCCGAATGTCTAAGCTTAAAGAAGAGGAGGCATCAGTCACTACCCCTCCCGCCCTACCAATTGGAGTGCAACTACAGGAACATGTGGGGCCTACTTTATTGGTGGCACCATCTATAAATCCCCTTAATTGCTGTTCGAGCTTTAAGATGTGGGTCGCTAAGCTGTCTAGCCTTTTTTCCAAAGGGCCAAGAAGAGTACGCAGCAATATATCTATATTGTGTAATGTTATTGCATCTACGTTTGACGGTAAAACAGAAGAATCAGCAAGAACCTGGCTAGCGGAATCCCCTTGAGGCTTCGGATGGGTGGACAATGGGAATAGGGTATGGCTTCCCTGGCCATCTTTGACCACGCTTGAAGTCTCTAGGACTATATTATTTCGCCGTTTTACAGGTTTAACTCCCCCAGTTTTAGATCCAATTTCATTAGAAGCTTTGGGCTTAATTTTCGGAATCGGCTCTTTAGTATTTCCCTTTTTTTTCCGAAGGATCGGTCCATGTCTGATCACTGGGGGTGATAAATCTCTCGTAGTTTTCGTGAGATTATCACAACTCAGGGAATCACTGTGGGATGTGTCATCCATAAATTGGGTAAGGGGTAAAGTGGTAGTTTTAGCACCAGAACCATTTGGGGAGCGGGCAGTAGCAATTAGGCCCAGCGAAGATCTCCTAGCATGGGCAAGATCCTGCGACACTCTACGCTGCATAAGATCAATGCCTTGATCAATCACAGAGTTTACTCTTACAATAAAATGGTCTAAGGTGCCAGTAAGATTACCATTAGTAACAGGAATCCTGCTCTCTTTGGTTGCCATTTGTCAAAGTAAAGAGAACAGGAAGGTTGGATCGTAGTATTATGCACCAGTCAATACTGTATTAACCTATAATAAGAGGTGCCTCGTTCAAGGAGCAATAAAAACCAGAATAAATGTAACTTAAGTGGTACACATACAGTTTAGTCCACGGATTGAAGAGAGGGGGCCCAGTCCGGTCTCTTTCGGTCTCGAACGGGCTTAAACGGGCCCGGGACACGCCCCGGACACGTCCCGCGTACGCGTGACTTTGGAAGCAGTTATAGTGGGAAAGAGAGGAGGGGCCGGGAAGAGTCAGCAGCTGCGGCCAATGACCGTGAACAGGGAGGCCGCTGGTACTCGCAGTCCCGGCTCCTTGCAGGTCGTCCCCAGTACTCCCAATAGATTCTTCAATCAGCAATCACCGCCGAGAGGCCTCGCAATGCTGCTCCCAAGGTCCGTGGGCAAAGATGTGGCTCCGAGCGGCACCCCACATATTACATCCCTCGTGACATCTTCTATGAAATCATTGATAATATCACTGCAACACTGAAATAACATCATCGATGAGAAGACTAAGCATGGCGGGGGCGTGAGTTATAGCTGATTGTGTGAAAATGCGTACACATATATGCTGGCCATGGCTGTGCTGAAGGGAGCAGGGGATGGGTACCTGAGGTAAGACAATAGAAAGAACCAGACTGGTAGTCTGACGAGTCACCTGCCCTTTGCCGGGCCTTGTAATCCTGGAGCAAGCATAAGGTTCAATCCACTCTGGTGCTCTTAATCTTGTTATTTCTAGGTCTAGTATGGAGACAGTTTTAGCAGTTTCACCAGCCTCATTTTTCCAATAAATTTGTATTAAAAATGCATATATAGTTAAATGCAGAGGTTGTCAGTCATCCTCTTCTCACACTTGTCTGTTCTGGTCACTGCTTCTGTCTACCTAAAATTGTTGTGCTTTTAGTGAGGTCTCGGAGCCTCACTAATCCATTAGTCACCATCTTCTCCAAAGGTTGGGCATTGTAACATCTACTCTCCTGAGCATTAGCATTAGCATATCTGCTCTACCGCTTTTCATAAAGTTGTGAGATCAGATTGTTAGAAATTGGGATTCTGGCTGGCAGAGGTATGCAGCTGGTCCAAGGATGAACCACAATTCAAGTCAGGGTAAGTGTACTGCACACTAAAAGTTTACCTGTGCTCACCCTCTGGTAGCTTGGCACCAAGCAGTCAGGCTAAACTAAAGAGGCAATATGTAAAGTATTTGTACACACACAGTAGCACAGTGAAAACACCACAAAAGTACTACACACCATTTTAGAAAAATAGCCAATATTTATCTGAGTAAAACAAGACCAAAATGATAAAAACCCAACATACACAGGTCAAGTTATGAATTTTACAAGCTTAAACAAAAAAGCAGTGGTTAGAAATTAATAGTTACAACTATGGCTTTCTGGTCGCATTTAACCTGGGCAAATCCAAAAGTTCAGTCCGACTGCGATAGAATGGAGGCTGGATACAAGAGTCACACAGACCTACTTAAAATACCTTGGTTGTGTCAAAGCTCAGGAAAAATACGTTGAGCAAAGGAGGGGGATGCATAGCTGGCAAACGAAATGCATTACTTCCGAAGTCGGGCAACACCGTAGATGCATAAATGTTAAGCAGTTGTGTGCGTCGGGCCGATGCATCAATGTCGGGCTGCTAGGTTCTGGGCGATGCATGCAGCACACAAGCGATGTGTTGGTGCGAAGCCGTGCACCAGAGGCCGGGGACGATGTGTCACAGACGTTGGTGATGCAGTGTTCGTGATTCACGCAGCAGTGGTGATGCAGATGGGCTGCGTCAGCAAAGTTGGGACTGCGCTGTAAGTCATATTTGTTGCGTTGCGCAGTTGGCGAGTGGTGTTCGTGGCTTCAGTGCTGACAGCAGCGATATCGCAGAGAAATGTGCCAGTTCTGATCAACGCGTCTCTGTTGGTGCATTGGTTTCTTGGGTTGCAGCACCAAACACTCACTTCCAAGGGCCTAGGACTGGATTTGCCACCACTTGGCAAAGCAGGACTCACTGCAGAGGAGCCCATGTACTGGTAGCAAGATGCCGGTGAAGTGTTTGATATCCCTGAGACTTCTCCTTGTCCCTACCCTGGAGCATTGCCAATTTACTTGTATCCTTCTGCTGCTTTATTTTAGGAATCAATTTTTTTCAATTGTTTTAAGCGCTCCATGAGAGTGCATGTGTTTTCCATTTCTCTCCTTAGTGTGCTTCTCTTCCCTCACTCAAATCTCCATGTTGCTCTCTCTCAACCATATACTTCTCTCCCACGAGCTCCACATTGCTCTCTGGCCTGTTGCTTCTCCCATTCTTCCCCTCCCTCCATGTTGCTTCCGCCTTTGATTCCCCACTCACATCCTCCTTTCTCTCCGGTTGCTTCCACCCATTGCTTGTTCATCTCTGTGCTTCTCCCTTCCCGCTCCACGCTTCCCCAACCCTGCTTTGCTTCTCCCATGCCCTCACATTGCTGCCCCCATATTGCTTCCCCAACACCCCCAACATATTGCTTCGCCCACCACTCCTGTTAGTGTTGCTTATCCCCCTGCCGTGTTGTTCCCCCACAGCCCTCAGTGTTGCTTCACCCTGGCCCTCTATGTTGCTTTCCACCCCTCTACATTTCTTAAATAAAAAAAATTCTTGCTTCATTTTGTAAGCACGTGCACCACAAAATGAAGCGCCACCGTGTCATAAAGCTTTTGTTTTTTACGTGTATTTAGCTGGGATGCTGTACAGCATGGCTACAACCCATTGGCAAAGTTCCCAGAACTAAACTTATTGACTTTGCCAATATCTTTTTGTACTTTTTTGTTTACTACTGGTGGATGATAAACTGAGGCTCAGCAAACCAAGCCGATAAGGGCCCAGGTTATCAAAACTTTCCCACAACGCAGCGCAGCACCCAAAATTGTGCGTTGTGTAAGAGGGAGAGGAAGAGAGCAAGAAAGCACCATATCTACGAAGAAAGGGCACTGTCCTGATCTCTCCCTGGTGTACAATTAGGATGAAGAGCGCAACTAACAAACCTTTGCACAATAGTGCAAAGGTGTCGCCGTGAGTCTAGGATAGGTTCTGTAGTGGAAGTATGCCCTTCCAGTAGATAATACGTTACCTAGGTGAATTTGAATACTTTTCCCACTTTGAAAGTCTACTGTACAGTGCGGAACACATTAAAAGTGGGAAAGTAAGGAGAATTAAAAGCATTTCTTCTCTTAAACTCCTGCATTCAAGTGGCAATATTTTTGGTGCAAAGCCTACTATTGGTGGTAGATAGGGTTTTGCATCAAAAAACATAAGTGTTTGCATGGGAACACCCATTTACCACCCTTGGAATGCCCCATTTACGCAGAGTAATACAAACCAGGTCTTTGCACTGGTTTGCTTGACTTTCAGACAACTTTACAGTGCAAAAAGTAAATGAAAAAACATGATGAACAGATTTGTGTCACTTTTGTGACACAAACCCCGCACACAATGTTTGTTCATCCCAGCCTAGATATGAAGTAACAAGAGAGCCAGCTAAGTAGGTGCCTTTTGTTAAGCACTCATCCGAGCTCAGGCAGACTATATCTTTTGTTTTCAAACTAGTAAAATGGTTTTAACTAACACAAATCTAATTTTACCACTGATTTGTTTAGCCCAGATTACTCATGTGCTGGGAGTTTGGTTATGTATCTAAAGATATTGAGTTATGGTTTAATGCATTTTACATATTGGGGTCATGACGTAAAGTTCCATATGCCGGATACATGAACACTAAAAGTGTCTGTTATAATTTAGGTATTGGATGTGAAAATATTTTCCTCTCTCTTACATATTTTCTGTCCCTGTTGGGTATGTTACAAGCAGATAGGGGCTACTGGGCCATAGTCATTGTGGGTGTGGTTGATTGCCACTGGTGGCCTGGAGTTCGTCCTACTATGGCTCTGTTACCTGGGTCAAGTACACCCTTTCCAAACACGACTTTAGGCTAGCGAGAGTGAGCAGTCAAAGGTAGAGGTAGTGTGGGGGAAGAACTCAGAACTCAACAATATAACAACAGACACAACAGAAAAAGTAATATACTGTCTAGCCCAGTGCTCTCCCTATAAAAAGAGTGCTTTAATAGCACAACAAAACATAATACTATACACAGTAATGGGTTCTTCAAATTCTATGGGCTGTAACGAGTGCATATAGTGTCCTCGGCCAGCCATGGTTGTGATTAGGAGTGGTGATTCCTGATAAACTACAGCTATATTCCACTTTAGTTGTAGCCCCTACCTGTTTATGCAGGACATTACCTATGGGAAAGCTCAGACAAGAATCAGTTCAGGTGTAAGTCCTTTGTTATGATTGTTAGAGAAATAGTCCAATGCTACCGGGCGCATAGGTCTGCTCAGTCTCATATCATGCCTAGAGTTTCGGCCGCAAATAGACCGGATTCAACCTCACAGTTTTAGAGCAAGATACAGTCTCTAAGTCTTTCAGACATGGCCTTGTATTAACTACATTGACAAAGTGCTGCTCAGTGTTATGGGTGCCATGCACTTTCTTTGAGTTAACATGACAGAGGCGTCTGGCAGCAGAAGCAGAGTTGCGGAAGTGGTCTACCCACTCAGGCCAAGTGGGAGTTGGGCCATTCCAGAGAGGGTTGTATCTCTTTGGCAGATGCAGCCTGTGGGCCATCTGGGAAGTCCTTGGCTGCCACAATGATGACATCTGGACACACAGCTTGTTGGCAGCGTCAGACAGGCCTCTGAGGACTTGGTTGGAGATGCCGGATTGCACACTGATGATAAAAGTTAATGTGGCTTCATGTAGTTTTCCAAGTGAACCATGCATAGAAGCAGGGCAATCCTCCCTCAGCTCAAGTTGGCATTATGCACACTCCCACTTGCAGGTCAACTTCTTCTGGGTGTTCCTCACACCTGGAACATGGCTGGGCTTCTCCTTTTGGACAACCTCTGTTCCTGAAGGGTCAGACACTCTACGAGCTCGCAGGCAGGCAGCCTGTTAGCTGCTAAGCAGAACAAAAGCGTCTCCAGTAAGCTGTGTAAACATCAAGAGATGTCCCTTCACCTCTGGGCGATTGGCTGTCAGGCAGATGTGAGCCCCAGTCACAGAGTAGCTCTTCCAGTATGCTGTGGAACACCCCCTTCCTTGATAAAGAAGAACTTGGAACTGTAACCAAGTGGGGTGGTTTGGATCTTACATTTGTCAGACAGGGACTGTGGATACTCTAAGACTTTGAAACAGGTTAGGGTGATGTGCAGCCGCAATCTTTGTGCAAGGTCATGGCTCTAACAGCAGGCAATGAAAATGCTGTCTTCAAGCAGGAATATTCAAGCAAGGTACAGAGAAGTGTGAGAACTCTGCATCAAGCTACCATCACCCTTCCTAGAGTTGCAAACGGGTATAGGCAAAAGGACAAGCCCTGCCTAGAGACTTCTTCACCTTCAGCAACAGAATTAGATGAATCACCTCCAGTTCCCTACTATGCACCAAAGTGTTCAGAAAGGACCAAAAGGCCCTTAAAGAATTCCTAAGGCTAGCCCTGTCTCTATCCTTCCTCACATCAGTAACTGAGTTCCCACCCTCCAGTCACAGTGGAGGACAGTACACTTCCACTGTCTGGGGAAGGTGCATCCACCTCCATAGTGTGTCGTCTTAAACCAGAGGCCATCTGAAACTGATCCCACTGTTCACAGCAACCACACTCATGCTACACAGGAGATTTGCCATCGCACATGTGCCATATATCCACTATACACACAGCACTCAACACTCACTAGGGTCCGGTTGTCATATTTTTTAACACAAATGGGGCCGCTCCCAATGCAGTGACTAGTGGTACTCTAGAATAAAATTGAGGATGTGGGCATCTCACAAAAAGTTAAGGAGTGGCCTCACACACCACCAGGTGTCATGCTTCATCATCGGCCGTCCTTGCCCACTAAAAACTTGGGGCCATATTCACCAGGAGCTATCGATGAATTAACGGCAGTTTATCACAGCCAAAGTCATGATAAATTTACCACCCCATTCACAAACTGGTGCTAACAGCCCACAGCACCAGTTTACCCGTGATAGCAGCTGCAAAAAACATTGCCACAGAGGATCCCCGCAACTATCGCTAATGAGATGCAGAGTGGGCGTTCCCGTGCCAAAAGCTGCAACCACACCACTCCTCAACATTCACAACGACCAGACAGATCTGCGATTAGAACACAAATCCGGCGATAAGGCGCATTAGCAGCAGGAAATCTACACCAGCTCTGACCTGGTGATAAGTCGGACGGCAGCCTGCACCACAAAAGGGAGACCAGCCCAGGGCCACATCGAAAGGGCAACTGATGCCATGGAGACACTCATCATGCAGCCTGGACACCCAAGAGGGCCACAACAACCACCAACACCATACCCAGGCCCGCAACACCCCCCCACAGGACCACCCCCAACCCCGGACTAAGCAACTGCACAGCAACACCACGAATTTCAATACAAGCATTTTGCCTGATGTCGCACAAGTAGGAAAATCAACAGATCTGCGTGGTCAGAAAATGGAGACACAGTCAAGCAGCAATGCAATCAACCAACACAAAACACCATACAAACAAAAGCCAAGACAAACCTTAGGATGAGTCCTAGCGGCCCCTCACTTCACAATCCGTAGCACACAGCCTGGAAAACCAAACCCAAGAGAAGAAGGTGTGCCATAAGCCCTCCAAATGAAAGAGAGGGAGAGAGCGAGGAGAGAGACGGAGTGAGACTGCAAAAGCAGCGCAAGGCCTCTCTGCCACCTGCCTCCACATGCCAACATACATGTGTGTGTGTATCACCAGCCGTACACCATGAGCCCAAAGCTGTGTCCCAATCTAAGCGCCAAAGCCACATCACATTCCGAAAACGCAAGTAGTAGTCAGACAAACATCAGGGATAAAAGGTCCATTGCTACAATGCAGAAGGCGGGAGGACACCTGCACCTCTGACCTTGGACCAGAATGCACCTGGAACACCCTCAGAGAGATGCCATGGCAGACGGGGACAACTCCCACACCACGCATTCCGCAAATGAACTATCCGACTCATCCACACCCCACACACAGCAGCCTCTGCCTGTGGTACCCCCGCATGGGATGTCCTTGACACACACGGAAACAGAAAGCCACTCTCCCCAACGTTGCACACACATTCGAATCCTTGCTCAGAGCTGTGGCATATCCCTCACACAACTGTGCAGTTTAGAAAAGTGCTGGTTCCGCGAGATGCACCAACGCAATGGCAGGCCACACCGGGTACATGCACAACCCCCATCACGTGGAACAGTACCATGCACGTATGCTGCATTTACTGGGCGCACTGCCACTGGCAGTGCTGCGGATCATTTACCAGCTCAGCTTTCGCATTGCCCACGTCACATCCGATCAGCCCTGGTTCTACTGCCGAACATGCACATTTGAGTGTCCCATGGATGTCTGCCTATCCAACACAACTGTTGATGAATTGGACTATGACCTGTGTCTGCGCCCCCTGTTGGATCACGATCAGGAGTGTAACTGAGACAGCCGTGTATGGGATGCCCTGACATACTGCGTATGTATTGGTAGTTGTGCTTGGTAGATTGCACAATTCCTCGTGTGCACTGACCACATCAATGCGCTCCCCTATTAGGCTGTGTTGCAGATCGTCGAAACGGCGTGGGCTGAGCACACATGCCCGGACCACGTAATGGATTGACTCACCCTGGTGTTCCTTGAACACGACAACTACGTACTATTGGAACACATTACACATGAAGCTGCACGCATGTGCAATGGGGGGTTGTCCCTTTGGCAAGCTCCACCACTGTGAGCCAGACAGTGCTATTGGATAGGCGCTGGACGACATATGCACTTACGTGAGTACAGCAATGTGAGTATGGTGTCCAACCTCTGACCTTGTGGAGCAATGTCATATATCACAACAGAATGTGTCCACACAGATGTGTGTGATTAAGTATGCAATGTGAACTTCTGGTGTTACATGTGGTGTAGGACACCACTCCAGCCCTGCTTTCGTTTGAGTCAGTCCTATACACAGCCCTATTCAATACATGAACTTGTGCCTATGTTTGGGGTTGTGATATTGTTGTTGATGTGCAATGGGGACACAGCTAGTGCTCACCTTCACAGTCATCCAATTGGCCATGTGTCTCAGGGATACACATGCGCATAGATGCCTGTGACCAGGGTGTACCTTCATGTGCAATCATTGTCCCTACATCCACCCATACCTCCATACATGAGTGAACATAGTGATGACACATCTGTGTGATTCAGAATGTTTTATTCACATTCAGGTGATTGCAGGAACTGGGGCTGTACATGGCCATCCAAGCCCACATCACATGGAAGCCCAGTGTTGGGCCAACCAGAATTCTATGGGGATTGCACAGTGATTAGGAAAAGGGAGAGTGCAGGCCGCAGCAGGATTGCTGTATAATTGTCCAGCGGTGATGAAATGGCAGTCCGTGTCGGGGTCTGGGTGAATGTCGCTGAGTGTTCCGGGGGTCAGTAGGAGGTATTTCCCAGGGAATGATGCATAGGTCATGACCAGGCAGGGACAGGCCATATGGCGGTGATGGATGCTACTGCCTCCTTCCTCACACAGTAGTTCACATTCCCTACTCACTCCCCTGATATGGATTCTGTGTCCGGTGTGTGTGGCGGGGTGATGGCTGCATCACTGTGTGCCACGGACACATCAGACTGCGAAGGTGATGGGGCAGCAACACTGTGTGCCACCGACACATCAGGGGTCGGAGCTGAGTGTGTCGATGTTCCCGTTGCAGTCATCTGGGAAAGGCTCAGTGGCAGTGTGAGAAGTTGGCCTGGCATATGCTGGTCACTAGTTATAGTGGCCACCTTGCACCAGTCCAATTCGACTCTTATGGTAGATAGGTTTAAGACAACCTTTTAAAGAAAACTTTCCTAGTGGTAGCTGTGGAGAGCAGCCTTCAGGCTAAGTCTCTGAGGAATGTAAAGCAGCTTGTTTTACCTTATAATCTCTTGAATTACCAAATGAAAAGGTCACCACACAGGTATATATATCAAATATATATGTATTTATTTCTAGACACACTCTACTAATCTCTTTATGAGATTAGAAGCCAGGTAAACATTCAAATGTCAACAGTTCTCAATAAATTAAGCACAAATATGGCTGGAGCCCTAGGGGCGTACCAGACCATATACTAAGAAAATGGTTTAACAAAGTCGACTTGCAAAATGACAAAGCCTAGGGCCTTGGGAATCGCTGGGGCTTCACTACTGCAGTGTTAGCAGGTAAGTAACAAGCCCACGGGAGACGCGTGCAGTGTCTAAACACAGCCGCGGGTTTCCTATATGTTACAATAGAGCAAGTCGCGGTTTGTATTTTAAAGTTTTAGGGCACTTCGAAGAGGTCACCAAGCAAGCCACTTACAGGGTAAGTATTTCGAGGGCCAACACACACTTGGGCACCGGAGTGCACGAGTTACCTCACCCAGGGAAGCCGGGTGCATAGGTGTCTTTTGGTGTCGGGTCGCGATGCTGTTTTCAATGGAGACAAATGAAGACTTGCTGCTTGAGACGACTGAAGAGTTGTCCGCTGGAATCCGAAGGTGGATTGAAGATGAAGAGGACCTGAAAATTGAAGGGATAGTGTTCAAAGTCACTTGCCAGTGACCGGTGGCCAGCAAGATGGATGACCACAGATGTTGCGTCGCTTCAGGTCGTCGATGGTGTTTTGTCTCTTCGCTCACGAGGTCCAGGAGGGATCGACAATAACCAGCAGCTGGATTCGGAGTGTCCCACAACGTCTGCAGCTGATGACGGTGTTGGCAACCGGATTGGAGCCAACAAGCCTTGGCAACTGCAAGTCTTGTGTGGACTGAAGATAGTCGGTGATGCAGACCAGCAATGTCTGATGGACTTACCCAGTGAGGATAAGTGAGGGCAGGCCGGGAGCAACCAGGAGAGCCCTTGAAGTTGGTTAGAAAGTCTTCAGGAGAGTCACTAGCCAACAGGCAAGTAACTGCAAAGACGCCTTCACAGGAAAAGTTTCACAGGAGCCCACGGTCACTCGGAACGGGGTAGGCCGCTGATTTTTGGAACAAGACCTGCTAGGGACTTGGGCCACAAATGGTCCAAAGCACAAGTTTGTAGACTGCTGTTTAGGGTTTGCACTCGAAATCAGTGCACGGTTCCCAGGTATTGCTGTTCCTCGTCACTCGTGGGGTCCAGATGCCACAGGTTCACTGGGGACTCAAAATGGCCGTCGAGAGGTCAGGAAATCTGCTTCTCGGGCCGCAGGGACTTCGGACTCCGGCGGGAGCGGTGAAGTTTGCAACCGTTGATTGAGGTTATAGGTGCCTGCCAATACACTAAATCCTGTCTGGGAGGTGGTGACACCTCCCTGTGACAGGATACCTTTTGTTGGGCTTCCTCCACTGCGAGTTTTGGTCAGCAGCAGGAGGGCAGCCCAGTGTCTGTTCTGGTGGCATCCATTTTGTGATGCCAGGGCTCTAGGAGATTTCTACCGTTTAGTACAGTGGGTACATGTCATGCCCTCTAGAAGGGTGGGATCATACTCCCACACCAGTTACTGGTGTGGGGGTATGATTTCCAGTTGTTTGACACCAAACACGACATGTTTTGATGCAGTCATTCCAAAGTTAGCATTTACCGCGAGGTTATAATGCACTTAAGAGTATATGGTTTAACCGCATCCACAAACAGTAGCAGAGAATAGACTCTGCCAGCTGCAGAGGGGTCCTGCTCATGCAGAAGCACCCCCTCACATAGTAAACCAAGCACCCTGCCTTCAGGATTGTTAGGGCCTGCAAGAGGGGTGGGTGATAGGTTTATATGTGTGTGTATGGTGAGATATAGGAACCTATACCTCAGTGAGGAGTGCTAACACTACCTCACACAGGCCGCAGTAGCAGGCCTGTGGTGTCAGATTGAGAATGCTTCCCAGGGGTGGCATAATACATGCTGCAGCCCCTGGTAGGCCTGTGAAGTACCAATGCCCTAGGTACCTAAGGTACCATATACTAGGGGCTCATAAGGTACCACAGTATCCAATCACTAGTGCATCTAATATGCACAACAAGTTGTTTAGAGAGATCAGTGAGACTGGGGCCCTGATTAGCAGGGACCCAGCCAGACTATAGCCAGAAACCAGTGTATACATCAGAAAAAAAGTGAGGGCAACATAAGTGCAGATCCTACTCTCCTACAGGCAGCAATGGCAAGATGAAGTACTGCAGGGCATTGAAGTTCCCAGCTACTACTCGCTGGGGTCCAGCCGTGGCAGACATCCTTCCAGCATGCATCTGCTCCATGGTTTCCATTGACCTCAGCAGCTGTGCCAACTCTGTGCTGTCATCACTGGTGCCTGAATGAGCAGACAGTTCTTGTATTCGATTCATGGCACCAGCGAGGTCAGCCAAGGTCTGTGGCGGAGCATGGTGCATACAGGGGGTGTCCAATAGGGACTGTACGTGGTCCCTGATGGGACTCAGACACCCACGTATGGCATCGAGTTTAGCTGCCACGAGCCCGAAACCCACCCGCAGCTGATCAGCCAACTCCACCTGGCAACCCAACACACGCCGTTGGAATTCCATATATTGGTCAGGGGGTCCTGGGAGACAGCCGTGTTGGTGTGTGTGTCCTGCTGTGTGGTCTGTGCAGGTGGTGGGGTCACCTCGAGGCAGCTAGCCTGCCTTGCTCCAGGGGGTGGGGTGCTGAGGCTATCCATTATCCATTAGAGGGTGTCTTGACATATGTGCAGGTTGTCCTCCTCCTCATCACTGATGGGAGGTGTTGTGTGCTCTGCAGGAGGTGTTGTTTGTCCCTCTGCAACGTAAAGGTGAGATGCAGGTTAACAGAATTTAAAATGTTTGTTGCAGATTTTCAGATGTTTACATTCAGACTGCATGCCAATGTACATTATGAATGTTTTGGGGGAGCTGGCTATTTGATGGCAGTCAGTGTGTTTTTCGACTACATGACGGATGTGTGGTAGTATCCGTACATTATCATCACACAGTGTCAGGCAATGCCAAATGTGAGTGGCCAGTCACTACACACAAGTGTAACTTGTTGTGAGCTCTGCCCTGTGGTGCTTGTGTTGCACTTTGTGCCACATTGGCGTCATTGCTGATGTTCTGTGATTGCTATATGTGTGTGCTGCATTGTGGTGGAGTTGCCCCTGCAGCTCTGAATACGTGTAGCCTTCTCCCTTTGGCGGGGTGCCTTTGAATTGTGTACTTTTCGGGCCCTGATTTGCTTTGGACTTGGGTCATATGTGCTCTCGGACAGATTTTGTGGCCTGTTGCATTGTTCGTCTGCTGCGTCTTTCGTAGGGCTTGGGTTGTGGGTGCACGTGGAAATGTCAGAGTGTGACCTGCTCCTTTACGGATGTGATCAGCACTAGGCTACCTCCATGTCGATTCGTGGGCCATGTGATTTGATTGGGCAGCTGCATTGCTGTTGGACATGCAGTGTTATCTGCATATTCAGTGTGGGTCACAGAGCTGCTGCTTTGCTGGATTCATCACATTTGCATGGGTCGGGTGTGATATTGGTGATGGGGGGCTCTGTGCACATTGTGTATAGGGACCTACTTGGCATTCCTATGTATGCTGCAGTGTGCCAAGCCAATCAGGGACATGTTCTGCAGTCATCGTGGGTGTGCAGTGTGCTACGCATACTTGTGCATGAGTGCCATTGTGCCCATCTAACCCCGCCCCCCCCCCCCGGCCCTGGTGGTTACTCACCCTGTTGCTTTTGGGTCAGGTCGTATCGTGCTGTGTCCAGGCACCCCAATCCTGCCACCGTCTCCTAACTGACTTTTCAGATCATACCAGCGCCTCTTGACCTCCTCCAGTGACCTCCTCGACACTCCGACTGCATTGACGTTTGTGACGATGGCCTGCCATATTTCGGATTGGGTTGCCAGTGCCGAAGTGGAGGTGCTGAACAATTGTTGATGGTGTTGGATCACCTCCGTGACGATGGTTCGGTCTTCCTGCGGACTGAACCCTGTCTTCCTCTTCCTCTTGACCTTGCCCTTCCCCGAAGGCGGGGTTCCTAGCTGGTCCTCCGTGGGGCTTGTGGTGTTCGGCTTGTCCTCTGCACATGGTCCGGGTGCATCCATGTTGCTACACAGTTTGAATTGTTTTTTGGCTTTTTTTTGTTGCTTTTATAGTGCATTTTCCCGCCAGACGCGTGGGATTTGCAGGCCTGTGGCTGGTCTTTGCTGATTTGTATACCGCGATTGGCCTCATCACATGTTTTTTGTGTTCGCATATCGCATTTTTGCGGCGTGGCTTTGATTTTGACGTGGACATTTTGTGGGTTATCTGGTGTCTACGGCATGGTACCTCCGTGTTGTGAATTCCTCATTGAGACGGGATTATTTTCCCGCGATAGGCTGCGGTATTGAAAGCTGCATTACGCTACTCATGCGGTAGTAATCACGCGTTCTTGTGACTATACCCCTTGGTTTGATAGAGGGCAGGCCTTCACCTGACGACAGGGAGGCACTTCTAAACTAAGTGGGGGCCTGTGAAAAGTGAGTGAAGTAAAAACCATGACAGTTACCAATTACATTTTAATAGGACGGGTAGCTGTATGGTATTAAAAAGGTGGACGGTGAGATGAGGAAATTTATTGTCCCCTCACCGTAGAGAAAATGGTCAACATGTTTCTGCCGTTTGGCCCTAATGGGTCCATGACATTCGTCAGGACGAAACGATGGGGCTCCGTTCTTACCAATTCTATGGTAAGAGGGTACCACTTGGTGGGATGACCTTTGTCACACTCCACTAGAGATAAGGGTTCGCGTTCAAGCCTGAAAAACATACATTTTATGTGCACAAGAGTACCATCAGAGAAAATAAAGTAAAATAACAAAATGCTCAGTTACTTTAAAGAAAGATTCAAAACCACATACACATAAAATTACGTGAGTGGCTATATGTGTGTAACACATGTCACGCAGCTGTGCACAAACAGAAATGAAAAAACAGTTTAATTTGTCTTGTGGTCAGGCCCACGTACATAAGTCCGTAGGGGCATGTCAGTAGGTACACCACATTCTCCGTGTTGCAATTACTGAAATTCTTCAGTTTTCAAGGGTTGTTGGTGCCTATATCTACTTCCTTGGTTGTGTGTGGTGTGCATAAAGGCACGCCATGCTGGGAGCGAACATGCTCCCCATGGACATGCCTTTGATCTGATGGTATATGACCTCTTCGAACTCGAAATAGTTCTCTGTGAGTGCCACCTCTGCGCACTCCAAAATAAAATGTTGCGTGGTTGTTAATTCCCAATTACTATTGAGAAGGATCTGTTCCACAACAGCCAGTGTGCGTCTCTAAGGAATACTGGTGTAGAGGGCCTATATGTCCATTGTGATAAAGAGGTCCTCAGTAGAGTTGATCTCCAGATCTCGTAGGAGGCAGATGACATACTTTGTATCCCTTAGGTAAGAAGGTGACTTCTGTACGATCGGTCTCAGGAACCAGTCGCAGAATTGTGATAAAGATTCCAGGAATGATCCAATGCCCGACACTATCGGTCTTCCTGGTGGGGGCATTCTGTCCTTATGAATTTTAGGCAGTGTGTAGAACCTTGGGGTTCTCGGGTTGCTATTTATGAGAAATTTAGCCTCATGTTTGGTGATCCAATCGTTCTTAAGTCCTTCCTCCACCATGCACTTTATTTTGTTGGTGAGACGAGCCGTGGGATCGCTACGGTTTACTTCATAGCTCAGTGCGTCGGAAAGCCGCCGGTTACATTCCGCTTGGTACATCGTCAGGTCCAAAAAGACAATTGTGCCACCCGTATCCGCTGGCTTATTGACCAGTTCTGTGTTCTTTTTAAGTTTCTAGAGGGCCAATCTTTTGTTCTTTGTCAGATTCTGAAAACCTTTGCTGTTCTGGAAATCAATCTCCTCCACTTCCTTGAGTACTGCCAGTTCGAAGGCTTGTATGTGGACTGGGCTGGCCTGTGTTGGGGGTGTAAATGTAGACTTCTTCCTGAGTCCCGAGTTGGTGCTCTCATCCTGGTTGTCATTTGCGTCCCCCAAAAAATCCCTGAGTTTTATTTTTCTAAAGATCTGTGCCAGTTCTGCATTCAGAGTGAATGGGTCATTAGTAGGTGTGGGGACGAAGCCTAATTCTTTTGAGAGAACAGATTCCAGATTCCATATCTTTAGTGAGTACATGGTCACTGAGGTTCACTATATTGGTTGTTCCCGGCTGGTTGTCGGACCATTCCCTCTCCCCTTGCTCTGGGTCACCACGGTGTTCGGTGTCTGATCCTCCCATTGTACTCTGGTATTTTGTCTTGGTTTTTGTCTTCCTCTTCCCCTGCCCTTGCCCCTGTATAAAAAGGCTTTGGGCCCTGTGGAAATCCGAAACCATGTGGGTAGTATGGCTGTTGCCAAAAACCAAACGGGTTCATGGGTGGTGTCATCATTGGTTGTTTGAAGTTTCGGTGTTGTCTCCCATATTGGTTACCAGTGCTCTCATCACAACTACTTTGACTAGTACTCCTTTCCTCTCCAGAGCTGAATGTCCAGTTCTGCGGGGTGGGGCTGAATCGTTGTTGTTTTCTGCCCATCTGCAACTGTTGTGGTATGTGTGCACTCTCTGGGGGGCCGATTCACAGAACTAACTTAAGACAAAATCCTAAACTCACTACTTTTGGTATTCACAGAAGTTAGACAAACTTAAGACAGACTTAAGACTGTCTTAAGTCTGTCTTAAGTCTTTCTTAAGTCTGTCTTAAGTCAAATTTAAGACAAAATCCTAACTTCTGTGAATACCAAAATGAGTAAGTTTAGGATTTTGTCTTAAGTTAGTTCTGTGAATCGGGCCCTAAGTGCGCATATGTGTTTGGCCGGCCATCTCATGCCAGTCAAACACACATGCACACTTAGGTTTCAATGCAGCTGGGCAGGAGAAACCCCACAGACTCCCTGATCGAAGCAGAGCTTATTTTCAGCCCGCTCAGACCAATCCCCACGCTGCTCTCATAGAATGAAAGCAGCGTGAGGATTGCACAGGGAGTCTGTCCCAGTGTATGCTATGAGCCTGGGACCAGGAAGAGAACACGGAGGTGCAACACGACCCGGGAGGAGGCTGCAGCTCCAGATCAAGGTAAGTGTTTTTTATTATTAAAACCCTCCTCCCTGCGACCCTCCACCCGCCTCACCACCTATTCATTGTGTTGGCCGCCACTGCATACTTCTGATTAGACTATAAGTGTAAGCAAGAGTGTCTAGTCCCACCCTGATGTGGACTCAGTCCTTGTTAATCAACCATAATGATCAAACATTTAGCTTTAAGAGTATCAAGCCAAGTACCACAAGGTTCATTCCTTTCTTTCTTGATTTCTTACATCTACACTAAGCTTCCTGCAGGGCCTTTGGAACAGTATTAGGCACTCCTTCATATTTATGCCTATAGTCAGTCGAAAATGAGCCAGCAAATCAATCCAATAACACCCAGGGCTTGAACCATGTGTCCACTGGATGAATGAAGGAATCTTTTTAATGGTCATCGTCAAGGCTACGACTTGGGTTATGAAAGCAGCAGAGTCGGCCTGACTACATTTCCATGGCCTTCCAACCTGAGAATGACTTTCTGAAGGTTAGAAATTTGGCAATAATATTCGACAATGAACTCACATTCCTTTTCCGCATCAATGATCTGACCATGTGCTTCAATCAACAGTGGTCCTTTCACCAGAAGATCCTCACTCTTCTTCATACATGCCATCAGGCAGAGCTGATGATAGCCCAGGGAAGATGCACCTGGGCTATTTCAATGTCACTTACATATGACTTTCATTTGAACTCATACTAAGTAGGCAAATGTTTACACATCCTGGAGGCCTAAACTCACAAAAACATAACCATGTTAAACAAACCTTCATGGTGCTCCCCTGGCTCTTGGTAGATGCAAGGACCAAGTGTGATGTTATCAGCAGCATACAGAAGGCCTATCCTGTGTTGAGTTAATGGGACAGGATACTTCCAGAATCTGGTGCACCTTATTTATGAGTCGATAACCTACATTCATCCAGAGCACATCTGATACAACCAGATCCTTGGGTTTCAACAGCCCTAGGTGTGGAATGGCAGCTGGCTTCAACTGGATGCAACAAAGAACAGGAGTAGCAATTGAAAAACATCTATTAAGATAATAACTCCTCCCATTCAAAATCACACACAAACTCTTCAGCTATCCTCACAGTGTAAAACTGCAGAAAATTACAAAATGAGTAAATAAATGCATAAGCGTATTTCAGGGTTATGGTTTGTACATGACAGCCCCTTCTGCCCCAGGGTGAGTGAGTGCCCTCATGCCCATGGGGTCTCGCTCACAAGTGGAGGTGGGGGATTCAACCCTATGTGTTAGAAAACAACTTCTACAAAAATGAAGCAAAATGGTCCCAATCTACCTTTTAAAGCCATTGAACCAATATTCCTTTTGGAAAGATCCTTGTGTGTGCTACATGTCTTAGCTTTGCATGTTGGTAAAGTCACCTCAGCCACCAAAATAACCCCCACCCCCCTTTAGCAAATCAGTTAATCAGATAGCTAAAAATTGGCAAGTGGGCCACATTTGCAATTCGGGCTGTTTAGAACTTCTAAAGATGTGATGTATAGGTGTTTTGCAATGTATGGAAGACTTCACACATTTGTGCTTGCTGAAGGCAATGTTTGTGGCAATATCAGGGAAATCAACAGTAAACCAGACCATAGAACATGGCCACCAAACAGCCAAAAAACAGACACAAACTGACCTGTCAGAGCAGATCTTCGGATGCTGCAATATTGCGCCAGAGGTCATTACAAACCTGAGCTCAATAGCACAGGCATAGTATCAATTCATAAACCGAAAATTGAGAAACAACATTAATAGCACAACATGAAATCCAAAAGATGTCAGGTAAAGACAAGTGGGGCAGAGAAAAGGAATCCCATAATGTAGAGACTGTGTATACCTACTGACCTTTTTTGCTCCATTTCAATACTGGCCTTGCTGAGAGTTGAGTAAGTGCAGTAGCGGCCCATGCATGGGAAAAGTGGTGGGGCAGGCGGGCGGTAGGTGAAGGGGCATAGGGGTCAGGAAAGAGTGGGGAAAAACCCAAAATAATTATATTAAACAAAATACTTACTCGTCCCACGTCACACTCCTCTGCTTCAGGCACAGGCTTCCAGAATGCCCTGCGGCCAATCCTGAAGCTGCTCTCAAGTCAGAGCAGCTTCAGAATTGGCCTGAGCACCCTCAATCAGCGCTCCAGGACAGACTGTGAGTCTGCGCCTGCTCTCTGCAACCCCAGCAAAGCAGCTGGGGCTGTAGAGAGGTTCACTGCGCATGATGGTTTGGCCGGCCTGAGACAGGCAGGCCAAACCATCATGCGCAGTGAAGGGAGTGCAATACCACTTCCCTCAGTGCCGTCAACCCCCCAGGCCCCGCCCCAAGACTCGGCAGGAAAGGAGAAATAAAACGAGTGTTGTTATTTTCTGCTTTCCTACCGCTTTTGGGTGGGGGGGCGACGCTCCTCTGCCATAGCAGATGAGCCGCCACTGTGATAGTGCCATTTACAATGGTCAATTTAGCTACAAGATTAGAGGGCGGGCGGAAAATATGTGGTTTTGATGAGAGGCACCATAGCAGTTCGAACCTGAAAGGGGCAACCAATGTAGTGATTCCTGTGCTTGAACTTATTTGCTCCCATATTCAGATGAATAGTGTCCTGTAAGACAGACAGACGAGGAGGAGGGAACACTACAGGCAGGATCAACAACAGAGCACTTCCTTCTCTATGATCCAAAAGAGGACGGATACACTTTTCTATATATGGAATATGTGAGAGCTGATAGTTGGCCAATCGGGTCTGCTTCCTGTTGTGAGCACACTACGACTGTTGAGGGTTGTCAGGGTATTCAATAGTAAAGTCAGTGGCAGATGGAGCATCGAATGGAAGATTATGCACCCAAGAGTAGGAGTCTGCCAAGTTGCAAAGGCTCTCAACTTATTATTCTTCGTATTAAACTTGGCAAGCTTCGTACTTCACAAGAGGACACTGCTCTCGAATCAGTGAAGAGCCACGGGCTGATTAGTGCCTCTGTGCTACCATTGTCCATTTTAACCACCATTAAAGGCAAATTCTCACATCTCTCCCGAGCCCACTTACCACTGCTCTCACACCGCCTCCTTCTGTGACATCCCCCCCCCCTTTCCCCTTCCAAGATGTTCATAGGCCCTCCAAGGCATGCTACTCCTGGCACTGTTCCCACACCTGTGCACTATATCTTGAAGGATCTCCCACAGTGTAGCTTGTGCAGTTGTGTGGTTGATGCATGACTCCCTGGAGCCGGATGTGACGTGCTAAAGTCATCCTGCACAGGGAAGCCATAGCTCATTCTGGGGCTAGACACCAAAATAGCATCCAGTGCGAAGTCGTACAAAGTGAAAATACGCCTCCCGACTTTCCTAGCAAATTAAAAAAAAAACCCTGCCATAGCCCAGAGTCCTGCATCGCTGGTGCTTCCGATAGGAAAAGAGAGACTCATTCATCTACTTATTATAAAACCCTAGAAAAAAGGTTGGCGCCTCTACTCAACCTAGGCCCTTAGTTTAACAGAATCACACAGAAATGGACCAGTCTTCCCCCCCCCTTTTGTTCCCAAACTGATGCTATCTCCTGCTGGAGTTTGCAAAGAGGTGGTTGAGTTACAAGGGAGGGTGTGTGTGTATATAGTAGGAACTTGCTGTCATGTATCGTTTCTGTGGGCAATTGCTCCGAATGACACCTGAAACAAAACAGATGAATTGAGGTGCTCTTATTTGTATTTTCCTTCACCTCCTGTAAGATGTAGTTTATCACCAGCCTTGGCGCTGACGCGGCAGGGCCTGGGTCTCCATCCAAAAGCAAAGATGTTGCTGGCAAGGCCTTTAGGCTGTGGTAAGGCGGTACTGATACTGTTCCAGTGCAGTGTGGATGAAAGCTGCCAGGACACGGGGAGATGGGTTGAAAGAATGCAGGCAGGCACTGCTGTCTACAGCAGCAGAGCTCCCTCTGATGCTCCCTGACAGGGACTGTGCACCCTGGTGCTGCGGGGTCGGTGCTGTAAGGGCGTGTCAAGCACCCAGTGGCAGCTCCTCCACTAAGGCGGAGGAGCGTCGGCCCACTGCTTTTTAGCAGTGAAATAAAGGAAAGATAGTATGTTAATAACTCGAGTTATTATCATTTTATTTTCTCATACTTCTGCAGTTTTGCCTGGGGGGGGGGGGGGGCAGAGGGAGTGATAGCACCCTCCTAAGTGCACTTTGACTGCAGTCTTGCGCACTTCGCATGTTCTCCATGCAGGATGCATTACAGCCAGCGTGGAGAATATGCCCAGGCGCCCAGTCAGCGTCTCAGCACTGAAACACGACGCTCAGACCAATCACAATGCTGCTAAGGCAGCGTTGTGATTGGCTGACTGGGATCCTTGATGTGCTTCCTGTTCAGGCCAGCGAGGGAGGACTACAGAGGACAGACGCAGCGAGGAAGGGGCAAGAAGGTTGGTCTTTTATTTTATTTTATAATACCTGCTACCCCCGTGCCCGCCCCTGCCCCCCTATCTCTGATCTGTGCTGGCAGCCGCTGCAAGCAGCTACTCACCCACAGCCGCTGTCGGGTAAAAAAGCAAATTGTCTCTACACAGGGACATCTAAAGGATTTTGGGGGCCCTGGCCGAGGGTATTTTGGGGGCCCCTCTTCAGATCGTCTTTGAGTTTATGATCCAATTTCAGCTCGTTAATGCGCTCTTTGCCCACTGCACAGGCACCCTGGCCTAAATCTATTTGCATCCAATATTCTGGGATAGTAATGTGGTTTTTCGATATATAATGCAGCAGCAGCTCACTAACATTATTGCAAATAATCTTTGTGACCCCTTCCCATTTCTCATATATTTGATCTAAAACAAGCTTTTTTATGGATGCTGCATGGTTCTGAAAAACAAACATTACTCTGCTAATTGTCAGTAGACACATCGCCGACACTAGAAATAAATTAAAGGAAAAGGGTATTTAAAACCATCTGTGTAAGAATAATTCAAGGTAATCGGGACAAGACTATCTACAAAACAGTGCTGGTTCTATCTGGGGGCCTCCTGAAAGGCTGGGAACCTGGGCCAGGGCCCACTTTGCCCATACCTTAAAACATCTTTGCTCATATTTATTTATCATGAAAGAACAATGGGACCTTCTCCCTCTGCACCTTTGCTATATGGGACGCTGCCTAATAGTGAAACTGAGGATGCAGTGTCATAGACATAATACTTCATCTCCTCTGGTCAATCTACCCACCCCACTAACTATTTAAACTATCTCACATATACACACTAATGATCACATATAACTCCTATTCATTTATTCTACCAAAAAAGAAAGGAGTAAATGCATGGAAAGGTTTCCTTTAGAGCACAAACCTAATATAAATTACCTACAGTAACCAATACCTACTGGATTAATTACTAAGCAAGGGTTCCTAACTAGCATGTTACTCGCCACAAAGTGCATCAATCCCTCATCAAATGTCTTAAGCTCTATAGAAAAGCAATTACAATATAATTAGGCATCTCCGTCTATATTTATCGATATTCATTGGTGCGGTGCAGCTGTGAAGGGAATGGGCAGCGGCGCTCTGGGGCCCCGCTCTGGGGCTCTCTCAATAAAATTGCCCCCAACATTGGAGCGGCCCGCTCTCTTGCGGGTCTGCTCAGAAAATAGGTGCCAAGCAGAGCCCTCACTCAGTGGGCCATTTTGGGGACACTTCCGCTCTCCTCTGGTGCCGCTTCTGGCATCTGCGGGGCTCTCTTCCGACCACAGGAGCGCAGGTTGGGGCGGAAATGGAGCCCGCGAGGCTCTCGCGCTGGACTCTCGTGCTTGCCAGCAGGCCCCGCCCGCAGTCAGGAGGACGTGCCTGGCTTCCGGTGCCGAATCGGGCCGTGGCGGTGATTTCTCTTTGGCGCCACAGTGCAGGGTGGGCACCCGTCTCAAAATAAAAGCATAAAGCGGGGTGGGTACCCACCCGCAAACCCCAAATGTAGGGTGGGCAGCCACTATTAAAATGTGCAAAAAGCGGGGTGGGCTCCCTCTCTGTTTGGCAAGAAGGTGGGAGAATCCCCACATCTGGATACCCTCTAAATAGGTGGCAGCTCCGCACTGCAAAGCCCACGCTCTTATCGAAATAAGATAAAGCGCTCACGAGGCGCTAAGTCCTTCACAGGTCAAGGGGGCAAAGCTGGGCCCAGGCAGGCCAGCACACAGGGCCCTTCAGCAGGGAGGCAGTACCTTGTGGCGGTTCCTCCTGGAGCCCAGCAGCAGCAACAGGGCCTCCAAGCCACAGGAACAGCTCAACACTCATGGGGTCACAGCCCCTATATTTATATTACATCTGGGCTTTGTCTGCCCTGGCACAGGGCTTGGGGGAACCAACCAAAACTGGTTCAGGGGGGAATTGGAGCACGTTGTTTACCAGGCTCCTCTTCCCCTTTGTCAGGTGGGGGCTCGTCATCAGACACACCACAGGGGGGTGGAGTCAGCATTGTACAGTCTAGGCACAGACTTATTCAGGGACCAGAGACTTCTCCTCCCACTACTCCAAATGCAGATGTCCCATTCAGCCTAGTGCTGACTCACCCTGCCCCTCCTGGAGCCACACACACCTCACCAGCCCCTGTCACTCAAAAGCCAGACATGCAATTCACATCAGGCAGGCAGACACATAGCACACAGAAATGTCAACTTCTAAAAGTGGCATTTCTAAAATAGTTATAATAAATCTGCTCACATCATTGTGCAGCATTTATTATTACCATTCCAAATATACTAAACTTGACCATGCTGCTCCTCTCATATCAGGAATTACCACTGAAACACTTATCAGGGAATCCCCAAGGCATTCCTATGGGAGGGCAGCCCCACAGTAGTGAGAAGCCAAAATGGCTGTTTGTCACTACCAGGACATGTCACACACTTAAGGTACATGTCCTATCTTTTCCCTACAATGCACCCTGCCCGTAGGGCTAGGTAGGACCTACCTTAGGGGTAACTGACATGCAGTAAATGGGGGTCACAGACATGGCACACACTTTAGGTTCCACTTCACAGCGGCAGTAACACTGCGCGCACAGGTCCTGCAATGGCAGAGGACTGAGATAGGTTTGCAAGGCTACTTTGGTGGGTGGCACAATCAGCGCTGCAAGCCCACCAAGTAGAACTAACAGAAGTGCCAATGCTGACGAATAATTTGAGATATTTGGCCGTAGAAGAAAAAAGAGAACGACTACGAACGTACTACTGAATAGTATTTAATCGCAAAGAATCTATTTTTTACACTTATTTGATTTGTCACAAAAACATGATCTGGACACACAAACGTAATGAAGACAAATATACACAAAGAGAAGAATTAAGGGACAACAATTAATACCAAAATGTGAAACTCTACTGTCCTAATGACAGAGGTACAGCTCTAACAAACAGACTTACACCACTCCTCATTCACACACACAACTCATACATACAATTCAGTTTAATCACCCTTTGGTTCTAATTGTAAACACAAAAGGTGTCTCCGTCCATAACAACTTGGAATGAGATCCGCTAAATAAGGTGTGCACATAAGTCAATACAATTTGTTAAGTTTGACATTGTTTTAAGACTGCATAAAATCAAAACACCAGAGGCGGACTTGAAGAACATGTGACTGGAGAACAAGGGAAGAAGGTCTACGCGTTTCGAACCCCGTTAGTTTTAAGATGGGGTTCTCATCAGGACCATAGCACTAAAAAAGGAAAAGGAAGAGAAAGGCATAGGTAAGTGAATTACTCAGAAGAGCGAGTGCAGTGAACCCCAATAGCCTTGTCTCTATGACTGAACTTACCCAGCACGGGGTAGAAGGCAAGTATCCATTCAAGATTTCAGAAGAAGGATACTAAAAGGAAGACAAACAGTAATGCACA
This sequence comes from Triturus cristatus, assembly GCF_964204655.1. Taxonomy (NCBI): domain Eukaryota; kingdom Metazoa; phylum Chordata; class Amphibia; order Caudata; family Salamandridae; genus Triturus; species Triturus cristatus. Next base: position 1,236,198,188 of record NC_140591.1, on the reverse strand, counting down.
ATTCATTGTCGGAAGTAGTCACATCAAAGGTTGAAAGAATGAGACTTAATTAGAACTTAGAAATCAAAGAATTTCTAGTCATGGACAATACCTCGTTGTGGAATGAGGCCGAGAAAAAAAATGGATGAAAAAGACGTGTGGAGTAAATCCTTCAAGGTGGAGATCACAGGATACAGTTTAACCCGTGTTCTAGCAAAGATGGATAAAGTAACAAATGGTATAGTGATTTAGTCAAAAACAAGGGGCGAAAAAGATTTCTGACAGCCTGAAAAATTTCGAATACGAGAAATGCCAGTAGCATTTAATTTACCAGCCCTGGGTAAATGAGATACAACTTTACAAGGGACTGACAGGTAAATTAAATAGGCCAAACAGGTGTAGACCAATCTTATCATATTTATCACAGAGAGCACACACACTTTACACTGAACAGCAGTGCTAAAGTGGCCAGAGTCCTAAAACCACCAACACCATGTCAGAAAAAAGGCTAGGAGAAAGGCAAAAAGTTTAGTGATGACCCTGCAAAAAGGGCCAAGTCCAACAGTCCTTATGTAATGCAACTGGTGCTATTGTAAAGCGCTCTGATACCTGATATCTTCGGGTCAAGTTTGCGCTATATAAAACTCCGGGGGAAAAAAGTATGAAAAAGTAAAACTAATACTACCAGTATAGTTGGATAACCTGTTGACTTGTGACCCCCACATATCTTCAAGAGTATTTTCTAAATGTCTTCTAGAGTAATACTGGTCAGAACGACCACCGATGAATTATGTTTGATTGAAGAATTCCTGAGAGAATTAGAAAGATTCAACATTAATCCAAATCTGAACAAGAAAGAACGCAGCTCTGAGCACCCTACAAATCACAGACCTATATCCAACAGGCCTTTTCGAAGTAAACCAATTGAAAAAGCAGTATTCACTAATACCTGAGATTTCACTGAGCAAAATAATTATATTGGCTCATATCCCAGATATAATTGAGCAAAACAAACTCTTCTCCAACAAGAAGAAAGGTTTTCAATTTGGAGGAGGCACTGAGTGCAATCTGGGATGACCTCAACAACACAGTAGACTCAATCTGAGACACCACACACCTACTACTTGACCTCTTAGCAGCCTTCGACACTGTGGACCACCAACTACTAAAAAACTGAAGAAAAGGGCCACTCAGCGCACTGCCATAAAATGGATTAAGTCCTACCTCGCAGGCTTCATACAAATCGTGACATTACCTCTACACTTCTGAGCACCATTCTCGCAAAACGTTATAGATCCCACAAAGGTTTATAGCAGCCCCATCTTTCTTGAATGTATTCTTGTCCCCACTTCCTGAGCTTACATCTTTAAACTTACCTGTTATAAGTATGCCGACAATATCAAGATTATTTTAAAACTGCAAAAAAGTCTGACATAAGGACATTCCTGCATGCCTGCGGAGGATAGATGCCTGTATACAACAAAATTACTTGTGCACAAACCCCTCAAGACTGAATAGCAGTTACAGCAGAGAAGATGGAAGCTACAGTGGGTGCAGCAAAGGCTGTCCAGGTGAAGCACGAAAGCCTCTGAAGCAGAGTCTGCAGGATGCAGAGCAGTGTCGGCTCCTCTGGTAAGGTGGAGGAGCAGCGCCCCACTGCTTATTCAGCAGTTCACAAAAGAAAAACAAAATGATAATAACATAAAGTTACTATCATTTTATTTTTCTATGCGGAGCTCGGAGCCAGGCAGGGGCGGGGCTTGGCTCCCCGGCACCAAGCAGAATGGTGAGGAGTGATTTGCACTCGTCCAAGTGAGCATGATACTTTGGCCAAACCGTCATCCGCACTTGGCATGTTCTCCATTAAGCTGTGTTGCACAGCCCCGTGGAGTACATGCCCAGCCTCCCCAGGTACTGCCTGAGCATCCAAACAGGACGCTCAGACCAATCACGATGCTGCTCCTGCAGCATCGTGATTGGCTGGGAGAGTCCGGAAGCCTGAGTGATTCCAGTGCTTCTTGCAGATTGTGAGCAAGAGGACGGAGGAGAGACGTGCAGCGGCGAAGGGAAAGGTAAGTTAATTTTTTTATCCTTTTTTTTTTTTGTAATCCATTCCCCCCTCCCTACCCCACCACCCCCGTTCCGAGGCAGCCACCACTGATGCAGAGGGAGCAGGACAAGATGGACTGCAGACTTGTCTTTGGAATGGGATTGAAAGGAAGTGAGAGAGGCACTGCAGGAGCTGCTTTTATTCAAGAAAAATACTAGTGAGGGCTCTGTAAGACTTGACATGAAATCTGAGCACCCCAGCAACCTGCAAATGGGAAGCTGCCTTCGTGTGTGCTGAGACTCGTATCAAAGCTGACTCTCTGACAACCGTGAGCAGTAAGGAGTAGACACCATTGAAACATCTGCAGTGTACAATATTTGACTGGCACAGAAGACCAGAAGGATGACACTGATGGAGGAGGCAAATAATTGAAAGCAACAAGGACCCCCAGCTAATGATCAGCGCTCCTAAGGCAGGGAAAATATATTCTATATAAAGACCTTAGGTAGCCTATTATTTGAATTTAAAATATATTAACATGGAAAGAGCTAAGCAATACTGATACGTTCAAGCAACACATTTTGTTATCAAAAATATGAATTTGAAAAAATTACTAATTACTCCATTAAATATGTCCTATTCTATAAGTAAACTAGATCATCATGTTCTGTCATCATTTCTTGATAGAATACAGGAAGGACTACATATCAGCAAGTCATAAAGGTTATTTTCTCACAATAACAAACAAAAGATAACTCACAACAGAGTGTTGGCTTGGATCGTGGCTGGTCCTTGATAGGATCGGATGGAGGAGGCACCAAAATGCTCATCCTAAGGTGGTCCTGTAGTGGGGGAGTCCATAAATAGAATCTTGAAGGCTGCACTTAGAAACAAACTGGGCTTGAACTAGCGCTTTCTTTTCTATGACATCAACACTAAAACATTTGTCGGTAAAAGATCAATATTAGCTGTGGCAAACACTTTGGTGGCATGGGCACTGTTGCAGCTGTGGGCATCCTGGCGCGGTTGAGGGTAGACGTCTGGGGAAGAGTTATGTGTTCCTGCAAGCAAATTCTTCCAAGGATTTTCTGGAGAACTTGCAGGTGACACTGAGTGAGTGACATGTGGTCTATCAGCTTAAAAGAGTCTGGGGATGCCTTTGGAGTGATGTGAGCGGGAATGATTGAACTCATGAGCAATGAGTGGGGGCTGGGTGTTGTTGGGGAAATTTGGTCCAAAGCTGGTTGTAAATTCCCTTTTTCTTAGGCATTATCCATTTGTTTCTTCTCTACTTCTCTTTTTAAGCTCTCTGTGATATGTTGTTTTGCGCTCTGTGAATTATGTATGACGTGTGGGTGTTTGTGTTCTTTTATAAATGGAGGTTCTTTTCGTTGACTACTTCAAATTGCTCGTTTTTTTCTTACATAAAGCAGAGTTTCTTGTTTGTTGGGAAAGTTGGACCGATGAGATTTGTAGGGAGTTTATGGCTCGTGGCATTATTTTTACTTTCATTGTTTGTGAATGCCAGTATTTTCCACCCACTCCCTCCCCACTGTCTCCGCTACACACACACAATGAACAAATATCACCTATTAGCACAACATTGTGGCAAGAAAGAAGTAGCTAAAAGAGGTCCTGTAATGCATCACTCAGTTATTCATCTGTCAATACATCAAAACAGACTCTCAAATACACCAAGCGGAAAGGTGAATCTTTCCTGCCTAGCATCTAGATGTGAAAGAAGAAGCCAGGTTTAATTTCTGTTCATTGTAAGACATGCTGTGCATACACCTGGACTCTCTAGCAGGAGATGACAGGAGGCCGATGAAGAATGATCACAGAACCTATTCATGGCCTCACTTACTGAAATATTTTGACCTTGACTTACTGCTCTTTCTGTGAGTTTCTAATAATAAAACCTTCTTTCAATAACAGGAAGAGCCAGGACTCTGAGAAGCTCCATCTCACTTCTTCTTATACCTCCCAAAATGAAAAAGAAATCCTCCCTGACACGCTCATTTTCTGGAAATGCACCGAGGATCTGGAACTCACTCCCTAGAGATCTCTGCTGCAACCCCTCCTTTTCCTGCTTCAAACGAGACCTTATATACCTACTGCTCAACAAAGACTTTAACACGCACGCAAACTGAGCTAAGTTCTCAAAGCTTCCACCCCATCTGACAGACCGGTTGCGACAGTCTATTGATTGTTTCAGCTGTCTACTCTCATTTACTCCATTAACTCATGCTGTTCTAATGTCATCATATTGTAACTACCTTGACTGCCTAACGATTTTCTTTGTCTGTATATATTATGCATGTACTTCATTCAAATGATCTCACATTATATGTAAAGTGCTGTGATACCTTCGAGTCTAGCTAGCACTATATAAAACCTAAAAATAATTATAATAACCATGATATGGAGAAATGAGGCTATAAAGCGTAATTTTTGTTTATTTGCTCCAAGTAATTACTTAACCATGCTGAACCTTCCTTTTTCTTTTCTTTTGCATCGTAGTATGGGTTTTTAATTAGCGCCGCACAGGATGACAGGATTCTCTGATTAACTATTAATTACTGACCTGCGACTCTATCTCTTTTACTTGTGTTCAGTAAAAGTGTCAGGGTTGCAATAATGATTTACTATATTTTGCCCTCTACTAGTGTAAATGAATAACAGTAACACCATCACCGTGTATCAATTTAATGAGATTACAAGCCCCGCTGCCCCCTATGTATGATGTTCTTAGTTTAATAAAACAAATATAACTAGTTTTAATTAGCCAATGGGAAAGGAAATGGGCGGATTCTGTAATCAGTACTACCAATGCTTGCTTCTACGGATAACAGGATGGTGCCAATATGGAAGGAGAACAAGTCACTTGTATTCAGGGCCATAATTCTATGAAATCAAGATAGAGCAATGAAAAAGACTCCAGAAGCAAGGGAAACAAACTAATGCTTCTTCACAGCCAACTGGCGCATCAACATGCTGGAGACTGACTCAGGAATAGGCCCTTTGGGAGTCAACACATGTTGCTGATTGAGAACAAGTGGAAGAAAGAACATCTAAGGAAATATCCCTGATTGCTTTATGGTAATCTTCATTACTCCTAGTCCAAACGTCCTCATACCAGTCACTACATGCAAGGTAAACAATCTCAAGGGCAGAAGATGCTGTATAACAAGTCCCAGCCGTCCCCCCTGGGCACCATAAATGACTTGGAATATCCAGTGACCTTCTCTCATAAACAAGACAGACGAACACAGGAAGATATAAAAAGGCACAAGGACATTCGAACTAGTGGTAAAGATTACCAGTAAGTAATCAGGGACATTACCTCTACGTCCCCCGTCCACATCAGTGTCATTATTAATGAGGAATTGCCAAGCAAGACTCATACTTTATCATGAATTGCAATATGTTCACTGAGATTGATGCAACACTCAGTGATTTTTATTAGGAATTTGATATCTTATGACACAACTCAAAACCCCCAAACCAAATCTCTTTTCATCACTGACTGTGCCCCATGGTCTGTAACGCTAGACATAATTATTTTGATAAGTCCACATTGCTGCTCTGCAAGTCGCAATCTAACTTAATCTCAAGAGGCAGCTAAACTACCCCTAGATCTACCATGGGATCCCTTTTGTAGAGGTATGTTCCGATACAGCAATTGTAGACTGAATCTTTCTACTAATTGTCATAGATGTGGGTTTTATTCTTAATCTGCATAACAAAAAGTCATAAAAAGATGATTTGATTTTCATCTGCAAACCATCAGAGCTCTCCTCTTATCTAGCAAATGCAAATGTTCTTATTCTAAAGATGAAGGAGAGTGGAAAACTCTTGAAATACCACCTCCTGTGATCTAACCAAAGCAGTAGGAACTTTTGTAAGAAAAGACAGGTCTGATCCTAGAATCCCCTTGTCTTCAAACAGAGTCAGAAAAGGTGATGTACATAACAAAGCGCCTAACAACACTTATCTCCTAGCGGAGGTGACTGTAATTGAAAAGGTTTATTTGTTTGTAACAAACTTGCCATGTACTGACTCAAACTATTCAAAAGGATATTGTTGTAAGACCTGGAGAACTAGTGTCAAATCCCTAGGAGGAGTTAAGGATCTGGTACTTGGGTGAGCTAAGACAAAACTTTTAATGGGTGGAATGCCAAACTTTCTCCATCACCTATATTTTTCCTTGGTTCCCAAGAGGCTTGTATTAATGGCCATTGGGATCTAAGAGTCTGAACAGACAGATTTCCTGAAATATCTTCTCATAAAAATTCTAAACTCATAGGATGCTAACTATTCAAATTGGAAACAGATTTGAAGTTCTACCACTTTTAAAAATTCTCCCAGTATTAAAAAAACAATTATTGTGGAGGGGCATAATGATTTTGAATAGGCTCAGCTAAATGAAAGGGGAGAGCTTTTCCCTGCAACCCCTCCCTTTCAACTTCCAAACTGAAAGATGCAGGTGTTTTGGGCGTGGGAGTGAACTGAGCTGAAGAAGGGACGACTTCGGAGGAAGACACAAAGAGGCACACAATCCGAGGGACTAAATAGGGGGAAACCATAATCTTCTAGGTCAGAATTGAGCGACAATGACCATCTCATGAATCCCTTGCCAGATCATCCTCAATAATCTGGGTATTAAAGGGAATGGGGGAAAGGCATACATGAATTAATGTGCTGATTATATTGCCACTCCACAGGCTTCCTCCTCTGGAAACCTGCTACAAAATGTTGCTGAATGCAATTTTTTGGGTGAAACTAAAAGATCTAAAAATGGGGTCTATAACTTCCTGCAGAAATCCTTGAAAATCAGAAGTGATAGAGGCTTCTTGTGCGAATGGAGAAAATCCTGCAGAGGTGGTCTTGTTCATTGCTGTCCGTCCACTGATATAAGTCACTTTCAAGGTTAACAGATGCTTTTCTGCCTAGGAGCGCAACCAAAATGCCAGCAGATCTAATGATCTGGTGTGGGTCCCTCCATGATTGTTCACATGAGACACCATTACTAAATTGTCTTACATCACAAGTATATGTTTTCCTTGAAGATGAACATGGAGCCTCTTCAATGCTCTGCCAACTGCTGCATGTTCTCTCCAATTAGAAAATTAAAGACTTTCTTTTAAAGACCAAAATCCCTGGGCTGGCTTGTCTCTGAATGTGACTCTCCATGCAAAATAACTTGCATCTGTTATTATGATGCAAGAGTTCCCTGGATAAAGAGGCAGTCCTTTCTCCAGATTCTTTAGATGCTGCCACCATTGCACAGCTTGTTTCACCTGGTCTGACAATGGAATTGGAGCTTCGAGTTATTGGGTGGCAGGTGACCAATATGTGTGAATATGCAACATAAATGGAAACAGACGAAGATCAGACCAAGTGCCCATACACATGCTTGAAGCCACGTGACACTGAAGCTTCAGTAATGGTTGTGCTGGTGCATGAGATATTTTGAGTGGCGATGTGACCGGAGGATGAATAGCTCCGATCCTGGGACGGTTCAATCTTTCATTTTTTCCAGTTTATCAGAAACAAGTTCAAAGGTACAAACTTTGACCAGGATGAAATGTTTGGTGCATCTGACCTCCACTCATTCCCCACCCCCCAGCGCCTTGAGACCCTCACGGGTAAGTAGTGCGCTTTACAAATGCTATGATTGATTGATTGATTGACTCTATCACAGCAGGCTTCAAATTGCACCTAGACCCCGGTTAAAAGCAAATAGTGGCGCTTGATTGGTGTGCTACTTTTTCTTGACACTTTTTGCTTAAAACCTTTAAAAATTAATTTCTCTGGTTCCTCTTGATCTTGGTATCTTAATTCCAAGTTCTTTCATGTCTCATAACATGATACAATTCATATCTTACAAGATGAAGCATTTTTCTGCCAGTTTGAACATAGTACGAGAACACCTCTTTGTGCTCACCTTTTATGAATGGATTGGTCGAGATATTTAATGTTGAAGGAATGTAGTTAGCTCTCATTTTAGTTCTGATTTTGCAACAACAGAGAGAGAGCTTAATTTGTTATTTTCATTATGCTTATCACAATGTTACAGGGTCCACCGATTTGAGCTTCAACGGAAGGAAAACACGGATTGAACTGATTCCCGAATGACTCGTGGGACATTTAAAGGTGATTTTGCTTAATGTTGTATCAAAAAGTTAGAAAATGTGGAAAGTTCAAAAAAGAAAAGAAAACGAGTCGTTCAAAATAGGAACTGCAGGCTTTTTAATGGAGATTTGGAAAAAGTTTGAAAACTAATTTTGCATCAAACATCAAAGTTGGCTTTTAAAGTTGTACAACTTCTTCTTTATTAAATAGTGGGCCACGATGGAGTTTTCCCAGACTTGTCAAGGTGGTGAGTTTTGTCAGGTACATGATGGCAGGAATTTAAAAAAATGCCAGTGCTTTTCTTCATTATTCTGATTTGAACTCACATATCTTCATCACAAGTTGCTACTGATAAAGTTGTCGCGCATCTTCCTGAAATGTTTACTTCCCGAAGAGGCTCAAATACATTTTTGGGGTTATTAAATCACTCTGCACTACCAATTTTTCATTAACTTTTACTTGTTGTTTTTTTTTTCTGTGGGGATGGATATTTGAGGTACTGCTATGTAGGTAACTAAACTTTGGGGGGAAAGTAGCCTAAACACTGGTGCTTTGATCCTGAATAAATAAAGAAGGTATTTTTTTAAAGCGTTATAATGGTGAATGATGTTCACAAGAAGTAAATGTTTTCCCCAGTTTTTCTCCCCAGATACCTCTCAGGATGCTTATCTGTCGTGTAAACACTACATTCATTATTCTGCTCAGTATGCACATAATCAAACAATTTGTGAGCCAATGAGCCATTCCCTCATCCTTTCCCGAATAGTGAATGTTGTTCTCCCTTTTATTATCATTAACATCACATCCTGCTCGCACTATGATAATCGGTGCTTAATCATCATTTATACATTAGTTGGTGATGGGCCAAGTGAAGATTAATCCAGATTAATGATTGACTCACATTTGACAAGCTGTTAATTAATGATTAACAACGTGTCATTCATCATGTTCGTCATGTTTTGCTCAAGTTTAATTATTTAATAATTATTAATTAGTAATACATCCCTGCCCAGAGTTTGGTCAGTTGTTGTTCACTTAGCAGTGTGAGTTATTCAGACACCCGTAAATTGCACATAATGCCATAATAGCAAGAATTAATACATGCTTCTTCAGCGTCAATGATTCTTTCATGTCTACTACCTAGTGGAAAGTGTCCATGCAGTTTTATATCATTCAAGCCATGCTGCAACTTAATTGTGTATTACCCACTGAAGGAAATACTGAAAATAAGGCATCATGAACAAAAGTTGCAGACACCCAAGAGGCAAACTGGGAAGGGGTGGAACCCTTGAGCACCTAGGCGGGCGTGCTACCCGAAGAAGGTCCTGGGACAGGGAATTATAAGATCCACCAATGAAGGTTTCGTTTATTTAATCCTTAGAAGTTCCCCATCTGTACATGCTATTGTGTGAGTCTGCATTAACTTGCTGAAAATGTGGCTTGGGTTGTTACTTGAGTTTTTGCACGTGAAACATAACATTGTGTTATTATTTGTGGCACTAATCTGTAATTATTTAATCAAAAGGAAACTGCAAAGTCTGGGTACCTCAAAGCTCCCTCATTATTTACATTATTGTACCAAGTCCTCTAGAAACAATGATCCTTTGACACCTACGCTCTGCCTCACTCTCGCACAAATCCCCACATCTGCAAAAGCAAAACAGGAGGTCACTCATTCTCCTACATCGCACCCAAGACAGAAAACAAACTCCCTCAACACATCAGAGCCTCCTCCTCACTTCTTGACTTCCACAAGAAGCTGAAGACCAGGCTCTTTGTATAAGGACCTTGTGGACCACAACCCTACGCCCCTGTCCAAGCGCCTGTTGCGTGTTTAGTTCGCCACACAAATCAATGTAACATAGCATAACATAGTGGGACCTCTTGTAGCTTGCTAGCAATGCCTGTGGTGTTTAGACAGAATATTGGAAACAAAGTTATCGTGGGACAAAAAATGTCAAGAATATCGAGGACAAAAATATCGTTCTTAAAAAATAATTGTAAAACATGCAATGTGAACTGCCCTATATCAGGAGTAAAGTCTCGCAAGAATCTAGAAATGTGTGCAAAACTATATCATAAAACAGAGACACTCTCTTAATCCTGGTGAGCTATCTGTTGTCAGTTCTTCCTTCCATTGTCTCTTGTAAAATCCGATAATATAACAACTAGCGGGGGCCATAATGGAGGTGGCTGAATGGTAGAAGCAACCAATGGCCCTTCTCTCTCTCAACGCCGAGAAGGCGTTTGATAGGGTTGATTGGAGTTACCTCTGTAAGGTTCTAGATAGATTTCATCTGGGGCCTAAAATGAAAGCTTTTATCCATGCCAACTTCCAGCAACCTACTGCTAAACTCAAAATTAATGCCATTTTCTTCTCAACAATCAGGCTTTCCCGGGGCAGACAACAGGGGTGCCCATTGTCGCCCCTGATTTTTGCCCTCATGATGGAGTCTCTAGTGGCTTAAATCCAACCCAACCCCAAAATACGTGGCATGACAGTCAATGATAGAGAGCATAAGTTGGCTCTTTTTGCCAATAATATCTTCTGTTGCATTACTGACCCGGACACTTCTATTCTGGCATTGGTGAAGGAGTTAGACTCCTTCTCCCAAGCGTCGGGCATTATGATAAACTTTTCCAAATCACATGGGAGTAGCAGACCCCATGCATAGCCTCAAGGACCCCGTCCGAAAATGCAGTTTTCCAATGGCAAACATCAGCCATTACCTACCTAAGGATTCGACTCCCGCACCTTTCTAGAGACATCTACACTAGCCACACCACCCCTCTAGTGGCGGATGGTGACATTTGAAAGTGGTAAGGTGTAAAATGATTGTCATACTGCACCGTAGCAAGTGAGCGTAGCGAGCGTGCCCGAACAATCTAAGAGGGGTTCGGGGGACTTCTCCCCCCGAGAAAATTTTGAAAAAAGAGTGGAAAAATGGTGCATTTTCAAGCAAATTTGAGACAGCAGGAAGATTAAAAAATAAAAAAGCAATTGTGAAAGTGCAGTTATTACATTAATAAAGAGATGTCATATAACATAGGTAGCTGCTTATTCAGTATAACAACAAAGCTTCATAACAGACTTCGAGATACAATGCACATTGGGGTTTACAAATCAGCAAAATTACTTCAGTGTAATTCAGACAATATTCAGAGGCGAATACAGCTGAACAATGTGTCTATGACTGCATTTTTCTTTATTGTTCGACCTGTTGCTAAACCCCCATTTTTTTGTTTGTTGTTGGTGTTCTGCCCGAGTGACTCACTCTATATGTGCATCTAGGAAAACGCCTTCATTTTAGAAAGACCTTTGGTTTTATTGCAGTCTCAAGCTGTACGTGCAAGCGCATCTGTGTTTGTGATTATTTAGAAATGACACATTTGGGGAGACCCTCAGCAGTGCTAAAGTGCATTCTGAGCTTGAGAAATATAAGGGGGACTTAGTATTAGAAAATGTGATTAATTTGCCGTGAATAATTCTCCCATGTGCAATAAGCAAAGCAGAATTATTGTTGTTGCATTCCCAGAGAAAATTCGGTTGTCTTCCTTCTTGGTACATAACCTTTTGAAGACACAGGACACCCATGTTAACTGAGGCCATTCAAATATAGAGTGCAATGAAAGAAACTTGCTGCTTTCTTGTAAGCAGACGCCAAAGAGTGATTATCGCTCCTTCAACTAGAACATCAAGCTCAGTTTTGTTTCGCCGAACGCATTATTCATGTTCCAGCAACTCAGATCACAACACAGAATTCTGGAAATCATGCTCGAGTGTGTGCTATTAGACCAACAACTTCACGATCGCTGTAACAGAGCTGGGTGGGCGACAGGGATGAAGAGGGTGACAGGGGTAGGGAGGGTGACAGGGATGAAAAGGTCAGACACCACCTACCCGCTACATACTCCTGACCCCCGTCACCACCTGAATGAACTCACACCAATGATTCATTCACCTCTGCCTAGCTATGGAGCTCTGCTCTGTGTGCCAACTAATTAGGGTTTAGTAGGGTTCAGTTCAACAGCCCATAAGGCCCACTAGCAACCTGCAAATCAGGGCCCGTGGGCCCGTGGTTGACGTCGGTGACAACTTGCAGGTTCAAGGTCGAGGTCTGATTCATACTTTCATCCTTTACTGTGATAAAGCAAGAGCAGTGAGCTACATAATACCAACTAAAGTTTCAGCACCTTGAGACATTTCAGTTTGGCGTTTGCACGATGTAAAAATGCCAAATAGTTTCACATGCTCTGAGATACAGTTAACAAGATGAGGAGCAACGCATTCAGGGGTAAGCCTGTTAGGGACAGTCTCTATAAGTGGACTTTGTAATTTGGTAACCAGATCACTTATTATTACATATAAACATGATGGAGCTATGCTAGTAAAGAGTTAGACGACCAGAATCGGTTGCCTGTTTGACACCTTTACAGGTGATACATCCTCCGTGATGGTGGCCTTCTCCCTGTAGCAGCCATGCTAGCACTGTGTGTGGAAACACAGGCCACGCTTTTCAACACTGTTGCCATCAACTGGGTGCCCTGGCGGCCAACTCCTCACATTTGCAGCAGCTGCATAGGCAATAGCCAGAGACACGGGGTCCACCTAGGGCACAGCTCAGGGGCAGGGAGAATAAGGGTCAGGGACGTGTACAGACCGGGCTTGTTGGGGAGTAGAAGAGGATATCTGCGAGGGAAGAAACAAACGCAGAGTGTGGTTAGGGAAATCGAGCATGCAGACATGTGAGGTCAGGGGCAGAGGTAGTTACATAAGCATCACATCACATCACTTTCAAGTGTCTCTCTCACCCACAAGGCCTACAAAACAATTCTAAGTGTGCACGCCTGCCTTGGAAAAAAAACGGGCAATTCACGCTAACTTAGAGTATAAGTATAGACCTTTAAGTTTAATGCAATACTCGCGGGGGGTAGGGGGGCTCGCGGGGGGAGGGTAGGGGGGTCACGAGGGGGGTTCTCGCACGGGGGTGGGGGTTTGAAAATAAAGAAAGAAGAAGCTTAAACAACTTACCTGACCGGGTCCGCCACCTCCGCTGTCTGCTTCTGGGCCGGGGTCCGCGTTTGTCGCCTTCACTGTCGTCTTCTGCTGTGTGAGTGGCTGGCAAGCCCTCTCAGGCTCTCAGACAATCCAGACGCTGCTCCAGAGTCCAGCAGTGGCAGGATTGGCCTGAAGCAGGGTCACTCCCTGCCCATTAGGAGACTGGGGGTTGCGAATGAAGCAACCCTCGCTATCCTAAGGGGAAGTCTTAGTGCGCATGTTCGAGCTGGTCTTAAAAATGACCAGCCCAAAAAACGAACTTGCGCACTATTGTGCTGTCAGTCACTCATCCTGAGTGCTGCCGCAGCCCCACCCCCTTCAGCGTCCCTTGTTCTACTTCAAGTTCTGAGGCTAATTCCATTCCAATCAGGAGTCCTGATTGCTGGAATTAGTGTCAGTAGAACGATTTCTAAATGGGGTCGCTGTGGGTGGTGGGCCAACGCCCGAACACCCCCAATGGACACACCGCCACTGCTCCCCTCACTTACCTATTCTAGGAACTTTACCGTTGGGGAAAGTTAGGGATCTCTTGTCTGGGCACGCTTAATAGCCTGCAAATGAACTTCATGCCCCGACTTCTATATGTCCTTCAGACCCTCCCTCTGGCTTCCTCCAAGCGACTCATTTGCAGATTCGCACAAAATGTTCAACTTTGTTTGGGGTAGTAAGTCCACAAGAGTAGCAAAAGCATCCCTGTACAAACCAGTAACGGAGGGTGGCCCGGGCTTCCCAGATGTTTCAACTTACATTTTAGCTGCACAACTCCATCCTTTCCTTGATTGGAATCATGACCCCGACGACAAACCCTGGGTCCAGGTGGATTAGGATTTCTCCCCCTCACCTCTGTCGGGGACTTTATGACTTCCAATAGTGGCGTGGACTGAGGCTTCCCAACTACTGCCTTTGACAGCTACATTTCTAGCTTACTGGAGAGAGGTGCGACCGTATAGGGCATTTCTGTGCTATCCCTTCCAGCCTACCCCAACACATAACCTGGACTTCCCCCCAGGCAGGGTCAATCCACGCTCCTTTAATTGGATTAAGAGCCGATCTATTCTATGCAATTTTTATGATGAATGTGACATACGTTCACGGGGAGGCTTGGCAACTAAGGTCACATTGGCCAGACTCTTCACTGGGCAGGTAGGCCCCCGACACGACTGGCCCTGCAGCAAAATGCTACACCTATTGAGTCCCTCTAACTCAATAACATCCACCATAGAGGCATATCGTGGCTGTACCAATATATTATACAATTAAACCCTTAAAAAAAAACACGCCTATGCCCTACAATGGGAAAATTAATTGGATGTCAGGATTTCTGATCACACCTGGGGTGCCATATGGCAGAGAGCTGCTAAGTTCCCAATCTGCATTTTTTACAAAGAGAACACCTATAAGATACTAACTCATTGGTACCTCACACCTATCAGACTTGCAAATATGTTTGGGGGCTCTGACCTATGTTGGAAGGGGAATGGTGAAGGAGGCACATTTTTGCACACTTGGTGGTCCTACCCACTGATCCGTGCCTTTTGGGTGGAGATCCAAAACACAATACAGGTCATCACAAATGTCTTGCTACCGCTTGATCCACTCATGATCCTCTTAGGGGACCTGGGACAGATAGGCTTTTTCTTTCAGCGATCCCACAGGGCACCCTGTTTTCCCATTTATTGTTGGCAGCACGACTGTGTGTGGCCCAGATGTGAAAGCAGCCTTTATCTCCTCTCTGAACATGTGGTGGGGAAATATCTGGTCACTTTATGCCATAGAAAATTAACTGCCATTCTACCGTATCGAGTGGCCAAGTTTGATATCATATGGCACCCCTTCACTACTTACATACGATGTCTACAATGGGCGGGAGGGCTCACCATAACAATGTCTAGAATTCTAAGGGCGTCTGATATGCACATCATGTCCCCATCTGCGCCAAAGGGTGCTCATCAGGAACTAACCTTCCATCTGGTTGACAGTCTTCTATTGGGGTATGTACGCTCTGATGGAGACTATAATTCATTGGTGCTAATTGCCTTGGGTGGGGGTTTGGGCAGCACTTTCCATTTGATATAATTTACACTGCTTCATTTGGAAATTTACTGTGTGTCATGTTCTTTTTCTGAAAATGTAAAATAGAACATTTACAAAATAAATCTGCTAATATAAAAATCCCCTGTCTATTCCAGAGTTTAATTAGGTATTCTGACACGTTAAGCCCCAGACTGCTACAATCTCGCAAAGAAAAAAATGCATGGTAATCAAGTATATTATATTTTATACCAATTTCATTCTTTTGTAGAATCATTTCCTTTAAAATGTTATGTGTTTTTTGTGGGACATTGCCAGGTTTTCAAGAAAAATGGAAACTGGAACCCTAACTCTTTAAACATTGCCCTCAAAAAGAAACTATTGAGAGAGATGAGCATACAAACAAGAATGTGAATCAATAAAGGCGGCCTGATAACGCAAAATAAAACTCAGGTAGGGCTAGCCCCCCTGCTCTTTGCTTAATTGGATGGTGGTCAAATTAACACGCGGATGCTGATGTTTCCAAATTAGCTTTCTAATTAAGTAGTCAATCTCCTTTAAATAGCTCTTACTGAGCCTAATTAGAACCTTAGAAAATAATAATAAGATTAGGGGTCGAGTCGACATTTTTTATTAAGGCAACTTAGCCTATAATTGATAATGGTAAAAAATGCCATCTCTTTAACAATTTCTTAACTTTAGACAGAGTTGCACGATAATTTAGCCCAAAAAGATCTAAAATATTAGTTAAAAATACCCCAAGATATCCAATAGGACGAGTAGGCAGTCACTGGCTCCTAATTGTAGTAGGGAGATCCTTCTTGGAGGCATTAAAAAGAAGAACTTCTGAAATTATTCCAAAACGTATAATGAGGTAGCATCAGTAACAGGGTGTGCTATTTCCCTGCAACAGTGGCTAGCTATCTCTTCCTTTGGGCATAAACTGTTCAGAGCAGCAAATTTGAAAATAATTGAGGGGCATATTTACAAGCCCCTTGCGCCACCTTTGCGTCACTTTTCCCATGTTAAAAGTGACGCAAACGTGGCGCAAGGGGCTTGTAAATAGGCCCCTGAATTTTTTGCTAGATGGACACTTTATTATACTTCTCAATTTTTTTATAAATGTTTTCCTGATGTCCCTAATAAATGTTTTAGATGTACTACAATGGTGCAAGTTGATTAGGCCCATTGTTTTTAGGTCTCGCCTGACCCAGCGCATGCGCTGGTCTGGCGAGACATTTTGAGAGGGCTCCAGAAAGTGCTACCAGGCCAGCCTAGAGCTACAGGGCATGTGCGCGGGGGCGCGGGTCGCGCTTTACCGCGATTACTTTCACTTTCGCAGCCGCGCGGCCACTTTGATGTTTGATCGCGATCGCTTTGATGTTCTCCGTGAGGCTTCAATAGATTGCAGCAGTTAAAACAAGCATTGGCATAGCCAATAGGTCTCGCTTTTGGGACCTTATAAGTGTTTAGTTATGCAACTGTTGCATGGCTAAACACTTATAAGGTCCCAAAGGCGAGACCTATTGGCTACGCCAATACTTGTTTTACTTGCCCAGATTTGCAGTCATTTAAGGATCAGATATTTCGTTTTTTAACCCAACAATTGTCAAAGAGAGTGCTACCAGATTCATTAGTAAGTCTTTTTGGGCTACTTGGCAGCAATGAGTCTTTTCTGAGGAGTGAACACAAATGTATGTTTTTTCAGTTGTTTCAATAGCAAGATCACTCATTCTACAATTCTAGGAAACTTCTAGGTGCCCATATTTTGCTCAATGGCAAGCCAAAATGTCATGGGTAAGACAGCTGGAGTTTGTTTATGCCTAAAGGAATAATCAACTGAAAAAAGTTAAACAGTTGTGTTTTTTTTTTCCTGCTGATTAAGGTAGAGAGAAATTGTTTAGAAGAGGTGTGGGGCCATGCACTTGCACTTTTGACTTCCTGCACATTAATTACTGCTCGATTGCACAGGGAAATGTCAAACAGATAAGGGCACAGTGTGAGTTAAAATAAGTGACCAATATGAGGGCAATAAGACAGTACAGTGCACATGACAAAGAAATGCCTTTACCTTCAAGACATAAATTACTAACTAGAACCCACACAAAATAAATTAGTTAGGTTTCTTAATGTCCAGCATTAAATGAAATTATGGTTAAGGTTGAAAAGCCAATTTTTCAGCCCCTTGGAGTCATTCAACATGGTCTTCCTCCAAGGGGTTGTAACGTCAACTTTTCAGTTTTATCCGTATTTGCTTTTAACTAACTAACTCATTTATTTCATGTGTGTTCTACTTTAATTGATGGTTAAGGCATTTCCACGCATTGGTATTGTCATTCTACTTATGGAATGTACATAACGATTACATTTATAATCTTACAGATCTGCAGTATATTCATTGTGACAGCAGGGACATTGAATAATATATTGCCTGCGAGTGTATTAAATGTTTCGGATGATTTCCTTTGGAACATTTTCGTATATGTGGCCTTTGTTACCCAAATTCAATTGTTATACAGGGTGCCCCATTTTTCTTCCTAGACCCTATGCTTAACATTGTTCACACACTATTATGACATTGTGCATAAGGAGACAAAGATAAACAGATTTTGGCAAACTGGATTCATTCATTTTCCCTTTACCCTAACTGCCCATAGATGTTTTATTACTCTCCCCACAGGAATTTCCTCTTAAACTATCATTATTCTCCAGACCTGTCCTACTATCTTATTCTAGAACAATGTTTCTCAAACTTTTTAGAACCATGACCCACTTTTCAGCATGACAAACTTTCTTCGACCCACCTAGCTTTTAATGAAAATGAAGCAGGCGAATTTTTAATGTAACTAAAGCATTGTGTGGTAGCGCACTGTCATATAAAAACAACAACATTTCCAAGGAAATGGCCAATACATTTGCACAGACATACAGTTTTACTGATAAAACTACATAGCACACACATAATAATGTTTGGAAATCGGGTTAAAGCAAATATTCATCATTTGCACAATCACCAAGAAAACGTGTATTGATTTGTTTAGATGATATTAATATTTTTGCTTCCATCACACTTCAGATTTGCAAAAAATGTGCTTAATTTTGCTTTCTGAACTGCTGAAATTGTAAAGTTCATTTACAGGTATTTTCGTTTTGTGTGTTACAAAAATGACATCCCACTAAATCCTTTCCTTTCTCTCTACCCCAGCAAGACTGTCACATAAATCCTATTTAATTTTCCTTCTCTGACTGTAAAGTGAGAGGAGTTTGTAAATAAAAAAATTGAACTGTAATTTATCAGAAGAAATAGCCTGACATTTGACCTTCGTCCTTGAAGCAGCAAATGCCACAAGATGAACACAGTATTTAACAGCATCTTTATTTATTGTTTGAGCTTTCACAACCCATCACAACTCGGCTCTACATTGCTCTAGAAATATATTTTATGAAAAACAGGTTTCAAAACCTATATTTCATGCCAATACTATAATTTCAGTGATTTTAAAAAAAACATTTATTCCAATGGAAGGCCTAATCTTAGTCTGACATCCCTTCCACCATCCAATTATTCTATAAGCATCAGAATTCATTTGGATGATGAAAGCCCCAAACCGCTCCGCAGAGCTTCATGGTCACCCTTTGTTGAATAAGCATCCTGTTCATGTAAAGCAAATAAATGCTGAACATTCTAATTGAATCAGGGCCTATTGTTAGCAGAACTTTCCGCGTAGGCGCCTAAAAAACACCCACTTCAACAAACTGAATTTGTTTTTAAATAGAATAATACATGTTTTCAATAAATCCCGCTTTCTGTACACTTTTAAAAATGTTCTCTTCTTTTTACCTCGGACAACTAAGCAGTACAGAGCTGT
The DNA here is from genome assembly GCF_964204655.1 of Triturus cristatus. NCBI lineage: Eukaryota > Metazoa > Chordata > Amphibia > Caudata > Salamandridae > Triturus > Triturus cristatus. The sequence goes on along the minus strand of NC_140591.1, from coordinate 1,236,179,065 downwards.
GATCATTTACTGTTTTCGATAAACATTTTCCTGTTTGATTAAAAGCATTGCTTTTTGCTACCTGCACCGAAATGAATTTGTAATAAAAAAAAGTCTAATTTAACACAGCAATTGCCTTTTCTGGATTCCAGTGGAGACCAACGGCGGTAGGTTCCAGAAGTGGATGCACGGGACTCTTAATGTCTGTGGATAGGAATTGTTGTGCCGAACCTTGGGTCAACCGCTGTCAGGCAGTGCTTAATTTGTAAAATATCAAGTGCTAGGGCTCTGACCTGGAGGTCAATGCAGCTTGCACCACCCATCGCTGCCAAAACAACTACTAATCATCTCTCTCGCATGTAAATGCGACAGTTCAGATCATTCCAGGTCCCCAAAGCTAAAGGAATGCCTGGGGAGGCAGGTATTTGCAATTTTAATGTATATTGTATTCCTAAACAACCGTTGTTCTGGTCATCTCTAAATTAGATGAGCAGTGCCACCATGTGGTAGACTGTTCTAGGTATAGTGTTGACAATTAGGTGCCAGTGGCGAGCACCGGAAACCAATTAAGTGGCGGTGCTTAGCCCCGGAAAGCCCTGGCTAAAATTAAGCACTGCTGTCAGGAGTATCTTGTTTATCTTGTGTTGTGATGATGTTCTCAAATCCCTTTAATGTTCACAACGGCCTTTGACCTCATGGTTTATAATGTCACCAAATTCCCTTATTGCAATACAGGACTCTAGACATGGTTACCGGTTATTTAGCCTTCTCTCTCTCTCTTTTGTTAGGATCACAATTCATAACTTGCCCATCAGCCATGCAAACTAAAGGCAATGTCACTAAAATAAAGGCGATGTCACTAAAAACCTCGAGATGGAAATATAGAACCATATTACATATTAATCATTGTGATTTTTTTTATATTCCATGTTTATGTTATAGAAGATACCTTGAAAAAGGCTGTTTTCTTCAAAGTACAGTTAACAATGGGCACTGATTGCAATTAAAATGTGTGGGCTCACATTAAATAAATAAAGTGTTGATAAAGCAAAGTATAATGTTGAGGACCAGAGGGTTTATGCGATTTTGTAGATGGAGCCTTTTCCACATATATTTATTTACAGCATTTGCCACATGATTTTCAAAAATGTGAACGTGTCACTAAAATGTTGTTTTTAGCTAAAATGGGTGAAAATAGTAATTTAGAGAACGTGCTGCACAATTTGCATTTTTGCCAAACAATTTATAAATCCCTGCTGCATAGGTTGGTCCTCCATGCTGCATAACCGTTGCAGTCTCTATAACGGGAAAGCTCCGCCGATTGGTTTGGGAGCGGATATATATATATATATATATATATATATATATATATATAAAGAAAGGAAAGAGCCCACAGCTTCGTCCTTGTTTCAAGCTGGCTTCTTTATTATGCCAAGCGTACGTGGCAGCGCACAACTCTTAAATACCTAATACGCATTTCGGCGCCCAGCGCCTTGTTCACAGGTGAGTTGAGTTATTAAATTAACATCCCAGTGGTCACGTGGCCTGTCTTTCCGACCACAATTCCCAGAATGCAACATAATGCAAATCTCACAGCCTGGCTCGACCTCGTTTCTCTATTAGCATAAATGGCTTTTAAATAATGTCAAAGTCCAGTGTTTAGCTTATTTTCCGCATTGCATTCCCGGAAAGTCCTTTATAAAGCACAGTGCACTTTGCTGCCACGTCATGGATTTTTGCCTGACAATGAAGCACGGAGACTGCTTGAAAGAGGTGACAGACCTCCTTCATTCCCTTTCTCTCCAAAACACCCAAATAGTCCTGGCAATCCAAGTTTGACTGTGGTGGATGGGGAGCGAGTCATGCCCCCTCCGTTAATTGCACAAAAGATTCTCCACTTTACCGGGGGCCACAGACTCTGCAGGGCGGGCTCTCGTGGAATGGAGGATCCTGATTGCGAACAACAAAGAAAGGAAAGAGCCCACAGTTTCGTCCTCCATTCCTGATAACACGAGAGCCCGCCCTGCAGAGTCTGTGGCCCCCGGTAAAGTGGAGAATCTTTTGTGCGATATATATATATGTATATATATATATATATATATATATATATATATATATATATATATATATTAAAGAGTGCCGCTTCTGTGGGATGCACTCACTAGGGGTAAACCAAACATCAAAAAGGCAGCACACTTGAAACCTCTCCCCACATAGGTACTGCCAACGCGTTTCGGATAAACTCCTTCCTTTGGGCAGTTTGTAGAAAAAGTAGAGGCAAACAACAGGCTAGCAGAACATCCCCTCTTTTATTTCTAAAAGTCTTAAACGCAAGTCAGGTGAGTTGATACTTGCATGCTGGGACTGGTATGCTTTTACTTTTTCCACAAATTGCCCAGAGGAAGGAGGTTATCCGAAACGCGTTGGCAGTACCTATGTGGGGAGAGGTTTCAAGTGTGCTGCCTCTTTGATGTTTGGTTTACCTCTAGTGAGTGCATCCCACAGAAGCGGCAATCTTTATTTTTCATAAATAGTGGCCAGACCAGGTCACGGGATAGCACCGCTGCGACATCTAAGCAGGTCTGCGGCATTTGCACTGGCAATGGCGATGCGGAGCTGGGGCAGCCTTCGCTATACAGGCGCCGCTATGGAACTTTGTTTGTCCCACGATGAACTTTGAGAAAATTTCGAGGCAACGCCCACTTGGGAGTAAAAGACTACCAGTCCCAGCATGCAAGTATCAACTCACCTGACTTGCATTTAAGACTTTTAGAAATAAAAGAGGGGATGTTATGTTATGTTATGTTAAAGGACTTTTATATAGCGCAGATTCACCAACTGGTCTCTTCGCGCTTTGGAGAGGAAGTTAGCGTCCTAGTACCGTGCAATAACATAAGAAAAAGTGAGGTGTTATTCTAATGACTCTCTAAACAGGGTAGTTTTAAGAAGTTTCCTGAATTTCAAAAGAACGGGCTCCTTGCGCAGGTGTTCCGGCAGGTTATTCCAGAGATGTGGAAGAAGAGTCGAGCAAGCCCTGCCCCCCTTGGAGGTGAGTTTAAACCGAGGGGGGACTAAAAGACCCGCCTCCGAGGACCGCAGAATACGTCTCGGGGTATGTATTTGAAAGCGCTCCTTAATGTATGCAGGTGCCTGGCCGTATAGGGCTTTATGAGTGATGCAGAGGCCTTTGAAGATGGCTCTTTGCTTCATCGGCAGCCAGTGCAGTTTGGTAAGGAGGTCAGAGGCATGCGCCCTTCTGGGCAGGCCAAAAATCATCCGGGCTGCATCTGCTAGCCTGTTGTTTGCCTCGACTTTTTCTACAAACTGCCCAGAGGAAGGAGTTTATCCGAAACGCGTTGGCAGTACCTATGTGGGGAGAGGTTTCAAGTGTGCTGCCTCTTTGATTTTTAGTTTACCCCTAGTGAGTGCATCCCACAGAAGCGGCAATCTTTATTTTTCATATATGTACATATATATATGTGTATATATATCACTTAAAAAACCATAGGTTTCACACATGTTATAGTTAGGTAAATATTTCACTCGTAAAAAACCAACGAAATTCCACCGTTATAGTTAGTTCAGATAACTATAACTCGCGCGCCCGCAATCCTCTGCTCATGACGTCACATATTACATCACTCATGACATGGTTAGTGGCATCACTCTTGACATCACTGATGACATCATCCTTGTGATAGAGTGGCGGTCGCGCGAGTTATAGTTATCTGAACTAACTATAACGGTGGAATTTCATTGGTTTTTTACGAGTGAAATATCCACCTAACTATAACATGTGTGAAACCTATGGTTTTTTTAAGTGAATTTGCAAGGTTTTTTAAATGCTAATTCCTAACTATAACGTGTGTGAAACCTATGGTTTTTTCAGTTAATTTGTATGGTTTTTTAAATGCTAAGTTATGTATGTATTATTATTTTTTTTATATATTTATTTTTCAATAAACTACGTATTACATTTTTTAAATTTTTTTTAATGGTTTTTCACCATGCGCGCACGGTGCGCGCACCCCCGCGATTTTTTTAAAAAAAATGTAAATGTTTTTTTATGCCTTCGGGGTCCTTCAGGGACCCCCTGACAAAGGCTAGGGGGTCAGGAACTCTCTACCCTGCCCCCTTTTCATGTTCGCCACCTTCCTTTTCCACTCTCGCACTGAAAACAAACAAAATGGCGGCCGACAATTCCTGATTTCGACCGATTCGAACGTTGACTGACATGTAACACCCAATCAGAATTACGCTTGCGCACGTTAGGGTGCGCGCACGGTGCGCGCACGGTGCGCGACTATAGATATGTATGTGCTTTTAAATGCAATTTTCTCAGGAACTACTGAACAGATTGACTCCATATATGCAAAAGGCACATCCCTGACCTGAGGACTACCTCTCTGCCAAATTTCAAGTAATTCTGTTCAGCCGTTCGGGCTGTACCTTCGACTAAAGGTCCTATGGGAAAATGCATGGGGAAAACGCATTTTGAGACCCCCCTTTTTTCTCGGCCCCCGCTTGACGAATCCCCCCGAGACTTTCAGGGTAGGAGCGGAGCGGAGCGCCCCATTAGTTTTGAAAATTTCGCGAAGATTCGTCAACCGGCGCCAAAGTTATTCAAAATAGAATTTTGAGATTTCCTATGGAAACACGGTCCTAACTATAACTATCTACTGGCGACCGCCAGTAGATAATATATATATATATATATATATATATATATATATATATATATATATTATATTGACATTCGCGTTGTTGGAAGCCTCCTGGACACTTGGGCGCTGATGAAGGCTGACAAATTGCCGAAATGCATTCGCCAAACAAGAAATAAAGTTTGCTTCCAAGGTCTTCCCCTGTGTGGTCTCTGCTCTTTCGCAAGATGGAGTTTTGTCGGATTTAATTACGTGTCAGCCAGAGACACGTTACAGAGATCCCCGCAACGCAAGTTGGCCCTGATGTCACTGGCTTTGCTTCTACGGCGACGTTCGTGTATATCCAAGGTACTGGATGATTTCGGCCCGCCATGGAATTTGGGGAGAAATTGAAGCGGTCTTGAGGTCATTGACCTCATGCTGGGCGGCATGGATTGCTACTGCTGCCCCTGTAGGATTGTTCCCCGCTTTTCTGAGGCTGTAGCGGTTTGGGGACCCGAGGAGACGCTTTTGTTTCTTTAAACAAGCAGGAGAATTTGGCTGCCAACTCGTGAATTACATTGCCATCCCCGCATAACCAATTGGTGACATACTCCCCCTGCAACACCTACCTGGGCTTTAACATCATGCATTCTGGGTGTTGTGGTCCATACGCACTGTGTGAATTGACAACAGGTGTGATGACAACGCAAGGGGGTGGAGCGGGACCTCGACCAATAAGAGGGGGGCATGATTGACATTCGCGTTGTTGGAAGCCTCCTGGACACTTGGGCGCTGATGAAGGCTGACAAATTGCCGAAATGCATTCGCCGAACAAGAAATAAAGTTTGCTTCCAAGGTCTTCCCCTGTGTGGTCTCTGCTCTTTCGCAAGATGGAGTTTTGTCGGATTTAATTACGTGTCAGCCAGAGACACGTTACAGAGACCCCCGCAACGCAAGTTGGCCCTGATGTCACTGGCTTTGCTGCTACGGCGGCGTTCGTGTATATCCAAGGTACTGGATGATTTGGGCCCGCCATGGACTTTGGGGAGAAATTGAAGCGGTCTTGAGGTCATTGACCTCATGCTGGGCGGCATGGATTGCTACTGCTGCCCCCGTAGGATTGTTCCCCGCTTGTCTGAGGCTGTAGCGGTTTGGGGACCCGAGGAGACGCTTTTGTTTCTTTAAACAAGCAGGAGAATTTGGCTGCTAACTTGTGAATCACATTGCCATCCCCGCATAACCAATTGGTGACATACTCCCCCTGCAACACCTACCTGGGCTTTAACATCATGCATTCTGGGTGTTGTGGTCCATACGCACTGTGTGTGACCCCAGGGACCCTCAGGATTCAAGGGGACTCTATCCCCCAACTTAAAACAGCCACAGGGCGTGTTTGCACACATGTCACCTCAGGCCCCCCCTCCCTTCACCAGTGTGCAAACGCTCCCCGTGGTGCGTTTTAAGAGGTAGTTTTAATTCCCCTGCTCTATTACAGAGGAGGTCATGCTAATCACAGGGCTACCGCAAAGCATAGTGTTCCCTAGTGTATGTAGGTGTTTTCACTGTATTCTAAGTGTCTTTTAGTATAGCACTGGCTCTAGGCCTGGTTAGTCAGAGTCAGTTACCACCAGTACCCGTCTGAAAAAGTTGTGGGCACAGGATGATTTTGCAACAAGGCTTCTTTCTGCTCCTCTGTTGGTTCTTTCTGCACATGTCTTGCTTCTTTCTTCACTTTTCTTCATCTTTATGGACTTATGTTGCTTCTTTCTGCATTTCTTTGCTTTTTTCTATGCGTTTTTTCTTCTTTCTTCACATGTCCTACCTCTGTAGGCATAGTTAGAAACTAGCATTTACAAAACCTTTGAAATTCACTGAAAGAACCATAGGTTTCAGGTACGTTATAGTTAGAAATTTGCATTTAAAAAACCTTTGAAATTCACTGAAAAAAACCATAGATTTTAGGGAAATGTATAGTTAGTTGGACATTTCACTCGTACAAAACCAGAGAAATTCCCCCGTTATAGTTAGTTCAGCTAACTATAACTCGCGCGCCCGCAATGCACTGCTGATGACGTCACATATTACATCACTCATGACATGGTCAGTGACATCACTGATGACATCACTGATGACATCTCAAATGACATCACTGATGACATCATCCAGTGACTGTGTGTTTCTGTAAAGCTGAAATATGTTTAATATATATAGGGAAAGGCGTATTGAAGAATGAGTGGGTGTATAAGTGTCTGAATGGATGATTTAGTAGGTGCGTCACTGAGTCTATAAGTGAGTGATTAAACTTATCTTACTGAATGCATGAGTTAGTGAGTAAACTGTGTGAATGTTTGTATCCGTCTGTTTGTTGGAGTGTAAGCGGCTGCATGGGTTTGCGAATAGCTACATGAGTGTCTATATGGGTTATTGATTGGTTGTCTGAGTATCTGTATGGGTGCCTGAGTGTTTGTGTAAGTGGGGTGTGTGTGACTCTGTACATAGATGTGTGAGTGGGTGATTCACTGGGTGCATGGTTTCAAGAGTGCATCTGTGATGGACTGTATGGGTGGGTGAGTGTGTGTATGGGTGTGTTAGTGAGTGAATATATATCTCAGTTGTATATGTGTGAGTAACTACATATGTGAAAGGCAGTATATATGTGTGTTGGAGTATATAAATGACTATAAGTGAGAGTGTGTGATTGTGAAAGTGGCTGTATGGATGACTCTGTACTTGTATCAGTGATTGTATAAGAGCGTAAGTATGTGCTAGTATTTGTATGAGTAAGTGAGCTGGTGTGGGTATAACTGTATAGGTGAGTAAAAGGCAGTATGATTAATTATTTGCATGACTGACTAGATATGTGAGTAACTCTATGGATGAGTGGCGGTGTGTGAGTTTCTATATAGGTGTATAAGTGCATATGATAGTCCTGTACTGAGTGACCATAAGTATGAGTGACTGTACGGGTGAGTGAGTGGATGTGTGTGTAAACCTAAGAATCAGTGAGTGGGTATGTAGTTATTGATGTTGGAGTATCTATGGTTTTGAGAATGGCAGTCTGTAATTTAGAGTGGGTGTATGAAAGGTTATATTACGGTGTTAGCAGATGCATCAATTTATTACATGGATGATGTCATCAGTGATGTCATCCGTGATGTCATTTGAGATGTCATCAGTGATGTCATCAGTGATGTCACTGACCATGCCGTGAGTGACCATTCACCAACAGTCCTATACAGTCACTCATACATGTACTCACTCATCATATGTACTCATACACCTATACATCCTGTTACACAACACCACTCAGCCATAAAGTTACTCACACACATAGTCACTCATGCTAATAAAGAATCAAACATCCGTTTACCTGCATATACAGTTATACACACACCACCACACTTACTTCTACAGAAACTTACACATACTTAGTCTTTTAAACAATCACTTATAGAAACACATACTTATTCATACAGGAACGCTTTCAATCTCTCACTCTCACATATACTCACTTATATACACCAATAGTCACATATACTAGTTTAAAACATATGTAGTTACTCATAGAGACACTATTGAGACAGTCATTCACTCACTAACACACCCATGCACACACTCATCCACCCATACAGTCCTGCACACATGCTGTCTTCAACACATACAAACAGTGAGTCACTCTTTCATGCACCTATGCACTACGTAATACCCCCCACCGAACCATACAGACATCAGACACTTATACTGATACTCAAAAACCAACTAATAACCTATATAGACACTCATGTAGCTACTCACCAACCCACGCAGCCACTTATACACAAGGTGAGAGACTGATAAAGATATTTACATATTTAAATATTACTCACTAAGCCATGTATTCACTAAGATACACTTAATCAGTCAGTTATACAATCAATTTTTCAAAAACGAATCATCCATTTAGACACTTATATACCCATTTATTCTTCCATCGACCTTGAGATATACATATATAAAACATATGTAATTTTCAGAAAAACACACATTCACTGGATGATGACATCAGTGATGTCATCAGTGATGTCATTTGAGATGTCATCAGTGATGTCATGAGTGATGTCACTGACCATGTCATGAGTGATGTAATATGTGACGTCATCAGCAGTGCATTGCGGGCGCGCGAGTTATAGTTAGCTGAACTAACTATAACGGGGGAATTTCTATGGTTTTGTACGAGTGAAAAGTCCAGCTAACTATAACGCCCCTGAAACCTATGGTTTTTTCAGTGAATTTCTAAGGTTTTTTAAATGCTAATTCCTAGCTATAACGTGCCTGAAACCTATGGTTTTTTCAGTGAATTTCAAAGGTTTTTTAAATGCTAATTTCTAGCTATGCCTACAGAGATAGGACATGTGAAGAAAGAAGGAAAAACGCACAGAAAGAAAAAAAAGAAATGCAGAAAGAAGCAACAGAAGTCCTCAAAGACGAAGAAGAGTGCAGGAAGAAGTATAACGTGCAGAAAGAACAAACAGAAGAGCAGAAACAAGCCTTGTTGCAAAATCATCCTGTACCCTCAATTTTTTCAGACGGATACTGGTGGTAACTGAGTCTGACTAACCAGTCCTAGAGCCAGTGCTATGTTAAAAGACACTCAGAATACAGTGAAAACACCTACATACACTAGGGCACACTATGCGTTGGGGTCCCCCTGTGATTAACATGGCCTCCTCTGTAAGCCCCTAGTATATAATAGGGCAGGGGATTAAAACTACCTCTTAAAACGCACCACAGGGCGTGTTTGAACACGTCACCTCATGCCCCGTCCCCTCCCTTCCCCACTGTGTAAACACGCCCTGTAGCCGTTTTAAGTTGGGAGATTCAGTCCCCTTGAATCCTGAGGGTCCCTAGGGTCCAACTAGACCACTAGGTACCTCCAGTAAGCGCCACAGAGCTGCGTTGCAGAGAGGTGTAAAAAGTGGCACGGCCTGCACCACCTCTCTGCAACGCAGAGCAGTGGTGCTTCCTGGAAGCACCTGGTGGGCTAGTTGGACCCCAGGGTCCCTCAGGATTGAAAGGGAATTATTTCCCCAACTTAAAAATGCGCCACAGGGCGTGTTTGCACACGTCACCTTAGGCCCCGTCCCCTCCCTTCACCACTGTGTAAACGCGCCCTGTGGCCGTTCTGAGTTGAGAGATTAAGTCCCCTTGAATCCTAAGGGTCCCTAGGGTCAAACTAGCCCAGTAGGTACCTCCAGTAAGCGCCACAGAGCTGCGATGCATGGAGGTGTAAAAAGGGACGTGGCCTCAGAACACCTGTCTGCAACGCAGCTCCCTGGCGCATACTGGAGATAACTGTTGGGCCAGTTGGCCCTCAGGGACCCTCAGTATTGAAGGGGAATTAATTCCTCAACTTGCAACTGGCCAGGGGGCGCGTTTGCAGAGTGCTGCAAGGAGGGGGCGTGGCCTCCGGCGCGATGCCGGTCTTTTTTTTTTTTTTTTTTTTGAAGGAGGGCTGTGTGGCCCCCTTTCTTTTTCTAATTTATTAGCCCTGGGGACCCCATCGCCCAGGGCCTGCACCCTAATTTTTTTTGTTGAAAAAAATTAATTTGGCCCTCCTAAGGCTTTAATCAGCCCCGGGGACCCCAACCCCCGGGTCATGGCCTATTTTTTTTTTTTTTATTCTTTAGGAGGGGGGCTGTGTTGCCCCCCTCCTCAGGCCACTTATGGCCCCGGGGACCCCATCCCCCGGGGCCGGCCTTTGATTTTTATTATTTAAAAAAAATATATATTTATAGAAACACCTAGGACATGCTGGACAAACCGTATGTACCTATCACCATGACGATTTGCGTGATATTCATTAAAAGGCGACTATGCATACAATGAATCCACGTAGAATGTATTCACACCGCTAGTGAAGCTCTGACATGTCTGACACCCTACCGTGCCTAATCCCGGCGCCCCCGCTGGTGGGTACTCTCCAAGTAGACACCCTTGTCGTTTATTTATACAAACATGGGTAGCTATTGACGGGCACATTTAATACACATGCACACCAAGCCATTCAAAGGGGATTCGACAAAAATTCGACCAAACTATGCAAGAAACCCCCTCACGGTTAATAAAACACACATCCACCGCCGGATGTGTAATACTTTTTATTTTATTCTCTGGAAAGGAGACAAACCTCACTTGAGAGTCACAGCATGCTCCTGGTTGAGCCCAATGCTGTGTTAAACCCACCAGTGCCCGCCGAGTGCCACACACCTCTGTGTTGTATTCCACCAGCTAGTGCGTATGCTATGACACTCTCTAGCCCATGTGCACTGTAACACCACCCCGTGAATATGTCATGCCACACTTGCCTTCGCACGGGTTATATTGCCCCATCTAACGTGCCTTCCTCGATGCCTATGGTAAAAGCACAGCACTATGCCATACATATTATAATCTGGGATCCATATCTTTGTCACAGTGCATATGCAATGTTACACTACCTAGCACATATTTTATATTACAACTTTAGAGACTACTTAGGTTATACAACACTGCCCTGTGCATATTACACTCCAAGGCACATATCACATAGCAAGCGCTAGTGCCTGTGCTATCTCGCGCTCTCCAATGAATCTGTCACTGCGCACAATGTATTGCATATTATATTTCAAGGCCGGGTTCATCTTACATCACACTTTTTGGTGCATAGTTTATACCATATACTATATCTAGTTTTCATTTTCAATCGTGCTCTCAGGACTATGTTCTATATAACACTGAGTCCACCTACCCTTTTCACAGGCATTACATTTTGCGGTGGGGGTGGAGGGTCAGGGGATGTTTCTGCCAAGTGAGCCCGGAGGCACAGTCCCAAACGTCCTCTTCTTCCTGAATAAAAGTGAGATTATGCTGCATACTTGTTCATATTTTAAGTAGTTCGCACAGACACACATTTTAAAAACAATAAAGTTCCTAATGGCCACCTTCTATGAACAGTTAGCTTGCTGCCCCATCCACCTCCTCCCTATCCTCTGTTGTCTGGACTAGCCTCCTCCCTCCTGCCATGCATGGTCTGATGTGCTGCCACTGCCCTCCATTTAGCATGATGTACCAGTCCACTCCTCCTGCCCTCCATTGCCCAATTCTATGGCCCATCATTGACCTCCTGCTTAGCCTCTGTGCTTAGCTTGCTGCCCCTATTCTCCTTCCCCCTGCCCTCCGATGTCTTTGTGCATGCCCCTGCTCCATCCTTTTTGACCAGCATGTTCCATGGACCTGCCACTCCTATCTACTCTAAATGTTCTGTTGAGCTCCCCTCCCACCTGCCTAGCATTGTCAGATGACTGTAACCTGTCCCTGCCACCTCCACCCTGCCTGTCCACATGCCATGCCCCTATGCCCTTCCTCCTGTCCTCCATTGTCCATTTTACTGCCACACCCTTCTGCCCTCCCTGGTCTGTTGTGCTGCAACTGCTCCTCCTGCCTGCCCCGCGCGGTCTGTTGTGAGGCCCCTTCCCCTGAACTCTTTTGTCTGTGCCCAGGTCCTGACCCTCCTTTCTATCCTCCATGGTCCTTTGTGCATGCCCCTGCACCCTCCTTCTTGCCCATCATAGCCATTGTGCTGCCACTTACCCTCCTGCTTGCCATGCATGGTCTTCTGTTCTGCCATGGGCCCTCCCACCTTCCCTGTGTGGTCAGCTAGCTGCTCCTGACCGCCCCCCACCTTCCCTCCATGGTCTGTGTGTATGCCATCATAGTCTCACTGTTGCTCTCCATGGTGTGTCTTGTTTCTAGTGCCCATCCTGCCTGACCTCCATGGTCATCTTGCTGCTCCTGCCCTGCCCCCTTGCCCCCAGCCCTCTGTTTCCATGTGCAGACCCCTATTCCCTCCCTCCTGGCTTGTCAGTTCCATTGTAATGCCCCTGATCTGTCCCTCCTGCCCTTTATGGTCTGTTATGCTGCAGCTTTCTCTCCTGTCTGTCCATTATGGTCAGCTAGCTACCATTGCCTCTTTCCCCTCTGTTGTCTGTTGTCCATGTGCATGGTCCTGTCCCCTCCTTATTGCTTTCTATGGATTGTTGTGCTGCACTCCCGTCCCGCATGCCCTGTGTGGTGTATAGTGCTGCTGTAAACCCTGATGCCTGCTCTGTAGGGTCAGTTTGGTGCACCTCTCAATGTCCCTCCTGTCCTCTGTTATCCGAGTCCATGTCCCTACCCCAATTCCTCCTGCCTACCATGATCCAATGTACCATACTTGCGAACATTTTGAACTTGGTAAGAGGGAGATTTTGAAATAAAACTGGGGTATTGATTTTCCCCTTTGAGTTACATTGAAAAAGAGAAGATTGTAGACAGGAAACAGATCAAGTAAAGCCAATTTGAGCTTAAAAACATTGGACGTTTCCTGGCTGAAACGGGTCTGTTGGCATGTATGGTTGTATGACCGCTGCCTCTTCCTTCTGCCCACAATGGTCTATTATATTGCCACAGCCTCTCTTGCCAGTCCTGTATTGTTGGTTTGTTGCCCCTGCCCCCCTTTCCACTGCACTCCATAGTCTGTTGTGCTGCCACTGCCCTTCCTGCCTGCCTAGTGTGGTCAAATTGTTGCCTCTGCACTCTCCTACCTGCCTTCAATTTTCAGAGTCCGTGCCCCTGACCTCTGCCTCTCAACAGTATCTCAATGAACAACTAGATTGCTCACATTCTATATTTATTACAAAAGTGTGGAACGCCTGACGTCATCTTGATGTAATCAAAACTGTAATGCCTAGAGCATTTCCTTTAGAAATTACATATATGAGAGGGTCTTATTTGCATCAAAATTATGGTTAGTGCTCTAAAAAACTAAAATGAGGACATATTTTCTGAGTTTTCAAATAGCGACAAAGAACTTTTAAATTATTTGTAATCTTAGTTGTTTTATCCAGTTGACCACTTGATTAAATGTTGCATCCAAGGGGAGAGGGTGTGGTGTTACTTCCAGAGCTGCAGACTTTGCAACTGGGGAACCAGGTTGGAGTTTCTGCTTCAGCTCAACATTCTGTGATTCTGGTCAAATCACTTAATCTCCCCATGTCTACAACCAAAATGAATTCGATCTTGTGTGATGTAACCGATGCTCATGTAAAGCACTCCAATACCTGACAAGTCTGCACTATATAAAACTGCAAATACACAAAAAATAAGTGTTGTGCACACTTCTGTCATTGGGCTACATTTGGGCTACATCTGGGTGATATTTGGGCTACATTTGGGCTACATTTGGGCTCTTTTGTCTCTGGTGGCCATTTTAGGAGATTTATTTGTTATGAAGTTTCCTAATTTCCTCATTTACTGCAGTCTCCTCAGTAGGAAATGCTTTCAGTTTTTTACTTTGATTCCATCAAGAACGTATTCAGATATGTCACACATTTGCCATAAATTCTGAATGTTAGCACTTTAGTTGCTCATTAGATCACTGTAGTAAAGCTTCTGCTCACCACGGAAGTCTGCTGCTAGTATTAGAAGTGCATGTTTCAGTCTGCATATCAGAATTTTTTTATGAAATAGAAGAGGATTTGAGAAGTCACTCAAAATGTGCCCTAATTTTTCTTTCTTCAGCACTAATCATAATTTCTATGGCAAAATAAACCCCCTCATTGTGTTCCTTTTTAAATTAAACGTTTTAAGTGTTACCACTTTATTCCAATCAAGATGGCTTCAGGTGTGCCATACTTTTGTCATAAGTAAGACTGTTAGCGCTCCAGTTGTTCTTAAGAACACTCTGGGACATTCTGTCATTGGGCTATACTTGGGCTACATCTGGGTGATATTTGGGCTACATTTGGGCTCTTTTGTCTCTGGTGGCCATCTTGGGAGATTTATTTGTTAGGAAGTTTCCTAATTTCCTCATTTACTACAGTCTCCTCAGTAGGAAATACTTTAAGTTTTTTACTTTGATTCCATCAAGAAGACATTCAGATGTGTCACACATTTTCCATAAATTCTGAATGTTAGCACTCTAGTTGCTCATTAGATCACTGTAGTAAAGCTACTGCTCACCAGGCAAGTCTGCTGCTGGTATTCAAAGTGCATGTTTCAGTCTGCATGTCAGAATTTTTTTATGAAATAAAAAAGAATTTCAGAAGTCAAAATGTGCCCTAGTTTTGCTTTCTGCAGCACTAATCATAATTTATATGGCAAAATGAACCCCCTCATTTTGTTCCTTTGTAAATTAAATGTTTTAAGTGTTACCACTTTATTCCAATCAAGATGGCTTCAGGTGTGCCATACTTTTGTCATAAGTAAGACTGTTAGCGCTCTAGTTGTTCTTTAGAGCACTCTGGGAAGATGCAGTAGAACACAAAGGAATCAACTGACAGTCTCTGCCCTTGTTGGATGTACATGTTTTACTGAGAATGTCAGACTTCATTCTTACATGACTGAGAAAGATAATGTGAATTTACAGAAAATATGCTCTCAGTTTAGCTTATAGATCACCTTCCAAACCTCTGTGGGAAAAGCATGAGAAAATAGTTTTCTCTCAAACATGGTTCATGATATCACAGCAGAAGGCTTTTTCACATGGTAAAATCACCTTAGAACACACCACATTTCCTAAAATGAGTATGGTACCATCAACAAATGATTTATAATGTAACTAAAGTCTTAAAACCTTCTATTAACTGCAATGCTTTTTAATGAGGTGCTATCATGTATATTGGTCCCAAGATGGCTGCCAACACTTCTTGGATGAAGTACTGACAGCCAATCAGATCTCACAATGAGATGTGTCGTTAGGCTCCGCCCAGATATGTATGTGATTTTACTTTTGATTTTCTCAGGAACTACTGAACAGATTGACACCATATATGCAAAAGGCATATCCCTGAGCTGAGGACTACCTCTCTGCCAAATTTCAAGTAATTCTGTTCAGCCGTTCGGGCTGTACCTTGGACTAAAGGTCCCTATGGAAAATTGCATGGGAAAAACGCGTTTTGGGACCCCCTTTTTTCTCAGCCTCCGCTTGACGAATCCCCCCGAGACTTTCACGGCAGGAGCGGAGCGCCCCACCTATTTTGAAAATTTCGCGAGGATTCGTCAACCGGCGCCAAAGTTATTCCAAATAGAATGTTGCGGATTTCCTATGGAAACACGGTCCTAACTATAACTATCCACTGGCGACCGCCAGTAGATAATATATATATATATATATATATATATATATATATATATATATATATATACACATATAGATATATAGATATATATATTCAGTGAAAAAACCATGGGTTTTACACATGTTATAGTTAGGAATTAGCATTTAAAAAACCTTGCAAATTCAGTGAAAAAACCATAGGTTTCACACACGTTATAGTTAGCTGGACATTTCACTCGTAAAAAACCATTGAAATTCCCCCGTTATAGTTAGTTAAGCTAACTATAACTCGCGCACCCGCAATCCACTGCTGATGACGTCACATATTACATCACTCATGACATGGTCAGTGACATCACTCATGACATCACTGATGACATCTCAAATGACATCACTGATGACATCATCCAGTGAATGTGTATTTTTCTGAAAATTAAATATGTTTTATATATGTATATCTCACGGACGATGGAAGAATAAATGGGTATATAAGTGTCTAAATGGATGATCAGTTTTTAAAAAATTGATTGTATAACTGACTGTTTAAGTGTATCTTAGTGAATATATGGCTTACTGAGTAATGTTTAAATATGTAATTATCTGTATCAGTCTCTCGCTTTGTGTATAAGTGGCTGCATGGGTTGGTGAGCAGCTACATGGGTGTTTATATAGGATATTAGGTGGTTTTTTGAGTATCAGTCTGAGTGTCTGTATGGTTCGGTGGGGGGTATTACGTAGTGCACAGGTGCATGAATGAGTGACTCACTGGTTGTATGTGTTGAACACAACATGTGTGCAGGACTGTATGGGTGGATGAGTGTGTGTATGGGTGTGTTAGTAAGTGAATGACTGTCTCAATAGTGTCTTTATGAGTAACTACATATGTTTTAAACTAGTATATGTGACTATTGGTGTATATAAGTGAGTATATGTGAGAGTGAGAGATTGAAAGAGTTCCTGTATGAATAAGTATGTGTTTCTATAAGTGATTGTTTAAAAGACTAAGTATGTGTAAGTTTCCGTAGAAGTAAGTGTGGTGGTGTGTGTATAACTGTATATGCAAATAAATCTATGTTTGATTCTTTATTTTCATGAGTGAGTATGTGTGTCAGTAAGTCTGTGGATGAGTGGCATTGTGTAGCAGGATGTATAGGTGTATGAGTACATATGATGAATGAGTACATGTATGAGTGACTGTACAGGACTGTTCGTCAATGTGTGGATGTGTATGTGGATCTTAGAATTACTGAAGAGGTTGTTGTAACTGGTATTGGTATGTCCATTTTTTTGAAAATTTTAGTCTAGTTTTGAATGTGTGTTTCAAAGGTTATATTAGGGTGAGAGGAGGTCTGCCACTCTGTCACAAGGATGATGTCATCAGTGATGTCATTTGAGATGTCATCAGTGATGTCATGAGTGATGTCACTGACCATGTCATGAGTGATGTAATATGTGACGTCATCAGCAGTGGATTGCGGGTGCGCGAGTTATAGTTAGCTTAACTAACTATAACGGGGGAATTTCAATGGTTTTTTACGAGTGAAATGTCCAGCTAACTATAACGTGTGTGAAACCTATGGTTTTTTCACTGAATTTGCAAGGTTTTTTAAATGCTAATTCCTAACTATAACGTGTGTGAAACCCATGGTTTTTTCACTGAATTTGCAAGGTTTTTTAAATGCTAATTCCTAACTATAACGTGTGTGAAACCCATGGTTTTTTCAGTGAATTTGTACGGTTTTTTAAATGCTAATTCTTACCTATAATGTGTGTGAAACCCATGGTTTTTTCAGTGATTTTGTATGTTTTTTTAAATACAAATTCTTATATTAAACGTGTGATTTTTTTTTTTTAATTTGCGAGGTTTTTTACATTTTTTTTTTTTACTTTATATTCTCTTTAAACACTATGCTTAAATTTTAAAAACTCTGCAATATTTTATTTTTTCTCATTTTTTTTTCTACCAAACAGGTAAGATATATTAGTATAACATAGTGATTCTTTTTACGGTAAGCTTACGGTAAGCGTACGGTTTGTGTAATGTACGTAATATTTCTACTCTTTTTGCGTATGGTTACGCAATTTACGTAGCCGTGCGTACTGCGTACGCGGCGCGTAAGTGCATACGCTACACGCGCACGTTACGTGGAAGTGTTGGGGCGTGCCTGTTATGCGCATGCGCGCGTGCGCATGTCTTTTATACGCGCATGCGTACTTTTACCGTAAGCGCTCCGTAAGCGCTCCGTAAGCGTAACGTACGCGCACGGTGGGTCATGTGATCAAGAAACAAAACTTTTGATTGGTTTAAAGTAGTTTCAGTTCTAGAACTCTCCTACACCACACCCATTCCCCTCATTTCTGCTTGTGATCCCTTAGGAGAAGGAGCTGAGTTGTCTTTGGGATACGATGGCAGACCAGCACTCCTCTTCTGAGAGTGAGGCTAGCAGCACCACCATCAGGCAGAGAAGGAGGAAACAGAAGAGCTCTTTTATATGGGAGTATTTTACTTTTCCTGAGGGCGAGAAAAAAGTAAATGCTGCTTTAGTGACTTGCAAGCTGTGCCAGCGTGTACTTTCTAGAGGTAATCCTAACAAGAAGTATTCCTTTGGGAATCACACTATGTTAGGATGTACACCCTAGGACACATGCTCGACATACTAGAGGAAACCCTTCAGTAAGTCAAGCAAGCACATCCACAGCAGCTCAGCCGAGTCCATCTTCGGCAGCTCAGCTGAGCCCTTCATCTGTGGGGGCAGATTCACCTTTTTCTGGTCCTCTGGAAACTAACCATCGATTTGCGAGGGTTACAATGCGGTGCTCAAATTGCCATGGTCTAATTGTTCGTGGGGAGACCAGTGTTCCCCTAATTAACAACAGAATAGACCAGCACATTTGTCCTACCAGCTAATATTCCCATTCTTCCTTTCCTCTGTCCCTGCATGAACACAACGGCTCTTTTAAGAGCCAACCTTACCTCTCAACTTTTTTTAATTTTTTCTTTCAAACTTTTTTTTTTTTTTACCGTACGCGTACGGTAAGCATATTTTTTTTTTTTTTTTTTTTAAAAACACTAAAAAACAATTACCACATTACAAGGTCCTTGAGGGATTAATAACGAAATACTGAAAATCAGTTTGAGGAGAAGTGGAAAAAAGGGACCATCTAATTTCTGACTTACCTGACCCACCCAAAAATTTAATTATCCATTTAAATTTTATTTAAATTGCTTGTAAAAATGGTTTTATTTTTCGAAAATTTTCTTTCTCAATCTGAAAAAAAAAGAAAAAAGTATTAATATTTAATAAAACATTTTATAATACAGTACACGTATTTACATATTTTCAAAAAACAACAATTTTTTGCCATTTTTTTGCTGTTTTCAGAATATATTGCATTTCACTATAAATCGTGAAAGCAATTGCATTCATCACTTAACAGCGGGCAAAAAAAAATAACAATCTCAAAGATTGTTTTAAAAAAGCCCAGAATCTCTTCTCACTTAAACATAACATTATAGAAATGCAAAATATTCAAAAAAATATCATCTAATAACAATAACTATTTCTAAAAAATACCGTCTGACTTTTTTGTTTCAGAAGCATAATCACAAAAATAATATATCTTAAATAACTCCACAATACATCTGGTTACCTTTCCTTTAGGCCAAATGGTAATTTTAAAATTCTTTTTTGATTAAATTTCCAATGGTAATCCAATAAAATTCCAAAATTTAAATTGTACAGATGTTACCGATTTTCTCTAAAATTTTGGTTTCCGAAAGATTAATTAGGAATTAAATAAGTCCACAATACAATTGGTTACCTTTCCTTTAGGCCAAATGGTAATTTTAAAAATCTTTTTTGATTAACTTTCCAATGGTAATCCAATAAAATTTCAAAATTTAAATTGTACAGACGTTGCCGATTCTCTCTAAAAGTTTGGTTTCCGAAAGATTAATTAGGAATTAAATAAGTCCACAATACAATTGGTTACCTTTCCTTTAGGCCAAATGGTAATTTGAAAAATCTTTTTATTTGAAAATTCCAATGGTAATCCAATAAAATGGCAAAATTGTTTTGTACAGATGTTGCCAATTCTCTTAGGTTTCAGGAAGATTAGATAGGAATTTGCTAAATCAAAAGGCAAACGTTGCTTAAAAACCAATTGACAATCATTACACATTGTCCAGCCTTTTTTACATTTTAGATAAACTGTGTAATGACCAGAAGTTACAGTAGGTCCATCATGGAAAATTATTGCAACTGTTACAAAAGTTTTTCCTGAAATTGATAATTGCTGTTCTATAAACTTCTTTATTAAAGTATCCAATTTTGAACCATCAGCTCTACATCGTTGCATCATTAAAATTACATACTCTCCGTATTCCTTTAAAATTAACGTTGAAAACATGTCAGATTTACACTCACCGCATTCCATGCTATGATTAGCATCTTTAACTAATTTAGCAAAAGTGACTGTTTTACTCTCTGGCAATGTTAAATAAATAAACCTTTCAGAATCAACATTAGAGCCACATGTATTGAAACAGTTTTCACAACTATGTTCCCATTTATAAGAGACACCAAACATATTTTCAATTTGTACCCCTTCTTCTTCCAGTACCTGAAGAAAATACATCAAGAATTCCTGTGCGTCTTGCTGTACATTTTGAGAAAACTGTGTACATCCTGAACATACATCTAAAAGTTTTCTAATTTCAGTAGCACTTTCTATTTTAGTTTTATCATTACTCAGCTTTTCAAAAAGGAGACTCAACTCAGAACAGAATCTTTTTCTCTGATTTACTATTATCTGCTCTTGCAAACTTTCAAGATAAAATACAACATTCAGCACTACATTAGCGTAGCAGTTGACACCAGAGCTATTTTCAAAATGACAACCAACAACCTCTTCAACATTTTCCTTTTTCTTTTTGCTTGCAATTACATCACTCCTCTTTTTTTTTCTCTTCTCTACATCCTCATTACAGACATTCTCAATTCTCCTTTTCCGAGAAACAACACGTTTTTCCAACACAGGATACTGACCTAAATGAGGAGCATAGGTTCTTCTTAATCTATTATACTCCTTTACACAATTTGCATCAGCACTAACTTTTGAGTCATCAAAGTCTATCATAAATAAACCAGATAATGTTTTCACTCGTGACAAAGCAACATAAGCCATACCTTCTTTGAACACAGTTGAACCAATGTTCACAAAAGCACAATCTACAGTCAATCCTTGAGACTTGTGAATAGTTACAGCATATGCTAGAGAAAACGGAAACTGTTTCCTACGTACATATAAGTCTTTCACAAGCATGAAACGAACTGTACAACGACAAATGTCTATAACTTCTTCTATCTGATCAAATTTTATTTTTAAACATTCAATTCCATCTTTTTTCTGGTAATTAATAAAACCCACAACTCTTCCCACAGCTCCATTCACTAAACCTTTTTCAACATCCAAATTTCTCCTTAAAAATACTCTACAGTTCATGCAAACATATAGATTTTTTTCTAATCCAGCAGTTTTGGAAATGTTCTTCTCTAGTGAATCCAATTTATTTTTCAGTTTGCCTGTTAATGTAATAGTAATTCTTTCATGCTGAATTTTGTCCACTGCTTCCAATTTCCTAATCTCTTCCTTTTCCAATTTCAAAAGTTCCTCATTGAACATTGAGCATTCACGTTGAGTTGGCATTAAGCAGATGACACTTTTCTTTTCTGCAATGTTCTTGTATATTTTCTCTGCAACTATGTCTTCCTTTGGGAATAAATTATGTAGCAACCGACTCTGTAATGCTTTCGTGCCAGCTTCAGTGAGTAGTCAAATTCTGATATCTTTCAGAATACTTCCATATTCTTCATCGTTTGCTTGCCTCATATTAGTAGTAAGTTCCTTGTACTCAAAGAAGGACCAAATATTTGCATTACCAATGCTTCCCAATGACTTCTTTGTGTCTTCATGTGTCACAGTATTAAACACTGGTTGTCCTTTAACTGGAGTAAGCTGTAGAAGATCCCCAAAAACTATAACATGTTTTCCACCAAATAACACGTCATAGTCTGTCCTTAGAATTTGCTGCATTCTTAAATGCACAAAGGCAAGCATTAAGTTTGATACCATGCTCACCTCATCAATAATGAGAACTTGCATCTTCTTCAATACTCTTGAAACTTCCAAGCATGCTTCTCCAGTTAGCTTGTGGTATTGTATTTTGTTCTCATGCTCCACTGGTAACATTAGCAAACGATGTAAGGTGATTCCTTTTATGTTATATGCTGCTAACCCAGTTGGAGCAGTAACCACACAAGACAAAGTTGAATCCGTTTTTTGCTGTAGGTAGCTTCTGATTACTTTTATTAAGAAACTTTTTCCAGTTCCAGCTTGTCCGCTTACATACATCCTGATTGGTTGAAATGATGTGCATGAGCACTCTTTTTTTTCATGTAGTAATCCGTGATCAATTTTGTTTCTGATCTCTTCATAAATTTGTTGCTGCTCTTCATTCAGTTGTCTTTCCAAATTTGGTAAGTCTATTAATTCTTCTTGAGCTTGATTCATAGCCGTTTCCACTTCAGTCATAGCTATTGCAGCTTCATTTTCAACGATTGGTTGTCCTAGGGGATCTTGACTGAGTATTCCTGAACTTTGGCTGTCTTGAGAACTGTCTCTAGCTACTTCAGCTGCAATTGTAGTTTCCTGTTCAATTTCTTCATTTAACATTTGCACATAATTTGTGAAAGTACTGCATTCCATGCTGTCTTTGCAAGCATTAAAGGAATCTTCATAGGTTTGAAATTCTCCCCGTAGTTCGTCCTCTGAACGCCATGGTTTAAACAGCTGTAAAAGAGCCAAGTAGTAAAATTCCTTTTTGTCAGTAGTTTCGCAACTGAGCTTCCTGTGATTAATCAAACTTCCTTTTGTTTGCTTCACCAAACATCCTTCCTCACCAATGACTTTATATTTTCCATTGTTGATGTCTTCTGTGGCTTTCCGTGAATAAATGTAGTTCTGCAGCACTTCATAGAGATACATGTTCTCTAGATGAAGACTTCTCTTTGGGTAATATGTGTCCAACATGTTTGATTTCAAAATATCTGTACTTTCTAGGTCATTCTCGGCCAAATATTCAATTTCTCCAACAGATTTCAGTACCCGATTTCTCATTGCTGCAAGGCCTAAACTTGCCCAAATTATTCTTCTTGATACCGAGTAGAGACTTGCAGAAGATAACCTATCTGAACATTCGTAGGATCCAATTACTCGATGCGATAACATCTTTAAACTGAAACTGTATAGCTTCTTACTGACAGTCTTCTCGTGAGAAATCTCTTCCCACATTTCTTTCAATTCAGTTTTTTCTGATTTAGTAATGTAAGACGTTACATATCGAGCAACAGCAATGGAATTGTCAGCTACATACTGTATATCCATGTTAGCATTCCACATGGATAAAATGACTGGGTTGTAGTCATTTATATTTTTTGATTCTTCTTTTCTTTTTAGGTTGTAGGTATTCTTAGGTGATTTTCTTGTAATAGTATGTCTCACAGCTGACATAAAACTGTTTACTCTTCCTTTTGAAAGAACAGGTCTAGGAAATCCAAATCGACATTTAGTGTAGAATTTATCTTTGCTCTTGTATTTCCGTCGACAGTATTTTCCACACCGATGACTTTGGAAACGTAAAACTTGCTCCTTTAACTTTTTCTCTTCTGTGCTTTTTGGTATAGCACATGTTGCATATTCTTCAATGAAAGATAACACTGCTTCATCAGTATCTGTTCCAAACTTTGGGGCATCCTTGATCCACAACAGCATATGATTATGAGGAGCACCTCTTGCCTGGTACTCTTTTCTCCAAAAGAAATCCACAACTTCTCCAAGAGGTGGATATTTTTTATTGCAGATGAAGCACATCATGGCCTCAAATCTATGATTGAAATATCTGCAAACATTAATCGGATCCAATGAGCACAGTTCTCCTGCTGTCTTGTATTCGATGTTTTTAATGTTTGAATTTGCCTCTCGTAGAAAATCCAGTAAATCATCCCAAGCGTACTCGGCACAGCTTAGGGTAAGGAACCATGTTGGAGTTCCTAAATTCCGTAACATGCATTTTAATTCACCATGGCGTCGGTACCAATATTCATTTGTCCCACGCTGACAAGCCATCAGATTGATCAGTTGTGTTTCCAAATGATCATCTCGGTGCTGCACTTTCTCCATAAAATCCTTAGCAGACACATTTTGTAAATGTACTCTACTTTTTAAAATGTGATTTACTGCATAAGATAATGCAGACAAGTCGCTTTCAAATAAAAGATGGAACAAATAAGGAATACTTTGTCGAAATCTTGGATCTTCTGCATATAGTCTTGTAGTCCGATACTCAGAAGCTGGAATCTGTTCTGGACGTTCATCGTATCGTCCTCCTTTTCCTGTAGGAAACAGCTGGGGAAAACGGGGAACAACCTTTACAATGCAACTTTTACAACGCACTACACTTACAACGCATTTTTTACAACGCAAAATCCATTACAACGCATTGCATTACAACGCATGACACTACAACGCATTTTTAAAAACTACCTTTACAACGCATTCCATTACAACGCATACTACCTTTACAACACATACCATTACAACGCATAATATTACACTACACTATCCAACACTTACCCTACTGTTGCACCCCCTGGAGTTAGAATAGTAATTGTTACCCCTATACTATCCAACACTTACCCTACTGTTGCACCCCCTGGAGTTAGAATAGGAATTTTTACCCCTATACTATCCAACACTTACCCTACTGTTGCACCCCCTGGAGTTAGAATAGCAATTTTTACCCCTATACTATCCAACACTTACCCTACTGTTGCACCCCCTGGAGTTAGAATAGTAATTTTTACCCCTATACTATCCAACACTTACCCTACTGTTGCACCCCCTGGAGTTAGAATAGTAATTTTTACCCCTATACTATCCAACACTTACCCTACTGTTGCACCCCCTGGAGTTAGAATAGTAATTTTTACCCCTATACTATCCAACACTTACCCTACTGTTGCACCCCCTGGAGTTAGAATAGTAATTTTTACCCCTATACTATCCAATACTTACCCTACTGTTGCACCCCCTGGAGTTAGAATAGTAATTTTTACCCCTATACTATCCAACACTTACCCTACTGTTGCACCCCCTGGAGTTAGAAAAGTAATTTTTACCCCTATACTATCTAATACTTACCTTAAATGCAATTTAATATTATGCGTTGTAATGGTATGCGTTGTAAAGGTAGTATGCGTTGTAATGGAATACGTTGTAAAGGTAGTTTTTAAAAATGCGTGGTAGTGTCATGCGTTGTAATGCAATGCGTTGTAATGGATTTTGCGTTGTAAAAAATGCGTTGTAAGTGCATGCGTTGTAAAAGTGTGCGTTGTAACGACATACATCCGGGGAAAACATCGAGCTTCCAAGCTCTCCTCCTATACACTCACGGGAGTTCCTTTTGCTTTCTTCATCTGAAACAGATCAATAGTGTCTCCCATAACTTCTTTTGAATGAAGAGGATGTATGCTAAAATGTTCATAAATTTCTTCTTCCTTTGACTTGTCCACTTTTTCAATTTGTCCAGTTGGTGTTTCTGTGTCTTCTTGTAAATCTTCTTCTTCTTCTTCTTCTTCTATATAAATTGATTCATACCATTTGTTATTCCTTTTCAAATACAAATTTGCTCTTTGTACTTTCCGTACATCTACCAGCTCCTGCCAAATCTTCTTATTCTTTGTAGGTACACCATTAACCAGAATAACTAATGGTTCAGTTTCCAAAGTATCTGCATCAATAGTTTCCATGTTTTTTTCAAATCCAAGGGCAAATACACCACTCTACCTTTTAAACCTCTCAGTAAATCTGAAGGAGGTAATTTACCAGTTTTGGGCTCCATACGTACTATGGTCTGGAACGGATGAACACATTGAATGAGTATAGACTCATATGTATTTAATTCAGAAAGTTCGGCAGGAATAGCATCCAATTCTAAATTATTATGTACAGCTCTGGTCGGCATTCTATTTTCTTCTAACTTATTATAACAGTATTTACAAATACGCTGATCTTCACCCAATTCAAAACAATTTTCAAGAAATATATATGTGGCAAAATCCTTCCACTTATAATTATCTTCATTTTCACTTTTTCTGTAGAGATCAACATTCCGGGTTTGTTTTTTATAATGAGTTCTGCGGCAACAAATACAAGTAATATTTGGTCTTTCATTAGAGATTATTGCAAATTTTGTCATGTGATCATTACATTTCTTACTTACAGAGGGTTCTACATTCTCTTCCACTTCTTCCTCAATAACTGTGTCATTACCTGCACTGCACCTTCTGGACCAAAGTAACTAAACTGAATTTCATCAGTAACCTTCTCTACATCTGATACTGATCCACGGAACAGAGCCCTATTCAATTAATCTAACTTTATTGCTGGACTTTTAGCAAAATACAATCGTCTCACAAACTTTCTCATTTCAGTATGATGAACAGCCAGCATCCTAAAATGATGAAAAACACTTTTACACACTTTTCTAGATAGACAAGCCAGAGAATGTCCCTGCAAACCAGTATTCTCTCTCACTCTGCATGGATCTAGACTTTGAAGCACCTTAATCTTCTGTTTAACACTTTTTTTTACTATATTCTCTTAGAAACTCACGAAATTTATCAATAGATTCCTGACGCACAGTGCAAATACTACTACAATTCCAAGTATACACTGGGGCTTTAGGACGTCTCCCCATAGCCTCATCCGCCATCACTTGTTCCTCATCTCTTGGAACCATTTTCTCCTTCTCCATTATACAACCATTTTTCACTTCATAAGCACGACCTCTGGTGTCAACTGCATGCAGCAAACTATTACTTTGAAGATAACTCTCTTCATTAAAAAAAGGTTCACTACTTGAACTATGCATCCATTCTCCTAAAAACACTTTACAAAAGTTTGTTCTTTTCACTAGTCTTTTCCTTTTGCTTTGTGATTTCAGTACATTGACCATTTTATCTAATGTACGCATCCTGTTCAAAATTAAAATGAATAGTTTCCTTTTTAATTCTAAAGCCTTTGCTACAATGGCTTCAATTTCTTTTTTTCTCTTGTAAAATTTTGCTTTTTTCTTATATTTCTTCACATCCTTTATCAAATTGGACATAACTCTTCTCTGAAACATGTTTCTACGAAATTTGAAAGCACACTTACTACTCTTTTTTGGCAAGTGATAAGTACTTTTGCAGTCTGACACATTTTCAATCCACTTTTCAGATTCTGAAAACAGCACATGTCCAAACAGCTTTTTGAGTCCAGGAACATGTGTAACCTGGGTGACTGACTACACTCTAGCAAAAGCAACCAGCCTTAGTGATGTTGAATGTATTTGCATTACTCACTGCAACCTCAACCCCCACTCGGTTGTGAATACTATGCATGATTCTACAGGGTAAGCAGCTGGGTGTGTGGTAAGAGTCTGCTTCTGCAGAAAAATAGCTGCCCCTTTCCTACTAATGCAAATGTAAAATTACCAGAGTAATACGCAATAAATGTCTGTCAACAATTCCTCTTTGCACACAGAGTCATGGTTTGATATTAGGCAGAAAACGAAATTTCTTTGCCAATTTGAAAGCACACTTACTACTCTTTTTTTGGCAAGTGATAAGTACTTTTACAGTCTGACACATTTTCAATCCACTTTTCAGATTCTGAAAACAGCACATGTCCAAACAGCTTTTTGAGACCAGGAACATGTGTAACCTGGGTGAATGACTACACTCCAGCAAGGGCAACCAGCCTTAGTGATGCTGAATGTATTTGCATTACTCACTGCAACCTCAAACCCCACTCGGTTGTCAATACTATGCATGATTCTACAGGGTAAGCAGCTTGGTGTGTGCTAAGAGTCTGCTTCTGCAGAAAAATAGCTGCCCCTTTCCTACTAATGCAAATGTAAAATTACCAGAGTAATACGCAATAAATGTCTGTCAACAATTCCTCTTTGCACACAGAGTCATGGTTTGATATTAGGCAGAAAACGAAATTTCTTTGCCAATTTGAAAGCACACTTACTACTCTTTTTTTGGCAAGTGATAAGTACTTTTACAGTCTGACACATTTTCAATCCACTTTTCAGATTCTGAAAACAGCACATGTGCAAACAGCTTTTTGAGACCAGGAACATGTGTAACCTGGGTGACTGACTACACTCCAGCAAGGGCAACCAGCCTTAGTGATGCTGAATGTATTTGCATTACTCACTGCAACCTCAAACTCCACTCGGTTGTCAATACTATGCATGATTCTACAGGGTAAGCAGCTTGGTGTGTGCTAAGAGTCTGCTTCTGCAGAAAAATAGCTGCCCCTTTCCTACTAATGCAAATCTAAAATTACCAGAGTAATACACAATAAATGTCTGTCTATAATTCCTCTTTGCACACAGAGTCATGGTTTGATATTAGGCAGAAAACGAAATTTCTTTGCCAATTTGAAAGCACACTTACTACTCTTTTTTTGGCAAGTGATAAGTACTTTTACAGTCTGACACATTTTCAATCCACTTTTCAGATTCTGAAAACAGCACATGTCCAAACAGCTTTTTGAGACCAGGAACATGTGTAACGTGGGTGAATGACTACACTCCAGCAAGGGCAACCAGCCTTAGTGATGTTGAATGTATTTGCATTACTGACTGCAACCTCAAACCCCACTCAGTTGTGAATACTATGCATGATTCTACAGCATAAGCAGCTGGGTGTGTGGTAAGAGTCTGCTTCTGCAGAAAAATAGCTGCCCCTTTCCTACTAATGCAAATGTAAAATTACCAGAGTAATACGCAATAAATGTCTGTCAACAATTCCTCTTTGCACACAGAGTCATGGTTTGATATTAGGCAGAAAACGAAATTTCTTTGAAAATTTGAAAGCACACTTACTACTCTTTTTTTGGCAAGTGATAAGTACTTTTACAGTCTGACACATTTTCAATCCACTTTTCAGATTCTGAAAACAGCACATGTCCAAACAGCTTTTTGAGTCCAGGAACATGTGTAACCTGGGTGACTGACTACACTCCAGCAAAAGCAACCAGCCTTAGTGATGTTGAATGTATTTGCATTACTCACTGCAACCTCAAATCCCACTCGGTTGTGAATACTATGCATGATTCTACAGGATAAGCAGCTGGGTGTGTGGTAAGAGTCTGCTTCTGCAGAAAAATAGCTGCCCCTTTCCTACTAATGCAAATGTAAAATTACCAGAGTAATACGCAATAAATGTCTGTCAACAATTCCTCTTTGCACACAGAGTCATGGTTTGATATTAGGCAGAAAACGAAATTTCTTTGCCAATTTGAAAGCACACTTACTACTCTTTTTTTGGCAAGTGATAAGTACTTTTACAGTCTGACACATTTTCAATCCACTTTTCAGATTCTGAAAACAGCACATGTCCAAACAGCTTTTTGAGTCCAGGAACATGTGTAACCTGGGTGACTGACTACACTCCAGCAAAAGCAACCAGCCTTAGTGATGTTGAATGTATTTGCATTACTCACTGCAACCTCAAACCCCACTCGGTAGTGAATACTATGCATGATTCTACAGGATAAGCAGCTGGGTGTGTGCTAAGAGTCCCAAAACACAAAATGATAAACACAACTTCAACAAAAGGAATTCCAATTCTATTATTCATTTCTTAATTTACCACATACATCCCCTCTCAAACTCATAACTCACCTTTAAAATTAGTTAGTTGTGAAAGAAATGTGGCACTCAAACAGCAGATTATCAGAGCCAGGATCTCTGTTCTGTACACCTCTCTCCTCTCAGCAGAACCAGATAATGGCAATGTTTCCCTCTCTGTTTCCACATATATACATGTTAATTTCAAATCTCAGTGCTTCCCCCTTTTTTTCAAATGTAATCACACATTTCTATTGGTTGAAAACCAACCCTTTTCCAAAAGTACCCTTCCCCCAACTTGACTTCTGCCTAGTACCCTTCCCCCAACTTGACTTCTGCCTGCTACCATAGCAACAGCTCATGGAACACTGCTGTGTGAAGTCAGGTCAGAAGTTCACCACACAATGTTTCATTTCCAAAGAGCAAGAGTGCTTGACTTTTCTAACCTAACAGCAAATCCATAGTAATGTTCTTTGGTAACACATTTTTCTGTACCAATACAAAACATGCTTCTATAAATTGACACATACAGCCTAGTTTTTAGTGTAGAATGGTATGAAACAGCCAATGAGTTCTTTTTATTTTAAAAAAATATGTATGCCTCCATTTCCAAACTGTCTTTCATTTCATTTTCCCATTCTACTGAAATACACCTCCTGAGTGCATCCAGATCTCCTTTGAAGATGTTCACAGTGTGGATTGTAGGGCACAGCTATGTCTTCTGGAGTGAAAAGTATGCAGAGAAAACAGGTATGGTGAGAGACCTTGCTTTGCCAAATGTAGACATTAAATGGATTGGTCAGAGAGGGTTAAAGTGGCACCAATTGATGCCATTGGTGAAATCCTTCATTCAAATCCAACACCCTGACCTCATAATAGTGCACTGTGGTGGCAATGACCTAGGCACTTTGACTGGGGTACGTCTGGAAATGCTTATGAAGGAGACCTTTGCACAACTGTTTTCACTTTTCCCTAAAACTGCCTTTGTGTATTCTAACATATGCCAAAGGCAAAAATGGAACTGGTCCAATCATTTTTGTCCGCAGATTGACAAAGCAAGAAAGCACGTCAACAAATCTGTTTCTGCTTTCCTCCGAGACTATGGTATGGGTTACATTTACCACAGCAACTTGCGTTACGACATGCAAGACATTTATAGAGGAGATGGTGTACACTTCACTAATGAAGGGAACAGAGTCTTCCTCTTGAACCTTAGACTCTGCATCGGTACTTACTTGTAGGTACCACTAAAAAATCACTTCATAAACACAACGGCTCTTTTTAGAGCCCCCTAATATCTAAACACTTAAATCTGAATTTTATTTCTTTTTTTATTTTTTTTGTACTTTTGTGTCCTTCTTTGACCCCCTTTCAAATGTTAGGGGGTCTGTAACTCTCTTCCTTGCCCCCTTTTCACATTATCTCCCTTTTTTTTCTGTGTGAAACACATGAAATGGCGGCCGACACTTCCTGATTTCGTCCGATTCGAATGTTTACAGTCATGTGACAACCAATCAGGTAAGCTTACGGTAAGCTTACGGTAAGCGCACGGAGCGCGCTTACAGATATATATATTGATTTAAATGCTATTTTCTCAGGAACTACTGAACAGATTTACACCAGACCTACAAAAGGCACATCCTTGACCTGCGGACTACCTCCCTGCCAAATTACAAGTAATTCTGTTCAGCCGTTCGGGCTGTAGCTGTGTCTAAAGGTCCTATGGAAAAATGCATGGGGAAAACGCGTTTTGGGACCCCCCTTTTTTCTCAGCCCCCGCTTGACGAATCCCACCGAGACTTTCAGGGTAGGAGCGGAGCGTAGCGCCCCATTAGTTTTGAAAATTTCGCGAGGATTCGTCGACCGGCGCCAAAGTTATTCCAAATAGAATGTTGCGGATTTCCTATGGAAACAGGGTCCTAACTATAACTACCTACTGGCGTTCGCCAGTAGGTAATTATCTACTGGCGGTCGCCAGTAGATAGTTATAGTTAGGACCGTGTTTCCATAGGAAATCTGAAAAATTCTATTTTGAATAACTTTGGCGCCGGTTGACGGATCCTCTCAAAATTTTCAAAACTAATGGGGCGCTCCGCTCAGCTCCTACCCTGGAAGTCTCGGGGTGATTCGTCAAGCGGGGGCTGAGAAAAAAGGGGGTCCCAAAACACGTTTTCCCCATGCATTTCCCCGTAGTACCTTTAGTCGAAGGTACAGCCCGAACGGCTGAACAGAATTACTTGAAATTTGGCAAAGAGGTAGTCCTCAGGTCAGGAATGTGTCTTTTGCATATATGGTGTCAATCTGTTCAGTAGTTACTGAGAAAATTGCAGTTAAAAGTACATAAATATCTATATGCGCGCACCGTGCGCGCACCTTAACGTGCACGAGCGTAATTGTGATTGGTGGTTACATGTCAGTCAACATTCGAATCGGTCGAAATCAGGGAGTGTTGTCCGCCATTTTGTGTGTGACAGTGAAAAAGAAAGGTGGAGAACGTGAAAAAGGGGCAGGGTACAGAGTTCCTGACCCCCTAGCTTTTGTCATGGGGTCCCTGAAGGACCCCGAAGGGTGAAAAAAACATTTTATTTTTTTTAAATAAATCGTGAGGTGCGAGCACCGTTCGCGCACCGTCGCGAGGTGCGCTCACGGTGGAAAAAATTCATTAAAAAAATAGAATTAAAAATCACATTTAAGTGTTTAGATGTTAGGTGGCTCTAAAAAGAGCCGTTGTGTTAATTGAGGAACAGAGGAACAAAAAAATGAAAAAAGTTATGGGGTGCCGCATGTGTGCTGCTGTATCTTGCTCTCTATTAGGGGAATGCTGGTGTCACCATAAGAGAGAAGAGCATTGCACGCATTGCACCGTATATGCACCCTCTTGAACAGAGGGTGTATATCCAGAGGAACAGAAGCAGGTGAAGCTGCCGCCGCAGATGAAGTGCTCGGCTAAGCTGCCGATGATGTGCTCGGCTGAGCTGCTGCGGATGTGCTCGGCTGAGCTGCTGGAGGGTTGTCTCTAGCAGCTCGAGCAAAAGCCACAGGATGTACTCCTTTAACGTGCCTGATCATAGTGAAAATACTAAAAGAGTATTTCTTTTTAGGATCTCCTCTTGATAAGACAACACCACAAATAGTGCAGGTGACTTTTGGAGCATTCAGCTTCTTCTGCCCCTCTGGAAATGTAAAAAATTGCCATATAAAAGAGTCTTTCTGTTTCCTCTGTCTCACAAGGGTCTCCTGCTCACTCCAAGAAGATGACTGCTGCTCTGCCATTCTCAAGTACTGGAGTACTGGAAAAGCTGCTCAGCTCCTTCTCCCAGGGAATCAGAAGAAATAATGATGGGAGTGGGTGTGGTGTTGGAAGTTTCTGGAACTGAAACTACTATAAACCAATGAAAAGTGTTGTTTCTTAATCACATGACCTGAAACTACTATAAACCAATGAAAAGTGTTGTTTCTAAATCACATGACTTGCCGTGCGCGCACCGTGCGCGCACGGAATACGTGCGTATGCGCGTACGGAGCACGCGCGTACGGAGCACGCATGACGTGAGAGTTCCTGACCCCCTAGCCTTTGTCAGGGGTCCCTGAAGGACCCCGAAGGGTGAAAAAAACTTTTTTTTTTTTCAAAAAATCGCGGGGTGCGCGCACGGTGCACGTACGGTGAAAAACCCTTAAAAAAAAAAATCCTTTTAAACGAGCCATTCCATATTACAGGATACATAGGTAGTTTATTGTAAAATAAATATATAAAAAATATAATAATACATACATAAATTAGCATTTAAAAAACCTTGCAAATTCACTGAAAAAACCATAGGTTTCACACACGTTATAGTTAGGAATTAGCATTTAAAAAACCTTGCAAATTCACTGAAAAAACCATAGGTTTCACACATGTTATAGTTAGCTGGACATTTCACTCGTACAAAACCATTGAAATTCCCCCGTTATAGTTAGTTCAGCTAACTATAACTCGCGCGCCCACAATCCACTGCTGATGACGTCACATATTACATCACTCATGACATGGTCAGTGACATCACTCATGACATCACTGATGACATCTCAAATGACATCACTGATGACATCACTGATGACATCATCCATGTGATAAATTACCACATCTTCTCACACCCTAATATAACCTTTGATACACCGACTCAAAATTTCAGAGTTCCATTCTCAAAACCATACATACTCCAATACCAATAACTACATACCCACTTATTAACTCTTAGGTCTACATACACCTCCACTCATTCACCTGTACAGTCACTCATACTTACAGTCACCCCATACAAGACTATCATATGCATTTATACGCCTATATAGACACTCACACACCACCAATCATCCATAGAGGTACTCTCACACCTAGTCAGTCATGCAAATGATCACACTGCCATTTACTCACCTATGCGGTTATACACACTCAAGTTCACTTACTCATAAAAATAGTACCACATTCTTACGCTCTTATAGAATCATTGATACAAGCACACACTCATCCATACAGTCACTCTCACAATCACACACTCTCACATCTACCCACTTATATACTCTTACACGCATATATACTGCCTTTCACATATGTAGTTAGTCACAAATGTACCACTGAGATATACTTTCAATCCCTAACACACCCATACATACACTCACTCAACCATACAGTCCATCACAGATGCACTCTTAAAACCATGCACCCATAGAATCACCCACTCACACATCTATGCATAGAGTCACACACACCCTACCCACACAAACACTCAGGAACCCATACAGATACTGAGACAAGCAATCATTAACTCATATAGACACTCAAATAGCTATTCACAAAACCATGCAGCCACTTATACACCAACATACAGACACATACAGACATTTACACAGTTTAGTCACTAGTCTGCAGTAAGATATATTTAATGACTCACTTATAGAGTCAGTTACGCACCACAGAAAATCATCCATTTACACACTTGTACACCCACTTATTTTTCAACAGGCCTTTCCCTTTAAACACATACTCAATGGATGATGTCATCAGTGATGTCATCTGAGATGTCATCAGTGATGTCATGAGTGATGTCACTGACCATGTCATGAGTGATGTAATATGTGACGTCATCAGCAGTGGATTGCGGGCGCACAAGTTATAGTTAGCTGAACTAACTATAACGGGGAATTTCAATGGTTTTGTACGAGTGAAATGTCCAGCTAACTATAACATGTGTGAAACCTATGGTTTTTTCAGTGAATTTGCAAGGTTTTTTAAATGCTACTTCCTAACTATAACGTGTGTGAAACCTATGGTTTTTTCAGTGAATATATATATATATCAGCTCCCAAATCTATATGTATTTTACAATGGCAAAATATAAAAACACACAAGTTCTGGCAAAGAAAATAGGTAAATTCTTGGTATTTAAAGGTGAGACCTATTGACTTTACCAACGCTTGATGAAGATTGTTATAATCTAGTTCTGCTAACTCAGTTAAAGAGGACCAAGACTACTTTATGCGTTAGGTCACTGTTATGGTGCCCCCTGCACTTTTACCTTGTCCCATGCAACTCTATTTCTGCAAAAAACATAGGGTCTTTTATAACAATACGCTATTGGCTCCATCAAAATTAATTATGTTAATTATATTAGAAGTTCCCCTTCTCTCCGCCTTTTTCACAAGAAGCATGGTTATTCCAGCAGCACTAATCTTCCAATTTCTAGCTCTTGGGTAACAATTGTGCCTTTCAAGCCTACTTCATCATCATAATCATTAGGTACATTGTTAATTGTAAGCCTGGGACAGGGATATAGTAACCTCCATGACAGACTTATCTAGAGATTGTGTGCAATGGGGAAATTGGTGGTTCTGATTCTTTCATGATGACACGTGGTGTCAATAAAATGAAGCACAGAAGGGAAATATTTGTTGTTGCTGCTAAATGTGGTGTCTTTGTTTCCAATGTTTGATAACCAGAGTGAACTGGAGGTGCTGACAGTAGAAATGACACAGTCAGTTCTGACTATTTTTGAGACGTACTAAGAGTCAATGCTGTCAAGGAACTTGGAGGGAGTCTGAGCTAACGAGGACCTGTTGGAAGTCAATGTTGGCAAGGGGCATTGAGGGAGTCAATGCCAGTCATGGGTCTGGGGAAGCCAGTGCCTTCTAGGGACCCAGGGAAGACAGTTACTAGGGGAAGCAGGGGAATTGTAGTGCCTCATAGTTAAAGCGTAATTTATGACAATACTGTATGATGTATTCATTGGATCACGTAGTATTTAGTTCTGCTCTGAGATTAAACATACTTTTGTTTAATGGAGATAGGTACTGGGCTGGACTTTACATTATTGTGTCTGTTGTTTGCTGAGTTCTGAGCTCTTGGCATGCCATTACACTACCTCCATGAAAAGCCAGTGACTGCTTCCCTCGCTCCCTGAGAGTTAAGTGCAGAAATAATTGTCTAGGTTGCCGACCATAGTAGAACAGACCCCAGGACACCAATGGTAAATGATTCCAACCCCCACAAGTGGGGCTTAGTACCCTTGTGGCCCACCCCAATGGGGTCTGACAGTGTCACTCAAAGTGCCACTCATAAAGCTAGAAAATGTAACACATTGGCAGACTTCAAACATGGCACTGTCACACATAAGCTTACTGAAACGTGACAACCCTGGTTTGTCAATGACTGTTTTTTCTCAGGTTTCCTAATTTGAAACAGTTTCCATGCCTTTGATATTAACAGTACTGAATTCTCATAATTTTAGCACAAGAGTCTGGACAAGAGAGAAGAGCTGTCCTCTCCTCTGTCATAATCTACAGCCTGCAGATTGCTGACTTTAATGCATATCTTGTCCTTGGCATCCTGACCCGCTCCTGAGGAAATAATCCCTGACCGACTCTGCTCCCCGGAGCAGGGTGATAACTTTCTATGGGGTCACTGGATTGGCCAATGTCTACTTATTTACTAACTGGTTAAACTTTCACAATGCATCTGGGGTAATTGTGTGCTGTTGTGCTAGGAGGTGTGCTCCCTCCCCTTTGCGTAATTGGTTAATCTGTGTCTGCAGGTTGGCTTTGTCTAAGAGGATTCTAGCCAAAATTGAAAATTAAAAGCGGAAGACCGTAAAATCATTGGCAGATATAAACATCCCAGTACAACCTAGGGAAGGGATGTTTACATAACGTGTTGGATTTGTTAATCATCTGTCAGGCAAAGCAAGCAAACAAGCAATTTTTGCATCTTTCTAGGAACAGGAGGTCCAAACTGAGAGCATGATCTGTGTGTGTTTGTGGGATAAAAATAACCTGTTTTCAGTGAACTAACAGTGAATACAACAAGGTTGTTAATGATACAGCTTTGAAGCCACCCACTCCCAACTCTTTCTTCCCCTTGCTGTCTTCTTAACCATCTCAAGCTTTACCACCTTGATGACCTCATGCTATTTCCCTTTCTGATAATCTATCCTCGTTTATTTACTGCACTCCAAATAAATGCAAACATTCTTATGCTCTTTGAGCAATTGTTTAAACTCTTTTGTTTCCACTCATTAATTGGATACTATCCCCCAGGGTCAGAATGGGACACAAAATAGGCCCCAATTAGAGAATCAGTGAGCTAAATGAGTGGCCCATGTTTGCAAATCGGGGTACTTTTGAACTAGTAAAAACATGTTGTGTACTTGTTTTGCAATGTATGGGAGTGTGCATGCGTTTATACTTATTGTAGGCAATGTTTGTTGTAATAGCAAGGAAATCAACAACAAATTCCATCGGCCTACCAGACTATAAACCAGGCCCACAAACAACCAAAAAACAGTCCTACACATGACTTGTCAAACCAGCTCCTCAGATATTGGTAGACTGCACTATCAGTCTGACCTTGTTAGCTCCTCAATTTGCCACACACCTTTGATCAGTGTGTAAGAGGTTCATGTGGAAAGTTAGTTGTTCCCTAAAGAAGAACTTGAGTAGAAGCATCCACTGCATCCACAACTTGATGAAGATATTTCTGGGTTCCTTTCTCTCCTTGAATAAAGATTTGTTTAGTCAGAAATTTGTCTTGGATGCTGAGATTTGCTTGAAATTTTAGGCACTCTTTATCAATGAAAAGGAGCAGTGTCCCCTGCAATATTCCCTTAAGTGCAGTACCCTATTCTGAGAAGCTGGTGTTTCAGGGCCTGCGATAAATTGGTCTGAAAATACCAGACTCAATAGTCCCCCACCTTGCACCTACCACCCACACCACAGCCCTGAAAATAACCTCCGCGCCCTTTAACCACCTGCTCTAAGCAAGTGGTAAATGGGCACTGATTTGGCATCATTAAGGAAAAATATATGTGGAATTAGGCTTTGCATTCCCTGGACTGTGTGTTATTTTCCTTTCTGGGTAAATAACTCAGAATCCCTGGATTTAGGTGTGAGAATAATTGCTGAAACTGCTCTGGTTTCCCCAAACTCGGGCAACATGCTATGGTGGCCTTACTGCATTATGTGATACTATGCTGGAATGCCTACGGTTAAAAAAAGCATAAGTGCAAAAACACCATTGATAAGCACCGATAGGCCCATTAGCGGCAAAAAAACTCACGTTAGTCTGCCCAACGTGAGGTTTTTTTGCCTCTAATGCAAAAAATAGCCTATCAGTCAACCTTCAATAGCAAATAGGCATTAAAACCAATAAAATGCAGAATGGAGCAGCCAGGGCCATGTGCAGCACACATCAACAACTCCTGCAAGCCACCCAACATCCAGGATGACCAGGATGAGAGCCAGGGTGCCTCGCTGGACCTGCATCTGGAGCCTGCATGCCTCACTGGACCTACGTCTGGAGCCAGCATGCCTCGCTGGACCTGCATCGGGAGCCTGCATGCCTCGCTGGACCTGAGTCTGGAGCATGCCTGCGTCTGGAGCCTGCATGCCTCGCTGGACCTACGCCTGGAGGCAGCATGCCTCGCTGGACCTGCGTCTGGAGCCTGCATGCCTCGCTGGACCTGCGTCTGGAGCCTGGAGTGGGATGCCGAGGAGCTGCGGAGTCGATGATCCTTGGCAGTAGACATTGAGGCGCGACGATTGCCCGTACCTGGTGGTGAAGTCTGGCCGGTCGCATGGAGACACGTTGCCGACCTGTGTGAGAAGACCGCCTTGCGCCTTTGGAGCTGTGAATGGTAGAGGCGCCCCTGTGCACCAACGTAGGGAGGTCTGCATCGCATACTACGATCCACCACTACACTGGGGTGCATGGAAGGGGTTACAAACAGTGGGTGCCACCTCCCTGCATCACAGGCTGGATGATGTTGGGCCGGCCAGACGCTGTGGAGGGTGAGGCCCCTGAGCTGCGCCAAACTTGTGTGGCGTGAGCGCTGCAACTTCACGCCTCAGGGGGCCCTGCTGCATCAACTTCATCGGGAGGTTCACCAGCAGACTTGGTGGTGACTACTGTACCACGCTTGTGAAATCCCACCTGGCTGAGGCTCCTGCTGGCTGAGTCACAGATTCGGAGAGAGTGCAGCGGATTGCGCCACGGTGTCAATGTCCAGGTAAGGAGAAGGTGTGACGTGTAGCGCAGGACACCTGGGGGTCGAGTCGCCCAGGCCTAGCATACGTAGATGACGCACCCTCAGTGCCGGCTCCTCCGCTATGGTGGAAGAGCGTCGCCCTACTGCTTTCAAGCTCATGTTGCTAACTTACCAATTTAATCGTGCCATGTTTCCTTTGCGGGTGGGAGGGTAGGTAGGACTGCTCCAAGCATGGAGCAGGGCATGGGCGGATTGGCATGCCCACTCATGGGCGCATTGACTGTTTGGTCGGCCCACTCAGGCCACCCAAAGCAGTCATGAGCATTTCCCTGTTCGTAATACAGGCTGCATTACAGCCTGCATGAAGAACATGCCCACCCCTCCAGCCCCTGGCTGAATGCCGTGTCCCGTTGCCAATTACCAGTTCCATTGTGATTGGCTCAGGGGAGGGAGCCTGGCTGCCTACTTCCTGTTCCTGAAAGCAGGCGCAGTAGAGCAGGAGCAACAAAGACACGAGACCCGGCTTTGAGGTAAGACTTCCCTCATTACAATATTTACAACACCCGCTCACACACAGACCCCCAAGCCCAATCCAGTGTTCTTTACGGCGTTTACCACCTCCCAGTTGTCCAGCCCCCCACCCATCACTTCTCAATGGCGGCCGCTGTGCGCCCATGCGCAGCGGGCATACCACTCATGTGCCAAAGGTACATACGTAGTTACAAAGCATGCCATTACATAGCATTCAATGCCAATGCATACTAATACTAGGCATATTGCAACAGTAGGGAAGGAGTTGCATGGCGGAGACATAAAAATTACTATTCCTACTTCAGTGAGTGCAACCCGAAAACTAACCTTTGCACCCCAAACCAAACCGTGAATCCTAAACGTCCTTTTTGAGCCCTCAAAACACACCTTAAAAATCATATTTGCCCCAAATGCACACCCGCATTTTCATGACTGACCCCAAAACACACCCCAATTTTCAAATATTACCCCAAAATACATCCCAACTTTCAAATCCGACATCCGAAACCCAAACCCACCCGAGAAACTTAAAATTACGCCACTACTGACCTCACAATGCGTTGTAATCGAATGCGATGTAAAGTCACCTGCGTTGTCGGAGTTGGGTTGTTAACGATGTAATGCCTGCATTGTAATGGACATCTCCAGTGCCATAGGCAAGCCCGTCTGCGTCCATCTGCCCTGGACCATTCTCAGCACCAAGGACCCTTCATCTTGGACACTCCACTGCTACGACGCCAGTGCCCTCCTCGCCATCAACCCTGGATGCCACCTCGCCTGCCAGGACCAACCTCTGCTCGGGACCGGACATCGCCATTACCATCACTGACGGCTGCAGTATCACCCTCAAGGACCACCCCAACCGTCCAGGAGGAGGCATTGCCATCACCTACAGAAGCACACTCCGACTGACCACGCACTCTAATGACCGAACGGCAACCATGGACCACCTCAACTCCCAGATCCGGACCAACCCCAAGCACATCCTCTGTGGCACCCTCACGTGCAGGCCCCCCGGGCCATGGCCCCCCATTCTCCAATACCATTGTATACCTCATTGCACCCCAGGCTCTCCCATCCACCGACGACATCCTACTCAGTGAACTCAAGTTCCACCTGGACAACCCCAGTGACCAGAACACCACTCCCTCCTGGGGAAGATCCCCAACATCAGACACAAGCAGCAAGTCACCGCAACATGCCACATAGCAGGACACACGGCCGAGCATGTCACCTCCGCCAGCGAGAACTTCAATTACAGCCACAACACCGAACTCTCCTGGACCGACCATCATTGTATACATCACGTCTTCACCTTGCCCACCGGACGCCATCATCGCCCCCCCCTCGCAGCTGGGTCTAGGCCACCGAAGAACGTTTTGTCAACTCCCTCCGCACCACCACTCCGCCAATGCTGGCAAACGATGACACTGCAGTGCGCAACCGCCACTGATGGATCTCCAACTGCGCCGACACCCGGGCACTCCTCAAGAACGGCACTGCGTCAGTACCTTCCGCCTGCCTAATGGCAGGCGTAAGGGTGACGCAGTGTCACAGGGATAGGCTGGCCCCATGCATTGCCGGAGTTGCGTCATGGTTGTGACATGACTGCAGCAATGCGTGACTTTAGCGCAGACAGATACGTCAGGATTCCATACGTATCTATAATTACTTGTGCCATGGAGCGCTGTCCAGTGAATACAGCGCATCCATGGTGTTGTAAGAAGGGCATAGTGAGAAGTGTTGCAACGCTGTCTTGCTGCAACACTTTTCATGACTGAGGCAGAGGAATGCGCATTCCTTATTGATGGTGCGCATTCCTGCCCTGTAGTTTTGTCACAGGGCAGCGCAGCAACATTGCTTGCAGCACTGTCCAGCACCTTAACCTGCTGGGATGAGGCCCCATGTGTTATCTCCATTTTTAAGACCAGTTATTTTCTGGTATTAAGTCCCAGCCTCTAACGGCCTTTAGTGGCTGTTTTTTTAACGTATCGCGGGTCCGGCAGATTGTAAATATCGCGAAGTGCGGTTAGTGTGCGTTTTTGCATGGGAACGCCTACCTTGCATGTCATTAGCGATAGTTATCGCTAACATGGGTGGCGATGCGGAAAGTGGCAGGTTTAGCCAGAAAGCTAACAGCTGTTAGTGACAGCTTGTTAATAGGGCGATACAAATATCACCACATTAGCGGCAGAAAAGTGCCGCTAGCGCTGCGCTAAATCATTGTACATATGCCCCACTATTTCCATAACAACACTACTGGATATACCGCCATTTTAGAGCTGTGTCTCGTTCGGAGCTCCATATCATGTAACGAATCAATAATTAAAGAAAACCTCTGTAATTACTCGAATACTGCCCCTACCATCGAAGATCATTTTCATCTGAAAGTGTCAGTGCCTTTTTCACCAAAGAGCAGAAAAGGCACAGTATACTTTACACATATTCTGGCAGGGATTTAGAAGCTGAGCATACCTTTTTTCAAAACATTTTTTTTACTATTCACAAATATATATATATGTGGGCACTTGCCCTTGATTGACGGACTATATTAGGTGTCCGGACCCTAACAGGTGGTGTTTTTTCTGGTTTTTCTGATTTTGAAAAAAGAATAGTTTATCCATATATGTCTAGTTTAGATTAATTAGAATCTGAATCGACAACCGAATAAGGGTATTATTTAGCACCTAACACACCTCACTTGAACCCATATGTAGACTTATCAAGAAATTGAATTATAAGGCTTATGGCCGAATGGGGAGTCCGCATTCCCATATGAGTGCTTCTTATTAGAGTCTATATATGGGACTGTGTACGTTTTCCGGCAGTTGTATATAATCTATGTACCATCTCACATTTGCAGTTATATAACACACATGGTAACATATTAGATGCTCAATGGGCATTGCATTTATTGAATCACGTTTTTCGTATGAATTTCAATATGACGAATTTGAATGAAATTTAATATTATTTTCTTTTTCTTTTATGCTGAATCTATTCATGTAATGTCAAGTTGATTCTGTAGTCACACAACAATGAATCGGCGAACTGTGGTTGCAAAAATTATTTTGATTTTCCATAGTATTTTGTTTATGTCCATTATGTTGTAG
The DNA here is from genome assembly GCF_964204655.1 of Triturus cristatus. Taxonomy (NCBI): domain Eukaryota; kingdom Metazoa; phylum Chordata; class Amphibia; order Caudata; family Salamandridae; genus Triturus; species Triturus cristatus. The sequence goes on along the minus strand of NC_140591.1, from coordinate 1,236,136,421 downwards.
CTTATTTCTGTGGTGAGTGGAGCACATTTTTTAAACTTGGCAAAAGCTTTCTGGCTGAAACGCAATGATTTGCACAATAAATGTTGTGCTCTTCACTTGGTGCGCCGCTTTTGTCATTCTGGAATGCTGGAGTGGTTCATTGGTATTTATATTTGATGGTTGCTGCTACCATCGCAGGCACCGGCACCCCGAGGTGGATTACGGCATCCCAGCCGCTAACTGTTTACTGAAACATATATATATATATATATATATATATATATATATATCAGCACACGCTGCTTTTCACCATTCAATAAAAAGTTCATTAGCAAAGCAGACACGGACCCAAAAGGATGTGCTTTAAAATTGTATTTCAGTGTCGGCCATTACGCGTTTCCTTCCGAAGCGGACCTTGATCACATGACAGCGCTGATAGTGCTAACATACCATTTATCGTGCTACAGGTTATCACGTGATGGGAAAATGGCTATGGAACAAGAAAACATACTATTTTACTCATAGAAGAAATACTTTCCCAGTCACTTTGAAATAAATGCTATAACAGTAAATTTACAGCATTAACTCACTTTGTTCAACAACACCTCCTGAAGAAACCCATTTAGATAACAAAAATGGATGGTTTTGATTAAAAACAGCATATACAAGAGTTTTGGTTGTTAAACATATAATAAATATATAAATATATAATTGTAATACCAAAAACAACTGATATAAAATGCTCTTCACGTTAAATTGACATGTAGACAATATTGGGTTCAATCCCCTATTCCCTCATGTTTAAAGTAATGAACAAATTCACTTAGAATAGATAAAGTTAGTAAAAACATCTGTTCCATACATAAAGTGCCAAGTGCTACCAAAAAAGTGATAAAATCATCCCATCTTCTTATTAATATAAAATGAATAAAAACTAGTGTAAAATACTAAAGTGCATATAGTGAACCTAAAAAAAACCGGAATGTTCACCGATTGAGGTGATGTGGCAGCATCTATGTAGTTTGTATTGTTTCTTCCCTTATATTACTTTTAAAGTTGTTAAATTCAGTTCATTTAGTAAAAAGGGAAAGACCGAATAAACAAGAGGACCTAGTCTCATCAATCATGTAAATATATTTCACAGACATGTAAAATAAGGTTTGTATCATATGAAATTGATGCGCGGGATCACAAGGGGGGCAGGACATTGTTATAAGCAAGTATAAAGATCTTTCGTGTTGTTTAACCCTCCAGGTGATTTACTATCCAAGTTTAGAATGTAACGGGTCTCCAGTTTTCTAAGTTGATATTCCCTGTTGCCCCCGCTTTTAGTTTTGGGTATGGCATCTATGACAAAATATGAATCCTTTAAGTTATTATTGTGAATTTCTCGAAAGTGCCTAGCAACAGGGTAAGTGGGATCACCATTGTTTATAGCTCGGATATGTTGCAGAATCCTTTTATTGACAGGTAATTTGGTGCTGCCTACATATCTGAGTTGACATGTTCATTCTAATATATATATATATATGACCGCGAGGCAGCCCCGCTGCGGATGAGCAGCTCTTTCACGCCGTAGACGGTGAGCGTCAAAGGAATGGCATGACCATTTGGGCAGGGTCAATATGAGCGGGCCCCTGACTTACCTTCTCAGCGGCCCACTAGAGGACTTTTGAGGGGCATCACAGCAATTCACTACGAATTTTGAAACTCTGCCAAGACTTCCAAGACCAGCATGCAGTGGTGATGCACACCCACCAGGGTGGGACTTAAATCGAACGCCGCGAGCACGGCGTCAGAATCATGCTGCAGTTCCCCTCTGAAGAGCACCACTGACAAAGGGCTCAAGAAGCCCGAAACGCGTCTGGACATTGTACTCATGCTGAGAGGATGATGAATTTGTCCCGCTGTCCTGTCCAATTAAAGGTGTAAACATGACCGTGTGTGGCACCTCAAGTGCTGAGCAATCTCATTTGGATATATATATATTGAGCAATGAGATGGCTGGAGTCCCCCACAGATCCGGGAGGCAGCCGGCAGGTTTCGAATCAGCACAATGTAAGGGTGGTTGGTGGTCGGCTAACATCGTGGGTATGCTGTCAATTTAAGTCTCATATAGTGGGATCCTTTCAATTTCCAAACTCATCGTTCAATTCTCTTCAATCTCCTAAATCATCAGGTTATTGTGCATCTGCCTGTATCCTCTTATGAGTTTCCTTTGCAGTAGTCCATGACTAACATCTTTACTTCATTAGGACCCGTGCTTTACAGACAGTGTGAAGCCACCCAGCTTCTTGACCGCACCAGTCCCAGTGATACCAACCTATATTGAAAAACACGTTTCTTCTTTGAAGTTGGGTGTACTTTAATGTAGCCTGGAGAATCATGGATGAATTTCAAATGATGTGTAACAAGTGTTTGGATGAAGAGTGTTTGTTTGGCTTTGAGATCTTTCATTCAAGACTGAAAAGAAAATTAGACCCCAAGATTCTTCATCTTGGCGTACCACAGAGAGGCATGAGTTGGGCAAGGATGCAAGGGAGTGTACCAAAATCAATGGAAGGATTCGGGAGATCTACTGTTTAGGTACTGAGAATATTTTCCAAAATGCTGAGAATGTCTAGTACTTACATAGGGGCATATTAGCAAGAACATGCAACATTTATCGCAAAACGCGTTTAGCGCATTTCTTTTTATCGCTGCCTATCGCTGGATATTTTAGCGAAGAAAACATGCTATTAGCAACGTTTATCTCCACTGTGCTAAAATATGCAGCGATAGCGGCAAAATGCCTGAATATTGCTGGAAATCCAGCGATATTCACGCATTAACGCCATGGTGGACTTAGCCTGAAGATCCACCTCCCATTGAGGAATACAGGTAAATCAGGTTTCCAGCAGGAGTTAAATACCAGCGATATTTGCGTTTAGCGCGATTTTTTTATCGCTTCGCCTGCGTTGGTAATAGGTGATAGCTGTGTTAGCGACTGCTTTCAGTCGCTAACAGTTTGCGTACGCCCACTTTGCATGTCATTAGCGAGAAATATCGCTGACGTACAAAGTGGGCCCCAAACCGGTCGCTATTGCCTGAAAGCTGTTGCTAACTGCTGTTAGCGACAGCTAACTGATAGGGCGATAGCTTTAGCAGTAAAAAGTGCCGCTAAAGCGGCGATGTAGCCCTTGCTAATATGCCCCATAGTGTTGTTAACATTGCTACTAAGATATTCTGTTTTTTTTTCCTTTCAAATACTTTATTTGTAAAATAGTCCTACCAACAGGCTGGTACTTGTGCACTTTTTTCATGCTACTACACCTCCAAAGCACACTGTGGTAGTGAGTGCAGAGTGTCTCGATGCTGTGCTCCAAGCAGGGGTATTGGGTACTGTGGACACAGACTGACCACAAGTATGAACCCGAGTCACACCCAGGGTCATGCACCATGTTTATGCCACAAAATTGAAATAAATAAGTGACAAACTATACATTTATATGTTTATTTTTAAAGTGTAAAGGTCATATTCCATGTTATTAGCACAGTGAAGCCTAACTAATTTTATAGATCAGCAGTTACTGCCTCCCAGATATCATGTTATCATCAATTTACACAGGAAAACAATTTGGCCACCCTGAGTAAGTCTGTTTCGTGAGATATTATTTCACTGCATGTATTTAGTTCCTTATACTTTGGTTCTAATTAAATGCTATTCTTGCTCTTTGCTGAGGACGTACAGTGCCATTATAACCCACTTGAGGCCTCTTGAGCGTCAACAAAACCTTTCCTGCCTCTTGGCCAACATGTGAGGTATTTGCATTTAGTGTTTCAAGGGCCAAACAACCCACGTGTGGCTAGGGCTCAGAGTTTAAAGGGAAATGTAAATGTCAAGATAGAACTTTTCAGCTGCTGAGTAATAGTTCAGCAAAGTCTGGGGTGATTTTGGGGCACCAAAAAACTGCACCATTTGGTAAAAATCAAGAGAATTTATTTTGCATGGGGATTTTGTGTTCAACACCACCCTCCCTAGCAGTTGGGCATGACCGGTAAAGGAGCACCCACTCCTTTTTGTAACACAAATATCTCAAAATCTACTGAACGGATGCACACCATACAAAATTTGCCCTACCTTGACTAAAGCTTTACTTTACTGGTGACATAAAATGTCACATCAACAGTATCCTCATTAGGTTTCTAGCTTTATATTAACAATCATTCACTCCTAAGTAAAAAACAAAACTTATTTTAACAAAGTTAATCAGTGAATTTTATTCCTTTTTATGATATATTTAGGCATATTGCCAAAGGAATAATTTGCAGAACTTGAAGTGTGCAGCTGTTACTCACTAGAGGGTGTTATTTTGAGCCATGTCCTCCTCCCAATATCATGCCACAGAAGCTGTAACACATAGAATACATTTGTGTGAAAAAGGCAATGAGTGCAGGGCCTTTCTTTCACTCACACTTGGCACATGGCCTTGAATATATGACCTACAGACTTTGGCCAACCCCTGTGGGCTTTGGTCACAGAGTGAAGACAACGACCAAATGCAGAACCCAACCACCTTGCCTCCCAAACTTACTGGGGTCTATTCACATACTGCAGTCTGTAGTCCATTTACTAGTAGTAAATTAGTGCTACTCACATAGTACAAAATGATATTCACAAACTTACATGTAGAGACCTCTGTTTCCACATTTCCCATCTTTTTTATGCGGAGAGTAATGCACATATAAGCACTACACATGGCCAGCCACTGGAATTGCAACACCTTTCAATAGAAAATAAAGGAGTCAGTGACCCCATAGGAAATAATGTTAAAATAAATTAATTTTGCTCTTCTTTTATTATATGCTCTGGTGGTGGAGGCCTCTATTTTACTAGTAGTAACTTTATAATTGTAAACTTGACTCCTTCTGGTTTAAAGGGGTGAGATCATGTAAATCTATACTTTAGAGTAACATTTGCACTCAGAAATCGTGAATAGCCAAAAGTAGTAAAGTTACTACAAGATGTAAGTGTACATTTACACATGAGTAAATCCACACCTGTACATTATCTTTGTGACTAGGTCCCTCCTAGTTTGGCCAAAAGGCTATCTAGAGCAAGTTCTGGTGCTGAGCCGCTGGGCTCCAAACTCCACTATCCCCACCCATATTCCTACTCAGCAAACTCTGGGCACTGGCCTTTTGTGTACACAATTTGACCTACCTCAATAATATTCACAAAGTAGGTTGCAAATTGTGACACCATGTCTGCGACTGCTTTTAAATAAAGCAATTTTTGTTTTTTATAAACGCATCTCCTTTTCCGAAAACTAACATGGGATGCGTTAAAGAATTAAAAATTTCACAACCATTTTTAAGGAGTAGGCAGTGGTGCAAGGGACTAAAAATGTTGGGCCCGATTCACAGAACTAACTTAAGACAAAATCCTAAACTTACTACCATTTTGGTATTCACAGAAGGCACTTAGTCATTTTGGTATTCACAGAAGTTAGGAGTCCTAACTTTAGGACCCCTAAATGCATTCTCTGAATACCGAAAGTCTTAAAATTAGGATTTTTCTTAGTTTAGTAGTAGTACAGTTAGGACTCCTAACTTTAGGACTCCTAAATGCCTTCTGTGAATACCGAAAGTCTTAAAATTAGGATTTCTCTCAGTTTAGGAGTCCTAAAGTTAGTAGTCCTAAGTTTACTACTACTAAACTGAGAAAAATCCTAATTTTAAGACTTTCGGTATTCACAGAAGGCATTTAGGAGCCCTAAAGTTAGGAGTCCTAAGTTTACTACTACTAAACTGAGAAAAATCCTAATTTTAAGACTTTCGGTATTCACAGAAGGCATTTAGGAGTCCTAAAGTTAGGACTCCTAACTTCTGTGAATACCGAAATGAGTAAGTGCCTTCTGTGAATACCAAAATGAGTAAGTGCCTTCTGTGAATACCAAAATGGTAGTAAGTTTAGTATTTTGTCTTAAGTTAGTTCTGTGAATCGGGCCCGGAATGTCCACATTTACAGAGGGGAAGGGTTCCTTCTGGGACTCCTTTCCATTTGCGAATGGTTACCACCGCCTTTAGTTTGGTGGTGAAATGTTCATGTTTTGCGGCCTGATTTCAGTCACTAAACATTTATACGTTACTTAAGGAATCAGTATTTGAAAGGTACGCCGTTTGCAAGTCCCATCCAAATACTGATTCTGTGTTTACTGTAACGTGTAACTGAATTGCAATTCGGGGTTCAGACATGCACCACAACCCCTCATTGTATCCTCTCAAACAATGGTCTTCCACCCCAAGGACCCATTTGTTCGCTGAATGTATAAGGTTTTTAAAAAAATCATCTTCATAGTATACTGATCACTGAGTTTTACAAACATTAACTGTCAACATAGAATGATTGCTGCTTCTTCCAAAATAAAGGCAGTTATTGCAAATACTTCCTCTAAGAGGCAGCACTTTCATGATGCATGCCACATGTGGAATACATCTGGGATGGGGAGACATTCCTGGAAGGTTTTCTGGGAAGTTAGTTACTTCCCAGAAAGGGGTTCAGCTGCTCTGAAGTACTTCTCACAAGTATTTCACCATCCCAGAAGTGTTCATGGACATATCCGAATTCTCAAGCACTGTAATACAGATGCAAAGTACCAACATTGTACTGCCATCTTGAAATAGAATGTTAACCATAATGCATGCAGGCATTCGCAGGCCCACATGGTCCGTTTAGGAATCTATGAATATATATTGTTTCACTTTGGGGACAGGTTGTGCCTCCTCCTGGGTTCTGCATTTGCTCCCTGTTCTGCTTTGGGCGCCCACACCACAACCCCGTTTCTCTTCCATTGAGGTTTTATCCAGACTAATACCTATCTTCCTTTTTAATTGTTTCTGGCATGTGCACTTCTCTGCTCTGTGATTGGTATTTAGAATGGTGGATGTCCTTGAGACCAGTTGTTGAGTGATTGTGAGTATTTGCAGGCAGCCCTCCAGCCCAGTGAGGTTCCTCGTCACTCTCTTCACCCCTGTGGTTGCAAACCCAGTGTCTGAGAAGATCAGTTTCAGGGTCTCTGTATAGACTTCCTCAAATGATGTAATACTGTCCCTTTGGCAGAAGTCCTTCAGCCTGAAGCACCCCCCTTTCTTCCTTAGCTCAACCAGCAGACTTTAAACAATGAAAAGGGGATTTTAATATATCTAAATACCTTGTTGACCTTTGAAGTGAATGCTTACTCGATGTTTTGGTTACATTGAGCGTTTCTGTTATATGCAATCGACAGGTGGTTGATTAATTTGGAATCAAGATAGCATATACTGTCTAAAGTGTATACGGCAAGGCCTTTATTTTGAAGATATTCAAAACATAAAGGGGTTCCTCCTTCTCTTTCCCAACACCTTTTTAATCTGGTTAACGAGCACTTTCTTAAATTTCTGTTGAATATATTTATTTCCGAAAAGAAATATACAATTAGGTTGCTTGCAATCTAAAATAGATCTAGTCTTCTTTACTTGTCATAGTTCTTTTAGTCTATTTAAACAAATGCCATGGCATTGGTACCCCAATTTAAATTCACAACTGAGCCTAATTCCCTGAATACAGTGGTGTTCCACATATGCTTTGTGATAAAAAAAACTGCACCAAAAATGTAAAGGATACATTACATGTGTATTCTGTTGTTCTGATAAAATATTGTATTTTATAAAAGAAATCATTGACCATTATTTTGTTGCATTTCTCACGAATAATTGGGGCATTTTTAATTGTAGAGTGGGGAAATCCTAACTGATTAGCATGTGCTACATATGAAAGCAAAACAGTGTGTTTATTTTAGTTCGTTTATGTTGATTGTAAACATTAGCAACCATAAACATAGAGCAAGAAGTTTAAACGTGTAATTGAACTGAACACACACCGGAAGTCGCTTTTGTCCGTGGTTGTTTCATATGTTTGAGGACTCTTCAAAAATGGGACCATTACAGAGCAGCTGGTGATTGAAAGTTTACCAGATGAGCACCGTCACCCCCGTTCTCAATTAGGTTTGACACTGGAGGCATACTTTCACACCACAATCACCCACATCATGAGCCATTCCTCCAGTTTGAATATACAAGAAACATCTTCAGGGCACTGCCATTTGGGCCGTAATCAACTCCCCAATTGTTGGCCCTTCTTTGAACCCTTGTACACCTAATTATAATTAGATGATTCGATAGTCATGTCCTCTCTCTGCAGAAAACAAGGGAGGGTCTGGACGTGGTATGCCAGTGTCTACAAGGACATGAATGCCTCAACTACTTCAAGTAATGTCAGCTGATGCTATCACCAAATTGAGCTAAAATCAGGTCAGTTCAGGTTCACTTTTTCTACAGCCAGGAGGACCCGGAATGTGGAACCATCTGTCATATTTGAGAGTACATTTTCAAGCATCAGCATGTGTGGTTCAGAATTCAAAGATCTGACCCGCCCCAGTTCCATAAGCCAGACATCATACATTCCCATCTCTATGTGCATCGGTCACTTATTCCCGGACACAAGACCTTCTGGAAGTCCTGTTGAAGTCCTGGGAAGTAAGCCATTTCTCAGAACACACACCCAGGATCTAGACAATAGCCAAGCAGAGATAGTGAGCAGAGGTTTACAGTTGTGCCATGAATGGTAACTCTGGCCAATGTTTTTTAGGCCAATTGTGTGTGGTTTTTGACACCATCAGTTTATTACCTCCAAACCCAAATAAATCCACAACTGCTGAGTTTTTGCCTACAGTTACCAGAACCATGAGCTTTCGGGCGGGTGCTTTGACCCTGCCATGTTCCTGGAACCTCCTGTATAACTTGCTGCCTGCTCTAGTAATTTTCATATTGCTGTCCACAATTCATGAGGTACACATGATGTGTGATTTTTCTTGTGATTTCCATGTGGCGCCCCTGGTTAAGGTTCCCTCTTTTGAGGGTGGTGGTGATTAAACCACTATAGAAGAATGCTCTCTTATGGCCTCCACTGCATCTGCCTATCCCAGTGGTCAAAGGCCAAGGAAGTTGTCCTTGTTGCTCTGGAAATTGATAGGGTATCTCATCCACAGAAGGGTTTGGACAGATAAATAGGGCAGTTTACAACAGGCAGTGCTGTGGGACATATTATTCTCCTCTCACATGTGATTTCCATTCAGTGCTATAGTTTCTGTTGGATAGGTTCTTGATGAATCTTGCCATCTCCACCGAAGAATTCATTGGATATTGGTTACAGCATTTAGAATATACTAGGGGTTGTCTGGTTGATGGCATTTTTCACAGGTACTCATTGAACTGCAGAAGCATTCCTATCAGCCTCCAGATGCACTATATCCAACATACCTAACAATTGCAGATCCCTTCCTAGTAACTGAACCACATTGGCCTATTCCGCCACATTCAGAGTTCTTTCCAAAAAGCATCTCTGTGTTTTCTAAAGTAAAGAAGGTCATTCTCACTTTAGTTTTCCACCAATCCATCAGAGGAAGAGTAGGCATAGCACAAGCTGAATATGCAAAGGGTCTTCTGATCTACGTTGTCAGGTCCTGTTCCTCGAGAAACATGATAACCTGTTTCTCCCACTTGAGAGCATTAAACACAGCCGGAAATTGTCAAACCTTTTAGCCATTGGATATGCTCCACCACAGTCATGGCGTACTGTTTGCCTGACTTACCATTATCCTTTGGAATCCAAGGGAGGTCCACCTCTGTCCCCAAAGGATTACAGCATCTTGGGGAGAGGTATGAGGCCTTCTGTTGGCAGACAGGTGCGCTGCTTTGGTCTCAGATCATACCTTTTTAGGTCTCGGCTCGAAGGCTGCGCTTGCGCAGTCTCGGTCCGAGATTTAATGACTTGGAGAAGAGGGGCTTGAACCCGCCCCTCTTCTCCCCTGTTCTCCATTGGCTGGCCTCTTGAATGCTGGCCAGCCATTGGAGAAGAGGTCCGTCACTCCGAACAGGCCCCGTCCTTTTCGGATTTTTTTCAAGAAGTCTAATTATTTCCTCCAGCCAATGGCAAGAGGAGAGAAAAGGAAAACACGCCCCCGAATTTGAAACCGCCACTGCGTTTCTCCGAGGCATTTCTGCTTCGCCTCGGAGAAAGGCGGTGGTGTGCTTGTTTATGCCTGACTCTACTCTGTCCTGCCAAACCAATTTACGTTTTCCCCCTAAACCAGCTCCATCTCTCGCTACACCTCGCATTCTGCCCTTTTTTTCCTCTCACCTTCTTCCCCCCACTCAGTATCTTTCACTCTTTTTTTTCTTACGCTGCTCCCCTGATTCACAAAAACACCGCCCAGCGCTGAGGTCTGCGCGATGAGTGAAGGGGTGGGCGCACTCCCAACAGCTGCGTATAATTCATGACGATTAAAGGAAATGTTTGCAAAGTGCAGAGCAAGTCCCAACAGGCCTCAGGGAGGTGCCTTGGAGACCCCCTCCCAAGAACCGGAAACATGACGAGCACAGGATGTGAGCGTGACTGGCCGATGGGTTACCTAAAATAACAGTGGGGATTGCAGTTATACAGGTAATCAGAAATGCAGTTTTATCACTTTTGAACGGTTGGTAGAAGAATGTATATATAGTGCTTCTACTTGCAGGAGTTACTATCATTCAACGGATAGTATTTAATGTATCGACATCTGAAGAATGGAAGGGTGAGCTGACCTTATCAACAGAGCTGCTCGGGGGCTGGGGAGGGGGGGGGGAGGGGGAGATGTAGCAGCGAGCTTTTAACTCACTGAGAAATGTTACTGAGTCGCTGTTCTGTTCGGAACCTTTGAAATATTATTTTTTTCCACGCAAACACCAAGCACAGAAGGCTGAAGAAGTTCTGCCTGGTTTTCACTAAATTCCTTTTACGCCGTGTGATCTGAAAGGTAACCCTACACCTCGGCCACGGGTCAGGCAGGGAGCACAGCTGGAGATCCATGATCGGTGGGGGGGTGGGGAGAGGGGGGGCTAACGCTTCCAACAATGGTGGGCGGAGCCAAATGAAGAACCGGAGTTAAATATACATGCTGGGACGCCCTTCAGTGTCTCCTCATGCTGCAGGGTGGTCAACGATTTATTTGTAAGTACACCGGGCCAATAACATTGGTCTCAATTTATTATTGTTTCCAGGGTTATTAAAGGGTTCTCCCGCAACTATATTTGGCACAATAAATGATAAATGCTTCATTTTAATACACACTGGGCCAGTAGACTGGATGTGGAATGCTGGTTTTGGTTTTCCGGAACAATCATTGACATATCGTGCCATTAGTCTCATCCCATCATGACTTAACAATAATGTTGGCAAGATCCAAGGGCGTTGTTACCACAGGAACCTTTGGGGAATACGTGGTAAAAGTTAAATTTTAAGCACATTTATTCAGTTAGAGTTCTGTACTGGGGTGAATGTTTGACATTGTGCGACATTCTGTCCGTCAGTTGTTCTTTTTGCATCCGTCACCGCAAGTCACTCTCTCTCTGCTAATGCAATAGGTATCACATATGCAAAAAAAAGCTAATGCCAATAGAAATGACAATGCCATTTATAAAAAAAAAATGAGCAATACCAATAGCTCTACCTATTATATTGCCGAGACCATTGCATTGTAAATGCTTGTTTGCAAATGCTACTGGATTCTGGGGTTGGACAAGGAAGGACCGAATCCTGGTGTTTGAGTTGTTCAGTTTTTGTTCACCAGATCATATCCTGGTTTCTCACACTAACTATCACACTTTTTAAAGTTTTATTGTTTTTTATATATTTTTTGAAAGAACCAAATACAGGCAATTTTTATACTTTGGTCTACTTGAGTGTTAATGTCTGGATTCAGAATGTGGGACGTTGAGGGAATGCCCTAATTGCTTACTGGTTCTCAGGGACAGACTGAGTGGCCTGGAACTTGCCTCAGGCTGGATATCCCCTGAGTAGCTTTGGCAGAATGTTCCTAAAGATGCCCGGACAGAAATCCCTTCTAGGGCCCTACATGCTGTGAACACGAGGCTTAGCAAAGTGCTTGGAGGGGCCAGCGTTTGTTTACAAGGGAACTGGTGGGTGGCACCACATCACAAAAAGCTTTACTAAAAAAGAAAATTCACTCAAAGGTGCTGATGAGGAGTAATGTGAATACTTATAGAGAAGCAGTCCTGAACCCGCAGGTGATCCCCCTATGTCTTTGATGCAGCTCAGTCCATTTGGCATTCAAACGACTGAGTTTTTGCTCAGTATGCCTGTACTGGTACTGCTCATAATTCTTCTGCACCCCAGTAGTTATGACACACACTCACCATCCGTTTGCAATCAGCCTTTGATGAAGGCTCGGATCATTCAAATGTACTCTGGGAATGCCAACCTACTTTATGGGACCCGTTCGCAGCATTTTCTACTGGAGTATCATGTCTCGTAAGAGAAGTGCAATTGGTTTAAGTGAATTTCTCGGAGGCAGTCTGTAAAGCATTTGTGAACACATACAGTAATCCAGTGACAACACTACAGATGGACACCACACAGGTTGTATTATAAAAATAAGTATTTTTATATAGACTTAACAGAAGAACAAACAACAAAAATCCACAGTACTATACTAAAAATAGACTCAAAATAGTAGAAAATAGCTCAGTTCTCTCAAGTTGCAAATGCAACACTTTACTCTCAAAGTACCTTGGATGCGTAACGCAATGCAAACAAAAGGGGTCGCAGAGAAGGTGATGCGTCGGTTCCTTACACTCACGGGAGTGGATTAGTCGGTTCCTTACTGCTGCGCAGGGGAGTTGATACTCGCTTCCTTACTGTGTGGGGAGGTGATGCGTCGGTTTTTTACTGCTCTTTGGTACGATGCGACAAGATGGCGCCTCAATGCGATACTCTTCCTCGGTGCAATGTGACAAAATGGCGTCTTGCTCACGATGTGACAACGATGATGCGATGCGTGCACGCCCAATGGCCGTGCAGCGACTCGATAGTCATTGGAGCCACGACAGGTCCTGCTACGCGCTTCTCCGGTGATGCGATGGCAACCTCTGCGGCGGCAGCACGCTTCTCTGGTGATGCGCTGCGCTTCTGCAATGCAATGGCGACAGCGGCGGCATGCTCCATTGGCGATGCAACAGCAACTGCGGCGGTGGTGACACGCTTCTCATCGTTAAGTTGCGCTCCCAGCGACACGCAGTCCCTCAGAAGGCCAAGCACAACAGCAGGCACTTCAATTCCCAGCAAGGGAATTCAGGGGTGAGCTGGTTGGTGAAGTCTTGTATCCCTGAGACTTCAGACAGGAGGCAAGCTCAAGTTCAAGCCCTTGGAGATTCTTCTTCAAGTTGATGAAAAGCACACTCAGTCCTCTTCTCCTTTCTTTGGCAAAGAAGCAACCACTGCAGGCCAACCACCAAACACACAGCACAGGGATAGTCTCCTCCTTCAGCTTTCTGGTTCTTCTCTCTCAGCAAAGGGTTGTCTTGATTCCCAGAAGTGATCTAAAGTTCTGGGGTCTGGGTCCCCCTTTTCATACACCAAAATCCTTTGTCTCTGAAGGCAGAGTGTCTGTACTTAGTCCAAACCAGTTCTGTTCAGTCCTGGAGCACTTTGTTTACAAGACTCCTTCTCTTCTTTGTCAGGGTGGGCCAGGGTCCTCAGACACACCACAGGAGGTGGGGCCAGCATTGTGGAAGGCAGGCAAAGCCCTATTCAGGCCCAGGTGTTACTCATCCCACCACTCTACATGCGGATGGGTCTATTCAGCCCTGTGCTGACTCACCCTGTCTCCTGGGATCCCCCCAGCCCCTGTCACTCACAAACCAGACATGGAATATACAACTTAGCAGAGGCAGGCTTGGATGGTTAGGCAAGAAAATACCTACTTTCTAAAAGTGGTATTTTCAAACACAGAATGTTAAAACCAACTTTACTAAAAGATGTATTTTATCATTCTGAGTTCAGGCATACTAAACTCGAATTTCTATCATGTTCTGAGGAAATTCAAATACGGCCCCATCATCCCTAGTAACACCTTTACGCTGTTGCCCTCACTAGGGCACTTTCAACCTTCGTAGCGTTTCTTTCACATTCTACACTGTTGCGCATATTACACGACCTTTCCTATTTCCCTGAGCTAAGTCCATTCTGAGACCCGGCTCGAAGCAACTAATCCCCGAGATAACCATCTGTTGACCCTTGGTGACCGTTCTCTGCCTCTCCAGTTGTTTTACGAATCACCATCTTCAAAACGCAAACACGTCCTGTCGTAAATTAATTTAACCAAGGAATGGCTATGCCGCCTGACCTATAGGGTCGGGTAGAGAACACGACCTTAGGGAAGGAATTTCTATTACCCATTATCCTGTATCTTGTACAAAGAATGTTTTCTTGTGGATGATTTGTATTTTTATTGCACATTGAGGGGGTTGTTGCTTTAGGGGATTCAAGCGCTACAAAAGACTGTGAGCCACGGATTGAAGTGGCAGTCTCCTGAGAACCTACCACTGAGGTACTTCTAGGACAACTGTACCTAGCTGCAGCTAATAAATTGAAGTTCCTATGCCAAACAGAGTGTTCCGTGTCTCTGTAATTTGGAAGGGGAACTCAGAAGATTTCAGGTGTATCCTGCGCCGCCAGGCTTAATGAGCCCGGTTCTTCAAATGGTGCCCTCTGTGAGGCCGCTTCAGAGGTCGTGGGTCCAGCCCGAGGATCGTGAGGAGCCCCGCAAGGAAATTCCGGAGGACGCGCACCACGTGATCGACCCCTGCATGTCGTAAGTGGACCGAAGGTTTTTTACTGCGTGGCTTCTCCCTTCCAACGGCTGCAAAGACCTGCTGCCCTGATTGCGGCCACGCTTTGGCTCCCTTGGTAATTGGTATCGCGAGACATCAGACGGACCTCTGTTGGCGTACGGAAACATCTGGTTAAGTTAAGTATAGTGGCCACTCCTTTGTCTTTGTTTTGTCTTTGTTCGACTTTTGCAAAAGCCGAAACCGAGGGGTGAGTGCAGTTTTTTGTACTTTAAAGTGACTAATTAACCCCTTGAAGTTTGTAAAGAAACTATTGTGGTAGCGATGCCTGGTTTCAGTAAGTTTGGAAGATGGTTTTGTTGTAATCGCGATAGGGCTTCCCGACTGGAGGACTCTTGTCCAATTCCTCCGGCCGGAACTCCCACTTATGAAGTATATTCTAAACATGGTATTGGCCCCATAGCTTTTAATGAGGCATGGGTTCGCTATACTAGGAAAGATGGTGTTTTATGATGGCCACAGAACGGCAGTTTTGAGCTCAATATTTTAGATAATTTGGAGAACACTTTGTTTAAGCGAAAAGCCCGGCCGGCTATGTTTGACTCTTTTCGCTTATGGCGTAAGGAGGCCAAACAGAAAGAAATAAAACAAGCTAAAAGAGATAGGAGGGATATGTCTATTTTACAAGCTGCGCAACAGTTTAAAAATAATGAAACCGATCATGCGATTGGGGTCTCAGATAGGCAACATCGTATGGCGGTAGATAAATGTTATCCAGTGTTGCCAACTTCCGCTACGGAGAAAAATGTGGACCCTGAGAAGGATTCTTTAATGTCCCATCTGTTGAGATTACCCCCACCCTATGCGCAGGGAGCTAATGTACCTTTTGGATTACCGCCTGCCCCCGGAGCGAATGCACCTTTATTATTAGCACCTGCCCCGCCTGTTCCGCCTGTTGTCCCACCTGTCGCTCCTCAGTCGGTTCCTGCACCCCCACCACAGCTTTCTCCGGTATTACCGAGCTCTCCCTTACCTTCGGCTCCCTTCGTAAATGTTACTCCCTCTTCTGCCCCGCCTAATATTAGGTCTCCTGTCCTAATGACGAATTCTCCCTCCGCTCGGAGGCGAATGATCGATACCGTTTCTGGCCTTTTGTCCCCTCTCTTTGGGACATTTCAAATTATCCCTGTTCCTCCTCGTAGACAAACTCGTAGTCAGCTCCCAGGTCCGGAGGAACGGGAAGTGCTAGATCTTCAAGCCCGAAGGTGGATCACGAATGGCCCCCAGTATAGTGTGCAAGATATTATGGTCACCCTTCAGCAGTGGGAGGCGCCAACGCAGAGATATGTTTTCGATACTATGTGTAACATTTTAAGTCAAGAGTGGGAGGATATGGGATTGGGACGAGCCCCTCAGGGCCTGCTCGATGTACAGGCCGAGTTTGATAAAGGGCTGATTGTGGGCGCAGAGGTTGAGGACGCGGTAGGAACGCTTGTCACTTTTAGAATGATGCTTGCCTGCCAGTCCTTGCCAAAACGCGATTGGTCCGTCAGGCGAAAATTAAAACACTATCCCATTAGAGAGGTTCCCCCAGTGTGGAGAGAGGAGGTTGCAGCTCAGGGTGGTAATGCTCTTATACCTGCTCACTTTCAACGTGTGTGGGTACACATTCCGTGGAAACGATCTGAGGTATTGGCCCTTAAGCAGTCGTTACCGGACCCCCGTAAAAATCCGGCTGGGTACTACAAAGAGTTGTCCCAAACTGTCGATGCATGTATTATGAATTTGGCCGATATAGACATTCTAATGGGTAATGTGGTCCCACAACCGTTATGGGCTAGGATTCGGAAGGAGGACCATGTGGGGGAACTGGGGGGTGATTGGGATGCCATACTCGCCGCGGACAGACTCCAAGTGGGTGGTGCCAAACCTGAGGCTCTAATTACAGAACTCCCAGCTAGGATCATTGCCTTACTGAAAACTATGATGCCACCTCTGCAAGTTAATTGGGATAAGTTAGCAGCTTGTAAGCAGAAAGCGGATGAAAACGTCTCTGATTTCTTCACTCGTTTCGAGGAGACGTTCATCGATCATAGTGGTCAGGATATGAGCACGGAAGGTGGCCAACGGTTGTTTGTAGACACATTTGTGTCAAATTTGGTTCCGGAAACATCTAATAAATTGAAGAATTCTGAAAGTGCGTGGGCGGTCTTCTCTTCGGCCCAGATATTGGCTACTGCCCAGTACTATGAAAATAGGGATAAAGAGGAAAGAGAGAAACTTGATAAAAAGACCAAAGAGTTGAAAACAAAAGTTCTTTTGCAACAAGCTTATCCTCCTCGCCCTGCCCAACGTGAATATCAGCCGTCTCCACAATTCCAGAGACAGTTGCAGAGGTCTGGGCCTTTCGTTCCCCGACCCCCACTGGGCCAAAATCAATGCGCTTACTGTAAAGAAGAAGGCCATTTAAAGTATAATTGCCCGGTTTTGTTACAGCGCACGAGCGGTATTCCCGCGTCACGAGGCCAGGCTGGTTATCATTCAGCACCAAGAGGTAGAGGACGAGGTACGCCGCCTAACAACCAACGTTCCATGCCCCCTGGAAACTCCACAAATTATTTTGATCAGCAAAATGTTCAGTCTACCAACTATTACAACAGTGATTACTATACTGAGGATGAGAGTCAGAATTCCCAACATAGCTAGGACAGCCATGGACAAAGTAAGGGAGTAGAATCAGTTCCAGTGTACCAGAGCGGGCCTTATGTTGATGTGGAAGCACTAGGTGTTACAGAGCCATTCCTATTAGACACTAGTGCAACAAAGAGCTCTATGATTCACTCTAAACTCCCTGGGGCACCTTTGTATGACTGAACAAATGTTTCTGTAGGGTTTTCTGGCGCCCCAGTTCAAAACCCAGTTTCATGCCCTTTGCCCATTTCAATAGGTCTTTACAAATTGGAAGCCCCGCTCCTTTTAACAACTGGTTGTGGTGAAAATTTGTTGGGCTTGGATTTATTGAAGAGATTGTATGTGACATTACACTGTTCCCCTTCTGGTGTACGTCTTACCTTAGGTAAGAAATTGACCTCACCGATGTACTTGTCTAAAGATCAGCTTCCCCCTGAATTACAATCTCTTCCAGCCACCCTCTGGGCCACCGGCCCCAATGATGTGGGCCTCCTGCGGATTCCTCCCTCATTGTAACACTCAAGCCTAATACTAAATTTCCTCGCATTACACAATATAAAATTTCCAGTGACGGCGAAAAAGCCCTTTTGACTATAGTTCATGATTTGGTACAAAACTATGTGGTCGGAGAGACTAGGGGAAATGTATGCAATAGCCCTGTTCTGCCTGTTTTTAAACGAACCAACCCTTCTCAGCCACCTGTCTATCGTTTTGTGATTGATCTCAGAGAGGTCAATAAGATTGTGGTACCTCAATTCCCTGTTGTCCCAGATATTAATGCCCTGCTGACAATGATACCAGCCTCAGCTTCCTGGTTTTCCGTCATTGACCTAAAAAATGCTTTCTTCAGCATTCCCATTGCTGAGGAAAGTAGGGATATTTTTGGCTTCTCCTTAGCAGGCCGAAGCTTCCGGTTCAAGCGAGCTCCTCAAGGCTATTGCGAGAGCCCCTCCATTTATAGTCAAGCATTGAAATCACAGCTCGATACTTTGTGTTTACCACCAGGGGCCACTCTCATTCAATATGTGGATGACCTGTTGGTTGCAGCAGATTCTGAAGACACTTGTAAAAAGTAGGCCTGGGCGGCAAATTCCGTTCCGCTCGCGGAATTTGCGGAATTTCGGTAATTTCGCGTTCCGCGGAGAACGCGCAATTGCCCAAAATTCTGCTTTCCGCGACTTCGTGAAGTTTTTTGCTTGTTTGCGTTCTCAAAAAGCGTGTTCGTGAGATATTTCTACCCGAGCACGCAAACAGCAATTGTGAACAGGAAAAAAGCATCGCGAACAAGCAATTCCGCGTGTTCGCGGAATTTCTGCGTGTTCGCGGAGATTTTTTACCGTTTCGCGGAGATTTGCGTAACGCGATTACGCAAATTCCGCCCACCCCTAGTAAAAAGGCTACCATTTCACTGTTACGCCACTTATCTGACCACAACCACAAGGTTTCACCATCAAAATTGCAATATTGCTGCCAAGAGGTTACCTACCTAGGTCATCTCTTGTCAAAGGAGGGACGGCGATTGACCCAGAACGTATCCATGCAATTGCCCAAATGCCTATTTCATGTACGCAAAAAGAGGTGCATGCCTTTTTGGGTATTACCTCTTATTGTAGACAATGGATCCCCAATTTTTCCCTTCTGGCAAAACCTTTGTTGGCACTCACTCTTAAAGATACACCACACCCGCTTCCATGGACTGCGGAATGTCAGAAAAGTTTCACTGATTTACGCACTGCCTTGTGCTCTGCCCCTGTGTTAGGTACTCCTGATGACAGTAAGCCTTTCACGCTCTATGTTCATGAGAAAGAAGGTTGCGCGTTATCAGTTTTAACGCAACGATTTGGGGAAAAGCAACGCCCCTGTGCCTATTTTTCGGCCACGTTAAATCCAGTGGCTAAGGCATTACCTAGGTGTTTGAGGGCTACAGCAGCAGCGGCAGTTTCCATTCGCCAGTCTGCTGGATTGGTATTAGATAATACCCTTATTGTCATGGTGCTGCATGCAGTTGACACCCTCCTAAATAGAACAAAGACCCAACACCTCACGAGTGCACGCCTTTCGGGGTACGAATTGACGCTCTTGGCTAGCCACATACACATTAAGCGATGTAATACCTTGAACCCGGCAACATTGCTGCCAATTCCAGTAGAAAATGACACTCAGGAGCAACACGACTGCTTCCTCCGCACGGAGGAAGAGACAAAAGGCAGAGTTGATTTAAAGGATACTCCACTCCCGGACCCGGATGGGACCTTATGGGTGGACGGTTCTTGTTTTAAGCTTCCCAATGGTGAAATGACCTCAGCCTATGCAGTCACAACCTTATACACTGTTGTAGAAACAGCGCGTATTATACATAACTCAGCCCAGGCAGCTGAATTGATAGCACTGACTAGAGCTTGTGTGTTGGCTGAAGGAAAAAGGGTGAATGTGTATACTGATAGTCAATATGCGTTTGGAGTGGCCCATAGTTTTGGCCGCCTGTGGATGGAAAGAGGGTTTCTCACATCCCATAGCACTAAGATACAGCATGGCCAATTGGTAAATGACCTCCTTGAATCCCTTACCTTGCCCACTCAGATAGCGATTGTGAAGTGTAGTGCACATAAGAAGATCACTGATGAGATAGGTCAAGGAAATGCTTTCGCAGACCACATAGCGAAAGAGACAGCTAGAGTGTTAGACCTGTCAGCCCTTTGGGTGGTCCCTCCTCATCATTATTTATTTTGTCCCACTTTTGCCTCAAACCCTGTTTGAATTTTTCCTTTTTGGGAACCACCAGACTTTTTCGTGTTGCTGCAGATTCAGGGAGCCATTTTAGCTACCCCTGAAACTTCTGTCTGAGGGCCTGGAGCACAAGATGGTGGCCACCTGTGACATCACCAGCATCCACTGGAACCTACCAGCACCTTCCAGAACATTCCAGGAGATTCCAGAACTCTGTGACGGTTGGAGGCCGTTTAGAATGTTGGGAGGATAAGAGAGGCAGTTGGCAGTTGGAGCTGGCAGTTGGCACCTGACTGGTGAAGAGAGAGGAGCACAACAGTGAAGGAGGAAGGAGTGAAGCAGCAGGGGTGGAAACTTGTGCCTGGAGTGGGGTCCATAAACCCACCCTTGATACTTGTCCCTACTGATGGATCCCAGCCTATAGCCCTGTGTGGGAAGAAGACAGAAAAAGTCATCCTAAGGACCTGAACAGCAGGAACAGGCCTTAGAGGCAGAAAGCAGCAAGATCCTGACCTGAGAACTGGTTTCCCTGGAGTCCGGCGTCGAGTAGCCTGAAGACCTGGAGCCCGAGGTGGAGAAGCGGCGCTGACTGAAGTAGCAGACGTCGTACCCGGAGCCGCCTGAGGTCGTGAGAGGGCGCCGACGGAGGTCGTGAGGAATACCAGAGGTCGAGGAGGAAGTGAACCGAGGTCGAGCGAGCGGCGTCATCGGAGGAGTGAAGTCCGCCCTCCGGAGTCGTCGGAGACCGAGGTAGAGGAGCACCGGAGGTCGGGAGTGAGGATCGCACTCCGGAGTCGCCCGGAGCCTGTGAGGAGGAGCACCGGAGGTCGGGGGTGAGGATCGCACCCCGGAGTCGCCGGAAGTCGACATCGAGGCCAGGCCGGCCGACGTCATCGGAGCCGAGAGCGCCATCGGACCGGAGCCGCCCGAAGTCGACATCGTGAAGAGACTGCCCGACGCCGTCGAATCGGAGGTCGAGATCGAACCAAGGCCACCGACATCGGACCGGAACCGCCTGCCGGCGTCGTCAAAGAACTGACATTGTGCCGAGGCCGCCGAGACCGAACCGGAACCGCCTCACGGCGTCGACACGACTCCAGCGGCGTCGGAACATCAGAAAAAGGGCAGTAAGTGGAGTAGAGGGCGCCTAAGGCCCTGTGGAGACCTGAGAGACTGCTCTAAGGGGCTAGGGAGGTGCTGAAACCAACCTGACTGTGCAAGGGGTGAACTGGGACTAACCTAGAGAGGTTGTGTGGAGAGAGAAAGCCAGGGCACTGGTATTCCCCCCTTTGATCTACCTCAGCTTAGGCCTCAGCCTTGTCCCAGCCAGGGAGTAGCCCCCCTCAAGCCTTCCACAACCCTACAAGCTGTGCCTGGGCCAAATCAGCCCTTAAGAATTGAAGTGTCATCTGATTACATGAGTGTTGCTGTATACTTTTAATTATTTATTGGGGGTACTGTATTTATTGAATTTTTACCTATTTATTGCTTCACTATATTTATAGGTCCACAGGACTTGATGGTGTACAATATTTATTGGTACAGTATTTATTGCCTCAAAGTATTTAATTGTCTGTATATATTGCACTTGTATTTATGCCCTGTTATTTATGATCACCCCTATTTATTTCATCAACCAGCCAATACTTATTGGACCTGCACTAATTGAAACTTGTATATTGTGATTGACCTATTTATTTTTCCAATCAGCAACTAAGAGAATAAGATAAAGAAAGAATATTTTCATAATTTTTACGGTGTAGAGTCGTGTTTGGAACGGATGCACGCATGGTTATTGTATGGGTATATTGTATGCTTAGCACGGCGCCTGTTTCCTGACCACTCGAGCCAAGCTACCACAGTGTGTCCGGAAGACCACCACCACCCTTTCAGAGTGGGAGTGTGGTTTTCCAACATAAATTGGTGTTCAGTGGTGGGATAGAGCTGTGCCTACATATACTCAATAATAACTGTGGGTAGTCCATAGGCCTACACCGGGAGTTTTCTCAAAGCGGCCTTCCTAATTGTGGGTTTTTGTTTTTTCCAAATTTACTCTGGTGGTGGGAGGAGGTATTATTAAAGGTACCCCCCTGCATTGTTACTGCACAAAACCTGTCCTCTAACCTGAGTGGGCAAGATGGAGTTTGTACTAGAAAATCTAGAAACGTACACTGTGGCCCAACTCAGGGAGTTTTGCCAGCGGGAGGGGGTGTACTGTCCCCCAGGAGCAAAGAAGGGTGCACTCCAAACCAGCTTAAGGGCTTGGGGGGAGGCACGCAGGGAAAGCAAGGCTGAGGAGGAAGACAGGGATGGAGAGCCTGACCCCGAGGGGGCTGAGATGTACCAACCTGAGGTGGGGAACCTGTCAGCAGGGCCCAGGACACTTTCTAGGAAGGGCAGCACTGTCTCTAGCGGGGTGTTTTTCCAGCGTGGAGTTAGCAGATCGGAGAGAGAAAAGACAGCTCACATGGGATTTAGCAAAGCTGGAGAAGGAGAAGGAGGAACAGAGGTTGGCTCATGAGACGGAGAAAGAGAGGATGGCTCATGAGATAAGACTGAAAGAGATAGAGCTTCAGATCCTAAGAATTGGAGCACCAACTGTTCCTAATGGTGGCAGCAAAGACCAAGAAATCACCAGGGAATCCAAACCTTACCTGCCAAAGGACATAGTAGCTAGCTATGGGGCGGGTGACGACATCGCCAAGTGGCTAGCAGCCTATGAGGTCTCGTTGAGGGCCCATGGGGTTCCAGTGAAGTATTGGGGAGGAGGATTGTATAGGTACATGCCTCCAGCTGGTAGGGATGCTTTATTGGCCCTCGAAGAGGATGAGCAGACCCACTACCCCACCATGAAACTGGCGCTCATCAGAAAGTTTGGACTAACACCTGAAAAGTACAGACAGAAGTTCAGGGGTAGTCACAAACTGGGCACACAGAATTGGGTGGACTTCCTGGACTATGCAAAGAAGGCACTGGAAGGTTGGATTCAGGGCAGTGAAGTAAGGAACTACGAGGAGCTGTTTGACCTAGTACTGAAGGAACACCTACTCGAGAAATGTTTCCCTGAACTGCGGCAACACCTGGTGGATAGCAAGCTGACCAGCCCCCGGAAGCTTGCTGAGGAGGCGGACATTTGGGCTAGTACCCGGGTGTCCACAAGGGGGACTGGAGGGGATACTCAAAAGGCCGGACAGGGCGCCCCCCAGAAGAAAGAGGGGGGGGAAAAGAAAAAGGAGTTCTCCAAAGGCCCCCAAAATAACTTCCAAGGGAAGGGAACAGGATTCACCTCTAAGGCTAACCCACCCAGAAACCCTAATCCTGGCCAGAGTCAGCAGCCAAGGGTTGTCCATTGCTACGAGTGCGGTGGCGTTGGACACTATAAAGGAGATCCGAAGTGTCAGAAACGATCACCCCCTCCCACTGGAGGAAAGCCCCCCGGAGTAGCTAGTGTAGTGCTCGGGGAGGAGATGCCCTTAACTAAGGGAAGGGAGTGGGCGGGTGTCACTCTAGTGTCCCTGGGAGAACGGGAGATGGTTCCTAAGATCCAGGTGCCCGCAAATACCGCAAAGTATGGGCAGTGGATCACCATCAACGGCCAAAGGGGGGAGGCTCTGAGAGACACAGGAGCCAGTATGACTATGGTGCGTAGCCAGCTGGTGTCTCCAGAGCAGGTAATTCCCGATGTACTCCACCCAGCCGCGATGGCTGACGGCAGAACAGGTCACTATCCCGTGGCCGAGGTTCCCTTTGAATGGGGGGGGGTTGCAGGTTCACTTCGAGTTGCCGTAAGCCCTGCCGTGCCAGTCGATTGTCTGCTGGGCAATGACATGGAGCACAACGCTTGGAAGGAGGTGGAATACCGGACTCACACCGAGATGCTGGGTACACCTGACTGGGCCTGTGTTAGCACAAGGTCCGCGACTACCCGAAGAGGGAGTTCATTCCGGCTGGAGCCTGGAACAAAGGCCCAGCCAGCTGCCAGTCAAGGGAAGAACCGAGGACAGGAGGAGCCTGCCTCGGCGTCTCCACCCCGTAGGACGGATAGGCCACCGGAGGTGGTGGACCAGGAGTCTGCGGAGGGGGACGTTACCAACCTGGAGGACCTACCCATCCCGGCCGAGTGGCACGTGGAGGGAGGCCCGTCCAGGGAGGAATTCTGCCAGGGCCAGAGGGAGTGCCCTACCCTTGAGGGGCTGAGGTGACAGGCCGAAGCCCAGGCAGCAGGGAACGTTGAAGGGAACTACAGTGTTTACTGGGAGGATGGCCTCCTCTACAGTGAACCCAAGGCACCCCTACATGGATCGTCACGAGCCTTGGTAGTTCCTCAACGTTATCGAGCCTTCCTTTTAGAGTTGGCTCACGAGATACCATTGGCAGGACACCTGGGGCAAGACAAGACCTTCGCCCGTCTTGTCCCACACTTTTATTGGCCTCAGATGAAAGTGTCGTCCGATACCTACTGCCGGACATGTGTGTCTTGCCAAGCCAGTGGGAAAACAGGGGTGAAGCTGAAAGCTCCCCTGGAACCACTTCCTGTCGTTAGCACCCCCTTTGAAAGGGTGGGCATCGACATTGTGGGTCCATTAGATCCACCAACTACAGCTGGTCACAGGTTTATCCTGGTTCTGGTGGATCATGCCACACGGTACCCAGAGGCAATACCTCTGAGGACCATAACAGCACCTGTTGTGGCCAGGGCCCTGATGGGAATCTTTACCCGAGTGGGTTTTCCCAAGGAAGTTGTGTCCGACAGGGGGACCAACTTCATGTCAGCGTATATGCGGGCAATGTGGAAGGAGTGTGGAGTGACCTACCGGTTCACCACTCCCTACCACCCCCAGACCAATGGTCTGGTGGAAAGGTTTAACAAAACCTTAAAAGGCATGATCAGAAGTCTGCCTGAAAGCCTGCGGAGGAAATGGGACGTCCTCCTACCCTGTTTACTTTTTTCCTACAGGGAAGTGCCACAGAAGGGAGTGGGCTTCAGCCCCTTCGAGCTTCTGTATGGGCACCCTGTACGTGGACCTCTCAACCTGGTGAGAGACGGATGGGAAAGAACTCCCAGAAAGCTCCCCCAGGATGTGGTGAGCTACATGCTGGCCTTCCGGAGCCAAATGGCTAAGTTGTGGAAGCAAGCTTCTGACAACTTGGAAGCCAGCCAAGCAGTGATGAAGGCGTGGTATGACCACAACGCTCACCCGGTGGAGTTGGAGCCTGGCCAGAAGGTGTGGGTGATCGAACCAGGAGAGCTTAGTGCCCTCCAGGATCGCTGGACAGGACCCTTTGAGGTGTTGGAGAAGAAGGGTAAGGCTACCTACTTGGTGGACCTGAAGACCCCTCGTCAGCCCCTGCGGGTGCTGCATGCCAACCGCCTCAAACCCCACCACGAGAGGCCCGAAGTCATCTTGATGATGGTGACTGACGGAGGAGAGGACGTGGAAAGCGAGCCTCTCCCTGATCTGTTTGCGTCTCAGGAAAAGGATGGGTCGGTGGAGGGAGTGATTCTCTCCCCATCTCTAACTCCTGAACAGCAGGAGGACTGTCGCCAGGCCCTGGGGCAGTACTCTGCGTTGTTCTCCCTTGTCCCGGGTAGGACTCACCTGTGCGTCCATGACGTGGACACAGGAGACAGCCCACCTGTGAAGTCCAAGATCTACCGGATGTCAGACAAGGTGAAGGCCAGCATTCATAGTGAAGTCACTAAGATGCTGGAGCTAGGAGTGATTGAACCTTCTAGCAGCCCCTGGTCCAGTCCGGTGGTGTTAGTACCGAAAGCTGCACCACCGGGTGCCCAACCAGAACTGAGGTTCTGTGTGGACTACCGGGGACTGAATTCAGTGACAAAGACTGATGCACATCCGATCCCTAGGGCGGATGAATTAATTGACCGGCTGGGAGCTGCCCAATATCTAAGTACCTTTGACCTTACCTCTGGGTACTGGCAGATCTCTTTGACTGATGGAGCAAGGGAAAGGTCAGCCTTCTCCACGCCCAATGGCCACTACCAGTTCTGTGTGATGCCCTTTGGGCTCAAGAACGCACCTGCCACGTTTCAGCGCCTGGTAAACCAGATCCTCACCGGAATGGAGAGTTTCTCTGCTGCTTATCTGGATGACATAGCCGTCTTCAGTAACAGCTGGGAGGATCACTTGCGTCACCTGCAAGCTGTTCTCCAGGCCCTGAGACAAGCTGGATTGACGATCAAGGCCAGCAAGTGCCAGATCGGGCAGGGGTCGGTAGTGTACCTTGGACACTTGGTGGGTAGGGGAGCGGTGCAACCCCTCCAGGCGAAGATCGAGGCCATCATGGCCTGGGAACCCCCCAAGACACAGACTGAGGTCCGAGCATTTTTGGGCCTCACGGGATACTATCGCCGCTTCGTGAAGGGGTACGGTACCATCGTAGCCCCTCTCACGGAGCTCACGTCCAAGAAACAACCTCGACGGGTAGTCTGGACGGAGGCTTGTCAGCAAGCCTTTGAGAAATTGAAGAAAGCCATGTGCGAGGCCCCGGTCTTAAGGGCCCCAGACTTTTCCAAGAAGTTCATTGTCCAGACAGATGCATCAGAACATGGCATTGGGGCAGTGTTATCGCAACTCAACGAAGAGGGTCTGGATCAACCCGTGGTCTTCCTATCCCGGAGACTACTTCCCAGGGAACAGAAGTGGAGTGCAATAGAGCGTGAAGCCTTTGCAGTGGTATGGGCTCTGAAGAAGCTGCGGCCATACCTGTTTGGCTCGCACTTCCTTGTTCAGACCGACCACAGACCCCTTCGTTGGCTGATGCAGATGAAGGGGGAGAATCCCAAGTTGTTGAGGTGGTCTATTTCCCTACAGGGGATGGACTTTCAGGTGGAACATCGGCCTGGAGTGGACCACGCCAATGCAGACGGTCTCTCAAGGTATTTCCGCCTTAGTGATGAGAACTCCCAAGGGGTTGGGTAGCTCTCCCCACTTTCAGCTGGGGGGGACGCGTGTTAGACCTGTCAGCCCTTTGGGTGGTCCCTCCTCATCATTATTTATTTTGTCCCACTTTTGCCTCAAACCCTGTTTGAATTTTTCCTTTTTGGGAACCACCAGACTTTTTCGTGTTGCTGCAGATTCAGGGAGCCATTTTAGCTACCCCTGAAACTTCTGTCTGAGGGCCTGGAGCACAAGATGGTGGCCACCTGTGACATCACCAGCATCCACTGGAACCTACCAGCACCTTCCAGAACATTCCAGGAGATTCCAGAACTCTGTGACGGTTGGAGGCCGTTTAGAATGTTGGGAGGATAAGAGAGGCAGTTGGCAGTTGGAGCTGGCAGTTGGCACCTGACTGGTGAAGAGAGAGGAGCACAACAGTGAAGGAGGAAGGAGTGAAGCAGCAGGGGTGGAAACTTGTGCCTGGAGTGGGATCCATAAACCCACCCTTGATACTTGTCCCTACTGATGGATCCCAGCCTATAGCCCTGTGTGGGAAGAAGACAGAAAAAGTCATCCTAAGGACCTGAACAGCAGGAACAGGCCTTAGAGGCAGAAAGCAGCAAGATCCTGACCTGAGAACTGGTTTCCCTGGAGTCCGGCGTCGAGTAGCCTGAAGACCTGGAGCCCGAGGTGGAGAAGCGGCGCTGACTGAAGTAGCAGACGTCGTACCCGGAGCCGCCTGAGGTCGTGAGAGGGCGCCGACGGAGGTCGTGAGGAATACCAGAGGTCGAGGAGGAAGTGAACCGAGGTCGAGCGAGCGGCGTCATCGGAGGAGTGAAGTCCGCCCTCCGGAGTCGTCGGAGACCGAGGTAGAGGAGCACCGGAGGTCGGGAGTGAGGATCGCACTCCGGAGTCGCCCGGAGCCTGTGAGGAGGAGCACCGGAGGTCGGGGGTGAGGATCGCACCCCGGAGTCGCCGGAAGTCGACATCGAGGCCAGGCCGGCCGACGTCATCGGAGCCGAGAGCGCCATCGGACCGGAGCCGCCCGAAGTCGACATCGTGAAGAGACTGCCCGACGCCGTCGAATCGGAGGTCGAGATCGAACCGAGGCCACCGACATCGGACCGGAACCGCCTGCCGGCGTCGTCAAAGAACTGACATTGTGCCGAGGCCGCCGAGACCGAACCGGAACCGCCTCACGGCGTCGACACGACTCCAGCGGCGTCGGAACATCAGAAAAAGGGCAGTAAGTGGAGTAGAGGGCGCCTAAGGCCCTGTGGAGACCTGAGAGACCGCTCTAAGGGGCTAGGGAGGTGCTGAAACCAACCTGACTGTGCAAGGGGTGAACTGGGACTAACCTAGAGAGGTTGTGTGGAGAGAGAAAGCCAGGGCACTGGTATTCCCCCCTTTGATCTACCTCAGCTTAGGCCTCAGCCTTGTCCCAGCCAGGGAGTAGCCCCCCTCAAGCCTTCCACAACCCTACAAGCTGTGCCTGGGCCAAATCAGCCCTTAAGAATTGAAGTGTCATCTGATTACATGAGTGTTGCTGTATACTTTTAATTATTTATTGGGGGTACTGTATTTATTGAATTTTTACCTATTTATTGCTTCACTATATTTATAGGTCCACAGGACTTGATGGTGTACAATATTTATTGGTACAGTATTTATTGCCTCAAAGTATTTAATTGTCTGTATATATTGCACTTGTATTTATGCCCTGTTATTTATGATCACCCCTATTTATTTCATCAACCAGCCAATACTTATTGGACCTGCACTAATTGAAACTTGTATATTGTGATTGACCTATTTATTTTTCCAATCAGCAACTAAGAGAATAAGATAAAGAAAGAATATTTTCATAATTTTTACGGTGTAGAGTCGTGTTTGGAACGGATGCACGCATGGTTATTGTATGGGTATATTGTATGCTTAGCACGGCGCCTGTTTCCTGACCACTCGAGCCAAGCTACCACAGTGTGTCCGGAAGACCACCACCACCCTTTCAGAGTGGGAGTGTGGTTTTCCAACATAGAGACACTACAAGCCGCATGTATATTGCGGGCTCTGCTAGATGGGTTGCACAAGGAGGGATGTGTGAGAATACTGTGGACAGTGTGACAATTTTCCAGGCAAGGCCACAGAGAAAGAATTGAGTACGTGGAAAGAAAGTATAGGATGATTGGATGTGACAGGGTGCTGGACAGACTTGTCAGAACATCAACGCTGGTTGTTACCAGATGCTTATGTACTCCCAGTAGTTACCATGGCACATGGTCCAGCCCATATTAGCGCTAAAGGTATATGCAAGCTTCTGGCTCCGGTATGGAAGAATGTGCGGATCCCTAAATGTACAGACAATCTGGTTAAGCATTGTATTGTATGGAAGGGAACACCAACACCAGCAGGACACTTTGCTTCCCCAACTTACCCTTTTGAGGTTTTACAAATAGATTACATCCACATGGAACGATGTAACAATCTGAAGTACGTTCTTGTTGTGGTATGTGCCTTCTCCCGATGGGTAGAGGCCTATCCCCTGAAAGATAATACTGCTCTATCCATGGCAAAAGTCCTTTTGAAGGAGTTTCTGCCAAGATTTGGGTTACCGAGAATTATTTGGAGTGACAACGGAAGTGAATTTGTGGGTCAGATCATGCAGAAAGTATGTACAGGCCTTGGCATTCAGCAAAAGTTCCACGCAGCAAACCATCCTCAGTCAGCAGGTTTGGTGGAATGCTATAATGGCACCCTTAAGCTTAAATTGGCGAAAATACAAGCCAGCACGGGTCTTGCCTGGCCTGATGCCTTGTCCTTGGCTCTCTTATCCACCAGAACAACCACCCATTCCCGTATAGGGCTTAGTCCTTATGAGGTTGTCTTTGGACGCCCTGCAAACGTTTGGGGAGTCCCAAGGCCAAAGAAATACTCAGAGATAGAGCATCCATTGTTAATTGACTATTTACATGATCTAACCACTAAGTTACGTGTCCTTCACCAACAGGTACAAGATACTTTGCCCCAGGCTTCAACGGATCCTGGTCACACCATACGGCCGGGAGACTGGGTCTGCATCAAAAACTTCCAGAGGTCAAAGAACTTGGAACCTCGCTGGAGAGAACCTCGTCAGGTGCTACTGACGACGCGTACTGCAGTAAAGGTGGTCGGCAAAAAGAACTGGGTACATGGGGTACATTGCAAGAAAGTGCCCCTACCATTGCCTTATGATCAATGGGTTCATAAACTAATTAGTGACTCTGAAACCGGAGGAGTACCAAGATTTGGGCTATTCAGCGATGCGTGCCTAGACTTTGCCGGAGCAGGACAAGACGACGACGAGGTCCTCCAGACAGCTATACCACCGGCAGTGAAATTGGACACTACTAAACCACATCTCCTTTTCCAAGAGCAAACTGTACCTGGTTCCCGGAGGTACGATTTGAGGCCCAGACTGAACAAAAATGCCTCAATAGTGCTTCATTGACTTTTGTCTTTATCCCGATTTCCACATGATTGCAGGGCCGTGATCGTAAGTCTCAGAATTGTGACCCAAGATGTGGCTCTAGGCCTGTGGGACTTGTAGGAAAGTATAAAGAACTACAGACAATCACAGCTGAGTGAAGCAACCTCCCGTCACGTGCAATATTTAGAGCTGGAAATGACTGTTAACAAGGGAATGGACAAAATACAAACAATGAGCATAAAGCATTGTAAATTATTTCATAATCGTTTTATAGTGGTTTTAATAATATTGATTTTGATATGAATTATATTGTCTTGTATAGGATGGGGACTACACGTAATTTTTACACAGCCTACTCCCAAAGTTACGGTTGAAATGCATACACATGTCACTCTACCACCTCATGTTGAATCAAGAAGGAGTAAATTCCGCAACAACACATTTGTTTCCATGCTACACCAACATCAATTGGCCACTAATGCGACAAACTGTTGGGTTTGCGGTCTTCTGCCAAGTTCGGTGAATACTGGAATGCCATACATTACCCTTCCTTTTTCTTTTAATGGCTCTTGTAGTGCATGGTGGGAATTGAGCGCCAGTTGGGTATTTTCTGGAGATAGGGATACTCGAGAAGTAAGGAGCTTGGGAGTACATCTATACCATTTATGTTGGCGGGACAGAAAAAGGATATATGGGACGGATAGTGAGAAGTCAGAATATGCTGATCGCCAAACCAAATCTACGGATTTGTATTTTCTGCCCTCTAATAGAACCTCTCGAAAAGGACAAACTTTTCTAGTGGTACCTGGACAAGCACCATTCTGTATTAGGAAAGGAGGGTTAGAATATAAAGGTACAAGCAATTGGCAACATATTGTGACATTGAATGGGACAGATTGGCCTGGCATGGTTCCCTCACGTAATACATACTTCGTGTGTGGAAATAAGGCTTACACTTCTCTACCTGGTAATTGGAGAGGCACTTGTTATATCGCTTGGTTGTTGCCCCCTACATATATAGCAGATGTCAAGCATCATTTACAGAAAAGAGGGGTGGCGTCTGACCAGGATACGTCAGGACAAGAAGTCGGGGATGTCTTGAAAGGACTCCTTCCATTCTGGGGCTCAATAGCCAACAGTAGAGACATAAGACAACTAATTTGAGTTGTAGAAGCCACTGTCAATGAAACAGCTGGAGCTTTGAGTAACATCACTGCAGAACTCGCTGCTGACCGCCTTGTCACGCTTCAGAACAGGATGGTATTAGATATCATCCTTGCTGACCGTGGGGGCGTATGCAGATTGATCGGATCTAGCTGTTGCATTTTTATTCCAGACAACGCCCCTACAGTATACCAAGCCATGTCTAAGCTACATAAGATCGCTGAGTCCGTTCACCAGGATGAAGGGAATTGGTCTCTGATGGGATGGTTTGGGGGACTACTGTCTACATGGGGATGGAAGATTCTTACCTTTGTCGGAGCGACTTTGGCTATTCTCTTCTCATGTTGCCTTTGCCTACAATGTGGTCCAGCTATATGCGGGCTCTGCGCCACCCTGTGTGTTCCAAATCCGGTATCACAGAAAGCAGCGAACACAAAGATAATGCTGCAACAACAGCTTGTAGATTTCATGGCTATTGAAGTCGATTCGGATTAACAACAGCCTCTGGTTTCTTTGCCTGAGTAACGGCAAAAGGAGGGTCTGAGGAAATTCAAATACGGCCCCATCTTCCCTAGTAACACCTCTGCGCTGTTGCCCTCACTCAGGCACCTTCAACCTTCGTAGCGTTTCTTTCACATTCTACACTGTTGCGCATATTACACGACCTTTCCGATTTCCCTGAGCTAAGTCAATTCTGAGACCCGGCTCGAAGCAACTAATCCCCGAGATAACCATCTGTTGACCCTTGGTGACCGTTCTCGGCCTCTCCAGTTGTTTTACGAATCACCATCTTCAACACGCAAACACGTCCTGTCGTAAATTAATTTAACCAAGGAATGGCTATGCCGCCTGACCTATAGGGTCGGGTAGAGAACACGACCTTAGGGAAGGAATTTCTATTACCCATTATCCTGTATCTTGTACAAAGAATGTTTTCTTGTGGATGATTTGTATTTTTATTGCACATTGAGGGGGTTGTTGCTTTAGGGGATTCAAGCGCTACAAAAGACTGTGAGCCACGGATTGAAGTGGCAGTCTCCTGAGAACCTACCACTGATGTACTTCTAGGACAACTGTACCTAGCTGCAGCTAATCAATTGAAGTTCCTATGCCAAACAGAGTGTTCCGTGTCTCTGTAATTTGGAAGGCGAACTCAGAAGATTTCAGGCGTACCCTGCGCCGCCAGGCTTAATGAGCCCGGTTCTTCAGTTCCCCGGGTCAATTAGGATTATAAGGTGTTATAATCAAACTGCCCATTCTGGCCTATGGGGACTGGTAGCCTTGCAATAGTGAAAAACGCAAATGGCTGTAATTCACTATTAGGACATGCCACACTTCTCTTGACCTTCAGTTGGGCACATTGGTACAATACCCTCTAGAAAGGACGAGACTGAATTTAGAGCCTTATTTAGAGATGGGCAGACAAGATACTCATCAATGTGTAACAGACATCCCGACTGCTGTATTGCAAGTTCCATAGTATATAATGTGTTTGTAAGATGGTGGAGGGGCAATTGGGCAAGTTTGTGATGGAGTATCCCATCTGCCAAACTCTAAATAATGCACTTGGTGTTGAGGAACGCCCAGGGCAAATGATTTCGTAGGCCACAGTCAAGAAAGATTCTCTGAGGAGGTGGGTCATCTGAATTCTTTGCGATTTCTTAGTAGGAGGTTGAGAAGCTGCGTGTTATGGGCTTGACATGCTATATCCCATTATAGAAAGGTATGCCCTGTGACGTGCAAAGTGTTCTATGGGAGAACAGAAGGCTGCAGGCTGACTAACCATTTGGACCTGCTTTCTGTGATTACCATATTAAAAATAAAGAAGATTTCAAACGGTGCAGGATACGTCACACACAACAATTTGGCGACAATCATCAGTTCATCAGTCTACACTTTTCCTGAATTGAGTTCTGCAATCCGACTACCTCTGGTACAGCGGTTTCCATTTGAAATTGAAATATAATGAGCAGTCTAAATGGGATTTCAAACCAGTGCTACATTACATCATACTAAGGTGAGAACCACAGTACAATTGTGAGTGGATATTAAATTTGCGCGATGTGGTCCCTCTTACCTTTGGGGTTCAGTGAGGGCTTCGTTTTTTTTCTTCATTCTGGCACACGGAACCAGCAGTGCATTCAAAGCAGGGCCGGCTCTAGGGCGGTGAGATCGGTGCGACCGCACCGGGCGTTGACTTGAGAATGTGTTTCATCATTTTAAAAGCACCTGCTGCCTCCTTCCTGGCCTCCAGCAACTTTCAGACATCAATTAAAATGTCAAGAGAAGTCCTGTGATTAATCGTCTTCCTGGAAAGAGACTGGAGATTTGTCTAGTTGAAATTTTTACTCATCCTAAGGTAGCGCAGTGGGTTAAAATGCCTGCTGCTAAGAAAGTGTACCATGCAGATAACGAAGTGCATATAATGTAAATAGGTCAGTTGCTTACTGCTTCTGTCAGAGAGCGCCTTTTGTTACTGGTTGTTTATAAGTCAAAATCCTAATATAGAACATTGAGCTATTAACTGTCATGAAAAAGCTGCATGGAAATTGCGAGGTATATGTAAGAGCTATATGTTTTTTTGCCCAGTCTTTCATTATCCTAATCTTGTGAAAAGGGTAGAAAGGAATTCTTAATAAGAAAGAGAACCCTTAACAATGATGTTGCGTTTTAAATTCTAAATATGTGCCTTTCCTAAATAAGAACTTTAACTATATTGCCTACCAGAATCGATGACATGCCACTCCTATACTACACCTTGTAGTGCTGTCTGATGTAACATTTCCTATACACTGATTTACACATACATGATGGTCTCTGTGCAATGTGTGTGTGGTATAAAGCGCTGTGACACCCTACACTGGTATGAGTGGTGCTATAAAACTAAATGAATCTGAGAGACAGTGGTTATGGAGACTTGAGAGGCACTGCCAAAGGGTGCTAGTGAGGGAATCTGTGGCAGGGGTGGTAATGGGAGGGGGGGCAACAGACATTGTCGCACAGGGCACCACCAGCGCTAAAGCCGGCCCTGATTCAAAGCTACTTTACAGTTGCAGGGTGAAGCGTTTTGACACGAAGGGGTCATTACGTGTGCATGTCGGACACCTATTTCACACTAGAAGTCTATATTGGCATTTTACCAGGTACAAATTCTTCCAACACAAGTAGGAGAAAGGTGAACCCACAGATGATTATGTACCAGAATTTAAAAAGTTGGCAATCGATTGCAAGTTTGGAGCATTGCAGGATGACTTGGTCAGGGATCAGTTGATCATGCATGCGAACAACCCTGCCATTCCAAAACATTTGTGGGTTAATGGAGACTCCCCACTTGATGACGTCTTAGCTATTGTACATATAGTGGAAATATCTGGCAGGTGCGCAAATGTATGGAAGGAGATAAAGAGAAGGATTGTGTTTACAAAGTAACAAATTGCATGCAAGACAAAGGGTGCAATTGTCATTCCAAAGAGAAAATTACAGAGAAGAAAACGAACAAGTGTTTCCATTATGATACTAAGGAACACGTATAGCAAATAGTGTGATGCACTTAAACAAAAATTTAGTAACTGGTGTTATTAATAGAAGAACCGAATGACGTGTGTATATGAGGAAGCAAAAGGTTTTGAAGAGAATGACTCAAAAAATGAAACTGCAAAAACTAACAACGTTATGAGTTTGTGAAGCAACTTTGTTTTGAAAAGAAATGATAACTTGACGAAAAACAAACCTGAGTGCAACGTGACTATTGATGGAGTTCCAATAAAGATTTATGCAGGCTCTAGTTCACCGCAACTACACCTTTGTAAATGAGGAAACTTGGAATAAAAAATAAACCAGTTTAGTGTTGTTGTTGTTGTATAGTGGGAAAATGCCTTGTTATAACTTGGGGAGGGGGTGTTTTGTTCCTGTCATGCTGTAGCCCATTCGAGAATGGTATATCCTGTGACCCATGGAGTGTTCTGTGGGAGCACAGCTGACTACAGGCTGAGCTGAGGAACCCATTGGGCCTGCATTCTGTGATCCCAGTACTAAAAGAAGAAGATCGTGCTTTATACACAAACCGCCATTGCCACAGTGCATTCCCATACAGCCAGTACAGGACGGCAGCATGCATTTTTAACCATTAACGGCTCCATCCGCCTGTCTGCTGCATACAGCGGAAACGAAGGCGTGGGCCGTTCCGGGCTCAGCTGTCCGGCTTCCCATCCTTGCGCCTGTCAAGCTAGGCAGCTGGCTGCTCGGATGAAGTTCTATTTAAAGCTCAGCCCCACCTCGGCGGCTTCTTGCACCAGGAGGTTCCCAGCAGAGCTTTCAGTGCGCCATGATCACCCTGAGCACTTCCTCCATGGCAACCAGGCAGACCAGTCGCTCCGCATCCGGGCCCTTCCATTCAAACATCGCCTCAACGGCCTTGCTTCTAACGGGCGCGCCACGCGGCCTTGTAGCCGCAGCACCACGGGCTCTTTGCATTGCAGAGCCTCGCTGACTGGATTTCATATTTAATGTATTTCAAGTACAACGTTTGGGCCTGCTGGATGCGGTTTGCCGCCATCACACTTGCTCGCGCCGTCAAGGTGAGCATTTGTATTTTCTGAAGTTCGAACTGACCCCCACTATCGTTTCTGTTTAACCAGTGCAAAACATTGTGCCGTACACAAACAAAGAACAAGTTAATAGATGACTGAGACTGTGTGCCAGTTTTCCTAATCCCAGAGTCAGCAAATCACTGCCAAATATTGTAGGGGATGGTGTTTGCTCTGGAGATAAGTAAATGTTTTCAGGCTACTTTGGGGCATATTAACACCAGAATGGAGAGGCGTGGCGTTTAGCAAAAATTGCTGACGCCACGCTTCTGCATCCCGAAGACCCAGGGATGTGCCTTATTCACAAGATTGCGGCGCACCCCTGCATTTCCCCTAGCGCTGGTGCTGAGTTCACCTGCCTAGCGCCAACGCAGGCACCCTTGCACCATAGTGCAAGGGTGTCTGCGTTGGGGGAAATGATTGTTTATTTGCAGGAAGGTGCCCCTTCCTGCACATAAACAATCATTCATGGCGTTTTGAAACTTCTATGTGTGCTAATTAATGCAGCACACGTAGAAGTTGCAATTTTTTTTAATTTTCATTTTTTATTGCTTATTTGCAGGAAGGGTCAACTTCCTGCACATAAACAATCAAAGGCAAATTGCTGTTACTATGCGTGCCTCACAAGGCAGCACACATGGAAATAGCAAAAACAAGGAGAAATAAAGTATTTCTCCTCGTTTCACCTGTTTAAGACCAGCTTTTTCCTGGTCTTAATTTTGGCGCTGCCTCCTATTTAAGCCACCCTTGTAAATAGGGGGCAGCGTCAAAATCAATGGGTGTTGCGGCGGAACACCCACCTTAACACCCATTTCCCTCCCCTTTCATGCTAAGGACAGCGTGAAAGGGTGCCTTATTTACAAGGCACTGTTAAGCCACGTTAAGTGGCTAAACACTGCCTTGTAAAAGAGGCGAAGCCCCTATCGCCACCACAACGTTGAGGAAAATTACGTTGTGGTGGCAATAGGGGCTTGTAAATATGCCCCTAAGTGTCAGTCATTAAGTAACTGTAGAAGAGCCAGGGTTTCCTGTCACTTATTAATGTTATACATTTGCATAAATAGAAACGCATATCCCAGGAAGCTAGTCAGTGAGTAAGATTATACATAATAAAACATTTCATATCACCTCCAGGTTCTTTCCTGCCTCACCCACTGTATAATCACTCTTTCTTCATTAGTGTCTATTCCTCCTGTTACACTCAATTGTTAACCACTGCTCCCAACTAACTACTGCCCCCTCTTCCCACTACCATTCGTATACAAGGCACTGAACAACTCGTGTTTAACCAACTAACACATTACCTTTTTCAGCATAACCTCTCCAAAATCCCCGAGTCTTGCTTCCGGCACCTTTCACTCCTGTGAGAAAGTTTAATCGTGTGTCCTGTTTTGGTACCGCTGCTCATCTCAAGCACTTGTCCCCCATCCTCATGTTGCTCAGTCTACTAGTGACATTTAATACAATTTACCATCCAACATGGCTCACATCGCATTACGGATACCAGGGCCGGCCTGTCCATAGCATGCACCGGGCGTTTTCCTGGTGAACCAGAAGGGTGGGGACGACTTTTGGAGAGGTGGGGGCAATTTTTTGTTACTGAAGGCCGGTTTTGCAGCAACTAAAGCAGCAACAGTATTTACCACCACGAAAACTGCTCCCCCTTCCCCACCGGTCCGACTTAATTGCCAGAGCTGGTTTACATCCTCAGTCCGGCCCTGACTGATACAACCATCCACTGGTTCATGGTCTACTGGTGTTCTTCCTCATTCCCTTCGAATCCCCCGCCTGTCAGAGCCCACCAAGGTTCCTTTTTAGGACCTAGGTGACATCATTTCCCTTTTCAGGGTTTTTAGCTTCTCCACTAAGCAAGTGACATGCAGATGTTCTGTTCTTGCTTGTCCTTCACAATTCTTCGCCAATCCTGAAAGACCAAATCAAAAGAAGAACGGTAATGAAATCTTGATAACTACTATTGCCAATGCTGTTAGATTGCAGGTTAAGAACATACAAAAAATCCACCCCACCATTCTTTCTACATAGCGAAGAGTCAAATCTTTGCTCTAGTTATGGCCAACAATAGGCTCCATAAAGATCAAATAATGGGCCGAACTAAGTGTAGCCCTAGCGAAGGTAATTATTCCAGTGTTTCCAAGTGAGTAACTGTCACAGGAGGAGTCGATTGTCAGCAGTGATATAACAAAACTTGAGGGGGCCCCCTACAAGGTACATGGAGGCCCTCCTCAGCCCACCACCTACCACTTTGGTCCCAGACCAAGTGTATGGGGCTGAGGGCCCCCCTGGAGCTCGCCCCCCCCACACCACGGGGACAAATGTCTTACCACTGATTGTCGGTGTTATTTAGTCTGAACAGACATCATTGAACCCTTTAGTTGTTCACCATGTAGGATCTGCATGTCACAGGATTCATTATTTCTTTGTGTATGTGCTGCATGGCACATGTCTGTGTGAGGACTGTTGTGCAGAAGATCCTGGAGTGAGCCAGTGGTGGCGCATCTCTGATGTCATCAGTGGAATGATGGTGCAGAGATAAACATGCAAGGCAATTGAGAGTAGAAGAAGAAATAGATAAGAGTCAGGAGGTCACAATTGGCCGAGGCCATTAGTCACAGTTTTACAGGCAATCCTGATATAAGCCTTCCTTCACCCGTGGAAACATACATTTGGAGTTATATGATGTCAGAACCCCTTTAGGAGGACAACTGGGCACGAAGGGGCAACTGGGCCCAACCGTGGTGGTCGAGGCCTTTTACTCCTGATGCCCCGGGCCCAAGCTACTATGGATCCTGAGCAGCTGGACCAAGCACCCCTTCTGCACTTGACTCTCAGAGGTAGCTGGGGATGAGCAGTCAAAGGATTCCTGAGGGGGAGTGTAGATACAGGTAAGTGAACATGACTTCTAACTCAAAATACACACAGCACAAACAATAAATCAATGTCCAGTCCAATACTTACGTTTGTAAACAAAACAAGTATTTTATTTCTAACTCTACACATACAAAGGAATAACAACATTCATGTGCAACAACACAATCCCCTGAGGTTAGAGCACTAGTCATTGTCAGGCAAATCCCTGTCCCATCCTCCTTCTTATAATGTGGCCTGGGTTATTTCCCATTCACTGGTGGCTGCATCTAGGGAATGCATACTGGTAGACTGTACTCAAGAGTGTCACAACGTCTTCTTACTTGGACATGTCCGACTTCAGACTGTGAATAGAGGAGGCAGCATGGGCCCTGGTGCCCATACAACTGCCACCAATGTGTATTTTCACTCAGTGGAGAGAGTATGAGCCCAATGGAAAAATGTCTGGACCAAATAGTAAAGTAAAATAAACAAGAGACACAGGATACTGGTCTCCCTGAAAAGGAAAAGGGGCAGAATTAGAATTCCTTCCTGCTCTAAATATTCCTTTTCACCAAGCTTGACCCTGTTCTCCTTTGATGTGGTTCTGCACCCTCTACCTGTTAAGGATTGGTTGATAACAAGTCCAAGACACTTGAGAACAGATCCTGCTCAATTGTTATCCCTCTGTTGTCTCTGTGTGTGTCCCCTGCTTCAGATAGAAAGAACAATTATGGTGAGCGTGCCTTACTCTCACGATATGCTTATTAAATCCCCCCTGGTTGTCTTTGAGAGCTTGTTGACTTACTCAAGGTGAGCATTAAAAGGATTGGATACCTCCAGTCCGGTTGCATTTCCTTAAGAATTTAGCCAATTTAGATCAGAGCCCTAAAATGACTCCTGTTAGCAGCTAGTCCCCGGGGGCCTCAAAGGCCCAGTTCCAGTCTTACTTGCTCTCGAGATATGGATCTGTTCAGTAGTGCAACAAGTGCCCTCTCCACAATAGCTCTGGCCCTTTGACATACATCTGTAAAAAAACTGTTGTCCAGAGACTGTCATTTTGATTTGTGTTTTTGTATCATCAGAGAAGTAATTTTGCTTGGGTAGACGTTGCTAATCCGGGCAACTTCTTCTGGACGACATTTTTAAAAATGGCAGGTGTGTTGCAGTGATGATGTAATATTTCAGGAACCATGAGACCTATATACTTCATTTTGGTGTCAAAACATAGGTTTTGGGGGTCAAGTAGTCTTATAGAGACCGCAAATAACTCCTCAGAGCAACCCTTCAGCTATTGTCTAAAGTGGCAGTGCTATAATGATGTGTTTCAGCCATCATATTGGTAATTTATTTTAATACTGTTTTTGTTTCAGGTTTTCCATTGATTCAAATTCGTAAACATGAGCGAAGCAGGTGGTAGCAGAGGATCTTTACCTCCTGACAGAGTGTTGCTAATTACAAAATCTAAGGACTCCTTCAACAAAGAAAAACGTGTCATATGCCTAACTAATCTGAAAGAAAAGCTAACATCAACTGCGGCAGGACAGAAGAGAGGTTGCGATGCTACTGAAATACAGCATGACAAAGTTCATAAAAGATTGAAACTGATGGGTGAAGAGGATCAAATATCTTATCATTGTAATAACAAGTGATACAAGTCGTATACAATGAAAAAAAGCCTGGAAGAAATTTGTGAAAAAGTAGCAGGAACCAGTGAATCACAACAAGAATCCGAGTCTTCTGAGAAAGCGACGACAACCAAACCTGATGCCCATCTTCTTATAAAATGGATACAACCCCTCATCCACTTTCAGCTGATCAGAAAGCAGAGGATCTCCAATGAGTTATCTGTAGTTTAACCAGAACAAGGGCCAAAGGGATTGATGAAAGAACAAAGTACAGAGTATGGGAGTTTCAAAGGGGAAACTTGTTTTTATCTGCAGCTAGTTTCTTCCAAGATGAAGTTTTCAGCTGAGTAGCTGATCTAAACAGCGAGATGAATGTATTTGCAACAGATTTGTATGCCCACCCGAACTGCATGTGTGCATACTTTCGAAAATATGAATGTACAAAGAGCTCCCAGCAGCAACGTAACCGCC
Organism: Triturus cristatus; assembly: GCF_964204655.1. Taxonomy (NCBI): domain Eukaryota; kingdom Metazoa; phylum Chordata; class Amphibia; order Caudata; family Salamandridae; genus Triturus; species Triturus cristatus. Next base: position 1,236,095,233 of record NC_140591.1, on the reverse strand, counting down.
AGCCTTCAGTTAAGTTTGCATTCTTTGAAAATGCAAATTAAGTTTTAAAGCCACTCTTGAGTGCTGGCTATGGGTTCACACTCAGTGAGATCAGAGAAATAATGGTCAATATTGATGAAACTGTATTGTTCCATAAAAATGAAATTAAGATTTTTCTGGTGAGAATGTACAATGACAGAATTCTTTTTTGTCAGTCTAACAAAAAGAAAGCACCACTTATGGTGTTCTTAGCTGGTTTGAGTCCTGAAGTTCTTGTTGCCAAAATAAGATCACAGGATGCAGTAAAATTAGCAGGAACCATTTTATGAAAAGTCCTTAAAGATTTAGGGGTATATTCACAAGAACGTGTGCTAAACATCACCAAAAAATGTTAATGCAACTTTCCACATTGCAGCCTATCGCAGGAAAATAACCCTGTGTCAACGTGGAATTCACAACAAGGCGGTACCATGCGATAGTCTGATTAAACCGCGGACAATGTCCGCGATACAACCACCTCGATGGAGATAAAAACACAAACCACAACAAAAAAAACCTGCGAAGGGCCAAAGCGCTATAAGAAAACAGTGACAACCAGCGCGAAAAGCAATACTCACGCGTAATGCGTGAAAAAGCACAAGAACAGCATGCAGAAAATGTCACAGAAAAAATACATCAACAGCGGAGTACCACGGATGCACCCTGACCGACTGCAGAGGACAACATGTACACCACAACATCCAAGCACCGTGGAAGAACAGAGCTGGCAGGCACACCGCATTAAAGAGACCAGTGGCAGACAAATCAGAGCCGCAGGAGCTACTCGCCCACCGTGCAGCATACGCACATAAGCATAAGGGCACCTCGACATTGACAACATCTCGGTACAAACAGCAACCCCTCCACAACAGAACACAGGACACAACTGGTTCCGCAAATGTACACAACATGGCAAATCACATCTGAAACCGCAGGAAAATGTAACATGACAATGTACAAGTATAACCTGTAACCTGCAAATATGTTTTAATCACACATGCAGTGCAATTGGACATCTTCTATTGTCCTATGATTGCCATGGACGGCCACAATGTGACCTGCTCATGAGAAGTAAGTGTCAATGATGGAATTCCTACGGGCCATCTCTGCTGCAACTGCAGTGGGATGTGGGCCACCTGCACCATCGTCACCATCATCGTCCAGTACCTCTGGAACTGAGATCCATGGGGCATTGGTGCGAACACAGATGTTGTGCAACACACAACATGCAACGATCATCTTGCACACAATGTCCGGGCTGTACAGGAGCTTTCCACCTGTGCCGTCCAGGCACCGGAAACGTGACTTCAGCACGCCAAATGTGCGTTCAAGGATGCCCCTGGTGTGTATGTGGGCCGCATTGTACTGTTTCTGGGTGGGTGTGTCCGGGTCTCGGAGAGGTGTCATCATCCAAGGGCAGAGTGCATATGCTTGATCACCTGTGACAGTGCAGGGAGAAATGAGTCAATACTTGGTTCGGCAGGATGTGATGGCAGGCACACTAATACAGTGGTGCCTGTGCTGGCTGTGTGTGGGGTGAGTGTAAGCCAGCCCTCAGTGAGTAGCTGGTGCTGTCAACAACTTCAACAGTCATCAGGCACTCAGAAATGCAATGTCAGTACAACAAGGGGGAATGACTTGAGTCGCACAAGGCTAGTGGCCCCAGATGCACAGCGGCCGACACGAGCCCTCCGCCACGAGACGCTGAGCTGCGGGAGACTGTGGTAGGGTCATGAGGGAAGAGCAGGGCCACGCATGTGTCATAGGTACCTTCCGTGGAGTGTCACAGGGAGAATGGGAGGCCGACCCCCAGGGCATGATGCAGAGGGCACAGGCCAGCTGTGTCCGGCAACATGGTGGATATGAATGCCACAGACCCAACCCAGACACCAAGTCCATACCTCCTGCCCGTTGCTAATGACAATCCCCAGGCTGAGACACCAACGATGTTCCGCCGGAGGATGACGGTCACTCATGGCGCACAGGGTTAGTGGCACCATGTGTCGCAGGCCTGCGATATGGAATTATGCTGCACTGATCGAAGAGAGTCTGGTACTGTGGCCACTGCCACGGACTTGGGGTCACGGCCATTCAGGACTCAGGACACTGTTCCACATGTGGGACCTACTGGGCCGAATAAGACGCAGATGGAGCATGTTAATAGGTAAGGAGTGATGTGGACCAGCGTTGGGGGGCCAGCGATGGTCTGCGGAGGCTGCAGAGGTCACGGGACTGGGGCTTAGTGCTTGCACCGGCACGTATTGGGCCCTCTTTGACACACGACGGTGTCGGCAGGTGAGCAGTGCGGCCCTGGTGCTTTGGGGTGGGCAGGCCTGGTCTGTGCATCAGGGTCCTGGGGTGCAGCAGGCGCACAGGGTCGCAGGCACCGCTGCTTATGGCATCGGCCTCATTGCAGGCTGCGTGGCGCTGCACTGTCAGTGATGTTGGCCTTCCCGGGAGTGAACCACGGTCTGCGCAACGAGGTTTTTCACCACACCCCTGTACAGCCCTGGCGTACTCAGGGCCAGCCGACTATGCTCACGCACACAGTGGGGGACGCAGCGTGCGACACTTCCGCTATCTGTCCCACGGCCTCGGGTGACATGGTTGCGTCCACTGCTCACTACTCTCCAGTCACCAGCAGTTGTGGTCTGCATGGACATATCAGTGGTTTGCATAGCCATGTCTGTCCTGCACATCCACGCCTCACTTCTCGTTATGCACATTCCCACTCACGGGTCACTTGCATCCTCGCACATGGCTGCATTCCGCATCTCCACACGTTCAGCTGTTGTGTGGCGCCATGAAATGTCTGTATTGGGTGCAGGGGTAGCCCAGGATGACCATGGAGTGGTGTTGTCGTGTCTGGTAGGTGGTCGTGTAGTTTAACTTGTTGTATGTGGTTTGGTCACGTGTGCATTCCCACAGTTGTGTGTTGTGTGTTGGTGGCTTTGGGGTGTGTGATGTGTTGATTTGGCACTTACCAACAAGCAGTCCCGTTCCATATGTGTAATCCTGGAAGCGCTGGTTGATGATGGACTGTGGGAAGATGAAGCAATCATGCACACTGCCTGGGTAGTTGGCCACGACATTGGTGAAGAGTCCCTGGTGGTCCACTATTGCCTGCACATTGATGGAATGCTGATGCTTTCTGTTGAGGTAGTGGTGTGCAGTATCTGCAGGGGGCACAAGTGGGACAAGTGTGCAGTCGATTGCCCCCAACACGGCCGGGAATCTGGCTATGGCGTAGAAGCCTTGCTTTGTCTCCAGCTGTTCCTGTGCAGTGTTGGGGAAGTGAAGGTACTGGGGTATGAAGCTGAGGATGGCATCCAGGACAGGTGTGATGAACTTTGATAGGGCTGGCTGTGAGACCCCTCCGACTCTAGCAGTTGTTGGTTGGAAGGTACCAGAGGCCAACAGATGCAGCACAGCCAGCAGCTTTGTCTGCGGAGGGATGTTGGTTCTCCGCTGTGTTGGGACCGTCAGCCTGTGGGCGATGTGGGTCATGATGCGGAGGATGGTTACCCTTTTGAGCCTGTAGTGGGCAATGACTTCCTCGGGCGTTAGGTGTGTGAGAGTGGTGCGTTTTCGGTAGGTCTGCTGTCTTCCTCTGCGCTGCCTCTGTGGTGGTCCGGGGGGGGGCGGGTCCGGGTCCTGGGGGTGCTAGCGGTCCTGGGGGTGGTGGCGGTGGGTGTTGTGGCCCTGTTGGGGCTCCGAGATGCATGATGAGTAGCTCTATGGCGTCGTTTATTTTTTGGGTGTGTATGTGTGCGGGGCTCCGTTGCCTACTGCAGGTAGTCGGTCTTTATACCTGCTTGAGGCAGAGGTCGCGGGACTTGGGCTTGGAGCCTGCACTGGCACATGTTGGGCCCTCTTTGACACACGACGGTGTCGGCAGGTGAGCAGTGCGGCCCTGATGCGCTGGGGCGTGCAGGCCTGGTCTCTGCATCAGCGTCCTGGGTGCAGCAGGTGCACAGGGTCGCAGGCCCCACGGCTCACGGAGTCGGCCTCGTGGCAGGCCGTGTGGCGCTGCACTGTCAGTGACATTGGTTTTCCCGGGAGTGAACAACGGTCTGCGCAACGGGGATTTTCACCACACCCCTGCGCAGCCCTGGTGTACTCAGGGCCAACCCACTACGCTCATGCATACAGGGGCGGACGCAGCATGCGACACTTCCGCTATCTGTCCAATGGCTTTGGATGACATGGTTGCGTCCACTGATCACTACTCTCCAGTCACTAGCAGTTGTGGTCTGCATGGACATATCAGTGGTTTGCATAGCCATGTCTGTCCTGCACATCCACGCCTCACTTCTCGTTGTGTACATTCCCACTCACGGGTCACTTGGGGTAGTAGGGTGGTAGGGTAGTAGAGGGGTAGTGGGGTAGTAGGGTAGTGTGGTAGTAGAGGGATAGTAGGGTAGTAGAGGCATAGTAGAGGGGTAGTGGGGTGGTAGGGGGTAGTAGGGTAGTAGTGGGGTAGTAGAGAGTTAGTAGAGGGGTAGTGGGGTAGGAGAGGGATAGTGGGGTAGTAGAGGGACAGTGTGGGATAGTAGAGGGGTAGTAGGGTAGTGGAGTAGTAGGGTTGCAGGATAGTAGGGCAGTAGGGGGTAGTGGAGTAGTAGGGTAGTAGGGGGGTAGTGGGATAGTAGAGGCGAAGTAGGGTAGTGGGGTAGTAGAGGGGTAGTGGGGTAGTAGAGGGGTAGTAGTGGGGTAGTGGAGGGGTAGTAGTGGGGTAGTAGAGGGGTAGTGGGTAGTAGAGGGGTAGTAGGTTAGTGGGGTAGTAGGGGGTAGTGGGGTAGTAGGGTAGTGGGGTAGTAGTGGGGTAGTAGGGTAGTGGGGTAGTAGAGGGGTAGTAGGTTAGTGGGGTAGTGGGGTAGTAGCGGGGTAGTAGAGGGGTAGTGGGTAGTAGGGTAGTAGAGGGTTAGAGGGGTAGTAGGGGGGTAGTAGGGTAATAGGGTAGTAGAGGGGCAGTAGGATATTAGAGGGGTAATAGGGTAGTAGGGTAGTGGGGTAGTAGAGGGGTAGTGGGGTAGTAGAGGGGTAGTAGAGGGGTAGTGAGGTAGTAGAGAAATAGGGTAGTAGAGGGATAGTAGTAGGGTAGTGGGGTAGTAGAGATGTAGTAGAGGTGTAGTGGGGTAGTAGAGGGGTAGGTAGTAGTGGGGTAGTAGGGTAGTGGGGTAGTAGGGCAGTGGGGTAGTGGGGTAGTAGAGAGGTAGTGGGGTAATAGAGGGGTAGTAGAGGAGTAGTGCAGTAGTAGAGGGGTAGTGAGATAGTAGAGGGGTAGTAGTGGGGTAGTAGAGGGGTAGTGAGATAGTAGAGGGGTAGTAGGGTAGCGGGGTAGTAGAGGGGTAATAGGGTAGTGGGGTAGTAGAGGGGTAGTGGTGTAGTAGAGTGGTAGTAGGATAGTGGGGTAGTGGAGGGGTAGTAGAGGGGTAGTGGGGTAGTAGAGGGGTCGTGGGGTAGTAGAGGGGTAGTAGTGGGTTAGTGGGATAGTAGAGGGATAGTGGGGTAGTAGAGGGGTAGTGGGGTAGTAGAGTGGTAGTGGGGTAGTAGTGGGATAGTAGAGGGGTAGTAGTGGGGTAGTGGGATAGTAGAGGGGTTATAGGGTAGTAGTGGGGTAGTAGAGGGTTAGTAGAGGAGTCGTAGGGTAGTAGAGGGGTACTGGGGTAGTAGAGGGATAGAGGGGGTAGTAGAGGGGTAGTGGGGTAGTAGAGGGGTAGTAGGGTAGTTTGGTAGTAGGGTTGTGGGGTCGTTGGGTAGTAGGGGTATTCAGGTTATAGGGTATTAGGGGATAGTGGGGCAGTAGAGGGGTAGTAGGGTAGTGGGGTAGTGGAGGGTTAGTGGGGTAGTAGAGGGATAGTGGGTAGTAGAGGGGTAGTAGGTAGTGGGGTAGTAGAGGGGAAGTAGAGGGGTAGTAGAGGGGTAGTGGGGTAGTAGAGGGGTAGTAGGGTAGTGGGGTAGTAGAGGGGTAGTAGGGTAGTGGGGTAGTAGAGGGGTAGTGGTGTAGTAGAGGGGTAGTAGGGTAGTGGAGTAGTGGAGGGGTTGTAGAGGGGTAGTGGGGTAGTAGAGGGGTAGTAGGGTAGTAGAGGGGTAGTAGGGTAGTGGGGGTAGTAGAGGGGTAGTGGGGTAGTAGAGGGGTAGTAGGGTAAGAGTGGGGTAGTAGAGGGGTAGTAGAGGGGTAGTAGGGTAGGAGAGGGGTAGTCGGGTAGTAGAGGGATAGTAGAGGGATAGTGGGTAGTAGAGGGGTAGTAGGGTAGTAGGGTAGTAGAGAGGAAGTAGAGGGGTAGTAGAGGGGTAGTGGGGTAGTATGGGGGTAGTAGGGTAGTGGGGTAGTAGGGTACTGGGGTAGTAGAGGGGTAGTGGTGTAGTAGAGGGGTAGTAGGGTAGTGGAGTAGTGGAGGGGTTGTAGAGGGGTAGTGGGGTAGTAGAGGGGTAGTAGGGTAAGAGAGGGGTAGTAGGGAAGTGGGGTAGTAGAGGGGTAGTGGGGTAGTAGAGGGATAGTAGAGGGGTAGTAGAGGGGTAGTGGGGTAGTAGAGGGGTGTTAGGGTAGTAGTGGGGCAGTAGAGGGTTAGTAGAGGGGTAGTAGGGTAGGAGAGGGGTAGTGGGGTAGTAGAGGGATAGTGGGGGTAGTAGATGGATAGTAGAGGGGTAGGGGGGTAGTAGAGGGGTAGTAGGGTAGCTTGGTAGTAGGGTTGTGGGGTAGTTGGGTAGTAGGGGTAGTGGGGTAGTAGGGTATTAGGGAGTAGTGGGGTAGTGGGGTAGTAGAGGGGTAGCAGGGTAGTGGGGTAGTTGTGGGGTAGTGGGGTAGTAGAGGGGTAGTAGGGTAAGAGTGGGGTAGTAGAGGGGTAGTAGAGGGGTAGTAGGGTAGGAGAGGGGTAGTCGGGTAGTAGAGGGATAGTAGAGGGATAGTGGGTAGTAGAGGGGTAGTAGGGTAGTGGGATAGTAGAGAGGAAGTAGAGGGGTAGTAGAGGGGTAGTGGGGTAGTATGGGGGTAGTAGGGTAGTGGGGTAGTAGGGTACTGGGGTAGTAGAGGGGTAGTGGTGTAGTAGAGGGGTAGTAGGGTAGTGGAGTAGTGGAGGGGTTGTAGAGGGGTAGTGGGGTAGTAGAGGGGTAGTAGGGTAAGAGAGGGGTAGTAGGGAAGTGGGGTAGTAGAGGGGTAGTGGGGTAGTAGAGGGATAGTAGAGGGGTAGTAGAGGGGTAGTAGAGGGGTAGTGGGGTAGTAGAGGGGTGTTAGGGTAGTAGTGGGGCAGTAGAGGGTTAGTAGAGGGGTAGTAGGGTAGGAGAGGGGTAGTGGGGTAGTAGAGGGATAGTGGGGGTAGTAGATGGATAGTAGAGGGGTAGGGGGGTAGTAGAGGGGTAGTAGGGTAGCTTGGTAGTAGGGTTGTGGGGTAGTTGGGTAGTAGGGGTAGTGGAGTAGTAGGGTATTAGGGAGTAGTGGGGTAGTAGAGGGGTAGTAGGGTAGTGGGTAATAGAGGGGTAGTAGGGTAGTGGGGTAGTAGAGGGGAAATAGAGGGGTAGTGGGGTATTAGAAGGGTAGTAGAGGGGTAGTAGGGTAGTAGAGGGGTAGTAGGGTAGTGGGGTAGTAGGGTAGTAGGGGGTAGTGGGGTAGTAGGGTAGTAGCATAGTGCGGTAGTAGAGGGGTATTTGGGTAGTGGGGTAGTGGAGGGGTAGTGGGGTAGTCAGGTAGTAGAGGGGTAGTAGCGGGGTAGTGGAGTAGTAGAGGGGTAGTAGGGTAGTAGGATAGTAGAGGGATAGTGGGTAGTAGAGGGGTAGTAGGGTAGTGGGGCAGTGGGGTAATAGAGTGGTAGTAGGGTAATGGGGTAGTAGAGGTGTAGTAGGGTAGTAGAGGGGTAGTGGAGGGGTAGTGGGGTAGTGGGGTAGTAGAGGGGTAGTGAAGTAGTAGAGGGGTAGTAGGGTAGTAGGATAGTAGAGGGATAGTGGGGTAGTAGAGGGGTAGTAGGGTAGTGGGGTAATAGAGTGGTAGTAGGGTAGTGGGGTAGTAGAGGTGTAGTAGGGTAGTAGAGGGGTAGTAGTGGGGTAGTAGATGGGTAGTGGGGGTAGTAGAGGGGCAGTAGGCTAGTGGGGTAGTAGAGGTATGGTGGGGTAGTAGAGGGGAAGTAGAGGGGTAGTAGTGGGGTAGTAGAGGGGTAGTAGAGGTGTAGTAGGGGTAGTAGAGGGGTAGTAGGGTAGTAGAGGGGTAGTAGTGGGGTAGTAGAGGGGTAGTAGAGGGATAGATAGTGATGTAGTAGAGCGGTAGTAGATTGGTAGAGGGGTAGTAGGGTAGTGGGGTAGTAGGGGGTAGTGGGGTAATAGGGTAATAGTGTAGTGGGATAGTAGGATAGTAGGGTAGTGGTGTAGTAGAGGGGTAGTAGGGTAGTGGGGTAGTGGAGGGGTAGTGGGGTATTGGGGTAGTAGTGGGGTAGTGGGGTAGTAGAAGCGTAGTAGGGTAGTGGTGGTGTGATAGAGGGTTAGTAGAGGGGTAGTAGGGTAGTTGGGGGTAGTGGGGTAGTAGAGGGATAGTGGGGTAGTAGAAGGTTAGTAGAGGGGTAGAAGAGGGGTAGTAGGATAGTGGGGTAGTAGGGTAGTGGGTTAGTAGGGTTGTGGGATAGTAGAGTAGTAAGGTAGTAGGGGTAGTGGGGTAGTAGGGTAGTAGGGGGGTAGTGGGGTAGTGGAGGGGTAGTAGGGTAGTAGAGGGGTAGTGGGGTAGTAGAGAGGTAGTAGGGTAGTAGATGGGTAGTGAGGTTCTGGACTTTTAAGAGTCCAGAGGTGTCAGGGAAACAACACCCAAAGACCCCTGAGTTCCTTCCTGTCTTGGTGCACAAATGAAACAGAGACGCGGGCTTCTCGATGGTGGCGTCAGAGACCAAGATTTATTTACTGCAGGGACACAGAAGTCATAGGAACCACACAAAGGCAGAATCTACGAGACTGTTCGAATTGCAAAAAGTGGGTTGCTCCTTAAATACACAAAATATGTCTTCGGGCAACATTACACGAATATCTTTCATGCCCAACCCGGTATCCCAAACAGACAATAAACATACACCAAACAATAATTAGTCGTAGGTTTTCAGTATTCGATCAAGTCTCTTTGTCAGTTTCCCATTCTTTGACCGATCCTCCCCATCATAAAAATCGTATCCTCCCCATTGTAAAAGCCCAGAAGGAGAGGAGCAGAGCCAGGTGTAAGGGATAGAAAAGTAGGATAAGAGGTGTTTATGGATCATAAACGGGCATGGCTACCGTCTTCGGCCTCTCAATCAGGACAATGGACACGAGAACCAGTATAGCAGGGCTGGCCTCAGGCAGGGGAGGCAGCTTGATTCTGCCTAGTCACGCAGTGTCAGCTTCCTCGGGCTCGGGCTTACGTGTCCTTAACAAGGTGATTCTGTCGGGGTCATTGCTCGTTCATTGACTATGTGAGGGCAAGAAACAAAATGGGTGCCGTATCTAAAATGGATGCCATGATATTACAACAGAATGCCCTATTTCTCAGTGAATTCATGCTCGTAGCGCAGCGAAAACACTGTCATGTATTAAATGGATCATTTACGGTTCATTGGTACCAAAATCGTGTCAGTACTATGATACCGAATACACGGGTTCGGATCGCTACAGAACCTCAGACCGTCCTTTTGCCCTTACATAGGCAATAACTCATTCTATGTCAGAGTCCATCTCTATGTTCATCAGGTCACTGATATGTTGCTGGGACATTATTCTATCCTGTGGCGTATCTCCAAGAACAGGTGGTCTTCTTACGCATGTTGAAACACAAAGGCCACATAAGGCAGGACCACACTGAACAATGAGACAGCACGAGAATAAAAATACCAACGCAACACCAGTGACTATCAGAACCTTCCATCCCCACGCAGATAACAGATTCCAGAACCATCCCATTAGTGACCAGTCACCTTCCTCTACATGAATAGAGTCAGAGATTTTGTGTAACTTAGAAATGGCCTTATATACCGTTGGCGCATTATCTGGGATAAAAACACAGCAACTCGATTGGATCATCTTACATACCCCACCTCGATCTGCAAGTAATACATCAAGGACCATACGATTCTGTAACGTCATGAGGCGATCCGCTTGAAGCTCAGCTGTCAGGTTACTAAGGGCACCCGCAGTTTCGGTAATAGTGGATTCAACTACCCGTGTTAGTTGACGTAAGTTTCTACTGTTGGCCATAGGCCCCAGAACGGAAGGAAACCTTTGAAGAAGTCTCCTGCTTCTTGGCCAGCAGTGTCTTCCTTATTGAAAACACCTCTCACAACTCTAGTTTTGTGATAATCCGGTGCAGCAGTGTATGTCGGAGGCAACAGTTGAGCGATATAACATGAGCCTGAAAAGTCAGCATGCAGCCATGTATATGCTCTGTCTTTGCAAACAAAATAGGTGCCCTTAGCAGCTAAGAATGCAGGGGAAAACTGTGACGGGAAAACGTATGTTTCGGTACAGTCACTCTTCCCTAGTCGAGCTTTCGGATTCCTCCCATTTCCTTGCAAACAGACCTGACCTTGGTGGGGTACGACCCAGATCGGAGTCGATCTTTTACGTTTGTTCTCACCCAAAGTAATGCCATATTCCGTAACATTCCAACCCATGTAAACTCGCAATTCATCCTTGGGAATAAACGGAGTGTTATTGACATCTCTAACCATGTCAGTAATTCCCTTTACCAAGGCTCTATTAGCGGAGTTATACCTAGTGGAACGCGGAGGTCGCGGGGGATAGGTCTCTAGAGCATAGACGAACATGGTCTGAAATGCCCAGAATGATCCATTATAACTAAAGGGCAGAACCAGATAAGGTAAACCCTTGTCCATGGTATGTGGTATCAAGCCACACACCCAGCAGTTCGTTGTGTTTACCACTAGTTGGTGTTGGTGCAAGAGCTGAATGAAAGTGTTATTTATAAACTCAGAGCGTCGAGCTTGGTCATGTGCAGGAAAAGGATGGAAAGAATGAACAGAAACAACACTCGGAGAAACAGAAACATGGGGAGATACTGTAGATGTAACAGGTGCAAAGATCAGTTGAATACCAAAAATAATTCCGCCTACCAGAGTTATTAAAACAATCAGAAATGTCAGAGCACATTGCATTAGGAAACATTTGCTATACAATATTTCATACAGTTTTGTCTTGCGAGCATTTATGACGTTAGCCCGTCGCAGTTCAGGAAGCTCCATCTTCTACAACCGTTCGCAACGGATGGTTTGTACCTGTTAAAAATTGCCTCTGTCTACCCTGGGAGTTCCCAAAATAAACAGAAGAAACCGACCTTGTGTCTGGTTCCCTGCAAGTTAAAACAAGGCACACGTTACGACCCTACGGTAACCTAGATGGCAAGGTGAGAGAACAACACAAAAAAACAAAAAAAGACAAAAATTATAGAGCACACTTCCTGACTGAATGGAAATGTGATAAGATCAAAACAGTTTTCAAATAGAAAGGTAATTATGCAATGTTATTGGTTCATAGAATGAGAACGTAGGTTATATCTGTACTTTCCGGGTTTTGTCTGATCTTGAAATAGCTGATCTACAGGTGCAGTAATGTTCGAATCCACAGGTGACAAATGTTCACTTTGTACAACACTCTGTTCAGGGTTCGAAGGAACAGTTCCTGGTGGGGTATCAGAGTTCTGCGTTTCAGTTCGTTTGTCCGTTATGTACTCTGCATCACTGAAGGGGATGAGCCTAGGAACAGGTTCTGTCTCGGATACACCAAATCCCTGTCTAACCCAGTTGTCGTAGGGGAGTGGGAGAGGGACACGCTTCGTATGGCTAGCGTGCACCCAATTCTTCCTTCCAGCTAGGCGTACAGCAGTTCTTGTGGCCAGGAGCACTTGAAACGGGCCCACGAATCTTGGCTGGAGGTTCCGGGTTCGTTCAAAATTCCGCACCACAACTTGATCACCGGGTTTCAATGTGTGGCCTGGACTCTCTGGCAGTTTAGGCAAGGATTCAAATACCTGTTGATGAATAAGGCTCAATTTAGCAGTCAGGTCAAAAAGGTAATCAATCAACATTGGATATTCGATCTGTTTGAATTCTTTTGGCCTAGGGACTCCCCAAACATTAGCAGGACGACCAAACACAATCTCATATGGGCTAAGCCCTACTCGAGAGTGTACAGTTGCTCTGGTGGACAGTAAAGCTAAAGGCAGTGCGTCTGGCCAAGATAGACCAGTGGAAGCTTGAATCTTAGCAAGTTTCAGCTTCAAGGTACCATTGTACCCTTCAACCAAACCTGCTGACTGTGGGTGATTCGCACTGTGGAATTTCTGGGTGATTCCCAGACCCGCACACACACTCTTCATAACTTTCCCTACAAACTCACTTCCATTGTCCGACCAAACAATCCGTGGCATACCATACCTGGGGAAGTACTCTTTGAGGAGGATTTTGGCAGTAGACATAGCAGTGTTATCCTTTAACGGATACGCCTCAATCCATCTTGAAAAGGCACAGACTACCACTAGGACATATTTAAGATTATTACACCTGTCCATGTGGATAAAATCCAACTGAATCACTTCAAAGGGACAAGAAGGGGGAGCAAAGTGACCAACTGGGGTTGGGGTTCCCTTGCCAGGATTATGCATCAGGCATATCATGCAATTTTTCACCACTCTTTCCGCACACTTAGTAATTCCATCGTTCTTCCATACTGGAGCTAACATTTTACATATCCCTTTCGAACTAATGTGCGCCGCTCCATGCGCCATCGTGACTACCGCAAGTACATACGCATCAGGTAACATCCAACGCTGCTGCTCAGACAAATCAACCCAACATCCACTTGAATCCATTCTACCCGTTTTCTCCTTCCATTCATTCTTCTCATTTTTAGTTGCTTCATTCTGGATTGCCTTCACACTTTCAATCGTATTCTCACACATTCCTGATTCAGCAATCCATCTCGCAGACGTTGCAACGTACATTCGACTCATCATGTTCTTGGCCGTCTCTTTGGCGACCTCATCAGCAAACGCATTCCCACGGCCAACATCATCCGTAATCTTTCGATGTGCACTGCACTTCACAATCGCAACTTCATTCGGTAGGGTCAGAGATTCCAACAGGTCATTGACTAACTGTCCATGTTGGATCTTAGTCCCATGGGACGTGAGAAAACCTCTTTCTTTCCACAGACGTCCAAAACTATGTGCTACGCCGAAGGCGTATTGGCTATCGGTAAACACATTCACTCTCTTTCCCTCAGCTAAAACACACGCTCTTGTTAATGCAATTAATTCTGCAGCTTGGGCAGAATTCTGACTTACTCTTGCGGTCTCAACAATCGTGCTCAAAGTCGTAACTGCATACGCGGCCGTCACATCACCATTCTGTAGTTTAAAACATGACCCATCGACGTACAAAGTGCCATCTGGATCTAGTAACGGAGTATCTTTTAAATCAATCCTACCTTTTGTCTCTTCCTCAGTTCTAAAACAACAATCATGGGGCTCTGAATCACTCGACTCTTGAGTAGTCGGCAACAGCGTTGCTGGATTCAATATGTTGCATCGCTTGATCTGAATGTGACTTGCCAAAAGCGTCAGCTCATAGCCTGATAGTCTAGCACTGGTGAGGTGCTGAGTTTTCGTTCGATTCATGAGTGTATCCACAGCATGTGGAACCATGACTACTAACATGTTGTTCATGACTAGTCCAGCAGACTGTCGAATAGACACTGCAGCTGCTGCTGTAGCTCTCAAACAACTTGGCAATGCTCTGGCTACCGGATCTAATGTGGATGAGAAATATGCACAAGGTCGCTGTTTGTCACCAAATTGTTGCATTAAAACACTCAACGCACAACCTTCTCTTTCATGGACATATAAAGTAAACGGCTTACTGTAGTCAGGAGTACCCAACACAGGAGCTGAACACAGCGCATCACGTAAGTCGGAGAAGCTGTTGACATTCATCAGACCATGGCAAAGGGCTCGGAACACCTTTTCCAGTCAGGGCTACCAATGGTTTTGCCATGAGAGAAAAATTTGGGATCCATTGCCTGCAGTATGACGTAATACCCAAAAACGCACGCACTTCTCTCTGTGTGCTTGGTACAGTCATCTGCGAAATTGCTTTGATTCTCTCTGGGGTCAACCTTCTTCCCTCCTTTGACAAAAGATGACCTAAGTAGGTCACTTCTTGGCAACAATATTGCAGTTTAGAAGGTGAAACCTTGTGATGTAAGTCTGACAAATGACGTAATAAAGAAATTGTAGCTGTTTTGCAAGTTTCCTTGTCATCAGCAGCCAGTAAAAGATCATCTACGTATTGGATCAGGGCAACACCAGGAGGAAGTACAAGAGCATCTAATTGACTTTTTAATGCTTGGCTGTAAATTGAAGGGCTCTCACAATAACCTTGTGGAGCGCGCTTGAACCTGAAACTGCGACCACCTAAGGAGAAACCGAAAATGTCTCTACTTTCCTCGGCTATCGGGATGCTGAAAAAGGCATTCTTCAAGTCTATCACTGTAAACCATTGAGGCTGAGGCAGGAATCAACGTCAATAATGCAGTGATATCTGGTACCACAGGAAACTGTGGAATCACTATTTTGTTAACCTCTCTGAGGTCAATCACAAATCTGTAGATTGGAGGTTTGGAAGGGTCAGTGCGTTTCAAAATCGGCAGAACAGGACTATTGCAGACATTTCCTCTAGTTTCCTCTATCACATCTTTCTGTATTAAGTCTTTCACGATCAGTAAAAGTGCACGTTCACCTTCATTCGAAATCCGATACTGTGGGATTCGTGGGAATCTAACATTCGCTTTCAGACTCACCACATAAGGGGGAATTTCCAAAAGACCTACATCATTAGGACCAGTCGCCCAAAGAGTATCAGGGAGAGAACGCAGCTCCGGTGGGAGCTTATTCATTGACATGTACATTGGAGAAATGACTTTCTTACCCAATGTGAGCTGTACTCCCGAAGGAGAACAGTACAGTGTCGCATACAGGCGTTTCAACAGATCTAAACCAAGCAGATTCTCATTACAACCGGTTGTTAGAATAAGGGGTGCTTCTAGTTCGCATGGCCCAACAGAAATTGACAAAGGACTAGAAACAGGATTGTGAACAGGGGCGCCTGAGAAACCTACTGAAGTGTTCGTTAAGCCAGACAAAGGTGCGCCAGGGAGTTTCGCATGCATAATTGAACTTTTTGCCGCACCAGTATCCAACAGATACGGTTCGACCACGCCTGATGTAACTACTGCGACATAAGGTCCACTCTGATCAACTGGAACTGATACTACTCCCTCTCTTTGCCTGTGGCTGTCCTAGTACTCGCTTTTCTGAATCTCTTCATTATTTTCATAGTAATCCTCAACATGATACTGTGGAGATCTACCTGGTTGCGTAGATTGTACATTTCGCTGATCGAAATAATTTGATGGGCGATCAGCCTGTGGAGTCATTGTACCACGTCCTCTACCTCTAGGAGCTTGCATAAACCCACCACCACCTCTCTGAGCTGGGACACCACTGGTTTGTGTGTGCAGTACTGGACACTCGTTCTTATAATGGCCCTCCTTTTTACAATAGGCACACTGATTCCATGCTAACTGTTGTCGGGGAAAACCATAATTAAATCTTTGGGACGTCCCTTGCTGGAATTGTGGCTGTTGCTGAAACTGGGGTCGCTGCTGTGAATCTGACTGAATTGAGCGAGGCGGGTATGCCTGTTGCAAAAGAACTTTAGTTTTTAAATCTTTTGTCTTCTTTTCTTACTTTTCCTTCTCTTCTTTCTCTCTATTCTCGTAATACTGAGCAGTTGCAAGTATCTGTGCTGTCGTCGACACTGCCCATGCACTCTCAGAATCCTTTAACTTGTTACTAAGCTCAGGCAGTAAATTAAACACAAACTTGTTGACAAACAACCTCTGACCTCCTTCAGTACTCATATCTTGCCCACTGTGGTCTACGAAGGTCTCTTCAAATCTAGTGAAGAAGTCAGAGACGCTTTCGTCCTTCTTTTGCTTGCATGCTGATAGTTTATCCCAGTTGACCCGTAACGCTGGCATCAGCGTTTTCATCAGATTAATTATTCTGCCAGGTAAAGCAGCAATCAGAGGCTCAGGTTTAGCACCACCAACTTGTTGCGCGTCTGCCGCTATAATAGCTGGCCAATCACCTCCTAAGGCGACTGGGTGGTTCTCTTGCCGAATCTTGGCCCATATAGGCAGTGGCACTACATTGCCAAATAGCATTTCGATGTCTGCCAAATTCATGACACATGCTTGAACTGTCTGCGTTAAGTCTTTATAATAACCAGCAGGATTCTTACGCGGGTCCGGCAATGCCTGTTTTACTGCTAATACTTCTGCCCGCTTCCAAGGGATGTGTATCCACACTCTATGGAAATGTGCCGGAGCAGCTGCAATACCATTAGCCGCATCAGCTTGAACTGCTTCGCGCCATATCGGCGGAACTTCCCTCATCGGATACTGACCTCGTCTTTTCCTAGTAATCGGAGAACCATCAAAGTCCCTTGGTACTCGAAGAGGAGAATCATCCCTATAAGCTAAAATCAGTTCTATCGCTTCCCTTACTTCTGAACCTATCACCATTCCTGCGGCGAACTTTTGCTGAATATTTATCAAATCAGAGGGGACGGAATCTGATTCATCATCATCCCATTCCTCACGCAAAAGAGAACACATCACGTCAAAGACATAACGCTGAGTTGGTTCATTCCATTGCATAAATGTATCTGACACTCTTCGTGCATCATACTTCGCAGCTTTCGACATCCACCTAAGAGCTGTCGAATCTAACATTTCTCGTTCCTGGGGACCAGGAAACTGGCTACGTCTCTGTGTAGAGTCAGAAACGGGGGTCCCAATTAAAGACCTGTAGAGAGGAGTTAAGATATTAGTTACAGAGTCGGTTATTTTCCGACGAACAGAAAGCGGAGTCAGAATGTTTACGGAGTTCGGGAACAGGGAAGCTGGAGCAGATGAAATGGTAAGGGTGGGAGTAGCAGGTAAAGCAGTTTGCGAAACGACAGGCGAAGGCGGAATAGGCAACCCAGGAAGAGGGGGTGCCGAGGGAACATTAACCACAGGAAAGACAGGAGCTTGAATCAAAGGAAGTGGAGCAACTATTCCAGGCTGACCAGCAGCTGGCTGCACAACAGGTAGTAACTGTGGTGCTGTATTACCCTGTGCCTACGGTGGAGGTGATCTCAACAGATAAGACAACAGAGGATCCTTTTCAGGGTCCTCTATCGGCTTATCAGGACAAGATGGCAAGACAGGGTAGCATTTATCAATCGCCAAATTATGTTTTCTATTCGCCATCTCTATTGCTTTCTCAGTCTCGTTGACATGCAACTGTCTAGCAGACTCCATTAATGTCAACCCTTTCTCTTTCTGTTCCTTCTTCATCTTCCTAATTTCTCTCTGTTTGGCTTCTTTACGCCATACGCGAAAAGAATCAAACATTGCCGGCCGGGCTTTCTTTTTAAACAACTTCATTTCTAGATTGTCTAGAATTTCAATTTCAAAGCTACCATGGGTGGCCAACTAAGGACACCATCTTTCCTGGTGTAACGGACCCATACTTCATTATAAACGATAGGACCTACACCGTGTTTACAATAGAGCTCATATGTAGGAGTTCCAATTGGAGGAACCGAACACGGATCCTCCAACCGGGAATCCCCGTTGCAACTTAACCAGGACAGGAAACAATTACTACTGTTAGTCATTATAAACTAAGGACAGATTCCAACAAAAATGCGCAAAGAACTTAGGCCTACCAAATGAACCAATACCAAAACAAAGATTATCTTAACAAGAGCAACCAATGATATTCTACGAATTCAAAAACAAACGTATCCAGAGAGCAAAACAAAAGCAACAACGGACAACCAAACTGAGCGCAACCCACTTAATACTTAACTGAAATGTGGAAGACGTCACCAAGGAGAACCCGTCTACGTCTCGCCGTACTAAGGTCTGCACCTCGGGTCCAAGACAGGGCGACAGTCAGGGCAGCGGTCCTCTGTAGCCGTCTGGGAGCGGGAACCCTCGTGGAAGAGATCGTCGGGCCACTTTTACGACATACAGGGATCGATGAAGCGGGGTACCTCCCTCCGGAATCTTCACACGAAGCTCCTCGAAATTTTCAGGCTTTGGACCGGTACCGGATGACGTCGCCCCACGTTGGGCGCCAATTTGAGGTTCTGGACTTTTAAGAGTCCAGAGGTGTCAGGGAAACAACACCCAAAGACCCCTGAGTTCCTTCCTGTCTTGGTGCACAAATGAAACAGAGACGCGGGCTTCTCGATGGTGGCGTCAGAGACCAAGATTTATTTACTGCAGGGACACAGAAGTCATAGGAACCACACAAAGGCAGAATCTACGAGACTGTTCGAATTGCAAAAAGTGGGTTGCTCCTTAAATACACAAAATATGTCTTCGGGCAACATTACACGAATATCTTTCATGCCCAACCCGGTATCCCAAACAGACAATAAACATACACCAAACAATAATTAGTCGTAGGTTTTCAGTATTCGATCAAGTCTCTTTGTCAGTTTCCCATTCTTTGACCGATCCTCCCCATCATAAAAATCGTATCCTTCCCATTGTAAAAGCCCAGAAGGAGAGGAGCAGAGCCAGGTGTAAGGGATAGAAAAGTAGGATAAGAGGTGTTTATGGATCATAAACGGGCATGGCTACCGTCTTCGGCCTCTCAATCAGGACAATGGACACGAGAACCAGTATAGCAGGGCTGGCCTCAGGCAGGGGAGGCAGCTTGATTCTGCCTAGTCACGCAGTGTCAGCTTCCTCGGGCTCGGGCTTACGTGTCCTTAACAAGGTGATTCTGTCGGGGTCATTGCTCGGTCATTGACTATGTGAGGGCAAGAAACAAAATGGGTGCCGTATCTAAAATGGATGCCATGATATTACAACAGAATGCCCTATTTCTCAGTGAATTCATGCTCGTAGCGCAGCGAAAACACTGTCATGTATTAAATGGATCATTTACGGTTCATTGGTACCAAAATCGTGTCAGTACTATGATACCGAATACACGGGTTCGGATCGCTACAGAACCTCAGACCGTCCTTTTGCCCTTACATAGGCAATAACTCATTCTATGTCAGAGTCCATCTCTATGTTCATCAGGTCACTGATATGTTGCTGGGACATTATTCTATCCTGTGGCGTATCTCCAAGAACAGGTGGTCTTCTTACGCATGTTGAAACACAAAGGCCACATAAGGCAGGACCACACTGAACAATGAGACAGCACGAGAATAAAAATACCAACGCAACACCAGTGACTATCAGAACCTTCCATCCCCACGCAGATAACAGATTCCAGAACCATCCCATTAGTGACCAGTCACCTTCCTCTACATGAATAGAGTCAGAGATTTTGTGTAACTTAGAAATGGCCTTATATACCGTTGGCGCATTATCTGGGATAAAAACACAGCAACTCGATTGGATCATCTTACATACCCCACCTCGATCTGCAAGTAATACATCAAGGACCATACGATTCTGTAACGTCATGAGGCGATCCGCTTGAAGCTCAGCTGTCAGGTTACTAAGGGCACCCGCAGTTTCGGTAATAGTGGATTCAACTACCCGTGTTAGTTGACGTAAGTTTCTACTGTTGGCCATAGGCCCCAGAACGGAAGGAAACCTTTGAAGAAGTCTCCTGCTTCTTGGCCAGCAGTGTCTTCCTTATTGAAAACACCTCTCACAACTCTAGTTTTGTGATAATCCGGTGCAGCAGTGTATGTCGGAGGCAACAGTTGAGCGATATAACATGAGCCTGAAAAGTCAGCAGGCAGCCATGTATATGCTCTGTCTTTGCAAACAAAATAGGTGCCCTTAGCAGCTAAGAATGCAGGGGAAAACTGTGACTGGAAAACGTATGTTTCGGTACAGTCACTCTTCCCTAGTCGAGCTTTCGGATTCCTCCCATTTCCTTGCAAACAGACCTGACCTTGGTGGGGTACGACCCAGATCGGAGTCGATCTTTTACGTTTGTTCTCACCCAAAGTAATGCCATATTCCGTAACATTCCAACCCATGTAAACTCGCAATTCATCCTTGGGAATAAACGGAGTGTTATTGACATCTCTAACCATGTCAGTAATTCCCTTTACCAAGGCTCTATTAGCGGAGTTATACCTAGTGGAACGCGGAGGTCGCGGGGGATAGGTCTCTAGAGCATAGACGAACATGGTCTGAAATGCCCAGAATGATCCATTATAACTAAAGGGCAGAACCAGATAAGGTAAACCCTTGTCCATGGTATGTGGTATCAAGCCACACACCCAGCAGTTCGTTGTGTTTACCACTAGTTGGTGTTGGTGCAAGAGCTGAATGAAAGTGTTATTTATAAACTCAGAGCGTCGAGCTTGGTCATGTGCAGGAAAAGGATGGAAAGAATGAACAGAAACAACAGTCGGAGAAACAGAAACATGGGGAGATACTGTAGATGTAACAGGTGCAAAGATCAGTTGAATACCAAAAATAATTCCGCCTACCAGAGTTATTAAAACAATCAGAAATGTCAGAGCACATTGCATTAGGAAACATTTGCTATACAATATTTCATACAGTTTTGTCTTGCGAGCATTTATGACGTTAGCCCGTCGCAGTTCAGGAAGCTCCATCTTCTACAACCGTTCGCAACGGATGGTTTGTACCTGTTAAAAATTGCCTCTGTCTACCCTGGGAGTTCCCAAAATAAACAGAAGAAACCGACCTTGTGTCTGGTTCCCTGCAAGTTAAAACAAGGCACACGTTACGACCCTACGGTAACCTAGATGGCAAGGTGAGAGAACAACACAAAAAAACAAAAAAAGACAAAAATTATAGAGCACACTTCCTGACTGAATGGAAATGTGATAAGATCAAAACAGTTTTCAAATAGAAAGGTAATTATGCAATGTTATTGGTTCATAGAATGAGAACGTAGGTTATATCTGTACTTTCCGGGTTTTGTCTGATCTTGAAATAGCTGATCTACAGGTGCAGTAATGTTCGAATCCACAGGTGACAAATGTTCACTTTGTACAACACTCTGTTCAGGGTTCGAAGGAACAGTTCCTGGTGGGGTATCAGAGTTCTGCGTTTCAGTTCGTTTGTCCGTTATGTACTCTGCATCACTGAAGGGGATGAGCCTAGGAACAGGTTCTGTCTCGGATACACCAAATCCCTGTCTAACCCAGTTGTCGTAGGGGAGTGGGAGAGGGACACGCTTCGTATGGCTAGCGTGCACCCAATTCTTCCTTCCAGCTAGGCGTACAGCAGTTCTTGTGGCCAGGAGCACTTGAAACGGGCCCACGAATCTTGGCTGGAGGTTCCGGGTTCGTTCAAAATTCCGCACCACAACTTGATCACCGGGTTTCAATGTGTGGCCTGGACTCTCTGGCAGTTTAGGCAAGGATTCAAATACCTGTTGATGAATAAGGCTCAATTTAGCAGTCAGGTCAAAAAGGTAATCAATCAACATTGGATATTCGATCTGTTTGAATTCTTTTGGCCTAAGGACTCCCCAAACATTAGCAGGACGACCAAACACAATCTCATATGGGCTAAGCCCTACTCGAGAGTGTACAGTTGCTCTGGTGGACAGTAAAGCTAAAGGCAGTGCGTCTGGCCAAGATAGACCAGTGGAAGCTTGAATCTTAGCAAGTTTCAGCTTCAAGGTACCATTGTACCCTTCAACCAAACCTGCTGACTGTGGGTGATTCGCACTGTGGAATTTCTGGGTGATTCCCAGACCCGCACACACACTCTTCATAACTTTCCCTACAAACTCACTTCCATTGTCCGACCAAACAATCCGTGGCATACCATACCTGGGGAAGTACTCTTTGAGGAGGATTTTGGCAGTAGACATAGCAGTGTTATCCTTTAACGGATACGCCTCAATCCATCTTGAAAAGGCACAGACTACCACTAGGACATATTTAAGATTATTACACCTGTCCATGTGGATAAAATCCAACTGAATCACTTCAAAGGGACAAGAAGGGGGAGCAAAGTGACCAACTGGGGTTGGGGTTCCCTTGCCAGGATTATGCATCAGGCATATCATGCAATTTTTCACCACTCTTTCCGCACACTTAGTAATTCCATCGTTCTTCCATACTGGAGCTAACATTTTACATATCCCTTTCGAACTAATGTGCGCCGCTCCATGCGCCATCGTGACTACCGCAAGTACATACGCATCAGGTAACATCCAACGCTGCTGCTCAGACAAATCAACCCAACATCCACTTGAATCCATTCTACCCGTTTTCTCCTTCCATTCATTCTTCTCATTTTTAGTTGCTTCATTCTGGATTGCCTTCACACTTTCAATCGTATTCTCACACATTCCTGATTCAGCAATCCATCTCGCAGACGTTGCAACGTACATTCGACTCATCATGTTCTTGGCCGTCTCTTTGGCGACCTCATCAGCAAACGCATTCCCACGGCCAACATCATCCGTAATCTTTCGATGTGCACTGCACTTCACAATCGCAACTTCATTCGGTAGGGTCAGAGATTCCAACAGGTCATTGACTAACTGTCCATGTTGGATCTTAGTCCCATGGGACGTGAGAAAACCTCTTTCTTTCCACAGACGTCCAAAACTATGTGCTACGCCGAAGGCGTATTGGCTATCGGTAAACACATTCACTCTCTTTCCCTCAGCTAAAACACACGCTCTTGTTAATGCAATTAATTCTGCAGCTTGGGCAGAATTCTGACTTACTCTTGCGGTCTCAACAATCGTGCTCAAAGTCGTAACTGCATACGCGGCCGTCACATCACCATTCTGTAGTTTAAAACATGACCCATCGACGTACAAAGTGCCATCTGGATCTAGTAACGGAGTATCTTTTAAATCAATCCTACCTTTTGTCTCTTCCTCAGTTCTAAAACAACAATCATGGGGCTCTGAATCACTCGACTCTTGAGTAGTCGGCAACAGCGTTGCTGGATTCAATATGTTGCATCGCTTGATCTGAATGTGACTTGCCAAAAGCGTCAGCTCATAGCCTGATAGTCTAGCACTGGTGAGGTGCTGAGTTTTCGTTCGATTCATGAGTGTATCCACAGCATGTGGAACCATGACTACTAACATGTTGTTCATGACTAGTCCAGCAGACTGTCGAATAGACACTGCAGCTGCTGCTGTAGCTCTCAAACAACTTGGCAATGCTCTGGCTACCGGATCTAATGTGGATGAGAAATATGCACAAGGTCGCTGTTTGTCACCAAATTGTTGCATTAAAACACTCAACGCACAACCTTCTCTTTCATGGACATATAAAGTAAACGGCTTACTGTAGTCAGGAGTACCCAACACAGGAGCTGAACACAGCGCATCACGTAAGTCGGAGAAGCTGTTGACATTCATCAGACCATGGCAAAGGGCTCGGAACACCTTTTCCAGTCAGGGCTACCAATGGTTTTGCCATGAGAGAAAAATTTGGGATCCATTGCCTGCAGTATGACGTAATACCCAAAAACGCACGCACTTCTCTCTGTGTGCTTGGTACAGTCATCTGCGAAATTGCTTTGATTCTCTCTGGGGTCAACCTTCTTCCCTCCTTTGACAAAAGATGACCTAAGTAGGTCACTTCTTGGCAACAATATTGCAGTTTAGAAGGTGAAACCTTGTGATGTAAGTCTGACAAATGACGTAATAAAGAAATTGTAGCTGTTTTGCAAGTTTCCTTGTCATCAGCAGCCAGTAAAAGATCATCTACGTATTGGATCAGGGCAACACCAGGAGGAAGTACAAGAGCATCTAATTGACTTTTTAATGCTTGGCTGTAAATTGAAGGGCTCTCACAATAACCTTGTGGAGCGCGCTTGAACCTGAAACTGCGACCACCTAAGGAGAAACCGAAAATGTCTCTACTTTCCTCGGCTATCGGGATGCTGAAAAAGGCATTCTTCAAGTCTATCACTGTAAACCATTGAGGCTGAGGCAGGAATCAACGTCAATAATGCAGTGATATCTGGTACCACAGGAAACTGTGGAATCACTATTTTGTTAACCTCTCTGAGGTCAATCACAAATCTGTAGATTGGAGGTTTGGAAGGGTCAGTGCGTTTCAAAATCGGCAGAACAGGACTATTGCAGACATTTCCTCTAGTTTCCTCTATCACATCTTTCTGTATTAAGTCTTTCACGATCAGTAAAAGTGCACGTTCACCTTCATTCGAAATCCGATACTGTGGGATTCGTGGGAATCTAACATTCGCTTTCAGACTCACCACATAAGGGGGAATTTCCAAAAGACCTACATCATTAGGACCAGTCGCCCAAAGAGTATCAGGGAGAGAACGCAGCTCCGGTGGGAGCTTATTCATTGACATGTACATTGGAGAAATGACTTTCTAACCCAATGTGAGCTGTACTCCCGAAGGAGAACAGTACAGTGTCGCATACAGGCGTTTCAACAGATCTAAACCAAGCAGATTCTCATTACAACCGGTTGTTAGAATAAGGGGTGCTTCTAGTTCGCATGGCCCAACAGAAATTGACAAAGGACTAGAAACAGGATTGTGAACAGGGGCGCCTGAGAAACCTACTGAAGTGTTCGTTAAGCCAGACAAAGGTGCGCCAGGGAGTTTCGCATGCATAATTGAACTTTTTGCCGCACCAGTATCCAACAGATACGGTTCGACCACGCCTGATGTAACTACTGCGACATAAGGTCCACTCTGATCAACTGGAACTGATACTACTCCCTCTCTTTGCCTGTGGCTGTCCTAGTACTCGCTTTTCTGAATCTCTTCATTATTTTCATAGTAATCCTCAACATGATACTGTGGAGATCTACCTGGTTGCGTAGATTGTACATTTCGCTGATCGAAATAATTTGATGGGCGATCAGCCTGTGGAGTCATTGTACCACGTCCTCTACCTCTAGGAGCTTGCATAAACCCACCACCACCTCTCTGAGCTGGGACACCACTGGTTTGTGTGTGCAGTACTGGACACTCGTTCTTATAATGGCCCTCCTTTTTACAATAGGCACACTGATTCCATGCTAACTGTTGTCGGGGAAAACCATAATTAAATCTTTGGGACGTCCCTTGCTGGAATTGTGGCTGTTGCTGAAACTGGGGTCGCTGCTGTGAATCTGACTGAATTGAGCGAGGCGGGTATGCCTGTTGCAAAAGAACTTTAGTTTTTAAATCTTTTGTCTTCTTTTCTTACTTTTCCTTCTCTTCTTTCTCTCTATTCTCGTAATACTGAGCAGTTGCAAGTATCTGTGCTGTCGTCGACACTGCCCATGCACTCTCAGAATCCTTTAACTTGTTACTAAGCTCAGGCAGTAAATTAAACACAAACTTGTCGACAAACAACCTCTGACCTCCTTCAGTACTCATATCTTGCCCACTGTGGTCTACGAAGGTCTCTTCAAATCTAGTGAAGAAGTCAGAGACGCTTTCGTCCTTCTTTTGCTTGCATGCTGATAGTTTATCCCAGTTGACCCGTAACGCTGGCATCAGCGTTTTCATCAGATTAATTATTCTGCCAGGTAAAGCAGCAATCAGAGGCTCAGGTTTAGCACCACCAACTTGTTGCGCGTCTGCCGCTATAATAGCTGGCCAATCACCTCCTAAGGCGACTGGGTGGTTCTCTTGCCGAATCTTGGCCCATATAGGCTGTGGCACTACATTGCCAAATAGCATTTCGATGTCTGCCAAATTCATGACACATGCTTGAACTGTCTGCGTTAAGTCTTTATAATAACCAGCAGGATTCTTACGCGGGTCCGGCAATGCCTGTTTTACTGCTAATACTTCTGCCCGCTTCCAAGGGATGTGTATCCACACTCTATGGAAATGTGCCGGAGCAGCTGCAATACCATTAGCCGCATCAGCTTGAACTGCTTCACGCCATATCGGCGGAACTTCCCTCATCGGATACTGACCTCGTCTTTTCCTAGTAATCGGAGAACCATCAAAGTCCCTTGGTACTCGAAGAGGAGAATCATCCCTATAAGCTAAAATCAGTTCTATCGCTTCCCTTACTTCTGAACCTATCACCATTCCTGCGGCGAACTTTTGCTGAATATTTATCAAATCAGAGGGGACGGAATCTGATTCATCATCATCCCATTCCTCACGCAAAAGAGAACACATCACGTCAAAGACATAACGCTGAGTTGGTTCATTCCATTGCATAAATGTATCTGACACTCTTCGTGCATCATACTTCGCAGCTTTCGACATCCACCTAAGAGCTGTCGAATCTAACATTTCTCGTTCCTGGGGACCAGGAAACTGGCTACGTCTCTGTGTAGAGTCAGAAACGGGGGTCCCAATTAAAGACCTGTAGAGAGGAGTTAAGATATTAGTTACAGAGTCGGTTATTTTCCGACGAACAGAAAGCGGAGTCAGAATGTTTACGGAGTTCGGGAACAGGGAAGCTGGAGCAGATGAAATGGTAAGGGTGGGAGTAGCAGGTAAAGCAGTTTGCGAAACGACAGGCGAAGGCGGAATAGGCAACCCAGGAAGAGGGGGTGCCGAGGGAACATTAACCACAGGAAAGACAGGAGCTTGAATCAAAGGAAGTGGAGCAACTATTCCAGGCTGACCAGCAGCTGGCAGCACAACAGGTAGTAACTGTGGTGCTGTATTACCCTGTGCCTACGGTGGAGGTGATCTCAACAGATAAGACAACAGAGGATCCTTTTCAGGGTCCTCTATCGGCTTATCAGGACAAGATGGCAAGACAGGGTAGCATTTATCAATCGCCAAATTATGTTTTCTATTCGCCATCTCTATTGCTTTCTCAGTCTCGTTGACATGCAACTGTCTAGCAGACTCCATTAATGTCAACCCTTTCTCTTTCTGTTCCTTCTTCATCTTCCTAATTTCTCTCTGTTTGGCTTCTTTACGCCATACGCGAAAAGAATCAAACATTGCCGGCCGGGCTTTCTTTTTAAACAACTTCATTTCTAGATTGTCTAGAATTTCAATTTCAAAGCTACCATGGGTGGCCAACTAAGGACACCATCTTTCCTGGTGTAACGGACCCATACTTCATTATAAACGATAGGACCTACACCGTGTTTACAATAGAGCTCATATGTAGGAGTTCCAATCGGAGGAACCGAACACGGATCCTCCAACCGGGAATCCCCGTTGCAACTTAACCAGGACAGGAAACAATTACTACTGTTAGTCATTATAAACTAAGGACAGATTCCAACAAAAATGCGCAAAGAACTTAGGCCTACCAAATGAACCAATACCAAAACAAAGATTATCTTAACAAGAGCAACCAATGATATTCTACGAATTCAAAAACAAACGTATCCAGAGAGCAAAACAAAAGCAACAACGGACAACCAAACTGAGCGCAACCCACTTAATACTTAACTGAAATGTGGAAGACGTCACCAAGGAGAACCCGTCTACGTCTCGCCGTACTAAGGTCTGCACCTCGGGTCCAAGACAGGGCGACAGTCAGGGCAGCGGTCCTCTGTAGCCGTCTGGGAACGGGAACCCTCGTGGAAGAGATCGTCGGGCCACTTTTACGACATACAGGGATCGATGAAGCGGGGTACCTCCCTCCGGAATCTTCACACGAAGCTCCTCGAAATTTTCAGGCTTTGGACCGGTACCGGATGACGTCGCCCCACGTTGGGCGCCAATTTGAGGTTCTGGACTTTTAAGAGTCCAGAGGTGTCAGGGAAACAACACCCAAAGACCCCTGAGTTCCTTCCTGTCTTGGTGCACAAATGAAACAGAGACGCGGGCTTCTCGATGGTGGCGTCAGAGACCAAGATTTATTTACTGCAGGGACACAGAAGTCATAGGAACCACACAAAGGTAGAATCTACGAGACTGTTCGAATTGCAAAAAGTGGGTTGCTCCTTAAATACACAAAATATGTCTTCGGGCAACATTACACGAATATCTTTCATGCCCAACCCGGTATCCCAAACAGACAATAAACATACACCAAACAATAATTAGTCATAGGTTTTCAGTATTCGATCAAGTCTCTTTGTCAGTTTCCCATTCTTTGACCGATCCTCCCCATCATAAAAATCGTATCCTCCCCATTGTAAAAGCCCAGAAGGAGAGGAGCAGAGCCAGGTGTAAGGGATAGAAAAGTAGGATAAGAGGTGTTTATGGATCATAAACGGGCATGGCTACCGTCTTCGGCCTCTAAATCAGGACAATGGACACGAGAACCAGTATAGCAGGGCTGGCCTCAGGCAGGGGAGGCAGCTTGATTCTGCCTAGTCACGCAGCGTCAGCTTCCTCGGGCTCGGGCTTACGTGTCCTTAACAAGGTGATTCTGTCGGGGTCATTGCTCGTTCATTGACTATGTGAGGCCAAGAAACAAAATGGGTGCCGTATCTAAAATGGATGCCATGATATTACAACAGAATGCCCTATTTCTCAGTGAATTCATGCTCGTAGCGCAGCGAAAACACTGTCATGTATTAAATGGATCATTTACGGTTCATTGGTACCAAAATCGTGTCAGTACTACGATACCGAATACACGGGTTCGGATCGCTACAGAACCTCAGTAGTTGAGGAGTAGTGGGGTAGTAATAATAATCCACATTTGTAAAGCACGAACAATCACCGGTAAGGGTCTCTAGGCGCTGGGGGCCATCGGGAAGATTACTAGGTACAGGGGGCCGTCGGGAAGATTGAGGAGTTGGCCTAACGGCTAGGGCGCTCAACCTCGGACCTGGGGAACTGGGTTCGAGTCATGGTAATAACGCCGAACATCCTGTGATTCTGGGCAAATCACTTAATCTCCCCGTGCATAACAAAAAAACAAAAAAAAGGAATGTGTATCCTCATGTAACATAACTGGTGCTATGTAAAGCGCTCTGATACCTGATTGGATGCGGGTCTAGTTTGCGCTATATAAAACTCTGCAAAAAAACAAACAAAAAAAAAACTTGCATCCTCGCACATGGCTGCATTCCACATCTCCACACGTTCAGCTGTTGTGTGGCTGTGGTGCCACGAAATGTCTGTATTGGGTGCAGGGGTAGCCCAGGATGACCATGGAGTGGTGTTGTCGTGTCTGGTAGGTGGTCGTGTAGTTTGACTTGTTGTATGTAGTTTGGTCACGTGTGCATTCCCACAGTTGTGCGTTGTGTGTTAGTGGCTTTGGGGTGTGTGATGTGTTGATTTGGCACTTACCAACGAGCAGTCCCGTTCCATATGTGTCATCCTGGAAGCGCTGGTTGATGATGGACTGTGGGAAGATGAAGGAATCATGCACACTGCCTGGGTAGTTGGCGACAACATTGGTGAAGAGTCCCCGGTGGTCCACTATTGCCTGCACATTGATGGGATGCTGATGCTCTCTGTTGAGGTAATGGTGTGCAGTATCCGCAGGGGGCACAAGTGGGACATGTGTGCAGTCGATTGCCCCCAACACGGCCGGGAATCCGGCTATGGCGTAGAAGCCTTGCTTTGTCTCCGGCTCTTCCTGCGCAGTGTTGGGGAAGTGAAGGTACTGGGGTATGAAGCTGAGGATGGCATCCAGGACAGGTGTGATGAACTTTGATAGGGCTGGCTGTGAGACCCCTCCGACTCTAGCAGTTGTTGGTTGGAAGGTACCAGAGGCCAACAGGTGCAGCACAGCCAGCAGCTTTGTCTACGGAGGGATGTTGGTTCTCCGCTGTGTTGGGACCGTCAGCCTGTTGTCGATGTGGGTCATGATGCGGAGGATGGTTGCCCTTTTGAGCCTGTAGTGAGCAATGACTTCCTCGGGCGTTAGGTCTGTGAGAGTGGTGCGTTTTCGGTCGGTCCGCTGTCTTACTCTTCGCTGCCTCTGTGGTGGTCCGGGGGGGCGAGTCCGGGTCCTGGGGTGGTGGCCTTCCTGGGGGTGGTGGTGGTGGGTGTTGTGGCCCTGTTGGGGCTCTGAGCTGGATGATGAGTAGCTCCATGGCGTCGTTTGTTTTTTGGGTGTGGCTGTGTGGGGGCTCTGTTGCCTACTGCAAGTAGTCGTTGGTCTTTACATCTGCTTGAGGCAGGTGTTAAATACCTGTGGCTACCGTGGCTTATCACCTGTTTTTGGTTAGCTCCGCAGATCCAGCAGATCGTTGTGAAAGTGGTGTTGTGGTTTTTTCGTGTGTTTTTGCATGGGAACGCCTACTCTGTATCTCATGTGTTAGTTGGTGGTGTCCACCGTGGTGATACATTTTGGGGCAGTTATCGCGGGAATACTGGCGATGTCTGCAGTTTGCACCAGCTTGTGAATGGAGTGTTAGGTCTGTCTCCACTTTTGATGCATTAAGGTGGTGATAAATCGGAGATAAGTCCTTTTGAATATGCCCCTTAGATTGTGGACTTAATGACTAATTTTGTGATGCCCCGAGCTCGGCAAATCATAGGAGTCAACATGAATGTCTGATGTCTTAACAGTTTTTACATCATTGTTTAATATCAGCAAAGCAAAACTGATACAAACTAAAGTTCTTGAGTTCGGAGCAGAAGCCGACAACATTGATGATGGTTTTGAAGATATAAGAGAAGAAATGACAGACAATCCCATGAACCGACAGGCTCACGCTGTGCAAATGTACTGTCTTTTCTAAATCATGTAATTTCATCACGGCAAAAAGAAAACTCCACTACACATGATGACTGCCCATGCAATCTATGACAAGTGCAAAAGTAGAGAGCTAATCACTTCAATTAATTGGATTGGTGTATCATCAAGTTATAATGACATAGTACGGAGCAAAAAATTGTTAGTAGCTCATGCTGTTAAATCTTGTTCATCTAACAGCAAAACATTTCCAAGTCTCTTTACCAGAAAGGATTTAAAATTGCTACTCTTGATCATTTTGTTTTTTAATACAGCTCTTCTTTGTCTGGAGCATCCAGCCCACATGATACTGCCATGGGGCTTTTTTTTAACACTGTACCAATTTAAGTAGCTGCTGGAAAACAAGCTGTGCCAACTGTAGGCATAAACAAACAAAGCTGCAAATTTATAATCCATCTGCCTTGCTATCTTGTCAGATTCACTACAAGTCATAAACACGTCTCAGTCTACCAGAAAGTTTCAAAGTGGTTGAGGACATGGATTTTCTTCTACCTGATGCGGCGGTCCGCATAGCTCATTTAACTGAATTTATCATATTGCTTATTTGGTGCAGACTGAAGGATGAAGAAAAGCAAGTTCTCTCGTGAGCTGGAATTCATGCTCTAATATCTCAGAATACCGTCCCACTGAAAAAGGTTCAGTTTTTACCAGTGATACCATCACCAGTCACAAACTACGTAACAGTATGCACAACTCTAAATAATTTCCCAAATGTGCATGCTCAGCTTGAAGACCAGCCTATCCTGCCAATTTTCTGCGATGAAGGTGTTTTCTGTATTGTACCTGACATTTTTAGGAGCAATCCAGAATTTGAAGATCTTTATCCAGTGATTGGCATTTTTCACATGACAGAAGTTGTGTTGTGGTGTGCAGGAAGTTATCTCAGTGGATGTGACATAGATGATACACTTATTGAGGCTGAAATCTTTGGAAGCAAAACTGTTCAGTCAGTATTGAGCAGAGCACATTATGTTTGTTTGTTACAAGGTATGCTAATCATATCTGAAGCTATAGAACGAAGAAGATGAATTAGGTTTTGCATATCTTATCTCAGAAGTGAACAAAGTACTGGGTGCACTTCATTCAAAAGGCATAAAGCAAAGTCACACAATGTTCAATACACTCAGTTCAAAATCAGAAAACCTGAAAACTAAGTTTGTAGAGTTTGTTAAAGAATGTGAAGAAAAATCAGAACTTTGCAAGTACTGGGGTAATGTTTTACACATGATTGCACTAGTGAAAAAACTTGGTACATGCTGGTCATGAAGGTGATTGGGAGCTGCACATGAAGACTATGGAGTCACTGATTATTGTGTTTCGCAAATTCGATTGCATAAACTACCTGAGATATGGGTCCTGGTATTTGGAAAGAGTGAAGAAGCTAGAGGTGGAAAAACCATACCGCTGCAGAAAAGACATCCAAATAAATTTTGTGGTGAAAGGCAGAGAGGGCAAGTTCAATACTGTGGCATTAGATTTGAAACTGGAACAGACGATCCAGAGATCACAGAAATGCTCCTAGGGAATTATTGGTCAGACAGGTAAAAGTGAATATGTTGCTCAGTGGCAGCTAGTTTATCATGAGGTCTTTTCTATTTGCAATGTTTTCAGAGATGACAAATTCCAAATGAATGGACCTGGACCATCGTGAAACTGTTCCTCACCACAAACTTGTGGGAAAGAGAGTGGAACGTTTTAATAAACATGTTGACAGCCTTCTTCATTTCATGCAGCAGCAAGGAAACCACTTTGAAAGGACTGAGCCTGTGTGACTGCATAACTTTGTGACCAAACAATATGTGGATAGCGATATAAAGACACGTCTACCTGATGTCCTGGAACATTGACCGAAACTATACGCATAACTGAAGCAGGAGAGTTTTGCATTGAAATAGAAAAAGCTGTTTGACATGATCACAAAAGCTAAACTTCCATGCTTTAATTGCCATAGTAAGAGTGTCATCAAACCTGCCACTATAAAACAGGTTACAAAAACAAACTTTCGCAAGCACATAGAGAGATGGATATAGCAAAATAAAAGAAAGGGTGAATTTATCAGGGACATTCTGTCACATCATCGTCTTCCAACAAACGCATTATTTGATGGAGATGATGCAACCAAACGAGTGAAGCACAAAGTTGTACAAGAGCTTGAGAAAAAAAAATGTATCTAAAGAATTTCAATTCGAAAAGATGTCCTTATTGAAAACTGCTGTTGTTGTGAACAATATGTCACAATTGCGAATGGTCCAGATTTCATCCTTGCAAAACTTCAGAGAGGTTGTTCAGACTGTTTTACATATATCAAAGTCAGTGTGCGCCTTGCAAGAATAGCACATTGTAAAGAATGTGAGAGAATAAGATGAACTTTTACAAGCGGAACAATTGACCGTGCTAGCATTAAAAATTAGACACCTATACCTGTGCAACCTGATAAATTCTGGTCATCAACATCGAACAAGATGACCTTGGAGATGTTAACTCGCCAAAACATTGCTGATACTTCAGTGAACACTGACTTTTGAATTATTGCAAGTGGAATGATTGCCAATGAATAGTTGGTGCCTGCAGAGATATATTTAAAAGGTACAGGCCATACTGTTCAAGAACTAAACAGCAAATTGGAGGAAGCGGACCTTCGTGTTGTGGCACATGTTCAGTGGGCTGTTCAAAAATATTTCAATCGAGTCATACTGTCAAATGACATAGGTGTTATTATTGTACTACTTAGATTTGTTATAATGTTCAGAAGTCAAGGATTGTCAGGGTTATGGATACGTTATGGAACAGACGGGGAAAGACACTTAATCGTGCTTCATATTTTGTACAAGAAACTTGTGAGCAAAATTGGAACAGAGCTTGAAGCTTAACCTACTGAACTTGTGAAATTTCTAAAAGAATTTGCTTAGAAAGAAGAAGAATGTGACTTTAAAGATGTAGAAAAACACCTTGTGCCTGTGTGGAAAATGAGTTCTGACTGTCACACATTTGACGGTTTCCGGTACAGTGAGTTCAAGAGATCAGTCCTGCTAAGTGACCTTCCACCAACATCATATTCTGTGCCTGGACACATTAAAAGTACATTCTACTGGTTCAGAAGATGTGTAAATGTTTCGGATCATGCATATGTAGAGAAAGATCCGTGTGAATTTGGTTGGTAAGATATTGCTGGGGTGCTAAAATCTACGACATTTCTAAAGCCCTATCCAGAGAGCTTACAGATACATGTACTTACAAAACCTGTGCTACAAAAAGATGTCCCTGCTGATATGTTCTTCTCAAATGTTTCACATTCCGCAAATGTAGCATTAGCGATTGCTTAAAAAAAAAATAAAGTGAGCTATGAAAATGTGTGTAAAACAGGAGTGATGAACATTATTTTGTTTTCATATTCAGACCATAGACATTGTTTGGTGTATGCATAAAAGGACTAAAAACATTATTATTTGTTTTATGTCTATATATGTCTCTTCTTCCTCTATTATAGCTGCCATTTTAGAAAATGGCAGAACGGTTGCTCTGAGGGATTATTTTCTGTCTCTATAAGACTACTTGACCCCCAAAAATTATGTTTTGACACCAAAATGAAGCATATATGTCTCTTGGTTCCTGAAATATTACATCATCACTGCAATATATCCGCCATTTTTCAAAATGTGAACCAGAAAAATTCTGCCCGTATCAGCAATGTCTATCCAAGCTAAATTACTTCTCTGATGATCCAAAAACACAAATCAAAAATAAAATCTCTAGATAATTTTTTTGAGGAGTTAAACCGGGCAGCCGGGATTACAAGTGCTCCAGAGTCCTGATCTTGTTCGACGAAGTTGGGTTGTTTGTGATACATGCAGTAGCACCTGGCAGGTGCAGACAGCTTCCTTTAAACAGTGCTGGTAGTTTGTTACAGTGATCGGAGCTGCTTCCGCTCTGCAAACACATGGTAAGTCTCTCTTCCATTTCCGGGGGTGGGGTGTGATTGGGGGGAATCGATCTTGTGGCTCCTGATTGAAGCCCCAGCGAGGTTGTGAAATCTCCGGCAGTGCTCTTGAGGTCCTCGGGGAATCAGCCAGGTGCAGATCACAGTGGGCGGTCTTGACCCACCTGTCACAGCTGTAATCCTTCAGTCCAGGCAATGACCCGAACTCTTGGCCACCGTAGTAACAGTAGCCCCTCATGGCAAAGGGGGTTGCCACAGTACTCACAGTCTCACATAGATTCTTCTGGTGCAATCGCTCTCACCACAGGGGTCCCTCCTGTCATAAAGGCAAACACAAGTCACAATGATCCTGACCCATTAACTTCAACGGTGGCCCCTTTGCTGTATGGGATCACCACAACGAGGCCATGTGGGCCTAGCACATCCCACAAGGTGCTTCTCTCATGGCTCCTATCACAAAGGCCCTCTCCTGGCTCATGGGGGTCGGCGGACCGTTCCTGCAAAAGGGCTGATTGGAGCACAGCCATTCTCCTCATACCTCACCCAGATAGTCTTCTTGGTAGGTCTTCTCTCTGGACCTTGCTCCCTCTTCTCCTCTTCCTCACAGGGCACACTGGTGATGGCAAGCAGTCAGGTGCTGATGCTTCAGAGCAGGTGGTGTTGGTTTCCCATGGCAATGTCACCCCACCCAGCAGGGAGACTAGCAGGCCTTGGCCCCTAGCCCTGTACACAGGGAGAAGTCTTCTAGAACTTCCCGTTCTCACACAGGCTTGGCAGATGACCAAGTTTGGAGTCTCAACCTCCATCTTCTGTAGTCCATTTCCAGTCACCAAAATGTGATTTAGGGTCTGGGTCTTTGAAGTTTTATGTTGGGATTCTGATTCATTTGAAGTGTACACTTCTCTTTTTATTCTTTCCCCTCGAAAGTATGTCTATCACAGCAGGAAAGACTCCGAAGCTGATTGACCCATGACACAATTCATGGGAGTGACCAGAGTTCACCCCTGGATGTCAGTCACAGTGACATGTACATGAAAAGGTTAATCCCGGGCACCCAGCCCTACTCTTTATGATTCCCTTATCAGCCCATCTCCTCCTGAAATGTGTCCGGGCATCTTCCTTGTGATCTATCACTGAATCAAAAAGCAACTTTTTGAAGTGTAAAGGGGAGTCTCTTCCTTCCTCCATTGTGTGTCCCCCAGCTCACAGGAATGCAGCAATACACAAATCTGTCTGGGGGTATTCCTCTACTCCTAATGTCTTCACCAAGCAAGCCAGGGCTTCCCCAAATGGAACCCAGGGCCCTGTTTGTAATGTACCATAGCAGGCACACTTGCACTCAGTGTGCATTCACAGCACACTTATTGTCCAGCACTGTTACCTCCATCCACTGTCCCACTAAAGACACACATGCATTCCGCACACAGTCTGTGTGCACTGTTCACTACTGTAGCTTTTCTGTATTATACATTCAGTCTGTGCGCACTGTTCAGTACTGTAACTTCTCTGTATTGTACCAGGGTGTGCTCTTTACAAATACATACACTAACAGCACACACGCTCACCATGTACGCACTGCACAACCCTTCACTGCACAAGTTATCATTGCGCATGCACTACATCTCTCATGTAAGGTATTCCCTGCAGGCATAAATTCACCCAGAACATGCACAAACAACATATATACAGCACAGTACTGCTCTAGCCCTATACTGAACCCTTCCCAGGCACATATATATCCAGAGCAGAATTACTACCCCTGTGCTGCGCAGCACTCCACATCTACCTGATGTAGGCAAAGGGTGAGTTAAACACACAGCAGCTGAACTTTTAAAAAGGTGAGCAAGCCTGTAGGCCTCACTCCAGTGACACAGGAAACACACATTGGTAAATGCATCAGGTTTTGCCCATGGAATTAATAATAAGTAAAGAGGTGTGTGGGCAGTCTATGGGCCCGATTCACAGAACTAACTTAAGACAAAATCCTAAACTTACTACCATTTTGGTATTCACAGAAGGCACTTACTCATTTTGGTATTCACAGAAGGCACTTACTCATTTCGGTATTCACAGAAGTTAGGAGTCCTAACTTTAGGACTCCTAAATACCTTCTGTGAATACCGAAAGTCTTAAAATTTGGATTTTTCTCAGTTTAGTAGTAGTATAGTTAGGACTCCTAACTTTAGGACTTCTAAATGCCTTCTGTGAATACAGTAAGTCTTAAAATTTGGATTTTTCTCAGTTTAGTAGTAATATAGTTAGGACTCCTAACTTTAGGACTTCTAAATGCCTTCTGTGAATACCGAAAGTCTTAAAATTAGGATTTTTCTCAATTTAGTAGTAGTAAAGTTAGGACTCCTAACTTTAGGACTCCTAAATGCCTTCTGTGAATACCGAAAGCCCTAAAATTAGGATTTTTCTCAATTTAGTAGTAGTAAAGTTAGGACTCCTAACTTTAGGACTCCTAAATGCCTTCTGTGCACACCGAAAGCCTTAAAATTAGGATTTTTCTCAGTTTAGTAGTAGTAAAGTTAGGAGTCCTAACTTTAGGAATCCTAAACTGAGAAAAATCCTAATTTTAAGACTTTCGGTATTCACAGAAGGCATTTAGGAGTCCTAAAGTTAGGACTCCTAACTTCTGTAAATACCGAAATGAGTAAGTGCCTTCTGTGAATACCAAAATGAGTAAGTGCCTTCTGTGAATACCAAAATGGTAGTAAGTTTAGGATTTTGTCTTAAGTTAGTTCTGTGAATCGGGCCCTATGAGTGGAGGGAGAATGGTATGAAGGCTCTCTGTGCAGGGTGAGTGATGTATGAAGGAAGGTTGATAAGTGTCTGAGTGCAGGGTGAAAGTGCCTTAATGCATGCTAATTGATGTGTGTTCAATGCAGAATGAGAATTGTGTGAGTGTGCATGGTGAGAGATGTTACCCTGTACAAGGTAACAGTTGTGCGATTATAGGGTGAGCGGTATGTCAATAGTATAAGTGAAGGATGAGCGGTTTGGGTTCCACATTGAAAGGTGTGGGTGGAGGGTGGAGGAATGTGAGTGCTAGGTGAGAGGTATGTCAATTGTGTATGAGCACAGAGTCAGCACTGTGTGAGTGCTGGGTGAGCAGTATCTGACTGCCAGTGCAATCTCAGGCTGACTGTGCAGAGTAAATGGTGAGCGAGTGTCCTGGGTTAGTGGTGTTTGAGAGTAGGTTGAGGGAAAGAAGGGATCAAAAGAAGGTAGAATAGGTTGAAAATCGTGTTACTTCACAGAAGCATTTGTAGGTACATACCCACTTCCTGGTGAGCAGGCATCATGTGTAGCTTGATCAGCAGAAACAAGCAGGACCCCATTCCATGTGTGCTCTCACTACATGTAACACACCAGTCTACAGCAGGCTCACAGGATAACGCACAAGGCGCTCAGACACGTTCTCTAGTACTAGAACAACTTTAAAGCGCAATCTGTCATAAACAGAGACGAAGGACTGGCCTAACAATTAATTTCTGAGTTTGCACAAAATCATCTAGTCCGCAAATAGACGATGGCTGGCTCCGAGGAAAACATATCGCCATTTCTAGGCTGCTGAAAGAAACCAGATTTATGTTTTATTGGGAAAAAAGCTGATCATATCCCACTGTTTATAAAATAAACAGCAGTTATCAATAAGCCGAGAATAGTGTGCCGCTCCTACGACCAGGACCGAAACACAGTGACCAGTTCATTATTGAATGTGCTCTCCTACCAGGCTCTTAGTACATATATATAAACTGTTTGAAATGTAAGCCAAAATTGGAAATTGTATTATAATTGTCTAAGTATAGTTTATAATCTCATAGTTTTGGAAGTGTATTCCAACCCAGCATTACTGAACATTGAAAGTGTGTTTTTATAGCGTCCACAGTATTGCTTCGTACTTCAGACAGATCAGAATGTTTCATCCATTTTTGTTGCTGTTGGAAGAGTCATCCCTCAAAGGCATTCAACAATGACAGATTATTTTGAACTTTCTGTGTTATGTAGCTGGTATGCTCTGAAGATAATGAATGCGTACAAGTAGTCATCGTCAACCGCATTACAAGTACTCAAAGGAGAAACAATACATCGTAATTTGTCATGCAAATTCACATTCTCCCTCAAGAAAATCTACACATTGTATGGCCACGAGCGCCATAATGCGTCATACCATAGTATTTATGTGATGATTACTGCCACAAGTTGGCACATTCAAAGTGCCACAAGACAGATGCTCCATCACCACTGGTAGGTACAGAGGAGAAGGAAGAGAGGCAATACAATAGTAAGAACTGAACAACTACTGTGGATCATGAATAGCAGATCACATGTTAACACTATGTGGGAATCTAGGCAAAGGCACAAGCACAGATCTGTATCACTGTATATAGGAGCACAGCAGATGGTTGTATTCCGGGTGCTGACAAATAGGGAAATCGCTGCAAATGTTAACAATCAACTACACTGAGCCTGATAGCCGAGTAATGGGAACTGAGGAAGATGCGCGGGGTCACTCACTAGAGGGAGTGCAAACCATCAGCATTGAAGGAGGTCGGGTGAGGGGTGGCAGCAGTTGAAGTATGTCAGGGGAAGCATTGCCGCTGCGTCTCTGGTGTATGCCCGGCTTTAAGTACATTAAGTCGAGGGCCACTGGAATTATGCGATTGTGCATCCGCAGCCGTCATGCTGCCCTAATGCAGGAGAGACATTAACTAGCAATGGGGGTGTTTGATGGGAAGTGTAAGGGGTCTTTAATATTACAGTATCAGAGCAGGGCAGAGGTGCACGTAGAGTGGGATTGCTGACAGGAATTCAAGCGTAGGAGGTTGGCTTAAGGCTATTCACAGGCTTTTTACAGAGGCAGAACCACACACCCTCCAGGCCAGTGTTTTTCTCTCTCTCATGCCCCGCTTTCTCTGGAAAGCCAGGGCAAGGTATATACACAGGGCTGAGTGGCCCATATCTAGAGTTAAAGTCTATTTATGTGAGAGCAATGTGCAATTACGGCCACTGAACTTCAGGGCGAAGCGTGGAGAACGAGTCAATGTCCAAAACTCTTTGCTGCTGACAACACAACAATATTAATGAAACAAGACGCGTGTTGAGAAGACACATTTTACCAGAACAACCGCATCTCGAATACTCACGGTGCTGCTTGAGCCGGGAACACTTTTACTGCAAGTGCTCATTTGTGGGCGTGGCCAGAATAAACCATCACCTGGCAACAGTGAGTCAATAGCTCACAGCAAAGCGTGTATTTGCAAGACACGATGCATGCATTAAATCAAGTGCTGCAGGGTGCTAAAGCCGAGCAGCAGATGAGAATCACAGGGCATTAGAGCACACAGAAGCCCTCTCGACATTCTCACAGCGTTCACATTTGTGAAGAGCTGTAATTTAACAAAAAATGAATAAAAAGCAAAATAGAACGAGCGCTGTGAAAAACATTAAACAATAATTCCACACAATCGTATGGAAACAGTACTTTGGCGACGGGAAACTAATAAGAGAAGCACATGATGAACAAAACAGGAAACAGTATGCTACAGCCAATAGAAATGGAGGAAAAGTAAGGGGCAAGCACAGGAACCAATGAAAAGCAAGAATGCAAATGGGCAGGATGTAAGCCCCTTTTAAGATATATTTAATACAATAGATTTCACAAGCACTGCGCAAGCGCTGTGCAGGTGAAACCTAAAAAAGGACATGGTCACTACTACTGATCACTACATGGTATGCTGCAATCACTGTACTTGTGCTGCTTAACTCTAGGTGGAGGTGGTAGCCTTCTGCCACTCTGAGGGTAGCACTTTGGGTGCACCTCCTGGTACAACAAGACCGCAATCTGTGAGACGGTTAAATGATCCCTGTTTACCCAAGGAAAAAAATCAGCATTAGGGATCCAGACCACAGTACAGTTGGGAACTCAGGGCAGGGGTACACGTCTAATGAAATAGACACTATTTCCCTTTCAACACATGGGCTTGTCTTAGCTTATACTGAGAGAGGTTCAAGGTTACTGAAACCTATGAGAGCTGCCCATGAGAGGGAGACACTGAGAAATCTAGGGGCTTATTTACAAGCCCCTTGCGCTGCCGGTGCGTCACTTTTTGTGATGCACCGGCAGCGCATTTTGCTGCCCCATATTTACAAGGACACCAAAAGCCATGCTGTGTGGCTTTTCCTGTCTTTGTAAATATGGCCCCTTTACACACAGCACTTTGCATGAAAGTAGCGTTCCATTGATGTTGCTGTGGGTGTTCCTACGCAATACCCATGGAACCTGACACATTTCCAGATTTACCAGAAATCGTAAACCTGGAAATGCGAGTTGAGTTAACAAAGTTATTAACTTGATTTCCCAGAATTAATTTTAGTCTATTACCAAATGTGACTGAAAGAATGGTGTTGGATGAGTGTAAAGAAAATGAGACCATGAACTCCACCAGGTCATCTGTCACTATGCCCACCTAATAATTTACCAAAGCCTCGGGAAGTGAATAGCATTTCAAAGTGAATCATTTTAAATTACTACCATATTGTGGTGAGAGTATATATTATGGAAAAGCATGTGTTCACAATAAAAAAAAAATGAGTTCCAATACAATCAGTTCTGGCAATTGATACCCTTATTAAGGCATTTAACCTTGAAAATGATGTCAGTTATCTTTACTGATTGTAGAGAGAGATGTAAATACAATTTGCATCAGTAGAGTTTGTGACCTGTATGTGTCCATGTCCTGTTTAAAGTTTTAAAATAACAAAATAATGTTTTACACCCAAATAATATGGTGTAAACAATTGTTTATGTACTGCACCCAGCACCTTATGATTTGCAATGAGTTCTTACATGGAAATATGTTAAAAGAGCAGGGATAGTACTATTTTTGATCAGGGAAAGTGGAAGCACTAAAATGTAAGGCTGTAAGTGTATCACCCTATGTAAGAAACACATTACTTAAAAACACACTCATATCACCATAAAGTATTCAAAGGGTCCAGATTGACTTCTCCTGTTAATCACATTGTAGTGCCCAAGTGTAAAACTGGATGGGTGGGATCCACTGGCATTATGTGTAAATCTCTAGAACAGTACCTAGACTGCTGTGACTGAGAAATGTAAAAAGGGGAAGCACCTGTTACATCAGCAAACCTTCATATCACTTGACTAGGTCCTCAATATTGCTATTCTAAATCTCTCTAATCTAACTAGACAGATTCCACCAGCATCTGACCAAGGTTGGTTGGTTGCCTCTCTGTTGATAACAGGGCTCATAAACATCACAAAATTGGTGTAGTACTTCTTACCCACACACTCTCTCATCACTGGTATCCTGTTCACTCAGGGCAACCTAGTAGGCACAGGAACCCCACTATCTTTCCAAATTCCAAACTTTTACCTTCCAAACTGTCCTACACTTGAATTCTCACCCGATCATCTATGGGGTGTCATTACCCTCCCCTTTTTAGGTCACGCCTAGGTAGCGCATGCGCTGCATTAACTGTGTCGAAGAGACATCCTGTATCTAGGATATGGGCATAAAAAAAAGCCCTTCTTTTTCATTGGTTCCTCTTGCTGTCCTTTAGAAATGCTGTTTTTTTATTGGTGAAAACACTTAGTAGTCCCTCCTTTTGGAATTTTGTATCCTCCTATGAAGACTGTCCCTGTTACATGTGTTCTTACTGTTCAGATTATCTATTCTTTGAGAGAACTCTTTTTGGTTGGCCTGCCTCTTTGCTTGTTAAGTGTTCTGTTTACTTGTACTTCGGTGACTTCAATTGCTTTCCATCCTTAAATGTCCCTGTGCCTTCCATCTCTTAATTGCCCTGAGCCACCCCATCACCCCTCCCACAACACTGCTCGCAGGCCCCCACCACCACTCTGCAGCCATTGCCTGTTCTGCTCGCTCGTTTTTCCGTTTGGTTAATTTTTGCATGATTTGCAGTGCAGTGCCCTCATGTAATCTCCTTCCCCCACCCCCCTCGCACAACACTGCTTACACCCCCCACCTCCGAGATCCCTGCATTGATTTCTTATCCTTATTTTAAAATAGTAGCTGTTAATTATATAGCACAGCTATCCAGTCACTCCAGGGAAATTAACCCATTGCCCGCGGCGTAAAATCCGCCGCGGTGTGGGTGTTTCCGTGCGCGGGCGGGAC
The DNA here is from genome assembly GCF_964204655.1 of Triturus cristatus. NCBI lineage: Eukaryota > Metazoa > Chordata > Amphibia > Caudata > Salamandridae > Triturus > Triturus cristatus. The sequence goes on along the minus strand of NC_140591.1, from coordinate 1,236,052,479 downwards.
CGCGTCGGCCAACGGACTTGCGCAGCACTACGGATGTAGTGCTCGCGATGGCCGTTGGCCGACGCACGCAGCGAACGGGTTAAAGGATCAGCCTCTTATCACAGGATGTTGAGCCGACACCAGACTCGAACACAGATCCCCAGCTCCCCAATCTGTAGCTCTCATCCCTGTGCCATATCATTTCCATATCCATGTTGCAGGATATGTTGCCAAAAGAGGTCCCTGGGGACACCTAGTGACAGCTTGTGGTACTGCACCGTCACAACACTGTTTTAACGTGGAGTCAGAACTTCCATTTTCTCTCCCTCTGCTACGTCACCATTGCTTGCATGTGTTTTATATTAGCGCTGTTTACTTTATTGACAGGCTTTGAAAAAAAAAGCAAAATGCAAAATCCGGATAATTGTAAGTGATCCTGAATCATTTGTGATAGTCCCTGCCCTTATTCAGTCTTCCGTTCCTCCCTTTCAGTGCTGAGTTTCTCACTAGTTAGGTTAGCCCTCTACAAATAAGTAAACATGCAAAGGTAAAAAAGGACAACAGGATGTAATTGCTAACTGACTGATGAGGTAGATGTTTGAATGCTCTCAATTTGTACAAACGTTATTACATTTATTGATTACATTAATGCGTTCTGTGATTTCCCCCCACTCACCCCCAATTCTTGCAGTTTACACATGCATAAAAATAAGGCCACATGGAACTTTGTGTATTACACCTTGAAAGACCCATTCAAAAACCCCAAAATACTGGAAATCGCTATCTTCCCCCGTCCAAATTTCGGATTTATTATCTATCTAAATTAACATTTATAGTTGCTGCCAATACACAGACTTTCAGTCCACCCCACTTTTTCCATTATTGCTTGGGAAATTTAGGCACGATATATGGCTGCTGCAAAGTGTGCGAAATGACTTCGTGTTTAATATCAATCATTCAATCAGTACTTACAAAGCACGGCTACTCACCTGTGAGGTTCTGAAGGCACTGTATAAAACAAGTGCTTTCAAAATAAGTATTTTAATAATACATAATCAGGGCCAGACTGGCCGTAGCGGCCACCGGGCGTTTCCCCGGTGGGCCGCCAGGGTGTGGGCCGGTTTTGTTACCGGGGACCGGCAATATCGGCCCCCTGTAACCAAATCAGCCGCACCCCTCCTGCACCCCAGGGGGGCCGGCCGAGCAGTTTGCCAGGGCTGATTTTGGTTCCCAGTCCGGCCCTGTACATAATCAGACTGTACCAAGTGCAAACTTGTTTATGGAATTGTCCATTAAAAGTACGCACTCCAGAACTCGGGTGCTAACACCTTTACATTACTTCTCAAAATAACAAATCTTTGTCATCATGAAGTTTCAAGTGACTTCAGCAATTCAAGTCTATACTAGTTCCCAAGCAGCTTTTCCATTTGTGATTAACCAGTCCCACACATAATATTTCTTTCAGCTAGTAGGCACCATGGCGAGAAGGCTTGTTTCTTCTTCACTTCTCTTTCTCACCCTCCTTCCATTCACGTTCAGATGGCGGAAACTCAAGGTTGGCATTAACCATTCAGGGACGGTTGTTTTTAAAAGCAGTCTGGGAACTGTTTTATAAAATGTGAAAAAAAAACATAAGCACATCATACCCCATAGATCTCGCCTTCTTCAGCCTTAAGTGTTCCATTGTCTGTTCGCAAGCCCTCCAGATGCATCTGCCGCCAAGGCAACCAATATTGACAAATGTGAGGGATTTATTTTTCTTTTTTTGCGCGAATGGTAGCTTTACACAACTTTTGCATTCTTTGATTCACGGAGTCTGATACGCTGCCACTCTATGCATGAACATGTTTTTTAAAGGATTTTAAGGACTATTTTCATAAAAATTGTTTAACTTCTACAAATATCAGAAAGCCATTTCTTCCAAATTGAGCAGTGTTTTAAAAAAATGTATGCATGGTTGCCATGATGCATGTTTTTCATACAAATAGCATTGCACTTTTCACATTAGAGGACTATTGTGTTTAGTTTATTTTACATATTTAAATTGCCCTGCATTACTTGAAGTATGTAAGACAGAACAGCTTTTCAAAACAACAAATGGGTACTCCATTCTATACAAAATACTACAGAAAAAGACACACAACTGAGTTCTTTTTTTTATTAAGATGAGGAGGGCATATCTAGTGCATACGTAAAACACATTGGCATTTACAATGCCAATAGCTCCAACTCCAACAAATGTGAGACCTATTGCATTTTTATTGCTTGTCCAGGTTTGCACTGAAGTGACTCCTTCTTTTTATGGTGAACTGTGATTGTGGATTACTGCATATCAATTTGCCGAAATCATGCAAGACCAATATCAAAATATCAGCATTTCTGGTATGCACTGTGCTTAGCCCATTGTCTTTCAATGTCAAAATAGGTGTCTGATAGTAAAATCATTATTTTTATAATGCTTCATACAGCCTTTCTACCATTTTTAGTGTACACTAATAGATGTTACTATTTCTGCATTTAGGGATCCTGAATTTACTGGCAAAAGAACTATGAAGCAACTGCTTACCTCTGGCTTGCACCTTGAGGCCCCTGGCACTGCCCTTGCAAACTCTGCCTTAAGAATTGGCAAAGGCAGTTCCAAGAACAGACGGTAGCAAAAACAAGGAGATGATGGACGGAGCGCTGAAACTTTTCAGACACTCACCCCAAGTCACAGATCTGGGTTGTATCTATCATTGTTCTTTAGCTCACTTTGCCACCCCAGTTCAGATCCAGCCATATATAAATCAGTCTTGACCCTGTTCATTGTGGGAACAGTCCAGCCCGAACTGCCAAGCCAGGTCTTCTCTGGACCGGAAATGAGCATCCTGGGGCCGATTTCAGGGTAACACCTCTCATCAGCCAGGCTAGCTTGAATCCAGTGGCAAAGTGAGCAAGGGACCCATGTCTGGACATCCCCTGCCAAATTAGGGCGAACAAAGCAAACACAGGTAAGGTAAGCAGAACTCTCAGGAGCAATGTTTACTTTCGGCATTTCCCACTGGGGCAAAACCTTCAGTTCGGTAAAATGAATACCTTCAGCAGTGCAGCACTCTTTAGAATACATCATAAAATGAAACACATAAAATATTTTGCAGTGTTTCGTATTGTGCATGAATTAAAAATGATTTGTTTGAACAAAACAGTCACCTCTGTGCTTTGCAGGTGTGATAGTACCTTCCAAGCTATCATAAATCTTAACATTTAAACAATGATAAGGAGTAAATCAATCCAGTAACATTGTTCATATTCAATATATACATATATCTTATCAGCCCAGCTCAGGCAATCATCAATGAGGGATGCGAGGGCCTGTGCCAAGGATACATCACGCAGTGGTGGTTCCGATGAGGCTGTAAAGGCGATGTAAGTTTTTGCGACAAGTCCAATGCATGCAGTGCTGGCAATGCATTGGTTCTGCTCTTTTTTGCGCTGTGCAGCAGCAGAGATACGTTAGTTCCACTAGATTCACAGGCCGGCAGAGCACTTTAGGCCACTTGCAAGGGTTCAGGACTGTGGTGGGAATACTTGGCAGGGTAGACTTACAGATGGCAGAGTCCAGGTGCAGGTGCAAGGTTGTTTGAAGCCTGTTATGTCCTTGAGGGCTCAGATCAAGACAGGAGGCCATCCAACTTGCCATTAGAGTCACTCTAGGTTCTGGGTTCAAGAGATGCATTATCCAGTCCTTTTTACTCAGGCAAGATGGCAGCAGGTCAGCACAGCAGGGCAGCAGTCTTTCAGAGCAGCAGTCCAAAAGAGTGACTGTCCTTGTAGCAGCACAGCAGTCCTTCCTGGCAGAGTATCCATAGGTCCAGTAGTGAACTGAAGAGATAGCGTCTTAGGTTCAGTAATTATACGCCATTAAGCCTTTGAAGTGGGGAGAAGCTTCTGGAGACATGCCTTTGAAGTGCACAGGTGCCCTGCCTAACTACAGGAGGTATGCAGCCCTTTGTGTGGATACAGGACACAGTCTATTCAAGAGTAAGTGGGGTTAGATCCAGCTCTTCCTTCCCATCCTACCATTGATGGCCCTTCCAGGCACACCTAAGCTCCCCATTGTGTGTGGCTATCTGGGAGGAACACACAAATCCCAACTGCCAACTACATCCAGTCATATTACCCAGAGACAAGTTGCAGGCCCCATATGGCTAAGGCAAGAAAATACCAATTTTCTAAAAGTCGATATACAAAAGGGACCCCCATACCATGAATTTATTCAAGAATTACTCAGGCTGCTTTATCATTCTGCGCCTGCTCTTACACACACATGTTACCTATTATTCACAAGATTATTTAGATGTCCTCACACATCTGTACCTGCACTAAAATACATACTAATACATTTAGGTCAAGACATAATAGATAAGATATGATCAAAACACAAAAAGCAGTGTAGACAAGACGTTCTTTCTTGTGAACATATAGTCTGTCCACAGATAGCTTGTTTGCTGTTGTAGTAGTTTCGGTGTAGTCACATTAAGGTACCAAACAAAAAAGAAGAAGATAGACTCCACAATTAAACAGATGATATAATGGTCAAACATATACATTACATATTCACATGATTCACCTATTTAAATGTTATCAGCAGAGGGGATACACCAATATCTTCCTTATGTGTTGTCTCGAGAACAGCAGGGGGCCCTGTGTGGTTGGGGCACAATGTTTCACCTGTAGTTGGTTATGTAAGAGGTTTCAATCCTCTTGATTACAATCCTTTGGCATTTATTGACATTTGTGGGGGTGACTGCCCTCAAAATGCATTTTGATACGCAGGCGCGTTTTGACCTTCTCTGTGGGCCTGATACTTAGTTGGCGAAGGTCTTCCTCAGGGTATACAAAATCTCATGACGAACACCACACATAAAACAAAAGACAAGAGTTGTGTGTCGCACCTTCACGGGGAAACCTCTTTGTCATAGACACCTTATTTTTCAGACAGATAGCCCTATACAACCAGCTTTCAGTGAACACGTAACTTCTAACTTCACCAGAGTCCCCGCAGAAACACAAAATGGGGCTGGTGTACAAAATGGTATGAGAGCAGAGGCTAATTTAACAAGATAACATTTTTTACCGCTTAACAGTCCCACCTTTTAGCCGCTGCTAAATACATTTTGTCCAATCAAGAATATCTTTTAAACATATGCACTAAAAACAAAACCTTCAGAAATACAGAATACATAAAAAATAAAGAACCAAATCAACGTTATACTGCAACAGTCCAAGGTGTTCTATCTGCATCGTTTAAGCTTTCTGTATCTATTTTCATGAATTCATCTATTCGTTGCTGAAGCATTAGTAGCTTATTAGCATCACGAATATCCACTTTCTTAGGGATACTGGACATGCATAAAGAAGTACAAAAGGGGCATATAATCGGCATACATTGAATACAAAGGGAAAATCCTAGAATAGCACCTACTATACAGGCTGCAATAATAAGTAATTTCCATCCCCACGACATAAAAATGCCCCAAAACCAGCTAGACCAGGTCCATGTTCCAGTGTCTTGGTGTATCTCCGCCGCTATCTTATATGTTATTTAGAAATGGCCTGATAAACAGAGGGTGCATTGTCTGGTATATAAACACAGCAACTGGCACCGATAATTCGGCATGCACCTCCACGAGCTGCAAGAATGACATCTAGAACAATACGGTCCTGCAAAACTACAAGCCTTGCCGCCTGGAGTTCCTCAGTGATGTTACCTAGAGCTATCGTAGTCTGATTAACTACTGTCTCAACTATTATAGTGAGTCATCGTATGTTCCTACTCTTAAGGGGTGGCCCAACGAAGAAAAACATAACCAAGTTTATATCAACAAATTCTTGCAATGAGGTGTCAGTCTGATCCACTGCTTTGATATCTATCATTCTCTTGGTCCGAGTTAATAAAGGATTGAGAGATGATAGTCCAGTCTTATGATAAGAAGCTGGAGCTAAATAAACAGAAGGGAGGAGGCAAGATACATAACATATCCCTGACCATCCTGGAGGTAGATAAAAATAACCCTTATTCCCACAAATAAAATATGTATTATGGGATGCTAGACAACTACTAAGTCGGACCTGTTATAGTCAATACAGTGTTACAATCACTATTACCTACAAAAATGGGATCAAAACTTCTTACACACAGGGGAGCTTGTGTGTCTGTTACTGTTATAATAGGGAATCCTTTCTCTAATTTGGTTTGTGTCCTTGTGAAGACACATCTCATGGCAGTGGTACCTCTAGCATATTCCTCAGTTTACCATTCGGATCCCTTTGCTTGCGGATTACCATCATAGTCTGGATAACATACTGTATTCAGTTTCTTATTAAGACCCCCTACATCAGCACAAGAAACACCCCTAGTTTTTGCCGCCCACAAAAGTGCAAGCCAAGCACAACAAGACCCATAGTGGGAAAATGGGAGAGGAATGAGGGGAGTCCCCCCTGCAACCTGGTGTGTAGGTAACAATCCGCAAACCCAACAATTAGAAATGTTAGTAATGCTATGAGTGTAATGCAACATTCGAATAAATGAATTGTTCTTGTAGAAGAGTCATCATCATCATCAAAAGTACTTTATTCGATTCACAGAATCATCAAAGCATAATTAAAATACTAAAAACATTAGTAAATAAAATACATACAGCGCATTGATCCTCATAATATTTACAATTAGTAGCAGCAAAATTATGTACCAGTATGCTACATTTACACGATTGGAAATCTTCAATTGATTTTGTCTCAGAAGTTTATAATCCCTATGTACAATGTTTTAGCATTAGGTTCCATAAAGTGGCAAGTGCAAATTTCCTCATCCTTGCTAAAAGCACTTATAATACATTGATCATCAAATTATTTACAATATACGCTAGCACAATTTTGTGGCTTATGCTACAGGTACGTTGATTGGGACGCTTCGTTTAAATATATGGCAAAAATTCTATTCATAAAGTGCCAAGTGCAAATTTACATATGCTACTAATTAAAAGTATGCTAATGAAATTATTGACAATGCTTTAATGATAACAAGGAATTCATTAAGATTGGGGGATCAATAAAATATACCTTCAAAAATCCACTTTTTATAATACACATCCTGGTACCTAGGTATTAGTCACTAAGGATACCCCAGATTTAAAATAGCTTATATTGTCTTTATGATTTTAACTCTTCCTTCCTTCTTATAAAATTTGTAGTCAGTAAAAATCTGCTAACACCAAAGATAATGAGTTTTGAGGAGTCAGTTTTTAGTATGCGCAACATGTCATTATATTTTCTGATGGTCAAACTTCTACCTAGGGGTTTTATCCATTTTCTTCTGGGATTTGCATATTTGGGACAAAAGAATAGAACATGGGCAATATCCTCCCTAACCCCCAGATGGCACAACATACACTTAGAATCTTTATCTCCATCCCGTTGTTGTCCCCATTTTGATGTAAAGGAATTGTTCTTGTAGGAGAGTCTATGTTTTTCATCTATCGGTGACAGTATGAAATGGTAATGTTCAGATGGTGTGGATTTCGGGGGTACAAGCGTATGCACAGGAAATTCCACATGTACAAACCAAGCTATTGCACAAATTCCTATAACACTAATTAAACATGCTGCTAAACAGATGGACATTCGTTTTCTTTTTTTCTCTCTCGACGCGTGAGGTGTTGAATATCCTTGCATTGTTCCTCCATATTTAGCAACCAAAACCTAACAATGTTCTTAACTGTATAGTCACCTTAAAATGCTGCACAAAATGGTTTTTTTTCTGAAAAAAAAACAAGAGTCTATGGTTTATGTCCAATGCATCTACCAGTCAATGGGGAATTTGAGAGTATAAGCAAGCATTTGAATTAACCAAAACTTATTCACCTCAACAAAGTCCAAACTAAAAAATAAAGAAAAAAAAACAAAAATGTGTTGAAGGCTTGCAGTTCAATAATAGTAAAAAAGAAAGCCAAGAAAAATTGTCCACTAATTCATCCCCTATAGATTCAAGGACCGTTAGATATACTGCCCCTTTCAAAGGATGCAATTCAGGTCCCCTATAAAATCCTGTCGGGGAAAAAGTCAGGGAACTGAAGCTCTGAGCCAAGGCAAACAACAGCTATTTTTCTCTTGACCGGATACCTTGGCCAAGAAGTGGAAAGTTCTGACTCTACTTTCAGTCTTGGACATAGCAGATTGATAATCACTTCAATAGTGTCAGGGGTTTTCTGCACCATAAACCCTCAAATTCTCTCCATTCGAATACTGTAAGATGGACGATTTTGCCACAACTAAATTCACAGTTCACAAATGTGGGTTCTTCCATGGATTCAGAATATCCACACCACAAATCTCACTGAACCTAGCTCGGCTGCCTCTGCAGCACAGAGTCTGCTGCCAAGTAGGCCCTCTAACCGGACCAGACTTGCGGCACCCTTTTTTTCAAAGCACTCCATTCAGTGGGTAACACGAGGTCTCAGATTGTACCTCTCTCTTCCACTTATCGTTGGATCGGTGAAAAGCAATTCTTCAGGTGTGGTAAAGTAATGTTCCGTCTTTTCTTCGTTGCTGAGATTATTGTGTGCAATTCCTGCGTTTTCGTTTTCTGTAATCTGAGTCAGATCAGCTGGCACTTTTTTGCAGTGTGAGCTGTGTATCCAACTCTTTCTGTTCGTAACTCGGACTGCTGTTCGCGTTGCCAAGAGGACCTGTTCCGGCCCCCTCCAACGAGGTTCCAAGTTCTTTGAACGCTGGAAATTGCAGGACAGGACCCAATCACCGGGTTGTAACAAGTGACACCGACCTTCAGAATTGTCAGGAAGTAAGTCTCGCACCTGTTGATGAATCAAAGAGAGATTGTCTTTAAATTCCTTCATGTAATCTAACAGAATAGGATCCTCAAGTTCTCTCATTTTTTTAGGACGTGGGGAACCCCATACATTCATTGGCCTTCCAAATACCACCTCATAAGGTGTAAGGCCGGATATGCTATGTGCCACTGCTCGTGTGGACATTAGGGCTAATGGCAAAGCATCAAGCCACTTAGGCCCCGTCGAGGACTGCACTTTAGCTAATTTAAGCTTCAAAGTCTCATTATAACGTTCCACCAACCCAGCAGATTATGGATGATTAGCAGCATGAAATTTCTGATGTATGCCCAAACTCTCAGTAATTAATTTAATAACACGTGCAATAAAATGAGGTCCATTACCACTCCACAAAATTTGACAAATCCCAAACCTAGGGAAATACTCTTTTAAAAGAATCATAGCTGTGGAGGATGCAGTATTATCTTTTGTAGGATATGCCTCCACCCACTTACTGAAGGCACATTCGCTAACCAGGGCATACTAAGGTTATTGCACCTTTCTAGTTCGATGAAATCCATTTGCAGGACTTCAAATGGTGCACCAGCTGGAGAGAACCCTCCTTTTGGGGTAGCCACTCCCTTCCCCGGATTGTGTTGCAAACAGATAATGCAGTGTCTAATATGATGCTCAGCTGTTTTTCTTATATCTGGATGTTCCCATACTTGCTCTAACTGTGTGGTTATACTTTTTGTGCTAACATGTGCTAGGCCATGTGCCATAGTGACAAATGGTAATACATAAGATCTGGGCAATTTCCACTTGTCCCCCATCTGGCCCTTTTCTCCAACATTTTTCACTATCCAATATTCCTGCCTTTTCTTATTATTCTTTTTCCTCCTTTGTTGCCATCTGTTGAATCTCTCTAATCTCTTCGTTGATATCCCAAATTATTTCTGCAGAGGAATACATTACGTACATTTTTCCTTGTTGGCTTCATGCTGCTTAAAAGAAGCAGCATGAAGCCAACAAGGAAAAATGTCTGCAAAAACATTGCCTCTTCCCACATCATTCACTACTTTCTGTTGTGCGCTACACTTAACAATAGCCACCTGCTTTGGTAACGTTAATGCAGTCAATACATTCTGAATTAACTCCAAAGGGAAACTGACTGTTTGTATAGATATTTACAGACAGTCCTTGGCCAAGCTCATAAGCTCTCAGGAGTGCAATAAGTTCGGCAGCTTGTGCAGACTTATAGGGGATATTCAAGCCGTCTCCACAATTGTGTGCAGTGTAGTACTAGCGTAGGCTGCAGTCGTGGTGCCATCAGGCAATTTAAAGCATGACCCATCTATATACAATTCACCCTGGGCATCAGACAAAGGAGTATCAGTAAGATCCACTCGACCCTTAGTTTGTTCTTCAGTGGTGAAAATACAATTGTGTATATCACTAGGCTGTTCAGAAGGCAATGGCAACAAAGTGGCAGGATTTAGGGTTAGACATCATTTAAGAGTAATGTGTGGTGCTAACAGAGTGAGTTTGTACCCGGTAAGACGAGGACTCGTCAAATATTGTGTCTTAGTTTGATTCACTAATACATCGAGTGGGGAGCACAAACCATCAATTTTTGGTCCAATACAAGTCCTGCTGATTGTCTGATCGAAATGGCAATTGCTGCCACAGATTTTAGGCAACCAGGGAGTGCCGTGGCCACAGGGTCCAGAACTGCAGAAAAGTATGCACATGGGTGTTGTTTGTCCCCGTGTGGCTGCATTAGGACAGACAAAGCACAACCTTTTTATTTGTGTACATAAAGAGAAAATGGTTTCGTAAAATCAGGTGTACCCAATACAGGTGCAGAACTAACGCTGTTCGGAGTTGCTGATATGCATCCTGACACTCAAAAGACCAAGGCAAGGGAAACAGGGTATCTTTGGTCTTAAGGGCAAGAAGGGGTTTAATAATCAGTGAAAAATTTGGAATCCAGTGACGACAATAGGACACCATGCCAATCAATGCCCTAACGTCCTTTTGCGTTTGAGGAATAGGTGTATGCATGATAGCCTGAATTCTGTCTTTGGTCAGCGTCCTTCCCTCCTTCGACAAGAGGTGACCTAAAAAGGTAACCTCTGGTCGACAAAACTGAAACTTCTTTCTCAATACTTTGTGGCCCAATCTCGCAAGATGAGTCAGTAAAAGCAGGGTAGCCTCAATACAAAGCTCAGTGGTGTTGGTTGCTATCAGCAGATCATCCACATATTGCAACAATGAAGTGCCTGGGGATAACTGCAAGGTATCAAGTTGACGTTTAAGGGCCTGACTACAAATGCTCGGACTTTCTGTATACCCCAGTGGAGCGCGACAGAATTGGAATGATCGCCCCTTAATAGAGAAACCAAACAAATACTTGCTAGAGGGAGAAATGGGAATGGAAAAGAACACATTCTTGAGGTCAATTACTGAGAAAACACAAGCCGTGGCTGGAATCATTGTCAATAAAGTAGTAATATCTCGAATTACGGGAAACTGTGGCACTACAATTTTATTAATTTCACGCAAATCGATTACAAAGCGATAAACTTTTTCTTTGTCTTCAGAAATGGAACGCTTCAAAACAGGCAAGATAGGGCTATTACAAACATTGCTATCAGTCTCCTCCACTACTCCTTTTACAATAAGATCCTCTATAATCTGAACTAAGGCGCTTTCACCTTCCTGCGATATTTAATACTGAGGTATGTGGGGCAAGACAGCATTCTGTTTAACCTGAATATGCACCGGTTCAATAGATAATAAACCCATGTCAGTATTGCCCTCCGCCCACACAGAAGGTGGAACAGTGGATAATGCATGTGAGACTTCAATCAATAACATACTGCTTATTACGCATCGGCTTACCAAACGTAACATATACATCATCCGGTGACCAATAGATGCGTGCATGGAAATGTTTGAGTAAGTCAAGACCCAGCAAATTGTCAGGACAATTTGGTGCAACAAGGAACGTAAACTAACAGTAAACGGTCCAATAGTAAGATCCAGGGGTTTAGACACAGGACTAAGAATAGGCTTTCCAGCAAAGCCTATGGAGAGGTTATTATGGCCAGACGAGGGAGTCCCAGGGATCTGTTTTTTAGAAAGCGCACTACGTGTAGCCCCAGTATCCACTAGAAACTTCTGCGAGGTCCCCAATATATCAGCAGTAACATATGGGCCTGTCTGATCTATCGGTATGGAAACCGATCCCTGCCCTCGTCCCACGCTGTCCTAGTTAAAATGCACACCTGTGATATCAGATGCATTAAAATCATCTGCATAATAGGCTTTTGTTGGGGCAGGATTGTCAAAATAATTCTGTCTAGGACCAGGACGCTACTGAGGGCCCCTTGTCACTCCCCGTTCCATACCTCTACCTTGTTCGTGAAGCAATGGGCAGTCGGATCGCCAATGTCCGTCCTGTTTACAATATGCACATTGATTCCATCCCAACAAACTAAACGTCCGAGAGTCTTGATTAGTCCTCCTTGGGAGGTCAGCTCTAAATACTCCACGACCTCTACCTCTCTGTGGCCCATAAACCTGTTGCAACAACATTTTAGTTTTTAATTCCTTAGTTTTACCACTTTCTTTTCTTTTTCATTTACTTGATTATCATAATACTGGGCTATGTCCAAAATCTTTGGCGGAGTAGAGGAAGCCCACGTACTTTCAGCTATTCATAATTTCTGCGAAATGTCAGGTAACTAGTTAGCTACAAATTTGTCCACAAATAAATGTTGACCTGTATCAGAAGTTGTATCTTGACCACTATAATCATGAAATGTCGTTTCAAACCTTGTGAAGAAATCCGGGACCAACTCATCTTTCCTTTGTTTGCAAGCTACCAATTTTGACCATGATATTTTTTTGGGTGGCACTATCTCTTTCAAATAAGTAATGATGTGTGGTGGTTTCTCCCCCCTTTCCCATCAATATCCACCGCTTATCATTGCACCCAAGTACCACCAAAAGCCGCATGGTCCTGTTTGCGGACCATACACCAAAGGTCAGGGGCAATATCAAGCCGAACCCATTCACAAGCCCTAACCAATAATACCACTTCGTCATCTTCCGTAAGGGTACATCTATGACGTCGCTTAGGAGTTGTGGGTGTACGGGCTCCAATCTTTCTATCAAGGACAGAGGTTGCAGCAGAGGCAGCAGGCAATCGAGGATAAATGTTAACTACTGGGGGTAACTGGTGAGGCGCCCTTGGGACTGCATTATTCCCGACAGGGTTTGGCGCTTAAGGAGGTGGGGCTGGTCTGCAAAGCATTTCTTCTAGTTCTGAATCCTCCTCCTCTAAACCCTTAGACACTGATTCTTCCTTAGCCACATATGCTTTCTGCAATTGAAATTTAAATTGTCTCTCATCACTTTCTACACTTTCTTCTTGTATTTTTTATTGTACCTCTTTAATCTTTTGCACAATAGTCTGCTCGTCAGTTTTCTTCCTCTCTTTGTCTTCTTTAATCTGTTTCTGTTTAATATATTTTTTCCATAATGCTAAAGCATCAAACATACTCTGCCTACCTTTCTTTTAAAAAAGTTGCTCTTCTATATATTGCAGTTTATTTGAATCAAAGGTACCATGAAATGGCCACTGTGAACTATCATCTGCTTTTGTATATTTATTCCATAATGCACTAAACAGTATGGAAGAAATCTCATATGTAATGTACATTTCATAATTCGGAGTGCCTTCTAAAGGCACTGGCTGTCTTTCTTCTAAAACATTATTTTTGTTGCAACAACAACATAGTGCACGAAGAGTGCTCAAAACAGGCATGTTTACCAAATACTTCTTAACAATAGCATTAAGAGACTCTTATACCAAAACCAAAAGATGATAAAAAATTCTCACATTACCTGTCAAAGGCATTTGAGCAAATTACTTTTACTAACAAAAATCCAAAAAGACAACCAATTCGATCCTACCTGATCGCAGTACTCCAACTCCCACCTGCCGATCCTCGGATCAATAGATCACCTCCAAAATGCCAACCGAAGAGCACCAGTTGAGACACACAGCAGCCACAAAGGTCAGGTCGATAAGCTGAAAACCACCTTGGCCACGAGAAGAACAAGTCTAAGTCTGCGGGCCGCCCCTTAGTGTTTCTGTCCCATCAAAACGACCTCCTTCTGGTCCAGCTGTGTCCCCCAATGGGACCCCACGTTAAGCGCCAATTGTAGAAGCAAGATGCTTATCAATCTCACTGGTGCAGGGACACCCTCTTGTCTACAGATTCAATAAATGAGGATTGACACAGAAGTGGGACAAAACACAAGTTTATTATATCTCATGAGATGGCTCCATCACACAGACACTGCAAGTGCCTGAGAAGGAACAAACTAAAACAGTCTGAGACCTGCCTTTTATACATTTTGGGTACCATAGGATTTCACCAAAAACCCCTTTGTCATGGTTACATCACACTTTACATAACCCTCTTTAGCATTTTTACATAACGCTTACACAACCCCTTACACAACCCTTTACACAATGATTACATGCTGAACTGTTGAATCCTGATAAACCCCTACCCACGTCATCTTTGTAGATAGGCAAGGGAGGTTACAGGCGTTGGTGGGCTAAAAGATTATATATGCACGCAGGCCCTTCAGCAGGGCAGGGCTGCTGACTCTGACACGCGAGCCTTATCAATACAACCAGCTTTCAGTGAACACGTAACTTCTAACTTCAGCAGAGTCCCCGCAGAAACACAAAATGGGGCTGGTATACAAAATGGCATGAGAGCAGAGGCTAATTTAACAAGATACAATTTTTTACCGCTTAACAACCGCTCGAGCGAATTGAGCCATCGACAAGTGACACCTTGAACCAACAGGGATCGTTTTTAGTCAGAGGCTGAGGAAGGGCATTTGGAAGAAACCAAGGCAGAAACCAGAACCAGAACGCAGGGGAGATCACTACCATATGACAAACATACAGATGGAGCTACCAGAACTAACTCCCATATACAAATTATCTAAAAGGCAATTGGACATTGAGGAAACGCGGCTATTCAGCAAAGGCCTGTCCTTTGTTCCAACCACCAGACCTGACTTTATGCAAATAAGAATAGAAGCACTACAATTCTGCCATAAAATGTGGTTGAAAGTCTTCTTCTCAGACCATATGACACCACAAGAACAAAGTTTTTCCGAACTAAAGGGACCATCCAGCTTTTACCCTCCGATGTTAAACATGCCCATAGAACTACAAATGTTTGAAAGAATATTACTAAGGGACATAGATGCAATTCAGAAGAAGCGGAAATATGCCAGATATAATCTGTCAAGAGAAGAACACTGTGCCCTCCTGAGATTGAAATCATGCCAAGAGATAATCTTTAAGCCGACAATCAAAGGCGGAGCTATAGTCATCATGGACAGAGAGACATCCGAACAGGAAATAATAAGGCAATTGCAGAACGAGGAAAACTACAAGAAGATGCAAGATGACCTCTCTCCAACGATCACAAGAAAGATCACTGAGCTCACCAACCTTGGAAGGAGTGTAGGAGGGTTATAAAGGAAAGAGGAAGGCTGCTTATGCAACAAAATCCCTTGCACACCACTCATCTATATCCTCTCAATAGTACACAAGGACCCACTGAATCCAGCAGGGCAACTGATCATCTTAGGGGTGAACTCAATACTTGAACTCCTAGCAAAATGTGTTGATATATTCCTTAAACCATTAATCATCAACATACCAAGCTATTTAAAGGATACCATGGATGTCATTTAATACTCTGAAGGGTATGGAATTTGATGAAAGTTGCGACACTTTCGTCACCCTGGTCATCGTGAGCCTGTACGCGAATATACCCCAAGACTGTGCCATAGTGGCAATGGAACATTTCCTCAACAAAAGGCAGTGACCATATGAGGTCTCCACCGAATACATTCTGGAAGTTGCAAAAATGTGCCATAAATACTACTTTTTCTGGTTCAATAAACAGTTCTACCTACAAAATAACGCAATGGGCAGTCCCTTTGTGCCAAAAATGGCTATTATGTGCATGGCCCTCTACGAAGACAAATGAGTCCTCAACAATAACCTTTTTAAAGAGAACATCTACATATGGAAACACTACATTGATGATGTGCTGATGATATGGAAGGACCTGTGGAGAAGATCAGAGACTTTGTCAACTGGCTTAACACAACAAGCCCTGAAATATAATTCTCCACGATTACACAAAAAAAGGAGATCCATTCCTTGCACCTCTCATGCACCATAAAAACAATAGAGTGTATATCTCACTGTACATAAAAAATACGGACAGGAACACATTATTACACTACTCCAGCTTCCACTAGAGGAATCTGAGAGACAATTTACCCTACAGCCAGTTCCTTCGGATAAGGACCAACTGAATGAAGAAAGAGGATTACTTCATGATTGCCAGGAACCTGCTCTCCAAACTACAACAACAAGACTACCAAAGGAAACTACTCAAGCGAGCAATGAAACACACATGGTACACTCCAAAAGAGAACCTGATACAGCCAGGAAACAAATAGCTGAACAACCTGGAGGTATGCGTAACAACCTTTTCTGGAGTAACCAACTCACTGAAGAATTCAATGCCAAAAAATTGGAAAATCGTTACAGGTATGCCACAGTTCACAGATCTGCCCATATTAGCATTGAAATTCAAGACAGTCTTGCTAGATCCAGCACCACTCTGAGCGTCCAGACCCCTACATTAAATACTTTGCTAAACCTGTTTCCGGGAGAGGCCACCATAAATGTGGAAACTGTTCTACATACAGTAGCACCATAGAAGACGAGGAATTCACCTGCAGGGACACAAAGGTTAAATATACAGGATTTATGAACTGTAACTCAAAGAACATCGTATAATGCATGGTATTTCCATGTGAGAATGCCTACAAAGGGAAAACAAACCAAGAAACAAGGAAGTGCATTGCCCAACACAAAACGCGTATTTGATGCAAAACAAAGCATACACCCAATGTCCAATACTACGTGGAGAAAAAACATGCACTGACAGACCTCAGATGGACATTGCTGAGACATGTAAAAACCACCAATTTGGAACATGTATTACTATGCCTAGAATCGCAAATTATATTACGCATGCGCACGGCTGAAAATGGCCTAAATTAAATATCTGAGATCAGCAATTTCTTTGCCCTTTGAGTCACAGCCTGTCTTTCCCTACTCCAGATGGGGTCATCACATTAGAGAACACCGTCCTCTTTAAAACAGAGGCCCTGCTAGTACCCACATATACACAAGAACATCAAAGTGCGCAATCTTACTAGTAAATACTGCCTGATCCCAGTGGCATCACACACCACATATACACGTGCATGTAGCGAAAATATATGACACCGTAAGCATTTAGAACCTTAGAGTACTAGAGACGATAAACCCAAAGTGCCCAAAAAATGGACAAAATTGACGTGCAAATGTAAAATGTTGTGCACCTTTTTATTGTGCAATGTCTTTGGTGCTATGATGACAAGCAAATCTGTATGTGCGTATTATTGTTTTTTATCTGATATGCAGATTATTGCTGTGTAATCCCCAGTGAGCCAGGATTCTGCTACTTGTACCTGAATGTTTTAATCACCAGGCATATCTGTAAGTCACACCGCCAAAGGCCCCAAAAGCACCACACTACATCACCCAGTAAGCAACATTATGAGGCATCTGCTGTAAAGCCATATTTTAGAGATGTTAGAAAGCAGGGGGAAACTATGATGAGGCTATTGTTTGAAGCCTGACTCATCAATATAAGTTCCCAAACCTTTCTCTGTGAAAAGTGCCTTGTCCTCCCTACACTGGCTAACAGTGGAGGAAATTAAGGCACTTTGCCTGGCTCACAGTAGTTTGAACCACAGAGGACCTCCTCTGATCAGTGCTTTTCTATCAGCTTATGTCCCCAACAGGAGTTTAAGATCACCTAATGTAGGTCTCCTGAAGGATCCATGTGTTTCCAGATCTAGATGGGGCGGTAGATCATTCTCCTATTTGTTCCCCAAACTATGGAATTCCATGCCAAGGGAATTAAGACCAGAACCTAATGAAACTAAGTTTAGGAAAATGGCTCTATCCACATTAGTTCAGTCAGACTTTAGCTCTTGAGAATTAAGGATAGACACTTGACTCACTCAGCGCTGGGAAGCCTCAGGGTAGCTATGCGCTTGACAAATCAGCATAAGATAAGATAAGGTGTTCCCCGAACATGAGATCTGCACTGCATGGGGTCTTCAAACTTGCACATGGGCTCTGGACACCACAGGGGGCATGGAGAACTACATCTCCCATGCACCTGTGCAACCACTGCATCATTTCCGGCTTTGAGCAGTCAAATAGGACAGGAAATTGACACCCTGCTTGCAAGCGAGCCATTTAAGCACCTGCCGCATCGCTACGAATAAGGAATTCAGATTCAAGGTATTTAGCCCTACACTCCATACATTAGCGCACTCATGTGCACCCGGTATAGAAAGGGTTAACCTTCTTTGGTAATCTCTCCTCTTTCCCTCCTTTCCCCACTGCGCAGAGGCCGAATCCAAGTCCTGCATTGAGTACCATGAGCCTGCATGTCAGACAGCATATGCCACGCTCAGTGTACAAGGTAGGACATCAAGAAATCTGTCCTCAAACATTTTGTCATATACATATTTTTGCCCCCACTTGATGCAACTATGACAATATATACAATGGCTTATGTATTTGTAGGGACTGCACCACACTGCATGAACCTGCAATCAGTCAATCAATCAGCATTTGTATAGTGCAGCACTGTCACCCCTAGGGATATCTGGGTGCTGTGGATGCGGCGACTCCATCGAAGAGCCAGGTCAGAAACGAGCAAATGAGCAGAAAGAGGCAAAATAAAGGTCAGAAAGGAGCAGAAAGAGTCGAAATAATGGGCAGAACGAGCAGAGGAGGCACAAACCAAAGGCAGCAAAGAGTAGTGGACTGTGGGCAAGCTGGACAGGAGAACTGTCGCAGGGGGAGCTGGCATGAGGACCTGCTCAATGGGGTTGGGCTGCGGCCTCAATTAAGTAAGTCCTGGTGGGACTGGGGGATGCTGGGTGGTGGGATGTGGGAAAGGGCGGGAGGAGGGAATGGTGTAAAGAGTGAAGAGACAAACCAAAAGAATAAAAATAAAGGTCATGAATGAGCAGAAAGAGGAAAAATGAAGTTCAGAAACAAGCAGATAGAGGAAAACTAGAGGTCAGAAATTAGAATAAAGAGGCAAAATGCAGGTCAGAAACTAGCAGAAAAGGGAAAAATTAAGGTGAGAAACAAGCAAAAAGAGGAAAAATAACAGGCAGAAATTAGCAAAAAGAGGTCAGAAACAGTAGAAAAGGCATAAATAATGGGCAGAAAAGAACTGAACGAGGAAAAATGAAGGTCAGAAACAAGCAGAAATAGGAAAAATAATGGCAAGAAACGAGCAGAAAAAAGGCAAACTACTGAGCAAAACAAGCAGAGAGAGGCAAAAATAGAGGACAGAAAAAGGTAGAAAAAATAGTAGATAGGAGAAGAAAAGAAGACATTACGTAGAAGCAGTATATGCATATTCGTTGTGCGACTGAATTTTCACGAAATGTCGTTCCTCATTCTTGGATTTTTCACATGTGCCACTAGGACGAGGCACTTCCCCAGTCAGCAGGTGTACTTTTGATGATGATCTTTAAGCAGAAAAAGCATTGCGAGATAGAAGGCGTGCGTTCCTTTACCTTTGTAGACATTATATGGAAAGGTTTACTCTGCCAGGTCAAAATGGCAGCTTAAACCTGCACACACACAGGCTGCAATGGAAAGGCCTGAGACATGTTTAAAGTGCTACTTAAGTGGGTGGCATAATCAGTGCTGCAGGCCCACTAGTTTCTTTTAATTTATAGGCCATGGGCACAGGTAGTGCCACTTTAATAAAGACTTACATTAAATATGCCAGTGGGGTATAAGCCAAGCAAACATGTTTTAGGGAGAAAACACTAGCACTTCAGCACTGATTAGCAGTGGTAAAGTGTGCAGAGTCCCAAGGCCAAAAAACCAAACTCAGCAAAAACAGGAGATCTGAAGGCAAAAAGTTAGGGGGGAAAACTACGGCGAGGATGCCAGCTCTAACCGATATTATGCGGATTCTGAGCCCATAGAAGTAAGTGCAAGAGAGAGTATTCCGTTTTTTCTCTGCGTTCCAGGCTTAAGGTGGGCATAAAAGTAATAAAGCCTAGACAGAGATCATTTTAAGCGATTGTTCTATAGAGAGCTTGCTGCCGGAATTACCTGTCTGTGTGCATACTTGCCCTAAACATTACTTAGGGATTTACTACAATGAAGATACAGGGGGCCTTTATGGTTTTCATTATAAGTCCCTTCTGAGTAAAGTTAAAGGGTTACTGATAAAGTGAGCACCACTTCCCCTTACTCTTTTAAGGAAGGGCATCCTTAATAAAAATGGCAGTCCTCTCTTTGTTTAATTTTCTGTTTTCGGCCGTACCATGTATATTATATTGAAGAATTTTAAAATATTTGGAATCCATGATTTTGCTCTTTTCATGACGTGATTCTAACCCGAGACTAGCACTCAGCACTTTACACAGAGACACGGGAGATTGAGGTTTAGGTCTCCCAAGCTTGAAGTCATATTATTTTGCACACTTTGCACAGATCGCATTTAGGTTTAGAAATACTGGTATATCGCGCTAGTATCTAGAAAATGAGTTGATGGACATGATGTCAAGAGAAAATCAAGTTAGAGATATTTTAAGATTAGACAAATCCCCCAAAATGTGCGGTATAAAAAGCTACAAATATATTTTTTTAGAGGAAAGCATAGTTTTGTAAATCCTCTTCCATCCCCTATATAAATTCCGAAACTTTTCTGATCAGGTAGAATGGGGAAATGGAGGTTCGATGGATCCGGTAATAGTACTTAGGTGGAAGGCCAATGGCTTTATGGAGCTGGCTGATATTTTGATAAATGATAAATGGAAGACCTGGACCGAAAATGAAGCCTTGATTAACGCAGATAAATTTTGGTTTCAGTGGTCCTATTAGTCTCTTCATGCTGTGCTTAAATGCATGGGTCCTAAAATTCCATCAGATAGAAAGGAATTGGTGGGAAATTTAATGAATGCCCCTTATATGAAGAAACTATAGTTTTGTAATAAATACTTGTTATCAGCAGGCACACCTGATATCTATCACTGGATCTCTAATAAATATACGAAGGAGGGAAATATTGTATGACCTGAGATATGACGAAAAGTTTAATTTTTGGCCATTGAGCGGGGCCAACTTTCGTAAAATGCTATTTTATTCCAATTGGTTAATATATCGGACCCTACAGCATTTGAATAAGGAAATGTGGGGTGTCCTAATCAATGTTTTAGGTGTAATGTCTTAGATAGTGGAGATTGGTCTCATATCTAGAGGTGGAGGAGTCACTGAAAGCTCGAGCCCGGCTCGACCCTGATGCCTGGCTCTGGCTCAGCTTGAGGTCCTGTTGGAACCTTAAGCCCATAACGAGCAGAGTTTCAGGTGGCTACTGACTGCCACCCGTCAAAGATGTGGCCAGAGCTGCTGACTTTGGAATTGGGGAACTAGGTTTGAGTCTCGGTATCGGCTCCCCTTTGTGTGATTCTGGGCAAATCACTGAATCTCCCCTTGGATACAAAATGAATGTAACCTTGTGTGATGTAACTACTGGTGTTCATGTAAAGCACACCACTACCTACAGGTTAAGTTCACGCTATATAAAAACTGCAGAAAAATGCACAAGGTGGAAAAAACAAAGCGTTAACATAAAAAATGATAGAAAAATAGATACCCATTTAGTGGCTGATTGGTACCAATTGACACCAGAAAACCTGGATAAATCATGGGTTGCTCGCTTGAATTGTGTGATTTAAGCAGTGGCGGCTCGCATAGGGCGTGCTGCAGGGTGGTGAGGCGGGGCGGGGAAGGGGCAGGGTCGGGGTAGTAAACTCAGACAAACGACGGAACGGAGGAAAGTAATGATTACGATTCTCCGTTCCGTCATATGTCTGAGTTTACAACCCCCCACCCTGCCCCTCCCCCGCCTCACCGCCCCGCAGCACGCCCTATGCGAGCCGCCACTGAATTTAAGCAAATATTTTATTTCACCAAAACTACTTATTCTTCATTATCACAGAAGAAGGCACTTTCAAATATGTGAGTTCAATATTCCAGTTGTAGAAAACCTACTGTGTTTGATTTAATAGGCTATCTGTTGCTCTATAACAATCTAGGCAACGTACGGGGTTTACATGACAACTGTCTTGCCTTTTAGTTAACTAGAGGTTCATGAATAAAAAGTTGTAATAAGTACTTCTTAGTTTAGTGTTATAATGTGATGTATTAATGTCAAAGTTTCCACATGTTACACTTTTTTGAATTTTGAAGAGACTTTATCATATTTTACGTGATGTTTTTTGTATGATTGACACTGTAAACTTGTTCAGGGTTCGGCTCGTGCACAGGCCCTAAGAACCGAGTCAGACCCCTGGCTCGGCTCTGGCTCAGTTTTCCTTGTTAATTCTTTGGCTTGCCCACCTCCTATTCATATAATTTGGAATTGTGGTAAATTGGATAGGTTCTGGAAACCTATCTTCAGATATTTTGAAGATATTTAGAAGACCAATTGCAAATCTGAATCCCTCAAAGTCCTATTCCTATCTTGTTAGGCTATTGTCCTATGCTGGGAACACCACTGAGATGGCAAAGCGGATAATTGTATCAATGTTGGTGGCTCAATCACTTGCTTTGCAGCGGTGGAGGTCAAAGTTCATCCCTTGTTTTTTAGAATGGTTTAAGAAAATGAAGAGGATCAAAGACAGAGAGAACCTATTTCTGTATGTTCAGGCAACACAATTTTTTTTTTTAATAATTATGGGCCACTTTTATGGTGGATAAGTCTGAACAGACATTTGTAAATGTGATATGGAGAATGTTGGCCATTTTATGGTTGAACAGTTAATGGGGTTTGGTCTTGTGAACTGAATGAAGCACTTGAGAAGAGAAATGGTCCTTGCCCTGAGCCCTTCTTGGCTCAAATAAGCTCAACCAAGGGATGTCCCTGTCAGCTCCTGTCCTTTGCTAAATACACTCAAGTGTTGGGACTTTCATTGCTTCATTGAAGTGGCATGGTGTTTTTTTAGGTACTCTCAAACGCTGCAGATGGCCCGGGGCAGGGTGACTGTCCCAATCTGAAGGCTGATGAGACAGCAACAAGGTCTGTGTCAGCCACGATGGGTTGCCCCAGCAGGAATGGCACAGCGTCCTCTGGGATGCTTGTTTAGGCTGCAAATGGCTTCGAGTATGGTCATTGGCCCAGTAATAAGCAAGTGTGGTATTGTATATGACAACAATTGAAGTTGGATGGGTGTAATTATATTAATGTTTTGGGTATAGCTTCCTTTAGAGTTTGACGTGTGAGGTTACTTAAGAGTTTCACGCGATTGCTCTCATTTTACACTTATTCTAAGATTTATTTATGTAGCTCAATAATGTCCCTTCCTGTGACAGTCTAAGTATTGTGCTGTCTCTCAGTGAGGTCACCATGGTCAAAGGAAATGTAATTCCACTTCCTTTGATGTCACTGGAGGATCAAATGGCATGTGGAGTCAATTTCCATTGCAATCAAGTTCAGCAGTTTATGTCATCCTCATCATCTGTCAGATCTTCCGTTTCATCATCACTTCATGTCCGTATTTGTGACAGTCTGTGGCATGTGTTTTTTAAGGCTCGCTTAGGCTTGTCCTATTGCTAATGGAGTCATGCAAGGCATCTGCAACATATTCATGCCTTTCCCAATAGTAGTCACATTCGTTTTCTGCCGCATTTTTCTTGCCAGTACTCCTGTAAGAAGTAGCTCAGGCAGGGTCCTACTCAGAGCTCACAAACTCATCACTGATTATTATTATTCAGTTCATATTTTACACACATTTAGGGCCTAATCTCTATTGTCCAGTTGCAAGGTATGTGTAGTAAATGAACAGGATACTGAAGATATCTTGAATAAGTTGATTTATTGGTTAGATGGATGAGGAGCCAGCCTGAGAGCAGCCAGCCCCAACAGACTCCCAACTCAAGAATCAATATAAACATTCTACAGTTACTAAGCAGAGCATTGGCTTCTTAAAGAGAACATGACAATAAAAGTATGTGTTATTAATACAAACAAGGCAGATAAACACAACTAGTTACTACGTAACCTTCCCTTCCTCTAACAAACAACAAAAAAACAACAAACCCCAAAAATAAAAAAAATAAATAGAAACTAAGTACAAAAAAAATAAAAGACAATTCATTCCCTAAATCTCACTGGTTTGGTGATAACACGGGAAGATTTCCTAATTTTGCTAGTATCAAGATTATTCTTAATATGAGTATTGCTAACATAATTGGAAAGAGCGGCACCAGAGGAACAATGAACTTTGGCTACTTTGCTCAAATTCCACCAGCATCCACCCTCCACCTGAATGGCATTTCCTACAATCTTGATCACTTTAACAGGAGGACCATATTTACTTTCACCCTTGTTAATGTGAATAGATTTTTTTATTTTCACAGTGTCACCAATACTCAAATAAGTAACTTTTGAACCTCTTTTTGAGTCAAAACTGTCTTTCTGTTTAACTTGTGTTTGAGTGACATTTTCCTTTACTTGAGACATCAATTTACTGACATCAGACACACTATCAATCCACTTAGACATCCACCCTGGGCGAAACAAAGTATTTGGCTTTCTTCCCCTCATTAACTCAAAAGGAGACACTTTTGTGGATGAATGTGGAGTCGTCCTAAAAAAACAAATCATGCTGTTAAGGGAATTAACAACATCCTGATTGTTGGCTTTAGCCCATTTCACACAGTCACCAATGACCCGATTCATCCTCTCCACGAGACCATTACCTTGTGGATGATATAGGGAACTCTTAATGTGTTTTACACCAGAGGTGGATAGGAACAGTTCAAACTCCTTGCTGACAAACTGTTTCCCGTTGTCAGAAACAAGATCTTCAGGGAAACCCTCTCTTGCCCAAATATCACTTAAGAAAGAGATAGTAGACTTGGTGTCTGCATCTCTAACTAATTTAAATTTAGGCCATTTGGAAGCATAATCAACCGAAACTAAGATAAATCTCGAGTTTCCACTGAGAGTCACGTATGGCCCCATAACATCAATACCAATTTTTGGCCAGGGGTGATCAGGACAGTCAACCGGAAAAAGAGGAGGGACAAAAGTTTTAAGAGACTTATCAGAAGTTTTGCATATAACACAATCTAAAACAAATTCCTCAATTTCAGAATCCATACCAGGCCACCAAAATGTGTCGCGGATGCAACGCTTAGTAAGAGAAACTCCCAAATGACCTTCATGGGCTCTAATAAGGATCCCTTTCCTAAACAAATGTGGCGGGATTATTTTATCATTACGCAACAGAATTCCATCTTCAAGAGAAATCTTATCTTCAACCATAGCAAAAGGTTGGAGAGCAGGGGAAAGAACCTTTTCTCTAGGCCAACCGCACCTTACAAACTTACATACATCCTGGAGCACACAATCATTTGCAAAGCATTCCCTCCACTCTTCTTCCGAACAAAATTTCAATTCAGGAATATCTACACTAGCCACAAAGCAGTCTTCACAATCGTCATCAATTAGTTCTGAAAAGGAGATATCATCATCATCATGAGGGTTGTCACTAGGAAAGCGAGATAGGAAATCAGCTCTCCCATTTTTCCCTCCTGCAATATGTTTGATGTCGAAATGATATTGAAGTAATCTAGTAACAATTCTCATTGTTCTGGGAGTGCAGCATTTAGTGAGGTGAGACAACCTCCTAAAATGTTGACGAAAGGCTTATGATCTGTTTGAAGAACAAAACGTTTTCCCCACACATAGGGTCTAAACTTTTCAATGGCCCATGCACATGCTAGAAGCTCCCTTTCAATCACAGAATAATGCAATTCCGGAGACCTTAGCAACCTAGACGCAAAACCAATAGTCCTTTCGACTCCATCCTCAACTTGCGTCAAAGTTGCACCTAAACCAACTTGACTAGCATCGACCGTCAAACAACATGGAAGGCTTGGGTCGAAAGGCTTAAGTACGCATCCCTTCCCTAAAAGATTTTTGACTTCTCGGAAAGCTGACTCACATTCATCATCCCAAACAAACTTGATCCTCTTCTTGAGGAGATTGCTGATGGGGCGGACAATGGTAGTATAATGAGGAATGAACCTCGAATAATACTCACAAAGTCCTAGCAGTAATTTAACTCCTGTCTTATCAGTGGTAACAGAAGCATTAGAAATTGCTTCCAGAAGCCCAGGTCTAGGTTTGACTCCATCTTGCTTGATGACATGTCCTAAATATTCAACCTCTGTGCAAAAAAACTTGCACTTCTCTAATTTTAAAACAATGCCATGTTCCTGAAACAAACCTAAAACTCTATTTAATATGAGTTCGTGGGAAGCAGAGTCCTTAGCAAAGATGAGAACATCATCCTGGAATACCAACACTCTGTCTACTCCTCTAAGAATGTTGCTCATGACACGTTGGAATACCGACGCAGCTGACGCTAAACTGAAAGGCATGCGTCGATATTGAAACGTGCCCAGGGGAGAGACGAACGCCGTAAGATGACGTGACTCCGGATGTAGCTCGATCTGGTGATACGCGCTCGCCAGATCAAGCTTAGTAAAAAATGTTGCACCCTTGGTCGATGCAAACAAATCGTGGATCTTTGGAAGAGGGTGTGAGTCAACCCAGATCTCTTTGTTTAGAGATCTTAATTCCACACATACTCTGAGCTGACCACACCTCTTCCTGGCTACGACCAAAGGCGAAAGCCAAAGAGAGGAGTCTATTAGCTCAATGACACCCTTCTCACAAAGTTGTAGTATTTCTTTTTCTAAATCTTCTCTGACACTATAAGGTACTCCCCTAAGTTTGTGCTTGACCGGTGAAGACCCTTCCTTTATTATAATTCTATGTTTAAAACCCTTTATCTTCCCTAAAGTTGGGCTGAAAACAGTCGGAAACTTATCTTTCAGAATTTGCACTTCATCCGGACATCCAGCAACTAAAACTTGTTCCTTGGTGGAACCAACCTAATATGTTGAGTCCTTTCACAGCAACATACATTTTACCCTTAATCCTTCTACCTTTGAAGGACATTTCTTCCTCAAAGAAACCTAACAGTTCGATTTTCCTTCCCTCGTAGGATACCGGTGAACGGTCAGGAGGAAGAAGGGGTAGGTTACATTCCCACGTTTCTTCGAAAAGTTTTTGGGTGATCATGGTTATCTTGGCACCTGAGTCAACCAAAAGTTTGATGCATTTATCACCCACACAAATATCAACAATAGGATCTATACAATTTTTGGGATCACCTTCAACAACTTCGCAATTATTGAAATCAGTGACAACTGAGACCACTTCAGAATCTGAAGAAGACTCAGAATCGACCATGCACACTGTCGGTTTTTTGAATTTCTTTTGGTTTTTCAACTTTAAACAAACGTTTGCAAAGTGACCAACCTTCTTGCAATAGTTACATGTGACATTTGATGCAGGGCAGCGTGAACCTTTAGGATGAAGAGAATACCCACATCTCATGCATGACGTAACATCCGTTTTAGTTGATGCAGTGTTCTTAGAAAATTTTGCAGAATTGAATGCACTGACTTTTCAGGATTTCAACACTTTCGACGAGGAATTATTAGAGTTTAAGTTGATAGCATTTACTGGTTCTACTACTTTCTCCTCCAGCTCCTTTAATGACACCATCGATATTTCAATGCTTTTTGCTAGCTTTATGGTTTCATCTAAAGACGGGTCACCCATAGTTAATAATGTTTGTCTGATATTCTTGTCTTTACAGTGACACACAAATTGATCCCTAATGAGTTGCTCCGTGAAGTTCTCAAACTTACAATCAGCAGCTAACCTACGTAAAACAGAAATGGATGAATCAATAACTTCACATTCAGATTGTTTCCTCTTGAAAAACTTATGTTTGATAACCATAAGGCTTGGTTGTTTATCAAAATGAAGCTTGAGTTTTTGAACACTTTCTTGATAAACATCATTGAGAGCAGGATCATCTTGAGGAAAACTGATCTTCCCTCAAAACCCAAGGAATGTAAAAGAAGATATTTCTTCCTTTTGGCGTTGAATCTTGCTGCTCCTATTGCACCTAGATAGGTTTCAAAGCATCGTGCCAGACTTCCCATCTAATTGTTGGCTCACCTGGTGTGTCAAGGAAAGCAGGGGGAGGGTTTACAGATTGTAAGGTACACATGTTGAAAGATATAGATAAATAAAGTAGGCAATATAGTGTGTTTTTATAACAAAAAAAATGTATCCTCAAAAATGACTATTGACGTAATAATAGTACTGTAAGCAAACTGTATGCAAATGATAATGTATTATAGCACTAGAAGTGCAGTCTTGGCAACATTTGTTAATATGTGGATTTTTTAAAATTATAGACAACAGGCAGAATGTAATAGTGTTTGACTTTTACAGGCTGTGTAAACTAAAGCATGAGCTTTCTTCCCTTTTTTTAAAACAATTTTGTACAATATGCAGTCAAAATAAATATATAACCAGTCTAACTGTACACACAATAAGCTGTGCGCATCAGCGTGACGAGTTGAGGTGAACAACGATAATGTGGAGGAGGCGCGTATCGTTAGTCAAAAGACGTGCTGTCAGCTGTGCGTATCAACGAGAAGATTGAAGAGACGTGCACAGAAAAAACGCGTTAGGCATACTTAGAATGCTAGCGGCTGTGCGTGTCAGCGCGGACGTATGAAGCAGAGGCTGGGAACGCACACGAGATGTTGCTGGGCAACGATGAGTTACAGCTGAAATAACTTGAACATGCGCAGATAGCAGATTGCTATGCGCTGGCGTGATGACGTGATGAATTTCAACGCTGTACACGAGAACGAAAGCAGCTCGTGGCGGTGTAGAATGGTTACCGCGAGGCAGATCCAGCAAGTGTCGTGCGTTGGTGAAAGTTTAAAAGATGCTTTTACGCGGTGAGCATTTGTAATGAAAACGATGGGAATAATGCGAAAATACGTCAAAGAAAGCAGCGCTTACTACTAATTTCGCATTTTAAAGAGTCAGAATGTCAGATGTATGGCGCTTAATTCGCCCTACCGTACTTGAAGCGTAAAAGTTCTCTTTGAAGTACACAGCTTGCAGTCAAATCTTTTGATGTGTGGCAGAGTTGAAAGATGTATTTCTTCCACAATTTGTGTGTTTTGAGGAGCAGATAGGCGGAAATAAAAACACACTTGGCAGACAGAAATCTTGATTGAAGGAATTGTCTTGGTTGATGCACGCAGGGTTGTCCATTTAACCAAGCTCGTCGCCAGTAAAATGTAGTAAATGAACAGGATAATGAAGATATCTTGAATAAGTTGATTTATTGGTTACATGGATGAGGAGCCAGCCTGAGAGCAGCCAGCCCCAACACACTCCCAACTCAAAAATCAATATAAACATTCTACAGTTACTAAGCAGAGCATTGGCTTCTTAAAGAGAAAATGACAATACAAGTATGTGTTATTAATACAAACAAGGCAGATAAACACAACTAGTTACTACGGTATGTTAATTCCGCAATCCAGGAGTTAATTATGCGAAGGTCCTGTTAACTACTGGATTGTGAAATTAACAGAGTTTCCTCTCAGGTCCCCTGAGAAATTAGAAATGTTGTGCCTCATTTATGAGGTTTTGGCGCAGGGCATCGCCGCAAGGAATCTTGTTGCACTGACCTGAAAACGGCAAGAATGCACCATATCTATGAGGTACAACGCATTCCTGTCCTGTCCCTCTGCGCTGGCTCACAATGGGCTGCCAAGAGACAACGCAGGCACCCTTGCGCCATGGTGCAAGGGTGTCTGTGTTGTAGGGGTGATTGTTCTCATGCAGGAAGGGACAGCTTCAATCACAAAAGGTGTTTTCCTCTTTCTATGTCTGCTGCATAATGCCAGGTTTAAGATTCTTCCTAAATCTGGGAATGCTTCAGATTCCATGAGTGTTGCGTGGGAACTCCCACAGCAACACACATGGAATGTTACAGCAGGTCTGCGTGAAATCATTCACATGCAGTGTTCTGCGTAAAAGGGGCACATATTTACAAGACCTTGAAAAGCCACCTCAAGTAGCTTTGAGAAGCCTTGTAAATATGCTGCGGTACATTTCGCCAGCAGAGCGTCAAAAAATAGTAATGATGGCCTGTGAGGGGGACCGGTTATCCGGGTCTGATTTCTCCAGTAGGTCTGCACAGTGCCTAATTTGTTAAAAATAAGTGACAGGATTCAAAGTTCTTCCGAAAACCCATTTCCTATGTTACCGAATGTCAGGGCTGCTAAATACCAAAGGCTACATAGCCTTGGTTCCACCCCATGCATCCTTTATCCACCAGCAGGCACTCGCTGCCATCTTGGCACATTCTTACAGGTTCTTTCGTCCCTTCTTTCAATCTTTGACACTTATTTTCCATTTTTCTCTTCCTTCTTCCCCTCCCCTTTCACATTGGTCTCTCTCTCTCTTGTGATTTCCTCAAAAATGATAGCCATGGGCCCCACCTGAAGCCACCAACCCAAATTAAGCACTGGGTCTGTGGATACAAAATTACCTATAGGGTTGAAAATCCAGGCACTTGCAACGAGGCCCTTGTTCCCTGCTCCGTTTTCAAACTCATCATTTGCATCAGCTACAGGTTAAAAGAGCATGTCCATGAAGCATTTAAGCCATGTCTATTTCCTCCATTTCTTTAAAAATGTTCTGCCTGCTATGGAATTGGGGTTGTTAAATCCAAATACGACAATAGCTGAAAAATGTAAATTAAACTTCAGTGATTTGCTCCCCACTCACCTATCTTTGGAGCAACTTTTGATTTCCATGATGCAACAACAAGCACAGGCCAATCTTTTATCACGATACATGCAGGAAAGCATGAAGGACTTCTGTGGTGAGGATTTGCAGATGCCTTTGTCCTGATATGGGCTGCTGTAACATTTTCCAGCTGCTGCTGGCTGCCAGCCAGCTCATATCAGAGTCTGGTTTTATTGCCAGGCAGATACAAACGATCCAGTTGAAAGACAAAGCAAAAGAAAACATAAAAGAAATAAATGCTCAACTCAACAATCTGACTAGTCTGAAATTCCTGCTCGTTTTTTTCACGGTAAATAATCCGAACCATACTGGGTATTGACTTTTAAAGACGATTTTAGCAGTCGGAGTGTCCTTTAAATGGTATGTTAGAAGTAGACACCTCTAAGAGATAACATTGAGGGGCATATTTACAAGGTGCTATCGCCGCTCCAGCATAATTTTTTTGATTCTGCGGCGGCAATTACTTTTGGCGACATATTTACAAAGTGACGCTAGAGGCCTTTAGCGACACTTTTCCACTTCCGGCGGCAACTTTTTTTAATGCAAGGGGCCATGTTACATAAGTGCCCTGAGGGTGCAACGGGCATTTGCGCCCGCTTTGCATGCTCCTGGGGCACTTTGGTATTAAAAAAGGGGTCGCAGACGCTTGTGTGGCCCCTTCTGTAATACTGATAGTGCTGGCGGACATAAAGCACCAGTGCTATCTTCAGGGAGCGTTCCCTCATTTGTATGGGGGCGTGCCCTTTGCAAATTAGGGAATCCCTTCGCCTCTGCGCCCGTGCCGTATTACAAAGGCAGGTGCAAAGGCAAAGAAGCTCTCAGGAGGTACACTGACAGTGCGCCATCTAAAAGGTGGCACACTGTCAGTGCACCCCCTGATGGCAGCCCTCTGGAGGTAGAAAGGGAGTTGCATGGACCCCCCAGACATACCCTTGCAGGTGGGTGCAGTCAGTGATCTGTATCCCCTTTCAAAGTGCAGGCGGGTTGCACCCTGCTCTGTTTTTCACTGGAATGTGCTGCCCTTGGGTAGTGTGCGCTCGCGGCTGCCCTGGGGGCAGCGCATTCCATGTAATAGGGTGCACTTTCCCTGTCTGCACCCGGCACACCTGTTTAAAGGTGCACCGGGTACAAACAGGGAAAGCGTGCCTTTTATATAATAGAGCCCCAGATGCTAATGATATGAAAGGTAGGTTCCCCCCGAAAAAAGCATCGCAAAACTGATGCAGTGGTATGTACAACGATTTTGGTAAACAGCACTACTTTTGAAAAACAGGCGCAGAGTTCCAATAGCTATCGTTTTTTACCGCTAGGGAAAAAGCAGGCGTTAAAATGACACATGGACAGTGGTATGAAAGCAGAACATACCAAAATCACTCTGGCAAGCTCAACTATGCCACGGACCTATTACTATTG
Organism: Triturus cristatus; assembly: GCF_964204655.1. Lineage (NCBI taxonomy): Eukaryota > Metazoa > Chordata > Amphibia > Caudata > Salamandridae > Triturus > Triturus cristatus. The sequence goes on along the minus strand of NC_140591.1, from coordinate 1,236,020,264 downwards.
CAGCTCGGATAACCAGAAGACCACCACCCCAGAGGCCGCACAGGAGAAGGGAGTGGACATACCGCCAGAGGATTACCCTCATTGATCTCAGGGAGGAGGAGGAGGCAATTGTCAGTCTCCTGCACCAGATAGCACCAAGGCTGCAGCCAACATTGTAGCATTGCACCAACATACCTCAAGCTACTAGCTGTCCTACTCATGCTGGCGTCTGGAACTTTCCAATCCACCACAGCCACAGTAGCAGGAGTATCCCAGGCTTCCTTCTGAAGGTTCCTCCCCTCTGTCCTGGATGCTATCATAAGCCTCACACCCCAGTACCTCTACTTCCCGAACACAGTGCAGCAACAACAGAAGAACAAGCAAGGCTTTTATGCCATTGCAGGATTTTCACATGTGTTGGGGGCAATGGACTGCACCAATGTGCAACTTGTGCCTCCAGCCGCACCATCACATCTCTACCACAACAGCAATCACACCTATTCGATGAACATGCAGGCAATCATGGCCATCTGGGCCTCTTAATAAATGTCATAGCGAAGTACCCTGGCAGTGCTCATGACTCCTTCATCTTCCGACATTCTACCATCAATGAGCGCTTCCAGAATGGGACCTATAGGAATGGCTTGCTGGTTGGTAAGTACTTCTCAAGCACATGACAGACCACATGACAGTCAATTATGTAGGAATACATTGACATATCACTTGGGTTGAATGAAACAGTGCATACGTAGTTGGTGTGGGCCTACATACTACATGGCATAGGAGCAACACAGACCTACAAGTCACATAAGTCAAGACCGCCTATGCCACTGTGGGCCACATATACAAGTGAACTGTGCTGATGGAGTATCACTTTTCATGATGCTCTGGTGGAGCAGCTCCACAAATCATATCAATGTGGAAATGCAAAGTCTGTCTGCAAGACATTGGATGGCCTCATAGTAATGAAGTAAGGCAAGCCACAGCAAAGTGCAGCATCACTTCACCCTACCTTAAGGATGTGTACCATGGGCCTTGTGGTGGCCTTTCCCATGCAATACCAATGAAGAACTCACACATTTCCACCCATCCTATGTTCAGGGATCCTGGGACTGTGTACAAAAGTGTGCCTCCAAAGGGGAGGTGAAATGAGGATAAATAATTACATGTCTCTTTCTCATGTCCAATTACTATGTATCCTGCATTCCACAGGACACATAGAAGGAGGGAATTGCATAGATTGCGCGTTTTTGGTGCTGGAATGAGGCCCTTAAAGCATGACGTCATGTGAAGATACTAAGCTGATACATGTGCACCATGATGTAAGGGGGGGTGATGCCACTAGTCACTATCAAGTGATGGTGCGTTTGTGGACGTACTGTGTATGTGCTGTATGTTAGGAAAAAGGCAAATTCCACCCCTTCACTTTGGATGCAGGTCAGCGCAGCCATATTACATCCATTGCTGCCTAGTGGCAACAACTGTTAAATGAGACCATGTGTGTGCATTCAATAGTGTCAAAGATCCTCACAAATGCAATACCTTGGAAATGTTTGCATCCAAATACCCTGCTGAAGCAAAGCAATCTCTGTCTCTATTCTGTGTGTCCACATGTAAATCCCATTATCATGAGGCATGATATATAGCTCAGACCTGTGAAACTGAGGAATATTATCATATATGACCCTTACAAGATCATGTCTACCATGCTACATTATATCACTCATCGTATACACACACAACATCCTATGAACACACCGCTTTGTAACGCAGAAACCACTCTATTTGTCTTCCAAGGCTCCAGACTGTGCAGCAAGGTGCAGCCTCATGCACAAACTACATCTCCCATGACAGCCAACAACACAGTTATCTTGAGAATAATGTGCCTGTCTTGCAGCAATGCTGCACTGTTTCTGCCAGTCCAGACACAAAGCCCTGGACACTGAATCATGTGGAAAATATAGCCTCCCACACTGTTCACAAGCAGTGTGGCACTGTAATATAGTTAGTCTACCAGTTGCACTGTACAGCGCACAAATATCAGATATCTCAAACCCCTTGTGTACTGTAATCACAGTGGACACTGTGCACTACCATGTGTATACTATCATGTCCCACATTGATATCTAATGACTATCCTTCCCATGGGAGTACACATTGAATAACATTTACTCCAACTCTCAATGCCAAATATGTGTGACTGAAGTACGCCACATCACCTGCTCCAGTAACATGTTCTAAAATCAGACCGGTATCTGTTCTGGTATGGCAAAGTAGCCAATAATGGACACAATAGATGAATGTGAAACAAATGCCTACTCAATGTTTTTTTATGCTACTCAATGTTTTTTTATGCTACCAGTCAATGCATCAATTTAATTTCTGTGGGAAATCTATTCATTGACTGGTAGCATAAAAAACAGATGCATCGGATGAAAATGTGACACATCCGCACAGGAAGTGTAGTAATGGATAAAGGAAAGTGATGTCATTGATCCTGCATGCTGCAAACCAGGAACTGAGAAGTTAATTTAATGTTCACTTTAATTCACAGATTTACTGTCTGAGCTTGGAAGTGGTTGTGTTTTGGTTATACTGGAGAGTGGTTTTGATGTGTTTGGAGCTGGTTCGTTGTGTCTGCTGTCCGTGTTGTGTCCCTCAAGTCCTTTTTTGTGCTTTATTGTTGTATATTGTTGTTTATTGTCCCGTGTGCTGCCAAGTGTTCGTCTTTTGGGGTATATTTGTTATAGGGGTAGTAGTGGGTTTTTGGGAGGTTTACTTGTGTTTGGTTGTTATTATTTGGGTGGGATCATGCCGATGAAGAGTTGGTCTTGCCCCCATGACTGAGCAGGAGTTTGGGAGCTTCCTGTGTCTGGTCACACATTACCTGCTTGCCATGGTAGCCAGTGGTGGATGTGTCAAACAGGGCTACCCCGTGTAGGTACGCAAACAACGCAGGGAGAGTGTATGCCTCCAGATGCTGAGGCTGTTTGGAGTGGACCGCAATGTCCAACAGTTGAAGTATCACTGGGCCGATGTGGTTGGCAGGGAGTCTAACCTACTGAACTATATTGGCATCGACGTTGGTGGAGCAATTGCTAAGTGCACATGATTTGTGTGCTTTCCTATGTTTCTCATGTCCCTATTGATGATATGCAGTAACATTAACTATGGCTCACATGACTTTTGGCTCAAAATAACCATGCCCCCATGCAAAAGAGGGAAATGCTGTGGTAATAGCACTGGCACATTGTGCACCAGTGCTATCTGTGATACTGAGTGGGTCACACATCTATTAGTGGTCCTGTAGGTGATGCCAATGGGTCCCATGGAAGCATTGAGCTGATGCACATGCCAATAGCCCATTCAGACAACTCATTTGAAGACAGACCGGGTAACGCAGATCAGCTCCAGAGGTGCTTCTTTCACAATAAGCATATGTCAGGTAGAGTTGTGATGGGCCATTACAGAACATACATTACACATTAAGGGGGGTTATTTACAAGCCCCTTGCACTGCTGGGATGCCACTTCTTACATTATTAAAAGTTATGCACCGACTGTACGAGGGCCTTGTAAATAAGTCCAAGAGTGATGTGCGGATGATCCGTCTTAGCATACCTACCCGGGGTAGTTAAGCATTAATGAGGCACACCATGGCTTACACTAACCTGGCAAACTTGTGAATGTGGCAAAACACATATCACTGGTTTTGAGCGGCATTTCCTATGTAAAAGGTATGGCTCCTTGATGTCCACTATGGCCACGCTGTGCTTAGCACTGGCTTGCCTGACCCCATACCACTGATTGCATAGCAAATCCCGCATGCTGCCTTTGCATGTTTTTGAGGCCAGAGACACTGGAGCTGTCCTTACATATGAGAATCCCATTGGGCATGCCTTTTGTATGAGAGGCCCAAAGTATGTCAGAGGGGATCCCTCTCACATGGTACTGTATCCAAGGGTATGACAGCCTAAATATAACACATCTCAACCTATCCCATACATGTTATTGTTCACTTTTGCTATCAAAAAGTTAGAGATGCATGGAACCTGTCGGAACAACATCTGGGGGCATATGTATCAAAATCCGTTATTGCGATTCTCAAATAGCGATTTTTTGAGAATCGCTATTTGAGAATCGCAAAACGGGATGTATTTAAAAATTTGCAAATATTTTGCGATTTCTTGTTATTCCTTAATTGCGATTAGCAAATTGCGAAATCGCAATTAAGGAATACATGCCCATTCATTCATATGGGCCAGGAGGCCCATAGGAATTAATGGGAAGTAATTCTCAATTTGCGATTCGCAATTAGAGAATCGCAAATTAAGAATAATTTCAATGGTGCAAGGGTGTCATAAGGACACCCTGATGTACCCCTGAAATGAGCATGTGTGCACATATAGTGCACATACATGCCCTAAGGGCATGTATGTGCGCCACATGGCACTTTGAAAAATGCCAAAAAGTGCATTTTTCATAGAAATCGCAAATTACCACCAATTTGAAGTTGGTGGTAATTTGCGATTTCTTAAGGAGAAATCGCACAACTTGGGTGCTTGTTACATAGCATTTAAGGAATCGCAATTTGCGATTCCTTAAATGCTTACGCAAAATTAAGGAATCGCTAAATTAGCGATTCCTTAATAATGCGATGCGAAAATGGCTCATACATCACGTTTTGCGATTTTGTATTCGCAAACGCTGTTTTTTTGCGAATCGCAGCGTTTGAGAATACAAAATCGTTTGATACATATACCCCCAGGTACTCTGCAGAACTTACAGGTACAGAACTCACCTAACTCAAGGAACAAGTATGCATGATGTATAATGCACGTACCATACTCATTTCCTGGTGTCCAAATTTAGATGGCCTTGCTGAGTGTGCTGAGTGTGTTATGTGAGTTTTGTAGGTGAAAAGAATCATCAAAGTCAGCTACAATATTGAAATATAGTAGTGATGAGGTTAATTAGCTGGTTCCACAAATTGGCCAACAACTGCATGTTTTGGCACATCATATGTATGCACACTTCAGCCTGTCCTACCGATATGTATCATCTAGGCATGTCAAATGTGCCTGAATGGTTACATAGCCATTAGTTATGCATATGTACTGTGCTTCTGTTGCATATCAAACATGTGTTCAAAGTTTACTGATGTGTTTTACATGTTGTGTATTGTAGCTGGACCCCCAGCCTACATATGTGGTGAGGTGGATAACTTCAAGAACCCTAACTTCATCAATGCTAAATGTGTAGTGCAAGGATTGAGTGTGATGTCTGATGCTGTGTGACTTGCCAGATTTAAGGTGCATTGCTATCACAGATAAACTTTTTAATGATAAATAATTGGTCAAGAAAAGTGGATATGTATGAACCTTTGACTACTGTCTAGGAGAATACATTTCCAATCTGGGCTGGACCTCATGATAGAGGCTTGACAGGAGAGCCATGATCACAGTGGCAGACTATGTGAAAAAATGTGGCATTGGATACACATCTGAACATGGTCGTGGTTGAAAGAATTTGGAATGCATGTCAGTTGCACATGCTGGGAGCATGTAATGAGTGGTGGCATGGTCCACCATGGACTTACAACAGTTCAGATAGAAGAGGTTGCATATGCCTCTATGTGCTGTGAGTTACTTATCCAGCGTCCTTTGTTACAAGTCATACATGCCAAGTGTTCAATTAAACTTGACAAGGTGTCCTGATATGTGTCCTTGGCATATCAGTTACACTACATTGTGAGACAATACATGTACTTTGCAGACATTGCAAAATGCTTATGGCATAAAGTCCATTGCAGGATGCAGAAGGCACACGAATGTTCAGTAAAGATGACATGTGTCCCATTCCATGGGTACCAAACAGCATTGTTCCCAAGCATACTAAGCATTGTTCCCAAGCATACTAAGCACTTACATGGTCATACCGAGATCTGCCAATGTGTTACACTTGCATTGGGCAACAATTGCCCTGCCTTCGTAATTTGGCCCTAGTAAATCTTATGTGGTAGATAATAGGCATGTGTAAGCTCAACCTAACCTGCAAGATGAATTTAGGCCGTAGAGGCTGCTACCTTAGATTTTGTGAAATGAATATTGTTTCATGATCTTTGTACCTGTTCCTAGTCCCCCTTTGACTGACAGTTATCCTTATTGCTTAAACAGACAACATGGCCCCAGAGTAGCTGAGAAAGCATACCCTACGAAAGGAGTGCTACGTCCTCCACAAGAGAGTCGCTAAGGCTCACAGGCCCATGACAAAGTGTTCTGAGGAAGAGAAGGCTCAGTGCAAGTGGAGAAACGTTCCTCTCAGTCTACCGACACTTGACATGGGGAGTTCTGGCAGAAATGGATATTCCAGCATAGGTACCTCCAAGGCACCAGTACCTAGCACCTCCACCAGTGGCTTATCCCAACCACCTGGCCCCACACCTCAGGCCACAGGAGGCCTAGCTCTTTTGAACTGGACATCAAGTAGGAACTTTCTGATTTGAAGTTGCGGGTGGCTGTTTTAGAGAATAAAATGGACTAGGCTTTGACACTCCTCCATGAACTCAAGCAGGCAGTGGGAAGACCCAAGTGACAATATCCCTAGGGAGCCTTTCTGACCTTTCCCCTGTATATAGTTTTAATGTTGTACATAATGTTTTTATAGTTTAGTTTGGGTTAGTTAGTGTAGTGATAGTGTAGGAATAGTGGGTTTAGGGGTTTTGTAGGGGTGGGTTATAATTTTAGTGGGTAGGGGTACTTTGTGTATTTTTGGGGGGGCTGGGTTGATGTGTTTTTTACTTGTATGAAAAATCCCTAAAAAAGACAAACATATATATGATTGTTTAGGATTCTATGTGCAGTTAGTTGATGTTCAGATGTAGTTTCGGTTGTGCTTGTGCAGGTAGTACTAAGTGCATTTATTGACATGTACAAATGATGAAGTGGCTCACAAGTAAAGTTGATTGGACAACCCCAAAAGATGTTTTGAGGCAGTGGATGTCTAGACCGGGTCCATGTGGGGAACATATCATAGGACATGTGAAAGAGGAGTGCTTCAGTGAGGAGGATGACTACAATGTCATTATGGAGGATAGGCCACATTGACAGTCCACAAATGGTCAAGGTAAACAGGGTGAAATCAAAATGCGGACAGTGGCAGCTGATTTTCCCTGGCTTGTTCATAAGCACAGGTTAAAAGAAGAAACTGGGTATGTGGCACAGATTACTGCTACTGGACACTTTTCGTTGAAAGGAGGTGCCGTCACATCTTCCTCCTCAGATGTGTGCGGTGTATCCCGTGAGGGTAGTGTTGTAGCTGCCGCAGCTGAGGGGGGCATACACACATCAGGGGCGGAAGATGTGGATCCTGTGCCTGCAGAAGCATTAATCAGTGCCGACAAATGAGGCAGCACAGCAGCAAGGAGGATCTGCTGGTTTTGTAACACAGCTGCAACGTTGCTGTGGGAAAGTGGGAGTCATGCTTTCACTCCAAGGACTCCAACATGGTTCTCATTGACCCCAGATAGATGGCTATCTCGCTGCTGCCACTTTGGCAGAGCATTTGTTCATGCCTCTGCCTCATGACACCAGCGATGTCAGCCAGGGACTGCTGAAGGCCACGAAGTGGAGAGTAGGTGCCTCTAATTGTAGCAATGTTGTCCCTATTGGGACTGAGGCACCCATTGACTCCCACTAGGCTGGCTGCCACAGTCTCCATCCCCGCCCGCACATGCTCTAACAACTTCCACTGGACTCCTACTGCAGTGCGTTGGAAGGTAATCTGTGGCTCCTTGGAGTACAGGGGTCTGGGTGGGGTGGCAGGTGGTGACTGTTGGTTGTTAGGCGGGGGATGTGGAGACACAACAACGCTGTTGACCCTCTCCGTGCCCAGAGATGGTGTCCCGATGGAGTCCAGAAGGGTTTCCTGGTCGAAGATTTGCATGTTGTCATCATCCCCATCATTGCTGAAGTCCCCAACAGCGTGCTGGCCAGGAGGTGAGGTTTCATTCTCTGCAATGAGATGGAGAAATGCTATTGCTGATGTCTCTTAGATGTTTACATGAGTAATACAGTTGACAATCAAAAGTGCAATACATTTCACTTTCATTTCCTCATTGATGCATAGGACATCTGTTACACAAGGGTATGGATTGCAATTCACACTGTATTTCCCTTTCAGATGACTGGATCTCAGCATTGTTCTCACTACCACTGTGAGTGGATGGGCCCTGTCATACTAGTCAGATTACAATCACTGACGTGCAACCCATTTCTTCAGGACTAGAGTTGGTTATCTGCAGGGTGTCACACAGTGTTGTAATGCATTGTGTACATGCCTCCTCTAGCTGTAGCGATTATGGTCCTGGCAGCCACATACTGCCACACGGTGATGGCACCTTCATCATACATTGACTCTCATGTTCCTGTGGCACCTACATTATGCGTGACCATATCCAATGGACTGACATGGCAGACTGTTATAGAGTGATATGTGTCAGGCAGCATCCCAGATGGTAGTAGTGCTGGAGATGTTGACATGTACCTGCCAAGCGGCATATTCACATAGAAATGGCCCAATACAGCTGTGCAAGACATTTTGCAGTGCCACCCAGTGTCATTTAAAAAAAACAGGGCTGCACCGTATTCACAAGAATACTGTGCACCCCATCTCGTTCCCCATGTACTGTAAAAAAACTGCCGAATGCCAACCCTGACATCCTTGTGCCAAGGTGCAAGGGTGCCTGCGTTGGCACACGGCTGTTCTTTTTGCACCAGCCCAGGGGGTACACAGGGGTGCCACATATTTCTGTAAATACAGCGCAGCCATGCTTTTTTGTAATGACGCAGCTCAGCGCAGCTGATTTGTTTGTATCGACACTGTGTGGCATTTCACTGTAAATATGGTCCATGGTGCTCTGGTGTACATCATCTGCGTTTACCCCACACCCAGTCATATTTAGTAGATGAGAGGTGTTCAGGTAGTCTCTACCAAGGCGGCTGACACCTGTGTGCTCTGAGCTTGCATGCCAGTACAGCTACGTACAATGTAGTTTAATCTAGGCGACTATGAACGGGACTCTTAAATTGTCCCTATGTGTCGGTACTAACCATGGTCCACATATAGTCCACCCCTCAGGTGTGTTGTTTCTCCTCTGAGATGCCAATTCTATGCTAAGAATTTGCAGGCTAAATTAATGTGCATTGGCCCATGTGAGACAGAGGGGCACATTACATAGACAAGTGGTGCAGCGCAGCTCCACAAACCACATTGCTGCGCCAAGCTGTGTGATTAGGAAAGTGTGGGGTTGCGCTGTGGTTATGAAATTACAATGGATCCCTGTGCTTTCCTCTATGCTGGCGCACATTCAGCTGGCTGGTACCAGCCGCAGGTACCCTTGCACCATGGTGCAAGGGGGCCTGCTTCGGCGGACGTCTGTTGTTTGTGCACTGGTGCTTGCAGAAAAGACAGGAATGCACCTTATCTTGTAGAAACAGCTCATTCTTGCCCTTCCCTTTTGACATAGGGTAGCATAGCTAGAAGGCTTGTGGCGCTGCCCTCCGCCAACATATTATCAAAATGCCCTTGAGCCCTCCATTGAAGTCATGTTTAACCATAGATGAGTCAGCATCCTATCCTTTGGCCTGCAGACAGTGCTGCAGAGCGCTGGGACATAGCTGCCTGCACTGAATGACATTACATAGTTCCCCACTTTGCCTCCTGTTGCGACTTACCCTGTGGCTGTTGTAGTTCGTCATAGCCAACACTGTCTTATCCCGCAACTCCCACAACTGACTTTTTGGAGATGACACCTGCTTCTCCAAGGGATCCAGCTCATCCTGGGCCACTGCACTGCCACCTCCGGTCTGCAATGCTGCCTTGAGATCGGTTGCCAGTTTCTCCTTTGTCTTGCACTTACAATCATGCTAGCACTTCTTACAGTCAAGTCACTGCTCTTGACTTCAGAAACGCTGTTCACCTTGTCCACTATGGTCTGCCATATGGTCTTTTTCCTCCCCAACGGCACTTTTAAGCTGATGAAGAGCTGGTGTTGGTACTCTGTCACCTCCGTGATCAGTATCTCATTCTCCTCCTGACTGAACTTGCACTTCCTCTTCCTCTACCCCAGTGACTCTGACTGGTCCTCCTGGCTGGTAGTTGGGTTGCTCGGGTTATTGTCCTGGTCTGTGCTCATTCCTGGCTGCTCCATTGCTGCTTTCAAGTAAGTGTAATTTATTTTTTACGTACGCTAAACGTACATAAGTGAGGCTAGGACAGCTAGCGTCTATTTTCTAGCCGCTAATTGGCCAAACAGGACATTTGCAGCATTAGCATGACATTTTCTTATGACACGTCTCACACAATAGCCTCTTCCTAACACCATGGAGCACCGTAGTGTAAAACAACACTAACATGGCGGTAATTATTTGGGCGCACCGCTGCGGAAAAACAGAAGTGTGCCATTTCTTGTAAATACACCCCAGAGTATTTCAACTGCATCACCGATGGGCAATTTTACACTTTCTTGAGTTATCACTGAAGACAACATGCATGCACACAATGTTGGGTGCAGTTTGCAAAGTGTGCAAAGTTTCCTGTGAGGGAAAAGGAGTTTTTGAAAGATAATTTGCTTTCAACTTTTTTTCAAACTGCAAGAGAATGCGAACACTAATGCCCATATTCTAAATGGCCCTTTAATCTTCTGAGTAACTCTGCCTACTTTCCCCCAAAGTTACTGATACCAGGGGTAGTGGTAACTTCATGTGGCCAAAGTTACCAGGAATTATCAAGTGGAACCCCAAGGGTCCCCTAAGAAATGAGGAGTTACTGGGGGAATTGGTAATTCCTGGTCAGATTCCGTGGGCGATTCCTCCTTTCACCACAGTTTCACCCAAAGATTTCTGCTGCTTTCAGAAATCTTGTGTGAAAAGAAAAATATCCTCCCTGTTCCCATAGATCTCAAAATTCTGACTGATGGCTGGCATTATGGAAATGAAGACACTGGGGTAGATTTACAAACATTTTGCCAAAGCACTGCTTTGCGTTACTTAGCGGCGAGGGGGCGTTACATGGATGGAACATGGGCGTCCCCATGCAACCACCCACGCCTTTTGACGTAAAACCATATTTACAAAGATTTGTAGACATGGTTTTGCACCAAGAGTTAACGCCCCTTCAAGGAGTCTCTAACAGGAGAAATGCTTTCATTTCTCTGCGCTTTCCAACTATGCATGCATGCTGCACTGTGCACTGTGCAGTACGCATACAAAGTGCGAAAAGCTTTCCATCATGTCTAGGCATAGTATTTTGTACAAGAAGGGTACCCTACCTGTTCAAAACCTATGTTAGACTCATGCACACCCCCTAGCGCACGGGTACTCATAGTACAGCCCGCGGGCCGCCAGCGGCCCGGCAAGCCTTCCTTGGCGGCCCGCGGACCTTGCAGACATCGTACCTGTGCTTGTCAGCAAACACCGTCGAGCTATGGGGGCCGGGCGATTCTTTTAAAGACCATTCATTTGTTAATGAGGCTTTGTTGTATTTCACCTCTTCTTAGCGCCCCTGCATCTCCCCTCTGATTGAGTGGAGATGCAGGGGCGCCAAGAAGAGGTGAAATACAACAAAGCCTCATTAACAAGTGAATGGTCTTTAAAAGACCTGTGAAGTACTCTGTGCGGCAGTGGCTGTGTGCACCCGGGAAGCAGCCTCAGCCCAGGGTGACACATGTGCGGGGGGGGGGGAGGGTGAGGTGACAGAGGGTGAGGAGGACAGCAGGGTGTGACAGCAGCGGGTGAGGTGACAGAGGGAGACAGACAGAGGGAGACAGATGGGGACAGAGAGAGGGAGATGGAGGGAGGGAGACAGAGACAGACGGAGGGAGACAGAGAGAGAGGGGGACAGAGAGAGAGGGAGGGAGACGGAGGGAGACAGAGAGAGGGAGACAGAGGGGGATGGACAGAGGGAGACAGGGGGATGGACAGAGGGAGAGAGACAGAGGGAGGAAGACAGAGGGAGGGAGGGAGACAGAGGGAGGGAGACAGAGGGAGGGAGGGAAACAGAGGGGGACGGACAGAGAGAGACTGACAGAGGGAGACAGACAGAGGGAGACGGAGGGAGGAGGGTGACAGAGAGGGAGGGAGACAGATAGAGGGAGACGGAGGGAGACAGAGACAGACGGAGGGAGACAGACGGAGGGAGACAGAAGGAGGGAGACAGACGGAGGGAGACAGACAGAGGGAGGGAGACAGAGGGAGGAAGACAGAGGGAGAGAGAGGGGGAGACAGAGAAAGAGGGAGACAGAGAGGGAGGGAGACAGAGAGGGGGAGACAAGCAGAGTGAGTGAGACAGAGGGAGACAGAGAGAGGGAGACAGAGACAGACAGAGGGAGACAGAGGGAGGGAGACAGGGAGAGAGAGGGAGGGAGACAGAGAGAGAGAAAGAGAAAGAGGGAGGCAAGCAGAGTGAGTGAGACAGAGGGAGACAGACAGACAGAGGGAGACAGAGACAGACAGAGGGAGGGAGACAGAGAGAGAGAGAGGGAAGGATAGAGAGAGAGAGGGAGACAAGCAGAGTGAGTGAGACAGAGGGAGACGGTGAGGGAGGGAGAGAGAGAGTGATAGAGGGAGGGAGACAGAGAGAGAGAGATAAAGAGATAAATAGAGAGAGAGATGTGTGTATACCGGGTCTGGTGGCTCAGTGGACTAAGGCGTCCGCTGCAGGGGCCTGTGTTCAACCTCATGGGCATAGTTTCTTTTTTTTTTGCTCTAGCCCCGCCCCCTCACTCTACTGCCCCGCCCCCACCGGTGCGGCCCTCACCATAAACCACACTGTAAATTTGGTACCCATGCCCTAGCGCTATGGTGCTAAAGTGTGTGCCTGGCACACTGTCACTAAACTCAGCACCGGCGCAAGGGAGAGTCGAGGAGAGAGCCATATTTCTGAAGATATGGCGCTCTCCTGCCCCTCCCTGTCACGCAACACAGCTCAGCATCGCGGGGTTCTGCACTGCGTTGCATGACTTTTTTGTAAATCTCCCCCTTGATGCATAGTAAGGGTCGAAAAGTTTTTCTTTCTGGCATACGGTAAATATAAGTCTAGCAAACGGGGCCGGACTGGCCGTAGTGGGCAAAAGGCGTTTTCCAGCGAGACTGGAAGGGTGGGGCCCGGCTATGCAGCAGTGGGGGCTGTTTTTCAGTTACTGGGGTCCAGTTTTGCAGCAGTGCTGCAATATCGAGTCGCAGTAACAAAAGCAGCAGTGCTTCACACTTGCAGCCCCGCAACCAACCCCCCTCCCCTTTGGACCTACAAAATTACAAGGGCTGTTTTGGGTTCCCCGTCTGGCTCTGCTAGCGAATGGTTTATCATGTTATGTTTTTAAATGTGCAAACAGTGTAAATTCACAAAGATAGTGACGTTTTTTAGTAAAAAGTAACAAAGTTACGGATGAAAAACATCAGCATATTCTTGCACCTAGTTTCACCTGGAATTGCTGGCTAGTTAAAGAGTAACATCTGCAGGAAGGAAGGAGATCTGGGAGGATTGCTGAGATTTGGCACCCTGTGCAGAGCCACCGCATTGGAGAGAACTTTTACTGCAAGTTAGAGAGCAAGCCTTCATTTTAAATGTAAAAAATCCAATTAACTATCACACTGTTAGCGTTTAATCGTTTACTTATTAAACAGGTTGGTACAATTTGTAGTTCATTAACACACCAGCCTTCTTGAAAAAAAAGCAATATTATAACCAGAGGTTAAAGCCAAAATGACCTGCAAGGGCTCTCTGGTCAGCAGTCAGGTTAACTGAGGTCATGGGAAGCCAGAAAAACATTAAAGCAATTGCTGCGAATTCATACCAGACATTTTAACTCTTTATAGAAATATATGATGGCAGAGCTATGACCTAAAAGTTAAATGTGATTATTTACTTTTTTTTAAACCACAGGCATCTATGTGCTCTTTCTGGTTCTTGGCATGCTTGTACAACTTGGTTGCAAAAGAAAAGAAAATCTGTCCAGACATAGGCAGGAAAGCAGTAGAAACAAGCATTGGTATAGCCAATAGGTCTCGCCTTTTGGACCTTATAAGTGTTTAGCCATGCAACAGTTGCATAACTAAATACTTATAAGGTCCCAAAAGCGAGACCTATTAGCTATGCCAAGGGCCGTCCGGCCGCGAAAGGGATCGCGATCAAACATCAAAGCGGCCGTGCGGCCGCGAAAGTGAAAGTAATCGCGGCAAAGCACCACGCGCGCGCCCGCGCACATGCACTGTAGCTCTAGGCTGGCCTGGTAGCACTTTTTGGAGCCCTCTCAATAAGTCTCGCCAGACCAGCGCATGCACTGGGTCAGGCGAGACCTAAAAAGCAGGAAAGCAGTAGAGAGTAATGTCGGCCTCCGGGGGAAGTGTTGGTCGCAGATCAGTCGTCCCCCGGGGTGCTTTGTGCGGGGCCACAGGACAGGGTGGGGATAGGTTAGTTATGTTAGTTTAGGGGAAGGAGCAGGTCTTGAGCGTGCTATATAGGAGTCGGGTGAGGCATATCCGGCCTCTTCCGACGCCTAGCACCACCAGAACAGGGTGCATAATTGTGGCAGTTGGAATTATTATCCAGCATTGGGGGGGCTGGTGTTTTGCTCGGTTGCATTAAGGCTCACCTTTTTTCTTTGAGGGCCCAGTGTTGGTGGAAACGGCATGGCGTCTCCCGATGGTGAGGCAGTTCGTGCATTTCTATTAACACTGGGGCAGCGGGGAGGGTGGATCTCCCCAGGCCTGGCGTCCTCAACCAGGCCTGGGCAGGAATTCACTGCCCGACACGTTCCACGTCGGGCAGAGTTGCTGTGACGATAGCGGTGTGTCTGAGGAGCCGCCGCCACACAAGAAGCAATGGACAGGATGCAGCCGGAGTGTGAAGTGTGCCCCTGCTGTCCCTAAATGTGGGGGCAGGTGGAAGAGCCTCCCGGCTCGTTTCTCCTCCAAGGAGGACAGGAAATCAGCCAGAGCGTGTGCAGGGCGGGGCCTGTTGTTTTAAAGGACGCACAGACACGTGTCCCTTCTCTGGCAGTAGACTGCACGGCAGAGCATACGAGGGGCTGGGCCTTTAGATTTATCTAGGCCCCCTGTGTCTACAATGGATCAAGGGGCTGGGCCTACTGGCACAGCCCTAATGAAACCAAAAGTGGTCAGCGTTGGGCCCAGTGCAGGTGGGCCACAGGGGGGCATCAGGAAGGCAGCAGGTCACAGCGACCCCAAGGGGCTTGGGGTGGCCTGGGCCATCAAAGCAGCACAGTAGAGCAAGTGGCATGGGGTGGACTTGGAGGCGCGCATTAAAGAAAAGCACCTCCTTGTTCAAGAAACTGAGATACGTTGGGCCAGGATGTGAGAAGCCAGTGAGAGGGCCACAGCTCTCCCCCTGGTGGACCAGGAGGCATCATGACCAGGTTCTCCAGTTGAGGCTCATGGCCAGTTGGGTCCCAGACAAGGAGGACAGTGGTTTGGGTCCCTGAAGACAGTGGTCAAGGAGTTCGTAGTGAGGGAGCTCAGATGACTCAAGGGTCTGGTGGTGTAAGGGACCCTCCAGGTTGGAACAGCCTGGAGGGGGCGGGAAGTGCAAGCCCAGCGTTTGAGGCTGGGAGGAAGTTGGAGATGCCAGCAGGGCGCACCACAGCCCCGGGACACTGGCCCAAAGCAGTAGGTGGGTGTGCTGTGACCTGCCCTCCAGCGAGCGATCGCACACTAGGGTTCATCAGGAGCCCCGTATGCTGCAGCAGGGAGTGAAAGTGCAGAGTTTGAAGAGAGTGGAGCGGGAGTATGCTTGTGATGCGAATGTGGGTGATGATGACCTGATCTTTGATTATGGTGATGAGAGTGATGAGTGGGAGGAGGAGAGTTGCGTGAGGGTGAGGATATGCCTCTGAGAAGGCCTGGGAACAGGAAGACAACAGGTGACATTTGTGTATTGCAGGTGTTCAGTGTGGACAAAGGGATCGCCAAGATTAAAGGATCCAGGAACAGTGGATGGACAAGGCAGTGGGCGGAACTACGCCAACAGGTAAAAACTAGTGGTGGGCTGCATGGGACACTGGGGATTCCAAGGGGGGAGTAGGTCTCGTAGGTCAGTGGGAGTGGAGGATGGTGTGGTGGATTATTCGAGGGCCACACTGATGGATGGGGCCGTGGACCCGGAGGCACTGGCCTGGGCAGGAAGCGGTACACAGGGGGTATGTTTGGGGGTCCAGACTGACAATAAAAGTGACATGTTCAAGGAGGACAGTAAAGAAGGAGCCAAAGAAGATAAATACCATAAGAAACTCCCTTATATGGGGCTGGAAAAGCCACTGGGGTCCCATTAGTCCAATTAGTCAGAATAAACTAAGAATAGGATATGGAAACATGAATATGTTGATGTTTTCAAGCTCCTCCACAGGGAAATTCAAGCGAAAATGGGGTCTAAGGAGGAGGAGTGAGAGCTGACTCGGAGGCCGAGGGTCCCGATAAATATGGAAAATTGGACTGCTGCCATTTTGATCTACGCTACCATTTGGATAGGGCTATTGCACTTTGGAAGTACATGACCATTATTTACAAGTCCCAGATGCTCTTTGGGGTTATGCAAGGTTGAGTTACGATGAGGAGTTTCGGAAAATAGTTAGCGTTAACCTGGATAAGCAATGGGGAGAGGTATATTTGGAACTGTGGATGCAGTGGATGTCATCCACGCAATCCTCAGCTTCCACGCATACCGCCAGCGACTTACCAGTCTTTTCAGCCCCATCCCACTCCGTAGGGAGCGGGATATGTTTTGAAGCCAGCAGGACCCACCACTGCTGCATGCTGGAACTTCAACAAGGGTTTCTGCTCACAACATCCCTGCAAATTTAAGCAGGAGTGTTCAAAGTGTGGGGGTCGCCATCCCATCACACAGCGCTTTATGCTCAATACCCCCTCGGAGCAGTGGAAGGCTTCTTGAGGTCGGGCTAGGCTGGACCCAAGGGCCCCTACCCCAATTAAAGTGGAGGCCTTGTTACCTTGGCTCTCTGCATACCCTGACAGGAAGGCGGCTCTGCGATTGGAATGTGGATTTATTGAAGCTTTCCTGGTGGGGTATTAAGGTCCCAGGGGCGTAGGTGGGCGGACAATTTGAGATCAGCTAAAGAACTCCCCTGGGTGGTAGCTGTGAGGTTGGACAAGGAGGTGGTCGAAGGCAGAGTGGCAGGACAATATTTTGGGTGGCGACTGCTGGACTTGATTATTTCTCCACGGGGTAGTGCTCAAAAAAGGGGTGGGGGAATATAGGATGATTCGCCATTTGTCCTGGCCGGAGGGCGGATCTGTCAATGATTTCATTGCTGAGAAGGATACCAGAATGCTATACGCCACTGTAGATAATGCTATTCACCTGGTCCAGAAATGTGGATGGGGGGCTGAAATGGCGAAGTGCGATGTAAAATCCACCTCTCGGTTGCTGCCTATCCTACTGATTTCTCTCTCCTAGGTATGCAATTTGAGGGAGCCATCTAAAAGGGCATAGTAACTGTCAACGGGGTGTGTCATCTCTTGGGCCCTGTTTGAACTGTTCAGCACCTTTTTGCAGTGGGTTTTTACCAAGAGCATGGGCCACCGGGAAGTGTCTCACTACCTGGACAATTTTCTGTTTGTCGGGGTGCAAGCCTCGGGGAATTGTGTGTGAGTCCTTTAGCACAGGATTTTGGTATGTTGTTGGCTCCTGAGAAGACAGAAGGGCCCAATGTGGTGTTGACTTTCCTGGGAATTGAGTTGGATTCTGAGCGATGGGTGGCCCGTTTACCAACGGACAAGGTGGTGGAGATTCAGGGTTTTCTGACACATGTGACTGGGGAGAGGAAGATTGAATTAAGGGCAGTGCAGAAGCTGCTTGGTTTCCTGAATTTTGCTTGCCGAGGGGTGAGAGCGGGGAGGACTTTTTGCAGGCATCTCAGCATGGCCATGTCGGGGGGTTGTCTGCCACAGCACAGGGAGCGGATTTCGTTGGCAGGGCATGCTGACCTGTGTATTTGGAAGATGTTTCTGAATGAGTTCAATGGAGTTTCTTTGGATTAGAACACTGTATGGCAGGTCCAAATCTTCTCGGATGAAGCTGGAGCCCTAGGTATTGGCCTTTTCTGGGATGGGAGATGGTGTGCGGAAGAGTGGTCATGTTATTGGAAGGCCCAAGGGCGGAGCATTTCATTCTTGGAATTGTTTCCGCTGATGGTCGCATTGGTTGTTTGGGGCAGTGAATTGAGGAACAGAACTGTCCTTTTTCATGTAGACAATATGACTGTGGTGGATTTGATGAACCGGCAGCGGGTGAGAGAATTTAAGGGTGCTGAGGCTGTTGCGGAGGTTCATGCTGGTGTGCTTGCAGCTGAATGCAGTATTCAGGGTGAAGCATGTGCCGGGGGCCAGCAATGATATCGCTAATTCCTTGTCTCATTCGCAGTGGGAAGGTTTCTGCCAGCTGGCACCAGGATTGAGGAGTTCAAGACCCAATTGCCAGCAGATATCTGGGCTCTGGAGGGAGTGAGAGTTTTGTGACTGTTCGAGAGGTCATTGGCAGAGTCCACCAGGAGGAGTTACAGGCTGGCATGGAGCGAATTTTGGGAGTCCTCAGGTTTTCTTCTGAAAGAATGTGACTGGACCATCAGGGCACTGAGCAAGAAGCATTGGGTTTTGTATTGGCAAAGGTTTGTCACCCACGACTATTGCAGACAAGATGGCTGGAATCTTTTTCTATGGCAAGCTGTACTTGGGGTTTAACCTTGCTTAGGATGAGATTTTGGACCGGGTTCTGAAGGGCGGGGAAGGGAGAGGGGTGCCGGTAGTGAGGCATTGCAGGAAGCTGTTACGTTTGAACTGTTGTGAGATGTGTTGGCTGTGTTGCCTGTTTGTTGCTATGATGATTTTGAGGTGGCGGTGTTTCGCTAGTGTATGATTTGGATGTTTTTGTGGGGGCTTACTGGGATTCAGTGCTCTTGGGCACTGCCCACCGCTGTGGAGTGTTGTACGAGGAAGTGCGTTTAGAACAGCAGAGATTGGGTATTTAGCTGCAGAAATCTAAGACTAACCAAGCGGGCAGGGGGAAATAGATGTGGTTGTGTGAGGGCGGCAGGAGTGAGGTCTGCCCAGTCCGGGAATGGCCGGGTTTCCAGTTGTGGCCTAACAGGTGATGAACAGGAGTTTTTTTGCCATGCCGTAGAGTTATGGCCTTTTAGTTGTTGGCAGTGTTGCACATGATCCTGCGCCGTCTGGAGAGAGATTTGACCAATTTTGGCATGAATTCCTTACGAATTGGGGCAGCAACAGTGTCAGAACACTTGGGGTGGTCCCAGGGGCAGATTCTTCAGATTCGCAGTTGGCAGTCGCAGTGCTGTGAGTGCTATGTGTGAACGTAGTGAGGACATTTTTTTCTGGGGGAGGTTGTGGGATGGGGTGAGTTTCCGGAGCTAATGATGCATGAGTGGTCCAGAAATCAAGACGGTTACCTGGATTGTGGGACATTCTTTTGGGCACTGGGCAGCAAAGTATGCAGCCCAATAAGTTTATGGAGGGAACCTGGGCGTGCGGAGCAAGCACCACGAGGTGCTTTGGTGGGATAAGGGGGGAATGTGTTGGGGTGTCTTGTTACCTTGACTGACTAAGTTGGTTCCGCAGAGAGGCTACCCGGACATGGTTCTGATCCATCTAGGGTAAAATAACTTGGTCCGTGTGTCAGGACTGGCCTTACTCCAACACATGCACAGAGATCTGGAGGCAATCAAGAGGAACTTTTCAGGAACATGTTGTAGTATGGGCTGAGATAGTGCCATGCAGGATTTGGAGGGGGGCGTTGAAACATGTGGCAATAGATAAGGCCCGGAGGAAACTGAGCAGGACGATACGGGTTTTTTGTCCAGCTCATGACATCAAGGTGGTTACGCATAGTGGGCTCAAAGAAGAAGAGCCTGCTTTTCAGACATGATGGGGTGCACCTTTCGCAATTGGGAAATGCTTACTACATGATTAAATTTAAAAAATACAAGTTCTAATTTCAAAAACGTGTCATTAAAAAAAAACAGGACTGGCATGATATGGAAATGTTAGAGCAGATTTTGTTGGGAAAAGTGGAAACCATGGATTAACTATGGTCAGTCTCAGTTAGAATTCAGCCTCCAAATTGATTACTCATTGGTAATTCCTTAGTACAGTTTTTGTTAGAAGATAATGTGATTCTGTGGCTCTCAGAGTTAGTTTGTCACTTACGTCCTGATAATACCGAGAGGTTACATTTTGATCTCTGGCCAAAAAAATAAGTTTGTGCAGGGATCATAATTTTGATTTGTGCAATGATTTTAGCACACCATTGAAATTTATTGGAGCTAAAAACTTGGTAAAAGGGCACAAGCGGATCTGAATGTGTTAATTACCGAATCTCCAAGTTTCCTCTCAGGGCCAAAACTCGGAACGGAAGGTATTTTCAACACTCTGTAAAGACCATACCTGGGGTATCTGTAAATATCACACCCAATTCCTCCACCCTCATAATCAGGGCCTTAGTAGTAATTTTGCCATATCAGCATGTTCTGTGACTTCTGCTCCAGAGGTAGAGGGCTGCCCACCATATGTAGAGCCCCACCATGCAGGCGGACAGCTCTGTACTGTTAGCGGACCCACTGCTATAGCAGCTCTACTGAAGACACGGAAGCTTTGCCAAGTGAGCACCATGATTTGGTGCTCCCACTTAGCAACTTTTTTTTTTCTTCAAAAAACAAGCTCACAAATCTAGAATTTGTTCTTTAAAACAAACAAGCACTGGCAATGCCAATAAGTCTGATTTTGATCTGAAACTGCCGCTTCAGTCACTGAATGGTTTAGGCACTTTATAAGTTAACTTACATGCGCTCTGCCACCCTTCCTTGTACTCATATATTCATACATCCACCTATTTTCTCATTAGTACTTTCACCCAGCTACTGGTCTGCAATAAAACAGATGCACAATATCAAGAAGAATATGGAAGCTTAAATAAAAGAATAGAAGTAGAAAAAAGAAAGCATGCCACCACCTACACTTTTGAGTGTTAGAAATGTAGTTATTGGTGGAAGGGGGTGGAAGCCCCACCCAGGCAACAACCACAATCCTTGTTAGGAAGAACCACAAAAGTCACTAAATTAACCTGTGCTTACCTATAGGGTAGTTTGGCACAAAAGCAGTTAGGCTTAATTTAGAGGCAACGTGTAAAGAATGTATGCACCATACAAACAGTAAAAAAGTGAAAAGACAATACAAAATTTTAAAAAAAATCAATTTAGAAAAATAGATTACATTTTAATAAATAAAACAAGACCAAAATGGCAAACGTTTAATGAGTACAACCAGAAGTACGCAATTTCAAAGTTTTAAATAGATTTAACACCTAAAAGCACAAACTGACTGGTGAGGTCATCTGGTCGTAGTTAGGGGTAGGTGGAACTTGCAGAGTTGTACTCCACAGAATTCTGCGAAATTACATAAACATTCAGCATGATCCCGCGGAGCTCCGCCCACCCCTAATTAATACACAGTGCGTTCCCTTGGCCCTTGGCCTGTGATTTTTTAGCCAATCACCGCGATTGAATGGCCATTAAAAGCGTGGTGCACGCAAGTTGTCACATGACTCACTTTATTGCTGCAAATTGTTTTGGCGTCTCTTGTAATGAGGAAACATGCCCAGTGTAACCTGGACTAGAACCAGACTCGTTGCCCTCAGTTGGAATTAAACTTGCAACTTATATTTGGTGTGGAGCTTTGCATTTGTCTGCCAAGTCTCTGTCCAACTCCCTTGATGAAAGTATTAACATTACATGTTTGTATGATTGCTGCTAAAGCAGCATGGGAGTATTACGCTGTGCTTCGATTTGCTTATTCTGCTGTACCCTTCAGCTCATTGTTGCTTGAAATGATTGTAATGGGATCTATTTTCTTTATTCTCAATCAGCTGTCTGCGCCAGCAAAATATAAATGTGCTTTGTGAGTCACCCTTGTGATAAAATTGTGTGCTTTCGGAAGGTTGATACTCGGCTGACCATCTCAAAATAATGAAATGCTGCTAAGCTGGCTCTTCCACGATTGGAATTGGTGATATCTAGATGAGACAAGATGTTTGTAGCAAGTGTGTAACTCACTGAGCCCTCTTTGTAGCTAGACTCTATCATGGACGGTAAAGACCACCTGCAGCGTGTTTTATTTGTTTTTTGCAAACGTAATTGTGCAATTAGTGACATAGTAAATGAGTAAGTAAATGGATGTCAATTTTATAAAATGCAACAGGTACCACCAGAGCATTGCAGCACAAAGTATTTTTGTTTACATGTTGTTTCTCAGCACACCAGCTATTAAGCATTTAGGACCAGCACCCTGAAAGCAGCACTTCCCAGGGGCCCATAAGACAGAAACCTTAAAAGTTGCGATGAACGGCAGAGGGTATAACGTACACACTGATGTATAATTATGTGGTCATAACATTCCACAAATGGCACGTATGACTACCCCATGCCAAGATACACAATCATACCCAACATCAAGGGAAAAAAACAGCCCCAACATCACATTTCTGCCTTTGAGAGAAAGAATTCCTGGCACACCTAAGCTCTCTAGTGTGTGTGGCTGTCTAGGAAAAATGCACAACGCCCATATGTCATCCACATCCAATCATGTGACCCAGAGACAGGCTACAGTCCCTAAATGGCTAAGGCAGGAAAATGGCAACTTTCTAAAATTGTAATTTAAAATCCGACTTTACCATCAGAAATGATTATTCATTACAATTCCAAAGTCACCAAACATTAACTGGTCACCTGCTCCCATTTGGAAATTATGGCTTATTAAGTGTAATAAGGTAAATCCAATGTTAGCCTATGGGAGAGGTAGGCCTTGCTGTAGCGAAAAACTAATTTAAGGTTTTTCACTACCAGGACATGTAAAACTTTAAATATCCTACTTTTTAAATACACAGTACCCTGCTCTCTGGGCTGTTTAGCACTGTCAGGTCCTGGGTGAGGAGAAGCGCTAGAGGAGGCACATAAACGCATGGTGTGAATGTTGAAGGGGGAATTAGAACTACCTCTCCCATGAAACTGGGAGAAAGAACTACCGCTCCCACAATCCTAATAGCGCGACGAGATTGGCTTACTTAAGCTCTGCCCACTGGGAACGTGGGGCTTACCACTCGGAACACTTCCTGGATTCCCTGAGGAATGGATGTAGCAGTCGAGTGAAATCCACTCGTATTAAGAGACCGTCATATACCTACTTCTGACGGAAACATCACCGGGAGTGTGGCCCGTTAGCAAGAAAACTTTCTTTTCCGTAGCGCGTTGCGCTACCAGAACAGCTTTGGGCGCATGCGCCATTGAGACTCGGTTCGCTGTCAAGGAGCTCGCACTGGCTCCCTGTAACTTGACCCCCCAGCGCGTTTTCTAGCGCGAAGCCTCTGCACTTCGGAGAACACTCGGACAACGATATCGAGGGCGAATACAGGGCCTTCTCCCATTGCTCCGGTTCATTGAGGACGCTAGGGAGCTGCATGGAATTAGGAGATCATTGCTCAGCTAAGCCTGTTACTTGGTGAGGTAACCAAGAAAGGAAGACAGGATCCTGTTCCTGCCACCTGGACTCTGCAATACCTGAGATAAGTACATTCTCCGTATTACTAGAGACTGCATAAGCCACAAGGCTTTCTGTTTTGGTTTTGCACGAGACTGCTGTACGACGGATAATAAGCCTGTTTCTGGTCCCTGGGGTGGAGCCTAGTCGAGAGAAAACCGATCTAGTGAAGACATTCCTTGCTAGCATCTAACAGCAGCAGATTATTTCGTTTTGGTTTCTTTGTCCCTTTTTTCCCTTTCCCCTGGAGGAGGTGGTATATGTGTCGTGTTTATTGAGCACGCATGGGTGTCACCCCTAAGGGGATAGGGATAACTAGCAACTCATCGTTCCCGCTGTACCCGGCTACAAGGTGTGTTCTGCCCCCTCTACGTGATAGAGTGGTAAGCCCACGGTTACATACAGCCTGAACGATGGACACCAACACCGTGCTTACTATGGTGATGGAAACGCTAACCGCCTTGCGAATAGAAGTAGAAACCTTTCGTGGCGAGAACTTAGAGCTCCGCAATGAAATGAGTACTATGAGGCGGGAAGTTGCAGGGTTGTCCCGTCCTGGGTCTAGCGATGCGCGAGGAGCTCAATACATTAAACCTTGGACGCTACCTCCGCCCAACCATCAGGGGGTAGGAGCAGGACAGTCAGCTCAGGCGACCGGGGGTGGTTCAGGCCCTTCAACCATTCAAGTTATTCAGCCCCCACACTTGCCCTTAGCACCACCCGAAAGGTTCTACGGCGACCCAAAGAAGTTTGGAATTTTCTTGGGGCAGTGCAAGTTGCACTTCATGTGTAAGCCAGAAGTATTCCATAACGATCAGACAAAAACCGCGTTCGCCATGTCCTATCTGGGAGGGAACGCGGCTAGTTGGTCCTTTCCCCTCATAGAAAGGGATGCCCCAACCCTGCGAGATTTCGACACTTTCTGTGACGAGATGCGCAAACTATTTGATAGGAAGGTGCACCTACTCTCTTTAGACAGGGTACTGCTCACATTGAAACAAGGTAGTCAAGACTTACTTTCATACATCACTACCTTTAATAGACTCGTTTCCGAAACAGACTGGCCTATGGAAAAAAGATCCTCCCTGTATTATCAAGGATTGAGAAGCGAGCTCAAAGACGTCTTGGCCCAAGTGGTACATCTGCCCTCAGCCTATGATGAGCTAATCGATCTCACTGTACAACTAGATCATAGATTACAGGAGAGGAAAGGAGATAAACCACGTTCCGAGGTTAGATATACCTTGCCTCGCTCCCGAGCGGTCAACGAGGGCTCCACCCCCAGCATGGAAGGGATCGAACCCATGCAGATAGGTGGTATCAGAGGACCATTAACCCCAGAGGAGAGAGAAAAAAGAAGAAAACAACGTCCGTGTTTGTATTGCGGGAAGTCTGGACACTTCATTAAGGAGTGTAAAGCAAAAACCCAACTTCCGTATCGAGATAGCAAGGGGGAGCAGAAAGTACCTGCGATGGTATACTCCCCAGAACTGTCGGAAAACTAGATCGCCCAAACACGATTCAGACCCCTTGTTTGAGGCCACAAGAGGATGAGGTCTGCCATGCAGCGGTGAACACCGTCCAGCACGCTGTTGCCCATCTCAACGTCTATGTTACTTTAGATGTACCGGAAGTAGGACTGATGTCGGTGCATGCTTTATTGGACTCTGGAGCAACAGGCAATTTTATCGATCAAAACTATGCACGAGAAATAGGCTTGCAAGGCGTTAAGAAGAAGAAACCAGAGTTGGTTAAGGCTGTGGACGGCTCGGAATTGACATCAGGGCTCATAAGATACCATACTCCCGTGGTTCAGATGGGGATCGGAGCATGTCACAGGGAGTTCATCCAATTTGATTTAATAGACGCCCCCCAGTTTACCCTGATATTAGGCATGCCATGGCTCACGCTCCATGATCCTTTTGTACAGTGGGCAGCAAGGACGGTTACGTTGAACTCTCCCTATTGTACTGGGCATTGTAATCTCGAGACAGTACAAACACCGCCAAAGACAAATAACCCCGCGGAGTTTCTAGCCAACAGTTATGTTCCCGCCAGCGTGAATTGTACCACGATTCTACCTAACGAATACCAGAAATACCAGAACGTATTCAATGAACAGGAAGCTAGTAACCTTCCTCCTCATAGGGAGTATGACTGTGTCATTGACCTCGAACCTGGAGCCAGTATCCCGTGCAGTCGCATATACGCCCTCACTGAAGCAGAAAATACGTATCTGCAACAAATATAATATATTGCGGTCCCGGTTACGGACCTAATTAATGCATCCTTTGTCCAGGGCTTGGTGCCACCAAGCTGGAAGTGAGCAGTGGTAAAGGCTCTCCTGAAAAAGCCAAATCTGGATCCATCGGATCTGGCAAATTTCAGGCCCATTTCCTTGCTTCCTGGATTCGGTAAGATCGCTGAAAGGTTGGTGAACCGTCAGCTGTCACACTTTCTGGAGTCCAATGGCCTGTTGCGAGACTCTCAAACTGGATTTCGGCCAGGTCAGGGCACCGATACCGCTCTTCTGGCAGTCGTTGAGGTAGCCAGGAGCATTTTGGATTCAGGAGGGTCAGTGGCAGTGATCCTCCTGGACCTTAGTGCGGCCTTCGACACTGAACCATCAAGTGTTGATCCAATGGCTGTCAGATATAGGGGTTACAGGTGTGGCTCTGAAGTGGCTTATGTCATTTCTCTGCGACCGGACGTACCAGGTTTGGGAAGGCAGTGAATGGTCGGCATCTATCCCCCTCCAGTGTGGTGTGCCACAGGGCTCCTCCCTTAGCCCCACATTGTTTAATGTATATATGGCCCCCCTGGAGGATGTGGTGGCCCCATTTGGTATTAAAATTGTCAGCTATGCTGACGATACTCAGCTGGTGGTCGCTTTATCCCAACTTGTGGATAACCCAGATTCGCTGCACTCCTGCATGTCCAAAGTTTACACCTGGATGTGTGATTCAGCTTTGAAGTTGAACGGTTCAAAGACCGAAATAATGTTGCTTGGGCATAAAATTCCCTCTCTCCCTTCGACTATTTGGCCTAGCTGTCTGGGAGACCTCCCGAGTCCTAAAGAGGAGATTAAGAGTCTGGGGATCTGGCTGGAACAAGATCTTTCTTTCAGGACCCAGGTGAAAAAAACGGCAGGAGTGTGTTTTGGCCTTCTTCGTTCAGCCCGTAAAGTCCTGCCCCTGCTTCCTTGGATATCTAGGAAGCTGCTCATTCAGGGGCTTATTGTATCGAGACTAGATTATAGTAATACTATTTTTCTAGGTGCCCCTGAAGCTACGTTCAATAAACTTCAGCAGGTTCAAAATGCTGCTGCAAGGCTGCTTACGAGTATACCAAGGACGCAGTCAGCTAAACCTGCTTTGAAGGCCCTGCACTGGCTCCCGGTGTGGGAAAGGGTTAAATTTAAGGCTCTATGCACAGCGCATAAAATTCTTCAGGGGAAGGGACCTCCTATCCTGAGGAATTTAGCTATGCCCTATAAGGCTAATAGAGCTTTGCGCTCTGACCAGAAACATCTGCTCCAAATTCCCAGAGTGAAAAGGGCTCGTGCTGGTGGGCGAAGATTCTTGGTCAATATAGCCATCCTGTGGAACGTGCTTCCTCTGAGTTTGCGCTCAGAGACCTGTACTTTTCGTTTCGTAAACTTCTCAAAACCCATCTCTTTCCTGCCTGATGCCGCTGAACCTGTCTTTTGTTAATGGTTGTCGCCCTGTACAAGCGCTGGGATGCCCTAGGCTAACTATGCGCTATATAAAACTCAAACTCAAACTCATATCTGAGTAAACTCTTGACCAATGGATTCATTCGTCACTCTACCTCTCCGGCGTCATCCCCTCTTTTTTTCATTCCAAAACGTGAGGGAGGCTTAAGGGCGTGTATAGATTATAGAGCCCTCAACCGCATCACAAAGAAGAACAGGTACCCACTCCCCTTAATTCCGGTACTATTAGATCAATTAAAAGGGGCCACGGTATTCACAAAATTGGACCTCCAGGGAGCATACCATTTGGTACGAGTACGGTGGGGGGATGAATGGAAGACTGCATTTAGAACCAAGTTTGGCCTATATGAGTATCAGGTAATGCCTTTTGGTCTCTGCAATGCCCCCGCCGCCTTCCAGTATTTTTTGGATGAGGTGCTGAGAGGATTATTGGATGTGTCCTGTATCGTCTATATCGACGACATTCTAGTGTATTCCTCCTCCATGACAGACCACATTAAGCATGTGACAGCCGTATTGGAAAGGCTTCAAAGGCATTCTCTCTATGCAAAACTCGAAAAATGCTTTTTTCATACTCCAGAAGCAGAATTCCTGGGTTATGTCATCGGTCCGAAGGGACTCTGTATGGATACGAAAAAGACACTGGCCATTCGGGAGTGGGAATCTCTTTCCTGTGTAAAGGCCCTGCAAAGCTTCCTGGGGTTTGCAAATTTTTATCGAAGATTCATACAAGACTTCTCGAAAATCATTCGGCCAATGACACAACTTCTAAGAAAAGGGGCGGTGTTCCACTGGTCACCACTAGCAGAAGAAGCCTTTCAAAACCTCAAACAGCGCTTTATGTGCGCCCCCATATTACGACATCCGGATGCGTCACAACCCTTCATCCTAGAGACGGACGCTTCTTATTTTGCGGTGGGAGGAATACTGTCACAACGACACCCAGAGACTGGTCGATTGCATCCTGTCCCCTTCTATTCTAAAAAATTAACCCCTTGTGAAGCTAACTATACCATCTCCGACAAGGAGCTATTGGCCATCAAAAGAGCCTGTGAGGAATGGAGACACCATCTGTTGGGAGCCAAGCACACCGTAGAGATATACACTGACCACAGAAACATGTTATTCTTGAAAAGCGCCCGAGCCCTGACACCCCGGCAACTCCGATGGTCACTATTTTTTGCAGACTTTGATTTCATTATCAAGTACAGACCAGGCCCCCAGAATGGAAAGGCAGATGCGCTTTCCAGACCCCCATCTGTCGGAACCATGGTATCCAAGGAGGAAGAAGAACCTCCCGTGATCCTGCAGAAGGCGTCCTTTACTATAGAGACAGTGGCGATACTCTCCTCCCAAGACTTTCTTAAGGAAGTAAAAGAACACGCCTCATTAGTCATTCATGCATCTTGGGTGCAGGAAGCCCCCCAACATCGCTATGAGAAAGACGGATTACTATACCATGAGAACAAACTCCTTCTGCCCACAAAGACTCTTCAAAAACAGGCCTTACAGTGGATTCACGACTCCACCTTGGGGGGACATCCAGGAATTCATAAAACGGGACTTGCCCTATCCTGATATTTTTGGTGGGAATCTCTGCATAAGGATGTGACCACATACATGTCAGAATGTTCCATTTGTTCCCAAGCCAAGGTACCACATCAATGACCTAGTGGGTTACTCAGACCAATTCCCACACCACCAGCCCTGTGGCACACAGTCTCCATGGACTTTATAGTGGAAATGCCTCTGAGCCACGGTTATAATACCATTTTAGTGGTAATCGACCATCTAACCAAAATGGGGCATTTCCTCGCCCTTACCAATTTACCCACTTCCTGTGCCTTAGCCTCTGTCTTTCTACAGAACATAATCAACCTACATGGAGTGCCGTCAGTCATCATCACCGATAGGGGAACACAGTTTACGTCCAAGTTTTGGAAAAACGTATGCGACATCATGAACATCTACGCCCGTCTATCTACCAGCTATCATCCCCAAACGGAAGGAAAAACTGAAAGGCTCAACCAAACCTTAGAGCAATACCTTCGCTGTTTCACGCTTCAACATCAGGAAGAATGGAGCAGATTACTGTGGACAGCGGAATTTGCGTACAACAATACTTCCCATTCTTCGTTGGGGTGTTCACCCTTCTATTGTCTCCAGGGGTTTCATCCCAACATGCTACCCTTTGAGCATCCAGTAGTATCTACGCATCCCTCCATACAGGAACACCATGCTCACCTCAAACTGACATTAGACACTGCCAAAAAACACTTAGAAGAGGCTCATGCAAGAGACAAGAAACAGGCAGATAAAAAGAGGACACCTGAACCATTATATAAAGTAGGAGACAGGGTGTGGCATAGTACCAAACATCTAAAACTCAAAGGGAATACTCGATTACAACCCAAATACATAGGACCCTACCTAATAGCCAAGGCCATCAATCCTGTTGCCATGAAGCTTATACTGCCACTACAGTGGCGAATCCACCCGGTATTTCATGTATCCCTACTCAAACTGTGTCACCCAGGGACACGGTTACCAGTCCAACCCTCAGTTATAGAGGTAGAAGGAGAAGAGGAATACGAAGTGCACAGCATCCTAAATTCCACGGTCGTCAGAGGACGAGTACACTACCTCGTTGATTGGAAGGGTTACGGTCCTGAGGACCGTTCATGGGAGCCTGAGACCAATCTGCATTGTCCAAGATTGGTACGGCGCTTTCATTCCCCCTACCCCACGAAACCAGGCAATCCGTCGAGGCGACGGCCATTGGGAGGGGGTACTGTCAGGTCCTGGGTGAGGAGAAGCGCTAGAGGAGGCACATAAACGCATGGTGTGAATGTTGAAGGGGGAATTAGAACAACCTCTCCCATGAAACTGGGAGAAGGAACTACCGCTCCCACAATCCTAATAGCGCGACGAGATTGGCTTACTTAAGCTCCGCCCACTGGGAACGCGGGGCTTACCACTCGGAACACTTCCTTGATTCCGTGAGGAATGGATGTAGCAGTCGAGTGAAATC
This sequence comes from Triturus cristatus, assembly GCF_964204655.1. Taxonomy (NCBI): domain Eukaryota; kingdom Metazoa; phylum Chordata; class Amphibia; order Caudata; family Salamandridae; genus Triturus; species Triturus cristatus. The sequence continues at coordinate 1,235,989,886 of NC_140591.1, read as the reverse complement.
CACTCGTATTAAGAGACTGTCATATACCTACTTCTGAAGGAAACATCACTGGGCGTGTGGCCAGTTAGAAAGAAAACTTTCTTTTCCATAGCACGTTGCGCTACCAGAACAGCTTTGGGCGCATGCGCCATTGAGACTCGGTTCGCTGTCAAGGAGCTCGCACCGGCTCCCCGTAGCTTGACCCCCCAGCGCGTTTTCTAGCGCGAAGCCTCTGCACTTCGGAGAACACTCGGACAACGATATCGAGGGTGAATACAGGGCCTTCTCCCATTGCTCCGGTTCATCGAGGACGCTAGGGAGCTGCATGGAATTAGGAGATCATTGCTCAGCTAAGCCTGTTACTTGGTGAGGTAACCAAGAAAGAAAGACAGGTTACGTATCCTGTCCCTGCCACCTGGACTCTGCAATACCTGAGATAAGTACATTCTCCGTATTACTAGAGACTGCATAAACCACAAGGCTTTCTGTTTTGGTTTTGGACGAGACTGCTGTACGACGGATAATAAGCCTGTTTATGGTCCCTGGGGTGGAGCCTAGTCGAGAGAAAACCGATCTAGTGAAGACATTCCTTACCAGCATCTAACAGCAGCAGATTATTTCGTTTTGGTTTCTTTGTCCCTTTTTTCCTTTTCCCCTGGAGGAGGTGGTATATGTGTTGTGTTTATTGAGCACGCATGGGTGTCAGCCCTAAGGGGATAGGGATAACTAGCAACTCATCGTTCCCGCTGTACCCGGCTACAAGGTGTGTTCTGCCCCCCTCTACGTGATAAGCACCCACCTCAGGGGTGTCCTCTATGTATTAAAAAGGACGGTTTGAGTCTGGCCAAAGGTTTATTTTGCCAGGTTGTAACTGCAGTTTAAAATTGCAAACCCAGGCTACAATGGCAGACCGGAGACATGTTTAAAGGGCTACTTAAATGGGAGGCAGAGTTAGTGCTACAGGCCCACAAGGAGCATTTAATTTACAGGCCTTGGATACATGGAGTACCACTGCACTATGGACTTACAAGTAAATTAAATATGCCAATTGAGGATAAGCCAATATTACCATGTTTTAAGGAGTGAGCACATGCACTTTAGCACTGGTTTGCAGTGGTAAAGTGTGCAGAGTCCTAAGACCAGCAAGAACAAGATCAGCAAAAATATGGGGAGGAATGCAAAAGGTTTTGGGGGAAGACCACCCTAAGGCTGCGAGGTCTAACACTCAAGGATATCAAAGTTTTGGTTGAAGTCAAAGTCCCTCTCTCAGGAGTGGTTCTTAAAGCTCTTTTCTATTGATCACATAAGGTCAGGCAGCAGCTGTGTTGTCAAGCCAAATCTACGAATGATATGGTATATGAGTATGGACTTCAAAATATCAAAGCACAATAATATTGTGGTCAAAAAGTATTGTGACTGCAAGAATATAAATGACCACAATATCGAGGGAAATCATATTTTTAAACATTTGGCAATATTAATTAAGGTTAAAGTATTGTGTAATTTTATGTCATGGTTTTTAATATAGTTATTTATTATGTTGTACATTTAGGACCTAATAATGATGTCGGGCGGGTACGGGCGCACATGGTGCGGTCGCATACTCCCATTTGTCTATGGGAGTTTGTACAACTGCTGTAAACCGGGTGTAGCATAAGCTCCCATAGACAAATTGGAGAATCTGTTCATCCCTGCACTGAGTGGCAGGCACCTCAAGTTGCCTGCCACATGTAGCAGGGATTAACAGGTAGGAGCTATAGGTGCCCCCTCGGCCCGCAACCGGAGGCTGCATGATGAAGGGGGCCCTGCCTGGGGCCCCCAATGTCGGTTTCCAACAGGCTTTCCATTTCGGAAACTAGACAAGTAAAGCCTGTTGGAAACCAACATCATAATCCCTACGGCGGAAACGCTTTCCATAGGGGTTACGTGTCGGTCTCCGACTGGTCGACGGGCTCCTTGAGCCCGTCAGAATCCAGCCAGGATGACCGGCCGGTTTCAGTTTCGACCACCTGCATTGTAATGCGGTCATTGAAACTGAAAACGCGATGAGGCTTTCAGACCCTCATAGTAATGAGGGCCATAATGTTAACTTATTTTTTATCGAGTAATTGTTTTGATATGTTTTATTATCGGTCGCACGACTTGCAGTCTTTTTGGACTGGGAGGGGCACCCAAAGCACTACCTTTCTAGTGGTGGAAGGTTACTGCCTTCACCAGAAGTTAAGTAGCATGAGCGCAGTGGTGACAGCATACCGTGTAGTGATCAGTAAGAGTGAGCAGGTCCCTTTTAACCTGTGTCACTGGAGTGAGGCCTGCATGCTTAATCACTTTGAAAGTTTTGCTGCTGTCTGCTTAAATCATCCTTGGTCTACATCAGATTGGTATGAAGTGCTGCACAGGGAAGAAGTGGTTTATCTGCTCTGGGTGTATGTGTGCCAGGGAAGGGTACAATACAGGGCTAGTGCAGTACTGAGCAGTGCATGCATGGTGTATGTATGTGCTGGGGATGCATGTGCCTATGAGTGGTACAGTACCTGAAGGATGTAGTGCTGTGCAGTACGTGCAGAATAAATATGTGTACCTGTGAGTGGTGTAATATATGAAGAATACAGTGCATGGATGTTAAATGCATATGCTGGATGGATGTGTGCCTCTGAGTGGTACAATACATAAGGATACGGTGCTGGGCAGTGTGTGCATGTTAAATGCAGATGCTGGATGTATGTGCGCCTAGGAGAAGTATAGTATATGGAGGATACATTACTGTGCAGTGCGTGTATGCAGTATACATGCACTGGGTGAATGTGTGCCTGTGGATGGAACAATACATGGAAAACCCTAGGTCCCATGTTAGGATGCCCAGGCCTGCATGGTGGAACATGGAGTGGAGGTAGAGAGATTTGTGTATTGCTGCATTCCTATAACCTTGGTGGGACACAGGCTTGGGAGGGAAGGATCAGGCCTCGACTGTAAACTTTAAAGGGTGCCTTTTAATTCAGTGAGAGGTGACAAGAAAGGGGCGATGGCACATCTGAAGAAGGAGATGGAGCTGATAAGAAAATCATTAAGAATTGGACTGGGACACTTGGCTAACCGTTTGATGCAGATATCACGGTGACTGACATCCATCTGTGAACTCTAGTCACTTCCATGGCCTGTGTTGTGGGACCATCAGCTATGGAGTAACTCCTGCTGTGGCAGACCTCTTTTCAAGATGAAGAGGGAGCAGAGGCCCCAACAAAACACTTTAAAGACTCAGACCCTAAATCACATTTGGTGTCTGGGATTGGAAGAGGAGGTTGAGACCACAAAAACTGTCATCTGCCAAGCAGCAAGATGGCTGCGTGAGTAGGACAATCTCTGGAAGACTTATGCCTGTGACAAGGACTGGGGGCTAAGGCCGGCTACTCTCCCTGTTCACTGAGGTGACATCTCCCAGGGAATCAATGACCACCTGCCCTGTGGCCTGGAGCAACAGCACCTGCCTGATAGCCAAAACTTGTGAGCCTTGTGAGGAAGAAGAGAGCTTTGGAGTGAGCGAGGTCCAGTGAGGTGCCCTGTCGAGTGGACTCCCTGTGTAAGGAAATGGCTGCTACACCAATTGCTGTCCATGTGGGGGACAGAGTAAGCGACCCCGGTATGCCAGGAGAGGGCTGTCGTGAATTTAGCTCTGTGTCATGCTGCTTTGCGGAAAGGGGCCATAGCCCAGTGCGGTAGCAGAGCAGTAATCCCAAATGCCAGGAGGGGCCATTGGAAAAATACTACTGTGCAGAGAGGGGCCGAACTCCTGTGTGGTCATAGAGCAAAGGTCCCGTATGCCAAGAGGTGTCACCGTCGGAACTATCACTGTGCTGATCGGGCCGACGCCCGTGGACTGTGAGTTGCAGACCCCCATATGCCAGAGGGGTTCATCGCAAGCACCAAGGACTGCTGCTTGCTCTGCCCCACTAGAAAAGTGTGGACGCCGTGGGAGTAAAGCCACCCAGGTGAGGGGCCCAGGACCAGATCACCATAGCCACCCTCATTGGGAGCCAAGCAAACATGTATCCTGCAGGAAGCCTCTGCTCGCTTCAGGAGTGCGACCACAGTTGAGAGATTCTGCACCTGCTGAGTGCAGCCACCTCATTCGCATGCAGCTAACTTACCTGAAATTGGCTTCAGCCGCTGCGAGCACCCACGGACAGGGTACTTGAAGAACTCCTAATATGGACCTCCTGCCATTGTTAATAAGACTAGTTTCGGGCTTGTTGTCCCCAGAGGAACTTGCTTCTAGAAGCACTGCCACGCTAGAAGACTGTTGACTTTAACTGAGAGTCAAAGTGGACTTTTGAGACTCGGACTGCTAGTAGGGCATACACTGCATGTTACCAATAGCAGATGGGAAATAAGCACTATCACTAACGTGAGGAGAGTGGGACAGGAAATCTTCAAAGAAACTCTAGAGTCTCGACTTCGAGGGGAATTATGTGATTGTTTATGAATGTTATATTTCATTTTTGGGTAGAAACACAATTTCATATTTTTCATTAAAGGGTGTATTTGGCTGGACAATGATTTATTGCTGCTGCTGTGCGCATTTTGAGTTGTGAGCCTGTGTTCTCTATCCTGTATCTAATATTCCCCCCCACACCCCTCACCAACCCACTGAGGAAGCCTTGGACTACTCAGACCATACTATGCAGAGAGTTGAGTGCAATAGGGGTACTTGGCCCAGTTACACAGAGTCCATACTAGGACGGGTCCAGGAACATCAGGAGTAAAAGGCCTCAACCTCCATGGTTGGGCCCAGTAGCCCCTGCGTGCCTCATGGCCCTCTGAAAGAGGTTCTGACAAACAACTATTTTTTTTTCCTCAAAAACACCCATTGCTATAGTAGTCAATGACACTGGTACTTTGCATGTGGATGTGCTCTTTATGAAAAGGCTGACTGTCCCCACTCATATGGAATTTAGCCAATGATTGAAGTGGCTCACCGACCCCCCATGCCATGTGCTGTAGAGGATGGAAGAAAAATGTCAATGGCACAATAACAGACTAATGGATGAAGAGGGCTGGCTGAAATCCCCTAAAAATAAGTTTATTATACATATAATTTTAGTCAAATCAAAAGGTTTTTGGCTGACGGCAGAGCCTAACAAGATCTTAGCTGTCGCTTTAGTGATGTATCTCATTGCCTCCACTAGCTTCTGGCAGTGTCTACCAAGGTTCTGAGCTCTCTTTTTTCCCTACACTCTCTTTAATTTGAAGACAACCCACCATTTTTTTAGGCAATGACTCTGCACAGATAGTTCCAATTCCCATGCTGTTAAGTGATATGTCTGATTACATACATCATGGATCTAACCACAGTTGCATCAGCTATTCTCTTCTTCAACTGCACAAATGTTATGGTGAACTCCAAAGGGTAGGTGTGCGTGTTGTGTTTGTGTGTTATGTGTTTTATGTGGGTGTGTGCATGTGTAGTGTCTGTTTGCACATACATATGTGTTTGTGCGGCTTATGGCTAGACGCCGTGAGGGGTAAGAAGCCAATGGGAAGTGTGATTACAAAACTCCACCAAATCTTTCACTTTGAGGTTTCTGCTGCCATTGGAATCTTCAAGGCTTGCCAGTATGATCAGTGTGATAATGGTTCTGAACTAATCACTGGTAAAGTCATTTCCATCCATGGTTAGTATCTTTTGATTTGCTGACCTGTCATTGGTTGGAGACGTGCACTCTATTCACCTGACTTTACTCTGAAGAAATGGGTCTGTCGGTTTGCACTGGCTTCCAAGTCCTGGTGTGTTGATGAATGCCGCTGACTGTGTCTTACCTGAGGGTTAAGAAAACTAGATGATGCTAATGTGCCACGTTGGACCTCATATAACACCTGCAGAAACGAAGAAGAGGACACACAATTCTGGCCATCGCACACTACCAGGAACAGTTGCATTCGCCAAAAATACACACAAGGAGGTGCAACAAAACACTGTGGGCAGATTTACAAGCCCCTTGTGCCACTTTTGTGTCACTTTTAACATGGGAAAAGTGACGCAAAAGGCTAGTAAATCTGCCCCCGTGTATTCAGGGTACCTAGGAGAAACTGAAAAAGAGTAAAGAACAATGGGGCATATCAGCAACAACCGGCGATAATTATCGCTAAGCGCACTTTGTGCTAGGATAATTATCGCCGGCTAACGTGGATTTTTTTATCGCTGAGATAGCGTTCTATTAGCAACGCTTATCTCAAAAGCGATAAAAATCCTAGCGCTAACTGCCTAACATGAGATTATTGCTGGAAACCCAGCGATAATCTCACGAAATGTGGCGTTAGCTTGTTGATAGGGCCTCACAAACTTAGCCATGATATACACCTTCCATAGGATATCATGGCTAAGTCAGTCTTGAAGCAGGCGTACGGAAAGCAGTGATAACAGGGGTTATCGCTACTTTTCTTGCCGCTATGCTTCATAGCGTGGGGCTTGATGATAGGAGAAATGTCGCTAAGCTACATTTCTCCTGTCATGTTATGTCAGGAACGCCCACTTTGCATCTCATTAGAGATGCAAAGCTGGGCGTTAGGATTTCATGCGCTAAAGCAAGGTTTCACGCGTTAGCGTGACCTTGCTAATTAGGCGATAAAATTATCGCCGCTTTTCGGCCGAAAACCGCCGCAAAAGCGGCGATAATTTTCTATCGCCGCCTTGTAGATATGCCCCAATGGGGCATATTATCAAGACAGGTGAAAAAATTATCGCCGCTTTAAAACGGCGATAATGGGCTTGATAATATGCTCTATGGAATTCCAATTGAAGCCCATGTTAGACGTCCTTCACATTTAACATGGGCTTCAATTGGAATTCCATAGAGCATATTATCAAGCCCATTATCGCCGTTGTAGCGGCAGTTTTCTGCCGCTAAAGCGGCGATAATTTTATCCCCTGTCTTGATAATATGCCCCAATGATTTACATTGACACTCTAGGACTCACTTGAGAGGGCCCCTATTAACCCAATCCTTGAAAGAACTTTTTTCACCAAAAGTTATTCGTGTAATAATATAAAGTGGGAGCCTGAAAATGAAGTAGTATCTTGGGAGGCTGACGTTGCTGGCGAGTTTTGTTGTAGGGTTTGGGCCCCTGCAGCCGTCAGATGAGGTGGACGGCACGGCTCCAATGTGGTTTCAGGTAGATATGGGGGGCCCGAGCCTACCACAGGTGTGAACTTGCAGCCTGAAGAAATGTAGGGCTGAGGACAGTGGGATGGACAGAATGACACCCACTCGTGTCAATGTCGAAGAAAGAGCCCTGACCACATTCAAATAGTGGTGAAGGCAGGATGAAAGGAGGGATGCTCACAAGGCCGCCTGGGTGCAATGAATCTTTCGACCAACACCATTACCCTATGATCAGGACTGGTGGGTTTCCTTAGACCTCCTTATCACAGACAAAGGATGGAAACGGAATGGAAAAGGCAGTGTTCATGCATAGCACTGACTGCGTCTGTAGGCATGCCTCTGGTGATGGCCAGAGAGCCCACCACAATCGAGGGAGGTCCTTTCTCCTCCAGGCACTATCCAGCCTTCAGGTAGCAGCAGGAGGAGGCCTCCAGGAGGGACTTTGGATTACCACACAATCCCCAAACGAACCCGGCAACTCAGTCGTCCAACTGATCTTTACTATTCAGTTCCCATCTTTATTAGCTTTACATTTTATTTCCTCAGCCACTCAGTACACATTCTAATATGCAAATGCTGAACAATTATTATATTGCCTAACACAAGCCTAATTTCATCTCGGTGCCTGATAAAAGGCTGTAATTATTACCCAACACACACTACTCATGTAGTTGAACTTGGAAGGAAGAAAGGCAGATATAGGCCCGGCTGTACCCGGGTTCGAACTTGTGGCCTGCAGGTTACACAGGTCCCTGTCAGGGGGGCTTGAAGAGAGTGACCTGGCTGTGCAGTAGCTGCCGTTATGAGCATGCCTGGAAGTGTATTGTAGTGAGTGGTGACTCAGTCATTGGATTTGGGAGACATTAGGCTCTGGGGCAGCCCTCCTTCCATGTGATCGCTGCTCTAGTCTATAATTGCTCATCCGGCGCAGGCAGTCTGCAAACAGCAACCATCGAGCATTTCCCGGAGTGCCTGCGTCTGCACAATTCTAACCCGAAGGAGCCGGGCCTGAGACAAATGGGCACGAGCCCTTCAGGTAATTAAGATTTCATTTAACCTGCAGTCCCAGATGACCTCGGGATCATTATAATCTCATTTCAAGCGCAGTAAACTGTAATGCCATCAGCACTTGACCTCTGAACTCTTGAATCGTTGCCCGATCAGGCCCCATGAAGTTCTTTAATTATTAATTTCTATATGGCGCACAGAACGAGCTTAGCGTGGTGTGGGCAATGGTAGGCTTGATTTCGACGGACCTATGTGTAGCTGATTATAGTCATATAATCACTATTATTAGTACTGCAACTACAACTAATTGTGTGCCTCTTATGGTGTATCTACGCCTATTAGTATGTGAATTAGCTTCCATTTCTTCATTGGAACCTAGACGTTTGGGTGGAACTCAGCAGCTGCAGAGTCTTTTCTGTCGGTTTCCACCTGTGCAATCAGGAAAACCAAAGTTCAAATGATGCGCAACGGGAACATGTACGTAGGTCTTAAAGAGTCGTTCTTAGCCCTACTCCGTGTTCACCTAGAGGACAGCCGTAGGCTCCTTCAGCTGCCGCGGTACTCTTCTTCCTTCCCTACAAAGTCTATTTAAAGGTCTCTAATAAGAAACAGGTCAAGTTCATTAAAAATCAGTTCAAGAATTCAGTGTTTCAGTTCATTTAGTGGCACAGGGAACTCATTCACATCCAGGAAAAGAAACTCTGCCACATTCAGAATAAAATGTCTCAGGCACTCAATCTCACTAACAGAGGAAATTCAAAAGTAAGACAGAACTGAAGAGCAAGTTCCCGAAATTCTGTTGAACTTTCACAGTGATCCCAGAATCCCCAGAACTCGTTCTCCCTGTCATTTACAAGGAAGTTAGTCCATTCAGGGGGAGAGTGCCTTTGACAGGACAGTCTTGCTTGCTTTGACCTTCTGAGTGCAGTCTCCTCTCCTCCTTCGTCACTCAGATCAGAATCCTCACTATCCTCTGGGATGCCTGGGAGGTCATCTTCTCCCTGTGGGACCAGTCTGCCCCTCTCCTGCCTTCTCGGCCAATGTTCTCCTGCAGCTCCTTGCAGTTCCACAGCACTATGGTCTTAGTCGGGGTCTGAGTCTGGGTCAGTCACACCGCAGGACTAGCCTCTCTCTCCTCAGTTTCGACAACCAACTCTCAGGACCCCCCTCAGGCTGAAGCAGTGCTGGTTCAGGTTCTTGCTGGTCCCCTGCAGCTTTACTAACATGCTCTTGTGATCTCTCGACCCCTACTGGTACTTCTGAGAGAGGTGCTGTTATATAACAAAAGGGTCACAGAACTCGGCGAGTATGGGCAGCATGTATACAGTTGGAGAGACCTCCATACTTCACACCAATCGTGGTGACAAGAATCACCAGGAAGGGCCCACGTCAGTGAGACTCTAGGAAACTCTTTTGGACATGGGTTTTCACCACAACCCAGTCCCCGGCACTAAGGTCATGGCACTGCTCATGATGAGGTGGGGCTATGGCATCTTCAACCTGATCAGACGCAGAATGCACCACACCAGCCAGTCCTTTGCCGTAATCAAGTATCAGATCATCAGTAATGTTGACAAGTGCATTTGCAGGTAAAGTTGGCAACCTCATTGCCATGCCCATGATGATTTCATGGGGGGACAATTCTGTCCTTCGATCAGCTACAGGGAGTAGACTCATCAACACAAGCAGCAAAGCATCAGGCCATTTTAAAGGCATGGAAGCACACACTTTAGAAAGCCTGGATTTCAAAGTCTCATTGACGTTCTTCACCAGACCTGAAGCCTCAGGTCTGTAGCTACAATGCAGTCTCAAATCAACCTGTAAAACAGCACACAGCATGCTCAGGATTTCATTGTTGAAGTGTGTGCCTCTGTCAGATTCCAAAGAAGTTGGGAAGCAAAATCTGCGTATTACCTTCCTCAACAATAACTTTGCTACTGTTAGACTATTGTTCCTTCTTGTCGGGTATGCCTCAACCCATCGGCAAAAGATACACACAACAACCAACACATACCTCAATCCACTGCACAGAGGCATCTCAATGAAATTCAACTGTATCCTATGAAAGGGACCACCTGACCTCCCTATATGGCTCAATGTCACCGCAGTTCTTTTCCCTACATTGTTCCGTTGACACACAACACATCTGTGGCACAACACTAAAGCCATCAACCTAAACCTTGGATTAAACCAAGCCTGCCTGCACAACCTGACCATGGCATCTCTTCCTGCATGAGTTGGCCTATGATAATGCCTAGCCATTGGTGCCAGCAGACTATTTAGCAGCACAGGTCTGCCATCTCTCGAAACCCAGATCCTCATCTCTCTTATTAAACCTGCATTAGCCCAACTCTGCTGTTCTACTTCTGACACTTCTTCCTTAACCTCCTGGGTTCCTCCTAAGTATCAGCTGTCATTACCAAAAGGTTGTAGTTGGTCTCATCTGGCCCCTCGTTCATATATTCACAAATGAAAGTGCAAGCATTATGAGCACAATACTTTGCAACCTCATCGGCATATCTGTTACTAACAGTCACATAATTATCCCGGTTACAATGTGCAGCACACTTGACATCTGCAATTTGGGTACAGGGCGGGACTGGGAACCAAAACCGGCCCTGGCAAAGTGCTCGGCCGCCCCGCCCCCTTCTGTGGGGAGTTGGGGGTGCCACCGAGCTCTTTGCCGGGGCCGATTTTCGCCCGGTTTTGTTACAGGGCCGATTTCGCAGCTATTCTGCAAAAACGGCCCTGTAACAAAAACGGCCCCCAGGGGCCCAAAATCGGCCCCCAACCGTGCGGCGCACCGGGGGATTGCCCGGTGCCCGCTACGGCCAGTCCGGCCCTGTTTGGGTAGGCATCTGCAACGCCTCAAGAAGCTTTCAAACTTTTTTTTTTTCTAAAGTTTTATTAACATTTACCATCATACAAATATGTGATAACAACAATGCGTGACTTGCTGCAATTACAGTGCATGGTCGCCCACCAGCAGAAGGCAAGGGTACATTTCAGTGATAATAGGTGATCTGTTTACATGGAGTTATGCACAACCTTATTCATCCTCAGACAAGTCAGTAAGTCTTGCGTTCTTAGGTAGTCCTGCAATGGCTCCCAGATGTCTTTTGGTCTTGATGGCAACGGCAGTTCCTCGGCGTACAGTGTCAAATTTTCTTTGCAGTAAACTAAGGGTCTCATTTATGAAAAGTGACGCATCACTGCGTGAAAACAGTGATGCGTCACTTTTCACTGCGCCCTCCCTGCGACTCCAATGATGCGTCATATTTACAGTATGACGCATCATGTCGCAAGGAGTCACAGATACGTCAGTATTTCTGACGTATCTGTAGGCGCAAAAGTGACGCATTGCTGGAGTGTGTCACAAAAGTGACGCAACTCCAGCAATGTGTCCTTTCACATGGGGCAAGCCCCATGTGAAAGGGCCTGCGTCAGTCTTACGCCTGCTGTGAGGCAGGCGCAAGATATTGACGCATTTGCACCCTAGAAGTGGCGCAGTGAAATCTCGTAGATTTCACTGCGTCACTTCTACGATGCTTACTTACGTGGGAACGCCCACCCTGCATACATTATACCTGACGCAGGTATAATGTAGCGCAGGGGTTTACAAAGTGACGCATCTAGGTAGATGCGTCACTTTGTAAATATGGCGCATCATGGCGCATGTTTTACGCCACTGGTGCGTCACAAAAAGTGACGCACAGGTGGCGCAAAAGTGACGCAGGGGCTCATAAATGAGCCCCTAAGTCTTTAATCCACAGCTCGGCCTTAGGGGATGCCCTCCTTCCCAGAACCAGGTACTCTGAAGCCTTTCTTTTTGTAGTCCAGTATAAGTGTATCCCAACACACCCTGGGTTGCTTCCCGCCACAAATCAGCTTCAGCAGTTGTGTGCGCAAGTTCTTAAAGAATTGGCTGGTTAGTTTAATGGGGATGTTACTGAAAAGATACAGAAAGCGCGGAAGCACTACCATCTTAATAAGTGCAATCCTGTCTGTCAATGATAGCGGCAGTCCTACCCACCTCGTCACCTGACTCTCCAACTGGGAGTGTGCCCTGCCATAATTTTCTCGTACCACTACGTCTGGGTTGTGGTGAATCCATATACCAAGATATTTTACGGGGTCGGAAGTCCACTCAAGGGGAAATTCCAGAGCGTGCTGGACAGTGCTTTCAGTGAGAGGCATAGCTGTCGATTTGGCCCAGTTTATAGCCAGGCCCGAGGAGTGACCAAAATGGATATATTCACGTAAGATGGGCTCCAGGTACATCTGGGGTTCTCTGACATACAGTACCATGTCATCCACGTGACATGGGGCACAGTGTGAATCTAAGGGCTGACACCCCATGACGCTGCCAGATAATGCAGGCCAGGGGTTCCAGCAGAATTAAAAAGAGAAGAGGTGGCAGCGGTTAACCCTTCCTGGTTCCTTTGCAGATTTTTATAGGTTCCGAGGTCTGTCCCTAAATCTTTACCCGCGCTAATGGGCCAGTATATCGTAGTTTTACCCATCTCCAGAAATACACCGGGAGCCCTATTCTGCCTAGTATTTGAAACATGTAGCCCCACTCAATGCAATCAAAAGCTTTGGCTGCATCTAGCAACACTGCTACCACTTGTAAGTCAGGGTTTAAAATGTGAAACTGGGAAAAAATTGTGCGTAGATTGTATGAAGTGGACCTCTCCCGTATAAAACCAGATTGGTCCGGCAGGACTATGTTCAGGTGTAGGGGTTGAAGCCTGGTGGCAAGTATCTTTTCCAGTATCTTAGTGTCAGTATGATGAGTGATAGTGGGCGATACGATTTGCATTGTGATGGAGGTTTGTCTTTTTTTAACAGGGCAATGATCAGAGCCTCTCTAAGTGAGGGTGGTAGAGTTCCTGCCTCGTATGACTCCTCAAACATTGCCATCAGGTAGGGCACCAGCTCATCTGCAAATTCCTTATAGAATTCGCTCGTGAGCCCGTCCGGGTCCTGTGCTTTTCTGTTAGGGAGCGCCCTAATCGCATCTTTGACTTCTTCAGCCGCTACCAGGCGGGCTGGATATTCCCGCTGCCCGTTGGATAGCCAGGTTAGTGCAATATCCTCTAGATATTTGTTCCATCTGGCAGGTTCTGCTTCGCCTCTGGAGGTGTATAGCTCATTATAGGAGTTTCAGAATTGAGTCATGATGTCATGTGGCGAGTAGAAATTTCCCCCCATTTTATCAGTGATCTGGCTAATCGTGTGTTGATCATACCTCATCCGAACTCTAGCTGCAAGATTGTGGCCTGGTCATCCGCCCTCCCCGTATGCCCTAGCTACATGCCTCTTCAACAAGTATTTCCCCTCATCTGTCACCAATTCATTGTACTCTGTCACTGCTTCCTTAATTTTCGCTAGTGTGTCTGAGCACGGAGCAAGCTCTTGTGCACTTCGAGCTGTTTAATTGTCTTTTCCAATCTCGAAAGCTGCCCTCTAATATCCTTAAGAAGTCTGCATTGGTACTGATGCATGTCCCTCTAATTGTGACCTTAAAGGCCTCCCAGAGTGTAGCTGCTTCACTGACCAACCCCACATTGAGAGTGAAATATTGCTGTACAGCTTCCCTGATCTTAGCCGTGTATATTGGATCCAGTAATGCCTCAGCTCTAAATCTCCAAGTGAATTGGCAGGGGATCGTATTTGTAATACACATCATCGCGAGCCTGACAGTATTGTGATCCAACAATGTTCTAGGTAGTCTAGCTATGTCTGTCGCCCATGCATTGACCCCTGAGCTGAGTAGCCAGTAATCTAATCTCGACCAACTTCCGTGTGCGGTGGATATGCATGTGCCCTCTAATGTATCGACATTTCGTGTTCTCCACGTGTCAACTAACCCTAAGTACTCCATTCCCATTTTGATGACATGGGCAGCTCTGGGTGAGTGCCCCCTCTGCTGACTTGATTTATCCTTAGAGGGGTCCAGGTGTGTATTAAGATCCCCCTCCCCCATATTATTTCGGAGTCTGGCCCCTCACGTAGCACTTTCAGTAGGTCCTCATAAAATGTGGGTTCATCCGTATTAGGACCCTATATGTTCACTTTGGTGATGAACACCCCATGGAGTTTGCCATGTACAATAGTATACCTGCCTTCTCTGTCTATGGTTGAGTGAATAACTGTGAAGGGAGTACCTTTTTTGATTAGTGTAACCACCCCTCTTGCATAGGATGAATAGGATGAGAACAGCCGGTAGCCCGCCCGGTTTGCGCCCACCCTAGCTTCATTATATTTAGTCAGGTGCGTTTCCTGAAGAAGAGCGACTTTGATTTGATATCTGTCTAGGATTGGCTAACACCTGTCAAATCTTTTTCGGGCAGTTCAGCCCACGCACATTTCATGTCATGCATGCTATTGAGGCACTATCATCCTGTGCTACCCCTGCTATCCAACATACCGGAATTGTACAATATAAACAGATGCTACCAGATACACAAAAAGAGATAAAACGTTGCCAGCAAGTCACATAACTGTCCCTCAAAACAGTACCCCCACCCCAGCCCGCCCACATCAGCATCCCAATCATGCTGAGGGCAATATTCCCCAGAACCCCACCCCAACCCTAGGGACCTTCTAGGTACAATGATAGTGAAAAACGGGGATCGCCCAGTGGGGGGTCGTTAGGAGCCCGGACTTCCTCCTCAACGGAGGTGGCCAGGCGAAACTATTCAATCCCACTACAAACATCCGTGATTCTACATCATGTTCACGTACACAGGGCAGATACTTATCAGAGGTCTGTTTTCAGCTTCAATCCGAGTTTGCCGGCTCCTGCGAGCGCTGAGATCGTGTTCTTTTTTGCGTTGTTTTCAAGAATTCCTGCAGAGCTTTAGGGGAGTTGTAGATTTTCTGATGGCCTTCGTACTCAATTCGTAACCTTGCTGGGGATAAAATGGCATACGTGATGTTTGCCTTCTGCAGTTGTTTTTTGACTACTGTGTATTCTCTCCTTGCCGCCTGCACTCTGGCCATGAAATTGGGATAAAAGGCAACTTGGAAACCCTGGTATTGGAAATCCGCTTTCTGGCGGGCCTGGCGGAGGACGGTATTGTGGTCTCGGTAATTTAGGAGTTTCTCATTCACCGGTCTGGGGGGCGCACCAGGGGTGGTCTGGCTGCAAGAGTTCTGTGGGCACGCTCAACCACGAACATTGCTGAAAGGTATTCCCAGCCAAATAGATCAATGAGCAGCTGCTCCACGTACAGCTCCATCCTGCCAGTGTTGGTGGTCTCCGGAATACCTAAGGTTCGGACGTTGCTGCGCCTAGAGCGCGCTTCTAGGTCTTCGTTCTTGAATTGTATTATCTGGAAAAGTTTTTCCATTTCAGTACATTTACCTGTTGTAGCTTGTGCTTCATCCTCCACATCGTTCTTGAATTGTATTATCTGGAAAAGTTTTTCCATTTCAGTACATTTACTTGTTGTAGCTTGAGCTTCATCCTCCACATTAGAGAGCCTCTGCTCTGCATCCACGATTCTGGTTGACTGCTTGTCAAGTTTTGAAGCCATGGAGTCCATTCGCTGGTTTAGGGCATCCATTTTGTTGTCTATGGACAGAAGACTCTGCTGCATGGCTTGAAGTGTCGCCGCCAGCTGCATGGCATCCGGCGCAGCTGAGGCTTGTGCCTGCTCTTCCTGATCGCCATGCCCGCCCTGCATGGTTTTTAGTGATTTTTAGGCTTCAAAGGTGAGCCGAGGCTGTCCCTTATCTGGTTAGCCCATTGTTATATCCAATCTTACAAGGGCGCTGAGCAATGCTTCAATGGCCAATCCTTAATCAGAGCGCAGCGAGCTGAGTACTCACAGCAATACAGGTTCGCAGAAGTTGGCTTTTAAGGACCGGTCCCAATGCCACCCCACCAGCATGAAAATAGATCTCTCTGGAGTTTGTCCTAATTGCTGCCACTGCTGCGCAGTGCCTATGAGTTGTTGCTGCAACGGTTGTAGTTGAGGCCTAAGTGTCTCTTTATCGTCTTCACCCAATCGCCAGATATTTTGGCCACCCCAGCCCCCTGTTTCCAGCCTAGAGGGGGGGTGGCCATTCATGTCGCCTTTTCACGCTGCAGTCCCAGTGGGGGTTCGCGCGAGAGCCTCCGCGAGCCGCTGTGTGCTTGCCTGTCTGCTCATCCTGAGTCTCTCCAGGCCCCTAGTGTGTGCTGACAAAATGGCGTCCACGCCGAATCACTGAGGGCCGCGTATAGTCCCCACAGGCTGTCCCAGCATTCAAATAATGTGGTAATTTCAGTTGAATGCTGCTCCAGCCAGCGTTGGTCCCTCACCTCTCAGTGCCGGCGATTTCTCGACCCGGTGGCGCGCTTCATTCACGTTTTGCGGTCCTCTGAATGTCTATCTGGGTCATGTAATGCCACCAAGACCTCACACGGTGCCCCTCTCACAGCCCCGCAGGACTCGGCAGGACGACTCACCAGCCTCTTCCTTCCGCAGCGAATCGTAGCTCCCACCGTTGCTCTGATGTGATAAGTCTGGGTCACAGGCAACAGGACCGCAGGTCACCAGATCAATATCTTCCCTCCCAGCCGGCCGCGCAGACAGTATGGGCTCCGCCAGGCCCTCTGCGTCGCTCATTCAGGCACAGCAGCCCCACACCACTGCACGACTCCGCAGGGCAATATTTTATCCTACACACCTTCCTCTCTTAATTCATATATTTTAGAAGCCTGTAGGCGCTGGGATTAAGGATCTTCGTCAAGTAGCGTACGCCTGGCCAGAGGAGCTGCACTAAGGCGCAGCCATCTGTGCTTGGCTCTCTAGCGCCCCCCAAGAAGCTTTCAAACTTGTTTTCCATTTCGGATAGGCGACCCGAGGAGATCATAAACCCCCTTTGGGACCATAACTGTCCAAAATCAACTCCAAAGCCATACTGACTATCAGTGAAAATGGTCACTCTCAGCTAGTCAGAAACACAGCTTGCTCTAGTAAGAGCAATCGATTCAGCCACTTTTGCAGAAAACACTCCTTGGAGCCACGAGGCTTCAACTACTCATGAAACTGTACAAACTGCATAGGCAGCTACTAAATTTCCTTCATTGTCTCGCAAACACGAGCCATCCACAAAAAAAGCAAAATCAGATTCAGGCAGTGGCTCATCTTGTATATCTGGTCTTGGCCTGGTGCACAGTTCAGTAACATTGAAACAGTCATGCTCCACTTCATCTTCATTCTCAGAAAGGGGCAAAAGGGTGGCAGGGTTCTAAAAAGAACATCTTTTTAAGGTTACGTTCTCAGCCACCAGTATGATCTGTTCATATTGAGTCAGGGGGCTGTTCTTTAAGTGTTGAGTACGGGTACACATCAACAATATTTCCATAGAGTGAGGCACGTACACCGTTAAAGGATGACCCATGACAATGCATTCACATCTCTCTCTATACTGAAACCCGCAGTATCGATAGATTTAAGGCATCCGGGCGACACCGCAGCTACTGGATCAAGGGTAGCAGAGAACTAGGCCACAGGCCTACGGGCACTTCCATGAGTCTGTGTAAGCACCGAGAGAGTGCAGCCCTCCTTCTCACTGCAAAAAACAGAGAAATCGCTTCTTTGTATTCAGTCATTCCTAGTGCTGGGATGCTGCAGAGGCCTTCTCTCAAGTCTAGGAAGCAGCCGCGGCCCGTGGAGGGAGTTCCGTGGGGCGGTAAGGCGGGGCGGGGGAGGGGCAGGGTGGGGGGGTTCTAAAATCCAGAATATGGATAATTGCAGGTAAGTAAACAATTAAATAAATAAAACGAATTTCGTAGCGCGCGCTGCATCGCATTTTACAATGCAGCGCGCGCTATGAAATTCATTTTATTTATTTAATTGTTTACTTACCTGTAATTATCCATATTCCGGTTTTTAGAACCCTCCCCCGCCCCGCCTTACCGCCCCACGGAACTCCCTCCACGGGCCGCGGCTGCTAGGAAGGCAACCAAGCAATCATTGTCCCAAGGCACCAGATCTAACACATCCTCGTGTGTCAGCCTTTGTTAAGACTTGGACACTAGTGAAAAGTTGGGTATCCACTGGCGACAATAGCCCACCATCCTCAAAATCATTCTGACTTCTTTCTCAATGTGGTGACCAAGATATAAAAATTCCTCCAAACATTACTGAAACTTATTGGGGGACACCTTATGCCCATTCTCAGCCAAGCGGTTCAACAGAGCAATAGTGTCGGTCTTGCAAGCTTCCTGAGTATTTGACACAACCAGCAGGCCATCAATATACTGTACCAGGACAGAGTTGCAGGCCATAAACAAAGACTCCAGATTCTATTTCTTCTTAAGGATCTGGCTAAAAATGGATAGACTCTCCTTATACCCTTGTGGGACTCTGCACCATGCTAAAACACGACTGCTGAACCGAAACACCAAAAAGAACTGATTGTCCTCATGCAAGGGTATAGAGAACAAAGCCTGATACAAATCAATGACAGAGAACCACTCAGCCTCATTTGGAATTTGAAATAAAATCATAGCAGAGTTCGGTACCACGAGACAACAAGGAACCACAATACTGTTTACCTTGTGGAGATCCTCCACTATGCGGTACTTACCGCTGGCTTCTGCAAGCCCATAATGGGTGAGTTACATGGACTCCCTTTATTCTCCATCAGAATACCTTCTTTGATCATTGCCTCTATTACTAGGATTATTCCAGCAACCATCATGGGTGTCAAATTTTAATGCAAAGTTCTGGGGTATCATCATTTATAAATAGAAATATACATAAACAAAATCTCCAACGGCAACCTATCTATACACATGAACCACTCAAGAAACATTCCAACAAATATATATGTGGCACAGAAAGCAAAATGTGATACAATATAGCAAACTATTTCTTTATTCATTCTTCATTTATTCTCACACCATTATGCATATGATTTAATGAAAATTCACAATGCTGTAAACATCTTGTATTTCTTGTTACGATATATACAAACAATAAAAAACCACATTGTTGTCATATCTTATCAGTTAGATCATACCATAGAAAAGTTTGGTAATTCAATATCTAAAAACACATACACAATACATGTTGTCGCAACATTCAAACCAACTGGACATATATTCCTTCATGCATACCCAAATATCATAGTCACATTCATCTACTGCATCACAACAATGAAACTATACATGGGCCTTTGAAAACAGCAATCCTGCTGTCTAATGACGTATGCATTATATCATCCAAACATAAATCTTGGTCAGATTCTCCATTGATTTGTAATTATCTTGCCCTGTCCAGGATCTTTGATTTATATAACAGATACAGTTCTTGTGTTCTAATGTAGTTTCATCACTGTCATATTTTTGTATACATCCAATAAATTTAGTGGCTCTTGCATAAATAAAATTTACATGCAAACAACTGCACCTTCTTCAGGATAGCCATGTTAAGAGATTCTCCAACATTTCTCAGCCTAAAAGCAATGACAACAAAACTTACTGAGCCGCATATCTACTATCAACATTTTATCACCATATTTCACCAGAGTGCTTCACCAATCATTCCACTTTCTTGCTTAGGGTGAAAATTACCTTATAACCCATCAAGATAACCCAAAATGCTTTTGTAGTGCTCACTATTAAGATAAGGCATGCTGCCTCTTATAGCCTTATATCCCAAACCAAAGTGAGATATAATACTTAAAAAGCTGGAAGATAGGCAATGTAAACATAGCACAATGGGGGGCCCACTAAGCCTGGAGACCCCACTCGGCTTTGGGCTGCCGTATCACAAAAAGAGGATAGCAACAGGTCGCCCTTGATTTAATATAAAACAAAAAAAAGCTGAATGAGACAACCTAATATGGACGATAATCCTGACACAAGGGATCTATGGCACGTGTAGTCCCTGAGGCCTATATTAGAAGTTCCTGGCAGAAGGACCTTCAATTTCAAATTGTTGTTCTCTATAATCACTTGTCAGCCAGTCCTTGCTTTGTCCTTATACAATGTTGCAAACAATAATATTATGGAAAACTTGATTAGAGGGCCCGTGGTCTAGTGACAGCATATTTATAAGATGCCCAACGAAAACCGTCCGTCTGCTACTTAATAATATGGAGTCATGTGCGGCAAACAGATGGGATAGCTAGGAAACCGCCCCATCCACATTGCTAAAACCTTGTAATTCTTGAGATTATCATGAAAATAAAGCCCCATAGTGGTCCCTGGTGGTTGCGCGGCGGTCTTGATGCTGCAATATGCTTTGCAGGGCCGCTGCGGCCTGCCAAGCATATTAAGAGTTTCCTCACCACCACACTTTTCATGGCAGTGCGACTGCAATGAAAAGTGTGGCGGTGAGGAAACAAAGGTGGCCCTACAGGGCCCCCCTGTGACTCACGCTATGTGGATGCACATAGGGAGGGCACACCATGTGCCCCCCTGTGTGCATGCACACCAGTACATGCACAGCTTGGACTGCAGCAGTCCATGACATGCAGGTAATGCTTTTGACGTTCCCATTGTGGTGCCTATATCATAGGCACCACCCTGGGAACACCAAAGAACCTATCGCCAGACAGGAGAAACCTCCTAATCTGGTGGAAGGTTCCTATGCAGGTTTGGTGGTGTGGGAGCGCTGCGGTCCTGCTGCCGCACCACCAAACTTATAATTTAAATTGGAGTGGGAATAGTAAATGTCACTTCTTTCGTGCCCAGCACCTTCCCCCAATATGATTATATTGGAGTGAGAATAGTAAATGTCACCCATTTAGTGTCCAATGCCTTCCCCAAATTGGTTTAGATTGGAGAGGGAATAATAAATGTCACCTATTTAGTGACCAACTCCTTCCCACACTATGTTTAGATTGGCGTGGGAATAGTACATTTTTGCCCCTTTAGTGTCCAGCGCCTTCCCCAAATTGTTTTAGATTGGAATAGGAATAGTAAATGTCACCCCTTTAGTGTCCAACACCTTCCCCAAATTAATTTAGATTGGAGGGGGAATAGTAAATGTCACCCTTTAGTGCCCAACACCTTCTCCCAATTGGTTTAGATGGGAGTAGAAATAGTAAATGTCACCCCGCTCGTTTCCAGCACCTTCCCCAAATTGGGTCAGATTGGAGTAGGAATAGTAAATGTCACCCGTTTAGTGCCCAACACCTCTGGACAATATGGTTAGATTGGAGTGGGAATAGTAAATGCCACCCCTTTAGAGTCTAACCATTTTTTAAAAATGATTTATTTGGGGGTATGATAATTACATTTTGTAATTTTATTTAAAAAAACTTTACTTTTATTTGCCTGTACTAGAAATGCTTTGTGTTATTTTATTATTATTGTTGGTGATTAGCAAAATAAAAAAAATAGTTAGCTGCATGTTTGTATCCAATAATATGATTTTTTTTTTTGCAAAATAAAGACGTCACATATTTTTCTATTTTATTTGTGTTTTAAATTGTTATTTATTTTATATTTTTAATTTTTTTAAATCAAATATACTTCAAGTAACAAGCAAGTATATAACGTTAACTAAACAAGACATTTTATCATTAATTTGTATTAATAGAAAACAAGAGAATTATATTTATATTCATTTGTATCTTGTACATTTTCAACATTTATTTTCGATTGCTTAACACATTTTTTACATTTCTTAACTTTTTTATATGCATATGTTCAACATTTCTTTACATATGTTTTATTAGTACAAAATAAATTGTTGTGTATATTTTATACTATTATTCAATGTATAATTTACAATTCTTAAATATGTTTTATAACATTGTTTGATATGTTTTATATGTTTAATAATTTTTTATTTTTTTTTAAAACATGTAATCAACATTTTTACAATGTTTACCATCAATTTCTATTGGGAGATAGTCTTTTTTTAGCTTCATCTAGCGGCCATTTAAAAAAAAAAATTTTTTTTTGTAACGCTACCTTCTATTTTGTATTCTATTTGTGTTATTTTAGTCTATCTTCCCGAAACCAGGTTGCTGTAAGTTGTTGCTGTTCGTTGGAACAGGTAAGTCTTTGTTAAGGATTTTTTTAAAGGTTTCGAGGGTAGGGGGTGTAGGAGAGTAGGGTCTGCTTTCTATGTTCACCCCCACTTTTTGCTTTTGCTTCACTGGTTTTCGACTTAGAGGTGGCTGTGGGCCTGTTAATCAGACCCACAGCCCAGCTGTTCTCTCTCTAAATTCACTATGCACTTTAGGTGCATAACCCGATTGGTAAGGATCACCTTTTTGGACCCTGTACAGTGTACCTTAGGTACCCAGGGCATAGGTGTACCCTAGACCTACCAGGGGCTGCAGCATGTATTATGCCACCCCTGGCTGGCCTTCTATTATGACACAACTGGCTGATCACTCAGCTGGGGCAAGGTCGTGTAATCACCCCTTGCTTAGGTGTAGTATTCCTATACCTACCTTATATATAGACACATGGGTAACCTATCAGTCACTCCTATAGCAGGCCTTAACAATCCTGAATGCAGAGCGCTTGGTAACATGTGAGATGGTGCTCTAGCATGAGCTGAGCCTGTCTGCAGCTTTCGGAACCATGTCCTTATAGCTGTTCTATGATATCGCCTACCATATACTCTTAAAGTGCCTTATAATCCTCGCGGTTATGGTAACTATGGTTTGGCTTTATCAAAACATGTCGTGTAAGGTGTCTAACACTTTGGAATACTACCCCCACACCATTTCTGGTGGTGAGGATAGTATTCCTGCCTTCTAGAGGGAGAAGACATGTTGAGGACCTACTACCCGGTTAAAGTTAACCAGAGCCCCAGCATCACAAAATGGATGCTGCTGCCACAGACACTAGTCTGACCTCCTGCTGCTGGGAGACCTTCCAGCGAGGGAGGCTTGGACAATAGGTTTCCTGCCTTGGGAGGTGCTAGCACCACCCTAGACAGTCCTTAGTGTATTGGGGCAGGGAGGGATGAATGAAACGAGACACTGCCTGGGGCACACAAGGTGTTCCACGCATAGTCCAGTTCAAACCGGTGCTGGGGCACAACAGCCCCAGTCCTGGCGCAAAACTGGACAAAGGGAAAGGGGTGTAACCATCCCCTCCCTGGTCCCACCCATAGCAGGGACCTAACAGGTAACCCAGCCCCCCAGATTAGTATAAGAGTGGGAGCTGAGTCGCTAGGACTTTGGATTATCCTGATAAACTGAACTTGAACAGAAACTCTGGACCTTCGAAGGAAGAAAACTGAAGAATCTCCCTTGTGGCCAAGGAGTGACCACCCTGTGCAAACAGGCACCATCAAGCAACCTGCCGTTTGCTTTGCTCAACGTTCTACAAAGAAACCGACTGCAGAGCCCGACCAGCGCCTTGACTCCCAGACTTCTCCGATCCTGATCCACATCCACAGCAAAGCTGAGATCCGTGGAGGCGACGAGAGACGTGGGACTGGCTACCTGGGAAAATTGGCGACTTGCTTCCAGCGCAGCTCCTGAGGCATCCTCGAAGTTGTGCTCTAGGGATTGAGAAGCCCCAACCCCGAGCACCATCTGCACCAAAGATCAGCCCTCCACACTCCATGAGTTCTGCGTGGGGCCCTTCTGCATTTTTCTGCTCGACGCGTCTGTCCGGTTGCTTGCCCGTTGGCTAGTAGCCTTTGTGACAACGAACCTTGAACTTTCCACTGCTGGTTTGGCTCCTCCAGACCGGCTCTTGCTTCCCTGCAAATGAGAAGCACCTCAGACCTTCCTGGTCTGCAACAGAAGCAAATCCTTCATTCTGCGTGGGTTGTGCTTGCCAAGGCTTGTTGTGTCCCAGCTCGACATCGATGCCGCCGACAGCAAGAGCCCTTGTGGGACAGCTCGACTCCTGGTTCTGGTCATCCTCGACACCTCCTGGTACCCGTGGCTGCTGCGACAAGCTTCACCTCTTCACCTGCATCTTCACGACATCGCCTGGTTCCTTCCCGGCTCCTGGCTGGTGACCTAGACTCTGTCCCCTCTGCTTGCAGGTATCCTCCTTCCTGATTCCATCCTTGGAATCCACCGGACACTCTTCACTGACTGCCTGTCAGCAACTTTCTTCAGGCATCCATAGGAGTCGACGACGAAACCCGACGCAAGTTCACACCTATGCACCCTCAGCCCGTGGGCTAGGTAACTTGAGTACTCCGGTGCTCACAAGGGTATTGACTATCCAAGTGTCAGGTTTCCAAGTCTCTAACTCCTAGTTCCTTCCGAAGTGTCCTAAAACTCTTAATTTCTAAATACTACTATTTCTATCGACTTTAACGCATTGCGCGTGAGTGTTTCCACTCTGCACCTGAATTCCGTGGGCCTCCCACTGCCTAGCAACCGATAGGATAGTGTAGCCCCAGCAATTCCCTAGGCCTAGGCCTAACCTGTGTTCGTGACAGTGGTTCTTATACCACTTACTTAGTATATGGTTTGCGTGGCCCCTAGGGCCTAACTGTATTACTTACCTGTGTGACTTATGTATGCTTAAATAAGACTGTGTTGTACTTACCTCGAATCTCATAAAGAGTGCTGAGGGTATTTTGACTAGAATAAATACATTCTATTTTTATGATATATCTGTTGTGGTGTCCTTTCATTTGGTATTCAAGGGGTTGCAAATGGTATAACAGCTGGCTTCACATGCCATACAGAGTTTAGCCTAAGATTGCTCTTCTCCATGCTACCACTAGGATAGCTGGTCTATAAGGTTGACTTTACAACCAATCACCATAAGGGTTGTTTGGACTGATACAAGGTGTACACTAGAACTAGTGACATCATATATCAGGCCAACTTCTCACATTGGTGAGCAGCGGTTGGGATCTGAGCTTGCTGTTGTAATACCATTGCAATCTTGAGATATCAAATTGAAATATCACAAAGATATTTGTAAGGTACATATAACATAGCTTATAAATACTTAAGTTCTACTGAACTTAGTTGTTGTAGGTTGAAGGGCCTAGCACACCCTGACTACAACTACTAGAGAGGTATTAGTAGATACAACTAGTGTAGGTAGGTGCACCCACCACACCCTCACTAGATCATGTCTCTGAGAGGAGATCAAGTTGATTCTCTCTCAGGAGGGGTAGATCCTAAAAAGATACCCTCTAGATATGATACCCTAACTTTTCAGGAGATGAGACAATTGTGTACCTCCAGAAAGTTAAAACAGGGTTCAAACCCTACCCTCATTCAACTAGTGGAGATCTTAGAAGAGTATGATGCTCAGAGAGCCTCCCAGGATAGTACCCTAGGTACAGGTGAGGGTCTACCCTCTACAGATGAGTCAGAAGGGACTTCATAAGATGAGGTAGACAGCTAGGTCCAAGTTAGGAGACTTAGCCAGGCTAACTTAAGCCTACATGGGAGTCTGACTGGGGTCCCCCCATTCAGACCCTCAAGTAAACTTAACCAGAGAAGCAGGAGAGGAAGATCCCCTTCAAGGGAATCTATCCACTCCCATGTCTCTAATAGCTCCAATGCCTCTTCTCACAGGGGAATGACTTCTCCACAGAGAAAAGAGCATCAGGCCAGAATGAGGGAAGTCAATCTGAGGATTGAAAGGGAAGAACTTGCCCTTGCCAAAGAGAGACTTGCTCTGGCCAGAGAGCAAAAGTTAAGTGGGCTAGGACCCACTGGTGGCAGCAATATCCCTAAGGGTAGAGACAGGGCCTATGATAATAGAAACCTGAGCAAGAGTGTCCCTCCCTACAAGTGTGGGGATGACATTCACAAATGGATAACTGCTTTGAAGAGAGCTTGCAAAGTACAGCAGGTACCCCAAAGTCAGTGGGCAGCTATCTTGTGGCTCTCCTTCTCTGAGAAAGGTAGAGACAAGCTCCTCACAGTTAGTGATGAGGATGCTGACAATTACACTGTCCTGAAGAGTGCTCTGATTGATGGGTTTGGCCTAACCACTGAACAATACAGGTTGTTGTTCAGAGATACCCAGAAGACACAGACTCAGGACTGGACTGACTTTGTAGATTGTGCCACTAAGGCTTTGGAAGGCTGGTTATTGGGTAGTAAGGTTAAGGACTATACAGGATTGTATAATTTGATCATGAGAGAACAAATACTTAACAACTGTCAAAACCAGCTGCTGCATCAACACTTGATTGACTCTGACCTAACTTCTCCCCAGGAATTGGGAAAGAAGGCAGATAGGTGGGTCAGGACTAGAGTTAAGCAGAAAAACCAGAACCAGGGCGGTGATCAGAAAAAGGCAGACCAGAAGGGTAATGAGCAGAGATCAAAAGACCAGAAGTCTTCACCAGGCCCCCAAAAGGCTCAGGGGGAGGGTGGTCCCAAAAAGGATAAAAAGAAAGATGGCCAAAAGAAACCTTGGTGTAACTATTGTAAGCCTAATTCACATTGGGTTAGTGAGTGCACCAAAAAGGACAAGCCCCCAACCACCATTGCCCCTAAGGCAACTGTACCCCCTAGTCCAGCTGTAAGTGGTGGTTCCCAGAAAAAGGGTGTAATAGGGTTAACCCTGGGAACTGAAGTGGATCCTGGCCTAGTCAGAATACCCACTCAGGCTGTTCTCATCTGTGATGGGGACCTAGCTTTGTCCTCTACTGTGGGTCCCAGTAACCTGGGCAAGTACAGACAGACTCCTTTGATCAACCAAAGAATGGCTCAGGCCTACAGGGACACAGGTGCTAGTGTCACAATGGTGACACCTGCCTTTGTGGACCCTCGACAGATCATGCTAGGTGAGAACTACCTAGTGACCAACGCTAGCAATGCCACTATTTCCCATAGTGTGGCAATTGTTAACTTCTCCTGGGGACGGGTAACTGGCCTCAAGAAAGTTGTGGTGAGTTCAGATCTCCCTGTAGAATGTCTGTTGGGAAATGACCTTGAAACTTCAGTGTGGGCTGAAGTGGAGTATAGGACCCATGCAGAAATGCTGGGAATAGATGTGACCAGGTCACAGGCCAAAAAGTGCAACACTGAACAGGTGCTGGATCCTGGGACAGTGGACCAGACACAACCCAAGAGAAAGAGCAGTAGGGTTAAGGCTGTGCCTTCCCCCCTGCCTCAGGTAGAGAGTCAGCCCTCACAGGAGGATGATTCTGAGAGCCCTGAAGGAACTGTCCTAGAAGAACTGGAACCTGACCAGGTTGAGTTTCTTGGGACAGAGGGACCTTCAAGGGCAGATCTGAGGCAGGCACAATTAGACTGACCTTCTCTTGAACCCCTCAGACAGCAGGTTGCTGCTGAGGCTGCAGGGAATGCTCAAGGTACCCATAGAGTGTATTGGGATGAAGGGCTACTGTACTCAGAGGCTAGAGACCCCAAGCCTGGTGCATCCAGGAGGTTGGTCATACCATTGAGTTTCAGAGGCTTCCTTCTTACCTTGGCCCATGATATTCCCCTTGCAGGACACTTAGGACAGAATAAGACCTGGGACAGATTTGTTCCTCACTTTCACTGGCCTCACATGTCAGAAGATACCAAGGAGTTTTGTCGCTCCTGTGTCACCTGCCAAGCCAGTGGCAAATCAGGTGGCACCACAAAGGCCCCCCTCATACCACTACCTGTGGTGGGGGTTCCCTTTGAGAGAGTGGGGATAGACATTGTAGGACCAATGGACCCCCAAACAGCATCTGGGCACAGATTCATACTGGTGATAGTGGACCATGCCACCAGGTATCAAGAAGCTATACCCCTAAGGACCACAACAGCTCCTGTTGTGGCAAGGGCCCTACTTGGAGTATTCTCCAGAGTGGGCTTTCCAAAGGAGGTTATTTCTGACAGAGGTGCCAACTTCATGTCAGGATATTTGACTGCAATGTGGAAGGAGTGTGGTGTTAACTACAAATTCACTACACCCTATCACCCACAGTGCAATGGGCTTGTGGAGAGATTCAACAAGACCCTAAAAGGGATGATAAAAGGTTTACCAGACAAGCTTAGGCGAAGATGGGACATCCTTTTACCCTGCCTTTTGTTTGCTTACAGAGGGGTCCCACACAAGGGGGTTGGCTACAGCCCTTTTGAGCTTTTGGGCATCCTGTAAGGGGACCCCTGTGTCTAGTAAGGGAAGGATGGGAGAGACCTCTCAGACAACCCAAACTGGACATAGTGGATTATGTACTTGGCCTCCGCTCCAGGATGGCAGAGTATATGAAGAAGGCTTCTAAAAACCTTGAGGCACTCAAAAAAGCTTGGCATGACCAAAATGCTGTGCTGACTGTGTACCAGCCAGGACAGAAAGTGTGGGTGTTGGAGCCAGTGGCCCCAGCAGCACTCCAGGACAAATGGTCTGGACCCCACACTATTGTTGAACAGAAGGGAGAAGTCACCTACTTGGTGGATCTTGGGACTCCCAGAAGCCCCTACAGGGTGTTTCATGTCAACAGTTTAAAGACATATGTTGACAGGGCAGACATGGGCTTACTCATGGCTACAGATGAGGGGCAGGAGGAAGAGAGTGACCCTCTCCCAGACCTGCTGACTCAGAACCCTGATGATGGTTCAGTTGATGGTGTGGTCTTTTCTGACAGCCTCACTGATCATCAGCAACAGGACTACAGACAAGTTCTGCAGGCCTATAGACATATGTTCTCTCTGACCCCAAGTCGGACAAACTGGTGCACCCATGAGGTGGACACTGGTGACAGTCTGCCTGTGAAGAGTAAAATCTACAGGCAACCTGACCATGTCAGGGACTGCATAAAGATTGAGGTACAAAAGATGTTGGAGCTGGGAGTCATTGAACCTTCAGAGAGCCCTTGCGCTAGTCCTGTAGTTCTTGTGCCAAAACCTCACACCCAAGATGGTAAGAGAGAGATGAGGTTTTGCGTGGATTACAGAGGTCTCAATGCTGTCACTAGGACAGATGCCCACCCAATACCTAGGGCAGATGAGCTCATTGACAGATTGGCAGCTGCCAAGTTTTTGAGTACATTTGACCTGACAGCAGGCTACTGGCAAATCAGACTAGCTGAGAAGGCAAAGGCCAAAACTGCTTTCTCAACCCCAGGAGGACATTATCAAATTGTGGTAATGCCCTTTGGCTTGAAGAATGCACCTGCCACTTTCCAGAGGTTGATGAATCAAGTCCTTACAGGTCTGGATGACTACTGTGCAGCTTATCTTGATGATATTGCTGTCTTTAGCTCCACCTGGGAGGATCACCTGGTCCACCTGAGGAATGTTTTAGAGCCCCTGCAAAAGGCAGGCCTCACTATCAAGGCCACTAAGTGCCAGATAGGGCAGAGCAAGGTTGTGTACCTGGGCCACCTAGTAGGTGGGGGTCAGGTTCAACCACTGGAGAGCAAGATCCAGACCATAAAGAACTGGACTCCTCCAATTACCCAGACTCAGGTCAGAGCTTTCTTGGGCCTGACTGGGTACTACAGAAAGTTTGTTAAGAACTATGGGCCCATTGTGACACCACTTAATGACTTGACCTCTAAGAAGATGCCAAAGAAAGTTCAGTGGACAGTAAGCTCTCAGAAGGCATTTGATGACCTGAAGCAGGCCATGTGCACTGCACCTATTCTGAAAAGTCCAGACTACTCCAAAGAGTTCATTGTCCAGACAGATGCTTCTGAGTTGGGTGTGGGAGCTGTTCTTTCACAACTGAATATAGATGGTCAAGACCAGCCCATTGCTTTTATTAGTAGAAGGCTGACCCCTAGAGAGAAACGTTGGTCAGCTATTGCGAGGGAGGCCTTTGCTGTGGTTTGGGCCCTGAAGAAGCTGAGGCCATACATGTTTGGCACTCACTTCAAGATTCAGACAGACCATAAGCCCCTCTTGTGGCTAAATCAGATGAAGGGTGAAAATCCCACACTTCTTAGGTGGTCCATTTCCCTACAGGGGATGGACTTCACAGTGGAACATAGACCTGGGACTGACCATGCCAATGCAGATGGACTCTCCAGATATTTCCACTTAGAACATGAAGACTCAACTGGTCAAGGTTAGTTTAATGTCCCTACGTTTGGGGGGGGGGTTGTGTAGGAGAGTAGGGTCTGCTTTCTATGTTCACCCCCACTTTTTGCTTTTGCTTCACTGGTTTTTGACTTAGATGTGGCTGTGGGCCTGCTAATCAGACCCACAGCCCAGCTGTTCTCTCTCTAAATTCACTATGCACTTTAGGTGCATAACCCAATTGGTAAGGATCACCTTTTTGGACCCTGTACAGTGTACCTTAGGTACCCAGGGCATAGGTGTACCCTAGACCTACCAGGGGCTGCAGCATGTATTATGCCACCCCTGGCTGGCCTTCCATTATGACACAACTGGCTGATCACTCAGCTGGGGCAAGGTCGTGTAATCACCCCTTGCTTAGGTGTAGTATTCCTATACCTACCTTATATATAGAAACATGGGTAACCTATCAGTCACTCCTATAGCAGGCCTTAACAATCCTGAAGGCAGAGTGCTTGGTAACATGTGAGATGGTGCTCTAGCATGAGCTGAGCCCGTCTGCAGCTTTCAGAACCATGTCCTTATAGCTGTTCTATGATATCGCCTACCATATACTCTTAAAGTGCCTTATAATCCTCGCGGTTATGGTAACTATGGTTTGGCTTTATCAAAACATGTCGTGTAAGGTGTCTAACACTTTGGAATACTACCCCCACACCATTTCTGGTGGTGAGGATAGTATTCCTCCCTTCTAGAGGGAGAAGACATGTTGAGGACCTACTACCCGGTTAAAGTTAACCAGAGTCCCAGCATCACAAAATGGATCCTGCTGCCACAGACACGAGTCTGACCTCCTGCTGCTGGGAGACCTTCCAGCGAGGGAGGCTTGGACAATAGGATTCCTGCCTTGGGAGGTGCTAGCACCACCCTAGACAGGCCTTAGTGTATTGGGGCAGGGAGGGATGAATGAAACGAGACACTGCCTGGGGCACACAAGGTGTTCCACGCATAGTCCAGTTCAAACCGGTGCTGGGGCACACCAGCCCCAGTCCTGGCGCGAAACTGGACAAAGGGAAAGGGGTGTAACCACCCCCTCCCTGGTCCCAGCCATAGGAGGGACCTAACAGGTAACCCAGCCCCCCAGATTAGTATACGAGTGGGAGCTGAGTCCCTAGGACTTTTGATTATCCTGATAAACTGAACTTGAACAGAAACTCTGGACCTTCGACATTCGACTACGGAAGAAGACTGAAGAATCTCCGTTGTGGCCAAGGAGTGACCACCCTGTGCAAACAGGCACCATCAAACGACCTGCCGTTTGCTTTGCTCAACGTTCTACGAGGAACTGACTGCAGAACCCGACCAGCGCCTTGACTTCCAGACTTTTCCGACCCTGATCCACATCCACAGCAAAGCTGAGATCCGTGGAGGCGACGAGAGACGTGGGACCGGCTACCTGGGAAAATTGGCGACTTGCTTCCAGCGCAGCTTCTGAGGCATCCTCGAAGTTGTGCTCTGGGGATTGAGAAGCCCCAACCCCGAGCACCATCTGCACCGAAGATCAGCCCCCCACACTCCACGAGTTCTGCGTGGGGCCCTTCTGTATTTTCCTGCTCGACGCGTCTGTCCGGTTGCTTGCCCGTTGGCTAGTAGCCTTTGTGACGACGAACCTTGAACTTTCCACCGCTGGTTTGGCTCCTCCAGACCGGCCCTTGCTTTCCTGCCAAAGAGAAGCACTTCAGACCTTCCTGGTCTGCAACAGAAGCGAATCCTTCATTCTGCGTGGGTTGCGCTTGCCAAGGCTTGTTGTGTCCCAGCTCGACATTGACACCGCCGACAGCAAGAGCCCTTGTGGGACAGCTCGACTCCTGATTCTGGTCGTCCTTGACGTCTCCTGGTACCCGTGGCTGCTGCGACAAGCTTCACCTCTTCACCTGCATCTTCACGACATCGCCTGGTTCCTTCCCGGCTCCTGGCTGGTGACCTAGACTCTGTCCCCTCTGCTTGCAGGTATCCTCCTTCTTGATTCCATCCTTGGAATCCACCGGACACTCTTCACTGACTGCCTGTCAGCAACTTTCTTCATGCATCCATAGGAGTCGACGACGAAACCCGACGCAAGTTCACACCTATGCACCGCAGCCCGTGGGCTAGGTAACTTGAGTACTCCGGTGCTCACAAGGGTATTGACTATCCAAGTGTCTAGTTTCCAAGTCTCTAACTCCTAGTTCCTTCTGAAGTGTCCTAAAACTCTTAATTTCTAAATACTACTATTTTTATCGACTTTAACGCATTACGCGTGAGTGTTTCCACTCTGCACCTGAATCCCGTGGGCCTCCCACTGCCTAGCAACCGATAGGATAGTGTAGCCCCAGCGATTCCCTAGGCCTAGGCCTAACCTGTGTTCGTAACAGTGGTTCTTATACCACTTACTTAGTATATGGTTTGCTGGCCCCTAGGGCCTAACTGTAATACTTACCTGTGTGACTTATGTATGCTTAAATAAGACTGTGTTGTACTTACCTCGAATCTCATAAAGAGTGCTGAGGGTATTTCGACTAGAATAAATTCATTCTATTTTTATAATATATCTGTTGTGGTGTCCTTTCATTTGGTATATGATGTCACCAGTTCTAGTGTACACCTTGTATCAGTCCAAACAACCCTTATGGTGATTGGTTGTAAAGTCAGCCTTATAGACCAGCTATCCTAGTGGTAGCATGGACAAGAGCAGTCTTAGGCTAAACTCTGTATGGCATGTGAAGCCAGCTGTTATACCATTGCAACCCCTTGAATACCAATGTCGGGCAAAACAAATCGTGAAGGTTGTCCAAATCGTTCATTGTACTTGCTCTCTTGGAAAACCTACTCCATAAAGCTGTACGATTTAGCTCTGCAGGACTCTATCTCTCAGTATGCCTTTCGGAACCAATTTGGTCAGCGCTAAGGGTTTCCAGGCATTGTACTTGATCATTCAGAATTGGGAACGAGTCGGTCGGAAACAAGGGCTCCAGATCCGTTTAGGTGAAACCAAATCCGAATCGGAGCCCTTCCGACCCAGATCAGAATCGGGGCCTAGATGTTTAACACGGTTTTGCAGCTTTTCCGTTGGGGGTGTTCTAATGTGGAGCAGGTGCTTTCTTTTCTGTTGGATAAAAAAATAATTTGTTTAATTTTAAATGTTAATTTGTTGATAGTTTATAGAGGTTGAGGTCGCTAGGTTTATTTTTGCTTGTTAATTAAGTGAGTTTATACCTTTTTATTCATTTATGTATAATTACCGTTCTTATATCTTTTTGCTGGTTTGTTATAGTTGTTTTTTTCTGGCAGTTTGTTGGTTTTCAAGTTGTAGATTTTTTGTTGTAGGAGGTCTATGTAAAGAGATAGAAGCTGGAGAGTGTGTTAATAATTATTTGCTATTTTATGTTGATAAGTTTAATAACAGTTATATTTTAGTTTAAATATAAGTTTAACTTATTTGGTTTGGTAGTTGTTGAGATGTATATATGTCTTCTTTAATGGTCTGGTGAGAGGATCTGGTAGAGTTTCCTCGTCCTGCATGGTTTGTCGTTTTTGAAATATTTAGGGGCTGATTACAATACCGTATTGGTCTGGAACTGCCCGACCATAGGTCAGCGGTTCCGAGCTTGCAATTTGGATGCAGCTACCCATAGGGGAGTCGGAAACATCCATTTCATTATGGCAACATGTGCTGCGGGCGGAAAAGGCCTGCAGCACATGCTGCCGTAGTGAAATGGATGTTTGTAAACATCCCTACACCGTATAAAATGGATGTCTGTAAACGGTGCCTGCCTGCCACACAGCGCAGAGATGTTTAGGGGGAGCCTAAGGTAGAGGGCCAGGGAGTAAGGGGGCCCTGCTAGGGGCCCCATAGTCATTTTCTGACAGAATTTCAATGTCGGAAAGGCTGACATGGAAAGGGTGTTAGAAAATGACATCATACTTCCGACAGCGGAGCCGCCGTCATTAGGGGATTATGGTGTCTTTCCGACACACTGACAGGTTCCTTGAGCCCGTTGTAAGCACCGTGGATGGTCCCTCTGCCCGATGCCTCCACCCGCCACATCGTAAGGTGGCAGGCGGACTGCAGGGGCAGATGTTGCTGGGTCCAACACCGATGTGCCGTCGGTGTCGGACCCACCAACATCATAATCAGCCTCTTAGTTGTTTAAATTATGGTGCCTTTTATATTGTTGATTTAATTGTTTGTTTGATTTTATTGGTTAAAGTTGTTTATAGTTTTATTTTATTAGTTGGTTTAGTCTGATTTCTTTTTTGTTGAGTCCTTCCATGGTAAACGCTAATTTAGGTTTTATATTCGATGCATGATATGTAGGGGCTGATTTCGATGTTGGTCGGAGTTGCCTCCAAGCGACACAGTTTCTGTGTGAGAACCAACGGACCATAGGTCGGCAGTTCCGCACACCGCATTACGATGTGACTGTACATGGTGCGGTGGCAAACTCCCATTATTCTATGAGAGCTTGTGCAGCGGGCAGAGTCGGAACTGAGTCGGATTCCACGGCTGCTTTGGATTTAAAGGTAATGATATTTTTGTTTCCAATATTTTTGTTTTCAATATAGATAAAAATCGATATTTTTGACAATGATATTTAATTTCCAATACTTTTGTGCTTTGATATTATATTCATCAATATTATGTCAGTAATCCCTTTAATGTTCAAACTTAGGCAGCTGGATAAATAAACAAATTGATCACAGCAGGACAGTCCCGCACCCCCAAACTCATAATGAGGCCCATAGAGCCTTATTAAGAGTCTAGCAGTCGGTGGCGGGCTAGGCACCGCTGCACAGGCGGTCCAATTGACGCATTATTAGCTGGGAGGTCGGAGCGGCATTTCACTGCCGTAGCCAACAGAAAACCACTGTTCCCTGGCAGTGGTACAATGGTTTGAGGGCCGAAATATGCTTGGTTGTGCCCTGAGGAACAACCAAGCATATTATGACTTCCTCACTGCCAACGCTGTCAAGGAGGTTCTTCCTCAATGAAGAGGCTGGCAGTGAGGAAAGAAAGGGGGTCCTACAGGGCCCCCTCTTGCTCCTGTGTAAGAGGAGCATGCATGGGGCACATGTTGTGCCCCTTTGTATTTCTGCACCCCGAGTTCCTGCACAGGAAAAAATATACAACATGGTGCATTTCTTCCTGTGGAGGAACGTGCACTGGCGGCCCCGTGGCAGTTCTGTTTCAGGCGCACATTGTGCCTTTAAACAGAACTGCCGCAGGAGCACCATGCCACCCGCCCGCGAGACCACAATATTACTTGTAATTCGGCATGCGGGCGGGGGCTACTCTTGGCGGCGCGGGAGCGTGGTGGTGGTGTGCTGCCTGCTCCCGTACCATCAAAAGTCATAATCAGGCCCATAGACAGTGAGGTACCAAGAAAGGACTAATTGAGTGAGAGTGATGAAGGAGAGGGAACAGAGGTAGAAAGAGAGTAGGTGGAGGAGAGAGCTGGCACACAAATGGTGAGATGAATTGAGAGGTTAGGTAGTGAGAGACAGAGTTAGAATAGGGAGAGAAGTAGAACAGAGAAAGGAATGAGATAGAGAGGTGAGGGAAACAGTGATGAGATAAAGAGAGACCTGGGAGAGAGGTAGAAAGAGGTGAGGTACAGAAAGATTGAGAGAGATAAAGAGGTGATCTAAAGAGAGAAATAGATGATGCTGAGAGCAAGGCAAAGTAGATGAATGAGTGGTAAAGAGGAGGGGCCATGAGAGAGTAGTGGAAAAGAGATAGGTTAGAGAGAGTTGGACTTAGAGAGAGATGAGGTCGACAGAGGCAGGGTAGAATGATAGTTTTGATCAAGAGCGAGGGTAAGTACAGAGAGCTGTAGATATAGTAATAGAGAGGTATGTAAGACAATGAGACAGAAGGGATGACGTAATGACAGATACATGAGGCAGAAAGATTATTGTGTACTAAGTGTGTGACGGTTAAATCTTGGTATGGTTGTAAAATTGTAGTTAATACAGAAACCACACTAGGATGAAGGTAAGAGGAGTCTTCTTTATTAACACCTCACCTATATGTCCGCCAGTAACTTCCTCCCACCAACATTCCACTGTCACCTAGCAATCATCACAGATTCTCTTTTGGAGTGTGGTGATGCACAGGTGAAACAGAACACCACATATCTCCCTTCTTTGTAACAAGAATAAAATAACTAGAAAACAACTAATATGGTTCCACTTCACAGCAAAAATAAATAACACATCTGAAATATTTAGATGGCATGAAGGCAAGAACTCTTTGTGAGATTAACAGAATGATCTAAACAAAAATCATAACAACGAAACCTTATTCTAATCACTGACATATACATCTAAGTAAGCAGGTCTTTTACACATCCTCATAATCCTTTTTACAGCAGACCCATCGTCTGGGAGAGTACTAGTGTTTCCAAAACCTGTTTTTCCTGCACCCACCTCCTGACTCACTCTTCCTTGTGCAGTTTCCACAGACGTGAGTAGCACAACCCGATTTGTATTCCAAATCCTGCTATCATCAGTCTTAATTGCATTCTTAAACACTTTCATAACCTTTCTTGCATTGGTAAATCTGGACCAGTGAGCACAACCTACAGGAGCCCATATTTTTCCCCAGTCCCCAACATTAACAACCACATCCATGACACATTTTTTTACATCAAAATAATGTTGCCTTTTTCGTTGTAAACTGATTTCTTGTTTCCTCTGAGCATCCACTTCATGATACATCACACTTTTATTCAAATTCATACAACTTGGTCATAAAATAGTGTTGGGAGTTATCCCTTTAAACAGTTCAAAAGGACTCTTACTGGTGGAGGAATGCATCGTCATATGATAGGCAGTAATACCCTGTTGATGT
Organism: Triturus cristatus; assembly: GCF_964204655.1. Classification (NCBI taxonomy): domain Eukaryota; kingdom Metazoa; phylum Chordata; class Amphibia; order Caudata; family Salamandridae; genus Triturus; species Triturus cristatus. The sequence goes on along the minus strand of NC_140591.1, from coordinate 1,235,952,974 downwards.
TCACTCCTGCAGTCAAGACTATTGGCTTTAGCTACCTGAATACACTCTTTTAGAATCTTGTTCATCCTCTTAACTGCTCCACTGGTTTCAGGATGATAAACTGTACTTTTCTTAAGCTTAATACCACATGAAGAGAAATACTTCTCCATTTCATTTGAAAAAAATTGTGGTCCATTGTCTGAAAGTATGAACTTAGGGAAGCTCTATCTCTCTTGAACTCCTCTTCCAAAAATGTAATAACCCCTGAGGAGATGTCTTGCACACACACAACTTCAACCCACTTAGAGTAAAAATCAAGAAAAACTATCAAATAAGGTGTATGAAGATCACCTCTAAGTGGTCTAACTATGTCAAATGCAACTTCTTCCCATGGATAGTCAGTAACATTTCTACATATCATGGGCACTTGCCTCGTCTTCAAAACTGTATCACTATTTGCACATTCAAGACACTCCTGGACCAATCTTTCTGCTTAAATATCTATACCTGGCCACGAAAACCCATTCTTTATCTTTCTTTGGTCTTAACTATCACCAAATGACCAAGATGAGCTTGTGTAACTAGCTCCTTTCTTAAACCTAGGAGGATTCAAACTAAGTGCCTTTCAACAGCATACCCCTATCCACAGAAAACTCATCTATACCTTAATCCATGGTTTATCTAGTGACCCACAATTACCACTTTGATATGCTGCTACCACCTCCATTAAATCTGAATCCTTCAACATTTCATCTTTCCATTCTTATTCACGTACGGCTCCCTATTTAATCTCACATACATTCACATTATCATCAATAAACTCGTTCTGATCTTCCTCTGAATTTGTATAACTGACAAGCCTAGATAGACAATCCGCTGAAACATTTTTGACTCCAGGAATGTACTCTACCTCAAAGCAAAATTCTTGCAGAGCAATAATCCACCTTTGTAACCTTGATAAACTGGAATTTAGACCTTTCTTCATAAAAACCTCTTTCAAAGGCTTATAATCAGTATAAACCTTAAGGTTGGTATCCCATATCAAATTTCTGAATTGTCTCAAAGCCCAAAATGTAGTTAATACCTCTTTCTCAATAATAGAATAGGTAACTTCTGAACACTGCAAACATCTAGAGGCACATGCTATCAAACACTCTCCAACATCTCTTTTTTTAAAAAAAAAGGCGCCACCCAGATCTTTAAAACTTGCATCTGTGATAATCATGTTCTCTTTTCTGGGTACAAATGCCTGCAAACATGGAGCATATTCCGACTCAATTTTAAATGCTTTGATTTCCTCTTAGCACTTTTGACTGAGGAGTCAAAAGTGGCAAGAGGAATTTGAAGCAGATAAAATGTTAAGAGGTTAAATTGAACATTTTTCCCCACCAGCGCTCTCAAACTTAGTGATTTATCAGCATAATTCCTGATGAATTTCCCATAACATTCAACCATGCCAGGAATAGAAATAACCTCCTCCTTTGAGTGGGGTTCTTCCAAATCAACTATAGTTTCAACCAATTTCTTCTTGGGCGCAACCCCCTTTTCAGAGATCTTGTGTCGCAAATAATTCACCTCACACACACACCAAACCTACACTTTTCTTTCTTAAGCGTCATGGCAGCCTCCAAAACACATGTACCTGATCATTATGTTACTCTATTGTACTACCATAATTCAACACATCATCCTGATAGCTGTGCACACCACTTACACCCTTTAACACCTTTGCCATCACCTTGTGAAATACAGAAGCAGCAGAAACAAGCCCAAAAGGTATTCTCTTGAATTTGTAAGCAACCACAGACGTTATGAATGCAGTCAACTTCTGCGAAACAGAATCTAACTCAACCTGATGATATGCAGTTGTCAAATCTAATGTAGAAAAATACTTAGCCACTGCTAATGACAGTGAAGGCCCGTGTAGGGCGTTTTACCGGGGCGGTGACGTGGCGCAGAGGAGGGGCTGGGTGGGGGGTTGCAAAATGCGGCATACGGCCGAGTTCAGGTAAGTTACGAAAGAAATTAATAAAACGAATTTCGTTGCGCGCGCTGCATCGCCAAATGCGATGCAGCGAGCGCAATGAAATTCGTGACCCATGGTAGCAGAATAACCCACACTAACACAGCCGCCCAGAAATAGCTTCAGGGTAACCCAGCATCAAAACAATGAGGCCAAGCCATGATTCCCCCATCCAATCAGGAAAAAAAAAATCAGGTGGAATACATAAAAAAACGAGAACCAACCTGTCCTACCAGCTCTCCAGGATGCCCTCTTTCTAGCTAATCCGGCCGCACCACGACCGCGACCCGGAAACACAGTCCCAGCCGCACATGGACCACTGGTCTCCGTCACAGCGTCCACACGCAAGCGCTCCGCCCCTTGAGAACAAGGAGACCCAGGAGGCAACTGCATCACTGGAGGACTGCCGCCTGCAGCTCCACAGAGGCCGCGATCCAGGACTTGAAGACTCCTCGGCACCACCATGGAGAAGAAACCAGAAGGTTAGTCTCACCTAGAGAGACAAAAAAGAACAGGAGGTGGTAGAGGTGGGGTTGTTTATTATAGGCTGGGGGTAGGTCTGGGGAGAGGCAAAGGGCCTCACATGTTAAGAAGGAAGGCGAGGGAGGGATGGGAGTTAATTCTCTATTTGCCCACAACGGTTACAATATGAATTAAGTGCAGGCCATTCTTTTGCATTAGCCCAGTGTCCACTCATCCCACACCAAAAACATCTTCCAGAAAATGTATTGCAGTCCTTCTTACATTCTTCTTTACATTTTACTTCAGACACCACTTTTTCTACCTTTTCAGATTTAAACTGATTTATTTCTGTTTTTACCATTGCTCAACTCACCTACACATTTTAACATGTGTTTTACTCTTTTTGCTATTAACAACACCTCTTCTAACGGTGGCCCATCTTTGAGTCACAATTCCTTTCTTATCTTGTCACTTTTACATTTAAGCACAAATTGATCTCTAATTCTTTCATCAACCGCAGCACCAAACTTGCAAGAAGCAGCCAATTCCCTGAAACATATGATATAATCCTCTACAGATTCTTCTTTTCCTTGTTCCCTTAGACCAAAGTGGTATCACTCCCTAATGGTACTCAACCACGGAAGATAATGTCGATCAAGTTGAAGTATACAAATTTCATATTCATTTAAACTCCTTTTTTCTTCTATACTTAAATCAGACATGGGGGCCGATTTCAATGTGGTCGGAACGGCTCCGTTCGGATTCCTTTCCGACCGACCCATTTTGATGGGGTCGGTCAGAAAGGAATCCTAACTGAATTTCTGAATGGTATCCGACTGGCTCAGAGAGCCCGGCTGCCATTCGGGAATCCTCCGCCAATCCCTCAGGCAGCTCTTTCCAGCCGAGGGATTACAATGGAAGATTCCCACAGCCTTTCTGTCACACAGAAAGTCTGTGGGAATCCGGCTTTAGGGGCCCCCAGCAGGGCCCCCATGAGTGCAAGGCCTCCGGATGGCAGCATAGGGGGCACCTATGTTGCCCTCCCTGTTGATTCCCCTGTTCGGAATGCATGCTTCTATTGTAAAGAATAGGATTGCGACTGAACAGTGTTTGTTCGCATCCTACTTGCTGGGCTGGAACTGATGACAGGAGGTCATTCAGTTCCAGTTCCAAAACGATGTTGGACGGATTTCGGTCTTTTCGACATCGTAATCGGGACCAAAGTCTCCAACACCTCTTGACCCTCCCCTCCAAGACAATGCTTTAATAATGAATACCTTGTTTCTGCACTTAAATTCATACCACACACCTCGGCATTGTTACCAAACATTGTGTTTCACTTCATCTCTGCCAAGTTTTCAGATTTCTTACGTGTGACATTTCCATGGTTTCAGAGCACTTATGAGTGACACTCAACTGCCAAATGTGTGACACTTAGGGGTCGATTCCGATCCGGGTCGGACAGCTCTCCGGGAGCTGTCCGTAGCCTTACCTTGCGACCGACACGTACCCGTAGCTGGTCCGTCCTGTTGATAAAATACGATGCGCATAACTGCCAAAAACCCGACCAATACGCAGGCTGTGATTCAAGCTCCATTCTCCATCCGAGCCGCAACTCCTAACGCCGAACCGAGTCGCCCGGAAGCAGTATCCATAGCAGTTTCCGCCCTGACAAGTACGATGCGTACTTCCTACGTGCCGTACGGGTCGCCACGTACGACACGTCACAGCATCCGGAAAAGAAGCATATCAGCTACGATTCGCGCCACAACTCAATCCATGGCTACGAGATGGACCAGCTTGCAACGGGTACGAGATGGAGCAACAAGCAGCGTGTACGAGACGAACACATCATGAATCCTATCGCGCAGGTCATACCAGTACTCTACATCTATGACCGGATCAGGAACAGACGCGGACGGCGCAGACGGTAAGTCAGACACCTACCACACAAACAAACGACACGTACCCGCAAAATGGCACACACACACAGGGGATCCATATCCTGGCCACTAACAACAGGCCACCATAGGGGTTGTATGGCCAGCACCACTACCACCCCCACCCATAGGGCTCATGTTGACCATCACTAATGCCACCCACACTCATAGGGGACCTGTTGCCCATCACCCCTGCCACCCTCAACCATAGGGGACCAGTTGACCATCACTAATGCCACCCCCACTCATAGGGCTTATGTTACCCATCACCCCTGCCACACCCACTCATAGGGGACCTGTTACACATCACCCCTGCCACCCCCACTCATAGGGCTTATGTTGCCCAGCACTACTGCCACCTCCACTCATAGGCCTTATGTTGCCCATCACTACTGCCACCCCCACTCATAGGCGACCTGTTGCCCATCACCCCTGCCACCCCCACTCATAGGGCTTATGTTGCCCATCACCCCTGCCACCCCCACTCATAGGGGACCTGTTGCCCATCACCCCTGCCACCCCCACTCATAGGGGACCTGTTGCCCATCACCCCTGCCACCCCCACTCATAGGGCTTATGTTGCCCATCACTCCTGCCACCCGCACTCATAGGGGACCTGTTGCACATCTCCCCTGCCACCCCCACTCATAGGGCTTATGTTGCCCAGCACTACTGCCACCCCCACTCATAGGGCTTATGTTGCCCATCACCCCTGCCACCCCCACTCATAGGGGACCTGTTGCCCATCACCCCTGCCACCCCCACTTATAGGGCTTATTTTGCCCAGCACCCCTGCCACCCCCCACTCATAGGGGACATGTTGCCCATCACTCCTGCCACCCCCACTCATAGGGGACCTGTTGCCCATCACCCCTGCCACCCCCACTCATAGGGGACCTGTTGCCCATCACCCCTGCCACCCCCACTCATAGGGGACCTGTTGCCCATCACCCCTGCCACCCCCACTCATAGGGGACCTGTTTCCCATAACCCCTGCCACCCCCACCCATAGGGTACCTGTTGACCATCACTAATGCCACCCCCACTCATAAGGGAACTGTTGTCCATCACCCCTGCCACCCCCACTCATAGGGGACCTGTTGCCATTTCACCCCTGCCACCCCCACTCATAGGGCTTATGTTGCCCATCACTCCTGCCACCCCCACCCATAGGGGACCTGTTGCCCATCACCCCTGCCACCCCCACTCATAGGATGGGTGATGCGCCACACATCCTTCATACTCCAACATTAGGTATGTCAGCAAAATACATCCCCCCTAACATCATGACAACAGTGTGTAGTCTGTGACAAATGCCCACAACAGTGATTATGACTTCGAACATACAATGTAACTAACAGCACATGTGTGACCAAAGAATGAGTGTGGCCTACACAAAGCAAGCATCACTATAGCACTGTGTCAATGTAAAAATAACACCCCCTCACTGTGTAGAACAAAAGTTAAGTGTGGGGTTCCAAACTGCAGCAAATGTCGAGCATTGTGGTGATGGGGTCTAAACCCCCCCTCATCACAGTGACCCAAAGGCAAGTGTCATCATGGTCAAAGCTGAAAATGCCAAACAGCATGTATGATTCCTGGTCCCAACACATTAAAAACTTTTGAGGCAAACTAGTGGTTGTGTCCCATATCCACAGAGATGTGGTGAGGCTAACAGGGCTGTGAAAACAAATCATACTCTCGGCCATGTGCAGACAAGCACCACACATGGGGGCTGTCAATGCATACAGTGTACATTGACACAAGAGAAGAAGTGACCATCACAAAGCATACACACATCTCGAAAATAGACACACTAATCAAAACAACCTGTGTAGACTGTAGGTGTCAGGTCACAAACTCCCATTCCATGCCAGCAATGGCACCTAACAACCAGGATGAATGTGCACAATGATGTCATATAACTCACAGGAACAGCAGGGAAAATCCCAGAAACATCATCCAGACAATGGCCAACAACAGCAGTACCAATTCACTGATGCAGATGCACAAACACAAACAGCCAACCTCACACTGCACATCTGACACATGTGTGTGTGTGTCTCAGTATCCCCAGGCAACTGCACAACACATGAGGGGGGAGGAACTGCAGTGACACAGATGTGGACACAGTGCCATACAAAAGTAAACCATCATTGGGACCCCCTTAGTGGGCAATCAGGCATTGTGAGATGTGAGGGAGCACAACAGACACATGTGACACAAGCTGGAATGAACAATAACTAACACAGCAAGAGACTGACACACAACAGCACTACCCCCAGGGACCAGACATTGGGGTGACACAAGCATGCATGACACCTCCACTGTGATGACAAAGGTAGATGTCTTACAAACTGTGAAAACCAGACATGTGTCCTGTGCCACAAACGTACATCACATCTATACAAACACAAATCACTCAGCATGGCCCGTCATCCATGGACAAACGGGAGCTAGGGGCCCATTCATGCAAACATTTACATCAGTCCACCCTCAACACATCACACCCTGAACTGCAACAATGTGCATCTGCGAAGCCCACATGGACAGGTGACATTGCACATGCACCCATGACAAACACAGGAATGTTGGGAGGAACTAAGGTGCACAGACTCATCACACAAGGACAGTTTACAACCCTGGTGAATGACAGACATACTGCACAGTATGCGGTACCGGGCTATGATGTCAAAGCTCACGTGACCTTCAGAATACCTCCCACAGTCCCAGGACAATGCAGAAGCCAAGGAGAACCACAAGGCACACATGCTGACACCTGCAAACATTGCAGCCCTGAACCGGACAAGTGGAAGAAGTCACACACACATACACATGTCTCAATCACTGAAAGGTATCACCTATGGACAACTACATGATATTGCGAACTAACAAGTGCCTTGGGGACCCCTGACTGTGTCTCATCTGTGTCTGACAACATCACCACAACTCAGAACTGAAAAATCCCAATGATGAAACACCAATTAACAGTAGTGTGTCATGCACCCACACATCTGGTAGACCATGGTAAAGTTGTGGGATGAACACAGTACCAGTCAGCAAGCATAAACAACAGGAACATATCAAGGGAACACTGCCTGTGTATGAAAAGGGATGTGGACACACACACACATGCTCACACAACACACACCATGGGCCCAGGCTATGCCACGGAACAACACACTTACTTGAGGGGACCCAACTCCTGTGGAAGCCCAGCTGTGCCAAGCATAGTCACAGCACGTCTCACTCATGTCAGCAGAACACTTGGTCAGTCTGCCATCAGTTACCACACAATGAAGGCTCTGGTCACAACAGCCTGGGTACGTGAGTCTCCCCTAAGTCATCTGCACATACAAAACACATATGTACAGCAAGTTGCACAGAGGACCCAGTTGCTCCTATGCCAATGAGGCCCACACCTGTAGGTCCAGTGGTGATGCGCCCAAAGTCAGGGAAATAGACAAATTGGACAATGGGAAGCACATCATATGTGCATGGGTGCAAGCCACAGATGTGACCATGCAAATGAAATGTTCACAGAGATGTCCACAAATTGTTGATCATGACACACCCAGTTAGCTGCAAAGGATGACATAGATACCGACCAGAATAGGATACATATCTCATGGACCACATGGAGTACCTCACATCAACACCTCAGTATTCAACATTGGAAACCAAGCATTACAGGTGCAAGGGCATGCTAAACGTCATCAACCCTATGTACAGCTCAATCAAGTTCACAAGGATAAAGAAAAAACTTTATTCAGAATATGAAAATGTAAACGTCCGTTCAAACAAAAGGCCAATGCAGAGAACAGTGAGCGCCGCGAGGTGAAAGCTTGCTAAAATAACTTGTTTATCTTTTTTTTTAATCTTGTAAATACGTGATAACTAATTGATTAACGAATTGTGTTACATGGTGTGAGACCCAAGACGCTGCTCCTTTTAAATCTTTTTTTAAAAACTGAAAATCAAGAATCTGTATTAAATTGGGCTCACTTACCCCCGCATTGCCGCTAATCATTAACGGGGCATTCTAGGGAGTTCATCGTCCCCCGGTCCGTCACGGCTTGTTGTGCCGATTGAACGGAGGGGATGTGACTCCTCCCCCTGCATCCTCCCTCACTTCCTGCCGCCTGCCCTGACCCGCATAAAGCTAGATGGGGACACGGCCGCGCAGCAGAGAACAGTGAGCGCCACGAGGTGAAAGCTTGCTAAAATAACTTGTTTATCTTTTTTTTTGATCTTGTAAATACGTGATAACCAATTGATTAACGAATTGTGTTACATGGTGTGAGACCCAAGGCGCTGCTCCTTTTAAATCTTTCTTTAAAAACTGAAAATCAAGAATCTGTATTAAATTGTGCTCACTTACCCACGCATTGCTGCTAATCATTCACGGGGCATTCTAGGGAGTTCATCGTCCCCCGGTCCGTCACGGCTTGTTGTGCCGATTGAACGGAGGGGACGTGACTCCTCCCCCTGCATCCTCCCTCACTTCCTGCCGCCTGCCCTGACCCGCATAAAGCTAGATGGGGACACGGCCTCGCAGCAGAGAACAGTGAGCGCCACGAGGTGAAAGCTTGCTAAAATAACTTGTTTATCTTTTTTTTAATCTTGTAAATACGTGATAACCAATTGATTAACGAATTCTGTTACATGGTGTGAGACCCAAGGCGCTGCTCCTTTTAAATCTTTTTTTAAAAACTGAAAATCAAGAATCTGTATTAAATTGTGCTCACTTACCCCCGCATTGCCGCTAATCATTCACGGGGCATTCTAGGGAGTTCATCGTCCCCCTGTCCGTCACGGCTTGTTGTGCCGATTGAACGGAGGGGACGTGACTCCTCCCCCTGCATCCTCCCTCACTTCCTGCCGCCTGCCCTGACCCGCATAAAGCTAGATGGGGACACGGCCGTGCAGCAGAGAACACTGAGCGCCGCGAGGTGAAAGCTTGCTAAAATAACTTGTTTATCTTTTTTTTTTATCTTGTAAATACTTGGGGCCCGATTCACAGAATTAACTTAAGACAAAATCCTAAACTTAGTACCATTTTGGTATTTACAGAATGCACTTACTACTTCTGGTATTCACAGAATGAACTTACTACTTTTGCGATTCACAGAATAAACTTACTAATTTTGCTATTCACAGAATGGATTTACGACTACTAACTTTACGTCCGCACTCGGGCCGGAAATTCCGGCCCGGAGGTGGAGCTTCCGGCCCGGAGGCGGGGCTTCCGGCCCGGAGGCGGGGCTTCCGGGCCGGAGGCAGAGCTTCCAGCCCGGAGGTGGGGATTCCGGCCAGTGGCGGAGATTTAACCATGGCCAAAATCTCCACCTCTGGACCGGAAGCTCCGCCTCCGGCCCGGAAGCCCTGCCTCCGGCCCAGAAGCCCCGCCTCCGGGCCGGAAGCTCCGCCTCTGGGCCGGAAGCTCCGCCTCCGGGCCGGAAGCTCCGCCTCCGGACCGGAATTTCCAGCCCGAGTGCGGACGTAAAGTTAGTAGTCGTAAATCCATTCTGTAAATAGCAAAAGTAGTACGTTTATTCTGTGAATCGCAAAAGTAGTAAGTTCATTCTGTGAATACCAGAAGTAGTAAGTGCATTCTGTGAATACCAAAATGGTACTAAGTTTAGGATTTTGTCTTAAGTTTGTTCTGTGAATCGGGCCCTTGGTAACCAATTGATTAACAAATTGTGTTACATGGTGTGAGACCCAAGGCGCTGCTCCTTTTAAATCTTTTTTTAAAAACTGAAAATCAAGAATCTGTATTAAATTGTGCTCACTTACCCCCGCATTGCTGCTAATCATTCACGGGGCATTCTAGGGAGTTCATCGTCCCCCGGTCCGTCACGGCTTGTTGTGCCGATTGAACGGAGGGGACGTGACTCCTCCCCCTGCATCCTCCCTCACTTCCTGCCGCCTGCCCTGACCCGCATAAAGCTAGATGGGGACACGGCCGTGCAGCGGACGCTCGCAGCGGGCGCGCCAAAGGCAAGCCCTTCTGCGCCCGTCCACGGCCGTATGGGCCCAGGGTCCAGAAACTCTGTCCTTTCTCTAAAATACTCCACTACGGAGCTGAGAAAGTTACACAGGAATTATGAGATTGCTACCCATATCCGTCTCTGCTCAGTTGAATCAGGCATCTTTAAACATAGAACCACCTTCCCTGAAATTCTCCCCAGCCACAACCTTGACACCCCTACTACACTACTTCCCTCCAACACCCCCAGTAGTCATGGACACAGGGGACTTTCAGTTATATACTTAAACACACGGTCTATGGTAAAACACCAACTCGAGATCTTCCAACTCTTACAGTTGGAAAAGCCTGATTTACTTCTCCTCACGGAAACATGGCTCACTGAAGAATCTACACCTGACATCCTGGCAGCCCTACCAGATAACTACTATATCCCACAAACTAACTGCCCCCCAGGGAAAGCGGGCGGTGGAGTAGCAGCCATCATCCATAAGGACCATCAGTTCAAGACACTGGAGATTAAGGGTGTGCCCTCTGTTGACAGCCTAGTCTTTAAACTGGAATCCCCCCAGTCATCCTTCACCTGCGCTCTCTTTTATAGACCCCCCTGCTGCATGCCTACTTTTACCCAGGCCTTGGGAGAAATGATCTCCCACCTGGCTATTGTCCACGCCAGACTCCTTATCATAGGTGACTTCAATTACTGGCCTTTAGACGCAATGGAGAGCACCAGCTCTATCGAACTGACGGATCTCCTGTCTGACCTGAACTGTACCCAGCACGTACAGGCACCCACCCACATCAAGGGACACATTTTAGATCAAGTCTGGACAGCCAACATGATACCCTCGACCCTCTTGATTTCGCCTTGCACCTGGTCGGATCATCACCTTGTGTCTTTTATTCTCCCTGATGTTCACTCCAACAAACCCAAACCGATTAAAAATCACAAGTCAAGAAACTGGAAAAACGCCAATATTGATCATTTCTGCTCTCGTCTCACCTCCACAGCCCCTATCGCCACAGAGTCAATCCACGCCCAGACCACAAATCTTAAGTTATGGCTGGAATCAGCATGCAAGTGCGTCGCTCCTCTTAAGCACACAAAAACTATCAGACCGCATGATGCTCAGCGATGGTTCTCCGTGGACCTTAAAACTAAGAAACTAGCACTGAGACAAGCAGAGTGTAGATGGAGACTTCACTATTACTCAGCTGACAAAAACATCTATACCAACTTACTGAAAGAATATAAAAACTTCATTCTTCAAACCAAAACTGATTATTTCTCAAAAAAAGTCGTGGACTCTGCTAACAATGCCAAAGATATCTTCTCTATAGTCAGCGAGCTATCCAAACCTGATAGAATAGTACCCAAACTAATCCCCTCTCAACCCCTTTGCGACTCACTCAACTCATACTTTATGGATAAGATTACCGTCATCAAAGCTAGCATTTTGCCCTCTAGCACCCCTGTCAACCTTCCTAACACCAGGGATCTGTCTCCCGTGATGACCCTGTTTCCCCAAATCTCTCTGGAAACCTTTCTGGGTCTATTAAAAAGAGTTAGCTCAGGGTCCCCAACTGATTGTTGCCCCCCTTATGTCCTCCAGGAGACCTTCTCCAGGTGCCCTGACCACCCTCTCTCTATCCTAAACAAATCACTGGAAGAGGGCATAGTTCCCGACCTCTTTAAAACTGCGGAAATTATTCCCATCTTGAAGAAACCAGAAGCTGACCCCTCTACCCCTGGTAACTACCGCCCTATCTCACTATTACCGTACCTCGGAAAGGTCTTAGAGGCTTATGTCTCTACTCAATTAAGCTCCTTTGTCGAACTGCACCACATCCTGGACCCCCACCAGGCCGGCTTTCGACCCGCTCACTCCACCAAATCTGTCATCCTGACAGTCATGGATGAGCTTAGAGGGAGCGCTGATAGAGGACTCACCCAGGCCCTGGTTCTCCTCGATCTGTCGGCAGCTTTTGACACGGTCGACCATAACATCCTCCTGGACAGTGTCAATAATGCCGGGATCCAGGGCCGGGCCCTAAAATGGCTCTCCTCATTTCTTAGCAACCGATCTCAATCGGTTCGCCTCGCCTACCTCTCTTCAAAGAAGATGGAACTCTCCTGCAGAGTTCCTCAGGGCTCTTCCCTCTCCCCGCTTCTTTTCAATCTCTATCTCCTTCCATTAATCTCATCTCTACGGGACAGGAAAGTCGTAACATACAATTATGCGGATGACCTCCAGCTGGTTTTTAATATCAATCTCCACCCTTCTTCGCTAATCCACTTCCAAGACACTATGATCTTCATTAGCGAATGGATGAATGGAAACCAGCTGAAACTCAACCCCGACAAAACGGAGTTAATCCTCACGGGCGGACCTGCTAACCCATGGAACTCCAACTTCTGGCCATCCTCTTTAGGCAATCCCCCTCCCCGGCCAGCTCTGCCAAGAGCCTTGGAATAATGGTCAGTAACGATCTATCAATGAAAGCCCAGATCAGCTCGGTGGTCTCTGCTGGCTTCTTCCCACTACGCAGAATCAAGAAAATCAGCAGATTCCTGTCTCAGGAAGCCTTGACTTTAGTAATCTTAGCTCTGGTCATCTCCCGACTTGATTACTCAAACTGCCTCTACGTAGGCATTCCGGCGTACCAGCTTGGACGGCTTCAACTTGAACCAGGCCGCCAGATTGATTTTCCATCAGCCTAGATGGCACCGTATTCAGCCTCTGATGAAAGGCCTTCACTGGCTGCCTGTGGCCATGCGTGGTCTCTTCAAATTAGGATGCACCATCTTCAAATCCCTCTATGGTAACAGCCCAACCTTCATCTCATCTAAAATTATACGTTACGTTCCTAATCGCCACCTTCGATCCGCCCACCTGAACTTGCTAGTCACCCCCACATTCAAACGCAAAAAATTGGGCGGTGCTCGCTTTGGAGTATTGGTCCCGCAGTTCTGGAACTCGCTCCCGCTTGAGTTAACCCCTTCAGTGCCACGCCCTTTCCCCGCCCTGTGCCGGGCGTTGCATTAGCGGGCGGGGTTCATGACGAGATAGTCTCGTCATGGGCACAGCTCAACCGTGCTCCATGACGAGACTATCTCGTCATGGGCACTGAAGAGGTTAAGGACATCCACCTCCCATGTCTCATTCAGAAAACTGCTGAAGACCTGGCTGTTCTCTCAGGCCTACGACAACTAGCTCTCTCTTCCTCCGCCGCCTCATGCATCTCTTAGCGCCAAGAAACCGTTGGTGAACGTGCGCTTAACAAATGCCCTGTAACATAACATAACATAACAAATGGCCAGTCCTTTATCAAATGACAAGGAGTGAACTTGAGTGACAACTGTCGCATGTTACTTGCCTGCACTGGTAAGGACAGGGGACATCCTCGGAGAGGCATACATGGGGGGAGGCCAGGCCCCGTAGGGACAGGATCAGGGCACAGCAGAAGGAGGCAGTGAAGGGGTGGTGGAGGCAGGAGAGTCACTTGCAACTGCAGTGGAGCTGACTGAAGTGGTGGGTGCAGTCACAACTGTGGGGCACAAGTCAGATGGGGAGGGTGCCGGCACAACTTCAGTGGGCAGGTCAGATGGAGTGGATTGGGTCCCCACTGTAGCGCCCAAGTCAGATGGGGTGGTCGTGGACTACACTGCAGTGCCTAAATCCATGTGAGCGGAATGGGGTGCAGGTGAGGTCGGCAGGACAGAGGGAGGACACGGTCCCCACATCAGTGGCACTAACTGTCTGAACGGGTGTGGAGGAGCAAGTGGTAGCGGGATTTGGGGGATGGTGTATCTGTGGGTGGGGGAACCTGGGGCAGGGTGTGGAGTGGTGGCATGGGGGATGGAGGATGGAGACTTTGCCTTGGAGCTGCGTGGCGGTGGTGGGGTCTTGCTCTTCCGGCTCTGGGGGGACTTGCGGGTGGGGGCCTCAGTCTGACTGTGTCTGGGGGAGGCTGTCTGGGTGTGAATGGCACTCCCCTCTGTGTGTGGGGACTTCCTCTTCCCCTTGTAATCTGGATCTGCTGGGTCGGTGGGGAAGAGGCCAAGGTCATAGAGGAAGAGCTTCTGTGGAGATGGAGTTGCAGGTGAGGCAAGAGAAGGGGGCTGGGAGGGAGAGGTTTCGGAGGACTGCAGACTGTGTGTGTGTCTGCAAACCATCCCCTGTGAGTGTGGTATCAGTCCCCTGCGCTTGCTTGTGTGCACGTCTAGCCCTTGGTTTGGGTGTTTGTGTGCTGCCCGTGTCTGTGGCTTTGTGAGAATGTGCAGGTGGGTGTGTGCTTGGGACAGGTAGGCTGCTGGGAATCGTGGGTGGTGCAGGGGTAGGAGGGGTACGGGACTGTTGGAGGAGGGACACTGCTGCTGTCAGGGAGGAGGCCACGGACTGATTGGTCCTCTGTAGGGCAGACATGAACGACACCAGTTGCGTCAACAGAGTGGTGTGTGCATGGAGGACACTCAGCATCGATGTCTGCCCTACATGAATCTGTCTAAGTAAGTCCACAGACTCCTCACTCAGGACAGCAGGGGACACAGGGGCAGGGGATGCGGTGCCTGGCACAAAGCAGAACACAGGAGCCTCAACGGTCCTCTGGGATGTGAGCCGATGGGAGGGTGGTGATGGTGGTGGTGGGGGCGGTGGCGGGGACAGCCTCACTAGCTGGGGTTCGGTGGCTGCTGCCACCCGCCTCCACAAGGGAGTCATCCTCAGAGCTGCTGTGGCCCTCAGCTGGCGTGGATGGTGCTGACGACTCCTCGGTGTGGCTCCACTCGCCCGCCGTGCCACTGGGTCCCCCCGACTCCTCTCCTTCTGTCCCTGTCAGGCTCTGTGGCTCCTCCTGGTCCATGGAGCTGTCCCCTCCTGTGGCCGTGGATGTATCTGGATAGGAATAGGAAGAAAGAGAACAACATCAGTCACCTGCACTGACTGCACACACCACAGTGAGTACATTACTTCACAGGGCAAGCCCTGGCATCATCAGCTGAACACTGCTCAAAGTGCCAACACTGTTTAGAATAAGCCAATTGTCATTCTCAACATCAACCATGGCACACATATCCCTCCTTGACTTGCACCCATATGTCTGTTGCATGTTGGATGCTAATACCCCAATGTCCCGACATGCACCACCCACACATTAGTTGGACATGCAAGAGAACATGTAGGAGTATGTCACTATACACACAGCACATCTCTTGCCACTGACTCAGTAGAGGTGTCGGGATGAAGGGATGGGCAGAGACTCATTTCACATTCTTGTGATGCATGCCAGCAACACACACTATGATGTTCTCATTTCCTGATAGTCAATGCCACAATGGGTTGCATGGTGCACACTTGAACACAATGCAGGATCACTCATAGCAAGTTAAATGCCATGGTACTGGCATGCCTGGAAAGTCACTTGCCCATCCCCTGCAAACAACACATCCAGGACCCAGAAGACCCCACATCATGCAAATCAGACATATGAGTCTCTGCAAACACAATTCCCTGTACATTAGCACATCACAGTCTGCCGTGCATGTAACCCAGCTGCCCGAACTACACAGTTGCATACACCATTGTGTGCTGTCAGATGATCACACACCTATTTGTCACACAGGTCTTGTCTCTCACAATCACATCTCAGATGTCCTGATGACACTCAAAATCATAGACACCCCAGTTGTACGTAAAAGGAAGCCACACCATAATGACACAGAGGCATACACCTGAAGGCACATGTCACTAAGCACAACCTGTAAGTTGATACACAGGAGTGGAATTACAGAGTGTTTCTAAATGCCCTTGAGGAGGCATGACTGCCCAGGTCTGCGTGAAACAGTGTTTGGCCCTGGACAGGAGTCAGGTGGCTAAGCAATCTGACATACTTTATATACATAGTCCTGAGGCCCACAAATTGGAGTCCCCTGCTGCATGGGTTTGTTTGAATTACCCCAGACACATGCGGCGAGTCAGACCAGCAATTGGAACACATATCAAGGGCACACACAGATCACATGTCAGATCCCAGGCATTGGGTAAACAATTGAACCACCCATGAAACACACTACAGAGTCACGGGAACAGATGCTGTCCGGAAGCTGAAGCATAGCTGACTGCAGGGACACAGTGCCCTAGTGACACAAGCAACAGACTGTAGGGGCCACACATGTGGAACAGATGAGCAGGGTGCATCACACAATTAAGGGACCTGAGTATTGGACTACAAGACCTATGTAATGTGTAAGTGTGACCAGGCCAAAAGACTGCAATTAGCATGTCAGACATAGTACACAAATTAGGCATGGGCTTACCCCCTCCTTGCTGCTGTCTGGCCTTCAGCTGCCTATCCAGGTCCGGGAAGACCACCGCCAGGATCCTGTGCATGTGGGGGGTCAGGGTCCGGTGTCTGCCCCTCCCGCGTGGAGGTGACAGCTTCAGCTGGACTCTTGCGATCCTCCGGGTCCAGCCCCGAAGGTCCTGACACATCTTCTGGCAGTTGCGGATCCAGCACTTGTAGACCCCCACCGAACGAACTGCCCAGGCGATGGTCAACCATATCTCCTGCTTCTGGAGGGCATCAACCTGTGAGGAAGACAAAGTTTAAAGTCCATTAATACACATGCCCCATATTTGTGCTACACACATTTGGATATACATGTCATCATCACATAGGAAAATGAGTTACACAGGTAGGGCAACCATGAGAAAGGACAAATAACCTGCATGTCTGACATGTTAACAATGCCTGGGAAGTTTAAGCTTGCACTAATGTACTTCAGCAGCAGAACACCTGTTCATTACATGTACCTACACAATTGGGGTATGAAAGTAGTCAGTGAGAATGCTTGCCGCTGGTGTACACACTGCTAGTACTGCTAGTCAGACAACATGCACAATTAGGAAGGAAGTGGACTGCACACTCACCTGCTCCCCTGGTTTCCCATACAGCTTGCTATACTGAGGAAGGAGCCCGTCCAGCAGGGACTGGTTCTCCTCCTCAGTGAAGGCTGGGGCCCTCTCCAGAGTACGTGCCTTAGCAGGAGCCAGGGGATGCAGAGACAGCAGCAGTGGTAGCAGGGATGTGGCCCAGTAGCATGTAGTGCAGGCAAGTGAGCTCCCTGGGGGCCAGCCAGCCTTATATCTGTGCTGCAGAGGCAGACTCTGTGCCATGTGTCCCCAGAGATAGGTCCAACACGGTTGCATTCTATGAATCTGGCCAATCCATGGAAATGTAAGACTTGTACACGTCTTCCGCATCGTTCAACTCTTCACCTTCATGAAACACTAGGATTTGCAACATTGTTGTAGGCATCCAACTGAATTTCCAGCACACAACTCGTACAAGTTTTGAATCTGCATCCGTCTCCATGACAGTCCAGA
Source organism: Triturus cristatus (assembly GCF_964204655.1). NCBI lineage: Eukaryota > Metazoa > Chordata > Amphibia > Caudata > Salamandridae > Triturus > Triturus cristatus. Next base: position 1,235,935,193 of record NC_140591.1, on the reverse strand, counting down.
GCCAATAGGTGCGCCCGGCTCGGTCAACTGACTGTACAACGAGTATTTTGGAAAATACACATGCACCCGTCTCCATACGATTCAATGGCCAAGGCGTACGCCTGTCTCGGACCATGCCTGCCCGACGCACATGCATGATAGTCACCCACGTTGGGCCTCATTGCAGTCAATGGCAAAGCGTACGCACGGCTCGGGCATGAACCGTGTAATGTGTAAGCATTGTCACCCGCGTCGGGTCTCATTGTAGTCAATGGCAAAGCGTACGCACGGCTCTGTCATGAACCGTGCAATGCGTATGCATTGTCACCCGCGTCGGGCCTCATTGCAGTCAATGGCAAAGCGTACGCACGGCTCGGTCATGAACCGTGCAATGCGTACGCATTGTCACCCGCGTCGGACCTCATTGCAGTCAATGGCAAAGCGTACGCACGGCTCGGGCATGAACCGTGCAATGCGTGCGCATTGTCACCCACGTCGGACCTCATTGCAGTCAATGGCAAAGCGTACGCACGGCTCGGTCATGAACCGTGCAATGAGTACGCATTGTCACCCGCGTCGGACCTCATTGCAGTCAATGACAAAGCGTACGCATGGCTCGTTCATGAACCGTGCAATGCGTACGCATTGTCACCCGCGTCAGGCCTCCTTGCAGTCAATGGTAAAGCGTATGCACGGCTCGGTCATGAACCGTGCAATGCGTACGCATTGTCACCCGCGTCGGACCTCATTGGTGTGACTATTAGACGGATTCAACACACAATTACTTGCCAGTGGCACCTGTGCACACCTACCACACTACAGCATTGGCCACACAGTGTCCCATGTCATGTAAGGCTGCATTCCCTGGGTGTTGGGGGGGGCAACATTTGGTTTGTTGTGTGTCACTTTTGTTCAGCCACTCCCAGGCTGTGCACGTGTTCATGGGGGCAGAATCCTTTGTGTGTTGTGCACATTATCACTGTGATGTGCAAATGTACTGTAATGGGCATGAGTCACAGACACAGTTGCAGGTTGGATATGTTTAGGACATGTCACATACACCCTGAGTCCTGGGGGTGATGGCATGTACGTCACAGTGAGACCTGTAGCCACAATTCAGATGTGCACCCACAGTCTGTGTGCATGTTGTGTCTCAGATGTGGATGATCAAATATGCCCAATAGGAGACAGTCTCCACATCCATGTGGTATATGTAGCATCCTTGATGGTGTGTGTGTGTCTAAGAGACGTACATGTAGGGCCTGCAGGGACAACAGTGGCCACTACCTGTGAGACTCATGCTTGCCTTGTGGTGTGTACGTGACACGCCATATCCATGCCAGTGTTGATGTGGCAATACAGGGACCCTGGGTATCTGCATGGCAATGATCTCTGATGCCTCACTTGTCACTGTGGTGTGTGTTTGTAACATCACAGCAGTACATAGGTCGGGTGACACAGCCAAATGATTGGCCATTGCACTACATGGGACTTATGTGGACATGTGGAATTGAGATGTGAGGTGATGGTCATGTAGGTGACATATGTGTCCATGCCCAACAGCACACACCTCAGTACATTGTGTAATGTCATGATGTATCATGTGATATTGAGCTTGGCCATGGCCACATGTGTGGATGAACCGACAATCTTCCTTTGTTCATCTCTGTTCTGCAGGGCACCAGCTGTCCATCGACCGTTCCCAGACCTTCAAACCATGCAGGAACGCGACTGCATCAGACGGTACCGCTTCACCAGGCCACTGATTGAGGAGTTGGCGGAGCAGTTGGTGCCACATCTGCTACCTGGCCGGACATACCCTACAGCACTGATCCCAGAGGTAAAGGTGATGGCAGCCCTGCACTTCTTTGCTACTGGTACCTTCCAGTACACTGGGGCTACAGCAAGTGGGATGTCACAAACTATGTTTAGTCGTGTGCTACGCAATGACTTGGAGGGGATGTTGCATTTCCTTGACCTGTACATCATGTCCCCTAGCCCAGCTGAACTCCCTGAATTAAAGGATGCCTTTTATACACTGGGGAGGATGCCGAACATCATCAGATCTATTGATGGGACACATGTGGCCCTGATACCACCACAGGCACATGAGCAGTCATACCGGAACAGGACACATTTCCACTCGATCAATGCTCTGGTGGTATGTCTTGCAGACATGTGAATCACACATGTGTGTGCACGGTTCACTGGTTCTGCGCACGGTGACTACATAATGAAGAGTAAATGATGTCACAGATGCCAGATCAGCGTGCCTGGCTTGTCGGTGTGTACTGACTGTTTATCATTGTGTGTGTTTGTCAATGGCGTATTCCGCACTCCTGCAAAACTCAGCTACTTGTTCATTTTTTTGTGTGTAGGTGACTCCGGATACCCCAACATGCCGTGGTTGCTGACACCCCTCAGGAACCCTGTGACACCAGCCGAGATGCGCTACAATGAGGCACATGGTAGGAGCAGGAGGGTGATTGAGCGGACTCCTGAAAAGCTGCTTTCGCTGCCTGGATAAGACCGGAGGGGCCCTTCCATATGAGCCTGCAAAGGTGTGCAAAATTATCCTTGAATGCTGCATACTACACAACATGGCAGTGCGGAAGAAGGTGCCTCTCTTCCAGGATGACGATGACCAACCTCCGCCACCTGTGGAGGATCCCGGCCTGGGCCCCGATGCCAGTGATGATGAGAATGAGGGTGACGTCCGCTCACAGCTCATCAACAACTTCTTCACCTGAATGTGAGTTTCCAGGGTTGTTATGTCAATGTATGGAGTTAGCCTGGAATGTGTTGTGGCTGCTCTGTTGCTGTATGAGTGTATCTGTGTGCAGAACCGGGAGACGCACTCCGTACACACCGGGGCTGGAAGCAGAGAAACACCTTTTTACGAGCCCAGCTGCTTTCAGGGAAAGTTCGGAGCATTAAAGGTAGAGGGACGGAAAGTAAATACACCGCGGGCGGCTTAAGAATCTACCGAGACTCCACCCGCGACTCGACCCGATTGCCCCCCGGAAAAATAGTAGCGCGCAGGGGGGGGGGGGACAACAAGGCTGCCAAACCTTCCCCTGCCCACCCCAGTGAAAACCCCGGACAACGCGGACAGCGCGCAAAACGCCTGCCTTTCACCTGCATTGACAGCAACTCCATCAGCGGCGTGCAGAGAGCAAGAGACTGGTGAATGCCAAGGTACGGTCGCAATCAGTAGCGGCCGCGGAGTGCGAGCCAGGTGGTAGCCCAACTGGGTCGCTGTTGCTTGTGGCTCACCTGCGTGCCCTGCTCGCCCCTGAGCTCATTCCGATTGCCCTGCAACACAGAAACAAGGAGGTATTGCTCCAAGGACAGTCTTTGACTTGCCGGTCCAGGCCGTGTCTTGCATCTACCCCAACTGCCAGCCGTGGGAGCAGCAAGCAGCAAGCAGTGAGCAAGGCTCAGATTTTTTTTTTTTTTTTTTTTTTTTAAATTTATTTAGCTTCCCTTAAGTGACACCAAGCAGCCTCCAGGACAATAGGAAAACTAGACAAGAAGGAGCAATTAAGCGTAGTGCTATTACTGCTATTACCTATAAAGCACACTGCCCTGATTGTGGGACGCTGTGGACTCGCTCCCTTGCCTGTTTGGGCTATTTGTGCGAGGGGGACGCTGTGTTGAACTGGGAGGCCGTCACAGAGGCTAGAATCGCCGGGACTGCGAGGACCAGGGTGCTTGTTGCTTAGTTTACCCTGCACACCTGCATCCTCTTCCTGGCCCCGCCTTCTTTCTCCCGGTCCTCCCACTTTCCACCATTATCAAGGGTCCAGCCCACACGCGCCAGCGGGACGCGCGCGGGTCATAGCCCGGGGCAAAGAGCGGGCCATTTGAGGCCGTTCGAGCAAGGGCGACCAGAGCTTGGGCCCCTTCGAGCTGTCTGACGCCCTCCCCACACCTTGACCTGTGTCTAAGCATGTCAACCAGAGAAACCCGGAGTAAGAGCGCCTTAGCGACAGGGAGGACGAATGGAACTCTTGATATGTACTTTGCCAAAGCTGGTTCCCTCCTTGTCGACGAGATCACCATCCTGGAAAGGCGAATCTCTCAAGAAATTGACTGGGTGAGGAGATCTTCCTTGGGTCCTCTTGCACGTGCTATGACTCCTGACAAGTCTCTAGATTGTACATCTTTAGTAGCAGGGGGGGGAAATGGTATGGATGGATTACCAATTACACCTGCAACAAATTGCTCTGCCATTTCTTTCGCTGATTGTGATAATTCAGGAAATGCTGAGCTTAGTATATTGCCTCTACCGCCCTGTAAGGCCTCAATACCCCAGCCCTCTGTTGATGGGACGGCTCCCACACAGAAAGCATGTAGTAATGGGGAGATGAAACAACATGCCCAGGGTGAGAGGGAGGGAGCAATTCCGAAAAATCAAACAAGGGCCCACTCAACGGGGGACAAACACGTCAAAGTTGCTAAATCCAGCTCCAGGCCCAAGGGAATCCAAAAGAAATTAGCGAGCAAAGGGTCAAAGCCACTATGTAGAACGGGTGTATTGCATCATCAAATTCCGGCTAAAACTCTTCCAAGCCAGCATAATCCAGCTGAGGGGGAGGAGGTCACTCTTTTGGCCCTCCGTACTCTACTGAGGGAACTGCTTATTCCCCTGGAAGAACGTTTGGCCAATATGGAAATTTGTCTAATGGATCTGCGCAAGGGACTTTTGGGTTTAGCTTCAGGCCGAAGAATGGCCGAACATGGTGTAGTTGGGAACTTTGTTGGTACCTCCAAATTGCCCACAAACCCTGTCATCTTGCCTTCTCAATTACCTATACCTACCCAAATAGATAATACTACTACAGTTCCCCTGCTAAAATCTTCCCTCACAACACTGTGCAGCCAACAACAACCTCTGACAGCAAACCCTAGTAAGTCGAGCTCAGCCGGGTCGTTATATACACTGGCTGAGGAGAAAGTAATAAATAATGTAATCCACCCTCCAGCCAGGCAAGCTAGTTCCCAAAATTGGTGCAAAGTGGTAAATCTCCCCCCAGAGGCGGCAGTATATTCAGTTGTCTTGAAGGGGGTACCTATGCTACGTGGAAACGCGGTGGAATCGTACGACTCCCTGCATAATAAGGTCACTAGTTGGCTAAATACTCACAGGCCACTACCATCTAGCCTTGATGGCAAAATTCTTTTGGTAAGAAGGGTCCCATGGATTGGTCATACTGATAAGAATAATGCTGGAGATTGCATAATTGTAAATTTTAGGAGCCCTAACATTGTGCCATACATTTGTAACTGGTCTGGTAATACAGGATTGACATCCATTGAAGTGGCCCACCTGTCATATTTTTATCCTAATAGTAGTAATCCAAATTTGAATAATGATGACGGTTGGTCCAGGGTTGGTCCTGACGTTGATGGATCCAGACACAGACTTAGGTCCAGTCGCAATGTTCCTCCCAATTATGCCAATTACATACATCCCAACAGATATAGCTGCCTTGAACAGGTAGATTGACGCTATCTGCGACAAAAGCCTGTAAGTGCCAAAATAGAGACCACCCTTCGAAAATCCCGCGTATTACGACGGGAGTCTTCGTCATCTACTAACTCCCAGGGTCTAGCAACCCATTCACCCAAGAGACCACAGGGCCCTAACAATAATAAAAACCAAAGTTCGATTACCTCACCCACTCCTAATGTTTCTACTAATTCTCCACCGACCCCTGCAACATCATCGCATGCACCTCCATCCCCAACTATAGATGTTATAATGGAGGAAAATGGCGGATGTGGATCAGAAGTGCCTGATAACGTCTTGAAGGTCCTTTCTTGGAATGTCGCCGGCATTACCAATAAAATAGATACGAGTGACTGGGACACTTTAGTAAGTAACAGTGATATTTGTCTCTTTCAGGAGACCTGGGCTAGGGAACCCCTGTCCAGAGCGGGTTATGCAGTCTTTGAAGTAAATGCAGTTTGGTCTGGCAGGGGGAGGCCATCTGGAGGACTGGCGATTTGGGTAGCTAGTCACATTGGGTGTAATGCGGAGAGTCTACCGACTCTCTCGCCGGACATACAATGTGTTCTACTCAAGTGGCCTAATGGTTTTAAACTAGCAGTTCTTAATGTGTACTCCCGCCCCATTGGTATTTCTGTGGAATCCCCACTATTAGATGATCTTGCGCGCTTTCTGGAATCCCTTCCTATTAACTACAAGATAGTGCTGGGCGGGGATTTTAACTGCCACTTTGAGCCCTTGGAAGGCTTAAAGGAAGGTGCACTTACGGCAGAAGATGATCTCTGGGGTGTCCCCCCCTGCCAATCCCCATACGCTAAATCCTGGTCCCCCTTGGCTGTGCAAATCATGTCCCTAACACTTAATTTCTCTCTAAGGGCATGTAACGGACGCACTATCTCTGATACCCCTTCTGCATGCACGTTTAACAGGAAGAACCATGAATCCAGGCTGGACTATATTTTTGTAGACATTAGCCTATGGCCAAAGGTCCTGGACTTTAAAGTCACTGATAGATCGGACAGTGACCACAATGCACTTATAATGGAGATGGTGCATCCTGTGGCTGCTGTGCGATCTTCCTCTGTTGAGCTTGGTCATGATCCTGGGAACCTGGTACTTAGCTCAAACAGACGCAGGGTCAAGTGGGGGAAACTGGAGAACTCAGAGGAGTCCATAAGTAACATCTACAGGATAGCACTCCCAAAGCTACAAGAACTGGATTTGCTAATTATGCAGCCTAAAGATCTGCATTTTAACGAGAAGCTGGCCTTAATCCATGACGACCTAGTGGGTGCACTGGGTGAGGTTTTCTACCCAGTGTTACCGCAGAGGAAAAACAAAACACGTACCCCAACATGGTATAATTCATCCTGTAGAAAGATTAAGACAGAATTACTAAATACAGTCAAAATAGGTATGGATAAAACTAAAATTTCTGAGCTTAGACGAAACTACAGGAGAGCTATGGCAGTGGCACGGTCAGAATGGGATTGGAACAGATGGCAGGATCTCACATTCGCACTTGAAACAAGGGATATGAGAAAATTTTGGTCTCTGGTAAATGCCGGCACGGCAGAACCCAAAGCTGCAGTGGAGTCAAACATTGCAGCATCCATATGGGAGGCCCATTTTGGACAGCTTTATCAAGAACCGCTTCGATGCGATGATGAGGGGTATGTGGCTCCTACAATTGCCCATGACCCCACATCTGATCTGGAATTCACTCTTGTCGAGGTGGTTAATGCAATCGGGGGTTTGGCGAAGGGCAAGGCACCGGGTCTTGATAGGTTGCCTGGCGACCTCTTTCGTCTTCATCCAGACATTTGGGGTCCTTATTTCCTCATACTTTTCAATTCCATTCTGGGTGGGATGGAGATTCCCTGTACTTGGCTGGGGGCGGAGATAGTTCCAATTTTTAAAAAGGGCTCTCCTCTTCTCCCAGCCAACTACAGGCCAATAAGTCTCATAGATGTCCCTCAAAAATTATATTCTCGCCTCCTCTTGAACCACCTCTCGGAGTGGATGGAGGACAATAAAATTCTTAGTCCTCTTCAGGCTGGCTTCAGGAAAAAAACGTCCACCATGGACCAGATCTTCCGCCTCGTTCTCCTTTATTGGAAAACTGTAACCATCGAGAGGGGAAGGCTGTACATGGTGTTCGTGGACCTGAGGTCAGCATTCGACCTAGTTCCCAGGAAAAAATTATGGCAGACCTTAAAGGAGTTAGGCGTTCCGACCCATATATTAAATGCCATTATCAGGCTCCATGAGAATAACTACGCACAGGTCAGGCATGGGAGGTTGGGAGCACTATCATCAAAATTCCCGGTCCTCAGAGGGGTCAGGCAGGGCTGTGTCCTTGCACCAACCCTGTTCTGTCTTTATGTCAACAGTGTCATAGCACATCTTGACACTGTTGTCGACAATGATGCCCCCTGTTTGGGCAGCAGGAGGGTACCCGCCATCATGTTTGCAGATGACACCCTCCTGCTGTCAAAATCTCCGATGGGGATCCAACGGATCCTAGATGGATTTGGCCTTTTCTGTAAGCAACATGGTCTAGAAATTAATACAGAAAAGACCAAGTTTATGATATTTAATCCATCATCTAAAACCAGACCTAATCCTTCTCTGAGCACTGAAAGATTGGAGAGGGTGAATACCTTCCAGTATCTGGGGGTAACTCTCCATGAGAATTTATCTTGGGAACCTCAGGTGACTAGAAGTCGGCTCAAGCTTTCTCAACTGTCAGGGGGAATTCTGAAAGTGGCAAATTCCTCTACATACAAACCTATCAGTCCGGCAGTTGAGATGTATAAGACGCAAGCAAGAGCAGCCGCATCCTATGGTGGAGAACTTTGGGGACACAAAGCGGGTCTAGGAATTGTAAAAGTAGAGAACAATTTCATAAGGCGCCTTTTGGCCCTCCCTTGTGGCACACCCCTTCTCCCCCTAAGATTAGACTTGGGTCTACCCTCCATAAGAGAAGACCTGGAATTAATGCCACTGAGATTCTGGCATAGGCTTTGGTCCACCGCTGAGCTCGAACACTACAGGCAAGAGCTTGCCCATGTCATGAATTATAATTTCTGTGATAAAATCCCGTGGCTGGTTTTTATAAAGAAAGAACTTTACCGACTAGGTCTTCACGAACTATGGGATTCCCCGGAACAAGGCTGTTTCAAGGTGTCACGCAAACACCTTGTGGGTATTTATAGGGAAAAAAGTTTTGCCTCCCTTGTTTCTGCCACCAATAAAGGTATTTTGACTGTTAGATTTTTGGATTTTAAGGATTTATACCAATTCGAAGGGTTTATGGACATAATTTTCCCCATACTAGCTAGAAAATTGTTTATCCAATGGAGGCTAGGGACTCTTCCCATTAAAACATTTACTTACAACTGGACAAAAAGGACGGATAAAATCTGCCCAGGTTGTTGCATTTATGATGAGGAAGAACCCCATATTATGTTTTTCTGTCCTGCATACAATCGACCCAGAAAATACTGGTTAGCTCCTCTATGCAGAAACTTGGGCTTAAGGAGCTATCTCCATTCCCTTAGAATATTGAAAACGAGCACGGCACCCCACATAGTATTTGCAGTTGCTAAATTTTTAATGGCCATGTGGCAGTTAAGGTCAAAATATCTTAAAGACTGATCCTTTTGGCTATGATTCTTAACGCCTTTCGCAATCGGAAATTCTTTTTATACTATGATGGTTTTATGTATTTTACTATGTTCTTAAACTAATGTGGATGCATTTTAATGATATTGTTTTTGCATCTTTTATGGCCAAATTGGCCGAAATAAAGAATTTGATTGGTATCTGTGTGCCACTTGACTGGATGCGTGCAGTGATGTGTCCATTCAGGTGGTGTGTACTCCACAGTAGGGTAGTACTGCTAACTTGTTTCTGTGTAGGTTTCTTGTGACATGTTTTGTGCATGTGTATTGCATTTCTCTCCTGTTCTGCTGTGCTTTTGACTGTGTCTTGGGTCTCTCCTTCACAGGGTAATTTGCCTGTTGTTTGGTCAACACTGACCCCCAACACCCAGAATCCGACACTAGTGTGGGAGTAGTCAATTCACATCAAGTGATGTGCCACACACCCCTTGACTACAATTCTCAGACACTCTGTGTCCGTGTGTCCACAGTAACGTACAATTGCCTTTCAACTATTTCTGAATAAACATGTTGCTGATGTGTAATGAACCTGTGCTATGCTTTGTTAGGTGCGTTGTCTGTCTTCCCACATCTGAGTGACATTTGCTTACCTCACCTGTGGACTTGTTACCAATGACTGGGGATAGGTGTTGTGTTTTGGGCATACCTATGTGTTTCAGGTCAACATCATTGTGTGGGATGAGTAAGATGGCCATGGCGGGTATGTGTTTTGATGCCATAGTGGTGTGTCTCCCTCACATGTGTCACATCACCGTGACACACCTAACGTTGGTCACATTGTTGCAGTATTTGGCATGCACTGTGTTGTGTAGCAGATTGACATCTCCATGACACATGACAAGTTGGAATCACAACAGAGGCAAGTATGGTGTACTGGTGAGTTTATTTTTGAACATGTGTGAGAAAAGTGCACAGGATGGTGGGTGCTGTACATTGGGTTTGGAATCCAAAGTTCACATTAGAGTTGGAAGTGCTGGTAGATTAAATGTCCAGAGTAAAGTCCACAGGCATCTGCTACATTGGACCAACATGAACCCTCCATGTCATGTGGGTGAGTTGTGTGCGATTGAACAAGGTTAACGGTTTGCGCACAAACAACATTGTCCAGAACAGGTTTAGAGGCCCTGGGGGATGTGCTAGGGCATCTGCCTCTCACATGTCCTTCTTCGGATGACCCCTCTTCTTCTTGGGGGGGGGATCCTCAGGTGCAGGCCTCTGCGGTGCAGGGGACTCTCCGCCAGAGTCCTCCTCCCTCCCTGTGGCGCTGGCAGATGGTGTTGCAACAGATGTTGTGGCCAGACAGGGAGGTGTGGACAGGTTTGTGTTGATCTGGCGGAGGCATTGGAGTATGTCCCGATGCACCGCAGTAAGGGCATCCCACTTTGCCTCCATGCGGGCATGTTGGGCAGCCTGCACCTGTTGTATGTCCTTGAGGATCCCCACTACCTGGCCAAATCTTCCGGTGCTATCCTGGTACGCATCTATGATGCGTGCCAGTTGGGGGACATCATGCAGTCCAGACCCCTCTGCAAGGTGCGCCCTCTGCCTCCCACCCTTCCCGTCCCCCTATCCACACGGGCAGGACCAGTGGTGGGACGCACAGGTGACACTGGGACCCCTTGGGTGGTGTTGCTGGTGGTGTTTGCTGTAGCTTCTGGGGGGTCCTGTATCCCTGTGCTGTGTGTGTTCAGTGGCCTTGGTCTGTCCGTGGTGGCGGGGGTGCCCTGTGGGTTTCCAGATGCTGGAGACGTGGGTACAGGGGGTGCAGATGTTGATGCTGCTGGTGCTGCATGATGACTCACACCGGAGGGGCCAGGTTGTTCGTCGTCATCCGAAGAGGACAGAGACAGAGTCAAACCAGAGAGCTCAGTGTCCACCAGAGTCTGGGACTGGGAATCCTCTTCATTTGGTGCTGGGTCCCGAGCAGCACCTGTGTTTGGAAGAGACACACAATGTAAGTTATGTTACTACAGGCATCAATGGTTCCCAAACATGACATATTCTACTGAACGAACGGATGCCTGCCTGTACACTGCTTTTTTCCAGCTTGTCACGGACAGAGTTTGATATTGTTGTTGCACATTGCCCAGCCATGAAGAGACATTTCAATGTGCATGTCAAAGTGTGTGCATTCCCAGCTCATGTATAGATTTGTCTGTACATGACCATTGCTACTCAAGAGCCATCACGTTTCTGACACAGGTGTATCATCCCTGTACACATGTGAGCTTTAACAAGGACATATGTGGTATTCCACTGGGGATATGTTGTACTATTGGGGCATGTGTGGCGGCAGAGTTTGTAAGTTTTTGTGTGCCACATTGGTGTATTGATACGACATGGTCACAGTCCGGTATGCATGCGATCTCTTTGGAGGAAGTGTTTTCTTCCATTGTTCCTAGTTCCCATCTCATTTCATACAAGTGATGATGTCACCATCGTTAATGATTCTGGTGCTGAGTTTTGTACGTGCATATGTGATTTGACTTGTCAATGTTCCACATGTTGACATGGATTGGGCAAGGTAGCACTCTGGCTTTTCAATGTTCATGACAGTGATGGCCGTTGGTGTGTGTGTTGCAGTTTGACTGCTGTGAGTAGCATGTCTCCTACAATGCTGTCCATGTTTGACCTTGTGTCTACAGTGTCTATGTCAGTGAGTGGTATGTTGTGTGAAGGATGACTATGTTTCAGCACGATGTAGGGGTGGAATGCAGCTCACAACAGCACCGAGTGTGAATGTGACCATGCTATGGTGTCGGCTATATTGGTGTGTCCATTACATTCACTGTCAGATGTCCTCTGTCAGTGATGTATATGTGAATTCCTGTGTGTTTTGTACAATGTACCATATATATGGCTCTCCACATTGGTCATCTGCAAGACACACCTCCCCTGCCCGGCCAGGGGGCACCCCTGGACACTGCATCCCCAGACAATGATTTAGGACATATGGTTGCAATGGCTGTGTGTGGGACCAGGTTTTGTTTGGTCAGTGCATATGTGTGATTGTCAGCCACATCATTTCTCAGTCCCAGTGACAGACATCTTGACAGTCCCTCCCCACTCCCTGTGAGGCGAGCATGGTTCAGTGTGAGCTTGCTGGGCCATGTGGGTGGGTGTGGATTGTCTGTGACTGCAACTGCCATCATACTCTTGGCTCCATCCCTCTTCCTGGCATGCCCATACTTCCTCCCTCATGACTCTGCTTCCCTGTGAGGGGGTGCGACAACAATGGCAAGATGGCTGACTGTGAAGTCCTGGTGTTTGTTGCCCAGTTCCCAGCAGGGCCTTGTGCTCCCCACAACAGAGCCCAGTGTCAGACATCTTGTCAGTCCATTCCCACTCCCTGTGAGGCGAGCATGGTTCAGTGTGAGCTTACTGGGCCATGTGGGTGGGTGCGGATTGTCTGTGACTGCAACGCCCATCATACTCTTGGCTACACCCCCCTTCCCAGCATGCCCATACTTCCTCCCTCTTGACTCTGCTTCCCTGTGAGGGAGTGTGACAGCAATGGCAAGATGGCTGACTGTGAAATCATGGTGTTTGTTTGGCTACAAGTCCAAAGAGAGCCCCTGTGCTTCACACAGCAGCACCCAGTACGGTGTATCTTTTGCTGATATTTCACTGAGGTGTGGGTCAATGCATTCTACCCGGTGAGTTGTGTGGAGTTTGTGTTGAGGGGGGGGTGTCTCCACATGCTGGTAAGTATGGTCAGAGCTGTCAATCCTCCTTCCCACCCAACCAGACATCCCACCATGAAACGTGCTTTCATTGGAGGGCGTGCAAGTTGTCTTTCAGGATGTCAGTCAGTGGTGTCCTGCTTCTGATTTGCGCACAACTCCTTCCAGGGCCTTGTGCTCCCCACAGCAGGAGCCAGTGTCAGCCATCTTGTCAGTCATTTTCCACTCCCTGTGATGTGGGCATGGTTCAGAGAGGTCTTGATGGGCCAATTTTGAGGGGGAGCATTATCTGTGACTACAAACCCCATCATGCTTTTGGATACACTCACTTCACCTGCATCCCCACTATTCCTTCCTGTCAGTCAGCTGCACTGTAGGTAGTGTGTTTGTGGTGGCAAACTGTCTGGCACTGTTTATTTTGCTTTGTGCCACTGCCTTGCTCTTTTTGTTTGTAGGTTGGTGCATGTCATGACACAGTTCCAAGTCACTATGAGATGGCAGGTATTGTGTTTGTCTGACTGGCATACACATCTTGGTATGATTATCTATTGGTTACTGTGGCTTTGCTTGCAGTGCATGGTTTCACTGTCCCCTTGCCACACAATATTGGGTATGTTGTTTGTGTACTCACCAGGGTCTGGTATGTCTGTTAGACCATGGACGCTCTCTGGTGGTAGGATGTCCCGCACCTTCTCCTCCAAGGTCCTGAAGTAGACTGGTTTGGCAGGAGGGCCACTGCCGGTGCACTGACTCAGGGCGTGATCTTTTTCAATGAGTTTCTTGACCCTACTGCGCACGTCATACCACCTGTTCTGGATATCGTCCTTTGTGCACCTTGCTGGTGCTTGTGCGTTCACCTTGTCCACAATCCTCGCCCACATCTTGGTTTTCTGTGACATGGGGGTCCTTTGGACCAATGTACCAAACAAATGTGGCTCTACTCTGATGATCTCGTCTAACAGCACTTCTAACTCACTATCTGTGAACTTTGGATTCTTCTTTGGGGGCATGGTGATGGGTGGTGGTGGTGAGTGATGTGTGTGTGAGGGTGCAAGGGAGGGTGGGTTAGTGTTGGTTTTGCTAGCTGTATGTGTGTTGTTTTGGATGAGGTGCTGATGGCGTGTGAGTTGTGTGATGGGTGAGTTGTGAGTGTGTCTGTGGTTGCTGTGTGATGGTGTTTGCTGCTGGCTGTGTCTCCTATTTGCAAGGGATCATGGTAGTGATTGTAGTCCTTTATATAGTTGGAGTTGTGGGTGTATCTTTGTCCCAGGTTTCTTTTATTTTATATTTATTGGCTTTGTCATTGCTTGTTTGGTCCTTTTTTTTGTCTTTTTTCATTTGGGTTTTGTAGGCATGAAGGAGACGTTTTACTGACGGAAATGGACGCTGATCTCTATTACTTATGGGCCCGGTTTTCTGTGCGTGCCGGTCGTGCGGCTTGGTCTCCGTGCGAGTCCGTCTGGTTTTACACGCATTGCATCATACTGCGCGGATCGGACATTGCGGGTACGTGTCGGTCGGGTTCATTCCGGTTCGTGTCGGTTGGTGAAACTCGCGTCGGTTTTCCGGCCAGATCACTATTTTCCCTACGGCTCGGTCATACGGCTTGTATTCCGTATGTGTCTGTTGTAATTCACAAGCGTTGCATCGGACTGCACGGGTCGTATGGCGCTGGTCCGTGTCGGTCGGTCACCGGTCCAGGTCGTGACGGTCGGTACAATTTGCGGCCGGAATCGAAATATCGTGTGCAAGAACATCAATTTTAAGGTAAGTAAAATCGATTTAAACAATATCGAAACCATTAAAATAGTTTACAAAAATATAGTTAAGAAATCGTTTTTAAATTATTTTTATTTATTTTAGAATGTATTTTAATTGCATATGGCATAAAATGTTTGTTTAATTGTTCTGAAATGTAATTTTATATATGTTTTTCATTTTTTAGTACAGTAGCAGGTTGTGGGGTTTACAGAGTATATGTTGGGAAGTAAATTAATTATACTTAATTGTTAATTAATATTTTTGTTCAATTGATAATTATTTGTTAATTGTATAGTTCATTTTATTTTTCTTAATTAACTTTGAGGTGCTGGTTGTGTGTTTTGTAGAGGTATAGGGTGGGAAGTACATTCTTTGCAATTCATTAATAAATAGGTTTTAATTCATATTAATTTATTAATTGATAATTAATTCTGTTAATTTTATAACACATTTAAAAAATATATATATTTCAGGTGTGGGTTGTGCGTTTTGTAGGGGTAAAGAGTAGGAAGTAAATTAATTTTGATTAATTAATGAATGAATTAATCAACAATTATTTGTTAATTAATATTCATTACTTAATTGACAGTTAAATATGTAAATTGTGTAATACAATATTTTTTGGGAGTGTGTATTGTTGTTTTTGTATGGGTAAGAGGTGTGTAGAAATGAATTATAATAATAATGTTGATTTATAATTGTTATTAAAATGATAAATAATTATGTAATATATGCAATTAAAATATTCTTTATGTTATATATTAGGTGTGAGTTGTTGCATTTGAACGATTAAAGGAAGTGAAGTTCATTAAATATAAGACATTATTTATAGTTAATTATTAATAATAATTGTTTAATTGACAATTAATTATGAAAAATATGCAAATGATATTTATGTAATCTATATATTAGGTGTGGGTTGTTTGTTATGTATGGCTAAAGGGTGGGGAGGTTTCATTAATTATTATTAATAATTCATTAAATATTTAATTATTTAACATGTGTAAATAATACCATTTAAAGATTACATTTAGATGTGTGTTGTGTACTTTGTAGAAAGATAGGGTAGAAAGATATTTAAGTAATTATAAATTTAAAAGTAGTTAATTAATTGTTATGAATATCTTATTAATTAATGCATGTGTTAATTGTTTTGTGCTTTTGAAATGTGAATAACATTGTATTTATTGGTTAATATTAATTTGAGAATATAGTTTTGTATTTTAATTGTAATAATATGTGTAGTTATTTATTATATGGATTAAACATTGTAACAATTGTTTTTTTTAATATTTAGTTTTTTTATATTTACATATTTATCTTGTTTGTTATTTAGTATGTTTTTAAATTCTTTTAGTTGGTTCAAGTTAATTAGTCTGTTTCTAATTTTGAACTGACTGGAGAGGGAATAGTACATTTACCCCTCTGCAATCCAACACTTTCCCTACTGTTGCACTGACTAGAGTGGGAATAGTAAATGTTACCCCTCCACAATCCAACACTTTCCCTACTGTTGTATTGATTTGAGTGGTAGCAGTACATTTCACCCCTCCTGAGAATACCACTTTGCCTACTTTTGTATAAATTGGACTGGGAATAGTTTATTTTAATTGTAAAATGTTACTGTTTAGTTTATCTTGTTTACATTTATATTATTATGTTTTTGTTTATTTAAAATATATTTATAATTATTCATGTTTTTAATATGTATGATTTTGTTAGTCAATTGTAATTTTTTAGTTTGCTTAATTTTTTTATTTGTCATTAAAATGTTTTGTTTTTTAAATATTTGTTATGGTTTTTTGTATATGTATATACATTTATTTTTTATATTACGTTTTAAAAATGTGTTACATTACAATGTAAATTTAATTTGTTCGTTTAATACTATTTTTTAATTAGATATATGTATATAAATATATATTAATATACATGTGTGCTTTACTTTATGAAAATAATTATAATTGTTATATGTTTTTTAAAACCATTACATATATTTTATTTTTATTACCTTAATGTTATTATTTAATATATTTAGGGCCTTATTACGATGTTGGTCGAAGGCTTTTCCGGCCAACATGGTAGGTTTACACTCCGACCGCTGAATTGCGATGTCAGTGATTGGAGTGCAAATCTGCCGAGGAAACTGACTTGATTCCAAGGACGGCATTTCCCCCTTCGGGATTATGATGTCGGTTTCCGGCAGCCTTTCCATGTTGGCCTTTTCGACTGATTATACAAACATCTCACACCCCCATGCCATTGCACTTTATAGCACCCTAATACAGTTAAGCATGTGCTACAGAGATAAAATGAACACAGGGCAGATATTTTGTTGTTCCTGACGGTACAAAAAGAAGCAAAATAAGACTGGTAAATATTTTTACCCTTTATCTTTACATACTACAAATACATATACGTAGAAGGCACTTTTAAATGTGTTCTGAACCTGACCCATGACTAATACTTAAAGTAAACAAATACAGAAATGGCACAATATAAATGAATAAATATGATTTTGTTTTCAGTGCTATTTAGTATTACATCCAGGCATTAGCAGTCTCTTGAAACAACAACTAAACGTCTCTTGGGAATGTGTCAACCCTAGGCAAAGTGCTTGACTCACCTGACTGCTGCCATTCCACCAGTGCCTGGGAGTGGATCTCAAAGCTAAGCTGTTTTACAGCTTGGTTTATTTACACAGCCTTTAGCTGTGACGTGTCTCATGGATTCAGCTAGGGAGGAGGGCCACGGGCTACAGCTACAGTTTAAAACCGTGTCAGGGCGGAGGGAGAGCCACAGGCAGCTTTCCTCATAGTGTCTGGCTCTAGCTGGCGGCAGTTTTCAGTGATTAGAGAACTCCCTGCATGCTGTTTGCCTGCGGTCCTACCTTGAACAGCAGCGATGATTTCATGGGGGCAGGCAGGATAGTAAAATTAAAAACATCTTGGAGGGTGCCAATCACGTGCCCTGACAACCCTGTTAAGGCTTAATTAGGTTAGCACACAGAGTGCACTGACAATTAGGTGCCACATGGACCAAAGGACGCCAGCCTTACACTCTCTCTCTCTGCCTCCAGCGGGCATCCATACAAGAAGAAGAAAGTTTAATTTGCCTGTGGCCGCCACTCATTGATTGCCCATAATCCCAACACAATTCACATTGCAGGGGTGGTGCCAGTTGCCGGAAAACCAGCAAGGTAGGGTGCTGCCCCAGGAACATTCAGTGCAGGCGCACTGCTGGGTAATTTGATCACTATGGATAAAGGAACTGTGTTGCTGTTGTCCTTCTGTAACAGTCACGTCATGTGAGGCTGTGGGGCGGCCGGGCTGAGAGTGAGTCTCGGCTGATTGAATGCTGCCAGCCACTAGGCCACCGCGTGGTGGCTACTCTAATTAGTGATTGTTGCAATGCTTCCCAGTATTTATGCAGCAGGCTGTAGTCAAGCAGCACAAAGTGTGTGCACTGCACTAACCAGGCTTGCGCTGCTTTTCCTACATCCATATCCGTATGTGCCACAATGCGCCAAAGGGGTAAGGAGGTGCTATAAATGCATGACTTATGCATTTAAGTGGAGTGATGCGGACCATCACACTAAAATGTGTTAGTCTAACCCCGTATGCGTGGTTTCTAGCAGACCTGCGACTTACTCCATCTGATAGGCGGATCACCAGGACTGCTAAAATAAGTGTCACCGACGTATATATATGTACAGGCGACCCCACCAGCTTGAGTAGATCACAGTGTGAGGCACATGTCAATCGAATTATAACTCCCTATGTGAAATAACATGGAAAGGTCCTTCCCACCCTTTGGCCGTGACGTTTTACACCTCCAGGATACCGTGAAATCCCCATATCGGCTGCAGATATCTATTTCGAACACTTATTTTAAGAAACGTATGAAGAGATACCATTCGGGTTGGTTACTAAGATTGCAGCGACCCCTAAATATACCTTCCATGTTATATCACATAGGGAGTTATAATTCGATTGACATGTGCCTCATGCTGTGATTTACTCAAGCTGGTGGGGTCGCCTGTACATATATATACGTCGGTGACACGTACCTTTTTTGATAAGGAACTTACAGATCCTGGATAATAATTGATCAAAATATGGACTATCTCTGATAAGAATCTCTATACATAGCCTCACAGTCCATTGTTATCCTCATTGGACCTATTCGACATTCTATGAGGTGCTTTTTCTTAATATAAAATAACCCCACTACATATGGGGTATGATTAGTAGACACCAGATCCAGCCACCTACTGGCTCCCCTTATCTGACAAGATGTGTCCATTCGAATATCTTGCGCCCTGAAGAAGTCCGCTTCTAGGACGAAACGCGTTGGCTGTGCCGGTGTGAACAGTGATGTTTATGATCTTGTTTTTTAAAAAATTATCGACTTTGTAATAAAAAGGAATTGTGGAAGAACTTTGTTGTCAAGAATAGACTGTATAATTGTTCTGTTCTAACAAGTGGTGCACCTGTGCTTATGTTTAAAATTCATTAGACCCCTAGTGGGATCTGCATTGTGACAGTGGGTGTGATTCAGTGGGCACACAGACCCCAGCAAGTATAGAGAGGTTAGAAATAAAGAGGGATAGCAGCTCAGGTGCTGACGAGTAGAGGGTTCCACTGTCAGGCGCGTCTTCTCACTGTGAATTTCAGATACTCATCAAGACCGTTAATCCATTCTGTGAAGTCTGGAATATCGAAGGTATTAATGCAGGAACTACGTTAGGATAAAGGTAGAGGAGTCTCCTTTATTAACACCTCAGTCATACATCAGCCAGTAACTGCCACCCAACAACATTCCACCGTCACCTAGCAATCATCACAGAGTCTCTTTTGGAAAGTTATGATTCCCAGGTGGAACAAAATGCCACACCGGCCATGCACCACTTGTCAAATTAAACAAAGAATATGTTTTTTATGAACACTGGGACTTTTGATTGACTCCTTGGAAGATCGGTCACCTGGGAAATTTTCAACTTTGCCTTTGATTTAAAATGCCTTTGCTATACAGCTTGTATAGAGTAAAACATGTTTAAAGTAGCACAGTATTATTTTATACCCGCATACTGTGCTGAAAAGGAAGGGAAAAAAGGGATACTGACATAGGGAGAAAACAGAGATAAAAAATGTTGGAAGAGTACGTTAAGGAGACAGGAAATGTAGAGAGTGGGTGAAAGAGACATGAAGTAGAAACAAGACTAGACAACCTTGGAATTCAGAAACCCTGACACTTGGAATCAGCGGGGAGGGCTGCTAAGAAAATCTTTGAGCCCCTGCACTCACTTTTTAAAAATAATTAAGCACTGTTTTCCTCAACACTAATGGACGGATTATGGATGTAGATTAGTCAGTCAGTCAACTAATTTCATTCGATCTTAAGATAAGATCATAAAAGTACAGTACATCAAAAAGTGCTTTCTCACAAAATATCAGGACGTCTAATTGTATTTTCCAAAACATATCTAATCAGAATTTACATAAAATAGTTTATGCAGAATTGACAGTTGTAAACAGAATAAAAAAGCGGTTGTTTAAGAGTAAAAAACCATCCATGAAAAAGGCCTCCAAAATATTCCCAATTCATATTATAAAATACATAGTTCCATATAAAAAAGCCTAAAAAGAGTTAAAAAAAATATGATCAGTTAAATTAATGAAAATTATTATTAAGAATCTTTTAATCTCCTTGTCATTATTGATAGACAGAGGTAGGATGCACCGCAATGGCACACAAGGTGGTCAGGCAGCATTTGTAGAAAATACAAAGCAGGGCGACGTGTACATTTATGTTTCCGAATAAGAGGAAGAATGTACTTTTTGCGGTCTAACAAATAGAGTTTACAAAAAAACATAAAGTATAAAATGGATAGTGGGAAAGTTCCTTCACACGGACAAGCTGACAGATCGACCGGTGAGTAGGTTCTCGTAGGGTAGCCGAACGTACATGGGATAAGGTTTAACTGTAATCTCACCAATATAAAACGATGTTGCATATTAGTGACAAACGCTAAATAAGAATTTGAATCAGAGGGAATGGAAGGTAACCCTGAATATAATATTACCATATGCTTATTACAGTTACTTTCGAGCCTATCTTACCACCTTTTTGTTAAGGGTTTTTTAATTTCAACTTTAGAAATCTTTTAACAATTAACAGTCCTTATACAGGGATTGCAGTCCCAAAGCTGTTAATGTATCTTTGATATATTAGATCCAGGGAACCTTCTGTACCTGATCAAGGGTTAGACAATCCCTAATAATATCTTGTCTCAGGGCCACAGTTTCCCATCTCCATATTGAAGACCATAATAAGGCGGGCTAAATCTGATATATACGGTGCATTCAGCTATTTATGCAAATTAAAATTAGAACAGCTATTAGGGAAGAGCTAAATGTTTGTTTTTAAAAGAATCTTCTATACTTTGTAAATTATCAACATTTGCCATTCCCCAGCTCCCTGCCCTGTATGTGGCTACTGAAATTGTCTTTGCTGTGTAGATCTTTTGAATTGCATCCAGCGGCTTTGAACCTAATTCTTTCATAAAAGAAAATATAGCCAGAATACTTCTTTCTAAAATATGGCATATATTCACTACCATATTGTATCATGAGGCTGAGCTGTTGAATAAAACACCCAAATATAAAAAAGTTTTGAGAGTTTCAAATCTACTGCCAGCAATATGAAAAGAAGGAGATTTTTTGGTCCGTTTCCCCGTAATCAAAATATAGGTCTGTGATTCATTGACCTGAAGATCCAATGAAGCCATAACGAGGACATACTCATCAATAAGTTTTGTAGTGCTACCCCAGTCCTTGCTATCAATACTGCATCATCTGCATATAGCAGAATGGGTATTCCCAATTTATTTACCATGGTAACCACTGTTGTGGAGCTTACCAATGCAGATTCAACACCGTTTGTGTAAACAGAAAAGGGGCCAGGACGCAGCCCTGCCTGACTCACCTAAGAATAGAGAAACATTGTGTGCATTCCCCCTGACTACCATACCGTACACACGCAATGATTGGGAATACAATTGTCGTATGAAAGATATTTTTGTCTCATCTATACCCATTTCTGTCATAATTATCCACAGTTTGTGATGTGAGACACAAACAAACGCTGCAGATAGGTCCATAAATGCCACGTAGATCTTACCTTCCTTAGCTAGAGTATACATAGCTGCAATCATGTTCAGGTTTAAGCATTGGTCCACGGTTCCTTTCCCTTTCTAAAAGCATATTGTGCCCGGGTTAATATATATTTTTTTCAATGGCCCAGTCCTCTAGTCTATTCAATAATAGTCGGCCCATAAGTTTATCTGTGCCATCCAGAAGAGAGATGGGTCTATAATTTTTGGGCAATGGAGTATCACCCTTTTTGTGTATGGGAAGAATGATTGTCTTTTTCCATGAGTCCGGAGGCCCAACTGCCACAATTGCATTAAACTCATTCACCAATAGAGGTATCCAGAGATCTGAGCTATCAAAAAAACAATTCTATGGGGGCTCCATCTGGGCCTGGGGCGTCGGCACTACTAAATTGAATGAGTCCAAATCTCATCTCTGCCATAGAGAATGTTAAATGAGTTTGTATGTTGTTAGGTTTACCAATAAAGGTAAAGGTTTCCCCTTCTAGCACAATCCCAAATATATTAGAGTGGTGGTTTTCCCAAGAATTCTCACCCATGTGTACATCTAGGTTTGGGCCTGCGTCTTGATTCAAAAATGGAGAATTAATTATAGCCCAAAACTCTCCTGACATTTTAGAAAATGCAGCGTGTTGAAGATTTCTCCAGGCCTCCTCCTTTAGAGCTCTAAGTCTGACCTTCTCTATATTGGTAACAGAGGTTAGTAACCATGGCCTTGTCTCTTGGTTTATTTCTCAGTGTCATATGTAAATCGCTCAATGCCTCACTACACACAGCGTCAAACCAGCAGGCATGTAGATTAGTCCTTTATGACAGGTGACGGATTAATAATGTTCTCCAGCAATGTTCTTTCTTAAAAAGTAAATAAATAACAAACTAAGAGGCATATTTACAATGAAGTGGCGGAGCGTGCCGCCACTTCAGAAACGCAATATGGTGCAGCCCTGCGTTTCCCCTTGGTCAGGCGCTAAATTTAGCAGCCTAGCGCCAACGTAGGCACCCTTGCACCATAGTGCAAGGGTGTCTGTGTTGCAGGGGAAGATTGTTTATGCGCAGGAAGATCTCCCTTCCTGCACATAGACAATCATTAAATGGCTTTGTGTAACTTGTATGTGTGCTGCTTAATGCAGCACACATAGAAGTTGCAAAACGTTATTTATTTTTTTGATTGTTTATGTGAAGGAAGGTGAACCTTCCTGCACATAAACAATCAACAAACAAAATGATACTTGATTTTTTATGTGCAGGAAGGTACACCTTCCTGTACATAAGCAATCAATGGCGTTTTTCTGTTTCTGCATAATGCAGCACACATAGAAACAGCAAAAACGAGGAGAAATAAAGCATTTCTCCTCGTTTTGCCCATTAATTTTGGTGCTGCCTCCTATTTACGCCGCCCTTGTAAATAGGGGGCAGCATCAAAATCAATGGGTGACATTGCCCTCCCCTTTCACGCTAAGTACAGCGTGAAAGGGTGGCTTATTTACAAGGCAGCGTTAAGCCACGTTAAGTGGCTTAACGCTGCCTTGTAAATAAGGCAAAGCCCCTATCGCCACCACAACGTCCTTAACCCTTTCGATGCGCATGACGGAGCGGTTCCGTCATGCGCATCGGTCGCGCTGTGCGGATGACGGAACCGCTCCGTCACGGTCCCGCCCGCGCAACGAACCTTCAGCACGGCGCGGTAATCCGCGGCGCGCTGAAGGGGTTAAAGTGACGTTGTGGTGGAGATTGGGGCTTGTAAATATACCTCCAACTTCGTATGTATGTTGTCATTGAAGACATCACCCATGTAGTAGGGAGATAAGTGTCACAGCTGCACAGTTGCTCTGTGTATTTTAAACGATATGCAAACGGTGGTCCACCTATGCAGATATAACACCCCGCATATCATTAATGTCATCTTCAGGAACTGTGCTGTAACTAAGCTCTGTTGCTTCTTAAATCTGAAATGTATTAAAAAGTGAGAGTTTATCCAGTGTAGTCCATTCATAGAGTAAAGAGCATTGCTATAGTTGAGTCACAAAAATTGAAATGTGTCAGACCTAGGAAAGCAGTGCTGGAAGTGGAATGGAACTCATTGAAACTCTATTCTTTTAGAGATCCTCATGCAGGAACAACATGTGGAGCGGTGGTTCTTTTGAAATGGGAGCAGCTCAAGTAGTTCGTTGGCGTCTAAAGATGGCAGTGGACACACAGATGTGTTGTGGCTATTGATACAAAAAATCACACTATGCCCTCGTCCCTCCTTCACTTAAATTTATCACACTATAAGCCAGTATTGCCTACATAGATGCTCCACCCCTTACACTTTTACCCATAAAAGCCCCTCTCCCACCACTCCTCCTGCTTAGTTGTTTTCTTGAGCACACTACCTGGCAGCAATAGTGGATCCTCACTGATTGTGCTCATTACAAGAAGCATCTTATTTTCAAGGTTATTTTATATTGGCATTATTTCTTCTGCACGTCCTTTGTGGAGTAGTTTGAGACTGAAAGATGATGGGCAGACATGAGCCGTCTGTTGCTACGTGGTGGTGGCAGGCTAGCATGTCTTCCGTGCAGCCATGACAGCGTCCAGCAGGTCTCAGGAGGCTGGAGCTGCATGTCCAGTTGGAAAGTAACTTGCAGTTAGTCAATCGCATGGAGGCCATTGAGTGCAGCAGGACTTGCTTTCTGGGTCAACATTCAGACCCCGAGAAGGTAAAAGCCTCGGTAGGCAAAACCCAATTATAATTATTAATTTCGGGTGGATTTTAGCTCTTTTATTTTTTTGATTAGCCAGTCTGCTCTCTTTCGGAATTGGGCAATAGACTTGCAAATTATAGTTTTTATTGTTGTGACCTGAAACTTGAGGATGGTATTTTACCTTACCGATCTTCTCTAGTGTTACTATGAAGAAGAAAGGTGCCTGCAAAAGGACCAATGTGGTGTCTTCTTCTTTTGACAATGAGGGACCAATTCCAGCAAGAAGACCCCGGTCTAAAGGGTTGGATTTGCCTCCTGCTGACATTACAGGTTTAATGACTCTCGCTGATTGATATGATTGGTAAACCTGTATCAAACGCTTTGGCAGCTAATTCAAGAGCTAAATCTGGAAACTAAGTATAGAAACCAAGATCACCAATGTCCCACTCTTCTTCTTAAACTGATGCTGGGGTTCCTTCAACTCCATCAGGAAAGAATGTGAAAAGAGAAGAGATGATGGACATTTTGTCTCACATGGGCAGAGTCTGAGTTTTCCCCACTTTCCAAGGGGAGATGTGTGAGGAAGGTTTGTTCCCTCAATATGTTAAACCATCTTCCATAGCAACGTCCTTGCATGGCAGGATAAACCATTTGGTACTGTCTGAGTGGAAGGATGTGGATAAAGCATTGATTCCTAGATGTCTTCAAAATCTGTGTTTGAGGAAACAGAGTGATGACGCTTTACTGCACTCTATCAAGGTAGATGAAATCTGAGCAACCTTGATAGTTAGAGCTTCTTTAAATCCTGAAAGCTGCACTCCTTCAGAGTCTACAATTAAAAAGGTAGATGTTGCCCTGATGAAGGCATTCTCACCTGAGAAGCATGCATTAAAAGTGAGCACATACTCAGCATAAGTGGCTAAATCACTGGTCAAAGACTTTGACAAATGATCAGAAACAATCTAGAAAGGACCGACTGTGTGGAGCTTTTGGTCGCTGTGGAGCAGCAGTCGAAATTGGTAGCTGACATCTCTTTGGACTTGGTTAGAACAATGAGCATGGAAACAGGTTCTGTGCTGTTGGCACTCAGGAACCTGTGGATGAGTGATTAGAAAGGTGAGCCAGCAGAAAATTCAGTTTTGATAAAAATCCCTTTCGATGGCCAGATGCTATTTGGTGATCAATTAGATTGCATGATTACCAAGGCTTTTAAAACTGCAAACATGCTCTTCCGTATAAAGATAAAGCATCATCATTTGGGAAGAAGGATTGGAACTATTCATCAAGGTCTTCTCCCAAGAGAGAATATAAGAGATGGGCTGATACATAAAGAAATACTGATCAAAAAAATCCTATGCAAAGAGCAATTTCTCCAAACAGTTGACGTAGAGTAAAAAGAAATCCTGACAATGATGGAAGTCACAAGATCTCAGTGGGAGCAAGAATTCAACTTGTTCTTCGTGTTTGGGAGAAAGCAGTTTCAGACTGATGAGTTCTAGGTGTTTTCAAACATGGTTTGCAGTAGATTTTATGAAATGGCATCCAGAAACAGGAAGGAACTATTGTGATTCACATCCCAGAGAACCTGCTGAAGAGAGATGCTCCTCAAAACGAAAAGCAAGCTTTACTGGACAAGGCAGTGACAGTCCTAGTGTCGGAAAGACAAGGGGGCACAGCAGCTTATTCTGTTTTTCTTTCAAGTACAGAAGATTTCAGGGTGCTACGAACCAGCACTAGATTTGAAGTGGGTAACTACCTGGGTGAGAATTACCCACTTTTAAATGGTGACTTGGCAGTCAATAATTCCTCTGGTGAAGTAGGGCGATTTTCTATCATCAGTGTATCTGTAAGACACCTATCTGCACATCCCCATCAGAGAGTCTCATCAAAGACTTCTGAGATTTGCCATTAAAGACCAACATTTTCAGTTGAGGGTTTTGCCCTTCATAGAGACCAAGAATTGATACCACTGATGTTTTATACTTTGCGTTCAGAAGAGGAATGGAAACTGCACTTATTGGAAGTTAGGAGGGCTTTACTAATGTATTTACACAGTCTTGTAAATTTGGGGCAGCATCAAAAGCAATGGATGTTGTGGTGGAACTCCCACAGCAACACCCATTGCACGCCCCTTTGCCGCAGAGGACCGCGGTGGAAAGGGGCATATTTACAAGGTGGTGTTAAGCCATGTTAAGTGACTTACTGCCACCTTGTAAATATGGGGAATGGTGCTACGCCACTGGAGAATCAAAAAAAGTGACACTCCGGTGAAATTGGGGCTTGTAAATATGCCCCTTAGTCATGTATGGACTGAGCTTGTCTTCTAAACAGGAGAAGTGGTCTTGGCGAGGGCTTTTATAGGTAAATATTGAAGGGTTGGGGGGTCTATGGAGGCATTATCATATTGTCATGAATTTAAGCAAGGGAGAAGGATTCAGATTGCGAAACGTAGACACTCAATGGTATCGATGGGATGGTGTTTTTAGACTGGTTCCATCAGTACCAGATGTGATAATGTTAGGAATGTGAAAGTAGTGTCTGGGATTCTGTATTCAGATGTTTCACTGAAGGACAAAGACGTTTAAACAAGTGCAACCTGGTTTTAAAAATGGAGCTGGCAACAATGTCCATCTTTTGCTCGCAAACACTGAATTGTAATAAAGGGTTTAAATATTTGTAATTTTTTTGTGTTTGATAATTCAAAGATCTAGAAGAGTGGAACAGATGTGAATATTTAAGTCCTCCAGATCATGGGAAAAATTCTAAAAGTGCTGGATAATCCACCTGTGAAATTTCAGCCAACAACCTATCGCTATAGTGAAGGAAATTTCACTGGTGAATTCTTCTCCAAATTAGTTTTAGTCCCAGAAAATGGAGGAGTTTCCATTACCAAGAACGCTAAAATCAAGTCCATTGCCAGAACATGTCTGCTTCCCATTGAGAAGCCCTCGCCTATCCGGCTGAAAGGATAGCATGTCTGATTAGAAAGACATGCACTAAGAATAGGAGACCTTCTCAGCAGCAGATATGGGCTGGGAGCTAGAAGAAGCTCTCATCACTCCCATATTGCTATGGAGGGTTTTTACTCAAAGGAATTTCAATGTAGAACATGGAGGGCAAGCTATTTATTTACTATCTCAATTATTCAAATGTATTAATTGAAAAGCCATTGCTTGTACTTGCAATTCTGGAGAAAAACTCATGAAATATTCATTTATTTCAACATCTGGCACCCAGATGTATTATTTCTCTACAATAACACATCTCATATGTGTCTTCCACAAAATTGTGCATTACTCCCTAAGCGTTGCTCTTTGGACTGAATAGACCCATAGTCCCCTAAACCAGAGACTACTGGGGGGAGGTTCCCTGTGGCTTTTAGGGCCAGTTCACCTCTGCTGACGACCTGATGCCGTACATTAAGGGGCCGATTCTGATCCTGTATTTTTTTTCCCGTACGACTCGTATCCGTATTTTTTTACGTACGAATCGTACAAGTACCGTACAAACGGTGAAGTATGATTCGTACGGGAAAAATACATACGAATCGCCTCGGGAAAAGTCTACGAGACGTCCCCGGACAGTTTTACGTACGAGTCGTAAAACTGAAGTCCAAGCGCACAAGTCCGATCCGTGCCGGCGTTCCGAATGCACAAGCGTATGGAAAATGTCCCGTACGGAGCGAACTGTGTACGACCCCTACCCCGGGTACACCTGTGCCCGGGGGTACGAGTCGTACGGCCCCCCTACCCAAGCCCCGTATGTACGCGCCGTACCCCCAGCCCCGTATGTCTGCACCTTACCCCCAGCCCCGCATGTACATGCCATACCCCCAGCCCCGTATGTACGAGCCGTACCCCCAGCCCCGTATGTATGCACCGTACCCCCAGCCCCATATGTACACGCCGTATCCCCAGCCCCGTATGTATGCGCTGTACCCCCAGCGCGCAGCGCTGGGGGTATGGCATGTACATACGGGGCTGGGGTGGGGGTACAGCGCATACATACGGGGCTGGGGGTACGGCGTGTACATACGGGGCTGGGGTGGGGGTACGGCGCGTACATACGGGGCTGGGGGTACGGCACGTACATACGGGGCTGGGGTGGGGTTACAGCGCGTACATATGGGGCTGGGGGTACGGCACGTACATACGGGGCTGGGGTGGGGGTACGGCACGTACACACGGGGCTGGGGGTATGGCTCGTACATACGGGGCTGGGGTGGGGGGGCCTGTACGACTCGTACCCCTGGGGAATCAGCTTTTATGGCAGTTTTTGGCTCCTGTAAAAAAAGAGCCCTACGGAGTGCCGTAGGGACGGATCGTACTTGCTTGTCCGTAAAACGCTGCTTACATTCGTACGGACGGCGCGTACAGGCTGTTCCGGAGATGATTCGTAAGGTAATTTCCCCCGTACGGTCTTTTCTACGATTCGTACGGAAATCGCCTTTCTGTACGAATCGTACTACCTGGGTTGTAATGACAGTTTACCGGGTACGCGTCGTACGGAGAAAACGCTCCGTACGACGATTCGTAGGGCCTTTTTACCGGATCGGAATCGGCACCAAAATGGACAATTTTCAGAAGCCTGTTACCTGTTAAACATGTCGCAATCTGTTTACAAGTGTTGTTACCTTGAAAGTATGACAACCCTGTTGAAATGTGAAAATAGTAATGTAACAGAATGTTAATGGGTTCCTATAGGGCATTTCATGTAGGCAGCCTGAGACCATGATCCTTGCTCTGCCCATAACCATGCCCAGGAAACACCCCATCAGACCCACACCCCTCCTGAGATGATCAGTTCATGAAAAAAATTGTCCCCAACACTGTATTGAGTGCGTGCTGAAGGAACATGAACCTAGCCGACCTATCCAAGTCCACCAAAGTGTTGGTTTTCTACGTGCCTAGAATTTAAATGTTTGTCAATAATTGCTAGATATAAGTACTCTTAAAACTAATTTTGAGTGTCCTTTAGCTTTGATTATGTACAGCACCTCAGACTGGTGCACGATATGTGTGTTTTTTTAAATAAATACAAAACAGGATGGGCCTTATTTATAAGCTCTCATAACACTTTAACGCTGCCGTTGCGTTGCTTTTAGTGACGCACTGGCGGCGTAAAAAATGCGCCATGTTGAGCCCTATTTACAAAGTGACGCATCCGTAAAGTCCTGCACTAAATTATACCTGTGTCAGGTATAATGTATGCAAGGTGGGTGTTCCCACGCAAAATCCTCATAGAAGTGGAGCAATGAAATCTATCAGATTTCACTGCGCCACTTCTAGGCCGCCACTACGTCCAAAACTTACACCTGCCTCACAGCAGGTGTAAGATGACACAGGCCCTATCACATGGGGCTTTCCCCATGTGAAAGGACACATTGATGGAGTTGCGTCTGTTTTCAGACACACCCCAGCAATGCGTCTCTTTTACGCCCTCAGATACGTCAGAGATACTGACGTATCTGTGACTCCTTGCAACATGGAGCACAGTACATTAAATGCGGCGCATCCATCGTGCAGCAAGGAGGGAGCAGTGAAAACTGTTGCATTGCTGTTTTGTCGCAGCCATGCAACAGTTTTCACAAATGAGGCCCCATGTCTTCAGAAGCACCGCTCATGTGACTGCCTCAGAACAATCCGACCTTCTAATATCTAACTGTTTTACATGCTTTGAAGTGGGATCTGCGCCAGGGGATTGCCATGTTTCAGGTTATGTTTCAGACTCCC
The DNA here is from genome assembly GCF_964204655.1 of Triturus cristatus. NCBI lineage: Eukaryota > Metazoa > Chordata > Amphibia > Caudata > Salamandridae > Triturus > Triturus cristatus. Next base: position 1,235,904,976 of record NC_140591.1, on the reverse strand, counting down.
TGCTCCTTCTTTTTGTGCCTCTTGCTGCATTTGTTTGGGGGGGACATAGGGATCACGGGAGGGAACCTCGTGGGTTCACAATCTACAGCCATTTCAGGTGGGAGACTGTCCTAAGACCAAACACCCAAGCCATACTGTTCATACCACCACCAGCCGTTTGCATGAACTTGCATATCCCCCACCAGAGAGCACACATAACTACCATTAATTCACTCTTTCTCATAGAAACTGAAGCAAATACATAGACTAATTTCCTTGAGAGCATAATACGAATCCCAATAACCCACAATAACCAGTGGATTTACCAATGACCTTGGGTTTCAGAGAAGCATGCGACTCATTGTAAAGCACCTTGATGCTTCAGTAGGGGTAGTAGGTGCTATATAAGGGCAATTACTACACAGTACACAGGACAATCAATTTAGGATTTTTATCTCATTTAAAAAAACTACTGTTAACAAGAGATCATCAAATAATTTACATAATTTATTCCACAATACAGTACATTTGATGTCAACATTTTCCTCGGCCTCTACAGAGAATTCATACACAGTATAAGCTATTTCAGGGAGAGCTTGGGCTTTCAGTGTTACTCAGTGAAGTAGCTATATAACAGGTTGAATGGTCAAAAGCTAAGCTATCCGAAATATCAACTAATTAACAAGAAGCCATCCAGTATAGAAACTTGGGCTGTCGAAAACATGTCAACAAGCAACAAAATTCATGGGGCTGCATCACCTAATTTCAGCACTGTTGCATCGGTGATGGTGCAGTTTTGCATTGCCTTTTGGGTGTAGATCTAGAATACTAAGGGCCATAGTTATGATGCCAGGTGCGTAGCACTTGCACCACACAACGTAGTGCATGTGCGATGCTACTCAAAAATGAGATTTCTGAAGCCATGCAAGGCCACTGCGTGCGGTCCTGAGTGTCTTCATAAATCTGGAGTAACGCAACGCAGAGCAAATCGCTGTGTTACGTTTCTCTGCCCTGGGAGAGTGTTCCATGGGTGTTGTGTCGGTGTTCCCATGCAACTCCCATGGATTTTGACGCATTCCCATATTTACCAGAACTGGTAAACCTGGGAATGCACCAACATGCTACACCTTTCCAGGGGAGGCGTAACAAGGAGAAATATCTTTATTTCTCCTCATTCTGCAGCACACATAGAATGTAGAATATACCTCAGGTGCCGCTTCCTGCACAAAAACACTCCTGCTTGCAACAGAGGCACCCGTGCACAATGGTGTAAGGGTGCCTGCATTGGCGCAAAGGCAGCCCGTTGTGTGCCAGCATTGGGGAAAGGACAGGAATGCACCATATTGGGATAAATATGGGGCATTCCTGCCCTTTCCCTCTGATGCAGCGCAGCAAGGTAAATTGCTTCGCTGCGTCACTTTGCCATAAATATGGCCCTGAGTATAGAATATTAAGCAGCCACAATATGGAGGACGAAAATATCAATACGTAAGTATGTATAGATTTTCTTTATCTAACTCCACATCTATGTACCGTGGAAAACAAAAACAAACAAAAAAAAAAAAAATATATATATATATATATATATATATATATATATATATATATATATATATATATTTATTTTCATGGTACATACACATCTAGGATCTAGCCACCGTGACAGTAAATAAATAAATAAATATATATATATGCACTTTCCTCCTCAATATTTTGGTTTCAATACTTTCCACACAATATTGTGGTCATTCGATAATCTATAGTCGAAATTCTGGTCTACAACCGTCATTTGCACTGACCCATGGGTGGAAACACTATGTTTAGACCAGATGATCTGTGAATTTTTGTTTTTACATCGGTTAGGTGACATAAGTTTTGTGTTTATATAAGTCATTAAGTACAAAATTGCACGAGTGCAAATTGTTGTGCACTGGTGTAAACTAGGTATTGTGGTTGAAAATGTTAATGTAAAATATATATATAACTATGAATGTGCTGAACATGTTTGTTACTTCGAAAAAAGTTCCATTATTGGGCAAACCATCCCCTATCGAACGTCCCATGGTAACCCTTGGTATGAATTTCAGAAAAGCACTAAAAATAACTTAGTATGCAACAAACTGCAGATTTTGGATCAATACATGTCTAGTCTACTTTCCTCAGACTCTACCACTGGCCAATAGGTTGATATCCAAGTGTGTGACAAGGTACCAGGCTGTGAAAGCCTTGCCTGTTACTCAACAAAGGCACAGAGGGCGCTGGAAGGATGCCAGCCTCGTCTAGACTGCAAAGTCAGCAGCACCGGGGTCACTTTCAGAACACGGTCATTGCATTATGCAATCTGATGCAAGCATTGCCAGACAGCTGAAATGCACACTCAGGCTTCTGAAAGAGAAATGTCTGACCGGTGTTAACAAATATTACAGTATCTATTTCAGATGTGCTCTCCTGGGATAACCCTTTCTGAAGGCCCATCAGCAAAAGTATAGCAATGCAGTATGGACCTTTGATACCAGTAATCTTTGATTATTTTTTTTAACTGAAAGCACTAAATGTATTATGTAAGAGATATCGACGTGAAACATTAAACCCACAATCTCTTAGATAACTACTTTGAACTACCTGTTTGGCCAATGCCAATAACTCAAGGCAAAATCTAAGTAAACAAAATAATTAATATTCCCAAAATAAAAAGGTCATTTTTTTGAATCAGAAAAAATTATCTTAGAGGGGCAAATGGAAATGTTGGAAGAACTACTTATAGGAAAATACGTTTTAGTTAAGTTACTTGTTCTCTACTCTGAAAAACTGCAAAGAAGCCACTTGGCTATAACACAGTATTCCTGAGCTCTTTAAGTACATTGATCGACACGTCTTAAATCTACTCCAGTTTTTCAGATGGCAATTCCTAACAACTTCCATATCCTTAAATGAAAGCACAAATGTTTCAACATGAAATTCCCTTGAATCACTGGACCTTCTTCCACACAATATACCATTTCTTCTGCCCTAATTGCTGACCATGACCAGCTTTTCTGAAGGAGAAGTAGATGCAGTGGTGGTCTGTCCAGAGAAGTTCCATGGTGTTGCTGTAGGAGATGCTGGTTCCTTCTGCGAAGATGGGGTCGAGTTTGTGCCTTGCTGTGTGCATGGGGGCGGTGACAAGTTGCTTCAGTCCTATGTTGGCGAGGTTCTCTAAGAGGGAGATGGTGTTGGGGTCACCGTGGTTGTCCAGGTGGAAGTTTAGATCTCCGAGTAGGTTGTAGTCTGTGGAGGCGAGGGTGTGGGTGTTATGAGGTCAGCGATGGCATCGGTGAAAGGAGCGCAGGGGCCGGGTGGCCTGTAGATGAGTGTTCTGCGGAGAGTTATTTTGGGGTTGGTCTGGATCTGAGATGCTCCATGAGGGTCGTGGGGTTGTCATGCAGAGGGAGCTTTTGCGGATGATGGTGATGCCTCCTACTGGGCAGGTAGGATGGTCTTCCCGCAGGATTTTGCAGCTGCTGGGAATGGTGGTGGCGATGTCTGGTGCGGAGCTGGTGTTGGTCCAGGTTTCTGTGAGGCGTGTGGGTGTTGAGGAGGTCCCAGATTTCTATGGTGTGCTTGTGTAGGGAGTGCACATTGAGGGGGATGCAGTTGAGTGGTTTGTGAGCTGTGAAGTTTGGTAGGCTGAGGGCTGCAGCTGGGGTCATTTAGATGATTGATGGTGCATCTGCAATGTCGACAGGAGATCGGGTCTTGGGTGTTGCTCAGCATTAAAAGCTTGTTGCTGCGACCGGGGATGAGATTGTGGAGGGCGCAGGAGTTGTAGCAGAGGCGGGGCGGAGGACCAGAGTCTCTGGCACTGGTCGCAGACGGGCTTGACTTTGGCGTGCCTTTGGGGCGCCAGCGGCACGCCCGCGGCGCGCGGCCGCTATTAGATAGGAGTCTGGGGTAGGGCAGTCAGCTGGGAGGCAGGGGAGGCAAGGACACGCTGGAGGGGGGAGGGGCCGCAGGGGCAGCAGCGGCAGGGAGCATGAGAGGGTAAAAATAGAGAAGAGGGCAATAAGAAAGAGAAAAAGAGGGAGAAGAGGGCAAGAGAGAAAAGAGTGCAGAGAGATCAAAAAGAGGAAACAAGGCAATGAAAAAGCCTAGAGAGATAGAACAGCACAAGAGCAGAGTGCTCTCCCACTGGACCACCAGGGATGAGTTGCAGGCAGGAGCCTGCGTGTGGAGGAGTGCCTCATACATTTACCCAGAAATGGAGAGCTCAGGGCTCAGAAGGCAGCACTTAACGGTGGAGCTGTGCGGGAGGAGAGCAATTATACTGACCAGGATTGTTAGTGATGAAGTCACAGATATTGATTATTTTGTAGTGTAAGAAGATCAGACGGTCCTTACAGTGTTGTCGTCATTTGGTTGGAAGCTTCATAGACTGAGTTTGCATGGTGGGCCTTTTGGGCTGTTTATGGTGTGGTATCCATTCCTGTGTCTCTAAACTTGTCTTCAGCTGAACATTTTGAGAAATTAGATTGGGTCTAGGTGGTCACTAGATCACTGCAACAATAAACAACCTATTAGAGCTGCCAATGCAGTATACAGCAATATATTCAAATGGTGGGCAACTTATGAGAGGTAGCTCTGAGTAGGGTACTTGAGCAGTATAGATGATAGCTACATTGTCACCCATCTTGGTCTTGCTGTTTATGGTGGCTGGTTGATGAGGGGTGTTACCATGAAACCGGTTCCAGGATGCTTGTTTCCATCCAGGAAAGACCTGGCTTCGCAGTTCAGACTGGACTGTTCACACGAGGAACAGGATCAAGACTGGTTTGCATGTGGCTGGGTCTGAACTAGGGTGGCACAGTGAGCTAAACAACGATGATGGATTTAACCCAGGTCGAATAGTGGCTGGGGTTGAGTGTCTGAAAAGTTTCAACACTCCGTCCATCATCTCCTTGTGTTTGCTTTGTTCACCCTAAGTTGGCAGGGTGTGCCCAGACGTGGGTCCTTTGCTCACTTTCCCACTGGATTCAAGCTAGCCTGGCTGATGAGGGGTGTTACCCTGAAACCGGTCCCAGGATGCTTGTTTCCGGTCCAGGGAAGACCTGACTTGGCAGTTCAGGCTGGACTGTTCACATGAGGAACAGGATCAAGACTGATTTGCATGTGGCTGGGTCTGAACTGGGGTGGCTAAGTGAGCTAAAGAACGATTATGGATTCAAACCGGGTCTCATAGTGACTGGAGGTGAGTGTCTGAAAAGTTTCGGCACTCCGGACATCATCTGCTTGTGTTTGCTTTGTTCGCCCTAAGTTGGCAAGGTATGCCCTAACGTGGGTCCCTTGCTCACTTTGCCAATGGATTCAAGCTAGCCTGGCTGATGAGGGGTGTTACCCCAAAACCGGTCCCAGGATGCTTGCTTCTGGTCCAGGGAAGACCAGAAATGTTTCAGCACTACGGCCATCATCTTCTTGTGTTTACAATTAGAAATTGGGAATTTTCTGGGGATATGCATTCCTGCTAGACAGTCGCAAGGGGGGGTTGAGGTGTGTCTTGCCTTGCCTGGGTAACTCATCGCTAGGCTGAATACACCTGAATAGGCTGTGTCTGCTCTGCACAATGCTGTCTCCATCTCTTGTAGTGAAGCTGAACTGGGGAGGCCAGACTGGTTTTTACTGAGACCAGAGACTCTTGCAACAAAGACTACAAAGACAAAATGGGGTATAAATATTCGGCCTGAAACCCCAGAAATTTAGATCACCTCTGGAAACAAAGGGAAACTGAAGAGCAGAGCTGAAGGGGTGTAAGGAGGAGTAATGCCCCATTGCTGTGTGTTGTTTTGCTGGGTTGGCCTGCAGTTGCTGTTTCTGCCAGGGGGAGAGGACAAAGACTGGAACTTTGCTGTAAACCTGCATCTGAAGCATCTCCAAGGGCTTGTGTGTGCTTGCCTCATGTTCTGAAGTCTCAGGGACACAAATACTTCAGCATCAGCTTCCTTGAACTCCACTGGTGGGAGTTCTGACCTGCCAGGAGGTGCCTGTTCCAGGTCTGGGCCTCTGGAGGTTGTTCCTGTTGCTGGGAGCTGAAAAAGCTTGAAGAAACCAAGAAAGTTGAAGCATCTCCCTTCCAGCACCTGTTTTTCCGACACAGAATCATCACCAAGCTGGAGAAATTTCCACACTCCGCTGCCATGTGGCTGAAGAATCGAAGCAGGGCCTGCCAACGGCTGAGAAATCTACTACACGCTGAGTCCTTTAAACCGTTCTCCGCAGTCCGAGATCAGGCCCTACTGTGTGGCTGAAAGAATCGATACACCGTGGGACCGTGGCTGAAGGAATCGATGCAGCGCCTGTGTGCCGCCACCTCATCGACCTCCAGTGCATCCCGGATTTCCACGCATCGCACCTGTGCGGCAAATTTTACGACGCATCACCCGCAGACCAGAACCGGCTTGGAATCGATGCATCACTTCCCCCTACAGTATGGATTTGACGCATCACTTCTCCTGCATGCAGCAGAACTGTTGCATCGCCTCTCAAGGACTCAGGACCTGATGCATCACTGTATTTTCCAACGCTTCCTTTCTCTGTGGCTGTTTGGCCTTGTGGATATTGACGCATTTCAGGTACTTCGCGTAAAAGTCATGCATCATTAGGTTTCTGTGGGCAGAAGTGCTTGAAACCTTTTAAAAGTCATATTTTGAATTGTATTTGTTGGATGTTTTTAGTTTTGGTCTAGTTTGGTTTAGCTAAAAATACTTCATTTTTCTAAACTGGTGTGGTGTCCATTTGTAGTGTTCTCACTATGGTACTTTGTGTCTGGGTGCAAATACTTTACACATTACCTTTGGGATAAGCCTGTCTGCTCATGTCAAGCTACCGAGGGTGTGAGCAGGTATAATCTGAAGTGTGTAATTCCCTTATCCTGACTAGAAGCAAGGGTCCCTACTTGGACAAGGTGCATACCTCTGCCAACTGGAGACCCTCACTCCTAAAAGTCCATTGTTTACTTTTATGTTGATTTGTGAGTTCTTGTTTTGTGAGGGAACTAGGGTGATTTGAAGATCTGAATCTGACCTTCGCACAAAGTGGTGATTACAGTTTATGGTGAATGTTTTGTAGTGGGAACCATGGAATGCATACATGGCTAGAGGAGGCTGCTAAGCCTGAATCTGCAAATTAAGGTTTGATGGGAATCAAGTGTTGGAATGCAGTCATTCTGATAAGCGCCCTTGTGGGGTCTGCTTGCAATGTTATGATTAGCTGCTTGGGTGGTGGGACGCTGAGGCATGTATGTAGAGGCTGAGATGTGGCAGTGAAGAGGTAAGGGATTCAGAGTTGAGGAAGTGTTCTATTTGGAAGGTCTCTTTGAATGCTACCATGAAACAGAACCTTTTAGGAGGTTAAGAGGAACTCTCTCACCAATGTGCATCTGAACTGTTACATGTCTTCTATGAAAGACTTCCAAAAGGAACGATCAGAAAATAGTAGTTAGCCCAAAGCAGTATATCTATGCTAATATTAAATTTGTAAAATAAGAGAGTTTTCCTGTGTTTTCACAAGCTGCTAGAGTTAGCCATTATCCAGTCAAAGTTGCTCTTTTGTACATAAAATACATCCAACAAAAATGTTTTCAATATCTCAAAGTCCATTTGCAGGATACTACCCAGCCAGGGTTTTAAGTTCCAGCTTATCCGTTGTTCTGGAGCCCCTTTTCTGTCAACCAACGTATATGAATCTGGAATAACTGCATGACTTCCTCAAAGATGTGTGATAAACCACACTGCATTCAGGAAGAAATTGACAATCCATCTCTTCCAACTTTCTTTTCCATAGGATTGTTGAACGATTCGTATGCCCTTGGTCATCTGCATTGGTATAGTAGCCTTCCCTGACCCTGAGCCCTAACTTCTTGTACACTAGTTTGCATCAATATTAAGTATCCATTATATGGATGAATACAAGTGGTAAATCCTGCACTCCTGATCAGACTTTGACAGCCTGGTAGTAAGAAAGCACATGTCAATGCTGTTTAATGTTGATAAAAATAGGGCCAGACTGCTACTGGAGATGTGAGATGACGGTGGGGAAAACGTCTGCGGAAAATGCTGAATGGAAACCGTATCACAAGTATAGGATCCAAAATTAGAGCTTTTCCCACAAAGAAACTTGAATTGTCACATGGCAGGACAAGAAACCACACTTCTCTCTGCTGTCCCGTGGCTCCTGGTCACAGCACACTAGAAAATCTAATCTACCAGAATAAACTGTCCCTGCAATTCCAGAGTTGCTGGAAATAAGGCTTGTGATGTTACGTTCTGCCTGTATCAACCCTAAATAAAACACAAGCACCTATGGTTGGGAATTACTTTCTAAATTGTCTGTTGGACCCATTATGGGGATTAATTGAAGAACCTCTCATTTTAGTTTGTAAATAGCAGACAGGACTAAGTGGGTAAGGCAGGCAGCACTGAGTGGAAAAAAGAAGCATTCAAGTTAGACTGAACCCAGGATTCCAGTCTATGCCTTGTCTGCAGATACAACTGCATGAAGGTACCCAGGCACCAAATGGTCCAAGCTAGAGGAAGAATGTACCATTAGAAGAGAAAAGACATCAATCTTCGGTTACACTGTGCAAGTTGCCCTATATTTCTTAGCTCCGGGGAGAGGGAATTCCCCCATGTCAACAAGGAGCAATTTACTGCCAGGGAGCTTCTAGCTAACCCTGATGTATAAAACAGAGACGTCACCTGGAGAGATAGAACTTGAGTCTAGGCTTCCAGAAAGACAGACTCTTTTGATAAATAATCAGATGGTCTCGATTTAGTATACAGAACATCACGCTATTGGCCACAGGAACACATTAAAGCAAAGCGGGAACATTGTCTAGGTCCCACCTTTCCTTGAGATGCAGTGTTCTGAATTTTCGAGTAGGAATGAGTGTATTTTTGGGGCTAACACAAACAGTAGAGCTTGCACTCTTCATTAGCCCTGGCTGTAGCATCTCTGTGTAGTACTAGTTGGTAAGGACGGAGCTTGCTCAAGAAACAAAAATAGTAACAACTTGTATTTGTGAGTTTGTTCGCACAAGTTTCCATACTGTGGAAGCTACTAAAAGTTCCCACAGTGTTTCTACTTTATCACAATCCCCTAAAGGCCACTTCTTATGAGTCTCCCTCAGTTTTGTAAAACAAGACCAGCAGTCAATGAACATTAACTTTGTCTTACTGGTATTTAATGTGAGCCAGATTTACTGTATCCAGGACCGCATTGTTTCCTCTAATGAGAAGAAGGATCAATAATACTGCTCAAAGACCCCGTGGAGTGGAAGTAGCACCTCGGTGTCATTTGCACATATTTAGCATTCTGGTAATAAACCATAAGAACTAATATACTGTCCTTTACCACCTGAGATTTCCTATAAAACATAAAAAATACTAAACCAGCCAAGGGACTTTTGCAATATGCCCAGTTGATTAAGGAGGATGCCATGATCAACAGTATCAATAGCAGACAGAATTGTTAACAAAACCCTAAAAGGGGAGATGAGCCATTGTTTCCAATCTCCGGCAGCCTCTCCCTCATTTGCACAAAAGGATTTTCAGTACTGCGGTAGGGGCTGAAGAGATTCAGCATATGCCTCAAGAGATTGTTTACTCTTATGTTGAATGAGGTGATTAGTTAACACCCTTTCCAACATGTTTGGAAGGAAAGGAGTTTCAACTCTTGATCTAAAACTTGCTGTGGTAAGTGGGTGCAAAGATTTTTTTAAAGGAGGGGTGGATTAGTTAACAATCTTCAAAATAATAGAAACTAAGCTAAGTGTCAGATTCACTTCTTCAACCTCGGGAGCAAGGAAATCAGCTGCAAACTCACCTCCATTCTCAACACGTCCATCCCCACAGCCGCCTTCCCCAATGGATGGAAACATGCAGAGGTCAGACCCTTCGTCAAGAAACCCTCCACCGACCTCAGTGAACTCAAGAACTACCAATTCATCTCTCAGCTCGCCTTCCCTGCCAAAGTCCTCGAGAAGGCCATCAACCACCAACTCCCCAAACATGATAGAAACAACCTGCTAGACACCTCCCAATCCAGTTTCCATGACAACCACAGCACGAAAATCCCCTGATTGCTACCACCACCAACATCAAAACACTCCTCAATCTGGGAGAAACAGTGGCCATGATCCTCCTCCACCTCACAGCAGTGTTCAATACAGTATCCAACCACACCCTCATCAAGAGACTCCACTGCATTGGGATCCAGGGAGACGCCCTCAGATGGATCGCAACTTTCCTCATAGGACTAACCCAGAGATTCCGCCTACCACCCTTCACTTCGGAACCCAAGAGCATCATCTGCGGCGTCCCCCAAGGTTTATCCCTCAGAGCCCACTCTGTTCAACACCTACATGACGCCCCGGTCAACATCGTCAGAACCCATGGCCTCAACATCATATCCTATGCAGATTACACCCAGCTCATCCTCTTGCTCTAAGAAGGTCAGTAAGATAAATTTCCACAACTGCATGACGAGTGTTGCAGACTGCATGAAGACCAACTGCCTGAAACTCAACACAGAGAAGATGGAAGTGCTGAATTTTGGGACCAACACCTCCCAATGGAACAACACCTGGTGGATCTCCAAACTCAGTCCCAAACCCACACCGACAGACCACGCCAAAACCACAGCGTCATCCTTGACAGCAAATTCACCACGAAACACTGGATCAATGCAGTATTCGCCGCCTGCTTCCACACCCTCCGCATGCTCCAAAGGATCTTTAGGTGGCTCCCCATCAACATCAGGAAAACTGTCATTCAAGCCCTAGTCACCAGCTAGCTGGACCATGTCAATGCACGCTACGCAGGAATTACCACTTAACTCCTGAAGAGACTCCAGACAAGACAGAACTCTTCTGCCAGACTCATCCTCAGTCTCCCTAAACAAACTGACATCACTCCGCCCCCAACCCCACCCCCCCACTGCAGGAACCTCCACTGGCTCCTCATCCGGAAAAGATGCCAATTCAAGCTGCTTTCACGAACAAGGGCCAGCATACATCAATCAGTGCCTGAACTTCCATCAACCCACCGGACAACTGCGCTTTGCCTCCTGCACCTTTGCGCACACTCTCCACATCCGCCGAAGATAAAGTGAAAGACGCTCCTTCTACCTTGCCACCAAGTCTTGCAACAACCTTTCCTTCCACCTCCGAACATCATCTCCTCTCCCAGAATTCAGAAAGTGATCTGTTTTTTAGACTGAACCCAGCAAAAAAACAGTGCCTGGATACCCTTGCGGGTGATTAGCATGCTTTACAAATCCACACTGATTGATTGATTGGTTGATCCAGTATAGTAACTGAAGTGCAGGGGTTTCCACATCAATGAGCCATATGCACAAAGCTAATAAGATCCTTGATCTCCATCAGAGACAACTGCATAATTGAAAACAACATGGGCATCATCTTACCAATATTTCTCGGTACAGAGGAACCAGTGTCTTGGTTTGTCTTGACTACTCCAACAATGCCCTTTCTAGTATAATCCTTTCCCAAATAGAACAAACCTTTCCCCGAGAAAAGGATGGAAAATTAAGAACTGGCCTATAATTCCATGTGGGGTGCCAGAATTTTCAGTGATCAAATGTATGCAGATAAGTTAATTTAAGTTGTCAAACAATTTGTGCTAATTCCTGTGTTCCTTACTCAGGAAATACATTGCTGCTTCTTAGCTACTTCAATCTCCAAGTTTTGAGTTGAAGACTGACTGCATCTCATATTTTGCCTTTTTGCCTTTTTTTTGTGTCTGCTTGGTGTACCAATTCTGTATTAAAACTCATAGCGGTAACACAAAAAGGAATGTCAGCTTTGTAAAGACACCTGTGGTACAGAACTTAAATCTGAAGTGTTATGAGAGGAAGCGCACAGTGGTACTGAAGGGAGCGCACTGCTGGCATCCAGTCACCATCTCTCCCTCCTGCATTCTAGTTTTTTCAGTTCCTAGTAATTTAAGCACACAGGTGATAAGTAGGCTTTCTTGTTTTAGTTTTTTTTTTAAATATTTGGTACCACATGGTCTCCCACATAAGAAGCTGTTATATGAGGATCAGTCACCAGCTTTGTGCTGAATTCTCATAGGTCTGCCAGCAGGCTCCTCACCTAAGGGAAAGGCTCATGGGTCCCACAGCTACAGTGAAAAGGAGCCCGCCACCGATGGAGTGCAGCTCGATCAAGCCATGTCTTTTATCTGAGGAGGGAGATAAAATAATAGAAAGACTTGGGTGTGTGAAAGTCAGTGCGCGTATGTTTATATGTGGTGGTGTGTGTGTGCATGACTGATGTGAGCCTGTGTATGTATGTGTGTTCAACGCCTATTAGGAAAACATTTCAAATATCTGCATATGTGTACATGTGTGGCAGGAGTGCTCCTGGCACACTTCACATTGTTGTTGGAGTCGTATAGCATGAATAGGATCTCACAGTGACCTTTGTTTTGTATACTGATTAGGAGTTGCGTTTCTTCAGGGTCTTTCTCACTGTTTTTATGGCAGGTCTTGCCACATGAGCTCTTGTGCAGAATGTTCCATTGCTACCAGAGCTGAAGACTCCTAGGATGTCCCCTTGAAATACTAGTCCTGGGGTGAAGAGAATGATAATCACTTAGCAAGTGGAAGCAGAGAGTGTGGGAAAGAGGTGCTGAACAGAAAGATGGAACAAGTCACAGGATTTGTGCAGGCATACCAAAGGAAGCTTTCCTAGAAGTAGCAGATGGGTAGATCATAATCTAGAGTTACTTGGGGTCTCTCTTAAGCTTACCCCAAAGGAGATCCATTGTCTCTTTATCCTAAAATGTGTCAGTGAATCAAGTTCCCTTTATCAGCCAGAGTGCTGCTGGATGAGAGATGGGACCTAAGTAAATTGTACTCCGATGAGCTACGAGGAGTCCATGGTATAGTGGTACAAAAGCACCAGAGTTTTCTTTTCTGTTTTCTGATTGATTTTAGATCTGTTAAGAGGGACACTTCACAGGCTGAAGAGAAACCGCCTTCCAGAGAACAGTACGCATTCACAAATGCATTCACTAAAGGTCACGGGAATATCCAGTCACTAGAGTTTGAGTGAGTTACTCCGCCATGGTATTTGTGAGGCAGGTTTCTGGTGAAATATGTATTTTTTTCTCAACTCAAGACAAATAAACTGTAAAAGACAACAGTGGTTTTATAAAAGAAATCATAAAGTGGAATAGGGCTTTGGGAAATATGTACTTTTCAAATGAGAACTTGAAATCGAACTGGGTCAAGCAGAGTCTTCAACCCAAGTAATTTTCAGGTGCTTGTTGTTAAGTTAATAAGCAAAATAATGTAATGCTCTCACTAGGGGACTGAACGGTTTTTCATTTCTGACTTGAAGTGCATGCATTTTCTACAATAATTTCTTTTCCTGGCTTGCTTCAGAAGTTTCAGAAGAGTTATAAGAACATGGCAGTCAGAGACAAGCGTATTATAGGAGTTAAAGGATTTAGGGCCACATGTATAACGCCAAATTGCGATCGCAACCACTGAAATTCTCAGAATTTCAGCGTTTGCGATCGCAATCTAGCAGTGTGCAATGTATCAAACAAAAACCCACTCGCAAAATTAGGAATCGCAAAGTTTGCGATTCCCTATTTTGCGATTGCATTTGAGGAATCGCAAATTGCGATTCCTTAAATGCAATATAGGAAGCACCCAAGTTGTGCGATTTTGGCTTAAGGATTCGCAAATTGCCACCAACTTCAGGTTGGTGGTAATTTGCGATTTCTTTGAAAAATTCACTTTTTTGCATTTTTCAAAGTGCCATGTGTCGCACATGCATGCCCTTAGAGCATGTATGTGTGCCACATATGCACCCATGCTTATTTCAGGGGTGCAACAGGATGTCCTTTTAACACCTTGGCATCCTTGAAATTGCATTTGCAATTTGCGAGTACCTAATGCATACTCGCAAATTGAGAATGTCTCGCCATTCATTCCTATGGGCCTCTAGGCCCATAGGAATGAATGAGGAGGTATTCCTTAATTGCAAATCGCAATTTGCTATTCGCAATTAAGGAATATGTAGGATTCGCAAAAGTTTTTGCAAATCCTACATACATCACGTTTTGCGATTCTCAAATAGCGATTCGAAAAAAATCGCTGTTTGAAAATCGCAAATCAACATTTTGATACATATGACCCTTGGGTTCTTTAGATTTGAAGAAGCGTTTTTAGCAATACTCAAAATCATATACTTAAAATATATGTGCAGTATTTACGTAGGTACTTAAATAAACAAAATGCCTTTAAAAATGTACACAAATGCAGTAGTTATACTTACTTGTACTAGGCCTCAAAAATGTTTAAAGGCGTGATGCTTAACAAGTAGTTTGACAAAATGTGCTGAAACACGCCTAAAAATGTTTAATTTTTGACCATTCAATGATCAAGATTTTAATAAATAAACGTTTCACATAACTCTGCAAAATGTTTCCACTTATACAAAGAAGGTTTGAATACTTGTTTAAAATGTATCCTTAGGTAGAATTATGATGAAGAACCACACATAAAAGCCGCACATAAACTGAACTTGACCTCTTTTAACATTTCTTCCAAAAGATGAAGTTGAGCAAATAATTTGCTCTTGTTACTGCAGATGCTTTGATTTCTACATAGCCCATTGTTAGCTAACATACAATTTGCTTTATTAGCAGGTTAGAGATGTAGTCTTATTCGTGGGAAAAGATGTTCAGAACGTTAAAAGCCTCATGTGTAGTTTAGATTAATACAAAAAAGTTGCACACATGCAGATTGCTATCTGTGAACCATTGTATTCGTGGGAGAAGTTGAAGAGTGATACTGTTCCCAGGAAGGACTCTGAAAGATGATTGGACGAGACGAGGAGAAGATGCAACACTGAACTGCAACATAATATTTGACTGTTCATAACAGTACCTGTTCCTAGAGTAGGTGAACGACTTATGCCTTATGACTCTCGCGAAACTCAAATTCTCTTCTGCTCTTGTCCCATCATCCATTTTCCAGATCTTTTTGCATTTGTGGTTGCTTCTGCTACTGCCCATTTCCCCTGCCTTATTCCTTTTTTTCTTTGAGACCCCCAATGAGTTTCATGAACTTCTCTTTATGGGAAGTTCTGCTTTGATCGATTATGAATTTTTGAGAATAATTTGAGCTTTATGCTTAATCTCACTCTCTTTCGAATTTGAACTCTTTATGGGTTCCTACTGACACCTCTTCGGCCCATTCTTAGAACAGGGATCTCTTCCTTTATGGAACACACTATGGGTTTTTATTCTAATTTGAATTAACCATGGCTTTTATATATTTATGTAACTGATTGATTATTGAAATTAATATGAATAAAACTTATGATTTTCGATAAAGATGATTTACTAAACTGAATAATAAAACTCTTAAAACGTAAATAACTCTCATTATTAACTTATCTTAAGATAAAAATTATGATTACTATTTATGTGATGATTTGCTCCTATCTTCTCAAATACAATGGCCTAGGCCTATTGACCTGTTGGTCTGCTTACAGCTTGGATCAGCCCTGTGTGTGATGGTAAACCGAGTTTTATTTAAACAGATTCCTGCTCCAACCAACTCATGAGAGAGTGAACACCCACCTCCTGTTTCATACCATGTAGCTCAAAGGAGTAAAAAGGGGAAGGGATTTCCATGTCCTGATCTACAATTAAGTTTAAGTCTGAGTGATGGTTAGTAAGAGATTGAGTTGATATGCTGCTAAACAATAGTGCCTTGACTTAGTTTAGTCATGGCCAGTGGCAGCCGGTGGTGTTCTTTTTATTTTATTTTGCCTATTTCGTCGTATGTCACTCCTCCCCCCCACCCCACCGCCCCGCTGCCCCACCATGCTTACCTGCACTGGCCGTGACTGGTCATAGCATCTCAGGTGAGTGAAGGGAAATGATGCATGTGACTTCCCTAACTCAGCTCTATGACATGGAGGTGTTTCACCTGGCACATGAGTAGGGCCACTGGAATTATGCAACAGGGTGGGACCAAATTAAGCAGTAGGGTTGACTAAATTATGTGGCAAGAAAAGACAAATTATGTGACATAATTCTGCACATTTTGTGATAGTATTACTTAATTATTTTGTTTTTTTTACTCCTGGGAAATGTATCTGGCCAAAGATTTCACCTCATTAGCACCTGTTTAAGAACTAAATACTGCAATAAGCACATTTGCGAAGGACCTTTCACTACACTGGAACACGTAGTGACACTTTTTAGTAACTTTTGATCTAATTGAGCTAGAAACAATTTTTTTGTTAAAGATCTGCAGATTATGCAGCAAATTATTGATTATGTGGCAAGTGTGGCTGTAAGGGGATGGGTTCTGCCCATCAAATCCACTTGGATCACCTGTTTTATTTCCTTTCTACTGTGGGCGAGCCTCACAACAGGTGACTCACCGACAGTCAATGGACATTGCTTATTTATCACCAGTGTCCACCTTTTAAGATAAGACCGCTGTGATGCAGCAAGATTAAGGGAATATTGGCTGGTTATAGGTGAACATGTGCACAAACATGTACACCCGTGTGAGGGCTGGCAGTGTGACTCCTGCTGTGCGCAGCCTGATAACTGCACACAGGTAGCTTGGTGCAGAAGGAACTCTTCAGGGTTAGATATTGACCTGCAGTATGCCTTATAATGTTACTGTACACTCAGACAGTGTGATTTACTGTCTTGCCTGCAGTGACACTCCATTATACACATAGAGGAAAGATTGCCTTAAAGTTCAGTTTTGCTTCCCTTTGGCCTACAGAGTCCAGTGACATATCAAAATAGGAGGGAACAAGTCCACCAAAATCAAATCTGAGAGTTCCAAGACAATATCTCATCAGCTTATGGGTCATCCAGCATTGTTTTAATTCGCTGGCTCAGCACCAGAACTCATGCCTTTTGTCACCCTGCTATGCCAAGTTAATTCTCCAGCAGCAGGAACAAAGGCCTCCCCACACGGAGGGAGCAATTACAGCGCTTCACTCAGATCCTGAAGAGGAAAGATGTAGGGATAAAGGAACTGCTTCCATCAATTAGCTGTCACATTGCACCAGGGATGAGCCAGCCCAAGCCCACTGAACAAAAAAGGGAACCCAAACCTCTGGAGTCAATGCAGGAGGGGCTTTCCTTTGAAGTTTTAGTGGGGAAGGCCCTGGCAGTGATGTCAGCGAGGGGTGGAGGTGAGGCCCCCAGAGGAGATGGGACTAGTGACCCCCTGGGTGACACCATTTTGAATTGTCCCAGCATGCTGTGAAGGAGGGTTGAGACGTGGTGGAGAGATTGTGTGGCACCCCGGGATAGTACAGAGATGCCTGGCTTCTAGAACTTCCTGTCATTACTTAAAAGGTCTTGCACAAGGGGAAAAGTCCTCGCTTGGTTGTGCTTTTTGCTGGACACTGGGACTGGAGGCGGCAGCCATGGACAACTGGAAGGACGAACCCCCTGAAATCGATCTGGAATAAGGACTCTGAGTACAGTTATCCCCAGGACCAGTGGGGCTCTCCCCAAGACCACGGAAGCTGGTCCCTTGATACCTCCTAAGAACTAGTTGGGGGAAGAACCAAGGAGGAGAGATGCACCAGAGGAGAAAGAGGAAAAAGACTGGTGCAGAGAGCCAGTGGAACCAGCTTCCTACAGAGTTTGCTACCTTAGAGGCCAGGGTGCTTAAGGAAAGTGATTCAGGTGTCTAGGGCTCACCACTATGAGCACAATAAGCCTAGGAACAAGCAAAACAGCCCAACAGGGCCCAAGATACAGAAGGATCAAGGATTTCACCTATGACCCCCACACACCCCGCCCCCACCCCGTCACCCCACCCCTCCAGTGTGGATACAGACTGCGCTGAGCTCCTCTGGAGGATTGATAAGTACCTTTGGGGTGGGCCAGTGCCTGGGAGTTGCCACAAGGAGAAATTGCTTGTTCTACCCTTGAAAGGGGGCATGCGTGGGGCCCCGTCACTGAAGTCAAGAGGGCCCATGGGATCCCCAACTCCTGGGCTGGATGTCACGTCTGCTGGCTTGGGACCCCATCTCTAAGCCCCGTCGCTGAGGAAGAAATGGGGGAATGCCCCCTAAGAAGTCACCAAGGGGCCCGGGATCCCAACTCCAGGATCCAATGCCACGTGAAGACAGGGAAAAGAGAGAAAGGGCCCATGTTCTCCCAGCAGTGGTGGCCTGCCCTGCTCCCTGTGCCTGTGTCTGGGGAGAGCGGGTGGCCACCTACAATGAGGAATTCTGGGCAGAGGAGAAGAAATGTTGGCTCCTGTCGTAGCACAGGGAAGTGCTGCCTGGGCACAGTGGCAGGGCAGCCAGGGGTGGACTCCCTAGGCTGCCCCAATGAGTCACTGCCTGTGGAGTACCCGGGAGGGACAGGCACCCCTGCGAGAAAGAAAAAAAAAAGGAAACAGCCACGCAGTGTGAGGCCACATGGCACAAAAAAACAATTGGCCGGAACTGCTCACTAAGCATGCACACTCCCGAGAGGGCGCCCTATAATGTCCTGTGGGGCTTTTGCTCAGCCTAAACATTTTGGCAAATGTGTTGGCCCCAGGATGGAACGGGCACCACCAATGTTCCAAAGAAAGTGTGGAGGCTGCAGGAGGGCAGCAGAACCCCACAAAAGAGTTTTATGAAAGTGCGGGCTCGGAGTTTGTGGGTCTGGAAAAGAACGACCAACACAGGATTTCCTTTAGTCTTTGAAGCACTCCCTAGGCTGGAGCTTCAGCTCTACAGATGGGAGTGAAGTGAGGGGCCCTCTATGGGTTAAGTTCATGGCTGCTGGTTCTATGGCCTAAAGATAGTTAAGGAAGACAGAGACACGGTGAATGTTGGACAAAGCTTTATTCAAAGGTGCTTGTCATAACACTTTGCGAAATGCTTTGTTGTTAAGTGCTCTTCATGATGGTTTGGGACTGCTGTCTTTATAAGGATTATTCACCATAAGTTTAAGTAATGCTTTATTCAAAGATGTCAATGACAATACTTAATTTAAAGGGTGGTTAATGCTGAGAGTAACCCACAGTCCTGCGGCAGGAGCCAACCAGTAAATATGTTTATGCTGAAGGTCCTTGACCCAATGTTGGTACTTTGGAAAGCTATGACAGTGTGGATGGCTTCACTGCACTCTTGCCCTGTTTTTATTAGCTTGAATTCTTTCTTTTATCTACATTCATCTAGAGTGGCCAAACGTCCGTAGTTTGTAGTACTTCAGTTGTCTGTCCTGCAATGGCTCTGTGGGAGCAGGGAAATGTCACACCTATTGTTTGTCCAGGAGCTGAACAACGGAAGAGGGGGACCTTACTGAGCTCAGGAGAACTCATCAATCAGCAATATGAGACCTACAAAATGTCCAGCGGGATGGTTCGGCCCTTTGCACAGTGTCTAAAAATGTTTTACAAGGAAAGAGTGTGAGACATAAATAATTATATCGATGATTTATACAATCAATCACTATCTACTGGTGCTGTTCCTTGTTGCACTTGGGGTTCTGATACTTAAAAAACCTAGGGCAGATATTTCTAATCGAAATAATGTAATGCCCGCCTTGTTTCCATTGCTGACTGAGGTTCTTGAAAAGGTGGTCAATACACAACTGGCAATTTTTTGGAGGACAACAAGATTTTGAAAGCTACCCAGATGAGTCACCACCCACATCACATCACAGCATGGAGACCGATCTCTTGGAGGTCTCAGAATTTAATATTCTACTGGAACGTCTAGAAACAATAGGAATGAGGGATGTCCCTCTCAAATATTTGAACTCTTTCCTTTCTGATTGAGGAGAAGCTGTACACCTCTCCCTTTTACATCTGCTTTTACAGACGTATGTTTTGATGTACCACAGGAATCAGCCTTGAGACCCACTCTTTTCAACATTTATCAGAGATAGTTGAATCATAGGGTTTTGAGATAGTGTTGTACGCTGATGAAACACAACTGTTGCTCTCTTTCCAGCAGATTGACACATCACTGGAATTGCATTTTTAGGACTGTTTGAAAGCTGATGCAGACTGGATACAATCAAATTGAAGCTTAATTCTGATAAGTCTGCAGTAATGGTATTTGGCAATTCTTCTCCATGTCCTCTGGCCTGTCTCTGGCCACACTCGCTGGGCACTGCTCCAGTGCCGGCTAAGTCTGTTAGAAATCTAGGTATAAAATGTTATCTCGACTGCTCTGTTAATTACCATATTCGGGATGCCACTGCCATATGTTTTGGTCTGCTAAAATCTCTACCCAAGTTTTTGAAATTCCTACAAGAGTATACTATAAAGCTAATTTTACAGGCCCTGGTAAACTCCCCGTTGGATTATTCCACTCCCTCTTTTAAGGTATTTCTGCCAAATCTCCTCACAAAGTTCAGATAGTTCAAAATGCTTCCACTCATCTTGACTTACGGATCCTAAAAAGACAGGGTCTTGACCAACTGCACTGGCTTCCTGTAGTAAAGTGGATAACCTTTAGAGCGCTGCTGATTACAATTAGAGCAATTAACAAAAAGGACCCCTTTTTATTCAACAGAGATCTATTTAGTTGCTACAGACCAGGAAGAGATCTGTGTTTTAGCAACAAGCTGCTCTTGGCTTTACTGGAGTAATGCCAGCTAGAACAGGGGGTTGTGCCTTTTCCTATCGGGCTGCAAAGCTCTGGAACAGTTCGCCCTTGGAGCTTAGAAAATCGGACTCCGAAACACAGTATAAAAAAGATCTGAAGACCTTTCTGTTTAGTCATGGTTAATCTACTGGTCAATGTCTCCCTCCTGGTTAAGGGCCATGATATTTCTTCAAAGCAGCTGTTTGCACAATTTAAAGTGGTATTTCATTCATTCCTTTCATAAGGTGGACAATGATGCTTAGTAGTAGGCATGCATATACATAGGGTAACGTAGAGGAATGTTAGCACCTTCAGTAAAGAGACACTGAGCCTGTAGTAGAGCACCCCTGCATCTAAACCCTTTACAGCAGCAAGGTGGAGCTAATGGCCCATCAATTTCTGGAAAACTGAATCATTTATTTGGCTTTATAGTGCACTGCAGACAGCTGTTACCTTAGTAATGACATTTCATCAATCAGGGACAACGGGGATTCAGGTAGTCACAACCTGTCGACGATGCATCACTTAGGCATAAAAATTTGATGAAATAATAATCTTATAAAAATGATAAACATGCAAGGGCCTATCATGAGAATATGCCCTTGGTGCGTATTTCCTGTTTTAAGCAGCCGCGGCCTGTGCAGCGGTGGGGCCGGGTAGGGGGGATTTCGACAGACGACGACCAGGGAAAAATAATTATTTATTTAATTCTCCCTTGTGGTTGTCTGTCGAATCCCCCCTCTAACCCAGCCCCATCGATCTTACCTGCACGGGCCGCAGCTGGTTTTAAGTCTGTTTTGAAGTTGTCAGATATTGGCTGATAAAGGGACAAAGGCAAATGGAGAACATGATTTGTCCAAGATCACACAATTTGGATGAATAGAAGTCAGGCTGCAATGTAAGACTGCTATGTCATGTCCTGCACCTTTCCTACCATTTTTGTTGAAACATTTTTTATTATTTTCCAAATCAACAATGACTGTTCATTACAACACGGATCCCCGTGTTCAATAAGAATATCTCCCCTCCCAACCCCCAACTCGTCCCCCCCCCTCCCCCACCCCCACGTCAGTGCGCCTCTGTCCCCTACTTCTCCCCCGATGTGCCCCCCCTTCCAAGGCGATCATTTACAGTTGCTCACCCCTGCTCTGCGTAGGCAAATCATCCCGCTTGTCCAGGCCTCTGGTATATGTCCAGGGACCCCCTTCATTCCCTCCTCATCTCAATCCTCAGTTCCCCTCGCCTCCTGCCGATCCAAAGTGCTCCCTCCTTCCCCCATCTCAGATATCAGCCCCTGGAGCTCCACAACCAACGCTTCCCATGCCCTGGCCGACGCTAACGCTTTCTCATCGTCTCCCCTCAGAGCCACCTGCACCCGGAGCGTACCCTCCGCCCCCGCCCATCTCACTAGCGCTGCCCTCCACCGCACATAGCTAGGCCCCCCCCTGGATTTCCAATGCAGGGTCAATTCTCTCTTAGCTAATATCAACCCCAGATCATAGAACCTGCTAGTGACCTTCGTACGGCGGGTGTGGGGAAACCATAGCAACAAGCAAGTCCCCATCTCTGGAGTGATTGAGCGGTCTGTCACCTGATTCAGGCAGTCCACTACCTCAGCCCAATAATCGCCCAACTGCAGACAGGCCCAAAACATGTGGCGAAAATCTGCCCCCTCTCCCCCACACCGAGGGCATGGAGATTGTGTGCCACCAAAGTATTGCAAGACCTTGGCCGGCGTCATGTACGCCCTATGTAACGTGAAAAACTGAACTAACTGGAACCGCGCGTTCCGAGTTCCCTTCCAGGCCCTCCGCACTAGTGTGGACCACGTGGTCTCTGGTATCGCTTTCCCGAGGATGTCCTGCACCTTTCCTACCATACCACGTTTTATGCAGTAGACAATGAGACTGGGTGGTGTCTACCTGTTTGCATTGAGTTCCACTCCAGTTTTCTTATCACTCATTTACTGTCAGCATTTAGTCAAATTCCAAGTACTTTCAAACGTTAAAAAAAATGGGAGCAGAGGATTATTTTTAAAAATTGAGAGCCCAAGAGTACACATATTTTTAACTTGCACTTTACGCAATAACTGGGTGGGGGTTGTTTGCATGCTGAAGCCCAGGAACTGCCATCCTAGGAAAATGCCACTTGTGAGCCCTGCCCAGACCTTACTGCAGTATTTATTCCCACCGCCCTTTGGTAAAGTAGTCTATGAGGAGTAGATATCCAGCCTCATAGTTCCATTTAGTGGTGGGAGTGGTGTTGTCCACCCAATTAATTGTCCACCTTATTGGAGCCCACATATAAAAGAATACCTGGCCTCTTGGTACTCACCCCGCCACCCTCTTCATCTTCCCTCCCTCGCCACCCTCTGCACCTTTCCTTTTTCATAAAGCCAAATGTGCACTCTGCTCTCACAGGAGAGGAACCAGTGTCATGTTCACAGCAGCTGTCAGAACCCCTGGTCAGTACAGAACGTTCCCCCAAATGATAGGTCAGGAGAGATCTGCGCTGACACGGAAATGTGATAGTTGGTGCACTTACACCACCCGTGTTTTTCCCCTACCCTCAGGTCTGTCGAGATAGGGGCAAGCAGAAGAAGAGGGAGGGCCTGCTAGCTGCTATTCCTATGCCTTGCAGGGCTGGCTTTGGCGCTGGTGGCGCCTAGTGCCACAATCTTTTTGGCGTCCCTCTCCCCATGACCACCTCCTCGGATTCCCTCACTACCACCCGGCAAATGTCCCCCTCATCTCTCCATAGCCCCTCTCTCACATACATTTCCTTTGCTTTAAAGCGCTGATAAAGACTGTCTTTACAAATCCACTCAGCTATCCACATAAAATACAGATCAGTACTTTGTAGCAGGCACATTAACCCTCTGCGCTACTATATGGCGAGTCAAAATTGACACTACACAAAATTCCGATCCCTTTAATAGGAACAATAATCACAGGAGTTCTCCCCTCCTCCTTCCCACCAACCCTCCAAGGTCAGTTCCCCTCCTCCATGACAGCGCCCAGTGCGGCCGCACCAGTCGCACTACCGTAAAGCCGGCCCTACCGTCTCCAAAGACCCGGGCATGGCAGACGAACACAGGGGGAGCGAGCTCCCTTTGGACGCTTGACTCTCAAAGTGAAGCTAAAGCAAGCAGTGAGAATAACTCCGAGATAGTAAAGGAATCGTATATCAGATCCAGTATGAAACCGTAATCGCACTTCATATAGCCACACTTCGGCGGAAGATACTTCTTTAAGGGGACTAGGATACGATTTAGGGGAAGGAGGGAGGTGTGGAAAGAAACATGATCAATTCGCTCAGAAATGTGCGTCTTGTGAGAGAATCTATGTGCATCTGGAGTATAGTAGCGTCATGACGGGGCCCCGTGCAGAATGTGATGAGGGGTCCCTGGGTCTCGAACATCTCACAACTATTCAAAGGCTTTGGGCTAAAAGGGGACGGCCTCAATGGTTGGGGGCCCCGCTGCGCTGCGTGGCGCTGTGTTACGGTCAGTGCTTAATTTGTGCCGGTGCTTTCCGGTGCTTAGCACCGGCACATTCTTATCAGGGCCGGGTCTACACTCGACACCCATCTGCTGCACTTGGTGATGACATAATAGATATTCCATTAATGTGTTTAATTACGTTTACCTCGGAGCAGCCGCAGAGTGATATTCTCATGACCATCTCCCGAGTGAAAAATCATTAAATGTTTATTGATGGCAGCCGACGATGCCTGGTGGGCGGGCCGTGGGACACTGAGTCATTGCGCTGGATTTTGGTTCTTCCGGGGGCAGGGGGCAGGGGCTGTGCGGCAGCAGGCAGCGTGCGCAGAGTTTTTTCAACTTGCCACGCCCCAGCATACCCGCATGCGCGCACCCCCACCCCACTTCACCGCGAGTCATCCATTCAACAGTTATTTGTAGCTGCACCAGGCCCGCCTAACGGAACCACTCATGTACAGTGAGAGCACCTGCTGAATGCGCCATTGGGCAGAGATTAGCTGAGGTACGTGGAGCAAACGCGGCTGCTTATTACCGGGCACAGGAGTACTTCAAGCTCCTTGAACTTGTCTGTTCTCTTCGACCTTTGCGTGGTGCTGCTGCACTGTTGAAAATTACACATTATCCCTAGTGAAAAATGTACAGGATATAGTCAGCACTAAACGGAAGGTGGAACATTCTCCACAACCTCAGAAACCCATCGAAACCTGGCATTAGCCGAGACTGGAGAATCGTCGGGTTTACAAACCCTCCCGCTTACTAAGATATCCCATTACCTGACAACCCACCCTGAGGAAGCCCTAGGCCTGATGGCCAATTAGAGGGCGAAACACGTGTTGGCTGTGCCATCCCTGTTCTTTTCTTACAGACAAATAAAAGCACAAACTTCTCACCATTATCATTTGATATACTTGCATCAATTGGATATTTTATCCTAACCAACCAAAAATTCATACTCTCGCCCGGACACACCGAACAAATAGAACATTCCCAATGAGACTGACAGGTACAAAATAGATAACTGGAAAGCGGCAATATTTTGCTGTGTACAACGTTCACAAGGTAAATACATTAGTGTTGTTGAGGGATAGTGGTAAAGGATCTGTGGACTGACAAAACAGACGAACTTACTTGCGCATTCATAATAACCACCCATGCAGTCACAGATTCTTTGGTTCTACTTCTACGGCTGCGTGGGTGGCAGCTAATGCAGTGTTTGCCGTTTTGGACCCTGTGACGCAGAATGGGTTGGGTTCCTTGGGCCCTAATACATACACTTAGAACAGGTCTGCCCTTGAAGTGGTGAGTAAAAATTGTAGAGGCGAGGTCGACCCTGAAGCATGGCTCTGTCTTAACTCGAGGTCCTGTTTGAACCTCGAGCCGAGCTTTTTCATATGGTTTCTGCTTGCCCCCTACCCAGGATATGACAACTTTGCAGCTGGAGAACCCCGTTGGAGGTTCGGGGTCCACTCAACATCCTGTGATTTTGGGCAAAGCGTTTAATATCCTCATTGCCTATAAACAATGAATGCGACCTTGTGTAATGTACTTAACTGGTGCTCATGTAAACTGTGCCAAGTTCACGCTATATAAAAGCTGCAGAAAGGTGAAAACAAAGCCTTAATATAGGAAAGACAAATGGATACCCATTTGCTGCCTGATTTGTACAAAGTAAAAACGGAAAACCTTGGTAAATTGCAGCTACCAGCTTAATTTGTGTGACCATAGGCAAATATTTTATTTTACCAGAACACTTTTCTTTCTTCATAACCGTGCATGAAAGCCCTTTCAAACGTTGAGTTCAGGATATCAGTTTTACAACAACCTATTGTGTTTGATTTAATAAAACTCTAATGCTGTTCTAAAATAATCTGGATTATGTACAAGGTTTATATGTCAGTTGTCTTGTCTCTTAGTTCACTAATGGTTTAGGTTTAGAAACTATCACTTTTAATAAGTACTTCTCAGGGCAGTTCTATAATCTGACTATTAATGGCAAAGCTTCCACATGGTAAAGAAATACACTTTTTTGAATTTTGAAGAGACCTTATAATAGTTTACATAAACTTTGTTTTATGATTTACATAGTAAATGTTTTCCAGGGCTCAGTTCGTGCGCAGGCCTTAAGATCTGAGCCAGAACAGTAGCTCAACTCTGGCTCGGCTCTCCCTGTTAATCTTTGGCTCGCCCACCTCAAATCAGTGGTTAATTTGTAAAAAAAAATAAGTGCCAGGGCTCTCGTCAGGAGGTAGCTTGCACCAACCAATTTCACCTGCTAGAACCACCTAAAACAGAAGCAACTGCTAACCATGAAAGTGGGCAGAGAATGTCGCTTAATGGCCACTGCTGCAGACTTCGGAGCTGGGGAACCAGGTTCAAGTCTCCTCAGTCAGTTCAACATCCTGTGATTCTGGGCAAATCACCTAATCTCCCCGTAAATGAATGTGTCCTTAACTGTTCATGAAAAGTTCTGATGTTAATGATTAAGTGCCATGTTGAATAAGTGCTGGTGCTGAGCACTGGTAACCACCAGCTCAAATTAAGCACTGAGTAAAACTCAGGCATAAATGGGCGCTCTTAAAACAACTAAGCCTAGAGAGGGAGCAGAGGTTTAACAGTCAGCTTAACCTCTCTTTTGGCAAGTGGAAACAGAAGAGGAATTCACAGATAAGGCACCTCAGCCTGAGCTAAAGTTAATAGTCAGTTTTTTTATTAGTATTCTCCAAATGTGTGCCGTGCAGGAAGATAACAGTGCATCTGCACAAGACGTTCATAGTTCAATTCTTGATATGTATAGTAAATGAACACTTTGGGTAGTGCCTTCAGAAGAGGACAGAATAAATGAAAATCAAAGACAACAGGTATACCATACCTCTTCTTCGGTGAGGAGTGGGTGAATGGACGGTAGGAAATTGGCAATAGACCTAGAAAAAGTTGGTGCAGGGCTTTCAATGTCGTTTCTCACAAGCTTCTTTCAAGGGCTGATGTGAACTCAGCTAGCACAGTTATCCTAACAGAGTTGGTTTATTCCCATAATTCAAGTGTTACACTCTAGCTTTCCTACTTTGATTGTAACGGCCGTCCTTTGCCCAGGTTCTGTGATGATGGTTATCTTTTGTTTGATATGGGGACCTACAGTCCAAAATGATTTCATTACAAGACTGGAGACTGAATTACATCTGGTTCTTCATTACATTAAATTCTAGCAGCAAAATTTCACAAGCATATGTAAACTAAGAAATTCATCAAAACATGAGAAGATCAATACTTCAGTAGAGTTAACTTACTAGGCGGACGATTCACAAAGGGCCTTCACCCTCGTGGCAGAGGCCCCGCAGGTGTGTCAACAGTGCCTGCACTCATGGTGGGGGCCTCTACACTTGTCGTGGGACCTCCACAATGAGTAACTGCAGAGGGGAGGTCTTGCCACAAGTGTGCCCCTCTACCACGACTGCCAGGAGTGCAGAGGTCCTTTGCGAATTAGCCCTTAGGTGTTCAAAATCACATATCACAGAGGGTCCTATGGCATCACTGTCCTTGGATAAATAGTTGTGAATATGAGAGACAACTTCCTCTTCTTTGCTGCTCAAGCAGAAAATACATTTCTCTTTGTTATTCATCTTTTTCTCTTCACAATTTTAATTTGCTCCTTGTAACAATATTTCATACCTTCAATATGCTTTACGGGGTTAGGGATATATAAAAAATTGTGGGGGTGGCACGCCTGGACTTTGTTAAAAATGGCATACCTCTGTATTGTCCTTTCCCCAAATCAGCACATATAGCACTGGAATTGTCCCTTTTCAAAGCGTTAGTGATTTTAGCTCATTTATTCCAAAATTGTGCTTTAAATGCACGTTTGATTTAATCTTTATCAAAATGTTCACAGGGCAGGGTAACCTATCAAAACCTTACTATGAGGAAGGCCCCCTTGCTGAAATTCAGATCGGGTTTAACATCTGACTTTTCGCAGTGCCAGTTGTGGATGAAGCCAATAGAGTAAGTGGGTGGAGCCAGTGGAGGCAATGGGTGGAGCCAGAAAAAAAGTAGGTGTGGCCTTCGACAAACATTTGAGCACCTGCACTTCCAATTTTACAAATTAAGCACTGGTTACGGTTCTGACTGAGACTGCAAAGTGGAAATCCGGCAGTGGGTGGGGACCAGCACGTCAGTGCTACCTCAGGCCGCACCATCCATCCTAACACGCGATGGAAAAAGCCAGCTGATTAAAGAAAGAGACACTCCTTCTCGCCTCTCCCTGGCCCACGAACAGCTACTGAGTTAGTTCACTGATCAGGGAAGTAATCCGCAGTAAAGCCCGGCATCGCTCGGTTTACATGACGCGCTTCGGAATCCCGGCGCGACCTCCTGCGAGAGGGCTCGCGCCCGGCGGAATCGGGGCGCGTCGGCGTTGACTAAGCTCGTGCTATTTATAACCGGCGCTGGCGCGCGTCCATCGCGCGTCTCTCAAAGCCATCCTGCAGTTGCCGGTCAAAGCACAGGGGGCGCTGCACCCTAACCAGCCGACGCAGCAGCGCGTGAGGCCAAGCAGGGAAGTCACTGATGACTGAAAGTACTTATTGATATAAGCAATCAAGCTGCCACAGGCGGGAGGCAACGGCCGCTCCTGCTGCTTACTTGCAGTGCAGACGGCGTACAAAAACCGCTCTACGTAATGCCAGAACCACTCGCCTCATGTAAACCTCACAACACTCCAGCTTTGGGGCAGAATGTGGGCTGTGATGCAATTAGCACCGTAACAGCTAGTCACCCCTTGGAGAATTATCTTATTAACAGCTCAATTGCGCATGAAATATTAATTATATTACTCCCGGAATCGAGTCGAGGCAGGCCCGATGTGACGTGATACGCGTTGCTGTGCACCGTGGGTCCGCAGATTCCAGTGGCGCAGCAAGGGTGCCACGGGCCCAAGAGCAAGCAAGGGAAATGGAACCCCTAATTGCTCCATGATGAATGAAAAAAAACATTTTAGTGGGCCCCTCAGGCGGCCTTCTGAGAGCCCGTGCAACTGCACATGCTGCACCATTGATAGTTACGCCCCTGCAGATAGCCAAGTCAGAAGAGCCTCTCTCATTACTAGAACGAAGATGTTTTTACAGCCTAGTGCAACTATCATAAGGAGAAATTCAATAGGGAATCTGTCAGAGGTTAGGGCAATATTGGCAAAATCAGTGGGGCACTTGTGGATTTACGGCCAGAGCTGCCGACTTTGGAGGTGGGAAACCGGGTTCAAGACTCGGCGTTGGCTCCGGTTCCTGTGGTTCTGGGCAAATCACTTGGGGGCATATCAGCAACAACCGGCGATAATTATCGCTCAGCGCTCTTAGAGTGAGGATAATTATCGCCGGGTAACGTGGATTTTTATCGCTGAGATAGCGTGCTATTAGCAACGCTTATCTCCTCAGCGATAAGAATCCTCACGCTAACTGCCTAACGTGAGATTATCGCTGGAAACCCAGCGATAATCTCACGCAATGTGGCGTTAGCTTGCTGATAGGGACTCACAAACTTAGCCATGATATCCACCTTCCATAGGATATCATGGCTAAGTCAGTCCAGAAGCAGGCGTAAGGAAAGTAGCGATAACGGGTTATCGCTACTTTTCCTGACGCTATGCTTCATAGCGTGGGGCTTGATGATAGGAGAAATGTCACTTAGCGACATTTCTCCTGTCATGTTAGGTCAGGAACGCCCAGAAAACGGCCGCAAAAGCGGCGATAGTTTTTTATCGCCAGCTTGTAAATATGCCCCTACATCTCCCCGTGGTTACCAAACAAGTATTTGCAATGCAATAGGTCTTGCATTTGCGAGAGTTTGAGCTATTGGCATTGCAAATGACAATGCCTTTTATTTATGTGTTTTGAAAACCTGCAAGCGGTGCTTAAACACACAATTTTTACTTATACTTGTTGCTTACTGGAAGCAAGGCTGGCAGAAACTGTGCCTCTTTTACTGCCAGCCTTGCTTCTCGTAAGCAAGGACTATAAGTACAAAGTGCCACCTGGGCCTCTTATGTGCAATAAAAAACCTTCAAAATAAACATAGATGCACAGATAGACACACACAAACATGCAAGCACAGATACAAAGAAACACGCATACACAGACATGCACACATTTGGGAACACAGCCACCTGCAGCTGCATACTTAGATACATACACACACGTGCACATACAAACACAGACTCACACGCGCACATACAAACACGGACTCACACGCGCGCATAGACATGCACAGAAGCAAGCATGCACATACATGTACAGCATTACCAAGAGGAAATACATTTACACACATACGCATGCACATATACAAGCACACACACACACAGGCACTCCTACATACGTACGCATATGTGCCCACTCAGACACACATGCATGCAGACATGCACAAGCATATATACATGCACACACTTTTGTGTCTCTTGTCTCACCCCTGTGAGGTGGCTTCAATTAAATATTTATTTTACACCTTTGAAAAATGAAAGCATTTTAAGTGCTCTGACGGGGGCAGCGGGTTGGTGGAAGCAGCCTCAACGTGGGAGTAGTGTGGGAGGTGGGTGCAAGTAAGGACGGGAGAGGAGAGGAGATGGCTTGCTAGAAAATGTACTTTAATTGAACACAACAATAAAAATGTAAATTAGTTCATGAGAGTCTACAGTGACACAACATGTCAATTCTTTCCCCTGTGTCCTGTATATTGCATGAGCACCAAACTCAAATAAGACCGCAGGCACTACACAATTGTGTGGTTGGTTGAAATAGAGTTTAAGGGAGGAGGGTGAAGATGGCCGCCGGGCTGAGGGTCGAGTGCAGTGACCTGAATTTTTAGGAGAAGGCTGCGCATGTTACAAAGCCCTCTTCACGCAAACTATGTAATGTATGATAAAGAGTTTGAAGCACAGCTTAATCAAGAGGGGTTCGGGGGTGTAGAGGGGACACTGCATCACTGACTCCCCGCCTCACTGCCTTTTGCTTGCATCCATTTTCCCGCTAGAAAATGAACTCTCCTTAGCTGAAACTCTGCTTTTATCGCGACTCCATCTCTCATTAGTATACGTCGTTTTGTATTCTGTATAAGGGAGTCTTGTATATTATTCCTTTGCATGCTGTGGATCCCACCCAGTCCGGTTTTGGAAGTTCCTATGAAATAAGTCCACACTACTCATCTTTGCCATGGCCACTTCTCTAACTCTTCTGCTTTTTCCCTCGCCTAGAGTATGCCACCTGCCCAAAATACTTAGACACCAACCAATTACAATGCCACCCTTTTGTGAAATACACATTAATCAACTCACAGAAAAATTGTAAAAGAGAGTTCCTGGGCAGTCTAGCACCACGAGTCCTACTCCTGGCTCTGCACTAGCACCACCAGACTACTCTTGAATTTTCTGGATCCGCTGCGTGTCAGTGGGTCGTTGTAGGATTAGTTAGACATGCCCAGTGGAACCTGTGGTTTGATCTTGTTCAGTCGGAGCTTGCTGATGTGGTAAACGAGTATGGAATATGTGACGTTACAACGCATGCCATTACATTGCATGCCGTTGCAACGCCAACTCTTACATCGACTTTCAGTTAGGGGAGCGCTGGAAGTTGGAATAGATTAATTTTCTATTCCAACTCCAGTGTGTGCAACAGTAGGGAAGGTGTTGGAGTTAAATCCAACACCTTCTACCTACTGCTGCACACCTTTTTCGTTGCAACGCCATGCGATGTAATGGCATGCGTTGTAACGGTTGCCTAGTAAAGGCTGTTTCCCAAGAATATGATTGTCAAATCCCACGTCTGGTTATCACCTAAAACATAACACATTTTTTTTAGGATCCCGTGCCCAGGTCCAAAGTTTGACTTTTAATACGCATTTTTCGTGCTTTAACTGGTAGTTTTGCTGAGAACTCGCCTACCAAGTAACGTTTTCTTGTACTGGGCGGCTAGAAAAGGGGCGTAGGATTGAATAGAAGAAAATAGCCAGGCTTACCTGGTGCTCGGCGCGTTTGGACCGGAACGTCTTCTATAGTGACGACGATGCCACCAAAGGCCATGAGAGGGCCAAAAGTACGCAGCTCAGCTCATGCTTCCAGGTCTGGGAAAGGCAACGCTGGAGCTCAGCGTGTTACCGGAGGCACCACTGCTAACCTGGGAAGTGCCTCAGGGAAATCCAAGCCTCGCGATTATGGGAAGAAAACTGTCCTGGTGTTGTTTTCCACAAGTTGCAAAACAAACGAAAGGAACTGGGGGTCTAGCAAAATCCTGCAGTGTGAGCAGAAGTATAGATAGAAGGCTAATTAATCCTAATTTGCAAAAGAGGGAGTAAGAAGAGAAGAAAGAGACATCCAAATGCAATCGAAAAAGGACCTCAGAGCGAAGCTTGGATACCCATCAATTGTCTATGTGATCAATCCTATCATCTGGTCATCCAATCCAGGATAAGATGTATCTCTTGATCATAGAGAACATCTAGTTTGGAGTGATTTCACTCAAAAAGGCCCAAGATCGTCAAAGGATTGGAGCGAGGAGACCAACAATTGCAAAGTGATAGAACAATTGAAAGGAGTGCAGTGCTGAAAAAAGGAAAAGTAAAGTGGTGTATTAAAATAGAATTGTGAGAAAACACTACTTATTAATATGTGAATCTCACACTCTAAATAAAACAACAGTGCAAAAAGCAGTGTTCAACAAATAACTGCTATGTAAAAAGGTCGACATGTTTCAGCCCAATGGGAACCATTTCTCCCTGCAGCTTTCTTCAGGACCCTTGTTGTCAAATTTTCGCTACTGCAATAGTGTATCAACACAACATATAGTGAAAAAGAAAAAGTGCTTGTCTCACTATCATCTGAAGGTAGGACTCAATTCAACCTTCAGTAAATCCTCCGCTTCAAAAGGATGCAGTGAGCATCTGTCAAGAAAACATATAAACATAGTCTCAGTCTTCAAAATAGTACTCCCAAACGTGCATTTACACCAAACCTCATATCAAAGGGTGCTTACCCGTAATGATCGAGGAACGGACCTCACCTCGCCTGGAACTTGGCTCAGGACTAGGAGGCCCGCTCTGTATTAGAGAGACAAAGTAAACTTCCAGAAAACAGATACTTGCAGTAATCTGAAAAGACTATGCATCTTTGAAGAGGTGCTAGTGAAGGTTACTACTAGCATCTGTATACCAAATGTGTATATACGCAAAATTCACACCTATGTACGCCAAAGTGAGGGATCCCTGGTCCTGGAGCTGTGACAAATGCCCGTGGAAAGTGAAATAGCCACTGGTGGGAAAATAAAAATACAAATAAAAATAAATATAAATAATAAATAATAAATAAAAATAAAAATAAAAATACATTTAAATAACAAGCCAGAACAAACAAACAATGTAAAATATAAATAAATAAAGTGAGCGCGGTGTCCCTAGCGGGCGCCATGCTCATTAAAGTAATAAAAAACATACAATTTATAAATACAAGCTGTCGCCATTGCGTGAATAAAGAAAAAAAAAGTGGTCACCGACTCATGTAGGAGACGGTGTCACGCCGCAAGCAAAAGATCCAGTCCGGATGGGCCGTCCGAGAAGGAGACAGGGCGATAACAAAAAAGCCTTATTTGCAATGGGAAGCCAGCGTTTATCTTAAAAGGTGACGCTAGCCAATAAGAACAATGGGCGGAGCTTAAACTCCACTTCCAAAATAATCCGATTACAAGAAGCCTCGCAGAGCGAGCAGTGCATGCACACTGTAACGCAGGTCTGCAAGACCTAAAAATGAATGTGTCCTTGTGTAACATAACTGGTGCTCATGTAAAGCGCTCAAATACCTTCGGGTCGAGTTCCTGCTATATAAATCTGCAAAAAGAAAAACCCAGCCTGCCATGTAATGCCACAGGCCAGAACACTCCCCCCCTGCAAAAGGCATTATTGAATGCCCGCTGAAATACCAGTGTCTCACAGACATACTAACCCCTTAATAGGAGCCTAAAAGTCCTAAAAAAAGAAGTGGAGGGACTAACCTAGTTAGGCAGTATGCAAGTGACATCACGATGCATGACATCACATTACACATCATGGCGCATGACATCAAACATGCCATCACAGGAATTGACATCATAGAAAGTGGCATCACAAGCCACAACTTTACAGGAAGTGACATCACAAGAAGTGACATGAGATCTAAAGCTCTCAAATATATGTTTAGCAGGTCTATCATGTGACATTTGAGCACATTGCGAGGATAGTAGCACAGTGCGCTATGGAAGATGATATGTGACTTCTACACCTTGCAATCCCCCAGTTTTATGCAACACATCCTGTACATTCATTTACAAACGTATATAATTTATTGTACATGCAATATGCACGTGTTGATGTAAAGCTCTGACACCCTGCATTGGGATGAGTAGGGCTATACAAGAAAATAACTGGTACTTAAATTATTTCACACCGCCTCAGGTGTAGTAAGCTCTATATAAATGCAATTTGCTTTGTGTAAATACTGGGAAAGACCAACACATCTGGCATTCTTACAGTGCATGCATATCTCGTAAACAGGGACTGAACAAAGTGAAAAGCTGCCTCTCAAATATGTGTGAAGTGCTAACAATTTGTGAGCCTTTGTTTCCCCTCCCCTTCATTTGCATCATGTGTGAGGCTCCTGACTGCTCCCAGCTAAGAGGCTGGAACAAAAGGAGGCCTGATGACCCCTCAAATTCGGCCTTTGTTATGGGCTCAGCAGGAGTTTAAAATAAGAAAGCCCCGTCCCCGCCTGCACGTTGTTGCTTCTTGCAGATGGAAAGCAGACAACGTGCAGGCGCTGCTGAAAGTGTCATGGTGTTTGGAAATTACACTGGGATGAGTTAAGCACATTATTTAGTGGGGGCCCAAATTCTTGGCAGGGTGGATGACGTTCAGCCTGTGAAAATTGTGGGGCGACTCGTGCCCTGGCCTACAGGGCTCATTAAAGGGACAAGTGAGGCGAACCTCCATGTTGAACAGGATCT
Organism: Triturus cristatus; assembly: GCF_964204655.1. Classification (NCBI taxonomy): domain Eukaryota; kingdom Metazoa; phylum Chordata; class Amphibia; order Caudata; family Salamandridae; genus Triturus; species Triturus cristatus. The sequence goes on along the minus strand of NC_140591.1, from coordinate 1,235,869,845 downwards.
GCAGGAGTCAACAATCCCGATTTTAGCTTTCCCGCGCTTAAAACTCTTTACACTCCAGTTCATGTCAATGGTAGAATTAATTTCCTCAAATTTGGCTGTAGGAAAAAGGATTTCTCTGTGGAGAAAGTGATTTTTCCCATGGAGAAAAAAAAGAAGAAAAGTTAGTAAATAGATTTTCATTTACTCTCGAGATTTCTGCATAAGTAAATATGCAGGAGTATATTTGTTCATTCAAAACAGAATTGCCATTAGTTTTAAAACCTGTGGCTGTCTCACTTTTCCAAGCGTTCTTCTTGAAACCTTTTTGAAGTTCTGAAAGTCCCAAGTAAACACCTATGCACAGACTGCAGTGCCGATTCACAACATTCATTGAGAATTTAGCTTATATGATTTACTCATCACATTTGGTCTGGGCTATTCAAATGTTTAGATCCTACATTTGGGGGCGAGAATTTGACATTTTCACTGATCACAAACCCTTAGTTTACATACTCTCAAGTTCTGGTCCCAATAAGGCATCTGCTAGACTCATACGTTTACTATCTACGTTGCAAGGTTACCATTTCATAATTGAACATTTACCGGGAGGGAAAAACTTTAGAGCAGATTGTCTCTCCAGAATGTCTTTAGAAAATGTTCACAAGGAAGACGACATTAATATTGCTGAGTGTGTGGTTGCAACCATAGATGCTGTTGGGGGATTTCCCTCTATTTCTGAACATATTTGGAATGCAGAAAGTGATAAAGATCACAACTTACAAAAAGTTAAGCGATTTAATACTCAAGGTTGGCCAGCAACTAGAACACTACCCTGTGATTTGAGGAAATTCACATATGTTGCTGAGGAACTTTCTATTGTTGGTGACATTATCATGCGTCATGATCTTTTCGTTCCCCCTGAAAAGATACGCAAGGACAATATTCAATTAGCTCATCAAGGTCACCTTGGTATCTCTAAAACCTGTAAGAGAATTAAGGAATTTTATTGGTGGCCTTCTATTGAAGCTCAAGTCAAATCCACTATAGATACATGCCCAGAATGCCTCTTGTCTGATAAAAAATGGAAGACCTTACAAACCCCCTTATACCCTGTACCTTTTCCAAGTGGGCCTTGGGACAAAGTAGGCATGGACTTTTCTGGGCCATATGAATTACTTCCCATGCACAACAAGTTCTTGATCTTATTGATTGATTATTTTTCTAAGTGGAAGTTTTACTGGTTTTGTGATGGGGCCACTACTGAAAACACCATCAAATTTCTAGAACATGTATTTAAACTAGAGGGTTCACCGAAGTCCATAGTCACTGACAATGGTACTCACTTTTCATCACAACGTACGTGCAAATTTCTAGAATCTCATGACATACAACATTTGAAGGTTGCACTTTATTCCCCATCCTCAAATGGGTTAGTTGAAAGAGGTAACAGATTAATCAAAAAAGGTATCCAAACTGCTATTGCGTCAAACCTGAGTGTTGATGATTATTTGAAAGACAAAGTTTGGTCATATAACACCACTCCTCATTCTACAACAGGGGTTGCACCGTTTACACTACTGAAAGGTAGAATGGTACATTCAAATTTATTTCCCACATGGTTGTCTGACAAATCAGAACGGAAAATGGATTCATTAGACATGATTAGAGACAGAGTGCATAACACCCAAGAAAAGATGAAGAGCCATTTTGATTTTAACAAACACTTTAGTGGAGATTTATTGAAACCTGGCGATTGGGTATTGATTAAGAAACCCAAGAAGGTGGCGAAAGGTTCTTCTAAGTTTTCGTCTCCAGTTCAAGTTGGCAAGGTATCTAAAGGTTCAGCCTTCTTAATTAACAAAGGGTGGTGGAACAAAAGAAATTTAGTCCTGGTTTCCAATCCTCAAGCTGATATCATTTCCAGCCGTTATGGGTTAAATGCACGTCATTCTGAATCCTACAATTGGGTACAAGACGTGGTTCCATTGAAATCTCAAAATATGCCAACTTTGGTTACACCTACTTCTCTTGCTCGTCAATCACAGTCTGAAGTGGTCTCTACATCTGCACATTTGTGTGATGAAGGGGCAGCAAGGTGTGGGAAGAACATTACTCGCACTAGGAGGCTACCAAGTAAATACAAAGATTATGTTTTGTAATGATTAAATGTTTAGGCTAGAAATACTTCCCTTGATGAGAAAAATACTTTGCTTATTGTGAGTTCACCGTCAATATATATATATATATTACCTACTGGCGGTCGCCAGTAGGTAGTTATAGTTAGGACCACGTTTCCATAGGAAAACCTCAACATTCTATTTTGAATAACTTTGGCGCCGGTCGACGAATCCTCGCGAATTTCTCAAAATAGGTGGGGCGCTACGCTCCGCTCCTACCCTGAAAGTCTCGGGGGGATCTGTCAAGCGGGGGCTGAGATAAAAGGGGGGTCCCAAAACGCGTTTTTCCCATGCATTTTTCCATAGGACCTTTAGAACGAGCTACAGCCCGAACGGCTGAACAGAATTACTCAAAATTTGGCACAGAGGTAGTCCCTAGGTCAAGGAAGTGCCTTTTGTAGGTTTGGTGTAAATCTGTTCAGTAGATTCTGAGAAAATAGCCTTTAAATCAATATATATATCTGAGCCCGCTTACGGTACGCTTACCGTACGCTTACGGTAAGCGTACGGTGGCGTGCGCGAGCGTGATTCTGATTGGCTCTTAGATCTTAGTAAACATTCGAATCGGCCGAAACCAGGAAGCGGCGGCCGCCATTTTGTGTATTTCACTCTGAAAAAAAAGAGTGAAAACAAGGAAAGGGGGCAATGAGGAGAGTTTCAGACCCCCTAACATTTGTAAGGGGGTCAAAGAAGGACAGAAAAGTACAAAAAAAACATTTATTGATTTTAAAAAAAATCACGGGGTACGCGTACGGTAAGCTTACGGTAAGCGTACGGTAGAAAAAAAAAAAAAAAAAAATGAAAATCAGATTTAAGTGTTTAGATATTAGGGGGCTCTAAAAAGAGCCGTTGTGTTTATGAAATGATTTTTTAGTGGTACCTACAAGTAAGTACCGATGCAGAGTCTAAGGTTCAAGAGGAAGACTCTGTTCCCTTCATCATTGAAGTGCACACCATCTCCTCTATAAATGTCTTGCATGTCATAACGCAAGTTGTTGTGGTAAATGGCACCCATACCATAGTCACGGAGGAAAGCAGAAACAGATTTGTTGACGTGCTTTCTTGCTTTGTCATCGCACCGCGTGCCCACCGTGCGTGCACGGCACTAACTGCGTAAAGTGGGCGCGCGGTGCGCGAAGCGCACCGTGCGCGCACGGAACGAACTGCGTTAAGTGGGCGCGCACGCCACGAATGGCGTAAAGTAACTTAGCATTTAAAAAACCGTACAAATTCACTGAAAAAACCATAGGTTTCACACACGTTATAGTTAGGAATTAGCATTTAAAAAACCTTGCAAATTCACTGAAAAAACCATAGGTTTCACACATGTTATAGTTAGTGGAAATTTTACTGATAAAAAAACCAATGAAATTCCCCCGTTATAGTTAGTGCAGGCAACTATAACTCACGCGACCGCAATCTTCTGCTGATGACATATGTGTCTTTATGAAAAAAAAATATTTGTAATATATGTATAGCTAAAAATGTATGGAAGAAGACATGGGCAAATAAGTGTCTAAATACAGTATTAGCATCAGCAGAGGATTGCGGTCGCGTGAGTTATAGTTGCCTGCACTAACTATAACGGGGGAATTTCATTGGTTTTTTTATCAGTAAAATTTCCACTAACTATAACATGTGTGAAACCTATGGTTTTTTCAGTGATATATATATATATAGATTGTTACTGTGATTGATATGTAAGTCTTGATTTCAATTGTTAAGGGGAAAGATGTTGTAGTGATTTCATTATTACTTGCACGTCGTTGTTGCATGCACGAGATGATCGCAGCGCATGCAGTCTTCAACGAGGCTCTTGCGTGCGACCATCTCGTGTGTCAACATGTTTATGGGTAAATGCATGTCCGCGCTCTGCGGCGTTCACTGCCACCGGTTCTCCTAGCAACCGTCAGTTTGTGCTGGGATCTGTGGCAGCCGGACGTCGTGGTCGTGGGTGAATTCACTTATGAAATAAATCCCTTTTCAACTTTCCATTGGCTACCTGGATTATATATCCCCTTTTATAATCATCCTTGCCCAAAACTAAAGCAGCATATTTTCTGAAATCTAATGGGTTTGCCGCTTAATTTACTTTCTTGCAGCATTTTAACTATTTCTCTTATTGAAGAACAATGAGTCCATCTTACAAAATATGAACGGAAAAATTCAGAGGAATCTCTTGCTGTCACAGTGAAGATGCACAAAGTGAGTTTATGGCAAGGAGTGTTTGTAGCAGTCAGTGTCTTAACACAAATTGATGGGACCTTCATGCACCATGTGCAATAGGCCTCTTAGCCCCCAATATCTAGCAGCTATTAATTGGGTTGAATGGGGTACTATGAAGGATTGTGGCCCCTTGAAAGTTTTGGGGTTCCCCTGCGCCAAAGAGGATTGTTATGCCCCTGATAGTAGGACAGGATAGTAGGACAAATATGTAGGGTTATTTTTCTGTCTGCGTTGCTGCAGAGGAAAAGACAATTATTTTATGTGAATTGTAACCAGGGTAGAAAATTGATTGTCGCGCAAGCATATCTAAATTGCAAAAAAAATACAGAATATGCCTTTGGCTTTAAATACACGAATTTGCATGTCTAAAGTATAAATAACAGACAGAGGGGCAGATTTACAAGCCCCTTGCACCACTTTTGCGTCACTTTTCCCATGTTAAAAGTGACGCAAAAGTGGCGCAAGGGGCTTGTAAATCTGCCCCATAGTATTTTGGACAGTAACTCAACAGGAACAATTCTGAATTTCTGAATGTGTTTGTAAGCATCCCCAGCACTGCATAGAATGAACTGCCAACACTCCCCTCACAGAGTTTTCTTTTTCTAAAATAGGTGAGAGCAGGAGATGGACCCAGAAGAGGGATTATATTCTTCAAATCTCTCCTTAAGTTTAGTAGTGTAAATGAAAAACATGCCATAACTCCCGATTTTAGCTTTCACTCGCTTAAAACTCTTTTGACTCCAATTCCCATAAATATGTGTTTATTTGTTAATACTTTTGGAAAAAAATGTTACAAAGAAGGTACAACAAAAAAACACATGGATATTTTCCCATTATGTTGCAGGCAAGAGAAGGGTGAGCTGCAAGACTGTAGAACTACATGTCGGTAAAAGTGATTGTTTGGCGTATCTGTGAATGGTCGACAGGCAGGTGGAAGCAAGTGGTGGATTCATTGACCTGGAGGAGGTTGCATTTGAGGTTCATGAGGGTGATCTCAGTTCAAGAGAAGTGTTCCACGGATGCTGTGCGAGCAGAGAAGCTCATTTGGATCATATGGCAGTACACGGTGCTTTAGGGATGGTGAATAATTTTGTGGTTTGCAAGCATTGGGGCAGGTAGGCCTGTAAAGTTTGATGCTTAGGATAAGGAAATGTACAATGTGGTGGATAGACCCATCACCTGTTTTTGCTTTAATGCATTTTCCTAAGCCAGTACATTTTCCCCAGAGTTGCCTAGAGTTGGGAGTCTTGCTTGCTGTGCCATGGGATCCCACTGATGACTCTCAAGTTGGATGAGACTGGTTAGATGTTACTTGTTTTCTTGAGGGGACATGGGCTGTTATTCGACCTAAACTGTTCCTATTGGAGCACGCCTGATCTAATATATGGCTGCTTCCAGTGGCGGCTTCTCAAGGGAGTGCTGCGGGGCGGTGGGGTGGGGGTAGTAAACTCCGGCATATGGCCGAACAGAGTTAAGTAAATAAATAAAACAAATTACATTGCGCGCGCTGAAACCTCAAATGGCGATGCAGCGCACACAATGTAATTGGTTTTATTTATTTACTTAACTCCGTTCTGCCGTATTCCAGAGTTTACTACCCACCACCCTGCCCCTCCCCCGCAGCCCCGCAGCACTCCCTCGAGGAGCTGCCACTGGTTGCTTCCCATCTATAGTGGTGTAGTGGGCAAAAAACCCACAATGGACTGGAATGCACCGCAAGAAACTGTCAGTGGCTGTGGCATTTTCAAGCATCATTCAGACTCATCATCTTTTGGAGTTCTTAGGCTGTTTTAAGGCATGAAGAGGAACTTACTCGGTATCCAATATTTCACTGCCTGAGAAGTGCTTTTTTCTTTAACTTACTGGAGCTTTATATGGTCCTGAGTATTTTATTTGTCTTGTTTTCTTTCTTTTTCAGTGTTGTCTGGTAGTAGATACCAAAGGGGATGATCGACGGAGCGTTTGAGCAAACCAAACACTCACCCCCAGTCAACTGATCTGGGTTTAATCCATCATCATTCTTTAGCTCACTCCACCACCCCAGTTCAGACATGGCCAGATGCAAATCAGTCTGACCCTGTGCCTCATGGGAACAGTCCAGCCCAAACTGCCAAGCCATGTCTTCCCTGGACTGGAACCGGTTTTGGGTTCATAACACTCATCAGCCAGGCTATCTTGAATCCAGTGGCAAAGTGAGCAAGGGACCCACGTCTGGGCATACCCTGCCAACTTAGGGCGAACAAAGCGATACCAAAGGGGATGATGGACGGAGCGTTTGAGCAAATCAAACACTCACCCCCAGTCAACTGATCTGGGTTTAATCCATCATCATACTTTAGCTCACTCCACCACCCCAGTTCAGACATGGCCAGATGCAAATCAGTCTGACCCTGTGCCTCATGGGAACAGTCCAGCCAGTCTGGGGTGAGTGTATGACATTGTTCTGCATTCTGTCCATCAACTGCTGTTTTTGCATTTATCACCTCGAGTGGGAAGGGTATGCCCAGACGTGGGTCCCATGCTCTCCATGCCACTGGAATCAAGCTATCCTGGCTGAAGAGGGGTGAAACTCCGAAACCGGTCCTAGGATGCTTGTTTCCAGTCCAGGGAGGACCTGGCTTGGCAGTTCAGGCTGGACTGTACACATGAGGCACAGAGTCAAGACTGATTTGCATATGGCTGGGTTCAAACTGGAACGGCATGGTGAGCAAAAAAACAATGGATTTAGGCCCAGATCTCTGTACTCGGGTGAATGTATGACATTGTTCTGCATTCTGTCCATCAACTGTTGTTTTTGCATTTGTCACCCTGAGTGGGAGGGGAAGGCCCAGACGTGGGTCCCATGCTCTCCATGCCACTGGAATCAAGCTATCCTGGCTGAAGTGGGGTGAAACCCCGAAACCGGTCCTAGGATTCTTGTTTCCAGTCCAGGGAGGACATGGCTTGGCAGTTCGGGCTGGACTGTTCCCATGAGGCACAGGGTCAAGACTGATTTGCATATGGCTGGGTTCAAACTGGAACGGCATGTTGAACAAAAAAAGATGGATTTAGGCCTAGATCTCTGTACTGGGGTGAATGTATGACATTGTTCTGCATTTTGTCCATCAACTGTTGTTTTTGCATTTGTCACCCCGAGTGGGAAGGGTCTGCTCAGACGTGGGTCCCGGACTCTCCATGCCACTGGAATCAAGCTATCCTGGCTGAAGAGGGGTGAAACTCCGAAACCGGTCCTAGGATGCTTGTTTCCAGTCCAGGGAGGACCTGCCTTGGCAGTTCAGGCTGGACTGTACACATGAGGCACAGAGTCAAGACTGGTTTGCATATGGCTGGGTTCAAACTGGAACGGCATGGTGAGCAAAAAAACAATGGATTTAGGCCCAGATCTCTGTACTCGGGTGAATGTATGACATTGTTCTGCATTCTGTCCATCAACTGTTGTTTTTGCATTTGTCACCCCGAGTGGGAGGGGAAGGCCCAGACGTGGGTCCCATGCTCTCCATGCCACCGGAATCAAGCTATCCTGGCTGAAGTGGGGTGAAACCCCGAAACCGGTCCTAGGATTCTTGTTTCCAGTCCAGGGAGGACATGGCTTGGCAGTTCGGGCTGGACTGTTCCCATGAGGCACAGGGTCAAGACTGATTTGCATATGGCTGGGTTCAAACTGGAACGGCATGTTGAACAAAAAAAGATGTATTTAGGCCCAGATCTCTGTACTGGGGTGAATGTATGACATTGTTCTGCATTTTGTCCATCAACTGTTGTTTTTGCATTTGTCACCCCGAGTGGGAAGGGTCTGCTCAGACGTGGGTCCCGGACTCTCCATGCCACTGGAATCAAGCTATCCTGGCTGAAGAGGGGTGAAACTCCGAAACCGGTCCTAGGATGCTTGTTTCCAGTCCAGGGAGGACCTGGCTTGGCAGTTCAGGCTGGACTGTACCCAGGAGGCACAGGGTCAAGACTGATTTGCATATGGCTGGGTTCAAACTGGAATGGCATGGTGAGCAAAAAAACGATGGATTTAGGCCCAGATATCTGTACTGGGGTGAATGTATGACATTGTTCTGCATTCTGTCCATCAACTGTTGTTTTTGCACTTGTCTGGTAGTAGGGCAGAGTGAGGAAGACTTAATATAAAATATCAATTGACACGTAATTTATTGTTATCACGGCTCATGATACAACATGGTAATTCTCTTAAATGTTAAGTTCTATAATTCACTTTGTTGAGTAAAAATGTTATATTGGCAACACACTGACTTGGTGGTGACGTCTATTTGGAGCGAAACGTACAGGCAGTTTGGTTCAAAGCAGAAGTGGTGGACATGGCAATAGATTAATTCCCGAAGGCTACAGGCTCTGAAAGGCCATTATTCTTTCCTTCCTGTCAGTCAGACAGGTACCCTGCCTGATATGTGACAAACTCCCATCCAATTTGACAAAGTTTTGAGAAGCATTAGCATGTCTAAAAACTCCCGGATTTACCCGCTGACCTGTCCACTTCTTGTGTTTGCTTTGTTCACCCTAGGTGACCAGGGGTATGGCCAGACTTGGGTCCCTTGCTCGCTGTGCCACTGGATTCAAGCTAGTCTGGCTGATGGGGATAAAACCCTGAAACCGGTACCAGGATGCTTGTTTCCTGTCCAGGGAGGACCTGGCCTGGCAGTTCGGGCTGGACTGTTCCCATGAGGCACAGGGTCCTGACTGACTTGCATATGGCTGGGTTCAAACTGGAATGGCATGGTGAGCAAAAAAACGAAGGATTTAGGCCCAGATTTCTGTACTGGGGTGAATGTATGACATTGTTCTGCATTCTGTCCATCAACTGTTGTTTTTGCATTTGTCACCCCGAGTGGGAAGGGTATGCCCAGACGTGGGTCCCGCGCTCTCCATGCCACTGGAATCAAGCTATCCTGGCTGAAGAGGGGTGAAACCCCGAAACCGGTTCTAGGATGCTTGTTTCCAGTCCAGGGAGGACCTGGCTTGGCAGTTCGGGCTGGACTGTACCCATGAGGCACAGGGTCAAGACTGATTTGCATATGGCTGGGTTCAAACTGGGGTGGCATAGTGAGCAAAATAACGATGGATTAAACCAGATCTGTAACTAGGGATGAATGGTTGAAAAGTTTCAGCATTCCATCCATCCTCTTGTTGTCTTCACTTTTTATGCTAGGCTGCACTGTAGGGTCCTAGTGTGTAGGCTGTGCTGACACCGCAGGGTACTAGTCTAGGCTGAATGAATACTTAACACACCATACAGAAGCCTGACTTGCCTACAGGGATCTCAAAAAAATAGTCACCAGGCTGATGTGTCTGAAATTATAAAGAATCAAAAGGGGAGGCACTGCTATTGGAAGTAAATCCACTCAACTTTCAAAAGTGAACAAATAATCAAAGGGAAGTGGAGCCACTGCAACACCTCTCCTAAGTGGGGAATCCTTAGGATATTGAAAAGGACTCTCACCCACTAGAATTCACCAGTGGCATGCTTCATCATCAAGTTCTCACTCAGTACAACTAGTGTGTCTGGATGGGCTCAACCTCTTAAGGGAGGGAGCACATCTATATGGTATTGCCAGTGGGATCTGTATTAAATATGTAAAATTACCTTAAGTGTCCGGCTGGAATTTATTGAGTCTTTGGGTACTTGGGTAAGATTAAAAACAAGAGGGATGTCAATGGGGATAGGTTAAGGATCCCCTGCAGAACCAACAAGAGTGGTCTGCATGTTTCAGCCACGTAATCCCAGATCGGGCCTCGTGGCTTTCCTCAGGACCTCTATGTAGCAGATCCGTGTTTTTTCTCAAAGTATAGTGACACTATCCTGTACTAAAAGCATATACATTCCCTATTTGTGATGCACAATTGTGTTATAGTATGTGAGGAGAAGACATTCATTCATACATATCACAGACTTACACACTCCTTGGGTTCACTGGCCTGATAACTCTAAATGTTGAGAGAAGCACATCACAAAAACGTGGTGGAAAGGTAACAGTTATTGTTTCTGAATATGTTGTCCTGTAAATCAGTGAGTACTTCTGACACCTCAAAATTGGTTATGTAATAACATCACAGCAGACATAAACAGACATGCACAATAGTCTAATGTAATAGTGTAAGCCTCGAACAATAGTGTTAGACATGCACAATAGTCTAATGTGATAGTGTATGGTTGCCAGTACATCATTATTGTGAAGTGTGTGGATTCCACTCACAGAGAAAATCATGTATAGCTAAAAGAGTTAGAGAAAGTGGAGGGAGTATCTTAGTATAGGCTCATTAGGGCACCATTGGGTAAATTGGACGCGGGCAGACCCAGTAGTCATACACTGTAGAGATGGGGAAAAATGGGATAAGTGGTGTGAACTTCTCCTACCCATACTGAAAATGGGTCCTCCCCCATGGGTGCCATCACCTCTGTCAAGGGCTATGCACCCATTGGGACCTCCAGTCACTGCCTCTTAATGGAGTCACGCTCCGTCTGGGTTTAGAACTCCGAATGTTGTAGCTCCTCCCTGTGCATGGAGCCATGCAGTTCGACGTTACGTGGGCAGGTCACACATCTCTGATGCCAATCAGTCTCGTTATGTGGAGAAAGAGCCCAATATCATTGTGGTCAGATAATTACTAGGCCTGGGCAGTGAACTTCGCGGAGTTTGAGGAGTTTTCTGCACTCCGCACTCCACGGAGCTCGCGGAGTGCAGAAAACTCCGCTTCGCGATGTGCAGCAGAGTTTTATCCCCGCTCGCGAACGGTAAGTTCGCGAGTGAGAGCTTGCGTGTGCCCGCAAGAAATGTGCGGGCGTGCGTCGCAGGTTTTGCAAGGATTAGCGAGACAGCAAAGAAGAGGTGGAGGGCAGCCCGGGGACGCCGCAGTACAGGTAAGTGGTTTTAAATATCTTTTTTAGTAATGTTTAATTACTTGTTATTATGGGGGGGAGGAGGTGGGTGGCGTAGCAGAGTTTGTTTGCAACTCCGTGGACCTCTGCATGGCCCCGCCACGCACACTACGCTCAGGATTAATTTGCATTCCATGCATGTGCCTCCTGGCTCTTTGTATAATCTTCCCCACATTCCGTGCATGTGCTGTGTTCACTTTCAGGTATGTTCAAAGTTCTCTTTAGAGTGTCTGTTAGAGGTTCTAGGAAAAAGCTTCAGTTGCATCTGGAGCCATTCTGAGTTGGATGCATCACTGTGCTGAAAATAATAAACTACTAAAAATTACTTTTGTCCGGATATATTTTCAATATATTGTGGCGATTAACTCAGGAAACACTTCCGCCAAGTTTAGCAGCATAGGAGCGGAGTGTTTTCCGGACCGGACAATGTTTTTAGAAGATTTTTTTTAAATTATTTTTATTAGCATTTTTGAGCAACAAAAACAAAGTAACACTTCTCACTGCCACATATACTTAATAGATTATTGACGACATAAGCCCCCATCAGCCCTCCGTCAGCAATAGGATTTACATTCACCTTATTAATAAGCTGTAATATCATGGGCCTGTCCCGTCCAGCCCCATATCTCCCCCTTCCGCACTCTCTCCAGATCATAGGAATACTTCAACATGTCCCACAGTCAACCGAACCTGTATCCGTCTCCCGCCAGTACCAACTCCGAGTACGAGATTACAGCTCCTGGAGAGTAGTCTGCGCCAACCAGTGCGTGAAAGGCGCCCATATATCCCTCGGTCGCGAGCGCATGGGTAGGAGCTCCCAGTAGACAACCAGCTGTGACTGGCAATATACAGCGCTTCTTACCCATTCTCTAACGCTAGGCGACGTAGCAACCCCCCAGTGCAATGCAATTTGTCGTTTGGCCAGCAAAAGTAGCATTGCTGGTAGTTTCCGGTGCTTGGGTTTGATCATATGTAAGATGCCCAGCAATGCAGTTTGTGGCGTACATGGGATCAGTAGGCCAGTGATTGTGCATATTATTTCCATCACCCTGACCCAGAATGACGCTAATGTGGGGCAGTCCCACGCCATATGTAAGAAAGTAGCCCCTCGTGCGTGGCAGCGCCAGCAATCATCTGTATCCCTCAAGCCCATGCGGTGTAATCGTCTAGGGGTGCGGTATGTCATATGGATATATTTGAAATGAATCAGGCGAAGCCTGTAGTTGGGGGATAGTATCTCAAGTAGCTTACAACATAAATCCCAGTGCTCATCAATGATTTCGGTCCCCAGTTCCGCGGCCCACATGCTACGCGCCGCCGGGATCACTATAGGATGGCAATTTTGCATGCTCAAGTACAATCGAGATACGAGCCGGCGTCCTGATTCCACAGTCAGCACGGTCTCCAGGGCAAGTAAATCCGGTGGCGGTGCCGGAAATGTAGGAAACAGCTTTTGACATGTGTGGCGAAGCTGACAGTAAAGTAGCGTGTCAAGCATCGTCGGGGCGTCCGCACCACACATCTGCTCCTGTGTGAGGAAGGCATCACCCGGGAACAAATCCCCCCCTGTGTGAAGTCCGCGCGCCGCAGCCCGCTCCCCGGTTCGCATATTCTGCAGCGGGGGCCACATCGGATTTCCCCGTAGAGGCATCGACCTGGTGTACAGAAGGTCCATTCCGGCTCTATGCCTCAGCCCATCCCAGGCCCACTTAAGTGCATGTATCGGGTCGATTTCCGTGCATCTCCGCTTGTGTGGCGTATAAACAGCCACAGCGAGCGGCAGCGGAGCCGCTCTGTCCGTCTCTATTGCCACATGTGGCTGAAACGGTGTGGGGTGCACCCAGTAATGCAAAAATTGTGCCTGCGCACAGTAGGCATAGAGTGCAAAATCCGGCGCCGCCAGGCCCCCCTGTCACTGCGGGAGAGTGAGGGTCTCCCACGCCACCCTCGGCTGGTTTCCCCCCCATGCCAGTTCTATCATCTGTGAGCGCACTCGGCGCAAAAACTAGCAGTCAGGGGCAGCGGGATGTTCCCAAATAGATATGATAACTTAGGTAGGATGACCATTTTGGCCACTGCAATTCGTCCCGCCAGCGAGAGGGGCAGATGCTTCCATCGGCCGACCCTCTCCTTGACCCATCCCAGCACTCGCCCATAATTCTCCGACCACAATTGCTGCATGTCCGCACTTATCCAGATCCCCAGGTATCTCACCGGTCCGTCAGCCCACTTCAGTGGGCAGTCCGGCTCGAATCGGGGCGTCCCGGTCGTCAGAGGGAGACTGACCGACTTCTCCCAATTTATGGTCACTCCTGACAGCCGGCCATAGTCAAGCAGTTCCCCTGTCATGGGGGAGAGGTTTTCCTGCGGGTCGATCACATATAGAGTAATATCATCTGCATATAGGGAGACGGTTAATGCCCTTGATGAAAAACCAATGCCCCTGTCTGCGTGATGCTGTCTGAGTCGGGCTGCCAAGGGTTCTGTAGCAATAGCAAACAGCAGGGGTGATAGGGGGCAGCCCTGCCGCGTACCTCTGCTAATAGCAAAAGGCGCAGAAATAAGCCCATTTACTCTCACTCGAGCGGTGATGTTAGTATACAGTAAGCGAATATAAGAAATAAAAGCCTCACTCACCCCCATGCGCTGCAGCAAGGGGAACAGGAACCCCCACTCCAGGGAATCGAACGCTTTCGTGGCGTCCAGCAGCACCGCCACGGCCTTGACATGTGGGGCTAAATAGTGTAGCATCCCAAAGAGAGTTCGAAGATTATGGGATGTCGAGCGGCCCGGTACAAAGCCTGTTTGATCTGGGCGTATCATAAGTGGCTGCACCGGCTGCAGTCGCGCTGCGAGCATTTTCGCAAAAATCTTTGCATCAGTATTTATTAAAGACAGTGGCCTATAGGAATCACATTGCTGGGCATCTTTGTCCGGTTTCAAGAGGGCAATTATGATAGCCTCTCTCATCGAGTCTGGGAGTATGCCCGCCTCCACTGCCTCAGCATAAACTGCCAACAGTCTAGGGGCCAGGAGATCCGCGCATTCCTTATAAAACTGCGCTGGTAAGCCATCCGGCCCCGGCGCCTTCCCAGCTGCCAAGGAGCTGATTGCCTCCCTAACATCCGTTATCTCGAAAGGGCGATCGAAATATCCCTTTTGGTGCGCATTGAACCATATTAGTTGGATCGTATCCAAGTAGCCGGACAGCTCCGCCAGCGGAGGAGCTCCCCGGGTATGGTATAAGTCTTTGTAAAAAGTCCGGAATGCGTCTAGGATTTCCGGCGGAGTATAAGCATGTCCACCTCCCGACGTCGCCACTGAGGAGATGAAGGGGGGTGGCCTCTGCGATCGCAGCAGTAGGGCGAGCGTTCTGCCCGGGCGGTCTCCCTCCCCATAGCGTCGGGCTACCGCATATTTAGTCAAAAACTTTACTTCCCTGTCTGCCTCAGTCTGGTATTCCGTGAGTGTGGTGCGCGTTGCCGCCAATGTTGCCGCCGAGGGGTCCGAGCAGTACTGCACCTCCAGATCATGTAGACTATCCTCCAGCCGCTTTAGCGTACCCCTGATGGCCTTCAGTACTTTGGCCTGCCCCGCAATGCAGTGACCTCTGATCACTACCTTGAACGCGTCCCACAGGGTGCCCACCGACGCCACCGAGCCAGTATTCTGCTCAAAGTAGTCTATTATGTGTTGGTGTACTTCTTCCCGAAACACCGGGTCTGACAGGGCATGCGCCGGTAATCGCCACGTGAAGGGCGTTATATACGGTTGTGGGACGTCCAGCGTCAGCTCCACTGGGGAGTGGTCGGAGAGGGTGCGCGCCCTGTGAGTAACCTCTGATACCCATGCATGTATCTGTGGGGTTAGGAGCCAAAAGTCCAACCTGGACCAGGCTCCTCTGTGTGGGGTGAAGCAGGTGCCTTCCCTAACCACTGGATGCACCACTCGCCACGAGTCTAACAAATTATAGTCCGCCATTAGGCCACGGAGAAGCTCAGCCGCGTGCAGGTGATGAGTGCGAGCAGCCCCCTCCCTGTCCAGGTCCAGCGAAAGTACCACATTGAAGTCTCCGCCCCATATGCATGCACCTTCCCCTAGCGACTGTGCCTTGTGCCAGACATGACGGAAAAAACCAGGCTCGTCCGTGTTTGGACCATACGTGTTAACTAGTGTGATCTGCATGTGAAATAGTTTCCCCATCAGTATTATGTAGCGCCCTTCCGTGTCGGCATGTACTTTGACCGTTTGCCAGGGCAGACCCCTTCGAATTAAAATAGCCACTCCCCTGGAGTAGTTGGAGTAGCCGGAGGTGTGTATTTCGCCCCACCTAGCATGTCTAAGCTTCTCACTGGCTCCCTTCGTCAGGTGCGTTTCCTGTAGGAAACAGACGTCAATCTGGTGACGTGCCAAATGGGCATGGGTCAAGCGTATCTTGCGGTGATCATTAAGACCTCGAATATTCCATGTAAGACAGCGCAGCGCGGTCAGGGGGGTACATAATGGTGTGTCCTACGCAGCAGCTTGGTCATCAGCGGCCCCCCGTTCAGGGCCTGCAGGGAAAACCCACGCGCAACATGTCTCGCAATCACCACCCACATGGCAGCGGCCATTGGCAGGGCTACATCATCATTCAGTTCTGTAGTGAAGTAGTGCAGTGTAACAAAACCACCCAACAATACCCAAGACCCCCCTCCACCCACTCCAACCCCCCAATTAGGTTGAGATACATTTCCCCTCCCCCACCCTCCCCAACAATAACTTTCCTGCATCAATATCACGGGAATCATACCTGCAAGGGCGTGGGGTCACCGGCATACTCCCCTGTCTAAAAGTGACAGGGTGGCCGAACAATTCCGCCCTTTACGTACGTAGTCTGTCTGCTTACAGCGGGGTAGACCTAGCGGCTCTCCCCCTACGGTGTTCTGCCAAATGTCAGAGATAGTGTCCGCATCTAGTCCAACCATCCAGTGCCGCCCGCCCCCCCCAAATCCCCCAGGCCCAAGGACCCCCAAAAGCACCCATAAGTGGTATCTTTAACAATCACTCTTATTGGCAGCCCAGCGCCACTCATGTCCCCGAGGTCCACATAAGTATGCCCCTTCTATTCAATGTCACTTAGCTGGCTCATCGGGGGAGTCTCCTGATCGTCTCGCCGTTCCCGTTGCGACCGTTCCACCTGTCTCTCAAATTTGATCACCTCAGTCGCCGCCGTGAAGACCATTGGCTTCCCTTTATGGTGAATCCGCAACTTTGCAGGGTATAGCATGGCATATTTAGTCCCCACCTTCTGGAAGATTTTTTTAGCCTGTAGGAATTCACGCCTCGCAGCCTGTACAGCTTGCGCGAAGTCAGGAAATAAGGATATGGCCATATTCTGGAATGTTAGCTCACCTCGCTCCCGTGCCAGCCGCAATATCGTGTCTCTGTCCCGGTAGTTGAGGACTCGGGCAAGGATTGGGCGTGGTGGCGCTCCCGGCACCGGGCGTGGGCCCAGCGTGCGGTGCGCTCGCTCGACCAGGAACATGGCCGACAGGGCGTCACCAAACAAGTCGCGGAACATGCCCTCAACGAATTGCTCCATAGTACCAATGTTTGTGGATTCTGCAATACCAATAATTCTTACGTTGTTTCGGCGGGAGCGGGCCTCCAAATCCTCATTGCGCCCCCGTATCACCTCCAGGACCTTATCCATGCGAAGTAGTTTCTCCTGGGTGTCTCCTTGGCCCTCCTCACATTCGGCAATCCGCGCCTCCGCAGCCGTCAGTCTCTCCTCATGTTGGTCCACTTTGTGCGATATGCCGTCAAGTCGCCAGGCCATTGAGTCAAGCTTGCCATCGATTTCCTTGAGGCAGCCTTTTAGGTCACGGAACATACTTTTTACATCTTCGTCCTGGTTCGGTTCCATTTGTGTTTCAGGGACCACCGTCTGTGACACCGGGTCAGCCTCTGCGTTCCGGGCACTCTGTCTTTCAAACTGTAGCTTCCGTTGCTTGGCGTCCGTTTTCCCCATTGTGCAGCTATGGGGCCACCGGCGGGGGGGGGGGGGGGGGGGGTGGTGAGTGCCAAAAGGGGAGCGCCGCAGGCTCCGGGTCCCGGTCAAACCCACGTGGCGGTCGGGCCCTCAGTCCACCTCTCCGCGTGATCTCCTTTGTTGTACTCGCCGCCACCAGAGAGCGCCCCCGCAAGCCAGGCCCAGCAGGTCCCCTTCGTCCCACGCCCGCAGGCCCGCGCCGGGCCCCGTCGCCTCTGCAAGGCCCACAGCAAATCGTCAGCTCCCAGGCCGCCACTCGGGACGTCCCCCGGCGCTCCACACACATTCACCGCCTCTGGGCCCCCGACGGCCGATGTGCACCCCGCGGGTCGCGGTTCCCCGCGGTCCAACAGCCCGGCTCTACACTCAGGCAGGAGGCAAGCGGCCACTGCCCCCGGGGCACCGCAGACACCGATCGCCACCGCCAGGAGCACCGGCGCAGGCACAGGCAGCAGTCCAGTCCGCGTCGTCGCTGTCGCGGCACTATCAGCCGATCGGGCAGCCCCGCCCGCACCTCCTCAAGCCTCGCAGGTCAGGCAGTTATCTCCTACCAGGGATTCTCTTTTTGGCAATGAGCTCGACGACTGCAGGATAGTTTCTCCTCCGCCAGCGATCGCGGCCCTCTCAGTGCGCGCGTCAGCCCACGGCCTGCGACCGGGGAGTCGCGTAGCGGAGGACGCCGTCCGGGACGCCGCAGGCCAGCGGCAGGAACAGCAAGCCGTCGTAGCTCCGGATCGCCGCCACCGTTCTCAGCCGGAATAGAAATAGTCGCTGTCTCTGCGGCTAGGCATCTCCCGCTGCAGCTTTTCTTCTCGGAATTTAGGGCACAAGACGGATGGGCTGACGGATTTAGCGTTCGGCCGGCAGAGCCCCGTTACACGGTGGCCATCTTGCAGCTCGGCTCGGCCACGCCCCCACGTTTTTAGAAGATTTAATGTGGAAGCTGTATTTTCTTTGGACTACGTGGAATTTACGATATGCAGCGCGCAGATCATTTGATCTACTCTGTTGGAGGATTAATCTGCCATCGGTGAGGATTTTTATGTACTGTGCCAAAGATCTTTGGGAGAGTCATCGGAGCACGACACCGGCGCAGGGAAATGTAAATATAAATATTGCTCCAGTGTTCCACCTGACATACAGTCCATTACCTGCACAGTACTCCTGGGGGCATATTTATAATAACTGACGCATCCCTGCATATCAGCAGGGATGCGCCAGTTATTTTGCGCCCCAGCTCCGCCACCATGCATGCGCCCCATTTATAATGCGGCGCACCATGGGGCGTGACGCATCTGTGCCGTAAAAGTGGCGCATTGCTGGAGTTGCGTCGCAAATCTTGTAGATTTCACTCAGCCACTTTTAGGAGGCGTTCCTGCGCCGGAACGCCCCCACCTGCCCTGGAACGCCTACATGTGGCGCAGGGCTTTACAACGTGACGCATCTCCCAGATGCGTCACGTTGTAAATACCCCGCACCATGGCGCAGGATTTGCGCTGCTGCTGCGTCACAAAAGTGACGCAACGGCGGCGTAAATGAGGCGCAAGTCAAACATAAATCTGCCCCCTGGTGCACAGCTGTGATATCATTGCTCGTCGTATGCTTGACATGAGATCAACATAAAACACAGTGTGGCAGCCATCTTAAAAATACAACGTATCCTAGCAATGCACTTCAATAGCTTTGCTGTGCAATGCTGGGCGTTCACTGTGTATCGAGAAGTGGCAACAAGGTGAATTAACGACTTTGTGAGTGTATTTGGAAATCTTTTCCATATTATTGTTAATATTTTATTTTCTTCAAGTTAATCTACAGTGGTGTTCTGCATATACGGTAGAATGGACAATAATATTCACTCCTCGCAGTCTTAAAAACCTCCAGTTGCCTAAATTTGTATTTTAAAAAATATAAAAAGCTTTACTTTGGTGGGCACTTTTTGAGTAAAGGACGCTATGCAGTTAGAGCCATCAGTCAAATTTTTACAAAGCAAAGGGGATCCTCCTTTACCTTGTATTAGATGGAAGGAAGAATTTCTGACATACACGAGGGCAAAAGATGGTGAACGGCTGGGGGCAGAAAGAAACAAGCATTTACAATGCAATGGTCTCGGCATTGTTTAAGTTAGAGCTATTGGCATTGCCACCTACAAAAAGCCACCCACACAGAGCCACACACACAGAGGCACACACATACACACACACAGAGCCTCCCACACACACACAGAGCCACCCACGCACACACACACAGCCACACACACAGAGCCACACAAATACACAGAGCCACATACACACAGCCACACACACACAGACATTAGGGGGTGAGTGAAACACTGTTTCTGTATTATAGGCGACAGACAGTCAATAACTAACACAGCATTCAAAATAGCGCTACCAACACCGACTGCAAAAATATGGCAACAAATAGTACAACCAAAGAAAACCTTTGCGACTCCCTATGATGAAGGTGGTACGCAATTAACAAAAAAGCAAAGTTCGAATACAAAAATCCCAGAGTGTGGGGGGAGGGGTTACGTGATTATTTTGTTGCAGATCGTGATGCATTTTGGTGAACACAGATCACGCAAGCTTTACAGACCATATAACGCCAAATGCTCCGATTTGTTTGTTTGAAGTTCTTCCAACCCTCTTAGCCAGCGGAGGGACAATGTAAAGGGCTGTTATTTACTAAACAGAGATTTCTAAAATACGTTTAAAGGGTAGAGGGACTCCCCGGTTCAGCCTTTAAAACATCCTATAATCCGAGTCTTTTTGGTTAAATGACACCAGCGGCGGATCCCGGTACTCACCCCCAAATCCTAGTCGGCCGCATTCTCCCTTCCGTGGGCTGTCCAGTCGCAAGATTCCGGGACCGAAACTTTCTCCAAACTTCCCAAAAAACAAGCCTGGCCACCGTCAAATCCTCCTGTTGTCGTTTTCCCTCTCGGAACGCTGAAAAGCTCCAGGCGGCAGAAATCCTGGAATCACTGCAGCCAGCCACAGCGCAAGGGGTGTGATGGGAGGAACAGCGCATGCCCAGAGGAGCATGGCCTGTCGTGGCAACTAGACCCACCTCCTGCCGAAAGAAGCCCCAAACAGGCCCGCTGCGGAGTGCACCCTGGTGCCACTGTTAATTATTATGCAATGGGGACCCCTTCAACCCCCCCCCCATCCCGTGGCAAAGGGGAAACAGTTGTGTTTTAACTTGAAACAGAAATAACCCCATTCTAGCAACCCTGTTGATTAGGCAGCAGGCTACTCCTAGTTGGCAATGCTGCATCCATCTTGGTGCGGAAACGGTGGATTTTGCTAGGTAAATTCCAGCTCCCTGCAAGAGGAGAATTACCAGTAAACCTCAGAAGGCTGCGCTGTGTTTACAAATGCATAACTCGAGATGCTGCTGGAGGGACTGACTGACAGAGTTATGAAGGAGGGACACCGTGATCGAAGGTCACTCGTCTGTGTCATTAAT
This sequence comes from Triturus cristatus, assembly GCF_964204655.1. Lineage (NCBI taxonomy): Eukaryota > Metazoa > Chordata > Amphibia > Caudata > Salamandridae > Triturus > Triturus cristatus. The sequence goes on along the minus strand of NC_140591.1, from coordinate 1,235,849,063 downwards.
AACATGGGGAGAGGAGCTGGCCTCGAATCTAGGGAACTGGGTTCGAGTCTCGGTAACGACGCTGAACAGCCTGTGATTCTGGGCATATCACTTAATCCTCTCGTGCCTAACAAAAATGAAGGTGTCCTCATGTAATGCAACTGGTGCTATGTAAAGCGTTCTTATACCCGATTCGGGTCAAGTTCGCGCTATTTAAAACCCTGAAAAAAAACAACAACAAAAAAAAAACAATAGTGTCACCGGAGTCAGAAGCCACACAATCATTTCCTCTGATCTGGTTTCCACACTGTGCCATGTGTTTTACTGTAGTGTCACTATCAGGCCAAAGTATGGATTGTATAGCGTCAACCAAGCTGGAGAGCCAAAGGGCTGTGATGTCATTTCCTCTGAGGTCATCAGTGTGCTAACGAGTGTTTTGAAACCCGAATAAAGCTTCCTCTGGCAGGAGAAGTTTGGCAGGTATGCCCCGCTTCCTCTTCCGGTTGTCAGTGCTTTCTACTTGTGTGGAAATGCAGATAGAGAGTTGGTTGAGTACATGCATCGCACCCGATATCAGCACAGCAGTAATTTGGGGTAGTCTCCGAGATTCCTGCTCTGAGCGAACTTGGTGGGCACGCTCCCAGTAATCGGAAAGCTACGATTGTCATGCCACACATATTCACGCATTAACTCGCGCCTTTTTAAAAAAGTTTTTTTTAAAGTTTTTTTTTAAATGAAAAAATGTACTGCCTTAGTGAACAACTATCCCAGATCATCAGGGAACCTTTTCCGTAGCATAACCATTCACTCTCTTCAAGAGTGTGTCCTACAACACAGCCAGGAAGAAGGTCTACCCCTTAGAGGCACAGCGGGTCTCCCTGCTCTGACAGTGAAGAGCCCCTGGGAAGTCTTGAGGGGATCTCGACCAGACCCGCCAGAACAGGGTAATCAAGTCCCCCGGTGCTCTGCTGTTCTGTAAAGAAACACCCCCTCAAAGGGGGGCCCTAATGAGGCGGTGCCGCCATGTTTCACAGCCTGGCCACCCCAGTGGGCACTGCATGTACTCCCTTTATCTAGGCATTATTGGGCCATATTCTTGTGTTTTTGTGGCAAATGCCGGAAGGAAGCCCAGAGGGACCAACAATAGCAGCTTCACACGTGCCCTAAACAAACCGAGGTTGCTTGGCGAAGGTTTTGTTCTACCTGGAGCGAGAGCTCTGCAGCCAACTGAGACCGCCATGCTTGCCCACGCTGGGAGCCATCATCGCCACCTGTGGCCCTCACTAGAAAGGAGGCGCTGCTTGGAACAGGACTGCACCGACCTTCAAGCCGCTACAAATAAACTGAACTGCCATGCGCGCCTTGAAGAGAAAAGCGCTGCGCTAGGCGCTGCGAGGCGGGAAGTCCGCCGTCTGGACCAACCACGCTGCATCCCGCTTCACATACCCCCATGTGTGCTTGCCGCATACCTCCAGCTAATCGCCGCAGCGCTGCCCAGATGTTGGTGGTAAACGCGCGCTCATTAGTGCAGGTTTATATATAGAGCAGGGGGAGAGGACGAGCACACCACCGCCTTTCTCCGAGGCGAAGCAGAAATGCCTCGGAGAAAGGCAGCGGCGTTTCCGGATTCGGGGGCGTGTTTTTCTTTTCTCTCCTCTTGCCATTGGCTGGAGGAGATAATGAGAAAAGTAGCAAAAAACACGCCCCCGAATCCGAAAAGGACGGGGCCTGTTCGGAGAGACAAACCTCTTCTCCAATGGCTGGCCAGCATTCAAGAGGCCAGCCTATGGAGAAGAGGGGAGAAGAGGGGCGGGTTCAAGCCCCTCTTCTCCAAGTCATTAAATCTCGCGAGCGAGACTGCGCAAGTGCAGCCTTCGCTAGCCGAGACCTAAAAAAGGGCATATTTTTACATTGTCTAGGCTCAGAATGTCAATTGATTTTAACAGCACTTCCGCAAGTTGTACCAACTGAAGGCCAAGATTATATTTCTGAAAATGCTCGAACCAGTCTCGCCCCGAGATATGGTTCGGTAATGGATCAGCCCCCCTCCTTGTGCCAACATTAATAAGATCCCAAAATAATGTTGCGTCCTTCAGCTGGGCAGCAGATTTAAGTTCTTGCCAGTGAGCTTCTTCCCATGCTCGTTTGGCAGAAGCAATGGACCTATAGTATATTTTTCTTGCGGTCAAGATGTTGCTCTGGACCTTGGTTTATAGGGCTTTCGAGAGGTCCTGCCTCCGTGTTCTGCACTCGTTGGAGTACCATGGGTTTTCGCCCTTAGGAGGTAGGCGCTTACAGCCCCGAGATATTTTGGCCTGGAAGAACTCACTTACATTGTCCACAGTTGAGAGGTATATATCTTTAAACTCTGAGGAGTGCGTAGGAGAGGGGGGAATATCGGGAACGTCATTAAGTAATGAGATGTTAACATTAATGATCTTCCTAATGCCCTCCAGTGACAATTCGCTTTCGGCAACCTTATGCCATCTGAGGCGCCGATTGCAGTTGGAGGGAACAATTTCCCTCATCCGAGTGGTCTTAGTACTGGCAAGCTCGGTAGAAATAAATGCAGGGTTACACAGAAAGTGCATGGACAGGGGATTGTGGTCACTTTCGCATCTTTGGACCACTTCCATGTCTATAAGGTCGCCCCAAGAACCGACATCCAGCAGTATATAATCAATACGCGAGGGCACCTTGGTTCTGATGAAAGTAGGGGCTCCCATTAAATCAGATTTAGATCTGCCATTGGTCGCCCTCAGATTATGCTCTAGAGTCAGGGCATTGATTTGTATGGCTCTAGGAGACCATTTCTTTATTGGAGGGAGGCCTAGGCAGGGAATTTCCCACTTGGCATCCAGATCCCTTGTGCCCTGGATGTCCTCATTGCAGAGTGGCTCAAAGGTACAGTTTAGGTCTCCTGCGACGATTATGCCTGCTGCAGAGGTAATGGCCGTAAGCTCAGTATCCAAGGTTGATATAATGGGACTTGCTTGTCCGCCAGGGGTTCCTCTAGCATAGACATTAAAAATCTCCAGGCCAGCTTTGCAGTCTGGCCCAATAATAGAAATATGGAGAATATCCTGGGAAGGAGTTGCAAGATTTCTAACAGACCAATTCAAGTGGATGTTGACCCAAGCAAGGAGTCCCCCCGAGGGCCTGCCTCTGGATGAACTACTGGCAGGGACGTGGAAGGTAGTGTAACCTGACCTGTAAAGGGGGACTAGGCTCCATGTCTCCTGGAATAAAAGGATATCAAATTTGTTGATAAAATCGTTCCAAAGGGGGTCGGCGAGATTTTTATCCAGACCCGCAATGTTCCAGGATAAAAGGTGCAGTGATCTTAAACAATTAAGGGGAATGTCTTTATTTACATCCACCACCTCACATAAGACATTGGCTTCACTTGGTGGTTGGGAGGGAGCCAAAGTAACACTGCTAGCCCCACCCGGATCCATGGGCAGAGAGTGAACTAAAACTGAGTTGACCACTTGATAGAGGCATTCCGAGACAGGAGAAGGGTTATCTAGATGGTTATAGGTCAGTCAATCGACCTGTCTGAGACCTGAATCACCGGACTCATGCAGGAATGACCAAGAAGGGGAGGAACGGATCTGGATCGAGGAAGACTCCGGCGGGGATGTCCTGAGTTCCAGTAATAGGAGGTTTTCTGCTAGGGAGGGATCGCTGAGTTCAATCTCAAGGCAGTCCGCCTGAGCATCTGCCCTGGAAATCCTATTTACTCTAAACAAATCGTCTCGAATAATGGATCTGCACCCCCTTACATAACGCAACCAATGAATGGCTTTATTGAGTAGTGAATCCCTACATTCATAACCCCCTTGGCTGGTTAGTTTAGGAACGTTGGTCATGTACACCTTGGTCCTAATAGGTCGATGGAGCGGACGAGGGCCAAAGGTGGTTCTATAGGGGGGTGGTACAATGGGTGCTCGGGGCAACGAGGATGTGGTGTGGGTGTGGTGATCCAGTGGCGTAGATCTAATTTCAGGTATCACAGTTCGAGGCTCACCTCTCGTGATATCTGCATAAGATCCAGCCTTGCCGTTAGTGGCCTTCAACTTAGCAAGCCCCCTCGTTCTTTGATCTTGGGATGAGGTTGAACAAGTATATAGAGTGTGGTTTGTGAGCCCCTGTGTATCCCTCCCAGTGGGTGCAGAGGCCTCCCGTGATGGAAAAGCGAGGGAAATAGTAGTTGAAGAAACGTGACCCTGGGCTAAACTGTCCAGTCTTGCGGTCAATAGTGCAACCATATCCTCCAACTTCTTAATCCTAACCAACAAAGCCGACTCAGAATGCCCTGCCTGTGTGCCGACAACTGGCCTTTCACTTGGAATTGATGCCATAGATTCCTCTGGGGCCGCTGTAGTGGTAGTGCTGGTGTGTGGAGCAAGTGGAGAAAATCTATTTGAGCATAGAATGGGAGTGGAAGTGGGGGATACCTGGGCTTGTTGCTGTACCTGCCCTGGTTCTGATGGAGGGGATAGAGGACTGGGCAAAACGGCGTCCACAAGGTGGTCGTGTGTAACCGATGAGGGAGCTAGCGTGGACTTGTCGCTACTAAACTGGTTAAGAAACATTGTGGGGATGGTTTTCCTGCGTGATTTATTACACGTTTTGCCATCCCTCTGGTCCACGTTTCCTATATCTTTTTGAATGTCATCCCCAAGTGCCTCCTCACAGTCATTAACGATTCCCTCGATTCTCTCCAGGACACAGTTAAGACCAGCATGCAAATTCTTTTTGGCTTTTTTCCCTTTTTTTATGCCAGCGACACCGCCTCCCTCCATGACTTTCCTCTTCCCCATAATCGACCCACACAAATGTATTACAAGCTAGTATGATGCACAAGAAAGATAAAATATATAATAAAAACCAAAATTGCTAAAAATTTGAATGCATAAAACCAAGTCCTCGCGAGGTATGAAATAAATGGCGCTCAAGACAATATGCGCGTATGGCAACAAAGGGCTAGGACCTACTGCAGACCTAATGTAATGGTACAAGTAATCTACAAAACAACCAATAAGCCCCACCAAGATTCAGAGTCAAAGCACTGCAGTGATAACGGATCTCACCGGCCAAAGTACCTGTATCCGAGCGCGTACGAGAGGGGGAGTGTTAGGGAGGGGGCCCAGCCCGGCCTCATCCGGCCCCTGACGACCACAGACAGCCCGCCCTCTGCCCGGGCTCAGCCCAGCGTCGCCCGCGCGCGTCCCGCGACGCGGAGGCAGCGACGGTCTTTTGAGCGCCTCGTGGCGCGAACAGGGCGTCTGTGGGTCCGGTGCGCTTAGGCTGCTGGGGGATGTAGTTCCTGCCCTGTCCCCGCTCTGCGGACGCTGGTATGGATGGCGGCGGCGGGGGACAGCGGTTCGGCAGCGCTGGTACTAGCTGATGGTGGCAATGGCAGGTAGCTCCTCTCAATGACCGGAAAAGCCAAGATTATATGTATGTATTACAAGGAGGCAATTCTAAGGATGGAACAAAGATTTAAAGCAACAACTAATATTGCCTTAAATAGATTTATATTTTACACCAGGTCACAGAAAAAGGCAGAGTATTGTGATTATTTCTTAACATTTTTAAGGTCCTTGAGCATGCCTTGTAATTTTGGAATGATGAGAGATGAGATGATCAGAGACCAGATTATCGTACATGTGAGAAATAAGAAGACACAGAAATAATTATGGGGGAGGGGAGATCCCAAATTAGCAGAAGCTATTTCTAATGCCAAGGCATTAGAACAATCTGAAAAGTAGATGCACAGTGTTAGAAAGACTAGTATGAATGTTGAAGGAGTTGAGGAGGTGTGTGCGATAAAACATACAAATGGATACAACTGAAATTTTACTCCTTCTGGGAATAGTGGATCGGGGGTGAACAATAGTGATAATGTTAGAAGGTATGAGAGATCGGATAAGCAAAGTGCGTGTTACAGGTGTTGCAGTAGAACGCACATTGCATCATACACAGGGTGTCCAGCTATTAATAGAGAATGTAAGAAGTGCGGTAGAGTAGGTAATTTTGCCAATGTTTGCTGGGACACAAGAAAAAGCACTATTCAAACACGTGGGAAAGTATTGTGCACTACTGAGAGGTGCACAAATAAATCTGGATGTGAGTGTGGAGATTCATTTGAAAACAGCAAATGCATTGTTTTGTCTATAATTGATAGTGAAGGATACTCCAGTGAAAAAATGGTAAAAACGTTCTCCTAAATGTTTGGTAAGTATAATTGGACTGGCGTTCGAGCTGATGGTTGATTCAGGTTCTCCTTGGATGATCATTAACTGGCAGTACTACAATGAGAATTTAAGTGATACCCTTAATGGTGATCAATTACAATCATCTGACATTGTAGTGGAGCGTTTTGATAGCTCCACCATTGAAATGGATGGTTTTCTGAGTGTTCCTTTGTTATTTAGAGGGAGATGAGCACAAATCAAATTATATATTGCAGTGAAGAGAGTGAACGTGTTGGGGTGGAGAGATCAGTGGAGACTGGGTATTATTTTGAATCCACACTCAAGAGAAACAGTGTTATTAAGAGACGAGGAGTGTCTCAGACAAATATCTCTTGGAATAGTGAAGGAGAATTACACTTTATAGAGTGTTTCAAGGATGTGTTCACAGGCAAACTGGGGAAGTTAATAAAATTACACACACAAAATCAAACTTAAGGGCAATGCTGTACCAGTCAAAAAAAAGTTACGAGGTGTGCCCATCAATGTGCGAGAGGAATTAAGAGATATGCTAAAAGAATTAGTTAACAAGGGTATTATTGAGGCTATTGAATCGGCTGAATGGGCTTTTCCCATTGTTTTAGTACGCAAACCTGATCAAAAACTTAGTGGATGTGTTGATTTGAGGGCATTGAATACAAATGTAATTGTTGACTGTCACCCCTTACCTAACATAAACGAAGTAGTGTCAATGCTGGAAAGTGTGAAAATATTCTCCACTTTAGACTTGAGGTCTGCGTATCACCAAATCGAATTGGTTGAGGAGTCAAAACAATTGACGGCGTTTATTATTCCTCAAGGTTTATACCAATACCCCAGAATGCAATTTGGTTTAGCCTCTGCTGCTTTTTTCTTTTAAGAGGGCAGTGTTTCATGTATTCAGGGATGCTAACCATTATGTCAAGTGTTTCCAGGATGACATTTTGATCTTTTCAAAAAATGAAAAGGAACATAAGGAATATTTGGTTGAAGTTTGTACAAGGTTGGCAAAACATGGTCTGACAATAAAAGAACATAAATGTAAAATGTTAAAAAATCTGTAGAGTATCTTGGACACACTTTATCTGGAGATGGGGTAGTTCCAAAGAAATCCAATGTTGAGGCCATAGTTAATGCCCCTGCTCCAGTCAATAAGGAGCAATTGTTACCGTTTGCTGGTATGTGTAAATACTATACCAAATTTGTTGAAAAGTTTGCCATGAAAATGGAGCCTTTGGTGAAACGTTTGAGACAGAATGTACCTTTTGTGTGGTCAGACAAACAACAGAAGGCATTTGAGGACGTTAAATGTTAGATTGTTAAAGATCCCACTTAAAAACTTTTTGCATGAAAAGATAATGCATAATAACTGTTGACGCGCTAGTTTGTATGGTATTGGAGGTGTATTATCACAGAGTAGTGGCAAAGAAGAGTGGAATGTTGCTTTTGCTTCTCGCACACTTAATGAGACTGAACGCAGGTATGCTGTCATTGAAAGAGAATTACTTGTGTGTGTGTGTGTGGGCCATTGAACATTATTGTAATTACGTTTGGGGTAGTAAATTTATGTTAAGAACTGATCACAAACCACTAGTGAACATTCTATCTCCTGGTGGTGGGTGAAATTCTACAGCATGCATTGTGAGATTAGCATCCAAATTTCAGGAGAACAGTTTTAACACTGAGTACGTACATGGGAAGAGAAATGTAATGGCGGATTGTTCACCACGTTTTCCGTGTCAACAAGATGACTCTGGAACGGTCCATGAGTGTGATGTGGTTGTTAACATCAATGATATAGTACCTGAGCAGTTTGGAGACATTTCTGAAGAATTATGGAAGGATTGTGAACTCAAGGATGATTGTTGGGAAACTACCAAAAAAATATGTTAGGGAAGGATGGCCAAGAGAGAGATAGAAAATGCATTCCTCTTAAAGGAATACAAGAATTGATACTTAAGATTGCGCATAAAAGTCATCCATGCATGTCTGCTATGAAACGTTTAGTGCAGAATTGCTTTTGGTGGCCTGGTATTGATAGGTTCATTGATCGCATAGTTAGCGAGTGTGATGTGTGTGCATCTAGTGAAAAGATGCTAAAAGTGAATACCCCCCATTCAAAAGAATAGAGTGTCCTGAAGAACCGTGGCAAAAGGTTGCTTTTGACATCTCGGGACCATTCAGTTCTTTACCCATTAATTCGCGATTTGCGTTAGTCATGGTTCATTATCACTCTAAATGGGAAACATCGGTTACATCGCGGTCTTCACACCGCAATACCTTTACAACGCGGGCATTACAACGCAAGTCATTACAATGACTTGTGGTGGATGGCGCTCTAAGCTAAGGAATAGTATGATTTACTTTTGCAACACCTTCCCTACTGTAACGTAGGCTGGAGTTGGAATAGTAAATCATACTATTGCTATGTCCAGCGCCCTCCAGCGCAAGTCGTTGTAATGACTTGCGTTGTAATGCCTGCATTGTGAAGGTATCACGGTGTGAAGACAGCGATGTAACATCATATATTCCTCTAAATGGCCTGAAGTGAAATTTGTATCGCAGGTTACCACTCGTGCAGTAATAGAATTCTTTAATTAAGTATTTTCACGTGAGGGATGTACTTCAACGCTTGTAATGGACAATGGGGTACAGCTCACTTCATCTGAGATGGAAGTTTTTCTTAGTCATTGTAGTATAAAACATGTGATGACTTCTTTGTCTGAGCCACATGAAAATGGTCAAGTTGAGACATTCAATCGAGTGTTGAAAGAGTATGTGGTAGAAGCTGTTAAGCATGGCAGTGGTGGGTTGAGTGCACTTAGAGAAAGGTTGTGGTTATATCACATTACCCCACATACCATTACTTAAGTCAGCCCTTTCAAGTTACTAAAAGAAAGAGATCCTGCATCTAGTGTATGTCCCTGGTGGTTCAAGGAAAAGTGCAGGAGAGAGGCAGAAGATGGTGAGTGTGTTAAAGAAACTGCCATGCGAGTGAAGAGGAAGCAAGACAAAACAAAACTTTGGTATGATAACAAATGGAAGACAAAGATACATAAGTTTAAAGTAGGAGATTGGGTCAGAATTTTGAGACCAGGTCTCATTTCTAAGGGTACTAACAGATTTGGCAGAGCCATGAAAATTCTGAAAGTTTTCACTAATAGTGTGATTACTCAAGATGGTAAGGTTTGGAATGTGACGAGAGTGGCCAAGTGCCTAGATAGATATGTTACCAGATAGGATGAGGAGGACATGGAAGAAGAAGTATCAGTAAGAATGCACAGTCATGTTCAAAGTTGTGATCCGAGTGGTGCAGGTGGGCCACACTTATCCTATTAGATCTGACCACAGCCTTCGACACCGTAAATCATGCGGTATTGGTGCAGCGGCTGAAGGATGCGGGCATTGAAGATGTGGCCCTGACCCTACTCACTTCCTTTCTGACATCTCGTGAACAACTGATTCACTGGAATGGCCTACAATCGGGATCATTCCATCTTCCTTGTGGAGTCCCACAGGGTTCAGCATTGTCTCCAACTCTCTTCAATCTATATGTTAGACCTTTGGCACAGGTAATCAAAGATCATGGCATAATGCTTGTGTCTTACGCTGACAATACTCAATTAGTGGTCTCTTTGTCCCAAAGTGTCGGGTTAACAGCTGAGCGGTTCCGCAATTGCCTTAAAGATGTAATGGTTTGGATGACTAGGAACTTTCTAAAGATAAATACAGAAAAGACTGAGGTACTAGAGTTTGGTCAACTCCCCTCAATCTGGAGCCAAATCTGGTGGCCCCCAGAGGCAGGCACCTGTCCAGTTCCTGTAACTAGGGCTAGGAATCTGGGAGTTGTGCTTGATAAAGATCTTAAATATGTCTCCCAAGTGAATCAAGTTACCTCAGCCTGCTTCTTCACATTAAAAATCCTGAGGAAGATTTTACCCTTTATTCCGCTGTCACTCTGGAAAACAGTGGTCGGAGCCCTTGTGTTATCCAAAATTGATTATTGTAATGCTCTATATCTGGGAATATGCAAGTGGCAGATCAAAAAACTTCAATCACTTCAGAATGCGGCAGCCCGTATACTCTATAACCTACCCAAACACCACCCGACGTCGGCAGTGATTAAAGAACTACATTGGCTTCCAGTTCGTCAGAGAGTGAATTTTAAAGCTCTCTGTCTACTGCATAATGTAATTTATAGAGGTGGAGCGTTGGATATTCAAACCCTGTTTGCCGTTTACCAGCCTCGACGTGCGCTTAGGTCAGCTAACACAGGGCTGGTATGTGTCCCCAGAATCAAAAGAGTTAGATGGGGAGGAACCGGGTTCACTTATCTAGCTTCTACTTTGTGGAACTCCCTCCCTGAGTCAATCAGGCTAGAACCAAACAGGGCCCTATTCAGGAAAAAGATAAAGACCTGGCTCTTTCCAAGGTTTTAAGATCCGTCGTTGCCTGCTTCATAATTCATCCAGCGCCAAGACGCCATGGCATAAGTGCGCTTTATAAATGTCTCAGTCAGTCAGGTGATAGTGGGTCAGAAGTCCCGGTTAATGGTGAAGGTACGGTGGCTTCAAGAGTAAAAAAGGTCAAGTCGCTTCAGACAATATCCTAGGAGGTTTCAGGATTTTGTCAGATAATATAAATGTGTAATGTACAGTTAAGTTTAATTTTGATTGTATTTGTACTTGCTTTTTGTTTTTCTCACCTTTAATGATTTTTGTTAATAAGGGGGATGAGTTACATTCTTATTTGCATTCCATGCATGTGCCTTCTGACTCTTTGTATAATCTTCCTCACCTTCCATGCATGCACTATGCTTACTCTCAGATATGTTCAAAGTTCTCTTCAGAGTGTCATTTAGAGGTTCGCTTCATTTGCATCTGGAGCTGTTCTGAGTTGGATGCATCGCTGTGCTGAAAAGAATAAACTACTAAAATCCACTTCTGTCCGAATTTATTTTCAATAGCCATCCAAAGCTTTCTAAGTCATTTGGCCTGTGAATGAAGAGAAATGTCACTAAAGATATGTTTAATGGCAAACCAGTAGACAAAGAAATCAATTGCAGCTATTAGGTTGTGTTTAGGCGCAAAAGACATCACATGAAATGGTTTTGTGAAATACTGGATATTTACAACACTTATACGATATTTTCTAGCTTTATAAAGTACACTATTTGTACTATAACAGAGATGCATAACAAGCCTGCAATTTGTTTTACATTGTGTTGGTTAAAATCTGTCAGACAACCCACAGTGAGTAATCAGTAGATTGACAGTGCATTTATGTTTCTTTCAAAAGTAAGAATCTTCCACTTTTGTTGTCAAAATAAAGATAACAGCGATTCCTATCATTTTATCTCAAATAGGTTTCATACGTTATTAAAGAATCAAATAGATACTCCCCTACCTTCAAATATAACCTCTAACAAGATCAGGAAAATTGCCTCTTTTGTGTCATCTCTGCATTCTTGGAGGAATCTGGAATCAGACCGTGAGAGATCCAGTTCAGCTGTGCCATGTCACAGACAAGGCATCTTACCTTTTGCTTTGATTGTTGAGAACATTATCACTACAAGTACAAAAAGGTGGGTCAATTACTTACCTTCAGCTTACAGTCATACTGCTCTACAAAATGGGCGAAAGGCCCTTTTCCCCTTCCGCGGTAAGTGGGAAACGTCGTTTACCCCGCATTTTTTACTCCACAATAACTTTTACAACGCAGGGCTTTACACTGCAAAACTGTTACAACGCATTCCCCAAAGTAATGCCCCCCTGGATTTAGAATAGTCATTGTGTTGGAATGAGGAATGCGTTGTAACGAATTGCGTTGTAAATCCCTGCATTGTAAAAGTTATTGCGGAGTAAAACATGCGGTGTAAAGCCATGCAAAGTAAAAAATGCGGGGTAAAGTGTCCTATTCGCTGTAAGTACGTGCAAAACTGTGGGCAATTTTCCTGTTTCCGCATCTGCCTCCCGCAGATTGGCAAAAGGGAAGAATGCAGGATAAATACCCTGCAAAAGAAGAATTCCTCACTATGGGCATTGAGGAATACAAGGACCGAGGAATTCTTGGGGCACCCACACTGTTCGGGGCTAGGCATTGTAATCATCTTAACGGTAGTCACATTACGTTAATTTACAATGGCTTGCCCCTGAAAATGCTCTTCAAAGGAACTTTCCCAGCCAGAGAAGTTTAGTGTGGATTCTGCATGCAAGGTGGACACTACAGGCAGGTGCTGCACAGAGACTTCCCTGCTGGGGAAGTTACCTTGAAGTGTACCTTCGGGGGTAGGCAATGTATTAACCCTAATGCATTAACCAATAAGGTAAGTACTGTACCCAGCCACTCACAATACTTAAACAAGCATTTGCAATGCAATCGGTCTCGCCTTTGTGACCTTTTATATATTTAGCTATGCAGCACATTAGGCTGGGTGCTGAAACATCTACTGTTCTTTAACATGGAGGAAAAGTAAGCACCAAAGTGCGTGACATGCCAGGTATGGGAACACATTGAGAAAAATATTGCCTTTTAGCGGGAAATGGTATAGTCCAAAGCTCTGTTTTTACTATAAAATCAGGGCCTTCGGTGGTCATATCACTGAAAATACAAGATTTGAAAAAAATATGATTGTGTACGGGTGCTCGGGGAGGACTATTTCTATGGACTGGAATCTAGAGAATGCTAAAGTGATTCTGGTATTTTACTGACCTCTACTGGTCGTTTTCTATCAAGACAGTTGAATAGAGGCAGTTGAACAGACAAAAAGTCCCTAAGTGGACGCAGACAAGTCCTAGGGCTGATCTCCAGAGCCCACAAAGTACATATACATATAAGTATATACTAAAGTATATACAAGAGGTCTCGAATGCTCGACTTAAAAAGCAATGGAGCTTTTTGTGTTTTTTCCACCTATAAAGCAGCAAATCAGGTACAATTTCCTCCGCAGGCAAAAAAAAGAATGGGCGAAGTACCCATGTTTTGCTTACCTTGTGGGAATTCTGCCCACCACTATAAAGCAACACCTTCACCAATAATAGTTATGCTCCTGGTTTTAACATACATGAAAAGAGAAATCACATTTTAATTAACTTCACCTTTACACTTCTTTTTCTGAACAGTTATTGATTAATCGTGGATGCTATTTCAGAAAACAGGCTGATCAGCATCTATTCCCCTAATCTTAGACTGTGGTCTGGTATTTCTGGCAAAGCTAAAAAGAGGCACTGACATTTTGTGTGCAAGTGCCCTGCTATGCAAAAGGTATAAAAATACACCTCTTCGAAACATGTATAGATCGTTATTAAATGTGTCAGATTTCTCAAGTACATGTCGGACACACTTTGGATATCCAAGGCTTTTGTTGGAAGACTATTACATGAAACTAAATTGATAACTCAATGATCATGGGATTCTTTCGAAGCTGAAAGTGAAGCTTGGCCCGTACCACTTAGCCCGAAGAGCTATACCTAGAGGGGCTGTGTAATGGCCAGATTACAGCTCGTTCAACTGTTGTGGACTACCTCATTTTAGGCCTTCACTTGATGCACCACGTGAGTCCTCATTTGAGACCTCTTCGTTTGTTACCTATAAAAAAGAATTTAACTTTCAAAAGATCTGCAATATTTGCAAGATAAATTTATACCTTACTCTTCGGTCATATCTTTGAAATCCTCTACTTGTAACCAGCTGGTGACTCCTTAATTACGCAAAATGAGGGGCTTGTTTACTCACTAGCAAGACCGGGTTGCCCTGCCGGGCATCGGGCATTTCCCCGTGAGGCAGAAAGCATGGGGGGGGGGGGGTTTGTTACTGGGGGCAGTTTTACAGAGGTGCAGCCATTTTGAAAGGGCGCCCGCTGCAGAGTTCCTTGTATATTCAGCAGTTTTCAGGCAACAACAAAAGTGTAAAGATAACTCTGATGATTAAGGTACCTGCTGGATAGAGATCAGAGTTTTGTCTAGTGGCAATTTTGATTCACTTACGGTAGTGTAGAGGGTTAATATGCCTGCTGCAAAGGTCATGTGCCATGCAGATCACAGAACATTATTTTATGTGTGTAGCTCAGTGGGTTATTGCATTTGTCACAGAGATCCTTTTGTTATTGTACATTTCATAAGTTACAATCGTAATGTAGCCCTGTGAGCTATGAACTGCCATCAAAGAGCTTCATGCAAACTGCATGGTTCAGGTTAGAAAGTTATGCTTTTTCTCCATCCTTCATTATCCTTATGTTTCTAAAAAGGGTTTGCTTTAGGTACCAGTAAATGCTTATCAGTAAAGCCAACTCTAACCAATGTATTACGTTCTTAATCCTTAGTTTGTGCTCATCTGGACTAAGCACTCTTAATAAAAGCCTACCAGTATGGATGACATTAATCCTACAACTTGTAGTCCGATTTGTTTTATCTAACATTTTTGTCTCTGTACGTGTGTGTTCTGTATAGTGCTCCAACACCCTTCTCTGGTATGATAGGTGCAATAAAACAAATTAAATACATGGAAGAGTGGGGCTTTAGAGAGGTGAGAGGCACTGTTGGTGGGTGATAGTGAGGGAACCATTGAAGAGTCCCAACAAATATTGTCATATCCTGGTGCACTGTAAGGTCACCATTTACAATGCTTTAAAAGCTAATGCAATTGAATAGATAATGATAAATGTGCTGTAGAATGCATTATTTTTGGCATTTTCCCCAAGTTTTCTTGGTGGAGAAACCCCCTCCCACACCGACCATGCTGAGGTCAGGCTCCCGCGCTGCACACACTCCCTATGCACCATACAGGGGCTGGTCTTACAAAAATTGCTAGGGCTGCTTTGGGTTCCCAGTCTGACCCTGCTCACTAGCCTGCAAAACTTTGGAATTAATTTATCTCTGAAACTTTGTTTACAAGAAATTAATCTCTTCTTCTAAAATGCTCTTAAGATATGGATTTTTAGTAATGATATGTTGGGACTTGAAAGGTCCTCTTCATGGTAAGAGATGTGCACCCCTGCCCTGAGAGTCCAAGTGTACTGTTGTCTAGATCCCTAATGCTGATTGTTTTGTCATTGGCAGCAGTGGCCGGTGCAGGTAAACGCGGTGGGGAGGGAGAGGGGAGACAACAGACAACGAGAATAGGGTTTATTTAATTAATTAATGTTCCCTATTCTGTCATTGTTGACTCCCTTCCTCCTGCCACGCCTTCGCCCCGCTCCACCGCCCCACCGCGCTTACCTGCACCAGCCGCTGCTTGTCATAGATAAGTACAGATCATATGTGTGTGTCATGACATAGGTCTGTCTCATGGATTGGGGTGTTGTTGGACCGGGAAAGGTGCCCAAAGTGCTACCCTCATATTGGTGGAAGGCTACCGCCTTCACCAAGGGTTGAGCAGCATCAGCGCTGTAGTGGTAGCATACCGTGTGGTGGTCTGTAGTAGTGAACAGGAAGTTTTTGCCCTGTGCCACTGGAGTGAGGTGTACAGGCTCACTCACCTTTTTAAAAGTACTGCTGATGTCTTCTTAAAAAATCCAGTTGGCCGCACACTGTTCGTCACACCAGCATGTTGCCCCAAGGAACTCTGGTCGATGTAGTGGCGACGGCGAGTACGCCTATGCCACAGTGTTAAAAGGAAGTATGTGTCGCATTAGCCATCCCTGGACACGTGTTTCGAGGTAGTTGCCTCTCGTCAGCAGGGAGTAGGTAAGTGTAAGGGGGTGCCGCGTGGACTGTCTTCTTGCCTCATCCTTGGCCTAAATCAGGTAGATGTGGAGTGCTGCGCAGCACAGGAGTAGTGACTCTGCGTTGACTGTATGTGTGATTGGGAAGCATACCGTAGAAGGATGGAGCAGTACTATGCAGTGCATGTGTGTTTAGTAAATGTACTGGGTGTATGTATGCCTGAGAGGAACACATTACATGATAGATGTACTGCTATGCAGTGCATGTGTGGATACAATATGTGCTGGGTGTATGTGTGCGTGCATGAAGTACAATACATGAAGGGCGAAGAGTTGTGCAGTGCGCATAGTTAGTGTGTGTGTTGGCAGTCGGTGTGTTCAAATAATACACCCTGGTAAAAGATAGAAAAGCTTCAGAGATGAACAGTGCGCACAGACTGAGTGTGTGTGCTGGATGCATGGGTACATGTAAGGGTACAATGCATAGCGGTATTGGTGCTGAATAGTAAGTGTGCTGCGAGTGTACACTGAGTAAATGTGTCTGCAAGGGTACATGGTAGGGAGGACCCTGGGTTCCATTTTTGGAAGCCCAGGCCTGCCTGGTGAAGACATGAGGTGGAGAAGAATCCCCCTAGACAGATTTGTGGATTGTTGTATTCCTGTGAGCTGGGTGGGAACACACACTGACTGGAAGGAAGAGACTCCTTATTTCTCAAAAGACTGCTCTTTAATTCAGTGAAGGATCACAGAGTAGGGGTTTGAACACATCTCAGGAAGGGAGCTTGGGATGATAAGAGAATCAATAAAGAGTTGGGCTGGGGGTGTGGATTAACCTATTGATGCACATATCACTGTGGCTGATATCCAGCTGTGAACTCTGGTCACTCCCTTGAATTATGTTGTGGGCAATCAGCTAAGGAGTCATGCCTCCTATGGCAGACCTCTTTCATGAAGGAAAATAAAAGGAGAAGTGCCCACTTCAAAATAAGCAAAACCCCAACATAAAACTTCAAAGACCCAGACCCTAAATAACATTTGGTGTCTTGAAAAGGACTATAAGAAGGAGAGTTTGAGTCCCCAAAAATGTGTCATCTGCCCAGCAAGGCCAGATGGGTTGTGTGAGAAGAGGAAGATCTGCAAAACTTCTGCCTGTGACCGGGACTGGGGGCAAAGGCTTGCTAGTCTCCCTGTTCGGTGAGGAGACATCACCCAGGAAACCAGGATCACCTGCCCTGGAGTACCATTGCCTGCCTGCTTGCCACGACCTGTGTGCCCGGTGAGGAAGATAAGAGCATATGGAGGGAGCAAGGTCCATTGGGGAACACTGCACAAGGATTCCCTAAGCGAGGTGCTTTAAGAACCAGCAACAAACTTCTTCTAACTCCCATTAAAATCCATGCAACCAGAATGGGAGGGAGATCTTTCTCTTTCCTTGCACCTACTTTCTGGAATAAATTGCCTCTGTACCTGCGCACTATCTCAAGTCACAATCATTTCCGTAGGGAGCTAAAAACTTGGCTGTTCGACTCCTAAATGGCTCTGTTTAAACTAACATCTGAGTTTCCTCAAGCGCCATGAGACCTTCGGGTGATATGTTTGCGCTAAATAAATAGTCCTGATTTGATTTGATTTGAGGAAGCACTAGGATGCACCATCGCAGTGACTTCATATGCCAGAGGACCCCACCAGTGAACTCAGTTTGGGCCAGGTGCACAGGACCTGTGACTGCTGAGATGAGAAACCCTGTATGCCAGGTTGGGCGGCCGAAGGGAGGGCGATCGCGTAACAAGAGTCAGTGAACTAAATGTGAGTACTGCGGAAACCTCGTTTGCCAAGAGGGGCTACCAGTACCACTTTGGTCTAGAATTAGGGCTGTCACCGCAGACCGAAAAAGAATTGTTGCAACCAGTCGAACCTACATGCCGTTACATGCTCCTGCCGACGTCCCTGTTTGCTAAAACGCCGCCAAGGGCGTCACACCCTTGTTGGAGCTCCATTTGCGAGCCGGAGGATCACATCAGCATCACCCCCACTAGGAGGATGAATAACTTTCCCCCAAGTGGGAGCAGTTCTGATCACTGAAACCCAACCAGCAGCATTGCTCAACAGGAATAGCCTGTGCCGCTGGGTGCTGCCGCATCCATTGCAAGCAACTCAACTTTGCCGTACAGAATCTGGACATGGGAGCGCCAGAGGGGAGGGCACTTGCTGCACCGCTGAACACTGCCATTCTGCAAGAGACTGGGGTCCCCAGGGAACATTCTGGGGCCCCCAGGGAACATTCTGCTAACAGTGCTGCAGCACCATTGACCCTGTCTGCCCAAGATCCTAAAAGGTCAGAGGAGTGAACCCTTGAGTACGGTCCTATAGCTTGCATTGCCTGATGCGGCTACCAGTGGATGGGGAATAAACCTAGACACATTAAACAAAGGAGAGTGGGACAGGGATTTGCCTGACAACTACTCGAGCCCTGACCTCAAAGAGGATTGTGTTGTTTCTTCTGAATGTCGTATTCCTTTCCATGTGTAGAATTAGAAATAAAATGTTACTTTTTCTTCTTAAAGCAAGTATTTAGATGGACATTGATTTATTGCTCGTACTGTTTGCATTTTGAGTTATGAGTCCTGTTCACTGATCTGGGAGCCTTGACTGCTCGGCCACACCTACCACTGGGAGTCAAGGGCAGAAGGGGTACTTTTTTTTTTTTATATAGAGCGCTACCTCGACCCGAAGGTATCAGAGAGCTTTAAACGAGCACCAGTTGCATTACAGATGGACACATTCATTTTTTTGGGCACAGGGAGATAAATGATTTGCCCAAGTCAGGTAGGGGCATATCAGCAACAACCGGCGATAATTATCGCTAAACGCATTTAGCGCTAGGATAATTATTGCCAGCTAGCATGGATTTTTATGGCTGAGATAGCGTGCTATTAGCAACGCTTATCTCAAAAGCGATAAAAATCCTAGCGCTAACTGCCAAACGTGAGATTATCGCTGGAAACCCAGCGATAATCCCACGAAGTTTGGCGATAGCTTGCTGATAGGGCCTCACAAACTTATCCACCTTCCATAGGATATCATGGCTAAGTCAGTTTTAAAGCAGGCGTAAGGAAAGTAGCGATAACAGAGATTATCGCTACTTTTCTTGTCGCTATGCTGCTTTGCGTGAGGCTTGATAATAGGAGAAATGTCGCCTAGCGACATTTCTCCCGTTATCCTGGGGAGGAACGCCCACTTTGCATCTCATTAGAGATACAAAGATGGGCGTTAGGAATTCAAGCGCTAAGGCAAGGTTTCACGCGATAGCGTGACCTTCCTGATATAGCTATAAAATTATCGACGATTTTCGGCCGAAAACAGACTCAAAAGCGGCGATAATTTTATATCGCCGCCTTGTAGATATGCCCCCATGTGCCGAGGCCTACTTAGTGCAAGGCTATGTTTCAATCCGTGCTACTCTGAAATCCCATTCCATGTGGCCAGTCTACAGTCGTTTCTGAGAACGTGAAGCAATACGCCAGTAGCACACTTTTATGTACCCTAGACATTACTTTGTAAACTGGGTCCAAAACATCTAAAATGGAAATAAAATGCGAATATTCAGACCCAATTAGTACAAGTAGGAAAGACTGTGGGGCATATTATCAAGGATGGCGTTAAAATTATCGCCGGTTTAGCGGCAGAAAACTGCCGCTAAAGCGGCGATAATGGGCTTGATAATATGCCGCAGAGAATTCCAATAGAAGCCCATGTTGACACCAGAACATGGGCTTCTATGGGAATTCTCTGCGGCATATTATCAAGCCCATTATCGCCGCTTTAGAGGCAGTTTTCTGCCACTAAACCGGCGATCATTTTTAATGCCGTTCTTGATAATATGCCCCTGTGTCCTCTCGGTCCTTTTATCAATAAGGAGTTGGACGTTTTAGGGCTGATTCACAAAGACATGCAAGTATATAAAAGAATACTCGTGTGATATTACTTTCCGTACTCATAAACGCTTTTGTGAAGGGATGCCAATAGTCTCTTGTCTTTTTGCACTGCATGACGCGGAGGCTGCGATGTACAGAAGATATTACAAATGTATTTACACTGCCCAGAGAGAGGTACGATGGTCCACACGCTCACACTGGATGTCTGTTTAGTGAAACATAATGTTTGTTCTCAAATCAGTTCATATTCTAAAGCAGAGAATTGCATTAATTATAAACACTTCTTGATATATAAAACACTCCCTACCAAGGGGCAAATTTACAAGCCCCTTGCATCACTTTTGCACCGTTGTTGCGTCACTTTTGTGACGCAGCGTAAAAGTTGCGGCCCATTTACAACGTGGCGCATCTAGGGAGATGCATCACGTTGTGAAGCCCTGAGCCACATTAAACCTGCATCAGATTTAATGTATACAGGGTGGGTGTTCCGTCGCAGGAAGCCACGTAAAAGTGACACAGTGAAATCTACAAGATTTCACTGAGTCACTTTTACGTCCATGCTGCGTCAAAACCCTGCGCCTGTTTGAAGCAGGCGTAAGGAGTGACGTAGCATGTGAGGCATAGGGCGCCCCTGAGCATTGCTGGAGTTGCGTCGTGCTTGCGACACGACTCCAGCAATGCGTGACTTTTCTGTCAACAGATGCGTCAGAATTTCTGACGCATCTGTCAATCCTTGCACCATGGTGCGCCATATTGTAAATACGGCTCATCCATGGTGACGCAAGGATTTGGCATGTTGGCGCAGGGAAAGTGACGCATCTCTACAGATGCTTCACTTTCTTGTAAATTTGCCCCCCAATATGTGTCAGGGCCTGTGTTTTACGTTGGCACAACAGAATGATGAATACCAAACTGCGAGAAATTATTTTTAGGCATTCTGAGAAAGTTTTTTCCAGGCGCTATAACTACAGTGATGCCATACCGAGCCCCAAGATAATTCGTATGAGCCCCCAGGGTAAATCGCAAATCGTCTCACGTTGCATCACATTTTCACCATCACACCTTTCAATCATTTGATGTATACTGCTTCAACTCCTATGGAAAGCTTTTATTTGTTTCTCATTATAAAGTAAACAATTCAAATGCAGTCCGTAATAAATACAAAAGAGAAATAGTAAAATATGAAAAATACTCACCTATGCACAGAAAGTGAAAAAAAAACGTTTTTGATCTACTTCATTTGTTTGGTGTTTAAGTCATTTTGCACATGTAAATAATCTAGGGTCGGGGCTTTGTTATTGTGCTTCCACAGACATCTTGTGTTCTGGTTCTTACTGGACATGCTTCCTCAGTTTGGTGATTTTAGGCCCAATATCTAGGTGCATCCCCCAAAGAGATCCCTCTGACCTGAAAATAGTCATTATCTGTGGGTGATGTTACTGGGCCTTCTTATGAGGTCTCACATTTCTAGCTACAAGAGGTTAGGGGGATGTTCTGGGTTAACATATTCAACTGGGTTAGTGCTACATTTGCTCTGATGCGTTAGTATTATTTAGAAAATTATACTTAATATATTAGGTAGTGGGAGGTGTGGTCCATGTTATTGCATTTCGATAATTTTCTTGCTCTAGGTGCCATTTGCTGGTGTGTCGCCCTGGTCCTCACATGTCCTCCTCGACCCCATGGTCTATTCCTGTATGCCTGTTTGGAAGCAGACTTAGACCCTTAGACGTCTGATGTATGTTTGTGTGTACCACCATGCAGTCTGGTGGTTTATTTAGTGCATTTTTATAAAGCGCGGACATTACCCAAAGGTGTCAGAGTGCTGTACAATAGAGCTAGTTACGTTACAAGAGAAAAGTGGTACAGAATATAACATTACACAGACTAAAAATGAAGGGTACACAAACGCAAAGTCCAACACAGCACACAGAGGTGAGGAATGTAGAGGAAAAAATACAAATTTACAACGAAGAGCGAACTTCCAAGAGGGGCCTGAGTATAAAGGGTGCACAAACACAAAATCCAACACAGCACACAGGGGTGAGGGATGCACAGGAAAAAATACAAATTTACAATGAAGAGCGAACTTCCAAGAGGGGCCGGAGTATGAAAGTATTAGTTCTGAAAGTGTCTTTGGAAGAGAAGAGTTTTGAGTTCAACTTTGAAAATCCGGGACGAGGAGGTGGCACGGAGCAATGGGGGAAGTGAGTTACATATTCTCACCGCATTGCCTGAGAAGGATTGTGCCATTGATCTCGGGTTATGCCCCCTTCTGTTCGATCCTAGTAATCTCACTCCAGGTGTCCTGGACAGGGCGAAGGACTCTGATTGCTAAAGTAGCATCTCTGTGCAGGTGGACAGGTACTCCTCCAATTCCAATTGTGCTTCCTCAGAGTGTCAGCCTTTGGGGTTTGCCTGCTCATTTTCATTTCTGCCTGGCCTGCTCTGCTTTTCTTCCCATTGGTCCTTTTTCCTAGGCATCTGGTGCCGTACAGCCACCATGCACTCCTTGCATTTTCCAACTCCTCCTCATCATCTTCCTCAAAGTCATCTGAGATAGTTACTTTGGGGCATATTAACAAGCCAGGCGATAAAATTATCGCCGCTTTAGCGGCAGAAAACTGCCGCTAAAACGGTGATAATGGGCTTGATAATATGCTCTATGGAATTCCAATTGAAGCCCATGTTAGATGTGAAGGACATCTAACATGGGCTTCAATTGGAATTCCTTAGAGCATATTATCAAGCCCATTATCGCCGTTTTAGCAGCAGTTTTCTGCCGCTAAAGCGGCGATAATTTTATCGCCTGGCTTGTTAATATGCCCCCAAGTTCTCAATGTCAGCTGGTTCATAAAGTTTCTGGAGATTGTCCATTTTGGTGATGATTGGGGCTGTGGTGGACTCAATGGTTGGGAGCAGCAGTGTCATGCAAGGACGAGACCTTTGCACCTTCTTGGCCATTCAGTCCTAAAGTCGGCCTCAAAAAGCGACTCTGCTATCCCTTTCTCCCATATCTTCAATTTAATATGTATTGTCTAGAAATGAGACCCCGATTTTATGACCCTGGTGGTGCTCAGAGGTCCTATGACCTGTGGACTGCGGTCAGTTAGGAGCATATATGCCCCAGACAATGGCGCACTTTGACCTCACCTATACATTTGGGGTGCCATTCAGAAGTCTTTTTTGAGCACTCAACTCACATCGCTACTCTCTCTTCTTTCTGTCTCAGCTGTGGCTTGTGCCACTGGCCCATACACAATCACTGTGACTCTCCTAGGTGGAATGCACACTTAGGGTGGGGCTCCTTGTTGGGAGCCCCAAGGCTGTATTCGCAAAGATGAGGGATGGGGCAGAAGCACGCTTATGTTATCCTCAAATATGTGGTCATTGCCCCCATTCTGCTACATTTTTATCTCTGAGCCTCCCATTGCCCACACCTCAAGATGGCCACCGCTGTCGCAAACACTAGAGCACTCAAAGTTCAGAGTTGGAAATAGGTAATCTGTATCTCAGCAGCCATCTTGCTCCTGCCCTGGCCACCATAACATTTCTGATGAAGGCAAATGTTTTCTTATCAGAATAATGTGTAGCATATTGTTTTCTCTCTGGGTCTTGGCAAAAACGTTAAGAGATGTTTGTACATTGCACCCTCTGAATTTAAGTGTGGCGCTCACAAAGTTTTCATACGACTTAACCCGCTTGCATGGGCCAGAATATTGTGCTCTCATGAGATATCAACTGATTCGCCAGTGGCCTGTCACAGAAACTTCACAGAAATAGTCAAGAGGTTTTTGGCTGTTACACCGCGATTGTACGTCACATTATCGAGTGACAAAATATCAACCAGAGACTATAGCAAATGCAGGATATCAACTATCACTATATCATCATGATGAATATATATATATAGTAGGAATAGGTTTAGTGTTCTTAACTCCACTTCTGTGTACCTTAAAGGAATGTATATATTGTGAAAGTACATAGAGGTGAAGGTAAAAATATAACAGTGAATATTGACTTAGCTGTATATACTTACCTTGACAACAGAGTGGCAGTCGATATCCTGCACTCATTATAATTGTGGGCCGATAATAAAAACTCAGTAATGTGGTACATCACTTACACCATTAAATATGCATCATCTGATAGCATTTCATTCCACCTTCTTTTTTTTCACGGAGTTTTATATAGCGCGAACTTGACCTGGTATCGTGTATCAGAGCGCTTTACATAGCACCAGTTGCTTTACACAAGGACACACTTAACACAATTCAGCAGTATTAATATGATTGTGTTTCATCGGAGAAGGCATAGGGCCCGATTCACAGAACTAACTTAAGACAAAATCCTAAACTTACCACCATTTTGGTATTCACAGAAGGCACTTACTCATTTTGGTATTCACAGAAGGCACTTACTCATTTCGGTATTCACAGAAGTTAGGAGTCCTAACTTTAGGACTCCTAAATGCCTTCTGTGAATACCGAAAGTCTTAAAATTAGGATTTTTCTCAGTTTAGTAGTAGTATAGTTAGGACTCCTAATTTTAGGACTCCTAAATGCCTTCTGTGAATACCGAAAGTCTTAAAATTAGGATTTTTCTCAATTTAGTAGTCCTAAAGTTAGGACTCCTAACTTTAGGACTCCTAAATGCCTTCTGTGACTCCCGAAAGCCTTAAAATTAGTATTTATCTCAGTTTAGTAGTAGTATAGTTAGGACTCCTAACTTTAGGACTCCTAAATGCCTTCTGTGAATACCGAAAGTCTTAAAATAAGGATTTTTCTCAATTTAGTAGTCCTAAAGTTAGGACTCCTAACTTTAGGACTCCTAAATGCCTTCTATGACTCCCGAAAGCCTTGAAATTAGGATTTTTCTCAGTTTAGTAGTAGTAAAGTTAGGAGTCCTAACTTTAGGACTCCTAAACTGAGAAAAATCCTAATTTTAAGACTTTCGGTATTCACAGAAGGCATTTAGGAGTCCTAAAGTTAGGACTCCTAACTTCTGTGAATACCGAAGTGAGTAAGTGTCTTCTGTGAATACCAAAATGAGTAAGTGCCTTCTGTGAATATGAAAATGGTAGTAAGTTTAGGATTTTGTCTTAAGTTAGTTCTGTGAATTCGGGCCCCTCATGTCTACCGATTGCGGCTGAGTTGCAAATATGCCCAAAAAATGCCAAAGAACAACAAGTGGAAATGGCACTATGAAGCAGGAACACAAGGATGTCCGACAGTCACAAGTGCACTGCTTTTTAGCATGTGCCGACTGCTATACATTCTTAATAGTGTGCCAAACGCATTGATTTGCATGATAGGTAGGCGGTGTGATGCCTCTGCAGACCATCTTAAATACTCAAAAAGCAGGGGGGGAGGGGTGTGTGTATGTCATAGCATAACATGTGTATTTGTAATGCACACGTTCACCAGTAGTCATCTTGGCACTGAATAACCGATGTTTATTGTTACCCAACTCAATAGTACTCATGTTAGCGGCCTCAGAAGGATGAAGGACTGAGTGGAACCGCCGGGATTTGAACGTGTAACCAAGAAGTCGAATACAGGCTCCTACAGTGGACAAATTAGTCCACTAAGCCACCAGAACCAGCTATGAGAGCAAAAACCCCTACAAATATCTGTAAATATGAGAACTGTGTTGATGTCGTTAAAATTTTCACTTGATAACTCTTATTACCCAGATGTTGAAGCCTAGTTGGGAGGGATGCCTTGTGGAGGCAAAGAGAAATGCCAGTGTCAAAATGTTCATGTGCGCTTTGAATCACAAGGGGACCATTTCCTACATTAATCTGCTTGTCAGAGCCTGGTGACATGGGTGGCAAAGGGTGGCTGGTGCTACTTCACTGGGAGAAGGAGGGCACAACTTTATTGCATTAGAGGTGAAGGGAGATAGACGCTACTCTGTTTGGGAGAATGAGATCACAACTAGGCCTGGGCGGAGTTTGCAGAACTCCGCGAGGTGACCAAAAAACTCTGCCATGCTTTGTGGAGTTCTGAAGAGGCGGGGTTTATTTGGTCATGCCGTTCGCGTTGATTTTCAGCAGTGGTTGTTTGTTCCGCGCTGTAAAATCAGCGCGAATGGCACCATGCGCAGCGCGAGAGGGCCCTGCTTCTTTATTTGTCGCTCAAGTAGATTTCTACCCGAGCAGCAGCTTTCTCAACGCAAACAGAAGGTTTCTCAATGCGAGCAGTCGCAACCAACCGCGACCGCCCGTGTTGAGAAATCTGACTGCCCGCGTTAAAAAAACTTGACGTTGGCGAGCGCATACGAGGAAAAATCTCCGCTGTGCTATGTAGAGCGCAATTTTTCAGATCTCTGGGTGATCCTCGGAGTGTGGAAAACTCCGTTAGCTCCGTGAACGGAGAAGAGTTCACCGCCCAGGCCTGGTCACTACCTGATGGCATGGGAGGCAAAGGGAGAATGCTATTACTCATCGTAGGATAATTAGGCCACTGCTTTATGGCATAGAAGGTAAGGTAGAGCCAGATGCTTGAGAAAATGAGGTCACAGCTTAACATCCTGGAAGAAAAAAGGAGGCCAGAAGCTGCTCCACTTGGTAGAGTGATATCACAGCATGATAGCATGGGAGGAGAAGGCAAGCAGGATTCTACTCCACTTGCGAAGATACGCAGTGCAGACACCTTTCCAGAGCTGAAACTTATTTGATGGTCACGAGGACACGTTAAGTTTAGTCTTTTTGGAGTTTCTTAATCTTTCAGCCCAACAGTAGCGGTCCGTGGAGGGAGTTCGGTGGGGCAGTGAGGCGGGGCGGGGGAGGGGCAGGGTGGGGAAATGTAAACACCGGAATATGGACGAACGGAGGTAAGTACACATTTAAATAAATAAAACGAATTCCTTTGCGCGCGCTGCATCGCAAAAATTAGTTTTATTAGGTTAGGTGAATGGGAAATACCCCTGTGAGTTGATGCAAGATGTGAGTGAATCAGTTTCAAGTCAATAACTAAAAGAGACTGGTCAAAAAAGGTGCACAGACATATTACCATAGTACATAGTACAAAAATATCGAGTTGGAAATATCGAAGGGACTGAATATGGACATCAAGAACATCGGTGAGCAGAATATCGACATGAAGGAAAGAAATATCGTTTTTGTTAATATCGAAGTCAGTAATATCGTTTGTAAAAATATCGTTGTTCATAATATCGATGTTTATATTAGTGTTATGTATTTTAGTATGTATTTTAAATGTATGTGTTCTATATTTTGTGATAAATATTGTATTTTTTTATAAATATGCGTATTACATTTTTAGAAGTTAATAATTTTTTTAAAAGTTAGTTTTGTGCTTTAGTTCCGTAGTGGGTTTTGGGTTTATAGGGGAATAGGGTGAGAAGTAATTTAATGATAGTAAATTGAATAATAATTTTTAGAAATTATTAATTATTTTTAATTAAATGTGTTTTTATTCCGTAGCGGGTTGTGGATTTATAGGGAAATAGGGTGGGAAGTAATTTAATTATAATGAAGTCATTATCAATTTTTATTTATTGGTATTGATAATACATTTTTGGTTAATTAATCATTAATTGGTAATACATTTTTATTAATTGATTAATTGATAATTATATTAATTGTGTTAAAAAAAGAAATTAGGAGCAGGTTGTGGGTTGATAGTGGAATAGGGTGGGAAGTAATTTCATTTTAATAAAGTAATTATACATTTTTATTTATTGATATTGCTAATTCATTTATTGTTAATTAATTATTAATTGATAATTAATTTTTATTACTTGATTAATTGATAATTATATTAATTGTGTTATTTTTTTAGGAGCGGGTTGTGGGTTTATAGGAGAATAGAGTGGGAAGTAGTTTAATTATAATGAAGTATTTATGAATTTTTATTTGTGATTATTTATAAATAATTTATTGTTAATTAATTATTAATTGGTTATTTAATCAAAAAAATATTCAATTGATAAGTATGTTAATTTTAACCCTCTGCTATCCAACACTTTCCCCACAGTTACACTCTGTGGAGTGGAAATAGAAATTGTTACCCTCACGCTATCCAACACTTTCCCTACTGTTGCACTCTCTGGAGAGGGAATAGTAATTTTTACCCCGACGCTATCCAACACTTTCCCTACTGTTGCACTCTCTGGACTGGGAATAGTAAGTTTAACCCCTTCGCTATCCAACACTTTCCCTACTGTTGCACTCTCTGGAGTGGGAATAGTAATTTTCACTCCTACGCTATCCAACACTTTTTCTACAGTTGCACTCTCTGGAGTGGGAATAGTAATTTTTACCCCTACACTATCCAACACTTTCCCTACTGTTGCACTATCTGGAGTGGTAATAGTAATTTTTACCCCTACGCTATCCAACACTTTCCCTACTGTTGCACACACTGGAGTAAGAATAGTAAATTTTACCCCTTCGCTATCCAACACTTTCCCTACTGTTGCACTCTCTGGAGTGGGAATAGTAATTTTTACCCCTACGCTATCCAAAACTTTCCCAAATGTTGCACTCTCTGGAGTGGGAATAGTCATTTTTACCCCTTCGCTATCCAACACTTTCCCTACTGTTGCACTCTCTGGAGTGGGAATAGTAATTATTCGTCTTTTTCAATAAAGAATAATTTTCAAAAGAAATCAAGATTACATGGACTTAAAAAATTTCTTCAGATCATCAATAATAACTTCTGTTTAACTAATTTTGAATGTATCTATAATCCTTGTGTGCCGAATTCCTATCTTCTATGCTGCTATCCAACACTTTCCCTACTGTTGCACTCTCTGGAGTAGGAATAGAAATTTTATCCCCTCCGCTATCCAATATTTTCCCTACTGTTGCACTCACTGGAGTGGCAATAGTAGCTTTTACCCCTACGCTATCCAACACTTTCCCTATTGTTGCACTCTCTGGAGTAGGAATAGTAATTTTATCCCCTCCACTACTAAATATTTTCTCTACTGTTTTAGTTAATGTAGTGTACAATGTATTTTAAAAAGATTACAAATATTCTAATTTTTTTATGTGTTATATATATTTTTTAAATATTTGTATTTATATTATTGGTGTATGTGTATATGTATGTATTTATAATCTTTAATATTTTTTTAACAATTTATAAGTTATTAAAATAATTATTTATAAATATGATTAAGTATATATTATATTTTATAGATATATATGTTTAATTTATTTTTACATATGTATTAGTTATAATTTTAAACATTTTAAAATAATTTTAACTATGTTTCTTTTAATAATATGTGTTATTTACTTTATTTTGCATTATTTGTTAAACATTAAAAAAAACTATATTTTTAACAACGATATTTTTGACAACTATATTTTTTCCCCGATATTTTTGTACTTAACATTATGTAGATAGGACTTTGATATTCTGGACATCGATATTTTTGTGTCGATATTTTTGTACCTCGATATTCTGACTGTCGATATTCTGTCAGTGATCCGTCAAAAAGCCAATGATGGAAAGGGGTGGGCCCATTAATAGCTCTTTTTAGACAGCTGCGCTATCAAACCCCGACCTAAAAGAGTGGCTATGAAAGTTGTATATACATTTTTAAAAAATGCAGAGAACATAAAAAGAGGTGATAAAAGTGAGCAGTAAACAGTAATCAAAGGAACTATTTGCAGATTGTGGGCTCTGATTTTAGTGTCAAGAGACTTCTAGATACAAGAGACTCCTAGAAAGTCCTTGTGCCAAGAGAGTTCAGAGTGAACATTGCCAGTTCAAAGATTCACTGTCAGATGGATGAATTGATTAATAGGCAGAGATAGATAGATAGATAGATAGATAGATAGATAGATAGATAGATAGATAGATAGATAGATAGATAGATAGATAGATAGATAGATAGATAGACAACCAGCCAGACAGATAGCTAGATAGATAGATAATTAGATAGACAGACAGACAGACAGACAGACAGACAGACAGACAGATAGATAGATAGATAGATAGATAGATAGATAGATAGATAGATAGATAGATAGATAGATAGATAGATAGATAGATAGATAGATAGATAGATAGATAGATAGATAGATAGATAGATAGATAGATAGATAGATAGATAGATAGATAGATAGATAGATAGATAGATAGATAGATAGATAGATAGATGTAGGTAGGCAGGAAGGTGGATAGATAGATAGATAGATAGATAGATAGATAGATAGATAGATAGATAGATAGATAGATAGATAGATAGATAGATAGATAGATAGATAGATAGATAGATAGATAGATAGATAGATAGATAGATAGATAGATAGATAGATAGATAGATAGATAGATAGATAGATAGATAGATAGATAGATAGATAGATGTAGGTAGGCAGGAAGGTGGATAGATAGATAGATAGATAGATAGATAGATAGATAGATAGATAGATAGATAGATAGATAGATAGATAGATAGATAGATAGATAGATAGATAGATAGATAGATAGATAGATAGATAGATAGATAGATAGATAGATAGATTCGGACTCGAAGAGCAAACCCTGTCCCTTTGTTAGCATGGGTATCCGCACACCTGCTTCACAAATACTCATTTGACTCTTTCCTAGAGGACGACAAAGGACTTTGCAAAATGATCTTGAAACAGATGCATGCATCCTGAAATTGAGCTGTACAACACAGCTGCCGGCACGCCCTTTGTCTTTTACATGATTGAAAAATCCAATTTTGCCATCTCCTGCCTTGAACTGAACAACGCTCAGAACAGCCAACAAGGCCACTCTGACAATTTGTTTTGATCCCAGCAGCGTAAAAAGGTAACAAATTAGTTTTGTTGGAGAACACACTGATGATTTAGAGTTTGCACAGGCCAAATGAACAGAGAGCCTTGAATGTCACAGATTAATGTAAAAAAATCTAAGCTATGCTTAAAATGTTTATTAACACTTTCGGTTCTTTTGGGGACTAAAATATCAAACATGTAAAGCTCCTGATAGGAGAAGGCACCAAGGGGCATATTATCAAGAAACGGCGTTAAAATTATCGCCACTTTAGCGGCAGAAAACTGCAGCTAAAGCGGCGATAATGGGCTTGATATTATGCCCTTGAGAATTCCCATAGAAGCCCATGTTCTGGTGTGAACATGGGCTTCTACTGGAATTCTCTGAGGCATATTACCAAGCCCATTATCGCCACTTTAGTGGCCGTTTTCTGCCGCTAAAGCGGCGATAATTTTAACGCCGTGCTTGATAATATGCCCCCAAGTGCATAAAATTTGCATAGTTATTCTAAAATTACCACGGCCACTGCACAGGGATATTGTCAAGGGAATTCAGGGTATAGGAGACACTTATTTTCTGGAGGGGGAGGGAGTCGCTGGGGCGGTACAGCCTTGGGGGCTTTGCATCGACCCTATACAATGAGCCTGTGGTCTGCAAGCTGCGGGCTCCCGTAAATGTATACAATTGCATAGTTCTGAAGTGAAATAGAAAGGCAGGCATTTAATCATAGTTTGCAAGTATGCTTAATCTTTGTGGGGGATTTTAACTGTACACTGTGTGAGAATGCTGGGGACAATCTGTGCGGAGCACTATGTGAAGAAGGTGTATGTTCATCTCACTTTAGTCATACTGATCTGGGGGAACAGCTAAATGAATTTATATTTAGCTTTGACCAAGGCTTTGCAAATGAATTGTGTATATCACCAGCCCCCCTGCCATGGACATTGTGGTGCCGATTACGATCCTGCAAAATAATTCCCCGTACGACTCGTATCTGGTCTTTTTACCGTACGAATCGTACAAATGCCGTACAAACTGCCAAGTACGATTCGCATGGGAAAAAGACCATACGAATCGCATTGGGAATTATTCCCCACACGTCCTCGGGTCGGAAAATGTGTCCGACACATCCTCGGACGATTTACCGTACAAATGTGAAAAGTGAAGTCCGACCGCTCAAGTACGATCCATCCCGTGCGTCCGATGTTACAACCGGATGGAAAAAACACCGTCCGCACCGAACTCCCATAGCAACCATGGAGACATGTGCCCGCATACGCGCCCAACACCCCCCCCAGCCCCCGTATGTAAGCGCCCAACCACCCCCCCAGCCCCCGTATGTACGCGCCGAACCAACCCCCAGGCCCCGTATGTACGCGCCGAACCACCCCCCTAGCCCCCATATGTATGCGCCGAACCCCCAGCCGTGCATGTACACCCCCGTACGTACGGACCGTACCCTCACCCGCGCATGTATGGAGCGTACACCCACCCCAACCGTGGATGTACGACCCGTACCCTCACCCGCGTATGTATGGAGCGTACCCCCACCCCAACCGTGTATGTACGACCCGAACCCTCACCCGCGTATGTATGGAGCGTACCCCCACCCCAACCATGTATGTACGGACCGTACCCCCACCCCAACCGTGGATGTACGACCCGAACCCTCACCCATGTATGTATGGAGCGTACCTCCACCCCAACCGTGTATGTACGACCCGAACCCTCACCCGCGTATGTATGGAGCGTACCCCCACCCCAACCTTGTATGTACGGACCGTACCCCCACCCCAACCGTGGATGTACGACCCGTACCCTCACCCGCGTATGTATGGAGCGTACCCCCACCCCAACCGTGTATGTACGACCCGAACCCTCACCCGCGTATGTATGGAGCGTACCCCCACCCCAACCGTGTATGTACGGACCGTACCCCCACCCCAACCGTGGATGTACGGACCGTACCCCCACCCCAACCGTGGATGTACAGACCGTACCCCCACCCCAACCGTGGATGTACGACCCGTACCCTTACCCGTGTATGTATGGAGCGTACCCCCACCCCAACCGTGTATGTACGACCTGAACCCTCACCCGCGTATGTATGGAGCGTACCCCCACCCCAACCGTGTATGTACGGACCGTACCCCCACCCCAACCGTGGATGTACGACCCGTACCCTCACCCACGTCTGTATGGAGCGTACCCCCACCCCAACCGTGTATGTACGACCCGAACCCTCACCCGCGTATGTATGGAGCATACCCCCACCCCAACCTTGTATGTACTCACCGTACCCCCACCCCAACCGTGGATGTACGACCCGTACCCTCACCCGCGTATGTATGGAGCGTACCCCCACCCCAACCGTGTATGTACGACCCGAACCCTCACCCGCGTATGTATGGAGCGTACCCCCACCCCAACCGTGTATGTACGGACCGTACCCCCACCCCAACCGTGGATGTACGGACCGTACCCCCACCCCAACCGTGGCTGTACGGACCGTACCCCCACCCCAACCGTGGATGTACGACCCGTACCCTCACCCACGTCTGTATGGAGCGTACCCCCACCCCAACCGTGTATGTACGACCCGAACCCTCACCCGCGTATGTATGGAGCATACCCCCACCCCAACCTTGTATGTACTCACCGTACCCCCACCCCAACCGTGGATGTACGACCCGTACCCTCACCCGCGTATGTATGGAGCGTACCCCCACCCCAATCGTGTATGTACGACCCGAACCCTCACCCGCGTATGTATGGAGCGTACCCCCACCCCAACCGTGTATGTACGGACCGTACCCCCACCTCAACCGTGGATGTACGACCCGTACCCTCACCCACATATGTATGGAGCGTACCCCCACCCCAACCATGTATGTACGACCCGAACCCTCACCCGCGTATGTATGGAGCGTACCCCCACCCCAACCTTGTATGTACGGACCGTACCCCCACCCCAACCGTGGATGTACGACCCGTACCCTCACCCGCGTATGTATGGAGCGTACCCCCACCCCAACCGTGTATGTACGACCCGAACCCTCACCCGCGTATGTATGGAGCGTACCCCCACCCCAACCGTGTATGTACGGACCGTACCCTCACCCCAACCGTGGATGTACGACCCGGACCCTTACCCGCGTATGTATGGAGCGTACCCCCACCCCAACCGTGTATGTACGACCCGAACCCTCACCCGCGTATGTATGGAGCGTACCCCCACCCCAACATTCTAAGTACGGAGCGCACCCCAGGCCCCAACACCAGCACCTTCACCCAACATCGCGCATGTACGAGTCATACCAAGCCAGACACAAGGACAGCACTGTACAACAAAATTGCCCAAGTACACACCGTAAACACGCTAAAAACGCACATACACAACCAGGACAAAGCACAACAAGACAAGAATACACTATTCGAATGGCACAAAGCCACAAAACATGTCCAACAAGCACAAATACAACACAGTCACTGACCTGCAACTGCCAAACTCCCAAACAGAGGCCCAAAACACAACCACTCCTTATAACACACCCACCCAAAGTTCAAACACAACCACACCCACCAATGGACCAATAAAAAGGGCCCACACACACACAAACCATGAGCCTTTGCAACAGACTCACTGCTGCCAGACCCCACAGACAACCTACAGCAGCATACTTGAACCATCACTACACCTTACACTTGCACACCTTCACACACACACCTTAACAAACACCCCCTCATCACATTCACACACACCTGCACAACCACACCCACACACCCACAACCATCCACACCCACACCCCTCACCATGCCCACTAACAAGAATCCAAAGTTCACTAGCCAAGAGTTGGAGGTCCTTGTCGACGAAATCCTCAGAGTCGAGCCACACCTCTTTGGAACATTGGTCAGACAGACCAGCATTTCCGAAAAAACAGCCATGTGGCAGAGGATTGTCGATGCGTCCACCAGAAGGACCAGGCATGAATGCCAAGCCAGGTGGTACGATCTGCGGAGGAGGGTCCGAGCCAAAATGACCGACGACCACAACCAGGTCAACATCACAGGAGGAGGGCCGCCCCGCAGACCCGTACAATACCATCCCTGGGAGGAGAGGGTGATGGCCATACTGCCGGTGGTGGCAGTGGACAGATTAGAAGGACTCCGAGACCCGGGTGAGTACACAAACAACTCACCTCACATGGAGGGAACGTCATCCACAACCAAACTCACAATCAGTCACGCAACCACCCAAAGCTATCGCATGACTCAACCACACTCCATGAACACGCACATGCCACTAGCGCCACCATGCCCCATGCACCCAGCTGGACAATGCCAAGTCACAGGCCACAGAACACACCAACACAAGACACGGTAAGCCGGATGGCGGGAGTGTGGACCCCAAAAATCACATAGTGCAACTCAGAAGCAGACAACAATGCCCTCTGCCCATATGGCCTAGGTCACAGCCAGACAAACACTGTGTCCCCACACAGAAAAGACTTGCCAGCAAATGGCGGACGCCTTGCATCAAGACATGGGGGTGAAGGCACTTTTTGCACATGACAGCAGCTAATGAACAGCCAACACTGTGAAAGAGTGGCAGCACACACCACCACAGCAGCAGCGCAGACACAGACACTACACCCAATGGGTGCCTGGAGATCAGAAACAAACTCACATCAACAAGCCAAGGGCCATTCAAAGATCTGCTAAAAGTGTGTGCCTAGGAAGCTGGGCTGAGGTGACAGAGGGTGACACACAGAGGGAGGGAGAGGGGGAGAGAGAGGGAGGGAGACACAGGGAGACGGACAGAGGGAGGAGGCTGACACACAGAGGGAGGGAGAGGGGGACAGAGAGGGAGTGAGAAAGGGACACACAGGGAACCCAATTCAGCCTTGGGGGGTGTGGGAATGTCTGCTCGTCAGCAGGTGGACTGTGTGCATGTAGAAAAGGGTGGCCAGTGCCTGAACCCCCCCTCTTCTCCATGGCAAAACACAGGGCCATGTCTCAACCTGTGCACGAGCACAACGCCAGCTACCTGCATTATCTAAGTGTGTGGAACAACTCCATGTGCCCACGTACAGTGCAACACGGAAGGCGCCAATGCATGGCTCGCCACACCTGCTCACTCCACTGCTGACTGCAGTCACAATTGACGCAGCAAGTAAGACTGTGCCACACATAGGTAAAGTCGCAAAAGCTGTGGCCAAGGGACATACCCATGCACAAGTGCACTGTGAGTGGAATGCAAGACATATCCAAATTCCCAGAGGAAATGTGCCAACTTAGAAACGAATGAAACATGGATGTTGCATGGAACAAAAATAACATTGTCTCTCTCACACACAGGTCAACGCCTAGGTCACAGCCAGACAAACACTGTGTCCCCACACAGGAAAGACTTGCCAGCAAATGGCGGACGCCTTGCATCAAGACATGGGGGTGAAGGCACTTTTTGCACATGACAGCAGCTAATGAACAGCCAACACTGTGAAAGAGTGGCAGCACACACCACCACAGCAGCAGCGCAGACACAGACACTACACCCAATGGGTGCCTGGAGATCAGAAGCAAACTCACATCAACAAGCCAAGGGCCATTCAAAGATCTGCTAAAAGTGTGTGCCTAGGAAGCTGGGCTGAGGTGACAGAGGGTGACACACAGAGGGAGGGAGAGGGGGAGAGAGAGGGAGGGAGACACAGGGAGACGGACAGAGGGAGGAGGCTGACACACAGAGGGAGGGAGAGGGGGACAGAGAGGGAGTAAGAAAGGGACACACAGGGAGCCCAATTCAGCCTTGGGGGGTGTGGGAATGTCTGCTCGTCAGCAGGTGGACTGCGTGCATGTAGACAAGGGTGGCCAGTGCCTGAACCCCCCCTCTTCTCCATGGCAAAACACAGGGCCATGTCTCAACCTGTGCACGAGCACAACGCCAGCTACCTGCATTATCTAAGTGTGTGGAACAACTCCATGTGCCCACGTACAGTGCAACATGGAAGGCGCCAATGCATGGCTCGCCACACCTGCTCACTCCACTGCTGACTGCAGTCACAATTGACGCAGCAAGTAAGACTGTGCCACACATAGGTAAAGTCGCAAAAGCTGTGGCCAAGGGACATACCCATGCACAAGTGCACTGTGAGTGGAATGCAAGACATATCCAAATTCCCAGAGGAAATGTGCCAACTTAGAAACGAATGAAACATGGATGTTGCATGGAACAAAAATAACATTGTCTCTCTCACACACAGGTCAACGTCGTGGATCACCCCCCAACACTGGGGGGGAAGACTCACAGGACCCGGCTCGGCGGGATGACGGACCCACCGGCAGCGACAACTCTCACCACTCTGTGGACGAACCCGACCCCGACCAACCTGGCCCCTCTGGTGTCCAACCACCTGCAGCACCTGCGTCAGGTACAACTGGGCCAACCACCACCCCCACTCCTGCCACATCGCAGGAGACACCCATGATCCCTGCCCCACCACCACAATGCAGCCAGGCTGGCCAGGAGGGACACGGTGTACCGGGCACCCAGGAGGAGGCAGGCAACAACGCCAATGCCACCCCTCAGGGGTCCCGGAGACCCGATGTGCCCACAAGGGCAGGCCAGGTGCAAGTGGGCAGGGGTGGTGGGAGTGGAGGACGGTGGAGGCGTGAGCCTGACCAGTTGGCTGCGGAACCGGTATATTCCCATGTCAGAAACATCCTGGACACATACCGGCAGGACACCACGGGCATGGCCCAGGTTGTGTCCATCCTCGAGGAGATCAAGACCCAGCAGGCCCAGCAACATGCGGAGCAACATGCCTGTCTACTGCGACACCAAGGGCGAATGCAGGACAGACAGGCTGAGCTCATGACGGTGTTCACGGGAATTCACAGTACACTCCGTCAGATAGCCAACAACATGGGCAACCCTCCCTGTGCCAGCAGGCATAGAACATCACCACCCACAGGGAGGGATGAGGAGGAGGAGGAGACATCTGACGGAGCATCCCAAACATCGTCACGGCCTGCTTCTGAGGGTCCCCGCAGGAGGGCGGGTCGTCCACGGAAAAGACCGTGAGGGTCAGCGCAACAGCACCATCTCCCAGGACACCTGGCCTGGCACCTGGCCCAATGGACCAACAGCAGCACAGCAGCAAAAGACATTCTCTGCCACATGGACTTGCTGGTCACTGTCTGACCAATGTTGACAAAGACTGTGGCATGGACTCTGAGGATTTCCAATGGCAAGGACACCAACTCCCCTAGTGAACTTTGGATTCCACACACCCGGAAAGCCCCTCATGTCATACCCCCCCCCACGTACCCCAACCAAAATGAAAAGTTACACCATGAAGAGAAGATGCCTACATTTTGCATTATTACCTTACATGTGTCTTGTAAAGTCTAACCATGCCTGAGTTCTCATTTGACTTCAACCATCCACACCCTGGGGCCTGAGTCTGGCACAGGACACACATGGGTCACATTGTATTAGGCAAGACAGACATGGAGCACCATACACACCCGTGATGGGCCCAACCAGCTGAGGGGGTGGCAGCACAACCGTGCCGACAGACATATTGAGTACAGCAACAGCCATGCGCAGAGGTCAGGGATCATGTGGAGTGTCCTGGGGGGCACCCAGGTATGTGTGGACAGGTTGCAGAACCATGTCCTGCAAGCTTGAGTCAGGTGGATGCAGAGAATGGTGGCCTGGCCAACGTTGGATGCATGGGGATGGCACATGTCACAATACCCACACAGTCATGGACATCATGCACAATACACAGTCTAATCCCACACAAACAGCTAGCATCTTGCTACTCTACACATAGACACATAGCCACTATCACGGAAAACCATGCCAGACATGCCGGATGCACCGTGGCAACACACCAGCATTGACAGAGAAGAGGCACCTTGGAGGCATAGGGACACCTTTATTATTCATGTATTTGTGAATGCAGAGGCAACTCGGAGTACACATGAACAGGTCATGTTGAGTAACATGTGGGTCCAACACTGGAACCCCCCTTCTTCAGCACTAATGCGTGATAGCCATGGAACTGGCACACAAGTGTCGGCTAACAGCTAAACACCCCCTGCTGCTCACGGAGAGGCTGCCATACACCATTGATCCTCTGATGTGGAAGTCCCACACCATGTCAAGCCAATGCAAACCGTATGTGTCCGAGGGCAGTGTAACACACATTGATGCCATCATCACAATCCACAATCCCATCACAGATGACTGTCAACAAGTCTGACCATCTATTCAGGTATACCCAGCTGCATGTCATGTGTCCCATGGTGATGCGACATGTCTGCAGAGATACCAAACATCGACAGGGGCAGTGTGCACACATCGTAAACAACTGCCACACCCAATACACCCCTGATGCATCCCTTACCCTATGGAGACTTCCAAACTTGTCCGTGCGTGTAACGCTGAGTCAGCACACGATGACGTGTCCATGAGGAATAGCAGTGCCACAACAATGCAACCAGCAGACGGCATGCGCAAGTACCTGGGGATGAGAGACACACAAGAAGTCAGCCACAAAAAGCAAAGCCACTTGCATGTGCATGTACTCGACACATGTAAGGATGACAACATGCTAGGTCACAATTATGACAGGGGAAATACACTCATCACTGGCACCATCACTCCAGTGACACATCCACACACAACTCTGACTCACGTGCCATACATGCAGATGGACACACACATCGCAACACATGCCACACGGGGACCAATGCATGCACACACAGACACTGGTACTCACCACTAAGCAAAGAAGTCGCGTATGAGCCGACTCCGGATGTCCTCTTGCGGAACCACATCCTCCACATCACTAGCCCCATTGCCAAGCCCTTCGTCCTCCACGGGTGGATGGTCCTGATCATCTTGATCCAGGATGAGTGGCACAGCTTTCTCAACTGCCATGTTGTGCAGCATGCAGCAGACCATGAAGATTTTGCAGACCTTCGCCGGGGCATATGGGAGGGCGCCGCCGGTCTTGTGTAGGCACCTGAATCGGCTCTTCAGGAGGCCAAATGTCCTCTCTATCACTCGCCTTGTCCGGCCATGGGCGGTGTTGTAGCGGAGCTGGGCCAGCGTGATGGGGTTGCGGAGAGGTGTGATCAGCCATGGCATGTTGGGATAGCCAGCGTCCCCTACATGGAAACCACATGGACATGAGTAGGACAGGAGAAGCGGTCTACACAAAATACAGGACAGACAGAGTGTACCCACCAACAACACATGCTCGTTCGTTGCGCAGCTGCGTCATCATTTCAGGCACCCTGCTACGCCTCATGATGTAGGCATCGTGTGCTGATCCTGGAAAACTAGCACAGACATGTGAAATCACCATGTTGGACAGACAAACCACAAGGGCATTGATGGAGTGGTAGTGCTTGCGATTCCTGTACGCTACCTCCTGTGCCTGTGGTGGTACCAAAGCCACATGTGTCCCATCTATGGACCCAATGACATGGGGCATCCCTCCCAGGGCATAGAATCCACGCTTGACCCCAGTCAACACTTCAGGAGTTGGGAAATGGATGAACTCATCCAGGTGAAGCAACATGGCCTCTAAGAAATCATGCAGCACACGGCTGAACATGCTCTGGTACATGCCACCAACATGAGCTATGGTATATTGAAAGGTACCCGTGGCAAGAAAATGTAGGGCTGCCATTACCTTCAGCTTGGGTGTCAGTGCCGTAGGATACCTGTGCAGCGGTTGCAGGTGTGGTGCCAGCCTCGCCGTCAACTCCTCAATCAACGGTTGGGGGAAGCGGTAGCACCTGATACAGTCATTCTCCCACATGTCAGCCAAGTCCGGAATTGGTCGGGGAAGAGGCGGCGCTCTGCAGTAATTTGGAAGTGACAAGGAAGAGTGAGTGCACTACAACAACAATTGATTTGTACTGAGCACATGTTAATCTGTCAATACACATATGCGACATACGGAGTCAGGTATGTGCCACATGCCCTGGACACGTATGGCTGCCAGGTGACACTCCTACCAAGACCCAGCTACACACGGAGATTGTGAACCTCCACATGCCATGGCATGGGATTAGCTGTGTCCCAGTGTAAGTGAACAGCCAGACGCAACACAGGAGTGACATACATCAACACATCAGCAGAAGTAGGATGTCGATTTCAGACACTGGTAGCGGAACACTAGAGCCACAGGTCACATGACATGACACTAGGACAGCCCACACACCTTGCCACTAAGGTGTACATGTAATGACTCACCACACATTCATTGAGAGGATGCAGACATGTCCTTGTGACGCTACTCCGTGTCCCATGCATACATACGCACCTCACATCCGATACCACATGTGGCCTGGTGTGCGTAACAGTGTGCCATGTCCATCTACACACAGACACATGTTGGTTGCTGCAACAGCTGATGCTTTTGAGGGAGCAACAACATCAAGCTAATAGGAACACCCCACACATACATGACATAGACACATCGTGCACTGTGGGTAGCGACATGTCTGGTGTGGTAACCCCTGTAGCGGGCATCAGGGGACACTTGCGTGTGTTGTTGACTGTGCCATGCCAGTGACGCTCATCCCAAGTGTGCAGTACAACATGCACACATGTCAAAGGAGTGAAGGGCATGCCTGGCACACATTGCACCGTCACACATGACATCTGTACACATCTCATCATACATCTGGTGCCTTCTCGACTCAGGAGTAATGTGCCACATCACAGCCTTTCACACCTGTGCCCCACACATGTAGTACTGCCCAGACAATGCCTTGATGTCCATCCATGGACAAGTATGTCAGCCATATTCCTTCCTGTGTGCTGCCTGTCACCACTGTGATGTGTGAAAGGCACCGTACATTTGCTCAAAGGGCCTGTGTACGTTCCCTATCACTATGGGAGTGTTGCCGTATGTGTACCCATAGTGATAGTGAGCGTACAGGCGTGTGTACAGTCCGTACCACTATGGGTACGCATACGCGAGAACACCCATAGTGATAGTGAGCGTACAGGCGTGTGTACGGTCCGTATCACTATGGATGTGCTCGAGTATGCGTACCCATGGTGATAGTGAGCGTACAGGCGTGTGTACGGTCCGTACCACTATGGGTACGTATACGCGAGAACACCCATAGTGATAGTGAGCATACAGGCGTGTGTACGGTCCGTATCACTATGGGTGTG
The DNA here is from genome assembly GCF_964204655.1 of Triturus cristatus. Lineage (NCBI taxonomy): Eukaryota > Metazoa > Chordata > Amphibia > Caudata > Salamandridae > Triturus > Triturus cristatus. Next base: position 1,235,807,277 of record NC_140591.1, on the reverse strand, counting down.
CTCGCGTATGCGTACCCATAGTGATAGTGAGCGTACAGGCGTGTGTACGGTCCGTACCACTATGGGTACGCATACGCGAGAACACCCATAGTGATAGTGAGCGTACAGGAGTGTGTACGGTCTGTATCACTATGGGTGTGCTCGCGTATGCGTACCCATAGTGATAGTGAGCGTACAGGCGTGTGTACGGTCCGTATCACTATGGGTGTTCTCGCGTATGTGTACCCATAGTGATACGGACCGTACACACGCCTGTACGCTCACTATCACTATGGGTACGCATACGCGAGCACACCCATAGTGATACGGACCGTACACACGCCTGTACGGGCCGTTGCTATGCTTTTGGTGTGCCCTAGGGCCCTGGTACGCACCGTACATGTGTGTGAAACTCCAAATTACATAGGGGACACATGAGGGACAAGTATAAAGGCCTACATGCATGCTGGTTGTCATGAAGACCAAGTTTAAAGTTTGAATTTTTTTCAGCAGGTGCACAGCAGAAGTCAGTTTGAATAAATCTACTTTGTTGCAATGTGGTTCTGGAGTTGACATCATGCTCAAGAAAAAAAACAATTAAAACCCACTGACTGTGCTAGGTTTGAAGGGATTGGAGGAAACATAGGATGCAAATGTGAGTGACCAATCACTCTGTACTCCTGTGCATGAAACAGGCCAGCAAGGCAGATATAAGGCAGCCAGGTCCCATGAGGGAGCACTTGCCTGCACATCTTTGGATTCTACGACCCAGCTGCTGCTACTGATTCCCTGGAACCATGTCAAGGTCTGTGGAGAGGTCACAGCCTTTCACCCTGGAGGAGAACCTGGCATTGCTGGATGTGATCCTCCCACAGTACCCCCTGCTGTATGGGCGACCAGGGTATCAGGTGAGTGCAGAGTCTACTAGCACAGACTGTGTCCCTTGTTTGTGACTGTGACTTCTGGCATTTTGTCCAGGTGTGACACACATGCTATGTACTGTAGGGGGGGTCCCAGGGGGGGGGAATGCCTGATGTCTCCCAGCCAGAGCATGCTGTGGTGCATGTCTGCCGTCCTCACTTGCATTGGGTTTACTGTGACAATCACTGCATGGTGCATGCCACATTCTGCCTGTCTTGTCCTCCTGGGAATGTAGCCTCTACAGTCCTCATGTGATTATGTGGTCAGCCCAGTGTGACAGGTGACTGTACCCACAGATGTGTGTTAGTTCTGTGTACCTGTGCTGAGAGTGTCCACATGATGTGTTCGTACCCTGGACATCGGTGTGTGTGTAAGTCCCCTGTCATGTGGGTGGGTGCATATGTGGAGTGTGGCACCCGGGCTGCATGAGGGATGGATATACCCTGCCCATGTGATGTGAGCAGGGAGCAGTGCTGTGTGTCTGACGTGCAGAGCCAGCCCCACACCTGTGAGCCCCCCCGTCTAGTGGCACATGTGCAGAGTGAGGTTTGTCGCTGCATTTGGCAATGGCAGGTGAATGTCCTGTGCCTGTGTGTGTCTGTGTACTCTGCTGAGGTAGCGTCAGTGGCCTGTGGCATGTGACTGCTTAGAGGTGCTGCACATAATCCTGGTGTAGCTTGTGATGCACAGTGTGAGCCTGGATCATTGATTGTGTCGTTGCCCTCATTCCACCTGTGTACTTTCAATGGCACGTACTGCCTTTGCCCTTCCCCAGAGGATCATGTCCCTATGACAAAGGTGCAATGCGTTGGATGCATACTATGCCTTGTTGTAAACAGCAAATTGGTTCTAATATGTGTCTCTGTGACATGTGCCAGGTGTATTGATGTAGTGTCACTTGTTCTTCCTCATAGGTAGGCGCCTCTGCCAAGAAGCAGATATGGATGAACGCCGTCAGTGCCGTGAGGAGGACGGACGGTCGCAAGCGGCGCCTGGCCCAGGTGAGGAAACGCTGGCAGGATATCTGGTGCTGGACGCGGAGGATCGCACGGGTCCTGCTGGGGGACTCACCTGAGACCCATAAGAACCGCAGGCGCCGCCGTCTGACCCACATCCACAAGCGTGTGCTGGCGGTGGTATTTCCAGACTTGGACAGGCGCTTACAGGAGAAGCAGCAGCAGGAAGGGGGTAGGTACCTGTGTGTTTGTTGTGTGTCACCAGCATTTGTAAGTGCACAGTTGCATGGATACACTGCCAGGGTTTAAAGGTGCTGTGCAGATCCTGTTACCCACAGTATAGCGGTGCTCTCCTGCCTCCCTTCCCCTCCTTGCAATGTGTTCCCTGGTCTGTGTGTAGTCACTCCTTCACAAGGTTATGTAGGCTGGCACTTTCTCCACGTGAACTATGCCTGTAGCATCATGTGTGGGGGTGGTGTGTAACAGGTTTTGGGACCTTGCCTGTGCCCTGTCCAGTTCAGTACTTGTGGGTTCCATGTCAGTTGGCACTGATGCTGAGTCCAGACATGGGAGTTAGTCTCTCAAGTGTCATGCCTTACAGCACGCATGTCCTATGTTGTGGCCTGTGACATGATGTGCATGAGTGTGCGATACGCATAGTGCAGGGATGGTGGGGTGTGTTGCAGTCATTCCCATTCAGGACCATGGAGTTGTGTGGCCACTACTGTCCCCTGGGGCATATTTTCATAGGTGTCATGTGTGTCATCACAAAACGTGGACACTCTCAGTGTCTACAGCATAGGTTGTGCTCTGTGCCATTGTCCCCTGGCACCATATATATTGACGTAATATGTAGTACAAGTGTCCACTGTACAGCCTGACCTGATTTTCCTTGTTCATACTCACGGTGGCCAGTGCCTGTGTGTCTTGTTACAATCATCTGATGATGACCATTTGTACATGATTGTTTGGATAGGCGCACCTTGGGTATTTGGTGTCCAATCTTGCATTTATGCAGCCCCTGTGTATTTCACCCAGACTAAGAGATGTAAGTGCTTCCTGTGTCTCAACAAATTGTCTCATGTAGGGGGTGGTTGGTGCGGGCAAAGCCTACATGTCAAAACCTGATGTCTCCTTGCTAGGTCTGGCCAGTGTGTGATGTTTGTCTGGACATACACTCAAGGTGCAGTGAGCCAGTCATGGTGGGCATGTTTTCAGTATTACCTATGCAGCATGTGCCTCAAGTTCATGGATATGGTCCCTGCTCATCCCTATTTTCGGCAACGCTGTGTGGTGCAGATGCAGTGCTGGATTGTCCCCAGGGCCTGGCTCCTCTGTCAAACTCCATTTCATGTCATTTGCTATTGTGTCATGCTCTCCATGGTTTTTCAGTGGCATGGTCGGTCAACCAACTGTGTGTTGCATGCCCTTCATCTGTACCTTGTTTTGTAGATGTTACTGATCTTTCTTTTCAGGCTATGCACTGTAACCTATGTAGATTGGACTCATGTGACATATGTATACAGGTGTATGATTAATTGCTGTCTCTTCACCTTGCCCACAGCATCGTCGGGGGACACGGAGGGAGACATGAGCACAGACGGAGCGGAGGGACCGAGCACCAGTGCCAGCGTTGACATCGTGGCTGGCACATTGAGTGGAACTGAGGCGGAGGAGAGTGAGGCCGAGGACCTGTCCACTGGCACGACAGAATATGAAGCTGACGGGTCCGAGGATGATCTCTCCGAGTGGGCGGAGGCTGCACCAGCAGCAGACAGCGGCACAACATCTCACCCCGCCCCCTCCATTGCCATCAGCCGCCTCCCACTTGCTTGTGTCCCTTCCCAGCATGCCCGGTCACCCCATGTCTCCTTCCTGCCAGGCACCGCACCCCCTGCCCCGGTCTCCACTGCTGCCGCCAATGCCGAGTCTGTGGACATCCAGCGGCAGTTGCAGGTTGGTCAGGCTGCGATGCTTAATGTCCTCCATGGCCACAGCCAAGTGCTGAACAACATGGAGGCATACTTGGAGGGCATTTTCTCATCGCAGGCTGACCAACGCAACTTGCTGAGGTCCATTGACTCGACACTGACTGCAGCAGTGGGTCGCCTGCAGCGCTTCCTCCAACCCCCTACCCCTGACCCATCCACACTTCCCACTCCCATGCCTGTCCCACGTACACACAGACGTCAGCATGCACCCACCACAACAGACACAGGCACCACACCAGCAGGGAAGGTCATACGCACGCCTCCTGGCACGCACACACAGGGTGAAGTAGGCACACCCACTGGGTTGGGGGGCAAACGTAAGCCACGCAGCCAGAGTGGGAGTCCGCATTCCACCCAATCCACTCCCTCCAAATCCCCTCCCCTCAGCTCTCCTGGCCACATATCCGGCAAAGACTCCTTCATGGCCGCTCTGTCCCTGAGCCCCACTGTGACACCACCCCGCAAGCGGTCAAGGGAGTCCCCGGTCAGGGTGGTTGAGTCCCCCCCCCCCTGTCCACACCCTCCCCCAGTGGCGCTGCGACCCATCCCTCCGCCCCCCCCTCCTTGGGGCCTGTGGTTCCTTCGGGTGCAGGGGAGTCTCTGGAGGACCTTGCTAAGGTGTGCAGCGACATCCTGGCCTCCGCCTTTGGCCCTGCCCCACCCCCTGTGGTGGAGTCCTCCATCCCTGTACCCACGACGCCTACCCTTCGCCCTCATGTCCCTGCGGTGCCTGGTCCTTCCCCCCCACATGATGCCCTCCCCGCTCTGGAAGACGGGTCTGACTGTGCAGGCAAGCTAGGGGACACGCGTCCCACTGTGTTCCCCACCTGGATTCGTACTTTGGATTGCCCTATGGGCATTGTACATTTTGAACTTTGAAGGGACAAACTTATTTTGGGATGCTGAATAAAGCAATTTATTTTTCCTTAGTACACTACTGTCTGTCTGGTACTGCTGTTGGTCGACCTGCCCCATTATTTTGGGTGGTGATAATGTGTTGGGTGTGTGGGAATTGTCGTCTTGTGCTGGTCATAGGGTGGATCCTGGTATCTGTGTGCCATCACAAGCTGTTGGCTACATAACTTTGTTCATGTAAGCAGTTACTGCATGGTGACATCGTCCCAAGGTGTGTCCCTTCCTCTGTGTAACCTGACATCTTCCCTGCAGGGTCTTTCCAATATGTGGTGCTGAGCTGTGTCTACATTGGCTGGGTGTGTGACGGACTCGTTACACTTGGGCCATGCATGCTGAGAGATGTCTCCACCTGCATCATTCGTGGCGTCCTTGGTGGTCACTGTACTTGTGTATGTAGACTGTTGTCATGACTTCATGTGTACATGTTTTCTTTTTGGCGCTATGCATGTGTATACTCCCAGCCTCGCACACATGTGGTACATGTACTGCAGGATCTTTGTGCACCTGACTGACATTTGTGGGCATTGGATCTGTGGGTACTCCACCCTTTTCTTTGCAGGGGCACTGCTGGGAGGACTCTGCACACACCCCTCCTGTGTCTGGGCACTGCTGGGAGTGTTAGGCACCCACCCCTCCTGTGTCTGGGCACTGCTGGGAGGACTCTGCACACACCCCTCTTGTGACTGGGCACTGCTGGGAGTGTTAGGCACCCACCCCTCCTGAGTCTGGGCACTGCTGGGAGGACTCTGCACACACCCCTCCTGTGTCTGGGCACTGCTGGGAGTGTTAGGCACCCACCCCTCCTGTGTCTGGGCACTGCTGGGAGGACTCTGCACACACCCCTCTTGTGACTGGGCACTGCTGGGAGTGTTAGGCACCCACCCCTCCTGTGTCTGGGCACTGCTGGGAGGACTCTGCACCCAACCCTCCTATTTCAAGATATGTACGCTTAGAACATACACAGGTGTGGGTTCGCTCCATGCATACGAGGTGGGGGTACGGTCCGTACGTACACTGTTGGCATGGGGGTACGCTCCATGCATGCGCGGGTGAGGGTACGGGTCGTACTGACACTGTTGGGGTGGGGGGTACACTCCATACGTACGCGGGTGAGGGTACGGGTCGTACTTACACTGTTGGGGTGGGGGGTGCGCTCCATGCATACGCGGGTGAGGGTACGGGTCGTACTGACACTGTTGGGGTGGGGGGTATGCTCCATACGTACGCGGGTGATGGTACGGGTCGTACTTACACTGTTGGGGTGGGGGGTACGCTCCATACGTACGCGGGTGAGGGTACGGGTCATACTTACACTGTTGGGGTGGGGGGTACGCTCCATACGTACGCGGGTGAGGGTACGGGTCGTACTTACACTGTTGGGGTGGGGGGTACGCTCCATATGTATGAGGGTGAGGGTACGGGCCGTACTTACACTGTTGGGGTGCGGGTACGCTACATACGTACGCGGGTGAGTGTAGGGGTCGTACTTACACTGTTGGGGTGGGGGGTACGCTCCATACGTACGCAGGTGAGGGTACGGGTCGTACTGACACTGTTGGGGTGGGGGTACGGTCCGTACATACACGGGTGGGGGTACGGGTCGTACATCCACAGTTGGGGTGGGGGTACGCTCCATACGTATGCGGGTGAGGGTACGGGTCGTACTTACACTGTTGGGGTGGGGGTACACTCCGTACATACACGGGTGGGGGTACGGGTCGTACATCCACGGTTGGGGTGGGGGTACGCTCCATACGTACGCGGGTGAGTGTAGGGGTCGTACTTACACTGTTGGGGTGGGGGGGTACGCTCCATACGTACACGGGTGTGGGTACGGGTCGTACTTACACTGTTGGGGTGGGGGGTACGCTCCATGCATACGGGGGTGGGGGTAGGGTCCGTACATATCCGTACCCACGCTATGGAATGCTTGTGCGGGCCGTACCCAGGCCTTTGCCACGTGGGCACAGCCGTCCCGCCATTGTTGGGGTGACGTAGGTGTGGGAGGGGTACGACTCGTACCCACGTTCTTAAGGCGTGGGTACGAGACGTACCTGTATTGTTGTGTTGCCGGTTCGCGTCGTCAAGCACTTCCGTTGTGGCGGACGCTGGCTTTGCTGGACACGCCCCCACCCCCTCGTAGTGACCAGGGCCTGGGGTTCAGGTATGTCCAGGGCATGTGTGCTGTGTGACTTTGGTGGGGGTTTTGTGGCCTGCCCCTGCTCCTGCCCCCCCCCCTTTTCCCCCCTCCCTTTGTTGTTCTGACCTTCTGCGGCGTCTGCGTCGTAACCTGTAGAGGAGGTCGACTGCTATGAGAGCCGGGATGACACGTAGGTTCGGGTCCATGTCTGTCCGTCGCGTGCAGGTACTCCTTGTTTGCGTCGTCCTGATTTCCCGGCAGTTTTTGGCTGCCGGAAAATATTGTCCGTGCGGGATGACGTCGGTGCGAATTGTACTTCCTGGTTCGTGAATGGCAGGCTGCGTGCGTCCCGACGTCACGTTGGCGCTTTCCCGGATCACATTTGTGTGTTTATTTTCGTCGGTCGGGGTTTTGTACGATTCGTACGGAAATGGTATTTCCGTGCGAATTGTACTTCCATGTTTGTATATTTGTAAGACCGGGTACGCATCGGACGGAGAATTTGCTCCGTCCGACGGTTCGTACCTGGTTTTTACAGGATCGTAATTGGCACCATAATGGTAGGGGATGCTGTTCTACTATTGACTTTGTTTTGGTATCCAGTAACCACGCACAAAGCCTCCACTCTTTTTATGTCTCTGAGAACTCACTCAGTGACCATTACCCTCTCTGTCTGTCTATAACATTACCCTCTAGTAAAATCTTTGGAACTAACAATAGTGACCGACTGTTAGAGAACATAGCCATCGGGAGTACCAATGGATACTCCCTTAGATGGGCTATGGTAGACCAAGAAGCGCTGATTAAACTAGTTGTTGGTAAATGTAAATCACACATAGAGACATGCCTAGGTGAAAAAGTCGCCCCTGCTACTATATTAGCATCTTTCTCAGCAATAACCAATGTATTCAGAGAGTCGCAAATTAGGCAAAAAAAGAGTAATAGACCACAGAATGGATGGTTTGACTCGAGGTGTACCCAAGCTTATTCTCAGTTAAAAAAAGAATTGCATAAAACCCAGAGAAACATCCCGGATATCAGGAAAGCAAGAGGGGTATATAAACAGGCGATTAGGGATAGGAAAATTACAATGAGGAAGGAGGCATGGGAGGCACTGCATTCAGCCTCAGTAGCTAAGGATAGTGCGGCTTTCTGGAAGGCAATTAGGGCACCTTTTTTATCTAAGGAGCCCGGCCCATTAATAGAGATAGCTATAACTGAAGAACAGTGGATTAAGCACTTTGTTCAGGTATATAGAGGTTATGAACCCTCTGTTACGAGGGAAAATTGTGCTCAGGTGGTTCATGGTTCAAATTATTCCCTACACTTTAAGAAATTAATGTTCACTTTAGAGGAAGTAGAGAGGGCTCGACATGCTAGTCAGGGTGGTAAGGCTCCTGGCCTGGATAGGGTCCCCATAGATATGCTAAAGTCAATTATTCCTCTATGGGGGCCCCTACTGGTTCAGGTGCTTAATGCTAGCTGTAGCACTGATTTCTTAGCTACTTGGGTGGAATCCACAATTGTGCTCATCTTCAAAAAGGGGGATAGGGAAGACCCGGGGTGCTACAGACCAATCTCCCTGTTGGATGCCACAACAAAGGTAGTGGGTAGAGTCATACTGGAACGTCTTCAGGATTGGGCCGATGAGAACTCTATCCTATCGGACTTGCAATATGGCCTTCGGGCCGGTGTGGGGACTGTAGAGCAGGATTTGAATCTTTCCCTCCTGGTGGGGAAATACACGAGAGCCAAGAAAGGGAACCTATTTTTAGCATTTGTGGATCTCACATCTGCTTTTAATTGTGTGGTCCACTCTAAATTATGGAAATTACTGGAAGCCTTGGGGGTGGATGTAAGTATTATTTATTTTCTTAAACTTTTTTATAGTGATGCTAAGGCACGTGTGCTTTATGGTCTGAAGGGCGAGTGTTCGGCTGCTTTTCCAATTAGGAGCGGAGTCAGGCAGGGTTGTGTTCTGGCTCCGTTCCTTTTTAATTTGTATATAAATGGACTTGAGGAAGCTCTGCTTAAAGATAACCAAGACTTTCCTCAAGTCGCCGGCCGCCCAATTCCAGCCCTTTTGTATGCAGATGACGCCATGCTGATGTCCCGCACACAAGTGGGCCTTCAGCGCTTTTTGAAAAGCTTTTTCCTTTTTATGAAAGATTTAGGATTAAGGGTAAATTCTTCCAAAACTTTTATTATGCTCTGTGGCAGGGGTTTTAAAACAAAAAGAGACATGTTTGTTGCAGGACAAAAGATTGGGGCTACAAATAAATTCTCCTATTTGGGCATTCTTTTTGCCCACAATGATACCTTGGCACAAGCTGTAGCAGGCAAAAAATTGGCATTTATACATATTACATCTGCCATTATCACCTTTGCCAGGAAACTGGGGAAAAGACCACCCAATGGACTTATTAAAATATACAAGGTAAAGGGTGTTTCTGCTGAAGCTTATGGGAGTGGGATTTGGGGGTTTGTTGACCTCTCCCCTATTCAGTTAGTAGAAAACTCCTTCCTAAAATACATCTTAGCTGTGCCGAGTGGTACCTCAGCATGCATCTGCCATGCAGAGTTAGGCCTTCCCTACATCTCTGATTTAATTAGACTGGAGCCTGTGCTATCATGGCACAGGCTGTGGATGAAAGAGGAGGCCAAATTGAATAGAGCTATCCTTTTAGATATCTTAAAATTGGAAGGTGCTATGAGGAAACCTTGGCTAAGATACGTTTACAACTTCTTTAAAGGTCTTGGCCATTTAGAGAATTTCACTATTCCTACTACCATCATGACAGTAACTAGGAAGGAACTAAGAAAAGAGGGTCTTTTGCTGTTGGATACTCTCAGAATGTCATCTGAGATTTTAAAGCCCACAGTCCTGCACAATCAACTGGTTTTAATTACTTTTAATATCCAACCCTATGTAATTTTTGTTTCCGGTGCTTACAATAGGTTTTTATTAACTCGATTTAGGCTGGGGGTCTTCCATAGACTAGTCTCTTTTCCCATCATGAATGACTGGTCGCGAGACCTCCAGCTTTGCCCTTGTGACAATATCTCCCCTCAATCCACGATTCATGTTACTCTTTTTCGTAAACTCTATTCCTCTGTAAGGAGTCTATTTTTGATACCCATATTAAAACAGTATGGGCTCCGTCAATGTCGTCCTGCCCTTTTGGCATGACAATTTCTAGATAATGAGAATAGCGTTTTATGGATAACAGTTTTCTTGAAAAAAGTGTTGTGTCTTAGGAACAGTGTGTCTATTTAACTGATTTCTTTTAATGAAATAAGGGCTTCCGTCAGTGTAAATACTGATTTGTTTAATTGGATTTTTATGTAACACTTGTCTTAATATATGAATTGTGTATATACTTTTTAATTGTTTGCTTTTATCATTGTTGTTAATCAATCGAATAAAGCCTTTTTGAACTTGAAGTATGCTTTATTATTGTTTACATTCTGCAAAGTAATTAGATCAAATGTGGAAAAAACCTTGTGCCTTCATGCACCAATGATGGGAGGGAAAAAACAAAATGTTCTTAACAACATTCCAAAACCTCCAATACAACTGGTCTAATAGAAATAAACCATTCTTTCTTGATGCAGGCATTCTTTTCCTACTGTCTGTATATCAACTGACTTCATCATCTATTTGTGCATGCTGCATATGGCAATATAATTCAGTATCTTCTGGTCCATAGTTAACCTTAGCCAAGTTTTCAGTTAGCGGAGACCGACTGAATTGTCTCTCAGCCTTACAAGAAGATACTGGCATAGCTAAGAGAATCTGCAGTAGCTTCTCAACCTGTGTAAAGAAAACTCTCTCTGTCTAAAGCATTTATCCGAGTATGGCTGCCTGTTCTGGGACTGAAAAATACTTGAACATACTTGATAATATGGCTAATTGAGCTAAGACTAGGAAAGAGTCAATTTCTTGGTTTGAGAAATAGTGTCAATGCCATTGCCCGTCAAAATCTGCTTTTACAGGTTTTCTTAGGTTTGGATGCTTCCTAGTCAAAAGTCTAATTAAGATGAAGAGAACTGTATTCAAAAGTTCAAAATACTTAGGGTGATATTAATTCTTGACAGTAAGAAGAGGAAAATGTTTTGCTGGTCCATCATGTATTCGTTTAGTGATTCACCGCGGTCATTGCACTTCAGTGGCATTAAGGCAGTACTTTGCAGTCATGCAGTTACTGGAGTTGAGCATTCTGTCAAAAGACTCATCACTGTAAAGCTTTAACATTGCAGATTTTGCTACATCTACAACTGCTGGTACTCACGATATAGTTTGCTCATGTCATTGCACAGCCATATTCAAACATTCCAGAAGCTGCAGTACTTGGAGAGCAATCGGAAGCCATGGAACAGTTCATTCTTTCTGATAGTGTCCCAGCATACCACGAGCAAACACATCTACGCTCCTCTTGTCATTCGACCATTCAAATAAGGTTTCCAGAATAGGTTCATAGTTATCCATTACTTTTTGTAAAACTTTCACACAATCCATGCAACATGTTGGACACAATGGCTTTATTTTTCACACATTTGCAGGGCCTTTGCAGTATGCTGGATGAAGTCTAAAAATATTGTGCAGTATGTCATAGATTGACCAAACAAATTCCCAAGTTCTTGGAAATAATGTAGTGCATCTTACATTATGGAACTTTATGTGCTGCAAACAGCATGACTAGATTTTTACAATGTGCTCCATAGTGGAACTAAAGTGCAACTTCCTGTTCTTGGTGTAATAACAGTTGGGAACCATGTTATTTTCCTGATATACTTGCTGATACCATCAAAGGCTTGTGCTCTCAGCTTTGACAGAGAAATAGAGTTGCATCTGCTTCTGCGAACCAGTAGTGGGGCGGGGAGGGGGGGAAAGAGGGGAACGGGGAGAGATGTGTAAAAAAAAAAAATTTAATCACTTCCCTGCTGGATGGCAGGTTAGCCAGCCGCCGCCTCTCTTCCGTACGCTCATCCTCTTCCTAGCTTCTGCTGGAACAGGAACAAGAAGCAGGATTGGTCTGAGCGCCGTGGTTCGGCACTCAGATGGGGAATGGGAGCCTGGGCATGTTCTTCACCCAGGCTGTAATGCAGTCTTGGTAGAGAACATGCAAAATGTGCATGACAGTTCGATACATTCCAACGCACTTAGGAGGGTGTCACGACTCCTCCCCCTGGCTGCCCAGCCTAGCCTCGCCCCAAAAAACTGCCTCAGCACGGACAAATAAAATGATTATAACATTGCGTAATTAGCATTTTATTCTTCCATTTTTGCCGTGCTGAAAGGCAGTGGGGCAACGCTCCTCCGCCATAGCGGAGGAACCGCCCCTGGAGAAATACCATGATGGCATGAAAACATCCTTTTCAATTGCAACTATTGCAGTCCCAAAGGCATTATCAGCTTGAAACAGGCCATCCAATAAAATGCTTATTTGAGTTTGGGTCAGTGTAATGAATACAAAAGCTTTCTTGATCTTTCCCAGATATACCCTGTGTACCACTAGCAATTATTGCATATGAACCATGAGCAATATTTTATAAATGAGATGCAAAATTGCATGGGACAATAACTGAATAACATCATGGATGGCTGCACTAAGATATTCTGCTCGATTTGCTGTAATCTGCAGTTTCAAAGAAAGTACATCCTCTGCTCATGTATTTAGAAATTGAAGGAAATTCCCATTGCTGTGATCATGTCCACGAAGTGCAAAGTCTTGTTTTGCCAGAAGAGCTATGGTATGAATTAATTTGTTAAGACAAAGCCAGGTTCTTGCTGTTGTTGCTGGACTTGCTTTATAACTGCAGATTGATTGGTTTACTTCTTTTATACTGTGCAAGCTGACTGAGCGCATATGAATGGGCATAAACGTGCTGGTGCTTTTTGTACCTTTACATTGACTTCTTCGAGTTAGAGCAACAGGTACTACAAAATGGTTTCTCTGAGAGTCCAATTAAATTCAATGGCTTTTGCACTGTGAAAGAAAAGCACTCCTGCAACTCTGTCTCTGTAATGCATCCAGGGGAAATCCTGGAACCGTCCTCCTTGAAAATGCAGGATGCTCTTTTTTATTAATTTGCAACAATTTGCATGGGACAGTGCTCTCGTGTGGTTGGTTTGATGCCACTGTGCTTCTGAGTTCTTGCTCTCCATCCTGAAGACTGGTGTTTCATAAAGATGAACTGTTGTCGGACTCGTGTGTGGCAGTGAGATCTTCATATAATGCTGCTGGGGCACCATAAAGTGGTATTTCTAAATCTGCTGCCCCAACTCCAAAGTGAATACCATACTGAAGCTCAAGCATATCATCACAATGTTTCTGGGTTATCTGAATATAGGTTCACTTCACTTTGCCGTTTCTTTGCAAAGATTTTATAAAAGTACATTCTAGGAAAAATGTCAATAAAATGTTTGTAGCAATTCAATTTGGGGACATGCAGAATAATCAATTGGATAGTCAGGGGCAAAACCAGCCTCCAGCTTAAGGATTCCCTCCCAATGCAGTGTGGCAGTGAGTGGAAATGACACAAGTGTGTGTGAAGGTCTAGCCAGCTGCTTTAGTTGGCACCGTCAGGTTTCCAAAGCAAGAAGAGCATTTTAGCCAGCGACTTACCTGATCCAGCAATAAATATGGCACTGCAGCATATGGTTTAAGGTGAAAGAAGAACTTACCTTAGGTGAAGGCAGCAGGCATTGGGCTCTCATGTAATGCAACTGGTGCCATGTAAAGCGCTCTGATTCCTGATATCGGGTCAAGTTCTTGCTATATAAAACTCCATTAAAAAACAAAAAGCAGGTCTCCAAAATCAAAGGTGCATACTATCAAGGACGGCTTTAAAAATTCTCGCCGCTTTAACGGCAGGAAACTGCCACTAAAAGCGGCGATAATGGGCTTGATAATATGCCCTTGTGAATTCCCATAGAAGCCCATGTTCTGGTGTGAACATGGGCTTCTATTGGAATTCTCTGCAGCATATTATCAAGCCCATTATCGCCGCTTTAGAGGCAGTTTCCTGCCGCTAAAGCGACGATAATTTTAACGCCGTGCTTGACAATATGCCCCTTAGTGCTTTTGAACTACTGGCAAAAAGAAGACTGTAGGGCGGCATCAAGTGACATTTTAAAGATTTTGATTGTCACCAGAGTCATACAGGTAAAGTCTTACATATGTGTTTAGTAAACGGCATAGGAAGTGAAAATTCATAGACGATGTGATGGCTGAGAATGGCAGTACATTATCACAACTGACAGTAAAGTAGCCAAGCAGATTGGGGAAGATGTCCTTCTTTTTTACGCTAGACACAACCCTACAGTACACTTACTTATTTGCAGAAGGGATAGAAGTAGTAGTACCTGACCTCTGCTGTGTTTACTTTGCTCCCCTCACTGGCTAGGAGTTTCTGGTCTGACAGAGTACTGTACTCTGGCTTTTGGTAGCTGGTGGTGCTTTGTTACCCCCTTCCAAGGCAGTCTGAAGACTTAGCAGCAGGTAACAGTTCTGGTGAGCCGGAGACCAGTCTGTGAGCCTGGTGGTGTAAAAGGCACTAGCATCTTAAGGGAGGTGCAAGCTGGTCCTGATCAGGGATTAAAACAGATGCAGAAACACAGAAATATGACTGGAGTCTTGATACCTAATCTGTCATTGAAGTACTCTTCATTTTGGCCAAAAATATATTCAGTTCTGTTGGCAATTGGGAATGATGACTATAGTGCTAAGGATTGCTTTTGCCTCAGACATCTTGTGCTCATTTGACCCTGAGTACAGATGTTGAAATCTGCACATCCACGCCGAGCTTTAATGTGCTGGTATCCCATGCTCAGTTCTGAAAGTGTCCTTTTGAGTGGCTGTTTTATTTTGCTTTACTAATCATTCAAGCACGGTTAAGTGTCCTGTGCTTTAATTTAAAACTGATGGCTTATATTACAAAGAGGGAAAATGCTAAGGTCCCCAATATTATTTAACTGCAGGGAGTTAAACTTCTCCACAGTCAGTAAAATACTGGCTTGGTGCTGGCACCTTTAACTGTACCTTGTAAACAACTCTTTTAGGGCCATATTTAGGAAGCCTAATACTGGTCGGTAACGGCGGATTTTCGGTAAATATAACGTTACTGACCGGTATTTAGGCTTTTGCTATGTAGGGGGATCATTTCAGGATTCGATAATTTACCGAATCGGTAAAATTACCGAATCGGTAATTTTACCGATTCGGTAAATACCGAATCCTGAAATGAGATGTAGGGGGAGTGTGTCGTGGGTGTGGGGATTCGTTATTTACCACCAACTAAAAGTTGGTGGTAAATGACGAATAGGTGTAAAAAAGCATTTTTGTGCACTGTGAAGTGTGCAATGTGGCAGACATACATGCCCTTAGGGTATGTATGTGCGCCACATGTGCACACATGGACGAATCAGGGGTGCAACAGGGTGTCAATGTGACACCCTGCCACCCATGATGATGCCTCCCCCATTACCGAATCGGTATTTACCGATTCGGTAATGGCAACTGGCTTCCCATTCATTCCTATGGGCCTCCAGGCCCATAGGAATGAATGGGAAGCCAGTTGCCATTACCGAATCGGTAAATACCGATTCTAAAATACCGACACTTACACTTAGGTATTTTTTTACCTACATTACATTTACCGATTCATAAATACCGAATCAGTAAAATTCGGTATTTAAGAATCGGTAAATGTAATTTACCTACATATGGCCCTTAGTCAGGAAAACACTTTGGCAGTTTTTTCAGTGCTTTACATACTTGTTGAACATTTAATAATGTAAGAATGTGATGTGCATAAATGCCAACATTTGACAAGGTGACTTTAAAAGTAAAATAAACTGGGTAATTAGCACATTAACATATATTGAAGATGTCAAGCTACAATGGAGCATTTACTGTTTAAAAGACATCTGGAAACTTTGACCTACAAAATGTCAAATTGAATTCAGTTTCACTCTCTCCCCACTCAATGTTTGGGTTGAGATGAGTATCTTTTAACATTCATCTTTGTGGTGTGTGTGCATATGTGCCTTTGTGTGCTTGTGTGATAAAGCTGTAATCACAAATCAAATTTTACTGAGTGTGATGAATGTATACTGCTGTAAGGAAGTTAACATGCTTGTGTTACCTCAACCTAACTTTGACTGTCCACTCTTGCTGCCCTTAGAGAAGTAGCTGTAGGCAGGGCCATTGAAATTGGAATTTAAGAGTATTTTAGGTAATGTGACACAAATAATAAAAACGTTAATCCTTTAAAGAGTAACCATTTCCTGCCCCAGGGGCTCTAGAAGATGCTTCCAATCCCCTTCTGCCTTGATTCCCTTAACTGCAATTCACCTGGTTGATAGCACCACTCAGCCACTAGATGTGGCCTCGTTCGATAGTTTTAGCCAAAGACCTATACGATTGGCCATCTCATCCCAGCTTTTCCATTTGTAATAAAAGTATGTTGTAACAAGCGCTGCATAGGGAATGTGTGCAGGGCTCCCAACAGTGGCATTTTCTCAAGGGGGCATTTCCTGGGCACCTTCATTAGAACCACAACCACCATAACTGCAGTGCTGTGGGCACTGTGGAACTAGGAAAATGCTTATTATTCCCAGTCTCCCCATTGAAAAACTGTGTATTCCAGGGCAATCAAATTTCCAACATATTCCCCTAATGCCATTTGCTTTAGCATTGCACCAGATAGGGGGTGATACTATCAAAGACAGTTTAAGTGTATTGCTTGCTTTCCTATGGCTGGAAGGTGGACATCCACACACTGCATGCACTCAAAGAAGCACGAAATATAAAAACTTTACACTTTTGTTGCCTATTCTTCGAGAATAATTAGTGCAGATGGATGACATGAGTGTAGAGTGCTTGCAAATCGAATATCTGAAGACACATGCATGAGAATAATTAAGAGGTACATATTCAATACGTCTTGTGTATGAGATGCTCAAAAAATGAGCTACATAGTGTGTGTGTGTTTTGCAGGGAGATGCTTTAAAAAATTTGAAAAACGGATGTGAGACAAACAGAAACAAGAAACTTAGATGCTCACAAAAACCAGATGCAGTGTGCATGAGTGGGTCACATGCTCACAAAAATGGAAGGCAATGTGTGTGGCAGGTAAATACAAACGCTAAACGTCTGCTGGGTGCAACACAGAGTACCCTAGTGCATGAGATGCTTGAGAAAATAAGAAATGTGACACAGACTTGTGGGATGCTCACAGAAATTAAGTGTAGATAGATATGAGGAATGAGATAATGGTGGGAGATGTTTGATTAAACTTCTTTAGTGCAAACATAGGCCTTATGTAATAGGTCAATTTGGAGCTTCGCAATGTCAAAGAGTTAATTTATTTTCCAAAGGTATTCTAAGGGTGTTACCAGGCCTGAAATGGTTTGCTCTAGTGTAATATCTTTCTGTTGTGTTTAAAATGTTCCCTGTTACCTGGTTCCTAGCTACCCAGCCAGTGTGAGTGCTCTGTATGGAATGTTGGTGTGATGGACATGAGTGGAATGCTTGGGTGCCTGGTGTGAGTGTTGGCAGTTGGATGATGGGCTGAGCAGCAGGGAGGATGCTCCTGGCCACTACCATTGATGTTATGGACTTAATAAATACCTTACAAAGACACTACTCTGCTAATTCTACTTCATCAGCTCTATGCATGGAACTTCATTACTACATCTAGGTACAGTATGAATGTGTATTGCACAGGTAAAGCACTCACACCTCATTATTTTGACATTTTCATAAATCTTAACACTGGGCTGAAGTTTCACCTCATTAGTACCAACCTAACACCAAAATAGAGGAATAAGCAATGGAAAGGTGACCAGTTAACCATAAGGAAGGGCTTTCCACTGTGCGGCAATTCATGTCACCCCATTTTTGTAACGTTTGATCCATTTGACCTATAAAAATTATTTTGGGGTAAATTCCGAAGATTATGTGGCAGATGATGGCTTATGTGACAAATGTGGCAAATCCATAATTGCATGGAAAATGAAGCAGCTTCAGAATCATATTATTCCAGTGGTACTGCTCATGGTCAACTACTTAACCATATAGGAAAAAGTCACAAGCTGGCATGCGCACACATGAACAAAAGATTAGCATACCACAGTATGATAGCACTTTTCAAGACAGGCTGTGCTCAGTCTGATATGAAATGCCGTCAATATTAGGTGAACTATCATGAATTCCAAAAGTAGCAAATGATGTCTCTGAACAGTAACTGTACAAAAATGGAGAACGGGAAAAACAGCAAGTGAAAGGTATCAATTACGGCAAAGCTTCAAATCAAAAGCCCTGTAGATCTTACCACCTGGCACTCAAACGTGTTGTGCTTCAGAGAGTGGGTTCACTTACACAGGACACTCCACCTTAGTCTATGAGGTCCTGACATGTGATTGAGTAGCACAGATACCAAAGATCTTGTTTAGGAGGCTCTCTTGCCCGCCTCACGAAAAGATACATTCTGGGGCAGATTTAAAAGCTCCTTGCAACGCTTTTGCACTGCCGTTGCATCACTTTTGTGATGCAACGGCGGCGTAAAAAATGGGGAGAATTTACAACATGAAGCATCTAGGGAGATGCGTCACCTTGTAAAGCCCTGCATGACATTATACCTGCGTCAGGTATAATGTATGCAGGGTAGGCGTTCCCACGCAGGAAAGCCTCGTGAAAGTGACGCAGTGAAATCTACAAGATTTCACTGTGTGACTTTTAGGATGCCACTGCGTCAAAACCTTACACCTGCTTGAAGCAGGTGTAAGGAGTGACGCAGTGTATTGGTAATAGGCTGCAACACGCATTGCTGCTGTTGCGTCGTGCTTGCGACACGACTCCATTAATGCGTGAATTTTCTGCCAACAGATCCATCGGAATTTCTGACGCATCTGTCAATCCTTGCGCGATAGTGCGCCATATTGTAAATACGGCGCATTTACGGTGGCGCAATTTTTCACGAAGGCGCAGGGAAACTGACGCATCTATAGAGATACGTCAGTTTCATGTAAATCTGCCCCTCTGAACTTAAGCCAACACGAGCCTGGCTCTGTCAGGGATTTGAAAAGTTTTTTTGCTTGGGCTGTTCAATTTCGGGATGGGAATATGTTTATTAAATTCTTCATCACACAGAAAAAGAAAGTACCTTGACATTGGTGTGAAAAGACAGTTGGGTTTATAAATAAATCTGTATTCATAAGTTAACTGTAAGTGAAAAGCCAGCAAAATGATTAAATAAAATGTTATTTTTAGCCACATCTCCACCCACATCTTCACTGTAGTTAGGATCACAGTCCCCATGCCTTTACACAATGAAAAATATGTTAAAAATAAACAGGAACTGCTGTCTGTGTTTAAACTGTACATGGGTACCCTACAACAATAATCCCTTACCTGGCAGTGGAAGTCTTTAGTCATTAGCCGGGGCAGCACTGTGATCATCCTCTTTGCCAGCGTGAAGCTCCACTTTGAGGTGGCTGGTGGGGTAGGGCTGAGCAGGGTCTGTGGCACTAGATGACCCAGAGCTTGGGTCTATCAGCTAGTGGGTGCTGTGTGGAGGTCCTGGTTCTCATCTGGGGAAAGGCTGCAGGCAGCAAATAGTTTCCCCCTTTTTTTTGTCCTCAGTGGCACATGACACTTTGAAGCTGTGGGCGATCAGGTGGGTGAACACGCAAAGAATGGGCAAAGTCCTGGAGCCTAAATAAAAGAGCAGAGGGATAGGGCGGGGCGAACTTTGTGATGTCTGCTTCATGGTCTGACCTACAGATTGGTCACAAGTAAAGTCAGCAGTACTGGGGGCAGTAAAGAAGGTCAAAAGTAGATAGCATTTTAGTATTCTAATAGTCCCTGCTAACTGTGCAGCTCTGGAGATGTTTTTGTCCCCCTTTTCCCCCTCATTCTTGTCCCTTAAGTCCCCCCACTCCAAATTCTGGGAGGATGGGGAGCTATATGCCCAGTGTCTCCCCCACTTTCTACACACATGAAGTAAAGAGAAACCAACATCATACTCGAACTGAACACCTCTACCACTGAAGCACAACTAATGAGTGTACAAAGTGAACAAGTAGCTTGGGCCTATACATGGGAAACAGCCTTTGCAACACACATTTTTCCAAGCATGCCTCAGCTGAGCATGCCATGCATTTATTACCATACAAGTTTTTACCATGCATATGCCTTTACCACGCTTGTCTCAGCCGAGTCCTAAAAAGAAAGTGAAAAATAAAGAAATGGGGAAAGGGTACGAGTACCCTGACCCTCTAGGCCTGGTGCTGAGTTCCTCCAGGGACCCTACCAGGGCCAAAAGGTTTTTCTTTGAATAAAGAATTTCCACAAAACCCAGAGGATCCGCAAATTCACAAAAAAACACAAAAACAGGCGCTATCTCCTGCACTTGTTTGCTATATGCTCCCAGAAGAGCCTAATTTTATATGATGAATGTGGGTGGGGGGGGGCGTGCCTGGCCAACCTCCCCAGGTCAATTTCGACCCAGGGACCGCCACCCCAGCAGCTGCAGTGCCAGTGGCTCCAGTTTGCTTATTTCCATCATGGTTGACCCGCACCTCACCCCTGTGCCTTTAAAGAACATGGGCTGCATCGCTCTGTTCCCCCTGTTTACCCCTCACCCGCACACCGTTGAAGTTACAAAGGCATCCAGTGCCTCTCAGCTGGCACTGCCTATGCAGATGGTTCCAGTGGCCGGATCCTGAGGCTACAGTATTCTTTTTTTTTGTTGCTTTTTATATAGCACAAACTAGACCCGAAGGTATCGGAGCGCTTTACATGACCACCAGTTGCCTTACAGATGGACACATTAATTTTTTTTAGGCACAGGGAGATAAAGTGATTTGCCCAGAATCACAGGATGTTGAGCGTCCCTGCCGAGACTCAAACCCAGTTCCCCAGCTCGGAGCTCCAACACTCTAGCTGTTAGGCCACTTCCTCCCACATCCTGTTCCTAGGCTCTTCTTAAGGACGCTCCAAAGTTTGCAGTACACTAATGCTCTTAACCTTTGAAGTACCGCGGGCTAAAGTGTTATTTATTCTGTTGTTCAGACCCTCCAGTGCCTGGACCTGGAGGCTGCTGCAGTCTGAGCCTCTCTGATCCGGCAGTGGGCACTCCCTTCAAGCACCAGGAGACTCCAAAGGCCCTAGTCTACCGTGGTGCACTGACGTTTTTACTGCGTACAGTACCAGAGTCTGAAGTGCTGTCTCTGCTGATCTGAAGATACAGAGGTTGAGTGGCCTGAGCTTCACCCAGTGCACTCTGCACCCCTTGACTGTGGAGCACCAGCAGCGACAATGCTCTTGAAGTAGAATCAATCAATCAATTAGGGGCTTTTAGAGCGTGCTTCTCACCCGGAGGGTCTCAAGACGCTCTGGGTGAGCTGAAAAGCCAGGTCTTGAGGCTCTTCATGAAGGTGTGCAGGGTAGGGGAACGTCTGATGTTGATTGGGAGCTCATTCCAGGCTTTGGCTGCGACGTAGGAAAAGGCTCTTCCCCCATCTCTGGTTCTGTGGATGGGTGGGGTCGCTGCTAGGGCGAGGTCTGCGAAGCTGATGTTTCTTTTGGGTACGTGTAAAGAGATTCTTTCGTTGAAGTATTTGGGTCCGATGTTGTGGAAGGATTTGTAGGCACGGGTGAGTAGCTTGAAAGTTACACTCTTCTCGACGGGGAGCCAGTGTAGTTCTTGCAGGTGTTGGGTCCTGTGTTTGTGTATCGGGGTGCTGAGAACGAGTCTGGCTGTGGTGTTCTCGATGGTCTGGATTTTCTGTAGCAGGGATTTGTTGATTCCCACATAGAGGGCGTTTCTGTAGTCCAGTCTGCTAGTAATGAGTGCGTGCGTGACGGTCTTTCTGGTTTTGGGGGGATCCACTTGAAGGTCTTGCGGAGGACGTGAAGGGAGTTTAAGCAGGTAGAGGCGACTGCGTTGATCTGGTGAGTCATGGTGAGGGAGGAGTCTAGAATGATGCCAAGGTTCCGGACGTGGTCCGTCGGGGTGGGTGGGTTTCTGAGGGCAGAGGGCCACCAGGAGCTGTCCCAAGCAGTGGGGGAGGGTCCAATGACAAGGACCTCTGTCTTCTCTGAGTTCAGTTTTAGGCAGCTGTTGCTCATCCAGGATGTGACGTCTTTCATCCCTTCTTGGAAGCTGAGTCTGGTGTCTTTGGGGTTCTTCGTGGGGGTGAGGATGAGCTGGGTGTCGTCGGCGTAGGATACTATGCTGAGCCCATGCTGTCTGACGATGGTGGTGAGGGGGGCCATGTAGATGTTGAAGAGCATGGGGCTAAGCGATGATCCTTGAGGTACTCTGCAGTTGATCTCTGTGGGTTCGGAGAGGAAGGGTGGGTGTCTGATCCTTTGAGTTCTGCCAGCGAGGAAGGAGCGGATCCAGTCGAGGGCGTATCCCCGTATGCCAGCGTCGTGGAGTCTGGCTGCAAGTGAGAGACCGTGTCGAAGGCAGCGGAGAGGCATAGCAGGATGAGGGCCGCGGTGTGTCCCTGGTCGAGCAGCATGCGGATGTCGTCGGTGGCGGTGAGGAGGGTGGTCTCAGTGCTGTGGTTGCTGCAGAATCCGGACTGGGAGGAGTCAAGGGTGGCGTTCTCTTCGATGAAGGTGGTCATTTGTGCCTTGACAAATTTCTCGGTGACTTTGGCTGCGAAGGGAAGACGAGGGATGGGCCTGTAGTTTTTCAGGTCCGTCGGGTCAGCCGAGGGCTTCTTGAGGAGGGGCTTGATCTCAGCCCGCTTCCAGTCTTCGGGGAAGATGCCAGATTCAAAGGTGGCGTTGATGGTACACGATGGCCGCGGCGGCTCTGTGGAAGAAGTGAGGCAGAAAGGAGTCCATTGGGGCTCCTGAGTGGGTGCTCTTAATGGTCACGGTGGTGTCTTCAGTGGTGACCGGTGTCCAGGTGGTGATGGTGGGCTGGCTGTCGTTGCTGGAGGGGAGAGTGGTGTCTGTAGTCTGTTCGCTGAGGTTGTCGTAGAGGGCCTTGATTTTCAGGTGGAAGTAGGAGCTGAGCTTGATGCAGAGGTCCTGGTACATTGTGATGCCGTGGCTTCGCTAGGGGGTTTCGTGAACTGCTGGATGATGTTGAAGAGTTTCTTTGAGTTGCTGGCATTGGTGAGGATTTTGTTCCTGATAAAGGTCCTCTTGGTGGATCTTATGAGTTGGTGGTATTCTGTCATGGCGTCCTTGTAGGTGGACTGGCCTTCGGTGATTTTGTGTTTCTCCATCATTTCTTGAGCCTTCTGCAGGAGTGTCTGGCTTCTTGGAGGTCGGTGATGAACCAGGCGTCCTTCAGAGGGCGTTGTCTGTCGGGGTGGCGGAGGGGAACAAGTACATCGGTGCAGGTGGTGATCCAGCAGTGTAGTTGCCTGGCTGCAGAGTTGGCGTTGGTCGTGGCTGAGGAGGGGTCATGGATGAGGGTAGAGTTGAGGTGCTCCTCTGTGACCTTGCTCCAGTTTCTTCGTGGCGGGCGCGGGGCGGGCTTGTGTGCAGTGGTGGTGCTGAAAGAGAAGTGTACACAGTAGTGGTCTGTCCAGAGGGGCTGCAAGGTGTGGCTGAAGTGGATATTTGTCCCTCCTGCGAAGATGGGGTCAAGGATGTGTCCGGCCTTGTGGGTGGGGGTGGTGAGGAGCTGCTGCAGTCTGAGGTTGGTGAGGTTGTCCAGGAGGGTGGTGGAGTTGGGGTCGCTGCTGTTGTCGAGGTGGAAGTTCAGGTCTACGATGAGTATGTAGTCCGTGGAAGTGATGGAGTGGGGTGCAATGAGGTCAGCAATGGATGTGGGGAAAGGAGCGCGGGCCCAGGGGGTCTGTAAGCGAGGGTGCCTTGCAGGGTGGTTCTGGGTCTGGTCTGGATCTGGAAGTACAAGAGCTCTGTTGTCTGGTACTCAAGACGCTACATTCCCTGCACTGGTGACAGGAGGTGGAATGTCTCCAGAGCGGAGCCCTGGGAAGTGCTAGGTTGCTCAATTTTACCTGACCCCATAGTGGTACACAAGGCATGTTGGATTATTGCTGACATCCGACCCTTTCACCATGCCACGCAACTCCACTCCCTGCACTCTCTTCAGAGTTCCTTCCAGGGGTAGAATGCAGCTCCCCCTCCAAGGTCAGCATGGCCTGCACGGACTGCCTCCTGTTCATCAACGCCGATCCCTGTCTTCCTTTTTCCTGACAGGTAAGTGCTTCGTGAGTGTGTGCACTCCAAGGGGTGCAACTAGGAGGGGCAGGGTAGCTACAACGGTGACATGTTAGTACTTGGAACAATAGCAAGTTTTCAGGCTGTATAGAGCATTTAGCTTACTGTGCCGTGAAGAACCATAATGCTATTTCCAATCTTATTGGTGCGCATTTTATTGGTATCAAAAGGATGAGAGGCTTTGCTGGCTGGCTAAAATGGAGTATTTATTTAATAAGTTGTGATATTTTTCAGGCTATGATACATTAAGATGCAAGAGGGAGTATAAGATGCCTTAAAAGCATCAATGTTCTGGCTGCTAAGCACCTAGAGGCACTTTGTGTTGTCTTCGCTATATCAATCATTATTGTGCATCTAGATTATGCTAAATAGGACCTATAATGTGATACATCTATTATTGTATGGCTGATAATTCTATGTGCTGTTATATTTTCTAAATATGAAATATGAAATTCTAAGTGCTGTTTTATTTTACAGTGTGAAATGACCACATAACCATATGCAACAAACTCGTCTTGGGTCTGCAACTTCTATGTGTGCTGGACAAAGGAGTACACATAGAAGTTACAAAATGCAATTTCAGATTGTTTATGTGCAGGAAAGGACATCTTCCTGCAGATAAACAATCCTTCCCCTCAATGCAGGCCCCCTTGCACTATGGTGCAAGGGGGCCTGCGTTGGCGCTAGGCTGCTAAATTTAGCACCAACGCAGGGGGAAATGCATGGCTACACTGTATTCTTGTAAATAGGGTGCAGCCATGCGTTTCAAAAGTGGCATTAATCCAACAAGGCTAACGTCGCGCTCCATCAATTCTTTTGTAAATATGCCCCTAAGTCTGCAACGAGTGTATTTGATTGCCAATAGTGACCACAGATAGCACTGATTTGTACATTTAATTTGGTACACATGTATATGTTAAAGACTTCAAGCCTCCACACATTTCTACTCTCCTTCATATATTTGACTACTTTCTCCAATTTATTTTCTCATAGTGCATGCAGTAGGTTCCATGACTGAAATTGTGTTTACTCAGCAAAAGCTTTGTAACCTGGAGGCAAGGTAGTCAGATTTATTCCAGCAGAGTGATTTAAAGGACACTCAATAAAAAGTGTTTTCTGGTAGGGTGAGGGAGCAATGCAGTTTTTAAGCGTAAGAGAAATATTCAGACTTTCTTAGGTTGGTGATTAGTTGAGCTAACGGGGCCCCCTCCGAAACCTGATAGAGTTCGGAGGGGGCCCCCCTGCAAGGTATGTGGAGGGGCCCCCTCCGAACTCTATCAGGAGATCCCCGGCCGAAGTGCAGTGCAGAGGGGCCCCTCTGGAGCTTGCCCCCCCACACTTTCGGGGGATGCGGGGTTCTGTGTTACGCCCCTGCTGGTTACAAGACAAACAAGGGGTATATGTACAGTGAACTGGTGGAGTGCGTGTTAGCTCCAAAATTGCTGACGCCATGCTCTGTCAGTTCAAAAATGCAGGGGTGGGCCATATTTACAATTATACGACGCACCCCTGCATTTTCCCTAGTGCTGGTGCTAAATTAAGCAGCCTAGCGCCAACGCAGGTGCCCATGGTGCAAGGGTTCCTGCTTTTTGGGGAATGATTGTTTATGTGCAGGAAGGTTCCAGAATGGCAAATTGTAACTCCTATGTGTGCTGCATTTTGCAACACACACAGAAGTGGCAAATCGTCATTTTTTTTAACGATTGTTTGTGTGCCGGAAAGCACACCTTCCTGCACATAAACATTGCTTCATGACGATTTGCTGTTTCTATGTGTGCTGCACAATTTTTTTGGTCTTCATTTTGGCGCTGCCCCATATTTCATGCTAAGTGTTGCGTGAAAAGGGACCTTAGGTACAAGGTGGTGCTAAGCCACATTAAGTGGCTTAACGCTACCTTGTAAATAAAGCCATGGACTTAATTCCACCAGAAATGTCTTACAGTGGCGTAGCAAAAGGGGGGGCGGTCAACTCCGAGCGGCACACGTTTTGGGGGCAGTGGCTCTTACCTGCGGCCGTCGAGTAGCGGCCAAGCAGGAATAGCCATCCCTCAAGATTCCTACATGCGGCTGCAGCAGGGTAACATGCGCAGGGGCGGACGCAAGCGACCAAAAGTCTATCTACACCACTGAAGTCTTAAAAAGAGACGTTCCGGTGGTAAGTTCTTGTACATCTGCCCCTCAGTCTTTCTTGGTTTGAATTTCAATAACAAGCAGACATCCTGGTATTAAAGATATCCATGGAGAGTCTCCGTTTAAGAATATTTATGATGCTTTAATGTAAAGTGGGTGCTGTTAGTGTATTAGTGGATATCAATTTTAGGTTGACTGTGTGGATTGTTTGAACCAGGTGACAGATCGCTCCATCGCCCCGGACAAGGGGACCTGCTTGTTGCTCTGGTTTCCCCACACTCGCCGCACGAAGGTTACTAGTAAGTTTTATGATCTGGGGTTGATAATGGCCAAGAGGGAACTGACCTTGCACTGGAAGTCCCGGGGGGGGCCTAGCTTCTTGCGGTGGCGGGCGGCGATGGCGCGATGGGCGGGGGCTGAGGGTACGCTGCGGGTGCAATTGGCCCTCCGAAGGGATGACGAAAAGGCGCTAGCGACAGCCCGGGCATGGGAAGCGTTAGTGGTAGAACTTCAGGGGTTGATGTCTGAGGCTGGGGACGGGGAGAGCACGTCTGACAGGCAGGAGGTAGCGGAGAGCGGAGGGTAGAAGGGGAGTGGCGGTGGGCTCAGGCTGCCCGCACCTTGGCTTGGCACGAGGGACGGTTCTGTTTGCTTAGGGAGAGGTTGGGCTCCTGTATCTTATTGCTCAGGGAGGAGGGGCGCATCGAATGGGGAAGAGGGGTAGGGGACGGGGGCACACTGACACGGGGTGGGGGAGGGGGGAGTTGGGGACCGGGGGGGAAGGTTGTGCCGTCTCCTAGAGAGTCGGTTTTGCTGTTAACTGTGCGGTACTTCCTAGAGGGGAGGAGGTGGGGAGATGTTTTGATGACTTGCTGATTTGGAAAACAATAAAATGTTTCAACAAAAAAAAAATCCATTTTAGGTTGACTGAGTAATACAACCAGTGCCCCTATGCACATGTTGAAAATCGTGAAAGTGAGAATAAATCCTGGTGAAGCTCCACAGAAGACAGGAAGGGATGGAGGCCTGGAAAGACTCTGAAACTACATACTGATTTCGGCCCTAGATGAATTAGGAGAACAGTTTTAGTGATCCCCATGAATGAATGGAGAATTTCAAATAATTTCGGGTAATCGATTATAATCGATAGCCACTGACAGGCCAAATATCATGACGAGGGATAGGTCATTGCTTTAGTAATTGATGTATGCTCATCTACTACCTGGATGTTAGCACTCTTTGTTCGACCTCAAGGGTGAAATACAGATAGGCTGGGGAGGTTTTGAAATTTGATCTATCTTGACACTCTAGCCGCTGCCATCTCATAAATTGTCCATAGAAAGGGAAGTTGTGATGGTACTGTAGTTGCAGAACTGGTAGGCGTGCAGGTTGGATTTTTTGAGAAGGGGGTCATATTTAACCAGTACTTAGGGTTGGGGAAAGCCGCTATGACTGTGGATAGATGATGAAAAAGCCTAGGTATAGGTAGCAGCCGGCCAGAAGGTTGGGGTTTCAAGAATGCAAGTAAGAGCTGGATGGCAACCACTTTGTGCCTCTTCTGAGAGACTGCTGGCTAGGAGCTTGTTCATGGCATAAAACCAGGCCAAAATACAAGAATGCGGTGATGTTATCTGCATACTGTGTTCCCTCTAAATATTACAGCTCATAAGTGATGGTCTATGCCCGAGGCGTACCTATAGTGTTCTACAGTAGGCATTTACATGGGGCTGCAGGAGACACACTGCACCAAAATTCTTTTATTTTAGGAAATCATTTCCAACAGCCTGATTGCCATTGTACAACTTTACACAACTTAAAAAAAAAATCAAGCAGCTATTTCTTTTTATCATTGTCAGGGAAAGCTGCATATTTTAAATGTGATAACCTAACTAATGTGATAGCCTGACTTTGGAGTCATTTCTAAGTTTAATCATATTTGAACAGATGGGGGCGTACATGTGGTTTATAATCAGTGCAAATTACATCTAAATGATATTTCCCCATTTATATGTGTGATGCTACTAATATATGTATTGCTATTATTTAGTGTGCAGTTATTAAAGAGACTGTTTCAGGTTGCTAATAAAAACAGAATATGATCACAAATCTCATACAATACGTCACTAATTTCAATGTGTCTCTGACATCAACTTGATGAGTTTGAAATACAAACGATAACAACATGAGAGTGCATAGCTTCTAAATGCAATCTTCTCGTTCTATGATTTGTGTTTCATCATAGATGGTAGGTTTACCTGCAGACATGGTGGTGCCTGCTGTCCTGTCTGCTTAGATATGTTTATTTGGGCCAATTGAAAGATACACATGCAAGACAACCACAAAGAGGTACTCATTGCAATTTTGCATCCCTTAGCAGAAATCATCAAACCAAATGAGAGAACCTATCAACATCTACTGCAAGTTCTCTTTTGTTCCACTCAATTCCTTCCTCAAATGTGTGTCAACTTTCTTAGGGGCATATCTACAAGGTCAGGCGATAATTATCGCTCAGCGCTCTTAGCGCGAGGATAATTATCACCGGCCAACGCTTAACTTTATCGCGGAGATAGCGTGCTATCAGCAACGCATATCTCCAAAGCGATAAAATTCAACGCGCAAGCTGCCAACTGTGCGATTATCGCTGGAAATCCAGCGATAATCGCACGTTTGGCGAAAGCTTGCTGATAGGGCAAGGCAGACTTAGCCATGATATCCACTTTCCATTGGATATCATGACTAAGTCAGTTGAAAAGCAGATGTAAGGAAAGTAGCGATATAGCGCTACTTTTCTCATCGCTATGCCTGTTAGCGATTCCCTTCATAATTGGAGAAATGTCGGTTAGCGACATTTCTTCAGTTATTTCAGGAAGGAACGCCCACTTTGCATCTCATTAGAGATGCAAAGCTGGGCGTTCAGAAAATAGGCGCTAAGGCAAGGATTCATGCGATAGCGTGACCTTGCTGATATAGCGATAAAAGCGGCGATACGTTTTTTATCGCCGCCTTGTAGATATGCCCCTTAATTTCTTGAGACTGTGTGCCGCATTTTAATATGTTTGAATGTTCATCTTGTATCATGTACTGTTTCTTGGACCAACGCTTCTTCCACTGGGATTCATGGTTTTGGTAACCCATTTCACGCTTCCTATTTCTGTCATGAACTCATCAAGCCCAATTAGTTACACTCAATCCATTTCAAAAGGAAAGCACTTTACCTCAAAGTCATGAAGGTGGAACATTTTCTGCCCTTTCCCCCAATTCCCCAGTGTGTTGCAGTTCAGTACCGAACAAACTAGTGCAATGAATATTAATGCAGGTTTGTCAAAGCTGCAACAAAACTAAGGTCAGCTAGCTCCTCATTCACACCTTTCGGCATTAGTAACTCAATTCCTGTGCAAGGCTGGACCTGCACAGGAATGGTGTCATCTTGTCCCCAGATTGGCATGAGCATAATGCAGCACACATTGATAGAGGAAAAATGATCAGAAATAAGGATGTTTCTCTTCGTTATGCCTCACCTGGGAAAGCGTAGAAGTTTGACGCAATCCCAGGTCTACCAGTAATTGTAAATCCAGGAATGCTCCAAAATTGATGGATGGATACATGGGAACCCCCACGTCCCGCCCATGGAATGCCTCCATGGGGCAGAATAACACAACGCAGTGATTTGGGCTACGTTGAGTTACTCTAGATGTATCAAGCCACTCAGGGCCACGCAAGATGACCATGCATGGCTTGATAAATCTAACTTAGTGGTTGCATTGCTCTTCCACCCCATTGCATGGTGCAAGGGCGGTACAACTCTTCGATAAATATGCCTGCCTATATTTAATGACTTCTAGGTTCACTTTTAATGCTGGTCTTGTTTAAAAGTCAGAACTAGCTGAAGGTGCCACACATGACTTTCAGCCACTTGGCAGATGTGCAGTGCCCTGCAACTATTAACTTCCGTTTTTTTGTGACATGTAAACAGGAAAAGAGTTGGTAAACATGAGTATTCTGATCAAATAAGGTACTTTCACATCCCAACTCTTAGCAACAGAATGACATTTAAATATCTTACAAAATGTATCTTTCACTAATAAGTATGGATTTGAAAATCTGCACCAATTATTACATGACTGCCCTCGATTCCTATTAGGGATGTAAGGCTGAAATGATGCAAGTTTATTAAAAAAAGGGAACACCTCTATCCCAGTCCCAAAACTCGCATCCCTCATCAGGGGCTTCACCTATTCCGCCTGTAGATGGTTTGATGGATAATTCTGTTGGAGAGGGGAGTATGCTAGGTTCCCTGTTAAAGTCCTTGAAGGATGACCTTATGGCTAAATTTGAGATTTCTGAGAGTAATCAAAAGAGCATCCATGATAGATTTGATACTCTCGAGTCTAGGTTGGATGATATTTGTGCCCGTACTGGCTCGTTGGAGCTTAAAGTTTCTGCATTGTCAGAGTCGGTTCAAGAAAATATAAAGGTAATTAGCACTTTAAAAATGCAGAACCGGTCTCTCGAAATGGACATGGAACGGCTAGAGATGCAAGCACGCAGGAATAATCTCAGAATCCTGAAGATTCCGGAAGGTGAAGAGACAGGGGACATCAAGGATTTTGTTTGTAAACTCTTGAGGGATGGGGTCTTGAAAGACCGCCCCGATATCGTATTGGAGAGTGAAATACAAAGGGTGCACAGGGACCCATTCAGACTACATCCAGACAGAAAAGTCCCCAGAAAGATTCTGGTGAATTTCCAAACCTATAGTGTGAAAGAACTAATTTTAGGCAGATGTCTATCTAACACCAGTCTCCTCCATAATGCACATCCATATCAAATTAGATCAGACATTGGGGGGAAAACTGCACAGAGACAGTGGGAGTTGGGTTCTAGAATGCCAGAATTGAGATCCTTAGGTGTACAAGTTCAGATGAAATTTCCTGCTCTTCTGAAAGTGATGTGGAGGAACAAAATGTATAATTTTAGCCAGCCAGAGGATGTAGACATTTTCCTATCTAAGATAAAAGAAGAAGGACGTAAGGGGAATTGACTGTGAATATGAAATAAGAGAGTTGAGGGGAAAACTGTTTCAGAAGGAGAGAGGTACGTGGGATAAAGAGGAGAAAGGAAAAAAAAAAAAAAAACATAGATATGAGATAAAATAAAATAAACAAAAATATGGAACATAGGGATAGGTGTTAGGAATATATAACTAAATGTTTCTGCTGTAAGAATAACTGGCATATGAAGTAATATGTTTTGGGGATGGTAACTCCTATTTTGTTTTATGTTTTATTTGGCGTGATTTTTGCATGCTGTCGCCACTGGGGTCTGGGCTCCTGAAGAGGCGATTTCAACGCCAGGTGTCAAGGGAGGGTTCCTCATGGGAGGGTGTGGGAAGGGGGATAGGAGGGTTAGAAAATGTGTAAAATTGTTCTCATATTGCGCAAGATTGTTTCTTTATGTTAATTGCTCTAGATGTCTGGTAAGATCAGGACGGTATGAGTGGATCAGTTAAGATAAAATTTCTCTCCTGGAACGTCAACGGTCTAGGAGGCAGCAGGAAACAACGGAGGGTTTGTGAGTACTTAAGGGGTACGGATGCCCATCTTATTTTGTTACAGGAAACCCACCTAGAGGCAAAACTATGTGAACAGGCTTATCGCACATCAGGGTGGGTTCAGGATATATTATGTTCACATCAGACAGGTTGTACCAGAGGTGTTGCTATAATTCTTAGATCGAATAGAGGGATTAAAGTTCAGAAATGGGAAACAGACAATTCAGGAAGATGGTTAGTGGCGGCCCTATCTATAGCTGGATTGGTTTTCACGTGCGCAGTGTATTACGGCCCGAATGATGATGATTCGGGTTCCATTTTAAAATTGAATGCATGCCTCATACAGTATCCTGCCCCGGTTATTTTAGGGGGAGATTTTAATTTAGTTTTTGATGGGCAGGTTGACCGAACCTCAAGGGCTAAATATTGTGTTCCAACCAAAACTTTGTCATCATTGAAGTATATGATGAAGGATTATACGCTTCTAGACATTTGGAGAGTGAAAAATCCAGTTCAAAGAGAGTATTCCTTTTACAGCAAGAAATATAAGCAATTTTCAAGAATAGATTTTTTTTTGGTGGATCAATCTTTGCTTTCTAATACTGTCTCGACTGCTTATATTCCGGTAGGCCTTTCAGACCACTCTCTGGTAGAACTTGTTCTTAGCTTAAATCTTATAAAAACAGTGACTAGATGGACACTCGATAGATCACTTCTCGCGGATGACAAAGTGATGGTTCTAGTAAGTACGGGAATAACCGAGTTTTTTTATTTTAATCTTGGTTCTACCACCGTACAAATGGTTTGGGAATCCTTTAAAGCTAACTTAAGAGGCTTGTTGAGCTCGCAAATGTCATACAGGAGAAAAATGCGTAAGAGAGAAGAAATAGATGATATTAAAGCCATAAAAGACAAAGATTTGGATTTACAAAGGGCTGCTTTGATGGACAGGGAGAGGATCCCCAAATTTGAGAGAGAACTGTTGGAACTACAAGCAGCGTTCAGCGCAAGGAGCGATAAGATCAATAAAGAAAAATGGGAAGCTAGTAGGCTGAAAAATTTTGAGTATGGTGAAAAGTGTGGAGCCCTTCTTGCCTGGAAATCAAGGGCGGATAGGGTTAGGAATAATATAAAGGCTGTAGTGCAAAGGGAATCTGGCCTATTAACTTCAGAGGATGATTTGATTAGAGATGAGGCGATGGGGTTCATGTCTACTCTATATCAAGAGGATACTAGAGTTGGATTGGGCGAGGTAGATGAATGGCTTAATTTGGTTAATCTGCCTCAACTGACAGAGATGGAGAAAATACACTTAGTTAGCGAAATCAGAGAGGGTGAAATTCTAGAACAATTAAAAAAAATGAGTAGAGGGAAAGCTGCTGGCCCGGATGGGCTCCCGATAGAAATTTATTCTGATAACTCTGAAATAGTTGTTCCCGTTCTGAAGACACTTTTTAATAGTATTCTTTTAAATGGAGAGCCTATCCCCCCATCTTGGTCGGAGGCTACTATAACTTTGTTAGTTAAACCAAACAAAGATCCACAAAAAATGGAGTCGTATAGACCAATTTCATTGTTAAATTCGGATCTAAAAATCTTTTCAGGGATATTGGCCACTAGATTGGCGAGATCCATTAAAACAATTGTACACCCCGACCAAAGAGGGTTTATACCAGGGAGGCAGCTCAACGAACTCACGTTTCAAGTTTTAGGAGCAATTGATTATGCTGAAGTAAAAGGGCTCCCGCTGGCCATTGTAGCAATAGATGCAGCCAAGGCCTTCGATCGGGTGAACTGGGGGTACCTTTGGGCCTCTTTGAGGAAGTTCGGTTTCCCTTTATTGTTCATTGAGGCAGTTAAATCCTTATACTCTGGACCTTGTGCAAAAGTCCTAGTGAATGGGGGGCTATCGGATTGGTTTAAAATTACTAGGGGTACAAGGCAGGGTTGCCCCTTGTCCCCATTATTGTTTGATCTTTATATAGAGCCTTTTGTTTGTACACTTAGAAGTGATAACACAATTATTCCTTTTAAAATCGGCGAACTGGAGTTGAAAACCGCACTGTACGCGGATGATCTCTTATTGTATACGTCTAATCATGTTGAGGCAATTCCACGGCTTTTTGAACTAGCAGAGGAATTTGGAAGAGTCTCGGGGTATAAAATTAACAAGGAAAAAACGGATATAATGGGTTGGAATAATTTAATCCCGATAGAAGGGGCTAAACAAAAAATCAGATACTTAGGAATTTTTTTGACTCAGAAATTAGCTGATATTTCTAAAACTAGTTGGTTGCAAGTTGTTAAGGAAGTAAGTAAGCTAATGGTGAGATGGGGAAGTATTCCGCTTAATATTTACGGGAGAGTAAATCTCGTTAAAATGATCATCCTCCCCAAAATAACGTTTCTTTTTAATACTATCCCTTTATTATTTAATTATAAGGACATTGCCTCTCTGCAGGGAAAGATTAGTTCATTTATTTGGGCCACCAAATCGCCTAGGATAGCGTGGAAGAAATTGAGGAGGGGTTTGAATATAGGGGGATTGGCTCTACCTGACTTGTTAATATACTGCCATGCCTTTCATTTTAAGAATTTTAGAATACTGGTTAATAAATTGGACTCTTCTTCACAAGGGCGTCTTTTTCAGGCTCTACTATATGACCAACCACAAGGTCTTGAGAGTTTTCTTCTTAAATTTGGAGACCAAATTTTTTTTAAAAAGGTCCGCCTCAAGATTCTATTAACAGCACTTAAAAATTGGGGATTTATTCGGAAAACTTTCGGGATCCCCTATTTCAATAAATATGCCCCAATTTGGGATTCCCCAGGCACTCCTGAATGCCTTTTAGATCAACTATCTCAGCCTCTTAAAGTAGCAGGGATCAAAGTATGGGGAGACCTGTGTTGTGAGTTTAGGCTTATGGATTGGGAGTCTCTAGCAAACCTAACGAATGGATCCCTAACCAGGTTTAAGTTTTATCAACTGTCTGCGTGGTGGGTTAGACAATCTCGGGGACTGACAGTGGATTTCCCAATCTTTGATTCTATTTGTAGGGTGGGAGGTTGGAAACGGGAAGTCTCGTTTTGGTATCAAACACTGGTCGGTTATGGGGATAGTTTAACATTTGAGATAGAGAAACTTTGGGGCAATGGCCTAATAGGGAATACGGAGGAGATACAAGAAATTTGGAGAGACTCGTTCCGCATGTCTCAGAGAATCATTAAACCCGCTAATTTGAGGAGAAACCATCTGTTTACAGCTTATAGGGTCTATTGGACTCCGGCAAAACTGTCCCGGGTTTCATCTAATAATTACTTTTGTCCAAGATGCAAATTTTCGGCAGCAGATGACACCCATATGTTTTTGAATTGTCCCAGGATTTCCGGTTACTGGGGGTCTGTATGCCGTTTTTTAGAAGAGCTTTTAGGTGTACCAATCATTAGTTGTCCCAGATTGATATTTTTTGGTAGTATACAAGGATATAATACAAATATTGCTGCACAACTTGTGTTTTATGTGATCGTCATTGCCAGGAGAGAAATTTGTAGACATTGGAAGTCTGAGATTCCTCCTAAATTTGCTGATTGTTTGAGGAATATTATATGGATTAGCCAGTCAGATATTGCATGTGATCAAAGAAATTCGGAGACACTTTGGTCTCCTCTTCTGGCCTGGTTAAAGAAAGTCTGATGGGTCCAATGATTAAGCCAGGGGTCTGTGGTCAATCCTTTCCTAGCACCAACGTGATTCCCAGTGGTAAACGGAAATGGATAAGGAGACAGCCTTTCTCTGGGGGAATCCGGCGGCTGCACATAGGCCCCGAGGGCAGGAATCTAAATGGTCGGTGTGGAGGGCCCGGATAGTTCCCATCTAGAGCAATCTGTATCTGGCGTATGTATGAGGACACAAAAAAAAAAAAAAAAGGGAACACATTAGGAAGACGAGACAGTCTGTAATCCCCATTTCTGGTCGTTTTAAAAAGTATAATAAAGATTTAATGACTCGAGTACACTAGCTTCTAAGGTAAAGCTATCCACTGTATTAAGACTAGCAGTGACTTTGCCGCACATAACCCTCCCTTCAACAAAAACACAACTTACCACAAAACTCAAACATATCACATTTAAACACTGCACTGCACTGCAGCATCAGCACTCTTTCACCCACACATAATGCGCAACTGCTAATTAAATTCAACTATATACAGCTAATAAGTTTAGGTGTCTTTCACACTTCCACCCTACATCTAAGGACACTTCATCAAAACATGACCATTGTTCGTTTCTTTGCAGCAGGCAGCTTGGTACACATACCACCTTCACCACATCCCACACATTTCCATTAGACAATCATTCTACATCTTTATCCTTTCCAAGTACCTGCAACAGTCCAGAAAACACTGTGACAGCCTGTTTTTTACTTTTAAACTATGTGGTAATTTAATTTGAGATCAATCACCACCACAAAAGAGGAGCACTTGTACCAAATTCGGCTTACTTGCAGTATATTCTTCTACTACTATGTTACTTTGATATCTAACTCTGTTTCACCTGAGAACAAAACGCCCTAACTGTATATGGTCACTCCATTTGCCAAATTAGGTGTAATGTGATATTCTCAAACCAGCTTTTTTAGTCCTAATTCCCAATCTGTTTTCTCATACAATGTAAAGAGCTCCTTCTTTCCCTTGTACACCTTTCTATGAATCCATTGCTCTGTGAATAATAAACAGATGCCTTGATATGTTGAATACTCACTAAAATCACATTCATTATCTGTCACCAACTTCTTTCCACACAAATACGTTTGTTAGAAACTTAGTCGCCACCTTCGTATCGTCACCCAAAAACTTCAATTTCAGCTGGTGTGAATAATGATCTACCACCACCAAGGCATATTTGAAGTTTGCCTCCAATGTACTCTGTGATTCTAAAATAGCAGGTGCGTTTTTCTCCCATCCTCTGTGGCCCTGTCACATCTTCAGCAGAATGTGTGAATGTTTTTGTGACTTAGGGCCTGATTTAGATCTTGGCGGACGGATTACTCCATCACAAGGGTGACGGATATCCCGTCTGCCGAAATTTAAATCCCATAGGATATAATGGGATTTATATTTTGCCGGATGGGGTATCCGTCCCCATTGTGACGAAGTAACCCATCCACCAAGATCTAAATCAGGCCCTTAGTGCTCAAAGTGCGCAACACTCAGAGACAGAGATGTGCTCCCTAATATTGTTAGCCAATTTAGTCCAGCAAAAGTCAGACCTCCATCTTCTTTTATTATCCCCCTACTGATATAACCATCACAGTTCCATGTCAACAACCCTTCCACGAAAAATCCCTGGGCACTATCCCATCATTCCACAATAATCCCAAAGCCACTTTGCTGCTCCTCATCAGTTAACTTGCCCTTACCAGGCCATGCAGTCATCTAGTATTCCTCCACTTTCCACAATACTACATAATCCTCTGGTTGTCTGACCTATTCCTCTTCTGCAGTACCTTCTTTCATTACTTCTCCTAAACACTTGCCACTAAATAGTAATCTTCCTGTCTTGCTTAGTTTATTCATCCAGAAGCCTTGAAAAACAGTAAGCTATCATATTCGTAACCCCCAAATCATGTTCAACTCTGAATACAGATTCTTGCAGTTAGAATAACCCTTTTGCAATTATTGGCGACACAAGGCCCCACCTTTGATTTAGAAGACATCCATCAGCAGTTTATGATTTGTATGCACAATTGAATCAGTACCCCCCATTTACCATCTAAAAGAGGAAACCAGCTTGCAAGTTCTTCTTTCTCCACAATGGTGCAATTACTTACTACATCCCTCCATTCTGTTGAAGCATATGCCATATTGTGTGCCTTACCTTCTTTCTCTTCATAACAACTGCTCCAAGTTCTTGGTTCTTGCTATCCATCACTATATGCATTTTTTACCAAATGGTGAATGGCTTTAAGGCAGTTACAGCATCTATGTTTGTCTTCCAACATTGTTCGCATTTCTCATCCCATACAAATTTTGCATATTCCTTCATTAATCTGTGCGATTGCCACTGGGTAGTTATGGTTACACTGACGAACGAAAATTGAGGGGCCTCCCTGCAAGGTACGTGGAGGGGCCCCCTCCGGGCTCAATTAGGAACTCTCCGGCACGAGTGCTGTGCTGAGGAGGTGCCCTGGAGCTTGGAGGCCCCCCTGCACTGCGGGGGCTGCCGGGGCCTGTGTTACCCCCCTGTATGGTTAAAACCACGTCTCCATGGGAAATAGATTTTATGGCTTGCCAATAACTTTGACATCCTTCGATGAATCTTTAGAAAACTTTCCAAAAATGTTTCGGGGTAATCCAAAATGGGTTTTCTACATGTTAATTTCAATAAATTGAATAGCGATACCACAAAAACAATTAACAGAATTGTACCAAATTTAGCATAAAGGCTAGACATTCATCAAGAAATTTTGCCATTTGTAATTTGATGTAAATACTGTCGGGTTCCCTTGTCTCAGGCCCGTGAAACCAGTATCCACGGGAGCGAAGAGATTGTCTAAACACTCCTGTAGGGTATATCCACCTCTAATCACTTAAGCACGCAGAAAGTAGACTGATACCCTCAGGGAGTGGAGAGACCAAAAAGAACCACCAGGAAGTCAGTCGATGAGGGGGAACCTCAGGTAGGGTAATCCTGCATGAAACAAACAGAAGAAACATAAGTCAAAGGAAAGACAAAGAACAAGATAGAATCATAGAAGTAGATTATGTACATGAGTTGTCTTATATGCTTTCCAAACTCACCTAAGCAATGTCAGCAGGGGAAAGTAAGCAGGTCTCTCTCAAGATAATAAGAGGCAACGAAGAGGTGAGGACAATTCCTTTTCTTGGATGCACACAGTCCACAAAAAGGTAAGCCAGCGATTTGGTAGTGTTTAAGGCCACAACACATAGTCCATGCGTCCTTGGGTGAAAGAGTACTCCAAGAAATGGGTCTAGTAGTTGAGTATGGCAGTCCTCAGCAGTCAAAATTGTTGGCCACAGTACGACTGGTATGAAATGTAAGTAAAAAAAAGAAATGTCCTTTTTTGAATAACAGCGCGTCTCGCGCAACCTTCCATATGTAATTGCTTGCTGGTGTCACTGGTGACGCTGGAGTGGTTTCTATGGCGCACGTAAGCGCGTACGTGAAGGTATTTATATAAACGAATTAGCACGACTTCACGCTTTTATGAACTCAAAGCGCTAACTAGCGCAACCAACAAAACAAAGAATATTTAGGTTTAAAGAGCGACCTCTCGCTCGAATACTCATAGCACGTCTTCACGCTCTTCGTAAACACTAGCGCACTCATGCGCGGCAGGCAAAATCAGGAAGAGAAGTTTTTCAGCGCTACTTCAAGGTAATAGCGGGACAAAGATTTACATATATCTTGACGGAGGCCAGTCTCGAAAGGGGAGGCAGTTAGCAGCACGTCCTAGCACTGCTGAGAGAAGGAGGTTAACAGTCCAGGGACCAAGCGGCAACAACCGGAAAGTCCCCGGGGAGAGAATCTTGTCTGAACTAAGGTCGAGGCAGGAGGGTTCTGACTCAAGGCTCGAACAGACAGCAAAAGGGGCGTGGTTCTAAAAATGAAGAAAGCCACGCACCTGATAACGGGTGCTGGCTGGCTATATGCGGTGAGAGATCAGCTGACCTGTATTCCGGGCAGTATGGGAAAGCATACCATGTGGTAACCATCACAGTGCATCTTGGGGGTGGTAGTTCTTTGGGTAGTAGTAGTAAACAGGGAAAGGGTACAGGAAGCCTGGCGGTTGACAAAAACATTCAGTAGTTTTGGAGAAATAAAGGCTTAAAATGTATATATATTTCATGCCGCGGTTCCCCCGAGGATCCACGATGGCGGCATCCTAAGCACACATTTTGATTGGCTTGGCGTACCCTGAAGGAAAAGTTGCAGCCACCATCTTAGGATTTGGTCCCTAAGTCCTATAAAATAAAATAAGATTTATGGGGACAGTGTAGGCTTACCCTATTCCCCTGGACATTATGGGGCAAAATGAAAACAGAAATGGTTTCTTTTGTGGAGTCTGTGAATCCATGGATTCACCGCGAGGACCAGTGCAACTGTGTTAGACATTTCAGTCTTAAAGTGGTCTTCCCGAAACTTTTTGCCTTACACTCCTCCTGTTATGTTGAGTATGTTTTTGTTAGCATTATGATTGTGCACACTTTACCACTAAAGTGCTTGTGCTCTCACCTTTAAGCATGTTAAAATTGGCTTACATCTAATTTCCATTTTTATTTTATTTATAAACCCCTGACAAAGTGGTACTACAGGTGCCCAAGGCTTGTACATTGAAAGCTACTGGTGGATCTGAAGCACTTATTGTGCCACCCACTTAAGTAGCCTCTTTAAACATGTCTCAGGCCTGCCACTGCAGCCTGTGTATGTAGTTTTAAACTGTCATTTTCACCTGGCCAAAAAAACCTTTTGCCAGGCCTTGTTTTTCATACATATAAGTAACCCTTAAGGTAGGTCCTAAACAGCCCTAGGGCAGGGTATGTTGTATTTAAAAAGTTGGATATGTACATTTAATTTTTGCATGTCCTGGTAGTGAATAACTCTCAATTTCATTTTTCACTATTGTAAGGCCTACCTCACCCATAGGATAACATTGAGTTACCTTATTACATTTAATAAGTGATAACTTTTGATTGGGGGCAGGTATGAAAGTCATGTTCGGTGTCTGAGGAATTTTAACTTAAACCCCTCTTTAGTGTTAAAGTTGAGTTTTAAGTCACAATCTTGAAAATGCCACTTTTTTAAATTTGGCATTTTCTTATCCTATTCATTTGGTGCCAACAACCTGTTTTCTGTGTCAAATGACTAAGTATAGTTGGCAGTGGGTCTTTGTGTTATTCCTCATAAACAGTCTCAAAGGAGGGTCAGAGGGGAGATAGGACATCTCTGACCGGAAAGGAGGGCGGAGCTGTCACCTACCACACTTGCACTTCAAAGACATTGGCTCAGCTCACAAACAAAGGACTTGTCACTAGCCTATTGTGCCCACAGACAGACCGGAACAGAGCAGGGAGGCAGGACATTCTAGGCACCTCTGTAGGGGTAAACTCTAGAAGCTTCTTTAACATCAAATCTGGCACCAGGTATAAATGTTAGAGTCTCAGACCAACCTCTTCAGGGCATTCCTGAACCTGTGGATACTACAGATGAATGACACCCTGCGGCCATGCCACCCTCCTGCTTGAGGCCTGCCCTGCTTCCTGAGATGGAAGACTGGACCTGCACCCTTCTTCATAGGCTGACGTTACTCAAAGGGTCAGTGGACTGACTTCTTGTTTTGTGCTACAGGGACACAACAAGCTCCAAAGGACTCATTCAAACTATCCCCATGACCAGCTGCACTGGACCTGCCTGAGCCATGCTGGCTTCTGCTGGAGTGAGTTCCTGATCATCAAAAAGTGCACCTCAGGCCCTGAACCCTTGCCTTTGATCAGCTGAGCTCCTCCATGAAGAAAAGGAGAAATCCTGAAGTTTTGGGCTCTGCGAAAGCGAACGGGCATGTTCGCCCCTACAACTTGCCACCCACGCCGACGGACAACAAG
Source organism: Triturus cristatus (assembly GCF_964204655.1). Lineage (NCBI taxonomy): Eukaryota > Metazoa > Chordata > Amphibia > Caudata > Salamandridae > Triturus > Triturus cristatus. The sequence goes on along the minus strand of NC_140591.1, from coordinate 1,235,765,846 downwards.
AAGCTCCGGTGTACATGATTCTTCGCTGTACAGTGACCACCAGCAACAACCGGCAATGCGAGATCTGCACTTTGTGATACAGTATTGACGGCCTACGGTGATCGCCAACTTGAATCTGCAGCGATGAAGGTCTGCGATACCAGATAGGATCTTTGCGCAACAACGACGAATGTCTGCAACACTTGCTGCCTCCTCCACTGTGAACAGACCTCTTTGTGCTGGACTTTCAAAGGTAACCCAGCAGGACTAGCATGGTCCCTGCATCTTCTCCACACTCCATCGTGGTTAGCCTGAACATGTGACTTTAACCCAGCTTCTCATGACCAGATAATCATGAGTGGTGCTTTGTGACTTTAGAAGCTATACTTACCAGAAACCTTTAAAATTGCATCGCTCCGGTTCTATTGATTGGATTTTTGTTGTTTTGGTGTCTGTTTGTGTGCTGCATTTGCTTTCCACATTTCCTCTAAGTTAAGCCTGACTGTTTTTGTGCCAAGCTACCAGAGGGTCAAGCACAGGCTAATTTAGCGACTTTTTGTGGTTTACCCTGACAAAAAATGTGGGTGTTGCTTGAGCAGGGTTTCATCCCCACCTTAAACAACAACCCAATTTATCACAGACTCCCTTGAGAATAGCATTGGGTCCATGGATCCACGGTGCTACAATATTAAAAGAAGGGGGTTGGGCGTGAGTGTGTGGTTGGCTGGGCCCTATGCCCAGCCCATATGGTGCATGGCTGAAAGCTAAGCACAGTGTGGAGTTCGCCGCTGCAAGGGGGTCATCTCAGGGCCTGCCCACAGGCCTCGGCCTGCGCCTCTCCCACTCCCAGGCAGATGATGGTTAAAGGCCATGTACAGCAGGTGGTTGGGCATCTGTGGGGGTTGGGCACAGGGACAGGCCACAAGCCAGATCCTTCTGCCAACCCCACATTGCGTATGTCAGTGGACATCTTACTTTACATTAAAAAACACTAGAAACTCACTGAAAAAACCAAATGTTAAAGTGACGTTATAGTTAGGAATTGTAATAATATCTTCCTTTACATAAAAAAAACCCTTAGAAACTCACAGAAAATCCAAAGTTTTGAGAGACGGTATAGTTAGTTGTAAATGCCATTTTAAACATAATATTTCAAACTATCAAAAACCATGCTCTAAAGTAACTATATCTCACAACCTTGCTGTGAGAAGCTGGCCTGGTATATGCTGTCCACCAATGTAAGTGGGCACTCTGCACTAGTCCAGACAACCCTTATGGTGATTTTAGAGGTCCTAGACAACCACAGAAAGCTCTCTAAATGGTAGCTGTGGAGAGCAGCCTTCAGGCTCTGTCTTGAAGGAGTGTAAAGCAGCTTGTTTCACCAAAATGCAATCTAATAGTATAGATTAAATGAAAAGAGAACCGCACAAGGTATTTATAAAAATATGTATTTATTATATAACACTATCTAGTACATTACAGTATCTCCTACATGGAGATAGATACAAAGCACACAATACTTTAGCAAAGAAATTACTGTAAATAGCACTAATACACAGTAGGCCACAGGGGAGCAAACCATATACTAAAAAAGTGGTATAAGAACCACGACTCGAGTCAGGACAATGTTGAGAGGACGTAGAATCACTGGGAAACCAAGGAACCACCCAAGGTAAGTAGATAGGGACCCCATGGAGGACGTGTGCAGCGTGGGAACACGACCGTGGGCTCTGTACAACTCTACATGTAAGTCTCGGTTGGAATTTTAAAGTTTAAGGACCCTTCCCAGTGGACTCTGAAGACACCCAGTGGAAGACAGAAGGTTGGAGAGCCACCCCACCTGTGGGTACCATGGTACCCAAGTTACCTAACCCAGGGAAGCCGGGTGCATAGGTGTGAAGTGGCGTCAGAAACAGCAGTTGAACCCAATGGAGGAGTTCAGGAAAGGGCCACTGCTGGAAGAGGAGAAAGTGTCCGTAGGAATCCAAATGTGGATTCTTGATGAAGCGGGGACAGAGTCTGAGTCACTTAGGAGTGACCAGGAACTTGGTAAACGAATGCCCAACAATGTCGGGTGCTTCAGGGATGATGTCGATGACCCTGACAATGCAGGGTCTAGGCAATGCTGAGGACGACCAGGAGCTGTATAGGAGCTGTCTCACAAAGGATGTCGAGTGCTAAGTGGTCAGCCTCCAGTGGGAGCACCAACAAGCCTTGGCAAATACCACCCACGCAGGAAGTCAAGAAGGTGCACCTTTGGAACCAGCAAGTCTAGGAGACTCACCACAAGCAGGGGAGTCAGGGCAGGCAATCAGGGGAGCTCAGCAGAAACAAAGAGGACCCTCAAATGGACCCACTGGCACAGTAGTCACAAGAGGATCTCAAGCAGGACAGACGATGTGGCTGAAGATCTTGGTGGAAGAAGTTGCCAGAGGTTGGGGCTACTTGGAGCCCAATGCGCTTTTTTATTTTATTTATTTTTTTACAGTTTTATATAGCGTGAACTTGTCCCGAATCGGGTATCAGAGCGTTTTACATAGCAGCAGTTGCATTACTTGAGGACACATTCATTTTTGTTAGGCACTTGTCGCAGAGTTGCCAACGAGCTTATGCACTTGCAAAAGTATGCGGTGCGCAGGGGTTCGCGTAATGCAACCCCCACAAGGGATCCTGACGTTAGACTTGGTGAGAGGGCAGCTCGGGCCTCGGGAGATGTAGATAACCACCACCTGTGTTGTTGAACCCGTCGTAGTCTGCTGGAGCTTCGGATAAGTAGAATGGTCAGTAGTGTTGAGGTGCCTGCAAACGCAGGGAAGTGACTCCTTCCCTTCAAGAAAGATTATCTTCAAGTGTCTTGGATGTTCCACAGGTCCTGCACGGATCCTGTATGGGGCACAGGCACAGACAAGGCAGCAGACTGAAAGGGAGATGTAGTCAGGCCCAAACGAAGTCCAGCGAAGTCCAGAGTGCTCAGACGATAGAAGTGCAGTGGTTTCAGTTCTGAATCTTGTCCACGACGAATCTAGGGACCTACACCCAGGTAAGCCCTTAAGTACCCTAGGGAAACGGTTGGGAAGATTCAGGGAACCCTCCCAGGGGAGGGTCTGGACAGGGGGGAGGTTACTCCCATATCCTTTGTCCAGTTTCATGCCAGAGTGGTAGCCTACGCCTCCCAGGACTGGTTTGAACTGGGCTATGCACAGGGACACCAAGTGTGTCCCTCATGCAGACTTTCAGGCGCTGGCAAGCGCACCCACCCAGCCCTAATACACTAAATCCTGTCTGGGAGGTGGTCACACCTCCCTGTGACAGGATGCTTCTTGTTCTGCCTTACCCTGGTTGAGCTTTGCTCAGCAGCAGGAGGGCAGAAATGTGTCTCTGGTCGGCAGCATCCATTTTGTGCGGTCTGGGCCAAGAAGGCTGGTACCGGGAACACTGAGAGGCTCATGGACGGCTCTTCCGGGTGGTTAAATCATACCTCTGTGTGGAGGTATGATTCCAACATGTTTGATACCAAACACGATAGGATTTATTGCAGCCGTTTTCAAGCTGGTCATTGCACGGTCACGTAATGCCCCTATATATTAGTATATGGCTGCTTCACTGGCAACCCAGGGGAATTGACTTCGTAGGCTGCAGGGGTGTCCTGCTCATGCAGGGGCACCCTCTCACTTAGAACCAAGCACCCTGCCATCAGGATTGTAACAGCCTGATATAGGGGTGACATCGATTTTGAGCGCAGTGACCCTTAGATATAGTAAACCCATATCTTTAGTAAGTGGTGCATGCACATAACTTACACAGGCTGCAATTGCAGGCCTGTAGTTCCATTTAGCATAATGCATGCTTCAACCCATGGGAGACCTCTGGGGTACCTATGCCCTGGGTAAATGTGTACCATATGTTAGGGACTGAGAAGGGTACCCCAGTATCCAATCTGGGATGGTACCTAGGTGCTAACTTAACAGTTTAGGGAGAAAGCAGGTCTTGATTAGCAGCATCCCAGGCAGACTAGTCAAAACAGCATCACATAAAGCAAAACAAACAAGCATTAAAAATGCAATAGGCCTCGCCTTTTATTAAGTTAAAGCCATTTGCTTTGCTATATAATACCATTAGCAAAGCAAATGGCTTTAACTTAATAAAAGGCGAGGCCTATTGCATTTCCAATGCTTGTTGTTCATGTCCCTAAAGTCTCTTGCTTTGTGCTGTGCTCTACCTTTTCATGTAATTAGCGCTTCGGATAAAAGTGCTTAATAAATTCCGTAAAATAATAAATAGGCAGAGTGCAGTGTCTAAATAAATTCAAATAAAACAATTAAACACACAAGAATAAAAAAGTAAATAAGAAAAATAAAAGAGAAAGGAATAAAATACAAGCCATTGTAAGTAGGCCTGGCCATGCCGGGGAGGAGTCTGTCCAATGGCAGCATGACTGGCGAGGCTGTGGGACACACTCCATCATCACCAGCATCCAGGGCTCGTCTCCCTGAACACGCCCACCGTAAAGGCAGGCTGGTCTCACAACAACATACCAATTGAGCACGCCCTCACCTAACAAGTTTTTCCATGTCCTGCATGATGATCACATGACTAATTCTGTCTAAACTCAAGATATTGGCTTTTCTAAAAGTTTTTACACGCATTGCTAAAAAAAAAAAAAAAAAAAAAACTTTGATGCTTTATTATCCCGCATCAAATTTGTTAACTATGCAGTTGCGTTGGGAATGGGATGCATACATCAATGATCTCACCAGCAATAGCACCGCAAATAAAAGCCTCAGGGGCATATGGACGTTGGACGTGCCTAGCAAAACAATCTTACTGCGGGATATTCAGGCAATGCAAATAACGATACTCCTAGCTCATGCGCAGCGCCGACACTCCTGCAACTCACCCAAAATCCCTGCCCTGCACCTTCAGAGCTGCCCGCCTGAGGTGAGTCAGTGCGGTGCCTGAGATCATTAAACCAGACCGCACCCTCCAACCAGCCGCCATCTTAGAACAGGAGTCATGTTCGTTACACCAACGCAAAATGTCAAAGCACATAATACAGGGCAATAAACAAAATATCAGTAAAAACATCGTTTTTAACACATGTATTTTCGTGGAATACTTTACAAAAATGCTACCAATCAGTAGTATGGTTCTGTACTTTCACAATTATACTGCAATAGGTATCACACTGAACAAAACAAATATACTCAAAATACTGTTTGAAGTTTCACAGAAATAAATGCGGCTGATATTAAATTGCTTAAATGAACTCATTTAAAGATGTCCGCCTTCTTTTGAGTAAAACGGAGGAATGTCTGTGTATCCGGATGTGCGTCATCTTGCAGAGTCACTCTCTGATGTGCGGCTTAGCCGAGTCTGAATGGGGAGCGTGCGCTGGGGTTTCGGTTGCGGGGCATGGAGCCCCCGGGCGCGCACAGTGGCTTCTGGTTGCTCTGTGTGCAACCAGAAGAGAAGCTACGGATCTCACAATTTGTGTTCACTCGGGATGCCAAAGCCGCCATGGTACATGCACTGCCTAGTTCAGTACTTGCTTATATGTAGCATTGTGCAGTAATGTCATACAAGACGCTGTTCAGTTATGGTGCACAATTCACTTTTCGCTTACTGGCGCATAATGAGAAATTTAAAGCGCACATTAAAGCAAAGGGTGCTCTCAGCTTTTAAGAGTGCGTCTTAGCCACCATACATGCCAACGTTTGGAAACCAAGCGCTCGCAATTATGTTGTTTTTCCTCTTTCCTCTTTTAGAGCCGTCCCAGTAGGACTGGCTCGCGAGCCGTCCCAGTTGGACTATCTCGCATGGCTGGTTTCTTATCTTTATGGGGCCATGTGTTTGGCCCCATAAAGATAAATAAAACTTTTACGCCAGCAGTAAGTTGAGGCAGCCAGTCCAACTGGGACGGCTCTAAAAGCGAAAAGTGTACGTCACGAGACGCTCCTTTCCAATGGCTGGCCACCGTTTAGCATAAACGGTGACGCCAGCCAATGGAAAGGAGGGGCGGGGCTTAAAGCCCACTAGAGATATCTAACCTAAAACGTTAAATCTCGCCAGCGAGACTGCGCATGTCTGCGCAGTTTTACGCCAGGCGAGACCTCAAAATGGGGTTAACCATAAGAGGCAGATCCTACTTTCCTACACTTGCCTTTTTCTTCCTTAATATCTCAAACACTACTTATCGGATTGACACCAAATCAAAATAGCATACTTTCTAGACCAACATCAAGGACCAGATGCACAGCCATTCCATTTTGCAGGTAGCAAATTGCTATTTTTTGCAAATCGCAATTTGCGACTTGCAAAACGGAATTTACTAATGTATCTCAGAAACATTTAGCGATTCACAATGGGGTTGTAAATGACCTGCCTCATCAATTCATGAGGCAGGTCACAATTTGCGGCCCATTGGGAATGGGTTACAATCACAGGGATGGTGGCCTGCATTGGAACTTTTTTTTCAAATGCAGCCCATTTTCCTTAAAGGAAAATGGGATGCGTTTAAAAGAAAAAAATGAAACGTTTTCTTTTCATTTTTTAAGGGCAGGCAGTGGTCCATTGGACCACTCCTTGATCTTAAAAAATATTGTCGCATACAATCACAAAAGGGGAGGGGTCCCCTAGGACTTGAAGTAGGTGGTAAACTGCGATTGTGTTGCGATGGCATTTGTGGTCGTAAAACAATCTTACATCCCCCTGTGACTTGCTATCAGGAATGGAGGCCCTTGGCATGCCCCTTCCTAATAGCGACTCGCAAACCCTATTTTGCAAGACGGTAATAGGTTACCAACAACTGCAGACGCAAAACAATCTTAAATCCCCCCGTGACTCGCTATTAGGAAGGGATGCTCTTGGCACGCCCCTTCCTAATAGTGACTCGCAAACCCTATTTTGAGAGTCGGTAATAGGTTACCAACTCGCAAAATAGGTTTTGTGAATACTACAACTCTTTTTAGCAGTCACAAATGGCTCGATTTTCCATTTGCGACAGATAAAACGGTCATACATCTGGCCTCTAGTTTCCTGCCAAATTTGGTGTAATTCTGTTCAGCAGTTTTTGCTGTAGCACTGTTCAAAAATGTCTCTGGATAATGCATTGGTTTTTAGTGTTTTGGGACCCCCCTTTTTTCTCATCCCCCTACTTGATTGGTCACCCCAACACTTTCCATGCACAAATTATACACACAAAAAATAAGAAAAGTTCTAGAAAGTTTTGTGAAGATTCGCCAAACGGTGCCAAAATTATTAGCCAAAGAAAAATTGCACTTCCTATGGAAACGCTGACCTACCTATAACTACCCAGTGGCAATCGTCACTTGGATATATATACATTACCTCCCAAATCCACAGTACAAAGACCATGGACTGTGGAAGGGGACCCAACACAAGTCGATGTGTTGCATAGTCTGCAGTCTCGACCAAAGAAACCAAGTTCATGCCTTGATGACAAGACTTCAGACTACATGGATCAATGTAGGGTGCCCTTCTGTAGTCCTTGTTCTCAGTACCAAGACCATGGATTATGGGCCAGAGACATGGGGGGCATCTGAACCTGTCAGAGCCTGCATCCTATGTGTCAAGGTTGTGGACTATGGGCACCACTGTAGGTGCGTTGACTCTGTGGCCTTAAAAAATCATTTAAAGTCCGCCAACATATTTGGGCACTGCATACAATTAAAAGCGTCATTTTCCCCATATAAAATGGTCCACTTACTTTTGCCTGTGCACTACAATTCATTTTTAGGGGGGCGATCAGATTGAATTCAACTTTTTTTAATGCACTCAGACCATGGACCTGGTGTGCCTAGCAACAAGGGTAAGAAATGATGTGTCTGCAGCCTTCCTGTCTAGTTCAAGGACTATTTTATATGTTAAAGGCCATTCTGAACTTCTCGTTGATTAATAGCTCAGGAGTGCTTCTACGGCATGTGGAAGTTCCATTTCCTTGGTAACAATCTAGGGAAGAAGAGCTTCTTTAAGCATCCAGTGCTACTTCACAGGAGAAGGCGGAGGAGGAAGATGACATCCAATGCATAGGAATGGGTGGAGCTGTAGGGGAACAGTCTGACGTGAGAGTTTTTCAGCTATCCTTCTGGGGGTAAGAAGCTGAATGACCACCTGTCAACTGCAAGCTTTGTGAACCAAAACGTAGGGGGCAAGAGTGCATTTCTTCGTCAAATATGCGCCATCAGTTAGAGGGAGAGATTGTATGCTGAAGCATAGCTGGGTGAATCACCACCAAGTGTCCTTACAAAAGTGCTAGAAAAGAGACAGTAGAAAACCAATCCGCACTCAGAGTCTTTGTGCTACACTATACGAAGTGCAAGGTCCTCATATGGGGGCTTATTTACAAGCCGGTTGCCCCACCGGTGCGCCACCTTTTTTGACGCTTTGGCGGTGCAATGGTATTGCCCATATTTCAAGGCAACGTAAAGTCACCCTGCGTGACTTTTCATGACCTTGTAAATATGGGCCCCTTTCACGCATTACTCTGCTTGAAAGGGGCATTACATGGGGGTTGCTGGGGGTGTTCCCACGCAACATCCATGGAACTTGATGCATTACCAGATTTACATTTTGTAAACCTGGGATTGCATCAGAATCCTACGCCTCCCCGGGGAGGTGTAGGAATGGCGCAACGATGGGCAGAAATACTTTTATTTCTCCTCGTTTTTTCCTCTTTCAATGTGTTCTGCAGAGATCATTGTTTTTGTGCAGGAAGGTGTCCCTTCCTGCACAAAAACAATCATCCCTGCAGCGCAGGCACCCTTACAAAATGACGCAAGAGTGCCTGCGCTGGGGCATTGCAGTCAATTGTGCGTCAGCGCAGGGGGAAGCCCAGGGACGCCTCATGTTGCTGTTAATACGACGCATCCCAATGATTTGAAAATGACGCAGAAAAGCGCAGCTAAATCGCTTGTGGCATCACACTGCGTCATATTCTTGTAGATGAGGCCATGGTGTGGAGATTCAAGAAATAAGCATATTGGTTTAGAGAAGATGGGAAAAAAGATTGAAAGAGGGTGCTAAAAAAATGAATCACCAAAAAACCACAACACCCCTCCCATGAAAAAACATACAAAAAACTTACTTTAGCGAACCACCAATAAAAATAAATCAAAGATCTCCTTTATATTAACCCTTATGCCTTGCACAGCAGCCCATGGCACACTGCAGAAGCTCGTGCACAGTGGAGACCGACTGCCTGTGGCGGACTGGGTGCAAGACAAGGCCAAAGTGCATGCCCTGCACGAAACCCACATTGTGCTCATCCAAAGGCCGTGTGCGTTGGAGGTTTGCCCTATAGGGCAGGTGGGGTGCAGTGCCTGGCCGAAATCTGCACGGCTCATTCTCAGAAAAAGTTCTTCAGATCTGGGATTAGAATTGCAAGTTTTGTACAGATCTATTAAAGAGGGGGCAGGGGAATAAAAAGGGGAGAAAAAAAGGCACACCCATATAAACTCCCATAAGAATCTTCGCTTCCTTCTACAGAATAAAAAAACAGTGAATAGAATTACGCCAAACTTTGCGTGAAAATACAACTTTACTCAAGGAAGTGTCTTTGCTTCCTTGGGGTGAATCCGAAAATTCTCTTTTGACAATGTACAAAAAAATGTAGGTGGACATAAAAGGGTTAAATAGTTATTGCTATCTGCAGATTGGCTAGCTGCAAAGGAGAAAATATTTTTGTAGCTGCATAGACATCTTTTAAAGTTAGCCAAGGGTCATGGCTGCGACCACATGTTTGCTTTTTGTGACTCCTGGCACCGCCTTTGTGACCCCTGGCCTCAGTGATGGCAAAGGCAAGGCCAAGAACAAAAGGTACTTGCTACAGCTGCTGCTGAGACCTGGGACATTGAACTGTTAGTTTTGTCAAACCAATATACACAGTGGGCATTCTCCGCAATAAAATAAAAAATTAAATAGGTAAAAAAAAATAAAAACATTCTAACAATGTTGTCTATTTTCACTGCTCGGAAACATGGAAATCACGTCTTTGAATAAGAACTTCGCATCTGTGCTTTGCAAGAGTGATGACAATCAAAATGTATGAAAAATTATAAGAAATATGTCGAGTAAATAGCTACGTTTTCATTCAATGTACGGTCCACTTAATTTAATATAGACGTTTTGTGTGTCTCCGTGTAATTTATCAGTGCATTTTACTCTTAAGTGTACACTAGGGGAATCATGGTACAGTTTGTGGAATAAATATTTTATATTCTCCTATATGAAGACACAGTTCATTTTCCAGGTAATTAAAAAAGAGAATTGTGTCATTTTCCAATCATGTCAGCTCCCTATTTAAAACATTGGTGGTATAGAAAATGGACATTTATCACTGTAAGAAGCTGCTGTGTTATTAAATAATGCACATAAATGGCTCTTAAATTCTGTATTACCAATTGTTGTGTTGTTATCAGTATCAAGAGTACAAGAGAAATCACTTTCTGGGAGGATTGGGTGTCACAGATCATATGTCACTTCCTACTATGTCATGGGGTCAAGGGGTGGGTATGTGATGTTGCTTCCTCTAACCCTGGTATTTTAGTGAATCGACGTCCAAGTGCGCTGCCATTATAGGATATGGAGATCAGTCCACATATCATAAAAAACAATGAAGGAGTCCTGTGGGAAAGGGGGAGCATCACGTGACCCGCTAGCTCAAGTTGGGAGGGCCCAAAAATAAAATATGTCTTATAAAAAGATTTTGCCACTGGGTCCCAGGCTGAAGGTCTGCAAACCCCTATCAAGGGCTCTTGTACCCTTGTTGGACCTGCTGTGGGGTTTGATGGGATATGATGGGGGTGGGATGGGTCATACTCTGAGCCCACCTGCTGCATATGTATGCCCAGACGTGGGTCCCGTGCTCTCCATGCCACTGGAATCAAGCTATCCTGGCTGAAGAGGGGTGAAACCCCGAAACCGGTCCTAGGATGCTTGTTTCCAGTCCAGGGAGGACCTGGCTTGGCAGTTCGGGCTGGACTGTTCCCATGAGGCACAGGGTCAAGAGTGATTTGCATATGGCTGGGTCCAAACTGGAATGGCATTGGGAGAAAAAAAACGATGGATTTAGGCCCAGATCTCTGCACTGGGGTGAATGAATGACATTGTTCTGCATTCTGTCCATCAACTGTTGTTTTTGCACCTGCTGCATATGGTACATAATTAGAAAGTTAATTAAAAAGACAACATTATAAAAAAGTTATCGTTAGCCTTAGTTAATACGCTTACCCAATTTTTTTAAAAGCACACAAAAATGAACTTATAAAGCCACTGTTAAGGTAGAGTTATGGTAACAAATTAAAACTGAAGAACCCATTGCTCAAGAAGTAGAATAGCAGCGTTACCATGTTTACATCAATAGAAGGGCTACATTTCTCAAATGGATGTGATTTATATTTTCCACTCAGTCAACACCTCTTTTCCTGACTTTGGGCACATATTTTCACTCCAGCAACCCTTGTGTACCACACCATGCAACGCCCATAGAATAAAATGCAGCAGTTTTGTGTTCTGCATGTCATATGATATTTTGCTGAAAAGGAGCCCAGTGACGTAATGAAAAATGATGGGTCCCCCTGCAGAGTGCGATGAGGGGCCACTGAGTCTCGCAAATCTCACAGATATTCCCTGACCTTGGGCTGAATGGGGGCCCACCCCTGAAGGTTTTGGGGGCCCCGGAACCGCAGGGGGTACAGGGCCCTGCCTTGCGCCCCTGCAGCATCTCCTCGGCGCCCGTAACACCAAGAAGCCGCGGCAGCGGAGCTGGGAGCTGGAATAATTTGAAGCGATGATTTCCCTTGGAATGAATCTCAATTTAATTTGCCTTCCTGAATGGTCTCGCTGCTGTTTAAAATTCACGTAGCCCAGTCGATCATCTTCTGAATGCCAAAGATTCCGTTTAGTATAATTGGGGAGCCTCGTCAATTCAGAGCAGAGCCGGCAGGGCCCCTAACGAGGCGCGCTCCCAATCTGGTATTCACGGTGCGCGGGCGCGCTGCGTTTTCCTCCTCTCTCCCTCTCTTTTCATTGATGTTTTGATGAGGGCAGCGGCACAATGTTAAACTGCAAAGCTGGAAGGAGACAAGCCTCCCAGCCCCGCACTCCTTCTGCATGTCTGATCGCCTCATCTTCTGACCTTCTGAGCTAAACGAGGGTTTCCTAAATAGAAAATATGTCTTTTCCCTATGTAACAAGAGGCCGGTATACACATGCTTTGAAATGGTGTAAAATGGAGCAAATGCTCGTTTGCTCCATTTTGCAAAATAGACCGTGTATACATACATTAATGTTAGACAAATGGCAGCATAGACGCACGCAACAAGGCATTCACAACATCTGACCATCACCTCCAGACTAGACCTGAGCCGCCCTGGTCTCACTCACAGCCTGTGTCAATACAATAAATCAACTCGCAACTAAAACATTTAGGGCCTCATTTACAATATTTTGTCGCACTACAGCGCAGCAAGCCTTCCCGCTGCGCTGCGCTGCCGTGCGTCACTGTCCTATTCCCCTGCATTAGCTCACGATGGGCAGCCATGCGTCAACGCAGGTACCCTTGTCGCATGGTGCAAGGGTGCCTGCACTCTAGGGGTGATTGTTATTGCGCAGGAAGGAACACCTTCCTGCGCAATAACAACCGAAAGAGGTGTTTCCTTCTTTCTATCTGTGCTGCAGAACGGGGAGGCGTAGGAATCTGACTCATTCCCAGGTTTACAAAACCTTGTAAATCTGGGACTGTGTCAGGTTCTATGGATGTTGTGTGGAACACCCACAGCAATGCCCATGGAACGCCCCTTTCACGCATAGTAATGAGTGAAAGGGGGCCAAATTTACATGGCCATGAAAAGCCACGTAGGGAAGTTTTACATGGCTTTGTAAATATGGGCAGGCATACTGTGCCGAATATGAGTCGTTACTACGCAAACTAATAGTTTGCATGCTTTTAGTACAAAGTTTTAACTTCGCAAATACCATTAGTACACAAGTTTTTAGAGCGCATATTTTTATTTCGCAACTGCTTAGAAATGTAATAAAAACAAATTTGGGTAACAGCTCGAATCTTTACCGTATTCCATGTGAGATATTCCCAATCTACGGAGTGACGAATTAGCCAGTGCCCTTTCTTGCCTGGAAGGTGGCATCCTCAAACACACACAGTAAGTGCTGAGGCATCTCTGTGTGTGTCCCTGCGAGTGTGTGTTTGTGTGCAGAGCCGACCTTTGCGAGTTTTTTGTGGGGAGTAGTGTTGGCGCATGGCGATAGGGGGGGGGTGGGGGGAATGACATGGAAGAGGGTTCATAGTTGTTCAGTCACTCGTGGCACATTAACTGGTGATTAAAAGCACTTCACGTTGAATCACTTGAGCCCCTGAACCCTGCTGTATGCACAATTGTAAAGCGGACTCACTGGAATCACAATAAACACAAATTACGACCAAATATGATTATATACGTAACCGGCGATAATTATCGCTAAGCGCACTTAGCGCTAGGATAATTATCACCGGCTAACGTGGATTTTTATCGCTGAGATAGCGTGCTATTAGCAACGCCTATCTCAAAAGCGATAAAAATCCGAGCGCTAACTGCCTAACGTGAGATTATTGCTGGAAACCCAACGATAATCTCACGAAATGTGGCGTTAGCTTGTTGATAGGGCCTCACAAACTTAGCCATGATATCCACCTTCCATTGGATATCATGGCTAAGTCAGTCCTGAAGCAGGCGTAAGGAAAGTAGCGATAACAGGGGTTATCGCTACTTTTCTTGACGCTATGCTTCATAGCGTGGGGCTTGATGATAGGAGAAATGTCGCTTAGCGACATTTCTCCTGTCATGTTAGGTCAGGAACGCCCACTTTGCATCTCATTAGAGATGCAAAGCTGGGCGTTAAGATTTTCTGCGCTAATGCAAGGTTTTACGCGTTAGCCTGCCCATGCTAATTAGGCAATAAAATTATCGCCGCTTTTCGGCCGAAAACAGCCGCAAAAGCGGCGATAATTTTCTATTGCCGCATTGTAGATATGCCCCAAACTTAGCCATGATATCCACCTTCCATAGGATATCATGGCTATGTCAGTCCTGAAGCAGGCGTAAGGAAAGTAGCGATAACAGGGGTTATCGCTACTTTTCTTGACGCTATGCTTCGTAGCGTGGGGCTTGATGATAGGAGAAATGTCGCTTAGCGAGATTTCTCCTGTCATGTTAGGTCAGGAACACCCTCTTTGCATCTCATTAGAGATGCAAAGCTGGGCGTTAAGATTTCCTGCGCTAATGCAAGGTTTCACGCGTTAGCGTGACCTTGCTAATTAGGCGATAAAATTATCGCCGCGTTGTAGATATGCCCCTTGGTTTATTAACAAATTGCAAATTCCGTTGTATGCCCCTTTCTCCAACTACAGACAGATTGTTTCCAACAAACATACACATGCACACACACGTAACGATCTGTATAATACTGTTTTAAAGAAAATATACATAGTTTAGTTTCATTTAATTCGATTATGTGACAGCAAATGCGAACAACGGATACTGCGAACATTAATCGACGAAGCACACTGTACACATAAACAGACAATTACAACGAACAAAATGCACGCGGAGAACAATAATGGCGGTTCGTTTCTACAGCTGCATACTGCCTAATCCTTTTCGACTGTCACTCACATGAAATGATATTAAATAAAAGGAAACGTGTACATATGCATAGCTGGGATAGCATTACAATGCATGCGATGTACCAACTTGCGTAGTAAAGGCTACGTGTTGTTACATCACATGCGTTGTAATGCTTGCGAAATAATGGTATGCAGTGTAATTGCCGCGTACTAATGGCTGTTCACCCACTGTGCCGCCAGTGCATCACAAAAAGGGACGCACCGGTGGCGCAATGGGCTTGTAAATAAGCCCCTTAGACCCCACTTTCATAATCTTGACAATTGTTATTGTTGTTACTGTAGTCCCACCTGCAGGGCAAAGTGCTGTGCTGCATCTTTGCTTTAGGACCTTGCTTAATAAATACATATAGATGGCTAGATGGTTGGGTGAGTAAATTGATGGGTAGATAGATAGATAGATAGATAGATAGATAGATAGATAGATAGATAGATAGATAGATAGATAGATAGATAGATAGATAGATAGATAGATAGATAGATAGATAGATAGATAGATAGATAGATAGATAGATAGATAGATAGATAGATAGATAGATAGATAGATAGATACGTGTCAAGAGGCTGTTTTATAGTGCGCCTGGTTTTGAAAAAAGGTTGAAAATTCAATTTAATGAAAATAAGTTTTGAAAAACTCACTATTTCGCTTGCTCAAAAAGTAATGGGCTTGTAAATAAGCCCCTTAGACCCAACTTTCATAATCTTGACAATTGTTATTGTTGTTACTGTAGTCCCACCTGCAGGGCAAAGTGCTGTGCTGCATCTTTGCTTTAGGACCTTGCTTAATAAATACATATAGATGGCTAGATGGTTGGGAGGGTAAATTGATGCGTAGATAGATAGATAGATAGATAGACAGACAGACAGACAGACAGACAGACAAATAGATAGATAGATAGATAGATAGATAGATAGATAGATAGATAGATAGATAGATAGATAGATAGATAGATAGATAGATAGATAGATAGATAGATAGATAGATAGATAGATAGATAGATAGATAGACAGATAGATAGACAGATAGATAGATAGATGATAGATAGATACGTGTCAAGAGGCTGTTTTATAGTGCGCCTGGTTTTGAAAAAAGGTTGAAAATTCAGTTTAATTAACATAAGTTTGGAAAAACTCACTATTTCGCTTGCTTAAAAAGTAGAATAACAGTATTAACATGTTTACATCACTAGAAGGGCTACCTTTCTAAAATGGATGTTATTTATATTTTCCACTCAGTCAACACCTCTTTTCCTGAATTTGGGCACATATTTTAACTTCCGCTAGATAGGTAGGTAGGTAGGTTGTAGGTGGACGAACAGACAGATAGATAATTAGCTGATATCCATGAGCCCACAGAGGTAATAGAAACACTTTTGTGCCTTGTAAGGACCCTTTAATTCAAACTTTGACAAGGGGACAAGGCAGGAAGTCCTGATGGCATTGTCAGTCTTTCAACAGTGTCACCGAGCCCATCCTGGATAAAGTGCTGTAGTTCCTTGGTAAGCAAACCAGACAAGTGTGTAAACAATAAATGGGTCAACAGTGAACTACGCAATTGCATGAGAACAAGCTAAAGCATAGAAAGACAATGGCAGAAATTGAAAAGCCACAAAGGCAGCAGTGTATCTAAATCCACACCAGAAGTATAACACTAAAAGCAGCAGTGCAGAGCTAGAATCTCAAGAAAACAACCAAACTCTGAATTTGCTCAGTGGGAGGTGGCTGTAGTTGAAAGATGATGGCTATGAAGTATTGGTTTGTACAGTATTCTTTCTATAGTACGTTCCTACCTCATGTTGAAACTCCCAAACACTTTCTGGTTGGCTTGAGCAAGTAGGTACTCTGTTGCACATGGCTGCAGAAAGCTGTTGGTAGGGGTGTCACCTGTGTGTTTTGGTACCCCGCGTGTTGAATATATGTTTTGTGCATGCAGCTGGCATTGTGGGTGATGACAATTCAGACTGCTTACCAGTGCTTAATTTGTAAAAAAACAATTAAGTGCTGGGGCCCTCGTCAGAACGCCACTGCAGTTTCCAATACATATTGCCACTGTACTTACACAACTACTATCACACTGCTACAAGTGTGACAATTCAGACTGTTCAAGGCCACCAAAGCTTTAAGAATGCCTTGGGTGGCAGGCATTATTTGTTTTGATTGTATATTGATTTAACAAACAACAATTTCTCTGATCATCTTTAATACACAAACAGCGCCACCATGTGACAGCTGTCATAAGTGCAGGTTCTGGCAATTAAGTGCAGTGCCAGCTATTAAGTGCCGTTGCCGAGCACCGGAAACCACCGGCTCAAATTAAGCACTGCTTATTCTAATAATTGATTGGCAGGAATCCCTGGGAAAGTGCAGATCACACGACACTGACTGACCCTTCCTCTCACAGGGGCTTATTCACAAAATTACACTTACACATTTGTGTAAATTTACAATCTTTTCAGTATTCATAGAAATGCATTTCAATAGTAAGTTTACGAGTGTGGAGGCTCTGCAGTCAGGGTGGAGAACTCTGCACATAAAACGATAGGCCTGTCCTACGTGTATGTTTACCTTTGTGAATCAGGTCCTCTTGACAGAGAGGACGTTGGAAACCTTTCCCTCCTCCCAGTAACGAGCAGTCTGCTCCAAGAAAGGAATCTCTGAAAACAGGTCCCAACGATGGCAATATCAAGGAATGAAGGACACTTTGTAGATGAATTTAAATGATGTTCTAATTCCACACTAGTTCCAGTTGGGTCATTCAGAGTGTTTGTAGATGTCTTAAGGTCGTAATTACTGTGATGGGTCCAGATGTGCACCCAGTAGAGTGACTTGACAGAAGTCCCCAGTCACCCAAGGCATCACCCTTGTTTCACAAGAGCTCCTACGGTCTGCGGGCAGTTCCTACATAGAATGAGGTGGGCTGAGGGCAGGTAGAAGTTTGGAGGTTGTGGGGATTGGGGTAAACTGGTAAATAAGCTATATTTTGTACAGTGCATATAAGGATGTGTGCAACATATTTTAAATCTCCATTTTAACAGTTCAATACACGTTTGTCTAAAAGCAATCTAAACGTTTTTTTTTGTTTCATATTTATTTATTGAGAAAAAGAAATTACCAATACATAGAAACTAGAATATGTATACAATATTCTAAAATAACTTGTGTTCATACAAAGTAACAATACATCATATATATAATAAACAATAAGTAATAGATAAATTATATAAAATTATAGAGCAAATGAAGAAAATAATTTTAGTATATATATATGAAAATAAATAAATCAAGTTTTGTAGAGGAGAAAAAGGAAAAGGTAATAGAGAAAACATAAATGAATACACAAAATTAGGTAAATAATAAAGTATAAATATATGTAAATGAATGTTTATAAATTAAAGAAGTATTAGAATATAAGGTTATATCGTATGATAAGAGTGGAAAGAAAGGAATTCGAGGATTTTGAAGAAACGGAGCCCAAATTTGCTGAAAAATTTCCTCTTGATCCTGTAATCTATAAATAATACGTTCATGAGAAGCAGTTTGAATCATTGCTACCATTCATTCTTCCTGTGTAGGGGGACTAGATGATTTCCAATGTCGCAGGATACAGTTTTTAGCTGTGGAGAGTGCAGTATGTAAAAGACGGTGTTGCGGGCGTGTAATACTAATAAGATATTCTAAAATCATGTAATAAAATAATAGAAGGGGTAAGAGGAGTGTGGAGAGAAGGGATCAAATCCTTTAGTGTGTTCTTGACATAAGCCCAACAATTCTGCATGGAAGGGCAGTAACAAAGTATATGGGGAAGATCACAATTAATTCCAGTACACCTCCAACATTTAGAGTGAGGTAGAAGTCCTGCTCTTTGTAATTTTAGAGGTGTCCAATGCCAATTGTGTAGGGTCTTAAAAAGGCAGAACTTCAAACGAGCCTATCGGGTACCCTTATCTAGGGCTTCTATCATGTCTGACCAGTCACCGTCTTCTATAATTATGTGTAGACGGTCTTGCCATTTCTCTTGAAGAGCTTTAAGAAGTGGTTGTGAATATAGGTGGTGAATCAAGACACCATACAGGCCTGATAATACCCCTTTATGTGGACCCCAAGTAAGAAGGTAGTCTAAGATGGGTGAAGAATTTAGAGACCAGTGAGAAGAACCAAGACATCGTTTGAGACAGCACTGCAGTTGTATGTAATGTGTGAGCTGATGCGGCGGGAGATCAAACTCTTCACTAAGTGAATCAAAGGATTTTAGTTCTCCATTTAGGATAAGTTGATCAACCGTGTGTATTCCTCTTAATTTCCAACTAGACCATTTGAGTGCACAACCACTTATACGAATACTTTCATTACCCCAGAGTGGGGCTTTAAGGTGTAATCGGTGGCTAACTCGGAGGATACGATGTGCACGTTGCCATGTTTGATAAGTAACTTGCATTATTGGATGCAGGGGAGAGGAACGTGGAAGACGGAGTCCATAAAGGAAATCTAGACCATCATTTCGATTAAGTATAGAATGTTCTGTTGTGACCCACTGTGGAGGATCTGTTGTACCTGGAAGTAAACTAAACTAGCTGTGAAAGATGTAAAGCTAAAGAATAATGTTCTAAGGATGGTAATCCCGAAACCACCATAAGATCGACGAGCCAATAATTTAGAAGCAGCTAGATGAGGCTTTGTAGATCCCCAAACAAAAGATCAAATTCGGGCATCCACTCTGCGAAGTGTTGACAAGGGAACAAGAAGTGGGAGCATACCAAGTATATAGCTAAAGCGAGGTAAGGTAACCATCCAACAGCAATCTCAATTTTAAAAAAGAATGACAGTTTCCTGAATCTGTTCTATCTAAAGCCAGTCATATTCTATGTAGCCTGAGATACTTATGCTCAGGGCCAGCGCTAGGCATGGGAAGTATGGGCAGCTGCCCAGGGCCTCCTTCTCAGCCCCCCAGCATGGGGCCCAACACCAGTGCAACACACCACCAAACCTCTTGTGCCCCTGCCGATCCCATTGAAGAAAGGTGTCTGTTTGCAATTGGGCTTATAGGAGTGGGCCCCCTCCCTGGGCCTCTCAGGGATGGTGTGGTGAGGTGAGGTGTGGTGAGGCCAAATTAATAAAATTGGGTAAAGTGTCCTGCTGATAATACAATTAGTAATAACTGATTGTTTTTCATATAGGTTTTCGGTAGGGGAGTACAAAAATGTTATTATGTGATCATGGGTTAGCATACTTAAGGCCAGATGTATCAAACAGTTTTACTCATTCTGTGTCTATGGGAAAATGTGTTCATACATCTGGCCTTTAGTGCTTCTTGACATTCACACAGTTAGCCGAGTATCCTGTTTTAACTTCTTTGTCCAAGTGCAGCATTCTTCTGCATTTCAACTTAGATTTGGAATAAAATATGCCAATAAATACCGCAAATAACTTTTATTTTCACTATCTAATTAGTGCTCTCAAAATAAGTTCATGGCAACTTAAAGATCAGCATTTTGTACTCGAGTGCAAACTTTGTGTTGGTTTTTCTCGTGGGTGATGCAACACTCATGGGGGGGAAAGTACACCATATTACACTTGCCTGCAAAAATGATGAAAATAGATTTAAACAAGCATTGGTAAATGAATTAGGTTTCGCCTATGTGATTAATAATAAGCTGTTTTTTTGTAAGTTGTAGCTTGCTGAATAGTTGTACAATATAACTTACAGAAAGTATGTTAAAGTGTTATGACATGTTTATGTACAAAAAGTCAATATATTGTGCTGTTACTAGTGGTATAGTGCGGGTAAGTAATAGCAACATTTAGAAAAATTAAATGAAAAAGGGAAATAATAGAATTAATTGATGTAATAGCAATAGTATGTGTTTAGAGGAACTCTGCCAAGTTTTGGGCCCAGTGCGACTGCACCTGCTGCACCATTCAAATGATGCACCCAGTGCCTGCAAGAAACTGCATTTGTGACTGCCTATTTAGTAGTGAAGTATAGCAATATTTTGGTGTTTAGAGGAGTTATGACAACTTTTGGCCCGTGTGACACTGCACCTGCTGCACCATTCAAATCATGACCCTATTGCATTTAAAGTAACTGAATTTGTGACTGCCTGTTTAGTAGTAAACTATTGCATTATTTGCATTATTTGGTATTTAAAGGAGTTCCTAGAGCTTTGAGCCCCGGCCCCGGTGTCACCGCACCTGCTGCAGCTTTGAAATCATGACCCTAGTGCCTGCAAGATAAGTGCGCTTGCAACTGCTTATTTAGTAGTTAAATACAGCAATATTTGGTGTTTTTATGAGTTCTGACAACTTATGGCCCTGCTGCCACTGCACCTGCAGCACCATTGAAATCATGGTCTCTAGTGCCCGCTAGATAACTGCACTTGTAACAGTCTGTTTGGTAGTGCAATTTAGCAAAATTCTTCATTTAATGGGGTCCCCAGAGCTTTTGGCCCCAGTGCCACTGCACCTGCAGCCCCTTTTAACTTCAAGATAACTGCACTTGTGTCTGCCTGTATAGAAGTAAAATATAGCAATATTAGGAGTTTAGTGGAGTTCTGACAATTTTTAAGACCGGTGCCACTGCACCTGCTGCACCATTCAAATCATGACCCTGTTGTCTTCAAGGTAACAGCACTTATGACTGCCTGTTCAGTAGTAAACTATAGCATTATTAGGTGTTTAGTGGGGTGCCTAGAGCTTTTGGTCCTGGTGCTACTGCACCTGCTACACCATTCAAATCATGAACCTTGTGCCTGCTAGATAAATGTACTTGGGACTCTCTTATTTAGTAGTAACATATAGCAATAATCTGGGTTTAGTGGGGTCACTAGAGCTTTTGGCCCCAGAGCCACTGCACCTGCTGCACCATTCAAATCAATTCCCTTTTAACTGCAAGGTAACTACAATAGTGACTGCCTGTTTAGTAGTCAAATATAGCAATATTATGTGTTAAGAGGAGATCTGACAACTTTAGGGCCCGGTGCCACTGTACCTGGTGCACCAGTCAAATCACAACCCTGTTGTCTGCAAGGTAACTGCACTTGTGGTTGCCGGTTTATAGCAATTTTAGGTGTTCAGTGCGGTGCCTGGACCATTTTGGTCCCGGTGCCAATGCACCTGCTGCACCATTCAAATCATGACCCGGTTGGCTGCAAGGTAATGTTAATGATTTTGTAAAGCGCGTTTATACCAAAATAGGCATCTTGGCCCTAGTTACATAGACCCTACGCATTGTTAATAGTCAAATAAAAAGCAATCCAGACTTTAGAGAAATACAGAGGTAACTGCACTTGTGACTGCCTGTTTAGTAGTAAAATGTAGCAGTTTAAGGTGTTTAGCGGGGTGCCTAGAGCTTTGGTCCTGGTGTCAATGCACCTGCTGAACCCAATCATGACCCTGTTGTCTGCAAGGTAACTGCCCTTGTGACTGTCTGTTTAGTTTGACATTTTAGCAATAATCTGGGTCTACTGGGGTCCCTAGAGCTTTTACCCCTGGTGCCACTGCACCTGCTGCACTGTTCAAATCAAGTCCCTTTTAACTGCAAGGTAACTGCAATTGTGGCTGCCTGTTTAGTAGTCAAATATAGCAATATTATGTCTTTAGAGGAGTTCTGACAACTTTTGTTCCAGGTGCTGCTGCACCTGCTGCAACATTCAAATCATGACTCTGTTGTCTGCAAGGTAACTGCAATCGTGGCTGCCTATTTAGTAGCAAAATATAGCATAGCTCTTGCATATTAACTTTATTTTTAACACGCAATGTGTATTACAACACTTAGAATTTCATCATAATGACCAAATAGATTAAGTTGAAAAAAGCAATCAGATAATGCCTACAAAGTGCAAAAAAAGGGAACTGAGGCCTGAATATGAAATGCCACAAATGTTCTAAGGCTAAAGCAGCTGCTTTACACAAATAAGTAATAGAAAGCAAGCATTCCAGCATACTGTTAGAAGCTGTCTGCCTTTTCCATGGGAAGAGATCTTATCTTGACAGTGAATGGCGCTTAAACAGTGTGAACAGCTTTAGTAGAAGTACCGTAAATGCTTCCAGCCAGGAGAAGTTAACAAAAAAAATAAGTTCCAGACAAAAGTGAATGAACATAGTAATTTGGCTGGGGAACTGATATGATCCCCCTTTTAATATATATTGAATACGGGAGAGTTCACAAGCACAGCACAAGCCCTGTGCAGATGAAACCTAAAAAGGGATGTCAATTTTCAGCCCAAGCTTTTATGACTTACATCCTCTTCATTTTTATTAAGTTT
Source organism: Triturus cristatus (assembly GCF_964204655.1). Classification (NCBI taxonomy): domain Eukaryota; kingdom Metazoa; phylum Chordata; class Amphibia; order Caudata; family Salamandridae; genus Triturus; species Triturus cristatus. The sequence goes on along the minus strand of NC_140591.1, from coordinate 1,235,742,911 downwards.
TCGAAGAATGACGTGAAAATAGCAAAAAATAGTTTTTCAGCATCCTGCGTATCTATTTTTTTGTTCTCTAAAAAAACTGGCCTCTTGACTAGTTATATAATGATCTACTTCTGTTTCCCTCTGGAAAGATCAAGTCCAGATGTGATGGATTGTGTGGGATCATCTTTTAACCTGCAGTAGTTCCTTGTATCCTTAAATAGATGATGACATTCATTGTCATAATGATGTCTGTTTAGTACCACTATTGCCCCTCCTTTGTCTTTCAGTTTTATGATAAGGTCATTATCATTACATAGCTTTTCTAAGGCAATTCTCTCTTCCCTAGTTAAATTATGCAAGGCATGGTAGTTCATTGTATCAATCATATTAATATCCTTAGTTTTTGTTTGTTTGAAAGCAGTGAGTTCCTTTGTGATAGTTGATGCTGGATGTGTGATGTTTGATTTTTTTGATCTCGTATTACTGTAATAATGTTGCTTTTTATCTGCCTCTTTATTGTTGGTGGCCCTGTCCTATAAAATACAGTCTGTTGGTATACGGCTGCCACTGTTGAAAATTACCCTTCTGCATGATGCACAAAATGTTCTCACCTCATCTGTGCAACACAGACCTTATTAACACCCACATAGCCACCAGCGGCGTCTCCTCCACTATGGCAAAGGAGCGCCGCACCCCCTTCCAGCAGCCCAAAGAAAATAAAATAAAACAAAACAATGTGGATTATTATTGTTTTATTTTGTGTCACAGAGTCTTAGGGGCGATGCCAGGGGGATAACAGGCACACGTGGGAGTGGTATGCACTGTGATCAGTGCATAAAACAGTTTTGTAATGAGGTCCCCTTGCCTCCTGAGAGCCTCAGGAATAAAGTGGACCTCTTCCCCCAAGCAGCAGTGCGCCCAGAGGCGTGTTTGCATAGTAGTGGAGAAAAGGGATCGTGGTCTCTGACCACCTCTCAGCAAGCCAGCTGTGTGGGCCTTACTGGAGGTAACAGGAGGGCTAGTTGGCCTCAAAGGACCCTAAAGAGCCAAGAGGACGTAATCCCCCAATAGTAGTGCGCCAGGAGGCGTGTTCGTACAGTGAATGAGAAAGAGGGCGTGGCCACCAAAAACGTCTCAGCAAACCCACTGTGTGGGGCTTGCTGTAGGTAACTGGAAGTACTTGTCCCCCAAGGACCCTCACGAGCCAAGGGGACTTCATCCCCTAACCAGTCGTGCGCCAGGAGGTATGTTTGCAGAGTGGTGGGGAAAGGGAGTGTGGCCATCAAAAACCTCTCAGCAAACCCACTATGTCCGTCTTGCTGGAGGCAACAGGAGGGGTAGTTAGCTCCCAAGGATCCTTAATAGCCAAGGGGACTTCATCCACCTACTAGTAGTGTGCCATGAGGCACGTTTGCAGAGTGGTGGAGAAAGGAGGCGTGGTCTCTGACCCCCTCTCAGCAGCCCAGCTGTGTGGGCTTTTTGGAGATAACAGGAGGGCTAGTTGGGCCCCAAGGATCCTCAAGAGCTGAGGGGACTTCATCCCCCAAATAGTAGTGTGCAAGGAGAGGCATTTGCACAGTGAAGGAGAAAGAGGCTGTGGCCACCAAAAATCTCTCATCAAACCCACTGTTTGGGGCTTGCTGGAGGTAACTGGTGGAGTACTTGTCTCCCAAGGACCTTCAAGAGCCAAGGGGACTTCATCCTCTAAGCAGTCGTGCGCCAGGAGGTGTGTTTGCAGAGTGGTGGAGAAAGGTGGTGTGGCCACCAAAAAGCTCTCAGTAAACCCACAGTGTGGGACACGCCCCCTTTCTCTACTACTCTGCAAACGCTGCTCGTGGTGCACCCCTTATTGGGGGATGAAGCCCACTTTACTCCTGAGGGACCTTGGAGGCCAAGAAGCCCTTCTGGTACCTCCTGTAAGTCATAGACAGCGGGATTCCTAAGAGCTGATTCGAGGCCCAGCCCCCTTTCTTTACCACTCTGAAAACATGATTACTAGTCAAAATACCATAGAAATCCACTGAAAAAACCAAAGGTTACAGGTAAATTATAGTGAGGAATTCGCTGAAAAAAACCATAGAGGTTACAGGGATGTTATAGTTAGAAAATAGAATTTAAAAAACCTTAGAAACTCACTTAAAAAAAACAAAGGTCACATGGACATTATAGTTAGGAAATAGAATTAAAAGAAACCTTAGAAATTCACTGAAAAAATCAAAGGTTACAGAACGTTATAGTTAGGGTGATATTTCACTTGTACAGAACCAGAGAAATTCAGCAGTTATAGTTAGCTAAGTTGTGCCCCCGCAATGCATTGCTTATGACCTCACATATTACATCACTCATGACAGGGTCAGTGACATTACTGATGACATCACTGATGACATCTCAAATGACATCACTGATGACATCATCCACAGAATCTCTGACGCACCCACTAACACCCTCATATAACCTTTCATATACCCACTGCAACTTCCACACTACCATTCTTGAAACCATTGACACACCCATACCAGTACCCACTCACTGATTAATAGGTATACACACACAACCACTCAGTCACTTATAAGGCCACTCATACACCAACTTACTCATTAATATATCAACTCATACAGCCATACAGCCACTGACACACTGTCTGTCACTCATAGAGCTACTCACACACCTACTCACTTGCCTAAGGAGTCATTGCTATTTTAAATAGAACATTGTGCACCACAAATCACAGCAGTATTTTTCAGACTTTAGTGTGAAAGAAATGCTATTAAGCGGAATTAAAGAATGCACCACAGCAGGAATTTGGATTATCAATTTTGGTGCATCTTGGGGCCTGTAGGAGATTGCCTCAGGCCATGAAACCACAAGGATTTAAATACACCTGTGAACAAAGCAAGACTGCTGAAATGCGTTAGAAGTAAAGGAGTGTTTTTTGGCTGCCACATATTTGATGAATGAAATATCAGCATGGTTGCAAGTCGGAGTTGGACTTCTGCAATTTCTTTTTGCATAAGCATGCAGTAACAGGATTTTCTGTTGGTGATGGCAGAGGCCGCCCTGCAGGTTCGGTCGCTGGGACCCTGGAGCTTTTCCCACCATCCCCAACAAGTATATGGTAGGTGCCATGTGTGTAAACCAGGGCACTCCACCTTTAAGATACTCGGGCCCCGGGGAATGGCAACCCTGGTTGTGTGAAAGGCTCATGGAGGGGGGACACGCAGCCCCCCTCCCCTTAAATTTTAGGAGAAGCCCTGGGGGATGGGGTCCTCAGGACCTATCAAGGCTAGTGGAGGAGGGCACGTGCCCCCCCTTTAATTCTAAAAAAATAGCCTTGGGGATGGTATCTCCAGGGCCTTATAAGGCTCGGGAAGGGGGCTATGTGAACCCCATCCCGTTAATAAAAAAAAGACCCTGGGAAATGTGGTCCTGAGGGCCTAAAAGGGTTCGGGGAGGCATTATAATAAACAAGGCCCTGGAGATGGGGTTCCCAGGGCCTAATGAGGCTTGACAAACCGGGCCACGGGCCCCCTTCCCCTCTCAAATATATATGTCTTTGGGGGATGGGGTACCAAGGGTTAAATAAGTTTGGGAAGAGGGGTCAACTGTCCCCTCCCCTTTAAAAAATGCCCTGTCGGATGGGGTCCCTAGGGCAAGGTCCTGTGACCAACCCCCCACAGTAAACAGGCAAGGCCATGTGCAGTGTGTGGTTTAAAGCCTTTAGCTGCATGTTGGGAATTGGCCACGGGCCCTTTGGCCAACTCTCCGCAGTGCATGACCAAAGGCCCTGCTCATTGTGGGGTTTGCTACATGGCCTGGCAACAGGCCAGGCCCTGCAGCCAACCCTCGGCCACACATGAGGAGAGGCCGTGCATGGCGGGGCTTGGATTACGTCTGATAATTAAATATTACTTTACGTTAGAAAAGCCCTAGAAACTCACCGAAAAAACGGTTAAATTAACGTTATAGTTAGGGGGAATGGTCAGTGACGAAGTAATATTATAAACTCAGAAAAACACTGACATTTGCCCGTTATAGTTATCTCAGGTAACTATAAATGTATGCCCTAACTCGCACCCTTTCATGCACTGCTAATTGCCCCATATATTACATCACCCATGACATCTTCTATGACATCATTGATAATATCACAGGAACATTTGTAGTGAAATTATTGATGAGGTAAGGGGATCGAGTTATAGCTACCTGAGGGCACAGGTTATAGTTACATGAGAATGCTGGAACATATGAGGGCAATTGGTAATTGTGATAAAAATTACCCAGTGGCAAGACACTTTGAGCAATTGCATTTTAGTGATTGTAATCTTCTTAATTCCTATGGCATTGAGAAAATTGAGGTTGATCCCTGAGGTGGGGATAGACTTCTTAAATTGAGAAGAAGGGAATCTTGTATAATTATTGATCTCAATACCAAAGTTCTATTTGGGTTAAACTCAGAGGAAGAGTTGTCATCTCACTTGGGCTAAATCTGCTGCAAATATATATATACAATTACATCAACTATGCTATATAGGTTAATGTTTATTTATTATTTCTGCAATTTTGTATGGTGCCCTCATGGTTTCAAGTGTAAATTTAATTAAGTGAATGTGCTCACAATTTTTTTATTCATTTATTTTTCTGTTTTTTTCTTATAGGATGGAGATGAAGGGACTCTCTAGACATGGAGTGGGTTATGAGAGGCGGTGCGTGATGTGACACCCTACCCTACTCTTTCAGTTCACACACTTTTTGGGACATGGATTGCTGCAAGTATTTCTTTATAAATTTTGAGAATTTGTGGGTTAGGAATTCTATGTTTTGTAACTATGCCACTGCCAATGTTTTATTTACTGCCATATCGATTGGTTGCTGCTATGTTTTGCCCACTTGGGCTTATTTGGGCTTATTCGAGTTATTGATTGTTTCCAATTATATAATGTAGCATTTCAATCCATTAAGCAATATTCAATAACAGGAATGTGTAATTTTATGCACTTTCTGTTACCATCTCAATATGGTGCCTGGGTACTTACTTTATAACAGGCGTCTTTTCATTTCTGGCGTTATTTGCACATATATTCTGGTGTATTACACTGTGGCAAGTAAGCCTAAGCAAGGCCAGATGACCGAAACGCATCGTAGATATACATTTCTGTGCGATCCTTGTAATCTTTCCCACATGCTTTTTTTTGGGGGGGGGGTGCTCTGTGTGGATACCATGTCCCAGCTGAAATGTATTCCTTTTTTTTAAAAACTTTATTTACAATCTTCAGGTGAGTGACAATAGTTCCATCGATATCAATAGCATCATACAGTAACAGTTCTTGACCAAACGTAAAAGAAGCAAGTCACCAGTTCCATGCATGTTATACGTCACATGTAAATTGGATACAATAGAGCTAGTTCTTATATGACCATTCATCCGACCTGTCAAATTACAAATCAGCCTTGAATTGGAGAAAGTGATACATACATTTATCTACTGTTAACAGTTGTAGTTGTGGCAGTTAGCGTTGATTTGATACTAGTTTAGCTCACACCCGTAGGGACCAACCCATGTTCTAACTGTGAGGCAGATTGTGAGCGTGGCGCCGTCGTATACTGTTTTAAGGGGCCCCTGATGTCTCTCGGGCGAGATGATCTGGGCAAGGTACTGGAATACAAATCTCTGTTTATGTTGCAATACGCTAAGCTATTTAATCAGCACTTTAATGTCGGAGTAGATTTACGTCCCCCTTTAATTGCTATTTCTCTTTTGGCCAATAACAACCCAATGGCAATACATTTCCGAACCCCCTGTGGAAATTTAACGACATTGCCCAGCAATGCAACCTCTGAGGTGGGTGTGATTTCCAACTCCACCATCTCCCCTAATGTTTGAAAAACCGCTGCCCAGAAGGTCTTAATTTTACCACAATTCCAGGAGAGGTAAGCAAAGTTAGCATGTTGGGCCCCGCATTTCAAGCAACAGTGGGATCTGTCCGAGTCGATCCTGTGTGTAGCCTCGGGGGTAATGTAAACTCTCCGCAGAAACTTAAAATGGATCAGTTTATGACGGCTGTTCAGGGAGATCTATTTGGTCTGACTACAGCAAACCGCCCAGTGGTCATCCAAAATAGGATGTCCCAGGTCGGCCCTTCAGGAAGCTCATATTTTGGTGTCGTCAATGGGAACTATGTCCACACATGCTCTGTACTGCCTGGAGGTCAAGTGCTCTCCCCCAGTACTCTCAATAACCATGGTGAGTGGGGTGAACTGTTCTGGTTCCAATGGAAATCCCGGTATAATCGCCCTCAACGCTGAACGCACACGGTTCAGGATAAATTTGTCCATAAACGAAGCTTCGCTAAACCTCTCCTCTTCTGAGATTGAAAAAGCCTGTCCCCCCGTGTACGCATCCCCTATTTTATTGATGTCATATTTGGAAAGGGTTCGCTGTACTATCGTCTTGCCAGTAATTGGGGTCCAGTGATTGTTGACGATCGGTAGACTAGGAGAATATAACACCGGGGAGCCCGTGACTCTAATCAGTTTCTGCAAGGCCCAGCAAATGGTTGAGACCGTTTGAATGTCCTTCGGGTCTCGGGAATGCCTGAGGCAGTACCGTGTTGAGAGTGCCAGGAAGGACAATGTGCGTTTCTGGGAGCAGATACGGGATCCTGGCATCTGGGTGAAACCAGGAATGTGCATAGCTGCACTGTGCCACCAAATAGTATAATGAAAGTTAGGAACCACCAAACCCCCTCTGGCATAAGGTAATGTCATCTTCTCCCATCAGACTCTAGGCCTCTTGCCCCCCTCAGGTCAGTCTAATGAGGTGAGTGCGTAGTGTCATAAAAAAAAGATTCAAAAGCAGCATGGGAATATTGTTAAACAGGTACAGGAATTTGGGGAGAACTACCATCTTAATCAACGCCACCCTACCTGCAATCGAGAGAGGGAGTCGCAGCCACCTTTCCACCTGTAATTCAAGCTTGTGTACAGCCTGGCCGAAGTTCAATTGAATTATTTGGGTGCTGTTTAAGTGGAAATGGATCCCTAGATACTTAATATAGCCTGTACACCAGTCAAGTGGAAACTCGCAGTCCCATTTCTTGATGCTAGTGGTTAGGGGATATATCACTGACTTGTGCCAGTTAATCCCGAGGCCCGAGAAATGACCAAATAGAATAATCTACATGACCAGAGAGTCCAGGTTAGCCTGCGGGTCCCGGACATAGAGTATAGTGTCGTCTGCATATAAAGAAACCAGGAGGGGTCCTGTGTTAAACTGGAGCCCTCTATGTAGGTGGCGTTCCTGGAACTGCCTAACAAGGGGGTCCATCGCCAGTATAAATAGTAATTGTGATAAAGGGCAGCCTTGCCTGGTGCCTCGTGACAGAGCAAATGAACTGGACAGCGTGCCATTTAAGCGTATCCTGGCAGTCGGACCACTATATAAAAGAGCTGTGACATCAATGAACCCCCTGGGCATACCCAACATGCGCATAACTGTTAGGAGAAAGGACCATTCCAGGGAATCAAATGCTTTCTCTGTGTCCAGCAGTACTGCTGCGGCCGGGACCTCAGGATTAATTCAATGCAAAACAGCGAACAGAGTTCGTAAATTTAAGGAGGTGGATCTATAGGGCACGAACCCAGACTAGACTGGGGAAATTATTCTGTCCAATAATAGAGAGAGCCGCAAGGCGATCATTTTTGCCAAGATCTTGTAATCTAAGTTTAACAAGGATATCGGTCTGTAAGACCCACATTGCAAAGGGTCTTTCCTGGGCTTGGGCAGCAGAACTATAACTGCCTCCCTGAGGGAAGGGGGTAGTTATTTTCGTTCTAATGCCTCATTGTAAACCTCGAGCAGTCGGGGAGCTAATAGGTCCTTGTATGTTTTATAAAAATCGCCAGTGAAGCCGTCTAGGCCAGGCGTGGTGGAGCCATCCAGCGCCTCAATCGCGCTGATGATCTCCTCTGAGGAAAAGGGCTCGGCCAGGAAGTCTTGCATGAATTTTTCCATATATACCAAAGCAATTTCTGCAAACTAGTCTACCAGGTCTGCGGAGTTGTGCGCAGTTTTGGACGCATACAGATTGTCGTAGTATACTAAGAGTTCTGAGCAGATCTCTAATGTATCAGCGAGGAGTTGTCCTGTCGTGGTTCTGAGTTCTGTGATGTAAGATTTCCCATAAGGGGGCCTCAGCAGTCGGGCTGAGGTATGACCCGGCTGCCTGCCCTCACCATAGCAGCGAGCTGTGGCGTATTTACGTAGGTAATGAGTTTCCCTATCTGCTGCTTCCTTGAATCCCGTGAACAGAGTCAAGCGTCGCTTAGAACCGTCAGGGTTTGGGGATTGAACCAGCTCGCGATCTAACTCTTCAAGTTGCTGTTCGAGGTCAGCTAAAGACTTGCTAAGGTCCTTCAACATCGTGACGTGCTTGGCAATTCTAACTCCTCTGATGTAGGCCTTAAAGGCCTCCCAGAGCACCAACCAAGTGTCTACCGATCCGGTATTGAGTTCAAAGTATTTCTCTATAGCTTCTCTAATCTCGATATGAAACAAATCGTCATTCAGGGCACGACCTGGGAATCGCCACTGGCGCTCATGTCCTTCTGGTCTGGGGATGCTAACTTTTATTATCACTGGGGAGTGGTACAAATATGTTTTAGGGAGTATTGTGGTGGACTTGTACCATGCTTGCAGACTCGGGGAGCTCAGCCAGTAATCTAGCCTGGTCCATGTGTCGTATTGAGCTGAGTAATGTGTGTATGATGTGGCTGTCGGATTGCGCCGTCTCCAGATATCTGAAAGATTCAGTGAGTCACACATCAGTGCACGTCGGGAGCGTGGTTTAGTGTCTGCAGATGCGGAGGAGCAGTCTAGTGTGGGATTGAAAAGCAGATTAACCCCCCCCCCCCCCATGAGTATGCAATCGGTACCCAAGCGCAATACTAGCGAGTGTAAGTCATTGAAGTATTTGGGGCAGTCCGTGTTGGGGGCGTACAGGCAAGCCAGTGTTATCAAATGACCCATCAGCTTCCCTATCACTATGGTATATCAGCCTTCTCTGTCGCAGTTGGTTTTGTGTAAATGAAAGGGAATCCTTTTGTGGTTCAAAATTGCTGTGCCCCTGGCGAATGTACTGTCGTTTGAAAAGTAACGATGTGGACCCCAGCTTGATGTGAAGTGTGTTACGTCTGTTTTAGGCAGGTGGGTTTTCTGTAAAAAGGCCACATCTATTTGGTGTCTTTGTAGGTAATGTAGTACATGCTTCCCCTTCCTAGTGTTATTGAGGCCCCTGACGTTCCAAGTTATCGTGGACAGGTTGGAGTGGGCGGGCAGATTGCTTAACGTTGTCATTTGAACAGCCGAGCTGTGAGATCAGTATGAGATGTGTGATGAGATGCTCCTGGACGCTAATGAACGTGCTGGTAATCAAGTTATGATAAACAAAGCTGTTAACCTTCTCCTCTCCCACCCCCAACCCATCCTTGCGTCTCCATACGCAAGGAACCAACCCAAACAAATTATAACCAGATGCATCCTGTAAACATCCAAGTTGTAAATGCAAAAGTACCGAAAGATACATTACGATCAATAATACCAACAATGGGCTATACACACAGGGGGGAGGCAACGCCCTGACAGTGCCCAGCTTTGTATACCTTAAACTATAAAATGATACTTATCCTGTCTCAACATTTATAAGGCAACTGCTGAAATGCGGATCAACGCTACTGAACATACTAGGAGAGCTACTCGGTAGAGAAGAGTTTAACACTGGCAGCGGAACCGCTGTGAGGAGGGGAAAAACGAGTCCCAGCATCTTTCTGCTCACTGCCAGTGTTTTTGTAGGATCTGCAGAATTCCTGCACGGCTGTGGGTGTATCATAAAATTTGGGATTGACCGCCTATGTCTACTTTCAAACGAGCCGGGTATAGCATGCCATATATGAGGCCTAAATTTCGATGGGTAGATTTTACGCCGTTATATTTGTGTCGCGCCTCCTGGACCATTACTGTGAAGTCCGTATATAATGTAACTGATTTTGCCTCGTTCTCTGGCCAGGCAAAGTGCGGTGTCTCTATCTTGGAAGTTCATTTTTCGAGCAATGATGGGTCTCGGAGGACAGCCAGGATCCGGATGTGGGCCTAAGGAGCGATGAGCGTGCTCAACCACGAAGCGCCATGTGAAAGATTCTTTCCCAAAAATGTCTGTTAGTTGTGTTTCAACAAACAGATCAATCCAGCCTGTGTTGGTCAATTCCGGAACCCCAAGAATGCGGAGATTATTGCGCCTACTGTGAGCCTCTAAATCTTCGTTCTTTATAGCAACGTCCTTCAAAATTTTCTCCATGCGCACCAAGCGCTTCGTGAATTGGGCCACTCCATCTTCGAGATCAGAAACCCGTCCCTCTACTTTATCCAACCTCCTGTCATGTATGTCAATTTTGGCCCCCAACGTGTCATGGTGCTTTTCTGAGTCGAACCTGCCGCACAATGCCCTGAATCCTGCTCTCAGGTCCGTCCATAGGGAGGATTGGGTTGCCGCTGAGTCAGCTTTGGTAGCTGTGTCCTGGCCACCCTCTGCCATATTTGCGCCTGTTTCCTGAGCCTTCTCTGCTGGTTTACCAAATGTTAATATCCTTTGTTTAGGGTCTTTCCGGCCCATGCCGTCGTGCATCTGCGAAGTTAAAAACGGCCGCAAGCTGTAATACTGCAATGTTCAGATCAGTAAGGAAACAATGCCTATCTGAGCAGAAAAAGGGGTAGCTGCTGCCCTTATGAGAGATCTGGAGTGAGGTGCAGCGAAAGGTACAACACCATTGGGTGTGTCTGAGCTTGGGAATATTGCTGGACCAGATAATGAGGATGATGTTCTATTGTGTCACCACTTATCCCGAGCCTTGTTTTGTCAGTGAAGTCATGCACTGGAGAAGACAGAACTCGACTCTCAAACAGCTAGTTTGTAGACCAAGGGACCGTGTTGCGTTGGTGGCTGAGCAGCCAGCTCATGCGTGTAGTTATGGCGGCCAGTCATCCTGCCCCAATAGGCGCTGTGTGGGGCTCTAAATGGTCAATGAGGGCTTCCCTGCGCCGGTGGCTGGAGGTGCTGTGAGGCTATAAAAATGCACCTGGAACTCCGGTCGGTCAGATTGCAGGGAGCCACGTCCCCCTCCCAGCGGCCCGCGTACACAGCCGGGCGGCTGCCTCCCAGGCTCTCCCGAAGTCCCTGTCACCACGGGATCTCCAGTGTAGCGTGGCAGGCCAGGGTCTCAGTTAATCGCGGTGACACTAATTAAAGGACACAGAAACGTAGTATGAGTATCTGGGCTGCTCAAAGATCACATGCGGTCTTGACCACGTTTATTTATCTCCTCGGGACGAGCACGCCCCGAGGGGTGTGTGGATGCGTGTTTTAGCGCAACATTGTATAAGAGAGCCCGGGTGGCTCTCTACATCCCTCCTTCCTTTTAGTTGACTGTCCCCTAGTGCACCCCGTCATGGGGAAGTATATACATAGTCTTTTAGTCTCTGACTGGGTGCAGGATTGGGGCGTAGTCCATACCGTTGACTTCTGGTGGAGGGGTCGGGGGACCTGTCCAACGGGGTAACCCCGGAAGCACCGGCAATGGGACCCCAATCAGTTAGTCTCTGATGGTCTTCTCCACCTGGGGCCGCCGGCTGCCCGCTTGCCGGAGGTGACACCCCTCCGCCAGGAGACGCCGGGGCACCACTCTCCGTCAGAACCCCGGGTGACTCGAGCCCTTCGCCATCCATGCCCGTCTCGGGAACCACCTTGAAGCTCGACACATTCCTTGTGACGCCCTGGTGTCCTCTCCGTGCCGTGATCATGGTCCCTTGCACCTCGGTCACCGTCCACACTTCAGGCTCATAGGGAGTTCGGAATTTCCATCCGGGGTGCCGATCTTTGATGACCACACGGTCTCCAATTCGGGCCACGGCGTCCTGGGCTCTACGGGCCTCGCTAGCCTTCCGGTTCGTTGCTTCCCTCCGTGCCTGAATGGCCACCCTGTCTCTTTTCACCGGGGCCGATCCTGGATCCGCCGGAATGCTGTCCCGCGGGGCTCGCTTGCACAGGATGTGAGCAGGAGCGCACTTGGTGGTGCTGTGCGGGGTCTGGCGGTACACTTCCAGGAATTGATCTAGAGCTGCTTCCAGATCTTCCTCGTTGTCCACGGCGATCCGCAGCGCTCGATTGAGCGTCCTCATCAGCCGTTCCACTTCTCCGTTGGCTTGAGGCCAGAGGGGGGTGATTTTCCGGTGTCGGATCGCCAGACTTGCCAGGTACTCCTGGATCTCCCGCCCCTGGAATGGGGGCCCATTGTCCGACTTGACTTCTTCGGGCAGCCCCATTGTTGCGAATATCCTGTCCAGAACCTTCTTGACGTAGGGGAACGCAGTGGATGCTATCACCTCCACTATCGGGAACTTCGAGAAGGAATCGACCATGACCAGCATGTGCCTGCCATCCGGGAAGCTCCCGAAGTCGATGCTGAGATGGATCCACGACGTCTTACTCGCTTCTTCTGTAATCACTGGAGCTGGAGCCGGATCTCCTCCAGTGATAGTGCAGGCGTGGCACTGTCGGACCATTTCATCCACTTGCGCGTCCATCCCCGGGAACCACACCTTGTCCCAGAGCCGGGCCTTAGTCTTGGCCATCCCCTGGTGGCCTACATGCGCAAGCGCCAGGATTTTCTTCTGGAGGCTTTCCGGGACCACAATGAGCCGTCCCCTCAGAATGACTCCTTCTTCCCCCACGCTGAGTTCACTCCGGACCTGCCACAGTTGCTGTCGAGCGTGACTGACCTCTGGTCGCAGGGCTCGAACCCCATCTAAGAAGTGAGCCCATCCGTTGCTGTCTAGCGCCCTGCGGATGCGGGTGAGGGTAGGGTCTTCACGAGTGGCCTGACCGATCTCCTCCAGGGTCATAGCTTTCGGGCAGGACCCCTGCGATACCATGCTGACGAAGGCCTCCGTGTTGCACGTGTCTTCCGGTATGGCAGCTGATGGGGTTGATCGCGGATGCCGGGACAAGTAGTCCACGGGATTGTGAGCCCCCGGCCGATAGATCACCTTGAACTGGTATGCCTGGAGCTGCACGGCCCAGCGTTCGATCCGCGGCGGTGCCAGCCTCGACAATCCCGTGAACAGGGGTAGTAACGGCTTGTGATCCGTCACGACGGTGAAGTCCTGTCCGCACAGTTACAAGTGGAAGTGCTGGCAGGCCCATTTGATGGCCAGCGCTTCTCTCTCTATCTGGGAATACCTCGTCTCGGTGTCGGTAAGCGCCTTGCTGGCGTACGCAACGGGCTTCCATACTTCGTGCCCATGTTCCTGCGAGAGGACGGCACCGAGGCCCACCGGGCTGGCATCCACCACCAACTCTGTCTTCCTCCGGGGGTGGAAGTAGGCCATGATTGTCTTGTCGAGGAGCCCCTCTTTGATCTCTTGGAACGCCTTGTTGGCCGCCGGGGTCCACTCCCATGGGTGATCATGGCGCGTGAGGGCACGTAGTGGTTCAGACATCGCGGCTAGCCTGGGGATGAACCGCCCACAGTATGTAGCCATTCCAAGAAAGCTTCTCACTTCAGTGGGACTGCACGGGATGGGTGCCGCTCGGATGGCTTCCGCCTTTCTCGGATCTACCAGCAACCCCTCTCGAGTGAACGTGTATCCAAAGAAGTCTACACTGTCCTGGTAGAACGAACACTTCGCCTTGTGTAGCGTCAGCCCGCACTCTGTCAGTCTCCGGAGTGTGGCCCGCAGGTGTGTGTGATGCTCTTCCAGAGTGTTGGAGTAGACTAAAATGTCGTCGCTGAGGTTGATCACGCCCTGCAGACCGGACAGGGTCTCTCGGATTGCGTTCTGGAATACCTCTGCCGCGGAGGAGACACCTGTGAGAAAGTGCCATCTTTCTTGCATGGTATGCCCCCACTTTTTGCTAAATTGCTGAATGTACTTCGATTGAGTGTACCCTGGGTTCCTGCCAATCAGGTGCCCAGGGCCTATGTTCCTTCCTTAAACCACACAAACTCCAAATTGGCAAACCCTAGCCACATGTCAGCCCCTAGTAAATGGTACCCTAGGTACCCAGGGCCTTGTGGCCAGGGAAGGCCTCTAAGGGCTGCAGCACTCATTGTGCCACCCTCAGAGGCCCTGTACCCTTACACACACACTGCCCTTGCAGGCTGAGTGTCTGGGTGCAGGACAAAACAAAGAGTCGACATGGCACACATCACTGTGTACCATGCCCATCACCTACACTGCCAAGGCCTATGTCAGCCACCCCTCTAGCTGGGTGCATTACGCCTATGGTGTGGGCACAGGAGCAGGAGCCCTGTGCCCCTACAGTACCCGGGTCCATTCCTGGGCACTGTAAGTGCAGTGCTGTCATTTAAGAGTACATGGTGCTGAGAGCTTGGCAAACACGAGCTCCACAGCACCATATTGGCAACACTGAAGCCTGGGAAGTTTGGTATCAAACTTCTCAGCACATTTAACCCACACTGATGCCAGTGTAGGATTTAATGTACTAAGCACCCCAGAGGGCATCTTAGAGATGCCCCCTTACAGCTAACTTACAATCCACGTCTGCTCTGAGGCTGCCCAGGCTGCCACACAGCAGACACGTTGCTGGACCCCTGGGTGGGAGAGCCCCTGCTCTCCCGGGCCTGCAACAATGCACATCCTGGGTGAGGTGAGAAATCTCCTCCCCCAGGATGAGCAAAGGGAAGCTTCAAAGGCAGGCCGCCATTTGGAGTTTCCCCAGGCCACTGCAACCCCCCACTCTGGCGGGAAGCTTGGCCGGAAACCCCATACAAGGACAGGGGATGTGCCAGCCTGCCCACCCCACCCCTCAGGTGGGGGAGGCGAGGTGAAGCACATCTCCGGGCTCTCGCCATCTTGAAGATGGGAGGCCCTACCCTATCAGGATTAGGCTACTGCCCCCCTCCCACAGGAGAGAGGCAGGATAGGGGGTGTACCCACCCCAGGACAAGGACCCATTGGTCCCTGGCCTTCACCTACCTGTAACGCCCCTAAATCTAGTATTTAGGGGCACCCTGAACCTTCCTTCCTTAGATTCCAGATAGAAAATTACAAGAAGAGCAAGAAGAACAAAGACCTGCCCTGCAGCTGCTAAAAAGAGAAGAAGACACCAACTGCTTAGGCCCCAGCCCTACCGGCCTGTCGACTCTCGAACCTGCACCAGCGCGGCATCTCTCGTGGCCAGCAACCTCACCAACCCCGGAGGACTTGGCTACCTTTTGGCTCTAAGCCCCTGGGACTCCCATGAGTAGAGGCTCTACTCAAGAAACCTATTTTTAACCCCTGGCAGCAGCCCGGAACCGCGGACCCAACACACTCTGCACCAGCCAAGCCTGGCCAGTGCCGGAGTGGACAAAGACCCTGAGGACGACCCCACGGCGACTGTGACCCCGAGTCTGGCACCCAAGGACCCCCCCTCGACATCCCGGAGGAAGCCTGCAGCCTCAGAACCAAGTGCCACCCCAACCGCGATCAACCAGAGGGTAAGATTCCCGACGTCAAAAGGCACCCCTGCCCCCGGCGCCCTGTGGCCCCCTGTGTCCAATCCCGGGGTACCCACCTAACCTACAACTACCCAACTTACCTCTCGAAGTGGTGGTGGCACCTGAAACATCCTCGTCCCCGAGCCTGCAGCCTTTTTCCAAACAGGAACATTCCCATTGATTTCCATTGAGCGCCCGAAGGCTCAAAAGCACCCTGCACCCAGCCGCCCGAGTGGCCCTGGCAGTGCCCTCTCTACACTAACCTACTTCCCCACTTGCCCTGAGTAAGTGACCAGGAGCCCAGCTCCCACAGCCGCGTGGCTTGCCAGACAGCAGCCACCAACCAAGGCCCCCCTATCCCTCATAGGATAACATTGGGCCTAACTCTCTCTGCACCCGGCCGTCCTGAAACCGCTGAGGGTGAACCAACTGTACCTACCTGACACTGGGGGACCCCTGAGTCCATGCCCGGAATTTCAACTCTGCCAGTCGAGTACTTACCCTTAAACCGCTAACTTCATTTTCCTCATAGGGTAACATTGACTGGCTTTTTCTTCAAAAATCTTCTAAGTGTGAACTTTTCAAAACTGCAATAATTCACCAAAAATCAGCCAAGTGACAAAAACGAATTTACTCACCTGCTCCTAGGTGAGCTCCCAGTGCTGGATCTTGGTGCCCAGCCCTGATCCTGAAAAGTGTTCACAACTATACTTACCTCTAACTCATTTTTCTCCCATAGGAAACCATTGTCTGCTTTTCTGTGAAATTTCTTCTGTCTACTTTTGCAAATTTGAAATATTCTTTTAAAATCGTACCATTTCTGCAAACGAAATTACTTACCTGTTTTTGATAAGGATCCCAGTCCTGGGTCTAGGTACCCAGTCCTGGATTACTAAAGTAAAGATAAAGTACTCTACCTTTAATTTGAATTTCTTGCCATAGAGATCCATTGAATGTTTTCTTTGAAATATTTTCTAAGTGCTAACTTTTGAAATAGCTAAATATTATTTAAAAATCATTACAGTTATTAAGTCGACTTTCATCACTTGATTCTGAATACTGACCCAAGGCTGGTTCTAGGAGCCAGACCTGGAATTCCAAAAGTAATCTGAAAAGTAATTTATTACAAATAACCTGAATTTACCATTGAGCTCAATGCATTGTTATGTTTAGGAAATAGGATTGTTTATTGCAACCAACTGTGACTGTTTACACAAATTTATTGCTTAAGACAAAAGTATTTATATTCAACCTCTCATTCTGAGAAAGTATATTTTTACCCCCTTTGTGGTTCTAAAAATAAAACAAGCATATATTTTATATATATAAACCATTGGCCTAAAGTTCAGTTATTGAGTGTGTGAAACCATTTGCTGACTGAGTGTGTACAATAAATGCTTTACACTGTCCTCTGGTACTGCCTTACTGCTCGACCAAGCTACCACTTTTGAGAGTAAGGTCATACCTAACTTTGACCTCTATCAGCCTCTGGGGGACTGTGGACTCTGTACACCCTGTACCTATTAGGGAACAGTATATACAGAGCCACTTTCTCACATTGGTGGATCAGCAGTGGGATACAAACTTGCATTTGTTGGACTACTTGGTTACCATCTGATCACACGACAGAACTCTTAAAAATTGCCTTTAGAATTCTGATTGGTTTTTCCAAAATTACTAAAAGTCTTGCTAGGGCCTTGCTTAAGTCCCATTAGAATTTTAGAAAAATAAAAGTCACTATAGTCAGGGTAGAGGGTTAGAACTGTCAGGTTAGAATGTCTCAAACAAACCCAGCTATTAGTGATAATAATAACATGGACCTGGTGGAGGAGCTCGACCTCACACCTTACTTACACTTGTCTTTCAAGGAATTGAGGTTCTTATGTAAACTCAAAAATTTACAAATGGGTCAGTATCCAACCAAACAAGGGCTCCAGGAGCTCCTGACTGAGTATGCTAAAGACCACCCATCTGAACATGGTGATGGCCAGTCAGATGAGGAAAGGGAAACAGGGGAGGTGGACAGCAACCTCCCCATACTATTCCCTAGGGAGGAGATGGCACCCATACCCTCCAACTCAAGACATAGCATCTGGGCACCTAGAGACCACACAGGTGGCTCTGGTCCCAGAGACAACACTGGGGGACCCCCCAGTGAAGAGGACAGCCTTGTGAGGCTGGCCAGAAGAATAGATCTAGAGTCCAGACTCCTGGCCCTAGAAAAGGAAAGGAGAGAGATGGGTTTAGCACCCATCAATGGTGGCAGCAATAATAAAAACAAGGATAGGGAGGAAACTTCTGACCCTAAAATCCCCAAAGGGATTGTCCCTAAATTTGAGGAAGGTGATGATATCACCAAATGGTTCACAGCCTTTGAGAGGGCTTGTGATATCAGGAAAGTAAAGAAACCTCTCTGGGGGGCACTCCTGTGGGAACTGTGGGAAAGATATTGGTTCAAAGGGTCCCTGTGGCTGCGATCTGGTATCTCCACAGGATACCCTCCACTTTGTATTCTTTTGTCCATTATATGAATGCCCGCGGGCTCTTGTTTTAAAAACCATCCTAAGAGTGAATAAATTCACCCAAGTTAGAGTAGCACTCTTATACTTAAAACTCTCCGCAGAACCTTTTACTTTGTTCTGTACTGTAAATTTTTTAAGATTAGCAGCTAAGTCGAGGAAATCTAGAAGGGAGGTGTAAGTAACTCTGTTTGCCGGATACGGCAGACGAGGCATCTGGATTAAAGCTCCTCCTTAAGATTGTTATTTATTGTACACAGAACAGGAGACAATACGTGGATTTTTTGCAATTGTCGTACTGCAATGTCTAGAGTATCTGGGATGTCATAAGAAGTTCCTTTTATATAGGCTACTGCTTATTTTAAAATTGGACTGTTTTTATGTAAACTACGATCATGCATTTTAATTAATGTTAATGTGTTGGTATCCCACATTTTTATAGTTGTTAGCACTCTGCACTTTATAAAATTATGAATTTGTAACCTAGTCTGAAGTTGAGGCCCAACCCTGCTATTGTGATCCTAGAAAAGGCCCATTTGATATGCTTTACCTTATTGTTTTTATGATGAATTGTTCATGTTATTGTACATGATATGTGTAAATATATTGTTCTTTTCTTGGATGTTTTTATATCCGAATAAAGATACTTTTGATTGATCATTGTGCCACCCTCAGAGGCCCTGTACCCTTACACACACACTGCCCTTGCAGGCTGAGTGTCTGGGTGCAGGACAAAACAAAGAGTCGACATGGCACACATCACTGTGTACCATGCCCATCACCTACACTGCCAAGGCCTATGTCAGCCACCCCTCTAGCTGGGTGCATTACGCCTATGGTGTGGGCACAGGAGCAGGAGCCCTGTGCCCCTACAGTACCCGGGTCCATTCCTGGGCACTGTAAGTGCAGTGCTGTCATTTAAGAGTACATGGTGCTGAGAGCTTGGCAAACACGAGCTCCACAGCACCATATTGGCAACACTGAAGCCTGGGAAGTTTGGTATCAAACTTCTCAGCACATTGAACCCACACTGATGCCAGTGTAGGATTTAATGTACTAAGCACCCCAGAGGGCATCTTAGAGATGCCCCCTTACAGCTAACTTACAATCCACGTCTGCTCTGAGGCTGCCCAGGCTGCCACACAGCAGACACGTTGCTGGACCCCTGGGTGGGAGAGCCCCTGCTCTCCCGGGCCTGCAACAATGCACATCCTGGGTGAGGTGAGAAATCTCCTCCCCCAGGATGAGCAAAGGGAAGCTTCATAGGCAGGCCGCCATTTGGAGTTTCCCAAGGCCACTGCAACCCCCCACTCTGGCGGGAGGCTTGGCCGGAAACCCCATACAAGGACAGGGGATGTGCCAGCCTGCCCACCCCACCCCTCAGGTGGGGGAGGCGAGGTGAAGCACATCTCCGGGCTCTCGCCATCTTGAAGATGGGAGGCCCTACCCTATCAGGATTAGGCTACTGCCCCCCTCCCACAGGAGAGAGGCAGGATAGGGGGTGTACCCACCCCAGGACAAGGACCCATTGGTCCCTGGCCTTCACCTACCTGTAACTCCCCTAAATCTAGTATTTAGGGGCACCCTGAACCTTCCTTCCTTAGATTCCAGATAGAAAATTACAAGAAGAGCAAGAAGAACAAAGACCTGCCCTGCAGCTGCTAAAAAGAGAAGAAGACACCAACTGCTTAGGCCCCAGCCCTACCGGCCTGTCGACTCTCGAACCTGCACCAGCGCGGCATCTCTTGTGGCCAGCAACCTCACCAACCCCGGAGGACCTGGCTACCTTTTGGCTCTAAGCCCCTGGGACTCCCATGAGTAGAGGCTCTACTCAAGAAACCTATTTTTAACCCCTGGCAGCAGCCCGGAACCGCGGACCCAACACACTCTGCACCAGCCAAGCCTGGCCAGTGCCGGAGTGGACAAAGACCCTGAGGACGACCCCAAGGCGACTGTGACCCCGAGTCCGGCACCCAAGGACCCCCCTCGACATCCCGGAGGAAGCCTGCAGCCTCAGAACCAAGTGCCACCCCAACTGCGATCAACCAGAGGGTAAGATTCCCGACGTCAAAAGGCACCCCTGCACCCGGCGCCCTGCGGCCCCCTGTGCCCAATCCCGGGGTACCCACCTAACCTACAACTACCCAACTTACCTCTCGAAGTGGTGGTGGCACCTGAAACATCCTCGTCCCCGAGCCTGCAGCCTTTTTCCAAACCGGAACATTCCCATTGATTTCCATTGAGCGCCCGAAGGCTCAAAAGCACCCTGCACCCAGCCGCCCGAGTGGCCCTGGCAGTGCCCTCTCTACACTAACCTACTTCCCCACTTGCCCTGAGTAAGTGACCAGGAGCCCAGCTCCCACAGCCGCGTGGCTTGCCAGACAGCAGCCACCAACCAAGGCCCCCCTATCCCTCATAGGATAACATTGGGCCTAACTCTCTCTGCACCCGGCCATCCTGAAACCGCTGAGGGTGAACCAACTGTACCTACCTGACACTGGGGGACCCCTGAGTCCATGCCCGGAATTTCAACTCTGCCAGTCGAGTACTTACCCTTAAACCGCTAACTTCATTTTCCTCATAGGGTAACATTGACTGGCTTTTTCCTCAAAAATCTTGTACGTGTGAACTTTTCAAAACTGCAAAAATTCACCAAAAATCAGCCAAGTGACAAAAACGAATTTACTCACCTGCTCCTAGTTGAGCTCCCAGTGCTGGATCTTGGTGCCCAGCCCTGACCCTGAAAAGTGTTCACAACTATACTTACCTCTAACTCATTTTTCTCCCATAGGAAACCATTGTCTGCTTTTCTGTGAACTTTCTTCTAAGTGTCTACTTTTGCAAATTTGAAATATTCTTTTAAAATCGTACCATTTCTGCAAACGAAATTACTTACCTGTTTTTGATAAGGATCCCAGTCCTGGGTCTAGGTACCCAGTCCTGGATTACTAAAGTAACGATAAAGTACTCTACCTGCAATTTGAATTTCTTGCCGTAGAGATCCATTGAATGTTTTCTTTGAAATAATAAAGTGCTAACTTTTGAAATAGCTAAATATTATTTAAAAATCATTACAGTTATTAAGTCGACTTTCATCACTTGATTCTGAATACTGACCCAAGGCTGGTTCTAGGAGCCAGACCTGGAATTCCAAAAGTAATCTGAAAAGTAATTTATTACAAATAACCTGAATTTACCATTGAGCTCAATGCATTGTTATGTTTAGGAAATAGGATTGTTTATTGCAACCAACTGTGACTGTTTACACAAATTTATTGCTTAAGACAAAAGTATTTATATTCAACCTCTCATTCTGAGAAAGTATATTTTTACCCCCTTTGTGGTTCTAAAAATAAAACAAGCATATATTTTATATATATAAACCATTGGCCTAGAGTTCAGTTATTGAGTGTGTGAAACCATTTGCTGACCGAGTGTGTACAATAAATGCTTTACACTGTCCTCTGGTACTGCCTTACTGCTCGACCAAGCTACCACTTTTGAGAGTAAGGTCATACCTAACTTTGACCTCTATCAGCCTCTGGGGGACTGTGGACTCTGTACACCCTGTACCTATTAGGGAACAGTATATACAGAGCTACTTTCTCACATTGGTGGATCAGCGGTGGGATACAAACTTGCATTTGTTGGACTACTTGGTTACCATCTGATCACACGACAGAACTCTTAAAAATTGCCTTTAGAATTCTGATTGGTTTTTCCAAAATTACTAAAAGTCTTGCTAGGGCCTTGCTTAAGTCCCATTAGAATTTTAGAAAAATAAAAGTCACTATAGTCAGGGTAGAGGGTTAGAACTGTCAGGTTAGAATGTCTCAAACAAACCCAGCTATTAGTGATAATAATAACATGGACCTGGTGGAGGAGCTCGACCTCACACCTTACTTACACTTGTCTTTCAAGGAATTGAGGTCCTTATGTAAACTTACAAATTTACAAATGGGTCAGCATCCAACCAAACAAGGGCTCCAGGAGCTCCTGGCTGAGTATGCTAAAGACCACCCATCTGAACATGGTGATGGCCAGTCAGATGAGGAAAGGGAAACAGGGGAGGTGGACAGCAACCTCCCCATACTATTCCCTAGGGAGGAGATGGCACCCATACCCTCCAACTCAAGACATAGCATCTGGGCACCTAGAGACCACACAGGTGGCTCTAGTCCCAGAGACAACACTGGGGGACCCCCCAGTGAAGAGGACAGCCTTGTGAGGCTGGCCAGAAGAATAGATCTAGAGTCCAGACTCCTGGCCCTAGAAAAGGAAAGGAGAGAGATGGGTTTAGCACCCATCAATGGTGGCAGCAATAATAAAAACAAGGATAGGGAGGAAACTTCTGACCCTAAAATCCCCAAAGGGATTGTCCCTAAATTTGAGGAAGGTGATGATATCACCAAATGGTTCACAGCCTTTGAGAGGGCTTGTGATATCAGGAAAGTAAAGAAACCTCTCTGGGGGGCACTCCTGTGGGAACTGTGGGAAAGATATTGGTTCAAAGGGTCCCTGTGGCTGCGATCTGGTATCTCCACAGGATACCCTCCACTTTGTATTCTTTTGTCCATTATATGAATACCAGCGGGCTCTTTTTTTAAAAACCATCCTAAGAGTGAATAAATTCACCCAAGTTAGAGTAGCACTCATACTTTTTTTTTTTTTTTTTTTTAAAACCTTTATTTCTTCAAAAACATGGACACAGCTATTCAGCCGACAACCCGGAGGTTCGGCAGCTTTAGGAGAGCAGATCAAAGAAGCGTCCACAGTGCAATAAAGGGGCAGCGAAAAGGTTTCATTTTTAAATAAACACAACAAACCCCAGCAAGGCGGAAACACTGAGTGCCCATGGTGATTGCCCCTCAGGGGAGACCGGACCCCCGTCGTCTAACAATCACAGTACTATGATAAGAGGAAAAAGGGGAAAAGCAGAGGCCCAAGAAGTCAACTAACAGTCACATCTATATACAGAGCTGGAAAGAATGTTAAGGAGAAAGCTGTTCCTCGGGGGGATCCAGGTCAGGGGCAAGACATATGCCCCCTCTGTATTGGTTCCACCGCCCCCAGATGGCATGCCACTTCCGAGGGCGCCCTCTAGCGCAATAAACTGTCTTTTCCCTGAGCATACTCCAGTCCATATTTTCCTTCCACGCAGTCAATGTGGGGGGCCCCACAGAGCCCCACAAGCGCGCGATGTCTCTCTTAGCCACCATGTTACCCAGAGTCACCCACTGGGTCTGTGCCTCATCGTGATCAGTGGGCCCCCAAACATTCAGGAGACAACACCGCGCCTCCGGCTGCATAACAATGCCCGTCACCTCCCCCATCACTGCATGGACTCTCCTCCAAAATTCCATGATGACACCACATTCCCAAATGATATGCAGGAAAGTACCCACCATACCACAGCCCCTCCGACATAAGCCTTCCTCAGAGAATCCCATATGAACCAGCCTTGGCCCCGTCACATAAACTCGATGGAGTATTTTGAGCTGCACCAGCCTCAGACGTGATGGGATCGCGACCTCCTTAGGAGAGGAAACAGCAGACTGCCAATCCTCGTCATCCAGCTCGAGTCCGTCCCTAGTCCACTGGTCCCGCAGCCCCAACAGCATATCCGCCCGAACATTTATCAATTTCTTGTAGATGAGAGAGATCGTGCTCTCTGGCATATGGCCATCGAGGATCCGGTCCTCCAAAGGAGAGGACTCAGGCACCTTCTCACCCTCTACGAGGACTGACCGCAGGGCATGACGCACCTGAGCGTAGCGAAAGAATTCGGTTGGCCCCAACTCATACTCCTTCTGCAACTCTTCAAAGGACTTCACCCTCCCCTTAATCAGCACATCTCCAACCCTGGAAATACCGATCAAGTCCCATTTATCAAAACCTTTCGTACGCCAAAGCCTACCCAATTTTTCAGATTCAAACAACGGGGTAGCAAGGGTGAGCCTATCCTTCCAGCCCAGCGAGTCAGTCGCCAACTTCCACACACGCACCGCCACTCCAGTGGGCCCCATGAGGGACGAGTCCAGGGACCGCGAGTACAACGCTCTATGATAATTACCGCCGCGCAGCAACCATCTGTCCATGGCGTAACCGGGGCTGAGGGCCGGGCCATAGACTCCATGATTAATCGCGCTCAACTGGGTGGCCCAATAATAGCGTCGAATGTCGGGAAGTGCAATACCCCCGTCGTACCATGGAAGCGTCAACTTAGCAATCGCTATTCGCGGCCGCCCATCCCACAACAACGATCGTTGGAGGCTTTCGACCTCCCGAAAGTAACTGGCCGGTACCCAATCTAGAGTATTCTGCAATGCGTAGAGGAACCGGGGAAGAGACATCATTTTGAACAAGGCGGCTCGCCCAACGAGGGAGAGCGGCAACCTTCGCCAGCCCTCAACATCCCGCCGCAGACGCGCCAGGGGGGGGAGCAGGCTCCTCTCATATCGCAAAGTGGAATCCGTGGAGATAAAAATCCCCAGGTACACGAAGCCCTGCTGAGCGATCTGGATCGAGCAAGTTCGCGGGACAGGTGGAACCTCGCCACTCAGAACATATAGATACGATTTACTCCAATTGATGACGAGACCAGAGTTCCTACCAAAAGACGTCAGAACGTCACAGACCACTATAAGCGAGTTCTTGGGCGAGGCGAGATATAACAGGATGTCATCGGCATACAGCGAAATGCGGTCCTCGTGCTCGGGAGACCATCTAAGTCCACGTATATCCGGGTGCCAGCGTATCCACGCCGCCAGCGGCTCGAGGGCGAGGGCGAACAACAAAGGCGACAGGGGGCAACCTTGCCGAGTGCCCCTCCCAAGCTGAAACGGAGTCGACGCCCGCCCATTCACCACAACACTCGCAAGGGGACCCTCATACAGCAACCTCACCCAGCTCACAAAACCAGGGCCAAAGCCGAACTTGGCAAGCACAGCCCACAAATATGCCCATTCCCCCGTATCAAAGGCCATCGTGGCATCAAGAGACGCCACAATAGCTGGTTCTCGCAGCGTGCTCGCCCTGGCAATCACACCATGAAGGCGCCGAAGGTTTAGCGCAGTGTTACGGTGTGGAATAAAACCGATTGATCCGGGTGGATCAAGTCTCCAAGCACCCTGACCAAGCGGCCCGCCAGAATTTTAGCCAGAATCTTCGGCTCAGCATTAAGGAGCGATATAGGCCGATAGGAGGCACACTTATCTCGGGGTTTACCATCCTTGTGTATCACAACAATCGTCGCCAGTCGCTGATCCAACGGGAGGGTCCCACTCCCCCGCGCCTCCACAAACATGGCGCGCAGGTGAGGGGCAACCCTATCCGGAAACAGCTTATACAGGTCAATCGGCAAGCCATTAGGGCCCGAGGCCTTGCCCGAGTTCAGCGCGCGGATAGCACCCGCCACCTCATCGACCGTTATATCTCCATCAAGATCATCTCTATCTACGTCAGAAAGACAGGGCAAAGCGATATCACGCAGGAGGTCAAGCGAATCCTCGGGCGGCCTATCCGAAACTGAGGCATAAACCATACGGAAATAATCCGAGAAGCACTGCACTATCCTCTCAGGGTCTACAACCACCTCTCCCCCCTCTCCCGTCAGCTCCGGCACCACTCTATTAACCCGTTCTTTTTTGTCCAGCCAAGCTAGGAGTTTCCCGGCCTTGTCACCAACATCATACAAACGGCCCTGCTGTTCCCTACTGAGGGTCTTGGCGGCACTCGTCACCAGGTCCTTATATTCGGCTTGCTTCAAGCTCAGTTCATGCAGTGAGGCCTCTGTAACCTCCCCTTCTAGCGCCCCCTCTAAAACCGCGATCTCCTCCTCAACCTGCATAACCTCGCCATCTCTCCGCCGCTTGGCTGCCACTACCAAGGAGAGGGCCTCTCCTCTCAGCACGGTCTTAAATGCTTCCCACAACGAGACGGCCGAGTCAACGGACCCCTGGTTGTCCGTAAAAAAGTTATCAACTGTCTTCAACAGCGCGCTGCGCATCTTGGGGTCACGAAAGTACCAGGGGTTAATAGGAGCAACCCTGCCCCCTCCCTCGCGGCCGACGTCCAGCCGGACCCACACTGGCGAATGATCCGATATGCCCCGCGCCATATGCCTGACCTCAGATACCAATGAGGCGTGCTCAGCCAGAGTGAGCAGGTAATCAATCCTAGAGAGGCTACCATGCGCCCCGGAGTGGAAGGTGTATTGGCTCTGTGTGGGGTGCCAGAGCCTCCAGCAGTCTACCAGGCCGAGCGTGTCTAGAAAGTCTGGAAGCCACTTCTGAGCCCCCCCAGTGTCTCTGGGCGAGTACCTATCCAGCAGCCCAGAGCCGACAGCATTGAAATCACCCCCCACCACTAGCATACCCTCCGGGAGGTCCAACAAGGCCCTACCCAGATCTGTAAACGTGGAGGCCTGCAGGGCAGGAGGGACATAGACCGAAACTAAAACCAAAGTTCTTCCTTCCCACCTCCCCGCCACCGCCACAAACCTCCCCCTATCATCAACAATGGTGGAGTTCACCTCAAATGGTAGCGAGGCTCTAACTAAGATGCCCACACCCCTGGAGCCGGAGGAGAATCCCGAGTGAGCTATGAATTTGTAACCTTTCCTATTAAGAGCATAGCACGTGTTACCTATAAGGTGCGTCTCCTGCAGTAGGGCAACATCCGGCAATGACCGTTTCAAGTACTGCAAGACTATCCCCCGCTTAATGCGATCCCCCAAACCATTAACATTCCAGCTAAGAACACTTAAACCCCTACCCCCCGTCCCCACACACAGAGAGGCCCACCCCACACCCGAAGAGCTACCATGGAACCATCCTGACAATGATCACTACGCCTTGCAGAAACAAACCCCCCAACAACAAACCCAAAATCCCAACTATCCCCCCCACCCTGCACCCCTGCTGCAGCTTACGAAGCCCCCCCAACTTGCAGTGTGCCTGTCGCCCTACCAAAACCAAAATCTACAAAAAGTACCCTAAGGGAGGAAAGAGCTCCCATCGTCCTCCCGCAACCCTCCGCATTTACTGCAATCAGTTCAAGTCATTATCTAGAACCAAATCAAGTCAGTCCGGCTCCAAAGGCATCAACCTTGCCCATCCCGGCCACTGTCCCCGTCTGCGGCAGTGTCCTCGCCAGTCCGTCGTCGGGGCAAAGCGTCCAGCCATTCATCGGCCATAGCAGGCGACTCAAAGAAGAAAGTCCGGTCTTCGTACACCACACGTAGTCTGGCAGGGAAGAGCATGGCATACTTCAGGTCCCTCTCCCGAAGCCGTCTCTTCACCCCCAGGAAACCCTGCCTTTGCCTCTGCACCAGCTGGGTGAAGTCAGGATAGAAACTCACCGACGCGTTCTGAAAAGGGACCGGGCCCGTCACCCGCGATGCTTGCAGGATAGCGTCCCGATCTCGGAAGTGAAAGAGCCGGGCGACAATCGGTCTCGGTAGAGCTCCCACCTTGGGCCTCCCACCCGGCACTCTATGCGCTCGCTCAACTGCGAAAAACTTCCCAAGACCCTTAGGCTTCAGATGGTTAAGTTCGTACTTGGATTCGCTTTTCCTTTCAACTCAGTTTCACCCCCGTCCGAGACCACCCACTTTCCAGCAGTGTTTCTTTCCCCATTACACGCCTCCCATTCGTTTTTCACCCAGAACACAACTCCATTCCGGCAGGTACAGCACAACAGTACTTGTTAGGTCACCGGATTCCTTATTTACATCGCAGCGTTTTCCCAGCGCTACATGACAAGCGCATTTATGTTTACTCATACCAACACACTGATATTTTTTTTAACTCATCCCTTTTTTTCCTTTTGTCAACTTTATTGCACACAACACAAGCAGCAGTCACATCTTCATCAGAGTTTCAATGTCCAGTCCACTTTCGATCTTCACTACGTCCGCCAGGACGTGCCCACGCAGCCCGTCCCGTTTAAACACCCGGCTAGTCAGTTTTCCGACCACTGTTTCTTCGGAGGCTTACACAGTTTGCAGCCCGTCGGCAGATTTGATTCCCGTTTCACCACAGCACTCCAGGACTTGATACCTCTTTGCAGTGTCCCACACGGTTTACGGGTAAGCTCCCGTTTCTTTCCTTGTTTGCCTATATTCTGAGCTTCCGCCATTCACGGTTCCTTGCTACATCCCGTTTTCTTTTTTCATTCCACAGCCACCTTGAGTAGTCCCACACACAGGAGTTCAGCCATTGACTCGGCCACACCACAGCAATACAGCATTTCACAACACCGCACAAAAGTAAGTCGTTTGCGGTCTTGGCCACGTCATATCCATTCACTTCACCATTAGCTGGTTTTGAGATAATATTTTTTGTTTATCTTAGCGTCCTGCAGCCTTCGGCGCTTTTGGTTAGCCCCGCATTGAATATTATCGTCATTCCGCAAATCAGTAAGAACCAGAGCTTTGCTTGTTTTCCTCAGTTTCATTCCACGGGTGTCTTCTATCCAATATGCTTCCTACAACGGTTATTTCTGGGTACTTCTGCACACACTATTCAGTTTTATTTACAATTAAGATTGACTCGTTTTTTCCTTTACTTCTGCAACATTCTATTCTTGCATTTGAATTGCTACTGTCTGATCCAGGCCAGCTCAGAACTCTTTGTGCCTTGATACGCTGCATCATGTACATGTTGTATTACAGAACTTTCATGCATTTGTATAGCAATGGTTTTCAATGTTGTTTTTTTCATTTTTTCAGCTGCCCCTGAAGAAGGGATGTGAATCATCCCGAAATGCATTGGGCTCGTTTTTGATTTTCTCTAGAATTGACGACACAATTCACTGCTCCAGTGCAGTTTGCCATTGATTGTATTACTTTGTTTCATTTGCTTCACTGTTCGCAGATCGAATAGTCACTGTGTCTTTCATTTCTCCAATACAATGAGTTTGTAACAAACCAAGTGTTGATTGTTTACTAGATTGCTGTTCATTCAATTGCAATTCACACGAACTCACACTTACGGTAATTTCGCCTAGTTGTTCAAGATTATTGCAACTGTTCCTTTCCACCGCAGTGCACTCAGTACACTGGTGACTGTTCACCAGCAATATTGCAGTTAGAATCGCGAGGTGGGCCTCCTCGTTTCTGAGTAGCACGCCACAATTTCTTCATTTGAATGAAATATGATTCGTTTGTTCACTTTTAGTGTGCGCTAACTTAGAATTTATTGATAATTATACCCAGTCAGCCCGCTTTAGTTAGCAGCACCTCTTTCAAAAAAATCCTTTCCACTATGTCATTCGAAAGTATCTCAAACTTAACTGACAATCGAGCTGACACTTTAACATACTCATCATCACAAGTCAATGAAATCTATTCACTCATTCA
Organism: Triturus cristatus; assembly: GCF_964204655.1. Lineage (NCBI taxonomy): Eukaryota > Metazoa > Chordata > Amphibia > Caudata > Salamandridae > Triturus > Triturus cristatus. The sequence goes on along the minus strand of NC_140591.1, from coordinate 1,235,713,502 downwards.
AGATGCACCGTCCTTCAACGCACAAAGTGGGTCAGTATCACAACAAATACGCCAACTTGAATTTGTTACCCGCAGGGCACTGAGCCAGAGACTTCATGCTTCAACACTCATTCAATACCATAAAGTTCAACGGATTCCACGGGGACTACGCCTACCTATTAAACCGTTACTTTACAAGTTTCAATTCAATAAAACTTTCATGGATAAGTGGCAAGCAGTATTAAACAAATGTTCACTGGACCTCATCTTATTGCTCATTGAAGAATTGGCCAGAACAATTCGTGAATTAGATGAAGAAATAGATTCTCTCAAATCAGAATTGTCCACCCGATGTGAAGCTGGCTATTGGAAACTTACTCTTGATGACATCAATAACAAGCTCGAGTCTTACGGGAAAGAACTACAAGAGCGCAAACTACGGAAATTTCGCAGAGACACTATAGATTATAAACTCAACGAAGTTTATACATGGGCAGAAGTGTACGCCCGGAGAAGACCATTTCAGAGACCCAACACCTCATCTCAAGAATCTGTCGTCTCAGACCGTGAACTTGACGCTTCTCGTACACCTGTATCACTTGCTGAAGATTCATCAACAACGAGTGCTTCACTCACTGATAAAGACACGAATGTTCAACCAACCACTTCTTCTTCCTCTTCTTTTTTGTCCAAGGGCCCACCATCCAGCCGACCGCCAGATTCAAAAAAACCAGGAGGAGCAAAAGAAAAGGAAAAGGATTTGGAAGCTCGGAACCTCAGGAGCAAAGGCAAACCCTTGCCATAAACATTTCATCAATTGTTTTATCTCCGTGTCAAGAACAAGTTTTGAACAAAGGCTTGTCCTTTGTTCCTGTTTACCACACTAACCCTTTAGAGGTAGAAATTTCCCTGTTCAAATTCATGAGGAATCTCAGATTGAAGCACTTTTTTTCAAATATTGTACCTTCGCAAGATTCTTTCGAGGGACAAATTGAGGAAAGCAATCCAGATCTACATCAATTCAAACCTAAATCTCCCTTCATGCCACCCATGTCTCACAAAACTCTGGACACGTTTGAAGCACTTGTCCGCAATGATTTGTCCAAACTCAACTTGAAACAGCAATTTCCCACCAATTTGAAAAAACATGAATTGGCCATCATTAAGAATCTAGCTAAAGACAACAGATTGACAATGAAGCCAGCGGACAAAGGTGGCGCCTTGGTGATTATGGATCGAGCATTTTACGAACACAAAGTTGTTCTTCATTTACAAGACACTAACACCTATATCAAACTTGAAGAGGACCCAACATCATCATTTCAATCACTTTTGACACAGATCCTGGATCATGCTGAAGAAATGTCTTGGATAACAAACAAAATTTGCACTTTTCTCACAGTTCCATACCCCAGACGACCCAAACTATACATGTTGCCCAAGATACACAAAAATTTACAAAATCCACCGTTCAGACCCATTGTGTCTGGATGCGATTCGATTTTCATGCCAGCAGGTCAACTAGTGGATCACTTTCTACAGAAGTTTGTACAGTCATGGAAAAGCTATATCAAGGACACCACTCACTTCTTATCTCTCCTCAATCAAGTCAACAATTTTTCAGAATCATGGCTTCTCTGTTCAATAGATGTCACAGCTTTATACACATCAATACCACTGTTAGAAGGTCTAGAAGCCAGTGAATGGGCGCTACTTCAGCTTGAAGAAACTGCCATAGACAAAGTTTTCATTATGGAGCTACTCACCTTCTGTCTCCAACACAGTTACCTCGAGTGGAACAGCGACTTCTATTTGCAGATAAGTGGCACATCTATGGGTTTTTCTGGCGCTCCTGCTTACGCCAACACGTTCATGGCTAAATTTGAAGATGACCACATTTTTTCTGACAGCATTTGGACTGACAACTTGGCATTTTTTGCCAGGTTCATTGATGAAATTTTTTTGATTTGGAAGAATTCTGAAGATCTGTTGATTGAACAAATCAGTCAACTAAATCAAAAGAATCCACGCATTCAGTTCACATACAATATCAGTACAGAACAACTACCTTTCTTGGATGTATTAATCAAGAAACAATCCAATTCTCTGGTCACGACAATTTACTCCAAACCCACAGACAGAAACAATCTCCTTCTTCACTCCAGTTTTCACCCTCCGTCATTGATTCGCAATCTTCCGTATTCACAGTTGATCAGAACAAAAAGAATCATTTCCGACAGTCAACTTCTGGGACCATCACTTCAAAGACAAGTTGAGAAATTCCAAGAACGTGGTTATCCAGCATCAGTTCTGGAGGCAGCTATTTCCAGAACTTCCACTAAAACGTGAGCGGAACTTCTCGCACCCACAGAGAAAAATCCCCATGACCGACATGTATTTGTTTCTACATTTTCCACGAGCTCTAGGCGTATTCGCAAGATTATTAGAAAAAGATGGGAAGTGTTAAAACAGGAACCGGATTTCAACGATCTCTATTCTACTGAACCCATTTTTGCTTTCACCCGCAGTAAAAACATCAAAGACATTTTATCAACATCACCCACAACTGATCACGAAGAGTTTAAGGGCATGCAAAAATGCTACAACTGTGTCAATTGTCACAACGTAATCACTGGCTGCGTCATCCATCATCCGCGTTCAGGCAAAGCCATCAAACTCAGATACACTGGCACCTGTGATAGTACCAACGTCATCTACACCATTAAATGTCCCTGCGGTTCAATGTATGTTGGCAAAACTTCTCGTAAAATCAAAACCAGAATTTCAGAACACAAAAGTTCCATCCGCACCAATAATCTCAAATCCCCTTTGTTTTCACATTGGTCAGAACATCACCACACCATCGCACAACTCAGATTCACCATACTAGAGATGATGCCCCGCAATACTCAGATCAACACAGAAAAGTTACTCTCACAGAGAGAAGTTTGGTGGATCAAGTATTTACAGACCCTAATACCTTTCGGTCTCAATGACAGATTAGAGATGCAATGCTTTTTATAAAGTCGCACTTTTGACACCTGGGTCTTGTCCAAATTGTTCTCCTGTGAGGGTTACACTGTGTTCACTTTGTCTCATCATCCCTCCAGTCTTATCTCTCAAGTGCCTCTAGATTGTACGTCTGTTTTAGACTAAGCAATTCAACATGTGTTTTACTTTTTCACGCTCCTTTATCTACAGGTATCTTTATTCACGTCAGTCCTTTCCACTTGGTTTTCTTGGGCATTTTACCACGTTTTTCCTACTTGTTCACAAGCCTTTCGAACAGTCCTCTTTTTGCTCCATCCAGCAACACCGTCTCATCAACATCATTACAATTTCTGTTTAATTTCTTCATTTGTTCACTTGGATTCGCTTTTCCTTTCAACTCAGTTTCACCCCCGTCCGAGACCACCCACTTTCCAGCAGTGTTTCTTTCCCCATTACACGCCTCCCATTCGTTTTTCACCCAGAACACAACTCCATTCCGGCAGGTACAGCACAACAGTACTTGTTAGGTCACCGGATTCCTTATTTACATCGCAGCGTTTTCCCAGCGCTACATGACAAGCGCATTTATGTTTACTCATACAAACACAGATATTTTTTTTAACTCATCCCTTTTTTTCCTTTTGTCAACTTTATTGCACACAACACAAGCAGCAGTCACATCTTCATCAGAGTTTCAATGTCCAGTCCACTTTCGATCTTCACTACGTCCGCCAGGACGTGCCCACGCAGCCCGTCCCGTTTAAACACCCGGCTAGTCAGTTTTCCGACTACTGTTTCTTCGGAGGCTTACACAGTTTGCAGCCCGTCGGCAGATTTGATTCCCGTTTCATCACAGCACTCCAGGACTTGATACCTTTTTGCAGTGTCCCACACGGTTTACGGGTAAGCTCCCGTTTCTTTCCTTGTTTGCCTATATTCTGAGCTTCCGCCATTCACGGTTCCTTGCTACATCCCGTTTTCTTTTTTCATTCCACAGCCACCTTGAGTAGTCCCACACACAGGAGTTCAGCCATTTACTCGGCCACACCACAGCAATACAGCATTTCACAACACCGCACAAAAGTAAGTCGTTTGCGGTCTTGGCCACGTCATATCCATTCACTTCACCATTAGCTGGTTTTGAGATCATATTTTTTGTTTATCTTAGCGTCCTGCAGCCTTCGGCGCTTTTGGTTAGCCCCGCATTGAATATTATCTTCATTCCGCAAATCAGTAAGAACCAGAGCTTTGCTTGTTTTCCTCAGTTTCATTCCACGGGTGTCTTCTATCCAATATGCTTCCTACAACGGTTATTTCTGGGTACTTCTGCACACACTATTCAGTTTTATTTACAATTAAGATTGACTCGTTTTTTCCTTTACTTCTGCAACATTCTATTCTTGCATTTGAATTGCTACTGTCTGATCCAGGCCAGCTCAGAACTCTTTGTGCCTTGATACGCTGCATCATGTACATGTTGTATTACAGAACTTTCATGCATTTGTATAGCAATGGTTTTCAATGTTGTTTTTTTCATTTTTTCAGCTGCCCCTGAAGAAGGGATGTGAATCATCCCGAAATGCATTGGGCTCGTTTTTGATTTTCTCTAGAATTGACGACACAATTCACTGCTCCAGTGCAGTTTGCCATTGATTGTATTACTTTGTTTCATTTGCTTCACTGTTCGCAGATCGAATAGTCACTGTGTCTTTCATTTCTCCAATACAATGAGTTTGTAACAAACCAAGTGTTGATTGTTTACTAGATTGCTGTTCATTCAATTGCAATTCACACGAACTCACACTTACGGTAATTTCGCCTAGTTGTTCAAGATTATTGCAACTGTTCCTTTCCACCGCAGTGCACTCAGTACACTGGTGACTGTTCACCAGCAATATTGCAGTTAGAATCGCGAGGTGGGCCTCCTCGTTTCTGAGTAGCACGCCACAATTTCTTCATTTGAATGAAATATGATTCGTTTGTTCACTTTTAGTGTGCGCTAACTTAGAATTTATTGATAAGCACCAAGTCCTCCACGAGCAGGTCTACAGAAATCTCGTCCGAGCACTCCGGGACCCCGATAACGCGCACGTTGTTGCGCCTGGCCCGGCTCTCAAAGTCCTCGAGCCTACGGGCGGAGAGATCACTCTCGGCCCGCAGCCTACGAACCTCAGTCTGTAGTTCCGAGACATCATCAGCGAGGCCCGTGGTCTTGAGATCCAGGGTTTTAACTCGTTCATTAGTTTTGCCCAAATCCGCGCGGATCAGGTTAACGTCCACCAAGATGGTATCCACTTTGTGCGCCAGGGCATCAAACTGTCTCCCAATCGAAGTCTGCATCCCTTCGAGCGCGCCAATGACATCCTGCAACAAGAGCTCCGGGGCCAAGGGTGAGGCAGTCTTCTGTACATCCGGCGACTGGCTCGATCCACCCGGCGACCCCTTCTGCTGGGCATAGCGGTCCATATTATTGGCTTGAGTATAAGCTCCCCGCCTGGTAGCCTTGGGTTTCAGCCGATCCACCTCCGCTTTACCCGACATGTCTGGCACCAAGCAGGCCGGTACAAAAAAAGACGGCCCTCTCTCAGTAAGAGGGATCAGGAGAGATCAGTTCTGCAATAGGCCGCCAGAGTAGGGCGCAGAGCGTCCAGAGGATAATAAAGCAGCCGAAAGCACTCCCGGGCCAGGGCAGACAAAGGGCGAGAAAGTGAAAGTGAAAGGACGGGGACCTCCGTCCGACAGTTCACACCTCGCCTGACCGCTGTTGTTCAATTAGAGGTCGGGCATCCTGCCAACGCTAGCCCCTGGCATCCCTCGGAGATAGGCCTCAATCTTCCGCCATGCATAACTCCGGTTCCCGGTGGGCGATCCGACCTCGGGCAGCATCAATCGCCTCCATAACGAGTCATCTGCACGATGCCATGCATATAAACAGGATTAAAGACAGGATAGTCGACGGAGGGCGCGAGGGTCTCGGGAGCTCAAAGCTCACGCAGCCATCTTGGTCAAGCGCTAGGCTCCTCCCCACTCATACTTAAAACTCTCCGCAGAACCTTTTACTTTGTACTGTACTGTAATTTTTTTAAGATTAGCAGCTAAGTCGAGGAAATCTAGAAGGGAGGTGTAAGTAACTCTGTTTGCCGGATACGGCAGACGAGGCATCTGGATTAAAGCTCCTCCTTAAGATTGTTATTTATTGTACACAGAACAGGAGACAATACGTGGATTTTTTGCAATTGTCGTACTGCAATGTCTAGAGTATCTGGGATGTCATAAGAAGTTCCTTTTATATAGGCTACTGCTTATTTTAAAATTGGACTGTTTTTTATGTAAACTACGATCATGCATTTTAATTAATGTTAATGTGTTGGTATCCCACATTTTTATAGTTGTTAGCACTCTGCACTTTATAAAATTATGAATTTGTAACCTAGTCTGAAGTTGAGGCCCAACCCTGCTATTGTGATCCTAGAAAAGGCCCATTTGATATGCTTTACCTTATTGTTTTTATGATGAATTGTTCATGTTATTGTACATGATATGTGTAAATATATTGATCTTTTCTTGGATGTTTTTATATCCGAATAAAGATACTTTTGATTGATCATTGTGCCACCCTCAGAGGCCCTGTACCCTTACACACACACTGCCCTTGCAGGCTGAGTGTCTGGGTGCAGGACAAAACAAAGAGTCGACATGGCACACATCACTGTGTACCATGCCCATCACCTACACTGCCAAGGCCTATGTCAGCCACCCCTCTAGCTGGGTGCATTACGCCTATGGTGTGGGCACAGGAGCAGGAGCCCTGTGCCCCTACAGTACCCGGGTCCATTCCTGGGCACTGTAAGTGCAGTGCTGTCATTTAAGAGTACATGGTGCTGAGAGCTTGGCAAACACGAGCTCCACAGCACCATATTGGCAACACTGAAGCCTGGGAAGTTTGGTATCAAACTTCTCAGCACATTGAACCCACACTGATGCCAGTGTAGGATTTAATGTACTAAGCACCCCAGAGGGCATCTTAGAGATGCCCCCTTACAGCTAACTTACAATCCACGTCTGCTCTGAGGCTGCCCAGGCTGCCATACAGCAGACACGTTGCTGGACCCCTGGGTGGGAGAGCCCCTGCTCTCCCGGGCCTGCAACAATGCACATCCTGGGTGAGGTGAGAAATCTCCTCCCCCAGGATGAGCAAAGGGAAGCTTCAAAGGCAGGCCGCCATTTGGAGTTTCCCAAGGCCACTGCAACCCCCCACTCTGGCGGGAAGCTTGGCCGGAAACCCCATACAAGGACAGGGGATGTGCCAGCCTGCCCACCCCACCCCTCAGGTGGGGGAGGCGAGGTGAAGCACATCTCCGGGCTCTCGCCATCTTGAAGATGGGAGGCCCTACCCTATCAGGATTAGGCTACTGCCCCCCTCCCACAGGAGAGAGGCAGGATAGGGGGTGTACCCACCCCACGACAAGGACCCATTGGTCCCTGGCCTTCACCTACCTGTAACGCCCCTAAATCTAGTATTTAGGGGCACCCTGAACCTTCCTTCCTTAGATTCCAGATGGAAAATTACAAGAAGAGCAAGAAGAACAAAGACCTGCCCTGCAGCTGCTAAAAAGAGAAGAAGACACCAACTGCTTAGGCCCCAGCCCTACCGGCCTGTCGACTCTCGAACCTGCACCAGCGCGGCATCTCTCGTGGCCAGCAACCTCACCAACCCCGGAGGACCTGGCTACCTTTTGGCTCTAAGCCCCTGGGACTCCCATGAGTAGAGGCTCTACTCAAGAAACCTATTTTTAACCCCTGGCAGCAGCCCGGAACCGCGGACCCAACACACTCTGCACCAGCCAAGCCTGGCCAGTGCCGGAGTGGACAAAGACCCTGAGGACGACCCCACGGCGACTGTGACCCCGAGTCCGGCACCCAAGGACCCCCCTCGACATCCCGGAGGAAGCCTGCAGCCTCAGAACCAAGTGCCACCCCAACTGCGATCAACCAGAGGGTAAGATTCCCGACGTCAAAAGGCACCCCTGCACCCGGCGCCCTGCGGCCCCCTGTGCCCAATCCCGGGGTACCCACCTAACCTACAACTACCCAACTTACCTCTCGAAGTGGTGGTGGCACCTGAAACATCCTCGTCCCCGAGCCTGCAGCCTTTTTCCAAACCGGAACATTCCCATTGATTTCCATTGAGCGCCCGAAGGCTCAAAAGCACCCTGCACCCAGCCGCCCGAGTGGCCCTGGCAGTGCCCTCTCTACACTAACCTACTTCCCCACTTGCCGTGAGTAAGTGACCAGGAGCCCAGCTCCCACAGCCGCGTGGCTTGCCAGACAGCAGCCACCAACCAAGGCCCCCCTATCCCTCATAGGATAACATTGGGCCTAACTCTCTCTGCACCCGGCCATCCTGAAACCGCTGAGGGTGAATCAACTGTACCTACCTGACACTGGGGGACCCCTGAGTCCATGCCTGGAATTTCAACTCTGCCAGTCGAGTACTTACCCTTAAACCGCTAACTTCATTTTCCTCATAGGGTAACATTTTTTTTTTTTTTTTTTGAAAATATCTTTATTGAGCATCAGACAAAAGCAATCACATTTACATCCGGTATCCATGTGTCATCTGTGCATTTTACGGTAATCAAAAACCAAAAGGTCTACAATCTGATATCCAAGTGACAAAGATCCACCACCTCAGCAATGCGCCACTGCATTTCCAACATTGTCAATGAGTGTAAGCAAACGAGACAAGTAGCCCGCACCCTGAGTGGTTTGTCCTGCACCGACAGAGAGCAGAACAGTACAATACTCAATAGAGCCCTACCCCACAACCACCCCCCTCCCCCCAACCCAAAACTAACTAAAAACATTGGTGCCGTCTCACGGGTGAAGCACCCCCTCCGATGTAATAGCGGCAGGTGTCCACCCAGCTCTGTTGCCCCCAACCGGGGGGGGGTCTGTACCGAGGGGGAGGAGGAAGGGGAAGGGAGGGGGGGGGGAGGGAAGGGGGGAGAGGCAGGGGAGGGGGGGAAGAGACTGAGAGGGGGGCAAAGGTCACATAAGGGGAAGGCAGAAGAGGGGACAGGGGGGCTAATCCCCCGGGAGGGGGGGGGGGGAAGGAAAGGCCAGTTCACGGAGGGAGCCAGGAGGGAACCCCACTCCCAGGAGGTTGACGAGCTCTCTGATAATAGGCGGGGCTTACTGCTGCAACACCCACCCTGCTCCGCCAGCGCCAGGCGACCCCCTGCGTTCACGCGTCCACCCCACTTACTCGCATAGCATTTTGTGACATTGTGGGATCGAGGGCTTCTATTGCCTTAAATTGTTCCATCAATTGAGCCCAGTCCAGTGCTATCGGTCGTTTCCTCAGGCCCCGGTATTCCTCCTGGTATAATGCCTCCCGTTCCGCCCCTGCCCACCTGCCCACCTCCTCGCGCCAAGCATCGATTCTCGGTGCCCGAGCTGACTTCCAGTGTTTCGTTATCATGCGCTTCGCCAAGATCAGAACCAGCCCTGCGAATCTGCGCATTAGCTTTGCCGTTTTGGGGAGGGGAAACAACCCCAGAAGACAGGCTTCAATGGTGTCCCAGGGGGTGCGTCCCGTTACCGCCGCAAGCTCCCGCGTCACCTCAGTCCAGAACGCCCGCAGCCTGGAACAATTCCACATCATGTGCAGAAAGTCAGCGTCTGGCGCGTGGCACCGCGGACATGCCGCCGATGCCGAGGGGTACATCTTACGTATTGTTGCAGGGGCAAGGTATGCTGCATGAAGTATGAACAACTGGATTGTCTTTAAACGACAGTTCCGCGAGACTCTACGGGGATGGTCCAGCATTCGAGCCCACTCCCCATCGTCCAGATTCCGTCCCAGGACCAGGTCCCATCTCTGCCTAACCTGCCTCAATGAGACCAATAAATGCTCTCTCAGGCCGCGGTAGAGCCAGCGTACTAAACATCGCCCGTGCCCCATAATGTGTAAGGACCTCAGTAATTGAAAGGTTGGGGGCTCCGTGCGATTAGCAAACCAATATGTACGAATGTAACGGACTATGGTCGCATGGGTAAGGAACAAGGCGTCTGTTACCGAATGAGTATGCACGAACTCCTCATGCTGCATCAACTGGCCATCAAGAAAGAAATCCCCAACCGATTCCACTCCCTCATTAGACCATCTCCGCAGCTGGCCCCGGGTCAGCACCCCCCTCCCAGTCGGCAACCCGCAGAGGGGGACATTCGGGGCATATGGGGACTGTATCCCCGCCATCCTCCCCGCCCGCCTCCAATACTGGAAAGCTACTCTCCACAAATAAGGTGGATCGCGCAATTTAGGGGCCCCAGGGCATAATTGTGACTGGAGCGTCCCACTTCGCACCTGTTCTGGGGTATAGCCGATTTCAAATAAGTTTTTACCCGCCAACCAGTACGCCAGCCATTGCAGCTGGCCCGCAATACAATACGACCTAAAATCTGGTGCCCCCAAGCCGCCAAGCGTGGTAGGTAGCTGCATCTTAGCCAGCGCCAATCGACGCCTACCTGCCCCCCATACCAATGATATTAATAAGGTATCAAGCAATTTAAAAATCCAAGCTGGTAGGACAACAGGTATATTCACAAAATAGTAGAGAAGGCGGGGCAGCACCACCATTTTTGATACAGCCACCCGACCCGCTATCGTCAATGGCAGTGAAGTCCAGAAGGCTATCTGGGAGCGCAACGAGGAGATGGTGCGAACTACGTTACCGTCTATTGTATCCGCATCCGATCTATAAACCTGAATCCCGAGATATTTGAAAGTGACCGGCTCAACCTTAAACTGCAGGTCTCCGAATTGCAGGGTAGGGGCCATTGGAGCATTGTAAAAGGCAAAGGCCACACACTTTGTAGGGTTAAGAAACAGGCCCGATATCTCCCCGAACCTGGCGAAAGCAGCAGCTATTGGGTGTTTATCGGCCCCCAGGTCACGGAAATATAACAGCATATCATCGGCGTATAGCGATATAGAATGTGTCTCACCACGGAGAGGAATACCGAGCGGGGCCATTATCCGCCGCAGGTGCTGTGCGAACGGCTCCAGGGCTAGGACAAATAACATAGGGGATAAGGGGCACCCCTGTCGGGTGCCCCGGGATATCAAATACATAGGAGAGATGGCCCTACCCGTCTTGGCACGCGCCGTAGGCTCGGTATACAGTAGTTTAATCCATTCACAATAGGACTGGGGCAGACCTAACACGACTAACACAGCCAGCATATACTCCCAACTGAGGGTGTCGAACGCCTGGCGCACATCTAAGGACAAACAGCCAGCCCGCGGGAAAGATGTCGACACCGCGCGCATCAGGGCATGCAACCGGCGGATGTTTAATGAGGTGCTGCGCTGGGGAATGAATCCACATTGATCTGTGTGGATCAGGAGAGGCAAACAGGGCAGTAGTCGCATCGCCAGTACCTTACTGAGTATCTTGTAATCAGTATTTAGAATTGATAGGGGTCTATACGACAGAAGGTCCATCGCTACCTTGTCCGGTTTCAATAAGGATGTGACGATCGCCTCTTTAGTAGTGTGCGGGAGAAGGCCCTTCTTCAGAGAAGTAGTATACAGTTGTAGCAATCTCGGAACCAGCTTATCCGCAAAGGTGGAGTAAAACTCCACTGGGAGGCCATCCGAACCCGGCGTCTTGCCTCGGGCCAAAGCTTTTATTGCCACCCTAATTTCCCCGGCCGTGATCGGGGCAGCCAGCTCCTCGGCCATTGCATCCGAGATCTTAGGCAGTTGAACCTCTGCCAAGAACGCATGTACGGGCGCTAGATCTCCCACGCGAGGGGCCGCATATAAACGGGCATAGTGTTCCTGAAAAGCCAGATTGATGTCCCTCTGGGACGTAACTAAATTATTAGTAACGGTGTACACTGCCAGAACCGGTGTAGGGCTCAGCGTCGGCTGGATCATCCGCGCCAAGAGGGTACCTGCCCTATCCGCCAACGTGTGCGTTCGTTGGGTATAAGCAGCAAAATCCAACAGTCGTAAGCGCTCCAGTAGCTCAGCGTATTTAATCCTAGCAGACTGTAATTGCTCCGCACCGGCTACCCCACTCAGGGCCTCAACCTCCAGGACCTGCAGCCTCCCCTCCATATCAGTAAGTTCTCTAATCACCTCCCTCCGCGATCCCACTACCGCTCCCATGGCAACCCCACGGATCGTCACCTTGAAGGCCTCCCATTCAATTGCTCTGGACGAGGCCGAGCCCTCATTGTCAGCAAAAAAGGTGTCCACAGCTGTAGATAGTGCATCCCGATATACCTGGTCCTCGAGCTGGAGCGGCTGCATCCGCCAGACAGGGATGGGAGTCAAGGAAGGGCCCCAAGTTAGCCGCATTTCAATAGGATTATGATCGGATATTGTCTTCCCCCGGAACTCGCAATGTAGCACCGCCGTGGAAAGCTCAGGGGAACAAAGAAAGTGATCCAATCGTGTATGTAGCTTATGGGGGTAGGAATAAAAGGAGTATTCCCGCATATTAACATGTAGTGCCCTCCAAACATCTATTAGACCCCAACCCTGTGCCCAACGGGTAAGGGCTGCCGCCTGCGTCCTCGCTGCCGTATTGAGCAAAGGAGGGTGGGAGCGATCCAGGCCAATGTCAAATACTGCATTAAAATCAACGCCCAGCAGCCACGGGACATGGGACCACCCCGCAAGAGCCCGAGACACCCGAGCAAGGAATACCTCTTGATCAGTATTTGGAGCGTAAAGGGAGCCCAACACGACCTGCCTTCCATCAAGAGTGCCCAGCAAGAGGACAAACCGTCCTTGGTCATCCACCCTACTATCAGAGAGAGAAAAAGGGATGCCCGCCCTGATCCAAATAGCTGTCCCTCGGGAGAAGGCGGAATATGCGGTTGCATACAACTGACCGCGCCACCTCCTTTGCAATTTCGTGGTTTCAGTGGGAAGCAAGTGCGTCTCTTGGAAACATATTATTTGGGCTTTGCATCTATGTAGCTGCGCAGCTATCCTATGCCGCTTAGAGATAGAGCCCATGCCCCGCACATTCCATGAAACCATGGTGTAAGTATTAGTAGCAGCCATCATCACAGATAAACAATTGGTGTAGTCCCCCCGGATCCCACCCCAACCCACCCACCCCCACCCCCACCCCCGGTAACATCAGAGTATGCAGCATCCATAGAACAACTTTAAACAACTCCCAATACTGGGTCCAACGCACAAAACTCGTTCGACCAAACCATTTGAGCCAAACAAACATTTCACTCATCTTAACCAGAGCAACTGCCTAAGGGGGGGAAGTCGCTAACTGCTGCAACAGCTGTGTCACACTAGTGTGAGCCCAGTACGGGGCCCGGGCCAGGGACGTAGTCGGCTATACCCTCCTGTCTTATCGATACATATACACCTCCACAATATATTAACCCGGCTAGGTGCGTGTGCAGGACTAGGGCCAGCCAGGGCAGGCAGTACTACAACCTTAGGCAATCCATTCGACATAAGCTCCTGAACCTGCCACTACTTGCCCTCTGAGGCCAGCGGATCATTACTGAGCCGCGAGTCGGCCGAGGGAAACAGTGCCATGCTGCCTTCAGAGTCCGTGTCCGTGGGCACACCTTCAGACTGGCTAGGGCTAATGTCCGGGCGGGGGGCACGCAAAGTGGAGGCAGCCCGAAGTGCTCCCCGCCTGCCCTCCATCACCTGCCGGCGGTCGAGAGTGGCCGAGACCGAACTCTGTGTAAGGAGACCTCTCCTCCGTCTTCGAGGAAGGCCCTGCACCACCGGCAAGGAAGAGTCCATGCGCCTCATAGGGCCCACTTTAGGGAATTTTTTGTCCAGCCATTCCCAAGCACTGTCAGGGGTATCAAAAAACAGGGCCCGCTGCTCGTATAGGATTTTTAGTTTCGCAGGAAACAACAAGGCAAATGAGAGGCCCGCCGCTCTGGCTCTTGCTTTCACCTCCGTAAAGGAGAACCTCTTTCGTTGTACTGCCAAAGTGTAGTCCGGGAATATGGACACCCTGGCATTGGCGATTAGGAGAGGACCCTGATTCCGGGCTGCCTGCAACAGATGGTCATGGTCCCTATAATTTAGGATCCTGGCCAGGATAGGGCGGGGGTTTGCTCCCGGCACTGGACGCCTCGCTGGAACCCGGTGCGCCCTTTCCACTGTGAAGTGAGGAGACAGTCCCTCAGGGGCCACAGTCGACTTCAACCACTCCTCTATGTATTCCGTGGGCCTCGCTCCCTCCGTCCCTTCCGGCAACCCCACAATGCGGAGGTTATTCCGCTGCGCCCGTCCTTCCGCATCGTCTGCCCGGGCCTGGAGAGAGTCCATCTGCTGGCGCAGCTGCTGAATCTGCTCATCATGAGCCTGCACCCGGGGAGTCATGTCGTCCACTTTTTGGTCTGTCGCACGGGCACTCTCCGGGAGCTTCTTGTGGTCATCCTTAAGCAGATTGAGCTCCACGGAGACGATGCCCAACTGTGCTTCTAATACCGCTCGAGAGTCACGAATCTCCCGCAGTATCATATCCAGCTTATCCCCGGGCGTGTCCGTCTCAGCCACTCCGTCCGCCCGGAGGGACTGGGCCGATGAGTGCCCTGATGGCGGAGAAGGGGTTCCCGCCCCCGCAGGCAGAGGTGGCACCCTGGGTCTCCCCTTCCCCATGGCAGAGCGTGACCCAGTACCAGCGAACCAGTGGCTGTAGTACCGCAGGGAACTCCGTATGCTTGTCGCCACAGCGCTCCTGGCGCTCACGTGGCCCCTCTGAGCCCCCTCTCCAGTCCAACTTCTGGGTAACCCCTTGTCCAATCCGGGAGCCGCTCCTGCGCCCCCACTGCCCCAGCCGCGCTGCAGTCGTCCCCGAGGGTCTCCGTTATCTGCGCAGCTCCACTGCCACAACAATGGTCCCCACGGTATGTTCAGGGTGCCCCCACAGCTCCCGGGCCACCTCAAGCAACACCTCCTGGTCCTCGCCCCCGGCACCGGTCCTATGCCTCAGACTTCAGTGCCCCCGGGCTGCGGTATTTCGCTCCGTGTCTCCCACGGGACCGGCCTGGTTCCCCTGCTGGCAAGGGGGACCCACTGCCCCCCCAGACTCCGAAGACCAGCACTGCTCCTCATCCAGGGGGGGGAAGGGAGGGGGGGCCTCCAACATCGTCCCCTGTCACACACCCCCAGACAGGCACCGCAAGGAAGGAGACAGTTCCGTATGGCGCTGGATGAGGCAGGCACACGATCGGGGGGGGGGCACAACTCCAATGGACCCCGCAGCCCCACCGCCCCACAGCGCCAGCGCCTACCTCCAGTCGGAGCTCCGGAGCACTTATCGGGCTCGCCGTCCCGGTCCCAGGATAAGCATCGGCAGCGTCGGCCCCGCTCCGTGCCACACGAGCAACACTCCTCCCGGCAGCAGTCTGCTCCGATCTCCGCACACAGGCCCCGCACCGGGGGGGATGGGGGGTGGGGGCTCGCGTGATCACTCGCCGCCGAGCCCCACAACCAGCTCCGCGTCAATTGTAGGCCAGTCCGACGTCCAGCCCTCCGTTTAGGCCCCAGGCAGGCCCTGAATCCGCTCCGGTCTAAATGGCGCTTTTCAGTGAGCCCGAGCACCGGAACACCGCGCCGGAGCCTCCCAATCGGCACAGCACACCCGCCGTCCTCCACGAGTGGTCAAATGAGGTAGGAGGATGCCGGATTATGATACGGATGATGAGCCCCGGCCCGGAGCTCGCCGTCTATGCGACCGCCATCATGGGCGTTAGACCACGCCCCCCCTTCCTCATAGGGTAACATTGACTGGCTTTTTCTTCAAAAATCTTGTGTGAACTTTTCAAAACTGCAAAAATTCACCAAAAATCAGCCAAGTGACAAAAACCAATTTACTCACCTGCTCCTAGGTGAGCTCCCAGTGCTGGATCTTGGTGCCCAGCCCTGACCCTGAAAAGTGTTCACAACTATACTTACCTCTAACTCATTTTTCTCCCATAGGAAACCATTGTCTGCTTTTCTGTGAAGTTTCTTCTGTCTACTTTTGCAAATTTGAAATATTCTTTTAAAATCGTACCATTTCTGCAAACGAAATTACTTACCTGTTTTTGATAAGGATCCCAGTCCTGGGTCTAGGTACCCAGTCCTGGATTACTAAAGTAACGATAAAGTACTCTACCTGCAATTTGAATTTCTTGCCGTAGAGATCCATTGAATGTTTTCTTTGAAATAATAAAGTGCTAACTTTTGAAATAGCTAAATATTATTTAAAAATCATTACAGTTATTAAGTCGACTTTCATCACTTGATTCTGAATACTGGCCCAAGGCTGGTTCTAGGAGCCAGACCTGGAATTCCAAAAGTAATCTGAAAAGTAATTTATTACAAATAACCTGAATTTACCATTGAGCTCAATGCATTGTTATGTTTAGGAAATAGGATTGTTTATTGCAACCAACTGTGACTGTTTACACAAATTTATTGCTTAAGACAAAAGTATTTATATTCAACCTCTCATTCTGAGAAAGTATATTTTTACCCCCTTTGTGGTTCTAAAAATAAAACAAGCATATATTTTATATATATAAACCATTGGCCTAGAGTTCAGTTATTGAGTGTGTGAAACCATTTGCTGACTGAGTGTGTACAATAAATGCTTTACACTGTCCTCTGGTACTGCCTTACTGCTCGACCAAGCTACCACTTTTGAGAGTAAGGTCAAACCTAACTTTGACCTCTATCAGCCTCTGGGGGACTGTGGACTCTGTACACCCTGTACCTATTAGGGAACAGTATATACAGAGCCACTTTCTCACATTCCAAAACTCAGCCTTTTGTACCTCCGGAGGCTGACATGGGTCGAAAACGTGGTGATGTATCGACTGCTGGGGTCTAGTTCTAGCTGGTGGTAGCCCGCATTTAGGTCCAGCTCTGAGAACTATTTGGCCCCGTTGAGGTCCGCCACGATGTCGTCCATCGTGGGGGTGATGTGCCGCTCCCTCTTCACTGCTGTGTTGGGCAGCCGCATGTCCACACAGAGTCTGATGGCCCCTGGTTGCTTGGGCTTGGGCGCCACGACTAGCGGGGACACCCAGAGAGTGGGGCCAGAGACTTTTTCAATGACATCCAGCTCTTCGAGCTTCCGCAACTCCTCTTCCACCTGCGGGCGCAGGTTGAATGGCACCCTCCGATGTCTGAAGGCTACCGGCCGTATGGACGTGTCTATGTGCAGGTTGAAATTCTTGCCCTCTAGTTTTCCCAGGCCGGTGAAGAGTGTTGGGAACTCCTTGAGTATGTCCTCGGCGTGGGAGTCATGAACCTGGTTCGCAAAGAACACTAGCCCAAGGTCCTCTGCAGTATGACAGTTGAGCAGCGTCCCTTTCTTGCCTTCCGTGACATGAAATTGTGTCTGAGTCGAGTATCCCCCGCTGGCGATGGTGGCACTGATGACGCCACGGAGGGGAAGAGGGTCTGTCCCTCTGTACGTATAGATCCGCGCCTTGGACGGCATCATGGGGGGTCTCGGCGATAGACGGTCATACTGGTCGGAGTCCATCACATTGACCGACGCCCCTGTGTCGATGAGGGCTTGGACCTCGGTGCCTCCCACTGAGACGGAACACATGGGCGGTGGCCTCCGCCGGGAGCCTGTCCTGCTGACATACGATACCACGAAGACCTCGTCGTCCTCGTCCTCATACATCGGGGCCCGCGACTGTGACTGATGTTCTCCGCTTGGCAGCGGGTCTTCCTGCGAGACCTGGCGCACTTGCTGTGGCCCGAACCTGGGTCTCGATGACGGCTGTCTGAAACGCCCACCCCGGCATACCCTGGCGTAGTGATTCATTCTTCCGCAGCGGGAGCACGCCTTGCCTTTTGCCCCGCAGACTGCCGTTGCCGGGTGGTCGTCCCCGCAGTATCCACACGAGCCCCCAGTCGCAGGTTTGGGCGCTGAGCGAGGTGCGGACGGCCGCCTTTGTATCGCTTCCACCTTTTCTTCTTTGATAGGTGCGCTCTTGAACCCCGGTCCTGCGGCCAGGGGCGCGTGGAGGGCCGCTTCCATTTCCTCCGCCCTGGCATCGGACAACTCGTGGGACCGTGCTAGTACTAGGATTTCATCCAGCGAGATCCCTGGCTGCCGGAGAATCAGCTTCCGTAAGAGTTTGGAGCGACAGCCCAATATGATCTGATCCCTTATCTCCACTCTCTGGTCCGTGAAGGGGCACGTGCTGGCCAGCCGGTGCAGCCGCGCGTAAAACATATCAACGGATTCGGTGTCGGTTTGCCACGCCCTCCGGAACTTAAACTTTTCGAAATCCGGGTTCAGTTGAGGATCAAAATGCCTATTCAGCGCAGCCACCGCTGCGTCATAATCATCATCATTCCCGGTGTTGGGAAGCGTGTCATAGATTTCAGCCCCTCTATAATATATAAGTAGTGACCGCTTCACTGCCCCATCGGTTTCTCGGGTCCCTCTAAAGTAGTGGTTTAGTCGCCCTACCCATGCCTTCCATCTCGGGGCAGCGGTAGCTGGGTCTGCGGTTTCGCTGAACGGTGGTAGGGGCGCTACTGCGTTGTGGGTGACCACCGGTGGCGGTGGTGGGTTGTTACCAGCACCTGCGTTGGACCCGCCAGCTTGTGGTGCACCAGCGCCTGCCGCAGGCCCTGAAGACATCGTGCGACTTTACTGGTGGGACCTGTGGGTTTTGCCAGTGCTTGTTAGCCCAGTACGGTCACTCTCACTTGGTGCTGAGGCTCTGCCAAGGCTTGTTTAGTAAAACTTGTGTGAACATTGATTTTGCCAATGCTTGTTGCTCCTGACCTCCTCTCCCAGCTCTGGGCCTTATTGTCTCCTCCCACGGGCTTCAGTTGCTGCACCACGCAGCATTGGGCACAGTTCAGGCAGGCAGGAGAAAGGGCAGCCATGTCGAGGCCCCCTCTACGATCGGCCGATGCAAACTAGGGCCAGCACGAGGTCAATCCTCCAGAGGACCTCGGAGCGGGGGCAGGAGCAGAGCTCCGATGAGGCGCCGGATCAGCGACTCACTCCTGATGAGCGCGCACAGCGCTGGAAGCTTCCGGTGCAGGGAGCAGCATGCGGGTGGGCCCCGCGATCAGCAGGCCACGTTGGGAGGCAGTCCGCCTCCAGCACCACGCGGGTGGGCTCCGCAACCACCGGGATGAAGCAGGTGAGCAGCGGGGGCGTCAGCAACGCGGGTGGGCTCCGCATGTTCCCCGCGCAGGCCGACAGAACAGCACGCAAGGCACGATCGGCCTCGTCGCCAGTGTAGCGCAGCAGGCCTCGGTCTCAGTTAATCGGGGTGACACCAATTAAAGGACACAGAAACGTAGTATGAGTATCTGGGCTGCTGAAAGACCACGTGCGGTCTTGCCCACGTTTATTTATCCCCTCGGGACGAGCCCGCCCCGAGGGGTGTGTGGATGCGTGTTTTAGCGCAACATTATATAAGAGAGCCCGGGTGGCTCTCTACATCCAGGAGCATGGTTGTCTTCTCACGCGCGCCCCAGCGTGATCGTGAAGGGGAGGGCATGTGGTGATGGCAGTTGCGGGGCCGGCAAATAGGGGGGAAAGGCTTGCCTTATGCCGCTCTCACCTCTCACACGCCGCATGCAGGAACCCCGCAGCTTTCATCTGTTCCATCTAAGGATCGGAGCAGCGTCCGAAGAAGCCCGGGTGTGGCTCCAGGCCACCTAGCTTCTCCGCCATTAGCTCTGCCCTGCCAGTATTTCGATGCCCGATTTCCGGGGTTTTCTGCCGGACTCGGGGACAATCCACGGATCCGTGGCACCTCCGTAGTGGAAGGGATATATTGGTCTCCCTATAACATCGTGCATCACCGGTTAGCGAGAAACAGATGCATTTTGCTGAGGCTGCCTGGCAGAGCTTCAAGGCTACACGTCCATCTTGGACTGCAGCCTGGCCACACCCCGCTGAAATGTATTCTTCAAAGCAATATGTGTTGGCATGAACAGACTACACACACTCCACTGCTGCTAGTAAACTGATTTGCTGACAACACTGTTGTATTTCGGCTCTCCAACCTTGCTCACAGTGACTAGAATACAAGTCCCTCATCCATTTTAACCATTGCTTCCCAAGTATGTTCAACACAGACGATTACCATCCTAGTGCTTAAGTATCTGCCATCTTGGAGTGGCTTACTTTTGATAAGTGGAATACCCTTTTTCTTAAATAATATAGGGCAGTGTATATTTTTATGAGACCAAAAACATCAACTTAAAACGTTGGTGTGTGATTTTGGCCTTTCAAATCCTGCATGGTGTGACCTTTCACATGATAAGACATAGCCTTTGCAATCAAATTATCATTGATTTTTCACATACATCTTGTCAAAGTGGCCTAAATAACCCTAAATTACTTCAAGACAGCTTATGGCCTCATTGCATTACACATCTGTTTTATTATATGATAAAATTTATAGAGCGCACTAAAATCCATTGGTGTCAAAGCGCAATAGCGGAACAAAGGACTCAGCAGAAGCGAAGCGGCAAAGAATGTTGCACTAAGATGAGAAAAGCCAGATATTCTGATTTTTTTTAAAGGACACACAAGAGTCCACATCTGAAATATTAGAAGGTAGGTCACAAAATGCTTTACATGATTGTTATTCTTTATTTGTGCTCCCTTTTTTTATAACTTCCTGGTCATTTCCATTAAATCCTGCCCCAGTTAGCTAGGTGAGGGGGCTGAAACTCATTAGTGGTGTGGATGTTGTCAATAAAATAACTGATGAGCAGCAGTGGAGTATGTGTTTTCTTTAAAAAAACAAGTACATTTAATACTAAATTATATGTTTTTTAAATTTAATACTACACTTAAATTTAACATAAATTAAAAAAAATCTTACCTTAGTTTAACAAGTCTAAAATTATTCAAATTAGTTAAAAGCATAACTTATACTCGTGTATGTTGTAAAGTAAATAACAATGTTAGTGAGAGGGGGTATGCAGACTTTGTGCAGTGTGTTTTTTTGGCAACTAATATTTCACCGTCTGCACTGGAGCACCTAATCAAACAAGGCTGCAGTTGGAGGTGGCAAAATGCCTGTGGGCAGGGTGGGGAGGGGAGCAGGGTCACAGGAGGGTAATCCCTGTGAAAAAGAAAATCAAAATGGTAATCACAATAGGGCAAACACCAGGGTCGAAATAGTTTTGGTGTTTCCCCCACGGTAAAATGTCTCCAATAGGTGGTTGATTTTAATATTAATATATTGTTCAAAAATAATATATAAAAATAAATAATATGTTTACATTAATTTACAATTTATTACAAAGTACATTTTAGGAGGTAGTGTGTTGTATCATTTTCTGTAAGTAGTCCTAGGTTAATAGTATTTGTGTAAAATTATTTTACATTAAATTAATTGTGTGATTTTAAAGCACTAAATTCAGTCATAGGAGCCTCTGCCCCTCTCATTTGAGGGGGTAGAAACTCTTAAGTCTACATCTAAATATAAACCCCCACTCAGAATTAGTGACTAGCAAAAAATTAAGATTTACACCTAGGTGTAGGAGTAGATGGCACGTGAATAGATCTACACGTGCAAATTTACCATTGTGAAACAGGCCCTTAGTATTCAACAGCATAGAAATGTATTTTGCTAGAGAACTACATTGTCTTCCCTTATCCTCTTTTTGAAGTGTAGTCCATTTCATGTGGGAACATCATTACGCACTTCAAACATCACTGTCACTTGGTGTATATATTGTTTAGCTTACTTGATGATTTGAAAACTCAATAACAAAAACATTTTTGTAAAATGTCAGTACAGAATTACGATAATGGATTAAAGTATTTCAAATGAACTAACTATATGGAAGTGGAAAGTGGATGCACACCTATGAGAAAAGATAAAGTAATGGGGAATTTGGTGTCACTTGTATGCTTCGGGTTTACACACTTTCAACAGACATCACCTACTTAGATACTAACTAACACTTCCTCCTTAATGATAAAAGTGGCTCCCTTTTCAAACTAGCCAATTCATAAATATGAAAAGATGCTCTGAGTGGAAGACCCCTGAACCTAATATGTCAATACCAGTGTGCCACTTGCATTTTGTAGGCGGCTCAAAATAAAATCTTCATCTCTATGCTTGCTTGTGGGTCACCGGGTTTCAGCCCTATGAATGCTTAGAGGGATTAACCCTGTCATCCATAATTGGTTTCAGTAGGTTTAGTGGCCGCCATGTGCCTGTTTTATAGCCGGCTGATAATGCTCTTAGCTTGGAGGGGTTTTGTGTTCGGCTTTTTCATAGCAAGGTGAGAGGCGTCGCACTTCCTTTTGTTCACTTACAATTAGGCCTCATTAAAGTGAGTGGAGAATAAAGGCCTGTTGTGAGTTCAGCTGGATGACTAATTGTTGAATGGCTGTGACGCAGTAAAACGCGCTCAGGTTTTCTGAAGGAGTTATCTGACTGACAAACAGGTGCGTCACTTCTTTTATTGGATTCAACGGGCGCGGATTACTTCTGTCTCTCGCTTTTGGAAAACAGGCCGTGCCGAGATTACCCAAGCAGGATGAGATGGCGCGTTCAAGTGGGTCAAGCCCCTTGAATAGTATTGTGGTCACTATGGCCCATGGGCATGATTATGAGTGCAGTGGGGAAATAGGCTGCATTTAAAGCAACTGATAACACTAGGCAATCCGGGCTTAGATTTTATCACGTACGATAAAATAGCACCTATTTCAAGTACATCCCCTTTAATGGGGAATTTATATAGCTGCCAAGCTTCCCAGGTCCATGCGTGATGGGCTGCTCCAGTACAGTTTTTTTTCTTTGAATTGTGGGACTCGTAGTCCTGTTTTATGATGCAATAAACAAAACTACAAATCCCAGAATTCAATGGAAAAACCTGGACTAGAGCAACTCATCACACATGGACCTGGGAAACTTGTAGGGCTGGAATTATATGCAGATTTTGGTAATTATCACACCAAATTCCAAATTTGCCTGTAATTACTAGCCCTTTGACCCCATTAAATTACGGCAGGTTTGAAATGTAATGTAGTGAGCAAACTTTATTGTTCCTGTTAATTACCAGTTACGATAATCATTGCACCACTTATAATTGAAACCTCTATGCAGCAGATGTGTGTGTGTGCAGGGATCACAGTTTTCCAAGGCACTTGCAATCAGACCCTCCCCGGTAACCCTCATTATTCCAAGCCAATGATTCAGACATCACATAGCCCTTGCTAACGATACAGGAAAGTTAAGTTTGGACATGCAAGAATGCAGCCGTACCGGTCTGACTCCGCGCAATGAAGGGGCTGGTACTCACCGAGTCCTCCTATGCCTAATAGGGCGATTAGAAAACAACTAGAAAAATATTGGGAACGTCAACCCATTTTGATGGTTAATTTAGGGTGCAAAAACAACAGTTGATGGACAGAATGCAGAACAATGTCATACATTCACCCCAGTACAAAGATCTGGACATAAATCCATCGTTTTTTTCTGCTCACCATCCCATTCCAGTTTGAACCCAGTCATATGCAAATCAGTCTTGACCCTGCTCCTCATGGGAACAGTCCAGCCCGAACTGCCAAGCCAGGTCCTTCCTGGACTGGAAACAAGCATCCTAGGACCGGTTTCGGGGTTTCACCCCTCTTCAGCCAAGATAGCTTGATTCCAGTGGCATGGAGAGCACAGGACCCATGTCTTGGCATACCCGCCCACTCGGGGTGACAAATGCAAAAACAACAGTTGATGGACAGAATGCAGAATAATGTCATACATTCACCCCAGTACAGAGATCTGGGCCTAAATCCATTGTTTTTTTGCTCACCGTGACATTCCAGTTTAAACCCAGCCATATGCAAATCAGTCTTGACCCTGTGCCTTATGGGGACAGTCCAGCCCGAACTGCCAAGCCAGGTCCTCCCTGGACTGGAAAAGAGCATCCTAGGACCGGTTTCGGGCTTTCAGCCCTCATCAGCCAGGATAGCCTGATTCCAGTGGCATGGAGAGCAAGGGACTCACGTCTGAGCATACCCTTCCCACTCGGGGTGACAAATGCAAAAATAACAATTGATGGACAGAATGCAGAATAATGTCATACATTCACCCCAGTACAGAGATCTGGGCCTAAATCCATTGTTTTTTTGCTCACCGTGACATTCCAGTTTAAACCCAGCCATATGCAAATCAGTCTTGACCCTGTGCCTTATGGGAACAGTCCAGCCCGAACTGCCAAGCCAGGTCCTCCCTGGACTGGAAAAGAGCATCCTAGGACCGGTTTCGGGGTTGCACCCCTCTTCAGCCAGGATAGCTTGATTCCAGTGGTATGGAGAGCACTGGACCCATTTAGGGTGAGCAGGGCTCAATTCCAGCAAGTCCAAACTGAAGTTAAATATTTTGGGGCTAGAAACCACCTCATTAGGGTTCAATATATTTTTGTTCTTATTTTCAAATAGACAACAGCAACCAAGAAGGATGCAGGATCAACAGAGTAATTTGTTCCCTCACCCCTGTCCTAATCCCCAGAGGTCCACGGTGCACAGCATCATAAGTAATCATAAGTACTTACAATTGTACACAATGATCGGAGGTAAGTAAGTATGTTCAGTTCGGCAGTTGAGGATCCCTTAATTGCTTTAGAATTTATTGTTCTTGGTTGGTTCATGTGGGAGAATCTGCAATACCCTGAAAGTCCGTGGGCATGTTATTGATCTGCGGGAAGGAGTCCAGCACAGCACTATATTGTTTAGCAAATTTGCACCCTATATCCGCACGTTTATGAGATACTGTCTCCACCTGCATTATTTACCGTAGTCTATGGTACCAATCTGTCCCTACTTGGAGATCTACTCATCCCAATCTGCCCACAACTACTTATCTGGCTGCTAATAGGTGCACATAACCAGTGTCCTTGTCCCTCTCAATGAACAAAGCCTACCCGGACAGGCGGCTTGCTGGTCATCCATTTTACTGCACCCCTTGGGAATTGGGCTGGAGAAAAGGTGTCATAGTCTGAAAAGGATATACATTAGCCATAGTGTAATTTAAAATAGGTGCTGCCAGGCAGGTCGAGCATATAGAGCATAGTAGAGTTACAGAGGTCCTCCTTCCAGTGTAGTACAATGTGCTGTAATGCCTTATCTGGCTGCTGTGTCTGGCCTCTTCACACTACCGCCAACACTTTAATTCCCTCTCTAAAGCGTGACACCGGCTCAGAACACACATCTCAACAGGTGGTCAAAACAATTTTCATCCTGGTCTCTCTCCTATCTGAGGTGATAGTTACCAGCGTCTATGGTGGAACACTCTTTGCATCTAGTTGAAATGCTAGAGTCATACTTATGTATTCTGACGGAGAAAGCTAAGTCCTATGCAGAAAATTCAAAGGTAAAGCTTGCATTTAATTAGAACTTATGACTGACCAAGCATGCAGCATGCTATTATGCATTGGTGATGGTCTCTCCAGCATCTTACTTTCACAGCTGCAATTGGATGTGAGGCACTGTCATACTGTATGAGTGCTTGCAGCTCAGTCACTGAATAATATATGGTATCAGTGGAGAATAATGGTAACATTTTGGTATGTCAGACATTTTCTTTGTTACGGAGACTGGCAGTCCGCAGAACTGAAGCAATACTAATGTGGAGAATTAATTTTATTTAGAAAGGTAGAGCTTAACATAGGTTAAGTTTACTTGACAAAACTAGGTAGCACAAGGACATATTATTGAAAGTGCATATTTAAATTTTGGGTATGACCTTTGTTTTTCAATTATTTTTTAGATAAATATTGCCTATAGAAATCAGGTCACCTGCCTTTGCCAGAGCAGTGAACAGTGTGTCTTACCACAGTTTGAACCCAATCAGAGTTGGAGGACAAGCAAAGGGATACCTAAAGCTACAACTGGCTACCCTTGCCCTAGAGTAAGAGAAAATGGCATTGGGCCTAGAGGAGAAGGAACTAGCCATAGCCATGGAAGAGAAAAGGGCTCTTCTGGCTCATTACGTCAGCCAGAAAGAACTAAACCTGAAGACAAAGGATGTCTCTGAGCCCAGTTATGATGGTGGACCATGAAGGTAAGCTCGTGGTCCCTGAGGGTGGGAGTGATCCCTTTCACCAGATCACAGTGAATGATCCCTGTCATTGCTCTGAGGGATACTTGTGCCATTCAGACCATGGTGGTGGCAAAGCTGTGTTCCAGAGATCAGTATGTGCCAGGGGAAAGCTTTGTGGGGAAATCCAGGCCCATTCCATTGGCGGGACCTTTTCCACCCTATGTCCCTGGTATCCCTAGAATCAAGGGACGGGGCAGTGTTACAGACACGACCTCTTTCGGGCACTGTAAAGGATGTGCCGATCACCAGTAGTGCAAAGCTCCCCACACGTAACTTCTGCTTACACTGAAAAGGTGTGCCGATCACCGTTGGCAGCACTTCCGACACACAACTTCTGCCACCGCTGAAAGCGTGTCAAGTGGGGAGGGGATGTGGTCTCATGGCTAGACTGCCGACTTTGGAGTTGGGAAACCAAGGTTCGAGCCGTGGGGTCGACTCCACATCCTCTGATTCTGGGCAAATCACTTAATCTCCCCGTGCCTGCCCAAAAAAATTCATGTGTCCTTGTGTAACGTAACTGGTGCTCATGTAAAGTGCTCCAATACCTTTGGGTCGAGTTTGCGCTATATAAATCAGCAAAAACAAAAAAAAACAGGCAACGCTCCAGCTCTTCTGGCCCAACACAAAATGGCGTCACGCAATGTGATGCGTTTCAGTGCTCCTCCTCCCAGACTGCACTGTGACCTTCCTGAGCGACATGCTGTGCTACTGACGTCACCTGGAATCTGGAACAATGTGATCTCTGCAGCTTCAGCCATGAGAAAGCGCTCGAGCAGAAATCCCAACAGTGAGCAGAGGCGCTTTTAAAACGAATTCACAAGTACTCGCCTAATTCATGGCCATCCGTAGCAAACCCAGTTCAGCCTAGACTCCGTATCAATAGCTGTCAGAACGCCGCATTCCAATAAATCCTCACAGTTGAAGTGGTTGAACAGCAGGACCACCCAGGTTGTGTCTTCTCCCCCTTCACACAATTCAAGTGGTCGCCAAAATGTTGCAATGGAAAGATACACTGATACTCCAATAGATGTACTTCACAAGCAAAGCTTTATTGGAGACACAACCGGGTGTCAGTTCTATCTGAGATGCCAGGCACAACTGACACTCTCGGAATTCCCTTCGTCTTGCAATTTTTTACAGAACCTTCAACGTGGAACATATGCAAACACACTGACATCATAACAGAGGGTCTTTCTGAAAAACGAAAAAAACAATGTCCCTGATGTGTATGGGGGCCATTGTTTCTCTGTCTGCCTTAGAGAATCAATGGTGTTAGCCCTCTCCTAAGTAGGGTGGGGCAATCGTACTTGTGACTTGGTGACCCTGTGATAGACGGTCAAGAGTTTCAAACACCTAAGCCACTGAGGCTCAACTCTCAGAAACCCAGCTGTGAAGATAAGTAAATGAGGTGAGGGACAAGGGAGTGGCCAGAAAAATATAATACTCCCAACTTGCACCATATCCCGATAGCACAGAGTGAGTGAGCAGGCAAACAAGCCTGTCACTCGTCTGCTCATTTCCTTCTTTGCCTAATTTCATCTTTTTGTCATCTTTACATCTTCCATTCCAACATTAGTACCTACTTTTTCATATTTTGCACCATATCCTCCTTCCTACTTCATTCTTTATTTATTTCCTTCACTATTTCCATCATCCTTTCTTTCTCTTCATCCTGTGCTTCCTTTCTTTATTTTTCTCTCCTTTCTTCCTTTTTTCCAACTCTCTTTCCTTCTCTCCATCATTTATCTCTTTTAATCTTTTTTCCTTCTTTCTCTCATCCTTCTTTCTTTCTTTCGCTCATTCTGTCCTGCTTTTCATCTTTTTCTTTCCTTCTTTTTCCTTTCGTTTCTTAATTTATTCTCTCGATCCATCACCATTCCTTCCTCCTCACTATCACTCACCCCTTCTGCCAATTTCCCATCCATCTCTTCATCTTTGCTTCCATTCATCTATCCTTCTCTACATATCGATCCATCATATCTGCTTCTTTCCTCCCTCCCGTCTGTGCTCTCTTGATCCAGCTGCTGCTCTCACCCACAGGTCCATCACACTATTCACTTGCAATGGAATTAAAAAACGTATTTTTTATGCCAATGTCTCCGATCAAATGAGCCATAAACAGCAATTTAAAGCCTTCCCAGTGCTCCCTCCCCCCTCCCTCTGGCTGGTGGCGGGGGAACTGCACGTTTGATAGGGTCGGTGCTCTGTAAGGCTGCCCTGGGGGGGGGGTGGGTTGCGCAGCGGCCCCCCCCCCTAAGAGGGCGGCCGCCTTAGTGCCACAGGAAGGCACAGGGGTGGGAGGTCTAGTCCCTGGGTACACCAGGGGAGACCCCAGCAGATGGCTGCTTCCGGCGGGGGTGGGAGGAGACGGGGGTATTTATACTGTCTCCGCCCCCTCCTCGCCCTCTTGTCCTCTCGTTCGCCTTGGGCAGCTTGTCGTCGGTCGTGTCTCGCCGCGTGCCCGGTATGGCTTTCATTGTCCGGTGAGTTGGGCCTCTGGGGGCCGGTTGTCACTGATACTGTGGTTTCTGTATCAGCGCTGCTAGGGCATATTAGCGCCATGTAGCACAGTTGCTTTGTGCCTGTCAGGCATGTCTTACCGCACCCCCGTGTCGGGCAGTTGCTTGGCCTTCAGTCTGGCTCAATGTGTTGAAGTGAGATCGGGAAACAGGAGAGTGGCGGAGCTGGGCGCCTGAGAACAGGAAAAGTCCTATGTAGAAAATTCAAAGGTAAAGCTTGTACTTAATTAGAACTTATGACTGACCAAGCATGCAGCATGCTATTATGCATTGGTGATGGTCTCTCCAGCATCTTACTTTCACAGCTGCAATTGGATGTGATGCACTATCATACTGTATGAGTGCTTGCAGCTCAGTCAATGAATAATATATGGTATAAGTGGAGAATAATGGTAACATTTTGGTATGTCAGACATTTTCTTTGTTACGGAGACTGGCAGTCCGCAGAACTGAAGCAATACTAATGTGGAGAATTATTTTATTTAGAAAGGTAGAGCTTAACATAGGTTTAGTTTACTTGACAAAACTAGGTAGCACAAGGACATATTATTGAAAGTGCATATTTAAATGTCGGCTATGACCTTTGTTTTTCAATTATTTTTTAGATAAATATTGCCTATAGAAATCAGGTCACCTGCCTTTTCCAGAGCAGTGAACAGTGTGTCTCACCACAGTTTGAACCCAATCAGAGTTGGAGGACAAGCAAAGGGATACCTAAAACTACAACTGGCTACCCTTGCCCTAGAGTAAGAGAAAATGGCATTGGGCCTAGAGGAGAAGGAACTAGCCGTAGCCATGGAAGAGAAAAGGGCTCTTCTGGCTCATTACGTCAGCCAGAAAGAACTAAACCTGAAGACAAAGGATGTCTCTGAGCCCAGTTATGATGGTGGACCATGAAGGTAAGCTCGTGGTCCCTGAGGGTGGGAGTGATCCCTTTCACCAGATCACAGTGAATGATCCCTGTCATTGCTCTGAGGGATACTTGTGCCATTCAGACCATGGTGGTGGCAAAGCTGTGTTCCAGAGATCAGTATGTGCCAGGGGAAAGCTTTGTGGGGAAATCCAGGCCCATTCCATTGGCGGGACCTTTTCCACCCTATGTCCCTGGTATCCCTAGAATCAAGGGACGGGGCAGTATTCCAGACACAACCTCTTTCGGGCACTGTAAAGGATGTGCCGATCACCGGTAGTGCAAAGCTCCCCACACGTAACTTCTGCCAACACTGAAAAGGTGTGCCGATCACCGTTGGCAGCACTTCCGACGCACAACTTCTGCCACCGCTGAAAGCGTGTCAAGTGGGGAGAGGATGTGGTCTTACAGCTAGACTGCCGACTTTGGGGCTGGGAAACCAAGGTTCGAGCCTCGGGGTCAACTCCACATCCTGCGATTCTGGGCAAATCACTTAATCTCCCCGTGCCTGCCCAAAAAAATTAATGTGTCCTTGTGTAACATAACTCGTGCTCATGTAAAGCGCTCCAATACCTTTGGGTCGAGTTTGCGCTATATAAATCAGCAAAAACAAAAAAAACCAGGCAACGCTCCAGCTCTTCTGGCCCAACACAAAATGGCGTCACGCAATGTGATGTGTTTCAGTGCTCCTCCTCCCAGACTGCACTGTGACCTTCCTGAGCGACATGCTGTGCTACTGACGTCACCTGGAATCTGGAACAATGTGATCTCTGCAGCTTCAGCCATGAGAAAGCGCTCGAGCAGAAATCCCAACAGTGAGCAGAGGCGCTTTTAAAACGAATTCACAAGTACTCGCCTAATTCATGGCCATCCGTAGCAAACCCAGTTCAGCCTAGACTCCGTATCAATAGCTGTCAGAACGCCGCATTCCAATAAATCCTCACAGTTGAAGTGGTTGAACAGCAGGACCACCCAGGTTGTGTCTTCTCCCCCTTCACACAATTCAAGTCGTCGCCAAAATGTTGCAATGGAAAGATACACTGATACTCCAATAGATGTACTTCACAAGCAAAGCTTTATTGGAGACACAACCGGGTGTCAGTTCTATCTGAGATGCCAGGCACAACTGACACTCTCGGAATTCCCTTCGTCTTGCAATTTTTTACAGAACCTTCAACGTGGAACATATGCAAACACACTGACATCATAACAGAGGGTCTTTCTGAAAAACGAAAAAAACAATGTCCCTGATGTGTATGGGGGCCATTGTTTCTCTGTCTGCCTTAGAGAATCAATGGTGTTAGCCCTCTCCTAAGTAGGGTGAGGCTATCGCAGTTGTGACTTGGTGACCCTGTGATAGACGGTTAAGAGTTTCAAACACCTGAGCCACTGAGGCTCAACTCTCAGAAACCCAGCTGTGAAGATACGTAAATGAGGTGAGGGACAAGGGAGTGGCCAGAAAAATATAATACTCCCAACTTGCACCATATCCCGATAGCACAGAGTGAGTGAGCAGGCAAACAAGCCTGTCACTCGTCTGCTCATTTCCTTCTTTGCCTAATTTCATCTTTTTGTCATCTTTCCATCTTCCATTCCAACATTAGTATCTACTTTTTCATATTTTTCTCTCTGTTTGCACCATATCTTCCTTCCTACTTCATTCTTTATTTATTTCCTTCTCTATTTCCATCATCCTTTCTTTCTCTTCATCCTGTGCTTCCTTTCTTTATTTTTCTCTCCTTTCTTCCTTTTTTCCAACTCTCTTTCCTTCTCTCCATCATTTATCTCTTTTAATCTTTTTTCCTTCTTTCTCTCATCCTTCTTTCTTTCTTTCGCTCATTCTGTCCTGCTTTTCATCTTTTTCTTTCCTTCTTTTTCCTTTCGTTTCTTACTTTATTCTCTCGATCCATCACCATTCCTTCCTCCTCACTATCACTCACCCCTTCTGCCAATTCCCCATCCATCTTTTCATCTTTGCTTCCATTCATTTATCTTTCTCTACATATCGATCATCTGCTTCTTTCCTCCCTCCCGTCTGTGCTCTCTTGATCCAGCTGCTGCTCTCACCCACAGGTCCATCACACTATTCACTTGCAATGGAGTTAAAATACGTATTTTTTATGCCAATGTCTCCGATCAAATGAGCCATAAACAGCAATTTAAAGCCTTCCCAGTGCTCCCTCCCCCCTCCCTCTGGCTGGTGGCGGGGGAACTGCACGTTTGGAAGGGTCGGTGCTCTGCAAGTTACTGGCAGAGGTCCTGGCCTGCTACCGCGAACAATAAATAAAACCTAAGAAATACGCTTTAGTCGCTGCTATCTCCAGGAGAATTCGCTCACGTGCACTAGTTCAGACACGCATAAATCTCACAGGCTGGATGCGCGAGGAGTCTCATATCTTTTCAGAGACCAACCACCCAGGAAGCCAGATTGCTTTTATTTCGAAACAGCGAAGAACCCCAAGATTGCAAAATAGGTGGTAAGAACAAAATATAGATTTTTTGGGGCTTGCCGAGGCTCCAGTTGAAGCGAGTTATTACCCTCACACCAGGCTCCCAAGCAAGCGTCTCCCCGCATGCACGTGCAATAAAGGCTAATTGGCAACTTTCTTTTATGAGCTTTAGTTCCCTCTTGGTGCCTTAAATTGTCTCTTGGAGCTCTCGAATTTGCATGCAACGGCAGTGTACGTGCTCTCCCGTTGCCCGTCAATCATAAAGATGAAAATAAAACTGAAAGTAAGCACACTCACCCGGAACTTAAAGCAGCTGAAAAGTAATTGTCAGCATCATCAATTTTGTTTAGCTTTATTTTTATTCTCCCTGAATTATACTGAGACCTTTCAGGTTCTCACTTGGCAACATTTTAGGGCTACAATCTGAGATATTTGATGAGAACATCAAAGCGATAATGATTTAATCTCAATTGAAACACATTTGCAATCCTACCCTAGCACATAACTGAGAAACGGCGCTTAAAAAACTGGTAAAGTGGTAAATATGTAATTTTTCGAGGACAGACTCACAAAAAAACAAGAAACATTCATTTTCTTTCAAAAAACGTCATCTATCTACCTTTCAACTTTCCCACTTTCACAAGCACACGCTTAGCTTAATAGCATACACAGGACCACGTCATTCCATTCCAATGTGTTAGTTTTTCAAGGTCTTTCATTGGTTGGTGCGCTGACTCTAAACGTTCGGCCGCTTGGCCCAGAAGTATGTCACATGGTCTTATAGAGGAATGAAATCTGTATACAAAGACGCTTCAAAATGCATCTCAGTCGATTATGCTCACATTTCCATTTTTTCAGACTGCTGACAGGAAAAATACCCCAGAAGAGTGCTTTGTTACTTTGCACTTGTGACTGGTAGTGCTGAAGGAGCTTGTAAGGGTGCTGGTGTACTTCACAAATGACCCAGGCACCGTTGATATTGAAGTGATTTATTTATTTATATCAGGAGACCGAGCGCCGGGAACACTCCCGTCTGCTGGCTCCGTTCGCGCCGAGTGCCGGCCGAGAGCGCGCGAAGCCACGCCTCTTCCCAGCCTGCACCGGGCACTGGAAACACTAGAGCGTATCTCTACATATCTCCCCCCCTTTATTGCACTTTACCAAAACCAACTTTAGCTCCACATATTTAGTCTTACTTGGTGTTCGTTTCATAGTCCTCAAACCTTCTTGGCATCTTGATCTCTCTGCCTGATCTCGTACAGTTCTGTCCTTTCTCGGGTACCTCCTTTTTAGGTCTCGGCTCGAAGGCTGCGCTTGCGCAGTCTCGATCCGAGATTTAATGACTTGGAGAAGAGGGGCTTGAACCCGCCCCTCTTCTCCCCTGTTCTCCAATGGCTGGCCTCTTGAATGCTGGCCAGCCATTGGAGAAGAGGTCCGTCATTCCGATTAGGCCCCGTCCTTTTCGGATCGGGGGGCGTGTTTTTTTCAAGAAGTCTAATTATCTCCTCCAGCCAATGGCAAGAGGAGATAAAAGCAAAACACGCCCCCGAATCCGAAAACGCCACTGCGTTTCTCCGAGGCATTTCTGCTCTGCCTCGGAGAAAGGCGGTGGTGTGCTTGTTTATGTCTGACTCTACTCTGTCCTGCCAAACCAATTTACGTTTTCCCCCTAAACCAGCTCCATCTCTCGCTACACCTCGCATTCTGCCCTTTTTTTCCTCTCACCCTCTTCCCCCCACTCAGCATCTTTCACTCTTTTTTTCTTACGCTGCTCCCCTGATTCACAAAAACACCGCCCAGCGCTGAGGTCTGCGCGATGAGTGAAGGGGTGGGCGCACTCCCAACAGCTGCGTATAATTCATGACGATTAAAGGAAATGTTTGCAAAGTGCAGAGCAAGTCCCAACAGGCCTCAGGGAGGTGCCTTGGAGACCCCCTCCCAAGAACCGGAAACATGACGAGCACAGGATGTGAGCGTGACTGGCCGATGGGTTACCTAAAATAACAGTGGGGATTGCAGTTATACAGGTAATCAGAAATGCAGTTTTATCACTTTTGAACGGTTGGTAGAAGAATGTATATATAGTGCTTCTACTTGCAGGAGTTACTATAATTCAACGGATAGTATTTAATGTAATGACATCTGAAGAATGGAAGGGTGAGCTGACCTTATCAACAGAGCTGCTCGGGGGCTGGGGAGGGGGGGGGGGAGGGGGAGATGTAGCAGCGAGCTTTTAACTTACTGAGAAATGTTACTGAGTCGCTGTTCTGTTCACAATTATCTTTTAGACTCGGAACCTTTGAAATAATATTTTTTTCCACGCAAACACCAAGCACAGAAGGCTGAAGAAGTTCTGCCTGGTTTTCACTAAATTCCTTTTACGCCGTGTGATCTGAAAGGTAACCCTACACCTCGGCCACGGGTCAGGCAGGGAGCACAGCTGGAGATCCATGATCGGTGGGGGGGTGGGGGGAGGGGGGGCTAACGCTTCCAACAATGGTGGGCGGAGCCAAATGAAGAACCGGAGTTAAATATACATGCTGGGACGCCCTTCAGTGTCTCCTCATGCTGCAGAGTGGCCAACGATTTATTTGTAAGTACACCGGGCCAATAACATTGGTCTCAATTTATTATTCTTTCCAGGGTTATTAAAGGGTTCTCCCGCAACTATATTTGGCACAATAAATGATAAATGCTCCATTTTAATACACACTGGGCCAGTAGACTGGATGTGGAATGCTGGTTTTGGTTTTCCGGAACAATCATTGACATATCGTGCCATTAGTCTCATCCCATCACAACTTAACAATAATGTTGGCAAGATCCAAGGGCGTTGTTACCACAGGAACCTTTGGGGAATACGTGGTAAAAGTTAAAGTTTAAGCACATTTATTCAGTTAGAGTTCTGTACTGGGGTGAATGTTTGACATTATGCGACATTCTGTCCGTCAGTTGTTCTTTTTGCATCCGTCACCGCAAGTCACTCTCTCTCTGCTAATGCAATAGGTATCACATATGCAAAAAAAAAGCTAATGCCAATAGAAATGACAATGCCATTTATAAAACAAATAATGAGCAATACCAATAGCTCTACCTATAATACTGCCGAGACCATTGCATTGTAAATGCTTGTTCCTACTAGTAGGGGATTCTCTTCTGGTTGCACCTTCCCCATGTTCTCCTTTTACCTGAATCCCTGTTTCCATGAAGCGATCTTGCCTGCTCCTTGCACCTTCTCTGCTTTTACTTACAGTTTTCTGGCTCTGACTTTCCCCTCCTTCCCCTTGGGGTGTTGGGGTTGGTTCCTCCGCCGCTTGCCATTCCTCTCCTCCCGGTTCATCGTCCATTGCCTGGCTCGGTGTTCTTCTGTCCTCCAGATCTTCCCACTTCATGATCCTGTTGCATTTCGCCATTCTGTCTTGCGACCATACCTTTCCGTCACTCAATAAGGCTGACCTGGTGTATGCTTCTATCACCTGCAGCGGCGGGCTGAATTTACTTTCTCCCTTTCTTTTTAGCGTGGCATGCTTTACTCTTACCCATTCTCCCTTCTCCAGGGTCACACCTTTGGTGTTTCGGCGTTTGTTATAGTACTCTGTGTATACTGCCTGCGCTTTGTTCAGGTTACGCCTCACCACTGCTGGTGACCATTTGCTTTGTACCATAAGATGTTTCCACGCCACATTGTCCTTCGTAAAAGGGTCTCGCCCTCTTAGTATCTTGAACGGACTGTACCCTGTGTTGGTCGGAGTGATGCGGTACGCCCAGAGCATGCGTTGGAGTTCCTTCTCCCACTGCAGCCCCGCGCTGATAGCTGCTTGTATGGATCCCATTATCACCCGATTGAATCTTTCTGCAAGTCCATTCCCCTCCGGGTGGTAGATTGGGGTGTGTTTGACTTCAATTCCATTCCTGGACATGAGGGCGTTCCAGCGTTCTGACACAAATTGTGGACCGTTGTCACACGTTATTGCTTTGGGTATTCCTTCTCTCAGGAATGTAGCTGTTAGGAATGCTAGCACTGTCTCCGTGTCGGCACTCTCGCATATATCTACCTCAGGCCATTTAGAGTATCTGTCCACTGCCACTATGAGGTACTTGGGTACTCCTTCCGCGTTTAGGACCGGACCCAGGATGTCCACAGACAGCGTTTCCCAGGGGCTTGACATCTCTGGGAATTTCCCCAGTGGTGGTCATAATAAGATTTGCGTCTTGTCAGCCCTGTTGCACTGTTCACATATCCTGACGTGTCTTTCTACTTGTGCATCCATGGCTGGCCACCAGTATGCCTGCTTCGCTCTCGCTTTAGTTTTCATGATCCTCAGGTGCCCCTCGTGTAGGATGGTTAGCAGATGGTTCACAAGTGAAGTCGGAGGCACTACTTTGTCCCCTCTCAGTAGAAACACCGGATTGTCTCCTATGGACAGTTCTTCTCGGATCTCCCAGTACTTCCTCAGCTCGCTATCTAGATGCCTTTTGTCAGGCCACCCTTGTGTCACATAACTTTTAACAATGTTTATAGTTTCGTCTGCTGTGTACGCTTTTTCCCAGTCCTGTGTGCTGACAGCTCCTTCTTGGTCCTGCGTGACTGCTACCATGTACTCCTCCCATTCCGAAGGTTCTCGCTCTCCTGCAGGCTTCATGGCGGCTGCCCTGCTTAGGAAGTCTGCTACCTTGTTTTTGGAACCGGGGATGTACTCCACCTCATATACGTAGTCCAACAGCCGCAGGCTCATTTTTGCAATGCGAGGTGTCGCGTGTGCATGTCCGCTTGAGGTCAATACTTTCACTAGTGGCTTGTGATCGGTGCGGAGTAGAAACTTCGAGCCCCACAAGTACTGCCTGAACCTTTCCATGGCCCACACTGTAGCTAACATCTCCTTCTCTATGACACTGAATTTTTCTTCGTTCGCCGCTAGAGCTCTTGACGCGAAGCTGACGGTAGTGACTTCTCCGCCTCGGCCTTTCTGCATCAGGACTGCCCCCAGGCCCTTGTCACTGGCATCAGTGGTGAGGATAGACAAAGCTTCTTGATCGAACCCTTCCAGGGGAATAGCCGTGCAGATGTCTTGTTTTACGCTCTCAAATTCCTGTTGCTCCTCCTGCGTCCACTTGAATACGTTCTTTTCTTTCAGGAGTTGCCTTATGTGGTGCGTTTTGGTCGCGAAATGCGGGACAAACTTGCTGTAGAACTCAGCCATGCCTAAGAAGGAACAGACATCTTCCTTTCTCGTCGGTGTGGGTGCGTCCTTTATGGACGCCATGTTTGCCCTTTTCGGTTCTATACCTCTTCCGCTGATCTCGTGACCCAGGTAAGCCACAGAGTCGACTCCAAACCTGCCCTTCTGCCCTTCCGCCGTTAGTCGATTTTGCGCTAGGATCGCTAGTACAGTGTGCAGTCTTCTTGGGATTTCCCCATGACTAGGATGTCGTCCTGAAAGTACTGGACACCTTCTACCCTGTGAAACTACTTGTGCATCCGTTTTTGGAACACTGCTTCCGCCGACACTAGGCCAAACGGCATCCTTAGGAACTTATAACACCCAAATGGTGTGATGAACGACGTCAGGTGGTTGCAGGTAGCATGCAATGCGATTTGGTGATAAGCTGAGGTGAGATCTATGGTGGAGAACCACTTTACCCCCTTGGTCATCGCTAACATCTCGTTTATCCTGGGCAGCGGGAATTTATCTACTAGAATGTTCTTATTGAGCCCACACATAGTCGCACCTTCCCATTTGGTTTCTGGGCCACCACCAGCGGCGCCAGCCACTCTGCGCTCTCGATCGCTTCTATGACTCCGTTAGCTTCTAGCTGTCTCAATTCTTCTTGTACTGCCTCCCTGCTTCTGAACGGAATGTTTCGGGCCTTATGGCTCACTGGTTTCGCTCCCTCCTTGAGTCGTATCTTGTGTGTGAATTTTGTCATCTTCCCTATGACTCCTTTAAACACCTCGGGATACTCCTCCGTCCACTTGCCCTCACTTTTCATTTGGTTAGGGTCTATTAGCAGTACTTGTTTGGAACCTCCTGGGTTGAGTTGTATCCCCGGGTTCCCTTGGTCTATCCACCCAAGTACCGAGGGTCCTTTCTCTGCTACGTACAGCTTCCCGTCTGCTCTGCGTCCTTCGAACTCGAACGTTAACTTCCGATACCCTACCATGGGTATGGGCTCTCCAGTGAACGTGACTGGGTGAATGTCTGTAGGTAGTAGTTTGCCCCCGACTGTGGGAGCGAATTCATTTTCCCATTTGGCTCTTTGGATGATCGTGTATGGGGAGCCCGAGTCCGCCGCTATGTGCACTAGTACACCTCCAATCTTCATCTGTAGCGCTGGTTTCTTGGTTCTTGCGCAATTCACTCCCAATACTTGATCATCGATGCATAGGGCTTTGTCCTCTTCGTCTTCTTCTTCTTGGGGTTCCCCCTCCCCTTCTGGTTCTTGTGCCACAAACTTCACTTCGGCCCTGTTGCTCTTGCGCCTGCATACCCTTTCGTAGTGCCCCATTAAGTTGCAATATGCGCATTTGGCGCGAAACGCAGGACAGACTTTGTCGTTTCCTTGATGTGATTGGCTGCCGCACCTGTAGCACATTGAATTCCGTTCCCCCTGTGGCTTCTGGTTCTTCATGGTCTTCTGAGGAAACCTCTTCTGGTACCTCGTGCCGCTTGGTGTCTGCTGTTTCGGAGCTTCTGGCCTGCCTCTGTCTGTTACCCTGCAGACTGGCGTGCGTTCGCTGCCCTCTCTTTTGGCCGCTTCTACGCACCGTTTAGACAATTTAGCTTTCTTCACTAACGCTACCACTTCTTTTAGCGGGGCATCCCCGTTGACCCATAGTTTCTCCTGTATGGCCGTGTTGGTTGTATGCATGATGATCTGGTCCCTGATGAGTTCGTCGTGAAGCGTGCCGAATTTACAGGTTATTGCCATCTTCTGTAACGCTGCGACATACTCATCTACGGACTCTCCTTTGTTCAGTTTTCTCTGGAAGAAATTGCACCTGTCTATGGCCGTGCACACCACGGGCCTGTAGTGCGCGTCTAGGTCTTCCGGTGCGTGTTGGAATACTTCTGTGTTCGCTGCCGGTCTGGTCTCCTTCACTAAGCTGTCGTATACCCTGATGCCCTCTGGACCTAAGTTGTGCAGTAGTATTTTCTTTTTCCTTGCACTCGAGAACTCCCCCTCGCCTTCTTCTTCTAAGGCTTCAATATAGCTCAGGAAGTACCGTTTCCAGTCTTCCCAGGGCATCGCCGGATCTCCTCTTTTGGGTAGGAAGGGCACTAAGTTGGTGAGGGACGTTGTTTGCGCGCACATCCTGCCTCTATCGCCCTGGGCTGCGCTTCCCCTGTCGTCCGTCTCTGGTGGACTCCCTGGAGCCTGTCTCTCTCCCGAGCTGCCTGCTTGCGTGGGCGAAAGGCTGCCTCGCCCCCTCTTCGACGGCCCCGGGATCGCCAGGTCTGTCGCGCACTTCTTTCGTGGGGTCTGATGCACTTCAGGCAGCACCCTGCGCTGTTTCGTTGCCGCCTAGCCTCTCCTCCTGCTTCTCGCGTCGCTTGGAGCACTTCTAGGCCTTTGGTTTCTGTGCTGCCGGTGATGCTTCTCCCAGGGGTGGGCCCTTACGTGGGCGCGCCCTGCGCCGTGGTTAATTGCCTCTACTGTCCGGCCCGGTCTCCCCTTGCTTATGGGGTCCCCTCCTGTGGCTCTCACCTCGGCTCGTATTCGGCTGCTCTGCTCGTGGTTCCTTCAGTGAGCTGCACGCCTGGGTGCCTGTAGCTCTCCAGACTGTCCTCCCCACCAGCCGGTGGTGCCGGTGCCCCTCTGCCACGCTCGGTCTCTCCACACGAGGCGCCTGGGTTTCCCTGGTCTTATTCGATCCTCGTCACCATTGTAAGGGTGCTGGTGTACTTCACAAATGACCCAGGCACCGTCGATATTGAAGTGATTTATTTATTTATATCAGGAGACCGAGCGCCGGGAACATTCCCGTCTGCTGGCTCCGTTCGCGGCAAGTGCCGGCTGAGAGCGCGCGAAGCCACGCCTCTTCCCAGCCTGCAACGGGCGCTGGAAACACTAGAGCGTATCTCTACAGAGCTCGTTGCGTCTATGGTACTCAGCACAACATTGGCGAGGCAATCAACTTGGTGGAATAAATAGAAAATAACAGAGCTCCACCAGGCGTGATTACTGATTCCCACTCCATGCTTTTCGAAGCACAAAAGCAACACAGTCAAACATGAAGCCAAAAATGTTGAAGCACTTCATACCTCTGCGAGTTCTTAATCCTTATTAAAACATGTATCTAAAGGGGCGGCGAAAGCAGGACACACCCAAAATGGACACTATTTGCTGAAGCTCTGGGGGCCGGCGACATCCACGGGCCACTTCTACAGTCATAGGAGGCACTCATTCGGTATAATGCTATGGCGATATGTAGAACCATTCCACACTTGGGACACCGCTTCTCTAGAGGCTCACAGGGCCTGCCTTCTTCGATTGTGACCTGGCCTTGACTTGCCTCATTTCAGTCCTACGTGGAGGTGTCACAGATGGGAGAGGGCCCGTCCCCTCTCCCAGACAACTGCTGACCTCTGCCAGTTCCTGGTGATTTTAGGGCCAGGAACATGACTCTGGGTGCACGGCTGCCTCACTTCATCAACCGCCTCACCAGGCATTGGACCTGTGATAGAGAGTCCTATGCGGACCTCACTAGTACCACCTGACTCTTTTGGGACTGGGATGCAATGGGAATCCATCTTCTGGATTGCCCAATGGTCTCCCTGGGCCCTCTAATTATCTGCACCGTCTGGGGGTACCGCCTCTGCTCTACACTGCCCAGCCGATGATGCCGCCATTCCATACCGAGGGAGTTGGTGAGTAGCGGATAGCGCTAGCTGATGGGCAACAATCAGATGCTGAGAGCCTGCGATACTGAATGATCAGCTCTCATACAGAATGAACATGCCAAATTCCTGAAAGAAAGGGACCGCTGCCCATCCCTTCAAATACCATTCATGGAGTTACTCACCACAAGACAACACCTCAAAGTAATTGAAACTACTATATTGTCTTGGCAATAGAGACCTTCCCTGCTGTGTATAAAATATGTTACTGGATTAGGCAGCTGTGTCCGCTCACATACATCCTTAATCATGAGCTCTTTTTTCCCTCAGGAACCTGAAGGGTCACATCAGCAGTGATCCTCCCTCCTGTCAGTTCCTGTGGCAATGTTCTGACTGTCACTGGGGGAAGATACAGACCACCCGAGGCCAACTGACCCCTTGTAGTGAAATTGTGCCAACTTCCAGAGAGCTGACCACGCAAAAGATATTCAAGCTTATATATGCTGAAATAAATACAGTCCACAAATATTCTCCTTCCGCTGAACCAGACACATAAGTTTTCTAGGTCCCAGAACTTTGTATTTGACAAGGAATATACAGGTGTCACCATATCAAGCAACAGGAAAACTAAAACGAATCTCTTAACCCTTATAACCTATTAGTGATGTTTCCACAGTTGTAGGGTTGAACACCGGCACCCAAGCACATCCCACCAAGCAAAATCCCATGATTCTGGCAGTTGCCTCACCTCCCCCTCATCTCAGGTTTGTTCAACTCCTCCCAATCTCTATTGATAATCATCACATCTGGAATAGTAACAATACCATAATTGATGTTTCCTTCAGGTTATATGAATTGAGTTACATTATTGAAATTCAGTTGTCATAAGAATTTTATCTTATGGTGATAAAGATGATATTTTTGTATTAAGGAAAGCTATGAAACTTAAGTAACACAGGAAAAAGCTGTTTGGTTGACATACCTGAGTGTGTGGAATTCAATGTTCCCATTTTCTCTCTTTTTCCCACATTCTCCTTTTTCTAGGACTTACTGCTTGATCATCCCAGTGGCATGTTGTTAAGTTAGTTCAGGGATGAGGTGATAGTTCATCGCTCCTGCCGGATTCAAATTCAAGGTTACTGCTTTCTGATACTGACCCTGACAGTCTTCAGTATTCAGCTAGGCCTCCTTGATGTCAGGAATTATTTTGCTATTGTATCCATGTGTAGCTAACATGAGCCAAACACTTGAACCATGGAGAACAGTTCCAAGCTCTAGGTGCCAACAGGAGTCAGACGTCTTTGTATATTCTTTCTTTCAGCAGCCAGGTAGAGTCTTCCTTCAGGATGTTTCTTCCCATGTGCTGAAACGTTCTGAGGAGGTGGTGGTAAGATGCCATTCTTATCCTATGAACTAGTCAGTGACTGGAGAATGCTTTTCACCCAGTCCAGGATTCGTTCTCACAGAATTCCCAGCTCCTTTTCCAGTACTTCTTCACTGTTTACTGTAATGTACTAGAATTCCTTAAGCAAATGGCACTAGCCTTCTACTTTCCACAGGAGCCTAGTCTATTATTCTAAACACACCTCACGGAGGTGAAGTGCCCGCCCCTCTGCCAGTGCTAGAATTTTTCACCCTCCTGCGGGCAAAAAGAAAGTCTTGGGTGGCTCTTGGAATCAATGGTTTCTGTTACTGACAGCCCTATTTGTGATCTCCACTTCAAAGGAAGAGCTGGGAAAGCTAGTTTTTATATTGTCAACCGGTTTCTGTCTTCATCCCCCAGACAGTCAATTCCGTCCAGCACACCAGCTTCTTTTCTCTAAGGCACTTTCTGAAGGCAGCGGGAAATTGAAACAGAACACTACGAGCTTGACTGAAATAACGCTGGTGACAATCATGATAGAACGATCAACAGTTAGCATGACCATGATGAAGCTGGATTCCAAACTGTCTGTCAAGTCCACCGAGATAACGCAGATATGAATTGATTTAACATTGTTTTTGACTACTTTCACAAAAGGTTAGCAGATCTGGAGCAGAGTCATGACTGTCAACCCAATTGGGTTCAGGAAGTATGATTATTTTGCCGCAAAGACATTGACATGAAATATAGATCAAGATGCAATAATGGGCACAGAAGGAATGGAGA
This sequence comes from Triturus cristatus, assembly GCF_964204655.1. Classification (NCBI taxonomy): domain Eukaryota; kingdom Metazoa; phylum Chordata; class Amphibia; order Caudata; family Salamandridae; genus Triturus; species Triturus cristatus. The sequence continues at coordinate 1,235,670,546 of NC_140591.1, read as the reverse complement.
AAGACAACTTGATCACATTCCTAATGGAATGGCTCCTCTACTACCATAACCTCTTTACGGGGCCATTGGATTTCAAGAGAGCTCATCAGATACGTTATTGAAGGCTGGGCAATGATAACAGACCATAACCTGTTATTTCTGGCCTTTTGAGACCTTAACATGTCAGGATGATTCCCCAGGATGGCCAAGAAAATGATGCAAACCTTCTGAAATGATGGATATCCAGTACATGTTTCTGCAGACTTCTCTGCAGAGACAAACGTCTCGAAAAAACAAGAATAACGTTTCTGGCACTCCACATGAGACTGCGCTAGTGGAATATTAGACCCTGCAGTCATGATCCTTTCTTAGATATAAGGATCACTGATTACTTGTAACCAGAAGACCTCAAAACGTACATAGACGTCACAGCAATAAACACTGCAGCATCCCCCACAATGCTCCTGAATAGCTATGTCTGTCCTCACCGTCAACAGAGCAATGCAGAGAAACAGCCAGAGAGATCATGACGATTATTGGATAGAGATGATCTGCTTCAAATCATGGAATCATTGACCTGGGACAGAGACAAGTTCTGGTCCCCTCTGAATGTTAGCCAAATGACCTGAATAAATGAGTACACCAAGATCACTTCGCTCCATTACTCTGTTGTGAATTACTTACCCATATCACCCTACTATTCTCTCATACACCCTCTGGGCAGAAATTAAGTGTTCCCTGACAGGACTGTCACTGAGCTGCTCCACCTGTCCTGAGATGTTTTAATATAAAGCTCTCTCCCACCACCTCAACAGAAACAATAATGGTCACCGGGACCACATTTGCTTTATTCTACTCTATGCACACCCCTGCAAGTACCAGACTTGGGTACCTTGTTTAATCTCAGCATATGAACCTTGCTCTGCCTTTACCTTGCGCCCACACACTCGTAGTTAGTATTACTGCAGAAAACAGTTTGTCTTTCCCTTCTCCTGGCAACATTCAACTAGGCATCTGGGCCATTTAGATCGCAGGTGGTAGACCCAGTTTACGTTACAGCCTACCCCCATGAGCTAGCCTATTCACCCCCCACTACTCCCCACAGCCCTTCTCTCTTACCATCCCTTTTACAAAAGCACTTCTGACACAACATGTGACCTGTTAGGATTCTACAGTTAGTAGCAAGGTATAGGCTTCCTGTCACTCATGATTGGAAGTTCCGGATTTCTAGTCAAATCTCCCTTGAATTGCCTCACAGAACACCTGTTGCATTGACAACCACTTTCCGACCCACATCCTTGAAGATCTCCTGTTACTTGTCATGACCAAATATTTAAACATTATGAACTGCTTCTGGATAAATATGACTGTCCTAAAATACATATTAACGACATAAGGGCGGCATTGATTACCTAATGGGAAATCATAACTTGTTAAACAATTGGTGCCACTTACACTGGATGGATAGAGAAAATATTTTTCAATCTTGCCCTCATGTTACGTCCTTCCACTTGGATTATTTCTTATAGCAGGGATGATGACTGTCAGATATATTGGACTGTCAAATATTTGAAGAAGACATTATGGATCATTCTCTGGTACAACTCAATCTACATCTCCACCCACGCAGTGGTGGGTGCGTGCCACTGCCTACAGATACCCAAATGGCAAAAAGACCCTCCGATCGCATATTAAGGCACAGATATTGGAGAACCAGAGATCTAACTCATCATCTCATATCTTGTGGGCAACTGGAAAAGCCACCTGCTGAAGGCTCATGATGAGGTACTAAACTGTTTTCAAGCATAAGGCTACAGAAAAACAACAAGGAAAGACCTTGACTCAAGAATCTAACCAAGACCTTACCCCCACCACTAGGTATATCTTACAGACAAGAAAAAATACTTTGAACTGCTTCTTCACACAGATTGTAGAATGGGCCCTTGTCAAACTAAAATACAGCAATTAAGAATTCAGTTAGAAAGCTGGTGACAAAGGGAGTCTATAGCCGGAAACAGTGACACTTCAAAACTCACTCCCTTAACATCGCAGAAACATTTGCTCCCTTGTATATGAAACTGCAGATACTAGAGGGTACAGCTGCTCTTACATCTGAAATCACCTTTGTAGGAACTCTAACGCTTACTGTTATGCCCGAGGAAGGAAGAGCTTTATTAGAGGAGGCGATCCCCCTAGAGGAGACAACAGAGTCCGTCACATTGCTCCCGCTTGCACATCCCCTGAGGAAATTTGATTTGTTGTTGAATTTTGCAAATCAGCCAAATCCCTGTTAGTGCCATTATTCTATGGGACCTTGAGGGAAGCTGAGAAGTAAGGGTCTTTGAATGGCCAATGTAGTCACCATATCCCTCATAAATAAAGAGGGCAAAGAACTCCCTCAAATGTGCAAGTTAATGACTAGTTGCTTTAATTGACATAGGTACAAAAATACTGGCAAAAACCTCAGAGACATGCCGCCGAAGTACCATACCATTGTTAGTTCACAAATCAGATTTGTTCCTGGGTGATTGTCCTGGAACCACCTCCTTTGGCAATCCAAGAACAATCTAGTTGAGGCACTCACCATCTCGCTTTATGCTGAGACGGCCTTTTATTGCGTAGAGTTGGCCACCTCTTTCAGACATTGGAAGGGGATGGACTGGGCAAGAATTTAATAAGTAAAGTACTATGGTTATATGAATCTCCTAGAGAGTTTCCGTCATGACAAAGAAGGATAACACATGGCAACAGCCAGTGATGCCCACTATCCCTGTTTTTGCTCCTCCTAGTGTTGGAACCTCTCGCTGCCACCTTATGACAACCTGAAAACATTTGGGAATCAGGATTGATTAAGGCCTTCTTGCAAGCGGATGGTATTCTAATTAACCGTACCAGACCAGCTACCTTTTTACTGCCAGTGATGTCCTTGACAGAGTCCTTTTCTGAGTACTATGGATACAAACTAAACTGGAGTAAATGCAAAGCGCTATCCATGTCACGTTACACAACCAGAGCTAGTCTTGACAAATTTTACTTGAGATGGGTTCCCAAACAGCTAAATTACTTGAGTGTCTGTCTCAACAGGGGATTATAGGGAATAGTGGAAGACAATCTATTGCCCTTAAAGGGCCAGGAACAAGAATTAATTATACAAATAAGATTCTCTCAATCTGTTGATGTGAGGCAGGATTCAAAATAGTGGCAGCACCCAGATTTAATTTCACTTGTGGGAAGCTCCCTTTAATGGTAAATAGAGTCCTGCTTGACGGATAGACTCTGACATCAAATCTTACATCCGAGTCAGGAGGAAACCGAGGCTGAAAGCTTCAAAATTATGGATCCAAGACACACAAGCTGGACTGCACCTGTCTAATTTTGCAGTATACTGCCTGGTGCACAATTTGTCACAACTCTCCTAATATATAACTCTTGCCTCATGAACCAACTCAGTGGGTAGTCATAGAACAAGCATTGTTGAGTTGTCCAGAATCAATGATGCCAGTTGATCCAAAATGTTCCTTCCCTACATCTTGGGTCAATTCAACCATAAAATAATATTCATTGCTTACAATACAGTGGATGAGCGACTGGAAATAAACCCTGCTTAGCACTCCTGTGGCATACCCAGGAATCCAGCCAGGTGGCACACTGATATGGCATTCTTGGTCAGAAAAGGGGATGCTTAACCTGGACCACCTAGTCGAGGACGGATGGCTCTAAACCACTGATCTATTGAAGGCTGAAGGACATGAACAGATGGAATATTAACAGCTTATGCGTTGTCTCCAAAAGTCATCTGGGATCGCTCCATCCAATATTACAATCTTAACCTGTGACACTTTTTCTTAGGGTGTGGGGTTCCTTTTGTGGGGTTGTATCCACATTCGATAGAGCACTCGTCACTGACTTGTTCTTGAAACCTATGCAGTGTGTATCAAAGCTGCGTTGGCAGACTGTACTAAAATGATAGGGTGGTGACAGACGCATACCATAGTAGTGTGCTAAATCAAGACAAGATGAAATTCCTTTATTTCAAGATCTTACATTACCAGTACTGGACCTCCAACAAGTTATGCTGCACCCTCCAATTGTTGGAGGTGTGGGTGGATGGACTGTGACCTGCTAAATGACCTAAATGTACTGTACGGTGATAAAGCCATACTGCAGATTGATATAGACCAAATTGTTGATGGTTGGTGGAACTGAAATGACCCCATCCCCACATTTGGCCATACTGCATGTAGTAGACAACATTATTTGAATATCTAACCAAACACACTAATGGCTGGCGACTACCCTTTCAGCCGCTTAGACCTGTATACTTCGACTCTGGTGCCAAAGTGACCACTGCGCCTTCCGGCCCGGTCACCCCCAAACTCCTGTGCCTGTGCCTGCTCCCGCAGCCCCAGCCACCCGAGGGCCGCCGAGCCCACACCAGCCTCCCGCAGCCCCAGCCACCCGAGGGCCGCCAAGCCCGCTCCAGCTTTCCCGCCGCCCCAGCCCGTGGCCCCGCCCCCCGCCAGCCGATTGGCTTGCGCCCCCAGCTCCCCGCAGACCCTCCCGACCGGCTCCCTTCTTAAGGGGAGCCTGACCAGATCCAGGGAGTGACCACTGCGCCTTCCGGCCTGGTCACCCCCACGCTCCTGTGCCTGGGCCTGCTCCCGCAGCCCCAGCCACCCGAGGGCCGCCGAGCCCACACCAGCCTCCCGCAGCCCCAGCCACCCGAGGGCCGCCAAGCCCGCTCCAGCTTTCCCGCCGCCCCAGCCTGTGGCCCCGCCCCCCCGCCAGCCGATTAGCTCGCTCTCCCGCCTCCCCGCAGACCCTCCCGACTGGCTCCCTTCTTAAGGGGAGCCTGACCAGAACCAGGGAGTGACCACTGCGCCTTCCGGCCTGGTCACCCCACGCTCCTGTGCCTGCTCCCGCAGCCCCAGCCACCCGAGGGCCGCCGAGCCCACACCAGCCTCCCGCAGCCCCAGCCACCCGAGGGCCGCCAAGCCCGCTCCAGCTTTCCCGCCGCCCCAGCCCGTGGCCCCGCCCCCGCCAGCCGATTGGCTCGCGCTCCTGCCTCCCCGCAGACCCTCCCGACCGGCTCCCTTCTTATGACGTCCCCAGAGCGACCGCGCAGCGGACGCGCGCAGCGGGAGCACCGATTGAGCGCCGAAGGTGCGCCAAAGGTAAGCTTGTCTACGCCCGTCCGCGCCTGGACCGCGCCCAGCGCCAGTACCCCTGGCCCCCGCAGACCCCAGCCCACCCGCCGGACGTACGACGCCGCCACCCTCAACGCACTCAACGCCGGCCGAAGCCCAGGATGCTACCGAGCCACCCCGAGACGCACCCACGGACCCTTCTGCTGCAACTCCTGCAAGTTCACCTGCATCCGGACCCGCACTACTCCAGCACCAACCAAGACCAAGACGAGCAACAGCAGCAGCCACCTGAAATGCATCCTGCTCAACACCCGCTCCGTCCACAGACACGCCGTCGAGCTCTGGAACCTGCTCGACACCACAGCCCCAGACATCGCCTTCCTCACGGAAACCTGGATGAACGCCTCCTCAACGCCCGACATTGCCATCGCCATCCCAGACGGCTACAAGATCATCCGAAGGGACCGCATCAACCACACCGGAGGAGGCATCGCCATCATCCACAGGAACACCATACGCATCACGACCAACACCAACGACACCCTCGCACCCGCCGAGCACCTGCACTTCCAGGTCCACATCAACCCCAAGACCACCCTCAGAGGCACCCTCATCTACAGACCCCCGGGACCACGCACACAATTCAGCGAAGACATCGCCGACTTCATCAGCCCGCACGCCCTCCCCTCCGCTGACTACATCCTCCTCGGGGACCTCAACTTCCACCTGGAGAACAACAACGACCGCAACACCACCACCCTGCTGGACAACCTCGCCAACCTCGGACTCAAGCAGCTGGTCACCACCCCCACCCACTACGCCGGACACACACTCGACTCGTCTTCTCATCCAGCAAGGACATCGCCTTCAGCCACGCCACCGGACTCCACTGGACGGACCACAGCTGCGTCCACTTCAGCTTCAGAAGGACCACGATCCACCACCACCAGCAACAGGTTGCACGCAGAAGCTGGAACAAGATCACAGCCGACCAGCTCGCGACCGCCCTGAGCAAGAACCCACCCACCAGCGCAACGAACCCCAGCCAAGCGGCCACCAACCTCACGAAGTGGATCAGCGACTGCACAGACGACCTCGCCCCTCTGAAGACCCCGACTAGCAGACCCGGTAGCAAGAAAGCCCCATGGTTCACCGACGAACTCAAGAGCTCCAAGAAGAACTGCCGAGGCCTCGAGAGAACCTGGCGCAGAGACCCAACACCGGACAACATGACTGCCCTCAAGCTCGCCACCCGAAAACACCACCAACTCATCCACGCCACCAAGAAAACCGCATTCAAGGAATGACTGGACAACAACGCACACAACAGCAAGGAACTCTTCAACATCGTCAAAGAGCTCTCCAACCCCAACGCCGGTAACAACGACATCACCCCTTCACAAGACCTCTGCAACTCCCTCGCCTCCTACTTCCACAACAAGATCGCGGACATACACAACAGCTTCAGCACTCAACCGACACACGCCACGACCGAACCACCGCCCCCCACCACCACCCTCCGCGCCTAGACCTCGATCAGCACTGAAGACACCGTCCGCACGATGAACTCCATCCACTCCGGATCTCCTACCGACCCCTGCCCTCACCACGTCTTCAACAAGGCCGACGCTGTCATCGCACCCCACCTGCGGGACATCATCAACACCTCCTTCGACACCGCTACCTTCCCGGAGAGCTGTAAGCATGCCGAACTCAGCGCTCTACTAAAGAAGCCATCAGCTGACCCCACCGACCTCAAGAACTACCGCCCCATCTCGCTGCTCCCGTTTCCTGCAAAAGTCATCGAGAAGACCGTCAACAAGCAGCTGGCCGCCTTCCTCGAGACGAACGGATCCCTCGACCTCTCGCAGTCTGGCTTCCGGGCCAACCACAGCACCGAGACCGCCCTGATCGCAGCCACCGATGACATCCGAGCTCTGCTTGACAACGGAGAAACAGCGGCCCTCATCCTCCTAGACCTCTCCGCGGCCTTCGACACTGTCTGCCACCGTACACTAGTGCAGCGTCTCAGCAACGTCGGAATCCAGGAAAAGGCACTGGAGTGGATCATCTCCTTCCTCGCCGGAAGGACACAGAGAGTCCGCCTCCCCCCGTTCAGATCTGAAGCCACCGAAGTCATCTGCGGCGTTCCTCAAGGCTCCTCGCTCAGTCCAACCCTCTTCAACGTGTACATGAGCCCCCTCGCAGACATCGCACGCCAGCACAACCTCAACATCATCTCCTACGCCGACGACACCCAGCTGATTCTCTCCCTCACCAACGACCCCGCCACCGCCAGAGCCAACCTCCACGAAGGGATGAAAGAGGTAGCCGAATGGATGAAGAACAGCCGCCTGAAACTGAACTCGGACAAGACGGAAGTCCTCATCCTGGGATCCTCACCCTCCGCCTGGGACGACCCCTGGTGGCCCCCCGCCCTAGGCAGCGCACCCAAACCAACAGACCACGCACGCAACCTGGGCTTCATCCTGGACTCCACCCTCTCCATGACCAGACAAGTCAACGCCGTCTCCTCGTCGTGCTTCAACATCCTGCGCATGCTACGAAAGATCTTCCGGTGGATCCCCACCGAGGCCAGGAAGACAGTCACCCAGGCCCTCGTCACCAGCCGTCTGGACTACGGCAACTCCCTCTACGCCGGAACCACCGCCAAACTCCAGAAAAGACTTCAGCGGATCCAGAACGCCTCAGCACGACTCATCCTGGGCATCCCCCGTCGCAGCCACATCTCCGGACACCTGAGAGACCTGCACTGGCTCCCGGTCACCAAGAGAATCACCTTCCGTCTCCTCACCCACGCACACAAAGCCCTACACAACCAAGGCCCAGGATACCTCAACAGCCGCCTCAACTTCTACGCTCCCAAACGCCAGCTTCGATCGACCGGCCACGCCCTCGCCACCGTCCCCCGCATCCGAAGAGCCACCACAGGGGGACGGTCCTTCTCCTTCCTCGCCGCCAGGACGTGGAACTCCCTCCCGACCCACCTCCGCCTGACCCAGGACCACCTCGCCTTCAGGAAGCAACTCAAGACCTGGCTGTTCGAGCAGTAGCCGACCCCCCTCCCCTAGCGCCTTGAGACCCTCTGGGTGAGTAGTGCGCTATATAAATGCTTTGATTGATTGATTGAAAGTTCTTTAGTCACACTAGAGAAATGGCTACTTGAGCTTTCAGGAATTGTACATTCTGAAAGAGTAGCATACACATTTCAGTGCCAATTGTACATTTTTGCACAGGTTTGGGAACCCTTTCTTAGAGGTCAGACACTTGACTAGCCTCAATGTTTTATTAGCCATACAGCTGGGTCTAAGCTGAGGTGACATGGTGAACAAAAGAACAATGGGTTGAAGTTCTACCTGAGTGATTGCTAGTGGTTAGACTTATTTGCAAGCATTCTCCCATCACCTTTTTTGTATTTCATGTACCGCCCTAAGTGGCATGGGTATGCCAAAATGTCGATGGCATGCTTCCCATGTCGTCACTGGAACCAAGCTGTAACTGGCTGATTAGCCCATAACTAGGGCAAAACGAGTCCTGGGTTACTTGTGTTCCTGTTCAGCGAGGACCTGGCAGTTCAGGCTGGACTGTTCCCACTGGAGCAGGGTCCAGTATGATTTGCATATAGCTGGGTCTAAACTGAGGTGGCATGGTGGCAAAAAAAACGATGGGTTGGAGTGTTATGCCGAACTATCGCCAGAGGTTAGACTTATTACAAGCAGCCTTCCATCTCCTTTTGTGTGGTTCATTGTCAACGATAAGCCTACTACACTGTGCAATATCTTCGTAAATTAGATGAGGATGTTGTGTCTAGACAACTGATAACATATCTGGAAGTTAACAATCACTTAAGTCCATGGAAATGTGGATGTAGAACTTACAGAGGCATGGAAACTGTTCTTGCCATGGGGGAAATTCATACAGTACCTGATAAGGGAGATACAGAGACATTATTCTTCGTAGCCTTCGACACAGTGGACCATAACACTCTATTGGCAAACGTCAAAAGCTGCGGGATCTCAGGACAGGTGTTATCATGGTTCAAGTTCTTTTTGAAGAGTAGGACTCAGGTAGTTGCTCTGGCCCATCATCATTCACAGGAAACAAGTATGGAGTGCCACAAGGCTCAACTTTGTCACCTATCCTTTTTAATGTTTACAGTCAACCTATGGACCTAATTGGGGCACACGGCTGTACAATGCTTACCTATGCTCACAACAAACTGGTAATAATCCATCTCGAGCAAGGCCCTACAAGCCTGGCAAAGCTATTGCCAAGATGCTTGTTAACTATTTAGACTTGGATATTTCAAAATGTCCTCCTTAAATTGAATACTGTCAGTCAGTCATAAGCTTTTATTCGATATGCAAGATATCTTGTAAGCACATAAGAAATACAATAAGCACATTAAAAATCACAGATACAAGAAGCCAGTATGAAATTCATAAGAAGATAAAAAGGGCGTAAATTTCCCATAATAAATTATCTAAAAAAAGAATTAAACAGCTACTGACAATCTCTTACAACGAATAAGCCAGGACCACTTTAAAAATTTCGCAATTCCACACACTAAAAGGGGGGAAGTGTCCGTAGTTAAAATACGCAGGGCTTCGAGGGAACTACGTGTGCCCATATTGCGGCAAAGGGGTTTTAGCCAGACACTCCTAGGCCTTGCATAGTCCGGGCAAACAAATAAGACATGTACAATAGTCTCGGCCTTGCTAGGGCAACACGCACAGTTGGGAGAAATGCGGGACACAGATGACCAACTCGATACCAATGCACCTAGGGGGAGGCATCCAACTCTAAATTTGAAATAAAGGGCTCGGTCGTAAGGGAGAGTTATCAAGACCAGGTAGGGTTCAAAAGCCACAGTGTCTTTAATTTGCAAAAAGGCGACAGTCGACTTACAGTGATTAGAGTTTGTATTTATCCGCTCCGCACACCAGTTCCAATAATGCGCCTTGACAACTTCTTTTGTAGGGGCTGAACGTAATGACCAGCAATCTCCTAGACCGACATTCTCCAAAAGCTTTTTGGTATCTCTTAGCCACTTTATTTTGGCCCAACCCCCCAAGCTCATAATTTCCCGCAGGGCATCAGCATAAGATTTTAATTCTTCACCCCTCCAAATTCTTGTCCATAACAAAAGCGGGCGAAGCTGGGCCTGGTCTTTAATATTTTTGCAGCCCATATCCAGCCGGACAGGTACGGATGGAGTACTCAGGGGGACGGAGATGAGGGATTTCAATAACTTGCTCTCCGCTGTCTCTAGGTCGTTCAAACAACAGTGGCCCCACAATTCTGCCCCATACAAGGCTGATGACACTACTTTAGCCTTGTAAATTTCAACTACTGGGGTGAGTGATCTCCTTGGAGAGGCCCTAAACTCCCTCATAAGGGCACCTCCCACTCTCCTGTGGCTGAGGACCATTTTGTCAATATGACTAGCCCAGGACATCCTATCCGTGATCCGGATACCAAGGTAGTCAAATTCGGCTACTTTCTCTAGGGGGTCAAGTTTAGAGTCGGTGGGCGGCCCAGTTTCTTAGGAGGATTTAGGACTAGATATTTTGTTTTATCCACATTTATTGTTAATCCTCTTGCAGCACAGAACTCCTGAAATCGTGTTAATAATTTCTGGAGACCTTGAGGGGTCTTCGAAATCAGGAGCGTGTCGTCCGCAAATAGCAAGGTGGGGATCCGGACTCCTCCGAGACAGGGGGCGTCGGCCGGTTCTTGCTGGAGATGTTTTACCACCCCATTCACATAAAGTGAAAATAGGGTTGGCGCCAAGACACAGCCCTGCCTTACACCCCTAGAGACTGGAATCTTCTCAGTAAGTTCGCCGTTTTTACCCCAACGGACCTGGGCAAAGGTGTGGGCGTGAAGGCTGATAAGGAGTGACAAGATGTAAGGGGGTAAGCCCAGCTCGTAAAGTACCCTCCAAAGATCTTCTCGGGGGACTAGGTCAAAGGCAGTCTTCAGGTCTATAAAGGCCAAATAAAGACTGCCCTTGCCCAGTTCCACCACCTTCCACCCCAATAATACCAGCCTGAACACCTGCTCAATTGTCCCCATTCCAACCCGAAAACCTGCCTGGAAGTCTGAAAGAATTTTATTCTCCTCCACCCAATGGAGAATCCTTCCAAGTATAGCTTTACCTGCTATCTTTTGGGTGGAGTCGATCAGACTTATGGGTCGGTAATTACCCGGTGCTTCCCTGCACCCTTTTTTATAAATTGGGACCACCACCGCCCCTTTCCAGGATTCAGGTACTGGCCCTCCCATCATGATGTCATTAAGTAGCGCTGATATGACCCGAGCCCATTCCGCTGGGTATGCCCTCATGAGGTCCCCCGGCAGGCCATCGGGACCCGCAGCCTTGCGTGGAGCTACCCACCCTATAACCCCCTCAAGTTCTAGCGGAGTAAAGAGATCGTAGGCATGGGGTTCAATTATTTGCGAAAGAGCCATCCCCACATTACAATCCCCATCTGGAGGGAGGTATAAGGACCCAAAGTGCTTTACCCAGCTTTGTGGCGAGATGTTACAGGGTCTCATAAGTGCATCGGGATTTTTCCGTGCACTTATAAGTTGCCAAAATGCCCTTGGGTCCCTACTTTTGCTGGCCTGGAGCAGGTCGTCCCAATATTTGTCTTCCCACTCCCTCCTGGCTAGTTTGAGAGAGTTATTGTAGGCCTTCCTTGCTTCCTGTATCTCAAGACGGGACTTTGCTTTGATCGCCTCAACTAACTTAGCCTTAAAAACCCTACATGGTTGAGAATACCAACCATCGTGGGATTTTTTAGAGAGTTTGTTACCCAATTGATTGTGGTGAAGAGTAAAGACATTAGTTAAGGCTTCTATCAGGGAGACAAAGAGCCCACTCACTCTACCCACGCCTTCCGAGGATGTTCCAAGGTTTAATACCATGTGGTTTAGGTGAGATTGTATTTCTTCTACCTTCCCCTCTGATAAAACCAGTTTGGCCCATTTAATTCGCCTACCACAAGGGGAGACTTCCGAGATCTCAGGTGGTGCTGCTACCTGGTTTATAAAATCCTTACTTGAGTGGCGCCACCACTGGGCCATACTTAAAGAAAGCAGGTTGTGGTCGCTTTCAACCGAGTGGACCACCTGCATGTCCTTTACATAGGGCCACAGACACACGTCTACTAAAAGATAATCTAACCTAGAGGTATGTCCGGGCCTATTATACGTGTGGGCGCCCAGCCTATCCGAGGGTGTCCTCCCATTAGCAGCCCTTAGATTGAATTCGAGGCACAGGGAGTATAACTGAAGCGCCACTTCTGACCACCTCTTGATCGGTGGGATTTCCAGAGCCGGAATCCCCCACCTAATGTCCTCCTCCTCTTGGTCGAGGGAAACGTCCGAGCCCAAAGGCTCGAACGAACAGTTCATATCACCTGCAACCAGTATACGAGTCTTATATGGGGTGTTGTTTAGCAAAGTCTCGAGTAAAGATATTACAGGAGACTTTCTCCCGCCCACGGTTCCCCGGGCATAAACATTAAAAACGTTTAAAACAACTCTCCCCCTTTGGTCTATTAAGGTGATGTTTTGTATATCAGGAGAACCTGTGGGGAAATCTATAATTCTGCAATCAAGAGATGCCGCAACCCAGATAAGGAGGCCACCGGCTGGGCGCCCCCTCCCTGAAGACGAGACATGCGCAGGGGAGTAATAAGAGGAAAAACCCACCCTGTAGACCGGCACACAACTCCATGTCTCTTGAAAGAGGCACAGAGAGTGCTCATCAGCCTGAGTAATAAAGTCAGGCAGGGGCAACTTTCCTGCAATCCCCGCGACATTCCAGCTGAAAACCTTGAAAGCAAGGTCCGTCACAGCTGGAGTGACGCAGGGCGCCGGAATGTCCCCGCCTGTAGAGCTCCTCGGGAAAACATGAGGACAGCAAGGGTCATGCATGGTGGGTATAAGATCACCTATCCCCCTTGTAGACTTACTTTTGCTAGGTGATAGAGTTTCCACTAAATCTACTCTCTGCCCAACTTCCAGTCAAATGGGTCCCGCTGGCCACAAATGTTTCTCCCTAGTGTCCCCTGAAACCCCGTCCCTATTCTGGTCAAGAACAGGGAGACTTAAGCTTCCACCGGTAGAGTCAATGATTTGCCTGGGGTAAAAGAAGGAAAGGTCTACCACTTTAACCCCCGGGACCCCCATATTAGAAATAGGGGTACAAATCGATGGTACCACTCTTGGATCTTGGAAATTTACAATTATACAGTCCCCCTCCTGTGTTTTTTCCCCCTGTCCAACCCAATCCACTCTACGGACACTCAGTATAATGCCATCCACACCTAGCGGGATTGGCTTATTTGCTTTTAGCCAGTGGATACACTTATTCTTAAGTGATTGATGATTTTCCCACTGGCCATCCTTTAAAGGTGGCACATTAACCATGACTGCCACAAAGGGTTGACAGTCTGGTGGAAGGTTTACTGGGGGAATCTGTCGTATTTGCTTACTAGAGGCACGTGAAGGGGTTGGTCTAGTGGTAGGAAGGGGGACGGACCTAGGGGTTTTCTCTAAGGCTAACCTGCTAAAGTTAGAACATACCCCTTGTTTTTTGGAAATTTCCATTATGCCACTCACTACCTGTGGCTGCTTTTGTCGGGGAGACTTAGGCTTATTTTTATCGGGCTCTATGTGGGATAGAGAACCCTTTTGCTGAAGAACTGCTTTGGAACTTTGAATAGATGTGGAAGCTAAGGTAGATGGGCTATTAGAAGCTCCCTTCTCGCAACATAATGGGTGCTTAGAGGCTTGCTGAGATAAAAGCACATTTCCATTTGCAACCAAGTTCTTAGCTTCAGTCACTCTACTTATTTGTTTAACTGCTACTTTAAGTGAGTGAAAGCCGTCAAGAGTTGATTGCTCGAGTTTGTCAATCCTATCCCCAAGGCCTTTAACTTGAGTTAGCAACGGATTCAAGAGGCTATAGACCTTCTCAAGAATATTTTCTACCGTTGCTAAGTCCGGAAGCTTTAAAGGTTTCGCACTATTTGCACCAGGGTGTAGCTCCTCAGGAGAATTCACAACATCCCCAGCTATATCTGGTTTATTCACTATAGGTTTGGCCCTTGTAGTTCTCATACCCACTCCAAAAGGCTTTCTTAAATTTTGATAAAGGGCGGCCTGTCTAACTGGGCAGCCCCTTTTACGTTTACGAACCTTTTTGCTTAAGAGCCTATTCTCCTGTCTAATGATGGGTGTTTGGAAATTATTGGGGGACCTAACTAACTCCCCTTCTGGTAATGCCAAGGGCGAAGTGGGCGATGATAAAGGCTCCACAACACTAGTAACTTCACTTGGGGTATTGATGGATGATAATGTAATCAATTTACCAAGACCGTCAGGCTCCATGGTGACTATAGGAAAAAGAGCAGCCAAACTTTCTAGCCTGCCTATATTTTGTTCAATATCAACCAGCTGGGGTGGGGTTGAGGAAGTACCAACAACACTAGGCGAAGTAGCGCCCTGGGGCTGGGTATTGGCAATTATAAGTGATGATTGAGCATCGACCCCCAGGGATGAACGTCTTGAGGGGAGGTAGACCTCAGATAGACGCCGCTCAGACATGGCAATCTCCTTATCAATCACCGCCGCCACCCTGGTAATGAAGCGGTCCATAGACCCAATAATGGGGCTTGCTGCATTTTGCCCCCTTAGGCCTTCATTCCTTAACAGTTTGCCAGAACGGGTAGACATAGTTCAGTGGGTACGAAACCGGGCTCTGTACTCACAGGTCTTGCAGAAACAAGGGACGTGGCCCAGCCCAGCCTCCTTCTGCCTCTGACGGCCTCAGACGATCCGCCCTTTGTCCGGGCTTCGTCCGGCGGCGTCCGCGCGCGTCCGCTGCGTGGGAGCGGCGAGGCGCTTTAACTGCGCAGGCAGGAAGGAAGGCAAGCAAAGTGATACCAGGTGCGGGCGATAACAGCAGGCCCCCTGGTAGATGTGGTCCGCCCAAAGTCCTCGGTCCAAACAAGCGAAGCGGCTCCCGCGACAGCGGGAGCGGCGAGGCGCTTTAACTGCGCCGGCAGGAAGGAAGGCAAGCAAAGTGATACCAGGTGCGGGCGATAACAGCAGGCCCCCTGGTAGATGTGGTCCGCCCAAAGTCCTCGGTCCAAACAAGCGAAGCGGCTCCCGCGATAGCGGGAGCGGCGAGGCGCTTTAACTGCGCCGGCAGGAAGGAAGGCAAGCAAAGTGATACCAGGTGCGGGCGATAACAGCAGGCCCCTTGGTAGATGTGGTCCGCCCAAAGTCCTCGGTCCAAACAAGCGAAGCGGCTCCCGCGACAGCGGGAGCGGCGAGGCGCTTTAACTGCGCCGGCAGGAAGGAAGGCAAGCAAAGTGATACCAGGTGCGGGCGATAACAGCAGGCCCCCTGGTAGATGTGGTCCGCCCAAAGTCCTCGGTCCAAACAAGCGAAGCGGCTCCCGCGACAGCGGGAGCGGCGAGGCGCTTTAACTGCGCCGGCAGGAAGGAAGGCAAGCAAAGTGATACCAGGTGCGGGCGATAAAACAGCAGGCCCCCTGGTAGATGTGGTCCGCCCAAAGTCCTCGGTCCAAACAACTTTCTATTAGTAAGTTAATGCCCAAACAGATATGTCAGAGATCTCTATCCAAATGGATTTTGGTCAGACACTCTGGCATAAACAAACTGTACATTTCCAGGGATTTACTTGGACTCTCGGTTCTTTTTTCATCCTCAAATAAATACTCCAAGCTCCTCCTGCTTTTACCAATTAAAGATTTTTAAGAAAGCTTTGGTTTTCCTTCCAAAAAATCAACATAAAGGGATTATCACCTCGTGTATTTCACCTAAAAATTAATTATTGTAATTTTTTGTATACAGGAATCTCAGATGGAGCGCTAAAACAATTTCAACCGATTCAACACTAGGGCCCTACTTACGATGAGACTAGGAAAGCCTCGAACCACAGGTCGGAGGCTTTCCGAGTCTCATCGCGGGTTTCACTTTCGACCGCCGCAATTACGATACTGTCAAAAGTGAAACTGGTCAATCATTCTGGCTGGATTCTGATGGGCTCAAGAAGCCAGTTGGCCAGTTGGCGGCCTGCCCCATAATCCCTATGGACGGTGTTTCCGCTGTAGGGATTACAATGCTGGTTTCCGACAGGCTTTCCATGTCAGGCTTTCTGACATGTAAAACCTGATGGAAAGTGACATTGGGGGCCCCTAGCAGGGCCCCCTGCACCCTGCGGCCTCCGTTTGAGGGCCAACCTGGACCGTGTGGCAAGCACCCCGAGGTGCCTGCCATGCGGTGCAGGGATGAACAGATTCTCCCATTCCTCTATGGGAGCTTGTGCTACGTCCGGTTTACAGCCGCAGCACAACCTCACATAGAGAAATGGAAGTATACAAATGCACCATGTCCAGTCTCATTGTAATGCTGCAGTCGGGACCACCGACCGGATGTCGGTCGGTCCTGATTCCTCAACAGTGTCAGGCAGAAGTGAGTCTGCCTGACATCGTAATTAGGCCCTATGTCATAGGAGTTATTTTTTTTTAAATTCTTTTTATTAACATTGCTCAAGAGAACATCCAATACAATAGACAGGTTCAGTGATACACAGAGAGGCGGACACCGTTTTACGACCATGATCCATTCACATGAGGATAGAAGGCAAAGGCATGAGGATAGAAGGCAAAGAAAACCCTCTGTACTTTCGCCAGGGTGCGCATATTCTTTCCTATTTCTTGACGAACCCCCTACTTTTGTAGACCGTTTCCTCAGCGCGCTGACACCAATCAAGTTCTTGTCTCCACTCCTCCAGCATCGGAAGCAAAGGCGCCCCCCATCCTCTGGCAATGTTACTCTTCGCAACCCCTGCTGCTAGAGCCAACCATGTTCCTCCATACCGGGGCCAGTCAGAGTCGCCATTAATCATAAGTAGCAGCCACTTCGCATCCAAGGGAACTGTCACTCCCACTACTCTAGACATAGTATCCGTGACTTTTTGCCAGTACCTAGCAATCTCTGGACATTCCCATAAAACATGTAGGAAGGTTCCCGCCCCCTGGCATCCCCTGACACACAACACCGTAGGGATCCTGCCCCATGCGTATAAATGAGTATGGGGGTAGTATGTTCGATGTAATATCTTGAGTTGTATCAATATAAATCGGGAGCAAATTGCGATTTCTCCTGGGCTCTGGATTGCCTCCTGCCACTCCTCATCGTCTATAGAACCCAAGTCTTTAGCTCATGTTTCCCGAAGGGTCAGTAGGGGGTCTGGCACATTATTTATCAACTTACGGTAGATCGTGGAGGTCGGTTTCTCGACAATTGGATCTAATAACACCCGGTCTTCCAATGGGGAATATTCTGGGACAGAAGTACCACCAGGGATGTGGGTGCACAATGCGTGTCTGAGCCTCAGGTGCTGATATCTCTGAGTCTGGTGTAAATTGTATTCCTGCTGGAGTACCTCGAAGGCGAGGGGGAATTTTCTTTCCATACGTCTCCCAAGCACTCGATGCCTATCAGCTTCCATCCTTTGAAACCCGTAAGGGCGGCTACTTCATGCAAAGGATCCCTCACCCACAATGGTGTTCTACCAGTTAATGTCCTTGCCCAACCTAGTAATTTATTGGCCTCCCTCCAGCACTGTAGCACCACTTTAGTGTGCTCTGGCCACTCGGGTCTGGACTTTCGGGAATAGAGGAGAGGTTCACAGTTTTTCCCGGCACGATGGCTCTATCTGCTCTGTAAGCCGGTTCCTCCATATTCGCGTACACCCAGTCGTTAATGACCTGTAACTGCGAGGCCCAATAATAGAGCCTAACGTCAGAGATAGCCAGGCCACCATCATAGACACCCTTCTGCAACTTCTGCAACGCGATCCTTGGTGTACCCCCCTGCCACAACAACGTTCTGACTGTTTAAGGGACCGGGTATGGGGTGTTCTGGAGGACATACAGGAGGCATGGTTGTGTCATCATTTTGAATAAAGCCGCCCTGCCCATAAGGAAAAGCAGAAGGGTACGCCAGTGGCTGACATCAACACCGAGGCGCCTCAGTTGGGGTCCAAGATTCCAGTCCAGGAACGCCTTCGGGTCCCACGTAACATGGATACCAGATATTTAAATCCCTCTAACACCACTGGCACCTCACACCGCACTGTAACTGTGGGGGGGGGGGCCCAACAGTGGAAAGATCACTGACTTGGACCAGTTGATATTGTAGCCCGAGGAGCTACCAAATAGTTTGAAGATATGTAGCACACATGCCTCTGATTGGTTGCTTCCTTCTTTGCGGCAAACAGTGCACCATCCCTCCAGCCAGTCGCTGGCGTCTGCTGGAGAGTCAAAGAAATAATTTTGAGTCCGGCTGGCTGGAAAAAGCATCCTGTACTTTACATTCTGGGCCCGAAGAGCTCTCTTAACTGCATCAAAGGACCGCCCCTGATGATGCTGGATGATGGGATTCTCGTACACGAAACACAAAACTTCCTACGCTTATCTTTCAAAAGGGCAATATGTCCACAATTTTTAACAACAACCACAGACCACGGTGTACAAAACAAAATTATTTCATTTATTTGTTCATTTTGATAAATTTTTTCATTTTTTCATTATTCTTTTTGGCAACATAAACAAATATCATAATATAGAAACACAATTGTGACTAACCTTAACAATGTACGGACAATTCATCTAAAAGACATATATGTAACATAAATTCAAAAACAATCAGAAACATTATGACCAATACAACTAAAAAACACAAACAGACACTTTTAACACAGACGACAATATAATAGCAGTTAAAACCATGAGTTGTGCATTATACACATGAGACCAGCGCCTACGCGCGTTTCGGAGCACACGGGTTGCTTTAGAGGGCTCCTTCTTCAGGGCTTACTTTGGTGGTCTTTCAAACAACAAAAGGCCTCTGGGCCTAGTTAGGTGTCCAACCTAGCAAGGTATAGTCACACAATCAATGATAACAGCCGTTGGTCTGTGGGTAAAAAGAACTTATATGAATATATTGTCATGATTTTAAGTTAGCTAATTTCTTTGAGAAGGTGGGAGGAGCTTTTAAAGAAAATAGAAACGTTAAGGGCTCATGTGTGCCCGTGATGAAAGCCAATCACCTTAGATGGAAGAAAATAGTGAGGGAAGTAAGATTCCAAAAACCCATCACCTGAATATTAGACATAAGAGGATATAAACATAGAATATATGCACATACTTGTCTTGCATCGGCTCTCTTATAGTAAGAGGGTACAAGGAAGACAGCAACTTCGTTCTTTGTGTTGAATTAATACATGGGAACTGGGGAAATGGCATAAAGGACAGACACATGTTAACTCTTCTTGAAAGATTGGTAAATACTAATATGTACAGGTAAGGAGAATTTTTAAACTAAGAGAGCGGAAATAATACAGGTAGTGCTAGGTATAAAAATTCTATATCCTAGATGGACCTATTGGGGATGGAAGCAAACAATATCTCAAGCAGCGCGTGAAAATTTAGAGGACATGTCAATGCAAATATAAATCTACAATCTAGTAGTGTGAGAGACAATGGCCTACTGGTATTTCTTTGCGCAAGGTATGACAGCGAGCGTATGATACTAGAGGCGCTAATGCGGCACTAACTAACTTACTTACTCTGCCGAGGTAGCAAGAATTTACAAGGCAGTTTGGGTCGATGCTTTCAACAATGCCATCTATTAAATCCGGGGTTGATTGGATAGGTAAAATTGAAATGGTCACATTCAAAAGTAACCTGAAAAGGTAGAAATATATAAACTAAACCAAGAAATACCGATGGAAGTAATACTCTATCAGGGTAAGGTAGATATTGTAGGTACTATACTGGGCAGCTTACCTACAGCGTAGATCGTCATCCACATAAATAATATCCAAGCCTGGATATATATAAAAAGTAGATCAGAGAAATTTCCAGTTAGTCATTCAATTTCGCCAGGAGTATGGTATGAGTAACATCTGCGCGACCTCCAAGTTACTCAGGACCTAGAAGTGTATAAACACTGAGTTTAAGGGGGAGCAAGGGAGAACTAGGTATAGTTCCACGAGTTGAGGAGGCTAGATAGAAAAGATGTATAAATACCTTACAAGTTTCCGTAAAACACTTTGGCAGGCTATAGTCCTAAGGAGCGTGATAGATAGCGGGTGGGATACGATATGGGTGAACGAAGTTCACATCCAATCTGTAAAGATAAATACACCCAAGGTCTATAAAGCGTAAAGAGTGATACCGGGGGTCTAACTCGAAAAATGGGTACCATAGTAATCCGACGGTGTCAGTGTAATGCTTACCCGGATAAGCGCAAGAAGGATCCTGTTTCTCCCGATAGCCTGCCTAGAACACGGAGTGTTCTGGCGTCTTCCTTATATGGCAACCCGGAAGTAGAGGGACAGCATAATGAACAAAGGACTAATATACGGAGTCTGCCGATTGAGAACAAGGAAATAGACGCAGGACTAAGAATCGGTTTAATGGAGAGTCTATATATAGTTGACAGATAGACCCAAAAGTATCGACAAGAATTCCATGAAGGGCGTTGATCGGTAATTAATGTAGAGAGATATATAACCACTCATTCTCATAAATAGAGAAAACCCGATTGGAAAGTGCAACGGAAGGTGCATGTATGGACAGAACTGCAGAATCGAATGTCCTCACTGGTGGAAAAAATAGAAACATGCGACAACTGCTACAATAATAGGAAAAATCTGCGAATATCCGTCTACTAGCCCTGCTCCTTCATAACAGATGAATAACTCGAAATGTATCAAAAGGTACACACTGCATACATGGGTCTGCCAAAAAGCAACAGCAGGAGATCAGAAATAGGAGACTCATATAATCGCATTTTCCCATGGCAGATATTCGTTCAGGCCTTTTTCTTGAGTTTGGAGAATATAAATCCAAAAGACCTCTCTTTTACGTCTAAGCCCAAGTCAATGACAACGGAACCGGACTTAGACCTAAATCTACCTTTACACCCACCTTGGATCAAGTCGGTGCAGAAGTAGAGGTGTTTGAGAAAGTAGTGAGTTCCAAAATTCAAAAACTCCTCTCCTTTGTCCCTAAACCCAAGTACAACTTGAAGTACTCTGAATATCAAGCTCTGAAACAACTGGCCAATAACCCTGAGCTAACCATTAAACCTGCCGATAAGGGAGGAGGTATAGTGGTACTAGATAGTTCGGCCTATGTACACCAAATTGAGACAATGCTTAATGTCCCTGAACATTATGCAAAACTTAGGTCATATCCGGAAGAAAGAATCAAAACTGATATCCTGGATATCACCCAAAGGGCACTTGATAGGGGTACTCTGTGCATTCAAGAATTCAACTATCTCAATACAGAACACCATCGAATACCCATTCTCTATGGGGTTCCCAAAATACACAAGAACCCTTTGTCTCCTCCCTTTAGACCAATAGTTTCCACTATTGGGTCTTTGACTGAGCCGTTGTCCAAATATGTGGACACTTTCCTTCAACCTTTGGCTTCCAATCTTCGGGCTTACATAAAAGATACAGGACACCTCATTAGTGAAATAGAGGGTACTCCATTTAACAGCCACACTGACTTTCTTGTATCTATGGATATCGAAGCGTTGTATACCAACATCCCGCAACTAGGAGCCCTAGAAGCAGTTAAACATTGTCTGGAGAATAATGAGAACCATGTAGATCGGTTATTTCTACTTGAATGTTTAGCCATAGTACTGAAGGAAAATTACTTTGAATTTAATGGACAAATTTTCAAGCAAATACTTGGAGTAAGCATGGGTGCTGCCTGTGCACCCAATGTAGCTAACATCTACATGGGAGAGTTTGAGAATAAGTTCATCTTTAATGAAATAGCTCCATTTAGCGAAAACATCACCAACTGGCATCGTTTCATCGATGACATCTTTTTCATCTGGAGGGGACCGGAAGAACAGCTCCATGAGTTTATGTTGTGGATTAATCTTTGCGATATCCACCTTAAATTTAGCCCAAACATAAGCAAATCCAAAATTGAATTCCTGGATATCTGGATACAAATCATGGATGAGAAAATAGAGGTTAGCCTCTATACCAAACCCACGGCCAAGAACACCTTACTCCAATATTCTAGTTACCACCCCCGCAGTCAGAAAGATAACATCCCCTTCAGCCAATTCCTACGGCTCCGTAGGAATTGTACCACCATATCAAACTACAATATACATGCTGAAGAGCTGAAATCCAAGTTTGCAAATAGAGGCTATCCCCCAAAACTAATAAAGGATGCCTATAAAAGAGCAAAATACTATGACAGAACAGTATTATTGCAGACAAAGGAAACGAAAATTGAGGAGAAATTGGTCTGTGTAACCACCCATTCCAACATTGACAATAAGATCAGACAGGTCATTAACAAAGAGTGGCATATTTTGAATTCAGATAGCTCCAAAAAAACTATACCTAAGCCCATCTTTGCGTTCAGACGCAATAAAAACCTAAGGAATTCTTTGGTCAAGTCTAAGATATCCTCTGTGAACACTTATGTACAGAAATCTATTACTGGAGCTAGACCCATAAGTGGAACACACAAATGTGGCAACTGCCATGCCTGCCAGTTTGCTATTGTTACTAGTGAATTGATTTGGAATAAACGTACTTTTTCATTTAAAGAAATGACCAACTGCCGCACTCGCAATATAGTCTACCTTATCCTTTGTCCTTGCAACAAAGGATATGTAGGCGAAACCAGCAGAGAATTTCGTGTACGTTTTAGTGAACACAAGTCAGCCATACACAATAAGCGAGAGGGGGCCCCCTTGGTGGCCCACTGGATTGACCAGCAACACACTATCTCTGACCTCAGGTGGCTAATCTTGGAACATATCCACCCATCGAATAAAATCAATGTGGATGCTACTAGACGTAAAAGAGAGGTCTTTTGGATTTATATTCTCCAAACTCAAGAAAAAGGCCTGAACGAATATCTGCCATGGGAAAATGCGATTATATGAGTCTCCTGTTTCTGATCTCCTGCTGTTGCTTTTTGGCAGACCCATGTATGCAGTGTGTACCTTTTGATACATTTCGAGTTATTCATCTGTTATGAAGGAGCAGGGCTAGTAGACGGATATTCGCAGATTTTTCCTATTATTGTAGCAGTTGTCGCATGTTTCTATTTTTTCCACCAGTGAGGACATTCGATTCTGCAGTTCTGTCCATACATGCACCTTCCGTTGCACTTTCCAATCGGGTTTTCTCTATTTATGAGAATGAGCGGTTATATATCTCTCTACATTAATTACCGATCAACGCCCTTCATGGAATTCTTGTCGATACTTTTGGGTCTATCTGTCAACTATATATAGACTCTCCATTAAACCGATTCTTAGTCCTGCGTCTATTTCCTTGTTCTCAATCGGCAGACTCCGTATATTAGTCCTTTGTTCATTATGCTGTCCCTCTACTTCCGGGTTGCCATATAAGGAAGACGCCAGAACACTCCGTGTTCTAGGCAGGCTATCGGGAGAAACAGGATCCTTCTTGCGCTTATCCGGGTAAGCATTACACTGACACCGTCGGATTACTATGGTACCCATTTTTCGAGTTAGACCCCCGGTATCACTCTTTACGCTTTATAGACCTTGGGTGTATTTATCTTTACAGATTGGATGTGAACTTCGTTCACCCATACCGTATCCCACCCGCTATCTATCACGCTCCTTAGGACTATAGCCTGCCAAAGTGTTTTACGGAAACTTGTAAGGTATTTATACATCTTTTCTATCTAGCCTCCTCAACTCGTGGAACTATACCTAGTTCTCCCTTGCTCCCCCTTAAACTCAGTGTTTATACACTTCTAGGTCCTGAGTAACTTGGAGGTCGCGCAGATGTTACTCATACCATACTCCTGGCGAAATTGAATGACTAACTGGAAATTTCTCTGATCTACTTTTTATATATATCCAGGCTTGGATATTATTTATGTGGATGACGATCTACGCTGTAGGTAAGCTGCCCAGTATAGTACCTACAATATCTACCTTACCCTGATAGAGTATTACTTCCATCGGTATTTCTTGGTTTAGTTTATATATTTCTACCTTTTCAGGTTACTTTTGAATGTGACCATTTCAATTTTACCTATCCAATCAACCCCGGATTTAATAGATGGCATTGTTGAAAGCATCGACCCAAACTGCCTTGTAAATTCTTGCTACCTCGGCAGAGTAAGTAAGTTAGTTAGTGCCGCATTAGCGCCTCTAGTATCATACGCTCGCTGTCATACCTTGCGCAAAGAAATACCAGTAGGCCATTGTCTCTCACACTACTAGATTGTAGAGATATATTTGCATTGACATGTCCTCTAAATTTTCACGCGCTGCTTGAGATATTGTTTGCTTCCATCCCCAATAGGTCCATCTAGGATATAGAATTTTTATACCTAGCACTACCTGTATTATTTCCGCTCTCTTAGTTTAAAAATTCTCCTTACCTGTACATATTAGTATTTACCAATCTTTCAAGAAGAGTTAACATGTGTCTGTCCTTTATGCCATTTCCCCAGTTCCCATGTATTAATTCAACACAAAGAACGAAGTTGCTGTCTTCCTTGTACCCTCTTACTATAAGAGAGCCGATGCAAGACAAGTATGTGCATATATTCTATGTTTATATCCTCTTATGTCTAATATTCAGGTGATGGGTTTTTGGAATCTTACTTCCCTCACTATTTTCTTCCATCTAAGGTGATTGGCTTTCATCACGGGCACACATGAGCCCTTAACGTTTCTATTTTCTTTAAAAGCTCCTCCCACCTTCTCAAAGAAATTAGCTAACTTAAAATTATGACAATATATTCATATAAGTTCTTTTTACCCACAGACCAATGGCTGTTATCATTGATTGTGTGACTATACCTTGCTAGGTTGGACACCTAACTAGGCCCAGAGGCCTTTTGTTGTTTGAAAGACCACCAAAGTAAGCCCTGAAGAAGGAGCCCTCTAAAGCAACCCGTGTGCTCCGAAACGCGCGTAGGCGCTGGTCTCATGTGTATAATGCACAACTCATGGTTTTAACTGCTATTATATTGTCGTCTGTGTTAAAAGTGTCTGTTTGTGTTTTTTAGTTGTATTGGTCATAATGTTTCTGATTGTTTTTGAATTTATGTTACATATATGTCTTTTAGATGAATTGTCCGTACATTGTTAAGGTTAGTCACAATTGTGTTTCTATATTATGATATTTGTTTATGTTGCCAAAAAGAATAATGAAAAAATGAAAAAATTTATCAAAATGAACAAATAAATGAAATAATTTTGTTTTGTACACCGTGGTCTGTGGTTGTTGTTAAAAATTGTGGACATATTGCCCTTTTGAAAGATAAGCGTAGGAAGTTTTGTGTTTCGTGTAGTATATTTATCCCTGTAACCTTCCACGCTCATGAACTTTATCAGGGTCCCTCTTCCGTAGTTCCTTCAGTTTTCCCAGCACTGTGCTGTGAGGGTTTGTTTTACCCTTCTGGTGGTTGGAGCCCATATTGCTTTATTTCTATTCTTTATTTTTCTTTTTATCATAGACTATTCTTTTCTCTGCACTTCACTTTGGTGGCTGTTTGTAACTAAACCCGCTGCAAATCGTATGTCTGGACATCTTTGTGGCAATTTACTGATCCTAACAGACACTGTTGACTCCTATTGAAAGTCTTACCCTATTCCATTCTCATTATGGATAAAATTAAAACCTTTGGGTTTACAGATGAGGACTTTTCTAAACTATTAGGTGCTGGTCCGGTTGCTGACAGACAATTTACTATTGGTAACAACATTAACGATGATTGGTTGAAATTACTTAATCTTAAAAAGAAAACCAGAAGGACTGAGTCCCATGCCGAATTCATGTTAGAGTATCTACGAGCAGGAGTCATCCCAAATGGACTCCGGGTTAAGAATATACCAGGCTTATTTGTAGAGATGAAAACATTTTTAGAGAAGTGGTCACTCATAGCCAATAGATGCTCCAGAGATCTTATGATACTCATCATTGAAACAGCAAGAGAAGTGGTTGAAAACCTATTTAAAGAAATAGCTGAAACGGAAGAACAACTAAAGAAAAATAATCCAGTGGAAGAAGCCAAAAAGAAACTGGAAGAAATCAATGGTGAGATGAACTCCTTCTGTGAATACCTTATAAAGAAAAAAACGGAGAAACTAAAGAAGGACATTAGATACTTTAGTGAGGAAAGAGTCTATCCTTATTTAACTCCTGGCTATTATAAAAACGAAGTTGACCAATTTTATTCTAATGACCGACAACATTGGTCCAAAAAAAGAGTGATTACATTCTCGGACACCTCAGGGTCAGACACTGATAGTGGCCCCAACACCTTTGGCAACTATGGACAAAGAAGGGCCAATTATCAAGGTCCCAGAAGAAATGCCCATTTTTTAGGCAACAGAGGTGGCCGAATGAGAACGCGCTACCGAAATACAGAAAGAGATACCTACCAACAATCAGAGAGTACTCCACAATTCCTTCAAACCCGAAGGAATCAGTACTGGAGGGAATAGCCAGCGTCTCTGAGAACAGAACCACTCCCGAGTTTACATGCAGTATTTCCCTAGCTCCCAGTACATCCAAGGAAAGTCCACAGATGGAGAACAAAGATGTCCTTATTAATGAAACTTTTAAGGATACTCAAATAATAACGGTCTTTAATCTCTCTAAAACTAACTTGGATGAGCCTGCCAAAGAACTTTTATCTTGAGGCCTTACCTTTGTCCCCACCACTTATCTTGACTGTTTCAAAATGATGACTGACATCCAATCATTTTTTCGCAAGATCCGCCTTAAAAGATTTTTTGAGGAAAGTCCTGCCCAAGTCAATGACAACGGAACCGGACTTAGACCTAAATCTACCTTTACACCCACCTTGGATCAAGTCGGTGCAGAAGTAGAGGTGTTTGAGAAAGTAGTGAGTTCCAAAATTCAAAAACTCCTCTCCTTTGTCCCTAAACCCAAGTACAACTTGAACTACTCTGAATATCAAGCTCTGAAACAACTGGCCAATAACCCTGAGCTAACCATTAAACCTGCCGATAAGGGAGGAGGTATAGTGGTACTAGATAGTTCGGCCTATGTACACCAAATTGAGACAATGCTTAATGTCCCTGAACATTATGCAAAACTTAGGTCATATCCGGAAGAAAGAATCAAAACTGATATCCTGGATATCACCCAAAGGGCACTTGATAGGGGTACTCTGTGCATTCAAGAATTCAACTATCTCAATACAGACCACCATCGAATACCCATTCTCTATGGGGTTCCCAAAATACACAAGAACCCTTTGTCTCCTCCCTTTAGACCAATAGTTTCCACTATAGGGTCTTTGACTGAGCCGTTGTCCAAATATGTGGACACTTTCCTTCAACCTTTGGCTTCCAATCTTCGGGGTTACATAAAAGATACAGGACACCTCATTAGTGAAATAGAGGGTACTCCATTTAACAGCCACACTGACTTTCTTGTATCTATGGATATCGAAGCGTTGTATACCAACATCCCGCAACTAGGAGCCCTAGAAGCAGTTAAACATTGTCTGGAGAATAATGAGAACCATGTAGATCGGTTATTTCTACTTGAATGTTTAGCCATAGTACTGAAGGAAAATTACTTTGAATTTAATGGACAAATTTTCAAGCAAATACTTGGAGTAAGCATGGGTGCTGCCTGTGCACCCAATGTAGCTAACATCTACATGGGAGAGTTTGAGAATAAGTTCATCTTTAATGAAATAGCTCCATTTAGCGAAAACATCACCAACTGGCATCGTTTCATCGATGACATCTTTTTCATCTGGAGGGGACCGGAAGAACAGCTCCATGAGTTTATGTTGTGGATTAATCTTTGCGATATCCACCTTAAATTTAGCCCAAACATAAGCAAATCCAAAATTGAATTCCTGGATATCTGGATACAAATCATGGATGAGAAAATAGAGGTTAGCCTCTATACCAAACCCACGGCCAAGAACACCTTACTCCAATATTCTAGTTACCACCCCCGCAGTCAGAAAGATAACATCCCCTTCAGCCAATTCCTACGGCTCCGTAGGAATTGTACCACCATATCAAACTACAATATACATGCTGAAGAGCTGAAATCCAAGTTTGCAAATAGAGGCTATCCCCCAAAACTAATAAAGGATGCCTATAAAAGAGCAAAATACTATGACAGAACAGTATTATTGCAGACAAAGGAAACGAAAATTGAGGAGAAATTGGTCTGTGTAACCACCCATTCCAACATTGACAATAAGATCAGACAGGTCATTAACAAAGAGTGGCATATTTTGAATTCAGATAGCTCCAAAAAAACTATACCTAAGCCCATCTTTGCGTTCAGACGCAATAAAAACCTAAGGAATTCTTTGGTCAAGTCTAAGATATCCTCTGTGAACACTTATGTACAGAAATCTATTACTGGAGCTAGACCCATAAGTGGAACACACAAATGTGGCAACTGCCATGCCTGCCAGTTTGCTATTGTTACTAGTGAATTGATTTGGAATAAACGTACTTTTTCATTTAAAGAAATGACCAACTGCCGCACTCGCAATATAGTCTACCTTATCCTTTGTCCTTGCAACAAAGGATATGTAGGCGAAACCAGCAGAGAATTTCGTGTACGTTTTAGTGAACACAAGTCAGCCATACACAATAAGCGAGAGGGGGCCCCCTTGGTGGCCCACTGGATTGACCAGCAACACACTATCTCTGACCTCAGGTGGCTAATCTTGGAACATATCCACCCATCGAATAAAATCAATGTGGATGCTACTAGACGTAAAAGAGAGGTCTTTTGGATTTATATTCTCCAAACTCAAGAAAAAGGCCTGAACGAATATCTGCCATGGGAAAATGCGATTATATGAGTCTCCTATTTCTGATCTCCTGCTGTTGCTTTTTGGCAGACCCATGTATGCAGTGTGTGCCTTTTGATACATTTCGAGTTATTCATCTGTTATGAAGGAGCAGGGCTAGTAGACGGATATTCGCAGATTTTTCCTATTATTGTAGCAGTTGTCGCATGTTTCTATTTTTTCCACCAGTGAGGACATTCGATTCTGCAGTTCTGTCCATACATGCACCTTCCGTTGCACTTTCCAATCGGGTTTTCTCTATTTATGAGAATGAGTGGTTATATATCTCTCTACATTAATTACCGATCAACGCCCTTCATGGAATTCTTGTCGATACTTTTGGGTCTATCTGTCAACTATATATAGACTCTCCATTAAACCGATTCTTAGTCCTGCGTCTATTTCCTTGTTCTCAATCGGCAGACTCCGTATATTAGTCCTTTGTTCATTATGCTGTCCCTCTACTTCCGGGTTGCCATATAAGGAAGACGCCAGAACACTCCGTGTTCTAGGCAGGCTATCGGGAGAAACAGTATCCTTCTTGCGCTTATCCGGGTAAGCATTACACTGACACCGTCGGATTACTATGGTACCCATTTTTCGAGTTAGACCCCCGGTATCACTCTTTACGCTTTATAGACCTTGGGTGTATTTATCTTTACAGATTGGATGTGAACTTCGTTCACCCATACCGTATCCCACCCGCTATCTATCACGCTCCTTAGGACTATAGCCTGCCAAAGTGTTTTACGGAAACTTGTAAGGTATTTATACATCTTTTCTATCTAGCCTCCTCAACTCGTGGAACTATACCTAGTTCTCCCTTGCTCCCCCTTAAACTCAGTGTTTATACACTTCTAGGTCCTGAGTAACTTGGAGGTCGCGCAGATGTTACTCATACCATACTCCTGGCGAAATTGAATGACTAACTGGAAATTTCTCTGATCTACTTTTTATATATATCCAGGCTTGGATATTATTTGTGTGGATGACGATCTACGCTGTAGGTAAGCTGCCCAGTATAGTACCTACAATATCTACCTTACCCTGATAGAGTATTACTTCCATCGGTATTTCTTGGTTTAGTTTATATATTTCTACCTTTTCAGGTTACTTTTGAATGTGACCATTTCAATTTTACCTATCCAATCAACCCCGGATTTAATAGATGGCATTGTTGAAAGCATCGACCCAAACTGCCTTGTAAATTCTTGCTACCTCGGCAGAGTAAGTAAGTTAGTTAGTGCCGCATTAGCGCCTCTAGTATCATACGCTCGCTGTCATACCTTGCGCAAAGAAATACCAGTAGGCCATTGTCTCTCACACTACTAGATTGTAGAGATATATTTGCATTGACATGTCCTCTAAATTTTCACGCGCTGCTTGAGATATTGTTTGCTTCCATCCCCAATAGGTCCATCTAGGATATAGAATTTTTATACCTAGCACTACCTGTATTATTTCCGCTCTCTTAGTTTAAAAATTCTCCTTACCTGTACATATTAGTATTTACCAATCTTTCAAGAAGAGTTAACATGTGTCTGTCCTTTATGCCATTTCCCCAGTTCCCATGTATTAATTCAACACAAAGAACGAAGTTGCTGTCTTCCTTGTACCCTCTTACTATAAGAGAGCCGATGCAAGACAAGTATGTGCATATATTCTATGTTTATATCCTCTTATGTCTAATATTCAGGTGATGGGTTTTTGGAATCTTACTTCCCTCACTATTTTCTTCCATCTAAGGTGATTGGCTTTCATCACGGGCACACATGAGCCCTTAACGTTTCTATTTTCTTTAAAAGCTCCTCCCACCTTCTCAAAGAAATTAGCTAACTTAAAATCATGACAATATATTCATATAAGTTCTTTTTACCCACAGACCAACGGCTGTTATCATTGATTGTGTGACTATACCTTGCTAGGTTGGACACCTAACTAGGCCCAGAGGCCTTTTGTTGTTTGAAAGACCACCAAAGTAAGCCCTGAAGAAGGAGCCCTCTAAAGCAACCCGTGTGCTCCGAAACGCGCGTAGGCGCTGGTCTCATGTGTATAATGCACAACTCATGGTTTTAACTGCTATTATATTGTCGTCTGTGTTAAAAGTGTCTGTTTGTGTTTTTTAGTTGTATTGGTCATAATGTTTCTGATTGTTTTTGAATTTATGTTACATATATGTCTTTTAGATGAATTGTCCGTACATTGTTAAGGTTAGTCACAATTGTGTTTCTATATTATGATATTTGTTTATGTTGCCAAAAAGAATAATGAAAAAATGAAAAAATTTATCAAAATGAACAAATAAATGAAATAATTTTGTTTTGTACACCGTGGTCTGTGGTTGTTGTTAAAAATTGTGGACATATTGCCCTTTTGAAAGATAAGCGTAGGAAGTTTTGTGTTTCGTGTAGTATATTTATCCCTGTAACCTTCCACGCTCATGAACTTTATCAGGGTCCCTCTTCCGTAGTTCCTTCAGTTTTGATGGGATTCTCGTGCCGGAGATCGCCATGCATATGTGCTGCGTGTAAAATAGCATCCCTATCCCTGAAGCTCAAAATGCAGGCTATAATCGTGCGCAGGGGCACTCCAGGGAGAGGCCTGCCCCCCAGGGGCCTGTACGCACATTCTACTGAGAAAAAGTTTGACAAACATTTGGGCTTCAGGTGATTTAAAATCAGGTCTTCCAAGAACAGGTCCATGGACTGTCCCTCCATGCCCTCCGGCACACCTACGACGCGAATGTTGTTGCGCCGGGTTCCTCCTTCCTGGTCTTCGAGCCGGGCATAGATGTCTGACTGGTTCTTGGTGAGAATGGCAACCTGGTCTTCGAAACGCTTAGTTTTGGACTGTAGGCCCCCAATTCCCGCCTCCACCGTGGACACCTTCTCTGAAATTTTACGCAGGTCAGCGCGTAGGAGATTCACCTCCTCCGTGACTGAGTCGAGCTTGGGTTCCAGGGTCCCCTTCAAATCTCTGATCGCCTTCATGATATCTTTCAAGGAGGGGTCCGGGGTCAGGTTGTCTGGTTCCTCCAGCGGGCCCCCTCCTGTCGCACCCTCGTCATGACCCATGGCCACCGTGTACTTGTCAATGTGGTTAGCCTGTCCAGGCCCCAGTGCTCTATTTCGCCCCATAGCTCAACCTGCAGGCTGTCAGCAATAGGTCACTGTAGTCCCGGGTACTGCCCTTGCAGCCAGCACTCCTTGGCACCCACGACTACCTCTCAGGAGTGGCTCACACCTTCCCCAGAGCCACTGCAGGGCCCCTGGACTCACACTTCTCGCGGATACTGATGGAGGACAAGTTCTCACTGGACCATCTGCAGGGTGCCCTCTCCACTATCTGGCTGCTCTGTACTGTTGCCTCAACCACTGGTTTCGTCCACTGAGGTGCATTTATGCCAGAGAGCAGACGGACCCCGCCGCTCAACCCCAGGAGAACCCGCCGATATGCACCCGGGTGGGGGAGGGGATCGCTGGTGCCAGCTTCCCGACAGTCCACTTGTACACACTGCGCTTAGGGGCAGAGCACAGATCTCCGTTCAGCCTCCCACATCCACACTCCGACGCTGTTCAGCCCGGGACCGTGAACGGCGTATAACCCCTCTGCCACAACTCCACTTGCCTGTCGGTGCTCTATGCTGCGGGTCCACCGTAGGCCCCTCCAGCTTTCCAGGCAACGCGCTCCGCCTCTCAGCCGACCTCCGGAGAATCAATGGAGGCGCGGGTGGCTGTTTCACCGTGCGGCCATTTCCAGTCACCGCTGTGTAGCCGGAGCAGTGAGACTCCTGCATTTTAGGAGCTCCGGGGAGGTGCCATCTTGTCGTCACAGGCCCATCGCCCAAACCTCCTCTCCCTCTCTCAATGGTCCGCGGCGGCCGAGTCCAGAGGCACTGGCAGGATGCCGCCGCGTTCCCGCACAGCTGCCCTCTCAGTGGGGACCTCGGTGTAATGGATAATGCCGGATTTTGTGGGCTTATACGCTTTCAGCTAGCGCAGCGTAATTAGATGGTGGCCATCTTCCGCTTCCGCTAGCCACGCCCCCATAAGAGTTATTTTGTGACTCACGAAAAGCTGCTGTATCTCAACAGCATGTAGGAGCTTCCAAACCCATTAAACAAACTGAGTTTAAGACTTTGGACGTGATTTACAATGTGGTATTTCACACTCCGTCACATGTCCCATTCACTGTATTACAAACGGTATAGGATAAACTACACTTATATAAGGCGGACAGGATATCCGTCACTTTTGTGATGGAGTAAATGACCCGCCAATCTCTGTGGCAGGCTCTTTATGTTTTATGCATTGTGTTTTATGATCTGGAAGTCTCTCGTATAGCTACCTATTGTTACACTATAAGCCTATTTAAAATCTTTGGTAAAAAAAATACTCTGGCGTTTGTCACCCCAAGATTTCATATATCTAGGATTGGAGGTAGATCACTGAGGATGCTTGGCCACCATCTACAGAATAGCCTTCCAATGAGTATGAAAGGTATTCCATCACATAGTAATTTCAGGTTAGCTCTTAAAAAACGTTTTATTTTGCTAAGGTCTGGTCTCTTATCACAGTTACCCGGTACAACTATTAGCATAATTTACAACCAAAATGCCGTGCTGGATAAATGGTGCACTTTATACATGCAATATTCATTAATTTAGTGCCCCATTTTTATACCAAGCATATAATCTAATAATGAGATAATTTCAAGCGATGGAAATGTGATCACAAGCACCTCACTATTCTCTGTGTGGCCACTGATTTTTCACAGTCTTCTTCTGTCCTGCAAAATGTGTAGGTGGAGATGGCACTATTGGCCAGTCATTACTGAGCACAGGTTATCCCATATGCACACAAGTGTTCGTGACTGACCTTAAAAATGCTAGGACAAACCAACAATGCCCTGTGTCACTCATAAAAAGCTAATACAAACACGCATCCATGTGTTTAGGATTAAAACCAGGTCTATTGAATGTTTGCACATTGAAAATGGAAACATAATAAACCTTTGTGGTCTAATCAATAACAAATATGTTCAAAGCGGTGAAAATTAACCCCAATCATATAACTTTACCTAGTTTGGACAAATATCATACAATGGCATCACCATTTTTTTATTCAATATATCTGATTTTAGTTGTCAATACAAGGATGTGTGTATTTGCCTTTTCATTTAAAAAAATATATATATCTTGTATGTGTTTGCATTGTTCACCGCTCTGAAGAAGTCCCTCAGACAAAAGGAGTGAAGCATGTTGAACTTTGGTTGCCTTTGATACTTGGTGGAATAAATAATAATGCCATTTTATGAAACCAATTGAAGAAATCATGTGTTCATGTTTTTTAAGGTGATTTATTGAGTTCTCACCAACTTATAATTAACTCTGTTTTCTGCGTATATAGCAGCAGTCTTACCTGGATTCTAGTTGGAGGTGCAACTACAAAAGAGTGTCCATGGAGTGCGGTTCTCGTTTAGCCTTACCTGTTAGTGTAAAATGTTCAATATGATACAAGACTTACCCTGGATTCCACATTCTATAGAAAACAATTCTTGCCTCCAGTTCTAGCTGGAAAGCAATAGTGCTAGAAAAAATGGAAGGAAATATTTACAGTCACACCGGGTTAGAGAGCTCTTGCAGCTAATCCTACTGAGGGAAGGATGGGTGAGAGGCCTACCAGAAAATAAAAACATATTTTGCACAGGCTAAAAATTTCAAAACTGTGCCTGGTCTAACTTGCTCAAAGTTAACTATTTACTAATTTACGTTTGCAGTTTCTTTAGGTTTCACCACAAATATCCTTGACAGACTTGTTCTACGGCACAGTGCTGTGATGAATCTGTGCTACAGAAAATGTTATTTGCTATAAAATTGGTACAATTCGTTCTGCCTAATGTTTCATTATGGTGGCGTTATAGCTTTGGGTCACAGGCCTAGTGATGTACAAAAATATTAAATACATGTCATGAGGTACCCTTCCTCTTTTTGAATGCCAACGCCTTAATGTATTAGTTAGTCCCCCTTCCATTTATTTACAGGTTACTTAAACACAGAAAATCCAAAAAGGGTAAGGATTTGGACTCTGGAGGAGCTTAATCTATATAGGAATGCGATTGAGGAATTGTTGTCTTCCTGTGGTTTAGACATGCTCAATCGTGGTTGGAAAAGTTGGGCCTCAGGCTCTTTTGGTCAGATCCTAGGTCATTGACTACTGCTTCAATGAGATAGCTAAAATTGAGAGTATACTCAAGCTAGCCTCCATCAAACCTCTACCCACAGGAGCCTGACAAACCAAATGTTGCTTATCAAAGACAATCCCTCATATGAAGCATTCTTAAACATCCCCAACTGCAATTGGCAAAAAGGTTGTATTTGAAGCACTGCTATGGCACCCTTGAATTAGGGTCTTTTACGTACATGTGAAAGGATAGGTATTCTAGTTCAAGTGGTGTCTACACAACGTGTTGTCTGGCAGCAGAAGAAAGTATAAGTCATGTCCTGTTTTTCTGTTATGCTTATAACAGATTGCCCATTTTGCAACCATCTAAGCATTAGGAAATACATCGAAGCTTTAAGAGTGCTGAAGGGTGATACATCTATTTATACTGTGGTTACCCTAAGTAAATACCTATTTGTAGTTGGTTTGGCAAGGAAAGAAATGAAAAGGCAAAAGATTTTAAGTCCCAATGTTTTGGGTGATTGAGGAATATGTCAGGTACACTAAATATAGCCGCTTCCTCCTTATGACCAATCAGGGAATGATTGAACCACCTAGTAATATAGAAAACTTTGATAGTCCCAAGTGTCAGTTCTTTCTCCCTTACGTAAGACTTGTTTCTTGATACAATTGTAATAAAAATTTCTTAGGATGCACTTTACAACTTATGTTAGTACACACTTTAAACACCAAACCACTCTTCTCTGGCTTTCCCTTTGAAAATACTGCACAAGATGGTCTAGAAGAACAGATAGTACTTGGTGTGTTCTTTTTAATGGTATATTTTGATCATTAGGAAATATACTTACGGCCTGGTTACGACTTTTCATACAGCGGTGACACAGCGGTGCAAACCTCAGCCTCACCGCTCCCCTAAAGGTCGTCGCCGTCTGCCAGATTACTACTTTTTAGTGGTTTGGCAGGCGGCGTGGCGGTTCCCCTTTTGGTGCCCTTTTAAAGGCGGTGGTGCCTTTGAAAAAGGCACCACAATGGGGACGTCTCACAAGGTTCCTGCACTGCATGTACTTGAGAGGCAATGCCATGCAGGAACCTATTTGCATGCGTATAGGGGGGCAAATGGTATGCCCCCCTGTATGCATGAACATGCATTGGAGGTTTGTTTCCTCTCCACCAGGGTATTCATGCCAGTGGAACCGCCATGAAAAACCTGGCAGAGAGGAAACTTGTAATTTGCCTGGCGAGACTGTGCCGGTTCCACCAAGCATATTGCGTCTCTGACCGCCACTCCAACACCATGGAAAAACGGCTCCCTGGTGAAGCAGGAGGTCCCAGGGTGGTCCGACAGCCCAGGTTGTAATCAGGAGGTCAGACTGCCGGTGTGGAGGTGGCTGGATCCGCCACCGCCATGCAATCATGAGTCTGGTGGTCCTTGGACCGCCAGACTCGTAATAGGGACCATAGTTGTTTTAGGCAGTCTAATTTATTGCTCCTGCAAGCACTTTATCATGTGTGCTAAGACTATATAACGCTGAAGCCAGCTCATGATGTAAGTCATTCAATGCTTTTGCTCCGTCTTAAGGAACATGTAACATTTTTGAGTATGTTGAACCTAGAGCTGCACACTAGTGCCTTATTTAGCAGATCATTACTTGGTGTAGTTTGATTATGAATTGTACTAATTGCTACTTTTGCACATGTAATCTCTTTTGCTTGAACAAAGATTTTGAATGTTTTATTCTAAGTGTCAGACTATTTCTTTTAAATGAAATATTTATTGAGTGTATGTTTTATGGAATGTACAATTTCTTTCATGGAAGGTTGCATTTCTAATGGCTATCACTTCATTGAGACGTGTTTGTGAGCTACAGGCATTAACCTTAGAAGAACCTTTCTTTCAACTTGCAGGAAACTTTCCTTGGCCACATTATCTGACAGATGGACTGCTGCGCTAACTTCAGAGGTACAAGGTAGAAGAAGGAGCCTTTCCAGTGAATGAGTCGAACAACATTCCTAAAGTTTCTGAAAGAGTGCTAAAAAGTGTTCTTGAACTGCTCTGCTGAATGATGTAGCTACAAGATCTAAGGAGCCACGTCAAAAAAATATATATATAATTTGCAATGGATAAGAAAACTGCCATGGATCGTAGTTCATCCACTGGGGTAATTTGTGGCCAAGAAGTTACTACAGCCTTAAGCCCTTGACGCCTTCAGTCCACTTCAATCCTCTGAAGTGGACTCCGTCATCCTTGCTGTTGTGAAGCACAGCACCTCCTTTGAGAATGCACTAAGCCAATATCACCTAAATTTACCTTAATCTTTGAATAGTGTATCCCGTCAACACTGCAGCCTCAAGATAATTTTGCCAGCAAAGTGCTACTGCAACCTCTTCTCAAGCTTCTAGACAGAAGAATTGAAAGGTCATTTTGGGGCAGCCTTTAGACTGATCCAGTGTAAAGTATCATGATCTAGATGAAGAGAATCTTACCATGTTGGAAGATACAGAAAACTAAAAGGTCATGGGAGGTTGTTATTTCAACTAAATTTGAAATGCCTACATGGAGGGGAATGGCCTAATAAGCCAGTTGTCCTGATCCCTCTAGGAGGAATATCACGAGCCAGTCATGGTAACAGTATCTTAAACTTTGATAAATTATTTAGCACATACTAGGCATGGTTTCTTGAATTGTCAAAGGCTCTGTAGAAAGCTGGCTCTGTATATATTATACCAAAGTAAGGTATAGTGTGCACAGTCCAGTGGATCCCCAAAAGTAGGCAGAGGTAAAAGTAGCTAATACATTGCTCT
This sequence comes from Triturus cristatus, assembly GCF_964204655.1. NCBI lineage: Eukaryota > Metazoa > Chordata > Amphibia > Caudata > Salamandridae > Triturus > Triturus cristatus. The sequence continues at coordinate 1,235,632,456 of NC_140591.1, read as the reverse complement.
CTATTTGTGGTAGGGTGGGCAACCAGTAAGGCTTTATCAGAGGGTATGTAAGAAAGTGCCCTCTTTTTACATGGTTGCCCCACTTTTTGCAAAACTATTGATGCACTTTGAGCATGCCTTTGGGTTCCTGCCAAGCAGGTGCTCAGGGCCTATGTTCTTTCCCTAAACTGCATTAGGACAAAACTCAATTAGCACTCTTTGGCCACGTCAGTCGCTTGTAAATGGTACCATTGGTACTAAGGGCACTGTGACCAGGTAAGGCCTCTAAGTGCTGCAGCACTTATTGTTCCACCCTTGGAGGGGGGCGGGGGGTCTGAAACAATGCATATCCTGGGACGAGGTGCCAAGCCACCTCCCCAGGATGGGCAGGATCCATGAAGGGGAAGCTTAAAAAGGCTTGCCGCCTTTGTGAGCTACCCGTAGCCCTTTGCTGCTTCCAGCAGCTGACCCCCACTGGTTCTGACCCCCACTTTGGGTGGGAAAATTGGCAGGAAAACGAAGTGAGGTGCGCCCACCTTTGCTAACCCCACCCCTCAGTTCGGGGAGGCGAGGTGAAGCACAACTCAGTCCCCGCCATCTTGCATATGGGAGGATCCAGCCAACCAGAGGCATATGCCCCTCCCACTGGAGGGTGGCATAATAGGGGGTGTACCCACCCCAAGGAAGGAACCCCTGGGTCCAGACCTTTACTTACCTGTAACACCCCTAAATCTAGTATTCTGGGGCAACCCTGAACCTTGCCGCCTCAGACAAGAGGAGTTGGCCTAACTGCTAGGGCGGTCGACCTCGAATCTGGAGAACTGGGTTTGAGTCTCTGAAATGACACTGAACATCCTGTGATTCTGTGCCTAACAAAAATGAATGTATCCTCAAGTAATGCAACTGGTGCTATGTAAAGCGCTCTGATACCCGATTCGGGTCAAGTTCGCGCTATATAAAACTCTGAAAAAAAAGAAAAGAATGTTATTTCCAAAATCAACATTTTTGAGAATGAGGATGTCCTTAAAATGGGCCCTTTGACTTCCAAACCACCCTCTATTTCACTGCCAACATAGATATCTGTATAGACACCCTGGGCCCGATTCACAGAACTAACTTAAGACAAAATCCTAAACTTACTACCATTTTGGTATTCACAGAAGGCACTTACTCATTTTGGTATTCACAAAAGGCACTTACTCATTTCGGTATTCACAGAAGTTAGGAGTCCTAACTTTAAGACTCCTAAATGCCTTCTGTGAATACCGAAAGTCTTAAAATTAGTATTTTTCTCAATTTAGTAGTCCTAAATTTAGGACTCCTAACTTTAGGACTCCTAAATGCCTTCTGTGAATACCGAAAGCCTTAAAATTAGGATTTTTCTCAGTTTAGTAGTAGTATAGTTAGGACTCCTAACTTTAGGACTCCTAAATGCCTTCTGTGAATACCGAAAGTCTTAAAATTAGGATTTTTCTCAATTTAGTAGTCCTAAATTTAGATTTAGGACTACTAAATTGAGAAAAATCCTAATTTTAAGACTTTCGGTATTCACAGAAGGCATTTAGGAGTCCTAAAGTTAGGAGTCCTAACTATACTACTACTAAACTGAGAAAAATCCTAATTTTAAGACTTTCGGTATTCACAGAAGGCATTTAGGAGTCCTAAAGTTAGGACTCCTAACTTCTGTGAATACCGAAATGAGTAAGTGCCTTCTGTGAATACCAAAATGAGTAAGTGCCTTCTGTGAATACCAAAATGGTAGTAAGTTTAGGATTTTGTCTTAAGTTAGTTCTGTGAATCGGGCCCTAAGAGCATCACCTCTCCTTCTGATCTCCCCACTGCACAGGTGGCATCCACTTTTACATCCTGCACTGTCCGCAAGAGTATATGTGTTGCACTCCTTATTAACAAATCTACCATCACGATGCCCTGAAATGCACACAGTTGAACCAACCCCTCTCACTGTTGAATACATCTCTCACAAAGTAGTCACACTCCTAGGTACATATTATAGTAATATACTATCCTCCTGGTAAAATCAGATGTTTTCAAGGACCTCAATCTCATCCTTGACTCTACCTACAAATCACTCTCATTCTTGAATGTCTGTGTTCTCAAATGGAAAAAGAGTCAACAACAAATGCTACAGTCCCATTGCATCTCCTACCCAACCCACTTTCACGGTATCCCACTTGAGCCTGTGTCAAACACTTCAATCAATCTGTCTACCGTTATTCTATTCCCATGTAAAGTGTCCATACCATTTCTCTTTGCATGCAACCATGGAGTGGCCTACAATTCAAATGTGACTTGAAGAATTAATTCTGTCCTCTAGTAGGGCTGCCAGATTCTAGGTGCTGAATGTTTTTAAGATCTGCCACTGCAAACAGTTGAATCCATAAATAAGTAAAATTGACTAACGTGGAAGTGTCATTAGTGGCCTATACTTGTATGAGTTTTCCCGCTGGACAAGGTTATCAACTTCATCTGCCTGCACTTCGTTCAACTTTCCCAACACAAGTTGAATAGATCCTACAAAATACAGAACTCAGTCCTTCCAACTTTCATAGGCTGCTATTTAGATCTTGAGACCCTATTCAGTTTGCTCCCTAAAGGAAATCTAAAAGTTTTATAATCTTCCAATAAAAACTACATTTTGTACACAAACCTCAATTTGCATGCCCTAGATATTGATCCTTCTGTGTCCTTGGATCTCTACACTGGAATAACCTCTCTGATATTGTAAGCGCCATTACTTTTTTATAAGTATTCAAGACTGCCCTTAAAGCTCACCTCCTTCCAAGGGGATCTCTCCTGAAACTGACTTCTGCACCTGACTCCCTATATCTAGAAAAATTCTTAACTTTGCCTAGTGGCGTAACGAAACTTGAGAGAGCCCCCCTGCAAAGTACACAGAAGGGCCCCCATCTGAACTCACTCAGGTGCTCTCAGGCCCGGGTACTGTGCTGAGGGGGCCCCTGAACCTTGAGGCCCCCCACCCTGCAGGGGCTGCAGGTACCTTAGTTACACTACTGACTCTGCCACTTAAAAGAATGACAAAAAATGTATATTATATATCATGTGCATGTCATCATCATCATTGCTTTACTAAATCCTGCCTCCCTCCAACAGATGACAAGCTTTACAATGTTTAATTATGCAACTATTAAAACTTCTTATATTCTTATGCACTATATTTTCTTGATGTTTTGCACAGTATTTCTGGTGGAAATGTTAAATGGCAACCTTTAAAATAGTGGCAGTCTAGTATTGTGGGCTGGCACTGGTGGAGGTGGCATTGCATGGAACCTGATAATGAGTGAGGTTTTTAATGTGTGGTGGATATGTGTGAGCTGGTGAAGGGGAATGGCAGATGCACAAAGTTGAAATGCTTAGAGACTGGTAAAGGAGGATGAAGGATGCAACAAAGTTGGCCCAGGGGAACTGGCTCTGGCTGAGGTGGGGGATGCATGGATGCAGGTGATAGGGCACTAGTATTTGAGAGCAGCCAACCAGCTCTGGCTGATAAGGATATGTGAGGCCAGCGGTGGCTGGTCATCACTGAAAGTGATGGGGCTGGAGGGAGACGGAAAATTCAAAGTACATTTTGTATGGTTATGCACTGTTACCTTCACGAACAGTACTACAGATACACACTTCGGGCCCGATTCACCGAACTAACTTAAGACAAAATCCTAAACGTACTACTTTTGGTATTCACAGAAGGCATTTAGTAGTAGTAAAGTTAGGATTTTGTCTTAAGTCTGTCATAAGTTTGTCTTAAGTTTGTCTTAAGTTTTTCTTAAGTTTGTCTTAAGTCTGTCTTAAGTCTGTCTTAAGTCTGTCCTAAGTCTGTCCTAAGTTTGTATTAAGTCTGTCTTAAGTCTGTCTTATGTCTGTCTTAAGTTTGTCTTAAGTCTGTCTTAAGTCTGTCCTAAGTGTGTCTTAAGTCTGTCTTAAGTCTGTCTTAAGTCTGTCGTAACTCTGTCCTACTACTTTTGGTATTCACAGAAGGCATTTAGTAGTAGTAAAGTTAGCATTTTGTCTTAAGTTTGACTTAAGTTTGACTTAAGACAGACTTAGGACAGACTTAGGACAGACTTAAGACAGACTTTAGACAGACTTAAGACAAAATCCTAACTTTACTACTACTAAATGCATTGTGTGAATACCAAAAGTAGTAAGTTTAGGATTTTGTCTTACGTTAGTTCTGTGAATCGGGCCTTTCATGCATGCACCACTCTCTGTCACACACACTCATGCACGAATACGCTCCCACCCACACAAGCTCTTTATTTCATTATATTGTACTTAACCTCTGCCACCTTCAGGCCATCGCAGTTGTAGTCCCCACATTGCAAAGCCTGGAGACACACCTACTGTGTGATTGGCCGTGGAGCAGCGTAATTTAGGCTCCACCCTTACACGTCACAAGGATGCATTTATACAAACGCACCTGACTTTATATTCATTGTGTGCCTTAACTTTATTAACATGTGTAAAACTTTTAAACGCATTACTGAACTGTAGTCACTGTAGAACTTAGAGATTTATATACGTGTGCACTAATGTTAAGTTGAAACATGAATCTTGTATTTATTATTCACATTTTACACTTACACTTCAAATTATATCGCATATAAAAACGTATTCCTTTGCTTACGTTTTGCAGTTTCTTTTTAAGATATATGTGTGCATGTATAACCATGTAATCTAAGTGCACTATAAAGACTAATTTAAGTTAGCCTGACTACAGGTCGCAGTTGAAATGTATTTTGTTTGCTAGCATGTTTTTCCTTTCTTGGAGGTTGATTACTTCATTAGATAGAGAAAGGCCCATTGTCTGTATTAGCTGACTGCTAGAGAGGCCTGAGAGAGACTTGGCATTGAACGTGGAGAAACACTGGTCGAAAGAAGCTTTCTGTTCATCGTGTACCAGGATGGCAAGATGTTCAAGGCAAAGAACAGCAGCTTTAGGTCGATGCTTTGGGAAGTCAGAGCTATGTTGCAGCAGCACTCAAGTAGTGCTCTGATTGGTTCCTGCTGGTGTGGACAGAGATAAAATGTTTTTGAATCTCCTGATACTTTTATATTGGTGTTCCCATAGGTTGCGTTAGGAGAGATTTCCTTCAGACTTAGAGAGCTACAGACCTCTCTGCTCATCCTATTCTTGTGAGTGTGAAGCTTTATGATAAACACTTATTTTCTTTTGTATTGGACTTCTACCGAAGTCTGACCATGCTGACACCTTCTGCTCCTATCCTCCGCAAGTAGAGATCCTGGACAGATGATCCTATATTTGACCCATGTTAGAGTAGTGAAGGGAAGTTTCTTTATGGAACACCTGTTCACTTTGATTTGATATTGTAAAATTGTGGCTGTTACAATTCTGTATCTTATTCTATTGCGGCTCAACCAACAGATATTTTGCTTTGCCAATTGTACTAATGTACTTACTGAATTTGCATATGGTTTGCCTATTTACTGGATTGATTGGTAATCCAAATAAAACCCTTTTATCATATTCAGTGATTCTTAGTACTCATTGTGGAGTCACATGGGCTTCACAAGTAAATTGTATTGTTGATGTTTCTCCCTTTCAGTATTTCATGTCAGCTATAAAGGTTTATTAGACCAACTGTAAAATTTTCGACAAAAAGATTATGTAGCAAAGGCCCAGGACGCTTTACCAGCCAAACAGGGCCTCATTTGCTCCCGCACTCTCAATTACGCTATAAGTGTCAATTACGCTATAAGTGTGCTGTGAGGGCTTGCAATTGGCTTGAGCGCTGCAAGGCATGATTTCCAGCTCTCAAGCCATTACCCGCCCAAACCACCACCTGCAACCACCCAAACAGAGCACTGCCTGTCAGCACTCTACATACACAAACTGCACATGAACGCCTGGACGAGGTCGCCTCACTGCCCAAGACGTTAGTTTGTGTATGCTTTATGCACTTTCGGTCCTAGAGTCTAAGCAGCTTCAAAAGCACCCTGACTGGGGAAAAGAATACGCAAAGTGCACGTCTTGAACACCAAGGAGAACTCGCCCAGGGTGTCATGTGTGGTTTTTCTACGGTCAGTCTGAGCATCTGAAACTGTGATGCTTCAAGCTTGCAGACATTCAGGAAAGAAAAGCAAGTGGAAATGCCTGAATGCAGTAATAGACATGCCATTAGTTACTGTCTGCAGCTATTACTAAGGAAACCACTTATTTTACTAGGAGTGATTGATACTGGGAAAGTGGTGTTGTTCAAAATCTGGTCACGAAGGATTTAAAATGGGGGTCTAGATGTATAAACTGAGGCTGGCAGTGGATCAAAGAACAGTGAAATTGGGAGTTGAATGTCTGTTAGATCTGGGGGTCTCTAGTTGGCAGAGGTAGGTACCACTGTCCAAATAGGGACCCTTGCTTCTAGTCAGGGTAATGGGGATACACTCTTTAGATAACCCCTGCTCACCCCCTTGGTAGCTTGGCATGAGCAGACAGGCTTATCAAAGGCAATGTGTAAAGTATTTGCACCAACACTCACAGTAACGCAGTGAAAACCCCACAAATGGACTCCACACCAGTTTAGAAAAATAAAAGTATTTAATCTAAACTAAACAAGACCAAAACGACAAAAATCCAACATACACAGTTCAAGAATATGATTTTTAAAGAGTTCTAGGGTTTGCGTCAAAATAATCCATAGTTGCGTCACGTTTAGTCCAAATTACCTGTTGATGCGACAAAAGTTCCAAATGGAAGCTGCAGCATTGAAAATCAAGCAATGCGTCACTCCTGAGACCCTGGGGAGGCGATACAACAGCCCCGCTGCACGCAGCGGGCGTGTTGCGATGAATCCGGTCTGTATGGGGAGGGATGCGATACCTTGGATGGATTCCAGTGCGCAGGTTCGATTAGAAGCATCTCGCACAGGCACGATGCGATGATCTTCGGAACGGCGACCACCTCAGGTGTGGCGCCGATGCGCGGCGCAGCGTCGATCTTCTCCTCTTGCGGCCCCTCGATGCGATGGTTCTGCGACGATGTTCGCAGCGACGTGATGCGGTCCGCAAGCAAGCGGTGCGTCGATCTCACCCAGCGACAAGAGGCTCTGCGACGATACTCGCAGCGACAGGAATCTTCCCGCACCGGGGCGATGACCTCCGCAACCGAACGATGCGTCGGTTCTTGCAGCAGCAACAGGCGCTGCGACGATCTTCGCAGCGGCAGAAATTTTCTCGCACTGTTGACGATGCGCTCCGCAAGTGAGCGATGCGTGAAAATTGCAGATCTTCTTCTTTTCTACTTTTCCAGCTCCCCAAACAGCAGGCACAACAAACAGCAGGCACAACTTCCAGAGGCCCCATAATTGGATCAAGCGCTCTAGTAAGGGCAGAACTCACTCAGCAGAGTTCAGGGGGGAAGCTGGGGGTGAAGTCCTTTTGTTCCTGGGACTTCTTAACAGGAGGCCAGCTCTCCTCAGGCCCTTGGAGATCTCTTCAAGCAAGGGGACACAGCAACAGTCAAGTCCTTCCCCTCTCCTTGGCAGCAAAGCAACTGCAGGTCAGCCCACAAACACACAGCAGGACAGTCCTTCCTCTTCAGTCTTCCAGCTTTCTCCTTGGCAGAGGTTCCTTCTTGGTTCCAGGATGATCTAAAGTTCAGGGGTTTGGGGTCCTGTATTTATACCCCAAAAAGTCTTTGTTCCCTTTGTGCAGGAGGGCTCTTAGCCCAGCAAAAACCAGTTCTGGGTAGATTCTGTCAGTGGACACCTTCTTCCTTTGAGAGAGAGGGGCAGGGTCGTCAGCCGCTCAGCAGGAGGTGGAGCCAGCATGGTGGAAGGCAGGCACAGCCCTATTCAGGTCCCAGGTGCAACTCCTCCCACCACTTCAAATGCAGATAGCTCCATTCAGCCCTGGGCTGACTCACCCTACCTCCTGGAATTTCCCAGCCCTGTCACTCAAACTCCAGACAGTCAATTCACAAACAGGCAGAAACACACAGAAAGGTTAGACAAGAAAACAGCTACTTTCTCAAACCCAGGATCCAAAAATCTTCTTTCCTAAAAGATAGATAATTAAATTCTGAGTTCAGGGATACCAGACTCTAAGTTTCCATCTTTCTCCTATGGGGAGATAGGCAGGTACACATGGGACACAACATCCCCCATTCTATCCTATGGGCAAGATGGCCTTTCAATAGTGAAAAACAAAATTGGCTGTAATTCACTACCAGAGCATGTCACCCACACTAGTACATGCTCTACCTTTCACATACACTGCACCCTGCCCAGGGGGGTACCTAGGGCCTTCTATAGGGGTGTCCAATGTGTACAGAAAGGGAAGGGTTAGGCCTGGCCAGTGTGGACACTGGTCAGGGCAGCATGGCAGTTAGCAACTGCACCCAGGCACCGCGGTGGCAGGCCTGAGACACCATTTTAGGGCTACTCATGTGGGTGGCACAATCAGTGCTGCAGGTCCACTAGTAGCATTTGAATCACCAGCCTTGGCACACTCAGTACACTTTACTAGGGACCTACTGGTAAAACAAATATGCCAATCATGGATAACCAATCACAATAACAATTTATACAGAGAGCATATGCACTTTAGCACTGATCAGCAGTGGTAAAGTTCCCAGAGTCCTATTGCCAACAACACGGGTCAGGAAAAATAAAGGAGGAAGAAGCAAAAAGTTTGGGGATAACCCTGCAAAAAGGGCCATTTCCAACACAACCCCCTTCCAGCCTAAAGTCAGGGTAGACGAAGCGATACCTCGAAGGGATTCCCTGCTTAGGGCGATAGAACACGGAAACTGGCCCAAACAGCAGGGTACTATTCCTGTTCTACGCCTTCCTGAACCCGGTTGGGTCCCTCCATCCATACTCTCAGGGTCCACCACCAAGCCAACCCATGTGGAACCCTTCTCCTCACATGTGGACACCACCTGTGCAGCACCTAGCCTTAACCTGCTCACAGGTGTGTTCCAACAGACAGACAGCAAGCCGCAGTGACCACTGACAGTGGTCAGGGATGAGATCCAGGCCTTATGCCTCTCAGGGCTCTCAAACCCCTGTGGCGTTAGAGGGTGGGGGCAGTAGCCCCAGGTGCTTGGCACCCTTTGTCCATTCCCCCTGCTGTCAGGACAGGTCTGACATCCTGGAACTGACCCACCAGCCCCGGGCCTGTATCCGGCAGCTGGACAGGAGGCTGGGTGGGCTTTCCCATACCTGGTCCTCTTCTTCCTTGGGGCTCTGTACCCGTCCACCTGGAGCGGTACCCCCTTCTAGAATAGTCAGGGCACCTGTGGCAGGTGTCCTGCACCATTTGCCCACCAGTCCAGGGGTTCTATCCTGCAACTCGGATTCCAGGTCAGGGGGGACACCCCAGACTTGGCTCTCCAACCTAGGGTCCAAACCCTCCAGGTTAACCGGGGTCAGAGGCGAGGACTCCCTCCCACTGCACCCTCTTCTAGAGTTCTGCACCCTCCCACTCAGAATGGTGCACCTCGAAGACAAACTGGTAGGGACACTGCTTACAGATGTCCCTCCCGCCAGGTCAGGCAACACCTGAACCTGGCTTCCAAACCCAGGGACCAACCCCTGCGGTTGAACACTTGCCCGGCGCACCAGGACTTCACTCATAGATGTGCCCACACTGGTAGACAGTACCCACATGACCAACAGAACGGTGTAGCCCAGCCCACCCCTAGGGTGTGACTCCCGCCCCCCTTCCAGGGGCAACCCTGTCCACCAGGACAACCAGCCACAGGGGCCACTGACAACTGTCAGTGATGAGAGCCAGGCCTCATGCCTTTCAGGCCTCTCTAACCTCTGTGGCGTCAGAAAGTGGGGGGCAGTAGCCCCAGGTGCCTGGCACCTCTCTTCCCCTCTCCCTCCCGCCAAGTCAGGTAGGGCATCCTGACACTGGCCCGCCAGCCCAGGGTCTGTATCCTCAGGTTAGCCAGAGGTCACAGGCGAGTCTCTCCTCTCCCTACCTCTCCTTCTAGGGCCCCATCCTCTCCTCCCCGGAGAGTCACTCTTGGAACACAACTCGCCTACCAGTTCAGGACCTCTCTCCAGCAACTGGTCTCCCAACCTAGGGTCTAAACACTTCGGTTGCACCGGGGTCAGAGGCGAGGACTCCCTCTCGCTTCGCACCTCCTTCCAGAGGGCTGCATCCCCCAACTGGGGTGGTACCCCTGGAAGCCAAACCAGTCAGGACACTGGTTACAGATGTCCTTCCCTCCAGCTCAGGCAGATCCTGAACCTGGCCTCCCAACCCAGGGACTAAACCCTGCGGTTGGACACCTGCCTGGCATGCCAGTACTTCTGGGGACTCGCACAGTATCTCCCCGAGGGTGACACATGACTCATGTGTCTCGTGGCTGTCTGCCTGGCACAGATTTCCCAGCCCCTGTCCACCTGACAGTGCGCGAAGATCCCCCAGGACAGAAGTGGTGTCACCATGGTCACTCCTAGGGGACTCAGCCCTTCTGGCTGGTCCCTGACCCACTGGTTCTCCCACTGGGGAACACATCCCCCTCTCACCCCTCAGTCTGGACTTCTGCACCCTCCCAACTGGAGCGGCAGTACCGCCAGACAAAAGAACCACTGGAGCACTGTTTACAGAGGCTCCAGGTTCTCCTGACACTAGGAGATCCTCCTCAAATGGCCTACTAGCACCGTCTAGGCCCCCAACCTGGTGTTCCCTTAAGGAACCCTCCAGGCCCTGAGACTGGGTTTCGGGGACCTTGGGACCCACAGTCCCACACTCACTCCTTCTCCACTGAGACAGGACGTGAGCCCCTACACCCCTCCCACTACACTGGGACCTAACTAGGCTACACTGAACCTCTTCCACCTCACAGGTCTGAAAGATATCTGCGCCACTCCTTTTGGGGTCACTCCCCAATGCCTCTTCAGACCCTCTGGCATCCAACCAGAGGTCTGCCTCCAGTGCAAGCTCCCTGGAATCAGAGAACTCACACTCCACCGGGTGTTGGCATAGCTCTAGAAAACAGGGACTTAAAACATGCTCTCCAACAAATGAATCACCCAGCCCCCCCCAGTTGTTAACCAAGCTACCCTTTGCCTCTCCCTCCAGTGCCTCACACAAGTACCCCACACCGCTCTCCTGAGACTGGTAAGACAGTATCTGACTGTCTCTGTCACACAACCCACACTCTTCTGAGCGGTCTTCACACTCATACACCAAGGTTTCTACCATGGGGGAACACCTTTCCCTGTACCTCTCATCTAGGGTCAGTAGAGTGTCCCTCCCACCACTAGGAATATGGTCCCCTGTGTTAGTTCCCCAATCTACTTCAGGAACACTGCACCCCACTGGAACTACATCATAAACCTGAACTCCCTGGTGTATTTCAACCCCCTCCCTCAAGTCAGGTGCCACATCTCTGGGTGTTTGTACCTTTCTCTCAGCACTAGAAACTACAATCTTGCTGCCACCATCTGAGCTGGACTCCACCTCCAACTCAGCCAAGCTCACCTCTTGAGCAACACATTTTTCTTCTTTCTGGGCTAAGGCCCACCGGATCTCAGCCTCCTTGATTTCCCGGTCTAATTCTCTGCACCTTTGCTCAGCAGCAAGGTGCCACTCACTTTTCTCTCCCTCACTGTCAGAGAAGTCCTCCTTCCCAAATTCTGACCTCATAGGAATACAGGCGTGCCTCAAGATCCCCCCTTGTGGACCCTTCCTCCACGGGCAGCCCCCTCTTTTCGCAAAAAGCTTTTATCTCCTCCACTGTGATATACAGGTGGAAAAAGTTGACTTCTATTTTGGAAAGACTTCACAAGTGCAACACTAGCCAGAGTCTTAGTATCCCAAAAAAATGATTCCAGGAGGACACCAGGAAAAAAACAAACAGTATGTGGTTGCGTAGTGGTCTGCGCTAAACTAGTGATGTACACCAATTACTGTGGGACAAATACAAATACAAGTTCAAATCCTCACCGCTGACCACCAATGTCAGATCTGGGGGTCTCTAGTTGGCAGAGGTAGGTACCACTGTCCAAATAGGGACCCTTGCTTCTAGTCAGGGTGAGGGGGATACACTCTTTAGATAACCCATGCTCACCCCCTTGGTAGCTTGGCACGAGCAGACAGGCTTATCACAGGCAATGTGTAAAGTATTTGTACCAACACTCACAGTAACGCAGTGAAAACAATACAAATGCACTCCACACCAGTTTAGAAAAATAAAAGTATTTAATCTAAACTAAACAAGACCAAAACGACAAAAATCCAACATACACAGTTCAAGAATATGATTTTTAAAGAGTTCTAGGGTTTGCGTCAAAATAATCCACAGTTGCGTCACGTTTAGCCCAAAGTACCTGTAGATGCGACAAAAGTTCCAAATGGAAGCTGCAGCGTTGAAAAACAAGTGATGCGTCACTCCTGAGACCCTGGGGAGGTGATGCGACAGCCCCGCTGCACGCATCGGGCATGTTGCGACGAATCCGGTCTGTATGGGGAGGGATGCGATACCTTGAATGGATTCTGGTGCGCAGGTTCGGTAGGAAGCGTCTCGCACACGCACGATGCGACGATCTTTGGGACTTCGACGACCTCAGGTGCGGCGGTGAGGCACGGCGCAGCGTCGATCTTCTCCTCTCGCGGCCCCTCGATGCGATGGCTCTGCGACGATGTTTCTCAGCGACGTGATGCGGTCCGCAAGCAAGCGGTGCGACGATCTCACCCAGCGACGACAGGCTCTGCGGCGATACTTGCAGCGACAGGAATCTTCCCGCACCGGGGCGATGCACTCCGCAAGCGAAAGATGCGTCGGTTCGTGCAACAGCAACAGGCGCTGTGACGATCTTCGCGGCGGCTGAAGTTTTCTCGCACTGTTGACAATGCGCTCCGCAAGCGAGCGATGCGTGAAAATTGCAGATCTTCTTCTTTTCTTCTTGTCCAGATCCCCAAACAGCAGGCACAACTTCCAGAGGCCCCACAATTGGATCAAGCACTCTGGGAAGGGCAGAACTCACTCAGCAGAGTTCAGGGGGGAAGCTGGGGGTGAAGTCCTTTTGTTCCTGGGACTTCTTAACAGGAGGCCAGCTCTCCTCAGGCCCTTGGAGATCTCTTCAAGCAAGGGGACACAGCAACAGTCAAGTCATTCCCCTCTCCTTGGCAGCAAAGCAACTGCAGGTCAGCCCACAAACACACAGCAGGACAGTCCTTCCTCTTCAGTCTTCCAGCTTTCTCCTTGGCAGAGGTTCCTTCTTGATTCCAGGATGATCTAAAGTTCAGGGGTTTGGTGTCCTGTACTTATACCCCAAAAAGTATTTGTTCCCTTTGTGCAGTAGGGCTCTGAGCCAGCAAAAAACAGTTCTGGGTAGATTCTGTCAGTGGACACCTTCTTCCTTTGAGAGAGAGGGGCAGGGTCGTCAGCCGCTCAGCAGGAGGTGGAGCCAGCATTGTGGAAGGCAGGCACAGCCCTATTCAGGTCCCATGTGCAACTCCTCCCACCACTCCAAATGCAGATAGCTCCATTCAGCCCTGGGCTGACTCACCCTGCCTCCTGGAATTTCCCAGCCCTGTCACTCAAACTCCAGACAGTCAATTCACAAACAGGCAGAAGCACACAGAAAGGTTAGACAAGAAAACAGCTACTTTCTAAAAGTGCTGTTTTCAAACCCAGGATCCAAACATCATCTTTCCTAAAAGATAGATAATTAAATTATGAGTTCAGGGATACCAGACTCTAAGTTTCCATCTTTCTCCTATGGGGAGATAGGCAGGTACACATGGGACACAGCATCCCCCATTCTATCCTATGGGCAAGATGGCCTTTCAATAGTGAAAAACAAAATTGGCTGTAATTCACTACCAGAGCATGTCACCCACACTAGTACATGCTCTACCTTTCACATACACTGCACCCTGCCCAGGGGGGTACCTAGGGCCTTCTATAGGGGTGTCCAATGTGTACAGAAAGGGAAGGGTTAGGCCTGGCCAGTGTGGACACTGGCCAGGTCAGCATGGCAGTTAGCAGCTGCACCCAGGCACCGCGGTGGCAGGCCTGAGACACCATTTTAGGGCTACTCATGTGGGTGGCACAATCAGTGCTGCAGGTCCACTAGTAGCATTTGAATCACCAGCCTTGGCACACTCAGTACACTTTACTAGGGACCTACTGGTAAAACAAATATGCCAATCATGGATAACCAATCACAATAACAATTTATACAGAGAGCATATGCACTTTAGCACTGATCAGCAGTGGTAAAGTTCCCAGAGTCCTATTGCCAACAACACGGGTCAGGAAAAATAAAGGAGGAAGAAGCAAAAAGTTTGGGGATAACCCTGCAAAAAGGGCCATTTCCAACACAACCCCCTTCCAGCCTAAAGTCAGGGTAGACGAAGCGATACCTCGAAGGGATTCCCTGCTTAGGGCGATAGAACACGGAAACTGGCCCAAACAGCAGGGTACTATTCCTGTTCTACGCCTTCCTGAACCCGGTTGGGTCCCTCCATCCATACTCTCAGGGTCCACCACCAAGCCAACCCATGTGGAACCCTTCTCCTCACATGTGGACACCACCTGTGCAGCACCTAGCCTTAACCTGCTCACAGGTGTGTTCCAACAGACAGACAGCAAGCCGCAGTGACCACTGACAGTGGTCAGGGATGAGATCCAGGCCTTATGCCTCTCAGGGCTCTCAAACCCCTGTGGCGTTAGAGGGTGGGGGCAGTAGCCCCAGGTGCTTGGCACCCTTTGTCCATTCCCCCTGCTGTCAGGACAGGTCTGACATCCTGGAACTGACCCACCAGCCCCGGGCCTGTATCCGGCAGCTGGACAGGAGGCTGGGTGGGCTTTCCCATACCTGGTCCTCTTCTTCCTTGGGGCTCTGTACCCGTCCACCTGGAGCGGTACCCCCTTCTAGAATAGTCAGGGCACCTGTGGCAGGTGTCCTGCACCATTTGCCCACCAGTCCAGGGGTTCTATCCTGCAACTCGGATTCCAGGTCAGGGGGGACACCCCAGACTTGGCTCTCCAACCTAGGGTCCAAACCCTCCAGGTTAACCGGGGTCAGAGGCGAGGACTCCCTCCCACTGCACCCTCTTCTAGAGTTCTGCACCCTCCCACTCAGAATGGTGCACCTCGAAGACAAACTGGTAGGGACACTGCTTACAGATGTCCCTCCCGCCAGGTCAGGCAACACCTGAACCTGGCTTCCAAACCCAGGGACCAACCCCTGCGGTTGAACACTTGCCCGGCGCACCAGGACTTCACTCATAGATGTGCCCACACTGGTAGACAGTACCCACATGACCAACAGAACGGTGTAGCCCAGCCCACCCCTAGGGTGTGACTCCCGCCCCCCTTCCAGGGGCAACCCTGTCCACCAGGACAACCAGCCACAGGGGCCACTGACAACTGTCAGTGATGAGAGCCAGGCCTCATGCCTTTCAGGCCTCTCTAACCTCTGTGGCGTCAGAAAGTGGGGGGCAGTAGCCCCAGGTGCCTGGCACCTCTCTTCCCCTCTCCCTCCCGCCAAGTCAGGTAGGGCATCCTGACACTGGCCCGCCAGCCCAGGGTCTGTATCCTCAGGTTAGCCAGAGGTCACAGGCGAGTCTCTCCTCTCCCTACCTCTCCTTCTAGGGCCCCATCCTCTCCTCCCCGGAGAGTCACTCTTGGAACACAACTCGCCTACCAGTTCAGGACCTCTCTCCAGCAACTGGTCTCCCAACCTAGGGTCTAAACACTTCGGTTGCACCGGGGTCAGAGGCGAGGACTCCCTCTCGCTTCGCACCTCCTTCCAGAGGGCTGCATCCCCCAACTGGGGTGGTACCCCTGGAAGCCAAACCAGTCAGGACACTGGTTACAGATGTCCTTCCCTCCAGCTCAGGCAGATCCTGAACCTGGCCTCCCAACCCAGGGACTAAACCCTGCGGTTGGACACCTGCCTGGCATGCCAGTACTTCTGGGGACTCGCACAGTATCTCCCCGAGGGTGACACATGACTCATGTGTCTCGTGGCTGTCTGCCTGGCACAGATTTCCCAGCCCCTGTCCACCTGACAGTGCGCGAAGATCCCCCAGGACAGAAGTGGTGTCACCATGGTCACTCCTAGGGGACTCAGCCCTTCTGGCTGGTCCCTGACCCACTGGTTCTCCCACTGGGGAACACATCCCCCTCTCACCCCTCAGTCTGGACTTCTGCACCCTCCCAACTGGAGCGGCAGTACCGCCAGACAAAAGAACCACTGGAGCACTGTTTACAGAGGCTCCAGGTTCTCCTGACACTAGGAGATCCTCCTCAAATGGCCTACTAGCACCGTCTAGGCCCCCAACCTGGTGTTCCCTTAAGGAACCCTCCAGGCCCTGAGACTGGGTTTCGGGGACCTTGGGACCCACAGTCCCACACTCACTCCTTCTCCACTGAGACAGGACGTGAGCCCCTACACCCCTCCCACTACACTGGGACCTAACTAGGCTACACTGAACCTCTTCCACCTCACAGGTCTGAAAGATATCTGCGCCACTCCTTTTGGGGTCACTCCCCAATGCCTCTTCAGACCCTCTGGCATCCAACCAGAGGTCTGCCTCCAGTGCAAGCTCCCTGGAATCAGAGAACTCACACTCCACCGGGTGTTGGCATAGCTCTAGAAAACAGGGACTTAAAACATGCTCTCCAACAAATGAATCACCCAGCCCCCCCCAGTTGTTAACCAAGCTACCCTTTGCCTCTCCCTCCAGTGCCTCACACAAGTACCCCACACCGCTCTCCTGAGACTGGTAAGACAGTATCTGACTGTCTCTGTCACACAACCCACACTCTTCTGAGCGGTCTTCACACTCATACACCAAGGTTTCTACCATGGGGGAACACCTTTCCCTGTACCTCTCATCTAGGGTCAGTAGAGTGTCCCTCCCACCACTAGGAATATGGTCCCCTGTGTTAGTTCCCCAATCTACTTCAGGAACACTGCACCCCACTGGAACTACATCATAAACCTGAACTCCCTGGTGTATTTCAACCCCCTCCCTCAAGTCAGGTGCCACATCTCTGGGTGTTTGTACCTTTCTCTCAGCACTAGAAACTACAATCTTGCTGCCACCATCTGAGCTGGACTCCACCTCCAACTCAGCCAAGCTCACCTCTTGAGCAACACATTTTTCTTCTTTCTGGGCTAAGGCCCACCGGATCTCAGCCTCCTTGATTTCCCGGTCTAATTCTCTGCACCTTTGCTCAGCAGCAAGGTGCCACTCACTTTTCTCTCCCTCACTGTCAGAGAAGTCCTCCTTCCCAAATTCTGACCTCATAGGAATACAGGCGTGCCTCAAGATCCCCCCTTGTGGACCCTTCCTCCACGGGCAGCCCCCTCTTTTCGCAAAAAGCTTTTATCTCCTCCACTGTGATATACAGGTGGAAAAAGTTGACTTCTATTTTGGAAAGACTTCACAAGTGCAACACTAGCCAGAGTCTTAGTATCCCAAAAAAATGATTCCAGGAGGACACCAGGAAAAAAACAAACAGTATGTGGTTGCGTAGTGGTCTGCGCTAAACTAGTGATGTACACCAATTACTGTGGGACAAATACAAATACAAGTTCAAATCCTCACCGCTGACCACCAATGTCAGATCTGGGGGTCTCTAGTTGGCAGAGGTAGGTACCACTGTCCAAATAGGGACCCTTGCTTCTAGTCAGGGTGAGGGGGATACACTCTTTAGATAACCCATGCTCACCCCCTTGGTAGCTTGGCACGAGCAGACAGGCTTATCACAGGCAATGTGTAAAGTATTTGTACCAACACTCACAGTAACGCAGTGAAAACAATACAAATGCACTCCACACCAGTTTAGAAAAATAAAAGTATTTAATCTAAACTAAACAAGACCAAAACGACAAAAATCCAACATACACAGTTCAAGAATATGATTTTTAAAGAGTTCTAGGGTTTGCGTCAAAATAATCCACAGTTGCGTCACGTTTAGCCCAAAGTACCTGTAGATGCGACAAAAGTTCCAAATGGAAGCTGCAGCGTTGAAAAACAAGTGATGCGTCACTCCTGAGACCCTGGGGAGGTGATGCGACAGCCCCGCTGCACGCATCGGGCATGTTGCGACGAATCCGGTCTGTATGGGGAGGGATGCGATACCTTGAATGGATTCTGGTGCGCAGGTTCGGTAGGAAGCGTCTCGCACACGCACGATGCGACGATCTTTGGGACTTCGACGACCTCAGGTGCGGCGGTGAGGCACGGCGCAGCGTCGATCTTCTCCTCTCGCGGCCCCTCGATGCGATGGCTCTGCGACGATGTTTCTCAGCGACGTGATGCGGTCCGCAAGCAAGCGGTGCGACGATCTCACCCAGCGACGACAGGCTCTGCGGCGATACTTGCAGCGACAGGAATCTTCCCGCACCGGGGCGATGCACTCCGCAAGCGAAAGATGCGTCGGTTCGTGCAACAGCAACAGGCGCTGTGACGATCTTCGCGGCGGCTGAAGTTTTCTCGCACTGTTGACAATGCGCTCCGCAAGCGAGCGATGCGTGAAAATTGCAGATCTTCTTCTTTTCTTCTTGTCCAGATCCCCAAACAGCAGGCACAACTTCCAGAGGCCCCACAATTGGATCAAGCACTCTGGGAAGGGCAGAACTCACTCAGCAGAGTTCAGGGGGGAAGCTGGGGGTGAAGTCCTTTTGTTCCTGGGACTTCTTAACAGGAGGCCAGCTCTCCTCAGGCCCTTGGAGATCTCTTCAAGCAAGGGGACACAGCAACAGTCAAGTCATTCCCCTCTCCTTGGCAGCAAAGCAACTGCAGGTCAGCCCACAAACACACAGCAGGACAGTCCTTCCTCTTCAGTCTTCCAGCTTTCTCCTTGGCAGAGGTTCCTTCTTGATTCCAGGATGATCTAAAGTTCAGGGGTTTGGTGTCCTGTACTTATACCCCAAAAAGTATTTGTTCCCTTTGTGCAGTAGGGCTCTGAGCCAGCAAAAAACAGTTCTGGGTAGATTCTGTCAGTGGACACCTTCTTCCTTTGAGAGAGAGGGGCAGGGTCGTCAGCCGCTCAGCAGGAGGTGGAGCCAGCATTGTGGAAGGCAGGCACAGCCCTATTCAGGTCCCATGTGCAACTCCTCCCACCACTCCAAATGCAGATAGCTCCATTCAGCCCTGGGCTGACTCACCCTGCCTCCTGGAATTTCCCAGCCCTGTCACTCAAACTCCAGACAGTCAATTCACAAACAGGCAGAAGCACACAGAAAGGTTAGACAAGAAAACAGCTACTTTCTAAAAGTGCTGTTTTCAAACCCAGGATCCAAACATCATCTTTCCTAAAAGATAGATAATTAAATTATGAGTTCAGGGATACCAGACTCTAAGTTTCCATCTTTCTCCTATGGGGAGATAGGCAGGTACACATGGGACACAGCATCCCCCATTCTATCCTATGGGCAAGATGGCCTTTCAATAGTGAAAAACAAAATTGGCTGTAATTCACTACCAGAGCATGTCACCCACACTAGTACATGCTCTACCTTTCACATACACTGCACCCTGCCCAGGGGGGTACCTAGGGCCTTCTATAGGGGTGTCCAATGTGTACAGAAAGGGAAGGGTTAGGCCTGGCCAGTGTGGACACTGGCCAGGTCAGCATGGCAGTTAGCAGCTGCACCCAGGCACCGCGGTGGCAGGCCTGAGACACCATTTTAGGGCTACTCATGTGGGTGGCACAATCAGTGCTGCAGGTCCACTAGTAGCATTTGAATCACCAGCCTTGGCACACTCAGTGCACTTTACTAGGGACTTACTGGTAAATCAAATACGCCAATCATGGATAACCAATCACAATAACAATTTATACAGAGAGTATATGCACTTTAGCACTGATCAGCAGTGGTAAAGTGCCCAGAGTCCTATTGCCAACAACACGGGTCAGGAAAAATACAGGAGGAAGAAGCAAAAAGTTTGGGGATAACCCAGCAAAAAGGGCCATTTCCAACAATGTCTATTTATAATACTTGACTGATATTAAGGATAGGTGAGAAGAGCGGCCATTGACATACACTGTGTGAGATATATCAGTTGAAGTGGAGTGTAAACGGTGATTGGAATCATTGGGTTGGTACTGGTGAGGGATAGAGGGCTAAGGAGAAGTTCATCCCTGTCTCTATCTTTCTCTCGCTCTCCTCTTTTTCTGTATTTCTCTCCCCTCTCCTTTTCTTTCCATACCACTCTCTTTTACTCCCTCACTTTCTTTTTATCCTCTCCCTACATCTTTCAGCACTCTTCCTATTTTCCCTTTAGATCTCTTCCTACCTCCCCTATGAATAACCCTCCTTTCTCTTTCCACTTGTTTTCTTACCCTTGGCCATCCCTCTGTTTTCCTTCACTTACTTTATGTATTTCCATGTCTGCCGAATGTATTGTCATCTAGGACCCGATATAGATTTTGGCGGACAGGTTACTCCGATACAACGGTGATTGATGTCCTGTCCACTGAAATATAAATCCCATTATATCCTATAGGATTTATATTTCGGTGGACATGATATCCGTCGCCATTGTGACGGTGTAACCCGTCCGCCAAGACCTATATCAGGCCCCTAGTCTTGTATAGGTCTGGTTACAGCTATAACTAACTACCAGAGCTCGCGCCAACAATTTGTAGAGAGGGGCTTTTCTTCAGCCCCTTAAGCCATTGGTTGATTTGGTTAAGTCCAATTCAGTCATTTCATGTTTGAAGTGTTCTTTATATTTAGGCCCACTGCACTCTGCAGATAGGCACACTTTTGGTTTTCCACTTTTCATTGGGGATTGGCACACATAATAGTTAGTCCAAAGGCTTCTGCTGGGAATGTGTTAAACACGGCTTAACACTATATTGCATTGTACTGCTTGGTGCCCCTGCTTCCAACCAATGTGCCCATGAAAAAAGCAAGCCACTCCAGGGAAGGGCAGGGTCCCCAGTATATTTTGAAGGGGGCATAAAGTGTCTGTCCACAAAAGAAAATATGCTTATTCAAGTTCCCAGACAAAATATGACTAGGCTGTCATTTAATTTTCTCCTAATCAACACAATATCCAAATCCATAAAAAGTGTGTCTTACCTAACCCGTTGACTCATTGTGCCCGCTAATGTTCAGAAAATCACACTTTGCACAGTTCTTTCATGAATCTTATTTGTTGCATGAAGCCTAAATTTTGACCCTATTTTTCAGTTAGAGGAAAGCAGATTTGGACCCTCTGAAACTGTCATCTTGTTTAATGCAAAATTTTAAAGCTGGACCAAAAATTAATTTGAAAATAACTTCATCAGAACCTTCCTAAAATAATAGCAATGAAAATAGGTTAGAAGGTTCTAATGTTTTTTTCTCTCTCCATGCAATAAGTATTGCATTCTTCCAAATGTAGACCTATCTAGCAGATGCATACTTTACTTATTGCTAGGGCGACTCATCATTATGGTACTTGGGTTCTGCACCCTGCCTATTCCAAAGCATGGTGGGTGTCTATGAGGCTGAGCAAAGGTCAGCTTGATAGACACTCACCATGTCAGGGTCAGGCTGCCAGGTGCTTTGCATGTGTTACTGCACAGGTGCCTGACAGCATGAGCCAAGATTTGCCTTTGCCAGGCTGAAGATTTCACAGACGTAAGTCCTCATCAGCACAGCAAAGCCCTGTGCAGCCCTCCCCCACCTGACTGACAGAGTCAGGCCTGGGCACTTCAGTTGCTAGCCCGGAAGTGCCCAGGATTGCCTGTCAACTCGTCACAGAGCAGAGTGGGGTGGGGCCAGCAAGTCTCACTGACCCCACCCCACTCTGTAACGAGTTAGGAAATGCCCTCCTCTCATTCGCTGACCCCTTACATGTTCAGCCAGCTAGAGGAGGCGACAGGATCTTCTGTCAGTTTCGTCCCTCCCTGAAGCCTCCAGCAACCACCAAGGCCTTTCTGCTTCTCCCTTCCGCCACCTGCTGTCTCCTCGGCAGCCAAGTATGTGCTTCTTGAATGCTTGGTGCACGTCTGTATATATGAATGTATGTGCATTTGCGCATGCATGTTGTAAATAGGTGTGCATGTGTACGTGGTTGTGAGTGTGGGTGTCTGTGTGGCCTTGCGAATGGATATGTGTGCTTGTGTGTGCATGTAGATTGGTGTCATTATGTGTGCGCTCGTGAGTGGATAGGTGGTAGAGAGCGTGGGTGTGTGCCTGTCCCACTACTCATACACGTTACGGACCGCCACTGCTTTTTTTGTTGTTGTAGAGTTTTATATTGCGCGAACTAGACCCGAATCGGGTATCAGAGCGCTTTACATTGGCACCAGTTTCATTACAGAAGGACACATTCATTGTTGTTAGGCGCGGGGAGATTAAGTGATTTGCCCAGAATCACAGGATGTTGAGCGTTGTTGCCGAGACTCGAACCCGGTTGCCCAGCATCGAGGTCGACCCCTCTAGCTGTAAGGCCACATCCTCTCCCCAACTTATTACTCCATCCACTCTGATTATTAGTGACCTAATCAAAGAAATCTGAACCTCACTCATCTGGAAGTCAACCAAATGACACCGAGACCACAAATCCTTACAGAGCCTTTAAGTACTTGATCTCCTTCTTTCCCCCCCTTTTCCAATGAACGCTTCCATTTGAGCTAGGCTTCTATTTTATTTCTCATTAAAGAAGATGCAGACACCTTTGCCATCCACCCCTGTTTCCTCTTCCTCCATGAACATTTCAAGCAGATCATTAGAGCATGCAGGCATTCAGCAGTAATCAATTAGTGCAAGTTTAGATTAAATTGAGGATATGCAAATGCCACTGCTCATCAAGCAGCACCTTCAACGTTTCAGAGACACCGTTACAGGAACATATCAAAGAGACACGAGACGCGAATTCTCAGAAACCCAGTTCCGAGGTACGGCGAGAATGGCGGTGCTGCTATGTCAGCAAACTATAAATGAGGTTTGTTTCGCCTGCATGTGCCTTGGGTATTCTATCTGCACTTGCTCTTCCAGTGCTTACTAATTATTGCAGCCCCTCTTCTCTGCATTAACTCTCTCCACCACAATCCCACCCCCAGGAGGCGGGCTGATTAAATATTTTAAAGATGATGGAGAAGGAAATAGGCCTACAGCGTAAACATGCAGGTGGAAATGCTGCATAATTGTTTGAGGCTCAGGGGGGGCTACAATGGGGCATTGAACAATTTCCTCCCCAAAGAGCATCTATGCAGCACGGCAGCAAGAAAGTAGTAAGACAGGAACTTTGGAAAACAGAATTTGAAGGCATGCAAGTCCAAAGAGATCCTGATTGGCTGCTAAACAAAGGAGCTTCTGAAGTGGGGGCGGGGTGGCGGCAGGTCAAATGGGGCAAAAGAGCTCTCACTGTGGATGTTGAGGTCCTTTGCCACAGGTGTTCTGGGGCCTGTCCTTCTATGGCTCTGCAAACTCTACCAAGTACAAACTCTCCCATAGTGGATTCTCAGGGTGGTGAGGGTGAGCAATCACAGATTTCTCAGCTGGGCAGGGATGGCTCCTTCGCTAAGGCAGAGGAGCGTCGCCCCACTGCTTCAATGCAAGCTGAATACAAAAAATAAAATAATAAAAACGTTTGTTATTATCATTTTGTTTTTTGTGTTCAGCTTGCAGCTGAAGCCAGGCAGGCGGGGCTGGGCTCCCTGCGTCACAGGGGAAGGAGCAGTGGCAGCACCTAAAGTGCGCATGACACTTCGGCTGGCCGTCTCGGGCCGGCCAAAGCGTCATGTGCACTGTGCATGTTTCCCATGCAGGCTGCATTACAGCTTGCATGGAGAAGATGCACAACCTGCCAGCCCCTGTCTGAGTACCAGACCAAGGTGCTCAGACCAATCCTAACACTGACTTTGGCAATGTTGTGATTGGTCAGGGTATTCTGGGAGGCTCTGTGCTCCCTGCCAAGTGTAGACAAGAGGACAGAGGAAGAAGAGGCGGCGGCCAATGGCTGGTAGTCAGCGGTAAAAAGTTAAGTTCTACTTTTATTATTTCCCACTCCCTCCCTCCATTCCTCTTCCTGCCCGTCTCACCCCCCCTGTTCAGTAGCAGCCACTACTTCAGCTGGGTATTGAGGAGTGCACAAGCTCAGGACTCAATAATCAACCAACAGACACAGTTAGCATGGATGTCCAGCCCAGTGCTTGTCTTTTATGAAAATAAAGTACTGTGCCATATGAAATACTCCACAGTTCATAGGACACATGCCAGTGACCCTGGTAGCACTCCTTCCTTCTGGCGGTACACATGCTTAGAGCCCTCATGCTAAACCCTCACTGGGTGACCCCTAGTTGGCCGGTCCATCCTCACAAAAGCATGAATAAGGCTCAAGTGCAATCTCAAATATCCCCTACTAGTCAAATGTCCACTTTGTTTCACTGGGGTGTAGTGGGTAAAGCAGTATTTCGTGTTAGTCCGCCCAGAGCATATCCAGCAGCCGTGTATTCCTTCCAGTGGGCGAGTTCACTGTGAGCAAGGGCAGCCTCAGTGGCGGCCACATCAACCAGGTGCAGTTGTTGTGAGTCTGGCTCTAACTCCATGGTGCAGGGGCTCTAACATATGAAGCGTAGGTGTGGCCCGAGCTGCTGCAGCTCTGTTCAACCACGAAGCAGGTCTGAGCCCTCGACCTAGCCAGGCCGCACCAGTCACTATGGCAGATTCAGCCCTGGTTGAGCGTACATCTTCCACGTGTCAGGTGCAGTCCTCACAGATCTACTAGAGGTAGTTGCAGACAAGCTCAAGCTGTTAATTTCAACACAGCAGATGCAGCCTTGAGATGGCAAAAACATGCAGTTGCTTAAAATGTTTCCCACCATGAACCAAGTTTGAGAGATCAGGGGGATCTTTGGCAGCACGGGCCAGTCCTAGCTCTGGCTCAGGTAGTCAGCTTCCTCTGGATGTCCCTTTAGTACCTGAGACACAGCCTCCTCCTGCTGAACAGTCTATACCCTGCTAGGTCAAAAGACAGTTCCAGGACCTTGCACAGTCAGCAACGAGCCTAAGCATCCACCCACATGCTTGGATTTGCATGACGCTATGGCCAAAGTAAAGTCAGAATAGCAGATATATATGTTTTCTGGCCCACAGGGCAGGGGAAAACACGTACACCATGTAGAGGAGCATTCCCATCCCAACAGATAGTAGTACCACTTTTATCACCTCTTGACCTGCAGCCGTTTGCTAATTTTTTCACATTGATGCAGTATCCAAATTAAGTTCAGGAGAGCCTGACAGATGACAGATTTTGAGGCGACTCCTCTGTTATCGGAGCAGCGTCGCCCCACTACTCTCAGCAGGGCAAACAGGAAAAATAAAATGATAATAAAACAGTGTTATCATCAATTTATATTCAGAAGTGAGGCAGTCTAGGGTGGGGTGGGGTAGGGTTGGGCTAAGCTATTTTGACGGAGCAGGGAGGAGGAGTTGTGTGTAACATAAGTGTGCATGACGGTTTGGCCGGCCATCTTAGGACGGCAAAACCGACATGCGCACTTAGCATTTCTCCACCCGGCTGTTTAGCACAGCCAGGTGGAGAACAGTCCCAGGAACTGTCTGGCTGGCAAACCAGGTCACTCAGACCAATCACGACGCTGCTGTCATGCTGCAGTAATAGTAGTACCAGCATGACAGCTGAGTCGTCATTGGCATAGGGGAGTCTGGGAGCCTGTGTGCTGCCAGGAGTCGACAGAAACAGGAGACGACGGAGGCGGCAGCCGGCAGTTAAGTAATCTTTTCTTGTTTTTATTCCCCTGCACTGCCCAAAACTTCAGTTCCGCAACATCCGCCACTGTGGTAAACACATTTTAAAGGTTATTTCCACCTATATTCATTATATATCAAATTATCTTTTGTTGATATCCTGAAACTCTGGCGTGGATTCTGCTTTCCTTGACGAATCCTTTTCACCCCTAGGCTAGTGACTTGCTCTAAAAGCATAAATAGACGCCCTGGTTTGTTTGATATTTTTCTCGTGTCCTTTCTCCATATTTTATTTGCCCTGAACAGCTGGTGTTTTTGATCTCCGCAGTATTTAAGTCCTGCTCAGCAGGTTACACCAACATGTGCCCAGTTTAAATTAACAACCTTTTGTTATTTATTGACAGGTTGCCATTACTATCCCTCAGGTAAATGAACCGTATTTGTGCAGAGCATCAGGACTGCACCCAGCTGTATAGTGTGCAGTTTTGCAGCGTACAAGATGGAAATATTATCTCCTTATGCTTCAAAGAATTCATTATTTTTAGATTTCGTGTTCTTGCCCTTCAACCTGGGCTCCTTGGCATATTCCAATTTGTGGAATGCACCAAAATTTTAATTTAGTAAACTTCTATAGGAAAGAGGCTATCAAAGCCAAATTTGTAACGCATATTTTCACTGAGTTGACAAAACCTATAGTTGGTCAACAGAAAATATATCAGTGCTCATCCGAGTGCTTCCTAAAAGGCTTACATGTATTTCTCTTTGAGTTGTGCACCTCGTGCATGCAATTACAGGCTTGGTCGGGCAGTTGCTCATTAATTGTTGGAGTGTGGGAAACTGCAAACCTTTATTCATACATTCACATATTTCGCTCCTCAATGATGCAAGAATTGCAAAATTCTTTGTGTTTACGTGTTAGTTTAAAAATCTGGCCTTTCGTGAAGACGTTTTTACTGCAGAATCCTCATTCTCTTAAGTAACTTCATTTGGTCTTGTTTTTAGCAGAATCTATTTGTCACAAACTATTTCAGTGCAGAATTAGAAGAGTAGTGCAGGAAGTTGTCATTAAGTGCAAACATAGTGGAAGGGAGGGTAGGGGAAGATGGTTAACATATAATCTCTAGTCATGTACAAATTAATCGCAATAATCCCCTCCGGGAACCAAGACTCGATATGAACCAGACTAGGTCACAGCACCAATGGCAGACATTGGTTAATTATTAATAGCAAGCTACATAAAAACAATAGGAACTGTCTCACACCTTGCCAGTCCTACAATCCTCCAGACAGCTGCGTTAAATTGTTCCTCAGTTTTAAGGCTCTCCAAATTATCTGAGGCTGCCTCCACTTGTGTAAGGTGCGAAGTTGTATTGCTCACAACACACTACTACTCCCCGTCAATCCTGCAAATAGACATTTTGTTGGGTGTCCTCTCCAAGAAAGATTCTCCTCAAAGCTTGGAGGCGCTTTCTCATTGAAAGAGTTACCAGGCAAACTTCTAGAAAGAAAAGTTTTTGGTTTCCAATTATTTTGGGTCACAAGAACAATGCCTCACCGCTTTCTTCTTGCCCTTCTTAAGATAGTGACCTGATGGCTCTCTCCAGCTCGAGTGACCAGTGATTTTCCTGAAAATCCATTATTCATTTTTTGCTTCTTCTTCATTGTAGTTTATTGGGTTATGTCTGTACTCCTGAGATCTCGTCAATTTACTCCAGTTTTGTGATAGAAGTTTATTGATAGAAGTAAAAATAAGAGAGGTGACCTGAGTCATTTACCAGAAAGGGTGACGTGAGTTGACTGAATAGATTGAGAAGGTTGGAAACTAGAAATGAAAGTCCATGGAAGTTTAAAAGGCTTCAGAAGAGTCGAGTGGAGAAAGAGTGAGATTTAGGACACAAATGGGAGTGTATGCAAAGGGCGGGTGGCAATTAGGATGGGTGTTGTAGAGGGCTAATTTTTTTTTATATATAGGACTGCCCATGTGCATGCGTAGCCCCATATATACACACACACATGTACCTACACATCCAGGGGCTTATTTACAAGCCCATTGCGCCCCCGGTGCATCACTTTCATTGACGAACCGGCATGGAAATGGGCTTCCCCATATTTACCCTGCATGACTTTTCATAGCTTTGTAAATATGTTTCCCTTTCACGCATAACTCTGCATGAAAATGGCTTTCCATGAGTGTTGCTGTGGGTGTTCCCACGCAAAATACATGGTACTTGACACAGTTCCAGATTTACAACATTTTGTAAACCCGGGAATGCTTCAGAATCCTACACCAGGGGAGGCGTAAGTAGGCGCAATGAGGAGAAATACTTTTATTTTGCCTAGATTTTTCCCTTTTTCATGCAGCACACATAGAAAGAGGAAAATGCCTTTAATGATTGTTTTTGTGCAGGAAGTGTCCCTTAGATCTGATACTGTGTCTGAAAATGTTCTTTAGCTTGCTGGTGGCCTGTAGAGGAGGAGAAAGTTGCAGGAAAAAATTGGGCTAGGGTTGCAAATGACAAGGAGGTCCTCACAACCTTAAATGGAAACATCCTCCAATTTGATGGGGGTTGTTATTTCCTTAAATATGATGGCAAAGCCACCTCCTCTTTTATCTGTGCAGTTCTGTGCACTGGTGGGATAGTCTAATGTAGTAGTGGTGCCATGTCTTTTTCTAGCCATGATTCAGTTACGAATAGTAAGTCAGGTTCTGTCTCTGTCAGTAGCTTAATAGGGTTTATTTGTGTTTGATCATTGAGTGAGCATGCATTAGTAGACAGTTTAGGTGAGCTAGTTTCAATGTAAGAATGATCAAAAATAAGTATTGTTCTTTGAGATTTTGAGAGAGCTTAGTTGATGTCTTGTTGATTTGTGATTTTCTGTCTTGAATGTTGTGTGGCGGAATTGTAAGAAGAGTGGTAGCTTTGGTAGGACTAA
This sequence comes from Triturus cristatus, assembly GCF_964204655.1. Taxonomy (NCBI): domain Eukaryota; kingdom Metazoa; phylum Chordata; class Amphibia; order Caudata; family Salamandridae; genus Triturus; species Triturus cristatus. The sequence continues at coordinate 1,235,603,855 of NC_140591.1, read as the reverse complement.
AATCCAGTTGATTTTGGTTGTCACTATCCTGCACTGAAAGGCTTTAAAGACATTTTCTGGGATCATATGTGGGCACATGGGGAAGTGGGGATACTAGATGTGAATGTGGGTATGGGGTTTTAGCTGTCTTTGAAAATTGGATGCACAGACCAAGGTTTTTGTATTGTTGTGTGACAGCAAAAGAGATACAAGCTTAGAAGGAGTGTTGTGGAATTACATTTCTAAAAAGTGGAAGAGGTATGAGTGAGTGGTGTGGGTAGAGTACGAGGATCTAGTTTTAAGTCACCGTATTCTACAATGAATGAGAGACGGGTGATTGTGAAGTGTTGCTGTGTTTTCATGATCTGTGTGGTTGATGTGTTAATTTTTGGGAAAGTGTAATGGGTGTAAGTGTAAGAAATTGAGTTATTAACTTTGCAATTAATTGCAGAGTTACTGTGTGTTGGTGTTGTGAGATTGGTGGGGAGCATGATAGTTTCTGTGATATTTTGTGGATGCAGAAAGGGGATAAGGAGACAAAGAGTGAAGGACAGGACCAGTAAGCGGAGGGAGGAGTGAGAGAAAATGCAGAATGAAAACAGGTGGTGGCAGGAAGAAAGGTGACGAAGAGAAATAAAAGGGCAACAAAGCCTGTGAGAGGAGTGCTAGATCAAATAGCGATGGCTGCAGAAAGAGAGGGGAGAGAAAACTCAGAGAGTGTACCCAAATTAGTGAAGTACTACTATAAATGAAAAAAGAAAAGGTGGCCTGTCTAGGCATGGCAGGAGCACTTTTCCAACACTGGTCAAGCCCACTGGTATATCCTTGTTGTCCTCTCACCTTATTTTGCTTCACAATGGTCTTGAGTGTTTAGGTGAAATAGCTCCTTCCATGTATGGCTGCTCATAATAATAATCCACATTTGTAAAGTGCGAACAATCACCCGTAAGGGTCTCTAGGTGCTGGGGGCCGTTGGGAAGATTAAGCAAGCTATTGCCCAGAGTCACATGGTGCTGGGCTAATCTGCCGCCGGCGCCGGGGATCGAACCGTGATCCACAGATTCCGGAGTCAGTCGCCCTGGCTTGCCTTCCTTTGGGAGTCTCTATTGTCCCCATAGGATGCGTATTTGCCCATATCTCTGTCTGCTACAGGTGACTGGTGTAGAAATGTTTGTCACTACATTCCATCTGTTAGTTGATGCCTGTTCCTGGGTTTCCAAGGGCAATGATTTTTTTCCCAAGGTACCCCTTGCTTTAATCACAGTCTCATATCTGGCTACAACGCTCACCTCTTCTTGACACCTCAGCCCTGACACAATGCAGCTTTACAATGTGCTGGATTTCCACCAACCTGAAATCTTCCTCCCTACCCTGTCTGTAAACACAGCATGGGGCTTATTTCCAAGCTCCTTGTACCACCGGTGCGTCAAATCTTTTGTGCCACCGCTGCGTCGCATCGCAGTGCACTGGCCCTTATTTACAATGCTATGCAAAGTCACCCTGCGTGGCTTTTCATGCATGGCCTTGTAAACATGGCCCCTTTTCACGCATCACTTTGCATGAAAGGGGCGTGCCATGGGTGTTGCTGTAGGTGTTCCCACACAACACCCATAGATTTTGCCGCATTCCCAGATTTAAAACATTTCGTAAACCTAGGAATGTGTCAGAATCCTACGCCTCCATTGGAGAGGTGTAAGGAGGCGCAACTAGGAGAAATAATTTTCTCCTCTTTTTTTCCTTCTACAGCATGGATAGAGAGATGAAACACCATCTTTGATTGTTCTTGTGCAGAAAGGTTGTCCCTTGCTGCACATCAACAATCATCCCCGCAATGCAGGCACCCTAGCATCATGGTGCACAACTGCCTGCATTGGCGCATGCCAAACAATTGTGCACCAGCGCAGGGGAAAGCATAGGGATGCCTCATATTGTTGTAAATATGATGCCTCCCTGTGCTTTTAAGATGGCACAGCTCGGTGCAGCAAAATGGCTTGCAGCGCCACGCTGCATCATTTTGTTGTAAATGAGGCCCTAGGCCTGTACATTTTGTATGCAGTGCAGTAGCCAAAGTTACTGTGCTGCATTGTATAAATGTTAGAGAGCAGAACAACCATATCTACTAAGATATGGCGCTATAGCTGTCTCCGCCTGTAATGAATCACTCTAGGCTGCCTTGCGCCAATGTACACAGCCTTGCACTCTAGTGAAACAAGTTTTGTGTTGGAAAGTAAATCCCAATTGAACACTTTCCACCAGTTTTCATCACTTTTGTGACGCAAATCCGGTGTATAGTGTTTGTAAATCTGGGCCGTCCTTTTTGACTTAAACATAAACGTGATGTTTTGCAAACGAGAGTAACAGTACATTCCTTCCTTGACTTCTTTCTACAGTGTGGTGTCCTATGCTTTTTTTGTGTTTTGCCTTTGCTTACCCGTTAGGTTTGGCCACTGTATGCCCCCAGGCAACACCTGCTCCTGTTGCTTTCTTCTTTTTTAAATTCTCTTATACATTTTTTATCACCATAGCAGATCAAACTCACAGATGCAAGAAATCTGTTATCAGCACTGCATTTAAATGTGCGATGGGATGCTAGGGAGAGACTGAGGAAGGGCTATGCCCTGGCAAAGCGGCGAGCCTGCTGGGGGTGTGTGGAGTGGGATGTACCCTCATCCAAATGCTTTTAACAGCATGTCACTGACCTGTGGATGAAACATGTTCCCTGGGAGAAAGACCTTTTTAGGTCTCTAGGAGAGGGCCGCTTGGCTTCGCTACAGCTTTTCTCAGCTTTTCTTGAAGCTCGTGCGTGTGGTGCTCACACGCTATTTGGCTTTGTGTGCATCTTTATAAAAAGACAGCACGCAATTGGACAAAGGCGGGTGCATGTCCCACCTTTGCATCCGCCCAAGGCCTACGGCTTGCGAGAGCGAGGATCAGTGCCATCTGTTTCCAATTATCGCACCCGCGTCACGCAATCGCATTAATTGGAAACAGATGGTGGTTGCACAAGCCCTGGCTTTTTTTTATGTCTCACCTAGCGTTGCAGCGCGCACGCGCCGCTCGCTCTGCGAGAGCTATAGTCATCGATACATGTAATTGCGGCGGTATACAGATGAGTTTTATTACTGTGGTTACGCACTTTCTTCATTAAACTGAATGCCTCACGCCAAGTCGCCGACAGCTGTGCTTGGTTCAGGTCGCCGGCCACGCCCTCCAAAGTATCTTTCTTTGATTCTTTCTTTTCTTTTCTTCCCCCCGAGCATGCAGCGCCAACCCTTCTCTCTGCGTTGAACTGTCCCATCTTCTGAACTTGCTTGCACTAAACGCTCCCGCTTCTTCCGGTGCAATGTGCTCCCCCCTAATCCGGCAGTTGCCTCTTCCCTTGACAGCGCTCCTCGTCATAACTCTTCTCCTGCCACCCTTCACCCCACCCCGAAGCTTCTCACCCACTGCACCCTTCCCCTTCTCATCCACTGCTCATTTCCTCCCCTGCTGCCCTTCTCTACTCCCGCTGCACTGTCTCCCTTGTCACTCTACTGCATTCTTCGCTCATCTGCCCCGCCAGTTCTCTTCTTCTGTCCCTCAAGCCCCACTCGCCCCCCCTTCCGTCTCACCCACTTCACGCTCCTCATTGGCTTGTATCCTATTTAACCCCAACCCCTCTTACATCCTCCTGCATTCACAATGCAATAGGTCTCACATTTGCGAGAGGTAAAGCGATTGGCATAGTCATTTCCAATGGCAATAGCTCAAACTCTCCTAAATGCGAGGCCTATTGCATTGCAAATGCTTGTGTTTTGTGGAAGTGCACCAATTATTTGATCATAGCAAAAAATATTCTGATAATTCTGGGCGGGAACCCTTTATAGACGAAGGGCTTTAGATCTGAGTAAATGTGCTACCCAGAGGTTTACACCAACCTCGCATGAGGGATTATTGAATAATTTCAGGAATTTACAAGACTCTTTCAGGTTATGCTTGGAAACCTGTAACTTGCAAATTTCTAGACACGGTCCACAAAAAGTTTAGTAAAGTTCCGCCTCGCAACACCCACTCCCTAGGAGTATGTGGCATAACGGACAGAGCTGCCAGCTTTGAAACTGGGGAACTAGGTCTGAGTCTCAGGGTCAGCTCAACACCCTTTGATTCTGGGCAAATCACTTAATCTCCTCTTGCGTACCAAAAATAGATATGCACTTGTGAAATGTAACTGGTGCTCATGTAAAGCACTCCAATTCCTTTGTGTGAGCGGTTGTACTATATAAAACTGCACACAAAAAAAGAGAGAGGTGATTTACAAGCACGAAACGCAAAAACGTTATCTCCTAATTCCAAAAGGGTTTTGCAATTGTGAACATAGCTATTTGAGCTTGTGAGTTTCACTTACACATACAAGCAAGGAGATTTAGCAATGTGCTGAACCCTCCCACCCCCACCCCCCAGTGAGTACCATGGAAGACTAAGGATACGTTTTTCCACCATGTGAGAAAGGTTACTGGTCTTACTGATTTCTAAAGTGTGACACCGGAAGTTACAAACAAGAGATAAAGATTAGTACTTGGAATATTAGAAAAAAATACCTAATTCTACTTCTTCTCAATAAGCATTGCAAGAATGAAGAAAACTAGAAGAATCTTTTTACGTTAATTCTTTTTTTAATAAGGTCATTCAGTTGTACATAATGTGTTATTGGTTATATATAAGGTAACACAAATACTTATAATACTTTTTTAATTATAACTTTTCAACATGCTCTACAACATGGCTTAAATACATTGACCAAACCAATAGCTCTGGCTAAACACTTATAAGGTCCCAAAGGCAAGTCTATTGGCTATGCCAATGCTTGTTCAATGTACCATTATGATTAACTTTGCTTACCTCACCTGCAGGCTTTATAGCACTTCCGCGGTTGGTAGTGTGTGAATTTGGTTATCTTTGATTTTTGCAAGCCTGCATTTCTGACTTTAAAACCTTTGCTAGATTAGTACAGTGGTAGCTGAAGAAGTTTAAAAAAGAGATGCAGCAAAACAGGGCCTGGCGTGATAGCATCATCGTCCGTGCTGCCTCTGGTGGCTGTGAGCCCTGCAGGACCTGATGAGCTGTGACCAGTCCATTCCATGCGGCCAGAAGTCCCAGGACATGACTTCTGGAAGCAGAGGAATGGAAGTATTTGGCTAGTCTGGTAATAAGTGTGTTCCTCCACTGCCTCTCAGGTCTAAGGGCACTTCAGAGTGATTTAAGGAAAAACAGGTTACTGTAACCGGTTGTCCTTTCAGGATTTTAGGCGGCAAGGCGGGATGGGGTGATGCAAATCTTCTCCCCTGGATGTAGTCGAGAATCTTTGCTCATATAGGTAAAGGACCAAGTTTCATGACTTTGCAAGGTGTCACACACCCCTAGCAGTATGTTTGGCCTACCTCCTGGCCTGCTGTGTAGGGTCATGGAGCCATGTCTTACCACTGGTAAGAATAGATGCCTTGTCAGGGAGGGGAGAAGGGTGAGTTGTACTGTTTTTGATGGTTTCATGTGATGAAGGGCAGATCAAAGCTAAATCAGGCAATGCCTCTGAGGAATCAATATCACATTACTACAGATAAATAAAGTGTATGGGCTTTAAATTGGTGCAAAGGGTGCTGTGGACATTCCAACCACACAGTGAGCATGGTGTCAAAGTTAGAATTTGTGAGGGCGGGGGTCCCATGAGGGGTGATTCAATAATGTTCTGACAACAGCAAGCTGCAAGAAGGTGGGGGCTTGGGTGAAGGACAAGGGTGCTGTCAGCAGGGCAAAAGGTACGCAGTGTCCTAAAGCTGTAAGGAGGAATGCAAAAGCTGTGCCCCCGAAAGACCAACAAATCCCGATCCACAATGGTTTCCAGAAGTGTCTGCATATTGGCCAGATATCACACACTCACCCCTATCTCGACTGCCTCCAGGTGGACCGTGAAGGTGAAATGTGGGGGAGAGAGGGGTGAGCAGGGCTGCGTGGACTTAGATTGCTTTGATGGGGTGGGCAGATGATTGTGAAAGAGCAAGGACAGTAGAGTTGGCTGCATGGCGGGTTGATGATATGGCCTCACTTTTTACCACCACGGTGTCCTCTCACAGATGAGCTCTGTCATCCTTGATTTCCTCCTCTTAGCTACATATGGCATTCAATATGTTATCAAAAAAGTAGTATTGCTATTTTATTCATACCCATGTATGTAACATTAAATTATGTCATATGGTTGTCCTGAAATGATTGTTTTTTTATAATACCAATAATATAGGGAGATAGAAGTGGTTTAAGTGGGTTCACTCCCTTTCGGCTTTCTCTGTTTTTCAAATCAAAACCGAGGGAACCCATCAGTCATCAAATTTGTCCCCAACTCTTCTAGAGGGGAATCCTTTCTGTTTATTAAAAGGTCTCTCGCCCACTAGCAGTATCTAGTCGCATGCTTCATCACTGAGGTCCACCCATGCCCCTACTATGTCTGAGTGGGCTCGACCTTTCAATCAAGGGAGCTCTTATCTAGGGTTGTTGGTGGTGAGATCTGAAGAACGTGGACTAAAACTGCCTCATGTTCCCTCTCCTCAGTTTAATGTGCTTCAGGGTACCCGGACAAGATTAAAAATGTGGGTGATGCTTAAAGGGGAAATAAGTATTCCCTTGCATCAAAAGTGCATGTTTCAGCCACCTTTCACAGCCCAGTGGGTCATGTGACTTTCCTCAGGACCAAAAAATCAGCTCCCCAAATTTTTCTCAGGGTATTTCCCTTACTTTAGTAACTACTATATGTTGGACAACACATATCTTCATGCATGCCAAACTTACAAACCAGTAGAGTTCATTGGTTCATTCGTTCACTATGGTTTTGGGAAGAGAAACAGAAAAAAGACAATATTAGTCATCATCATAAACATCAGCTCTAGTCATCTCACCAATCATGTGCACCACAAGCTCTATGAAAAGGGAGAGTACAGTAATAGTCCCATGAAGAAACAAACAGAATACATCTTTCACGGTTTCGAGTGGATTTGTGTAAAATGAGGTAAACAAAGGCTATCCTAATACTAAACACATGTAAAAAATGCTTGTGCCCTTGGTTGGAAATGATGCCTTACTTAATCCTTAGCAAAAGACACACAATTGATGGACGGAATGCACAACAAATCAAAACATTTACCCCCAGTCAAGAGATCTGGGTTAAATCCATCATTTTTTTGCTCACCATGAAACCCCAGGGAGGACCTGGCTTAGCAGTTCGATCTGGACTGTTCCCATGAGGCACAGGGTCAAGACTTATTTGCATTTGGCTGGGTCTAAACTGGGGTGGCATTGTGAGCAAAAGAACAATAGATTTAACCCAGATCTCTTGACTGGGGGTTAATGTATGATTTATTCAGCATTCCGTCCATCATTTGTTTGCGTAGCACTTTTCACCCTAAGTGGGATGGGTATGCCCAGATGTGGGTCCCTTACTCACTGTGCCATGGATTCAAGCTAGCCTGGCTGATGAAGGGTAATACCCAGAAACCGGTCCCAGGATGCTTGTTTCCAGTCCAGGGAGGACCTGGCTTGGCAGTTCGGTCTGGACTGTTCCCATGAGGCACAGGGTCAAGACTGATTTGCATATGGCTGGGTCTAAACTGGGGTGGCATGGTGAGCCAAAGAACAATGGATTTAACCCAGATCTCTTTACTAGGGGTGAATTTATGATTTATTCAGCATTCCGTCCATCATTTGTTTACGTTACCTAATCCTTAGGCGTTCATTGCTCCATAGAACATTTAGAGGCAGTTGAGTAGCAAGATCAGGTGGTACCCGGTGCAGAAAATTGCTTGTCACCCCCGGCTTGACAAAATGGCACAAATATGTATTTAAAACATATATTTTTTGCCATTTTGCCACCCCCCCCCCAGTGATGACACTTGTCACCCCTGGCTTGCCAAAATGGCAAAAATATGTGTTTAAAACAAATATTTTTGCCATTTTATCACCCCCCTCAGAGATTACACCTGGGGCGGCCCGCACCCACAGCAACCCCCTTCATAAGCCACTGTTTAGAGGTGGATGGAACCTGTAGTCTCATTGTAGATTGAGTGAAGTTCAGATCATAACATGTAGAATGAGGTCTTTGTTCGTTTATGCATATGTTATAGCACAGAGAGTGTCCCTCCCCTAGCATTTACTTCATCAAGGGTCAATGTCCATCCGTGAACCTAGTTCGTCCTCCAAAACACTCCGTGTTAGTGAGGTCTGACGGAAACCTTTGTAATGAACCCTGTGGTCCATTGAAGTGTGTGTATGACCCTCCCCCTTACATGCGGCTGTATGTGTGACCCCACAACCCTTTGTGTGTCGTTGTGTGTGTGGAGTTGTAATCACCCCACATTGCTATGTTGCATATTCTTCAAAGCTCCGTAGAACAGGGAATCTGAATGTTATTGGAGTCCTTACGGCGATAATATGCTGAGTACCATACAGTAAAACGAATGTGCAATGATCGCGGACAATAGGTAATTACATGATGAATTATATTGGTGGAATACTTAAAACCACCCACAGTTTCCTCAGAAGGGATCTAATTATAACCAGTGGGTATTCCCCCTTACCAATCAAAGTTCAGGAGAGAAGGAAAGGGAAGGAGGCGGAAGGCAGAGAGAAAGCGATCAGAGACAGAGAAGAGAGGGAGGAAAGAAGAAGAGAGAGAGAGAATTGATGGGTGCAAAGAGAGATATAGGGAGAAGAGTTGAAGAGAGCATGGATGTTTTGAGCATTTTGCCTGAGTTACTTTGGCTGCCCAGTCTGGCCCTGTGGACTTGGGTTAACCTTTCTGTCATATGGACTGCACAGGAATATCCTGTGCATTTCATTTCCTTGCTGTGGTATAGTTGGACTGCATGACTATTTTAAAAAGTTTTAATTAAAAAAAAGACAACTCAAATGAAGATATGAGTTAAGGTACACGATGAACCATGAATTGGCCAAATACAATTTGGTATGTTAGACTACTTCCCGACATGAATGGTGAAACTGCATTTAGAAAATTACAATATGCAGCCGTTATATACAGCATTGAATGAATACTATTACAAATTGCTGAGGTAGCAGAGGAAACAAAAGTGAGGTTCTAAGATAAAATATCTTTCAGGCAAAATACTTAAACTTCTATCCACACTCTTCCTTATTTTTTTACTTTTAACTGTATTTTCTCTCCCGCCCCCCGCCAGAGTCTGCCCTCTTTCCCTTTTCCCAGGATCTCTACCTCTTTCTGGCTGGTCTTTCAATTGTCTGTCTCTGCTTCCTCCGTTCTCCATCTCCCCTCTCTTGCCCTCCGTTCCCTCTGGTCTGTTCTCATCTTCTTCTCTTTTGCTTTCAGTTACTCGCTCTTTTGCTTGTCTGTCCTCCATTTCCATTTCTTTACCCTTGCCTGCTCACCGGCCCTCTTATCACTCTCCTGCATCTGCTCATGATTTTATCTCACGCTCTTCCACTCCCACTTTCGTTTCTCTTACTTTCCTCTCAACCTTGTGTCTCTCAACCAACTCAGTCTCACAAACTCTCCCGGCAGGCCCGGACTGGCCGTAGCAGGCACCAGGCACCAGGCGTTTCCCTGGTGGGCCGCCAGGTTGGGGGCCGGTTTTGGGTCCCTGGGGGCTGTTTTTGTTACAGGGGGTCGGCAATATTGGCCCCCGGTAACAAAATCGACCGAAACGGGCCCTTGCAAAAAGCTCGGCTGCACCCTCCCTCCCCCCAAGGGGAGCTGGCTGAGCAGTTTGCCAGGGCCGGTTTCAATTCCCAGTCCAGCCCTGTCTCCCGCCACTGTAAGCAGGAGTGCTGGGGGTGCTGCAGCACCACCTAAGTAATCACACTGAAGCTCTGAAGATGAATGAGCAATAAAGATGCCTTCAAAGTTTGTTTTTGTCTTGTTACATTTGCTGGGCTTTAAACACAGAGGTCAAATTTCAGGCTATGTTTTATTACAAATTGCTGCTTATTCTTTCAACATGGGGACAAGTGTTTACTTTTCTTTCTCTGACTGCAAAGTGAGACAATTTTGTAAAGTGAATCAAAAAAAGAAATGACAATAAAACCTACCTGACACAGGACCGCCATACTTCTGCTCGAGTTCCTCGCTGCACACAGGCTCCCAGGCTCCCCTGCAGCCAATCCTGACTCTGCTCTCATGTTTGAAAGCAGCATCAGGATTGGCCTGATGCTGTGAATTTGTTCTTGCAGGGATACTAGGATCCTGTGCTTTGCTGTCTCCAACTCAGCAATGCAGCTGTGTTGGAGAGAGCTCAGTACGCATGTGGGTTATGCCGGCCAAACCGACATGTGCACTGTTAGCAGTGCCCACTACTCCCCTCTATGACTGCCCGCACGACTAGAACTTGAAAAATGAAACGATAATAAACCTGTTTTATTTTTCAAGTTTTGAGTCTGGTGGGAGGCGACGCTCCACCACCACAGTGAAAGAGCCGCCACTGAAGTTAAATTGTGCCTAGTGGGTGCATGGTGACAAGTGGGTTCTGTTAGTCTTTTGTGAACACCATTCCTCTGTGTTCGGTATACTACACACTCCAATCAATCCCCACTGTTCTTCTTATCTGTGAACTTACCCATTATGAAAATCTGCCCTTTGCAGTGACGTAAATCGATTGGCTGGAATCCCCAGTTTCTTTATCTCATAATTACCCGGTATATACAGATAATGGAAGCATACTAAAGGCTATTCACTTTTTTATTAAGCAGGCTTGTGATACTTAGATTGTGAAGAAGAAGCAAGCTCTAAGGGTCAACAGGAGGTATATGGTTACCACCTTTGTCAAATGCAAAATCTGGACTTTACACCCCGCCGATGTTAAAGTAGCCCAGCCTTTTGTAGCACCCTTTTCACTTTCAGCACGTAAATACTTGGGTACACGCACAGGCACTTGTTTGCTTCCTAGCTTAGTACTTGTTGCAGTTCTTAACCAACTCCCTGGTGCTCATTGTCTCATCATTAAAACAAGCATTTGCAATCCAATAGGTCTCGCATTTGTGAGACTTAGAGCAATTGCCGTTGTAAATGACAATGTCTTTTACCCATGTGTTTTCGCTTGAAGTGGAGTGGATGTATGTAGTGTGGAGTGGAATTATGTGGGTTGGATTGGAATAAAAACACTCCAGCGCCCTTCAGTTGTTTTCTTTGCCAGTGCAGTGTCATATCATCATGCCTCAAACACAACAGTGCTCCGTACCTCTCATAAGCGCCCCCACAAAATATTATTAAACTACAACAAATAAAATGGTAGATGCACTTCTCCTTAGTGATTTACCCATACATTTTGTAAAGGACAGCATTAGGGCACATTAAAATTTTGTAGACTTTTGTGAGGCCATAGCCTGTAAAATGTGGATCACAACATGCACATATGGACCTAACAGTCTCCAAGTCTTCTTACCGATTAGTTTAAATCAACTCATGCTCATGCTGATGTTAGAGAGTCTGCACAGCTGACAGAAGCCTCAATGTCCCATCAGCCTTTTGCGCTTCTTCTATTTCCTTGAGTCGAAGGGCTGCTGCCGTGGAGACTCTTGCCGCACGCCGCCGCTATGCTTGTTATGTAAGAATATGCCTCAGATGTTAAATTGGAAAACTGAAAAACGCTTGCACACTGTACAAGTATCAGTAATTTTACTGGCCTTTTACATGCCCATAGAGCGACAGTAAAGATTAGAGAATAGTAGGTAAATTGTGTTTCATTAATGCGTTATATTTCACCAAACATTTTACTTTTGTGTGGAGACCTTTGAAAGACCAGTCTGTCTTTTGTTTTGTTTTCTGCATTAAAGTACGCTTCAGCTTGCCCATTGCATCTGTACTTTGTGTAACATACTGTGCCTCTGGCTTGTAAGAGTTACCTGGTTCAGGTGTGTCCCGAGGACCCTTTGGTCATTGTCAGTGTTTACTAGGATTGGCTGAACTTTGAGAACAGTCCTTAGGAGAAGTAACACAGCACCACTCCTAGAGAGAAGCCAGCAAGGAACTGCCTGCCAAGTGCACACCTCTCTTCGATTTAGATGCCGGAGAAGTAATATGTGGGAGGTGAAAGAATAAATGCGGGCAACTTTACAAATACAATTATGGGAGGGAGGCGGAGGTAGAGGGGTGATGGCGCCGCACAGGGAGATTAACTAAATTGCAAGACGAACAGGAAACGCACTGCCAGCTAGAGGTGGCAGCGCAAGTTGAGCCAAAGGAAACAAACTAAATGGCCAGAGCTGAATTGATCCATGTAACAGGGCCAGTCTCCAGGGCGAGAACAAAACAGCCAAAAGGTGGGACAAATGTAAAGCATTTACCAAACAAACCAAAGGAACTTTGAAAGGCAGACAAAGGAATGAATAAAAGTGATGGGCGTGTAATGGGCATGGTGAAAGCCCACAGAAGCAGATACAGCATGTCAAGAGACAGCGCATGCGCTGCCTTGGCTTGACCTAAAAAGAAAGGCTAGATTAGGCCAACAAGATTTGAACTGGTGGTTTTCAGTTTTTCCTCAGAATACCACAGCAGGAACACCAATCCACATAAGTCATTGTATCCCGTGGGTCTCAAAACAAAATTCTTCCCCCAAATATGTTTATTGAAGTTTTCTCAGAATTTGAATTGCATTGTGACACATCTATACACCGATTAGTAACTATTACAACATCAATTCTATCTGGATTCACTTGACAAATCCGGTAAGCAACACATTACATCTTGCATTATTTAGGATAACATCTGTGAGAGGACATAAAGAAAACAGTTAAACAGAACAATACTAACTTTGAACTTGGTTACTTGTGTCAGGTGAGAGTGTGAAGCCGTGCAGGGCATTTACTGGATAGCTGAGACCGTACTTCCAGCTCAGAGTACCTCTAGTAAGGTATGGCACTCCTCATTATGTTTCTCAGGATACAGTTGGCACCAAATCGACTTTTGAGAGCACTTGCGTCTATGGTGGGTATGTATCGTAATGTTGGTCTCTTTGGAATGCAAGTAGTAGATTGTCCCATGATTCCTCTATATGGCACTTGTGCAGCCCACGCACCTCCTCCCACCAGTGACTCAGCTGTGGACCATTGAACCAAAGGGGCCTGCCACCGAGGAACCCCACAGAGTGCTGCTGCCTTCCAACTCATTGTAAACGTCCTTCTAGCCAACAGTAGGACCAGATCAATGATTCTTAATATGGCCCCACCCACCCCTCAGTGGCCCTGAAGTCCTAGAAGACAAGTCTCCAGCTTGTTCAGTCCTCACCTATCAATGACTCTCTGAAGAATTGTGCAAATCTCATCCTAAAAGTGTTGTGCCACTGGGCCATCCCAAAACATTTGTAGAATGTCCACCATTGGGTGCCTACACAGAAGGCAGGCTGAGGATTTCGCGGGGTATATTTTCTGTAGCTTAGTCAGCATTCGAGAGGCTCTGTGCAGTATATTACACTGCAAATATTGAAGACGAGCACTACACAAGACCCTGCAGGATACAGCAGCACCTTCTTCCATCCCTTTGGAGTCATCGAGCGGTTCAGATCTTGTTGACTGCTAGCCTTCAGGTCGACTAGCGGGCACCGGGTACTGTCAGGTATAGCTCTCACTAGCAATGTAAAGAGTCGTTACCCCATCCTTAAAGTGAAAAGCGCATGTGTTAGTGGATGTGTGACAGGTTCACATGCTGTCCCATCCCAGATGTGTTCCATTTCGGCCGTCAAGCGGCTGTGCATCAGAAACTGCCCCAGCAGTAAGCTTATCTTGTCTGATAGTGTTTGCGGGGATGACTTTTTTTGTGTGGAAGGGAAACCTTCATGCACAAAAACAATCACAAGAGGCTTTTTCCTCTTTCAGTGTGTGCTGCAGAATGCCGCACACATAGAAAGAGGAAAAACAAGGAGAAATAAAGATATTTCAACTCGTTGTGCCTCCATTACGCCTCCCCAGGAAAGGCATCGATTTTTGGCGCTACCTCAGACTTAGGATTTCTCGTAGATCTGGGGCAGTGTCAAAAGGCCATGGATGTTGCTGGGAACGCCCCCAGCAACACCCTTGGAGTGCCCCTTTCGCGCAGATTTCTGCGTGAAAGGGACACATATTTATAAGCCCATGAAAAGACATGGAACGTCGCTTTATGTGGCCTTATAAATATGTCAATGGCACACGGCACCACCGGAATGTCAAAAAAGTGACATTCCGGTAGCGCAAACGTGCCAAGAGGCCAGATAAATGAGATCCTGTGAATGTAATCCTGAAAGTGTACTACAGTTTCAGGGTCTTTATGTATGGCCGTCGCTGGCACAACACCTGTTTTGCCTTTAAGCAGCCAGGCCAAGAGATGACCCGGCTTGTCAATGTCGAGCGGGGCTGGCATATTCATGAACGGCAACTATGTACCTGCAGAGTTCAGACGATTTGGGGGCAGGGTGGGCCCCCCTGCAGGGGTCTAACCACACAGGTCCATGGTAGGGAATAAAAGTGCTGGCAGTGAGTTTGACCGATAATTAAGCAGTGCCAAAGCAGAAGGCGGCTAAAGTATCTCTTCAGCCGTCTGTGTGGGCACCACAGGCAGTTTAATGGACTCCACGCTCAGCCTGGAATCTGCAGACACTTTGTTTGATGGTGCATCGTCTGATCCCTCAGAGAGATTTGCCGAGTTTGGGTCCCAGAGATGAGCAATTGTATCTAGGGCCGAAATCCTGCCTTCGTTGGCCTGCACCGGCTAATATAGCTGAAGAGACATCGGTGCAGCTGTATGCAGTGGTGTGCTGTGGCAACATCGTCTCCCAGATTGCATCAACTTCGACATCTGACCCCACGGTATAGGAGCACTGGTTTCAGGAGAGGTGCTTTTATATCTCCGCTGGCGTCACCAGGCTTGGTGAAGAAATATATTTTCCCATTCGCCATCACCTTGGGTTTTGCAGAGAAGAGAAGTGAATATTTGAAACCGATGTTTCTCAGTTTCCATTGTTCACCCGGGAATGATGAACGCCAAAACTGAACCTCCCTGCTGTAGTCCAGAAAGTGAATGATCCGTTCATTGCTGTAGCTGATGGGGCACATTTGTCTGGCTGTTTGCAGTATTCTGTCTCTGAAGTCTAATAGCTTGGCTACCCGAGGTCATAGGGGAGCCCCAGGTGCTTGGCGTCGAGCTTGTTCCACCATGAAGTGTGGGGAAAGTTCTTCAGGGGCTACCATTATGGACAGCCAAGTTTCAAAGAAGGCGTGGGATCTTCTCCCTCTGGGAAGCCTATGATGCAAACATTGTTGCACCTGGACTTACCTTCGAGATCGTCCAGCTTCCCCTCCAGGAGTCTGACCTTATTGGTAAGGTAATCAACTTGCTTACTGAGGGTCTTCATTTTAGGCTGGAGGTCAGATATTGCTAATTCATTATGCTTTACTCTTTCAGAGATCTTTTGTTGGTCCTCACCAGGATCCCCAGGTCCGATGCCACCACAGCTGCCCTTTCTCCATGACCAAACCTAGTTTCCATGATGGCCCGGATGATCATGTCCAACTTGGCGGCCATGCTGTTGATGATGAGGCCACAGCGCCTGCAGAGTGTGTCTCCATCTCACTGCGGAGCTCAATGGGAGTCAACACTGCCATTGTGGGCCTTCCTGCTTTCTGGCACACCATCCTCGATTGTCCATCGGGCACCAACACATTGTAAAGGGTGGTCTCTGCAGTCAGGGAGTAATGTCAACTCCTCCGGACCAGGCTCACCATCCCCAATGCCATACTCCAGGTCTATTGGTGCTGGGGAGGCACGAGCAGCCTGCTGGCACTTTCCAGATAGTCCTTGTGGGTGCATCGATAGTGGTACCCAGCATCTGGGTGTAGTTGTTCTCTAAGCCCACACTAAATGTAAGGGCAGGCCAGGCCAGTTTGTGGTGCCTTTGTTGCGCTCAGTCTCTCACAGGCCTGCAAAATTACAGCCAGTAGGAGATGATATAGGGGGGCCTATTGTACTCCCATCAGTCTCCCCCATCTCTGTGGAGCCGGACATCCACAGAGTGATGGTGCCCCCAATCAACAGATGGCCAACAGTTCTGCAGGTGCCAGTGCCACCTCTAGTACCATCAGGCCTCTCTCTCACTGCCCCAGCGCCGCCAGCACTGCAGGGCCTACCATATGCCTCCACAGCCAGGAAGGACATGCAGCGGCGCAACCCGGAGCCAGCCACCATCGGCAGGCTGCGATTCTTCCAGCAGATGCAGCAGGCGTATTCCGCACCGCACTCAGCCTGGGCCCAGCACTACCCAGTGAGCAGGCTCTAGTCGATCCTGCCTCTCACCGCTGCACCCCAGTCGCAGGGACGCCCGGGCAACACAGGCTGCCAGGCTACACCATAAAGCAGTGGGATGCAGGCAGATTTTCTGGGGACCCTCTCCCGGAGGCTTACCTACTCACGTCCGCCATCATGCAGAGCTTGACCATGCCACCATTGGGTGTCAGCCTATTGTGCTTGTAAGAGAACTCCTTGTCATTATATAACCTATAGTTCTCCGTTTTAAATCCTGATCACCTAGCTCAGTGTGGTAGTGCATTTATTGATGAGATCCTCGTGTTGCCCACAGGTCACAAGTTCTAATTTTAACCTTCTGTCTTGGGAGGTCAATAATATGAGCAGCGATGAACTGGATAGCAATTAACACTTTTCGTGAAATGTTAAAAAGCAATTTGTAAAGTTGGCTAAATAAAAGGATGATTAATAATATAAGTGCAAGTGAGAAAATAAATTTAGCACTAATATTCTATTGGCACTACCATCAATATAAATATAATACATCACATATATTGTATATTGTGTAATCATTTTACATTTACTGTCCATGTTTTTAGACAGAATGTAGCACATCTGGATATACATTCTATGATGCATTCTTAATATTCTACAGTCATTAAATACATTTTCTTCACCTTTTTGAAAATCCACTTTTTTCAAAAAGTATGGAAAAGTTGAATGATTCAATTTATCAGTTTTTCTATTAATGAACTTGTGAGGAGACTCTGCAGAGAAGAAAATATGTGTTATAATAATAGGTGTGCACCTACTCCCTTGGACGTCTCCCACCTCCTTCCCATCACGACACAATTCAGGCAAGAACACTATTCATTGTCCTTTGTATGTGTGTATATATATATATTCTTTTTTTTTCCCAAGACCTTTATTGACAGTGTACAAGTGGACACAGCAAGGGTGCCTACATCCCCGCGGGCCGGCACTGCATCTCACAAAAATTCAGAACAGAGGGGGCAAAGGGAAGTTCACAGCAAGCCGCCTACAACCCATCGGGCCGGCCGCGTAAGGGGGGAGCATACAAGTTATTCAGCAAACTGGTCAGGTCTGTAATGAACATTACTATCTCGAAGAAATAAGTCAAATAAGGAACCAAACTTGAAAAAGGCCATAGTGTCCTTACCACCGTTCCTCATCTACAACAAGGATTATTACCCCGGTACCTCGCCATGTTCCCGCCTCCCTCACCGCCGCCCTCCTCGAAATCGCAGATGGCATATCCCCCTTCCAATCGTTTTCGCCATCCGTTCACAAATTTGCCTTCCCCCCGGCTTCCCCAGTCTCCCCCTCCCTAGTCAGGTGGTCTGAGTTAGGAGCTCCACTGCCAGCATTGCGTAAGAGATATAGTTGCAAAGGGGTCCAAATGTCCGGTGGACGAGTTGCGGGTGGGAGCAGTTCGGCATAAGTATGAAGCTGATCTTGAAAAAGGATAAGGTCCCTAATCCACTCCTTAAATTTGGGGGCTCGGCCTCTCCCCCATCGGCATGCAATCCGTCTCTTCGCCACCAAGAGGGCCAAGGAAGTATACTTTCGGATCTTAACAGGCAATTTCTCAGTGTAGCCCAGGAGAGCTACAAGGGGAGTGTCAGGAATGTGCACCCCAGTCATCTCATCTAATGCATGAAACACCGCCCCCCAGTAAGTCCAGATCTGCGGACAGCCCCAGGCCAGGTGTCCAAATCCTACCCCCCCTTCTCCACAGCGGTCACAGCGGTCATGGTCTCGCAGCTGGAGACGATGGAGACTAGCGGGGGTATACTACATTTGGTGTAAATACCTATAATGTATGAGTCGCAGTCTGCTATTAGCCGAGATGTCCCCAGTCTGCCGACAGCAGAAAACCCACTGTTCCTCCGTGATGGGGTGTCCCATGTCATTCTCCCATCGGACTTTAGCCGGCGCAGGGCTCCATTCCCTCTCTGTCTGTGTACTATTGTAGAGGCGTGAGACTACGTGTTCTGGGGGGTCCTGTTGCAGTAGAGCGTGCAAGGGGGCCATAATGGACAGCTCCAGGGGGAAGCAGGGCGCAAGGGTCTGCACATCTTGTCGTAACCGCACATAATAGAACCGCTCTAGTGGGGTAGGGGAAGAATCAACAACAAATTCTGCACTAGTGCAAAAAGTCCCGCATGTGTACAATTGACCCCAAATGTGCCGAGAATATTTCCGCAGCATCCGACCACATCCACCCTCCTGTGTCACCGGTATGTTGTGCCGTCCTTGCAGAGGCACCAAAGCTGAATACAAAAGGGGGGTTTGGAGTTTCTGTGCCAAGTCCCACCAAGCCCTGGTGGTACATTAGACAGTTGTGGAAGCCAGGTGCCTAGGCACAGTCGGGGTGCTCAAGTATGCCGAGTAAGGGGTGGGAGCCATATACCCATCTTCCACAGCCAAATGAGGCATGTATGGGGGGGATGGATCCAGTATACCGCAAAATGAGCCTGAGCGCAGGTAAAATATAACTCAGCGTCAGGAACTTCCAAGCCTCCAACCCCGAAGGGGTGCGTAAGGATCTCCAAAGCCAGTCTGGGAGTCTTCCCTCCCCATGTCAATCTGATCATCTGGGATTTGAGACTGTTAAAGAAATAGCGGTTCGGAGCGTATGGGATATTAGTGAACAGATAGAGAAGCTTAGGTAAAATCACCATCTTAAGCAAAGAGACTCTGGCAGCCATGGATAAGGGCATTGCAATCCACCGGGTTATTCTATCAGTTAAGAGATCTAATACGCGGCTGTAGTTATCCCTCATCAACTCTTCCCGACATCGGGATATACGAATACCCAAGTACGTGACCGATTCCACGGACAAAACCAGAGGATAGTCCGGATCAAACCGTGGAGTGGCTTCAGTCAAGGGGAATATCTGGGACTTACCCCAGTTCACCTTCACTCCCAACAGTATCATAACACGAAGAATTGATTGGATTGAGACTTATGTCCGGGTTACGCAGATAGAGCGTCAGGTCGTCCGCGTATAATGATATTACAATTTGCCTCTTCGGGTATACTAGGGCATACTTCCTGTAATGCTGTCGGATTTTTGCTGCTAGCAGCTCAATAGCTATAGCGAATAGCAGGGGTGATAGGGGGCACCCCTGTCGCATGCCCCTGGTGATCACGAAAGGAGCCGATTGTTTCCCGTTGAGAAGGATCCGCGCGCTCAACCCCGAGTAGAGCAAATTGATCCATGCCAAAAAAGGAGGGGAAAACCCCATTCTCTGCAGTACAAAAGCGAGGTAATCCCATTCCAGGGAATCGAACGTCTTAGTGGTGTTGAAATATATGGCCGCTGTGCTGGTTGTTGGGTCAATATCATGAAGTATCGAGAACAGCGTGCGCAAATTATGTGAGGTGCCCCTGGTAGGCACAAAACTCGACTGATCCGGAAGGACCAGGGCGGTCATCAGGGGGCTGATTCGGTTGGCGATTAATTTAGCTAGGATTTTTGCGTCCACGTTTATTAGAGAGAGGGGTGTGTACAACTCGCAATGTGTAGTGTCTTTTCCCAGTTTGGGTATGGATATTATATGAGCTTCTCGCATAGAGGGTGGAAGAAAACCCGAGTCCCTGGCCTCCTCAAATACATGTCGAAGGATCGGGATGAGCAGGTGATGAAAGGTTTTATAAAATTCCGCCGGAAGGCCGTCCAGCCCCGGCGCTTTTCCGGATGCCAGCTGCATAATTGCAGCTATCATCTCCTCATCCTCATGATGGCGCAGCAAGAAGTCCCGTTGGCCATCCCCCAACCATGCTATCGCAGTATCTTCGAAAAAAGAGTCAAAATCTATAGAGTGGTCCCTTTGGGTTTTGTACAGATCCCTATAAAACTGCCGAAACGTTGCCACTATTGCCTCCGTGTCTCTTTGGGTCTGACCATCCTCATCCTCTATCTCTAGCACTGTATTTTAAAAACGCGGAGGTTGGATGAGGGATGCCAGCCACTTACCTAGCCTATCTCCTTCCCCATATTGGCGCGCCTTGAAGTATTTGCCCCTGAATTCACATTCTTGTTCCGCAGTATCCTGGTAGTCATCTAATTTGCTCCGAAACTGCACCTGTAGCTCAGGCGTCGGCGCAATTTGTATGTTCCTCTCGAGATGTTGCAGATCCCCTTCGAGCCGCCGAAACCGGGCCCTAATATCTTTCAACACGCCTCCGCTCTTACCGATTCACAGGCGGCGAACAGTGGCCTTAAATGCCTCCCAAACAGTGGCGTAGTGCCCAACCGAGTGTTCATTTTTTTAGTTTAAAAAAAAAAAAAAATTACAACTTTATTTATAAGGTTTAAACAGTACAGACAATTGCATTGCAGTCAGGAGCATAAAAGCAGCACAGTGTTCTCATCAATATTCGGCGCAGCTGCCACTCATTTGTGTTCGCTCAGGCACAGCTCACCAGCATAACCAACAGGGTCCAGCCCATCTCCCCACGGGATACCTCAGCGTCAGCCTCCCCAGTCATCACATCCCCATCGCCAATGCAGTGGAATCTATGCAGTTTCAAGTGAATCATTCCCTTCTTGCCCCTCCCCCCTCCTCACCTCCCTCCCCGGTCACATTCCCCTCCCTGCGCACCTCAGCGGTGCTGCCTTGCGGATGTGCAAGCAAATAGCCTTTCAGCGGCCCCCAAATATCGCTGGGTCTAGAGGCCCCCGGCAACAGGTCCGCATAGGTGCCGAGCTGTTCCTGACAATAGATCAAATCGCCGAGCCACACTTTAAATTTCGGCGCTCTCCCTCTGCCCCAGCGACACGCCACTTGCCGCTTTGCCAGCAGCAGCGCCAACGCTACATACTTGCGGTATGCAGCTTTCAATGGTTTGAAATATCCTAGTATTGCCAGCAGGGGCGTGGGTTCAACATGCTCGTTTATCATCAGAGCCAGGGCAGCAAACACTTCCCTCCAGTAAGCATGGACCCCCAGGCACTCCCAGGCCAAGTGCAGGAAGTCCGCATTCGGTGCTCTACACTTTTCACAGTTATCCGCCGCTCTCAACTTGTATCGGCACAGCCTGGCCGGCGTATAATATACTCTATGCAAAAATTTATAATGCACAATGCGCAGTCGGCTGCTAGCCGAGACCTGCTTTGTCTGCAACGCACAATACTCCCACTGCTCATCTGTGAGTTCGGTTTCCAACTCCGCATCCAAGCCCGCACGGGCCAGGGCAGACGAAACTTGACGCTGTGTGTGAACAGTAGTGTATATCAACAAGACCAAGCGTTTCGCCGTCGCGCTTTTAAGAATTAAGTGTAATGGCGCAAGCTCAGGGGGTTCGTCCGGGAAGCCGGGGGTAAGAGATCGGACACCCTGCCGAAGGCGGATATATAAGAACGCATCGAGAGGAGTACTCGGGGAGTCCTGAAGCATGTGCTCCAGCGTACGAAATTGGCCATTGTGGTAAAGATCCCCCCATGTGTTAATGCGCACTCGTTCCGCAAATTTGCGGAACACCGTTTCCTGCAGCAGGGGTATTTTGGGGTTGTAGACGAGGGGCAGCAACGAGGAGTAGAGCATAGGAGCATCCAGTATGGTACAGATTCGTTGCCATGCCGCCACAGTGCAGGTAATTGTCGTCCCCGGCATCTCCCTGCCAGTATGCACATCGTAGAGTGCTCCGCCAATCGGGATGGGATGAGCCAACCAGTGCTCCGCCGCGACTTGCGGCATATATCGCGGCTGTCGCACCCAGAAATATGCATAATGTGCCTGTGCACTGAGATAGTACAATTCAAGGTTGGGTACCCCGAAGCCACCCTGTGAGTACGGCCATGTAAGGACTTCCCATTGTATCCGTGAGTGTTTGCCCTCCCACACCAGGCGTATCAACTCAGACCTCAATGTTTTAAAAAAATAATTACCTGGGTAGAACGGTATATTTAGGAATAAGTACAGCAGCTGGGGTAAGATCACCATTTTTATCAGGGATGCACGTCCCGCCATCGAAAGCGGGAGGGAGATCCAACGGGTCACGCAGTCCGCAATGCGCATCAGAGTTGTGCCGTAATTGAGACGCATGAGCGCATCCCTGTCTCTCGAGATCGTAATGCCCAAATATCGCACCTCATCCTCGCACCACTCCAGGGGGTAGTCCAGCGGGAATCGGGTTGCGGCGGCCGTCAAGGGGAAGACACACGACTTACTCCAATTTATTTGGATCCCGGAGAGTCTCCCGAACACTATGAACTCACGGAGGATCGGATTCAAGTTGACATGCGGCTCTCGGACATACAAAGTGATGTCATCCGCGTAAAGGGAGATTAATATGTGTCTCATGTTGCAGCGCAGCGCCTTATCGCTGTGATGCTGTCGCAGCCTAGCCGCTAAGGGCTCAACCGCGAGTGCGAAGAGTAAAGGGGACAGAGGGCACCCCTGTCGGGTGCCCCTCGTAACCGAGAAGGCTCTGGACACGCGCCCATTGACGAGCACTTTGGCCATGGGCATGCAATACAGCAACCGAATCCAAGATAGGAAAAGAGGTAGAAAGCCCATACGTAACATCACTCCAAACATGTAGTCCCATTCAAGGGAGTCGAAAGCCTTTGTGGCATCTAGAAATACTGCCGCCAGAGGCAGCTCAGGCGCAACATTGTTCAACACCGAAAAGAGGGTGCGCAGGTTATGGGAGGTTGCGCGCCCAGGCACGAACCCCGATTGGTCAGGGAGAACCAAAGCCTCCATTAATAAGTTTAGCCGGTTGGCAATTAACTTGGCCAGAATTTTGACATTGCAGTTAAGGAGTGACAATGGACGATAGGAGTCGCACAAGTGAGGCTCCTTCCCAGGTTTCAATATGGAAATGATCAGGGCCTCCCGCATAGACGGCGGGAGGTGCCCAACCTCCAGGGCATCTTCATAAACCTCGCGCAGTATGGGGGCCATCTGATCTATATACATTTTATAGAACTCTACCGGTATGCCATCTGTGCCAGTGGCCTTCCCGGATTGAAGCTGCATTATGGCCTCCCGCACCTCATCCAATTGGAATGGGGTGCAGAGGAACTCCCGCTGTCTGTCACTCAGCCATCCGAGCGCTACATCGGCCAAGTAACTATCCAGGTCTAGCTCCCCGACACTCTGTGTGGTATACAGCCGCTCATAATGTGTGGCAAAGGCATTAAGGATGTTCGTCGTGTCTCTGTACACGTCCGCCCCTGGGCCCGCCAACTCCAGCATGAGGGAGGAGTGCCGTGGTTTCCGGATAACGTCCGCCAGCGCCTTGCCCGGCCGCTCCCCCTCCCCATACCGCCTAGCCATCCAGTATTTACCCCGAAAGCACGCCTCTCGTTGCGCTTCCACCATATACGCAGTGAGCTGTTCTCGAAACTTGAGCCGGGTAGCGCCATCCGGGCACACGGCCATTTGCGTCTCCAGATCCTTCAGGTCCCTATCCAGCCTCCGCAGTGTGCCGACGATATCCTTGAGCACACCCGCCCCCTTAGATATGCAGTAGCCCCTAAGCGTGACCTTGAAGGCCTCCCAGACGGTCTCAACATGCTCGACTGTTCCCTTATTTCGAGCAAAAAAGTCGCGCACCTCCTCTCCCAGCCCATCCTGGAAAACCGGGTCCAGCAAGATGGACGCACGCAGCCTCCAGCTATTGCGTGGGGGGCCGTAATCCGCCAATGCCAAGGTAAGTCGGACAGGGGCTTGGTCGGAATAGGTACGCGCCAGGTGCTGCACCTGCTCTATAGCGGGCCCCATGCCACGGGACACAAAGACATAATCCAAGCGTGCCCAGGACGCCGCTTGTGCCGCAAAATGCGTACCCTCCTTTGTGTGCGGGTGTAAGTGCCGCCAGGTGTCCAGTAACTGATAAGTGCAGAGTATGTCGTGAAGGGCCGCCCTGGCCCGGGTATAATGATGCGAGGCAGGGTTGGATCTATCTACCCCTGGGTCACAGGTGACATTGAAATCCCCTCCCCAGATAACATGATTGGAGCCCACCGCAAATATCTCAGCCCACAAAGCAGAGTAAAAGTCAGGGGTGTCCACATTGGGACCATGACAGCAAGCCATGGTGACGGAGTCAGAGCCCAGCCGACCCCAGGCTATGCAGTATCGCCCCTGCGCGTCCCATGCAGCGCCCGCCAGCTGAAACGGGGTCCGCTTCTTTATGAGAATAACGGTGCCCCGAGCGTAGGTGGAGTAAGAGGAAAAAATTTGGTGTTCCGCCCATCTACTGGCGAAGGTATTGGGGCTCCGGGGGCTAAAGTGTGTCTCCTGCAGCATAGCGATATGCACCTGATGCCGATCGAGATAGGCCAGTATCTGTCGCTTTTTGCGCGCATCCCCCAACCCCCGAACATTCCAAGTAAGGATGTGCAGTTTGTCCCCTAGCTCATCCGACATAAGTAGACACGTTCAATGCTAGTCAAAAAGGGCCATGCCCGCCAACCACAGAGCAGCAACTGAAAGCCCACACAGTACAATAATGTAAGTTGTGCTGCCCTCTCGGGTCTGTCAGCAAGAACCATGCTCAATGTATCTGATCGCAATCTGGCCCCAACTGGTAAAAACAAGCAAGTCTGATAAACACCCTGTGAAAACCCTCCCCCCACCCACTGAAGCATCCCTAACTTGCCAGAGATATGCACCCACCCTCCTATCCCTCCCCAACAAAAAACATAACAACAACAAGAAAATAAAATCAGCAAACCCAAAACAAATTCCAGTAAGGCAAGGACCAGCCCGCATGGCCCAGCCCATGCAGTCTGCCGCCACAGGGGGCTACCCATGGGGGATCGCTTAGGTGACTGCACTCTCCCTCCCCGCTCCGCCAGGCCAACGAGCATGGTAAGGCCCAGACACAGGCGGAGCCGAGAGTGCCCAGCTTGTCAATCGCTATTCTTCAGAGCAAGCAGGTCGGTGAACAGTACACAATCCATTCGCCAAATATCCACCCCTCTCATCAACCCTAGTCACCACTCTGTCCATAATCTAGTTCGAGTCAAATAAGCCCACAGACAGAAAATGCATCAAGCAGTGAAATAAAGGAAGCAATACTATAGCTACTGTGTGCCAGCGTCCGCTCCCAATGGTGAGGGGGGCCGCACCGCTGTGCCAGTGTCCGTTCCGCGGCCAGTTCGCCTCAGGTGCTTAAGAAAGTCCTCCACTTGCTGCGGCGATGTAAAGAACCGCTGCTGGCCCTGATGAGTTACTCGAAGGCGTGCAGGGTACAACAACGCATAGTCTATCTGAGCCTGCCGCAGTTTGGCCTTTACCGCCGTGAACTTGCGTCGTTCCTCCTGGACCAGCGGAGTGAAGTCCAGGTATACTGTAAACGCGCTGCCGTCATATGACAGTTGTTTTTTGCTTCTCGCTATCCGCAAAGTTGCATCCCAGTCCCAATAATTTAAGAGTCGCGCTATGATGGGGCGAGGCGTGCTCCCGGGAGGCGGCCGCGGGCCAAGTGCATGGTGCGCCCTCTCGACAATGAATTGCCTCGAGAGAGCATCCGCCCCGATAGAGGTCATCAGCATCTTCTCTATATAGTCCTCCATCCTCCCTGTATTGGTGGATTCTGGAATACCAACGACGCGGATATTGTTGCGCCGGCTACGCCCCTCCAAATCCTCATTCTTCACAGCCACCAGCCTCAACAGCTTCTCCATGCGATTGACCTGCGTGGTGACCCGAGCAGCGGTGTCCTCAGTGTCCGAGATGCGCCTCTCAGCCTCTTTGAGCCGATCTTCATGGCCGTCCAGCTTGTGCGTGATAGCATCTATGCGCGACGACATCCCGTCCATCTTGTCCGCTATAGTAGCGAATCCCTGTCGAACCTCCAGCAGTATGCTCTGAACATCGGCAGCCGTCGCAGGCCCTGCACTCCGAGGCCCTCCCTCCGCGCCCAGCTCCTGTTCTTCCTGCGAGGCGCGCATGCCTTTCTTGGGCACCACAAAAGTCAGCTTGGGCTGTCTTGCATCCGTCTTCCCCATGTCGCCACCTCGATGTCGCTGTCTCCTCCAGACCGTTCTAGCCCCCCACGTGGCCACACTCGGGGGGCTCAGGCCAGGCCACCAAAGAAGAGCATGCTCAAAAACACCCAGGAGGGGGGTCACCGCAGGCCCGCCACAGCTCCCGGCCTCCGGCTCTAGTCCTCTAGGGCCACTCAAAATAACAAGCTCAGGGGCCTTATGGAGAGCTCAGCAGCGTCGCAGGGGGGCACGGTGCAACCGCCAGCACAGCGCACCACGAACAGCCGCCTTCCCCTCCCGCGTCTCGGAGGGATCCAGGGCGCAACTCACTCCAGTGCCAGGCAGTGTTGTAGGCAGTAGCCGCCCAGCTCCTCAGCACGCCCTGCCGCTCCCCTCGCAGGAGGCACTTCTCTCACCAGCACTCCGCCGCAGGGCTCCTCCCCCTCCGCCGCTGCCGCTGCCGCCGCCGCCGCCAGACCCCCAACGAGGGGCGGGCAACGTCCGCACAGCCAAGAAGCAGGCCGGCAGTGCCCCCCCAGCCAGCACTCACCAAAAGCCGGGGGGAGCCGCCGCCGTCGCCGCAGCACCCGGGTCTCGCCTTCAGGGTCCAGGGGCCGCTCGGCAGCGTCCACGTCCGCGCGCCCAGGGCAACAGGGTCCCGCCGTCTCGAGTCGTCCCCTCCGCTGACGTAGACCGCTCCACCGTCACCTCCAATCCCGGTCCAGGGTCCCAGCAGGCAGCAACACAGCGTGCACCGCACCAGGAGGCAGGGGGGGCAGGTCCGCCCGCGGCTATCCCGGCGAGAGGGCTCCGCAACCCTTCACTCTCCTGTCCGGTTCGATGTTCGCCGCAGGATATCTCGGGCAGTACCGCTCCAATTAAGACTCTTTTTTAGCCGAGGCCGAAGCAGCAGAGGCGCACCCCACTGACATCTTTTCTGTCTCGTTACTTCGCTCCAAGAAGGATAATTAGGCGGAGATATGCGCTGGGCTGCAGGAGCCTCACAGCAGTGCGGCCATTCTGCTCGTACGCCACCGAGAGCCCCCCCAACTGAGTGTTCATTGCATAAGAAGAAGTCCTCGATCTCCTGCTCGAGCTCCCGTTTAAAAACAGGGTCAAGCAGGGAAAGCGGATTCAGGCGCCAGCTCCTGAATGGAGAATTCTCGTACGGGGAGGTAAGGACAATGAGCACCGGGGAATGGTCGGAGTAAGTACGTGGAAGGTGAACAGTGTGTGTTACCCAAGGGATAAGTCCTTTAGTGACCAGCCACATATCTATTCTGGACCAGGAGGCCCGGGCCGTGGTGTAGCAGGTCCCTTCCCTCTGAAGCGGGTGCATGTGTCGCCACGCATCTACAAGATCATGATCAGCAAGAATCATTTTTAAAGTAGCTTGGGATGAGGACCAGTGGCGGGGTGTGTGTATATATATTCACTTACAAAACCAAAGGTTAAAGGGACGTTATAGTTAGGAAACAGCATTTAAAAAAACAAAATATAGACATGCACTGAAAAAACAAAGGTTACATGGACATTATAGTTAGTAAATAGAATTTAAAAAAACTTTAGAAATTCACTCATAAAACTAAAGGTTACAGGGATGTTATACTTAGGCTTACATTTCACTCGTAGAACCCAGTGAATTTCAGAACTAACTATAACTTATTTCCCTGCAATGAACTGCTTAATACCTCACATATTACATCACTCATGACATGGTCAGTGACATCACTGGGGTGTCTGAGTGGGTCTGCGAGTGCGTCCATGAGTGCCTGAAAGGGTTTGTAAGTGGCTGTGTGAGTGACTGTATGTGACTGTGAGTGGGAGTATGAGTGCGTCTGTGGGTGGGTGTGTGAGTGTCTGAGTGGGCGTGTCAGTGGGTGTGTGAGTGCCTGTGTGAGTGGATGTATCAGTGTCTATGTGGGTGTGTCAGTAGCTGTGTGAGTAACTCAGCCACAAAAGAACCGCATCAGCCCTTTTATCTAACAAAAGTCCACAGTTTCACACAAAAAAATATCTACCCAAGTGGAGTACATCTACTGGTTAATTGCTAAGTGCTACCTCTTTGGGTAAATGTCCAGTACTTATTCTTCACTACAGCTTCATAATAGAGCATGAGGAAATGTCACTAGTACCCTTGTGTGCGTTTTGGCAATTTGATTGCTTCTGGTGCATCTTTATCCAGAAATATGTGATAACATGAGTCCTCAAAATTGATTAGGGGAGGGGGGCTCCCCTCTGTTATTCAGAGGGGAGCCGCGTGGCCCACCTCCTTCGGCCGATTTCGACCCAGGGGCCCCATCCTCTGGGGACCAGCCAAAATAAAATGAGCCTGGCCATGTCTCCTGGGTGCCCTGGAGTTCACCCAGTTCACCCAGTGTGCAGGATTGGGACCGTGGGAGAGCCTAAAGTCCCAATAACACTGAAAAAACATGGATATTTAATACAATTCCATTATATTACTATGTGGCAAAGTGAAATGATAGAAGTAAAGTTCTAATGAAAACTTAAGTTAAAATATCTAACAAATTGTTATTGATAGTAGTTTTTTCAAAGTGACCTTTGTAGTGCCTACACTACTTAAATTACAATTGTATAAACCATACTTCTGCCAAGTTTCAGACCTTCACCCAAAAAAATTACAATTCTTTCTAAAAGGGGGCATATCCATTGGATTGTGGGGCCCACAGCTCTGCATCTACATACAATAAGGTATGTGCTTTAGGTAACACTGCATAAACATATAAAAATGCCACATATGTTGGTTCGGTTCACTTTCAGTCAGGGTTTCTGCTTCACTCCCTGCCCCAGTTATACTGAAAGTAGGAGAATGTCAATATATTTGCAATATCTGATGAATTGAAGAAGCGATACCAGTGGCTGTATGTCAAAATAATAAGGTCAGTAATTTTGAGCTGCATTTTATCAACTCCAGTGTCTCTACTAGCACCATGCTATTAAGGTAGACATTCATAGGGAAGCATAGACTTACTATTGATGTGTTATGTTATGAAGATTTGTAGGGCATGCTATTACCCAGGAGGGTATCCTGGCACTGAATGCCTCCACGCCCCCTTCCTCATAAAGCATTTTCATCTTTGACTTCCCTCTCCCTATCCGCCCTCAACACAGGGGTTTTACAATCACTGATGCAGCGGGCGCAGTGGCACCTGGGAGAAGGGTGGTTTAAAGCCCACATCTCCTTTATTATGCTGATTTTTTTTATGACATAAGTGGGTGAAGTGGTACAATTGTCCTTACTTTCCTTCATGGCCCTTGCCACTTCTTCAAAACATTTTAAACTGGAAAGAAAATAGATGAAAGCTGCTGAGACACATTTCTTCCTTCACTACTGGTAACAGCAGGGACACTTCATCACCCTCTATAACTCTATCAGACACATCCTCATGTACAAGTATAATGCCATTTATTACACCATTATTATACCTTTTTTAATGTTCTCCTGCTACCATTGTAACTTTTAACCACCTATCAAATCTCTGTAAATTTCATACTCAACATTAACATGCCTCTGTTTCTACCCAAAAAGCTCTCCATGGAAAGTAAGGTGATTTCTCATTCGAACTGAGTACTTGCTACATAAAAATGTAAACATGTAAGGAAAAACACCATGATAATATTAATTCCTATAATATCTTTCCATTGTCTTCAGGTAAAAATGAACTATCTAATGTGGCACTAATGAAACTGTTAATATTGAAGAAATATGTTTGATTTTCATGATCTATGCTGAATCTTACTGAGTCACCATATCAAGTTCCAGAGAATCATACTTCACTTCAGGGATTCTAATCACCTCCATGACATGGACTCAATTTTATCCTGCTTTGGGGCATATCAGCAACAACCGGCAATAATTATCGCTAAGCACACTTAACGCTAGGATAATTATCGCCGGCTAGCGTGGATTTGTATCGCTGAGATAGCGTGCTATTAGCGACGCATATCTCAAAAGCGATAAAAATCCTAGCACTACCTGCCTAACGTGATATTATCGCTGGAACCCCAGCAATAATCTCACGCAATGTGGCGTTAGCTTGCTGATAGGGCTCCACAAACTTAGCCATTATATCCACCTTCCAAAGGATATCATGACTAAGTCAGTCCTGAAGCAGGCGTAAGGAAAGTAGCGATAACAGGGGTTAACGCTACTTTTCTTGCCGCTATGCTTCATAGCGTGGGGCTTGATGATAGGAGAAATGTCGCTTAGCGACATTTCTCTTGTCATGTCAGGTCAGGAACGCCCACTTTGCATCTCATTAGAGATGCAAAGCTGGGCGTTAGGAATTCCTACGCTAACGCAAGTTTTCACGCGTTAGCGTGAGTTTGCTAATTAGGCGATAAAATTATCGCCGCTTTTCGGCCGAAAGCGGCCGCAAAAGCGGCGATAATTCTATCCCTTCGCCTTGCTGATATGCCCCTTGATTCTTAAATCTTCCAAAGAGCAATTTTGCTAAATCAGTACACAAATAAAAGGCCAGATTTATCAGGACTCTCCGCTGGTGCAAAGTCTCCAAAAGTGATGCAAACCACCGCAATATTTGGATTTGTTGTTTACTTTCCAGTGCAAAACCTCATTTATACAAGAGTTTTACTTAAAGTAACGCAAAATGTGCTACTTTGCATTACTTTGCACTAAGCGGGCATCCCATGGGTAGTGCATGGGCATTCCCATGCTACCATCAATGTTTTTTTACATAAAGTCTTAACTACTAATATTTGTAGAAATGGCTGTGGTGCAAATTAAGACAAATGTTGATTTTCTCCAAACTTTCAAACTTTGCATGTGTGCTGCACAGTACAGCACAGAAAAAAGTGGGAAAAGTTTCAAAGTATTTAAAGCAGTGGCGACTAGTGCTGATACAAAGTGGAGGGAAAACAATAAAAAAAAAAGTACACATACCTTCCTGCTGTCGGCCGCCGCCTCTGTTTCTCTGCTCCCGCGCCTCGCCTTGGTGCTCCTCTGCTCCAGGAACTGCAGTCCCCATGAGCACAGGCTCCAAGACTCCCCTACGGCCAATCCCAGTGCTTCTTGAGAAGCGCTAAGATTGGCCTGAGTGGGCTTGTTTTTTGCTCCAACGGGGACTGGAAGCCTGTGCTTGCTGTTGCCTCCACCCGGCAAGGTAGCTCGAGTTGGGGAGATGTCAGTGTGCATGTCGGTTTGGCCGTCCTGCGTCGGCCGGCCAAAGCGACATGCGCACTGACAACAGTGCCCTGTGCCCACCATTCCTGCTGCTGATGGCCCCGCCCCCAATAATTGGCTGATGGCTCCTACAGGTAAAATAAAATTAAAATAAAGCAGTTTTATTCATGGCTTTATTATAATTTTATTTTATGTTTTGATCGGCTGCTTCCAGCAGTGAGGTGACGCTCCCCTTATCACAATGGAGGAGCCACTCCTTATTTAAAGTATGTCTGAACATGGTATTTTGTAGTGGAAGGATAACCTTCCAGTGCAAAACCTATGCTGCACATGTGTGCATAGCGCAAGGCAAACAAATCATACACCATGGGTGGGGAAAGAGCCGCAGCACTATGTCTTAGCAGATATGGCACTGTTCTGCTCTCTCCCACTCACTTAAAACAGCGCAGCAACTTTGGTTGTTGTCCTGCATTGTGTCAAATATTAAAATGTGCCCCAAATAGTTTGAGAACTCAGGGGTGTGACGAATATGCCTGCATCACATTTTACTGAAAACCTTCTCAGCCACCTTTTGACTTCACCAGTGTTCTTTCGCACACTTTGGGGTCAGGACAGATTTTTTTTTTAAAGTAAGAAATCTATGCATGTGTGATACAAGTTATTAATTACAATCCTAGAGACAATCACATTAGAGGTCGGCACTTCATATTCTATTCTCAGAAAGTACTATTGTTCGTCAGTTACACTGGCATTGCTTTCAGACATGTTTTTTAAAATTATTTGGCATAAGTTCGTTAGTCATTGTAAATTTGTTATATTTATTTATTTTTTGTACATCCCTTGCTTGCTGTGTTTGATATTGTGTTCCTCTTGCCTGCTGTGTTTGATTCTGTGTCCTGCTATTTTTGTACGTTCTATTTTGTAACATTTCTCTCATGTAACGTAACTGGTTCTATTGTACAGCGCTCTGACACCTTCGGGTAAAGTCCGCGCTTTATAAAAATGCATAAATAAATAAATAAATGTTGCATGAGTGTGACCCAGGTACTTTACCCACCACTTCAAACAAAAAACCCACAAAAGTATAAAAATGTGAATGAGGGATGCATGCGTCACGTGTGTGGTGATGTTGATACTGCCCTGCTAATGTCTGCACCTGTATTGCTCCTTTTACCACCACTGGAAGGATGAAAAGCTGAGTTGGTTCTTCTGTGATTCAAGCATGTTTCTGTTTTGTTTTTTTAAGTGGCACAGCACAGATGTCCACCAGTCTTGGCCATATGCACACAGCAGGCCTCAAGTCCTGTTTTTCGCAGTAATCAAAGTCGAAGGCCGAAAAGCCTTTCATGCTTGCGTCTTAAGGCGGGAACACGCAGTTGCCTCATTTACCACATGACATATTCTTGCGCCCTCAATGATATGAGAGAATTTATTAAAATGCACATTTAACCTCAATTTCGGCGGCGTTTAGGCACAGCACCCCGCTCGTCTTCATCTCCCACTCATTAACAGCTGTCAAGCTGCGCGCGAGAGCGCGGCGAACAGGTGCCTGATTAAAAATTACACGCTTTTATAGCTGCACGTCATGCAGATAGAACCGATAATGCCCCCCGCGAGGTTCAGGGAGGCAGCCGCGGGTATTGATCCCAGGCTCGCGAGGGTGAATGTATGATGGCTTTCCACAAGTATTCAAGACTTAAGGGGTGATTTATCGCTTGCTGGAGAGGTTGCTCTGTCGAAAACGTGATGGAGTACCCTGTCTGCCAAAATGATGACCCACTCACCCTGTTTATGGTCAGGAGCACTGTTAGCTTTCCATTGACCGAGCCCCCGTTTGCTCCTCCAAGAGAGAGCTTCCTCTGACACCCGACAGAGTAGGGGAAGAAAGGGATTTACAAGGTGCACTAGCCTCCCTAATTAGGGTGGTCGGTGTGATGTCCTTTTTTTTCTGTCGGTCACTGCCAGGATGGCAGAAATAACAAATAATAACCCCGACA
The DNA here is from genome assembly GCF_964204655.1 of Triturus cristatus. NCBI lineage: Eukaryota > Metazoa > Chordata > Amphibia > Caudata > Salamandridae > Triturus > Triturus cristatus. Next base: position 1,235,570,483 of record NC_140591.1, on the reverse strand, counting down.
CAGCCGCGGGCCATGCAGATAAGAGCGGTGGGCCGGTGGAGCCGGGTAGGGGGGAATTTCGACGGACGATGACGCGGTGAAAATAAATAAATAATTATTTTTCCCTCTCATCGTCTGTCGAACCCGGCCCCACCACTCTTACCTGCACAGGACACGGCTTCCCCCACAGTCTCTTTACATTAGAAAAACAAAACGTGTGTTAAAGTTTAGGTGGGCGACCATCGCAACCAAAGGTAGCCAGCCATCCACCAAACTTTTTGTACCTTGACAGTAACCCCTACAGAAGCAGTTCCTGTCTAGGTACAGAGATCTCTAATTTGGTGACTGGTAGTTTGTCAGGGTAGTGAACTTAATGTTTCTCCTCCACTTTGACAGACAGAGCACCATTGGCAAAACTCTAGCTTTTTCCCTTAAGGACTGATTTAGAGATTAGGGGGCATATCAACAAGGGCTTTATCTCTGCTTTTTTGGCTTTAAAAGCCAAAAAAGCAGAGATAAAACTAGCGCCCTATCAACAACAGGGTGCTAACACGCAAATTTGCATGTTAGCACCCTTTTACTCTACGCTTCCCCTTGCATCTCTAATGAGATGCAAAGGGGGCGTTCCAGAGTAAAATAATAGGAGAAATGTCGCTAAGCGACATTTCTCCTATTATCAAGAATGTCGCTAACCCTGTTAGAGACAAAAAAAGCAGCGCTAACCGCGGTTAACGCTGCTTTTTTACGTCTGCTCATTTTCAGACTTAGCCATGATATCCTATGGAAGGAGGATATCATGGCTAAGTTTGCCTGTCCCTATCAACAAGGTAACGTGTGATTATCGCTGGGTTTCCAGCGATAATCTCACGTTAGCCTGTTAGCGTGTAGATTTTTATCGCTATTGAGATAAGCGTTGCTAATAGCATGCTATCTCAGTGATAAAAATTCACGCTAGCCGGCGATAATTATCCTAGCGCTAAGTGCGCTTAGAGATAATTATCGCCGGCTGTTGTTGATATGCCCCAGAGATCTCTAATTTGGTGACTGGTAGTTTGTCAGGGTGGTGAACTTAATGTTTCTCCTAAACTTTGACAGACAGAGCACCATTGGCCAAACTCTAGATTTTTCCCTTAAGAACTGATTTAGAGATTAGGTTACTCTGCCAGAAACGTAATGAATATCCCGCCCACCTTCTGGCAAGTGCATTACATCCTATGGCACTTGTAATACGGGGGAAACAGCCTTTACAACGAGGTGAATACATTGCATGCGTTTGATTCACATTTTTTAGCATGCATAAATTTTGCAGCGAATATGCATTTACAACCACCTATTTAAGGTAAGTTGGGGGTGTGGGGGGTGTCCCCCCACAAATACATTGTTTTTAAATCTAAAAACAATAAGTGGTATTGGCATGTGATGTAAATACATATTCGCGGTAAAAAGCTGAGTGCTAAAAAATTTGAGGCAGAGGCATGCAATGTATTTACCAGCGTTGTACCGTCGTACAACCGTAATAAGGCATCCCGGATATCCATTGCGTCTGTGACCAAGTACCTGTTCGCCAAGTTCTAAATCAGGTCCTGATAACCAAGCATGTTTAACACAGTGACTTGCTTTTGTCAGGATACCAACCTGCGTGGATTTAGGATAGCAACCCCCACATAGTGCAGTTAGAACCAATCAACATATCAGGATAGATTAAGGATGCATATAACAGTGGCCTAGATTTGTACTCGTAATAGAAACAACCATGTAATAAAGATACAGGCCTGGGCACAATCAAAACAGAGACCAGCATGAATGCATCAGGGCATCCACAAGTACTCAAGAGAGACAACCACATATATTCAGGGTAGCATTGGCAATATCAACCTGCACTTCTTCAGGATAACCTCCCGATTGAATTATCGATAGACATGAACATTAATTGAGGACACTGACCAGTACGCTTTCAGGGTAGGGGACCACATAAATTATGGAAAAAAATGAAGATGAATTGAGGATGCTGAGCTGTATGTATCCTGGATAGCGAACTGCATGAATCATGGATAGAAACAAACATAGGGGCATATTATCAAGCACAATGTTAAAATTATCGCCGCTTTAGCGGCAGAAAACTGCCGCTAATGCGGCGATAATGGGCTTGATAATATGCCGCAGATAAATCCAATAGAAGCCCGTGTTGACACCAGAACATGGGCTTCTATTGGAATTCTCCAGGGCATATTATCAAGCCCATTATCGCCGCTTTAGCTAAAGCGGCGATAATTTTAACGCCGTTTCTTGATAATATGCCCCATAGATTGCGGATGCTGATGTGCCTGTATTCTGGATAGCAACCCACAAGAATTAGGAATAAAGAGAAGCATGTATTGAGGATAGCTGCTTGTGTTTATTCAAGCTAGTAAGATGCGTGATTTAAGGATAGAAAAAAACATGCATTGGTGATACTGACCAGCAGGTATCAAGGATAATAATCCATGTATATTAAGCACAGCAACCCCCCTGTATTGTTGATATCAAACCACTGGTATTGATGAGTAAACATCATATATTAAACATGCACTGAGGGCAGCAATGCACATCTATTGAGCTCAGCAGCCCACTTGTAGGATAGCAAACCACATTCATTGTGGAGGAATATTCATATACTGAAAGTAATGACCCGCATGCATTGAGGATAGCAATCTGCAGGAATGCCTGTAACCATGTCTCCAAGCATCTCACTTCTCACCCGACACCTTCCATCTAGGGCATTCTGCAGCCAACACTTTACAGAACCCTGCACTGGAAAAAGGGTGCCCAGGATATCAATCCAAATTGAAGCATCTTACAACCCTGTCAGGGGTATGAAGAGCGGCATACATGCTATAATACCCTTTAATATTGTTTTATTTACCTTTTCTTTAAATAAAAAAAATAGTGCACAGTCTAAAGTCAGCAGCACTACTATAGATGATGTCCTCAAAGATGTCATCAGAAATGTCACACTGATGTCATTTGGGATGTCATCAGTGATGTCATCAATTATGTAAGTTAACGTGTCATGAGTGATGTCATCTAAAAGTTCATAAGCAGTGCATGAAGAGGATGTGAATTATGCTTAATTTGCCTGGCTGTCAATGGTGAATTTAAGTGTTTTTTAGCTTTTATTTTGTAACCATAACTGCAATTCAAATGTGTTGGATTATTGTCATTAAAAGTATGTTAAGGTGCTCTGACCTAAACTAACCATAACCTTCCTGTAACCTTTGGGTTTTTTAGTGGAAAAAATATATGTGTATAAGTGTGTATGTGCGTGTGTGTTTGAATAAATATATCATATTCTGGTGCGTTTGTTGCTTTAAGTGCACAAAATGCACAGGTCCAACAACCCATATTTCCAGGAAAACATGAACTATGGGAAATACAGATTTCATTATCATAATGACAGCCCTCAAACCACTCTACAGAACTTTAATGTAACAAGCGCTACTAGAATTATTGGGAATGGAGAACCAAATTATGTGGCAAGGCTATCTATATTATGTGGCAACAATGCAACTTAGGCAACACATTCTCTGTTACTATTATTTTTATCCATTTAAGATAGAGAAACAGTTTTGATGGTATCTGCAAATGTTGCAAACTATGTGGCAATTGATGTGCAAATGCAGTAAGCTCATAAGTATGTGGTCAACGCTACAGCAACAGGATTGCCTAAATCTACTGACCCTCACCATTGCCTGTTGTTTTATTAACAATGTATTCAAGAAAATTAAAAAACAACCATAACATTCCAATTCCAGTCAGTGCCCATTGTTAGGTGCATTTTGAACAACACATTTTTCCAAGCTAACTGCCCAAAAGAAACGTGTAAGGTATAAAAAATACATAAACAGGTACCATCAGAGGTGGCTTCTCCATTTGGGCGGAGGAGCAATTTCCTCCCACCCCAGTTTGGGAGCAGCAAAAGTGAAAAAACAGAAATGGTAATAATATGACTAGTACCATTTTTTTTCCTCGGCCAGCCTGAACTGAGTGTGAGGGTGAGGCAGGGCTATTGATTGGCAGCAGGGAGGAGTGGTGGCTGGCTACACCATTTTAAATTGTGCACATCACTCTAGTCAACTATCTTGCGACGGCCAGCCAGCCTGGCTGTCTAACCCAAGCTGTGTTAGACAGCCAGGTGAGGGTAGACACAGACCCCCAGGGCCTGAATGAGCGCAGAGACATTGCACGCCGCCCAATCCTGGCAGTTCCCTCATGCTGATTAACAGTATGAGAGCAGTGTGTGGACTGATTAGAAGAGTTTGCTTTGGGGCCCTGTGCTCAGACTACTGGAGACAAACCGCTGGACGTGCAGCCAGTCGCTAAGTAAATATTGCAATTTTCTTTTTACATTTTTAAGCAATAAAAGCAGTGACCAAATCGTTGACATGTCTTACATTAACCTTTTAAAACTGAACATTTTAACTTTAAAATGTTAATGTAATGCATGTTAGCGTTTTAGTTACTGCTTATTGCGTGCAAGCATTTTATTTAATGTTGCTTGAGTCAGCACCTTTTTGACCCATTGATAGGCTGTGTGAGAAACTCGCACTGCCTTCAGCCTCAACTCCAGAGCTCTCAGTCATGGCTCGTTACAATTGAGAGCTTTGGCACTGAGCCTAAAGGCATTGTGCCAGTTAGCTCTCCTCGCCACTTTCAATTGTCACTAGCCACCACTGGGCACCATGTATAATACGGTCCGATATTGCAAACTCGGGATTCTGATAACATCACACACACACGTGCACACACACGTGCACAGACACAGACACACACGCACACACACGCACACACACACACACAATAACTAAAAAACTATTATGGAACAAAAATTAAGTAATTGTGATAGAGAACATTGATACGTATAGCAGTCTGAATGCGAGTATTTTTGCAAAGTAGCCTTTCTACTTTGCAGAGCACAAAAATGATTTGCCCTTAAAATACTATCAAGATGGCATTTGTAGAAAGATGTGACCTGTCTGAGCTCGAGATATTGCAGTCTGCTGTGCAAGTTCGAGAGCCTTACAAAACGTGAGGCAAAAAGTTACCAATGGGCTCTAGTCGATGACCGCGTGGGTGACTGACCCGGCAGATCCTATAGGGTTGCATGATATGATCCATTAGTTGGTATAAAGTATAGCGCCTTGAATTGATATAAAAGATGCAGCAAAAAAGCGCTGCCCATTCATTCATGTGCTATAGTTAGTGCTAATGGAAAAGCAGGATTGTGTGTCCTCTGCATGAATATGTTTTTGTGGCACTTGCCACATAATCGGGCATCTTCAGCACAATTTACAGGTGTCAACAAAAACGTTGTTTCTCCCTCATATGGATCAACAGTTTATGAGACTGCAGACCATGGCTACAGCGCTGCAGCAGACACTTAGGAAAAGCTACCTTCATGCCTTGTTGCTGTTGATTGCTACAGTCAAGCCTTTATATGGTGACAATGTGGCCTACACTGTGTACACATGGTCAGACCATGGACCTGGGAAAGGGCTTTTTTCCTGCAGTTGCAAACAAAAAATCGAATCCTTGCATGTCATTTAAACAGTGTGGGAAGAAGGATTCTTTCTTTGTCGTGAAAATGATGTTTTTCATTGTTCACACAAGTGCATATTTACACAGTAGAATCTATTTCCAAAGCAGTGGTTATTTCAGGAAGTCACTGAGACTTTAGGCGAATCCCAAGCATGTTGATCTCCTTGAAAGTCTGATATCTGGAATGGTTTGCACAATTTGCCTTTGCCTTTTCTTGCCATGCAGTTTAGACAACTTTGCTGCATAATTTGGTCCTCCTCTGCCACATAATCCACTGGCCTTGATTGTGGAGTACTGTTTAGCAAAGTGCGGTATGTTTAGAACTTTTCTGTAAGCGTGAGTGGTGAACTCCACTCTGTTTGCGAAGTTTGCAGAATTGTCTACACTTCGCGCTCCGTGGAGTTCGCGCAGTGCAGAAAACTCCGCTCCGCTTAGTGCAGCAGAGTTTTTCCTCCACTCACCAGCGGTAAGTTGGCGAGTGTGAGCTGCCACTCGGGTAGAATTTCTGCTCATGCGACAGGAAAATCAGTGCAAACGGCAGTTCGAGCTGCACTCCGCCACTTGCGGAACTCCGCAGAGTTTTTTGTCACTTTGCGCAGTTCCACGTAGCCGAACTCCACAAACTGCACCGAGGCCTACTTCTCTGGTTGTTTTAGAACCATTACGTTTCAATGAAACACAATAATGTTTATATATAGAGCAAACTCTATACTAGTGTGCTCACAGCTGTGTTATTAACCTCAGAGCTAGTAGAAGAATAGGGTTGTACTTTGATTAACCAATATAGGTTTTGTATATGTGTAGGACGCCTGTTACTTATATACTCCATTGATTGTGTCATTTTGTAACTTAGGTGCTCTCCTGAGACTCGTGTAAATATAGGTTTACATCAAGTTTACTGTCCATGTGAAAGAGAACCACACTTCTTCCAAAGGGCTTGGCCCATTTAGGAATGGGGAAATTTAGGCCTACCCCTCAGAAATGTATATAGAAGTGGTTACTTGAAGGTGAGGACTGCATCAGATGCCTTACATGTATAGCTCCAGGAAAGCCTTGCATTTGAAGATCTAGAAGGAGGCATACAATGTATCTAGTATGGGATGGGGCTGATATAAGTACTGGTGAGGTAATAGTTCCTGCCTGACTGGGGCATTGCTGTGATTTGATTGGCTCGCTGCAAGTGCATTCATTGTATGTTCCTTTGAAACACTGGCAGGGTTGAGATTCATTTAGGAGATGGTCTCTGAAGAATGTAGACATGTTCTACCACAGTTTGGGTCTGAACTGAAGGTAAGGCTGCATATGAGGAAAAGTGCAATTAATAGCTGTTAACAAATGCCAGAATGACGGCATTTATGCTTTTAGCAGCCACCTGCCTAATCTTAAACAGCAGTTATAAATAGGAACACCATTTTTTGGGGTTTATCCTTGGGCCATCCCTTTGTAGACTTTGCCTTGCCAAACTTGGCATAGGCAGCAGAGACCTGATATCCTCCATGAAACTGGGCTTCACCCTGTTAGTCGTGGGATGCATGCCTCACAAGAGGATGGAACCGTTTGGTTACCTGACTTCTGGATAGCCAGGATCTAGGCCTCATTGATCTACTGACAAGTATATTCCACAGTGGTCCTCCATGTCACCAAGCTCATCTTCACTAAGCACCGGGCACGGGGGATGGAGAGGAATTGCCGGTCCCAGACTGCAGTTCCTTAGAATGCAGAATGCAGGCAGAGTACAGGTTCCAACCCCTACTGTACTATGGAGGAACACTTACTTCCTTATCAGAGGTGACTTGCCACTCAACCATGGCCCTGGGTCTGACAGAGGTTAGGGCCCCAATTTATCAAGGGTTGCGTCGTGTTTGCACCACGCAACATAGTGCATGCGAGATGCAAATCCTAAAATGCGATTTATCAAGCCACTCAAGGCCAGTCCGCGTAGCTCTGTATGACTTGATAAATCAGGAGTAACGTAACGCAGCTCAAATCTCTGCGTTGCGTTACGCTGCCCAGAGAAGGTGTTACATGGGTGTTCCCACGCAGCTTCTATGGATTTTGATGCCTTCCCAGATTTATCATCACCAGTATAACTGGTAATGCGCCAAAAAGATACACCTTCTCAAGGGAGATGAAATGAGGAGAAATATCTTTATTTCTCCTTTTGACTTTCTTGTTCTGCAGCACACATAGAAAGAGAAATATGCTTCTCAGGATTTTTTTTGTTCAGGAAGGTGCACCTTCCTGCACAAAAGCAATCCTGCATGCAACGCAGGCACTGGCACTAGACAGCCAAAACGGCACCAGCACCTGGGGAAAGGACAAGAATGCACTGTATTATAATAAATACAGCACATTCATGCCCTTTTCCTGTAATGCAGCGCAGCAAGGTGACTTTTTGCGCTGCGCTGCTTTACAATTACATAAATATGCCCCTTAGTACGAGCCCTCTGGCCAAAATGTAAAGCAGACCGTCTAGATGCCCTTGTGGCTGCCTATTGCTAACTCGGGCACCCTTGATCCATGGTGCATAGAGGCATTTTCCTCAGGAAGAGACAAGGTGATTGGACCACAAGGTATGTTCCATATCTTCTACCATTTATTAAATTCAGCACCCGAAGGCACGTGTTCACAGAGAGAATTTCCAGCACAAGAGCCTACCAGATTCTTCAAGATGTATTCTTTAATTATACTCACAGCACTGCTGCTTGGTCTCTCACATGGCTCATTTCTCATTTAAAGTGCTGGGAATGAGTAGAGAAAGGACAACAGGATTGAGCAGGAAGGAGAAAGGATGAGTCATAGGAAGAACGAAGAGGTTTAGAGCCTGGCACATTAATGAGCAAATAGAATTATTGGCCTTCAAGCTGACCAGTAACACTAGTTAATTCCTGGCAATACCTTGCCAATCAGAATGCATAGATGGGTGGCATTAACTATTGCTGTTTGTCAGCATTCTAGATTCTGTGGCATCAAGATGGAGCATACAGAATCGGATGGGTATGTGTCTGCCTTTGCTGTGCAAGATGTAGAAAGATGACTGCAAAAAGCCTTAGTGCCCACCTGGATGCCTACTTGCCTTCAGCATCGACCAAAATTGTTGGGCAGGCAATTTGCAACAGTTAAGGCCCTCAGCGAAGAGTATTCCCTACTATTAACAATTGTAGCAGAGCAAAATAACATTTTCTTTTTGTCCTTTATCATTTTTAGGACTTCTCCCCTAAGGCCATGACCCACATATTGAATGAGGGACAATAGTGTTAGTGACTGGCTCCAACTCCAGCCCAAAACCACTGACTTCTTCAACCTTCACAACAACTGAGCCACCGCCTCAGATCACCGACTGATAGACTGGAACCAGCTTGCCACCCAGGACACCACCTCCATCATGAACTCGATCCACTCAGGGGCCCACACAACATTATCAACCAAGGGGAAGCCAGAATCAGAGAAGAACTCACCAACCTGTTCAACAACTCGATATCCATGGCTAACTTCCACGAGGACTGGAATCACGCAGAGGTCGCCGCCCTACTAAAGAAGCCATCAGCTAACCCTGACGGACTCTACAACTACCGCTCTACCACTTTGCTGCCGTTCCCAGCCAGAGTACTTGAAAAAGCCTACAACCACCAACTCTCCTCTCACGTGGAACAACAACATCTTCTCAACGACTCCCAACCGGGATTCTGCAGCAACCACAGCACCGAGACAGCCCTCATTGTGGCCACCGATTACATCCGAGCCCTACTCGACCAAGGGAAGACAGTAGCTCTGATCCTTCTGGCCCTCTCAGCAGCATTCGATAGAGTCTCTCACTACACATTCTTCGCTATGCTGCAGAACCAGGTATCCAGGGAGCTGCCCTCATTCCTCACCAGAAGATCCTAGAAAGCCCGCCTACCCCCTTTTCACCTCCGAACCCAAAGAAATCTTCTGTGGCGGGCCGCAAGAATCCTTGCTGAGCCGCTCCCTCTTCAACACTTACATGGCTCCACTAGCCAGCATTGTTAGAACCCATGGACTCAACATCATATCCTACTCTGATGACACACCGCTCATTCTCTCCCTCTCCAAAGACACCACCAACACCAAGACCAACTTCTGCAACTGCATGATAGACATACCCAACTGGATGAGGGACAACTTTCTGAAGCTCAACACAGATAAGACAGAGATACTAATCTTTGGTAACAAAAACTCTCTGTGGTACGCCACTTGATGGCCCACAGAGCTTGGATCCACGCTAACTCTGACTGACCACACTAGAAACCGAGGCATCATCCTGGACAGCAAGTTAACCATGACAGCCCAGATCAACTCCATCTCCTCCTCCTGCTTCCTCATCCTCTGACTGCTTCACAAGATCCTCAGATGGCTTCCACTGAGCACCAGACGCACCATCACGCAGGCCCTCAACGCCAGCTGAGTGGGCTATGGGAACGCACTCTACACAAGGATGTCAGCCCAACTCCTCCGAAGACTACAGACCATACAGAACACAGCCGCCAGACTTGTCCTAGACCTCCCGATGAACCCACAACACCCCCCCACCTCACGGAACTTCACTGGCTCCCCATCCATCAAAGATGCCAATTCCAGGCCCTAACACAAGCATTCAAGGCTCTACACAGCTGTGGAACCCCTACATGAACCACTGCCTGAACTTCCACCAACCCACCAGACTCCTCTGCTCGACCTCCCTTTCAATGACCCACACCTCCTGAGCCTGACGACCCAGAAGCGAGGTAGCTCCTTCTCCTACCTGGCAGCGAAAACTTGGAACAAACTACCTCTACTTCTCCGGACCACTCCACCTCTGTCGGAATTCCGCAGAGCCCTGAAGACCTGGCTCTTTGGCTGATCGCCTGTACCCTGACAGTGCCTGGATACCCTTGCTGGTGAATAGCAGCGCTTTGCAAATCACCTGATTGGTTGATTTTATTGAAGATCAACCATACAAGTCTGTGCATCAAACTGCATATGTTTAGTGCTTAAATGCGGATCAATAACAATGAACTAATAACGATTAACTGCACAACTCGGAAGGATAGAGTATTCTGCACACAAGTATCAAAACTTCAAAAAAACGTGTCTTAGAAAGAGTAATGGATATAAAAGATAATATGGAAAAGGCATTGTAAAGGGCATTAAAAATGGCAAAGATTTGAAAGCCCGCTTGGAGAGGAGAGGTGTAATATCCTTATAATCTTAAAGCGTTTCTTCCCCGACTGCGGTGCAGCAATGTAAAACGAACAAGTCATCGAGGAATTCCGGTTAATTTACAGTGGGTTTAATGGCGGGCTTCTGAGGATCCGAGCTCGCGCTCCCTCTCGCGCGCAGACTAAGGCGATTGGTGGGCTGCGCGGGTCGCACTTTATGAAGAGCTTTAAAGGTCAGCCCTGGAATTCTGAATTTAATTTGCTGCGCCACAGGCAGCCGCGGGAACAAGTGAAGGATTGGGGCAATATGAACCCTTTGTTGCAGGGTTTCTTCAGATGTCCGGCACTTCCATTTTGTGCTGATTGAACACTTTAATTATTTTGGGAGGCCCCGATACAATGCAGTGTATTTCCATAATCCATCTGGCTGGACTCGAATGTTTATGCCAGGGTCACATATTCTGGGTTACAAATGGATTTTGCTTGTATATGGGAATTGGGCGTTTAAGCAATTTATTTAACAGGAGTACAGTGTAAGAGCAACAGTTGGGTTAAACAAAATACACCAAGGTTTGACGACAGTGGTATTCTACTAATATACAAGAATTCAGGCCAGGGTATTTAAGTAGTATCAGGACCTTTACACAACCCACCTAGAATCACGGCGGACATTTTGTCGCTCCTCATGCGGCTTTTACACTCAAGGTCAACAGGTGAAAAAAATATAGGGGCATATTATCAAGACAGGCGATAAAATTATCATAAAACTGCCGCTAAAACGGCGAAAATGGGCTTGATAATATGCTCTATGGAATTCCAATTGAAGCCCATGTTAGATGTCCTTCACATCTAACATGGGCTTCAATTGGAATTCCATAGAGCATATTATCAAGCCCATTATCGCCGTTTTTCTAAAGCGGCGATAATTTTATCGCCTGTCTTGATAATATGTCCCAAAGTTCTGACAAAGTGCATCCCAAGCACATATCACTAGTTCAGTTCATTGCGGCAAAGAAAGACTGAGGTTCCAAGAAGTGAGTATAAGCATGGTTATTTCAACATCTGCTTATAAAACATGTTCTTACACATGTAGAGAAGAAACAACAATGTTGTATTTTATGGTTCTTTTTAATCGTAAAAAACTATTAAAATATGCAATTAAATGTAACAAAAGAGAGAATATTACAAACTGATACATTGAAATGTAAGGTCCTTGCAAACACTGACACACACACCAGATGCGCTATCTTTAATTAATACACTGCCTACCGGGAAATATCGAACATCAGTTTCCTGTGTGTTATCATCAGTAGCCATTGTTCGGGGTGCAAGGGTAAGGGCCACGTAAAAAATGGCCCTATAATAAGGCATGGTGAAGTGAACAAGGAATCGCATTGACCAGGCAATTATGAGTTTTTACATCTGAAATTGGGAATAATATGGGGAGTGTTGAATTATCACATACATTTTGCATCTTTCCCCAAATTCCTGACCGTTTTCTAGGCATATTTCTATCTGATTTTTGTAGGTAGTAATGTGCCCAGAAATACTGGGGCACTTGCAATCCCGTTTCAGCTGAAACAAGATTATCAGGCAACTTGTGCAATAAAAAGGGAAAAAGACGTCTCGGTGGTCCAACGTGCTCTGTACATACAGCTGGTGGGACCCTGAGTATTCACTCGGTTCACTCTTACTGCCTCTTGCACCACAGAGGCTACATTTAAATCTAGACTATAAATTATAGGCGAGATTATAATCTCTCTTCAAATTGGAGTTTTGAGGTGTGCAATAACTATTGTACACCACAGCTTTTGCCTGCTAGATTTCACCAGCAAAAACCTTGTTCCATTTATCGGTGGGAAATGTGTGGGGGAAAATCCTGATACAGAAGAAAGTGGTAAATGCATGTAATTCTGCATACTCTCAGGAAACCGTGGAATAGGAAAGATGCTCTGCACCCAGTAAATACAGCTTCTCTGGATATTGGTATTTTCCAAGTGAAGCGGATACCAACCACTTTTTGTACACCACACAATCAAGGCCTTTATGGATCTTATTTAAAGCAGGGGTGTGCGAAATGTGGGTAATTGCTTCTACTTAATTATGCAAAGTTTGGGGAAAACTATGCAAAATTACTCATAATTATGCATCCCTGAATCAGTTTTGGATGCGAGGGTGCATTTCACGGTAAAAAATAGAGCAAAAAACACACGTGGACGAATAAACGCTGCTAACATTCTCACCATACGTGTTATTCCCACACACTGATGGAAAAATTTGCTGCAAAATATATGTAACTATGCAACATGACGTAATGGTTTAATTTTGGGAATTTTGCGTAACAAGCGCAATGTAAAATTGCTGAAATTACACCAATTGTGTGGCGTAATTTAAATTCCACCCTTGTCTAATCTAGAGCTTTCCACAAAAAAATACCAGAGATAGGACCCAAAGACTAAATTTCACATACTAGATTTATCTTTTATCTAGGTGGATAAAAGAATTACAGATATTTTTCTGTCTGGGAAGGGTCTTCCACTCTAAGTAAGTGATGTCTAGCAGTATCACAAAGAGAAGCAGTCAGAAAATTCAATTTCATACATTATTTGAGGATAGATTGGCTAGGTAATTGGGGCAGCTTTGTAAAAATCAATGTTATTACAGGTCACAAGGCTAATATTGCTCAGATATCGACATAACCATGCCCATACATTTTATTACCAGGACAATCTGGGATTTGAGTGCCATAAGCAAAAACTGAAAGGCATGAATAGAGTGTGCCTTTTTCTTTGATGTCTGAGAACTATCCCACTATAAAAGGGCTAGGTGAATTTAGTGAATTTATTTAACATGTAAAAGAATTGGGCAGATCTGGTGCACAACTGGCAAAAACGGATTCTTCGAAAAATGAAAATTCTTGGAAACTTAATTGACTCTTAACGAAAGAATTAATTCCATAAAAAATAGAGTTAGAGGCTTGTGGTAGATGAAGAATTTAAAGGGGCACTGCTTAGCTGGAAGTATTGTATGTGTTGGCATTACCAACTGCTAGGGTCCCCATTTCATTTTGGTAGTGCTGGAGTTTCGTGGCTGAGAGGGCATCTTTCTGGATCTGCGACTGCAGGTATTGGTCAGATTACAATTATCTGTGACAATACGAAGCAAAGACCCACAGAGCTGGTCTCCCTAGGGAGATATATCGTGGACCACGGGTTGGCATAGGCTATGGTGATGTGGTCTATGAATATGACCTTCATGCCGATACATATATTCTGGCGTTCTGTGTCCCAGCAATTTGGTAAGTGGTCTCTCATTATGTATAATTGTGACCAGGTTTGGGATGAAGCTGTAACTGTGGTCCATGAGACTGGCCTAAGCTGTGCTTTTCAGTGATTAGGATGGGGGCAACCGTTCAGAAAGTTTGCAGCCACTAGTGAGTCAGGGGGCACTACCATGGCAGAATACAGGCAACTGAAATGCTCAGGGATTTTGGCTAGAAACTGACTTTTCTCTCTGTTTTCGGTGGGGCCCATATCCTTCAATGTTTGCAAGATGGGAGCCATTCTTTGGTAGTCTTTATTCATGCTAGAGAATGTTATCACTGATATGTGGCATCCCATGTAGGACACTTAGGGCTTGATTACAAGTCTGGCAGTCCACGGACTGCCAGACTTGCGGTGACGCGGTGGTGGCAGTCTCCTGACTGCCCTATTACAATTAGGGCAGTTAGACTGCCATTGCCTCTCCGCAGTCGCCAGGGAACCACCGTGTGGTGGTGTGGCGGTATAGAGGTAGCAATATGCTTGGCAGGACCGCTGCGGGCCTGCCAAGCATTTCACAAGTTTCCTCTTCGCCACGGTTTTCATGACGGTTCCTCCTCCATGAAAATCGAGGCAGAGATTAAACAAAAGGGGTCCTACAGGGCCCCCTGGTGCCTCACGTCATGTGGATGCATGCAGGGGGCACAAGATGTGCTCCCTGTGTGCATACACAACAGTTCCTGCACTGCCTGGACTTTACAGTCCATGTCGTGCAGGAACTGTTTTTTGGCATTCCCATTGCGGTACCTATTTTCTGAGGCACCGACGTGGGAACATGAACAAAAAGCCCACCAAACACAAGAAACACTCGAAATCTGGCGGGCGGCCAGACCATAGGTTTGGTGGTGCGGCGGCAGGGCGGATCCGGCACTGCTCCGCCAAACTCGTAAACAGGCCCTTAGTGGCTCTCGAATAGTGGTCTGGCATTATCCTGCCAATGATGGCACTGCAAAAATGGAGGCATGTGTTGCTATTCAAACCGATGTGTCATAAAATTTGTGATGTTGTCTGAGTCAACATGTAATTTTAGATGGTGATAGCAGTGTTTAATTTGTGTCAGTGTTTGTGGGTGCTCAGAACTGGCACTTATATGTCAGCATCAGCACTTATTTCTGACAGTCCACCACATGGTGGCACTGGCTGTCTAGTTTCCAGAAGAGCATATCAGAAGATTGTTTAAAAATGTAATATACATAAAAATAACAATACCTCGTCCAAGCTATTTTTATGGCATTGGTGACATGGAACAATTCAAATGATCACTTTTGTTTGAGTGTGATGGTAGCACCAATGTTGGCACTGCATTTGGCAGCACTGGCAGGGTGTGCAAGCTGCCGTGGCCTCCCATGAAGAAACTTGAGCCCTGGTGCTTATTTTTTTGCAAGTTAAGCTCTGGGTGATAGCCAGATTGAGCTCTAGTTTAGATAACACATGTGCCCCACGAAGTTAGCTAAGACTTTATTAATCACCAGGAAAATGTTACAATCTCTTTTGAATACCCTGTCAGGCAGTTACATGTCAACATACATCCAATTTCACCAATCAAGTGGGAAGGAACGGAAAGTTGGGCTTCAGCCATTGAGTTTGCTGGGTTTCTTTTCAGCCATGAGGCACAAGTGGAGTAGGACCCATCTTCATAGTGATATTTATGGTGGTGTTGAAGTGAAAAAACTACATTTTCCCATGAGCTTTCTGATACCACAAAACAGAGCTGTACAATGTTGCAAAAGTGAGTTGGTGCCTTTAGGAGAGACATGGCACACTTTTTAACTAGTCTGTAGGAGGGCTATGGTGACACTGCCCCTTTTTTTCTGTGTTAAAGAAACATTGGCAAGGTGGTTGAAGACACAGTAGACATTGTAGAACAGGAGAGCAAGGCTGCTGTGTGAGTTGATCCCTTTGTGTGACAAGGGATAAGAGAGGAAACTATTTAAAGCATTGACATTGAAAGTATCGCCTGTTTTAATGGGTGTAGGCAGGATGATGGTGTTGACTATTATAAGGAAGTGCGGCTGTGTAGTTATTTTGAGGGTGACAGTGAGAGTTTTCCTTTATTGTAAGCTTCATTGTCTGCTGTTGGGTACAGCGGCACTGGTGGGCAGCTGTGACACGTCAAGAACTTAGGTTGGCGTGTGAATTCTTGATGAAAGTCCCCTGCTCGAATGAGGTTCTGGCAGTGTGGTGAATATCAAGTTTAGTTAGGGTGTGGTGTGGATTAAAGACACACAATTGCATGCTGAGTCATTTTACCACGCACACAAAAGTGCATGCTCTTGGTTGGAGAGAGGCAACAGTGGGGGAATAAATCCCCACAAATATGGCAGGTTTGTTCTCAGGGCGGCTCCTCAGTTATGGCAGAGGAGCGTCACCCCGCTGCTGAAAGGCAGCAAATGAAAAATTAAATCATAATGAAGCTATGTTATTATCATTTCATTTTTCAATGACTTGGCCGAGTCCGCAGAGTCTATGAACGAGTGGGGCCATGCTCTGCATCAGCACCAATCAGGTCCAGGGGGGAGGAGTGGTAGGTGCACTGTAAGTGCGCATGTTGGTTTGGCCCACTGTCATAGGATGGCCAAAACAGACATACGCAATTACATTTCTCCAACTCAGCTGTCTGGGAGAAGAGGTATGGGCTCCCTTTACCTAATTGAGTGGCATTTCATCCAGCTGAGACCAATCCCGGTGCTTCTCTCATGCTGGATAATAGCATGAGAGCAGCATCTGGATTTGGTGGGGAGGGGATCTGAGGAGCACTGAGGCGGCTGGAGGAGAGAATCAAGGCGGCGTCCGGGGGCGGCAGGTACATTTTTTTGTGTTTTATTATTACCCCCCCGCCCCTCCCGCTCTGCTCCTCCAAGTTCTAGTGGCAGCATCTGCCACTGTCTGTTCTGCACTCAGTTGGTGCACAGCATTTTCCAGCTCACAGTGCGGCATGTACAAATGAAAAAAATTAGCAGTTTGGCTAAAGTAAAGATGGATGATAAGATTTGTCCATAAGGATTTGGGGGTACTGGGGTAGACAGAGGGTTTTATGTCCCAGAATATACCATGAGCTACCATATTCTTGAAAATCTCTTAAACATTTGTTCAGAAATGACTCATATTATGGATTAAATGAACCTTCGTAGTTCAGGAGGTGAGGCTTGAGTGCCATTTTTATGAATGAATTGTGTGTGGCTACAATCATATGTCCAGGAGAAAAGTGTGGCATTGCATTGACCAGCAGGGGTGTGTGTAGTCCAATCTTCATAGAGTACTGGAGTAAGGTGATGGATTAATTTAAAAACCTGTGTAGTGTATATAAGGTTCATATTTACAATGCTTGTAGACTATCACTGTTTTGAATAAGTAATGCTGGTGCACGGCAAAGTGTCTTCAGTGCCATTTAGTCTTTCAAATTAGTACTCAAAGCACCATTTATTGCTGATCGGTTGTACATATGATTATGGCGTTTCCTGTTTTTTATCTGTATGTGTGAAACTATTAGTGTTATACAGACTGCATCAGTACCAGCCACAACTAAATCCTCCTGTCATGCCATCATTGGTGAGGGAGAACGTGGATCAGTTAAAATGGAGAGTGGTAGCCAGTGACAACCGCTAAGGAAAAATAGTGGTGGAGCGGGGGGATTAAAAATAAATAAAATAAAAGCTCACCTACCTGAGTATGGCAACCGCCTTTCCTCCGTCCTCCCTCTGTTCCTGGCTCACAGCAGCACACAGGTTCCCAGATTCCCCTAAGCCAATCATGATGCTGCTGTCACTAGTATGACCGCAGCGTCGTGATTGGTCTGAGTGGCCTGGTTCGGCGCTCAGACAGGGAGTGGGCGCCTGTGCATGTTCTCCACCTGGTTGTGCAGTACAGCCGAGTGGAGAAATGCTAATTGTGCATGTCTGTTTGGCTGGCCCAAGACGGCTGGCCAAACCGTCTTGCACACTTAGGTGTGCCAGCCACTCCTCCCCTGCTCACAGAATAGTCCAGCCCCACACCGCCCTAACCTGGCTCGTAATAAAACTAAAATTACAATAAAGTAACGTTATTAACGTTGTGTTGTTATTTTATTTTTCCTTTTGCACTCAGTGAGGCGACGCTCCTTCGCCTTAGCAGAGGAGCAGCCGCTATTTGTAGCTAGAAGCTGAAGAGAGGCGAGGCAGGGGCTAGGATCGGTAGTGTTGGTAGCAGTTGCCTGTGGTCTCTCGCTGACTAATTCTGAGAGGACCCAGACGCCTAAAACATAAACTTTGGTTCAGTGAAGAATGCTGCTTTCCACAGTACAAGTGCTGAAATGCACATGCATTGTTATCATCAGTTCACATGTGTAACACATTCATATTACACCAAAGTGGTTACTTTACTTAAACTCCACAAAAAAGTTGAAAGTTCCTATTATAAATGGAATGTTTACTTTAATTGTTAGTTAGAAGCCTTATATAATACAGGGCACCAGGCATGTGTTTCTAACATGAGAAAAAGTAATGTTCCCCTCCTAGCCCAAATGAGCAAACCAAACATTTGGTAACAAACAATGAGGAGTGCTATCATACAAATGGCAATGAGCCACTCCAATGAGTAGCTCGTGAGGTACTAGTAGCTCTCCAACTACCTGTGAGTAGCTCTCCCGTGTGCTTCCCAGCCTACCAATGTAAAAGCTTTTGCTTAGTTGAATTATTATATGCATAACAAAATTAAAAAACAATGTTTTGAAGATGAAAGTGTGTGTATTTTCAGAACGAATAAGCTGATGTTTAGAGAAAAATGGTTGAATTAAAAAAATATATTATTGCCTTATAGCCCACCGCCGAGGGCTATACCAGATGTTAAAGCCCCTGAACCCAAGATATAGGCCCGAGCAAGAGTAGAATGTAACAAAATAAAAAATGAGAACACAAAGAAAATCAATCGAATGTTGGAGCTCCGGGATTATACCAATCTTTAAAGGCACGGGCTACTCCATTATCTTCAATGGAGCTCTCAATATTCTAATGTTCTATTTAAAGCTATTATTTGAATTGGAAAGATTTCTTACTCATTTTACCTTGGTGCCAGTGGGATTCCATCTATAGCTTTTATGTATTACCCATGTAATATTTCAATTCAATTTATTTGTCCAAGACATTTTTAGTTTACTGCTGGAAATCTGCCTAATGCACTGATGTAATTACTGCTGACAATCTTGGATGGGACAATCTGAATTCAAGAAGGAAAACCAGCACTCACAGGAATAAAGAAAAAACTTGTTTAATTCTTCAAAAGTTTACATACAGACGCGTTTCAGCAAGTGCCTTTGTCAATGTTAGCATGTATGTAAATACACACACATACATTACTTGTGGTCACCCGTAGGTATTTATAGTTAGGACCTAGTTTCCATAGGAAAATGTTATTTTGTTTTGCTAATGACTTTGGTGCCATTTGATGAATCTTCACAAAATGTTTAAAACAAGTTTGCCACTCGCTTCAGCAGCTGTCTGAAAAGTTTCAAGGGGATTCATCCCAAGACGCATTTTCACCATGCAATTTCCCATAGGGATTTTAGACATGACTACAGCCCAAACCGCTGAATGGAATTATATTAAATTTGGCAGAAAGTTAGATCTTGGTCTAGAAAGAGTGCTTTGTGTAGTTTGGTGAAACTGGTCAGTTATTAAAAAAGAAATATGAATTTCTAGAGGCAATCCGCGGATTCATGCGCCAACAGCAATGCCATGATTGGTTGGCTGCAACCTAAGAGAAACGTTGTGGCCGCCATTTTGTGAATTGGGGCACGATTCCCTGGGAGATTAAAGTATAAATAGGATACAAGGGGACAAGATAGAGTCCATGGGAATGATAGAGGGGTCTGGGAGGGATATCTCATGGGAAATAAATTGTCCCCAATTTTGTTTTCCATGTGTGAGGATCCACGGATCCAGTGCGGCACCCAGCGTGGCTCCTTGTCTGAATCCAGAGCAGATCCATGTATCCAGACCCCAATTAAAAAAACACATACCCCCTCTCACAGATCCACTCACACACTCTCTCACACAACTCACACACCCACTCACACATCCATACACCCACTCACACACCAATAAAACAATCACACACCCATACAGTCACTGTTATATCCACTCAGAGACCGAGAGAACCACTCAAACACCCACCCACAGACCAACACAGGGACTCACACACCCATTCACACACTCACATACACACCCATAGAGCCACTTACATACCCATGCATCCAGTCACACACCAACTCACACACCCACTCACAGACTCACAGAACCACTTATACACTGAGAAAACCACTCACACACCTACTCACACACCCATAAAGCCACTTAAATACCCATTTACAGACCCAGAAATCCACTCAAACATCCACTCACACAGACATGTACACCCCCAATACAGCCTCTCACTTACACACCCACATAACCACTCACATACCTACTCACACACCCATACAGCCACTTACATGGCCACTCACAGACCCAGAAAACCCCTACCACACAGGCACAAGACAGGTACTGACTCACCCACACAGTCACTCTCACACCCAGTTATACAGCCTCTAACACACCAACTCACACACTCATATAGCTCCTCATGCATCCAGACATTTACTTACACAGCTACATACCTATCCACACACAGGCAGTGATACAGTTATATCAATTGTAATAGGATATATGTGTATAAATGTGTTGTTGTTTTGTATTGAATGTGTGCTTTTGATTGGGAACTGATCAACGGACCCATTGTGGATCTGCCTGCAACATAGCTGACAGAAAACTTATTTTGCCCTTGGTGTGGTCTTAGAGAAATGCAGAAACAGCTTTATTGACATGATTCCTAGTTTACTTCAGTTGCAGACAACATTGGGTTGACCACTGCCACTTTGTTATTTGACAAATGTTGGAGAAAACCAAGGCAGTATGTGGGAAAAGTGATATTAATTTACCAAAGGTATTCTTCCTTAGGATTTCCAGTCCTATCCCAGTAATTGTGCCTTGGTCATTGCCACCACTTTGCACAATCATGAGGTCTGGATGTTGGCAATCCGCTATGCTTTCAACCAAAGTCAGCAACTGCTGCCACTTTAACTATCACTGGCCAACCTACGGATTGTCTACATTAGATAAACTTAGGTCACAGGCAATGCCACTCTTTCTTGCACTCTCTCTGGCCTAAAACACAAAACTATGGTCCAAAATCCAGACTCTGACCATTTTTAAGACAAGCAGGAGTAGTAAACAGGAAAAGACAGCAGCAGAATGAAGCAGTTTTAAAGATGAAAGGCAGCTACAATGGAGGACAGCAAGTAAAATATAAAAGAACATATTTGGATGGTGGAGATGTGCAGGTAACTACAATTCGGTAGTGAATTTGAGAAAAAAAGTAACTAACTCTGTGATTGGCTTTGGTAAATACAAAGGTTATGTTGTTTGTGATATGCTTGGACTTACTAGCAGCCAACCACACCTGCTACAGTTAATGTGAAGATAGTATGCTGGAAGGCAGAGACTATTGGAAGCATGGTTACTATGGAAACAGCGCTAACAGAGTGTGGGGGAAGGGAACAAAAGTGACTGCAGTGTAAAACTGAAAAGCGGACTAGTTTGCGAAAGTTTCTCAGTAGGGAGTGTACGTCTTGTAATTGACAATATTTTACAAAAATTAATATAGCATTAACAACAGATTATTAAATGCTTTTAAGGGCGTTGGATTCAAACAGGGGGCTGTGCTGAGTGTCGCAGTGGATTCGCAAAAAACCTACCAAATTGGGCTTCTTTACAGGAAACATGGAAATGGTTAAAAAATAATGACAACTTAGAAGTGGTGTAACAAAAATAAAAGATGAAAGGATGTTTGTGATTTGCTAAGTGCAGAAGTATGAGTGAGAGCACAGTGGGAATGGTAGCCATTTTAGGTACTTTTCTACTGAGAGTGGAGGAGGATTGCCATATTTCTGACTTGAGATTTCCAGTGAACAAATAGATGTTAACAGATATTAAAATAAAAGTTGTACAACAGCAAAGAGAATTTACAGGTATGTCAATTAGGTCGTACTATAAAAAAAAGTTTATTTAAAAAAACAAAAACTATGAGTGTATGTACCAAAGCTAGAAGAAAATGTGTAGCTTCTAGACACCACAGTAAAAGGCAAAATAGAAGGGAGGTCAGATGGGAACCTTAACTAAAACTAAAGTGAGCAGCAAAGGAGAAAGAGGAATTGCTATACTGAAAATATAGTTATTTTATTAAGTCAGTATGAATTAATGTGAAGTTAGATGTGGGAGCTTGTTTATAATACGCAATTAAATAGAATGTAATTTGCACCCTCTAACACAGTCAGGCAGACACTTACAAACCCAGTTATACTCCCACAAACGTATTTATGTACCCTAAGCTCATATAAAGAGTGACTGGCACACTCAGTCACACAACCATTAAGCCATTCTTACATCTGTTTACTCACCTATACATCCACTTACATGGTCATTTATACATCCATACAGGCACCGTCACACCCACTCACACCTATACAGCCATTCATGAACCCAGCACTCAGACAATCAGTTACACACACACTTACACACCCATATACCCAAGTTATACACCCAGTGGCCCACCCATACGGACACTCACATACCTATTTTCAAAACCATAGAGCCACTCACACACCCAGTCAGACAGCAACAGAGGTACTTACACATCCATTTACATACCCACACAGCACTTATGTTTTCACCACTAATAGAGTCACTTGAACACTGTTATTCACCCAAACCCCCATAAACACAGCCAGTTACTAACCTATACACCCACTTACATACCCATTTAGACACCCACACAGTCATTAGCATACCCAGTCACACTCCCACACCGCTATTTACACATCCAGTGACACACCCACAGAGGCACAGATACACTCACTCACATATCCACTCAAACACTCACATACCTAGTCATCTACCTGTACTGCCACTCATACACCCATTTATGCACCCCTACTCAGACTCTTACACAGCCTCTTACACACTGACATAACCACTTTTGTAGCTACTCACTTGCTTATAGTATGTAATCTAATAGTATGTAATGTCAAGTTAAATGTATTTTATATTTGCTTTTCAGATATCTACTTGTGTTTAAAGAGAAATGGAAGATGGAATGGCGAACTAAAAAAAGTAACAATTATGCTTGTTGGCAGCATCAATAAACTGAGCAACATGTCACATTTTTAGTGCAACTGGCATATGCCATTTGCCACAATGAGTGACCATGCCTTGCAGTTTTGATGAAACAGCGGGGA
The DNA here is from genome assembly GCF_964204655.1 of Triturus cristatus. Lineage (NCBI taxonomy): Eukaryota > Metazoa > Chordata > Amphibia > Caudata > Salamandridae > Triturus > Triturus cristatus. Next base: position 1,235,547,147 of record NC_140591.1, on the reverse strand, counting down.
TGGTACCTATCTGGTCAGGTGATAAGGGTCCCACGGATGGTCCCGATGCTGATGATGATGCACCACCTTCCCTCTTATCATCCTGTGGTACCTCCTTGTATCTCTATTTTCCCATATTTTTAAATAGAGGATGTGCCATGTGAATACTTCTTCACCTTGCTGTTTGACAGTTTTTTGCTGCATAGTTTGCATTGGATACATTTTGGAAGAACTTTCTTTTCTCATGAAGGGAAGGAGAAATATTTTCAAACGTCATAGGAATTGACATAGTCAGTAATTTCACTGAAGACATCACTGATGACATCTCAAATTATATCACTTATGACATCAACTAGCAAAGTAAACTTCAATATACTTCATAAAATACCATTTACATTAAAAACAAAATTAAGAAGACACAGGTGAGAGACATACAGCACAGAGCTCACTGTGACCTTATCAACTACTACACTCACTTATCACATAAGGGATAGTTCTCAGTGGATAGTCCTGTCTTTTCTGAACCACTACTCTAAACAATAATGACCAAAGTAAAACGTCTAACTGTATAGGCTAGTCTATAATAAACCTTAACAACACCATTTGTGAACCTGGAAAGAAGTTTTAGTGCAAATGTCAGATTTACGCAAACCACTACAACATACAACCAGTAAAGAGGTCCTAGCGGATAGGCCACTGTGTGACAAACTACTAGTAAATGATTGTTCACTCTGGAGAAAGGTGTGAGCAGAGAGATGAGTCTGTTGTAAATGTCTACTACAATGAGCCATCACCCTAGAGCAGAGATCTTCAAACTTTTTGATGCTGAGACGCCCCTGTCAAAGATTTTTAGGCGTAAGGACCCCCTCCTGACTAAAATTTCTAGAACTTGGTACTACCCATCATTGACAACTATCGACAACCATAAACGCCGCCAATTCCCACAGCTAATCATTTTTACAGTGGGGAAATAATATTAAAGAGTGTTTATCAAACCAAAGGTCAGTGAGCGTGGAAGCATGTTCAAAGGTGTGGCTAAAACATAGGGCCTCATTTATGAGGAATTGGCGTAGGGCAGCGCTGCGCCAATGTGAAAGGGCAGGAATGCACCTTATTTATGAAATATGGTGCATTCCTGTCCTTTCCCCCTGCGTAAGCGCACAAATTACTGCCGAGCGCCAATGGAGACAAGATTGTTTTTGTGCAGGAAGGTGCACAAAAACAATCCCAAGATGGGTTTTCCTCTTTCTATGTAAGCTGCAGAAAGCAGCACACATAGAAAGAGGAAAAAACACGAGGTGACATGAAAAGATTTCTCCCCGTTACGCCTGCTGTGGGTAGGCATAAGGTTTTGGTGTTGCCCCAGGTTTACATGGTTTTGTAAATCTGGGGCAGCGCCAGAATCCATGGGTTTTGCATTGGAACCGCAATGCCCATGGAACTCCTACTTGACAGACTAAGGGAAGGCAGCGACTTACGCTGCTTTGTCTTACTTCATATGTATGAGGCCACTCATAGCCATGCAGGGTGACTTTGCATCGTCTCAAAGATACAATTGCGACGCTTGTGCTCCCGGAGCTTTAAAAAAAAAGACGCTCTGGCGGCGCAAGCATTTCATAAATCAGCCCCAAAATATCGTGTTCGTTTTTTAGGTTTTTCACCATCAGGCAGCTACAAATAAAATAATGGATAGCTTAAATAAAAAATACATTTTAGAAAGTTGTTACTCAGTGGGAAATGCACTGTAGTACATTAGGAAACCTCGATTAGTTAATGCACTGTAGAGGTCTGTTTGTAACCAGAGAGCTACAGACTTAAATTTGGTTGGTGCAGTGAGGAATAGTGACTCGTGGATTTTTAGTGCTACGAGGCCACAGCCTGTGACAGATAGCACAGTGAGAATGTAAGTCATTATTTTATTCTTGCATTACACACATTTTAAGATAGACTGCTACAAACTGTGCAAATAGTTTTAGGATAAAACGGAGCTTCCAAAATGTAGATTTTAGTAATACCAGAACATAAGTAATGCATTTTTTTTGTATAACTGTCTCTTCAATACCTCCTCATGGGTACTAAACGATTAAAAGCATGCACTTCACCGCACTATTCTTACTGCCACTCAAAAAAAAAAAAATCTTTGCCATAACAAAGCAATTAAAGCCTGAACCGCTCCCAAACACCATTTATATCTGCAGATTAACTCACAATGCACATTTGCATTTCATTCAGGCACCCTGGCACAAAGGATTTGTAACCTGTCTGTCCAGCTTCTTCATTTCACAGCCCAGGATACTCAATTAACCCCAGCTGAAGCATTTTAAGGACCTGAATGAAGCGTTCCAGTTTTCAAAAGGAAGAGCACATGTTTTAGATTCCAAGCAGAAGTGAGGCCTGGAAATGCGCAACCCCCTTCCCAGGACTTCAGGGCCCCCGGGGTCGCGCCCCACTGCCCTAGAGAAAGGTCTTAGTGAACAGACAAAGTTATTGCACTACTACTACAGTCATTCATCACAAAGGAGAGAGGTCTAAGGAAACAGGTTAGTATGTCATAAACAGAATTATATTCAGCCATCACTGTAGAGTGAAGTCTTAACGAACAGCTTAGACTGTCATAAAGCACTACCACACAAATAAATCAGCAGGGGACATGTGTAGGTGCAGAGGCTAGTTTAATGATAAATAGTACACCTGCTTTAAAAATGGGATGATAGATCAGATGACATATGTTAGAAATAGTATCACTTTGTAGTACAGAAAGAACAGTAATTTAACTTATGCAGTAGCTTAGAAAAATATCTTTAAGTTTCATGAATGTTTATGAAACACTTGTACTCACTGGATGTTGTCATCAGTGATTTCATTTTAGATGTTATCAGTGATGTCACTGACCATGTCATGAGTGATGTAATATGTGAGGTCATGAGCAGTGCATTGAGAGGGGGACGTAAGTTATAGTTAGCGCAGGTAACTATAACTGCTGAATTTCTTTTGTTTTGTGTGTGTAAAATCTGACTCTAACTATAACGTCCCTGTAATCTATAAAGAGATAGAGAGAGAGCGATGTAGACATGGGTTTCACTTACCTTACCTATACTTACCTTGCATAGTGAAGGCATGTGTGGTAAAGGCATTGCATGGTAAATGATGCTTGGTAAATGCATGTGTGGTAAATGTATGCAGTGTATTGTCATACATCCCCCTGAACTGACCATTCTACCACAGGTAACAAGGGTGGAACCAGACTGCTGTCACAAGGTGACTCGCTGGATAATCTGGCATAGATGGGTAACAAAGTAGACACCCTCTGGCTCAAGCGACAACTTAACTAAGATGCCAGGCTAGCAGGGTTCTCAGGATGGGAGAACATTGGCATGTCAAGAAAAGGGAGCATCTGTGAGACTGAGTATATAAAATCCTTCCAATAACTTTTGGATACATTTGTACTCAACAAATCCAAATTGTACAAATAACTACAAGTGTGATACGCATTTGGGGACCATAAAGAGTCTCTCAGAGAACTCCCAAAATATATAGCCCACTAGAGCTTAAAAATAATCCTGGGTCCCTAGGAAGGAGGAAAATATCTTATGGGTGTATAGATGACTGGTAAATAACAAACCAGAACATTTTTCAATAGTTAAAGAAACCTGGGAGGTGGGCATCGGGCCTATGGATGAAAGCAAATGGGGGGAGGCAAATATGGCAGCTTAAATACTTGCAATCCTAGTTAAACTCAAGCTCATGAAATTCCACTATTCTCTCAGAGTCAATTTCACACACACTATTAGGGCTCTGGAAGATGGTTAAAAATAGCATCTTCAAACTGTCTCAGATGTAAGCAGCGCATTGGTGACTTGTTTCGTGTAACACGGTGTTGCTGGATAACCAGAGTCATTAGACTAATATGTTATACTATGTTATGTTATGTGTATGTGTGAAGTGCTCATGTCACCTAGCAGAATATCGTGGTGGCATAATAAGGAGGGGACCTGCCCAGACGGGGACCTATTGAAAGAGCCTCATTTTAGTTTCTTGTGAAATTCTAAGATCGAACTGGCAACTCTATTTGTGGGGGGGAGGGGCTCCAGGATTTAGGAGCCAGGTAAAAAAAGGCATGGCCAACAGTTCTTGCTCCACGGATGTGGGGGACAGGGACAACCTGGAGTTGGACGAAGCAAACGTGTCTGATGGGTGTGTGGAAGCTGACACCGTTGATTAGGTATCCATGGCCTTTTTTGTGTAGTGCTTTATAGGTGAAGAGGGCACATTTGCATATGGGGAGTCTGCAGAGGTCTTATAGGTGTTTGGATATTTGATTGTGGAATGGGAGTTTGAGAGTGAGTCTTGCTGCTGATTTCTAGATGATCTAGAGTCTCTTGGCGAGTTGAGAGATGATGCTGACAAAGATGACGTTTCTGTAGTCAGCTTGCTGGTGATCAGGGCTTGAGTGACGGTTCTTTGGGTGTTGAGTGGGAATCATCTAAATACTTTTTGGAGAAGTTTGGGGGCATGAAAGCGGGATGAGACAACCATGTTGACCTGGTTCAAAATAGAGATATATTGTTGATCACTATCCCTAGGTGTCAGTTTAATTATGAAAGCAAGGGTGCCTGCGCTGGCGCTAGTCAGCTTTTTTAGCTCCTGCGCAATGGAAAACACAGGGGTGCACCATATTCTTGTCAATACAGCGCATCATTGTGTTTTTAAATGATGCAGTGTTGCGCTGCTAAATTGCTTGCTGTGCCTCTCTGCACCATTTAGTTGTAAATATGCCCCTTAGTGTTTAAACTGGATATTGCCAAGAACTGGCTATCGCCCTGGGCCCCACCAATAAAAGGATGGTTATTTGGGATGGATAAGTGTGCAATGAGGAAAGGTTGGTGTACCAGGCACATGGCTGACCTCATATGCACAATAAAATATGGAGTTTCTGGATTTCTCATTTGATACTTCAGATGTGAGCTACAAGAGAAATGCTGACAATCCTATGAAGGAAGATGGTAACCAGCAGGACATTATATTGCAGACTTTGAAGTGGATACAAGTAACCACTTTATGAGCCTGATGTTTTGTTGGTTAAGATATAATAAATGAAGAGATTTAGTTAGAAAAGAATATAACTACACTTTCACATGAATGTGTATGTATTAATTAATAAAAGAACTCCAGCCATAAAATTATTGTGAAAAGAGCACATTTTCTTTAGATATACATTTACTATTCTATTTACTATTCTAACTTCAATCTCACAAACATTAAGAAGGGTGTTTGTAATAAATGAGGATTTACTTTGTTATTCTAACTTAAATCCTACAAACATTTGAGAAACTTGATGTATTTAGGAGTAGTCAAATTTACTATTCTCACTCCAATCTAGCAAAAATAGAGAACATGCAAATATTGTTGTGGGGGTTAAGATTTACTATTATCACACTAATCCAACTAATATTAAGTAAAGTACATATATTGGAAAATCTAATTTACTATCTAACTTCAATGCCGTTAATCCTGGGGGAAATGCATTAATTAGTGGGGAATGGGTCAGAATAACTAGCCTAACTTCAATCTCACTAACATTGATGAAAGAACCTATATTTTAGGTGTCAGATTTATTATTCTAACTACAACTCCACAGACATTGAGGAAAATGCTAATATTGGGGGTGGGAATCAACAAACCAACCTTACTTCAGTTCCAGTAATATTGTGAAAACTGCATATATTAGGAGGTGGGGGTCAGATGTATTATTGTATTGTATTGTATGGCACACTTATATAGCGCTAACTGTCACCCTACGGGTATACTGGCGCTTTAAAACATAGACAGATGGAATCGACAGAAACGAGCCTAACTGTTAGCAGGAAGCAGTACTCTCATTCCTGGGAAATAACCAGGTCTTCAAACTTTTTCTGAAACCTAACAGAGAGCTTGTCTGATACTCTGGGGTAACTCGTTCCAGAGGCGTGAAGCTGCTGTACCAAAGGCCTTACCTCACATCCTGGATTTCTTAAATCTGATAGTTGTTGCCAAATTTACACTAGAAGAGCGGAGATGTCTAGTGGGCTTGTACCAGGTGAATCTCTCCTGCATGGATAACGGGCCTGTGCTATGCAGCGCTCTGTATACTTAAAATTAACTCTGTCCCTAATGGGCAGCCAGTGGAGGTCCCTCAGAGCCAGGGTGGTAGAAGAGCTGCGCTGCCTATTGAGTGCCAGTTTAGCTGCCTTGGACTGGACTATTTGCAGCCCCTGCAGGATGTATTGAGGGGCACCCCGATACAAGGAGTTGCAATAGTCCAGTCTGCTCAAAATTATGCTCCTCACCACCAGGGGTCTAACTTCACTGGGTAGAAGTGGTAAAATCTGCCGAAGTGCTTTTAGCAAGGCAAAGTACACACTGATTGTTTTGTTAGCCTGTGACAGCATTTGAAGATCTTCATCAACCAAGACACCCAGGTTGCGTTCTCTTTTGACTGGAACCAGGGGGTCATCCTCCGAAGGGGAGTCTAAACTCACAGGGTAGGAGCTGTGACATTCTGGCTGCAGAGCAATATATCAGCTCCGTTTTACCCCCATTGAGCTGCAGAGAATTTGCTTTAAACCAGCCAGAAACCCGACGCATGCATTCCTGGAAGGTGTCCATAGACCGCGTGCTTCCCTTCCAGGGAAAACACCAGTTGGGTGTCATCGGCATAGTTGACCAGATCAATCCCATATGATTTTATAATGGGAGTCAGAGGGCGTAGATATATATTGAAAAGGATGGGACTTATTGCAGAGCCCTGAGGAACTCCATGGCATACCAAGGACTTGGGGGAGGCAAATGGTGCCATGGTTACAACCTGTTGTCTATGTGACAAGTACGATTGCATCCATTTCAAGGCACGACGTTTCACACCCAGTCTCTCCATCCTTCCTATCAGCACTGCGTGGCTAACCGTGTCAAATGCGGCCAACATATCCAATAGTACAAACACCGAGGAGTCACCATTGTCGGCTCGCATTCGCAGATTGTCCAACACGGTTGTCAAAGCGGTTTCCATCCCATGACCTGGGTGGAAACCAAACTGATCCCTGTCCAATAAATGGTTATCATCAAGATAACTCGACAGGGATTTGCTGACAGCCTTTTCCAGGATTTTTATAGGATAAAGCAGGAGAGATATTGGCCTAAAATTAGCTGGGTTTGTTGGATCCAGAGAAGGTTTCTTTAACAGGGGAGTTACCACTGCCTGCTTCCATACTTCTGGGACTACTCCTTCCTCCAGAGATTGGCAACATATCAGTCGCATCCATGGAAATACTTCTGGACCATACTCCTTCCAGATCCTATGAGGAAGGGGATCTAGGGGGACCCAGAGGACACATCCTGAGCGAGACTATTAAAGAGCTCTTCAGTGAGAGGTTGAAAACACTCAATTGATGTTTCAGCCCAGGCTTCCTCATCTAATATCTGGCTACTGGCAATACCCAGATCGAGCCCCCCAACAATTTTGGCAATCTTTTCGTCAAAGAAGGTGGCGACTTCATCGCATAACTTCTGTGATGCAGGCACTTTATTACCCAGGCAAGCAGGGCTGGAGAGGTCTCTTATGATATTATTCTAACTCCAACCCAGCAAACATTGGGAATAGGCATATATTCAGGGGAGAGGATAATTTTAATTCTACTAATATTGGGGAACGTGCATATATTGGGGTGGGTTATCTCATTTACTATTCTAACTCCACTTCAACTAACATTGAGTAAAGTGTACATATTGGATGGGTCACATATAGTAATCTAACTCCAGTCCCACTAACATTGGCAAAAATGGAAATATTGATGGGAGGGTTGGGTTTACTTTCTAACTTCACTGTTACAAATATTGCAGAAAGTGCATTTATTAAGGGAGGGGGGTTTACAATACTGACTCCAATCCCACTTGCAGTGAGGAATGTGCCTAATTTGGGGTGGGGTCAAATTTACTATTCTAACGTCAGTCTCACAAACATTCAGACATTGGGGAAAGTGTATATGCTAGGGTGGTCAAGTTTAATATTTCAACCCCTTGCCCACTAACAATTGTGAAAAGTACATATAATGGAGGGGTCAAATTTACTATTATAACTGCAATATCACAAACATCAGGGAAAATGTAAATATCGGGGGGGCAGATTTTCTATTCTAACCACAGTCGAAATAGTATTGGGGAAGTGCACATACTGGGTATTGGACTTGTTGCTCTATCTCTAGTCCTACAAGAATTGGGGAATGTGCATGTATGAGCAGCCGCGGCCCGTGGAGGGAGTTCCGTGGGGCGGTAAGGCGGGGCGGGGGAGGGGCAGGGTGGGGGGTTCTAAAAACCGGAATATGGATAATTACAGGTAAGTAATCAATCAAATAAATAAAACGAATTTCGTAGCGCACGCTGCATCGCATTTTGCGATGCAGCGCGCGCTACGAAATTCGTTTTATTTATTTAATTGTTTACTTACCTGTAATTATCCATATTCCGGTTTTTAGAACCCCCCACCCTGCCCCTCCCCCGCCCCGCCTTACCGCCCCACGGAACTCCCTCCACGGGCCGCGGCTGTGTATGAGATGTCAAATCTATGTACCATTTACTGTTTGCAAAATTCTGCCTGCAGTTTGTGACCATTAGTTTTGTGACTCGTAAACAAATTTCATAACAGACTAATGCACCTATAGGTCAATTCTTAAAATTTCAAATCGTTGTTGGTCATAATTCAACCTACCTCATCAATAATACTGAGGTAGATTGCAAATTGTGGCTCACTACGATTTGAGGCCATCAGAAGTATGAAGACCTGATGGGGTCAGCAGACCACGATGTCTGTGTTTGCTTTTAAATAAAACAAATGTTTTTTTTAAAGCAGCCCACTTTCCTTAAAAGAAACTGGCTGTGTTTAAAAAACCTTTTATTTTTAAGTTTGTTTAAGAGTAGACAGTTGACCTTTTAACAGTCGCAAATGCCAAATGTAAGCATTTTTTCCGCTTATAATGCTTAGTACATCTGGGCCTCAGTTCTCTAAATAAAATCTCATGGTACAAGCTTTTGGCAAAATCCACACATACATACATACACACACATACACACATACATACATACACATTCATACATACATGCATACATTTTTGGCAAAATACACACATACATACATACTTACATACTTATATGCATACATACAGACATACATATCCATTTACTTATCCAACTCCAATCCCAAATACTTTGGGTAAACAACAAATATTTGGGGTTGTTGGTCTAATTTACTATTCTATCTCAAATTTAACAATAAGTGGTAAAAAGTGCATATACTGAAGTGAGGGGTCTGATGTACTATTCTAACTGAAATTCCTGAAAAATTAAAGAGAGTGCATGTGAGAAACATTGAAAAATAATAAAACATTTAAAATAAAAAGGATTACAACTTTTTAAAACTGTTTTAATTAAATTGAAAATGCTTATATCAAATTACTTTTCAAGCAACCACAGTTACACTTTTAATTTAGAAATGATTGTAACATTACATGTTAAACATAAAACAATAATACATTAACATATGTTTACCCCCACAGACTAAACAAAAGTTATATAATTATTTTTAAATCAGTATAAATGTTTAAAAATTAAATATTTAGCCTCAACAATAAAAATGTATCTTAGACCAAAGTAAAAGATCTCATATTAAACTGTGCATATTAATTGAAACACCCAAAATGGTTTAAAATATTAAGCAAAATAATAAAACACTACCCTCTTTACCGTCTCAAACCAAGCCACAACCTGTACTTTATAAATGTGTATCATTTATATATCAATTGCTTTGAAATCAAAACTAAAATATCAAAATATAAAAAGTATGACTTTTTTTATTTTTCAAGTTTTCTCTTTATGTACATTTTTACAATTTAATTAAAACAATTGCCACTCAATCCCAAATGAAAGAAACATTAAATAGCAATTATAAATTATAAAAATGAAACAACACATATCAATAATACATTTTACATATTTTTAAGACATACAAAAATGTATTGAAATGATTACATTAAAACTTATTACCTTCAAAAAGAAAAGTAGATAAATGCATTAATCAAAATATTATTTTGATATTTTAATGCACAAGAAGAAATTTTAATATTAACTCTAATAACTACCACAATAATAAATATTTAAATTTTTAACAACAATATTTTTGAGAAAAAGAAAAAAACGAAATACTTACTTATAATATTATGGGCCTCATTACGATATTGGCTGTCGGACTGCGGACAAGCTGTCCGTGGCGTTCTGACCGTGGATGGCCCTTTGGTCCGACAGCCGTATTCTGATACTTGCGATCAGACCCTAAGCTGTTTGACACAACACTACCGGCTCCACCAGGATCATAAATCTCGAGGAGACGGCAGTTGGAGCAGCATCCTTGAATGGCAGCGGTGCTGAGGCTGGCACCGCCTTCGGGATTTCAACAGCCTTTTCATGGTGGGAATCCCGCCATGAAAAGGTTGTCGAACAGGGATATGGGGGGGCCCAAACAGAAGGCCCCATCCGTCGTGGGCCACTGAAAAGTGGCCTTTGGGGCACATGTTGTGCCCCCACTCACTCCATGCACCATGTGCTAAGCATGACATGGTGCATGGCACATGGTACACGGAAGTGCAGGAGGTACTGCACAGTGTCGGCATGTGCTGCGGCACACCCCCACCGTGTTTCCAACCGCTAGCCTGACAGTCGCATCCTAATATGGCAGTCAGACTGCCTTCATGCTTGTCAGCGGTCTCCCGACCACCGCAATAGTGGTCGGCGGTGCGACCGACCGCCATTGCACTCAGCCCCTATGTCTCAGAGGTTTTTGCAGTCACAATGTTTTGACTACAATATTATTGTCAAATGACATTTTGGTACCATATTGCATCCACCCCAACAATTTGTGCTTGACCTCATGGTCACAGGTTTGGATCCCAGATGCCCCACTCACCCTTTTACCATTCCACGTCTAATAAAATGAAAGCATTTAAGTTTGGTAATAATAAACATTGGTGCAAAGATGCCCCAAGTGATGAATGTGCACTTTACAAACACGCCTGTTAGGTTGCTCAGTTCTGGGTGGTTTTGGATTTAACCTTATACGTTAATCAAAGAACAAATGAACCTTCACGGCTACAGCATCAGAGAAAGGAGCTTGACAGAGAGTATGGGTGCAGCGCTGCTCCAGTGATGCAGCGCCCTCTGTGACAGCGCTTTTCGTCAGGGTGCTCTGTCATGAATCCCATACAAATCTAATATGCAGTCCTTTATATTTGTTTACTTGGATGTGTAGCGCATTAGTTGGAAAGCTGGTTATGTGGGGCCTTCTACACAAGATCGTTTCTTAGGGCCTTTGTTTGAATGCAGTGAATGTGGCATTGTGTTGACAGAAAATGGTCGTATGGGGCTCTTATTTCAAAATGGCGTTCTGTATCTTGTTCTACTAACCTTTTTTAATAACTGGACGTATGCAACTGTACTGGTTGCATTGGTCCTTCTTCATAAAAAGGTTATCCCGGTCCTTGTGTGCAGAGGTGAGAATGTGGTGCTCTAAACATGTTGGGCATGAAGGAATTATGTAAAGAGGCCTTGGATCTGTCCTCTTCGCTACAAACATTGCACAGGCGTGACCGGCACAGGTAAGAGCGGTGGGGCAGGGGAATTTCACTGGCTGCATCCCCGCGATTGCAAGGTAAGTGGTTTTACATATTTATTTAATTTTACCTATCCCATCATCTGACGACTTCCCCCCCTCCCGCCCTACCGCCACACCGATCTTACCTGTGCCGACCGCTCCTGACTTTGCAAGTTTCAGTGGCAGCTCTGTTGTCAGGTAGGCATGTGGCAACAACACACGGATGTGTCACAGGGGCCCGAAGTCACTGCCAGTTATGGAGTCCATGATGCTCCCCAGGGGGCACCTATCTTCATGTTCTCGGTGTTTCGATAACAGAAAAGTTAAAAACTAGATACCGGAGATCAACGATTCGTACCAACATATTTGCAACCAACAAGACACGTCCTGTATGTTTAGTTACAGAAAACACAGTGGTAAACTTGCTAGAATGCACATCACAACATCAGGTATCACTTAACGCATTACAACATGCAGGAACATGTGCCAATGAAGTTCTTCAGGTAACAGGCTGTTGTCGCTAATGATTCAATTTTACCCAACACAGATATGACAGTGATGATGCCAATGTGACCTGAATTCATAAGGATGACAGACACCGTCTTCTACACCCATGCTGCACTTTCTGCCAATGGAAGAAAATCTAGTAGGTTCATGCAAGCTGCCAAATACATCGTCCCACTAATAGCTTTACTGTTTTAGGTCTGGCCTAAGAAAAGCTTTTATGTATCCAAAATCTCATGTTTAAAAAAAGGATAAAAATGAATTCATCAATATGTACGTATAGGAACTTTCGATCCACCCTCTTTAGTCATTACCCTCACCGACTCATTCACATTTTGCCTCAGCCTACTACAGCACGTCATTGTCAATGGGACACCCAGATCATCCTTTCTCCTTCTTTACTATGAGTGATGACATTTCGTTTGAGCACATGTGCGCAGCTGCCTAAAAAGAAGTCCACGTCATTACCAGGGCTGATGGCACAATCTCTATCAAGTTTCTTTTTGTTTATTTTTTCGAAGAGTCAGCATTTTTACTTTTCATTATGTTTACAATTTTAATGGCAATTGCATGTGTATGCAAAATTAATAGATAAAAAAATCACAGACTTTTCAAGATCAGATCAATCAGCTTTGCGAATGCCGGTATTTTTATTATGTCTGCATTTTTTTAATTTAGTGAGTGTGAAGCCCAGTGTGAGGCACCTTCATGCTGGACAATGTGAGGATCTTGCCTGGGTGCGGGAACAAATTTAGGTTCCAGATGCTAGTCCCCAGGCCTCCACATGTAGAGAAATGTGGGACTCCCTGTTTACTGTTTGACTTAGAAGCCATTGCTTTCTATTGAGGAAAAAGGGGGTAAGGAATCACGAGAAGGAAAAAAACAGGTGGCGTCTCTTTGATGAAATTAACGAGAATATTTGCAATAAAATATCGGAGCGCCGTGTTACTCAAAAATTGGTAACGACGCACTCTGAAATTTTTTGAACGCAGGGATGCACCATATTTACACAATTACAGCGCACCCTAGCGTTTCCCCTGGCACTGGCACTAAAAAAGCTGCCTAGCGCTAGCGCAGAAACCCTTGTGCCACGTTGCAAGGGTGACTGTGCTGCAGGGGCGATTCTTTATGTGCATGAAGGGACACCATCTTGCACATTAACAACCTTTAAAGGTGATTTGCTGTTTCTATGTGTGCTGCAGCACACATAGAAAGAGCTAAATAGGAGGAGAAATTAATAATTTCTCTTCGTATCACCATCCTAAGACCAAGTTTTACCTGGTCTAAGTCTTTGGGGCTGCCCCATCCTTGTAAAATGGAGCAGCGTAAAAAAGCAATGGGTGTTGTGGCGGAACGCCTACTGCAACACCCATTGAACGCCCCTTTCACGCAAGTGAAATGTGAAAAGGGGCCTTATTTACAAGGTGACATTAAATTGGCTCAACGCCGCCTTGTAAATAAGAAGAAGGGAATATCGCCAACAGAGTGTCACTAGAAGTGATGTTCTGGTGGCGATATCCTCTTGTAAATATGCCCCTAAGTGCCCCAGGTCAGTAAGCCTTGCCGGGCCAGAATTCACATAAAAGAAGACTAGAAATACATTAAAATGGAGCTAAGAACATTTGTCTAATTGGAAGAAGAAACAATACAAGCAAAACAAAGGAATGTAGGATGAAAATACGAGGTCTTGAGACACGTCCAAGTGGTGCATCAAGAGCAATGGCACTCACCCTACGAGGGAAAGTACTACTGCACGGTATTACAGGCGCCAATTGATCAGTGGGGCTCCCCCTCAAGTGCTCACACAAAAATGCAAATTTGGCTGACATTGTTTAAGCATTATTAACAACAAAGTGAAAATAGCAGTAGTGCTCAAGGATTCAGAACTCACATAGTCCCTCTCTCACATTTATTTATATTATAGATCTACTCATCCAAATGTAGACTGTCAGAGGGCCTCACATCACAAACCCATTTTACAGAGGCAATGAGTCAGGCAGCCTGTAAATCAATGTATATGAAATATTAATTAAGACAATGAGGACTACAAGGTGTAGGAGTAATACGCTATACATACTGGTAGGCATTAGATGTTATGGGTGGTTTTTCTCTTGAATAAAAGAGGCAGATTGAATAGGTTTTTACTAACCCTGGGCGTAGTTTGCAAAGTAGCGTTACGCGTAGCTACGCGAAGTGCACTTCGCACTACGCGAGCTACGCGTAGCTTCGCAAACTGCGCAGTGCACTGTGCAAGATGCTGTTTGCACTGATTGCACAGTGCCGGATGCTTGTCCGTACTGTGCAATCAGTGCAAACTGCATCTTGCACAGTGCAAGCGGTCGTTTTCTGCCGCTAGAATAGATTTCTACTCGAGCGGCAGCTTTCTCAACGCGGACTGGTAGTTTCTCATCGCGAGCGGTCGAGAGCATACGCAACCACTCGCAATGAGAAACCTGACCTCCTCGTGTTTTGAAGCTCGCCGGGAGGTTTATTTTCCACACTCGCGATCGGTAACTTGATGTTGCAGATCGTGAACGAGGAAAAAGTCTCGCCGGGATGTAATTTTGCTTGCTCGCGGTGGCCAACCTGAAGTTGAGGACCGCGAGCAAGCAAAAAATGACCGCTGCACTACGCTACGCTACGCGTGTTTGCACTGTGCTACGTGCAATTCGCGTAGTGCGAAGTAACACAAACTTCGCAGACTAAGCAAGTGTAGTGTAGTGCTTTGCCCAGGCTTAGTTTTTACGTCGCAAAATAAGCAAAGTTGCTGCACTGTGTTGAGTGCAACAGCACCACTGCTACTAAGATGTGGTGCTGTCGATCTCTCCTATTGGTCTGGCATATCTTAGGGCTGCCTCCACCAATGTACACATCCTTGTACTACAGTGCTAAAGTGTTTGCATGATGTCAAGCTTAGGTTTTATACTGGAAAGGTACTAGTCCAGCACAATTTTGAATGCTTTAACAAACTTTAACATCGTTACCACTTTGTAAGCCTGCTGTACAGCGCAGCACACTTGTAAAGTTGGAAAGGCTTGGAGAAAATAAATATTTTTGTCCAACTTTACACCTGCCAAATCGCATATCTCCCAATCAAGGGGCAGATTTATGTTTCCTGGCGCATCCCTGCAAATCAGCAGGGATGCACCAGGAAAGATGTGTCACGCAAGTTTACCCTTGCGCCACCACAGATGTGCCGCATTTACAATGCAGCGCATCGTGGCCCAAGGATAAACAGATGTGTGACACATCTGATGGCGTAAGGGCGGCGCATTGCTGGAGTCGTGTCGCAAGCACGACGCAATTCCAGCAATATTTAGGGCCTGACCATACCTAACATGCTGCGTCATGCCTTACGCCTGCTTCAAGCAGGCACAAGGTTTTGACGCAGCAGCGTCGGAAAAGTGACTGAGTGAAATCTTGTAGATTTCACTGCATCACTTTTCCAAGGCTTTTTCCGATGGAACGCCCACCCTTCATACATTAAACCTGACGCAGGTTTAATGTAGCGCAGGGCTTTACAACGTGACGCATCTCCCTAGATGCGTCACGTTGTAAATAAGGCGCAACATGGCGCATGGTTTACGCCGCCGCTGCGTCACAAAAGAGACGCAACAGCAGCGTAAAAGTGGCGCAAGTCTAACATAAATCTGCCCCCAAGTGTTTAACCACCAGAGCTATCCTTAGAAAAATGCCCACACAGAGATCTCTGTATGCATCTCCCTTCTCAGTTCAGCCTGTCTTGCAGAGGGCACCCTTTTGACCTTGGCGTCTGGTATGACAGCACCGGTCGCACCGCCCTAAATCCAGGGTGACGAACCATCCTACATTTAACAGACCATCCATTATTTGGGTCTCTTGTCTGTTGTCCGTGATGATTTCTTTCACGGACGCCTTTTGTCTTTAATTCTGGACATTAGAACGAGCTGAGAGGCCCCCTGTAAGCAGACTCAGAGCTTTTTTTTTTTTTGTATAGTTTTATATAGCACGAACTAGACCCGAGAAATCGGGTATCAGAGCGCTTTACATGAGCACCAGTTTTCTTACAGATGGACACATTCATTTTTGTTAGGCATGGGGAGATTAAGTGATTTGCCCAGAATCACAGGATGTTGAGCGTCGTTGCCGAGACTCGAACCTGGTTCCCCAGCTTGGAGGTCGGCTGCTCTAGCCATAAGGCTAGCTTTGTAACTCTCCCTATAGGGACCAGCTCGCACTCCTGCTCTGAACTCAAGGGCTGCAGCTGCACCTCCCTGACGTAGCACATACTGCTATCGGCCCATTATCATTCTGATTGCCGGCCTATTATCACATACAGAATGATAATGGGCAGCTCAGCATTTGCCGGGACTCCTCGTGTCCCAGCCTAGATCATGGCATTCTGCTTTTGTTCAGAGGCCGGGATCACCTTACTAAGGGCCTAGCCCTGGTGAGGTGGAGGTTGCATTTTACAATTCTTACAGTGTTACAGGCACATCCTTTAGATCCCTTGTGCTCCAGCAATTTATAGACTAAAAACATCAGTTTAACTCTGGCGATTAATGTATCTGAGAGAATCAAAAATCTGTTAGAGAGATCTGAGTCTTGTCTTGTCTGAGTTTTGACTAATCCTAAAGCAGCGCAGAGGGACAGTGTGCCTCCAGTGAAACACAATGTGTAACATGCAGATCAAAGAATCTTTTTTTATGTAGACAGCTCAGTGGGTTACTGTGCTTGTCGCAGGGACCCTTTTGTTAATTTAAAATTCATCAAATACAATCCTAATCTAGTACAGTGAGCTATGAAAACATATCAAATAGCGGCATGGAAACAGTAAGGCACAGGTTTACAACCTTATTGTTTTTCTCTAATGTTTTCTTATTCTAAGGTTCAAGAATAGGGTGCGTTTGGATAATAATAATGTGGCAGGGTTGAGTAAATTGTGCAGCAAGAAAAGGCAAATTATGCGATGCAATGCTGCACATTTTGTAATAGTATTACTTAAATATGTTGTCATTTTTAAACTTGTTGACACTGTCTAGGCATAGGCTGCAACACATTAGTAACAGTTTAACACCCAAATATAGTAGTAAGCAACAGAAAGATGACCAGTCACCCTTAACAAAAGGGCCTTCCACGGTGCTGAAACATGTGTTGTCTTGTTTTTAGTAACTTTTGAATCCTTTGAGCTAAAATCTGCAGAATATTTGGCAGTTGATGGATTATGTGGCAAATGCAGCAAATCTATAATTATGCGAAAATTGAATAATTCCAGTGGCCCTGGTCTGAAGTAGCATTTCCCATACATTGGCTTGCACACTTATACAAGCCATTATGTCTATATAAATATGTGTGTGCCATAACACACTCCAACACCCTAGTACACCCTACTTACTTGGAATGAGTAGCAGTGTAAAATAAATTAACTACACCTGAGAGCGGGTCTATGTTGGGAGAAGGGGCCCCATTGGAGGGTGGTACTGATTGAATCCTTGGAGTAGGAGGTCTTTGGAGGGGCCCCAACAAATATTCTCACATCGTCTGGAACTAGCACTAAAGCCAGCCCTCTCAAAGGCATATCTATCATACCTGCAGCCTTTGCAGTGCCCCAGGCCCTGAAGTAAAAGCACTTCAGCAGCTGGTTGTGGGACGGCTGGTAGGAAGGCATAGTTTATGAATGGAGGAATTTCATTTTATTGTAATAAGTATTTCTATAAAGTTTTTGTTTCAACATTTCCACTTAAAAGAAAACAAAGAATACAAGTAGAAATGCCTATATGACATGATCGATGTGCTCTGATTCCAGAATCTTCTAGTACCCAGTGGTGGTCCGTGCAGGTAAGCGCGGTGAGGTAGGCAGGGGTGGGGGGAGGTGAAAGTGACAAACGACAGGATAGAGAATGTAAAATAAATGAATAAATATACCACTTACTCACCTTGTGCCCACCCCATCGCCGGGTCCTTGATGCGGCAAGCGCAAGGTAAGTGGTTTAAGTTATTTATTTATTTTACATTCCCTATCCTATCGTTTGTCACTTTCACCCCTAACCCCACTGAAAAATAGCCTTTACTTACATACTGTGAATTTCTGTCTGTCTATATATGTCATCTCTGTAGTGGGACCCTAGCCAAAATTCAGCAGAGTGAAAGATAAAAGTTTAGTCTGGACACCTGTGCCAAATCTTTGAAAGATATATTTGCTAAAATTCCACACAGTGCAGTAAGTGAAGTTGTGCTGCGCTGTGTGAAAGGAACAAAGTAGAGTAGCACCATATTTTCAAAGATGTGGTGCATTGGAATTGGGATTGAAAGGTCTGACATGCAAGTCACAAAGTGAACTCTCATATAATCTTTATTTTCACTCCCTATTCAACCTGTTCATTTCTTAGGGCCCTTTTCTCTATCTGTTCCTCCTCCCCTTTACCTAGTCATTTGTCTCTGTCTCTCTCCCTCCACAATATTTCTCTCAGTTCCCCCTACCTTGCCTTTTATATGCCCTTTCTTTTTTTCCTCTTTTCAACCTTCTCTCTGTCACCCTCACTATCTTTCTGTATCTGTTTTTTCTCTTTTCTCTGCTCCATATTCTTTTGTTTTCTTCTTTTCTTTTTGTACCATCTGTTCTTTCTCTCAGCTGGCAGACTTTCGCTTACTTTCCTCTTCTCTCACTGTTCACTCTCACTGTTCCCACCTTCTGTCTCTCCCTCTCAGAATATAGATCTCTCTCATTTCTCACCATCAGTTCCCTCTCTTTTTCATAATCCCTGGCAGTGCTACCGCCTGTGAACTCTAAGTCTATGTCCCTCAACACAGCCCTGCTTCTGGCACTCTTATTCCTGGTACGGGGTTAGAATTGTGAAATCTGCCTCTTATGTCGGCTGTCAAGTTTTGCTCAGAGTGTATATGTTTCCTAGTTTTTTCATCTTTACCTCTGTCCAGCTATTTGAGAATGTTTGCTCAACACTCCAATGTGTAGTGCAAACTAAAGAACAGAAACCTCTTTTGGCTTGTACTTCTATCAGCTGTGTATTTTATAATTGTGCAAAGTCCTCAGATGGGTCCCTAAAAATTACCTTTTACCCAGGAGTTTTTGTCCTGAATTTTGACCCTCTGTCCTGAATTTTTTAAGTCGCTGTCCATAATTTTCCCTGTTGCCAGGTGGTCACCCTACCTGACGCTAGCACTTCAGGTGAGCACAAACACAATGGTAACTCGAAGAGGGAGGAGAAGAAGGGACGGAAGGAGAAAAACAACAAAGGTGTGGAAAAGGGAATACAATGGTCAAACTATTGACAGAGGACTCATAAACTATGCAGTTGTGAGGCAACTGGCAACCTCTATAACCACTTCTTTAGTTTTCACAGAAGCACTAACCTGCTCCATGAGCCTTGCACTGAATGGTCCTGTTGTTAATCTGAGAAAGAGCAAAAAACGAGGAGAAATTAATATCACCATTCTAAATCCAGGTATTACCTGGCCTTAGTTGTAGGCGCTGCCCCAACCTTGTAAATCTTGTGCAGCGTCAAAAAGCAATGGGTATTGTGGTGGAACACCCACAGCAACACCCATTGTCTGCCCCAGACTGTAGCCGAAAGGGGCATATTTACAAAATTCTGTTAACCCACGTTAAGTGGCTTAGCGCCACATTGTAAATATGGGGAATGGCACTACGCCACAGGAGCGTCAAAAGAAGTGATGCTCTGGTGGCATTGGGTAGTATAAATGCAACAATATCTCAGCAGGAATTATTGAGACTATTTAAACTTGTATGTGCAAGACATTACGGTGAATGAACACAAGACAAGAGGCTTCAAATAATTCAATCAATGCGCCCATAGGCGTCATATATTTTAAGAAGATCAGAAAATACACAAAACAGTTGTTAAAGCACTGTTGGGTATAAATACCAAGGCAACCCTAAAAGAAAGTGTACAAAGTGCTCGTGACAGTGAAGTGACGGCGCAGGTGACAACGTGAAAAAACACCACAGCATACGGCGCAAGAGAACTTACAATATATATACAGGATAAAAAGGTTCAAACATCAAGTTATTCAAATATACAATTGGTCATTTTCGTTATGTTAAAGAACCACAGATCAAGGTGCGCCTAAGGCGTTTGAGCTGGTGGGCAGGGGTCGACGGCGTTTCAATCCTATTTAATTAGGATCATCTTCAGGACCTGGGTCGCCTATTCGAGGAGTGCTGAAGCGCGTTGAATAAAGCACTGGCGCAGAGGAGGGAGCAATGAAAACGTGAAGAATGGCCGCTGAGTGGTCGAAATTCAAATTGAGCTGTACGTCAGGGATAAATCAGCCATTGGATCTCGCTGCAAGATGTGAAACGGGGGAAGGAAAGAGCAGTTGCAGGGATACCGCCCTGATCGTGATGGTGAGGTTCAGGACAATGCCTGTTTTGAGGGTCAAAGGATCAAACGCTGGAATTAATCCAAAGATCCAGGGAGCGCGAGGATGCCACAGTTGTGTGCAGTCCACGGTCAATGCCGGTGGCATTGGGGGCTTGTAAATATGCCCCACAGTCTCCACTCTCTTCGTTTCATACACTATCTTTTCTTATTACCTCTCGAACCCAGGAGATAAAGGTGCCCCTTCGCGTTTTCTTCAAGGATCTCTCCCTCTGATTCCTGACAAACAATTGTTTTTGTGGCAGTGCTATGGGGCAGATTTACAAGCCCCTTGCGTCACTTTTGCACCGTCGTTGCGTCACTTTTGTGATGCAGCGGCAGCGTAAAAGTTGCGGCCCATTTACAACGTGACGCATCTAGGGAGATGCGTCACGTTGTGAAGCCCTGCGCCACATTAAACTTGCGTCAAGTTTAATGTATGCAGGGTGGGCGTTCTGTCGCAGGAAGCCCCGTAAAAGTGACGCAGTGAAATCTACAAGATTTCACTGAGTCACTTTTACGTCCATGCTGCGTCAAAACCCTGCGCCTGCTTGCAGCAGGCGTAAGAATTGAAGCAGCATGTTAGGCATAGGGCGGCCCTGAGCATTGCTGGAGTTGCGTCGTGCTTGCGACACGACTCCAGCAATGCGTGACTTTTCCGTCAACAGATGCGTCAGAATTTCTGACGCATCTGTCAATCCTTGCGCCATGGTGTGCCGTATTGCAAATACGGCGCATCCATGGTGACGCAAGGATTTGGCAACTTGGCGCAGGGAAAGTGACGCATCTCTACAGATGCGTCACTTTCTTGTAAATCTGCCCCTAAGTATTTTCCTGTCTGGTGTGGCAGCATCTGAAAATTGTTCACTTGTTATCCTCTGCGCCGTAGGCGGGGAGACTGGAGTCATGCGACAATGAAGGACCATCTTATACAGCATCTTTAACTAAATTAGGAGCAAAAAAGCAAATGAATTTAAGAGTCGTAATGCAGAACACTCTGCAGCATTCTTATTTCTTAATTTTTTCATTTTAAAACACTTTATTGCAGCCTGAACTAAAGTTTCACCTCATTCACACCTGTTTACCAGCTAAATACAGCCTTCAGCACTTAAAAAGAAACAAGTTCACTTTTACAAACAGGTTACCACTGCTTGTTATCATGGGCAGTGCCTTCTCAGTCACTTTGATCCGTTTCAGCTATAAGCACCTTTTTTTTTACGCTTCTGCAGCAGACGGTGGATCATGTGGCAAATGCCATAAATCAGTAATCATGCAAAAGTTCCACTGCCGCATAATTTAATACTTAAACTGGTCCTGGGAGTACGGTTTCAAATAGTGTCCTGGAAAGAATGAACACTACTTATCATTTCCCCTTTCAGACAGTGCTGTTTTTGAGTATTAACACAGCTGGGTTGCCTTCTTCACATTCTGCACCTGTCAGTACACATGACACCGCCAGTGATCGACAGCCCCCCCCTCCCCTCCGCGGACAGAACATGGATGTTTTTTAGTGGACTAACCGTGTACCCTCTTGAGAAGATCCTTAGAGTATCTCTGCCTTTAATTCTTGCTACAGGCCTGCTAGTAGATGCTCCATCCAAGGTGCCTTTCCCGCATCACTAATACTGAGAAGGTTGCATTCTGATGGAGAAATGCAGGAGTGCAAATGTGTTACTTTCTGACTCTCTGAAGCCAATTATAAGATAGTCTTTCTTTGTCGTTCCCGGGCATGGGAGTTTTAAAACCACATAAGCTCTGGCCAAGGGTGGGTTTAATGAAATGGGTTTGCATGGACAGGTCTTGTTATTTCATCCAGTGCACATCGGCCAGTGCTTAATTTGTGCCAGTGGTTGCAGGCGGTCAATACTGGCAATCAACTTCAATGTATTTATTGCATTTGATTTAATTATTGGATTCTTTCTAAAGAAACTTTATAATAGTTAAAATTCTTATCAGGTGAAGAAATAGGGTGGATTAGTAGAAAATGTGAGGGGAAAAGTGTCCCAAAACAATAATCAAGTTAAAAACAAAAAGTAAAACATGATCTTGGGAATGTTTGGGTATAGTGTACAAAGTCTGGGGGATACTGAGTCTAGCTATATCGCAAAAGTGCCCTGAGTTCAAGGCAAGCTGTGTTTCTATTCATTAGTAAATGTCTATGCAAGGTCCCTTTTATATTTCTGGCCAAATTTATCCATGGCTTGCTTCGCCCTTGCGCCACTGTGGGGTGCAACAGCAATGCAACTCTTAAGTTAGATTTATCAAGCTACGCAACACCACCTTCCGTAGCCTTGTGTGGCTTGATAAATCTAGAGTAATGCAGCACAAATCGCTGCGTTGCACTACTCTGCCCCAGGGAGGCGATCCATGGGTGGGGCAGGGGTGTTACCATGCATCCACTCATAGATTTTAGCGCATTCTCAGATTTGCCAATACTGCTAGACCTGAGATTACGTCAGCATAGTACGCCTCCCCAGGTGAGGCTGAGGCGTAACCAGGACAAATATCTTTATTTCTCCTCATTTTTTCCCTTTTTCTATGTGTGCTGCAGAAGAGGAAAATGCCTCTCAGGATTGTTTTTGTGCAGGAAGGTGCACAATCCTGCTTAGAACGAAGCAGCCTTACAGCATGGTGCAAGGGTTCCTGCAGTGGCGCTCCAGTATATGAAACAGACAGGAATGTGCGGTATCATGTTAGATATGCTGCGTTCCTGACCTTTATCTATCTCGCAGTGCAGCACAGCAGGGTGACTTGATGAGCTGCGTGATTTTTTAATAAATATGCCCCTCCATGTCTTTTTGATGGTGATCTTTCACTTTCTGTACCTCACCTCTACTTCCAGGCTGCTTTGGTGGGTGATCTCCTCTTGTCATGTATCGCCAATTTTTCAAAATTTGATGTACCAAAGAGCGAGCTACACCAAAAAAGTGCATGCGAGGTTAAGGAAAAGGGGACAGTTTCATCCTGGGGACCATACCACTACCCGATTTCTTGTTCTCCAGCTCTTCTGAATATTATTGTCTCTTAGAATTATCTTGCCATCCTTCGTTCCCTATCTTCCATCATCTGCTTTGGATACCACCCTACTTTAACAAATGTGCTAGCTGACACTTTACCAAGCAGGAACAGCGTCATCTCTTTATTCCTTCTAATTCCTAAATCCTTACAGACATTAGAATTCTTTTCTGAAAGTCTGCATACCATTAGCTGAAAAAAAGACATGCAGAGTATCCTTTTGTCCACAGTTGCCCACACGTAGATCGGATCCTTTTGCTTCCAGTGCGTTCCCTGAGGTTGTATGATAAAACAACACATGCCTAAATTACGCAGTCTCATCCACGACTGCGTCTTTACCACGCATGCCTTTACAATGCATGCCTTTCCCATGCATGCCTTTACAATGAATTTCAATGTAAAGGCATCCTCAGTAAAAGCATGCTCAGTAAAGATCACACCCCAGCCCCCCTGAGCACTTTAAAAAACAGCCCCCAGCTCCGCAATCCCCCCGGCCCCAGCCGTAAACACTACCCAGGCCCCCCTCCCTAAGCCCTAAAAACCAGCCCCTAGCCCTGCAATGCACCCCACCCCAGCCCAAAAAACTACCCTGAACCCTGCCCCGGCCCTGAGCCCTAAAACGGCCCAGGCCAAAAGAACTACCCCAACTCCAGCCCCTGCCCATAGTCCTAAAATGGCTCCCAGCCCTGAAAATTGCCCCTCGCCCTGCACTGAGCCTTAAAACTACCACCCTGAATACCCCTCTAAGCCCTACTTACCAACCGCACCCCTGTCCTTCTTCTCCCGATCCTTCCTGTTCATCTCTCCACCCATCCGCTCTCTAGAGCGAGACCGCTGACTACTGACTGGCTTCACCACACATATGCGTGTTTAAGGCATATGCATTATTAAGCCAAGCGGCGTTCTGCTTGTGTGGTAATGGCACACGTGACTTAGCCCGCGTGATTAATGCCACTTTCTCTCTGTGACCTTGTAGGTTGAGTATGTTAAATCCTGCAATAGGCAGTTGTCTAGCTTCCTGATTCAAGAGATCAGACATATGCAGTTGCACGTGGTTAGACGGATTGACTATGGTCCCTCTAGGGCAGATATTTCAGTTTAGCTATTTTATCTTCTCAGGTACGTTCCTCCTTCACAGAATAGGTTTGCTTGAATAATTTCGTGATTTAAAGTATGTTTGACCATTTTCTCTTCCCATAAATACCTCTTTGTCAATGGGCCAATCCACACACTCCTTCCGGATACTTTTGGTAGGGAGGTATTTTAGGCCTTGTGCTGCCTCCACGCCTCTCTCTACTGCCCCCTGGATATATTCCAGTGAAATGGTGAGAAATTGTTACTCTGAGGTAGGAGAAGTTCTAAACTTTTTGAGTTTCTTTTCCAGGCGCATAATGTTCTTACTCCTGGACTGCCCTAGGAAAAAATAATTTTTTTTGATGTATTTATCTTGATGTTGTGTTTCTTGTAATATGACTCTGTTACTTCTACTAGTATGCAGAGCTTCTGGCGTGCATGGAAAAAACAACTGAATCCCCAGGCTGCAATTAAAAATTATTTTTTTCTGCTACCTATCAATGGGACAGCAGCAGTTGCGGAGGTCAGTTCTTCTGCCACCCCTTTGATGTTCAGTATGGGGACCAAAAGGCACCTTTGTTTTCTTCCTGAAGTTGTTGAGATTTTTTCTGTTAGGCTTTGAAGCAATACCACACCTGTACTGCAGAATGTGCATTTAATTTTGTCAGTAACTGTGCACGGGCGGGAAGCTGATATTTTAATTCTGTAGTCTCTTCCACAGTTTCCTCCGGTTCAAGAGACTGAAAGTCAACAAAAAAAATATCTGAAAGTGCTTCAGAGTGCCTTTCATGAGAATTGTATGTTTTTCTACCAATTGTTGAAGGATAAAGGCACAGCCAACCATTGATAAGCCTTTTCTTAAGTCTCCCTGGTACGGTGTAATCAATAGGGCATCTTCAATCCACTCTCGACATTTTTGAGAATTGCTTTATTGAGGATCTTTCCTTTTGGGTTCATTAAACTAACCGGTCTGTATGATACAGGGTTTGTATTGGTTCTTTTGTATATAAACGAACAATAATGCTGTTTCACCAAGGGCCTGATTACACGGACCGACGTACTCGCGTTCCAACCGCCGCGCGCTCTGCGGTTCGACTGCTGTATTGTGAGTTGGGAGTATTGCAATTGCAAAGACCGCAGATGGACCCCCAGCACGGCGAATACACCACCAACCACAGCGGTCAGGGGAAGGAGGCCTCCATAGGGCGGTACAGAGGAGCAACACTGCCGTCCGTATTCCGAGTTGCCTTTCCAACAAGCCGACCATGGAAATGGGACCGCCGTCTAAAGGTCTGTGGAAACAAACGATTTGGGGTGCATACTCACCCCTTTCCAGTTCTTCCCAGCAGATTTAGATATGGATCCCTTTCTCCAAGTCCCCCCTACAAAGGAGCATTTTCACCCCGAGGAATACAACCTGTCTGTAGCGTGCAGAGGTAAGTGCTCTTTATACCATATACCCAATGCCGGGACTGCCCACATATGGGTCGTACTCCGGCAACGGGGAGGTGGTATTTTTCCACATGTATCATGCATATGTGTGCATTCGACACATATATATAGACACACACAATAAATTAAAACACATACAAACTAACTGGAAATGTCTTTTAAAAATCCCAATTTAATTACACATGAAAAAGTAAACAATATACAAAAATACATTTTACTAAAACTATATTATATATTAGAAAAATCATTATATACAAAATGTCATTTTTAATCCACAAAGACATTAATTATAATAATGATATAATTTTTTTTTTTTTTACAAAACTATGACACTTTAAGAATAATCCATATACCATTCACACTCCAGTCTGTGCAACAATAGAGAAAGCGTTGGATTCAGGAGGGGTTAAATTTACTAATGCCGCTCGATTCTGTGTAACTGTTCTTAAAGAATTGGACTCAGGAAGGGCAAAATTTACTATTACCTCTCCAGTCGGTGCAACAGCAGGGAAAGCGTTGGACTAAGGAGGGGTAAAATGTACTATTCCCACTCCAGTCTGTGCAACAGTGAGGAAAGCATTGGACTCAGGAGGGGTAAAATTTACTATTTCCACTCCAATCTGTGCAACAGTAGGGAAAGCGTTGGACTCAGGAGGGGGTAAAATTTACTAGTCCCACTCCAGTCAGTGCAACACTAGGGAAAGCGTTGGACTTCAAAGGGGTGACATTTACTATTCCCACTCCAGTCGGTGCAACAGTATGGAAAGCATTGGACTCAGGGGGAGTAAAATGTACTATTCCCACTCCAGTCTGTGCATCAATAAGGAAAGCTTTGGACTTCGAAGGGGTAAAATTTCTATTCCCACTCCAGTCTGTGTAACAGTAGGGAAAGCATACTATTCCCATTACATTGACTGGTACAGTCCAGAGAGACGACTTCACTTCAAACAAATAACATACTTTACCAACTCCATTAAAAAGCCCGAAATATAAAATTCTAAATATAAAAACTAAATGCCATAAATAATACAATTTGTAATAATTATTATCAATTATCACAAATATTATTACTATAATTAAAAACCCACACTATACTCCCAGTGCTAAAATTTAACTTAACAAATATGATAAGTTCACAATTATTATCATTATTGATTAAAGAGGTAATAATAATGTAATAATTAATTATCAATAAATTATTTTTTAATTAACTTCCCACACTGTGACCCTAAAAACACAACAACCCTCACCTAACATATAATATAAAAAATATCTTAATGATAAAAATGTACATATTTAATTATCAATTAATAATAATTTAAATTAATTATTGAATAATTATAAATAAATTACTTCCCACCCTATACCACAACCCACACTTAAAACTTAACAGAAAACATAAGTTAATTACACAATTCACATAATTAATTATCAATTAAATAATTATTAATAATTCTAAATTATTTAATAATTAATTATAATTAAATTACTTCCCACCCTATACCCCTACAAAACCCACAACCCGCTATAACACTAAAAATTACAATAAACAATTACATTGCATTAAAAAACAACTAAAAATGTATCATCTATATTAAAAAGTATTAGCAATATTTATACAAACAATTTAAAACATATACAATTAAAACATATACTAAAATACACAATATGATTTAATAACAACATTATTAACAATGATATTTTTGTAATCGATATTAACCATATAGATATTTTTTACATCGATATTACTTACCTTAAAAAATTGATATTCTTGTCAACGGTATTCCTGCATCACGATATTTGTGTAGCACCATATTGAAAGCTTGCTATTTTTGCATCTCATTATTTTTTGTTGTTGATATTGTGTCCGAACACCCTGTTTTTCAATTGCTTGTGAACATTTTTGAGTTGAGAACCAGTGAATGGTTTCTTTAACACTGGGTTTGAACAGGGACTTCCTCTTGAATAGGTGCTTTGGGTGCTGCAAAACCAAGCTCATACTGGGCAAAGATGCCTTTGGTCATGTGTTATTGTGTTTCATCCCTGCGGGCCTTTTACTTCTGTACCTTACCTCAGACTAAAAACTGCTGTACTTTCTTGAAGTCCTTATTTTGTGTAGGGGTGGGCGGAATTTGCGAAATCCACTTTTGCAAATTATCGCGAAAATGTTAAAAATTATCGCAAACACGCAGAAATATCGCGAAGATGCAGAAGTTTTTTTCCCGCATGTTCGCGAGATTTTCTGCATGGTTGCGGCTCGCCAACTTACCCATGTGGTTGCTCGCGGGCGCGGCCATCTTGTTTTCAGTTGTCTCGCGGTACATGATCGCGAGAAGAAAGACGTGATCGCGCGACGCATGACGTCACTGCGGGCGCGAACTGTCGCGAGACAGCGCAAATGGCTAAAAACAATACAACATCTCATGGAGAACGCGACCGGATCAAGAAAACTTGTCAGCGAACGCAGGGATTCAGGTAAGGCGATCGCGCGCGCGCGAGAATGTATTATTTTACAGCGCGAGCAAGAACGAAATTATCGCTAAGCTGCGGAATGCGGAAATTTTGACATTTTCGCGCTTTCCGCGGAACGCGAAAATGTCAAATTAGCGCAATTTCCGCGAACGGAACGAAATTTTCGCCCAGGCCTAATTTTGTGCTGCTTGGCAAAATTCTTCCTACTTCCCATTTAAGAAATCTATCTTTTTATAAATATGTGCCATGTATGCTTTCCTGCACTTCTTGGTGTTGTCTCTCCATATCATTCTTATGATTTTGTTCCAAACTCTATGCTTTCTGCTGCTCTTGGTGTCAAGTCAGCACAGACATCTGGCCGCAACGCGCACAGCATCATGATTTCATCCTACACATTTGGTTTTCTAGGATTGCTATTTGGACCAATAGCCTGGATTATTTGCTGGCCATTTTGCACGACCAACCATTTCTTCATCTCCTCTATTTTTTATTCCGGCACTTTTGAGTCTTGTGTGGTATATTGATACCGCTATACTTCCATCTCTGCCATATGATGGCATTTCAAATGGTCTTTCTGTGTTTAATACTATGAGGGTTAGATTATGGTCAATGCCCATCCTCCCTGGCATATCTGATCCATTTTATGAAATACTGTAAATGTATTTGGCTGTTTGTAACAGATCATATCTTTATTCACGCCCTCTTTGCAGACTTCATATCAGATCTAAAGATGATGCCTGACCTAATTTTTTTACTCATCCACTTGTACATTTTTTTTCTGCTGTCTTGCGAACCGTTTTCTTACATGAGGTCTATGTTTGTAATTATATTTCTAGGGTCAATATTTTTTTCTTCCAACTGTGCTTGCTGGAAGGCTCAATGAAACTATTCTCAAGAGCAGGCTTATGGAGGGTGCTGCATTTAATGGACACAGATGTTCTCACTCTGTTTGCCTATTGAGTTCAAGACTTTGTTCAATTCGTTCTCTTGCCAAGGTTTTATTTTAATTTTCCATCACGTTGTAGTCAGTTCATCCATAATATAGTCTTCCATAGACCTTTATTTTCAGTTGTATCTATCTCTTGGGCTTCCTGCCCTTTGCTTTCTTAATAGCTGTATGATGGATTATATTTGCTTATGGAGAAGCATTGTAAAATATCGAGAAATATTGTTAATAATGTGCGAAGCTGGATTATGCTACCCCCGCATTGACACAGGGAAGTGACCCCTTGATTCATTGAATGACTGAGTTGTGGTTGAGTCCATGGCTGGGCAATGTACATGGGAAGGAGCGACCATAGACTGCACAGATTGCGGGGCGGGTCGTGAGCCTGAGTAGAGCCCGGAGGGATGGATGTGGGTTGCTTCGCTATAAGCCACCTAGCTATCACTGCGGAACAGATGGGTCGCCTAGCTATCGTGGCAGCCTGAGTCACTTTCATTCACTGCCCCACACATGCATTCCACTTACCCCTTGCCCAGGTAGGATGGTAACTCGCTCAAGAGCCAGGAGGGCTTTGCTCACTTGCATAGTTGATTCCTGCCCACTGCTCAAGGATTTCTTGGGTAATACCGCCCGGTTGCCTGTTGCTGCCACGTTTGTTGTTCTCATTGTTATATTTTTCTTCTGCACATAATTCACTCCTATGGGAGTTGTCCTATTTGTTGTCCATTCTGATGTATGTCTTGCAATGTCATTCCGGAGTTGAACACAGGGACAAAACTTGAGGTTGCTGTAACAACCTAAAATGCAAGGGACCATGTGATTCTAATCTCACTGCTCTGTAATTCTGTGGGACAATATGTACTGTGATAGTTGTGCAATTTTGAATAAAAGACAAGTTAAAAAAATAATAATGATTTGCAAAGCTAATGAGGCCTGAAACATGAATTTAATGCAAAATGTACACTAGGCAATCACACTTAAACATGCTAGGCCTAGATAATATGCTGAGACACTGATATACTAAAGTTAACAGAGCTAAGAAATTGTAAATTCAGCATTTAAAATTGATCTTGACCTTTTAACCAGACTTGACTTTTCAATGAATGGTTGCTGTGCAAAACAGTTTTCTTTTTGTTCTATAAATGTTTCGACTTCCAAAAGACCATTGTTAGCTAATGAATAAACTTGTTGTTTGGAAGGTTAAGAATGAAGGGAATGTAGGCTTGAGCGGGAAAATGAATTATGAGAACCTTAGAGACGATGAGGCACAGTTGCAGTATCAGAAATTGCTGTCTAAATAATATTGTGTTCCCGTGAGAATACCGGGATTGAACGCGTTCCCATGGGCGAATCGGAAGGTGATTGGTCGACAGAAGAGAGAAGAAACTGCATGAAGATTGAAACAATTTTTTGTCTGGTTACAATAGTGTGTGTTGCTAGAAGAGAGAGCCCAAGCCTTTTCCATTTTTCCACAATCCTTCATGCTTTGTTAATGAGATTGCACTGAGTTTCTTGAACCTCTTATTAAGAGAAGATCTGCTTTAATTCATTATTGATTTATTAAGCTGACTTTCCATGCGGAAGCATTATATTTTATGATTTCACTTGATACTAGAACTCTTTATGGGTTTCTGAGATTGGCCTTTTCCTTCTCGTTTTAGAGTAGGGATTTTCTTCCCTTTTTGGAACACGCTTAATGCACTATATTGCGATTTATTGATTACTTATTGGTTAGTGATTTCTAATGAGATTCTAACAACTGAGATTGATGAATTTAACTTATAACTCTAATAAAGATTACTTACTAAGACTTTGAACAATAAAACCCTTTAACTTATAACAAATCTCTTTTTTTGCCTGATAAAAGATACAAATTCTGATAAATTTGATGTAAATGTACAGCTCCTAATCTTCTCTAAAACAATCGCAAAGATTCATCAACCTAAGTAGAAAAATGAGGTTGAGCCGGGTTCAGCCGATGATATTGAAAACATCTCCGCTCTAGCACTTGTAGACCTTTTGCACTAGGAGCAGGGCTTTTTCCATCATGTTTAAAATGATTACTTTCCAATGTCTGACCTCTCACTGCAACCAAAGTTGTCTGGGTATGTTTATCACCTTTAGTTTCCATGTTTTTTGCGTCCCACTTTTTACCATTATGTCTGTGAAAAAATTAGTCTTTATCCTTCAGTTATAGCAGGCCCTTATTATGTCTTAGTTTTGCAGCCTTTCTGCTCCTTTTTACTAGTTGGTCCTTGGGCAGTGAACTTCTATTTTCTTCGTTGGATAGATGCTCCATATTTTCTTTATAATTCATTTTTCTTTTCTCTCGAGACGTTCCCTGGCTATACTTTCCTTTTGCCCAAATGCCCTATTATACAGGGTACTTGTTTCTGGTTGTGCTCCTCATGGTTCTCTTTAATGCACAGCTTCTCAGGCGCAGAGTGTACTTTTGTCTCTGGGTGTACAAATCACTCTTGATGGGAGTCAGACATAGCAAAAGTGTAGGCCTGGGCTAAAATTCCGTTCTGCTCGTGGAAATTGCGATAATTTGACATTTTCGCGTTCCGCGGAGAGCGCGAAAATGTCAAAATTTCCGCAATCCGCATTTTACCAGAAATTTTTTGCTTGCTCGCGCTGTAAAATAATACATTCTCGGGTGCGCGCAATCGCCTTACCTGAATCCCTGCGTTCGCCGACAAGTTTTCCCGATCCGGTCGCGTTCTCCACGAGATGTTGGATTGTTGGTAGCCATTTGCGCTGTCTCGCAACAGTTCGCGCCCGCAGTAACATCATTCGTCGCGCGATCACGTCTTTCTTCTTGCGATCATGCACCGCGAGACAAGTGAAAACAAGATGGCCGCGCCTGTGAGCAACCGCATGGGTAAGTTGGCGAGCCGCGACCACGCAGAAAATACCGCGAACGGGCGGGAAAAAAACTTCCGCATCTTCGCGATATTTCCGTGTGTTTGCGGAGATTTTTAACATTTTCGCGATAATTTGCGAAAGTGAATTTCGCAAAATCCGCCCACCCCTACAAAAGTGGGCATCTGGGACGTGCTGTGTCGGGTGCTGCAATGTTGGCTGTTTCTATTGTTTCCACCTTGTCTGCTTCTAGTCTCCTTGCACTTCTTAGGACAAATAACTGGATGTGATCACCTTTTGAAGGTATAGTTTTATCTATACTGTGACCTTCTTCATCTGGTTGGGCTTCCGACGCTGCTTCTTGCATGGTGTCACCATTTTGTGCTTGTCTAAGAAATACTATATTGTGAGCTTCTTTTTTCTATCGCCTCTTGGTGAATTATTGGGGGAATTCTAGCGTGTGCTGGAGTCTTAAAGGGGCTTCTACCCCTTGTCTCCTAGTATTGGTCAATTGTTTTTGGACTTTCATGACCAGCCCTACATCTTTATGGTAGCTGCGTGTGGTGGGCATGGTACCTTTGGGAGATTTAAGTTAATGGGGCAGTCTCCTGCGCAACTGATACTGATTTAACTCTCATGTTGTTACTTGAGTCCAGTTGCGTTATGGATGCCAGTTGGGGAACTCTCTTGCTTTACCGCTTTACTTCCACGCCTTGTATCACAGCTGAAGGTGAATGGAGCAAACACAGTGATGGTATGTTTCCTTGGGGCCTGTAGGGTTAGGAGATGTTAGGTGGTGTAAGGTGTCTTGAAGTGGGAAAAACTGAAGTTAAGTACACCCTCATGTTTTATGCTGTACCAGGCTGCCGGTATAAGTCAGATTGCAAGCAGAGAAACACATTCAGAAAAACAGACACAGAGCAGGGCACACTAAAAGAAGATAGGCAAAGCATGCTGAAAGCAATATGAGGTAAATAAGGGCATGGCGGGCTGAAAACTCTTACCCCACTCACCATCAACACTAAGTACTCTGCCCATGGTCAGGCTAGATTCTTGTGGCAGGACATGGACTAGGCCTGGTTTGTAAAAGGCTTTCTCCAATGCTCTTGACCTATAGTCCCCTCCAACATCTCTTGAGCGCCACCCCATTCTTGATGGTGTGCTTCTTAGTAGCTTGCAGCAGTCTAGCAAGGCACCTCCGGGTTCCTAACACGTTCCCTAAGGGTTCCTAACATGCCTCAAGTGCATCAAATCCACATAGGACACTGCATGTCTCCCCAACAGTTGCCTTCTCCCCAACTGCTGACCCACTCAACTGCTCCACTGCTCATGACTCATCCTATCTCTCAGCACCACATTCCCCTTCCCAACAGGACAGGATTTCATGGCAAGCTGCATAGTCTCATTACAAATGCTTGTTTATGGCCAAGTGTACATCCCTCTGTGGCTTCTGCCGAAGAGCCTGAATCAAGGTGTTACTTCTTCCTAGTCTTTCTCCTACAAGCCCTGTTGGTCTTGGCCCTCCCAATCTTGGTCTTCCAGTTCTTGGTCCAATGGGACATTCTGGCTTCCGTCCTCAGTCCCTAGCCTTCTTGTCCTGGTCCTTATGTTGGCCATCGTCTTCCGGGTACTAGTCACAAGGTCCTTATCCTCCTGGGGGTACTTGTGCTTCTTTCTGCATTCTCCTTCTGATCTCACATCTTTTCTGGTCTTACTCCTTCTCCTCCTAGTTTGCCTGCTCCTACTGGTCCTAGTCCTCCTGATCTTAGTCCTCCTGGGTCTGGTCCTTGTGGTCCTCGGATCCAGTCTCTTCTGGTGGCCCTGGTGTTCTGGTTATCAAATGAGATGCAAATGAACACAGAAGTGAAAAGTGAGTACAAAGAGACAGACACAAGTAGAACACAGCACCTTTGGCAGCTGAATATTTGATTTATGATTGTTGTGAGTAAATGTTGGGCAGGGTCAGTGGTTGTTTTTGTTTCCATATTCAATAAGAAAACAAGAATTAGTTCCTGAATATTGTCATTTTCAAAGCTTGTTTTGTTTTGTCATAGTTTTTGCAAGAGTTTGTTGTTGGGGAAGTTTCCGGGTCCTCACCAACCTGAACAAAAAACACTAGCTAAAAGCAAGAATATTTTTTCATCTCAAAAAGCAGATTGTGCCCCAGTAGTCTCTTGCACTGAATTAATCTACTTTGTGTGCAGATGTGCTCCTTGTGAAAGACCAGAATGCTGCCACTCACAGTGAAGTAAGCCAGTGGCTGAAATGGGCTCACCCATTGCTATGCTGCATTGAGCGGAAGAAAAATATGAATGACGCAACCACAGACCAATAGAGCAAGAGGGCTGGCTAAAAGCCCTTATAAATAAGTATATCATGC
Source organism: Triturus cristatus (assembly GCF_964204655.1). NCBI lineage: Eukaryota > Metazoa > Chordata > Amphibia > Caudata > Salamandridae > Triturus > Triturus cristatus. Next base: position 1,235,512,411 of record NC_140591.1, on the reverse strand, counting down.
ATATAATTATAGTAAAATCAAAAGACCTTGCTTAAAGCAAGACTTTAAAAGGAAGCCAAATGTATGACTAATTATAATGACTTCTTGTCCTGCATCCATTACCTCGCTTCACCATCAGTCTTCCTCAGATCACAGAGGAGCTGCCAGAGAAGCGTTTGCTTTCTTTTGCATGGATGTGGTGTCTGGTGTGCATGGATGCGGTGTCTGGTGCCAACAATCCACAGTCATCTCTAACAGTACACATGCAAAATAATGCCAGGAGAAAGAAAACACGTGATAGTTTTCAGGTACTCTGATAACAGAAGCAGATCTGGGTAATTAAATAGCTTGGCACATCCCTGCAAGAGAATCTTTCTCCTCTATGTCACTGGTTGTAAATTGGACCATGGTGTCAGCGAACAAGAGCCATTCTGTTATTTTCCCATAATGGTGGATGGCTGCTGTCCAGTTTTCAGCTGGCTGGCATCCATTCTACTTAAACTATCATTACAGCTGGCAGTAATTGTTAGCCACGCTGTCAAGCCCTAGCTCGATGCCAAGGCTTAAGTGGACTTGCACTGTGAACCTGCTCCTCACCTGTCAGAGGAGGAATGCCAAGATGGACACTGCAGGGTGGTATTCTTCCGAGGGTCTTGATATTCACTACAATAATAAACAGATCAGCACAGAAAAAGCACAGGGACAAGCCAGTACATATTGCATTGCACTGCAGCCTTTCTATATGACTTTCAGGTCTAATTGCTTGCTGCGAGTGCTTTCAGAGGTGTGTGGTTGGAAAAGATTTACAATGGTGTGACATACATGATAATACATACACGTGAATTGTGGTGGACAGTGTGTGGAGAGACGCACATGTGCACACCAACATATCTATTAGTGTGAGCTATACACGTCGCTTTTAACGTGATCCTTCTAGCTACTGGGAGCCAGTGTGGGGAAAAAGGCCAGGTGTGATGTGAGTCTACATTGATGAGGTGTGTGTTCTATATTAATACAAGAAATGTTGGGGCATATTTACAAGGAAACTGCCGGAATGCAACGTTAAGACAAGATTGCCAACGCCGCGCTATGACAGTTTTCAAATGCAAGGATGTGCTGTATTTAAAAGAATGCGGCACATCCCTGATTTTCCCCTATCGCTGGCACTAAATTTAGCTGCCTAGCTCCAACGCAATTAAATATAATGGGAAACCCAATCTACCCTTGAGGGCTTGGGCAAATCAAATGAACGGGTAAAAGGCGCCTTCAAGGGATTTATTTGGAATATTCTGTTCTATTGCCTTTGTGATATATGTTTAACTGCAAGAATTATTGATAAACTCGCCAGAGAGATATTATTCAAATGTATTTTAACTAAGAAATATTTTTGTTCAATGTGAGGACATAAGAACCAATGAACCAATCACAAAACAATAAATATTCAAAACACGGGTATATATAGAAAAAGGTTTTATCTTTTGAAATGTATCAAGGGTACTACACAGTTATACAAACAATGTAACAAGAGGAAAATAAATACAATTGTATAATCCTTCAATGTCACTATTCTAAACACTTCTCATTGTACAATTATTCCAGAAGTGAGTGTGAATGTCGACGTTTCAGTCTCTATGCATTTGTCCATGAGACCATCTTCAGGACTATCATAAATTTAACAGTTGACCCCTGAATGGTGTTTCCAAAGATTCAAGAATTATAGAATACAATTGATACGTATATGTCAAATCGATCGTCGTTCTGTAGCTCTAGCTACAGAACGACAATCGAATTGACATATACGTATGTATAAGGTGGGGTGGCTCCTGTTGGCTTAAGGCCCCATCCCTCAACCCACACAGTGTTTCGGCCCCCTAGAAGGCATATCAAGGAGTTCATCCCCAATTTGCTAACCCAGGAGGCAGAAAGCATCACTAGACACCAAGGATTACTATTTTTATGTACAAAGTGAAGAGCAGTCCGTATTGGTGCCACACATTATTCCTCGACCCCGGGAGCCCAGACTGGCGTTCTGTCCCCTAGGAGGCACATTAGGGAGTTTAAACAACAAAGATTATTTTTTTATTATGTATGATGTGAGAGAGGGCTGCAGTCGACCACCCTAGTGGCCAATACAGTCTTTCTACCCCATATTGGGGAATTTATTTTCAATCTGCCCCCTCGCAAAGGCAGAAAGCAGCATCAGACACCAGGGATCACTTTTTTTAAAATTATGACTTGGTGGACTGGCTCGCTTTGACATCAGGCTTCTGCCCCCTAAGAGTCATACGGAGGAGTTTATCCCAAATCTGCCCACCCAGAGGGAAAGGAAAGCACTGCAAGACCCCAGACGTTACATTTGTAGGTCTCGCCTGACCCAGCGCATGCGCTGGTCTGGCGAGACTTATTGAGAGGGCTCCAAAAAGTGCTACCAGGCCAGCCTAGAGCTACAGTGCACGTGCTTGGGCGCGCGCGCCGCACTTTACCGAGATTGATGTTTGATCGCGATCACTTTCACTTTCGCGGCCGCACGGCCGCTTTGCATAGCCAATAGGTCTCACCTTTGGGACCTTATAAGTATTTAGTTATGCAACTGTTGCATGGCTAAACACTTATAAGGTCCCAAAGGCGAGACCTATTGGCTATGCCAATGCTTGTTTATGTATGTGGTGGAGGGTGGTACTTAGTGGCATGGGGCCGCAGCCCTGTACCAATGGACAGTGTTTCTCCCCTCCAGGAGACATAATGAGGAGTTTGTCCCAAATCTGTCTACTTTGGGAAGGAGAAAACATTAATAGATACCATGGATTACTTTTGTTGTTATGGATGGGGTGGGGCAACCCTTAGTGGCATTGTGCTTCTCCCCTTCTACAGTGCCCTGACCACCTTTCTGCTTCCCTAGGAGGCCTATTGGGGAGTTAATCCCCAATCTACCCACCCAGGAGGGTAGAAAGCACAAAACAATAGGGATTACTTTTTGTATTATGTATAGGGTGGGGGCGGCCTGTATTGGCATTGGGCTGCGCACTTCTACCCTAGGGGCCTAGACAGATTTTGTGTTGCCCCAGTAGGCATATTGTGGAGATATATATATATCTCACGGAAACTCCTCCAAAGAAAGAGCAGAGGCCACAGTTGGGGTAAGCAGGGACGCCACTTTATTCTGTCACAAACGGCGAATGCATTTCGGCATCACATATGCCTTCTTCAGCGCCAGGAGTCTTGTGGGGAATATGCAGGTAACAACGTGTATTTGAAATGATAGCCCCTAGATGATTGGTTTAGGTCCGCCCCACCCACAGGAGCATAGTCCTTTATCACCTTCTGTAGTGCACTGGATACATGTGCACTACAGTTCCCAGAATGCATCAAGAATCCAGGTAGGTAAGGCGGATTAATGGCTTGCTGTTAATGCAGGAATTAACATCACGATGTCGTCTGGCCAACTCCCCTGCATGTTGTGTGAATGGCAATGTCCTCCTGGGTCCCCAGACCGCATCAACCTCCAGGCACAGGTTTCCATTCAGCGGGGGCAGGACCGGGAATCCAGTCGCGCCCAGGGCAGAGTTAAATAACTCCGTCACCGCCCCATCTCTTCCTGGACCCGGGGGTGTGCCTTGGTAATCCAGTACCCTGGAAACAAACAAAGTCCGCCACAGCAGATGCCAGCGAAGCCAAGGCCAGCTTAAGGATGCGGGTGCCTCTGAAGCGCGCCTCTGGCATGCGCGCGAAACATCACGGAAACTCCTCCAAAGAAAGAGCAGAGGCCACAGTTGGGGTAAGCAGGGAGGCCACTTTATTCTGTCACAAACGGCGAATGCATTTCGGCATCACATATGCCTTCTTCAGCGCCAGGAGTCTTGTGGGGAATATGCAGGTAACAACGTGTATTTGAAATGATAGCCCCTAGATGATTGGTTTAGGTCCGCCCCACCCACAGGAGCATAGTCCTTTATCACCTTCTGTAGTGCACTGGATACATGTGCACTACAGTTCCCAGAATGCATCAAGAATCCAGGTAGGTAAGGCGGATTAATGGCTTGCTGTTAATGCAGGAATTAACATCACGATGTCGTCTGGCCAAATCCCCTGCATGTTGTGTGAATGGCAATGTCCTCCTGGGTCCCCAGACCGCATCAACCTCCAGGCACAGGTTTCCATTCAGCGGGGGCAGGACCGGGAATCCAGTCGCGCCCAGGGCAGAGTTAAATAACTCCGTCACCGCCCCATCTCTTCCTGGACCCGGGGGTGTGCCTTGGTAATCCAGTACCCTGGAAACAAACAAAGTCCGCCACAGCAGATGCCAGCGAAGCCAAGGCCAGTTTAAGGATGCGGGTGCCTCTGAAGCGCGCCTCTGGCATGCGCGCGAAACATCACAGAAACTCCTCCAAAGAAAGAGCAGAGGCCACAGTTGGGGTAAGCAGGGAGGCCACTTTATTCTGTCACAAACGGCGAATGCATTTCGGCATCACATATGCCTTCTTCAGCGCCAGGAGTCTTGTGGGGAATATGCAGGTAACAACGTGTATTTGAAATGATAGCCCCTAGATGATTGGTTTAGGTCCGCCCCACCCACAGGAGCATAGTCCTTTATCACCTTCTGTAGTGCACTGGATACATGTGCACTACAGTTCCCAGAATGCATCAAGAATCCAGGTAGGTAAGGCGGATTAATGGCTTGCTGTTAATGCAGGAATTAACATCACGATGTCGTCTGGCCAAATCCCCTGCATGTTGTGTGAATGGCAATGTCCTCCTGGGTCCCCAGACCGCATCAACCTCCAGGCACAGGTTTCCATTCAGCGGGGGCAGGACCGGGAATCCAGTCGCGCCCAGGGCAGAGTTAAATAACTCCGTCACCGCCCCATCTCTTCCTGGACCCGGGGGTGTGCCTTGGTAATCCAGTACCCTGGAAACAAACAAAGTCCGCCACAGCAGATGCCAGCGAAGCCAAGGCCAGCTTAAGGATGCGGGTGCCTCTGAAGCGCGCCTCTGGCATGCGCGCGAAACATCACGGAAACTCCTCCAAAGAAAGAGCAGAGGCCACAGTTGGGGTAAGCAGGGAGGCCACTTTATTCTGTCACACAAACGGTGAATGCATTTCGGCATCACATATGCCTTCTTCAGCGCCAGGAGTCTTGTGGGGAATATGCAGGTAACAACGTGTATTTGAAATGATAGCCCCTAGATGATTGGTTTAGGTCCGCCCAACCCACAGGAGCATAGACCTTTATCACCTTCTGTAGTGCACTGGATACATGTGCACTACAGTTCCCAGAATGCATCAAGAATCCAGGTAGGTAAGGCGGATTAATGGCTTGCTGTTAATGCAGGAATTAACATCACAATGTCGTCTGGCCAAATCCCCTGCATGTTGTGTGAATGGCAATGTCCTCCTGGGTCCCCAGACCGCATCAACCTCCAGGCACAGGTTTCCATTCAGCGGGGGCAGGACCGGGAATCCAGTCGCGCCCAGGGCAGAGTTAAATAACTCCGTCACCGCCCCATCTCTTCCTGGACCCGGGGGTGTGCCTTCGTAATCCAGTACCCTGGAAACAAACAAAGTCCGCCACAGCAGATGCCAGCGAAGGCAAGGCCAGCTTAAGGATGCGGGTGCCTCTGAAGCACGCCTCTGGCATGCGCGCGAAACATCACGGAAACTCCTCCAAAGAAAGAGCAGAGGCCACAGTTGGGGTAAGCAGGGAGGCCACTTTATTCTGTCACAAACGGCGAATGCATTTCGGCATCACATATGCCTTCTTCAGCGCCAGGAGTCTTGTGGGGAATATGCAGGTAACAACGTGTATTTGAAATGATAGCCCCTAGAGGATTGGTTTAGGTCCGCCCAACCCACAGGAGCATAGACCTTTATCACCTTCTGTAGTGCACTGGATACATGTGCACTACAGTTCCCAGAATGCATCAAGAATCCAGGTAGGTAAGGCGGATTAATGGCTTGCTGTTAATGCAGGAATTAACATCACGATGTCGTCTGGCCAAATCCCCTGCATGTTGTGTGAATGGCAATGTCCTCCTGGGTCCCCAGACCGCATCAACCTCCAGGCACAGGTTTCCATTCAGCGGGGGCAGGACCGGGAATCCAGTCGCGCCCAGGGCAGAGTTAAATAACTCAGTCACCGCCCCATCTCTTCCTGGACCCGGGGGTGTGCCTTGGTAATCCAGTACCCTGGAAACAAACAAAGTCCGCCACAGCAGATGCCAGCGAAGCCAAGGCCAGCTTAAGGATGCGGGTGCCTCTGAAGCGCGCCTCTGGCATGCGCGCGAAACATCACGGAAACTCCTCCAAAGAAAGAGCAGAGGCCACAGTTGGGGTAACCAGGGAGGCCACTTTATTCTGTCACAAACGGCGAATGCATTTCGGCATCACATATGCCTTCTTCAGCGCCAGGAGTCTTGTGGGGAATATGAAGGTAACAACGTGTATTTGAAATGATAGCCCCTAGATGATTGGTTTAGCTCCTCCCAACCCACAGGAGCATAGTCCTTTATCACCTTCTGTAGTGCACTGGATACATGTGCACTACAGTTCCCAGAATGCATCAAGAATCCAGGTAGGTAAGGCGGATTAATGGCTTTCTGTTAATGCAGGAATTAACATCACGATGTCGTCTGGCCAAATCCCCTGCATGTTGTGTGAATGGCAATGTCCTCCTGGGTCCCCAGACCGCATCAACCTCCAGGCACAGGTTTCCATTCAGCGGGGGCAGGACCGGGAATCCAGTCGCGCCCAGGGCAGAGTTAAATAACTCCGTCACCGCCCCATCTCTTCCTGGACCCGGGGGTGTGCCTTGGTAATCCAGTACCCTGGAAACAAACAAAGTCCGCCACAGCAGATGCCAGCGAAGCCAAGGCCAGCTTAAGGATGCGGGTGCCTCTGAAGCGCGCCTCTGGCATGCGCGCGAAACATCACGGAAACTCCTCCAAAGAAAGAGCAGAGGCCACAGTTGGGGTAAGCAGGGAGGCCACTTTATTCTGTCACAAACGGCGAATGCATTTCGGCATCACATATGCCTTCTTCAGCGCCAGGAGTCTTGTGGGGTATATGCAGGTAACAAGGTGTATTTGAAATGATAGCCCCTAGATGATTGGTTTAGGTCCGCCCCACCCACAGGAGCATAGTCCTTTATCACCTTCTGTAGTGCACTGGATACATGTGCACTACAGTTCCCAGAATGCATCAAGAATCCAGGTAGGTAAGGCGGATTAATGGCTTGCTGTTAATGCAGGAATTAACATCACAATGCCGTCTGGCCAAATCCCCTGCATGTTGTGTGAATGGCAATGTCCTCCTGGGTCCCCAGACCGCATCAACCTCCAGGCACAGGTTTCCATTCAGCGGGGGCAGGACCGGGAATCCAGTCGCGCCCAGGGCAGAGTTAAATAACTCCGTCACCGCCCCATCTCTTCCTGGACCCGGGGGTGTGCCTTGGTAATCCAGTACCCTGGAAACAAACAAAGTCCGCCACAGCAGATGCCAGCGAAGCCAAGGCCAGCTTAAGGATGCGGGTGCCTCTGAAGCGCGCCTCTGGCATGCGCGCGAAACATCACGGAAACTCCTCCAAAGAAAGAGCAGAGGCCACAGTTGGGGTAAGCAGGGAGGCCACTTTATTCTGTCACAAACGGCGAATGCATTTCGGCATCACATATGCCTTCTTCAGCGCCAGGAGTCTTGTGGGGAATATGCAGGTAACAACGTGTTTTTGAAATGATAGCCCCTAGATGATTGGTTTAGGTCCGCCCAACCCACAGGAGCATAGACCTTTATCACCTTCTGTAGTGCACTGGATACATGTGCACTACAGTTCCCAGAATGCATCAAGAATCCAGGTAGGTAAGGCGGATTAATGGCTTGCTGTTAATGCAGGAATTAACATCACGATGTCGTCTGGCCAAATCCCCTGCAGGTTGTGTGAATGGCAATGTCCTCCTGGGTCCCCAGACCGCATCAACCTCCAGGCACAGGTTTCCATTCAGCGGGGGCAGGACCGGGAATCCAGTCGCGCTCAGGGCAGAGTTAAATAACTCAGTCACCGCCCCATCTCTTCCTGGACCCGGGGGTGTGCCTTGGTAATCCAGTACCCTGGAAACAAACAAAGTCCGCCACAGCAGATGCCAGCGAAGCCAAGGCCAGCTTAAGGATGCGGGTGCCTCTGAAGCGCGCCTCTGGCATGCGCGCGAAACATCACGGAAACTCCTCCAAAGAAAGAGCAGAGGCCACAGTTGGGGTAAGCAGGGAGGCCACTTTATTCTGTCACAAACGCCGAATGCATTTCGGCATCACATATGCCTTCTTCAGCGCCAGCAGTCTTGTGGGGAATATGCAGGTAACAACGTGTATTTGAAATGATAGCCCCTAGATGATTGGTTTAGGTCCGCCCCACCCACAGGAGCATAGTCCTTTATCACATTCTGTAGTGCACTGGATACACGTGCACTACAGTTCCCAGAATGCATCAAGAATCCAGGTAGGTAAGGCGGATTAATGGCTTGCTGTTAATGCAGGAATTAACATCACGATGTCGTCTGGCCAAATCCCCTGCATGTTGTGTGAATGGCAATGTCCTCCTGGGTCCCCAGACCGCATCAACCTCCAGGCACAGGTTTCCATTCAGCGGGGGCAGGACCGGGAATCCAGTCGCGCCCAGGGCAGAGTTAAATAACTCCGTCACCGCCCCATCTCTTCCTGGACCCGGGGGTGTGCCTTGGTAATCCAGTACCCTGGAAACAAACAAAGTCCGCCACAGCAGATGCCAGCGAAGCCAAGGCCAGCTTAAGGATGTGGGTGCCTCTGAAGCGCGCCTCTGGCATGCGCGCGAAACATCACGGAAACTCCTCCAAAGAAAGAGCAGAGGCCACAGTTGGGGTAAGCAGGGAGGCCACTTTATTCTGTCACAAACGGCGAATGCATTTCGGCATCACATATGCCTTCTTCAGCGCCAGGAGTCTTGTGGGGAATATGCAGGTAACAACGTGTATTTGAAATGATAGCCCCTAGATGATTGGTTTAGGTCCGCCCCACCCACAGGAGCATAGTCCTTTATCACCTTCTGTAGTGCACTGGATACATGTGCACTACAGTTCCCAGAATGCATCAAGAATCCAGGTAGGTAAGGCGGATTAATGGCTTGCTGTTAATGCAGGAATTAACATCACGATGTCGTCTGGCCAAATCCCCTGCATGTTGTGTGAATGGCAATGTCCTCCTGGGTCCCCAGACCGCATCAACCTCCAGGCACAGGTTTCCATTCAGCGGGGGCAGGACCGGGAATCCAGTCGCGCCCAGGGCAGAGTTAAATAACTCCGTCACCGCCCCATCTCTTCCTGGACCCGGGGGTGTGCCTTGGTAATCCAGTACCCTGGAAACAAACAAAGTCCGCCACAGCAGATGCCAGCGAAGCCAAGGCCAGCTTAAGGATGCGGATGCCTCTGAAGCGCTCCTCTGGCATGCGCGCGAAACATCACGGAAACTCCTCCAAAGAAAGAGCAGAGGCCACAGTTGGGGTAAGCAGGGAGGCCACTTTATTCTGTCACAAACGGCGAATGCATTTCGGCATCACATATGCCTTCTTCAGCGCCAGGAGTCTTGTGGGGAATATGCAGGTAACAACGTGTTTTTGAAATGATAGCCCCTAGATGATTGGTTTAGGTCCGCCCAACCCACAGGAGCATAGACCTTTGTCACCTTCTGTAGTGCACTGGATACATGTGCACTACAGTTCCCAGAATGCATCAAGAATCCAGGTAGGTAAGGCGGATTAATGGCTTGCTGTTAATGCAGGAATTAACATCACGATGTCGTCTGGCCAAATCCCCTGCATGTTGTGTGAATGGCAATGTCCTCCTGGGTCCCCAGACCGCTTCAACCTCCAGGCACAGGTTTCCATTCAGCGGGGGCAGGACCGGGAATCCAGTCGCGCCCAGGGCAGAGTTAAATAACTCAGTCACCGCCCCATCTCTTCCTGGACCCGGGGGTGTGCCTTGGTAATCCAGTACCCTGGAAACAAACAAATTCCGCCACAGCAGATGCCAGCGAAGCCAAGGCCAGCTTAAGGATGCGGGTGCCTCTGAAGCGCGCCTCTGGCATGCGCGCGAAACATCACGGAAACTCCTCCAAAGAAAGAGCAGAGGCCACAGTTGGGGTAAGCAGGGAGGCCACTTTATTCTGTCACAAACGGCGAATGCATTTCGGCATCACATATGCCTTCTTCAGCGCCAGCAGTCTAGTGGGGAATATGCAGGTAACAACGTGTATTTGAAATGATAGCCCCTAGATGATTGGTTTAGGTCCGCCCCACCCACAGGAGCATAGTCCTTTATCACATTCTGTAGTGCACTGGATACACGTGCACTACAGTTCCCAGAATGCATCAAGAATCCAGGTAGGTAAGGCGGATTAATGGCTTGCTGTTAATGCAGGAATTAACATCACGATGTCGTCTGGCCAAATCCCCTGCATGTTGTGTGAATGGCAATGTCCTCCTGGGTCCCCAGACCGCATCAACCTCCAGGCACAGGTTTCCATTCAGCGGGGGCAGGACCGGGAATCCAGTCGCGCCCAGGGCAGAGTTAAATAACTCCGTCACCGCCCCATCTCTTCCTGGACCCGGGGGTGTGCCTTGGTAATCCAGTACCCTGGAAACAAACAAAGTCTGCCACAGCAGATGCCAGCGAAGCCAAGGCCAGCTTAAGGATGTGGGTGCCTCTGAAGCGCGCCTCTGGCATGCGCGCGAAACATCACGGAAACTCCTCCAAAGAAAGAGCAGAGGCCACAGTTGGGGTAAGCAGGGAGGCCACTTTATTCTGTCACAAACGGCGAATGCATTTCGGCATCACATATGCCTTCTTCAGCGCCAGGAGTCTTGTGGGGAATATGCAGGTAACAACGTGTATTTGAAATGATAGCCCCTAGATGATTGGTTTAGGTCCGCCCAACCCACAGGAGCATAGTCCTTTATCACCTTCTGTAGTGCACTGGATACATGTGCACTACAGTTCCCAGAATGCATCAAGAATCCAGGTAGGTAAGGCGGATTAATGGCTTGCTGTCAATGCAGGAATTAACATCACGATGTCGTCTGGCCAAATCCCCTGCATGTTGTGTGAATGGCAATGTCCTCCTGGGTCCCCAGACCGCATCAACCTCCAGGCACAGGTTTCCATTCAGCGGGGGCAGGACCGGGAATCCAGTCGCGCCCAGGGCAGAGTTAAATAACTCCGTCACCGCCCCATCTCTTCCTGGACCCGGGGGTGTGCCTTGCAATCCAGTACCCTGGAAACAAACAAAGTCCACCACAGCAGATGCCAGCGAAGCCAAGGCCAGCTTAAGGATGCGGGTGCCTCTGAAGCGCGCCTCTGGCATGCGCGCGAAACATCACGGAAACTCCTCCAAAGAAAGAGCAGAGGCCACAGTTGGGGTAAGCAGGGAGGCCACTTTATTCTGTCACAAACGGCGAATGCATTTCGGCATCACATATGCCTTCTTCAGCGCCAGGAGTCTTGTGGGGAATATGCAGGTAACAACGTGTATTTGAAATGATAGCCCCTAGATGATTGGTTTAGGTCCGCCCCACCCACAGGAGCATAGTCCTTTATCACCTTCTGTAGTGCACTGGATACATGTTCACTACAGTTCCCAGAATGCATCAAGAATCCAGGTAGGTAAGGCGGATTAATGGCTTGCTGTTAATGCAGGAATTAACATCACGATGTCGTCTGGCCAAATCCCCTGCATGTTGTGTGAATGGCAATGTCCTCCTGGGTCCCCAGACCGCATCAACCTCCAGGCACAGGTTTCCATTCAGCGGGGGTAGGACCGGGAATCCAGTCGCGCCCAGGGCAGAGTTAAATAACTCCGTCACCGCCCCATCTCTTCCTGGACCCGGGGGTGTGCCTTGGTAATCCAGTACCCTGGAAACAAACCAAAGTCCGCCACAGCAGATGCCAGCGAAGCCAAGGCCAGCTTAAGGATGCGGGTGCCTCTGAAGCGCGCCTCTGGCATGCGCGCGAAACATCACGGAAACTCCTCCAAAGAAAGAGCAGAGGCTACAGTTGGGGTAAGCAGGGAGGCCACTTTATTCTGTCACAAACGGCGAATGCATTTCGGCATCACATATGCCTTCTTCAGCGCCAGGAGTCTTGTGGGGAATATGCAGGTAACAACGTGTATTTGAAATGATAGCCCCTAGATGATTGGTTTAGGTCCGCCCAACCCACAGGAGCATAGTCCTTTATCACCTTCTGTAGTGCACTGGATACATGTGCACTACAGTTCCCAGAATACATCAAGAATCCAGGTAGGTAAGGCGGATTAATGGCTTGCTGTTAATGCAGGAATTAACATCACGATGTCGTCTGGCCAAATCCCCTGCATGTTGTGTGAATGGCAATGTCCTCCTGGGTCCCCAGACCGCATCAACCTCCAGGCACAGGTTTCCATTCAGCGGGGGCAGGACCGGGAATCCAGTCGCGCCCAGGGCAGAGTTAAATAACTCCGTCACCGCCCCATCTCTTCCTGGACCCGGGGGTGTGCCTTGGTAATCCAGTACCCTGGAAACAAACAAAGTCCGCCACAGCAGATGCCAGCGAAGCCAAGGCCAGCTTAAGGATGCGGGTGCCTCTGAAGCGCGCCTCTGGCATGCGCGCGAAACATCACGGAAACTCCTCCAAAGAAAGAGCAGAGGCCACAGTTGGGGTAAGCAGGGAGGCCACTTTATTCTGTCACAAACGGCGAATGCATTTCGGCATCACATATGCCTTCTTCAGCGCCAGGAGTCTTGTGGGGAATATGCAGGTAACAACGTGTATTTGAAATGATAGCCCCTAGATGATTGGTTTAGGTCCGCCCCACCCACAGGAGCATAGTCCTTTATCACCTTCTGTAGTGCACTGGATACATGTGCACTACAGTTCCCAGAATGCATCAAGAATCCAGGTAGGTAAGGCGGATTAATGGCTTGCTGTTAATGCAGGAATTAACATCACGATGTCGTCTGGCCAAATCCCCTGCATGTTGTGTGAATGGCAATGTCCTCCTGGGTCCCCAGACCGCATCAACCTCCAGGCACAGGTTTCCATTCAGCGGGGGCAGGACCGGGAATCCAGTCGCGCCCAGGGCAGAGTTAAATAACTCCGTCACCGCCCCATCTCTTCCTGGACCCGGGGGTGTGCCTTGGTAATCCAGTACCCTGGAAACAAACAAAGTCCGCCACAGCAGATGCCAGCGAAGCCAAGGCCAGTTTAAGGATGCGGGTGCCTCTGAAGCGCGCCTCTGGCATGCGCGCGAAACATCACGGAAACTCCTCCAAAGAAAGAGCAGAGGCCACAGTTGGGGTAAGCAGGGAGGCCACTTTATTCTGTCACAAACGGCGAATGCATTTCGGCATCACATATGCCTTCTTCAGCGCCAGGAGTCTTGTGGGGAATATGCAGGTAACAACGTGTATTTGAAATGATAGCCCCTAGATGATTGGTTTAGGTCCGCCCCACCCACAGGAGCATAGTCCTTTATCACCTTCTGTAGTGCACTGGATACATGTGCACTACAGTTCCCAGAATGCATCAAGAATCCAGGTAGGTAAGGCGGATTAATGGCTTGCTGTTAATGCAGGAATTAACATCACGATGTCGTCTGGCCAAATCCCCTGCATGTTGTGTGAATGGCAATGTCCTCCTGGGTCCCCAGACCGCATCAACCTCCAGGCACAGGTTTCCATTCAGCGGGGGCAGGACCGGGAATCCAGTCGCGCCCAGGGCAGAGTTAAATAACTCCGTCACCGCCCCATCTCTTCCTGGACCCGGGGGTGTGCCTTGGTAATCCAGTACCCTGGAAACAAACAAAGTCCGCCACAGCAGATGCCAGCGAAGCCAAGGCCAGCTTAAGGATGCGGGTGCCTCTGAAGCGCGCCTCTGGCATGCGCGCGAAACATCACGGAAACTCCTCCAAAGAAAGAGCAGAGGCCACAGTTGGGGTAAGCAGGGAGGCCACTTTATTCTGTCACACAAACGGTGAATGCATTTCGGCATCACATATGCCTTCTTCAGCGCCAGGAGTCTTGTGGGGAATATGCAGGTAACAACGTGTATTTGAAATGATAGCCCCTAGATGATTGGTTTAGGTCCGCCCAACCCACAGGAGCATAGACCTTTATCACCTTCTGTAGTGCACTGGATACATGTGCACTACAGTTCCCAGAATGCATCAAGAATCCAGGTAGGTAAGGCGGATTAATGGCTTGCTGTTAATGCAGGAATTAACATCACAATGTCGTCTGGCCAAATCCCCTGCATGTTTTGTGAATGGCAATGTCCTCCTGGGTCCCCAGACCGCATCAACCTCCAGGCACAGGTTTCCATTCAGCGGGGGCAGGACCGGGAATCCAGTCGCGCCCAGGGCAGAGTTAAATAACTCCGTCACCGCCCCATCTCTTCCTGGACCCGGGGGTGTGCCTTCGTAATCCAGTACCCTGGAAACAAACAAAGTCCGCCACAGCAGATGCCAGCGAAGGCAAGGCCAGCTTAAGGATGCGGGTGCCTCTGAAGCACGCCTCTGGCATGCGCGCGAAACATCACGGAAACTCCTCCAAAGAAAGAGCAGAGGCCACAGTTGGGGTAAGCAGGGAGGCCACTTTATTCTGTCACAAACGGCGAATGCATTTCGGCATCACATATGCCTTCTTCAGCGCCAGGAGTCTTGTGGGGAATATGCAGGTAACAACGTGTATTTGAAATGATAGCCCCTAGAGGATTGGTTTAGGTCCGCCCAACCCACAGGAGCATAGACCTTTATCACCTTCTGTAGTGCACTGGATACATGTGCACTACAGTTCCCAGAATGCATCAAGAATCCAGGTAGGTAAGGCGGATTAATGGCTTGCTGTTAATGCAGGAATTAACATCACGATGTCGTCTGGCCAAATCCCCTGCATGTTGTGTGAATGGCAATGTCCTCCTGGGTCCCCAGACCGCATCAACCTCCAGGCACAGGTTTCCATTCAGCGGGGGCAGGACCGGGAATCCAGTCGCGCCCAGGGCAGAGTTAAATAACTCAGTCACCGCCCCATCTCTTCCTGGACCCGGGGGTGTGCCTTGGTAATCCAGTACCCTGGAAACAAACAAAGTCCGCCACAGCAGATGCCAGCGAAGCCAAGGCCAGCTTAAGGATGCGGGTGCCTCTGAAGCGCGCCTCTGGCATGCGCGCGAAACATCACGGAAACTCCTCCAAAGAAAGAGCAGAGGCCACAGTTGGGGTAAGCAGGGAGGCCACTTTATTCTGTCACACAAACGGTGAATGCATTTCGGCATCACATATGCCTTCTTCAGCGCCAGGAGTCTTGTGGGGAATATGCAGGTAACAACGTGTATTTGAAATGATAGCCCCTAGATGATTGGTTTAGGTCCGCCCAACCCACAGGAGCATAGACCTTTATCACCTTCTGTAGTGCACTGGATACATGTGCACTACAGTTCCCAGAATGCATCAAGAATCCAGGTAGGTAAGGCGGATTAATGGCTTGCTGTTAATGCAGGAATTAACATCACAATGTCGTCTGGCCAAATCCCCTGCATGTTTTGTGAATGGCAATGTCCTCCTGGGTCCCCAGACCGCATCAACCTCCAGGCACAGGTTTCCATTCAGCGGGGGCAGGACCGGGAATCCAGTCGCGCCCAGGGCAGAGTTAAATAACTCCGTCACCGCCCCATCTCTTCCTGGACCCGGGGGTGTGCCTTCGTAATCCAGTACCCTGGAAACAAACAAAGTCCGCCACAGCAGATGCCAGCGAAGGCAAGGCCAGCTTAAGGATGCGGGTGCCTCTGAAGCACGCCTCTGGCATGCGCGCGAAACATCACGGAAACTCCTCCAAAGAAAGAGCAGAGGCCACAGTTGGGGTAAGCAGGGAGGCCACTTTATTCTGTCACAAACGGCGAATGCATTTCGGCATCACATATGCCTTCTTCAGCGCCAGGAGTCTTGTGGGGAATATGCAGGTAACAACGTGTATTTGAAATGATAGCCCCTAGAGGATTGGTTTAGGTCCGCCCAACCCACAGGAGCATAGACCTTTATCACCTTCTGTAGTGCACTGGATACATGTGCACTACAGTTCCCAGAATGCATCAAGAATCCAGGTAGGTAAGGCGGATTAATGGCTTGCTGTTAATGCAGGAATTAACATCACGATGTCGTCTGGCCAAATCCCCTGCATGTTGTGTGAATGGCAATGTCCTCCTGGGTCCCCAGACCGCATCAACCTCCAGGCACAGGTTTCCATTCAGCGGGGGCAGGACCGGGAATCCAGTCGCGCCCAGGGCAGAGTTAAATAACTCAGTCACCGCCCCATCTCTTCCTGGACCCGGGGGTGTGCCTTGGTAATCCAGTACCCTGGAAACAAACAAAGTCCGCCACAGCAGATGCCAGCGAAGCCAAGGCCAGCTTAAGGATGCGGGTGCCTCTGAAGCGCGCCTCTGGCATGCGCGCGAAACATCACGGAAACTCCTCCAAAGAAAGAGCAGAGGCCACAGTTGGGGTAACCAGGGAGGCCACTTTATTCTGTCACAAACGGCGAATGCATTTCGGCATCACATATGCCTTCTTCAGCGCCAGGAGTCTTGTGGGGAATATGAAGGTAACAACGTGTATTTGAAATGATAGCCCCTAGATGATTGGTTTAGGTCCTCCCAACCCACAGGAGCATAGTCCTTTATCACCTTCTGTAGTGCACTGGATACATGTGCACTACAGTTCCCAGAATGCATCAAGAATCCAGGTAGGTAAGGCGGATTAATGGCTTTCTGTTAATGCAGGAATTAACATCACGATGTCGTCTGGCCAAATCCCCTGCATGTTGTGTGAATGGCAATGTCCTCCTGGGTCCCCAGACCGCATCAACCTCCAGGCACAGGTTTCCATTCAGCGGGGGCAGGACCGGGAATCCAGTCGCGCCCAGGGCAGAGTTAAATAACTCCGTCACCGCCCCATCTCTTCCTGGACCCGGGGGTGTGCCTTGGTAATCCAGTACCCTGGAAACAAACAAAGTCCGCCACAGCAGATGCCAGCGAAGCCAAGGCCAGCTTAAGGATGCGGGTGCCTCTGAAGCGCGCCTCTGGCATGCGCGCGAAACATCACGGAAACTCCTCCAAAGAAAGAGCAGAGGCCACAGTTGGGGTAAGCAGGGAGGCCACTTTATTCTGTCACAAACGGCGAATGCATTTCGGCATCACATATGCCTTCTTCAGCGCCAGGAGTCTTGTGGGGTATATGCAGGTAACAAGGTGTATTTGAAATGATAGCCCCTAGATGATTGGTTTAGGTCCGCCCCACCCACAGGAGCATAGTCCTTTATCACCTTCTGTAGTGCACTGGATACATGTGCACTACAGTTCCCAGAATGCATCAAGAATCCAGGTAGGTAAGGCGGATTAATGGCTTGCTGTTAATGCAGGAATTAACATCACAATGCCGTCTGGCCAAATCCCCTGCATGTTGTGTGAATGGCAATGTCCTCCTGGGTCCCCAGACCGCATCAACCTCCAGGCACAGGTTTCCATTCAGCGGGGGCAGGACCGGGAATCTAGTCGCGCCCAGGGCAGAGTTAAATAACTCCGTCACCGCCCCATCTCTTCCTGGACCCGGGGGTGTGCCTTGGTAATCCAGTACCCTGGAAACAAACAAAGTCCGCCACAGCAGATGCCAGCGAAGCCAAGGCCAGCTTAAGGATGCGGGTGCCTCTGAAGCGCGCCTCTGGCATGCGCGCGAAACATCACGGAAACTCCTCCAAAGAAAGAGCAGAGGCCACAGTTGGGGTAAGCAGGGAGGCCACTTTATTCTGTCACAAACGGCGAATGCATTTCGGCATCACATATGCCTTCTTCAGCGCCAGGAGTCTTGTGGGGAATATGCAGGTAACAACGTGTTTTTGAAATGATAGCCCCTAGATGATTGGTTTAGGTCCGCCCAACCCACAGGAGCATAGACCTTTATCACCTTCTGTAGTGCACTGGATACATGTGCACTACAGTTCCCAGAATGCATCAAGAATCCAGGTAGGTAAGGCGGATTAATGGCTTGCTGTTAATGCAGGAATTAACATCACGATGTCGTCTGGCCAAATCCCCTGCAGGTTGTGTGAATGGCAATGTCCTCCTGGGTCCCCAGACCGCATCAACCTCCAGGCACAGGTTTCCATTCAGCGGGGGCAGGACCGGGAATCCAGTCGCGCCCAGGGCAGAGTTAAATAACTCAGTCACCGCCCCATCTCTTCCTGGACCCGGGGGTGTGCCTTGGTAATCCAGTACCCTGGAAACAAACAAAGTCCGCCACAGCAGATGCCAGCGAAGCCAAGGCCAGCTTAAGGATGCGGGTGCCTCTGAAGCGCGCCTCTGGCATGCGCGCGAAACATCACGGAAACTCCTCCAAAGAAAGAGCAGAGGCCACAGTTGGGGTAAGCAGGGAGGCCACTTTATTCTGTCACAAACGCCGAATGCATTTCGGCATCACATATGCCTTCTTCAGCGCCAGCAGTCTTGTGGGGAATATGCAGGTAACAACGTGTATTTGAAATGATAGCCCCTAGATGATTGGTTTAGGTCCGCCCCACCCACAGGAGCATAGTCCTTTATCACATTCTGTAGTGCACTGGATACATGTGCACTACAGTTCCCAGAATGCATCAAGAATCCAGGTAGGTAAGGCGGATTAATGGCTTGCTGTTAATGCAGGAATTAACATCACGATGTCGTCTGGCCAAATCCCCTGCATGTTGTGTGAATGGCAATGTCCTCCTGGGTCCCCAGACCGCATCCACCTCCAGGCACAGGTTTCCATTCAGCGGGGGCAGGACCGGGAATCCAGTCGCGCCCAGGGCAGAGTTAAATAACTCCGTCACCGCCCCATCTCTTCCTGGACCCGGGGGTGTGCCTTGGTAATCCAGTACCCTGGAAACAAACAAAGTCCGCCACAGCAGATGCCAGCGAAGCCAAGGCCAGCTTAAGGATGCGGATGCCTCTGAAGCGCTCCTCTGGCATGCGCGCGAAACATCACGGAAACTCCTCCAAAGAAACAGCAGAGGCCACAGTTGGGGTAAGCAGGGAGGCCACTTTATTCTGTCACAAACGGCGAATGCATTTCGGCATCACATATGCCTTCTTCAGCGCCAGGAGTCTTGTGGGGAATATGCAGGTAACAACGTGTTTTTGAAATGATAGCCCCTAGATGATTGGTTTAGGTCCGCCCAACCCACAGGAGCATAGACCTTTATCACCTTCTGTAGTGCACTGGATACATGTGCACTACAGTTCCCAGAATGCATCAAGAATCCAGGTAGGTAAGGCGGATTAATGGCTTGCTGTTAATGCAGGAATTAACATCACGATGTCGTCTGGCCAAATCCCCTGCAGGTTGTGTGAATGGCAATGTCCTCCTGGGTCCCCAGACCGCATCAACCTCCAGGCACAGGTTTCCATTCAGCGGGGGCAGGACCGGGAATCCAGTCGCGCCCAGGGCAGAGTTAAATAACTCAGTCACCGCCCCATCTCTTCCTGGACCCGGGGGTGTGCCTTGGTAATCCAGTACCCTGGAAACAAACAAAGTCCGCCACAGCAGATGCCAGCGAAGCCAAGGCCAGCTTAAGGATGCGGGTGCCTCTGAAGCGCGCCTCTGGCATGCGCGCGAAACATCACGGAAACTCCTCCAAAGAAAGAGCAGAGGCCACAGTTGGGGTAAGCAGGGAGGCCACTTTATTCTGTCACAAACGCCGAATGCATTTCGGCATCACATATGCCTTCTTCAGCGCCAGCAGTCTTGTGGGGAATATGCAGGTAACAACGTGTATTTGAAATGATAGCCCCTAGATGATTGGTTTAGGTCCGCCCCACCCACAGGAGCATAGTCCTTTATCACATTCTGTAGTGCACTGGATACACGTGCACTACAGTTCCCAGAATGCATCAAGAATCCAGGTAGGTAAGGCGGATTAATGGCTTGCTGTTAATGCAGGAATTAACATCACGATGTCGTCTGGCCAAATCCCCTGCATGTTGTGTGAATGGCAATGTCCTCCTGGGTCCCCAGACCGCATCAACCTCCAGGCACAGGTTTCCATTCAGCGGGGGCAGGACCGGGAATCCAGTCGCGCCCAGGGCAGAGTTAAATAACTCCGTCACCGCCCCATCTCTTCCTGGACCCGGGGGTGTGCCTTGGTAATCCAGTACCCTGGAAACAAACAAAGTCCGCCACAGCAGATGCCAGCGAAGCCAAGGCCAGCTTAAGGATGTGGGTGCCTCTGAAGCGCGCCTCTGGCATGCGCGCGAAACATCACGGAAACTCCTCCAAAGAAAGAGCAGAGGCCACAGTTGGGGTAAGCAGGGAGGCCACTTTATTCTGTCACAAACGGCGAATGCATTTCGGCATCACATATGCCTTCTTCAGCGCCAGGAGTCTTGTGGGGAATATGCAGGTAACAACGTGTATTTGAAATGATAGCCCCTAGATGATTGGTTTAGGTCCGCCCCACCCACAGGAGCATAGTCCTTTATCACCTTCTGTAGTGCACTGGATACATGTGCACTACAGTTCCCAGAATGCATCAAGAATCCAGGTAGGTAAGGCGGATTAATGGCTTGCTGTTAATGCAGGAATTAACATCACGATGTCGTCTGGCCAAATCCCCTGCATGTTGTGTGAATGGCAATGTCCTCCTGGGTCCCCAGACCGCATCAACCTCCAGGCACAGGTTTCCATTCAGCGGGGGCAGGACCGGGAATCCAGTCGCGCCCAGGGCAGAGTTAAATAACTCCGTCACCGCCCCATCTCTTCCTGGACCCGGGGGTGTGCCTTGGTAATCCAGTACCCTGGAAACAAACAAAGTCCGCCACAGCAGATGCCAGTGAAGCCAAGGCCAGCTTAAGGATGCGGATGCCTCTGAAGCGCTCCTCTGGCATGCGCGCGAAACATCACGGAAACTCCTCCAAAGAAAGAGCAGAGGCCACAGTTGGGGTAAGCAGGGAGGCCACTTTATTCTGTCACAAACGGCGAATGCATTTCGGCATCACATATGCCTTCTTCAGCGCCAGGAGTCTTGTGGGGAATATGCAGGTAACAACGTGTTTTTGAAATGATAGCCCCTAGATGATTGGTTTAGGTCCGCCCAACCCACAGGAGCATAGACCTTTGTCACCTTCTGTAGTGCACTGGATACATGTGCACTACAGTTCCCAGAATGCATCAAGAATCCAGGTAGGTAAGGCGGATTAATGGCTTGCTGTTAATGCAGGAATTAACATCACGATGTCGTCTGGCCAAATCCCCTGCATGTTGTGTGAATGGCAATGTCCTCCTGGGTCCCCAGACCGCTTCAACCTCCAGGCACAGGTTTCCATTCAGCGGGGGCAGGACCGGGAATCCAGTCGCGCCCAGGGCAGAGTTAAATAACTCAGTCACCGCCCCATCTCTTCCTGGACCCGGGGGTGTGCCTTGGTAATCCAGTACCCTGGAAACAAACAAATTCCGCCACAGCAGATGCCAGCGAAGCCAAGGCCAGCTTAAGGATGCGGGTGCCTCTGAAGCGCGCCTCTGGCATGCGCGCGAAACATCACGGAAACTCCTCCAAAGAAAGAGCAGAGGCCACAGTTGGGGTAAGCAGGGAGGCCACTTTATTCTGTCACAAACGGCGAATGCATTTCGGCATCACATATGCCTTCTTCAGCGCCAGCAGTCTTGTGGGGAATATGCAGGTAACAACGTGTATTTGAAATGATAGCCCCTAGATGATTGGTTTAGGTCCGCCCCACCCACAGGAGCATAGTCCTTTATCACATTCTGTAGTGCACTGGATACACGTGCACTACAGTTCCCAGAATGCATCAAGAATCCAGGTAGGTAAGGCGGATTAATGGCTTGCTGTTAATGCAGGAATTAACATCACGATGTCGTCTGGCCAAATCCCCTGCATGTTGTGTGAATGGCAATGTCCTCCTGGGTCCCCAGACCGCATCAACCTCCAGGCACAGGTTTCCATTCAGCGGGGGCAGGACCGGGAATCCAGTCGCGCCCAGGGCAGAGTTAAATAACTCCGTCACCGCCCCATCTCTTCCTGGACCCGGGGGTGTGCCTTGGTAATCCAGTACCCTGGAAACAAACAAAGTCTGCCACAGCAGATGCCAGCGAAGCCAAGGCCAGCTTAAGGATGTGGGTGCCTCTGAAGCGCGCCTCTGGCATGCGCGCGAAACATCACGGAAACTCCTCCAAAGAAAGAGCAGAGGCCACAGTTGGGGTAAGCAGGGAGGCCACTTTATTCTGTCACAAACGGCGAATGCATTTCGGCATCACATATGCCTTCTTCAGCGCCAGGAGTCTTGTGGGGAATATGCAGGTAACAACGTGTATTTGAAATGATAGCCCCTAGATGATTGGTTTAGGTCCGCCCAACCCACAGGAGCATAGTCCTTTATCACCTTCTGTAGTGCACTGGATACATGTGCACTACAGTTCCCAGAATGCATCAAGAATCCAGGTAGGTAAGGCGGATTAATGGCTTGCTGTCAATGCAGGAATTAACATCACGATGTCGTCTGGCCAAATCCCCTGCATGTTGTGTGAATGGCAATGTCCTCCTGGGTCCCCAGACCGCATCAACCTCCAGGCACAGGTTTCCATTCAGCGGGGGCAGGACCGGGAATCCAGTCGCGCCCAGGGCAGAGTTAAATAACTCCGTCACCGCCCCATCTCTTCCTGGACCCGGGGGTGTGCCTTGCAATCCAGTACCCTGGAAACAAACAAAGTCCACCACAGCAGATGCCAGCGAAGCCAAGGCCAGCTTAAGGATGCGGGTGCCTCTGAAGCGCGCCTCTGGCATGCGCGCGAAACATCACGGAAACTCCTCCAAAGAAAGAGCAGAGGCCACAGTTGGGGTAAGCAGGGAGGCCACTTTATTCTGTCACAAACGGCGAATGCATTTCGGCATCACATATGCCTTCTTCAGCGCCAGGAGTCTTGTGGGGAATATGCAGGTAACAACGTGTATTTGAAATGATAGCCCCTAGATGATTGGTTTAGGTCCGCCCCACCCACAGGAGCATAGTCCTTTATCACCTTCTGTAGTGCACTGGATACATGTTCACTACAGTTCCCAGAATGCATCAAGAATCCAGGTAGGTAAGGCGGATTAATGGCTTGCTGTTAATGCAGGAATTAACATCACGATGTCGTCTGGCCAAATCCCCTGCATGTTGTGTGAATGGCAATGTCCTCCTGGGTCCCCAGACCGCATCAACCTCCAGGCACAGGTTTCCATTCAGCGGGGGTAGGACCGGGAATCCAGTCGCGCCCAGGGCAGAGTTAAATAACTCCGTCACCGCCCCATCTCTTCCTGGACCCGGGGGTGTGCCTTGGTAATCCAGTACCCTGGAAACAAACCAAAGTCCGCCACAGCAGATGCCAGCGAAGCCAAGGCCAGCTTAAGGATGCGGGTGCCTCTGAAGCGCGCCTCTGGCATGCGCGCGAAACATCACGGAAACTCCTCCAAAGAAAGAGCAGAGGCTACAGTTGGGGTAAGCAGGGAGGCCACTTTATTCTGTCACAAACGGCGAATGCATTTCGGCATCACATATGCCTTCTTCAGCGCCAGGAGTCTTGTGGGGAATATGCAGGTAACAACGTGTATTTGAAATGATAGCCCCTAGATGATTGGTTTAGGTCCGCCCAACCCACAGGAGCATAGTCCTTTATCACCTTCTGTAGTGCACTGGATACATGTGCACTACAGTTCCCAGAATACATCAAGAATCCAGGTAGGTAAGGCGGATTAATGGCTTGCTGTTAATGCAGGAATTAACATCACGATGTCGTCTGGCCAAATCCCCTGCATGTTGTGTGAATGGCAATGTCCTCCTGGGTCCCCAGACCGCATCAACCTCCAGGCACAGGTTTCCATTCAGCGGGGGCAGGACCGGGAATCCAGTCGCGCCCAGGGCAGAGTTAAATAACTCCGTCACCGCCCCATCTCTTCCTGGACCTGGGGGTGTGCCTTGGTAATCCAGTACCCTGGAAACAAACAAAGTCCGCCACAGCAGATGCCAGCGAAGCCAAGGCCAGCTTAAGGATGCGGGTGCCTCTGAAGCGCGCCTCTGGCATGCGCGCGAAACATCACGGAAACTCCTCCAAAGAAAGAGCAGAGGCCACAGTTGGGGTAAGCAGGGAGGCCACTTTATTCTGTCACAAACGGCGAATGCATTTCGGCATCACATATACCTTCTTCAGAGCCAGGAGTCTTGTGGGGAATATGCAGGTAACAAAGTGTATTTGAAATGATAGCCCCTAGATGATTGGTTTAGGTCCGCCCCACCCACAGGAGCATAGTCCTTTATCACCTTCTGTAGTGCACTGGATACATGTGCACTACAGTTCCCAGAATGCATCAAGAATCCAGGTAGGTAAGGCGGATTTATCTATATATCTATATATATCTATATATATCTATATATATCTATATATATATATATATATATTCACTTAAAAAACCTTAGGTTTCACACATGTTATAGTTAGTTGTACATTTCACTCGTAAAAAATTCCACGTTATAGTTAGATCAGGTAACTATAACTTGCGCGCCCACAATAAACTGCTGATGACGTCACATATTACATCACTCATGACATGGTCAGTGACATCACTCTTCACATCAATGATGACATCTGAAATGACACATTGTGGATTGCGGTCGCGCAAGTTATAGTTACCTGATCTAACTATAACGTGGAATTTCATTGGTTTTTTACGAGTGAAATGTACAGCTAACTATAACATGTGTGAAACCTATGGTTTTTTAAGTGAATTTGCAAGGTTTTTTAAATGCTAATTCCTAACTATAACGTGTGTGAAACCTATGGTTTTTTCAGTGAATTTGTACGTTTTTTTAAATGCTAAGTTATGTATTTATTTTTTATTTTTTTTTCTGGTTTTTCACCGTGCGCACACCCTGCGCGCACGGTGCGCTTCGCACACCGTGCGCGCGCTGTGGGCACTCGGTGCGCTGCGCGCACCGAGCACCCACATTGCGCAGTCCATACCGTGCACGCCTCGTCTTTTTTGACACAGTAACAATTTTTTTTACTCCCTTGCGGGTCCTTCAATTTATTTAATAAATGTGATTGTTACTTCTTTTTTTTTTTTTGCCGTGCGCGTACGGTAAGCTTACCGTACGCGCACTCGGCGATTTTTTTTTTAAATTAATAAATGTATTTTTCGTACTTTTGTGTCCTTCTTTGACCCCCTTTCAAATGTCATGGGGTCTATAACTCTCTTCCTTGCCCCCTTTTCACGTTATCTCCCTTTTTTTTTCTGTGTGAAACACACAAAATGGCGGCCGACACTTCCTGATTTCGTCCGATTCGAATGTTTACAGTCATGTGACAACCAATCAGATTTGAGCTCGCGCACGGCACCGTACGCATACGGTAAGCTTACCGTAAGCGCACGGAGCGCGCTTACAGATATATATATTGCTTTAAATGCTTTTTTCTCAGGAACTACTGAACAAATTTACACCAGACCTACAAAAGGCACTTCCTTGACCTTATGGCTACCTCTCTGCCAAATTTCAAGTAATTCTGTTCAGCCGTTCGGGCTGTAGCTGTGTCTAAAGGTCCTATGGAAAAATGCATGGGGAAAACGCGTTTTGGGACCCCCCTTTTTCTCGGCCCCCGCTTGACGAATCACCCCGAGACTTTCAGGGTAGGAGCTGAACGGAGCGCCCAATTAGTTTTGAAAATTTCGCGAGGATTCGTCAACCGGCGCCAAAGTTATTCAAAATAGAATTTTGAGATTTCCTATGGAAACACGGTCCTAACTATAACTATCTACTGGCGACCGCCAGTAGATAATACATATATATATATATATATATAGTCTAGGGACGACCTCTATTGGCATCAGACCTCCCTCCTCCACTCCAGATGCCCATACAGTCATTCTGCCACCTCCTGTAGCAGATTGAGGAGTTCATCCTCAGTCTGCCCACCTGGGGCAGAAAGCACCACTAGATATCAGGGATTACGTGCTTATTATTTTGAATTATGTAAGGAGAGCTAGCTTGTTTTGGCATTGGGTTGCCTCTATTGCTCAGTCAGTTAGTTTTGTTGTTTAGAATAAAAACAAATCCAAATTATACAATGCGTTGTTCATTAAAAATTTGCGTGCTACAGTAGAATAGTAGACCATCTGTTTGTGCTCTAAAAAAATCCAAATATTTAAAACCATCTAAATCATTCTGCAAGGCTAAAAGAATAAAAACAGATGGTATCAGCATGAGCCCTAGAAAGAAAACATATAATACTATGGTGATTACACATTCTCTGATATAAAATAAAAGTGCCTGGCCGTTTTGGGAGAGGGCGGGGTCACAGTGTTCATTTTGTTTGTTTTGCCCAAACACTTTGCACTTCAAGGGTGTCAGGGCTACATCCATGAATTTAACCAGGCTACTGTCATTGGAAGGTCCTCCCCTCTAAATGCATATTTAAAAGCATCTATCACTCGACAGCACCCTGTTTAAATAAAGAGTGCCGGAGCCATCTTCCTTGTTTGCCTAAAAGAGCCATACAAGTAGAAACTTTGGAGCATATTATCAAGCCAGGCGATAAAATTATCGCCGCTTTAGCGGCAGAAAACTGCAGCTAAAACGGCGATAATGGGTTTGATAAAGGAATTCCATTTGAAGCCCATGTTAGACGTCCTTCACATTTAACCTGGGCTTCCATTGGAATTCCATAGAGCATATTATCAAGCCCATTATCGCCGTTTTAGCGGCAGTTTTCTGCCGCTAAAGCGGCGATAATTTTATCGCCTGGCTTGATAATATGCCCCTATGTGCATTGGTGTTTCAAGTTTATAGTTGCAAAGACAACAGCATTAGGGGTAATCTTTGAGTCTTGGTATGTTGTCCATGCATGTCCAATTAAATTAAAGGGGTGCATATAATCGGATATGGATGAAACATTGCCTCACTGTTTTGGCCAAACAACAGGTGAAGTCTTGTCCAGACACACAACAGTCTTTCTGCACATCCCCCCCCCCCAAGGTTTACCCCAATCTGACCCAAGGGGGGCGGGGGGGGGGGGGCAGAGAGTGCTTACTAGGCTACCAAGAATTACTTTTTTTAAATATGGATGGGACCGGAGCTGACCGCATCTGGCAATTGTCCATGACCACACCCCTGGGCCCAAGACTTGATTGTAGGATTAAGGCCAAAGAGCCCACTAAAACAGCAGGGATTGTTTTTAAAAACAAAGATATGGTGTGGGGCTGTTCTGTCCTGGCATTGGGCTGCCCCCACTCTCCTGGGCCCTAGGCAGTTTTTCTGCCCCCACCCTGGGGAGGCAGAAGGGAGGTTTTACCCCATCCCTGCTAGCTTATGTGTCAAAACTATGCCCAAAGAAATCTCAATTTACTCTCTCTTTCCATGGGGATGGCTGCAGTCCTCGAGCTCTAGGTAGGTCGATAGGTTGCTACCAATGGAAGTCTACTGACACTGGCAGTTTCTGAAACCTAGAGACCCAGTGTAATCTAGGTGGTGAGGTATGCATGCAGCTGAGCTCGCTGTATGCCTCAAAATGCTTTTTGAATGTCATAACTATGCCCAAAACACCCATTTATCTCTCATTTGCCATGGGAGACCGCTGTAGTACTGGACACGGTGTCGGCCGGCACCCAGGGAACTTCAACCAAACCTTGGCATTGCACAGACCGATAGATTGAGGGGCATGCATGGTGGTGTGGTTTGCATGGATCTCAGAATTTAGTCTTACCCAGAAAGCCCTACTCACATCAAAGCGAATCCTAAAAACATTAAAGTTCCTCTCACTTTCCATAGGGGTGGCTGCAACATTTGATGATGAGGTCAGCTGTTACCCCAAATACCCTTTCAACCCTGGGCATTTCAGAAATGTTGACTCCCAGGGCAACTGATGATGGTTTGGCTTGCATGGATCCCAGTATGTTGTCTTACCCAAAATGCCATGCAAATACTAATTTATGGGTCAAAAATTCAATTGTGCTCACATTTATATGACAGAAAAATCAGGCACTTCCATCCAAACACATTACCATCCTGCATTCCCACTCACTCCTAAGAAAAACATTACCTTTCATGTGTGGGTGAGCCTCAAACACAACTTAATAGGAATAGACCAAAACTGGAAACAAGCAAATACTACATTAATAGTCCAATGCCTTCACCCAATCTAAGTTTTGTCTGGTTCTTGTCAAGAATATTAGGCTCACCCACAAATGAGGGTACTGCTTTGTTCAGTAGAAGTGGAGTGAGGAGAAAGTAGAGTATAACATTTGCTGTTGGCTGCAAGTTACAACATTTCCTGTCACATACACACGAGGACCTTGATTTTTTTGCGCATGCTTTGACAATGGATGATAGGACTTTTTGAATCCCAGAAGACTGAAAATTTCCCACACAGAAATATGCAAATATTCAATGATGTCATCCAAGGTTTGACATTTGCTTGGTATTCTGGTTAGAAAATAATAGGATCCAGGTAAACCACAGCACGTTGGACTTCCTCATGTTTCTTGTTTTTTAAACATATTAGCGTTGGTAGGCTACCCTGGGTGCCTGCCAACCCGAGGCCCAAATGCTTCAATTACCCTTTTAGCCAGAATAGTTGAAATTCAAAGGAAAACTCCTGATGTTTTCATACTGTATTTTGCAACCTTTCCTATCCCGGGCAATAAGGTCACCTGCACAAGTGGTGTACTGTTTTGATACGAAGATGTGTGCAAATGCTGGGTGGTAGGATGTTTGTGAATTCCAGCAAATGCTGGAAAATTCCCATAACAAAATATACAGAACTTCAGGTAAAGTCGGATGCTTAGAGGGCATTCTGGTTAAGAAAATGTAGTGAGATTCACAAAAGACACAGCACCTGGGACCCCCAAGGGTGTCTATGTTAAAAATATCTGGGGTTGGCAGGTTACCCAAGGAGTCTGCCAACCCATGGCCCAAATACTGCAGCTATGCACATCCTCAGGATGATTGAAATTCAAAGGAAAAAATATTAGGGGCATATACTTAAGGACTTATCGCCGAGTTAGCGGCACTTTATCGCAGCCAAAGTGGCGATAAATATATTGCCCTATTCACAAGCTGGTGCTAACAGCCGATATCACCAGTTTACCTGCGATATCAGCTGCAAAAAATCTCGCCACAGATGACCCCAGCAACTAACGCTAATGAAATGCAGGGTAGGCGTTCCCGTGCAAAAAGCCGCAACGACACCACTCCGCAACATTCTCAACGACCAGCCAGATCGGCGATAAGATCCCAAAACAGGCGATAAGGTGCGTTAGCAGCAGGGATTTAACACCTGCTCTTACATGGTATAAAGTCGGACGACAACCTGCACCATAAAAGGGAGCCCAGCCCAAAGCCACACCCGAAGAACAACAGATGCCATGGAGCTACTAATCATGCAGCTCGGAGCCCCAAGAGGGCGACAACACCCACTGCCACCACCCCCAGGCCTGCCACCCACCCCCGTGTCCTCCCCTGAAGGACAAAGATATGTTACATCAACTTTAAGAAATCATGAACAAAACAATTCGCCTGATGTCGCACACGTACAACAATCAACATCCATGTGTGGTCAGGAAAAGGAGAATCATGCAATCATCTTTGAATTACCAAAAAAATCATTTTATTCAAATTAAACTCAAAACAACTATTTGGAAGAGTCATGGCAGGTCCTCTCTGGACAATCTGTTAGTCACAGCCTGCAAGACAAAATTCAAGATAAGAAGGTGTGCCATGCGCACATCAAATGACAGAGAGAGAGAGAAAGAGAGAAAGAGAGAGAGAGAGAAAGAGAGGGAGGGAGAGGGAGAGAGAGAGTGAAAGGAAGAGAGGGAGAGAGAGAACGAGAGAGAGAGAGAGAGAGAAAGTGAGAGGGAGAGAGAGAGAGTGAAAGGAAGTGAGGGAGAGAGAAAGAGAGAGAGAGAAAGAGAGAGAGAAAGAGAGAAAGAGAGGGAGAGAGGGAGAGAGAGAGAGTGAAAGGAAGAGAGGGAGGGAGAAAGAGAGCGAAAGAGAGAGAGAGAGAAAAATAGAGAGAAAAAGAGAGAAAGAGAAAGAGAGAGAAAGAGAGAGAAAGAGAGGGAGAGAGAGGGAGAGAGAGGGAGAGAGAGAGAGTGAAAGGAAGAGAGGGAGAGGTAGAGAGAGTCCGACACTGCGGAGCTAGGCCTCACTGCTCATCTGCTGCCACCTGTGTGTCTCCAACCAAGTGCCGGTATACACTGCAGTCCACCAGGTCCATTTATCTGAAACAGAGTCCAGATTCATGATTGGCAGAGTTCAAAAAATTGCACACAACATCATCGCTTGCCCGCCCCTGCACAAACACGCTGCTACACCCCAGACCCTCCCCCCGCCCAGCGGTCATTGCCCGCCCCTGCGCACCCAGGCCTCACTGCTCACCTTCCGCCACCGGCATGTCTCCAAGAGGGACCAACACATGCCGGTGCAAGCTCCAAGCCCGGGTCCTGCGACCTTGGTAGCCCCGACACCGCGGGTCACCAGGTCACACA
Organism: Triturus cristatus; assembly: GCF_964204655.1. Taxonomy (NCBI): domain Eukaryota; kingdom Metazoa; phylum Chordata; class Amphibia; order Caudata; family Salamandridae; genus Triturus; species Triturus cristatus. Next base: position 1,235,481,833 of record NC_140591.1, on the reverse strand, counting down.
CTTGATTCTGGGTCTTGATTTCGTAATGGCAGAGATCATATCAGTGCACACGGCATCATCGCAGGCTGCACACCCGCTCAGCTCTTTAGGTGCCACTAACTCTGTGACCCATGAGGCAATGCCGCGTGGCGGTAGGCTCGCGCTCCCACTGGCTCAGGCCTACACTGCGGTCCAGCAGGGCTCACACAATTACTTACCAGTCCAGACCGCCAGGACGGCGCATCATCGCAGGCTGCACACCTGCTCAGCACTTAAGGTGCCCCTGCCTCAGTGCACCGAAAGTCACCGTCCCGTGGCGGTAGGCCCGTGCTGGCCGCAGTGTATCCGGTGCCACCAAGTCTCTGCAACGCAAGTCATGGACCCTATATGATTGAGTGTCGTGGTGTGGATGCAATCATGTCTCCTCCGGTATTGGGGGATGTGATATGGCAGGGCAAATCAGAACCACAGTGATACACCCAGAGAGAGAGGAAATGGCGTTGAGTACGTGCGCCCGGCCCTTTGTATTGGTAAGGTCACATGTACTGTGACGCCTGTGCTGGGTAGGTGTGGTGTGGGTGTAAACCAGCCATGAGGGAGGGGCTGTGGCATGCTGGCAACTAGATCTGTGATCATCAGATCACTACAGGGAAGACATGGGACATGTAGCGTTGTCCCCGCCCTGTAAGCGTAAGAGAAGTGGGCTGGGCCGGCGTATGCCAGTCCAGCGTAGGGGTGTGAACAATGACCCGTGACTCTAGGCGTGGTTACGTCAGGACTGGACAAGGAAGTAACTAATGCGTGTGTCTCGGTTGTAGTGTCGGCACCACCCGGACCGCAATCGGTAATGTTGCACCCTGTGAATCAAGTCCCACAACATGAGCAACATGGACGTGAGGGGGAATCACTGACCCTACATTTATCCATACTTCCACACTTGAATGTTCATATACATGACACATCTGTGTGAAAATGAATGTTTAATGCACATTCAGTGGAGTGTTGTAGCTAAAGCAGTACATGGCCATGCAAACCCCACTTACATTGTTGGCCTGTGGAGGGCCAGCCAGAGTCCTTCAGGGAATGACAAGTTCATTGGAGGAAAAGTTCAGTCCGCAGTCTGTGTGCTGTGTCATTGGTAACCAAACAGAATATGGCAGTCCTTGTCGGGGTCCAAGGTGTGTGCAGAGTGTATCGGGGGACAGTGGAAGATGATGATGCAGAGGGCAGAACCAGGTAGAAACAGGCCATATGGCGGAGATGAATGCTACTGCGTCATTCTTACCACTAAGGCAGAATCACCCGCATCTTCGTCCTCTGCTGTTTCATGTGCCTCACATGTGGGTGGTGGTGTTCTGTCTCCAGCACTGTGTGCCAGTGACACCTCAGGGATCGGAGGTGGGATGTCTGTCGCACTGTGTGGCACTGACACTTCAGGGGGTGTAGATGTGGATGGAGTGGTAGCAGCAGCATTCATCCGCGCCAGGCCTTGTGGCAGCAGTGCCATGAGGAGGGTCTGCAGGGCACTGAGGAACCCAGCTACCTCTCGCTGGTGTGCAGCTGTGGGAGACGCTGTTTCGGCCTGCACCCGCTCCATGTTCTCCATGATCCTCCGCATGTGTCCCAACTCCCGGCTGACATCGCTGGAGCCACTCTGACTAGACAGTTGTTCTTGTCTCAGAGTCAGGACTCCAGCGATGTCAGCCTTGGATTGTTGGAGAGCAAGGAGCGGACTGTGGGTGTTCGTTAGGGACTGTGAGTGGTCCCTGATGGGACTTAGACACCCACGTATGGCATCTAGTTTGGCTGCCATGCGGTCGAACCCCACTCGCACCTGTTCAGCCAACTTCTCCTGGCACCCCAACACATGGCTTTGGAAGGCTATGTGTTGTTCGTGGGGGTCCATAGAGGCAGCCGTGGTGGTGGGTGCTGCCTGCAGTGTGGTTTGTGCAGAGGTGGGGTCTCATCGATGCAACTGGGCTGCCCTACTCCTGGAGGGGGGTTGACGTAGCTGTCAATGAACTCTTGGATGGCGTCGGGGTTGAAGGTGTGGAGGTCCTCTTTGTCATCAGTGAAGAGAGATTCAGTCTGCTCTGGACGAGGTGTTGGTTTTCCCTCTGCAATGTGAAGGGGAGATGCAGTTTAACATTGTGTTCACATGTATGTTGACGCATTGTACATGTTTACATACAGACAGCATGACATGGTACTTTGTGACTGTTTGGGAGGAGCTGCCTATTTGATGTGGAACAGTGGACATTTGTACTCCATCACGGATGTGTGTTTGTACTTGTACATTATCAACTCACATTTCCCTGCTATGCCAAATGTGATTGGGCAGTTTCTACACACAAGCGGCACCAGTTGTGTCCTCTGTTCTGTTGTGAACATGTTGCGTTTTGTACCACATTGTTGTCAATGTTGATGTGCTCTGCATTTTATGTGTGTGTGCTGCATTTTGGGAGAGTAGCCCCTGCAGCTCTGATTTTGCTGCCCCTTATCCCTTTCATGCGGTGTGCCTTTGACTTCTGTGCTTCTACAGTGCTGAGATGTTGCATACTTGGGTACATTGGTCTCTTGGTGGGAGTTGGGGGTCTGGGGCATGGTTTGTCCTCAGGTGTGCTGTTGATGTCAGGGGTTGTTTGTGCACATGGATGTGTCAGGGTGTGACCTGCTCCTTTACAGATGTGGATCCACACTCAGCCACCTCAGTGTCGTGGCGTACAACATTTCATGGTATATTGACTGCAGCAATGCTATTCGTCATGCAGTGTCACTTGCATTGTCTGTGTTGCTCACAGACACGCTGCTTTGCTGGGTTTAACACATGTGCATGGTTTGGTTGTGAGATTGGTGGTGTGTGGGAAGGGCCCCCTCTGGTCACATAGTCGATGGGGGCCTACTTGCTGTTTCTAGGTGTGCTGCAGTATGCCAAGGGGATCAGAGACATGCTCCAGTCCTTGTGGGTGTGCACTGTGCTATGCTTAATTGTGCATGTGTGCCATTGTGCCCATCTCCCTCCGTACCCCCAGTCCCTGGTCGTTACTCACCCTGTGGCTGTTGTGTCCGGTCATATTGAGCAGTGTCCGGTCCCCCAACTCCTGCCACCGTCTCCACACTGATGACTGTGGACACCGTTTCCTCCATCTCATCCAGCTCCTCCTGTGGCGCTGGACTCCCACCTCCAGTCTGCATTGCTGCCTTCTGGTTGTTGGCGAGTTTCTGCTTGGTCTTCCATTGTCCCCTTCAGCACTCCGACTGCATTCACCTTGTCCATGATTGACTGCCATGTTCCATTTTTTGTTACCAATGACACAGTGGTGGTGACGAACAGTAGTTGAGGGTGTTCTATCACCTCCATTATCAGGATAATGTTTTCCTGCGTACTGAACCGCGTCTTCCTCTTCTTCTTGTCCTTGTCCTTCCCTGACCCCGAGATCCCGGGCTGGGCCTCTGGGGGGCTTGTAGGGTTCTGGTTGTCCTCTGTACTTGCTCCGGCTACCTCCATTGTGCTTCGTATTTGTTTTGCTTTTGTTTGTATTTTATTTTCTACTTTTATAGTGATTTTTCCCGCCTGACGTGTGTGAATTGCAGGCCTGGTGCAGCTTCTCGCTGATTTTTTTATCGCGGTTGGGCCCATCGCATCTTTTTTCACTTTGGGGTTTAGATTTTTATCGCCGTCCCGGTGACTTTATCGCAGACATTTGACACGTTATCGTGAGACTATCGCATGGTACCGACATGTTGAGAATACGTTAACACAGAGTTATTTTCCCGCGATAGACTGCGATGTGAAAGGGTGCGTTAAGCTAATTTTGTGATAATTATCACACGTTCTTGAGAATATCCCCCTTAGTGTTTTCCCGTTGCATTTCGGGGCCTTTCTTGTTGAGGGTGGTTGACCCATTCACATAAGTGTGGTACCGTTTTGTTCAGCAGGATTGTAGGAACACTGCGTGGTAAAGCGTTTTTAGAATTCTAGAAGATTTCAGAAATTTCCCACACAGAAAATCTGTGATTTTAGCCACAGCATTATTCGTAAGAAAAAAGTTCCACCCCCACTTCAGTCTGCGCAACAGCAGGGAAAGCAATGGTTTTCAGAGGGATTACATTTACCATTTCCAGCCCAAATGCTGCAACAGTATGGAAAGTGTTGGAGTTCGAAGTGATAAAAATTTACTATTCACATTCCAGTTAGTGCAACAGTAGGGAAAGCGTTGGATTTCAGAGTGGTGAAATGTATTATTCCCACTTCAAACAGCGCAACAGTCGGCAAAGTGCTGGACTTCAGAGGGCTTAAATTCTACTAGTCCTACTTCAGTCTGAACCAAAGTAGGCTAAGTACTTCACATCAAACACATTAAATATGAGAGTAACCCCATAAATAGAGAACAAATATATTAATTAAGATGAAAAATAAAGATATGTATTCAAAAAGTTAAATAATTAATCAATTTACATAATTACTAATGAATAATTATCAATTATTAAATAATTGTTATTCAATTATTAATTAATTGACTTCCTACCCTATACCCCAACAAACCTAGTAGCTCACATCTACAATATAACAACAATGTAAGTATTAAATAATTGATATATTTAAAATCAATTACATAATAATTAACAATTAATAATGAATTTTTAATTAGTATTACATAAATAGCCTCCCACCCTAGAACCCTACAAATCTCGCAGCTTGCAACTAAAATATAATTAAAATAAATAAGAATTCCATGATTTACATATTCAAAATTCAATGACATAATTAATTTACAAATAATAATTAAAAGTTAATACATCATTACTTAATCAACTTCATACCATATATCCCTACAAACCTAGCAACACGTAACTAAAATATCACTAAAATAAATCAGCATTCCATATTTTACATAATTAAAAATGAATCAATTAATTAATTGACAATTAATAACAAATTGCTAATTAAATAAATAACTTAACACCCTAGACTCCTACAAACCTAGCAGCCTGAGGCTACAATATTAGTAAAATAAATAGGTCTTTCATAAATTACATATTTCAAAATCAATAACAATCAATAATTATTTGATAATTATTACCTAATTAACTTCCCACACTATACCCTTACAAACCTAACAGCCCACAACTACAATATAACAAAAATAAATCAGTAGTACACAATTTACATAATAAATATCAATCATATAATGAAATACCATTTATTAAATAATCCATTATTATTACCTACAAATCTCCCACCCTACCCACCTACAAATCCAACAACTCAATTTGATACTATAAATGTCTATTAAAATGTTTAAATCATTTGAATGTACTTGCTATATTAAAAAAAAACTTTTAGAAACAATAGTAACACAAAATTAATGTCAGCTAAAACACATGAAAATATTTTTAGCCACTATATTACTGAAAACAATGTTAAAACATCAATATTATTCAACACAATATTACTTACCTTATTATCAACAATATTCTTGCATCACAATATTTATGTATCACAAAAGTTTGTTTTTGATATTTCTGCCTCCTGATATTTGCACCTCGATATTTTGTCCAAACACCACTGCCAAACTCTGGCCAAAATGCCATATACCAAGAATCAATGAAATTCACATAAAAAAATCTTTCCTTTGTAATGGTGTGTTTCAGGGCCTAGCCTGTCCCGTGCCATAAGCCTAGTCACATTATATGAAGTACAACTTTCATTGTGAAAAGTGTGGGAACGCAGAATACTAGAACTTCTGTTGTTATCTATGGAATGCTTATGAAATTTTGGTTTCCAAATGTAAGTCAGTGTACAAAAACAACCAATTTTGTCAACCGCCCTTTCAATCACTTGATATTATGGGAAGCCTGAAATTTAGAATAGTGCCACTAACCCCTTTCCCTACACTCACATTCTTGGACACATATCAGACATTCATAGCTTTTCCTCATTCACTTTTTCCTATCCTTATATTTTACCACATCAAGTACACACATGGTCGAAACACAAGAATCAATGAAATTCACATAAAATATCTTTCCTTTGTAATGGTGTGTTTCAGGGCCAAGCCTGTCCCGTGCCATAAGCCTAGTTACATTATATGAAGTACAACTTTCATTGAGAAAAGTGTGGGAACGCAGAATACTAGAACTTCTGTTGTTATCTATTGAATGCTTCTGAGTTTTTGGCTTCCAAATGTAAGTCAGTGTACAAAAACAACCCATTTTGTCAACCGCCCCTTTAATCACTTGATATGGGTAGCCTGAAATTTAGAATAGTGCCACTAACCCCTTTTCCTACACTCAAATTCTTGGACACATTTCAGACATTCATAGCTTTTCCTCATTCACTTTTTCCTATCCTTATATTTTACCACATCAAGTACACACATGGTCGAAACACAAAGAAAAAATGTTATAATTTTCTGCTTCGTTGATGGCTCTGTGTAGTGTGTGCTTTTGTACATTTGGCAAAAACTGTATGCCTCTACAACTGAAAAGATATGAAAAAGGTAATGGTATATTAATTTTGTAGATCAGCCATGGGGCCAAAAAATGTAAGATGAAAATATTGTCACCTATTTACATTAATATTTTTTTTACTTAGGAAACCATGAGCATTCAATATAAATTACCCTTTACAGAATTCAGAATTGTGCATATTTTCAGAAATATATAGGCCCATATGTACGAAGGCATTTTGCATTTTTTAATAGCGCGAATCATTATTTGGGGCCGTTAGGAAATGAAAAATGCAATTTCCGTATGTACGAAAGGCATTCAGGGTGGTGCAAAATGCTATTTCTAACACTTTGAAATCACATTTTTGAAATCGCTGAATAGGAAATCGCAAAATAGGAATTTCCAAATAGCGAGTCGCTAACTGCATATACAAAGGATCTCCTAATTGCGACTAGTCGCAAAATGCCCATTTCAGAATTGCAATTACCATCAGTTCAGATCAGGTGATAACCAGATGCATACTATAAAAGGGCACCCAAAATGCAGCTGGCTCTTTCACAAGGGCGGTTTTGTACATTCTGGAGAGGAGGTTGAGTATATTGGCTGTGAGGCAGAGAAGGAGGAGGAGGAGACAGGAGAGGATATTTAGGGTGAGGGTCACCCTGTTTCAACAGACAGAGGAGAAGATTATTGAGAGGTACAGACTGAGTAGTCAGGTAATACTTGATTAAATTGCTGAGTTATGACTTCAGCTACAGGCCACAACACTCAGAAGCAACACAATACCACCACATGTGCATGTATTGTGTTGCCTACACCTCTTAGCTTCAGGCCTTTTCGAGGTTCTTTTGCAGGTTCCTTGACATCATGGTGAGCAAGGTCAACCAATATATGTCATTCCCCCATACCCCCTCCAATCATTGCAGAAAACCAAATTTATGTTCTACAAGGTAGCACAGTCCCCCAATTCAGTGGCTGTGTAGATGGCACACATATAGCCATAGGTCCCCCCCTCAGCAACTGAATACATATACAGAAACAGGAAAAGCTCACACTTACTCAATGTGAAGGTAGTGTGTGACACCTCTTGTATCATAACAGACCTTGTGGCCAGATTCCCAGGCAGCATCCACGACTTTTTCATATTCCGCCATCGTATAATACAATACCGACTGGCACAGGGTGAATTTAGCGATGGTTTCCTACTTACTAAGAGAATCGCAGACTTAGTACAGTGGCCAGTGTGTGTAATGTGACAGAAGGGTTATCCTTCTCAGGCTTTCAAGGTGACATTGCATATGCCTTATGTACCTGGCTACTGACACCGTACCTGACTCAAAGCAGCAGGCAATACAACAGGGCAAACAGGACAACGCGCTCAATCAGTGAGAGGACCTTTGAAAGCCTGAAGTCCCGCTTTTGCTGCCTCCCCAAGAACGGTGGGGCACTACTGTGCAGCCCAGATAGATGCTTCAAGACAATCACCACTTGTGCCATACTACACAAGAATGCAATGAGGAAGGGTCTGCCCGACCTCCCAACAGAGCCTGATTCTGACTCTGATGATGAGTTAGCACCACTACAGATGGAGCAGGAGAGCACACGTGCAGCAGAGGGATGTGCATGACACACAGAGATCACCAACAACTATTTCTGAGGTAAGAGAAATTAGAATATCAAATAATGAGACATCACACATGATGGTAATGCTTGGTGCATAACTGAGAGACCACCTTTTATTCAGGTAGCAACAACATTGTTTCACTGAAGAATTAACTGTATCCTTGTGGATGTAACATTGTTGAAAAATCAACAACAAAGTAACTAATGCCCAGCAAAACAAAGGCAACTCATTTCTCTGAGTGAAAAGTGCTTTATTTCTTTCGGTCTTTGGGGTTGGGTACTGTGTCAGCAATATTGGGCTGTGGGACTGGTGACATGTTAGTCCCATAAGTGTGTCTGTGTGAATCACTGGTACTGCATGCCTCCTAAATGGATGTGGCACTGAGGCAGGATGTTGGGGACTCAAAGGTTGTGGGTCTAGATGTTCTCTAGGTCTGTGGTCACTTGCATGAGCCCATTTGCAACATCCTGACAGCAGTGCCCCATGTCAGTCTGAATGTTCACAGTCTGCCTTGCTAGCATTGTTGTGGCTACTTCCTGGTGGTTGATGGACCGGGGGAACGAATCAAACACTGCCAGTTACTGCCTGTGCCTCTGTTTCTGCACACAGTGCTCCCTCCCCATTGCCTCAAGCTACCGTTCCTGTCCTTTCTCCAAGTTCTGCAGTGACTTAGACATGAGTTTCAGCTGCCTACTGACAGTCTGTATCTGTTTTGTCTGCAGGCGCTGTACGGAGATGATGGACCTCTCCAACTCACCATACGCAGGAGCACTCTCCCACATGTCATCTGACACATTCTCAGTACGGACTGCTGATCTTTGCCCTCTGCACTCTCTGTGTGTCCTGGCCTCCGATGTTGTGGAGTCCCTGCTCTGTGACTGACACTTATCACTGTCCACAAACTCTGACATTGGTGAGATGGTTGCACTCCTGCCAGTTCGAGTTGGGGTGACAGGCGGAGGGGTTGGTGGTGTTGTGTTCTGAATTATCAGTGTCAGTAGGCCCTTCGGCTGCAATGGCTCCTTACAAGTCCGGGCTATGATCTGTATAAATACATGTAAACAGTTAGTGTAAATAAATGGTTAATGTTTGCCCACATTAATGTTGTGACTCTGCTTCATGTGTTTGAGACATGTCACTGTTGTACCGATATGTTTAGTGTAGTCATCTGCACACAGTTCATCAAGCAAATGATGTGTACTACAACTCTAATGATGCATTGCCAGGGTTGGGAAAGCATCTCAATGGAGTTATTCATGCTGTGAGTATGATATATGGATTTGCTAACATTATGTTTTGTTAGATAAGTAAAAGGAAGATGACTTACCCTGGATAGTGCCTACAGGATTGGAGGTGTCAATGTCAGCTCACCACGCTCTCTTGTTCCAGGTTCCCACTGTTAGTTTCTCCATGGGAGTTGGAGGGTGATGTTTTGAGGGTCCTCCAGCAGTTTGAGGTCCCTCTGCCATCCTGCTGGCCACCTTCTCCTTCGTACAAGACCTCAGCTTGTACCACCTTTTGCGGATCTCAAGAATGGTCCTCTGGGCGACTCCTAGGGAGTTTACCTTCTCCAGGATGCTGGTCCAGATCCGGGTCTTTTGGCTCTCTGACACAGAGAAGTAAGCCTTTCCAAACAGTTTGTCCATATGGGCCACACATTCCTCTGCCTAGCTTCTTCTCAGTAAGTTTTACTTTCCTCTTTCGGGACCCTGAGCCCTTGCTCCCATCTTCTATGGATATGGCCTTCTTCTGGGATGGTGTTATTTAGTGGCAGTCAAAGGAATCACTATTTGTGAAATCGTCGGTTACATACATACTATTTTGCGATTCCTACATAGCGATTCCTAAGGATTCGCAATTTAGAAATTGCAAATACCAAATTTTGTAAACATGGGCCACAGCTTTTTGAATTCAACCTTGTGCTTCACACATCTTTTCCACTCAAATTCAAATAAAAACTGCAAAAACAGGAAATACTATCAATCACTTAGAAAACTGAAAACTTGTGATGGGAAAACATTTTTTACAACTCTTCCCTGTTTCTGAAAACTGGGAAGAGTGCAAGCATTTTGCTGATGCCCATTTAAAAAAATAAAAATAAACAGAGCATTGTTTTTCCCATTTTTTATAAACATAAATTCTCCACATTTTGGTTATTTTCTCAGTTTTCATTGAGAGGAAGCCACACACCCTTGATACCTTTACAATCACCAACATGTGGGAAAAAACTGCCAAAATGTGTAAAAAGGTTATGAGGCTTAAGTGGGTCCTATCCTAAATATCAAAAAAGGGCTCAGCACTGGGGAGAGAAGCCTTTGGAATCAAATGATAAATTGTAATGTGTGTGCTTGTCCTATGCACATCTGCTGAGTAGTGGACCATGAATTGCAGAGGCTGCAAATCAGTGTGTTGTACAAGCTGATTCTTTGGTGAGGACTGGGTAACGAGGGGCCACTCATAGGTTTACGTTTGTTTACTTCCAACTATGCACACATGCATTTTGGTGGTGTGTGGTTTGCCTGTTAGAATCTGTCAAAAATGAGACAGGATCACTGTCTCTTTGTGGTTCAAGCTTTGCAGTGGGCTTTGTGTCTCATTGTTCCCAGAAAGTACTGCAATCTTCTCTAACAAAGGGCACTCACACACAGGGATTATGGAAATGTGTGAGGGACCTCCTGCTGCGTGGCCAGACCGTCTTTGCACCAGACTAGTAACCTATGCACATGCAGGGTACATGAAAAAATACCATTTTATTTGTCATGGAGGCACAAACTAAAGATAAAGTAAGAGCACATGAATGAGGAAGACGGGTAATGCATACATTTCTCAGGAAGAAAATACATTGCTGGCAAAGCACTAAGAAGAAAAGTATACCCATAACATTTCCTTAGATGAAAACTGTAGTAAGCTTTTTAAAAGGATAACTGAATTATTGAGGATGTGTGACTCAGTGTTGGCTAATAATTTGTGCAGGTCTCCCACACACACACACACACACACACACACGCACACACACACATACATACATATATACACTCACCCATCTACATGTGCACTCACAAACACCCATACATTTACAAGCACACACATATACATCCACAATTGGCAGACAAATAAACACACCCATTCACAGCACACACGCACCAATACACATATATTCAGTTACACATACACACACAGATGCATGCATGCACCAAACATTCAAAAAAATGTAATCTTACCGGGCCACAGCGGTGATCTTAGATGGCGGGAGGGCAGTCTCTGCGGTTCCTGGAGGGGTGGGTCAGCCGCCTCCTTGCATGACTGACAATGGTCAAGCCAATGAGAGGAGAGGGCAGTCCCTTACTCATCATAGTGTGGGATGGGGTCAGTGAGAGTTGGACCTACACGGCGCAGGGAGAGACACATTGAGAGGACGCAGCTCACCTTGACGAAAGTGTGACTATAGGGAGTTGCCCTCAACCCCCCGCCAGTTCAAGTTTAGATTTTATATGAACTCGGTTCCACTTTGGAGAGCAAGGCGCTCTACCTTAAGTGCTCAGAGTAAGTTACTCAACAAGGTTGTTTACCCTTGATCCCTGAACATAAGGAAGGAGGGTTAGTAACTTTTTTTAGGGGTCATTCAGTAGTAAAGTTCTGAAGAAAGCCGGGCGATTGGATTTTGCCAGCTGAAACATCTCGACATCTCTTACGGAGTGGAGAGGTTGGTAACTCATAACTGGTTTGCCAAACCACCATCCACTGGTCCAGGTGTGACCATTTTATATTCTGTACAGGGTACCCAATATTAAAACTATTAGAGGGACTCCCTGGAGCCAGTTTTAAATCACTATTTCTGCACTAATTTTTCACTTGTGATCCCCACATTACTTGCCACTTTTGTGTTGTATTTTATTCCCCCTCCCTATTGCTCCACCTCCACCATTGGTCTGCACGGAGGTGTGTTAGCAGCCCTATGATGGCATGATACAAATCTCTGTGTGTAAGGGCAGTTTTAACACCTCAGTGTGATTCCCCCAGCTCTTTGACTTTCAGCATTCTATATGCACACAGCCCCTCTTCTATGTAGTGGCTTCATAGTCGTTGAAGGAGGTCGAAGTGGGACTTGATCCTCCTACCCCTCTTTTTTGTGAGTTAAAGTCAGTGAGAGTTGCCATTCCCACCCTACTCTGTGACCAGGTGTCACTGATTGATAATCAGCCCTAGGCACGTCAGGGCCAAAAACTGAAGCTCATAGGTCCAAATCTATCTATGACATGCCCCCTCATCATGAGGTGTTTTGCCAGGCTGAGGAGGTCACACCCACAGGGCTGTAAAATTCACAACCTGGCGAAGTTCAGCTCATGCAGCCTTGCACTTGTGCATTTGGCACATGTATAGAACCTCGGTGCCTGATCTGAACATAAAGAGTGCCTGGGGGTGAGTGCTTGCAATGTTCAACACTCCGTTCATCATTTCCTTTGGTTTTTGCTTTGTTCGCCATAAGTTGGCAGAGTATGCTCAGACGTGAGTCCCTTGCTCACTTTGCCACTGGATTCAAGCAAGCCTGGCTGAAGACGGCTGAAATGCCAGAAACCGGTCCTAGGAAGCTTGTTTCTGGTCCAGGGAAGACATGGCTTGGCAGTTCGGGCTGGACTGTTCCCATGAGGCACAGGGTCAGACTGATTTGCATATGGCCATGTCTGAACTGGGGTGGCAGAGTGGGCTAAAGAACAGTGATGGATTAAACCCAGATCAGTTGACTGGGGGTGAGTGCTTGCAATGTTCAACACTCCGTTCATCATTTCCTTTGGTTTTTGCTTTGTTCGCCATAAGTTGGCAGGGTATGCTCAGACGTGAGTCCCTTGCTCACTTTGCCACTGGATTCAAGCAAGCCTGGCTGAAGACGGCTGAAATGCCAGAAACCGGTCCTAGGAAGCTTGTTTCCGGTCCAGGGAAGACATGGCTTGGCAGTTCGGGCTGGACTGTTCCCATGAGGCACAGAGTCAGACTGATTTGCATATGGCCATGTCTGAACTGGGGTGGCAGAGTGGGCTAAAGAACAGTGATGGATTAAACCCAGATCAGTTGACTTGGGGTGAGTGCTTGCAATGTTCAACACTCCGTTCATCATTTCCTTTGGTTTTTGCCAAATCTATCTATGACATGGCTGTAAAATTCACAACCTGGCGAAGTTCAGCTCATGCAGCCTTGCACTTGTGCATTTGGCACATGTATAGAACCTCGGTGCCTGATCTGAACATAAAGAGTGCCAGTCAGGCTGACCTTTGCTCAGCCTGACAGACACTCTTCATGTCTGCAAATAGGTGGGGTGGTGGGCCACTCTACCCATAAGGACGGGCCGCACTTGGTGTGACTCTTATAGACTAGACACGTTGTCGGGTGTCAGTGGGGTTATAATAATGTCACTATCATTATTTAGATGTCCATTTTGTGTGATGTGTGCTTGAAGTGTATATAGTGTTTAGACATACGAGTTGTGTGAATCATGCACACTTTACTGCTTATTTGTCTTTGGGCATGTCCCTTAGTTTCATGACATGTGGTGAGTTGTGGGTTGGTATAATATGTTTATCATGTTGCATGCAGTACAAGTCTGTAGTTGGACATGGGGTGTCAACTATGTTTTAAAGCACCTCTCGTTGGATTTTTGGGGTAGTCCCTTTGCTTGGTAGCAAGTAGGTTATCTGTTGCATTGGTTTATGGCACACATGTGTACTGTGTATTTGTGCTGTGTAATTATTGCTTGCCTAAAATGTGTGGGTAGATTGTGTGTTGATGTTTGGACACAGAAATTGTCAGTATCAAGTACAGTTACTCCTTAACCATGTTTCTTTGGGGTCTCTTAGACTACCAAGCATGTTTAATAAGGTTTATAAAGTTGCTTAGCAAAAGATATGCATGGGTAGAGTGCATGTATGTGTGTTTGGACATGGGAGTGTCATGCCTTTGAAAGTTTGTTACAATCTATTGGATTTTGGGCACGTTTTCTAAATCTGCCAGCAAAGGATGTGTGACTAGAGTGTGTATTGATTACTGAAATGGTAGTGGTCAGTACCATGTATGGTACTGACCACATATTGTTGTTTGGATTGGTCCCTTAGTCTGGTGGCAGGCAGTGGAGGTTGGCCATGTCACTGACTGTGCCCTGATCATATATATGCCTGCTAGGATGGTGTCTGGTGACCAATGGCTATAGCAGCAAGTTTCGTAAGGATGGAAACTGAGACTGTTGCTTGGAGGAATTACATTCATTGCGCACCAATTGATTTCCCCTATGTATCACTGAGTTTCGGTTGTGTTATTTTTTCACCTATTTCATAAACTTTGTAAGAGAGGGAAGTGTTGAGTAATACAAATACTTGCCTTTTGATTATTGTACTGATCAACCTGGTTTGGTAAGGTCAAATGTTGTGGCTTGACAAATGAGTGGAAATAAGTGGTTGAGCAAGGTAGATGATTCTCCTGGTCAGGTGTTCTTCCTTCAGACTTGTACCCTACTTACAGAATATAGTGAATGTGCCTGATTTAGAGGGTCGGTTGGCCTGAAAAAACCTCTAATTTCTGAAGCAAGTGCTATGCCTAGATAGAACCCACAGATGGATACCATACCTATCTATCATGGAAGACTGTCCACATGTTGATTCACCTTTGTACTACAAATTAAATAATTTCCATTACCTTCCACCTTTAGCAGCGTCACTAGGGTTGGTGTCACCCAGTGTGGCACCGGTAACTCATGGTGTCACCCCAGGACAGGGTGCAATATTCCCACATTAAATCCTGTGCACATCTGTCTTGAGCTGCTCCCTCCCAGACCATGCACAGCTCACCCACAGAAGCCCAGGTCAGACTTCCTGCCACCCCCATCTCTGCCCATTCTGTGACCCCGCGATTCTCCCTTCCCTTCGAACACCGCACTGCTCAGATATTCCATAATTTGGACATATTAGGACAGTGGTTTGGCCATTAAGAGTGACAAGTGTTTTGCTGGTTAAATTGCTTTGTGTAAAATCGCAAATCTGGAATTGTAGCTTTGCCCCCTCAAATGAATTCTGAGGTTGCCTAAGTGTCTGCATGCCCTTTTTGATGATATATTTGAGCGCTTTGAAACATATTTTATTGCTATTAAGCACTATAAGGAAAGTGTTCAACGAGGTTGTCTATTGTTTTGTCATGTTTGTAAGGCACAATATTGTAATATTCGCATGCATGGCCTGTTGTACATTCTGTCGTGTGTGTCGCGAGCAGAGTGCGCCTCAGTCTTCTTTGCTGTAGAGTGGTTCTGCTGCAGTCTCTGTCTGCCTCCACAGTCCCCCACCCTTGCTTCCCTCCTTTCTTCTCTTTTCACAGTTCACTAACTTTGTCTCAAGGGTATGTTTCCAATTGATTACAGACACTTTGCGTAGGACTTTGTGATGAACGCAGATGTCGGGAGCAGCTCGTCCTCTTCCGGCGCAGGGGCGGCGGCGTCGGTGTCACCCCATGTGATGGTGTCACCCAGTGCGGTCTGCATCCCCCGCAACACTCTGTGGAGAAGTGTGGCTCAATGGTTAGAGCGGCAGACCCTGATGCAGAGGTCTGGCCCGGGACCAGGGTTCAATTCCCCGCCTCGGCGGGTCTTGGGCTCAAAATTCCACGGACCTGACAATTCTCGCCTCGGTGCCTATTCCAATCATGGAGTCCCACTCTGCAACTCTGGGCAATAGCTTGCTTAATCTCCACAATGGCCCCCACAACGCTAAGGATGCCTGGCCTCCACCTTGGGGGTGCCCAGGAGTGGACACCTCACAGGGAAAGCCAGGATGGGTTCCACAGCGGTATTCGTACAAGCGCCTTGAGACCCTTGCGGGTGAGTAGTGCGCTATACAAGTATCAATTTACAACCCCCTATTGACGCCACTGTCCACCTTCAATTGCAATTAGTTGGACACCAATTTCTTTTTTTTACAGTTATTTCTTGATATGTATTGGGAGCAGATCAGTTGCATTATGACACACTTTTTGGCTTTAAAATTCTACCATTCAAATGGTGTTCCACAACCCAGTCTTCAAACGGCTGTTTAGGCCAACTTAATCCAACAGGTTAAATACTTTGCCAGATATACAACCTGAAAGGTATATATGATTTCATGGGCTCTATAACTCTTGTGTTGGCTTGCACTTGGAACTCAAGAATGAGTTGCTTCTGGCAGAAGCAGTGGATCTAGCATAGATAAATTGTAATAAGAAGCATGAGGGTTGGAATGCATAATGGAATCCACTCTCCATACCTAAAGGGGGTTGGTAAAATCCAAAACATGATCAGGATGTGCGTGATGATGGGGTCGATGCACCCAGATAACATTTGTAGAGCATAGGATGTGTTGACTGCAGGATCCAGGATACACCATCTACACTAATTGATCTTGATTCTTGAGGTCAACCTGTGTTGAAGATGTCTACCGTCTACATTATTGAGATTGCAATAATAGGAATGAAACACATTCCTTTTTTATATATAAATTGTAATAGGCTGTTGTCTGCTGACATGAGAAGTGGCTTGGAATGATAATCTATCTGCTCATGGATTTCAGAAAATATTGTAATTGTTTATTTGGTATTAACTTTTATATTTGTGAGAGGTCATAATTTGCAAGGTATGTTGTGTGAATACCCATTTATCAAAGATAGATATCTGTGATTGAGGGACAGCATTGAAGGACCAATTAATGTTATTCAGACATAAAAAACTGGTTTGTTATTTCTCCTACCACTGAGATTTTTGTTTAAACTATTAATTTATTTAAGTTTAATGAAGGATGAAGGGGAGAGACGAAGTAAAGAGGGAGAAAAAGTAAAGGGGGGAGAACAAGTAAAAGCCTTTTTCATCTACAATTATATGCAAATGTAACTTCTGTCTGCCTGATGCATGCCTTGCATTTGCTGCTTATGTGCCTCAGACGCATTACATTTATTCATGTACTTGTATGCACATTTTTCATTTCTAAACATGTGCTTACTTGAGTACTAATTGCACATATAATGTTTGTTTGATTATGTGTTATAGTGCATCAATTGCTCATATATATATGTATTAGTATGAATAATAAAGTGTAGTGCAACAGATGGTGTATGCTTACTATTGCATCCTACATCAAACAAAGTCTAGCCTTTTCATTATAATCAGAAACTGTTACTTAAGTCTGGTACAGAAACATCTTTAGTGAGAGAAGCCTTTTCCTTTCCTTGAGAGCTTCATTTGAGCTTTGTGCTTCAAGCATCTTACCTGAATGTCATTGGCCCTCAGAAGCAGGCCTTATGTGTGCTTTTCTCAGCTCAGAACGCCATAATAAAGATAGAAG
Organism: Triturus cristatus; assembly: GCF_964204655.1. Lineage (NCBI taxonomy): Eukaryota > Metazoa > Chordata > Amphibia > Caudata > Salamandridae > Triturus > Triturus cristatus. Next base: position 1,235,464,433 of record NC_140591.1, on the reverse strand, counting down.
CAACCATCTCAAAGCACAGCAACTGACTGAAAACAACTTTGTTATCCAGCCAAGGTATTCAAAAGAAACTCAAATGGGCACTTTGGTGCTAAATTGATTTTGCTAGGGGCTAGAAGGGGAGAGTTTTTTTTACAGACAGGGTTTTATCATTCAATGCTTCAATTAAATGAACACCATAAAAAATGTTGCAATTCTGTTAAATATAATGTTAAATAGCCTGTTCCATTACCATTGTTATGTATTTTCATAGTAACATCTATTCATATAATCAGCGCTAAATAAAATCATTAATTTTAGAGAAAGTTTTTTAAATATTAAGGAGCCGATTACGATGTCGGTCGGAAAGCATCCGACCGCTAGTCAAAAGCTTTCCAACCTACACTGTCGGTTTGCGGCCCGACCACCGAATTACGATGTCAGCACTCAGAGTGTGAACCAGCCGGCTCTCGGAGTCTTCCGGCTGGTCAGAACCACACCGCAATCCCCGATGAATGGCGTTTCCGCCATCGAGATTACGATGTCATTTTCCCACAGCCTTTCCGTGCCGGCCTTTCCAACATGGAAAGGTTGTCAGAAATTGACTTTAGGGGCACCAAGCAGGGCCCCCTTGCCTCTGAGGCCTACGGTTGGTGGCTGAGTGAGTACCTAGGATGACCCTTGTAAATCCATGCACTGTGTGGCAGGCACCATGGGGTGCCTGCCACAGGGTGCAGGGTTTTACACACACCCACATTTCCTTATTGGAGCCTGTATTGCGGGCGATTAAGGACAATACCACAAGCTCCCAAAAAGAAATGAGAGTTTCCAACTGAACAGTGTTCGGTCGCATCGTAATCAGGCGGTCGGAACCACCGACCGGAGGTCAGTTGGTCGCTCCCGAGACCGATAAGGTGTCGGTCAGAGGCAACTCCGACCTACATCATAATAGGCCCATAGTGTGGATTTCTTGTGTTTGCTCATATATGAGGATATGTGGGTTACAGTCTGCCTGCTTAGCAGGCTCAGGTTGGAAAGGTGACTAAGCCTACGCTTTCCAGGGGGTTTTGGATTTCAATAACGAGGCCCTATTTGGTGCTAAGCCTGCATGCCTTTGAATTTATTTTCCAGTGCCTTCTTTGTGATATGGGACATTGAATTAAAACATTTGAAGACCTTTGTAGCAGCTCATGTTTGAGATCCAATGAAAAAACAAAACTGTAAGTGACAAAAACAGAATTCAATAATATTGCTAATAATAAAAAACACTAAAAAAACTAAAATATAGATAAAAAACAGAAAACAAAGATATTGTTAATAAAAAAACAATACAAATTACCTAATAATCAACATGAAAAACATTATCCGCTATCGAAAAAGCAGATTTAAAAAAAAAACAGAAAACCATCAATAAATCTATAAACATTTCTAAGTCAAAATTAAAATATCCAATTTTCAAAAAATATATTAATTACAAATTAAACATCCTTTTAACCTGAGTTTAAAACAATTTACGAATATTACCTTTGATAAAACATAACAAAAATATTATAAATAAATATAAACTTTTTAAATGAAATTATCTAAAACAAATAGAACAAATTTTCTATACAGTAAATAAAACAATTCACAAAATATTTACTATTTACATAAAGCAAAACACACACTCAGCATAGAAAGAGAAACACAATACCAATAACACTTTATATCACTAAATTCTCATACATTTCAACAAAATGTATTACATAACTATCATGGTACTCACAGTTCTGAGGCTGCAGCAATTCTATGAGGGCCACCATTGCTTCACAGCATATTATAAAAAGGTATATTCCCTAAAAAATGCAAATATTTAAAAAATGAAGTTATATAATGTCAATCAATACCCTTCAAAACCCTTTTAAACAAAGGTGCTGCAAACTTAAGACAAAATGATAAAAAATAGCTGGAAAACAAAACGTGTCAATACATTTTCTTTAAGAATAAAACTATAAAAATATTAATTAACACAAAAGGAAAAATCTTTGTTACAGCTAACATAAAACCAATACAAATTTCCAAACCCCCCAAAAAATTAGTACATAATAAACAAAACATCCACAACTATATTATTAATAAAATGCTTACAGTACACCTGGTTAAGCACCAATTTTCTTTCAACTCGAAGCAAGTTCTTTATTAATTTCGTCCTAAAAAACAGTAGCCAACACGTTTTATCTTCATGGACTTCTTCAGTTTCTCTCCACTTGAAAGTTGAAATGGGCAAACTATTCTGGTTCGGAGCACCGAGCATATATAAAAAAAATTGCCCCACTAAAGTGGTGGGTGCAGTAACATATTGCCTCTGCCTCTAATTTTACATACATTTGTTATTATTAAAATGCTTGATGCCATTACATACTTCAACAAACTCATTTCTCAACAAGCACTCCCATTTATGCCTTACACACTAATCCACTCCCCAAATGTGCTGTCCGGTATATAATAATAGTATTTACAAAAGACACATTTGGAAGAAAAACGAATATGCAAATACAAATATACTGTGGTCAATCTGAAAATATTATACAAATGTTCAAAATAACTTTAAAAATATGAAGAAATTATGAACATTTCTACAAAATAGTTATTTAAAATGGATACAATTTTCTTAAAGTACCTACATCTTTAATACAAAGTATTATTAGAAAAGACATATCATAGACTGCAAATAATATTTCATAAAAAATATTTTCTTCAAAATACCTAAAACCTTATTTTTAAATATTTTTCCATGAAAAGAAAATATTTGAATTTGATGCTATGTTAGAACTTCATTTTGTTCATTTATAAATGTATCTAATTATTTTACACATTTATACAATTTTATTACAGTTTCAATTCTGTAACAAAATAATTTGATTGCTACAATAAAAAATTATTTTAATGCAACTTCTTTTTTATTCTAACATTTTAATATGTACACTTTGATTTTATATAAAAATGATATTATATTTTAATATTACATGAAAATTATTTTTTGGGTTGAAACTTTTACAATAAATCCTAACAATTAATCAACTTCATATTATTTTTTTGTGATAAAATTGGGGAGGAGGCTTTAATTTACTGTTCTTGCTCCAATTTCACAAACATTGGTGAAAGTGATACAATTGTGTGTTTGTGTGAAAGGGGATAAAAATGTTTAGCTGCACTAAACAATTGCTCAAACCATTCTTCTACTCTGAAGCTTCCTAAGGGTCACATAGCATAAACTGTGTTTTTATCTCTTCCCGATACCTAAAAATACAGAAACAACAAGACAACATTGAGAAAATTGACTGCAGGCAGAAGTAAGTAATCGAGAAAAAAAGGAGGGACTCTTAAACATGTATATATCTGACATCCAAGTACGCACAAAATCGCTTTGAAAATGTGTAATAGTGGTCTAGTAGACAGACTTTCAGGGATCAGAAAGACTCAGTGTAGTAGCCACACCATAGAGATCAAGCAATCCACTCTGGCTTATAAATGATGATGCTGGAGCCACATTGAAGGCAAAAGAATTATCCTTTAATAAAAGGATCCACGACCGCATCAACCACTGATCAGTCTAAAGAACATAAGGCAACTGACCGAAGCCTCATGTTCTAGAGGCAATCCAGCACGTGGGGGCCAATTAGGATGTTGGTTGGAAAGCTCCGACCACAGGTTGGAGTCTTTCCAACAAACATCTATGGTTTAAAGTCTGACTGCCCAATTACAATGTAGGCAGGCAGAGTTTAAACCGGCTGGTCGGACCAACTGGCTTCTGACGGGTTCAAGCAGCACATCGGCGAGTCAGAGGCCGCACATTATCCTCTATGGACGGTGTTTCCGCCGTTGGGATTATGATGGCAGTTTCCAATAGGTTTTTCATGTTGGGCTTTCCGGCATGAAAAACCTGCCAGAAAATGACTTTGGGGGCCCTTAGCAGGGCCCCCATGCCCCTAATGCATCCAGTTGGGGACCTGGGGGACCTATGGTGCCCACCTGTAAATCCCTGCACCGTGTGGCAGGCACCAAGAGATGCCTGCTGCACGGTGCAGGGATTTATAGAAACTCCCATTTCTCTATGGGAGCTTGTGCTGCGGATGGTTTACGACAGCCGCACAGGCTCCCATAGGGAAATGGGAGTTTGCGACTGCACCATGTGCGGTCACATTGCAATATGGCGTTCCGAACCGCTGACCTACGGTCGGTCATTTCCCACACCGAGACGGTGTCGGTTGGAGGCAACTCCGACCAACATCGTAATTAGGTCCTTGATATCATTGTGGTTCCACAGAGGAATGCATATGACATTGACATTGTATGACAATGCAGGCAACAATAATTAACAAAGCTTTGTGAAGGTGAATAATAAATAATAAAATGTAACATACTACATCACTTCCTTTCCTTAACCAAAAACAAAAGGCAATTGCACCATTAGGGTAACATAACCATAGAGCATGTAATAGGGTACACAGGTTCCTGTTAGAGATTTCAAAAGAATTAAGACATAATGTAATCACCAAATTTGGATGGTAATTTAACTATACAAGTACTTTGTGTGTACACAAGTTCCTGCACAGTTTTTCCCCTCTGTAACATTATCTCTACCCAACTCAGGAACACATTCATCAAGATTGTGGTCAACACACAACTCCTCTGCAGACCTGGGGATCAAATTGCCAACTTTGACCACTCCCACTACTGTTTCAACTCACAAGGGTTCTTTGTGAAAAACTGTTCTTGCTGGTTTGAGCACTGAACTGTCTGATATATTGTACACAGAGTGATGAATTATTATCACTTATAACATCTGTGGACAACATAGTGCTGCTAACACTTTCTGTTGTCTCTGTTAGAGTACACACGCCTGAAAATATCTGCTTGAGAGACTGATATTGGAACCACATTGTCTCCGTACCAACATCCTTTTCCTTCCACTAACACAGAAGCTCTAGTAGAGTTAAGCACTTTCACAGATAAAGAAAACTTAGATTCTCCCATAAGAATCTTGAAAGTTTTTTTTAATCAAAATCCAAACATTCACATTCACCTGGACATTCTTGACACTTTTTCTGTTGTCATAATAGCTTTTTGGTGCCAGTTGTTTTTCCATCACTCTGTGTTGCAAAAAAGTCATATTATTACTTTGATTTATATTACATCTGCCCACCAAAATCTCAGACAACCATGCTGGTACTAGTTTGGTCCTGGCCTCCCTATCCCTGAGAAGTTTAAATGGGGATAGTCCAGTTGCAGAATGTGGAGTAGTAAGGTACGCTCACATTTTTTCTTGAAGAGACTGAGAAACATCAATATTTGCCGCTATTGCAGTTTGAATACCATCCTTAAAAATACGCGTAGCCCTCCCATCCAAACCATTGGACAAAGAGCTATATAAAGCCACCAGAGAATATTTATTATTGCATTTCTCCAGAAATTCAGTTATTTGTTTAGACACAAAGGGGCCGATTCTGATCCGTGTCGGAAAGCACTCCGACCGAGTCAGATCCGGAGTGCTTTCCGACCAAGCCTGACCCCTACAGTCCGTCCGAGCGAGTACGATGCGCGCGTATGCTGTCGGACTCGGTTCGGTCGGACTCCCATAGAAATCGATGGGAGCCAGTTGTAGGACGCGTACATGCGCTCCCATTTACTGAATGGGTACGTCTTGAACAAGTGCGCCCCCTACAGTGGGTACGCGTCGGTGCCATCCGCGCCGTACATGCCTGTGTGGGGGAGACCCATGGGTCTCGCCCTGTGCGCGAGTCATATGGCTGCGGGTGTTGGGGTCCGACGCGGACCCCCGAAGTCCAACTCCAGGAGCTTTTGCGAGCTGGACACTCCGGCTCGCACAGGCTGTCCGACGCGTGCATCGTAGTGGCTCGGTCGTGGATCGCATCCATTGCACGCCACGGTTAGCTTACGACCGAGACGTACGGAGCAGTTCGGACCCGGAAAAGACTCGGTCGGTGATTTTCATGTAGCTCACATCGTACTGGCTCGCTCGTACAGCTGTACGAGTCTGGCGGAAGACACGAGTACGGCTCGAACTTTTTCCGGCCGGATCGCGTTCGGTGCCCTTCCGACCCGGATCGGAATCGGCCCCAATGTGTATCCCATTGTCAGTGACAATACTACAAGGGGAACCTTCTACCAAAAAGAGTATTTCCAGAAAATAAATTACTGTATCAGAATTGGCAGCTTCCACAAATGAATAATATATCCATTTGGTAAAATTATCCATAGCCACTATTAGATAGTTCTTATCTCTAGGCAACAAACTAAATAGGCCAGAAAAATCCAAGGCTAGTTTTTTCCAAATCTGTTCTGGAAAAGGAACTGTGAAGAAAGGTTTGGGAGTGGTTTTCCAATGTTTATCAGACACTACACATTGTGAACACTTAGCAATCTGATTGGATACTCGTTTATCTAAACCTGGCCACCAATACACCATACTTAGAGGAATCTGATAATAAGCTGAGTGGAAATCAATGGCTGAAGAAAACTACTATTTTCCTACATTAGTAATCATCTCTTGTGTATGGTGAAGCAGTTGACAACCCACCAAAATATTCTGATTAAGGAATCTCAAGTCTACACATAGTCTGAGGTCTCTGGGCCTTTTTTATTAGTAAGAACAAGCGGAGAAACCCATTCATAAGAATCTGTGTAGCAATAATATCCGCAGATTCTAATTTGCCCAACAAATCCTTCAAATTCTGTCTAACACTCAAAAGGCACTGGCCTAGCCTTGTGCTCAACTGGTAATGCTACTTTTTTTAAATTTGATACAATGCTCAAATCCTTGCACTGTTCCCACTTTATCTTTGAAAATGACAAAATCATCTGTTTCGTTTCATTACTTAGTACATCCACTGACATGACTGGCCCACTCACACTCAGTTCAGGCAAATCACCCAAAACAACAGGTATGTCATGGCCAAGAAGCAATATAATTCCCAGTTTGGCCAAATCCTTCCAACACACAATGTCTCTCCCATTGATGGTAATATACACTTTAGAAACTGTAGATCTTCCCAAGCGGACCAAACAAACCAAAGAAGATCAATAGCCTTGTCACCAAATACCTTGGGACTAATGTCAGGATGTTTAAAAACCTTTGATTTTGGCCATAATTTATGGTAGGTGTGATCTGCTAAAATGGCAACCATGCCCCTGAATCCCCATAACAGTAAGACGTTTACCATCGAGAACAGCCTCACACAGTGGTCTTTTAATATGCTCTATTCACAGTTAACAACACAATAGAAAATCTGTTCACACATTCCTGTGCCTCATCCCCTAAATCTCAGGTGTACATATTACTGATCCTCCCTTAATTGGTACTACCACCAGAACTGGAACTGGAAGTGGGAACACTCTTACACACACCTTGAAAGTGCCCAACTTTACGACACAGATTACACCTCATTCCTATAGCCAGGGAAGATGGATTGTTCCCAATGTGGTTGCGACAACAAATTTGCTGCCCTTGCCATTGTGGTCCTCTCTTTGCCATAAAAGACTTGCTAGCAGTACAAACAAAATCCTCCTCCATCAAGCAAGAGACAGAAGGTTGCCACACATGACGGGATAAAACCTTACAAGTGATAATAGACATCTCAATGCTTAATGCGACATCAATTGTCTCTGCTAAAGTTGGATTGTGACAAGTCAAAAGAAGTTTGTGAACTTTCTTAGAAAAGCAATAAAACACAAATTGGTCTAGTATATATATATCAATAGTGTTAACAAAATCACATTACGCAGCTAACATATTTAATGTGGCAATATATTCCTCTATTGTCTCATCGGAAGTTTGTTTACACATTGCAAAATTAACTTTTCTAACAAAACACTTGAGTCGTCTGAATACTGTTTTTATATCATCTCCTTTTCATCCAAGTAAACATGTGGCAGGCACCAAGAGATGCCTGCTGCACAGTGCAGGGATTTATAGAAACTCCCATTTCTCTATGGGAGCTTGTGCTGCGGATGGTTTACGACAGCCGCACAGGCTCCCATAGGGAAATGGGAGTTTGCGACTGCACCATGTGCGGTCACATTGCAATATGGCGTTCCGAACCGCTGACCTACGGTCGGTCATTTCCCACACCGAGACGGTGTCGGTTGGAGGCAACTCCGACCAACATCGTAATTAGGTCCTTGATATCATTGTGGTTCCACAGAGGAATGCATATGACATTGACATTGTATGACAATGCAGGCAACAATAATTAACAAAGCTTTGTGAAGGTGAATAATAAATAATAAAATGTAACATACTACATCACTTCCTTTCCTTAACCAAAAACAAAAGGCAATTGCACCATTAGGGTAACATAACCATAGAGCATGTAATAGGGTACACAGGTTCCTGTTAGAGATTTCAAAAGAATTAAGACATAATGGAATCACCAAATTTGGATGGTAATTTAACTATACAAGTACTTTGTGTGTACACAAGTTCCTGCACAGTTTTTCCCCTCTGTAACATTATCTCTACCCAACTCAGGAACACATTCATCAAGATTGTGGTCAACACACAACTCCTCTGCAGACCTGGGGATCAAATTGCCAACTTTGACCACTCCCACTACTGTTTCAACTCACAAGGGTTCTTTGTGAAAAACTGTTCTTGCTGGTTTGAGCACTGAACTGTCTGATATATTGTACACAGAGTGATGAATTATTATCACTTATAACATCTGTGGACAACATAGTGCTGCTAACACTTTCTGTTGTCTCTGTTAGAGTACACACGCCTGAAAATATCTGCTTGAGAGACTGATATTGGAACCACATTGTCTCCGTACCAACATCCTTTTCCTTCCACTAACACAGAAGCTCTAGTAGAGTTAAGCACTTTCACAGATAAAGAAAACTTAGATTCTCCCATAAGAATCTTGAAAGTTTTTTTTAATCAAAATCCAAACATTCACATTCACCTGGACATTCTTGACACTTTTTCTGTTGTCATAATAGCTTTTTGGTGCCAGTTGTTTTTCCATCACTCTGTGTTGCAAAAAAGTCATATTATTACTTTGATTTATATTACATCTGCCCACCAAAATCTCAGACAACCATGCTGGTACTAGTTTGGTCCTGGCCTCCCTATCCCTGAGAAGTTTAAATGGGGATAGTCCAGTTGCAGAATGTGGAGTAGTAAGGTACGCTCACATTTTTTCTTGAAGAGACTGAGAAACATCAATATTTGCCGCTATTGCAGTTTGAATACCATCCTTAAAAATACGCGTAGCCCTCCCATCCAAACCATTGGACAAAGAGCTATATAAAGCCACCAGAGAATATTTATTATTGCATTTCTCCAGAAATTCAGTTATTTGTTTAGACACAAAGGGGCCGATTCCGATCCGTGTCGGAAAGCACTCCGACCGAGTCAGATCCGGAGTGCTTTCCGACCAAGCCTGACCCCTACAGTCCGTCCGAGCGAGTACGATGCGCGCGTATGCTGTCGGACTCGGTTCGGTCGGACTCCCATAGAAATCGATGGGAGCCAGTTGTAGGATGCGTACATGCGCTCCCATTTACTGAATGGGTACGTCTTGAACAAGTGCGCCCCCTACAGTGGGTACGCGTCGGTGCCATCCGCGCCGTACATGCCTGTGTGGGGGAGACCCATGGGTCTCCCCCTGTGCGCGAGTCATATGGCTGCGGGTGTTGGGGTCCGACGCGGACCCCCGAAGTCCAACTCCGGGAGCTTTTGCGAGCTGGACACTCCGGCTCGCACAGGCTGTCCGACGCGTGCATCGTAGTGGCTCGGTCGTGGATCGCATCCATTGCACGCCACGGTTAGCTTACGACCGAGACGTACGGAGCAGTTCGGACCCGGAAAAGACTCGGTCGGGGATTTTCATGTAGCTCACATCGTACTGGCTCGCTCGTACAGCTGTACGAGTCTGGCGGAAGACACGAGTACGGCTCGAACTTTTTCCGGCCGGATCGCGTTCGGTGCCCTTCCGACCCGGATCGGAATCGGCCCCAATGTGTATCCCATTGTCAGTGACAATACTACAAGGGGAACCTTCTACCAAAAAGAGTATTTCCAGAAAATAAATTACTGTATCAGAATTGGCAGCTTCCACAAATGAATAATATATCCATTTGGTAAAATTATCCATAGCCACTATTAGATAGTTCTTATCTCTAGGCAACAAACTAAATAGGCCAGAAAAATCCAAGGCTAGTTTTTTCCAAATCTGTTCTGGAAAAGGAACTGTGAAGAAAGGTTTGGGAGTGGTTTTCCAATGTTTATCAGACACTACACATTGTGAACACTTAGCAATCTGATTGGATACTCGTTTATCTAAACCTGGCCACCAATACACCATACTTAGAGGAATCTGATAATAAGCTGAGTGGAAATCAATGGCTGAAGAAAACTACTATTTTCCTACATTAGTAATCATCTCTTGTGTATGGTGAAGCAGTTGACAACCCACCAAAATATTCTGATTAAGGAATCTCAAGTCTACACATAGTCTGAGGTCTCTGGGCCTTTTTTATTAGTAAGAACAAGCGGAGAAACCCATTCATAAGAATCTGTGTAGCAATAATATCCGCAGATTCTAATTTGCCCAACAAATCCTTCAAATTCTGTCTAACACTCAAAAGGCACTGGCCTAGCCTTGTGCTCAACTGGTAATGCTACTTTTTTTAAATTTGATACAATGCTCAAATCCTTGCACTGTTCCCACTTTATCTTTGAAAATGACAAAATCATCTGTTTCGTTTCATTACTTAGTACATCCACTGACATGACTGGCCCACTCACACTCAGTTCAGGCAAATCACCCAAAACAACAGGTATGTCATGGCCAAGAAGCAATATAATTCCCAGTTTGGCCAAATCCTTCCAACACACAATGTCTCTCCCATTGATGGTAATATACACTTTAGAAACTGTAGATCTTCCCAAGCGGACCAAACAAACCAAAGAAGATCAATAGCCTTGTCACCAAATACCTTGGGACTAATGTCAGGATGTTTAAAAACCTTTGATTTTGGCCATAATTTATGGTAGGTGTGATCTGCTAAAATGGCAACCATGCCCCTGAATCCCCATAACAGTAAGACGTTTACCATCGAGAACAGCCTCACACAGTGGTCTTTTAATATGCTCTATTCACAGTTAACAACACAATAGAAAATCTGTTCACACATTCCTGTGCCTCATCCCCTAAATCTCAGGTGTACATATTACTGATCCTCCCTTAATTGGTACTACCACCAGAACTGGAACTGGAAGTGGGAACACTCTTACACACACCTTGAAAGTGCCCAACTTTACGACACAGATTACACCTCATTCCTATAGCCAGGGAAGATGGATTGTTCCCAATGTGGTTGCGACAACAAATTTGCTGCCCTTGTCATTGTGGTCCTCTCTTTGCCATAAAAGACTTGCTAGCAGTACAAACAAAATCCTCCTCCATCAAGCAAGAGACAGAAGGTTGCCACACATGACGGGATAAAACCTTACAAGTGATAATAGACATCTCAATGCTTTATGCGACATCAATTGTCTCTGCTAAAGTTGGATTGTGACAAGTCAAAAGAAGTTTGTGAACTTTCTTAGAAAAGCAATAAAACACAAATTGGTCTAGTATATATATATCAATAGTGTTAACAAAATCACATTACGCAGCTAACATATTTAATGTGGCAATATATTCCTCTACTGTCTCATCGGAAGTTTGTTTACACATTGCAAAATTAACTTTTCTAACAAAACACTTGAGTCGTCTGAATACTGTTTTTATATCATCTCCTTTTCATCCAAGTAAACATGTGGCAGGCACCAAGAGATGCCTGCTGCACGGTGCAGGGATTTATAGAAACTCCCATTTCTCTATGGGAGCTTGTGCTGCGGATGGTTTACGACAGCCGCACAGGCTCCCATTGGGAAATGGGAGTTTGCGACTGCACCATGTGCGGTCACATTGCAATATGGCGTTCCGAACCGCTGACCTACGGTCGGTCATTTCCCACACCGAGACGGTGTCGGTTGGAGGCAACTCCGACCAACATCGTAATTAGGTCCTTGATATCATTGTGGTTCCACAGAGGAATGCATATGACATTGACATTGTATGACAATGCAGGCAACAATAATTAACAAAGCTTTGTGAAGGTGAATAATAAATAATAAAATGTAACATACTACATCACTTCCTTTCCTTAACCAAAAACAAAAGGCAATTGCACCATTAGGGTAACATAACCATAGAGCATGTAATAGGGTACACAGGTTCCTGTTAGAGATTTCAAAAGAATTAAGACATAATGGAATCACCAAATTTGGATGGTAATTTAACTATACAAGTACTTTGTGTGTACACAAGTTCCTGCACAGTTTTTCCCCTCTGTAACATTATCTCTACCCAACTCAGGAACACATTCATCAAGATTGTGGTCAACACACAACAAAACACTTGAGTCGTCTGAATACTGTTTTTATATCATCTCCTTTTCATCCAAGTAAACATTCCATGGAGTATCCTCATCCACTGTTGCTGCAACGGGAGACAAATTGTCAAAGACATGTTTACTTGCAACTCCCAAATTATTAAACAGAAATGCGTACCCATTAGAATCAATTGCTGTGAGATAGTTCTCAAAAACATGCAACCACTCACACCACTTTACTTCTGGTTTTCCTGCTTTTTGAAGATGGCTCCAATACCCCACTCCTGGTACCAAAATGTAGTTGCTACACCACAGAGATCAAGCAATCCAATTTGGCAAATTAACGGTGATGCTCGAGCCACATAGTAGTCAAAAGAATGATCCTTTAATGAAAGGACCCACAATCGCATCAACCACCGATCAGTCTAAAGAAAAGCAGGCAACTGACCAACGCCTCTTGTTCTAGAACCAATCCAGCACTTTATGTCATCGTGGTTGTACAGAAGAATGCATATGACATCATATGACAATGCAGGCAACAATAATTAACAAAGGTGAAGGTGAATAATAAATAATAAAATGTCACATGTCGCACTCAGTACTTAATAAGCCAACACTGCAACAATCCACTTCGTCTTGTGTAAACCATTGTGGTGTCTTATCAAACCAAACCTATGGCACTACTTCAACATTTTATTAAGGGTGGGCGGAGTTCGCAGAGTTCTACTCTGCGAAATATGGTGAATTAAAAAAAAAACTCTGTGCAATTATGCAGAGATCCGCACACGCATAGTGGTTAACCAGTGTCACTTTCAGTCCATCCAGCAGCTACAGGAATGTATATTTTCATTCCTTCAACAAACAATAAGGTGCCATTGATATGCCTGTGCTTGCTCTTTCATGACTGCTTGAACATCTCCAATGTAATCACTCTTTTGCAGAAGGCAAAAGATTATGCACAAAGACAGCATCACCAAAGTAAGTAAATCAATGAACACCATAACTGTGATATTTCACAAGTTGTGCAAATGTGCACACAGCCCCTGGCCCGTTACCTTGCAGCTGAGTGTCGTTGGCTCCCGGTACAAGGCCCGCACCAACTCGGCTGTCTCCTCGTTACTCTGTGCCAAGGCACTAGCAGAGCCTGGCACTGGGCCAGCACCAGGGCGAAGAGCCGACCCATGCTGCAGTTGGCACCTGTCACCAGGCACAACTTGCCGGTCACGCTCTTTTCCCAGTGCTGCACCAGCCAGCGACCTTCTGCATGTACAGCAAACACTGTGCATGAGCACTGCCTCAGTGTGCCCATTGCCAAGCCAACCTAATCATCCCGCCCTCCTCCACTGGGAAACTCACATCCGTCTGCCTCTACCTCTTTCCCAGTCTTCTACTTCAAGCACTGAAGAGTGAAGACATGGAGAGGGCCAATCAGGAAAGCTGGTTTGCTGACTGACAGGCCATGGGCGATCCTGGGAGGTTCCTTCTAACTTCTAATTGAGGAATGGGAATGAACTGGAAGTGGAAGCAGAGTGGCTGCTCCGCAGAAATACGAGATTCATTGAGCCAGAAGGACCTGGTGAAACATTATGCATTAGTGATGCTTACAGACATATTGTGTTGGTCTTGACAAATACAGCTCTGCAGCCAGTAGCTCACACTTTATTACTGATTAACTATGCTCTGCCTCATTTAGTGAAGGTAATTTCCACTAAATTTGTTTCAGTGGTGGGCGGCGGGCGGCGGTAACTCTGCTATGCGGCGGAACACGGAGTTTTGCCAAACTTTGCGTTCCAAGCAGAGTGAGAAGTTGCAAAAACTCTGCCAACTATGCAGGCGGAGCGGAGTTTACCGCCCAGGGTTACATTTTTAACACTCTGACACAGCATTGGTCTGCTTTGTCCATCCATTTTATTGTCAAACACCCCACTTTCATTCCTGTAGCAGTGAAATACATTGCTAAATTGGCTCATTTTATTCTTGTGCACAAATTACCCTTGGCATCCACACTACCTAGGTTTTCCTAAAAGAGGTATTTAGGTTGTATGACCTTCCCAAGGTGATTATATTGGACAGATGAACCTAATTTGTCTCTAGGTTTTGGAGGCATTAACTAAAATATTGGTCTTTCTTGATTTCATTTTACCGATTATGAGCCTTCAGACTGCTAGGAAGTTGGAAAAGGTCAATCAAGCTCCATTTTTTTTGATGAACCATCAAGATAAATGGATTTAACAGTTGGCAATAACTGAGCTCACATGTGGAAACTCTCTGCATAGTGCATTAGGCTATTCTCCATTATTCTGCTATTATTATTACCATCCTAGAGCATGGCATCAAGTCCTGTTCCCTTCCATTGACCCTCAGTGCAGTCCTTTTGCTTTCCAATATGGCAAAGGTAGAAAAATGCCATTCAACATCTGATAAAAGCCAAAGTTGATTGCTGAAAGACACTGCATTCCCTCCACACAATACATAGAGAAAGATTTAGTCTGGGTAATTGTTCAGAATCTGACCCTTCCTGGCTCCCATTTGCAGTTTCGTTCCTGATTTTTGTGTTACGGTGAGGTGCTTTTAGGTGCTACAGAAGGTGGGGCCCTTGGCTGTAAAACTCTCTGCTCTCAGAAAAGTGCATGCAGTGTTACATGTGTTCAGAGTAAGCTCTTCCAAAGTCTATGATTGTGGATGCCACTGCAGAATATGAGGGAGATAGAATAGTTGTTTACCGCAAAGTCAAGTATCAATTACAATGTCAGGTAATTTGGAAGGGCTATAACATCTCCAAGTGATCCAGGGAACCTGGCTCTTTTAGTCATGCTCCACAGGTGCTGTACGAGTTTCACCTCAGATACCCACTGAAGCTGGGTGAGGGACAGAGCATAGGTAGGGGCCCTTTGTTGTGATGTCCTGTTAGTAGATCACAGTCAGAGACATAATGCAGACAATACCACACACTGTGATACAGAAGAAAGCATAGGTTTAAGGCTGGTTCATAGGGAACTTGTGTCAACCACATCTGGGAAAGGCTAGAGAACACTTATTTGGTAGTAAGAACATAAACAGGTTAAGAAGATGCACTCGCATAGGCTTAGTGCCTAGAAGCAGTGGTTGGTGAGTTTCTTTTCTTTGCACTCCATGTAGTTTGCACCTATTCTGGCATCATTGCGCTTTGTTTTCTTTTCCTTTGAGCAGTTTACCTCTTTTAGGGTACTGTTACTCTCGCCTTTCCTTGAATACACCAAGCCTCTTGCTCTGTGTTCAGTTGAGAGTTACTGGTTTGCAACTCATCCAGTGTGGAGCTTCATCAGCAGTATTCCAGCTCTGAGTTTTCAACTAATGCCTGCTCTTATCATATTAGGTTATTTTGTTAATTCCTGGTAGCAGGGGGACAGGTAATAGTGGCACATCATATCTCGGTGTGTAAGCTTAGTAATTTTGCTTCACTTGCACTATGACATTGTGACGTATACCACCTTTCTACTTACCTCTCCACCTTCTTGCTCTCGACTGACTGTGAAAACTGCTCATGAGCAGTGTTCACACCACTCCTTTGAAGCCCCCAATGGGTCACCTACAAAAAAATTGTTTTCCTCTCTTCTCCATACTCTTTTTTCGCCTCAAGGGTTACCCACATAGTCCTGATTGTAACAGACATTTAGCACTACCATACCCAGGAGAGAGTGTGAGTACCATCTGCTTCCAGAATTACTCTTTTGTCCTGCTGAAGATTCTGAGAGGTGTAAGGAGGGCTCTTTAAGCTGCCTAAGGATGGGATGATTGAAGGTTGTAGAGGAGGAACATGTGGTCATACAGGCAGTTGATAATATCAAATGGGAAACTAAGATATCAGCTTATCTCTTGGTCACAGTGGCTGGAATGGCCATCATCAAGAACCTGCACTCACCTGAAACTGGTGTAAGGGCCTTAGCCTGGGCAGGGGGAGAGCTTGTGAAGCAGAAATTGTGTCTGTTTGGTAATGTACTGGGTCAGGAAGGGAGTGGGAGAGGTTTGCTGCTTGGCTAGATGCTTTGCTGTATCTCTCAGGTTGCCTGATGATATATTAAGGTGGATGGTGCTGAATTTGGTACAAAGGCACATGATGGATGAATTTTGTTCAGGCTAATTTCTTGTTTCCCCATATTAGCTGGTAGAGCTTCTCAGGTTTGTTGAGAAAGTCCGGAAAATTTGGGGGCATATTATCAAGGACGACGTTAAAAATTATCGGCGGTTTAGCGGTGATAATGGGCTTGATAATATGCCCTTGAGAAGTCCATGTTCTGGTGTGAACATGGGCTTCTATTGGAATTCTCCAGGGCATATTATCAAGCCCATTATCGCCGCTTTAGCGGCAGTTTTCTGCCGCTAAACCGGAGAACATTTTTAACGCCGTCCTTGACAATATGCCCCTACGTGCTTAGGAGTTGTTTTTGATTCAAGCAAGGATTTTTAGGTTGAATCAAAGATATTCTAATTGGGTTCTGTCTTGGCTTTGCACCAAATTGTGTTATGTTGCAGCACCCATGTTTTACTTTCTTGAAATAAGAGGTTCAAGATACAAGTGTTAAAGGAGGAGAGATGTACCTATGTCAGTGGCTTTTAATGATAACTTCTTTAAATGATGTTGAGGAAAATCTGTTAATGTCTGGAGGGTGAGTTGTTGAAAAAAGGCCTTTGAAGATCACCAAGATGAATTTTGATCTGGGACAAAAGAGACATATTGTCCTTTGTCTTCCTGTTTACGAGTGGGTGTAGGAGAGGATTCAATATGGGACTGTCAGATGGACAGAATCCAGGTGGTGGACTAAGCAATCCCTGTAAACAACAGTAACAGCCGAAATGGCATGGACGGTGTTGATAGAAGTTGTGTGTACCACATTGCTATGTTTCTCAGGAACACTAGAAAGTGTTACCGGACCAGTGATCAAGGATTAAATAGTGGCCACGATAGTATCATATTGCAGAATACAGGAATCAGGAAGATTGAAGGTGACTTGTAACTGATGGAAAGAGAGAATTACATTGTTGACAATTAGTTGATGTACAAAAAGAAGGCCCTTTTCTTTCCATTGTTTGTAATAGAATGACTTGTGGCGAAATTTAATGTACTTATTAAACCAAAGAGATGACGCTAGAAAAGATTCATAGTTATTCATGTTCTCAAAGAAAACGTTTACCTTTTAATTTGCGACCCGGTATCATAGGACAACACAGTGTCCCTTACAGCAATTCATTAAGGAGTCACACTACAGAGGATATGGCAAGGGACCAGACCCATGAAGAAGGATAGACTTGAAGCAATGGACTTAAAGAGTGGATGGTTGTAAGAGGCTGCTGCACAGGGGCAGTGAGATGACCGGAAAGCAGTGGGGTAGCTGGGAAAGGAGGAACCCTCTGAAAGCTTTTAAAATAGGATTAGGGGGCGTATGGAAAGAGAGTGTATAGCAACAAGGATATTCACTAAAAGAAGATTGATGGAGAGTGCAGATGCATTATGATCAGTTGAGCTATGGGGTTGTGAGTGGATTTAAGTAAGCAGCAAGAACCCAAGGTTCAGTGTTGGCCTTCTTGGCTTAATGCCAGGCTCTGCCACTTCTGAAACGCAGGACTGCACTGCATTTGCAACAATACGGTGCAGCCCTGCGTTTTCCCTGTGCTGGCGCTAAATTTAGCTTCCCAGCACCAGTGCAGGCACCCATGCCCCATAGAGCATGGGTGTCTGCGTTGTGGGGAATGATTGCGTTTTGTAACTTCTATGTGAGCTGCTTTGTGCAGCACACATAGAAGTTGCAACTCATCATTTTTATAATGATTGTTTATGTGCAGGAAGGAACACCTTCCTGCACATAAAAAAAAACATGCATGGTGTTTTGCTGTTTCTATGTGTTTTGCACAATGCAGCAAACATAACTACAGCAAAAACTGGGAGAAATAATGCATTTCTCCTTATTGCACCCTGTTAAGATCAGGTTTTTCCTGGTCTTAATTTTGGCGCTGCCCCATATTTATGCCACCCTTGTTAATATGGGGCAGCATCATAAACAATGGGTGTTGCACTGGATCTCCCACCGCAACACCCATTGCCCACCCCTTTCACGCTAAGTATAGCGTGAAAGGATTACTTATTTACAAGGCAGCGTTAAGCCACATTATGTGGCCTAACGCTACCTTGTAAATAAGGTGAAGCCTATATCGCCATCACAGCGTCCACAAAAGTGACGTTATGGTGGCGATAGTGGCTTGCAAATATGCCCCTTAGTACAACATTTCGAGTTTGCTGAAGTGAGAGTTAACTCCTGCCCTGTCAAACCTTTGGTACACTCTTATTTAGAAAACAACTGCTGAGATCCAACAGCAGGGCCACAGCTGACACTGGCCATCACAAACCCTTGAACTGACACCCATATGCAACTGAGTCGCAAGGTAACAGTGGCCATCCCTGATTGTGACTGCTTGGGCAAGGCATAAATGTCCCAAGGCTGTTTATCTCACTGGAACAAATGTCCACTTTGGATGTTGGTTTCAGTGCCAAATTTATTTTTAAACCAAGGGATATCCATCCGCAGTATTACAAGTGCCGTTGGATATGATGCACTTGTAATATGGCGTACGGGATATCTGTCACATTTGTTACTGAGTAATCCATCTGCCAACCAGTGGCGGCTGGTGACATTTGAAAGTGGTGAGGCGTAAAAATCTGGTCATGCTGCACCCCAGCGAGCGAGCGTAGCTTGCGAGCCGAGATACAATGCATTGCTGAGGACTAAAGAAGGACTTGCACATGCAAATGAGTTTAGGGTGCATGCTGTTTAGGTCTCGCCTTCGTTGCAGGGCATGCGCTGCTTCGCCATGGCGAGATCTATTGTCGTTGGTTTTGTGTCCGGCTTCTTGTTGGTGTCCGCCCTGTCTCCCTTAGGCCCCGCCCACTCTGCAAGGCTGTCTTCCCACCAAGCCGTTGTAATCTGCAGTTTCGATTGTTAAACAACTCTCTCTACGGCAGGCTCGTATGGTGACTTTCACTTTGCCAAACGCTGTTGCAGGCAGTACGCGCTCATAGTGAGACTGATACAGAGCACTTCAAGCACGGCATTCCCGATGCCACGCTTTTTAAAAATTATTGCTTGTTTAATTATTTTGCTGAGCGCTTGTTAGAACTGCTGGTGGTGAGCACTGGTATGCAACTGAACGGCCGAGGCGCTCGGGGCCTGATCGCAGCACGCTCACTTAGCCCTCTCCATGTCTTCTCGTCCTAGCATCGCGCTTCCTTGCATGTCGGAGGAATGTGCGCCTCTTTTAGATGACAACCCTGTCCAGTAATTGGCGACAGTTATCACCCAGGCCGTGCGGTGTGTGTACAGGAGGATTGCCTTCGTAAACGGAAGCTGCGTCAGCTCCGAGATTAGTTTAGAGGCGCGGGGCAGTGAAGCGACACCTTCTGTCAGCGTCTGAGGGGACGCAGCCAGGCAATCCCTTACACGGTAAAAAACAGAAGTGAGAGAGGATATGGTGGATGGAGACACCTTGAATAGCAGTGTTTTCGTGAATAACAATGAGTTGGTAGAGCTGACAGGGTACAGCTTCCGAAATCGTGGGATTGCTCTATGGGTACACATACCCTTGCCCCGAGTTTATTGGTGTCTGAGCCATTCTTGCGCTATTTGGCCATTGAACCGCTAAGTAAAAGCCTCCATATTCTCTTCCCTCAAATTTTCCAGGTGCCATGTTATTGCTGTATTTGGAATCACCCCGGTAGGTCAGACTGCGGGGGTAATGCACACTTAATCACCCCGCAGAGGCAGGCACTATGGAGCGGAGCTGCGGATTTTTGAGCTGTGCTTCACTTCACTGAGTTTTATGTTTTCAGCTCACTTTTGCCTCCTGATTCTTTTTTACAATGCTTGCCAAAGTTTTTTTTTTAAAGTTTGAAGCGAACCTGCCGCATTCTTCAGTACTGTATTTGCGGTTTTGTTACCTAAGGCTATGCTGCTATTTCTTTTAATTTTTTTTTTTTAAGAGCCGTTTTCTTTGTCATGTTTCGTGATTTCGCGATTGAACGAAAAGGGAACAATAGAGTAAGTTATTTATAGCTCAATGAAGGCTCCTCTGTGAGGCCATGCTAATGGCAGGAACACGCATATGCTCAAGCAACCCTTGACCCTCGGGTAGGTCGCTCCCCTGCTCACGCAGCGCCACCAGTCCCTGACTGCCCTCCTCACTGTTCTCCTCCTGTGAGTGTGTGTGAGTGTGCTCCCTCTTTTCCCGTGTACCCTGAGTGCTTGTGTTGCCGGTCTGACTGTAATCCTCTTTTTCCCGTGTACCCCGAGTGCTTGTGTTGCCGGTCTGACTGTAAATCCTCTTTTTTCCCGTGTACCCCGTACGTGTGCCCCCTGAGTGCCGTGTGCCCCCTCTCGCCGTTCTCCTTTTTTCAGCCCCCTCCCTCTTAGGGTTTTCTAGGCCTTCTCGCCACTTTTCCAGGCCACCTCGCCGTCCTTTTTGCCGCCTTTTTTCCAGGCCTCCTCGCCGCTCTTTTTTCCCGCCTTCGGATTCCCCCGCCTACCCGCCCGCCTCCCGCCTCCCAGCTGACCCCTCCTCCCCGGCTACCCTTAAATGGCGGCCGCTGCGAGGCCGCGCAGCGGACGCGCGCAGCAGGCAAGCTCGTCTGCGCCCGTCTGCGTCTGGACCGTGCCCAGTGCCACAACCCCTGGCCCCCGCGACCCTCACCTCCCCCGCCGCCCCCGCCTGACCTACGACTCCGCCGTCCTCACCGCTCTCAACCCCGGCCACACGCCGGGCTGCTGCCACGCCACCCCAAAGCGGACCCACGGACCCTTCACCTGCCGCAACTGCCATTTCACCTGCCTACGAACTCACATCGCACCCAACAGGAACGACTCGCCCGGAAACAACCTTGACTGCATCCTGGTCAACACCCAATCCGCCCACAGGCACGCCATCGTACTGTGGAACCTCATCGACTCTACAAACCCGGACATCGCCTTCCTCACCGAGACCTGGATGAACCCCTCCTCGGCACCCGACATCGCCATAGCCATCCCCGACGGCTACAAAATCATCAGGAAAGACCGCACCAACCGCACCGGAGGAGGCATCGCCATCGCCCACAAGAGCTCCATCCGCATCGCTACCTACACCGACGACTCACTCCCCGACGCCGAGCACCTCCACTTCTCAATCCACAGCGACCCCAAGACCACCCTCAGAAGGCACCCTCATATACAGACCACCAGGACCAGGCACAAAGTTCAGCGAAGACATCGCAGACTTCATCAGCCCACACGCACTCCCGTCCACCGACTACATCCTCCTAGGGGACCTCAACTTCCACCTGGAGAACCGCACTGACAACAACACCACCGCCTTATTGGACAACCTCGCCAACCTGGGACTGAAACAACTAGTCAACACCCCCACCCACTACGCCGGACACACGCTCGACCCCATCTTCTCCTCCAGCAAACACATCTTGTTCAGCCACACCACCGAACTCTCCTGGACAGACCACAGCTGTGTCCACTTCAGCTTCAAGAAGACCAACGTACACCACCACGCCCAACAACCACCAAGAAGACAGTGGAACCGAATCACCACGGAACAACTCGCATCAACCCTCTCTCAGAACCCACCCACCAGCACTACAGACCCCAACAAAGCCGCCAACAACCTCACGAGCTGGATCTCAGACTGTGCCAACCTCCTGGCCCCCCTGAAGACCCAAGCAAACAAAAACAACCACAAGAAAAACTCCTGGTTCACCCCCGACCTCAAGGACTCCAAAAAGAATGCCGCACCCTCGAGAAGGCCTGGCGCCTCAACCAAACCGACGAGAACATGTCTGCCCTCAAGAACGCCACCCGCAAACACCACCAACTCCTCCGCGCCGCACGAAAATCAGCCTTCCAGAACAGACTAGACAACAACGCCCACAACAGCAAGGAACTATTTGGCATCGTCAAAGAGCTCTCCAACCCCGACGCCGAAAACAACTCCATCCCTCCCTCACAGGACCTCTGCGACTCCTTCGCAGCCTTCTTCCACCACAAGATCACCGACATCTACAACAGCTTCACCACAACCAACACGAGCCCTCCACCGGAACCCGCCACCGACAACACCACCATCCACACCTGGAACCCAACCACCACCGAGGAAACCACCCGCGTCATGAACTCCATCCACTCAGGATCACCATCCGACCCCTGCCCGCACCACATCTTCAACAAAGCCGACAACATCATCGCACCCCACCTCCGAGACGTCATCAACACATCTTTTACCACCGCCATCTTCCCGGAGAACTGGAAACACTCCGAACTGAACGCCCTCCTAAAGAAACCAACAGCAGACCCCACCGAACTCAAAAACTTCCGGCCCATCTCGCTCCTACCGTTCCCCGCCAAAGTGATTGAGAAAATCGTCAACGCTCAACTCACCACCGCCCTGGAAACCAACGACTCACTCGACCCCTCACAGTTCGGCTTCAGAGCTAACCACAGCACCGAGACCGCCCTCATCGCAGCCACGGACGACATCAGATCCCTGACCGACAAAGGAGAAACCGTGGCCCTCATACTCCTGGACCTCTCTGCAGCATTCGACACGGTCTGCCACCGTACCCTGATACGTCGCCTCAACAACGCCGGCATCAGAGGCAAGGCCCTGGAATGGATCATCTCCTTCCTCTCCGGAAGAACTCAGAGAGTCCGCCTCCCCCCCTTCAGATCCACAGCTACGGAGATCATCTGCGGCGTCCCCCAAGGATCCTCCCTCAGCCCCACCCTCTTCAACATCTACATGACCCCCCTGGCGAACATCGCACGTAAACACGGACTCAACCTCATATCCTACGCAGACGACACCCAGCTCATCCTATCCCTCACCAACAACCCGACCTCAGCAAGAACCAGACTACACGAAGGCATGAAGGAAGTAGCGAACTGGATAACAGACAGCCGGCTTAAACTGAACACAGAGAAGACGGAGGTCCTCATCCTCGGCCCTACACCCACCGCCTGGGACGACTCCTGGTGGCCCCCCGCCCTAGGCAGCACTCCCCAACCCACCGACCACGCACGCAACCTCGGCTTCATCCTGGACTCATCCCTCTCCATGACCAGACAGGTCAACGCGGTGACCTCGGCATGCTTCAACACTCTCCGCATGCTCCGCAAGATCTTCCGCTGGATCCCCACCGATACCAGGAAGACCGTCACCCACGCCCTCGTCACCAGTCGCTTGGACTATGGGAACACTCTGTACGCCGGCATCACCACCAAGCTGCAGAGGAAACTTCAACGAATCCAGAACGCGGCCGCACGACTCATCCTGAACATACCCCGCCACCACCACATCTCCGGACACCTGAAGAAACTCCACTGGCTCCCAGTCAACAAGAGGATCACCTTCAGACTCCTCACCCACGCACACAAAACCCTGCACAACCTCGGACCAAAACTCATCAACCACCGCGTCTCCTTCTACACTCCTCCTCGCACCCTACGCTCGAGCGGACAAGCCCTGGCAGCCGTACCTCGCATTCGCAAAGCCACCGCCGGAGGCAGGTCTTTCTCTTACCTAGCAGCGAAGACCTGGAACTCTCTTCCCAGCTACCTTCGCGCCATACAAGACCACCTCCCCTTCAGAAGGCAGCTCAAGACCTGGCTCTTCGAGCACTGACCCCCCCCACCCAGCGCCTTGAGACCCGCACGGGTGAGTAGCGCGCTTTATAAATGCAATTGATTGATTGATTGAGCAACCTATAGCATTATTATTATGTTACTTTGTTCATGGATGGTGCATCGTCTGCCATCAGTCCTTAGTCGTGTGAATGTTGAGTTTAGTGGGTTGTCCCTGTCTTGTGGTGGTTCGCAGTAAGGGGTTGTGATTCGAGGCTCTCTGCCCATCTCTTGGCATCCATCACTTGCTGGATGCAGATTGAGGTTCATGTGGATGGCCTGTGGGGGCGGGGTATGGGCAGGGCCTCTAATGCTCTGTGTTATGTGGATTTTGCTTAAATACTACCAGTTCGGGCCTAATGGCTAAAAAAAAAAAAACTGTGTGCATTGTATTTGTAATAACCCTGACCTGTTTTAAAAACTGGAAAAACCATGGTAGGCCACCTGTGGATGCCGCCGCTGCTCCGCCTGCTGTCGGCATATAGTTTACGTGTAGGCCAGGAAGTCACTTATTTGTATACAAACACAGAACAAATCGACCTATCGCACCGTAGCTGCCCCATTTTAGCTTCCAATGCTTCACCTAGACCTGTTTTTTACCCCCCCCATCAGGGTTTCTATTATTTTACCTTCCCCATAAATCGGGGACTGTACGCACTAGAATTGATAGAAAATGTAGGATTGCATCAGCTCTATGGGACAACTGGAGAGGCGTGCACATAGCTGGTAGTTTGTTTTCGGCCTTTTTCGGCAGGCGACAGCTGGCATCATATCCTCCGAGTCCCTCCCAGTCCGGGAAACGCAGCCACCAGCCCTAAGCATATGTGACTTGTAGGCTTACACTTGTAATGCGGGACGTGTAACTCCAGTCCACAGTTTTGTATAGTGCTACACTACAGTGGACATTGTTACAGGGAACTTTAAGAGCTGATTGTGTACAAATTCACAGGACGATAACAAACATTCGGCATTGTGATTATGCACAAATTAACAGGACAGTAACAAACCATCATTCTTAGTCCTCTAGGCAATGCTGTTAGCTTCTTCTCTAGTACCGCTGGCAATTCCTCATTCTAAGTCCTATAGGCAGTGCTGCTAACTGCTTCTCTGTTCCCAGTGGTAATTCCTCATTGTGAGTCTTCTAGCAGTGCTGCTAGAATCTTCTCTAGTTCTGTCAGTAATTCCTCATTCTAAGTCCTCCAGGCAGTGTTGCTTCTCTGGTCCCAGTGGTAATTCCTCAATCTAAATCCTCTAGACAGTGCTGCTAGCTGCTACTCTGGTCCCTTCGAAAATTCCTCATTCTAAGTCTTCCAGACAGTGCTTCTACTCTGTTCCAACAGTAATTCCTTATTCTAAGTCTTTCAGACAGTGCTGCTAGCTGCTACTCTGTTCCCGTTGGTAATTCCTCATTCTAATTCCTCTGGACAGTGTTGCAGCTACTTCTCTGGTCCCAGTGGTAATTCCTCATTCTAAGTCCTCTAAGCAGTCCTGCTAGCCGCTACTTTGGTCCCATCTATAATTCCTCATTCTAAGTCCTCTAGACAGTGCTGCAGCTGTGTCTCTAGTCACAGTGGTAATCCCTCATTCTTAGTCCTTCAGGCAGTGCTGCTAGCCGCGTCTCTGGTCTCAGTGGTAATTCCTCATTTCTAGTCCTCTACACAGTGCTGCAGCTCCTTCCCTGGTCTCAATAGTAATTCCTCATTCGAATTCCATCACCAGCGGCCTTCCGTGTGCATATTCAATGTACAACCGTACAGTTGTGGTCCCCAGAACTGTACAGGTTTGCAGCAAAGTGTACACACATGCTTGCTGGTCCGCCAGCCCTTTGTTTTAACCCATCCTTCAAAGTGCAGAACTCAAATACATATGCAGCGCTATCTCCTTGTATTTCTCCTGTTTCTCACACCATTGGCTCATGCAGTGGTTCTGGGGGTGTAAATTGGAAACAGATGTCTCGGGTGGGGGCTGGCACAACGTTCGCAATACCTTGGGATAGCCACCCGCCTCCGCGGGCCATAAATACAATGCTGGTTCACAAGTGTATCTCGTAGCCTTCCCTAGTGCGGGTACTATCAGTTGAGATTTTATAATTTCCATGTGACTGGAGACCTTAAAGCAATCAAAGACAAAAGAGGTTCATAAGTGATCTGTCATCTGCTTGCACTCATTTTTTATGCCTCCACTCCAAACCAAAACACATGGGTAAAAGACATTGTCATTTACAACAACAATAGCTCTAACTCTGGCAACTGCGAGACCTATTGCATTGCAAATGCTTGTTTCAACTATTTATATACAAATTCTTCAAATAGGGTAACACCTTAGTAGGGGGGCACGCACATATAGAATATTGCAAAGGAGGACTGTGCTAATGAAAACATATGTACAGTAGTATGTTCCACTTCCTTACTGCTATCGAGGGGAACCGAGTAGCACTTTTGAGAATTGGGAATGACTGTGTGTGTATTGGCCCCTTTCTCTGGGACAACAATGGTCACCGTCTAACCTACGTGTCGTCGGTGCAGTGGTTAAGCGGCACACAGGGGAAACAGCCGGGCGCCAAATGAGCATAAACAAATGGACCCTCAATTCTAGTGGATTGTGAACTCATGAAACCATGAGCAGTCTGGATTTGACTATGTTTTTTTTGGCAGATAATAGCGTAATGGTTGGTGAATGTGGAACCTCGCCCTCCCCCAGACTGACATGGGGGAAATCACTATCCGGTCACAATAGCCATCATTGTTCCTCACTTGATAAACTGAGGCTCTCTTTTACCAGTGCTTTGAGGCTTGTGAACTAAACCTGTATTATAGGACACTCAAGCACTATGAATCCAGTAATGCCAGCGCTACATAAAAGCAAAAAAACATGCACCCATTAAATCTCAGGTGTTGTATATATTAAAACAGTCAATTCAATTTCACGCTAACGTACCAACACTTGATGGCCCCATTGGCCGGCCTATGAAGCTCACGGTTGGCCCGAGGCTGGCTGGAAGCCAGGAAATATATTATTTTGTTTAGTTGGCATCCATCGATGCTATGTCCACCCAAGGCGATGGATTAACTTTCAAGGCACACCCCACCTTTCATGCGATGCGAATCGGTGCGGCCGGGTGCGACTGGGCCGGGGATTATCAAAACTCGCTGCCGCTGAGCTGAGGCCGGGACAACAAACATATTTATGATGTGGCACTGCCGGCCATTCCATTCACTTTCAAGGTCCACCCCACCTTCATGGGATGCGCATGCGATTGCGAATCGGTGCGGGTGCAGCCCGGGATTATGTAAAAAGTTCCAGCAAACGCGCTGCCACTGCACTAAAAGACAGCAAACTGAGGGGCCGGGGCCATTCATTAACTTTCAAGGCCCAACCCGCCTTCCATGCGATGCAATGATCGTGTGCGTATTTAATTTATTTACAGACTTAGTCACGACTCGCGAGCCGGGCCAGGCCCGACACTTGTTTTTTATTATATGGCCACTTGGTTATATAATTCACTGCTGCTGTGCAGTGTGCACAAAGGCGTGATCATGGCCTCACACCTCAGCAACCACCTGTCCCGGACCCTGAACCATAACAACTTAACTTAAGTATGTTAACAGTCACAAAAACTACCTGCTAACTTCAGTGGATTGACTCTTCTTCTGACAGTGACAGATCACTAGGATCAGATGATGATTGCACTGGAGGAGGACTCACTACAGCATTGCTCGATGAGTCGATTTGATTCCAAGTGATGAGTCGAGTACTAGAGTATACACGTGCTCCCTTCACTGTGACTGTGAGACTGAGAGGAGGAGGAAGGGCCGGCCTCATTTGCCCAGCAACGGCTGAATGACCCCATCACTGCATGGCTTAACAATAAGCCAATACAGTGATTGGGCATCGCATTACTACGTTGGACGCTGGGCGGGCCCTCCCACTTCCGCGGTGCCAAGTCGATGCCTCCTCTGCTACTGTAACTGCAGACTAGACTGCAACTGCTGCTGTGCTGCAGCACTGCAGCCAATCCTGGTGCTGCTCTCTTACAGAGAGAGGCTCTCTCTGTAAGAGAGCAGCACTAGGATTGGGATGAGCAGGTAAACTCGCCACTCATTTTTCAACCACTGGGGTCTGTGGTTTGCGGCTAACCCCCAGTCACCTTGTGCTTGATTTTCAAAGGGCACTGTGCGCATGTTGGGTTCCTGGCGATGGAAAGGCAGCCGGTCACACCCAACATGCGCAGTGTGCTCACTGTGCTGCGAACAGTGAGCAGTTGCGGCACTCATATTGCATTTGCAAGCAATTTGTAGTGTCAGTCAGTATTGATGCTTGTGCACGTGACTGTGACGTCGCCGACGACGGATCGTGCCGCTTTAAATTAATAAAATGTAAACATTGAATGCTGAAATTGTATTAATAATTTGCGGCGGCGACGCGCTAACGCTGCTATTGAAATGTGCCAATAATTATTAGTGGGGCAACGCCCCACTGCCCAGACGGAAAAACCACCACTGCTGCCAACCTCTAAATCAGGCTTTTAGTCTCTGATTACAGGAGGGTCAGATTAATTTTGACCACAGTGCCAACCTCATCTTCAGGTATTGAAATTATGATTTGTGTGGAGTTTAACTCATATGGTAATTACAGCGCATGATGAAACTCACGCCACAATAATTCTTACAAAGTACATATTAGCAGACAAACTTGCTGATAAATACTGGGAAAAATGCCCTATAAACACAGTATGAAGCATATTATCTGTTTGATATGCCCCATTTTGATTGGATAAACTCAGAATAGGTGATAGTTATTACACCTATTAAATACTGGATCTATAATTTTATTGGATGCAATAATTATCCCTAGCTCCTCTGGGGTACTTGTCGTTAGAGCCTTTGGGCATATTTATTAAGAAGCCACACAGCGCAGCAACCCACCTTGCAGTGCTGTGTGATAGGGAAAGGGCAGGAATGCACCATATTTAACATTACATGGCGCATTCTTGCATTTTCCCAGCACTGGTCCACAATGTGCTGCATAGAGCCAATGCAGGCAACCCTTGCCTGTGGTGCAGGTAGAGAGTGAGTAGTAGAGAGTAGTAGAGAGTGAGTAGTAGAGAGTGAGTAGTAGAGAGTAGGTAGAGTAGAGTAGTAGAGAGTGAGTAGTAAAGAGTGAGTAATAGAGAGTGAGTAGTATAGAGTGAGTAGTAGAAGGTAGTAGAGAGTGAGTAATAGAGAGTAGTAGAGAGAGTAGTAGAGAGTGAGTAGTAGAGAGTAGAGTAGGTAGAGTAGAGAGTAGTAGAGAGTAGTAGAGAGTGACTAGTAGAGAGTGAGTAGTAGAGAGTAGAGTGAGTAGTAGAGAGAGAGTAGTAGAGAGTGAGTAGTAGAGAGTAGTAGTGAGTGAGTAGAGAGCAGTAGAGAATGAGTAATAGAGAGTAGTAGAGAGTAGTATAGAGTGAGTAGTAGAGTGAGTAGCCACACAGCGCAGCAACCCACCTTGCAGTGCTGTGTGATAGGGAAAGGGCAGGAATGCACCATATTTAACATTACATGGCGCATTCTTGCATTTTCCCAGCACTGGTCCACAATGTGCTGCATAGAGCCAATGCAGGCAACCCTTGCCTGTGGTGCAGGAAGGGCACCTTCCTGCCCATAAACAATCCCTTGAGGCATTTTCTCTTTCTGTGTGTGCTGCAGAATTCAGCACCCATAGAAAGCGGAAAAGCCGAGCAATAAAGATATTTCTCCTCATTACACTTCCCCTAGGAAGGCGTAGCATTTTGGCTGCATTGCATTTCTCCAACTTTAGCAAGCCACTGAGGATCACTCAAGGTGGGCCTTGCATGGCTTGATAAATCACCCTTAAAGGCTGCGTCGTGCATTCACCCCATTGCGTGGTTCAAAAGCGATGCAACTCTTTAATAAATAACGCCCTCAGCGTCTTTCTTTTATTTACTGGTATGTCACCCATATGATGATTCTTTCAGACATTTAAAAGTACATATAATAAAATGTGACCAGTATTACGAGTTGACTGTGTATTGGGTTGAGTTATCATAATACTATATCTGTTTCCAGTTTTATGTTTGGGTGACTGGAAGTAAGCACTAGGGAGTGGCAGCTTAAAGTCTATAAGTGCTCTCCTGGGGAGATCTACTGGCGGCCATTGCGCACACTGTGGGACAACCAGCTCACTATCCTGTACCAGTGATATGTGTCATCAACATCCTGGGACAATACACCTAAGACCATCTCCTTTGTAACAACAGAGGGACAGCAGCACACACACCTGCTCTCTGTACGTTATCTGAGCCACAAATGGAAATGCTGGCACAAGCTGCTGTGCTGGAAAGGTGACTGAATTCATGTTCGTGTTACATATATTATTCATCAACTATGCTGGCTCTTAATGCAGATGGCATATCACATTTCCTGTTGCATCTCTTGAGGCAGAAGGGAATGAGCTTATTGTTCCTAAGGCTGAGCCCAGGAGAGTTAAGGGGCATATCAACAAGGGCTTTATCTCTGTTTTTTGGCTTTAAAAGCCAAAAAAGCAGAGATAAAACTAGCGCCCTATCAACAACAGGGTGTTAACATGCAAATTTGCATGTTAGCACCCTTTTACTCTACGCTTCCCCTTGCATCTCTAATGAGATGCAAAGGGGGCGTTCCAGAGTAAAATAATAGCGACATTTCTCCTATTATCAAGAATATTGCTAACCCTGTTAGAGACAAAAAAAGCAGCGCTAACCGCGGTTAACGCTGCTTTTTTACATCTGGTATTTTTCTGACTTAGCCATGATATCCTATGGAAGGAGGATATCATGGCTCAGTTTGTGTGTCCCTATCAACAAGCTAACGTGAGATTATCGCTGGGTTTCCAGCGATAATCTCACGTTAGCCACTTAGCGTGAGGATTTTTATCGCTATTGAGATAAGCGTTGCTAATAGCACGCTATCTCAGCGATAAAAATCAACGCTAGCCGGCGATAATTATCCTAGAGCTAAGTGCGCTTAGCGATAATTATCGCCGGTTGTTGTTGATATGCCCCTAGGTGATTTAATTGTATTATTTTTTCAAATTTGTCGTGTTTAACCGCATGTCCCGAATTCCTCAGTTGTACCTAGTCAAACAGGCACACAGGAAACAGGAAAAAATGCAGGGCTGGCAAAGATGCGTAAATCTTCATTCCCTTCCTCTAAATACATTCTCTCTTCTCTTTCTCTCGCTCGCTCTTTCTCTCCATGCACCTGCTCCATAAACTGCAGGGAGCTGAAGACAGTGACAGAGTTGTCGGGGTCAACCTGTAACAAGCATTAAAAATGCAATAGGTCTCACCCTCGTTTAAGTTAAAGCAATTCTGTTTGTAATTAGGTGGCTTTTTAGCTTTGCTTTTATTAGTGTTTTTCAAACTTTCATGTACATAACATGCATATGTATGTATATATGTATATGTATGCATGCATTTATATTTGTATTTATATAGATATGCAGATGTATATATCTATGTTTATATATGTATGTATACACATACATATATAAATGCATATGCATATATATGCATATATATATACATAAGTGCATATGTGTGCGCGTAGAGAGAGGTAGAGAGAGAGAGGTAGAGAGAGAGGTAGAGAGTTAGAGGGGTAGAGGGGTAGAGGTAGAGAGGTAGAGGTAGAGAGGTAGAGAGAGGTAGAGAGAGGTAGGTAGAGCGGTGGATAGTAAAGAGTGAGTAGTAGAGAGTGAGTAGTAGAGAGTAGTAGAGAGTGAGTAGTAGAGAGTGAGTAGTAGAGAGTAGAGAGTAGGTAGAGTAGAGTAGTAGAGAGTGAGTAGTAAAGAGTGAGTAATAGAGAGTGAGTAGTATAGAGTGAGTAGTAGAAGGTAGTAGAGAGTGAGTAATAGAGAGCAGTAGAGAGAGAGTAGTAGAGAGTGAGTAGTAGAGAGTAGAGTAGGTAAAGTAGAGAGCAGTAGAGAGTAGTAGAGAGTGACTAGTAGAGAGTGAGTAGTAGAGAGTAGAGAGTAGAGTGAGTAGTAGAGAGAGAGTAGTAGAGAGTGAGTAGTAGAGAGTAGTAGTGAGTGAGTAGAGAGCAGTAGAGAATGAGTAATAGAGAGTAGTAGAGAGTAGTATAGAGTGAGTAGTAGAGTGAGTAGTTGAGTAGAGAGTAGGTAGAGTAGAGAGTACTAGAGAGAGAGTAGTAGAGAGTGAGTAGTAGAGCAAGAGTACTAGAGAGAGTAGTAGAGAGTGAGTAGTAGAGAGTAGTAGAGAGTGAGTATTAGAGAGTAGTAGAGAGAGAGTACTAGAGAGTGAGTAGTAGAGAGTGAGTAGTAGAGAGTGAGTAGTAGAGAGTAGTAGAGAGTGAGTAGAGAGTAGTAGAGAGTAGTAGAGAGTACGTAGTAGAGAGTAGTAGAGAGTGAGTAGCAGAGTGTGTAGTATATAGTAGAGAGTAGGTAGAGTAGACAGTGGTAGAGAGTGAGTAGTAGCGAGTAATAGAGAGTCAGTAGAGAGTAGTAGAGAGCAGTAGAGAGTAGTAGAGAGTGAGTAGTAGGGAGTAGTAGAGAGTGAGTAGTAGAGTGAGTAGTAGAGTGAGTAGTAGAGAGAGAGTAGTGGAGAGTAGTAGAGAGTGAGTAGTAGAGAGTAGAGAGTAGGTAGACTAGAGTAGAGTAGTAGAGAGTGAGTGGTAGAGAGTGAGTAGTAGAGTGTGAGTAGTAGAGAGAGAGAGTAGCAGAGGGTGAGTAGTATAGAGTGAGTAGAGAGTAGTAGAGAGCAGTAGAGAGTTACTACTCACTACTGTGAGTAGCAGAGAGTAGTAGAGAGTGAGTAGTAGAGAGTAGTAGAGAGTAATAGAGAGAGAGTAGTAGAGAGTGAGTAGTAGAGTAGAGAATAGGAGAGAGTAAGTAGAGTAGTAGAGAGTGAGTAGTAGAGAGAGAGTAGTAGAGAGAGAGAGTAGTAGAGAGTAGAGAATAGTAGAGAGTAGAGAGTAGTAGAGAGTTAGTAGAGAGTAGAGAGTAGTAGAGAGTGAGACGAGAGTAGAGAGTAGTAGAGAGTGAGTAGTAGAGAATAGGTAGAATAGAGAGTAGTAGAGAGTGAGTAGTAGAGAGTGAGTAGTAGAGAGTGAGTAGTATAGTAAAGAGTAGTAGAGAGTGAGTAGAGTAGTAGAGAGTGAGTAGTATAGAGAGAGTAGTATAGAGAGTAGTAGAGAGTAGAGAGTAGAGAGTAGTAGAGAGTGAGTAGAGAGTAGTAGAGAGCAGTAGAGAGTAGTAGAGAGCAGTAGAGTAGTAGTAGTGAGCGAGTAGTGGAGAGTAGTAGAGAGAGACAAAATGTGCGTTCTTTTTCTTGCACTATTTATTTCTTATTAATCAAGTACTAGAATAATATAGACAGGGGTCTGTACATACCCATACAAAAGATGCAAAACAAGAAAATCAGGCAATGGTCAACCATCTCAATAAATGTGAATTCTTGCTAACCACATGTATTGGCTCTTGGCTGATTAGTACATGTAACTCAAGAAGGGGAATACACTGGAGGGAAAAGACATATTATTTATAACAGTTTAGGGTATACTAGAAACATTGAGATTGCAAAACAGGAAGGAGGTACAAGGGGAAGAAGTTCAAGAATGCATAGAGCACAATTCAAAAACACAAGGACAAAGTAAAATAGTGTTTGACTGACACAGACAAAGAGAAAGCCCAAAGACCGCTGGGGGAGAAGAGCCAACGTGTACTTGTGGGAGCGAATCAACCATACCAATAGAGCAGAAAGGGCCTATAAAGAATAACCATAAGAAAATCTCCAAAACCGTAACCAGTCCGATTATACTTGTGATTAAATTTTAACCCCACTGCCAGGGATCGAACCGCTGGTGTGATGTCAGCCTCCTTTAAGATATGAAAAAAGAAGAACCCAGTGGTGCCCCTCCTGCAGATTTTTTGGCATAGATGAAGGAACTGCTATCTGTCAGCATGAGCGAAACAGGTAGAGAGAGAGAGGGACATGTCTTTAAAGAATTATATTGATATAATTTGATGTTATGCAGACAGCATTTTGTTATTTTTGCATGATGGCCCCACTGGGTTCTATGAGGCTATGGAAACCCTAGAGACCTTTGGTGCATTTTTTCAGTAAGTTATTGACTTTGACATCACATGGTGGATATATATGTTTACATACCTTGGGGCTATTCACAAAAGAAACATGGGGCATATCAACAAGGGCTTTATCTCTGCTTTTTTGGCTTTAAAAGCCAAAAAAGCAGAGATAAAACTAGCGCCCTATCAACAACAGGGTACTAACACGCAAATTTGCATGTTAGCACTCTTTTACTCTACGCTTCCCCTTGCATCTCTAATGAGATGCAAAGTGGGCGTTCCAGAGTAAAATAATAGGAGAAATGTCGCTAAGCGACATTTCTCCTATTATCAAGAATGTCGCTAACCCTGTTAGAGACAAAAAAAGCAGCGCTAACCGCGGTTAACGCTGCTTTTTTACGTCTGCTAATTTTCAGACTTAGCCATGATATCCTATGGAAGGAGGATATCATGGCTAAGTTTGCCTGTCCCTATCAACAAGGTAACGTGTGATTATCGCTGGGTTTCCAGCGATAATCTCACGTTAGCCTGTTAGCGTGTAGATTTATATCGCTATTGAGATAAGCGTTGCTAATAGCACGCTATCTCAGCGATAAAAATTCACGCTAGCCGGCGATAATTATCTAAGCGCTAAGTGCGCTTTGCGATAATTATCGCCGGTTGTTGTTGATATGCCCCCCATATACTTTAGAGTAATTTACATGTAAAAACTACTCTTACAATTTTGAGCACTTTAATATGTTTTTGCTATTTACAAAGTTCCATAATAAAGGTACTTCAAAGTGTAGACGACCATGTCTCAACCCCCTAATGTTTTTCACTGAGGGGGTGGAGACATGTAAGTGGAGTCAGAATACCAGTAATTTACAACTGTATAGTAACTACACGTAACTTATGAACTATTTTAAGTCTGGTGGGACTTCTGCACTCAGAGCAAAAACAATAACACATGGAAGAGAATAGGAGACCTTCACACATGGGGCAGAATCTCCGCAGATGGGATGACATCTCCTGACACATGGACAGAGACCTCCACATGGCAGTGAACAGGAGCCTGCTGCTAGCCAGGGAATGGGAAAAATATATACACCTGAAAGAAATCAGACACACATGACACACGTTCCCTTTCAACCACTTACCTTCCTCAGTGGAACCCAAAAGTCGGCATTATGGCAAGAGGCAATAGACTCTATGAATGCATGTGGGAGGACATTAAGAAGAAATGACAAGATGAGAGTAGGTGGGTGAAGAAGAAGTTCTCCAGGATTCAGCTGGCTAAAGTTTTTCTTGGAGGTCCAATGTCTCCACATTCTCTTCAAATCACCCCTGACTACATTATAGCCTGCCAGTTCTGGATAACACTAATGTGGTGCCAGGTAAGATCACAACCACGAACCCAGCCCCTCTCCACTCCATAGTGGTCAACTTTCTTGGTCCATGCATTACTACGTAAGCTAGTTCTGTTTTTTGTCTTTGACTTCTGGTACTTGTAGCTCTGGCTTTACACTGGATTAAATAAGATCACAAGTCTCAGAATTCTAGTGAGAAAACTGAGACTGGCATAGTTAGTCACCCATGGACTTGTAACACTTGCCAGGTATGACTCGCTCTATCTTTAAATCACACATATAGGCACTCATCCATATCTGTCATTCAATCATACCTGCATCGTTAGTCACACATCACATACATGCCCCTCATAAAAACACCATAACACAAACCCTAAAAATTCATACGTGTGTTATTGGTTATTTTACTACTCTTCTTGCAGTCGGATTGGCTGCTTCAGCTAGGTCAGTAGTCATTGCATCTGCAGCACGGCACGGCAACAGACAGGGTGAGTCATGCAATGCAAACTACCTACGCAGACAAGCTAACTAACACACTAGAGAGGATTTTTCTCATCTTTTGATGTTATTCAAATCTCACCTTGCTATGTGTACTGGTACATTGATATGTACTACTATATTTATAATCCTACTACTTTTATTCGAATATTTTAAGGCCATGTGCTTTTGTCTCATCCACCACCTGCCACAGCCTCAAAGTCTGCTCCCAGCAAGGCTACAATACTTGGACTGGCCGCACACAGAAGGTGGATAGTACACGCTGGTAAGTTCAATTTCTACTCTTTTGTCGAAGGTTCTGATATCTTTATTTATTACTGACAGGGTAGCTGCATGTCACATGTTCACATGCTCAGTATCTCAGCCTATTCTTTAACACATATTTAATGACATAGAAATGGGCCCTAAATGTTTGCAATGTAAGGGTGGCACTATAAGCTACTTTAGGCCTTGGTTTAACCCCTTTAGTGCCCATGACGAGATAGTCTCGTCATGGAGCGCGGTTGCGCTGTGCCCATGACGAGACTATCTCGTCATGAACCCCGCCCGCTAATGAAACGCCCGGCACAGGGCGTGGAAAGGGCGGGGCACTGAAGAGGTTAACTTAAAGAATATCAGTTTTTGTGCCTCTAAAAATAAGTAGTGAAACCATGTACCTAGCATCCTCTTCTTTGATTACAATGGCTTCCTTTCTGTCATGTCAGCTTCTGTCAGACAACAGGTTAACTTGAAGAAGATCGTCAGCTATGACATCAGGGTACATCCTGGCAGCATCAATTGGTCCCTCTACCATCCATCCGTCAGCTAAGTCTGCTAACCTATTGCATTTATTTCTACATCTCATTAGTCCTTTCACTAATTTTTTCTCTTTTTTGCAAGTATATTAAATGTATAAAGATGTATTTCATGGTGGTGCATATATCTGCATTTGTGGTCAGTATGACTTATATAGAATAACAATCAATGGAACCTACATATTATCTCTAGCTGCTGGATCTGGACCTACTTTGGAAAGTTCCTCAGCTGACCTCTCAAGGGCTCTTCAAACAAATCCTCTCTGTTGCTGCAGCTGATGAGTTCACATTGTAGAGATATAAAATGTTCATCCATGGATCAACCCTTCAAAGAATATGTTGGCTTAGGCTCACATGGAGCTAACTTTATTCTTTTTTGCTGGACAATGTTTATTAAAGTACTATGTTGAGATTTTTTACACAAAACTAGATTTTGTGTACTTTTTCTATTGAAATCTTCTTTATTTGAACTGGATTTCATGTAGTTCATCCGTTGAAATCTTCTTCTTACAGGGACTGCGACATTGAGACGCACAATGATGCTGAACCATCTAAAAGTGGAGGATGGCGGGCAATCCGAGGAGAGAAGCTGATCATCCTCTAAGCTGCAATATCTGTGGCCAGCACTGCACACCAAAAAGAGGAGGAAGAGCAGCACGAGCTGGTCGAAGAAAAGGAGGACCTGGACAAAGAGGAGGGCATTGTTGTTCCCACACACAAAATCTTTACTAAGGCGGCTACACAGCCAGGCAGCAGTGTTCCTCCTAAATCCCTTCTGAGAACTGCCAGCCCCCATCCATTAGCCAAGCAGCTATGGATGCTAGTTCTGCCAATGCAGTAGTCAAGTCCTGAAAGCCCTCAAATCAGAGGACAAACACTGTACAATCTCCTTGATGCTCCTCCATGATGGTACATCTTCGGTCTTCTCTCAATCATCAAAGGGAGACCATACCCCTGGTGAGGAGCAAGTATCCCCATTGATGAATCCTCCCCCACACACACAGAACTTCCCAGGTGCCACTCCTCTGCATGCTGGTCAACTTGCTGGTCACATTAGATGACAATGCATGTAGGGTGTGGGATCGTTGGAATGAGCTAATGTCAACCATTTGGGGTTCAGTTTTACTAGCACCAGAGTAATGTGCGGCAAGCTACTTATGCTATAGGGCTACTCTACATGAGATCGTCGATATATGTATATATATATTCCTTTACCAGCGCACAGCTGCTCCAAGGAAGGTGTGTACCCATCACGGCGAGCAGCTGTTTTTATATAAAGAAAAATAAATCCTATAGTCTGTGATCTCCACTCAGAACAAAGGGCAAATTTAATTTTTTTGCAAACTAGCACAGAAGAAAAACAATTTGCAATAAAACTATAACATCCTGACTTGAGTGCACCCCTTTGCTCTGTGTTTATATGTATAATGTGTGTGTATACATTCGCATATATAAATGAAAATTATTCTTATACAGAAAAACGTATATATTTGGAAAATTAAAAAATTACCTTGGCAAGGTGTCTAAATGAGCACCAATGCAGTTTTCACTGAGAGGGCAATTGCTGAATTGGAGGAGGTTCGACAATTAATATAAACATGTCATAATGCATCAAAGGAACCAGCTTACATAGGGGGGAGACAAAAAGTCCATAATTCAGAACAGATAGAAACACAAGAGTTCATTGTCCAAAAGTATAATAAAGTCAGACCCCCTAAGCCAGAGTGTGTGTCCAACTCAGGTTCTTGGCTTTGGGGCAAAAGTCACAGCCATCCTTGTGCTCCATGTTAACCATATTTAGGGAGTCCTACAATTCAGACATCAAATAGCTGGCCATGGCAGAACCAGATACCCCATGGGAGGACTAAAACAGAGAGGCAGCAAGAGAAACAAAGATCACAAACTGGGAGACAGGATTCCAGGAGGTGGGCCGGGTTGATTATGCAGACGAGACATAAAAGCTGCTGTCAATGAGGTCATGATACCACATAAATATAGTAGCTACCCAGAGACCATCTCTCGGAGCATCTGGATCTCCCCAACTAAGGGTCCGGTTATGATCTCGTTAGGAAACTCTTCCGACCGAATCATTTTTGAAATCTTTTCCAAACGAACCGGGTTCTGCGAATCCGACCAATCGATTACGATGCTTCCCAACATCGTTTGGTTGGATTCCCATTGACTTCAATGGGAGCCAGTGTTCTGAATGAGAACACAGGCTCCCATTGACAAAAGGGGTTGTTGGGGAAAACCTTGCACCCTGTGGCGGGCACCCCATGGTGCCTGCCATACACTGTGCTTGCATGGGAAGAGGGGACCCATGGGTACCCCCACTGGCCTGATTCGGAGGGTCCCAGGTGAAGGGGGACCAGCTACAGGCCTCCAAAGCCAGATTCCAACAGGTGATCCGTCTCAGAACAACCGATTCGGGAAGGCTGTGTGAATCTGACATCCTAAACGCTCATCTGTAAACGCGGTCCGTAGACCGCTACGATAGTTGGCTACGACCAATTCGTTTACTCCTAATACATTTCGGACAGTCTGATCTCTTTCCAGGCATCGTAATCTCTCGTTGGGAAGAGTGTCCGAGTCGGCTGGAAAGGCGGGTTCCGAATCGGATTCGGACTAATCGAATGCCGTTCTGAGCCTTTCCAGACGACATCGTAATCGACCCCTAAGTCTCAGATACCTAAGAGAGCGTCCCTGCACAATTAGCATAATGGCCTCTTTGAAAGCATCCGCTGACACATATTCCTGGGGAAGAATTGGGTAGCCCATGTGGGGGCAGAAGTGTCCCTCTACTCAAGGTCTTCTGGATGGGCATTGGGAGGAGGATGTAATGCATAGGCAGGGAATGCAGCTAGATGCCCCAACAGATTGGGGGTCTCAGAAATAAAGTACGGGTTGGGGCAGCTCCAGATGGTGTTGGTGCCTGTGTTGAGACACCACTGGCTGGTCTTGCTGAAGGCCTGGAGGAGACCCAAGAAACTTTTCCCTCTGGCTGGTGGTGTCCACATTCACAGCCCCCAAAGACTGATGAGCCTCCGCCTGGAGCCTCTTAGAGACAAATCGTGTTAGACTCTTAGTGCGCTCACTTCTCTTTCTGGTGGTGGGTTCCTCCTCCTTGCTGGTAGTATGAATTGGTCATGCCTACTTCCGAATAAAGGATTTATGTTCTTACCTCTGGATCTTCTGTGTTAGTTGATGACCAGCCAGGTCTGTTGAAAAGTAATGTGAGAGACTCAATCAATTCCTTGGGGCAAAAAATGCATGTCTACATGTTTCAGCTAAGAGGAAATATTTGTCCTACCTTGCAAGCAGACAATACGAAGACTTTAACAAACTATCCTAAGCTTTCATACTCAAATATTGATCATTCAGTATCCTTAACATTGAAATTTCACAATATAGTCATGGAATCAGCCATTCAAAGGAGGTGAAAAGATTGGTAATATTTGAGGTATCATTAACGAACAGGATAGAGTGCCCTTATTTGTCCAGGACTGTCAAGGAAATGATCTCATTGAGTTCCAAAACCTGGCTCAAAAAGGTGAAGATGCCCTGTTAGGTTTTCAAAGAGTCACTCAACCACAATTTATTAGTGACATGCTTCATCACTGGGGCCATCACTCAGAATGGTAATACATCTGAATGAGCTCTACCGTGACAGTGAGCTCTTCGATATTGGAGGGCAATATGTGTTAAAGTTATCTGTAACATAACCAGCAAAACGTAATTTATTTATGGGTTACCCAGCTAAATTGAAAAAAATAGTACTGTTCTCTACTGAAATGGTTACTTGGAGTTATCTATTACCCTAGTGTCCCAGGCCTACATGCTATGGCCAAAGTATTAGGAAGCAAGAGTCAGAAGGATTTTATTATGACCATAACTATCCTTAAATAAAATTTTATCAGAATACACTAGTGATTCTCTACTTGTGAAATTATGTCAATCAATATATTCCATGCACACACTTATGCATGCTTACATATTTTTCTAGGAGACGATTTTTTTTTAGTCATCCCAAGAAAGGGCATATTGTCCCCCATATGCGACATGCAGGCATCGGCTCTGTAGTCAAACAATCATCAAACCTCTCAGCCCGTACTCTCACCTACTTGATAAGATTCCAGCATGTGCTGGAATTACACCAGGTAGGTGAGACTGAGGTCTGAGGCTCATAATGATTTTTGACTAGAGAGGTAGTCCCTCCAAACAGGTGATGGAAATATACCAAGTAGCTGAGATTGCAAAAGGGACTCTTGGTGCTTGTTTTTTGCAAGGTTTCTTCACCTTTTGATCTTTTGGAGTCCAGTTTTGGAACTAGTTGGGAAAATTTCTTGACAGCCATGGACCAACAAAAGCACCTCATCCTGTTGGTTAATGAACTATAGTTTGGGAAATGATAAGGCTCCAGGTGAATTAGCTCCTAATTCTCCCCAGTGTTGAATCCAATAGTTGAGGTATGTAAAAAATCATATTTAACCTATTGGAAATGTAGCTTCTCGATAGGTTCCACACATTAATCATCAGAAAGAAGACAGTTTTTCTACTGGACCACAAAGCATTTTAAAGGAGATTGAACGGGTCTGTATTTTTGGACAGCAGACGTTCTGCACATTATTCAATAACCGTGTGAACTTTGAAGGTCAAATTTAGCAAACACGTGGTAGTTAGGATGTGAGGCAAAGGTACTCAATATCAGCATCATTCAAAACGTTCCTACCATAAAGAAACATGCTTAAAAGAAAATGTAAAGTTAGGATAAAGCTCACAGTGTACACATGACAGGAAACTACTCTCAAAATGCATGTGCACCTGAGTGCCAAATACTAATATACATTTACTTACTGTCTCTTTGCTGCTCAAAGTCTTCCAGACGAGCATAGAGGGTCAGCCAGTAAGATTTCAGAACCCTCTGTTACAATAATGTCATGCAGGAGTGCTGTATATGTGGCTCGGAGGACAAGCCCATAATGTCCAGGGTCTTATTATGGGCCCAGCGACAAAGAACCTCCAAGCGCTTGCTACATAACTCCCTCGCTGGACTGCTGCATATGGCGATGTCCCACCAGATGTGGGCTGCGCTGCATTGCCCCTTTGTGTATTAGGACCCCCATGAAGTTAAGACTGGTTGTCAATTAACCCTTCAGTGGTGATGGTCAATTCGCTATCGGAGAATGGGGGGCCTTCTCGCTAAGCCTGTCAGTCATGTTGGGGGCAACATTGCACAAAGGAGCTGCTGGATGGAGAAGGATGGTGTTAGGAGGAAAGAATGGCTCAGAATGAAGACAAAATGGCAAACTCCCTCTTTCTGTATGTCATTTCCTGTTTGCTTCAGTAAGCGGTGCTCCATACCCTGAGTGCGGAGTCTCGATCCCGAGTGAGAGTCTCTGCCCAAAGTGTGGAGGACAAGATAGGCATATAGGGCGGAGACTCTGCATGTGGGAGCGAGATACCTTACATGTACTACAAGAATTCCAAATGTGCACCAGTAACACTATCAATCAAAGCAGGGATGGTCTGTGTACCTAGTATAAATGTTTTAAGCTATGATTTTATACTGTTTGTGATAAAACATGATAATAGCACGTAAGATATTGTGGTTCCATGTTGGTCTTGATAAGTGCAACAATTTTTGAGAAAATGAACAGTCAACTTTTTTTTAACCTGAGTGTAACATGTTAGTTGGAGACATTATGTGAACTAAACAGATTGGTCTCTGGATGGTATTTATGGACACTGTGTTAGTCGTCCACTATTCATCATTTACAAGAGACTGCCCAATCACATAAATGCGGTACCCAAGCGAGCAGCTCAAGGAAAATGAGTGGTCCAGGCGATCCTGCCCCTGCATACCCAGACTTGTAACCTGAACCTCACACATGGTACCTGGATGTGGCTGTATATCAGAGTCATCATTTATATGTAAGGCCTGTGGTACGGCCATGTTATGTAACACATAACAGACATTCTGGGAAGTACACCAGCAGACCCCTTGCATTGCCACGACATTT
This sequence comes from Triturus cristatus, assembly GCF_964204655.1. NCBI lineage: Eukaryota > Metazoa > Chordata > Amphibia > Caudata > Salamandridae > Triturus > Triturus cristatus. The sequence goes on along the minus strand of NC_140591.1, from coordinate 1,235,421,585 downwards.
GAATCATGACTTGAGGACCCCAAAAGTGAGTTCAATAATGGCTCATGTAAGTATGTGTGCCCTATTGTACCTTTGCTGAGATACTGTGATTTGAAGTCAGTACAGTGAGAAGAGATGGGGAAAGAAAGGATACTGGGCATCACCTGCAGAAAAATGTGTTATTTAACAAAGGGACATCTATTTTAATTCATGCCTGCTTACATGCAGTGTGTGTCAGGTTAAAGTGTGTGAATTGTGTTGTAATGATCATTGATTATGTTTGAGATGACACCCCCAGATAGAAATGTAGGTCCAGTGTGAGATGTTATTACTACCAATAAGATACATGCCCCACAATCATCAGCAAACAAAGGACGTGCAAGAGGTGACCGTCAGAAAATGTAGCTATTGTGTGTGCTTTCAGAAAGGTAGCGCAGTCATCAGTGCTGCAGCCCCTGGCATAGTGGATGTCCTCAATGTTGACGGAGTGCTAGTGGTGTCTGTTGCAGAAAAGGTGTGCTGTGGGGGGGTTGAAGTGCCAAATGAGTGCAGTCAATGGCACCTAGCACACGAGGGAACTGGGCAAAGGTAAAACATTCCATTGCCAACCTTTGCCTTTCTGCCAGAGACTGTGGTATGGTGATAAAATGGTGCACTTTTCTGTGGATGCATCTGAGTACCTGATGCAAGCATCACGATTGGCTTACCTGTGAGATGCCAACATTATCACAGGAGAACCTGAGGAAAGATCTCGTGGCCATGAAATGGAGTGTAACCAGTATTTTAGCATGCGCTGGGATAGCCAGGGAGAGGGCCTTAGGTGGTTCCAGCTCCGGCTCCAAGACCGCAACCAGCAAATATGTTTACTGACATGGTGGAGGCAGGAAAAGAGGTTTGGTGTGTGGATTCCTTTCTTATGTGTCAGCCTGGCAGTCATTGGTTGTTTTTTAAATAAGCTTCAGATGGAGCTGAGAACAATCATTCATTTCATTACCAGGTGTGTTGCAAGTGTTATAATCCTTCTATAATACATCTCCAGCATTTTATTCTGATGCAAAATTCCAAAACTGTACAAACAAAGGTTTCCCCAGGTTCAATCATGAAACAGCCTTTTTGTTTGTGTAGTCTCCCTATGGGAAAGTACAAGGAAAAATATAAAAGTCAATTGAATGAACATATTATTAAACTATTTTAATGTAAAATATTATTGTGATTTATATTTATATATTTATTTTAAATGTAGGACAAAAGAAAACAATGATACAGCACAATTATTCTAAATACAATATTATCAAGTAAAAAAAAATATGTCTTAGTAAATAATAGAAGTGATTTAAAGAATGCATTCAAATAAATGTATGTATATTTTATGTACATTTTATTTCTATTTATTTTTTCACGCACATACATTTTCAATTCCAAACCGGTTATTAAAATATTTTATAAAACACATAAAAATTATACATTTTGTATATTTTTGAAATATTTTTATTCTTAAACTTCATTATTTTCTATGGGAGGCAGTTGTAATATCAGAGGTTGGTCATTTGTGGTGCTGGACTTACTTCAGATTTGAGTAACCTTCTACTGTTTTGGATCCCCTTTTGCCTGTAGTAACTTAAGAATTGTAGTTTCTGAACAGCAACGGGCTCACTATTAAGTGGGTCATTACACGTCTCTCCTTGGCCCTCCATTACCCCCCCTTACTCCTCCCTAATCTTCTCACCTTTAGTAGTAAATATTTCCCATTTTCCAGTCATTCCCCTGTCCCTCTCGCATTAACTAGTAAAACAGTAGTGTACTTGGGGCAAAGATCTCCACATAGAAAAATTGGGAGAAGCAGATGCGGAAACTCTGTACATAGATTTTTTTTTTTTTTTTATTGAGCAGAGTTAATACCATAAAACAATGAAGTTTAAGACAGAAGAAGAAAAAAAAAGGATTAATAAATAAATAAATATACTGTAGAACTTGATACTAAGATAATTCTGAGAAGGTATAGCTTCATATGGACTAAAGTGCAAATGCTAAAGTGCAATAAATCCAACACATAGCATTCATTCTGTAGATATAATACAGTTAAAAAGAAAATCGTTTCATAACTAAAGTGCGAGTGCTAAAGTGCAATAGAACCATCGGATGTATTAGCCCTTAGAATCCATTTCTATTAAATCCAAATTCAGTTCGAATTATACAATCCATTTCTTGCAAGAACAAGAAAAAAAAATCATCACAAATCATCACAAAGTAATATGGAATTTGAGCAAGATCCCTTCGTATAAACTAAAGTGCAGGTGCAGCAAAATGATCGAGAAAGCATGATATCTCTGAAAGTGCTTCTCCATTTATATCTTAATTCAAAAAGAGATGTAGACGTCACAGATATTATATCATTACGAAAGTAATCATTTCATGTAACCCATAAGATAGATGCTAATCTGGAGTATAACTAATGGATATGCTACCCCTTGACGTATACTCATCACAATAGACTATATAAATTTTAAAAAAAAACAAAGGGCAGTGCTAAAATGCCATAAGTCCAACAGAGATGTTACCCCTGAAGATCTCTTTCCATTTGATCAATATGTTTCCAAACTGAGATACATTTTCTACCAGCTCCTACCCTTTTTGCATAAACTTCTTCATAAGTTCTTACTCGTTTCATTTTATTGTACCATTGGAGAAAGGACGGGGCTTTGGTTGTTCTCCAATTCTGGAGAACCAGTGAGCGTGCCACCAAAAAGGAGATTGATAGAAACATTTCCCCTCCTCTTGTTAAAACCTGGTTTAAGTTCTGTTTTAATAAACCAAACAGAACGAGCTCAGGTTGTATAATGCTTCCGAGGGCACGGCTAAGCTTGGCACACATTTTCACCCAAAACTGGCTCAACCTTGAGCATGTATAAGAAACATGAAGCCAGCCACCCTCCCCAACCTGTTGGCATCGAAAGCACTTATTTTCAACCTCAGGATATATTTTATGGAGAGCATATGGGGTGTAATAGGCCATCCACCATGACAGGAATGCCATTCTCTTAAAGTTTGCGGCTCTCAATGACCTGCTGCCATGTTGAGAAACAGTCTGCCACTCTCTAATTGAAAAATTGCACAGCAGTTTGTGTTTTATTTTTGCCAAAAAATTAGTGAAGGCTAGGGGCTCCCCTTGATTTAAAAAAAACTTGATACCAATTCCCTATACCTCGTAGTTTATTTCTAAACACAGCAGCAAGGACCGAAGGGGTAGCTATATATCCTAGTGATATATATTGATTTATCAATGATCTAATCTGGAGGAAGCTAAAGAAGAGTAGCCTGCTCTGAATACCACATCTGGCCTGAACCTCCTCCCAATCAAAACATCTACTTCGTATTATAAAGTGGCTTAGCTCTTTAAAACCTTTTCATTCCCAAAGTTTGACATGACTATTACGAATGTAAAGGCCCAGACTTCTGGCCTCAGTCAAGCCCAGATATTCGAACACCGTAGATTGGGCCTTTTGAGAATAAAATTTCTGAAGTCTATTAGAAAGAGCTTGAAGCGTCTTATATCTTACTTTTTTGGGAAGTTTTGATGTTTTTACGAAGACCGGAAGGTGAGTTCTGGCTTCATAAACCATCTTACTAAGAAAAGAGCCATCCAAAGATCCTCTATTATCAAGCAGATGGACTACTATGTCCAGAAATGCTGCTTCATAGTAGGTGCGAATACGGGGAAGTGCCAGCCCGCCCCAACTAGTATCAAGTTGAAGTATTGAGAGTTTTAATCTTGGCGCCTTTTTATTCCAAATAAACTGAAGAAATAATTTTTCCAGTTTTCTAAAATAAACTGCATTGACTTTAATCGGTATATTGGAAAAAAGAAAAATTAGTAAGGGTAGTACTGACATCTTTATTAGCGCAACACGGCCTATCAAGGTGAGGGGAAGAAGAGTCCACTTTTCCAAAAGATGTTTAATTTTGCTCAGTGTTGCTTCATAGTTTAATCTAAATAAATCTGCATAATTGTTTGAAACATAGATTCCCAGATAACGAATCGGGTCAGAAGAATATGCTTGTTGTTTTAAATTATCTGGGAGGAAATTACAACAAGCATTTAATGACAGTACTTCGTTTTTTTATGAATAATTTTATATCCTCCAATCGCCTCGAAATCGGCGAACTCCCTCATAATCCTATCGATATTTTGTTTGTTAGGTTCAAGATAAAGTATAACATCATCTGCCAATAATTTTATTTTTGACATCCCCTCTATTGGAGTTTTAATATCTATATTATCCCAAATCCTAACAGCTAGGGGTTATATAAAGAAAGTAAATAAAACCGACAACAAAGAGCACTTCTGCCAGGTCCCTCGCCTAACATCGATTGTACCTGCCGTTTTAGAGTTTATCCTAATCTGAGCCTGAGCTCCTTGATAGATATCCTGGAGGATAATAATTATTTGTGCTGGAAACCCAAACCTTTCAAGTTCATAAAATAACGCACCCCAGTTCACATGGTCAAATGCCTTTGTCGGCATCAACCATCATTATTATTGCGGGAGTTTGATGGGTATTAAAATAGTCAATTGCTTGTATTAAATAACAGGTGTTTGATGACATTGACCGACCTGCTATAAAGCCTGATTGATCTTTATGTATTGCATATTGTGCCAGAGAGGTGAATCGGCTAGCCCATATTTTCATCAGTAGTTTATAGTCACTATTTAAGAAACTGATTGGCCTGTAAGAGCCGACCTCCCTGGGACTTTTACCCTTCTTTACAAAGCTGACTATTGTGGATTCTTTAAAGGCCGCTGGAACATCAGCTCCCGTTTTAACATGATTGAATAGCTCCAGCAGGAATGGAGCTAGCTCTTCCGAGAAAACCTTATAAAATTCAATCGGAAGCCCGTCATTCCCGCAGGCCTTACCTCCGGGCATTGAGGCCAAAGCCCTAGATATTTCTTCTGCTGAAATATCAGCCAAAAGAGCCACTTTCTGACCTGTAGAAATCTGAGGGAGAGTTAAATCATCAAAGCAGCTCTGAATAGCTTGTTTAGATATGTGGTAGTTAGTTGCATAAAGACCCTTATAATGATCTACAAAGATTTTCGAGATTCTATCTTTTTCAGAAACTATTATCTGTGACCCAGATATTAGCACTTCATCGATTACCGCCGCTTCTTGATTGACTCTAGTTGACCATGCCAATAGCTTTCCTACCATCTGGCTTTCTTCGTAAACCGTCTGCTGGTATGCTCTTGAGCTACTTATTTCTTCCACATTAAAAAACTCACCCAACTCCTGTTTAGCCTTAGTTAGTTCCACTCCAGCACGGTGTCGCCTCCCAGAGAAGCCACTCTTTTTGCCAAGGCTGTATCAACGGCATTCTGGAGTTCTTTATTTTGAGTTTTACGCTCCTTAACTCGTTCCGCAATAGAAGCAATCATGTGTCCTCGAACTGAGGCTTTAAAGGCCCCCCAAACTGAGAAAGGCCTTGCAGTGCCCCTATTAATCTTAAAAAACTCCCCAATCCATTCTCGCGTGCTCATTATCCATTGTTGGTTGGTTAAGAGAAGTCTATCCATCTGCCACCTGGATTTTTCTCTACCCCCCAATGCAAGATTAATTTCGAATTTTACTAAAGAGTGGTCTGAGAGTTAGCCATGATCTCAATATTCAAGCAGCTCAGGGAACGTGACACCAGAAAGAAATCAATCCGTAAAGCGGACTTAAATTGACTAGAGTAGTAGGTAAACTGTTTAGTCACACCATGGGTCCTTAGCCAAGGATCTACCAATTGATAATCCTGTTGCATGATATCAATCAGCCTTTTGGTCGCGGGCTTCATCTGCTTCCTAGCCTTATTTGAGGTATCTAGTTGTAAATCTTGTATGAAATTGAAATCCCCCCTAAAATAATTGGGCCCTCCGCTGTTCTTACTTTATCATTATGTTTTTAAGACCCCCAACATCGTCTATAACAGGTGCATAATAATTCACAAGATTCAGCATATTGCCCCCCACCTTCACAACAATCCATATCCATCTTCCACATGGATCTCTTTGAATTTGAATGATGTCTCAGTCTATCCCTCGACCAAAATAAATAGCCCCCCCTTATTGCCGCCTCGCCTGAGGCGAAATAGGCTTTAGAGAAACACTTGGGGATAAAAAATTTAGGCTGATTAGTTTTGAGATGAGTTTCCTGTAAAAACAAGATTTGGGGGGAAGATTCCATCAGACCACCATACTTTCTCTTATTCGAGATGCCATTTACATTGATCGATAAAATGCGGAGATTATAATTCACCACTATTACCTTGATTCAAAACGTCAGTGAACATACCCTTCGTTCTAGAATAATATTTTGAATACAACACAGTTCCTTTGATCCAAACCGACAGTAAATAATTCTGCTCATTTTCTTTTTCTGAACCACCACCCTCCCTCAGTGCCCTAACCCTAGCCCTATCCCACCCCGGAACCCAGTGACCCTTCCCTCTGCTGGCAGATTGGGAATTGCTCGCCTTACACCCTGCCTGCCCAAACAATGGGCCCTTGGTTTCGGGTGCCATGCTGTTGCACCCTGGTGTGATACACTGCCCCCCCCGACCTGGAAGAAAACAAATAATACAAAAACAAAAAGGGCCCGACACCAACAGCAGAGATGTACTTCATATCAAACAGACAGATCCCTTTACTTATCCTTCGTGATTTGTTGCAAAAGTTCCTGAGCTTCATCTAGACTTGTGAACATATGGAACTTGCCCTGAACCAAAACTCGAAGTTTCGACTGTTGGGCAATGGCTGCTTGGGCTTCCTGCGCTTTAAACAAATAGAAGAGCTTGACAAACTCTTTCCTGCGACGTGCTGCCACTGCACTCATATCCGAGAATATGCGGCAGCAAAGAACCTCTCGGGATGAGAATTGCTTCTTCTAAATTGCCCTTGTTAGAATCTGCTCCTTGTGACGGTAGTCAGAGAAATTCACTAGAATAGTTCTAGGTAGTTTAGAATTGGGAAAAGGCTGTGCTGGAACTCTGTGGGCGCGAGTGATCGTAAGATCCCCTGAAAATTCTGGAAGAACTGTCTCTTTTATAAATGACCCATTGCACTGGTTGAGACCCTTCACACCCCTCTGGAACCCCAACCAGCCGTAGATTAGTCCGCCGTGAATGATTCTCTAATTCTTTGAGTTTCACTTCCAGCAAGTTCTTTTGTTTTTTGTCAGTTAAGACCTACTGCTGCATAGAGGTCATCTGGTCCTCTAACTGAGAGATTCTAGATTCAGCCTCCTGCAGTCTAGATGGTAGGGCCCCCACTACTACGGTTATGCAGTGCAGCAATTTTTGTTGCTTGTGTGACCTTCATTACCCTGATCTCATCAAGAATAAGATTAAGCATGCCTTTTATATCGCACTGGAAAGTTGGGCCAGCCCCGCTTGCAGACTCCATAGTGATTACCGTGGTCGCTTCAGCTCTTCCGATGATAATGGAACTAGGGGTCGAGAGTGCGTAAATGGTTGAAAAAGCAAAGAAGGTTCTAAGATAGTCATTTCAGAGCAGGATTGTGTTTGAGGCTGAGACTGGGACTGAGTGATCTGTGTATTGTTATCTGTGGCTATCCTGCTTAGAAGCTTGCTTAGAAGCCTGCTGCGGCAGAGGGGGTAAAAACTGAGATTGAGTTGCCTTAGGATTTTGAAACAAGGGGTATTCCTTGGCTTTACCCAGAGGTGTACTGGGGAGATTCTGCTGGATGTTCACCTGATTATCCACTGGGGGATCGCTATCCTGGCTTCCTACCATCATAGCTGGGCCTGGTGATTCATTGCCCGCGTCGGTCGCCTCTGGAGTTGAATTAATTGTTTTCTGACATGCAGAATTTGGCCTTGCTTCACTGCTGCCTCCTTGGCCCTCCTCTCCCGAGACCAAGACTTCATCCTCAGAGCATGAGGGACTTACTGTAGGACAAGAGCCACGACGGGCTTTCTGTACACGCTCACACTCTGCCTTTGCAGTTAACTTCATCTGCGTAGTGCGAGTTTTAGATTTATGGGGCATATTCGTGTCCGGTTGGATTGGCTGAGTCGGTGAGCTGAGGTTCTTAGTGTGCCTTCCCATTAGGCTGGGTATATTTAATATTTAGATTATTTGTATATATTTATCCCCCTTCTTCCTTAGTTTTAGCTTTGAGGAGCAAAAAAGTCAACAGTCAAAAGATCACCAAGTCACTGCGGGCACCCCCTTCACACCTTATTCTCACCTTGTTTTTTGTTTTTGATTTATTCAGACCCTTTTCTTCTTTTCTCCCTCCAAGCAGAACCGGAGTCAGATAGGAGTCAATAGGAGTCATATAGCCGGCTTCTCAGTCCTACTTTTAAACACCTCCAAGCATTAGCCTCAGTACTTCCTGCTTCCGGATGGCATTGCAGCAGCCGAGCAAGAAATAAAATAAAATAAATAAATAAATAAATACGTGCAAGTTGAAGCAGCTCACACGCCTCCCCTTGCCGTCCTTGATTAGCGTGATCAAAGGGAAGCCCGGTGAATCCACAGCATTGCGTAGCCCCCTCTGAGCCTCTATGCCTCATGCCCTCGAAACGTTGGCTCACCAGGACCAAAGCACAGAAGCGGGACGCGGGGCGTGGAACCAGCTCTCTTCACCCAGCAGCAGCCGCCGGTAAAACAAGCAATAATTCTTTCTTCCTCAGGCTACTCTGCCCCGCGGAGCCAAAAGCTAAGAACCACGAGAGCCCTGCAGCCCGTTCAACTGTCGACCTTCCAGGTACGGGGGCGGGGCAGTGACCAGCTGAGGCTACGTGAAGGCGAGATCAGCCATAGCCTCCCCTTCAGTACATAGATTTGTGAATAGCATCTTTAGTAAATTGGTAGTATCATTGTAGTACTACAAAATGTACTATAAAATGCAGCTTGTAAAAAGGCCCCTTAGGGAGTCAAATATGACACCCTGACTCGGAAATACTTGAAGGGATCCTGTGCAAGGCTGTAACTGCTTTACAGGGATCTAACCATTTTTTAAAGTCATTACCTCTTTCTTACAGTACCAGGAAGCATAAACTTCTCCAAGATTAACATGTTTAGAAGATTATTGTATTACTTTGTCAACCTACCATCCCGAGTTCCTACACTCAAGGAAATGGACAGACTGCTGACCGACTTAATTTGGGATTCCAACTTGTGTGGTGCAGCACTGTTCAAGCTAAAATGACCAGTGGATGAAGGCAATTTAGGGGCTCCTGCTTTAAAAAGGTATCTTTTTGCTGCTCAATTAAAATGGATGACAAGGTGGATGCCGCACCTGCTCTCAGGGGTAGATTTATTATGATTTTATGCCATGTTTGCGTCACAAAAGTGATGCAAATCGGTGGAAAATCTTTTTATCCGATTTACTTTCCAGAGTTAAACTTGTTTAGTGCTGGAAATAACATGAAAGTAACTCAATTACTTAGCCCCAAGGGGGCATACCATGGGTGGTGCAAGGGCGTTGCCATGCAACCACCCAAGGTTTCTGATGCCAAACCTATTTACTAAATAAAGTAGACAGGGTTCAGAAAACTGTGCCCTTTTGAAGTAGGCGCAAGGAAGGAGACATGCTTTCATGTCTCCTTCCTTTTGTGGCTTTGTACGTGTGCTGCACTTTACAGCACACATACAAAGAGGGGAAAGGGTTAAAGTTAGTCTAAGAACTGTATTTTGTACTGGAAGGCTATCCTCTCAGTACAAACCTTATGCTACATTCATGGAGACACGCTTGCATTATGGTGCAAAGGTGTCTCCTTGGCGCACGGCAGCTGTTTTTACCACTGGAGCTATGGAAAGGGGAGAGAAGAGACATATTTCTGTACATATAGTGCTCTCCTCTTCTCTCCTTTTCATGCAGTGCAGCTTAAGTGTTAAATATGGCCCTCAGTTTCATCACAAATTGCTTTTCAACAAATGCACCTCAAGTTAGTTCTCTGGGTTCTTTCTTCGACCTGCTATCTTTAAAAATGCTGAGTTTGCTTAATGTACCTAATCGCGATGATGTAAATACTGATGATTTCTCATGCATAATATGTAAACAGTTTTTGTAAAATGTATCAACGAACTGAAATTCCAGACACAGTACTTGGAAGTCAATCTAGGAGGCAGATTTACCACTTTTTCACGCAGCGCAGCGGAGCAGCCACAAATGCTGAGCTGCGTTAAAAGGAGAGAGGTGAGAGTGCCAAATTTACTGAAATATGGTGCTGTCCTCCCCTTTCCCTAGCGTTGGCGCTGAAATCAGCTGCTATGTGCCACGGGGACACCTTTGCACCAAGGTGCAACGATGTCTCTGTGAGCCTAACATGGTTTTGACCTGGAAGGATAGCCTTCCAGTACAAAGTACTGTGCGTAGACTGACTTAAACCATTCTACCTCTTTCTGTGTGTGCTTTACAGTGCAGCACACATACAAAGTCAGAAAAGGAAGGAGAAATGAAAGCATTTCTCCTTCCTTGCACCTGATTCAAAAGTGCGCAGTTTTCTGATGCTAAACCCTACCTACTTTATTTAATAAATAGGGTTTAGCGTCAGAAATCTTGGGTGGTTGCATGTGTCGTGTAGTTCCTACAAATCTATATAGGATCTGCGCGTTTACACAACATAAACTAAGGGATTGGTGTCCAGACTGATTGATTCCAGACACCCCCACAGGATATATTAATCTGTAGACCAGCTGGCTCACAGTGCCACTATACGCTCCACAACCTTACCAAGGAGCGAATAGCTTCCTGCAACTATCGAACATGACAGCCCTGACCCCTCAGGGATTGTGGCAACAGTACAATACTTTTTGCTCAGTCACTCATGCTCACTCAGTCTCAGAGAGATACACAGAATAAATGGTGGGGACGTTTTCAATAAGTACTTATTGAACCAGCGTTATAGTATAGTATAAAATATGTGTGCTGCAACCATTAGACATAAACAGATGTATACGGTTATAAGCACCAACTGAGTTAAGAAAATGTGGAATTCTACCATAGTGCTAAAACAATGAATATATGCAGGGATATAGATACATGGCAGTAATCATGAGTACTCTTAAAATGCAAACCCTAACTAGATGTACCTAAGTTTATCTAGCATGCATGAAGGTGTATAGCCAAGAATGCCCCTAGGAAAAAGCCAACCTCATTACCTGATGGGAGAGAACAAAGGACCCCGCCTTGGTCTCCACATGGACACCCTGCAAGGGATGTCAGACCCCTGTGTGCTGGAGTGTCTGTGGGCAGGGAATTCAGTGTCTTGTGTCAGCATGTCATCATGGAAGCTGTTTCTCCTCTGGTTTGCCCAGTGAAGATGTGGGACTTATATATCCAAAAAGTACCTTCAGGGGTTCTACCTAGATGTGTCATGGTACTGTGGGCTTGTTGGCCAAGGATGACGATAGTCGTGACTTTTGTACAGAGTTATTATGCAGAAAATGGTAATCCTGTTGTGATATTAAGAATCCTCAAGCATAATAAATGAGGCTAGTTTAAACAAAAAACACACAACATTTATTTGGCACGTAACTAGGTCAAAGGTCAGCATCAGAGCCGTTATGTAGAGCAAGGTAGGACAAATGTAAGTGAAAGGTTGTGCAACTACCTAGGCCTATTTTGGTGTACACTGGGGCTCATAACAATTGGAATGCCCATGACCCACCCATGGTATACTTCCTTGGAGCTAAGTAATGCAAAGCAGCGATATATGCTGCTTTGCATTACTTTCACATTATTTCCAGCGCTAAACAAGTTTAGTGTTGGAAAGTAAACCAGAAACAAAAGAGTTTGTGCCGATTTTCATGGCGTAAAATCTTAGTAAATATCCCACTAGAAGTCAATGACTAATAACTGTACTTTATGCGTACTAAACACCTAAATGCTGGACTATAGCTGTCCAATTTGAACAACGCTTACTGCAATTACGTTTGCAGTGCAAAAGTATTGGCAGAAGAAAAATTTGCTGATCAAAAAATAATGGCACGACTACAACAAGCAATTTGAAGTCATCCTGCGTGAATGGAGAATTGAAGGGCTAGTTATGACAAGAAATCTAGCTCAGGTTGGAAATAGAATCCTGAGTACAGGAACCACTGAAGGAAATATGCTTAATCCAAACACATTGGAGTTAGTGGGACAGCCACTGCGGCGTTGGAAATGCACCCTTGGCACTCCTGAATAGCAGGGTACCGGCATGCACTGATATCTTAACATTGATCTAAAAGAAAAAAGCAAGCAACTGAAGGCAATAGCTCCTTTTATTTAAGGAGACATTGTGACACTCTCTATGTGAACTCAAGACTCTGTGCTTGGCCAGGCTAATTTATTTTAGAAATGTATGAAAGCTAGCTCTTGGTATACTTACAGCCTGCTTTAGAGTCCAATGCTGAATCCAGCGATAATACAGCAATGGAGTCATAACATAAACCTAGTCTGGAGGTGCAGTATTATCATGCATTAAATGTCTATGACCACAAATGGGATCTAAGGGTCTGATTATGACCTTAGCAGATGGAATACCCTGTCACAAAACGTGACGGATATCCTGTCTGCCGTATTACAATTCCATTATATCCTATGGAACTTACAATACAGCGGACGGGATATCCGTCACATTTGTGATGGAGTTTCCCATCCGCCAACATCTTAATCAGGCCCTAAATTATGCTACTAACTCACCAGTGGTTTACATATGCAGTGTTGTCACTACCTGTTTCCCAGTGATGAATTGCATTAGTGTGAGTGTGAAACAAAGCATTGGACAGCTACAAGGATATCTGGAGATATTTATGGTGCAGTGGATTTCCATGCAGAGGTCCTCTGAAAGAGCCATGTTAATAAAGACAAACGTAATGCATCAAGCTGAGTTGTCCAGATAGGAGATGAAGGCAGGTACGTAGATTATGCATCCAGAATGCGTCCTACTCAATTAGCAACGTAGTACCTCCAAGCAGGTAGCAGGTGGCATCATCACAGCTAATAGATTTTCAAAAATCTTTTGGTGCAGATTTAAAGTTTGACAGATGGTAAGCCACCCGTCAGGGTGGCAGAGGACATTAGGCCTCCCATCCTGATGGATTACCATCCACGAAATGTAGAGATCACCGCTAGCCCACCAGTGATCACTGTAACTTAACAAGAACTGCTATCATGGCAGATCCTCTCAGGGTACAAAAAGGTTGGTTGACAGCCACTGGTTTTGACAACCAAACTTCAAATGTGGAAGTTTGTTACTGAACAATTAAAAACAAATGTCCCCCAGCTTTCTCCCCCAGTTACATGGATTATTCAAACAATCAATCAATCAATCAATCAATCAATCAATCAATCAGTTTGTCGTGCAGAGCGCGGCTTGTCAACCCAGGGGTTTCCGGGTGCTGGAGGGTGGTTCGAGCCTTAGTTGGGGAGCGATGGTGGTCAAAGAGCCAGGTCTTGAGTTGCTTACTGAAGTCCTTCAGAGATGGGGAGGTGTGCAGGTGGAGGGTAGGTCATTCCAGAACTTGGCGGCGAGGTTGGAGAAGGAACAACCTCCACAGTGGCTACAACGGATGTGGGGGATGTGGGCCAAGGCGAGTGTGGAGGATTGGAACTGTCTGGTCGGTTGGTGGAATGTCACTCGGTTGTTGATGTAGACGGATCCGGATTTGTGGAGGGCTTTGTAGGCGTGCTTGAGGTGTTTGAAGAGGCATCTTTCCTGGATGGGGAGCCAGTGGAGAGCTTTGAGGTGAGGGGTGATGCTGGTTCTTCTGGGAAGGTCGCGGATCAGTCTTGCTGCAGAGTTCTGGATGGTTTGGAGGCGTTTCAGGAGCTGTTTGGTTGTTCTGGCGTAGAGTACGTTGCCGTGGTCAAGACGGCTGGAGATGAGGGCTTGGGTGACTGTCTTCCTGGTTAAGGTAGGGATCCATCAGAAGATCTTGCAGAGCATGCGGAGGATGTGGAAGCAGGCATAGGAGACCACATTGATCTGTTGCTTTCTCCACATGCCCCCTTCTTGTTGCTTCCACCTCCTCCACCCTCCATGTTGCTTCCCCCAACCTATGCCCTTTTGAGTTGCTTTCGCCACCTACTTTTGGAAAAAATACTTTTGCATTACTTTTTTATTTACCATCCTACTTGGATTGGTAATTAAAATGTGCACATATGAGGCATGCACATGAGTGGTGTGTGTGCCTGCAAATTGCTGCAGCGACTGTGACATAGCACCTTTATTGGTTATCTCTTTAGCAATGCTGCAGAGCTTCGGTAATTTGTATAGTATTGAAAAAAACCATTGGCAAAGCCGAGACCTATTGGCTTTGCCAATGTATGATGTAGCGTTCCTTTATGAGACAGCTCTTAATACCAATCACTGCATCACATTGGCATACTGCTCATCTCAGTGGATAGTCACATGAATGCAGGGACAGGGGTTCTAGAAGGGTAAAATGGCAAGGTAAGCATAACTTGTCTCATGATGGCAAACACCCTCCCCCACCCAAGAAACCTATCCTTACTCTTGTTTGGATATTGCCAACACTCACTCAGCCTTATATGCATTGTCATAGAGAGTGACATAAACTGTCCGCCTGCACTGACAGCTAGGGATGCAACAACCAGTAGCAGCTGGAATGCCAGTGGAGTGGTTTCAGGGACCGGACGAAGAAAACAGTAAAAGAAAAAAAAGAACTTACCTGCCCCATCACAGCCTGCCGAAAGTCCACTCTTCTGCTTCTTCCTCACTGCAGGCATAGGCTCCCAGCCTCCCCTGTGGCCAATCCTGACGCTGGTCTCATGCTCATACATGAGAGCAGCATAAGGATTGGCCTGAGTGCTCTAGATTAGCACTCCCAGGGAGACTGGGAGCCTGTGCCTGCTGTCTCCAAACCGGCAAGGCAGTTCGGGTTGGAGACAGCTCAGTGCGCATGTCGGTTTGGCCGCCCTCAGACGGCGGGCCAAACTCACATGGGCACTGAAGGCAGTCCCCACCACTCCCCCTCGTGACCTGCCCTGCTCTCAAGACTCATTCAATGGAAGAGAAATAAAACGTTAATAAAAACGTTTTAATATCGTTTTATTTTTCACATTTTGGGGGGGGGGGGGGGGGAGCTCCTCCGCCATAGTGGAGGAGCCGCCGCTGGATACAAATTCAGGGAAGTGGCACATATGCCGTCGTATTCCCCTTTACATGTTTACATCTAAGGAAGAGAGCAACAAGCAGTGGGCCAGAAAGAGCAGGGCGCGCGTGACAGCCAAACCCCGCGCGCAGTAGATAAATTGGAACGACATGAAAAGAAATCAAAAGTGGCTAAACATGAGAAGAACAAGCGAGGTCAGGGGTAGATCTCGCAGCGAAGCTTTGAGCAGATTGTACAGGCTGCGAAGGGATTCAAAGAACTAGCAGAGGGATATTAGCAGGCCTGAAAAACGAAGATGTCAACTAAAATACGTGATTTGTGTTTTGTCTGGCGCGCGCTGCAACAAAGGTTTCAGCTACACTGAGCATGTTATCGGCCCAGAGCTAGCAAGGCTGACGCGCGCGGGAGAAGGGGGGTAATTGGCTGAGCAGCCCTCATTGATTTGACAACGGAGACCACACGGAATGGTAATAACAAGTCTTCACTGCAGGCAGCGAGCGGTCCGCGTGTGGAGAACAGGAGTATTTTTCACAAGCAGTAAGTAGGCCACATACCAAACTGGCAGCCAGCTGCAGGGAAAGGCAATGGGAGCTTTAATAAGTGCAGCAGGTGCAGTGACACCAGGGTGCACTGGTGAGAGGGACTGGTCGCGTTCCTCCTCCAATTATGGGACCTATTTACAAATGTATTTTGGATTACGTAAAAACATACTACTGTATTACTCTTTATGTACGATAACATGCCTTTCTGAATTGGCCCGAAACATCACATTTTCTATTAGTAAAAGGGCGAAGATGACACAGTCTGGTCTGTTTGTGCTAATTGTAGATTAATATTCCCTGAATAGCCCCATTTTATGCCCATTCTAGATGGTTTGGGGATAATTCACAAAAGGCAAAAAGAGTATGTAAAAAACTACAATAAGGGAGCATTTTTACATACTCCCAAACTCCTTTGGGGCTCATTTATGAGTCCTTGCGTCACTTTTTTGCGCCGCCGGTGTGTCACTTTTTGTGATGCACCAGTGGCGTAAAACATGCGCCATGTTGCACCATATTTACAAAGTGACGCATCTAGGTAGATGTGTCACTTTGTAAACCCCTGCGCTACATTATACCTGCGTCAGGTATAATGTATGCAGGGTGGGCGTTCCCACGTAAGTAAGCATCGTAGAAGTGACGCAGTGAAATCTACGAGATTTCACAGCTCCACTTCTAGGGTGCAAATGCGTCAATATCTTACGCCTGCCTCACAGCAGGCGTAAGACTGACGCAGGCCCTTTCACATGAGGCTTGCCCCATGTGAAAGGACACATTGCTGGAGTTGCGTCACTTTTGCGCCTACAGATACGTCAGAAATACTGACGTATCTGTAGTTCCTTGCGACATGATGCGTCATACTGTAAATATGACGCATACATCATGTCGCAAGGAGGGTGCACTGAGAAGTGACGCATCGCAGCTTTCACGCAGCGATGCGTCACTTCTCATAAATGAGGCCCTTTGTGAATAGGCTCCTATGCCTTCTTTTAGAACCCAAACAGGGATGAGGGAGGTCCTTTCTCTGTGCTGACACTATTACCCATAGCACTCTTGCTCTGGTGGATACAATTATTCACTGCCTTCTTTATGCCTCTTCACATATTGCTTTAGAGTAATTAAATAATTGGCAACCTGTTTAAGGGGTCTCAGTTATCTGACCTGTAATGTGAGAAAAACACTATGGGCGCTATGTGCAAAAAAGTGCTAAAGCTACAATCAATCAATCAATCAAACAATATTTGTAAAATGCTGCTCATCACATGTGGGAGTGTACAGCAATGGTCTTCAAGCTTTTTGATGCCAAGACCCCCCATCAAACTTTTTTAGGCGTTAGGACCCCTTCACGACAAAAAGTTCTAGAACCTGGTAGTCCTTATCATTGACAACCATAAATGTTCTCCAGAGAAATGGTCAACCTGTGGTTGCACCTCATTAGTACGAGTTTAACACCCAAATATGGCAATAAGCAACAAAAATATGACCAGTACAGCTTTAGAAAAAGGGCCTTCTATGGTTATCCAACACCTGGTGCTGCTTTTTAGTAACTTTTAAACCTTTTGAGTAAATAATTTTTTTTTGTTGAAATCAGTAGATTATGCTGCAAATGATGGGTTATGTGGCACATGCAGCAAATCTATAATTATGTTAAAATTGCTGCTGCCGCATAATCACATAATTCCAGTGGCCCTAGGTATAATAGCTGTAATGCATGGGCTGCAACTTTATTGCACGGCATTAGAGGAAAACCATGCTATATTTCATGTGATGCTGACACCTTGGCATTTACACCTGCATGTAACTGGAGGTAGCTGAACATCATTAATCATAATTAAAACATGCGCATGTTTTCACCGCCAGGTGGCAACATATAAAATAAGTTGGTGCATTGCTTTACACTGCGTCAGGGGGTTGTTCCAGGGGCGTTGCGGTGGGTTTTTCCATGGGTTTTGACACATTCCCAGATTTAAAAGGATCTGTAAATCTGAAGATGCATCAAAATGGTACGCTGCCCCAGAGTATATGTAACGAGGAGAAATGTATTTATTTCTTCTCACTTGTTTCCTCTTTCTATGTGTACCACACATAGAAGGAGGAAAGGGCCTCCATGGGTTGTTTTTGCGCAGGAAGGAGTACCTTCTTGCACAAAAACAATCCTGCCAACCATGCAGATACCCTTGCACCATGGTGTAAGGGAGCCTGCGTTGGTGCTAGGCACCAAATTGTGCACCAGCAGAAAGGACAGAAGTGCACCGTATCTTATAAATACAGACCCTTCCTGCCCTTTTGAATTGGCATAGGGCAGTGCAGCAAAAATACATGCGGAGCTACGCTACACTATTTCATTGTAAATGAGACCCATAGGATTTAGTAATATCCAGACCCTATGTAATGCAATCTTTTACATAACTGTCCCTTCAACACATTCTCAGGGATAGTAAACACTACGTAAATATAATGACAATTAAAAGCAAGCACTTCACAGCTCAGTAAACTCTGTGCACTACCACTAAAAAAGCTTCAAGTGATTTGATCAGTTAACTGCAACAGCACTCTCCTGCCCTGAGAAATCAGAGCCAGGCAGACAGCTAAACACACGTTCCTGCCAGTGTGCTGCTGGTCTGAATGAAATGCAAATGTGCACAACGAGTTAATTTGCAAATCCTTTACATTTGCAGATTAACACGTTGTGCACAATTGCATTCCTTTCAGGCCAGCAACACACTGGTAGATAGGCGTTTTTAGCTGTCTGGCTTCCAGCACAGGAGTGTCCCTGAATAACACTCCAGGGAAAGCATTTTAACTACTGGTGACTGTCTGGAACATTTACTTTTAGTAAATGAAGAGGGCGACCCCCTTCCCATGCCTCCACCGCCCTCTTGGGGGTCACGCCCCACAGATTAAAGACCTCTGGTACACAGACACTGGTGGTGGGAGGGGGTTGCTGCTCAGGTAGTTTAGTCGAAAAGCCAGTTTTTTAGCCCCTTCCTGAATTCCTGTAGGGTAAGGGCTGTTCACAAGTGGAGGGGGAGGCCATTCCAGGACTTGGCTGCTAGGTGCGAGAAGGCACGGCCACCGCTCCTGCTCCCGTGAATGCGGGCGCGTGAGTCAAACAGAGAGATGCAGAGCGTAGTTTTTGGGTGGGTTGGTGGAAGTTCACTCAGTGGTTGAGGTATTCTGGTTCGTTGTTGTGTAGGGCTTTGTAGGCATGGATGAGCAGTTTGTACTGCCACACTTTACTGACGAGGAACCAGTGCAGATATCTGAGGTGTGGGGTGACATTCCGATTTTAAATGTACAATCTAGTTTTACTTCTTTTAGGAATACACAGACACATCAAGGAATTGACATGGGATGTTGCTCCTTGCACATGTTTCTGTGCCAATTCCTTGGGGAAATCACATGGTTTCCTTGTTGGGAATGCATTTTCCCTGTTTAGAAGATCTCCATACAGAAGAAATGGATTCCCTCATGCCAATGCACATTTTATGTTTATTTTTACGCAATGGAGAAAATATTTTTTCCCAGTAAAGAAACTTTTTCGCATACCCCCACCAAGTATGGGGATGATTCATTGCCACTGCCACCCTCAAAAGGACATTTACACCAGCACTTGGCTAAAATAAATGTACATCCCTTTCTAAGCTGGAAAGGGGAATGTGAATTGCCACAGTCATAGAGGGGAAGGGCTAGTTTTAAGGGCACGGTGGGGCTGATTTTAGGCCTCCGGATGGGGCGGTGAGGTGGGGGATAGAATTTTAGGGCTTAGGGAGGGGAGGGTTGAAGACGCATTCGTGGTTAGGACCGCATTGTAGAGGCACAGGTGGTTCAGCCAAGCGTGCCTCTGCCATACAACCCATGTTGTTTCACAATGCTTACACGTTCCTTATATGGAACATCTGGGTATGAGTACAGCAACAAAAATATATACCATACATGCTTTGTTGCAAACAAGAGGAGTCCAAATAACATTACCACAGGAAACATATCCTACAATGGATGAAGCACAAATACTGAAGAAAAGATAGAGGAGTGAAATCCAATTTACTACAGAAAGATTAACCTAAGACTGGGAAGAACAATTTGTATTGGTGAAGGGTAGGCTAGACTGGATGGATGTAATTTTTTTAAGTGCTTTTGCACCAAACACTTATCCGGCCCCAATACTTAGACAGGTTGTCTAAATACATGGCTCACTCAGAGCATGGGGAATATCAACTCTATTATTGACAACAACTTAGATATGTCACACCTGCTGCTACCTGTGTTTGCAATAGTCTGGGCAGTATGAGCCTTTCATGTTTGGGCTGTCAACTGAGGGTTGGCCAAGTCCAGGAGAGGGAGGAGTCTCTCTAGTGCACGAACTCTAAGTGAGACTGGCAAGTGTGTTCTACTGTGAAGGGCTGTCCTGAAAATGGAGAACCTTTCCAGCACCATCTCTGAACAAAATCCACTGCTGTGGGTTTCCTGGGTGGGAAGATCTAGGGATGTCATCCCTACTTGGAGACTACAACTGGCTGAGCTGGGAGCTACAGACTTCAAAGAGTATTTAGAGATGAGCTGAAGCGCCATTTTAGGAAAAAGTGGTTACAACCATTGATGAAGTGACAGAATGGGGGTGTGTAAAGTGGTAATCAGAGGACAATGTATATAAGAAAATTTGATGGTGCAAGGATGGAAATAGAGAGAGAATTGAAGGAAACTGAAACACCCATCAGAAAACTAGAAAATATTGCAATAAAATATATAGAGGAAATGAACTCACCACTCAAAACGAAAACAAACATGCACAGCCCTTAGAGAGATTGAGATGTGTAGATTGCAAGGTGTACATAAAAAAGAAACCCACAGAGCGAGACAAAACAGGCAGGTTACTGGCCTGTTTAATTAAGCCTTAGAACCACATGACAGGAAGTGAAAGAAAGAAAGTATACTCTCAAGAGGGCATTAATCAAGTCTTCACAGAGTACTTCTATGAATTATTTCATATAACTGGATGTAGTAATTATCAATAGGGTACTGAAATGTGTAAATAATAACATGGTGAAGTCCTTGTCATTGGACCATCGTGAAACACAAAAGGCACCCATAAAAAGGTCTGAGATTAAGAAGGCTATCTGAGAAATAGCAACAGGCAAGTTGCAAGGGAAAGACCGTTTACTAGATGAATTTACTCAATATATAAGGATGTATCTGCACCCAAGCTCGCATAAATGTATCAGGCTGAGAAACTTCGAGGTACATTGTCACATTCGAATCAGAGGCGTAGCTAGAGCTTGTGGCGCCCGGGGCTATCCCTCAGATTGCCGCCTCTGGGGAGGGGGGGTTGCTGGGGAAAAAGGACGGCGAGCACTTGAAAGAGGTCCGAGAGACACGTAGTATCGCCGCTAATAGTTACCTCGATCATGCAAGTTCCATGCACATACATGACACGGTCCAAGGCTACACAGTTGAATACACCTGTGACTGACAGTACAAAAGAGAACACACAGACTGCATGCTCTATCTGGGGACTCAGAAAAAACGCATGTGACATCCATCAGAGAGCTGCGTGAATAATTACCTGGTAATCCCCTCAGCACAATGCAAACATGCACATACATGACACTGTTCAGCGATCCATCATCTACAGCTGACATTAAATGACCATTCATCATGTTCCCCCCATTAAAGCAGTGCACTTTGTGATCTGCATGGTACATGTTCTTTGCAGCAGGCACATTAACCCTCTGTGCTACCTTACCAGGAGTCAACCCTTCCACTAGACAAAACTCCGATCTCTCGCCAGGAAGAACATTAATCAACAAAGTATTCATGACATTTTTATTGTTTCTGAAAATTGCTGGAGGCCAGGAAGGAGGCAGCAAGTTTTTTTTAAACCATAATATACTTGCAAACACTACGCACCCACCCGAAATAGGTAGCCAGTGCGGTCACACCGTTCGCATTGCCCTAACCTGCTCAAGGTTCATGTGACCTCAGTGACAGAGTCACAGCGACTGGATTACTGTTGTTCTAGGGTGTGCTGCTTCCTAGGCCTGCCCGCAAGACTGGAGATGAACTTCAGTATGGATTGTGGTGGACAGGACTTCAAGGTTAACCCACAATTGACACCACTGGGGTACACCTGCTTGTGCTAAGACATCAAGCCTTCTAAGGTCTAGTGGGGCCTTCTAAGGTCTAGCATGGGAATGTGCTCCCTCAGGAGAGTGGTCTGGTGGACTGGTCATGAAGGCTGAACCCAGTTCCCCAGTTCCAAATTCAACAGCTCTGGCCATAGTGCCACATCCTCTCCCCCCACTGAACACCATACTTCCCCACTGAGAGAAACTCGCACTGCCTTTAGCTATAACCTAATTGTGCCTGCTATAAAAAAATTGGATGTGGCTCAATTCAAATTATGCACTTGATAAGAGTAATATGCTGCCTAAAAATAAAAGTTAAAGCAACCACTCATAGGGAATGCAAGATTAATTAAAGTATGTGAAATGTAAGCAGAAACAACATGGTTACCTTAACGATCTCTCACTCACTATTCAGAAATCAGCGAGTGGTTTTACCTGAAAAGTTAAGGACATGACTAGAGGGCCCTGAAGGGAACTGTTTCAATGTCCATTGCTTATATCCTTACAAAATGTAAGCAGTATGGTTTAAAAAGACCACATCCATAAACACAGCCATGGTACACATTTTGTTTTCCAATCCACCCATCAACCAGGTATTGCAGTCCCTCCCGGAATGGTACACTTTCCCACCTGGGGACAACAATGCTGTTCAAAGAAAGACGAGAAAACAAAAGTAGAGCTTCACTGGCAAACTCTGTAAAGTGATGCTGATGTATTTGGATGTAAATAAAACCAATCTGGCCACTTTGCAAACCCTCTGTCTTGCTTTATTTAGTTATGTATTTATTTTTCATATTTAAAACCTTCTATTTCTCTCCATTCCGCTGCACTTTGGAATAGAAAAATGTCAGAAAATGGGCATTTCTCGCAAGAGTGTTTTTCTTTTTTGGATCCATTTCACAGGGAAGCAACTAAATGAAAGAAGGAAATAGAGGTTGTGAACCGTTTCTTCAAGTTAAGTTTTTCAGTAAGTGAGGAGCAAGACAGAAAGAGAGGGAATAATAGGAAGAGAGGGGGGACAGCTGCCAGCACAAAAAAGAAGAGGGCTTTGCCCGAGTCCTATTCCTTCTCTGCCCATCCCCGAACGTCCACGAAAGCAAGCCGAGCCTTATCTGAATGCCTTTGTCCTCCCCCAAAATAGTGCTGCCTGGGACGGACCGCCCCCACCGCCCCCCCCTAGCTACGCCACTGATTTGAATAAGAGGTCTTAATAGAGTCATTACTTAAACCAGGTCAGGATGCATTAGATATGTCTTTATATCACTCACTATATATTCTAAATATTAATTTTACAATATCGGGCAAAGTGATTGCAAAAAGATTATTTCAAGTCCTCCCATGATTTGTTCACAAAGATCAATGTAGCATTGCAGTGGGGCAGAATATTTCCATCAACATAAGAAGACTATTTCAGATGATGGAAGATACCTCAGCAGCAACACCACAATTAGTGGTGATGGCAGGTGACCTTGAATAATAAAACATAAACGTTGACTGGTGTTCAATCCTGTAGGTGCTGAATCACTTAAATAGCTGAGATGTGTTGTGGTCTTAAGAAGACCTTTTGCAACACTCCCATGTGTTTTTCATGCAGTGTCTTGTTGGAGGGAAGGGAGAGTTGAGGCAGGGCAAGAAAGGTGGATAGGGGCAGGTGAAATATTGAGACTAGGTGAAGTTAAAGGGTGTTGCGGATGAGGAAAGGAGTGTGTTAGCTGGTGGAGTTAAGAGATGTAAGGATGAACATTACATGTTCAATATGCAGTTGAAAAATTATACAAAAGTATACTTTGATAATATTGATAACAATATTGTTTCCTTTTCCAAGCATGTATTACAAAAGCAACATTTTTCATTGCAGTATTATGCACTCAGTGCTTTAACTTCTTTTAGGCCCTTATTTTAAAAAAGAATCAGGGGAAACAGCCTGTGGTAGGACTAAGGAATCCAATCCGCTTCTTCTTCCTGGGTGTTTATGCTCTGAATGGGATGAAAATCAATGAGCACTAAGTACAAAAGATAATATAATTGTCTGCTGGAAAGATTGTCCTTTTCGAATCCAATTACTCAAACAACAATTCAAATGAATCAAAAAGAATAGAAAACTGATTGATAAGTAATTAATGCAGAAACAATGCAGAGTACGTCACAGGAAAGTAGAGTGGTGCAAGAACTTAAAGATAAGGAAAGACGGAGGAGGAAGGGTAGTTGGAAGATGTTTGGACCCCGTGTTTAAAAGTAAAAAGTTAGACAATTAAAACCAACTGAAACAACAATGTAAATGTAGTATTCAAATGAATTGTATCAGAATCACTTGACTTGAATCCGCTGTTTTTCAAATTTCTTTTGAGGAATTAACATGGATTTGTAGTTATGTAAAACGGAGTTAATGGACTTTCAATAATTGAAGATTACGCCAATGCAGGCCTAAGGGAGTAACTTGAACACACATATTTTGGACTCAAGATATGCTCAGGGGAGAACCCAATAGACAGCCACTTGATCACCTCCTGTGCCATTCGACTTAGAGACCCTCTCTGTGCCTCGGTGTCCCACTCCATTGGTGTCCCATTCACATCATAATCCCCTCCAACCATCAATATAATTCAGACCCACTGCTCTTTGTTTTCAACTACATCCCTCACTACTATGCAAATTCTCTTGGAAATCACAAACCCCATAGCTCCCCCACTCCGTCCCTGAGTGTTATCCACTCCATCGTACCATTCAGTGTCCTGCCAAGCAACTAAATGTTGGTGCCACAAACTCCCAGTGGTGGCTGGTGAGATTTGAAAGTGGTGGGCATAAACTTTCTGTGGGAGAGCACCTTGACGAGTGTGCGTAGCGAACAAGCCCGAACAATTAAAGGGTGGTTCGGGGGGGTTCTCCTCCCGAGAACATTTTGAAAAATGAGTGGGTAAATGGTGCATTTTCAATTAAATTTGAGAAGCAAGAAGGTTCATAAAGCAATTGTGAAAGTGCAGTTATTACATTAATAAATGGATGTCATAATACGTTCTCGCTCTAAACACTACTAACACTCTGTCTCTTTGAAGTGTAAAGTGAGTCACTCTGCACTTCAAAGAGTGTTGGTGTTTATAGTGGGAAGGAATGCGTCACTCCTCCTCAACAAATGCTGGTCCTGGCACCACCTGCAGCCTGTGTTGCTTTAGTTACTTTCACCCCTGGCCTCAGCCCTCACACTCTGACAGACTCAGATGGATCGATGAGATCTTATATGCTTAAACACAGAGACTGCAGACTGCTGCCGACATTCAGAAGCTTCAGTTTCACTTTTCTCAGGCTCGCCGTCAACGAATTATCTAACTGTGCAGGGCCCCCACCAATTCACAAAATGACCACCCCACGCCGCATCATTGTTGATTAAACAACTAAATCAAAGCGTAGATTTTTACCTACTGGTCTTTTTGGATAATCTAATGTTTGTTGCGGAGTTCACCACATTCGACGTGCCCGGTGCCCTCTGCACACTTTGTTCACCTCTTAAGGACCCATAAGGGAAGCCCCTCTGCACTATCTCACTCTGTCACACATGCTCACATCACAGCAGGACACAGAGAGAGATAACTCTCTTGGCCAGGGTTCAACATCCACCTTGGTTGCAGTTTACGGCCGAGGCCCGTGTGTTTTCTGCGGCACATAGCGCCTCCACCCGCTGCGCTTGAAAACCCATAAACAGCAGGAACGCTGAATTATGGAGTTATTTGATATCCAGTTTGTTTCGCACCAGAGGCTGATGTGTCTTCGAGTACTGAGGTAGCACAAACACCGGATAAGACTGATTTTAGGGCTGGTGTAACTTCGTAATTTGCTCACGTCCTTAAATGAGACTAAACTACAGCAAACTTTTGCGAGAATAAATATGGGTGGTTGTACTCAGCCCCTAAGGGTGTGTCTCTTCACTCTGTTGCCGATCACCTATCAATCTATTATTTTAATTGGCAGAGGAAGGATTTCACATACTTTGCAAAGTTGAATGCGTGCGTTGGTATTATTCATGTATCGCAGAGCAGCCTGCAGCACTCTGTGCAGGCCAGGAGGCCAGGGCCTTTACTGGTAGGCCCAGGGCCTACCAGCAACATGACGCAGTTCTGCCAGAGCCCTGGCATTGGCATCATTCCATTATTATGGCGGCGGGCCATGATGACTGTCTAATATGTGCTGCGTGACGCAGCACATATTAGACAGTGGGTCATCATGATGATCATGGCAGTGATGGCCCGCCGCCGTAATAATGTAATAATGCCAGGGCAGAAGTGCGTCATCATGTTACTGGTAGGCGGTGATGACAAAGTCATCATGGCCCAGGACCGCTGTAATATTCCACGGGCCACATCATGATTCATGTATTATGCATAATAAATTATAAACATGCAGGCAGCGCTGCTCAGCTCAGGCTTGTGTAGCTGCGCTCCGTCCTCACCTCAGCAGGTCAGGTGACCAATTAGTAGTTGGGTCCGTCCGTCCGATGCGTGATGATAAGTAAAGTAGTAGTAGACAGAGGAGCCAGAGGCCTCAGACTCCCAGGCCCAGCCAGGGCAACGTCGCAACGAGGTACTTAACTCGAGTCACGGTGCTAGCAGCTAGTCCAGGCTGGCTGACTCTCTCTCACACGCGCTCTCAGAGTCAGACCACCACCAGATGCTCACACACTGACTGTGCCTGTGTGAGTGCAAATGGGATGGCACGTCATGTGACGACGGTTACGCATGCACGGAGGAGGGGGAGCACCCGGACTTCCAGAGAAGAGAGAGCGGGGCTGAGGTTACCATGACCAATCACTGCACAGCCTTACAATAAAGCCATGCAGTGATTGGTCAATATGCCCCCAGGTTCCTGGAGATGGCCCGACTCTGCCCAGTGACTGAGCTGCCAATCCAGGCGCTGCTAAGCCTAAAGCAGCGCTTGGATTGGCCTGGGGCAGGAGACCATGCCACTCCTTAGGAGGCCGTGGGGCTGCGGCTTCGATCCACCCCCCCTTCTGAATTTTGTACAGCGAAAGTGCCAAGACTACAGAGACTGCGCATGTCAGGCTGGGCAGGGAAAGGCACCCGGCCAACCCGACATTCACATTGTGCTGCACCCGCTGGCTCAGGGAATGCGATTGCACTGCAGTACTGTGCGTATGCCGAGTTGCTCCCCCCCTCCAGTGACGTCACGGTAATAAGCATGCATGCCCGCTGCCGCAGCGTGAGAAAGCTAGCTGCTGCCTTGCGTGCGTGCCGCGGGCTGAAATACAATTTAATTGCTGAACCCCTGAGCAGAAATAATCAGTGGGGCAACGCCCTAACGTCCACACAAAGGAACCGCCACTGTCTCCTCTTTCTGACCTGCTCCACCATCCCAACCCTGCCTATGAGTCCTACTGCTGACATCTGATTGATCAGTGTTAGAAAAATAGCACTAAAATCAAAAGTAATTCATGCAACCAATGAAGCAGAAAAATCTTCAAGCACCAAAGGAAAATCCATATAGAGTGATACCTGTATTACAAATTAGCATCTTGAGTGTTTGTTTTTGTTTAAATGCGTTTAGGGTAATCCTGTCTTTCTACAACTATGCAAGAGGCTAGTGTCAATTATCTGTGCTCACCTGGCACTCACATGCCTATGATCAGCTCTTACCTCAACATCCCATGCCAAAATGCACATTATTGAACCTGCTGGCCTTTAGCATCTCACCGTGACGTACTGGATGAGGGTTTCAACCAGCATACTCTATCTCTTTGCTGCCTCAGTGACTACTTTCTCACCTCAAGACTTGAACTAGAGCTGCCCCTGGCTCAGGCCCTACCCGAAGCGATCGATGGCTTCCATACATTGGCATGGATTGTTGTACAAAAGGCCTAAATTAAAATACTCAGCAGGAAGAAGAAGCTCATGTAGTTTGCCAGTATCCAAAATGAAGGCCACTGTCACACAGTCACAGCTGTGCTGCATCAGCGCTCTCTTCATGAGGTTGGTCCAGTTATCTGTCGCCAACAGTTACGGGTCCAGCGTTCCCATGCTGGGAGGGGAAGGAAAATGCACGCTGCTTATTTCTAGAAATAATAATAAATCCATTTTTTTTCATTTATGTGCTCATTTACCCTATACTACCTAGCTTTTATAGGAAAAAAGCAGGTTACAAATATGGATGTCATTTAGGGTTTGCCAAATGTCGCAACTGTGACATCTGGTTCGCCCCTTGTCACCCCTGCCAATGCTTTGGTGACCCTTGGCCTCAGGTTGCAAAGGCAGCACCAGGAACAATGAAACTGGGGTATTCTGCTCATAGACAAACTGCCTCGGGATCATTTCTGTACAGTGTCTTACACCAGGCTGCTCTGCTCAGGGACCGGGCACAGTTGAAACTCGCTACTGTTCCAGCTTACCCTATCAGCTAAGGTGTTGCCTAGCAACACATGGTTCAAGAGCCCCCAAACCCCAGGTCAGGCTCCGTGTTATACTGGCCTATTTTGGAGATTACATTATAAAGAAATGCAGTAGCGGCTGCTACCGGATTCGGGTTGTGAGGCGAGGGGGTGTAAGAGGAAGACGGGACGAGGACGAAGAAAAAATACAAAATAAACCAGTTACCTGAAACGTCCAGTAGCCGCCTCCCCGCTGTTCTCCGTCCTCTTCCTTCTTCCTGTTCCAGCCAGCAGCAGGAAGCACCCGGCTCCCAGGTCCCCTGATTGGTCTGAGCACCGTGGATTGGCTCTCAGATGGGGAATGGGAGGCTTTGCATCATCCTCACCAGGCTGCGTAATGCAACCTGGTGGGGAAGATGCAAAGAGCGCATGACTGTTTGGCCGGCCCAAGAGGGCCGGTCAAGCAGTCATGCCCACATAAGGAGTGCAAATCACTCCTCTTCCCTGCTGTGCCCAGCCCTGCCCCAAGAGCCACTGACTGCAGAAGGAAAACTTTTAGCTTTCCTTCTGTTCAGTGGGGCAACGCTCCTCCACCATAGCGGAGGAGCCATCACTGAGGAAAGGTGTCTTCTGCAGTCTGGGCTTTCCCAGTGCTGCTGGACCCTGGTAGTCCTTGTGGCATTTTAGCTGTGCTGTTAAAATGTCCAGAATACAGCCTTTTGCCTTGTTTGTGACCATCTAATGTTCAGATGTGTTTACCTGTGACCATACAGTGCCTTATATGCAATATTTTGTTTGTCACATTATCACTAGAGGTGTAAAATATTGACTGAAAAAACTCAGGTTTCCCAGGTGTAGGGCCTAGTTTTTAGTTTGCATTCTATGAATTGTAATCCTGTTTATACAATGGAATCACAAGGGTGACAAATCTTCAAACACTTGCCGGATTCCAGGAAACTGCTTAGGAAAATTCTGAAATTTTACTGCTTCCACACTGGGCCTGGGAGGGGTACCACAAGGGGCTCTGAGGCAGTACCTCCCACTGTCACAGGATCAATCAGTGAATGCTAACACAGCTGACTAACAGCATCTGTGTAATGTAACAAAAATCCGTAAATGACGGATTTATGAACCTAACCAAGGGAATGGGGGTTCATCTTAACGTGCAAAACACACCCCTGTACTGAGAAAAGGAAAATTCTTTTCTTGAGTCCCCTCATTCACCAAGGGTTACCCCTAGATGACATGCTTCATCATAGGGCCATCCCAAGCAGCAACTGTTTGGGGCGTGCTGCGACTTGCGGAATTACGTAGGAGCACTTAAATGTGAAAATATGTGTAGTGCAGTGTTGGGGGAGTGGTGTAAAGTGACCAGTAAGCCTGAGAAGGAAGGGTCATCATACACATCCACCCAGCCAAACAAACCCTTCAACTGCCAGACGCATTCAAAGGCATTCTCTTCACATTTCAACTCACTGCATTGGTAGTGTTCCACCACCCACATTTTACACTCCACAATCACACTCCAGATCAAACATCTTTCCCCCTTGAAGTGACAAAAAAAGAACAACTTAAAATATGAAACAAATAGCAATAACAGAAATTCCAAGGAGAAGAAATCCCTAATTCTCTACCCAAATAAAAACTAAATACCAGTTCCACCGAAAGTGAAGTAGGCACCTAATACATATTGTGTTCTACCAGTTTAGTAGGTACCATCTTGAACCTGGAAATTCATCTATTTCCCCACAAGCATGAGAGCTACTGGATTGCTCAATGGAAGATGATTGCCCACCTGACTCAACATGCTCACACCCTCCTACACCACTCTTTGGACCCTCAGACACATTCCACCCCCAAATCAAGAACTTTCCCTAATGTCTCCCCACCACCGCTTACCAGTGATCCACTTCTTTGTTGATGACCCCAAACTCATAAGAAACACTGCCTCCACTTTTAGCACTCCCCAAATGGCTAAGCTTGTGCTCGACCTTAGTGCATCTCTTCTTGCAGCGGGGAAAATATGCACTCATGGCATGTTGTTTGGTTTCACTGATGTGTCATTGCCCTGACAAATGATCAGTGGCGCAAAGACGTGAAGTGCCGCTCAGGGATCCAGATGCTTGCATTGAAATGGCAGAAGGCCACTCGCAGTGCATCCAGGGGCTGCAAATGATGAGGGTGCTAACAGGTTGCAACTTCCTCCACCAGTTTCCTTCCTCAACTTCTGCTTTCACTCTCCGCGATGAGATCAACAATCAGCTCGGCTCACACTATCCTGCTCGTTCCGTAGTCTTGCTGCTCCGAGGGTATCGCTGCACCATGTCTCCAATGCTAAGTAGAAGAAAAGCTCCACACCACAGTTGGTAAGAATGATGAGGTTTATCCAGATGATGAATCGTAGTATACAAAGGAACGATGAGCATGGGAGTGCGGGACCACAGCCAAAGGATCCACCTAATTCAACGATCCCTGCATCTGGCACATAGATTCAAAAGTTAACCCTTCACCTTTAAACCTATGGCATTGCTAGCATTCCACCACCCACATTGTAAAGTCCACACTGCTGTTCCTTACCACATCTAGACCTGCCAACTCACACAGGTACCACTGTGTATCACACAATTCTGACTCCCTTCACACAGTCTCCCGGTGAGAAGCCAAAATCACACAGTGGTAGTGAAAACTAGCTGAAAACCACTATACACAGTGGATTTTCAGTTCGTTTTCGGAGGTAATAACCAGCCAATGTCCATTAAGAGGTGTGAAAACACCTCAGGACATCGGTGATAGCCTCAATGACACTTGTTTTTTATTTTTTTGGGAGTGGCATGGGGGGCTTGGTGAGGGGCAGAGTGCCTCCTAGGCAGCTCACAGCACGAAGCCCCGCCCACTCCAAGACTCCCCCTGCTCCTCACAGGGTGGCATTCATTTGTACATTGGCAGATAAACACATCGGTGCCTTCCACATTCAATGCCTGAAATCAGAGCAGCACATGCTTGGACAGTGTACGAGCTGCAACTGCTGGCAGTGTAATTGTGATTTGGCATTAGTCAAAAACAGTGACAGAGGCGGGGTAACAGCTGCATTTGTATGCCCCCTTATTTAATTTTTGCCATGTTGAGGCTCCTGACCGTGAACCTTTCGCACAGCTATAGCCTCCTTGTAGCATCCTGCACGTTTTAGGGTTCCAAACTGGTTGCTAAGTGATTAGAATGTTATGATGTGACTGATGTGCAGTTGAAGCCAGGGAGTTAACCTGAAGACAGGCTACTTGTGGATGAGATCCTTACTCTTGGAATAAACTAACTTTATCATATAAATTCTACTTTTGTGGCATTGGATTCTTACAATTGGCGACAGAGGATTGGATTGCTCCTTAATTCCAGGAAAATATAGGAAGGATCTCAACACTACCTTCAGGAATGAAGAAAACTACCAACTTTAACAATCTCCTCTAACAAGGTATCAGACCTTCGTTATTCCCCCCCCCCCCCCCAACAAATATATATATACCTTGGTTTGAATGAACCATGTTTTTATTGGTTCCAGCTTTTCATATTGAATGACACTTTAAGAGCGGTGAGCTTGGCGTGCTGAATTTGATTGGCGATATGGATGAAGAGATTACAGACTAGGTTGAGTTAACAGCCTTAAGGATTTCACAGTTATAAAGTTATTGCTTTGACTGCCGCATCATTTGAAACACACGTTGCTCAAGACTGACGCATGTTTTAAAAAATAACAACAGAGAAGCCTTGCCTCGCTCTCGCTGTCCCGCGTGTCTCCCGTCTCCCAGCACTGTCATGGTTACTTCTCTGGGTGTTCAATTGTCCAACATTCCTCTTCCCTTCAGCATTCTCCATCACTGAGCTCGGGGATACGCAGAGAGACATTCACACGTCACACGTAACTAGCAACATAATTACGTTTTGACGTGCGGCGTGGGGGGCATTTTGAATTCACTGTGGAACGCATAAAGTAAAGTCGATCATTTTACTGGAGCACATGCCTCTACACGAGCGGGGATGAGCGCTTGCATTTCCGAGGACAAGCGGGGAAGGCTTAAGTTTGGATATGCACAGCGCATCACATCAGTGATGCGCACACTTGGCCAATAAGTTAAATACACACCGCGCTTCATTTCAGTGATGCGCACACTTTGGATGAAATTTGAATACGAGCAATATTTAAAAGTTAAATATTCAACTCGTTAATATTGCATTTTTACAGCGCTTCATTTCAGTGATGCGAACACTTTGCCAGCAATACAAGTAACCTTTAAGGCTCAACGTCAAACATCACATTTCCACAGCGCATTACTTCAGTGATGCGCACACTTTGTCATTAACTGGTTACACTCTACGAGCCACGAATTTCAGCTGTTTGATTATAATTGCAGCCCTTCACCACAGTGATGCACACACACTGTTAAAAGTTGGTAATCTGGTGTGAAGAGTAATAAAGCATACAATCTTGGTGCTACTTCAGTGACGCGCACACACCATTATTTATAAAGTTTTTTTGTTGTTTTGTAATAAATGTAATTTCAGCTTTTTCAAGGTTTATAAAGCTTCACAGGTCCTCACAACGGAAGATGCCAATGATGGCACATTCATTTTAAGTGTCTACAGTCACTGTTTACTCCACTTTACTACTGTGACACACAGGTGTGAAAAACAGGTGAATTATTCATAGTTTTACATATTTTAGATATTTTGACAAATTGCTTGGTGATTCGTTATCTACCTTGGTGTTCATATAGGAATATGAAGTATGTATAGCAATACTTGATAAACACTACTTACCAAAAGTCAGTACAATTCTTGAGAGGTATCATTTTGGTAGAAGGTCGCAGATGGAAGATCAAAGTATTGAGAATTATATAACTTCTCTCAGAAAGTTAGCTTCTTCGTGCAAATTTGGATCTACTCTTGACGAGCGAAGTAGAGATCAATTTATTTTAGGTTGTAACATTGAACGAGTGAGGGAAGAACTTTGGCAGAAGGATGAACCTAGCTTAGAAGATGTTTTGGTTATTGCCAAGAGAATAGAACATTCTTTGAAATGTGTGGAGGTCATCAAGAAAGATGGTGAAAAAAAAGGAGAAGAACTCTATACATGTGATTAAACAGACTCCTAAAGAAGGTAATGAACAAAAGGATCATAATAAGAAAAGTTCATTGAATGAAAGCAATACAAAACATAGTTTGTCTAAAATGAAATGTTTTCGTTGTGGTAAACCAGGTCATTTAGCAAATGATAAACAATGTCCAGGATGGAAAGCTACATGTAATAAGTGTAAAAGAAAAGGTCATTTCACGATTGCTTGTAAAGGAAGAAATTATAGAGGTAAAGTCAGTGAAATATACTATGATATTGATGACACTTGTGAGTCTGCAGATGATGTAGATTGTGGTCAGATTCAAGTCCAGGTAGTCCAAAATGAAGAGAAAAAAAATTGCCCAACTGATGAAATCTATGTAGAAGGTAAACCAACAAAGGTGCTCTTTGATTCCGGTGCTAAGATCACCATAATTTCAAAAGATTTCTACCTAAGAGAGATCAGAGAGAAAATCAAAGTTTATTCTCCTAATATTAGACCCTTTGCCTATGGGGGTGAACCCATTAAGTTGTTTGGTTATTTATGGGGCTTGCTTGAATATAAGAATAGATTAGCCAGCGCTAAAATATACATATCACAGAAAGGCGACAGTATTTTGAGCTAGTTCCACCAGAGAGATCTTGGTGTGATCCTGGATCCAAATGCTTCTCCACCTATTTTACTCAAAGAGGATTTTACCCCTAAGTCTGTAGCCACTGTTGAAAGTAATACTGAAAACGACCTTACTAGTAAGTTGAGAGAACAGCTCCCCAAGGTGTTTGGTAGTACTTTAGGTCAGTGTTTCCCAAACTGTGGTCCGCGGACCCCCAGGGTTCCCTGACACATTCCTAGGGGGTTCACAGGCAGCAGTTTTGAAAGCACTGCAAAGTATCTTGTTTAAGTAGCAGTTTTCAAAGAACAATAAAAGTGTAAAGATAACACCAGTGATTAATGTCCCTGCTGGAGAGAGATGAGAGTTTTGTCCAGTGGCAGCTTTGACTTATCGAATGTAGCGCAGAGGGTTAAAATGCCTACTGCAAAGAACATGTACCATGCCTTTTAAAAAACAGTATTTTATATGCATAGGTCAGTGGGTTACTTCTAATGTCAGAGAGATTCTTTTGTTACTGTGCAGTTCATAAGTGACAATCGTAATCTAGCACAGTGACCTATAAACTGTCATCGAACAGCTGCTTGCAAACTGCAAGGTACAAGTTAGTGACTTATGTTTTTTCCCAGTCTTTCATTATCCTGATGCTGCTAAAAAGGTTTATTTGGGAGGAAATACATTTTTATTGTTAAAGTCAATGCTAACCACTGTGTTATGGTCGGAATCCTGAGTTTGTGCTTCTCCAGACCAAGCATTCCTTAACAATGCCTACCAGTATGAATGACATGTGAATTCTACACCTTGTAGTCCCCTTTGCCTTATGTAACATTTTCTGTACACTGATTTACACGTATGATTCACTGTCTCTATATGTGTGTGATGTAAAGTGCTCTGACATCCTACAATGGTATGAGAGATGCTATAAAAAATGAAATACAGGTGACAGAGGGGCTATGGGGAGATGAGAAGCACTGTTGGAGGGTGATAGTGGGGGAATCATTGAAGACCCCCCAGAAAGATTGTCGAATTCTGGTGCATAGTCAGGTCTTCATTTACTATTCTTTAAAAGCTAATACAATTCAATATATAATGATAAATGTGTTGTAGACTGCACCATTGGTTCCTAAATGTTTTGGGAGGAGAGCCTCCCAAAGCCCCCTTTGTAGTGGTCAGGCTCACTCACTGCACTTGGTGTGCACCGCATGGGGACTGGTCTGAAATCATTTGCCAGGGCTACTTTGGATTTCCAGTCTGGCCCTGGCAGGAGCAGGAGCCTCGTACTGCGAAATAAAACCAACCATTGAAAAGTTAGTCACGGAGATGCAGCACCAACCTTCCCATTAACTTTTTTCATTTTCTTGCAAATGCTTTCAATATATAATACAACAGAAGTGGCGGAGAGGGTCGTTAGCCTCCTTGGTTTAACACACTCCGCCACTTCAGAAACGCAGGGCTGCCCCATATTTACAAGAATATGGTGCAGCCTGCGTTTCCCTTGCGCTGGAGCTACACTTAACAGGGGAAGATAGTTTATGTACAGGAAGGTCCCCCTTCCTGCACCTACAAAAATCTTGAAATGTCGTTTTGTCACTTCTGTGTGTGCTGCTTAATGCACCACATATGGAAGTTACAAAATGTCTATTTTTTTTTTTTAAAGATTGTTTATGTGCAGCAAGGCGTTTTGCAAAAACTAGGAGAAATGAAGCATTTCTCCTTGTTTCGCCAAGTTAAGACCAGGTTTTCCCTGGTCTTAATTTTGGCGCTGCCTCCCATTTA
Source organism: Triturus cristatus (assembly GCF_964204655.1). NCBI lineage: Eukaryota > Metazoa > Chordata > Amphibia > Caudata > Salamandridae > Triturus > Triturus cristatus. The sequence goes on along the minus strand of NC_140591.1, from coordinate 1,235,385,951 downwards.
CGCTGCCCTTGTAAATAGGGGGTCACGTCAAAATCAATGGGTGTTGATGGGGAAACGCCCACCGCAACACCCACTGCCCACCCCTTTCACGCTAAGCATTGGGTGAAAGGGGGTCTTATTTACAAGGCAGCGTTAAGACACGTTAAGGCTTAACGCTGCCTTGTAAATAAGGCGAAGCCCCTATCGCCACGGGAACGTCTCAAAAAGTGATGTTCCCATGGTGATAGGGGCTTGTAAATATGCACCTAAAATCATTAGTAATTCGAGTATTTATTTTGTGTGCACACGTGTCTTAATTGTTTTCGATTTACTGTTTTAATGTTTGAAATTTATATCCTACAAATTGCTTGGGGGAAATGCTTCATTTCTCCTAGTTTTTGAAAAACACCTTGCTGCACATCAACAATCTTTAAAAAAAAAAAATAGACATTTTGTAACTTCCATATGTGGTGCATTAAGCAGCCCACGTGGAAGTGACAAAACGACATTTCAAGATTTTTTTAGGTGCAGGAAGGGGGACCTTCCTGTACATAAACAATCTTCCCCTGTTAAGTGTAGCGCCAGCGCAAGGGAAACGCAGGCTGCACCACATTCTTGTAAATATGGTGCAGCCCTGCGTTTCTGAAGTGGCGGAGTGTGTTAAGCCAAGGAGGCTAACGACCCTCTCCGCCACTTCTGTTGTATTATCTATTGAAAGCATTTGCAAGAAAACAAAAAAGTTAATGGGAAGGTTGGTGCTGCATCTCCGTGACTAACTTTTCAATGGATGGTTTTATTTCGCAGTACGAGGCTCCTGCTCCTGCCAGGGCCAGACTGGAAATCCAAAGCAGCCCTGGCAAATGATTTCAGACCCGTCCCCATACGGTGCACACCGAGTGCAGTAAGTGAGCCTGACCACTACAAAGGGGGCTTTGGGAGGCTCTCCTCCCAAAACATTTAGGAACCAATGGTGCAGTCTACAACACATTTATCATTATATATTGAATTGTATTAGCTTTTAAAGAATAGTAAATGAAGACCTGACTATGCACCAGAATTCGACAATCTTTCTGCGGGGTCTTCAATGATTCCCCCACTATCACCCTCCAACAGTGCTTCTCATCTCCCCATAGCCCCTCTGTCACCTGTATTTCATTTTTTATAGCATCTCTCATACCATTGTAGGATGTCAGAGCACTTTACATCACACACATATAGAGACAGTGAATCATACGTGTAAATCAGTGTATATAAAATGTTACATAAGGCAAAGGGGACTACAAGGTGTAGAATTCACATGTCATTCATACTGGTAGGCATTGTTAAGGAGTGCTTGGTCTGGAGAAGCACAAACTCAGGATTCAGAACATAACACAGTGGTTAGCATTGACTTTAACAATAAAAATGTTTTTCCTCCCAAATAAACCTTTTTAGCAGCATCAGGATAATGAAAGACTGGGAAAAAACATAAGTCACTAACTTGTACCTTGCAGTTTGCAAGCAGCTGTTCGATGACAGTTTATAGGTCACTGTGCTAGATTACGATTGTCACTTATGAACTGCACAGTAACAAAAGAATATCTCTGACAAAAGAAGTAACCCACTGACCTATGCATATAAAATACTGTTTTTTTAAAAGGTATGGTACATGTTCTTTGCAGTAGGCATTTTAACCCTCTGCGCTACATTCGATAAGTCAAAGCTGCCACTGGACAAAATTCTCATCTCTCTCCAGCAGGGACATTAATCACTGGTGTTATCTTTACACTTTTATTGTTCTTTGAAAACTGCTACTTAAACAAGATACTTTGCAGTGCTTTCAGAACTGCTGCCTGTGAACCCCCTAGGAATGTGTCAGGGAACCCTGGGGGTCCACGGACCACAGTTTGGGAAACACTGTTCTAAAGATTTAACTGCGTTCGTTACGCCCTTTGGCACGTTTCGTTTCTTGAGATTACCTTTTGGTTTGGTCTCAGCAGCTTCGGTGTTTCAGAGGGAGTTGGAGACAGTTCTAAAAGGGCAACCCAGAGTAAGAGTGTATCAAGATGATATCCTGGTTTTTGGTGCGGACGATAATGAGCATGAAGTAAGAGTGTTACAAGTTCTTAAGAGACTAGATGAATTTGGGCTAACTGTCAAGATTGAAAAATGCAAATTTAAAAGGAGGTCCATAGACTATTTGGGACATACAATTGGTGAAGGGGGAGTTTTACCTAAAGAAAGTGTGATAACCGCCATTCGAAAAATGCCTTCCCCAAATAACAAAGATGAATTATTAAGTTTTTTAGGCATGGCCGAATTTCACAGTAAATTTGTGCAAAATGTTGCCTCTCTTTGTGTTTCAATGAGGGCTCTGTTACATAAAGGACGTGAGTTTTTGTGGGAGGAAAAGTGTGAGAAAGAATTTTGTTTTCTTAAAGAGAGATTAAATTCAGCTCCCAAACTCAGCAGCTTTGATCCTGAAAAGAAATCAGTTTTACTAACTGATGCCAGTGTAAAAGGTCTAGGGGCAGTTCTACTTCAAAGAAACGAAGGAAATGATGAGGTGATCTTATTTTTGTCCAGGAGCTTAAGAGGAGCTGAGGTACGATATTCAATAATAGAAAGAGAAGCTCTTGTGGTACACTGGTCAGTAAAGAAATTACGGAATCTGCTGTGGGGTGGCACATTCGAGGTCAAGACAGACCAGAAACCTTTATGCGAAATCTTTAAAAAAAAGAAATTGACGCAGTCTCTAGCAGGATCACTAAGTGGGTGGTTGCACTGCAGGATTATGACTTCGAAGTTAAGTACATACCTGGTATACAAAATAAAGTAGCTGATGCCTTATCCAGGTTAGTTGTCTGTGATGATTCATGCACAGATGAAGAGGATGAGGAAGATGGAGAAATGGTTTGCATTGTTGAAGGGGGAATTATTGACAAAGAAAGGTGGTTGAAGGCTGTTCTTGAAGATGAAGTGTTATTAAAAGTAAAAGAGTGTATAAAAAAAGGTTGGAATGCTAAGATTAAAAATGAGGAAGTAGACAAGTTTTGGCATGTAAAGGATCAACTTTCGGATCGAGAAGGCTTACTTGTCAGGGGCGCAAGACGTATTCCCCCTACTGTACTTAGAGATGAACTCATTTCTTTAGCACATGATGGTCATCTGGGACATTCTAAGACCAAAGAGCTATTGCGATCATCTTATTGGTAGCCAGGTATGGATCTATTAGTGGAACGGAAAATAAGAGACTGCATGCAATGTGCGGTGAGTGAGAGGGTGGTTAAGCCTAGAACCCAACCCATGGTCATTAGGGACCGGCCTGATGGTCCATGAAAGAGGTTGGGTTAGACATTGTAGGGCCAATTCGATCCTCTGGCACTGAATGGTACATTCTTGTCCTGGTAGATTTCTTCTCACGATGACCCGAAGTTTTCTTTCAAAATCTCTTTGATAGAGAGGGCATACCCAATGTGATTCTCACAGATAATGGTGTACAATTGGTGTCAAGGGAGATGGAGGATTCTTTGGTGCCCATGGGATTAAACATAAGAAGTCTTCCTTATATCACCCAGAGACAAATGAGCTAGTAGAGCACTTTAACCATGTGCTCAAGGAAACTATTGAAATGGCCAAATCAGCAGGTCTAGATTGGCACTCTGAAGTTAAAAAAAAAATCAGAGTGTATAGATTATCCCCTCATGCTGTCACAAAAAGGACACTGTTTGAATTGTTTAGGGAGAGGTGTGCTAACTCTATAGTAACACCTTCTTGGGTGAATGATTTACGACCAAATCGCTTTGTTGAAAATGAGAAAGAGGACTGGAGGTCGTTCGAATCAAAGAAAATAGAAGACAGGAAAAAATTGCATGACATAAAGAAATGTGTAAAGACAACTGTTGTGAAAGTAGGGGATTGGGTGTTGATAAAAAATCCTTGTAAAAGTAAATCTAAGGGTGCTTTTCTGAAACCCATCCAAGTGGTTAAGATCTTCAACAATGCAAGTAAAACTGCGGATCATCGCATTTGGAATTTGAATAGGGTGGTTGTAGTGAGAAAAGACTTTGTTGCAGGTCTCAAAGGAGCATCAGGAAATATGGACTGTTCAACTGATGCTGAGAAACGAGATCTTCCGACTATATCTCCATCGTATATACGAAAATCTTCAAGGACTATTTCTGCACCAAGGTACCTAAAAGACTATGTTCAATAGGTTTTAACACTTGCGTTTTTCTTATTCTCTGTTTGTCTTATTCTTTTTATTTAAACTCATTGTTAATTTTTATTATCTGTAAAAGAGGGAGATGTGTTGCATCCTGCACATCTTAGGGTTCCACACTGGTTGCTAAGTGACTAGAATGTTATGATGTGACTGATGTGCAGTTGAAGCCAGGGAGTTAACCTGAAGACAGGCTACTTGTGGATGAGATCCTTACTCTTGGAATAAACTAACTTTATCATATAAATTCTACTTTTGTGGCATTGGATTCTTACACTCCTCCTGTAAATGACTGGAATTCAGAATGCTATGGAATTCCTCCCTGGCGTTGGGCCAGCCAATCTCTGTCCAGGACAGCCTGCCCTTTAAGTAATCTGGATTTTGCGCTCTGAGGTAAATGCGTGCACAATTTTAGCCAATGCATTTTCTGTATTTTGAGACTGAATTCAAATAATTTATTTTTGAGTATGTCTCTATTTTCTGAGTAAATCTAGAGCAAGTGTTAACCAAAGAATGATAACGGGAAATGCTCCTTACGGGTAAAATGTATTTCTTGACTTTAACTTGACATTTTATATGGTTTTCACATAACTGCTCTCGTGGGAAGACTTCACCAGGATCAGAGAAAAATAAACGAGTCAGTGCTGCTGGAATTGCCACAGGCCCAACAAGAAGTGATGACTTAATCGTATCTGTTACACGAAAAGTATATAATAGATGTAAAGATCCATAGACCAGATTTACCATCGAGCAAAGACTATAGTTGATGACTATTATGAAGCAAAAACAGGATCAGCAGTGATTAACTATAAAGCTGCAGGCGTCCGTGTTTATCGCTCCTAAAACAATTATTTCGGTGCCACGCACAGTTTCTATGACGGTTTTTCTGCTACATTCCTTATGGTCTCTTCTTTACTAAAATAAAAACTGATAAAAGTGAACATCCATATAGCAGAATATTTATATTTTCCTCATGTTTTAAATAAATATATATCTTTATTTGATTGTAAATGAAAACCATTCAAATTATTTATTAAAAACGCGTGCTATCCATAGACCACAGTAAAAGCAGATGGCACATTTTTTACCAAGAAAAAACAATTAAAAAGGCTTTGAGATCCACAAGTGCAAATGCCAAGAATGTGCTTAGAAAAGTCATAACTGTACTGCGCCTATGGAGATCACGACGTTCGCCAGTGAAGCTGTTCTTGCTGCCACTCTGTCCATAAACATCACACATTGTGCCATGAGCCTGCAGTCTTTACCTTGAAAACATTGTTCAATTACCTCCTGAAATAGGGCAATATTTAGGGGCATATTATCAAGCACTGTGTTAAAATTATCCCCACTTTAGCGGCAGAAAACTGCCGCTAAGGCGGCGATAATGGGCTTGATAATATGTCCGTGAGAATTCCAATAGAAGCCCATGTTGACACCAGAACATGGGCCTCTATGGGAATTCTCAAGGGCATATTGTCAACCCCATTATCGCCGCTTTAGCGGCATCTTTCTGCCGCTAAAGCGGCGATAATTTTAATGCCGTTTCTTGATAATATGCCCCTTAATTCTTGAAATAATGGCTTTAACCAGAACCACGACTCGTAAATAACTCCCTTTGGCAACTACTGGTATTCTATCAACTGGACATACAGTCTCTCAATCACCACACATTCATACCTCCAGCCTTGAATGAGTCAAATGCTGCGCAGTAACTCAGATTTTTTATATCTCCTATTTTAATTAAAATACTTTTTTCAATGTATCAAAAATTGTTACAATTATTTCATAGGTAAAATATCAATACTATTAAAAAAACTCAACATAAAAATATATATACACAAAGACTACATGAATATGATGATGTAAGAGAGAGAATACATACAAGACAATCTCATCCGTCATTGATTGAACCACAATCACCTTTCCCACACAAAGTCAGGGTTGGTACACAGAACGTGGTCCAGTTATTCCTTCGAATAGGGGTAGAAGGGACAAGTGGCGTCTGCCTGTGTAAATTTCCATCTTTGGGCTACTTAATCCACGTCGAATACGACCATCCGTAGCCTTAGAAATCTTACTTTATAGGATTTTGACAGGGAGAGTGTCAAGTAGGGTTGTGGGTTCAGCTTGCTATATCTTGCTGTTACAAACCGGGTATGAAACTTAGCTTGGAATGTAAGAATATCCTTTATTGCTGACTGCCATTTGACGTCCTCTGTAGAAGACATCTGAATGGGTCATATGAAATGTTCAAAGTCCAAGCGAAGGTCATTTGTAGATGGATCAAAATCTTACAAATAACAGCTTGCCAAGGTGGTGAGGACAAGTTGAACATTTCTTGACCCAGATGAAATTTTAAGCTTTCGGCTTCAGCTCTTTAAAATTTGAACCACACTTTCAATAAATGTGGCCCTTTGTGCCAATAGTTGGTCTATATGGCCTAGTTCTCGTTGAATCTGAGAATCCCTAGTGGAGTTAGGGAGCCAGAATATTTTATGGAAGAGCCTTGATTGTTGCTGAATTAACCACCAGCCAAATGTATCAGGAAAGGCTTCTAACCCATATACCAGCAAGGGCAAAAACTTTGCTTCTCCAACTTGCACTCGTGGCAGTAATGAGGGCCCTGTGAGGGTGACTGCAGCTTTATTTAAACCTACCGCTATCCCTGCTGCCCTTTTTTGCAGGGTTTCCATATGAAGATTAGAGACACCTCAGGCCTGGAATTCGATGCTGAAATATTTATAGGAGTTAGTTTTCCAATTTGTGACCACATAATTTCCACAACCAGGAATGCCGTTTACGTATCCTTGTGAAAGTAACAATTTTAGTTATTTCTGGGTTAATTTCTAGCTTGTTGGTATCACAGTAAGAGGCCAGATTATTCAGTGCAGATTGCAGCCCAATGGCCGGAAAATCCAACAATACTGTGTCGGCAGCATATTGTATAATATATAGTGGTTGGCTTTTAAGTCTCGGAGGGCATGATTTTGAGTTTATCAGGGCACGTTCAATCGGGCACGGTCTACTGTAAGTATGTTGAAAAGAGTAGTGGCTATTCAATAAAGTTCCATCCTCGCTGAGTTTGACTTGCACCCAAATATTCGAATAGAGAGCAATGATGGCATTAAGTGTTTTTGTTGGGAGGCCCCAGGTACTTAATTTCTGCCAAGCCTGGTCTGTCAATGTTGCCAAATGCTTTTTTGTATTCTATAAAGCATCCGTGCAAGGCTTGCTTATTGACCAAGGTTGAATGGATTAAGTGAGCTAGTGCTATGAGACTGTCGGTGGTCCTGGTATTCTTACGGAACCCAGTCTGAAACCCTTGGATTATTTTTGCCTGCGAGGCCAAATCTTGCAGTTCTTGAAGGACTAATGAAGCAAAACATCTAGCGTCCACATCAAGCAGGGCTATCAATCCATAATTTGCTGTGTCATTGCTACTACAGTTTTTATGAATTTGCCCTGCCAGGACGAGGGGACCAGACCAGTTAGTAGGACGATGTAAAACACACTGCTAGTTCCTTTGCTCCTGAATAGAGGGTCTGCTTTGAATACTGCTGTGGGCAAGTCATTTGGTCCTGGGGTGCCATTGCTTCTTCCTTTAATAATGATCTTTGGTAAAACCGCAGACAGGATCTGATTTAGATCTTGGTGAGACTGGTCCTGCCATTGCTTAGTCTTCCCGCCCGATGTCGTGACGGTCATTAGCTCAATTTAAATGTTGGCTGGTCACTGGAGGGAAGAGCGCCACAGTCCCGCCATCTCTACCAGAATCCTTCTCTTGCTTTGATTTGTCAGAGGCAGAAGCTGCTGCTGGAGGGAGTTCAGGCAAGTTTCCCGCTGTCCAGATCTTGAGGTGCATTTCGCCAACTGTGGTGAGGAAACTTCCAAGTGTGATTTGGCGGAAGCGATGAAAAAGAGATGAAAACTCACCTTTTTTTGGGTCCCACCACCAAATCTGCCTTGAACGCCACTCTCCTGGTCCTTCCTGTGCTGCTGCTACTTGACCACGATGCTCAGCCACCCTGTTGTAATCGGAATCTAAAGTAGGCTTTTGTGTTGGGTGTGGGTGTACATTCAATAGTGTGTGTGTATTTTTGATGTACATTGCTGTATATAACAAAAATGGGCAGTATACATTACCTACATGTACATTTTGACAGATTCACAACATATATGTTTATTAAGATGAAAATAAGTAGTACTTACCTGTCATCACACCACCACGGTCTCACTCCGTCAGGACCCTGCCGCCAGGACACCACCAGCACAACAGGAACATCTAAATTGGCTCGCTGCAAACCCACCCGCATGATGGAGAACTGTTAGCCAGCAGAGAAGACCACTGCCACGACGGTCTCCTGTCTTTTGCCGTACCATCTAAATAGGGTGGGTGGAACGGCGTTAGCTTGACGGAGTATTTGTGGCCGTGGCGGGAAGGCGCTAGTCCCGCTAAGATCTAACTCAAACCTGTAGTCTTGATGGGACTTTGACAGGGCAATGACTTGCCTAAGTTTATTGAGTGTGGCAGTAATGGTGCTTGCTTGTGTCATTTCTATGGCATGCGAAAAGAGTTCTATCCTAGTGCTAATGACTAATAGCAGATATTGCTGTTTTAAATTAAAAGCTCCAGGTTTGTTTGTGTGCCGCTTGCTTAGCTTACCAGACAAGCTTCTTGTTTTGGGTCCATAGTTGGTGAAGTTCGGCCTTGCGTTGCTGATTTATCTGGCTACTTTTGCTGTCTTTTGTTTTTCAATGCTCAGACTAGCTGTGTACCATGATCTCTGCCCATTAGGAGGAGCACTTGAGTGGTTGTATCGTTTGCCACTTGTTTTGATTTGCTCAGAGTGTAATTCACGCACAGCACAATTGCAAGTTGAAGGGATACTGGGTTGACTGTCAATTGCAATAGCGTTTAAATAATGAGTAGACTCATCACTGTAGCTGTCTGTCCATATCGCCAGATGCTTTTCTGCATTAAAGGACCAATTGATGCAGTCTAGTCTTAGAGAGGAGAAGCCTTTGCCTAACTGCATGTCCTGATTTATCCTGTAACGGTCTGAAAGAGATCACTTTCCAGCCGATGGTTTATCTGAAAAGCAGTCAGCTTGTTATATAGGGGCAGTGATAAAAAAAGGTGTAGTCCAGCACATCCAATGTTTGAGACTTAGGTCATGTAGGCCACCGGTCTTTAAAGGTCATGTCGGCCATTCAGAGCACATAGCCCGAGTGAGTGAAGAATTTCAAGTAGGGTGTCTCGTGTTGCATCGCGTCATTGAGGGCAGAAAAGAGGCGGCTTGAGATGTCAAGTTACCATGTGGATTCTAGGTTGTCACAGCAATTAAAAAGATAACGTCCCTTATAATAATTATTTCTGCACTTGGGTTGGTAATTGTGATATCTTGCAGATAATTGCTAAGGCAATCCACTTTGGCTTGAAGGGTTTTCCTTTCTGAGTTAACATATATTACAAATAGGAGCACGTTCTGATGGTGTTTATTTGGTAGTTTAATTGAAATCCCCAATGTCCATGGTTTATTTGTATTAATTTGCACTACTTTCAAGCTCAGCATTGTGCGACATAGTATCAAAAGATCCCCAGCAGCGCTAATTTATGCGGCATTTTTTACTCCGTAAAAACAAGCGTTTCACATCCTGCCAATCAAATTGGGTCACTAGACCAGGTTTCTTGGAGGCAAATGAGATCCAATTGCCTTAGATATAATATTGTGTCCTTCTGCACTTTAATTTGGTCCCAACCAGTGACGTTCCAGTAGCAAAGCTTTATTTAGTTAATCTTGATATACAGCTGGGACTCTGGGCTGGGCATTTGCGTTTGTTCAGAGATTTTGCGTTGTCGCACCAATGCTCCTTCTTATATAGATTGCCCCAAGGTTGCCCGAAGCTAAGACCAGTCGACTAGCCCTTTGAGGGATGCGTTTCTCAATATACAGGAGCGGCTACAAGTGTTCCCCACTGTTACATTAATCTCCTCAGATTCTACCCTGCTATATCTCGTTGGCCTGATAGATACCCCTCATTGCAGAATGCGCACATGAGTTATTATCCGGACCTTGAAGGACCATCAAAGCGCAAGGTCTAGTGTGGCCTGTGCCTTCTGCACGAGTTTCATTGACTGGTAAAGCAGAGTGCTGTAGAAGGGAATTATTGGGGGGGTTGAAAATAAGTGGTAATCTCTCTGGTTTGAGGTACATTAGTTCTACTTCCCACCTTTGGAGCATCTCTTTTTTGTTCCAGGCCATTGATTACTGCCTCCCTTTAACTAAACATTAGTTTAGTTCTCTCATTTAATTTTCTGTCCTTTCTTGGCAAAAGAGACACTTTTCTGATCGTTTGAGCTAAAAATGGAAAATTAGTTGAAAGAGCCTTTTGTAACGTAAGAATGTTGAACGGTAGTCTTGGGGGCCACATGACTGATATAGAGGTTTTAGCAAGATGTTCTCTTCTTTTTGTGTATCCGCGTCTTCCTGCACTGGTCAAGCTCTATGGATTGATGGAGGTTGGCCCCTTGAATTTGGCCTGACAGTCTCAGGTGGGGCTTGGATAACATGAATTGATATGACTTATGGCACTTCCCTCGCAGCCTTTCCAGTCCATTATATGCTGTCAGGATCCCCAGACTGGAGCTGTTTCATGTTGCTAAGCTGCAAGTTATGTTGACTATTTCCACACTCTGAGTATGAAGCTATTAAGACTGCAGGCTGTCATCTGCAGCCACTGTACTTCTGTGAAGGCAGCTGCTCTCATTATTAGCCTCATCAGGGAACATGCTAGGAAGGTAAGTCCGGGTGTTTGATGTTCTGACTTCCTGTGTTTTCCTTGAGTTGGTTGTAGGAGGTCAAGCCGATGCCAAGCAAAAAGCTAAGGAGGTGGCGGGTGTTGGCTGGCTGGTGTTGTGGTGACTCTAACTTCTTCTGGGTTTATCCCAGACTGCCAGTATTTGTGCCACATGATCTGGATTTGCGTTATTCAATAGGAAGATGAAGGAGGGCCGCCTAGATTATCTTGGAGATTGCCATTAAATTTGTTTTTTCTGCAGCTGATTCTTTAACAACAATGGGTATATTTTTTTCTCAGTTTCTGCAAGAGGTACTATTTCTATTCTATTCTTGTTTTATTTCCTTAGTCACTTACGGTTCTTTTTAGAACAGCACAGGTATAAAATCTTCTTTATTATTTGATTTAACAGAGGCAGTTACTTGCTTAGTGTTGTGGTCTGGATGTAACCCTGCGTTTTCTGGAGGGACAATTCTTGAGGGACAATTTGTTGGAGCTGTGGAACCTTACTTGAACTGACATCATCCAAAGGATTTTCCATAATGTCTAACACTTTGTCAGTGAGAGATTCCATGTTAGAAGGCTCATGGTTTGAGAGGGAGCAGGAATATAGTTCCATTTGGCCATCAGTTGGCTTGCAAGAAGGCCCTCGTTTTTCTACCATTAGGTCAGGGTGTCTAGCAGGATAGAAGAGTGTCTCTAGCAAGCAGCTATGCACGTCAGCCAAGGTGATGACAACATTAGTTTGAGTGCCAATATTGGTTTTGCTCGAAAGGTCATACGACTGATTACATTCAGGTAGAATCTTTGTTGCATTAAACTCATTTATAATTGACTTCAAGATCCCTGGAACCTCTTCTGCTTGAGCTATGATCAGCAGTGGCTCCTTCGTTATGGTGGAGGAGCTTTGCCTCTCCTGCCAGCACAGGTGAAAACCTTGCAAAATAAAATGATAATAACACAGGTTTATTATGATTTTATTTGCTTTCATAGGGTCTACGGGGTGAGGCCTTCGTGATGGCGGGCATAGGAGGAGTGTCTCCAACCTGAGATGCGTTGCCGAGTTGGAGACAGCAGGCACAGGCTCCCAGTCCGCGTGGGTTCGCAATACCAGGGCGCTAAGGCCAGCTCTGGTGCTTCTTTCATGCAAGCAGCAGAATGAGAGCAACGTCTGGATTGGCTGTAGGGGTGTCTGGGAGCCTCAGCCGTTTTGCAGAGGAGCAGAAGAGCGGTGATGCGGAAGGCAGCAGGAACGTTTTGGTTTTATTTTCATGTGCTATTGTCGTCCTCCGTCCGCCCCCCACCTTACCCCCACCCCCACTGCCCGCACTGCCCCACCGCACCACTTTTTCCTGACACCAGCCTCTCCTGGCTATGATTGCTTGACACAAATCCAAGCATACCATTTGGGAAGAAGCTATGGGTGTTTGGGCTTTGCTGATCAATGCATCCAGACCTTAAAAGTCCTGCGTTGATCCTTTCCACACAGAATCAAGCCAAGAATGCCAGTTAACTGCCTGTCCATGAACAGATTGCCTAGAGAGCGCTGAAATCATTACATTTACAGCTGCAGAGAGCTCATACCAGTTGGAGGAGTAATTTTTTGCATCCTTTGACCTATTAATTTCAGCCTCAGAATGAGAGCAGTAAATCCATGGCTCGTTGGTGCTAAAATCCAAGAGCTCCTTATCTGTGACATAATAAGACCTCCTAATAGGCTCAGAGCCTGAGCTACAAAGTTCTTACGAGACGGGATTGAATTGTCAGCACTTGGGACAGAATCCTCTATTAAGATTGGACCTTCTTGATTGTTGGAAGGCCGTTGAGCCAATAGCAGTGAAGTTGTGGATAATTGTGATGCCATGATGATGAGGGGCGAAGTACGATTGAAACAATGTGCTGTACTGGGCCATGATGAATACCCTTCGCATGGATCTTTCGGCCTGACATGGAATTCTTATTTGGTGAAGACCTGTTGTTTGTGTGATTCTTGTCCCTTTTTGTGTGCCTGCTTTTTGAAGCAGTGAATTTTCTCATATTAGACACAAATATTTTATAGCGATGATAGAATTGTGAGGTTCTGAAGTGTGAATAATATACAATTCTTAGGTGTGAATAAAATTGTGTTATTGCAAGCCTTCTCCTAGAAGGGGTGGTATGCCAACAGGAATTAGTAGGTAGCACCTTCGTGGAGTTTAAAACTTTACTATATCTTCTGGTGGCATCGTGCAACCCTTCTCAATAGACGCGGAGGTGACTAGGAGGCATTTTAGTTGCTCTGTTGGAGTGAATAAGAAACGATATTTAGTGGCAAATAATGGTGAATGTTGGCAGATAGGCACTGGGCAGCAATTAATCCACTTTTGTATCAGGTTCCGACCTAGATTTTCTATCCGTAACTCTTTCACCATGGGAAAATTACATTATATGTGCAGGTCACATTTGAAGGACTTGCATATAGAGGTGAGTAAGTATATCAGTTTCCGTGCACACCTCTTCTCAATTTTCTTAAGGGGTCTCACTTGCCTTGCCCCACTTTTCGGGGGAGGGGGGGGATTTGGCTGTCTATAGAAAAGTGTGTGCCATGGATGCAGTATACATTTTTCCAACACTGCTAGTACTGTAAATACTGCAGGTAGTGTAAGCAAGGCTGGGGTGAGGGCTGAAGCGGGCGGCAGCAGAGGGGGGCAAAGAGAGCCAGTATTGCAGGAGGTACCAGGGTATGGCAAAAAGAAGGGGCCATAGTCTGGGCCAAGGCCAGGGTCCAAAGTCCAACACTCGCATTTTGACACAGTTCGGCAGCTGGTGTGCGTGCTTCTCAAGCAGCACAAGCCGCACCGGCCTAACACTGGATGCCTCTTTAGAGTGCAAGGAGCCTGCAGCCTATTGCGCTAACCGCCACACCCCGGTGATGGCTCGAGGTTTTTTCTCTGACCCCTCCTGTTCCTGCACCCGCTGCTCAGGGACACCGAAACACCAGGTTGCTTGATAGCTGGCTCCTCTGTCGGAGCGGGAGCAGGGCCACCCGAGATTCATCTGTACATGGACGTAACAAGCCTCACTTTGTCTCACTTCCATTTCAGGTTCACTACTATGTATCAAGGTCAGAGGGGTTGAGTGGCAGCGCTTTTCAGTGTGGCCGTACCTGGTATATAGGGTCACCGACTGAGCTCCGCACAAGGGCTATGGCCCGATCGGCATGCCAGCACTCTTCTCAGCCATGGTGGCCCCACCTTGCAAATGGGATTGCCGACTTTGGTCTGCACACGGGCTATGGTCTGATTGGCATGGCAGCACTCTTCACAGCTGCTTCACCTGGTATTCAGGGTCGCTGACTTAACTTGCACACAGGTGATGACCTGAACGGTGCAGCAACAGTCAGGTCCCACTTTACGTAGGCCCTGCTCTAATATACAGCGGTCACCAACTTTTCCCTGCACACGTACAATGACCCGATTAGTACAGCAGCTGCCATCTCACACCTTGTACAGGGATCCAAGTGGCAGGATATCCTACTAGACCTTGCTCCCTCCAGCGCTGTCCTCTACCTCATGGGGGCGCACTGGCCTTGGCAAGTAGGTAGGCATTGGTACTCCAGACTCCAGGAACAGGTGATCTTGAAGTCCCTGGGTGATGTCCCTCACTCAGCTGGGAAACTGGCAGGCCCTGGCCCCTAGTCCTGGTCACAGGCAGAAGTCTTGCAGGGCCTCTCCTCCACACACAGCCCAGCAGGCTGCTGGGCAGTTGACAATTTAGGGGGCCTTGAGCTCCCCTTCTTACAGTCCATTGCCATGCACCAAATATGATTTAGTCTTTAATATTTATGTGGGTGTCTACTTCCTTTTGAAGTGCCCTGTCCTCTGCCCTGTCCTTCCTCCAGAAAGCAGTCTGTCACAGCAAGAGAGACTCCAAATCTTATAGCCCTGCAACACTGGCCATCGCAGTGACTAGAGGTTCACAGCTGAATGTCCACCACAGTGATATGTGTATCAAAAGCTTACTCCAAGGCCTCAGCCCTACTCTTTATGAATCTCTATTCAGTCCCATCTCCTTCCTCACAAGTTTCCTGGCTCCGTCCTGGCCCATTCCTGGTGACCTCTCTCTGAATCAAAGAGCACCCTTTAAGGTGTATTCCTGCCTCCAACGTGTCCCAAGGAGCTCACAGGCGTACAGCAGTCCACCAGTCTGTCTGGGGGGGATTCTTCTACCTCCCCATGTTCCTCCTGTTGCCCTGGTTCTCCCAAAATGGAACCCAGAGTCCTCCATGTACTGTACCATTCACGGGCGCCTATACACCCAGCCCATGCATACAATATACATGCACTACAGCACTGCACCATCCCTGTGTTGTACCATTCTGAGGAACACATACACCCAGCACATGTATAACACACACACGCTGCTCAGCATAGCAAGGCCACAGGGTGAGATTAGCATAGAGCAGTGGAACTTTAAATGAGTGAGCCATGTAGGCCTCACTCCAGTGACACAGGTAAGAAAGACCTGTTCACTCTTACTGATCATTACACGGCATGCAGCCACCACCACTCTTGTGCATCTTCACTCCTGTTAAAGGCAGTAGCCTTTCACCACTATGACTATGATTATAGCGCTTTGGGTGCCCCTTTCACGGTCCAAAAAGACAGCAGTCTGTTGTACCTGCGGCTCAGCCAGTGTGAGTGTGGTGTGGGATGTTGGGGTGGATATTACTGCGGACTGTTGGCTGAGTAGTTGGAGGATGGGCTGAGCAGCAGGAAGGCTGCTCCTGGTGGGGCTCTCTGTACCTTTTTGTCGTGTCTTCGCCTTCTTCCAATGACGACAGACACGATAGGTTCTCGTTATACTCTTTATTCACAATCGGTCACAGGCATGTCCCTACTCTCACTGCCGTCCCTCAGCCCCGCTCCGCCCCTTCCTGCCGGCCAGTCCTCCTCTTCCTCCTCCCACGACGCTCCACCCTCGAACCACTAGACCACCTCACATCACTACATCTCCCCCTTTGTTAGCAAAACGAACTGAGTCACTGACGGGCTACATTTCTTCAATTAGCCGCTTGGGCTGGCGGATTGTCTGTCGGGGTCTGAGAGATCGTCCTTCATGCACTACAGTGGCGTTGGCACCGAGTTCCTTGCCCGAGTGGGTGCCGTCCTCGCCTTGCGCTTCAGACTGCCGAACTCTTGGTGGCGTCATCCGTGACTCAAGCGCCTCTTGCAGAGCTGGACTACACTTTTGAAAGTGAGACACGTTTCGGGTGACGCGCCTGTTGTCCGACTCCGCTGTCAGCATGGTGCCTTTCTGTCGAGTGACTGTCAGAGGTTCCGCTCTGAAATTGCTATCCGTCTTCTTGCATTGCTCCTGCTTGACTACCACGCAGTCTCCTTCGTGGAACGAGAGAGAGCGAGCTCGTCTTCTGCCATCCGCATACGTCTTCATGCTTTCTTTGCGAGCTTTGTCGGTAACTTCTACTTCCTGATGGACGCGGCTGGGGGATATCGGTCGTAGAGCTCCCTCCCAGGTGGGTATCCGCGTCCTAACCGGGCGCCCCAGCATGAGCGTTGCTGGACATTTGCCTGTGGTGGCGTGCGGCGTCGTCCGGTACGCTCGGAGCACGTCGTTGAGTGCCGCCTGTGGGTCTCTCTTGTCAAGAGCGGCCTGCTGGAATGTCTTCTTGAGGGTGGCCATGAACCTCTCAGCTGTGCCGTTGGCCTGTGGCCATAGTGGTGTTATCCGTCGGTGTCGAACATTCATTAGTTTCATGAAGTCACTGAACTCCCGGCCATTGAAAGGAGGACCATTGTCCGTTTTCACCTCTTTGGGTATTCCCCAGGCTGCAAAGACTTCATCCAAGATAGTAAGTGTGGCAGCTGCGTTAGTGGATGTCACAAACCGGGCGATAGGGAATCTCGAGTATTCATCTATTATTACTAACACATATTTGCCCGACAGCATGGGGCCATAGAAATCCATCGCCAGTTCTTGCCACACTCCTGGCGGTAGGGGCGTCATCTGGAGTGGGGCTGGCGGATCTCCTTGCCTTACCACTTGGCACTGCAGACAGTCCTTCAGAGTGTGTTCTACCATTTTGTCCAGGAAGGGGAACCAGACGCGCTCACGAAGGGCCCTTTTCGTTGCGACCACTCCTCGATGGCTTTCGTGTGCCAAGTTGACGACTCCTTTCCGCAATTGCTGGGGGATGACGATTCGGTGATCCCTCAGCAGCAGGCCGTCTGTTGTGACGGATAGTTCCTCGCACACGTTCCGGAACGCTTGCCACTCCTGATGCATTGTTGGGTCGCCGCTTTCATCCTCCGTGTCTTCATGCCGCCATCGGTTTGTTTGAACTCTGCGAATCACCCGTTGCAGCATTGTATCCTGCGAGGTGGCGTCTTGGATGACTTCTAGGGGGACCGCTGGTGGCCGCGCCTGGTCCACTACAAAGTGGATGTATTCGTCAGCAACAGATGGTGTGGGGCGCTGGTAAGCTTCGGGGTGTCGCGACATATAGTGAGCTGGGTTGGCTGCCTTCCCCGGTTTGTGCACAATGGTGAACGTGTATTCCTGCAAACGGAGTCCCCAACGCTCGATGCGGGGAGGCATTTTGGACCGCGGATTTCCGTAGATGGTGATGAGTGCTTGGTGGTCCGTCACCATTGTGAAGTGTTTGCCATAGATAAACACGTGGAAGTGTTCACACGCCCACACCACCGCAAGGCTTTCCTTTTCGGGTTGAGAGTAGGCCTTCTCTGTGTCGGAGAGGCTTCGGCTGGCGTGGGCCACTATGTGGCGTTGGTCCGTGTCTTTATCGTATTGGGCCAGGATGGCACCTAGCCCGACGGGGCTCGCATCCATGGTGATTTCAGTCTTGCGGTCTGGGCTGAAGTATGCCAGGCTCTCCACCGTGCCCACGGCCTGTTTGATTTCTTGAAACGCTCGCTCGCACTCCGACGTCCACTCAAACACTTGTCCCTGTTTGGTCAGCGTTCGAAGGGGGTGGCTGAGTGTGGCGTAGTCCTTAATGTACCTTGAGCAGTAGCTCGCCATGCCCAGGAAGGACCGTACATCGCTGACGTCTTGTGGACTCTTGGTGTTGTTCAGAGTGCTCACTTTGTCAGGGTCTGGCTTCATCCCGGCTCCAGAGAAGATGTGGCCAAAGAATTTTAGTTTCGACTGGTGGAACTCACACTTCTCTCTGTTGAGTGTGAGGTTGGCTTCTAGGAGGGCATGGCAGACTCTGTCCAAGGCTGTGTCGTGGTCCTGGATGTTCGCCCCGTAGACTAAGATGTCATCGCTGTAATTCAGCGTGTTAGGGATGTGGTGAATTGTTTGTCTGATAGCTTCTTGAAATATCTCTGCGGCTGATGAGATGCCAAAATTCAGTCTCTTATATCTGAACAGCCCCAGGTGCGTTGCAAATGTCGTAATATATCGGGAGCTTTCGTGGAGTTCCAACTGGTGGTAACCTTTGTTAAGGTCTAATTTGGAAAACACCCGTGCCCCATTTAGTGCAGCTATCATGTCACTTAAGTGGGGCCCTGGATGGCGCTCCCTCTCGATGGCGGTGTTGGGCACCCGCATGTCCACACATAGTCGGACTTTCCCTGGTGTTCCTTTCTTTGGTACGACCACTACTGGAGATACCCACGGCGTGGCGCCTTCTGTCCGCTCGATGATGTCAGCCTTTAGCAGATCTTGTAGCTCGTCTTCCACTGCTTGCTGGAGGTGGAAAGGTACCTTCCGTGGGTGCTGGGCAACTGGGCGGATTTGTTCATTTATGTGGAGGCGAATTTGGCCTCTGTTCATTTTGCCGAGTCCGGAGAATAACTTCGGGAGCTTGTGAATGGTATCGTTGTCACTGCTGACACGGCAAAGTATTTTTACCAGTTTTAACCGTTCAGCCGTCGGCAGGCTGAGGAGACAGTCTGCTTCAGGCCCCTCAATGACGTGTACCACGGCTGGGACAGATGTTGTTTGGTGCCTCAGCGTCGTCGAGAACTTCCCAAGACATGGGAGCGGTTTCCTGGACATCCAGGTGTAGACGCGGACATGTGCGGGGCTTAGTCGGGGCCGAGGGTCCATTTTCTTATAGTCTGAAAAATGCTTTACAGTGGATATGCTATAAGGACCTGCACATCGTAGAGTTTTATCCGTAATGTAATAAGTTGTCATTGACAGTTGTATTGGGTGCTAGCATATCGCCACATACTCATCCACCAAGAGTAATAGTCATCTCTAAGAATACAAGATTCCAAAGATGTTGAAGTTAATCAGAAAGGCAATGCAGCACACCCCAAAAGTAACCTGCACCCCTTAGACAATCTTAACTCCGGGTGTAGTCCAAAAGTTGTAAATATTCAAACAAAGAACACCGTCGATATCCGTTTTTGATATAACAGGGTATATATTGTTTATTCGTTAATGATCATATGGGTATCCAATTTTCACAGCGCAGCCGACGCGCGTTTCGCTCCACGGGCTTTCTCAAGGCTGCATATATACAAGAAAAAAGAAAAAACATGGTATCTAATACTCTGTGTGAGCAGAAACATAAACAATATTATCAGCTGTATTATACCGTACATGCTAGTACAAAACAAATCTATATTTTCATATATACAAACAACCATAGAAACCTATCATATAGTCCATCAAATTGAAAACAAAGCTCCAAGGGAGAGAGTCCCCCAAGAGATAGAAAGTAATCCCATAGGTTAGGTGATTCATAGAGAGATAGATCCCGAAAGGTTCACCAAGTGGATAGGACGTCATAGTCCAAAAAACAACTGAATCACTCAGTCCTGTATCCTTACATTATCTGAATTCGTCATGAGCATTCAACCGATAAGTATAGTGAGTGTTAATGGGTGTGCCCATAAATTAGTACCAAGTCGACAAAAAGTGCATAACCGTAAGGTGCTCCAAGTCATGCTGAGCGAGGTGATGAATCTCACCTAGTCAAATTCCCTGTATCGTTCGTCTTTAGTGTAAAAAGCTCAAGGTTGCACCTAGAAAGAGAATGCGTCCTGTAAACACTCTCAATTTTACTAACAGTGGTATCTACCACATCGTCCATTGCGACATGCCTTATTGCTTACCTAAATCCCTCATATGGAGTACCACGAGTTAGACACTATCAGCGTTTTTCCGTATCGGTAATGTATATAGTATAACGAAGGACCAGGATCCGTCCCCTCTGTAATAAAAGTATAGTGCAAACAGATATTCACTATAGTGTGCCGTAAGAGATTGTTCCCATATAAAAAAACAATTCAATGCTGACACAATTAAGGACTCGAAAGACGTCAATACGTGTTGTAATCTAGTAGTAACCATTACGTTAACCATAATCCTTTACTTGTACGTATTAGTGGTTATTCAGACCTACGGTTTGACTGATATATTTAAGAGGCAGCGTGTTAATACAACATCGCATTACACTAATTATACGCGAAATGTCTTGCGTATCGTTATTATTCCCAAACATCCTTGCGCTTCTAAATTTAAATTTGAGTAAGTACGGGAATGTGTCCATAGTCATTATACAGCGCTTGGTCCCGCTAAAATTAATTCGTAGGCTAGACAAAACCCATATCGCACTCACCTTGTTCACGTAACTAATTTTCCCACATTTTCCGGGCGTTTCGAATCCGAGTGCTTCCCGCCATTGTGGAAATGTATATAGAGCATGAGATCAGCAAAATAGAGAGTGGACTTACGATTGAGATAGTCGAAGTTAGTTTACATGCCCTGGCGGCCATCTTGGAACGATAAAAAGTATATATTGTATCTTTATTCCGTCATGTATCTAGTGTCGTCCCAAATCTCTACAATAAAATTTTGATTGTCAAATATTATAGATATACTTATTTGTCATAGAGAAACCAAACCTTATCACCACAGTGACGTTTAGAAAGGCGAGAAGACGTATTATTATGTAATAGGTATTAGAAGTCAGACATAGAAAGGACAGATAGCAGCAGGTCATATGGAATGGGAATCCTGGAGCCACATCATACATAAAAAAATATATATGCTGTTGTAAAATGCATACAAGCTAAGTAATCTAAAGTTGCTGCATTAATGCACATTCTATTGTAATCATTTAAAATCCTGTCAAACATCGGTAAAATAGCACCCCAGAACAGGAACTTATGATTTTTTCTCATTGTGCAAGCAATGATAACTTATAAGAATTCAAATAGTTCCTTATCAATGTTGATACCGTGTTCAACTGCTCTAAGGGAGATGATCCATTTGCATTCATTCTGTCTAAGCATGCTGATTCTATTGCCACCTCTCTGATGTGGCAGTATCACCTCTAGACCATGAAACGTTATTCTAATCAGTTCTGTGTGATTGTGTAAAGTGTTGAAATGTGAGGCTAACGGGTATTATTCATGAGTACGACATTGCCTCCCTTGTCAGCCTCTCGGATGACAAGGGAGGAGTCATTTTTGAGACTGAACAGGGCCTGTTTTTCCTCCCTTGAGATATTTGCTGGGTAATGTTTTCTCTTCAAGAGATATTTGTCTTCTAATTTATATAGATCATACCAGCAAAACCAAAGGGGTTTTTCAAATGTGGTACTTGTAATGTTTGCCCCTTCGCGCTGAATAGGACAACCACTTTCAAGTACAACTCCGAGAAAATCTATACAGTCAATGACTTCATTAACTGCAATACGAAATTTGTCATTTATTGTATTATTTGTATATGTGGGAAAATTTACGTAGGCAGCACCATTAGACCACTCAAGGAACGGATACAAGAGCACTTAAGGGCCATCAGAAACAACAATACCCAATACCCGTTAGCCTCACATTTCAACACTTTACACAATCACACAGAACTGATTAGAATAACGTTTCATGGTCTAGAGGTGATACTGCCACATCAGAGAGGTGGCAATAGAATCAGCATGCTTAGACAGAATGAATGCAAATGGATCATCTCCCTTAGAGCAGTTGAACACGGTATCAACATTGATAAGGAACTATTTGAATTCTTATAAGTTATTATTGCTTGCACAATGAGAAAAAATCATAAGTTCCTGTTCTGGGGTGCTATTTTACCGATGTTTGACATGATTTTAAATGATTACAATAGAATGTGCATTAATGCAGCAACTTTAGATTACTTAGCTTGTATGCATTTTACAACAGCATATATATTTTTTTATGTATGATGTGGCTCCAGGATTCCCATTCCATATGACCTGCTGCTATCTGTCCTTTCTATGTCTGACTTCTAATACCTATTACATAATAATACGTCTTCTCGCCTTTCTAAACGTCACTGTGGTGATAAGGTTTGGTTTCTCTATGACAAATAAGTATATCTATAATATTTGACAATCACAATTTTATTGTAGAGATTTGGGACGACACTAGATACATGACGGAATAAAGATACAATATATACTTTTTATCGTTCCAAGATGGCCGCCAGGGCATGTAAACTAACTTCGACTATCTCAATCGTAAGTCCACTCTCTATTTTGCTGATCTCATGCTCTATATACATTTCCACAATGGCGGGAAGCACTCGGATTCGAAACGCCCGGAAAATGTGGGAAAATTAGTTACGTGAACAAGGTGAGTGCGATATGGGTTTTGTCTAGCCTACGAATTAATTCAATTCAATTTAAAAGCTTTTATTCGATTTGTACATACAAATCATACAAGCAGAAGATACATAGTTAAAATGTTTAAAATCACCATATGAACACTTATAAGAAAAGATGGTAAGACGTTGTGCAAAAAACTAAAGTGCAACAATTAATAAGTAATCTTGCCATTTTGAGTCAACGTACTATTATAAAATGCAAGACATTCATAAATGAACAGACAGGAGAGCAGTAGGGATTACTCAAAGGGCCTTTCCTGGCAGCTGTACATCAAAATTTATAAATAATCATAATATACTGTGGCCATCAACAAATAAGAATAATACCTTAATTACAAAAATTGGTATAAAACTTGAAGACGTATATATACAGACAGGAATGTAAACAGTAATAGCAGCATAATACAATACCTGGCAGCTGTATAACATAGGTACAGACAGGTAAGTATAAAAATATTATAGTACAATACTTTTCCTGACAGCTGTACACTTCAGAATAAAGGTAGCCAGAAAAAAACAGATCTCCTCGTTCTCTAATGAGGATAAAAGTATCAGTGCTGTTTCTGTAGTACGGATATTATATTTAACAAAAATTGGCTTAAGGTATTTTAACCTGAAAAAATGAAAAAATTTACAGAAAAGTAAAAAGTGGCAACTATTCTGCCGAGAAATACTGTCACACGGACAGGGTATATCTGAACTGGTTCTTGTGTTTGGAAATGCAACCAAATGGTGAACAATACCCAATCTGACACGTGTTAAAACATACTGATGAGAGGGACGGGTCACATACACAAGATAGGATTGGAACCCCGAAGTTAGATTTAAATCTTTATAAAATTTCACGGTAATAAGATTGCCAGAAATTTTATCTCGCTCTGCCTTTCGGAAGTTTAGAAACGTTGTCTTAATTTCTTTTTTTGAGATAGAAACAACCTCTTCAGGCTCACGGAACACATCAATATTAAAAAGAAGGAGATACCAACGGTGGATGTATCTCAACCACTGTATGCGTGAAGAGTGGTCCAAGCCTATACAATCAAGAATAATATCCTGAGTAAATCGAGTCTCTGGTTTAGCCCAAATAGAACGCCACAATAAAAGTGGCCGGACTGCTGCTAAGTCAGAAATAAACTCGATCCCGACTTCTTCATGGATCAGCAGAATGGAGGCAGAAGGGGGAACACATAACAACCTCCTTAAAAACTTATTTTCCTCCTTCTGCAGGGAAATACCCACACTATGGCCCCATACACCTGCCCCATACAGTGCAGAGGAGACGCAACAAACATTGTATATGTTCATCATGTCTAAAATGCTTCGTGAGCCAAGTTTAGAGGCAAAACGAAAAATACTGCAAGTAGACCGCAGCATTTTTAGTCTGATAGAATCAAATTCCGAGGTCCAAGACCCGCTATTGTTAAATGTAATTCCTAGATAACAAAAGGACTTAACAGGAGTCAACTTTTCCTTATCCAGGAAAAAGGTATGCTTTGCCTGCTTAGCTGCCCGACCGCATGACATAACATACGTCTTAGTTTTGTTCCCGCGGAGCCGCCTAGCTTGAATAAACTGCATAAAATTATCGATTAGGCGCTGAAGGCCCATCTGTGTTCGGGATAAAAGAACAGCGTCGTCCGCGTAAAGTAACAGCGGAACAGGTTTACCACCAATCAGGGGGGCATCTGCTGGGATGTCAACCAAGGAACGGTCGGCGTCATTAATAAAGAGGGAAAATAACAACGGGGCCAAAACGCATCCCTGGCGTATGCCCCGAGACACTTTGAAAAACGGGGTACATTCGCCAAGGGTGCCATAGCGGACCTTACAGGAGAGTTTTTCGTAAAGTCTAGCTAAAAAATGAACTATTTCCCTCGGAGCCCCTGCATCTAGCAAAACCTCCCAAAGAATGGTGTGGTTAACCAAATCAAAAGCGCTGCTCAAATCAGCAAAACATAAAAAGAGGTTGCCATTTTTAGCCACAGTATATTTGTTAATTAAAAGGTCCAAATTTACACATTGATCCAATGTGCCCAGGCCTTTCCGAAAGCCATATTGGACTCTAGTTAAGATGTTAAAATCAGCTGCCCAATCTTCCAGCCTCCTGAGCAAAATCCTACTCATCACCTTTACAGGGGCGTCCAATAATGAAATTGGACGGTAGTTAGAGGCCTCTGATTTATCACCTTTCTTATGTAGAGGAATAATGACCGATTGACCCCAAGTAGACGGGAAATTAGTTTCTGCCGCGCAATTAAATATCCTCGCCAGGATGGGAGCCCATAAAGCTGGTTCATCTTTGTATAAATCCAGCGGGACCCCATCGGGGCCAGGGGCCTTACCTCCTTTACTTAAAGAAATTGCTTCATGGCTTTCTTCTAATGTTATTCCCAACGGGAGGGGTAGCCATGGGGTAGACTCAGGTGACAGTGACTCAAGAGATAACCCTTCTGGATTGAAAATTTTGGAAAAATGACTGACCCAATCGCTACATGCCACATAAGATGTTAATTCTGGAACATCTTCTTTATTGAGAAACGGGCTGTTAATTGTTTCCCAATACAGTTTGCAGTTTTTGGTCTCGGCTGCTTCCTTCAACTTATCCCACGCCTCAATCTGTAATACCCTTTTCCTAGTATTGATTGCTATTTTATATCTAGCCCTAAAAAATTGTATATCCGTCTTATCGCGTGGTTTGGTGCCTAAAGCATTCTTTAAATCACGGAGGGCGACTATACAGGTCTTATCGAACCACCCCTGCTTCGGACCACTATTGGATAACGGGGCCTTAGTAAAAATACCATCAATAATACTATTCATGGAGACAAAGTGAGCTAATAGGCAGCCTGAGTCACAGTCATCATCCAAACAGAAACTAATTTGGTTCTTACAACTAGTAAGAACCTCCTTCTGCTTAACCTTAGAATTTAATCCAGTCCATTTAATCCTTAGACCCTTCGGTCTGATAGGTACTAAGCCAGTTGAACATTTTCCACCTGAATCTGTCGAGGTACCATGCCCCAGAAGGGTAACACGAAGGCTGTTATGGTCACTGAGACTTTCTTCATTTACATACAGATCGGTAAAGTCTCCACTGCTAGACAACAGAATATGATCTATAAATGATCCTGCATCTCTGCCTGTAAATGTAGGGCATATTATTGCCTGGTTGTTTATGTTACAGTTTAACAGGGTCATGTCTAGTGTGACTAGCATATTGTTTAATGTGGAACCATAACTGCAATGTTGGAAGTGAGGAGAATCCTCCCTCACACCCAAACCCCCCCAATGACTACTCATTGCTGCACCAAAGCCGCAGATGTTCCCGTTAGACAAATGGCAGGGCTGCAGGTTAAAATCCCCTGCCCAGACAACCTCGGCCTTTCTTTTCGAAATACCAAGGGCTTTGGTAATTTCCCTTTCTAGAGGCGGTAGAATATCCCCTCTGGTAGCATCAAAGATATTGTTGTAGAAATTTATTACAACTAAATCAATATTCTTCCTACACTCCACCCTTATAACTTGGCTATGGGTCCCAACTGTCCTGCTGTATTTAACCGTACAATCACACAGCTTGGTAGATAAAAGCACCAAAAGGCCACCCTTAGCCCTACCCGAGCTAGATTTGGTGGCTCTAAGACAGTGGGATGCGTACCCTTCGATGTTAATGGGGTCCAGACACCAAGTTTCCTGCAACAAAATTAGGTCCAATCCCTCCCCCAAAAAACTGGTCCAGAAGGGTGTACCTAGTTTGCTGGCAAGGCCAGCGATGTTCCAGGAAACAAGAGAGATTCCTGCTGGTTTACCAGAATCGCCAACAACAGACGACTCTGGCTGAGTTGTTCGTAATAGAGTAGGACCATCTTCCCGAGAGATGATATCTGGGCTTAATCTGGGGGTAACAGTAACTGTACATGCATCAAGGCTATCCCTATTTTCTAAACGCGAGAGGGGTATTAGCGATGACACCATTGGGGGTTCGGGAAGTGCGGCTAAAGGTGTAACTGGAGAAGCACTCACCATATCTAAATAGGACGTAGAGATGTTTAAATCCAAAGCTTCAGTAGAGCTGAGTCAATCTACCTCGTCCAACACAGCATATCTGTTAGGATGGGCAAGTTGTGAGTACAAGGGATCTTGGGAAGGGGGCAAGTCCTGCCATGTTTGTTGCCACTGGGGTTTAACTGGTTGTAGTGGCTGAAAGGGTTGCTGCCACTGATGGGCAGGCTGAAATAGGGGTGGTGGAAAATGGGGAGGATGTTGCCATTGGGGATTAACATGGTGCAGGGGAAAAGATGGAGCATGTAATGGCTGCTGGTGAAAATTAACATAATGTGGAAAAAAAGAAGAAGGGTGTAGTGGTTGCTGCCAGGGTTTAGTAACATGTTGCAGGGGATACACAGATCCTCTATTACTTTGGAAAGTGGAACAAGGAGGGTTTGGTCTTGAAGGCATCGGTAAAAAATAAGACAAAGGGAGTGGGTTAATTTGAGTCGCAGGACCACTGTTGGGTGCATTACATATATAACTAGCTGCCCCTATATCTCTAAAATTAACTGTAATTACATCCCCTACTATTGTTTTCTTGCTTCTGCCCACCCAGTCCCCTCTACGTACAGTAAGAATTTCACCGTTCATATTGTTAGGTAGAGGTTTATGTAAGTGGAACCATTGAGCACATTTATTTCTTAGCTCAACGTGAGTTTCTTTTACTCCCTCCTTCAACGGGGGGACTGCTGTCAACACAACCACAAAAGGGGAAACCTCTGGTGGTAGATTAATTGACCTAAAACGTGCCTGCTTTGGCTTAGGACCTTCAGGTTTGTTCGTAGGAAGAGGTACTAAAGGGGTATTAGATTTCCCTACAACATCTTTTACTTGAATAGTGGTGGTATTATTACCAACAACAGAGTGTTGGTGAGTCAAAATAGAACCCACCACCTTCGGAGTGGGTATAGTTGTGGATTGAACAAAATTATTCCCTGTTTGCAACAAATGAGGTATAACTGGGTTCCCGGGGGCTACGGTTACTTGAACGTTGTTTAATACATCTTTAGGGGGCTGGATACATGATGAACATTTAGGGGCTGCTTCTGTAATCCCTTGTGGCTGATCAGGCCCTTGCCCATTCGTTTTGTGTGGCCATTTCGAATGTATTAAAGACGTAAGCCTGTCCAGTTTGGAGATTAAAGGCTTGATTTGTGCTGCTATTGTGGCTTCAAGGTCCAGTTTTAAATCTGTTACCATGTTTTGCACCCAGCAAGGAATGCCTGATGTCGTTTGTGGAGTGGGGGAAATCAGATTATGATTCCTAACTGTTAGTTTTACTTTGTTTTTACTCTTAGATGTAGCCTTTGGGAGATTGGTAACCCTTCCCCGAGAAACTATAGGTACAGGAGCTGTTACCACATCATTAAACCCGCTCAGACTCGGAACCGCTTTGCCAGGTGACTGACAGGCCTCTAGATCTGGTGTAACCTCCAGATCAACAAAAGACGGGTCCGAGTCTGATGGGGCAACCGATAAATCAACAGTATTTGGTACAATCGGAGCATTATTAGTGGGCATGGTTAGGGGTAGGGAACAAATATTCGAAGACTGCAAAGCGGGTGATTTAGCATTAGCAAGAGAACCCAAGGATGAGCGCTTAGCATTTGCAAGATCCATGGAGACTCTTTTTTCCAGTAAAACAATGCTTTGATCAATAGTCTCATGTACACGGGAAATAAAAAGATCTATAGGTCCTGTCACCTGTGCAACCACCGTAGCTTTTCTCGCACAACTTCTGGTTCTATTGCGCATGGCCGACATCTGTAACGCAGGGTCAATAGAGAATGGTGTAATAGCTGGAGGGCGGCCGCTGATGTTGTTATACGAAAGTACAGGACACAATTCCGCCTACCTTGGACGTTTAATGATGATTAAGGGCGAAAAGGCAGGGGTTCAAGGCCAGGGCCGTCCTCAGCCGTCCTTGAACGGCCTTAAACGGCCCGCTCTTTGCCCCGTGCGCGTCCCGCGTGCGCGTTGCTACCACAAATTAAATAAGAAGGTCAGGTGGAGGGGCGGGAAGAGGACCAGCTGCGGCCGATCAGCGCCGCGCTGCACGCTGGTCCTCGCAGTCCCGCCTCAGCCTTGTGATGCAGTCGCTTGCTCCACGAGGTCGCGTTGGTGCTCCAATGCACTCAGGGGGGTCCAGAAACAGAGGTTTTGGCAAAACCCTTAGCCTGCGAGCGGCTCCCGCGAAGCGGGGGCCGCGAGGCGTAGGCTCAACAAGCAGGAAGGTAAGAGGGAGAACAAAGCGGCACTCCCTGCAGGTGAGCTCAGTGAGGATTCCCTGCCTACTCATTAACCGCAGGGCATGCAGGGCATACAGGGCTCAGTCCAACAACAGCAAGTGAAATCCGGTCGCTTCTGGTGAAGGGAGGCCAGGCCAGGCTAGGCACCTCACTTGCTGTCTGATCTGTTCCAGGAGTGCAGGGCTTATTTCCCTCCTTGATGTGCTCTGCGCTGCTCTCCCACACCTCTGCCCCTCAAAGGACACCAGAACACTCCCGCTGTCTCCGGGGGTTCACCTCGACACCGACATCGACACCATGGCGGCTTCACGGCCACGGTATTACGGTTGTGGTTGTGGTTGCGGTATTGCAGCGTAGCGGCTTCTCAAACGCCCTGCTACCGCTGCCTCTGCTACCGCTGCCGCTGCCGCTCTCACTGCTTCCCACTTCCCACTCTCGCTAGCGACACACAAGACCAGGCAGGTGTTTAAACCCAATCTATGGCGTCAATCCTCTGATTAAAAGGCAAATATGTTTGTTTTACATGCTTTACATGCTTTTGTATTACAATCTTTGTCAGCTAAATGGAGAAGTGGAACCATGCTGACTCCAGCTCACCAACAGTCACAGTAGTCACTCCTGTTCCCGCTCCATCCGCTGCTCCATCCGCTGCTCACCGCCGAAACACATCCAGGGGTAGAGCTCCTCGTCCACCCCACCCCAGCTGCTGCAGAAATTGCTGCGGGTGCAGACCGCGTGGCTGTGAGTGGGGCTGTGAGCCGCGGTTGCAAGTTGCAGCTGCTGCGGGATACTCTGGGCAATTCCAGGCAGCGCCAAATGCTCAGCGGCCCCCCTGACTGATGGCGGCCTCGCGGAGCGCTATGTGAGCGACGTGCCTCTCCTCGCTCGAATGACTCGAATGGCGGCGGCCGAACTCGAAAAACCCGGACTGGAATCCAACCACGGTGGATGTATCAACCTACGAATTAATTTTAGCGGGACCAAGCGCTGTATAATGACTATGGACACATTCCCGTACTTACTCAAATTTAAATTTAGAAGCGCAAGGATGTTTGGGAATAATAACGATACGCAAGACATTTCGCGTATAATTAGTGTAATGCGATGTTGTATTAACACGCTGCCTCTTAAATATATCAGTCAAACCGTAGGTCTGAATAACCACTAATACGTACAAGTAAAGGATTATGGTTAACGTAATGGTTACTACTAGATTACAACACGTATTGACGTCTTTCGAGTCCTTAATTGTGTCAGCATTGAATTGTTTTTTTATATGGGAACAATCTCTTACGGCACACTATAGTGAATATCTGTTTGCACTATACTTTTATTACAGAGGGGACGGATCCTGGTCCTTCGTTATACTATATACATTACCGATACGGAAAAACGCTGATAGTGTCTAACTCGTGGTACTCCATATGAGGGATTTAGGTAAGCAATAAGGCATGTCGCAATGGACGATGTGGTAGATACCACTGTTAGTAAAATTGAGAGTGTTTACAGGACGCATTCTCTTTCTAGGTGCAACCTTGAGCTTTTTACACTAAAGACGAACGATACAGGGAATTTGACTAGGTGAGATTCATCACCTCGCTCAGCATGACTTGGAGCACCTTACGGTTATGCACTTTTTGTCGACTTGGTACTAATTTATGGGCACACCCATTAACACTCACTATACTTATCGGTTGAATGCTCATGACGAATTCAGATAATGTAAGGATACAGGACTGAGTGATTCAGTTGTTTTTTGGACTATGACGTCCTATCCACTTGGTGAACCTTTCGGGATCTATCTCTCTATGAATCACCTAACCTAGGGGATTACTTTCTATCTCTTGGGGGACTCTCTCCCTTGGAGCTTTGTTTTCAATTTGATGGACTATATGATAGGTTTCTATGGTTGTTTGTATATATGAAAATATAGATTTGTTTTGTACTAGCATGTACGGTATAATACAGCTGATAATATTGTTTATGTTTCTGCTCACACAGAGTATTAGATACCATGTTTTTTCTTTTTTCTTGTATATATGCAGCCTTGAGAAAGCCCGTGGGGCGAAACGCGCGTCGGCTGCGCTGTGAAAATTGGATACCCATATGATCATTAACGAATAAACAATATATACCCTGTTATATCAAAAACGGATATCGACGGTGTTCTTTGTTTGAATATTTACAACTTTTGGACTACACCCGGAGTTAAGATTGTCTAAGGGGTGCAGGTTACTTTTGGGGTGTGCTGCATTGCCTTTCTGATTAAGTCCATTTTCTTATACTCTGTCACCGGGATATAGTTGAGTGATGCCCCACTGTCCATTACAAACTTTGTGTGATGTGTGCCCACACTGATGTCCAGTCGAGGGTATTTCTTCAGCTGGTCTGGATCAGCAATCATGTTTGCATATTCCACGGAATATTCTCGTTCGCTTGACGGTGAACCAGAGTCTCTAGACGGTGACCTTCTCGACCACCTTGAGGATCGTGACTCCCTGCTAGACTGGGAGGATTTGGACGATGACTTCCGACGGTCATGTACTGCTCGCGCATGGTGTCGGCGCGTCTCGCCTCTTGGCATCCTTGTTGTATCTTTGTCTTTCTCACGGCGGTACTCCCCGCACATGGTCTCAAAATGATTACTCCGGCCACACTTGTGACACTGCTGCCCTAAGGCAGGGCATGCTCCGCTGTGCGGGAAGTCATACCCACATCTATAGCACCTTCGCACTGGCGTCTTCTTCCCGTGATCCTGGCGTCTGCTCCTCCTTCCCGAGTCTGGCCGCTGATGTCCAGGGCGGCGGTGTCTCGACGGCGGTCGGGCGTGCCGCTCTCGTTCTCTCGATCCCCGGCGGGAGCGTAAGGTGCGTACTTGACAGACCAGCTCCTTGCACTCCGTACGCCCTGCCTCCATGGTCTTGGCCTGTTCCTCTGTTTGGTCGTGTAGTCTCGTGAGTTCTCGATTTCATCTAAGGTGTGGCTTTTCTTCAGTAATTTCCTGCGAAGGGACTCTGACTGACAGCCGTCAATCACGCGCAGCCGTTTTGCATCATCTGTCGAGAATGCTTCAAAGTTGCAGTGGCGCGCCAATCGCCGTAGTCGCGTTATGTACGAGCCCATTACCTCATCTTTCTCCTGTCGCGCTCGCTGAAACACATACCGTTCGTAGTCCACATTCTTCTTGTGCAAGAACTTCTTATCCAGGGCTTCTCGCACCTTGGCATATGTTCCCGCATCTGCGGTAGGGATTTCTTTTATCATCTTGCTGATATCCTTCCCCACGAGATTTCGAAGTGCGATCAGTTGGTCTTCATCCCCCATTACCTTGGAGCCTTTGATATAGTCCTCGAAATCTTCGATCCACTCTTCCCAGCGAGGGCCCATGCTACTTCCGACCACGAGCGCTAGGGGTTCTGGAGGGCGCAGATGCGACAGTCCCATGACGATTGGCTTCGCTTCTTGGCGAACAAGGGATCCCTGTTGCGACATCGTGTTTCACGTGACGTTAATTCTGCTCTGAACACTTGTTTTCCCTTTGTTTGTTCGTTAGATGCTTGTCTAGTTGTTCTTTCCTGTCTTCTCGCCTTTTTTTTTTTTTTGAGTTATCTGCCCCTTTTCTGCTCGTGTGGGCTTTGCTTTTGCTTGTGCTTGTTTATTTCTTATGGCGCCTGACTTCAAAATGGCCGCCGGGTATACTTGAATGGGACGTCTTGCACTTCGCCTGACTTCAAGATGGCCGCCGGGCTGGTAACATGCATGGGGCTTCACACGTGTTGTTGTCACTGTGAGGCTTCACTCATTCCCGGTCTGTGCACCGCTCATTCAGCCTCCTCACGTCCTCCGCTTCACTCGGGGGCTTCGCAACGGGGTAAGTGAAGAATCCTCACGCTTGGTTCTCACCTTGAGACGCGTGTGCCAGCGTCGTCAATTTCCTCCCTTTACTTCGAGCGCTGGCCCTCTTCTGATGCAGGGTGTGTTCCGCGCTCTCGCTCCTCACGCTGCTGGGCTCTCTTCACGCTCGGGGTGCGTTCTGCGGGTGGCGGTGCTCCCGCCGTCTTCTCCCGCGTCTAGTCCTCCGGCAGTCTCGGTTGCACGTCAGCGTTTCGGGAGAGCATTCAGCTCCATCCCACCCTCGTCGCCAGCTGTCGTGTCTTCGCCTCTTCCAATGACGACAGACACGATAGGTTCTCGTTATACTCTTTATTCACAACCGGTCACAGGCATGTCCCTACTCTCACTGCCGTCCCTCAGCCCCGCTCCGCCCCTTCCTGCCGGCCAGTCCTCCTCTTCCTCCTCCCACGACGCTCCACCCTCGAACCACTAGACCACCTCACATCACTACATCTTTATCTGGAACCATCTACTTGAATAAATACTATCTTAGGTTTACCCTGGAATTGGATCTTCGTTTTCATTACAACACAGTCCATGAGACATGTCTATGTCACGGCTGACACACCTGGTTCGTGTTAATCCATGACAATAAAAAATCAACATCAGGAATCCAGAATCATTACATTTAGCGCACTCAGGAGAGGAGTGCACGCCCCTAACTAGGTGAGGCACTTTTCTGTCCCAACAAGGGAGTACTCAGTTGCAGTCTGCAATGAAGAAGGGAAAACGCAATGAGTGAGAAATATAAGGTTGGATCAACAAGGTGAACGTAGAATGATTTCAGCCGTGCCTTGTAAGATACCTCGAGGGGTTAATGTGCCCTCTGCAGAGAACTTTGTGAACTCTGAAAGTCATAATTTTGAAATCGTGCAGGGTACACCGTCATACGGCGTACCATTGAGGTTTGCTGACATTAATACCTGTCTTTTTAAAGCATCTAATTTACGAATCTGTGATAGCAAAGGTCATACGGAAAAAAAAACGAGCACATTTTAAGTGGTGGTGAAAGGTGGTGACTTTAGAGAAAGTACAATGACATGATCTGATCATGATGACATGATCTGATCATGATGATCAGTGAGTGATTCACGTGACTACTGTGGCTCCGGCGTGGCATTTGGCAGAACGGGCTAATTAACTGTAGTGATTCGACGCTCTACTTTTCTCTGGCCCGGATTCTGTTGAAACTGTCGTGGATATTGTTTCGGCAGCCTCTCTTTTTTTCTCACACACAATCCCTTTTCTCTCATTAGCATACCATACCGTTTATGATTCGTATTCTCGGTTCATCTGCCACTTTCAGCCAAACCATTGAGCTGGTGATCTGTCCCTTTAAAAACGTGTTTTGATGCGTTTGAAAAACACACAGCTACACTTGCCCTGTCTGTGTTTCCTGTTTCTCCTTATAACTGCCCTTAACGGTCCTCCGAGATCCTTCATCAAAATTGTCCGGTTCGCTTTCCGTTTAATGTGCGCTCGCGCTCCGTTCATGTCCTTGGAGCTGCGCAGCTCGCGGATTCAATGGCAGCTGTGCTCACGGCGCTGCGTTACTCTCGCTAATGAGAAGGTGCTCCCAGGATCGCTTCCTTGTGCCTTTCACGTCTGGCATCAGCACTAGACAGGCTGCCTTCGGAATTAGATACGGAAAATTCAGGCAGACACGTCTGAAGCGTCAAAACAGCTCTTCGCGACTTGGCTCACGAGCTACCCCTGCCGTCGTTACTTTCCCACAGTTCCTTTAACTCCACTAAGCAGTCAGATTACATACTATTGTCACGCTTAGGATGGCGGAGGGTCAAATGCACAGGGCTAATGCATGTCCAGATCTGGTATTAGTCATCATACACTTACGGATATGGTCTTCAGCCAGCCATCTTTATTTATTGTTCTGCTTTTATGTCGTTCACAATTTTCTTCCACCTTCTACTTCATAAAGCATCCACCACTAGGTCAGCCTATTTCCTAACTTTACTGTGAGTGACACCATTCCAGTCTTTCATGATAGGCACATCCACCCACAAAGTAGTTCCCTTTAGTGCAGGGACTACTATGGCAATGGGTACATTTTGAAAAAAAAAATATTTTGATTTAGCATTTTAAAAAAAGGGCACAGCAACCCCCAAACAAAAATGGATTTGCCAATGATTGTTTTAATTAAATTAACTCGAACAGTGGTCTGTGCTGTGGTATTTCATAGCTTCCTGAAAAGCCTGAATGAAGCTCATTCTTTGTTAGCTAGACATTTCTTTGTCGTTTTGATGGCTAGAGTTTAAGCAAAGGGTTGCGTGAGGAAAGTAGTCCTTTCTTTGTGTTGTACAACTGGACCGTATTTAACTAAGATGTAAAACACAGGGGGAGCCCATTCGGCAATACTGATCCTAATCATGTGCTGTGGTAATGGAATCATTTTCAAAGTGGTTGTGCTGACCAGCAGTGTAGGCTCTCCAAAATTATAAACGGGGGTGAAGGGTATAATGTTGTAGCGCAACAAAACAAGTGTTTTTTTTACCATTGACCAAGTACCCTTATTAGGTCTCGCCTGAGACAGCGCTTTAGCGCTGCATTTGCGAGAGCTTTTGTTAAAGGGGGATCTGGAAGTGCAAACGAGTGCTTTTCAGGCCTCCAAATACAGTGCATGTGCGCCGGGCGCGCGCACCATTTGGCAGCCTGAAAAGCACTGCCTGATCACTTTCACGGCCGCTTTGATGTCCTTCAGTGAGCCGCGCGGCCACTGAGGACATCAAACGGCCGTGAAAGTGCACACCATTTGCCACCCCCTTCCTGCTTGTTCTCTGAAGGTTCCGGATATCTTGTTCCCAGCCAAGAGAAGTCACGTGCTGCTCCTCTGCTGTTTCCAGTCTCTTATCCGCTGAATTTAGATGAGCATTGTGATTGGCGATAATTGAGTTTAGTGATTTCTTTGTTTTGTGTCTTCTGTAGTTGAGGTTTTGATCTTTCCCATTCATACTTTGATACTTTTCTTATATGACTGCCGTCTTTTTTGTCAGAGTGGCGAGGTTTTGTTTACCATTCAATGCCTGCTGTGTGGCTAAACATGTACAGCTCAATGTTATCTGTTCCCCCAAACCAAGGTATTTTACTCTTCAAGGAGACACATACATCAATTCGAAATCTAACAACAAGCATTTGCAATGCAATAGGTCTCGCAGTTACACGAGTTAAAGCTATTGGCATTGTAAATGACAATGCCAATAGGCATTGTTATTTGCAATGTCAGTAGCTCAAACTCGCGTAAATGCGAGACCTAATGCATTGCAAATGCTTGTTCATGTGTTTGTGTGCTTTTGTAAGTCTGAGACAGGGAAGTGGGTATGACAATTCGCAAAATGGCAATTATTTGTGGCAATTGGTGGGGGGAAGGTGGTCCATTGATGCATTTCAAATGATTTGTTACTGTAGTGAATGGATTATTTGGTAATTTATGGTTGAGCAAATTCTCTGATTGGATGTCTTAGTGCTGATGATAATGAATCACAAGAAACAACCACAGATGAGCCCCACAGGAGCATGAGCATTTGAAGCTAAGCATATGCTAAGAAGATGTACACAAAGTATTTTTTTAAGATTCTATCTTTTTGTATCATATGTGTAAGCTTGAATAAAATGGTGAGAATCTTCAAGGTGCAGGACTGTGAGTGGCTGATCTGCCACTGCTCTTCTTTACGACAGTAATGGAAAATCCACCGATTCCTGATAATACCCAGTCGCTCATAGATAGTACTCATCCTGCGTAGAATGCAGACCACTCAGAGCGCCACTCTTTTATATTTATTAAAAGTTTAGTAAGGTTTTACATCAATATTGTGAAGCATATGACTAAATCATACATGTTATAAACTTCATATAGTTCAACTGGTCCTATCCTATGTCCTATATCTAGTTTTCTTTTTGCCTATACAGGCAAACCATCCCTGGTGATACTTCAATAGGAATAGTCCATCCTGAACCGTTAGACACTTTTTAGTTACAACAAGAAGTAAACCATTTTTACACAGGCACCTAAGACTTCTGGAGTCTACCTCTAATTGTTTTCTTCGCTGGAAGTTTTTTTCAAACTCAATAGTGATTAGTGGTAGCCATTTCTTGTGGAATGTAGAAGCCAATCAGCAAGTCTGGCCATTGTATTTTGTTGTTTCCGCATTCCATGAAATTTCAGTACCTGTTCGATGGTTTATATGACACATATGAAGCATGATGTACAGTGTAATCTGCAAAAACACAGAATTTCACACAGTGGAAGAGATTCTCAGAAACTGTAGAAAATCAAATCCATGGAGCATGAAAAATGTTACAAGAGGTGGATTGTACATGTTTTGCATTTCACCAAATCTTTCAACCGCTGCTGTTAATGAGCACTCTGCTCCTCCGGCCCCTCTACTATCCCAACAAGCATTGGCATAGCCAATAGGTCTCGCCTTTGGGACCTTATAAGTATTTAGTTATGCAGCACAATATCCTTGGTGCAGCAACATTAACTGTTGCATGGTTAAACACTTATAAGGTCCCAAAGGCGAGACCTATTGGCTAGCGGCCAAGCAAGGGGGGTTCCCTATCCAGATCTGCAGTGGGAATTTGCCGGACAATTTACATTACGAAGTTTTATGCTTCATG
The DNA here is from genome assembly GCF_964204655.1 of Triturus cristatus. NCBI lineage: Eukaryota > Metazoa > Chordata > Amphibia > Caudata > Salamandridae > Triturus > Triturus cristatus. The sequence continues at coordinate 1,235,348,526 of NC_140591.1, read as the reverse complement.
GACATTTTCAGGGTTGTCTTTGCTTTGTTATGAAAACTAAAGAGCAGACCGAAACGAAGATCTGAACCCATCTACCCTTGAACAACTGACATAGTACCATGGCACTCGTGCACCGCAATTCTTGCACCAAAATCTGCACAGAATGATCAATCCAAACACATTTGCACCGATTGCTGCAGAAGCCCGTTTTGTGCAGCCATCCATCGGTGAAAATATCATATTTACACTTAGAAGGTCGGTGCAAAAGAGCTCAGGCAAAATTCACAGCACTTGTACAAAGTTTACGTAGTCTGTCCACACTCAGATGTTTTTCGTTGTCCGGGCTGCAGTTACACGTGTGCTTACAAGCATCTTTCTGAGCGTGTATATGTGTGTGTTTGAGAGAGAAAAATAGAGCGAGAGAAAGAGAGGGGCATAATATGAGAGAGAAACAGAGACAGCCATGGAGACAGATAGGCTGCGGAAAGAGTGAATGAAAGAGAAAGAGTAAAAGAAGGGGAGCAACAGAGAGAGTCGTGGAAACTGACAGCGAAAAATGTGCGTACAAAAGAGGCTAAGAGTAAATGTGTGTGTGTTTGAGAGTGCGAGAGAGAGAATACAACAGACGAGTGATAGCTACGAAAGGCAGATAGAGCTAAATAAATTATATCCATGAGAACCACTGTTTTCTAATGTAATTATACACCTAGTTTCGCATAGGCAAATGGGTTGGTCTTGTTGTGTAAGAATATGCTCAGTGTGTTCAGCCTGGATAAATGCCCCCATCACGTTCAAAGTTAACCGCCACCAGTGTCAGAAGAAGTCATTCAGCAATGCAAAGGAACTAAAACGAGTGCTGAGTTTATTGAGATGCATGTAATTACTATTAAAAAAGGAAGGAATCAGGAAAGCATGGACTTAAAGGAAGGCTGCGACGTGCATGCTCCTTGTAATATGTTTTATTTCCCAAGGGACAGAGCGTACTTTAGGGGAGAAGGCGACGTCTTCTCAAGCCTCATTTTGCTCTTACCGTTTAGCTCCTAATCGCCTCATTAGGGTGTGCGCTCTTCCTTTGATCAACAAGGTGCTTCGGAAAAGTCTTCTCGTCCTGCTGTTAGTTGTTAAATGACTGCTTTCTCATCCATCATGCCCAGGAAGCCAGCTGTTTCCACGTGTCTCTAAGACATGCTTTGAAAACAGGCACGGACTGGTAAAATCCATGCCTGGTTTATTTTCTTTATCAAGATGCAGTATGAAGCGTCGGCTTCCGGCTTGTCATAGTACTTGAAAAGTCTGAGAAATAAACTATTGGGAGATAGATGCTTCGGAAGCCTGATCTAGTATGACTTTTCTGGGGGATTTATTACATTGCGCCTGGAGTAAGCAAAATCGAAAGTGAAAGATCCTCACTTTTCAGAGAGCAGGGAGGGTTTCCTAAAACGCTACATAATTATGTTATCTTCGTATAGGCATACAAAGGTACTTTTGTATTAAACTGCATGTTTTTTTCTATCAACTAAATCCATATCATGATGGTGTGTTTCAAGGACTCCGAGTACACCAACATGTGGCAGATGTAATTGCTGCGCGTGTGAACGCTCACGTGCACACAAGCTTGAGGCCAGGAATAGCCTCTGGTTGCACTTTTAACCCCTTCTGTGCCCCGCCCTTTCCCCGCCCTGTGCTGGGCGTTGAATTAGCGGGCGGGGTTCATGACGAGATAGTCTCGTCATGGGCACAGCGCAACCGCGCTCCATGACGAGACTATCTCGTCATGGGCACTGAAGGGGTTAAAAGCCTGTTTACTCAATTTCTTGCAGAGCAGCGCATGCGCTGGCTCAGCGAGACCTAAAAATGATCAAAGAAAGGCTTACCTTAATATCCACCACAATGTTCAAAACAGTCTTCCCACTTAATCCCACAACTTAGATTTCTGGGCATTCCATGAACATGTGGATATCCATCACCTTCTCTAACCCACGTTTGGCACATTTGGCTACACCCCTTTCCCCATCTCCGAGATTATGTACGGCAACAAGTAGGCTCTGTGTACATTCAGGATCCTCAGATTGTTTCTCTTTTCGTTGTTCTCCAATTGTTCTACTCTTTCTTGGATTTCCTGCTCACTGCATCCTAATGCATGTATTCCCACCTTGTTTTTCCCCAATTCACCCTTCAATTCACTTGCTGTATCTTCAAGAGCCTGGGTCCTTACAGTCAAGCAATCCAATTTTTTCCTCCAGGACTTCACAAGAGCCCCGTATTTATCCCTGATTCACTTCTGAGACGGCAAAGCCCTTCCTGATGTCCCCCGAGAGTGATGAAATCATTAATCCTAGGGAAGCGATAATCGGCTTAGTTGTCTGCTCTGCGGAACTTGGGGGTATAGGGTCTTGTACTGGTTCAGTAACTAAAGGGCTAGGGCTTGCTTCAGCCTGGTTAAAAGCCGCTTCACTCCTTTCTTTGTTTGAATTCTCCTCCAGATTTTCCAGGGCCTAAAATCTGTTTACCCCTAGAATGAGCATGTCCCCCCTGTTGCCATCGTCCATAAATTTTGTATCTCTACTTTTCTTGCTTCCAATCCCTCTCTCGGCCGTACTCCTGGCACGCTGGCCGCCGCCATGGTATCTACTACAGTAGGTAAAACACTAGGAAAAGACCTTAATGAGGGAGTGATCTTTAGCTTTCTGGGGTCGGTAAAGTCCAGTTTTCTACAGGCTCTTCTTCTTACTTCTTTGTGGGTTGTTTTTCAAGACTTCTTGCGATACACATAATAGGGGCTGGGGGTAATCCACTCTAATTGTAGGATCCGTTACCCGGAATAGTGGGGACGCTGACTGTTGAAAAGACTGTTCAAGATGCTTTCCATGGGGACTGGTTGATTTCCTGGGCCCACCCTTCGCAGTCATTTTAACAGTCTTCTGCCCCAGCCCTCTGACCCCTTCCCCTTACTTGAGTTACCTGGATGCTTCTTGCCGCTTCCTGGAGAGGTTTGCCACCCGTAAGGTCCCCTCCTCAGCGGCTTGCAGCCTCCGGTCTCACATCAGCTGCTGTGAGGGCCGCGCTTGTGCTGGAGCTTCCTCCACTCCCCCAGAGGAGGACTATTGCCGCTGTTCTGCATCTCTTCCGAAGCGCCAGAGTGGCTTGAAACCAGCGTGCTACTGCCATATACTGTTGCCCGCCACACGCCTCCTCCTCGGCTGTAGAAACGCCACACACTGTAGGGCTGCACATCTAGCTCATTTTTCCTGTATATGCTCGGGGCATCTTTCACTCAAAATCGACAAGGCATCCCATCGAGAGTGGAGGCTCCAGAGACCTGCTGCTATGCCGGCCACCATGTTCTCCCACTGATCTCACAGGTACATTATCACTGTCTTGTCTGGCATTGAAGTCACTCAAGTCACTTGCTCAGCTCGGAAAGCTTCAATTTCGCGTTCTCTTCAAAAATCAAATGTGTTCCATGTTCTTCTTCTGCACCTGCTAATGCCAACTTTGTTTCAGTTTTGACTATGTAATCTCCATAGAAGCTTTGTGTACATATGAGTGTATTACGATTTAATCAGTGCAAATCCAGCTGGGAAGAAAGAGAGCGCTGTATGTCACTTGAGCGAATGGGGGACAATCTACAAGATTGTGTACATCAAGTGGGGGATCACTGAAGTACAATTCACACATGACATTTTTATATCAAGTCAAGTCAAAAAAGCTTTATTTCGATAAGAGAATTATCATAAAAGCATGTACATACAGACATATAAAAGCAAACAGACAATTCATCAAGGGAGCAATATTTACAAAAAGTCACAATATTTATGAAAATACTCTCCACCTTGGTAGCTTCATGACTAGTTACATAAATTCATAAAAATGTTAAAATCGTTTAAAAAGGTTAAGAAAAAGGGGATAAAAGTGCTATAAACAGGAATCATCTACTGGAGCTAGTCAATTTACTTCTAATGATCCAAGACCAGCCCAAAAATTTGGCCACTGCACAAACTAACATCAGTCTTGTGTCAGATTGTAAAATGCGCAAAGCAGCACGGTAGTTTGTAGTGCCCAGGAGGCGACAGGCAGGGCCTAGCCATTTCCTTCTTGGATTATTGTACGCTGGGCATTCAAACATAATATGGGCAATGCTTTCGACCTTCTCCACGCAAATCGGACAAGTATCGGGTGTCTGGTGGGGAGGCTTCCATTTGCTAGTGAACTCTCGGGTTGGAAGAATCTCTAGTCTGAACTGGAGATACAAAGATCTATCCCTTGGTTTTTGTACAAACTCGAGATAAGGTTCAAAGCAGATGGACTGCTTGTGGATGTAGAAAGCTTCAGTCAGCCTGCCAACATTAGGATTACTAAGGTCCTCATTTTCAATCCTGGCCCAATATGCTCTTTTAAGGTCCACCTTACTCACGGGGACACCATGTTCCCAGGCATCATTTAGATCTAGTTGCTTTAGGGATTTTTTGATGTTGCGAAGCCAGTTTATTTTATGGGAGCCTGGAGTGTTCATAATTTCTCTCAGGCCCTCAGAATATTTTTCTAGCTCCGGAGTGCGCCAGAGGCGAGCCCAGAATAACAAAGGACGCAACCTAGCAATATCTTTGATGGAACGCCTACCCAGATCGCTAAAGAGCGGTTTCAGAGGGGTTCCCCTAGGCATTGAGAGTAGATCTCTCATAAATTTGTTCTCGGACAAGGTGATATCTTCAAGGTTGTCAAAACCCCATAATTCGGCACCATATAGGGCTGTACCAACTGCTTTGGCCTGATAGATCTCTAATGCGGGAGCGATTGGCTTACTCCTAGAGGATCGATGTTCTTTGGCAATCACTCCCGTGGCTCGTTTAAAATTTAGTAGCATCTTGGTAATATGGGGTCTCCAGCTCAAGGTGTCGGAAACTCTAATTCCTAGATAGTCACATAATTTGACATATTCTAGGGGCGTTCCGTCAGACATAATAGATACGCTGGGTGATTTATGTGATTTGAAGGAGAGGAGCTTGGTTTTTGATGTGTTAATAGCTAAACCTCTCAATGAACAGAACAAATGAAACCTATCCAAGAGCTTCTGTAGGCCCTTTGGTGTCTTCGATATCAAGAGGGTATCGTCCGCAAAAAGAAGGGTGGGAACTTTTTCACCCGCCAGGGCGGGGGCGTCAGCTGGAACGTCTTGTAGAAATTTCACCACTCCATTCACAAACAGGGAGAAGAGGGTGGGCGCCAATACACAGCCCTGGCGGACGCCTCTTTTAACTGGAACTTTTTCACCCGCCAGGGCGGGGGCGTCAGCTGGAACGTCTTGTAGAAATTTCAGCACTCCATTCACAAACAGGGAGAAGAGGGTGGGCGCCAATACACAGCCCTGGCGGACGCCTCTTTTAACTGGGATCTTATCAGTTTTCTGTGCCTGAGTTCCCCAACGAACCCTTGCAAAGTTACCCTCGTGTAGACGGACCAAAAGGTCGAGAAGAGGGGACGGCAAACCCATTTCCTGGAGGACAGACCAAAGACGGGCACGGGGGACCAGGTCAAAAGCAGATCTTAGATCTATGAAGGCCAAATGGAGGCTGCCCCTACCAATCGAAACAACCTTCCAGTGTAGCAGGAGCAGCCTGAAGACCTGGTCGATCGTGCTCGTCCTTGGCCTGAACCCAGCCTGAAAGTGTGAGAGAACACTATGCTCAGTAGCCCATGATAATATACGTTCCAGCAGAACCCTGCCAACGACTTTTTGACCAACGTCGATCAGACTTATTGGTCGGTAGTTGGCAGGATCCTCCCTGGAGCCCTTCTTATATATTGGAACTACTTCCGCTCCTTTCCATGATTCAGGGATAGGTGAGCCCCTAAGAATGGCATTGAGTAAGATGGTAAAATAAACAGCCCACGATTTAGGATCGGAGCGGAACAAATCACCAGGCAGGCCGTCAGGACCTGGAGCTTTAGCTGGAACTAATCTATTAATGGCGGTCACAACTTCTGCCTCTGTGAACAGGTCATAGTTGGTCAGGATGGGATCTGTTGGAGCAATTTGAGAGAATGTACTCAAGGTTTCATTATCTGTGCCCGAATAAAGGCTCGAAAAGTGAACAAACCATTCATGGTTTGTGATGTGGTTGGAAATTACATCAGGGTCAGAGCCTATTGAATATCTGCACAGGTTCCAAAAAGTGACTCCATCCCTGGCTAAGCTAGCAGTTTTTAAAGCCTGCCAGTGAGATTCCTCCCAAGCAGACTTTGCTTTGATGACAGCCTTCCTGTAGGCAGACCTAGCATGTTTAATAAGGGAGCAATCCTTAATTTTAATAGCGGATATAAGCTCATTCTTACTTGACCTGCACTCAGAGTTAAACCAAGAGCCAGGTGACTTATAATTTTTGGTTCTAATCGTAGAAGAGGATATAAAAAGTGCTCCAATCAGCTCGGTGGTGGCAACATGAATAGATGTGGCCCTTGAACACTGGTCAGATTCCTCATAAGCTTCCCTGAGTTCAGCGGTTTTAGATGACAGTATGTCTTTTATGGAATGAATTTTTTGTTCATCTAAGGCGATTTTAGGCCATTTCAGGTACCTTTTGCAATTTGATGGAATAATATCTTTGGTGGCCAATAGGGGACAGGGATCGGAAATTGCTTGGTCTGGTGGCCACAGATTCTTTAGCGTTAAGCAAAGTGGATTGTGGTCGCTGTCAATGGTTGAAGCTATGACCAAGTCCACCGCATGGCGCCACAGCCTGCGATCGATTAGAATATAATCGATTCGGGATGGACTAGAAACTCTATTAAAAGTGTAGGCTGCATGGAGGTCGGAGGGAAGTCGACCATTGGCAGCTCTCAGGCCAAATTCCAAAGCCAAAGCATTTAACTGGATTATCACCGGTGTCCATCTCTTCACTGGGGGAATAGATAAAGTGGGTATCCCCCATCTGGCATCTTCCTCATCAACCTCTAAGATGTCTTCAGAGGCAAGGGGCTCGTAGGTGCAATTCAAGTCCCCTGCGACCAGAATGAGTGAGCTAGATGGACAAGAGGAAAGCTGTTCTTCCAGTGTAGTGACAATTGGTGATTTAGATCCTCCTTGGGTGCCTCTAACATATATGTTGAAAAGCTCAATGCAGAGCCCCCCTTTCAGACCACTCAAAGTTATATGCATCATGTCCGGTGATGAGCTTTGTACTTCGCGGACACTACAGGGAAGAGCGATATTTATCCATATAATGAGGCCTCCAGAGGGGCGGCCGCGGCCGATGGATCGGGCAGGAACACAGTAACAAGTATAGCCAGATTTGTGTAGAGGTGTTAGGCTCCAAGTCTCTTGGAATATGCAGATGTCAAAGGTGGGAATAAAAGTGTTCCAATCCGGCAAAGTGAGTTTAGCTTTCAGGCCGGCAATATTCCATGAGATGATTTTATAGTTCAATGGTGGAGCTAAGGGTGGAGAAGAGTCAGGGTCTGGAGTGGATGGAGTTGGAATTAGGAGTTGTGTCCCACCTTTCCCCTGGGCCCCACTAACAACAATAGGGGGAAGTCCTGTTTGGGTAGACATCCTGCAATTGGCAGCCGAGATTGCTTGAAATACTCCACCAAAAGTTGATAGAGTATTTATTGCCGGGGTAAGTCAGTCGTTTAGTTCCAAATTAGATACACCCTCAGAGCCATGGTTTAACAATCCACCCCACCTCCTCGTGTGATCTTGGCTTGCTGTGAGGAAGCGTCTAAATTGAATAGCAGACGAATCAGGGGAGGAAGATCTATATTCTAGTGCTATGAGGCCTTCAGCTAGGTGATGATTGGCTAGAGTCAACTCTATTGCATCCGTATAGTTGTTGTCATGTCTGAGTCTGCGGACCCCCAACAGATCATCTCTTATGAGGGATCGGCAGCCTCTGACATGGCGAATCCAGTGTATGATCTTATTTTTTAATGATTCTTCGTTCTCATGGCCAACAATGATAGGGACACCCACCATATAGACAGTAGGTTGTGAGCTGGCTCTCGGCCTTTGCACTGCAGGGGGTGGAAAAGACGGGGCGTAAGATGGTTGTCTTTGGGCAGAGAAAGACTGGCTAGTGACAGCATAGGAATTTACAGTTGGCTGAAATTTCGTGTTAGTTTTAGAGTAGTTGGGCCGAGCTCTGTTAGATGATGGATGGTTTAATCTATCCTGTGTCGATAAAGATGTCGTCTGGGGCAATGTAGATAGACTGGGATCAGGTGTTTGAAGGGAAAATGTTGTTGTCTTTAGGTTGTGCACAATAGTAGGTAAAATCGGTGGTGGTTGTAATAATGGGCTAGGGAGTTTCTTGACTATAAGCAATAGTTCCGTGACTAATGCTTTTAAATCGCTGATCTCAAGCTTCAGGGACATAATGGTTTCTGAACTGAAATTGAACCTGTAGCTGTTGTAGTACCCCCTAGTGGTTCTTGGCGCAACCTATCCCCTTCTATCTGTATCCCAGATTCAGAACCCCGAGCTGAACACCAATTAGATATTGCAGGTACATCAGAGCTAGTAGTATTGGTAATAGGCTCAACATAATCATTGTCAATATCGGCTAAAGGCTCAAAGCGATTTGAGCAAACAATGACAATAGGATCCAGGGGTACAGAGTTAAGAAGTGGGACACAGGAGCTTGCATCTTCAGTGGTTTGTTCGGAATTGTCGCTGTCACTCTGCAAAGTGTCCCGTGTTGGAAGTTTTTTACTAAACATTTGCGGGATGATGACAGGACTTGGGCGGTGGTTAGATGAAAGCAACGACGGTGGAATAGTGAGAGGGATCTCAGAATCTAGAATGGTGGTGCAATCATCTACTAGCGAGTCAATTCGATCTAATGTAGTAGCAGGCGTAGATTTTTTATTAAGCTTTCTGGCCTTATTCCTTTTGGCCACATTGCCAGTTGAGCTGGCCGCTCCCCCATTCACATCGGATATTTTCCTTTTGCCCATTGTAGCCCTCGCCTGAACACTCACCCAAGAATATTGCGATACGCAGATTGTACAATGTCCCCTGCTTAGCACCACAGCAGGAACCCCTCAATGACAGCACAGTACAACACAGTACCTTGTAGTAGGATGGGCAGGACGCTGGTCAATAACACACTCGTCACGGGACCTTTGATGTTAGGGAGGGGGCCCAGCCCAGCCTACTCCGGCCCAGGACGGCCACAGACGGCCCGCCCTCTGCCCGGGCTCCGGGGCCGCCTGCGCGCGTCCGCGAGGCGGAGGGAGCTGCCCTCTTTTTCAGCTCCTCCGGCGCGGGAATCTGGCAGTGGGCGGAGACTCAGGGCAAGCTGGGATTTGTGGTCCGCACCGCTCCGCGGCCGCGCGATGTAAGGCACGGCGGCGGGTGCGACCAGGACTGCAGGGCTCTGCTACGGTGGTACCAGGTAGGCACGTTGAGGATCAAAGGCAGCGTTTCCTCCACAGGGACGACAGCGGCTCTGTAGTGCTTCCCCGCTCCCCAGTGGGAGCTGCCCTCTTTTTCAGCTCCTCCGGCGCGGGAATCTGGCAGTGGGCGGAGACTCAGGGCAAGCTGGGATTTGTGGTCCGCACCGCTCCGCGGCCGCGCGATGTAAGGCACGGCGGCGGGTGCGACCAGGACTGTAGGGCTCTGCTACGGTGGTACCAGGTAGGCACGTTGAGGATCAAAGGCAGCGTTTCCTCCACAGGGACGACAGCGGCTCCGTAGTGCTTCCCCCAATAATAAGTGGTTTGCTCAGAATCACATAATGTGGAGTCAAGCGCGAAGGCCAGGATTCAAACATGGGCGCCGAGATTCCAAAGCCAGCCGCTCTAGCCACTAGACCAATCCCCTGATTGCTAACACCTATATATGTATCTGTGTATTTCTGTATTTTAGAGTTATGCTCACCAGGTCCTGTGGGTATCCTCTTGTCACCCCTTTCTGTGATTCACAGATTGGTTTTTCTTTTTGCTAATTAACCTTTGCAGGCGTCTTGTTGGTGCATGAGCAAATTTCTTAAAAATATTTTTTGTTCTTTGACAATCAATAATAAGTATTGCGATCTGAGTTGATAAATTTGCTTTCATGGTTATTGGACGTTGGATGACGTAAAGCTACATCTCTTGAGTCTCTTTCGATGAAAGACTGTCTTGCTTTTATGCTTTGCCCCAATTTCTGTCTCAGGATCTAAGAGTCAGAAAGAAGATAGATAAAGATTTTAAATCAATCAAACGTTAAAAGGCACTAAAGATTTAATAACTCATGTACCTTTCTTTGGGGCACATCATCAAGGGCTGAAGATATAATTATCGGTGCTTTAGCGTCCGTTTTCGGGCAAAAAGCGGCGATAATTATATCGCATTATTTGCAAGGACATGCTAGCGCGTGTTTCCTTGATTCAGCTCCCGTTTTGTTCACGCCTCGCTTTGCATCTCTAATGAGATGCAAAGGAGGCATGCCTAAGAAAACCCCATGGGAAAATATCGCTACCCCAGCTTCGTGATATCATCAATGAGGGGTAGCAATATTTTAAATCCCGTTAACTATGCCTTAAAGCAGGAATTTAACGTCTGTTAAATTCCTGACTAAGGCATAGCTAACATGGGAGGTGGATTATGGTGATACGACCACAGGGTCGTATCACCAAGGCTATCTCCATTTTGGGTTCAACTTTGCTGGTTTTCCAGCGATGTTGGCCCATTTCCCTGGAATATTATCGCCCTGGAGTAACGCGTTGTTAATAACGCGTTACCAGGGCGATAAATTCCTGCGATAAATAAACAAGCGCGCTTTGCGTTTATTTATCGCCGTCCTAGTAAATATGCCCCTTTATGTCTTATCATCTCACTGCATTTTACTATGCAAGTGATATTTATTATAAAATCTTTCAATGGAATGTTTACATGCACATTTTATGAAGATTTTTGCTGCTTCCTAAACACATTATTTTACATTCCTTTGCCATGGCTGTGGCACATCGTGCTCATCACAGTATCCTCAATGCACACTTCCTTGCAAAAGCACTGACAGCAAAGCTTGTTAAACTCAAGATTGTGTGGGGTCTTGATGATTATCCACTCAGTGATTATCTCTGTCAGTTTCCCTACTGGTTAAATGGAAAATAGTAATAGTCCCCGTTCAAGGGCACTTTTCAGGCAGACTCTCTAGAGATGGTGGGGACACACACACTTTAAGGAACTTGTAAATGGCTCTTTAAAGATGATTTACTTCGAAGCACACTATTCAGCAGTAAACTTTAGTGTGAGATATGTACTTGATGTGGGTCGTGGCTACATTTAACAAGAGTAACATTCAATCACCAGTAAAATTGTGAATATATTAGGATGATCTAGACCATTTATCAAAATAGGATACAGGTTTCTGTAGGGAGAGGATGCAATGGGTTACAGATGAAAAATAAGAGGGTTATTGGGTTGCAACTACCTGAAGGGCAGGAGAGGGAGCAACATCACAGAGGTGCTTTGAGGGAATCTTCCGACAGTAGCTATGTTTAATACTGTTTATGGTTCACATTATTACCATAACTTTGGTGCTCTGAATTTTAACTCAGTAAAATGGGCAGTGACAGCTGGAGAATTCTGAAATGAAGGAACATAAAAATATCCTCTGACTTGCACCTAGTGAGTGAATCAAATGAGCCTGACCACACCCAAATATTGGGGGTATTCAAGCACTCTACTTTAATTTATAAAAAATGATTTTACGGCACAATTTCCTAGAGAAAATGGCTAAAAAGGCATACGCTCCACAAGCTTTTTTCTGAGGGGGGACATTAATATATAGTCCCGTTTCCCAGGCATTAAATGGCCATCAATGCAATCAATGCGTCTTTCTAAATTGTCACTAAAAAATTTGCTTTACACATGTTGGAAATTTACAAAGTTTCTATTCAAACATTAAGGTGACGTTTTAATTATTATTCACCTTTCGTCCCAAAATTCACCTTTCCAGTTTTTTAATAAATGAACTAGTTTAGACCTCAAATGTTACCTCCAATTATCTTTGTTTCAATTTCAGCAAATAAAAGATTCTGTCTCAAAAATCAGTGTGTCATGGAAACGCACTACTGTCCCTAACTATTATTTTCTCTTTGTCTATAAAATCACTTTTTTTGCTCTAAGATACCATCTTTTCATTATCACTAAATGAAACTAATATTTTGGACACAACTTGAGTCATATAACCCATAAACAATGTAATGTGCCAGGTATGACAGCCATAAGGCAAGAACAGCTTCTGTTTCTATGATTCACAGCCTATATCGATCCACAAAAATGTCCCTAGCCATCTTTTTTTACTCCAGTATGGGCCGACAAGGGTCACATTGTCACCCTAACCAGAATTGTATTTTGTAACATCTCCACTGCTTCTTTAAAGCCATACTGACAGAATACTTCTTCTCTGGATCACCTAGAACAAGCGATATGATGACACACTAGTGCTACGTTACTATATAAATAACATATTCCCAGCACAGTAATGAATACATCAGAGGCAGCATCACCATTTAATTACATCTTCTTGTGTCAGAGATCAGTTTCAAAGCTTTATCCAGTTTCAATGACCCATCACCACCAATTTATGACAGGAACGTCTTGTGGTACCCAGCTTTTTCATGGAATCTATGTGCAATCCCATATGCCCCTGTACAGTACCAAATGTACCATTACCAGCAACTCTTTCCAATTGTTAGGGTCAGCTTCAGAGTGTGTGTACAGTCTTAGACATCAATGCCAATCACAGTATTCGCCAGAGGTAGGGACAAAGACACTCATCACCCATATATCTGACAAAAAAGAGTTGTTTCTGAGAGACATCATTTATTAGCCCCTGACCTACAACAGCACAATGTGATTGTAGGTAGTGACTGAGCTCAACAAAGTGAACATGTTACAGTTATTCATCGAAGATTTTGCAATTGGATCTTTTGGATCTGCCAGAGAACTTCTGGGTGAGTCTTGGTCACCCGCAAACACACGGACATATTAATTGACCCGCATCCACTGATTATGAGACAGTACAAATAGACAATCGAAAGCAACCTCTTCTCTCATAAATAAATACACCACTTCTCTACTCAAGAAGTGTACTTCCAGCTGGTGAACTGTTGTTTCTGAAGTAGTTTACATGTTTGATATTTAATAGAAAGGTCTGATGGCTCAGTGAACTAATGAGTCCAATGTAGGGCCCTGTGTTTGATCTCATGGTCACAGGTTCTAATCCCAGCAGGTCCAAGGTTGATAAAATGAGTTGTAAAGCAATAAACATCTGTTATTTAGCACCAAGATACCTTTGGTTGAACGAGTGCTTTATAAATGCATGTTATGTAATGAATAAGCTCTGTTATTTATGCCATGGGATCTGCAGACACTGACTAGATAATTGTGATTCCCAAGCCTCAGCAGACATGCGGCTTCCTCCTTGACACTTGCTGCTCCTAGAAGCTATCTTTGAAAATCACAGAGGTCATAATGTGAGAGTTGTTTTATTAAAAATGAAGGCCACAAAACCTTTAAGGGACAACTGAAATTGATACAAAAACAGCTTAGCTTCTTCAATGACCTCATCTTTGATTTCTTGATGTCTATCATTAGAAAAAAGAAAAAAAGATCCTAGGAGTCCGCTTTGGCAGGATATCCAGTTTGGAAGCTGCTGCCCCTGAACCCATTCACAAAAAGCAATACTTAAAAACTGTGGTTTGTTACACACAACTTGCCTTTTAAGATATTTTGCAAGTTCTCTAGAAGCTCTAGGGTCTTCATCTATCAAAAATGCACTCTATCATAAGGAACTCTGCTGTCTTTTTTGCTACATGGCTCCATAGTTAGACTAAAGAAAGCGAGAATCCTAAAAAGGAAGGTAGCTTCTTCAATGCTTGGGGTCCATGACTATCTAGTCACTAATCGTGGATCCCATTCTATTAAAAATAAAGCATTTAATTTCTTTAAAATGTTATCATTTCTATCAGAATGAGTAGGGCACAGTTTAATCGCTATTTCTTCATCAGTGGAGAGCTTCCTCTTTTAGCTCAGTCAAGCAAAAGTATTTTTTTTTTGTTTATTTAATAAAATTTGTGACTCATCAAAGCAAGAATGGGTGCTTCTACAAAAAAAGCTTCTGTGCCATTGGTGCCAAATGTATAAGAAGACGATTACAAATTCACCATAATTGTGGCGAAGGAGGAATATAATCCTTCTCTGAAGGCTCCTCCAGAGTCCAGGGTGTGCAAATTCTCCATGTTGCTTGTTGCAAAGAAGAGACACTCAGCCAAGGGAAACTGAGGGCCCGATTCACAAAAGTATTCTGAGACAAAATCCTTACTTTACGACTTTCGGTATTCACAAAAGGCATTTAGGAGTAGTAAAGTTAGGATTCCTAACTTTACTACTCCTAAACTGAGACAAAATCCTAACTTTACGACTTTTGGTATTCACAAAGAGTATTTAGGAGTGGTAAAGTTATGAATCCTAACTTTACTACTCCTAAATGCCTTTAGTGAATACCGAAAGTTTTAAAGTTAGGATCTTGTCTCAGATTACTTTTGTGAATCGGGCCCCTAGTTTCTATTTATTTGGGACCACCAGCATAAAAAAATATTTGACAGGAAACCACCCTCCTTAATTTGAGGAAGAACAATAAAGACAACAGCAAGGGAAATAACCAGCTACATCTCAGAAACTTTCAGAAGATGTCAAGGGAGAAGCAAGAAATCATGATCATTTTGCACATATGAACTTGTGCTGCAACAGCATGCGTGGTGTAACAAACAACACGAAATTTGAACTTGTGGATGATCACCTCAAAACTTCCAGCCACATATTTTTTTGCAAAAAATATGAGTTTTAGTCCCACCCCCCCGTTTTTTTAATTTCATCTTTGGCAAAAAATGACCAAGAAAGTATAAAACATAAAACAGATTCAGCTCTGAGTCAGTGGTGTTACGAAAGTTGAAGGGGCACCTCTCCAAAGCACATGGAGTCTCTCCAGAGTCAATCTGGAGCTCTCAGGCCAGGGTACTGTGCTGAAGGGGCCCCCAGGAGATTGGGCTCCCACCCGCACTGGCCTATGTTACACCACTGCTCTGAGTTTCCTAAGTTAGAAGAAAATAGAGCTTATTCAACCTTTCTTCTTTCTTGATATTTCCTATTTTTATATTAATGTTTCTGCACCAAGTCCAGGTGAAATGCAACAAGCATTTGCTATGCAATCGGTCTCCCCTTTGGGACCTTATGTGTATTTAGCTATGCAGCACATTAGCCTGGGTGCTAAAACATCTACTGTTCTTTAACATGGAGGGAAAGTAAGCTCCAAACAGCGTGATATGCCAGGTATAGGAACACATGGAGAGAAATATTACCTTTCAGCGGGAAATGGTATAGTCCAAAGCTCTGTTTTTAATATAAAACTAGGGCCTTTGTTGGTCATATCACTGAAAATACAAGATTTGAAAAAAATATTATTGTCTACGGGTACTCGTGGAAGACAATGTCTATGGACTGGAATCTAGAGAATGCTAAAGTGATTCTGGTATTTTCTAATCTCTGCTGGTCGTTTTCTATCAAGAAAGTTAATTAAAGGCAGTTGCCAGTAAAATAAAAATAAGAAAGTCCCTAAGCACAAAGCAATTCTGTTTTTTTACTGACCTCTAGTGGTCGTTTTCTATCAAGACAGTTAAATAGAGGCAGTTGAACAGAAGAAAAAGTCCCTTAGCAGACGCAGACAAGTCCTAGGGCTGATCTCCAGAGCCCACAAAGTACATACACATATAAGTATATACTAAAGTATATACAAGAGGTCTCGAATGCTCGACCTAAAAAGAGGGCTATTGGCTGTGTGCAGGGAATCCGAGCACAGGGTTGGTCGCAGGCCATTCCTTGCAACTCCCATCGACCCCTTTGCCTCAAGTCTGGCTGTGCACAGCTGATGGCCATGTACAGCTGACTGGTGGCGTTCCATTCATACCCTGCACACAGTTTCATTGTGGAGAAACCGCTGCACATTTCTTTTATGCCACCAAAAGCCCAACTCACATTTCCTAAAGCTGTGTGCAATAGGTTCTGGGCACCAGAAGTGACCTGTGACCACAGCCTCTGCCTGAATCCTGACCACGAAACCGGTTGAGCATGGACCTAGGTGGAGAGTTGGCCTCCAGCTTTACCCCACATTTAAGCCCTGACATTCCACAGCACATAGACTTAGGCTATGCACAGAGGACTCTGAGCACACAGCATGGAGTGTGGCCATGGCCTGTTGTCTGGGTGCTGACCCTGCAATCAAGCCCAGTGTTCTGTATCCCTTGTACACAGCTCAATATACATGTCCCTTGGCTATGCCTAGTACATTCTGGGAAAAGAACTCAGCTACTATAACAGATTCATTCATATTATTGATGTGATTATTTGTGCTGTCATCTGTCACATCATGTATTAAGTCATAAGAGCCGTATTGGGGGAGTTGCAGTTGTTTTGCTCGTCCTAAATGGTGAATTCAGTGCCTTTTACGTTTTGCATCATAACCATAAGGTCTCCAACAGAAGGGCCTTATTTACAAGCCCCTTGCACCACCTGTGCTTCACTTTTAATACGGGAAAAAGTGACATACTGGCTGCGCAATGGGCTTGTAAATAAGCCCCAAAATTTCTTAGGGAGTTCTATTTTTCATAACATATGATAATCACTCTTTACCTTCAAAATTAAAGCAAGGTTGTAAACAAGCGGAGAGAAGGTGGAGACGCGATTATAATAACACCTCGAAAGAGCTCTGGAAAACCAAGGTCTCTACCTATATGAATCTGATTAAAAAATCTAAAGCTGAATACTATTCCTCGCTGATTTGCAACACCATCAACAACTCCAGGAGTATTTTTAACATACTAAACAGCGTCACTAACCCGGAGTGCTCCAAGAATGCGATTGTCCCGTCCCAAGATCTTTGCGACAACCTTGCCGAATTTTTTTGAGGAAAAAATCGAACTCATCCTTAAAGACCTGGACATGCCTCCGGAGTTTGGCCCTCCATCTGGCCTGAGCCCTGTTTCTTCAGTAGAACGATCGACTGGCCTTGCCCTGGCTACGAGTGAACCGCTACTCGAGTTCCCTCTACTTACCTTTGAGGCCTTCACTAAATTAGCCAGAGGGATCGTCTCCGGCTCTCCTTTGGATCCGGTGCCTCCCAAAATTTGGAAGGAATTTGAGGATGAACTATTCCCCCCTCTTCACCAAATCTGTAACCAATCTCTGGTGACTGGTACTGTTCCAGTTCATTGGAAACGGGCGTTAGTTTCTCCTCTGTTAAAGAAGCCCTCCTTAGACCCTGACTGTTCTAAGAACTATCGACCCATCTCCCTGCTGCCTTTCCCCGCCAAGATAGTTGAGCGTTTGGTCAGTAACACTCTTTCCAACTATCTCGAACGCCATCTATTATTAGATGGGGACCAATTCGGTTTTCGGCCTGCTCATGGGACCGAAACAGCCCTCATCACCGCTATGGACGAGCTTCAAAGGCGTGCAGACAGAAGACAGGCAGCGTTCCTGATCCTGCTCGACATGTCTGCCGCCTTTGACACGGTGAACCATAGGATCCTAATGCGGCGGCTGTGGGAGGCGGGAGTGAGAGATACCGCACTGCATTGGCTCCATTCATTTTTGCAGGATAGGCAGCAGGCAGTATCCATGCCACCTTTCCAGTCAGCTTTTTCCCTGGTAATACATGGAGTCCCTCAGGGCTCGGCAATCAGCCCATTTCTCTTTAATATATACCTTAGACCTCTGATCTCTCTCATCAAAAGCTTCGGCATCAGGATTGTGAACTATGCCGACGACACGTAGATGATTTTCTCCCTGGAAGGTGAGGACTCAACCTCCGTGGAGGCTTTTCATAATTGTCTGCGTGAAACGTCTAGTTGGCTGAAGGATAACTCCCTTCAGTTTAACGCAGGAAAGGCGGAGGTGCTTTTCAGTGCAGGTACTAGGATTCCCCAACCTTTTCCAACTAATTTTTGGCCTCCGGAAACGAGGTCCAATGTACGGCCGGTGGAATCTGTGCGCAACCTTGGGGTCATGTTGGATCAGAGGCTCAACATGGAGACGCATGTTCAAAAAACGTCTGCCTGTTCGTTTGCCATCCTTCGCTCCCTAAGGAAAGTCTTGCCCCTCTTACCTACCTTTGCCCGCGCCCAAGTGGTCAGATGTACCATTCTTAGCAGGTTGGATTACTGTAATGCCCTCCTGCTCGGGTCCCCTGAGTTCTTGCTGGACAGGCTCCAGAGGGTCCAGTCAGCTGCTGCTAAACTGGCTTTGGGGTTGCCGAGAAGTTCTCATGGAGCGTCCGCATTGGCAAAACTGCATTGGCTTCCTATAAGGCAGAGAATTCATTTTAAGGCCCTCTGTATAGTTTTTAGGGCTCTCCATGGAGCTGGTCCAGCTCCCCTGCAATCTAAATTTGCCTGGTATACCTCATCCAGACAGCTTCGATCTTCTGTCGCTAAACTGGTAGTTGTTCCTAGATTCAGGAAGGTCAGAGCCGGTGGCAGATCCTTCGAAGTGACTGCCGCCAGACTGTGGAATACTCTCCTCATCGAGATTAGACACACCAGCGAACTCCTCCCGTTCAGAAGGAAGATTAAAACTTGGCTTTTCCCTTGCTAGCCCGCTCTCATTACTGTCTCTTTTTCTTTCAGCGCCAGGATGCCTGCAATGGTGACAGCCGCGCTTTAGAATTGTCTAAAATAAATAATAAATAAATAAAACAGAGAATCACTTTGCTGTGGAAATCAGCATCTACCCCTAGAACTGCAGATTGAGAAACCTCAGTACATGTGACCTGATGCGTAGATGGTAGAGTAGCCCTATCTAAGAAACCATAAATAAATGTATGAGCCACTGCACAGTGCATGGTTCTAAAGATTCTGAGCGAATGAAGGCAACATTGAACTTATGCTTCAGGTATTAATGTGGAAAAATACTCCTTGAGTTGCTAAGTCATGCCTCCATTGATGATTAGTAGGCCTCATTGTTGGCAATAGAAGTGACCTGTCTGATTCATTAACTGTCTGGTGTATTTTACAGGTCTAGAGGTATGGGACAATGAAATGTTTGAGGTATTCCCATTAACCTCACTAATCTTGCAAACACCTGAGTCAACACCTTTTTTGAATCTAGCAATACCATTGTCAGAACTTGTTTTAAGATTCTAGCAGTATTTGTCTCAGGACAAGCTTTACGTGTAAGATAGTATCCTGTCTGGCGACAAAGTATGAGAAAAACTTTGATGATGCAAAGAGGTCAGTACATGGATATTCAGTGAGACCTAATGAGAGAATCTAGAAAATGATTTTAAGAGACGCATTCAAAAGCAAAAGTGTGCGATGTGTAATAAAGAGTAATAGACTCTTCTTTTCAGAAAGAGGACAATTCTGGTGTGGTCCCCTACATGGGACCACACCATGTAGGGGGACCTTGACCAGAAACATAAACTTTTGAAACACTAACTGGAAGAGAGGAGTGAGATTCACAGCCGATGCCATGTATAACTATGAGGAGACTGCAGTGCTTAATTTGAGCTGGTGGTTACCAGTGGGGGACATGGCACTCAGTTTTATTTTTCCTCATCAAAGAATTTCCCAGCGCAAGAAAGGAAGAAGCATCCAAAGGGGAAAGTAGGGGGAAGAGAAAGTCTTAAAAACTGTCTCAGATGAAGAAAATAGGAACTTGCAAGAGTGAGATAAAAGTGCAGGGAGTGTCTGGTAGTGGATTAGAGAGGCGTGAGGTAGCCTGAAGACTGCGCACCTTTGTTAATCGGCATGTCAACATTTAATAGCACCGGCAACGGGCTTCTGAGCACAGCTTTGGGCACTGTCCCTCATTCTGTTACCAAAATAAGCACTGGAGGAGAGTATATCAAGTCTATAATTTGCAGCACTTCCACAGACAAGTGTTCCACCCACTCTTTCCTAAACATTAGCCTGACCTCATCTGGATTTTGCCAGATTTCCTGAGATGAAGGATATGCAGCTCCATGAGTGTAATGTTTTTTGTTTTTTACCAAACCTTTAGCTGCAATGTCAGAGGTTTCTGCAGATACTTAACCCTCTTCATTGCTACTTGAATTGACTGTCAGCTCTTAGTCATATAGGCCAATACTTGCCCAAATTACTACCTTATTTCAAATAACCCTCTCTTCTCCACAATAGCAGAAAGAATGACTCTCATTTGTCCCCTGGAGTTAAAGTTGTGTACAAACAGACCACGTGCTATGTGGCCTATTTGTATACAGTACACCTTTTCTTTTTTGATGCCTCCAAGTTCATCATATTGGCTCTTCTAAACTTTAAGCCCAGCCCCTTCTGTTGAAATAGAACACCCCTTAATGAAAGGCCTCAGGGTATGATACACTATCATAGAGAAATCAGTGCCTTCATTGATTTTAAGGAATTCTCTGCTCTCTACTTTGAGACAATGAATGATGCCTGGCTGATTCAAACTTTTATTTTTAAAGGTCAAAGCACTAGGGGAAGCCAGTCCCTCCACTATGATAGGGTGAACCATAGAGCACGATCGAGACAACTGTGTGTTTCAGACCATAAAAAGCTTGATTCTAGGTTACAGTCAATAGGGAACTGTGTGAATGTGTATTCTCGTGGGGAGCTCTGTCATGTATCCACCATTCTCAGGGCACCAAAATTCATCTTTTGTAGCCTTTCTTGATGCCATTGATTCACTTTGGTGTTGCTGATACAATTCAGATCTCGACTTCAGCCCTGGTCTTGGTGACATAATGCCAAGTGAAGGCCAGCCTCACGGTAGCAGTACCTGGCACTGTTCTGTGAAACCCTTGAGAAACAGTATCAGGAAGTTTTGTAATTGCCACCTAATGTCGAAGTGCTTCAGCATTAGACCACACTAACCATAGAGGCACAGAATAGGTTTTGTGTTCTTTTTCTTTTATATCTAATCTCATGTCCATTATTTGTGACTATGTGTGTGTATACCTATACAAAACAGCCGTCTTCTTGTTTGTTAAAATCATATAAACACAAAGCGAATGAGTTTTTGTGCTTTTGTAACAAGGAGTGTTAAGAGCGACAAGATGAGAAATCTGAAACACTACATTGCTGGAAACCTCTACAAGATTAAAAACAACATGGCGTGAAGCCTAAACCTGTAAAAGGGTCAATATGTTTCATCATACTAATAGTCCAAATGAAAACCAGGCATTCTTCAGGACCATAATCGCCTCCCCCAATGACCCTAGTTAGCATTTTCAGGTTGGATACTTTTGTCAATGAAACATGAGAGGTAAGAATTTGTTCAGAACAGAGAACTCCTCGGTTTAATTTTGGAATATTGGAAAAGCAGTAGAAAAACAACATTGTGTAAGGAACCAAATATGTTTTTAAGGTTAACACAAGAAGATATTCAGTCATGAATAACAATATAGCTTTACGTATGGGCATGGTCTATGCACCAAGAAATGAAAACACCACTGTGCTTGGTTACTAGATCATCTATTCGTGACTTCATAAGTCACATGCTTTTCGAATTGCGGTATCAATTATGTGTTCTGTACAGTTATCATTCAAGTCACACTTGTGCAGGAAGTCCCCAATTTGACTGGTGTGCTTTTGCAAAAGTAAGATTACTGTTAATTTACTACTGTAAGTGACCATCTTGCCATCTTTTAAGGTTTGTGTTGTAGGCAATATTTCCACACTAACTTTAGCTAAACCATAGTTATAGATTTTTCCAGTGAACATATTTGTATATATGTATGTTTATATGTTTCTGACTGTAGCATCATTTGTCCTCTCATTTTTATGTCTCGCCTGACCCAGCGCATGCGCTGGTCTGGCGGGACTTATTGAGAGGGCTCCAAAAAGTGCTACCAGGCCAGCCTAGAGCTACAGCGCATGTGCGCGGGCGTGCGCGCCACGCTTTACCGCGATTACTTTCACTTTCGCGTCCGCACGGCCGCTTTGCATAGCCAATAGGTCTCGCTTTTGGGACCTTATAAGTATTTAGTTATGCAACTGTTGCATAGCTAAACACTTATAAGGTCCCAAAGGTGAGACCTATTGGCTATGCCAATGCTTGTTTTTATTGCCTTCTGCCATTATAAGACAGCATTAAAGCATATGTCTCAACACCAAAAGTACATGGGTAGGCTTTTATATAATGGTGTAGGGTGTCTTTGCAAATAAAGACTGTAATGGGTAGTGTCAGGGTGACTTTATGTAAAGGACCCTATGAGTAAATGCTTGCAAAGATGTAATCATAGTACATACCATTCTTCCTGTATGGCAGCCTGCTGTCAGAGTCAAGTTATCACTAACCTATGCATCCATATGTTGCTGCAAGGAACAACATTGAACCCACAAGTCACCCTCCCTGTCGACAGGGCTAAACACGTCTAAGACTGCTCCATACTGACTGCAAAGATGGATAAGAGGGATATGGACGTCAGAGAAGGCACACAAGAGAAATGGTAGAGTTGTAATCACGCAATTCATCTTATCAAGTAGAGGCTCTTTCGGGTGCTTTGCCATCTCTTGTGAGTGACAGCTCTATGATACCAACCATAACACACGACTACTGTTAATCTCTGCTGCTACATACATTTAATTTCCATTGCATGCAGTTTTTTAATTTTGCATGAATGTCAAACAAATTGTGACATTCTGCAGAAACTGAAAAAAAATACCCACGGACCATTCTAGCAAAAGGTAAATTATGGTAAACACTCTAAATATCAATGGCTCAGTACCAGTGGCAGGCGGGGGCCCTCAACACTAGAGGGACATTGGGGGACCTAAAGACAAACACAGGGGCCGATTCACAGAACTAATTTAAGACAAAATCCTAAACGTACTACTTTTGGTATTCACAGAAGGCATTTAGTAGTAGTAAAGTTAGGATTTCGTCTTAAGTTTGACTTAAGACAAACTTAAGACAAACTTAAGACAGACTTCAGACAAACTTAAGACAAACTTAAGACAAAATCCTAACTTAAGTCTGTCTTAAGTCTGTCTTAAGTCTGTCTTAAGTTTGTCTTAAGTCTGTCTTAAGTCTGTCTTAAGTCAAACTTAAGACAAAATCCTGGGGCCGATTCACAGAACTAACTTAAGACAAAATCCTAATCTTACTACTTTTGGTATTCACAGAAGTTAGGATTTTGTCTTAAGTTTGTCTTAAGACAAACTGAAGACAGACTTAAGACAGACTTAAGACAGACTTAAGACAGACTTAAGACAAACTTAAGACAGACTTAAGACAGACTTAAGACAAACTTAAGACAGACTTAAGACAAACTTAAGACAAAATCCTAACTTAAGTCTGTCTTAAGTCTGTCTTAAGTTTGTCTTAAGTCTGTCTTAAGTCTGTCTTAAGACTGTCTTAAGTTTGTCTTAAGTCTGTCTTAAGTCTGTCTTAAGTTTGTCTTAAGACAAACTTAAGACAAAATCCTAACTTCTGTGAATACCAAAAGTAGTAAGTTTAGGATTTTGTCTTCAGTTAGTTCTGTGAATCGGGCCCCCTAACTTTACTACTACTAAATGCCTTCTGTGAATACCAAAAGTAGTAAGTTTAGGATTGTGTCTTAAGTTAGTTCTGTGAATCGGGCCCCCAGTGATGGGACAAAAAGATAAATTAAAATGTACTTACCTGTGTTTTGCTGTCCGTCTTTTCTTCTTGCTTCTGGGGCCCGTGTGACAGCACCTCATGGAGCCTCCGGCAACCCCCTTCTGCAAATCCCAACACTGCTGTTATGCTGCAGATGAGCAGCATGAGAGCAGCACCAGGATTGGCTCATGCGGGCTGCCTCAACGTTCCAGCAGGCACAGGAGGCCTGTGCCTGCTCCCCACCCAGCTGTATGACACAGCTACTGGAGAGGTTTACACTGCACATGTCAGACTGGCCTTCGCAATACGGCCGGCCAAAGTGACTTGCACAGTGTAAACTGGGGGAGTGCAGTGAAACATAAAATGGTAATCCATTTTATTACCATTTTATTTTTCGCTTTTGCTGCACTGGCAGCAGGGGGCGACTCTCCTCCGCCCTAACGAGGGGCTGCCGCTGCTCAGTATCTTTATGTTGCTTGAACCAATAGAATCATTGTGAGACTGGTCCTGTTCTAATTTCCTATAAGTAGTTGTTAAAGCTCCACAACTTGAGGCAACGAAGAGAAAGAGAGGTACACTCAGGATTTGCAAATAACTGTGGAAGTTCCAAGAAGCAGTTGTTATTGTGCAACTGAGGTGAATCAAAGTATCGTGATACAGGTGCAAGGGGCAGTTCAAGGATCCAACAGTAGTTTCAAAATCCAAACAAATAAATCTAACTCTACACGCTACTCACTAAACTGAGGCCTCAGAAGACAGCGCTGGAAGAGGTCAAAGAGTTGCAAGGCGTCAAGGAAATTCTGTGAAGATGTCCAAGGATGCAAGGAGATTCTTTGAGGTGACACTGCAAAAGAAGTTCCAAGAAGCACCACAAACCCAAAATGTCTGAGAAGATGAACTTCGTCTCGCGCTTGAAGATTGTCCTCTTAGGAGCATAGCTAAAGAGAGCAGAAGCAGGGACTTCCTCGTACCAACAGGGAGAAAAGCCAAGCCCCTGGCCATGCTCTGTGGGAGCCTCGAATCCTACAGCGCATCCTTGATTCCATTGTAGCCTGCCACTCAGCTGTGGCATATTGTCTCTGCCTTTAGGGGCACCTGCATGCAGACAGGATTGGCTGTGCTGGAGATGGAGGGGGTTAGAACTGGGCAACTCACACTTGGCAGCCACAATCCTGAGCGTCATGACTTGTCACGCCAGCGCGGTTGACATCCTGAATGGAAATTAGATAGTCAATGGGTAGATGGGTTGGCCAATAAAGCCAAGGACGAGAGATGCATGGGAGTGGGGCCAAGCACCTGTGGGAGGCCATGAGAGCAGCTGCATGACAAAAGTTATGCAACTGGAATAGGGGCATTCAGAATGCAGATTTTTAAACATGGATGTTTTCATTGGTAATTCAGTACAATCACTTAACATAAGGGTTGAAATGTGTGTAGGACTGATGAGATAATAGAGTCAGGAGTTTTGAGACAATTTGAGCAGACAATTTGGGAAAACAGCTGGAAGGAACTGCTGTCCCTGGAAACACGTGTGCAAAATTTCCTTTTGAGAGCAGATCTTGTCAGCGATTCCACTGGACTAATTCAATAGCTTAGAGTGGCCTTAGGTTCCTCCTCTTGCTACCTGGAAAGACGACTACAGAGAACTTCATCGTTGCAGGGAGGTGAATCTGCTGTCCTTTGTGACCGTGGAGATGGATGAGAGTTTGACCCTAGGCACAGTAGTGTTCCACCTGAGCTACAGGATTTCACTTGGTGCTGCCGGTCATGTAGGCAGCCGACAGTGGGTTCAATGGTCCTGATGGCCAGACAGGGCAGCGACGAGTGCTTGAAGAATGAATGGTTGATCTTTCTAGGATGGATAAAAACCTAGAGTAAATGAGATCTAGGGCTAGTTTCCTTGTCTTTGGTGAAATTCTTTTCATTAAGTGAACACAGACTTACACTGGCATTAGTTTGGAGTGCTGTCAAGTATGGGAGATTCTGAGATTGAACTCACATAGGGGGAGTCACACACTCGTAGAGAGTCCCTGAGGAAAGAAGTGAGTGAGATGGGGTTTATTTCTCTGATTGGGTATTAAGGGCCATATGTAGGTAGCTAAATACCGGTCGGTAACGGCCGAAATTCGGTAAATATCCTGTTACCGACCGGTATTTAGCCAAATGAGATGTAGGAGGCCAAAAAGAAGGATTCGGTAAATATGAATCGGTAAATACCGAATCATATTTACCGAATTCTAAATTACTGATTCATATTTACCGAATTCTAAATTACCGATTCATATTTACCGAATACATATTTTCAGAATCGGTAAATATGAAGTGGTAAAACGAGAAAAGAGATGTAGGTAAATTCGGTATTTAAGAAATGCCTGAAATTCGGTATTTAAGAGTCGGTAATTAACACAGATTGAAAGCAGGTGGTAATCAGCAACAGTGCATATAAGCAACCCCAAAATGAAACAGCGTCAACACCATGGCCGCTCTGTATGTGATTGCAAGGCGCCTACGTCTACAGGCAGCAGGTCTGAGGATTTGGAGACGGGAGGAACGCATTTACAGACAGCGCATCACACTCTTTCAACAGACTGAGGCTGAGATACATGAAAGGTACAGGCTACACCCCCAAACCATCATGGACCTGATAAGGGACCTGCACCCACTCCTGGACCAGCCAACAAGAAGGGCGCATGCCATACCACCACATGTGCAGGTTCTCTGTAGCCTACATCTACTTGCATCTGGCAGTTACCAGGGGGTGATAGCTGCGGAAGGCGGGGTATCCCAGAGTTGCCTGTCCCGTTTCTTCAGGAAGTTCCTGGATGCCATGATGCTGAGAATGCAACACTACATCAGCTTCCCAAACACACAGGCTGAACTGCAGAAAACCAAGACAGACTTTTACCAGATGGCACAGTTCCCGCATGTCATAGGCTGTATTGATGGCACACACATTCCAATCTGCCCACCAGCAGCCACTGAGCACATCTACAGGAACAGAAAGTCCACCCACTCCATAAATGTGCAGGTAATCTGCGATGCAGGGAACATAATCACTGATATCGTAGCTAAATTTCCTGGGAGCACCCACGACTCCTTCATCTTCCAGAACAGTGGGATCTACACACGACTGGTTGCCGGAGAATTTGGAGAAGAATACCTGCTAGGTAAATCACTGTGACGCTCCCTAATACTTATTGCAAATGATTGTGTATTGAGGCATGTGACTGATGGTACTCTCTTACTCACCTAGGCGACAGTGCATATGCCGTGCGGTCATTCATCCTCACTCCCTACCTACACCCATCAACCCTGAGTGAGAGACGATATAATGTGGCACACAAATCAACACGCAACGTGGTGGAGCGCACGTTTGGACTAATGAAAAGCAGGTTCCGCTGCCTCCACAAAAGTGGAGGCGCACGCCAGTACACACCCATCATCTGCTGCAAGATCATTGCCACTTGTGCAATGCTGCACAACCTTGCCACGAAGAGAGGTACAGAGGTGGAACTAACTGATTTTGAGGACAATGATGATGAGTCTGCACAGCCAGAGCCCAACACAGCAGGAGTGGCAACAGCAACAGATGGGAGAGTGAGACGGGCAGAGATCACATGCAACTATTTCTGAGTAAGTAAGGGGACACAGCCAGTAGTTGGATGCAATGACGTAGTTTAATCATGCGGCACTACGCCACAACACAAAGGAAAAACTGTCCTATCAATATTGTGCAAGCACTTGTTGTAAGTCAAGGGTTACTTCACCCAATAGTCTCATGCAATTGTGTGCAGCATCACTGTCTGCGCCCACGCACTACAGTGCGGGATGCCATTGATTGTGCGTCCTCACTGCCTGTGGGACCAGTGGCAGCCCCATGCCGTCTGCTGCTCCTCCGTGTGTCTGTGACAGGGGGGGTAATGCTGCTCCTGCTGGTGGTTTCTTCGCTGTCCCCAGCATCCACAGCACCAGTTGTGGCAGACTGGCTTGTTAGCAGCACCTCAAGTGCACTGGTCACCCTCACCATCCCCCTTGACACGTCATTGCTGCAGTGCGCAAGCCCCTCCTGCATTGCCACGGATGCCTGCAGAGCAGCGAAGTGGCAGTTGCCAGCCGGTTCACTGCCCTTGTGTGATGCTCTTTTTTCTGCCGTTCCCGGCGCCGTGCTGCTCTGTCCTCATCAAACTTTGTGCACAGCAGCATGACGGACTGGGACATGTCCTGCATGCCCGCAGCCATCTCACTCATTCCCTCAGCCATAGCGCTTATGCCCCTGTCAATATTGCCCAAGGTATCATTGAGGCCCCGCATTTGGCGCTGTACTGACATTATTGCCTTTGCTTGTAGGCGCTGTATCTTGACCATGGTGGCCTCCAGCCCTGAGAATACTCCATGGCTCTCACCCTGTGGAGGTGGACTTTGCACCCGAGCCCTGCGGCGACGTCTGGCACCTGTGTGTGCTCCCTCAGAGGTGGAGGGCACACTGGCATGGCTACCATCCAGGGGCACAGCGGATGTTTCCGCACACCTAGAGTCGTCAGATGAGGACTCCGAGACATATAACCTGCAAGCAGCTCGCCTCCTCGACCTGAGCAATGCAGGTGGTGTTGATGCCGGTGACTCCAGCAGGAGTGGCGATGCTGGCTGGGGTGGTGAGGCTGGCTGTGGTGGTGAGGCTGGCTGTGGTGGTGAGGCTGGCTGTGGTGCTGATCTCTGCCCAGAACTTGTGGTGGCCTTCTCTGCGCTGTCCCTCCGGGGTGCCCTCTCTCCCTTCTCATGTGCAGTCCTGCGCAAAGTATCGTCTGTGGACAGAAATGCAACATCAGCTAAGTGTACCTGAAGCCCTGCATTGCTAGCATCACAATGCATTTCTGAAACACTCTGTCATTGTCCTCTGCCTGCTTTTCGCTAATGTGTGTAACATGCCTTGTTGTTCTGTGCTATTCTTCTCATGTTTGGGGTTACAGTGACTACATCTCCCATAATGCATTGCTAGTATGCACTAACACCTGTACTGGAGTGGGATTCTCATTGCCCAATTGGGAAGTTTGGGATAGGGGTAGGGGGGGCCACATTGATGTGCATGCGTCTTACCTTGTTTGGTGGCGGCTCTGGCAGAGCTGTCTGCATCCCCAATCCCCACGACACTCTCAGGCTCAATTGTTGACTCCACCAGCTCCTCCAGTTCTGTCAGGGCAGGTGCCCTGTTCCTTCCCCCTCCTGTCCGGCTGGCCTCTTTCTGCAGTTCCCCCATCTTCCTCTTCGTGACGATACGGAGGTCGTACCACCGCTTCTTCAGCACGTCTATGTCCCGGGGGGTCACTCCTATTGCATTGACCTGCGCCTGGATTCCCAGCCAGATTTTCCTTTTCTCGGACTCAGGCACTTGCAGGGACTGCTTTCCAAACAGCTTCTGGTGCTGCTTGACCACCTCCTCCACTAGTACCTGCAGTTCCTTTGGGCTGAATTTCTGTTTTCTCCTCCTTTCACCTCCATCTCTCTCTGTCTCCTGGCTGGACATTGTGTCAGTTTGTTGTTCACAATCAGGCACTGGCTCTGTTGCTCTGCTCTGCACTACCAGCCTCTCCAGAGTCTGATGATTGTGTGCACCTGCCTGGGTGTGGCCACTTCCTGGTTGGGTGGGGTTGGCCTTGCACAGGATTGGCTGATTCCTCAAGTGATGTATATTTGAATTACCGATTCGGTAAAATCCGATTCGGTATTTACCGAATCGGTAAATACCACTTCGGTATTTACCGATTCGGTAAATACCGCTTCATGATTGAGGCCGGAATTGTGGATTCGGTATTCATTTACCGAATTTTACCGATTCGGTAATTTATACCGAATGTTTACCTACATACTATTTACCGATTCATAAATACCGATTCGGTAAAAATCGGTATTTATGAATCGGTAAATAGTATGTTACCTACATATGGCCCTAGGAGAGGAAATGGTCATTCACAGATAAGGGGAATCCTTTTAATTTAAAGTTCCCCGTTTATTTCAGTGTTTTAAAGATGAAGTTCCAGCAGCTTGATCATTTCTGGAGGGAGCTTTTGCAACATTTTCAGGTTCCTGACTGATCTCGTAGTTAGTAAATGCAATACCTACATGTAACTGTTGCTTGCCTGTTTGCATGCATCGCAAACGGATTTTAGGCCCAACCTCTGACAATGTATTCACACACCATGGGAACAACACAGAGCGTGAAGTATGCCGTGGTTGCCACTGAAGTATCATTCCTGTTGAAGGGGTGCAAGCTTGGGGCCGTATTACAGAGAGTGTCTCGGGGGCTCAACTGGCATTTGCGCCCGCTTTGCACGTCCCCGGGGTACTTTAGTATTACAGAAGGGGCCGCAGATGCTTGTGCAGCGCCTTCTGTAATACCGATAGCGCTGGCGCACACCAAGCGCAGAGATATTTGCAGGGGGCATGCCCTCATTGACATGGGAAGAACCAAAGGAAATGATGGACGGAGTGTTGAACATTGCAAGCACTCACCCCCAGTCAACTGATCTGGGTTTAATCCATCACCGTTCTTTAGCCCACTCTGCCACCCCAGTTCAGACATGGCCATATGCAAATCAGTCTGACCCTGTGCCTCATGGGAACAGTCCAGCCCAAACTGCCAAGCCATGTCTTCCCTGGACCGGAAACAAGCTTCCTAGGACCGGTTTCTGGCATTTCAGCCGTCTTCAGCCAGGCTTGCTTGAATCCAGTGGCAAAGTGAGCAAGGGACTCACGTCTGAGCATACCCTGCCAACTTATGGCGAACAAAGCAAAAACCAAAGGAAATGATGGACGGAGTGTTGAACATTGCAAGCACTCACCCCCAGTCAACTGGCGTGCCCCATGCAAATGAGGGAGTCCCTTTGTCTCTGCGCCTGCGTTGTATTACAGACGCAGAAGCAGAGGCAAAGAAGCTGTCAGGAGGTGCACTGACAGTGCGCCCCTTAAGAGCAGCCCTCTGGCGGGGGGAAGGGGGTCCTATGGACCCCCTCAGACATCCCCTTGCAGGCGGGTGTAGTCAGTGACTGCACCCGCCTGCAAAGGGATCTCTAATCCCCCTTCAAAGTACAGGCGGGTTGCCGTCTGCACTGTGAAAACACAGAGCGGCTTTAAAGCAGCGGTTCTGTTTTTCACATGAATGCGCTGTCCCAAGGGCAACGCGCGTTCACGGCTGCCCTGGGGGCAGCACATTCATGGTATTAGAGCGCATTTTCATTGTTTGCACTGGGCGCCCCATTTAAAAGGGGCGCTCGGGGCAAACAATAATAATATGCCTTTACTGTAATACGGCCCTAGATTTCCTGAGTGATGAACATTAGAAAGGGAATCTCAAGCTTGGACGATCTCCCCCTTGTTCAGAGGGTTATACCGTACATTTTATAGTAAAACATTGTCACATGAAATGTCCTGACTTTTTTAGGTATGGCTAAGTAATGTACTTCTCAATTGAATTGATTGGAGCCAGTTATTACAAAAGACATACAACTTAGAGTATTGTCACTCAAGAATACGGCTATGGGTGTCAGTATTTGTTCATGTTGTATTAGACACGACAAATATTATCTCAGAAATTATGCACCTTAAGGAACACTGAGGTATGAGCAGTGCTAAATTTGAGCCGGTGGTTGCCGGTGGTCGGCACCGGTAATCAATTTTAGGAAAAAGGACTCCGTTTTCATTATCAGACTTTGACCTAGAGCAAGAGAGAGAAAAGCATAAAGGGAGTAAGAAGGAGCAAGAGAAACATAGAAAAACAGCGACAAAGGGAGGAAACAGAATCACATATAATCTGCAAGAGTTAGATTCAGAGACAGAAAGTGTAGGGTCAGGAAAAGAAAGACAGATGAAGTGTAATCAAAAGTAGGCAGTCTTGGTAAATGGCAATTCCAGTTAAGATGATCACGTGCCAACACACAATGACGGCAATATTCCGTGTACAAAAATGGTCACTTACCACAGCACAATGATGCTCATATTCCCTGGTAAAACGATTTTTACTGAACCAGAGCACAATTTCAAGGCAGAATTGTGTCACATAGCATAGCATAATCAGGGTCATATTTCATGCCAGAATGGGGCCACTTGCAATGGCTGAGCAAGGCAAATGTAGAGTATTGACACTTAATGGCCAAACTGTTGGACTTATTCCGAATTTGGGGGCATACCATCAAGGCCCCCACGATAAAATTATCGCTGCTTTAGCGTCCGTTTTCGGACGAAAAGCGGCGATAATTGTATCGCACTATCATCAAGCAAGCGCTAAAGTGCTTTAGAGCTTGCTTCCTAGCGTTAGCGGGCGTTTTCCATTACGCCTTGCATGTCAGCGATAGATATCGCTAAGGACATGCAAGGTAGGCGTTCCTCACCTAAACGTAATGGAAACGGTCGCTAACACAACATCGCCCTATTAGCAATGCGGCCCAGGACCAGCGAAGCGATAAAAAAACAAGCGATAACCGTGCTTATCACAATTACTTTACGCTTGGAGAAAAGTTTACTTAGGCATACTTTCAATGGGAGGTGGATTGTTGGGATAAGAACACACTTGCATATTAGCAAGCATTTCCTTATCGCTATTTTTTTTCGGCAGTATTTCTCCCGCTATCACCCCTATCGCTGGATTTTACATCACCTGCTAGCGACATGTTGATAATACGCCGCTAACAGGGCGATGTTATCCAGCAATAGAAGGCGATAAAAAAAACGTGCTAAGGGCATTTTGCGATAATTATCGCACTTGCTTGCTAATATGCCCCTGAGTGTAGTAGTACATGTGCTAAAATGTGGCAGATGTCATGTGCAGGGTATTTATATTGCCTTTGACATCAAATCAATCCATCACATCCAGTTCTAAAAGCACTTTGTCATTTTACTTTTTTATTGACTTTGTCAACAACTTGTAAGATTCCAATAATCAGGTACTCCAGGCAGCATCGCTCTGGATGTTTCTTTATTTAATAAATCTAGGTGCATGAAGTCACGCGTGCAGCAGCGAGCCCCGTGCACTTCTGATCCCGCGCTTCTTCGTTCCCAGAATACCTTTCCACCTTCCACATCCGGTTCAATCGTTCTGGCGGGTTTTGAAGTCACAATCCTCTGGACCACTGACCTGCCCTTCTCCTTGTTTGGATGTCGTATGACAGTGACATGACACTATCAGTGCAAGAGAATGCTGTGAATGGTGGCATTACATTGTGTGTGCAATAGACAACAATACAGACAGCACTATAGATACTGTGCTGTTCACATGCCACATAACAGAGGTAATGAGTGCAGAACAGATTGGGGCATGCATTTAAAACCATTACAGCTCAGTTTAATGGGTTAATCTGTAAGGTAACCTATTAGTGACTACAGGTGTAATACACAACCCCAAAACAATATCCTATAAGGGCAACAAAGGGAAGCCTTATGACTGTCTAAGTTAGTGCATATGCCCTTCTCCTTCTTAGCATGTTGATGCCTTATTTCCTTCTAATCATAAAAAGTGACAAACCGCCCGGGTACATCAAACCAGCAGCTTCCCTCCTGCACCTCAACAGAAGGCCGCGCTCTGGCGCTGAACATCTCCTGCTCGGGAGCGGGAGGGGGATTTCTAATTGCATCACCCCATAACTCTTAAGAAACCTCCAAATCACCCTGGATAATGCTCAGGACTGTCTCTAACGGCGAGGTTGACATTAGCGTAAAGTGCTGTAATTCTCTAGAGGGCGGTTGTTCCTCACTCTGTTTTAGCATAATGGCTTCTTATGTCATGAGGACCGGTAGGGAAGCGCATTCCGGGCCCTGCATAGGCAGACTGAAAGGTCTACAGTGCATAATAACTGCACGGCAGTCGCGGCATTTCATGTGCATTTTAAAAGTTCTCTGGGTACTTCTTGACCATATCTTTGGAGAATTATAGAATTTGACAGCAGTTAATGACCATCATGCCAACCCTGTCATTAAACTGAGAATCTGCGTGGCATTCACATTGCACTGTTTTACACATTAACAGTGTGTATGGACCCACAGCACGCAAATGGTCCATACGCACAGGTGTGTGACATATTTACAACACTATGTCGCATCTCTGTGCTTTTCCCTGCACTGGCGCACAAACTGCTGCCGTGCGCCAGATCCCTTGCACCAAGGTGCAAGGATGCCTGCGTCGTGAGGAGACTGTATTTGTGCAGGAAGGGGAAACGTCCAGCACAAAAACAATCAATTGAGGTGATTTCCAATGCGTGCTGTAGAATGCAGCACGCATTGAAAGAGGAAAAAACGAGGAGAAATGAAAACATTTCTCCTCATTGCGTCTCGGTACACCACCCCTGGGGAGGAACGACCTTTACATCGCGGTGATTACACCGCGATGCCATTACAACGCGGTCCTTACAACGATCGCATTACTACGCAAGTCATTTAATCGACTTGCAGTAGATGGCGCACTAACATTAGGAATAGTATAGTTTACTATTCCAACACCTTCCCTACTGTTGCGTAGGCTGGAATTGGAATAGTAAAGTATACATTTCTAATGTCAGCTCGCCATCTAGTGCAAGTCGATGCAATGACTTGCGTAGTAATGGCATTGCGTGGTAACAACGCAGTCGTTGTAATGACCGCATTGTAATGCCACGCAATGTAATGACTTGCGTAGTAACAAGTAATATTCTCCCTGGGGAGGCATAGCATTGTGGCGCATTTTCAGGTTTACGATTGCTCTTAAATCTGGAAATGCATCAGTGGACATGGGTGTTGCGTGGGAACACCCACAGCAACACCCATGTCACGCCCCTAACATGCAAAGTGCTGTGGGAAAAGGGGTGATATTTACAAGCACACATAGAGCCACGCAGGGTGGCTTTACTTGTCCTTGTAAATATCACGCATTAGGTTGCGCTGCCGGCGTGTCACGCAATATGATGCACTGGCGGTGCAAGGGACTTGTAAATAAGCCCCTGGTTTTTTTTTCCAAGTGATGTGTAAGTGAGAGGTGGATGTTCTGGGAGATCTCTGCGAGGCTTGACTGTTGGGGATCAATTAATCAAATAAACTTTGAGGGATGCCCCTGAAGGTAAGGTGTATCTCACAAATATTCGTAGGTTAGAGTGCGCTCCTGAGTCTCCCAACAAATCTCCATTTGGGCATTCTGGAGCTGATGGACCTCCGCTCCCAATCTTCCCCCCGCCCCCAGATAGGAAGGATGGCACCTTTGTTAAGACCTATGAGGAACGCCAGGGCTCTACAGAGCAGTGAGGCATTTGTTGGGGAGGGGAAACACTGTCATCTGCTATAAGTATGCTATCAATGTAAGAGATGATAAACTTATAATATTGTTACTAGTGCGAATTAGAATGGGAGCACTGCCAGACTCCCCCACTCGTCAAAAGCTACATGCTATCAAAATAGCAGAAATTAGATTTCCTACAATCTTGAAGGCATTAGTCGGAAAGGCTTTTTTTTAAACCAAACACCGAACTGCCCTCAGGGTGACCTACCCTGGACCTGCCCACCTGCACCTCCGTCCTACCATGTGAACCCAGAATTCTGACACACCTGAAGATTTTGGTGACCTTAATAAATCCAAATGTCAAGGAGCCAAAGAGTGGGTTAATTTATATTTGTGAACACATTAATCACCCAAGCCCACAATATAGCCAGAAGACCTGAGGTTTAATCATTGTCCCTACTTAACAAAAACGTATGATCCTGGGCACGTCATTTAAGTTAACTCAGATCCCTTATATACACACAATAGGAATATTTAGAAGCATAGAAAAGTATTAAACACTATACAGCATAGTGAAAAACACCTTTCAAGACACTAGTCAACTGTATTTATTGGTGCCATCTTTTCAACAGGACTGCTCATAGGCTGTTCTATTCATTCACCATAATTTCTAAAAAAAATACCTGATGCTCATATTCATCAATTTAAGTTTAATTTGTTGAGGTTTGTCTCTGTTTATCTTTAATAAATTTGCTTTCATGTTTGTTTATAAAGCTAGCATAATTTGCATTGGGTGAGTCACTTCGAGGTCATTGGAGGGAGGATTGGGGAAGTAGTAGACTGTGTGCTGAGCAATCAGGATCCCGCTCCCTAAGGCTTCTGTTCTCCGTCCTCCCTCATAAGGCAACGGGCATTGAGGAACCTGGGATTGTAGAGGCATGCAAACAAAATTGCCCTCTCTCCCCATGAGCGAATCTTTCATATCATTCTATAATGTGGACAACACTTAGCCTCTTGGGACTGCTGATAGCTTTTAAAACAAGCCTTGTCAAAATAAAATTATCTCACCTTTCAAAGATGAGATATTGGCTTTGCCATTGCTTGTTTTCATTGCATAGAATGAATTAAAATATGGCCACCAGTTCTTGACAATGCAGCATATGTATGGGCAGCCACTTTGGGCTGGGTTTTCTAACAAAGATAAGCTACTCTATGATGGCCACCAATGCATGCTTGTGTATGTGGATACATGTGTGTGCATGCGTCTTGGCAAACCAGTAGCCGTTTTGGCATTGTTAATTTACCGTCCCAACAAATCTATTTTAGAATGGTTGCTTATATTAAAATAATTGCTTGCTGGAGTGAGAAAAGAAAGAGGTTAATGCACTGGCAACAAAGTGGAAATGCTGGATTCTTGGAAAAAAATATAAAAATGTTGAAGCAAAGAATCAAGGGATGGGAGGTGTGCAGTGGGGGACAATGACTGAGTGAGTGATGGTAGTATGAGCAGACAGGAAAGAGGGAGGAAAATTATGCACTCTCATGGAGTGATTAAAAAATATCTTATATTGATCTGTATAGCGCACTAATCACTTGAGAGGGTCTCCAGGAGCTTAGGCAGGTGTATAGGTATGAGGTCCACAAGGTGCTTCTATGAAAAGCCAAGTCTTCAGCGTCTTGTGGAACTCAAGAAGTGAGGAGGAGGCTCTGATGTGTTAAATAAGGTCGTTCCATGTCTTGGTTGCGATATAGGAGAATGAGCAACCTCCAGTTTTGCTTTCGCTGATGCATGAAATGTGTGTGAGTGAGATAGAGCGTAGATGTCTGGTGGGTGGGTGAAAGTGGATGCAACTGTTCAGGTATTCTGGTCTGTGGTGTGTAGGACTATGTACGTGTGCATGATAAGTTTGAATTGGCTGCAGTTGTGAAAGGGGAGCCAGTGAAGCTTCTTGAGGTGCATGTGATGTGGATGCGGCATGCAAGGTCAAATATGAGCCTTGCAGTGGCGTTCTGGAAGGTCTGGAGTCTGTGTAGGAGTTGTTTGGATATTCCAGCCTAAAGGGTGTTGCTGTAGTCCAGCCTGCTGGTGATGAGTGCTTGTGTTATGGTCCTTCTGGTGTTCTGAGGCAACTATTTCAAGATTCTTTGCAGCAGGTGCAGGATGTGGAAGCAGGATATGCACAATGCGTTGATAGTCCCCACACACCAGCAGTGAAAGTATACAAGTCACCTTGTCAGAAACATGGTAAACCAGGAATTCTCTTGGTGAGGAACAGCACCCAAGAATAGAAACAAAAACCATCAAATAAGAAGCCGGGAACTGAGATAGATAATAAAGTCATCCAATCATGAGCAAGGCCTGAACCAAAGCTTACTCTGTATATTTCATTCTATATAATATGTATTAACTAGAAAGCAACTAAGCGTGTCTGTACAGCTAATACTGTCTATAAAGCTAGACCTAAAATTGATCCTAAAATCAATGTTCAATGCTAAATCAGACCACTCTTTTCTTGTTTGATGATCTACTCAAGGGAAGATATAATTTATTCACTCCCGTGACTATGGTAAACTCTATACTTGTGCTGAATTAATATTTACATAGTACTTTTCATACCCCTTGCAAGGTCTAAAATAAATTATAATGGTCAGTTTTTAGAACTCTCATATTTGTTCTGTGCAAACAGCAAGTGGCTTGGTCAGAAGATGTGGCCTGGTTGTTCTGCATTTTACCACCGAACAAGAGCATTGAGTTTGATGATGCCAAGAAAAGTGGCACATACCTATTTGTGGGGTTTGGGTGCATACGTTTGGAGAAATGCTAAAGGTAGATTGAAATAAACAAAAGAATTAATGAAGCAAACCTAGGTCCTTCTTTTGTAATTTATGGGGAAACAAGTCTGTGCAAAAGGAACAGAGGGGCTGAGGGGGCATACCAATTGAAGAATAAAACTACAAGAAATTCAATGCAATATGTTTTAAAGCAAACTCCCCTAAAACTTACAATGGGAACTCTCTTGCATTAGCTTTAATTCCTGTAGTGAGGACACAACTCTTATTTCGAAGAAGCTCAACAGATAAGACTTGTGACTTTGCAACAGCAATGATCTGAAAAGGCCATGGTCCTCCCTATACATTTGTTTCTATTTGATATTTATTAGCTACAGATTGAAGATATACCCCTTTAAAACTGCATGGGAGGTATCGTTGTATGCTAAAGACATACATTGTATAATGATGATCAACAATCGCAGACATGTTTCATCCTATTTATGGCTTATTAGTAGGATGGCACACTTTGAGTAATATTATGAATTGTGTTCATTCATGCTAAAAAGATACCATTACTTACCTGTAAATATGGTGTGGTAGTAATCAGGCAGGAGGAAGTGAAGCTTGATTAAAAAATGAGTTTATGCACAAACCCTGTGACATCTACAGACCAGACACCAGGCTCCTCAACCATCAAGAATCCAATAGTAAACACCATTGAAACTCCACAATGTTACAGCCCATTCATGGCTAACATTCCATGGGATGTCATAGAACAGGGTTGAAACATGCATGACAAGCCCACTATTATGCATCCCCGTCACAAAAATAGAAATATATTCATAACTCTGAAGACAGGACACACACAGAATGACTATGAAAGGAAACAGGGATGCACACACTAGGGAAAGCATTTGCCTACTCCCCAACACATAGAACACACCAACAACAACCACATGGCAGATCCATAAAACAGAAACATAAAACAACTATAAAAGAATTCAAACTGGATAGACAATACCCAACATAGACCAAAATCCAAGGCTAGTTCAACCTCAAACAAAATCACCTAACCATTAGTCCTGGCCCCTTGATATACCTCTATAAAATAAATTGTTGTCCAGAGATTTTCATTTTTGATTTGTGTTTTGCTATCATTAGAGAATAGCTTAGCTTGGGTAGACATTGCTATTCCGGGCTGAATTTTTCTGAACGACAACTTTAAAAATGGCGGATGTGTTGCAGTGATGATGTAATATTGTAGGAACCATGAGACATATATACTTCATTTTGGTGTCAAAACATAGGTTTTGGGGGGCAAGTAGTCTTATAGAGACAGAAAATAAATCCTCAGAGCAACACTTTCACAATTTTACAAAATGGCGGCTCTATAAAGATGTGTTTTCGCCATCATATTGGTAATTTATTTGAATATTGTTTGTGTTTCATGTTTTCTGTTGATTCAAATTTGTAAACATGAGTGATGCAGGTGGTAGTAGAAGATCTTTACCTCCTGACAGTGTTGCTGACTACAAATCTGAGGACTCCTTCAACAAAGAAAAAT
Organism: Triturus cristatus; assembly: GCF_964204655.1. Taxonomy (NCBI): domain Eukaryota; kingdom Metazoa; phylum Chordata; class Amphibia; order Caudata; family Salamandridae; genus Triturus; species Triturus cristatus. The sequence continues at coordinate 1,235,309,377 of NC_140591.1, read as the reverse complement.
GAGTCATATGCCTAACTAATCTGAAAGAAAAGCTTACATCAACTGCTGCGGGACAAAAGAGAGTTCAAGATGCTGCAGAAATATGGCAATACGAAGTTCACAAAAGATTGAAACTGATGGGTGGAGAGAATCAAATATTTTATCACTGTAGCAACAAGTGCTACAAGTTGTATACTATGGAAAAATGCCTAGAAAATATTCATCAAAAAATAGCAGAAACCAGTGAATCACAACAATAATCCGAGTCTTCTCAGAAAGGGACCTGGCCTGGCATTTCGGGCTGGACTGTTCCAATGGGGAACAGAGTCAAGACTGATTAGCATATGGCTGGGTTTAAACTGGAATGGCATGGAGAGCAAAAAACGATGGATTTAGGCCCAGATGTCTGTACTGGGGTGAATGTTTGATATTGTTCAACATTCTGTCCATCAACTGTTCTATTTATGTAATATTTCAGGAACCATGAGACCTATATACTTCATTTATGTGTCAAAAAATAGGTTTTGAGCGTCAAGTAGTCTTATAAAGACAAAAATAACTCCTCAGAGCAACCCATCTGCCATTTTCTATATAAGAGACATATATAGAAATGAAACAAATAATAATGGTTTTTAATCCTCTTTTGTATAAACCAAATAATGTTTATGATCTGAATATGAAAAAAAAGAATGTTTATCACTCCTATTTTAGACACATTTTCATAGTTCACTTTATTTCTTTGTTTCTGCATTTGCTTGTGGTGCATTTCCAGAATGTTGAACATCTGAGAAGAGCATATCGTCTGGAACATCTTTTTGTAGCACAGATTTTGCAAGTACATGACATATAAGTTCTGTGGGTAGAGTCTTTAGAATTTCTACAGGTTTTAGCACCCCATCAATATTTTCTGAACCAAATTCATATCGATCCACATATCTATATATGCATGATCCAAAACATTTACACATCTTCCGATCAAGTCGAACGCTCATTTCATGTGTACACGCACAGAAAATGATGTCAGTGGGAGGTCACTTAGCGGGAGTGATCTCTTGAACTCACTGTACTGAAGATCGTCAAATTTGTGACAGTCAGAACTCGTTTTCCACGCACGCCCGCACAAGGTAATTTTCTCCATCTTAAAAGTCACATTCTTCTTCTGTCTCAGCAAATCCTTTTAGAAACTTCACTGGTTCAGCCGTTAAAGATCCAAGCTTTGTACCAATTTTCATAGTTTTATCACCCATAAGAATATGTACCTTGATAAGAACACTGCGCATCTCTGGATCAAGTTTCTTGTACAGAACATGAAGCGGGATTAAGTGTCTTTCTCACCTGTTCTATAACGTATTCATAACTCTGACAATCCTTGACTTATGAACATTGCAAAACATTTAAGAAGCGCAATAATAACATCTGTGTCATTTGACAGTACAATAACTCAATTGGACGGGAAACACTCATCCTGGGACCCTCATCAGCCAGGCTAGCTTGACTCCAGTGGTGTGTAGTTCGACATACGACGGAAAAAGATTAAAGTAAATAAATAACTAAATATAACCACTTACCTTTTTTTTTGTCCTCATCTCACCAGTAAACACTTGTGGGTCTTATGAAGCCGCTTAAACGATCAATGGAGGAGGAAGCCCACGGCTTACCACACATGTTTCCGTTGGTTAACCAGTCACTTGTTTTGTATGGGTAACTGGTGTAATCATTGGACAAAGGTATTTAGTCGTAGATTATGACCCCAGTTCATAAAGGGATGCCAAAGGTTAGTAGACGCGTCACCTACCCCATCGTATTCCAGATGAGCCATGGCGAAGGAAACCTTAAGCCAGTCTTCTCTGTTGGGTGGTTGATGATCCTTCCATCTCTTACATATTTCCCTTCGTGCAAGCAGAACCAAGTATAACAATAAACCTTGTTGCTGTTGTGACGCCTTAATACAGAATAGGCCATCATCACCAAAGAAAATCAGTGACATGTTGACCTCAATGATAGAGTTAAACACATCTTTGAGAGTGTCTCCGATTTCCTTCCAGAAGGTCTTAATTTCTGAGCACTCAAAAAATATATGTAGGTCGTTTGCTAGAGGAAGCTTGCACCTATAGCATTTCGGAGTTGGTGCTGGAGCAAATTTCGCGATTCTAGCTGGTGTGTAATAAAGTCTATTGATAACAAAAAAGTGGTTCTTTTTTAGAGCTGCAGGTTTGATAAATTTATACAGCAGCTTCAGTGATGGCTCAAACAGTGCTTCTATTGTTGACTCAAAGGGGGACTTCTCCCATATTTTAATCGATGAGGGTGTTTCCGGGTCTACGGCTTCAAGGGCTAAGTTGTACCAGACTGATACCTCTTTTTTTAATACCTGGGCAGAGTGGCACAACCTTTCTACCTCCCAGTTTCCTTTTACTTGCTCTTTCTCTGCCTCATACCACGAGGCAAGCTGTAGGTTTTTAAACCTGGAGAAACCTGTGCCAATCCTGGCCCTCAAAACCTCCCATGGAAGGACCCCCTCAGTGTCCACCAGTTCCGACTAGATTGTGATTCCAGCCCTCTTTATAGGTAAGGCCAGCCCGTCCTTTAGACAATGAGGTGTCCCCGGGGAATCCCAAATGGGGGCATGGTGTGAATAATACCCTATCCCCCATGTAGTTCTTACTTTAAGCCAAAGAACTAGAGCTGCCCTTAAAACCTTCAAGCGTACTTTTTTGAAGTACTTTGTAGCAACAAACTTATGCAAAAATGCATCTACTCTTCCTCCCTCTTCTACCGTTCTTGTCATTTCATACAGCAGTTTCCCCCACGCCGAGTCTTCAGGGCTCATCAGTAGCGAATGGATAGCTTTAAACTGGAAGGCCACTGCATACCAGCTTATATCCGGGAGTGCCAAACCCCCCTTAGCGAGTCTACGCCTACGTTTTTTCCAAGATAATCTGGTACCCTTATCTCCCCAGATAAAACTTCCACTCTTACTCTGAACTTTGCTTATTAAGTTTTGGGGAAAGGAGAGAGGAATAGCAGAGAAGACCCTCATCAGCCAGGCTAGCTTGACTCCAGTGGTGTGTAGTTCGACATATGACGGAAAAAGATTAAAGTAAATAAATAACTAAATATAACCACTTACCTTGCACGCGAGCACAAAGTTAATGGTTTTATTTATTCATTTCTTTACTTTAATGTTTCCCGTCGTATGTCGAACTCCACTATCCTACCCACCCAGCCCCAGCCCCACCTCTGCCCCGCCTCACCATTCCACAGCATTACCTGTGCGAGCCGCAACTACTTATATAGATAGTCGTTGACTTCTCCCAGCCTATTTTCTAAAACCATTTCATAACGCTTCAACACCGCATCCAGTTCCCCATCTTCCACCACCATCACTTGGTTGATGGCCCTTGAATTCACTATAATATGCAAGTAAAATTGCCTGCAACTATCCCAAAATAGGTGGACCAGAATCAGCCACAAAGACTTTGCCACACGTTTCCAGACCTTCAAATCAGATAGACTCCTATATCTGCCCCTTGATATCCTTTCAAGATCACAATGGTTGATTTCAATATTTCTCCAGACCATGTGATGTCAAACAGTGGTTTAGGAATCATAGTATATAATGACCCAGAACCCACCATTTAAGAAATATCGTTCCCATCCATATTGAAAATTGCTCTGGACCGAAGATTCCTTTTCATTTAGTTGTCCTGAACACTTGGGACATCAGCATCCACCATCAGAACTTTGAATTGTAAATTCTCATTTTCTTTGTCAACCATTGAGACACATTTGTTTGAAACTTAGCACACTCGTGCAAAATGTCCCTTCTTGCGCAGTTACAACATTCTTTCCCTATGACAAACAATCTTTTGAATAACCCATGTGAAAGTTGCTACCGCACCTGTGATACGATCTCATTGTTGGCTTCGCTGCACCATTCAATGCTCCCATAAACTTTGAACTCCAACTTTTGTTGTTACTGCCATTCACTGTAGAAAGTTTTTTTTTACTGCATTTACAGATCCAATCCATTATTGACTTCAGCCCCCTCCGAAACATTTTTAGATTCCATACGCTACATCTCTTTCATGCATTTCTATGATTCCTCACCACCTTGGCAATGTTTACGACATTTTTAGATGAAGGATTTCTGGCCACCCATAGTCTTTCCTGCATTTTTAACTCTAGCACTGAACTATCAGTTGATCCCTTATCAATTTGTCCATTATTTGCCCAAATTGATGTTAAACCGCTACTTGGGGGCCGATTCCGATCCGGGTCGGAAGGGCAATGAACACGATCCGGCCGGGAAAACTACGAGCCGTACGCGTGTTTTCCGGCCGACTCGTACAGCTGTACGAGCGAGCCAGTACGATGCGAGCTACATGAAATTCACCGACCGAGTTGTTTCCGGGTCCGAACCGCTCCGTACATCTCGGTCGTAAGCTAACCGTGGTGTGCAATGGATGCGATTCATGACCGAGCCAGTACAATGCACGCATCGGACAGCCTGTGCGAGCCGGAGTGTCCGGCTTGCAAAAGCTCCCGGAGTCGGACTTCGGGGGTCCGCGTCGGGCCCCCCAACACCCGCAGCCATACGACTCGCACACAGGGGGAGACCTATGGGTCTCCCCAACGCGTCGTACAACTGGCTCCCATTGACTTCTATGGGAGTCCGACCAAACCGATTCCGACAACATACTTGTGCATCGTACTCGCTCGGTCGGACTGTAGGGGTCTGGCTCGGTCGGAAAACACTCCGGATCCGACTCGGTCGGAGGGCTTTCCGACCCGGATCGGAATCGGCCCCTTAGTGTAATCTAGACACAAATATGTCCTCTTACTTTTAAAGTTGAATGTTACGCTTATGGCAGTGCATTACAATATGTACTGTCATTGCAAATCAAGTTTGCAACCGCAATTTGGCCTCTTTATAAAAATCTTCAAATTCTTTTCCATGGTTGTGTCACACAGGTGGTAACTATTTGAAAGCATGCTGTCTCTTATTTCCTAATGAAGCATGAAGGAGAGATCTTTTCCTGACGAGGAAAAATCAATCCCCTCAAGGGCTTGCTAGTAATTTTCAAAAGATTCGATTCAATCTTCCCACTCAGTTGGAGGATCTCCGGGAAGCATCAAAAAGGCAGGAGAAGCTACCATATTCAGGTTTAAATTCATATTAAGCAGAGTCACAGAGATTGGGGCGCTCCCTGTCGAATGTGATGTGAAATGTAAAAAAAATGGGAGAGCCCAGCAAGTAGCACTGCAGTGCTAAGAATACTATTTGGATAGGACTATAGAGCTGCAGAACTCCGTTATTAGTCCATTGAAATTGGCATTGGGAGCAGCACAAAAGAGTAAAATAAATCCTTAATTTGTTTATTGGCCACAGAGAGCTAAGACTGACTGGGCATAGTAGTGCACGCTTCTCATGTATGCAGCAGCTACCAGTGAGAGCGGGCAGTGCCTCACGCTGGAGTGCTCAAGGTTGTGCTCATGCACGGGTGGCAGTGGTAGGAGTGGGCCTCAGAGAAGCAGCAATACGGCGAAATGCTAAGGGCTGAAATATTTATGAGCCGCACTTGAGCCTGAAGGATTATGAAATGGCTGGAATGTCCATCAGGTGATTTTTTGGGGGCGGCTGAGTGTCAACACGGACAATGGCTGTCTCACAGAGGACATGGCTTGCTGAGCCAAGATGGCAGACACAATCTAGCGAGGCTCCACACAACACCCTGAATATCAGCCCTTAATTCTGTTACCAGCCAGCCATCCAGACTGCCCCCGATGCACCCCCAGCCCAGCGACCGACCTTTGGGGGCATTGCAAATGCCTTTTGCATCCTAATGGTGCAGCTGCTGGCCTGATGCTGCTGCCACCATTGTGAGCCGTGACCAAACCGTATCTGGCTCCTCTGCAGTGGCATCGCACCCATTGCCACCTGAGGGGGGCTGGATGGGGGCCTCGAATTGATCCGCCGTGCTGGTCTGCCTTTGTGGAGAAGGCGACAGCTACCTGATGTTACAGTGAGGCCGCGTGCATTTGATGCCCGCATGACCTGTGACTGGGCCATACTGGCACACATAGACGTTACCTCCTGAAGCACATTGGCCCGTTACAGATGATCTACACACCAGCAATAGTATTTTACGCCACTTCCCTGCGTGGATATTCGAGAGATGCATGCAGTGGGAGTCCTTGGTGAGGCGAGTTATTTGCATTGCATAGCTCTGCGAACCAGACAGTTCCTGCAGGGTGTGTGTCCCACTCTGTGCCCTGTTTTTCTTCAGGTAGGCCAAATTACCGGCCCTGTGTTACTGATCGAAGTAAGTAAGTACGTTTATTGTATTTAGTTAATTAAAACTGATACAAAATTTACTATAACAAGAGCGTGAAAACGATGCTTGTGGGTGACTAAGACAAGGAATTAAAACCAGATAAAAAAACATTTGATGATTAAAAAAATTATAGTGCAAATTGCCATGCCCAGTTTAGACAAAGTTCATGAGTCCTTGGGTTCGGCGCCTTTGCTTGTTTTGTTCTTCAGCTAGTTTGCGCAAATGTTTGTTACAGTTTGTTAATCGTATGCGCTTTTCCCACTGAGCAGCGAAGTTCTAACATTTGTCTGTGGTGTAACCATCGTTACCCAGCTTCTCGTCTATATGTGCTAAGAATTGTACTAGTTTACAATTCACATGTGGGTCGTCTGAGTTAACGCAGGCTATCACAGCTTGCCTCCTGTTCGGAACCCTCGCAGATTAAAATGAAACTAGAGCAGACACAATCTTTCTCTTCTTAGGCTGGGGCAGGTGCATATCAAGTAAGCCATGTCCTCGGCACCGTTACTACACAAGCAGCAATTTGGAGACTTTTGACCCCGCAGCCATGGTGGCAAATGCTGAGCAGCTGGCCATTTTCCTAATTGATGTTTCAGGAAATTCTCCTTGGTGGTCCTGGAGTACCCTGCAGTGAAATATGGTTGTGGCCCTAGTGTTACATAGCCTTTTATTGTCATTCAAGCGTGCTTTCTCTGCGCGAAGGTAACTTTGTCTTCTACAAGCGACATACTCCTTATCATCTTCCCCACAATCTTCTTCAAGACCGCATGTGTGGTCAGAATTTTCCAGACCTGAATGAGGCTGATGTTCTTTAGGCACTGATATAAGTGGTTGCTTGCCGGAGCTGCTGTTCTCTGTTGACGCTCCTGCCACAGTAGATGGCTTAGACTGTTTGCGGTGGCGTTCTTGATCTTGTGCCAGCAAGTTATGTACACCCCTGCCTTGCTAACTGTTGTTTGATGAGGCCAAATTCAAGCCGAATCTGGGCGGCGGATGCATATGAGTTGATGTTGAACATGATTCTGTATTCCTTGATTAAGGTGCTGTCCAGGGTGCGTGTCTCTTCCTTTTAACGCTTCACTGCCGTATGTAATCGTGGGCAGGATTTTGGCTTGTGCAATCTAAAGAAGGGGAGAGAGCCTCGGGCCCGTGAGCTGAGTTTTTATTTGCCTCAGCGTTGTCACCATGGCCGCACCCTTCCTTTTGTTTGACTCTAGCTGGCTTGTAAATTGGCCTCTATTGTCAAATATTACCCCTATATTTGTAATTTGTTGTGTTTTGTAGCTGGTCATTCCCCAAGTGCCAGTGGCAGTGTTTTTCCCCTCGTCTTTTAATGCACATTGTTTTCATTTTATCCATATTCACTTCCAGTGAGGTTTCATTGGAATATTTTTGGAGAGTGTTTAAAATATGTTGCATACCCACATGCGTGTGACTGATTAATACTATATCATCAGCGTACAGGATGCTGGTTAGAGCCTTACCTCCTAACCTTGGAGCATGTGCATTGCATTTTTCCAAGGTCTGCGTCAGGTCGGCCATATAAAGCTTAAACAGAGTCGGCGCAAGCACACAGCCCTGTATGAGTCCTTTTGTTGTTGGAATTCGTCCAGACAGGCTTGTGCCGTAGCCCAGTTTGACCTGCACCCAGGTGTCTGTGTGAAGGGATATTGTGGCGTCCAGCAGTGCCTGCGTGAACTTCAAGTCTGCCAGTTTTTCCCATAGTTTGGCTCTCACAATATTATCGAAGGCTGCATTACAGTCTACAAAACACAGACGAAGTGACTGTTTTGTTGCTGTTGCTTTGTCCATAAGTAATGACAATGTTAAGATATTAGTTAAAGTTCCTGTGTTTTTAGTGAAGCCAGTTTGGTTGAGTGGTATAATTCCTTGTTCCGCTGCCTTTAGCTGAAGATCCTCTGGTATGGTGCCCGCATAGTATTTAGCTTCGTTGTCACTTAAGGCAACTAGATGGTAGTTTCTGGGAGCAGATTTCTCACCACTTTTATAAATAGGGGTAATAATGGAGCCCTTCCAAGAGGCCTGTAGTAGTCCCAAATATCTAACTTCCTGGAATAAAAGAGCCAAGACCCCTGCCCAAAAGTCAGAGTCCCGCTTAAAAAGAACGGGGGGAATCCCATCGGGCCCTGGCACTCTTTCTCTCCTGCCTTTGACAATCAGGTGTTTAATTGTTGTGATGTCAGTTTGTTCATCCATGCCCTTACATAGCGTGTCCATTTTAGTTTCGTCCTGAAATTCAGTGGCTTCATTCACCTTTAAAGCCCCTGTTTCCTTGCGCCATCTCGGTTCATCCCGATGGTTGAAGTGAGATGTTAGAAACTCTGCCAATACCTTTTCTATGATATATGAGGTTTGACCGCTGTGCGAGGGGCGCATTACTTTATTTACTGTGCGCCAGAATCGAGCACTGTTATGAGTTTTTGAATCGTGTAATAGTTTTGTCCATAGATCCTCTTCCCTGGATCTTCTTAGTTCCCATTTCAGTTTCCTAAGGCTTTTCTTATATTGTTGTAGCGATTTCTTTAGGTCAAGATCTTCCGGTTGAAGCCTCAGAATTCTCAGCATTTTGTTTAGATCTTTTTTGTTTTCTTATGTTGCTTGTTCTGGGCTCCAGAGAACCGTCCGCTTTCAACAGGATCATTTTGCGGACAGTATTTGGCTACCATTGAGAAAGTGCTTGATAAACAGGCTGATCAAACACTGATGGACATGTTGGGCTGCTTGTGCTGCTCGTGCTGCGGTGACTGGGGAGAAACTACAGGCAGCAGCAAGCGGGACCTTTGACTTCCCCTCACAGACTATACAGGGTTGCTCGTGCTACAGCATTTGAGTTGACAGTCGGGCACTGGCAAACGGGCCCGTAGTCACTGGAGTCTTGGCTCTCTTTCAACCACTAGCCTCATCATAATCTACAATGCCATGGGGCGCCTGCGCTTGGGGACCCACAATGTTGCCACATGTCAACCTGCCATTGTCATAAACGGCAGCCAAGGACCCTGCTCCTATGGACCCTTTAGACTGTCCCTCATCCCTCGAGGTCAAATTAGACATTTTGGATAGTAGCCGGGCTTGCCAAGAGAAGAAAACTGACAACATGGCAGCAGACTTGACTCTGCTACACGCGGACCAACATCAGTTAGTTGATAAGGGCCGCAACGTGGAACATACTATGAATGAACTGCAGCCGAAATCCAGGGAAATGGAGTCCTCCATATGAGCGCAGGTGGATCACGTACATACACACTGGAGTGCAGGACAGAAGATGCAGAGGGTCGCTCTTGTAGAAAGAATATCCACGTGGTGGGCCTTAGGGAGGGAGTCGAGGGGCAAAATGTGGTGGAATACTTTGAGCGTTGGTTACTCGACTTGCTCCTTATGACTGCCCTCTCACAATTCTTCTCGATTGAATGGGCTCACCACATCCCAGCACGGAAATCCCCTGCCTGACTCCAATCCTGGGCCTCTGCTGTTTCGCCTGCTCCACTATAGAGACCGCAACGCCATTCTGCATGAAACTCCAACACTTTGAGACATTGTAGTCAACAATACCAGTGACATGTTCTGTTCAGACTACACAATGACAGTGCAATGCCAGCGAAACTCCTATTAGGCTGTGAAAAGTTGCCTCAGTGAGCTGGTTCTGCAATACTCCCTCTTCTTTCCTGTGCATTTAAGGGTCGTGGCTGAGGGGAAGATGCGCTTCTTTGACTCACCCAAAGATGCCTGGGAGTGGCTGGAGAAATTGGGACTTACACTGTCTTGCCAGTCCCCACGGACTGGTGCTACGCCTTGCGCCTCTGCTGGGGACTGCTGTCACAGGAGTCACCAGCCGTCTTTGTTTGCCCCTGGCCCCACAGCAGTTTCTGATCTGGAGCAGGTCAAACAGGAAAGACGACGGGCTCTCCATTCGGCGGTGGCGATAGGAGATGCCTACTGGGCATCAGGCCCAGAAGCGAACTCTACAGGATCCTCAAGGCATGACAGCCCCTCTGCCACATGGCTTTCTTAAATTGACTAACTGGTCCACCCAGGTGTCATCCCACAGACGGCCAAGGAAATCATTTGACCTGCTATTTATAAATCATTTGCACATGTTAAATGCATATTTTATGATGCTCATACCATGACCACTTATCCTGCATGTCAACCCTTGTTTCCTTACAGCTGGTAAATAATCGCATTGCCTCCTTTCCCTTTATTTGCACACTCCTGTCATTATGTGGCGGGCTCTCTGTCACACAATGGTGCAATACTACTTCTTTATTGCTGATTGTTTAGAACACACGTTCCTTACAAGGGATGCACCATCATTGACCGCTACACCTCCCCCTTTCATCCCCTTAGCTGTTGTTTCGCTGAATCTGACACATTGCTCAGCAGTTTGGGCGGGAACATGGTGTCTCCCTGCCCCATTGGTATTTAATGATTTTCCACATCTTTTCTATTTGTCTGTTCTGTGAAGCCCTCCCTCGATGTCCAACACCGGTTGGCGCCAACACTAACCATGTGCTGACCTCTTGCCCCACGCATAGTAGCTGTTTATCCTACCCTCATTGATCACCCGCAAAACACTACCTAACATCAACGCCTGGTACGTGTGGGGAATGCACACCCCTTGCATCAATATGCTGTCTACTCCTATCTCAAATGCCAATCTTCCCAGGTCAGCCGTATACAGGACACACACCTGACACTCACTGAAGCGATCAGGCTCTAGCCACGCTGGCACAAACAAATGTATGGCATCAACTTCTCCGTCTCCTCCCACACCTGAGAGGTGTTGATCTTGGTCCAGTCGGGGGTCCCCTTCACGGTAGATGAAGAGGTTATAGATGCATAGGGTCGATATGTGCTCATAAAAGGCTGACTGGATGGCTGACACATCCTCATAGGCAGCATATATTCACCTAATACAGAACAGATCCCATTCCTCCATAGTCTGTCTGAGACACGTTCCCTATAGGGTGGAGTTTTGTGGCATCTAGGTGGGACTTTAACTGTGTTCTAAGCACTAGCCTCAACCAGTCCTTTACCCTGCTACCCCATACATCAGCCACTTCCGATGCCCATGCGCTACATGACTGGCTCCATCACTGGCAATTCGTTGACATCTGGCGTCAACACAATACCCGTACCAAGGTATATTCCTTCTTCTCTTCCCCACATTGACTACATGTTTGGATTGACCGGTTTGTTGGCATGACCAACTTATTGCCCTCTGTCATGCACATTGACTATTTAGGCCACACACACTACGATCACAACCCTCAGCAGCTCCAGCTCACCTGGGACATGAGCACTCCCATCATCCCCACTTGGCGCTTGCAAACAGTGGCACTAAAATACCCCCCCTTTCATACTTCGCTTCACAGTGCCATAGAGGATTATTTTTACCTCAATCACAGACATTCCACAAATGGACTGATTGAGTTGGATGCGTTCAAGTGTCAATCAGGGTCCACAGTTTAGGGGTGACCTGGAACATACACAAACAACTTAACAAGGGTATATCCCAACTCGAGCACACGCTCCTAAATCTCGAGACTCAGATGGTGCAGCCTCCTCCCGCCTGTTGGAGACACAGCGAAAACACACCTCACTGCTGGAACTCCTGCACTGCCTGAATTACGCAGCGCATTCCGCCAGGGCTCATGCCACTGCCGACAAATCTGACTGATTGTTGGCATGGCTGATATGCTCCGATCAACCTATATACTCCATCGTGGAACTACGCTCTCCTGCTGGCAAGTTGCTTTACACTCAACATGACATACATCATGAGCTGTCTAGCCTTACACCTTGCTCGATCAGTCAAAGTCTGCCACTATATCACAAGATATTGACTCCTTCCTCTCAAACATACCCCTTCCCTGCATTACATCAGATCAACGAGCAGAACTTGAACCTATCACACTCTTTGAAATACAGGAAGCAATCAGAACTCTCACCTCTGGTAGGACCCTTGGCCCAGATGGCTTAACTCTGAGTTTTACAAGGCCTATGCACCGCTTCTTGCTCCTCACCTGCTAACACGTTACGAAGAGGACTTATAGTCCTCATGTCTCCCCGTGTAAATGGTTATTCTTATAACCAAACGTGTAATTACTTATGTCTGTCTTCCATTTCTATTTCCCTTTATTGTGTTCTGCATTGTATGTCATAGCCTCAGCATTCGCAGCTTTTTACATGTTATCTTTCAAAGTTGCATTGTTAAAGTTCTTTTCCACTCTGAAGCTCCAACTGTTGAATTGCCCATTCAACAGTTGCGCTTCCCTGTGGACAGCTGTACTCCTGTGGTGATGCGGACAACTTGAATTAAAGCTCACGCTAATTTACCTGAAAAGTCTCTTTCATCATTCCTACACGCACTTTACACCCCGCTTTCCTTCGCAAAGAGCAACTTATATTGCTTCCTAAGCCAGACAAAGATCACACTGATATGGGTTCCTACAGGCCCTTGGCACTACTCAACACGGACCTCAAAGTACTGGCCAAAAAACTGGCAGACCGGCTTGCATCTCTAGTACCGAATCTGTTCCACTCAGACCAGAACGGGTTTGTGCCAGCCCACAATACATCTTTGAACTTGCAATGCATCTTCCGTGTTCTCAGGTATGCTCCGGGTTAGTGGCCCTGGGCAGGATGTCTGGTGTTGGACTTGGCTAAGGCCTTTGACTCTCTAGAATGGACTTTCATGTTTGAAATGCTCTCACGCTAAGGTATTGGGGGTCGCTTTATTCGACTACGCAAGCTCCTCTACACTCGTCCACTGGCCAGAGTCAAGACAGGTCCTTTGGTTTCAGAAGCAGTACAAATTCACTGGGGGACCAGTAAGGGCTGCCAGCTCTCCCCACTACTCTTCTCCCTAGCGATTGAACCACTGGCATTTGCGCTTTGTGAGAGAAGTGGTGATTGGGATATACCTCTGGGTGACTAATTTCACTCCGTCTCACTTTATGTAGATTATACGTTTTTTTACCTCAGAGGGTTCACTGATAGAATATCGACGCCCCAAAAATCCCCGTACACAAATATCGAGTCATAGATATCGATGTCAAAAATATTGACATCCTATATTTATAATGGGAAGTATAAAAATATCAAAACAAATATCGATGTACAAAATATCGACTTTTTATAGATGTAAAAAATAATATTAAACATATCAAATAATAAAATTAACTTTCAAAAACCTATTTAGATTCAATATACATTTTAACAAATATAATAAATACATGTAATTTAAATAATGTAAACATACATATATAAAATATAATATATATGTATACATTTACTGTAAAACAATTAATAAACTATTCATTTTAATTTATTTTAAAATTTTATAAATATATCAAAATTGACAGATATAATATATATATATATATATATTACCTACTGGCGGTCGCCAGTAGGTAGATATAGTTAGGACCTATTTTCCATAGGAAATCCGCAGCATTCTATTTGGAATAACGTTGGCACCGATTGACGAATCTTCGCGAAATTTTCCAAACTTTTGGCCAGCTCCGGTCCGCTCCTATCCTGTAAATTTCACAGTGATTCGTCAAGCAGGGGGCGAGAAAAAAGGGGAGTCCCAAAACGCGTTTTCCCCATGCATTTTCCCATAGGACCTTTTGACGCAGCTACAGCCCGAGCTGCTGAACGGAATTACACCAAATTTGGCAAAGAGGTAGTCCTCAGTTCAGACTCGTACCTTTTGCTTAAATGGTGTAAATCCGTTCAGTAGTTCCTGAGAAAATTAGAGGTAAATGTACATATATATCTATGGCCTCGGAGGATCCGCGCACCCTCGCCGCACCCTCCCGAGCACGAGCTGTATGCTAATTGGCTGCCAACACTCTGAATCAGGAAGTGTTGGCAGCCATCTTGTGCCTCGGTAGAACCGAGGCACAAGGAAACCTAAAAAAAGGTGGAAAACGCGACAAGGGTGCAGGGTAATAACACCCTGACCCCCTAGGCCTGCTCAGGGGGTCCCACAAGGACCCCCAAGGCCCCAATTTTTTTTTTTTTTTTAAACGGGAGGATGTGCGCTGGATGAGCGGATCCTCCCGATTGAAAAAAAAATTCAGCGCGGGCTCCAGCGCTGAATATGGTAATATTCCCCCGGGGGGCCAAATCCCGGGGACAGAGTAAAAAATAAAGTGTGGGGGGGTCCCAATCCCCCCCACACTGCCCCGGGGATCGCCACCCCCCGGGGCTTCATCAACATGGGTGGAGGGGCTCGCAGCCCCCCCAGCCCCGGGGACCACCACCCCCGGGGCTTAAAACACTGTGGTGTGGGAGGCTCTCAGGCCCCCCCAGCCCCGGGGACCGCCACCCCCTGGGGAAACTTGTACATGTGAGCGGGGGACCACGCGACCCCCCTCCTGGAGCCTTGTATAGGCCCTGGGGACCGCCAACCCTCCAGGGCCGGCTCCTGCAGTGCCCCGGGGTGCCCACCCCCGGGACACTGCTGTGTGCAATGGCAGGGCGGGAGCCTTGCAGCTCCCACCCTGCCATTGCAAACTGCTTTGCTTCATTGAAGCGAGAGCAGGGAAACCTGCTCTCGCTTCAATGAAGCAAAGCAGATTGCTTTTCCACATGGGGAGCAGCATGTTTGCTGCTTCCCATGTGGAAAAGCAAGGACCGGCTCCCGCAGGAGGCGGGGAGCCGGCTGGGACCGTGGGGGGATTGGGGACCCCCCCGCGGTCTCCAACGAGAGGCCAGGCCACGGGGGATGGGGTCGCTGGGGCCAGAAGTGGCCCGGGAGGGGGGCCACGCGGCCCCCCCTTCCCCATTAAATAAAAAAAAATATATATATATAACAATGGCCGGCCCCGGGGGATGGGGTCCCCGGGGCCTTAAGTGGCCACAGGAGGGGGGCTATGCAGCCACCCACCATAAAAATAATTTTTTTTAAACTAAAGGGCCATGCCCCGGGGGATGGGGTCCCCGGGGCAAAATATGGCCTCGGGAGGGGGGCCACGCGGCCCCCTTCCCGATTTTTTGTTTTTTAATAAATAAAAATTGGGGGCAGTCCCTGGGGGATGGGGTCCCCAGGGCCAAACAAATAGAAAAAGAAGGGGGGCTACACAGCCCCCCTTCTAAAACAAAGAAGAGATAAAAAAGACGGGATCGGGCCGGAGGCCACGCCCCCTCCTTACACCACTCTGCAAACGCGCCCCCTGGCGCGTTTGCAGAGTGGGAACTAATTCCCCTTGAATACTGGGGGTCACTGGGGGCCAACTAGCCCACCAGGAACCTCCAGTATGCACCAGGGGGCTGCGTGCAGAGAGGTGTATTGAGGCCACTCCCCTTTTACACCTCTCTGCAACGCAGCTCCGTGGTGCTTACTGGAGGTACCTGGTGGCCTAGTTGGCCGCCAGGGGACCTCAGGATTCAAGGGGACTTAATCCCCCAACTTAAAACGCGCCACGGGGCGTGTTTGCACAGTGGTGAAGGTAGGGGGCGGGGCCTGAGGTGATACTGTGCAAACACGCCCTGTGGCGCGTTTTAAGTTGGGGAATTCATTCCTCTTCAATCCAGAGGTCCCTTAGGGGCCAACTAGCCCACCAGGTACCTCCAGTAAGCGCCACGGAGCTGCATTGCAGAGTGTTATAAAAAGGGGCATGGCCTCTGAACACCTCTCTGCAACGCAGCTCCCTGGTGCATACTGGAGGTACCTGGTGGGCTAGTTGGCCCCCAGGGGACCGCAGCATTTAAGAGGAATTAATTCCCCCACTTAATACGCGCCACAGGGCGTGTTTGCACATGTCAACTCAGGCCCCGCCCCAGCCTTCACCATTGTACAAATATTCCTCTAAAATCAGCCGAACTACGAATTCCGAGTTACTCACCTGTTATCAGGAGAGAACCCAGTGCTGCATCTTTTTGCCCAATGCAAAAACAACAATTGATGGACAGAATGCAGAACAATGTCATACATTCACCCCAGTACAGAGATCTGGGCCTAAATCCATCGTTTTTTTGCTCACCATGCCATTCCAGTTTGAACCCAGCCATATGCAAATCAGTCTTGACCCTGTGCTCCATGGGAACAGTCCAGCCCGAACTGCCAAGCCAGGTCCTCCCTGGACTGGAAACAAGCATCCTAGGACCGGTTTCGGGCTTTCAGCCCTCGTCAGCCAGGATAGCTTGATTCCAGTGGCATGGAGAGCAAGGGACTCACGTCTGAGCATACCCTTCCCACTCGGGGTGACAAATGCAAAAACAACAATTGATGGACAGAATGCAGAACAATGTCATACATTCACCCCAGTACAGAGATCTGGGCCTAAATCCATCGTTTTTTTGCTCACCATGCCATTCCAGTTTGAACCCAGCCATATGCAAATCAGTCTTGACCCTGTGCTCCATGGGAACAGTCCAGCCCGAACTGCCAAGCCAGGTCCTCCCTGGACTGGAAACAAGCATCCTAGGACCGGTTTCGGGCTTTCAGCCCTCGTCAGCCAGGATAGCTTGATTCCAGTGGCATGGAGAGCAAGGGACTCACGTCTGAGCATACCCTTCCCACTCGGGGTGACAAATGCAAAAACAACAATTGATGGACAGAATGCAGAACAATGTCATTCATTCACCCCAGTACAGAGATCTGGGCCTAAATCCATCGTTTTTTTGCTCACCATGCCATTCCAGTTTGAACCCAGCCATATGCAAATCAGTCTTGACCCTGTGCTCCATGGGAACAGTCCAGCCCGAACTGCCAAGCCAGGTCCTCCCTGGACTGGAAACAAGCATCCTAGGACCGGTTTCGGGCTTTCAGCCCTCGTCAGCCAGGATAGCTTGATTCCAGTGGCATGGAGAGCAAGGGACTCACGTCTGAGCATACCCTTCCCACTCGGGGTGACAAATGCAAAAACAACAATTGATGGACAGAATGCAGAACAATGTCATACATTCACCCCAGTACAGAGATCTGGGCCTAAATCCATCGTTTTTTTGCTCACCATGCCATTCCAGTTTGAACCCAGCCATATGCAAATCAGTCTTGACCCTGTGCTCCATGGGAACAGTCCAGCCCGAACTGCCAAGCCAGGTCCTCCCTGGACTGGAAACAAGCATCCTAGGACCGGTTTCGGGCTTTCAGCCCTCGTCAGCCAGGATAGCTTGATTCCAGTGGCATGGAGAGCAAGGGACTCACGTCTGAGCATACCCTTCCCACTCGGGGTGACAAATGCAAAAACAACAATTGATGGACAGAATGCAGAACAATGTCATACATTCACCCCAGTACAGAGATCTGGGCCTAAATCCATCGTTTTTTTGCTCACCATGCCATTCCAGTTTGAACCCAGCCATATGCAAATCAGTCTTGACCCTGTGCTCCATGGGAACAGTCCAGCCCGAACTGCCAAGCCAGGTCCTCCCTGGACTGGAAACAAGCATCCTAGGACCGGTTTCGGGCTTTCAGCCCTCGTCAGCCAGGATAGCTTGATTCCAGTGGCATGGAGAGCAAGGGACTCACGTCTGAGCATACCCTTCCCACTCGGGGTGACAAATGCAAAAACAACAATTGATGGATATGTGGGATGGGTATTCCCAGACGTGGGACCCGTGCTCACTACGCCACTGGAGTCAAGCTATCCTGGCTGATGACGGCTGAGAGCCAGAAACCGGTCCTAGGATGCTTGATTCCGGTCCAGGGAAGACATGGCTTGGCAGTTCGGGCTGGACTGTTCCCATGAGGCACAGGGTCAAGACTGATTTGCATATGGCCATGTCCAAACTGGGGTGGCGTAGTGGGCAAAAAAACGATGGATTTAACCCAGATCTCTTGACTGGGGGAGAATGTCTGCATTGTCAGCATTCCGTCCATCATTTGTTTGTTGTAACGCATCTTTTTGCCCAGCACTGACCCTGAAAAGTAATTCTAAGCGTACTTACCACTAACTTGTATTTCCTTCCATAGGAATCCATTGTGTGGTTTTCACTAGAAAAGTTTCTAAGTGTCCATTTTTTAAACGTACAAATATTCCTCTAAAATCAGCCGAACTACGAATTCCGATTTACTCACCTGTTATCAGGAGAGAACCCAGTGCTGCATCTTTTAGACCAGCACTGACCCTGAAAAGTAATTTTAAGCGTACTTAACAGTAACTTGTATATCCTTCCATAGGAATCCATTGTGTGCTTTTAAGCAGAAAAGTTTCTGTGTCTATTTTCACAAACTAAAAATATTCCTAAAAAATCGTCTGTATGACTTAAACACATTCTTTCAACTGTTTACAGGAGATTCACCTGTGCTGGATCCAGGATTCACCACTGAGTAAGAAAAAGTAACGATAACACAACTTACCTGCTAAGTGAATTTTCTGCCGTAGGATAACATTGGTGATTCTATGTGAAAACATTTCTGTGTCAACTTTTAAAATACAATAATAATCCTTAAAAATCACTACTTTAACCAAAAAGTCTTTACTCAACTGTTTACAGGAGATGTCCAAGGACTGAATGTCCAGTCCTGTGGTTAGAAAAGTAATCCATAAAGTGACTAATTGCATTTGACTAGAAATTCACATTGAGCTCAATGTTGCTTTGTGTTTGAAATTGTGTTGCCCATTGCAAAAACTGTAACTACTGTACTTAAAAGGCTATTGCCTATTTGCAAAGTACTTAAACTAAAGTAATTCATTCTGAGAAAGTATATTTTGTATTGTAATGTATAATGTAATTAAAAAAATAAAATATCTAAAAATAAACAGTTTAAAAAATGTAGTAAATCAGTATCAAAAAAATCAGTATAAAAATTAATACATTAAAAATTGTCATTTACAAAACCTTTGAAATTCACTGAAAAACCATAGGTTTCAGGCCTGATATAGTTAGGAATTAACATTTAAAAAACCTTTGAAATTTACTGAAAAAAACATAGGTTTCAGGCCTGATATAGTTAGGAATTAGCATTTAAAAATCCTTTGAAATTAACTGAAAAACCATAGGTTTCAGGCCTGATAGAGTTAGGAATTAGCATTTAAAAAACCTTAGAAATTCACTGAAAAAACAATAGGTTTTAGGGGTGTTATAGTTAGCTGGACATTTCACTCGAACAAAACCTTTGAAATTCCTCCGATATAGTTAGTTGTACTAACTACATCTCGCGCGCCCGCAATCCACTGCTGATGATGTCACATATTACATCATTCATGACATGGTCAGTGACATCACTGATGACATCTCAAATGACATCACTGATGACATCATCCACATGACAATCAGATACACCTCATCATACACTAGTATAACCTTTCATCACTCACTGTAAAATACAGAGTGCCAGATTTAACACCATTGACACACCAATACAAGTTTCTAAACACCCACTCAGCGATTCCTAGATCTATACACACATCTAATCACTTACCTATAGATTCACTCATACATGCTGTCAATGATCAATAGAACGCTATCAAATATACTTATACACCTATATCGACATTGCACACCAGCACACATCCTAATCACTTATGAAGTCATCCTACTCACTTATGCAAACAATGGATCATTCTTACTTTTACTTAGCTAAACACTTATAAAAACACCACTTCATCTATTCATATAGATAATAGCTCATACTTAGTGTGTTATAAAATCACTATTACAACTATACAGTTATCCATACAATCACTGAGTCTTATGTATACTTATTATATACAACAACTGACACATACACTGGCTTTTATTTTTCTAGTTTGTTGGACATGTACCATTGAGACATATATTTTCTGATCATCACACCCATAAAGATATTCACTCACCCAAACAACTGTTATAACATGTAGTTTTAACTTCATATACCTACTGAATCAACTATTCACACATCTTTGGGCAGTCACACACACCCACCGAACCACACACACATTCACTCTCCTATACAATTACTCAGTTAACTACTCAATAAATAATATAGACTTCCATGTAGCTAGTAACCAACTGGTGCAGCAGTTTACACAACAACTGACAAAGTGATACAGATATTCACACAGTTTAGTCACTATCCAATATATTTAGTGAGACACTATAAATTAGTCAAGTAAACAGTCAATCACACTGCTACTAAATCCTCCATCCAGATATTATATTTATATATCCACTCATTCTTCTTTTTTTTTTTTTTTGAAATTTTTATTAGGCAACTTCATTACGTACAATATATACAAAACAAGATTTCAGTAAGAATAATATACAATACTGCAAATAATAGTCTGAGTTTAGGGTACCTCCCACAAAAAAAAGAAAAAAATACATTTCAAATAATCTGATCAACCAGAAATAGTCTATACTAAACTAAAACCTGTTTTTCCAAGAGGTAATTGGCATCCAAATCAGAGCACCACGTTGTCTAGCCTTTTTGCCTTTAACTGCGTAAATTATTTATTGGTTTGCTATACCCAAAAAGCGATTTATCCAAACTTGGAAATTAGGAGGATCTATGTCTTTCCATCTGGTAGCCAATATAAGTCTATATACTGCCATACCCAGAAATAGGCACATCTCTTCGTCCTTAGTATGATTCAAAGTATTGTCATGCCCGATCACAAATAAAGTAGGAGACATCTGAACTTTGTGGCAAAAAACCTCTTCCCAAAAATCTGATATTTTAGTTTTAAGCAATGTCAATTTACTGCACTCAGAAAACATATGTATTAAATGTGCCGGGCCCATCCCACACCGCGGGCATTTATCGTCTGTTCGTTTGCCCCATGTGAACAGTTTAGCGGGTGTAAAATATAGATTGTATACAGTCTTATAAAATTGTGCTTTAAGAGTTGCTGTGAGAAAAATCTTATCAGCGAGGGAGAGAATCTTATCTAAATCTACATTTGGATTATTCAATTTAGAAGCTCAGCATGTTTCAGTTCTTTCCATGTCATCTTGACATTGTTCCATCAGTAGCCTATATATTATACTTATACTGGGTCTTTTTCCCCCTCTGTCAGTATTTTCAAGAAAAGAAACAGTCTTCAGTGAAATTTGTGCAGCCTTTGCGGAAAGAATAGAATTTATTTGCATATATTTAAAAAGATCGGAAGTCGGGATATTAAATTTGAGTTGTAGATTGAAGAATCTCGAGCTAGATGGGGCATCTAAGAAATCCCCCACTGATAATAACCCAAGAGCCTCCCATCTTTTAGCAATATCGTCATTGATTTGTGCGGAGAAAATAGGAGAATGCCATAAGGGTGTATATCTATTAATTTTTGTAATATCACAATGTTTGCAGATTTTTTTCCAAACACTCCAAGCATTATCTATAATTTTAAATTTAACCTACTTAAAATAAGATGGTTCAATTTGTCGTAGTAATAATCCTTTTGCATTCTCACCAACAGCCAACTCATATATAGACGGGATACGTATAGTAGCTGTACTATAGGGCAGAGGGCTAGCGTTGAATAGCGGGAACATCCCTTGGAGAAGGCTAGTCCAGAAATATAAAGTTATATTAGGGAGTCCTAGGCCCCCTCTTTGCTGTGGGAGAGATAGAAATTTTGAGGATCTTCTGATCTTGCCGTATCCCCAGATAAATTTAGAAATTAGGGTTTCGAAGATTTTAATAGTTTTATCCTCAGCTAAGATGGGTATCGCACGGAATAGATACAAGATCTTCGGAAAGATGTTCATTTTAACAAAGTTAGTTCTTCCTATAATTGAAAGATGAAGGCTATTAACCCTCAGTAGCTCCTTTTTAATATTTACAAGCAAGGGGTCATAGTTAAGTTTGTTGATATTTTCCACCTGTGGGGATATACAGACACCCAAATATATAGCGCTAGATGTCTTTCGGGGGTCATTAAAAAAGGTGTTTTTTGTGCTTATGACAACGGTTTTTCCAGTGTTCAGAGAGTATCCAGACATATCTCCAAAAGACCGAGTTATTTTCTCGATTTCTTCTAAAGCCTCAGAGGGATCTGGTGTCACAATCGCCACATCATCGACATAGGCCAATACCTTAGTTTCGTAGATGCCTGTTTTAATTGGTGTTATAGCCGCATTTGCCAATAGTTTCTCAATCAAGGGGTTTATAAATAGGGCAAATAGTATTGGGGAACAAGGACATCCCTGTCTTGTACCCCGTTGGATTTTAAATTGTCTCGATTCTAAGCCCATCGTCAGAACTTTTGCTACCGGATCTTGATACATGGCTTGTATTGCTTTGATAAGCCCAGGCCCAAAATTATTAGAGTCCATTATTGCCCAAAGATATCTCCAAGATACTCGATCAAAGGCCTTCTCGGCATCAAGGAGGATCATGGACATCTGGCCCCCCGTCACTGTCATGATATCAAATAGTGAAATCACCCTACGGGTATGATCCGTGGTTCCCTTTATGAGGGATAAATCCATGTTGCCACGGGGAGACCAGATGTTCAACCACCCCCCTGAGCCGATTGGCCAGGACTTTAGCATACATTTTTGTATCTGAGTTTATTAGGGAGATAGGGCGATATGATGTAGGATGTATTGGCGCCTTACCCTTCTTAAGGAATATCAATATATTAGTCTCTCTCCAAGACTCCGGCGTGGTTCCATTCGTCTGTATCCCTATACAAAGATCCAATATATAGGGTAAAATTGCTGATCCCAAAATTTTATACAGATCTATAGGGATCTTATCGTGGCCAGCTGCCTTACCGGGTGCGAGATCTTTTACCGCCGCTTGTACCTCCTCTTGGGTAATATCCTTTTCTAATTCTGCTCTGCTATTTGCATCGAGAATGTTGCTCGGACCCCAATCACATAATCCCCTTCGTAATTTGTCTGTCTCAAGAGAATCTTCATTTTTATAAAGATCTTCATAATATCTCTTGAAGACATCTAATATTTTATCAGATTCTGTATAAATCGTGCCATTTGCGTGAATAGTGTTAATTTTGTTAAATGAATGGTTTTGGCGGGTGCGAAGGGCCAGTTGCTTTCCAACCCTCTCCCCGTCTTCGTATAGTTTATTTCGGTTAGATTGGAAAATTTCCGCGGCTTTCTGATTAAGCTTGCTATTAATCTCTGTTTTTAGAATTATTAGTTTGCGTAATGTATCTTGACTATTGTCTCCATTATTTATAGTGTTTATATGTTCCTGCTCTGCCTTTGCTAAATCCGACATGAGTTGCTGGTTAGCGAGGGCTGCCTTTTTCCTCAATTTGGTGACAAATCTCAAAGTTTCCCCCCTGAGAGCTGCCTTAAAGCCATCCCAAACCATATTCCTTGTTGTACTGTACCGGTTACAGTCGAAATATCCCTGCGCCCAAATCTTGATATGTTCAATATATTCTTTATTTAACAAAAGTTTTCTGTCGAAAGTCCAATTAAATGGGGGCCTATGCATTTTAGTCAAATTAATGGTTAAAATGAGCATATTATGGTCAGAAAGTAGCTTAGGGCTTTTATCAATTTCCGCTCCAAATGACAGCTCGCTGGCTAGCCACATATAATCAATCCGTACATATTTGTTATGTGGAAATGAAAAATACGTGTAACCGGGATCTAGTTGGTGTTTTAGAGCCCAAATATCTATTAGATCGAAACTTCCTTTGAGTTGAGAAAGCGCCCTGTAGACATTAGGTTTCCTTCCTGAATAGGTGGTCATGTATTGATTATGTGGTGTTCCTAGATGATTGAAAGAAATATTAAAATCCCCGCAAAATGTCAACAGCTTAGGCCATGTAGCCAACTCAAGCTCTAGCTCTTCAATTATCCGTGGATCATCTAAATTAGGAGCATAGATCCACTCATTCTTCAATGCAAATTGCTATATATATATAATACATATTTATATAACGAACCAAACCACATTAACTGGATGATGTCATCAGTGATGTCATTTGAGATGCCATCAGTGATGTCACTGACCATGTCATGAATGATGTAATATGTGACATCATCAGCAGTGGATTGCGGGCGCGCGAGATGTAGTTAGTACAACTAACTATCTCGGAGGAATTACAATGGTTTTGTTCGAGTGAAATGTCCAGCTAACTATAACAACCCTAAAACCTATTGTTTTTTCAGTGAATATATATATGTATATATATATATATACATACACATACACCTATACAATCTGATTTAAAAAAAATATATCATAAATTAAAACATTAAAATATTTATTAGTCTTAAAACTTACATTTTGCACTCCATTGAGTGCAACAGTAGGGAAAGTGTTGGATAGCGGAGAGGTAAAAATAACAATTCCCACTCCAGTGAGTGCAACAGTAGGGAAAATGTTGGATAGCGGAGGGGCAAATAATACTATTCCCACTCTAGTAAGTGCAACAGTAGGGAAAGTGCTGGATAGCAGAGGGGTAAAAATTACTATCCCCACTACAGTGAGTGCAACAGTAGGCAATGTGCTGGATAGCGGAGCGGTAAAAATTACTATTCCTACTCCAGTGAGTGCAACATTAGGAAAAGTGTTGGATAGCAGCGAAACAATAATTACTAATAACATTTAAACAATAGAAAACATTTTTAAAAAATCATAAAAGTAAATAAACAATATTAACAAAATATACAAATAAATATATTAAACATATAAAAAGAACACCTATAATATAACTTACATATAACAAAAAGCTACAAATATTATATAGAATAATTTAATGAAAACACATATAAACAATAATTATTTTAAAGGAGCAAATATTAACAAACAAATTATTTAAAACATAAATGTATTTATTTTGTTTCCTACCCTATAACACGACACCAATGAAAAACACTTCAAAAATGTTATTTAAATTTATTCTCAGAATTAACATAATTAATAGTCAATATTATGAATAGAAAAAAATAAACATTCATTAAATACACATGCTTAAACACTATAATATCCACAACACATCTAACGTATTAATAAATTACCATAATTAATTTTTTATTAATTTAAATTGATTAACAACTAATTATTAATTCATCAATTAAAAATAAATTACTTCTTACCCTTCCCACCATTTACACCTATAAACACCACAACCCACACCTAAAACTAATTATACAATTATCCTAATTAATTGCCAATTAATTAATTACAAATAATTACCAAATGATTAATTAAATCATGATAAATTACTTTACACATTTAACCCTATAACATCTCAATTAAACAAATATTAACAAATAAAAAATATTCTATACATTTGATATAATTAAATTACTTCCCACCAGCAAAAATTCAAATAAAAAGAAATTAATAGCAACTCCAAATAATCAATAAAGTTTACATAATTGAATATTTTAAACATCGATATTACTTACCTAAAATCGATATTCTCGACCACGATATTTTGTCTGTCGATATTTCTGACCCACAATATTTTTACCTCGATATTAGTGCAAGTCGATATTTTTACATCGATATTCTGTCCCTGCACCACCTCAGAGATGTGCATTCACTCCCTGACGTGATTGTCCTGATGCTTGACTGCTTTGCTGACCTCTCTGGCCTAAGGGTCAACTGGGCTAAGTCCTGCTTGTTTGATCCTGTAGTACTAGACCCACATCTCACTCTTAATGAGATCCACATGATCTGGCAACCCACCATGTTTAAGTATTTGGGCATATGAGTGTATCACTCACCTATGGATCTATTTGATGCCAATCTCACATGGGCCATAACATCCTTATGGGCACAGATGACCTTTTGGTGTACGCTGCCATTATCAGTAGCAGGGCGCATGACCCTTCTGAAAACGGTCATCCTTCCTCATCATCTCTATTATTTTGCCAACTTCCCCCTCTACATTCTGACTTTCTTCTTTAGCCCTCTTTAAAAGCTAGCAAAAGAATTCATATGGAACAACTCACTCTGCAGGGTTGACTCTCAATGCTATACCTACCCATAAACCAGGGCAGACTTGCGGTGCCTAACTTCGAACAATATTACCTCGCTTCCCAACTCCAATGGATAGCTAAGTGGTTGGCAAGCCTGCAACTTGCAGACACAGTGACAATAATGCCTGCTTGGTGTCTTCCGGATGTCCTTTATCTGTTCCACCCTTGCACGCGGGCACCACTACCTGACCCCTAACTACTTGCAGTGGCATGTCGCTGTTTCTGGCGGAACCTCTATCTGACATGGACAGTGACCCCCTATGCTCTGGCGCTGGCTCTACCTGGCACTCCCAAGGCCAGATTACCACCTCTTTGGCAAAATGAACTGCCTGGCATGGAGTGGCATCCATACCCTCGGTGACCTCTACCAAGATGGAGGCCTCCTAGTATACGAATTCTTGATCAAGGATATAGATCTAGCCCCAGGCTATTTCCATTTATATAACTCCTTGTTACTTCATTAGGGAACAGGTGGGGCAATATGGCACAGGAACGTCCTATACACCTCACATTACCATACCTCCACGGGATGGGGTCAGGTAGGCACTTGATCCATTGGTTTGCAGACTTGCTCCACACCCACGCTGCACTGACACTTACTCGCCTTAGCCACAGATGGGAAGACAACCTGACTAGTCCCTGTATGGACAAAGAATGGGCGGCCTTGTTGGAAAGCCCAGTCCATATCCCCCAGAATGCCGCTTCCCCCTTATTCAGTTTTACGTTGTACATAAGGCTTATCTCACCCCAGTCAAGATAAACAGCTACTTCTACCCCACAGATGCTGCCTGCCCCTGTTGTCACTTGATAGACGCTGACTTTCACCACATGCTGTGGATGTGCCCATCCCTGCAGTCATACTGGCGAGGTGTTACGCACCTTCTATCTGCCTGTACTGGTCGCCTGGCGCTCCACACATGGGAAATATGTCTTTCAGGCCTTTACCGTAGATGTAAGGAGCAAAGAGTCATGTCTCACTTTCTTGGCTTGGGGTTCCTGACGGCCAAACGACTCATCATCCATCGCTGGAAATCACATGAACCCCTTCTTGCATCCTGGAAGCAATAACTCACGGTGTGAGCTCATGCGGAGAGTGTGACCTCACACTGGGAAGACTGTTTAGGACTGCAAATACTCGATAGCATCCAATTGGGAGACTATTGTGATTGACTTACAAACAACTACTCTGCATGCCCCTGTTGCCCCCATCCCCTCGCCAACAGATGGGGTTGTGACAACAGATGCTTAATGTATTGTTCCCTTATACGTACACACGGGGTGCGCATCACTCTCTATGCACTATGTTCCAGGATTCCAACTCACTATTTCACTTAGGCACAAGGTATCTTCTCCTGTCTCAAAATCAAGTGGTTTTTTTTTTGTGCATATTTATATAGCGCGAACTCGCCCCGAAGGTATTGGAGCGCTTTACATGAGCACCGTATTTACCTTACACATTCAGGCACGGGGAGATTAAGTGATTTGCCCAGAATCACAGGATGCGGACGCGACTTCGAGGCTCGAACCCTGGTTTCCTGCACCAAAGTCGGCAGTTTAAGCCGACGAACTGCATCCTCTCCCCACTTGACTACTTGGGGTGAAGGGGGCGGGGAGGTTTTGTGTTTCTTTGTTAATTGTCATAGTTGAGGAGTTCTGGGCGTCGCAGAAAGGCAGGCTGGTGCTTCACGTTGAAGGTTCCATGCTGGCGATGATGCTTGCTGTGCAAAGAGATGAACTTGTGGTGGCTCGCGCTGATTTTCCAGGTGAGCAGCGCTGTTCCGGTGCAAACGAGGCCATTTGTGGTCAAGAGCCCAAAAGCTTGAATGAAAGAGCTTGTGAGCCAAACCAACAGCCCAGGACCTGAGCGGCACCTCTTAGAACCCCCGGGAAATTGTGGCACGATTTAGCAAATTTTGGGCCGGTAGAAATGGCAATTTAGTGTCACACAACAGCGCTTTTTGCGGCACATCTGTTGTTATTATTAATTAGCCGGAGTATTTTTCACACCCAAAAAATGAGACATTTCAGCAGAGACACGTGCATTTTGCATTTTGTAACTTTTACGGGAACTTTGGAAAAAAAGAAAAATGCAGACTTTTCCCAAAAGTGCAGCTTTCACGATTTTTTGTGCATCCTATAAGGTTATAAGATCCGTTAAAGCTTGAGCAAGTGTTACTTTTTCGATTCATTCAGCTTCCTCTTTCCAAAGCCACTCTCCCTGGCTTGCTCAGAAAACAAATTGTGCATCAAATATTCCCTCGATGCTAGTACAGTCATTAGTTAACTGTGGCCTCTAGTAGACACTCTAAAGCAAGTCTGTGCTAACGGGTATCTTCCATGTAAAGCTTTCTAAAGAAACGCATTCACAGTTATTTTGCTCCCCATATAATTTCCGAGTTACTTGTCTGTGTTTATGTCCAAAGCATTTGTAAAAGTGCATTTTAATTTAGAAATTACAGCCAATGTCCTCTTTTTCCCCAGATAAAAATAAACATAATTTCCAAAGAATAGGGTGCCGATTCGGATCCTGGAAAAAATTTCCCCATACGAATCGTATCCGGGATTTTTACCGTACGAATCGTACAAGTAGCGTACAAACTGCCAAGTGCGATTCGTATGGGAAAAAATCCATACGAATCGCATTGGGAAAATATCCCCACACGTCCTCGGGTCGGATAATGTGTCCGACACATCCTCGGACGATTTACCCTACGAATCGGAAAAATGAAGTCCGACCGCGCAAGTACGATCCGTCCCGTCCTTCCAATTTTACAACCGTATGGAAAATACACCGTACGGACCGAACTGCAATAGCAACCATGGAGACATGTGCCAGCATACGCGCCGAACCCCCCCCCCAGACCCCGCGGATGTACGTGCCGTACCCCCACCCGTGTATGTACGAGTCGAACCCCCACCCATGTATGTACACCCGTCGGCACGTACATACACGGGTGTACATGCACAGGTGGGGGTACGGCACGTACATACACGGGTGTACATACACGGGTGGGGGTACGACTCGTACATACACGGGTGTACATACACGGGTGGGGGTACGACTCGTACATACACGGGTGTACATACACGGGTGGGGGTACGGCATGTACATCCGCGGGGTCTGGGGGGGGGTTCGGCGCGTACCGGGCCCCCAATTCCGCTCGCATCGCGCCGTACTTCGCTTTTCCGGCACTTTTTGGGTGCCGTACAAATATTGCCGTCCAGACTGGTGTCGGTTCGAATCGTACTTCCTTGTTCGTGAAACGGAGCCTGACTGCGTCCCGACGTCACGTCGGTGCTTTCCCGGATCACATTTGTATGTATATTTTCGTCGGTCGGTGTTTTTTACGATTCGTACGGAAATGGTGTTTCCGTGCGAATCGTACTTCAATGTTTGTAATGTTTTTTTACCGGGTACGAGTCGGACGGAGAAAACCCTCCGACCGACGGTTCGTACCCGGTTTTTCCAGGATCGGAATCGGCACCTAGATGTTCCAAATGTCCCAGTGCCATGGAGTAAACACATTGCAGATCTTCAAGGTACTTTTTGTCATGTATTTTTTGGGTAGCTTGCCTTCACTCCCGTCTCAGCCCCACATATAATGGAAATATTATGCATTTCAATATTATCATGCTCTGAAATGTTAACATTAATATGCAATATGTCTCTGCTTCTTCTGAGGAGTCGCTTTCCACTCCTGTCTGACAGATCTGGTCTGCGCGCGTGAAAGGTAGGGCCAGACTCCATGCTAACAAAATGTTCAAACCAGCTCTCTCTCTCTCTCTCTCCCTCTCTCTCTCTCTCTCTCTCGCTCGCTCTCTCTCTCTCTCTCTCTCTTTCCACCCTCGCCCCCCCTCCGTCTGTCCTGAGACCACTGTCTTTCAAAACTGTAATTACCCAGGGAAACTGAAGACAGGGACAGGGACCATACATGACAATTTCCCAAAATGTCCAGGGTAGCGAAAATTACACCACATGCCCTTTGACCTATGAATGACATCACAGGAAGTGAAATCACATGATCTGTGACCCACCGACATTACATGAACTTTAACATCCTGGACTGAAGCATTTTCATTCAATTCTGGCCTATTGGAAAGGGGGTGCAGGACATTGCTCTAACCCTAAGACATACTCACTCAGGTAATCCTTATTTGAGAGGTATGGCTATCATTTGCCTAACACTTTGCCATATTTTTTAGTTAAAACGTATGCATTTTTGTTGCGACGCTCAAATGGTCACTTGCCCAGGCCAAGGCTTTTGGTAAGTGAGTTTCAATTAGATAAGAAATTAATTAGAGCAATATCAGAGATAGGCTATATTGCTGATAGGTAGATGATAGGTTAAGTGTCATGCCTATTGTCCTGTTCTAGAGACGCACAATGCAAAACTCCAAATACTTGGGTTAATGCGCAGATTTTTTTTAAAACTGCAAGACGCTCTGGGCCATATTATCAAGAACAGGCGATAACATAGCGGCAGGAAACTGACGCTAAAGCGGCGATAAGGGGCTTGATGATATGCCCTAGAGAATTCCAATAGAAGCCCAGGTTCTGGTGGGAAGGACATCAAACCTGGGCTTCTATTGGAATTCTCTAGAGCATATTATCAAGCTCCTTATTGCCGCTTTAGCGGCAGTTTCCTGCCGCTAAAGCGGCGATAATGTTACGCCCGTTCTTGATAATATGGCCCTCTAAGTACCTGTCAATTATTGACATACAAGATATTGTACGCATAAGACATTCTAGTGAACATTTATTTTAAGCTTGACCTCATAGTGGGCTGCATAACAAACCAATGTTGCATAGTGTTGTACCCCTGTGCATAGCATTGTACCTAATTCAAAAATATTTGCAATGCAACTATCTAAGCATCATATATTTTCTCTCAAATGACTCTTGGTGGATTTGTAGCTTTTGCGACCATCCAAAAATTCTTGATTCTTTCAGTGCATTTCATTAACAAGTTGAAGATGCAACAACATTTGAAAGAGGCAAATCATTGAAAATTTGACATGTTAAGAGATAAGGGCCAGATTTATAATCTGGCAAACAGCCCGTTTCTACACCAGGGCAATGGAGTAAATTACTCTGTTGCCCTGACAGAGATACCGTCCGCCAGATTTAGAAATGACCACCAAGCAGTTGGTCAGTTCTTAAAGCAACATGACAGAGCCTTGCACCAAACAGTTTTCTCCTTTCTTTTCAAAAAGAAAACTCCGAAGTTGGATTTACTTTTTGAAAATAAAAAAGAAAATGCTTCCCTCGCCTTGAAAGTACTCACCCACGGTGAGGGGAGCATTTAGCAGTTTTCACAGCCTCTTACCACCATGCTTTTTCCTGGCGATGACCGGCAGTAAAAACGGGCCTCTAATTTCGCCCTTCTATACTAAGTGGGTGGAATTAGAGGTCTGCCGCCAATGGCACATACTCCACAGGGCAGTCGGAAGAGTTTAATCACAGCAGAAAGGGAGTAGATCAAACTAAAGTTCCACCCGCATCTAAATTTGGCAGGTGGACCATTATGTTAGCTGTAAGCACACCGCGTCTCCATTGAGATACAGAATGCTTACCGCCAGCATATAAATTGGCCCCTAAGCTTTCTGCCCACTCAAAAAAGCACAATGCAATAATTAGAGCCATGAGGAAGTGCTCGGAGCCTAACACACCAGTTTTAGGGATCACAGGCATTATTTTTGTCCAGATGAAAAAAAGACAATGGGACACCCCCAAACACAATACCTAGATTACCAATCTTCAAACCTATTTGAAAATAATAAAACATTTCACAATGCGATGAACAAAGCACAAAATGAAGGTCATGGGATACTACACAGTGCATCTATTTTGGAAATGCATCAAGAACTAAAGCACCAGGTTTTATGCCAGAAAACACATACTCCCCCCCTGATCTCCGTGCACAACCTAATCTTCTAACATTCCGAAAATTTCTGAAGACCTGGCTGTTCCCGTAAGCTTCCCCTCTTGATTCCGCCTGTACTTCTGTTCAGCGCTGGGACGCTTACGGGCAGCCAATGCGCTCTAGAAATCTTCTAACATAACATAACAACATATTGCCCAGTTTAAAATAAAATGCAGATTGCAGTCCTCTATCATGTACATTATTGGACAGATAAAAAATACACTGTTCAGCTATTTAAGAACATTTATACAAATTGCACACTAGTGTACATTCAGTAGATGGCCTGGCAGCAAGTGCTCGGGCCAGTGCATTGTGTTTATATTCTAAATTGTGTAGAATTTTCATAACAATAACAATTTTTCATTGGCCCTTTTTTGTAACATGAGAATAAAGACAAGTCACTGTCCATAAAAAAAGCACAGTGAAATGATAGGCTCTCAACATACACCATGCTCTGAGAGAGTGTTTTTGACAAGACTGCTGCTTGCTCAGGCCAAGCCATTCTGCCTAGCGGCGGGGTCTTCACACTCTCTTAGAGGCCTTTTTACAGGTACGCGCCATTTGTGAAACAGAAAGTATCAGCTGAACTGAAAGTAGCAAGTTATTTTCTTTCTCAGCAAGACAACACAACGCAGGTTAGAGTGGACCCTGCTGCACACAGCGGCTACTGAATTTCAGAGAAAAGCAGGATTGGTTCTTTGAGAAGTGTTAATTTTATCTCCAAGGTGCTGCCAGTGTGATTTGTAAGGCAGAGGTCACGCGAGCAACACCAGGGGTCTCAAAAGGAAAGCCAGGGATCACAGTTGCGACCTCTGGCGAACCCTAAATGACGGCGGTCACTCCCCCAAAAATCAGCCTCTAAAGGCTCCAACCCACTGGGGAAATGCTTGGTGGAAAAAAACAGCAATCTGGCCCTGGTGAAAAGCTGATATGGGACTCCAAGGCTCAACAAGTTACTGCCACAATTATTTAGGGAGTGCACTACCATATGTCCCCTTCAGAATATATCCAAACACATCAGACCCTTAAGAGCATTGCATATGGGTAGTGGGGGGGGGGGGTAATTGTAAAATAGGGAATATTTCGGGATTTTTGCAGCAGCACATGTGTAGTGCCCTTCTGGGAGACAAGGTACGAGCTGGTGGGAGGTAGGTGTGTCATCAAGGTTGCCTTTGAGATCTGTCGGATCCGTGGACCCTCTGTGTCCCTAGATATATATTAAAAAAATTCTTTAATAACTCCAAAACTACTGAATGGGGTTACAACAAATTATGAAAAGGACACTTTCTGGACCAGGCGCTAGCTTTCTGCCAAATTTAGTGTAATTCGATCTAGCGGTTCGGGATGTAGTTGTGTCTAAAATCCCTACTGGAAACTGCATGGGGAAACCGCGTTTTGGGTCCCCCCTCTTTTTCTCGACCCCGCTTGACGAATCACCCTGAAACTTTCCAGAAAGCAGCTGAAGTGATTGCCATACTTTAGCGAGGATTCGTCAAACGGCCCCAAAGTTATTAGCAAAACAAAACAAACAAGCATTGGCATAGCCAATAGGTCTCGCCTTTGGGACCCTATAAGTGTTTAGCCATGCAACAGTTGCATAACTAAATACTTATAAGGTCCCAAAAGAGAGACCTATTGGCTATGCAAAGTGGCCGTGTGGCCGCGAAAGTGAAAGTAATCGCGGTAAAGCGCGGCGCGCGCGCCCGCGCACATGCACTGTAGCTCTAGGCTGGCCTGGTAGGACTTTTTGGAGCCATCTCAATAAGTCTCGCCAGACCAGCGCATGCGCTGGGTCAGGCGAGACCTAAAAATGCTTCATCTATGGAAACTAGATCCTAATATAACTACCTACTGGTGACTGCCAGTAGGATATACATATATATGTAATTAGTTCTACATTAGTTCTATATAAGCTATGTCCACCTCTGCTGATTTTTGAAGAAGGAAAATTAATGGACAGCCTAATCTCTGCAATTCTGTTAATGAGTCTAGAGATACACCTATGTTGAGTTATGCACATATGAGGCCCTATTCACAAAAACATTTTGTAGTATGTCTGATGTACTCTGTAAATATTATACAGTCAGTTACAGCCTATTATCAACACCCATGGATCCGGCACAGCACTGCCCGAGCATACATACAGGGCTTAATCTGTGGCTGACCCAGAGGCCAATTTCTTGTTTTTGCCATCAACACAGCTTTGAGTACCGCACAACTCCTTTACTCCGATACCACTAGACCTCACCTCTGTGATGTAGACCGTGCAGCTCATACAAATATCGTACCCGCTTGCCTCTCCTCCCCTGCTCTCCCCGTCTTCTAAGAAGCGTGTTGGTTCACTCCCGTCTCCCATCTCAGCTCAGTGGCAAAAATAGAGGCCCTTCTAATCCTTTTTCTACACCTCTATAAGGTATTTTTTTTAAATTTGAGAATATTTGGCTTCAGGACTCTGTTTGGATTTTAAAGTTTTCTGAGAGAGCTCAGGAGAGTATGTCCTCACATGGTACTAGCCCAGTGTACACTGACCTTATTTATTGGTGCATTGTTATGAAGGTCTCCTGGAGCTTAAGTTATGTACAATTATCAGCACAGGCAATAACAGCTGTTAATTACCTCCCAGTAACTAAAGGTGTGAGCTGCTCACTGTAGCCAGTGAGATGGAGGGGGGTGAATCTCACATTTCTACAACTAAAAGAGTTGGCCCCGGTTCAAGATGGATTGTTCCCTTGAGGAGCAGAGTCAGTACTGATTTGCATGAGGTGGGCCTCTAGGACCGATTTAGAGTTTAGTGGACAGGTAGTGTGTTTAAACGACAATTGAGTACCATGGCTGCCAAACTCAAGGTGCATCCACCACACCAAATTTTAAGTTGGGCAGACTGCAAGTTTTTGCTGATAGAGTAAAATTTACGTTGTCAGTGTAAAATTTCATTCAATGGCCGTTTGAGTAGGTGCCATCAAAGGTAAGTAATTTGATCAGATTTGGTTTTTTTAACTATCTCTCATTGCCCAATAGTGAAGGGATGTAAAAAAAGAAAAAAGACCCTCCTGGTGCCACCCCTCCTCACACACACACACCATGGGAGAAAACTAACGCCAGGGTCATTATTTGTTTTGATTTAAAATAAAACAAAACACTCTGGGAGTTTGTTTTTAAAAAACAAAAAAAGTTCAGAAAAGTTTGACAGCTAGCCATCATGTTTGATGGAGCCGCCTGTTAAACGTTTCCTATTTTGACAGAAACTGTGGATTCAGCTAATGTATACAGATGCCTGCCAGGAGGCAGGCATCTCTAAATTTTGCAGGTACAGTAAAGACGGTAATGTCCTCCACCATCCTATGTGCCTTAACTCTGTCTAAATCGTGCCCGCTGTCTAGAGTGACACAAAGGGTGAAAAACAGTGGTTTGGAATGCTACTCCGAAGGATTGCCATTGGTTAGAATATTTGCAAGCATTTGTCCCATCACCTTTTGGGTGTTTGGTTGGCAGTAGTACATCAGGAAATCTGAGCCTGGCATAGCTTTCCAAGCCTACTACTACCAATGTTTGTGAATTCTAAAAAGTAGTACATTTGCATCCATTCAAGGAGTACTTGTATGGGTGCAGATTTACTTTTCTGGTTTATCAGTCAGTATAGGTCAGGGGTACTCACAAACTTTCTCTCGGGGGCCAAATTTACAGTGTGGTTTCTGGCTGAGGGCCGTACCGGTGGGGGCGGGGCCAGTGGGGGAGGGGGCGGAGCTAGACCCCAAAAAAAACTATGACCATGAGGTTGAACACAGGCCCCTGCAGCGGACGCCTTTGTCCCCTGAGCCACCAGACCAGGCATTCACACATATCTGTCTGTCTGTCTGTCTGTCTGTCTCTCTGTCTGTCTCCCTCCCCTTTCTCTCTCTCTCTCTGTCTGTCTTCCTCCCTCTCTCTCTCTCTCTGTCTGTCTGTCTGTCTGTCTGTCTGTCTGTCTCTCTGTCTGTCTCCCTCTCTCTCTCTCTGTCTCTCTGTCTGTCTCCCTCCCTCTCTCTCTCTGTCTCTCTGTCTCTCTGCCTCCCTCCCTCTCTCTCTCTGTCTCTCTGTCTCTCTCTCTGTCTCCCTCCCTCTCTCTCTCTGTCTCCCTCCCTCTCCCTCTCTCTCTCTGTCTCCCTCCCTCTCTCTCTCCCTCCTTCTCTCTCTCTGTCTCTCTGTCTCCCTCCCTCTCTCTCTCTGTCTCCCTCCCTCTCTCTCTCTGTCTCCCTCCCTCTCTCTCTCTGTCTCCCTCCCTCTCTCTCTCTGTCTCTCTGTCTCTCTCTCTGTCTCCCTCCCTCTCTCTCACTGTCTCCCTCCCTCTCTCTCTCTGTCACACTCCCTCTCTCTCTCTGTCTCCATCGGGAGCTTCGCGGGTGTTTCTGGGGGACTGCTGGCATTGGGGGGGGGGGGGGGGGCTGGTCCTTGCACCTTTCACAGGAGGGGCATCCCTCGGGGCAGCTGCTGTAGGACTCGGCCTCTCCACCGCAGGGGGAGTCACCTCTGCAGGGGCAAGTGTGGTGGATGCGATCAACAGCAAAATAGACATAGACAAAGACAAAGTGGAGGGGCTCTTGAAGGAGTGTGAAAGGGGGCTGGAGAGAATCAAAAAACACATGACGGCTGCCAACCAGCTGGCGGAGGAAATCAGAGATTTGGCCGAGACTGTAAACCTGGATTTTGGGAACATGTGCTTCGGAGTCGACCAGGCCGGCCTCCATCTCTCCAAATTAGTTAAAACCGTCCAGGTATTGAACAGTGGCCGCCTTCTAGCCAGAATAGCCGGGAGCACAACCGTAGTGTTCAGTGCTTTCTTCGTGGTGTTTGATCTGCTCAGCCTCATACACAGCGACAAGGAGCTCAGCAGGGGGGCCCCAAGTGACCTCGCAACAGCCATCCGCAAGGCAGAGGGTGAGCTAAGGGCTCTGCTCACAGAGTTGGAGGTACCTGCCCTTGAACGCACTATGCGAGAGCTGAGAAACCCTCAACCAACAAACAACTAGGGCACTCTGCCCCCACACTCCCTCCCCGGCACCCCGTTTCAGAACAGATAAGGGGCGAATCACACAAGTACTTACGAGTGAGAGAAGAGGTACTACAGGGCGACTCTTGCCCACCCCGACAAGTCGTTGAGCATGCACCGCTGTCAGTGCAAGAGCACCGACAGCTCAGTCCTTCCTGTTTCTGCCGTGTGTGAATATTCACATGTTTGATGTTTTCAGGCCCTGTCACACAGACATGTAACAGTATGTAAAGGGGCAATAGGGGGGGCTCTTTCACTTGACTCTGAGACCTGTGCGCTTGCGGGTTGGATCTCGAGTCTTCATTTGACAAGCTGATGCCTTCTGGGTGTTGTAGTCTTTACTTCACTTCAAATGACATTCATTCCCAGGCAGAGCCAGGCACGATGAGAGGGGAGGCGGGGCGGGGCACAGAGTGGATAGAGCGCACACAGCCGCCGCACCCAAGTACTTCACGGGTCTTTTAAAGACCATTCACTTGGTAATGAGGCTTTGTTGTATTTCACCTCTTCTTAGTGCCGCTGCATCTCCACTCAATCAGAGTGGAGATGCAGGGGCGCTAAGAAGAGGTGAAGTACAACAAAGCCTCATTAACAAGTGAATGTTATTTAAAAGAATCGCCCGGCCCCATAGCTCGCAACCGGCGTTAAACAAAACACAAAGTCATATGATGTCGGCAAGGTCCGCGGGCCGCCAAGGAAGGCTTGCCGGGCCGCTGGCGGCCCGCGGGCTGTACTATGAGTACCCCTGGTATAGGTCATATATATAAATATGGCACAGCAAGCAAAGCTGCTGCTTTGTGTTGCATCATTTGGGGAGAGCAGAACTGCGCCATATCTTTAAAGAAATAACGCAGTTCTGCTCTCTCCATGCACTGGTGCACTTTGGGCTGCCTAGGGTCAATGCAGGCACCCTTGTGCCATATTGCAAGGATGTCAGCATTATGTTCAGGTTAGTTTTTGTGGTGGAAGGGGTACCTTCCTGCATAAAAATTACCCTTGAGGGTTTTTTCCTCATATATGCTGCAGAATCAAGCATAAATCCAAAGAAGAATTAACAGGGAGAAATTAAGTTATTTCTTCTTGTTACGCCAGCTTCATGCAGAAATATTATTCTGGCGCAATCTCATGTCTACACCTCTTTGTTAATATGGGTTTGCATCAAAATCCATGGGTGAATGCACAGGAACACCCATGCATTGCCCATGGAACGCCTACCTAATGCAAAGTAACATAAAGCAACGCAGTGGGCTGCATTGCATGACTTTTTTTTTTTTTACAAGGCCACACAAATCAGCATTTGCATGGCTTTGTAAATATCAAAAATGTTTTTTTTTTTGTTAGGGCCAAGTCAAAAAAGTGTTGCAACCCAGCCATAAGCACTGGGGCCTCCACTACTGGCCCTCAGAGCTCGGCTCTCCTCCCGCCCGTCCACGTCAGCTAAAACTTTAGGAGTATTTCTGGACAGCGTCCTCTCCCTGAAAACTCAGGTTGGAGCTGTGGTGTCTAAGTGCTTTTTTCAAACGCGCAAAATCAGGAAAATTCATCGTTTCCTCACTCACGACGCCTTGAATCAGGCCATGATTTCTACAGTCCTATCCCATGTAGATTACTCCAAATCTGTTTACTTGGGCATGCCTCACTACTTGTTTAAGCGCCTACAGATAGTCCAGAACCAGGCAGCACGACTGATTTATCGTCAACCTAAATGGCACACCGCTACCCCGCTGTTGAGGAAACTACATTGGCTTCCAATATCACAGCGCTGTGCTTTCAAGACAGGTTGCCTAATTTTTAAATCTCTGTATGGCACCAGTCCTGAGTTCATTAATAGCATGATACTCAGGCACACTCCCACACGCGATTTAAGGTCCGCTCATCTCTCACTTCTTGCTATCCCGGTTTTCAAATGGGTACGCCAAGGAGGTCGCAGATTCGCCACTCTTGCCCCAAAACTGTGGAATTCCTTTCCGCTTGAAATTCGATCATGCACCGACCTTCTCCAATTCAGGAAATCTCTGAAAACATGGCTATTCACACAGGATTAGCTTCTGTCTTTTCTGTCAACCTTTTGAGCCTTTAAACCCACTGCAAGTCGCACCACTCTTATAAGTCCAAACAAAATGTCCATCCAGTGATGTGTGTATTTCCAAAACTTCCTCTTTATTCTTCTTTACAGTTTCATAATTCTTAAGCAGCCAACGCGTTTCGTTCTTTTACAAAGAACTTCGTCAGGGCTGTAAAAACATTTAAAATACATATATAAGTACAACTATCATGATACATTCCATTATATACGAATCACATTATCCCAAAGACAGAAGTTACGAATATTACCATACCAATGACTTAGCATGTCCAATGGTTGCACATGGGAACTAATATAGACCTTAAGTTAGCAAACAAATTGTATTTTATATCTATACTCTTTATGAGGCAAGTCATGAAAGATTCACAATATGGCGAGTCATATCTCCAGCACCTGTTACATCTATACATTACAATCATCTTTTAGATCTTACTTTAATGTGCTTTCAATGTGTAATGTCTATGAGACCATTGAAAATACTCTTTGTGGGACCATCAAACATACAATCTTTTAGGGTACAGCTAGGTTTCCTTATCCGATAACATTTTTAGAACATTGATTTGGCCTAATATTACTTTTACTCTAATTAACTGTCAAAAAGGTTTAGAAAAGTTTAAGCGCACCTACCAATGTTTTTTAACAGCGTTGCTTGTACACTGTACAACGCATATCCATCTGATGTTTTTGAACATTCAATATTGTTATGTACTGTGGTCCTTCAATGTTATTAATCCTACCAAGAAAGTAATAATAATAATATTGTAAAACTCTAACTTGGAACAACATTAATAGCCAATTTTTTATATAAATTGATGTATAATCCTGAAAAATGAACCTTACCTAGGTCAAGGCATTGTGGGTCACATATCTAATTCCCATCGATCCTATTAAGGGCTAATGTGCCTGTAATGAAGTAAAACGTATAAATAATACACTATATTCTGTCATCCAACATCTTGCAAGATACTTAGTATTACCCTACTGTGGATGTCAAAAAAAATATATATATATATATAATCACAATAGTTCGTATTAACTACTACCTCTGCGTGTTACCTACTACGTGTCACTACACACCAAAACTTGAGTCAGGGTGCTAATCAATATAAGACCAGCAATCACCACGTCACTAACATATAATTAGTATCGACCCTAGTTCACAACCTCTAGTCGAAAAGACCAATGCAGAAGCCATATTAAGCACCCCACATGATCTATCATTATCAAAAATGGCCCAAAATGATCAATTTGTGTCTGTAGCTATCCCCTAGTTTGGCCCAAAATGGTTTATTTTAAGGCCCTGATTTAACGGCCAGCAAAAACACCCCATATACACCAATCATGTTTCACGCAAAACGTACTAGTGAGGCTGATGTATTGCCCGTCACAAAAAAGAAGGATTCGCCCCGCTATTACGCTATGTCAATTGTCAATATATATATATTATCAACCCGAACGTAGTCAATTCTTTGGTAGGAACTTTTAAAGATAGCAAATGGTCCACAGCTCTGTGCGACAGACCCTCCATACTTTATGGCTAGAGCGTGCAATATCCCTACACAAGAGGAGGCTCAAATAAAAAAAAAAAAAAAAAAAAAAAAAAATTTACCGCTATTTTAACATCCGTTTGTTAAATCTCGCTCACCTCCAATGTGATGTATGCTGTCGACCAGCTAGATGTTCGTCTCAAGCCTCCAACAAGAACGCGCGGACATCTTTACGTCTTTTAGTCGATAAGCCACGTAAGTCACATGACCTTACGTGTATTTGCGAAATTGCTAGGGACGATCGCTACATACTAGATGCTAAAATGAGCGTAGGGGGAAACCCTGAATAAAAAATGTGCCGCTTTTTTAACGTGCGTTATTCAGACACGCTCACCTCCAATGGAGTTTATGTCGCCCACCCAGTAAACTTCTTCCAAAACTTTCAAAAGAGCCGTGCGGGCGTATTTCCATCTTATATTTGTTTGACCGCGTAAGTCACATGGCTATACGTGTGTTTACAATTTACTAGGGACAATCTCAAAATGCTAGGTGCTAAAATCACCGCGCCTACCGCATTTTGAATAACAGTTCTTTATAAACAGTACCGTTACAAACATTCATAATGATCAATTCCAGAGGTCCTACATGCAAACCCCATACTCGATACATTTTCATCATTCAAAAGAAATATAATATCATATTTACCGCAATAAATAACAGTAAAATACATAGTAACTTAATTGTGACATAATATATCAATGCACTACATATTAATAATGGTCATAATTCCATCCAATATACACCCAAATCTACAAAGAAAGACCAAAATAAATGTCCTGATCATAGATGTACCCTCCAATGGTGAATTGATGATCCCCGCCAGATTTAAACAAATATTGATCTGTAAAAATATTTTCTTGATACTAGGTCAGCTGAATGGTATGAACATAATGACATGTTACTTGAGATGACGGAGTTGATACTCTCAAAGAACTTCTTTTTACATGATAAGCAATGGTATCATCAGCTGCAAGGTACCGCGATGGGATCCAAATTTGCTCCCTCGTACGCAGGACTATTTATGGGACTCTGGGAACAAGAACATGCTTGGGGCAGATATGCCTTCCCCTGGATAGAAAATATTATATTCTGGGGGAGGTATATCGATGATATCATTGTAATCTGGAATGGTACGAATGTAGAACTTGACAACTACTTTACTTTCCTAAATGATAATTCATGCAATGTGACTTTAACTATGTCACATTCCACTGATAGGATTGATTTCTTGGATATAACATTTGTGGCATATGATAATAAGATCCAAAGTACTTTGTATCGCAAACCGCAAAGGACCCCTTTCTCATAAGAGGTGTGGGGGAGCCAATAAAATGAAAGAGAGCGCTCCCCAATGTAGGAAGGTGGAATCTGACTGCATGGTTACTCCCACTTTCTTACTGGTGTTTTGCTGGTTTTTGACTAGTCTGACTGGGATCCTGCTAATCAGGACCCCAGTTTATCTACTTTCTTCCTAAATTGGTTGTGCATGTACTTTAGGTACACACCAGATTGGATTCTGGGGTACCCTTATAAGTCCCTAGTATATGGCATACTATGTACCCAGGGCATAGGTACCCCAGAGGCCTCCCAGGGGCTTCAGCATGTATTATGCCACCCCTGAGAGACCATTACAAATCACACCACAGGTCTGCTACAGCAGCCTGTGTAAGGTGGTGCATGCACCCCTTACTTAGATATAGGTTCACTATATCTATCCTATATCACTGCACATATACACCCATCACTCCCCCCTATGGCAGGCCTTATCAATCCTGAAGGCAGGGTTCTGGGTTTTATGTGAGAGGGTGCCCATGCTTAAGCGGAGACCCTCAGCAGCCTTCAAAACCTATATTCTGGGGTTGTTTGTGATGCAGCCAACCATATATATTTAAGTGCATTATAACCTTGCGGTAAATGCTAACTTTAAAACGGCTGCAAGGAAACATGTCGTGTTTGGTGTCAAACACCTTGGAATCATACCTCCCTGCCAGTAACTGGCAGGGGAGGTATGATGCCATCCTCATAGAGGGAGAAATATGACAACACCGGTACACCCGACACCAGCTTTCTCGACCCTGACATCACAAAATGGATGCTGCCAGCCACAGACACGAGTCTGCCCTCCTGCTGCTGCATGAAACTCCAGCAGGGGAAGGCTTGACAATAGGTTTCCTGTCACAGGGAGGTGTGACCACCACCTAGACAGGCTTTAGTGTATTGGAGCTGGGTGGGTGCACTCTGAGAGTGCTTTGATGTCTGCACTGGGGGCACATTTGGTGTCCCTGTGCATAGTCCAGCTCAAACCGGTTGCAGGAGCCATCAGCTCCCGCTCTGGGGCGAAACTGGACAAAGGACATGGGTGTAGTCACCCCTCTGTCCTGACCCTCCCATAGGTGGGTCCCCAGAGTTTGTCCCACCCCTTAGTTGGGTATAAAGTAGGAACCCCTGACTACAGGACTTTAGATTATACCTGGACTAAACTCTGCTACAGAAACCAAGTACTTCGACAATCTGCACGACGCTGGATGACTGAAGAATCTGTTTGCATCTCCCAAGCACCTGAGGACTCCGAAGACTTTTGCAATACAGGAGGTGGGCTCCCGAGGTCCCTGAGGTTGATCTGTGCTCTCAGCAATTCTGAGGCCCATATCCTTCGTGGAGACCGTGCAATCCGAACCTCTGTGCACCGCGTACATTTGCAGCAGCATATGCTTTTTGGCGACCCCTGAGGTTGTGCATTGGGCTACTTGTAGTCCTGACCACGAGCAGTATTTCCACCGAAGATTTCCGGCCTACACTCCACGAGTGTTCCTGTGGGTTGGTACTTTGTGATTCAGCTCGAGGTCCCTTCGCGATCCCTGGTCTGTCAACCTGTGTGTCCCTGTGAAGGTAACTTTGACTTTCCATCGGCTTTCCTGGTTGCTCCAGACCTGCCCTGACTCTCCATAGCTTGGAGAGTCCCCAGGACCTTGCTGGTCCTCATCGAAGCCTCTTTCCTCTGCTCGCGTGGGTTGCAGTTGCCAAGGCTTGTTGGTGTTCAATCTGGACACTGACCCCCCCAAGCACTCGACATCCTCTGTGGGACAGCTCACCTCTGGAGTTTGGTCATGGTCGACGTCTCCTGGTCCCCGTGGCTGCAGAGTCAAGCTTCACCTCTTCTCACCTGAAATACCCGACAACGGTTGGCATTCGTCTATCATGCCCCTGTTCACTGTGAAGTGACCCAGACTGTCCCCTCTGCTTTCAGGTTCTTCTCAGCTCCGATCCAGGGTTGGATCACACTGGACACTTTTCATCTTCCCAGCAGCAACACTTCTTTGCATCACGCCATTGAAATCAACAAGCGTTTCCGACACCACTTGACCCATATGCACCCGACTCCTCTGGGATAGGTAACACGGGTAGCTCGGTACTCTCAAGGGTCCTGGCCTTAGAACCTT
The DNA here is from genome assembly GCF_964204655.1 of Triturus cristatus. Lineage (NCBI taxonomy): Eukaryota > Metazoa > Chordata > Amphibia > Caudata > Salamandridae > Triturus > Triturus cristatus. The sequence goes on along the minus strand of NC_140591.1, from coordinate 1,235,265,171 downwards.
CTATGTTCCAAAGTTTTTGCTTGAAGTCCTCTCCTAAGTGTCCTTAATCTTTTAATTTCCAACCGTGACTTTCCCATAGAGTTGTACAGGGGTCGCACCTGTGTTCACACACTGCACCCGTCCTCCGTGGGTCCCCTGTGTCACTATCTTGGGTGGTTACTTGGGGTCCCAGCAATTCTACGTGCTCTAGGCACTGTGTCTATTCAAGTTAGGGTTGTTATACCACTTTCTTAGTATATGGTTTGGTCTCCCCCTGGAGCTCACAGTGTATTGTGCTATTTAAAGTCGTTCTCGTGATTTAATATTGTGTGCTTTGCTCTCTAATCTCATAACGAGGTTAGTAAAGAGTGTTTAGTAAAAAATACATATAGTTTATATATTCCTTGTGTGGTTCTCCTTTCATTTGTTCATTCAGGAGGTTCTAATCTGGTAAAACAAGCTGCTTTACATTCCTCAAGACTTAGCCTGAAGGCTGCTCTCCATAGCTACCACTAGGATAGCTTTTAATAAAGGTTGTGTTTAACCTAATCATCATTAAGGGTCGTTTCGACTGGTGCAAGGTTCCCACTTTAATTAGTGGACAGCATATACCAGGCCAACTTCTGACACCCAACTATAATGAGCCTGTGCAAGAGCAGAGAGCCAGGAAAATATTTGCCATGTAAATTATGCCCCATTGGTATTTCTTAAACATGAGAAAAGTGGAAGTGTTTCACCTTTAAAATTATATCAGATAATCATTGGGAGTTATTGATGAAAACTGTTTTTTTTGAGAATTCAACAAGAAATACATTCCTGTCCCACCCCACGTTTAGACCAATGCCATTAGTGAACGCTCAGAGGCCAAAGCTTGTTATTATACCTGGAGCAAAATTACAGCTTGATAATTCAAATGCAATGGGGTTTTGTCCAGCACACATCCTAAAATCACATATTTGAAGGTGCTCCCGTACACGTGGAAGCAACATGTGCTCCCTGTGTGCATGCACCCTCAGTTCCACCACGGCATGGACTTCACAGTCCATGCTGTGCTGGAACTTCCTTCGACATTCCCATTGCGGTGCCTATTTTATAGGCACTGCCGTGGGAACGCCAAAGAATCGTTCACTAATGACTAAAAAGTAATTATACGGAGGGCGGTTCACACACAGGTTTGGCGGTGCGGCGGCAGTGCAGTTCCGCCACCGCACCATCAAACTCGTAATCTGGCCCTTAATGATCAGGGAAAGCAGAAGCATTTTATCTTGACATTTTAGATTATTTCACTGCATTGAGTGCAATTTATTAAAACAGCTTTTAAACTTCAACTTAGAACATTTCTGCCACCCTCCCAGATGACAGTGCCATTAAAAAAAGCTAAGAGACAAGTCACTTGTCACGTGTCCCACGTTATTATATGTGAAGCACCATTATAGACCATTTAAATCAAACACAATAAGTTTTTGTATTGCTGACGTTCCTGAAGCTGAGGCCTAGGGACTGAAGTGAGGAAAGAGGACACTTGGCTCCCTTTAGGCATTCGATTAGCTCATTTTACTGTGATTGTTTGGTGATTTGTCTTCTTCAGAACGGCCATTTGGTAGATGGTGGGGGTGAAGGTAGGGACAGCAGTCTCTGTTGTTTAGAGTGTTAATGATCATTTAGATATTAGCCAGCCTTGGGTCTGTTTTCTTATCACTGGTCTGTGTGGCAGTTGATAGCTTGGTGCAGAATGCTCACACCTCTTTATGCCTCTGTTTTGGCCGGTTCAAGCAGGAGATGACCGTGCTCTGAAGAGCATCACTCGACACAAAGACTTTGTTTGGAAGACACAACCTGAGGAGAAAAGCACTCAAAAAGTGTTAGTATTTGGTGTCTCTATCACAAGTCTGCTTTGTATAGTTCATATTTCACCTAAATTAAATAGGTGAGATTGGTGTCATAATGTGTTGTCTTCCGGATCAAAGAATGGAATTCACATGTCTTTTGTTTTGGGAAAGATTCTCTTTAGTCATATATCAAAGAGTTTTTAAAATCATCTCAGCGCAGCCAGCCAGTGTTATGTCCCTGTACGAAACTTCATAAAAACTGGAAGAATTATGTACTTACAATTACAAACTTAAAAATGACATGTTATTGTTCTTAAAGGGTGTAGCTGCCTGCAGCTACACATAAGAGCCTCCTCCTCACTTCTTGAATTCCATAACAAGCTGAAGACCAGGTTAATTTAAGTAGTCCCATTAGTCCCTTGGTCAGGCTAGACGGGAAACAACCTTTACAACGCAACTATTACATCGCACTGCACTTACAACGCAGGCATTACAACGCAACATCATTTACAACGCATGACACTACAACGCATACCATTACAACGCATACCATTACAACGCAGACACTACATCGCATGTCACTACAACGCAGGCATTACAACGCATACCATTACAACGCATACCATTACAATGCATACCATTGGAGTTAGAATAGTAATTTTTAACCCCTACACTATCCAACACTTACCTTAAATGCAATTTAACATTATGCGTTGTAATGGTATGCGTTGTAAAGGTAGTATGCGATGTAATGGAATGCGTTGTAAAGGTAGTTTTTAAAAATGCGTTGTAGTGTCATGCGATGTAATGGAATGCGTTGTAGTGGATGTTGCGTTGTAAAAATTGCGTTGTAAGTGCATGCGTTGTAAAAGTATGCGTTGTAACGTCATACATCCGGCTAGACTCACACCTGCTAAGCTCCAGGATACACTTCTGGGGATAGTGCTCTCTACAAATCTGCCTAACATAACCATGAAAGCTTTCCCATGTTTTCATGGGCCCCTGTGTGAAATATGGGTTTTATACCACTTCATTTTGTACAATAAAATCATCCAAGCATGTACTAAATATTTATGTTAATAGACAGATAAAGATGGACATGTTGATATATAGAGATAGACAGATAGTGATGGATAGATAGACTGATAGCTAAATAGAGATACAGGTGCGGACATGATAGTAACAGATATTAACAAAGATATATAGAGCTACAGCATATAGAAACATATGGTGATAGGTAGATTAAAGGTAGTTAGATAAGACAACAAAAATAGAGACAGATACAAATGTCTCTTTCAGGTTCTCTCTGGTCTCTCCCGTTGTTAGCTCTCCCTGACCTTCTCTGTCTATATCTTTTTGTCTATGCATCTTTCACCCTCTGTCTGTTCATATCTCACATTCTCTCTCTGACTATATCTCTCTCTTCTGTCTCTCCCTGTCTTTTCCTGCGTCTCTTCATTTCCCTTTTCTTGTCCTTTGTCTATTTCTGTCTTCCTCTATCTTTCTTTCTCATGCCAGCATTCCAATATTGTCTCTCTTTGTCTTTCTATATCTCTCCCTGTCTTTCTGACTTTTACCTTTCAAGTATTTTTCTCTCCCCCTTTTCTTGCTCTTTCTTCACCTTTCTCTTTCCCTCCCTATCTTTATCTCGGTCTACTTGTCTTTCTATTAAGGGTGGGCGTAGTTCGCGAAGTAGCACTTCGCGAAGCTACGCAAAGTGAAGTTCGCACTACGCGAGCTACGCGTAGCACTTCGCGAACTGCGAAGTAACATGTTCGCACTGTGCAAGATGTTGTTTTCAATGATTGCACAGTGCGGACAAGCAACCGGCACTGTGCAATCATTGAAAATGGCATCTTGCACAGTGCGAGCTGTAGTTTTCTGCTGCTCGAGTAGATTTTTCCTCGAGCTGCAGCTTTCTCAACGCGAACTGGTAGTTTCTCATCGCGAGCGGTCGCGAGCATACGCGACCCCTCGCAATGAGAAACCTGACCTTCTCGCGTTGTGAATCTCGCTGGGAGGTTTATTTTCCATGCTCGCGATCGCGAACAAGGAAAAAGTCTCGCCAGGATGTCATTTTGCTTGCTCGCGGTCGCCAACTTGACGTTGAGGACCGCGAGGAAGCAAAAAATGACCGCAGCACTACGCAACACTACGCTACGCGTGTTCGCACTGTGCTACGTGCAGTTCGCGTAGTGCGAAGTAGCGCGAACTTCGCAAACTACGCGAGCGTAGCGTAGTGCTTCGCCCAGGCCTACTTTCTATGCCGCATCATTTCTTTCTCTCACTGTCTTTCTCTGTCTCTGTCTCAGTTTCTCTTTCTATTTATTGGTTTGTCTCTATGTCATTCCATGTCTCTCTTCATGTATCCCTCCATCTCCTTGTCTTTATAGCCTTGTTTTTCTCTTGCTCTGCATCTCTCTGTTTTTTAATCTCCACACTGTCTTTTTCTGATGTGGTTTCTCCCTATTTTTAACTGCTCTTATTTGTTTCTTCCTGCCCTCCCCTCTCTTTCTATCTTACACAGTATTTTTCTGTCTCCTGGACTTAGGCCAGTGGTTCTTCACCTTTTGACTTCCCTGGATTCACACTAAATCTCTACTAGAAGAAGAAGACCCCTGCCAAATCAATTTCTATGATTTGAACCTCAAGCCAATACACAATACAGAAACAAGTGTAGATCACACACATTAGGAGATATTTCTCTTTTGCTCACAAACAAAAACAATTAAAAAATCTAAAATGTAATTTTAAAGGGCATGCTGGAGCATTTCCCAAAATGCGATTTTATTTCTAAAAGTAAAAGCAATATTGTAGACTCTAGCATACCACTTTGTCTTTTTTGCTTTTAAAGCATGCTTTTTTTTTGTCAGCACAAACTAGGGTTCACTTAAGGCTACCAATGGTTCACACCAGGGTCTGTTTTGCTGTACTTGTGCTGCTCCAATAAATCAAGCTAAGGATGCCAACTTAATTTTTAAAATTCAATCTATCATTCCTTCAAATTTACAGAATGCTCAAACATTGAAGCTTTTTGATTTGTATACATATCTACTTCATTACCTCTTATTATTATTTACTTTTATAAAACAGTCAAAGAGCTCTGGTGTATGCTCTTTGGACCCCCCCCCACCCCAAGGGTTTACAGACCATAGTTTAAGGAACACTGTTCTAAGCCATTCTTAATGCCATGGTATGGGCGTCTTTTGGAGCCGGGAAACCAGTTGGAGCTCAGGAGAAGGCATATCTATTAGGTCTCAAGTATGTTGTGATGTTGTGATTCTTTGCTCTCTTGCAGGCCTAACAAATCCATGATGTCCATGACAGAAATATAATATTTCTTGATGTACAGCATTATCAAGGTTTTGTTTGTTTAAAAGTTGTTTTGTTTTTTGAATTGTGCATTATTATATGTCATAGAAGAAAGTTAAAATAAAAAGGAGGACTAGTTCCATGATTGCACTCTATCCTGTAAATCCTTAATATGTTGAGGAAATTCATAACTTCTTATATATTTCAAGACTTTTGAGTGCCTTATGTGTTAAGGCACTGCTTGGTATTCTGCAGATTTTGTACATTTTATTTGAACTGAGTTGAATTCTCTTCTTTTGGTTTTCAGGTCATCTGTTTGTGCCTGCCTCGATTAAGTTAATGTAAGTTGTTTCTATTCATTAAGGCAAGATTTCAAGAGTTGGGTAATCCATGAGGGCTACACTTACTATTGCTCATCTTGACGTTTGTGAGCCATGGATGTAAAGCCTCAGTCAGATGAAAGGCAGTGTGAGGGTATATCGCTAAAGTTTGATCATGAATAGGTTGCATGAGTCTAGATATTCAGCAATGTGGATATCTGCATCACACTAATTTCCTTTATGCAAGACTAGGAGTGCAATCTAAGAATTAATCTGTGTACTGTACAGGTTAACCATCCCCACTGAGAACATATGTCAAAGTAGACAGGCGGTACCTAGATATTTTCACCATTCATATTATGCGTTAGCAGTACATACACCTATTGCGGCCAGTCTCATGTCTTTATTACCCTTTCTGTAAACAGGCATTATTGAGACCCCTTGGAATGCTGCAACATATAGGTCATGGGTTTGAATTCCAGATAAGGCCAGCTCAGTCTTTCACCCTTCTGCAGATGATAATAAGAGTATGTTTAAACTGGATATACAGATATTTATAACATTTTGAATTTGAATTTGGAATTGCAAAATGGATGCATACCTGAAAATACTCAAGCACAACAAACCATCTACAGGAATCTAGGGACACACAAATCACAATGCCTACAAACAACCATGCACAAACATGCACACTTTCGCCCATGCCCATTGACCTATAGGTGACCATAGGCACAGAACACCTGACATTGAGTCACTGATGCATGCAGACCCAGAGACGTGGTGCATTATAGTGGCAGCCTATATAGCACTTCAGGAAGGCTGCATAAAAGTGGTGCATCTGACAGGAGAGTGAAATGAGGGAATGAGAGAGAGAGAGAGATTTTTCCACCGTATAAACGGAATGATTTTAATCAAAACAGAGGAGTAGGTGGTCAGTGTTTTCTTGTCAGAAAAAGTGTAAGAGTAAAATAGGTTGTGGCAGGCAGATAATGTGGGCAAAGACGGCAAGAGTATAAATCAAATTAAGGGAGAGGAAACCAACTGTGTGAGGACAGGGGCCAGATGCTTAGAAATGATAAACTGTTGGATGCCAGAGAGACCTGTGTACGGTGACCACTAAGTAGAACACAGAGGTGACAGATAAGCAACAGACATAATTCACACCTTCAGTTCCATAAAACATAGACTCAGTAACAAAATGAGCACAGTGGTGTAAGAATAGTCCTCGCGGTGCGGGGGCCCCCAAACTCCAACGGGCCCCCTCCAGCACTGTGCATGGGCGGGCCAGAGAGCTCCCGACTAGGTCCACTGCATGGGGGCCCACTCCATTCACTTTGCAGGGGGGCTCTATCATGTTTCGTTAAGCCACTGAATGAGCAGGCACACATTCAGGTTATTGTGAAAGCTCTAATTTTATTGCCTGAAAACCAAACATCTACTGGCACAGAACGATCAAAAATTAAATGACCGACGCGTTTTGGCTGACGCCTACGACTGGGTCTATATATATAGTGCATTTATATAGTGGTCACATATTAACATAGCTAGAAAGGGATGGAATGCTGAACAGAGGATACAAATTTAGAATTTTTATAGTAAGTCAGGGAGACAGTGGGTACCTGACTGCAGAGATCATGGTGTTCTGAGAAGACTTGTGTCTTCAGGTTCTTCCTGAATTACTGCAGGTATCAAAGGAGATGTTCCAGATCTTGGGTTCATATATAGGCGAGTCATGTGTTCTAGCCTGAAAATACCCTGATGTCTCTGTTTACAGTGAGACGATGTCAAGGGTCTTAGTGTCACATTGTTTGACCATGCCAGTTAGTTTCTTGGTCAGGTTTGCTGGGGATTTGTTTCTGAGAGCGTGTGCACGTAATCAGATGGTCTTGGAGATGGTGCAGACTTGAAGGGTGGCCTGTCAAGAGCTTTCAGTGTTAGGCCGATGAGGCTGAAATGTATTTCTCCTTATTCTTCCATTGTAATTTCAAAGGAATTGCAAAGCACTGGGTTAATAGTTTGCACAGTCCAAGCCAGTGATTGATTATTTTAATATTAAAAGTGATGTGTACATCTTCTAAATGAGCACTAAGAATCAGATATGTGATGGTATGTATTATTTATTTGAACAGCTGCTGGTTATGTGACTAACATGCCTTCATGTCAGTCATGGCCGGTGCAGGTAAGAGCGGTGGGCAGGGGGTGAAGTCAATAGATGACGACGAGGGAAAATAAAATGCAAAAAAAGAAAACTACTTACCTTGTGCTCGCCATATTGCCGAGTTGGCAATGCTGCGAGCACAAGGTAAGTGTTTTTCTTTTTTTAAATTTTATTTACCCTCGCCATCGTCTGTCGACTTTACCCCGACTATCCCACTCCGCCCCAAGGCTCTTACCTGTACTGTCCGCAACTGCTTCATGTAACTATTAATGTTCTCTTTACCTGTCGACAGTGCTACTTTGTCAGTGCTGCTTGTTTGAGGAAGACTGAGGAAAACTCTAGCAAACCTAGCTGAGAGGGTAAGGGAGGGGTGCCAGCTTGGTGGAGGAACCTCAAAGGCCTGCCTCTTGGAGCCGGAGACTACATTCCCCCAGGACTCTGAAGGAGGCACTCCCTCTGTGTGCCTGAGTGAATCTTGGTATGAGGCCAGAACACTGGCTGATATCTCTTCTCAAACTCATTGTTGATAGGCAGAAAGCAGAGAAAGGACTTAAGAGTTTCACCTAAGGCAGCTGCAGCCATGGTCAGACCCCAACACCTACTCCACCACCAGCAGATAGTAGGGATCAGACCCTATTTAGGATCAAAGGCCCTCAGTCCCTCCCAGCAGGTAAGATGTGGTGCATTCCAGGCTGATGAGGTGCGGGTTGGTGGGATAACAATGGATATGGGAAGGAAGAAAATGTATTTTTCTTGAGGAGTGTGAGGTAGAGCGCTGTGCATTTCTAGTGGGCTATACTAGTTTGAAATTAGTATTGGACCATTTTGACTGGTATGAGGTACAAATGGCCAGTTAACATAAAACTGGTCATTCTTGACAAAAATAGGAGCATCAATCCACCCCTTCAAAACCGGGTCGCATGAAAAGTGAACAAGAGGAACTGCATGTGTCCATGTATTGTCCATTTTCTAAACTGGGCTCTGTGGTTTGTCCTTTATATACACAGCGCAAAGCACAAGTGAAAGCATTTGTCACTGAAAATTGGGAAACACTTATAGATATAGGTGTTTATTCAACTTGTATGGCAAAGTAAGGTAAACAGACATTATAGTAGTTAGGGAAAATTATTAAAATGCATGTTTAACTTATGCGCAATAGGATATATATTAACCAAACTGCTGAGTCCCCATTTATGATGCTGTCAAGTTTTATCTTACATTTGAGGGTACTTAACTCAGTCACCTGAATGTACGCTTTGAACTATCCTAACAAACTATTGACATTAAGGCTAATGTAGTATCTGTCTAAGAAAATACATTGAAAAATGCTTGACATTCAATAAAAGATCAAATTTAAGTCTGTGATACAAGGTGAATGGAGGGTGGAATTTAAATAAGGGTGTTTTAGCACCTGTGGAGTTTAGAAAAATAGAGCTATTCGTGGGATTGAAAGGCACTGTACTTCTGCATAGCACTAGTAGTGGCTCTCCTGGAGTGATGAGTTCAAAGAATACATATGGAGGGGATGCAATGTGAGAGAGAGCATGCTACACACAGGCATGATAGAGCCTCCAGAAATAGTTGATCTTGCACAATGGGAAGGATTACTGAATAGAAGAAGTGTTATATGTATTTCTTATTCTACATCTATTTTATATAGAACAGAGAAGAGAACACCAGCTACAAAGATGTAGGATGAATTGATATACATTAACCTCTACTCAACTGATTGACATTGAGCTATATGAAACCTGCTGTCAAAGGGAAGTAAGAGAAAGTGGAAGTGATTAATGTATGTTGATAAAGACATTAGTGTGTTGTGACACAGTGGCAGTGGCACAGAGTCACTGGCATTTTTACAGTAGCAAATCTCAAAACTATAGGTTCACTGCAGAAACAAAACAATTAGTGAATTTACAGTTCAAGGTTTATCATTTATGTAGCGTCTAATAATCGGTGATGTCTTATTAACCAATTTGCTTTTTATGTTATCATAAATGTGTTACTAGGAAACTAAAAGGGGGGAGTAGTGTAAGTACTGAACTTAGATGTTCAAGTGGAGCACTCAAAGAAATGACTTTTTCCATTAAAACTAGTACTGACCAACCTTCTCTTGCAGCCGAACATATGCCTTCTAATGCGGGTGTAACTTAAGAATGTGTTATTTCTGATACTGCTGCGGCCCCGCACAGTCTGATCCTGCAGAATATGCTTGTTCCAGTAAAAGTTCACATTAAGGTGCCGATTACGATCCTGTAAAAAATTACCCCGTATGACTCGTATCCGGTCTTTTTACCGTACGAATCGTACAAGTGCCGTACAAACTGCCAAGTACGAATCGCATGTGAAAAAGTCCATGCGAATCGCATTGGGAATAATTCCCCACACGCCCTCGGGTCGGAAAATGTGTCCGACACGTCCCCGGACGATTTACCGTACAAACGTGAAAAGTGAAGTCCGACCGCGCAAGTACGATCCAACCCGTGCGTCCGATGTTACAACCGTATGGAAATAACACCGTCCGCACCGAACTCCCATAGCAACCATGGAGACATGTGCCCACATACGCGCCGTACCCCCCCAGCCCCCGTGAGTACGTGCCGTACCCCCCCAGCCCCCGTGAGTACGTGCCGTACCCCCCCCAGCCCTCGTGAGTACGTGCCGTACCCCCCCCAGCCCCCGTTGGGGAGTGCAACAGTATATTTTTGAAATCTGAATAAAGTTCCATGGAAGAACTTTGAGCAGAACTAACAGAAAACCAGCAATATATGGTTAGCACAGAGCTCTCACAGATGTTTTGGTACAGTAGGAATCAGGCACTGATATGAAGCAAACATTTTTAGAAAGTTTATACAAGCTCACTCCCTATAACATTAACATGGAATATCTAAAATGTATTATTTAACCTATATTTTAACATATATTTTCTTTGAGGCACTACTTGGTATTTAGGGGTGTTTCTGACACTCCTTGGAAATAACAAACAATCTATATCGTAACATAACAATTAGGCCTGGGCAGAGCTCGCGGAGTTTCAGTCTGCGGAATTTCGCAGATTTGCTGAAAAACTCTGCCAAATTCCGCAGAGGTCCACGAACGGGCGTAGTATTGTTCAGCCACCCCTAGAATTATAATTAATGAGGGCCTCTCCATTCTCAAATCCTTAATCAAGGCCGGTAAGCTTCCTCGACTCGCGCTGATAGAGGGCTGAAGCTGCTCACTCACCTTCCACCTCAGCTGAAGGGAAAATCGTATCAGTCCATGATAATCCTGTCCCTAAAGTGGTTGCCTCCTCAGCGCAGACTGTTTGCCTTCCCAGCCGTGAGCTTATTACTCACACTTTAATTTAGCCCGTAAGCATGTTCAGTTGCATTGCTGGGGATGCAGTCCATGTACCGACGCCATTTCGTCACTGCGTGCTGCACAGGAGATGTGCAGCAATGGAAAATATCCCATCCCTTGCACTGGCTTGGTAACCGCTTGTGCTCACTGCTCAGGAGTCAAGATGTGGAGTCAAAGAAAAGGCGAATATCTCTTTAAGGCATTGTGACAGGCGTTTCTTTTTTTTTTTTTGTTTTAGAAATTTTTATTACATTTTGCAAAAAAAAACAAGATATAAAATACAAAAGGAGTACAGACAATTAAGCAATCAGAAACAAACTTACAATTTATATAAAATCAGTTAATAAAATGCAAAATAGAGAAGAAAAATCCCATACACATGAGCAAACCGGAGCAGAAAAGAAGAAAAGAAAGGAAACCAAAGTAAAAGAGGAAAGGGAGATAAAAGGAGGGTAAAGGACAGAAAAATAAGAAGAAAAAAAAAACATAAACGAGAAAGAGAAAGAGGGAAGAAAGAAAAAAGAAAAAACAAAGAGAAGATAGAATATAAATTATAAACTAGCAAAAGTCCTAGGATCAGATAAAATACAAGGAGAGAAATCAATTTAGGGGATAGGAGCATGAGAAGTAAGATAAGATGTAAAAGGTAACCAAAGGAGATCAGATTTAATTTTTTGAGAAAGGGCAGAGGAAGAAACACTAGCAATCCGATGCTCGTTGCAAATGAGATTCCACCACATTAATGAAGATAGTTTCGAGTTATCCTTCCAGCAAGATAAAATAACTTTGAACGCCAATGCAATAAAAAGGTCAAACAACAAGGAAACAGAAATAGAGTCATCCAAATCAGATGAAGAGGAACCTAAAAAAACATTCTGAAATGACAAATTTAGATTACAATGAAAAATGTTCATGCAGGTTGACCATACCGATTTTCAGAAAATCAATACATTTGAACAATCATTAAGTAGATGTCTCAAAGAACCTGTATGCTCAGAACAAGACCAGCAAAGTGGGGACGTGGAAGGGGAGAACTTGGATATGCAAATAGGAGTAATAACAGCTCTATTGTAGATAAAATATAAGGATTGAGTTATACGAGCAGCAACAGAAATTTTAAATAACTTAGACCATAATTTATCCCATACATCAACAGAAAATGAAAGGGATAAGTCTACTTCCCAAGCAAGCTCAATAGGGGATTTAGATCTCTCAGTTAAATGCAACAACAACAGTTTATAAATAAGGGCGGCCTTAGGTTTATGCACCGGAAATAGACTATATAAAGGTGTTGGGGGAGTAAGGGATGGTGTGGTTGTAGGAGAAACAAAAGAGGCTAGCTGTACTTGTAAAGCAGCTGAAATTAGAAGATACTCGGCAAGCGAGGTATCAGGCAGTTGAAATCTCATCTGCAAATCAGGAAAGGAAATAACAGAGTGTTGGAATATTAATTGATAAACAAAAATAATACCCTTCTCCTTCCAATGTTTGTAGTAAAATGACTTACCCTTGTATCTAAGATATTTATTATACCATATAGTAGAGGATAGAAAGCATTGAAAAGGAGTTAAACCCTTAGCAAAAACATTATATAATACATTTTAAGAATATTTTATAATAGGGTTAGTGGATAAGAAAGTACAATTAGACATATATAGTACATTCTGAAAAAGAAAATCTCTAAAAAAGGAACGTTCAAAAACAATCCATCTTGGAATAGGCATTTCAGCAAAATCAAAGGATAAAGCAAAGGACTGTTTAATTATAAAGGCTGAGTGATAAGCCTTAAAATCGGGAAAACGCACTCCACCTTCAGACTTAGGGCGTTGAAGTCTCATGAGGGAAATGCGGGGGTGTTTCTTATTCCACAAAAATTTTACACAAATGGAATTGATTTGTGACAAATATGAAATGGGGATGCGAATTGGCAACATGGATAATATATAAAGGACATGAGGAACAATCATCATTTTAATAGTATCTAGCCTGCCCCACCAGGAAAGGAAGAGAGGGGTCCATGTGAGAAGCAAAGATTGAATTTTAGTAACTAATGCTGCAAATGTATATTTAATTGTGGCAGGTAAGGAGGTGGAAAACCAAATACCTAGATATTTAATTTCCGTGGGACACCATGCAAAACTAGTATTGTCAAACATAAATTAATAGCATGACGAGTTCAGGGGAAGAGCTTCTGTCTTAGAGAGATTTAACTTATAACCCGAGATGCTGGAGTACAAGCGAACCTCATCCAGGAAGGGAGGGAGGGAGGTAAGAGGATCCGCCATATAAACTAATATATCGTCAGCATAAGCTGATAATTTAATTTCTAAGGAGTTATACGCAAATCCAGCTATAAGGTCGTTGGTTCGAATACGCTCAAGAAAGGGTTCAAGGCAAAGAACAAACAACAGAGGGGAGAGAGGACAGCCCTGACGTGTACCCCGGGACAATGGAAACGATTGTGAGAAGTGATTATTTACAAAAATACTGGCCAGTGGACATGAGTAAAGTAATTTAATATAGGAAATGAAAATTGGACCGAAACCAAACCAATGAAGGGTCCTGAACATAAATTGCTAGTTGATGCGGTCAAAAGCCTTTTCGGCATCAAGGGACAATGCCGCAAGAGGAGATTTAAGTTTTTTTGCAAGAGAAATAACATTTGCAAACATTCGAGCGTTATCAGCAGCTAATCTTCCCTTAATGAATCCGACTTGATCCCTCTTAACCAATAGTGGGAGAAGACTTTCAAGACCAATAGCAAGAATCTTTGCAAATATTTTACAGTCATAGTTGATTAATGAAATCGGACGATAATTTTTACACATGGAAGGATCTTTGTCAGGTTTGGGAATAATAATTATTAAGGCATCCATAAAAGAGCCAGAGGCCTTAGCATCGGTAATAAAAGAGTTATATAATGTCAGAAGTTTAGGAACAAAAGTCGATGTAAAGGTAGAATAAAATTCAACCGACAATCCATCCGGTCCTGGAGCCTTTGATGTTTTTAAAGATTTAATAGCGTTAGTTATTTCTTGGGCAGTAACTTCCTTCTCCAGTGAGTCAAATTTACTGGGTAGGGAAGGAGGAGAGGGAAGGCCAGAAAAAAAAATTATCTAAATTTTCATTAGAGGGATTTGTGTCATCAGAATAAAGGGCTTCATAATAATCATGAAAGACATTAGCAATATCTTCATCAGCGGACACCAAACGATTAGTGGATTCATTTAAAATGGGACCAATATTTTTACGTTCAGATTTAATCTTTAAATAGTTGGCTAACATCTTACCGGCTTTGTTTTGCCCCCCATGGTATTTGGATTTAATTTTGAGTAGGACATTACAGGCTTCCACAGTCGCAAGTTTGTTCAATTCAGATTTGGCCTTAATGAGCTCATGAAGAGCCGAGGGAGATTTAGAAGAGAAGTAATTATGCTCCAATATTTTAAGGTGTTGAAGTAAACTTAAATATTTATTTCGAGCAATTTTCTTCTTCCTAGAAACAAAGGAAATAGCAAAAGCCCGGAAGGAGGCCTTAAAGGCATCCCAGTTATTAGAAATAGAGGTTGCTGAGGCTTTGTTAAACAAAAAAAACTCATTAAAAAAGGAGGTAGCTTCTGAGATGAAAGTGGAGTCAGATAATAAAACATTATTAAGCTTCCAACGACTAATTTTTTGGGAGCTTAATGAGAGATCCAGAACAGCATGAACTGGTGCATGGTCAGAGATAAAAATTGATCCAATCTCCGAGGATTGAATGGACAGGAGTAGGGATTTACTAACTAGAATATAGTCAATCCTGGAACGTGTATGGTGAACATTGGAAAAATATGTGAACTCAAGAGAATCCGGATTACACGTTTTCCAAACATCAAATAAAGGACGAGAGGTAATGGTCGATTGAAACGCCTTGTGGGATTTGTCTGGTTGGAACTTGGACCTAGATTGTCTATCGGAAAAGGGATCCATCCATTGGTTAAAATCACCAGCAACAATGATATTGGGACAGTCAAGGGATGAAAGTAGGACCTTAACATTATGCCAAAATTTGGGGTCTGGTTTAACTGGACCATATATATTTAGTAAGACCAAATCCTTGCCCTGCACAACAACCTTGGCCATTACTCATCGTCCGTCAGCATCATTTTGCGTAGAAACAATTTGCACACATAAAGATTTATGAAACAATATAGCAACACCCCCCTTCTTACTAGTGGCAGGGGAGTAAACAACTTGGCCTACCCACTGCCTCTTCAACTTAAGAGATTCCTCTTCAGTACAGTGCGCTTCTTGAAGGAAAGAAATTTGAGAATTTAATTTGGATAAATGAGAAAGTACCTTCTGTCTTTTGACGGGGTTGCCAAGACCACGAACATTCCATGAGACAAACTTACACATAGTGGAGGAACGGAGGGTTACAATACGTAAGGAGCTGATACACTGCAGGGAAACAACTAGAAAAAAAGAAACACCAAAAGTGAGCAAAATGGGAAAAATATATATTCAAACAATACACAATTCCAAAGGACATATGCAACAAACAGCACATTATCAAATGAGTAGAAGAACAAAAAAAAGGGGAGGATAATAGAACGAAGAAAGGAAGAGAGCATGGAAAAAGAAAAGAGAAAAGATAGATCAAGGAAAGATATCCAGATCTAAGAGACAATAACAAAGACAGACGCGTGGGGCGTAACAGCGCCGACGAAAGATGAAACAGCAGAGAGAACAATGAAAATAGAAAAATGAGGAACAGCCAAACTAAGAGGTAATAGTAACAGAATAGAGGACATTAAGGAATAGGAGGTGAGCTAGTTACAGGAAGTGAGGAAAGGCTTTGAAGAAACGATTTCAATTTAAGAGGGTCATCAAAGGACCGAGTGAAGCCTTCATGTGTAATTTTACACAAACAAGGATGGAGGATGCCATAACGAATGTTCAACTGTCGCATTTGTGGACGAAGCGCCAGAAATTCCTTCCTCCTTGCGTTGGTAGCATTAGATAAGTCTTGTGAGATAAAGATGTTGTGACCAGACCAAGTCAGATGGCGTTTTGTTTTGGCAGCAGAAAGGACCCGCATCAAGTCAGTGAATTCCAAAAACAGCATGATAATACCCCTAGGCTTAGAAGCAGTAGGTTGAAAGCGACCAAGTCTATGGGCCCGTTGAATATTTAGTGCAGGGTTAGGGGAAAGACCAAGAAGCTCAGACAAAAATTTCTTCAGGAAGAGAAGCAGGTCTGGACCCTCAATATTTTCTGGTAAACCATAAAGGCGCAGATTATTGCGCCGATTACGATTTTCAAGGTCCTCAGTGTGAAGCTTAAGACGATGAATTTCCTGCTCCAAAAATGGAATTTTAGTAGACAAGTCCTGAACATCACTTATACGTTGCTCCATGTCAAACACCTTAGCCTCCATATTGATCCATCTATCCTCAATTAGTTGAAGCTTCTCATTAGTAGTGGCCATGAAAGATTTAAGGCCCCGAACTTCATCCAGAATAGTGTCAAGAACAGGATTCTGAGAGGATAGAATCGGTGAGGGAGGATCATTCTTGGCTCTTTTGGGTTTTGTACCAGAAGAAACAGCTCTGGCCACGTGTGAGGCTTCCCCAGCCATCTTGGAATGGAACGACGGATGAGAGGTAATCTTCAATAAAGACTTCCGTCTGGTCATCCGACAGGAAAAAAACACCACACTTCACAACAAGTCTTCGAAGACCAGGAAAACTAAGGCAGAGAGGAAAAAAAGACAAAAACGCCAAAAAAGAACGAAGTATGTGCCGTGAAAAAAAAGCGTCTCCCTTCGTCGGCACTCTAGTAATACTATTAGTCCATGAACCAATGAATGACACAGCTAAAAATAAAACCAAGAGGCTAGGAATGAAAAAGGAGACCAAGGAGCAACTGGTAACACTTCTGTATGGGCCAGTGAAAATAGCATGGCGCAACTTGATCACGAAGAGATGAAGGGCATGGCATAGATCAACCTCCGCAGAAAGGCATAGTAGCAGGCAATAGATAATCCAAAATGTTAAAGGAGCAAAAGTTATGAGGTGCAGAAAAAAAAATAAAAGAAAGGATGCCGAAACGCCGGTTTACCTCATTACATGCAGCATTCCATTAGCAGACCACACAAAATGGCGGCCGCCGCTCACCAGAGCTGAGGGAAATACACTGCCGCAGCAATAGGTCCGAAAACGGCAAATAGAACGGGCGGAGCGAGCACACTCGCTGCTCCGCCACTTCAGCAAGCGGGACCCATCCTCAAGGGGTCCTCAGGGGTCAAAGTAGAGGCTGCAGGTCGAAGAAGATTTCCGCGTACGAGCGGAGCGAACGCTCAAGCCGCCATCTTCACACGGCGCGAGACCACGCCCCCCGACAGGCGTTTCTTTTGAACAGGTGAACTCCTGCAGCTTTCGCTAAAATATGGAATAATACTTGACATATATCTATCACGATCCGTCCGCTGTACTTGATGCACGAATGGGAAGCCTCCAGGTGTCTCCGTCCCAGTTTGACAGGCTGCGCGCTGTAATCTTCAAATTACCTTAAGTCATTCCTGCTAAGGATCTCTTCTCCCATGCTAACCGGAGGTGGTGTTTTGTAATTTATTCTGTTTATCGTATGATGTCTTTTTAATAGCAGGTCCTAGCAAACGAACATTGCGTTTGGGTTCCATGGGTGCCCTGCCTCCTTAAATATGTGGCATTCGGCATTTCTCGAGATATGTAATGAAAATGGCACAGATTTACCGTATCTCCTCAGGCAGCGATCCCCTTACTGGGCTAAAGAGGTGGAAAGCAGAAGACATCCCGCTTACATAATAAACGCCCTAGACAGGGCTCTCTGAGGCTTTCAGTCAGTCTCTGGATTACCTCAGGGTGGAGGCTGGACCGGGGAAGTGCTTGGAGCAGTGATGCAGTCCTGCCTTCCTGCTAAGATGTGATCTGATTTATGTGCCTCTAGAGGCTTGCACCTTCCACGAAATGTCCTGATAATGATCGCAAAGAAGAACCGTGTAAAACAGCCCTGTTGGAGTTTAAAAACTCAATAAATAAAGTTGTTAAAAAAAAAAAGATTTGATCTGACTTTCCCTCCGCAGTTGCTCGATCGCGCTCACTGCAGAAACTGAAGGCCTCAGTCCAGACTCTCTACTGGCTCGCCTGAGCCCGGCCAGGCTGCCCGGGTGCGTGGGCATAGCTCCGGCCGGCGGGCATGTGAGAAGTAAGGTTGAGCGAGTGACGTGCTGGTAAACTCCACTCCGCCGGCGGTAGGCAAAGTTTTTTGGCCGAACTTGGGGGCATATTAACAAGCCAGGCGATAAAATTATCGCCGCTTTAGCGGCAAAAAACTGCCGCCAAAGCGGTGATAATGGGCTTGATAATATGCCCTATGGAATTCCAATTGAAGCCCATGTTAGACGTGAAGGACGTCTAACATGGGCTTCAATTGGAATTCCATAGAGCATATTATCAAGCCCATTATCGCCGTTTTAGCGGCAGTTTTCTGCTGCCAAACCGGCGATAATTTTATCGCCTGGCTTGATAATATGCCCCTTAGCACCCAAAGTGGTGTGCGAAGTGGCAAAAACTGTGCAAACTCCACCGACGGAGCGCAGTATACGATCCCCCCCCCTTACTGACAATATGCTATTCGCTTTTAGGTCTTGGCTAGCGAAGGCTGCGCTTGCGCAGTCTCGCTCGCGAGATTTAATGACTTGGAGAAGAGGGGCTTGAACCCGCCCCTCTTCTCCCCTGTTCTCCATTGGCTGGCCTCTTGAATGCTGGCCAGCCATTGGAGAAGAGGTCCGTCATTCCGATTAGGCCCCGTCCTTTTCGGATTCGGGGGCATGTTTTTTTCAAGAAGTCTAATTATCTCCTCCAGCCGGGCTGGAGGAGAGAACAGAAAAACACGCCCCCGAATCCGAAACCGCCGCTGCCTTTCTCCGAGGCATTTCTGCTTCGCCTCGGAGAAAGGCGGCGGTGTTCATGGCGTCCTCTCCCCCTGCTCTTGTTTGTCCGTGAAACCTAAAATTACTAGGATTTCAGTTGAAAGTGTTGCTTGAGTTGGATTTTAGGAGTACAAAAAAGTTGCGTTTTAGAAAGTACGGCTCCAATGTGTGAGAATCTCTTAAATTCCGAGTGGCCACTGCCACCAGCTTTACTTGTGGTCCCACATTATTAAATTCAGAAGTGGCAAAACCTGTTGGTGGTAAGAAATATAAATCTTGAGGTAGGCGTGTATATCTTAAAAGGGACACGCCAACCTTATTCTCCCTCTAGCAATGACGTTGACAATTGAGTGCTTAACTTCATTTGTTACACCAGGAACGTCTGTTTGAGTTCGAAAAAGGGACACAGCATGTATGGATCTAAACACTAATGCACATTCAAAGCACCGGAGCTTCAGAACGCATAGTTGTTGACGCGACTTCCTGCTTCTCTGTGCGTTGTCTCCAGGGTTGATTTATGTTTCACAGTTTGCAACCATGTGTTGCATGGACCCCTGCACCGTAACCTGCCACCCCCACCCAGAGTAGCTCCCGGAGTGACGTCACGCCCACACCAACTCTTCCTGTCAGAGGGGATTTCGCCTCCGTGATGACCCTGCCCCACCCGGCACCAGTGCCCCGGAGAGCTGGCGAGGCCCGGGAGCGGAGGAGCAGAAGGAGGAGGCGGCGGGGCGGCAGAGGCCCTGTGACCTGTCGCCGCCGCCACTTGCACTTCACGGGCGGGCCATGGTGACGGGGGAGGAGGCAGCGGCGGTGTGCGGTGGTGGGGTCGGCTCCTGGATCTCGGTGCTGCTGGAGCAAGTCGTGAACGAGGCGCTGGTGGTGAGCTTCAAGTGGGGGCGGCGGAGCTTCAGCGGGATCCTGCTGGATGGCACGCAGAAGTAAGAGGCCGTGCATGCAGTGGACTCCCTCAGGGAGCTCGGCCTGCGGGACTCTGATGAGCAGCTGGAATCTGGTCAGGCCCTAATCCAATTAAAGGGTCTGCTGCCTGCCATGATTAACGAAGCGGTAGTGTGCGCAAGCATCCCAACCCCCTTCACTATTACAGCTGAGTGTGCAAGTCACAAGAGTGTTGGTCTCACTTAGTGACGGGTAAAATCGGAAATTGCACTTTACCGGAGCATTTTCTCCTCCATCTGTGCTTTGTACCGTACCCCTGAGAGATCCCTTCAAAATTATACTCGCCGGTAGCCCAATACTTTATTCTGAAACTTTATACGGGCTATTAAAAAGGATTGGGGCTTTAAGAGCCATCAAATGTGAAATTTAATAAATTGTGTAAATGGCCTCTTGGCCCACTTTAGAGTTGTAAGCCATTGGATAGATTGCCCCATATAATATTTGAAGTAAATTTGGTCAAACGATTCTAAGCCTTCTTACTTGTCTGTGTGCTCATATCTCAATTTTTTCTAAAAACTTTTACTGACTGATGAAGACAGCGACTACCTCTGTCAGTTTAGCATGTATATTGTTTCGCTCCTTCATGGTGTGGGGTAGCATTTCTGCCTTACTCCTTAATTTATTTCTGAAAGAGTTTACGTGTCTGTATTTTAAAGGAGCCCCTCAGAAAAGGGGGGTTACCTTGCCAGGGTTCAGTCTCTGCCGCTCTGCCCTTCAGATGTGTGAGGTGAGTGTTATGTCGCTGAGACATCGCCCACCCCCACATTACCAGAATCCTAAGAACTAGTGGATCTTATAACCTCGAGGCATTTGTAATGGAGGGCCTCAGGGAACTCTTCTACCCTGGGAAGGGAAAGCTGACGATCTCTTTTTCATTCCCTGGCACGTTTGGTACTCCTTGTAGTTTTGTACTGTTATCTCTTTAACTTAGGCCAAGACTACAATTCCCAGAATGCATGCGGCTAAATCACCTCGGGACTCTAGAGGAGTTGTGTTTATTGACTAAACTGCTGATTTTGGTACCTGGGTTCTAATCAGGCTTTTAGTCAATCTGGGTAAATTAGATCCACCCGCCCACCACACCCCCTCACCTGAAACCTATATATGCAATCTTTTTCATATCATTAGGTATTTTTATATATGTAATGCGGGCTCACATTTTTCGGCCTGGTTGTCTTTGGGAGGAGTTGTATAGCACCCAGGAAAGAAACAGGAGAGCTCCTGTCAACAAAAAAACAAACTAAGACTAGATTAACGGAGATGATTTGCATATTCATGACTGTCAAAGAATTGGAATGGCATGGTAGGCAAAAAAACAATGTATTTAGGCCCAGATCTCTGTATTCGAGGTGAATGTTTGGCATTCAGCATTCGGTCCATCAATTGTTCTTTTTGCAGCAGTCAACATGAGTGAGCCTGAAGGGTGAGAAGGGGCGATTTTCACAGGGCGTGGTGTATGACAGGGGAATGGAAACCAAGGGCTCTCAGTCCAGCACCCCAGGGCTGCACCGCAGAAGTGCTGCACGAAGAGCTGCATCAGACTGCTGCGCAGCTGTAAGGTAGCTGTTGACACAGCAGAGTGTGGAAAATGAAAGGCCTGTTTGATGTACAGCTCTGATGCCCTGTGAAAGAGGGCTCCGCCAGGCCCAATCACACCAAGGCAGCTCTTCCGTGCATTCAGTGGCATGCCGCAAAATGGCGGTGCCCCCTGCAACATGAGATGAGAGGCCCCTGAGCCTCCACTATCTCAGAGATATCCAATGCCCTTGTCCTAACAAGCATTTACAATGCAACGGTCTCGGCATTGTTAAAGTTAGAGCTATTGGCATTGCTCATTTGTTTATGTTTTTGTTTTTAAAACATGTCAAGAAATGGCATTGTTATTTACAATGTCAATAGCTTAATCAGTGTGTGTGTAGGTGGCTCTGTGTGTGGGTGCAAATGCAATAGGTCTCGCATGTGAGAGTGATTAAGCTATTGACATTGTAAATAACAATGCCGTTTCTTTAAATGTTTTAAAAACAAAAACATAAACAAAAATAATGTCATGAGCAATGCCAATAGCTCTAACTTTACCAATGCCGAGACCATTGCATTGTAAATGCTTGTTATTTTTGCTTTTGATGAAAGTTCTCAAATCTTCTGTACAGTTGCAGTTTAATTATATCCCTGTTGACTATGGTAGATGTTCCAATAAGCTGTGTGATGTTTCATCTGTCACAACCTTAGACAAAATTCCTAGAGTGGCATCCCCAGAGTTACCTTAAAACATTTTGGCCATGGCTGCTAACCTTACAAATGTCACATGTACACCACTGTACATGCATGTTCCGAAAAACTCTTCTGGAAAGCCTGACCATCCTGCCACACAATGTAATATTGTAATTTATAAAGATCGTAAATTTTTACTGAACATGCTTTGAAATACATGATTTGCTGCACATTTTCACCAAAAAAACTCAGGGAACAGCATACTACGATCAAATAATGCAAATGAAAATACATCATCTGCTTTGAAATGACATTGGTGGAGCAGATTTTGTCCCCAATACTTTAAGGCAATATAACCTGGTCAGAACTTTCTCTTGATGTTGGCATTACAGGGGCCTTGCCCCTCCTAACCGAATAATCCCGGCTGGGCCTGCGCTCACTTTCCCTCTGTGCTGGTTTCTTGTTTTCTTTCTTGAGTCTAATTGTAAGTCCATATGCAGCAGAGCAGTTGAAAAACATGCGCAAACATGTCAGCTTGTTAATTTGTTCCACAGTGACAAGGAAGGGAAGTGAAGCAAGGGCTGCTTCTGCTGAGAGAGCTGCTGCTGCAGCCTCCAGAGAGGCATTGAACCCTGGGCTGAGGGTATGTTGTGTGCCACCGGAACAATCACACTGCAGGAGCAGGAAGCTGACAACACAGAATGCTCCCTTTGGGGGCCTACAGTGGTGGCTATAACCCGTGAGGGGGAACAGTCTCATGCCTGAACACCTCTCACTGTTCTACTCTGAGTCTAAATTTTAAAATAAAATAGACAGACATACAACTTCTCAGAAACATGCACCGAGGAGCCTGTCAATTAAGATGATTTCACTTAATTAGGTGCCAGAGCACAAAAAGTAAATGAAGATGAGGTTTTGTCCAAACGAGGTGCAGAAATTATTTCCTTTTAGTACATTTCATTCAACAACATACAGCAGGGCAGGCTCACATTGAAGGGGACGTGTGCATTATGAGAAAGAAGCAAGCATTAAAAGGTGCCCTATTATAATAGTGCAGTTTTACTATCAACCTACTCTTATAACGTCTAAGCAATATTAACCACAATCCTATTGTCAAATTAGGTGGACGTGGAGTTAATAATACTACACCTATATTTGCTTATAAATGCTTACATCAACAATATGTCCATAGTCAATATTATGGAGTCGACATATGCGCATGTCGATATTATTGAATTCCACCTTGTGAGGTGCAACTGCACCAAGCACCATTCATGAGGAGGAGCCTGGTGTTCTTCTGGTAGGCGTTCCTTTGAGATTGACAGAAAGATGTAGGGCTTCATTTACAATATTTTGCCATAGAGCAGCGCCACAAGCCTTCCTGCTGCTCTGCCTGACGGCAAAAGAAAAGGGCAGGAATGCACCGTTTTCATCATATTCAGCTCATTCCTGTCCTCTCTCCCTGTGCTGGTGCTCAATTGGCTGCCAAGCACAAATGCAGGCACCCATTCACCATGATGCAAGAGTGTCTGCGCTATGGGAATGATTGCTTGTGAAGGAAGGGACACATAGAAAAAGGAAAAAAATGAGGAGAAATAAAGTTGTTTCTTTTCGCTGCGCCTCCCATAAGCCTCCCCTGGGGAAGCGTAGGGTTTTGATGCATTCCCAAAAGCGTCAAAAATCTGGGAATGTGTTCAATGCCATGGGTGTTACGTGGAAACACCCACTAACGTTCATGGCACGCCTCTCCATCGCAGTGTGAGGCAGCGCAGCAACTTGCACTGCGTTCCCTCACACCATTTCTACAAAGCCATAAAAAGCCATGCAGGTTGGCTTTAAGTAGCCTTGTAGATATGGCACTGCAATTTGTGCCGCTGGAGCGTCATTAAAAGTGATGTTCCTGCGGCGCAGGGGTCCTAAGTGTGGTCCAGGGTTAGGTATGATAATTATCACAAATTAAACTGACACTGATGCATACTTAAATCATCCTGTGCAATAGTTACAGCCTATTACGAATTCTGCCACTAAAATGGTGCAAAATGTGCAGCCTTTGGTGTTTACAACACCAAAATCCACATGTTCCTGTATTTACTGGACATTATTCCCCAATAAACAATGGCAGGTTTGACCTGCAATAATCCAGCGGGTGATACGGTTTTTACCATATCTGGCTAAACGGCAGAGATGTATAGGACATGGAAAAGGGTCTGTGAGGATTGTGGAAGAGACCCTGGAAGAGTTGTCTGTGTCTGCTTTGGGGGCTATAAGGCGCTTTGACCATGAACAGGAGATGCCAGTGGGAAGGGTGCCTGGTGAGATGTTTGGTAAATGGGTGACACCGATGGTGGAAATGCAAAAAAAAGGAGAATAAACAGAGAGGTGGGAGGGCTCATGAGGTATCAGATTGAATCAGCAGAGACGCACAGTGAGCCTCAACCGCAGAATGCAGGGAAGCAGTGGGCAGGAGCTAGAATAGGCACCTGTCATTGGAAAGGAGCTAAGGAAGGACGGGAGAAGGAGATAAGAGGCCAAGGAGTGCAGGACTTTCATACACCATGCCATATGATTCAGGTAGCGAGAATGGTGATGAATGGTATGATGTATGGCGGGGTTAGGATGTACATGTGGGAAGTACCAGGGAAACAGGGAGAGTATGGGGAGAGGATGGTTAGAAGGTGTCTTTTGGTAATGTTGGAGAAGTTCCAAGAAAATGGTGGAAGTACTGGGAGAGGTATATGATAAAGGAAGGAGATTGCAGTGGCCATAAAGGGAGGCAAACAGATTAGGGTGAGGCAGGAGGAGTAGACAGAAGTGGGAAAAGTGAACATAGATGGGTGAACAACTGCGGAGGTAGCAGGGAGAGTGAATGAAGGTGGGATCAGGGTGGCAGGATACTGAATGGGCAAATGCCAGGGCAATAGGGGCGGGATGAAGGACAGTGAGAGAAAGAACAAAAAAAGGGAATGGAAGGAATAGCGAGAGTGCTGTGCATGGGAATGGTGGCTCTCCTTGGGCCTCCACTTATGTTAATTACCATATAGAAGATACGGGCCAATGAATACGTCAATTTACATAGAGAAACTCATAGTAAGGGAGGATCAAAGGCAGAAGAGAGAGAGCATACAAAAAGACCCAGGGGTTCTCTCCAATATTGAGACTCAGACGGCAGTGTTCAAGATCTTGGCAAACACATGGGGTAAGAAACATCCTGATGACAGTGTAGCATTGTTCAAATAGATAGATTTCTTTAGGATGGAAAGGATAGGTTTTGGTGGCATGGCTCTGCTAGGGTGAGGAGTTCACAGCGAAGCGGGGTCTGGACCCATCGGAATCATGGGGTGAGGTGGATAACAAGCTTTGATTCCAGTACATGATACTGACCATGCCAATACCAGCACTACATATGGCCAGTGACTCTTGCTGCTGTTGTCGCATGTGCCCTTTCAAGTGAGACCAACCCCAGAAGAGGGGAGGATCCAGAGTAAGACATCTGGAGGGGAACTACAACTAAGGCTCCTCTTACAGGTTGCCATGTAGGTTCTCACACAAATGTTCCAGATGAAAGGAAGGCACCCCTTGGTGCAATGTTTCCGCAGCCCAGAAAAGCAAGGAGGGTAAAGTGGAAGAGGAGAGCCAGAGGAGGAATGTGGGAAACTACCAATGCTCCCATTAAAATGGAAGTGATAGCTAAGTGGCTGCAGAGATACCCCAATAG
This sequence comes from Triturus cristatus, assembly GCF_964204655.1. Classification (NCBI taxonomy): domain Eukaryota; kingdom Metazoa; phylum Chordata; class Amphibia; order Caudata; family Salamandridae; genus Triturus; species Triturus cristatus. The sequence continues at coordinate 1,235,239,391 of NC_140591.1, read as the reverse complement.
GAAAAATGCAGTGGTGTTGGGAGAAAGCTTTACAGATGGTTTTTGAATTCCACACCAAGAGATGTACATGAGGCTCAGGCCAGACAACTTGAAATCAGTACATGAGATGGAGCAGGTGGTGATAATCAAGTTGCTTAACTAACTGTAGGAAGCTAGAATGATGGGCCCATTTAGGGACATGTAGATTCCAAACCTGATGTTCTAGACACATAAACAAAGTAGGCAGCTGGAGATTACAGGATGATACAACACCTGTCGTGGCCAAGGTAATTTAGTCAATAACGCCATTGTAAAGGAGGACTGTTCAATCGCTCTGCTCTAGTCAAAAAATTGAGAAATTCAATATATAGACCGGTGTTCCCAGTAATTCAAGTGTACCAAGCTCAGGGCTTTATACTTGAAGTTCAGGTGCAGCATCCTACCAGTTAACGAATTTTGTAGTAAATGGAAGGGTGCTAACATCTGTCCATATGCCCTTCATGTATGGGTGGACAAGAAACTAAAGAACATGTTCTGTTCTTCTGTCTCAAGTACACTCAGATTAGCAGAACTTGGTTTATTCCACTTTGCAGAGGTTTTGCTGCAAACCATTTAAAAGACATCATTAGGATTTTATAAAGTGACTGCACAGAGTGTTTACCCTTTACTTACCATGTCCAGATATTTTTTATATGTTTGGAGACTAAGAATCAGGATGTTGAAATTACTTAATAGCCACTGAATCAAGTATTGAAGTACTGTAATGCCTTTGATTCTATGTTTTGTTCACCACTGAGAAACAGATTTAGAGATTTGATCAGTTTTAATATTAGGAAGTTTTATGAGGCTTTAATTACTGGTTCATCCGATTCAATCTTTGTAATGACATTTTTATAGTAAATGGTTTGATGAAATGTTGCACACACCACTCTATTTAGCATTTTAAGTGTATACTATATACTACTGACATCAGTCATGACAGAAACTCTGGCTAGCAATGATCACTTTTCCTAGGGTATGGGGGACTCCTAATCAAATTGTATGTGGAATTACTCATGTACTTAAATATTATCAATATCACTTTTAGAATGGGTGACTTGATACTACAATTTTTGCCTGTACGATTTGATGTGCTTTTATGATTTTTATTAAAATCAAATAAATATATTTCTACAACTATCTAGACTTGATGAAGCAGTGGCATTAATGGCTCTGAGAACATTGCTGTTGGAGGCGATTGACATAACGAAGTGAGGAAAATGGAGGCGATCCTGTGGAACTTTAATGCTGACTGCAAAGTAATTGCACCAGGGAGGCACCTTTGCAGGCACACAGCACTAGCATTGATGGGTGCAGTAAAGCCCAGCACAGAGTGAGGATAACCTCAGGGGTACAACCAGACATCTGGTTGACTATAACAATGTGGATGATACCCACCCCCTATGAGTGAGATGTGTGCATATATTCAGATGCACTAGATGCAGGGAGATTCTGTATCTATTGGATAAGGAGGCGGTGTGCAGAGAAGCAATTTTCATAATTGACAGCAATGAGGTGGTGGTGATTGTAACCAGCAAATGATCTGTAAGTGACTAGTAGGTGCTGATACTACCAAGTGAAATAGTGCTGAGGTGTTTGCGGCTGAATGTGTTGTTTCAGACAAAGGTCATACCCAACTTGGGGAAAATGAACTGATGGATACTTTGTCTTAATTGGAATGGTCAGGTTTCTGTGGTTTGACACCGGAGGCAGATCAACACAGTGAAGAAGTGTCAGAGGAACTGAAGGCACTACAGAGATGAAACATGGCTTCGGCTGAATGTTCACTGGCGACATGGACAAGAACTACATATAGACAGCATGGATTGAATTTATGAGGAGCGATGCTGGGAGGAGAGAAAGTGATTAAGAAGGGACTGAAAGGTGGATGAGGTGCAGAGGACTGTCTCTTGTAAATATTGAAGGAAAACTGTTGGGGTAGCCTTATGTGGAAATGTTTTTAGGAATATGCACCAACTGGTGGGGAATTTGTATGTTGCATTCTGGAACGCTGGATAAGAGAACGGGGGAAGAAGAGGGACGGTAGGAAGGCAATTACAGTGGAAATGTTGGTAGGTATAATGTCTGAAGAGAGAACATGTATGTCTGCATAGGAGAGACACCTTTTTATGGCAATATTTTCATTGGTGTTTTTTAGGGCATTCAGACTGTCTGTTGTGGTAGGAGTTAAGAGGTGTAAGTAGTAGTAGACATTGATACGGTGACATAGGATGGAGTCAGTTTTCCATTAAACTACGTAAGAGTAAGACAAATCAAAGGAGGAAGGTAATGAGGATATGGTTGCATATCTCAGGGAGGGATAATATTAGGCCTGGGTGAAATTTTAATTACACCGGAGTAATCAGAGTAAATTCAGTAATTACGCATTACTCCTGTGATGTGAAAGTACAGAAATGATGCAATTATGCCAGCTTGAGCAATTAAGAGTAATTGTCGCAAAATCCTACCTCAGGAGCACAGGAACAACAAACTAAGGGGCATATCAACAACAACCGGCGATAATTATCGCTGAGCGCACTTAGCGCCAGGATAATTATCGCCGGCTAGCGCCGATTTTTATCGCTGAGATAGCGTGCTATTAGCAACGCTTATCTCATCAGCGATAAAAATCCTGGCGCTAACTGGCTATTGTGAGATTATCGCTGGAAACCCAGCGATAATCTCATGTTAGCTAGTTGATAGGGACTCACAAACTTAGCCATGATATCCACCCTCCATAGGATATCATGGCTAAGTCAGTCCTGAAGCAGGCGTATGGAAAGTAGCGATAACAGGGGTTATCGCTAATTTTCCTGACGCTATGCTTCATAGCGTTAGGCTTGCTGATAGGAGAAATGTCGCTTAGCGACATTTCTCCTGTCATGCCAGGTCAGGAACGCCCACTTTGCATCTCATTAGAGATGCAAAGCTGGGCGTTAGGAATCCTGACGCTAAAGCAAGGTTTCACGCGTTAGCGTGACCTTGCTGATTAGGCGATAAAATTATCGCCGCTTTTCGGCCGAAAAGGGCCGCAAAAGCGGCGATAATTTTTTATCGCCTGCTTGTTGATATGCCCCTAAGAGAGTGCGAGAAGCTGCTGGATACTGCTGTTCGTTTCCTGTAGCATTCAGTGCTTTTTTCTTAGCGCAATTTGCAATCTCTGGCCTATTATGGAGGCAAGGTTGCATTTTGTACTAAGGAAATAACTCCACATACTAGATTATGCTTCTCATACAATTACAAGTAATTTTGCGGTAATTACGAGTAATTATACTAGAGAGAATTACGTTGTATATGCTCACCCCTAATAAATATATGCTCCGCAAAAGCATTCAAGGAATATTTGAAGTTGAGAGCATATGGACCTGGACATATGTTCTTCTAGAAGGAAGGTGGGACAATATCAGACAAGCAAGTGTTGGATGTGCAAAGGATGTGTCTGAGACTGGTTGGTTGGCTAAAAGCATGTTTTCAGGGTCATTTTTTCAGGACAGAAGCAATAACTGTAGCTTTCAGGCTTGGATGGCAGGAAAAGAGACTGAAGAGTTTGGTTAAATGGAAACTTGGAAGAATGTGCGGGTACATGAGATCTACAGACAACGGGAAGGATCCGCAGGTAATAATGTTTGTCTTTCCAGGAGGAATGGACGTGTCCCTGGGGAGGAAGAAAGAAGTGTTTATCTGTGGCAATCCATTGCAAAACAGGCAGGGGAGTGTACAATCATGCAGCGTTATGGTCATCCACTGGGGTTGGACAATAACAAAATGGCGAAGGTATGCCATGCTTTAGTGGGCATGAGGTGAGAGACAATGAGAAATTAAGAGAAATCAGGCTGAGACCAGACTTGCTGGTGGTGCATCTTGAGGAGAAGTGATTTGGTGCAATTGTCAAGCTTGGAAGTGTTAAAGTTGATCAATAAAGATTTGTTAGTGGTGAAGGATGAATGGGAGGCAAGAGAGGTAGTGTGGTCACAGTTGCTGCCAAGAAGGATATGAGGGGGAGAGGGGAACCAGTTGCTATTGACAAAGCTAGGAAGGAGGTGTGCAGGGAAGTAGCAGGGTTTTGTAGGGATCCGGGCATAGGTGTAGTTAGCCACATGAACATAGCCTACAAGCTGCCAATGTTATTTCCGCAAGAGGAGTTCACTTCTCTGTTTTGGGAAACTTAACGTTCCTGATGAAGGTGATGCAAGTACTGGAAGATTGGTGAGGTTGTCCAGGGTGCTCTAGGTGGGACACTGAGTTACTCATGACATATTAAGTTTTTTTAACATAACATCTGGGACAGAAAGAGCACCTCTGCAGAGGATTTTTCTGGCGGCTAAAAGAGAGTTCAGATGAAGCAGGGGTAAGTTTAAGTAGAAAGAAGTACCAAAAAGTAGCATTGGTATCGGAAGGTGTGCCAATCTGGGACTTGTGCCGACAGGCAGATGAAAAAGAGGTGGTGATGCAAGGATGAAAAATGTACATGCTAATCTATTTTTAAATATGTTTATGTTTGACAAAAATGATTGAAAAGGGATGAAAGAGACCAAAGGGTTAGGATCAGTTAGTAATTGGCGGGCCTAAACATTACTGTTCGAACAAGGGTTATAATGTTTAGAATGTGCGGCTAAGCCAAAGGTTGTACCGTGTGTGAGCTCTGCTTGCACGCAATAAAACAGTCTTTTCCACAACCGCAGTGAGTCAGGTGTCCTCCATCTCCCAAGGTGGGCCCTGAGCAGAGGGAAGGGAAGCACTCTCTCTGTGTTGAGAGATTTGGGAGGCCATGAGTGACTTGGCAGCGTGCGGATGACATTGGCATTCGTGGGGCTGCCACATCCTTGCAGTTACAGTGCGCTGTGCTGCGGGAAGCCACTTTCTCCCTGGATAACACTGAAGATGGAATTACCACCAATCTTGAACACTTAAAATGGGGGGGGGTCACTCGCTAGCATACTGTCACACTTGGTAGGGGCGCCTAGTAGTCCCATGCATGACATGATATTATCAAGCTGCCCAAATTTTTCCTATGGTAGAATGGTCCAGATACTAATTGGAGAAATGCTGGTGCTTCATGGACGGACAAGTAGTGGGGATACACATTTTGAAGGTACCTTGGCTGGCTATGGGCTATAGACCCTGTGGCCTCTATTCATCCTCTGTGACCAAAACACACTGTGTTTGATTCAGTAGCTGAGAAAGCGGGCTTCATCACATTCCCCTTGCCACACATTCCCATCATCTCCCACCTGGAGTTTACTCCAGCCTTACACAGTAACCAATTCAGTACTTGGCAGAAGGTGGATTTGCAAATACATAGGAGACGTGGTGGGTGGTAATGGAGTGCTCACCTCCGAGCAACTCAAGCATGAAGAGGGATTGTCCAAGTCAGAGACCTTATACTCCGCTCAGATGAGACACTGGGTTGCAAACAAGACAGTCAACCAAGCAACTAGCCGACCCTTAACACAGTTTGAAAGATGGTTACTCTTAAAGAATAATGACCAAAGAATTTTAAAAGCGACCCACCCCCAGTCTTTGGGACAACTACAATGGGAAAAGGAGTTCAGACATAGCCTCTCAGGCAGGGAATTGTTGGATATTTTCCATAGAATACACACGCTGCTTTCTCAATGAAATCCCCCACTTCCCGGCATGCACACTTCTGAGCCCCCCAAATAGACTGACGTATCTACTGCAGTCGATCAGGGGTAGACAAATAGCGCTCGAACTCTATGCGGCTACGCAAATTATACTAGCTAACTGGGATATAGACAGACTCCCCCCATACAAAGACTGGCTCTACCAGATTTGGGACATACTGTTTATGGAAAATGTATCCATGTCCCTGGACCCCAGCAGCAGAGAATTCTAGGTTGTTTGGGCACCTTTTATCGCATTCCTTCCCTCTGAATTTAAAGAACTAACCTGCTCATGATACCTGCATATTCTACACATTAAACAGATGATTGCGCCCAACAATGACTAACCATAAACATGCGAACCTCGAATCTTCACCCAATTGATGGCATTGAAGTGCTGTCCTCGCCTCAGTATATGCAATTCAATGTAGACATATTACGTTCTCACTGATGAGATAAATGGAATGGCACACTAACATCAGCGATCCTTGGTGTGATGTTACTTACTTATTGTTTGGGGGAGGGAAGAACCGCACAATCCTCATTCGTTATCATTCATAGTCTGCCTCCGGTTTGTAGGCGAAGTGCTTGTACTGTGTTATTTCTGTTTTCTTTCTTGAAAATTAAATTAATAAAGAAATGGTCCATAAAATTGGGGACAATTAAAGGTTAATTTAGGAAGTAAGCAGGGCATATACATGAGGCATGTAAAAATGTTCAATACTTTTAAATAAATACTCTCTTGAACCAGGTGAAAAGAGAGCTCAAGAGTAGGTGGGGGAAGAAATGGTAAATTTAAAGAGGGAACAATTATCGAAAGTCAGCATTGGAACTGGAAGGGTGGCTGCCTGGGCCTTGTGCTGGCAGGAGGAAGAAAAGGTGGCAAAAATTGAACGAGTTAATCTATGATTAAAATGTTTATGTGTGACAAAGGTCAATGAAAACGGGTGGGAGAGACCTAGGGTGGGGTTATGGTCAGAGGTGGTGGGAGGGGTTAATAAGTTACTGTTAAAATAGGGGGGCATGGTTTAGGCATTGGAGAAGATGTCCGCATAACCGCAGAGCTGCGCATCCCATCGGAGGACCTATTTCTTTGCCGGAGTCAACAGGGAAACTTGTTTTATTCACAAAAGGAGAATGTGAGGTCTGCAGTGTATGAGGTGAGAGGGACACTCTTTCTTTCAAATGTACATGCCGTGTGCATGTGTTTTCCATTTTGCTGCCCACTCCTGAAATCTGTGAGAGGAGCGGCAGCCATGTTGAGCGGCGCTCTCTCCCTTCCTGCAGTGTGCTCAGGTATTCATATTGCAGCGCATTCTACCCTGACAGAATACATTTTCTGGACTCAGAAATAATTCAGCAGGATTACCTATGGCCTCAACCTTGAATTAGTCACCTTACCTAATTTATTTGCTGTATCTCAATGATACTGCAGCTATAATCTTATTTGGGCAAATCTAGGAGACTGTATCTTTCTATTAAGCCTTTACTGCCTGCACCATCCAAATCTGCACCCTCCAACTTTTCATGGGTCAGGCCCTCCACAAAGGCCTCACAAGTTTCTTCTGGTTCTTCAAATTCATTAAAGCCTGCAAGTGGCTCCTCTGACAGCATAAGATTTAAGCATGATCCTCCCTCACCGAAGAAATCGCGATCACCTATTTTCTGGAACTTCTACTTGAAGAAATACGCACTTTGAGACCTTTTGTTGAAGAGACCAAAAACGTAGTCAATATCTCGATGAAAAATTGTCAGTTATGGAGGTCAGGATGTCTTCTGTTGAACAGCGAGTAAGTGAATTCCAAGATGAAACAAATAAAATTCTTTAGTTGAAGAAGGAAATTGTTCTTTTGAAGCGCCAGTCGGAAGATTTGGAAAACAGAAACCGAAGAAAAAATCTATGCATTTATGATCTGTCAGAAGGCCTGGAGGGAAAGGTTACCACAATTCTTAGATGTGTCGCAATCTACTATACTGAATAATTAGAGAGCTCATAGGCTTGGACAGTGTTCTTTTACTACTTCAGCTGTTACCAAACCTAAAAGAGGTATTATTTTCTTTTCTTTCTGGAATTCACTGACCTTTTGAAAGTACTTAATGCTGCAAAAGCTAAGAAACATTTACTCTGGTCAGGAAAAAAATATCTTTATTACTCAAGATGTTTCTAAAGCCACTGCCACTAGACCAAAGGAGTTTCTTGATCTTCGACCATCACTTTGTTCTTTGGGGGCACGCTACGGCCTGTTTCAAAGTGACATATCAAAATAACACTACAACTTATAAAGACCCCATGCATCGACTGCCACTTACTTTTTTCCTTAGAGGACATTTACCGAAAACAAGATACGGACAAACACACAAAGGGTAAAGAATGAGGAAGAAAAAGACAGAAAAAACATCACAAAGAGAGAAAGCAGGAACATGCAACAGTGAGATAAAGGGGCATGGAGTGTCAGGTATTATATAAAATAGGCATGAGGTGGATTCCAGGTTACGTAGCCTCGGGTATTTGGCGTGCCGACATGTAATAGCGTTGGCCATGTGCTTCTGAGCAGAGCTGTGGGCACAGACACTCATTCTTTTACGAATTAGGCACTTTATTAGGGTAATATCACCTGATTACTGTGTGCTCCCTACACTGCCTAAATTCACAACAAGTATTGGTAAATCCAATAGGTCTCACCTATGTGAGAGCTATAGGCTTTGCCAATGTCTTTTAGCCATGCTGTACTTCAGTTTATTTGCTGTTCAGCATGGCTGAAAGTTAGTGACTTGGCATAGAGTAGAGTGACATAGAGGAGAGTGGAGTGGCATTGAGTAGAGTGGAATGGCATAGAGTAGTGTGGCATTGAGTGGAGTTGCATAGAGTTGAGCAGAATGGCGTATTGTAGAGTTGAGGGGCATAGAGTACAGCGGTGTAGAGTAGAGTGGCCTGGTGTAGACTGGCATAGAGCGACTTACAGAGGAATGATGTGGGGCACAGTGGAGTGGCGTAGATTGGAGTGGCGTAGAATGGCGTAGAGTAGAGTGGCATGGAGTGGGGCATAGTAGAATGGCACAGAGGGGCATTATGTAGAGTGGAGTGTCATTGAGTACAGTACAGTGGAGTGGCAGAGATTACAGTAGAGTAGAGTGGAGTGGTGCAGAGTAGGGTGGTGCAAAGTAGAGTGCCAAAGAGTGGGGATGGCGTGGAGAAGAGTGGAGAGGAGCTAAGAAACACGGAGTGGAGAAGAGTGGCGTAGAGTGTAGTGGCGTAGAATGACATGGCGAAGAGTGGCATGACATAAAGTAGAGTGGAGTGGCACAGAGAGTGGCATAGAGTAGAGTGGAGTGGAGTGTCATGGTGTGGAGTGGCGTAGAGTGGGGTGGCGTAGAGTGCCATATAGTTGCATAGCGTGGCAAAGAGTGGGGTTGGGTTTAGTGGAGTGGCGTAGAGTGACCTGGAGTGGCACAGAGTAGAATGGTGGGGAGTGACGTAGAGCAGAGTGACATAGAGTAGAGTAGATTAACATAGAGTCGAGTGGTGTAGAGTAGAGGGACATAGAGTGCTGTAGAGTGGCATTGAGTGGAGTAGCGTGGAGTGGCATACAGTAGAGCGGCACAGAGTAGAGTGGTATAGAGTAGATTGGCACAGGGGGCATAGAATGGAGTAGAATGGTGTTGAGTGAAATAGAGTGGTGCCGAGAAGAGCAGTGTAGAGTGAAGTGGCATAGAGTCGAGTGGCATAAAGTAACATAGAGTAGAGTCATGAAGATTAGAGTGGTGGAAAGCAGAGTGGCGTAGAGTGGTGTAAAGTGTCATAATTGGGAGGCTGTAGCGTAGAATGGCGTAGAGTGGTGAGGCATAGAGTGACGTAGGTCGGAGTAGAGTGGAGTGACGTTAAGAGGCAAGGTGTACAGTGGCATAGAGGCAAGTAGAGTGGTGTACAGTGGAATAGAGTGGTGTAGCATGGAGTGTCGTAGAGTGATGTAGAGCGGAGTGCCGTACAGTGGCACTGAGTAGAGTGGCATAGAGTGGAGTACAGTGGCATTGAGAAGAATGACGTAAATGGGTGTACAGTGGCGTAGGGTAGAGAGGCATAAAGTGGGTGGCATAAAGTAGAGTGGAGTAGCATAATGTGGCATAGAGTAGCACAGTGTGGAGTGGCGTACAGTAAATGGATGTAGAAAAGATTGGAATGGAGTAGACTGGAGTGGCATGGAGTGTAGCGGTGTAGAGTCGAGTGGCATAGAGTAGAGTGAAGTGGTAATAGGTGGAGTGGAGTGACATAGAGCTGAGTGGCATAGAGTCACTTTGAATGGAGTGGTGTAGACTAGAGTGAAGTGGTGCAGAGTAGCATGGCATAAAGTAGAGTGGCGTAAAGTGGAGCCGCGCAGATTGGAACAGAATGGCGTGGAGTAGAGTGGCATATAGTGGCATGGAGTGGTATAGAGTAGAGTGGAGTGGTGTAGAGTGGCTTAGGGGAGAGTGGCGCAGAGTAGAGTGGCATAGAGTGAAGTGGCGTAGATTGCCATTGAGTGGAATGGAGTGGAGTGAAGTGGAGGTAAGTCGAATGGTGTAGAGATGAGTGGTGTACAGTAGAGTTGCTGAGTGGAGTGGACTAGAGTGGAGTAGTGCAGAGTAGAGTGGCATAAAGTAGTACAGTTGTGGGTGTAAGAAACCAAAGCATCAAGAGAGACCGCAGATATGGTGAAAGCAGCATAAATAAGAAGCTGTATTTCTGTGTTAGAAGTAGGAAAGCACATTGCACATCCAGAAATAATACCGAAATGCTTTTAAAATAAAGAAAATAGTGTGTTGCAAAAAGAGGAGGAAGAACAAAGACGAGGAAGAATCCTAAAATGACCCTTATCTCCTCAGGTAGGAACTAACACATGAAAGGAATAGAAGAATGCAGGAGCTCAACAATCGAAGATTGCAAATGAGAGTGACAAAGAAAACAACCAATCGGATGCTGTGGGTGGGTTGTAAGCTTAGCACATGCACTGTGTAAGTGAGACCTAAAAAGGAAGCCTTCTCTCATGGATAGCTTCCCCTTTGCAATTTGGTAAAATCCCCTTTCAGGTGTCAGCATTTAATCAATGGTCTGTGACCACATTCCATAGCAAACCACTAACATATTCAAAAGCGAATCAACCCTGCCCTAAAACATGGTGTACATCTATCCAAAGTGCACCTTACGACGACTCAGAAAGATATTTGTTAGTCAGACTCTGTATCCTCAAAATATATTAGTACATCAGGCCTTAGGTATATTTTTTGAACACATGTGGATGGGAGGCTGGACACAAAGGAAGTGGTGGGGACACACACCCAAGAGGTGGTAAGAGTGGCAAAGAGAGTGGTTGATGGCAGGGTGATCATTGAGTGTATGCAGTTCTTAATTTGTAAACAAATAAGTGCTGGGGCCTTCGTCGGTAGGCCACTGCAGTTTTCACCGCACATTGCCCCTGCCAGCTGGCAATGACACTACAAACACAGCTACTAACCATCACACGCAGCTGTTGTTGTGCTCATACCTAAATTAGACAGACAGCGTCACCTTGTGGCAGACTGTCATAAGCCTCGGTGTTGGCAATTAGGTGCCGGTGCCGAGCACCGGAAACCAAAGACCCAAATTAAGCACTTTATTAATGGCTGTTCGGGCTGTTCGACAACACTCCCCTCAGCCTTTGCTTGACACCTTAGGGACTGGAAAGGACATGGGTACTGGGAGGGGCGGGGGGCAGGGTGCATTCGTTGATCACAAATAATATATATACAAATGTAGGTGGGCACTTTCAAAAGGGAACTGTTTATAGTCCTATGTGACGTCACAGGCAGCTCAAGCTTCGCTCTTATGCTCTTTGGTGATTATGTTATGCGTTTTTGTTATTACCCAGGTTAGTACGTGCCGTGACCAGTATAACGCCCCAAAACAAAGCGTTCCTGCAAAAGAGAACAGGCGCTGCTTACTGCGACAGTGAAGACAGATGGGACCGGAAGCCCCCTGGAGGATTTCTTTTCTCCCAGCAGAGCTGTAGACATTTCTGCGCCACCTTGAAGCAAGCTTATGACTTGGCGCCTTGCCACAGCATATTAACTTGACGCCAGACGCCGCACTAAAGTAATCACTCCGAACTGCGGCTGCACGACTGAGCGCTCTTGAAATGCCAATTCATTTTTTCACAGCTCTTATAAGGGCAGAGCGCATGAAATTGCTCCCAGTGACGAAGCCTCTCGATTTCACACCAGCGGCGACAGTTCCGAGAACCATAACTCCGCGTTTGGAGTGGATGTTACGACACAACCCGGGCACTGCTTCGGTTGTAAACACGCTGCTTGTATTTACGAACGGCTTGGTGCTACTAGCGTTGAAACGTAAGATCCCATCACCTTACATTTACACACTGACTGGCCCGAAACACCACACTAGCACAACCAATCGCTCACCCCTTGCTCCCAATAGTGACAACCAACCATCCTCGTGCTACTGACACCTCTGGATTCGCTTCACAACAGTGGCTGCTGACCACAAGCAAAACACACAAGATGATGGACAGAATGTTGCACATTGGCAAAACATTCACCCCCAGTCACAGATCTGGGTTTAATCCATTGTTATTTTGCTCACCACGTCACCCCAGTACAGACATGACCATATGCAAATCAGTCTTGACCCTGTGCCTCATGGGAACAGTCCAGCCCGAACTGCCAAGCCATGTCTTCCCTGGACCAGAATCAAGCATCCTAGGATCGGTTTCGGAGTTTCACCCCTCTTCAGCCAGGATAGCTTGACTCCAGTGGCGTAGTGAGCACGGGACCCACGTCTGGGCATACCCTTCCCACATAGGGCGAACAGCAAAACACACAAGATGATGGACGGAATGTTGCACATTGGCAAAACATTCATCCCCAGTCACAGATCTGGGTTTAATCCATCGTTATTTTGCTCACCACGACACCCCAGTACAGACATGGCCATATGCAAATCAGTCTTGACCACAAGCGTCACGGTTATGTAACTTAGGTCCAGCTCAATGTATATGCACTAAATCTAGATAAAAGTATTATCCTAGTCAGAGGTTATCCGAAAAATCTGGCATGGCCCAGTCTTCCCGGATTTACAGTGAACACCCTCAGTACGAATGCTCATTATTTCGATTTTCGATTTTCGATTCAATTAAAATTAAAATTCATTCATTATTTCATGTGTGCTGGTGGTGAGCCCTGGCACTCATTCTATGGACCAGGTATCGACTTTATCCAGAGTAAAAGATAGAAAGGCAGAAAAGGGAGAAAGAAGGAGGAAGAAAAAGATGGGAAAGCTGAGTACAAGGGAGAAGCAGGTACAAATAAAGAATCTGCAAGAATGAGATAAAGAGAAGGAAAAGCAGGGTGGTGGATGACAGAGGCGTGAAGTTGGGTCAAGTACAGGAAACTTGGCGGCACATGCAGTGCGCTCCTAACGAAATTTTGGGCCCCTGTATTTAATGTTTTTTCGAACTAAGCACAGGTCCACCTGCAACACTACACGATTAAGACACAACTGTGGCCACACTTGGAACACTGTTTAACATAGATTTTGGCTACTGAAATCAAGATTTAGGCCCACATGCATCAAAGCAAAAGCCAGTCGCAAACGGGCAGTTTCTCAGAATCTGCCCCTTTGCGACTGGGATTTTTGCATTTGGGATGCATCATCCCAAATGCAAAAATCGCAATTTAAGGAATCTCTAAATTGCGATTCCTTAAATTGCTATTGCATTTAAGGAATCCCAAATTGAGATTCCTTAAATGCAATGCATGAAAGTCTAAAAATTAGGGATTTCGCCAATAGGGGAACAAATTACCATGAAGTTGAACTTCATGGTAATTTGCAAAAACTTTGAAAAATGCACTAAAGTGCATTTTTCAAAGTTCCATTTTACACACACACATGCCCTTGGGGCATGTGTGTGTGCAAGATGTATTCATATGCAGATTTCAGGGGTGCAACAGGGTGTCTTTTTGACGCCCTGGCACCCTTGAAATAGCATGAGCAATTTGCGATTCTCTAATTGAGATTAACAAATTGAGAAAGTCTTCCCATTCATTCCTATGGGCCTCTAGGCCCGTAGGAATCAATGGGGAGGTATTCCTTAATTGCGACTCGCAATTTGCGAGTAGCAATTAAGGAATGTTTAGAAATCGCTATTTTGTAAGCGATTTCTACATGCATAGCCTTTTGCTATTCCTTATTAGCGAATCCTTATTTTTCGCTATTAAGGAATCGCAAATGGCATTGTTGATGCATGTGCCAGATACTGCCTTGACATAAGTCGTAGAGCTATGCTGTACTCTCCTGGCCACGTGTGCAGAATTATTCTCAAGGACTTCCAAGTACTCAGAACTAACTGTTGTATTCTATGGGATGACATAGCAGAGGTCTGGTTAACAAGACAGTTTCAGTGCCTGGTTTCCAAACTAATATAACATTTCTTCTATAAATGAGCGCATTTACCTCCATCAATGACTGATGAATATAGACTGGCACTCTGCAGAGTTGTTACTGATGCTTTGCCACAAACCCTACAAGACATCAACTATTACAAAACATTTTCAATGAATTCTGCAAACTAAAGCTTTAAAGCAGGGCGCTTACATGGAATTCAATGCTGAAAAGGGTGGCAGGAGTGTGGGCAATAAGTATACCAGAGAAAGGGAGTCCGTTGTATGCACTCTCCCCGATTTTAACAATAATCTTCATTACTATGAATCATAGTCTTCTTGAACTTGAAATTGCACTTATGCAGCTCTTACTACCCTTGACGAGGAGTTGAAGTGCTTTACAGCAAGTAGCATGCGACCTGGGAGCCCAAAATTAGTGGTCAGTGTAGGAGAGTAGGGTCTGCTTCTTATAGTTACCCCCACTTTTCACTGTTTTCAACTTAGTTTGGCTGGGATCCAGGGCCCCACCCTAGCTGCTTTCTCTCTGAATTGATTGCATGTACTTTAGGAACACTTCAGATTGGATTCTGTGGTACCCTTATAAGTCTCTAGTATGTGGTATACTATGTACCTATGGCATAGGTACCCCAGAGGCCTTCCAGGGGCTACAGCATGTATTATGCCACCCCTGGGAGACCATTCAAAATGACACAACAGGTCTGCTACAGCAGCCTGTGTAAGGTGGTGCATGCACCCCTTACTTAGATATAGGTTCACTATATTTATCCTTATCACTGCACATATAAACCTATCAGTCACCCCTATGGCAGGCCTTATCAATCCTGAAGGCAGGGTGTTGGGTTTTATGTGAGAGGGTGCCCATGCATGAGCAGAGCCCCTCTGCAGCTTTCGGAACCTATATTCCGGGGTTATTTGTGATGCAGCCAACCATATACTCTTAAGGGCATTATAACCTCGCGATAAATGCTAACTTTAAAACGGCTGCATGGAAACATGTTGTGTTCGGTGTCAAACACCTTGGAATCATAGCTCCACACCAGTAACTGGTGTGAGAGGTATGATTCCACCCTACTAGAGGGAGAAATATGACAGCACCGGTACCAGCTTTGCAAACCCTGGCTTCACAAAATGGATGCCGCCAGCCACAGACACGAGTCTGCCCTCCTGCTGCTGGGTGAAACTTCATCAGGGGACGGCTGGACAATAGGTTTCCTGTCACAGGGAGGTGTGACTAGCTCCCAGACAGGCTTTAGTGTATTGGGGCTGGGTGGGTGCACTCTGAGAGTGCTTTGATGTCTGCACTGGGGGTACATTTGGTGTCCCTGTGCATAGTCCAACTCAAACCGGTTGCAGGGGGTATCAGCCCCTGCTCTGGTGCGAAACTGGACAAAGGACATGGGTGTAGCCACCCCTCTGTCCTGACCCTCCCATAGGTGGATCCCCAGAGTTTGTCCCACCCCTTCCTTGGGTATAAAGTAGGTACCCCTGGCTACAGGACTTTAGATTTACCCGGACAAAACTCTGCTACAGAAACCAAGTACTTCAACTATCTACACTATGTTGGATGACCAAAGAATCTCCCTTGGAGTAAAGGAGTTACTCCCCTGCAAGGCAGGCACCAAAGATGCATCTGACCGGTTTGCATCTACGCAGCTCCTGATGCACTCCGAAGATTTTGCAACCCAGGAAGTGGGTTGCTAAGCTTCCCCGAGGCCGACCAGTGTTCTCAGCAAACCTGAGACCCACAGCCCTCGTGGGGACCTTGCAACCCGAACTCCTGGACACTGTGCACATTTGCAGCAGCATATGCTTTTTGGAAATCCCTGAGGCTGTGCTTTGGGCTACTTGTAGTCCTGACCTCAAGCAGCGATTCCACTGAAGATTACTGGCCTACACTCCACGAGTGTTCCGTGGGCTGGTATGTTGTGATTCCTCTCGAGGTCCCTTCGCGATCCCTGGTCCGTCGACCTGTGGGTCCCTGAGAAGGGTACTTTAACTTTCAGTGGGCTTTCCTGGTTGCTCCAGATGTGCCCTGACTCTCCATTGCTTGGGGAGTCCACAGGACCTTGGTGGTCCACACCGAAGCATCTTTTCTCTGACCGTTGCAGTTGCCAAGGCTTGTTGGTCTCCAATCTGGACACTGGCTCGCCTGTGGACTTCGGTCATCATCGACGTCTCCTGGTCCCCGTGGCTGCAGAGTCAAACTTCACGTCCTCCCACCTGAAACACCCGACATCGGTGGGCATTCGTCTATCGTGCCCCTGGTCACTGGCAAGTGACCCAGACTCTGTCCCCTCTGCTTTCAGGTTCTTCTCAGCTCCGATCCAGACACTTTTCCTCTTCACGGCAGCAGCACTTTGCAGCATCACGCCATTGGAAACGACGAAGATTCCTGACACCATTTGACACCTATGCACCCGGCTTCCCTGGGTCGGTAACACGAGTATTCCGGTGCTCACATGGGTGCTGGCCTTAGAACCTTCTAATTTTGAAGGGTTTGCTCCAAGTCCTTTCCTAAGCGTTCATAAGCTTTAAAATTCCAACCATGACTTTCCCATAGGATTGTACGGAGCTTGTAGCTGTGTTCTCACACTGCACGCGTCCCCCGTGGGTCCCCTGTGTCACTACCTTGGGTGGTTCCTTGGGGTCACAGCGATTCTACATGCTCTAGGCACTGTGTCTAGTCAAGTCATGGTTGTTATACCACTTTCTTAATATAGGGTTTGGTCCCCCCCGGGACCCACTGTGTATTGTGCTATTTACTGTCGTCCTAGTGTATTAATATTGTGTGCCTTGTTCTCTAATCTCATAAAGAGGTTAGTAGAGAGTGTTTAGTAATAAATACATATATTTTATATATATACTTTGTGTGGTTCTCCTTCCATTTGTTCATTCAAGAGGTTATAATGTGGCAAACCAAGCTGCTTTACATTCCTTCGAGACTTAGCCTGAAGGCTGCTCTCCATAGCTACCACTAGGATAGCTTTAAATAAAGGTTGTCTTTAACCTAATCGTCAATAAGGGTTGTTTGGACTGGTAAAAGGTGCCCACTTTATTTAGTGGACAGCATATACCAGGCCAACTTCTCACAGTTAGTCCATTACTTATTAGGGTTAGTCTTGCATGCTAAAGGAAACCATTCTGTGCATCTACTCTATTTTCTTTGTGGTACATCAGTGTGCGAGAATTAGAGGCGGCCATATGAAAGGAAATGCTTGCTGGAATTAATATTGTTATGATTTCACAGAAGCTTAAAACAGGCATGAAATGTAGAGTAGTTTATGAGTTTATGTACAGAAAAGGCATGTAGAGGGGAACCAGAGGTGCAATCAAAATAAATAAGGGAGAGACAAATTAAAAGTTTAGTTCATGGTACATTTTTCATACAAAACTAAAGAATATAGCAGGGAGATTTTTTGCGATATCATGCAATTTGTGAATGTAAACCCATGGAAAGAAACAGTTTCAAAAGCTCTAAAGGAATTTAGCTTTGAACAATCTTTCTAGAGACACCGTGAAAGATATGGCAAACACTTACCTTACTGCAAAAAGTAAGCCCAGTGCTTCCTAAGTCCCCCTTATGTGTGACCATCAAGCAGTGCGACGTTGAGGCACATCCTAGTATCGGTTCACTCCTAGAAACTCAAGCTTTTGTTCATTCCACTGGAAGAATTTTGCCATCATAGCCTAATATGAAGAAAAATGTCTTAACAAATATACCTGATCCCCATCTATGGCTCTTTCTTCATACAGATGCTATAAATAGGGCCAGTTTGCACAAGACCAAAACTACCATACAACCGAGCAACCAAACCTCCTTATGGTAAACTGAAAAAGAAAGGCAGGAAGATAAAGATTTCAAGCCTGTGAGAAACAACACCAGAGTGCAGAGCAATGAGAATTAATTCTAGATAATTAGGGCATTACAGTCTTATCCATCTTCCTCATCCCAGTAGTTACAATGTGAAGATGTATCAAATAAGATCCACATGACCACAATTAGGCAGGCAAAAAATGAAAAAAGAAGAACTGAGTGATTTAATGATCAAAAATTCAAATACAAAAGGACCACAGTGGGCAATGAATCAGACCCAAGATTTAGCAGGAAGATCACCAACAAACCTCAACCTATAGTGGTGCCTGAAGGTGTATGAAGAGGCTCAGCTGGTTGTATTGCAAATGTCCTTCTTGGAAATTCCCCAGAACAGTGCACAGGAGGCATCCTTGCCCAGAGTGGATTGAACCTAGACCAGCAAGCAACGAAGGGCTGATAATAAAGTCTAATATGACAATTTATGCCTGATTGGGACGAGTGACTCAAAGTCACACCTAAAAATGTCTTGAAAGAATAAAAGTGACAAAAAGAGGGATGATCTGCTGTAAAATGGAAGTGCTGGCCAACATGTTTGAAAGAGATTAGTGCACTGACAAAGTGTGCATCTGAATTTCCTCAGGTGAGGAAAACTTTTGAAAAAAGCAGAGTTGGAATCAAATCCTATGAACAAAGAAAAATCTAAGGAGTCATCGGCAGGAACCCTGGACCTGGGAGGAGAGCTACTTTGTCAGGTGGAAACAGAGGAAGGACTCCGAACAGTAAAGCCCAGGCTCTCCCATTCAGCTTCATAAGGAAACAACCACAAAAAATAGTTTGAAGCTTTAAGTACACTGGCCCCAAGGGCACAAAAGGAATTCTGGAACACCTGGAAGATTGAAGACTAGCTCATGAGATATAGGAAATGTCCCACCTGGCATTTGTGAACAAAACTCTTCAAGAACTGAGAAGCACACTATTGATCTTGCAGGAGATCCAAGTCCCTGAATGTGTGGATGGTTGCCCACTAATTCTGCAAGATGAAGACAGCCAGCATTCCTCCAATGTTCACCAAGCCACAAACTCTTCCAGTGCCAGGAGAGTACATTGAGAGCAATCAGCCACCTAGACTACTGAAAGGACAGAGCCACATCCTGTAAACAACCAAGAGCAATAAGCCCTCTCCGCTCAAGCCTCAGACGACCTAAAAAGAGTCTTAAAATATAGCACTCGTAGATCACTAGGGACCACAATGATGAGCGCTCTATTGGACACAGTCATGGTGGACACATGGCCAGATTGAAATGAGGGAAAGTAAAGTTTGCTACACTAGCAAGGGACAACGAAAACTACTGCTATCTAGTCCTAACAGATTTTTGTGTGGAAAGCAGTAAATCATTGCAATGAGGGGAATATGTTCAGGAGACCATTGGACCAAGGTATGACCAGGGCATCGATTGTCCAAGCCTGCAGATAAGACAGAAGGCAGAAAACAATAGTAAGGAGGTCATCCTACACTGAGACGAACAGATCCAAACAAGGGCAGACAAGCTGGCGTAAGAGAGTCTGAAAAATTGATTGCCGGATCCAGACAGAAACAACACAGGAGGCGGAAACCTTGCTCAACCAATCAACATGCCCACATTCAATTCCTGGGATATAAACTACTTCTGGGAGCAGGCAGTTGAGCTCTTCCCAGTTACTAATGGCCTGATCCAGAAATGACACCTTTGGGAACCCAGTGATTTTCCTGAACATTGAGTGACAGACCACCCGGTTGTCAGTCTGATCTCAGATAGCCTGATTCTTCAGTAGGAGAGCAAAGGATGGGAGGCCAGAATATATGGCAGTAACTACAGAGCATACATTCTAACTTTTAAGGCTCGCTGTTCAGTATTACATTTACCAGACATTGCAGACCTCATCACCATTCCCAAGCTTGATGCGCTCTTCCTCACAAAAACATGGTTCATCCCCACTCTCTCGCACATTTAGATATCCTTCTTCCTGCAGGCTACAGCATCCATCAGATTCACTGCTCACATAAGAAGAGAGGTGCCTTAGTTGTGATCCATAAGTTCTGCCCTTTTTCTGCACCACAGACAAGCAAGTAACACTCAGCTTTATGGAGCTGCTGGCATGACATTTCCATTCTCAGCAACAAAGACTACCACATTCCATCTCATCTATAGGTCGCCTGAGCAGAAGAAGGACCTCATAGATGAGTCCTCCAATCTCCCCACAATCTTGTCCATTCAACATGCCCACACCACCCTCTTAATCGACTTCAACCTCCCAGCCAACACATGCTCAAATAAACAAGAGTCACCCTCTTCAACCTTAACAATACACTCAATGTGCTACAGCATATCACACATCCAATACTCTCCAAAGTCCACATCTTCAAACTTGTCTTCTCCACATCATCAACAATCCAATGCAAACCACATATAACCCTGGACTAGAATAGTGCCACCCCCGTCAACCTGATCAGCACCTTGCCGGTAAACAAATGTCAACTCAAAGGAGAGGAACAAACATCCAGATCCTTCAAAGACGTCAGCACAGACAGCCTAGAGCTTGAACTCTTCTCTCACCTGATCAACTTCACGTCCAATGCCAACAGCCTGCTAAACAAATGTAATGTATTTTTAATAAAATCTACGTGAACATTTGCTCCTCATTTAAAACACGCAAGTGCAAGCCAAAGCCTTCAGCACTATGGTACTATAAAGACCATGCTGATAATAAGTAAGCCATTTGCAGACAGGAAAGAAGGTGGAAGAAAAACGCAGCTCCTGATAACCATATGACACTGAAGTCCCTACACGCCACACACATGCATCTCATCATCAGCAAAAGCAAAGTACTATCCTAATACCATCAATAAAGCCAGCAACAGAAGCATAACTTTTAAAAAGACAATCAAGCACTACTTTAACCCCCTTCCAGATCCGCTTATACCTCACTTCACAGAACAGTGCAATGCCCTCAACCTCCTCTTCAGTAAAAACATATTGAAGATCTGTCAACAACACCACGCCTAATTCATGTCTTATGATCACCACTTTCCATAGAATCCCTCAATTGTCAGTCTTCAAAGCCCTATCTTTCATAGATCAGACTGACGTACTAAACTTCCTCAAAGCCACTTTTTATGAAGTTGATATCTTACCCTCGTCCTTCATCAAGCTCTCTCTGGCGATGCTCCATCACCACTACTTACCATTGGCAAGGCCATTACTCAAGGTATCTTTTTAGAGACTCTCAAGACAAGCCTGCTCCTCCCACACCTAAAGCAACATACTCTGGACCCTGATGACCTTGCCAATGCCGGCCCATCACTCACCAACCATTCATCGGCAAGATAATTGAAAATGCGGTCTATGTTCAACTCCAAAATTTAAATTAGCGGTAACCATCTCCTACACAACTGACAGTCTGTCTTCAGAGCACACTGCAGCATAGAGACTGCTACCTTACACATTGTATGATAATCTTCTGACCGCAGAGGATGATTACTCCATCTAATATTGCTCAACCTCTCAGCTGCCTTCGACATTGTCAGCTTTGCCACCATCATACGAACCCTGGAGTCTCGAATGGGATTCACCATCAATGTACTTCACTGGTTCTCCACCTACCTTTCCAAACGACACCAGTTTGTTGACAAGGGACTCTCCAGATCTTAAAAGATCCCTATCACTTCCACAGTTTCCCATGGTTCTATACTGACTCCAGGCATCTTTAACCTCTGCATGGAGCCGCTTGGTGCGCTACTCACAGATAATAGCATCAGGGTTCACCAATATACCGATGATACACAATTCTACTTGAAAATTTCCTCTACTTCAGCCATCCAACGCCTCAAACACTGTCTACACATCATCCAGACCTGGTTGTCCGGTACCTATCGGAAGCTCAGCCAAACCAAGATAAAATTCCTATTATTTGCCAAGTACAACAAACAAGAAACAGTACAAACCTGGCTCAATCACATGAACCTTGATGGCTTCAAACTCAACTCTCCCCCTTGGCAAGTCACTTGAATTCATACTGGACACCAACCTCACCCTCAAGGAGCACAGTGCCAAAAAAAGCAATCTGGTACACACCCTCTCTTCAAAAGAAAGTGAATCCACTTCTTCCAGAAACTGATTTCAAACTCTCGTAATCTAGAAAGCGGTAATTTGGGGTGGGCGGTAAATATGCCCCGCTGGCGGAGCTCCACCAACCGCAGCGTGGTAGCGTTTTTTCTCATGCGCAGCTTTCCAATGTTAAGTTGGTGAGCATGAGCGAGAATTGGTATCCACTAGTGCAATTGTTTTTGGCTAGAAGACACCCAGTGAGATTTTCTCAATGCAGGCGGTCGCGGCAGTTCGCAACCGTTTGTGGTGAGAAAGCGGCCACTTGAGTAGAAAATCTACTCGAGTGACAGCAAAGAAGCAGTGCCATCTGGCACACTGTGTGGTGCCATTCGCACTGTACAAGCTCCAGGCGCAAAAAATCAGCACGATGTACCAATTTACGCCCTCTCGCGGAACTCTGCGGAATCTGGTGGAGTTTTTCTGTAACTCAGCAGAATTCCGCAGAGTGAAACTCCATGAGCTCCGCCCACCCTTAGCGGTAATGTCCTGCTCCAGGACCTCCCTGACTCGACACTGGAACTTACTAGGGTCATCCTGTAGGCCACAACACATGTCATCCAGGGCCTGAAGAAATATCATCATATCACCCACATCCTGATGAAAATCTATTGGTACACATTATCTTCAAAATCAGTTGCATCATTTACAAAGCCATCACAACCAGTACCCTCACCAGTACCCTCAAATATCATGCAGACAACCTCACTATCTCTGGTGGTTCTCAACACACCTGCAGCCAGGACACCATCAGACTGTAGATTAACAAGTGTAAAAAAGTAAATATTTCACACCCCACTACAAAATCCTGCCTCCATCACTGACTAATTATAGTTTGCAGCTGGTGTTCAAGTATGATTTTAAAGATGCAGCACTGCAATTGTCAGTGTCTGCGTTCAGCCCAAGATTCACGAGCTCTAGCTGCATACTACCGATTGCAGGAGTCATCTTCTGATCCAATTCAGGCTTTCTTGAAACATGATTATTTTCCTATAATTTGAAGTTACACACATTTTTAATAGAGGGACCATATTGACTTTCCCCGTTTTCTAACATACAAATGCTTATGCTAAAAAATCATTCACCTGATGATGACCTATTTAGCCAGTACGAGTTGAAACACTGTTGACGTAACATGCACTTAGACTAGTTACTTATTATCTCTTTAGATTAGAAACCTAGGACACATGGCAACTCTGTATCAGCAATTATATTTTGCACTTGTCTAATGTCATAACTTGTATATACACTTTCTCTAACATATTCTCAATCACACTCTGAGGGCACTTGAGCACTAGCACTTTATTCTTTCTCATACAAATCTTCAAAAATATTATAATTAAAATTAATATGTCATTGAAACTCATTGAAAAGGTTTCTTTAGGGCTTGAGGGACTACATTGATATAAGTCACTTGTGAATGACTTAAAAAGATTGTTATTGATCGAAAGTCATGCTTGTTAGTGATTTTAGTTGCTACATTATTACAATTCCTATAACTACACATAAAATAACCTTTGTTGTTCAAATAAATTGATTAACCCAGGTTTCAGGTGGTAACATAGCAGCGACTTTTCTTTGCAAAAACAGCAGCAAGTAGAGAATTCTGTGTATCTGCGCCACAAGTTGCCTGCTAAGAAATCCCCTATACACAACACTGGACAAAAAATAACCAATTTGTAGTCATAAAATATAATACCCAGATATGCAAGGCTCATGCTATCTCAAACCCAAAAGAACTGGGTTAGCTCAGATTGCAGACTTATATCGGCCTAAGCTTAGCTGGTAAATGCATGTAAAAATAATTAAGACTCAAAGGCACCACTAACTTAGTAGCAGATGATCAAGAATCAGGCTTCTCTCAAGTAAAATAAAGGAGATCTAAACATCAATATTTATTTATTCATGCAAATTCTTGGATCATTATGATTAGTGACTTGGCTGCATCCCCAGTTTACATAAAACACTTATTATCACTGACATATCCAGCATTCACCGGGTGTGGTGAAATGACATCCCTCAACATGGACGTGGTTGCTAGGGGAAGCAAGTGCTATCCTTGCCTTGCTCTTAGGCACTTGTGATACAGTTTTCTAACCCAGGTCTCACGCGCCTTGGCGGTATCAGCAGGAACATAAAACGTTAATGTCACTAACTTTAGGAATAGGCAGAGAAACGGGTGACCTGACGGTTGTCCTTTGGCCCAGTGGCAGGACACTGCAACGTCATTATTAAAGCATGGTACCAGAATATCAGTGTCAGAATATGGTCTGATATAAATATCTTGTTCTAAACATTGGTTACGAAAATATAGCCACACTGGAGTTAATCATAGAAATTCTACACAAAACGGGACAATATTGAGGTAAACGATATTTAGGACACTATATTTAAGTTGGACCATAATTCTATATTTGATAACAAACCTTTTATTACTTGATGGGGATGGAATGAGAACATTAATAGATGTGGGGACGCAGCAGGTTTGATTTTGTTAGACATGTCCACTGTGATTGATACTGTAGATAATGTCAATCAATCAACCAATAGATACTTTATTCGGTTAAATAAAAAAACACAAAGTACATCACATGCATAAAAACAAAGATAAAACAAACATTTCAACATAAATACATATCTTTAATATTGATTGTAGATAATGTCATTCTAATGGCTAATCCTGAGAAAGCAGCTATCCTGGCAAATGTGACCAATTAGTTATCTTCTTTTTTATTTAATTTGAACCCAGTCCTCGTCTCACCACACCAAACCCAAGGATGTGACTTGCCATTCTGGGTGCAGCAAGGATCCTCACTCTTGCTCTCCCTCATCAACATTTAAGTAAGGTCCTTCTTACCTCTGATGCAAAGCCGAGGATGTTCCACATTAAAACATGATGACGACACACTGCTTCTTTTTTGGGTAAATTAAGATGCTTCCTATTCATCAGGTCACATTAGTGATTACTTAGTTGACATTCAGAACAGATTGCCTAGCAACTACTTTTTAACACACAATGGGAGCAAAACAAAACTGTTACTTGTGGGATACAGAACGCATTGCTGGCAGGAATCCATCTGGCCCACTTTCTTGGGTATTCCTCCTAACCCAGCATCCAAGGTCAAAACACTGGGGGTTCTGGATTGATGAAAAAAGTTAATGTAGTCTCGTCCTGTTTTTATGTTTCCACTGTTGGCAGATCCATGCCTTTTCTTAAAGACCTTCCATGCAAGAGGTATAACTGCCTGTATCTTATCGTGCATTTTTTGCTGAAATTGCATCTACACGGGTCTCCCTGATTCAGCCATTGCCAAGTTGCAACAAGTGTACAACTTCACAGGTATGAAAAAATATTAGTAAGTGTTGGCTCCTACATTTCAGTGGAGGACCATCGCCCCACTTAATTGCCCCCAGATATGCCCCAGAGACGAAAAACATTAAATGAAATGAAGTTAATTAATTGCCATTTTTTTTCCGTCACCCGTCTTGAACCGAGTGTCAGGATGGGGCGGGGCCTGCTGAGTGGCAGCAACAGTGAACTGCCTGTGCACTAGTTTATAGTGCGCATGTCCCTTTGGCCGGCCGCCTGGCAGCGGCCAGCCTGACATACGAACTATAAACATCTCAATCCAGTAGTCTTAGACCGCTGAGTTGAGAGCAAACATAGCACTCCACTGTCGTCGGCAGCCCTGAAAGAGGCCGCTCCCTCCAATCTTGGCCCTCCTCTGATGCTAGTTAACAGCATGAGAGCAGCACCAGGATTGATTAAGCCAGCCGGACATGACATCAGGAGAAGAGGACAACTGGAGCAAGAAGGACACGTCTCTGGAAAGCATGGTAAGTACCTTTTTTTATTTATTTCATTTATGTATTTTATTTTATTCATGTATTTTTTTTAATGTATTTACACATTTTTCCACCCCTCCAATCTCCGTGCTTGCCAGAAGCCACTGGCAATAAGTCACCACATGCAGTAGGGAGCTCTGTTCAGATTGCTGCCTTTGAGTGGCAACTCCTCTAGTTTTTAACTTATGAAGCCATGTGTGTAGGTGTGAAGAGTTGGTGTTCAACTGCCTATCTCAGACACAAGCTCCAGTGGTGATGCCTAACAAGCAGTTCTCCACCCCTACAAGGCCATGAGCTGCAGCAATAGAATGACCAGGGTGTCTGGACATGAGTGCTAGATGAAGCTATGTCAGAAGGCTAGCCTTTATACCTAGAGCTTGCTGGCCCCCTGCAGTAAGTTATACCCTTTGAGTTCCAGGAAAATCGGTATCTGATTAGGGGACCTGGTTGAGCTTTAGATATATTTATAATATATATAAACATATACCTTCTCAATGCACTGGTCACAATCCTAGAATATGACATCACTTATACCATGTCAAATCATCGCTTTCATAAAAACACTTATGACATCTCATTGGAGATGATTTTTCAGAATTACAGTGCATGGTAGGGTCACGAGTTACAACACTGTTTACAGAGGTGCGTGACTTATAGTAATTTGAAGGTGGTGTGATAAGTTAAAATGTAAGTTACAACTAACACTGTGTACGTATGTGCGAAACTTATAGCAATTTTAAGGTGGTGTGTAAATTCTAAATGTAAGTTATAACCATAACTTTAGAATTTCTAATGTTTGTGTAGTTTAAGTATGGTTTGTATGGAAAGAATAAATAACATTTTCCTAGCTATAACTTATCTCTAACCTTTAATTTTTTCATGGAATCTAAATGTTTTTTATGTTTTTAATGACATTGTGTTTCAAATAGTAGTATTGGAGCTGTGTGGAGTGGATCATTGGACAGTGACGTAGAGCGAGGTAAAGTCTCATACAATGGAGTAGAGTTCAGTGGAGTTGTGTGACTTAGTGTGGAGTATAGTATAATGCAGTGTTTTAGTGTGCCGTAGAGTAAAGTGGCATGGCGTGGTATGGATTATACTGTAGTCGCGTGGTGTGTAGTCGAGTAAACTCTTATAAATTGGAATGGCGTCTCATAAAGTAGAGTGGAGTGCTTTATCGCAGAGTATTGAAAAGTTGTTTAGTGGAATAGAGTGTTGTACAATGGAGTGTACGGGCATAGATTGACTGTGGAGTTAGACAGTGGAGTGTAAGTGGATAGAGTGAATTGGAGTTTCTTTGCGTGCCATAAAGTGAAGAATACTTTTAGAGTGTGCAGTTCTAGAGAGTGGAGCAGAGTGTCGTACAGTTGAACCGCAAATGGTGCATTGGCATCAACTGTAGTGGCGTGAAGTGGAGTACTGTACAGTGGAGTAGAATGTAGTGGAATAGCATACAGTGGAATACCGTAGTCTAATAGCATACTGTGGCGTGTAGAAGAGTAGATTGCCGTAAAGTGGAATAGTGTACATTGGAGTGTGGTAGAGTGGAGTGTCGTACACTGGAAAAGAGTACAGTGTAGTGGAGTACAGTGGAGTGGCGCACAATGGATTAGTATACAGTGGAGTAGCGTTCAGTTGAGTGGCATACAGTGCGATGGTGTAGGCAGGAGTGGCGTACAGTGCAGTGTGATAAACTCAAATATCACATAATGGAGTGGCTGACAAAGGAGGGGTGTCCAATAGAATAGAGTACAATGGCGTGTAGCAGAGTGGTTTGGCGTACAGTTGAGTTGCGTACAGTGAAGTGCCATACAGTGGAATAACGTAGAGTCGAGCAGCATACAGTGGAGTTGCGTACAATGGAGTGGCGTAGGCTGGATCGGAGTGCAGTTTAGTACGTACAGTGGAGTTGCATACAGTAGAGTTGTGAATACTGCAGTGGTGTACATAGAAGTCAGGTAGAGTGGAATAACATATAGTGGAGTATTGCAGAGTGGAGAGTCGTACAAAGGTATATCGCAGATTGGAATGGCATACAGTGGAGTGGAGTATATTTGAGTGGCGTACAGGGGAGTAGTGTTCATTGGATTGCCATATAGTGAAATAGCATGGAGTGTCGTGTAGTAGAGAGCAGTGGCATATAATGGAATAGCATATAGTGTAGTCGTGTACAGTGGAGTGATGTACACTGCAGTGGCTACAGTGGAATAGTGTAGAGTTGAGTGGTGTTTAGTGTAGTTTCATACATTGTAGTGGGGTACGGATGTAGATGAAATTTAGGAGGACTGTAGATTATGGTGTGCATAGTAATGCAAGGCAGCAACTTGAACTGCATTGCTTTTCTGTACATGCACCAAGCAAAGCAGGGCGACGCATGGTGGCTTTGGTAAATTAGGTAAATGTTACATAAGTGTTGTGTTGCCCTTGCACCACTATGTGTAATCCAAGGGTAATTCAATAGAGTCCCAAATTTGTCCTCTAGTGATAGATTGTGCCACGGTATACTACAGGAAGTTAGAGTATACCATGGTACATAACGATAACAAGCCAGTGTATAATTGTCTAATGCTTGCCTTTGCAAATTTAAAAGGCAACCATAATCCTTTAGGTAGACTTTTGGATTGTTGTGGTTTAGGGCCTTAAACATAGGCAAGTAGTGGGTTTTATTGTTGGCCCCAGCCTATTACAATTTTCTTAAAGTGAAATAAGTATGGAAATGTTAAAAAAATATTTATATATTTATTTAGCCAATTTACACAGTACCAAGATAGTGCCTAGAAAAATGTACCTTCTTTGAAAAAAAAATCAGTAATGCGGTAATTTGTAGGTATTACTGCAGTAATGCATAGACCTGTTTTGACATAATTAAATATGTAAACATTGTAAAGACACTGTATTACACTATGTTGTGACATATTGTGTATTACAGTGTTTTTACTATTTTTGTTGCTTTTTTGGTTATTTATTTAAGGTACAGCAGTACTACCTAGGTAGTCCCTAGGTAGTACTTCGTTAAAAAATTATTTAGACACATAATTATATTTGACTACCTATTACCACTTAAGTCAAATGATAATAGGTTGGGAAAACAGATGAAAACTAAAAATTACCTATATGTAAGGCTCTAAACTAGAACACCAGCAGAGTGGCCTTCAAACAACTTGGCTGCCGGCAATTTTAGGGCCAGACTGGCTTTAGCGGACACCGGGTATTTCCTCGGTGAGCCACCAGGGTGGGAGCTGAGTTTGGGCCCCTGGGGGGTCGTGTTCATTACCAGGGCTGACAATATCGGCCACATGTAACAAAATCCGTCGAAACCTGCCCTAACAAACAGCTCGGCCGCACACCCCAGGGGGGCCGGCCGAGCAGTTTGTCAGGGCCGTTTTCGGTTCATTATCCAATCTTATACTGACTTGTCATCACAATGTACCGTGCGACTACCTCAAAACTACTGCACCAACAGATATCACTAAGATTAAAATGCTAATAACTCTAAAAACGCTTACCCTTTTTATTCACAATCACAAAAAGGATCATCTGTACACCATAATCTTCAATTCTGCTGAATTTCGTCGAAATCCAGCTGACCATTTTTTCTCTATGTCCAATACAAAATGTCTGTGTGAAATGCATTGGAGCGTAACTCTATTTTGGGACCCCCCTTTTTTTCTTTGCACCCCCTTGACCAAAAGCCACAAAACTTTTAATCCTCCACCAATGTATATACATACATACCTGTGCTGGAATTGCGAATGCAGCACCCTGCCTGGGTACTACAGTCGTTCCTAGGGTCTCAAATAATTCGTAAGTCGAAAGTGTGTTATTTATCCCACACAGTTCCAACCAGAGTTAACTGCCAACATTTGTGCAGAGGCAATGTGAGGTACTCATTTCACTCACCCTCGGAATGTTAAGCGAGGACCACTCTTCTAAGCTGTACATAAGTTAAGGCTGCATGAACGGAGGAAACACCATACACCCCAAAACAATATCTCCACGACAGCCTAATAGCGAGCAGTGATTTTTTCACCCCCTCATCACTCTGATGGCCTTGAAGCAATTATTTAGTTTGCTAAATCTCGATTGGGAGGCACTCTCCTTGTTTGCACCAAAAATTAGATTGCTGGTCAGTTTAGCATGAGGCAGTTTATTTTATTTACTTTTTAGGTCTCGCCTGACCCAGCGCATGCGCCGGTCTGGCGAGACTTATTGAGAGGGCTCCAAAAAGTGCTACCAGACCAGCCTAGAGCTACAGTGCATGTGCGCGGGCGCGCGCTTGACCGCGATTACTTTCACGGCCGCAGGGCCGCTTTGATGTTTGATCGCAATCGAGATCACTTTCACTTTCGCAGCCACACGGCCGCTTGGCATAGCCAATAGGTCTCGCTTTTGGGACCTTAGAATTATTTAGTTATGCAACTGTTGCATGGCTAAACACTTATAAGGTCCTAAAGGCGAGACCTATTGGCTATGCCAGTGCTTGTTTTATTTACTGTACACTGCACTGCTTTCACTAGGGCCATCGGAGCACAAAGAACAAACTTCAACAGGGCACACTCGCATGTAACACGTTGGTGAACAGCAGATAGACAGAATTATGATATGGATGGGCAGGGTGGAGGGAAAGCGAGGCTTTTAGAAGGAGGTACACCGTGTTGCAGCTACACTTTATTCTTGTCCTTGGCTCGTGATACAGCTCTGCTTAGAACCAGCCGCGGCCCGTGGAGGGAGTTCCGTGGGGCGGTAAGGCGGGGCGGGGGAGGGGCAGGGTGGGGGGTTCTAAAAACCGGAATATGGATAATTGCAGGTAAGTAAACAATTAAATAAATAAAACGAATTTCGTAGCACGCGCTGCATCGCATTTTTCGATGCAGCGCGCGCTACGAAATTCGTTTTATTTATTTAATTGTTTACCTACCTGCAATTATCCATATTCTGGTTTTTAGAACCCCCCACCCTGCCCCTCCCCCGCCCCGCCTTACCGCCCCACGGAACTCCCTCCACGGGCCGCGGCTGCTTAGAACTCTTGTTAGACCAGTTCTGGGGGCGCTCTCTGATGGATGCTGCGTGGGTGATGATGAGGGAGGGGCAGCACACATCCTGTTAGAACCTTTTTATGGTCCATAAAAAGAGATAAACAGCTTCCTCGGGCCAACAACGGCTCATTCCCAACTAGTGAATCATTAATTTGGCCTCCCTGTGAACTCAGCCTGTAGAATCTTTTTCGGTTATATGCCGGGCACTGCATCTTGCTTATTAACAATTGTATATGCATCTTGCTTAATAACAATTGTATATTACTTTTTCTGTGATAAGTGCTCTCTTAAACAAGCATTGGCAAAGCCAATATGTCTCACCTTTGTGACCTATTGGCTTTGCCCATGGGATTAGCAATATGGCAGTGTATGCACACTGCATATTTAACATCAGTAAAGATTTAGAATCGGTTAACATCTGCAAACACTTTTTGCTTTAGTGCAATCGTGGATTGTAACTGGAATTGACTTTACTAAGTATTACAACTGTGATGGCTTGACTATTAATAGCCTGAGCTATTGGGGTTTCCAAGGCTTGCATAGTGCATGTGCGCTGTGCCTCATTTAGGTGTCCTTGTGAATTCTGGTTGTGGGAGGGTAACGGGGCGTGATTGAAAGCTTTGGAACTAAGGCAGAAGGCAGTGTGAGTCAATGGGCCATAACAGTGTTCAGATTACATGTGCATCCAATCCTTGGCCTCTCCGCAGTGCGCATAGAGTGATGGTCAAACATGTACCATTTGTAATTAGAAGTCTTTTTTTTTTTTTACAACAAAATCGTTTTTGTTACTCACTTATATCAAACTGCTAATGTGCACTCACAAAGCCAATAGGTCTGGCTTTTTTTGGGCATGTATACTTTTGTGTGATATGTCTGGTTCAATAGAAAAAGAATTAATAAAAAGGCATCTAAAGCATGGTCAGGCAGCATGGTCAGGCAGCATGGTCAGGCAGCATACTGCTTACGGCACAAGATTGTAGTTCACATGTTTAAAGCCACGTCCCTAATTACTTGGGCCAAGCCCTTTAGGTGACTGCCCCATCCCACCTTTTCATCTGACTTAAAGCAGTGTGCTTTAAATTAGGCCTCACCAGCAGACAACCAAATGGTGTCTCATAGGCGAGAACTAAAAACTGTGGAGTCCTTGAAGTCAAATCTAAACCTGGTGGAGCAGAATGAAGGAGCGATGGCTTCGCTCCTTTGTGACACTCACTCTGCAGCATCTCTGAGAGAGCAAGAGCACTGCCTGTGCTACATGTCAGAGAGGAGAGTTGTGCACTTCAGTGCAAGGAAGCTCAGGGCTTGATCTCCTCCACGGGGACATCCCAAGCTGTCATGTGGATCCTGTGCTCCCTGGCGAAGCAGATTCAAACATCGTTAGTTTCTTTGGGAGTCAATTGCAAAGGAAGAAACGTAGCTGAGAGATGGCAACTTGATGCTTGCGGGACTAAGAGAGGCACAAATAACAGAAGTGGAGGTTAGGGGAAGCAACCGGAGGGCAAAGGGATGCGACACAGACAATAGGGTGGAAACAACATGGGGCTGAGGTGGGAGAAGCAAACTAACGGGGAGAGCGAGAAATGTGTAAGGTATGGAGGTGGAATTACAGAGGACGGATGGGGGAAGCAACAGGTGGGTGGGAGGAAGTATCGAGGGTCTCTTGAGATAGAGAATAAAAAGAAATGAAGGTGTCAGAATGATCAGACTTCATTACCAGCCCAAAGAAAAAGGAAATAGGAAATAAGTGTTTAGCATAAAGCTTCACACTTGCGGGAATAGAGCAATCAAAGAGGTCTCTACCTCCCTAAATCTAAAGGGAATATGTTCTACCTTCAGCTGTGAGAACACCAATTAAAAAGTAACAGGAGATTCAGAACATTCTTATCTCTTTCACAGCACCAGGGACCAATCAGGTCACTACTTGAGTACATCTGCAACATGGCTTCTGGTTCACATCGCATCAGGATAAAACTTTGTTTTTCAACCTTGAACAACTTGCCATCCTGGCACATGATGAACAGAAGGCCTCTTTCGACCATTGTTTCTCCTTGCTCACTGCCAAGTTCCCCTTCAGGCCTCAATCAGCTGTTTAATACAGACAATAAGCCTTTCTCTAGCTAACGAAAAGGATGATAATAAACTTTCAAGGAAAGAAGAAAACATGCTCTGGAAGCAAAATACATTTCAACTAAGGCCTGCTCTCAAGCTTACCTTAGTTACGCATTTAATGTGCACTCAAATACATGGTTATATATGCATGTGCAACCTTAGGAATAAATGTAAAACATGAGTAAAAGAGTGCATGCTTACATGTGCAAATATATATTAATGTGTAATATGTGAATAAGAAATACATATTTTAAAATAAACATTGGTACACATGTACATAAATCTCCAGTCTCTACAGTGAATACAGTTTATCATGACCACTTTTGCTCTCTGTATGTCACAACAACTTCATGAGTCCTCTGTGTAGTGGTCTAGCGCACAGAGCTCTGGCGTCCTCAGCATAGTGGTCTAGTGCACAGAGCTCTTGCGTCCTCAGCATAGTGGTCTAGTGCGCAGGGCTCATCTTGCTTTACCCCTATGGTGCCCTATGCACGCTATGATATTCCTGACTGATGCTTCCCCAGCATCCTCATGGCCCCCCTTGCGTCCTCTACATAGTGGTCTAGCACGCAGGGCTCATGTTGCTTTACCTGTCTAGTAACCTATGCACGCTATGCTATTCCTGACTGATGCTTCCCCCGTACCCCCTTACCCATGTTCCCCCAACTTTCCCCATGAATGATGCTTCCCCAGCATCCCTCATAACTGATGTTCCCCCAGCTCCCTCATGACAGATGCTCACCCAGCATCCCTCATAACTAATGTTCCCGCATCTCCCTCATGACTGATGCACCCCAGCATCCCTCATAGCTAGTGTCCCCCAGCGCCCTCATGACTGATGCGCCCCCAGCATCCCTCATGACTAGTGTTCCTTAAGCACCCTCGTGACTGATGCTTCCCTAGCACTCTCATGACCACTGCTTCCCCAGCACCTGTAATTCCCATTATGCTTGAACCCCTGCAAGTGTTCCCCACATCCCGTGAACCAATGGATTAACTACTCTAACTGTTCCTAGGGCCTTGGTCTAGTTTTCTATTAAGTCCCTACAAGCTTCCCCAAGAATCCAGTGAGACAATGGCAAGTCTTGCTCTCGCTGTTACTGGGGTCTTGGTGTTGTTTTCCAATAAGCAAAGTCAAGCGAAAATTATACATTTGTTTCCTCTTATTTGGTTCCGATCAACAAGTTGCACCTGCTCATTCTGTAAGGTCATAGAGAGTGTACTAACACATGTTTTTACCAAGGTTCGAGAACCTTACAGATGGCTATGGGCCCCACGTAATCTAGCTACATCCATTGAGCCTTCGAGAGGGTATAAAAACCACGCCCAAACACAAATTGTGGCTTGGCCTCGCTCCCTGCAGAACACGCTTCACCCTTCCCACTCACCTAAAGAATCCTGCCAGAACCAAGAAGTGTTCAAGTCTCCTTCAAGTCCATCTGAATCAGTGGTTCCAGTAGCCCCAGCTCCCTCAACGTCTTCCTCCTTGCTTCTTCCTGCACAGCTACTCCGGACACTTGTATCTTCTTGAGTCAAGGCTTTGAGATCTTCTTCGAACTTAAGACCAGTTGAAGAATTAGGTTAAGTACTTGATATCTGCTTAGTGCGCAATAAACCTCCTACAGTAGTAAAACAGGACCGAGTATCCCTGTCTTCAAAATCTAGAGTTTTCCTCTCTGTGAATTACTCCAGCGCTTCTTGTGTGTTTATACTCCGGACTCTCGCTGCAACCTTGATGCTAGTATTGTCACCACTCATGGATTAAAGACTTTAGTCCTGTGTTCCTTGATGGGAAGAGGTGTGGCGCCGCGGCCAGGGTGACTGCCTCCGGAATCTGGGGATCACGGTTCGATCGCCGGCGGCAGATGAGCCCAGCACCATGTGACTCTGGGCAATAGTTTCCTTAATCTTTCCAATGGCCCCCAGCGCCTAGAGACCCTTACGGGTAATTGTTTGCGCTTTACAAATGTGGATTATTATTATTATATTATTATGAACAGTAGTGCCAAGAGAAAGCACTTCAGAGATAAATGCATCAACCTTGTACCCCACCCGGTATTCTGTGTGTATCCATAGGAGTCCAAGTCACTCCCACATCTGCTCAGAGTTTATCTCTGGGAGTGCCAATAACTCTAATCTGTATTTCAAGTTTATTCCTAGGAGTGCCACACTCCAATCTATGATTTTGGTATTTCTGCTCTAATGCCGAGCTGCTGATGAAACTTGTAAGTTTGTGTCACTAAAGTTAATTCATGTTCATTGTATGTAAAGGCTTGTTAGTTTACGGACTGCCTTCTCTCTCTTGTGATTTCCAGTGCATTGCATCATCGCAAAGCCAGAGGTTCTGGTCCAGAGCAACTTTACCTCGCAAACGTAGAAGGTCTCAGAAGTGACAACACCTGTTACGCAGTGTCGCACAGCCGCTGATCAGATCCAGTACCACAAGTCTCCCTTTTCTTATTTCATCCCAGTCCTCCTTCTCCCCAGGAGGACAGTGTTAACTCTCAGGTTTCAGCTCCTGGATCTGCATTGTCCTTGGGTTGGATTGAAGGTCCAGCATCAACTTCAGTGTCGTCTCTGCGGTTGGGACCAGGTGAGCGCATGACACATTTCAGTAATGCGTTTACATGCTCCACACACGTTAATAAAATTAAGGTACACAGTGATTAAAATGTCACGGGCATGTGTATAGCTGGCACTTTAAAGACGTGCGAGGATGGAGTCTAAGTTACACTGCTTCAGCTATATATTCATATGATGTTCAGGATAAACCTCATGATGTTTATCCAAGTCTTATGCTCCACCCCACAATGGACCTGTTGCCTTTGTGTTAAAGTTTCTAGAAGAGGTGGTTATTCTGGTGGACTGTGGCTGAGGTGACATTAAATACAAAACCTTACCCTGGAGTGCTGACATATTTCCTACATACTGCACTCACGCACCATGGAGGTACCAGGCAAATAGGTAGGCCATAGCTGATTGGAACACAGAACTACAATTGATTGCGAGCCTGAAATGAATGTAAGAAAACAATCTAAAATGGCAATCCAGGACAGTGAGAAAAGTTCTACTTACATAATGGTAAAAAAATAGTTGGCACAGAGAAACATGATTCACAGCACTGCATCTCCACTCTCCTGTCTGTGAAATGCAGTACTAAGTGCTGTCACATGGTCACTTCTACGAAGACCGAAGCAGTGGAGGCTAATATTTAAGATGCAGGGAAAAATATGGCATCTTCCTTGAGTCTCTCCTGAACAGCATGATTTTTAGTCCAACTCTTTTGAGAAAGAGGGCACACTGCCAGACATGCTCTATGAACATAAATTGTGTTCAGGCCTTAGAAAAGTCCAGTGTAAACTAATAGTGGCAACTCCAATCAAAATCTCGTGTCCTTCATGGCAACTTAAATACCATTGTGTCACTGGGCTAGTTACCATGTCTTCGTATCGAGTTCCACTTCTTCAATGTTAAATCCTAATTCCCTTCCACCATCACACAATTTTGGTATATTATATAAAGATATATGTTCTTTGCTCTCTCTCCAAAGAGAAAGTAAAAGGAGCAAATGAAGTTGCAGTAGGAAAAATGGAAACAGGAGCTGCAGCAGAACATGTTCCATAATCTACAAAGGAAGCATTTTCTACTGCAATAGTTAATCCATGTATGCCATGAATTAAAACCATGTACTTTGAGGGCCTCATTTACAAGCCCATTGTACTAACAGTGCGTCACTTTTTTTAACACACCGGCAGCACAATGGGCTTGCTCATATTTACAAGGCCCCCTAAAGTCACCCTGCGTGACTTTTCATGGCCTTGTAAACACAGGCCCCTTTCACGCATTACTCTCTGTGAAAGCTGGTGTTCCCACGCAACATCCATGGAACCTGATACATGTTTGGTAAAGCTGGAAATGCGTCAGAATCCTGCACCTCCCCAGGGGAGGCGTAAGGAAGCACAAAGAGGGAAATAGTTTAATATCTCCTCGTTTTTTCCACTTTCTATGTGTGCTGCATTCTGCAGCACGCATAGAAAGAGGAAAATGCCATTAATGATTGTTTTACTGCGAGAAGGTGTCCCTTCCTGCACAAAGAAAATCCTCCTCGCAGTGCAGGCACCCTTGCAACAGGACGAAAGGGAGTCTGCATTGGCGCACAGCTGCTGTTTGTGCACGGGCGCAGGGGAGGACAGGAATGCGCCGTATCTTGCAGATACAGCGCATTCTTGCCCTTTTATTTTGACGCATGGCAGCGCAGCAGGAAGGCTTGCTGCGTTGCTGTGCGTCAAAATATAGCAAATGAGGGTCTGAATTTATATATACAAACATATGCAATCACACAGGTTCACAGAAAAGTCTTGTGCCAGACGATTTGCGAATTAAAGTAATCGGTTATTTAACCCCTCACCCTCAAGAGGAAGGCGAGTTGAAAGCGATTTATTGGCTCAGTAGTTTGACTGCAGAGCTGCAGAAGCTCCCTAAAGTACAGATTTTGTGGCTCAACACACACTGAACATGGGATGCCAGTCAAGGAACACTGCAGTGGAAGGTACCAGGTGTTAGTAGAGTCAAGGACAAATCATGGTTAATCATGTTTTTTATGTAGACAAACATAGATTATCATTTTTAAACCTTGTTTTAATCCATGTTTGGATGAGGTTTGAACAGTTAATTGAACTTGTTATTGGAAATGATTGAGGGGGATTGATATGGGGAGGTATTGGATTGACATGGGGAGGTACTGAAATCTAAGAAAGGCAGCACGGTGGAGCAAGGGGAAGAAATGGATGTAAAGCATGTGAAGAGCAGCATGTCCTGCAGGAGAGATGTAATCACGAAGGAAATGGCAATGAAAGTTATTGATTAGGCATTAAAAACCCTCATAATAAAATGAAGTTATTGATTAGTTATTAAAACCCCTCATAATAAAACGACATACCACTTAAAATTATTAGCACCAAATCGTTTTCCCCATAAATCTTTCAATTACATTATTGATATTAGTATTAACAAGTCTACCAGTTTAAAAGCCTTGAACCATTACATTTTGATTCAAAGTTTCACAAGATACCTACGTGCAGAAAGTAAAACCACTCACACAGCCAATAGGCCTGGCTTGCATTTTGAGTCCTGACAGATCCATTTTAAAACCTGGTACAATGAAAAAATAAAATAAAAATCCTTCCTTTGTATAATGCATTTATGAGATGCTGAACTCAATGTGAGATGATTCAGTGTGCTTTTGAGATGCAAAACAGTACCTCATGAATTGTAAGGTAAGCATTCCATGGGAGGCATAAAGATGTACCGAACAGCCAATAGTATGAAGTGAGAGGAATACTCCCCTGGGTAGAGTCAAAGCCACACTATGTACAATAGAAACAACTAGTAACATTAGGCAGTTGGACCAAAAAAATATTACTGTCGAGAAAACTGTTAAACAAGTTCGGTGAGAAACTGAAGAACATCTAAATGTGAAAGCATTTCAGCAAACTATTAGTTACAGTGCGATAGTGTGTATAGATTATTGGAAAATAATGCTTCGACGTCATTTTAATAAAAGCAGGCTGACGGGTCAATATGCACTGCTTTCATTAAGGAAGGGGGGGTAGCAGCAAAGGACTTGAGTGATGCAAATAAATAGGGTGAGATCGAGATAAGGTAACAAATGGGTGAAGTGAAAGAAGAAATAGGGAAATGGGGGAGATGAGAACCAGGAAGAGAAGCAACCATGAGGAAAGTGGGAGGAGGCAGATAAGTGCGACAATGAGTAAATATGTATTGATTTATTTTCAGTGTTCTCAACATGTTACTTTTGGTCCCTTCAGAGTGCCCTGATGAAGGGTTAATGCAGCAGGAAGTTGGTGCTTTTAACTACAGCGCTGATTCTTCTGTCTCTTTCTATCAAGGGGCATTGGCAAGAGATTTTTGCAGGCTCTCCGAGTGTTCAGGTTATTTAACTTTCCTTCTATAATGATTTTCGTGTTAGTAGTATGATAATTCATTTTTATAATGCGAGTTTCTCCAAAAGGAACTTAGATCATCTACGGTTCTTATGAGACTTCTTGGAACAAAACAGGGAAAATTAAACTTCTTCTATTTTGTATGTATTTCTGGGGATCTTAACATTCATTTATGTAGAATGTCAGCTTGGGAACAAAATTGTATGGATTGTTGTCCAGTATAAGCTGCTTTACATATGCAGCATTTTTCGCAATGGGCATTTTTGGATTCTCTGAGCCATGATTTTAACCTTGTCCTGACTTTTGAAGAGGTGATCTCTCTTCCATGCCATAATATCCCACCGCCCTTTATTGGGCATTTTTGTTCATCGATTGTAGACTTTATATTTGAGTCGAGCACTCTAGCCACATTCATTAATAGTGTAGAAGTGCCTAACTTAAGTTTCAGTGATTATAATTAGGGCTCACGGTTTTATGGTATTTTTTTTTTTGTTGCAATTTCCGTCTGAATTTATCCATATTTATTTTTTGCTAATTTTATCTGTATTTATCCATATTTACTTTGGGATTTTGTGGAAAAATTAAGCTGAAATCAATATATTTCCACATTTATTTTAACCGATAAATATGCGCTAATCCTTGAATGTCTGCCATGTTTCAGTGCTGTGAACACCCACAGGAGATAAATCAGTGCACTTATATGAAAATATGAACATTTCTGTATCAACCTTTTGCATATCTACTGCTGTTAAAGCCTCTTTACTAAAATTCCTTTCTTTTTTTAACCCCCTTATCTATGAATTCACACATCTATTGGTCTGGCAGTCAGTATTTAGAGTTACTCAAAAAGCAACTCAATTTCCGTTTTTATCCACATTTAAAATTAAATACACACAAACAAATGAATGTTTCTGTCTGTATTTATCTGTAAAAATCAGTGAAACCAGGGAGCCTTAATCATAATCCCATCTGTCTTACTCTTGGATGGCCAGCAGTGAGAAGGTCCATTCCTAATCTGAAGCGTGGAGATTGTTTCACCACAAACGGTGGTCGACGCATTAATGGAGTATGGTCTCAGAGGATGCTCTTCAGGTTAAACTTTTTGTTTCTTGTTCAGTGTAGTTTAAAATGTGTCTTGCGGTGGATATGAGAACAAAGGAGATTCTTAGTGCTTTAAAGTTGATCACTAAGAAAATTGATGTCCTCTTGATGGTTGAGGGCCCTCATAATAAAGCTCCGGCTATAAGGTGATGTGACAGAGTCTGCTCCAGGGCTCATTGAGATTTACACAAAGCTCTTAAGGCCATACCCAGGAATAGAGAGTACTTTTTAAGCTTTTTCAGAATAGTTGCCTCTCTAATTGTGCTTTATTTTGGGAAGTAATCAATAGGCCTCTTTCTGTGCAGACAGAGGTTTGTCCTCTTTCCTTAAGTACTTCTGCAGATGATTGGTGAAGCATTTCACCTCTATCTGTGAGGATAAGGCAGTAGAGCCCCCTTGTACAGAGGTAGTCTGGATTAAAGGAGTTCCGTATATTACTTTTACACTACAGGAGGTTCTAGATGCCATTTTATGGTTCTCAAAGAATAGAGCTCCAAAATAGAGCTTGATTATATTATTCCTGACCTCTTGGTCTTGGAACCTCAGGTGTGGACTCCTCTGCTTACACAGGTCATAAATGCCTCAGTTAAAGTTGCATTTCCTCAGACATGGCCTGACTCTATAATCATCCCAGTTTTTAAAAAGGGGGAGAGGGCGCATCCTACCTGATACAGACTTATTTCTCTGATCTATTCTTCTGTAAAGATAATTGAGCGAGTAATTCTGAATAGGCTTATGTCTTGGGCTACAAATAATTGGTTTTACAATTTAGGTTTAGGCCTGGTCTTGGTGCTATTGACCAGTGCTTAAACCTGTATCTTCTTATAAATAAATATGTTGTTTGTAGATCGGGATTGGTGTATATGGCCTTATCGGCCTCTCTTCTGCCTATGACAGAGTCAACCAGGACAAACTCTGAAGAATTTTATTGACTATGGATGTTGACAAGGATATTGTATTTTATTATGGGCCTGCACTCAGACAAGTCTGCTAAGGTTAGATTCTTCATGCACAGAGGCCTTCCCTATTAACAGAGGTGTTCGTCAGGGCTGCATCCTAGTGCTGCTTTTATTTACTGTTGATATAATCTTAAACAGTCTTATTGATTGATAGTGTAGATTTCCCCCGAGTAGGTAGCCATTTTATTCCCGCTCTTTTGTACGCAATGTAGTGTCTTGTGTATTATAGCATGGGACCCCTCTGGCCCCTGATGGACTCCATAGTCTAGTGATGTAAGTGAATAGGTGTGGTTAATAAATTCATGACATAGTATGTTTCAGTTAACAATTACACTCTGAAGAATAAAAACGTGTAATATCGAGCTCCGTGTGTGGCGTGATTTATTTACATGCTTCCGGGCCGTGGAGGACCCTACAGCTGGCAACGAGATAGGGAATAAATAACCCCACAACAGGATGAGTCGGGAGTGCTCTCCCAGAGAGTTTTGCAGAGGTCCAGCAAACTGCTCGTACATGCAATGTGTGCCTCAGTCGAAGTGAGAATCGACAGTTGGCGTATGTGGAGTCAAAGCCCAACTCCAGCAAGTGCAAGATCTTCGAAGAAAGTTAAGGTCCTATGAAAAATTTAATTTGTCGTTGGTCTGAAAATTGCTTTTATGACAGAAATAATAGGTGAGACACCACAACCTAGCACAGAGCCATAATTCATACAGTACAATAACGCAGTAAAAACCAGGTACAGAAATTACAACAAGCGGCAACAGTCAGGTGCAAGAGAACACTGTGAGTGGAGGAAGATAAACGCAAAACAAATGCTAAAGGCAGTGAAAACCAGGTACAATGCAGAAGGTTGAGAGTGATGAAGAACAAGAGTAACAAACAAAACCACTGCTCACCGCCAAAGAAGAAGATGGCGCCTCACTACCTCTGGTTGGGCACGATGGTCTGAGCACTAGTTAGTGGGCTGATACTCGCAGAGATGCCACTGGGCCAGAAGATGCAGAAGGTCAAAAATGGCCAGAACAGCAGATAATCCTGGCAGCAGTTGCAGAAAACAGCACAAAGTATGATGCTGCTGTTTTCCTGAAACCACCATCTTCATTCGATACCAACAAAATGCAGAGCCTTGGCACCAGATGGACTGCCTGGATCGAAAACTTTGATGATTTCATTAATACGCTGGAAATAACTGATTACAAAAAGATCATCAAATATCTTAAGAACATAGTAGGAGAAGGAGTAAAAGAAGTGAGAAAGAAAATACCACAGGTGGTACCCAAAAAGGACAGTGAAGGATCTGTGCGAATTTGTGTTGACACGCTTCAAGCAAACAAGGTGATTGAAGAGAACGACATCCACATTGCCAATATGATTATCCAGTTTAATGGTGCCAAATTCTTTTCCCACCTTGATCTGAACAAAGGACATCATCAGCTTGAATTGGATGAAAATTGCAGGTACATTACCACCTTTTCAACTCATGTTGGTTTGTTCAGATACAAAAGATTGAGTTTCAAAGTGTCCTCAGCTGCAAATATTTCCAAGATGTCATTCATAGCATTATACAGCCTTTTACGCATGCTTTCAGTTATGGCGATGATATACTAGTATTGGGACCACATGAAAGGAACATGATAGATCCCTTACTCAAGTATGCCGTCTACTTGCTGATACAGGTCTTACTTTGAATGCTGAAAAGTGTTGTGAGTTTCACAAAACAAAATTAAGATTCTTTGGACTCATTTTCTCAAATGGGGGAATGACTCCAGATCCAGCCAAAGTTCAGAAATTTTCATCAACCTCTCCTCATGAGGTGTAACCATGTTGCGTTCTTTTCTTGGTATGGCCAGCTACTGCTCCAGGTACATCCATGGCTATGCCACTATAAGTGCCCCATTGAGATACTTAATGAAATGGAATGTTTCAATATCTATGGTCACAGGAGTGTTATCAAAGTTTCAAGACGATCAAGCATTCAATTGAAAATGCTACTGAAATGGCCTCCTTTGATCCTAAATTTCATACAGAGATTGTTGTTGATGCCAGCCCAGTGGGTTTGGGTGTGATTCTTGCCCAACATAGTGGACATGCAAATGTGTGAAAGCACATTGTAGCTTATGCTAGCCGGAGTTTGTCACAGACAGAACAAGCCTATTTGAAACCTGAAAAAGAAAGCCTAGCTGTTGTGTGGGCTTGTGAACACTTTCACGTTTTTCTATATGGAAAGCATTTTATGCGTGTTACTGATCACCAAACACTGCTCACTATTTTTGGCAATCCAAAGGCCAAGATGCCACCTTGCATTGAGAGGTGGGTCTTGCAACTACAAGAGTATGACTACACTATTGTGCATAGGCCGGGAAAAGATCAAAACCCTGCCAACTACTTTTCTCAAGTGCCCCTACAGTAACATGGTACACCTTGCAAAGTGGCCGAGACCTATGTTAACTTCATTGTGGGATCCAGTACCCCTGCAGCTAAATCTGTGGAGCAAATAAGTGCTTCTACCATTGCAGATAGAAATATGCTCATAATTAAAGACATTATTATGCATCAGTCCTAGAGAACATATCCTCGACCTCTTGACAACGACATTGAATATTAGAAATTCAAGAATGTGCTTGATGAACTGTCAGTTACACAAGGAGGGATTATCTTATGAGGTGCAAGAATTGTAATTTCTGAAAGTCTAAAACAACAAGTCATCGAAGTCACGCATGAGGGACCTTGTGGAATTGTCGACACTAAGCGATCCCTTCGGGACTATGTTTGGTTTCCTCATCTTGATGAGCGAGTTGAAAGAGAGCTCCAGGCTTGTCATTTGTGAAATTGTTTATCTCCCAAAACAAGCCTGCACCCTTTGAATATGTTGGATCTTCCAAAGCATGTCTGGGAGAAACCTGTAGTTGACTTCTTTAGACCCCTTGACAATGGCCATTATCTCATGGTAATTGTAGAAGAGCACTCTGGTGGATGACCTATCATCAATCACTCATG
This sequence comes from Triturus cristatus, assembly GCF_964204655.1. Lineage (NCBI taxonomy): Eukaryota > Metazoa > Chordata > Amphibia > Caudata > Salamandridae > Triturus > Triturus cristatus. Next base: position 1,235,195,352 of record NC_140591.1, on the reverse strand, counting down.
ATCTAGTCATTGAAAGACTAGAATGCGTATTTGAAACCTGGGGTTTTCGGTCAATTCTAAAATCTGACAACAGACCTCCATTAAATGGTTGGGAATTCAAAGACTTTCTTATTCAATTAAATAACAAGCGTCAGAAAAGCACACCTCACTGGCTAATGGTGTTGTTGAAAGTTTTATGAGCACTCTTAAGAAGGCCGTAAAGCGCGCTTCACTAGAAGGGCCTGAGCTCAAGTCAATTTTTCATTCTACTCTTTGGGCATATGGATCTACTCCCAATTCTACAACTGATGAAAGCCCGGCCACTGTGAAGTTCGGGAGAGCCATGGGTATCAAGCAGTCACCGTGGACCACTGAAAGAACAATTGATGCCAAGAAGGTTCGAATCACTGATTTATCTCACAAGCCCTGAATGAAGACTTATGCAGACAAGAGTCAATGTGTTCGGGCACTACTCTTCAAAAAGGGGAACGTTTCCTTGTTAGACATATACAAAAACGTAAATCTGATGTTCCAATCGTTGTTGATTCATTGCAAGTTGTGACTAGTAAGGGACACATGGTGACTGCTCATCCTTCCTGGAAAGTCCATTACATGGGATCCTCACATGTCAAAAACCTGCCTTTGAGTCTGTCGGTTCCAGACATCCAGAGTGACAATAGACATCAGAGGGCCGGGAGAACCCAAGGACTGCGTCTGTGTCTAGATCGCCAGTGCCTGCTGTGGTTGTTTCTCCTGTCTCTCCTCAATCCCATGTAACAAGATTTGGAAGACTGGTTTGAGCGCCTCAATGACTCATTGAGGAACTATGATGTATATATGTTTTGTTTGTACTTTTTATTTAACAAAGGGGGCAATGTAGTGTATTGTGTATTATAGAGCGCAGGACTCCTCTGGTCCCTAACGGACTCCATAGTTTAGTGACATAAGTGATTGGGTATAGTTAATAAATTCAAGATGCAGTACATTTCAGTAAACAATTATACTCTGAAGAGTAAAGACATGTAATATCGAGCTCCGTGCGTGGCATAATTTATTTGTATGCTCCCGGGCTGGGGAGGATGCTACATGCATATGATGCGATTGTTGTGGCCAGAAATGTGATGGGTTTGCAATACCAGTTGGATAACTTTGTTAACTTTATAGACTCTCTGGAACTAGGAACCAATTTTCCAAGTTATTTGTAATGGTGGCAGAACTTAAACAAATAAAGTCTAGGATGATTTATGTTCATGGTAGATTGTTTTCTAGGGTTGATTCTTTTTCATATTCAGGTATTTTGTCCGATCATGTAGGTTCTTGGACCCCACTGTTAGTTGCCAAAAATAATTTTTATTTGGTCTGTTTCTGCGTTTTTTGATTTTGCCTGGAGAATCAGTAATAAGCCTCTCAAGGCTATGGTACAGCTCTATCAGGTCAAGTACGCATCTGCTACTTCTTCCGGCAGTGACTTTGGGGGATATAGGAGCCTCAATTCTCTGTAAATTGTTGAAAATCAATTCACCAGACTATTGCTAAATCTTCCCAATGTTGTACCTACCCTTATTACCCATGAAGAACTATGGATACATTGTCTCACAGAGACATTAACCCTTCGTCCTTTTATTATATGGATTGTGGTATGGACTCAACCAGAAATAGCCCTTAATAGAGAAATATTGAGGGACTGTTTAGGCCTTGTAAGAGCCTTACAGATACCTTGGCTTAAATATTTAAAAACAGCTTTTAGTGTTTTGGGAAGTCCTAATTTGTTTGAGATCCCATGCTTCTATTTTGAAGGATGATAAGTAGTTTTTTTCCCGGTTAAAGCTCAAGAAAAAGAGGGCTGTGAGCTATCTAAACAGAGCGTTTGTAGATTCATTCTTCTCAAGATGGTCCTTTTGTGACAAACAGCAAGCATCGATATCTGGTAACTAGGTTTTGGTTAAACCTGTTACACTGCTTTTTGGTTATTCCAAAATAGTGGTCCTTGGTCAACGATTTAAGTCCATGTGGCTGTGATAAACTATCATCACAGAATAAGCTCCATTTTACCATGTTCCGTGGGTTTTATAGACATCCCCGTAGCCTTTATATCAAACATTTACTAAAAGGCTTAGGTTTTAAGCTAGTTAAACTAGCTGTAATGTTCCAGCAATTATTAAAAGATGAACTAACCTGTTATTCCATTGTGCGCTTTTTGTAGGAACCCACTAAGATCAGACAAGGGATGGCTCAGTCATAACATGAATTTTTTCCTTGTCGTTAGTTGATTCTATACCTAGCATTCGGTGAGGATTTTGTATTAGTTGGTTCCTGAGGCTGTGAATTTTGTCTCCACAGGAAGGTTCATTTGGTTCATTTAACCCAACCAATGTGCTTTGAATATGAATTTATTTTATGCTTTGTAGTATGCTTTTAGAGGGTGGCCTCTTTCTCTACACTGTACATGGTGTGGACTGATTTTAACACTATTATAGGATTATGATGATGGCCTTGTTTTTACCTTTTAATGATATTAACTACTGTTACTTGATTATTGTGTGTACTATGTCTTTTTCATTATTGTGTGTTATTCTTTTCATGGATCCATTGGATTCCGAAGTAAAGAAAAGATAAAGGTGGGATGTGAGTGAGTATGCTTAAACTTTGGAGGTTCTGGATTGTGAGTGGGAAGCAGTGACTTGGAATGGGAATGATACGTCCAGGTATAAGTCATAACCTGGCATTTTAGCAGAACACCTTAACTAACATAATGAATAATACTCTGCTATAAAAATAATCCAGCTGAGGAGAATGCTTAAAAAGGCATCTTTAATCCCTGAAAGGGTGAGCAGGGTGGTCACTTTGTGAGTACTAATGATGGTTCATAAACCAGTCCAATAGAACACCAAGGGGTATATTCAGAAGAACCTGTGATAACTACAGCAAGAGTAGCGTAACGCAACTTTCAATATCGCAGCCCATCGTGGGAAAATAATTTGTGACAACGTGGGATTCACAACAAGGTGGTAGCATGCGATAGTCTGCTGAAACCACAGACAATGTCTGCGATAAAACCACGTTGATGGAGATAAAAACACAAACCACAACACCAAACAACCTGCAATGAGCCAAAGCGCAATGAGGAAATCAGCTATAAGTAGCGCCAAGCCTGCAACACACACCTGGCAGGTGGGAAAAATTTCCATAAAAGCAGAAAAACACCCACATACAAACTGACCTACACCCAAGAACCATGGAGGCAGCTGGAGCAGACGCAGAGGATGAGCGCAACCCCACAAGCACCCCGGACGACCAGCCTGGGACCTCGGGGACAGGGAAGGGCAAGGACAAGAAGACGAGGAAGACAAAGTTCAGTACACAGGTGAACAGGATCATAGTCACGGAGGTGATAGAACACCATCAACAACTCTTCGTCACCTCTAACGTGTAACTGGGCACCAAAACTGCAATATGGTGGGACATCGCCGACAAGGTGAATGCCGTCGTAGAGCACAAGAGAACAATGGACTAGGTCAAGCGGCTCTAGAATGACATCAAGACCAAGGAGAGAATCTCCGCCAACCAGAAGGCAGCAACTCAGACTGGACATGGGGGCCCAGCGCCACAGCTGGAATTGGATGACATGGAGTAGCTGGTGTTGACAGTCATCAGTGTGGAGACTGTGGCCGGAGTCGGGGGACCGGACACTGCTCGACAGGACAAAACACAACCGCAACAGGGTGAGTGACCACCAGGTACTGGGCGGACGGGTGGAGATGGCCACAATGGCACACATGCACAATCAAGCAGAGCACAGTGCACACCCACATTGACTGTGGGTCATCGCCCAGATCTACAGACTGTCACAATGTACAATGCCATGCCGTCTAAATGTCAACCTCTACCATGTGTTTACACACATGTGGACATATTGTAATACACCATCTCCCCTTCACATCACAGGGGCACTGTCAACACCTCCTGCAGAGCAGTCCCAGCCACTCTTCACGGATGACAAGGAGGACAACACCAGCATCGATGCCCAAACCATCCAAGACATCATTGACCTCATCCGCCACTCACCTCCAGGTTCAGGGCAGCCCAGCTACATCGATGAGACCCCACCCACCACCCAAACCACCCAGCAGGAGGCACCCACAGCCCCGGCACCCTCCCAAGACCACCAGGAACAACACATGGACTTCCAACACCGTCTGCTGGAGTGCCAGATGGAGACGGCTGAGCAGGTGCGGTTGGGCTTCGGCATCATGGCTGCCAAACTGGACACCATCCTTGGGTATCTATGTCCGCCCCATGGTCTCCAACAAACCCTGACTGACATCGCTGGAGTCATGACGCGGAGAGAAGAACAGCTGTCTGCTCAGAGTGGCTCCAGCGATGCCAGCAGTGAACTGGCACACATACGGAGGCTCATGGAGGACATGGTGCGGATGGAGGCGGACAGGATGGCAGCCACCACTGCACAGCATCGAAATGTAGCTGGGATCTATCAAGCCCTACATACCTTCACCATGGAATTGCCGCCACAAGGCATGGCGCTGATGAATGCTGCTGCGCCCACACCATCCACATCCCCACCCCCTGGTGTGTCAGTGGCACCCAGTGCGGCAGCCGGTTCCACTCAGGCCCCTGATGTGTCAGTGGCACACAGTGCGGCAGCCGGCTCTGCAACACCCACAAGTGGGGCAGGGCACACACCCAGGGACGAGGACATGGATGGGACTGTGATCAGAAGGACCAGGCACTAGCATTCATCACTGCCACCTGGCCTGTGTCTGCTTGGTCCCACACATGGCCTCATGACCTTCCACTGACCCACGATACACTCCGATCCACTCACCCTGGACAGCGACATAGACTGCCACTTCCGGATTGATGCCCAATGACATGGCGACCAGGCTGTGGACTGTACCCTTCCCTTCAGCAGGACTTGTCATCCCGGATGGACTCTGGCTGTCCTTCCACGGGTCCATAGTCCAAGTGCTGGCACTTGCCCTGAACCGCTCCTGCTGCATAACTGTACTGGGTGTGCAATAAACATCCATTGACGCACTGTTGTGTCATGTCTATAATCAGTCATGTATGCATGTGTGGATGAATGTAGGGACAGTGATTTCCCTTACCTCAACGATGCGCACCCTATAGGATGCCAGTCAGATGGTGCAACATTGCATTTTGTGTCCCGGGTCCCGTACACCCTACAACTGGGACACAAGCATCACTCACTTCCTTGTCCGGACATGGACTGAACCACGCCCAGAGCCCACGTGTCATTGTGGCAAGCCCTGCACTGGTCTGGCGTACGGCAGGCCAGACCACTCCGCTTACGCTCAAAGGGGGGTCCCTCATTGCTACCCGTCGCAGGCATACTCGCTGGTGATGTGCAGGTCAATGGTCTAGTTGTCAATATGTCACAGCCACTCCCTGAGGGCAGGTTTGCACGCACACCAGACCCATCCGGAACAGGCATCACAGGCCATGTGACTCCGCCGAGATAAGGGGCCAACGACGTCACATTCTCCTCTGCCCATGGTGAGTGGATGACGGACGCCACGGTTCCCAATCATAAAGGGCACAAGAGTTCTGTTGCGCACAGGGTTAGTGGGATCCCAGGCCTGCGTACGGCATGGGTCCACCACCATGTGGCGCTGACTGGGGTTGCACAGGGTTAGTGGCAACCCAGGCCTGTGTACGGCATGGGCCGACCACCACGTGGCGCTGACTGGGGTTGCACAAGGTTAGTCGCACCCGGCGCATTGCAGCAGGCACAGGCACTCCGCCACAGGACGGTGACTTTGGGTGCACTGAGTCAGTGGCACCTTAAGCTGCTGAGCGGGTGGGCACCCAGTGATGATGCCTTGTCCCGGCAGTCCGGGCAACTCTGGTTTTGTGTGCCCTGCTGGACCGCAGTGTAGGCCAGAGCCAGCGGGCAGCGCGGGCCTACCGCCACGTAGCCTCGCTTCCAGGTCACAGACTTAGTGCCACCTATTGGGTTGATCGGGTGTGCAAAAGACACACAATTGATGTACGTAATGCTGAATAAAGCAAAACTCAGCGGGTGTGCAGCCTGCGATGCTGCCGGGTGCACTGGTATGTCCTCAGCCATGGAGTATTCAAGCCCCAGCTACACACATGTGACCTGGTGGCCTGCGGAGCGTGGCTGCATGGTGTGGAGGGTGCCATGTCCACGGGCCACAGGCTTGTGGCTTGCAGCGGCACGTGGTGGGACATCCACTCTACACGCCGGTGGCGGAAGGTGAGCAGTGAGGCCTGGATGTGCATGGGCGGGAATGCTCCGTGGGCAGCGGGTGGCTTTGTGATGCCTCAGCCTGGGTGTGCATGGGCAGGCAGGCGCTGTTGTCTTGTGCGAGTTTGTGTACTGTGCCAGTCATGTATCTGGACTCTGTTTCAGATGACGGCTCTGACTCAGATGTGTGACTTAATGGACTGCACTACATGTCAGCAAGTGGTTGGAAACACACCGGTGGCAGCAGGTGAGCTGTCTGGCCTGGGTGCGCAGGGGGGCTCTCTCTCCTCTTCTCTCTCTCTCTCCCTCTCTTCTTCTCTCTCTCTCTCCCCTCTCTTCTTCTCCCTCTCTCTCTCTCTCTTCTTCTCTCTCTCTCTCTCTCTCTCCCTCTCTTCTTCTCTCTCGCTCTCTCTCTCTGTCCTTTGATGTGCGCAGGACACACCTTCTCATCATGTTTTTTGTCTTGCAGGCTGTGATCTACAGACTGTCCCGTGGGGAGCCACCGTGTGTCTTCATTTGATTTCGGTGTTCATTTTAATAAAGTTTTTTTTGTTGCTTCGGAAGTGAATGTGTGATGCTCATTTCTGTGTCGGCACATGCATTTCAACTGTTGTGATTGTGCGACATCATGCAGAATATTTTGTACATGTTTTTGTGTAGCTGATGTGGCATGCCTTTGTTGGGGGGGCTGCCAGGGAGGGGTGGTCCTGTGGGTGGTGTAGGTGGGTGTTGTGGCCCTCTTGGGTGTCCGGGCCGCATGATGGGTGGCTTCATGGCATCTGTTGCCCTTCCGATGTGGCCCTGGGCTGGTCTCCCTTTTGTGGTGCTGGCTGCCGTCTGACTTAACACCAGGTCAAAGCAGGTGTAGATTTCCTGGTGCTAGCACACCTTATCGCCTGTTTTATATTTTTATCGCCGATCTGTCTGGTCATTGAGAATGGTGATGGAGTTTTGGCTAGCTCCCAAGCACTTCAGACTGCTTTCAGAATGGTGGCTGAAAGCCAAAGTTTTCCAGCAGTCACACAGCCACACTGTTCAAAAAGCAGGTAAGGGATTTCTTCAAAGCTTTTCTTAGCACAGATTTGGTACAAGAAATGTCTTACAAGCAGCATGGATGAGCAGACTAAATGGTACCGGACAGAATACACAGGCAACACAGGCTGGGCGAGGAGGCAAAAGGGAGCTGTAGAGGGTAACAGTCCTCCATGAAGCAGGAAGCACCACTTATCACTCAGCACCACCTCCCCCAGAGTAACTTTATACAATACAGGAGCTATCTGTTACCCAAAGAAAGACAGGTCAGGTAGAACTATAAACAACAAAAGTCTTACCAGGTATCATTACAAGTTAGGATGTATTGAATTAGTCAGAGATAGTGATGAGTAATATCTAATTGCAAAAGTTGCACATGGATGTCATTCAAAAGAGACCTTATTCAATACAATTGCTTTTATGTATATTGATACAATGAAACACATTACATTCATGAAGGATACACCACAGATCTACATAATCAATTGTGCTCTGTGAAGTAAGCGACCACATTGTGCAAGTGAAGAAAACAATAAACCAGAAAAGGTAATGTGATTAATAAAAAGGCAACAGACAAAAATGCCAATTAACAATCCTTTGAAATTATATATATCATTGTTTGGAATCATTCTTAAGTCTTATACACACAAATTGTATACTATTATGGGCAGGAGATTTTAATATACAGGCCTGTGTATTATCTGATACCCGGGCATGTGACCGTATTGATCAGGATGGGACGGGGCACGACCTTTTTTGTCATAATTAGTATGGTGAAGCCTTGTATCTCATCATTGTTAAGTATGACTTACGGCTTTTGAGGTGTGATTCCTATACTAATGGAGAGCGAATGCCAACATTTATTGGGTGGAATTCGGCCACTACCATTGACCGTGTATTGATATTTGCGTCAGCCAATGCCTTATGCAGTATACCCATCATAGCTACGGCGACTCTAAGTGACTATAACCTGATCTCATTATCACTCTATTTTTGATGTCAGCGGCGTGATTAATTTACCCTAGTAAACAACATCATCACAAGTAGGCCAAACGGCATAAGAATCAAATGGGAAGGATTTGATTCTACCAATATGCTACAAAAAATAGTCCAGAAGAATCATAGGGAAATTCATTATTGCCTTCAGGAGTCCATTTTACCTAATTTGCTAGTAAAATTTTTTCATCATATCACTAGCTCTATAAAATCACTCCTGACTTGCCACCCTACTAGAGTAGGGAACATTAAAAGGGGATGGTATGTTGCTGCATGCACCAAAGCTCTTCGATCTTTCAAATATGTCCTCAGTAGTGCCCATGGGATACCTCGGTCATTAAGACACGGCGTTTACAATATAAGCAGGATTTGGTTATAAGGAAAAGAACATTACAGAAAAAAGCATGGGATAATCTTGCCCTTGCCGCAGTGACCAAGAACACTAAGTTGTTCTGGGATACTGTAAATGCCCCTTTTTAAAAAAATGAAGATATCCCAGAGTTTAGTCACTTTGTCCCCTGTGATAGTTGGGTTGTTAGTTTTTCTAACATCTTTAGGCAGAATACCGAAGATACAACCAGGCAGGCCGGAGGATGACGGGTGGCTGCAAAACTCAAACTTTCTCTTGAAGAAGTCAAGATGGCTCTACAAGCCAGAGCAGGGGAACAGGCTCCTGGGCCTGATGGAGTGCCAGTTGATGTATATAAATCTGCCCCTGACCTTTGGGGGGGCCTATCCTGACAAGGGTTTTTAATATAGCATTGACGGGCAATATTATATCATCTTGGGAGACATCTATTATCATAACAATATATAAAAAGGGGGACAGAGCGGATCCCAAAAACTACCCCCCAATTTCACTCCTAGACTCCTCGTTGAAGGTAATGAGTAGAGTCCTTTTGCTGAGGCTGGAGGAATGAGCATCTGAACAATCGATCCTGACCCCGGTTCAGTATGGTTTAAGAAAACAGCTGGGGACGGTAGAACAATGTATTAATCTCGAGCTCTTTATAGGGAAATGTACCAGGGCCAAATTGGGCCCTTTATATTTATGCTTTGCAGATCTGAGCAGCGCTTTTGATCTAGTAGACCACAATTTATTATGGGCATCATTAATCTCTAATGGTGCACCAAGACCAATTGTGGGGTTTATCTCACGTCTTTATGAGAAACTATCCAGTCAAGTTTGTTTCGGTCCTCAAGGGGAATGCACGCCAAACTTTAAAGTAGGGCGTGCCATTCATCAGGGCTGCATACTGGCACCACTGCTGTTTTCACTTTTTATTAAAGGGGTGGATGGCCATTTGCAGGCACTGCAGGTCGATGCTCCTAAGGCCGCAGAGCACTCAATACCTGTTCTGCTCTATGCAGATGACACAGTACTCCTAGCCAGAACACCAGTGGGCCTGCAGAGATTGATGAATGTGTTTGGCGAATACATGGCCTAAAGAAAATGGTCATTAATAAAACAAAAACATTCACCATGGTCTGTGGTCAAAAGCGCAAACCATGCAGAACATTTTTATTGATAATACCCCAATAGTCTCAGTCGATTCTTTTTGCTATCTGGGTATTTATTCGTAGGCAATGGCTCATGGACTCAGCATGTTCTGAACACCAGAGCCAAAATGAGGAGGGTTTCCCAGGGGATTTTTAAGTTTGCTTCTAAACTGGGTAGCAGACCCATTAGGGAAAATATAGCTATATATAAACCCAAGGGCATGACTACTGCCATGTACGGGGCTGGCCTTTGGTGCTATGCCAATGGTTATACCCTACAAACTGAGGAAAACAAATTTCTAAAAGGGTATTATGTTTGTTACTCTGTGCATGCAATTCCATAGTCCACAATGAGGTTGGCTTGCAGTTTTTAGAAGACCACCTTTTGGTGAGACCCTTGTTATTATGGATATCACTTTGGGCCAAGGAAGAAACCAGCTTTACCAGAAATATTATTTTTGAGTGCTTACCCCTGTACAAGGCCTTAAACATACCATGGTTATCCTACATTAACTCTTGCCTTGGAAAGGTATCTGTCAATTGGGTCTGACCCTACTCAGTTTACATGACTATCTAAGAACAGGACTAAAAATATATTTTTCCAAACTAGGATGGACAAACGAGAGTTAGACGATAAGAAAAAAATCATCAGTAATATTTTATAGATAATTAGACAAGGAGGAGGGGGGACAACAATTACCTGGTATATGTAACCAATATGCAGCATTGTTTTGTACTGACAAGGCTGAGATGTGGTATTGTGCATCATCTTGTTGCCTTCCCCCATATGAGGTCCTGCCCCTCTGATATATATTTGTGTCCCTGTGATGGAAAAAGCAAACAAAGCACCATGCACTTTTTTAATGCTCTGCAAACTGTATCGGAATCTTAGTCTATTTGAAACCTATGCTGGTTGCCCAGAATATTAGATCTCACAAAGCTGCAATGAAATACTTGGTTACACTAGGCGACCCTTTTTTGTGTTACAATATTGCACTTTTTATATTGAATGTGATTAAAATAAGAAAAGCATATTGTAATAGAAATTGATATTTTTGTAGTTCTTTTACCCTTTTAATCAGACTTATATAACTTTTTTTTAGATATGTCTCATTGACTGCTGCCTAAACACAATTGATTAATTGCATATATGAATTGTAGGAGATAATCAATTGTATACTCTATTGTGTTTTATGTACTAAATAATTTGGAATTCAGGATGATGTGACTGGGGTTTTTATCGCTTGTATTTATATATTTGTATGTGTTTTACCTATGTACTTTTATGGTTATTATTCCTTTCAAACGAATAAAGTTTCTGAATGAATGAATGATATATAAATACAATACAAATATAGCAATATATACAAATATAGGAAATTAGTAGCATTCAAAACAGTTCCTAGATGGTCATTAAAATGTCAAGAAAGTCTTTTTACCACATAATGTTGACATCATTTCGACACGTAAAAGAGAGTTCCAGGGTCGTCATCAGGAAAAATAAGAATTTAGAGCACACCTTAGATTCCGGAATGCCTACGCAGATGTCTACAGAGTTATTAGAAGAGTCTGCAGGGGGAATGCATTTGAATTGGGAAAAACATCTAAACCGGGTAGCATGCCACCAGAGGAGAAGTTGAGTCAGTCCACCCAGGATCCATAAGAACACTAAAGACTGCAGACCAGGCCCAAGAAATTAGGACGGAATATGGCCCGCAAGGCTGGTAGACTCAGAGTTATAAGAAATGGGCCTGAATCAAACAGGAGGATGCCTGAGGAAAGACTATACAGAGTGGTGGAGCTCTTTTTCATGAAATGAACTCAAAGATGCTTCTTCTGCCTCTTGTCATGTGTCATTTTGTTCTTGTGGAACACAGCAGGCTCCCACCAGCAAAATTAAATATCCCCTAAATAAACTTAGACTTTGTCATAACATGAAATAATATAAAACTACACTGGCGTGCTGATAAAACAGCACTTAAGGTGTGCACCACCATGCAGAGCTGTAGGGCAAGAGCTCATGCTGTTCCTGATATTTAGCAATTCCTATGCATATTTATAGCAACTACACGCACACTCTAGAAAAGAACATGCGTCAAACACAGAATGACTGCGCAGGCACAAATGACTGAAATAGCAGTCTTTAGCAGAAAAGCCGGCAGGTGATTCAGCAACAACAAAACACGCCGCATGGTTTCGGCTGACAAGAAGCCGCCATGCCAGGGTTCTTCAAACGGGGGGGCGTGCCCCCTAGGTGGGCCTCAGTTGATCCCAGGGGAGCTCCAGGTTCTGGCCGAAAAAAGCATTATGCTCTGTAATGGGCCATCACTAACATCTTTTGTCATTTATATCCTAGCTGGGAGTATGTCTCAAAAGGGAAGCGACTCCAAATATTCTTCAAAACCCCTAGCCACACACGGTGGATATTTTTAAGAGATACAATTTAATAGAATAAATGTGAAAAATTCTGAGGGCGGGCCCAATGATTTTCTTTTCCACGGAGGGGTGGGGGTGGCATTAAAAAGTTTGAAGACCACTGTGCTACACCCCAGGGGCCTGTAAGAAAAGTGGGGTTGAGTAAAGTGCAGGCACCTAAGAGCCGAGGCATCTGACTGAGAGACAGGAAGATGCCATTCGTACTGTGCCTGCCTCCCTAGTAGGGTGGCCAACTGGCATGGGCGCAAATTCAGGATGGTGAGTGTAAAAATTCAGGACAAGGGGTCAAAATTCAGGACAAAAATTCAGGACAGGGGGTCAAAATTCAGGACAAAAATTCAGGACAGGGGGTCAAAATTCAGGACAAAAATTCGGGGCAACAGGTATGCTTTGCAGACACATCAGTGGATGTTATGCAATAGTATATAAATAAATAGGCAAGGAACATAAGTACAAGTCACTTCTCCTGCCCTGCCACTTCTCCTACCCCGTCACCACTCCTTCCCTATCATTTCCCCTGCCCCGTCACTGCTCCTGCCCGTTCACTGCTCCTCTCTGCTCCAGCCCGTTCACTGCTTCTGCCCGTTCACTGCGCCTGCCCGTTATCTGCTCCTGCCCGTTCATTGCTCCTACCAGTTCACCACTCCTGCTCATGCCTAATCACTGCTCCTGCCCCGTCACTTCTCCTGCCCCGTCACTTCTCCTGCCCCATCACTTCTCCTGCCCCGTCATTTCTCCTGCCCCGCGCTCTTCTCCTGCCCCATCACTTCTCCTTCCCCGTTCACCGCTCCTGTCCGTTCACGGCTCCTGCCCGGTCACTGCTCCTGCTCATGCCTAATCACTGCTTCTGCCCCTTCACCTCTCCTGCCCCGTCACCTCTCCCGCCCCATCACCACTCCTGCCCATCACTTCTCCTGCCCGTCACTTCTCCTGTCCAGTCGCCTCTCCTTCCCTGTCGCCTCTCCTTCCCTGTCGCCTCTCCTTCCCTGTCGCCTCTCCTTCCCTGTCCCTTCTTCTGCCCTGTCACTTCTCCTGTCCCGTCACTTCTCCTGTCCCGTCATTTCTCCTGTCCCGTCACTTCTCCTGTCCCGTCACTTCTCCTGTCCCGTCACTTCTGCCCCATTCACTGCTCCTGCCCCGTTCACTGCTCCTGCCCCATTCCCTGCTGTTGTCCGTTTACCACTTCTGCCTGATTACTGCTCCTGCTCATGCCTAATCACTGCTTCTGTCCCATCACCTCTCCTGCCCCGTCACCTCTCCCGCCCCATCACCACTCCTGCCCGTCACTTCTCCTGCCCTGTCGCCTCTCCTTCCCTATCGCCTCTCCTTCCCTATCGCCTCTCCTTCCCTGTCCCTTCTCCTGCCCCGTTACCTCTCCTGTCCCGTCACTTCTCCTGTCCCGTCACTTCTCCTATCCCGTCACTTCTCCTGTCCCGTCACTTCTCCTGCCCCGTCACTTCTGCCCCGTTCACAGCTCCTGCCCGTTCACTGCTCCTGTCCATTCACCGCTCCTGCCCGGTTACCGCTCCTGCTCATGCCTAATCACCGTTCCTGCCACATCACTTCTCCTGCCCCGTCACCTCTCCTGCCTTGTCATGTGACCTGCCCATCACGTGACCTGCCCATCACGTCACCTGCCCATCATGTCACCTGCCCGTCACGTCACCTGCCCGTCACTTCTCCTGCCCGGTCACTTCACCTGTCCGGTCACTTCTCCTGCCCGGTCACCTCTCCATCCCCGTTGCCTCTATTCCCAGTCACTTCTCCTGCCCCGTCACTTCTCCTGCCCACTGCTCCTGCCATGTCACTGCTCCTGCCCCGTTCACTGCTCCTGCCCAGTTCACTGCTCCTGCTACGTTCATCGCTCCTTTTCTTTCACCTCTCCCGCCCGGTTACCACTCCTGCTCATGCCTAATCACCGCTCCTGCCCCGTCACTTCTCCCGCCCCGTCACCTCTCCTGCCCCGTCACCTCTCCTGCCCCGTTACTTCTCCTGCCCCATCACTTCTCCTGCCCCCTTCACTTCTCCTGCCCGTCACTTCTCCTGCCCGGTCACAACTCCTGCCCGTCCCTTCTCCTGCCCGGTCACCACTCCTGCCTGGTCTCCTCTCCTGCCCCGCTACATCTCCTTTACTGTTGCCTCTCCTGCCCCGTCACTGCTCCTGCCCCGTCACTGCTCCTGCCCATTCACTGCTCCTGCCCATTCACTGCTCCTGTCCGATCAGCACTCCTGCTCATGCCCGATCACCGCTCCTGCCCCATCACATCGATGTCCCATCACTTCTCCTGCCCTGTTCACTGCTCCCATCCGTTCACTGCTCCTATCCATTCACTGCTCCTGCCCGGTGACTGCTCCTGCTCATGACTAATTACCGCTCCTGCCCCGTCACTTCTCCTGCCCTGTCACTTCTCCTGCCCCGTCACCTCTCCTTTCCTGTGGCCTCTCCTGTCCCGTCACTGCTCCTGACCCGTCACCTCTCCTGCCCTATCACTTCTCCTGCCCTGTCACTTCTCCTGCCCCATCGCTCCTCCTGCCCGTTACTTCTGCTGCCCCGTCACCTCTCCTGCCCTATCACCTCTCCTTTCCTGTCCCCTCTTCTGTCCCATCCCTGCTCCTGCCCTGTTCACTCTGTGTACAATATTGACAAATTACACAAGGTGGCAAATTTCCAAAGTACTCTGTTTGGGGAAAGCTTCACTGTAATCACTAACTACGATCTCACTGGCACCTGATATGCTAAAGGCAGGCAGCGGGTGCATTGTCATTGGAAAGGGGATATTTTGCTGCAGATAGTGTACATATGTTTGCAACTTGTCCCCGATTATCAGCTCTGATCAACGAGGTGGGAAATGATATTAAGCTTATGCTGGGGTTTGAGGTTAATCTTACACCACAAGTAATTATGCTAAGCATAAGTAATCAAGAAATGAGAGAACCAAACCGAACTTTGCTTTTTACGGCTATGGCAGTATTTAGGCTATGCCTGGCTACTGTATGGCTAGATAAGGAGCCACCTGCAGTACACTGCTGGCTGAGAAAATTACTAGCTACCTATGGATGGGAAATGGTGGTATACTCAAGGAGGGGGGGCAAGGTTAAGAAAAAAGGACTAGAAATCTGGTCTCCAGTAACCAATTGGACTAATGAGGTTAAGCTTTAATTTAAGTTTTTTGGAACATATAATTGGAAACAGGGATATAGAACCTAAGTTTTTTTTTCAAATATATCAAATTCTATGGATTATTGCAAATAAGATTTGATTCAAATATTTTTCCATTTGGTTTCGAAGGGGGGACGGGATGGGGGTAGGGTTAGACGGGGGAGGGCGTAAAGTTAAATAAATGGCATCTTGTACATACATATTGAAATATAAAAATGTATAAATGTAATTATTGCAAGTTTATTGTATTGTGCTAGATGTCTAAAATAAAGATTTATTAAAAAAAAAAAAAAAAAAAAAGGGAAGGGGATAATCGGCCTCAGTCGGAATGACAATGGGCCTGCCCACAGTCTGTGAGAGCTCATGGAGGGGCTGCTGCAGCCTCTGGAGTTCAACACAGAGAAGAGTTAGCTGGACCCTGAGAACTTTTAATCTCTTGGGGCTTCTCGCAGGGAAGGCTGTAATTAATGTCCAAATTTACCGACAAAAGGCGTCCGTAAAAGGAATGATTACGGACAACGGACACCACACCAAAATGACGGACGGTCCGTGAAATTTACGGAGGGTTGGTCACCCTACTCCCTAGGGCGGAAATCAAACCAGAACCGGTGGCACTGCTAGGACAATACCTCAGACGATAATGACGTGTCAGTCATTCAGCCTATCAATGACTTAACATGTTTAAATGTTCTTTCTATTGGCTTTTTATTGCCACTTGCAACGGTACAAAAATAGGTATTAATATATATATCTATGCAAGGTTAGCAGCAACTGCTTACAAAGTGAGGGGAGGCTCTCAAATGCAGTGGTGGCTCCTCGTGGGAGTGCTGCGGGGCGGGGCGGGGGAGGGGCAGTGTGGTTGGTAGTAAACTCCGGTTTACGGCCGAACGGAGGTACGTAAATAAATAAATAAATAAAACGAATTACTTTGCACGCGCTGCATCGCCGATTGGCGTTGCAGGCGCGCAATGTAATTTTTTTTTCTTTGCTTAACTCCGTGCAGCTGTAAGCCGGAGTTTACTACCCCCCACCTTGCCCCTCCCCGCTACACTAGCCCGCAGGACTCCCACGAGGAGCCGCCACTGCTCAAATGTGTTGAAGGCGTGAGCAGCACTACGTTATTGTGATGGCAACACATATAAAGTCACGCTGTGATGTTGTAAATTACTGTTGGCATCAGAGGGAGGAGACAATCATATGTGTCTGTATTAATACTCGAAACTGTACTTGTATTCAAATGTAATTTCAGTGTTTTTGGTGCAACAGGGAAAAAAGGTGTTTTGTTGTTAGGCTGTTTACCCTAATCTAGACATTTATGACACATTAAAGATTTAGGTATTTGTATACTACCTCGATATCACAAAATCTTACATTTCTCATTATCATTAGTAGATTTCCGCAGTCTGCACAACTGATTACTGCAGCGTACTGCACTTTACAAACACACGTTTGCACGTGCACCGCAGGTTCTGAAACACAATAGTTCTTTCCCTTAGCTTTTTATTGCCACGTGCAACAGGAGAAAAATAGGTATTGATCTATTTGTTTAGGGTTAGTGTAGTAAATGAGTAGGCATAGAAAGGTATCTTCTTGAAGAGCAGTTTAATTAGGCAGAGCAGACACAAGAACGGACTCTCCACGACAGAAGCCAACAGCAACTGTCTAGGAAGAGAACCTAGAACTCACAAGGCAGGGAAGAACGTAGGAGAATAAACATTCCATAAGCATAGAAACACTAAGCATGTACTACACATCTTCTTCCCTTCTAAAGAAAACAAAAACAAAACAAAAAAAAACACATCAACAAACAAAATCTTGCAAGTAGGTTGGAGCCCTCCTAAAACGTGGAGTGCGATTGGAGACCAAAGGCACAGGTAGAGGAATAGGATCAGATGTTGACGAATCCCCAGCACCCCCAACCACCAGAGGTGCAGCAACAGCAGAGTGAGACTCCGAAGGCAGAGAAGCCAAAAGATACCCACTGCTACCTTCTTCAGAAGAAGGAGATTCCCAGGGGAGCCTCCAAGACTTTCCAAAGAAGCACCTCTCCGATACAAAGCTACCCGCCTGAAATTCCAACATTCCCCATTGTTAAGAATGACACAATGATCCAAAACCTTCTTGACCGTAAAAGGACCCTGAAATTTTGACAACCCTTTGATTATCCTGCCCCTTTTCACCTTGACCAAATCCCCCACACAAAAAGGGCGCACAGGAGAAGTAGGCAGCAACACAGCAAGATCCTTTTCCCCAGCAACCACCTTCTTCATCCAGGCCGGAATCAATTTAGAGCCAGGAACCCGCCCCCTCATCATTTGAAAAGGAGACAGCTGACCATCAATTAGAGGTGTAGTGCGATATGCCCACAACATTTCATTGACCATTTTCCGAACAATAGAACCATCAGAAAAAGCCATCTGTATGATGCCCTTTACCACCCTATTGGCCCTTTCACAAATCCCATTGCCTTGTGGGTTGTACAAAGATGTGCGATGGTGAGATATCCCACATCCCATGAGAAAAGATTGCATATCAGAAGAAATCAATTGAGTACCATTATCAGTTATGATTATAGAAGGAAGACCCTCATCCTTGAACAAATTTCCTAAGAACCTGATAGTGGTATCGGTAGTGATATTGTTGGTAAATTCCACAACTAACCATTTTGAAAAAACATCAACCACCACTATGGCAAATCTGTCTTTCTCATGTAACTCACCCATGGGACCAATAAAGTCTAAGCAAATGGTGTGCCACGGTGAACCTGGATTAGGTAGATGCCCCTGCGAAGTACCAGGACAAACCTTGAGTCTCTTTTCCCCCTCCCTGCATGTTGGACAATTCTCTACCCAATCTACAACTTGAGAATCCATGCCAGGCCACCAGAAATTGTCTTTGAGTCGACGCTGAGTGAGAGTTTGACCCAAATGCCCCTCATGAGCCAAGGCCAAAAGTTTGCTCCTCAGACCACAAGGAGGTATGAACCTCTCCCCTTTTGCAATAAGATTGTCCCCAACTAAGGAAAGATCATCCAAGACCTTGAGAAAAGGACGCACAGAAACCGACACCGCACTCTCCCTTCTGGAACCAAGCGAAATAAGTTTGATAACTTCCTGCAATGTCACATCCACAGCCATCTCTCTCTCCCAATCACAAGCCTGGAAAGCCCCTTCACCAACAAAGACAGCATCTTCCACTGAAGCTACAGCAATATCATTAGAGGAGCTAGAAGTGGAAGAATCAAGAACTGACCTCCAATCCAAAGATAACCTTGAAAGACAATCCGCTTGAGTGTTCTTCCAGCCCTGGATATGTTGAACAGAGTATTGAAATTCTTGGAGCTTAGAAGCAAGCCTCGCCAGTCTAGCAGAGCCTTTGCCCGTGCCCCCGGCCTCAAAAGACTCTTGCAACTGGGAAGACCAAACAAAACTAACACCTCTCTTGAGGAGTGACCTCATGGAAACAGTTTTATCTGAAAATTTTTTCACAAACTTTGAGTAATATTCAATAAGTCCCATAAAGGAATGCAACTGATCTTTGTCCTTAGGCCTGGGAGCAGAGTGAATAGCACGACATAAGTCCTGTTTTGGACGTACACCACTGGCACTAATAGTGTAACCTAGATAATCTATCTGTTCAGTCAAAAACTTGCACTTGTCCCTACGCAACGTCAGGCCGGCTGACAAAAGTCTGTCCAACACCAGCCTGAGAATGACATTGTGTTGCTCTTCAGAGTCACCATAAACCAAAATGTCGTCTTGGAAAAACACAGTATTACCAACACCTTCAAAAAGATCAGTTACCATCCTCTGAAACACACTGGCAGCCGAAATGAGACCAAAGGGCAACCGTGTGAATTGAAACGTGCCAAACGGTGTGATAAAGGCTGTCAAGTGTTTAGAGTCCTTGTGAAGATCAATTTGGTGATAAGCACTTCTAAGATCTAACTTAGAAAACACCCTAGCACCATGCAGAGTAGTGACTAGTTCCGAAATGTTAGGGAGTGGAAAAGTATCCGCAATCACACAGTCATTCAACGACCTCAAGTCAACACAGAAACGGAGTTTGCCATCCGATTTTTTTGTGACGACAATGGGAGAAACCCAAGGTGAAGCCTCCACAGGTTCAATAACCCCAGAAACAAGCATGTCATCAATCATACTCTTAACCTCTTGCCGAACCACTATGGGAATGCGCCTCGCTTTGTGTTGCACAGGAACAGAATTCTCTTTTAACCCCTTCTGTGCCCGCCCCTTTCCCCGCCCTGTGCCGGCCGTTGAATTAGCGGGCGGGGTCTATGACGAGCTGGACTCGTCATGGGCACAGCACCACCGCGGCCCATGACGAGTCCAGCTCGTCATGGGCACTGAAGGGGTTAAGATAATACGATGGGAATACCCCTTGAGCTGACCCAAACCCTCTCTGAATACCGAGTTGGCCTTCTCTAGGATATCCAGTAAGCCACTGTCTTCAACAACCATTACCTGTGGGGAAGCGCGGGGATTGACAATTATCCCTAAGTCATATTGGTGAATCCACCCAAGTATAGCTGGACCAATCTTGGACACATAAACCTTGCCATGTATTTTCCTGTACGAAAAAACAATGTCCGCTGTGAAATACCCCACAATGTCAATGGTCTCACCTTGATAACCACCCGGGGAGATGTCCTTGGGTAAAAGACACTTGGAACCCCATTTGTCCCTGAAAAGTTCATAAGGAATGATAGTGTACCTAGAACCTGTATCCACCATTAAGTACACCTCTTTACTATCAATGGAGAAGAGGGCTTTAGGCCTAACCTTACGCCTATCATCAACTTGCCCTGCAGAATCTTCATTAATAACCAAAATTTTATGGCCCTCCTCATCAAATAGAATGGAGTCTTCAACAGTGGTGACAGAAGAGCGAGATTTGCCACGACAAACTCTGGCATAATGGCCCATTTTACCACACTTAAGACACTCTTGTTTAGCTGCAAAACAAAATTTTGAGTCAGAGGAATGGACAGAGCTACCACATCTGTTACACATGCGAGATGAAGACAACTTTTGTGTAGATGGTGGTTTGGAAGTAGAGTTCTTTTTAAAGACATTTTTGTTCTTAACTGCAGCAACATCAGAGAGTTCGCCAGAAGCAAAAGTTTGTTCTGAGTACTCTTGGGTCGAGACTTCATTAACATCACTAGACGGTTTCTTCTCCAGTTCTTTCATATATCCTTGTGAATCTTCAACAATTTTAGCTAATTCAATAGCAGTTTGTAAGTTAGGATTTTTAGCCGCCCAAAGACGCTCCTGAACTTTCTTATTGTTACATTGAACGATAAGTTGATCTCTAATGAGCTCATCAGTCATATTGCCAAACTTACACTTGACCGACATTTCTCTAAGTCTTTCCACAAAATTGTCGATAGTTTCACCCATCTTTTGACCCTTGGTATAAAATCTATACCTATTCATGACCAAATTCTCCTCTTTGGCATATCGGACTTCTAAGCGACAAATTGCTTCCTTATACTCGTCTGGGACAGGTTGTCCATTAGCCTGTAGTGCCTGTGGTAAATAGCGAAAAATGCGTTGACCTTCCTTGCCCAAAGAACTCAAAAGTAAGGCTTTCTTCCTTTTTGCAGAATACTCCTGTGCATCCAAAGCATCTAGATAATTATCAAACATTGGGAACCAATCATCCCACGAGATGCTGGGTTGACCGGGACTAACCAAGAAACTTGGAGGAAGAACTATCGAGGGATTTTCGTTGGACATAGTTATTTAAAAACAATGCGTGAGCACACACACAGGAGGAAATCGAAGAATGCACACACAGGAGAAACAACAGAACCTGCGTGAGTATTGTCACTGTACTGATGCAAGACGGAGTATACACACAAAAAGAAACAACAGTACCTGTGTGTCTCCTAACAATACACAAGGCGTGTGTATCGCCGGTGTTACCAGGACACTGCACTGGATCAGAGTGTATCTTCACAATACACAAGACGTGTGTATCGCCGCTGTTACGCTGCACCGGAATGCTGTGAGACGGAGCTGATGCACATCCGTGTCCGTAGTGATGACAACGATGTAAACAAAGATGGCCGCCACGTAGAGGACATCAGAGCGTCACAGCATCAGAGCGTGAGAACGTAAGAACTCCTTAGGACCTCACACAGGACGCCGAGGATTGTAGTGCAAGGTTCCACGACGTCATCATTCAGACTGCTGCCAGGAAGAGGAACGAAGCTCCCGCTGCACCAACTGCACCAACTGTCAACTTCAAAGAGACACGGCAGCGAGGAGGAGCTGAAGACACAGGTGCGCAGGAACTTGGAGCTGGAGACAACAACAACTTGGCTCAGCCTCACACACCACCAGATGAGAGTCAGGGCGACTCAAAGCACTTCCAAGCTGCCAAATGAGCTATGAAGTCAGAACTGACAACCTCAACGCCGACAGAACATCGCGAAATCAAGCCTCGGTCCGATGAAGGCTTGAATCAGGAAGTGGACACCAAGGTAAGAGTGGTGTGAAGGGTGAAGATCTTCCGCTCTTGTGCAAAAACTGCTGTGTGCCTTGGGAATGCAGCGTATGGGTTAGAAGCCAGTCGTCGCCAAATTGTAGTAAATGAGTAGGCATAGAAAGGTATCTTCTTGAAGAGCAGTTTAATTAGGCAGAGCAGACACAAGAACGGACTCTCCACGACAGAAGCCAACAGCAACTGTCTAGGAAGAGAACCTAGAACTCACAAGGCAGGGAAGAACGTAGGAGAATAAACATTCCATAAGCATAGAAACACTAAGCATGTACTACAGTTAGCAGCAATTTAATAAATAAAAAACAGACTTAACTATTTTATACCATGGTATGTGTTTCTATCAAACACTACATTTAAAAATGAACAAAACTTCTATAGGACGATTTTGTATTTTGGGGTCATCCATCGATGATGTTACTTGTTTGAAGGTACTTTTGAAGCCTTTTGTGTTTTTTTGTTTTCTGTTGTTGCAGATTTCTTTCCATACATTTCTTTCAAAGTAATTTGAATTCTTTGTTTCTCCTCACAATTTGTGTACTCTTTTTTTCACCCATTATTTGTCCTCAATGTTAGGCTGTATGGGCCTTTTCTGTAACTGCTACCTAGTTATAATATTGTTTCCTATATACAATCACTGTATTTGTGCTTCCCCTTACAATCTCTGTATCCCGTTTTCCCATCTGTCTCTCTCTCTCTCTCGTTTCTGTTTCGCTCATTCCTCATAATTCCCTCCCACAGCAGTCATGGCTCTGTTATATTTTTTTTTATCTTCCTATTGCCCCCCTAGCCATACTTTTCTTCCTTCATGACTTCTTTTGGCCCTGCTTTTCTGCTACTGTCTTTTATGTTGCTGCTTTCCTCCTAGAGTATGTCTTGGTCCTAACTATGACACTGTTTGGCTCACACCGTCGCTCTTAAATTCCCTCTTACAGTCGGTCTTCTATCATCTTCATTATCCCCTGCTATTTCCCTTTGTCCATCTCTTCCTTACTATCTTTCTTGGTCTAGTTTTACTCATTCTGTTTCGTTTAATTTTCCTCAAACTACCCCATTTACTTATATTTCCTTTCGTCTTTTTTGTTTTTGTTTTCTTTGTTCCTTTGCTATTTCTTTACAGGGTATTTTGTTCCAATTTTCTCCTTGGTTCCTCTATTTTTAATGTTTCTTTTCTGTGCTCCCAAATTATCTGGTTCTCATTCACTATCTTTACAGTTATGTGACTCCCCGACTAGTTACCCATTGCCTAATCTCCCACTTCTCCACTTTTTTTTGCAGTTTCATATAGCGCTACCTCGACCCGAAAGTATAGGAGCGCTTTACATGAGCACCAGTTACATTACACAAGGAAACTTTTTTTAATGCACTGGAAGATTACGTGATTTTCCCAGAATCACAGGATGTTGAGCCGACGCCCCTAGTTCCCCAGCTCCAAAGTCGGCAGTTCTGGTTCAATCTCACCCACCCATCTCTACTGATCTGTTTTGGTCTTACTGTCTTTAATTTCTTATTTTATTCTTATTCGTGTCCTTATACTCCAAATGTGCCCCCTTTTATGTTCCTCTCTTGTCTCTTTAGCTTGTGACAATAGTTACTGTTTTTCCTCCGCTTATTTCCTGTGTTTATGATCTCACATTTTATTACTTACCTTGTGCACTTTCTGGTATGCTCAATGTTTATCAAGGACTCAGGCCACCTAACCACACTAAAGGGAGAATGTCAGATCATCATGTATGCATACACAAACACACACACACACACACACACACAGGTGCGTGCGTACGCGCACACACACACACTCTCACTCACTCTCCCTGTTTCTCTAATGGTTAACTGAGTTAATAAACTAAGACTGAGTTGTGCAATTCCAGATGATTAAATTAGACTGGTAGTACAGGACAATGTGTTTAGCTACATATTACCATAAGCTTAGTGATTTTAAACCAGTCTCACTTGTGCAAGAAACTACCAGTAAGTTTTTACAATTATGTTAAAAGATATCATGCAAATACAGTTGCTGAACACTTTGCCCAAGAATTTCAGTTCCCCTTTGTGACTTCATTACAATTGCATTATTTTCTAAATAATTTTTACACGTGGGTCATTATTTCTGTTGTTAGCCGAAGATATCATTTTGAAAAACATCTTTTGATCAATGAATTCCATGGGACCATTTTGGTAAACAGCGTTAACAACGCATGCGAAACAACGCATGGTGTTACAACGCGACCGTTAAAATGACCGCGTTGTTAGTTCGCATACCGTTACAACGCAAGTCGGAACAACGACTTGCGTTGTAAGGGGCAAGTCTACTGTCCGCACAGACTGGAGTTGGAATAGTAAATTATACTATTACAACATCCAGCGCCCCTTACAACGCAAGTCGTTGTTCCGACTTGCATTGTAACGGTATGAGAACTAACAACGCGGTCATTGAAACAACCGCATTGTAACGCCATGCGTTGTAAACGCATGCGAAATGAGGTGGTATATTCAACCATTTTACACCAATTTATGTATTACCCAGTTTGAGTCTAAAGATCATTTTTTTTTCTACCATTTATTTCTCTTCAAACATTTTGGTATTTATTGTTACAGTTTTGCATTTTTTATGTCAAGATGAGGGCTCATTGCGATGTCAGCTTCACTGGCTGAAAACATGTAGACCCATCAATCCGGCTGTTCGCTCCTGTGAGTCATATATGAAAAGACCCTATGTTCAGTGAGAGCTACTCTGCCACTTGTTTTTTCTGTGCCACTACTTTTCTTCTTTTTCTGACTAACCATCCCCTATTCTGTACAATACAGTAACTTTTCTATCCCCGTCACTCTAGAAGAGAGATATTTCACCTGTTTAAACTTAATGAAACCTCTGTGGCAACGTTGTACAAGGCCTTTGAGAAAAGTACAAAATACAAATCATCCAATCAGAAACACCTGAGAGATAAGTATACCCCATTCTCTCCTTTTTGGTCTTTAAACAGGTCTCGTTCACCCCTTGTGTAGACTTCAGGTTTCTAAGGGCACCACAATCAGAGCAGCAACTTTACAACCTTTTTGATGGGCATGCAGCCATAAGCTAGTTCCTGTTATTGCTGGGAGACTGCACTAGCTTTGTCCTATAAAACCGAAGCAGGCATCACTCGGCCCGCAACAGTGCAAAGGCTACAGATCATGGACTGAGTTTGCTGAAGCCTGAGGACTTGTTGAGATAAGCCAGTGTTCCAGAGAAGTCAAATTTTTACACCCAAAAAGCTCCAAGAGAACTGAGACATGGGATGATAGCTCTCAACTTACGCACATTGAGAGCCCAATCGAGGGCACGCTTCCACACTGGTCATGCCAATCAAAGTTCCAGATCAGTCACTAGCCGCCAGAGGGTGATGGAACCACAGTTGAGGATAAGCTTGTCCAGGGAGATTGATAGTTGGAAATGAGAACATCAGAAAGACAGGAAGAGGAGAGCAGCCCTGTTTTAGAAAGCCAGGAGAAAAGCTGAAGAGGAGCAATAGCCAAGAAAAAACAGAGCCTGAATAGGACGAACTACAATAGAGATTAAAATCTGACAAAATTATAAAGAGGTGGCTCAACAAAAACCAGGGTGTGGAACAGCAAAGCGTCTAACAGAAACTTTTCAGGCAAGGCAGCTCCACAAACAAGTTTATGAGAGTTTCCTTCTAGAGAACAGCCCTCTAGTGTCACCCTCGGCCAAGAAAGGGTCTGTCCTGAAGAAGAACAGAATGATAAAAACACAGAGCATACAATGGCGAAGGGAGGTGCCTTTAAGAAAGCATACGGATTTAGTGGGCAAACAGCACCAGATTTTAACGTTCCCGTGCAGGCCAGGGCCAACTTTGCACATTTGTCACCACTTTCACTTAGCAGGAGAGGCTGAGTGGGCATTTCATAGAAATTACCAACCAATATCTCCATTGAGGTTAAAGGAAAAGACAAGGCCAAGAAAGTTTTAGTCCATCCTTGAACGTGTATTTTTATGGTCTGAGAGGATGTATTTGATAGGCGTGTTCAGTAATAGCATGTGACTTCTGCCGTCTAGCCTGATGAAGATTGCAAACTTTTTGAGAACTTGTGTATGCTTTCCACTAATGATGGTAGCAAACTGCAGGAAGGAGAACTGCAAATATTGTCCATCAAACTTCATAGGTGCATGCAAATACCACTGCCTTTTGTCTAATGTGACAGAAGTGACTTATCTTCTAGAGGACTCATGCCTTTATCCATCTTTCTGCTTCTACTCACGTCCATTCCATTCCTGGTGGCTGAAGCACAGTAACAGGAGTTGCTGGTCCATCCATTTCAATAGGCTAAAATGCACTAATCTGTGCACACACAGGCCTTACACACAAATCACATTTTTAAACTCCTCTGCCTTTCAAAGAGCTGAGAGGGACCACTGATGCTGATGCAGGAGAAGGATTAGAAGAAGGCACAGGAACATATCTAAGCACAAGAGGTGGGGAAGGCACCCTCATGATATTTGTGTTTTTGGTTAAGCCTGCTATATTTCCTTGTGTCACTGTTGAAGATGGAGGCCTCTAATTCCAATAGCTATTTAAACAGTACCTTGTTTCTATTTACTAGGCATCAGCTGGCTGAATGAGGAGACGCAATGGCGACAAAAAAACAATCTTTTTAATTTTGTGGCCCTGAAATCCATCGTATGAAATTAATTTGTCCATTTGATGGTACCTAGTATTATTGGTACTTAGTATTATTCTAAAAGGAAAGGTGAGAATTATAAATCTCTATGGAGCATGCTTCCATTACTGTAACCATCCAGGAAGCACACTGCCTGGTACCTGCCCTTCCAGGTCATCATGCTAGCCCTTAATAATTAGCATCTCATCTGGCCCCAAGACACCATGGGGCATATTAACAAGGGCTTTATCTCCGCTTTTTTGGCTTAAAACCCAAAAAAGCAGATAAAACTATTGCACTATTTACAAGAGGGTGCTAACATGCATAATCGCATGTTAGCACCCTTTTTTCCGACGCCTCCCGAGGGCGAATGAAAGAATCTTAGGACTCTGCTGTAAAAAAAAAATCTTGTTCTCCACAAGCCTCCCGCCTCCTTTGCAGATTGACTCATTTCGAGAAAAAAAGGCCAAGGAGTGAGTAGTCTTAGGGAGGGAATTCACAGGGGTACAAGAGAGCTTAAAATTGGAGTTTACGTTTGTAGAACAAATCTTCCAGAAATGTGTCACAAATGTAAGGACAAGTGGGTCAATTGCATTCTCGCTTTCAGAAATGGGAATACTCAAGTCACACAGCTGTCACTGCTGCTCGAGGGCTGAGCCTTGACACTCACTGAACATCAGCCAGTTCAGAGATGTCATTGCATCTGGGTCACAGCGACATGTCAGTGCCTCTCCCCTCTCCACGATCAACTGGTTTAGCTCAGACACCGCTGGGATGCAACTGGACACACAGCACCCTGGGAGCAAATTTGACAGAATGCATTTGTGACCACTGGATAGATTACACATTTGAGAGAATATGCCGAGTGCTCTGGCGCTGAAATGCAGCACTGAGATCTACAAAAGCATCTGGAATTCTTGGAGGAAGGTGAACTATATATTCTGAGGTCCTCATTTATGGCAATTTCTCATAGGGCAGCGCAGCAAGGTACCTTGCTGCGCTGCCCTACGCCAAAGTGAAAGGGCATGAATACACCATATTTAAGCAATATGGTGCATATCGTCCTTTCTGCCTGCGCTGGGCCAGTTTTGGCAGCCTAGCGCCAACGTAAGCCCCCTTGCACCATGGTGCATGGGTGCCTCTGTTGCAGGAAGGGTTATTTTGTGCAGGACGGGGCACCTTCCTGCACAAAAACAATCCTACAAAGCGTTTTCCTCTTTCCATGTGTGCTGCAGAATGCAGGAATCAGCGAGGAGAAAGTAACATATTTCTCCTCGCTACACCTCACCTCGGGAGGCGTATGGATTTGACGCTTCCCCAGGTTTACATCACTTTGTAAATCTGAGGCAGCGTCAAATTTCATAGATGTTGTGTGGGAAAGCTCACCGCAATGCCCATGGGATGCCTCCCGGCCGCAGAGTAAGGTGATGCCGCGCTTTGCGCTGCGTCGCCTTACTCATGATTTATGAGGCCACTGAAAGCCACACAGAGTGGCTTTGTGTGGCTTCATAAGTCTTTATGAGAGCCCTACATAACGCATGTGCCACTTTACGTAGTGCAAAAGTGACGCAGGGCTCTCATAAAGAAGCCCCTGAGTATCTTAACAAATCCGCGCCATGCTTTAATCATAAAGTAATAGGGGCTAAATACTATAAGGTGGTTTTGAATGCATGGCCTAACTTCATATTTTTCCTGTTTTTTGTCACCACACCTTTTACGTCAATAAGGTATATGTGTCTGGACTGTATAATCCATATACGGCTTTCGTGATGTCAATTTGTTGCACTGACAGCTGTGACTGACATTTTCAAATTTAGTTGGAAAGCACGTGTTTATTTACTTATTTAAATGAAGGCTATTTCAGATGTTCTGAAAGTTAGCAGTGGAACAGTGGAACATCATATCTGAATGGGTTGCTTGCTTTAAAGTGTTCACTATGACAGCTTCAATCATGCTCAAGAAAGTCTTTCATTTTCTTGTAAAAGGCAGCTTTACAAAATGTGACATTTTTCTAGATTGGTTAAATGTGTTTTTGTTTTTTCTAATGCCATTGTTTCTACTTTCTTGACAACAGTACAAGGTACGATTTCTTAAATTATTATGTTTTGAAATTTCCTTAATGATATACTTTTTAGTTAAAAATATGTTCTTTTCTACAAATGACATCCCAGTTAAATGCATGAAGTTACAACTGTAATTGCCATAATATTTAGAGCAAAAAAGAAATTGGCTAATAATAGATATAGGATGTAATACCCCTTGCCATACATTTTAAGAATACTAAAAGTCACTGAGAAATTTGGCGGTCTTGCGGGCATATTAACAAGGCGGCGATATGAAATTATCGCCCCTTTTGCGTCCGTTTTCGGGCGAAAAGCGGCGATAATTTCATCGCCTTATCAGCAAAAACACGCTATCGCGTGTCTTGCTGACTTAGCGCCCATTTGCAGCACGCCTCCGATCGCATCGCTAATGACATGCAAAGGAGGCGTGCCTGACAAGACTCCCTTGGGAAAATATCGCGAAGGCAGTTTCGCGATATTAACAAGGGAGGGTAGCGATTTTTAAAATCGCGTTAAGTATGCCTTAACGCAGGAATTTAACGTCTGTTAAATTCCTGACTAAGGCATACTTAACATGGGGGTGGATTTTGTGGCTAAGACCACAGGCCCTATCATCTAGGATATTGCCGTTTTCCACCATGGAAAACGGCGATATCCCAACTATCTCTGGAATTTTTATCGCCTCGGCGATGCGCGTTGTTAATAACGCACAAACCGGGCGATAAATTCCAGAGATAGCCGGCGATAAATATGCAAGCGCTAAGCGCGCTTTGCGATATTTATCGCCGGCCCTTGTTAATATGCCCCTTAGAGTGAAATGAGTCTGATGAAAGATTGCATTTAAAAGGTGATGGAACTGTGAGGTGACTCACAATATCCTTTTAAAGTATTGCAGAGTGTAATTTACACCTAGTAATAATTGGTCACACCATCAGCCTGTCAACAAAAAGCTTAGGGGCATATTATCAAGACAGGCGATAAAATTATCGCCGCTTTAGTGGCAGAAAACTGCTGCTAAAACGGCGATAATGGGCTTGATAATATGGTCTAAGGAATTCCAATTGAAGCCCATGTTAGATGCGAAGGACATATAACCTGAGCTTCAACTGGAATTCCATAGAGCATATTATCAAGCCCATTATCGCCGTTTTAGCGGCAGTTTTCTGCCGCTAAAGCGGCGATAATTTTATCGCCTGGCTTGATAATATGCCCCTGAAATCCTTGGCGTGTTGCTCTTTAATGTGAAAGAGATAGAATGTTTGTAAACATGATGAAAACGAGTAAAATATCTAGCACACATTTAAACACACCAAAAAGCAGTTCTCTATTTGTTGCAAAAAGATATTAGAATCAGTTTAATACAAGTTGGATTTTTTTTTGAATGCCGTAGCTCAAATGGCTAGAAAAATGCAGAGATAGTCTATGTTTCCTATAATTACCTAATATGTGCAAAAAATAAACCTGTTGCGGTAAATTTCTCTTTTCTGTTTATCACTTTTCACCCAAAAAGACAGAGCTGAAACAGAAAAGCCCAGGTTTAATTTCCATTTTTTAAACTGCAGCTTCAATTCTGCTCCATGTCCTGTCTTTCCCCTAGGCTGCTGGAAGCAGTCACTGTGACGTCAGAACTCACCTGTAATACAGTATTACAATGGAGTGGCTAGCCAATTCTTTATGTCACCTGTCAAAGTCTCATGTAATAAAGAAATTATAGACAGGCTGTTATTCAGGGATTGTTTTATATAAATATTGGAATCACATAACATCATGCAATTTAACTTAACAAAATATATATTTTGCAGGACTGGTGAGCTCTTTAGGCTATGATATGGAATTGAAAGGGAAACATATTCCTTTCTGTTGGTTATTTTGGAGAGATTGTAATGTGCTCTTCAAAAGGAACATGACTTTTCCTTTTGTAATTGCAGTGTTTCCATTTTCCAGGTTTTCTTTCTACTCCCATTTTACAGGTCATGGCATTTTGAATAAAGAGGTTTTTTGGAACCTAAGAAAAAACATGTTTTTTCTTGCCAAATGGAATAGAAGTATAACATGCACATTCGATATCCTATGCTTAACTTAACTTCACACCAGGGTAGGGCTGGGGTATTTGAATGTTCACCTATTGCCAATATTTTGTAGCCATGCTATACAGAAGCGCAGATGCTTTACAATGTGACTAAAACTAATTTAAGAAAGTGCTATGATACAGCCAGGGCTAATGTTCTTTTCTTTTAAGTGTTTTTGTGCTGGATGCATCATACTCTTTTTTTTATTATTATTTTTAGCCATGGTTCACAGCAGTCACACTGCTATACATCATGACAACATAGCATTGCCAGCGTCGGCTATGTCCATGCTGTACAGGATGAACAAAAAGGCAATGGCAGAGCCAATAGTCTCAAAGGCGAGACCTATTGGCTTTGTTAGATCTTGCCACAACACTTATGTGATTCAAAGAAAATTAGATAATTTACCCATGCGTGAAACAGAAAAAAATTACATTTGGCAAAAAATCCTATCACATAAAGAAAGCAATTACGCCTATGTCTTAGTGAAAAAATGCTTGAAAGCAGATACCATCTGTTGTCATATTCAAAGCAGACGACAACTGTTGTCACAATCATCATCCATTTCAAAAGAGAAAAGGGCTTCTTTGAAGTGTGTGTGGCATAGTAAATTTTTGCTACAAATGACAAGAATTTCAACAAGGATGACAGGGGAAAAAAACAAAACAAAAGTAGTACCTCAATCTCATTACATTTAGCGGAAGGACAGCAATCAAGCTGAAGCAATCAGTAGTCGGTCCATGCTCCTGGTGAAAGAGGAGGAAGTGACGCCAGCACTGGCTGACCAATTAGAAGACAGCAAATAAAAGTAAGAATGAAGCCAACAAATGTTAAGCAGTAGGCGGGCTGCAAGCTCTTTGGTGTATACAAAATCTCTCGCAAGTAAGAGCGCACGCGTTGTCGCAGGCGAGATGTAGAATCTTGAGATAATGTATCCTACAAAATAATTTGTATTCAATCTGGCCACTTAACATATTTAGAAAGCCAAATAACGATGTTAGAATTTGGCCAACTTTGTGTCTTTATTGTTTATTAATCTCAGTGATGTACCCAGTGATGTAATGATGTTAGTAAACTCCAGAGCGAAAAGAGCAGTGATTAAGTTGATCAGGTGGCTGCTGGTGGGGCTCCACCGGCAATCATTTTTGGGGCCGGTGAGGCCTACCACCACTTATTTTTCCTTATCAGACATTCCTTGAAAGCAACAGAGAGAAAAACACACAAACAGGAAAAAAGAAGGAAGAGAAGACGGAAAAAACTAGAGGTGGGCAGGAAACTCCGCTCCGCCGGCAGAGTTTGCGGAGTTTTGGGCACCCCGCGCTCCGCTTGGAACAAAAAGTTCAGAAAAAAGCTCTGTCATTCGCAGGCGGAGCAGAGTTTACCAGCAAACACAGCTTAGAGGATGTCTGTGAGATCTTACAGCTCTGGTAACGAACTTCCTGACCTGGAATTATCATGGCAGAGGGGGCATCATCCGCCTGAGCTCCCCGTGCTTTATCGGGTTACTGCCTGAAGGGTGTGGAGGGTTTGGGGGATTTCTCCCTAGCTGGCCTGGTGCGTCCTTTCCAAGGCCTTTTGAGCCTTTCTTACCTGAGGGGAGTTATGCCAGTAATTATGGTTTAATGGGCAGTCAGGCCTTACTCACAAGGACATTTCTGCAAAGGTGATGCCAGGAGCCGCAGGCTGACATCCCGGCTGTAATTGAAATTTGTGTGATGGGGGGGGGGGGGTGGGGGGGTTACCCAGTGTTCTGCTTCCGGGAATCCATTAATACTATTATGATAGATCTAATGAGTTTAGAGTGCCCGCTGGACTGTAGACTGTGCTAGATTAGGTTGGACGGTGTCTCTTAGGTTGAAGGCAGTGTAGTAGATTGAGTTGTGCGGAGTGCCCTGAAGTGCAGGCAGTGTTGGTTTGGAAAAATATGAAACTTGTAGAAGATTGCTAGAGTGTTGGTCAGTCTGGAAAACATGCCTGTTTGTATATAGCACTTAATATTTCAGGCTGGACATTTCTAAGCATTATTTTTTGCTAATTTAAAGAGGGTTGCGGTGAATGGTAGTGCATGCAAAGCTGTAATGGAAGGGTAGCAGCACCTGGGGTGCAAGTAGTGCTGTAATAGAAAGAAAGATGGGGAATTTTGGGGGTTTAAAGAGTGTATGTAATGTTAAACTGGGGTGGAGGAGGACTAGGGGAGAGTCGGCTGGGATGGGTGTAAGGAATGGAGAGGGCGGGGCTTGGGTGGGGGGTCAGACGTGCAAGTGAATGGAAGAAGCAATGCAGTGTTGCACATGCTGGAAACAATTGGGTAAGGGTGGGTAATGATGTTCACACAGTGCTGGAGCAGGGGTCAAGACAGGTTTAGGCGCTGCTGGGCTGCAGGTAGTGCTGGGTCTGCGAATGAGGGAAACGTGTGAGTGGAGGGGCATGGCTTGGGTATTGTTGGAAAGGGGGCTCGGGTGTGAATTATAATATGATTTTGTGTCACTACTACCCATTGGTCAGTGTCAAATTAACGATTGGACCTCCTGACAGAAGAGGCTTCCAATACTAGGGGCTGCATTGAAAGTGAAGAGTGTGTTATTCTGTGCACATCATCCCACGGCTGGTGGGTGTGTTATGCAGGCCACAGTTACGGTCAAGGGCTAAGATTAAATAGACGCTACTCCAGTTCTCACCGCTTTAGGTTTCTCAGCCACAAGTGTCATGAAAACACCAACATCCAGGTAACTTAGCCTCCCCCTTTTCTAACACTTTCTAACACTTCTGATTTGCTCTTCACTTAATGAGCAGTCAAATCATACAACTCCGAGAAATCCTGGCTCCTTCACCCGGAAGTGCGTTCTGTGGAGATCCCGAGAGCGGTGAGACCTGTACCAGTCATGGTGGTCATGGATGAGAGGGAGGGAGATACTAAGAGTCGTCCCCTGCTTACTTGGTGGAAACAGAAGGACATGGCCGGGTGAGGCATGCCCATATGAGAGCGGGACAATGTATGCAACGAAAGAGGCACCTGAGCTGGGAGGGGAGGAGGCAGTGACTTAGCAAGCCTCTACTGCGCCTCCCTCTGCCCTGCATGCAATGGGCTCGCCGGATTTTGAGAGGTGTGCGCTTGTGCGGGCCGTGCGCGTTTAGAGAGTGGACGTTGACAAACGCCTGACAGGTAAGAACCACAATCTGGATCCTCCAGCTGGGTTTGGGAGGGTTCCATGCAGTTTCCCTGGAGGAACATGTTTGTTAATACTGTATTTTTCCTCCTGTCACAGGATTGTCTTCATCAAGCTGTGTTTATTCTAAGAGTGGTTCAGCAATAATAATACTCCACCAGTACGCACAACTCCACGGAATTCCACGAGCTCCGCCCAGGCCTAGAACAAACATCAACAAGGGAGAAAGGAGGAGCCTGCAAGAGTGAGATTAAGAGGCAGGAAGCGTCTGGCAGTGGATTAAAGAGGCCTGAACTGGATTCTGGACTATGCAGCTCTCCATATTCGCAGTGGGGAAATTTAATCACGCGGGTCACTGTCTTTTGAGAAGTGCTTTGGGCACAGCACTCATGTTACAAATAAAGCACTGGGTGTATTTATTAGTAACACAAATTGTTTTCCAAATTGCTTTAGCAATTAAACTTAAGTGTTTAAAAAGGAATAAAAAATAAATCAAGAGTATTTCAGTCAAAATCATGAAGAATACAAACATGTAAGTTAGAATAAACAGAGTCCCACCTCAACCACAACCACACAGCTGGTCAGAGGAGTCAATGATGATGCGCCAATGTCTCAAACTTCACAAGTCTGCCCAGTGGAGCATGCACTCCTGCCCTATGCCCCCGGTATAGCAAGTTTCCATGCTGCTTTTGTTTTTTCACCTCAACACATACAAGAACATGTGTGTATGCTGAGGACCTGAAGGACAAGGATAGTGGTCCAGGGCAGGGCCCTGTGAGCAGAAGGGGCACCCAAAGTGCACCCCCCTTTCTGAGAGTGACTACTGTCCTCTCGTGGGCTAAGAAAATCAGTGGTAAAAGGAAATCATTATAGATGTACGAGTGGCCTTTTTAACTTTTACATGCCCTGAGGGAGTAGCCTACTGGGCTCTCATGTTATAAAGGGTTTACCAGCTTTCTTCAATGGGTTCTTCACTTTATCAAAGTGGGACCTGAGTAGCACATGTATGTTTGCTCTGTAAAAATGAAGTGCAGTGAGCATAAGCTGTATGTGCAGTGTGAGACTGGAGGGAGACAGAAATCCATTTTGGACCTCCTGTGTGTGGGTGGTACGCAAAATGGAAGCTGGAGAGAGCTTGTCAGGCAGGAGTGTAGAATGTAGAAATACAGCAGAACATTCTCAAGTCCTTTGAAGTTGACCGGTCTCCTTCGGAAGGTAGGATAAAGACAGAAACTCATTTGAAATGTAGGAACAGTCACTGCTTATTCCCGCTTCATTCTTCTCTTGAAATGTCATGTGGAGAATTTGTGGACTAGGTAGGTGGTGATGGCCCTGCTCTTTTGCAATATTCTCTTATTAGCTCCTGTCAGGAAACAGCAACCCCACCGTCCTACCTGCAGAATAATAGAGTGCGGACGAACAGGTAATGTGAACAAGGGTCAATTCCGAGATCAAACTCAAAGCAGGCCAGGCGTAGGGAATGCACGTTCTAATCTGTCATTCCACTACAGAAAGGGGGTATATTCCCTAAGTCACTGTATCTCAAGACTGGATTGGCAGCTCAAACTTGTGGGCTGGAGAACTTCTGAAGACACCAGCACTAGAATTTATCATTACCAATCTCCTAGTCATGTCATGAACAGATTTGGAAAGCCTACTGACATCTTGCTAGAAGCAGCTGTTGGGAGACGGCTTGAAGGAAGGAGCTACAATGGAGAAGAGAGGAGTACTTTAGGCAGTGGCAGCTCGCATAGGGCATGCTTCGGGTGGTGGGCGGGGCGGGGGAGGGCAGGGTAGGGGGGTAGCAAACACGGACATACTACGGAACGGAGGAAAGTGATTATTTCGTTCATCCGTTCCATCGTATGTCCGAGTTTTCTACACCACCACCCTGCCCCTCCCCCGCCCTGCCCCACCGCCCAGCAGCATGCCCTATGTGAGCCGCCACTGACTGTAGGCTTCCTTTAGGACTGCAACTGCTTAGAACAGTACTGGCAGCCCAGCAACCTACAGGAGGGAGCTTGTCCAGGAGGACTAAAGAGGCAAGCATGAAATCCAAGAGGAAACCATCAGGGATGGAGCTACTCACACAGAGCTGTGGTGAGCCATCACTGTCCCCTTTTAAATTACTGCCTAGCTGGGTCTCTCCCCATAGGCAGAATGTACACCCAAGATTCATTTCCCCAGAGGTGAGATCCCATGAGTGAGAGTCTGCAAGTCACGCTGACTAAGACACGTTGTCACAGGGCCAATATCTTTAATTGCCTTATCAAGCATCAAGTATACTGCTGACAATCTGTCTTAGGCAGTAACGGTGTTCATCATATCTTGGGCTCTGTTTCACCTGCGTCAGGTGGTTCTACAGATTCTGCAACACTGGTCTCCATCCTATGAGGATTATGATGTACGCATTCCAGTGACTACTCTTCAAATGCAGATGTCATGATGTTATAGTCTTTAGTGGCCTCAGGAGTCGAAGAGGTCTTTGAAGTGGTGAGAGTTAATGGCAGTTCAGATGCCCTTGCATGTGTTTCCCCACCATCTCAAGAGCTCTGTGCTAGTGATAAGGACAGAGAACCTGGTATGAAAGCCTTTATCAACCATCAGCTTGTGACAAAATGCTGCAGTCTGAATCAAATTGTATTGGACTATATCCGTTGGGAGAGGAATCTTCTATTCATAAAAATGGTACACATTCAGGGATTGAGAACTAGCTCTTGTTTGTATGTCTGTGGGTGGGGGAAAAACCATGAGGTTTTTATGAAGGCCCTCACCCACCAACCAAGTTGGTGGCATGCTTCATCATTGGGCCCCACCCGAGGTTCCGAGTGTACCTCAGGTGTGCTTCGACGCCAGATTACTGCGAAGCGGGTTTTTTTGGTTCGTGAGGGTGCTGTGGGTGTGCTCTGAGTGAGGTTTAAAATACTGTCCTGGGTGTCCCAAAGACTGTCTTAATGATGGGCCCCAGGCAGTCAATAAAATCAGGCCGTGTCTGTGTGTGCATCCTTTTTACCGTTACCTTGTTGGGTGCATATCACCCACCTCCTTCTTCTTGATTATAACAACATATTCAGGGATACCTGCACATTCAAGCATACAAACTGATCTATATGTTTCCCAGCTCCTAGGAGGACACTCTCAATCTCCTGATCTTTCGGGATCTTTGTCTCATATAGGGGCCTACAGTGATGGATCTCTTTGTGGATCAACCAAACTCACAAGTCCCTATGTTCTTTTCTAGGTCAAGCAGCATTTGGGTACTGGGAGTGGATGTTTATCTCCACCAGTGACCGGAATTTTTTCTTCTGTATGCCTTTCCTCTGTTTTCCCTGATTAGAAAGGTTTTGTTGAGGATTCAGAGGGAGGGGTTGAATTTCATTCTTGTTGTCCCATTTTGGCCGAGGAGTACTTGGTTTCCCCGTCTTCGATCCTTGACAGTAGACAGAGTGGATCTCTCCCGCCCTTGTCTCCTCCTCCTCTGATCTCTCCAGTCCCATGTCAAGCTATCCTGCAAAGCCTTCGACTGTCGGATTTTAGAATGAGAGAGAAGGGTCTAATGAGAAGAGATCTTTATTTACCTGTCTCTCTTTCTTCAAGAAGAGACTCACCCAAGAAGCCTTATAATCTCTACAGGGCTCCCCAAAATAATTTGAAATCGTTTTCTCCTTTGGACTGTAGCCCTAAAAGGATACTAGAATTTCTCCAGAAGGGGATTGATAAGAACTTGCCAGTTGCCCGCCTGAAACTCCAGTGGTCAGCGATCAGGGTTTTAGAGTTCCTTGGGTAGTCTTTACACAGTGGAGGATTTAGTTATTAGGTTTTTTAGAGGTTTTATTTTGTTAAGGTCTAAACCCACAAATAGTTTTCCTCCATGGGACCTTCATTTAGTTTTGTCATTGTTGCAGGGTCCTCCATTTCAGCCTTTGTAGGAGTCTTCTATAAATTCCTGACTTTTAAGGTATATTCCATGATAACTATAACTTCTGATATACATCTAGGGGAATTGGGCTCCCTTCAATACAGATATCCATATTTGAAGATGTTTGAGGATAGAGTGGTATTGTCATTGGGCCCCTGTTTCCTCCCTTAGGTTAATTCATTATTCCATAGAAATCAGGATATTGTTCTCCCTTCCTCTTTGGACTCTTACATTCCTGGTTCCTCTGTGTCATCTTTAGATGTAGTAAGGGCTCTGACTATATATCTAAAGAGAACCTCTGCATTTAGGAAGTTGGATTTCTTGTTTGTTAATTTTGGCAATGCAAATAGAGGCTGTAAGTCTTCAAAAGGAACATTGGCGAGAAGGAACAAATCAGTGATTTTCTTGGCCTACAAATGTCGGAGTGATCCTTGGCGAGAAGCAACAAATCAGTGACTTTCTTGGCCTACAAATATCGGAGCAGGGATTTTCCAGACAGTGTGTGGGCTCACTCAACTATGGCACGGCCACCTCCTAGGCTGAATGGGAACAGGTCTCAATAGCAGATATTTGTTTTGCTGCAACTTGTGCCTCTCCGTCCACATGCTTCCCACTATAGGCTTAATTTGGCGAAAGGTAATGAGTTGGATTTTGGCTCTGGAGTTTGTTAAGATGTCTCCCATTCTTCTTTATAATTATGGCCAGGTTTTCTTTCTTGAATTGAGTTTTTGTGATTCCTGCCATTACTTATTATGGTTACACATCGGGGTGTTTCTTTTCAATAAATCTGGGTATGTTAACTACTAGTGTGTTCTTTTTCTTTTCTTGAAATCTGATAAAGAAGGCCTGAACTTGGGCATATCCTCATAATGTAAGGAATAGGGCAACGAAGGAGATGAGAAGGTAATGCTTGGATTATTTACCGGTATTCTTCATTAATCAAATTCACTCTCCCTCGTCCCGGTACTTACAGCCCCTTCCCAGCCCCTGCTTTTTATCAACTCTTCTTATCATAAAATTGGTAATTGTGCTTTAGTAATATTTCAGGTATTGCTCCTGTAGGAGGAGGGATTTTGATGGGAGTGGTTCAGTTCTTTGTAATGCAAAGAGAATTTTTTTTTGTAGGTTATAGGAACTATCAGTGCACTAGGTAAGCCTACTCAAAATGTAAGTACTGGGACGAAGCGGAAAGAATTGGATTAATAAAGATTATCTGTAGGTAATCCGAGCAATATTGGAGGTTTGATGGTAAATACAAGGAGGGAGGTTAGACACGTCGGGGGGGGGCAATGTCAGTGGTGTAACAAACTCCCCCGCAGCCCCCGCGGTACAGCGGGGCCCCCTCTGACACTGGTAGGCCCAGGCCAGAGAGCTTCAGAATCATTGGCGGCTGCTAGGGGACAGGGGAGGGGGTTTAAAAAAAAGAGCAAGAAAAGATAAAAGAAGACTTACATTTGGAACACCAGAGTTTCTCCTCCATTCTCCCTCGGCTCCGGGCTCCCAGAAGCACCGAGGCTCTCAGGTTCCCCTGACCAATCACTACACTGCCTTACAGCAGCGTTGTGATTTGTCTGAGTTACGAGGTCAGGCGCTCATGGGGGGACTGGGGCCTGAGCATGTTCTTTCACCCAGGCTTTATGGGTGAGAGAACATGCAAAGTGCGCATGGCGGGTTGGCCGATCCAAGGGGCATATCAACAAGGGCTTTATCTCTGCTTTTTTGGCTTTAAAAGCAAAAAAAGCAGAGATAAAACTAGCACCCTATCAACAACAGGGTGCTAACATGCAAATTTGCATGTTAGCACCCTTTTACTCTACGCTTCCCCTTGCATCTCTAATGAGATGCAAAGGGGGCGTTCCAGAGTAAAATAATAGAAGAAATGTCGCTAGGCGAAAGTAAGAAGGTATTCCTTGCAAATAGGGAGATGTGGATTCAGCCATAGAATCCACCTCCCATCATATGTATGGCTAAGTCTGCTTTTTTGCAGACGTTAGCTTTTGGCGATATCCGCAGTTAGCGCGGATTTTAACGTTGGTATTGGTGTCCTGGGCCAGCTTGTTGATAGGGAGAAGTGCTGTTAGCCATGATTCCCGTGTTGTGTTTGAAGGAAACGCCCACTTTGCATCTCATTAGAGATGCAAAGCGAGGCTTCGGTATAAAGGCTGCTAACATGCGCTAATGCATGTTAGCACTGCCTTGTAAATAGGGCGAAAACGTTATCTCCGCTTTTTTGGCTTTTAAGGCCAAAAAAGCGGAGATAAGGCCCTTGATAATATGCCCCCTAGAAAGAACGGGTTGGTTGTGTTTTTGTGAACTCTGATTGCTTCGAAATCAAGCGGCTTTTCCCATAAAACTGAAGGGAGAGTTTAGGTGTCTGTCACTTACAGAAACAAATACTCAAAGACCAACGTTTTTCATGGTTTCTGTGCACCTTTCAACATCCCAGACGGGCACGCGAAGCAGTGCGTCGCTCTGTTCCTTTCCGCTGCGTGTGCAGGGCTAGACTGAGAAGTGCCCAGGCACTGGCATTATTCAGGTAACCTACATTCCACCGTGACAGCCAGAATTTTCTCTCTGCGACCTCAGCGCGCGTACCCAGCATGAAGCTGTCAAACAATGAATCATGTACACTCCACTGAGCCCAGCTTCCCACGGTGACTGCAAGCGCTCGTAGGAGTGTGTGGAAACAGCGCATCGGCGCCATTTACAGCCGGTGTGCGCTCATACATGCGGGACGACGAGTGGAATCTGCTCAGGAAGCGGTGGGTGGGAGGTGTCAGGGCGAGGGGTGGGCATAGTATAACGATGGTTGTGTCTCGAGGGACCGCCACTTCACATTCCACATGCCCTTTAATGTAAGGGCGGTAATAAAGGCCTCTACTAACTAACTAAGGGGCATATTATCAAGTCCGGCGATAAAATTATCGCCGCTTTAGCGGCAGAAAAATGCCGCTAAAACGGAGATAATGGGCTTGATAATATGCTCTATGGAATTCCAATTGAAGCTCAAGTTAGACGTCCTTCACATCTAACATGGGCTTCAATTGGAATTCCATCGAACATATTATCAAGCCCATTATCGCCGTTTTATCGTCAGTTTTCTGCCGCTAAAGCGGCGATAATTTCATCACCTGTCTTGATAATATGCCCCTAAATCCTGAAACGGCCCTTTCAAGTGATGCAAAAAAGTATTTCTCTTATTTTGCTCAGGTGTGTTTCGAAGGCGTCCTGCGCATTCACAGTGTCCAATGTCAGTAATGTTAAATATTATTTGTCTCTTCTTTGCTGGTACGATAAGCGAGGGCCCATTTTTGGTCACTGCTTAGTCACACTACTGTGGCAATCCCACCCTGTGGCATGTATTTTGTGTGAGCATAAGAGTGATGCAAGGAAGTTGAGATTGAGAGGCCGCAATTGTCCGCTTCACGGTGCGGAATGACTGGCTCTAGGAACGATGGTGGAGCTTTTACAATTGCAGCCTCTGGCTGAATGTGGATGGTGGGTCCAAGTCTGCTTACTGCTATTGAGTTTTGGCTCTAGTTAGTCTCCACTTCATATAAGGGTATTGGCCTAGGAGAACTCTGGGGATTGCACTTTGGGTCCGTAAACATGCACCTTGGGAGTAGTGTACCCTACTGCTCAGACTGTTATTGTGTAAGTGCAGGAGACTTCTCAATTATCATAGCTACCCTCTAGAGTAAGTGCTGAAGAATGTCAAATATCTGTATTGACCCCAGCTTTGAGCAAAGGAGCTGGCAGGTTTTAGCCTTTGTTGCATCTCCAGCAACAGTGTCACCTCAACACCAAGGGGTCCATTAGGATAACGGGCGGATCGCCACCGCCCCTATGGCGGTGGCGATCTGCCCGCCAAAAACCTCTGCCCGCTTAGGATTTCCCCCCGCTACATTATCATGGCGGGGGGGGGGACCCCGGCGGACGGAAAGACCGTCCGCCGGTTTTCCGCCAGTAGGCAATCCGCCCAATTGCCTACCAGGTAGAAAAGCATTTTATATGGTGGTGGTGTCTGGTAGACACCGCCATCCATATTATTATGCAGGCGGGGACCTGCCTTTCCGTGGCGGCAACGGCAGGCCGTTTTTGCCATTGGGGGCCCATAGCGGGCCCCCAGAGATCCTGGGGGGTGGGGGGTGCACATGAGGGTACCTATGGTACCCCCCTGCAGTCCCATGCAAAACATGGCAGGCACCGCGCGTTGCCTGCCATGTTGTAAATGGAAGTGCACGACATGCCTTCTTGCTTTCTGCACCACCCGCCGCAATGTGACCAATGCGGGATGCGCCCACCAGTGTGGCGGGCGCATCCTAATTGTATCTGCAGGACTGCCGCATGCATTGCGGGCGGTCCCATTTCCCGGGGCCATGGCAGGCGGACAAAATCCGCCATGCTAATGGTGCCCCAAGTCTCTCAAAGTATACCGAAGCAAGCCCTTGCTTTTCGGGGTCATATATTCCATGTCAGTACTTAAGCTACGCTCATAGAGTTGTCTACAGTGTAAGATTAAAATCGAAGCTTTCAGAACAGTTCAAGAAGCACCGTGTATGAAAGAGAAGACCTGATCATGCAAAACCACCTATGTGATCTGTGCCCATATAAGATCAACATAAGCCCCCCCCCTATACTGAGGTCCTTAAGTCCTACCCCTGACACTTTCTCACGCGCTGCGACCCCATCATATCCCCCTCTTCTGCCCCCGAATTCTATCCCCTCCACTTTCTCCCACCAAACGACCCTCCCTCATGCTACTCTTCCCCCATCCCCCCTCCCTGTTCTCTATATCTACATATGACTCCTAGCCCTACGCACGACCTCCCTCTGATTTACTACTCCTGCTACTCCCCTAACTCCTACTCTCTATTCCCCCTTATCTCTTCTCTCTCACCCTCACCCACCCACCCTAACCTAAGTTCTCACTACCCACGTTAGCTTAATATAATTGTTTTGTAAATAGCTTTTGTATTTTATCTGCTTTCTTTGTTATATTGGCTCTTGTTTTGTTCATAAGTTTTTCAATACTGTACCTCCTCACATTCCTGTAAAGCGCTCTGATATCCCTGGGTCTAGCCAGCGCTATAGAAAACTTCTAAATACCAAGCGCAGGGGAGAGGCTTGACACCTGAGTGTGCATTATTAGACTGCAGACCTTTGCCACAAAGCAGCGCAGTGTAGTAGGTCCCGTATTTTTACTTTAACCAGTTCATTTGAGGCTGGGCAGGTTTAATTATCTGCTGCATACACCTGGAAATTGATTTTTTTGTCCATTTATGGGCACACAAACCTCGATGGGCCATCCACTTATGCGTGTATTGGTCCATGTTGGTCTGGGGACGCACATTTACAAAATATTGTGAGTATGTATAGGCAGCCCATCACTACCCAGGTCCCTGGAAATCTACAAAAAAAGTAATCTTAAAACATGCAGCTTGAAGAAAAGCAGAATCATGCTCCTCCTGTCTCCACTGCAGGGGCTGCTTGGAAACCGGCCCACTGCCTCGTTATTCCCCGGCACCCCAACAAGTGTGTGCTGCACTATATGCGCACAAAGGCATCGATTTATGCTGTTCAAAAACCCCTGCACGGCAGATGCAGACCTGTGGCCCTCCCCAGCCCTTCTCAGTATAAAGTAATCCACTTTACCAAAACGAGCCCTCAAAGGTTGTACCACAATAGCCTCTGAATTTTGGTGGGCAGAAAATGGGCAGAGGGAACCGTGTTGATACGGGAAAA
Organism: Triturus cristatus; assembly: GCF_964204655.1. Taxonomy (NCBI): domain Eukaryota; kingdom Metazoa; phylum Chordata; class Amphibia; order Caudata; family Salamandridae; genus Triturus; species Triturus cristatus. The sequence goes on along the minus strand of NC_140591.1, from coordinate 1,235,151,849 downwards.
GCCTTTTGCGCTCAATTCCTCAGAGGAAGGATGGAGGTCGTGTTGCCTGCACGCAGGAGCCCCCTGTCGTCACCTCCTTGTTAGTGGATAGGGTCATCTATGACTTTATACTTTTTAGGGTATGGGAGAGTGACCTGAAATCTTCAACAAATCCTGCCCATATTTAGAGTAGTAAAAGGATGAGTAAAATGTGGGCAGTGTTTAGCCTGTTACACTGAGTACGATATACCATGCCCACCCACTTGGTCGACGGGAGTCACTGTCCGAGGTTCTACCGGAGAGAACCCCACCCAATTAGTTCTAGAAACTACATAATAGAGTGACAGTTTCCACCCGGAGTGGGGCCAGGGTACCGCCCTGCTGCATAATCCAGCCCAGTGAGATAAGAACTCACTGCTGAGATCTGTTTCTAACTCTGAGGTCATATGTTTGATTCCCAGACACCGTTTCATGCTTCCATTAATCTGTGATTGATAAAGTGAGCATGATACAATTGGGTAATATTAACAGTCATTTTTTTAGAGCACTAGCCATAAGGAAGTGCTATGTAAAAAAAATGTATAATACATTTCCCTTCGCCTTTCCATTGTTCATCTTACCCCAACTCACTTTTTTTCTCACACCTTGTTCGCTGCACAATTTGGCCACTGGAAACTGCGAAGATTCTCAGAAATGCAGTATCCTTAAGGTTTCATTACATGCACAAAGACACCCTAGCTGTCAATAAAATTAGCTCCACATCCTATAAACTTTGAATTGAGGCAGGCTCATGACGTTGAAATGATGAAAAGGGTGCAGAGACAGAATATCGAATGAAAAATATTGAATTGCCCAAATATCGAGTTGTAAATATCGTGCTTCAGAAATATCGACAGCAAGAATATCGTGGTCAAGAATATCGACTTAAGGTAAGTATCATAGATTTAAAAAATATCGAAGTGTGTAATGTCGTTTGCAAAAGTATAGTTGTTAAACCTTTCTTTTTTGTATTAATGTTATGTATTTTAGCATATATTTTATATGTATTTTTTTTGTATAAGAATTGTTTGTATTTTTAATATACGAGTTAAATTTTTAGTAGTTATGTACTAAAATGTTTATTTGAATTTTGCGTTTTTAGTTCCGTAGCGGGTTGTAGGTTTATAGGGAAATAGGGTGGGAAGAAATTTAATTATGTTAAATGTATTGATTATTTTTTATTCATTAATATTTGTTTATTTGAGACGTTATAGTGTTAAATGTGTAAAGTAATTTATTAATAATCAATTATTAATTGGTTGTTAATTAATTGGTAATTAATTAAGGTAATTGTGGAATTAATTTTAAGTGTGTGGTTTGGTGTTTATAGGAGTAAAGGGTGGGAAGTAATTTGTATTTAATTAATTAATATATAGTTGCTAATTAATGTTAATTATTTGATATTTATTTTGGGTAATTTTTTATTTTTCTGTGTGCTGTTTTTTGTGTAGATGGGTATTAAATACATTTTAATTACTTTATTATTAGTTGTTAATAGTAATAGTTTTTAATTAAAAAAAGTTGCAATTGTGTTTTATTATTTTAGAGTTTAATTCAGGTGTGTGTTGTGGATATCATACTGTTAAAGTGTGTGTAGTCAATAATGTTTATTAGTTTTTTTATTAATAATATTTTTTTATGTAGATTTTTTTTAGATTATTAATTATATTAATTAGGGAAAACATGTTAATTAAAAATGTTGAAGTGCTTTGTTATTGGTGAGGTGTTATAGTATAGGAAATACCATAAATACGTTTATGTGTTAATTAATTTATTTGTTTGTAAATATTTTCTAGTCTAAAAGAATTATTTTTTATAAATGTATTTAATATTTTATATTATATATTATTTGTAGGTTTTTGTTATATGTAATTATTATCAATATGTTTTCTTTTTATATATTGAATTTTTCATTTCTAAATATTGTTTATTTATGTTTATGATTTTTTTACATTTGTAATGTTTATTATTTTTGTTTTAACTGTTTGAGTGTGAATAGCACTTTCCCTAGTGTTGCACTCACTGGAGTGGGAAGAGTAATTCTTACCCCTCCGCTATCCAACACTTTCCCTACTGTTGCACATATCCTACTGTTGCACTTATTCTACTGTTGCACTCACTGAAGTGGGTATAGTAATTTTTACCCCTTCGCTATACAGCACGTTCCCTACTGTTGCACTCTTTGGAGTTGGAATAGTAATTTTTAGTGCTCTTCTATCCAACACTTTCCCTACTGTTGCTCTCACTGGAGTGGGAATAGTAATTTTTACCCCTCCGCAATCCAACACTTTCCCTACTGTTGAACTCACTGGATTTGGAATAGTATATTTAATTCCTTCGCTATCCAACACTTTCCCTACTGTTGCACTGACTGTATTGAGAAATTTAAGTTTAAACATTTTTTAATAGTTTAATGTTTTAATTTATTATAGAATGCTTTTTTAATATTTTAAAGTATTGATATTTATATATATATTTTATTTGTATATAATTTTAAACTTTTAAAATAAATTACAAATTATAGTTTATAAATTATTTTAAAGTAATATATATATGTATGAATTATTATGCTTATTTGTTATATTTTGTTAAAATGTATATTCAATTTAATTAATTTTGTTAAAATTAATATTAATATGTAATATATGTAATATCCATTTTTTTATATATATATATATATATATATATATATATATATATATATATCCAACAACACAGTTCCACCAGGCGGCCGAACACAGCGGCGGGTGCATCCGAAAACGGCGGGTGAAGCCGTCATGTTCCACAACAACTACGAAAAGCAGAGCACTCCGGGGATCTTTAAAAACGGTTTATTCTCGCAAATGCATTTCGGTATGTAACCTTCTTCAGTGCTAAAACCATTTTGAATTTCGCTCAGTTTTGAACCCTTACTCATATGCACTCCATTGGTGGGGCGAGAGCCAATAGGAACAACCCATTTCGCATCGGCATGAATAACAGGTGATGGGGGCCTCAATGTCCCATAATTCACCATTTTTCCATTTCCGTTATGCACTGACTGTATTGAGAAATTTAAGTTTAAACATTTTTTAATAGTTTAATGTTTTAATTTATTATAGAATGCTTTTTTAATATTTTAAAGTATTGATATTTATATATATATTTTATTTGTATATAATTTTAAACTTTTAAAATAAATTACAAATTATAGTTTATAAATTATTTTAAAGTAAATATATATATGTATGAATTATTATGCTTCTTTGTTATATTTTGTTAAAATGTATATTCAATTTAATTAATTTTGTTAAAATTAATATTAATATGTACTATATGTAATATCCATTTTTATATATATATATATATATATATATATATATATATATATATATATATATATATATATATATATATATATATATATATATATATATATATATTACCTACTGGCAGTCGCCAGTAGGTAGTTATAGTTAAGACCTATTTTCCATAGGAAGTCCGCAACATTCTATTTGGAATACCGTTGGTGCCGATTGACGAATCTTCACGAAATTTTCCAAACTTTTGGCCAGCTCCCGTACGCTCCTATCCTGAAAGTTTCACGGTGATTCGTCAAGCGGTGGACGAGAAAATAGGGGGGTCCCAAAACGCAGCTACAGCCCGAACAGCTGAACGGAATTACACCAAATTTGGCAAAGAGGTAGTCCTCAGTTCAGACTCGTGCCTTTTGCTTAAATGGTGTAAATCCGTTCAGTAGTTCCTGAGAAAATTAGAGTTAAAAAGATAGATATATCTTGGCGGAGCCTAACCACACATCTCATCGTGAGATCTGATTGACTGTCAGTACTTCATCCAAGAAGTGTTGGCAGCCATCTTGGGACCAATATGCATGATAGCACCTCATTAAAATCAATGCAGTTAATAGAAGGTTTTAAGACTTTAGTTACATTATAAATCATTTGTTGATGGTACCATACTCATTTTAGGAATTGTGGTGTGTTCTAAGGTGATTTTACCATGTGAAAAAGCCTTCTGCTGTAATATCATGAATCATGTTTGAGAGAAAACTATTTTCTCATGCTTTTCCCACAGAGGTTTGGAAGGTGATCTATAAGCTAAACTGAGGGCATATTTTCTGTAAATTCACATTATCTTTCTCAGTCATGTGAGAATGAAGTCTGACATTCTCAGTAAAACATGTACACCCAACAAGGGCAGAGACTGTCAGTTGATTCCTTTGTGTTCTACTGCAGCTTCCCAGAGTGTTCTAAAGAACAACTAGAGCGCTAACAGTCCACCTTATGACAAACGTATTGCACACCTGACGCCATCTTGATTGGAATAAAGTGGTAACTCTTAAAACATTTAATTAAAAAAGGAACAAAATGAGGGGGTTCATTTTGCCATAGGAAGTATGATTAGTGCTGCAGAAAGAAAAATTAGGGCACATTTTGAGTGACTTCTCAAATCCTCTTCTATTTCATTAAAAAATTCTGACATGCAGACTGAAACATGCACTTTCAATACCAGCAGCAGACTTCCCTGGTGAGCAGTAGCTTTACTAAAGTGATCTAATAAGCAACTAGAGTGCTAACATTCTGAATTTATGGCAAATGTGTGACACATCTGAATGCCTTCTTGATGGAATCAAAGTAAAAAACTGAAAGTATTTCCTACTGAGGAGACTGTAGTAAATGAGGAAATTAGGAAACATCATAACAAATAAGTCTCCCAAAATGGCCACCAGAGACAAAAGAGCCCAAATGTAGCCCAAATATCACCCAGATGTATCACAAGTATAGCCCAGTGACAGAATGTCCCAGAGTGTTCTAACGAACAACTAGAGCGCTAACAGTCTTACTTATGACAAAAGTATGGCACACCTGAAGCCATCTTGATTGGAATAAAGTGGTAAAACTTAAAACCTTTAATTTACAAAGGAACAAAATGAGGGGGTTCATTTTGCCATAGAAATTATGATTAGTGCTGCAGAAAGAAAAATTAGAGCACATTTGGACTTCTCAAATCCTCTTCTATTTCATAAAAAATTCTGACATGCAGGCTGAAACATGCACTTTGAATACCAGCAGCAGACTTCCGTGCTGCGCAGTAGCTTTACTACAGTGATCTAATGAGCAACTACAGTGCTAACATTCAGAATTTATGGCAAATGTGTGACATATCTGAACGCCTTCTTGATGGAATCAAAGTAAAAAAACTGAAAGCATTTCCTACTAAGGAGACTGCAGTAAATGAGGAAATTAGGAAACCTCATAACAAATAAATCTCCCAAGATGGCCACCAGAGACAAAAGAGCCCAAATGCAGCACAAATATCACCCAGAGGTAGCCCACATGTAGCCCAATGACAGAAGTGTGCAAAACACTAATTTTTCGTGTATTTGCAGTTTTATATAGTGCAGACTTGTCAGGTATTTGGAGTGCTTTACATGAGCATTGGTTACATCACACAAGATCAAATTCATTTTGGTTGTAGACATGGGGAGATTAAGTGATTTGACCAGAATCACAGAATGTTGAGCTGAAGCAGAAACTCCAACCTGGTTCCCCAGTTGCAAAGTCTGCAGCTCTGGAAGTAACACCACATTCTCTCCCCTAGGTGCAACATTTAATCAAGTGGTCAACTGGATAAAAAACATAAAGATTACAAATAATTTAAAAGTTTTAAATTAAAAAATTTGAAAACTCATAAAATATGTCCTCATTTTAGTTTTTAAAGCACTAACCATAATTTTGATGCAAATAAGACCCTCTCATATATGTAATTTCTAAAGGAAATTCTCTAGGTATTACAGTTTTGATTACATCAAGATGACTTCAGGTGTTCCACACTTTTGTAATAAATATAGAGGTGCCGATTAGGATCCTGGAGAAACCGGGTACGAACCGTCGGACGGAGGCTTTTCTCCGTCCGACTCGTACCCGGTTGTAAAACTTCACAAACATGCAAGTACGATTCGCACGGAAACACCATTTCCATACGAGTCGTACAAAACACCGACCGACGAAAATATACATACGAATGTGATCCGGGAATGCTCCGACGTGACGTCGGGACGCTCTCAGGCAGCGTTTCACGACCCAGGAAGTACGAATCGAACCGACAGCAGTCCGGACGGCAATATTTTTACGGCACCCAAAAAGTGCCGGAAAAGCGAAGTACGCCGCGAAACGACCAGATTAGGGGGCCCGGTACGCGCCGTACCCCCCCCAGTCCCCGTGAGTACGCGCCGTACCCCCCCCAGCCCCCGTGAGTACGTGCCGTACCCCCCCCAGCCCCCGTGAGTATGCGCCGAACCCCCGTGTATGTACACCCGTGTACGTATGAGTCGAACCCCCACCCGTGTACGTACCCCCACCCATGTATGTACACCAGTGTACGTACGAGTCGAACCCCCACCCGTGTATGTACACCCGTGTACGTACGAGTCGTACCCCCACCTGTGTACGTACCCCCACCAGTGTATGTACACCCATGTACGTACGAGTCGTACCCCCACCCGTGTACGTACCCCCACCCGTGTATGTACACCCGTGTACGTACGAGTCGTACCCCCACCGTGTATGTACACCCGTGTACGTACGAGTCGTACCCCCACCCACGCACCGTACATACATGGGTGGGGGTACGACTCGTACGTACACGGGTGTACATACACGGGTGGGGGTACGTACACGGGTGGGGGTACGACTCGTACATACACGGGTGTACATACACGGGTGGGGGTACATACACGGGTAGGGGTACGACTCGTACATACACGGGTGTACATACATGGGTGGGGGTTCGACTCGTATGTACACGGGTGTACATACACGGGTGGGGGTACGTACACGGGTGGGGGTTCGACTCGTACGTACACCGGTGTACATACACGGGGGGTTCGGCGCGTACTCACGGGGTCGGGGGAGTACGGCGCGTACTCACAGGGGCTGGGGGGGTATGGCGCGTACTCACGGGGGCTGGGGGGGGTACGGCGCGTACTCACGGGGGCTGGGGGGGTATGGCGCGTACTCACAGGGGCTGGGGGTGGTACGGCGCGTACTCACGGGGGCTGGGGGGGGTACGGCACGTACTCACGGGGGCTGGGGGGGTACGGCGCGTACTCACGGGGGCTGGGGGGGGTACGGCGCGTACTCACGGGGGCTGGGGGGGTACGGCGCGTACTCACGGGGGCTGGGGGGGGTGTTCGGCGCGTATGTGGGCACATGTCTCCATGGTTGCTATGGGAGTTCCGTGCGGACGGTGTTTTTTCCATACGGTTGTAACATCGGACGCACGGGATGGATAGTACTTGCGCGGTCGGACTTCACTTTTCACATTTGTACGGTAAATCGTCGGGGGACGTGTCGGACACATTTTCCGACCCGAGGACGTGTGGGGAATTATTCCCAATGCGATTCGTATGGACTTTTTCCCATGCGAATCGTACTTGGCAGTTTGTACGGCACTTGTACGATTCGTACGGTAAAAAGACCGGATACGAGTCATACGGGGACATTTTTTACAGGATCGTAATCGGCACCAGAATGTTAGCAATCTAGTTGTTCATTGGGATACTGTTGAGAGGCAGAGGCCAGGGGCACGGACTCTGAAAATTGAAGGCAGGTAGGAGACTGCAGAGGCAACAATTTGACCACACTGGGCAGGCAGGAAGGGCAGTGGCAGCACAACAGACTATGGAGGGCAGTGGAAAGGGGGGCAGGGGCAACAAGCCAACAATACAGGACTGGCAAGAGAGGCTGTGGCAATATAATAGACCATTGTGGGCAGAAGGAAGAGGCAGTGGTAGTACAACCATACATGTCAACAGACCCGTTTCAGCCAGGAAACGTCCAATGTTTTTAAGCTCAAATGGGCTTTATTTGATCTGTCTCCTGTCTACAATCTCCTCTTTTTCAATGTAACTCAAAGGGGAAAATCAATACCCCAGTTGTTTTTCAAAATCTCCCTCTTACCAAGTTCAAAATGTTCACAAGTATGGCACATTGGATCATGGTAGGCAGGAGGAATTGGGGTAGGGACATGGACTCGAATAACAGAGGACAGGAGGGACATGGAGAGGTGCACCAAACTGACCCCACAGGGCAGGCATCAGGGTTTGCAGCAGCACAATACACCACACAGGGCATGCGGGACGGGAGTGCAGCACAACAATCCATAGAAAGCAATAGGGAGGGGACAGGACCATGCACATGGACAACAGAGAACAGAGGGGAAAGCGGCAATGGTAGCTAGCTGACCATAATGGACAGAGAGTATAGAGAAAGCTGCAGCATAACAGACCATATAGGGCAGGAGGGACAGATCAGGGGCATTACAATGGAACAGGCAAGCCAGGAGGGAGGGAATAGGGGTCTGCACATGGAAACAGAGGGCTGGGGCAAGGGGGCAGGGCAGGAGCAGCAAGATGACCATGGAGGTCAGGCAGGATGGGCACTAGAAACAAGACACACCACGGAGAGCAACAATGAGACTATGATGGCATACACACAGACCATGGAGGGAAGGTGGGAGGGGGTCAGGGGCAGCTAGCTGACCACACAGGGAAGGTGGGAGGGGCCATGGCAGCACAGAAGACCATGCATGGCAAGCAGGAGGGTTAGTGGCAGCACAATGGCTATGATGGGCAAGAAGGAGGGTGCAGGGGCATGCACAAAGGACCATGGAGGATAGAAGGGAGGGTCAGGATCTGGGCACAGACAAGAGAGTTCAGGGGAAGGGGCCTCACAACAGACCGCGTGGGGCAGGCAGGAGGAGCAGTTGCAGCAAAACAGACCAGGGAGGGCAGAAGGGTGTGGCAGTAAAATGGACCATGGAGGACAGGAGGAAGGGGATAGGGGCATGGCATGTGGACAGGCAGGGTGGAGGTGGCAGGGACAGGTTACAGTTATCTGACAATGCTAGGCAGGTGGGAGGGGAGTGGCAGCTCAACAGAACACTCAGAGTAGATAGGAGTGGCAGGTCCATGGAACATGGTGGGCAAAAAGGATGGATCAGGGGCATGCACAAAGACATCGGAGGGCAGGGGGAAGGAGAATAGGGGCAGCAAGCTAAGCACAGAGGCTAAGCAAGAGGTCAATGATGGGCCATAGAATTGGGCAATGGAGGGCAGGAGGAGTGGACTGGTACATCATGCTAAATGGAGGGCAGTGGCAGCACATCAGACCATGCATGACAGGAGGGAGGAGGCTAGTCCATGGATTCAGACAACAGAGGATAGGGAGGAGGTGGATGGGGCAGCAAGCTAACTGTTCAGAGAAGGTGGGTATTAGGAACTTTGTTTTTAAAATGTGTGTCTGTGCGAACTACTTAAAATATGAACAAGTATGCAGCATAATCTCAGTTTTATTCAGGAACAAGAGGACGTTTGTGACTGTGACTCCGGGCTCACTTGGCACCCCCTGACCCTCCACCCCCCATCGCAAAATGTAATGCCCGTGAAAAGGGTAGGTGGACACAGTGTTATATAGAACATAGTCCTGAGAGCACGATTGAAAATGAAAACTAGATATAGTATATGGTATAAACTATGCACCAAAAAGTGTGATATAAGATGAACCGGGGCGTGAAATATAATATGCAATACATTGCGCGCAATGACAGATTCATTGGAGAGCGCGAGATAGCACAGGCACTAGCGTGTGCTATGCGATATGCACCTTGGAGTGTAATATGCACAGGGCAGTGTTGTGTAACCTAACTAGTCTCTAAAGTTGTAATATGAAATATGTGCTGGGGAGTGTAACGTTGCATATGCACTGTGACAAAGATATGGATTCCAGATTGTAATATGTATGGCATAGCGCTGTGCGTTATAACATAGGCATCAAGGAAGGCACGTTAGAAGGGGCAATATATCCCGTGCGAAGGCAAGTGTGGCATGACATATTCACGGGGTAGTGTTACAGTGCACATGGGCTAGAGAGTGTCATAGCATACGCACTAGCTGGTGGAATGCAACACAGAGGTGTGTGGCACTCGGCGTGCACTGGTGGGTGTAACACAGCATTGGGCTCAGCCAGGAGCACGATATGACTCTCAAGTGAGGTTTGTCTCCTTTCCAGAGAGTAAAATAAAAAGTATTACAAATCCGGCGGTGGATGTGTGTTTTATTAACCGTGAGGGGGGTTTCTTGCATAGTTTGGTCGAATTTTTGTCGAATCCCCTTTGAATGGCTTGGTGTGCGTGTGTATTAAATGTGCCCGTCAATAGCTACCCATGTTTGTATAAATAAACTGCAAGGGTGTCTACTTGGAGAGTACTCACCGACGGGGCGCCGGGATTAGGCATGGTAGGGCGTCAGACACGTCAGAGCTTCATTAGCGGTTTAAATACATTCCACGTGGATTCATTGTATGCATAGTCGCCTTTTAATGAATATCACGCAAATCGTCATGGTGAGAGGTACATACGGTTTGTCCAGCATGTCCTAGGTGTTTCTATAAATATATATTTTTTTTAAATAATAAAAAACAAAGGCCGGCCCCGGGGGATGGGGTCCCCGGGGCCATAAGTGGCCTGAGGAGGGGGGCAACGCAGGCCTCCTCCTAAAGATATTTTTTAAAAAAGGCCATGACCCGGGGGTTGGGGTCCCCGGGGCCGATTAAGGCCTTGGGAGGGCCAAATTTATTTTCTTCAACAAAAAAAATTAGGGTGCAGGCCCTGGGGGATGGGGTCCCCAGGGCCAATACATTAGAAAAAAAAGGGGAGCCACACAGCCCTCCTTCTTAAAAAAATAAAAAAAATAAAAGACTGGCATCGCACTAGAGGCCACGCCCCCTCCTTGCAGCACTCTGCAAACGCGCCCCCTGGCCAGTTGTAAGTTGGGGAATTAACTCCCCTTCAATACTGAGGGTCCCTGAGGGCCAACTAGCCCAACAGGTATCTCCAGTATGCGCCAGGGAGCTGCGTTGCAGACAGGTGTTCTGAGGCCACGCCCCTTTTTACACCTCTATGCAACGCAGCTCTGTGGCGCTTACTGGAGGTACCTAGTGGGCTAGTTTGACCCTAGGGACCCTTAGGATTCAAGGGGTCTTAATCTCTCAACTTAGAATGGCCACAGGGCGCGTATACACAGTGGTGAAGGGAGGGGACGGGGCCTGAGGTGACGTGTGCAAACACGCCCTGTGGCGCGTTTTAAGTTGGGGAAATAATTCCCTTTCAATCCTGAGGGACCCTGGGGGCCAACTAGCCCACCAGGTGCTTCCAGTAAGCGCCACTGCTCTGTGTTGCAGAGAGGTGGTGCAGGCCATGCCCCTTTTTACACCTCTCTGCAATGGCACTGACTGGTCGTACCTAGTGGGCTATTTTGCCCCTATGGACCCTCAGGATTCAAGGGGATTCAAGGGGACTTAATCTCCCAACTTAAAAAACAGCCACAGGGCGTGTTTACACATTGGGGAAGGGAGGGGACGGGTCCTGAGGCGACGTGTGCAAACACGCCCTATGGCGCGTTTTAAGTTGGGGAAATAATTCCCCTTCAATCCTGAGGGCCCCTGGGGGCTAACTAGCCCACCAGGTGCTTCCAGTAAGCTAGGCCGTGACCCTTTTTACATCTCTCTGCAACGCAGCTCTGTCGCTTACTGGAGGTACCTAGTGGTCTAGTTGAACCCTATCCTGCCACTCTATCACAAGGATGATGTCATCAGTGACGTCATCAGTGATGTCATTTGAGCTGTCATCAGTGATGTCATGAGTGATGTCACTGACCATGTCATGAGTGCTGTAATATGTGACGTCATCAGCAGTGCATTGCGGGCGCGCGAGTTATAGTTAGCTGAACTAACTATAACGGGGGAATTTCAATGGTTTTGTACGAGTGAAAAGTCCAGCTAACTATAATGCCCCTGAAACCTATGGTTTTTTCAGTGAATATATATATAGATATATATAATAAATCAACATTTTTTACATCTATATTTTTTACATCAATATTTTTGTACCTACCTGTTTAGGTATGGGAGTAGATAGTTTTGTAGTGTATATTTTTTTATCGATACTTTTAACATCAATATGTGTGTCATCGATGTTCTATCAGTGAACTAATGTAAAGATTAGGCTGACAATATGTTCTCATTAAACCTTTCTCTGAAGGTTGAAAGACTAATAATATGTCACCAGTGCACCTATTCTGCTAGTTTGTTAGCATCTTCCCATTATGAATTCCTAGATGAGAAGCTGAGAATACTTCTGCCATTGAAAGGGGTTGGGGAGTTCACTGAGTGGAATGTTGCGATTTGTTGTTGAGTTCTGTTGGGGAGCTTCCATCACTTCCTGGGTTTCTAAAGCAGTGTACTGGTTAGCAGCATTCAGTAGATGGGCCTGGCTAACTGCACGTGACTCCTTTAGCGACCCACTGAGACAAAATATAAATTCCTAACTTGGAATGTACGAGCCCTGAATAGACAAGAGAAAAGAAGTAGGGTGCATGCATTCTCTCACCGTGCCACCATGTGACACACTATATCGGTTCCCATCACACAGTCACCTGGTGAGGAGCCGATATCACCCGGTGGCTGGGAAAATTAGCTGTAAATAATGGTTTATCAGGTTGTTTTCTGAGGCTTTGAACTGCCGATGTCCATTAAGCAGTGTGAAAACACCCCATGACATCAGCACTAGCCTTTTTTCTCGGAGGAGGGGGTTTGGGGCAGGGTGGCGTTCAAAAGTGCCTCTTAGGTACTTTTTGTTACGAGGCCGGCCCCCTCTTCCCAAAGTGAGATTTTTGTTCAAGTTGGCAGGCATGGAAGAGGTACGGGGTTGCTTTGGCTTATCTTCAGGAGACTAATCTGACTCATTAAGTACCTAAGGAGGAGATGGAGGGGCCAGGTATATGTGACATCCTACCCCAGGTATGCACAGGGGCATTGATATGGGTTGCCCCAGGGATTCCCTTTAAGACAACAAATGTCCAGATAGATCCTGACAGAAGGTACATCATACTGGTAGGCACAGTTGATGCACATGAGTTATGCCTTATTAATATATATGCAACTAATGTCAATGATGGTGCTAATATTGGCACGATGCCAGCTGCAGCGCAGGGTTACTTGGCAGCAGAAGTTGTATTGGGGGGCAAATTCTACTGTGTATTGGACGGTATGCTCGATAGGTCTCCACCTAGGACGAGAATGGGAAAAGTGCGGGATGAAGGTACAAGACCTGGAGATCTACTATCTGGCAGCACACCTCCAACATGTGTCGCAAGGAACTGGGAAAGTCACTCCTTGATGGCACATATGGTGACTACCACCTTGGGGCCCTACTGATGAGGAGGAGGAGAGTACTGGAGTTTACAGTGTTGGGTCTCATTTTAGCCAAAAGACATATTGCTATTCGATGGTTGAGTCCACGATCCCCATTGAAACGGGATTCAAGGAGGGATTCAAGGAGGGATCTACTGGGTGGAGGAGGCACACATGAGATGAATACATAGATGGACACGTAGAGATAAGATGGTGAAGGACAACTTGCTCTTCTGGGGAGTTATGATACACACCCTAACAGAACCCCATGAAGATGGATCCCCGTGATATTTTAATAGAGAACCTCCTCAGAAGGATGAAGGACTGACAATATGTCACCCTAGTACGAGTTCGCCAAAAGATGGATGGAAGTCTGATAATTTGTAGTGCTAGTACCCCTGTCACACTGTAGATTACTTTACAAATGATTAAAACAAGTACATACCTTTGTAAGATGAGTTTATTCGGTACATTGAAGCCCTCTGCCATTATATCCACTCGCTGCCTGCCATCCAATTCTAAACTGCCGTCCAGCCGAATGCCATTAAACATTCGACAGGGAACAAGGCAACACAAAGCAGGATTGCACAGCGGGTGCAAGGCATGAATGCGTGAGGGAAAACACAGAACTAAGCTTTACAATTCTATATATATTGACACAAACAACTTTACATAAAATGATACAACACCTCCCTTCCCCCCAAACATACATAAATAAAAAAATACATTCATCACAAATTCTTTGAACTTTTTCAGCAAAAAACTTTTTCTTCTAGTCTTTGAATTAACACCTGCCATACAACCATCTTCAGACAGTCTTGTAGAACTCCCTGTCCGGCTCTTCACTGCTTTCATTTGAGAATGAGGAGCAATCACTCAAACAGTTTTTCCTAACACTTTGATAAGTTACCCCACCAGAAATGTGGTTTTGCCGAAGAGGTTTTGAAAATATCCCCTCGCTCTGATACTTCACTAAACCTACTATTCTACTGTGGTGCTAAAAAAAATTTATTCACAATTTCAGCTTTAGCCATCTGAATGGGAATTACCTTATTAAGATTCCACCAACCTTTGCTCGTCAAAAATACAGCACTGTTTCCTATTTTTTCAACTAACTGAGGATCTTGAAAGTTAATCAAACCTTTAGAAACAAATCAATTTTTTTATCAAGACCCAATCACCAACTTTTATGGTTTTCGGTCATAATAATCTTTTGACTTTGTACCTCGCTAATCTTTTCCCTAACTTCAGAAATGCTATGCTCTTTGACACAGTTTTCTATGGCCATCCAAAGTGGAAGTCTTAGAAAGAAACAACTCTACTATTGTGCCAGTAGTAGAATGTGGAGTGTTATGATAACTACAAATTTTGCAATGTAAATCCTCACTTACATCTGGCTTGGCCATTTGGAAACCCTTCTTAATCAATCTGTTAGCCCTTTCCACCAAACCATTGGAATGCAGAGAATAAAGGGAAAATGTAAAATGACAAATACCATTACCCTTAAGAAAATGTTCTTTGAATGAGAGTAATTGCCTGCCATTGTCAGAAATTAAAATCTTTGGCACAACTTCTAAGTAAGACAATTAAAAGGACCTAAAAATTCAAAGACAATTTTATTCCAAGGTTTGTCAGGCATCTCAACATTCATCATAGGAGTTTTTGTAAAACATCAATGTTTGTCAGAAAGTAAACATTCTTTACAATTTTTAACAAAAATCTCTACCAATCTGTACAAACGAAGCCAACAATAATTGCCTTCATGAACAATTCTAAATCAACCTTTTTTTAATTCTCTGGAGTGACAGAGCAACCACTTTTTAAGATTATGCCAAATTCAACAATCAACTCAGGCAACAAATGATAAAAATCGGTGAGAATACTAGATGCACCTTTAGGCATAGAAGCTGTTCCAGTATTGATAGTATTAATGATCTCTTGATACTGCGTAACCTTTCATCACGCCATTGCTCAGGAGAAATGGCAATATTCATAAAAGCTACAGCATCTAAATCATGGTCATCTTATCAATCTCCGCTATTTACAGGAAACCTAGATAATCAATCAGCTTATACATTCAATCTTCCAGGAACACAACTGATCTCAAAATCATATTCTTGTAAAGTAGTAATCAGTCTAATAAATCTGGACAATTCTTTTCCTACTCCTTTGTCCCCATGAGGTAGACCAAGGGTTTATGAATTTTGAACTTCTGACCCCATAAGTATGTTTTGAGTCTATTCACAGCCCACACACAAGTTAGTGCCTCCCTCTCAATGGTACTGTATCCAAATCCTGCCTGCATAAGTGTACGTCAGATGAAAGCCACAGTTCTTTCCTTGCAATCCACCATTTGACATAGTACAGCACCCAATCCAATAGCACTTGCATCCACCACTACTTCACACGCCTTGTCCTTGAATGAAACATTTCAATGCATTGCAGTTGATATTCAACTCTTTTACCTCCTTTAACACTTCAGTTGATTCATCTCCTCAACAAAATATTTACTTTTTCTTCAAGATTTCAGAAGGCTTCAGAAAACATAGCAGACCCACACACAAACCAAGCATAGTATTTGCCCAAGTCCAGGAAGGAACGTAACTTATCTTTATCTGTTGGAATGGGTTCCTCCCTAATAGCCTTAAGCAAATCTTTCTTAGGTTCAATAACCGTTTCAGAGATTCGGTGATCTAGAAACTCAAAATCAATATCATTGACTCTAAATTTACATTTATCTTTGTGCACCATCATACCACGGTCTTGCAAGATGGGAAAATCTCTGCACAAAATGTCATCATGTTGACACATGGATGAAGGAATTAGGCAATGTCATCTTGGTGCGTCATAAAACCTAGAACATCCCAAAAGAGCTAATCCATGAGTCTTTGAAATACACTGGCAGCTGGTCTCAGACCAAAAGGTAACTAAAATACTTGAATGCTCCAAAAGGAATAATGAACGCAGTAAGAAGTTGCAAACATTCTGTTAACTTGATTTGGTGATAGGCAGCCTTGAGATCTATAGTGCTAAAGATACATACATCCCTGTATGTGCCAACATTTCTTGAATTTTAGGGAGAGGATGTGACGAGGAAATGACAGAACACAAAGACTTTTTGACCAAGCAATAGATAACGAAACTTCAAAAAGATGTCAAAAGATTTGACCAGGAGAAGGATTACCCGTATACAAAAGAGGACTATGTTTTTCAAAACCATGATACATCCTTAGAAGAGACGAGGAATAATGACTCCAGAAGATCTGGGTCAACGAGTAGCAACTCCAGTTATGAGGGGAGAAATTATGCTCCACCATCTAGAGGATCTTGGAGACAACCACCACCACCACTGTTCCAAAATTTCCCGCCCCACCCAATCCAACAACAACCATACGTGGGTCCATGGATGGGTCATCCACCCATGTGGAACACATCATTGGGATACCCTTCACAGATGCCGCAATATCACCAGTTTCCGAACCCCCCTTTTCACAACAGAGGAAGGGGCAGAGGAAGAGGAAGACGGAAAAACGGATCAAGGAACGTCCACTGGCAGGAGCCAGAGCAAATGATACTGAGGAGCAAGACGACAGGAACGAAACGCTAGTTGTCAACCTGTCCTCCAGGTTGTTGTCCAGGGAAGAATCCAACCTCTTGGAGAAGGGATCGTCCTGACACCCTGTGAGGACTCATTCAGACTGCTTCAGGAACTCCACCAATTCTTCAGAAAGGTGAGATTTAAGGCCTTCTTCCAGGACACACCTGAGACACCCATCACTGGCACCAGGCTGAAAAAGAAATCCAAATTCACACCCACTGCAGCAATGACTCCAAATGTAGTGCTCACGTTTGAGCAAGCGGTCCTGAAGGATGTCACGAACCTTCCACACAGATGCTCTTTTGACAACTTGTCCAAAGACGAGAGACAAATTCTGAAAGGTATCACAGCAGACAAATCAATTATCCTCAAACCATCCAATAAAGGCGGTGCCTTCGTGATTCAGGACATAGGCACATATGATTCGGAGTGCCAGTGCCAGCTCACGGACACCAAATACTACCTCCCCAGTGAGGAAGAACCGACAACAAGACTTACTATGAGGATCAGAAGCCTGGTCACAGAGGCTGAAAGCGAGGATTGGATAACATTCCAGGAAGAAGCATTTCTGATTAACGAAAATCACAGAACTCCCTACTACTACACTCTACCGAAAATACACAAGGGGACTAACACTCCCCCGGGACGCCCTATAGTGTCAGGCATCAACTCATTGCTCGAGCCATTGAGCAAGTTCTGTGACTTCTTTCTACGCCCCATAGTCACACAAACACCAACTTACCTAAGGGATACTACAGAGGTCCTCAACCTTATCGAGAATTTCAATGAACCTGGAACGATCATTCTGTTGGCCACGTTGGACGTCGAAGCACTCTATATGAACCTTCCCCAGGATGCCACACTGGAGGTAATGGAGGCCATGCTACAGAGCATTGACCCATGGCCATACAAAACACCGGTTTCCTTCATCTGCAAATGTGCAGCCGTGGCACTTAATGAAAACTTCTTCGCCTTCAAAAAACAACTGTATCATCAAATTCAAGGGACTAGCATGGGGAGTACTTCGCTTCGAGTCTAGCCTGTATGTACATGTCCAATTCTGAAGCCAAGTTCATTCTGGGCGAGACCAACCCCTACAGAGAGAATATTTTGGTATGGTGACGCTATATCGATGACATTTTACTTTTCTGGAGAGGAGATGGGGATCTATGTACCACATTTTGTGAATGGCTGAACACCCTAGACCCCTTTCTGAAATTTACAGGGACAATATCCAAAGAGAGCGTCACCTTTCTGGATCTGGTCACCCTACAATAAGGAACCCTGCTAACCACGAACTATAAAAAACCCATGGACCGGAATAGTCTCTTGATGTACCAGAGCCACCATTCCAAGGCACTCAGGAACAATCTCCCAGTGGGGCAATTTCTATGGCTCCGCCGCAATTGCAATACCATCTGCGAATTTGAAAAACAATCCTCCATTCTGTCGCACAATTTGTCAGCGCGCAACTACTCCCAGAGCACTATACAAAAAGCACACAAACGAGCCAGGAACAACCACAGGGAGGCATTGTTGGAAGTCAAGGAGAAACCCCCAAAAACTTCACTTACATGTGTACCCACGTTCACCCCCAACTCCAACAAAATCCAAAAACTGATTAGGAAACACTGGGGTATTTTGGAGACAGGAGTATTTAATCCTGGACCGAACCCACTCTTCTCATTCAAACGAACACAGAACTTTAAAGACCTCCTGGCGGTAGTCACTGCAAGCTGCGCGCTATTTTAAACCACGTAACCGTCTGCGCCCGTCCGCGCCTGTACCGAGCCTAGGGCCAGAACCCCTGGAACCGATGATAGGTAAACAGGAAATATAACATATACATACGATGAGCTACAAGAGCTGGGTAAGCTAACTGGCAACCACCATTGCAAACGTCTGGATCCTATGGACGAAGTTAAGCAATGTGATTGTTGTAAAATGCCTTTTTATTTTACTAGAATAGGCAAACTGGAGCCACATACCTACACCGCTATTAATAAAACGAGGGTTGCGGCTTTCAGGGCAGTATTAATAAACGCAAGATCCTTGATAAAGCACAACACAGAGATTGCTGAACTGCTGGAAACACAATATCTGGATGTGGCCTTTATCACGGAGACATGGGCCGATGGAACCTCGGACCCAGATATTGATCTAGCATTACCACCAGGATACACGGCCACTAGAGCTGATAGAATAGGGAAACGGGGGGGAGGGGGACTTGCAATCCTATGTAGAGAGGAGCTGCATGTCCACAGCTCAATTGTGGGTAACTCCTCGGATTAGTGAAATGCTTCTATTTCAAATAACACTTTCAAAGAATTATACATTCAGAGGCCTTCTACTGTATAGACCTCCCAGGGCGAGGGCGCCTCTGCTATCAATCTTAAGCCCAATCCTAGAATCAAGTCTGCTAGGATCAGACTTCACAATCCTAGGAGACTTCAATTATCACCTTGAAAAACTAACTGACATCAACACCGCCGAATTGCTCGATGCGATGTCTGGACTCTCCCTGGACCAGATCGTTAATCAAGGCACCCACGTGGCAGGACACACTCTGGATGGGATTTTCTCGTCCAACCCTAATCTTGAAATCACAGAGCTACTACCCGTCACAGATCATAAAGCTATCACATTTTCAATCACCGTCACTCAGGTACAGCTTGGTCTGTCCAAAGGCCAGAAGTCAGTTATATACCAAGACTGGGCTAAAACTAACACACAGTTATTACAGGAAACACTACTCAGGACTAGACCTGAGTTGGTATCAGACAGCAATCAGCTAGTCGACAGGATCTCTTCTTGGATAAAGACAGCGGTAAACATGGTAGTACCTACTAAATGCTTTATTCCAAAACGGAAAAAGCCATCAGAACCTTGGTTCACTGGAAATCTTAGGGCACAGAAACAAATATGTAGGAGGGCTGAGAGAAAATGGAGAGCGAACTACGATCAAAACTTAAAAAATGACTATGCCCAAACACTATCTGATTACCAAAAACTCGTTATCAGGGAAAAGTGCAATTATTTCAAAAGCAAAATCAATGAGACGAAGAACTCCAGTAAGGAACTCTTCGCGACAATCAAAAAATTAGCAGGTCCCCCTGTCAGGAATCAACTGGACGGCAGTGTTGACCTTTGCAACAACTTAGGAAAGTTCTTTGTTGACAAAGTCGCTAAGGTATTTGAACCATTTAAAATGAACCACACCACCATGACCTCATTTATTTGTCCTAATCCAGAGCTAGATACATCAAATCCCGAAATAGGCTTCCGTTTTACGGTCCCTACAGTAGAACAAATACATCAGGTGGTAAAAACCATCAGATCCGGCAACCCAACGGATCCTTGCCCGCCAAAAATAATGCACCTATTTCCAGAGATACTAAGTGAACAGCTACATGGCTTATTCTCTGAGATAATCCATTCAGGAGTCTTTCCAGATGCCTGGAAAATTGCATCAGTCAACCCATTACTAAAAAAAAGCACTCTGGACCCTAAGGACCCTAGTAGCTATCGGCCAATCTCTAGAATACCCTTCCCAGCTAAGGTATTGGAGAAGTTGATTAACCAACAACTGAAGGATCTTATAGCATCCAGAGATTACTTGGTCAACTCACAGTATGGGTTCCGGGAACAGCATTGTACCGAGACAGCATTGGTTATGGCTGCAGAAGGTCTTAGGAACTCTCTAGACGCAGGAGGGAAGGCCGCCTTGATCTTGCTAGATCTATTGGCGGCCTTCGACACTGTGAACCATCATATCCTCCTGGCCCGCCTGGATGAATTAGGGATCCAAGACTCTGCTCGCCAGCTGATGTCGTCCTTTTTGAGAGATAGATCCTTCACAGTCACCTTGGGAGAACACGCTTCCAACCTTTTCAGGACACCATGTGGGGTACCCCAGGGCTCGGCACTGAGCCCCACTCTCTTTAACATTTACGTTGCCCCACTAGCCTCAGTTATTAGAAATGTTGGATTCACACCAGTCTCATATGCTGATGACACTCAAATAGTGGTATCAGTTTCAGGCAATACAGAGGAAACAGTAGATCGCTTTAGGAACTGCATGATACAAGTCAATCATTGGATGCAATGCAACTGCTTAAAGCTAAACAGCGAAAAAACTGAGATCATGCTGCTAGGCACTATGGCCGATCTCTGGTCCCCCGACTGGTGGCCTGATACTCTCGGCAATTGCCCTTCCCCAGTAGCGAAAGTCAAAAATCTCGGATTTATTTTCGATGATAAACTGACTTTTAGTGCCCAGACTAACAAGGTGTCATCCTCCATTTGGCACACTTTGAAAATTATCAGGAGAATATGTCCATTTATTCCTTTGGACTCACGAAAAACTGTGGTTACAGCGCTTGCCTTGTCTAGTTTGGACTATGGCAATGCCTTATACACAGGAATCCAAATTCAATACCTTACCAAACTGCAACGCCTACAGAACGCGGCAGCAAGACTGGTGTTGGACATCCCTAGATTTGAATCAGTCTCTAATAAGCTAAAGGACTTACATTGGCTTCCCGTGGAAAAAAGGATACAATTTAAATCCTTGTGTTTGGCATACAAGGCACTTCACGGCTCAGGAACACACTTCCTGAGAACTCAATTCAAATGGTATGTCCCGGGTAGAAGTCTTAGATCTTCTAACACTAAACTCGTCCATGTACCCAAATTTAGGCAGAACAGATGGGGAGGAAGAAGTTTTCTGCTGAGGACAACTAAGTTATGGAACCTCCTACCCATCAACATAAAAAACAGCCCAACACTTTTTGCCTTCAGAAAGGCAGTTAAGACATGGCTATATCCTTGCTAATCATCTCTCAGATTCTACTGTGTATCCAACTTTAGCGCCAAGACGCCTTCGGGCATTTGTGCGCTCTACAAATGTAAAAATCAAATCAAATCAAATCAATCAAATCATATACGACCTAAACAATCCATCAATACTCAACCCACCTTGTGGGCACTATCACCAGTTGAGGGTCATCATCCATGTGGTACCTGCGCCGTGTGTCCACTGACCTAGGTCTGGCTAGACCATGGGTACAAAAAAGACATACAAACTGCAATACTAAAAATTGCATATATCTAATCACATGTCCGTGCCTTAAGCAATACGTTGGGATGACAACCAGACCTGCGAAACTACGCATTGGGGAACACAAAAGCACCATACGGTGCAAGAAGACCAACACTAAGCTACTGAATCACTTCCTAGAGGTGAAGCATGCTCCAAATAACCTGAAATGGACCATCATCGAAGCCAATCCCAACTAGACTCCCACTACACTGTTCAGGCAAAAACAACGCTGGGTGTTCCGATTGAAATGTAATACACGGGGACTAAACAATGACATACCATGGGCGGAACTTGTGACCTGAAACACTGAAGGGAACTAGTAAAACACCAGCACACTAAGACTGACTATCCCCATACCGGCTAGTAAGGGTCACCCAACCATCCGGTAGACAGCCCGTCCACAGCACGCTGTACTTTCCGCCAACATGGTATGTGATGGGGTATTTCACAGTTCGGGGTTTACAAGCTTTTAACGTACACTGGTGATATGGGTAAAGATGGGACACCTGTACAAGATTCCCACAGGTCATAGAATGTCACAGAATGTCCCAGTGTGACCGTAATGTGTACCATAGTACAGCTTGAAATATACATATAACATCTATAAGCCTCGTGAAAGAGGTTTAGCGATCATGACAGGTATTACTCGAAAGAGTCTTGGTCCCCTTTTCAAATGTATGAAATCCTCACTGTTAAACTTTAACTAGTTTTATACACTCCGTCTGCATCGCAGAATAAAAAATGCCAAGGAAAACGAATTGTTACTATTGCGACCTTAATACACTTGGTAATATAATCATACTCACCACCCACATTGCCAATTCATTCGTTTGTGTGTTAGTCCATCATACAAACACACGCAACATCAATGACAGGATATGGGGGATTTATGTGACTAAATAAACCATTACAATATGGCCGCCGTCTTCAGCCCCATCCACCAACCATCACTGAGCAAGAGCTGTTTCCTTCCCTGAAGCCCCGTCACTTCCGCCCGCTAGCATTCTAAACCGGGTGGACGCCACCTTGCATTCCTCCAGCGGCAGGGCAGGTAACAGACCAGAACGAAGGGGCTTTAATATATTCCCCCTCGAGACTGTGGGGATTTGCCGAGGATGCACTTCATTCTCTTTGAAGGGGTAATTAGTATGAGAGTCCTGAATGAGTGTGTGCGCTTTTTAGATATTATGCCTCACGTAATTTTAGAGTGTGCCGCACTACCAAATATTGGTACTGGACAGCCCGGGACAACGTGGCAACCAACCCTCGAATTTTAGGCTCACTCATGGAGCACGCTTTGCAAAATCGAGCACTGGTGGCCACCATGATGCAAACAAGTGTTTTTTATACTACACACTCGTTAAAAATACGACGTGCACAGCCATCACAAGGCCAGTGCATGAGACCTCCTCACCGATCATAGACACAGACAGCTGATGCTGTCAGACGTGCACATGTGGCAGTAATAGTATGTCAAGGGCACTTTTCCCACAAACTGTCACAACAAGATGCATGGTGAAAATCAAACGCAGCTGCTATAATTAAGTTAAATGTGGATTTCTATTCACTACAACTTATGTTTGTCTCGAAATGTTTGTCTTTTGTTCCCGTTGTTATTTTTCTCCACCAGGTAATAATAGGAACACGAATGAGATGTTCCCATGAGCGCAATCACGAACTTACACCTGAAAAGAGGTATCATAGGAATATAGGGTGTCCTTTCCCTGCTCCTATTTGTATTCACGATTTCACATCACACGGTCCTGACGAAGGGCACAAGGATCCATTAGGGACCCATTCCCAGCGCGAAACATGTTGACCAACACACTCATTCACAATCACTCACGGGCACAGGGAGCAGCAGAGTAATACCCTGACCTCTATGGTATTTGTTATTAGAGGTGCTCCATCTCCCCTGTATAATTCTTTTATCCTTACCTCCCGGACCTACGAATAAAAACTGACCTCAGGGTACCAGTGGGGAAATTTTAACACACTTGCACTAACCCTTTTAGGCTCACACACCCGCATGCACAACTGCGGCGTCTCCTAAAAAGATCTCCACCAAAGAGCCCTCTCGCGGGGCCTGTGGAGGACAGTAGCGCCACCCCCATGAGGAGCAATGCCCGATTATGAAGCATGACACTCGCAAGAGTGTGTGAGGGTACTAATTTCTAAAGGAGAAATTCCCCCACCTTCATCAACTGGGAACCACATATAGGGACTACCTTCCTTTCTATTTTCTACTTTTTCTCATACGTAACCAAGTTGGTTATGGTTCTTTGTTTTAGGGACAGTTACCAATCAGTGATTGCATGTCAGTTCTTGGGAGCAACGGTACAGGACCTAGTTTTTCTAAAACGCTCCCTGTCCCCCTGTAATGAAAGGTCTCAGATCTCCCCTGGACCAAGGCACTTTCCCAGGGAGAGAATATCAGCTCCAAACTTATGGAATATAACATATACACAGCACTTCCTAAGGTTTGTAAACTCTCAACACTCCCCCAAAGGCAAGGCAAGAAAACGATACCACATGAGTCTCCTCTAGACCAAGGTAACACACACAACACTTCTCTAGAGCGAGATATACTTTGCACATCACTTGCCAGGAGTAGAACAACTTCCTATAACACAATTACCTGCTAGAAGGGAATTCACCCATCCTTCTACAACAGAATACTTGGCCAAGAAGAGTCCACACCTCCTGCTACAAGGAAAAGACGAATTGGTATATCTGGGATATATTTATTAGTAAATAGCACCACACGGTAAGCCAAATGCACCTATCATAGCAGACTCTAACATATCAATAGTATGATTGAAACACAATCAAGGCAAATATATATGTAGAAATATATATATGTATGGATATAAGAATCAGAAAATAAGAAGGAAAGGAGAGAATCAGTAAAGAATCAAGAAACAGTGAGTAGCAGAGACACCTCACCTACTGCCTCATCATTTCACCCCACTTCGCTCAAGGGGAGTCCATTGTTTGAACCGGGTGAAAGCTCAGAGGTGACACCAGCCCCCACTCTTCCGTGGCAACACGTCTGCTCCACGGCGTGAACTTCCACCAGGCCAGTGTATGCTCCCCTTTTTAATACAAATTCAAACACAACGAAGCTTCTAGCAAGCCTTGCCCCCCTCGTTCTCATGAGAGCCCGTACCAGCCTGCTCCAAGGCCAATGCATCGGTTGATCAGGCCTTTGCTATGGCTCCGAGACAGACCATGTACATTCCTCTGATAAGAACCAGTTCTCTCTAGTCAGTAAAGAGCGAAAAACAGGAGAAGAGCAAAACACGCCCTCCCCACCTCTGCAGCTTCGTGCAGGCACAGAAAATAGCTTCAGTCATGAAAATTGAGTTAGTTAAGCCATGCACACAAAGGCCCAAAGCAAGATGGAATCAGAAAAGCAAGGATGACATGAAACCATGTCAAAGGCAATAGTTCAACACATAATTCACATAACCCAAATAACACTATAGACTTTATCCCTCAGTATACAACATTGAGCACCACCACCCACAACACTGCACCTCAACATTCCATACCTTCTATTCTTGGCAAGACTATTCTACTAAAAGACAGCAAGATTACAGGACAGAAGAGAAGCAGGCATATGCAAACCCATCCTACATTAAGGCTAGGGTAACATAACACACTTAAGTCAGTACACAATGGTGGTGGTTGAGGGTCATCATAGGGTGTCCGACCACAAAAGTGGCTTGTTCACTACACCCCCCTCCTTGAGTGTTTTGAGAGGATGGAATTCAACAACTATATCCTTATTCAATGATCAGAGATCTGCATACAACCTGATTTCCCCACTCTTTTTACATGCGATAACAATACTTGACAACCACTCTGAATATTCAATAGGTGAGATAATGTTATCTTTACATATCACCTCAAGTAAATTATATGGATCACCTTGAACACACAGAAGCAAATCCCTCACTCTATGTGTGACTAGTTTAGCTCCATCTTTTAAGACAATTTCATGCAAGAATCTATTTACACAACCAAAATCATACTTGAAAATAGACAAGTACTAACTTAAAAGAATATAAATTACTATCATTAACTTGGACCAGTTCAACACCATATGATGTGAGTACTCTTCCACTAGTCCCAGGCTTGAGAATGATTCCTAAGCATCCTTGATCCATCCGCCCAAAGACATCTTTCCCTTTAATTAGGACATAAACTTTAGTAACAATGCTCCATCGTAGAAAAGATAATACTTCTTTAAACCACCCAAGCATTGGAATTTTATCCTCCCAAAAGCCTTAGGTGAGATGGCACACTCATACTAAAGTCTCCCTTTTCAAAACTTTTGGAATCTGAACTAATCCAAAATAGTTATACGTGACCCTGAATCTGGCATGGCCATCAATATCATCAATGCTGACCCTGCAAAAAGGTTCTTTCTGCTTATGTTCATTTTATACACTGTCAGAAATGTTAACAAAAATACTCTTAAACTTCTCTTAACATTCACCCAACTCACATCGGCATCAACATGTACAGTGGACACATTAGTATACTACTTTTTACTAATGCTCACAGCGAAATTGTCTCTGGATCTGCACACTTTTGAAAAATGAAAAATGTGATCACATTTTTGTGACACTTCTGTTTGAGATACTCAAATGTGACTGACCCACAAGGATAGCAAAAAAGTGTTATTTGTTTATCAAACTCCAATTTCTTCTCTCTCTTATCACCCACACGTGGTGCTCCAACACCCAACTCCTCTCCACTGTGATTGCCTTCCCAAAGCCTCATTTGAAAACATAGATGCATCCACCCCTTTTGCTATGCTGATCAACTCTGTTCATGAAGGATTACATGCAAACAATAGTGTGCAATATGAATCTATTTGTTAAAACACCTCAAGAATAACTGAGGATTGTCAGTATTACATCCAAAGCCACATGATACCGCCAGAATTAGCTAAGAAATCATCAATTGTTTCATCACTACACTGTTTCCATGAAAAACATGGAATCTTTCTACATATACACTGGGTTCTTCTCTAAATTGCATTTTTAATCTCTTCACAGCTTCATTGTAACTATCCTACGTTCAGTGCTCAGTAGGTTCTACTTCTGACAAATTATCAAAACTTTGTCGCACAGCAGCACCCAAATAATTAAGTAACAATGATTTTTTTCTACTCCGTAATAAACATCTCAGCTTCAATAGCCAATAAATAGTTTTCAAAGTTTCTAAACCACGTGGGCCGTTTAACCAATGGCTTTCCTGAGCTTTTAGAAAAGGCATGTGGTTGTGCGGCAAATTGTTGTGAAGCCATAGTAATTAAAAAACACTAAACCATTATAATATAGAACTGCAATTACTAGAACAATATACTTATAGTTACTGAGAGACAATGCTGACTAAATGTGCTAAAGCTGAAAAGTACTTCAAAATCCATTGATTATAGTTAGTATTCCATTAGATTGTAAGAGTAAACAGTTTCTGCATAAAAATGGTTAAAAAATGGCAGCCAGCAACGTTGATCTAAGAATCCAAGACGGCGGCTAAATTTAGCATACAAGCCGTGACGGCGTGAAATCACGCTTTTGGGTTGCAGCCTAGTAATAGTATCCTTCTGCAGTAGGCTCCAGGTGACAACAAACATTTTCTAATTCCTGTTGGTTGATTATCTGCATCACCTCTGCTCTGATGATCACACTTGTGGCCAGGGTTTGAAGGAATCCCACCACCACAGAACAGAGTTCTTTGAAGTCACAATGATGTTCCCAGGACAAGGGTATCACCCAAAGCAAAATGAAGGTCACATCAAACAACCGAGTTGCCAAATTGTCACTTTGTGGATTTCTTCACAAATGGTTAAAGCAAGTACGTATGGTTTAAAGATGAGTTTATTGAAGTCTCATGCCGTCACATCTATCCACTACCTACTGTCCAACTCTAAACCGCCATCCAGCTGAATGCCGTCAAACATTCTACCGGGAATGGGGCAACACAAATCAGGATTGTGTGAGCCAGCGCAAAACAAGAATGCAGGAGTTGGATCTAGGGAAACCCACTGAACAATGTTATACAATTCTATAAACATTGACACAAACCATGTTAAATAACAGGAAGCAATAACCCTTTAGGACTAATTTTTTAAAGAACTGTGACTCTGCCCTGAACATGTACTGGCATCCAGTGGAGGAGTCTGAACCCTCATTGGTGGGATTTTTTACTTATGCGCTGGATAGTTCTAAATAGATCTATGAAAAAGTAAATTCTACAAGAAAAGTTTAAAGATTGTGTTGCTATCAATTTTGATATGAAGTATACTGTCTAATGTCACACATTTCTAAATACACATCGCAGAACACTATTAATATTAGAGGGATCCCGTAACAGTCCTACCTGCCTAAGCTATACTAAGTCAGGTTTTTTACGACCTAGGTCCTGTGGTATTAAGTTGCCGCTGCCATCCATCCCAGCATGAGAGTGAAAAATATAGCAATATTATGGGGCCTAGCCCTGCCAATTATTGATGTAAACAGGAAAATATGAGTTTTTGAGGACAAAGATTGTGTGCCATACAGTGAGCTAAAGTATCGTACAGAGAAGTAGAATAGAGTGGAGCTAACTGGAATCGAGTAGGATAGAGTGGAGTAAACTGTAATATAGTGGAGTGTTATGTTGTACAGTAGAGTGGTGTTGAGTGAAGTGGAGTGGCCTGGTGTATCAGACAGTGTAGTAAATTGTTAGATAGTGGAGTGCTGTGTGGCTCAGTGGAATCAAGTGGCATCTCGTAGAGTGCTGGAAACTGTCATATAGTAGAGTACAGGGCAGTGGCATAGAGTGGAGTACAGTGTTATTGAGTGGAGTGGCATACAGTAGTGTGGTAGAGTGGAGTGGTATAGAGTGTTGTAGAGTCGAGTGGCACAGAGTTACGTAGAGTGGAGTGGCGTACAGTGGAGTAGTGGTGTACAGTGGAATAGTCGTAGCTTGATAGTGTGTCTTTGAGTGGAGTAGAGTGACGTAGAGTGGCATAGAGTTAAGAGTGTGTGGTACAGTGGCATAGAGTGGAGTAGAGTGTTGTACAATGGAGTCTTGGAGCATACAGTGTACTACAATGTTGTATAGTGGCATAATGTGTGCTAGAGTGTTATAGAGTGCAATTTTATAGAGTAGAATAGAGTGTTGTAGAGTGCAGTGGCATACATTGGAGCATTGTACAGTGGAATAGAGTGGGATAAACTGTTGTACAGTAAAGTTGAGTGGAGTGGCGAAGCGTAGAGTGGACTGAAGTGTCATATAGTGGAGTGGCGTCTCATATAGTACAGTGCCATGGAGTGTAATACAGTGTAGTGGCGTACTATAGAGTGGAGTAAAGTGTTAATAGAGTGGAGCGGCATGTCATACAGTGGAGTGGTATGCTGTGTAGTAGAGTGGAGTAGAGGGAAGTGGCAGAGAGTGGCGTACAGTACTATAGAGTGGAGTGAGGTAGAGTAGAGTGGGGTAAAGTGGAGTGGCATAGAGTACTGTAAAGTCAACTCGCAGTTAATGCTGTTGAGTGGAGTGTTGAAGAGTGGAGTAGTAGAGTAGAGTTCAGTCGAGTGGATTAATGTATTATAGAGTGAAGTAACTTCTGGTGGAGTGGCTTAGAGTGTAGTACAGTCTGGTAGAGTGGACTACGGTGTTGTAAAATGACATAGAGTGGAGTGCAGTGTTGAACAGGGGAGTAATATAGAGTGTCGTACAGTGAGTAGAGTGGAGTAGACTCGAGTGGTATAGACTGCAGTGGCTTAGAGTGCAGTGTCGGGCAATGTCGCACAGTGTCATATTGTAGAGTATAGTGGCATACAGTGTCATGGCGTACAGTGTTGTGGCTTAGAGTGTGGTGGCATAAAGTGGACTAGTGTATAGTGTAGTGGCGTAGAGTTGAGTGGCATACACTGGAATAGCGTACAGTGGAGTGATGTATAGTCTAATAGTGGAATGGCATACAGTGGAATAACGTAGAGTGTAGTAGCAAACAGTGGAATACCATAGAGTGGCGTAGTCTAGAGTAGAATAACGTAGATTGGAGTAGCATACAGTAAAGTGGCCGTGTAGTGGCGTATAGTGAAGTGTCTTAGACTGAAGTGGCATATAGTGGAGTGGAATAGCATACAGTGGAGTGGCGTACGATGGAGTAGCATACAGTGAAGTAGCATACAGTTGAATAGAGTGGCGTAGAGTGGAGTGGCGTAGAGTGGACTGGCATACAGTGGAATAGCGTACAGTAGAGTGACATACAGTGGAGTCAAGTAGCGTGGAATAGCATACTGTGGAGCAGCATACAGTGGAGTGGCGTACAGTGAAGTGTCATACAGTGGAGTGATGTAGAGTGGAGTGGCATACGGATCATTACATTTTTCAGGATTGTACAATATGGTGTGCAGAATAATGCAAGATACTGATTGGCGCTGGCCTGCGATTCTCCAGCTTTATCAAGCAATGCAGGGCCTTGTTTTGCTTAGTAAATATTACTTAAGTATTTTGTGGCCCATGCAAGGCCATATGTGATGCAAGGGTAACGCATTGCAATAATACATTTGGCCCTTAGTTATATATCTTACCATAGTATACAGTGGTAACTTCGCAGTATACTGTGGTACATGTCAATGACAAGGTAATATATAATTGACTAGTGGCTGCCTTTACAAAACTAAAACTTAGGCCTATTTTTTGTAATATACTTTACCTGTGTTCTTGGTTCGGGCCCTAATAATAGGTAAATGGTAGATTTAATAATTTTTCTCTACCTATTATCACTATATTGAAATGTTAATCGGTAGGGAAATTAATTAAAAAATCGATATATTTGTAAAAAGTTCACAGAATACCACCCTACTACCTAGGATGTACCTATTTTTTTTAAGAAATGCACCTTTTTCCAGTTTTTAAGTTGTGCAGTACTTTCTCTGTATTTCTGCAGTACTCTGTACACTTTTTTGGAGAAAGAATTAAATATGTAAAAATTAGATATACAATATATTTGTGAAATATAGTGTATTGCAGGTTTTTATATTCTTGTAAACTTATATATCTTTCTGAAGTACTGCTGTACCTCCTTTGAACTTAGTACTGCGGTACTCAACTAGCTATAGTTTTCCCTTCCTATTACCACTTTTATTAAATGGAAATAAGTAGAGGAAAATTATAAAACATAACACTGGCTGTATTTAGCCTCTAACCCAGAAAACAGGGAAAGTTGCCTTAAAACAACATGGCTGCCTCTAACTTTTGTAAAGGCAGTCATTAGCCAATCACACAATGCCTTGTCGTCACTAGGAACTGTGGTAGTATTGTGAAATACCTCGAAACTACAGCGACAACAGATATCAGTAAATGAAAATACCTACCTACTTACCTGTACTAGCCAAAAGGCTCACCTACACACCACAATCTATATTTCTGCCAAATTCTATTCAAATTTGTTCAGATGTTTTCACACTACGCATGAGTTCAAGGTCAATGGAAACTACATTGGTGCCAAAATGCGTTTGGAACCCCGCTTTTTTCTTTGCACCACCTTGATAAATCTCTGTGAAACTTTGTACCCTTTGCCAATGAAAAAAAAGATTAGGTCTGCAATGTTTCGTGGAGATCCGTCAAACGAGGGCCAAGTTATTAGTGACCAGAAATCTTAGGAATTCCTATCTCCTGTAACCCTCTGAAATATATATATAATGGACGACGGCATTAGCCAGTGATTTCGTTGTACACTGAAAATGTAATAAACAATTATAATTCGCACAGAAAAGGTGTCTGTTTCTGCATTGCACGTTGAAGTTTTTTAAAATTAAGGATGCACCAGTGTTGTAATAATAGTCCATGTATATGGTGCGATATTTAATAGAACTGCATAGCGTCCAAAACACCATATTTAGGTTTGTAATATAAACAGAACATGTTGGCTGCTTTAAATAAAGTGCTCTCATACGTGTTGATAAAATGGCAAAAGCACAGTGTCATGATAGCGAAATACGAAACTGTCCAAGAGAGGTTGTTACCTCTCTCTTCTCCCACTTATATAATCCAACACTCACCTATACTGCCTTTCACATATGTAGTTACTCACCCATATACCACTGATACATCCATTCACTCATTGACACAGCCATACACACACACACTCACCCATACAGCCCCTCTCAGACATACTCATGAACTCACACACGCCAGTGATTCACGCACTCACTCATCCATGCAGGGAGTCACACAGCCCCTCACCCACCTACACAGACACTCATACACCCATACAGGGACTCAGACAACCAATCAATAACCCATGTAGCCACTCATGTACCTACTCACCACCAACCCATAATAATAATATCCACATTTGTAAAGCGCGAACAATCACTCGTAAGGGTCTCTAGGCACTGGGGCCCGTCGGGAAGATTAAGCAAGCTATTGCCCAGAGTCACATGGTGCTGGGCTAATCTGCCGCCGGCACCGGGGATTGAACCGTGATCCCCAGCTTCCGGAGTCAGTCGCCCAGGCCATGGCGCCACACCTCTTCCCTCCATCCCATACACCCACTTACACACCAACTGACAGACTGATAGAGACATTCACACAAATTTGTCACTCACCCATGCATTCACTGTCACTCACTTATACAGTCAATCAAGCACCTAATAAATCATCCATACAGGCACTCATACACCCCATGAATCATCAATACACCTTGGAGTATATCAATTCAATTCAAATAGACTTTATTCGGATTTCAAAAACCATCCATAAAAGCACAAAGTAAATTTTAAAAATACACATATGATACTACAATTTTGGGCCACAACTTATCATTTACAAATATAATTTATAAAAAACAGCAATGAAAACTCAAATAACCTTTATACTGTACAATGCATAGAACCACCTTAAATACAATATGTAGCAGTGTATAGCAAAGGGTGAATATAGGTATTATGAAAACAAGACAAATGCGTTATAATACATTAGGTTTAGTGCAAATCACGTTTTAAAGTGCAAAGTGCATATCTTGATACAGAATTAATCAATTCTCAAGGACCTGCGTGAGCATACAATAGCATTAAGAAAATTGCAAACTCTAAAAATTAATTCATCAGATCCCAACATTAAAAAATGTCTATAAGCGTGATTGAGGTCGGTCAAATCATGTTTTCTACAATAGGGGATTAAATAGTGCCTTGTAAACTTCATGTAAAAACCACAGCCAAAGATAAAGTGTAACATACTCTGGGTTCCACCATGGTCACATGGGCAATTTAATTTTTCCAGGTTTTTAGTGTAGCCCAATGGAAAGCAGATAAGATTAATAATACTCCGGTCCCTGAATCTGAAGAGTAGAGTCCTCTTCCATCTGCCCAATTTTTTACATAAATAGGGCTGAGGTAACATCGGGAATTCAAGGGATAATTCCTGGATTTGTAGATAATTGATAGTAGATGGTTTCACAAAATCTACTCTTTCCCTCTCTATGTGATAATGCTGATAGAGTGCTCTTCTCACTAGGTTTTTGTGGGAGCCATCAATCTGGTTGGGGTATGTAAAAAGATGGCCATAATTAACAC
The DNA here is from genome assembly GCF_964204655.1 of Triturus cristatus. Lineage (NCBI taxonomy): Eukaryota > Metazoa > Chordata > Amphibia > Caudata > Salamandridae > Triturus > Triturus cristatus. The sequence continues at coordinate 1,235,118,294 of NC_140591.1, read as the reverse complement.
TCTTGAGGCTCTTTTCTACCGCATTAATCCAAGGAATTAGGTTAACATTCTCGCAATTCAAACAGTCCATAATAATCTCGCGGGACAGGGAAGCTGCCGGGTTTTTCCAGACCCTTAACCAAAACAGTGCGGGTCTGGCTCTTATAAAATCCTCAACATAATGTAGTTTTAATTCATTATGGCATACAGTAGTTGGTGCACAAATGACTCCCCCCAAAATTTTCCGGCAAAATCTGTTCTCTTCTCTCTGTAATTCGGAACAGTTCGAAAACCCCCAAACTTCAGCCCCGTATGTGCCAGTTGGGAGACATTGGCTCCGATAAATTTGTAATAGGCTAGGAACCACGTCCGCCTGGCGCGGTTGGCGGAGAGAGATAACAGAGTTGATTGATTTTGAGAGTTTATTTCTCCCCATTGCTACGTGGGGTTGCCACGAGCCGCTATTAGAAAATAGCAGGCCCAAATATGGGAAAGTGCAAGTGCTTTTTAAGGAGTTTTGACCTATTACAATCTTTGGGATTTTGTAGTTTTTAGGGCCACAGGTCATAATAAAAGATTTGCTAAAATTAGTGCACAAGCCTAAGTCAGACATATAGTCAACGAATCCCGAAATTAAAATACGTAGGGCGTTCGGGGTGCGGCCTATAAGTACCGCATCATCCGCGTAGAGTAACGCCGGGATTGGTTTCTTATTAATCATAGGAACGTCTTTTGTCAGGTTGCATAAAGAATGGGTTAATTCATTGATGTATAATATAAAAAGCAAGGGGGCCAGAACGCAGCCCTGCCTGACCCCCTTGCCTATTAAAATTTCGTTTGAGACCTCGCCTTCATTGTTTATTCGGACGCGGGCCTTCAGGTTGCAATGGAGATTGGCCAAAAAGTGGACTAGTGGTTCATCTAGGCCGTAGTTTAAAAGAATGGACCATAAGCGGGAGCGATTTACAAAATCAAATGCTGAGCTTAGGTCCATGAACCCAAAATACAGAGGGGATTGTTTAGCTCTTGTGTATTTGGCCATTATAAGGTTGAGGTTCAGACATTGTTCCACCGTGCCAAGTTTGCTCCTAAAGCCTAACTGGCAACGGTGGATGATAGAGTTGACATCTGCCCATATACTAATTCTATCAAATAAGACCCTGCCAAGGACCTTCAGGGTATTATCGATCAACGATATTGGTCGATAACACCCCGGGTCCAACCTATTTCCCTTTTTGAAAATAGGTACAATAGTACTACTGGACCAAGTCGAGGGGATAGATTTCTTACTCAAGTTGTTAAAGAGATTACAGAGTAAGGGGGCCCAGAAGCTTGTATTGGATTTAATCTGGTCGATAGACAGACCATCCGGGCCTGGTGCCTTATTACCGGCACTATTTCCAATAGCTTCCTCTACCTCCTCTAGTGTTATAGCAATGGTGCTATCTGGGAAATTATCCTCGGTATGATCTCCATCTTCCGCATATAATTTCGAAAAGTGGGTGACCCATGAGTCTCCTGTGATATTGCAATTAATCGGGGTGATGTTACTTCCCAGGGCTCTCAAATTCTTTACGTTTCTCCAAAACCCGGTTGAATCTTTTAGGGCAGCAGATTTCGTTAGATTATCCCAGTGACTTATTAAAAGCTCCTCAGTTCTAACTTTTAGTGCGTGTTTATATTTAAAGCGTAGTGAACTGACAAGGGACACATCTCGAGGTTTAACTGCCAAGGCCTTTCTGAGTTCTCTATTGGCCCTCGAGCAATTAGTATCAAACCATCTTTGATCGGTTACGTTATGTTCTTTTGACGGTCTGGATATTGCCCTTTTTATAGCTATGCATAAATCACAAAATGACTTAATTATGTCGGGGCCATCGAATGCTAAACATTTGGAGATCAACAGAGGATTATTCCTGATCACAGTAGATAGGATCTCATAATTGTCGATCCCTCTCCAGACAATCCTAAGCCTGTCTGTAGAGACAGTGATATTCTGGGCTCCTATCTCACAAGGGCCTATAGGTTTATTAATAGATTTAAGTTGGATTACTATGGGCAGATGATCGCTATATGGGCTACTAACAACCTCAGAGCTAAATAGCACTTCACTAAGGAGGGAAGAGGTAAACATGTAATCAATCGTAGTTGAACTACCACGGCCAATGTAAGTAGGGGCCGGCTCAATTCCCTCGGGAGATCCACATAGACTCATTACATCATCTAAATCCCTACTATGTAATAAATCCAATAATTCGGCACCTCGTCTACAAGGCAGGGATGTATGGTGGATGTGGGCATTAAAGTCTCCACCAACACAAATGCCATCAAATTGGCCAAACTTTTCCCCATTTGCAACTTCATCAATAAAATTAAACAGTTCCAAAAAAGTAGGATTGGGATAGTTAATAAAATCATTATTATAAAAGTTTATAAGACAAATTCTTAACCTTGCAACATATTTCACAGCTATCAGATGTTTACTGACCACATGTAAAGGTTCAATTTTCACATCTTTAGAGACTTTTGCCCAGATGGATAAACCACCACTTGGTCGCCCCGAAACAGAGGGCAAAGCAGTAAGATTATGCGCAAAAAAAACCTCCAGCAATTGAGGACATGTACACCATGTTTCCTGCAACATTACCACATCAAAATGGCTTATCCATGTAACCCATTCTTTAATTTTCATCTTGCTTGAGAGCCCAGCAATATTCCAACTAATGATACTGAGAGTATCAGTTGGTGGAGTAGTGGTGCGAGAAGGCTGGGCAATGGGAAGGTAGGGGCGTATTACAAGGGGTGAAATTAATCCATCTGGACAGGACTCAGGAGTATTTATAAATTTTGCCCTTTCCAAAGGCATTGTATTAGTGGCCTTATCCGGTGTGGTGGAGAAAGTTAATAGTGGTCAATCTAGGCTACCTAATTCAGATAGGGCGGAGAATCTGTTGAATAAAGGAATTGTATTAGGGGCCGTTTGGAATATTCTGTGTGGAGGCCTATAAAAATGGCCCAGTGGGTGAAGAGTTATGGCAGTCGATGTATTGGCATAGGTATTGTGTATGTCTAAAAAGAATCTTACTGAACTCGGGTGTCGGAAGTTAATCACTATGCAGTCCCCACTGATATTTTTGTGTTGTGGGCCCACCCAGCTTACCCGACGGGTTGATATAATCTCATTAGATATGTTCCATCTTGCCCCTTTATGTTTAGTCAGCCAATCAGTGCATTTATTGTGCAATTGTTGCCATGACTCACTTTGATTTTCATTAAGGGCTGGTACACCAGCTAGCACAAGAACATATGGGCAGGCTTCTGGGGGTAAGTGAAGTGATGGTCCTAAATTATTAGTGGTGCTATTTCTTACTGTCGCACCTCTACTTGCACTTACACTCTCTGGTTTATTGCCTGTCCTATCTTTTCGGGTTACTGATGGGGTAATAGTAGGATTGGCATCCGAGCTCACGGTATTAGTAATAGCTCTTCCTGCTGTTCCAAAAGAATCATGATTTGGGCCCTTAGTCAGTGCGGGTTCGATATTGGTTGAAGTACTGCTAGACGGAACGGCTTTATCCGCTGTTAAACTTTTGGTGTTACTATGGCCGGGATCATTAATAATGGCCAAACCTCCCTCCCTCAGATCATTGCATAATGATTCTAATTTATTCATAATTTTTTCACCCCGGGCGACATCCACACTCATAGTGCCTTTCCTTTTAATTTCCTCTTTTTTTACAAGGGTTTCGATTTTGTCCAGTCTTTTAAAAACAAGATTAAATTGCTTAGCTATTTGAATTTCTACTTGCTTAAAAATGGTATCAACGATAGTTTCAACCAGGTTACCATTAACTTTGGCTTGGATATTGCGGTCAGTATGCTCAGTCTGGGTACTGACCGAATTGTCAATCTCATCACATAGTCTAACGACCTCACTTATACCCTTGTCCCGGGCAGGAGATACTGGACTACAGACAGGGACGGTAGATCTTCCCGCTCCTTCATCCGCTGGTAAAAGTTGCGAAGATAAGTCCTCCACGAAGCCTGATAGCACTATTTCACAGTCATTTCCTTTATTTTTATTCCATAAACTTTGTGGCGTGGGTTGGTTTCTACAGTGGCTTGGTTGTTTCCTTTTATTTATGGTACATTTCACTGGGCCTCTTTTGCGTTTCTCCCTTATTGTTGTGACAGGACGTGTTGTTTTGTCTGATGCGGATTCCGCTAGTTGAACAGTTACAGGTACAGTCACCAAGCTGGTTGTATCAGTAATGGAAGTTACAATATCAGTTTGTGCTGATGTTTTGATAACTGTTACTGTAGGGGAGAGGGGGAGACCCAAAGTAGGAGAATTGTTAGGGGACTGGGAGCATAACAAGGTAGTAGTAGGAAGTCCGAAGGACATCCTACGTTCGGTGTCCGCAATCTCGTTGGTAACCATGGTGAGGGCATTTGCCAGTAATACATCAATCGATGTGGGCAGCTCGATAGGGGTAGCAGTATTAGTAGGTATAGACTTCATCGTGCGTTTCCCCATACTTTATGTAAATACCTGTACGGCTTAGCGATGCAAGGGGGGGCCCAGCCCAGCCTCGTCCTGCCCCGGACGGCCACAGACGGCCCGCCCTCTGCCCGGGCTCAGCCCGGCGACGCCCGCGCGTGTCCCGCGACGCGGGGGAAGCACCGTTCCTTATGAGCGCCTCCTGGCGCGTAATCGGCGTCAGCTGTTCCCCTGGCGCATGGAATGCTGGGAAGTGAAGTCCGTCCCCGCACAGCGGCCGCAGCTGGTAATGGCGGCAGCGGGGGACGGAGAGCAGCAGGACAGCGGGGCAGGAAAAATACAGGTACGGAGGTGAGTGGGTGCCCAGAAAGTCAAAACGCAACCACAAGGACCGCAAGCAGGAGCCCCTTGGAGTATATATATTTAACACTCATAAACTTTTTAGAAAAGCTCACAGCCACCGGATGATGTCATCAGTGATGTCGTTTGAGATGTCATCAGTGATGTCACTGACCATATTATGAGTGATGTAATATGTGAGGTCATAAGCAGTGCCTTGCAGGGGCGCGAGTTATAGTTAGCTCAACTAACTACAACTGCTGAATATCTCTGGTTTTGTGCGAGTGAAATATCAGCCCAACTATAATGCCCCTGTAGCCTTTGTTTTTTTCAGTGAATATATGTGTGTGTGTGCGTGCGTGTGTGTGTGCGTGCATGCATGTGTGTATATATATATATATATATATATATATATATATATATATATATATATATATATATATATATATATATATATATATTCACTGAAAAAACCATAGGTTTCACACACGTTATAGTTAGGAATTAGCATTTTAAAAAACCTTGCAAATTCACTGAAAAAACCATAGGTTTCACACATGTTATAGTTAGCTGGACATTTCCCTCGTACAAAAACAGTGAATTTGCAAGGTTTTTTGAATGCTAATTCCTAACTATAACGTATGTGAAACCTATGGTTTTTCAGTGAATTTGCAAGGTTTTTTAAATGCTAATTCCTAACTATAACGTGTGTGAAACCTATGGTTTTTTAAGTGAATTTGCAAGGTTTTTAAATGCTAATTTCTAACTATAACGTGTGTGAAACCTATGGTTTTTTCAGTGTTTTTCAAAGGTTTTTTAAATGCTAATTTATGAATGTATTATTATATTTTTTAAATATTTATTTTACAATAAGCTACCTATGTATATAGTTATAGATTGACTGTATCCTGTAATATGGAATGGCTCAGCTCTTTTTTTTTTAATTTGGATAAAGTTGAACAGCATAGTTAATATCTTTTATAAACTTATAAACAGTTTAATATTTTTTTTTGCGTACGTGATCCATGTGCGCATGCGTATATCGTGCGTGCTCTGTGCGTGCGTGCTCCATACGCACATGCGCGCGTGCTCCGTACGCGCATGCGCGCGTGCTCCGTATACGCATGCGTGCGTGCTCCGTGCGCGCACCGTGCGCGCACGGCAAGTCATGTGATTACGAAACAACACTTTTCATTGGTTCATAGTAGTTTCAGTTCCAGAATCTTCCAACACCACACCCACTCCCCTCATTATTTCTTCTGATTCCCTGGGAGAAGGAGCTGAGCAACTTTTCCAGTACTCCAGTACTTGAAAATGGCAGAGCAGCAGTCATCTTCTGGGAGTGAGGAGGAGAGCTTTGTGCCACCAAGACAGAGGAAACAAAAAGACTAATTTCTTTGAAAATATTTTACTTTTCCAGAGGGCCAGAAGAAGGTGAATGCTCCTAAAGTCACCTGCACTGTTTGTGGAGTGGTCTTATCAAGAGGAGATCCTAAAAAAAAATACTCTTTTAGTATCTACTCTATGTTAAGGCACTTTAGTGGAGTACATCCTGTGGCTTATGCTCGGGAGTGTACTCGAGCTGCAAGAGACAACCCTCCAGCAGCTCAGCCAGCAGCTCAGCCGAGCACTTCATCTGCGGCCGCAGCTTCACCTTCTTCTCGACCTCTGGATATCCACCCTCTGTTCCAGAGGGTTCATATACGGTGCAATATGTGCAATGCTGTTCTCTCTTATGGTGTCACCAGCATTAACCTAATAGAGACCAAGATACAGCAGCACACATGCCCCAACCCAACCCTTTTTTTTTTTTTGTTCCTCTGTTCCTCAATTACCACAACAGCTCTTTTTAGAGCCAACCAACATCTAAACACTTGCACTTGATTTTTAATTCTATTTTTTTAATGATTTTTTTCTGCCGTGCGCGCACCGTGCGCCCACCCCGTGATTTTTTGAAAAAAAATAAAATGTTTTTTTCACCCTTCGGGGTCCTTCAGGGACCCCCTGACAAAGGCTAGGGGGTCAGGAACTCTCTACCCTGCCCCCTTTTCACGTTCTCCACCTTTCTTTTTCCCTGTCACACACACAACACACAAAATGGCGGCCGACACTTCCTGATTTCGACCGACTCGAATGTTGACTGACATGTAACCACCAATCAGAATTACGCTCGTGCACGTTATGGTGCGCGCACTGTGCGCGCACGGTGCGTGGCTATAGATATTTATGTACTTTTAACTGCAATTTTCTCAGGAACTACTGAACAGATTGACACCATATATGCAAAAGGCACATGCCTGACCTGAGGACTACCTCTTTGCCAAATTTCAAGTAATTCTGTTCAGCCGTTCGGGCTGTACCTTCGACTAAAGGTCCTATGGGAAAATGCATGGGGAAAACGCGTTTTGGGACCACCCTTTTTTCTCAGCCCCCGCTTGACGAATCACCCGAGACTTTCAGGGTAGGAGCTGAGCGGAGTGCCCCATTAGTTTTGAAAATTTCGCGAGGATTCGTCAACCGGCGCCAAAGTTATTCAAAATAGAATTTTGAGATTTCCTATGGAAACTCGGTCCTAACTATAACTATCTACTGGCGACCGCCAGTAGATAATAAAAATTACCTACTGGCTGTCACCAGTAGGTAGTTATAGTTAGATCATAGTTTTCGTAGAGAAAACGTTTTTTTGTTTTGCTAATTACTTTGGCACCGTTTCACAGATATTCATGAAATTTTGAAAATGAGTACGACAATACCTTCAGCTGCTGTCTGGAAAGTTTTGGGGTGATTCGTCAAATAGGGGCAGACAAAAAGGAGGGGGTCCCAGAAAGAGTTTTCACCATGCAATTTCCCATAGGCATTTTAGTCAGACCGAACTCTGAACGGAATTACATCAAATTTGGCAGAAAGCTAGATTTTGGTCCAGAATATCTCTTTTTGAAATTTGGTGTAAATCTGTTCAGTAGTTTTGGAGATATGAAAGAAAAAAGATGTATATATATCTAGAGATGTGGATGGTCTGCAGATCTAACAGATGTCAGAATGAGATCTCATTGGCTGTTATCATTTCAACCTGGAATAGGTGGGAACAATCTTGGGACTCAGGCGTGTCCCAAGTAAAAACGCAAAAGAAAACACAAGGGGGCAGGGTAGGAATACCTTGACCACCTAGGTCTGATGGTGGGATCCCACAGGGACCCCGCTGGAGGACAAAAATTGTATTTTTTAAACTGTTGTCTCTAATTCGCGGAGGACCCATGGTAAAACATAACCAAAGAAAACATGCACTGCCTTCCTCTCTTGTTTTTCTTATTCTTGACCCCGGTTTGGCTAGGTCCCGGGGGGAATAGTTATAGTTATATTATGGGGAGGGGGGCACAGGTGGCCTCGGGGACCCCCTCACGCTACATTAAAAGGGAAGGGAGGCCTGCATGCCCCCCTCACTGGCCGATTTGGCCAAGGTACCCCATCTCAGGGGCCCCGGCCATATGTATAAGTGGGAGGGGGCACATGGCCCCCTCATTGGCTTCAGGACCCCATCATCTGGGGCCTGGCCATGCCTAAAAAGGGACAGAGGGCACGTAGGTCCCCTCCACAGGCTGATTTTGGCCCCAGGGACCCTATCACCCAGGGCTTGGCAGAAATTAGTAAAGGGAGGGGACTGCGGGCCCATCTCCTGGAGCAATTAATAGCCCTGATACCCCATCCACCAGGGCTGGCTCCAGCTTTGTACTGGGGTGCCCACCCATGGGACATAGTTGTTTTCCTGCCCGCACTGGCAGGGAAACCTGTGTTTGTTCTGGCTTAGCTGGAGCAATTTCAAAGCTACCGCCAAGTGAGAGCAAACATGCAGTACGCACTCGGCTGGCAGAGCTTTAAAAATGGTCCCACCAGCTGGGAGCGGACTTCAGATCTGAAACAGATTTGACTATTGCTCCCGCCCGCAGGGATCAGCATTTAATTACCAGGTCCCCCGGAGTGGAAATTGGCCTAGGGAGGGGGGGTTGCATGGTCTCCTTCCCCCTTTCAGTACTGGCTGAGCCCTGGGGATGGAGTCCCCGAGGCCAAGGGCCTTGCACGGCGGAGGGTTGGCTGCATGCGGGGGGTTGGCTGCAGCTCATTTGAGATGTCATCAGTGATGTCACTGACTATGTCATGAGTGACGTAATGTGTGGGCATAAGCAGTGCATTGCGGGGGCGTACGTTATAATTAGCTCAGGTAACTATAACTGCTGAATTCTACTTGGTTTGAATGAGTTAAATCTGAGCCTAAATATAATGTCCCTGTAACCTTTGGGTTTTTTCAGTGAATATCTATGGTTTTTAAAAATTATATTTCTGAACTAAAACGACCTTGTAACCTTTGGGTTTTTTGAGTGAATATCCAAGGTTTTTCAAATTCCATTTCCTAGCAAGGACGTCCAGGTAAACTTTGATTTTTTAAGTGAATTTCTCTGTTTTTTTAACTAGAAGTCGCATTTGCAGAGTGGTAGAGAATGGGAACGGGCCTCTGACCAGCTCTCAAGAATGCTACTGTGGCAGACGTATTGGAGGTAACAGGACAGCTTCTGGGCCCCCAAGAACCCTCAGCATCCAAGAGCACTCTATACCCCAACCAGCCATGCACTAGGAAGTGCATTTGCAGAGTGGTGGCGAAAGGGGGCGCAACCTCTGAAGACCTCTCCGCAATTCCACCGTATGGGACTTACTAGAGGTAACTGGAGGGCTTGTTGGCCCCCAAGCACACTCTAGAGCCAAGGGGTCTTCATCCCCCAACCAGCAGTGTGCCAGAAGGTGCATTTTCAGAGTGGTGGAGAAAGGGGGCGTGGCTCCAAAATCCTATCAGCAATCCCGCAGTTTGAGACTTACTGGAGGTAACAGGAGGGCTTATTGGCCCCCACCCCCAGGGACCCTCTGAAGCTACGGGCACTTCATCCCCCAACCAGTTGTGTGCCAGGAGGCACGTTTGCAGAGTGGTTTTGAAATGGGGCGGAGTCTCCTGCGCTTTCCCTGTGTTTTAAAAAATTATATTTTCATTTACTAGGGGATGGGATCCGTGTGGTCTACCTTCCGTGGGCCAATTTTGACTCCAGGGACCCTCTCCCCGGGGCCAGGTCTCTTTTTTTTTTAAAGGGGAGGGGGCTGCGCTGCCCCCTTTCCGGGCCGATTTTGGCCCGGGGACCCAATTCCCCAGAGCGAAGCCTCTCTTTTGGGTACCTGGTATCTGTTGTGGACTGCAGGAGGATCTGCAGGAGGCAGCATTGCTTTTACAAAGAGGGAGCTGCTAGCATGCAGCTGCATCTTTGTAACATCAATTTTGCTCCACTTCTAGCAAACAAGAGCATTTTCCATGCTCTCGCTTGCTAGAAGCTGCGCACAGTTTGCTATGGCTTGGCGGAAGCAGTAAAGCTCTGGCCAAGCCAAAGCAAAGAGCTATATCCTGGGGGTGGGCATTTCCGGGCCATTGCAGGAGCCAGCCCTGGGTGGTGGTGGTCCCCAGGGTCATATCAGTGTAGCACCCCTCCTTTCTTGCAATTTGCCCCAGGGAGGTGGTGGTCTCCAAGCTGCAGGAAGGGGGCTGTGCGGCCCCCCCTGCATTCAAATTTACAAAAGACCCAGGGAGGGGGCGGTCCTTGAGGCCACTTGGGGGGTCCGTGCTGCCCCCTGTATTAATTAAAAGTAAAGCCCTGGGGAGGTGGTGTCCCTGGGGCTGCGGGGGATTCGTGTGGCCCCCTTGGCATTCTTCAAGCATAAAGCTCCAGGGAGGTGGCGGTCCCTGGGGTGGGGGGTTCAAAGAGGCTCCCCTATTGATAATTAAATATCCCCTGGGTGGTGGTGGTCCCTGGGGCAGTGGGGGAGGCCTCACAGACCTCCCCTTCATTTTTTCTTACACACGCCCCAGGGAGATGGTGGTCCCTGAGCCATCAATAAGCCCCAATAGAAAGGTCCGTGCACCCCCTCCTTTATTAAAATGCCTCCGGTACCTGGTCTACCCGGGGGCCAATTAGTAACGAAGCACGGGAGCCTGCGCTTTGTTTTCTTTTTACATTTTCGGCAGGATCTGTGGATATCGCCTACATTAAAAAATAAAATGCATTTTTGGCCCTGCATGGTCCCTGTGTCATTTGAGATGTCATCAGTGATGTCATGAGTGATGTCACTGACCATGTCATGAGTGATGTAATATGTGACGTCATCAGCAGTGCATTGCGGGCGCGCGAGTTATAGTTAGCTGAACTAACTATAACGGGGGAATTTCAATGGTTTTGTACGAGTGAAAAGTCCAGCTAACTATAACGCCCCTGAAACCTATGGTTTTTTCAGTGAATTTCTAAGGTTTTTTAAATGCTAATTCCTAACTATAACGTGCCTGAAACCTATAGTTTTTCAGTGAATTTCAAAGGTTTTTTAAATGCTAATTTCTAACTATGCCTACAGAGATAGGACACGTGAAGAAAGAAGAAAAAACGCAGAGAAAGAAAAAAAAGAAATGCAGAAAGAAGCAACAGAAGCACTCAAAGATGAAGAAAAGTGCAGGAAGAAGGATAGCGTGCAGAAAGAACAAACAGAAGAGCAGAAAGAAGCCTTGTTACAAAATCATCCTGTGCCCTCAACTTTTTCAGACCGATACTGGTGGCAACTGAGTCTGACTAACCAGTTCTAGAGCCAGTGCTATGTTAAAAGACACTAAGAAAACAGTGAAAACACCTACATACAGTAGGGAACACTATGCGTTGGGGTCCCCCTGTGATTAGCATGACCTCCTCTGTAAGCCCCTAGTATATAATAGGGCAGGGGGATTAAAACTACATCTTAAAACGCGCCACAGGGCGTGTTTGCACACGTCACCTCAGGCCCGTCCCCTCCCTTCCCCACTGTGTAAACACGCCCTGTGGCCGTTTTAAGTTGGGAGATTAAGTCCCCTTGAATCCTGAGGGTCCCTGAGGTCCAACTAGCCCACTAGGTACTTCCAGTAAGCGCCACAGAGCTGTGTTGCAGAGAGATGTAAAAAGGGGCACGGCCTAGACCACCTCTCTGCAACGCAGCGCAGTGGCGCTTACTGGAAGCACCTGGTGGGCTAGTTGGCCCCCAGGGTCCCTCAGGATTTAAGGTGAATTATTTCCCCAACTTAAAATGCGCCACAGAGCGTTTTTGCACACGTCACCTCAGGCCTGTCCCCTCCCTTCACCACTGTGTAAACACGCCCTGTGGCCGTTTTAAGTTGGGTGATTAAGTTCATTTGAATCCTGAGGGTCCCTGGGGTCCAACTAGCCCACTAGGTACCTCCAGTAAGTGCCACAGAGCTAGGTTGCAGAGAGGTGTAAAAAGTGGCATGGCCTGGACCTCCTCTCTGCAACGCAGCGCAGTGGCGCTTACTGGAAGCACCTGGTGGGCTAGTTGGCCCCCAGGGTCCCTCAGGATTTAAGGTGAATTATTTCCCCAACTTAAAATTCACCACAGGGCGTTTTTGCACACGTCACCCCAGGCCCCGTTCCCTTCCTTCACCACTGTGTAAACACGCCCTGTGGCCGTTTTTAGTTGGGTGATTAAGTTCATTTGAATCCTGAGGGTCCCTGGGGTCCAACTAGCCCACTAGGTACCTCCAGTAAGTGCCACAGAGCTAGGTTGCAGAGAGGTGTAAAAAGTGGCATGGCCTGGACCTCCTCTCTGCAATGCAGCGCAGTGGCGCTTACTGGAAGCACCTGGTGGGCTAGTTAGCCCCCAGGGGCCCTCAGGATTGAAGGGGAATTATTTCCCCAACTTAAAACACGCCATAGGGCGTGTTGGCACACGTCACCTCAGGCCCCGTCCCCTCCCTTCCCCACTGTGTAAACACGCCCTGTGGCCATTTTAAGTTGGGAGATAAAGTCCCCTTGAATCCAGAGGGTCCCTAGGTGCAAAATAGCCCACTAGGTACGTCCAGTAAGCGCCATTGCAGAGAGGTGTAAAAAGGGGCACGGCCTGCACCATCTCTCTGCAACGCAGCAGCGCTTACTGGAAGCACCTGGTGGGCTAGTCGGCCCCCAGGGTCCCTCAGGATTGGAAGGGAATTATTTCCCCAACTTAAAACACGACACAGGGCGTGTTTGCACACGTCACCTCAGGCCCCGTTCCCTCCCTTCACCACTGTGTAAACGCGCCCTGTGGCCGTTCTAAGTTGAGCGATTAAGTCCCCTTGAAACCTAAGGGTCCCTAGGGTCAAACTAGCCCACTAGGTACCTCCAGTAAGCGCCACAGAGCTGGGTTGCAGAGAGGTGTAAAAAGGGGCGTGGCCTCAGAACACCTGTCTGCAACGCAGCTCCCTGGCGCATACTGGAGATGCTAGTTGGCCCTCAGGGACCCTCAGCATTGAAGGGGAATTCATTCCCCAACTTCCAACTCGCCAGCGGGCGCGTTTGCAGAGTGCTGCAAGGAGGGGGAGTGCCCTCCGGAGCGATGTCGGTCTTTTATTTATTTATTTTTTTTAAGAAGGGGGCTGTGTGGCCCCCCTTCTTTTTCTAATTTATTGGACCTGGGGACCCCATCCCCCAGGGCCTGCCCCCTAATTTCTTAGGGACCCCGAGGCCTTAATCGGCCCCGGGGACCCCAACCCCCGGGGCATGGCCTTTTTTTTAATTATTCTTTAGGAGGGGGCTGCGTTGCCCCCCTCCTCAGGCCACTTATGGCCCCGTGGACCCCATCCCCCAGGGTCGGCCTTTGTTTTTTATTATTTTTTTTATATATATTTATAGAAACACCTAGGACATACTGGACAAACCGTACGTACCTATCACCATGACGATTTGCGTGATATTCATTAAAAGGCGACTATGCATACAATGAATCCACGTGGAATGTATTTACACTGCTAGTGAAGCTCTGACATGTCTGACGCCCTAACGTGCCTAATCCCGGCGCCCCTGCCGGTGGGTACTCTCCAAGTAGACACCCTTGCCGTTTATTTATACAAACATGGGTAGCTATTGACGGGCACATTTAATACACACGCACACCAAGCCATTCAAAGGGGATTAGACAAAAATTCGACCAAAACTATGCAAGAAACCCCCCTCACGGTTAATAAAACACACATCCACCGCCGGATGTGTAATACTTTTTATTTTACTCTCTGGAAAGGAGACAAACCTCACTTGAGAGTCACAGCGCACTCCTGGCTGAGCCCAATGCTGTGTTACACCCACCAGTGCCCACTGAGTGCCACACACCTCTGTGTTGTATTCCACCAGCTAGTGCATATGCTATGACACTCTCTAGCCCATGTGCACTGTAACACCACCCCGTGACTATGTCATGCCACACTTGCCTTCGCACGGGTTATATTGCCCCATCTAACGTGCCTTCCTCGATGCCTATGCTATAACGCATAGCGCTATGCCATGCATATTACAATCTGGGATCCATATCTTTGTCACAGTGCATATGAAACGTTACACTCCCCAGCACATATTTTATATTAGAACTTAAGAGACTAGTTAGGTTACACAACACTGCCGTGTGCATATTACACTCCAAGGTGCATATCGCATAGCACGCGCTAGTGCCTGTGCTATCTCACGCTCTCCAATGAATCTGTCATTGCGCACAAAGTATTGCATATTATATTTCACGCCCGGTTCATCTTATATCACACTTTTTGATACATAGTTTATACCATACACTATATTTAGTTTTCATTTTCAATCGTGCTCTATATAACACTGCGTTCACCTACCCTTAGCATTACATTTTGCGATGGGGGTGGAGGGTCAGGGGGTGTTTCTGCCAAGTGAGCCCGGAGTCACAGTCACAAACGTCCTCTTCTTCCTGAATAAAAGTGAGATTATGCTGCATACTTGTTCATATTTTAAGTAGTTCGCACAGACACACATTTTAAAAACAATAAAGTTCCTAATACCCACCTTCTCTGAACAGTTCGCTTGCTGCCCCATCCACCTCCTCCCTATCCTCTGTTGTCTGAATCCATGGACTAGCCTCCTCCCTCCTGCCATGCATGGTCTGATGTGCTGCCACTGCCCTCCATTAAGCATGATGTACCAGTCCACTCCTCCTGCCCTCCATTGCCCAATTCTATGCCCCATCATTGACCTCCTGCTTAGCCTCTGTGCTTAGCTTGCTGCCAATATTCTCCTTCCCCCTGCCCTCCGATGTCTGCTCCATCCTTTTTGCCCACCATGTTCCATGGACCTGCCACTCCTATCTACTCTGAGTGTTCTGTTGAGCTGCCACTCCCCTCCCACCTGCCTAGCATTGTCAGATGACTGTAACCTGTCCCTGCCACCTCCACCCTGCCTGTCCACATTCCATGCCCCTATCCCCTTCCTCCTGTCCTCCATGGTCCATTTTATTGCCACACCCTTCTGTCCTCCCTGGTCTGTTGTGCTGCAACTGCTCCTCCTGCCTGCTCCGCGTGGTCTGTTGTGAGGCCCCTTCCCCTGAACTCTCTTGTCTGTGCCCAGGTCCTGACCCTCCCTTCGATTCTCCATGGTCCTTTGTGCATGCCCCTGCACCTTCCTTCTTGCCCATCATAGCCATGTTGCTGCCACTATCCCTCCCGCTTGCCATGCATGGTCTTCTGTGCTGCCACGGCCCCTCCCACCTTCCCTGTGTGGTCAGCTAGCTGCCCCTGCCCCCTTCCACCTTCCCTCCATAGTCTGTGTGTATGCCATCATAGTCTCCCTGTTGCTCTCCATGGTGTGTCTTGCTTCTAGTGCCCATCCTGCCTGACCTCCATGGTCATCTTGCTGCTCCTGCCCTGCTCCCTTGCCCCAGCCCTCTGTTTCCATGTTCAGACCCTTATTCCCTCCCTCCTGGCTTGTCTCACCCATTGTAATGCCCCTGATCCGTCCCTCCTGCCCTTTATGGTCAGTTATGATGCAGCTTTCTCTCCTGTCTGTCCATTATGGTCAGCTAGCTACCATTGCCTCTTTCCCCTCTGTTCTCTGTTGTCCATGTACATGGTTGTGTCCCCTCACTATTGCTTTCTATGGATTGTTGTGCTGCACTCCCGTCCCGCATGCCCTTTGTGGTGTATTGTGCTGCTGCAAACCCTGATGCCTGCACTGTAGGGTCAGTTTGGTGCACCTCTCCATGTCCCTCCTGTTCTCTGTTATCCGAGTCCATGTCCCTACCCCAATTCCTCCTGCCTTCCATGATCCAATGTACCATACTTGTGAACATTTTGAACTTGGTAAGAGGGAGATTTTTTTAAAAAAACTGGGGTATTGATTTTCCCCTTTGAGTTACATTGAAAAAGAGGAGATTGTAGACAGGAGACAGATCAAATAAAGCCCATTTGAGCTTAAAAACATTGGACGTTTCCTGGCTGAATCGGGTCTGTTGGCATGTATGGTTGTACTACCACTGCCTCTTCCTTCTGCCCACAATGGCCGATTATATTGCCACAGCCTCTCTTGCCAGTCCTGTATTGTTGGTTTGTTGCCCCTGCCCCCCTTTCCAGTGCCCTGCATAGTCTGTTGTGCTGCCACGGCCCTTCCTGCCTGCTCAGTGTGGTTAAATTGTTGCCTTTGCACCCTCCTACCTGCCTTCAATTTTCAGAGTCCGTGCCCCTGGCCTCTGCCTCTCAACAGTATCCTAATGAACAACTAGATTGCTAACATTCTATATTTATTACAAAAGTGTGGAACGCCTGACGTCATCTTGATGTAATCAAAACTGTAATACCTAGAGCATTTCCTTTAGAAATTACATATATGAGACGGTCTTATTTGCATCAAAGTTATGGTTAGTGCTCTAAAAAACTAAAATGAGGACATATTTTCTGGGTTTTCAAATAGCGACAAAGCACTTTTAAATTATTTGTTACCTTTATGGTTTTTTATCCAGTTGACCACTTAATTAAATGTTGCACATAGGGGAGAGGATGTGGTGTTACTTCCAGAGCTGCAGACTTTGCAACTGGGGAACCAGGTTGGAGTTTCTGCTCCAGCTCGACATTCTGTGATTCTGGTCAAATCACTTAATCTCACCATGTCTACAACCAAAATGAATTTGTTCTTGTGTGATGTAAGCAATGCTCATGTAAAGCACTCCAATACCTGACAAGTCTACACTATATTATACTGCAAAAACACAAAAAATAAAAAATGTTTTGCACACTTCTGTCATTGGGCTACATGTGGGCTACATCTGGGTGATATTTGTGCTGTATTTGGTCTCTTTTGTCTCTGGTGGCCATCTTGGTAGATTTATTTGTTATGAAGTTTCCTAATTTCCTCATTTAGTGCAGTCTCCTCAGTAGGAAATACTTTCAGTTTTTTACTTTGATTCCATCAAGAAGGCATTCAGATGTGTCACACATTTGCCATAAATTCAGAATATTAGCACTCTAGTTGCTCATTAGATCATTGTAGCAAAGCTACTGCTCACCAGGGAAGTCTGCTGCTGGTATTGAACGTGCATGTTTCAGTCTGCATGTCAGAATTTTTTTAATGAAATAGAAGAGGATTTGAGAAGTCACTCAAACTGTGCCCTAATTTTTCTTTCTACAGCACTAATCATACTTTCTATGGCAAAATGAAGTCCCTCATTTTGTTCCTTTTTAAATTAAATGTTTTAAGAGTTACCACTTTATTCCAATCAAGATGGCTTCAGGTGTGCAACATGTTTGTCATAAGTAGGACTGTTAGCGCTCTAGTTGTTCTTTAGAACACTCTGGGAAGCTGCAGTAGAACACAAAGGAATCAACTGACAGTCTCTGACCTTGTTGGATGTACATGTTTTACTGAGAATGTCAGACTTCATTCTCACATGACTGAGAAAGATAATGTGAATTTACAGAAAATATGCTCTCAGTTTAGCTTATAGACCACCTTCCAAACCTCTGTGGGAAAAGCATGAGAAAATAGTTTTCTCTCAAACATGATTCATGATATCCCAGCAGAAGGCTTTCTCACATGGTAAAATCACCTTAGAACACACCACTATTTCTAAAATGAGTATGGTACCATCAACAAATGATTTATAATGTAACTTAAGTCTTAAAACCTTCTATTAACTGCAATGCTTTTTAATGGGGTGCTATCATGTATATTGGTCCCAAGATGGCAGCCAACACTTCTTGGATGAAGTGCTGACAGCCAATCAGATCTCACGATAAGATGTGTGGTTAGGCTCTGCCCAGATATACATGTGATTTTACTTTTGATTTTCTCAGGAACTACTGAACGGATTTACACCATTTAACCAAAAGGCACGACTCTGAACCAAGGGCTACCTTTTTGCCAAATTTGGTGTAATTCCGTTCAGCAGTTCGGGCTGTAGCGGCGATTAAAGGTTCCTATGGAAAATTGCATGGGGAAAACACGTTTTGGGAACCCCCTTTTTTCTCGGCCCCCGCTTGACGAATCACCCCGAGACTTTCAGGATAGGAGCGGACCGGAGCGCCCCACCAGTTTTGAGAAGTTTGCGAAGATTCGTCAACCGGCACCAAAGTTATTCCAAATAGACAAATAGAATGTTGCAGATTTCCTATCGATAATAGGTCCTAACTATAACTACCTACCGGCAACGGCCAGTAGGTAATATATATATATATATATATATATTCAGTGAAAAAACCATAGGTTTCACACATGTTATAGTTAGCTGGACATTTCACTCGTAAAAAACCAATGAAATTCCCCCGTTATAGTTAGTGCAGGCAACTATAACTCACGTGACCGCAATCCTCTGCTGATGACATATGTGTCTTTATGAAAAAAAAATATTTGTAATATATGTATAGCTAAAATTTAATGGAAGAAGACATGGGCAAATAAGTGTCTAAATACAGTATTAGCATCAGCAGAGGATTGCGGTCACGTGAGTTATAGTTGCCTGCACTAACTATAACGGGGGAATTTCATTGGTTTTTTACGAGTGAAATGTCCAGCTAACTATAACATGTGTGAAACCTATGGTTTTTTCACTGAATTTGCAAGGTTTTTTAAATGCTAATTCCTAACTATCACGTGTGTGAAACCTATGGTTTTTTCAGTGAATTTGTACGGTTTTTTAAATGCTAAGTTACTTTACGCCATTCGTGGCGTGCGCGCCCACTTAACGCAGTTCGTTCCGTGCACGCACGGTGCGCTTCGCGCACCGCGCGCCCACTTTACGCAGTTAGTGCCGTGGATGGGCCATGTACGCACGATGCGCTTCGCGCACCGTGCGCACATGGAGGACATATTATGCGCTTCGCTGTGAAAGGTGAGCTTTTACATTTTCTACTATTGTAATATGCCATGCACAAATGGTCCCCTTCGGGCGCCCACTTAACGCAGTTCGTTCCTTGCGCACATGGAGGACATATTATGCGCTTCAGTTTGAAAAATAAGCTTTTAAATTATCTACAACTGGGATATGCCGTGCGCAAATTGTGCCATTCGGGCATCATTTGCACACGGGGTGGCGCCCACTTAACGCAGTTCGTTCCGTGCACGCACGGTGCGCTTCGCGCACCGTGCGCGCACAGTGAGCACTTTACGCAGTTAGTGCCGTGGATGGGCAATGTACGCACGATGCGCTTCGCACACCGTGCGCACATGGGGGACATATTATGCGCTTCGCTGTGAAAGGTAAGCTTTTACATTTTCTACAATGCTGCAGCCAAATGCTCCGGTAAGTGCAAGGTCTTTTCACGCGGCCCAGGTAGAAATCTTGGAAGATAATATAAAACAAAAGTCTTTTTGTCCCCTACTTCCAGCACACTGTTCCCTTTTGAAACGAGACTCGGGACGCGTGTACAATGACCGCGACCCTCCATGCAGTCATGGACCCGCAAATGCCGGTAGCTTCTCCGTTCCAAGGGGTCGGGTGGCGTTTCACGGCAAACCGATCCCTCGGTAAACTGTCCATTCTTTTGCCAATGTACGTCGTGACCTCTTGAGCGGATATATATATGTATAGATAGATATAGATATAGATATATCAACCACCAACTCCAATCTTCCACAAAAGAAAGGACACCGACACCAGCGACCATTGCTGGATTCACAGATTTAATAATATCACTCCATTGCTACGCGTTTCGGCATCACCTGCCTTAATCATGCAATGAGGAACGAATTCAGAATGTGGGTTAAAATACATAAAAGTTGAATACAAAAAAAAGGTCACATGGTGATTCTACACCAATCACTGGCTGTTAAACAGTAAGGAAAGACTTGTTATTCACATGTGGATTATCTAGATACAACCTTTTCGTTTTCATTGTTTGCCTGACACAGAAAAACTTTATTCAAACAGAAAATGTCCTACACCACCTATTACTTCATAATGTTGTGTATTCTTTCTCTGGGCTATTTGAATACTATCAGAACAAAAATGTTAACATTCTTGGATAAATATGCACGTGAAATAAGGACATCATTTTAAAAGAAGAAAACTACATTTGAGGTTTCTTTTCTAAAATTTCCAACAGATGTTTTTGTAAACATTATTTTACAAATAAAGTGACATAGTGCCTTAACCTCATTTAGAATAAAGTGCAAGTGCAAAAAAGTGCAAAAACCATTTCACGTATTGCATAATAATAAAAAATCGATAGATTCATAATCACGGGTTTTCAACAAGTGCCCTAAATTATTTTTTAGCCTAGCACGTAACTGTGTCATATACCTTTAAATCCACAACAATTTGATTCATAAATTCTCCTTCGCCAGTGATAAAATATTTACACAGTGTAATCATATATTCATCAATTGCCAATCAGTTACTTTATAAATTGATGGGATATCAAAGAGTAACCACTAATTTGTTCCATTCCTGTTATCATCTGCATAGCATTTTCAATTGGAATTCTTGATAGAAAAATATGTTGACGTCTGTCTATTAGTTGCTTCACTTTCAGACTGTTCTTCAATGTTACAATTTCTTTCTTAATTTTTTCTTACTATGAATAATATCTAGAAAGTAAACCAATTTGAAGAATTAGAATGAAGGAAAGCAACACGATAAGTATCTATTAGATATAGACAAGATCTATTACTTTTGCATAATACAGATGTTAGAACTTTCCAAGCTCAGTTTGAGTTCATATTCCATTTTTAATCATATAAGGCTGCCACGTAAGTTTCTGAACTAAATAGTCTATTATGTACAAAAAGTGCAAGTGCTTCTATATACAAAATCTATTTTCTGTAAAATTAATCCTTCATGGCTAAAATAACTGGCCGGTAATTTATTATAGAATATCAAAGCCCTCAGAAAAAAGGTTATTGGTCCTCAACTAGATTGCCAATAATTGTGTACAATGAGTAATGACCTTAAAAGATATTATTTGTACACCAAATACAATTTAAAAACAAACAATATACGGATCTGGTTAAGAGAAGATGGATTATAAATGGACATACAGATCTTCCTCTGAGTTTAAACCATTTGGCATTTTTGTGTTAAACAGCATAATATATTTTGATTCCAATTGTCTCAATACACGCTCCCTATTTCCTCCCCTCAGGGATTTTGGGGCCGGGTCTATGGCAAAATAACACAATTCATTCGCATTACCACTGTGAATCTCATGCATATGTCGGGCAACTGCATAATTCGGATCCTTATTATTGATGGCCCTCAAATGCTGCAAGATACGAACATGCACCATATGAATTGTGCTGCCAACATACAGCTTAGGACACGTACACTTTAGAATGTAAACCACAAATTCACTTCTGCAGTTAAGCGAGTGCCTAATCTTCCATGGATTTTTTATCAATGTTGACATGACCTGTGTTTCGTTTTTCCCAAATTTGCAGGCTTTACATTTAAAACATCGATGAAAGCCTGGACTGGGCTTTAGCCAAGTATGTTTACATTTTAATTCTGGGCTAGTTACCACCAGTTCGTCTCTCATCGATTTAGCCTTTCTGAATGTTACTAGTGGTCTATTGGGAATAAGGTCATTCAAAATTGGGTCTCCTTTAAGTAAATGCCAATGCCTGGTAAGGCTGTGTCTAACATCTGTTTGATATGCTGAAAAGCCAGTTATTAACCTTGTTGCATCACCCCTTTCTCTTTTGATTTTAACAGTTTGTTCACTGGGTGTAGAGAGGAGTTCATTCCTTTGCAAGACTTCAACTTTTTTTAAAACCTGATTTAAGGTAGTGGTCTCAAAGCCCCTTTGTAAGAATCTCAAATTGAGTTCAGTTTGTGCTTTCAATAATTCAGTACTCTCACTGCAGTTCCTTTTGATTCTTATGTGTTCTCCATAGGGGATGCTCTTTTTTAAACACTGGGGGTGGAAACTCCCTGCATGAAGAATCGAGTTTCCTGCAGTGGTTTTTCTATAAGTTCTCGTGTGGATGCTTCCATTTGTAACGTACACTTCCAAGTCTAAAAAAGTTACTGATGATCTGCTAATGGTTTCTGTAAATTTAAGGTTCAGATCATTGCTGTTAATACAATCAAAGAACTCTTTTACTTCGGCAGTGGTCCCATCCCACACCAAAAACAGATCATCAATAAACCGGACCCAGAAGATGATGTTATTCTCCCAGGTCGTTTTAAACTGGACTTTGAGCACCTGCTCCTCCCACCAGCCCATATGCAAATTTGCATAGCTGGGGGCGAAGCAGGTGCCCATCGCCGTGCCCTGTTGTTGTTTGTACATGTCGGCACCAAAAAGAAATAAATTATTAGTAAGACACAATCTGCACATCTCTAAAAGCATCATAGAATGTTGATAGAATTGTATTGGTCTGGCTTTCAAAAAATGCCCTGTGGCTTTCAGACCATCTGCGTGAGCGATACTCGTGTAGAGACTCACCACATCCATTGTTGCCAGGATGTAAGTTTCCTTCCACTCAATTTCTGCAATCTTCCTCAAAAAATGTCCCGTGTCCTGAATATACGCAGGAAGTGATTTGACACATGGTTGCAGAAACGAATCTAAATATTTTGAAGTCGATATATATATATATATATATATATATATATATATATATATATATATATATATATATTAGACTTTGCTTGTTTTCCTGTATGCCCCTACACAGAAAAACATTTTCAAACACAATAAGTGCTTGTTTACTTTTTGCTATGTGGGTTGAAGGTTTCCTACAGCCACATATCAAAAAGACAGATTTCGTAACAGTGCACCCAGGAGTCCCTTTTCAAGAACCTACAACATACCGATCCTCCTCAAGGCACTCCAGTACTCTGCCATTGAGATGAAACCTAAAAAGTGAGACATTTTACTAGGCTAAAGTAACCAGCTGTGCTGGGTCACCTATTAAATTCACTTTAGAATAATCTTTTTAGGAGATATTTGTTAGGACATTAGGGCTGATTCACATTTTCAAAAAAAACTTTTTATTTAATTGCTCTGTTTATTTAGTGAATGGTGCTTTAGCCTAGTGTTATACATTTGGAAAACATTTTGTGAATGCATTGAGGTTTACAAAATTGGGATTCTTCTGCTTTAATCTGCAGCGCTGGCATCTATAGAGTGTTCTAGTACACTCCACCTCTGTGCCCACAGCTCTTGTGCTAATACCACTGCAATGAGTTTCATGCTGCGTGCAGTTCTTCTGAATGTGCTTACACTAGTTCAGACCTGAATGCAACAGATGCACTTTTAGGTAAGTCTGCAATGATGGCTACTCTAAGGTATACTCTGCTAGACTAACAGACATGTGGTGAGCAGGTTCACAGTGTCGTTGGTGTTGTAAGGTGCTCTATATAGGAGCTGCTCTCCACCTAAATTTGGGAACTTCCAAGAGTTTCCTGCTTCCTTTTTTATTCAGCACTCTAAGCTTGAAAGGGTATTGTATTATTATTTTATTATTAAAATAACTTAGTAAACAGACTATGCTACAAGAAGCAAACAATAACATCGACAGAGATGTAAAATACAGGTTTCTTTATACCGTGCTTTAAGCAAAATTACATTAGTAAATAACACCAAAATGGCATGCGATTATAATATGTCATTCATTTGTATGGATTATCGCATTACGTTATATGCAGCATGCAATAATACAGGTATTTTGCACAATAACATGAATTGCATCCTTCAAACAGTATTGACATTGTGGCATGTTCCAATCTGTACATATTTTTTAGCATAATTATTATTGATATTTTCTAACCGAGCCCATGCCTTTAATGGGAACTCTTCACTTTGTGATTGCTGCATCAGATTTTTAATAAAAGTCAGCTTGATTGTTGAGCGCGTTATAATTACTGTGCACCTCGTAGGGAGCTTATTTAAAATGAGCAAGAATACTCGCACATGTACCTTAATTGAGCATGATCACTGAGGCCCCTGATCGCGAAAGGTGACTTTCTATATTTGAATGTTTGAAGGCATATTTATGGGAAAACCCAACACATTGTCCGTTAATTATATGCCTAGATTATGCAACACACCATGTATATACTTTTGATAATTGCTATGAACAATCACCCCATGACAATACTGTAACAGTTGGGGGAGACATAATAAAGCCCAAGTGAGCAGGTAAGATCTGGTTGCAGATGTTCTATAAAGATCACATGCAGAGTGTGGTGAAGCTCAGTCTGCGGGACATGTTAAAACATGGGTGAGCGCCTAACATAAATAAAACTGCGAAAATGAAGGTTTGAATATGGCAAGAGAGATGAAGATTCAAGGCAAGTATATTATATGCAATACCTCAGACAACCATACACATATTAGGATTTCCTATGTGTCGGTGAGATTTAGTGGACCGTATAACGGATGCAAGGCAGAATGAATAATTAGTTACATATGTAGTCAGTTCTTCATCCATATTTAGTCCAAGTGGTACCTTGGTGTCCAGATCAATTTTTAGACATGACTCCATGATGCACAGTGACTTCTCCCTGTCTCCCCATCTGGTGGGCTTGTCAATTCTGTCAATACCAAAAGATTTGAAGAGATCTGGGTTACTCAGATGTTTCAAATGAAAGTGTCTAACAGTGGGGTATGTTTCATCATGTTTTTGTATAGCACAGAGGTGTTTTAGTATTCTCTTCTTGACAGGGAAAGTAGTGCTCCCCTCCTACTATATTTTGCATGGGTATTCCAATACATATATGCAGTAATCCTATGTACATGCGATGAAGCATGAAACATTTCTCTCTTTTCCATTGGGTAGCTGGTAGGTATTGCAATTATTACTGTGCCTGCAGGCCTTACACCTGCTAGACATGAAAAAACCTTACACTTTTCAGCCATCCCTCTTGATTTCATCTCTGAAAGTGGCTACATGTGTGTCCCTGTATGATCTGGCTCATCTATAGGTGGTACCGGCATGTGGACCAACCATAGATTTCAGTATTGGGTCTGCTTTTAGGATACCCCAATGTTTATTCATCCGTTTTTTAATGTCACCTGACCTGTTATTAAAATTAATCATAAAACTTATTGTGGGTGTATATTTTTTTTTGTTATGCCTTCTTTTCTTATGAAAGAGGAGGTTCTCCTTTTGAGGGATGTCAACCTTTCATTAGTTAATTTCAGTACTTTATTAGGGTACCCCCTCTTGAAACCTGTCTATCATCGTACCATTCTCAGGGCATATTCTCAAGGAGCTATCGCCGAGTTAAAGGCACTGTAGTGCAGCCAAAGTCACGATAAATGTATCTCCCCATTCACAAGCTGGTGCTAACAACCCATAGCAACAGTTTTCCGGCGATAGCATCCGCAAAAAACATCGGCACAGATGACCCCGGCAACTATCGCTAATGAGATGCAGAGTAGGCGTTCCTGTGCAAAAAGTCACGACAACACCACTCTGCAACATTCACAACGACCAGCCAGATCGGCGATAAGATCACAAAACATGCGATAAAGCGCGTTAGCAGCAGGAAACTAGCACCTGCTCTGAACCGGTGTAAAGTCAGACGACAATCGGCACCAGACAAGAGAGCACAGCCTAAACCTAAACATGAAGAACAACAGATGCCCCCGAGCTACTGAACATGCAGCCTGGAGCCCGAAAAGGGCAACAACACACACCCCCACCACACCCAGAACCACAACCCCCCCCCCCCACATGACCCCTACCTGGACCACCACAGAGGCAGCACGGACAAAGACAGCGGACTCACAGGAAATGCATCAGCCTCACAGACTCAACACAAGAGGATGCCTTTGCCCACTACAAGCTCAAAAGGACAACCATCCTATGCATCCTGACCATCATCACCCAACAGGCCAAACGGCACCAACACAGCAGACAACCACCATCCCACCCCACACCAAGCTGCTGGCTGTGCTGCACATGATGTCCTTTGGTACCCCCCAACCAACACCCACCAGAGTCGAAGGAGTCTCACAGCCAGCAGCATCCAAGTCCCTCACAACTGTCCTGGATGCCATCATCAGCCTGGAACCCCAGTATCTATACGTCCACCACAATGCGCAGGATCCGCTGGATACCAAGCAAGCACCACACGCATAGCTGGATGCACGCACGTGTTGGGGGCAATCCACAGCACACATGTCCTACTTGTGCCCCCTGGTGACACAGCACACAATCACCGCAACAGAAAGCGCATGTCTCACATCAATGTGCAGGCAACATTCGAACCCCGTGGAATCTCCACCAACTTCATCGCCAAATACCCAGCCAGTGTGCATGATTCCATCAACCTCCAACAGTCCATCATCAACCAGCACTCCCAGGATGGCACCAATGAGAATGAACTGCCCGTTGCCAAGTACCAAATGAACTCCCCACACACCTGAACTCCACAACCATCCATGCAACTCACAACTCTGGCAATGCACACGTCACAAAATCACATACAACTTTCAAAATAACATGCCCACCCACCAGACACGACAGAACAACTTACAATGGTAACCTGGGCAAGCTGTGAACATGAGCCATCAACTGCATGGCATCTCAGCCACACAATAGCGGAATGTGGGGAGAGTTGGGAACCACGCATGTGTGAAGGAGGCAGGAGAACCATGACTGGGAAAGTACACAATGCCAAGAGTGGCGGCGATGTGCTGGACAGACCGAAGTATGCATAACACACCATATCCATGGCGACATACACTGCCGGTGTATTGAGTGTACTGGACAGTGGACGTAACCACGTCACCCCAAGCAGTGGGGGAGTTTGTGGAAATGTTGCCTGTTACGTCCCCCCCATAAGCGTGGGCGGAGTGGGATGTCCGGGCATACACCAGGCCAGCGTAGGGGTTGTGAATAAAAAACAAGTAGCCATGGGTGTGGTCCTCTTCCCGAATGCCCAACATCTCTGCCAGGGCGGCACCTCTCACCCCGCCACGAGGCCGACGCCGTCCTCCTGAGCTGGGTTGCCTGTGATCCTGTGCACCTGCCGTACCCCGGCCCGCTGGGCCCCAAACCCGTCAGGCCTGCCCCTGTGCAGCCAGGTCACACTGATCACCTGCCGACACCGGAGTGTGTCACGGAGGGCCCACCACGTGCTGGTGCAAGCTCCAAGCCCGAGGCCCGTGACACTGGCAGCCTCCTCAGACCATCACAGCCTCCACGACACAGGCCCGCTTTACTCCTTTCTCGTTGACGTACCCTAATGCTGAATCCGGCCGACACTACGGTCAAGTAGGTCACACATTTGGAACTGAGTATTGATTACACAATGGCAGTGACATTTTTTTAAGGCAGAGTTTATGTCACTGTACTCCCTTCGATGTGGTGCCACCAAGTCTGTGCATAGCATTACAACCACACATGTCTGAGGGCCTACGCGGACTACTGCCCTCGGACTATGCTGCGCACGAGTAGGTCACAGAATTGGAACTGAACATCGATTATTCAAAGGCAGAATACATATCATC
Organism: Triturus cristatus; assembly: GCF_964204655.1. NCBI lineage: Eukaryota > Metazoa > Chordata > Amphibia > Caudata > Salamandridae > Triturus > Triturus cristatus. Next base: position 1,235,090,695 of record NC_140591.1, on the reverse strand, counting down.
GCACGCAAGTAGAGGCGTAAGGGGATGACGCGTGTCAGTCAGGAGGAAAAAAGGATCATCGTTACGGAGGTGATCGAACACTACCAACAACTGCCCTGGTGTCACTAACTCTGTGCATCGCGAGCTAACGACACGTGGCTGTGTGCCACCGCTGACCGCTGCCTCCAGCCTACACTGCAGTCCAGTAGGTCACAGAGTCTTGATTTAGCGATGGCCGAGTTCATATCAGTGTACCGGCATCATCGCAGACTGCATCCCCTCTCAGCCCCGGTGCCACTAAGACTGTTCCCCGACAGACATGGACACTCTCTGGTCATACATTGGTGGCGTCTGAGCCTATGGACTAGAGGGTAGTTTTCATCCTCATGTAGCTGATATCGAATTTGTGGTGAAAACGATGCTGTAGCTTTCCACTCCACTATTTGCTGCTTCCAGATAACATCAGACCTTCCGCATCATGCCCTGGAGGACACCTTCCTCTGTCCCCCGCAAGCCTCCACCACATTCACGTTCGACATTGATGAGGACCCGCTCACTGCGCCAGGCCCTACCTCAGTGCACCGCAAGTCACCATCCCGTGGCAGGATGCCTGTTCCGGCCGCTGTGCATCTGGGGCCACTAACTCTGTGCGGATCAGGTCCGGGACCCCTTCTTCTGAGATATTGGATCATGAGTCATCAACGCCATGTGTCTGTGGCCCTGTGCTGTTCGCTGCCTCCGGACTCAACTGCGGCCCACCAGGGCTCACTCATCAAATTGAGTCCTGACCGGCCCGGACGTCGCATCACCGCAGGAGGCACACGCCACCACCGCAAGGACCACCTCCAACCGCCATCTGCCAGAGTCGAAACGGTGGTCCTGACAGACTTACGCAGTTGCTCACACCTGTCGTGGATGCCATCATCGGCCTGATACCCTGCTCAGCACTCCAGGTGCCACTAACTCAGTGCACCGCAAGCCATCGTCCGTTACTGATTGAGCTTTGTGCTGTGGAGAGGTTGCACACCAATGTCACCTCAAGCAGTGTGGGAGACTTGGGACGTTGATGAGGAAGATGATGCAGGTCTAACACACCCCACTGCATCTGCATAAGGAATATCTTGAAGGGATACAATCAAAGACTTTTTCTTCACATGAGCGTGCTCATCTCTAGGGCCCCAACCTCAGTGCACTGCAACTCACGGAAACTTCTGTTTGCATGTTGGGTGTCCTCTGGACTTTCTTCGGCTCCCTCCATGTTGCTCAGCAGTTGACTCTGCTATGCAGGTGCTTTCAGTTTTCGTTGCACTGGTGTCCATTGTTCAAGTGGTTGCCAGCATCGAGCATTCCGTGCGGGCTGGCTTACACTCACCCCACACACATCTAGCACAGGTGTCACTGTACATGTGGCCCTCTCAATAAAAGGGCCGGGCGCACATGCCCGTAGCCAGTTCAACATGATATCTGTGTGTGTCCCTGTGGTCTTGTTGTATGCATGAGGGCCCTGGGCCCTACGACATTGCATTGTGCTGTGTACAGCGGATGTATACATGTCACCGCAGGCTGCGGGTTAGAGCTCAGACATGTAGCTTTGTCGTCACTCACTCAATTCGTAAGAGGAGTGGCCTGAGCCATCATACGCAGAGCCAACGTGGGTGTGTGACTGCTATTTGCGTGCCCCTGGGCATGGTTCTGTACTGAGAATGCGCATCTGCATGTGTCTATGGCAGTATGGGTCTCTTTTGTGGGGTGTAGGTGGTCCCTAAAGGGTAATAGACACCAACGTATGTGATCTAGTTCGTCTTCCATGGGTTCGGAGCCCTCTCACACCTGTTCGGCAACCTCCTTTTGGCGTGCTGACACATGGCATTGGGGTGCCATATTGAGTGTTGTGAACCAGCTGTGCTTGCAGGTGCTTCCGGCTCTGTGGTCTGGTGCAGGCTCTGTGTTCTCCTCTAAGTAGCTTGGCTGCACGGGTCCTAGTGGTGGGTTGGGTGGGATGTCCATGGGCTGTTGTAGGGTGTCGGTGTGACGGTGTGGGGGTCCTCTCCGGCATCACAGATGTGTTGTCTTCTGTGCTCTGCTGGAGGTGTTGTGTGCCCCTCTGCAATGTGAAGGGGAGATGCATGTTGACATTGTGTTGACATGTATGTTGGCACATTGTTCTGGTTTACATGCAGACTGTATGACAATGTACATTGTGAATGTTTGGGAGGTGCTGAGTACTGCTGCGGGACAGTGTACATTTGGACTACATGACGGATGTGAGGTCGTACGCTTCCTTTTCCATTTCACAGTTTCCTGCTCTGTCAGATGTAGTAGGCATGTTTCTGTGTGTGTGGGGAGCCAGTTGTGTCCTCTGTTCTGCAGTGTTGGCTTTGCGCATTGTACCACGTTGTCGTCAATGTGGGTGTGCTGTTCTTGCTATGTGTGTGTGCTGCAGTGTGCCAAGGGGATCAGGGACATGATCCAGGGTAATTGTGGGTGTGTCTGTACTCCCTACTCCTTGCACCGTCTCCACACTGATGACTGTGGCCTAGGTTTCCTCCAGCTCCTCCCGTGGCGCAGGACTGCCACGTCCTGTCGCTGTTGCAGCCTTCCTGTTTGCAGCGGGTGTGTGCCTGATTTAGGTTGTCACATCATGCCAGCACCTCTTGGCCTCCTCGATTGGCCTCCGCGGCACTCCGACTGCATTCCAAGTGGTCTACTTGTATGTCAGTTGCTGGTAGCATTCTGTCACCTCCGTGATGCTGATATGGTTTTAATGCGGACTGCACCCAGTCTTCCTCTCGCTCTTCTCCTCGGCCGTCCCCGTCCCTTTTGTTCCTTGCTGGTGGTCTGTGGGGGTTGTGGGGTTCACGTTGGCCTCTGGGCTGGGTCAGGGTGCATCCATGGTGCTGCACACTTTGGATTGTTTCTGGTGTGTTTTTCTTGTTCTGCTTTTATAATGCATTTTCCCGCCAGACGCGTGGGATTTGCAGGCCTGTGGCTGGTTTACGCAGATTTTTGTATCGCGCTTGGCCTCATCGCAGCTTTTTAGGCGTTCGTTTTTTGAATTTTTGCGGCGTGGCGTTGATTTAAACGCTGCCATTTGGCGCGTTATCTGGTGACTATCGCATGTTACCACCGTTTTGTGAATACTTGGTTAACACGCGTAAATTTCCAGCGATAGACTGCGATATTGTAGGTTGCGTTAAGTAACTTTTGCGATGGTTATCACATGTTCTTGAGAATATGCCCCTCAGTGTTATATATTTCTTAATTCGAAAATTCCTTTTTGCGCAAAGTAATTTGCCAAGTGGAATGCTTCATATCAGGCTGGTTGAATGGTAGCTTCTACTTTTGTTAGCCATTTCCTTTCTGTGAAGTTTAGTTGTTAACTGACCTCTAATTACTGTGAGACAGACTGACACAGTTTCAACTTGTTATTTTCTACAGGAGCGAAGACAGAGGACAACGCGGCTAAATCCCCACCTCTCTATTGAACCAAAAGGCCCATCTAAGTCAAAGCCACAATTCAACCAATGGGAAAAAGGGGACGGGAGAGAGAGAATACACAAAGATGTTCTGGAAAGTGAGCGCTGTACTTCAGTCTGGGATATGTCTAATTGCTGTTCTCCCTGTGATGGAAACACAACATCATTAGCATAACATATTGAGTCAATTTCTTCCCTCAAGTATGCTTATGGTAATTGTTATAAGTACCTGTGGGTTCCCCTTTTCCTGGATGCAAGAGAGTGGGGGGTAAACAGCATTTAGTTTGCATGCTAAACAACTCATGCCATAACAACGCTGTCGTTACAACAACCGCGTTGTTATTTAGCATACCGTTACAATGCAAGTCGGAACAACGAGTCCCTAGTGTCCGCACAAACTGGAGTTGGAATAGTAAATTATACTGTTCCAACATCCAGCGCCCCCGAAAAGCAAGTCGTTGTTCTGACTTGCGTTGTAACGGTATGCGAAATAACAACATGGTCGTTGTAACGATCGCGTTGTTATGGCATGCGTTGTAAATGCATGCAAAAAAAGTCATATATTCGAGTGGGGTCAATAGTTCTGCAGGTAATGCTAAATAAAATACAATTCTAATTAGAATGGAGTCATTTAGAGTTTCTGATCATTAAAGCACATTCAAGTACATTTAGACATACATCATGTTTAAGACATACCGAGACGTCTGACAACTCTTTTCCTTGCACCTATGAATAATGGCAGCGCTCTGCAAAATATCAACTAACACAAAAGAGTAACGTAAGATGCAAACATTGTCAGTCATGCAATAATACAACAGCATTCCTAATTTTTTAAGAGTCTTATTTTCACCATATAAACGAAACAATTAAAATTTTTCTTTAAACCAAATACTTTGGACTCATGCTGTGTACCTTCTTTTACTGTCCATTGTTTCATAGGGCAAATGATGTTCATAAAATGTAGAGAGCTCTAAAGTCTTCAAGAAATAAATTAAATATCACCAAGTCTTGCTGTTGATTATAGCGCTAAGTGCATTACCTGCAAGTTTCTGGAGAGTTTTTCATAAGTGGTTGATTTCTTTTGTTAAATGAAATCCTTAGAATTAAGACTATGGGGAAAAACACTGAACTGAACAGATACGAAGAATGCCATAGACCGAAGCAGGTGAGGAGCCGAGCGCAGATGTGAAATCAGGAATCTGTAGCCGAGAAGACTAGAATGGCAAGCAGCTTTGTCAGGTTGGCGCGCATCTTATAGACACCGCATACCCCTCTCATAATTGTCGAGGACCCCGTGCCCTCAATGTGCGCATAGGCCGGAGTCACTCACCAGCAGGCACAACACAGATGTCTAAATACTCTAGGCTTGTATCGCTGATCGTGTGACTGAATGTAAATTTGAAATTGTTGACTCGCAGCACATTTACAAATTCAGTTGCCAATTCCTCATCACCATCCTAAATGATAAATAACTTTTCAATGTATCTCCACCACATGACGATATGTGTGTTGTATGTTTGTGTTCCTCCTGCTTCTCTCACCAGCCTAGGAACAAGTTTGCAAAGCTGAGGGCGAAGCAGATACCCATCGCAGACCCGGATACTTGGCAATAATCGACCTTGTTAAAGCAGACAATGTGGTGATTGAGACAGTAGGACATCATCCTGTTCAGCATGAGAGTATAAACAAATGGCTTAATAGATCTAATTCTCAAGAAAGATATGCAAGCATCTGTTCCTTGCTGCTGGTCAATGCAAGTTTAAAGGGAGTTGACATCTAGGGTCATCATCAAGTATGTTTTTTTCCCAGTAAATACCATGAATTTGGTTTAAAATGCTGTGGTGTCCCTGCAGTAGGATGGTGGAGGCAGAACATGGGGGGTCAGAAAGTGGTTCAGGTACGTAGCTGTGGGTTCCAGCAGACTTCCGTTGGCTGGAACTAAAGGTTTACCTAGGGTTTTGTGGGATGTTTGTGCACTGTAGGCAAGAAGTATATAGTGCGCACTCTAGGTAGTCAACCTTCAAAACACGAAATTCATCCTCATCAATAATTCCCTTATCTAGCTACACATTCAATAGACCAAAGTAGTCAATAATAGATTTTTTTTGTACTTAGCCTAGTTGATCATCACATACAAATTGTTAACTTTCAGTTGCCTCTATGCCTCTTCACAATATTGTTCGATGTTTAAAATAACAATGTTCCCCCCTTTGTCCGAGGGCTTTATCACAATGCTTTTGTCATTGGCCATCGTGCCTATAGCCTGTTTCTGGTCTTTAGTCAGACTGTATCTGCCAGAGTTTTTTGAATCCATCAGTTTTCATAGCTCCATGATAATAGTCTCCCGGAAATAACTCAAAGGCATCATGTAGCGAATAGAATTTGATGTGGCATTTGGGTTTGAAACCACTGAATGATGAGTTGTCAGTGTCGAAACCCATCTCTATCAAAATGCCCCTGATTGCCAGATCATCCTCATCACCATATTCTAGGATTTCCCAAAATGTGTGTTCATGTGCCAGGGAGCCTTATGAGTTTTTCGTAATATGATAATAACTATTTCCTCTGTTGGTGTCCAATTCATGTATAGATACCAACTGGCTGATATAATTTATGCAGAAAGTGCCCGCTCCTGTGTCTGCCTGAGTAATGTCCTACATTGTGGGCGATTTGCACAGTTTATGTAGTTTCATAAGTTTTAGTTTGCGACAGAACAGGAAGAGATCAATTCTGCATTGGGCATAGTTGATATTAGCTATGAGGCAGACTGTGGTCCCAATTCTAATACATTCCTCTCTTAACTGGCTAATGTTCTACTGGATAAGTTAATGAAAGTTAACTCACCATTCAGTATCCTTTATTTCTTCTCTTGGCTTTTTGCCATGGCCTTTGTCCCAGGGCCCCCTCCCCTTCTCTTGTTTCCCTCGACCACCGCTGGCACCTCTTCCCCTGCTTCTTGCTTTGTCTCGTCTTTGTGGCTCTAGGTTTTGTTTGATCAGTTTGAACTCCCCTAAAAAAGTAGTTGGAGTAGTGGTGCCTATTAGGGTCCCTGGGGCTTCGTCAGCCAAAGAGCTTACGTCAGAGCTAGATGTTGCTGAGGACACCTCCTGATGTGTGTCCGATGGTACTACCCTAATTTGTTGTGGGTACATCGAATCTCTTGGCGAAGGTTAGAATTTGTCATCAAAATCGGGGTTGTCTTTAAACTCCAAAACCAGTGGCACAGCAGTGCTAAATTTGCAAGTGTTCTTATTTCTTTAACGTTTTTACTCGTTTTTACTCTGTATTTCCTCCACTCTTACGCTGTAAATCATTCAAATCCACATGCAAGGAAATGCAATTTCCTGGGTTTGAGAGGAACAAGTAAGTAGAAAGGTGGTGTTATGAAGGACTGAGAGGTAGGGAAGGAAGTGAGATAGATTGGTAATGAATAGTGAGAAGGTAGAAAGCGGGATAGAGAGGAGTTAAGAAAAGGATGAAGTGACATGAACGGGGGAAGTTTAGAAAGGGGAGGTATGAAGATGAGTAAAGTGAACGACGTGTTGGGAGGGTCCTGTACCAGAATAAGGGAAGTGCGAGGAGGGTTAGGGTTGATTAGAATAATGAGGTTATCACAAGGAAGTCATTGACTGAGTGAATGGGTGTTTCACATAAAAATGGAGAGAAAATATTTGTTGGATCGACACATTGTAGTTAACATTGCTGAATGCTAAAGATGGCAGACGCTGCTCGCACACTCAGTCAGGAAGGGCCGGAGAGCGATGGTAGAGCGCCCAGTGGTGAGCAGCGTCACGGCGATCCTGCAGTCAAGCCAAAGATCCAGCCGGTGCCTGGGATGTTCTCTGGAAGGGGGGCGAAACAGGTAAAACCCCCACCTAGGGATAAGACTGTCAGTAAAATTGCGGATTTGGATGGAGACTTAGACCCTGGCACTACAGCAAATGACATGCTCAAAGCCTCTCATGTGACTGCTCTATCTGAAGCCCCCATCTTAGAATCTAGCGATACAAATAGGTCGAATATGGGGTGTAAGGAAGGTTGGAGGCAGGAGGGAGCGGAGCATAAAGATAATGTGCAAACTGTCAGATTGGAACTGATTGGAGGCTCTGGGTCTAAGGACTATGGCATTGACTTAGCAAGGGTTGGTGACAAAAATGTAGGTACTCCGGATGGGGAATTTCTTTTTTCTTTAACAGATGATTCGGATCACATCAATGTTAGTGATCCTGACGATACTGAGTCCGATGCTACAGAGGAGGACAGTGATAGCCCCCCTACAACAACAGATACTTTGAGGAGGGCCCCAAATCATACAAAGAAAAGGAGTCTTACTGGTCCAGAAAAAAGAGGTTCTTATTCCGATAATAGCCAAGCTGGGCACCTACAGTGGGACTACTCTGCCACTCGGCTGGAAATAGGAACTGAGGAAGAAAGTATGAATGGGTCCCCGTTTAAAGACCTTAAGGCTACGGGGAGCAAGACAGATCCTACTCCCTCTATGGGACTAATATATGCTACGCTCAAATCAATACAGGCAGAAGCCTGTCAAGAGCATAAGAGGGCACAGCCAGCAAATAAAAAACTCCAGGGTGCGATCCGCAAGATGACTAAAGCTTGCTCAGAAATTGCGGCACGAACCGCCACAGCAAACAAAGCTAGAATGAGCGATGTATTCTCGAAGCTGGAGGAATTCGAAAACAGACAGCAAAGAAATAATTTACGACTGCTGGGAATAGAGGAAAATGTGGAAGGAAGTGACATTCGCGGGTTTGTGATGAAACTTTTCAAAGGGCCTTTTCCTGAGCTGTCACATTGGAACTAGGAAGCTGAGCTGCAGCGGGTGCATAGATTCCCATTGATGTTGAAAAAAAGTAATGCTGGCCAAAACATGAAACCTTGAGCTATCCTCATTTTTGGGGGGAATTTTCTTTTGCGCCAAGCAATATTAAAGAAAGCTAGACCAGATGCAAAAAGAACAGTGGAGGGGCACTCTTTCTTCGTGCGCCCAGACTTCTGCCATACAACGGTGGATAGAAGATGGAGGCTTCGCCAAATGATAAGTCCATTTAAAAAACAAAAGGCTGTGAGGTGTATTTATTGAACCCAGCACGCTTAAAGGTTATCTTTCAGGGAAACACCAGAGTATTTACCTCAGAGATCCTGGCTCAGAATTATCTGCAGGAACTTACAGGTGGCTGAAGGAACTTATCTAAGCCAGAAACTGGATAACTGATATTGCAACTCTGCTGTAAGATAATGATTATTTGTATTGTTTGGGGTTTCTTATATCTTTTTTTTCTCTTTTGGCTGGGGAGTGACCTGGGAGCACAGCGGGAATGCAGGCGGCATCACAAGGGTCTGTGGACCTTTTTTGCCTTTGTGAATGTGGGTGGGGGAGGGAGGGGGAGGGGGGAAATCCAAAGGAAGTTATTGGGAAGGCTATACGTTCTAGACAGTTGTCTGCTAGACATGATAGATGGATGATATCACGGGTGCTTTAATATTTTTTAATAATGACGGGGAAGCTTAGGATTGCCTCAATACATATTTGTGGGCTAAATAATCCTGCTAAATGTCGTAGAATAAGTCTTGATATCCAATACCTGAAGGCCGATATCGTCTGCCTTCAGGAAACACACATAGAAGCTGGTAGGCAAAAGATACTGGAACCAGATGGATATAAATTGATTTCTCATAGTACGCAGAATGTCAGGACAAGAGGGGTGGCGATAATTGCCAGGAGGGGCGTAGCCACCTTCCAGTAGACCATCATTGATAAAATGGGTAGATGGATAATTACGCAGTGCTGTGTGGGCAACAGTATGTTTACTTTGTGTTCAATATATGGTTCTGTGCTTGATGACGCACAATTATTTGATTGGCTGAATGTAGAACTAGTTGGGTGGCCTCTTCCGCTTGTCATCTGCAGAGATTTTAATTTACATATGAGCTGCTTGGTCTCTAACCACCCTGAAATTACATATCAATGGCGCAAACCCAAAGTCTACAAATCACTACTACAAATGAGATTATTGCATGGTCTGACGGATATCTGGGCTAAACAAGTAAAGAATTACCCTGGTTTTATGTACTTTTCCGCCCCTCATAAGACACATGCCAGATTGGATTATTTTTTTGTGTCACAAGAACTGGTATTATGCAGCAAAATATTTAAATATCCCAGGGTGATGTCAGATCATAACCCGTTGGTTCTTGAAATTAATATTAAAACAAAGGTACAATCTGTTCGATGGACATTTAGCAGAGCTCGGCTTAGTGATGACGAATATATTCATCATGTGGAGTGGTGGATTCCTAGGTTTATTGAGGAAAATATTAATAGTACCAGTATACAGGTAGTCTGGGATACGTTAAAAGCTGCCATAAGAGGGGAGACATCTAAATTTGGCTGGGAGATACAAAAGAAGGAAAAGCACCTGCTACATATATTGTATGAAAAACTTAGTAATGCTGTAGCTCGCTTGATCGAGGTCTTATCTGAGGGAGGGGATCCAAGTATGGTGCAATCTAATACTATTATCGCTAGGTCCGCTATTACAGAAATTTCCATTAAAAAAACTGCTGGAAAATATATGGCTTGGCAGAGTAGAGCTTACGAGAGCAATGATAGGGTTGGGCATATGCTTGCAGTTCAGACCAGGGAAAAAATTGTATAATATCGAATAGCTGAAATTATAGATCCCAATATAGGTTTAGTTAAAGATCCTGACGCCATTTTAGCTGCGTTCTAAAGATGTAATCAAAAATAATATACAGAGGACAAGCGTATGGAAGTATGTGAGATTGAGGAGTATTTAAAGGAAATAAACGTGGAACTATTAACCCCTAAGGAGAAGGAAATGCTAGATTCTCCAATTGAAATTGAAGAAGTAAAAGTGGATATTGATTCTTTGCCATTAGGGAACGCAGCGGGTATGGGTTTTATTCCAGGGGGATTTTATAAAACGTTTAGGGCACAGCTCAAGGTTATCATGTTAGAGATCTTCTGCAGAGCTCAATTAGGTGAGGCCCTACCGGAAACTTGGAAATCGGCTAACATTGTAGTTTTTCTGAAGAAAGATAAACCTATAAATGAACTAGGGTCATATCGACCTATTACGCTAATCAACAGCGATGTAAAAGTTTATGCTAAAATTTTTGCTAATCGGCTTGCCTCGGTGATAAGGAAATAAGGGGCATATCAACAAGGGCTTTATCTCTGCTTTTTTGGCTTTAAAAGCCAAAAAAGCAGAGATAAAACTAGCGCCCTATCAACAACAGGGTGCTAACACGCAAATTTGCATGTTAGCACCCTTTTACTCTACGCTTCCCCTTGCATCTCTAATGAGATGCAAAGGGGGCGTTCAGGAGTAAAATAATAGGAGAAATGTCGCTAAGCGACATTTCTCCTATTATCAAGAATGTCGCTAACCCTGTTAGAGACAAAAAAAGCAGCGCTAACCGCGGTTAACGCTGCTTTTTTACGTCTGCTAATTTTCAGACTTAGCCAGGATATCCTATGGAAGGTGGATATTATGGCTAAGTTTGCCTGTCCCTATCAACAAGGTAACGTGTGCTTATCGCTGGGTTTCCAGCGATAATCTCACGTTAGCGTGTAGATTTTGATCGCTATTGAGATAAGCGTTGCTAATAGCACGCTATCTCAGCGATAAAAATTCACGCTAGCCGGCGATAATTATCCTCACGCTAAGAGCGCTGAGCGATAATTATCGCCAGTTGTTGTTGATATGCCCCTACGTATCCCCGTGTCAACACGGATTTGTGCCTGGTCGGGGGACTACGGAACATATACGCCGGACCATTGCCCTATTTGACTACACTAAGGTAACTGGAGACCATATGGCTTTAATACTCTTAGATGCTGAAAAGGCATTTGATAGGGTCTCCTGGCCCTTTTTGTGGGCAACTATGGGAAAATGGGTTTTGGCACAGGGTTCATCATAGCTGTTAAAAGTATGTATCGGGAACCTTCTGCAAGAGTAACATCGATGGGTGTCATATCTGATTTAATAAATATTACAAGAGGTACGAGGCAAGGTTGCCCCTGTTCTCCTCTATCGTTTGCTATTTATATCGATCCCTTAATTAGAAAAATAGAGGAGAGTCAGCAAATCCAGGGCATCAACACCAGAGGAGAAAATACCAAGATTTTAGCTTATGCCGATGATTTGGCAGTAACTACACCTAATCCTCGGGGAGCTCTTATTGAATTAGAAAAACTAGCTAGCCATTATGGTAATTTCTCTGGCTATCACTGCAATGAAAATAAAACAATAATTGTTAAAAACCATACAATAAATCTGGATGATCCCCGAATAACCCGGCATGCTAGATATCTAGGGGTAGCAATAAGTGCTAATGTAGATGAAATAGCTGACCTTAATCTAAAGCCATTAACACAGAAAACCAGGATAGATTTTAATAGGATGAATAATCTGCATCTTACATTAATGGGTAGGTGCAATATAATTAAAATGCTATTCCTCCCTAGACTTTTCTCTTTTTTAAGAGCTATCCCATTGGAAATAGGCAAAGCTTGGTTTGTAGCAATAAATCAACTCATCTCTAGATTTCTATGGGGTGGGCAGCGCCCCCGAAGAGCCTTAAAAGGTATGACTCTACCTAGAGATCATGGGGGATGGGCGGTCCCAAATATCCAGATATATTATTGGGCAACAGCTATGAAACAGATGACCTATCTGTTGAAAGGTAATTTGGGGGATACAGGAGATACCATCTCCATATATGAGTTAATATATAGGGCAGAAGTTCAAGGGTGTCTCATGCGTCAGATTAATTTTGCTTATTTTGAAAGGGTTAGATTAAAGGTAATATTGGGCTCTTTTAAACTATGGACTGCCATTCGGAAAAAAAGCGAACATTGGTAGACTTCACAGATACACCCCAATAGCGAATAATGATCTACTGCCTGATATATTTCACGACGGATATATGGGAATGTGGGATAAAAACGGGGTACGATATTTGGGTGATCTTATGGAAGACAAGGAAATTCTTTTGTTTGAAACAATCAAGGAGAAATTTGGATTGGGAACAACCACTTTTTCAAATATTTACAGTTAAAGGAGTTTCTATTACAAAAGGAGGTCTGCGGTAGTAAAATTCCTCTACTAGATATAGTCTTTAGGGACCGCCCAATATTGTACTGAATATATAAATTAATTAATAAGGCAATGGGGGATGATTTTGTTAAACATACAAATCGATGGCAGGAGCTTTTACAAGCAGGGATAGGAGAATGTGAGGATTCTCTTCTGCTAAGCCAGACAGCATGTTTTTCTGCAAACCTTCAAGTTCAGTGCTTCAAACCTTGGCTTACTCTGTATATAACGCCTGCACAGATTTTTAGATGGGGTGGGACGTCTGGTACAGACCGTTCTCGATGTGCAGCGGTAGCTGCTGACAGCGTGCATATGTTCGCCTTATGTCCTAAGCTTGCTCCTTTATTAATTGCTATAGGTCAAAATCTAAGTACAATGCTGGGCTATATGGTGGAGATTACTCCTCAGGTAATAATTCTCGGGGAAGCTAACCAGGAAATGGCTGAACTTAATAGGATATTGGTATTTATAGCTATGGTGGTCTATAGACTACGGGGCAAATTTATGTTCCCTGGCGCATCCCTGCAAATCAGCATGGATGCGCCAGGGAAGATGCGTCACGCAAGTTTGCCCTTGTGCCACCGCAGATGCGCCGCATTTACAATGCGGTGCATCGTGGCGCAAGGACAAGCAGATGCGTGACGTATCTGCCGGCGTAAGGTTGGTGCAGTGCAAGCGCGACGCAACTCCAGCACTGTTCCAACCTACCCTATCCCTAACATGGTGCATCAAGCCTTACGCCTGCTTCAAGCAGGTGCAGGGTTTTGACGCATCAGCGTTGGGAAAGTGACTCAGTGAAATCTTATAGATTTCACTGAGTCACTTTTCAGGGGCGTTCCTGCGACGGAACGCCCCCCCCGTGTCGCAACGCCCACATGAAACCTGACGCAGGTTTCACGTGGTGCAGGGCTTTACACCGTGACGCATCTCCATAGATGCATCTCGATGTAAATCGGGCGCAACGTGGCGCAGAGTTTACGCCGCGGCTGCGTCACAAAAGTGACGCAATGGCGGCGTAAAAGGGGCGCAAGTCCCACATAAATCTGCCCCTATGTGTTGCTAGTGTTTGGCTAGATTGTGAACCTCCCTCTTTTCATTGCTGGTCAGGGAAGCTGTTCGCGATCTACAGATGGGAGCTGGCTGTCTATAAAAGAAGGGGATATAGAACAATAAGAAGAGGCCTGGAAATTTGGGAGCCTATAAGTAGGTGGATCAATGAGGATATAGTGTTAATGAATGATATTTAGTTATGGCGACTATGTAGCCCTGTGTTTAGGTGTTTTTCTTTTTTTTTCCTTTTTTTTTGTTAAGGTTCTTCAGGATAATCACTTTAACTATAAGTTACGTCTTCTTCGATCTGGAGGGAGGGGGGGGCGAGGGAAAGGGGTGAGGGCGGAGGGGGGAAATAAAAATGCAAAAATCTTGACATCATTCTTCTTTGTTTATGTAAAGATGCACTTGTACTTTTTATTCCTCTTGTCATGATGTCAAATAAAAATGATAAATATTTAAAAAAAAGAAATTAATAAATAGCCTGAGTGCGCAGCTTTGTCCTTTGGGATATATATATATATATATATATATATATATATATATATATATATATATATATATATATATATATATATATATATATATATATATATATATATATATATATATATATATATATATATATATATATATATATTACCTACTGGCGGTCGCCAGTAGGTAGTTATAGTTAGGACCCCTTTTCCATAGGAAAACCTCAACATTCTATTTTGAATAACTTTGGCGCCGGTCGACGAATCATCGCAAATTTCTCAAAATAGATGGGGCGCTACGCTCCGCTCCTACCCTGAAAGTCTCGGGGGGATTCGTCAAGCGGGGGCTGAGATAAAAGGGGGGTCCCAAAACGCGTTTTTCCCATGCATTTTTCCATAGGACCTTTAGAACGAGCTACAGCCCGAACGGCTGAACAGAATTACTAGAAATTTGGCAGAGAGGTAGTCCTCAGGTCAAGGAAGTGCCTTTTGTAGGTTTGGTGTAAATCTGTTCAGTAGATCCTGAGAAAATAGCCTTTAAATCAATATATATATCTGTGGAAGCTTACGGTGCGCTTACGGTGCGCTTACCGTAAGCTTACCGTACGCGTACGGTGGCGTGCGCGAGCGCGATTCTGATTGGCTGTTAGATCTTAGTAAACATTCGAATCGGTCGAAACCAGGAAGCGGCGGCCGCCATTTTCTCTCTCGAACTGTCAGGGGGGTGAATAAAAAAGGTGGATAATGTGAAAAGGGGGCAGGCTCGACAGTTCCTGACCCCCTAGCCTTGGTCAGGGGGTCCCAGAAGGACCCTCAAGGGCAAAAATAAAAAAAAATTATTTTTCGAAAAATCGCCGTATGCGCGTAGCGTACGCGCACGGCGACCTGCGGAATTACGCGTACCGTGCGCGCACGGGAAAAAAAATTTTGCGAAAAGGGAAGCTTAAAAAAAAATAAAAAAAATTGTGAGGTAAGGTTGGCTCTTATAAGAGCCGTTGGGTTCATACAGGGATGGAGGAAAGAAAGAATGGGAGTATTATGAGCGTCTACAAACATGCTGGTCTATCTTATTGTTAATAAGGGGAAGACTGACCTCCCCAAAAACAATAAGACCACCACATTTTGTACACCTCATTTCAACACTCGCAAATCGAGGGTTGATGTCCAAAGGAAAAGAAGAAGGTGATGCTCCAACAACAGAGGAAGGGCTCAGCTGAGCTGCCGATGATGTACTCGGCTGAGCATCTGAGGCTGGGCTCTGGTGACTTACTGAAGAGTTTTCTCCAGTATGTCGAGCAAAGGTCCTTGGGTGTTTGTCCTGAAGGTGTCTCATCATAGAGTGATTTCCAAAGGAATATTTCCTACTTGGATTTCCTCTTGATAAAACACGATCACAAAGTGTGCAAGTGACCTTTGGAGCATTGACCTTTTTCTCCCCCTCTGGAAAAGTGAAATACTCCCATACAAAAGAAGTCTTTTGTTTCCTCCTTCTCTGGATCATGGTGGTGCTGCTGGCCTCACTCTCAGAAGAGCCCTGCTGTTCTGCCATTGTATCCCAATGTCAATCCAGCTCCTGCTCCTAGAGAATCACAAGCAGAAATGAGGGGAATGGGTGTGGTGTGGGAAGAATCTGGAACTGAAAGTAGTATCAACCAATGAAAAGTGTTCTTTCAAGCAGTAAAGAGGGGAATGGGTGTGGTGTGGGAAGTTTCTGGAAGTGAAAGTAATTTCAACCAATAAAAAGTGTTCTTTGTAAGTCACATGGCCTACCGTGCGCGCACGTGACACTTACGGTGCGCTTACGCAGCGCTTACGTCACTTTCGCGCATGCGCATTACACGCCCCTGAGTAACCGTGACGTTGCTTCCGGGTGTACGCGTACGGCACGCACGTATCACGTATCGCGCATGCGCATTACACGCCCCCGCGTAACCGCGACGTTGCTTCCGGGTATACGCGTACGGCACGCACGTATCACGTAGGCGCGCTGCACTAATTACGTCCAGAGCGCGTAGCATCAGCTTACCGTACGCGTATTTTACAAGCGCGTAGCGTCAGCTTACCGTACGCGCACGGAAAAAAATGCATAAAAAAAAACCTTTCGATAATGCAGGATATAGTACATAAATTATTTAAAAAAGGCTTACAAAAAATGAAATAAAAAAAAATTGCATTAAATTATAATAAAAATATAAAATCGAAATAAAAAACCACTATCCACATTGACCCCACCCCCTGTGCTTTTGGTGGCGTTAAGTGGGCACGCACGCCACGAATGGCGTAAAGTAACTTAGCATTTAAAAAACCGTACAAATTCACTGAAAAAACCATAGGTTTCACACACGTTATAGTTAGGAATTAGCATTTAAAAAACCTTGCAAATTCACTGAAAAAACCATAGGTTTCACACATGTTATAGTTAGCGGAAATTTTACTGATAAAAAACCAGTGAAATTCCCCCGTTATAGTTAGTGCAGGCAACTATAACTCACGCGACCGCAATCTTCTGCTGATGACATATGTGTCTTTATGAAAAAAAAATATTTGTAATATATGTATAGCTAAAAATGTATGGAAGAAGACATGGGCAAATAAGTGTCTAAATACAGTATTAGCATCAGCAGAGGATTGCGGTCGCGTGAGTTATAGTTGCCTGCACTAACTATAACGGGGGAATTTCACTGGTTTTTTATCAGTAAAATTTCCGCTAACTATAACATGTGTGAAACCTATGGTTTTTTCAGTGAATTTGCAAGGTTTTTTAAATGCTAATTCCTAACTATAACGTGTGTGAAACCTATGGTTTTTTCAGTGAATATATATATATATATATATATATATATATATATATATATATATATATATATATATATATATATATATATATATATATCAACCACCAAGTCCTATCTTCCACAAAAGACAGGACACCGACACCAACGACTTTTACTGGATTCACAGATTTATTGTAATCACTCCATTGCTACGCGTTTCGGCATCACCTGCCTTAATCATGCAATGAGGAACGAATTCAGTTTGTGGGTTAAAATACATAAACATTTGTATACAAGAAAGGTCACATGGTGATTCTACACCAATCACTGGCTATTAGATAGTAAGGAAAGACTTGTTTTTTGCATGTGGATTATCTGGATGCATCCTTACAGGTTTCGTTTGCATTTTTTGTCTAACACAGAAAACTTTATTTAAACATGTAATCTTTTACACCCCATATTACTTCATATTTGGTGTGTATTCTTTCTCTAGGCTATTTGAATACTATCAGAAAAAAAATATAAACATTCTTAGTTAAATATGCACGTGAAATAAGGACATCATTTTTAAAAGAAACCTGCATTTGAGTTCTCCTTTCTCAAAATTTCCCATAAATAATTGTTATACAGAGAAATTTTAGTTCTCCATGTAAACATTTTTTTACACAAAAAAAGTGACATAGTGCAATAACCTCTATTTAGATAAAGTGCAAGTGCAAGAAGGTGCAAGAAAAACCAATTCACGTATTGCATAAGATAAAAAAATCGATGGATTGTTAGTCAAGGGTCTTGAGCAAGTGCCCTAAAAGTTTAGCCTAAAAAGATATAACTGTGTCATATACTTTAAAATCCACAACAATTTGATTCAAAATGTTCCCTTCGCCAGTGATAAAATAATAACACAATGTTATCATATACTAGTCAATTGCCAATCAGTTACATTATGGACATACAGAATTATATATGTATATATATATTCACTTAAAAAACCATAGGTTTCACACATGTTATAGTTAGCTGGGCATTTCACTCGTGAAAAACCATTGAAATTCCCACGTTATAGTTAGTGCAGGCAACTATAACTCACGCAACCGCAATCCTCTGCTGATGACGTCAGATATTACATCACTGATGACATATGTGTCTTTCTGAAAAAAAAATATTTGTAATATATGTATAGCTAAAAATTAATGGAAGAAGACATGGGTAAATAAGTGTCTAAATACAGTATTAGCATCAACGGGTAAATAAGTGTCTAAATACAGTATTAGCATCAACAGAGGATTGCGGTCGCGTGAGTTATAGTTGCCTGCACTAACTATAACGTGGGAATTTCAATGGTTTTTCACGAGTGAAATGCCCAGCTAACTATAACATGTGTGAAACCTATGGTTTTTTAAGTGAATTTGCAAGGTTTTTTTAAATGCTAATTCCTAACTATAACATGTGTGAAACCTATGGTTTTTTAAGTGAATTTGCAAGGTTTTTTTAAATGCTAATTCCTAACTATAACGTGTGTGAAACCTATGGTTTTTTCAGTGAATTTGTACGTTTTTTTTAAATGCTAAGTTATGTATTTATTTATTTTTTTAAAGGTTTTTCACCGTGCGCGTACCGTGCGCGCATCGTGCGCGGTGCGCTTCACGCACCGCGCGCCAACGTTACGTAGTTCGCGGAATTTTTCCATTTCTACCGTGCGCGTACGCTACGCCAACTCTGCGATTTTTCGTAAAAAAATTAAAATACATTTTTGCCCTTGGGGGTCCTTCTGGGACCCCCTGACCAAGGCTAGGGGGTCAGGAACTGTCCAGCCTGCCCCCTTTTCACGTTATCCACCTTTGTTTTTCACCCCCTCAGACTGCGAGAGACAAAATGGCGGCCGACACTTCCTGGTTTCGACCGATTTGAATGTTTACTAAGATCTAACAACCAATCAGAATCGCGCTCGCGCACATCATCGTGCGCGTACGGTAAGGATTATAGATATATATATAGATATATATATTGATTTAAATGCTATTTTCTCAGGAAATACTGAACAGATTTACACCAGACCTGCAAAAGGCACATCCCTGACCTGAGGACTACCTCTCTGCCAAATTTCAAGTAATTTTGTTCAGCCGTTCGGGCTGCAGCTTGGACTAAAGGTCCTATGGAAAAATGCATGGGGAAAACGCGTTTTGGGACCCCCCTTTTTCTCAGCCCCCGCTTGACGAATCCCCCCGAGACTTTCAGGGAAGGAGCGGAGCGGAGCGCCCCACCTATTTTGAAAATTTCGCGAGGATTCGTCAATCAGCGCCAAAGTTATTCAAAATAGAATGTTGCGGATTTCCTATGGAAACACTGTCCTAACTATAACTATCTACTGGCGACCGCCAGTAGATAATATAGATATATATATATACATATATATATGAGCACTCTTCGCTCACAAGTTTCTCCAAGGAAAAAGAACGAACGTAGACCTCTTTGAGTAGATTCAGAGTAATTTATTCCTCCTCGCCTGTTATTACGCGTTTCAGCCGTCAAAGCGGCCTTGATCACATGACACTGCTCAGATTTTTTTGCTCATTATTTAAAGTGCTAATGCATAAAAAAAAAAACCTACACACATGATCCTGGATTTATGGACATGGAAAACAGACTTTTTCGTTTCATACTGATGCCGGTAAAATAATACATTAAATATGTTCGACATTTAAACACAGCTAAATACATTTTGGTAAAATACCTCGTTTTAGCAAGTCCTGTGGCATATTAAAATCAAATATCCACAATTCCAAACATTGAAAATATTTACCAATCACTGTATAATACCTAGAAAAATGAAACTTTATAAAAGTTTTCAGTGCGTCCATTTCTGAAAAATGTGTGTGTGTGTGAAAAATTAAATAAATGTGCTTGCCCAATACCTGTGTGAAATACCACATAAATGCACCCCTGGATAATACTATAAAATATCAGCATATACATAGGGCATCAACAAAGAAAAAATGTTTTTTACTTTTCTATAGTAAATACTTCTAAGATTAGGTTTCCAACATTATAATAATGCATATATATGATGATCGGTGTCCATTAACGGTAGAATGCCTAGGAGACATAAATGAGAAAATCTCACTACCTATGTCAATAAGGTGCAGTGAAAAGATCCACTGATCTATGGCAGGGGCGGCTGGTGACATTTGAAAGTGGTGAGGCGTATAATGATTGGTATACTTCACCGTTGTGAGCGAGCGTAGCGAGCGAGCCCGAACACCTATAAGGAGGGTTCGGGGGGGTTCTCCCCCCGAGAAAATTTTGAAAAAAGAGAAGAGAAATGGTGCATTTTCAAGCAAATTTGAGAAAGCAGGAAGGTTCATAAAGCAATTGTGAAAGTGCAGTTATAACATTAATAAAGAGATGTCATATAACATAGGTAGCTGCTTATTCAGTATAACCACAGAGCTTCATAACAGACTTCGAGATACAATGCATTTCTGAGTACCTCACTCACAGATGTATTTTAGCCCACACATGACAGTAACCCGATTCAAGGCCCCATTCTCCCGATTTTTTTTTTACAATCACCTACTTTGCTCTTCTGAAATGTTGGCATGTACGAAAACGTGCATTTGCATTTCAATCAAATGTCCGATCCTGCAGCAGGCAGCACACTACTGTCGAGGGAAGCAGTTTTTCACAGTGTGTGCAATCCTCGCTGACGTACACAGCAGTTGAAAGGCGCGCAACTGAGGGAATGCTCATGACGCATTATTTAATTGCAGAAGCAGGAGGGTGGACTGTTTTGTCCCTTCTGTGAACATTTGTACGAGTACGACGCCTGTAATGCAAACAACCCGGGGAGAACATAACCGTGACACGGCTGGCTGATCGGTGTGAGATCGGATCGGACATTTGAAACAGCGAGCATCCATTCATAGATTTGCTTGTTGTGTCACACGGTGTGACACAAGTTACACAACAAGCAACTCTATGAATGGATGCTCGCTGTTTCAAATGTCCGATCCTGCAGCAGCACACTTACAAAGCCCTTAGCCCACACATGACAGTAACCCGATTCAAGGCCCCATTCTCCCGATTTTTTTTTTTACAATCTCCCACTTTGCTCTTCTGAAATGTTGGCATGTACGAAAACCAAACGTGCATTTGCGTTTCAAATGTCCGATCCTGCAGCAGCACACTTACAAAGCCCTTAGCCCACACATGACAGTAACCCGATTCAAGGCCCCATTCTCCCGATTTTTTTTTTTACAATCTCCCACTTTGCTCTTCTGAAATGTCGGCATGTACGAAAACCAAACGTGCTTTTGTGTTTCAAATGTCCGATCCTGCAGCAGCACACTTACAAAGCCCTTAGCCCACACATGACAGTAACCCGATTCAAGGCCCCAATCTCCCGATTTTTTTTTTTAAATCTCCCACTTTGCTCTTCTGAAATGACGGCATGTACGAAAACCAAACGTGCATTTGCGTTTCAAATGTCCGATCCTGCAGCAGCACACTTACAAAGCAAGCCCTTAGCCCACACATGACAGTAACCCAATTCAAGGCCCCATTCTCCCGATTTTTTTTTTACAATCTCCCACTCTGCTCTTCTGAAATGTTGGCATGTACGAAAACGTGCATTTGCATTTCAATCAAATGTCCGATCCTGCAGCAGGCAGCACACTACTGTCGAGGGAAGCAGTTTTTCCTGCCAAACACAGTGTGTGCAATCCTCGCTGACGTACACAGCAGTTGAAAGGCGCGCGACTGAGGGAATGCTCATGACGCATTATTTAATTGCAGGAGGGTGGACTGTTTTGTCCCTTCTGTGAACATTTGTACGACGCCTGTAATGCAAACAACCCGGGGAGAACATAACCATGACACGGCTGGCTGATCGGTGTGAGATCGGATCGGACATTTGAAACAGCGAGCATCCATTCATAGATTTGCTTGTTGTGTCACACGGTGTGACACAAGTTACACAACAAGCAACTCTATGAATGGATGCTCGCTGTTTCAAATGTCCGATCCGATCCTGCTGCAGCACACTTACAAAGCCCACACATCACAGTAACCCGATTCAAGGCCCCAATCTCCCACTTTTCATTTTAAAATCTCCCACTTTGCTCTTAATGTTGGCATTGGCATGTATGGGAATGGGCCAGATCGGAATGCCTAATCAAAATGATAATGAGCTGTGCAGTACTCACCAATGGACAAGTCAGGGACAACAGTACACAAGAATTGTCACCACCACGACGAGTCGACGACACACACGAGTCACACGACGGGTCCGGGAGAGCTGACACACTGTACACCGCCGCCACGAGGTGTGTATGCAGACAGTGTGGCACCGCGTGCGTGATGACGCGACAGACTGCATAGAGTGCGCACCTCATGGCCAAACACTGTCACTGTGTTCAGACATAAGCCACAGTGATTGGCCATAGTTGCGCGGCACCCAATGCAGTTTCTCGTAGGCTGCCGCGCGGGGTCTGAGAGACTGTCTCAGGCTCTCAGCCAATCCAGAGACGCTGCATTACCAGCGCCTGCCCTGGATTGGCGAAAGAGCACGGATAGGGCTCGCCCGGATACCGAGAGACGGGGCTGCTACATGAGGCAACCCTCGGCCTCTCGGCCCCTCTCCTCTCAGTAGTAGTACATGGCAGACAGTGCGGCGAATGCGCATGCACGTGCTTGTCGTGAGACAAACTCGAGCATGCGCAAATAAATTGCGAGCCGCTGTCAACTGTGTCAGTGCTCGCCCCCTGGCCCCACCCCCTTCATGTCCGACGCAATAAATATATTCATTGCATTGCTGGTCTGGGATTTGCATTTGCGTGCGTGCGTTCGCGTTAAGTGGGGCTCCGCCCCTGCGCCCCAATGGACGCACCGCCACTGACTATGGTTATTATAGTAGGCCCTTATGTTAAAAGATGTAAAAACAATATTAATTGTATATATAAAATCCGAAGGTGCAAAAAAGTGCAAAGAGTGCAGTGTTGGTCCATATGGACCCCTAGTGCAAAATATATGAAGGGGGATATGTGCAAAAGATTGCTTTCAAATATACATAAGAGTTAATACCCTGGGGTCGAAAAAGGAGGGCTGCTGAATTGCCCGTGTGGTTCATGATAGGAACTAGATAACTTAAATAATGTTTATATTCTAATAGAGTATCCTAAAACTCAATACCATCAGAACAAACGAAAGACACACAATAAAAACTATATGTCTAAAATTTCATTCTAAAAAGTCTAAGCAAGAATAAATATTTAAATAAGAACAGTATAAATACTAAAACAATAAGTTATTTTTTAAAAAACACATGACCAATATAAATAAATAACATTTCATAATTTCACTTTCTAGATGGGAAATAACAGATCAGGTGGCAGATTAGCAAGGTTTACAAATATGTGTAAAGGTCTTCAGTTGCGTTAAGCCCTCCAGGATATTTAGAATCAAATTCCAGTATATAGTTGGTTTCCAGACGTCTTAACTTAGCTTCCCTATCGCCTCCCCTCTTGGTAATTGGGATAGCCTCGATAACATAGTATTTGAGATGACTGGGGTCACTATATATATATATGGCGAGAGAGAGAGGGAGAGATATATCTATATATATATATAAAACAGAAATCCACTCCCCAATCAAATCTCCCATGTTTGCGGGTTAAGAAGGAGACGGGCCGCAACTCTTGTGCAATTAAGAGCATGTAAGGAACTTCATCCTTATTTATGTTACTCCAGAAAGGACCAATGGTTTCCTCCTCCTTATGGCAGTCGGGTTCCCATTGAGCAATTGAGACATACATTATGCTTTTATTACGGCTCCATCGTGGCAAGACGCCGTAATAACAGCATAATACAACATTGAGAAAGGCATCTTCTTGCCAGCTGCGAGAAGCAGTCCCATATGCTTCCTTCACCTGTTTGAGACCCTTCACACTTGCACCCAATCCACCTGAGGCACTCCAGCTTCCCCCACCAGACCCTCGAAGGCATACTTGCATGCGCTCTTCTTACCTATGCACTCATATGTGCCTCTACTTAAGACTCTCATGCTAGCTCCCTTCACTTCACCCCAAAGCATTTCCGAATGCGCCCTTCCACAAGCCACCCAAGAAGCTCTCATCTTCAGCCTCTGGCTTCTTGGAGTGACAATTGTTAAGCATCAGTTAGCCATAGTGCGCAAGAAGAGGCAGACTGGAGCAAGAGGCTGGATAGCAGCTGGAAACTATGGCAGAAGCAGAGCACAAGTCCTAAAAAAGATTGTGGGGGACTCACCAAGTTAGACAGAATGGGCATGAGATCAACTCGCGTGACATCACCGTTTGTGACAACACCAGGCGTGACATAAAAGTAAGTGACATCCATGTTCAGTTGGTCTATCATGAGCACAATTGAATATATTAGGAGATTTAACAAGTATTATGGTGATTAGTACTTGAGCCTGTGGCATACTAAACTTGGCACCAAGAACAAAGCAGTTAACACATTGCAAAAAAGATGCTAAAAACATCACTTGTGAACTATAAAATGTATTAATCTCCTCAAGATAGCACATTCATATACATCGATAATTACAAACACTCTGATCATTATAAGAAAAAAATGCAAGTTGCACACTATTTGATATTCTACGCATGGCAATCTGTGTTGTCTCCTGGGTGTGTATGAGGCCCAACAGGGCCATGCTGTGTTGGAGGATGGACCATGACAGGTGTGAGCAGGACAGCGAAATGCGGCTTCACGCTAACATGTAAGCAGGGAGCTCTCTTTAATTGGGTGGCTCCCTGGATAACCTCTGTAAGTTGTGGAACATAAGAAGACTACATATATTAGAAGACTGTAAGCATTTTGGTAGTTGAAGGACAGATGACATCATGCTGACCTGGTTATTCATTCCATAGAAACATTTCAGAGGCGTTCCAAGTACATCCATCAAGCTGGAACCCACAAATATTAATATTCCAAAGAGCCTAAGGGATTTTAGCTGCTAAAGGAGGAGCATGTTGCCTTTAGTGAAGATTAGATTAAGTTCCATGGAACAAACTGTGGTCCCTGATGCAAGGAATAATAAAATATATTGGAGATCTTGCATCATAGCACATAGCACATAGCCATGAATGATGTTCATATAAATACTGAGATGAAGGAGTGAGAATCAGAGTGCCGATAATTACCAGTAAGTAATCAAACCATTACATCTTCATCCTCATACACGTCCCCTTACTTACTCAATGAGGATAGATGTAAGTGGCATGCCTTCATTACGATCCACCGAGACACTGGTAACCACTGCACCAAGACACTGGCAAGCATATGACAGCAAACAAACCCTCAGTGCCATCTGTCTTTAAACTACCACAAATTATACACTCTCAAAATTACTCTTACGAATTTGTGTGAGGGACCTGATAGGGTGGTGTTTCTGCAGCTGTTAGTTTAAATGTTACGTGAAGGGCACACATGAAGATATAACCTGGGCAGCAAAGTCCTTAAGTACACAGTTCCTTGAGTTTCAACCTCACACCTTGCAACGCTGTGAGCAACAGAAATAAAAGAAAACATGAATAACATTTCCACATATAATAATGAAGTGGGCAACATCAGTAAATAAGCAAAATCATCTAAAAGCCGGTATTTCTAGTTGTTATCTATATATACTTCAAATAGCAAATATAAATACCGAGCAGAGACGTTTTACTGCATTCGCAAAGTAGGCTCTGGCCCAGGGCCCCAGCCTTTCAGGGGGGCCCGATAAAGCCAGCTATGTTCTGCAGAGTGTCTTGCCCTGATGACCTTGATTAATTGTTAAACACATTGGTGCATAGTCTCAAGGAGCTATAGCCGAGTTAACAGCACTTTAGCGCAGCCAAAGTCGCAATAAAGTTACCGCCCCATTCACAAGCCGTTGCTAACAGACCATATCACCAGTTCTCCAGCGATAGCATCCTCAAAAAACATTGCCACAGATGACCCCAGCAACTATCGCTAATGAGATACAGAGTAGGTGTTCACATGCAGAAAGCCATGACAACACCACTCCACAACATTCTCAATGACCAGCCAGATCGGCGATAAGATCACAAAACCTGCGATAAGGCATGTTAGCAGCAGGAAATTAACACCTGCTCTGACCTGGTGCAAAGTCGGACAACAACCGGCACCAGACAAGGGAGCACATCCCATAGCCAAACATGAAGAACAACAGATGCCCCTGGGCAACTGAACATGCCACCCGGAGCCCCAATAGGGCAACAACACCCACCGCCACCACCCCCAGGACCCCCGTACCCCCTCCACCCCCCGCCCGGACCAACACTGAGGCAGCGCAGACAAAGACATCGATTGAAAATGCACCAACTTCACAGACCCAACACCAGGGAATGTCATTGCCCACCACAGGCTCAAAAGGACAACCATCCTATGCATCCTGACCACCATTGCCCACAGGATGATGGTACCAACACAGTGGACAACCAACATCCCTCCGTAGACAAAGCTGCTGTCTGTGCTGCACCTGTTGGCCTCTGGGACCTGCCAACCAACTACCGCCAGAGTCGGAGGAGTCTCACAGCCACCATTAGCTTGGTACCACACTACCTATCCTTACCTCACACTGCGCAGGAACAGCTGGAGACCAAGCAAGGCATCAACACCATAGCTGGCGTCCCTCACGTGTCAGGGGGCAAATGAATGCACACATGTCCTACTTGTGCCCCCTGGTGACACTGCACACAATATCCGCTACAGAAACCACACGCATACCATCACTGTGCAGGCAATAGTAGACCACCTGGGAATCTCCACCAACGTCGACGCCAACCACCCTTTCCGAGTGCATGAGTCCTACATCTTCCGACAGTCCATCATCATGCGGCACTTCCTGGCTGGCACCTACGGAAATGTGCTGCTCGTCGGTAAGTACCAAATGAATACACCACACACCTCATCTCCACAATCATGCAATTTACAACACTGGGAATGCGCACCTCACAAACTCACATACAACATGCCAAACAACATGCTCCCCACCAGACACGACAGCACAACTTATTCTGGTAACCTGGGCCAGCCATGCACATAAGCCATCAACTGCAAGGCACCTCAGCCACACAATAGCAGATTGTGGGAAGAGGTGGGGACCAGGCATGTGCGAAGGAGTCAAGTGACCGATGAATGAGAATGTACACAATGCCAAGTGTGGCGTGGAAGCGATGGCCAGACTGTTGTATGCAGACCACACACTTATCCATGTCAACATACACTGCTGGTGTATGGAGTGCAGTGAACGGTGGACACAACCTTGTCACCGTAGCCAGTGGGGAAGATCCCGAAAATGTAGCTTGTTACGTCCTCCCCTGTAAGCGTGAGCAGAATGGACTGCCCCGGCGTACGCCAGGCCAGCGTAGGGGTGTGAATAAAAAGCACGTAGCTCTGGGCGTGGTCCTCTTCCGGAATGCCCAATGTCTCTGCCAGGGCAGCGCCCCTCACCCAGCCACGAGGGCGACGCAGTTGCCGTTAGAGGTGTTGCCTGCATTCCTGTGCGCCTCCTGCACCCCGGGCCGCAGGTCCCCGTACCAGTCCTGCCAGGTCCTGTGCACCCAGGCCTCAATGCACACCTGCTGACACCGGCGTGTGTCGAAGCGGGCCCACCATATGCCGGTGCAAGCTCCAAGCCCAAGTGCCACGAACCTGGCAGCCTCCTCAGACCATCAAGGCCTCTGCGACACAGGCCAGCAGTGCTCCCTTCTCGTTGACGTGCACCACCTGCATGCACAGCAGAAAAGTAGGACACACATTTGGAACTGAGACTTGATTGCACTATGGCAGAGAACATCAATTACGGCTGATTTTATCTCACTATGCTCCCTTCGATGTGGTGCCTCCAAGTCTGTGCATAGTATACCATCCGTGGGCCCACGCGGACTATTGCCCTCGGGCCACGCTGCGTTCGAGTCGGTCGCACATGCAGGACTGAGTCTTGATTTGTCAATGGCAGAGTATATATCATTGCACGCAAGGAGAGGTGTGAGCGGAAGACGCGTGTCAGTCAGGAGGAAAACAGGATCATCGTTACGGAGGTGATCGAACACAACCGACAACTGCCCTGGTGTCACTAACTCTGTGCATCGCAAGACGACACGTGGCTGTGGGCCCTTGCTGACCGCTGCCTCCGACCTACACTGCGGGCAAGTAGGCCACACATTTGGGACTGAGTCTTGATCATACATTGTCCGAGTACACACATTGATGCAGCGTTTACATCACTGTACTCCCTTTGATGTGGTGACACCAAGTCTGTGCCTGGCATCCCAACCACACGTGTCTGTGGGCCCTTGATGACTACGCCGTCGGCCTATACTGCGGTCCAGCAGGCCTCACGCCAATCCAATCCAGTCCGTACCAGGCAAGACACGTCATCATCGCTGACTGAACACCCGCTCAGCTCTGGTGCTTTTGCCTCCGTCAACCACAAGTCACCCCCAAATGCCATGTCAACGTCATGTGTTAGAGTTCCAGGAGGAGCTCGCTGAACCGCGCCTGGCCCGCGCTGACCGCTGCCTCAGGCCTACACTGCGGTCGAGTAGGTCACACATTTTGAACTCAGTCTTGATTTATGTATGGCTGACTTGATGTCATTGTACAGGCCTCATCGCAGACTGCATCCCCTTTCAGTCCTGGTACCACTAAGTCTGTTCCCTGAGACCCATGGACACTTTCTGGTTGAACTTTGGTGGCAACTCAGTCCATGGACTTGGGTTTGTCGTCACCATCATGTCGGTGATACTGACTTTATGGCAAACACGATGCCTCCATTTGCTGCTTTCTGACAGCTTCCACCCTCTGCATCATTCCCTGGAGGACACCTTCCACTGTCCCCTGCAACCATCGGCCACATTCACCTTGGACATCGATGAGGACCCGCTCAGCTCGTGTGGCCCACCTAACTGCACCGCAAGTCACCATCCCGTGGCGCGGTGCCTGTGCCGGCTGCAGTGCATCCGGGGCCACTAACTTTGCAGCTCATGTCAGGGACCCTGTCTTCTAAGATATTGAATGTTCACTGAGACGATGGCCTTGGGATCATCTATGCCATCTGTCTGTGGCCCTGTGCTGTCCCCTGCCTCCGGCCTCAACTGCATTACACCAGGGCTCACACATCAAATCGAGTCCTGAGCGGCCCAGACGACGCATCACCGCAGGAGGCACACACCACCACCGCCAGGTCCACCTCCAACCGCCAACTGCAAGAGTCGAAACAATCATAATGGCAGACTAACTGAGTTGCTCACACCTGTGGTGGATGCCATCATCTGCCTGATACCCTGCTTGGCACTCCAGGTGCCCCAACCTCAGTGCACTGCAACTCACAGACACTTCTGTTTGCATATTGGGTGACCTCTTTACTTGCATGGACTACCTACATTATACTCCGCTGTTGTCTCTGTTATGCTGGTGTTTTCTGTTTCCGTTTTACTGCTGTTCACTGTTCAAGTTTTTGCCAGCACCAACAACCCCTTTGCGGGCTGGCTTACACTCACCCTACACACATCCAGCACAGGCGTCACTGTACATGTGGCCCTGCCAATAAAAGGGTCGGGCGCTTGTGTCCGTGGCCAGTTCCACAAACTATCTGCGTGTGTCCTTGTGTTCATAATGTATGCATGAGGGCCCCGGGCCCGACAACATTACATTGTGTTGTGTACAGCGGACACCAACATGTCACCGCAGGCAGCGTGTTAGACCTTGGACATGTAGCTTTATCGTCACCCACTCAATATGTTAGAGGAGTGTACTTGGCTGTCGTATGCAGGTCCATAGTGGGTGTGTGAATGATAATTGCGTGCCTCTGGGCGTGGTTCAGTACTGTAAATGTGCACATGCATATATTTCTGTCGCAGGGTGGGTTTCTTTGGTGTGGTGTTGGTGGTTCCTGAGGGGAATTAGACAACCATGCATGTGGTCTAGTTCATGTTCCATGGGTTTAGGCCCCACCGCACCTGTTCGGCCACCTCCTTTTGTCATTCTGACACCTGGCATTGAAATGCGATGTGTGCCTAGGTGACGTGTTGGGAGCCAGCCGTGGCAGCGGGTGCTTCCTGCTGTGTGGTCTGTGCAGGGGCTGTGGTCTTTTCTGTGTGGCTTGGCTGCCCTGCTCGTGGGGGTGGGTTGCCTAAGATGTGCATGGGCTGTTGTAGGGTGTCGGTGCCGATGGTGGGGTGGTCCTCTCCAGCATCACTGATTGGTAGTCTGGTCTGTTCTGCTGGAGGTGTTGTTTGTCCCTCAGCAATGTGAAGGGGAGATGCATGTTAACATTGTGTTGACATGTATGTTGGCACATTGTCCTTGTTTACATGCAGACTGTTTGACTATGTACATTGTGACTGTTTGGGAGGTGCTTGAATTTGATGCGGGACAGTGGACATTTGGACTACATGACGGATATGGGTTTGTACGCGTACATTTCCTCCTCGCAGTTTCCTGCTCTGTTAGATCTGGTTGGCCTGTTTCAGCGCATGTTCTGCAGTGTCGTTGTTGCACTTTGTGCCACATTGTTGTCAATGTGGATGTGCTGTTATTGCTATGTGTGCGTGCTGCTATGTGCCACGGGGAGGAGGGACATGTTCCAGGGTCATTGTGGGTGTGCAGTATACTACACATCATTGTGTATGTGTGCCATTGTGCCCATCTCCCCCGTCCCTCAGTCCCTGGTCGTTACTCACCCTGTTTATGTTGTGTCAGGTCCTCTTGTGCTGTGTCCGGACTCCCACCTCCTTGCAGCGTCTCCACGCTGATGCCTGTGGCCCCCGTTTCCTCCTGCTCCTCCTGTGGCGCAGGACTCCCACCTCCTGTCGTCGTTGTTTCCTTCCTGTTGGCAGCGGGTTTGTGCTTGGTTTGGCTTTTCACATCATGCCAGCGTCTCTTGTCCTCCTCCATTGACTTCATCGACACTCTGACTGCATTTACGGTGGTCTAATTGTGTGTCAGTTGATGGTAGTGTTCTATCACCTCTGCTTTTCCTGCGGACTGCACCCCGTCTTCCTCTCACTCTTCTTGGCCTTCCCCGACCCCGTTGTTCCTTGCTGGTGGCTTGTGGGGTTTGCGTTGGCCTCTGCACTCGCTCTGGGTGCATCCATGGTGCTAGGCAGTTGCTCTTTATCTCCCTTTTATTTCAGTGGCTTTTATGGTGCATTTTCCCGCATGACGCATGGGAATTGCAGGCCTGTGGCTGGTTTTCGCTGGTTTTAGTGTCGCAATTGGCCTCATCGCAACTTTTTGGGCATTTGTATTTCGCGTTTTTGCGGCGTCGCGTTGACTTTATCACGGACATTTGACGCGTTATCGTGGGCCTATCGCAGGGTGCCGCAGTGTTGAGAATACCACATTGACAAGGTGCCATTTTCCCGCAATAAACTGCGATGTGAGTAGTTGGGTTAAGCTACTTTTGCAGTAGTTATCACACGTTCTTGAGAATATCCCCCGCTGTTTTAAATTCCGTTTTCTTTTAATTTATTTTAAATGTGGGTGATGTAGGGGAGTCTATTGCAGACATTTTGCAGAGAAACTTTGTGTTTACGTTTCATGCATTATCCATAAAAAAAGTTTATTTTATATCCAAACAGGACCTCACATATGAGAAATTGGAGGGTGTTACAGAGATTATTTGCAATAATGTTGGTAAACTGCTGTTGTGTTACAACACTGAAAACACACATCACTATCCCTTAATATTAGATGTAAACCCATTTAGAAATTGGACGAGTGTGCCTGTGCGATGTCAGTGACCTGGCCAAAAAGGGCATGAAATAGCTGAAGTTGGGTCATAAATTTAAAACTGTTCCAACCAGGGGTCACCAAAATACGTTTGGCCCAGGGCCCCCAAAATCCTTAAGATGTCCCTGATACAGAGCACTTTTAGATGTGTTCTAGAGCTTTGGTAATGATGTATGGCTATTAATTAAAGTAAGCAAAGACAGAAAAGAAATGTTTTTATAGAATACATACAATGTGTTTACAATCCTATCTAGTATCATGTGCAGAAGTGCAGACTCTTAAAACAACGCCAAAACTTCACCCGCACTCTAACTGCTCTTCTTTAAGTATCCCTGACCCTCCAGTGCCCAATGGTTCTCCACTCTAAGCGCTTTTATATTTCGCTAAGGTGGGTGCAGCACATATTTAATAATTATGGTACATGGAGGGGGAGGCAGAACAAGCGGATGAGATGGGACACCAACAAGATTTATGTCAGCAGTGCAGGCTAGGGCAGTCCTTTAAAAACATTTCCAAAACACTGCGAACTCCCTTCCAAGTGTTTTTCCAGTTTTTAGAACACTCTCTAGCCAAAAGCGAACCAAAAGGAGCCCAATATTGCTACCCTAGGAGGGGCTTGGACACCGTCATGAAGGCATTAAATGACGCTTGTTGATGGACCATCTTACAGAGGTGGTGGTACGGAATGTCTGCCCCTGCTAACTGCTTCTTTTGTCTCTAGTGAGTCCTCGCAGCAGCACTGTGAAGTTTCCAGGTCCAAGTGTGGTGCTGCTCCAGTCCAAGGTTTTTGGGGGATCCTGGGACTTGTAGTCTTGTAGTCTTGTTTATTCCATTATATAACAGGACTACAAGTCCCAGAATTCAAAGATAAAACCTGGACTGGCCCAGCACATCAGGCATAGACCTCGGAAACTTGGCAGCTATGTCGCAGGGAGGGCCACACAATGTAGCAGTACAAAGTAGCATACCAAGGATGCCGTGCTGCAAGCCAGGGAAATTGACCCTTGAACTGTTGGGATAGTACAATACAGCAATTGTCAAGTATCAATAGGCCATTCAGGGTTTTGGGTTCTGGTGCCACTGCACCTACCGCACCAAATGTAGCTATGCCCCCCAAAGTACCCACTTTCGTATCCACATGACTTAGTCACGATCAGGTGGGCAACAGGCTGTCATTCCTTCAGGGAAAATCTATTTCACCTTGAGTTTTAAAAATTGCAAAACGTGCGTAATAGTAGCATTTGGTGCAAGTGGAGGCCCCAGTTATGGCACCAGGATCGGCTTTTGGAGAAATGCCTGTCTAGCAAGATTTTCAAGTAGCTTGGAACTAGACTCCCAATTACTCTAACCTCAGTAAAGCATTTTACCTCCATATGTGTTTCACACAAACTGGATAAATGTGAATGGAATTTAACAAACTAATGGATGACTAGCCCAGTGTGTTAAACCAGCAACACTTTCATGCATAACAGATCACGGATTCCAGTGCCAAAAAAGTAGAGGATTTTAAAATGGGTCATAGCAACATGCTATTGCTCTCTGTGAATATATCATTAACCTGAGAATTGTGCATAGAAGCTT